>NC_072426.2:149705000-159002500 GCF_028878055.3 Symphalangus syndactylus | reverse complement strand
TGCCACCCATGTGGGGCCAGGATGCACTTTGGCATGAGAGTGTGGGTTGGGAGATGTTACTCTGGAAGATTCTTCTAGAAAGAGCAATCAATCTAGAGGAGATTTGGTAGAATCTTTTCAATATATCACACCTATCCCTTTTTGTTGTTGATTCAACTTTATAATGGTAGATTCACTCTAAATCTAGCAGAGGAGTCTTTCTGCCAATTCAGTAAAAAGAAAAAAAAAAGCATCCAGAAATGCAGTTTAATTGCTCTTTTCCACCAGCATCCTGGGAATTCCTCGATGTATGAATTGAGTTCAGTTGAGTTGTCCCTGCGTTGGTTTTTCACAGACCCAACTGCTTAGGGAACAACAGCTTTTTTCTCAGAAAGGATTATAGCTGTAACACCATAACTGTTATGGGTTGAATTTGTGTCCCCTCAAAAGATACTTTGAAGTCCTAACCCCAGGACTTGTGAATGTGACTTTATTTGGAAATAGGGTCATTGCAGATGTAACAAGGCAAGATGGGGTCATAGGGATTAAGGTCGGCCCTCATTCAGTGACTCCTGTCCTTATAAGAAAAGAGAAATCTGGACACAGACACACACGGGGAAGATGTGTGTGCAGATGGAGGCAGAGATTGGGGTTACACTGCCACAAGCCAGGTCAGGAAACACCAAGATTGCTGGCAGCAGCCAGGAGTAGCGAGAGGCAAGGAAGGAGCCTTCAGAGAGAGCATGGTGCTGCCCACACCTCATCTGCTGACTTCTGGCCTCCAGTACTGTGAGAAATGTGTCTGTTGTTTGAAGCCACCCGGTTTGGGGTACTTTGCTACAACAGCTCCAGGGAACAAATGCAGTAACCATGGCCATTTTGATACAAAAAATGAGGACCCTGAGAGTTAAGTAGACTGCCCAAGATGATCTAACTTGTAAGAGGTATCCCTACCCTGAGATACGGTATCAGCTGCTATCTTTAAGGTGACTTCCCTTAGTAGCTTCACGATTTTCTGAGATCCAATCAGCTGACTTCTCTGCTTGGCCTTTTTATCGAACCGCAGACAAACCAGCCGGACTTGTTTATTTAAAATGTTCTATTTCATGCATGCATGGCCTTGAAAAAGACCACAGAAAAATTACACATGATGCCAACTTTATTCTGTTCTTCTTTCCTCTTACTATAATCTGTGACTAATAACACTATTTTTTCCTGTCTCATGGAAATTGAGACGTTTCATAAAACAAGTCTCCATCTTCTCACTGAATTTTTTTTTAATATTCATCAGAGCTTCCTCCACAGAACATATCAGGAAAACTCAAATCTTTCTTTGACTTTTCATAAAGTCAGTTTACCATTGCTATTTTTAATAACAGTTTTCTTTCAGAAAATGTGTCAATTCATTAAACAATATACAAATAAACAAAAGAAAATTTATATGTAACTCAATCCCTCGTTATTAAACATTGTTATTGTTGAGTGTACCTCCTGTCTTTTTCCTATGACTATATATCCAAAATTTTACTTACAATTATGGAATGGTGCCACCGTACGTTTTTATGGGCTTATTGTTGTTGCTGTTTATTTAAAATATAATATGAACATTGTAAACAAAAAAGTGTCTGAGATAGGTCTCAATCAATTTAGAAGCTCATTTTGCCAAGGTTAAGGACATGCCTGGGAGACATGCCTTTCTGCAAAGATGGTTTTGAGGGCTTCAGTACGTAAAGGGGGAAAAAGGGGGCCAGAGGGGAAAGAAGGAAGGTATGGTCACGTCACTGAATCCACTTGTTGCAAGAGGAAAGGGGCAGGCAGGGGAAGAGTCAATACGTGTTCCTCTGACACTCTGTAAAACGGCACTTTACATAAGATAAGGCAAACATAGAGTAGCTACCTGTGGAGATATTGAAGCTTCTATCTGTGGCTTCTGCTTGGGAACAAAAGGGAAGGCAGCTTCCTGCATGACTCAGCTTTCAGCTTAATTTTTTCCCTTGGCATCCTGAATCGGGGTCTTGAGTTTTTATTTTCCTTTTCTTTCTTTAATGCCATAGTTGGAAAATTCTAGGTTAAAACGTAAAATCTTTATACTCCCGGCATTCTCAGAACTTTCAGAATGCTGAGCTCACTCTGAAACTCTAGGCAAGGGGCATGTTTGCAGGATTTCCCAACCTTGTTTGGCCTGCGGTGCCCCGTAGAATAGCCTGTCCTGGAAAATACCATTCTATGTAACGACTTTTCAACACTGAGCATCTCCCATGGTGTGGATGTGCCACAATCTACTTAGTCCCTGATCATAGAAGTTAAGTCATTATCATTAATATACTTCTTGCATATTTTTAAAGTTCCCATCGTATTTCTTTTCTAACATCCCAGAAACAACGTCTCTGCCAGGCACATGGCAGTTGTGTCAACCTTGTCATACGCACGTCCGTGAAAACTCACCGAATACAAAAAATACTGAACACAGAAGCAGGCACTCACTTCAGAGGCGCTGCTGTGCTGTGCTGGGCAGCGTCTCCTCCTCTCTGGGGGTCTCAGGATCTTTTGGTCACCAACAAGGAATACAGATCTCCAGGTTTGTTGGAACGGCGTATGGCCCGGGCCTCTATTTCCTCGTGCTGCTGATGCACACCCAACTGGGGAAACACTAGATGAAGGATGACTTACAAACCCTAAATATTAATGTCATTCAGAAGAGCTGAACACTGAAGGTGAAGAATTTTAAAAATATTGTAGCCAACTAATTTCACTTCTTTTTTCTATACACAGAGTGATAGAGGACGAAATTGAATCTCAATACATTTGAAAGATCTCTTCCAACAAATAATAACAATGACTTAAAAAATAACATCGTGTTACAATTTCATTGGCAGCAGTTTTTATCCTTTTTAGTGGAACATAAAATAGTGGTACGTCTTATGATTTATGGGCCCTTCGTTTTGTTGATATCTCCTCAGGCAACTAATACGAATACCTTGCACAGGAGAAGGTGTTCGAGAAGTGTTTCGTAATAATGACGAGTAATAAAAGCGACCAAAACATCAAACCGTGTGAATTACTCCATTAAAACGTATTTCCCAGGTAAATGGGTCCTAGAGCTATTTTTCTAAAATGCAAGAATGATCACATCTGTGTTCTTTTTATGACTCTATGGTGGGGCTAAGTGTGGTGGCTCACGCTTGTAATCCCAACACTTTGGGAGGCCGAGGCGGGCAGATCACCCGAGGTCAGGAGTTCGAGACCAGCCTGGCCAACATGGTGAAACCCCGTCTCTACTAAAAATACAAAAATTAGCTGGGTGTGGTGGTGTGCACCTGTAATCCCAGCTACTCGGGAGGCTGAGGTAGGAGAGTCCCTTGAACCTAGGAGGTGGAGGTTGCAGTGAGCTGAGATGGAGCCACTGCACTCCAGCCTAGGAGACAGAGCGAGACTCCATCTCAGAAAAAGAAACAAACATAAAAACAACTCAATGGTGGCTTGTTATTTCCAGGAAGATAAGGTCCAAAGTTCTTACCATGAAGAACAAGGTGTCTGACAAACAGTGACCCGTCTACCCTGTCCACCTCGCCTCTGCTTCCTGCCGCAACACGGTTTCAGTGCCACTCCACCTGTCAGTCTCCCCTGCACTGCCTTTGCTCCCTGTCTCTGTGCGGTCACAGCTGCCACTTCCTCCACCTGGAAGTCCTGTCCCTGGCTTCCCAGGCAGGCAAACTCTTCTTCAGCCACTTGGCTCAGCTCGCGTGTGGCCCCTTGGTGAGGCGTGGGACTGTTCATTTGTTCCCTCTGCTCCCCTTGCCCCCCCGGGCGTGGGCAAATCACACTGGAACATCACTATTTGTTCCCTCACGTTTACCCACCCAGAAGGTGGGCAGTGCTTTAATAATGTGACCCTTGATGCGGATCTTCTTGGGTTAGTTCAAGTTGGAGAAATGTTTGTCAGATTGAGTCAAGGGATGGCCGTGAGGCGTAGATAGAATTCATTCACCTGCGACCCATGTGGCCCAATCATCCACTTATTTGTTCATTTGGCACTTCTGTATCCACAGCCCAGGTATGATCCTGAGCCCTGGAAACAGGGTCAGAACAAAACGGAAATGATCTCTGCTGTCCTGCAGTTTATAATCTCGCAGGACAGACACAGATTAAGTAAATAAAAGCACAAGTAAATGTGCAGCGTGTGAAGTCCCGGGACTGCCAGGACTCTGCTACAGAAGTCTTAAAGAACAAGGTGGCTCTTTTCTTAAGGGGCCCTCTGTGTCTGCTGAGACGCTGTCTGCAAGGCCTCCGTAGGTGTTTCCCTGCAGGCAAGGTGTCCGCACACGCTGCTTCCTAGCCTCTGTCCCTGTCCCCCTGTGATCTCAGCTCCCTACTCCTTCCCCAACTGCAGGACTTGGGCACACCATGCCCCTCCTCTGAAGGCCAGCCCTGCCCTGGCAGCCCCTTGGCATCTGGTCAATAAAGTCCCCACTAAATTCTATGAGAAGGTTAAATGAGGGAAAGAACTGGGGCTACTGACAGAATAGGAAACTGGTGCCAATTTCAATTAAAGGGTGGGGGAGGACATCAGCCAGGAAGGAAAGCAGGAGGCAGAAGTGAAAAGGCCTCCTGCTGACTGTTCACACAGCCCCGTGCTGTCCAGGTGAAGTTCCAGAGAGCCTGTGATAAGTTCCCACTGATGACACTAGTGCCTGTTTCTCCTTTGCTGAAGCCCACTGGCCCTCACGGTCTGGACCATTCTTTTGATCAACACAGGCATTAGTGTTGCTTTTTGACGCTCTGGTCTATGTCCATCTGATGTTTCCCACGGTATTAGAAGGTCCCGGAGGTCTGTGCCCACCCAGTGCTGCACCATAAATAAAAGATACAAAATTCAAGATAATACCTTATACCCTTTTATGCTAATTACTTGATTTAATTGCCACAACCACCCTCAGAATTAGATAATATTATCATCCTTTCTTATTCTTAAGGAAACAGAAGCACAAAGAGGTTAGGTAATTTGCATATCACACAGCTAACAAATTGCAGACTATTTGAATCCACACCATTTATTTATTTGTTCCATAGTGAATGAACAAGTATACTTTGAGATATTGATACGAAACCAGTATAAGGAGAGATGGCAATGCTTTGAGTCTGTGCTGAGAAGCACAGTGGCTGGATAGGCAAGGATACCCCCATGCAGGAATGAAGGAAGGGTGCTTCCTCAACCCACCGAGTCAGCCTGGGTGATCCCTGCACTGACAGGTGACCAGCCAGGACTAAAGGCTCACTGACAATGTCCAGAAATGAGATAGGACTTCCTTTGTACCCAGGCTGACACAAGCCAGCCGAGGCAGCTTGTTGTCTATCCACTCCCTGTTATCAATTTGTTTCTCAGTAGTAGAACACTGATTTACCTGGGACCAAAAGGCGTCCAGCTGAAAAGACCACATTTTTGAGACTTGCTTATCACTCAGGATGCAATGAGATATCAGCAGAAGTGCCGGGTGGGAGGTGGGGAAAAGCCCTTTCAAAGAGGCCAACTCAAGTGGAAAATGTGCCCCTTGGCTCTCCCTCTCCTCTTCTTGCCTGGAACATGGACCTGATGGCTGGAACACAAGTAGCCATTCTGGACCACGAGGATTCTTGAGGATAGAAACCAGTTTCAAAAGATGACAGAACAGAGGGTAGGAGCTGGAGTCCTAATAATCATGAGGCCAATTTTCTACTAGCCTAGAACTCCTTATTTCTCAATCCTTCAAGTGAGAGAAAAATATAGCTCTGTCTCTTGTAAGCCCTGTTATTTGAGCTTTCTCTTCTATGCAGCCAATCCTAATCCTGTGATAAGACTTTCTCATGTGTTACCAAAAATTGAAACACAACTTGAGTTTGCTTCCAATTGTTGGAAGCAAACCATGTCTTTAATGAAGGAAAGATATAGGAAAGAGTCCACATGCCAAGAGAATAATGGGTCCTTCAAGATGCAGCTCAGGTATCAGCTCTTAGATAAATGTTTTTTAAATCCACCTTTATGCCTATAGGAAAGTTGGTTGTGGAATGATTTTTCATGCTACTTTAAACCTCACAAGGAATGTTTCTTTTCTTTTTTTTTTTTGAGACGGAGTCTCTCTCTGTCACCCAGGTCACCCAGGCTGGAGTGCAGTGGCACCGTCTCAGCTCACTGCAACCTCCGCATCCCGGATTCAAGCCATTCTCCTGCCTCAGCCTCCCAAGTAGCTGGGACTGCAGGTGCCCACCACCATGCCCAGCTAATTTTTTGTATTTTTAGTAGAGACGCGGTTTCACCGTGTTAGCCAGGATGGTCTCGATCTCTTGACCTCTCACAAGGAATGTTTCTAAAGTTAATCATCTTCCTTTGATGCAGGAAATGTCCAGAAGAATGTTCTCAGTTCAAGGCAATGATCTGGCAATTAGGATGCCAGAGTCTGACTTTTAAAAACATAGGCTGCCGGGCACGGTGGCTCACGCCTGTAATCCCAGCACTTTGGGAGGGCAAGGCAGGCAGATCACGAGGTCAGGAGATGGAGACCATCCTGACTAACATGGTGAAACTCCGTTTCTACTAAAAATACAAAAAATTAGCCTGGCGTGGTGGCGGGCACCTGTAATCCCAGCGACTTGGGAGGCTGAGGCAGGAGAATCGCTTGAACCCAGGAGGCGGAGATTGCAGTGAGCCAAGATTGTGCCATTGCACTCCAGCCTGGGCGACAGAGTGAGACTCTGTCTCAAAAACAAACAAACAAACACATAGGCACTGAATTCTGACCTGGGTAGGCTTAGTAAAATAATTACCATTCTAGGTTATAGCTCCCATCCAATATTCTGCAAGCAGGCATAGTTTATTTTTCCTACCTGTGCATGCTGTCACTGGCAGGCCTTTAACTGAACATCTACTATTTCCAGTGCGGATTGGGGATTTTTATTTTTTAACAATATTTTCCACTTGTTGTTGGACTGTTGGATCCTAAAACGTGTACCTGATTGTATTAATACATCACTCAGGCCCATCTTAATATCTTGATCAATGAATCTTACTGAACATGTATTTCAGAAGCACTTCTAGAAGACACA
This sequence comes from Symphalangus syndactylus, assembly GCF_028878055.3. Classification (NCBI taxonomy): domain Eukaryota; kingdom Metazoa; phylum Chordata; class Mammalia; order Primates; family Hylobatidae; genus Symphalangus; species Symphalangus syndactylus. The sequence goes on along the minus strand of NC_072426.2, from coordinate 158,995,444 downwards.
AGGTGACCCTCTAATCTTCACTTCTCTTGAGATTTGCACATTTGGCAGCTGAGGGCTTTAGCACGAGCCTCTTCAGAGTTTACGGAAGCTGCCCAGTTTCACCCAGCACCTCATAATTTGTTTCAGTGGCTCAGGTGAAACCAGAAGCATTTGTTTTAAAATCCTTCTTGCCAGGTTTTGTTTGCTGAGCCTGGTGTGTTTCGTTACTAATTCAATAATGCCGTGAGGGCAGAGCCCGGTGCTTTTTCTGTACTGGGTATGGTGGCACGTTGCCCGGAAGTACCTGGGGGCCACTGCTGCCACAGGACACAATGCTAAGTGGGAAAGGTCATGGGAGATACACTCTGTTAATGTGGTCAGAGTGCCTCTCCAAGAACAAAGCGTCGCCCCTCACTGGAGCATGAAAGCAGCCAGCCTTCTCTTTCCAGGTCGCTTTTTAAGCTTATCATTATGAAGTATAAACAGTCAAATTCCTTGGGAGCAAGTGCAGCACTTTCTGTATTGCTTGCAGAATCTCTCACCACTGCAGGTTTAATAAAAGCCAGGAGTACTTTTCTTTAGCCACAGCAAGATGTATTTGTGTGTTTGGGACTGGTTAACAGGGCTGTGGGAGGGGGTTAATTGTGGGTGGTTTTTTTTTCTTTTGTTATTATTGGATAAAACCATTATTTTTTCCCCACCTGGTACTGACACATATTAACACACATTTTATGATAAAGTAGTTCCTGTAACCTGCTGCAATCTTAGTCATTTGCAAACCCAAAGCTTGATAAACCTGAAATATTTAAAACAATGTTGTTATTATCAGCCAGTGAAGACCGGGCTCTCCAGACTTAGGACTAGCTGAAACTTCTTCCTGTACCTCTTGCCACATTTTCCTTATTCCTCTTAACCTACAGAGTATACAGAACTTCTAGGGGGTTCTAGGAACTACTAATGGGCTCCACACAGTATTTTTGTGTTGATAGGTTTGGCTTTCTCTCCAGTTTGTTAAACAGTTTTTTATTGCTGATGTTTACGTTCTTATCATTTGCCCTCTGGCAAGGTTTTGTTCTTCTATAATCATTTTCTCATTTTAAATTAATGTGATAAGTGAATTTCCAAAAACTCTCAACTCTGCTGGGTTTGTTTTGGTTTTGGGCACCTCTGATTTATAAAAGTCATTCTGGATACTGATCAGGGTCATACTTCTGCAGGGGATATGAACGCATTTGATTAGTAGCCTGTGGGTCAGTCTGCTTTCCAGCATATATTTCTTGGGGTTGGAATCATAGAAATAAGTCCAATTTGCTTGACTGAGATACTTCAGTCTTCCTCCTAAGTCAGTTGTCACATTTCCCATCAATGTCCTATTTTGACATTGTTCACGTCATTGTGAGAGTAACTAAATATGCAAGGTTTAGGAATAACCTTTGGGATATTCTATTTTATTTGTTTTAGGAATTAGAAAATTCAATCTAAGCTTTACAAAAGTCTTTGCTACCTCATAAGCAAACCATGCTTCAATTACAGTCTCTAAGTTAAGTCATACAACGTGTTTCTTTGTTGTGCCAGGGACCAGATCCTTTGGTGGGTCCCAGCTGTGGAGTCTGCAGCAGAAGATGTGACTAGAGAAGAACATATTGCTTCAAGCAGTGATGATTTTGTTGAATTAAGGAAACAGACTAATAAGGATTTCGAAATATGAACCAGAGGATAAATGGTTTAAGATCAGAATACAGGGAAGCAGTAAATGTAGGGAAATAGCAAACTTGTTTCAAGAAAGGGCAAAATGTTTCCAATACTCTCTACCAAAGTAGCCTCCTCACAGTAACAATAATAATAGCAATCACTTTAGTTACTCCATAACTTCTCAACTTCTTTAGTTTCAACTCTGATAAATAGTTATGTCCCCATCAAGTAATCTTAACCTTAACTCTGTGTCTATTCTAAACACTATTTTTATTCTCATTTTATTTCATTTGTTAAAACTTTGTATCTTGAAAACAAAAAAAATCAAACTTATAGAAAAGTGGAAATAATAGTAAAATAAACTGAAAATATGCTCACTGAAGATTCATCAGGTGTTAGCATTTTGCACATTTGTGTTTGCCTTCCATAGATGATAGACAGATGATAGATAGGTAGATTGATTGATGTGTAGGTGTGCATATGGTATAACTTAAAATAGAAGCTAGATAAATAGATAGCTCTCTCTCTCTCCATATACGTGTGTGTGTATACTATTAGAGCATATATGTGTGTGTGTATATGTATTCTTTGATAATATATTTGTTTGAAAATCCTTCTAAACAAATATTTGTCTTAGAAAATCATATTATGGTGTGGTATTCTACGCTTTCATACTGAACATAATTTCTGAATGGAGATTTTCACACACATTCTGTATTTTCATTTCATAATAAAAACCAAAACAACTAGCAGTGTGAATTACAGGGCTCCCTTTATATGTTAGTGGATATCTTAATAACCTTTAATAATATAACAAATTTAATTATATTTAAATATATATAAAAAATACCTTTATGACCATGTTGTTTAAAATTCCACACTAAGACAACAATCTCAATAGAGAAAACAGGCAAAAGCTATGAACAGAAAATTTACAGAAGAGGGAACGCTGAAAACCATCAACAATGAAAAGATATTTAATTTGTCAGTAATTAGAGAAACACAAATTCAAACAATAATGAGCTATTAGTCTGCACCTATTATATTAGCAAAATTTTAAAACTAGATAATGCCAAGTGTCCTTGTCATAGCTGATTGGACCAAGGCACAGGGCAGCCCACGTATAAAGCTGCTGGCCGCATAGGTGGTATCTCATTTGACTCAGTAAAAATGGGCTGGAAAAATCAGATTTGTCTCTTGGAAATCTGTATTTAGCACATTTTAAAACAAACACGTTCGGAAGGAGAATAAACGTCAGGGACCTGGGCTAGGGCAGGGCCTGAGGCCAGAGCAACGCCTATGGGCCTCAGTGCACCAAGTTACAAGGGAGGGGCTCCGAGCAGGCGAAGGAGCGGAGCCTTGGAAGAACAGAGCGGCAGCAGAGTAATGTGTGAAGACCAGTAGAGATGCCGGGAGACGTGCCCCGGGGCAAAGAGGGGAAAGGGATTCATCTCAATTCCTGCCAGCTTCCCAGTTCCGGTTCAGTGCAGCCTGGGGGATTTCCAGTTCTCTCTGGAGGAGCAGGAATTGGAGGTATAGGGGAGGAGGAGATACAAGAAAAAGGATGAAGGCCTTTAAAATTGCAAAGGAAAATGACTTCAGATATTTGTTTGTTTGTTTGTTTTGCTACTAAAAACAGTCTCCCTCTGTTGCCAAGCTGGAGTGCAGTCATGTGATCACAGCTCACTGCAGCCTGGACCTCCCAGGCTCAAACATTCCTCCTGCCTCAGCCTCCCGAGTAGCTGGGACCACAGGCATGCACCACCATGCCTGGCTAATTGTTTGATTTTTTTTTTTTTTTTTTTTTTTTTGTAGAGATGGGGTCTGTTGCCCAGGCTGGTCTCAAAGTCCTGAGCTCAAGTGATCCACCTGCCTCAGCCTCCCAAAGTGCTGGGAGTAAAGGTGTGAACCACGGCCAGAGATTCTTATGCCTTGCCAACCAATCAATCAAGTGTGAGGGTATAAAGACATTTTCAGAGATACAATGAAAAGAAAAGCCACCCTAAAACATCAAATGCACCTAGAGTTTTCTTGATATCCTTTTGTAACATGCCAACATTTCGTCAAAATCACTTAAGTTCTTCTGAAGTGATAAGTCAACAAATGTGTGATATTGAAAAGTGAATTAAAACACAGATTTCACACCAGCCAGTCATCAGTCCCTATTCATACAGTGTTGTAGGTCCTCATTTAAAGGCATTGAGAAATTAGACTCTTCCAAGCATGGAGGCCAAAGAAGACATGGACTAGATTGGCTTTCAGAGAGTTGACAGAACAGTCTGGGAGTCAGACATAAAAGGAGAACTGCTAAGAAGTCCCAGGGCGTGACATGGCCTGTAATAGCAGCGGTGAACCCCAGTACAGGGGAGGCACAGAAGAGGTCACTCAGACTCTGCCTGGGAGAGTCACTAGTGAGGTGGTCAATTTGGGCCAGGTGTTGGAAGATAAAAGAGGAGGCAGATTGGGATGGAGGTTAAAGGTGCTGGGGCGAGGAGCAGTCAGATTGAGAAGCTTTTTAATAGTAGCAGCATCTGCAGGGCAAGGAAGCGTGAAACAGTATGTAATTCGGGATTCTGAAATGTGGGCAGTGAGGAGTAGAATGGGAGGCTGAGGGCGAAGGCAGGGGCATGCTCAGCAACAGCAAATGCAAAATAACTTCAGGGAAGGGAACTTCAATGAGAAAAGGTAGGCTGGCTGGAGGCGATCTGAAGCCGTGAGGACTCTCCTGGGCAGGAAAGCGCCACGTACTTGTTCTCCATGGATACGCTGACCCTGGATGGCTCAGACCTACCTAATGTGAATCCAGATAGGGAGGAAGGGGAGCGGGCATCCCCAAATCTACATCCACAGGATTCCTCTGCAGTCAAAATTTGGGAATTAATACTGCAGGCAGGAGTGTTAACATGGGTAGGGAAATGCAATACTAACAGAATCCTAAATCAATGACTACTTAGCAAATAGAACATCTATATTTACAAGTCCAAAGTGTTAACATAACTATTTCAAACAGATTGCTAGAAACAAAAATAAATGGGACAGTGCCTTGGAAAGATATCAGATAGAATATGACTGGTGATATTGTCCTGAAGAAGAAGAAAATGCTGGGGGTTTTGCAGAAGATTTAAATTGTTCGTGGCATTAATCATGGTAGATTCCCAGAGGAGGTGAAATTTTATGGATGGGTGGAATGTGATCCATTTTACTAAGGAAGTAAAACTTCTTGCCTTGAAGGTAATGTTTAAAGTCAAAGAATTTTTAATTAGGTTCGGATTTTTTAAAAAGAATTTTTAATTTACAAATAAGATTGAGTTAAAGAATCATTTTCTACAGTAGAAGCAATAGGATTTTTTAAAAATTCTATTTTAAATTGCATAAAAAGCATCTTAAAGTAATCAGATAAGTTGAGCCATAAGTAAATGGATATTTAAAGATCTTATTAAAATAGTCTACCTGATTTAGTTATTATTCTGACCCTATATAGTAATTCACAGGGTTTTGTTCAATTAAGTGGCTCTAAGATTATCATTATAAACAAAAAGTGTAACTCTCCGGTTTGCAGCTCTCTGCACCCATTCTGTGACTGGAAGGTGGGGCTTGTTTTGACAATGCTTCCAGTTAGGGTCTCTTAAGTGATTTGCATGTTATTAACCTGGATAGCCACTAATAGGGCTTCACTTCCTCGATTTCATACGTAGCCTTGGCTCATATAAAAAAGAGTTCTTCAGGAGAGCGGAAAAATCGGAGCACTTGCACGATCGGTGAAATGTGTAGAAAGATAACAGAAGCTACCCTCCTCAAAAAAATGATGAGTTTGATGGAAAGAAATTAACAAGCTGTGTGGGTGTGCTGCACATGATCAGCCATGCTTGCTAAGTCTGTCTGTTGGTTGTTGCTATGGCTACGAAAAGCCAGTGGAACCCAATGAGCTGTCTGCAGCAGAGCTGAGAGGACCAGCCATTTTACTTATGGAAAACAGTGTGGCATATTCTGCTGAGCTTCGCCCTGGAAGAAGCCTCTTTTATACATCTCTTCAGGGAAGAGAGAAGCGATGGGCATGTTAGTATACAATGATCACAGCCAAGCAGGCCTGCAGGCTGCCTTTCGGACAGGCTGTTGACTGCTGTTCCAATTAGCTGATTGGAGAATGTGGAATGCAGAGTGATAATGCTGCATATCTGCTATCAGGCAGCAGCAAAGGTTTTTGTCTTGGGAAGGCAAGCTTTCCCTGCAATATTATCTCAGCAGCTCCCTAGCTGCTTACCCCGAAAACGAGGGATCCAAACGGAGGGTGTTGCCCTCTGCTAATGCTGCTCCTGTGCGTGGCTGTGGCATATGAGCGGCAGGTCTGAAAAAGCAGGTGTGTGCTGGGACGGGCACTGGACTGGAACGCAGGCGGACGCTCTCGGGTTTACCTGCTTCCTGTTAACAGATTGTGGGCTCCCAGGGCATATGTCTGCACGCTGAGGCCGAGGCGGAGAAGGGGCTTCCTGAGCGTCCCACTACACTGACAGAGGTAAGCTTTTTTGACCTTTGTGAAAGCACAGCATAAAAATAACTGGGGCAAAACTTAGCCTGCAAGATTTACATCGATTGTGTGATTTGGATTTACCAAACAAACATACACAGACACATACGCACACACACACACACGTTTCTAGAAAATAGTATCAGGGACATAGAGTTGTTTCAGTGAATTTTGGTTCTAGCAATTGGAAGATAAAAAACATGACCGATATGCTTTGGGGTTTAAAACCAGTATTTGCTGTTTGAGCAGACTACGATGGCTTGTTCGGAACCGTCTTCACAGCCAACATTTCTCGCTTGTGAACAATGGATTCTTTTGTGACCTGCACTTTGACTTGTATTCAGAGAACTACATGAAAAAGAAGTGGCACATAATTGTGAGGCATTTCTTTTTAAGCCTCGTAAATGATTTATTTAACTCTTAACACACCTATGTACACACTTAAATTAAAGAATTCTGTTCTCTATGTGGGTCATAATAGCCAGTGGATTTTGTACTTGCTTACCCTGGACTGAGTGTCTTGGTGTCCTGTTTGATTTAGTTGGGGTAGTTATAAGCAAACAGCGTAGGTATTGGAAGCCGTTCACACCTCCTTTCCGAGTATCTGCATGCCTTGCTGGCCCAGAGCACAAGACCCCCATTGTGCTCCCCCGGCTCAGAATCCAAGGAAAGAAAGGAAGTGAAGCCTCTGCATTGAGTTCTAGGACAGCTGAGGTATGTGGCAGTAAAACTTCTTTTCTTGCACAATTTTTCTCCCAAGCAGATAGGTTTCAGAGATAGAGAGTGAAACCAAAAACACCGCACACCTCATACAAATCTGCGCTCATACTTGCAGCAAATGTTTGCTGTCAGTTGCTTCATAATAACAGCACAGACCCTAAATTGCAGGAGGAACTGCCTGGTAGTGAGTATTTCCTTGATTTATAGTCTCTTAGGAACAAAGCTGTTACTGTGGATTGAAACTGGTCAGTCAAATCACAATCCCTGGTAAGGAAATGACTGAGTAAGGATTAGATTCTGTTTCAGCAACATTTCAGCTTTACCCAAGTCAGTTCTTTTGTTGTTTTTTAACCAAAAATGTCAGATCACTCATAATACTATTGAAAATATTTAATAAAAATGTTTGGTCAGAAACTTTGAATAAAACCCCTATCTACAAAAGATGGAATCTACCATGAAATTTAAAATAAGTAGTAACTGAGATCTACTTCTAAGAAGTATATGTTTATTTGCTACCTTTTTCCTCCAAAATCTGGATGACATAAGAGTCTCTTCAGAATTTTAAGTATAATTTTCACTGATAGATACGAGCATGAACCACCTGTTTCACAGATGTAGCAATGTTAATAAGCCCTAAGGTAAGAGAATACTAAAGCAGTAGGAGAAGTTTTCAAAACTTTTGTTCTAAATGTCAAAATAGTCAAAATATAAAGATACAGACCAAGAATCTCAGTGGAGCGAACCACGTTCAAATGTTTGATGATAAGAGTATGCCTATGTGGGTCATAGGGGATAAAATGGTGAGGTGACGGCCTTGTACTTCATTATGCTTAACATTCAAAGGAAAACTAAATGAACAGACTTAGTTCTGAGTCCAGTTCTGTGAGTAAAAATATCAGCTAAGTAAGGGATTCTATATGAGCTGAATGAAAGGTAGAGAAAATCTCCAATTTAATTTCTTTCAAAGCTTTACACTGCCAAAGGATTTCTTAGAATTGACACGGTGCAAAGACCTGCAGCAAGCACCTGATTTCCTATTAATTTTTCTTAGGGGAACTTTTAGAAGAATGAGGTGTAGAAATATCCAGGGCACACCTGACTGCTGTGCCTGTTGCCTTGATGGTGGCACCAGGTGAGACAAGACCCTTAGCCCACGGGAAGAATGGCACACACTTTATACCTGTGCGATTTCTTTCCTATTTTAGTAACCTTTTAAGATGACATGCTATAAAAAGATGAGCATTTTAAGTTCAATTCTGTACGGCGCATCTCCATAGTTAATAATTCAACAATTTTGAGAACCAGGTTCAGAGACATAATCTCTACCTTTCAAGACTTTGCACCTTCGCTTATGGCTATTTTTAGACCCTTATTTTCTGCCACTTTCCAACTCTTCTGCCGGCAATATCAAATATTTTGGAATTTCCAAAACACACTATATCAGACTTTTTTTTTTTTTTTTGCAAATGCAATGCCCCCTGAAGAGTCATTTCCTTTCAATCTTCCCTGCAAGAACAGCTGCTTTCATACGTCCTTCAAGTCCAGCTCAGACATCCCCCCAAACTGTCCCCCACCCCGTTTGGCTACATCTGAATCTTACTTCTGACTTTCTGTCTACTGCACCATATTGCATTTGTCTCTGTTCACAGCCTTCCAGAGCTTTGCTGGCCTCTGATTCGAAAGTACTTTGTCCAGTGTCCAGAATTTGGCATTCAGACATTGTACTGGTAACCTCAGACTTCAATATTTTCCTATTAGTTACTGTAAATATAGACTTGACCTAGAAATAGAAGTGCTAATACTGCCTTTTATCAAAGAAACTTAAAACATTTGAAAAACAACAAGGCTTTCATTTTTCTGATTTGAAAATATGGCTTCAGGATCCCAATTTCAGAAAAGCTGCAGTTGTAGCTTATCCTATAATAAATTTGGTTCCTATAATAGATCCAAATTTCCTGAGGGAAAATTTTACAATGTATGTTTTAAACAAAACAACTTGAATGTTTTAGTATATAGATAATAGGATTTTTCTATCCATAGCTATTATAAAATGTATAGAAAATATCCCTATTACAAATTTGTTATGGAATCAGAGTATTTAAAACTAATGTTGAGTTGATGATGATTAGCAGCCAATTATAATGTAAGACACTTACGAAGTTGTTTTTCATGCTGAAACCAGGAGAAAGTAAAGGTCATGAACTAGAAAGAGATTAAATAATTGAAATGAAGTCTACAATAGCAGTATTTCTTTTAATGTTCCTAAATAAACCTAAAAGGTGACTGGAAATCACTAGTTATGTTACACTAGTTATGTTACCCTACAACTTGAGTACCTGGGTAAGGAAGAGAATATTCTCTTAGTATCACTCTTGATAGAGATATAGGTTTGTTTACAGAGACTTCCTACCCTCTGTTCTATATTAGATAACATTATTACTATTTTTTTAAATAAGCCTGATTTCAGTAGACTTTTTATGAAAAAACTGCCCCAATCAAAAATAAGAATGTACCCATAGTTTTATTAAGAAGTTATAAATACATAATTCCTTGTCTTTAAGATATCTGTGTTGAAAGCAAAAGTTCTAATTAATACTGTATGAATTTTTGTATATAAAGTAGAATTGATGAGGAAGTTTAAAATATCCTGATATTTGGAATTAAAAAGTGAAATATTTAGGAAATTATTTAAATTCATATTTCTTGACATTATTGCATTCATTCCAGCATTGAGTTTTCTAATAAAAGTAAGATAAATAGCAATTCTTAATTATCATGCTGTCCTTTAAAGCTTTATTTTGGCTATCTTCCAGCTGATTTTAATGTACAGCATGCTATAATTAAATAATAGCTAAAGTTGGAATTGGTTCTATTCATCTTAAAGACTAATCATGTTTAATTATTTTAAATTGCACATAGTAATTAGATTTCAGAAACCATGATTCTGTAATATGCCTGTACTGTTTCTAACATTTTCTATTTTAAGCCATTTATAATATTTTTAAAGGTCTCAGTTATGTCTAACTACATTGATAGCGTAATGAAATGAGTTACACTTGTATTTTATAAAGAAGAGTTGTGATAGAGGATTGCATTAGATAATTTTCTGAAAGTTCCTCAAACTAACAATTTCATTATGGATATGCCTGTTAAATCCTAAACTGCCACTGTCACGTGGAAAAATACAGATAAACATGTTTTCAAAATATGCTTTTCTGTATTATTTCTGAAAAACTCAAGATGAGCATGCAGTTAAAAGGAGACACTTCTGTAACTGTTGAGTTCTGAATATTGGCAAATAAGAACTCATATTTCAGCTTAAGTTCAATTAAGAGGATATTTGCTGAGTAAATGACAGGGAACCAGCAAAGACGGGTTTTTATTTTGGTGTTTTGCAGCATGACAGATCCATATGGATCTCGACCACACTTTACTACACCTTGGTCTTCAAAACTGAAATATGCTAGTTTACCAAGTAGGAATTTTGGCCAAAAAAAGCAGTGGTTTCCTCTTCCCTATACAGGTGAGGTATACATAAATTCAGCATTAAATTCTGTACCTTAGAGAAGCATTATTTGAGCAAAAATTCAGAAAGCTTTCACTTTCCTGAATCCAATCAAGGGTCTTACTTTCAAAGAAAATTTTCCCACCTCAAAAAAACAAAAACACAATAAAAAAGAAAGAAAGAAAACAAAAAGCCCTGGTAATGTTCTCATTATATTTTCTAATTTCTCTTTATATATTCATATTATAATTTAGGGAAATTTATTTTTAATGAAGAACATTATTTGGAAGTTTCAGTGATATTTTGTTTTTTTTTTCTGTTCATTTATACCATTGCCTGCTCATTAAATTTTTGATTTTTTAAATTTAATCAGAAATTCAGTTTTTCTCTCTTCCCTCTGAGATGTTTTCCCAGTGGTTAAAGTAAATTACAAATCTTATAATGAATTGTATCCTCTGCTTTGAAGGGGAGAGTTCATCCAATCTATTATTAGAAAGAATTCTTTTCAGTTCCTTCTCCTAGTACATTTTTTTCTGGGATAGTTGAATTTGAGGACAGGGGCAACATAAACCCGTCAGGCTCCAAATCTTCTGACGTTCTATTCAATTCAGCATCCCTCAGAGACTAATATAGCTGCAAGGATCAGCCGCAAGGAGTCCAATGAACTATAGCAAAAATAGGCTTCTAGCCAAGAGCTGTGCCACTCGTGAAGATTCTCTAAGAGTACAAGCATGGGATGCCAAGAAGGATGGCAAGTGTTTTAAGTGCACAGAAAGAAAAACATATTCAAATGAGATTTTGGCTATGTTGGAGAAAATTTATTAGTATAAATGTTCGTTCTAGTCTCCTCTAAACAGAAGTCCCTATACTTACTTCTTGCTGAGGACAGCCAGCTTCTCAGAGGCACTGAGTCCTCTGAAGAGGTGACACCACAAAGGCAGCAGCCTGGCTGGTGGAAATGTGCTTCATTAAGCCTTCGGCTGCATGGAGAATCCTCTTCCACCTATTGAGAGGAATCAGCGACTTCTCCCTCGTTGGGTCTTTTTAATACCACATCTTTATACTTCATACAGGTTGCCTACACTTTATGCTACTGAACAACAAAAGTTTAAGAAAGCAACACTTGGCTGCTTAAAAATGAGCCTTTTTGGTAGATTATCAAGATGCCTTCACACCTAATTATTTCAGTTCTCTGTGCTCAAGTTAACAAGGGAAAGGAGATTAGATAACAATAACCTCAGCTGTTCTTGTGCTAACTGTGTCATCTGGTGAAGGGTTTGAGCGCTTTCCAAAACACATACATTTAACCTGTCAGATGTATTCTTGCACTATAGTAATTACTATGTATTTTAGTTTGCTCAGTATCTTAAAATCTAGGTTTCAAAATTTGTATAGCATAGTATTACTAGTAGTTAAGATGAAAGCTGTATAACTACTTGGTTGCTCTGCTACAGCGTGAATAGACCGGTGTTGTTTGATGTACCCAGAGCACCAGGCTTAAACCAGTTTACGCAAAGGGAGGCCAGGAGAGTGGTGACTGGCAAGAGAATGGAAAAAGGCACAGGTTACTTCTGCAGAGCAAAAGTTACAGGGAAAACTTGACTCGCTTTAGAATGGCAGCCGGAGCAGACAGGCCCTCAGCAAACAGGTCAACATACTGCATATCCAGTCAGTATTTGCTGAATGAATGAATGGCTTACAGCAATCAGATCTTCCCCGGTGTTGTGCTAATGCTAACACATGATTAGAAAGTGCTCTTTGAATCTAGAGATAAAGTGACAATTCAGACATTTTTCTGATTTTTTAAAAATCATAAAACAAAGGAGAAGAAAAAACACATGAAAATTTAAAAAGGCTATTATTAAAAATATATATATAGATATAGTCTTCCTGGTGAGAAGCATTATACTATAACAATTATATAAGACAGAAATATTACCAGAAGCATAGATAAAGCTCAAATGCAACACATCATATAGTGAATAATTCAGAAGATAAGAAAAACTGATTTCTAATGTCAACTTTTTTTAAAGCCTCTCGGTACAGCCACATTCATCAAGAAATATAATCAACCTAAAGGGTTAAAATTTTCTTTTTTAAAATAAAAAAGAATAAGAAAGAAAAGCTTAAATCCAGAGTTATAAAATTGAAGATCTTTATTTTAAGGCTTTAGAATATAGTTGAACAGAGAGTTCAAGATAGAAAGAGTTATCAGTCTGGGAAGATCTTCTCAAGTTAAAAAAAAAAAAACCATAGAAGCTGCAAGACCTTATATAGTCAATCAAAGGATCTGCTTCTGATTTAACTCAAGAAAACAATACAAACCTATTAACTAGTATTCCGTCAACTATGCAAAAGATTACTCATAAAATGTTCAGTTTGTCCACTCCAAAAGATATTGATAATAATATTAATTTATATAGATTTTACTCTGTACTAGCTACTATCTCAAGAGTTTCATGCATATTAACTTTTAATGAAAAATCTGGAAAATCACAAAATCTATGAGTATAATACCAAATACTAAAAAGTAGGCACTTTTAAGGACATTTACAGTGGAATTTCTCAGAAACATTTTCTGCAATCTTAAATTATTTCCCAAAGAGGGATTTAACAAACATCACATTTAATCCCTTTGTCTTAGATGCTCCTATACCACTTTACATAGTGTATTATTTTTATATCATGTTAATGAAGTTTTTTGACGTGTCCAGTCTTTCCACGTGAAAGTGACCTGCATGAGAGAGCAGTCTGGGTTATGTGTTTTTACCCACCATCTTGCCATGTCCACTACCAAGAGTGAACGAAGGATGGGTGAATAACTAGGCCAAGTAGGTTATTGTAACAAATAAATTTACACCCGTGGAAAGGCACCTGGTGGAAAGCAAGGTAACCTGTGTGTGGTTCCATGTGACCTTCATCATGAGAAAACTGATCTGCTCTACATATCTTTAAATGTTTGTTTTATAATGGGTTTTTTGTTTGTTTGTTTTTGGTTAGTGTGCTTTTTGGGTAAAACACTAAGCTAAATATCAAAGCAACCTTTTTTAAGTCGTCGAGACTTTTTCAACAGAGGAAATCATGACGCAACCAAAAATGATTTGGCTCATTTAAACCACTCGTAGACTTTTTCCTCGGAATTTAACCTTTTGAACAACTTAACTACATATGAGTTATGTCTGACAGTTAAGCAAATAATAAAAATATGAGAAGGCATACTTATCTTCTTTGTCAGAGAAACCATATCTGTTTTGGGAAAAGGGCTTTCTTAGGGCAATAACTCAGATGACTGATAATATATCCTGAATTCTTTCACACTCACTTTATTTAGAAACATAACTTTTTATATGATATGTGTTCTGAAATCTGCTTATATCACTCACTGCCTTCCTTTCCACCATAGATTTAATTTTACAGGACTAATATAACTCATTTATATAATGATTAATATGGCTTTTTTAATTAAAAAAAATCTTCCTTCTAAAGTGTGCCAAGGATTTTGACTACATTTTAAATTAATTTTTAGATGTATTGGCAGAAGAGCAGAATTACCGTCACCCTCATCTTATAAAAGCAAATGACAATCAAAGCCATAAATAATATAGTTTAGTTTGAAAAACCACCTTCCTGTTGACCTGAAGTCCCAAATGTTCTGTCAGTGCTTTATATTGACAGTTATCTGGTAAAATGACTGGATCTATGTATTATTATGTGGCATAATATTACATCATAATGATTTTGAACCCTAAGCTGGTGCTTCCTTTGAAGATCGAATTAGGAAAACATACCCTTAAAACTGTGCCTCACTTTTTTTGGCTCTGGCATTTAATTTTGCAACTGTCAAGAACAAAAAGATTATGATCATAAAATTATGTTTCCTGGGGAATGTTCCATTTATGAATTGCCTCATTGCCAGCCTCCTCAGTCTTGGTATTGCATCCTGCCTTTAGCCCAGCCTGTGAGAATGGGTGCTGGATTTGCTGCATGGTGCAGAAAAGGCCTGAGAGTAGGAGAGAACAGGAGGATGGGATAGGACCCAGAAGGACTCTGGCCCTCTAAGTATTTGTTACCAGTGGGATCACTCAACCACTAGAGCTTTTGAGTTCAGTAGGAATTAGGAAAAGTGTTGCTTTGAAATTCAAATGTTTCTATTTCCAACCAAAAGCAAAGCATTGGATAAATCTGCATGCACTCTAGCTAACCCCTCAGAGAGTGAAAGGGTATTTTCTTTGGTCAACAAAACGGAATGGCCCCTTGTTGACTGACAAGGAGAAATATCACCCCTTTAAAGGTCAGATTATTAATTTGTCGGTGCATTCTCTTGGGAAATCAGAATTTCATCTGGCAAGTGTCATGACAGGTGACAAATGATTTTTAAGACTATCACCAAACTATATCTGCTCAACGTAGAGATCAGTACCATGAGTTCCTAACTGCCAAGTGGCCCACAGTATCTGGAGTTTCCCTTCCTGGTAGATGGGCTTGAGCAGGCAATGACGAGTTCTCTGCTCTCCTCTTCCAGACCTCGAAGACTGTTGTCCCATTTGTTAGTATGTTAAGGTAAGTTAGCTGATAGTGTTCTAATTTGTTTGGTATTGAAAAGAGGGCCTTGATAGGGAAAGTAGAGAATGAGAAAGCCCTAAGTTCTGGGTACAACTTAACGAGTGGCCAGACCCAACTGTGGATGTCGAAGTTGTAACTGTATATTAAAAAGTGATACTTGCATTTTCATATCATTTACTTATTCATTTATGACACATCCATCAAGGACCGGAGGAAAAGATGAGAAAATAAGCCAGGAAGCCACTGAAAGAGCTTACAGTTTAGTGCAGGAAGATAGGAACGCTACTTACTATAATTTAGGATAGAAGGTGATGGAGTGCTATAAGGGAGATATAAACAAAACGTTTATTTATTCCTTCAAAAGGCATGTGCAGAAGTAACTTATACAATAAAGAAACTCTTTGATCATCTCAAACGATGGAGTTCCAGAAGATGGTAATAAATTGCTCAGAGAAGGGAAGTTTCTTAGAGGATCAGGAAAGATGAATTAGAGAAAGTGGTATTGTAATTGGGGCTCGAACAAGGTGGGATTTTGACAATAGTTTGGAAAAGCAAGCTTTGTAGCATCAAGAATTGTTTCATACAACTCACATTTATTTGGCACCCCCTCAGTGCTTTCATGTAAATTGTTGAGTCTGGCTCAACAACCCTGGGAGGTGTGCACTATCATCACTGTTTCACAGGAGTAAAGAAGAAACAGGCTCAGGGAAGTGCTCATTGGGTTTTGCCTGTTATGAGTCAGTGGCCAACTTTGGGATGAACTTTTTGAAAAGAACTTTGTTCTTGACAGTTGCTAAAGTGCTGAGATTAAAGCACATGGAAAGATTAAGAACTGTGTTTAAAATTCAAGAGCATCACACACACACACGCACACACACACACACAGAGAGAGAGAGAGAGAGAGATAATTCAGTTAAAAAATGGGCAAAAGGCCAGAATAGTTTTCCAGAGAAGACATACAAATGGTAAACAGGCGTATGAAAAGGTGCTCAACCTCACTAATCATCATGGAAACGCAAGTCAAAACCACAATGAGACACCACCTCACACCTGTTAGGATGGCGATCACCAAAAGTCAAAAGATAACGAGTGCTGGGGATGTGGAGAAAAGGGAACCCTGGTAAGCTGTTGATGGGAATGTAAATTGGTACAGACATTAGAAAACATTGTGCAGAGTTTCCTCAAAAAATTAAAAAATTGTGCAGAGTTTCCTCAAAAAATTACAACTAGCACTGCCATATGATCTAGCAACCCCACTTCTGGGTATACATACCAAGGAAATGAATAAATATGGAAACAACCTAAGGACCTGTCCATGGGTGAGTGGATAAAGAAAATGTGGTGTATATACAAACAATGGGATATTATTCAGCCCTACAAAAGAAGAAAATCCTGCCATTTGCAACGACATGTATGAGGACATTATGCTAAGCAAAACAAGTCAGAGAAAGACAAACACTGTATAATCTCACTTATATGTGGAGTCTAAATGTTGAACTCATAGAAACAGTCAAATGAATGGTGGTTGCCAGGAATTGGTGGGGGGAGGAAAATAAGGTCAAAGGGCACTGACTTTCAGTTATAGGACAAATAAGTTCTGAGGATCTCATGCAGCACGGTGACTGTGATGAATAAAACCATATTGCACAGTTGCAGCTCGCTCGGGGAGTAGATCCTAATGTTCTCACCATCCACAAAAAAGATAACGATACGAAGTGATCACTAACTTGATTGTGGTGATCACTTCACAGTACATACATGTATCAAAGCAGCCCGTGGTTCACCTTAAATGTCTGCAGCTTTGTCAATTATACCTCAATACATCTAGGGAGAAAATGGAGTATGTTCTTAAGGGTACGGAAGCAACAGGTACAGCTAGGAAATGAAAGGATGGAGGGGGCCCAGCTAAGAGAGCAGGAAGAAAAGAGAAGAGAGGGAGAGAAATGAAGAAAGAGCTAAGCCCATGCAGAGCCCTGGGGAAGGCACCAGCAGCAGTGAAGAAAGCTGCAAGGGAAGCAGGGCTACCCCAGGAGCAAGATCCCAGGGAGGGCAGCAAAGAGATAGGCCCAGGGACCGAGGACATGAATTGAGCAAGTGAGCTCCACTCCTGAGGGCCAGAAGGATGGTCAGGGAAGTTCCCAGCGGACGCCCAGGAACGGCACTGACTCACACTCTCCTCCTTTATATGCTGGGTCTGAAAGTCAAAGATGTATTTAAAATTATTACTATAAATCTCTATGACTTAGAAAGTCTGACGTAGGTGAGATTTCTTGGATTCAGTCTTTCATTGAGGGGAATATGTTATAGGATGATTGCTAGTGGTTAGAAGCATGGACTTTTTGTATTTTTTGTTTTTTGAGATGGAGTCTTACTCTGTCGTCCAGGCTGAAGTGAACTGGTGCGATTTTGGTTCACTGCAACCTCCGCCTCCCCAGGTTCAAGCAATTCTCCTGCCTCAGCCTCCAGAGCAGCTAGGATTACAGGTGTGCACCACCATACTCAGCTAATTGTTGTACTTTTGGTAGAGACGGGTTTCACCGTGTTGGCCAGGCTGGTCTCAAACTCCTGGCCTTAAGTGATCTGTTCGCTTCAGCCTCCCAAAGTGCTGGGATTATAGACGTGAGCCACTGCACTTAGAAGCACGGACTTTGGACTCACACATTGTCGGGTGGGAGTTCTGGTTTAGAAACCTGATTGCGGAGAAGTGAGCCAAGGTACGAAACCCCCTATGCCACAGTTCCCTCATCTAAATGAATGTCGCCATACTCCCAGGCATTAAAGGCACGTGCGTCGTATGTTGATGAGAGCACTGCATCTGACGTAAAGAAGGTCTCACAGACATCAGCCTCTACTGGTGTTGGCCGTTCCTGGGAGTTTATAGAAAGACTCTCTTCCAAATTCCTGTGCTGTAGTTATTCGTCTCTAAGTAAACTCTGGAGTCGTGAGAAGCCATGCACGTGTGTAGTTGAAGGGACGGGCGGCTGCTTCTGCCACTCTTCAGGGAGATCTAGGTACCACTACAGTTTGTGTGAAGTGTAAGTCTCAGCTACCTCAGCGGGACTCTAATGCTCATCCTACCATTTGCAGTGTTTGATCTGTGGTGTTAAAAGACTCAGGCTTCTCCTTTTACATAATATTTGTTAGAAAACTTCCCACTACGCGGTTTGCTACCACTATAGCCAATGTCACTGGGCGTCTCACCGTTCTCTGACTGTAGCTGTTAAAACAGCATCAGTAGGTTCTCTAAAATGCAGACAATGGAAAGGAGTTGCTCAATTTGTCAAACTTTAAGTGAATCTCATGCTTTTTTTTTTTTGGTATGTTAGGTGGCTCTTCTTGGTGGAAGGCTCACAACCTGTAACTGACTCCAGAGCTTCTGCTTACCAATTTCAGAAAACTAGATTTAGAGTATTTCCTCTGAGCTTTCATTCATGTGCTTTTATGAAGCTAAGTCTCCTTCCCTATTTCCAAGATGGATACTTCGGGAAGGTAACGTGTTCTAGATCTCAAACTGATGTCAGTACATTTATGTTACTTTCTTCTCTATTTTTGGAGCAGTGAGGGAATAATGGAAATTTATACAAATAAAGCACATGAGTATTTCAAGTTCAAAAAAAAAAAAAAAGACAGGCTTCTGGGTGGATGAGGCCAGTGGGTAGATGGTGATGCTGTCAACCAAAATGGGAATGGAGAAGACGTGTTTTGCTTTGTTTTTGATATCAGGGCGAAAACGTTTAGACATGTAGAACTTTCTATCTTTGCTGGAAACACTGGTAGGCAGTGGGCCGTGCTGTTCTGGGTATCAGAAAGAAGTAGGGCAAATCAGGGCCTCACATGGAGCCTAATTCAAGATACGGACTGATGGTTGCATACAGCTTAATTAAGCGTATATACTAGCTTTCGAGAGTCTTTTTTCTGTTAAGAACATGTTTAATTAATAAGACTATGATGATGTCTTTTAAGTCACTCTGCAAAGAAAGATCCACATTTTTTAAAAACGAGGCTTTTTAAAAAGCTATTAAGTGTGGTTGCTAAGTACACTTAGGTTAAATGTAGAAACTGCCTCCACAAGTTTTTTTCTGCTTGTCACACATGAATTTTAAAAGCAACTCATAATCTCTTTTTCTTTGTTTAAAAAAGTAATACAGGATTTGACTGGCCTAAATGTCATTATCGGGAAGAAATAATGCAAGTTAAAAAAAACCAGGATATTGGGCCAATTTTAGTGATTTTATAGAGTTTGATATTGAGCAAAAGTTATTTATTTTCTGTTGAAGTTGTTAGAATTGCAAGTTTATTCTGGAAAAAATAAATAAGGATTAAGATGATACATTATCCCAAAGAGTGGTGGGAGGATTGAATGGATTATGTATTCTAATTGTGTAGGGTGAGGTCTGGCGTGTGGGAGATGCTAAACAAATGTGAGCAGGCGTTACTGTCATTCTTGGTGTATGCATGAGTTCATGTCAAAGGCACACACTGTGCACCTCTGATTCTCCAGGCTGCGTATGTTCAGTGGTGACTAGTCGACTTGCTACCCTTGGTGACTGTTCAGTCTTTGGGATGAGGGAGGGGAAACTGATAATCCCGCAGCATCACAAGTGCCGAGGCCGAAGGAAGGCACAGAGTAGGACATGACTGACCCTCCTAGGCAACTTCAGTGTGTGCACGGTGAAGGCAGGGGCTTCAGATGGAGAAAGCATTGTCTGCAGGTGAACATGGCGTGAAAGCACATTGCAGGCTGGATGGTGTGTCTGGAATGTAGGAACAGTAGGGAGAACTGGGCATGGGGTGGTCTGGGGGGCATAGGAGAGCTTTGCAGTCACATAAAGTTGGAATTCATTCCCAGCTCTGTATTGCTAACTTGGTCTTGGGGAACAGGCTCCTGGGCTTTTCCAGACCCCTATTTCCCTACTTAGGGGGAAGAGATAATAGTGCTTACATCTGAGTATTATCATTAGGATTAAATGAGATTACTGCAAAATGACCGGTGCAGCGCCTGGCACATCAGAGGCAGAATGAATGGTCACCCATGCCTATTTTTGTCATCAGCATCAGGATCATCATCATGTTAAGTAGTCTGGGTTAATTCTTTAGGGAAAAAAAAAAGAGTGAAAGAGAGAGAACCATTGGAGCTACTTTACAGAGGAAAAGTAATGATCATATTTGTGGGTGAAAAATATATAACTGGTAACAGTATCAAATTAAATGAAGAGCATAAGAAAAGATTACGAAATGATAGTGTCAATGAATTAGACAAGAGGAAAACTTGGGCATGAACTAAGGTGATGGGGCCCGGAGAAATGAGCGAGGGATGTAATCAGTCAAGCCCTGCTCTGTGTCAGTCGCTCTTCTAAGTGTCTGGAACGCAGCTAGAACAGTGATTGCCAAACAGTCTTCAACATAGGCAATTCTACTTGAGTGTGGTGCTGCGTGGCTAGAGGTGCATGGGATGCACAGAGTGAGGGAAATCTGGGGGTACCCGTGGCTTGTGAAGGAGCCTCTGAGGTTTCTCTGAAGAAGTGCATGAGGTGGGGCCTAAGAATATGTCCACGTTCGCCCTGGAAGCTGCCCAGCCCCACCGTGAGCAGGGAATAATAGTGTGGCCACAGCACCCGGGCATGGAGCAATGGATTCTGAGCCCTGGAGGCTGCCCAGCCCCACCGTGACCAGGGAACAGCGTGGCCACAGCACCCGGCATGCCCAGCCCCACCGTGACCAGGGAACAGCGTGGCCACAGCACCTGGCATGCCCAGCCCCACCGTGACCAGGGAATAACAGCGTGGCCACAGCACCCAGGCATGGAGCGATGGATTCTGAGCCCTGGAGGCATGCCCAGCCCCACCGTGACCAGGGAACAGCGTGGCCACAGCGCCCAGGCATGCCCAGCTCCACCGTGACCAGGGAACAGCGTGGCCACAGCGCCCAGGCATGGAGCGAGGGATTCTATATAAATTTGCAGGGCCCTGGGAACCATTGGTATGGCTGGAATGCAGGATGCCCGATGTGGAGAGATAGTGAGTCAAATCGGGCGAGCAGTCCAGAGCCAGATGGCCGGGCAACTGCGAGACATTTCAAGCAGGAAGATAAAATAGGATTTCCTTTATAAGACAGTTACTCTATTGTGAGAGTACCACTGAGGTAGGGTGGGAATGAATTCAAGAATTTCACGTAAGGCCAGGTGGGGTGGCTCATGCCTGTTAATCCCAACACTTTCAGAGGCAGAGGCAGGAGGATTACTTGAGCCCAGGAGTTTGAGACCACCCTGGGCAACACAGTAAGATCCCGTCTCTACAAGAAAATTAAAAAAAAAAAAAAAAAAAAAAGGAATTTCCCGTAGGAGGTCAGTACAGTAATCCAGGAAGAAAAGACGAATGGCTCAGCCAGGACAGGACAGTAGGGCTGGGGGAAAAGTGCTGGCGTGGAGAGATTATGGAGACAGACCAACAGTTCTCAGTTGGCGTCTGGGAGTAGAAGCAGGCTATGGTTTGATCACCAGGTTTCTGTCTTGGGAAAACAAGATATGGAAAAAGTGTTTTGGGGGAAGAAGATAGTGAAATTGGTTTGATACTTTCTGAGACGGAGATGCAGGTAGAGTACTTAGGTGGATATGTGGTTTCAAAAAAAAAGTCTAGACCAATAGAAATACATTGAGCAGCAAAGAGAAGCCATATATGTAATTTTTAATGTTCTATCAGCCACATTTTAAAAAGTAAAAAGAAACAGATGACACCAACTTTTATAACGTTTTTAACCTAGTACAGCCAAAATATTATGATTTCAACATGTATAAAAAATAGTAATGACTTACTTGACATTCTTTTTTTCATATCTAGTGTGTATTTTGCAGGATAACACATCTCAATGCAAGCAAGGCAAGTGCCCAGGAGCCACATGTGGCCTGTGGCTGCCATGTAGACCTTCAGAGAGAGGCTGGGCAGGAGGTGTCTGCTGGAGAGTGGCTAGGATAAAAACCTTCTCTGAAGGTACAGATCAAAGAGAGCTGATGCAGGGAGGGTGCAGCGGAGGTGAGCTTGTCCCAGTGGCAGGAGAGAGGAAGGAATTGCCGAGGCTGCCCCTACCTCTTTCTTCTATTTTTGAGGGTGTAGGATGTGAGATTGGGGTCTCAGAAATTTTGGAAACTTTGTTTATCTCTGTTGAAATTTACACAACCAGAATCTGCTATATAAATTTGCAGGGCCCAGCGCAAGATGAAAAGGCAATTCCAGAATTATGATGAATAAGTTATAGATGATGACAGCAGGGTATCAAACAGAACACCTGGCCGTTCTAAGCACAGGGTCAGGTGCACATGCTCAGTTTGCAAGCTCATGAAGCCAGCCTGTACACACCACTTGTGTTTTTAGGCATCATCTGTGAACACTCTTGCCTACTGTGAATCAAACACAGTTTACTTAGTGAGATGATTAATGACTTTGAGCTACTGTGGGGTATTGCTGCTGGGAGCCACTCTTCCTGGCTGGAGGTGAAAGCAGCTTCTCCCCAGGCCGGAGCTCTGGGTGCACCAGTCACCCAAAGAATCCTTCCCACATTCCTCACATAGGCAGGACCTCAATCATGCCCAGACGCCATTGCCCTGACCCTCAGTCACACACCCAGGACCTCAGTCATGCCCAGAAGCATCATGTCAAGGGGGCCCACCGAGTCCCCAGCCTGCTAGAAATCTGGCAGCTCCTCGTTATCATTCTACTTATAGAAACTCCTCTTTCTCCACACCTTGTCATGGTGAAAGCATCCTACACGGATGCTTTAGACTGGGCTTCCTCAGAGGGGTGGGGGAGGGAGAACTGGACCCAGGAAAAACCATCTGAATTCCCTGAGATCAGCAGGATATCTAGAGAGTTGAGGCTGGGCCATGTATCTGCAGTTCTCGTCCCAGGACAATGCTTGAAGACACCTTATTTAGATTTTTATATTTGTGGCTGTGACTGCAACTCCCCTTTCTTTTTTTTTTTTTTTCTTTTTTTTTTGAGATGGAGTCTCGCTCGGTCACCCAGGCTGGAGTGCAGTGGCGCGATCTCGGCTCACTGCAAGCTCCGCCTCCCGGGTTCACGCCATTCCCCTGCCTCAGCCTCTCTGAGTAGCTGGGACTACAGGCGCCCGCCACCATGCCCAGCTAATTTTTTGTATGTTTTTTTAGTAGAGACGGGGTTTCACCGTGGTCTCGATCTCCTGACCTCGTGATCCGCCCGCCTCGGCCTACCAAAGTGCTGGGATTACAAGTGTGAGCCACCGCGCCCGGCCCGCAACTCCCCTTTCTTAAAAATGTAAATTTAATGATCACTTTCAAACTTTCCCTGTAGTACATTATTTGTGAACATAGGACCTGCCTCCCTGAATAGCACCAAGCACCCATGGCTCACACACTCATCAGTGCGGCTGTGCCCCACCCACTGCCTGGATTTCCTCCTCCTCTTCCTCCCTCTCTCCACTCTCTTTCTGCTGCCCTCTCTCCCCAGCCTAATGTCATTTCTTTACCTGGTTATTTTTAAAATCCACAAAATAATTTGAAGTGCCATTTGTTATACTTAAGAAACAATTTTATGTCGCCAATGTTTGATCACACTTAGTTTTAAAAGTCAGTAAATAACAGCATTTTTTTTTTTCTTTTAAAAAAGAAAGTATAACAAGTGCTTTTTGACGGACTTTGCCTTTGTATGTGCCTTGTCAAAGGCAGGGCTCCTCCAATTCTGCACCGATATCCCTCCAATTTTGCAAGACAGGAAGGGGCAGGCCGGGCAGGAGCCTGCGGGGACCATGGCCCAGTCATGGATTTAGCTTTTGAGGAAGTGTGGCCGCTGCCATGTGACTCCATATCTTTCAATCACAGGCTTGGTCTCTGTAAAAGAAGGATGCTGTGCATAGATCATAGGACCAATCGTTCTCTTATATGAAGTAATTTGTGCAAAGGATACCTCACAGGGCCTGGCACATAACTGGCTCTCAATCCCTAACAACTTCATCATCAATAAAAAAATCCCCAGAGATGGAAGGGAAATCTTTGGCCCAGACATGCTTTGTTTGGTCAAGATCTCCCAGAGGTCTTGACCAAACAAAGCTCAGCTGGGCCAAAAATAAAAAAATACACAGAATAAACATAAATTTCCGTAATAGATAAATAATTAAATAAAAATCTTCTTAACATACAATCCATTTGACTTTCCATGATCATGTTGTTCTTAAACTGTTGAAGTCCAACTTAAAACTCAAAGAAACTTCATTAGAGTATAACAAACACACTCTTGTATCTTCTGGTCCCAATTAATTACATTGCACTAAGGCAAACTAATCATCTGGAGATAAATTATGTGGAGTATTCACGGCAAAAATGCTGATAGGATAGAATGTGGGAGCTCACTGTTTTCTAAAGGCCTTATTCCCAAAGAACAGCCATCCTGCCACTGCCTAGGCTAATAGAGACTGCAGTGCCACAGTCCTGAAGCACTTGCTTAAGAAGGCATCATATGATCTTTTCCCAACAGAATTTGGATTTACCTACTTAATGGTGTTTTTCTTGGGCTGATCTAAAATGAGTCTTCACATCACATGGCACTGGAGCTTTGCGATCTGCAGGGTTAGTTAAGAAAGTAAAATAACAGTAAGTATTCTTATAAATAATAATAATGGCCACCATTCATTCAATGCACACTGTGTCAGGCAGCGTGCCAAATTCTTTAAATACCTCTCATTGACTATTCACACAAACGCTCTGATGAGGACATTATTCTCATTTTATAGAAGAGGAAACAGGCGCAGAGAAGTTAAACAACTTGCACAGGGTCACACATGTGGGGAAAGTGGGATTCCAGCTTGAGTCGGCCACATTCCAAACCCTGCACTTTCAACAGTTTTCTAGACTGCCCATTTGTGGGAACTACAGATCAGCCAAAAGAAAATGTTACATTTCTCATTTTATCATTCTTTCTGTATTTTTTGCTCATGGGCTCTATGGAAACCGTTATTTATAAGTGAACACCAAATTTCTGTATCCTCAAGATCAGAAATAGCACGACAATAAAAAGAGGGAGGAAGAAAAAAACAATCTAGGATGTCAACAATTTTTTTTCTGAAGTATTTTTCTTCTCTTTGCTTGTTCATATTTTCTTTCCTTCGTTCCTTCCCTCCTTCCCTTCCTTCCTTCCCTCCCTCCCTCTCTCCCTCTCTTCTTTCTTTTCTTTTCTTTTTTTTTTTTTGATGGAGTCGCCCTCTGTTGCCCAGATTGGAGTGCAGTGGCATGATCTCAGCTAACTGCAGCCTCTGCCTCCTGGGTTCAAGCAATTCTCCTGCCTCAACCTCCTGAGGAGCTGAGATTACAGGCACCTGCCACCACACCCAGCTAATTTTTGCATTTTTAGTAGAGACGGGGTTTCACCATATTGGCCAGGCTGGTTTCAAACTCTTGACCTCAGGTGATCCTCCCGTCTTGGCCTCTCGAAGTGCTGGGATTATAGGCGTAAGCCACCACGCCATCCCATATTTTCTAAATCTACTTAACGTTATGAAAATTTCAAAATAAGGAGATGTATCTAGAATGGGGCCAAAGGAAATTTAGGTAGCACCAATCATGTTTAGACATCTAACTAGGATGTCACAAGACTAAGCAATAGAAAACAAATTTTTAACCCTCTGAATATAAACATTTTGTCAATTTCCATTATCAAAATTTGCATCAATTTTAAATTGGGACATTATTTAGAAGCTGTCCCATTAGAAAACTGATCATCACCAACTTGATCTTCAATGCCAGGGGGCCTGTCTGTTTACTGGTGGTGGTGGTTTTACCCCTGGATTAAGAATGATTAGCCCTACTTTGGAACTAAATACAGTTCACATGGAGTTCAAAAGGAATCCAGAGTCTTGTGGCTCTGTACATGTTGAACAATTTCCCTTTGTTGACTATTAGCACTCTGATCTAAAGAAGAAAATGGTTACTCTGATGGCATGTACTTGTGGGGGAAAAACAATCTTATTTTTTCACATTTTTAAGAGTATCTAGTGTGACAGATATCAAGTGTGAGCACTTACTTTTATAATAAATTCCATTTTGCAGATTAGTCCTAACATACTAGGTGAAAGAGTTCACCCAAGGCACTTAGAGTAAGAAAAATAAAAAACAAGTCGAGGTCATCTTCAGAACATCCACTGTTCGATAAACACTGTACAGCCTCACCTTGGCCGGCTTTGTACGTCCATTATTCCATCATTCACTTTTCTCCACCGTGAGCTAGGTTTTTTCTATGGGGCAGGCACTGTGCTATATGAATAAAACAGAAGTCATTGCCCTCCTGGACCTTCCACGCCCAAGGTCTATGTATACCTTATATCTAAGCTAACTTGCTCAGCTCACAAACATGAGTCTGTATGAACAAAACAAGATCATATGAAGTGCAGAAAAGCTTTTTCTTAAACATTTAATGTATTCATAAATGTATTGCCCATATTTTGTTCTTATGTAGGTGGTAAATTTATACTTACCATTGCATGGTAATAAAATGTGGCATGTGGCAAAAATGTGCTCATTCTAATTTAAACAGATGTAGGTTTTAAGTATTGAAAATTAGCATACTTTCCCAAATTAGTACTTAGAGAAACTTTTTAAATTGTTTATGAAAAGTGGCATTTTAATAAGCCTCATTACATTGCCATGCTCTTTTTTTTTTTTTTTTTTTTTTTTTGAGACGGAGTCTTGCTGTGTCACCCAGGCTGGAGTGCAGTGGTGCAATCTCGGCTCACTGCAAGCTCCGCCTCCCGGGTTCACGCCGTTCTCCTGCCTCAGCCTCTCGGAGTAGCTGGGACTACAGGCTCCCGCCACCATGCCCGGCTAATTTTTTTTTGTATTTTTAGTAGAGACGGGGTTTCACCGTGGTCTCGATCTTCTGACCTCGTGATCTGCCCGCCTCGGCCTCCCAAAGTGCTGGGATTACAAGCATGAGCCACGACGCCCGGCCTACATCGCCATGCTCTTAAAAGCACATTCATATATTTTATTTTTTTCCCCCATACTCATGATTTTCTACTCAATGTTCACATTTTTCAGAGAACAGACAGTATGGAATATTCATAGCTAAGTACCAAACTCAGCCTTCCTTTCCATTGACACAGTGTGGAACAGGAATGCAATTTCTGTGGTACAGAGTCCATGCTGAGGGACAAAATTGGATCATTTCAGAAAATGGGATCAGGGAATCTTGAATTGTTCCCTAAATAAAGCCAGTTGATAGTGATAAACATATTTTAGAGTATTTGTCTGTGAGATGAGAGATGCTTTCTATCAGACCAGTGGACTAGTTTATGAATAATGAAGTTAACATTCTTAGAATTAAAATAATAGTTTCTTTTACATGAATAGACCATCTATATGTGGCTGCACAAATAAATTGAGTAAAATATGAGTTCATAGATTTCTTGGCTCTTTTAATGTGAAAATAATTCCAATTGTAGAGCTGCCCAGCTCCTCAGGTACCTTGTAATGATCCCTGAAGTTTGGAGTCCTTATTCATTGGAGGAAGCTATTAGTACACGTTCAACAGATAAGTGGCAAAGGTACACGTAGTATACTTGTAGAGCCGGGGTGGTTACCATGTGAGTGAGAATTGGGAATGTTTTCGCTACAATATGTCTTTCTGAGTGTGGCCACTAATTGGTATGGGTTCATAGACTGATCGAATAATACATCATTATTTTTGTGTTTTACATCTTACCCCAACGCTAGTTACTCTCAGGACAAAGTAAACATAACCACTGAAGCAGTGAGTGGAGATAAGTGTAATTAAGAAATAAAACTCCAGATCTCTTGCCTCCTCAAAATCTGTGAAATTAGAGACATGTTTCAACAGCCTAGAAATTAGCAAGGACCATTCATGAACTTCGTAACTCCAGTAGCTATATTGTCTCTCAGTGAAATAGATAATGGCAAATGTAGCCCATGGAGGCACTGCTCCAGTTGATTTGGAAACAGTGCAAGAGTTTCTAAGTATTTATATAGGTAGGAAGAAACTTAGGGTCAAACTCATTTCCAAATGCACTAAAACAGTGAGAAAATGGTTGAGAAGCAAGAATAGCAGCAAAATTACCTAACAATACCTCACTTGGCACATTTTCAAAAACTTCTAATACTTAAAAGGAGTTTAATGAAATAATGCATTAAAAATCAAGAGAATTAAAATGTTATAATGTCTCTCTTGAATGATTCTGTTGTAAAGAATTGGTATATTCTGAGGACACCAATGTATCCTAAACATAAAAATAGAGGAGACTATAGAATGAAATTATGACTTTATTTGCTAAAATTATATTTAATAATTTATATTTGAAATTATAAGAAATTATATTTAATTTCTTGATTATATAGAAATATATTCCATATTTGATAAGCAATTACTATATTATCTAATATGTAATTATATATTAATTATACTTATAAATATGATTTATTTGATAAATTATACTTTGCTAAATAATAAAATTGTTATGACTTTATTTTGAATAATTATTGCATAGAATCCCTGAGTACCTTTGCAGCTAATTCGAATCTGGATAAGGTGAGTGGGGACGAATGAATATTAGGAGTTCTCTACAGGACTGCTTAAGAGTAGAAGGAAGGCAATCTCATTTCTTATGGAAAATGGAAATATCATGTTAATCTCAAACACAAAAATAAGCTTTAACACTGGATCTTAAGCTGACTTTTGAGTGTTAAAAAAAAGAGCAATGCAATGTTGAAGACATCACAAAAAAGAGTATAACCATCCCAAACAAAGATGACCTGACCTGGTCCTTGATCTGTAAGTCAAACGCCCCAAAGAATAATTGGAGCCCAGAGTGCAGGTGTGTTCTGCGGCCCAGGAATCATGTATTCTCCAGCTCATGTTCTTAAGTTTGTAGGTTGTGGCGTTTGTTAGTACTTGAAATTTCCAGCACCCTTGTGGTTACCGAAAATAGAAGGTCGTACAGAAGTCCAGTTTGGAGTCTCGAAGGTGTGTTCAAATGTGTGCAACTGTTTTTAAAATAGGCCAAGTGGATAGATCTTAGTCTGTAACATGAAAACAGAGTTCAAGTTACAGAATAGCGGAGGCTCTGCAATTTAGAACCCAGGTTTGGCCACAGTGATGGACACCGTTGGTGAAGAGCTTTCCAATTCCTTCTTCTCTTACCCAACGTTATATGTGCAAATATAAGGGTGGCTTGAAATGAGTCTTTCTCTGTCTTTGCAGGTAAGATTCATTACAGGGTATAATTACAAAATTTACCAAATAAGTATACCCTAATATAATGCTATAAAATGAACTCAGCTGCAAGGTTCTTTTTTTCAGAAGTTTTACCAGCAAGCCTTGTATGAATAATTTCTCTCTGAGAATTATCTCATTTCTGAAGTCATTTTTCTAATTATCTTAAATGGTGCTATTCTCCTTTGATAGTTGATTGATTCTGAGATCACACTGCTGTGCTTGAGTGTCTGGCTATGACTCAACTGAAATGTGCCTAATTTGAAACTTTGAAGCACCAAATTTTATTTGTTTTTCTTTTTAGGATATAGCCTATTAATTTCTTTCCCCCGCTGAATCCATTCTTACTAGAATTATCGCAAACCTCGTTTTCTCTGTCAGTATCTCTTTTCTTTCTCTATGAAAACCTCTTTTTGTTGTTCCATTGACGCTATCACCTGATACTTAAATGAGTCTACGATTGCGAACAGCATTAACAGCTAATTTAGTTCATCAGGGGTTTGAATAGCAAGTCTCCAACAAAGCTGCTCCCAGGCAGAACAAAGCAGCCCTGGTGCTCATGGAACAGACCAGCAGGACCCATGGAAACCCCTCTCCCATCTCAGATCTGGATCTGGAACATGCTGCCTGCGCCATTTGATGTCATTTGCCCATTCACTGCAACAATGTTTCTTAGACCCTGGCCCTAGTCATGGCTTTACCTGTAAAATCATCTTCTCCCCAATTTTGAAAATGTGAAGGGGATGATTACCTAGGTTTTGTAATGTTCTTTCCAGCCATGATTCAAGGTTAAATGAAAAGTAAGAACTATAATATTTGTCCTGAAAGTCTCCAGACCAGGCCCTATTTAAGAAATGCTGTAGAGAAATGGGCGGTAGGAACAATACGGGAAAGCTGCCTGCCCACAATCTGCATTGCTGGATTTAGCCATAAAACCCAAGAGTACCCAAAGTGGAGGCACTTAGGATAGTGTGGAGACAGATGGGAGGAGGGAAGCTCAGAGAGAAATGAGAAGACCTGAATTTTATATAAAAACTTTTGTAAATTAAAAAAGAAATCAGACAGAGCTCTCAGAAATCATAGGCCTAAAGTCATTCAATCTTCCTACAAAGTAAAAAATAGGCTATATAGAAATAGCCCCATGTAAGGATGCTATTTATAATCCCCTCAGGTCGTATAAGGGTTTCTCTGTCCGTTACAGCTTATCTTTCCCTTCTAAATATGTGTGTGAAGAAGATGTTGTCTTTTACGTACCTTTTACTTAATCTGTTCCCCAATGCATCAGTTCGGTTTGTCCATGCCAGGCTCTCTTATTTTCACTTAAACAAGTCAAGCCTTCTATTCATTATTGCTGTTGTTTGAGCTTTCCATTCAAAGTATCCCTGTCTTGCTTTATTTGGTGTATATTCACTCAGTACATTCCAGCAACCAGCCGCTGTGCTGGGAACTGGTTGTATTTTGTTTTTAAAGGAATCCTATTCTCAAGGAGCCTACAGTGGAGTAGGGAAAAGAGGTAAACAGCAACAGCAGCCTACTGCACCCTCCTCTGCAGCCACTTGATAGAGTAGCCAATATTCATGCAAAGTCTCATTGAATCCTCTCAAAAACCTCCCAGAGAGGTGGATGGGGTTGTCTGCTATTTTTTTTTTTTTTTTTTTTTTTTTTGAGACAGAGCCTCAAAAAAAAAAAAAAAAAAAATGGATGAACATCCAGATTGGAGTGCAGTGGCATGATCTCAGCTCACTGCCACCTCCGCCTCCCGGGTTCAAGCAAATTCTCCTGCTTCAGCCTCCCAAGTAGCTGGGATTACAGGTATGCGCCACCACATACGGCTAATTTTTGTATTTTTAGTAGAGAGAGGGTTTCCCCATGTTGGCCAGGCTGGTCTTGAACTCCTGACCTCCAGTGATCTGCTTGCCTCGGCCTCCCAAAATGCTGGGATTACAGGCATGAGCCACAATGCCCAGCCTGTCTGCTATTTATAGATAAGGAAATCCAGGCTCAGGGAGATTAAGTAACTCTCCCAAAGTGACATGACTTACCATGGGAGAAGCCACGCCTTGAGATCAGCTGTGCCTGGTTCCAAACCCTCAGTTCTTTCTTTGGAATGTAATCACTGCTGTGATAGAGGGATACTTCTTCAATTACCATTCATTATAACCATAGTCAATCAATGTTTACTGTGTATTTGTTTGTAACAAGGTGGATAGGATTACAACTCTGCTCCTCCTCCTGCTAGAGGAATGATGGACTCTCACAGGGCCTTACAAAGTCCATTCTGCTCTGTTTCTTCCAGGTCATTTCTCTTAATGCCACTATCTTTCCTCTTTAGCCTTCTCTACTTACTAAATGAAGCAATGATAATGCTGTTGCTCTAGGGAGACTGTTATGTCAATCATAGGACAAAGTGATTACCTCGGATATGGGGATTTTCTTAATCCAGTTGTTTGACAGTCCCATGTATTCTTGTTTAAAATTAAAATAGAAAAAAAAACCCAAAACATAAAACTTTGAATGTGAGCTATCTGAAATAAATGATAAGGAAATTAAATTCGTATCTAGGTGTGCCGAATCCATTTCATTTTCCCCAGCAGCAAAGTAAAAGTCCCTATATTTTTGAAGATCAATTTGCAAATAATTTTTTTCTATGTAATGTAAACAAAATGGTATCGAATGATTCCAATGTGCCAGGTGTGGTTTTCCAGCATTATATTCTTCAACCCTCTTCTTAATGCTTTAAGGTAATGAACGATATTCCCATTGCTCAGATGAGGAAAACGAGGCTCAACGATTATGCCCAGACCAGGGAGCTATCGAGGAAGTACCAGAAACTTAACTCAGAACTCTTGATTCTCCAAGCCCACGCTCTTAAGATGATGGTGAAAATAGCCGCAACCAACACTTAGGGAGGGCCTACTGTGTGTTGCTGTTGTTTAAGAGCTTTGCGTCTGTTAACTCATTTAAGCCTCGCAACAATTATGAATCAAGGGCCACGCAGTGCCTATTTGGTGGGTCAGAGAACTGAAGCCCAAGAAGATTGTAGTAGCCGCAGAAGCTGGCAGCAATAGAGTCGGGTTTGATGGTGGCGGGTAAGTACAGACCGTGCTCTCCATCATTACACTCTAACACAGTTCTCGGCATATGTGACTAGAAAGACAAAATATTTATACGAGACTGTCTGTTATAAAACGGAATTGTTATGATTTATATTCATTTCTTCCATTCATGATACTTAATCAGAAACTATGACACAGGAATGCTTAGAACAATTTTCATGTTGCATGTGTATTTTTTTTTTTTGTCTTTTGTTTTTTTTGTCTGTTTTTTTTTTTATTATACTTTAGGGTTTTAGGGTACATGTGCACAATGTGCAGGTTTGTTACATATGTATCCATGTGCCATGTTGATTTCCTGCACCCATTAACTCGTCATTTAGCATTAGGTGTATCTCCTAATGCTGTCCCTCCCCCCCCCCCCACCCCACAACAGTCCCCGGAGCGTGATGTTCCCCTTCCTGTGTCCATGAGTTCTCATTGTTCAATTCCCACCTATGAGTGAGAACATGCGGTGTTTGGTTTTTTGTCCTTGCGATAGTTTACTGAGAATGATGTTTTCCAGTTTCATCCATGTCCCTACAAAGGACACGAACTCATCATTTTTTATGGCTGCATAGCATGTGTATTTTTAACTTTGTTTAACTCTGAAAATTCACTGGCCTCCTAATCAAACCTATCTTCGCCTCCATTATGACTGACAGCATTCACCATTTTAAGAAACCATAATAAGATTCTTAAGGGTTTTTTGTTTTTTTTTTTAAACGCTCAAAGTCAATGCATTATGGCCTTGAATAATCTTTTCAAAATTGCTTTTTCTGTCCGAGGACACATTTCATCATTCAATTTAGATTTTAAAAACTCCCTAAACTCCTTCGAAGTGACCCTGTTCAAAGCTCTCTGAACAATGATCTGGCAGTGTCCACTGAGAACAGAATAAACAATGCGTTCCTGTTTTGTATTTCCTGTCGATCATTGCTGTGTTCTTATTTCTCTTGATATCACCGATCAGTAAATGGTAGTTTTAGAAAAAAAGAGCCAACTACTTCACTATATTAGAGTCCAAAATATTCAAATGATGCAGCTCCCAGGGCGTTAGGCATATCGGCTCATTTTTCATGGCAGTTTTTGCTCTATTAGGAAATGATGACGGGCCGGAGACTTAATGTCACAACTGTTGTAAGCATTAGTTGTTGATGCCCAGAAGTTCTCTCAAAACTTCTGGAAGTGTTTTTTACTAATACCTTAATGGCAGGCCTAATAGTTTATTGCTATCATTCAGCCAGTCTAATGTAATGAAGGTTTTTTTTTAGATGATTGTTTTAGATGATTGTTCTGTTTCTAGCTTTCATGGAACAGATTACCTCAATACAGTCATTTAACCAGGTTGGGTTTGCCTCAAATAACAAGAAATCCCGCGGACAGGTAGCCCAGGGTAGGTTCCTGTCTATCCTCTCTCCATCGCTCTATCATCTCTCTATTGCTCTATCATCTCTCCATTGCTGTATCGTTTCTCCATCGCTCTATCATCTCTCCATCACTGTATCATCTCTCCATCGCTCTATCCTCTCTCCATCGCTCTATCATCTCTCTATTGCTCTATCATCTCTCTATTGCTCTATCATCTCTCCATCGCTGTATCATCTCTGTTAGCGTGCACTCCCACAGAATGACATCTGCATTTCAGTCTACAAAAAGAGGAGCAGAACAAGGTTAGAAAGGAAAAGACAGCCGGGCACGGTGGCTCACGCTTGTAATCCCAGCACTTTGGGAGGCCGAGGCGGGCGGATCACGAGGTCAGGAGATCGAGACCATCCTGGCCAACATAGTGAAATGCCATCTCTACTAAAATACAAAAAATTAGCCGGGCGTGGTGGCGGGCACCTGTAGTCCCAGCTACTCGGGAGGCTGACGCAGGAGAATGGCGTGAACCCGGGAGGCAGAGCTTGCAGTGAGCCGAGATTGCACCACTGCACTCCAGCCTGGGCGACAGAGCGAGACTCCGTCTCAAAAAAGAAAGAAAAGAACAAGGACGCCCTCTTCTCAGGAGGTTTAGTGTCATTACTGTGATGTGAAATTTTCAGCAGGATGCCTTGCCTTTAGCTTATTGGTCAGCAACTGCAAGGAATCCGGGAAGGTCAGTCATTAACTGGCCATACTGTCAGGATTCTGTAGTGAGGAAGGCTGCAAAATGGATCCTCAGGAGGCAGAAGGAAGTGTCTCCCACACCTCTTACCTACTTGACTTATTTTACAGAGTAATGAATATGGAAATAGTGACTTAATTGTAAAATAAAACATCAGACAGAACCTCAAACTGAAAATGATCCTCGAAGGAATTCTTGCCAAGAAAAAGAGGGCTCTTGCTAGAAGGTAAAAATGTGAGCATTTACTCTGATTCAGAGGGCAGCTTCCTGCCTCTCTGCCTGAATCTAAAATGTCCATCACTGTGGGCAGGATATTCCCTCTCATGCCTGCCACTGGAGACCAGTCTACTTCTGCTTAGCCCCGAGGGTCTGAACAAAGACTTTGCATTTCTTTTTTTTTTTTTTTTAACTGCAACGTGGTTACTGATTTCTTAACATGTCTCTCCCATACGTTTTTGTTTAGTAGATTGACTTTGCTGGTTAAAGCATTCCCTTCCAGACTTCTCTATATTATAATATACATAAAATCAAGAATATTTGCAGGCACAGAGGTTGCTAAACAAATGAGGTTGCTAATAGCCAGAGGTGGCCAGTCCAGGAACTTTAGCTTCCCAAGGCCTCACTTGGCCACCTGAGAACTGAGGAGATCAATATTGTAGCAACATTGTAGTAGTTGTTGCTACACACAGAAGTAGAGAGGGTCTTCTTAGAAGACAGACAACATAGAAAATATTTCTATGTCCAGTCTCTGAGGGTTTGTGTTTCCAGCCTCATTCATTTAGGAAGTTTTTCTCATGTACTTGACATAAGGAATCTATAGTTCCTTCTACCTCTTCAATGCTGGTCAACTATCCTTCATTGGTCTTAATTCATCCTTCACCTTTGTGAGTTTCAAGAACACTTTTCTAGCACGGTGTGTATTATGTACTATCTCTGCTAAATTAACTTTTGTAGTCATAGTAATTATGGAATTGTACCATGGCTTGTTGGATTAATTCATTAAGTTTTTTAATGTCTCACAAAAGGTATGTTTCATGCTGTATCTTGATGATTTCAGAGTGTTTTACAAATGTGTAAAGAATACATCTTAAAACACTGTTGGGCCATAGCAAGCCTTCCTGTGCCCAAGTGGTAGAAGAAAAGTTTCCATAGCTCCTTTCAAATCAATGCAGCAAAGACCAAGCCCTCTCCTACCCCAGGCTTTGACCCCTGCTCTGTAGTCCATGACACACAAAACTCTCCTTATCTCTCTTGTTGACATTACTTGGCTATTTGCCAGAAAATAAGATTGCAAATCTCCAATCTTCTCAATCAGTGACTATTCATTCATTGTCTGTTTATAACTTACGCATAATATGGCCATAAGAAAGAGTTTCATACCATTGGAATGACTATGGCCTGACCAGGTGGCATGGTTGATGTGTTACTTTATACCTGCCTGTCTGCTCATAAAACTACATTATAAATAATCACGTATGGTTTCAGGTGGTATAACTGCCAGGCAATATATAGACAAATATATAATTCTCTCAATAACTCTAATCAGAAGAAATGTTTATCAGGGCCCTCACTCTACCCTAGTAGAGTATCACATGGTTGTGAAAAAGGTCTAGGAATATGATCTAGGAATGCAAATAACTTGTTTTATTGAAATCTATTTTAGAATAAATGCAAATTAAGATAACAGAACATATTATATCCTGAAGGGAAAAACTAGTGGCACCTGCCTCTTAAGACGGCTTCTAAACCAAATATGTAGCTACAAAGCAATGTTTCAGAGAATCGTCTTGGTTGGAAACAGCTGCTTAATTAGAATACATAATTTTTTGCTTTTTACATGATCAGATACCTTTTATTTCACAAGTTCTGATAAACATAGAACCAAAAAATGTACTCTTGTGTTGCTTAGTGCCTTAGGCAGAACTTATTTAATCCCGTACTTATTCAGCAACTACGTATTGGCCCCTACTTAGGGCCAGCACGAATGCAATACCTGCGGGAGGAATGTAAGTCACGTGAGGGGCAAGCGGGAGCTGATAGGCTAGCGGAGGAGAGGGGCTCCGATCAATTACTCCAACAAATTCAAGCAACTGAGCCCGAATTTAGAAGGAATGAGGAAAGTGATTCTTTACGAGTTAAAAAAAGGGAGTGGCGGGGCTACACTGGTGGAGCAGGGAAGTCCTTCCTGAGGAAGAGACACTTGAAAGCTGGAGGCTGCATGGCATTCGCCACTGGGCAGGGAAGCCAGGGCTCTGTCCAGGGGCACAGTCCAGGCACAGTCCAGGAATGGAAGGGAGGCTGGAGAGGCCGGAGGCAATGGCGCTGGGAGGAAGGTGGTGGAGATCTGGGCAGAAATGCTGCGGAACACCAGATTGTACAGGGCCGTCAGTGGGCCACATGGAGAAGGCTTCACGATTTTCATAGCAGATTTAGAGACTGTTGCATATGCTGAATTTCAAATGGAATAGAAATAACAAGAAAAGCTAAGTCATGGTTACATAAACAGCAGAGGTGCTCTTTAAATACACAAAGAATTCAGGCAGCCAGTTTAAAACAAAGTTTCAGTCCGGGCACCGTGGCTCATGCCTGTAATTCCAGCACTTTGGGAGGCTGAGGCGGGAGGATCACCTGAGGTTGGGAGTTCGAGACCAACCCGACCAACATGGTGAAACCTGTCTCTACTAAAAATACAAAAATTAGCCAGGTGTGGTGGCATGTGTCTGTAATCCCAGCTACTTGGGAGGCTGAGGCAGGAGAATTGCTTGAACCCAGGAGGTGGAGGTTGCAGTGAGCCGAGATCACCCTATTGCACTCCAGCCTGGGTGACAGAGTGAAACTCCATCTCAAAAATAAATGAATAAATAAAAATAAAAATAAAGTTTCAACTAGAAAATTGAGCTTCTAACAAAGGTTTTAAGAAGTTATTTCTATATAATCTCTTTCAATGATACTGGTCCTGTAACCTTTTGTTAAGATTTTCACCTCACTTGATAAACCCCAATCCCAGATGGTAAAATGGCACATGTGATGACAAATCACTTACTAAAAAATATTTACTTAACATCAATAACCAGGCAGTAGAAGTCACTGGACACATGATTTGACTCCTTTCAAATAGTGCTGCCAAAAGGCGTAAATCATGGCAGACTGCCGAACGTAATCCAGATAAGCCCAAGAAAAAGCATAGGTTTAAGAGTCAGTAAGGCGGTTGCAGTCCCATTCCTCTATCTGCCTTTCAGGACACAAGTGTAGGGAGCTTGCATGACTGGTCTAAAGTCACTCAAGGTATGGGCTTTAGTTTCCCAGCCCAATGCATGCATGCATTGTTCAGCAGGTGGCATACCATGGGTGAGGTTCCTGTAGATGACCCAACAGATGCTTGCTACGTGCCCAAAGCTACCAGGTATCCTTATTTTTCTTGCATATGCTTCACTTTTTTGAGTGTGGTTGAAGCAGACAAGCATAAAAGATGTTACTCCAGGCCAGGTGTGGTGACTCATGCCTGTAATCCCAGCACTTTGGGAAGCTGAGGCGGGTGGCTCACCTGAGGTCAGGAGCTCAAGACCAGCCTGACCAACATGGAAAAACCCCATCTCTACTAAAAATACAAAATTAGCCGGGTGTGGCGGTGCATGCCTGTAATCCCAGCTATTTGGGAGGCTGAGGCAAGAGACTTACTTGAACCTGGGAGGTGGAGGTTGCGGTGAGCTGAGATAGTGCCATTGCACACAAGCCTGGGCAACAAGAGCGAAACTCCGTCTCAAAAAAAAAAAAAATAAAAAAAAAAAGATGTTATTCTACTTAGTCTAGCCTTCTTTTGCTTATAACGTGCTTGACTTCAGCACTTCCCTGTCCATCCCCATCCCTTCTTTTAGTCAGCATTAGCTGATTTCTATAGGAGAATCTGACTGCTGTTTCAATATGTCTTTGAAACTCATGCCAGTGTTTCAGATGGTCTTGCTGCCTTGCCCTAAGCACTAAACTTTTGACTAAGAGAATGACACATTGTTCTCCTGGGATATTAGACAATGCCACTAGAATGACAGGGGCCAGGGAGGCCTCTAAACATCTATAGCACAACTCACTTTTCAAAGGACTGCAGGGGTAAAGAATGTTCTCTGGAAAACAATACTCATGGGAAACTACATGTACTTCCTTCCTACTGGGATCCTCTCAAATAATAGGAAGCGATGAGGAATCAATTGAGAATTCTGTGCTCTCTTGGGAAAAAAATTTAAAACAACACTCAAAGAAACCCTCTAAATATATGTGTTCAAAAACTCATGCCCATGAAAGTCCTTGGAAATCACCACAGTATCTTTAAAAAATTACTAAATTTAGCCACATATGGAAATCTGCACAGTTTTTCAAATATATTTTGATTATTTAACCAACATTCATATAAAATTTACAAAGCAGCAGATTTTTCCATGGCTGTTTCAAATAACAATTTTCACCCTCACAACAACCCAATAAAAAAAGGTCTCATTACAGAGGAGGAAACTGAGGTATGGGGAGGCTAAGTAAGTGACCTACAGCCACAGCCACGCGTAAGTGGCAGGATGAGGATTCGAACCCAGGCACCCTGACTCCAGACTCTCTACTGTTAAGTATTATACACTTTTAAAAGTTTTCTGAAAGGATCAACCAAGAAAGTGAGAAGCAAAGCTGCAGATGGTCTCTGCATATAGAATGGGAAGTTTTAAATGTTACCAGCGCGAGCCCAGATTCTCTCTTATAGTGAGGATTTTATTTTTACCAAGCTCTGTGAGAAACACAACGCTCAGGTGCCGCCTGAAAACGTGAGAAGTCATTTGGCAAACTAATGAGGTTATTCAGACATGCTGTTAAAGTTGGCGTGCTCATTTATTTAAGGCCAGAACAGAGGTGTAGTGAATAACAGAAGGCCTCAGACTACTCCAAAATATGGGTCTTTCTCACCAGTTCTAACAATTGTAGAGTTATTTGGGTTAACAAGATCCTCTTTTGGGATGTAAATACCTTCTAATATGGTTTGATCTGTGTCAACTATGCCTTAATGATGTACAAATGATCTAGATCCTGGCCTTTCCATATCCAGTCTGATGGGACTCTCAGTGCTTGCTTTAATCTGGAATCAGCTGTTCACGTATGCAGATGCTTGAGTCACATCCAGAGTCATTAAGTCTGACTCTCTAGGGGCGGGGCTGGGGTAATGGTGTTTGTAAAAGTTTACCTTATATTCACCCACGGATGACAGACACTACTTTATATCAATTTCTCTCAAGTTTCAACATGTTTACACGCAGCCTGGGGATGTCGTGAAAATGCACATGCTGGCTCAGTAGGTCTGGGTGGGGCCTGAGGTTTTGCGTTTCTAACAAGATCCTGAGTGATGACGTTAATGTTGGTGCACGGACTGCTTTTTTAAGAAGCAAGACCCAGGACCAGCGGTTTTCAAAGTGAGGTCAAGAATCACCCGGGAATTTGTTAGGGATGCAGAATTTCAGGCCCCTCCAGACCTACTGAATCAGACGCTCTGGGGTGGACCCAGCAATCTGTTTTTACGAAGCTTCCGGGTCAGTGATGCTCACTATGTTTGGAGAACAATTGGCCTGCATGGCACTGCCCAGTAGAAATAGAATGCAAGTCACATAGGTAATTTTAAATTAGCTAGCAGTCAGATTTGAAAAAGTAAAAAAGAAACAAGTGAAATTAATTTTAGCAAAATATCCTATTTAACACACTACGTCCAAAATACTGTCATTTCAACACATAATACAAAAATTAATGTCATAATTTACATTCTTTTTTCAACGTGTAGTCAATATAAAAATGATATGATAGTTTACATGTTTTAGGAAGAGAAAACATTTACTTTAATCTATATTTGTACAAATTTGTGAGGTACAAGGAGAATTTTGTTACATGGATGGACTGCATAGTGGTAAAGTCACGGATTTAATGAATGTGTCCATCACCTGAATAATGAACATCATACCCATTGAGTAATTTCTCATCATTCACCTTTTTTTTTTGTATAAAGACCTCAAAATTTAGCATGCATTTTATACTTATATGACATCTCAGTTCTGACTAGCCACATTGAGCTCAGTAGCCCCACGTAGCCACCATATTGGATAGCAAAGCTTTACACTTACAGCAGAGATGATGGTATTGACTTCCACCAAATGCTTGCTGTGTGTCAGACATTACCCAGTTAAGCATTTTATGTGCATTATTCCTATGAGCCCTATGACAACTCGTTATTATCCCCATTTTATACGAGAGTGGGTTATGTTCATCTTTGTTTCCTTAACGCCATAGCTTCTCGAGGAAAGCCAATATTTAAATGTATTTTCCTTTTTGGTATAAACTATTATAAGGAGGAAAAAGAAAAAAACAATTAAAAAATGTGTCTATCTGCGGCTAGGCTTCCAATGATTACCAGTAGAACTACCATTCCACATTGAGGCCGAGGGAAACAAATATCCTATATTAGATTGGCAGGTATTTAAGACATAGTAAAATGTAACCATTTAAAATAAATGAACAGAAAAACGCTTTATTCTAGAGTGATTTTTTAAAAGCCTGGTATATATTTTTAAAACAAAGTTGACCTTATTTATAAAATTCAGATTAGAGATTTCAAAGTTAATTTATAATTTTTTAATCTGAAATACAGTTTTAATATAAGGTCTGTTGAGCCAAAGGATTTCACTATTTTTGAATAGTACTTGAAGTAGTAGTCATGTAACCCTTTTTTTACGTGGCATAATCCTCAGTATTTTCCATAATCTATTTCAGTGTCTTTCTTTAATGGCAAAGAATTGAATTTGATATAAGCATCTAGCAACCAACCCTCACATTAATTATAAAATATACCAGGGCATTTTTTTTTCTTTTTTGAGATGCAGTCTCGCTCTGTTGCCCAGGCTGGAGTGTAGTGGTGCGATCTTGGCTCACTGCAACCTCCACCTCCCGGCTTCAAATGATTCTCCTGCCTCAGCCTCCCAAGTAGCTGGGACTACAGGCGCGTGCCACGACATCCCGCTAATTTTTTGCATTTTTATTAGAGATGGGGTTTCACCATGTTAGCCAGGATGGTCTAGATCTCCTGACCTCGTGATCCACCTGCCTCAGGCTCCCAAAGTGCTGGGATTACAGGCGTGAGCTATCGGTGGTTTTTTATACTGGATTCAGGTTGAAGACTCTCTTTTCATCTCCTGATGGAAAGCCTCTCAGTAGTACTTCCTGACTACTTAAGCATTCTTTTTGTAATGGGGAGTAAGGGGTTGAAAAAAAACCAGGGATTTCATTCTATTGGAATGAAAGCGTTCATAAAAATACTTAACTGCTTCCTTGGTAGAAAGTAACTAATTTTCCTCCCTGGTGGTGTTGTAATGGGACAATGACTCCGTGGAAGCCTGAAGTTGGTCTGATGACGCACAGTGTCTTCCTTCATCCACAGTAGAAAGAGATCTCAGTCTTCAGCTGCCATGATGTGAATAGTCTCATCTTGTGAAAAAGTCTGGAAAATATTTAAAAATTCTGTTTTTATTTATTCTCACTGCATCTGTGCGCTCTAAGCCCCTGAAGGCAAGGACACTTCATTCTGCCCACCACTGTATTCCCAGAGTGCTTGCTTATAGTAAGCTCCGAAGTGCTCACCAAATAAATATTTGCTGAATGAATGAATGAATACAACTTCTTAATTTTTATTTCTAGAAACAAAATGAAGGCTCAAAGTTTGTCAGTCATTGCCAGTGACCCAATCAGAATGATTTCTTCATTGGCCTATGGAGGCAGAAGCAGGGGTCACTGTTTGTCTGCCTCATGTCACTGAATGGTCCCCAGTCTCTGCCAATAGATAAGAGATGTCAACGCTTAACCCAGTAGCTTTCAAAAATAGCATAGTTGATGAAACTGGAAATTTGGGAGCGGGCTCTTTTAAGAAATCATTTGTCTTCAGTCTTAAGAATAGACTGACAACAGATACTGCCACCAGACAGCTCTCAACTATTTCATAAGACCCCCTAGGAAATAGCAGAAGAAAAGCCTCCTCCTCAATAAAGCATAAGTAGGACATCTCATTTTCAGTGAATCAGGTAATTCATTTTGAAAACTTGAGGAGCACTGTGTTTCTTTAAGATTCCAGTCAACTTTGGGTTTGTTTTGTTTTCAATGGTGCTGGCAGTTTTCCTCAAAATTTAAATGAATATTTGCACAATGAACCAAGTTGTTGTGGGTTTCCTGGTTGGTGTTTTTCCCCCCTGCAGTGGGGGGTGGCGATCCAGGCAAGGCATTTTCATCCTTTTGCAGACAACCCCGGCTGCTGTTAATGCTGAAAATAGCTCAAATGCTCTCAGAACAGGAGCACCACCCAGCAGCTGGGATTCTTTCCCTCTCTTATTTGCCTCTCTCTTGCCTTTTTTTCCTTCAGACACTTGGATTGGACTTAATCTAAAACCTCTGGAGTTCAAGACCTTTTAAAAAGGGCTAAATAAACAATCTCTACATGTAAAAGGCCACTGACTCCTACTTCCTCTGTATAGAGCAACTGTTGAACTCAGCTGCCTGTAGGTAAGATTTTTTATTCCGGAATTATTTAATTGTTTTCTGATATGTTCTTGACTAATGTCTTTAAAATAACTTACTTATAGTGAAAATAGTAAGGGGAGTTGTGAACAATTCCCAGGTAAACCTTGTGTTCCAGAGTACAGCAGGAGCATCTGGGCGTTTTTGTGGCTGTAAACTTTAAACTTTGCTTAAAGCTCTCATAATAGTGACCTGCAGTAGACTTGACTGTGACTAAGCCATGGATCAGAGGTCTAATTAAGCCTGATTGCCAGAGCAATGAGAGGGTGTTTCAGACATCGTACTTTTGTTGTTTAGACTGCTTTATTTTTAACTTTCCAGGGGCATTAAAAAAAAAAAAAAAGGAGGAAAAAGATGCAAACATCCACCTGAGTAAAGAGAATATATATAAGTAATTGTTCTTTAAGGGCAATGAGGGGGCTGTATTGTATAATGTTCTCCTTTCGTCACTGTTTCATTCCTTGCTCGTGTGGAATTCGAGTGGTTGATTTGGGGGACCTGGGGGTTTGGTTTTTGTTGTTGTTGTTTTGTATGTTCCTAGCACATTTTAGGGGACAGTTGTGAGGATTCCTTACTAAGCTGAATATCTTTTGCTAGGTACATCTGCTGGCAGGTTTCTCTAACGTGACAATGTGATACTTTGAGTCAGTTGCCGTGGCTCCCCTCTCCCCCTCATTATGCTTGCACTTGACATTTTGCAAAGTACTTTGATCTGTGGACTTTAACTTCAAACACAGCATTTACTTTGATTGTGGCTATTTACTATGTTCAGTAAAAAGTCTCCCTTTTTTTCCATTTGGTTTAATGCTTTGATAGCATTTCCTTTAAATAATTTATTGGAGCTTTAGTTTTCCTCACTGATCTGTCTTAGATTTTACTCCTAGAGGGACCCCCAGTTGTAAGAAGAGTGTTCTCTGGTAAAGTTCTCCCCAACACAGACTTCATGACAGTTCATGGCCCCTGTCTGGCAGATGTGTAAGAGCAAGCAGCAAATGACAGTGCACAGAGCTCGGCGCTGGCTACCCTGCTGCCTCAGAATCTCTGTGTGCCTTGGGGCCCAACTGGTGCTTTTTAAAAACATGGATGCTGAAATCTTTGGAGTTCAGAGATACTTTTTTTTTCAGAAAAGTTTATTGGTATCACAGACCACGTGTATCAAAGGAAAGCATGCATTTTAACCACATAATGATCGTCTGAGTAACAAAAACAGGAAGAAATAACAAACAAAGAAAAAGAAAATTAAAAGAAAACTGGAAAAAAAAAAAACCCTCAGTAGCCAGAAGTCTGTTTTACGAGTGAAACTTCTGCTGTGTAAGGGATAAGGGATTTCTTAAAAATCTATTTCCTAAAATGGGCAAAATGTAGCACTTACTAGCCATTCAATCAACTTTGGAATATTCTCTTCATTGTAAAGAAAGCACAAGTGCGT
The DNA here is from genome assembly GCF_028878055.3 of Symphalangus syndactylus. Classification (NCBI taxonomy): domain Eukaryota; kingdom Metazoa; phylum Chordata; class Mammalia; order Primates; family Hylobatidae; genus Symphalangus; species Symphalangus syndactylus. Next base: position 158,951,009 of record NC_072426.2, on the reverse strand, counting down.
GTGGCATTTGTTCCCCTTTTCTTTCCCACCCCAAGCACAAGGCATTTTCACAGTCCTCAGCCAAATACAGAGTTTGACGTTCCCTGGCAAACGGTCCCTGCGTGTTCTGTTGAAGGTTAGGAATAGAAGGAGCCTAATCCTGTCAGGAGACTGTTTAAGTCCCAGTCAAGGACGCTAGCTCCTCAGCGCTGACGCAGTCTGCCCCCTGTCCTCTGCACCTTGCTAAGAAGGACAGACGCAAGTGGCCACAGGACAGGTCTCCAAAGGGTGGAGCTGTGGAGAAAGCTACGGCAGAGATCCCCCTGGATTAGGAGCAGATGCAATCGAATCTACAGAATTTGGGTTTATAGTAGAAAAACCTAGAGATGTTCAGTCTAATCTTTTAATTTCCCAAACCTGGGCATTTCATTGCCACATTTCCCCTTCAAATCTGCATTATAAGAAGCATGTTAATCATCGCATTTATGTGTATGGTTAACATTTTAAATCCTCCCGTTATGTTGAGCCTGGGCTTTGTGTGTGTGTGTGGCGGGGGTGTCTAGCTAGAATACTCGCTCCCCCTTAGTACTGGGAAGCCTTGGTCTGCAGGGCTGAGTGCAAATATATTGCTAGAGGTGATAGTCCGGCAGGAAAATTAAATGGCACCAGGATGAAATCTTTTTGGAGAATGGTAAGTGATCATTCCATTCCCAGGCAAGCCGTTTTCCCCTGTTTGGTTTTGTTTTTTTCTTTCTGTTTCTCTTCACCCCTTAATTTTACGTTGAAACTTTGGATTGTTTGAATGTGAAACTTCAGGTGAAATCTAGCCAAAGCCACCGAGTTTCACCCAGCTTCCACATGAAAGAAGTATTCTACCCAGCCTTGCACGAAACTTGGCCTGTGTTGCCAAAGGTTTCGTGACTGTCAGTGAGCCTGGATTTGAAACATAACCCAAGGCCAGGTGACTTCTGGTGACTTTGAGGCTTTATTGTATTAGTATAGAATCTGCTGAACACGGACAGTCCTATTTCCGCATCTTCTACTATAGTTTCATGGGGGCACACGTTTTCCCCCAATAAACTCCCGTTTATCTCATGATATTTGAAAGCCAGGTTCAATCCTAATATGAATGTTTGTAGCCGTGGGATCGAAGCACTGGCAGATAGAGGTCTGCGTTTTAAATTCCAGCAGCCTGAGCCCCACTGGTGTGAACATGTTGGTATAATTCAGCTAAAGGAAGGAAGTCCCGGGAGAGCCATGGAATGCCTTTCTTTGCTTAAATATACCTCTGTGCTGGTGAGGAACAAACAGTAACATTTTGTCCAGGTCTATCCACTTGACAGTATGCCTTTTGTTCCCTCTCCAAAGGTGGTGTCAAATATATTGGTGGAAAAATAATAAACTTCCAGATATTTTTTTTCCTCCTGCTCAACTGAAATACTCCAAGGGAACATTGCTAGCATTGAGAAGTTCAGTACTGTGGCTGGGAATGTAGGGTATACTGAGAATAAAGGATCCCTCAGTGAAGGCAGTGTCCCTCGGAAAAGCATGGCGACCTAGAGTTGATGTGGGTGTGAACAGTCAGATGGGCCCTGGTTGGGTAGGGGCGTGTGTGTGTTTTCTGGGTGGGGGTAGTAGCAAGCAGAGAGGAAAAGGGGGATTTGTAAGCTTTGTTCAGCAAATCTGTCCCATCAAAAACAAAAATAATCAAGCCCAGGATCTGCAAACATTCATTTCTTTTGTAGATCATATAAATTTGTGTTGGCTGAATATTGAATTTTTTTGTATTATTTATCTAATTAGAGACACCAAGCGTTAGGATTCCAGGCATAGTAAATAATCTCCAATGAAAATGTGACCCATTGGGAGACATAAAATCTTTGCAGATAACTCCCATGAGTCAGTCTCAGGAAGATCCTCATGGTTCTCTGGCAGTTGTGAAATGCTAAGCCACCCAGGACACTAAGATTTGACTTGTCCTTTTCTTAGTTAGAAGATTTCTAAACTCATGTGAAGAATTTTCATAAAAATGAATGTGTGGCCTCACTAAAGATTTAGGCTATCTTTGGTGAGATACATAGATATAGATTTATTATAAAATTAAATTGCCATCAAATTTCATTTTAAAATTTCATAGTCACTTATGTATTCAATAAAATAGACTTTCATTAAAGATATGGTTTGCATTTTAGCAGGTGACATGCGGTGGATGCCCTAGTAGGGAAAGCATTGGAAAAGCTAGCAATAACACAATTTGGAAGTGCCATATGTAGAAGCTGCTTTTTAGCACTGGCTTCAGTAGTCATAGTGTAGCATTTATCAACATATATGATTTTGATAGCCCCAGACTGGTACAATGAACAGAGGAAAGGAAGATGTTCGAATGGAGGCTCTAGAGAAAATCATTCAGAACCATCCCACAAGGAAGTTCTCACTAACCATATCAAGGTATAAGGAGTTTAGTAGTTTTAAGACATTCATCATCCATAACAAAACAGAAAAAGGGAAAGGATAGGCTGGGTGCGGTGGCTCACGCCTATAACCCCAGCACATTGGGAGGCCGAGGTGGGTGGATCACTTGAGGTCAGGAGTTCCAGACCAGCCTGACCAACATGGTGAAACCCCATCTCTACTAAAAAAAAAAAAAAAAAAAAAAAATACAAAATTAGTCAGGCATGGTGGTGCACACCTATAATCCCAGCTACTTGGGAGGCTGAAGTGGGAGAATAGCTTGAACCTGGGAGGCAGAGGGTGCAGTGAGCCGAGATCCCACCATTGCACTCCAGCCTGGGCAACAAGAGTGAAACGCTGTCTCAAAAAAAAAAAAAAAAAAAAAAAAAAATTAAAAATTGAGAATCAACACCAAGCTAGTGTATGTGCAAATGTTTCTCTAAATCATTAAAAATCTTATTTCAAGAAGACTTCATTTGTCATTTAAGAATGCAAAAATCAGTGCTTTAAAAATCTTTATGTGCTTAATTGACTGTCAGAAAAAATGGAGTCCATATAATATTTATTTATTTCTCAAGGATATATTATTACAGTCTAAATTTATATATACAATGTACTTGTTTTATTTTTTTAAAAAATCAGTGTTTGATCAGGACATGATGACACAAAACAGTAACAGCAGCAGTCTCCCCTTTGCAATAGAGCAAAGAGGATTATTTATCATAAGCAGATTAAACGGTCATTTCTAGAAGTCTGCATTCTCCAACCAAGTTTTTATTAGTTATTGGTTATTATGTTTTTCTCTGAAATAAGAAGTAGAGCCTGAGCATCCCTACTCTAAAAGTCTGAAATCCAAAATATTCCAAGATCTGAAACGTTTTGAGCACCAACATAATGCCACAATTGGACAATGAAGATGACATTAACACTGCAGAAAATGTACATACAGATGCCACAGTGATAATGTGATGGGCTAATTGAAGGACTAGGGCAGAGTGCATTCGTAACAGAATAAGCAGTCATGTCCGTTTAGAAACTCAAAGAGAGACTTTTAAGACAAAAATCGCTGTTAATGAGGCAGATGACATTGGAGAAAACATTTTAAAAGCCATCCTACTCGGGAGGCTGAGGCAGGAGAATCACTTGAAACTGGGAGGCAGAGGCTGCAGTGAGCCAAGATCGTGCCACTGCATTCTAGCCTGGGTGACAGGGCGAGACTTCATCTCAAAAAAAAAAAAAAAAATGCCATCCGGCAGAATGCCTCCTCATTTCTTAGAGGACCCACTTCATGCTCTGTCAACTGCTTCAGATGTTTCTTATCACCTAAAAAAGAAAAAAAATACAGTGTACAGTGGCCTTTTACTCAAAACACAGCGTCATAGGTGGCAACTGAAAGCCTGCATTGTTTGTTGCTGCTGTTGTCTAACAGCTGATAAAGGAAAACGGTCTTGTTCCTGTGCTGCTCAGTTACCTAAACACATTATTTTTCACTGTATTAATAGTATGTATTTTTACTGTTTAAAAAATAGTAGTATTAGGCCGCGCACAGTGGCTCACGCCTATAATCCCAGCACTTTCAGAGGCCAAGGCGGGTGGATCACATGAGATCGGGAGTTCGCGACCAGCCTGACCAACATGGAGAAACCCCATCTCTACTAAAAATACAAAATTAGCCAGGCATGGTGGTGCATGCCTGTAATCCCAGCTTCTCAGGAGGCTGAGGCGGGAGAATTGCTTCAACCCGGGAGGCAGAGGTTGCCGTGAGCCGAGATGGTGCCATTGCACTCCAACCTGGGCAACAAGAGCAAGACTCTCTCAAAAAAAAAAAAAAAAAAAAATAGTATTTTCTACTGTTTCTACTGTTAAGTACTCACGTCTGAGTAAGAGCAGGAAAATGATTGCTTATTGGTAGTAAATAAATTCAGTCAGGAATGATGGTGATGCCAAACAACACCAGATTTTCCATGTGGGTGGCTGAGATATTGATGCCTTTGCTTTCTGATGGTTCAGTGTACACAAACTTCGTTTTATGCACAAAATTATTAAAAATGTTGTATAAAATTACCTTCAGGCTATTTGGATACAGTACATATAACATAAGTGAATTTCACATTTAGATCTGTGTCCTGTCCCCAAGATAACTCATGATGGATATGCAAATATTCCAAAATCTGAAAAAATCTGAAATCCAAAATGCATCTCCAGTCTCCCATGTGCCTTTGACTTATACCCATCATTTTAATGGTTGACTTTTTTATTTCCTGGCACTACAAGATGCTTCTGCATCATTTTGTATATTTCATGTCCTAGTCCTAAAATCAATTATTTCTTCAAGGAGCTCTGGTTACTTTTATTGAAAAATGGTATCAGTAATCAAGACCAGGGCATCCATTTTTAATTTTTGAATGTGACTTTATTATTGGCCACTTATTTTTTTCACTTGAAGAAAATTTTCTTTTTGTGTATGGAACTTCACTCTGTAGCCGACAATACCTTGATCTGATGTATAAAGATAACCTTTCTCGCTTTTTCAGAAGAACAGGCCACATGTTGCCCTTGCATACTCCCCTTTCCCTTACTTTGAAAAAATTCAATTAAATATGATCAAATTTGCTTTTTTTTTTTTTTTTTTTTTGAGACAGAGTCTCACTCTGTCGCCCAAGCTGGAGTGCTGTGGTGCAGTCTTGGCTCACTGCAACCTCTGCCTCCCAGGTTCAAGTGATTCTCGTGCCTCAGCCTCCTGAGTAGCTGGGATTACAGGCACGTGTCACCACGCAAGCTAATTTTTGTGCTTTTAGAAGAGGCAGGGTTTCGCCATGTTGCCCAGGCTGGTCTCATAGTCCAGACCTCAAGTGATCCACCCACCTCGGCCTTCCAAGATGCTGGGATTACAGGTGTGAGCCACTGCACTTGGCCAAATTTGTTTTTTATTGTTAGTTTTAGTGAGAGATTCAAAGCCTTTGATATGGTCTTAAAATGCAATCTTAAAAGATAGAAATCAGTTGTTTCTTCCTTAAATAGATGTGAGAACATTGTGCATTATTTAAAATATGATCAGTCTAGGCCCTTCAATGAACATGGGATTCTGTTACCAAGCCTTGTATGTACTGTGTGCAAGGAGCCGTGCCACATGCAGATGAACAGTCTGGTAGAAGAGCTGGGCACGTACACCTGGATATAACACTCTGCAAAAGAAGATGGGCGATGTGAAGTCCCCCAGAACTCTAGGAGCTCAGAGCTGGAATTGGGAGCTGGGCGTATATTGTACTAGAAAATCAGTGGTATTATCACAAAGGAAAAGCTGTACTGGAATTGGGATTTTGGTTTGGATAAGAGGGTATTCAGATGGCAGAAGGTGATGGAGAGCAAAGACCCAGGGGAGAGAAAACTCAGGACTCAAAGAATATTTAGGTTCCACGCAAAGCCCCTGGGAAGGTGCATTGAGTTTGTGTTGATTTATTGAGAACAAAAGTCTCACCATCAGGCTCATGTGTTAGTAATACTGCTGAGCAATGTTCAAGGTGATTAGAGAAATGAAACGCTGGACAGACCCTGTTACACGGATGTAACTGAGAAGAAGAGGACAAAGATGAGAGCAGTCGAAATAAGATGAGACCAACAGGTGCAGAGACCGAGGCCTCAGGGCAGTCTAGATACTGCCCTCTGTATCTAGACTTTGTCCTAGGAGGTAAAACTTACCTGTAAACTAATTGCACCTATAATTTTATTTAATGCTCAGTATTATCAGAGATGAAAGGTTGTGTTTTATTATTTCATCAAATACATAGCTCTTTCATTTTCTTTCTTTTTTTTCTTTTTTTTTCTTTTTTTTTTTGCGACAGAGTCTCGCTCTGTCGCCCAGGCTGGAGTGCAGTGGCGCGATCTCGGCTCTCTGCAAGCTCCGCCTCCCGGGTTCATGCCATTCTCCTGCCTCAGCCTCCCCAGTAACTGGGACTACAGGCGCTCGCCACCACGCCCAGCTAATTTTTTGTATTTTTAGTAGAGAGGGGGTTTCACCGTGTTAGCCCAGATGGTCTTGATCTCCTTACCTCGTGATCCGCCCGCCTTGGCCTCCCAAAGTGCTGGGATTACAGGCGTGAGCCCCGCGCCCAGCCAGCTCTTTCATTTTCAATAAAACACAAGAAAACCATTGGTGCAGGCAGTGAAGGAGACATTTCAAATCCTAAGTTGTGACTTTCTGTACTTCACTGAGAGAAAAACAAGCATGAGAGGTGAAGATTACAGAGAAAGACATGAATGTGCCAATAGTATAATGAGCCAAATGTTAGGACGAGGCTGGTTGAAATAACCTGTCGGCATACCGAAAAGAATCGGGTTAGGAAATTGACACAGTTTAAAAAAAAATTTTAAAGACTAACTTGGTATTAGAAAGGATAGAATAGAAACATTCATCTCTTGTTCTCAAATAAATTTATGCCTAAAAAAAAAGATATTGAATTTAGCTTAATAGAAAAACACATGTACAGCATGAATTTTTAAGACATTGCATATTGGCTACTGTGACCCCTGGAATATGCTGGTCCAAGTACAACTCTGAATTGGTTTAATGCTAGATCTTGACATGCCCTCAACTCAGTGGTACTTCTTTAGTTCAATTTTGCAAACCTAAAAAATTCGGTTGGTATTGAATTTAGCTCCACGTGGTATCCAGAAGTTTTGTGTTTGTTTGAACTGAACTTTGAAATATTTCAAAACTATGTAACACTCAAGTTTTAGAACAAATTGTTAATTTTCAAAACACTCAAGAATGTTGAAAAGTTACATCTGGGTATATTTTATGTGAATTTAATGAATATACAATTAAATGTAGTTTTCAAATATAATTTTGATCTGTAGATCTACAGTATTTTCTATTTCACATTTATCTTTTTTACCATAAGAGTATTCACTTTTAAAACAAAAAACGGTTGAAGACCGTGGTTAAGAATGGGAGACTATCTGAAACCCAACATGGCCGCCTAAATGTACGATGAGATGAGAAAGCCCATCCTTGTGGTCCCAGCAGAGCCAAGTGTTGGAAGGTGTGGCCTGGCACACCAGATGGTTCATTTCATGTGCACATCTATGAGTAGGCCCGTAGTGAAGGGACTCAGCCGAGAATTGTTGGAGATAAAGATGGAGGTTGGGTGCAAATTCAAGAATGATGTCAGGGGCCGGGCGCGGTGGCTCACGCCTGTAATCCGAGCACTTTGGGAGGCCGAGGAGGGCGGATCACGAGGTCAGGAAATCGAGACCACGGTGAAACGCCATCTCTACTAAAAACACAAAAAATTAGCCGGGCGTGGTGGCGGGCGCCTGTAGTCCCAGCTACTCGGAGAGGCTGAGGCAGGAGAATGGCGTGAATCCGGGAGGCGGAGCTTGCAGTGAGCCGAGATTGCACCATTGCACTCCAGCCTGGGCGACAGAGCGAGACTCTGTCTCAAAAAAAAAAAAAAAAAAAAAAAAGGATGTCAGATGTCAGACTAAGGGATCCACGCCTCATTCTGAAGTAGAAAATGGTTTTTCCCTCTGTTTGTAAAGGGCAGTAAAACACTCCCTTTTGGAGAAAACTTACAGAGTAACATCTCCTAGCAGCTGAGATTTGATGTTTTCTTAAAAAATTGTATTTCTGACATCAAATTAAATCATTAAAATTTTCTTTTTATATCTACTATGACTATTTTTATTCAAGGCAGAATAAGACAAAAATTAAGTGTAAACAAGTTTATGAAGTTTGTATTGATATAATAGAAGACTGGCTTATGATGGAAAACTAAAAAAACAAGTAAAAATGAAAAACCGAGTAAAAAGGTAAATTCAGAGGTAGACTTTTTTGTGGAAAAAGTAATAAAATACTACAATTTTTTTGTAGTAAAAAAATTGATGATGCCTACTTGTCTACATACAAAATTTATTTTGTATTTGAGCATCTTTAAGAATTAATGGATGTATTTCATATTTGGAAATTAATTTAGAATTGGCACACACACGTTTTTTGTCTCACATGGTGAGATCCATCTCTTAATAACCACAGCTTGTAAAAACTTGTCTGAAATCAAAGTGATAATTTTTATGCAAAGGTGAGAAAGCTTGATTGCAGTGAGATTTTTATCCCCTTACAATTTTTTATGTATTTTGGATATCAAAATTAAAAAACATTTAATGTTAAAAATCATTTGTGTCGGCCGGGCGCGGTGGCTCACGCTTGTAATCACAGCACTTTGGGAGGTCGAGGCGGGCGGATCACGAGGTCAGGAGATCGAGACCACAGTGAAACCCTGTCTCTACTAATACAAAAAATTAGCCAGGTGTGGTGGCGGGCGCCTGTAGTCCCAGCTACTCGGGAGGCTGAGGCAAGAGAATGGCGTGAACCCGGGAGGCGGAGCTTGCAGTGAGCCGAGACTGTGCCACTGCACTCCAGCCTGGGCGACAGAGCAAGACTCCGTCTCAAAAAAAAAAAAAAAAAAAAAAAAAAAAAATCATTTGTGTCCACATCATAATTTTATATATTCACAGGTATAATTTTTCTAATCAGTATTCTGAAATAATAAAAGCACAGGTATAAAAACATTTGGCAGAAGACCATTTGGTATGTTTAACCCTCAGCTGTGCTTATTAATTTAAGAATTATCTAACATATAAATCAGAAAGGAAGGAAATGAGGAATTCACTGGTAAAACCAAATAGTGTTTTAGGTGACCATAGATAACTACTTTTAATGCCTAAAGCAATTTCATTTTCATTGAATAAAATATTTTCATGAGGATCTTTTTATATTGCTTCAATCATTTATTTATCGAAGACATTTCACCATCATATATGAATCATATGAGTTTTGTGGTTTAAAACTTTACATTCTGACTATAGATCAGTCTGAATCAGTGCAGAAAAAAAAATTGATGAAACCCAACACAGGCTTTCAAGATAAAAACTCACAACCAGACAAAGGAAGGAATTACTTTAACCTTAAAAAGAGTATTCGTTAAAAACCTACATTATCACAATATAAATAAATATATGGACTGATAAATATTACATTCAGATACTGGTTACCTCTGGAGGTAGGAAGGCACTTTCAATTAGAGACATGTGCAGCAGGCTTTAATTGAATTAGTATCTTCTATTTTAAGATAAATGATGGGTACGTGGACATTTGTTATATTATTCTCTTTATTATTTGAACGACTGAATAAAGACCTACATTAAAACATCTTCCCTCTATTTGCTATTTCTTAAATTTAAGATAAATTCTACATAGGAAGTAAATTGTAAATATCTTTCACAGCTGCTAACATTGAGGAACTATATAAAACATAAATGCATTACTTAAAGCAGCCCAAATTTTCTGAAAATTTATCATAGATAGTATAATGATTGGCCTATACTTCTATATTTTTTGTCTCGGGCTCAAAACTTCTATAAATGGTGAATTCAAAGAGAAAATGAATTTAGTTCCTTAGCAGACAAACATCTTTTGTAAACTTACATTCAAGATGGTTTTTGTAGTGTGTATCTTTTTGTATGGCATTGTTATGAATCTGATGTTTACTCTTTAAATTACCAAATAATTTGTCATTATGTTTTACGAAAATTTATAATGGGCTTTGAATCTAGCAGTGAATACATTATCTTAACCTCTTTAACATTAGTTTTGGGTCAACAGGTTGAGAAGAAAGGATTTCTGTTTTAAGGGAATTTATGTAATAAATGTATGAAAAGTGAGTAAAACAGACAAGCAGTCCTCTCGGTTGCCACAGGACTATGGAGCACAGTGATATGGCTGGATATGCTTGAGTTCCCTGTTAACACGATACCAGGCAAAATGGGACTACCTGTTTTTAATATAAAGACTTCATTCTGTAGCTTATATATTTCTTATAATTTAATTTATTCAGAAAAACTTATATACACACAGCTTTTCCGTAATAATATTTATACTTCCTTAATGTTATTGGAAAAAGCTAGTGACTTTTCATTACCATTTGGCAGGAACCAGTGCTTAATTTTGAGGACTTTTATTCCAATTTTTTCTATTTGTTTTATCCATAGACTCATTCAGATGTGCTAAAATGCGGAAGCTGGTAGACATCACTATCTTTTTAAGAGTTTTGACAAAATGGATAATATTCAATAATTTTTCTTTACAAGTAATTTCACATGTAATCTGAAAATTCAGTGCAAGCCAAAAGTCTTTATAATTTTAAATCATTAAATTCAAAGAAAAGATGGTTTCTATGTTTCTAGGTGTAGGGACGGCAAAATTATACCTCTACTCTGTTAGGGTTTGTTAGGGGATAGGGGTGTGTGGGTGTTGTGCCTGAGAATTAAATTGACATAAGACAGATCCACAGGAGAAAAACGTACACATTTATTTAATTTAAGTTTATGTGGCATGAAAACCTTCAGAATTTGTGAAGACCCAAAGATGCAGTTTGCATTGACCCCTTATATAAGGAATTAGACAAAAAGCAGTAAATTGCAGAAATGTAATGAGGTGGAGGGTGGGGGGCTTGGGCCAGGGCAGGTGATTGGAGGAGAATGGCTGGGAAGGAAGGGCCAGTATAGCAGGTGGTACAGGTTTCCCTCAGCCTCAGCTTCTGGTCCTTGCCCATAGGAATCATGCCTCCCTCCCGGCCAAGGGAGGACATCTTTCACATGAGAATGTCATCTCCTGCTTTTCAGAAACAGAAGGAAGGTCAGAGTGATCTTCTTGCACCTGCTTTTTTTTTTTTGACAGAGTCTCTGTCTGTCACCCAGGCTGGAGTGCAGTGGTGCAGTCTCGGCTCACTGCAACCTCCGCCTCCCAGGTTCAAGTGATTCTCCTGCCTCAGCCTCCTGAGTAGCTGGGATTACAGGCACCTGCCACCACACCCAGCTAATTTTTGTATTTTTAGTAGAGACGGGGTTTCACCATGTTGGCCAGGCTGGTCTCAAACTCCTGACCTCAGGTGATCCACCCGCTTCAGCCTCCCAAAGTGTTGCGATTACAGGTGTGAGCCACCGCGCCCGACCTCACCTGCTTTTTCTTAAGTGCCTTTAACTAAAAATACTCTGTATGCCAGAGTGGTGTATTTTGGGATGCCATGTTCTTAACTCCTTCATAAGTAAAGTTCATGAAAGCATATAAATATATTTAAATAATAACACACTGGGAGAAATGACACAAAAAATAATTTTGGATTTTCTCATGTCATTGTTACTAAAGCTTAGAAACCAGATATTACATAATTAACATAAAGCGGTATTTGGAAACAAATGTGCAGACGAGTCTTTTAGATTACTGGCATCACACGCTGCTGACTCTCACGTCTTCATGAAATCTGTTCCCCTTTGCCTTCTGTGACACTGGAAGCTTCTGATTTACCTCCAGTCTCTCTGATTACATCTTCTGAATTCCACTTACAGGTGCCTTCCCCCCCCCCCCCCCCCCCCGACCTTAAAGTTATTCCCTTGAGTTCTGTCCCTCTCATCTAATCTCCATAATCTTCCCAGAGTTCACCTGTTTCCTCCTTCACGGTAATCCCTAAACCTATGTCTCTATCCCTGATCTCTTGTGAAAGTTCCAGACTCACATTTCCAAGAAGGTGGGGAACATTTCCTTTGAATGCCTTCTGAGTTCCTCAAATTCAATGCGTCTAAAACTCACTCTCCAACTCCCACCCTGCTCTTCCTTCCCAGGGCTGGATCTTGACAATGGTGCCACCCAGTTACTGAGAATTAGAATCTTAGGCAAGCATTCGAATTTTTCTTCATACCAACTTAGTCCCTACTCATTGATTCTACCTACAAACACGTCTTCAATATCACTCCTTTCCTAGTTCACAGGCTATTGCAACATCATTGACTAGGATTCTCAGTAGTATCCTGACTACACTTTACATCCATTCTCTCTGCCTTCCATGTAACCCCTTGTGGCTTAGTTATCTTGCCAAAATAAGTCAGCTTTGCATGTAGACTTCCGATCTACCAAACTTCTTTTACGTAGCAAGTTGTGCACTTGGCTGTCTGTTGAGGTTTTAAGGATCAGGAAAGATAACTGTGTCAACCAATGAAGGTAAATTCAGTGCATTGTGTTTAGACATAAATAGCCCTGTGTTTTCAAAGATAAAAGGCAGGGCTGGCAACATTTCCAGACTCCTTAGTAAGGAAAGGGTGTGGCTCACTGCTGGGCATGGAACTCAGATTCAATGTCAGCGCTGCTACTAACCTCAAAGAACCCTTTTCCTCAGATTCTCTTTCGGACACAATGTTCACAAATCACTTGCTTCGTTGTCACTTACTCCTAATTTCCTTCCTTTCTGATTCACGTATAAGATCATTCTTCAATTAATAAGCACAACAATCATTTGTTGAGAGCCTACTCAAGACTCTGTACTGGCCTCCTCCGTGACAGTCACTGCGAGCGCAGCCTTTCTCCAATGACATCGCCATGAACATCCACTCTAAAAATGCAGGTGAATTTATGTGATGGCCTTTGTGCCTTGGGAAAAATATCTTCAGAATGAGAGCTATCTATATTAGCATATATGCATTATCCATGGATTATAGAGATATTGTTGTATTTGCTTCTATGTAAATATCAAAGGAGTATTATTCTGAAATGATCTATGGAAGTTGAATGTGACTTTGGAGAAAAACTTTTAAGCTTTCAGTACAGATTTTCAAGATCAACATTCAGGAAAAAGTCTAACAGAGGGATATTGAAATAAAATTTCTGAATGAATAAAGACATTACTGATGGCAGCTATGAATTCAAGTATTTTAACATATGTTCAGGTGTTTGCTTTGGGGCGTGGAAGGAGTTAAAAGTGAAGGAAAATGTTTAAAGTTTTCTTCTTCACTTAGAACTACATTTCAAAGAGGTGCAGAATTTTGACATAAAAGATATATTTCCTTCATAGACTAACACAAATATGTGTGTGTCTGAATGAATTAAGTCTTATGTTTGGGGTTATATCTATTAACTTTTATTATGTAACTGAAATAGCAATCATTTAAAATGAAATGTTTTCTGCTCTGCTAACATGGTGGCAGATTATTCCGAGTAGGATTGGTGACACTGCTTTCTTCTGTTCCTTGTCCTCAGTCACGTTCTTGAAATTGGCAACAAAGCTGATTTGATTTAATTTTTATATCCTCATGCAACTAACGAGAAGGAAATGTGTTTTTAATGCATTGCACACTTTTATCTTCCTGGATGTGTTCATGAACTCGTATTTGTGAAAGGCAGCCGAGCTTTTTTGTGGTGTATCTTTGCCAGGGATCAGTATTGTTCTATCCAATGCTGCTGCGTCACAAAGCCTGTGTAGATGCATTATGTAGACATAGGATGCCTATATAGATGCATTTTGTTAATTTTTTTTTTTTGAGACAAAGTTTCACTCTTGTTGCCCAGGCTGGAGCGCAATGGCGCGATCTCAGCTCACTGCAACCTCCGCCTCCCAGGTTCAAGTGGTTCTCCTGCCTCAGTCTCCTGAGAAGCTGGTATTACAGGTGCCCGCCACCACACTCAGCTAATTTTTTGTATATTTGGTAGACATGGGGTTTCACCACGTTGACCAGGCTGGTCTTGAACTTTTGACCTCAGTGATCCACCCGCCTCGGCCTCCCAAAGTGCAGGGATTACAGGCATGAGGCACTGCATGCCTGTAATGCCAGCCACATTTTGTTAATTTTTCAGAGTATTCTTTCCTCATATTTGGCCAACAAATGGAGAGTAATTAAATGAGTCCACTGCCAATTCGATGGAAACGAAACATAGTACATATGGTTGTTCCTGATCTGAGAGTTGAGCCTGAGAGCTGGGAAGTCTAAGCATGGATGGAGAACGAGAATCTGTTGTATAAAGTAAAAATTGAAATGGCGTTTGGAGTCCCCTAAGCTGCGCTATCCTTGAGTACACACCATTTCAAGGAGCCAACGTGGAGCTCTAACAGAACTTTGCCCCACAGGAATATGAAAGTGCTGTGGCACAGAGTATTTTATAGAAGTTAAATGTCTAACCTTAATTGATTGCTAAAGTTGACTTAGATTATTGCTAATAATGATAGGATTTTACAGAATGTGATAAGCTTTGAAATAATGACTATATTAGTAACATAAGACCATGAGAGCAACTAACAGAATTATAACTAAGGAACCCTGTTACAGGCAATAGAATAACGATTGACTTCTATCTAAAATATCACCATTTATCTTTGAATGTTTATCACTGGGGATAATTCTTAGAGCATTCATGAAAACCACAGCTAAATCTCATCAAATTATTCCATTTCCACATTCTTTTAAAACTGTAATGGAAAAAAAAAACCCTTTCAATTCCTAGAGAACTCACCCGTTTGAGAGATTTCTTAGGTCTTCTCTATTCATTCACCACCATTCACTATTATGAGATTTTTGGGAAGTGTTGCACCTGTGTTCTCCCTACCCATTAAATATGCCATATCCTTTGGTCGTCCAGCTCAATCCTTAGAAAAAGGTACACACCCCCCTCACATACACAAACTCTGTTCTGTTTCAAGATACATCCAATGGAGCACCTTACCCTCACAGGTACAAAGAGGACGATGCAACTTGATAGCATAAGGTATTGTGAGAATCACTGAGGAAAGAGCAAGCAGCTCCTTCTGGTTGATAATTGGAAAATGCTCCTCTTATATTGGGCAGAAATCATTTTTAACGCCTACTCCATATCTTTAAGCGAGAAGCTGTTATCTCCTTTGCAGGCTCTGTCGTACCACAGGATGTGCTTCGTTTCTAAACTTGGCAATACTGACATCCTCATCACTCTGGAGAGAGCACAGTCATTCACTCATGCAAATCCGAGCACCGTCCAAAGGCAAAGGACTGTTCTGAGCGCTTGAGACACATCAGTGAACGACTTTGGTAAAAATCCCTGCCCCCCACAGAGCTTAAATTCCCATGGGCAGAACACACAGTAAAAGATAAACATGTTCAGAGATTATATAGTAGGTAAGAGAGTAAAAGGGGCTCAAAATATAGCAGGGTAAAGAGGATCTGGAGAATGTCTGCGTTGAGGACAGTGCAGCTTGGAGTTTCAAATGTGGAGCAAGGAAGTCGAAGGGGGTTGCTCATAGGGTTACCATCTGGGGGCAGAAGGCACTGCCTCTGCAAATGCCCTAAAGTGTGAGTGGCCTCCCAGTATGAGGCACAGCAAGGAGGCCAGGATAGCTGCAACCAAGAGAAAGAAAGGGTGAGTGCCAGAGGTTGAGGCTTTCACACTGAAGGGAGTAGGTGGTGAGAAGGGGAAGGTGGAAGCTGGAGACTAATTAGGAAGCCATTGCAATGGCCAGGTGAGGAAGGAAGGTTCCTGGAATGGGTGGAAGTGGAGGAGACAGTAAGAGATGGCTGGGTCTCCATGGTGTTTAAAGCCTTGAGACTGAATGAGGCAGTGAGTGTAGAAAGAGGACAAAAAGGCTAAGAACCTTCAAGGCTAAAAATCTCCAAGATTGAGAGGCCAGGAGGAAGAGGAGAATCCTATGAATGAAACTGAGAAGGCATGCCCAGGGAGGTAGGAGGAAGGCAAGCAGGCCCAGTGTGCTGACAGCCAAGAGAAGAAACTATGTCAGAGGGGGAGGTGCGATCAAGAAAGATGATGGCTTAGATATAACCTGATAATTTTACAATAAGCAGCTCAGTGGGGGCCTGGCGAGAACAATTTTGTGCAGTGGTATAATTCTGGAAAGTCTTTCGCATGGTATTTAATTTTAAAAAGTGAAATCATGCTGATTTACTAGCTGTGTGAAATTATTGGTTAGGACCCGAGAATTTCTTCATCACCAGCCTCACTAACTGTGTAACTAGTTGCATGCCCCGGTGTCAGCAATGCTCTGAGCAGCAGCCTCCACACAACTCTAGGTAAACAAAACATACGCACCTGTAATCTGGTCATCAGCCTCTATGTTAACAATCCATAGCAGTTTCCATTTCTTACACTCAGTCCCATCAGTGGCTCACCAGATTGTATCAGCAATTGCTTGAAAATGCTCCAATAATATGAGTAAAATAGGAAAGCTGCCATTAGGGAGCTCATTTTTAAACTTTACAAAACAGCTAAGCCCGATCTTCTCCATCCGGTTGTATAGATCTAGCTGGAGAGAAAGCAGAAGTTTTAAGAACTTGAAATTGCTGAACTAATGTATACCCTTGTCTCTGTGATATGTTGCACAACATGGAACCATCCATACTACCTAGGCTTCTCTCTGCTAGACCATCACGCCTCCATGTCTTCTTATGTCACCTGGAAGGAGTTGAGACAGTGGTTTAATTTCCCAGGACACGGAATAACTCTTAAAATGGAAGTGTGATGTTGGTACAGAGCAAGTGGCCTTAATGATAAATGCTATTTTAATATCTTGAAATTATGTTATACAGGCATTCATTTCTAATGTTTCTTGAATATCAAATACAAAGTTAACAAGAAAAAGGAACATTAACAGAAATTTCTAAAAGTTAGAAATGTACAGGTAAAGACTAAAAATTGATAGGAGGTTTAGTTGTGTTTCCTACCCAGAAATCAAAATTTGAAAAGCAGTAAAGGCATTTTGCCCTGCTCTGCCTTCTTCACGTAGGTGCATTTCCTGTCCATTTTGGAAGCTAATTATGAAATGGCCACACAACTGAATGTTTCTGTTTATAAAATAATGTTTCTTGGAGGGGCTTGCATCATCTAAATATCTTATGTCAGAATAAAAGCCACTGAGATCCAAAGAAGTGGACTAAATTTGACAATATCTGAAAGTCTTCTGCTGGACCAGGAACCCCTACAGTGGACAGTGTGCTTCCTGCTTTTCCACAAAGTTCGACAAGAAAACCATCCCAAAGTGAACAAAAATGGAAGCCCGCGAAGTTCATCATGCAAGACATTGATGACACTCACGTCTTTGTAATAGCAGAACTGGTTAACGTCCTCCAGGAGTGAGTGGGGGAATTCATGGACCAAAATGCTTTTTCCCTTACCCAGAAATGAAAATACTCAATATGGACCATTTAGGAATTATAAGCAGCAAATGTGAAAGACTTGCCACTCGATATCTTGGGTGACTGATTAGACGTAGAGGGTTGTTTTAGTTGTTTTAGGAGCATGCCATGGGAAAGACCAAAGGATCATTTGTTCAGAAAAAACCCTGAACTGATTTTGTTATACCATAGAATTAAAAAAAAAAAAAGCTTTAACAGTTGGCTGTAATTTGATTTTTATTATCCTTTATTACAATACAAATGCCAAAAAAAAATGGAAGCCCACTTCAGGATCCAGCCCTGGATGTTACTTATATTACATATTACCTGTAAGCATATGTACAGATACATTTTTATAGACTGACCATAGAGTTAAGGTGATGTGAAGATCTAGACATAATTAACAATGAATAGTACTTGAGTTTTTAGGTGGTTTAAATATTTTTTTCTTTTGTGAACTGACTGATATGATTTCTTTCTGGAGAATGAGTTACCTAGAACCAAGATCCTAGAACAGAAGAGTGAATTTTGTGAAATATTCTCGTTATCAAATTGACTGCCTTAGTGTTTGGAAAATGTAATTAAAAATCCATGTGACATAAACAGCAAAATTATAGCTGTACTAAGGAGAATTTTGTGAAATATTCTCGTTATCAAATTGACTGCCTTAGTGTTTGGAAAATGTAATTAAAAATCCATGTGACATAAACAGCAAAATTATAGCTGTACTAAGGGGAAATTTTTCATGCAGTTTATAAAAATCTTTAAATTTAACAGAGTTACATGTTCTAATATGAGTCATGACTTGTAATGACATAAACAACATAACAATTATGAACTGCCTAGAGAAGAGCTTCTGTTGAGCATCTTCTATTCGATATTCTTGGAACATCTTTCTAATGAGCTGTCAATGAAAATTCAGCTGACTGAATGTCAGTGCTGCCAACCACCAGTCCAAATCACTTGCATACTATTAAAATTCTTGGATGTCTTCACTTGTTTCAAATCAAGTTGCCTCAATTTTATGGTTTCTATAAAACAACATTTGTAAAAATCTGGGAACTTTTTTGCTTTTTGTTTTGCATTTTAACTGATATTTACTTCAGATCTGTTTTCTGACATGCAGAGTTAAATTTTTTCTTCTAATAAACATGAGGAGGTATGGGATTCAGATAAGTGAGATGAACAAACATTAGATTTTATGCCAAGTGAGATAGGAGGAATGTGAAGACATTCCCTTTCTGATGTATAATTAAAAGGAAAGTCTTGAAAGAATGAATGTGATTATTCTTCTGGTTCTAAATGCTGAGTGATAAGAGAGTCTAAGTGAGACCTTTAGCCTTTGTGGTCTGAGTTAATGTGTGGTCTAGCCCTCCTTGATAGTCAAATGAGTTTTCAAGACTTGTTGCTACTTCCAACCTCTATGAGAATTTTCATTGTGCTATCTCCTGCTATGCCTGCCAATAAAAATGTGGTTGGCATGATTCAGGATCTGATATTTATACCAACTTTCAAGTTGTGTATTTTATGAGTAGAAAACTGTCTTCCATGCCAAACATCTCACATTTGTGTATGCTTCTGGTGCCTATTATTTTCTCGTGACTTTTACCTCCAATAGTTTAAAGGAGCATAATTTTGATGTAGTCTAAGGGTAGTGGAGTCCCTGGTCACATTCCAAGTGACAGTGACTCTTCCCTTATTCAGATGAAAATGCAAGTGACACTAGTCAACTCTTTTCAGTGAATTGGCTGTGATTGCAATGGGAAGCAAAGGTGTCAGTCCCAAAATGGGAAGAGGAGCACGAATGCCTGGAAGACCAGGAGGGTAGTCTGGCCATGCTGACTGTTTGACAGAGTCTTTTGTCAGCTTGCCAGGACACATGCTAGTCATCTTGACATAGCCTATATTTCCAATCAGCATTCTGCCAAGGGCAGAGAATTGGTCATTGGTGATACATCTCTCAGGTATATAAAGATATGATATTAGTGGGTTTTTTCCAGCCAGTTTGTCAGAGATAATGCTGCACATTTTCACAAAGCCCATTCCCCTTCCTCCTGGGCACACAGGTAGATTACATTCCCCAGCCTCCTCTGCAGTTAGAAGGAATCGTGTGACAATTTCTGGCTGGCAGAAGCGATGTGTTGCCCTTCCAGGTCTGCCTCATGAAGCCTATACCTGATCCTGTACATTCTCGCTCCTCTCAGGTAACAGCTGGACTCGGGATGTGAAGGACTCTGAGACCCCATGGTATGGTGGAGTAATAGCTGCCAGAAGCCTCATTTCTAAATGGCTGCTTAGAACAGAGCCCCCCACCCCCACACTCCACTGAGCTGCACTGGATATTCGATTTTCCATTGTTAAGCCACTAGGATTTGGAAGATGTGGGTTATGGTGGTTGGCCAACTGTACACAGTTGGAGAAACTGCAGAGCTACAAGACTCTATAGTATAATGTGCAAATGTGCCTTAGTAGATTTAGTGATTATACATGAAACATGTTATCAAGGGTAAACTTTCTATTTTTGTTATTTTTTTAACTTTTAAGTTCAGGGGTACATGTGCAGGTTTGTTATATAGGAAGATTGATAGCATGTCGCGGGGGCTACTGCATGTTATGAGGGGTTTGTGTGCAGATTATTTCATGACCCAGGTAATAAGCATAGTACTTGATAGGTAGTTTTTCAATCCTCACCTCCTCCCACCTTCCACCCTCAAGTAGGCCGCGGTGTCTGTTATTCCCTTCTTTGTGTCCATATGTACTCAATGTTTAGCTCCCACTTGTAAGTGAGAACATGTAGTATTTGGTTTTCTGCTCCTGTGTTAGTTTGCTTAGGAAATGGCCTCTAGCTCCATCCATGTTGCTGCAAAGGACAAGATCTTGTCCTTTTTTATGGCTGCATGATATTCCATGGTGTGTATATACCACATCTTCTTTATCAAGTCTACCATTGATGATCATTTATGTTGATTCCATGTCTTTGCTATTGTGAATGATGCTGCAATGAATATATGTGTGCATGTGTCTTTATGATAAAATGATTTATATTCCTTTAGGTATAGATCCAATAATGGGATTACTGGGTCAGTGGTAGTTCTGTTTTAAGTTCTTTCAGAAATCACCAAATGCTTTCCACAATGGCTGACCTAATTTACATCTCCACCAGCAGTGTGTAAGCATTCAGGGGTAAATTTTTAAAAAGGTGAATAATGTTAGAAACTCACATCCATTGGTGCTATGATTTTGAAAGAATACAAGAAAAAACACCAGAGAATTTCACTTTTCTATTCCATTTAAAAGCATTTGAATTACATGTATGTCTTTTGGACGGTGCTGCTTAAACATTTCTGCCTACTGATAGAATAAGAGTTATTCTATTGAGACTAATGGATGCACAGACATTTATTCTTTTAACTCCCAAAACAAAATTATCTTTTTTACTTTATCTGAAAGGAGCATTTATATAATCTATAAAAATAGACTTGAACCTGTTTAATCGAATTCCAGATTGGTACCCAAATTAAAGTTTGCCAGATTATATTTTTATAAAGTATACTTTACCTTTAATTTCTCAATGAATTAAAATAAGTTAAACAAGGAAGTTAAAATTTCTTTTTACAAAGTATTTTGCATTGAATCCTTATGCAATTTCTAATTCTCCCAATAACTTTTTAGCCTCATCTATCTTTTCAAAGAGCCTCTCGGGCAATTCATCATTATTAAATGACTTAAGGAAATGAAAAATGTTCCCCAAAGCCTTTTTTATTTTTTGTATTTATGTGTTGATGTCCTACAAAAGAATGGTGAATACAGAATTGAAATTCATCATTAGGTCCAATTAGGATCAAATATTTACTATGCATCAGTAGCTGCACTAACTGCACTTCCCCGGATGGAAATTGTTTGTGGCTAATCTGCTGCAGCAGCCGTAAAGTACTCATGGCTGTGGTAACTGGTTCTGAGATCAGTTTCCTCCTTGTGGAATGTCTTTCATCTTAGTAGCAGCGGCTTTATATGTTTGGCTAGAATTTCCCCGGTGCTCTAAATGTGGCATATTCATGTCAATTTAAAGATCAAATATTATGAGTAATAGGCATGCCTTATTTTCTTGCCTGCTAAACATCCATTAAGTACCTCAAAAGGGATACAGATTCTTCAGGATATGTATTTTGCATGACTAAATGGGTCAGAATTCATTAGCAGTTTGGAAGGATAAATAGAAAATGGAACCAGTAGCTGGGTTTCATTAAGTTGTCGCTCCTTTCAATCTTCTTTAGGGATATTTTCCACTCATTATATCTGAATTCATTCTGTAAAGGACTGTGCTTAGCATGTCATTGCTTTCCATCGGCATGATTTTGACAGAAGTAATTTCAGTTTTTTAAGAAAAGGGTGATGAAGCTGAATATATCCTTTTAAAAGTCTGCTGCAGGGCCGGGCATGGTGGCTCACGCCTGGAATCCCAGCACTTTGGGAGGCCGAGGCGGGCAGATCACAAGGTCAGGAGATCGAGACCATCCTGGCCAACACGGTGAAACCCCGTCTCTACTAAAAAACAAATATAAAAAATTAGCCGGGCATGGTGGCGGGCGCCTGTAGTCCCAGCTACTCAGGAGGCTGAGGCAGGAGAATGGCATAAACCCAGGAGGTGGAGCTTGCAGTGAGCCAAGATCATGCCACTGCACTCCAGCCTGGGCGACAGAGCAAGACTCTGTCTCAAATAAATAAATAAATAAATAAATAAATAAATAAATAAATGTCTGCTGCAGTATATGTACATATTTTAAAATTCTAACTACAGTAATAAATGTTGCTTACATTCGTTTTTAATAAATGCATAATGTTAACATTTGTCAACTGTGCAATACTGGGTCATGTTTATTTTTAAGATACCTTTCCGTTTTTCCTGGGATCCTCTGCATTTGGTTTCTCAGCCTTGGTGCCATTGACATCTGGAGCCAGGTTGTGGGATCCTCTTGCACGCTGTTGGGTGTTTAGCAGCATCTCTGTCCTCTACCCACGTGATGGCAGTTAGCACCCCCACCCCCACTGCCAGTTGTGGCAACCAAAACTGTCTCCCAGTTGTCAAATATTCCCTGGGGAGCAAAATCACCATGGTTGAGCACCACTATCCTAGATAATAACATTTTTAAATGGCACCTTAATGCAAAGGTACTCTGCTTGTTTGCGATGCTGACTCTCTAGCAAAAACCCCTCTCCAATGCATCTTGGAATTGTTATCCCAGTTGCTCCTGTGCAGAAGCTTCTCCTGTGGAATGTCAGGCATCTTTCCTTGACTTCCCTTCTCCCTTATTTCCTCTCCCCTCTGACGCCCTAGCCTCTTTCGGTCATGTGCACACACACACATTCTGTCTCTGTTGTGGTCAGTATGTATCTACACTCTTCAGACTGGTGCCTTCACCATCTTCTGAGGACCTACTGGGCAGCTGCCTCTCCTGCACCTTCCTCTCATGCTAGAATCAGTCCTCAATCTGCCCTCATCAAGCTTGGTCAGAGGTTGCCTTTGCCTAAGGATACCTGTTTCTTGCTCCTTTGCCACCTAATTTAGCAAAATGTCCAAGATGATCACCAAACTTCTGTCATCTCACTTTGTCTCACCTCATCTCGGTTTGTCTCATCTCGCTTTGTCTCAGCCTATCTCATTTCGGTTTGCCGTTGGTCTTCCCCATCTCTTGATTCTCAGTGTAGTTCCTAACATCCAAATTGACTTAGCCACCTACGTGCTTCTCAAAAAGTTCATTTTGTCCCTGTCCTTTACCTCAATCCTACCTGGACAGTTCCTGAATTTCTCTCTCTCTTTCTCTCTCTCTCTCTTTTTTTTTTTTTTTTTTTTTTTTTTAAGTATTTAGAGCTAAGAGCATTCCTTTAGCATTTAATGGAAGAACCCATATTATTAACAATTCCTCTATGACTGTGGATCCCTTGTTTAAATCCTGTATCATGAACTTTTCCTGTGGTATGTTTTGTCTCCCCAAACAAGGCAATAAATTTTTTGAGACAGAAACTATATCGTAAATTTTTTTTGGATCCCTAAAGTGTCTTATATATCATGTACATTTGAATGCTATTTGCTCATGTGATTTGAATTCCAATATCTACCTAAGGTCAAGGAGAAGAGACAGAAATGATATCAAAAGGGCAGGGGGAAGAAATAAGTGTTGCTAAGCAGATTGTACCTTATCCCCAACTTTCCAAATGTAAATAACAGCCAAAAATCTAAATCAAGAGCCCAGTTTTCTTATTCAAATTGTCTGTCACTCATGAGCACTACTCACTGCACCAAAGGGAGCATTTTATTCTCAAACTAGTAATAGTGGTTGAAAGTGGTGCTTGTTTGTTACTTTAGCATTAGTTAAT
The DNA here is from genome assembly GCF_028878055.3 of Symphalangus syndactylus. Taxonomy (NCBI): domain Eukaryota; kingdom Metazoa; phylum Chordata; class Mammalia; order Primates; family Hylobatidae; genus Symphalangus; species Symphalangus syndactylus. The sequence goes on along the minus strand of NC_072426.2, from coordinate 158,927,225 downwards.
GTATTTTTAATATGGTACCAAATAACTGTGTAAGGAGTGTATTAACCAGCTTAATCAATAAACTTCAGTAAGAATCAGATGTTGGGGACTGCACAGCAGCAATTGATCCACTGCAGAGCTTTCTGTGGTGCAGTATGACTGGGACACTGGAACAGTGTGTGTAATAATCTTAGCTGTTACACTCTGATGGGTACTATGATGCTACGGAATATGTGAGAGTCTTTTCACACCTATGATTTGAGCCGTGTGGATCCTGAATGCAGACCCGCTCTCAGTTCTTCCTTTTTCCACTGTTTCCAAACAGACAGTGTTACTGGGATTATGAGCGAATTTAAGCCTATGATTTGATGGTGATGCAATGAAGCAGGATTTTACAATTTGTTCATAATTGGTATAGACGGTGACACTTATAAAATCATGCTTTGCCATCCTTTTCTTTTTGCCCATGAGGAATAGTTTCGAAAGAGTTCTTAAGAACTTGCTGTGAGTCACATGTCTAGTGAGTGCCAGGGCAGGAGTGCTAACCTGGGTCTGTGGGACACTCCAGCGTCCAGCTTTAGTCCACTACACGTAGTGTCTCTCTGCAACATACAGATCTGATCAGAGGGTGGTATTTGCACGTATCCATATAAGTGGGGACATTTGAACAGTTAACTATTTCCCCAATGAATTCTCTTAGCAACCAGCCTTCCAGTATTTGGTGTTTGTAGATGGAAAATGAAGCCATAGCCCCATGACAGAGCAGCAGGAGAGCAACAGTCCCCAAAGAATAACTTCTCATTTCTGTTAATAAGGAGCTTAATGGGTGGACATTTAGCCAGCATGCATTTTCTCTCTTTGGTTGCATTGAGAGCTGTGGTCTCTATTTCTGCATTTGTTTTCTCTAAATGAGCAACTGAAACTATTTCATTAGATCCATAAACTCCTGGCAAACTAGTCTATCTGGCCCATTCTGCTTCTGCACCAAAATTATTACCTTATACATTAATGTGTACATTGAACTAATGCATCTTTACTGTTTCTTCTCTCCATAAAATTCTACTGGTTTAAAGTCCATATACCCTAAGGTAACACAATTTTGCACACTTACATCCATAATTCTGAGCCAGAATGACCAGGAATCAGAGGTCTGTGTGATTGATGAATTGATTTCCAATCCCATCAAGATTTCATCTTAAAAGTTTTTTTTCTTTCTTGTCATTGCTTAATACAAAATGACGACTCTATCTCCTTCTCCCTGAAGGGTGACTCTCAATGGGATATCAAGAAGGCAGGAAGATCAAATCAATTAAATCTTCTCTGACAGCCTCTGCTGTTCCCAGAGGGTGGCTCAGAGCAGGAACAGTTCCTAGGAGCTGCTCTTGGCAACAACCTCAGGCCATCATCAGGCTGTTGAGCTATGGCAATCCCAGTCCCCAGTTGCTTTCATGCCGACTGTCCCTGCACCTGTCTCTCTCTCAGGTGGCCTGGAGCAGCATCCATATCCCAAACCCTCCTTGAGCGCCACTCCAGTGGTTAGCTGGGGCAATGTGCCTGCTGATACCTACTTGTGGCTGTGGAGTTCCCTAAAATGTTCTTGCTATAACCTGTTTTTAAAAAAGCCATAACAGTAGCAAGCCGAGCCATACTTCTAAACATCTCTTTGGGTACTTTCTGCCATGCTCTGAGTTTGAACACCGTCTTAGCTTGGGGTTCTCCTGCATTTTTCCCCAGGTCATCTTCCAAGAATATTGTAAATGGGGCCCCTCATTCTCAGGTGGAAAGATGCTTCTTGGAGTAGGGCACAGAAGCTCATCAATAAATGAGGCTCCAGAAACAGCCTAGGGAAATCCTCCACTTGCCAAAGGCAAAAGGTAAACCAGCTCTAATCATAAGCCAGGTGTAGCTATCATTTTTCAGTATACTACTTGAACTATTCAAGCTGATGAGTGAGTTCACTAATAACATCTAATTGAATGGGAAAACTATTTTGAGGTGGTTAACATATCAACCTTATTTATGCCTAACATGCCACTAATGTCAAAACTGCAGATGCAAAATCCATAACACACCTTCTCTCATCATCAGTGTTGAGGTCCTTAAAATTGCCCGTGAGCCCTCCCTCGCTAAGCTATCATCCTGTGGAGGCTGCTTTTGCTTCTGTGTGTGGGGGACTTAGGCAATCCTTCAAGATTTCAGAGCCCTGCTTCCAAGCTCGCCTTACTCCAAATTCTGGTAGCAGATGTCAGCGTGGAAGAGTAAGACTGATGGAGACTAGACTATGAAGATATTTTCAAGACCGCATTGCCTAAATCGAAACCAGCATGATTGGAAGGTTTCCCTGGAGAATACGCGGGGCTCCTGGTGACAGAGCCGGTCACACACAGCAACTGCACTCCTTGCACACCGAGGCCGTGAGCTGCAGCTTACTTCATGAAAGCCCAGCCCTACCTGATGAGGCCCCAGTCACGTGCCCAGATATGGTACAGCTAGTGCTAATTTTCTAGTTCCAAGGCAAGTCACCAAGAGCAGGGCTCTCTACCTTACAGTGGGCCACCCGAAAACTTACAAAATGTACCTTAAATAAAAGCAAGCTTTGTTACCAGATTTTGGCACAGCTTAAAATGAGTCACGGAGAAATGTGAGCATCTGTGGAAGCAGCAAAGACCATTTTTTTTTTGTTTGTTTGAGACTGAGTCTCACTCTGTTACCCAGGCTAGAGGGCAGTGTTACAATCTCGGCTCACCGCAACCTCCGCCTCCTGGGTTCAAGCGATTCTCCTGCCTCAGCCTCCCAAGTAGCTGGGATTACTGGCGCCCTCCACCGCGCCTGGCTAATTTTTTGTATTTTCAGTAGAGACGGGGTTTCACCATGTTGGCCAGGCTGGTCTCAAGCTCCTGATGCGCCCACTTCGACCTCCCAAAGTGCTGGGATTACAGGTGTGAGCCACCGTGCCCAAGCAAAGGCCAAATTTTCACCGCTCCAGGCACGGAGTAGCGCAGGCTGGGGGAGGATGAGGAGAAACCACTGCCCTGACCACCATGGGCCTGACTCATCTGTCCGGGGCCACGGTGGGGAGCAGCAAGAGACCAGTGATGGTGGTGTCCTGGAAGCTTCTGCTGCCCCTGAGACAGGGCCCGAGTGCCTTGTCTTCTATGGGGCTCTTCACAGAGGGGCCAGGTACCCCTGGGCACTCTGCCATGAACTCGTGCCCTCCACTTCTTTCCAGTCAGATCACTGACTATTGACTAATGCTTACACTCAAGCATTTGCAAGAGATTCAAATTACTGGTCCTGTAATAAAGTCGCATCCCTTGGTCATCGTTTAAAGGTTGTATTAGTCTGCTTGGGCTGCCATAACAAAGTACCACAGACTGGTGGCTTTGATGGCAGAAATTTATTTCTCAAAGTTCTCCAGGCTCAAAGTCCAAGATCAAGGTGACAGCAGGTCTGGTTTCTTCTGAAGCCTCCCTCCTTGTCTTGCTGACGGCCACCTTCTTGCTGTGACCTCACATGGCCTTTCCTCTATGAATGCATCCCTGGTGTCTGGTGTCTCTTTTGTGTGTCCAAATTTCCTCCTTTTTTTTTTTTTTTTTGAGACAAGTCTTGCTCTGTTGCCCAGGCTGGAGTGCGTTGGCACCATTGGCATGAGCCACTGCGCCCTGCACTCTTCTTTTAAAGGACAGCAGCTAGATTGGATTAAGGCCCACCCTAATGGCTTCAGTTTAACTATTCCCCTCTTTAAAGTCCCTGTCTTCAAATACAGAGTGCAGGCACATTCTGAGGTCCTAGGGGCCAGTCTTTCGATATATGAATTGGAGAGGGCAGAATTCAGCCCTTAACAAGGCTGCAACAAATTTGGTGGAAAATCTGGTTGATGGGAGAAGAAAGTCTCTTCATAAAGTGGCAGATTCTTACAGAGTCTAAACCTCACACAAGAATATTTTGCTTGGGTATTCCTTACCGTGTGTCAACCGCAGGATGCATTTCTCAGCTTGTCCTAACTTGGCCTGGCCTGGGACCACTAACTCCATTCCCACCTAAGAAACTCTAACCAGATAAGGCCGGGTGCGGTGGCCCACACCTGTAATCCCAGCACTTTGGGAAGCCGAGGCGGGAGGATCACTTGAGGTCAGAAGTTCGAGAACCAGCCTGGCCAACATGGTGAAACCCCGTCTCTACTAAAAATACAAAAATTAACCAGGCATGGCGGTGCACACCTCTAGTCCCAGCTACTCGGGAGGCTGAGGCAGGAGAATTGCTTGAACCCAGGAGGTGGAGGTTGCAGCAAGCCAAGATGGTGCCACGGCACTCCAGCCTGGGCAACAGAGCAAGACTCCATCTCAAAAAAGAACAAAAAGAAGAAAAAAAAAGAAACTCTAACCAGATAAAAGAGACTACGTGGATCCATAGAAATCCATCGCCCTTCTGAAAAACACCCCCAAAACCATGCCTTCTGGTGATGTCCCCAGAGACTTTGAGACACAACTACAAGTGTTAGAATTCTGTCTCTAGTGAGTCCTCTTTCCATGACCTTTCAAGACCCAGAGGTGCAGAGAAAACATTGTCTCCTGTAAATCTTACCCAAAGGCCCCCTGATGAAAAGCCACCTGCTGCTTTTCCCTCTATGCTTCTGTCACTTTGTTATTCCCTCTATTATTCCTTCTGCTGCTTTCTTTTCTGTAGTTCACAGAGTAGGAGGATACAGTTAGGACTTTGGTGATATCGTTTGCTTCTCTTTCTGTAGAGACAACCAAAATGTGACCAGAAAACATATCTGTGAGAGCTGAAGCTGCCTCACTTTTCAGAGATGCCAAAATGGCAGTTACAGGCTTTCATCCCCTTGCAGCCCGAGGGATGTCTTCAAATCGGGGGAGGGCTTAGATAGGCTTAAAAATGAAATATATCAGTTAAAGAAAACTAAAAAGAGAATGCATGTGTCTACTGCTATTTTGTCTTTTGGCTGTGGAAATAATATTTAAATTTAAATTCTCTCCAAGTAATTAATCTAAGTATTCTACTAAATATAGCTATTAAGTATAGTGTGATTGTTTGCAGTCTAAGGAAATTTGTAATAGGTTGCCATCAAATCAGGATCTGCATCTTGGGTGCACAGGTGCTATGAGGAAGATGTGATGTGAGGTTGGAAGGAGCCCACTGTGGCGTCAGTCCTCCTTGTCTACCTGAGCGTAAGTCTGGACCATGATTAATTAATTCTTAATGCAAGTGAAGCAGACATTTTTTTAAGACATCTGTCTAAAAAATATGAATGCCAAAAATTAGAGCAGCCCCTGATCTCTCCTTACTTGTGGGAGCATCTGGGAGGTCTAGTTTGTGTTCTTACTGGCCGCGTTCAGGTTGGTGCTCCCCTACCACCAGCATGCACTGCTGGATAGAGATGCTGCTTCCCTAGTCCCCACTGACAGCACCTGCTCGGGCATCTTTGCAGCAGCCCCTCCCTCTCCATCCCTGATTAGTCCCACATCAATCTTCCCCTGCTGCAATGGAGACGTACTCACTGCCTGTATGCCCACCCACCTCAGAACAAGCCACCTGCATCACACAGGGAGAGCGGCCAGGTACGGTCCATCCCTGAGCCGGCCCACAAGTGTCTTCTGTTTTCTTTACCCTCTCCTTAGCACCAGCTGCCTAACAAAGTCAGCGGGCAGCCAGGGCAAAGAACAGTTTGGGCGACTTCAATATGACTTTCTCTTCTGAGCCCCCGATCCAAAGGAAGGCTCGCCCTTAGCGAATGTGCCTTTGCCAAAGGGTCTTCCCTAGGGTGAAGGGGAAAATCATGTTTCACAATTTCAGGGAAGTCTGAATGGTAGGAGCCAGGTTTTTGCGGCCTGGTCTTTAATGCATAGTGGCCATTCATCCCACTGGGCTTCTTACGTCGTGATATAATTTCATCTCTGAATGTTGGACCATTTGGCGGACTTGGATATTGTCAGTCCACCAAACAGTTTTGAATTTGTGGAAAGTTCTCATTCTGAGATTCTGAACATTCAAAGATTAATCCGATGTGGGAGGCTCATTAGTGCCACCACCTGCCTGCATAGTTTGCAGGATAACTTCACTTCATTGTTTGATTTGCACTAAAGAAGATTGATGATCTGAACAATGATAATTGATCAATATTCTCCCATGAAATTCAACCAAAACCATAGATTTCCTTTCGTGATGCAGAGTCTAAAATAGTCAATGGACTATTTCTAGCCTGACAGTACACTGTAGACTAGAGTAATATGCTGATTTAGTGAAACAGAAACCTGGATCCAAAACCCACAAATCACTCTTGGGGACCCTGGAAAAGGCTGCATGGACCTCCTTCAGTTTCAAGTTCCACATGAATGCAATAACGCATACAATGGGGTACATTGTTTCAAAACCACCAGCCCACATGTAATCTTTGTGTAATTGAATAATTAGAATAGCATCCAACCATATGAAATTTTAGGAAGTGAAAATTGGAGATCAAATAACAAAAAAAGAGAGAGGGGAAGGAGGAGGAAGAAGAGGAAAAGGAGGAGGAGGGGGAGAAGAGAAAGGGGGAAGTGGAAGAGGAGGAGGAAAGGAAGGGGGAGAAGGGGGAGGAAGGGGAAGAAAGGGGAAATGGAAGAGGAGGGAAAGGGGAAAGGTGAGGGGGAGAGGAGGAGGAGGAGGAAGAAGAAGAAGAGGAAGAAGGAGGAGGAGGAGGAATAAAAAGAAGAAGGAGAAGAAAGAACCAGAAGAGGAGGAAGAAATCATCTGAATCAGGAAGAGGAGGAGGGGCTCATCATCGAAGTCTTAGCTTGCCCTGTCCTTCGGCTTGTTTGCTACCTGAGCCCTCTTTACGTAGAATTTGTGGGAGTTGGGGAGGGGAATGCAATGTGACTGAATAGATTTTGAAGCTAACAAGAGTTCTAAACTACTGGGTGTGTACATGGAAAGGCGGTGATAAATCATTGTGTATCACAGTTTTTAGCTCTATGTTTTCATCCTCAGCACTGAAGGACAATGTGGAAGAAGCCATCACGAAACTCAGCCTCGTTTGAGACTGCTTTTGCTTCCAAAGGGCTGTCTGTTCTTCACCATCCCAGGTAGCAACTGGGGAGCAAATTGGGAAATCTGTGCAAAATTAATAGCACCATCAGGAATCAAGTGGGTATGCCAGAAAGAGAGTTGAAAACAGTCTGGGTTTTCATGCTGCACCAAAATTTAGTGAGCTCAAAAGAATTACCAACAGCAAATTTGTCAAACTAGCCTGCCTCACTAGGATGCCACGAAAAAATAATAAATGGAAATTATTGTAAAAATGTAATTTAAAAAGGACAATGTATCTAACAGAGTAGCACTCCAGAACCTCAACCTTACCCTCTTTCTGACCTTAAGATCTAAGGCTCAGATCTAGGTTTCTTTCACAGATGGGTTAAGGAGATGCCTCTCCAGGAAACCAGCTGGTCCCCACCACGTCTAAAGGGCTGGGAGTTGCGGTCGCTGTGCCCACCACGTCTAAAGGGCTGGGAGGTGCGATTGCTGTGCCCACCTCGTCTAAAGGGCTGGGAGGTGCGGTTGCTGTGCCCACCACGTCTAAAGGGCTGGGAGATGCGGTCGCTGTGCCCGCGGGCTCTTTAGAGGTTAGGATGCTGCTGACTCATGCTGCAAGTTGTGCGGCTGTGGAGTGTGTCAGATAGTGTGCGGACAGTCCAACTTCAGAAGCTTGTGCATCCCAGGTGTGCAAATCCCACATCAAATAGCACAGGTCAAGGCTTAGGACACGCCCAGAATCTACTGTGTCAGATTCATGAATGATTTTAGCAAATATTCCTCTTCCCTGACTTTCCTATATTTTCTCTCCTTTTCACTATAGCAAATACGTCTTTATTTATGATTCTCACCTCATTTAGTTAAAACCTTTGCTAAAAGTTTATTTTTATTGTTACTGTGATAACAGCTAATGGCATGTGAGTGTTTACTGTGTCAAAGGCTCCATGATGTATAGTTTAGGGGGATATCTTATTGGATCCTTGAAGAAAAATGCCCTGGAATGGAAAATCCATGAGGCTTTGGTCTCTTAATCTGTGCTGGACGTTTCTGGATCTGTACGTCTGGGAATTAGTAGGTGCTCGATGGATATTTACTGAAGGAATGAACAAACGGATGGGAGACTAAAAGAGCAATCTATGAAGCAGGTGCCGTGATTATTCCCATCTTGTGATATGCAAGGTTAAGCAGCCAATAAATGGTGGCGGTGAGATTCAAAGCCGGGCAGTCTGTCTGCACAGTCGTGCTCCTGGGTGCATATGTTTACTTAAGCCAGTTGTTTTTGCTTTGTTTTGTTTTGTTTTTTAATTCACCGCTTGCTTTAGCCCTAAAGTGCCAGCCAACAGGCTTGAAAAATAAGATTCTCAAGGGTTGTTTGAACACTACCCCCAAACTGCTGGAGCCGGGGCTGGCCCCTGAGAGCTAGAGATTATCGTCTTCATCAGAATTAGCAGAGAAAACAAGCCAGAGAGACAAGTCCAATCAGAAATAATGCAGAAGAGCCAAGATGCCGATTTCAGAGAAAGGCAAGTCAGCAGATGGGGAGGGCCTCCAGCCCTGGCGGGACCAGCAGCTGTCAGACATGAACTGTTGGGAAATGTAGGTGGTGAGACAAAGTGAGCACAGATCAGGGTCAGTGAGTGGAGGACCCGTGGGGCGGGAGGCCACGAGCACCTTAATACTTACCTGAAAGGCCAAGCATTCGAGCTGGCTCCCGGAAACCAGCCCAGTGTATGATTTCGTGCTGGGTATGTCCAATGCAATGCACCAGAAGTAAAGCAGGTGGTTTTTTAAAAAATGTATTTTAATTTATGTAGACCCTGCTGCTGTGTCTAAGCAGGGCCACCAGAGCAGGAGTATGTGATAAAAAGTGAGGACAGGGTGGGTGTGGTGGCTCATACCTGTAATCCCAGCACTTTGGGAGGCTGAGGCGGGCAGATCATTTGAGGTTAAGAGTTTGAGACCAGCCTGGCTAACATGGTGAAACTCCATCTCTACTAAAAATACAAAAATTAGCTCCGGAGACTGAGGCAGGAGAATCTCTTGAACCTGGGAGGTGGAGGTTGCAGTGAGCCGAGATCATGCCACTGCACTTCAGCCTGGGCGACGGCGCAAGACTCCCTCTCAAAAATAAATAAATAAATAAATAAATGGAAAGAAAGAAAGAAAAGTAAGGAGAAGGCGGCTCTCAGGATTGACCCCTGCTCCTAATGCAATTGCAGGACTGAAGAAGGAAAAAGTACTTTTCATGCATGTCCCTCTGTTATTCTCTCTGCCTTTCTTCTACTTGAGTCCTCTTGCCCTTTCTGACATAATGCTACAGGCTTCTAACGATACCCCCCTTTACTGTCTTATGTTACATTACGCCTACTTGTGTTCATAGACAGAGTCATATTTAGTCAAGGTACTGACCACAGGTCCTAATTTTGCAAATTTTGGTTAGACTTTCTCTACACATTTTTGGAGTCTGAGTCTATGCCAGAGAATCAGTGCATGCTGGGCTGAGTTGGTGCTGGGCTGAGTTGGTGCTGATCTGAGTTGGTGCAGGGCTGAGTTGGTGCTGGGCTGAGTTGGTGCTGGGCTGAGTTGGTGCTGGGCTGAGTTGGTGCTGGGCTGAGTTGGTGCTGATCTGAGTTGGTGCAGGGCTGAGTTGGTGCTGGGCTGAGTTGGTGCTGATCTGAGTTGGTGCTGGGCTGAGTTGGTGCTGGGCTGAGTTGGTGCAGGGCTGAGTTGGTGCTGGGCTGAGTTGGTGCTGGGCTGAGTTGGTGCTGGGCTGAGTTGGTGCTGGGCTGAGTTGGTGCTGATCTGAGTTGGTGCTGGGCTGAGTTGGTGCTGGGCTGAGTTGGTGCAGGGCTGAGTTGGTGCTGGGCTGAGTTGGTGCAGGGCTGAGTTGGTGCTGGGCTGAGTTGGTGCTGGGCTGAGTTGGTGCAGGGCTGAGTTGGTGCTGGGCTGAGTTGGTGCTGGGCTGAGTTGGTGCAGGGCTGAGTTGGTGCTGGGCTGAGTTGGTGCTGGGCTGAGTTGGTGCAGGGCTGAGTTGGTGCTGGGCTGAGTTGGTGCTGGGCTGAGTTGGTGCAGGGCTGAGTTGGTGCAGGGCTGAGTTGGTGCTGGGCTGAGTTGGTGCTGGGCTGAGTTGGTGCAGGGCTGAGTTGGTGCAGGGCTGAGTTGGTGCTGGGCTGAGTTGGTGCTGGGCTGAGTTGGTGCAGGGCTGAGTTGGTGCTGGGCTGAGTTGGTGCAGGGCTGAGTTGGTGCTGGGCTGAGTTGGTGCAGGGCTGAGTTGGTGCTGGGCTGAGTTGGTGCTGGGCTGAGTTGGTGCAGGGCTGAGTTGGTGCTGGGCTGAGTTGGTGCAGGGCTGAGTTGGTGCTGGGCTGAGTTGGTGCAGGGCTGAGTTGGTGCTGGGCTGAGTTGGTGCTGGGCTGAGTTGGTGCTGGTTTGAGTTGGTGCTGGGCTGAGTTGGTGCTGGGCTGAGTTGGTGCAGGGCTGAGTTGGTGCTGGGCTGAGTTGGTGCTGATCTGAGTTGGTGCAGGGCTGAGTTGGTGCTGGTTTGAGTTGGTGCTGGGCTGAGTTGGTGCTGGGCTGAGTTGGTGCTGGGCTGAGTTGGTGCTGATCTGAGTTGGTGCTGGTTTGAGTTGGTGCTGGGCTGAGTTGGTGCTGGGCTGAGTTGGTGCTGGGCTGAGTTGGTGCAGGGCTGAGTTGGTGCTGGGCTGAGTTGGTGCTGGGCTGAGTTGGTGCAGGGCTGAGTTGGTGCTGGGCTGAGTTGGTGCTGGGCTGAGTTTGTGTTGGGCTGAGTTAATGTTGGGCTGAGCCGCCTATTTTGCATTTGGGGCTCCCAACATTCACTGCCTGCTGCAGCGCAGACTGGATGATCTTCAAGGCTCAATTTCACTGACTTTCAGCTTTCCTGACGCCAAAGCCACAGAGCATTCTTGAGTTGGAAATTACCTCTTTGCAAAAGCAAAGAGCACTGTAAAGAACTTGGCGTGCCCACTCCACAGTGATATTCCATAGGCTCAAGTTTCTGTGCCACTTGAATTCTAGCAGTTTAGCTCCCTGCCATTTACGTGCCAGCAGGGATGAATGTCCTGACAGCCTGTGTCCACTGTGCATGTGCTTCCCCTTGTCAGCATGGGTGAAGCCCAAGTATGATGTGTAGACAAGACCACCGCTTCTCTCTGCTCCATTCCTGCACAAGCCACACACAGCAGACTTGTATTTCTGTCAAGGGCTCCAGTTTTCCATCATCTATTTTTTATAGCACTGCTACTCAACCAGTTGCAGCAAAGGAAGGGTATTATTTCTGGTTTGAGGGCATCGCAATGCTAATTTGCCATTCCTAGGAAGCAAACTCACCTTGTTGGGCTCTCTCATTTTACCATGGGAGACCCGGCTCCACAAAACGTAAGTGTTTGGAGATGCTTGATATTTTCACAATGTAAATAACAATTTCTCCATGCATGAGGGGGAAGGGTCATGTAATAATAAGATGGGAGAGGGATGGAAATTTTATTAGGTTCGATTTGTGGCAAGGTGACAGTGGGTTGAAGACAAGCAAAATAATTTGCTGTGTCCTGCAGTTTCTTAGTGTATCATTAATCTTTGAGAGAATTTGGGTATATTCTGAAGCAACTTGGTGGCATTTCAGAATCAGTGCCATGTGCTCTTTCTGAAATGCCACATCTCCTCATAGCAATGTGCTCTCCATATAAAAGAAACCTGCATTTTTAGATTTTAAAAAGCGTGATGAAGATTTGGAAACCAGGAAGTGTAGAGGGAACCATTTCTAAAGGACCAGAAAGCCCTCACCCTGAACACACACCTCAATACACACATCCCCTCACGCACCAACAAACAATAGACTTTCAGAATTACCCTGCAAACTAGCAATAACATCAACTTAGAATGCTTTTCGCTTACAGTAGATTTACTTACAAGGATTAAATATCAATAACAAATACATGCATTTTAAGTTGCCCAGTGTTAAGCTTCAGATCTGTAGCCTGTTAATTCCACCAGGGCTTTGGTGGTTTTGCAAGAGCTAATGCCCTACAATTCACTTCTCTATGAATATTTTTCACATTTTAGGTGTATAGTTATTATTGCTTTTTCAAGCCTGTGTTTTGTTTTGCCCTATATTTCCAACTCTAAGACTATTTATTCAGCTTTTTGACTTTGTGAATGTAATTACCATTTTAACCAGTAAAAAAGAAAATACCAATCAAACCCATACAAATTGCTATTTTTCAGTGTTCCTGTGTGCCTATGCTTTACCCAGTAGCAAGATCAATAGAACACCAGGATGGAGACAAGGCAGCTCTCAGCTGCATTATTCACTTGCTATGAACCTTGACAGCTCATTTGCAAGTTCACACTTTTTTGATGCTAGAGTTCTTGAATCCCTGACAGCTGAACCTTCTAACTCCGGCTAACTGTGCAAATAGAGAATGGAACCCAGAGGGTCCCCTTGCACTGGTATCATTTCCAACATATTATTTTGGTCAAACACACAAATCAATTCTTCTTGAATGCTTTCTAATAAAAGGAAACAGTATGTGGAGAGTGAAAAAAGGGAGAATTGAAAGTGTAACAAAATAAGCCTGAACCTTGTGCGAGTCACAAAAAGAATTCAAGGCCTAATATTTAATCAAAATTAATTTAACAAAATTGTATTAAGACTCCTCCCTTAGACCCACTTGGGGAATGTTTCGGATGCTTTTTCTATATAAAGATATGTTTAATCTGATAGAGCAAGTGGAATTTTTATAACCCAGAAAAATTATTTATTCTTAGAAAAGAAAAAATCCTGGACATGTGACCAGATATGGGAAAAAATATTTGGGGGTGACATTTTTTGGCACGAAACAAAAAGAAAATAGTTTTTTTATGAAATACTTGGCAAAGTAGAAAGCTTAAAAATATTTCGAAACTTGCCCGGTTGCAAAACCACACAGCATGTTTTGTTTTTTTCTGTTTTGGGAAAAGGAAAATCTCCGGGCTGGGACCGGCTTTCTGAATCCCAACACTTCACTTCCCCTGACAGGAATTAGTTAAATCAACTGAAGTCCTGTTGGAATGCCTCGCCTGTCATCTGTTCTGCACAAAAACAAAACACATGGCATTCTAAGAAAATCCCGAAAGCAGCCAATTTCTCAGAAAATATTTGAATGGCCCTGGAAGGTTAATGGCACAATCATTTACACGAAAATTGCTTTAAATGTGGAAAGGGTATTGTTCTAGGGTCAGCAAAGTATATGTGTCATCTCAAAGCTGCACATAAACAGGCTGCCTCGATTGACTTGGAAGTGGAGGCAGACGTTGAGGAAGCCGTGGACAGCACAAAAACGTTCTGTGATTATTGCTTCTTAATGCCGTGGCTTCCCTCTCGCTGTTTTCCATCCCGTAGTGTGTCCGTGTCACGAAGCAGTGTGGCTGCCATTGCGAAGGGACTCCTGAGCGTGGCCCACACTGGGGAGCGCCTGTGTCCTCCGCCTCCTCCCTGGAGCTCCCAAATGTGTTTGTGTAGCTGAGCGGAGGGTGGAAAGGTTTGCTTATTGCCAGGAACCTTCACTGCGCTGTTAAAATTGTTTTCCCATTTTACCTCAGAGCTCACCATGAGGTCTCGGTCTTTGTTTAGATCGTGGACAGACCCTGACTTCGGGAAGGTTTTGCATGGTGCACGGGAAAGTCCTTGCCTTCCTCATATCTGCCCACCGCGCTGCGGCGCCCATCTCCGCAGAGGCAGCCGCCTTCTCCACGGCTGGGCTGAGACCCCGCTCACGGCCCCACCGCTCAGCTCCCCACCCACGCTTCAGAAGCAGGGTCTCTGAGCTCTCATGGTTCTCACAGGCTGTCTAGGTTTTGACCAGACAGTATTTTAGGTTTTATGTTTCATGACAGAATTCCCCTCTTCTCCCCACTGCCCACTTTATTTTAATGGAATTTCTTTTGAATTGCACCTGTATTGTCAGCACAGGCCTCCCTAAATGGTACAGCCATCCAGGGAGGGCGATGGTTCCAGTAAAGGAGCAGACGCATTCCTGACCCTGATGGAGGAGACGTGCTCTCCACACCCCCTTGTCCCCAGCCACTTTGCTTTCTCCTGCAGCCAGGCCTGGGCAGCTGCGGTTCTTCTCTACCAAACCTCTTTATACCCCCAACCTGGAACTTGAAAGCAGAGGAAATTCTAAGCAAGATTAACCTCTCCTTCTATCTTGCCTTGAAAACAGTAAGGAAGCAATGCTTTTGGAGCACTTAAATAATTGCTGAAAAGGGGAAAATCGTGGGCAATTCCGATTTCAGTGAACATTGTCAGTTCTTCCTTCAGGCACTGTTCTATAGGGAAGGAGGTTAGAAGCTCAGATTCACAGATGTTGCTAAGAGCAACCCGCAACTAGGACATTTTTCATTGTGCTTTACTTGGCATGCCAACTTGAAGGAGAAATGTTAGCAATGGGGCACAGGGAGAAACCATGCCAGTAGGTAGGGTATCGTTAGGTAAAATGGAGCGGCCTTGCTTGTTAGGGAAACCTTTCAGTCTCCCCAACTACGGACTATCAGGTTCCTGATTTTCCAAGTCCCTGCTGAGGGCGGGATGTTGTGTGGATGATGTCTTTCCCTCTGCAGTGGTTGTGGCACACACAGACGTGTGAACCTTGATCACAGGCTCGACACACCCTGGTGTCATCAGGTGGGTTGTGTTCCAGTGGCCCTGAGCCAAGCAAGACCCCAGGAAAGACTCTGGAAAAAACTGACGGGGCAGGATGTCACCCACAGTACATACCGTGTGCCTGTAACGAAGCAGGCATTGGTTTCATTTAGGAAAGGTATTATGTCCGAAGCCCCATTTTTAGACTGTTAAAAGTATACAAACAGAAACTCACACCGCCATCATTAACTGACATTGGCTTCAACCTTTCCTGAAAATCTGCCTTCTCTTCCTACTTTCTCTGGAGTTTAGGTCTGCCCAGGAACCTCCAGAATGCCCAGTTCCGTTGTGGTCAGGCTTCTTTTACCTTTGCAGGCCCAGGGCACTCACAGGCCAGGGAAGACTTTTAAATGAGAACATCGATTTGCTACTTGCTTTAATCCCATGATTGCCTTAGGTGCAAAGCACACTTTTTTATTTTAATAGAAGCCCAGGCTTGCACAACAACACCTTCATGAATATTGGTCATTTCTGAGGATGACAAAACCACAAAGTTTATTGAGATTGCTTCCTCATTGACAGTCTCTAAGCACCTAAGAAGCAATGACAAGGCAAACTGTGGGATGATGACAAGGGTCCCTTGTGCTGTGGCAGTGGAGAGTGTGTCTGAGCCAGGCTGTCTGTGGGGACACCCTACCCCACCCCTGAGACCTGGGTGACTTGGCACCTGTCCATGGCTCTGCTTCTCCATCTACAAATGGGAAATATCACAGGCCCTACCTTGTGTGTTATTGACATAAGAACTTGGAAAAGAGCTTGCTGTAATAGTAAGCATGGTAGATGTTGGCTGCAATAAATAATTGTGTTGCTGGGAACCCAGCAACATTAGGATTATATTAAAAATAAAATTTAAATATTTTTCTGGGATATGTGTTAATTGCAACTGTTAAATAAGGTAAACTTCACAAAGACATGTATAGAATTTTAGTTATCTATAGGTAAACTACTTATTTAATTCGTCATGGACTAAGGGGACAAAATTACACCCACACACACACATACACACAAACACACAAACGTACACACAGTAAATATTTTCATGATATCATCTAGGGATATCAAATTAACAAAAATTAACATAAAAACAGATGCATTTTCAATGAGATTGTCATCAGATATTATTTATAAACAGCTTAAATAGAATGAAGACTTGGAAGGATTTGGGGGAAGGCTTGCATGTGAGTGTGAGTGTGTGTGTGTTTGTGTGTGAGTGTGTGTGTGTTTGCCCTTTTTTCCCGTTGTTTTCAGGATAGTTCCATTTAGAAAAAAAAGCTTTCCTCCCAAATTTGCAGATATCTGCAAATAATATTCTGCCAAGAAGCAAAAAAAAAAAAAAAATAGTTTGGTTCAATGGAAGCAAATCTAGGATGTCAAAGCAGAGGACATGTTGCTGTTAGAGCATTGATGTATCTGCAGAAACATGCATTGCTTTTCACCGTGAAATCAGGGCCATCCCTTGAAATAGGTTGATTAGGCAACTGTCTCATGAAGGGACGTGAGGACCCCCAGCAAGTTCCCACCAGCCCCCAGGCAGTTCCCCACATCCCATGACCCACTTTTCCTACCTGGTCTCAAATTCCTGCTCATGAGGGTCAATCCTGTGTTTTGAAAATGCACAGGCCTTGTATAAAGTTTCTTATAATGTATCTGAGAGAGGAGTGTGATCCTTTTCTGTTTGCACGGTGTAGGGCCTTAAATGGTTAGATAAGCTGCTGCCGTCCTATAAGTTGCAGAGAGCAGTCCCTGAAAGGGAATTCCAACAGTGAAAAGTCTGCAACAGAAGGTTGTTGCCAAATTTAGAGAAAGAAAGGATCCTCAAGGGCTGGTGTAATGATCAAGGACGAGGGGGACCTGAAGAGGCTTCCTTGCGCCCTGAGTGGTTTCAGGTAGAGGGAAGGCTTTGGAGCCCCAGTAGGGAGAAGGGTATGGAGAGAGAGAGCATTTTGGGAGAGCTGACTTGAAAATGCTGGAAATTACTTTGCTTGCCTCTCACCCTTCCTGTCTCCCTCCTCTCCCCGCCATCCCATGCAGAGTTGGAAAGGACTGGAAAAGCAAGGAGGAGGTAGGAACGGCAGATGCGAAGGATAGTAACACTATGGCCTTTGCTGTGCTGCATACTTGCATTCTATTAAAATGCTGACCAGTAGCCACACAGGAAGCTCTGTCAGAGGAATTTTGTATTAAATAGGGGGCAAGGAAAGAGGAACCGAATCAGCAAAACCAACCATGGGGCTGCCAATATCACACTGCCTGCTTCACCCCCACCTAAAGCCAACTCTGGGTAAAACAGCCCCAATTTCCCCTTTCCCACATAATTAGCTAATGGTGACTAATTGTATGTAACAAACTAAAAACAGTAAGTATCCACCCAGTTTCCTTTCTGCAGTGTTTGTCCTGAGAAGTAGGTAGGTATCAAACTGTGTAAAGCAAAGAATATATGATGATAATGTTGTCCTCAGTTTGATCTCGCCGCTGTTTTGGTTGGTTTGGGGAGTGTGGGGCAGACCCCACCCACCTATTTATTGTGACATTTCTTTTCTAGAGCCAGAATAGGACAGACTCGTATACCATTCTGATCTGGGTGCATTTCTTCAGAAGGTACGCTGTCCTCACGGGGAACCGCCCGCCACTGCCTGGGCTTGGGGCTGATGAGGCCAGGAAGAAACTTAATGCATGCACTTTAACAAAAAGATTTCCCAGTAAGTTAAGAAAATAAGACGGTGGGCACCAAAGCATATGCGCATGCCCTGACGTCTCCTTGACGTTCACTTACGTGCAGCTCCCAGCAGCATGTCT
This sequence comes from Symphalangus syndactylus, assembly GCF_028878055.3. Classification (NCBI taxonomy): domain Eukaryota; kingdom Metazoa; phylum Chordata; class Mammalia; order Primates; family Hylobatidae; genus Symphalangus; species Symphalangus syndactylus. The sequence goes on along the minus strand of NC_072426.2, from coordinate 158,909,725 downwards.
GTCTCAAGAGCCTGCACAGACACCCTTGATTTAGGCTGATTGATTTGTAAGAGGCCAGGGGAACATCAGAGGAAATGAGGCCAGGAGAAAGCTTTTTTCTCCCAGAGTGATTGTTTTTGAATTCTTCACTCTGCCTTATTTCAGAGTGGAATAGCACACCGTGGGTCTAAGGAACATGGCGAGGAAACCGTAACCGATCCCCTTGTCCTAAAGCGCCTTCCTTCATGCTGTTTCTCCCTTCCCATATAGTGTCTGCCTCTTCTAGAAGATGCCTCTTGGTCACTGACGCTTCACAGGGGACCAGGAACGCCCTTATCCCCATGCACGCACCTTGTCTCAGCCCTTCCAAGCCCCTCCACCCCACCAATGTGCAGTTTCCTGCCTCTCCACCTGGCTCTGCCCAGTGGGGCTCCAGAGAAGCACAGGATGGGCCCTGGCTCTAATGTCACTGTTCGCTGTTATCTGGATTTTACTATCACCATATATCACTCATCTAACTCAGCATAGAGAAACTTACCCAAATCTATCTCCCCAAAAGCAAATTTATTTACTCTCTTACCCCTTCAGGTCGCATTGGTGCAGTCTTTGGATTGCAAAAGAAGAGATACCTAGAGGCTCTGTTAGAGCCACTGTATCAGTTTCCAGAGCTGCTGCAACAAAGTGCAACCAATTGGGTGGCTTAAAACAACAGAAATCTATTGTCTCACACTCTACGTGGGGGTGTAGAAGTCTGAGATCAAGGTGTCAGCAGGGCTGGGTTGCCTGTGAAGGCTCCAGCAGCAAATCCTTCCTCACTTCTTCCCGCTTCTGGTGGTTGCCGGCAGTCCTTGGCTTATGGCAGCATCACCCATCTCTGCCTGCATTGTCTCACAATGGTCTTTCTATAGATCTGTCTCCAAATCTCTCTCTCCATGTAAGAATACCAGTCATTGGGTTTAGGGCTCACTTTACTCCAGTATGACCTCAATTAACTTGATTACATCTGTAAAGATCCTGTTTCCAAATAAGATCGCTATCACAGGTACTGGGGGTGAGGAAGGACTTCAACATAACTTTTTGGGAACACCACTTGCCCACAATAGCTACTTTTGGATATTGGGTCATCTCTAAGCAAGAAGCAGCTCCAAATTGTCTACTGTAAGCTCAACACACAGCCTTTGGTTCCCAAACCCAACACTCACCCCTTCTCACATCCGCAGAACTGACCCACTCTGCAGGGGCCCCAGGAGGGGGCCTAATGTCTGTGGGGCAGGACTGACCCATGTGGTCCAGGCTATTTCTGAGTGAAGCCAGAACCCAGAGGACTAATAACCCCTCACAGTCATACAGGCACTTTGGTGTCCCTGAGAAATCATGAACTTCTAAAACCCTGGAAAATATCTATATGAATATCCACTTCAGCCTGGAACTTACTTTTTCCTAAGTGCTATGATCATGCTTGTAATAGGTGACTGTTCTCTGACACTCTCTCTGTCACACTTTGATGCTCTTCCTATTCACATATGCTATTGAGATTATCTTCCAAGGGAGTGAGTTTTTCTAAAGCCTGATGTGTCCTTTTGATTGTTCTGACTTTGGAGTTATGGAATGCCGGGGAGTTTACTTATTCTCATGCAGATAATTTAGAAGATCACCAATCTCCATTGAACTTTCCATTTTCTACTGACGTATTACTTTCAGAAGGAAAGGTTTAACTTCCTCAGTAGTAAATCAGGTTTCACCTGTGCATATTTTTCAAAAAAGGAGGTCAGATATTGGAGCACAGACATCAGATTTTGAAATTTATTATCCACAAGTTACGATAATAATTTTGTGATACTCTTGGTCCCCCATCTGCACACTGATTTGATTGTATATCTAGAGTGAGACAGAGAAACAGATACATATATATATGTACAGAGAGAGAGAGGCAGGGAGGGAGGAGGAGAGATAGGCAGGGAGGGAGGGAGGAGAGATAGGCAGGGAGGAAGGGAGGAGAGATAGGGAGGGAGGGGGAGAGATAGGCAGGGAGGGAGGGAGAGAGATAGGCAGGAAGGGAGGGAGGGAGAGGGAGAGAACACTTTCTAAAAGCCAGTGCTTGGTGATTGCATCAGAGAATCTCACTGAAAAAATAAATAGCAAGAGGCTTAGTTAGGTATGACAGGGCAAAGATATTTTATAAATATTTTGGCAAGTAGAGACGAGAAAATGATGTGAGGTATTTTCAATAGAAGCCAATTGAGCTTCCTCATTTGCATGAAGCATCTGAGCTGTTTTCCTAAGTCCCAGCTCCTCCTCCTCAGGTGGGCAGCGTTGGAGCCTCTGCATTTGACTCTGTCAAGATGAGACTGTAGTAGAGTGAGCTCTGTGTATCACTGATGAAAGAAAGGATTTAAATTAACCATTGGGACTGAGTTAAAATAAAATAAAGCTATTGAAAGATCATGGCTGCTTGGCCATGAGAAACACCTAGAAAATAGTCATTTGCATGAGTCATTTGTTCCCCAAGAACAGCATTCTGTTGAATGCTGTCCACGAGGAAAATGCTCAAATAGATACCATTGGTCTTTTAAAAATTTATTTCGTCAGTAACAACGCAATTTGGGTACAGCCTGATCTGCAGCTACGTCAGGCTGCAGCCTTTTGAGGCTTCACGATGGCTGGTACATACTCACCTGTTCCCAGCAGGCAGCCAGGTACCTGGATGTCCAGCTCCAAAGGCAGAGCTGCATTTAACGCCTGGACCTGCCCAAGTCTGTGACCTCTGGGACTCTAGGGGCTGACCTGTCCCCTTGTTCTAGCTCTGGGATAGCTCAATGCAAACTTACGACCGCAACCTGGTTGTCCTCTCCATGGCCTGCAGCAGTTCACCCAAGGAGTCCCTGAGCATCCTTTCTTGGAGAACTACAAAGAGACTCGCTCAAGGACTTCCTGTCAGCAGCGGAAATGCTGAGTCATGAGTATTCTGTTACATTTCGTTGAATGCAGTGCTGCCAGTGGTGTGGCCAGATGGACAATAGTGAGGGCTCCAGGGCCCCAGCTCAGTGCTGCACACAATGGGTGACACCAAAGAAAAGCTTTTATTAAAATAGTACAGTCTATAATGAAGAAATTAAATTTTACAAAACTTCAACCCACTCTCCAGAAGATAAAATGAATTCTTAGGAATATTTCTTTTCCAAAAAAAAAAAAAAAGAAAGAAAGTATATTGACCTTTTAAAGAAACAAAATTAGAATTACACTGTACAGGTTTGTACCTTGTACTTGCACATCATTGTTTTGAGAATATTTTTCCATATCATTAAAACATTCTTTGAAAATGTAAACTTCACAGATTGAGACCATCCTGGCTAACACAGTGAAACCCCGTCTCTACTAAAAATACAAAAAATTAGCTGGGCACAGTGGCGGGCATCTGTAGTCCCAGCTACTTGGGAGGCTAAGCCAGGAGAATGGCGTGAACCCGGGAGGCAGAGCTCGCAGTGAGCCGAGATCGTGCCACTGCACTCCAGCCTGGGTGACAGACAGAGCAAGACCCGGTCTCAAAAAAAAAAAAAAAAAAAAAAAAGTACACTTCACTAGCTACAGAGGGAATTAGACAGTAAATAAGTAAATTACAACACACCCTAATGACACAATACAAAACACTGACATCTAATGTTAGAGCCAAAAGCTCTTCTACACTAAGTGTTCTATTTTTCTCACTTCCCCGAAAAAAAATTACATAAGTTGTACTGTACAAGAAATGTTTTCTTTTCTCTCTACAAAGTAGATCATGATAATTCTAAACCGAGGCAGAACCATCTGGAATCTGAGTCATTAGACTAAGTAAAAAGAAAAAAAGGAAAAGTAATGAAGCACTCCCCCAGGAAACTGAAGATCTGTACTACTCCTTGTATTTCACAGAGTAGAAATTAGGGAATCTGAGCAAACGTTAGATTGGATGATTTTCTGGAATTAACTGACCTCGAGTACACAGATCCACGTGGCTACAGAACTGTGGTCATCACTAGACTGGACAGTGAGGGGTGTTCTCCCCACCTCAGCTCCATAAGGACAAAACAGGCAGAGGAGGCCCTGAGGGTCTAGTTCCCCTTGTTACTTACTCAGAAAATGGAAATACAGATGGAAACCCTGTCTATAGTTCCTTAGAGGGCAGTTCTCTGAAAGTGGGGATTTGCTGAGCAGGCCCGGAAAGAGATGAGTAGAAAGTTAATAAAAAAAACTAGATTTTCTGTCATTTTAAGATATGCAGACTTAAAAGTTAGTAGCACATTACCCTGAACAAGAGTTTTACTTGTTGAATACCAGTAAAACTTATAACTTATACTTTACCACATAAGGAAATAAAGGAAAGTGGGAAATAAGAAGCAATTTCTATGACTCAGAGATCTGCCCTTCCTGTAGGAAGATGAACAACTACCATTTATAGAATTCTTATCATGTGCCCATTCACGGTGCTAAATGCATTACATCTATGATTTAATCCTCACAACAACCACTGGCAAATAGGTATTTTGTCATCCTATTTTACAGCTAAGGAAGAAGAGATGGAAGGGCTGAGTTCATTCATTCTTCCACTTACTCCCCTCAGAAAACACGCATCTGGCTCCTTGTGTGCAGCCAGCACAGTTCCAGGGCTGGAGATGCCGCTGGGAGCAAGGCCATCATCTCTGCCCCTTCAGGGAGGAGACGGGACTTGCAGCTGGGGTTTGCATCTGGTCTGCCTGGCTCCAAAGCACTGAAACCAAACACTAAATGGGCGATTAAATGAGAAACCTGGGAGATGTCACCCTGGGAGACAAGAAAATAGCATTGCATCTTAATTAATTGTCTTCCTGATCTGAGAATCGCCATGATTAACTTTAGAATTAGGAAAGACTTTGATTAAAATAATTAGTGCTCCTGTGCGTCATTTTGTGATGACAGGTGAATACAGAAGGCATTCAGCTAACCAGATTTAGAAACAAGGGCCTGTGGTTTTGCTGCTTCACCAAAAATAATCTTACCAACCATCATGCTTACACAAGACAGAGGTTGAAAGAAGTATCATCAGTATTCATCCAGAGCATAAGAGATAAGAGCCATCAAGATTACTAGAGTTAGATGGAATGGCAAAGACAGGACCCTAGCAAAATACTTCCAACTGATTCCCATCCAGAAATACAGGGGTTTTTGGGGCAAGCCAAAAGGCTTAATCAACCCTACAGTCAGGTGAAAACATTTGCCTAAGTAACAGGTGGTAGAACCAGAGCTTGAAAGCCTGGAGTCCTGGTTAGGTTCTCTCCAGCACGCTACTCAGTGGACTTCTTCGGGGAGCACAGTCACTGGTTTTGCATAAAATCTTCCAGGCTCCATAATGGAAGGGAGAACCTTAGCTGAATCCAGTTCTTGGGCAGGCTGGATAGACCCGCAGACTCAGAAAGCAAGCACTGGGTTTTCACAATAGAAATATGTATTTGAACATTCTAATAATCACCACAAAAGTTATTCTCCATAAGTTTACTGAAAAAAATTAATTATAATAAATTGACCATGTATAGTTTAAGTGTTTTTCAATATCTAACTTCTAGTCAAGGATTATACCATAAGAATGGGTTTAATCATAAAAGCCAACCATATTCCAGTGAAAGTCATCAAAGAAAACATAAAATCTGTCTGGAGCAGATTCAGGGACAAACATTAATCAGTAACTCAAAACAGTGATTGAGGTGCATTTTTCTGAAGCTTTATTTTTTCTGAACAAGCTATTTATCTTGATTTATGTTAAAATGTGTAGCAAACCTGGTCCTATCAAAATAAAATAAGCCTAATCGTGGGACATTTTTGGAAATCATGCTTTTTGTTACATAATGGTTTAATAACCTTGATAAATACGGCTGGTTTCCTAATGAAAGCCTATTTATTTACAGAAGCTTGTTGAAATGAAGTTAATAATGTCTTCAGGCTTTTCTTTTTTAATGTAAACATGATCTGATAAAAGCTTAATTTGGTAATCTGATAACAAAGTTATTAACCTGTCACTGATTTCAAAACAATCAAACACATTGAAATAAATAAGATTTGCTAAGTATAAATGCCCGACACAAACGTATAGTTAAAAAGCCAATTACCGAATTTATTGAAATCCTTTCAACTTCTACTTATATGTGAGTATTGTTACTTTGAAGGTAAATCATTAACAAAATCCATTGACTGCACCTATTTGGTTAGCTGTAAGTGTGACCACATAAGCAATAGGGTCGTTAATGCAAACGTGGACAATCCTTAAGAATCTGTCCACTCTTCAGAGGGGATGAGAATTTGCTCTGATGAAGCTATTTGGATCACATCAATGTAGGTTGAAGTGAATGACTCGTTTAGTAGCCATGGAAATCACACCAGGCAATACAAAGAGATGAGCACGTGTACTTCCAGATGCTGCTGCTTTTGTGGTGGCGTCTGTCCAGGGCTTCTGATCTGTTCAAAGCATACTTAATGTCCCTAAATCCAAACTCGCTTGGTTTTGCTCTCCCTTTACACTGTAGTTGATTCTCTGTAATAGCCTCAAGTAAATATAAAACAAGGCAACCCAATACTTTACCCACAGGACCCTAAGTTCCTTCCAGAAATGTGTCTCCTATTTAAAGATGCATGCCCAAATGTGCTAAAACAGACCCTCCTCCCAGACGCATCTCCACAGCTTCTATTTCTGAAATCCCTGGTTTATGTCCAGGCTTCCATACTATATTTGTGTCTATTTTTCCTGCATCTGTTTCTATAACTTTCTAATATATTAATATTTATACATTTGTAGAACAAACCATGTAAGAAAAGAACATCAAGAAAAGAAGCAAGCAATATTCTGGTTCATTCAAACCAAGTCTAGTGGTGTAACAAAATATATATTATACTATATTATACATCTAAATATCCTTATGTTTCTGTATGGGACGTTTCCAGAACTATTGTTTGTTAGCTTAAGTAACAGAGCTTATATAAAGTAAGCATTGTAGGTTAAGTATCTTGGGGGAATGGGTCTTTTGAAAAATGGTCCAGGAAAACTTTGGGTATTGTTCTATTTAAAGTCAAATTGTACCATTACATTCCTTTGATATTTAACACATATTTATTGCAAGCCTGTTATACATAAGGTACGATGAAAAACACAAACATGAATAAAGCATGATCCCTGCCCTCAAGAAAACACCAACGTAAATAACATAAAGTAAGACAAGATGAAGTGGCACAGAAAAGGAACTATATTAGTTTAAATGAGTGAGAGGGATTTATGTAGTTTTCATAGGGGACTACTTTGAGATGGACCTCTAAAACTGTGTGTAATTTTAAGAGTAATTAGAGGTAATCTCAATGAATAAAACATCTCGCAAAAGATGGATCAAAATCACACCTGCCTCGCCACACCAGTCATGGGCTCCAGGAAGGCAGGGATTTGTTTGGATTATCCTGACGCTCCTACGACCCAGAAAATATCTGACACAATGTAGGCACCTGGTTAAAATGTGCTGATGAAACTGAAATGAAGGCTAAAACATGAAATGTACATAAAAAGGAGCGGCAAAAAGTTCAGTTTGACTAAAAAACAAAAACTGAGAAGGAAAATAGACTATAAATTCTTGAAAATTAGGTTAGGATCATGTTGTGCTGGGCTTGGTTTAGAATTTATTAATAGATAATGTGAAGTCAGTGTTCCTTTCAAAATATTAGCCTTGCAATTGTAGCTTGGAATTAAAAGAAGGAGAGAGATCAAGATTGGGGGAGAACTAGGGACAGGAGAGCCAATTAAAAGATTTTTATGATGATTTATTTGATAAAATAAAATTAAAATAACAGAAATGACAAACCTGAAATTAGTAGCAATATTAATAAGTACTATATGAACAACAGCAAAAACAAAGATCAAGACAATAATAGCCCACATTTATGATCAATCCCTGTGTCCAAGCACAAAGGTAGAATTTTGATTAATTACTTGGGGTTCTTACCACACAAAGTTGTTACTCCCAAGTTTATAGGTGAGGAAATTGAAACTCAGAGAGATTAGCTATGTCGAAGAAGCTCTGCTAGAATCTATATTGGGATGTTAAATTAGACGGCAAGTGTGTTTGACCCTCTGGCATAGCATTCTACGTGGTAGGTGGCAGAACCCACATTTAGAAGCTTTCTCAAATGCCACTTCCCCTTCGAACACAAATGGATAGTTAGAATATCCAGCAGCAGTGTCATAATTCCAAACAAGAACCTCTGCAGCCTGGCGCTTTCTGCAGGATAATTTCCATCCTTTTGTAACTAAGGGATTATAGCAGGCTGTGATGGTTTCTAGCTGTTGACCCAAAAAGGCTAAAGTTCAATATAAATATTAACAGGAGAAATGCTCAAAAATAGATCTGCCTAAATCCCTTTTTGAACTAGTCAAAGATTTACCATAATTGATAAAAGAAAAAAGCCTCTTCACTAAATGGTAAACTGGCAACACGGTCTTATGTATGATTCTTTTGTTTTTAAGTACACTGAGCACGAAAGATATGCAAGGTGCTGAACTAGGAGCAGTGAGAGATGAATGGCGAAAAAGACACTATCCTTAATCTCACAGATGCTGCGGTGAGAGAAACAGACAGACGTGAAGGAAACGAGTATTTAGCATTGCTCAAGGAAAGTGTTCTGAGAACACAGAAATAAAGAGTAATCAACTCAGGAAAAGGAAAATCTTGAAAGATGGGTAGAATTTTGTAAATAAAAAGGTCAGGGAAACTCTACCTCCAGATTCAGGAAACAGCATGAGCGTCCATGGTGGATTCCAGGGAGAGCAGATAGGCTGGCAAATTGAGAGAGGTGGCCAAAGACGAGAGTGAAAAAGGAGAATGGAGTCAGGTCATGGGGTGGCCTTGAGGTCACACTAAATTGTTAGAAGTTGACCTCTCAGACAGCAGAGCCCCCCATAGTTTGGCTAGGTATTAGGAAGAGTCCTCAGGCAACAATATAAATGACAGTGAAGAAACGTAGGAAAGTTAGGTTAGGACACCCACCGACCAGAGTTCTCAAAGGCAACCTCAATCTGATCACTGGTTGGCCCATAGGATACTGTTTTGTGGGTTAATTCTGCAAATATCACAGCACTCTAGAAAATACTAGATCGAAGGATAACTGGTGGCTATGAAGACTATTAACTAGCTGCTCATCCTTTTGTCTTTTTTTTTTTTTACTCTGGGCAGTGAAATATCCCAAGTATTCAATAAAAACATGCAAAAGTTGTCCCAGCACGGCTTAAGATCAACTTTATGATGTTTCCACTCCCCAGACACCAAAACATCATTTAAAAAAAAAGCCAATACTGAAAGAAAATAAGAAACAAGAAGTAGGTTAAGAAACCCTGGATCTTTTTCATACTAAGCTTCTTTTATTGTTAACTTTACTTGGAAGTTGAAACAACGAAAGGCTAACTTATTAGACCCTTCAAACCACTTCCTGCTGTTCAACAGTACAGAAATTGGCATGCCAAGTAGAGGAGGAAATAACTTGGAATGTCAGGTGCTAATCAGTAGATGCCAAAAACACCGAGAAGGGTTGCTTCTTAGTTATCTGTTCTTAATGTACATGGCACACCAAGAAAAGTTTGAAGTAAGCAAAGTGATTGAAAATGTGTAGCTGCCACGTGTCTGGAGCCCATGGATTAATATACTGAGGTTCCTCTTCCTTATTCCCTTATGAGCCTGGGACCTTGACGTTCACTGAAGAAAGGTCAGCGTGCTGCCCTGTGTCTATGAATTACTTTATTTCCTCAACTCCACAGAGATAGTGGAACTAGAAAGTTGCCTGCTTTAAAAAAGAAACATTACAAAACTTCAAAAGCTGTTACATTTCCAAGCAGGGATAAGACACACTCCCTACCTCAAGCCCCCAAATTCTGTATGCCTTAACAAGTACTGGAAATTATTCTAAGGAAATGAATAGAATAAGCCTCAGATGACTGCTTGGAGCAATCAGCATCTCAGCTCTTTCTGGCTGTTTGAGTGCACTTAGATGGGCTCTCTTTTCTTCTCCCAACTTCCCTGAGAGCCTCTGAATTATTTTCTCCTGACCCTCGTGGAAATAGATTGCTCTGTTAAATACACTGCTTAGGTTTTAGCACATTAAAACGTACCCTGTTCTATATGATCCACGATGCAAGCTAAATTGGTGCTCCTTCTCCAAAGACATAAAATTGTTCTCAAAGTTCTTAAGGGAGGTAGAGTGAAACAGTCCTTGTCTCTGTGTTTTCAGCGAAGTTACCGCCACGCTACCAGCGAGAAGGCATCTGTGTTATGTCAGGTGCTTGCCTCTATGGCCAGAGTTGTGCCCAAAATACAATATGGCTTTTAGTGGCTGTGGGATTTATTAATTTCTCAGATGTTTGCCTTCTTTCCACTGTGATGACATGAATTCAACTCTGGCTCATTTTAGCTACAAAACAAAATAAAATTATACTGAATCTTAGAAAACTGTTTATCTTCCTGGGCACTTTGGGTAGGCTTTTGGGTGACATTAAAAGTGTTAAAAGCTCATGCTTCTGGTTAGTAGGCACTTAATATCAACAATATTATCAGTGATTCAGCCTTTAATGAAGGGGAAAAAGAGTCAACATTCTTAGTCAGAGAATGGGTGTGAGGGAGGAGGTTCCTTCTGGACTCTTCAAACAAGACTTTTTCAACAAGTTTCTCAAAATTCTTTCTCAGAATAACTAATAATCTATTCCCAATAATTTTTTTATCACCAGTCAGATGCCAGACACAGATTCATTGTAGAGTACCATTCTGCAAAGCCTGAAGTGATATTCAGTTTTCACACTTCTAAAAATATCCAAAAAGTCAATGTAGCTGCTTCGTGTTAAACTACGTTAGAATAAATTGCAGAGACTGTTTTCCAAATAATGCCACTTTTTAAATTAAATACCCACATGAATGATAATAATTTAAAATTAACGTAATTGATCATAGCTAATTAGAACTGAAGAATCATTTTGCGATCCAAAGAACTAGAAACTCTTTTTGTCTTACCAGAATTTCACAGATGTTTTTCATATTTTTTAAACAACATTTGGAAAGTAACCCATACGTCCCTGACACTGTTCTCTGGAAAGATAGATAAAGCTTATACGCGATCATAGCCGTTTCATCATCCTGTCTGGACCCAGTGACATAATATGATCTCTTTTTTGTTTATTTTTGTGGGTAGTTCTGAAGTACTGTTTGTTCCAAACATCTCTTACAGAATTCACGACCTTTTAACAGGTATTAATGGTGTTTATATAGTGACTTGGAGCTTAAGTGATTGTTTTGGCTGAAATCTAAAGAACTTCCCATTTTTTTTCTTCCCTGACTACATTTTGCTACACATTGAGAAGGTTGTTTTGGAAAAAAAAATGTGTATATGTGCACTCTCACATGATAATTCTCTCTAAATTATTTGGAAGTTGAGCAACACAGGGCCTAATTATATGGAACCAAAGTCTGTAATTCCTGAGAGGAAGACCTCAGCTCTCTGGAACAGTGCCACTCCTCATGTGATTGATTCCATCTTCTAAGACAGCTTTTGTTTTCCCTTCTTCCCAGTGCATGCAAAACATAAGCCACTTGACTATGCAGAAAGATCTGGGTGTTTTCTTCCACTTTACAGTAAAATATCTGACTTCTTTGAAACTGTGCCCAAGGGTTCATCTTCCGGCTATACCAAAAAAGTTATTTCTCCATTATGCTTGGTTTCCAAAATTCCAACTGAATGTGACAAAAAGGAGGGGCTCTGACTTTCTTGGGCTGCTCCAGGAAGTTTGCCTGCAGAAGCTTCAAGGGCTCCCAGCTACCGGTTCTGTCATTCGCTTAGGAAGGTAGGGCAAAGATCCAGTCACCGTGCTGATCTTGTCTACAAAGAGATCAAACGTTCACATCTGTCATAGTTAAAGAGTAGGTGGGGACCGGGTATGGTGGCTCACGCCTGTAATCCTAGCATTTTGGGAGGCCAAGGCAGGCAGATCACCTGAGGTCAGGAGTTTGAGACCAGCCTGGCCAACATGGCAAAACCCCGTTTCTACTAAAAATACAAAAATTATCTGGGCATGGTGGCGGGCACCTGTAATCCCAACTACTCAGGAGGCTGAGGCAGGAGAATCACTTGAACCCCAGAGGCGGAGTTTGCAGTGAGTCAGACCACAGCCAAGGCGACAGAGTGAGATTCTGTCTCAAAAAAAAAAAAAAAAATTGGTGGGAAAGCAGGAGTTAGAAAGTGGCTCACAGTTGTACTTTGTGGTAGATTGTCTCACACTATCCTCTGAACAATCCCATGAGGCAGGTGGACGAGGAACTTTAGTATCATTCCCACTGCAAACGTGAGGAGATTGAGGCCCAGGGAGACAAAGTGATGTGCCTACAGTCACATGGCTACGTGGCGGAGCCGTGGCTGGAATCTAAGCTTTTAAGGTCCTGGTTCAAGGTTGCTCATCCCACACTGCCTCATTTCAAGGGGTGAATTATCAGTACCTCCACTGTGAAAAAACTGCAATTCATTCTTTGAGATGATCATGTAAATACCAGTCAAAAAACTCAGTAAATGCATCCTCAAGGTCTCCAAACCAAACCAAACCAAAATATAATATGCAAACTGTTTCCTAGCACCTGGCACAGTTTTCACATAACATGGAGTCACAAGGTGGAGCAGCTGGGTACCAGAGGCCCAGGCCAATCTCTTAGATACACGGAAGGAAGGAAGAAAGGGAGAGAGGGAGGGAGGGAGAGACACAGAAAGGAAATACAGTCTTTAAAGAGGTGCAGGAGAAGTGACCTGGGCCTAAGGAAGACAAAGCCATTGCATGGGTGTGATGTACTTGCTATAGTGCCACCAGAAATCTGTTCAATAGCCAACATGTCACTCAACCCAAGACAGTTAGAATACAGAGTTTAGTGTGAAATTGGGGACTTTCTTCTTATAATTATACATAAATATAAATTTAATGGAACTATTGAAATTTTCTGGATTCTGACTGTGGGAATACATTTATTGGGATAAAACCTCAGCTGCTGTTACAGAGATTCAAATTAACAGAGGTTAAACACGAAAGATGTGTATTGCTCACTCATGTAAAAGTACGGATTGGTGGTGCAAGGCTAGTACGGAGGCTTCACAATTCTGGGAACCTGGGCTCCTTCCATTTATTGCTCTGTCTTTCTCAGTGCTAAACACATGGCTTCCCGTCGTGGTCAAGAGGGCTGCCCCAGCTCCTGACATCAGTTCTGTGTTCCAGCCAGTGGGAAGGGGGAAAAGCAAAGAGGGCGCCTCTTGCCTTTAAGACCACAGCCTCTTGGAGGATGCACACAGCATTTCCTCTCACACCCACTGGTCAAAATTTGGTGGTAAAACAAGGGAAACTGAAAAATGTAATCTTAGCCTGGCTAAAGCCACGTGTTCAGCTGAAACTTCCGTTATAAACTAAGAAGAGGAACTGGGTACAAGAGGACACGTAGCTTTCTCTGCCATGTGTAATAACCATCCCACAAGACCCTAGAGCGGAATCCAGTTATACAGGCAAGAAGAATTCCTATTGCATTACACTAGGGCTTTTGTTTTCGAAATGTAGATTAGAAACACGTCTTGGATGATTTCAACAATGGAAGGAAGATTTCTCACCTTGTCAAGTGCTACTCATTTGCAGCTAAAAACTAACATCTCATGCTAAGCTAGTCAGAGCCAAATATAGTTAATTTGATTATGCTTGCCACCAAAATATCAAGACAAATGTTCGTGAAGCATAGCACTTTTTCTCTTTGCCTTTTCCCCGCATTCAGTCTATTCACAATAAAAAAGTAGGCTGAGGGATGGAGTTGCAGAAACTGATCCTTATAACTGCTACTCTATATGTCACAAAACTGATAACCAAATGCTGGAGAGAAAAACGTGTCTGCATTCTGTTAGTATAGGCTGACCTAGCCTGAGCACATTTAATAATTAATTGCAGTGTACAGTTCACGCTGGTTTGAGAGTCCCTACTGGCAAGTCGGATTACCTCACTCTTCAAGGAGCTTCCTTGCTTTGGTTCCAGAGCTGTGACTTTTACTTGCTGCTTCTCCAAACCAGAAAAACTAAATTTTTCTTTTCTCTTCTCTCGGTAACCTCTCTCTAAGAAAATTATTTGCCAGAGTAGTTTCTAAAACATACACTTTAACGATGCTATCACATACCTTTCTTTATACGATAGAGAACAGGTACACCGATATTTTTGAAAACCAGATTCTATTTTAGAATTATTGGGCAAGCTTGTTATTTAATGGAATTTAATAATCCACTTGTAGAGAGTGTGACTCATTTGCAGGGCAAAAGTAAATCATTTACCTGTTTCTAATTTATAACTCTGAGTTTCCACATGACAGGTCTGCACAGAGCTAACCTGCAAAGAAAATTAGAGCACACGACTGCTCTTATGAAGGTAGATCAGAACATTATTATTTTTTTAAGGTGGAGATTAAGGGAACATTACCTAAGTGTCTGACTCTCTCACTTTGCAAATGAGGGCGCAGAAGTCCACCAAGGTAGAATGGTGCCTAAAGACACTCACCCAGTTAATGACCAGAATCTGGAATGCCCCAGCTCTCCCAGAGAAGTGCATTTTTTTTTGTTGCTTGACATTCAGAACAACCGCAGACTTCTAAGTGGAATAAACGTAGGTGTCCTTGTGCACAGGATATGCTCAATCAGTATCCAGCCTTAGGTAACCTGTACGCCAGCTGCGCACCTAACATGGAGAATGAGGTGGTGATCAGCAACCAACAAGGCAGCAGATTTAAGAAACTTTCTCAGCTTCTCTTGGCTTCCTTGAACTTCTGCTCTCGGTAGTTTGTCCTGTTTATACAAACTTGTGTTTTCTCAAGATGGGTGACCTTCTAATTTTTTGTAATTTTATACAACTGATCCTGAAACTCTTGAGTACTGTTCAGCTGCATTCAGAGCACAACGAAATAATGTTTTATGATGCTAATAATAATAATGAAATGATAGCTCATATTCCTGTAATCATTTGTTCTGTGCCAGCTATTTTTCTAAGTATATTACATATTTTCTTTTTTTTTTTCTTTGAGATGGAGTTACACTCTGACACCCAGGCTGAAGTGCAATGGTGCGATCTTGGCTTCCTATAGCGTCTGTCTCCCAGGCTCAAGCGATTCTCCTGCCTCAGCCTCCCGAGTAGCTGGGATTATAGGTGCCCCCCACCACACTCAGCTAATTTTTGTATTTGTAGTAGAGATGGGGTTGCACCATGTTGGCCAGGCTGTTCTTGAACTCCTGACCTCAGGTAGTCCACCTCCCAAAGTGCTGGGGTTGCAGGCGTGAGCCACTGTGCCCGGCCATACATATATGATTTCATTCCATTCTCACGGTGATCCTATCAAGTACTTACTGTTACGTATTTCGGTTTTATAGTTGTAGAAACCAAGGCACAGAGAGAGAAGGTAACTCACCCCAGGTCGTGCGGCTAATAAGCAGTAGAGTTGTGTTGTAAACCCAGGTTGTGACTTTTAAGCCCTACATGATGTTGGCTGTCACGGAGAAAGAATTATCTATCGAATAACTGCATATACAGGAGGTAGTGTGGCATAGTGAAATGTCTCGGGCTCAGAAGGATTACACTCTTTTTCTACTTTACCTCAATCCAGGGCACCCAGCTAACTACACTCCTCAGTTTGTGGCACTTTCTCTCCTTTGACCACATGTGGCTTCTACCTATATGTGTAGCCCCTGCTTTTAAACCAGAAGCCACCCCCCGTGCCTATGTGTAATACTATCTAGCGTTTTAAGAAATTACTAAAAGATACGACTCAATTTGAAGAAGCAAATAATACGCGTTGCACACAGGATCGCTATTGGAGGATACCGGCCTTCCTCAGATAATAGTTGCCATGTTTCTGCTACAGAGATATCCATGGCTCCCTTAGCCTCCTCCCTTTGTGCAAAACAATATCTCACAGGAAGTAACAGGAAAAAATTATGTCCAGCAATCACTGCCCTTTTCTTTTGGCATTTTGACAGTGGCAGGGTTATGCCCTATAATCAAAGGAAACACAGAGCAGCCATCTCCTAGCAACTCCCTGAAGGTCACTCCCGGGGAATCACTGATGTGGCTGGGTGTGGGTGCATTTCACTTCTAGGTTTGAAGATAGCAACGCTCCCACGCCAGCCACGAGCTCTTCTCGGTATACTTCCAATACAGTGAACCTGTGGTGGCTAATGTTGCAATAACAATGAGCACTAAAGTGTCCTAAGCTCAGATAGTTTTATGGAAAAGCTTTATCATCTTTTTTGTTGTGGTTAAAAATCTAATTGCAATTAAATGTCACTAGTAATCAAAATCATCTTGCTACTCTGCCATTTCCCTTTGCCAAAGTCTGTTTCCCACTTCTTCTCTATAAAGGGACATCTGTCATGCAGGGGTGGACCGCTCACAGCATCCTCCCTCCACTGATGTTTCCTCCCTGTGGGCCTCCGACCCACCCCCGCAGTCTGGTGTGCTGGTGAGACCAGTCAGTCAGAACTGGCTCCCACTCAATCCAGGGAGCTGCTGCTCCTGGGGCCTAAAGCACCAGCTGGAGGTGCAATCAACACAGATTTTACTCCACCATCTGTGAAGTAAAGAAGCAAATGTGAGTCCAGAAGAATTCATCCTTCAAACCAAGATTCGGTAAACGCCTTTAAAAAAAATTTATACAAGAGAAAACCTGATTCGTGAATTCATTTGAACGAATGACCAAGGCAAGAAGGGGCCCCGTATCTGAGATATTTCAACTGCTAGTCACACCTGTCAGTGCCAAGGCAGCACTCCCTGTTTAATAGCAGCAGGAGTCACATTTTTGGCAGTACATGCCAGACCCACTTCTAAGTGCTTCACGTATACTCATCCACTGGGTCCTTCAACCACCCCAGGAGGTTGGCACCGTTGTTATCCCTGTTTCTAGAGGAGGAAATGTGGGCAGGTTCAGAGAGAGGATAAGTCACTTTCTGAAGTGATCCATCTGGATATGGTAGAATGGGCTTTTCACAAAGCTGGCTTGGCCCCAGCATCTACACTCTTCACTACCTCACCAGCCTCCCCCAGCAGCAGGTGTTATGGGAGACCACGCCCGTCTCTGTCTGGAAGCTGAGCAGCAGATGATGCCGCAGTTCTTAAAAGTAGCCCATAATCAGGATCATAAGCCTTCATTACGAAATACTTTCTCTATGAAATCCTCTGATGATGTAGGAACTGTCTATTTCTATTTATTAGAAGAAGAAGAGGACTACTTTCTCTTAGGTCTCTGACTGTGTGGCTTGCTATAGAAAAAGATGTTACTTCTAATCTCTCTCCAGCAGTCACATTGTAGGACATGGCACAGTGGGCATGACTGTTAAGAATAGCCTTCTTTTCAGAATATTCTGTTACACATTCCAGAAACATTTATTAAGCACTTAAGATTTATTATTTATCTATTGAACATTTAGTAGTTTTCACTCTTTACTTATGACCTCCGTCTTTAAGCTATTTGTAGTCAAGAGAGGAAAACATGGATGGAGCTGTCACTCCTGCATATTTCTAAAGGATTTAGAGTCTGTCTACATTTTTGGTCTGTTGTATTTCAAGTTGTTGAGCTCCAGAAATGTTCTACTTGCTATATAAAATACTTTTTAATCTATTTCTGTCAAAAACAATTCTGAAATACAATGGAGTGTCTTTTAATCCTGGTAAGTTAGGGCTTAGTGAAAAATAGAGTTAACTTTACCAGTTTTTTCTGATTTTAAATTTTCAGTCGCATTTTTCTTTAGTCTTAATTATTCTAGGTTAATTATTTCTTTTTATTTTTTGAGCTAAATATTTATTTTATTTTTTATTTCTTGTCTGTTCCTTTGACCTTTTTATAGGGCTTTTCTCAACTTTACTATCTCCTTGGGGTACAGGAGTGGTGTTTCTTGGAGAGAAAAGCTATAAATTGCTGGAGACTAAATTAATATCAAAATAGAAGGAATTTTGTTACATCATCTCTTCTTTGCCTTATTGCCTGGCGTAATCCCATTTTATGTCTGTTATGTCAGCATAAATACGGATAACTGCTACTTTTACTCTTAACATCACTCTTTCAGTTTAGACAACTTATTTAGTCATGCTGTCCAAAAGCAGAATAAAGCTAATGATTAAGTAAACTTATTCTTTGCAAACAAATTCATGGACATTTATGAGAAAATGTTGATACTTAAAAAAAATCTGTCATGAAAAATGCCATGGTAAAGTAGTCATTTTTTTTAATGACTTACAAGCCTTTAACTTATAACCCAAAACACAATTCCTTATTTCTTTATAGACTCATGTATTCTGAAGATAAGTGAAACTTTTAAATGATTTGAGAGGTTTAGGTAGCAAGCCTGTTGATATGGTTTGGCTGTGTCCCCACCCAAATCTCACCTTGAATTGTAATAATCCCCATGTGTCAAGGGTGGGGCCAGTTGGAGATAATTGAATCGTGGGGGTGGTTTCCCTCAAACTGTTCTCATGGTAGTGAACACATCCACGACATCTGACGGTATTATAAAGGAGAGTTCCCCTGCACATGCTCTCTTGTCTGCCGCCATGGAAGACATGCCTTTGCTCCTCCTTTGCCTTCTGCCATGACTGTGAGGCCTCCCCAGCCATGTGGAGCTGTGAGTCCATTAAACCTCTTTCCTTTATAAATTACCCAGTCTCAGGTATGTCTTTATTAGCAGTGTGAGAACAGATTAATACGCCTGTATGCTTAATTGCTGTTGTGAAACACGTTTCTGCACAAATTTTGGGTTACAGGTTTTGTGTGTTGATGAGGTGAAAGAAAAGCCTAAAGTAAATTTAAGTAAAGTTATATAAACATTACATCTGCCATTATTCTTCCTGATGCCACCTATGTATATTCATGAAACTCAATATATAAACCTGGTATAGACCAAGTATAGGGTCAGAGGCTGGCTGAGAGAGCAATAGCATGACTTGAAGCTCAAAGCAAGACACTGCTGCAAAATATCCTACGCTCTAGCCTGCTGACTCCTCCCATTATTCGAAATACTCCTTTAGAAAGAATGGAAGAACATCTGTTAAAATGCGAATATATTATTTTGATAAAGCAATGCCTCATCATTCATAATTTTAACAAAACCCAAGGCAATTAAATGTAAGATCGAAAATCAACCGTATATCCACTTAAATAATGAAGGTTATGTTATCACCAGGAAAGTAATTTTTTTCATTATACTTAAGGACAGGTGGGTAGCTGTTCCATCCCATTTCTAGAATTGAAGTTTAAGATCCTGTGTAGTGGTGGTGATTCCATATTTCACAGGATTTGCCTCAGCACCGTTTGAAATCAATGCTAATGATCAGAGTCCAAAGTCAGACTGTGATGTTTGTCCAGTTTCACACAAAATGACAAAGGCAAGCAATGCTGTGCAGTATGAACATATGGCAATATTAATGTGTACCAAGCTGCAATATCATGACAGTGGGAAACTAAATGATAGTAACGATTAAAGTATAGTAATGATTACAGATTCTGTTCACCAAATTATAAAGCACCTACTTGTTTCACTCTGACTTTCTTTTGCACCCTTTTCCACAGCAGCAATATTTCTGCATTTGCCTAAGTGGTGAAGCGGACTGCCTCTTTGCATTTGCTAAAGGAAAAAAGTATATATTGTTTTCAGCAATTTGTAACACTCATCCCTTCCCCTAACTACCCTGTGTAGAGCCACATGATGCCAGTACGTGGACTGAATGTCCTTATAGATTCCACCCCATGATTAAATTTCCTGCCTCTGAATCACATTCTCCTGATGCAAGTCTCTGCTCTTCTGAGCTAATCCTTATGGTGGGAAAGAGATAAAAAGCAAACATGTAAGATGAGAGGTGATAAGAAGTGTTCTGCAGAAAAACTTTGAAAAGACAAAGGAAACACGGAGGACTGCATTTTATATGGGGCAGTTAGGAAAGGTCTCTGATAAGGTGGTGTTGGAGCATAAATCTGAAGAACTCAAGGAGAGACCGGGGGCTCCAGGGAGAGGACAGTGTGGGCTTGGAGTGTCCGAGGCTTAGTGAGGTGGCCAGCGAGCCTGGAGGACAAAGAGGAAGAGTGGTAGCCATGAGCTAGGGATGCAGTGAGGGCCCAGGACACAGACGATGCTGCCGACCGACAAAGGAGGGGAGATGGGAGGTGACCGGAGGGCTTTGAACAGGAGAATGGCTGATGTCTCTCAGATGTTCGAGCATCACTCTGGATACTTTGGGAACAGTGGAACGCAGGTGATGTCAACAGAGGAAGGGAGAACAACCATAAGGTTACTGCAAAGCTAGACTAAGGTGTTAGGTGGTAAAACAGAAGGTGGTGATGAGAGGTGCTCAGGTTCTGGAGAGATTGTAAAGAGACGGTAGCAATGCGGGATATTCCCCTGACCCCTTCACGGCACCTGCGACGGGGGTGCCTCTTTTACTCAGCCTGCCCCTCTCAACTCCTCACAGGAGGGAGTGCACCAGCAAGCAGAGTGGAAGCTGGCGTGCACGAGCGCTGGAGCCAGCTGGCCGCTTTGGCACTGGCAGGAGCGAACTCCATGCAGGCTCCGTGGGAGCAACGAGGTGGGGGTGCCTGTGACTCCCAAAGCCCCAGAGGGCGTGTTGCAGTGCTGTTTTAGCCCTGCTGTCCACGGACGGCTTAAGTGTTAGCAGCTTAGTGGGCCCTCTGCCTTTTCGCATGAGGCAGCTACCCCGGCCAGCGAGGGCAAAGGCCAGAGTGACAGCCTTTTGTATTTGCACTGGTGGCTTCTGAGCTCTTGCCTGGCATCCAGGAAAAATGAGGTTGCACGAACACATTGAAGGATGATAAATGTGGGCGATTTTATTGCCGATAAAGTGGTTCTCAGCGGGAAGGGGAGCTGGAAAGGGGGCAGGGCAGGTAGGTAGTCTTCCCCTTGAATCCAGCTATCTCTGGCTGGTTTCTTCTCCGAAGTTACGCCGTTGAGCTGTCCCTCCAAAGTCAAGCTGCTTCTCTCTGACATTCATCTGTAGTGCCACCTACCAGCTAAGTCTGGGGTTTTTATAGGCACGGGACGGGGTGGGGCAGGGTTATAGGTAGTTTAGCAAAGGCAACATTCGAGCGGGAAAAGAGGGATACAAGTTCTCACTTTGGGCCATGGTTTCAGGCTTTTCAGCTTGAGGGTGGGGTTTCGCTGGGGACTCACCCTTTTCTGCCTAGAATTTCTCTGGCTCCTGTTCATATCAGTAGGATCCGCTCCAACGTCAGAATAGTAAGAGTAGTTATGAGTCAAATACGATGGGGCTGGACAAGCAAAATGGTGATGCTCTTTATAGAATAATGAAACTCCATCAGTGGAGAGGATAGGGGGTGGGGAGCACGGTCAGCTGAGTGTAGTGTTGGACAGCTTGCGTGTGTGCTGAATAGGCAGCTGATATACCAAATCTGGCCTTTTAAAGACAGACCAGGGCTTGAGAAGTACATTTCTGAATCTTCAAATAGCTCTAAATGAGGTTAAACAGCCCCTCATTCGAACACGTTTGTACGTTACTCTATGATTGCCTCAAATATTATTGCCTAAACCCCAACATATGTGGGGAATTTGGATGGGAGGGATGTAGAAGAGATTGCTTTGAGACAGAAAATAATGCAAAATGATGATGGGAAGTGAATACACAGTAAAAATATGTTAGACACCAAAGATTTGCTTCACTCACACTGCAAATTTGTGGGCACTTTGACACTTAGAACTCACTTGGCTGATGCTGTACAGCAAGAGACCACGTGAACTGAAGCATTGGTTAGACCTCTACATTTCTACAAACCGCTCTAGCCCTAGTTGAACTTGGGAAAATAAATATCTGTATGAAAAAGTTGTCTAGATCTGTTACGTAATTACTATCTTGTTTAATTGTAGAATGCATGAAATTGGTTGTAAAATGGCCTGCTTAAGAGTCTCATGTCAGGGCCAGGCATAGTGGCCCAGGCCTGTCATCCCAGCACTTTGAGAGGCTGAGATGGGAGGATGAGATGGGAGAGGCTGAGATGGGAGGCCAGAAGTTCAAGACCAGCCCAGGCAACAAGGCAAGACCCCAGCTCTACAAAAAAAAATGAAAAGATTTGCTGAGTGTGATGGTGTATGTCTGTACTCCCAGCTACTCAAGAGGCTGAGGTGGGAGGGTCACTTGAACCTGGGCAGTCAAGACTGCAGTGAGCCATAGTCACACTACGGCACTCCAGCCTGGGCAATGGAGAGAGACCCTGTCTCTAAAAAAAAAAAAATAAAAAATAAAATAAAGTTATCCCAAATTAATGAATAGGATCCTTGTTATGTTTTGGACACCTATTTATCTGCAGTTTCCTGACAGGGATGTGACTCAGTTTGCATCTGTGACACCACATCAGTGTTTACCGGGTTTCCCTAAGCTCATCAGGCAGCACCACCTCTCCACTGGCACTGTGCTGGCTCGCCTCCCATGCTGCGTGAGCAACAGGCTGGCCAGTGCCCGCCGTTACCATCAGCAGCCACGACGAATCCATCACTCAAGTTCTGAAACTGATGAGACAGGACGAAAGCCACTGTGTAGCTCACACAGAGAACAAATGCAAAAACCAAAACCCCTTCAGTGCTAGAATCTAATGACCATGACACAAACAGTCAGCATGTAGGAAAGAAAAACTTGAGTGGTAAATGTAGGAGAAAACACATTCGTTCCATCTTCAAAATTTGGGGGGAGTGTGGATCTAACCCTAAGAACTCAGACACAGTCGATTGACAACAGAGCAATTCCCTTTTGCCTCATTTTAAAGAATCATGTAAGTAAAAGGTTTGAACACTTTGAACTTTGAACAAGTTTGAACACTTCATGCCTTTTGGCCACTAGCATGCTGTTATTTTGTGTCGCAAGATGAGCGACAATGAGGCATCCACAGCTCCCAGGCGTCAAGACTGAAGGACACTCTACATCTCCCTTAGGGTTTGAGATCTCTGAGTCAGGGAACATTGAGTGAAAGCAAAGCTGAAATATTACTGGGGATCTTCAGTCTTGGGAAAAAGAGTTATAGGTGTTGGCTTAACAACATTCGGAGGCCTGGTTCCCCTCATTTTACAGATGAGGAAACGGAGGCCAAAAACTTCAAGTGACTTTGTCCCTTTCCTTAACATACTTAACAATGTAGTTAGAAAGGCAATGCAGGCTGGTCCACGGAGTGAGTTACCTCAGTCAATTACAGCTGAACTCCTTGTTCCACTCTTTCTCCCTTCTCACTACTACACTTGACTCGTCTTTAAAAAAAAAAAACAAAAAATGCATATAAAAAGTTAAATGAAATGGCAGTAACATCAGAAATGTCACAAGACAGCCTAGGATTCAATGTCAGATGAAGGGCACGTGCAGTGAGCCTACAGTAATGCAGAGATGTGGGTGACGGGGCAGGCGAGGAGATGGGAGGATCTTGAATCAACTTCCAAAAGCAAATGAGTGGAGTTTGCTAACAGGGGACAGGATTTACAGATGGCCACAGGCATTAAAGGGAAGTTTGTGTTAGGGAGGGGTAGGTTAATTTTTCTGCCTTATCATAGGAATATATTTTAAATGTAGGGGTAGACATGTATGCTATAATTTATATGTCTTTTTCATTTCATTTTAAAAGTAATAAAAACACATTTAAAAAGTAACAACATGCATTACCAATGCTTGGAAAATTGGCAGAGAAAGTCACCAATAATTATTCCTACCCTAATAAAAAAGATTAGTCTTTGTATGAAACCTACCATTTAGTGTCAACAAAATGTAAGTTTCTTTATTTCTTTATTGTAACTTTGGTTTCCTATTACTAAAAAAAAAAAAAAAAAAAAGATTGGGCCAGCACAGTGGCTCATGCCTGTAATCCCAGCACTTTGGGAGGCCGAGGCGGGAGTTCAAGACCAGCCTGGCCAACATGGCAAAACCCCATCTCTACTAAAAAATACAAAAATTAACTGGGTGTGGTGGCGCATGCCTGTAATCCCAGCTACCTGGGAGGTTGAGGCAGGGAGAATCGCTCGAACCCAAGAGGCGGAGGTTGCAGTGAGCAGAGATCCCGCCACTGCACTCCAGCCTGGGCAACAGAGCAAGACGCCATCTCAAAAAAAAAGAGAAAAGGTTGAAGAGTTCTCTGACTCACAAGAACTGAATTGAAATTTTTGAGAGACACATACAGTCATACCCACATAGAAATAGATATAAAGATTGGAGATCCAGAAATAATATTCTAATGCAGATTTTAAAAGATAGTAGTAGACTCTAAAAGTCATGATAAAAATAACATTAAACTGTCTAGAAAACACTTTATGTGGATCTTGGAAAGTTGCTCACTTTTCAGACCCACCTTTTGTGGGCCTTTTCCCCCTCGCCTTAATGATTTGAAGGTTATCAAAACCACACGTTTCTTCCCCCTTTCCTTTGTGATTAGCATGGCCAAGAAAGCACTGGGAAGGGAGACCATGGAAGCAGGCATCATGGAGGGTGGAAAGAATGGGTAAGATAATTCCAGGAAAAACTAAAAATAGTTCATTAGACTTACGCCAAATGTATATGAAGTCATTTACTTTTTATAAGGTTCATCCAGCTGAATAAAGTGATTTAATTTTTGAATGTTCCTGTGATTATAACTAAAAGATGACTCATCCAATCTGATGGCTCATAATTCCTCTTGAGACTAAACATTCAGAATCAGGATGAATAAAAAATTAATGAAGACACAAAGGGTGGTTCTGATGACGGTTTTGATCCTTGCAAAGTTAAACAAATGCCGGTTGTGCTCCCTGTCTTTATCTATTACATGTATCTGTGACAATATAGTTTCTTGACCACATTTATCTATCATGGGTTATTATGTAGTGACAGATATAAACTTAAGGAACGACATGCTTAAGATGTTTGCCACAATTCCATACATTGATGAGGATGCTGCTTTTCTGACTAAGGAGAATTTTTGTTCATCATCTAAGATCTTCTCCTCTGGAGAGTGAGAGCCCAAGTCAGCTCTGCCTTAAATTCATGACCTGATTTTATGAGGGTCACCCAGAATCCACTGCACCCTTAACACTGAAGCCTAGGAGAAGCCTGGGCTCCTTAAAGGGGAAGAAAGATGGGCCTGCCCATCCTATGGTGGGTGATAAGAATAAAGTGCTCAGGGATGTTTGTGAGAAACACAGAGAAATACTGATAAGGTTTGGCTGTGTCCCCACCCAAGTCTCATCTTGAATTGTAGCTCCCATAATCCCATATGTCATGGGAGGGACCCGGTGGGGAGGTAATTGAATCATGGGGTGGGTCTTTCTCGTGCTGTTCTTGTGGTAGTGAAGAAGTCTCATGAGATCTGACGGTTTTATAAATGGGAATTCCCCTGCACAAGCTCTCTTGCCTACTGCCACGTAAAGATGTCGTTTGCCTTCTCCCATGATTGTGAGGCCTCCCCAGACATGTGGAACTGTGAGTCAATTAAATCTCTTTCCTTTATAAATTACCAGTCTTGGGTATGTCTTTATTAGGAGCATGAGAACAGACAAATACAACTACCACCACGGAATTGTGAGAACAAGCATCAAAAACAGCAGCTGTCCTATTGAAATAAATGTATGTGCCTTGTACCCCTGATAAAAAAATAAACAAAGATGTTTATATGAAATTTGTTTTAGAGTAACTATAGTATACTTGAGCATTTCCAATATTGCTCATTACGGGGTGTACTGTACCTTGATTAATCCCTATTATGACAGAGTCACACTCAAATTTTTGTCAGTAACTAAGTTATGTGTTATAAACTGATGCAATCCTTTATGTCCTTAGATCCAAGAAAGACATTATAGTACAAAAACTCTGAAGCAAAACTGCCTGGATTCCCAAGCTTCACTCACTACTTAGTAGCTGTGTGACCTTGTACCTTCCCTGTGATGTGGCATTTCTTTGCAGTAACATAAGATAACAATAGTATTTAGCTTGTTTGGTTGTTGTGAGGCCTCAACATGTGTAATGTGTAATATATATGTAACACATATGTAATTAATATATATGTAATATCTGTGAATATTCTTAGAACAGTTTTTGGCACATAGAAAATACTTAAATAGGAGCTATATCATTTAAATTATCTGCCAAGCAGTTAATTAACAAGAAAAGCATTAAGAAACATGTACATACATGTTTATGACAGAACTCTCCAAAATAGCAAAAATCTAGAAGCAACCCAAATGCCCCTGAACAGGAAGTGGATGTACAAAATGTGACATTTTCACAAAATTAAATATTAGATAGGAGACCAAGTGAACACACTACAGGGATCACAAACAATATAGATGAATCTTAGCAATATAATTATATGCAGCATGACATCATTATAAAGATTAAAACAACTAAAATAAATGTGCTTTTAGAAGACATATAAATACAATGAAATTATATGAACAGGAAAGGAAGAGAATGATAAGCATGGAATTCAGAATGATGGCTTCTCAAATGCATGGAGCCGAGGGATGTTATAATGGCAGAAGTCATCTGGATAGACACAGGTTCTTACGAAGGTCTATCTTTGGCTTTGGACAGTTGGTGTGTAGATGTTTAGTGACGGAAGAAAAGGAGGGAGGGGGATGTACGTGACCTTATCATGCACCAAGGATTATGGTTTATCCATTTGTGTATACTTGAGACACAACCCCCAAAGTAACAATAGTCATTCTCCATTGCTACAATCAATATCACTTATGTTATATTACAACTAACTAAAAGATAAAGGAGTCAAAGGTTTGTTTGCTTGCTCTTTGTGAATCTGATTTTGGTTGGGATATGGAGTGGTAAGATATATACAAACAGCTCATGTACTGAGAATTTTTCTAAAATGAATATTTGTATTAGTCTTCTCTTGGAAAAACAAAAATCACAAGTCACATTCATGTTTAGGTTTCAATGGTAAAAATGCTTTTGTTTAAAATGTATGATAAATTTGGTGATTTAGAATTGATTAAATCAATGTGGCAAGCATAACATTTTCATGATACTGTTGATATTCAGGAAACCTAAATAACTTCCTAAAATACACTTCAGACTTCAAACAAAATCATCCTGCCAATTGCCAAAATACTAGCTCAATTATCTTTGCCATTTGCCAGGGATTTTCAGGAATGAGTGTGGATTCGTTACCCTGACACCTCTAAATCATCTAGAGATTCCTCAAGTGACATATGCTGGAAGACAATGTAAACTGGTGTCTAGGGACACCATTACATTCAAGATGTCCAGTAGCAACTCAGAAGAAAGGCCCTCAATAGACTAGAAGAGCCAAGGGGTGGACTGTAATGGCAAATGAGGGGAATCCTCAAGCCCCTCTGTCTAACTCTCCCTGACAAACTACTTCACGATGGGAGTCATTCCATCATGTCTGTCAATGAGGACATCTTCTTTCTATAAATATTCACTGGGTAAATAATATGTTCAGATATTGTTAGAGGCTGAGTGTGTATCAGTGAAAACACAGAAAACCCCCATTCATGTTTGCATATAGAACATATCAGTATTAAACTTTAAGGAATTTTTTTTATTTTTCATTTTATATATATTTTTTGAGATGGGGTCTCGCTCTGTCGCCAGGCTGGAGTACAGTGGTGCGAACTTGGCTCACTGCAACTTCCACTTTCTCAGTTCAAGCGATTCTCCTGCTTCAGCCTCCCAAGTAGCTGGGACTAAGGTGCACACCACCACACCCAGCTAATTTTTGTATTTTTAGTAGAGACGGGGTTTCACCATGCTGGCCAGAATAGTCTCGATCTCTAAGAAATTATTTTAATGAACAGGTCCAGTGTTTACGTAATCCATCTGAAAACATGTATTCCTAAAATGTTTTTGATAAAACAAAGAGAAGATTGGAAAATAAAATCTGGACAAAAGTGATATTATGATTCCTTTGAGGCTTTAATACCAACCAACTTCTGGGCAGTCCTGTACTGAACTAGGAAGATAAAATCCACAAACTCATGGCCTTTGAGACAACTGGGTGGGGAACACAACAGCATGTGTACATGTGCCCGTGCATGTGTGTGCATGTGCACACGTGTTTGTGTATGTGCACATGTACACGCACACACTGCTTTTTCTCTCACGTTTATCTGCCATGCTGCCCCTACCTGTGTGACACTGGAACATCACCATCCATTTCGGATCCGTTGCTGTCATGGGAACGTGAAGCAACAGTATAATTCCTGCACCACATGAGCTGGTCAGAGGCTCCCATCTGCCCACTCTGTGTTAACCTATGCCTAACCTATATCTGACCTGTGCAAAATCAAAAGGACTAGAAATGCTTATCTTTCGTGCCCAAGTCTCTTGGGCAAATGAACTGTGGGACTGAGATAGTGAGCATGCTGCCCTTCCCAGAGATAATGTTTCTTGTCTTATTTCTCAAAACATGGAGAGTTGAGGGAGAGGGAACATCCAGGGTAATTCGTGGAGTAGAATGGGTTCTCAAACTTTTTGGTTAATGAATTGAATAATGAATGAATGGGCCAGGTGCGGTGGCTCACGCCTGTAATCCCAGCACTTTGGAAGGCCGAGGGGAGCGGATCACCTGAGGTCAGGAACTCAAGACTAGCCTAGCCAACATGGTGAAACCCCATCTCTACTAAAAGTGCAAAAATTAGCCAGGTGTGATGGTGCATGCCTGCGATCCCAGCTGCTCAGGAGGCTGAGGCAGGAGAATAGCTTGAACCTGGGAGGCGGAGGTTGCAGTGAGCCGAGATCACGCCACTGCACTCCAGCCTGGGCGACAGAGTGAGACTCTGTTTCAAAAAAATAAAGAAATAAAATTTTAAAAAATAATGAATGAATGGTAGCGTTCTCTGAGGTGAGGAATACTGGAAAAATGGGGTGAGGTTTGGGGAGAAGGGAATACCATGACCCCAACATGAAATGGGAAGTAAATATGAATTATTTCTGAGTCGTAACTTAGACATACCAATTTAGAAATTGAGGTAATTCAGTGAGACTCTAGGCTGTCTTTACTTTTGATGATATTAAAAGCTAGATTCTTAGGCAAAGTGCTAGCATAAATACTTATACTACACAAAATAAACCTTTTTAGAAGCATTCATTCCATATAAATTGATGTTAGAAGTACAAATCATTCTTATGTATTCATTAAACTAGGACCCTGAGGATTCATTTTAGGTGTTATTGCCTTAACCTAGAGTTAATCTGTATTTTTGAAGGAAAATACATTGCTTTTTTTCACAAACACTTTATAACTCATACTTCTCCCTAATTCAGATTGCTTTTCTTAATCATTTGAAGTTAATGATACAGTTATCACATAGTAGCCTTACAAATAGCCATAATATTAAATCATAATTTATGTAAAGTAAACATTCCTAATTCCAAAACATCTGAACATGGGAACAGGCTGATTGAAGTTTTTGTGGGTCATAGGACTTTGGCAATTGTTTGTGAGCCTGATGCCGACATTTCTCAACAGTAATCAAAGCACAGAACAGCAACCATCCACATGAAAAATAACTCAAAATGTCATTGTACTTCCCATGCTATTGTCATTTAGCAAGTTATGGCATGACTGATTCAGTCAGTAAGAAAAATGTGATGAGAATATTGGCTAGGAATACAGTCTGCTTAGATCTTTTGGTTTTTTTTTTCTTCAAAAGCCAATATACTTTTACTCTTTAAAATAGGAGCTATGCAAAAACATAATATTTGGAATGCCAAGCTGCCTCCGTGATTGAGATACCTGTTTTGAAGTTCTCCTCTACTGTAAATTCTAACAGAATAAAAAAAAAACAATGATTCTTGTTACCTCCAATGTACCTACCACACTACTCATGAAAAAAGCTTTAAAAATTAATGAAAACTGATGAACTGAAGTTCTGTCTGTTTGTTCTGGTGCAGATTTATAAAATGGATTCTATTTTAGGAACAATCAAATTCTAAAATTGAGAAGCTCAAGGGTAGGGCACTGGAGATAATATAGAAAGACATGTAATGTATAAACAATTCTCTAGATCTCATATCTGGAGTTAAGTAAACCAGACAAAAAAGAGGGAGACAGACTTGGATGGTGGCTTGGACATGTGTTAATATGTATCTCATCTCATCATGATGCTATCGGGTACACGGGTCTTTAACCATCTCCTTTGTCTGAATTTTAATATGTGAATGAGTCATTAAATATTGGCTTCCAGTTAGTTTCTGCTTGATATGTACAATCATGACAGTCGCATAGTGGTGTGCACGTTAAAGGTCAACAAATGTTTGTTGGTTGAATATACCTTTCCTAGATTTAGCAAAATTTCAAACCATAAAAGGCCCTTATGTGCTTTTATATTTTAAATCAAGTCTTTCATGTTATAAACTTTAAAACTCAGGCTCATCGAAGTGAAGTGATTTGCCCAAGCGTACCTTCCCACACAAGGCTTAACACTGACTCCCACTTTAGTACAATAAAAAAAAAAAAGTAACGTAACGTTAAGAGCACATACCTGGAAGTTCCCTAAAACATAGGTTGTTGAACTCTGACTCTGCCACTTCCTAGCTATTGATGTGTGCTATGGTCTGGATATTTGATTCCTCCGAATCTCATGTTGAAATTCGATCCCCAGTTGGAGATGGGGCTTAATGGGAGGTGTTTGAGTTTTGGGACCAGATCCTTCATGAATAGATTAATGTCCTCCCTGGGGGAGGGAGAGTGACTGAGTTCTTGCTCTATTCATTCCCGGGGGGCTCCCTTGAGAGCTGATTGTTGAAAAGAGCCTGGCACCTTCCTGCTCTCTCTTGCTTCTGCCCTCGCCATGGGATCTCTGCACGCTGGCTCCCTTTCACCTTCTCCCCTCCACCAGGAGTGGAAGCATCACGAGGTCTCTCCAGAACCCAAGCGAATATCAGTGCCATGCGTCCCGTGCAGCCTGCAGAACCGAGAGCCAAATAACCCTCTTTTCTGTATAAATTACCCAGCCTCAGGTATTCCTTTATAGCAACACATTGACTTAGACAAGGTATGTAGATATATACTTCTAAAGTGGCTTCTCCCACAAAAAAGAAATTTGTGGCCGGGCACAGTGGCTCACACCTGTAATCCCAGCACTTTGGGAGGCCGAGGCAGGTGGATCACGAGGTCCGGAGATCCAGACTATCCTGGCCAACATGGTGAAACCTCGTCTCTACTAAAATACAAAAAATTAGCCGGGCGTGCTGGCACGCGCCTGTAGTCCCAGCTGCTCAGGAGGCTGAGGCAGGGGAATCACTTGAACCTGGGAGACGGAGGTTGCAGTGAGCTGAGATCACGCCACTTGCACTCCATCCTGGCAACAGAGCAAGACTCCCTCTAAAAAAAAAAAAAAAAAGGAATTTGCTAACTTTTTGGCCCATCCGTTATTGTTTGCCCTCTCCCAATATGAGTGACATTTTCTTACCCTCTGCTCTGTGTTAAGAATGGCAGACAGCCAACATCCCAATAATAATAGTTCATGTTAACATTTTCTATGTACTATAGAAAAGCAATCACTCCACTCAAACATAATTAACTGGAATCAATGTAACTGCATGTGGTCCCAACATGGGTTCTGAGTTCCCTTTACCAAATGCTGCAGTACAGATGACAAAGTGCTTTTACGCCCCACTATAAAAGAAGAAATGGAAATGAAGTCAGTAGGTGTCAGATCAGAAGTCAGTGGGTATCTCCATCCATGAAGCTGTCCACGCAGATATTCTCTACCTGTGGACCTGAAGGAGAACAGGCTGAGTGCCAGGGTAGAGTCGATGCGAACAAGAGGCCCAGGTTGGATCTGTAAGGTGATCCATGGCCCTGAGCATCACGGCAGCCTACCCTGGAGCTAAAACCAGGCTGCCCTGAAAGAGTTCATGTAGTTGGGAAGTCATAAGGAAATTTTTCTGCTTTTCCAAGAGCGGCAAAAGTACAAGATAAAAGAAAGAGTGTTGAGAGTTTGTTTCTGTAGATAAAAGGGGGAGAAATGGCTAATAAAGATCAGACTAAGTAGGATTTCACTACATATGTTAAAATACGCCAACTAACAATCTTAAAAAGTGTTCTGATCATTTCTACATTTAGCCAGTATGTCAAATAAGTTAGGGTATTATGAAACAACAAAAACTTTGTTCAAATAAGCTTCACTGTTCTCCACTGTATAACTGTGGAATATAAATTTGTATTTGTATGTTGTTTTTCTTGCCTATTTTTGGTGGATTGAGCGTAAGTTTTAGCTTTAAATAGTGGCAGGGCATGAGGACTATATTAGGTATGAAAAATGAATAACGCTGGGAACACGTGTGTGGAGTAAGAACTAGAAGTGAGGTCATCTGGGTTGGTATTTTGCTGAACAAAAGGGCAATAGATACCACATCCCATTTTGTTGTACAGTTCTGAAGTCTTAAACCCCTTATTTCTAGGATGGACTTGTTTTCATTCTTTCTGATGACAATTGTGAACCAGATGGTTAAAAACCCAGCATTGAGAAACAGTCTTATTTAGATATCATGTTTCTTAAATTCAGGTACATCTTGAGGGAATATTGAAGCTTCTAGCTGCAACTGTTATTTATACGTCTTCTTGTCAATTCAAAGCATAAATTTGGTATATTTGAGAGCATTAACCCTAAGAGCCACTGGGATGAGTTCCATGAGATGAAAGAAAAAAGTAAACCTCAAGTACATGTCAATAACTTTTCCTGTTGCTGCTGGTAGTCACCTGGAAACTCACCATAGTGTCTCTACCATATGGTTCTGTGACCACCCCCAGCACAGCTTCCAAAGCCTGCCTAGAAACTCAAGTTCATGCCAGCCTGACTCACGCACAGACACATGCGGACACTTTAAAAGTGTGGCAGCTGGAGCCCAATCTTCCTTGATTCATGAAACGACTGTTCATTTAGACATTGATTTAATTATATTTTTCAACAATTGCATTAAAGCCCTTAGACTTATTCCATATAAATTTTTGAAAAGCCACTCTCTTCAACCTAATCAAGAAATTTAGTTTAGCCAAATTTAATTCAGCCTGTCAAGATCATCTTTCTGCTTATTACCTATTCCCCTCTCTTGTGTATGCCTTCTGCAGAATCAGTAAGCACACCACTTTGTTTTTCCCTAAGATAAAAATGTTGAAGATGCAGTCGGAACAGAGTACTCCTCAAATTTGAGTACCTTTTATTCACCTATGATTCTGCTTAACACTTGTACATTTAGTACATGGAGAAATGTAAAGAATTTTTTCAAATTTCTGAATAACAAAGAAGCAGCAATATATAAATAATAATACATTTCTGAATAATACATTTCAATGAAAATGGAAGATATCTGTCTTTATTGTCTACTTTTATTAGATCCCAAAGAATAATATCATAAACTATCCACTGTTCAACACAAATATCAAAAGTTTCCAACTTTTAATAAATTCAAAATTTCTTCAGTTGATATTTTTCCCCCATTGACTTATTTTCTCGTTCAAATTTTCTAAAATGAATCAAACTGCCTTAAGATGTACAATTTAAGATACATTTTGGCCAGGTGTAGAGGCTCACACCTGTAATCCCAGCACTTTGGGAGACCAAGGCGGGCAGATTACCTGAGGTCAAGAGTTCGAGACCAGCCTGGCCAGCATGGTGAAACCCCATCTCTACTAAAAATATTACAACTAGCCAGGCATGATGGCACACACCTGTAACCCCAGCTACTCAGGAGGCT
This sequence comes from Symphalangus syndactylus, assembly GCF_028878055.3. Taxonomy (NCBI): domain Eukaryota; kingdom Metazoa; phylum Chordata; class Mammalia; order Primates; family Hylobatidae; genus Symphalangus; species Symphalangus syndactylus. Next base: position 158,875,977 of record NC_072426.2, on the reverse strand, counting down.
GAGGCAGGAGAATTACTCGAACCTGGGAGGTGGAGGCTGCAGTGAGCCGAGATTGCTCCACTGCACTCCACCCTGGCCAACAGAGTGAGACTCTGTCTCAAAAAAAAAAAAAAAAAAAAAGGTACATTTCATTCTGGATAAACTTTGTAAGTAATGTATTACTTAAATTTTAAGACTATAAGATCAAATTAGAGCAAATTTTCCCTTGCCCCAAAATTTAAATTCCACATAGCAAGTGGGATTTCACCATTGCATATCTGAGACACATATAAACATGAATTTGTAATAATTCTGACAGTATATTCTGTCAAAAATTCTGACAAACCTTCTGACATTGCTAAAGTATATAAGTATATAAATGTTATTTCAGATGTTCAGGAAGCAGATGTATTCAATCAGAAGAAAAGTGTGGCTTTTTAAGAATAGTGAATTAACAATAAGCGGCTTATATAACTGCAATACTTTCACAACGTAACATTACTATGAAAATAATTTAAAATAAATATACTTATTAACTGAAAATTCTAAGGATTTCAGAAAAAAAAAAATATCAATGGCTATTGGTCTAGGCTTAGACCAAGAAGGTCTAAGATGCTCTGGGTTTAGTAGACCTGATTAACACTTTCCATTTGGACTTGTGCTGTGATTGGGCAAAAGTAATCCTTGTCATAAGCAACCACTGTTTTCCTTAGTCTTAGAAGAAGAAACATGTGGTTCTATGTTAACAGTTCTTCTTTTATTTATCAAACAGTTTTGCCTTCTACCACACCGTCTTCTCATATTTTGTTCTTTTCCCTAACCCCTGCCTCATATGACTCAGCACTTAATTAAGCATGGTACTCTAATATTTTAAAGGGAAAGATCTTGATTTCATTTGTTGTTTTTCTGTTTTTTTGTTTTGTTTTGTTTTGTTTCGTTTTTTTGAGATGGAGTCTTGCTCTGTCACCCAGGCTGGAGTGCAATGGTGCGATCTCGGCTCGCTGCAAGCTTCGGCTCACTGCAACCTCCACCTCCTAGGTTCAAGCCATTCTCCTGCCTCAGCCTCCCAAGTAGCTGGGACTACAGGCATGTGCCACCATGCCCGGCTAATTTTTGAATTTTAGTAGAGACTGTGGTTTCGTCATGTTGGCAAGGCTGGTCTTGAACTCGTGACCTCAAGTGACCCTCCTGCCTCCACCTCCCAAAGTGCTGGGATTATAGGCGTGAGCCACTGCACCTGGCCAAGATCTTGATTTCAAATGCCGTTTTAAGATTCCTTAAAGGAGGATGCCTATTATTTGCTAAGAGTCAGGAGAGATGAACTACTTTTGAGTATCTGCTTGGGGCATTCATTTATCTTATCCTCAAATGTCTAACCCTAACAATGAGTTGGTTGATCTCAATCCCCACCAGAGCCTTTGATGCTTGCTTCTACTTAAAGTCTAAGTACGAGACATGCAAACTAGACTAGATTACATAATTCTTTTGATATCAGATGATTTTTATATTTCAATATATAAAAATTAAAATGGAAGATTTTAAAATTAAAAGCAGTGAGAAACTTAGCAAAGCATAAAATTTTAAAAAATGGTTCTTTAAAAAGATCAAAGTTTTTCTCCTCAAAATAGAAATGTGTGCTTCTCAGTACAAGGTGGGAAATCAGAGGCACTTTCCCTTATTGAATTAAGCAGGAGTAGGCTGCCATCAGGATGTTATCACTCTGCAATTTGTCACACAATTTGTTATGTGACATTTTATAGACATCTCTTTTCATTCAGCCATCGCTTTCGGCTCTCAGCTGTCGAAGGGAAAGAGAATGATTTTTTTGAAAAAGCTAATCGTCACAGCCTTTATAGTGTCACTTTCCCTTAGATCCAGTAGCATTGTCTATAGCTGGGCTAGAAGGCAAGGGTTTGATTCAACTATTTGCTTAGATTTTCTCTTGTTCATGGCAATGTGTGGGGGAAAAATCTTAGCTAAATAAAGGATCTTTTTAAGAAAGAAAGAAGGCTGCCTGGAAAGTAGAATTCCTTTTCAATTCCAACATGTTGCTAAGCTGGGTGTGGAACAATTGGGAGATGGGAAAATCCATAGAAATCAATCTAATAAACCATATGGCTTGCTTCAATCTAAAGCAATACAATAATGCCCCATGTATTTTTAGGAAAGTCTAGATTATCTTCTTAAGACTCAATCAAAGGTAAAGGTCTGCTTCAAAATATTTGAAATATTAGTGAATGGGAATAATGCCAGTTTGCCAGATTGAGGATGCTTTGCTGTCAGTGGGGGAGTCGATGATAATAACATTGGTATAAATTGTTCGGATGCATAGAAACAGGCAGAACTGGGATTTGAGTCAAGCTTTGCCTATTTCTTGACCCATTCTTCCAACGCTATTCAGTTTGCCTATACATGTGTTATAGGGATATTCTAATTAATTCCTCACATGTCTCTTTGATAAGGTGCCTGACTCATGAGATCCTCAGTCAGGATCTGAATTATTTTCATTACAAATTTTTTTGGCTTTTGATTTGCACATTATAAGCCAATGGAATTCTCCTAATACTGTACTATCAAGTTGAACAAATGACTTAGTCTTAGAAAAAAGATGCACTTGAAAATACTTAGATGTTGTTCCGTAATTATCCCTAAGATTACAATATAAAAGTAAGGAACTCCATGAAAGTAGGGTGGCTAGGCATAGTGACTCACACCTGTAATCCTAGCACTTTGGGAGGCTGAGGCAGGTGGATCACTTGAGGTCAGGAGTTCGAGACCAGCCTGGCCAACATGGTGAAAACCCGTCTCTACTAAATATACGGCATGGTGGTGCATGCCTGTAATCCCAGCTACTCGGGAGGCTGAGGCAGGAGAATCACTTGACCCTGGGAGGCAGAGGTTGCAGTGGGCCAAGATCGCACCATTGCACTCCAGCCTGGGCAACAGAGTGAGATGCCACCTAAAGAAAAAAAAGTGAGGTGCTGGACCAATATTAAGTCACATGACCATTTAAAGCAGATAGTTAAATGAGTTATTCACCAACTTTGAGACTTTGGAATAACATCAGAAGGAGTCATTTACCAGGTGATCAACTTCTAATCAGTAAAGTCTTTAGGGAAAATTGATAAGTATTTTGGACAGCTCACACTGTAAAGTCTCAAAAGGAAAATTGCTAGTTTCCTTGGAAGACATATAGTGCTCTTTTTTCAGGAAATTTTTCCAAATATCGGGATATTTGGTCTAATTAAAACTAACGCTTTGCATATTCTCATAAAAAATTATCAACGGCCTCATGTTCATTTATTTCTTTATTATTTGTGGTAATAATGTCTCCTTATTCCTAGAAATGATGTTGAATGTGTTCTGGCCTCAGCATAGATAAATAGATGCCGTGAGCAATTCAGCTCCTGAATACTAAGGAACATTTTCAGGCACTGTTAGCACAGGAATTCTGGGAGGTACTTGGTGTTCTTATGAGCATGGACAGTCATGCCGTTACTGTTGACTTCTGTGCCACCCACTCAGAGGCAGAGGAGTCTCTGAGCCAATTTAGAGAAACTAGTCAGAAGAGAGTTTCTAAACTCACAAAACAAACTACTTGGAGTTCTCCTGTGAATATTTCAAAGCAGCATGTTGACATATAGGAAAGATAGGTGAAGATAAATGTCAACCTGAATTAAGTCACTTGACTGTAATTGAAAGGTGAAATCACTTGGCATTTATGAATACTGCTTATTTTACCACAGTCAGAGATAGAGAGAGATGCATTAATGCATTGATCACTTAGGGCAGTTTATCCAGAGAGAGTGCTACACATGATCCCATTTCAAAATAAATAAGTAAATTCAAGTTAAAATCTGGTGCATAACCTTAATATGATTGTATTTTTATTCTCATGTTTAAAATACATCTCTTAAAAAAAAAAAACTAACATCCTGCAATGTTTTCCTACTACTTAAACATCAATATGTCCTTTTTTTGAATAATATATGAACTGTGAATATATTAATTTCAAAATAACTATAGCAATGTATTGGCTTAAGGTTACTCTGTGGAAAATCTTTTGGGTAACTCCTCACATTAACTGAGCTGAAATTCAATCCTCTAGTTTCATACATGGTCTTGGTGCTTAAATTCAGGTCTACAAAAATAAAATGACCTACATAGAATTCTTGCCAAAATTGGGGAAAGGATTTTGTCTCTGCTGCTCTTCAGAATGGGATGCCTGGTAATCAAAACAATTCCAGTAGAATTGTAAGACAATGGGCACAAAGGCGTGTTCATGCCCATGCAGGATCAACTTAGGATCCCCTTTCAAAAGTTAAATTACCCAGTCTATTCTCTTATGCGTATTGAGAACACAGCCTGCTCTGATTCAGAGAAAAATGAGATGCCTGATAATCCAAAGAAATTCAAGCAGAATTGGCCAGGCATGGTGGCTCATGTCTGTAATCCCAGCACTTTGGGAGGCCGAGGCAGGAGGATCACAAGGTCAGGAGTTTGAGACCAGCCTGACCAACATGGTAAAACCCCCGTCTCTACTAAAAATACAAAAATTAGCCAGGTGTGGTGGCCCATGCCTGTAATTCCAGCTACTCAGGAGGCTGAGGCAGGAGAATTGTTTGAACCCAGGAGGTGGAGGTTGTAGCAAGCCGAGATTGTGCCACTGCCCTCTAGCCTGGGCGACAGAGTGAGACTCCGTCTCAAAAAAAAAAAAAAAAAAAAAAAACCAAAAGAAAAAGAAAAAAATAAATTCAAGCAGAATTAAAAGACTATAGACCCGAAGTCATGCTGTTAACAGCCCTTCCATGAACAATCAACACAATCTATTGCCATATGTGTTTTGGCAGTGGAGGCTACTCTAACCCATAAGTAAAACAAATCCATTGTTGTCACAAATTAGGACACATATGAAGTTGCTTTTTATATGGAACTTTGACAAAAGTAAATATAACCCCCTAGCACCTATTGAAAATCATGCTGACATCTTCATGTTCGGAGAGTTATTTGCTCCGTGGACTGTCTGCTAAAGCTCAAGGGAGTCTCCATGTTATGGTCAGTTCTCATAGTCTCGTCCCTGGTTCAATTCCAAGTTAAGAGAATACTTGAAATGCTGTTTTCTAGTAGCATGGAAAGACTCTAGGAATTTGATGCTTTCCAGAATAATCTGTGCTTGTTATGTAAGTACAATCAAGGACACTTTTTCAGAGCAGAACAAAAGAGATTAGATTCGCTTTAGTTTGAACTGTCTATAAAGAGAGTTCTCAGCCGTGGATTTCTTAATGGACTTAGCACAAGTAATGGAAATAGAATCACGCATTTTTATGAGTCACCCAAGAAGCCTTTCGGTTTCAGGTTCTTCTTGAGAGCTCAATCACTGGGGTTCTTCTTTGAACGACTTGGAAAATGTCTTGCTTGATTAGGAAGTTAGTCATTTCACATTTTGACATCTAAAACAATGGGAAGTTAAAAAACCTCACAAATTACATTTGTAAGTAACAGGATACATCACTTTAAAGATGAAAACCTCAAGGATTTGTGGCGCCTTTCTTTGTTCTTGTTAATCCTATTTTACTTTTTGAGTGTTAGATGTTCTGTAAATATCGGCATTTGAATTCAAACAATAGATGTTGATAACTAATTCTCTAACTTGGTACAAAAACATTACTATTGTATATCAGCAGATTTTGTATTCTGAGAGTTAACCTTCTGTATCTGATGTTTTCTTTGTCAATCACTATTATTCTAGCCCAAATACTGTCTTCCTCATTCAGTTTTAAAACCTTAAGCAGTTTTAAGCACAGCATTGCCTGGTTTCAAAAGGGATGACGAAGTCGAATTTGGGAAAGGTCCTTACAATCCTCATTTTCTGGAGGCTGTTGATCCCCTTCTTGTTTTAGAAGTCGCCTCAGTCTCAGTCACAGACATCCCCTGAGGCTTTTCTTTTCCATTTATTTTGTCCATTTAAGGTTAACATATTAGGAGTTTTGCTACCAAGAGCTACTGAGAGATTAAAATAAATACATCTGAAGGAGCTTTCCCAAAGCTCCTGTGCTGGCCGCTGCCCTCCTCCCTGACTTTATTGGTATCCCTCAGTACAGGCGGTCTTAAGGCTACCAAGCTGAGTTTTTAGAAATACGCCACATTTTTTCTGTGTAATTCTGGAGAAAAACAAAACAAGTAAAACAGAAATGTGCCTGTTTAGTTGCCTACACTGAAAAATAGGAGATAAAATTCACCATCATAAAATTTCCCTCAATCATTTTTCAGAGTCTATTGGTCTGTGAAATGCCCCTGTGAAGTTCCCCGTAACCCTGTGGAAACTCAGTTCTGGCCTGGCCATGCTAAGCATGGCTCCTGCCCTGCTCTCTACACTGCAACGATGCCCAGGGCAGACGGGCAACGATATGACACTGAACACAGACTACACAAAAATTAAACACCACATAGTAAGGATATCGTCTATATTGTTTTCAGCTTAGAGCTCTAAAAACATATGTTGAGGTGATTATCAGTACTGTGATTTTACCTATTTTAAATGTTCATTAATTTAGCATTTATTGAGTCCTAAGGTATTAGTAATTCGATCTAGAAAAATATACTTGTGTGTGTGTGCACATATACATGTGTATATAGCAAAGCAAGGATTACATTATACATATATATATCTATATATAAAATCTTGCTTTATAACTATATTTCATAGGACTTAAGTGTATTTTTAATGTTATTTTATTTCATCATTTTCTCCCCACTGGGAGAGAAGTACCATTATATTTAGCTAATATTCACATTTTGATTTTATTATTATAATTTTTCATCAGTAATGAACAAAGCCAGGCTTTCCAAAAGAGGTGAACTCCAATAGCCACATTGAAAGAAAATAATAGTTGTCGAATTGAGCAGAGGAAATGGTCAGAAGGGAGAAGAGGGTGAGAACCTTGGCAGACATAGGCAAGCAGGCCAGGAAGCTCATTTGCTGCTCTTTTTAGAGACTGAAAAAACTATATTTATCAAAAGTCTTTCTTGACAGGTGATCATGCCAATGATTTCATTTCAAATTCATCCTCATTCATCCAACAGGAATAAATAAAATTCTTGAAAATGTTCAGATGTTGCAGTACTGATGCGCCTGGAAGCTGTGAGTGTGTTGTGCTGGGGGGGTTCTTGTGGATACTCAAGAACAGGCCCACTCAGGAGCAAAGGCCAAGTGGCCGGGGTCAGACAGCTCTTGCAGGAGCTCTTGGACTTAGGAGATTTGCTTCCTTATCAGCGTGTCTTTCCTCTTTGGTCTCAGGGTATGGGTAAATAAGAAACTCCATAAATGGGCTAAGATAATATGCCAGAGAAGGAACTAAGTCATCTCACATGGCATAAAACGATGCACAATATTTAAAACGTTTTTCCTTGGGAGGCCAAGGCGGGCGGATCACAAGGTTAGGAGATCATAGCCATCCTGGCTAACACAGTGAAATCCCATCTCTACTAAAAATACAAAAAGAAATTAGCTGGGCGTGGTGGCGGGTGCCTGTAGTCCCAGCTACTCGGGAGGCCGAGGCAGGAGAATGGCGTGAACCTGGGAGGTGGAGCTTGCAGTGAGCCGAGATCGCGCCACTGCACTCCAGCCTGGGTGACACAGCGAGACTCATCTCAAAAAAAAAAAAAACTTTTTTCTGAGATAACCCCTTTCTGCCAACCGTTTCCAGTGAATTAATCTCAATTGTTATGCATCCAGCATTTCACTGGGAAAAATCAGCTTTCAATACTAATGCAGAGATGGATTTTGTAGTAACCATCTATTTCCTGTGTCTTTAAAAAAGAGAAAGATGGATCTCATCTTTCTTGACGGTGTCCTGAAAATATGTGTTGCATTCATCACATATTCCCCGGTAGTCAATTGACCTGCACATGTAAGGCAATGATTTTAAAGTGCCAGGGTCACTTTTTTTTTTTTATTATACTTTAGGTTTTAGGGTACATGTGCACAATGTGCAGGTTTGTTACATATGTATCCATGTGCCATATTGGTTTGCTGCACCCATTAACTCGTCATTTAGCATTAGCTATATCTCCTAATGCTGTCCCTCCACCCTCCCCCCACCCCACAACAGTCCTCGGAGTGTGATGTTCCCCTTCCTGTGTCCATGTGTTCTCATTGTTCAATTCCCACCTATGAGTGAGAACATGCGGTGTTTGGTTTTTTGTCCTTGCGACAGTTTACTGAGAATGATGTTTTCCAGTTTCATCCATGTCCCTACAAAGGACATGAACTCATCATTTTTTATGGCTGCATAGTATTCCATGGTGTATATGTGCCACATTTTATTAATCCAGTCTATCATTGTTGGACATTTGGGTTGGTTCCAAGTCTTTGCTATTGTGAATAGTGCCGCAGTAAACATACGTATGCATGTGTGTTTATAGCAGCATGATTTATAGTTCTTTGGGTATATACCCAGTAATGGGATGGCTGGGTCAAATGGTATTTCTAGTTCTAGATCCCTGAGGAATCGCCACACCGACTTCCACAATGGTTGAACTAGTTTACAGTCCCACCAACAGTGTAAAAGTGTTCCTATTTCTCCACATCCTCTCCAGCACCTGTTGATTCCCTGACTTTTTAATGATGGCCATTCTAACTGGTGTGAGATGGTATCTCATTGTGGTTTTGATTTGCATTTCTCTGATGGCCAGTGATGATGAGCATTTTTTCATGTGTTTTTTGGCTGCATAAATGTCTTCTTTTGAGAAGTGTCTGTTCATGTCCTTCGCCCACTTTTTGATGGGGTTGTTTGTTTTTTTCTTGTAAATTTGTTTGAGTTCATTGTAGATTCTGGATATTAGCCCTTTGTCAGATGAGTAGATTGCAAAAATTTTCTCCCATTCTGTAGGTTGCCTGTTCACTCTGATGGTAGTTTCTTTTGCTGTGCAGAACCTCTTTAGTTTAATTAGATCCCATTTGTCAATTTTGGCTTTTGTTGCCATTGCTTTTAGACATGAAGTCCTTGCCCACGCCTATGTCCTGAATGGTATTGCCCAGGTTTTCTTCTAGGGTTTTTATGATTTTAGGTCTAACATTTAAGTCTTTAATCCATCTTGAATTAATTTTTGTATAAGGTGTAAGGAAGGGATCCAGTTTCAGCTTTCTACATATGGCTAGCCAGTTTTCCCAGCACCATTTATTAAATAGGGAATCCTTTCCCCATTGCTTGTTTTTGTCAGGTTTGTCAAAGATCAGATAGTTGTAGATATGCGGCATTATTTCTGAGGGCTCTGTTCTGTTCCATTGATCTATGTCTTTGTTGTGGTACCAGTACCATGCTGTTTTGGTTACTGTAGCCTTGTAGTATAGTTTGAAGTCAGGTAGCGTGATGCCTTCAGCTTTGTTCTTTTGGCTTAGGATTGAGAAGAGGACACTTAACAGACAATCATTTCAGGCTTAGAGAACAAAAACCATTTGTATAAATATTTGTAAAAGAAATTTAGTTTTTTAAAATGAAAACTCAACCAGGCACGGTGGCTCACACCTGTAATCCCTGCACCTTGAGAGGCTGAGGTGGGAGGATGGCTTGAGCCCAGGAGATGAAGGCTGCAGTGAGATGTGATCACACCAACTGCACTCCAGCCTGGGTGACAGAGCACAGCCCTCTCTCTAAAAAAGAGACACAGAGCACAGCCCTCTCTCTAAAAAAGAAACAGGCCAGGCACGGTAATCCCAGCACTTCGGGAGGCTGTAATCCCACGCCTGTAATCCCAGCACTTTGGGAGTCTGAATCAGCTGGATCACGAGGTCAGGAGTTCAAGACTAGCCTGGCCAACATAGTGAAACCCCATCTCTATTAAAAATACCAAAAAATTAGCAGGGTGTGGTGGCGGGCGCCTGTAATCCCAGCTACTTGGGAGGCTGAGGCAGGGGAATCACTTGAACCCAGGAGGCGGAGATTGCAGTGAGCCAAGATCGCACCACTGCACTGTGGCCTGGGTGACAGTGAGGGACTCCATCTCAAAAAAAAAGAAAGAAAGAAAAAAAGAAAAACAAACAAGCACAAAACTTCTCCATTTTCTTTTTTTTTTTTTTTTTTTTGAGACGGAGTCTCGCTCTGTCGCCCAGGCTGGAGTGCAGTGGCGCAATCTCGGCTCACTGCAAGCTCCGCCTCCCGGGTTCACGCCATTCTCCTGCCTCAGCCTCTCCGAGTAGCTGAGACTACAGGTGCCCGCCACCACGCCCGGCTAATTTTTTGTATTTTTTAGTAGAGACGGGGTTTCACCGTGGTCTCGATCTCCTGACCTCGTGATCCGCCCGCCTCGGCCTCCCAAAGTGCTGGGATTACAAGCGTGAGCCACCGCGCCCGGCCAACTTCTCCATTTTCATCCATTAATGCTCACCATTAAACAAAAGCATAAAAATAGAATATGATCTGTTTTATGATCATAGGACCAATAATTAAAGTTTAACATGAACAGAATTACAAATTCTTCCTACCTTGTGAAACACTGATTTAAATAAGACAAATGATAATGTGATATTAACTTACAGGTACATCAAAAACAAAAACAAGACACACTTTCATCGTATTTTCTTCCACATGCTAGTGAACAAATTATGCACCATTTTTTTTCTACAGGAAAACTGAAGACTTTAATAACAAACTCTCCAAGGTCAAAATGAATACAGGTATGCTGTCTGTTAGTTTTAAACTCTTTTAGCCTTGCTCTCTAAAAATCATGTTGGCCCTAAATCATTAGTTTAGCACTCTTCTGATCCTAAATATGATTCTGAGTTTCGATTAGATATATAGCATAGATTCGTTACTTTCTTTTTTTGTATTTGTGCCCCACTCTTATAGCCACCAAATGTAGAATTTTCTATTACTTGCCCCTGCTCCCTTTTTCTCTAATCACATGTTAAAATTAATTCCTATAAACAACAGGAAGAGGTAGTATGTCATTTGTTTGTGTACTTTTGAAATCTCTCACTTAAAAATAGGCTAAATTCAAAGGCAAGTTGCTCTAGTAGAAAATATTTAAACTTATCTGTTTCATAAATTTATGTTGAAGAAGTCAGCAGACAGAGTGCCAAGGTTTTATACAAAATCAGCTTAATTAACCTATAGTCGCAATTCACATAGTGTTATAAGCATTATATGTGTAGATGTGAGAGTAGTATCTCCAAATAGCTTTACAACTGTGCCTCTGAACTGTATTGTATACATTTTAACTGTAAAAGTGTTCATGATACATGCTTTGTACATATGAACATTTTCCACAGTAGAAATAATTTGGCTTATAATTTTGCCTTCCCCCCACCTTGAAATATACAATATGAAGTAATTCAAGAAACAACTTTCTCATTGAAATTTTGTAACTTGTGTCTAAATGATATCATTTCCTATCCACAAGTGATCACTGGAAAGTTGTTTGAGCCATTGCCCCATGGCAGAGTAGAAAGGATGGCCCAAGATAGTCTCTCATGTCCAGCTGGCTGCCTTTTTGAGGTCTCTTGTTGCATCAAGTGCCTACAAGGAGGATTACCCAGCCACTGGCGAGGACCAATACCTAATCCGCAGGCCGAGTGCAGAGCCTGGTGTCATGTGCCATGTGCCATAGTGGCCTCAGAGAAGGCTGTGTGGGCAGGCTCCTGAGGATGCAGTCACTTTGCAGACATGTGGACAACAGGCAAGATGAGGATACTGGAGACAGTCAAAACACACAAGGAAGGCTCAGCAATCAAGAGAAGTTATAACCCTGCAAATGCACCATGCAAAGGCATCTTGATGATTGGAGATGTCAGAAGTAGACATGGGGAATGAGGTAGAAAATATTACTAGGTAAAGGAAACAGAAGAAAGCAAATAGAATGTAGAACCCACAGCTGGACTAGCGTCAGCCATGCTTTGGAGCTACAAAGTCACTCCAGCAGAAGTTCCACATGAGGAAGTGGTATTTCCTGATCCTTCTAAGACATCTACCTGTAGATCTAAGCAGATCATAACTTCCCAGTATTCCTCATTTTACTGAGTGCTGATTTTCCTATTTATTATAACCCTATTATGACAGAGATATGCATCCATGATATACTGAATATGCTGTGTTGATGTGCAGTGCACTCAATAATTAACTTTCCTATTCATATAATTCAATCCCTCATAGCAAAATAAGCACATAGAAATTTGTAAATTTGTTTAAGTCACTAACGTACTTGAGCCAAGTTACTGCTTAGCAGCATAAATGTAACCTTCTAAAGCATCTTCTCATTTCTAAGGAGTAAGCTTGACTCTGGATGGGAAGCAATTTGTATAGGATTATTTTGCTTATTTGGATGAACTTCCACTTAATGTATAATGATTGGAAAATATGGTATTCAAACATACGCATAAAATTGATCAAAAGTGACAGAAAACTTTTGCTCAAAATTCCAAAATAATAATTATAATGTTTTTATAAAAACATACTACTTTTAAATATATAGGTATATATATACACAAATATATTGCCTTAGGAATTTGAAAGCATTGTTACTGTGTTTACAAAACGAAGTAGGAATTTGTTCCTAAAGAGCTAGTAAATAAAATTGGCCTGTATTATCTATCTACAGATAGATGATGGATGGATAGATAGATAGATAGATGATAGATGATATATAGATAGATAGATGATAGAAGATAGGTAGATAGATGATAGATAGATGATAGATGATAGATAGATAATAGATAGATAGATGATAGGTAGATGATAGATAGATTATAGATGATAGGTAGATGATAGGTAGATAGATGATAGATAGATAGATGATAGATGATAGATAGATAGATGATAGATAGATGATTGATAGATAGATAGATATATAGATGAATAAAGTGGCCCCACAAGTTATTTTTCTCGTCCCCAAAATGGCTTCTAGCTCCTCTGACTTTTTTGTCTATCAATAGATAGATAGAGAGATAGATAATGCAGATAATATATGGATGGATAATGCAGATAATCTATATAAATAATACAGTTCAGTTTTATTGATATATATATCAATATTCATTTAAACAGGAATATATCTTTTTATTGATTGATGTATCTATCCAATATATCAATCATTAAAAAGATATATTCCTATTTAAATCTTCATGTGTCGGTCACCACGGTTAAAAAGCATTCTTTTAAGTTAAGTATTTGCTTTTAATCAGTACATAATAAACTAGCCATGGGAAATGTGGTTAATTTTTTATACTAAAGTATCTAAACAATGTAGAAAAAATATAAAAACATGTTACATGTCCACTTTTAGAATTTTTAACCCATTACTTTCTTAGGCATATCTTAGCTATTGAAGAAAGGAGAGAAGGAAAGACATCAAATAATTCTCCACGTATAATTTACCCATATGAGTTGTTTCCAGCAATAGGAACAGCTTCCAGGAATCTTGCAGCTCAGGGGAAGAGTAGCCCAGCAAGGCTGCAGGTCATAATGAGGACAAAACGCAAGACCAGCATTAGGATTCTTTAGGAGAAACTGACACATGAAAGGTGGCATCCTCATTTTAAGATCTTAAAAATATCTTCAAGGAGTATCAGAAAGTATCAATACATGAGGAAGTAGAAACAGAATATAATAGATTATTCTGTTCTAGCAATTTTACAAATGCCTCAAGTTTTAGAATTCAGCCCTTTATTAAACTTTATTAAAGACAGAGTCTCCATTTCTTTCATCTAAGACTTAGAGCTTCCTAAAATACATAAATTGTCAAACCCAAAGATTCCCAAACTTTCTTGGTTTACAGTGATCTTTAATGTCTCAGTAATTTCTTCATTGTGCTCCTAGGCCAAAAATACCTAACACTTCTATTTATTAAGTAGCTAGGTGCTAACAACTTAATAACTTAATAATTACTTTATAAATATTTTGTTCTAACAACTTAGAAGCCATTTGACAAAACAATACACATAAATTGAAAGAAAATAGTTTTATTTCATTCTTTGTAACAAGAATTACTTACTAATATGTGTGTGCCTGTTGCACACTGAAAAATTTCTCAGACCTTAGAATTAGATTGTACATGGCCACTCTCATTTACTAATCTAAAATGTTTTATAGGCCAGACAGGCACAGTGGCTCACGCCTGTAATTCCAGCATTTTGGGAGGCTGAGGCAGGAGAATCGCTTGACCCCAGGTGTTGGAGACAAGCCTGGGCAACATAGTGAGACCCTATCTCTGTAAAAATGTTAAAAATTAGCTGGGCATGGTGGCATGTGCCTGTAATCCCAGCTATGAGGGAAGCTGAGGTGGGAGGATCAGTTTGAGCCCAGTGAGCTCCGATTGCCTCACTGCACTCCAGCCTGGGCAACAGAGCAAGACCCTGTCTCTAAACATAAATAAATAAAATGTTCTTCAGAGGGTTCTTGCTTTTTATCATAGCAACTATCAAAATCCCAGTTTTTCAAAAATATGATGTCATCAAAAGGAATATAGCTCGTCTATTATGTTGAAACCGTGTACTGCCCCAAGCGAGTAATTCGTGGAGTGTCCAGCAGTTAGCACTGTGTTTGCCTTAAAAACAGGAACTGTCCCCCAATACCCTCATGAATTCACCAGTGCAGCCCAGGACATCTCAGCCCACAGTCTGAACACCAGAGATTGAACCTGTGACCCTGGATCTTCTCATTCTGGAATTTTCTCTTTTCACCTATGTGCTTGTTAGATGTCCAGAATTAACAGAACTAGGAAATAAAATCACTCTTAGAGTGATGTCAGTTTTCACTTTCAACACCTTTGACTACACAACCATTTAACCATTTCACAGCTCCTGGAAGCAGTAACATTACCTCCATCTTATCAGACACACTTGTCTCTAAGCACTTTCAGTTTGCTGAGTTTGCTAAAATCCTTTTGGAGCCTCTCCTGAAGGAATCTTCAGTTGTTTCTCCCATTTGTGTCACTTTCTTTGGGTTCTTAATTATAACCTTTGATTTATTTGGTTCATTTTCTTTTAATATTCTTTCAAGTTGGTTTTCTGGTTTAATGATTTTCTGCATTAAGAAATTGTTACTTTAAACATATACTTTAAAAAGTGAAGTAAGAATCACTCCACTGATTTTAAGTTCTATTAATCTTACTATTTATAAATTTTATGAAAAATTCCTTCAAATTATACTTCCAAGCATCTTTTCTAATCTAAATTCTGTCATGTCCAATAAACAAACTTGATACTTTCCTTATGAAAATAAAGAAAAAGGAAAAATGAAAATGTGACAATATATAATGATTATGTTACTATATCGGTGGTTATATTGTCTTTTTTTATAACTTTCAAAAAGATTTAATTTAATTTGGTTTGACTTAATAAGCAGAATGAGGGGAATGAGCAAAACTATTTATTGCACATGCCGTATTACAAAGGAATGTAAGAATGGAATTTGAATCTGGTCATAAATAGAACATTGGCCTTCCAATTTTAAAAGACTTCTCTTCCAAATTTAGAAGTCTAAACTTCTCATAGCACATTAAAATGGCTGATGAACTTACACTGATTTTATTTCACATTATGACTTGCATAAGTTTAAAGATATGAATCATAGTACACATATTGTTAAAAGTATGAAAGCAATAAATGAGGCCAGGTGCGGTGGCTCATGCTTGTAATGGGAGGCCGAGGCAGAAAGAGCACTTGAGCCAGGGAGTTTGAGACCAGCCTGGGGAACACAGCAAGACCATGTCTCTGTGTGCCTGTGGTCCTAGCTACTCAGGAGACTGAGGCAGAAGGATTGCTTGAGCCCAGGAGGTTGAGACGGCAATGAGCTATGATGGCGCCACTGCACTCCAGCCTGAGTGACAGAACAAGACCCCGGCTCTAAAAATAAAAATTTTTAAAGTAAAAGCAATATACTCCTTTCTTTAAACATGGTCATTTCGATACCATATATATCAATACTTTTATTTTAATAAGGCTAGTTATTTGCATAACTAACAATAACTACAGGAAGAATGGACTTTCCATAATGCCATGTGTTCCTCTATGAATCCTAAAAAATGTGTCATATCTGTGTCACTAATAATTTTTACTGCAAGAATTATTCAAGCTCTCTTTGGGAATTATAACAGCTAGAAGATGGCAAAACTTAAATGATATTAACTTAAAAGTGTGTTGTACCATAGCCTTTAATCCTGACATAGAGCTAATCCTTGACTCTAAAAGCCAGCTCCAGTTCTTATAGATTTAGTATAAATTGAATTTAAATGGTATAAACAAAGTTGAGTTCTGTGCCTGAGTTTTCACAAAGAAAACCATAAAATGTTAAGTATTAAGTTTTCCATGCTTTCACTAAAACAGTGACACCTATTTCTAAGACAGATCCCTGGTCTTTTGTTTTGCTTCGTTTTGTTTGTTTTAGTTTGAGGGTGGTGTGAAATTGGCAGGTGCATTCCATGATTACTAATTCTAACTGTTCATCTTTCTCATGGATGTCTGGCACATTTCACTTATAACGCATGATATTGCACGTGCTTTTCCCGTTGCCTTGGCCTCTGCTATATCATTTTTTTGCTTCCAGATAGCGGTGGGTGTGCTCGCAAACGTGCCGCCATGTCTGTTACGCTAACATCTGTGAAGAGAGTGCAAAGTTCTCCAAACCTATTGGCTGCAGGTATAATATCACTAACTCACACAATGTCGCACTTGAATGGCTTCTAGCTCTTCTGACTGTTTTTGTTCTAAATGTAAAAAGCAAAGGAAAATGAGATCTTGTAGGAAACATTTTAAATGTACAATTGAATACAACAATCACTTGCCAAAAATAGGTTGAGTACCTGTGAGTGTTAATAACTATTTAAGTTTTTGTTATCTCATGAACTTAAGTAACACAATATTTCATTAAGATAACTCAGAGGTTTTGGGGGTTTTTTTTAACCTAAAAACTGTTGGGGTAGGAGTACAGGAGTACAGGATGAAAAAAGGGATTTGTAGGAAACTTAATCTTTATTAACTGGATTCTTTGTCAAAGGTTGTGAACAGAATGATAGAACATTAGTTTTGAAAGAGACCTTTGCTTTCCTTTAATCCAATCAGCAAAATACCCTTCTACTATATATATTTAAACATATCAAAATCTTGACCAATTAAGATTAACATGTACCCACAGATAGGAAGTCACCGGGGGTGTGAGATTTCAGCATCCACTCAGGTGGTCTCTTTATAATCTCTGTTGTGACTACCTAAGCCACAGTACCGAAGTTAGGCACAGTACGTAAGGCACAGTCTGCACTGGGAGGGGGTGCAGCTGTTAGAAGGTCAAAGGGAGACCAGCAAGCCCAGTGCCTCCAGACCCTGAAATAGACCCACACCTGTTGGTGATTGGTTGGTTAGTTGGTTGGCTGGTTGGTTAGTTGCAGTTTGGGGATTGCTTGTTTTTTATTTATAAGATTAATGGGTCTTACAGCAGAAGTGAGAAAGGGATGGGGCGTCTTTAAATAATTTTAATTCTCACAATGCATATCACAGTCTTCTACACACATACATCTAGCAGTTGATTAAATACTCAGGGTGTTCTTCGCTTTACAGCCACTTAATTCTAAACTACTGAGTTTTTCTTGAGAAAAAAAATGAACTTCCATATGCAGAATCCCACTTCCATTCACCACCTCTAATCCACAAATGGATTTCAACGTCCAAGTTTAAATGCCAGGCTAGTGAGTTCAGTTATACATTAAGTTAAAAGACAATGCAAGATGCATTGCAGGGTTTATAGTATGACCTCATTTTGGTTAAAAAAAAATCTCTATACAAATCTCTATTTGTATGTATTGGCTCATGCATGTATGAACATAAAAAGGTGTTAGAAAAACTACAGATGTATTTACATTGGATACTATGAGAAACAGGAATGAAGGCAAGTAAGACAATAAACGTAAGAGTTCAGTGCCATCGTGTAATTGGAATGCCAATACCCTGAATGTCACTGACGTTTCAACCAAATAGGATCTCAGCCCAACCTACTCAGATGTGAACCTTGATGCACGTGCCAGGGAACGCCGCTTCCACAGTGCCAATGTGGAGAGTCGAAACTGGAATACACGCAATTTCATATAACTCGACTTAATAGAAAAGATTTAATGCTTCAGAATTACAACAGCAAAAAAAAAAATTCACACTTCAAGAATATGAAATAATCTTCAATAATAACAATGCAGCTTTGGGCTATTTTAAGTTTTCTATCACTAGGAGTAAGATTTCTAGAGAATGAAGTCCACTGCATTTTGGACATAATTGTTTAAAAACAGCCGTCTTTTGTGTCAGTTAGACATAAAGTAAGATCCCTTTTTCTTTTCTTTTTTTTTGAGACAGGTGGGGTCTTGCTCGGTGGCCCAGGCTGGAGTGCAGTGGCACGATCTCGGCTCACTGCAACCTCTGCCTCCCAGGTTCAAGCATTCTCCTGCCTTAGGCTCCTGAGTAGCTGGGATTACAAGTGCCTGCTACCACGCCTGGCTAATTTTTGTTATTTTTTTTAGTAGAAACCTGGTTTCACCATGTTGGCCAGGCTGGTCTCAAACTCCTGACCTCAAGTGATTCGCCCGCCTCGGCCTCCCAAAGTGCTGGGATTACAGGCATGAGCCGCCACACTTGGCCACCTTTTTCAAAGAAGCTTCCATCACATTTTTGAATAAAGAAGTCAGCATTAATATGCACAACTGCATTCTATATAGCTTTCATAAGAACTTACATGATACAGTGTCTTTATGTGAATCAAAAGGGAATTGATAAATATTTATTGCCTTCGATATTGTTAAAATACAACAGCTTTTATGTAAAACCTCCAGAAAAGGTCCCAAGCCATTTTCATTCCCTTCTCTGATCAGAGAGTCAATCTGAGTCACCACCTATTTGTCCCCTGAGTCAGTCTGTCTTTCTCTTTTCCTTTTATAAGAAGTAAATTCCTACTGGACAATCCATCAGAGCACACACAGATATTTTAAACCTATGCCAAAACCAAGACAATGACTATTGAGAAATAATTGAAAAACATTTTATTTCACCAGAACCACTTGGCAGCCTAAAGGAACGCTGGCGAGAGTGGCCTGTTGCAGCGTGGGGTCTTGTCAATACCACCTGCATGTTTTATGCCCTTAAGAAAATTAGTCTGTCTAGGTCTCATTTCCTTTCTTTCAAATGAAAAATTGTCATTTTCTTACATCTCTGAAAGCTTCATCATTTCCCAGACTCACAAGGATTTGTCAGAATAAATGAGAGTAAATGAAGAAAATAAATGAAAAGGGTTATAATTGTACATAGAAACACAGTAGGCACTCAATTAGTTGACCTGAATTTAATCAACATTTTAAAATAATTCTTGAAAAGCACTTGAGTCTTCTAAAGAAATGAGTTATAGGCATCAAAATAATAATTTTCAAGAAAAATATAGTGACAGCGTCAATATAGCATATCAGTTAAAAGGGATTTAAATAAAACCTTAGAGTAGAGATTACGATGTGACACATATCACAAACACAGCTACATAAAAGCTGTCATGTTAGAATCGTAACAGTGGAAAGGGCCATAGAGGGCATCCAGTTCCACCCCTGACATGGGACCAGGAATGTCTCGCACAAAATCGCAGACAGATACTCACCAGTTTGTGCCTCGACATAAGGAAAAGGGCTGGTAAGAGCACGTGGAGCTCTTCATTCTTCAAGATCCTATTTGTTAAAATATTACCATGCAAAGCAGCCAGGAAAGGGAAAAACTGACACCATTTAGTCATTCGTGGATTTTCAGTGAAGCAGTAACTATCTACTAAAGAACACTAGAAATTAAGGACTCAGGCCCCTAGTCCCAGCTTTGTGTTTTTTTCACAAGTGCATGTGCATCAATAATGTTGCAGATCTGGGGGAAAACCATTTTCCCCACACATCTGCCCAGCCATTTACCTGACCGACTTTTTTTTTTCTAACCTATATTCTCTTTACTTGACATGGATCCATGATACTTGCTATTACCTGCTCCAAAGAACAGGTGTCCTCCCTCTCCTAGGCTTTCCTGCAGGGATAAAATAAAAGCAGGGCCATGCTAAACAGTGTCCACATAGAACACTACAATAAAAGAGCAAATCAGGACTGGGCATTCCAAGTATCTGTAATTGGATTTATTTTAAAGAAAGAGAAATGATATGTACTTTAGTCTCCTTGAAAGACCACCCACTTCAAGGCAGACTTTAATCATCAACATAAGCTTTATTAAAATACTGATTCATCCTGAAGTTCGAATCCATGGCCATTTTCTCCTTTCTCTTAATTCTGCACACACGTGTCCACTGTGTGTTGCAAGGCCCTTCAGAACAGCCCACCACTCTTACTGTCTGATGTTTCCAGTGGCACAGGGACAGATTCCTTTGCAAATCCCTGGGCCCAGTGTCCCAGGAAGAGACCCACAGTTGAGCCTGGAGTGACTGTCCTCTGATTCTCACACTTACCGTTTCCTGGGGCTCCATCATCAACACAGTGACCAGCGTGAAGACACAGACTATCAGTTAGAGGGAGTTTATTTCCAGTGTCCTTCAGACCTGCCCAGTATACCCTCTTCTTTCTCACCACACCTGCACCCTTGCATCTCCAAGCCTCTGGCTCCCACTACCCCGTCCCCAGCACGTAACACACAGCGTTCTTTTTCATCTCAGTTTTACCAAACCAAGCGTAAAAGAAACTCCCTATCCTGAAGAAAATAATCCGAATATAATCATTGTTATTAATGCTGCTTCTCTTTTCATAAAGTAGCTTTGGGCTATTTTACTGCCTTTTCCCAAATCCCAAAATTTGTTCATTGTCCACAGTGGATGGCAGCTTCGTGGTTATTAAGTCTCTCTCCTGAGTGCCCCAAAGCAGAATTCTGATGATTGCTCTGTATTTTTTTGCCAAACTGTGTTTTTCTTTGTCTTCATCACACAGCTGATTAAGAATTTCAATCATTTCTGCTTCCATCAAATCCTAGAAGGAAGACCAGGCCCGGTGGCACACACTTGTAGTCCCAGCTAACCAACAGACTAGGCTGTAGGATCTCTTGAGCCCACTATTTCAAAGACAGCCTGGACAAAATAGCAAGACCCCATCTTTAAAAAATAAAATTAAAATT
Source organism: Symphalangus syndactylus (assembly GCF_028878055.3). Taxonomy (NCBI): domain Eukaryota; kingdom Metazoa; phylum Chordata; class Mammalia; order Primates; family Hylobatidae; genus Symphalangus; species Symphalangus syndactylus. The sequence goes on along the minus strand of NC_072426.2, from coordinate 158,854,892 downwards.
AAAAAATTGTACAAATTCTAGAAGTAGGGTCCAATAAACATTTCATGCATGATTCTTCAAAGTAATTTTTCTCTATGGTACCCATTTTATTACTCCAATTTTAAATTCATTGGAGATAAAATCCATACAAAGTTATCAATGATCATAAAGAATGGGAATTCATTAGTCTTCTCTAGCTCACCTGAGCTGGAATCATTCTAATGTACTCTGTGCTGACTCACATTTGTGTTTCTTCCCTTGATTTGGAAAGAATCCATATCAAATATTTTATCTAAAAATTAGATGCTCGCATTTCTCAGCCCATTTTTATCATTCTAAATTCATGTGTTTAAGCTTGAAAATAACTATTCTGAAGCACTAAAAGAAAAACAAAGACTTTTCCAGCATGTAAAATTCCTGTTTTATGAATTGAAATGGGAATCTAATAATGGTCCTGGGGAACATGTAGAAGGAATCCAGGACTGGAGAGCAGATTGGGCTAATGATCTGACCCCTAGGATCATCTCCAAAGTTAAAGCTTAATGAATCTAAGTAAAGTTGACCATGTGCTTTAATAAACCAGGCAACACAAGCTGATGACTTCAAATATACATGAGTTAAACGTGCCAACTGATTACCTCAAATGTGCATATAGAAGATTTTGGAATGTATAACTTCAATAAAATTGATAACAAATATATCACTGATAACTTGCCAACTGCCTTACCAAAAGCAATTTATTAGTACTGAAATTTATTTTCCACAGCTTACTAACTGAAAGACAGTGGAACATATTGTAACAGCTCTTTCATATTTGAGTATAAAATGACTTTTATATTGCAATAAGAAAAAAACTCAGTCTTGAGAATAATTTGAAAATGTCACATGATATGGTAGACAGATCTATAGTTTCTTAAGGTAAAACAAATGCAAACTACAGAATACAGTTCTCTAACATAGGAGTTAAATATGCTTATCGACAGCAGGGCATTGGAAGCTAAGGATCTGGCAGTTTGAGTTAGTGCTGTTTATAAACCAGATCTCTTTTGATCCTTTAATTTGATATTTAGAAGTTCATATATTCATCTTTGGCCATAATAAGATTAAAATTGCATGTTGCAACATTATTGAGGGGAAAAATGAGTGTTTGCTATATAGATATTTATATATTATAGATATTTAATGAATGACATTCTAATTGAAGTAAAAATAAATGTACAAGCCTCCCTTTGGCATGTTTGACATACCCAGATTTTAAAACTGAAATAATGTTTGCAAAAATAATGCATATAGTTCTTTGCCATGTTATTTTTACTGGGTTATTCATTTATTTCACCTTAGTCTTAACTTCAACATTTTTTTTTCTTTCAGGGCGTGATTCTCAGTCACCAGACTCAGGTACAGAAAAAATATTCTGAATAATTATTATATTATTTGTGACTTTTAGAAAACATATTCATAGCCACATTGCTGACTTCATGTTAAATTTAAATTTCATATACTGTTATGCATATTAAATTAAACCTCTAGCAAGAACACTACAATTTTGGAAATAAAAATGATTTTGGAAATAAAAATAAATTTTATAAAAAATGTTTAAGTGAACGTAGATATTTTTGTATCCAATTGTTTTCCCTTAATGAAAGCTTGGAGATCTTACAATGATGGCAATCAAGAGACACTGAATGGAGATGCTACATATTCCTCTCTTGCAGCAAAAGGTTTCAGAAGCGTTCGACCAAACCTACAAGATAAAAGATCACCAACTCAGGTAACCCTGCACACTCTTGTCTACTGTATTATTTTAAGGCATGATTATTAGACCACTGCTTACAGCCTCTTTCCTAATGTGCGTATTTCAATACGTTTTATTTTTAATATGTTTTTGCTTTTGTATTTAGTTTGCTTGCCGGGCTTGTATTTACAACATGGAGAACAAATTTTAACAAACAAGGGTTTGGTTTGGTTTTGTTTCTGATTAAGCTCATAAAAGTATATCGGTTTCTAACATAATCTCTAGGATATATTCTAATTCTTTAAAGGCTGACAGCTGATGCTTTGGATTTAAACTGATGGGGTCAGCAATATCTTATGTATTCAATAACTATGAGTATGCAACTATTATATTAACTAAAAGGGCTCTGTGTTGGAGATATTAGTAAAATTGTGCCACAAGCATGAAAATTGTTATAAAACAATGCTATTAAATAAACCATATATATATTTCAAAGCCTATAAAATATGCCAAGAGAACATATGTTCACTTTTAACATAATTTCCCTGAATGTAGATGGAGCAAATGTTATCATGTATTCTCTGGCAACACTTTTTTCCCCTAAGGGCAAACATTGATAGTAAACATAACTGCATTCTAAATGGAATGAAAATGATCACTCAATCTAGCTAAACAAAATGGATAGCATAATCAGAAGGTGTGGCATTGCTTTACTTCTGTAAAGACAAGGTTGACACTGGTTTCTTTCATGACTAACTTGGACTTTCTCTGTTTTTCTTTCAACTTTATTTCTTTCTCTGGATCCCATTGTCACTCCAGGCACCCCCTCCACCAGATAGAAAAGAGAGCTTCCATAGCTCTTTGATAACCAGTCACACAAAGGGTGTCATTTTAGACCAGTTAATAACTAACACACAAATTCCCTCCAGTACAGAGTACTTTGCTAACAAAAAACCTCTTCAGGGAACTATGTACTCCAATGAAGATTCGAGGCAGACAATTGTATATTCTGAAGAATCTAACACAACCATGTCGTATACACAAAGAATCACTAATCCACTACCAGCAGCTTCCAGCACGGATCCTGCACCATTCGCTAACATCAACACCCCAGTTCTACAAGAGGACTACAGGCAAGATTCTCAAACTCGGAGGATTTCTACCTTGAAACTAACCCATAACCAGGATCTAGGAAGTAGCAGCCCCATTAATAGTCCACAGTTTTCCAGATCTGTCGAAGTACCATCATTCCTCAAAAGGCCCTGCTCACTGACCCCTAATCCAGTGCCTGAGACACACACAGCATCTCTTTCCATTCAGATAGCTCCCCTTTCAGGACAGGATCTTGAAAGCCACAAACGGCTACCTGAGCTTTCTCCAGAGACTGCAAAGATACCTCTTCAGCAAGAGAGACAAAAATCTGCAGTTGCAGCGGCCTCTCAGTCCTCAGACTGCAGAGTGGTACCTTAAGCTTCTCAGTCTCTTCGTGTTCATACATGCATATTGTAGAGACCCTAACTCCTTTGGTTTGGGCTTCTTATGTGACCGAATGCTTTCTTAGTTTCCAAGCAGGAAGGGAAAGGAGAAAGAAACCATTTTCCAATTTAAAACCCTACTAAATTCATCAGCAAATGTCTATGTATTTTTAAATGTAAATATGCATATACAGATCTTTCATCCAGAAATCATGTTCTAAAATTTTTTTTTCTTCTAGATATTTATGGGAAATCATTGAGGGGTCAGTTATCATTTAAGACATTGCAGACTACTTCAGGACTTAAAGCATGTTTAGGTTTCAAAGAAATATTTTTCACATTAGATCTTTTTGCACTTAGATTTACTTTATTTACATGTGTAAAACCTCTTCAAATAATTGTCAATTATAATTTGCTTTGGCAGGGAATAGTTATCTTTATTTTAAGCAGTGTCTATTTCTTTGCAACTCAATATTCATTTTCACTGAAACTTAATCAATTTATCATTTCAGAAAGTGTATTAACCAACTTTTATTATCCAGACTTTCAGGAAGTAAAACTTTCTTTCCATATATGTAGAATTCTCTCATAGCATCCTTCTGCTTACATGTATTAGTCTGTTAACAGGAGAAATGTGCTTCTCTTTTTGACTTCTCCATAGAACAGTGTAGTGCTAAAAGCATAAACTTTAAGGATAAACTGTAGATTTTAATCCAGGCATCATCGACTATGTGATGAGACATTCATCTAAACTTTTTGAGTCCGAACAAAGAAATGAGAATACTAATTAATCCTTAATTTATAGGTTATGATAAGACTAGGGAATTACCATAGACTAGGCTAGAGCAAGCACTCAATAATGATAGCTGTTAATAAAAGATATAATATTAGCAGCAACAGCAGTAGTGTTAATATTGAAAACACTGGTGCTTAAGCAAATAATTTGTATAATACTCCTTTTTGTATCTGTGTTATTAAAGATCATCCAAAATATATCCTTGAGGAGATATACTTTTAAACTGTGCAGAAAATCTCCAAAAGATAACTGACACCAAGATCCCCCCACCCACTCATAAAGCAGAAGAGCCTTAAACAGAAATGATTAAAGGACAAGCTGGTATTATCATACCTCTACTAAAATATCTTTTCCATCAGCTAATCAAGATGTGCAAAATTCATTCAATAGAGCAATTTCTTCTAATTAAGGTATTATCTTCTGAAAGCACCTATGAAATCAGATGATAATAATAGTAACAACATTAATAGCAGCTAACAAATATTAAGGCTTTACTCTATGCAGGCACTGTTGCAGCTTGTTTATGTTTATTAATAATTTCCACAATCTCATGGAGTAGGTATTACTACTGTCCTTATTTTATGGCTGAGGAAACTGAGGCACAGAAGTAAGTTGCTCCCCCAGGGTCATGCAGCTGGCAAAAGGCAGAAACAGGACACACACCCTGGCAGGCTGGCTGCAGGGCCGCCACTCTGAAAGAGTGCGACTTCTCATTGTGAAATAGTTACTCATCAGTGACAAGGAGACACGGCGCCATGACGGTGGGAGCTAAGGCAGATGCGTCTTGATCGGGTTCAGGAGTCCAGGAAGGTCTGAGGGAGCAAAATCTTTCTGCGACTGTACAGACAGGCCTGTGCCAGTGTCAGTGAGCAGACTCGCCAGTGTCCCAGGATGGGCACGCCAGGAAGCAGGTGTAGGAGAAGTCATAGGAACACATGTCAGTGATTGGACTCATCCAACATGGTTTGATTCTTCAAAATGGTTTTGTGATGTTTGAAAACAAGCTGATACCTTTCATTCTGCATGGTTTTATCCAGGCTGAGCGAGATGGTTAGTTTGATTATATTATCCCCAAGGTATCGGCAGCATCCAAAAGTTAAGATTTGAGATCCTGACACTGCTATTTATTCAACAAATATTTATTGGGTGCCTAACCTATGTCAAGTCTGTTCTAGTGACAGAGTTGGATTTGAAACCATTCCTGCTTAAAATTTGTCTGTGTGGCAGGAGGAGCAAACATTAATAAGAACTGGAATAAATTACATATATTAGAAGATTATGGAAATTGAGTTATGCCATGCAAAGTAGAGATGTGGAGACCGGATATCATGTCAAGTATTGTAACTCAATCAATAGACCTCACTGAAAAGACAGAACAGCTTTGAAGGAGGAATAATATTCTAGGCAGAGGGAATGTCTTATGTAAAGGCTTTGAGGTTGATCACGCTGCGGCTGTGGGAAGACCAGAAGGAAGCCTGAGGGAGGGAGAGGAAGTAAGTGAGGTGAGAGTGATAGGAAGTGAAGTCAGAGATAACAAAGACCAGATGAAAGGAGGCCTTGTAAGCCGTTGCAAGGATTTTGACATTTACTCTCAATAAAAATGGAGGTCACTGGAGGATGTTGAGGCTACCACCATTATTATTTCCCTTATATTTTAACAAAATCATTCTGGCAGCTCAGTGAAAAACGTATCATAGTGGGGCAAGGAGGAGATCAGGCAAACCAGTTAGGTAACTACTGCAGTCCTTTAGGTGAGAAATGATGGGGGCTCAAAGCAGGGGGCAGCAGAGGAGGTGGTGAGAAATCAGATTGTGAGAATATATTTTGAAAGTCAAGCAAACAGGACTTCCTGGCAGATTGCATGTGGGATGTGAGGAAGAGAAAAGTCAAGGTTGACTCCATCTGGAAGATAGCATTGCCATCAGCTGAGACTGGACAGCTGTGGGTGGAGCAGGTTGGTGGAAACTTCAGAGGTTCCATTTGGGAAACAGGAAGTTTGAGGCATTTCTTAGACACCCACATGAAGTGGTCAAGTAAGCTTTTGGATGTAAGAGCCTGTACTTCAGGGGAAAGGTCCTGGTTGGAAATATGAGCCATTGGCTAGTCGATGGGTTTTGTGGCCATGAGACAGAGTGAGATCACCGGGGGGAAGGACAGAGAAAAAGGGAGGACCAAGGGTTGAGCCTGAGGGAATCTCAACATTAAGAGGAAGAAGCAGCAGAGGAGACTGAAAGCAGTGTCCTCTAAGGGAGGAGGAAATCTGGGAAAATGTGGCATCCTAAAAGCCATGCGATGAAAATGTGTGTAAAGAAAGGGATGGTTCGCTGCACAAATGCTGTTGATAAGACAGGTTTGAAATGAAATCTGAAAACTTACCATTGATTCCATAGTGGGGAAGGAGGCTTTCTTGGAGTGGGTATGAGAGAGACTGGGAAGAGAGTGGTTGGGCAGTCTGCTGTTTCAAGATCTTATTAACATAAAACCATTCATCTAGTTATTCACCCTCCCCGAGCAGCAGTTTTCTCATCTATAAAACAGGGACAATGATAGCAACCATTCATAGACCTGCTGGGAGGTTTGAGTAAAGCATATAAAGATCTTGGCATGGTGCCTGCTTCATAGTAATTCCTCAACATACAGTAGCTGTCATCATCATTAAATAATATTTTTCCAAATTATACATCTGATTGGGAAAACGAAATATATTATTTTCAACAATGCTTCGTTTTTTTTACTGGTATGTAAAAGTTTATTTCAACAGACTTTCAGTTTGTTCCAAGATAGTGTGTCCTCTTTTCTAAGGCTTTGTAAAAAAGGTAGCATGAAGCTGTTGCAGTTTTTATTCTCTGTTTAAAATTTTGGTAAGAACATTTAACTTGAGATCTGCCTTCTTAACAAATTTGTAAGTGTGCAATGCAGTATTGTTAACTGTAGGCACCATGCTGTGCAGCAGATCTCTAGAGTTTATTCATCTTGCATAACTAAAACTTTATGCCCATGGAATAGCAACTCATATCCCCCTTCCCCAAGCCCCTGGCAACCACCACTCTACTCTCTGCTCAGATATTTGTCCTTCTGAGACTGGCCTTCACTTGGTGTAAGGTCCTCCAGATTGCTCCATGTTACAGCATGTGGCAGGATATCCATCTTTTTTAAGGCTGAATGGTATTCCGGTGTGTGCATACACCACATTGTCTTTATCTATTTATCCATCAATGGACATTTGGTTTGTTTCTACATCTTGATGATTGTGATATGCTTCATTTTTAAGTCTCATTTTCCATGTAATGACCTTTCACAATGGTGACCTTTCCATTTTAAACACTTGCACTCCGCATTCTGGCAAGCCTTAGCCAATGCCAAGCATTGTAAGCTATACACTGTGAGTCAGCCAAATATGTGCTCCATTATAAAGAATTAGGCTCCCAGGAATTAGCAGGCCCAAGCAATAAAAGTACACCCAGATGTGAAAAGTACATTTCAGTGTTCCAGAAGTTGTATTTATATAGTTTTGTTATTATTAAAGTCTGATCATTAAGAAGAAAACTACAGGTCACCGTTAGAAATTCTCTTCATATTTGACAATTTTTCATAGTGTTTTCTAAATGGCATGTGCTTTAATTGACCTCCTACAAACAGACCAGAAATGAGGCATGTTATCCCTCTGTTACTGTGTGACCAGATATCCTGTTGCTAAAAATGTCACATTGTTCTCAGTGTCAAGTAAGTGAAGGTATAAGCCAGACACTTTGGAAAGCCAGCAAAAATCTACACCCCCAAACAGTTTCTATGGCATCTGTGCTATGTTCCTTGCTTCAGGAAGATAAGCTTGTCCTGTCCGTTATGAAACAACATAATCAATCATTTGCCAAAGCCTCACCTTCACAGCTGCCACTGCACATATGCTGGGGACTCACGGGGGAACTTGCCTGACTATCTGTAGAAGGGAGAGGAAACTCATTTCTTTTGCTCCATGGGATCAGTATGTAGATGCTAAGGAGGACAGAGTAATGCAGACATGTCAGCAGCGCGGGATGATAGGTGCAGAACTGCAGAGCGCACTTTCTGGAACATTGCTATCAAGACCAGCCCCAATCATTGATGTCTTCCATTAGTATGGCTTCCTTTCTGTGGGCTTGTAATGCTATTAGTTGATCAGGTCTTTGGCAATTTCTCCATCTGATGTCTGTGCACGCGCATGCATATGCATGTATTTAAATAATTGAACATTAGAGAATACTTGGGAGCCCAACATGAATTTACAAATAAAACGTCCTCTTCAACATCTCCCAATAGATGGGCATCCAGCCTCTTCTGAATACACTTAATGAAGAGCTCAGTTACGTTCCAAGGCAGCAGTCCAGTGCTTGGCCATTTCTGAGATCGAATTATTGGAAAGAATTTCTGGCCGGGCGCGGTGGCTCACGCCTGTAATCCCAGCACTTTGGGAGGCCGAGGCGGGCGGATCACGAGGTCAGGAGATCGAGACCATCCTGGCTAACACGGTGAAACCCTGTCTCCACTAAAAAATACAAAAAATTAGCCGGGCGAGGTGGCGGGCGCCTGTAGTCCCAGCCACGCGGGAGGCTGAGGCAGGAGAATGGCGTGAACCCCGGGGGGCGGAGCTTGCACTGAGCCCAGATCGCGCCACTGCACTCCAGCCTGGGTGAAAGAGCCAGACTCCGTCTCAAAAAAAAAAAAAATTTCTAATACCAGGTCATGATCTGCCTTCCTTAACTTCTGCATGGTTATCCACAGAGCAAAGGAGACGGAATTTCTTCTGCCTCTATCTGACAGTGTTCACGTGATCCTTCTCCTCCCTACCCTGCTACTGGCTTTGTGCAGGGCACTCCTGTTCCTTCCCAGCATTTTAATTTTGTAAAACATGATTCTCCTTTTTTGAGAGCTATTACAGCACACCAGGCACTATGCTAAGCACTTTACATTGCCCTACTTAATTTTTACAGGCTTTAAGAGATGGATTTTATCCATGCCTATATTTTACACATGAAGGAAGGAACTGAGGCCAAGGAAATTAAGCAACTTGCCCAAGTCTGTCTGACTCAAGATCCACAGCTCAGCCACTAGCCTCTGCTACCTCTACGCTCTCACACAAGCTGATTTTTAAATCCCGTATTTTGGTAATGTTCTTAAAATATGACACTTTCCCAGATGCAAAACCATATTCCTGACCTGAATACCACAGAGTACAGTAGAAATATTTACTCCCCAGATTCAGATGCCACATGCCGTCAGTGTGCCCAATCTGTGTGACAATTTTAGATCACTTGTCACCCAGGTCTTGGGTAGGGAGTATATGGTTAAAATAATTTTTATTATGAGGCTGTCAGACAATCTCACATCATTACAATGCAGGCAATACAGCCAGGCCTTAGGGAAATGGGGCAATGACCAGGCAGCTACCCTCCGTCCTTCTCAGTCGTAGGAGCTGCATAGTTCCCTGTCTCTCTCTTAGTTTCTGCTGTGTCTTTACTTCAAGTTGCCCATGGGTTTCCATGATATTCTCTGACTCCTTGCATTTGGGTACCCGACAGCTACCTGAGGGGCATTCAGTGTCATATAATTCAAATTCCCAGGAGGGAGGCAGGGCCCCACTGGCCCAGCATAGTCCAGTTACTCCCCCTTCCTAATCAGCTGTGGCCAGCAAAATGATGATCCGGCAACAGACACAGCTGCCGGGCAGGTCTCCTCATACCACCAGGACAGGCCATGAAAAGAGGGGGCACATTGTCCTTAAAGGATGTGGGGATGGGAGGTAAAGATTGGTTTTTTTAAAACCCCTTCCAGCCAGGCACGGTGGCTCATGCCTGTAATCCCAGCACTTTTGGAGGTCGAGAGCAAGACTCCAAAAAAAAAAAAAAAAAAAAACCCTTCCTAGATATTTTCTTTTCAAGTCAATTACTATCATTGGAAAAAAGAGAACAAAAGCCTGTCAGATTTCTTTGCTTGACATTTAATATATATTTCTTATGTTCCTTGAGAAATGAGGCCTAGAAGCTCAATGACTAAAAGTGTTAAGAGAGAGATGTTAGGATCCCCAGCCTCTGGGTCATGTCAAGCCCACTGGAGCCTGAGGTGGAAGGAAATTCTGTGCTCCCTTATACCTGTTTTCATATATTAGGAATGAGCTTTTTCCTAGAATGTTTAAGTCATTAGAATTTTTTTTGAAAAGTTGAAACGCAGGTTTATTAACACTCACACATTATTTTAAGCTTAAATATTTTATTTAAAGCAAAATAAACCTTTTTTTTTTTAATTGAGACAGAGTCTTGCTCTGTCACCCAGGCTGGAGTGCAGTAGTGTGATCTCAGCTCACTGCAACCTCCGCCTCCCAGGTTCAAGCAATTCTCCTGCCTCAGCCTCCCAAGTAGCTGGGATTATAGGCACCTGCCATCACCCCGGCTAATTTTTGTATTTTTAGTAGAGACAGGGTTTTACCATGTTGTCCAGGCTGGTCTCGAACTCCTGACCTCAGGTGATCCACCCACCTCAGCCTCCCAAAGTGCTGGGATTACAGGTGTGAGCCACTGCGTTTGCCCTATTACATGTTTACTTCACCTTAAATTAATTACAAATTATTTAAGATTGCCATCAGTTAATTGGAAATTGTCAAACATGTCTATTCTCTCAAGTAAAACTGAAATAAGCAAAAATGTAGATTTTGAAAATATTATTGATGAGTTTTCTTGCATTAAAAACTCCAGACCCAATTTTTTTTTCTCTTTTCCTATGGCTTGGCATGTACTGGTCTTCATTTATATTTTTGACATTTTTGTTCAGTATGGGGTATTTTTTCTTTTTTGCATTGATCTTGATTTTCTTTCAAAGATTGCATTGAAACAGAATTTATCTCAATTACTGAGTTTTTGTCACTCTTTAAATTTTGCGCCCCAACAAGCACTTTCCTCTCCTCTCCCGAGGCCTGGCCATGCACTCCTTCTTCACATCTCCGCTTCACACCTGCCCTCTTCCACCTCCAGCTTCCACATCTGCTGAGTCAACAAGTGACGGCTTAGGGGCTTATGACTATAGATGTGTTGTCACTGAGCTTATGAGCGAACTAAAGGTCATATTACCCATGACTGTGATGCTTTTCGAGACAGTAAGCTTTAATTTTCAGCGTGTTTCAAGGCAAAGGATATGGGTAAATGATGCCCACCTTGAGGGGGTACATGACTTCCGCATTCTGCCATCGGACCCATCATTCCCTGTCACACAACACGGGCTTGATTTGCACATCCTGGATACTTTTCCTGGCCCACGCTGAGCACTTGAGTTTGCAATGCCTTCATCCAACTCAATACACTTTTTCCACTGCCGAAGCTCACCCTCCCTTGAATCTCTGTGCCCCTTCATTCCTCAGGAGCTCCAGTGTTGATTGGTGATCACTCTCATCCACAGGCTCTCTTTAGCATTCTGGGTTGGAGTCATTTGGACGAAGACGCTCAGTGCTCGTTTGAGTAAGCAGGTGCTCTCTCTTGGTATATGAAGCGTATTAAGGTTTAAGCACCGTCCTTTGCAGAAGACCAGGCAGCCGCTGGCTGCTAGCTGGTGTTTCTCATTACCCACTTCCTGCTAGCTCAAGGATTGGGGAAAGAAAAAACAATTTATACTCACAAAAAGTTGGTGACCCTTGATCCCTATTCAAACACCTTAGCCTTCCATGGTCTTGAAAAGAAGGAGACCTGAAACAATTAGGATGATTATGTGCAGTCATCTGCTTGCCACTCACGAAGTAAGAAAAAAATGTGCTTGTTTAAAGCCAGTTTTCCCTATTTTCAAGGTAGTCCAGATTGGGAAAATACTGCCTTCTTCCCCTTTCATACCTTTCCTGCTGCTCTTCTGATTTTCCTCAGGAGAAATATGTGTAACATGGTCTTTCTCTCCCCCTGGGTCTACAGGGTATTCCATTCATGTGGAGATTGGGGTCTTGTCAAAGCTTTTTTGTGGGTGACCAGTGTAACTGTTGAATTACTGAGTTTTATCTGTAGAAATTTAAGTGTGATGTGACTCACCACGAGACATTTCACGCCTTACACTCACAAACACACACATGTGCACACATACACACACATACACACACGTGCATTAAAAGACTCAAAACCGGGAGCACGTCAGGAGGTGGTGAAAGAAATTCAAAAGGTGGAATAATTTTGTTTTCTGTGGACATTCTATTTGGAAGAACAATTGAATGGATAAGGGCCATCCCCAGACACAGTGCTATGCAAACTAATAATTGTATTACCCGTGACAATGGTGATTTTAGAAAGAATACACTTTAGCTTTTGACATGTTTCAAGTCATAGGATATGGACCAGTCAATACAATGGGGGTTAAAGTCATTAGATTTTTTTCTTTTAATTTGAAAGGGAAAAGTCTCATGAGCAGATAACTCGAATCCTTTTGTATGATTTGTATTATTTCATAGTTTTCATTTAGCATAAATAAAACTAAAAAGAGATTCATATTACATGGAAAGATCCTTAGTAAAGCTGCATTATTAGGGGAAATTTCACTGATGCTATCCAAAGACTGTTTATACTGAATTACATTCAGACTTATAGCAACATTTTAATATATTAGAATTATGATAATTTCATAATACAGTTTCACCTCCAGTAAGATTGCAATTATTATAAATACTCAGTAATAATAAGGATGCATCCCTACCAAAACATTTTAAGTTCTGGGTAACTAAGATTTCTGTCAGTTATTTCTAGAGATTTAAACAACCATGAACAGTAAAATATACATATATATATATATATATCACATTTAAAATGACTATGTTTAAACAAGAAAAAAAATCATATTAAGTAAGATTAGGACAAGAAAATCTGTCTTTTTATCCAAGGTTGGGGTTTCTTAACCCGTTAGATTAAAGTTATGCTTTAGAGTGTCTCTGTCCCCCTGAAGTTTATGCAGAACTTTCTGTACGTATGAATTTGTGCATTTCCCCAAAAGAAGGATCAGTCACTTTTATCAGATTTCTAAGGGATCTATGATTCAGAGAGACCTTTTTATATGATGGATTTTTTTTAAGTATTCAAGTAAAAGTCTGAGAAAAAAAAACTATTGCAACTTTTTTATCATGCTAACAACGCGCATGACATCAGCCATTATGAAAATTATGGCTGCCAAAGAACACCAAACTGTGTGACTTATACATTTATTAGGCAATATTTCTAAGTGTAAACAGTTCTCCTTCATTCATTTCCCATCTTTGTACTAATATCTCACAATACCTCTGGCCATCTATCTTAAAACCATTTCCTCTCCCAAACATGCCCTCCAAAAAGTATCTATTCTGAAAGGTAGAAAAAATAAGTAAGAAAACTTGCTTCGGAGTTTTATTCACTTATGTTGAATTGAGTGCTTATCATCCTATTTGTCATGTGTGGTCAGACGTCATCCAGGCTACCACAGGTGGCTGTAAAATTTCAAATGGTCATCTTCTGTCTTCCTCCTACAGAGCATCCCTTCACTATGTTTAGCCTCTTGGGCTATATATAGCCTTGGAGCTGTTAAATCTTTTATTTTTCCTTCAGTTTCTTTCTCCTTTACCTAAGATTTAGTGCCAACCATTGTTCTAACTAACTAGGGTACATTCTAACCATTATCAGTGGCTGGTTTTCATTTTCACACAGGGTACCTCTATTTGCATTGGTAGGATATTTTAAAGTCCAATTCTTTTCGTATTTTATAGTGAAATCAAAGAACAGATTTAATGAGTGGAAAGGAAATAAAACATCTTTTCCATTTATCTTTTCCACTTAGTTGTGTTTAGTATTATCAGTATTTAGATTCATAAACCAGGAAAAAAATAAGACAAACCGATTTATGTTTTGGGGACATTTTGGCAAGGGGGAGGCAATTATGCTATTAGATTTTTCTAGTGAAGGGCAAACCAATTCTGCTGACCGATAGTCTGATATATTATCATTGTCACAAATACAAAAACTAAAACTCCTGAGGAGACAGTTTCGTTATGCCAACACTCTCAAGCCCCTACCCAGAATTACATTGCAGTGCTATGTGAAAACCGGCCTTGTTTCAAAACGCACCGACTGGATTCACTTTCTTCCTGTTTTCATGCTTTTTCTGCACTGTGTGGTTGGCACCTAATCCATCTGAATGTAACTCCTTAAAGTGCTTGCAAATAAAACCAATGCTTTGCCTTCTCTGCCACATCGCAAAAAGAGGTACTTTTGTTAATTGGATAATTTATCTCTTATTATTTTTTCCTCATGCTCAGCTTGGAAATCAGAACTTACCTGCCAGTGTGTTGGAGGTAAATGCTTCACAGACACACAGACAAACCACACCAGAAGCCTCTCCTCCGTGCCCTCCTTCCGTGGTACCTTTGAACCGAGCCACTTTTTCACCAGGCAGTGGCACCAGCTCAGCGTCACTTAGCCTTCCGCCACCCGATGGTTTGGGGTCTTCACGCCTGCATAATCCCCAGAGCCTTTCCCATTGCTTATACAAACACCTGCTCCCAGTTCCTGAAAGCCTTATCCACAGCCACGACACAGGCTCTCTGACAACAGATTCCTCCCTGGCCGAGCACTCCTCCCGCTCGGAGAGTGAGTCCTCCACAGCCATGCTAGAGGAGCTGCAGATTGGTGACTCTGACACCACTGGCCGTTCTGAGACACCCTCCCCCACCTGGGGTCAGAGGTCTGCTGTGACAGATGGCACCACCTTAACCACCCCTGCGGCCACTCATGTAATTATTCTGCCTTTCTTTGCCTCCACCGTTTCCTTAAAAGGACTGATTTATTGTGCCATCTCATTTTTCAGCTGACATTTTTATTTGCATAGGTGTTATTCCGAAACCAATTCTATGCCATCTGTCAGGGAAATCATTAGTCATCCCACAAGCTTGCTTAAGGCTGAAAAAGTCACTTCATTCTCTTCTTTCATTTTAGAATTACTTACAGTTATTCTAAAATAGTTACTTATGGTTTCCCGTGTTAACTGTAGCTGATGAGTTGTACAGTGATTTGCCTTATTAGCTGAGTATACATCACAATATGTTATGATCATAGAGAAAGTCTAAAATTTTTCAAAAAATTTTAACCCAGTATTAATACATGTTAGTAGTTTTTCTCACAGACTCACATTAATGTGTCCTGCGTGACTCTTTTCTGTATCCTTGTTTCTCACATAAATGATTACTGACTGCATGAGGCTAATTTTTCTTGCTCCTCCTTCTCTAACAGCTCCAACTTTTGAACTCATCTATTGTCCAGGAGTGAATGATGTCAATAATCTTATCTACCTTTCAGAAATTTAGCTGTATGATTTTTTAAAATTATTCTTCCTGAGCCATTTCAGGACAGAAATTTATGAATACATTTTTTTATTTTGCATATCAATAATTTGTCTTTCATTTATAGCAATATATACATCTTTTCCATACATACATTATTTAAATATATCTATGTGATAAGCAATCCCTAATAAATGATCTGTGAATGGCTAAAATGTTTCAAAATTTTATGGCACAGATTCTGTATTGCATATAATGTCTAAGTAATGGCTTCCATTTAAGAGAGACATAGCTTCAGGCAAAAAAATCGAATTTTTTTTAATAAATTGATATTATAATGAAGTTCTGAATAAGCACTGTCATAGACAAAATTTTATTTGTGCTACATAGTTTTATGTTCTATCAAGCTGATAAGTCTGCAAATTTTATGCACAGAGAAATGTTATAATAAGCCATATGTTTTTTAAGACACTACAATTTACATAAAGTAAAAGATGCTTTTTTTGGTAATGGGATTTAGTATTCCCCCAATGGCTGTGTCTAACACTTTGCATTCAAATGCTCCATTCAGAGACTGGCTACAGAAGGAGCCTTGTTTTCCAGGCCTAACCCCATAGCAAGGCCCTCCCTGCCACAGAGGACCAGCCCAACCACGGACGCCAGGAGCGCAGCAGGTGTGGGTTCCTCCCATGCCCTACTGTGCTTCAATGGTTCTTAGCTTTTAAAACTTTACCAGGACCTTTAACCAAAAAAAGAAGGCAGTGAGAGGGTATCAATCTACCAACTAACCTGTTCAATTTTCTGTTTTTAAGACTTTACAGGAGACTAACTGTCTTATTACAGTCTTGTGGGCACGAGCAGAGCTACTTGTAAGAGAAATTAATTGCAATTATCAGTTTAAAATAAAATAGATTATTCATGACATGTTTTTCCTGATAATGAATTCACTATATCAATACAATATTTTCTAAAATGCTAATGATATTATTTTAGTCGTAAAATCCTGATTGGTTGAACACAATAAAAGAATAAATCTACTCTCAGTGTTTACTTTTTTAACCCCTAGTCAATATTATTGAAACCATCAAAATAGGATTCAGAGCAAGTTTATAAGTTTAGTAATATAGTTAACCTGATGGTTTTTAATAAGAAGGATTCTTCGGCTTTTAACATTAATTATAACATGTTTATAATAGTATTACAATGATATTGACAAAGATCCACCAAACTTAACCTGGGCAAGGAGGTGAAAGTGTTCTCAAATCATTCATCAGAGGTACATAAAAGCTCTGAAGATTTGGGCAGGCCTGTGCCTCACATTTGAACGTCCAGCTCTCTCCAGGGAGCAGGTCCTCAAGATGTGGCTGGTTATGATATGAGTGTAATTTTTCTAAGAGCTTAGAGAATTATTTAATCAATAAGCACAAGGCTTGTAATGAAATGTTTATTGATTTGGAGACATAAGTGGTATAGTTATACAGTAATGAAATTAGACTTATTCTCGGTCATTTGAAAACCCATTTGCTTTGAAGTGAAATCACAGAAATACGCAGTTACTATATCTATGTTTCAAGCCTGTGGAATAGAAGTTTGTTTTGTTTTAAAATAAGTAGAAAAGTTTCACAAATTATGGTTCTTTATCTGTGTGCCTATGTGTGTTGTGTGTATTTAGCTATAATTTTCACTAAACGTTCTTACTAATGTTTGATCTTATTTGCATGCATTGTGTGCACCCTGTAATGATCAGTACTGTGCTATGGGTAGACAGGCATGCTTAATAGTCCTGAGCTCGATACATGTGAACTAAGCTGATTCAGTTCCATCAGAATAGATACCTATTGAACATCTACTCTGTCATCAGCACTAGGCTGCATGTTACACAAAATATTAAAGAAGCATATATATGACCATCTTCAACAAGAAGCTTGAGATACCATTGGGGATATAAAATAGATACGGAACAATCAAAACAATGAATAATTAAGAAATCAAACAGAGATTCATAAAGTGCTCAATGAGGCTGAAGTAGGGAGAAGTCAGTGGTTGAACATGTCTCCCTGATCCTTTACCAGGTATTTGATCCTTCTAGAATAGGTTGCTTCATGATATATATACATCCAAACAACTAGGTTCCTTATGTTATTCACCAGCTCTGGAAACATTCATTCACTAGAAGAGATCCCTGACTAAGTCTGAGAACCACTCCCTTGCCTCATGTCAAAGGACATCCACGTCAATGCTGCATGAGGAACAGCACAACAGTGTTCTGACCGCTGACGTTACGACTGTCAGAGCAAAGTCATCCTCCACGTTTACTTGGTACTGACTCCTACTGATACCATTTGGCACCTCTGTTGGCAGAGTGGCATGCCCGCTAGTCAGCCACTTTCATTCTTCCTAACCACTCCCTGGGCCCTCAGATACATAAGAGAGTGATTTTCAGAAATAAGGGAAGAGAGAGGAGGCAAAGAACGTAGCATGCCCTCTGACATCAGTTTTCAAAATAAATAAGAGCTTGGCAGCCGATTACTGTCATGTGATTGGAAGTCTTTTATTATCACCTAATGGAATGATGTTTACAGGGAACTATGTGCTAATTTAACTCGATGCCTTTGCACTTTTCTCAGAGCCAGATAACAGTGAATGGAAACTCAGGAGGTGCCGTGAGTCCCATGAGTTACTATCAGAGGCCGTTTTCCCCCTCGGCATATTCTCTCCCAGCCTCACTCAACTCCAGCATTGTCATGCAGCACGGCACATCCCTCGGTAAGTAATTGACTCACCGTGATTTCCATGGCAACCTCAATGCGGCAAGTACAACCACATGAGAGAGATATGCGGCATCAAGGTGAGGGGGGAGCGCTCAGCACGCCACTATTTCATGACCCTATCCCCAGGGAGAAATTGGGGCAGAGGACCCAACAGGGGAGAAAATGGGCACCATGCTATTCCAAGACGATGACTCCACCTGTGTCTGAGCCTGGAGTGGGCACTCAAATGTTTGAGGGGGTGGAGTAGAAAGAAAAAGAAGATGGCTACTTAGGGCAAGGGGGTTTGGGCCACTGGAGGACATGAATGCAGGTTTTCTACTAGGGCAGCTTGTTCGTCTTTGGAAGAGCTTCCACCATGGACTATTTCCTGGGGTCTATATAAGGGAGAATCGTTTGACAGTTAAAACAGTGTAACAGGAGGACAGGCTGTCCCACAAAGCAGTGACACAGTCATCTACTGGCTCACAAAGGAGGAAACCACCATTCAGACCAAGGCTGGAAGACCTGCAGTCAGGGATGTGGTAGCAGGAAGCCACACAAGAGAAACTTAACAGTTCCCTTGAATGAAGATTCCGTGATTGTATAGAGCAATCGTTCTTAACCCTCTGAGGACTAGGAATTCAGCAAAAGATAGAGCTCTCCTCCAGAAAACAAATGGACATACGGACATTCATAAAAAATTGTAAGCAGATAATTTCATGGGGCTCATGGACTCTTTGTGACCTCCTGGGAAAGAAGCTGTGCTGTACAGTGACAGAAATGCTCTTACATGGTAACATATATTTGGATAGTTCAGAAAATAATGTGATACATACTTTTTTTTTTTTTTTTTTTTGAGACGGAGTCTCACTCTGTCACCCAGGCTGGAGTGCAATGGCGCGATCTCGGTTCTCTGCAACCTCTGCCTCCTGGGTTCAAGTGATGCTCCTGCCTCAGCCTCCCGAGTAGCTGGGATTACAGGTGCCCGCCACCACACCCAGCTAATTTTTAGTAGAGACAGGGGGTTTCACCATGTTGGCCAGGTTGGTCTCGAACTCCTGACCTCAGGTGATCCACCTGCCTCGACCTCCTAAAGTGCTGGGATTACCTCCCAAAGTGCTGGGTGGCATAAGCCACCGTGCCCAGCCCATAAATATTTCTTAGTTTGTAAAAATGTAACTTAAAAACCTAAAATATCAAAAAACAATACAAAATTGAACTATCATAGGAATTCAGGCTGAACAAGTTTCCATGATGTCAACTCACTAGGAAGCTTCTAGGACAGCAGGGAGCAGAGGGGAATTCTCAGGACAGCGGCACCATCCTGCACCTCCCAGAAAAGGAGAGGCCCGGTCCTCTGGCCACAGGGGCCAGCAACAGGGGGAAAGAAACTAAAACCCGGGACTTGAACCACCGTGTCTTCTTTGACACAGACAACACACCTCCTTCACGCTGTGTCAGTATTGAGAGGCTATGATGCTGTTCCTTTATTCAGGGTTGTTTTATGTCACCATCCAGCATGTGCATGGTGGAACTCAGCTTCTGACGTCAACCAAAGCCCTATAACTATAAAACTTTAAAGGTAGCTGTGGGACTTATTAAAGTCTAAATATATCTGCGCCTTCGCTGATGCTGTGCCTGAGGATCATCTGTGAATCCTACAATGATGTCCTTTTAGAGTTAAGAAAGTAAAACTGGCTTATGCCAAAATTTTGCCCTTTAACAATCAGCCCATAGTGTGGTGTTACAATGGAAGTCCATTATATCTAGATTGTTTAAAATGGAACTATGCATTTACACACATATAAAGTAAAACTCGACAAACTATTCTAGCCACAGCTTTTTCCCAAATAATTATTAACAAAGCCTGACTCTGTCTCATTGCCTGTCTTAGTGAATGCAGTTTTGTCCCCATCCCCACCCAACAAAAAAAAATATAAATACTTGAATGTAGATAGGCTTTGATTTTAGAATATATTGATAAGTAGATTTTACATATAAAATATTCTGCATGGGAAGAAACTCCCAATGTAAACATTGAACAAATTCCAGCTGGCCAGTGCTGTGATAAGGTTTCAGAGGAATATGTACATCTACCTTGCCCTAGATGAATTTTACATGTAGTTTAGGACAAAAGATTGCCAAGATGACAGCTAGTGGACCATATATGAAAATAATAAAATAAAGGGTTAACTTCTATTGCATAAGGTGTGGGTTCATAGAATGTAATGGATCAGATGTGAAGGCAGAGTTGATTCTCCTTACTTAGAGTAGGACTTTGCACATGCTAGTGTTCAAAAAACATTTGTTGCTAATAAAAATACTGGTATCATGGAGGCCCACTCAAGTCCTTTTTGGAATTAAATAGAAAGTCAATTAGTGTCAAATATCTCACTGTGTCTTAATAAGGACTAGCTTAACTGGGCGTCGTGGCTCACGCCTGTAATCCCAGCACTTTGGGAGGCCGAGGCGGGTGGATCACGAGGTCAGGAGATCGAGACCATCCTGGCTAACACGGTGAAACCCCGTCTCTACTAAAAATACAAAAAAAATTAGCTGGGCCTGGTGGCGGGCACCTGTAGTCCCAGCTACTCGGGAGGCTGAGGCAGGAGAACTGCGTGAACCCAGGAGGCAGAGCTTGCAGTGAGCCGAGATAGCGCCACTGCACTCCAGCCTGGGTGACTGAGCAAGACTCCGTCTCAAAAAAAATAAATAAATAAAAATAAGGACGAGTTTGAACCTTGTTTTCGCATTCAAGGGGCCAGCAGCAGGGGAAAGAAACTACAGCCCGGGACTTGAACCACCGTGTCTTCTTTGACAGCAGCCAGCACACCTCCGTCCCCAGCAGTGACTCAGTGTTGAAACACTGTGATGCTGTTCGTTTATTCAGGGACATTTTATGTCACCATCCAGCACATAAACTGCACATAAAGCAGTTTTATAACTAGCCTTATCCATTCTTCATCAAAAAATGTATTAAAAATGCCTTTCTGATGCAAGCTAAATTGAAAATAGTCATAATCATAGTAATAGCAGTTACAAATGTTACAATGGATTTTACCTCAGAGAGATCTGAATTTTAATTACCCTTATATTGATGAGTTAAAATTGCTTAAAAAGCTTACTTATGGCTGGCCACGGTGGCTCACGCCTGTAATCCTAGCACTTTGGGAGGCCAAGGCGGGGGGATCATGAGGTCAGGAGATCGAGACTATCCTGGCTAACATGGTGAAACCCCGTCTCTACTAAAAATACAAAAAATTACCCAGGCATAGTGGCACGCACCTGTAGTCCCAGCTACTCTGGAGGCTGAGGCAGGAGAATCGCTTGAACCCAGGAGGCTGAGGTTGAGATCACACCACTGCACTGCACTCCAGTTGGGCGACAGAGTGAGACTCCATCTCAAAAAAAAAAAAAAGCTTATTTTATACAAATTTTTCATGAAAAATACATTTATACATGATATATATCATATACACATAATGATATCAATGAGTCCCACCCTGAAACATGAGAATTTTTTTCATTTCCACCTTAAAGGACTTTCTGAGTGACAGTCCTGACAAACCATGACATAAAGAGTATATACAAAGTGTCATTCTTTGTCGCCAACATTTTCAAATTAATTGCAGAAAAATAGAAAGGCATATTATTAATCGTACTAGAGGAATGGTAATAATGATGATTTTTTAAAATGCCTGTGAACTAGGAGTAAATGGAATATATACTGCATGTCTGTACTCTGTTGCTTCTGAAAGTATTCTACAAGTTACTAAAAAACATGAAGAACTTGATAAGCCTCATCTAAATTATATCCTTAGGGCAGTTTTTGTCATCAAAGAGTAAAAAGTCATACTTTTTGATATTTTAAGGTAAAAATGCACATAGGAAATCGTCCTAATAATTTTAAGGCATTTATTTATTCAGAATCTTTCATGTCCAAAGGCTTGGATGTGAAGATTTTTTTAAGTGATTTTTGATTTTGCTTCATTTTTATGAAATCACTGTTACTGACTCAACAGTCATATCTTTGTCTAGAAATACATTTCAAAACTTAATAGTAGTTAGCAGTATCACAAGAATAATACTGATGTAAATGATGACCTGAGGGAAATTACTGAACTTGTCTCAGCTCCTGCCCCTCATCTATAAAACTGGTTCTTGCTCCCCCTACCCTGCCCTCCCTCAAAGATTACTGGAAGGAGAAGAGGAGATCATGCATTCAGAGCACTTCCTAAGTCAGCGGCCTCCACACAGTCATTTAACAGATGCCATTCTTCCTCCAGCCTTCTTCACAAAACGGGGAGGCCCTTGTTGATATAGATCTTTTCCCCGCACACCTACACAGTCTCCACCAGCTCAGATGGAAAGTAAATGAGTTAAAAGGGATAGTGATGGCAATATGGACTCTGTGTCACAGTTGGCATAAATATACAACAAGACACATGAATTTATGATTCCCTGTGCAATGAATACATTCCATGTTACCAAATTTTCTGTGCAGATTCCACAGACACATATCCCCAGCATGCGCAGTCTCTGGATGGCACCACCAGCAGCTCTATCCCCCTGTACCGATCCTCAGAGGAAGAGAAGAGAGTGACAGTCATCAAAGCCCCTCATTACCCAGGGATCGGGCCCGTGGATGAATCCGGAATCCCCACAGCAATTAGAACGGTAGGAAATGCCAGCGTGTGCGTCTGTCTGGGGCTGTGCACAGACTCCACAAAGGACGGATTGTCCACGGCTTTGTGCATTCCTAGGGTCTTATATAATGAGGATTGCCCTCTGTGCCATCCGAGTTCTCATGAATGTTATGCGTGTGTGGCAGAGAAAGAAAGCTGTCGATGGGAGAGAATTACACAATCTGTTTTTCCATTTGAATGAAACATCATGAACATTGCGATTTTGTTAAATGGTAAAACTATATTGTGTGGTTTAGTTTGTTTGTTTGTTTGTTTTTCTTTTACCTTTTACCAAGGAGGCTTAGGGCAATAGAGAGAAAAGAGAAGGAACAAGGCAATGGAGATTCTTTGGCTGCATTGAATTCCCACATGCATTGCAAATAAACCAGTGATGTGTTCATTTTTTGAAATAGATGTGTGTTAACACCGGGAGATTGGGAGCTGTGGTTTGGGAGTTGGGAGGTGAGATGATTGGAGTGAAGAGAGTTAATGTCATGGAAAGGAAAAGCTGTCCGAAGAAAAATACACATTTTAGTGTCCCTCTTCAGCCGTGCCTGCTGGGAGCTCTCCTGGGATGATAAGTGAAAGTGTTTGGATTTTTTTTAAGTTTTAAAACTCTGCCAAAGCATTGCTCAGTGTATCTGGGCAGCCCCTTCCGGCAAAACGCAGCAGTAGCAGAGGCAGCTTCTGAGAACCTGGGCAGGCAGCAGCCGGCTGACCAAGTCCACTGGAAGAGAAGGCTTGTGCCAGCCGGGAGAAGGAAGCCGGGGACAGGATGAAAGCAACAACAGCTTTGCAGGTGAAGCTGGGGGCCACGCGGGGAGGGACCGCAGCTGCATAGACTTTGCAGCAAGACCCATGCAAAGCTGGGGGGTGGCCAAGAGCTGCTCCCCTGGAATGCAGACCTGGGCAGCCACGACAATAAGGGATAGAGGCAAAGAATGGGAAAGAGAGCAGGAAAAAAAAAAAAAAAAAAAAGCCGTGGTAAGATTGGAAACAGTCAAAAACAACTAACAAGAAAGTGTGGGGATTTTCTTCTCTCCTTGACTTTACATTCTTATATGGGGATTATGTGTTTTATATACAGACAGAAGAGTTTAAAATGGATTATTCTCAGCATCTGTATTACAACTGGAAGCCAAAAAGTAAATCTGTACAGCAGTTACTGGGGTTTTAGACTCCTTTGATTGAGGGAATGTTGAATGTGACTATGACGCTCTAACAACCTGTCTTGAAACTGACGATGGCCGTATTTATGTGCCAAAGAAAAGTTCAGGGATTATGACCAATATTCTTCATTTTATGATGATTACATGTTTCTGGTGATGATGTTTTCTTGTTCATTTCCCTTCTAAGATTTCTGACTCAAAATGGTTAAATTTGAAAATTTCTTCTAATTATGTAGGGATAGACAGACAGATATGATGTCATTGGTTTTGTGTAATTGGCACTTGAAGCATAGTGTAGACAAAACTAAGAAAGCCCTGGTTCTATGTAGTTATAGATTCTGTCTGAGAGGATTTTATCAAAGATATCTGAGCATGTTTTTAGGTCAATAAATGATATATAATGAACATGGAAGCCTGGCCCATGTTTTTATCCATTATAAGACATAATTTCCTTAAGTAAACAGACTTTGCTTGGTTAGTGTCAAAAGGAAAAACTGAGATGCTAGAGATGGTTGATGAAAATTAAATCATCTTAAAATTTTTAAAATGTTTATCCATTGCCAAACCAAAAGCACGTTTAGGTATGCATAAGCAAACACACTAAACGTTTAATGCCAGTTTCCCTTCTATAAAACAGAAAACACAATATAACCAACGCAGAAGTTTCTTATAAGGAACTGTAATTTTTATGCACAATTGTCCTCTTACTTGGACCTTTAAAACTTGACAAAGAAGGTACAGGTCTATGAGAACTCTCCTCTTACACTGACTATACAGCCCTCCAGAGCACATCCCCATGTATAGCTGTGGTTATAAATGTCAAGTCAGGCTGTCTCTGAGCCACAGCAGGCCAAGACTCTCCAAGGCTGTTTTTCTTTCTCATGTGCGTAGAAAGTAATGATGATCAGATTCAGTGTATTTGCCAAAGGCGGTACTGTCGCATTGTACCATGCTGTAGTATTATTTTAGATAGCCAGCCTATGCCAAGGAAACAGAATTTTGTAAAGTCATCCAGAAACTCTAGAAAGCCAAGAGTCAACAAACAGTAGTTTTGAGCTATTTTAATGAAGGGAATCAGCCCTCCAGATTGCCCTGTCTCATGTGACCTGGGACATCTATGTGAACCTTTCAGTGCAGTTCTTCAAAACAACAAAAATCGCCAGGGCTCAGGTCCCATGAGATTGTGTCATTAAGGCCAGCTAGTTAAGTGAAATACAAGATTCTTCTCTTCTACTTCCAGTATAACACTTGTTTGAGTATTTTCGAAACCGAAAAGGAGAAAAAAATAGAACAGAGTCACTGTATACTGCTATGTAGAAAATATGTCTTTTTTTCTTTTTTGAAATCTCTGTGTGTTGAATCAGTGTAGAGTTCTGATGTTTTGAAAACTGTAGGAATGTAAAAATTCAGGTCTATTCAGTCAAGGTTGTAGAAAAAACTGCATAGTGAATTGCTAGTAGCTGTTTTTCATGCAAAATGATTTTACTTACAAAAGTAAACTTCCTGAAATTTGAGTAGACTATTTTCTTATTCTCAGCCTTAGGCATAGCGATCTCCATGATGGCATTTACAAAAGGAACTTTAAATGCTTAGAGTACTTCTTTTAGAAAGGGACATAGAGTTTTAGTATTTTATTTTACCAGCTTCATATTTCCCTTTGCCAGCGGGGCATTTTCTGGCATCTCTGTGCTCACCATATAAAGCTAGCAGATGGCATCACTGTGAGATCCTACCTGATATAGGCCCTCCAGCAAGTGAAGAAGAAAAAACCTGTCTGTCAAGATGCATTGCCATATACAGTGATAGGACTTACTTAGTAGCCTTCCTTGTTGCCATCAGCATGTCCAGGAAAACATTTTTGCACAATATTATGTTGTATTTTCTGTTGCTTTAGGACGGTAAAAGAAATGAGGTTTAATGAAAGAGAAATCAGTCCTTTATAAAAATAAACTTTCTTGAAAGATACATGTTTAGCAACTTTGTTTGAACCAGCAAATAATAGACTCTTGCTTCATGACTGCAATCCCTTCCACCATGTCCCATCCTTTGATTGAATATTCAATCAATAACCTCAACTCTTCCATGTAGAAAGAGCCCAGAATGAAGAGCTTACTCACAACGAAGTCAAGTGGCCCTTAATGTTAATCTGTATTTGGGGTGATTTTCAGAATAATATATTCTCAGGGGTCAAAATAAATTTAGATACAGCACAAAACCCTTAATGTCCAGATGAAAAATGCAGTGACCACATTTCTGGGGAAAAAAAGATCAGGCAATAATATCTAAACCAAAGCTCAGTCTATTAAGTATAAGAATACTTTTGTATCAGTCCTAACAGAATTTTTTAAATGGAGATCTGTTTTGGAAAGTCTGGTATATTTAGTTACTATAAGCAGAATCATCCAGCTTGTTGCCCAGGTAGCTCTAAGAGAGTTGGGGTAAGATCTTGCCAAGCAAAATCTGTGAATATGATTATAAAAGCATGTGTCTACTTTTACAGGTATACAGAAAGGCAGAGCTCCATCCAATAGGCTACATTCATTCATTATTTCATTCTACAAATATTTGCGCTTCCCTGGTGTTATTATGGATTGAGTAGTTATTACCTTCTAGGCATTGTTGTAGGCCTTGTGTATACATTGTCTCATTCAATTTCCATAACAATCCTATGACTTAGATATAATTACATCATTTTAGAGAGGAGAAAACTGAGGCTCAAGAAGGTGACATGACTTGTCCAAATTCGTATTGCTAGGGTGTATTAAGCAGCAATTTAAAGAACCAAGATTTGAATCTTGGTTCAAGATTCTACATTACTTTCATCTTTCCACTACAGCCTACTGCTCGCCTCATGTCCGAAGCCTGGATCCGTAAGGACTTCTACTCTCAAGGAACCTACAATTTTATCAGAGCAAATGTTGTATACACCCTGTTATCATTAAAATTTTTGAAGCAATATCTACATTCTTAAATTTTCTCTAGGACTCTGGGATGCCTACTACATTTTGTATTTTAGTAACTTAGACTAGTAAATAGCAAATTTATTTCTCTAGAGCCACGCTGATCAGAATACAATTTGAGTCAAAATATTCCCCAGTTAGTTCCGAAAACACTGTCTTGACAGAACATTCAATAAAAAGCATCTAAGGATAGTGATCATTATCTACCAAAAGGAGTTAAGCAAATTATTACAACAATAACTTTTATTAAGTGAACTTTATGTAAATATATTTGTGCAAATATCAACTCTCTAGTGCTGGGCACAGCTATAATTCGAAAAAATAAAACCATAGCATCTAATGTTCCAACTCAGCCTAAATTCAAACACAAGGTAATAGATTTACCAACTGCACACGTAACTAAGTAAATTGCTGAAATTGTCATGAAGCCATAGTAAAGAGTCAGAACATTTTATCACAGAATGGGACTCTGTTATTAAGATGATGAAATAGAGAAATGAAAACACTGAGGAGCGATGTTGGTTGGAGGCCAGTTTGTAACCATTGGACGCTCTCTTCCTTACAGACAGTCGACCGGCCGAAGGACTGGTACAAGACGATGTTTAAGCAAATTCACATGGTACACAAGCCGGGTATGTGTGCTGCCCTGCTTTCTGGTCAGGTCCTTGTGGGTTGAAGGGGGTACATTCGTCTTTTGTATAGGTTTGATTCACACACAATGTCAAGACCCCAGCAAACTCCACATCCCCTTTCTTTCTAGCATGCCTCCTCTTCTCCTTCTATCACCCCTCCAGTGACAGATCCCTGTGCCTCTGCCTCCCACCTGAGCTGCCGAGAAGCCTCCCCATGGAGGACAACCAGGCCCTCTGGCCTCAGCCCTCCATCCTCCCCTGTCCACAGTCTAAATTGGTGTGTTGCCTGGGTAAACAGACACATTGTTCCTCTGCCCACCCCTGTCTGCTCTCATCAAGACAGTGAGTCTGAGCAGGTCTGCCTGAGCCCGCACTGTAGACAGGAGACCACTAAGCACTTAGTAAAGGAAATTCACCATCCAGAGCAGAGAGGGCTCTGGGGAAGCAAGGACAAGGGCCTGACTTTGCATGCTATGAAGAGGGCAGCAAGACGAATATGTTACAGACAAAAAGGGCAGTTTGCAGAGGCCTGCAGTGGCACACACCTGTAATCCCAGCTGCTCAGAAGGCTAATGTGGGAGAATGGTTTGAGCCCAGGGGTTGGAGGTTTGGAGGCTGCAGTAAGCAACGATCATACCGCTGCACTCCAGACTGGACGACAGAGTAAGACCCTGTCTCTAAAAAAAAGAAAAAAAGAAAATGGCATTGTGAACTAGCAAAAATACATTGCTTTTCTAACAAATTTCTGTTGTTTCTCTGAAGTTCTGCTGTCTCGTTATCCTTTGGTGACAATCTATATTACCATAATATTTATGTTTCATTTTCTAGATGATGACACAGACATGTATAATACTCCTTATACATACAATGCAGGTAGGATGAGTTTCCTTGCTTGCAATGCCTATTTTATGCTCAGCAATGTTTGGAAGAACTACATAGTCACCTTGTTCCCTCTTCTGTTTGAGCACATGTTTTCAGTTCATATATTAGGACGAGGATTTCTTTTCTTTTCTCAGAGCATGCATAACAAAAGGATTGACTTTTCTCATGGAAATGAGAACTAATACTGGTTTATCTCATTCATTCCCACTTTTGATTTATTCTCAGCTTCAGGAATGTTTAACCAAAGTGTGAAGGACAGGCTGAAAGGACACACTGTAACCCAGGGTACAAAATAAGATAAAGATCTTTTATCAGCAGAGAGAATGATTACAATTGTGTGTAAGATCTTTCAGATACACTTCACCAAAAACAAGTCAAACAAAGTATTCTGTGACCTTGTCCCTGCTTTTTGCTCCAAAATGCAACCATTCATTGAAAGAGTTTAAAAATCCCCCTTGGCGGGGCCACTTTTCTGACTCAGAATTGCCAGTGGTCACGATAGAATGACTTCAGTTCCAGGCATTGCCACTTGGATTGGCGAGCATTGGTATCTTGTGCAGGGGTCTGCAAACTGGAGGGAGGGACCCCTGACAAATGTTTTTCCCTTCATCACTTTCTCTTGAATGTTGCCTCAGGGGATTCTGCCCAGGGCTCCTCTCCCTGCCCAGCCACGGGCTCAGGACAGGTGCACAACTATTTTTTTTCTTCTTCCTTTAGACCAGTTTCTGATGCTGGCACTGCTCCCCTCCCCTTCAGCAGCTGCAGCCTCACTTGGGGTCCTCTGGGCAGCCTAGGGTCGCATGATCTTCCTGTTCTGCACCCCTGGAGACCACACTCAGGCCCTTTAACTATTTGGGATTGTGCTCCTATCTCCAAAGATAAATATATAGAGGGAAAATCAGTAGAACAAACTCAGCGAGCCCTCTGGGTTTAAGTCTTGGCTCCCCCTACTGATAGCTTGAGGCCCACAAAGATTTTCCCTTAACTTTCATCCCTGCTCCCACACACACCAAACTCACCTCCTTTATTTAGCTCAAAAGTTGAAGTCCGACTGTTGAATCCAAGCAAAACTGTAAGTGTAGATGTTGTCTCTTTTCATTTGCTGTGGAAATGTTCATGGGCTTTCAGGAGAAGCAAACGGGTACAGATAGAATTAGCTCCAATGATTGGGTGGAGGAAAATTTAGAATTTTTATAACTGTTTTAATATTGAGGTTTGTGTCACATTAGTGATTAGTGAATGGAACAGCAGTGACATATTACTTTGTACAGGCCTACAGGCTGATCATTTGATCAGTGGACGAGTCAACTGCAGCTAGTGCAAGCCATGGCTTCACACCTTGCACTTTTCTGCCTTTTTTCTATACCATCCCTGCTCCCCTCTTGCCCTGCCCTCCGAAACTCACTCAGGGCTGACTCTGGACGCATGGGTTCCATGATGCCTTCTCCGAGCAATCTACCACCTACTAACATCCTTTAATTCTTACTATGTGTTTTCTTCATTTGGTCTTTATTATCTTTTACCAATTATTTTCCATCATATTTCTATTTGTGTCTGATTTTCCCAGGTGCACTCTAAGCATATTGAAGACTAATGTTTCCTTGTACCTTGCACAGCACTTTATAAACACAACTGTGTGCAATATTTTGTTTGACTACAATTAGCATGTGAATTTTCATATGTAAAGCAGGGTTTTTAAAGTATTAGAAGATATTTGGAAACAGTTCCATTTTTAATCTTGCTCTGAAAACTGAACTATTTTCTTGTGTATACAATTGAAGAGAAAATTTGCTGAGTGCTTATAAGTTTATTCCTAGTACCAGTCTGAATTATTACTAGTTCTGAAATAATTGAAAAGATTTACTGTAATCAGGGCTTACGTACAGAATAAATTTGTAATTAATAAATTAATGGAAATTAGTACAATAATATTAATAAATTACCTTCTAATGTATGCATTATGAATATGCTTATTGATAATAATGTCTATGCAATCATTGGCTATTTTGAGGGGGACAAATAATTCATTTTTAAGAGGTTATTTGCTTCTGTTTTTTGTCTGCTTTTGTTTTTTGTCATGATAGGTCTGTACAACCCACCCTACAGTGCTCAGTCACACCCTGCTGCAAAGACCCAAACCTACAGACCTCTTTCCAAAAGCCACTCTGACAACAGCACCAATGCCTTTAAGGATGCATCCTCTCCAGTGCCTCCCCCACATGTTCCACCTCCAGTCCCACCGCTTCGACCAAGAGATCGGTCTTCAACAGAAAAGTAAGGCATTTCCCCCCAGGGTGGCCTATATTTAGCTTAGGATAAAAATAAGGCTACATGGCATTCAGTAGAAGAATCAGTGCACCTGTCACAGAGAGAGTGTACGTATAATCTTGTTGGTCTATACATATACCATATTGACCTCCTCTGCTGGGATTGTAGCAAATGTTTTTTTTTTTTTTTTTTTTTTTTGAGACGGAGTCTCGCTCTCTCGCCCAGGCTGGAGTGCAGTGGTGCAGTCTCGGCTCACTGCAAGCTCCGCCTCCCGGGTTCATGCCATTCTCCTGCCTCAGCCTCTCCGAGTAGCTGGGACCACAGGTGCCCGCCACCACGCCCGGCTAATTTTTTTTTTTGTATTTTTAGTAGAGACGGGGTTTCACCGTGGTCTCGATCTCCTGACCTCGTGATGTTTTCACTGTCTTGTTTCATGATACCGGAGTGTCCTAAATTAGATTTGAAGTAATATGGACACATTTTCTGCTTTTTGATCAATACGTACATATAAGAGACAAGTAAATAGAAATAATGGACATGTACTTCCTTTGGTATACCAGGTTACAGGCTATGCAGTTAATTTTCTGTTTCCCCAGGTCTATTAATAAGAGACATTTTTGAAAGCAGGGAAAGTTATTCATAAATCATAATGAGGCATTAGTTAATAAGTGTCTGTGACTTGTTTCTACCAGTTTTTCAAGCTAATATGAGTTTTCATTTCTCCACTGAAATATTTTTATACAAACTATCCACATGAAAATAAAAATTTATAAACACGTTTTTATTGTGTTCTTTTTACTGGGATTATGACTAATACTTCTACTTATAGGTAACCTTTATTGAGCGCTCATTACAGGCCAAGCACTAGGCTAAGCGCTTTTTCTGTGTCATATCATTTGATTCCAAGAACAACCCAGTGAGATACGTTCTATTTTAAAGAGGAAGAAACTGCAGTTTAGAAAATGGAGGGAACTTACTCAGCTCATACAGCTCAATGTCCAAGCCAGGGTCCAAGCTCAGCTCTGATTAAACCCAAGTCCTATGCTATCCTAGCAATTAATAAATAAGAATATAAAAATGATTTCTTAATACTGGTTATTAAGCATTATCATACCCATTCCAGAAAAATCGTATTCAACACCGTATTGTACCATTAAGAGTAACTGATGATCAGGCCAGGTGTGGTGGCTCATGCCTGTAGTCCCAGCACTTTTTTTTTTTTTTTGAAATGGAGTCTCACTCTGTTACCCAGGCTGGAGTGCAGAATGGTGTTATCTCGGCTCGCTGCAACCTCTGACTCCCGGGCTCAAGCAATTCTCTGCCTCAGCCTCCCGAGTAGCTGGGATTACAGGCACCTGCCACCACACCTGGCTAATTTTTGTACCATTTTGGCCAGGCTGGTCTTAACTCCTGACCTCGTGATCCACCCACCTCGGCCTCCCAAAGTGCTAGGATTACAGGCGTGAGTCACTGCACCCAGCCAGTCCCAGCATTTTGGGAAGCCATGGTGTGTGGATTGCCTGAGGCCAGAGGTGCGAGACGGGCCTGGCCAACATGGTGAAATCCCATCTTCACTAAAATAAATAAATAAAAAGTTTATAATAGAGCAATCGATGATCATATAGGGTACAGCATCCCACCAAAACACACACATCATGCGTGAAGGGGGTCTCACTTTAATACCAATCTCCTCAGGATGAATTATATGAGGCCTTAAAATTGAGAAACAGTTTTCTAGACACAAATTTTTATCTTTGTCATCAAAAAATAACCAAAATTAACTTTTTGATTTAAAGGTATTACCCATCTGATATGTTTTGTTAAAATTAAATATCTCATTAAAACATATGATAACCTCCTAAAAAATTCCATATGGCTTTCATATGTATTATCTCATGTAATGCTCAAAACTCCTCTGCAAGGAAGAACAATACATTATTGCCATCTGTGTTTTACACAAATAGAAAAAATGAAGACTGAGAAAGTTTAGGGGGTCTTGCTCCGTATCACTCATGAATGTAGTAGAAAGCTAGGACTTGCCCCCTAATTCTGTCTCTTAGAGTGTTTCTATTTCCAACGGGCCATGGAGCAAGAATTTCATTCCATTCCATGGAAGCAGAATTACCCCCATCTATAGTCAGAAAATCCTTCCTCCTAAAAACCACAGCCCCTGGGAGGCTGAGGAGAGAGGACGGCTTGAGCCCAGGAGTTTGAGACTGCAGCGAGCTATGATCACACCACTGCACTCCAGCCTGGGCAACAGAGGAAGACTCTGTCTTGAAAAAAGCAAAAAAACAAAAAACAAACCCAAAGATGCCTTCTTCTTTGGCTCAGCAGCCTAGAAAAGCTTAGTTTTGTGAAACCCTTTTTTGAAGCTTTCCTTCGTGAGTCTTCGGACAGCCTCTTGGAAGATATTCCTTAGGGGAAAAGTGCTGGTTCCCATGAGTGAGATGTTTGACTGGTTTTTCAAGGCTCACACCATAAGACGACCTCCTATACCACACTGCCTGCTCTGGGGCACGCCAACCCACAGGACACTTCTGCACTCTTCCCAAGCGACGATCCCACTTCAAGAAATAAGATCAAACGTGGTGTGTGCATTACTCCTTGTCACTTTGGATCAAGGATCACAAAGGTCACAAAGTGATGGGTTAAACACGCATAGTTCAGCAGAGCATACTGCCACCTATTTTAAGCACAAACGTACACAGCTGCCGTTAGGAACCCAGGGGCTCACTCTCTGCGTGTCTACAAACCCCCCATGTGACTTTTTGAGCCAGTGGGGTGGGGAATGTGGTATTTTTTGCAGATTAATTTTTTATCCTGAGAGATTTTTTAAAAACTATACTAAAAGTAACTTTGAAAACAGATAACTGGTTTTACACAATTGGTTTAAGCAAAAAGGATTATTTTAATGTGTGATTTGTTGTTTATTTCTAGGCACGACTGGGATCCTCCAGACAGAAAAGTGGACACAAGAAAATTTCGGTCTGAGCCAAGGAGTATTTTTGAATATGAACCTGGCAAGTCATCAATTCTGCAGCATGAAAGACCAGTAAGCACTTGTCATTAAACAGAGTATGCCAGCCCGCTGAGCTCCCAGGGTTCCCCAATAAACCTGAATTTCAGATCCATTAGCGATTTTTGTCACAAAGGTAATTACTTAGAAATCATCTTTATTTTGTATCATGATTTGTACATCTCATCTCAGAATTGAAAGATACACGTTCTAATATATTGTCTTTACTGACCAAATACGAGTGTGTGTGTGTGTGTGTGTGTGTATTTATATATATATATATACACACACACACATAGGTGTATATACATACACATATATACACATGTGTATACACATACACATATATACACATGTGTATACACACACACATACATATTTATATGCAAGATTCATTTGCATGTAACTATAACTGTGCCTAATCATTAATCAGAGTTTAACTTTTAAAAAACGTTCATAAATGCAATACTTAATTGCTATCATAGCTTGCTAATGAGAAAAATCATTAATTAATCTCCCCAAGACACATGGACCCAGGCAGTTCTATCCCTTGTTTTCCATATTGGCTTTTTAATATTTCTTTGGATGAAGGAGAATTTTCCAAATGCCCTTTTCGTAACAAGTTGTTTTAATTGCTTCTTATTAAATCCCTCCTCAGGTTACCAAGCCTCAAGCTTCCTGATTGATTGTCATTCTAATGGATCAAGATTATATTTCACTTTGCAGGATTTTTTCCAATTATTTAATTATATGCAAACAAAAATATCTATACACTTAAGAAGAACCACTTGCCTCCTTGAAGCACAGGTTCACACATAGGTCTTCCCTTGGCCTTCTTTGGTTTTGATTCCCCAATACTCCCTTGCATGTCCTTTGCTTCCCCTCAGAAATCAGTGCCCTCAGGATTTTCTTTGAAACTCCACAGTTCCTCTGCATCTCCTTCCAAACCTACTTCTAGGAAAACATTTGCAATCAATTGCAATTTAGTCTCATTTTTGCTTTAAAAGAATTTTAGGTGTCAGTGAACAGGAAAAAGAGAGTTTTCTTTGTGGAGCTCCTTCAAGAGTCTCCAAGAAATCACACTCATATATAATCCAAGGCCAGCCCTGTGGTTTAATTGGAAACTCTAGCCTTGCCACACCCAACATGAGTGTCCTTGATTTAGTTTTTGAAACCCTGTATTTGTGGTTGTGTTCTGGAGAAGCATGTTCAAAACCTTATCATCAGATAATTCATACATGGTATTTATCTAAGCCTTCTTACCCTTTCTTTAAATCACCATATCTTTTAGAGTAACAGGACTACAAAAGAAAAACTGAAAGAAAAAAAATCACTGATTTGCAGGCACCGTTGCAAACTTATAACCTATTTACTAGTTTCTATGATTGAGTATCAGGCTACTCTGAAATTTCCAGAATGAGAATTGAGTGAAACACAATGTCACCATTGCATAAAATTGAAAGCAGTGAAATAATACATCTCAGATTGAAATTAAATAGCAAAACTTTAATGATCTTTCTAATAATTTATGAGACTCTTAGGATAACGAACATGGTAATCGTATTGGAATGCTTTGGTAGCTGTGGTGTCAGGAAACAGGATTGGTTTTAGAAGCTCTCTCAGCAGGATGTTTCTATTAGTTAGTCATTCAGTAAAACTGATTGAGCACCAGCTACATGCCAGGCTTTATGTGAGGTGCACAGCGGGGAACAGGACACACTGTCTACCTTGAGGAACTTCAAGTCTATCATCTAATATCTACGCAGGACTGGATCTGAGTTTGTGCAAAGTGAACAGCCTCTTACATGGTTAAAACAGATGCACACCTAAAAAACCCTCCCTTTGCTCCCTTTAGGGTTTATACATTGACCCTATCATTGTGATTGAAATTCTAACATTACTCTTGTCTGTGGGTTAAAAGAGACTTTAAAGACTCCTCGTTTTACGATAGCCATAATAATAGCAATAACAATGATTGTAAATCTTTATTGAGCACTCACTATACGCCAGGCTCTGTAATTAGTAATTTATGCCTTATCTCATGTAAAGTTTCCAACAGCACTATTAAGCAGACACATGGCATTTCCATGTTACAGATGAAGAGACTGAAACACACATTAGCTCGCCTTGCCCCAGGGACACAGAGCTGGTGGGAGCCAGAACTAGGAGTTGAGCCCAGGCACAATCGTGCCTGGTGCACTTGGTCACTGCTATACAGCCACTCCAGGCGTAGCTGAGCAGGAAACACATTGAAGTATTGTTGTTATTTGATTCACTTATTTGATAATTTTGCAGTATAAATTAATTTATTTACTGGCTAATTTATAATAAAGTATACCTGATTTACTTTATCAGAAACTTAGGCCCTAAATAGTTACCACACAGGACCAGTAGATGTGACTGGTTGTAAGACAGGAAGGTCTGGAGCCATGAATGTGACAGAGATTCGAGTGTGGATAGGTCTCTGCAGCCACAGGAGAAGATAAGTAGAAGGAACGTAGAAACTTAGAAGGAAATGAGAATGGCTATCCTATGGAGAAATAGAAAGAACCAAAAATGTTATCCCTCCTAAACAATTTTGGAGAGGACCAGCCTTAAGCAAAATGGTTTGAGCTGGCCATATGGAACACGTTGGCCAGCCTTTCCAGTGCAGGACTAGTTCATCAGCTTTTTAAAAAAATGAGTCCTGACTTCGTTTCAATTGCCTCTATAAATTAGAAAACAAAAAGAGCCAAGTGGGCAGTGGTGATGCAGAAACTGGCTGCGTATTGATATAGTTTACATAAGATTCTGATGTGTTTGAAAATACAAGCTAGAGGTTGAAGAGCAGGCGTGCTGAATGACAGTGGCGTCACAGCGAATGGCCAGCACTGAGGGGTAGCAAGGTCTCATCCGTGCATTCTCATGTCTTTTGACTCCAAGATGGCTTGGAAGCATTCCTTTGCTCTTTTCATTTTTTGTTTGTTTGTTTGTTTTTTGAGATGGAGTCTCGCTGTCGCCCAGGCTGGAGTGCAGTGACCCCATCTCGGCTCACTGCAAGCTCCGCCTCCCGGGTTCACGCCATTCTCCTGCCTCAGCCTCCGGAGTAGCTGGGACTACAGGTGCCCGCCACCACGCCCGGCTAATTTTTTGTATTTTTAGTAGAGATGGGGTTTCACCGTGTTAGCCAGGATGGTCTCGATCTCCTGACCTCATGATCCGCCCGCCTCAGCCTCACAGAGTGCTGGGATTACAGGCGTGAGCCACCGCGTGTGGACTCA
This sequence comes from Symphalangus syndactylus, assembly GCF_028878055.3. NCBI lineage: Eukaryota > Metazoa > Chordata > Mammalia > Primates > Hylobatidae > Symphalangus > Symphalangus syndactylus. Next base: position 158,817,986 of record NC_072426.2, on the reverse strand, counting down.
TTTTTAATTTTTGAAAAATATACACAACACCTGGGCAATTCTGTGTTGCTCTTCTGAATCTCTACGTGGCCTCTCCATCTGCCCAGTTTTCCAAAGGGTCATCTTGGGTTTTCCCCTCTCCTCCAGTGGACTCAGTGTCACCTGCCAGGAGAAGTGCCACTTCCGCTCCTGTCTTCTGTCCCACAATTGTCCGTGCCTGGACTACAGTGACAGCCACCTGATTCATTTCCATACCTCTCCAGTCTAGTCTCCACACCACAGCGAAGGCAATCTTTAGAAAATCTTTATAAAACCTCCAGCTCAAAATTTTCTCCTGGCTCTTCACTGTCCTTCGAGCAAAATCTAAAACCCTGAGCATAATTTATAGAAGACCTGTGATTGGGCTCCAGCTGACCACTCCAGCCTCACCTCTCCTCCCATCCTCCCTGCCTCACTAGGTTCCAGCTACACAGAGAACTTTCAATTCCCGCCTTGCTGGGCCTCTGTAAAGGCTGCTCTTCCCCACCAGGAAAAGCTCTCCCCACCACCTCTTCCTTCACATGGAGAATTCCATCCCATCCTCCAGGTCCCAGCACAGTCCCCCCTCCCCCAGGGAATGTGCCTGCCTCCTCAGCACTAGGCTGGAGGCTCTCCCTGCTGTGTGCCCATGGCACACTGTGTTCCTCATGAGATCTTGAGCTACTTGAAGGCGAGGGCCGTAACTGGTCCACCAGTTGTATCCCAACACCTGGCACAATGCCTGGCCTATAGTAGGTGTTCAGTGAATATGCATTTGTGGAATTTCTAAGTGAATGAAGGCGCACAGGTTTCACCCTTGCAGTTAGTGGATAAAGTTGGTGAGGGACTGAATCCTTGTTCTGTTGCTTATCCATGAAGCCTATATATTTCTAGTGCAAAAGGCCCAGTGGGTCTCAAAACATTCTTGGAGGGATTTGACACACTGCTATTAGTAGTGATTCATAATTCCATGATTCCCTGGGGTACAGAGGAGGCAGGGGTATAGTACTGTTTGAACAAAAGTCCTCCCAAGACCCTGGCTAAAAGATCTTCCTTAGGAATCAATGGCATATGCATTTATGTTCTTTAACAGGGAAAGTAAAAGTGAGTGCACTTTTTTGAAGTTCATAAATACTCATGTGACTGTAAATTTAGAAATGTTAATTAATTGGGCCTAATGTTTGATCTGGAAAAGTACTCAGCAGTCACCAGGAATTTGCCTTGAACTGATTCGAACCACAAATCAGAACCGTATTTCCACAATTTAATTTTTCCATGAGACAATCATAAAAACTCTGCTGGGATTATATTACTAAAACCTTTACATCCCATTACATTGGATATGTTTGTAGGTGAGTAATGTTAAATTTTAAAAATTTTAATAAAGCATTTGTTTAGGACCTCTGTATGCTTGATAAAGTAAAAAAAAATATATGAAAATGTTACCCTAACCTACAATAACTAAACTTGAACATAATGATAAAAGCAGAAGAAAATAATCATTGAAAACACTGTGCAGAGTTGAAATGCAATTTAAACCCCTAATGAGCTTAAGCTTCTTTATCAATAAAGATTGTCAGTCAATACTTAAACTATAAAAATTTCAGGAGTTTCATCTGATGACCGTTAAGAATTATCCCAACTAATAATGTATATAGCATTTATCGTGAAACCACAATAAACATAAAACATGGTAGTCAATGTTATTAAAGCTTAAAATGGAATGAGCATAATTTTCAAAAAGGAAATAGCACTGGCACTTCTGTTTAGAACAACGTATAGAAAGCATATGCCTCATTGAGAATACTTAGTGGAATTTCTATAACCACAAAAGCAATTAAATGCTTTTAAATTATAGAAAACACTAAAATTTTTAAAGTTATTCACCGTTGGTAGCTTTTAAGTAAGGATCACATGTGATTTATAGTTGTAGCTTTTCTTAAACACATCCTCTTGCACTGATGACACAAAGTTAGTTTTAAACGGAGGTTTGCTGGTGGGTTTTTTTTTTTTTTTTTTTTTTAATGAAAAGAAACCAAAAAAAAAAAAAAATCACACCAAGGTTAGAAAGATGCATATCAGTGTCTTTGCTCTTTTGTCTTTTATGAGCAATTAGAGTAAACCATAATCATACTTCCTAAATGAGTTTCTGAGTGTTAATATTAGTGCTGTACTCAAAGGAATGTCCATGTTCCCCATGGAAAGTGTTAAATTACTGAGATTAGTGATTTGTGTGTATATCCATCTGTTGACTGACCATCTGTATGTGTGTCACTGACTGTTGTGAGGCTTCTGTGTTCCTTAGCAGTGCCTCCAGATCACCACAGGACATTTAATTATTGCATGAATTAAAAGATTCAATAGGTCAACCACAGCAAAGAGAAAATTCTAGTTCTGCCACTAACACTTCCTTTAACACAACTCTGCTCAAACACGTGCCTTTCATTGCATTCCAAAGTTATCAATAATTACCAGCTATCATTGTTTTGGGTGTTTTCTCTGCTAATTTCTATTGGCATGCATTCTAGATAATTGCCCATTGTAACTATAAATTGACTTTTTAAATCAACAAAAGCATAATTCATGGAAAACTGCCATTCTAAGGTATGATGCAAGATGGTAGATATTCTGCTTCCTTTTCCATATTCTATCATAGAGATGCATTACTACAAATCAGGACTTGGTATATCAATTTGTTACATATTTTCTTAAGGTGGGAGTCAAAGTGAAGCTACATAGCTAACAAGTCTTATTCATTTAGTAAACTGGCTGCCCTCTGCTGTTCATAATGTTTCTTAAACAGATTTGTTTCCTCTAAGAGAAGTTTCTATCTCCCCTTAGCAAAACAAAATATTATTCTTGAAAGCAGAAGTTCTAATAATCAATTAATAATATCGTTCAGTGTGTAACATTAGAAACCATGAAGTTTAAAAGAGTCAGAGGTTAGTTTTCCTGTAGAAGAAATAGTATGTCTTTCTAAACAGAAGAGAAATTACTGGAAATTCTCTCTACTGTCAGTCACCCTAAAAACCAGCTCCAGCAAAACCATTTCATGAAATAATTATGCATCTATAATGATCTAAATAATAATTGGAGAAAAATAGTATTTTATTGACATTAAAATCTCAATACTATTGCAACTATTGAATCAAATATAAATTGAATGAAATTTTTTAATTCAACAGAAAATAGCAAATTGGTTACTAGAATATTTTGTCTCTACCAATTTCACTACTACTTCTGAGGTGTAAACCGAATATGATACTGGCATAAATAAGGAAAAATATCTCAAGATTTCTAGACATTTTCCCATGTCTAATAGTAGGGTGTTCTCTCTGAATTTCTTTATTACAAAAATAACATTATGACAATAAAGCAAAATAATATTTAAAAGAAAGAAAAAACAAACAGTCGCAATACCAGAACACCATTATAGTCGTTTGTGTATGTGTGACTTTCTTTACTGTGTTCATGCAGAGACAATCTGTGTAATACCATTGTAACTACTGTACCAGTGCGTGGTTAGATTCTGTTTTGACTGCTTGGTATCTCATTGTGAGCATTTCCCAGGGACACTACACAGTCTTTATAATTACGATACTACATCTTTTGGATAGCTTAGGCTTTTGCACTATTTTGTCATGATGCCTCAAATTTTTCTATCATTTTCTGTAATTACTATTATAATCTTTTATTATAAAATATTGAAACAAAGTCACATCACTAAAAACACTGTGAGTATAATTTATTATTAAGTGTAGACTGTGTATCATTAGCAAAACTTGTAAATGCAACGAGTCAATAAAACAGTAGAACAATGTCAAAATCATGGCTTTTGTTGGAATATGGAACATTTCAAGCTCCCAGCACTGCGAAGGTTACATAGCATTTTTTTCACAACCAAGATGTCGCTACTCAATTTAAGTCCCCGAGTTCCTTTAAGAATTGTAAGCAAATGATACCGAATTGTTCTGAAGCAGTGAGCACTTAATAGTCCTCCTGGAATATGTCTTGGGAGTCACAGCTCCTCTCCTAGCCAGAGTGAATGGCTTTTAGGGAACCATATAATTTTTCTTAGAATTTTTTTTCTGACTTAAGATACTGTACTCTTCAATTGTACCACATTTAATTAGTGTCATATAATAATTATCAAAGAAGTAATAACTTGTATACAGTACTTTAAGCTCTTAGATTTAATATAAAATCAGCAGCCTAAATCAATCTAGTCAGCCATGTATTATTGGAAAATATTAAGCACATTGCTGGGTAGGGTAAACACTCTACATCTGTTTTCTATTACTAGAATAATTGTATGTATTTTCTCCAACTGCTTATATTAACACTCCTAGTTTTTTCATCTTAAAAACAGCATTCAGAAACCTCTGAAGGGAAGCAAGTCAATTATAAACTTGGCTTTTTCTGTAAATTAGAACAGCAAGGAAACCAAGGTGGGATTTTATCGCAAGCTCCCTCCCCTGCCCCGCCATCCACGGTATTGTGAAAAACCAGATCCCCTTCTCAGCTCAGAGTAGGCAGCCGGGAGGTGAATCTTGGGGATGGGCTGGGCAGGGCTTCGCAGCGGCCCGGGTCGCTCCCGAGGCGTCTGGGTCCCTAGAGACACTTCGCCTCCCGGCCTAACGCAGGCACAGCGCGCTGCCAGGGCGTCCTCGCGGTTCCGCCCAGAGCCTCCATCTAATGAACCAGTTTCTGCACCCCTCTTTCTTGCAGCCCCCTCTCCCAACAGCTCCGACACCTGTTCCAAGGGAACCTGGCCGGAAGCCTCTTTCTAGCTCCCGACTCGGAGAAGTCACTGGTAGCCCCTCCCCTCCGCCCCGGAGTGGCGCCCCCACACCAAGCTCGCGCGCCCCGGCTCTGTCTCCCACCCGGGTGAGCTCCTTCCTTCCTTACCTTTCTCAATGCCCGGCAGAGGTGCAAGTGCAGCCCTTGCTTGCTCAGAGCCTGGCGACTCCCATTCCCCCGGGTCCCGCTTGCACCCACCCAGGCCCCAGAATCTTCTCATCCACAGGCCCCTGAGAGCCCCCCAATGCCCTGTCCCCCTCCCCCAGCTCCCCTCTTTTCCCACCCCTCCCACACCCTTTCCACCTGCCTGCACCCCAGTGAATTGTCTGCAGACTGCGGGCTCCCATGCTGGGACTGCTATAGCCACCAATGAGGGCAGGGACGATCAAGTGACTCGCCCAGAAGAGCTACCTGGTGACTGGGTTGAGCCTATTCCAAACATCAGGCGTGCCAGCCAGACCCAGTCTCGCTGCCGTAGAGAGTGGTCCATGGTTCATGCCTCAAGCATAAGTGCTCGAGCAAGAGTTGTCCACAACTTCTGCCAATGGGAAACGATGGGCACAGGAAATAGCTAGGGACCCCTGCCATGGGGCTCGCCTTCACATCCTCATGTTACTCGTTTTACTTGACTTCCTCCGTTCTCTCCTGCTGAGGTCCGTGGGGTGAGAGTGGATGCATGTTTGCGTGTCAATGCGCGCGTGAGTTGTTCATGCCACACAGCGTTTCCCTCACTTTGCTCAGTGTGCCTTTTCCTTCCCTTTTCCTTCACACCTGCTCTAGACCGATCGCATAAATCCAGATGACATAGATTTAGAAAATGAGCCCTGGTATAAATTCTTTTCAGAACTGGAGTTTGGACGCCCGGTAAGTGAGGCTAGACTATTAATATAAGAAAACTAGGAGTATACTGTTTGATTTCTAAAATACCGTTATCAGGAGACGTGGGTGTCATTCAGAGAACAAAGGCCGAACGCATAATGTATACACAAACTTGATACAGCGTAGTCCAGGTTCATTTCTGTACCAAATGGTTCAATGTGCTCAGACATTTCCTATGTGGTCTGTAGGTCATTCATTAAGATTTCTTTATATCTAATTCATTACAAGTTCAAAATGTTGAGGTAGTTTCTGTGCTGGAATATTCAGACAATTCTTACAGCTTTATAGAAGATTTGTATTTGTTTACAGTCCATTTGGTCTAGTTCAAGCAGAAGAGCACCTTGACACTGAGTCCTGTTTGCTGAGCAAACATCAGGCACCTGGAGAGTACGGGGTTCTGTCTTCATTATCTCCTCGAGGCCTCCTGATGTCCTGCCAATAAGAAGAAAATGGGGACTGGAGGGGTTAAGTAATGTGCCCAAAATGGTGTATGGCAGAGTAAGACGTTAAATGCAGAGCCTGGTAAGGAAAAATGAAAATCTCTGGGCAGTTCTCACTATAATATACTTCCAGAGTAATCCCACTATAAAATACAGTCATGTGTTGCTTAAGGATGTGAACGGGTTCTGAGAAATGTGTCATCAGGTGAACTGGCCATTGTGCAAACATCGCAGAGTACTTACACAAACCCAGATGCTAGAGCCTGCTACACGCCTAGGCTGTGTGCTATGGCCTGTTGCTCCTGGGCTACAAACCTGTACAGCAGGTTACTGCACTCCATACTGTAGGCAACTGTAATGCAATGATAGGTATTTGTGCACCTAAACATATCTAAACATAGAAAAGGTATGGTAAAAATACAGTCTTATAATCCCATAGGACCACCATCATATATAGGTGCACCATTGACGGAAACATCGTTATGCAACACATGACTGTACCTAGTTTACCATTAGGGATATAAGGAAAGAAAAAAATCAGGAAGCCCTGTGGATCTTAATTTCCAGACTTGCTAGTGAAAGCTATCACAACTTCTCTAATCCCCAGACTCCCACCAGGGGAAGCCCCGAGGTTGGACCTTATTGCTTAGCCTCTTTGGGATAAAGAGTCAACTCAAGTCTGGGCACGGTGGCTCATGCCTGTAATCCCAGCACTTTGGGAGCCCAAGGCAGGCGGATCACGAAGTCGAGAGATCGAGACCATTCTGGCCAACATGGTGAAACCCCGTCTCTACTAAAAATACAAAAATTAGTTGAGCATGGTGGCAGGCGCCTGTAGTCCCAGCTACTTCGAAGACTGAGGCAGGAGAATCGTTTGAACCTGAGAGGCGGAGATTGCAGTGAGCTGAGATCGAGCCACTGCACTCCAGCCTGGGCGACAGAGTGAGACTCCATCTCAAAAAAAAAAAAAAAAAAAAAAAAATAGTCAACTCAAGGTTCAGTTAACAACTTCCCTGATTAGGAACTGTATCCACCAACAGCAGTGCATTTGATGTGTGTCAGTTACACACGTTTTTATGCATTTTAGACTCTTAAATAACATACCAATTACACTGATAGTTTTTTTAGAAATCAGGATATAACCATTTCTATACCATATGCTGATTTATATACTTGTACATTGACCATATATGGTTTACTGATTGGTGATGGTGGTCTCTTTTGTCCATTAAACTGCAAAGGAGACTTGGTTGGACTCAAGGTAGCTTATTGAACTGAATCAAAAGTGGCTGTAAATGAATATAAACCAAAGAATTTTTCCTAGGGTTATTATCTCATAGGAGGAATGTTTTCTCTCCTTTTTTCTCATTTGTATCTTAGTGTGAATGTAAATGTATTTTATTTCAAGGAAAAACATTCTCTAGCTTTATTTTATATGTATTGTTGCTGTTGGCTAGAAAGTTTATAGGGACGGCCAGGTGTGGTGGCTCACACCTGTAATCCCAGCACTTTGGGAGGCTGAGACAGACAGATCACTTGAGGTCAGGAGTTCCAGACCAGCCTGGCCAACATGGTGAAACCCCTTCTCTACTAAAAATACAAAAATTAGCTGGGCATGTGGCATATGCCTGTAATCCCAGCTACTCAGGAGGCTGAGGTGGGAGAATCACTTGAACCCTAGTGGCAGAGATTGCAGTGAGCTGAGACGGTGCCACTACACTCCAACCTGGGTGACAGAGTGAAACCCTGTCTCAAAAAAATAAAATAAAATAAAATAATTGAAAAAGAAAGCTTATAGGGACTATTCTGTACTGAGCCTAGGTTATCGGCATTTTCCATAATCATTTTCAGCCACACATGGAAACTCACCAGCATGCTATCCACTTGCTCCTTTAATGTTTCTTTAATATACCTTGCATTCCTCTGTGGCCAGAGACTAGGAGTGCTAATTAAATTTGACAAAATGAATTTATAAATCTACTAATTGAACACTAGCGAATTTTCCCAGTGCTTGAGAATATTTGCAGACGTTGCACACTTCCTCCCAGCTGCCCCCATTTTGCTCCATTCATGTCATTCTGTTTGTGTAGCTGGTGCTGTCAACACTCAATTTCTAACTGTTGTCACCTTTTCCACATGTTCATTCCTTGCTGCCATTGACTGTCCTCCATTCCATCCCTACACTTCTGCTTCTGTGGTGCATCTACACCCAGCCTCCTAAAAAGCCTCTGGACTATGTTCAAGATCATTCTTCTGGTGTTTTCAATGAGGTAAAAACACGTTATTCTCTCTTTTTCAGATATCTCCCTTAGAGGCTGTGACTGTGATTCTGCACATCTGTGTTTTACAATTCTCTGTAATGTCTAAGCTATTTTTGAAAAAAAATCTATCTTTGCATCATTATGTTGCATCCAGTATCATTGCCTGGACATTAGTTATACCAGAGTTGTTGATTATCTCTGGACTCTGGGTGAAGAATCATTCCAACCATAACTGCTAGTTATACTATTCTATGTAGTTCTGGTATTCGGCAGTGTGAAAATAAAAAATCAAAAGTATTAGTCTTAGTGCATATATTAACCACCTCTTTTTATTAGACAGAGTAAAATACTACTAGAAGGCTTCTTAGAACCATTCTATTATAATGCTTGGAGTGTGGATAATCAGATGCCTATGTCCCACATATTTCTAAAATTTATTTTTATTCTTTCATTTTCCTAAATACAACTTACAGATTGTATTATCAGTCAAGAATAGGGCTGGCAAATACCTGGAAATTGTGTATCACAACTTCCCAGTTTCATACCCATGACAGACATGACTACTCCTTTTCAACACTGTAATCCGGGCAGCCACTATAACAAATTATCACTGGCATATAAAATGAATTGCATTTGCAATCTCTACTTAAGAGCCTATAATAATCAACTAGGTGAAAAATTTATGGCAGCCAATGTATATTTTTATTTGAAGCAGAGTTTTATTTGAAAGAGAGTATGATATAGGTAGAAATGATTCAGAGTCAAAGGCTTGTTACCCTGCTCTCTGCAAAGAAAAGCAGAAAATTACTTTAGAAAGTAGATAAATGACTCATTGGAAGACACAATCAGAAATGGCAGTTTTGCAAGCCATCAGCTATATAAAAGCCTCCTTGCAAGGAACTCTCAGAAGCAACTAGCATGGGAATGAAGTAAATAAACTGTTTTTTGCACGGTAGTTGCTCTGTGGTCTTAAGTGAATACTATAACACAATAAATATCTTATTGTCATTAAAAGTCTTAAATACGTGCAACTGGGAAACACAACTAGTAGAACATTTATGTTGTAGGAGGTACTACTGACACATAGTGGTGACCACTGGAATTGCAGGTATACAGTATCAAGGAAATATGCAAATTTCTAGCGTCTCAACTTGCAATTTCAAATTATTTACCCTGTGGTAAACATCAGAGTGTGTGTTAAAACTGAGAAGTGATCAAAATATTTATATATTAAATAAAAGGTAAAATAGAGTAATCAGGAACATTCTGGGTTATTGAATTCAGTTATTTCTAAAGGCTTACATTTTATAGCCAGGCAGGCAGGCAGGTAATCTGAAGAAAATCAAATAACACAAGGAGTTATATTCTGTATGTTATGTTACCTTAATATCTGCAGAAAGAGTCTTATTTCAACATATGAACAACCCAAGAATTTATTTTGAAATTCAATGTGGTCGGATATTTTTCTCAGATATTTCTAGGGTGTTTTTAAGGTAGTTGGTTCATAGATAACTGAAATGGAATTTAGAGTGCATCGTGTCCAACTCACTCATTTTTTCAGTTAAAAAAAAAAAGTAGAGTGCAATAATTTTAAGAAATAAGTCCAAAATCACATGGTAAGATAGCGGCAGAAAAAAAATATATCTCTCTTAACCTTCATTTCAGTGCTATTTCCTTTATATCATGCTTTTCAGCACTTCCAAGATATATATTTAGAGGATAAATCTTTTAAAAACAAATTACTTACTTAATGTTATTTCTTGTTAACTATTGAATTCCTGTGAAAAGGGTTCTGATAATTAATATTACACAATAATTCTTGGGCATAAAAATAGTAGAAACTTAATTCTATGCATTCTATTATGTGATGGTAGTGGCAAAAAAAAAACAACACATAAAAAGCACTTTGCCAGTAGTTGATCTATCTGCCAGTTATCTCTGGGATTGAGAGGGGGTGCTGTATGATTCTAATAGCATATGTTAACTATGTTATTAATTTCACATTATAGTTTTTCAGAACGTAAGAAAATATATTCTGTTAAGGTTCTGGATTTTGTCTTTAATAACCTTTTGTTATTAAACATTTCTGGTAAAAAAAAATGTAATTGATTAGACATTACCTTAGCTACCATTTATCAACTGTCTGGTATATACCATGAATAACATAGTTTTTAATCCATAACTGGAAAACTGGCATTAATGAAGAACAGTTACGGATATTTAAGCAAAATTTAATCTCATGGTTACTTAACAGAAAGAGTGATTCAGTATCCGTACTTCACTAAATTGACCTTCTGAGTGTGTTAAAATAATGGTAATATGTAAATAGTAGATCATAATTGGTAAAATTTGTAACCTCTTTTCTGGAGATAATTTTCATTTTGGGATGAGCACCCTTCTTACAATTATTGTACAAGTTTTTCTCTCAGTCATCAGTCTAGATTTTTTACTCTTATAATTTAATACTGAACTTTCTCTGAGTGTACATGAAACCACAAAACTGGTTTTATTTTATTTCGAATGTAGAAACCAGTACAAGGAGAAATAGTAGTTTCTTAGCCTAACCCTAAAACACAATCAGTTCTTACACTATGTTTTATTTCACATACCAATATTGTTTAGGCTCATTATAAGTTGACAATTCAAATTTTCTGATCACTGTAGGGTTGTTCTAAGAGTGTTGTGAACTTGACACTTTTTGGTGATCAGCTGTGTGTGAGGGTGTCCCGTGAAAGCCGTGATCTGCACAGACGCTAATTCTCCCAGGCTCTTCAGCGTTGCTCTTCTGCAAACAAGTAGAATTAATATTTCTTAATTGTAATATAACTATCTGATTTTATTTATTTGTTTGCTTTCATATTTAGTATCTATTTTTCTACCTTCTCAGTGTCTGATTCAGAGCTCAGCAAATTAAAATAACCATGTAAACATATCAGACTAGCAAACCAAACTTTTCTCCTGATTTTATATTTGTTGAGAACCTAGGAATCTAAATATTTTCTAGGAACTAAAAATATTAGAATCCACTTTTGCTGTCTGAAAGGAGGATGGGAATATTCTCATGCAGAGATGCTTTTGTTTCTAGACAAGATTCCATTTTCATTTAGTAAGATGGAATTAAATTTAAATATTAGTTAATAGAAGCATAAGTTATGCAAAAGGGACCTTGTAAGACTGATATACATACAGAATTGCAAAATTATATACTAATGTTTTAATTGATTAATTGGTGCTAATTTACCAATTAATAGAAAACTGAGTTATAGAAATAGTTTGTAAAGTGAGATTTGATTTCCACTAAGTAGAAGTTTAATACTCTGATAAAATGTTTCTAAATGATAGCAACTTGAGACAACATTTGTCAAACCTTGCCTTTCTGGCTGACATTTTTAAGCTTTCATACAGACAAGTGTTTTTAAACTAGAATTCCAGTTCTTCATCAATCCAAATTTTATCTGTGATGAATTGATCATCAGATATGACCAAAGGCAAACTATCTATACTTGGTATACATCTCCCTATACTTTCTTTATACTTTTGTTTTGTTTTGTTTTTGTTTTGTTTTTTTTGTTTTTTGTTTTTGTTTTTGTTTTTTTGAGACGGGGTTTCACTCTCATTGCCCAGGCTGGAGTGCAGTGGCGCCATCTCAACTCACTGCAACCTCTGCCTCCCAGATTCAAGCAAGTCTCCTGCCTCAGCCTCCTGAGTAGCTGGGATTACAGGAATGTGTCACCACGCCTGGCTCATTTTTTGTATTTAGTAGAGACAGGGTTTCACCATGTTGGTCAGGGTGGTCTTGAACTCCTGACCACAGGTGATCCACCCATGTTGGCCTCCCAAAGTGCTGGGATTACAGGCATGAGCCACTGCGCCCAGCCATCTCCCTGTGCTTTCTGGACATCATACCACCGTGTCACCTCAAACACTTGATAGCTCAGCGTCCTCTCTTGCCTTTTAGATATTTTAGCAATTATCCCAGTAGATGCCATGGAAAATAAAAAATTCATATCATCGTTTTTGCTTACTATCTATTTCTGTGTATTATTCAGAATGAAGGAAAAATTTTAAAGTGCACTTTTAAAAAGTTATATTTTGATTCATTAGCTCATTTATTTTAAACTAACCCTGAACTTACCTAATTGTAAAAGTATAACTATTTACCTGATTGAAGTTCCAGGTACTTTAGTTTCTTCAAGTCAAACTCTGTGGGTTTTATTTAAATGTCATGTCTGTGTCGACAGATGAATGGTGTCTTAAGTTCTGTTTATGTGTTACATTCTGAAGACAATACTTGGTAACAACAATAAAAAAAACTTTAAAATGTGATGTTTTATAAGGATTGAATGATGACTGCAAATTTTTTAAAACATCAAACCATTCCTTTCTGTAGGAAATTTCTATTTACAGTCAACAGGTAAGATTCTGAAGTTGAGGTTATAGAATAACTTTAGCTCTTATTTCAGTGTTTCTGAGAAAATATTATTAATTTCCCCCCATGCAATGCTTGGGTTGTGGATAATTTGAGCTACACAGAGAACTGCAATGCATTATATCAGAAGGGAAAGCAGAAAGGTCCCAAGCAGAAATCAGGTCGCATGATATCTCTTTGGGAGGACATTTTTATAGTCATAATGAATGGTACTTTCAACCTCAATTTTTATAATATTCTTTTTTAGGATACCTAACTTAATGTGGACAAGTGAACAAAATTTTGCCACGGTAAAATTTTTCATGGTACTATTATCCTATCTTAACAGGCCTCCTTGTATCAGTCCTCTATAGACAGAAGCCTGGAAAGACCCATGAGGTAAGAATCTCATTATGTTACAGCAGAATATTCTATACCAGTGGTTTCTTTTTCAACAATAAAATTATTCAGTGAAGTAGTCATGAGTATCATGTATCACTCATTTTTATTTGAAGTACCATGCCTCATGAAGTTGTTTTATTTTGTTTTGGCATCATTTTATATGATCATTTCAAGAATTTCTAAAAAATTAGTGAACTAATTGTAAATTCCTTCACAGACTGAGAAATCCTTCTCTTCCCTTACTCCCCTGTACCCAGTTTTCTTTTCTTTAGATGGGAATTATAAGTAACTAATTTTCAATGTTGTTAAATGGCCCTTGTAATAATATATTTGAAAAAACATAGATTAAAAAGTGTTATACACATATTTGTTAATTATACTCTGACCACACAAATCAGAAATGCTTTTATTAATACTACCAATAAATGAGGCATAAGTACAAAACATATTCAATCCTAAGACAACACTATGGTTAAATACTATTGTCCCCACTTTATCTCTGAGGAAAGTGACACCTAGGTTTAGTAAGTTACCAAGTTTACACAGTTGGCAAGGAGAGAGAAAAAAAAGAAATTGAGGCAAGATAGCTTGTCACCGCTAGGCCTAACTTCCCTCAGAGTGCACCTGAGGTAAGTTCTGTTAGCTTTAAATATCACACTTTAAAAAATATTACAAAATTCATGGCCAGGCACAGTGGCTCATGCCTGTAATCCCAGCACTTGGTAGGCCGAGGCGGGCAGATCACGAGGTCAAGAGATTGAGACCATCCTGGCCAACATGGTGAAACCCCATCACTACTAAAACTACAAAAATTCGCTAGACATGGTGGCATGCGCCTCTAGTCCCAGCTATTCAGGAGGCTGAGGCAGAAGAATCGCTTGAGCCTGGGAGGGTGGAGGTTGCAGTGAGTCGAGATCGCACCACTGCACCCCAGCCTGGCAACACAGCAAGACTCAGTCTAAAAAAAAAACAAAAAAAACAAAAATCACAAAATTCAGACATATTCAGACATAGTTCAATAGTAATATTGAATAATACAAACTCCCAGCCATATTGTAACATCAATAACAAATATGTATGTAATAGCATTAATTTACCCTTCTATGTAGATTTCTTTGTGAATTGGGTCAATCATAAATTGGGTTCCTGAGTGCCATCCAACTACAATAACATCCCTGAGAAAGGAACTCTGGAACCCCTCCTTTTTATCTTGTGCCTCTATCTATGCACCTAAAATATTTGAATTTTAGAGTTTTAATCTAATCTAAAGATTGCCGTAAAGACACACAGACCCTCACATGACAGGACAGTCACAGCAAAAACAGTTCTAGGAGATGCATCATCCTCTTCAGAAGAGGACGAACCAGTTCTGAGTTCTGCCTCTCCGCTTGCTTCCATACATCCCAGGCACATGTATTCACTTTACCATTTGTAAAACTGAGATAACAGCGTATACCTCATCGGTTTGCTGTGTGGGCTAAATAAGACAAAAACATAAAGAAAGCACATAGCATTCTGCTGGGCTCCATAGGAGCTGGGGTTACTGCTGTTGCTGTTATCCCTGTTGTCTACACAAGTCTTGTCTAAGAATCCAGTGATTTCATGCACAGTATGCTGTGCCATGTGAGGCTTCATTCATTAACATTTGTCTTAAATGCTGCTGTACTCAAACTCAAAACATGACAGAAATCCCTGCTGTTCTAGACTATTGACAGTATTTTATGCAATTGAGGGGAAGGAATCTTTAATAGTTAATTTGCTGACCAGATTACTGGTACTGATTGATTGACTGACTAATGAGACAGGGTCTTGCTCTGTTGCCCAAGCTGGAGTGCAGTGGTGCAATCATGGCTCACTGCAGCCTCGAACTCCTGGGCTCAAGCCATCCTCCCACCTCAGCCTCCTGAGTAGCTGGGACTACAGGCACATGGCACAACTGGCTAACTTTTTTATTTTCTGTAGAGACAGGGTCTTACTAGGTTGTCCAGGCTGGTCTCAAACTCCTGACCTTGAGCCATCCTCCAGCCTTGGCCTCCCAAAGTACTTGATTACAGACATGAGCCTTCATACTCAGCCTTCATTCATTATTTAAATAGAAAATGTTGGAATTTCAATATAACATCGTCTAAAGCTCAGATGATAGGACAAGCTGCAGGCAACCCTTGAGGTGAGAGAAATTTGCCTCTCTTGATGTCTTTTTTTTTTTTTTTTTTTTTTTTTTCCAGTTCTTTCCTGTATTTGGTATGCCCTTCTGGATATATTCATGTTGTTAGAACTCCGCTTTATAGAGAAAAGATAAAAGATACGGCCGGGCGCGGTGGCTCAAGCCTGTAATCCCAGCACTTTGGGAGGCCGAGGCGGGCGGATCACGAGGTCAGGAGATCGAGACCATCCTGGCTAACACGGTGAAACCCCGTCTCTACTAAAAATACAAAAAACTAGCCGGGCGTGTTGGCGGGCGCCTGTAGTCCCAGCTACTCGGGAGGCTGAGGCAGGAGAATGGCGTGAACCCGGGAGGCGGAGCTTGCAGTGAGCCGAGATCGCGCCACTGTACTCCAGCCTGGGGGACAGAGCAAGAGTCCGTCTCAAAAAAAAAAAAAAAAAAAAAAAAAAGATACAAATTATAGCACTGAATTCTCAATCATAACATATTACACTATAGGAGAATTTTGACGTTCAAAGATGTTTAAAAACTTAGGTTCACACAAAAACCAGCAAGTGGTTTTCTTAGGAGCATTATTTATAATTGCTAGAACTTGGAAGCAACCAAGATGTCCTTCAATAGGTGAATGGATAAATAAACTGTGGCGCATCCATGCAGTAGAATGTGACTCAGCAATACAAAGAAATGAGCTATCAAGTGACAAAAAACACATGGAGGATCCTTAAAAGTGTATTACTGAGTGAAGGAAGCCAGTCTGAGAGGCCACATCCTGTATGATATCAACTGGGCATGGTGAAAAGGCAAAACTGTGGAGGCCGTGAAAGATCAATGGGTGCCAGGATGAGCGGGAGGAAGGGAGGGATGAAAAGCTGGAGAACAGAAGCTTTTTATGGCAGGAAAACTATTTTATATGATTGACACATTAATGATGGACACACATCATTATACATTTCTCAAAACCCATAAAATGTTTAAGACAAAACATGAACTCAAATGTAAACTACGGACTTGGGGTGACAATGCATCAAGATAGATTCATCAGTTGTGACAATGTACCCACCAAAAGAATATTTAAATGATAAGGGAAACTGTGCAAGAGGAAAGGGACTATAAGGAAACTCCCTACACTTTCCAGTCATCATTTCTGTAAGCCTAAAACTGCTCTAAAAAAATTATGTCTGCCCGGCACAGTGGTTCACTCCTGTAATCCCAACACTTCAGGAGACTGAGGCTTAAGGATCACTTGAGCTCAGGGGTTTGAGACCAGCCTGGGCAACATAGTGAGACTCTGTCTCTACATAAATAAAAAATTTTAAAAAATTAGTCAGGTGAGGTGGCACCCACCTGTGGTCCCAGCTACTCAGGAGGTTGAGGCGGGAGTATCCCTTGAGCCGAGGAGTTTGGGGCTGCAGTGAGCTGTGATTGCACCACTGCGCTTCCAGCCTGGGTGACGGAGCCAGAAGCCATCTCAAAATAAATAATAAGGTCTATTCATTTTTTAAAAGCTCCTTCTAGAGAAAGCATGTTGAACATCAAGGGATGAGTTCCTAGCAATGCTGTTTTGGGGATAGAGGTTTAGGAGTTACACCATTGTCACTAGCACGTTCCACCGGTTTTTCTGGTGCACACCTGAACCTCATCCAGTGCCAATAAAACAGATCTGATTCCTTCTTTCAGTTCTGCAAGCATGGCCAGTGACTTCAGGAAGCGGAGGAAGAGCGAGCCTGCAGTGGGTCCACCACGGGGCTTGGGGGATCAAAGTGCGAGCAGGACTAGCCCAGGCCGAGTGGACCTCCCAGGATCAAGCACGCCCCTTACAAAGTCTTTCACTAGCTCTTCTCCTTCTTCCCCATCAAGAGCAAAAGGTGAGCATAGTAAATGAAAACACAACAATTTACTAGTTTACGTTTTAGCCTAGAGCGCTGTGTGAAAGCTGGCCCAGTGATAGTGGCATGTGCCAGCTCCCACCTACAGTGTCTGGAATAAAATATAGTTTTAGAACAATAGCTTTCTTCCCACCCAAACTGACTCAAGCTGGCGAGCCACTTAGGTTGCTTAAAGAACTCTGACTAGCATCTGCTAATGCTTTTTTTCCCCCAAATAGATCCCTTTCTAAACAAATTCAAAGTATCAAATAATGTATCATCAGGCTACTAAAAGATGTCATTTGTAAACATTGACATATAGTCAAAATTTTCTAACGTTTCTACAAGTAACAAATTAGTCAAATTTATAGGATAGAAATTACAAGCAGCAACAGGAAATTGTTGCCTAAAATATACACTGGTTTGGAGGGTTTCAAAAACTTATTCAATTCTAGATTTTAAAAAAATCTGACCTATTAATTTCTTTAGCCATTTGCTGTATATTTTGGGCCACCTTCATATGAACAGTGGAGCATCCATCTCCTGCCATGTAACATAGTGGTCAATTCACAGCAGTTCACAGTCAGGACTAATTGGTCCCAAACCATAATTATACCACTGAGGAATCACCAAGCCTTTTTTTCTGGATGGCCCGTCTCCTCTCTGCAAGTGTAGGGAGCTCACTGTTGAAAGGAGTAAGTCACTCCTTCTGGTTTCTGGAAGACCATTTAGTGGTGTTCCTTGAGGACAGGAATATTTCTGAGATGGAGAGTGAGGATTGAACCAGCCCCTACAGGGAGCTAGGGCTCTACCAAATACGGGACCCCACAATCTCCTCTAATATCTTGGGATTGAAAGAGAAGAGAAAGAGATTTTGAAATGTGTGAAGAAATCGACCTCTAATGTAAGTTTCTATAAAACCAGACCGATTCAGCTACACCTATCAACTATACCCACTAAAACCATTGCCACATGGTAGTTAAAAGTGGTAGCTGATTTGTGTGCAAAAGACATTCTGGTTGTGATGATTGGACTCTGAGTAGGTGGAGGCCTAGCCCTTTTAAGGCCTTGTAAAGCTGTGATATCAGCTGATGGTTCAGGGCGTGTGAGCCCCATCCACCACACCTTTCCTCTGAGGAGCAGAGATAACTTATCAGATTCAACTCACTTATTCAAATGAATATCTTAAGGTAACAAGTAGGTCATGAAATGCCATTGACTTATTATTCTTGGATACTATCCAAAAGTTAAAAGGGTTCTGATAAATGTAGATATTTGTTTTATCACAGGGAGTGTTAAATCAACTTCCTTTCCCAGACAGTACATATCTACCTAATGTGCTTATCCACTTTTAAAGAATTTAGAGAACATTGTAAAGTATGAGTATTGAATAGAGATATTTTCCTCCATTAGATTTTATTTCTAAGAAGAAAATGTCCTGTTAGATATAATTTGGCTTCTCATTTATTAGTTAACTCAGCAAAGCAAAAGAACATTTCCATAGCTATTCAAAATTGAGGCCAAGTGTAGATCTCTATTATCAAATTGCAAATGATTTTTTTAAAAAACTCTTCCCAGAAAAAAAGCACGATGTATGCACCTCTGACGAAAGTTTTGCATTATATTCAGTTTTCCTATGATAACTATGTACCTAATAAGAGGTTAAAGGTAGAGCAATTTAAGAGGTAAATTAGTTTGTTTAAAGAGCTTTAGCTATTTTTTTCTTGGAAAAATGTTAGCAGCAATAGTTCACAGCATTTTGATTTTGCAATTTTGGAGAATACTTTGCCTCATAGCTTTTAAAATCCAAAACCCACAAAAAATTATTTGATATAGTCATGAGAGTATTAATTCGATGTAAACGTATAAACCCTTCTTTACCTATGTATCATTACGAATCAAATGAGGCTCAAATTCCGGCCCTATTAAATTGATTACGTGTGTAACACTTTTGGCACTAATTGTTAAACCTTTACTACCAGATGACGCTATCAGCTGAAGCGGCACTATTGTGTTTTGGCAAACAATATTGTCAGAAAGGTGTATGAATTATGCAGTAGAAGTAGGTGCATTTGCTTACGTCAGTTACTTCTTATACATAGTTTTGTCAACTCTCTCTGCAAAGCTACATTCACTGAAAAAGTATTAGCTTGCTTTAGAATTAGATCTTTTTCTCTAGAGTTGAAGCTCCATGTGTTAACATCAGCATCTAGATTAAAACACACTAACTGCTTTCTCCTTGCTGTGCTGTCTGATGCTTACTGACATGCTCTCCTCTCTTTGTGAACCTTTTAACTTCTCCAAATGTCTCTCTTCTACCACGCTGCTCTGGATTAAAAGGTGGGGATGATAGCAAAATGTGTCCATCCCTTTGCAGTTACTCAGGGCTCAACGGCAACCCCTCCAGTGAGTTAGATTACTGTAGCACTTATAGACAGCACTTGGATGTCCCTCGGGACTCACCAAGAGCCATTAGTTTCAAGAACGGCTGGCAAATGGCCCGGCAAAACGCAGAAATCTGGAGCAGCACAGAAGAAACCGTTTCTCCCAAAATCAAATCCCGGAGCTGTGACGATCTCCTAAATGATGACTGCGATCGCTTCCCGGACCCGAAAATCAAGTCGGAAAGTATGGGCTCCCTGGTGTGTGAAGCGGACTCCAAAGAGAGCTGCCCCATGGCGTGGGGGTCCCCCTACATCCAGGAGGGTCGCAGCAACGGCAGATCAAGGATCAGACACAGGTCAGCCCACAACGCCCCGGGGTTCCTGAAGATGTACAAGAAAATGCACCGCATTAACCGCAAGGATCTGATGAATTCCGAGGTGATCTGCTCCGTGAAGTCCAGGATACTGCAGTACGAGAGCGAGCAGCAGCACAAGCACCTGCTGCACGCCTGGAGCCAGTCCTCCACGGAGGAGGTGCCCCGGGACGTGGTGCCCACACGCATCTCCGAATTCGAAAAGCTGATCCAGAAGTCCAAATCCATGCCAAATTTAGGGGATGACGTGCTGTCTCCCGTGACCCTAGAACCACCGCAGAATGGCTTATGTCCCAAGAGGCGATTTTCCATTGAGTATTTGCTGGAGGAAGAAAATCAAAGCGGACGCCCCTCTCAGGGCCAGCGAGGCTGCACGTCTAACGCCCTGGTGCCCATTCACATTGAAGTCACCAGCGACGAGCAGCCCAGGGCCCACGTGGAGTTTTCCGACAGCGACCAGGATGGGGTCGTGTCTGACCACAGTGACTACGTTCACGTAGAGGGGTCATCCTTCTGCAGCGAAAGTGACTTTGATCACTTTTCCTTCACATCCTCTGAAAGCTTTTATGGATCCAGCCACCACCACCACCATCACCACCACCACCACCACCACCGCCACCTCATCAGCTCCTGCAAAGGCAGATGCCCGGCCTCCTACACTCGATTCACCACAATGTTAAAACACGAAAGAGCCAGACACGAAAACACCGAGGAGCCGAGAAGGCAAGAAATGGACCCCGGCCTCTCTAAACTTGCTTTCCTAGTCAGTCCTGTGCCTTTCCGGAGGAAAAGAAATGCAGCTCCTAAGAAACAGACTGAAAAGGCAAAATGTAAAGCATCTGTGTTTGAGGCTCTGGACTCTGCCCTAAAAGACATTTGCGACCAAATTAAAGCTGAAAAGAAAAGGGGGAGCTTGCCGGACAACAGCATCCTGCACCGCCTCATCAGTGAGCTGCTGCCAGATGTTCCCGAGAGGAACTCATCCCTGAGAGGGCCGAGGAGGAGCCCCCTGCACCAGCCTCTCCACCCACTGCCTCACGATGGTGCTATTCATTGTCCACCCTACCAGAATGACTGCGGGAGAATGCCCCACAGTGCCTCCTTCCAAGACCTGGACACAGCCAACCACAGCTACCACCACCAAGACCGTGGCGGTGCACTCCAAGGTGGATGAGCTTTTCTTTCTTTTTCCTTGTGGTTCAGAGACCCACCCTCCAGCTCTTTCATTTTCCATTCCAACATCTCATCACTCCCGAGCTGGGAGACCATTTGGCGTCGTTATGTGTTGTGAAGCAAAAACTTGTTGTGCAAATATGTCTTACTGAATATTTCTCATTTGCCCATGTGATATTTGGACTTGATGTGTGGCTTAAAGTGATCATCTATTCACAAAAATTTGCTCTTTCAAAAACGAGAGGGAAGGCCATTTTGTAGCTCAGCATTAGGGTTGAAACAGCCATTACTCACACTGAGACAATAAATTACGTTGTGACATGCATCAAAACCTGTAGTTCCACAAATAGCCCTTTAAAAATGTTTATATTAACTTTAAAACTTTATATTCATTCAGTTAATAATTTGCTCACATTCTATATAGAAGATACTATATCAAAACATTCAAGAAGCAAAACTGAAATATGTGATTAGTAATTGATGGACACAAAGAAATTAGGGTTTGTTTAATACTTTTCTCCATTTCAAGGACACGATTGTGATAAAATTTTTGTGAATGTATCTTTAAGCTGTATATATAAAAGTCCCGTTTCCACCATTTAGTGTATTCATTTTCTCTTTTCCATTACTTAATTCATTCACTTTCTCTTTCTGCTAAAACAGTCCTGTATTGAAATTTGAATTACACTATTCAGGCTACAAGTGACTCTAAACTCTATTTTCATAGATAACTTTGAAGTGGCAACACAAGAATAAATAGCAATTGAAAGGCAGTGGACTATTTTTGAGATTTATATAACTTATAGCCCAGGGTGTTTTAATATTTGTGACCAATTCTTTTCATTAATTCTTAGAGCTCGTCTGTTCACTGCGTAAATTTTAAGAGGCTGGAATGAACATTCCGAGCTGAAAATTGGTCAACAGAGAAACGTCTACGCACCAGACACTACAGAGCGCTTTACGTACATTATCTAATTAAAACTGGCATAGGCCTATGAAATGGGTGTTATTTTAAGAGCCATTTTCAATTTTGGAGTTGGGCCCAGAGAGGAAAGGAAATTTGTCCAAGGTCACGCAGAGAGTATATAACAGAAAAGGGATTCAAATCCCTAATAATTCAGAATTTATAGTATAAAATATAATCTCAGACAAAAAAAGACACAATTCACGGTTCGTGTTAGTGTCAAATATGGCTCGATTGTTAATTAACTTGCACAAATCTACTTAGTATTTATGTTTGCTTTCACTTATACTATACTATACACTTACGTTTATCTTTGCCTACCCTTAGACTGAAGCAACATGCTTCAAAATAATAAATCAGAATTTAAAAAATCAATTTCTACAATTGAAAATTTTCACTAATTGAAATGTGTCAGAATCCAATTTTTTAATAAATTAGCTACCTTCTCCAGGTTTTTAATATCCCAATATAACCATCTCTCAATTTTATGCGCAGATAAGAGTACATTTTTGAAACATAACTTGAAAGGGCTTTGAAATGCATTTAAAAGTATTTTGCTTTTTAATAAAATATTTACTTTCCAATTGTGTTTCACCCAAGTGAAAAATAGCTTATATTCCATGGGTTAGAAAAAGTAATTTAAAATTTATGATCATTATGAGGCCCTATGATAATAAAAGTATATTAACTTAGAATTTACATCATCAAAGTAGTCAAAATCCTAAAACAATGTTTTCTTATTATGAATCAGCACTTTAAATTCCTTCATAGATGGATAAAATAAATTTTATTTTTAATGCTTCTTGTTAGTCTGGATAACTAGATTTTTTAAAGGGATAAAGGAAAGAATTGACAAATATTGACCCAGTTATACTGATAAAATTCTATAACATAGACTACTGGAATACTTTTAATGTCTAGTTACATCTCCATATGTAAGTCATGTAAGTGCAAAAGGCATAAGATACTATTAAGAACTACATGCAATCAAAATTTTGTAATGTGATTATGCTTTGCTTTAAGATGAACAAAAATAATTCAATATTTCATAAGCAATTTGGCAACTGACATGATGCTTTCTGTTTATCCCTTTTTTGCTTGGAGTAAGAAGAAACAATACTTCTTTGTTTCTTTGCTTTCTGATAAGGTGTTTGTCATCTGGGCACAAAGGAAGGCCGTAGATAAATAGTATGGCATCTTAAGATTCAATAAGTATTTAAAAACAGAGAAAGAGCGAAGAGGGGAGAGTAAGGCAGAAGGAGAATGTTCATCACCACACTCCTGTCATCCTCATACTTTTTTTGGTTTTATCTCTTTCTTTTTCATTACTACAGTCTTAAATTACTCCACAAAATGTTTCTTTTTCTACAAATTGTTGCTATTTTCAAATTCTCCATCCTCTATAAATCTTATAATAGTAATTATAAATTAGAAGCAAAGGCATAGAAACAGAAAGCTTTGGAAAAAATTTATATGAAAAATCCCTCTAACCATAAATTGTCTTACTGGGTGTGGCAATATAATTAATCAGCAATGTAGCAATTATATTTATATAGACAATTATAATAATTCTGCAACCTCAGATATTTTTCCTTTTGAAATGCTCTTGTTTTGTGTCTTATTTCACAATTTTATAATGACCTATGAGTTTTATAGCCATGTGTTTGATAACGGTGTCTTTCCAAATTTGGGGAAAAAAGTAGTTGCCACCAGGGAAAATGGCGGAACAAGTTGGCTTGTAATTAAGTGGATACTCACCATGACCCGCCCTGTTCTTTCCAATAGACCGTGAGTCCCCTAGAAGTTACTCATCCACTTTGATTGACATGGGGAGAAGTGCACCAAGGGAAAGAAGAGGAACTCCAGAAAAAGAGGTAGTTACTTTAATAGCATTGGAGTCTTTTACAGCAACACACTTGATACAGCACTTGCCAGCCAAAAATTATCCCAAACCAGTAAAGAACTCAGACAGAAAACGTGAAAATACTGAGAAACTAGAAACGATTTTCCTTGGGGCCCGAGCATAGCAACTCTGACCCTAGAAGCAGTCCACATCCTGACCCTAGCTGTGGGTCTTCCCTAGTGGTGGTCCAGTTTTGGCCATGAGGCCTCTCTGAGTCTTGACCTGATGCCCATGAACTTAACCATTATGACCTAAAAGTGTCCTGAGTTAGGGCACCTTGTGGAGGGAAGAGGTTTCCTCTGTACAATTGCTTGGCCCGCTGGTCTAGGAGAAAGCCTGATGTCAACTGTGTTGTAAATCAATACAGAGCCTACAGAAATAATTTTTGCTGGCTTCCTTTTATTGGAGACGATCCCTAAAAAGAGCTTTTAACCAGCCCAGTTCTTGGGACACTGCCCCTGGGAACCACCCACCAACTGAACTCTGTCCAGGGCCCTGAGCCAGGGCTAGAGCTCTTGCTCAAAGTGCCTTGGAGCCATGAGGGCTGGATGGAAACTAAAAGCTGGACTTGGACTGGCAGCCGCTCCAGAGGATCTTACAGGCGTCTGATGTAGTCCAGAGCCTGTGGGATCCCCAAAGAAGTTAGAAATGGTCCAGGATTCCTAAAGTTCACCAGAGTCGTGAGGAAAAAGAATGGACTGGAGGGACTGTTGGTTGGTGGGGAAGGAAGAGCTGGCCTAGCTAGCTATAGGGTACAGGGTACCTCAGGGAGATTTGTGGCCCCCAGAGTTTGAGGATGGGCACGTGTCACATCACATCACAACTAAAAGACGAGTGGCTGGTGGACAGAGTGTTGAAGGATTCCTGAACCCTCCAGGGAATGCAAGATGATCACACCTATACTTCTGCCCACTAACCAGCCTCCCAGTGATAATTCAGCTAATATTTTTTGCTAATATGTTAATAAGTGTCTAATGAAGGGAATGATTACTTCTTTTATGACATCTGGTCCTTCTATTATGATTCAGAAGGAGCTGTGTCAATCTCCATAGAACATAGAGCCATTGACCCTCCACATTTATCCTAAGAAAAGCCTTTGTAACAGCCAAAATGATGCCTAGGATGCAATCCTCTGCAGGCATTTTATTCTCTCATTATAACATTAATCTACCTTAGTTCCTAAGATAAAGTATGACGGTGAATAAGCCTTCTATTATATTCCTGTTATAGCTTAAATATCTAAATGAAGAATGAATGGACTTATTTATAAACTGCATACAGGATTGACATTACATATGTTTGATCATTCCCTGAGTTTCCTTTTTCTTTAAGGCACATTAAACTGCTTTCTTGCAGAAAATTCAAATTTTAAATTAGTGCTAATTGTTTATCTTCCTTTTCAGAAATTGCCTGCAAAAGCTGTTTATGATTTTAAGGCTCAGACATCTAAGTAAGTAAGATAAACATTCATCATATGATTTAAGGTGGTTTTAAATGTTAGTAATGCTTTAAGAGATAAGCATTCCAATGGGATGTGTTACAAATGAGGTCTAATTCCCAATGCAGCAATCTACTCTAAATTAAATGGTTCCTTCAGAATTACCTAGGATGGGGTAATTTTATTTTAAGTTTAGTTGAGAAATACTGAGTTTTAAATTACATTAAACATGTTAGGTAGAACACAATGAGTTCTAAAGGATAGGAAAAACAAAAAGAATTTACGAATATTCGTTTTTAGAATTTTTGTGTCAATAATGAATTAATAAAGTATTGGGGGCCAGGCACAGTGGCTCATGCCTGTAATCCCAGCACTTTGGGAGGCCAAGGGGGGCAGATGGCTTGAGCCCAGGAGTTCAAAACCAGCCCGGGCAACATGGCAAAACCACGTCTCTATAAAGTACAAAAATTAGCCAGGCGTGGGGGCATGCACCTGTATAGTCCCATCTCCTCAGGAGGCTGAGGCGAAAGGATTGCTTCAGCCCGGAAGGTAGACGCTGCTGTAAGCTGAGGTTGCACCCCTGCACTCTAGCCTAGGCAACAGAGCAGGACCCTGTCTCAAAAAAAGAATGAATAAGTAAATAAATAAAGTATTGGGGAGTAATTAACACTAGCTGGGGGCGTTTGATAACATTTATTTATCCAAACAATCCAAGCATAGTTTGTGGGGTTGATGACTAAAACTTAGTACAAAGATTCCTGTACTGAAGTCTCCATCCTCAGCCTGCAAAGCTCAGAGATTCTGAGCACAGTTTTCTCCTTTGGTCTTTTGGTGTCGGTGTTCTCACCGTCCCGAACTGCAGTATTTCTTGTGCCTTTATTCTTTGCTCAGCAGATAGGCATGTGGTTGTGGAAACATATAAGTAGACTTAAATAAGAGGGAGCTGCCCAGATTTTTTGTGGCCTATGTGCACAGACCTTTAAGAAACTTTGGTCTCCAGTAGAATTCAAGACAGATATTGAATTCATTGTAAATTATCATTAAATTATTATATGTTGTTTACCCTGAATATATATATATATATATATAAAATAACCAAAATAATTTACTCATAAAAATGCATATAATATGAATTAATAGCTCTAGAAACTGTCTCTGGCAGAAGACATACAAAAATAAATCACTCAGAATTTGGTAATGCTGCTGAGATAGGAAATGAACTAAATAAGAAAAATCC
The DNA here is from genome assembly GCF_028878055.3 of Symphalangus syndactylus. Taxonomy (NCBI): domain Eukaryota; kingdom Metazoa; phylum Chordata; class Mammalia; order Primates; family Hylobatidae; genus Symphalangus; species Symphalangus syndactylus. The sequence goes on along the minus strand of NC_072426.2, from coordinate 158,791,297 downwards.
TATTTAGAAATTAAGATGTCGAACATGGCTTAAACCTGGCCTGAAGAAAAGCTTAAATCTTTTTTTCAGATTAGAGAAATAAGATGCTTTGTTTCTACTGCACTCCAGTCCTAACTACTGTTCTTTGGATATGGTGTGACAATTTGTACAGTGCGTGTCAGTTTTATAAAATAATGTTATGGAGTACACGTTTCATTTCTTCTTTGTAACAATCAATCCATAGTTTTCTTAAATATATAAAACCCTGAGGAATGGCAGGCGATGTGAAGTAGGAAGGGTGTCCACCCAAGGCTCACAAGGCCTTCTAAGAAGTCTTAATTTTAAAAAGCAGCTGGGCGCGGCGGCTCACGCCTGTAATCCCAGCACTTTGGGAAGCCAAGGCAGATAGATCACTTGAGGTCAGAAGTTCGCAACCAGCCTGGCCAACATGGCGAAACCCCATCTCTACTGAAAATACAAAAATTAGCCAGGTGTGGTGGTGTGCGCCTGTAATCCCAGCTACTCAGGAGGCTGAGGAGGGAGAATCACTTGAACCTGGGAGGTGAAGGTTGCAGTGAGCCGAGATCACACCACTGCACTTCAGCCTGGGTGACAGAGCAAGACTCCGTCTCAAAAATAAATAAAAATAAAAGCGAGGGGAAAAAGGCAAATGGGACTTTAAAATTCTAGGTCTGAGATGAGAGGGACACAGTTTTGAAAACTTAAGAGTAAGACTTTCCTGTGTCTTAAGGACTTCAAAATTTTAGACGCAACCCGTACAAATACAAAAGAGTCTTTTTCATAGCTTTGAAAAATTGGTTGCCTCTGATTCATAAGTTCATATATATTTTTAAAAGCTAGTCTGATTTCCAGAAACAAAACATACCTGATACAAATAAAACTGTGTTGTGAATATTAAATATCTTGCTTTGCCTTGTTTTCTGTTTTTTACATTAGGCATTTACACAAAAGAAGGAAGCACTGTATTTGAATGTAAAGCTCCGTGAATCTTCTTTGTTTTTAGGGTTACTGAAAATTTAACACATTTTCAATTGTGAAGATTTTAGCACTTCTAAATGTGTGATCATTCTTTTAATATACCACCATTTTTTCGATTAATTCTTTTAATCAGTGAGAAGTGTTCTCCATCAGGTATAAATCTCTCCATCAAACGGCCTATACTAATAAATGATCCAACTGAAAATTCTGAACCAAAATTTTTAAAAAAAGATTTAAAAAATGAAAACTTTGAACAAAACAATGCAGACGATTCCAGAGTGGGAAGGCAGATGTGTTGCAAAATGAGGCTGTTGGGAGAAAATACAAATTAATCGCCCTCCATCCAAGAATAATTGTGGAGGCAAAATAATGAACCAACCTAATCACCTGGGTGATTAAGCCAGGAAAAACGGATGTACTGAAGGTGATAAGTTTAGGTGTGAATTATTCAAAATGAATAATGTCATTATAACTTAAAATTATAAATACCCAAATCAAATATACCTACAATTTTCTTAGAAACAGCCAAAATTGAAAAATATAGTGTCTTAAAAAATTTTTATTTTTTATAAATAAAAGATAGAAGGAAGACAAGCATTGGCATATGTCTTTACACTTAAAACACGTTCTTTGTGCCCCATTGAAAATTAAAAGTATGAGATCTTTTCTGTTACACAAAATAAATTCCTTATCAAGATATTCTATTAAAATACCTGTCAACCAACTTCAAAGATCCACAAATAAAATTTGTTCTGGTGTTGGCACTTCTATTCTAAGGCTATGTGATATTTGTTTTCCTTCATGTAAGCTTCAGTACATCAAAAGGGGCTGGGGGCTAGTAACTAACTAGCCAACTAGCTTCAGGACAAAAAAAAAAAATCAGTGCAGAACTATTCCATCATTTTTCCAAGCTTCAAAACGCCTCTTCTCTGAACTAATGATAAAGTAGCAAGAGTCTGTCCCCTCCTTTAAACTTCATATTAATCTGTCTGTGATTTATATCCAATGGAATGTTTATACTTACTCTGTTTGAAATCATTTCTAAAGTTATAATGTTTTAAGTGCATTCTAAGAATTTGCAAGAATCGTTCTTATCTAATTAGACTCAACTCAATATCAATTGGATTTTTTAATATTGTAAGTATATTTGCCAAACAAATGCAGATCTAGCGAGGGTGTTGATCTTGAGAATTATTGCTGTACGTCACGAAAAGACCATGTCACCGTGTCTCTTCCAGGGAGTTGTCATTTAAGAAAGGAGATACTGTCTACATCCTCAGGAAAATTGATCAAAATTGGTATGAGGGAGAACACCACGGGAGAGTAGGCATCTTCCCGATCTCATACGTAGAGGTGGGTCCTCTCCCTTTCTCTCTTGGATGGCGGTGGTTTCAAAGGTCACCACAGATTTGAGAATAAATGACTATTCCCTTCATAGAAACTCACACCTCCGGAGAAAGCACAGCCTGCGAGGCCACCTCCGCCAGCCCAGCCCGGAGAAATCGGAGAAGCTATAGCCAAATACAACTTCAACGCAGACACAAACGTGGAGCTGTCGCTGAGAAAGGTAGCCCAGCTGGGGTTTTTTGTTTGTTTTTTGTTTCTTTGTTTTTTTGTCAGTGGGTTTGAAAAGGCTGTATATTTTCAAAACTAAAATAGGTTATCATCTTTTTCTTTAGACATTTTTATGTTTGCCCTATTTTCTACAAAGGACTCCTTAAGGCAGCTCAGAGTCATGGTTCCTGGCTGGTCCCTGTGTCTTTTAGAGGAGTTCCCTGTGGGATACCAGGCGTCTCCCTCTGTGGCTTAGTCTGGGAAGCTGGGCATGGGGCTGAAAATCAAGGACATATACATTCGGGAGCACAAAAGGAAAAAGCAGTTTGATACACTTCAAAATGTTGTTGTTTTGCTGCCTTATTTTTCAATCTTTTAAAAACAAGATATTCCAATCCTTATCTTCCTCTATCTTGGAATCTAGGAATGGTCCTAGGTGAAGAAGATCCTTCCTCTTGGGGGAGCCGCTTTAAGAGCGGTCTGTGCAGTGCTTCCCTGGATCATCCTTCCTTGGGCCTCATAATTGACTCAAATTTCTCTAGCAGCCCATCCAATCCTAGCATCTCTTCTTAATAATATCAAAAGACTCAAGGCCAGGCGTGGTGGCTCACGCCTGTAATCCCAGCACTTTGGGAGGCCGAGGCAGATGGATCACGAGGTCAGGAGTTCGAGACCAGCCTGGCCAACATGGTGAAACCGCGTCTCTACTAAAAATACAAAAATTAGCTGGGCATGGTGGTGCACAACTGTAGTCCCAGCTACTTGGGAGGCTGAGGCAAAGAATTGCTTGAACCCGGGAGGCAGAAGTTGTGGTGAGCCAAGGTCATGCCACTGCAATCCATCCTGGGCAACACAGTGAGACTCTGTCTCAAAAAAAAAAAAAAAAAAACTGTTTTAACTTGCTACTTTACATAATTGAGAATGATAAATGAACTATTTTTATTGCTTCCTAAACATGACATATATTTGTTTGAGGTAACTGCCTCTGCACACAACACAGGTGAGATAGTAATATTTAGAGTGGCTCTAGGACCTCCCACACCTACTAGTGAAATCCTTAGCCAGGTGTGATGAAGGGCAATACCACAGTCCTGGTTTGTTCTGGTCCTGGCAGAACCTTGTCTCATTCTCTCCTGTCAGTCTTAATTCTGCATCATCAGCCGATTCCTTCTTTCCTACCCTCTGGGCTGCCCCACCCAGCATGAGAACTACAGAGCATTACATGAACTCCGTCTCCTGTTCCATGCTCTGCAGAAAGTCTTCACCAATGCCTCTTACAGCTCACACAGGAGCCTAGCAACTGCCTGTTCTTGGTATACTAGAAAATCTGTGCAATTTTCAGATTTGGGGAGACTGACTTTTTTTTTTTTTTTTTTGGAGATGGAGTCTCACTCTGTCACCCAGGCTGGAGTGCAATGTGTGGTCTCAGCTCAACGCAACCTCCACCTCCCAGGTTCAAGCAATTCTCCCAACTCAGCCTCCCGAGTAGCTGGGACTACAGGCGCCCGCCACCACACCTAGCTAATTTTTGTATTTTTGGTAGAGACGGGGTTTCACTATGTTGGCCAGGCTGCTCTCGAACTCCTGACCTCGTGATCCGCCCACCTCGGCCTCCCAAAGTGCTGGGATTACATGCCTGAGCCACCGCGCCCGGCCTGAGACTGACTTTTCTTGAGTATGTTCTGCTCAGTGGTGGTGAAGCACACAAAATCAACCATCCGGCGTTTCGACACAAAGAGAACTTTCAAGTGCTATTCAAGGTCGAAATTCTTCTTGAGTAGCACCTGAAGAAGGGTGCTCTGTTGGGCTGAGATTAATGACTGTTTCAGCTCCACCACACCATCAGGTGCTGCTGCCCAAGCTTCTGTATCACCGGCTGAATGCAGCTGCAGTTTTTGCCCGGTAGCATCAACTTGCCTGCCTACTTCTAGGCTATGTGTAGTTTTGAGTTAAAGTTTAAACTGAGTTCTGAGGCACTGGCTCAGTCACTGCAGGTGGAAGGAGTAGTGATTCTAGAAAGTTCTATTCTTGTGAAAGCCAAGGGTTCTATTCAAATATTTAATGACAAGTATGGAATGGTCACCGACTACTCAGATGAATGCTGGGTTTACATTGTCAGGGTGAAGACCAAGGGAAGGCCAGTCTTGTCACCGCTATTTATATTCTAGGGTGCTGTCTTTCCCCCATCCCTTTAGTTCACTCTGTCACCACTTAGCGCATGTAGATTAAAGAAGAAAATGGGCCAGGCACAGTGACTCATGCCTGCAATCCCAGCACTTTGGGAGGCCGAGGCGGTGAGATCATTTGAGGTCAGGAGTTCAAGATCAGCCTGACCAACATGGTGAAACCCCTATCTCTACTAAAACACAAAAACATTAGCTGGGCCTGGTGGCGGGCACCTGTAATCCCAGCTACTCGGGAGGCTGAGGCAAGAGAATCGCTTGAACCCAGGAGGTGGAGGTTGCAGTGAGCCATGATCACACCACTGCACTCCAGCCTGGGTGACAGAGTGAGATTCCCTCTCAAAAAAAAAAAAAAAAAAAAAAAGAAATAAAAAAAGAAAACGGTGTGCCGTTCGGTGTTCTCCCTTCCAGAGGTGTTTTCTGTAATCCGTTTCAGACACACTCTCACAGCGAGCTGTTGTGCACTTTCTGAAGCTCTTCCTGCAGAAGGCCAATGCACTGAGCCTGCCAGAGATAAAATAACCCTAGTGTCATTGAGACATTACCTTTTACACTATTCTGCTTTTTGAAATAACTTAGACAAATAATTTCACACAATACCAGCATGAACAAGTATAAACCCATTCACATTAACCAGACATCCTTAGGGAAGATTCTAATGTCCTGAATAGACGATTTAATTACATATATGTTGATCATGTATATTTTTCTAGTAAGCACTAGTACCTTACTTGCCCTCCCCTGATTAAACAAAAACTGAAGGTATAAAACCTTCCCAAATGGAAACCTATTGTTTCATAGAAAACATTGACAATTATATTTTCATGTTATTCTATCTCTACTTCTAATGCATTTTTCTCATATTCGTAACAGGGAGATAGAGTTATTCTTCTTAAAAGAGTTGATCAAAACTGGTATGAAGGTAAAATCCCAGGAACCAACAGACAAGGCATCTTCCCTGTTTCCTATGTGGAGGTCATCAAGAAGAACACAAAAGGTGCTGAGGACTACCCTGACCCTCCAATACCCCACAGCTATTCTAGTGATAGGATTCACAGCTTGAGCTCAAATAAGGTAAGAACATACTCCATCATGTTAACGTAATCTTGGGAGCTCCAAGTAAGATAATCGGTATGTGATTTTAGGATATTAGATTAGAATATCACATCTATTGCAGAGAAAGAGATTTACATATTATGTTTCTACGTGTGTGAGTGCCACATCAGTAAATATAATTCAGTGTTTCTCAAATAGGTGCTGGCATAAAGATTTAATGACTAATTTTGCTCATTTCAAGTTAAAATATCGAAAGAGAAAGAGAAAACGAGAGTATCATGAAGTCTCGTATGATATATATCTGTACTCCTGTGTACATAAATGTTTTCTGAAATACTTTTTTTCCAAAGCTTCATTTTTATATACGTAAATTTTATGGATATAATATAATCTTTATATATAAATAAATATAATTATATATTCATACATGTAGATACAATTGTGATTTATAATTTGAAATATAAATATACACAACACAAAATACTATGTATATCTCAAAATAGTATATCACGAGAACACCTGGTTATTAGGTTGACAAATCTATACAAGTTTGTTATATGGAAAATGAGCTAAAGCAAAGATTTTTAATTAGAGTCTATAAGTCAATTTGTTTATTAGTTTAAATGAAGATGTTGTAGGTTATTGTAAGTCCTCAAGTTTGTTTTATCAGTTTTAGGACAGTTATATGCCAGTTCTGCTGTTTCACTTGAGCGGGCTAAAGATGATTGTCTTTCTCAATATGTAATTTAAAAGAGACTTTGCTTCTTTAATTGGTGAATATAAAAAGGCTATTTGACCGTCTGTACTCACAATGTGAAATTTTTTCTTGTTTTTCTGTTGAACTATATTCTTTTTATGAATGGCATGTAAGGATCTTTTTTCTCGGTAACTTCTAGGAATAAAACTTTAAATTGCCAATTACTTCCAAAATGTTTTAAGTACTTCCCAACATTCAAAAAAATGTGTTAAGTTGCCTAATTTATTAATTATTTTAATTGAGATCAAGGCTAGGACATGAAAAACTAAACCATCTAGAGCTGGTAAAATAAAATCAACATATCAGATGTTACTAAAGTGTGAAGTCACTTCACGTTCCGATGAAAAACTATTTCAAGATAGCATCCGAGTGACCTAAACTACTTCTTGAAAATGAGCCTGAGAAGGATTTTATATGAGGAAATGATCTAAGAATCTGCTATCTTAAGAGAGGCATTTTCTCTTAGAAGGGCGGAGTCTGGGCGTTTTATTTATTGTGATCCTCTTTGAAGACTGAGTTTCAGTTGCAGATAATTACCCTCAACCCTGTATTCATGGATATATGGAACAGTTTGGTACTATCCAATTTTGTTTGCTTGATTGATTATAAAGTTTTCCAGAATCTTCTTAAGTATATTTACTTCATTACCAGAGCTTAGCATTTGCAGATCAGCATCCTTCCTTCAGTATTTTCTACTGATAAAGAGAAAAGATAATAATCTTCATGCATGTATTTGTCTTATCCACCACTCAGTCATCCTTAAAGAACGATCATGAAATTTCAAAGCAACTGTACCTTCAAATAAAATGTTAGAAGAAGGAAAAGCATGTATCTACAAAAGCTCATTAAACATCTAACAAATTCTTCCATATGTCCTAATTAACAATGGCAAGATAGTATTTTTGATCCCAATGTTTTCATCTTTGAATTTAACGCAATTGAACATATTTTCAAGTTTTTAAAATAATACCAGATTTTAAACAGAGGCATGTACAAATTTCACTAATAACTAGTTTTTATTGCTCACTGCTGGGGAAAAAATATGTCCATAATTTGAAAGAAATACTTAATGGTTTTATCCCAACTGGTAATCCATGCTGTGATGTCACAGGCTTAATGAAGAAAACTTCCCAGGAGTGACAATTATTTTTAGAAAGATAAATATAATGTATTTCTAAATGATGACATCCAAAATATACTAAATGCTACAGAACCTATTTTCTAACTGATATTTACAAACAGAGAACTCATTAATAATTTATGAATCACTCTGGTGACACATTTAAATCACATTTCTTGACATACTGTCTTTGTCTTAGGGGAGACTAAAATGTAAGTTGATTTTATTTCTGATATTTCTGCTTTTAGTGCATTAGAATCCAATTCTAATGCTTTTGGAAAACAAAATAATTGTATGGCTTTTGTATTATAGGTATAGTTTTGTGATAGTTATACCAGGATGCTTAATTTGGCTTTTGGTACAAGCAAGTCCATCATAAAGCTAAGCAGTTTAACCTGCTAACATGTATTTTGGTGACTGTGGTGGTGCTGGCACTAGAGTAGTCGCAGCATCAGATAGCAATGGTGATGGTGGCAGTAACGACGAGGGAATTTAAGATCTTTCTTTCTCATCTACATAATATTCCTGGCATAACAGAAAGTGGAAACTTGACGATCTGAAATTATTATATATTTCATAGACTTTCCAAATCTAGCTACTGAAAACTTTTGTGTTATGTAACAAAGGGTATAAACTAGAACCCTAGCTAGTAAGGGAACTTCTCTAGACTGTTGAATGAGACTTGACTAGTTTATATCTCATTGAAAACTCAGCATCTACAGGACTTAACAGGAATGGCTGTCTACCCAGGCGCAAACCACACATGCAGTCTCACTGTGTGTCAGCAGCTAAGCAGCCTGGGCCCTGAATCCTGTATTAAGATGCTCACATGAGTTTTGTTACATTTATGTCATTCCATGATAAGATGACTTTAAAACAAAAGAAGCTAAATAAATATAATTAATACCCTATTCCTACTATAGGACACAGGAGTCAAAAGTTAAGTAGAAAATGCATCACCCACTCACACGCACTAAGGCCCCAAGAGCAAACGGGCTGGCTCCCTGTGTAAAGGGCTATCCCAAATGATCAGCTGGAAAATGTATCTCCAGAATCTTTTTGGAGATTTCTTTCTTTCCAAATCAAAGGCATCTACCTGGAGAGACTCAAAGTGAAAGGTCCCTTCTCAAGGCTTCTATGCACATAGCAGGTAGCGTTTTCTCTAGTCCAGCAAGGGTAGATAAATGTATTCCAATGTTAGTAAATGGCACTTCTAGAACTACATTTTTTAATTTCTAATTTTTATGGGTACATATGGGGTGTATATATTTATGAGAACTACTTTTAATACCTTTGCATAAAATTTCAAACTTACTGTTTCGTTTACTATATCCAAAATACATCAGTAATACTACATACCTAGAAGCATATTTTTACTTCAGAAGATTAAGCTTCATAACTCATACCTCCTCTGATTTACATAAATGTCAAGCTTTGAAAGAGAACGGGAGCTTAAGCAGAAGTTCTCTCTCCCATTAGCATCAAATGAGCTCTTTCTATGTACACATTTACTTTGGATTTTTTAAAACTTTGAAGCCGTAGTTAGGTAAGCTCAGCTTCATTCTGATCATGGGTTCCTGTCTTTGAGATAGTTTTCAGAACTTATTCACTTAGAAATTTGTTAACATATAATGATCTAAAGTACTTTATTCATATGTTGTAATCACCTTGCAAACATAAGTGAGAAAATTGTCAAAGTTTAAAAAATTGGGCTATCCTGCAGGAAAAGAGAACACTACACACATTCAGGAAATAAAACGACTTCACTACTGGTTTTCATTCTACATTAACGTTTCTCTGGAGTCATTTATACTTTACTAAGTCAGTATCTGGAAACCTGTAATATCTTTTCAACATAGTTGAAAGTAAGTAAGCATTAAATCTCTTAAGGGCCAGGCGCAGTGGCTCACACCTGTAACCCCAGCACTTTGGGAGGCTGAGGCGGGTGAGTCACGAGGTCAGGAGTTCGAGACCAGCCTGGCCAACATGGTGAAACCCGTCTCTACTAAAAATATAATAATTAGCCGGGCGTGGTGACGTGCATGTGTAGTCTAAGCTACTCGGGAGGATGAGGCAGGAAAATCGCTTGAACCTGGGAGGCGGAGGTTGCAGTGAGCCGAGATCGCGCCACTGCACTCCAGCCTGGGTGCCACAGCGAGACTCCGTCTCAAAAAAAATAAATAAATAAAAAATTTAAAACAGTAAAAATAAAAATATTTCTCTTAAGGTTTTACTGTCCTGGTAATCTCTATATCATCTTTATCTTGTTTGACATTTAAGACCCCTTCCAAAACTAGTAGAGTTTCATTTGTGAAGTAACTTTTCTAATTAACATAAATGATTTTATGTATTTAAATTTCAGCAAAAATATCTTCAAATCTAGATATCTTCTAAATGTCTTCAAATCTATGTTAAACATGAAATTATTTTCATATTCACCACCGCATCTTTTCTGCATTTCTCCATCTCTATGTTTTGATGCATTATTATTATTTTCTTAGTTTATTTTTTCTTAACTTCATAATCCGTGCTCATTTCCAAGTTGGCTTCCAGTGAACCAGCCCCTCCTCCCACCCACAAAGCCTCACCTGGCTCAGATAAAGGAGCTCTCCCGGGAACTGGCCAGGGCTGGTTGTCCCTGACAGCCTCAGGTCCACCAGCAAACCCTTTGGCCCCAACACCACTTCCTCTCCTGGACAACTTCTTGGGTGAATTGGAGAAGCTTGGTGCTTTAACCGTGTCAGCTGACCAAGCCAAACCAACCATCCTAGGGGACGCCATCCCGGAAATTGAGGAACCTGCTGTCCTCCTCCCATTGCCCCCAGTGACTGCACCTACCGAATCACCTTCCACTCACGCGGGTGTGGCCTCGGCTGCAGCCCAGCCTTACCATGCAGAGCCTCTTCAGGATCCCAGAATGACAACTCAAAGCAACTTGGCAGAGTTGAGAAAAATGAGAAGGGGTTTCTCAGACCCTAAAAAGGCACCAGAAGTCCTAGGGGATAAGTTTGTGGCCTCTGCGTGCACCAGCATGGGTTCCTTGCCTATACCCCTTCTGGTCATTGGAGAGGAAGATGAGGGCATCTATGAGGGGATCATGTCAGGCATCCAGAGAGGGCCTCCAGAACCTCCGGAAGGAGACGCTGGGTGGTCTGGCCACGATGGGTCAGAGGGCACCCCACGCCTGCACATTGAAGAGGAGGAGGAGGAGGAGAAACCCAACTGCCTAAAACACCCCGTAGCCACCCCCACAGATCCTAGGACCCCCAAGGAGGACAGCAATGCAGCAAAACCCAGTAATGAGGTATTTTAATTTTGTCTGATTATGGAAGAACTAACCGGCCTTACTATGATTAGCTATTACAGTTAATAATAGTAATAAATATCTATTTTGACGCTGCCTAACAGCTTTTTTTCAACAAAAAACACAAATACTATATAAGATGGGGGTGGAGTGGGTGTATGAAAACACCATATTTAATTAAATGATGTAAGTATGTGATATAATTCCATTATCCCATTATTTCTTTAGGACCATAAACTTATATTTTAAGTCTTTGTAATTGATATAGTCTTTGGAATCTTCCAGTGTTAATAATGATAGCTAATAGTGGAGCTCTTGCTGAGTATCAGACACTATTCTAAAAAGTCTACATCTTTAATCATCAAAACCCAGTGAGGTATGTGATATTATCATCCGTACTTTAGAGAAGAGGAAATTGATGCCCAGAAATTTGTCCTATTCCAGGATGAGAAACTGTACACCATACCTTTGACATAATGGCACTTTGCCAAAATAATAATGCTAATAATTTTTTTTTTTTTTTTTTTTTTTGAGACGGAGTCTCGCTCTGTCACCCAGGCTGGAGTGCAGTGGCGCAATCTTGGCTCACTGCAAGCTCCGCCTCCCAGGTTCATGCCATTCTCCTGCCTCAGCCTCTCCGAGTAGCTGGGACTACAGGCGCCCGCCACCACGCCCGGCTAATTTTTTTTTTTGTATTTTTAGTAGAGACAGGGTTTCACCGTGGTCTCGATCTCCTGACCTCGTGATTCACCCGCCTCGGCCTCCCAAAGTGCTGGGATTACAAGCGTGAGCCACCGCGCCCGGCCTAATAATGCTAATAATAAACAAAGACAACAGAAAAGAAAAACAGCACTTCTATCCCCTTTCGATTTTCTAAAGAGGTCGTTCTCTCCATGTTGACTTCACATTGACTACTTAAGAATTGGGTATTGTATCTTCATGTTACAAAGAATCTTGAACAATGGTTTTAATCAACAAAGGCAGAAAATATCCAGAAACTTTAGCTTGCAAACCTCTCCCTTAAAACAAAAAATGAGACTGCAATGCCAGCACTTTGAGTGGCCGAGGCAGGCGGATCACCTGAGGTCAGGAGTTTGAGATCAGCCTGGGCAACATGGTGAAACCCCGTCACTACCAAAAATACAAAAACTAGCCAGGCATGGTGGCGGGTGCCTACAATCCCAGCTACTCAGGAGGCTGAGGCAGGAGAATCACTTGAACCCAGGAGGAGGAGGTTGTAGTGAGCTGAGATCGTGCCAGTGCACTCCAGCCTGGGTGACAGAGTGAGCCTCCATCTCAAAAAAAGAGAAACTTGAGGCCAGGTGCTGTGGCTCACGCCTGTAATCCCAGCACTTTAGGAGCCCAAGGCTGGTGGATCATCTGAGGTCAGGAGTTCGAGACCAACCTGTCCGACATGGTAAAACCCCATCTCCACTAAAAATACAAAAATTAGCCAGGCATGGTGTTGGGTGCCTGTAATCCCAGCTACTCGGGAGGCTGAGGCAGGACAACTGCTCCAAACCAGGAGACGGAGGTTGCAGTGAACTGAAATTGTGCCATTGCACTCCGTCCTGGGCAACAAGAGCAAAACTCCATTTCAAAAATAAAAAGAAAGAAACTCGATCCCTCAAATGTACCCTGTGAATTAAGAAGAATTACTGGCAATTATAGAAATTATGAAATAATAGAAAGGATGGTTAATATTATGCTACCATCCAAGTCAAATTCTTTCATAGTTCCCGTATTTCAAAATAACCTGGCCATGCCTGCATTTGTGTAAAACAAACACCTTATTTAATAACAGATAGATAATTCATTGCCATGAGCCGAACGTGTCTCTACATCAATTATTTCAGTCACTAATGTTCCTTTCGATTCAATCAGTTTGAAGGTGTGATTAGATGCAGGGCTTTGTTGACAGGTGGTGCCCTTTGTTGCAGACAGCACCCCAGGCCGGCTCATCCCAGCACCAGCTCACACCCTGCACGCGGGGCCACGGCTTCCCCAGCTTTGTGACACACTGACTGTAGTTGGCGACCTACTTTACACGCAAGTTACAGTCATTGCAGGGTTTTAAATAGTTTTTTCCTTCACTTTTAGAAGGAGCCATCATATCAATGTATGATAAAATGATAGAATATAGGTGTTCCTATCTCCAGCCACCCACATCCGAAAAATTAAACTGATCATACCGTTGGGGATTTTGAATCAAATTCAAAAGAGGAAGTTAGTGGTTTCAAAGCAAAAAATTTGTCATAAATATAACTTCCCAGGGTTACTGGTAACTTTAAAATGATGGAAGTTGAGAGGATATTCTGTGAAGACCATGTAACCTCATTCGGAGCAAGCATAATCACCTCTTGTCTTTCCTCGATATGTAAGCCGCCATCATTTTCTTCGGGAGAGCAAGCAACCACACCCCTTCCCAGCCGCCTGCTTCCCTCCCCTCCATTTCCTTCTCTCTTCGCCTCTGCTTCCGACCTGGACTCTACACTTTCTCAGCCCTGCCCACCTCCTCTCCTCCCTAAATATTCTTATCAACAGGAGATCAATCCACCAAAATTAAAGGTAACTGCATCTTGAGTGTGGTTTATTGCATGTCTTCAATGAGCTTAATTAGATGTATGCATTCAGATTTGCGCCCTCTCACAAGACCTACGAAGTTATATAAATCCTGATTGCTAACTTTTAACATCATTGGCATGGCCTCTATCCAAACATTTCAAAGATATATTTTCATAGCAGTTATACCCAGATTGAGGAGAAAAACAAACTAAAATTTATATCATAATAAAAAGTAATGATTAGATTTTTTTCAGTTGACTGTCGGCTTGAGAAGCATCACATTTAAAGGCATCTTACCTCAGTGCCTGTCATTCTCCATCACCTCTCAGCGGACTCATTGTCTCCCGTCATTTCCCACCCATGGGCAGGTTCAGCAGAGCCTGGAGACAGGATGATCTTTGGCATTGACTGTCTTGAGCCTTGTTCTTCCACAAAAGTGACGTAAATTCATGAGGATGTGGGAAGGATCATCCTTTTGTAGCACTTCACAAAGCATCCATCTCTGAGACTTGCAGCCTGACAGTTCCGCTGGTATTTAACCTAAAGATACTATTTTTAAAAAATTATTTTAACAAAATTAATGACTGGCCTTGGAAAGAGATTTAATGACCACCACAGCATGAAATTAGTCCATCACTGAAATGTTTTCCTTCTATGTTCAGAATGATCCTAAAACATTTTCCTTTGGAAAAAAGGTGACAGACTTCAAATAATAACTCACCCTCACATTCAGTCTTTTGAATGTGAAATGAGAGCCTCTGCAGATAGGTAAAAATTTAGGGCTCTGATACAGCTAAGGTTCTGTATTAGGAAGTGCCGTTTACACAATCTCAAAATCACTATCACCAAACCCATTCGCTGACATAGTCTATCTGTGGGCTCCTAGGTGTGAAAGGAACTTTGTAAAAAATGAAACACTTTAATTCCTTTTGCTCTTTGAGGTTTTTTTTTCTTAACTGGCAGAAAATAATTAGGAAATGTTTTAAATAATGCCACTTTATATGATGCCTAAGGCTAAGAATTTCTCTTCTTTTCTCTTCTTTCCGTGGTTTTATTTTTAAGGCCAAGGTATTTATTTCTTGTCTTTTTTTTTAACTTGTTCTTCGGTTTTTAAGCTTAATCAATAAGAGGGAAAGTTGCCTTAGAATCTGAGTTCTCTAATTTAGAAAGATGGAGGATGCACCATTGTGGCATCAGGACAAAGCCAGGATTTAAAAAGGTTTACTCTTCTGCAATTCTTCTCGTATGTTCTTTAGGTTTCAGTTGTTTGCAGAATGACATGAGAGAATGGAGGTATTCACAATAACTATGCTTTAAAAGAATATTTTAATAATCACATGAAATACTTCTGACTAACTCCAGCAAATCAAAGTGATTTTTCTCTATTTTATCTCCTATTTAGGACCAAATCTTGATTTTTGAATCTCCCACCAAGTTTTTTTTAAGACTTATAAATCTATTTTGTAGTCATTGAAAGAATATCTTCACTGAAGTTATTTGTGCTTGTAAATTTAAGTACAAATTGAATCAACTCATAATTTTAGGCCATTATAGTTTAATTCTGCATCTGACCCGGTTACAAACTGTGCCAATCTGAGTCCGAAGCCTTTTTATTTCTTCCATTTCAAGAATGCTGATGCTCATTGTAAAGAAAAGAAATAACGTAGCACTGAAAGCAAAGAGAAAATAAACTTTTAGTAATGTTTTAATGACATAGTATAGCATGTGCATGAGATCATTGTAATAACATTTTTATCAACCCCTATCAACCATTGTTTAGTTAACTCATGTTAAGTCAGTGCAATTTCATTCTTTAAAGTGTTTTCTAAAACAATGAAAATCTCCATAAAAGTAAATACAATCCAAAATCTTCCATAAACGTAAAAGTTACTACCACTTTATAGGTTACAGATGACTGAAAGATACATAAATTATGTTTAATGTATAAATCTGAATCCAATATTTCCCCCAGTCTTTTGAGCATCTGCTTTTAAAATAATGATTTTTTCATAACAAAAAATAGTATAAATCGGCTGGGCGTGGTGGCTCACACCTGTAATCCCAGCATTTTGAGAGGCCGAGGTGGGTGGATCACAAGGTCAGGAGTTCAAGACCAGCCTAGCCAAGATGGTGAAACCCCATCTCTACTAAAAATACAAAAATTAGCCAGGCGTGGTGACAGGTGCCTGTAATCCCAGCTACTCGGAAGGCTGAGGCGAAGAATTGCTTGAACCCGGGAGGCAGAGGCTGCAGTGAGCCAAGACTGTGCCACTGCACTCCAGCCTGGCAACAGAGCGAGACTCCGTCTCAAAAAAAAAATAAAGTATAAATCTCAGCTCCTCTATAAGCTGAGCCTCCATTTCCATCCAAGAGACTATTTTGCAAGAGACTTGCCGCATGTGGCCTCAAGTTGCCGCGGAAGCCCTATGAGGAGAGCGAGAGGCTCTTTGTTAGGTTTCTTCCAAGTAACTCAGTGGTTGTGGTCCCACCAGGAAGTCTCATCACCCTAAAGCAATCCCATCAGAAGGGGATCCCTGGCGCACAGTTTTCAACATGAAATCAGGCCCCGATTGTTCCTAATATGTTCACATGCTCTTTCCAGCTGTTATTATCCACATCGTTCTAAGAGCTAAACGGGTTTTTTTTTCTCTAAGAGCTCTGATATGTATTGAACCCCTGTATTAGTCAAGACTGGGATAAGCACAGTGCCAGAAAACTCAAAATAATTATAGCTTAATCAAGATAGAAATATATTACTCTTACACATAAATGAAGGGTGTCCAGAACTGATATGGTGGCCCCACAGTCATCAGAGAACCCAGGAGGTTCCATCTGATGTTGGCTCATCGCCATCCTCAGAGAGAAGCTTCCGCTGTGTGTCCCAGGTGGCAGCTTGAGCAGTTCCCTTCTCACACGAACCAGCAGGAAGGAGAAAAGATGGGAGATTTACACCTTCTCCCTTGAAGGCCATGTCCCAGAATTGCATATATCCCCTTGGTCTCAGCTTATGACATGAGCACATCCAGCTACAAGGCAGGAAATGTGATCTCTATCCAGAATGGCCACGTGCCTACCCAACAGCCTGATCCCATTACTGAGGACCAAGAAGAGAATGGATTTGGAGAGCATCAAGCATCGTCTGCCATGACGCTTAAGCAACGGTGCCAAACACATTTCATCCCGAGAGGCTGGGGATTTGAGGTCAACCATTACTGAGAATTAGGAAAATTTTCTAAATGAGAGTTGAGAAAACCACATGCTTTTATTTAAGCGTGTTTTATTCCTCCTAAAGTTCTCTTAAGCCAGATCAAATACCAGGCAGTACACTGCCAGATCCTGTCCACTATTGGAAGGAAAATAAAACCTACATACAAGAAGGTCAGCTTACTCACTGTCATATGAAAGATCTTACTCTGAAAAAAAAAAAAAAAAAAAAAAAAAAAAACACCAAAACAGTCCAGCCCGCAGGTTGGCACTTCAGTATTTCATCAAATTTCACCATGTTTCCCCCCAAAAAGGCCTTATTTTCTTCTTATGTGTTTGTTAGAAAATTTTGCCTCCAACAAATGTCTGATACGGTCCATGAAATTTGATGGGCATTAAGCCAAATTCTCCTCTATCTCACCTCGCATCCCTTCAATAAGATGAAAAAGCAGGGCAGGTTTGAGAGCATCTTGAACCCAATTGCTAAGCATTCTATGAAAGACATAACATTTCTTGGCCTGGCGCGGTGGCTCACACCTATAATCCCAGCACTTTGGGAGCCCGAGGCGGGCAGATCACTTGAGGTCAGGAGTTCGAGACCAGCCTGGCCAACATGGTGAAACCCTGTCTCTACTAAAAATAAAAAAATTAGCTGGGTGTGGTGGCGGACACCTGTGATCCCAGCTACTCGGAAGGCTGAGACAAGAAAATCTCTTGCCGGGCGCAGTGGCTCACGCTTGTAATCCCAGCACTTTGGGAGGCCGAGGCGGGCGGATCACGAGGTCAGGAGATCGAGACCACAGTGAAACCCCGTCTCTACTAAAAATACAAAAAATTAGCCAGGCGTGGTGGCGGGCGCCTGTAGTCCCAGCTACTCGGAGAGGCTGAGGCAGGAGAATGGTGTGAACCCGGGAGGTGGAGCTTGCAGTGAGCCGAGACTGCGCCACTGCACTCCAGCCTGGGCGACAGAGCGAGACTCCGTCTCAAAAAAAAAAAAAAAAAAAAAAGAAAATCTCTTGAACCCGGGAGACGGAGGTTGCAGTGAGCCAAGACTGTGCCATTGCACTCCAGCCTGGGCGACAGAGCCAGACTCCATCTCAGAAAATAAAAAAAAAGACATAACATTTCTTATATGTTCTTGGCCTCTTCCCTATGCCAGCTTTCCTCTGTGAACCTTTCTCTGCTGTGCCTGTGGGTCCCATGTTAAGACGGCAGCTGGTGCCTGTGGTGTGGACACTGCATAAGCAGGTGGAGGAGCTGCTGACCCTCCCTGCCCTGCTGTTGTTCAGGAGTTTGGCATGCTGCGTGTGCATGGAAAAAGCTAGCCAGGAAAGCTCCTCCTGAAGGCTGTGTGATGAAGATGAGAACTAACTAACTTCTTGTACATTTTCCAGGCTGACCTAAAAAGCGAGATATGTGTCCTGGGTAAGCCACCTCGTAGCCCAGTGATGTCTAGGAGATTCTGCGGCTCACCTGTCAGAGGGCTCAGCGGTTCCCACAGGGTAGGGTCAGCATGCCCCCACCTTGTGGCAGACATCCTGGCCACCCCCCTCTGGGGCTGGCTCTTCCTTAGTAGTCTTTGCTGTGAACTGGCCTTAAAGTAAGGCTGGAGATACCCTGGAGATGAAGTGACCACCTGGTGACGTGCTTCCCTTTTAGGTGTGTGTGAGGTTTCCAAAATCCACAAAGACGTGGTCAGATTCTCTACTCTACAAATAAGAGTGTCATGTGTGTTGTGGTCTACATCTGTCTCATGGTTCTACACTAAATCACTGCTATCTAGTCACTGTTTCTCCTGCAAAGAAAAAACTGTTGCCAGGCACCCACAGTGCTGAACTCACACACTTCCAGTCATGTTTGCTTCTGCGTCATTCAGTTTGGACTTTCTTTTAAATCCATGATTCTTGTCTAATGTCTTCTGTTTCTCTGGTGATGTGCACTACATCCTCTCAGTCTGCCTTTTGTCCCCATACTGCTGTCTGGATTCTATCCACTTCCTATTTCTCGCCAGCTTTGATTGAACTTAAAGGTCAAATTACTTTCCCTTAGCTACTTAGTTCTATAATATCTACAGTACTTTAAAATACATGGACTCTAAATGCTACTTACTATCAATTCTAAGGAATGCAGCCAAAGAGTTTGGAAATGTTCATCTGGACATGTCAGGATTCCTTTCCTCATTTCTGTTTTAATGGGCCCTGATTCAACCTTAACCTGTCTATCGCATAGCTATGCTTCTGCATTTCAAGTTCTCAAGGGCTTGATTTCAAAGAAGTCTTCATTTTCTATTTCTAAAAAAAAGTAGATATGATTCTGCATTTATGCTACTTTGTGCTTTTTGCATTGCCTAGGAAGACCTCATTTTGTTGCTGAGGCAGAGTTTTGTGTTGCCATAGAGACAGGAATGCCAATTTGTAGAGACTCTTAGACTCCCCGGAATGGCCCTCCAGAGCCAAAGCAAAAAATAAGCTTCTTTTGCAGTGAAGAGGACCCATCTGTAAATTTCCTGTGGGTCCATGAGATGGTATGCTTTGGTTCCCCTTAAGGTTTTTTTATTTTTTGCCTGATTTTTACATTATGTATTTGTATGTCAGATTACACGTGTGTTTGTGTAAACCATAAATATTCTACTTTTTAGATTTATGCAAAGTTGTGTTTTACCTTCATAATTTAAGAAGGAAAAATAAGCCTCTATAAACGTGGTATTATTAGGAGAATTTCATCTAATTCTGGTGGGCAAGTACGACAACTAATGTTTTATGAAAAAATGACAAAAACACTTTAGCACTGCTTATATTGCTTTCAGAGATTTTTTTGCATTAGTGTTTAAAGTAACAGTCAATCCTTATTTAAGAATTATTTGATACTAAATATAGCTAATCCTCCAGAGATAACTGCAGAAGCTTTGACAAATTAGATGGCTTTTCAACAGACTATAGCTCACCAAGACAGGAAAGTATATATTTTACTGATGTTACGGACTCCATGATGTTTCAAACCAGCTTCCTATGAACAGCAACTTGTGACTGATTCTAGCTTTGGAAATTAGCATGTGTTTAAAACTTGTCTCTTTTGTATCCGTTTTTGACAACATTAAAAAATAGCTACAGAAAAAAACTTACATATTCAGGGCTACAGAAAAAAATGCATATTTAGGATACTATGAAAACCGCAGCATGCTTCATTGGATTTTCTCTTATTCTACTCTTAAGATTCATCAAGGAAATAGAACCATAACATAATTCTTGCTCAAAATGTCCAGCACAGTGATTGTAATATGTCAGTTGAAAGCCGTCTTTCTAGGTTCGGCTCATGTAAGCCTCTCTGAATGTCACAAACGTATATTGTTCTATATTTATCTTAAAACTGCTAAGAAGTTAGGACATGGAAATGCCTGCACAGATAGTCAAGATAGAAATGGACACGGACCAAAAATGCTGGTGGCTTACAAGGGATTCTTTCTCAAGAATTTAAAACGTGGGAAAGGAAGAACATGGTTAGAAAAACAGATGACTATCTATTCCACATCACTCTGTGGCCTTTAAAATAGGCTTTTAAAATTAATCCAGCCTTGGGAACTTGGATAAAAAGGGGCAGATAAAGCAGAATCAACTCTCAGCTTGTTGCTGCCACCGCTCACCACTAGGTGGCAACAGAGTGCAGCTGCATTACAAATCTTTGCTTAAGGGACTTGCCATCTGAGTTACACTGCCATGGGGAAAGGGCAAAAGATAGTCTCCCCAGATAACCTATTTACATAACCTTATAGGACATTTGCACCTACCTCAGCGTCAAAATTAAGATGCTGATTTTAGCCAAGGTAGGCCAAGTAGTTCATCATAGTAATCTTTCATGCAATAAAGAGTGCACATCGAAATTACCATTTTGTTTCTTTTTTTGTTTTTTACCTATTTGTCATATTAAGAAATTATCCAGTACCTTTGGATTTTGGTTTACTAATTTGCAAACTGGAGTTGAATTGTAACCATTATTTTTTTACGTGACCGAGACACATGAGAATTAACCAATCAATGTCAGTGTCCCAGCTCGCTGTGTAAAGCTGATGAAGGACACTTTTACATAGCAGAGGAAATATATCTGTGGAAATGTATATCCTTCATGGAATCCCTGAGGGGACCCGATTAACCCTCGTCTTGTCCAACTCACTGATTTCAGAGACAGGGAAGCTGAGGCATCCCCAAGGTTATATGGTGCTTAACGCCCAAAACAGAAAGACGCAGATGAGCCATCTTAGATAACTGTTCTTGCTACTCATTCCCTACTAGTCAAATGCCTTTAAAATAAACTATTTCAAGTACTATAATTAGTCGGCTATCCTCAAAACTGTCTCCTAGTTATCCACATTAACATGGAGGTGATTCTTGTTAAAGGTAAGCTTTGAAAAGTTCTAAAACTCGCCATTATAAGACACACAAAACTTCTCTGCTAAGAAAAGTCTTGATTGATTCTGGCCTCAGGATGTGAACAGTATAGAAAACTGATGACTTGTGTGTAAAAAGAGGGGCAGGGTTTGAAAGATATGAAGGAAGGGAAAAGAGATATTGGGAGACAGGTAAAAGCAAGGACGGGGGCCGGGCGCAGTGACTCACGCCTGTAATCCCAGCACTTTGGGAGGCCAAGGCGGGCGGATCACAAGGTCAGGAGATCAAGACCATCCTGGCTAACATGCTGAAACCCTGTCTCTACTAAAAATACAAAAATTAGCCGGGCGTGGTGGTGCGTGCTTGTAGTCCCAGCTACTCGGGAGGCTGAGGCAGGAGAATCAATTGAACCCTGGAGGCAGAGGTTGCAGTGAGCTGAGATCACACCACTGACCTCTAGCCTGGTGGCAGAGTGAGACTCCATCTCAAAAAAAAAAAAAAAAAGCAAGGACGGTGCTGGCTGCCACACACAGGAACATACGTTCTCCAGCCATGGACGTGGGATCCAGGAAGCTGCACGTTTGCAGCAATCACCAAATTTTCATAATGGTCAATGGGACAGTTCATTTAAATGATTGATGAGGTGGGTTGAGTTAAAGGAATTAAACTAGTAGAATTATAATGATGATAACTAAAAAGGGATATACGGACTTTAAAAGTTGATTGTTTTATATTAATGAACAATTTGATTTTTAAAGTGGTATTCACATTTTAACAAAAGAGCAGTGAAATGAAACTAATCAGTTTTACAAAGCATTGGATGCCATGATGTAGAAGTTGAAACTTTTACTCAATTTTAAAATATTAAAATGGTTTAAATGTGTGAAAACAGGGATAATTTTAGAGCATAATGAAATATAGTTTATTATTTATTCTTAAGAGAAAATATTGTGTATTTTCTTATTCATAACTTTATTATGCACTGCAAATGGTGCTATGATTGTTTTGGGGAAAGAGTAGTAGCTTTCTTGGTATATGATATGCAGTGTGGCATATTAGACATTTTCAAGTTACTTTTGAGTACCAGTATTTTTCAGTGAATAACATGTACATTCTCAAAATCATATGGCTTTAATGCATACTCTTTGGCCAGAAATTTTACTCCGGGGAATATATTCTAAAGAATGGTTCAAAAGAAGAAAATAGCTGTTTGCATAAAAAAGTGTATAGCATTGCTATTTATGATAGTAAAAAAAAAAAAGACTAGACCAATTCTAGCTTCAAAACAAAAAAAAAGAGAGGAATGGTTAAAAAACTATGACATGTAGACACATGTGGGAGAATATTATTCTGCAGACATTTGAAATCAGAAAGAAGACTGAGAAAAAAAAGACTGGAAAATTATTACAAAATAATATTAATGGCAATTGATTATACAAATCTTACTTTCGCATGAAAGTTTTATACCTATGTAAAGTTTTATTGGCTTGGAAGAGAACTTGAAATAGGTAATATGATACAGGCTTATCAATGACTTACAATTACCATCTTATATATTTAAATTGATTTAATAATATCTTGAATTAAATGACCTTTAAGATGGCTGGAAAATTGGTTAGTCATAATTTTTCTTAAAATATGAATATCTTCCAATTTTAATAATAGATACATCATTAGTAGTCTTATATTGATTTACAGGAGTCAACTAGTTCACACTCTTAAGTCATACCTGTGTGCAGTGATTCTTACGCACTCTAGTTTTAAATATTCTGTCCACAGACTGTTGAGTGAAATTTCTAAGAACACTGTTAATAAAGGTTTCCAATTGCCGGGCGCGGTGGCTCACGCTTGTAATCCCAGCACTTTGGGAGGCCGAGGCGGGCGGATCACAAGGTCAGGAGATCGAGACCACGGTGAAACCCCGTCTCTACTAAAAATACAAAAAATTAGCCGGGCGTGGTGGCGGGCGCCCGTAGTCCCAGCTACTCGGAGAGGCTGAGGCAGGAGAATGGCATGAACCCGGGAGGCAGAGCTTGCAGTGAGCCGAGATCACGCCACTGCACTGCAGCCTGGGCGACAGAGCGAGACTCCGTCTCAAAAAAAAAAAATAATAAATAAATAAATAAAAATAAAAAATAAAGGTTTCCAATTAACAGAGTCAGAGCTTACAGTTTTAGTACTGTGAGTACCTAGTCTTATGCTAGATAGACAAGTAGGATAGAAAGGGGGTGGATAAAGAATTTAGGAAGTGGGTGAATCATTGACTCATAGACTGAAAGAAACCTCAGAGTTATCCATCCAAGCTTGGACCAGTGGGATTTCTATGGACAATTTGCAGGAAGAGATTTCAGCCTACCAGTAATCCACTTGTAACTATGGAATCTAAGAACTGGTCCCAAAGTCTAAGGACATGGATCTAATAGCTATTTCAGTAGTCATCAGTCACTTATATAATTGCCATGCAAATTCTGATTTTACCCTGTAGCTATCATTTAGAAGCAAATGCTTTTGAAATGTATTATGAATGATTTGTTTGCATTTCTCCCCTAAAAGGTAAAGTTTAGGTAGTCAATATACATTACACTGAGTTTATACGTTCAACAAACGTGTTAACTTTCATTCACTGAAAATATTAATGTGGGTATATGGGATGCTAAGGCTTGTCATTTCCAATATTATAAGTATCTATTACAGATACTGGTCTTGATGCTTAGTTTAAAAAGAAAAGAAACTCTTTTGAGAGTTCAGTGCACTGGAAATTTCTGCCAATGTTTCTCTTCTAAGGTAAAATGTTACATGTTACCCGGATATTGTTTGTTGCATTCCAAAGTTCTGTTTTCTCTTTTTAAAAATGCATGTTTTCTCTCCACATTGAGAACAGAAAATGTTAATTCAAATGTAGCATGGGATGTCTGCCTACTGATATTTTCCCCTGTACTGTATGTGAAAATGTTGTCTGTGAAGGAAAGATTGAAAGAATGAATGTGGATACTTTGCTGTTAAACTAAATGTGGTTTATTTTCTGCTTGTTTGAGAAAACGCTGGAGAATAAGGTTGTATGAAGGTGCCTATATTTCCTATTCTAGTGGTTTGCCGTCTATGTTCTTGCCTTATTCCTGGCCTTTGAAAAATCAATGGGACCAAACCCTGACTTTTCCTTAAAGCTTGAGCAGACTAGATTGTAGACACGTTCAAAACATTTGACCTTGGTTATTTTGCTTTAATTTAAAGCTCCCTTTAAATATTTTAATTATTAATCCTGCAGAAACCCTTTATTTGGTTTTTTTCTTCCTCTTGGTTTTTTACAACAGGAAATATTAAATGTCAAGAAAAGTACCATGCCATTATCCAAATTATCTTTTAATTAGTACCAGTTTAAACATTGCTTACGTTGAAAATCATTTCATTTCAGCCACAGCGTCCTGTGTTTACTCATGAAAATATTCAAGGTGGGGGGGAACCGTAAGTATTATTCTTATCTTCTAAATTCGAGACTAACCTTGACCCACAAAATGGACAACTGTACCAAAATATAAGATGTATGGCTTTGCACGTGAAACATCAAACTAACATGAGGCCTCCTAAATTACGAGAAATTGTAGTAGTCTCTCCATCTTTTATGACAGTGACCAGAAACTA
This sequence comes from Symphalangus syndactylus, assembly GCF_028878055.3. Taxonomy (NCBI): domain Eukaryota; kingdom Metazoa; phylum Chordata; class Mammalia; order Primates; family Hylobatidae; genus Symphalangus; species Symphalangus syndactylus. The sequence continues at coordinate 158,766,555 of NC_072426.2, read as the reverse complement.
ATTTTTAAAAGAACCCATCGTTCTCTGAGAAGATTTTAACTGATACACTAGGAAAACTTTCTAATGCTTCAGTGATTCCTAAGATGGCAAACTCTGTCTCCCTCTCTGCTCTGCTGGCTGTGTAACGAGTAACTACGAGCTTCAAAGACACACAGAACATGTTCTAACCTTACTTTTACACCCACTGGGAGACTGTAAAAGTGGACCTAAGTGTAAAAAAGACCTAAAGTGATCATTCCTTCATTCCGAAGTTACATGCTTAGAAGGGTCATTTGAAAGTGGCAGTATTAAAACACTCACTGTTACTCAGTTATACGCGATTACTTCCACAGCACCAGGAAAATACCTTTTCAAACTTTCCTTTCAAATTCCTTCTCCTTTCTGATACACGAGTTAAATCAGCCTGAAGGTGTCACACATTGTCTTGAAGATTCTCTCTGTGTGTTTCTTTTTTGGGCCCATTTTGTCCCTGAGAGATGTTCAGGAGTTATCAACTTCCTGTTGGCCTCTGCCCACCCTGTGAGTCGAGAGTAAGACCCCTGGGAAGGTTCATTCATGGACCTAACCCCTTGTCCCCCATATCTGAGCACACGCGAGGGATCCTGACCCACTGCCCACACTCACCTGGAACAGAACAGGCTAACAACAGCCTCCTCCTTGCGGCAGGTCCTGGCATGTGACCTGGTGCCTTTATCACCATCAAGTCCTCCCTTGCTCCTCACAGACCAGAAACTTAGCAAAAAGCATCTCCAGATGAGACTGGCTCTCACAGAGTACAGCCAGAAAGGTGTTCTTGTTGCGGGAAAGTCTGTATTTTGGAAAGAACAGGTTAGCAGTGATAATCATTTAAAATATCACTGAAGGTTTGGTGCAGTCACTATGCTTGTAATCCCAGCACTTTGGAAGGCCAAAGCCCAGCAGTTCAAGACCAGCCTGGACAACATAGCAAAACACCATCTCTACAAAAACAAAAATAAAAAATTAGTCAGGCGTGCTGGCATGTGCCTGTAGTTTCAGCTGCTCAGTAGGCTGAGGTGGGAAGATCACTCGAGTGAGGGAGATCAAGGCCACAGAGAACCATGATGATGGTCCTGCACTCCAGCCTGGGCAACAGAGCAAGACCCTGTCTCCAACAAACAAACAAACACACAAAAAGGTCGCTTAACTGGAAAACACTAAATACGACTTGTAATTCTAAAGTTTTTGTTTGTTCTCTTACTTACCCAAACAATGACAAGATCACATTATAAAAAATAAATTCCAGGGCTGTTTAGGTTTATTGCATTACCAATATGTTACATTAAACAGCTTTCAAAGTGTTTATGAATGAAAGATATGTTACATTTTCAAAGTCCTGATTTGTATATTGGAAAACATTGTTTATTAAATTTATATTTGATTATAGCCTGAATTAGTGGGATTTTAGGGTGTTGCTTAGTTGCTTTCATTTAAAAATAAGTTTTGAGCCAAAGTAGGAACATAATTTTATGTCACTACAATTCAGAGTTTTAGTGAAATATGTTCTAGAAAAAGTCGCAAGTTATAGAGAGGGCTTCCAGTCTGGCTCAGCATTTCCTGTTTAAAAGACACCTTTCTTTCTGAGGCATCCTTACCCCACCACCATCATTCACCTCACCAACACATCTTTCAGAACAGCATTTTTTAACATTGGATTTGACTTCATTTCCCGTTGTGCAACACTGACTGTGCAAGCCAGTAGAGGCAGGAGGATTTCCTGAAGGTGTGTTTATGTTTCCATAAAACTCCGTGGGTTTTCTTTTGTTTTGTTTTTGTTTCTGTGGTCTAATTAAACCAGAATGGTAAATAAATTTGGACAAACATGCTGGCTTTCATCAGACAAAAATGAAGCAGGAGTCTGTGCCAATTTTGTTGCATTAGCTCTGAGACCTTGAGATTCCTTCCAGCAGCTGAGGTTTGCAGCCTTAGGTAACCGGTCTCCATGAGTGGGTGGAGATGAGCCTGGGCAGGGTTCGAGCCTGAGAAGCTCAATAAAAGAACCAGTTTTCCCGAAGTGAGAAGTGCTGTATGTATCCATCAAAACAGCAGCGCAGGAACCACCATCTCTCTCAAATGTGAAATTGGAAAAGGGACCGTGAACTTTCCCCACAGATACACAAAAGATACCACTGCTTCACCTGAGCAGCCTCCAAATCAAATTCTTTACACAAGCAACAAAATAAATGGACCACCCCCAGCAAAGCTGGCTGCATGCAAACGTCCAAATCAGGTGACGTTTGTGTATTCCACACCTGCCTGTCTTTTTGGCCACTGCTCTGGGAGGCTGGCTGCCTTTCTCTGCCCTTCCCCATAATCACAAACCCCTCTCTCAAGAAAAGGCCTCAGAAGCCCATACTCAACAGAATATAAGTGGCTATAAGGTCTACTGGAAGGATGAAGTTTTCACAAGGGAAGAAGCCTCTAGTGTTGAAATTTCAGGCTTTGGTGCCAGGCCAGGGAAAGCAATATTTTCTAGTGGATGCTGTTTGTTAGGCATTCTCTGAAGCCAACTCTATCCAGCTCCCCGAGTCCAAATGCTGGATGAACGGGGGGAAGCCAGTGGGTCACTGTTGCTTATTAATGACATAAGATTTGAGTTAAAATGATAGAATAGTTTTGTTCTACCAAAATATTATTTTCTGACTCATAAAGTAATTAAAAATAAATCACTCTTGTTCCAGAGCAGTAGTCAAGATTATCAGCTTTTTAAAGTTGGCATGAAAAAATCTAAAATGCCCTAGAATGTGGTAATTATTTTCTCACATTAGCAGAATGACATGACTGTTACAGAAAGCAGCAGAAACAAATTCCCAATTTTTAAAAAACCCCCTCACAGTACTGGTAATATTTTAGTACTATTACGAAGACGTTTTCATCTTAACTGCCTATCAGATTCTTCTTGACCTTCTCAGCTACAGTAATTTCTGCCTTCATTTTCCAAAAACACCAGCCCATGTTATGATTTATTATAATGTATGGTGTTTTCTTACCACAAATTCAGTGTCTGAATTCATTATCGATCAATTTTGCAACAGTATGTGCTGTCAAAGAATTCAGGCCGGGAAAGGAAAGTGGTAGCATTCTATCAATAATTCTTTTTTATATAAAATTATTTCAAGAGAGAGTTTTAAAATCAAATACAATTTTTCTGGGACTCATTTTAAAAAGAGACTTATGTCCACAGTCTGCTTGAAACGGACTCAGTAATAACTGCACATAGAATACATCTACTCAACTTCGGGCTAATTACATCAAATTTTCCAATTCTACATCCTCAGAAAACACTGATCCAAACTATAACATTAAACTGATCTAAAGAATTCCTCTTGGTAAAAAAAAAAATAATTTTCCTTTGTATAGTAATTCACATAGAGTGATTAAAAAGACGTATCTGAGACATTTTGTCTATCTCCATTTAGAACCTTTGAAAATTCAATTCTCAAGCCCCCATTATTTGCTTCTGATTATGGCTAGCTAAAATTGTGATTCCTTCTTGTTTTTAAACAGTTAAATAATACACATATCACTTATTTTATATTTTGTACTATTATTTAATGTCTAAATGATAGACATTAGATGGCTGGACAATTGAAATGCGGGTCTGGCTTATAAATGTTGACATATTTTAATCCAGTTTATGAATGTTACAATTTTCATGGATATTCCTCGTGAGTTTCAAAATGTTGTTAGAGTGTTCTAATGCCTGTGAAGATCTAAATATTGCTATTTACCTGCTTACCAGGCTTGTACCATCCAATAGAATGTTGTTAAGAATAGGAATGTTAAAGGAAGAATGAATATTGTTCTATCTTCTGTATTTCATGAAGGTGTCAAGATGTTTTTAAACACATTCCCTTGTCCTGTTTAAGGTTTCAGGCTCTGTATAACTATACTCCTAGGAATGAAGATGAGCTGGAGCTCAGAGAAAGTGATGTCATTGATGTGATGGAAAAGTGTGATGATGGCTGGTTTGTGGGTATGTGCACTTCTTCAGACACCTTCGGCTATTCTGTAATTTGCTTGAGTTTGCTCACTCGCATGGTTTGCTGTGATAGCCAAGCTTCCTTCGAATTCATAATGCCTTTGATCTTTCAGACATTCATACGCACAATGTAATCCCAAGGCTATTGCATTTTTAACATAGTTTAGTATTCACTGCTCCAGCTATGCGTGATTTTCTGCGAGCTTTATTTCCAACTCAAGTAAGAGAAGGCAATTTCTTTAAATAGCAGAAACCAGGAAAGATTGAGATCTAAGAACAACAACAAAAAGTGGTCCCCAGAAGAGAACTATCCACGCTCTGTGCTGTGGAAAATGTTAGTTGTCCACAGTGAGAATCTAATTTCAGAGGGAGTGAGATTAAGTGAACGACTCTCCCATTTCCTAGGTCTGACGTACATTCCCGAACATTCAGTGACTCACCTTAACTTTAGTTTGTGATGGAAGCGGAGAGAAGTTCCATTCTTCCCACTTAAAAGGCAACTTCATTTTTACCATCCTAAAAAAAAGACAAGAGGTCTTCTGAGAAAACATTTGTAGACAAAAGTATTTTACGCTGGGCCACAGAAAGAGATGAAAAGGAAACACAGGCGGCGGGGCAGAGAATGGAAGAGAGGAAAGGTGAGAGGAGAGGAGGGCTCACTCTAAACATCCATCGGTGGCAAAATCATGAAAGAAGTGAGGCCATGGTGCGGCCACAAGCCTCAGATTTTATTTCCATTAAAAGAAGAAAAAAAGGCCGGGTGCGGTGGCTCATGCCTGTAATTCCAGCACTTTGGGAGGCCGAGATGGGCGGATTACCTGAGGCCAGGAGTTCGAGGCCAGCCTGGCCAACGTGATGAAACCCCGTATCTACTAAAAATACAAAAATTAGCCGGGCGTGGCTGTGGGCGCCTGTAATCCCAGCCACTCGGGAGGCTGAGGCAGGAGAATTGCTTGAACCCGAGAGGCAGAGGTTGCAGTGAGCCGAGATCATGCCACTGCACTCCAGCCTGGGCGACAAGAGCAAAACTCCGTCTCAAAACAAGGAAGAGGAGGAGGAGGGAGGAGGGAGGAGGGAGGAAGGAGGAAGGATAAACGTAAAATGGCTTGCCTAGCCAAGGAAAAAGAAAAACAGTCATCAAACCAAGGCAGTAAGAGCCAGGATATAGGAGAGAGATGAAGCTTTAGACCCTCATCCACTCCATCTGCACTGCCTAAAGAAGAATTTAGCGCACCAACTTTTACAAGAAGTGTCCAAGGAATTACGTTATTTGAAACCAGAGGCGACCATAATGATGACAGCCATTTGTGCGTGTGATTAAACACATACCATGTTAGAAATCGTGCCAGTGATAGAACTCCCACACACAAACAGTGCTTAATCCTTTTTTTCATTAATGATTTGTAAATTGTTGAAAAATTGTATACTTGATGAAGGACTCCGGCAGTGCTGTTTTTAAATAAACGATGTGGCACTGACCGTGATCTTCTATAAGATGATAAGACGGTTTAGATAGATAGCGACAGCCTGCCACAGATGATGTCTTCATGTCACACCTGTGTTGCTCGGGCTGCTGGTCCCTGAGAAGCTTTGCTCTTAGGATTTTCCACTCACCCTGTCACCTGTCAGCCTCGCCTTGATCCCTCACCCCCCACCCTGGTGTGGCAGCCTCGGTGGCTGAGCTGCTCCGCCCACCTCCTCAGCGGGGCTGACTTTCCCTTTAGCTTGGGAGGCTCGGCCTTTTCTGTTTAGCCCGCCGCGATGGCAGCGCATTACTTATGCTGGAGGGGCAGTGAGCGTCGGGCCACCAGCTAACACTGCTCGTTTTGTGTGCTACGGGCTTCATGTGAGTCGCCTGCCTTATTTTCCGAACCCCTCGGGGCCTGCTGTCTTCGCGAGGCCTTGTGAATGGGAAGTATTCAAGCCCATGTGTATGAACTGATATCGTTGTTACCCCCCTTTCATGACTCGCTTCTATTTTCAGGGACCTCAAGAAGAACCAAATTCTTTGGTACTTTCCCCGGAAACTACGTCAAGAGGCTGTGAATTGCTCTCCCTCCTTCCGTAGAGGCCGCCTGCCAGCCATGCACCTGCGTCCATGCGCCTGCAACAGCCCGCGGGCCTCCCGTCATGCCTTACGGTTTCCAATGCGCCGTCACCATCTCCACCTGCCACCAAACCACCAGCAGAGGAACCGCCGCTGCTGTGAGCCTGGGGGCGACATGGCAGGCTGGCCCCGCTCCGTGAAAGTGTGGATTCCTACTTTCTGCTCTAAGCTTTGACACGTCAAAATGTGGGATCAGAAAGAAAATCATGATATTTAAAAATGGTCAAATATTTGAGGGAAAAAAAAAAAAGTGTCTCCAGGAGGCTGTCTAGCCTCGTGGCTCCATTTCCACATCTCCCCCCAGGCGATGTTCTCCCCCAAGACGACCAGAAAATTATTGTTTATTGGGAAATGCTGTGGTTTGCATTTTCATATTCTTAGCTTGGCAGTGTATATTCTTTTCACAAGTTTGCCTAGTGTCTTGGTTTACACAATATGACGACTGTAACTGTACTTTAGCTATTGTTTGCCTGCACATACATGTTGTAATATGCACAGTGATTACAACCTTTAAAGCAAGAGGAGGCAAGTTAATTTGGATGAGTGTGATTTTGTTGATTGAATGTGAGTTTTCAAATAGGAGTCTTTCTCTGCAACTTGTTTGCATTTTTTAGAAGTGCAAACGGTAAGTGAATAAGAGCCCTCGGTAATAATCATGGCAATACGAGAGGCTGAGCTAGGCTACAGGGGAAAACTATTGTGTTGTAAAGTTGCATCGCTATTTTATATTAAAATGTAATGATCAGCATCATAACAATGAACTCTTAGTGTTTTATTTATCTGAAAAAATGTAAGTAAAAGCAGTGTTAGTGAGAGGTGCAAAGAATTATTCTAACAGACACTTGAAAGTATCTGTAAGCAATACTAGTAGGTAAGATTTCACTGTGTGTACACATACACATTTGAGATTGTATGAGAACATATAATCCATACGATATGTTGTACATTTTATGGCAATGTAATAGAATCTCACACATTATTTTATAGAAATAGAGTACAGAAGCATCACAAGTATTAAAGTTGGTTTTAGCAAGGATTATGACTAATACGATTATTTTTACTATAATAATTATTTTTCTTCTATGGAACTCGGAATCCTGGCTACATTTGAGGACAGGAATATGTTGAGCCTGATTTTCCTGGTGTGTGTAAAATATTTCCTAGGAATACATTAGGCACTTTTTAGAAACAATGCTAAATCATTCAGGTTTTATTTTCTGCCCTGAAGCAGAAATTTAAAAAATGATATTGGGACCTGGAAGGTTTAATATAGTTCACAGTGCCTGAATTACACATACTCCGAGAACTAGCTTTGTATTTCTTATGACTTTGCATAAGAAACATTCATCTTTGGATCTTGAGCACCTTATAGATAAAACTTTTTATGGCATTTCTTTCGTGGACAGTGATTGATCTTTTCACAATGTACGTAGCCTCTAGAATTTTGTACATATGTTTGCTCTTTTTTTGTACAGACTATTTAGTTGTTGAGAAAACGGGAATTTCCTAATTTGGTCTTTATCCTGCGACACTTTCAGCAGACTAGCCTCTCCTTCTCTCACAGATCACGAGCACCCCTAGATAGTGTGATTCTGTCAGATAGCATTTATGCAAAAATCTATGAAGTTAAAAGATCGTAGAAGCCAAATGAAATGTACATATCTACTGACTGATGACAAGGGAATTTCATTAGGAAGAAGGTAAACAAACATCTTTGAGTAGCCTAACTTGATTTCTGTCAAGTTCACAACCAGCTTCATATTTTAAAGGCTTCAGGTTTGAAATTAAGTCAACTGCATGCAGCTTTGCTGAAAAATGAATAATTCTCTTTGATGCCATTTATGAGAAAAGACTTCAATATCTGTTGCCTGTCATATTTAAGAAAAATTACTGTTTCTACTCTCTGTATCTGATTTTAAAGGAAAAAAATATTCATACCTGGCTTCCAGGTAATTGACTTTGAATTCTTACAAGCAAAGGTCATTGTGTTTTTCTTGAATAGACATCTAATAAATTTTGCTTGGAAGTATACTTCAGTTTTTCTTCTTGACATTTATCCTTATGTAAATCGTGTATTTTATTCCAACTTGTTAAACTAAGAGAAAATGCATTTTGTTGTGTGTTCTTTTAACACAAAAATGGAGAAAAGATGTGTCAGCATCAGCTCAGAGAAGAAATATTTTTAAACCCACCACCAAAGCTCATTTGCTAAACGTTCTTGGCTAAAAATTGCCCTTCAGCTAAAACAATACATTGTAAAATATTTCTGCCTCAAAACAGCTAGTTTTCCAAGGAGGAGTTAGTTACAAGGAGTTGTAAGCACTTTCCCAGTTCAACACACTTAAATTTTAAAATCTTTGCCCTAAGTAGCTTCAGCACCATTGGCTCGGCAGCTTCTGCAAATGTCCACAGGCTTTCAGTGAATTTCAAATGATGGGTGGCGGTGGGGTCCCCGCTTTCTGCCACACGAATGGGAAAGAGCCAGCTTGCCTGCTTGGATCTTTGCTCACATACTTTAGTCCCTTCTTGCTCTGTGTGTTTTGACCCTTTTCCATATCTCTCTCTTAAATATTCAGAAATATGGACATTGCTCTCTTGCCAACTCAGTTATCAAAGATGTCTTGTCAGCTTGCTTCCCCTTAACACCCACTCTGGTGCCTTCTATGCCATAGGATAATTCCCACTCTACATTAGCATTCTGCTAAAATGGAATCCCTTTGGGTGAGGAATATACCCCATAATAGTCTTTTGGTCTTGTTTTCATCTGAGTGTTTAAGGGTCATATAACTAGATCCATCTGACCTGTCCATCCAGGTGGGTGGAAAGGCGGAAGGAAGGGACCCTCTGATACTTACATGCCAGATCTTCATCCCTCCTTTAGCTGTATCATCACTAAAGACAAGCAAGTCCTTTTCTTACTTGATCCGATGCAGAAATAACCTATTTGAGTAACTTTTCGTAATCATCCACTCCTGATCTCTCATCGGAGGTGGTTGGTTTGTGTGGCCTGATCATTTCTTCCTGCTGTTTTCCAGATTTTAGCCACAAAGAAAGATACTATTTAGAGAATTATCTGATCAAGGCCGAGTGCAGTGGCTTACGCCTGTAATCCCAGCACATTGGGAGGCCGAGGCAGGCAGATCACCTGAGGTGAGGAGTTTGAGGCCAGCCTAACCAATATGGTGAAACCTGGTCTCTACTAAAAATACAAAAATTAGCTAGGCATGGTGGTGCATACCTGTAATGCCAGATACTCAGGAGGCTGAAGCAGGGGAATCACTTGAACCCAAGAGGCGGAGGTTGCAGTGAGCTGAGATCACACCATTGCACTCCAGCCTGGGCAACAGAGAGAGACCCTGTCTCAAAAAAAAAAAAAAAAAAAAAAACTATTTGATCAAATAAGACTAACTATCCTGTCAGCTTCCACTGCCTGTTTATTTAATTATTTCATCCCCCTCTGCAGATGGTAGCTCTCTAACAGTTCATTCATCATTTATGATTTCAGATTATTTACTCACCATTAATGATTACACTTAGAATACAAGCAGAGATTTGTGCTATTAATGAGCAGTCCATAGCAGAGATTTCCAAACTGTGGCCTGTGGATATAATTCAGCTCACGGCCTGCCCTTGCATGGCCTGCAAATTAAGAATGGTTTGTACAGACGAACACTGGCAATCCCTTTGATGAGAGGGAACCCTAACTTTGAACCTCAGTTAAGTAAAATGCTATCTCCCCAGAAAAGGGTTCCTTTCTTTTCATTAGTAGATTTCATTAGTAGATTGTTAGAAAAAAAATTGTGCTTTATTTGTGTTATTATATTCCTAAATCAGTAACAATTGGTGGAAATGTGTTTTCTCTTTATTATGTAAGAATGTACATAATATCCTTAATTTTGCCTCCTAGCCCACAAAACCTAGAGCATTTACTCTCTGTTCCTTTAGAGGAAACGTCTGTGAACGCTTGGCCTGTGCTGATTGTTAGCAACAAACCTGGAAACTGGAAACTGACCCGAGGGAAAGAAATAGCGAACACCTGCTGTGCACCAGGCTGTTCCTCACATGTGTTCCTTATCTTTATGCTCACAAGAAATCTAACAGGAAGTCTGCTGTGTGCCCATTTTAGAGATGAGGGAGCTGAGGCTCTGGGAGGTTGAATAACTTATCCAGACATGTAAGGTATTATACATAATACATGATTGGAATCGGATTGAGAATCTCACGCATCTGTCTCCCAAGCCTGTCATCTTTCTCCTAAACCAGGCAAGCTTGGTGTAAACACATTGTGGATGAAGCTGTGCACTCAGGGTTGAACAGCTGCACCCATCCACCTCCTTCCCTCTCCACCATTCTCACAAGCAGGGCTGACACGAACAGACACCCCCTCACAGCAGCATCTTCCTGTGCACAGGATGAAGAGAAAGAGGTGTACCCATCAGCACAAATCGTTTCCCTGAAGAAAGCTGAGTTTGGTTTCTAAAAGGACACTCACCAGTGAGAATATACTTTCAACGACTGACATGTTGTGACTAAGCACAAGCCTGTCTGTGAGTTGAATCGCTGGGAGACAGGCAAGCCCAGCGTGCTCTAGGAATGCTGTGTGCTTACCGGACAGCTCTTCGGCATACAAAGCCCCGAGATACACCAGCCATTTTCTGCTGGATGACTCTAAGTGACCTGAGCCTGAGCTCACTGCTAAATTCGGCCCTCCGCAGGTCAGGACAGTTCCATCTGAGCTCATGCACATGCATATAATCTTGACCCAAAAAACGTTCAGTACAAGACAGAAATCTGCCTAGTAAATCTTCACCTGTTCATTTGAGGTTTTTTGTTTCATTCTTTTCCCTAAAATACTATGGGTGACTCAGTTGTCCCTGTGTCTTCCAAAAATAAGTGTCATTTCCAATACAACTCTTGTTACCATTAACAACACCAGGGGGTGCGTGCTGAATCTTGCACTGATTTCACAGGGAATTTGAGAATAACTATTTCAAGCAATTTTTTTCTTTTTCAATTCCACAAGCAATAGATGCTTATTGTAGGAAAAATTGGAAAGCGATAAAGGAACAAAAAGAAGAAACAGGTTCACTAAGAGCTCCATGTAGGGTAAGGATTCGAGTGTGGAACTTATCCTCCTGAGTGTTTCTCTACACATGTGGATTTGTTGTGGGCAGTGGGCAGTGTAGGTAAAAATGGGATCACACTGAACATACTGGGTTTTTTGCTTTTTTTTTTTTTTTTTTTTTTTTTTTTAGATAGAGTCTCGCTCTGTCACCCAGGCTGGAGTGCAGTGGTGCGATTTCGGCTCACTGCAACCTCTGACTCCAAGGTTCAAGCGATTCCCCTGCCTCAGCCTCCCAAGTAGCTGGGATTACAGGTGCACGCCACTGCGCCCAGCTAATTTCTGTATTGTTAGTAGAGACAGGGTTTCTCCATGTTGGCCAGGCTGCTCTTGAACTCCTGACCTCAGGTGATCCACCCACCTCGGCCTCCCAAAGTGCTGGGATTACAGGCATGAGCCACCGCGCCTGGCCTGAACATACTGTTTTATAATCTGCACTTACCTTTGAGCAGGACTCTGAAATAAAGTGAATAAATAATGTTTTCAAGTCAACTTGACATGAGCGAGGTCTATAAAAAAAAAGGAGAAAAAGTCTAAGTCAATGCTCAGGATTTATGAAAATACAATGAACTCAAAACCTCAAAGCAAGAATTACAAAATTACCACCCGGTTAGAAAATCTGTTGTAATCTGAGGAATTGGTAGAGGAAGGAAAGGTGAAATGAAGAGAGAAAAAGAAAATAATACTCATAATCTTCCTACTATAGGCCATCACAGGCTTTAAAAGCACCTGTACAGCGAAGGGATGGCTAAAGGAAGAGAGAGATTAAACTGAGAAATGAATGTGTGGATTGCCATTGGATGTAACATCCAAACCATCCTGGAGGTTTGTTTCCATCTTTTGAATCAAAATTGACAGAACAGATCATTTGCTTTGAAATTATAGTTGAAAAAAGTTAGATTGAACATATTTTTATAATGTACTAGCGCAGGGCTTCTTCCCTGTGGGTGACTTTGTCACTCCTCCAGGGGACATTGGCAATATACGAGCACTTCTCGGGGGTGCTGCTGGTATCTAATGCATAGAGACCAGAGACGCTGCTGTGCCCACAATACACAGGCCAGCCCTCACATCGAAGAATTATCCAGCCCAAATTGCCTACAGTGTTGAAGTCAGAAGCCCTGCCCTAGGGTAACTCATACTACTTAGGAGAGTCATCTTGTAAATCATTGTAAAAGATTTTTTTTAATCCAGAATTAAAAAGCTGACAGCCACAGTCCTAATGGTCTCGTCTTCTGCCCTATGACTGTCAGATCCAGGCCCTTTGAATAAGGCAGTTTCTCCTCCCAGACTCTGGAGGTAAAGCCGGAATGCACCTAGGAAGGAGTCAGACAATGCCTGAGGTGGACTGAAGTGCAAGGTAGACGAGTGCCTAGAGATAAACAAGGATCTCTGTAGAATGTCTCTGGGCAAAGCCGTCATTGTAAAAACATCTCTACTGAGGCTCAGATCAACCCAGAGCAGGGAGGCCATTCCCTCCCGGATGATCTCAGAGCCGATGACGTCATCAGCAAGAGCCAGGTGTGTGAAGCAAAGCAAGCTCAGTTATTAGTGAGCTGTCGCAGGCCACGTGGGTAGGGAAGAAAGATTTCATTGCTTTCCAGAAGGCACACAGACTGCAGGGCACCGATGACAAGGCCAGCCTGGGCTCAGAGTGGGAGCCTCGGTGAAGCTGTGCCATCAGGCTTTGCTTGGGGAATCCCATTGTGCCCTCTAATCACCCACACCGTCTGCAATGTGAGTGATGCCCATGTCCCTAGTGAAGAAAAGATGGGGATATTCTCATCTCTAGTCCATACTAATAGTAACCATGTGTTTAAACACAAAACCAGGGGTCAGTCCTTGTTAGGGGCTGAATTGTGTCCCCATCCTCTTAAGTTCACACACTGAGTTCTAAACCCCAGAACCTCAGAATGTATTTGGAATAGGGCATTTAAAGAGGCAATTAAGGTAAAATGAGGTCATCTGAGTGGGCCCTAATCTAATATAACTGGAATCCTTATAAAAAGAAGTGATTGGGCCAGGTGCAGTGGCTGATGTCTGTAATCCCAGCACTTGGGAGGCCAAGGCGGGCAGATCACGCGGTCAGGAAATCAAGACCATCCTGGCTAACACGGTGAAATCCCCGTCTCTACTAAAAATACAAAAATTAGCCGGGCGTAGTGGCAGGTGTCTGTAGTCCCAGCTACTCAGGAGGCTGAGGCAGGAGAATCTCCTGAACCCAGGAGGCGGAGCTTGCAGTGAGCCAAGATTGCATCACTGCACTCTAGCCTGGGCAACAAAGTGAGACTCTGTCTCACCAAAAAAAAAAAAAAAAAAGAAGTGATTAGGACATAGAAGTGTACAGAGGGACCACGTGAAGACACAAAGAAAGCAGCCATCTATACCTAAGGAGAGAGGCTTCCCATACACCAACCTTGCTACACCTTGAACTCCAACTCCTAGCCTCCAGAGCGGGAAGAAAATAAATGTCCATTGTTTGAGCCCTCCAGTCTCTGCCCACGCAGACTAGTACAGGCCTTCTCTCAGGGACACTTACTTCCGCCCACTTCTCTGCTCCCTGGTTCCTAGTGGATGATCAATGCAGAGGATCTATCTTGTTCCAGAGGGTGACAACTGAAATCCCCCCTTCCCCCAACTCCATCCTCAATTTGGGATTTGCATAAAAACAAGATATAATAGGTGATAACTGTTGAGTAGTTCAGCTTATAACTTCACAAAGACACCCCTTCCCTACACACACGCAGACACGCATACAGCACCCTAGCCAAAACAGCCGGTGCTATATTCAGTAATGCAGGAAAAAATGATATGTTCCCAGGGCGTAAATATTTAGCAATGTCTTTTCACTCATTGTTCGTTATGCACACACTTGGATAGACTAAGAATCTACCACTGATCTACCCTGCCGCAGAAGCTCTACCTGAGTCAGAGGGATAGCAAGAGCCCTCTACAAGGTGAGGAATCCCTAACTCTGATCTTAACTTTCCCTACTGCCTTTCATGTCTGCAGGTGGCTTATAAACAGCAGACATTTATTTCTCACAATTCTGGGGGCTGTGAAGTCCAAGATCAAGGCATGAGCAGATTTGATGCCCGGTGAGAACCCACTTCCTCAGAGAAAGCCTTCTTCTTGGCTGTGTGTGGTAGCTCACATCTGTAATCCAAGCACTTTGGGAGGCCAAGGCAGGAGGATCACTTGAGCTCAGGAGTTCAAAAGCAGCCTAGGCAAAACAGTGAGGCCCTGTCTCCACTAAAAACAAAAAATAAAAAAAATCAGCCAGGCATGATGACACATACCTGTAGTCCCAGCTACTCAGGAGGCTGAGGCAGGAGAATCACTTGAGCCCACGAGGTGGAGGGTGCAGTGAGCTATGATCATGCCACAGCACTCCAGCCTGGGCAACACTGAGCAAGACCCTGTCTCATTAAAAAAAAAAAAGAATAGAAAGAAAAGTGCCTTCTTTTTCTGTGTTCTCACATGGTAGAAAGAGAAGGGAGCTCTCTGGAACCTCTTTCCTAAGGGCAGTCATCCCATTCTTGAGGGCCCTGCTCTCATAACACAATCACCTCCCAAAGACCCCGCATCCCAATAGCAGCACTTTGGGAACCAGGATTTAACACATGAATTGGAGGGGACACAAACCTTTGGTCCATAGCCTTGCAAGGGCTGCTTCCATGAGGACAACACCCTCAACGGAAGGCACAGCACGTTTTCAAGTTATAATTGCACAACTTGGAAAGTGAGCTGAAGAGGCAAAAAAGAAACAAGAAATGGCTATCTAGAGCTCTCAGAGGATGCCTCAGGCAATCAGACTCTCTCAAGCTCTCCAGCTGGCTCCTGGTTCCACAAGACCAGACTATTTGATCTACCTTGTTTCATCATACGTTCTCAATCATTGGCTTTAAGAAGTCATCTCAAATGCACACTGAGGCTTCAAAGGAACTGTCAGCAGCCTGCTAGTTTTCCTTCCACAAGGGACAGAGGAGACATTGAAACATTCAATCAATAGTGTTTGCCACTCAGTAAGTAAATACTCACATATGTTGTATGTTAAAATGTTAAAGGAAAATGAAGCCAAGTGTGGTGGTGGTGCCTGTAGTCCCAGCTACTCCAAAGGCTGAGGTGGAAGGATCTCTTGGACTGATGAGTTTGAGACCAGCCTGGGCAGCGTAGCAAGATCCTGTCTTTAAAAAGAAAAAAACGTTAATAATATCAGAAGTTATTAATTAGATAATTACGAGATATCAGTGTTCTTCACTAGAGTGCAAGTATAGTTAAGGCCATGATGAAATATAAGCACAAGAATTTATAGATAATACTCATCCCAGAAAAATCTCCTTGGACAAAATGCAAAGAACTGGTATATCTTTTCTAATGACTCCCCGACAATTCTTAATCAAACCAAGTGAAATGGGTCTGAAAATTAGATTGTCAGATTATAAATATTAATCTTTTTAGGTCTATAATGCAATGCCAACCAGTAACACTTTTTTCTGCCCCTCCTCAGTGACATTAGCCCATATTTGAACCAGTGCCAGTTTTTTTTGTTAACAGATGAACTTCGATACAAGGAACAGGATATCAAGACCAAAATTCCACTCAAATTTGGCATTCAAAGTGCTCGGACTTGACAATTCCTGACTGAATGCCACCAACATCTCAACTAAAGCCCTCTGGAGGCTGGGACACAAAGCTGTTGACACAGCAAGATATGACTTTGATAATTCCTCTGGGCTCATCTTGGTGACTCAATCTTAATACAGTGTGTTTCATTTAAAAGAAAAGAAGTCACACACAAGCATCAAGATAGATATTCTGAACCCAATAGGTACCGTCGACCAAGACCGGGAGCATGAGACTTCCTCACTTTTTCAGTAAGAATGTCCCCCCTCAGAGGCTGCTCCTATACAAGCTAACCAGTTGTTAGTTTGTCAGAGTTACTGATAGCACAGGCTTCTCCTTAGAATTACCGGCATTTTCCACCCTAACCCTTCAGCAAAGAAATTTGGTGGCTGGCAGACAGAAATGAGTTGAAGACTAGTAAGTCTATCTTTGGCCTGTTCCCTAGGAAAAACACTGATACTATTTGTTCCAAGTATTTATAATGAGGTCTCTAAAATATTATTTTCCCTCTCTCTCCCTCACTCCTTCTCTCCTTCTCCCTGCTAATGGAGAAATCTCAAAATGTTTATGAACTCTGAGAGCTGAGTGCTGTCTAGGCCTCCCACCCACCCGACATCCTTCCACACACACACTTACGGCTTTGGTCAGCTGTCAGATGATATGACAAAAAGCTTAGCAGACATCTGCTCATGGATTAATGGCCATGGTATTTCTTTCACTATCAAAGATAAATTGCTAGACAGCTGTATTAAAAACCACAGCACAGTTCTCGACACTGGTGATGCATAGACAAGATGACCAATTTTCTAAATGGGGTCACGAAGAACATTCTTATTCGGGAGCCATTTTTTCCCAGTGAGAAAAGATTGAAAGCATCAACAAGGAGCGCTGGGCAAACTTCAAATTCAAAAGCGTCCAAGCTTCCTTTTTGGCTGCTGATAATGACATGTTATTTGAAGATTTTTCTGGCAGTCAGAGTTTACAAAAAGAAAAAGGACCAGAGAGTGACCGCCTTGCTTTGCCAACGCAGCTCCTGTAAATGGTATGAAAAGCGTATTTTCCAAACTCAGACTCAGTTAGGTTCCTAAGGAAGTGGGCCTGTACTGGTGACTTTGGTCAGCTTGTAAAATGATGTAATAAAAGAATATCACATAATATTTATCTGAGGAGTAAATAAGATAAAATATACCAACAGTCTAGCACGTAGTTGGCTCTAAAAGGCTAGTTCCCTGGCCTTCTTGGCCTTCGGAAGTCCCCTTTAAGCTGATTCTCACTAGCATCAAGCATGTGAATACGTGTGTTAGGTCCTCTTGGCTGCATTGCCAAGTTTTCTCAGCTAGATGTTTGATGAAGACAGTCAGAATGTGGCATTTACAAATATGTTTAAAATCAATGAGAGATTTCTAAAGCAGATATTATATAAAACAGATATTAGAATTGTTCACAGTAAGCTCATCAGTTTTTAAGAAGGAAGTGACATAAAGACACAGTTAGGGCTGGGCGCAGTGGCTCACGCCTGTAATCCCAGCACTTTGGGAGGCCAAGGCGGGCAGATTATGAGGTCAGGAGATCAAGACCAACCTGGTCAACATGGTGAAACCCCATCTCTACTAAAAATACAAAAATTAGTTGGGTGTGGTGGCACCTGCTTGTAATCCCAGCTACTCGGGAGACTGAGGCAGGAAAATTGCTTGAACCAGGGAGTCGGAGGTTGCAGTGAGCCGAGATGGTGCCACTGCACTCCAGCGTGGTGAGAGAGCAAGACTCCATCTAAAAAAAAAAAAAAATCACACACAGAAGCCACCAGAAATAGAAAAGAAACAGAGCAGAAAACTTGGGTAAAGCACAACCAGCCAGCATTTATTTGGATGGCTCCCTGATAGAGACCTAGCCTGAGGAACCCTCCCAGGATGAGAGGTGACAGATACACAACCAGACCATGAGTCCAGATCCCAGCACTAGACCCTTGTATGACCCGTGACACTGAGAAAGTTACTAGCATGGCCCGATGTCAATATCCTTGTTGGTGAAATGAAGAAAATCAACTAATCATCAAGATCCTTCCATTTCTCAACTGTCCATGAAATAATAGTTCAGTAAAAATAGCAGCAGACTGAATGACAAATTGAATATGGATTTCAAGGAAACAGAAGGTTTTGAGGCTAGAAATCTGCCTGAGAGTTCGTGATGAGGGGCCAGACTGTGAGCTCAGCTTCCCATATAGGCAGGTTCGATATGGAGCTCAGCACAAAACAAAGGCCATGAAGGAATCATTTAAAAAAAAAAAAAAAAAAAAAAAAAAAGACAAAGATAAAGATAAAGAAAACATAGGACTATTAAGTACAGGAATAATTATTCAATCCCAGGAACCAAAAGTAAAATCAGTTACAGTTTTTCACCTAGCAAGTTGGCAGCCAATTGAAGATTCATCTCAGTATGGTGTTAAGAGAATGTAAATTGATAAATCAACTTTAAAATAAAAGAAACTACCTACGGTGTATGCTTATTGCCTGTGTGACAAAATAATCTGTACACCAAACCCCCAAGACACTCAGTTTACCTATATAACAAACCTGAACATGTACCCACATTAACCAAAAATAAAAGTTAAAAAAAAAACTTCCAAACACTGTGTATCCATTGTTCTAGCAATGTCATTTCTATATATTTATTCTAAAAAAAATTCTCAATGTGTTCAAATATTTAGCTGTAAGTTTATGTATTACCATGTTATTCATGACATCAAATAATTATTAGAAATCTAAATATCTAACAATAGGTATTTAGATATTATTTATCTAATAAACACATTGTGGCACTTTTTGCTGTGAAATACCACGTAATCACTTAAAAAGAACCTCCTGGAAAAATATTTAATGATGTATAAAGATGTTCATAACACATTGCTAAATTAAAAAAAAAAAGTTATAAAACAGTATAATCTCATTTTTGAAGGGAAGAATATCTATTTTTACAGCTATACATATGCATCTAGAACATAGATGTACATGTATGTGTACATGTGTGCATGTGTGTGTGCTCCTAGACCAGATGTATTAGGTTGACTGTATGAAATCTCTAATTTTATAAGTCAGAAACAGTAAAATCTCATAAATTTCTTAAGGTTCTACTTAATAAATACATATACACTGGTATAAGACTTGAAAATTATTCACAAAAATGCTGACTATGGTCATATCTTCAGTGATTTATGGATACTGTTATTTTTCAAACATTTTACAACTAAGATGTATTTCTTTTAATATAACAAAAATCTTGTAGCGAAGTTAAATAATTTACACACATATCAGTGTAAAGTATGCAATTTCTTCTATATATGATAAATATAAATATATAGCATATGTGTATATATATTATATATAACTGAAATTTATATAGAGAGATGAAATTAACCAAATGTCTAATCCTTTTTAGTGTAATCCGTTCCAAAGATGGCAGCAGTCTATTAGGAAAAAATCACTCATCAGGATAAAAATGCTTGGTCTCTCCGAGTAGTCTCCCCTCCTCCGCTTCCTTCCCAAGATAGTTCCCGGTTGAGTGGGAGCAGTTAACATCTTATGGTGGTGGGAGAACCTGGGCTGTTGGGCATGACGTCCTCTACCTCTTCTGGTCTCCAGGGCTGTGTCCCTGTTCCCTGGGTGTTTCCTGGCCTTCAAAGCTGAAACCTGAGGCTGGTGTCACTGGTAATCTGATCTCTTTGGGTCTGGGCAGGATTATCACTTCCTGCTGACTCAGCCAGTCAGCTCCCACAGGCTACAGACTCCAGAATATCTGCCGTGCCCTTCCTCCAGCCTCTGGCCCAGCCTCGCACCCAGGCTCTGCTGTGCGGTCAGCTCCCCTCACCACTGTGCACGCTGTTGATCCTTTGCTTCTCAGCTCTGCATCCCTACCCTGTAAAGGTGGAGGGCACCCTGGAATGCTGAGCCCCAGAGCCCTCTTTCTGCCTGACCACACTGGCTGCCCAGCTCGCTGTGATGTGCCTGAGATGCAGACTGCTCTTGGAATAACTCACCTTGAAGCACAGCCTCCAGACAGGAAGTCAAAAGGAACCTTACTGTGTGCCCTTCCTCTCCTTCTCTGTCTTCCTGCCATCCCCAGGACCAGAAGCTGGCCAGGCCTTTCCTTACTTCCTCAATCCCTTCCTCCCTCTCCAGCCAGGTATGCAGGGTCTCCTTGGCTTGATAAAAACACTTCTCTGAATAGAGCCCCTTATGCTCAGTGATTAATTTGATAGAGGGTTCTAGAGATTATTTCTCAAGACAATAGCTTAAGTCATTCCTTTTCTGAAGCACAGTATATTAATATTGAACATCACCCTGGTCTTCCCCTTGGCCTTTCTCCTATAAAATATATACTTAGATGAATGCTAAGGGAGAAGAGACAAAGGTTTTTGACTCATAAAAGCAAAATAAAGAGGCGGGTGGCTCATGCCTGTAACCCCAGGTCTTTGGGAGGCAGAGGCAGTAGGATCCTTTGAGCCTAGGAGTTCAAGACCAGTCTGGGCAACATGTCGAGGCCCCATCTCTACAAAAAAAATAAAAATAAAAAATTAGGCAGGTGGCACATGTCTGTAGTCCCAGCTGACAGGAGGCTGAGGTGCTTGAGCCCAGGAGTTCAGGTTACAGTGAGCTGTGATTGCACCACTGCCCTCCAGCCTGAACGACAGAGCAAGACACTGTCTGTAAAAAAAAAAAAAAAAAAAAAAAAAAAAAAAAAAAGCAAAATAAAATAATTATCTTAAGAGATTGTCTTCATTATAAAATTATTTAAGAAAAAGAGGCAGCCTAACTATATACCTAACTAAAACAAAGAGACATCAGCAAAGGGAGAAGGCTTTGAACGAAGACTTGGAGGATGCTGAAACGAAGAAGAGAATTAAAAAAAACCAGTGCAAAATATAGAAAAAAAAAGTCGAGAGATGAGAATTAAAATACCTTGTGGATTTTTATTTGTAATATATGACATTAAGTACTCAAGTTGCTTCAGAGAGCAGCAGTTCTGATGCACCCCAGCTTCCTGCCCCGGGAATGAAACTTACAGGACACCAAGATCAATAATCAAGACACCAAATGCCGCCTTGTTCTGGAAAGGATTTCAGGCAGCTAACAGAGATAACCCGCTCTACAGGGAAAGTGAGCAGTAAATGATCAGGAAGCTTCAAAAAAGGATGATTCTTCTAAAAAGGATTTGAAAATCATAAACTCTCTAGTTGACAGAAACAAGATAGAATTATGAAAAGAAAGAAATGTTGGAAATGATATAGCTCTGTAAAGAAAATAAACTTTGGTGCAGAAGGAAACAATGGTTTAATCGAGTGAAATGCAGTGGGAGAGCATGCGGGAGGTGACCTGGGCAGCAGGAAGCTTTCGGAAGATGATTCTGGCGGATTCCAGAGGAGCAAGATGGAAGCCAAGAGCCAGCAGTGATCCTAGTCCCGGCAGGGGGAAGTGATCGACCAGATCAGGGCAGCAGGAGCGGGAATACACGTGACAGACATTACAAAAATAAAACAAGCAAGACTTGGCCACTGGTTGGCTTTAGGGATTGAAGGAAGTGGTGGAGTCGGTGGTGACTACAAGGCTTCCAGCCAGGCCAGCTGCAGGAGTGATAGAAACAGTAAAAGAAACGCCTCACATTTAGTCTTGCTCTTAAAACAGAATAACGGTAATATTTTCCACTTACAAGTTTACTGTTATAACAATATTAATAGATCTGAAAGTAAAGAAAGAAAATTTTCAAAATTCAAAAATTTGTACTGAGTACAAACTTCAATGGCAGTGAGAAGTACAATGTGTGTGTTTGTAGCAAGCACTCTGAGTTAGAAAATATAGTTTTTCATTTCTTATCTTCAAAGCATGAAAGAAATAAAAAGGCAAAGTACTGACTTAACTGAAAGCACCTGTTTGACGCGTGTCGTCTCACATTGGGTTCGTACACTTTGTGCATGGCTTTGTATTTCCATGGTTGTCTAAGGACTTTTTTGCTTCAAGTGCCAGTTGAGTTGAATTCTGATTACTAGTTGAGTTCTGTCTGAAGTTTATTATTTTAGTAGAAATAATGTAAAGCTAGGTATAGACTATTATCTAACATAGTGTCAGATTAAGATATTTGGAAAATCAGTGTTTTATTAATGATTATCATTAGTAATTAATGATTGATGATTAATTAATGATTATCAGCTAGCATATGAGGCTCTACTCATACTGCTACTCAAATGTGTGAAAAAAGATTGTAGCTTGCTTATTTTGTTTCACCAGTCTAATCTTTTTGCGTTTTTTAACTGAGATATAATTCACAGGCCATAGCCCTATAAAGTGTACAACTGAGTGGTTGCTAGTATATTTAGAAGTTTTGCAGCCATCACTTATCTAATTCTAGGACATTTTTATCACAAAAAAAAAAAGCCCTGTACCCATTAGCAGTTACTCCCCTTCTCCTTCACCCAGTCCCTGGCAACCACTAATCAACTTCCTGTCTCTGCGGATTAGCCTGCTTTAGATATTTCATACAAATAGAATCATGTACTATGTAACCCGCTCAATTGTCCCTGTCAACTTCCCGCTGGGTGGTGGCAGTAAAATTTTACTTTCACTCAAATTCAGTGATCAATATTATCTCAGATTTTTCCAGTTTAAGACAACTTAATTTTGGTAAACACTCATCAAGCTCCAAGTACACTCGCTAACAGACGATTTCTCCCCTTCCTTCTTCCTTCCCAAGATGGTCTGGGGATAGGGGAAACGTGCGGAGTCCTCCTGGCAGTGGTGGGAGTGTGGCCTGCCTTCTATGCTGGCCCCTGCAGGGTGTGGCCTGACGACCCCGGTCTCTGGGTCAGTGCCCCTCAAGGACGACTGGTGTCGACTGGACTCTTGGCGAACGACGGCTCCTCCTGCTGCCAACACCCGAGCTCAGCTGTGCCTCCAGCCATGAAGATCACTGCCCACAGCAGTCTCCTCTTGCCAGCTCAGGCCTCGGCCAGCTCATGGTCCTCTCAGCAGCTCCGTGTCTGCTCTGGGGGTGGGCCTGGGCCTTTTTCCCCCACCATATGCTCTGCACCTGTCATGGTCACTAGCAAAGAAGTGAATGAATCCTTCAAAATTCAGCTGAAATATTGAACTCTTTGGTGTGTGTCCACCACTTCTTCCTACTGCTTCCTCTGTGCTCTAGTAAGATCATCTTGCTGCTACACGGAGCATTTGTTGGTTTGTATTTCAGTCCCTGCATGCATCTCATCTCTCCTAAGTTATCAATCCCACCTCTCCCCCACTGCCCAGGTGGGGGCTTCCCAAGGCCACCCTCAGATCCTTGCCACGTACATGTTATGCTCAATAAATATTAAAATTAGTTGAAGTTGTGTTCTGTCTAATTAACTAGATTTCTATTTTAAAGTAACACTATGTGCATTTTATAAAATAATCATATGACAGAGGTGAGTATAAGATGAACAGTACATCTCCACTCAGCCTCAAACAGTGCAGGGTAGTCTCTTGTTTGTAGGAACTTTTATGTTTTTCCTAGTATTTTACTCTTCCAGTTTGTTTTTGAATGAGAATATAAAGTATCTCTGAGTTGGGAAAAGAGAAAATTTATACTAGAATTTTCTAGGGGAAGAAGAGCAGGAAGGAATTACAGACAGAATCACATTTGCAAAATCACCTGTTGGAGGATAAGAAGGCAAGGAGGAGCCCGGCCAACCCCATGTATGAATTTCATTTTGAAGGCAATGACGACCCAGCTTCATCAGTTTCCTACAGACAAATGCATATCTCGGCTCTCTAGCAGAATCAAAATCTCACAAATGTCCCCTCTGAGGACTGTCTGAGCCCTGCCTTGCCATTTGTCTGCAAATGTTTTCTGACATAGAGCCCAAACCAAATGACCAATCCAACACTTCTGGGCTGAAAAAGAAAATTCAGAATGGTGACAATGAATTGGGAAGTTCAGATTCTGTGCTGTGTGTTGTGTTGAAAAAATTGACACGAAATCTTTTAATGTCCTTTTCACATCAAAGCTCCATGTGTTCCCTCCAGTCATTCCAGGATTCTATACACAAAGACATTTTTCAGAGAAGGGTTAGGAGAAAAGAAGAGGCAGGAAAGGCATTCTCTCCTACCAAGTTAGTGAAAAACCCTTTTGAGGCAGTCTCCCCAGAGGTAGAGGTGCTGTTGATAAATATAGAACAAGGCCAGACCCAATGGCTCATGCCTGTAATCCTAGCACTTTGGGGAGGCCAAGGCAAGTGGATCACCTGAAGTCAGGAGTTCAAGATGAGGCTGGCCAACATGGCAAAACCCTATCTCTACCAAAAGTACAAAAATTAGCCGGATGTGGTGGTGCATGCCTGTAATCCCAGCTACTTGGGAGGCTGAGGCCGGAGAATTGCTTGAACCTGGGAGGTGGAGGTTGCAGTGAGCCAAGATCGCACCACTGTACTCAAGCTCGGGTGAAAGAGCGAGACTCCATCTCAAAAAAAAAAAAAAAAGAAAGAAAGAAAAGAAAAAGAAAAAGAAATAGAGAACAAAGTCTCAGACTTTGAGAAGCACTGGAATCCCAAAAGAGGAAGCGTAGTGCTGAGCTTTAAGCACCAGGTCTGAACCAAACTGCCTGGATTCAAACCACAGCTTTGCCATGTACTGTGTATTTTGGACAAGGTATTTCTGCCATCCATTTCCTTGTAAATCGGGATCGTAGCAATGCCTACCCGCCAGTGCTGTGTTGAGTACTGGTATGTGCATAAAGCGTGCTTATAAGAGTGCCTGGAGCCCACTGGGCTGCCTGTGTGTCACCCTCATCATCAGCACGGCATCACCTACTGCTATTCTGATCTCGTGTTGTGATCCTTGGCCAAGGGTGACACGCTCAGCCCACCTCCACTAGGCCTCCTTTTCAGTAGTTATAATTTCAGGGTCTTCTATGTTACCCCAGGTAACCATTTCCTTCAGACTGAAATTATGAAACGAAAAACCCAAATCCCTATTTATATGCCGGCCTTAGATAGAAAGACACCATCACTTTCTCTTTTCTTTGCATAATGTTTTTCTAAACTGCAGCCCATTCGCCACCACCCTGCTCTAGGACAACACTAGAATGGAGGAAATTCTCCCAAACAAAGAAAGGTGAACATGAACGAACCCACCCCTGGCTTCCTGGTTTATGACCCTCCAGCATCTGACCCAAAGGTCAAAGAATCCTGTTGTGAAAGTAGATTCAAATCTTTCTGTGTTTCGGCCCCTGTTAAGCAAAAGCTTTGAGATCCAAAAACAAAACACAAAACCTTGACAATCCTATTGATTTGTACAATGCTGGTGGATCTCTGGAAATAAGTTGTCATTGAAAGTATGAGGCAAACACCTTTTTTAATTATTTCAAGCAATCTGTGGATGCACAATGCCAGGCAGCACTCTCAAAGGCCTCCTTGTGAGCGTGTGTGCCTGCAGGCTGCGGGTTGCTGGCCCCCTTCCATCGTCCTGCAAACACAGCACCATATTTGTCTTTCAGCTGTCACTATTTGTTAGGAGCCTATAAACAGAAGATTCTTTCTTAGCAACCACTGTGAAAAAGTAAAACCACCCCCACCCCCTCCAAAAAAAAAAGCCTGAAATGAGGAAAGAAGGAAAAACGAACTTTGCAAAATTACTTGTGGAAGTCACAGTGACAATCCGATATGCAAAGTTTCAAAATTACTGGCTGCCCTTGGTTTGGGGAAAAAAGAAAAAACTCTGAAGACATTTTCAGAAGTCAGCTGCCAACAGATTAAAAGGCGACGAGAAATGATCTCACCACCATTTGTAGACGTCTGGTCATGTGGATATCTGCAAGATAACCAAGAATAATCCAGTTACGTGATTCGATTTCATTTCCTTGGAGAATGCTTCAGGCCTCTTCTTGCTATTTTTAGCCTTGAGTGTCAAACACCATGGGAAGCATGTCCAAGGCCGTTCACAGATTACATATTCCCCTAGAACAGGTAGGCGTTCTGGAAGCCAGAATCACTGACAAAGTGTCCGGAGATCGAAGCGTTAGAAGGAAGGAGAGACAGTAGGAAAATGGGCCTTTAGATGGGCAGCTACAGAATAGCTTCAGATGGACGTTACCTCTCAGATAGAGAATTACAGAAAAATCATCAAATTGGTAAAGAAAGCATGAACCTTGACCTTAACAAAGAACACTGCAGAGGCTCTGTGGGAGTGCTCACAGCCACTTAATCTTTCAGGAAGTTTAAAATGTTTCTGGAGTGAAATCAGCTCACTCTTGCCAGCCTGAGAACAGCCAGTTTGGAAAACAGGACTTGTAGGCATGGAAACGTCAGGCATCCTGGTAACAAAACTCATTACAAAAAATTGTGGAGAGTATCAGGGGGCAGGACAGGTTTGGTGCAATTCTGTGAGGCCAGATAGTATGAAATCCAAAATGACAATAACTAAAATATGCTAAGCTACAGTCATTAAACGGAAAGGATTAAACTTTTGTGAGCCAAGATCTTTCTCCTTCAAGCACTGCCTGTCTACAAGTATCAGGGCTGCTGATAGTCAAAACAACAGAAAGAAAAGATACCCAAAACAAAAAGGTTTTTCTAATCCTATATTCCCACTACACCCTTGGAGATAGATGACAAAGAGATTGTTCAGAACTGAACTCTCATGAACAAACTGACAAATGTGAAAATATGTGTTATGAACAAAAAGGCTCTCACATTGTCTCATTTGGATCCTCACAGAAGCCCTGTGATGAGGGCGTTATCACCGCAGCATGACAGATAAGGACACAGGCCCAGGGAAGCAGAGGTCAGGAAGCCTCAGAGGCAGGCTCCTGGTCTAACCCCGGGGCTCATTCTCCCCTTCACCCAGGTGCCACCCCACACATGCTGTGCTTTAGGTGAGGACGCACTGATGGGCTGACACATCCAGGTGCCACAGATCATTCGGACGGTGCTGGGACTCCGCCTCCAAAAATGCGATTGCAATAGTATGCAGAGGTTATCAGTGAATGTTTTATTCTTACTATAAAAAGGGGAAACTGGGGATTTTCTCTGTTCGAATCCCCCCTCCCTCTGTCTCTGCACGAAGGAGCCATTTTCTTCTTCCTTCCTTCCTTCTTGCCTAATAAACTTTTCATTCCTTAAAACCAAAAAAAAAAAAAAAGAAAGAAAGAAAAGGAAACTGCTGTATATGATTTTCGTATTAGAAAAAAAACTCTTTTCTTTGGTCGTAAAGCTTTTCCTTCTTTTTTTTCTCACTCTCTTCCTTGCGTCTCCTTCTCTCTGCACTCTTCACACTCATTCACCTTAAAATGGAGCCCCATACATTCTTAAAGTCCAGCTGGAGCTGAACTCAAAACTTCCCCGTGTCCTTGCTAGAGTCAGATGGTGGTTCAGTGACCACCCCAACCTTGCCTTCCTTCTCCCCCAGGCCTTCCCCCTCCACCCCATGCCAGCTGCTTTGTTTGCTGATAACTTCACAGGACAGGCAGTCATAGGCAACAACGAGGCCACCAGGCAAGCTAGAGAATTGGTCACAGCCACTGCCAACTTCTCAGGACCCTCAGTCTTCTAGAAGCCTCTGTTAAAATGCCCAGAGTAAGTGACAGTTGAGAATGAAAAATTGGAGAAAGCATCATAGAGGTTAGCAAGAGTGGTGTGGCTCAACTTGGTGCCAGCCTGTGAAACCTATAAGCAGTGCTCTGGTTTGAGAGCAGCAACACAACCATACATAATTAGGACTATGATGGAAATTACCACATTCCAACCTAAGCCGCCTCCTCTATACAACTTTTAATCATTTTTTTTTGCTTTTCTTTTTTCTCTCTAGTTGTAATTTAGATATTTAAGAAATAAAGTTTTCCCTGCCAGGATACTAAAAGTGGTGAATTTTGTTAACCACAGCTGTAATAGGTTAAAAGGTCATTATGACTTTAAGAATTCAAATTTACTTTCCTAAGTGTTCGATTTAACATAACACAAGAAAAGAAAAGGAAGGGGAAGTTCAAAAACTTCTTCAGTCACTAAAAAACAAAAATTCTCCAGTATTATTTGTAACATACATAATTATATACATTTGAACCATCAATTTGCATGAATTTACACTTTTCTTAAAATCGACAATGCAAAATGTTGGCAAGGATGTGGAGCAACTAGAACTCTCATACACTGCCAGTGAGGATGCAAAATGGTGCAACCATTTAGAAAAACTCTACGGCAGTCTCTTAAAAAGGAAAACATACGGCCTGGCGCAGTGGCTCACACCTGTAATTTCAACACTTTGTGAGGCTGAGGAGGGCAGATCACTTGAGGTCAGGACTTCAAGACCAGCCTGGCCAACATGGTGAAACCCCATCTCTATTAAAGATACAAAAATTAGCCAGGCATGGTGGTGTGTGCCTGTAGTCCCAACTACTTGGGAGGCTGGGGCAGGAGAATCGCTTGAACCAGGAGGGGGAGGTTGCAGTGAGCAGAAATCGCACCATTGCACTCCAGCCTGGGCAACAGTAAGACTGTCTCAAAAAGAAAAAAAGGTAAACATATTCCTTCCATAGGATCCAGTCAGTCTGCTCCTAGGTATTTCCCCCAAATAAATGAAAATATAAGTCTACACAGAGACTTGTACATGAACCTTTACAGCAGCATTACTCATAATAACTGAAAACTAAAACAACCCAGATGCTCATCAATAGGTATGGATAAACAAACTGGTATAGTCATATGAAAGAATAGTGCTTAACCAAAGAAAAAAGCACGGTGAAAGAGTCAGGGGTGTGGACAGCTGATACCTGCAACCACACGGTGACTCTTAAATTCATCATGATAGATTTTAAAAGCCAGACACAAAGAGTCTATACTGCATGATGCTACTTGTAAAAGTCTAGAAAATGCAGCTAAGTCCACAGTGACAAAAAGCAGATCAGTCAGATCAGTGGTTGCATGAGGCCAGGGACAGAAACAGAGAAAAACTTCAAAAGGACAGAAGGAAACTTTCAGGGGTAAATGGAAATATTCTGTTTCTTAAATTTTGGCAGTGACTTCATGGGTGTGTACAAAACTCAGCTAATTGAACACTTTAAATAAATTGAATTGTGCACTGTAAATGGATGCCTTTTACTGTATGTAAATTATACCTCAATAATGTCGATTATAAAATCGTAGTGAATAAATTAGGAATGTTCACATGTGCTCACCATTCTTTTTATTATGAAACAATTCCCCATAGAATCTTCTTACATATCTAGGACACTTTAAATATGGTTTTTATTAGCAAAAGCAAAGCAAAGGATTTCGGCAGCCTTTCATGCAGCCATTCCTTGCTCATCACAGGAGGCCGAGGTCAGTGTTTGGTGACACCGTACGGCACTGGGTGACATATTTCTATCACCGATGCCCCTTGTTTCTGTATCCGTCACTAACTAGGCTCCATTCTGGACTCGTGCTCTTCTTTAAATAGTTAACATAAAACACACCAAGGGGCACCTGAATCTTTAGAAAGCTTATGTTTACAAACCAAAAATAAAATCCTAACCCCTCAACAGACTGAACAGACCCCCTCCAGGGCCAAGAGAACCCTGGAGGAACCTGAAAAACTGATTTCCTGGCCACGACAGGAAAGAAGGCTAGGCATACTTCATCTGGCGTACTTCATCTTACCCATTCCCCGGCCTTTTGCAGTTTAGGGAAAACTGACCAGCATTAACGTTAAAATACAGATCATAAGACTTAAAGAAGACTGAAAGAAGACTGTTCGTGGCATTAAGATGCCAAATTCCAACCTGACTCTGGTATAGCACCACAAAGCAGACAGGCTCTGAAGAAAATAAAAATATTTTCTCCCAACATATATTTATTTGACACATTTTGAAACGGTCCTGCAAAGCCATCTTTCATGGGGGAAATTTGCATCTGGAAAGAATCTCCATTTATGCAGCCAGGCTGTTCCCAGATCTAGAAGAGATTAACTAAGAGCCTGAAACGTTAAGGCCCTAAAAGGGACATCTGCCATCTATTCTCTCTGAAGGCTGCTACTTGGAGGCTTCATCTACATGACAAGAACCTTGGCTTCCACAACCTCCTTATCATAACTAAGCATTTCTTTCTGCTGTCTTCGAGCCTTTAGACAAAGCTTACTTAATTCAACCAATTGCCAACTCAATTAATTGCCAATTAGAAAATCATTGAATCCACCTATGACCTATAAGTCTCCGCCTCTTCAAGATATCCTGCCTCTTTAGGCTGAACCAGTGTGCACCTTCCATGTATGAATTTATGTCTTTGCCTGTAATTTCTGGTCACTCATACTGGCTCAGAATAAACCTCTTCACATGTTGTACAGAGTTTGCTTTTTTCATCAACATGCTTCACTATCACCGGTGCCAATGAGCTAATAATATTTTATCCTTGCTAAATATTATTTTTCTTCATTTTTTTTGATACGGGGTCTCACTCTGTTGCCCAGGCTAGAGTGCAATCCAGCTCACTGCAGCCTTGACCTCCGGACCCCAAGCAATCCTCCCACCTCAGCCTCCAGAGTAGCTGAGACTATAAGCATTCACCACCACACCCAGCTCATTTTTTTCTATCTCTTGTAAAGACAGGATTTCACTATGTTGCCTAGGCTGGTCTCAAACTCCTGGACTTAAGTGATCCCCCCACCTTGGCCTCCCAGAGTGTTGGAATTACACCTGTGAGCCACCATGCCTGGCCTATTTTTTTTTTCTAAAGCTGTTTGGCAACTTTCTGAGTAAACTTCTCTCTGGCTCTGGAATGATGTAATTTTTCCAGCAGCTCACCTCCGATCCTGAGGAGCAGGCACTGACAAACACTCACTCCATATGCAGAGGGCACTCCCTCTGAAGGCTCAGAACCAGAGGTGGTTCTGCTCAAAAGCACGGGACAGAAACATTGAAGAAAATGCTTTTAAGAACTGAGAACTGAAATTTTACCCTCAGAGCAGCAGGTTCATGAGTAAGGAGACAATGAGTGAATGTTTTAGGAAGAAGTGTCACTTCATCATGAAGGCATCACCATGGGGTCAGGAGAGAGACAGAATCCACTCTAGAGGTGGGGCTTTGGAGCGAATCCCTCTAGAATCACGGCCATCAATACACAAATCCTCATGGCAATTGCAGAAGTTTCCCAGACATAAAGAGAAATACACGGAATCTAGTCAGAGAGGATTCTTGAGGGCAGACACAGAGACCTTCAAGTAAGGGGTACTATATATGGCATTCAGTCAATCCCTTTGTTATCCTCTCATAATGGAGAGTAAGGCAAGAGTCTGAGCCCTGGACACCACTGGTGGAGGAAATGGATGTTCCCTTCCATCAGCCTGTCTGTCTGCCTTCCAGCCACGGAGGCTACTGGGTGTTGCCCTGACTCCAGGCATCATTTTGCAACCATGAATTTACAAAGAGGCAGAAGACCTAGAAGAAAGCAGATTAAGCACCTGACCATTTCTTGAAAGGCCGAAGATATCAAAATATGCCTCATGAACTAGCATAACCCTACATGAGACCCAAGGGCGGAAAAGGGCAATAGGGACACTCATCACAATGATGGGGCAGAGAGGTCTGAAGGATGGATTTGGACACAGCACCAGGGCCTTGGCAGTGCAGGAATTGCCAGTCCGGGGGCAGGGTGCAGGTGACACTGACACCTCATTGCCCCAACCTCTGTCACAGTGTATGTGCTAAAAGGAAAATGGCTACACGTAGGAGTGGACAGGATGTGTCACCAAGAGCTGTGTCACCAAGAGCTGTGTCACCAAGAGCTGTGACACCTAGAGCTGTGTCACCAAGGCTTGGGCCTCAGGTAGTTTTATTATGGGATGTTCTTGGCTGAACATAAGCATGAGGGAGCATCAGGAGTACGGAGTCCATTCAGTCCCCTTGGCCACCCCCAGGGAGGCAGAGAGGCTGGTGACTGGGAGACCTGAAGGTGCAAGGTCCAGCCTCAAGACCAGAAGTACTGCCATGGGCTCACAGTCTCCATCTTCCCAGAGAACCCTCAGGGCCTACCTGTGACATAAAAGCCATCACCTAAGTACCAGTGTGTTAGGCTGTTCTTGCATTGCTATGAAGAAATAACTGACACTGGCTAATTTATAAAGAAAAGAGGTTTAATTGGCTCATTGTTCCGCAGGCTGTACAAGCATGGTGCTGACATCACTTGGCTTCTGGGGAGGCCTCCAGAAGCTTTTACTCAAGGCAGAAGGCAAAGCAGGAGCAGGCATTTCACACGGCGCAAGTAGAAGCGAGAGAGAGAGCCGGGCAGGAGGAAGTGCTGCACACTTTTAAATGACCAGATCTCATGTAAACTCAGAGTGTGAGCTCACTCATCACCAAGGGGACAGCCCAAGCCATTCATGAGTACCCGCCCCCATGATTCAAACACTTCCCACCAGAGCTGGGTGAGGCCTGTGACCACCAGCTTTCCCCCACTTCCCTGACAGCCTGCATGACTCAGCAGAGGCAGACATAATCCTCCTAGGTACATAACTCCAGGGACCTGGGAATCTCACCCCCAGCCCCCACAGCAGCCGCAGCAAGGACCGCCCAAGGAGAGCCTGAGCTCAGACATGCCTACCCTACCCTCACCTGAGGGTCCTCCCTACCCACCCTGGTAGCAGAAGACAAAGGGCATATAAACTTGGAGTTCTAGGCCCCGCCCACTGCCAGTTCCTCTCCACACTACCACAGCTGATGCTCTCTGGAAAGCGCCACCTCCCAGCAGGAGGCCAAACAGCACAAAAATAGAGCATTAAACCACCAAAGCTAAGAACCCTCACAGAGTCCATTGCACCCTCCCCCAAGCCCCCATCGCCACCTCCACCAGAATAGGGGCTGGCCTATTCTTCTCTCCCCATGGCTGAGAGACCCATAGACGGTTCACATCACAGGACTCTGTGCAGGCAACCCCCAGTACCAGCCCAGAGCTGGGTAGACTCACTGGGCGGCTAGACCCAGAAGAGAGACAACAATCACTGCAGTTTGGCTCACAGGAAGCAGCATCCATAGGAAAAGGGAGAGAGTATTGCATCAGGGGAATACTCTGTGGGACAAAAGAATCTGAACAGCCTTTAGCCCTAGACCTTCCTGTGACAGAGCCTACCCAAATGAGAAGGAATCAGAAAACCAACTCTAGTAATATGATAAAACAAGGCCCTTCAACACCTCCCAAAAATCACACTAGTTAACCAGCAATGGATCCAAACCAAGAAGAAATCCTTGAATTATCTGAAAAAGAATTCAGTAGGTTAGTTATTAAGCTAATCAGGGAGGAACCAGAGAAAAGTAAAACCCAGTGCAAGGAAGTCCAAAAAACAATACAAGAAGTGAAAGGAGAAATATGCAAGGAAATAGAAAGCTTAAAGAAAAAAACAATCAAAAATTCAGGAAACACTGGACACACTTATAGAAATGCAAAATGTTCTGGAAAGTCTCAGCAATAAAATTGAACCAGTAGAAGAAAGAAATTCATAGCTTGAAGACAAGGTCTTCAAATTAACCCAATCCAACAAAGACAAAGGAAAAAGAATAAGAAAATATGAACAAAGCCTCCTAGAAGTCTGGGATTATGTTAAACAATGAAACCTAAGAATAATCGGTGTTCCTAAGAAGAGAAATCTAAAAGCTTGGAAAACATATTTGGGGGGATAATCGAGGAAAACTTACCCAGCCTTGCTAGAGTCCTAGACATTCAAATACAGGAAGCAAAAAGAACACCTGGGAAATTCATGACAAAAAGATCTTTGCCTAGGCACGTTGTCATTAGGTTATCCAAAGTTAAGATGAAGGAAAGAATCTTAAGAGCTGTGAGACAGAAGCACCACGTAACCTCTAAAGGAAAACCTATCAGATTAACAGCAGATTTCTCAGCAGAAACCCACAAGTTAGACGGGATTAGGGCCCTATCTTCAGCCTCCTCAAACAAAACAATTATCAGCCAAGAATTTTCTATCCAGCAAAACTAAGCATCATATATGAAGTAAAGATACAGTCTTTTTCAGGCAAACAAGTGTTGAGAGATTTCGCCATTACCAAGCCACCACTACAAGAACTGCTAAAAGGAGCTCTAAATCTTGAAACAAATCCTGGAAACACATCTAAGCAGAACCTCTTTAAAGCATACATCACACAGGACCTATAAAACAAAAATAAAAGTTAAAAGCAAAACACAAAAACCAAAAGTACACAGGCAGCAAATAGCATGATGAATGCAATGGCACCTCACATTTCAATACTAACATTGAATGTAAATGGCCTAAATGTTCCACTTAAAAGATATAGAACTGCAGAATAGATAAGAATTCACCAATCAACTATCTGCTGCCTTCAGAAGACTCACCTAACACGTAAGGACTCACATAAAATAAAGGGGTAGAAAAAGGCATTTCATGCAAATGGACATCAAAAGCAAGTAGGAGCAGCTATTCTTATATCAGACAAAACAAACTTTAAAGCAACAGCAGTTAAAAGAGACAAAGAGAGACATTATATAATGGTAAAAGGCCTTATCCAATGGAAAAATATCACAATCCTAAACATACATGCACCTAACACTGGAGGTCCCCAATTTATAAAACAATTATGAATAGACCTAAGAAATGAGATAGACAGCAACACAATAGTAGTGGGGAACTTCAATACTCCAGTGACAGCACTAGACAGGTCATCAAGACAGAAAGTCAACAAAGAAACAATGGATTTAAACTATACCTTGGAACAAATGGACTTAACAGATATATACAGAACATTCCATCCAACAACTGCAGAATACACATTCTATTCAACAGCACATAGAATAGACAAAGATAGACCATATGATAGGCCATAAAATGAGCCTCAATACATTTAAGAAAATTGAAATTATATCAAGCACTCTCAGACCACAGTGGAATAAAACTGGAAATCACCTCCAAAAGGAACCTTCAAAACCATGCAAATACATGGAAATTAAATAACCTGCTCCTGAATGAGCATTGGGTCAGAAAACAAAATCAAGATAAAAATTAAAAAATTCTTCAGGCCAGGCACAGTGGCTCATGCCTGTAATCCCCAGCACTTTGAGAGGCCGAGGTGGGCAGATCACAAGGTCAGGAGTTCAAGACCAGCTTGGCCAATATGGTGAAACTCCATCTCAACTGAAAAAAAAAAATACAAAAATTAGCCGGGCGTGGTGGCATATGCCTGTGGTCCCAGCTACTTGGGAGACTGAGGCAGAAGAATCACTTGAACCCAGGAGGCAGAGATTGCAGTGAGCTGAGATCGTGTCACTGACTCCAACCTGGGCAACACAGTGAGACTCTTTTTCCAAAAAAAAAAACAAAAAAACTTCAAACTGAATGACAATAATGACACAACCTACCAAAACCTCTTAGGAATATACCTAACCAAGGAGTAAAAAGACCTCTACAAGGAAAACTACAAAATGCTGCTGAAAGAAATCACAGATGACACAAAGAAATGGAAACACATCCCATGCTAATGGTTGGATATAATCAATATTATGAAAATGACCATACTGCCAAAAGCAATCTACAAATTCAGTGCAATCCCCATCAAAATACCACCATTGTTCTTCACAGAATTAGAAAAAATAATCCTAAAATTTATATGGAACCAAAAAAGAGCCCACATTTCCAAAGCAAGACTAAGCAAAAAGAACAAATCTGGAGGCATCACACTACTTGATTTCAAACTATATTATAAAGCCATAGTCACCAAAATAGCATGGTACTAGTATAAAAACAGGCACATAGACCAATGGACCAGAATAGGGAACACATAAATAAACCCAAATACTTAGAGCCAACTGATCTTTGACAAAGCAAACAAAATCATATAAAGTAGGGAAAGGACACCCTTTTCAACAAATGATGCTGGAATAATTAGCTAGCCACATGTAGGAGAATGAAACTGGATCCTCATCACTCACCTTATACAAAAATCAACTTAAGATGGATTAAGAACTTAAATCTAAGACCTATAAAAGTTCTATATGATAACATTGGAAAACCCCTTCTAGACATTGGCTTAGGCAAGGATTTCATGACCAAGAACCCAAAAGCAAGTGTGATAAAAACAAAGATAAATAGCAGAGACCTAATTAAACTGAAGAGTTTTTGCATGGCAAAAGGAACAGTCAGCGGAGTAAACAGACAACCGACAGAGTGGGAGAAAATCTCCACAGTCTATACATCTGACAAAGGACTAATATTCAGAATCTACAATGAACTCAAACAAATCAGCAAGAAAAAAAAAAATCCCATCAAAAATGGTCTAAGGACATGAATAGACAATTCTCAAAAGAAGATATACAAATGGCCAACATAGGAAAAAATGCTGAACATCACTAATGATCAGGGAAATGCAAATCAAAACCACAATGCGATACCACCTTCCTCATGCAAGAATGGCCATAATCAAAAAATAGTAGATGTTGGCATGGATGCGGTGAACAGGGAACACCTTCTACACTGCTGGTGGGAATGTAATCTAGTACACCCACTATGGAAAACAGTGTGGAGATTCCTTAAAGAACTAAAAGTAGAACTACCATTTGATCCAGCAATTACTACCCAAACGAAAAGAAGTCATTATACGAAAAAGATACTTGCACACGCATGTTTATAGCAGCACAATTCACAATTGCAAAATCATGGAACCAACCCAAATGCCCACCAATCAATGGCAATGAGTGGATAAAGAAACTGTGGTGTATATATATATTATATATATACGGTTCATATATTCCATCATATATATTTTATATATATGGTTCATATATATAATATATATATGATGGAATACTACTCAGTCATAAAAAGGAATGAATTAACAGCATTTGCAATGACCTAGATGAAATTGGAGACTATTATTCTAAGTAAAGTAACTCAGGAATGGAAAACCAAACCATTGTATGGTTCTCACTGATATGTGGGAGCTAAGCTATAAGGACGCAAAGGCTTAAGAATGATACAATGGACTTTAGGGACTTGGGGGGAAGAGTGGGAGGGGGGCAAGGGATAAAAAAACTACAAATAGGGTGCAGTGTATATTGCTCGGGTGATGGGTGCACCAAAATCTCACAAATCACCACCAAAGAACTTACTCATGTCACCAAATACCATCTGTATCTCAATCGTTTGTGGAAAAATAAAAATAAAGTCTGTATGAAACTAAATGATCCCCTGCGGGGGAAAAGCACCTCCCACCAGGACCCACTTCCAACATAGGGATTACATTTCAACATGAGATTTGTACAAGGACAAATATCCAAACTATATCAATCAGTATAACCGGGAGTCAAACAGAAGCATTTGTGTCCCGGCTACCTTCAAATTGAAGGAAACAGACCCAGAAACAGAAAATTGGACAGGTCAGTCTTATTGTATTGAGAATTAGTGCCCATGGAACAAAGACCCAGACTGTTTGTGAAAACAATGACATTAGAAAGCTTGGAGCATGTCCTGCCTCCTATCTCCCAATTACACGGCCCCGAAGGTGTCTCCATCCAGCTGAACCCAGCAGCACAGTAGTGCCCATAGGAAAGGGAGGGCAGCAAGGAGAGCCTCACTGGGGAAGAGAGAGAGTCATTTCCGTGCTGAGCATCAATACCGAGTCCTCACGCAATCTTTTCTAAGGGAAAATTCAAATATACCAATTATTTTTCAACACTGCATACTCAAAGTTTATGATTTTATTCTTGACTTATTCTCAAGTACAGTGTGTGCTTAGCTGGCCAAGTAGGGGGAAAGAAGGGGTGCATGTCCTTTCCAGCTTGGAAGGGATGTGTGCTCTGTGCACATTAGTCTTACTTATCATGCTTGCTCAGTTCCAAGCTTTTTGATGAGGAACCATAAGATGGGCTCAAATAAAGTAAAAAGGAAATTGGATTCCATCAATCAACACATTAACACACAACCAAAATTAGATGTCATAAGGTTATACTATTTCATCACTTTTAATTAATATTGTCTATGCATGCCCGTTCTTAGAAAATATTTATATAACGTTCCACTTCCTACAAAGAAATTCATCTGGCTTCCCTGCAAATGGAAAAATTACATAGTGAGTTAGGGAAACAGGAAAGTATTGTAGTCCCATTGCTTAATTTTAAAGTGAAATTTATTATAGAAAAATATTTTTCCCCTTTAAATAGAAGATGAAGTGATTTGGAAGCTCTCCCTAACTTTTCTTAAAGAAAAGAAATGTGACTTTAGGGTAACTACAATTTTAGGTCATTAAATCATTTTTTTGCTCAAACCAAAATTCAGTACTAATCTAAATCAGGAATAATTAAAAGAACATTTCTGTAGTGCACTGTTTTTCTTTTTTCACTAGAAATGCTCATTTCTCAGATCAGGGCAAAGTTTTTCTTCTGTTTCTTCTCCAAGATAGTTTGGGAAAGCTCTGTCCTAAGAGTACGGATGGCATATCTTCTCATCTCTCCTCTTGAGGCGAGCCAAGCACTAGCCACTGTGGAATCCTTATCAGCTTCTCTAATTACGTTGCTCTTGGGTCCCCGAGAAGGCCGAGTCAGATAGCTCTAGGTGGAAGTGTTCACTGGCTGTGTGACCTTGTGCACATTAGTTACCTCCATGAGCTCCAGTTTTCTCAGCTGCAAAGTGGAGCTCCAGCAGGACTCACTCCACAGCATTGCCAGTAGAAGCATCCCCTGGAGGGGGAAAAAACCACCAATGGTGTTTGGTGGCAGCAGTGGTGGTGGTGGTGGTTATGCTTCAAGGGCCACCCTCCACTGCATGACAAGAATGAAGCAAATTCTGGATAGGACTCCAATGAATATGTTCCCTAGTCAACTCATCAGCTAATTTGAATGGATGTCCACCCTAGTGAAGGAGTGCCATGACAGAACTGGATCTCTTCTTTCATGGGAAATAATTTCTCATAAAAAATTTAAGTGCAATTCAGAAGGCCTTGGAGTAGTATACTAGGAATGGATTTGCTCAAGCCATTTGCCGACCCTGCTCTTGGTACTGTCTGAATGGGCTAGGTCATCACCAACAGGACATTTTCATAGGATTCAACATCCTATGTAACTACGTAGAATCAACTTATAGAATCATGGACTTCAGAGTTATATCTACCTAGATTCAAATCTTGCCTCTGCCATTTATTTGCTGGGCTTCCCTGAGGAAGTACTTAGCTTTTTTATGTCTTGGTTTCCTCATAAATAAAATGGGCACACTAATGGTGCTTTCTTCATGCTGTTAGGCACAGTATTAAATGAGTTACTACACATCTATGGAGCTTTGAACAGTACCTGGAATTTGGTAAGCACTCAGTAAACTTTGACATTTGTAAGTTCCACTGAAGTTTATTGAGTTTCTGCTATACATAAGGCACTGTGCTGAGCCTTGCTATATCAAAAGCGAGAAAGGAAGAAAAAAAATTAACGCTGTTTCTATGAACCAGTCACTATGACAGGTGCTTTACATACATTATCTTGATTAGTTTTTAATTTGTAACCTTACTAAGTGGATACTATTTGCCATATTTTATAAGTGAAGGGCATGCGGTAAAGAGAAATTAATCATGTTTCTAAAAACCACAGGGCAAGTTAGTAGTAAAGCAGGGATTCAAAGCCGAGACTAAGCCCAATGCCTGCATTTACTATAAATAAGACATAGCCCCTTGTCCTTGAAGAATGAACAATCTGGGGTGAAAGATCCACATTTAAATGACTAAATATAATCAAATATAAATGCTAAAGTGAGCTATTTACAAAGTAGAAATACTAACCTAGAAGAGTGAGAGCTTCTTTGGGGTATTAGAGAAGTGATTTTTGAAGGATGAGGAAGATTACTCCAGGAGAACAAGGGCCCTCAAGGGATGGAGGGGAAGTAGAGTAAACACACAGATTCAAAGGCACAAAAAGTGCTGGAAGTAATGGAGGACTGAAAAAGAAAATGACCAAGAATATCGTCTCTGAGAATGGGAACGTGGCTGAGATTCCACCAGTCCTTTCCCACGGAGCATGTTGCTACTTGCAATGATGCCAGGGACTCATCTCCACTGATAATATCAGCAGTTTCTAACTGTATTTGCCAAGCTATTCTGTGGTCACTGCTTTTGTCCAGAAGATCAAAGCTAGGTCCCCTGCACACCTAAGCTTTGCTGCATCTTAAAGGTATTTCTGCTCCATCGGCACCACTGCAGTTGATGTGCCAGCATTTACTCTTTCTCCGTGTCTGGATTGTTCCACAATTGCTTCTATGAGCCTGTTTCATCAGTTCCATCTGCTTAAGAACATATATTTTCTCCAAGATTTTTCAGCCCTGCCTCCATTCCAGGCAATGAATTCTTCTGCTTAGTTAATCTTTGCTACCAGCCGACAAAGCTAAATCCTCTCTTCTCTGCCAGTTAAGATTAAACCTTTTCCTCATGGTGTGCAAAGCATTCAGGGACCTTTGCCTCACTGACTATTTCCCACCCATACAATTTTTTTTTTGTCAGAATTGTCTTTAACTTTTGGAACCTCTAACAGTCAGTTTACCCTTGTATTACACTCCACTTATTTTATAAAGCATATCTTGTCTTCTCAAAGTCAGAAAATGTCATTTCTTGTTTCATTTTTCTGTGCCATTCCACAATGCTAGACACGTGGGAGTTTATGAGACAAATAAGTGAGAAGCTGGTGGATTCACAACGGCTATGTAATGGCTAGTATATAGCAGGGTTTTCCAGAGGGACAAACTAATAGGATCTATGTATACATGAAAGGGAGTTTATTAAGGAGAACTGACTCGCACAACCACAAGGTGAAGTCCCACCATAGCTCGTCTGCAAGCTGAGGAGGAAGGAAGCCAGTAATGCATCCATCAGTCCACGTCCAAAAGCCTTGAGAGCGCAACATCGAGGGTGGGTCTTCCTCTCCCAGTCCACTGACCCAAATGTCCATCTCCTCTGGCAACACCCTCACAGACACACCCAGAAATAATACTTTACCAGCTCTCTAGGCATTCTTAAATCCAATCAAGTTGACACTTAATATTAACCATCATAGCTAGTTTAATACAATATTATTCAAAATATTTCTAGTAGTAATAATAAATTACTATTACTATGACCATTTTCATTAAGTATGATATATGGACAGGGGGTTTTAGGATCAGGCTATACCTAACCTTTGCAGTATGTAAGTATTTTCAGGGGATACAATGCAGTATACCAAGATCCAAGACTATGCAATTGTTCCATGACCGGGTTTTGCTGGCTTGAGAGCTCAACATTTAATCCGTTAGCATCCAGGCTCTTGAGTTTATAGGCCTTGCCTGTACCCTCTGGGCCAGCTCACAGGCTAGGTATCCTGCTGGCTTTCATTCTGATCTCTTCAGACCTGGCAGACATGCACATTGTTTAAATTCAAACCAACTCTTCTGGAATGAGCAGATCCATCTTCTTTGCCAGAAAAGACTCTAGCCTTAAACCAAATTGGGCAGCTGTTTGCCAGACTCCAAGGTGATGTTTGAGTCTAATGATCAACATAGAGCTGAGCCACTGAGGAGCAGATGACAGGATGGAAAGTAACGATGCCCAACGTTCAAAGTAACGACCATGAACTTTTCTTAAGGGATCTATCTAGTTGGCTCTGGCCTGTAGGGTTCAATAACACTCATCCTCACTTAAGTTCTTTTCACATTTGTAGAAAAAAATATCAACGAAACATTTACTCTTATAAGAGGCTCTTTTAATACAAAATTACATTGAAAATCTTGGAATTAAGGAATTTTTCACATTTTTAAGGTGAACAGAAGAAAGACCGAAAGAACAGAAAGGAAAAGAATGCTTTGCAAGTCTTTCTCAATTATTCATCGATTCCCTCCAAACACCTAAAATCTCCAAACATCAAAAATTTAAGCTGAGAACTGGTCCAAACTAACCAAATATTATTCTCTGTTTGCTCCAACCTGGGATAAAAAGAGGGTCGCAGTTAAAGACAGAAAACTAAAACACTGCCTCTGCCCCCACAATTCTATAAGAACTCCAACTCTCCTTGAATTCCTCCCCAATTTTCCTTTATCTCCCCAGGCGTATCTCACATGTGTTCCACAATAGCCTTCTTTCATGGGCCAGTGCCTACAACTGTTTACACCAACAGTGCCAGCTCATGCCAATGAATCTAGATGAAATCTGTGTTACTCAGGGTTACTCAGGGTGGCTCCAAAGCCAATCCACATGTATATATCTGTGAATATATCTACTGTTGATAAATGATAGATAGATAGATAGATAGATAGATAGATAGATAGATAGATAGATAGATAGTTTGGATCTGTGTCCCTACCCAAATCTCATGTCCAGTTGTAATCCCCAATGTTGGAGGTGGGACCTGGTGGGCTATGATTGGAACATGGGGATGGATTTTTCCCTTTGGTGCTGTTGTTGTGATAGTGAGTGAGTTCTCACAAGATCTCATTGTTTAAGTGTGTGGCACCTCCCCCATACTCCTCCTTCTGCTTCCAGTCATGTGAAGTACTGGCTCCCCCTTCACCTTCTGCCATGATTGTAAATTTTCTGAGGCCTCCCTAGAAGCTAAGCAGATGCCACCATGCTTCCCATACAGCCTGTGGAAGCAGGAGTCAGTTAAACCTCTTTTCTTTGTAAATTACACAGTCTCAGGTATTTCTTTATAGCAATGCAAGAATGGGTTGATACAGATAGATGATAGATAGATAGATAGATAGATAGACAGACAGACAGACTTATTATAAGATATTGGCTGATGTAATTATGAAGGCTGAGAAGTCTCATGATCTACATCTACAAGCCGGAGACTCAGGAAAAGCCGGTGATATAGTTTAAGGCCTTAGAGCTGGAGAGCCAAAGACATAGGTTCCGGACCAGGTCTGAAGGCCTGAGAATACAAGTGCAAGGGAAGGAGAAAATTAATGTTCCAGCTCAGTCATGCGAAGTTCATTCAATTTTCCTCCATTCATGCCCTCCATGGATGGGATGATGACAACCCACAGTGGGGAGGGCCATCTGCTTTACTCAGTCCATCAATTCAAACGCTAGTCCCATCTGAAAACATTCTCAGACACACCCAGAGGTAATGTTTAACCAGCTATCTAGGCATCCCATGGCTCAGAGAAGTTAACACATAAAATTAAACATCATAAAGTCAAAACCACCATTGCTTAGAGAAGCTGTCATCACTCCTGTTTATGCCTATGTCTTGGTTCATTTCCTGCTGCTATACAAAGTAACACAGATTGGGTAATT
This sequence comes from Symphalangus syndactylus, assembly GCF_028878055.3. Classification (NCBI taxonomy): domain Eukaryota; kingdom Metazoa; phylum Chordata; class Mammalia; order Primates; family Hylobatidae; genus Symphalangus; species Symphalangus syndactylus. Next base: position 158,723,451 of record NC_072426.2, on the reverse strand, counting down.
TATAAAAAGTAGAAGTTTATTGGCTCACAGTCTGGAGAATGTGCCAGTCCAAGGGCATGGCACTGGCGCCTGGTGAGGGCCTTCTTCCCGCATTATCACATGGCAGAAGGAGAGAAGATAGAAGCAAGCACATGAGACAGAGAGAAAAAGAAGTCCAAACGCCCAAGATAACTAACCCACTCTCACAATAGTGGCATTAATCCATTCATGAGGGTAGATCCCTCATGGCCTAATCACCTCCCAAAGGCTCCACTTCCTAACACTGTCACAATGGCAATTAAATGTCAGTTTTGGCGGGGACATTCAAACCATACTACCTACTAAAGTCACTGATCCTGATAACAGTTCCCAGGAGAGCAGGCAACAAGCCTACGAACAAGTCCATGATGTGCTCACTCCCAGAGGCAGTGATACAGCTGCTAATGTCTACTACCTACTTATGTTCCAAGGCCACCAATGCCCAACAACTGTTCATGGCACGTTGAGGGTGTGCTCACTGAGAAATGTACCCTCCGAAACTACCAGTTTTCTGGCAGCATGTGTGCTCAAATCCCACAGATATTTTTATAACATCACTTTCTCATTATTTTATTGTAACTTCTTTTTTGGGACTCAGAAATGCTTTGACATGGTTTATCTGAAATGATAACTACCAGCTACAACTAGAATAACCCTTTCCCTCTTAAACCAGTCCATGGACTTGCACCAGTTTTGAATATTTATCCAACTTCTTATTGTATCTTCCTTTAGGATCAGTTTCTTCAGAAGGGGTTACTCATGTAAATCCTCTTTATTTAAATACTCATTTAGTACCCAGTGGATTCACAAGTACTTCACATATGCCCAGACAATCTTGAATTCCAGGGTGTTGCAAATATGTATTTTCTTTCATTGAGAGTATTTGCTTCAAAGAGGGACCACATATAGAAGACAATGAGAAATGGCCTTATCTTTATTCATGCCAAATGGTGGAGAAACTTAGAAACTCAAAATTTGAGTTGCAGTATGTATGCGCAATCTACTTTGACTTATCTGGTTATTTCATTTTCCTTTGTTTTCTTTGTCTGTGTCCCCAGAAGTGACACCACAATTTTCTTTAAATAAATTAAAATCTGGGTGCTTATCTTGAGATAATCCATCAAAACCTTAACAGAAGATGGTGAAGACACATAATGATATCAATAAAAGAAATCCCAAGTTCCTAAAAATTCATTTCAAACTGCAATAATCAATTAAATTTTAATTTCAAAATGGTATAACAATGTGAGGATCTTGGGACTCTTTTAGAGAAGTTTTCAGTAGAGATATCTTTTCTAATTTGAGGGCCGCAGTAAAAGACCAGTAAAAAAACATTATACTAAGGACTGTATCCTGATTACCACTGCTTGGCCTCTTCACCACAACCAGGCAATACTAAAAGCTCCTGGACAGACGAATTCTGTGTCTTCTGTTTTAAACTGCTTTGTAAAATGAAACTGTCTGCAATTCTAGGAATGCCTGTGAAGCCTCCCACCAATCGCTCAAGTCAATCACTATCTCATCTATTATACCTTCAAAAAATATTTAGCTAAAAGACATCTTGATGCCAATGAAGCCCTGTATAAGTAAGTACATTATAAGTTAGAGGGCTAAATTTAACCTATGAGAGAGAAACTATACAGCATTACTCCAGAAGAAAGAGCACACCTCCTCTGAATAGATTACCCCGTGGCACATGAGTGGCAGGCAGTCATTACAATTGCTTCTCTAGGACACCCACGGATGCAAATTTCTCTTTTTAATCTTCACTTCTTTTTTTTCTTTTAAATATCATGCTTTCAAGGAAATGTGCAATTCATTTTTGTATTTCACCTGCTGACTAGCATAATGTTCAAATTATTTGGCTTATCTTTTTAGGCAGCACGCTGTCTTAAAAATACAGAGTTCATTAACTTTTTTCAAGATGTTTGACACATCTTAAAATAGATTTTAAATCATTTATGGTTTAATTTTCAGGAAATTTGTAATCTGTGGCAAGTCAGCTTGCTAGTTGGAGAATGGAAATTTAAAAAATGCAAAGCAAAGGATTGAACTAGCATATTAGCAAGCTGGCTGAACCCATTTTACATCCTTAGACCACAGCCATGTGAGCTCTCAGCGAGAAGGCAGCCATCCGCCACCCAAGGGGAGAGGCCTCTCTGGCCGTCAACCCTGCTGGCACCTTGACTTTGGACTCCTCGGTCTCCAGAACCGTGAGAAAACAAATTGCTGTTATTTAAACCTCTCAGTTTGCCAGATTTTGTTATGGTAGCCCAAACTGACTAATACGTATAACATAAAATTTACCTTTTGAACCATTTTAAAGAATACAATTCCTGGCATTAAGTAAACTTACAATTTCTACAACCACCCCCACCACCTAGTTCCAGAAACTTTTTATCACCCCAAAAGGACACCTGTACCAATTAAATAGTCACTCCCCATTCCCCACACCTTCCAGCCCCTGGAAACTACTAATCTGTTTCCTATTTCCGTGGATTTGCCTATTCTGGATACTCATATAAGTGGAATCATACAATATGTGGCCTTTCGTGTCTTTTTTCACTTAGGATAATGTTTTCAAGGCTCATACATGCCGTGACATGTACAAATGTTTCATTCTCCTCTATGGCAGAATGACATCCCAATGTTTGGATATACTACATTTTGTTTACTCATTCATTAACTGGTGGACTTTTATGTTGCTTCCACCTTTCGGCTATTGTGAATAGTGCTGCTATAAACGTTCGTGTACGCGCTTTTGTTTGAACACCGGCTTTTGATTATTTTGGGTATATTCCTAGGAGTGAATTGCTGGATCTTATGGTGAGTCTGTGAGGTAACTTCCTGAGGAGCTGCCAAACTGTTTTTCGTAGTGGCTGTGCCATTTTACATCCGACCAGTAATATATGAATCCCTCAATTTCTCCACATTCTGCCAACACTTGTTATTTTAGAACAATCTTTTTGAAATATAAATCTGATCACATCACTCCCCTATTTAAATAAAAAATTAGACTCTTTGTCATGGCCTCCATGGTCCAACACAATTTGGTGTCTTCCTCCTCATCTTCTACCATACTCTCCCTCAATCTCTAAACTCAGGGCATTCTCGACTCTGGGCCTTTACACTGCTGTTCCTCACAGCTCCTGGCTCTTGCCTCCCAGCTGAGATCTCTGGAAAAGCAGCCCTTCTCAGGAGGACCTTCCCACAGAACGCTGTCTAACACAGCCCCTGCAGATTCACATACAGCATTTTTTTTAACAGATTGGTGTCATGTTTATTTTAAAAAATATTCATCTACTCCACCTGTATTTTCACAAGAAGAAATTGGATCCACTGGTACATTTGAACTCAACAGCCTGCCTTTGGGAGTAGACCCTTCTTTCCTGGTGATGAACACCACAGATCGTGTAGTGTGAATTTTTAACACATATTATTCCAAACGAGTGAATTAAAAGTGTGGGAAATAGCTTTAAATGGTCCCGGACACATGTGGAAATTTTATCTTCTCCTCCTTCCATGTACTTGGCTACTATGTGCCAAGTATCCAGCTGCATCCCAGGATAAAGTGCACAGCGAGAGCCGTGTGTGTGGACGCTGGACCCACACTGCCATGTTTGCCCACTGTCTCTGCCACTTGGTGCCCCCCAACTTTGGGCAGCTCTCTTGAGCTCAAGAGGTCCTAGCTGCTTTTCTGCATGAGCAAACGCACATCCCACGTAATTTCATCATGGATATCTTTTAGTACTGGCGATCTCATGACCCTGGCGCATTGCCTTCATAACTTACAGAACTATCTGAGATTCACTGTGTGCTTGTTTACTGTATTCGTCTACTAGAATGTGAGTTTCGTGAGAGCAGGAATCAATGGAAGGGTGTCTGGTACAGAGTACAAGCTCCACAAACAATTGTTGAATAAATAACTGACTGACTGAATGAATGAATGAATCCAGGCCAAAGAGGAATCGTGGTCAAGGATTTAAAACACTAGGCCATTTGGGGAGTTCTGTGGACAAGAGCTTTAGATGGCTAGAGAGAGGGCATCTGTCCAGGGAGTGGTGGAAGTTGAAGCTACAGACCCAATCTGAGGCAGAGCTTCAGGGACTATGGACTAAGTCAAGGCCTCTGATATTTATCCTGAATGCTTCCGGGGAGCCCTAAGGAACTTTAAACAGGGAAGGTACTCGGTGATACTCATCCTTCAGATCACAGTGGCAGCAGCATGAAGGGTGGATGGGAACGGGTAAAGCCCAAGGCAAGGAAAGAGGTGAGAAGAAGCTTCTGGTCACCCCACGAAGAGTCCGTGAGAGCAACTAAAAGAGTCGGCATGGAGACAAGGGTTTCGATACAAGAGCTGGTCATGTACCCATGAGGGATCTACCCTCTTGAATGGATTAATGCCACTATTGTGAGAGCAGGTTAGTTATCTTGCGCGTTTGGACTTCTTTTTCTCTCTGTCTCATGTGCTTGCTTCTATCTTCTCTCCTTCTGCCATGTGATAATGCGGGAAGAAACAGGAGAGAGTAATGTACCAATGTGGTCCCCAGGACTTGGATGTGAGGCTAGTAAGGTGGATGTGATCCAAGAGACTTGCTGACCTATTATATACTTGTGGTGGTTGAGGGGAGGTGTGGAAGGTGACACTCAGGTTTGAGCCCTGAGGGACGATTGTGGGGATGCTCTTCACCAAAACAGAGGGGAGAGGAAGGGAAAGAAGCAAAAGATTTGAATTTTGGACAAGTTGATTTTGAGTTCCTCTCAGAGAAAAAGTTGAATAGACACTTCAATATGACTCTCAGGTCCAGCAAACAATAAAAAGGGAGCTCTAGATTTAATTGGGAGAGGCAGGCTTTCATTTTTAAGTAGAAAAGTGCATGGGTTTTAATGAGACCACCCAGTGATATTCCAAAAATGAGATGAGTCTGGGACTCACTGCCATGTCAGAGCAAAGAGAAGGGGGACCTTTCCAAGGAACTATAAGGAGCACCAGTGATCCATGTCAGAGAAAATCCAGAAGATTCTGGTAAGACAGGATCTAAGGGATAAATAATCTTAATGCCATAGCTAGGCCCAAGGCCTTCACTGAGTTTGATTTTAATTTGGATCATGAACATCCAATTTATACCTAAAACTTAGTGATTTCTCTATTCCAGGAAAGTTTCAGCAAGTGTGTTTTCCTTGCAGATGGCTTTCCTGTAGAGAGACGTTCCCTTTGTTTATTTACTTTTATTTTTCGAGATGGAGTATTGCTCTGTCACCCAGGATGGAGTGCAGTGGCATGATCTTGGCTCACTGCAACCTCTGCCTCCTGGGTTCAAGTGATTCTTCTGCCTCAACCTCCCAAGTAGTTGGGATTGCAAGCGCCTGCCACCATACCCAGCTAATTTTTGCATTTTTTTTTTTTTTTTTTTTTTTTTTTTTTTTTTTTTTTTTTTAGTAGAGATGGGGTTTCACCATGTTGGCCAAGCTGGTCTAGAACTCCTGACCTCATGACTCACCTGCCTTGGCCTCCCAAAGTGCTGGGATTACAGGCGTGAGCCACCATGCCCAGCCTAACCTTCCCTTTAACCACAACCAACTGGCCAGGACTTAAAACCTAAAATGTTCATTTCCTCCCAATGTCATCAGAAAACTGAGAAAGAAACAGGGCAGAAGTCCTAATTTTCCTCCACCCTAAAATATGTCTCTGTCTCTTCTTAAAGAGAAGTCTGAGCCTATTATCCCAGAATATGAACAATATTTTCCATATCATTTAAATATGGACCCTATAAAGTAGTTAGTCATGAGTTATTATCCTCATTTTTCATCTCTAGTTAAAGGATTTTTTAAAAAAGAAAACACCACAAACATGACTATATGTGGAACCCAGTCCTCTCTTGACTTAACTGACATGTCTAGTACAGAACACACACATTTTATTTGTTAGGAGACAGCCATGGGTCCCAGTGGTGGAACAGGTGGGAAAGCTCAGGGAGAAGGCGAAGGCGTCTGTGACAGATTAAACGCTAGCATTAGTGCTCCACTCCAGACCTTGGGAGTGACTCAACCAAGGCCAGGCACTCAGCCGTCCAAACCGCTCAGCCGTCCAAAACAAGAACTCCCTTTACTGCTCCCCAGGGTCTCTGTGCACTCCACTCCCCTTTGAAATGTTTTTATAGCGATGATAAACTGACTCCAAATTAAAAAAAGCCCTGAAATGCATGGTCTCTGTTCCTGACGAATGGGTTCAGATGTGTTTCTATTACACATACACATCCTGGCGCTTCAGATTGCTCTCCAGTGCCACGAAAAACATGTGCAGGTGCATCCAGAGAGAATCTGAGGCCAGCTAACCCTAGCAAGCAAAATACCATTGACCGAAGACCAGGTCTTTCCGGTCTCCTGAGGCACATCTAGGCAGGGATTTCTAGGATCCAGACAACAACATTATCAGGCTGCGATGAGGGAAATGGACTCCAAATTTCAGCTGAGTCTTCCACGGCATTTTGTGACTTCACCTTAGTCCCCAGGGAGAATGAAACTTCAGTCTGAATAGAGCTGCTGGCTTTTCAGGAGCTTAAATAATTGCACAAATATTGAATAGAGGTTGTGAGAGAGGCTCTAGGGTCAGCAAACCTTAGCAAATGTGCATTCTTAAGAGGCACTGTGAAGCAGTAAAAGAATTGGGAAGCAGCGAAAAGATGCAGAGTCAGGTTTGAGTCCTGCGCTATCACTCTCCAGGAACCCGTTATCTTCTCCCTCTCTATCCTTGGATGATCATACATGCTTTTGCAAGATTGTCTTAAGAATGAGAAGTAACTAATATCTCAAATGCCTAGCACAATGCCTGACACTTCACAGCAGCTCTTCTCATCAAATTCACTTTCACAGAACTGGAACCAGATGATCAGTCCACAAGGAAAGATGTGGCAGGAAGCAACATGCCCTCATTCAGCTTGAAATCCAGCTGGAAGGCAATCCAGTAAGGATGGAAATGCCAGAGGCAAGCTGCTCAAATGGGAAGACGTGAAAATTCCCCCACCCTGACTCTCTCTCTCTCTCTCTCTCTCTCACACACACACACACACACACACACACTCATGCGCACCCTGTTTCTTCACAACCCAGCAAAAGCACTAGGACTGAAACGGCAGCCACACAGCAACAGGAGCTGATGCCCAAAGAGGCCCCAATTTGCTGCTCACCCACAATGTCTCAGTTTGTGTTTCCAGCATACTAATGATTCCCTCAATTGTTATTAGTTAATTCAGAACAAACAGTGGGAAAACTCAGTGACATTTCAGAGGGGAATACCAAATGAACCCGAGCTGAACCATCACACCAGCCCAAGGAGTGTGACGACATGAGAATGAAACAATATAGGCTCCTGCCAGCACCGAGGGCAGACACAAAGCGTGGAATTCAGTGTGGCTAATTCCCCATAAGAGATTTCACAAGGGCCAGGTCCTCCAAAACATGAAAATCACGTGGGCTCTTCCCAAAAAGGAAGTCATACACAATGTGTGGAAGGTTTGGGAGCGCTGGCTGGCTGGCTGGCTGCCTGGCCCTGGGATAAGTTGATCTGCACAGCCAGACCAGCAAGTATATGCAAATACACCAATAGCAAGGTGAAGCTGAGGGAGATGAAACTGTAAACACTGCGCATAATGGCAATTGGCCAGAAGGTGCTTCTTGGTAGGACTATTGTTGAAGGAAAATATAGAAGAAAGAGTCAGCTTCCCTCATCCAACAAATCTCAGGACCAAACCTGTTTCTCCCTATCAGGAATCACTGACCACCTTTTCAGTGCCCAGCACTGGGACGGCAGTTGTAGCTGATTCCAAAGAAAGGCAGCCCCTGCCCTGGAGGAGCCTCCTGTCTGGTTGGGAATACAGAAAAATAGCCCTTGTGGAAAAGACGTGTTGTAAGAGTGTGCACCTCCCAAACCCACATCCATGCCTTGTTCCTTTGTTAGCCCAGCACCTCACATTGCTAAGTGACTGGCTAAATTGGAGGATGGCCAAGTTTAGACTTTCATGTTATGTTGCCTAGATGTAAGAACTAAGCAAGGAGAAAGTCTGATAGAGCTACAGATGGTCAATCTTCCCAGGAAATGGGGAAAGAGGGTGAGATGTGATAGACAAAAGAGAACATTCCAGAAAGGAGGAGCAGCACATAAAAAGATACAGTATAAGAAAGTCTAATCCTATGTGTTGACTGGAATTACTGTTTCTTAATGTGTGGTCCACAGACCACCCACAGTGGATTTTGTCCTCAGCAACTGAATTCAAATCTCCTGAGCGTGGAGCCCAAGAATTTGCTTTTCTAATAACCACCAATGCTCTTTTAATGCACAAAAAAATTTAGCTGGCTAAGGGAACCCAAGATATAAACAGATACATACTCTTCCCTTAAAGACAGGAAGAAAGAAAAGGAGGCAGGGAAGGAAAACGAGGAAGGGAGGAAGAAAGAAAAAGAAAGTTTTAAAATGTTAAAGTACAGAAAACTTGGGAAGAGGAGCCAGAACCCCCCGGCCAGCCTTCGCAATGACTGTTGCATGACATAGAGACAAACCTGAAGAGCGTCCACGGCACGTGTTTACAGATGATGAAAGGCCCTCCAAGCCCTGCATTAGCAGATTTTTGCTCTATCCCAGGGCAATGAAGTGCTAGCATAGGTCCGCGACCCGAAGAGTGACAGCGTCTCCATCTGGCATAAGTCTGCAAGGTAGAAAGCACAGGAAAGATTGTTGGCAGGGAAGCAATCTCAGAACACTTGCCGCCATCAAGAGGTGAAGTTCCCGAAGGCCTAAAGCAGGCAGGGAGGTTTACAATGAACTACAGGACTAGATCATCTGTTATTGTACAGCTAACATACCTCAATTTACAGAACTCCAACCATTCTCAGAAGAAAAGGGGTGTGTCATCCTGGAGACCTACATTTCCACCGCTCGTCAATGCCCGGCCCTTGCTCCATCCCTATCCCCTCTCTGTTTTCTCAGCATCTTGTCTGACTTCAGCAAACCCTCGCATCCTAATTTTTTTTAAGTCATTTCTCTTGATGTGCACTGCCTCAGCTGACCGTCCTGGGTCTCTCCTTCCCTTTTATAAACAAATTCTTTGGAAAGATTTTCCGTATTCTTGTCTCCACCCATTATCTTCAGACCACAGCAGGCTGCCTCTGTCCTCATCATTCTGTTGACACTGCCCTAAGACTCCAGTAACTCGAGAATGAGCAAATCTAACAAGCACCTATCATTACAACTTTACCTGCACCTCTCTGTGATATTTGCCTTCACTCTTTGGATTTTTCTCCTCACCTGTCTTCCATGCTATCACTTTCATGGTTTTCTTTAAATGTTTTGTAAGAGAAAAATCATCTTCTCTGGTCCCCTTATTTTCCTGCCCCTTAAATGCTGCTGTTCCTCAAGGTTCAATCATTGAATGTCTTTCTTCTCCCCTTGCATAGCTAATCTCCTTGGGTGATTTCATCTGGTATCTATTACTATTACAGTGTAACAAATGATCCTCAAATTTAGAAGCTGAAAACAACCATTTTATTATGCTCACAGATGCTATGGGTCAGCAAATCAGAAAGAGCACAGTGAGGCTGACTCCTCTCTACCCCACAATGTCTGCAGCCTGAGCTGAGAGGACTCAGAGGCCGAGAGGGATGTAAGTGCTGGGTGGAGACTGTGCCGTGAACTGAATGTTTGTGTCCCCCCGAAAAATTCGTATGTTGAAATCCTAATCCCCAGTGTGATGTTATTAGGCAGTGGGGCCTTTGGGATGTAATTAGGTTTAGATAAGGTCATGAAGGTGAAACCCGCATGAGATCTGTGTCCTTATAAGAAGAAGAAGGGATTAAATAGAGCTTCCTCTCAAGGACACAGCAAGAAGGCGGCCATCTGCAAATGAGGGAGAGGGGCCTCACCAGGCACTGAATCTACCTGCACCTTGATCTTGGACCTCTAAGGCTCCAGAACTGTGAGAAATGAAAGCTTTTCGTTTAAGCCATCCAATCTATGGTATTTTGCCATAGCGGCCTGAACTGGCTAAGACACACTGGAAAGAAGAATCTTTTCTCACAGGTCTGGTGCCTAGTCTGGTGTTACCAATAATAGTACCAATATGTGACCTCCTCATGCAGCCTGGGCTTCCCCACAGCATGGCACCTCAGAGCTCTTACACAGCAACCAGGCATCAGACACAAGCATTACAATCAGCAAGGCAGCAGCCTGCATTGCTTTTCCTGACCTAGCCTCAGAAGTCTCATATCATTTCATTAGTAATATAAGAGTCACACCTCTATGCAAGTTCAAGGAGAGAAGACATATCCTCCATTTCTTGAAGAGTGTCAAAGGATTTGCAACCACTTTTTAAAAAATGCCTATAGCCACATATTCTACTCTAATTCCAAAATCTTCATCTCAAGCCCAGATCTCTAGATTTATATCTCCAATTGCTTATAATAACAATAGCCAATGATTACTTGTATAAAGCTTGTGCCACGCACACTTCAGGTATCTTGTTTTTAACTCAGGTAAACTGCACTGTAACTCTAGGAGGCAAATACTATCATTATCACCATTTTAGCAAAGATGGTAAATAACTTGCCTTAAGATCACATAGCAGGCCGGGCGCAGTGGCTCACGCTTGTAATCCCAGCACTTTGGGAGGCCGAAGCGGGCGGATCACGAGGTCAGGAGATCAAGACCACGGTGAAACCCCGTCTCTACTAAAAATACAAAAAAATTAGCCGGGCGTGGTGGCGGGTGCCTGTAGTCCCTGCTGAGGCAGGAGAATGGCATGAACCCGGGAGGCGGAGCTTGCAGTGAGCCGAGATTGCACCACTGCACTCCAGCCTGGGCGACAGAGCGAGACTCCGTCAAAAAAAAAAAAAAAAAAAAAAAAAAAAAGATCACACACCAAATACAATGGATCTAGAATATCCAGACTGGTAGTCTGGCTCCAAATCTTAGTCTTTTAACTAGTACACTATATGGCACAGATATCCTACAGGTGTCAAAATCAGCACAGCCAAAATGGTGCTCTAACGCACCATTCCCCAATTAAAACAAAAATAGCTTGTTGTATTTCTTACACATTTTCTCCTTGTTCGTAATTCCACCATTCATGTAAAACCCGACGGGAAGGTCTGGGAGCCATCCAAATCTCCTAACCACTCCCTAATCCCCCATATGAGATTTGTCCCCAGATTGTGCCAATTAACCTCTATGTGATTCCCATATCTGCCCACTCTGCTCCATCCTCATTGCCCCAATCAATATCCTCTACTGGATTGTTGCAGTAATTGCTCATGGGACGCCCCGCGTTATCTCCTTCAATTGTGCTTCAGCCTCCCACCTCCCAGAATGACGCTTGTAAATGCAAATTTGATTATTATTCATGTTGCTTACAATTCTTCAAAGGCTCTCAACAGTCAAAACCTTATTGTAACATATGAAATCCTCTCTACTAATATGGCCACTGACTACTGTGATCCTTGTCTCCTGTCTCTACCCAATGGGCTAGGCTCTATCCATACCACATTACTTGCTATTTCCTAATGGCTCATCAGTTTCTTCCCTCCCTGTGACGGCACATCCTATACAGTTCTTTTGCCTTGAATGTCCTCCCTCCTGTGCCCCTCCCAATTACAGCCACTTGCAAAACTCTCTTACCCTTCAAGGTCCAACTTTGACATCCCTTCCTCTGGAACCTTGACACACACCCCCAAGGAGAGTTGATTACTTTATTCTTATTAACACTGTCCCCGTTTCCAAAGAAAAAAACAAATGAGGCTGGGCGCGGTGGCTCATGCCTGTAATCCCAGCACTTTGGGAGGCCGAGGCAGGCGGATCACGAGGTCAGGAGATCAAGACCATCCTGGCTAACACAGCGAAACCCCGTCTCTACTAAAAATACAAAAAATTAGTCTAGGCGTGGTGGCGGGCGCCTGTAGTCCAGCTACTCAGGAGGCTGAGGCAGGAGAATGGCCTGAACCTGGGAGGTGGAGCTTGCAGTGAGCCGAAATTGTGCCACTGCACTCCAGCCTGGGCAACAGAGTGAGACTCCATCTCAATAAATAAATAAATAAATAAATAAATTTTTAAAAAAAAATCAAAGTCATGCAAAAAGAACCTCTTCTTAGAACAGTACCCAAACCCAAAGCAGGATTTTCTAGGACCATTTAGGATGCGGCCAGTGCTTCTTCCTTAGAATACTCCCTCCCAGCTAGTCTCACCTCTACCTTAACAGTCACTTCTGAGCACTTTCCTGCTGGTCTCGGTGAAGAGTAGGACGTAGGAAAACTGCCCATCTCATGTCCCTGCTTTCCACGCTCTCTGCAAAGCCTTAGGAATTCATCAAGCCTGGATGACAGATTAAGACTCTGTCTCAAAAAAAAAAAAAAAGAACTTATCAGATATTATGTGGATATTGTATAGATATTGGCTACATCTAGATGATGCCAAAATGACAAGCAAAAAGGCAAAGAAAAAATCAGCTGTTTATATAAGCCAGCTCATGAAGTAAGGTAAAAACACTTACTATAATTACACAACACCAAATGACTTGTCTGATATTTTTTTTTCTGAATGGACCTCTGTGTGTGTGCATGTGTATGTTTGCACCACGCAGACAGAGCCAGCAGCTGACAGAAGAAATGTGCTCTGCAGTGATACAGCCACAGCCCAAACAGGCAAAGTCAGCAGGGTACACAATGTTCAGCTCCTCCATGGTCCAGCATAGATGGGGCCCTGGGAAATGTCTGGAACTAGAAAATGCTCATCCCCTGGGACTTTCACGTAATCCACCACAGCGGACAAAGTAATGCCCATCCTACCTTTGTGATTTACATTTGCCCAGGCTGGTTCGCTTTGCTTACTGCTTACTGCTTTCTGCATCTCCTTTCTCTTTGCTCCATCAGTCTTAAAACTGCTTCCAAACAGACTGCCCTCTTAAAAGTCTGCTGCGGCTCAATCCTCCTGGACCAATACGACCCCATCATATGGGGCATTAAGTCCAAGACCCTTATTCTTGAGTTTTTAAAGCATTTCTTATTTCTCTTCCCTCATTCTTCCCTCTCCCTTTGGGAATCAGAACACCCCAACGCATAACACCAGAAATACTTGAGTCCACACTGGGACTACCACAGGACCCCGGCCAGACTCTCCTGCACTTTGGGAGGCCAAGGTGGGAAGACTGTTTGAGTCCAGGAGTTCAAGACTAGCCTGGGCCACAAAGTGGAGACTCGGTCTCTACGAAAAATAAACAAATAAAATAAAAATTTAAAAGGACATTAAGTAATTTGGCCAAAGCCTCAGAGGTCGCAATATGAATGCACTCGAAATTGCGAAATAACGAATTGTATTGATGATGCTCGTTTTCATTGAAAGCGTGGAGGCTGTGGTCTGACTGCTTTCGCTTCCAACAAAGTGCACTGCTGCGCTCCAAGCAGAAGATAAACAGGGAGACAGGTGTGACTTCAAGAGAGCGACGGACGCTGTAACCCGAAGCCCCCGCGCCCGCCCGCCGAGGCCCGGGAGGCTGCCCCAGCCGGCCCGGGCTGCGCACTCCCGCGGGGCTGGCGCGGTTCTCGCTTCCAAAGTTGGAGCTCTCCGGGGTGGGAGGGGGCGGGGAGGACGGCGGGGCGGTGACGTCACCCCCAGCGGGGATAAAGCGCCCCCGCCCGGGTCGGGGCCAGGACGCTGCCAGGCGCGGAGTGGCTGCCCCGCGCGGGGACACTCAGAGCCCGGTGGGCAGGAGGAAGGCGGCATGCCCCAGACGGTGATCCTCCCGGGCCCTGCGCCCTGGGGCTTCAGGCTCTCGGGGGGCATAGACTTCAACCAGCCTTTGGTCATCACCAGGGTAGGTGTCGGCATTCTTGCTTTTGCTGCGAGGTGGGGACTCCGGCGGCGTCCGGGGGGACGTGGTGGGTGCCCGTGGCCAAGGGCGGCCAGAAAGCGCGCGAGGGCCGGCGGAAGGGGCGCTGCTGGCTCCCAGGCTTCGGCGCCCGGCTCCGGGAGCGGCGGCAACTCCGTCAAGTGGCTGCAGGGCGGCTCAGAGATGTGACAAAGTCCGCTCTAAAGGTGTCCCCTCCTCGGGTCCGCAGCGACTTTCCGAGGAGAGCCACTGGGCTCAGGGAAGGCGAGGCTGCCAGGCTCGAGGGCCTCCCGGCCTTTAGGTATCAAATGTTTTATATGTGATAACAGAAATAAAACACACCCCATCTCCCTTCCGTCACAAATGATGGGTCCCGGGTGGGAGACAAGAGGCACTGGCACCCCTCGGCATTCCCTGGAGCTGGAGCGCATCGGAGCGTGTTTCTCGTCCGGATGAAAACTTCGACAGCGCGCTGTTCGCGGGGCACGGCCTGTGCTGGCCAAACTGGAGCCACTGCTATCAGCCCAGACAGGGCGAATATTCCTAACGCGTCCTCCTGAGTTTCCAGGCATTTTGAACACGTTTTCCAAAGCTGAGAACTTGGCTTAGGAATCACCAACTTCTAACTCTAGCTACAAAGAAAACGTCGCAGACAGTTTAGTTTACGTGATGCAAAGTAAACCACTCAGCCTAAAACGGAAAATAATGCTTTAATGTCAAAGTCAAACTTTACTTAGTGTTCTCTATTGTCTAATGAGAAAACAAGGTAACAATAAAACCTCAGGGTTTCTCTCCTGTCAGTAAATTTGTCGAATTAATTCTAAAGCATTATTTGGTCTAGCTGATTTTTTTCTAACACAATGTTTTTCTTCATAGAAAATTAATGTATTATTTCAGTTATCACATATAAAACATTTAATACCTAAAGGCGTAAACTTTCAGAATATTATACTTTTAGTTTCAGAGTATTATACTTTATTTTCTTGTATTCTTCTCATGCCATATTTTATAAATGTATATGTTATAATCCGATCTGCTCATACAGATTTTGAACAAGGTAATACCTTTTAAATTCTGTTTTATTTATATATGCCTATGAGATTTGGGAACCAACATCCTTTTAAAAATATGTCAAAACGCATACAATGGAACGTTTCAAGCCTTGTTTTACGTTTTTCAAAAACATATAAACACATCTGACATGTGTTTTTATATGAAACATGAAAACTGTTCAACATACGCCCAAAAACGTTCCTGAGTAAATTAAGCAGAAAATGCTTCAGTGACCTGGGCCAAGCAATTCCTATTACAGATTTACCAACAAAAACAGTTGCCATTAAATCTACTAAGAAATATTTTAGTTTCTGGAGTATAGTTTTTATTTAAATTGAATAAGCTTTTGAATCCTAACACAGAATAAGTCATATTTATATTAAATTCTAACAAAATAATTTTGTCACGAAAACCTTTTAAGGTATTTATAAAAGAAATATTTTGCTATTATAGTATAATTATATGTCAATATAATTAATCATATGCTTGAAATTTTGAGTTGTTGACATTATAAATGTTTATTTTAAAGCAGTACTTACATTCCAAAGTTGGACTACAATAGCTATTGGTAAATATATTTGATATAATGACAGTTATTATTAGAAATTCCAGATAGAATTGGTTTCCCTAACTCCTAACTAATTTGTATCACTCATTTTTGACATTTGGTTCAATAACAGTTTATGACCACATATTATTTCACTTGATTATGCCTTTTCTCTTTAATTAATTCTAGGACAGCAGGTAAAACCAAATTATTTTTGTATCCCAAGCGTCCCCAAAGCCAGGTATATAGTAGATTCTTATTGAATAAATAAGAATATTCATTTATTTATTCAATAAGAACTTTTATGCTTTAGTGAACACCTAATTCAGAATATTTTCACTGAAATGATAAGAATATTGAAATTTGTTAAGGAAAAGAATAAAAAGTATTACAGAAAAGTATTACAGAAAAATAACTCAGTATTGTTAAATGGCGAATTGTTGTACTGCTTTTAACATTTTAACACCGTTTTGAAAGGCAGTGTGTGAGGTTGTGTGTTATTGTACTCCCTTGCTTGCCAGGCATTGATGGGAACCTTGTATATACACGAACTCACTGAAATCTCACAATAATCTTTAGGAGAGTAGCAGTAGTGACATCCCCTTTTGCAAATGAGGAGAATGAGGCTTCAAAAGATTTATTAACCCGCCGATGACCACAAGCAGTGGGACAAGCTCTGATGCTAGGTCTGCCTGCATTCTGAAGCCCACACGTGAAAATGGACACTTGTTCCAATATTTTTAAAGAGTTGTTTTGTGCCATCCTATCCATCACTGGCCTTACTGATTCTGTCTTCAAGATCTGCCACTTTCCATTTTTTCTACCACTGTCCCTCTTCAAGATTTCCTAGCTCCACGCCTAGACATTTGGCTCCCCTGTCCAATTCACACAGCATATTCTTACCGTCTCTGGAAAATGCCAAATCGCTCCTTTCTCATTCTTAAAAATCCTTCAGCGGCATCACTGGTTTGTAAAGAGTTAAATGCATGTCTTAGCACAACATTCATGACTTTTCACCATCTACTATCCCAATTTGAGTTGCTAACTTCATTTCTTTCCTCTCCCTTCTTTGTCTCTCCCTTTCTTCCCCTTGTTGCACACACAGGCAGTGGTACTGCCCTCTGGACTACTTACGATTTCCCTGACATGTCTTTGCTCCTGATATCAGTTTTCCCCAGATTTCTTTTCCCCACGCCACACCACTGTCCTCTATGCCTGTGGAAACCACTCAAATGCCTCTCCCCAAGCCTTCTTTCAGTAACAACCATCTCATCCATTTGATTACTGTAGCTTTCGGCCTGTATAACCCCTCCTTATGTCATGCCTGTACCAGATGTTCCACTGCATCTGTATCCCACCAGATTGCACATTCTCCAAAGGCAGGAACCTTCTAATTTGGGGGCCATTCAGGGCCTAGCACAGTGCCTAGCAGATCATATGTGTTGTAGAATAAACATAGACACAGTATGAATGATTGACTGGATTGTTCACTTTTTACGTAACTTTATTATAAATAGGTGCAGAATGTGTTCTCAAAAATATTTCACAAAAAGATAAGTGAGAATTGTTTTATTGTGAGTTGATTTGTCATGTTTTTGTTTTTGTTTTGTTTTGTTTGAGACAGTCTCACTCTGTCACCCAGGCTGGAGTGCAGTGGTGCCATCTCGCCTCACTGCAACCTCCGCCTCCCGGGTTCAAGCAATTCTCCTGCCTCAGCCTTCCAAGTAGCTGGGATTACAAGCACCCGCCACCATACCCAGCTAATTTTTTTTTTTTTTTTTTTTTTTTTTTTAAGTAGAGATGGGGTTTCACCATGTCGGCCAGGCTGCTCTCAAACTCCTGACCTCAGGCGATCTGCCTGCCTCAGCCTCCCAAAGTGTTGAGATTACAGGCGTGAGCCACCATGACTGGCCAATTTGTCAGTTTTAAATAAGTTATTAATATACAAAGAATTGAAATACCAATGTCTACACTTAAAGCCACAAAAAGTCCCATAAATAAGATGTGTTTAATCAAGTCCCCATTAAATCAGCTTTTGTCCTCCTACAAGCTATACCCTTCACTCCCCGCCTCACATTATACAAATACAGACGACAGCAATACTGCTAGACAATGGGGCTCCAACCAGAGTTTGTAGGAGAGTGACAAATATAACTGCCTCCATCAATTGAAATTACAGTTCACAAAATTAGGACACAGGGCCCTCACCCCTGTAATTGTTTATAATCCAAATAATCAGCCAGATGAATCTTTGTATTATAAAAAAATCAAAAGTAAGGTAAATCAAACACCAGACATTCTCAAAACAAATTTTTAGCAACTGGTTGTGATAGACACAATTTTTAGGAAAGCAGTTTCTAGGCAATAAGTGTGATAGACCTTGTGCAATATAAAATTTAAGTTTTGGATGTTCATTTTAGGGGAGGGAGTTGTTATTTCATACACCATGTATAACTGGCCTAAGCATTTCACAGAAGAATGTTAAGGTTCACTTCTTTAAATCAGCTTTTGTCCTCCTACATCTTTTTTTTTATAAGAAGCTTCTAAAGAGTCTAAGTTTTCGGACCATCCAGAAGCTAGATCTACTCTCAGAGACAAGTTACAAATCATTTGCTTTGACAAAATTTCAATATGGAATATGGTAATTCCCTCTCATCCACAGGGGACACATTCCAAGACCCCCAGTGGTTGCCCGAAACCTACATTAGTACCAAACCCTATAGATATATATATATGTGTGTTTTTCGTATGCATGCATACCCTATGATCAAGTTTAATTTATAACTTGGGCACAGCGCTCTCGCACTTTGGGGCCATTATTAAGTAAAATAAGGGTTGCTTGAACCCAAGCACTGCAATACTGTGACAGCCAATCTGATAACTAAGACTTCGAAGTGATTCACAGGTGAAGAGTGTAGCATAGACAATGTGGATACGCTGGACAAAGGGACGATTCATGACCCAGGTGGGACAGAGTAAGATTTGATCGCACTCCTCAGCACAGCTGCAATTTAACACTTACGAGTTGTTTACTTCTCAAATATTCCAATTACTATTTGCAGGCTGCAGTTGGTCTCGGATAACTGAAACTGCAGAAAATAAAACCGTGAATAAGGGGAGGCTAGTATACAGGGCAAGCTTCTTTTGTGTACATGATATAAAATGATTGTATCTGATGCCAGTGTGTCTTTTCTCACTAAATTGTTCTTCCCCATCTTCACTCCTCCCTCCTTCCTATCCAGAGCACATCCAAGATCAAGATTATTATAACTGAGAGTGCTATATGAGCTTGAGTACCAATATAGAAAAAGTTAGTGTGTTCCTAATTTTTGCAGGCTTTAAGATAGAAAAGTGTACGACTTTAAAATAAACTACTTTTGAAATTTCATGTAATATAAACTACATTTGAAGTTTAAACTTTTAAAGAGGACTGTTTGCAATGGAATGCAATTCTTTTCCAGGGTAAAACAAATGTAGTAGAAAGGTTGACATAAATAAAAACCTATTCAATTTTGTTCTAACACAGACCACGTCTACATGGAAGTACTGGTTCATGTGTAACTCATACATCCCACAAATATCTACTGTGTGCAGAATGTCTTGTATGTGAAAGACGCTGTGGGCGTATAATTGTGGCTTAGATGGGCTTCTAACCCCTGAGAAGCTAATATATCAGCAGAAAAAACGGAACATGTATATGAACTGCCATCACACAACCTATCCAGAATTCCACAAGAAAAGTATGGTCAAAGAGCTAGGAGGTGTTGAAGGAAAGATTACCTGCAGGAGAGGCAATGCGAGATGATGGAAGATTCGGAGCTGTAGAGCGAGGCAGACCCAGATGGGAGTTCCAGGTTTTCTCGGGATGTGGGACCCTAACCAAGCTTCTTACCCTCTCCAAGCATCCATTTTCTCATTTTAAAAAAGAGATAACTATGTTGTAAGATTATCTTAAGAATTATGTGAGATAATAGTTCTCAGTAGTAATGCAGCGATGGTTCTCAGCCCCGGCAGCATGTGAAAGCCGCCCATACGACTTTTGAACACGCCCATGCCCAGGTGCAGGCAGAGATTCTGATATAACCAGTGTGGGGCGTGGCTCTAGAAATGTCTTTGGCAGGCAGGTGCTGCAGGGCTGTGGATGCCAAGGAGGCACGCGGAGTCTGTTTGCTAGGGATGGAGAATGAACAATGGGGTTTCTCATGATTTCGATCCGTGCCTGCCGTGCAGTGCTTCAGTGTGTGCTTGTCTTGCTCCATAACTATTTCAATCGTTTTTATTAACAGAACATCATCTCAGGACCATATCTCGGGCTTGCCTTAGGTCTCCACATAAATAGGACATTATAGATGCTTTATCTGTGTCTTCAGTTAGCTTTTTTTTCCCAACAGACCCAAGTAATATAAGTTGATGTGAATAACAGAAATCATCTGAGGCGCTTGTTAAAAGCAGAAATTCCCTGGCCCCTCTCCTAGAGATTCTGTTCCTAATTCCGAGCATCTGGAACAGGACTGGAGCCTTTAATGTTCAGCAGGACCCCAGGTGATTCTTATAATCACACAAGTTTGAAAACATGGTGCTAAGTGATTCACTGCAGTACCGTGTTCAGTGATCTCTCTGGTACTTTTGATATCTGAGACCCTAATGAACCTAAATAAAAAATAATCCACTGACAAACTCTATGCCTCATTTCAGCTCTCTCTTCTCCTAATTTGGGAAAACAGTAATAAACTGTGCATGCTAATACAAAGTAATATAATAAGGAAAGAATATAATAATACAATAAAGTAATAATATAAAGTAATGCAGGGAAAACAGATCGTCTAACTTAGTAAAATCAGGCCAATTTCGCAGTCATTTTCTGATCACTGGCCTCGCTGAACTTGAAAACAAGGAAAAAGTACAGGCATCATGTTTTCTCCTTCTCTCTCATTCCTCTATTTCCTTTTTCTTATCAACTCTCTCCTTAGAGGTCTCAGGACAGCAATAACCAGGTTGAATACAAAATGAAAAATGGGATCTGGCCATCACTATCAACCACCCGTCCTAGCTGACTTTGAAAGAGCTAGTGACATAGCTGTACAGCTGCTCAGCAGCAAAGCCGCAGGTTACTTAGACACCTCTTCTCCTCTGAAAGCCAGAGCCAGTTTTCCTTGTCCGGCCTCTCTTAGAGAGTTGTAACGGTCAAAGGTGTGAGAAGGAGCTTTGCAAATGTAACATTTTGCATAAGTAGAAGATGGTATTTTTAGTATTAATATTGTTAGTAAATTTTAGTAATATTCAGTATCTAAGATATTCAACTTAGATATCCAATAGTTATTCATTATCTAAGTCCAATATCAGGGGTATGGCTGTAGATATCAATAGATATTGGACTTAGATAATGAAAAGCTATTGTTCAGATGTGTGTTTAAAATTAGTGTGGACACATGCAGAAACAAACCTCCACTCATCCCACCTTACACTCATCCTAACCAGAGCTAAAAGAAAAGTTAGACTTTTCCAAATCAGAATTGAGTATTACATAACTTAACTCTATTGAGGTATATTAGAAAAGCTAAGTTAGGCTCTAAAAGCAAATATATTGAGATACACCTTCTTGTGTGTTTTTTTGTTTGTTTGTTTGTTTGTTTTGTTTTGTTTTTGGTGACAGGAGGAGGTCTACCTCTGTTGCCCAGGCTGGAGTGCAGTAGTGCAATCATAGCTCTCTGCGGCCTCAAACTCCTGGGCTCAAGCAGTCCTCCTGCCTCAGCCTCCTGAGCAGCTGGGACTATAGGTGTGCACCACTACGCCTAGCTTTTTAAAAATATATTATTTTGTAGAGACAGGGTCCCGCTATTTTGCCCAGGCTGCTCTCAAACTCCTAGCCTCAAGCAATCCTTCCACTTCAGCCTCCCAAAGCACTGGGATTACAGGCATGAGCCATCATGCCTGGCCCTGTTTTAACTCAAAGAAAATTGTTCTAGTCTTAGACATTTAAAATAGAAAATACTGATTTTGACACATTAGAGAAAATTAAAAGTTTAAGATTATTTTTATCCTTACAAGTCACTTTGGGGATGGAAACTTTTGTTCTACTATCAGTTCTGGGTCTGAGAATGTTTCTAAATGGAAAACAGCTATGAAATGCCTCCCAAAGGCTAAGATATAATAATCCCCAGTTGTCTTCACCCAGCTTCTATTAACTGTTCCTACTGGAAAATCATTGCGATAGCTACAGTGAGATGATCATAGAAATAAAGTGAGTACAATAAACATTTGAGTAATGAGACAGAAGATCCAGGACACATGACAACTTATTATTTTAGCAATTTTATTTATTTAGATGAACTTGTGTCTTCCTTAGAACCGCAATTAGATAGCTAGAATAAGCAAATAAAGAAAAAGCACATGAATTAATTACTGATCCTCAAATGAAGCATTAGAAATAATCTAGTTTCTTCCTGGAGCGGTTTGAAATTTGACTTAGTATGTATTGTTGTGCTCTAATAGAAACTCGCAAACATAGCAATGACAAGTTGACATTAAAAGCTATAATCTTTGGGTATATAGAGACTAGTTCTTTTTTATATAAGCTCTGACTTAAATGCTTTTTAATTGATTCTTCAATTATACTAAATACTGGGGTATACACTGTGAAGTATTAAAAATATACATCATATTGTGCATATCCTCAAGAGCATCCAGTCTAGTTGGGAAGACAGACAATACACAAGTAAATAAACCAACATAAAAGTACAAATAATTTTCATTAAGGAAATAGGATGTAACGGTGAAAAATGATGAGGGAAGGACTAGAGAAGCTACTTCAGGTGTTTGGCGAAGTCTTTCTGAGAGTGCAGCATTTGAACCTAGACCTAAAGGTTGAGAAGGAGTGAAGAGTAAGGGAAGCATGTCAGGCAGAAATAAAAGTGCGTGAAAACCCCAGAAAGGGCACAAGCTTGGCCTACATGAGGAACTAAAAGGAAATCAGAATGGCCACAGCACCATGAATGAGGGAGAGCAGGAATAATGTAAGATGATATGAGAGAAGTAGGCAAGGTAAGACCCATGTGAGGTCTAGGCAGAGGTGTATAGTTGGGAATTACCCAGAAAAATTGGGAGTAGGTATACTGATCAAAAGAATCATTGCCTTTAACTGAATATTCAACCGTAATAATTACAAACTTCCTATTTTTAAATACTTTAAAGTATGGGAAACCATATTTTCTCCATATTCTGTATTCTTAAGTATTCCTTTTATTCCTGCCCCTGAAAAACATGTGGACAGCATAAAATTGGATCTCACTTCTTCACCTGGTTTGATAGTCTCTGTTTTTTAAGTGATGTGTTTAGATGATTTACATTTAATGTAATTACTGCTATGGTTTAATTAAAATCTACTGTCCTGCTAGTTGTCTTGTGTTTGTTTCATCTGTCCTTCATTCGGGGAGAAGAGACCATTAGTTAATACAAACTTCCTTTGTGTCTGTGGTTTCCGGGAGTTCTGTACGCTCATGTTAACTCACACTGGATCTTTAGCAATTTGTTAATAATTTTAGCTGAATTCTTCATAACAGCTAGTATGGGAGCCCCATCTTCCTCCATGCCCTGCTCCATGCAGGTGAACCTGTGCTCATGTCTTGCCTTTGCTTGAAGGTACCTGTCTTTCCTTAGATTTCAAGTTTATTGCCCTGTGACTTCAGCTCTCTGAAGGGTTCAAGAGAAGTTATAATTTTGTGTATTATCTGGCCTCTTCTTGTTAGTCTCTACAGATTTCTAAACAAAGTGCAATAGACTGGGTGGCTTATAAATAATATAAATTTATTTCTCACCATTCTGGAAACAGGAAATCCAAGGTTAGGATACCAGCATGGTTGGGTTCTGGTGAGGAATCTCTTCTGGGTTGCAGACACCTCACTTCTTATCGTTTCCTCCTTATTGGAGGCAAGAGAGCTGAGAGCTCTCTCTGAGGCCTTTTGCATAAGGGCACTAATCCCATTCACGAGGGCTCCTCACTTCTGACCTAATTACCCCCCAAAAGTCCCTCCTCCAAATACATCACATTGTGGTTAGGATTTCAACATTTGAGTTTTGAGGGGACATAAACAGTCCATTGCATGCCTCTTCTGTGAATTTTAAAGATGATAAATAGTAAGGATTGCTATATTTGGATTGAAATCAGTTTCAATCTGAATATAAAAGTTGCCTAAATATAGTGAAACTATTCCCAAATAGAGACTTCTGGGTGATGAAAAATAAAAAATAATTTTTTAAAACAAAAAATGTATGATTCACACTGGGAATTATGTAAGATGTTTTATAAACAGATACAGTGATACAAATGTGGTTAGCAAGAAACAAAATCATTCAACATGATGAGAAAATAGACCTAACTCAACTGACCAACTAAGAGTTATCTTAAGTTAGATTTACAGTTTTTCTGCCCAGTTAAACATTTAAAATGTTACCAGGCTGAAATACAAATGTCAGGCACAAAACTCAAGATATTGCGGGATGTTGGTTTTTACATAGTGCCATGATTTCTTCCAGATTACACCAGGAAGCAAGGCGGCAGCTGCCAACCTGTGTCCTGGAGATGTCATCCTAGCTATTGACGGCTTTGGGACAGAGTCCATGACTCATGCTGATGCGCAGGACAGGATTAAAGCAGCAGCTCACCAGCTGTGTCTCAAAATTGACAGGTGCTTCTTAACTAATGGTGCTTAAATCTGATCTGTTTTGCAGGAGAACCTGAACCAGAACTATAAATAACTTCATCCTCCCAGCAAGGAGTGCCACAGACCTAGTATTTTGGCTGACTTTTTATATATCAGCTACTTAATTCTTTACTAAAGTCAGTCGATCTAGCAGTTGTTGACAAATCATTTCTAAAAAGGATTCTCTGGAATGTTAGAATAATAAAAGAGGCTAAAAGAATTTGTTCCAGTAATAACCCAGTTAATTAACTATGAAAATAGAACTATTGGCCACATAAACACTGAACAACACAACTAGTTATATCCCTGTTCTCAGTGTGGTAGAGAATGGAATGGAATGGAGAGATTCCCCTTGAAGAATCTCTTGACTTGCCCGACTGTAATTATATTAAAAACTGGTTGCTAATATCCTGTCTGCCATTGGCTGTTTTGTACAGAATTCAGCCCAGAAGAATGTTACAGGTGTGAGAGTTCATATGCACGTGGGCATGTGAAATACTGAGACGTTTCTGACCCCACCCCCCAAATACACTAAGAAATTGAGCCTGATCTCTTGCCATCAGATCCCTGGTCCAAAACTCAACCATGATAATAATAATGTGTTATAGTGGTTGTTAGTGTGTGTTTATCCTGTTTTGATTGTACTCGCAGCTTTCCCTGCTGTGCTACAGAAGGATCAATCAATCCACCAATCTGCTGTTGCATGGTGTGAAATAGATTCTTTCACTCTCTATGCATAACCTGTGTTCATGCTGAGCACACAGTCCGTTAGGAGCCACTAGGTCCCAGGCAGATGCATGAGAAGGGTTGGACGAAGCACATTTCCTTGATGCCAGTAACAAATCCACCTGGCAGATCACTCACTGTCTTCTGCAGTGGCCTCAGTAGGACTGGAGGGAAGTAGGGAGGTCTAGGGAGCTTCCCTGGTGGTCATCGGCAGAGTGTGCCTGCAGAGTCTCCCTCTCCTGTTTCCCACGGGCCTTGCGGGCCTCCTTTCTCCAGAAACTGCACAGTGTACTCCAGGCAATTTTTATCTAGTCTGCAGTCCCCAAAAGGACATTAAAAATATAAGACTTCGGCCGGGTGTGGTGGCTCATGCCTGTAATCCTAGCGCTTTGGGAGGCCAAACTGGGTGGATCAATTGAGGTCCAGAGTTCAAGACCAGCCTGGCCAACTGGTGAAACCCCGTCTCTACTAAAAATACAAAAATTAGCCAGGCATGGTGGTGGGCACCTGTAATCCCAGCTACTGGGGAAGCTGAGGGAGGAGAATCACTTGGACCCAGGAGGAGGAGGTTGCAGTGAGTCAAGATTTCACCACTGCACTCCAGCCTGGGTAACAGAGGGACAACATCTTAAAAAAAAAAAAAAAGAGAGAGAGAGAGAGAGAAAGACTAATTATATGGGAAAATACAGAATAATCAGCAAAAAAAAAAATTGTTTTTGCATAAGTTAGTGAGGGTTGCTAGTATTTTCACAAACATAACGGGAAATTAAAGTATACTAAAACTGAAAATACCATTAGAATTTGAAGCTTACAATTTTTATTTTATTTCCAGGGGAGAAACTCGCTTGTGGTCTCCACAAGTATCTGAAGATGGGAAAGCCCATCCTTTCAAAATCAACTTAGAATCAGAACCACAGGTATGAATTTTAGAGCAAATGATACACATTGTATTTCCTTTTAAATCATGGGGATGCCTTCCAAGGGGAGGAAGGGACAAATAGAAAAATTGGAACAAGCCACCTATAAAGCTGTTGTCTGTCATTCCTCTCCAAGATTAATTTATATTATCCGTGTTTTCTTACATCAAGAAAAAGAAGTGCTCCTATGTGAACATCTTGTTGAAAGTCAAAATATGCTCCCATCAGAAAGAATTTGGCTAAATCTACAGAGTCCACTTATTATTTTTTCATTTCTTAGGATGGACTTCTGTGAAATGACCGTGAGGTAATCTAAGGAGTTTAAGTTGTTAAAACAAGGCAAAAATAAGGTCTACCATTTGAAACAGGTGTCTCCAATCTACTGTTACTGTGAATTTCAATCCTTCGAGGTCTTCACCCAGATCTCATTTTACATTTTTCTTTAATTCTCATTTCTGGGATTCTATAATTAAATTTACTCTAAGAAAAGAGTGTTGCCTAGTGTGATCATGGTGATATTCTGCCATTACAGCTGAATTATAAAAGATAAAGGATTTTCTCTGGAGGCAACTGTAATAAACTAAATTAATCATCTGATGATTATCTATGTCTACTTTCAAAAGGTCCAAAAAAACCTGAAGTTAAATCAAATCTTGATTGTGATGTACTGAGAAATCTAATTAAGAAAAGCATTTTATGACCTCTACATAGAAGCTCTAAAGGTTTAGAGATACAGATACGTAAATTTACCATCCCTTTTGAAACACATGTTCCTGCTAAACCGATGAGATATTCCCAGCATGTAGTTTTTCTATATAACTGATGAAAGGGAACTGAAAACATATTTGTAGTTTATGTTTAGCAGTGTTTCCCCTTTCAAGAAAATCAACTCCTGAATTTGTCCTTCAAGTTTTCCACTTGTCTCCATAAACCTCTGATTTCTTTTGTGAAAAGATGTTGAATAACATCAGTACCTGTATCTCCTAGGGTTTCTCAAAAATCAGAATAAAATAATACAAGCAAAGAAGTTGGCATATTGAGTTATTCATAGAAATACTCAAATAAGTGGTAGCTCTCCTTATTATCAGTACGTTACCCCCACCCCAGGATGGCCTTTCTTGCTGGTGAGATAGTTAGCTGCCTACGTGATAGGACATCCTAGAGGCTAGGAATGCCTTCTTCATTGTTATTACAAGGGTCATGACAAATGGATCAAAGCTTTATTTTCAGTTAAAATATAATCTCTCCAGGAGAAGAAGGATCCTGAGTAATGTAATCTTTAGAGGAAATGAGTTTATTAGATTGTTGTCCTAGAGTTTTGACTAAAGGGAAGGTGCAGTCTGAATCTAAAATCCAATAAAAGCAAAAGTAAGAGAAAATAAGCCCCAAAAGGAGTGAGCAGGACAGAGAATATATTCATGAAGGCAGGAACCTTGAGGCTGTTGTCTTCCCTCTGAGTCCTCCCAGCTCAATAAATAGCTGACAAATGGATGAAAGGAACTGGAGGGCCTAAAAATGAGCTGTGCGTTTTCTAACATTGCCAAGACCTGTCCTGGGAGCCAGTTCTCAAAATGGTCTTCTGCCATCACTCTCAGCTGTTGCATGGAAAGTAATCTTGAAAGTTGAGTGGGGCCAGGCGCATTGACTCACACCTATACTCCTTTGGGAGGCAGAGGCAAAAAGATTGCTTGAGCCCTGGAGTTTGAGACCAGCCTGGGCAACATGGTGAGACCCCATTTCTATAAATTTTAAAAATTAACCAGGGCGTGGTGGTACACACCTGTAAGTCCCAGCTACACAGGAGGCTGAAGCAGTAGGAGTGCTTGAGCCTAGGGGGTCGAGGCTACAGTGAGCTGTGATTGCACCACTGCACTCCAGCTTGGGTGACAAAGCAAGACCCTGTCTCAAAAAAAAAAAAAAAAAGAAGAAAATTAAGTTGAGTGGGATACTTAGGCTAGGTAAGACTTTCTGCTCTTTGGGATAAGTGAGCAAAAGAAAATGGATGGCACAGATAATAAATATAATGAGAAGGGATCTGAATGCTGATGGTGACTCCCCCTGACATACTAGGTGGGCTGGTGAATAATGACACCTCTAGTCAACATTTTCTTTGCTAAAAGAAAAGAGTGGAAAAAAAAAAGAAAGTTCTTGAGGTAGAGTTCTCACTTGTATCTAGCCTTTTGCAGAGATGCCCAGGCTGGCCTGCTTCCTCCCACCCTCATCAATTTATCACCTGGAGGTGACACATGAGAAAAAGAGACTATATGGTGCTTTTAAAAATTAAAGTCAATATACATGCATTTATGGACCACTCAGCCTCTTATCATTACCAGGACCAACCGGTTGGGACTCTGCGTTTCCTTTTCCCTACACAGCACACATCCAATATTGCACTGCATCCTTTGCAAATTATTTTTCCATGCAAGAATTTCTCCTAATTTTTAAATCCAGTTTCATTAATATGAGATGCAAGAAATGAGGCCAACTAGACAGATCTGACCAAAGTACCAAATCCCCAGAGATCCTTCATCATGGTTGCATCCCTCACCCCAGCATGTAAGGTAATTCAGCAAGTATTTACTAAGCACAAAGTGAGTTTAGACCAGGATGGGAGCCTGTGTTTTGCTAACGTCTCTCCAGAATTGGAGTTTAAGGGTAATTTTCCAAGTTGTAGCTCTAGCAGAGGCTTCTTTTGCAAGTCTATGAGTATTAATTTATGACTATGGTTATTCTAAGGATGGGATTTTAAGGCATAATCCTAATTTTAAATACTCTGACCTCTTGTCAAGCATGTATTAGCCCTTGTGTCCTACATTTGGGGGTTAGAAAATATGAATAGTTATAATACTACAAATGAGAAAAAGGAGATTACATTGCTTTTTTTTTAAAGGTTAAGATTAGGTTAAGGGCTATAGCAGCCAGTCAGATGGAGCCTTTAAACGTTCCATTACTTTGCGTCATGACTAATTCTTACTGACATCCTCTCCAAGAGGCCATTGTTTGAAATGCCCCAAGATAAGAACAATTCAGTTCTACTAATGAACCAGAGGATTTCTACTCCTTATGAGACTCTCAGGCCAGATTTCTGCATGGCCAGTTTATGTAACTTTGTACTTCAGAACAGACGTTCCCTACACAAAAATTACTAAATTGCAGTGTATCTCCTGCTATCCAAAAATCCTTTAGCGTAAACCAGAACAAAATGTGCTGGTAAAAGTCGAACAGTGAGTTTCACTTGTGGACTGAGACTAGAGAAAAGCTAAGCTATGGTTATAGGGTTTTTTGTTTTTCTTTTTTTTTTTTTTTTTTTTTTTTGAGACGGAGTCTCGCTCTGTCGCCCAGGCTGGAGTGCAGTGGCGCAATCTCGGCTCACTGCAAGCTCCGCCTCCCAGGTTCACGCCATTCTCCTGCCTCAGCCTCTCCGAGTAGCTGGGACTACAGGCGCCCACCACCACGCCCGGCTAATTTTTTGTATTTTTTAGTAGAGTTTTTCTAAGTAATACAAAGCTATGCAAAAAAGATGTCTTTTTCTTTTTTATCAAAATGACAACTGTGCAAATAGAGCAATCTTCTGGACAGCAAATATGTGTCAGTTAGAGAAACAAATGCCATTAATATATCATGCTTCAAGATGTCATTGCAGATGAATAGCAAAAGGCCATGGAGCAATATGAAATTTGAGTTTTTGTTTCTCAACCCAAGTCAAACTTTTATGGTAAGTTATGTGACCTTTGACATTGGAATAAAATACACTTTCTCACTTATTTGTTGGGGAAAAAACTATATTCTACCATCCAAGCCCAGCCACAGATATTAAATGTTAGTATGTTTATTTGTGGGTTTTTTTTCCCTGTGAATAGGTTTAAGCTAAGGAGACATTTTCTTATATGGTTATAGGAATAGTTGATACAAAATTTTAGTATCTAGATTTTTAAAATGTGGCCGGGCATGGTGGCTCACACCTGTAGTCCCAGCACTTTGG
Source organism: Symphalangus syndactylus (assembly GCF_028878055.3). NCBI lineage: Eukaryota > Metazoa > Chordata > Mammalia > Primates > Hylobatidae > Symphalangus > Symphalangus syndactylus. The sequence continues at coordinate 158,693,641 of NC_072426.2, read as the reverse complement.
GAGGCCGAGGCAGGTGGATCACCTGAGGTCAGGAGTTTGAGACCAGCCTGGCCAACATGGTGAAACCCTGTCTCTACTAGAAATACAAAAAATTAGCCAGATGTGGTGGCGCACGCCTGTGGTCCCAGCTACTGGGGAGGCTGAGGCAGGAGAATCGCTTGAACCCAAGAGATGGAGGTTGCAGTGAGCCAAGATCGCGCCACTGCACTCCAGCCTGGGCGACAGAGTAAGACTCCATCTCAAAAAAATAATAATAATACTAATAATTTTTCCATGCGATCATCAAATAGCTAAATTTTGTTTCTGTGAGTTTAGACTTGAATCTCAGGCTTAAAGGGCACGTTAGGTGTTGTTTAGATCAACTCCAAGCACCTGAATAAATGCCTTCCACGCGATCCTGAACACAATCTATTTTTTCTGTACAAAAATAGACAAAATGGTCCATTTTTTTAGTATGAAGTGTTGCTCTTGACTAAGAGTATGTTAATGAAGCTCTTTGTCCTTTTTCAAAGCTTACATTCTCAAACCATAACCCTCATATTTGCTTAATGTTAGTGGAACAACTCAAAGGTATACTGTGCCTATCACAATACAAGAAAGATGCTTTTCAGAAACAAAAATGGTTCTTATCTAAATAAGAAGAAAGCTGTCTCCATTTCCATAAAAAGGATTGCATCCTTGCCAGAGAAGATAATAGAGTTTACATACACAGTCAAGAAGAGTGTGGGATAAAGTCATTTTTATTTTCATAAATAAAAAGTGTTTTGGTAACTGGAAGGCAGCCCATATAAAACAAGCTTTCATAATCACCATTTCCTCAAACTCTTCCCGGTGAGAGACGGGAAACACTTGAAACTGCTCACTGGAGAAGCAATGATAATAAGGGTGACTTTAGTGTTCATTTGAGGGGTGAGTATGAGGAGGGAGGGATTCTAAATTTCAAACATGATGAAATATAATTTCTTCATCATGGCTTGATCAAATATAAGATCACTTCATAGAGTTTGTTTCTCTTATATAACCACCATTTTTTCATATATATATGAATTGATTTTATATATACATATGTATACATATTGTATATAAATATATATGTGTATATATTCATATATGTGTGTATATCTATAAATCAAACATACTGTTTCTGTTGGAGATGGTTCGGAATTGTAAAGATTATCTGAATCTTTATCTGTGAGCAGTCTCCAAGTAAGAAGTTGAAAGGTGAAGCCTTTGCTGTCACATCTGAGGTCATTCCAAGGACATGGGAGACTGCTGTCCATGGCTGGATCCTCTTAACATCAGCAGAGTTCTGTCAAGTTACTTAGCTTTCACTGGGGCAGCTCTAGCATTCCATTAATTCAAAATGTTGTTCCTTAATATAAGTCTCTAACATTTAAAATAAAAATTTTAAATGTATCCATTAAGGGAATAATTACATATTGAATTCCTAAGAAATAAGAATTATTTGGGTGGTTTTGTCTAGATAGAATAAACACAAGAGCTGGACTATGGTAACTGTTGTATACACTTTTTTAACTGGCATTTTCAGTTACTTGCGACTTTTCCAGGAAAAATAAAAATGAATTAAAGTGGAACAGCGGACTTCTAATTGGTTTTGTCTTTTGATTACATTTGACCATCAACAGTGATGTAAGCCTTGGATAGAATGTTGCCTCTCAGTGCCCCACTTAAATTTCTTGTTAACCTTTGGTGTATACACTTCATTGTGCTTTTTGGAATGACTCTAAAAGCCCATAAACTAATGCTTTGCAAAGCCTAAATAAAAATGTTTGCAGCCTGTATTAGAAACACTTCCTTTTATGATCTGAATGTAAAATAGAGGTGGTTGGTTTTTTTTTTAACAAATTACACATTTGTGATCTTTGCAATATATGTATAATCAAAACCGAAAATTGCAAAGAAATTGCTTGGAGCTGATTAACTTACATGCTGCTATTTAGAAATTCTGCTAGAGATTATTAATGCACAAATATTTTCAGAGAAGTTGCCTTATTTATAGGACAACATTACCTATATTTATTTATCATCTTAAGGCTAAGAAGAAATAAGGGCAGAGGTATTTTCCATAAAGCCATTATATTATGTTAGTTTTTATTAATTCAATTCTATTTACCAAGACTTTAAGGCAGGCCTTACTTTCTTTAAAAAAAAAAAAAAAAAAAAAAAAAAAAAAAAAAAAGCTAAGCTCCACAAAACTTAAGTGATTCAGTACTGCCTGATTCTTTAATTAGCCCAAGAGACTTATAATCCACCAAAACTAAACTAGGCAGTTAGGCAATTAGTGTGCTGTCTTCTCTCATATCAAAAAGGCTTGAATCATGGCCATTGTCATTACTTACAATTATTTCTAGTTTTTCATGCCATAATAATGGCTAATTATACTGGTTAATCACAAAACTCAGCCAATCCAAATTCACTAATAAATCAGCTAAAACAATTAGATTGCACCATTTATAAATGTTTAGCTACACACATTTTCACAGGCTCTAGGATTAGGCATTTTTCTAAAGCTACATTTGATGGTTTGGGTCATTCTACCTAAGAGCAGCTACAATAATGTTAATCAACTCCTTGGCTGTGAGCAATTACTATGAAGGAAAAAAGTTAAGTGAACAAGATATCAGCCAACTCAATCACACTACAAAATCATAGACTAAATGGGATTCAACTCAGACCTTCTTTTTGGGTTCAGGAGGCTGTTAAAATATGCTGTCCAAGGTTGGCGAGAGAAAAGCTTTTCTTTACCCCATCACAGATTCTCAGGTCCCCTGAGATTTGGGGCAGGTGGAGTCAAAGACTCCTAGGCTAGGATTTGAAGCTGCACCCCATTGCCCTAGCATAATTTTTGCTTTTTTAAGTGAGCTTTGCCAATAGGCCTAGATAGTAGAAGAAGGAGGATACTCAGAAGAACTGAAAGAAAGCGTTTTGTAGCTGGGGTCCCTACAGGAAGTTGTTCATATTCTCAGGCACAAGAATCTTCGATGAAAAACTCTGGTCTTACACCTAGGGAAGAGAGACACTCTCTCTTCTTTCCTCCTGCTTCTTTTTCTTCTTTTGGTTTTTGACAGTCTATTTTCTAACAGAAAAGCATAACCCACAACTTACCTGAAATGAAAAGGAGAAAACTAAATATTACAGGATCTTTTAATGTTTTAAAGACAATCATCGCTTTCCAGTATTATTTCAAATAATTATATATGTTTGTACTATTTCAAATCTGGAACACTGGTGCCACATTCACGAAAGTAAATGAAGTTGATGTGAATGTGTAAAGGAAAATAGTATTAGAAAGATTTATCTTACTAATTCTGCCAAATAGAAAGATTTGGGGCTGGGCGCGGTGGCCGATGCCTATAATCCCAGCACTCTGGGAGGCCAAGGAGAGTGGATCACCTGAGGTCAGGAGTTCAAGACCAGCTGGGCCAACACGGTGAAACCCTGTCTCTACTAAAAATACAAAAATTAGCTGGGTGTGGTGGTGCACACCTGTAATCCCAGCTACTGAGGCAGGAGAATCGCCTGAACCAGGGAGGCGGAGGTTTGAGTGAGCCGAGATTGTGCCATTGCACTCCAGCCTGGGCAACAAGAGTGAAACTCTGTCTCATAAATAAATAAATATTTTAAAAAAAGATTTGGAAAGAGAAATCAGCTGACCTGTAATTGAGCATTCTCTTCTGGTTTTCTTCTGTTGCTTAGAAGAAAAAAGTTTTAAAGGCTTTACAAAATTATAAATCTGTACAAAAACTGGAAAACATGATTCCCACATTAAAAAAAAAATATAGGATTTTAGATCATTCAGACATGTTTCAAACTCAGGGTCGAGGACTCTGCTGTTTGGTCCTTTCCCCAAGGAATAAAGTGAAAATCCTCCTGTGAATCATACACATTTTCTGTCTCTGAATTACTGACTTTAGTCTTTTGGGGACTAGAGTAAACATGAGGAGGTCTTCAAACACACAACATGAAATCATCACAGTGTAAAAGGCGGGGGGGGGTTGTGTATGTTATTCCTGCTTTCATAAAAAGAGTCTTTCAGTTGCTTTTTCTAAAATTAAGATTATAGCTTAATCCAAGTGAAGAACTTTGTTTTTAAAGGTGTTTTTAAAAACGAGTTTTTACCGGGCTTAGTTTAAATGATTCAGTGTAGTTAATTATTCATAAATGCCCATTCTCCTTGTTTTGTTCCCTCATGTCTCAAAATGGGGGAAAGTTTATCAATATATCAATAGAAGAGAAACCATATGTAAATTCTACTTGAGAAAATGTTAAGTATATTTTTCAAGCCAAAAATCCCATTTCTGACACAAAATGTCTGTATTCAAACGAGTCATTAGAATTTCTTAAAGCTATAGATGAAGAAGTCAGGGGCAGATAAGAGGTGCAATGTTTAAATTTCTTTATAATATTTTAAATAAGGTCAGTTCCTTTTCACCTTAACATTTGGTCGGTGAATATGGCACATGTAAAGCTCAGAGAAAACCATGGAAAAGTTTATGGCTAACTCCTCCTCTAATCTTTCCTTCAATCTCAGCGTGGGTAAAGATGCCTTTATTAACAATAGTGATGCTGTTGGTTTCGCTCACTAACGGCTTTCTTGTGCGCTGTGTGGCTCTGTGTATTTTGTCTGCCATTGTACAGGAATTCAAACCCATTGGTACCGCGCACAACAGAAGGGCCCAGCCTTTTGTTGCAGCTGCAAACATTGATGACAAAAGACAGGTAGTGAGCGCTTCCTATAACTCGCCAATTGGGCTCTATTCAACTAGCAATATACAAGATGCGCTTCATGGACAGCTGCGGGGTCTCATTCCTAGCTCGCCTCAAAAGTAAGTATCCGACTCTGTTCTGGCCACAGTGTACCTAACAGTGATAGTATGGTTTCTTTTCTTTTCAAAAGTCCAGCTCTTGCTGTTTTATTTTTACTTTCCTGAAGGCACTATCAGATTTCTCCTTTAAAGACAAGCATCTAAAACATGTTTCTAATTGTTGTGGGGTCCAATCCGCCAGTGCCTGACCGTTTAGTGGATAGATGGCTGAAAAGAAGAGATCATCCTGGTTCCGTCATCACCTTTCTTAGTTATGACAATAGTTGGTGGTAAATAATCCTCTCTGTACAATTATCATTCGTTTAATCTTATCTGAAAAAGTATTCGTCTTCCACTGAGGGGCCTTTTTAACGCTTTGTTTTTACAGGATGTGAACTACTTTGAACACAAGCACAATATTCGGCCCAAACCTTTCATAATCCCGGGCCGAAGCAGGTCATAAGCTCTGAGATTGTGAAGTTTGCAGTGCATGCTTCGTAAATAAGTTCTTACTAATCATCAAGAAAAGTAACTTGTAGATGTTTGGAGTGGCTTTTCTCATTGCGAAGCTTATTTCAAAAGCAAAAAGAAACAAACTCACTTGGCAGAGAACAGAAGCCAAATAACTTTCATTTCCAAGAGTAAATATTGTCAAGATGACAGAGCTGTGAAATTGTATGCAATCACCACGTATATTTATAGCGAACACCCCTGAGGCTCTGGGGATCCCATCCAGAACACCGTGACCTTTGAGTCGGGCAGTCAGTATGTCTATCCCAGGTCAGGAAAGCCCCGCCAGCAGAAGCAAGCATGGAAACCAGCCCCAGTTAGGAGCAAGGAATCAGGTGAACAAGCCAGAATGATAAGGAGCAAGCTCTTCCTTCTCGTCTCTCAGTAGAGAAACTGATCATCTTCAGATCATCCTTTTCAAATATCTTCTCTAGAAATTGAACTCCAACCTAAGGGGAAAGAAAATAATGCCCTGTATTGCCAAATCAGGAAACAGTGACTTCAGGAAACCTCAGTTCCATCCTTCTGACCTCAGCTAAGCCAGTCAGCCCACAGGAAGGAAGCTGGTGGTTAGACTGGATTGATTCCGACAGGAACATTGAATATGATTTACCACAGCTGTTGCAAACTGGTGGCCCATAGGTGGATTTATTTCACAGGCATGTTTTATTTAACTCTTTTGTTTTTTTAAAAAAAAGAATTTAAGTGCCTTTAGACAGAACATTTAAACTCACCATCTTGTGAAAATATGCACATCACTCTTAAGTGTGTGAGACGTGGCCCATTTTCACACATGTGTGACCTCCTGGCCCCTCTAGACGCCCGAGCTTATGACTCCTGTCATAAGCTGTGGACAGTGGGTCATCCCTGCTGTATGGTTTCCATGTCCAGACCTGTCAGTAAGCTACAGGCAGAGCCAGGTGAGTGTCTCAAAATGTGCCAGACAATTCTTGTGGTATCAGATCCAGAAAAGAGCCCTGGACCGGAGAAGCAGGAGAAAGGTGTTAAGAAGGCAACATGAGCAAACACATCTTCCCCCACTAGAACGTGAGCTCAGTGTCTGCAGGGGCCTGGTCTGACTGGCTCAACATTATACCCCCAGCACCTAGAAATGAGGCAGAATAAATGCTCGATAAGTGACCATCTACAAACAGACAAAATAAATGCCCAATAAATGCTCACTGGATAAAGGAATCAAATCCTGAGGGTGCACAACACTTCCCGAGCAAGTGGCAAGAAGAGTCCAGAGCCGTCTCGCTCCCAATGCTGGCAGCTCTGTGTCCTCTCCTGCTTCTCTCTGTGTGTTCCCTTGTTCCTACTCTGTTCTCATCTGCATCTTTTCCGTTTCTCCACTTTCAGCAGCTTCCCCACCCCAACCCAACCCCAATAACAAAACACTGGATTTAAAGTTAAAAGGATGTGATATTTTACTGTTGAATATATACAACTTCCCAAAGAAGCATAGTAAAATTAATCACTTGCGTTCTTTTCAGGTTAGTGTGACTGAGTCCACTCACACAAGCTCTGGGGCTTCAGAAGGCTTGAATAAAGTGATACGTTAGAGTAACACATATCCTGCCTTTACTAAAAACCTGTAACATTTAATTTTATAAAAGTCAGGAAAGTCAGAGAATCCTAGGTATATAATTGCCTTTTAAAAAAATTTTCATTTTAACTTAAACATAGGGATAATGACAAGCCACTCATGATGTTGTCATTTGAAGATAACACCTTTTAATATAGCTGAATTTGGAAGAGAGGAGAGAAACAGAAATGAGAGGGTTTGCTTAAAAAACAGATGCCAGTGCACAAATCTTAAAGAATTATAAGGCCTGGTGCGGTGGCTCACGCCTGTAATCCCAGCACTTTGGGAGACAGAGGTGGGCGAATCACAAGGGCAGGAGTTTGAGACCACACTGGCCAACATGGTGTAACTCCATGTCTACTAAAAATACAAAAAATCAGCTGGGCGTGGTGGCGGGTGCCTGTAATCCCAGCTACTTGGGAGGCTGAGGCAGGAGAATCTCTTGAGCCTGGGAGGCGGAGGTTGTAGTGAGCTGAGATCACGCCACTGCAACAAGTGTGAGACTCCATCTCAAAAAAAAAAAAAAAAATTATGAGTGCCCCCAACATCCTTCTTCTCTTCCTGTTCCCTCCTCACTATTTGCTGTAACTTCTGAATTTTTTGTTCCCACCAAAATATTCTTCATCAAGGTGGAATTGTGAGTGGCTACATACCAACCTACAGCTATATTTGTTTTTAACTTTTAAAACAAATGTAGTTTTTTTCAGGTGCATACTACTTGTACATGTTTATGGGGTACGTGTACTGTTTTGATAGATGCATACAATGTATAATGATCAAATCAGGATAATTGGGGTATCCATCACCTCGAGCAGTCACTTTCTTTGTGCTTGGGAACATTCCACATCCACTCCTCTAGTTATTTTGAAATATACAAATAATTGTTGTTAACTATAGTCACCCTATAACTACACTGTTAATGAACTTCTTTAATCAAAAGTAAGTTGGACATGCTAGTGCTGGGTGTGGTGGCTCACACTTGTAGTCCCAGAACTTTGGGAGGCCCAGGTGAGCAGGTCACCTGAGGTCAGGAGTTTGAGACCAGCCTGGCCAATGTGATGAAACCCCATCTCTACTAAAAATAGAAAAATTAGCTGGGCATGGTGGCGCACGACTGTAATCCCAGCTACTCAGGAGACTGAGGCATGAGAATCACTTGAAGCCGGAGGCAGAGGTTGCGGTTGAGCCAAGATTGCGCCACTGCGCTCCAGCTGGGTAACAGAGTGAGACTCTGTCTCAAAAAAAAAAAAAAAAAAAGTAAGTTGGACCTGTTAAATTGTTAACAGCATAATTTCCCTGGGGTTTTACCATTAGCTATAGTTCTTTTGATTATTTCATCATAACAAGCCTTTTAAAAGACTGGTGTTTTCATATGCAAATATGTAAAATTTTTAAGGCTAAAGCTACAATTAAATACATATGTAAGGTATTTTAGATCCAAATGATAAAATACAATCCTATGAGTGGTTTTTGGACAAGTTGCTTCCAGAAGTATGCCCCAAAATGTCTGTACACACCCCAGAGAAATTAGCAATCTGTCAAATGACATATGTGGGCATGAAGTAGTTGAGTGTGTTATCAACCTCACAAGTGGCCTTGCCAAGTCACTAGGTCAACCTCAGAAAATCTCATTAGCAGCTACCTTTCCTGGTCATCAGGAACAGGTCGTGGTGACCCATGACGCTATCCCCAGTGATACCCACAGTGACTGGAATCCATGAAAACTTGTTTACTTAAAGGATCAGTTTAAAAGATCTTTTTAAATTGGCCCAGAAATTTCTAAAAGTTCATCCTTATTGCTTAGGGTTCATTTCTCATGTATTTAATAGACATGGGCCTGATTGATAAAGGAACTGGGAATGCATGTTTAACTAAAATTACATAGTGCACAAATATGCATATACTGTTGACCCTGAGAACACGGGTTTGAACTGTGCAAGTTCACTTATATGTGGATTTTTTTCCAATAAATATGTTGGAAAAACTTTTGGAGATTTGCGACAATTTGAAAAAAGTCACTAACGGTAGCCTTGAAATATCAAAAAAATTAAGAAAAAGATATGCCATGGATGTATAAAATACACATAGATAGTAGTCTATTTGTGTGTTAATAGACTTTATCTGTAAAACTTCCGTTCAACAGTAGGCTATTGGTAGTTAAGTTTTGGAGGAGTCAAAAGTTATACATGGCTTTTATAGCAGAAAAATATTACTAATAGCCGCTACAAAACATGGCATAACTAAAAGTTCTAAATTGATCATAGTTTATCTACCCAGTACGGGCACTATGTCTGGCACACAGTAGGGTGAGAGTAGTTATAAATGCTTGTTGAATAGGTTCTTAACTGGGAGGCCGAAGTCTCCCAGGATTTAACTCTGTGTTTCAAATCCCTAAACTGATTTCATAAGCTTCACTACATTCAGGTTAAATCCATGTGATCCTGACTAAACTGCGCTACAACTGAAAATGTACTCATATTCTTTTACCAGCTGAAGTCCATTTCAAGAGTCACCATAGACCCTACAAAAATGGTGAATAGGCCACTTGACATTTTGTTATGTGATCTAAACAATGTACAGAGTAGGTTTTCGACAGGTTCTCAAAAGGCAGCCAGTGAAGGAGCAAGCTCGTATGCACCTGTCTGGTTTAGGTTGTGTAGGTAGGTAAACTGGATAACACAGACAAAAAAAAACTTAAACCCATTTAGTGACGTGAGTTCTCCAGACTAATCAGGCTGCAACATTGCTGGAGCAGAAAAAGTTACTGCCCCATATCCTTCTGGTTTCTTATCTTTATATGGGCTGAAGTTAGCATTAATCCCTCTAGAGAGTAAATGCAGATATGGGGCTACACTTGAGACCAGAGACAATCTTGACTTAGAGGTAAACACACCATATACATCCATTCTCTGTCTTGAGCTTACGGCAACACTAACTGGAAAGTATGATAAATGTTTACATTAATACTAATATTTCTTTTTGCTTTGTCTTAAATGACTATGCTTTTCTTACAAAAATCTCTTGGTATCTCTCATGCATGTGGAAAAATGGACTTTTTAGTCACTAGCATGTCAGTTGTCAACTGACCCCTATCCAGTTTCCAAACAGAATGTGAAATCTCCCTAGTTCTTTGATTTGCATGACTGGCCTTTGATGTTTTAATTAGTCCCTGAAATGTATCTTTAAAAGGAAAAGGGAAATATGCCTGGGAATAGATGTGTGCTTCTGAAATTGTGCATAAAATAGCTATGTAAGAAATATAAGCATTGAAAGAGTGAAACACCACCTTATTTCTCCTCTAATCATTAATTTCAAGGTGATAAGCATTTATTGGTTTTTTCTAGGGCTTGTATTAAACCACTGAACAGTTGTCTTAAAGTGTACTCCTCACAGAATTAAAGAGTAAAAATAGAAAATGTTAAAATAGTAACAAAATATTTACAAGATAGCCTTAAAACATCTGTACCATAAAACCTACAAGTTACCAATTACTATTCAATTAAAGTTCAACTCTATTACTGAAATATACTTCTGATTTTGAAATGTTGAGCCCAAATATGTGATTGCATCTTCATGCTGCATATTCGGTGTTCATTAAAACTTTAATTTTAAATGTTGCACTTCAGAAATGTAAAAGGATGTCCAGCCAATGTAATTTTCCTTCATCATTTGTCTGTGATATTGACCAGTTTTAAAGTCTTTGGCCTATTTTTAAAAAGCAAGGATAGCTGCATCTTTTCTACTTACCTCGTATACAAATTTTTCTGCATGTAACCCTCAACTTACACATTGCCTAGTAGAACTGAGCCAAAAAATGCAGTATCACCTGTACCTTTTAATTAAACTTTTTTCAATCACGAATTTTTCAACATCTTCCCTTTTTAAATAAATTCTAGTGACAAATCAAGATTTGGTTTTATTTTGATGTAATTCACCTCTCACTTTTGTCTTCAATTCCTTTTAACCTCTCTGTACGTGTTCTCTGTGTTCTTCTGTCTGGACTGTCTGGCTCCCTGTGCCATCTCTGTGTAACGTGGTCATTAACACAGTGGATGCAGTACTCCCTCCGGGATTGACTGTGGCAGTGGACGCAGCACCCCTTCTTCTGTCAGTACTGTTAGTACCATTTGCCCAGGTGACTTGAAAGTTGCGGCTAAGCTGGCCCCTAACGTTCCTTTGGAAATGGAACTTCCTGGTGTGAAGATTGTACATGCTCAGTTTAATACACCTATGCAGTTGTACTCAGATGACAATATTATGGAAACACTCCAGGGTCAGGTTTCAACAGCCCTAGGGGAAACACCTTTGATGAGGTAATATGAGTCTCTTTGAACCATGGGCATATTAACTAAACACGTGGGCAATGTCAACTTTACTGGTGTCTTTTAACATTGTCTTAATGGAAAGAAAGCTATGTGAAAAGCTTTTTTAAAATACTAAGGATTTACTGCAAATATCTAGGCTTGATGATAAAGGTGATTTGAGGAATTATCTGTAGAGCTTTATGTGTCAGATAGCAATAAAATGAAATCATGTAAGGACCAAATGTATATGTCTCTCGAAAGCTACAATGCACTTTACAAATGTCTGGTGTAATACTTCTCAAAGTTATTTATAATCTAGTATACCCTATGTCTGTCCTTTGGGGATCAAAAATTAGGAAGGAGGTGGGAGATTTAGAGGAATTTTATGAGATGATTCTTCTCTGTTCTGATAGCAGCTTGTGGAGAGGCCATTATTTACCCATTTACAATGTTTATTGTGCATAAAGGTTTTTAGGTGAATACCCTCAGGCTGTTAATGTAGATATTTAATTTTTGCTGGTCTCTTTTTGACTAATTTTTTCTTTGTTATAACTATTTGTTCACAGTGCTTTTGCCATAAAGATTTTGATTAAAAAGATTTATTATAGGATAAAATCTTATTCTTTCACTATTATAGAATCACTATTTATAAATTAAATTATTACAATGCTTAAGAGTGTTAAATAGTGATATCCCAAAGCTATCTCTTCGGATGAACACATTGAACTAATAGTAGTGTAAGATATCTCAAAGCCATTTGCAAATATGACATAAGGAATAAAAATATTACAGATAGTATGTTTTCTAGATAATGCAATAAAATGATATAAAATAATAAAGTATTTAGTGCTTAACATATAGTATTATGAAATTCTTTATTGTCCATTATGAATATATTTGTAGAAAGCATGTTAAAGCTGCTGTCATTATTGTAAATGAATTTTAATGTGGCTATTTTTAAAAGACAGTGCAGTCAATTATAGCAGATATAAAAATGTAAGTTTCTACATTACAGGCTTTCAAACCCTGAGAGGTTAAATTTCTAGAATTTACAAGTAAAATGATACCGTTGTTATTTCCAGGGGTTAACAAATTAGCCTTAAAACTAAAAGCATATTAAACCATATACTTTTTGTTTAATATCAAAAGTGAATGTGAATTTTACTGACAATTTGATGACTGAGAATAATCTGAGTGCTCACTGCTGCACTTTCTGTCATGTGTATATTGCCTTTTCTCTGGGAAAAGTTAATTTTGTTCACATCTATCATTATGTATCCATCAGACTCAAGTCTTGTTTTTCTTAATTACTATTTCCTGACAATTATCTTTTAGTTTCCTTCCAAAGTATTTTGCCAAGTGGAGGAGTGTGGGTGCGACTCCTCGATTTCTTGCCCAATGGCATTTCCAAGGCAGCCATGTGAATTCACATTATGCTTTTAACTATACTAGAGATTCACTTGAAAATACTAGACCTCTGTTCAGGAGTGGCTGTGCACAGAGTAATGGCTGAGTATTGATGTCTGTGGCCTCTTGCACGTCTGGTGCCTCCCAGCATCTGACGATGCTCCCCGCCGTGCCTGTGTTTCAGCGAGCCCATGGCCTCGGTGCCCCCCGAGTCGGATGTGTACCGGATGCTCCACGACAATCAGAATGAGCCCACACAGCCTCGCCAGTCGGGCTCCTTCAGAGTGCTCCAGGGAATGGTGGACGATGGCTCTGGTGAGCAGCCGCTGACACCTGCTGAAACGTATTGATAGAGGCCACCGCATCAGGCGGGACGGGGAGGACAGCAAACATACTGGGAACAAAAGTTTAAAACTTGGTTTTCATTGGGAGCCAGATGAATTTTTGCTCAGAAGGATAGGATATGGCTGATGCCTCATTTTAAAAAGGAGATTCCAGGACGTGTCCAAGTAGCCACCAAGTGAAGTCACCAAAAGACACCAAAGACAAATTGCATTAATGGTAGTCAAGGGCTAGCTCGGCTTACAGATCATGAGATAGCATTTTAAATGAATATTGTCAAACTTCTCAGCCTCCCCCCCACACTCTGGAGTATCACCACCATCAAAAACTAAACAACGCTCTAAAAACCCTTACTGTGCTTCCATGTTCTGTGCGAAGTATTTTGCATATAGTATCATGTAATCCTCACAGGAACTTGGCGAGGTGAGCCTATTATTTGCCCTACTTAGCAAATGAGAGGCTGAGGGATGGGCAGGTGGCCTTGTGAAAGGCCACACAGCCAGTGAACCACAGACCTGGGTCTCCAGCCCACTCCCGTCATCTTCAGGGCTCCTGCCCTGACCTATGCTTCTCCATGCCCAAAAGATATAGACTGTCCTTAAAAAGCCACACAAAAATGCAAAATGTCCCATTAGGATGGCTACTGTGGAAAACATGGAGAATAACAAGTATTGGTGAGGGTATGGAGAAATGGGAACTCTGTGTGTTACTGATGGGAAGGTAACATGGAGCAACCCTGGGAGAGGATGGCAGCCCCTCGAAAAGTTAAACACAGAATTACCATGTGACCCTGCAGCCCCACTCCTACGAATATACCCCAAAACACTTGAAAGCAGGGACCCAAACAGATTCTTTTTTTTTTTTTTTTTGAGATGGAGTCTTGCTCTGTCGCCCAGGCTAGAGTGAGTGGCGCGATCTTGGCTCACTGCAACCTCTGCCTCCTGGGTTCAAGCAATTCTCCTGCCTCAGCCTCCCGAGTAGCTGGGATCACAGGCATCCGCCACCGCGCCTGGCTAATTTTTGTATTTTTAGTAGAGATGGGGTTTTATCTCTTGGCCAGGCTGGTCTCAAACTCCTGACCTCGTGATCCACCTGCCTCCACCTCCCAGAGTGCTGGGATTACAGGCGTGAGCCACTGCGCCCAGCCTGTATGCCAGCATTTATCTTATTCACAATTGCCCAAAGAGGGAAAACACCCAATGTCCATTGACTGATGAATGGATAAGCAAAATGTAGTATACACATACAATGAAATATTATTCAGTCTTCAAAGGAATTAAATTCTGACACACGGTGCACCATGAATGAACTTTGAAAACATTATGTGAAGTGAAAGAAGCCAGACATAAAGAGGCAAATGTTGTATGATTCCATTCATTCGAGAGATCAGAACAGGCAAATCCAAGAGACACAACGTAAAACAGAAGTTACCAGGGGTTCTGAGCAGGAGCGCGGGGAGTTACTGTTTCGTGGGTACAGAGTTTCTGTGAGGTGAACAAATAGTTCTGGAGGTGGATATTGACAGTGCTCGCACAACATTTTGAATGTACCTAATGTCACTGAATTGCACCCGTAAACATGGTGAAAATGGTAAATTTTATGTATATTCTGCCACAGTAAAAAATAATAATGCCCTCTGCTCCTCTGAGCGTTTCCTCCAACCACAACAACAAAATAAATGTTTTCACTGATTCCATTCTGTAATGCCCTATTTCAGAACAGCGTCCCTTATGATTGCATCAGTCCTGCTCCTTTCGGAATGAGGGTGCAGATGCAACTTAAGGTTAAAGTGCACACTTTAAAATAGAAGCCAAGCACAAGCTGCAGCCAGCTGTTCCCTAGCCATAAATGGAAACGCTTTGTTTTTCAGATGACCGTCCGGCTGGAACGCGGAGTGTGAGAGCTCCGGTGACGAAAGTCCATGGCGGTTCAGGCGGGGCACAGAGGATGCCGCTCTGTGACAAATGTGGGAGTGGCATAGTGTAAGTTTCATTTTTAACCCTGGAATTTATGATACAGCTTGGCGACAGTTCACTTCTTCCACTTTAAGACTATAGACTAAAGGCGACTATGAAAACCAAATTTCTATTCATCAACTTGAAACGTTAAGGTCCCCAACATTTAGCACATAGTGACTGTCACTCCTTAGATATACCTCCAAATTGTCACATCATATGAATCAGCAATTTTGACTTATAATTTCAGATAGAGTCTCATGAAAAGAAAGTGCCCCAAATGTATGTTGAAAAGTCACGTCTAAGAATCATGACTTCACTTTAAACTCCCCCACCCCGTTAATGTATAGTCTTTAGTAAATGCATACATGAACTATGTGTACATTTAGTATACATAGTATCCTCCTCTGTATAAACACAGGGAAACAAATACAGGCAACATGAGGATGTTGCTTAAAATACATTATCCTTACCCAGTGTAAGTTACACAAATGTTGAAACAAAATATTGAAAAACTGTCAGCTTCCATTACAAGGGAACTTTTATTTATTTAGAGACAGAGCCTTGCTCTGTCACCCAGACTGGAATGCAGTGGTGCAATCTTGGCTCACTGCAACCTCTGCCTCCCAGGTTCAAGTGATTCTCCTGCCTCAGCCTCCCCAGTAGCTGGGATTACAGGGACCCACCACCACACCTGGCTAATTTTTGTCTTTTTGGTAGAGAGGGGGTTTCACCATGTTGGCCAGGCTGGTCTCAAACTCCTGACCTCAGGTGATTCACCCGCCTCGGCCTCCCAAAATGCTGGGATTACAGGTGTGAGCCACAGTGCCCGGCAGGGACCTTATGTTTAAATAGCCACACTTGCTAGTTCAGGATCAAGTCAACCAAGATAATTCTAACATCTCCACGGCATTCGTGCCATGTGGCCACGTCCCCATTCCCTTATTCCATTCCCCTGCCATGAACTCACACACTGAAGTGTCCTCTGTCGGGTTAGCCAGGATACATCCCAAGAGGGCAGTGGGGGATAAGCCTGGTTAGGGCAAAAGGAGGAACGTGAGACCAAAAGGTCAAAGCAGGGCAGGGAGCTCGGAGCAGAGAGGCCCTCAGTAAAATACAACAGTGCCTGACGTTACCAGAAGCAATCATTGTGCCTAAGTTGGAATAAACTGTTCACAGTAGAAGCCAGTCCACCCACCCCAAAGGAATTCCATCTCTGCTCTTTTATCTTTTTTTTTTTTTGTTTTGTTTTGTTTTGTTTTGAGACAGTCTCGCTCTGTCGCCCAGGCTGGAGTGCAGTGGCGCAATCTCGGCTCACTGCAACCTCCGCCTCCCAGGTTCACACCATTCTCCTGCCTCAGCCTCCTGAGTAGCTGGGACTACAGGCGCCTGCCACCACGCCTGGCTAATTTTTTTGTATTTTTTTAGTACAGATGGGGTTTCACCATGTTAGCCAGGATGGACTCGATCTCCTGACCTTGTGATCCGCCTGCCTTGGCCTCCCAAAGTGCTGGGATTACCGGCGTGAGCCACCACCCCCGGCCGTCTTTGATCTGTTTTCTCTTGCTCCATTGAATAGAGGCTGGACCACCAGACGGAAAGCAATCAGAGAGACTCTCCATTGGGTAGACAACCACCCGCATCAAAAGCAGAATCTTTTGCAGAGGGGTTGGTCTTGTCCCCATCATGTCTCCCGCTTCAAAGAAACGATGGGGAAAGATCATGAAGTAGGATCCTACAAATTTTCTATAAAGTACTTGTTTGAAAATCTGAAAAATAGTCACACGTCAACATCAGAGAGAAACATGGGATGGTTTATTGTGGATATCCTAGATCTCCATGACAATTACATACAGCTTCACGGCTGTGCCTGCTTTCACAGCTGGAGGCCATTCTTTCCTGACTGAAATAGAGAACACCTGCCTTCTCTGTTGGGTTCTCTCCTTTGTCTCATATTTTTGCTCTGTGGTTTCTTAACTTGAGCTCGTTTTCTTCCCCAACAGCGGTGCTGTGGTGAAGGCGCGGGATAAGTACCGGCACCCTGAGTGCTTCGTGTGTGCTGACTGCAACCTCAACCTCAAGCAAAAGGGCTACTTCTTCATAGAAGGGGAGCTGTACTGCGAAACCCACGCAAGAGCCCGCACGAAGCCCCCAGAGGGCTATGACACGGTCACCCTGTATCCCAAAGCTTAAGTCTCTGCAGGCGCGGCACGCACGCACGCACCCACGCGCACTTACACAAGAAGACATTCACGGCTTTGGGCAGAAGGATTGTGCAGATTGTCAACTCCAAATCTAAAGTCAAGGCTTTAGACCTTTATCCTATTGTTTATTGAGGAAAAAGAATGGGAGGCAAATGCCTGCTATGTGAAAAAAACATACACTTAGCTATGTTTTGCAAGTCTTTTTGTCTTTGGGGCTAGCAATAATGGTATTTAAAGCAATAATTTTTTGTATGTCATACTCCACAATTTACATGTATATTACAGCCATCAAACACATGAACATCAAGATATTTGAAGGAGTCCAATTGTCTTTCCTTGAGAAGTTGATTTTGCAATTGTGGTAAATACCAAATAACAATCTTGTATTCTAACATAATCTGCAGTTGTCTGTATCTGTTTTAACTATTACAGTGCATGTTAGGGAGAAATTCCCTGAATTTCTTTAGTTTTGTATTCAAACAATTATGCCACTGGATGCAACAAACATAATAAATACATAAAAGATTTAAAAAATACCGAATGAAGTGGCATTCATTGAATTCAAATAAAATCAACATTTCAATGAGAGAACCCAATCGTATCTGAACATGTACACTAACAAATATTTTAAGATAAATGTGGCTTCTTCAGGTTTTATAACTCATTACTCTTTCTTGTGAGCACAAAATTTCTGATGATAGGGGAAGCGTTGAAATTTGCTACTTAAAGCTAGTTCAGTCTCTTTCAAATTAAAAGTTTCACTTGCTTGAACAGTCTCTTTCAATTTAAATATCTCTTTCAGATCAATATTCAGTCAAATTGAATGTTCAAAGTCCATCACTGCTGTTTCTTAGGCTCAATGGTTCACCACCCCCTCCTGTTCCCAAGATGGCATCTCCAGGAAGAAACAATTTAGGGGACTTCCTAAGGAAGGCAGCGGGTGCTGGTCTCCTGGGGTCCTGCTTGTATCCACTGTTGAAATCCTTGGTTTCACTTGTGATCTGCGGTCTGTTTTCTTGACATAGTTAGGGCCAGGCAATAATCCCACCTCCACTATCACCTCCAAAACTCTCAGCTCAGCTTTCCTGGAGTCATGGATCCTCTGTGTGAGACACGCACTCTGCTCGGCCCTGGCGCAGGCAGCCTACCTTGCAGGCTCTGCATGGCGTTACCTTGCCTCTCACCCACTGCCATCGCCCCATGGCAATGCCGCTGACTTGCATCTCTCACCTACTTTCCATGTCCCCCACTGGGGACATACAGGAACTTCTGAAACTGTCCCCTCAGGTTCAAACCATGGGGAACCAGCAGGGTGGGGACCCTCAGACCCTTTGTCTCACCACCTTGTGTCACATGGTCATCTCTACTCCCCCCCCACCCCGCCCCTGCAGCTGCTGCCTTCTGGCCTGGAACAAGTGTTCTCCTCCCATAAGGTCCCAAATGGGACACAAGTTTTATTGCTCTGGGATTCCCCCAAACTTAACTGACTCTGACCCTGACCTGTTCAGGATTTTGAGAGGAGCCAAAACACGTGCCTGGCCCCTGTAGGCATTTGACATTGCAACTCCTGTGCCAACACATGCATTCACTAACAGAGCTATTAAAAAAATAAAACAGACATTTGAGATCAAAGAAATGAATGTATCCAAAATACATGTTTGTTCAACAGTCATTTTCAAACATTTTGTTCTGGGAAGGATATAAACTTAAAAGTTTAGAAAGCAAATGAATGATAACTGACTTCGAAAACCTGAGAAAGTTAAAACTCAAAGTAGCAATGGAGAAAGCCATAAACCAACCCAGTTTACTCTCTAGAATCTTAAAAAGGCATGGCAATGGGCAGCACCTGGCATTTCTGGACCTGAGGATGAAGGTGCGACGACCATAAGGAAAGCTGAGTAGAAGCTGTTTCAGAAGCACTTAATCCCTAGAGCAGGGGTCCCCAGCCCCCGCTGTGGCCTCATACCGGTCTGTGGCCTTTTAGCAACCAGGCCACACAGCAGGAGGTGAGCGGCCGGCTGGCGAGCAAAGCTTCATCTATATTTACAGCCACTCTGCACTGCTCGCATTACCACCTGAGCTCCACCTCCTGTCGGATCAGAGGCAGCACTAGATTCTCAGAGGAGCGTGAACCCTATCGGGAGCTGCACACGTGAGGGATCTAAACTGTGCACTCCTTATGAGAATCGAATGCCTGATGATCTGTCACTGTCTCCATCACCCCTAGATGGGACCATCTAGTTGCAGGAAAACAAGCACAGTACAATCCCACTGATTGTACATTATGGTGAGTTATATAATTATTTCATTATATATTACATAGAAATAAAATGCACAATAAACGTAATGCACTTGAATCATCCCCAAACCATCCCCTACTTCCCCCATCTGTGGAAAATTCTCTTCCATGAAACTGGTCCCTCGTACCACTTTAAAAGGTTAGGGACCTCTGCCCGACAGGCTCCCCCTGCTAGGTACTATCTGGAAAAGGTAAAACAGAGCATCTCCCAATTGGAAGATGGAAGCACAGTTGATGGTAGGTGTACCATACTGCAAAGAGGGTAAATTAACAACGAAAGATTCAGCCAGGCACAGTGGCTCATGCCTGTAATCCCAGCACTTTGGGAGGCCAAGGTGGGTGGATCATGAGGTCAGGAGTTCAAGACTAGCCTGGCCAAGATGGTGAGGCCCCATCTCTACTAAAAATACAAAAAAAATCAGCCAGGCCTGGTGGCGGGCACCTGTAATCCCAGCTACTCGGGAGGCTGAGGCAGAGAATTGCTTGAACCCTGGAGGTGGAGGTTGCAATGAGCCGAGAGCATGCCACTGCTCTCCGGCCTGGGCGACAGAGGGAGACTCCGTCTCAAAAAAAAGAAAAAAAAAAAAAAAATGAAAGATACATGAGAAAAGTGTACGTTAGACATTATATTGTACGTGCATCTACATTGTTAGATATTAGACAGCATTTTCCTTAAATTTATATTTTATATATTTTATGTTGTAGAATACATAATAAACTGCTTAAGTTCAAATGTTTAATAAGAAACTTTTTATAGTAACAAAACGTAGTATGTTCTAATCTGAAATTTGGGAGAGATACGGCTTAAATTTGACAATTTAGACTGTGTAAGGCAGGTCCTAAAATTGCATGCTCATTACTTTGAAGAAAAGTTATTCTTTTGACAATTAAATATCGAAATTTAAACATGTAGAGGAATTACATACAGAATTAAACAGAAATGAATACTAAGTAAAAAGTATTTTTTAATATATAAGATACATAATTAAAACAGCAATGTCGAAATGGAAAAAAAAAACTCTAAAAATGCACACAAATGCAAAAGCAATCTTTCCCCCATGCTAGCATTTTGTTTTGCAATAATGAATTCACTCCAGGAATCCTATATGGAAATTCATGCCATGAAAAATAATGCCAACCAGTTTTGATTTAGCTCACAGAAAAACATTTTCTTAGAAAACAGACTAGCCACTGTGCTTAGATTTATAAGCTTATGAAAGCTAAAAATGATTAAGAATTGGGTGCCTATGAACTTTGGATTCATTATTAACTAAATTGCTATATTTTCCAGAGTAAACATAATATAGAGCTACTCCACTGTCTGACAATAGGGAGACTGATTGAATGAAAACAATTCTAGTTATCGCACATTTTTGCACCTGTGTAAGCAGCATAAAGTAAAGCTTAATGGTTAATGTGAGCCACAAACAGTTTACCCATCTCTACAGATGATAAAGCTTGCCAATTGCCCAGCATGGGAACACTCCAAGCTAAGTAGCATGGAGCTTTACATTTCTTCTATCAACAATTTTAGTTGCAAAAGTTTGCCAAGTTGTCCTTTGAACAGATCTGATTTCTGTCCTAAGAAAAACTGCTACTTGTAACCATTACTCTCTATTATCGTGTCGTGGTGACCTAATGTTCTTTTTAAAATTCATGCTGTTCCAGTTGTATCTTAAGCATAAAAAAAGAAAACTGAAGAAAGAATGAAGGCATTCAGATAATTCAAGTAAATAAACCATTTGCCTGACCTATATGATTATTTCAAGATAATTCTCTCAGGTGTCTATTCCTTTTGGAGAGCACTCAATAAATATTTATTGAGCACCTATGAAGTAAAAGATGTTGAAGGCTACACATAACAAAATAGATTTTTAAATATTTATCTATATTCACAAATAGACTTTTTGGTTTTTTTTTTTGAGATGGAGTTTCGCTCTTGTCGCCCTGGCTGGAGTGCAATGGCATGATCTCACCTCACTGCAACCTCAGCCTCCCGAGTAGCTGGGATTATAGGCATGTGCCACCACACCTGGCTAATTTTTGTATTTTTAGTAGAGACGGGGTTTCACCATGTTGGCCAGCCTGGTTTCGAACTCCTGACCTCAGGTGATCCTCCCACCTTGGCCTCCTAAAGTGCTGGGATTACAGGCATGAACCACTACACCCGGCACCTTTTTGTTTGTTTGAGACAGAGTCTCACTCTGTCATCCAGGCTGGAGTGCAGTGGTATGATCTCATCTCACTGCAAACTCTGCCTCTTGGTGAGATCTCAGCTCCCTGCAACCTCTGCTTGTTGGGCTCATGCAATTCTCCTGTCTCAGCCTCCTGAGCAGCTGGGACTACAGACATGTGCCACCAAGCCCAGCTAATTTTTGTATTTTTAGCAGAGATGGTTGTTTCACCATGCTGGCCAGGCTGGTCTCAAACCCCTGACCTCAGGTGATCCACCTCCTTCAGCCTTCCAAAGTGCTGGGATTACAGGCGTGAGCCACCGCGCCTGGCCTACAAATTGACCTTTTAAAGCTAATTCGAATGTTATGTGTGATTGATTTGAAAACAAAGTACCTATAAGAAGTGGTTATCTCATTGAAATTACTTTCTTTCAGATTTCTCAGTAATATTATCAATCATTCATTCATTAAAAAAACAACAACAAACAAACAAAAAAAAACAAACATAAAATTAGGCCAGGCACGGTGGCTCACGCCTGTAATCCCAGCACTTTGGGAGGCCGAGGCGGGCGGATCACGAGGTCAGGAGATGGAGACCATCCTGGCTAACACGGTGAAACCCCGTCTCTATTAAAAATACAAAAAAATTAGCCGGGCGTGGTGGCGGGAACCTGTAGTCCCAGCTACTTGGGAGGCTGAGGCAGGAGAATGGCGTGAACCCAGGAGGCAGAGCTTGCAGTGAGCCAAGATCGCGCCACTGCACTCCAGACTGGGCGACAGAGCAAGACTCCGTCTCAAAAAATAAATAAAAAATAAAAAACTCATAAAATTAGATATTAACATTAGCTTAAGTATGCAGAGAATGTCCAAGAAATATCACCGTGTCATAATTTATGAAAACTCAAAGCACAATTCCATTATCCAAATTATTCAAAAAATAATACAATATCGAAAATCTAGTTGCTACTACATCGTTAAGTATCGCAATTGCATAAATAGATTTTAAATTAAGATTATATTAAATACCAAATGTTTACTTTAGGATGAAAATTACTCCATTCATGTATTTCTTTGATTATTCATCTTGTGAAATAGTATACACAGGTTATCCATTTCTGCACCAAGAGCAAAACTACGTTGTAAGTTCGAGAACTACCTCTCAGGAGGCCAAATTCCTATTCCACCTCATTTTCTGAGGTATATGAGCTGAAAAGCACAAGTGTGTGTAACCAGTGGGTACACGCACCAAGGTGGGCACATATCTGTGGTCCATTCAAGCACTGAGGATATGTAACAGTGTCACATGCAGGAGCCTGCGCTGTGTGCAATTATGCCCCAGGCACCACTTCCTTTCATGTTGCTCAGCCCACCTCTTCTTACATCTGGGGCCCCAGTGACTGCTCTCTGAGTTCCCCAAGCTCCCAGCCATCCCCCTTCTAGAGCACTGCTTCATCCTGCAGACCTTTTATTCCTCTTCATGAATATACTTGATCCTGATGGCAATTCCTCCGATTAATGCTTACTCTGCCAGCTAATCCAATAGACTAAAGCATGCTAATAAGTACTAATAATTTTCTTTTTTTTTTTTTTGAGATGGAGTCTCACTCTGTCACCCAGGCTGGAGTGCAGTGGCTCGATCTCTGCTCACTGCAACCTCTGCCTCCCTGGTTCAAGTGATTCTCCTGCCTCAGCCTCCCGAGTAGCTGGGATTACAGGCACGCACCACTACGCACAGCTAATTTGTGTATTTTTAGTAGAGACGGGATTTCACCATGTTGGTCAGATTGGTCTCGAACTCCTGACCTCAGCTGATCCACCCACCTCGGCCTCCCACAGTGCTGGGATTACAGGCATGAACCACCGCACTCGGCCTAATAATTTTCTATTGCTCTCATTTATGTCAGATACTTGTATTTTGTTCCAGAGACAGTCCTTTCATGGAGAAGAATGTCTTCAATGGTAGGAATTCTAGATAATTAGTTGGGTGGTGGCAGGCCATTAGGTGGCTCTCAAATGACCTCATTATTATGAACAGGAACACAATTAATCACAGGTTCAATACGCAATTCAGCTATTTGACTTTACTCTGTTTAACCTTCCAGATGACACCGGAAATTGATATCCTTTTCTGAATAATGCAAGTTATTTCAACACACGGAAGACTAGAAAGCATGTGGTAATACACGTGTATAAATGTGTCATCCCAGGTGGAAACACTCCAAATGTACGTCCTCATGATGGCTTGGTAACAATAGCATGTTATAATATGTGCACTCCAGTGTATACTCATAATGTTCACAGCTATCAAGAAGTGCAGCTTTGGAACTCAGCACAGCAACTGGCACCTCACTCCGGTTAACAACAGTCAATTGCTATGGATCACACCTGAAGATTCAAGCTGGCTCATCCATTATAACGTAGTTAGGACAGGTTTTGAGAGTTATTTGATCAAATAACAATTCAATTCCATTTTTTAAAACTTTTTATTAAAACATAACATACATGCAGAAAAGCGCACACACACTGAGTATGCTTGCAGCACAGCACATTTACTCACGAAGTGAATAAACCCCTGTAACTGCCAAGTGTTGAAGAAATAGAAGACAGCTAGCTCTCCAACCCCCTTCCTTCCTCTCCCTTTTATTAACATCCCATCATCTCCAAAGTTTTCCACTATCCTAACTTCTAACACCATAAACTAGCATTGCCCGGTTTTGAACTTTATATTTTTAATAAATATTTATATTTTTATAAATATTTTTTATATTTTATATTTAAATATTTATATTTATTCTGTGACAGTTCCTTACACACACACTTACGCTTTCCATTGCTCTTCATTCCTTTCTGCATGTCTGCATTTCCATCCTCCTTTAAAACTCCCTTTAGTAGTTCTTTTTTTTTTTTTTGAGACGGACCTCCAGGTTGGAGTGCAGTGGCGCGATCTTGGCTCACTGCAAACTCCGCCTCCCGGGTTCACGCCATTCTCCTGCCTCGGCCTGCCAAGTAGCTGGGACTACAGGCGCCCACCACCACGCCCGGCTAATTTTTTGTATTTTTAGTAGAGACCGGGTTTCACTGTGTTAACCAGGATGGTCTCGATCTCCTGACCTTGTGACCCGCCCGCCTCGGCCTCCCAAAGTGCTGGGATTACAGGCGTGAGCCACCGCGCCCGGTAACTTTAGTTGTTCTTTAGTGCAGACCTGCAGGTCACAGACCTTCTCTATTCTATTTCTGAAAAATGTTCATTTCAGTTTCATTCATGTAGAATATTGAAATCAGTAAAGCATACTAGGTTTACAATTTATTTTTCTTTGTGTTCTCTTATTGTTCTAAAATATACATAACATGAAATTTACCATTTTTAAGTATATGATTCAATGGCATTAATGACATTCATGATGTTGTGCAACCATCACCAATATCCATTTCCAGAACTTTTTCATCATCCCCAAACAGAAACTCTGTGCCCATTAAACAATAACTCCCCAGTCCCCTCTACTTTCAGTCCCTGGTAATCTCTATTGTACACTATGACTGTGACCATGCCTACTTGAGTACCTCGTATAAGTGGAATCGAACAGTATTTGTCCTTTTGTGTCTGCTTTCTTTCACTTAGCAGAGTGTTTTCAAGTTTTATCTATGTTACAGCATGTGTCAGAATTTCACTCCTTTTTAAGGTTGAATAGTATTTCATTATATATATAATACATATATATACATATATACATATATACATATATATTATATATAATATATATATACACATATATGTATATATGTATATATGTATTATATATATACATATATGTATATATGTATATATAATATTATATGTATAATATATATAATATATAATACATATTATATATAATATATATAATATATATTATATATATTTTATATATATATATGCCGTATGTTTTAATACATTAATTCATCAATGGAATTTTAGCTTTTTTCCCACGTTCTAACCATTTTGAACACTGGTGTGCACACTAGTTATTTTAGCATCTTGACTTTCAAAGATCGTAATACTAATGATGACTAAATTGTCACCAAAGATTGTAAAAAAAAATGCAAATATAATGATCCTTTGCATTTTGCACACACGTCACAATTTCAACTTCACAATCTATGAATGGAGCTGCTGTTTGGGGAATATAAAGACAAAAATTCCACCAACTGAACTTAGTTTTAAGGAAACCCGTTGTTGGGAGAGGGGTTCTACAGCCAAAGATTTACCTATGAATCACCACGTATGGAAAATTACTTTTCCAAAGAAGAACCGGACAAGTAGATGACCTTCTGATGTCACATTTCCCCTAATTCCTAAGTATTCTGTGAGGGAGAGAATGTGTTCACGCCGCCAATGTGTCGAGATCAATGAGAGGTGCTCAATGAGGAAAGAACACTTGGTGGAATGTGGGTTGCCAATTACAAATCTCTGGATAAAATAGAAAATGTGACCATGTCTCCACTTGAGACCCCTAGTTAGTCAACAGATCGGGGCAGGGTAGAAAGACAAGTGTAATTATTTCAGTCTACTAGAAGAGCAAGAAAAAACGCCTTGGGGTCTATATTTATGCTTATTAACTACTAAAACTAAAATGAATTAGTGTTTGTCAGGCAAAGAAAACTGAAAAATCGGGAATTACACTCCATAACTGCCACAGTGGGTTTCTTCTTCTTTTTTTTATCAATATAATGTAAGCAAAATAATTGGAGAAATAAAAAGAAATGAATTTATTATAAAATAATGTATATTTTAATATTTATGTATGTCAGCATAGCTATAATAGAAGATAATAGGAATTAATCATTGTTAATGCAGTAGCTATAAATGCAGACTAATGTGAGTGCATTATATTGGCTCCTCAGACACCTAAGAAGTGTTGCTTTTGGTGACTTCATTACATTTAGAAAAGTTGTGAACAAACAAAGTTTGTTCAAACAATCTATTTACGTGGCAGTTGGAGTCATAACACCTTCTATTTATATTAAACATTACAAAATCATTTTGCATTTTGCAAGCAAAATAGACTAGTTTTTATAATCATGTAACTATAAACAGGTTTTTCACCTACATGAATATCTGGCAAGACCATTGAATGTGCAAGCAATGCAGGAGAATTCTTTTTTTTTTTTTTTTTTTTTTTTGAGACATGGTCTCATTCTGTCACTCAGGCTGGAGTGCAGGGGCACAATCACAGCTCACTGTGCAGCCTCAACCTCATAGGCTCAACTGATCCTCTCACCTCAGCCTCCCGTGTAGCTGGGACTACAGGCATGTGCCACCATGACTGGCTAATGTTTTTATTTTGTTGTAGAGATAAAGCCTTGCTGTGTTGCCAGGGCTGGTCCCAAGGAATCCTCCCACTTCAGCCTTCCAAAGTGCTGGGATTACAGTCATGAGCCACCGCATCTGGTCAATACAGGAGAATTCCTCAATATGTAGGACTGTTTGGCACATTACAGATCGTTTGATATCCCTGGTCCGATTGCACTAAATCCCAATAGACTTCCCACCCCTGTAACAGCCATAACATAGAGGCAAATAATCCTCTGAAGTGTATTGCCGTCACTGAGAACTGCTTGTCCTTGAAGGTGATTAGATGGAATTTTTCTAGATAAGGAAGTGATCTGATGATGGCTCCTCAGGGCAATAGTAAGGGGTTAAGGGAAGAAGACCAGGGCACACATGTATGAAAATGTAATTTGTATGCTTCCACAAGTGGTAGGGACCTAGGCCTACCATATACCTGAAACCCAAAGATGGCAAGACCCTGAATAAGGATGTCTTTGTAGTTATTTAAGAATTCCATTTCCAGGTTTGCCATAGAGTGAGTGAGCCAAACTTGGAAATGGAATTCCTGGAAATAACTAAAAATATTAATTGTGGAGCCACTTGACTTTAAATTGTCCTTGATCCTGGGCAAGAAACACTGAAAGCAGCAGACACAATGTCTGAAGATCGGCACAGAGCCCTTTACCCAGTCACCTGGATGTGTAAGCCTGAGTTTTGTTTAGACATGAACCTAAAAGTTTCCCCTTACTTGTCATTTTGCACCTAGATTGGGAACTGCGTATGGATCTCTTGTTAAGCTAAGAAAAGTGAAGAAAAGCCTAAAACTACAGCATGTCACTGTGTTTGATAAAGCATGGCGGTCTGTCTCAAAAAATGTTATTTTGAGAATTCCTAGTCTTGTGTTCCTTTACAAGGAACAGAAAACAGATAGGCAGGCTAGAAAGCTGGACAACAGATTTAGCAGAACTTCTAATCATTTTAGGTGGAAAACGCATTTGTGGATGGGTGAATTATTTGGGTCCAGAAGTTAACATTATTGGGTGACATCAACACAAATGGCAGAGTAAGGACCTCTAAAAATTCTCTTCTCCATAGAAGTGACTAGAACAAAAGCACAATTGTCAGAATCAACTTTTTCACACATCTGGAAATTAACCCAAGTCTTGCAATAATCCAGGGAGCATTCAATTAATAAAAACAGCAGAATCTTGGTAAGAACAGTGAGCTCTGAGTGTTTTGTTAGGTTGGTGCAAACATAATTGCAGTTTTCTCATTGTTGGAATTTGCTATTTGATGTTGGAATACATTCTTAAATAAATGTGGTTATGTGATACATCATTTTAATGGGCATTTCTCACTTTACGCTTTTTTGCTACTGACTTATTACTTGCTATCTATTTTAGACTATGGAAATGATGTTAGACAAAAGGCAAATTCAAGCAATTTTTTAAATTCAAGTTCAAAATGGGTCATAAAGGAGCAGAGACAACTCACAACATCAACAATGCATTTGGCCCAGGAACAATGCAGTGGTGGTTCAAGAAGTTTTGTAAAGGAGACGAGAGCTTCGAAGAGGAGGAGCATAGTGGCAGGCTATCAGAAGGTGACAACAATCAATTAAGAGCAATCATCAAAGCTGATCCTCTTACCTACACGAGAAGTCACCAAATAACTCAACGTTGACCATTCTACGGTCTTTCGGCATTTGAAGCAAATTAGAAAGCAAAAAAGAAATGTTTCTAATCTAGTTATAATGACTTAAAATTCACAGTCCAAAACTGTGATTACTTTTGTACCAACCTATTAAGTTCCCCAGTCCTATTTCCTGAGCCCCAGCTCCATGATAGCTTTGAAAACCAAAAGCCCTCATTCGTTATTAAAACCAGTAGCCTACTTTGACAAACTCCACATGGAATAAACTCAAAGAGATCCACACTTAGACACATCATAATCAACCTGTTAAAAGCCAAAGACAAAAGACAGAATCTTGGAAGATCAAGAGAGAAGCAACTCATAATGTACAAAGGATCCTGAATGAGAGTAAGAGCTGATTTCCCATCAAAAACCATGGCGGCAGAGGCAATGGGATAATGTATTCAAAATGCTGAAAGAAAAGGATTGCCAACTTAGGAGTCTATAACCAACAAGCTATCCTTTAGAAATGAAAGTGAAATTAAGACATTCCCAGATAAACAAAAACCAAGAGAATTTGTTGCTAATAGATCTGTCTTGCAAGAAATACTAAAGAGTATATATCCAGTTGAAATAAAGACACTGGACAGTGACTCAAATCCACATTATTAAATAAAACAGCACTGGTAAAGGTACACATAAGTAAATATAAAAAAGAGTGTAAATATACATCCATATAAACACATATATATACACACACATATATATCTATAGTAACCCATTTCTTCTCCTGTGTGACTTAAAAGACAACCACATAAATAGATAATTATAGACTGGGCGTGGTGGCTCAAGCTTGTAGTCCTAGCATTTTGGGAGGCTGAGGTGGGAGGATCACTTGATGCCAGGAGTTTGTAACCAGACTCAATGACATAGTGAGACCCCTGTCCACAAAAAAAAAAAAATTAATTAGCCAGGCGTGATGGCATCTTCTTGTTTCCTAGCTACTTGGGAGGCTGAGGTGGGAGTATTGCTTGAGCTCAAGAGTCAAGGTTGCAGTGAGCTAGGATTGTGCCACTGCACTCCAGCCTGGGCAACAGAACAAGGCCTTGCCCTTTTAATTTGTCCTTTTAAAAAAAGAAATATAAATAAAATATATATAATATAAATAAAATAAATCTACGTTTATATGTGTGTGTATATACACACACACATATATAAATATAAACACACACATATAAACGTAGATTTATTACATGTATCTGCACACACATATATATAAATGTAGATTCATATTATATATATTTAAGGCCAGGTGTAGTGGCTCACATCTATAATTCTAGCACTTTGGGAGGCCAAGGTGGGCAGATAAGCTGAGCTCAGGAGTTCGAGACCAGCCTAGGTAAAATGGTGAAACCCTGTCTCCACTAAAAATACAAAAAATGATCTGGGTGCGGTGGTGGATGCCTGTAATCCCAGCTACTCAAAAGGCTGAGGCACAAGAATCACTTGAGCCCAGGAGGCAGAGGTTGCGGTGAGCCAAGATTGTGCCACTAAACTCCAGCCTGGGTGACAGAGCAAGACTCTGTCTCAAAAAAAAAAAAAAATTAAATTAAATTTTTAAAATAAAAAATATATGTATTATTATATATAAAATAATCTACATTGTAGATGAAATAAATCTTCTATATATAAAATAAATCTATATTGACGGTCACACAAACATAGATGTAGATGTAATTACATAGAAGCGATTTATATAACAATAACAAATAGATGCAATTTGTATAACAATAATAGCATAAAGGAGGTTGCAGAGAACAAAACTATATTGAAGCAAAATTTTGTAGATTATTGAAATTGTTATTAATATGAACTACATTATTATAAATTAAGATGTTAATTATAATCCTCAGGGCAACTACTAAGGGAAAAGATAGATAGATACTTACATACATACATACAGTACATGACTTCCCCAAATTTCCCAAATGTATCTCTCAAGGGAATTAAAATGGTACACCAGAACATATGTATAAACAACACTATTTAACACAAAATAAGGCAGTAATGGAAGGAATGAAAAATTAAAAAGGCATAAGATATAGAAAAACAGCAAATAACAGAACTAAATCCAACTTTATCAAATATTATATTAAATGTAAATGTTTTAAACACTTCAATTAAAAGGCAGAGATTGGCACAATGGATTTATATAACATGATTCAGCTATTTGCTGCCTGTAGGAGACACATTTTAGATTTAAAGACACTAATAAATTGAAAGAAAAAGATGTACCATGCAATGGTAACCAAAAGAGAGCTGGAGGGTTATAATAATACCAGACAAAACAAGTGTTTAGAAAAAAAAAAAGTTACTAAAGACCAAAAAAAGGACATTTTAATGATAAAAGAGTAAATACATCAAAAAGACATAACAATTATAAACATATTGCACCTAACAACAGAGCCCCAAAATAAGTGAAACAAAAACTGACAGACTTGAAGGAAGACAATTCAACAATTATACTTTAAGACTTCAGTACTCCACTTTCAATAATGCAGTGAACAACTAAAGAGATCGACGTGGAAATAGAGAACTTGACCAACTCTACATATCAGCTAGACCCAAAAGACAACTATAGAAAATACCACCCAACAGGCCAGGCATGGTAGCTCATGCCTGTAATCCCAGCACTTTGGGAGGCCAAGGCAGGCAGATCACAAGGTCAAGAGGTCGAGACCATCCTAGCCAACACAGTGAAACCCCATCTCTACTAAAAATACAAAAAAAAATTAGCTAGGCATGGTGGCGTGTGCCTGTAGTCCCAGCTACTCGGGAGGCTGAGGCAGGAGAATCACTTGAACCAGAAGGTGGAGGTTGCAGTGAGCAGAGATCGGGCCACTGCACTCCAGCCTGGCAACAGAGCAAGACTCCATATCAAAAAAACAAAAAAAAATAAGAAAATACCACCCAACAATGACAGAAAACACATTCTTCTCAAGGGCATATGGAATATTCTTCAGAATAGACCATATATTAAACCATGAAACAATATCAATACATTTTTTTAAAAACTGAAATCATATGAGGTATGTTCTACAACCAACCACAATGGAATAAAATTATAAGAACCAAAGGAAATATGGGAAAGTCACAAATATGTGGAAATCAAGCAACACTCTTCTAAAATGGTTATCCACAGTTCAAAGAAGAAATCACAAGGGGAAATAGAAAATTCTTTAAGGTGGATGAAAATAAAACACAACATTCTGAAACTTAAGGGATGCAGCAAAAGCAAAGTTTAAAAAAATAACTTTTAGCTACAAATGCCTACATTAAAAAGAAGAAAGATCTCAAGTCAATAGCTTAATTTTCTGTCTTAAGAAACTAGTAAAAGAAGAGCAAACTAAACCCAAACAAGCAGATGCAGGGAAATAATAAAGAGAGAACACAAATAAAAATAGATAATAGAAAAACTGTGGGGAAAAAAAAAAAAGCTGGTTCTTTTAAAAGATCAGGCCAGGGACCGGGAGCAGTGGCTCACGCCTGTAATCCCAGCACTTTGGGAGGCTGATGCAGGCGGATCACGAGGTCAGGAGATCAAGACCATCCTGGCTAACACGGTGAAACCCCCTCTCTACTAAAAATACAAAAAAAATTAGCCGGGCGTGGTGGCGGGCGCCTGTAGTCCCAGCTACTCGGGAGGCTGAGGCAGGAGAATGGCGTGAACCCGGGAGGCGGAGCTTGCAGTGAGCCGAGATCGTGCCACCGCACTCCAGCCTGGGCGACAGACCAAGACTCCATCTCAAAAAAAAAAAAAAGATCAGGCCATTGCAGGTGTGAGCGGTGGCTCAAAGTAATCCCAGCACTTTGGGAGCCCGATGTGGGCGGATCATTGAGGTCAAGACTTTGAAACCAGTCTGGGCAACAGGGTGAAACCTTGTCTCTACTAAAAATACAAAAAAATAGCTAAGCATGGTGGCGCATGCCTGCAGTCCTAACAACATGGGAGACTGAGTCAGGAGAATCATTTGAACCCAGGAGAGGAAGGTTGCAGTGAGCTGATGTCATGCCACTGCACTCCAGCCTGGGCAACAGAGCAAGACTCTGTCTCAGAAAATTAATTAATTAATTAAAATAACTTTAAAAATCAATAAAATAGGTAAACCTTTAGCTAGACTAATGAAGAAGATAAAAAGAGAGAAAACTCAAATTTCCAAAATCAAATATGAAACAGGGGACATTGTTACCAATCTTACAGAAATAGAAAAAAAATGTAAGGAAAACCTTACGAAACAAAATGTGTGTACATCAAAAAATTAGCTAAGTTGGACAAATACCCAGAAAAACACAAATTACCAAAGCTGACTCAAAAGGCAATACAAAATCTGAATAGACCTGTAAGTAAGGAGATTGAAGTAGTAATCAAAAATTTCCCAAGAAGCAAAGCCCAAGACTGATTAATTCTACCAATTGTTTAAGGAATAACTAAGAGCTTCATAAACTTTTGTGTACAATATAAGAAGGATCACTTCTTCACTCATTCTACAAGAACAGTATAACCCTGATACTAAAATCAAGACAAGAGTACCATATGGAAACTACCAAATCCAGCAATAGATTAAGGATTATACATGATAACCAAGTGGAGTTTATCCCAGGGTTACAAGGTTGTTTCAATACATGAGAATTAATCAATGTAATATACCATATTAATAGAATGAAATATAAAAACCACATAACATCTCAGTAGACACAGAGAATTTGATAAAATCCACCACTCTTTCCTATTAAAAACAAACAAAACAAAAAAAACACTCAACAAAATAGGAATACCAGTGTACTTCCTCAAGCTGATGAAGGGCATCTACAAAAATCCCACAACTAACATAAAACTTAATGATGAAAGACTGAAAGCTTTCCCTCTAAGATCAGGAACAAGACAGAGATATCTGCTCTCACCAATCCTATCCAAAATTGTACTTGAAGTTCTACCCAGGGCAATTAGGTAAAAAAGAAATAAGCCCGAGCGCAGTAGCTCACACCTGTAATCCCAGCACTTTGGGAGGCCAAGGTAGGCAAATCACCTTAGGTCAGGAGATCGAGACCAGCCTGGCCAACATGGTGAAACCCTGTCTCTACTAAAAATACAAAAATTAGCCAGGCATGGTGGTGCATGCCTGTAAACCCAGCTACTAGTGAAGCTGAGGCAGGAGAATTGCTTGAATGCGGGAGGTGGAGGTTGCAGTGAGCCAAGATTGTGCTATTGCACTCCAGCCTGGGTGACAAGAGTGAAACTCCATCTCAAAAAATAAATAAATAAATAAATAAATAAACAATACATAAATAAATAAAAGGCATCCATATGGGAATGGAGAAAGTAAAAAGATCTCTACTTACAAATGACAGAATCGTGTATATAGAATATCCTAAAGAATTCACATTAAAAGAACACAACTGGCCAGGCACGGTAGCTCATGCCTGTAATCACGGCACTTTGGGAGGCCGAGGCAGGCGGATCACTTGAGGTTAGGAGTTCGAGACCAGCCTGACCAACATGGTGAAACCCTATCTCTACTAAAAACAGAAAATTAGCTAGGCATGGTGGCACACACCTGTAATCCCAGCTACTTAGGAGGCTGAGGCAGGAGAATCACTTGAACCCAGGAGGTGGAGGTTGTAGTGAGCCAATATTGCGCCACTGTACTCCAGCCTGGGCAACCGGAGCAAAACTCCATCTCAAAAAAAACAAAACAAAACACACACACACACACAACTTATTAGAGCTAATAAATGAATTCCACAAGGCTGTAGAATACACTATCAACATACAAAAAGTCACTTCATAATGAGTAATCTGATATTGAAATTAAGAAATTGGCTTTATGTACAAAGTAACAAGAATAAAATACTTAGGACTAAATTTAAAAAAGAAATGCAATACTTGTACACTAAAACTACAAATCATCATTGAAAGAAATTAATGAATACTTAAATAAATGAAAAGACACACTGTATTCATGTATTACAAGACTTACTATTGTTAGGGTGGCTGTACTCCTAATTTGAGGCACAGATTCGATGGAGTCTCTCTCAAAATTCCAGCTGCCATTTTTGCAGAAATTGACAAGATGACCCTAAAATTCATATGGAAATGCAAGGGATCTAGTAAGAGCCACAACAATCTGGAAAGAGAAGAACAAAATCGGGGATTCATACTTCTAGATTTTAAAACTTACTATGGTAATCAAGACCACCTGGAATTGGCGTAAGGATAAACATATAAATCAATGGAATAGAATACACTCAGAATAAACCCATATAGCAACGGTCAGTTTGTTTTAGACAAGGATGCCAAGACAATCCAATGTGGGAAAGAATAGTCTTTCCAACAAATGGTTATGTGACAACTGAATATCCATATACAAAGGAATAAATTTGGACTCCTATCTCATACAACAAACAAAAATTGCCTCAGAAGGGATTAGAGACCTAAATACAAGAGCTTAAACAATAAAATTCCTAGAAGAAAATACAGAACGTAAATCTTCATTTCCTTAGATTAGGCAATGGTTTCTTAGATATGAAACTAAAAGCACAAGCAAAGAAAATAGTAGATAAATCTGACTTTATGAAAATGCAAAACTTAAATGTGCTTCAATGAACACTGTCAAGAAATTAAAAAGATAACCCACAGCATGGGAGAAAATATTGCAATCCTATATCTGGTAAGGGTCTGGTATCCAGAATTTTAAAACTCTTACAATTTAACAATAAATAACCCAATTTAAAAACAGGCAAAGATTTGAAAATACATTTGTCCAAAGAAGATATACAATTGGCCAATAACCATATGAAAAGATGCTCAACACTATTAGTGATTAGGAAAATACAAATCAAAATCACAATGAGATACTACTTCTCACTCGTTAGGATGGCTATAATTAAAAAGATAATAACAAAAGTTTTCAAAAACGTAGAGAACAAGGAACCCTCACATATTACTGGTAGAAATGTAGAACGGTATACCTGCTTTGGAAAATAGTTTTGCAGTTCCTTAAAATGTTAAACATTGAGTCACTTATATGATCCAATTTTTCATGTCTAGTATATAATAAAGAAAAATGAAAACATATGTCCACACTTGCACACAAATGTTCACAACAGCACGATTCATAATATCCAAACAGTGGAAAGAACATCAAGGTCCATTAACTGATGAATGGATAAACAAAACGTGGCCGATCCATACAGCGGAATATGATTCGGCCATAAAAAGGAACGAAGTACTGATAGATACTACCACATGGATGAACCCTGAAAATAATATGTTAGATTAAAGAATCCAGACACAAAGGCCATATGTTGCATAGCTTCATTCATAGGGAATGTCTAGAATAGGCAAATCCATAGACACTGAAACTAGGTTAGTGGTTGCCTGGGGCTGGGGGGGAAGGTAGGGTGGGGAGTGGCTGCTAAAGGGTACAGGTTTTGGGGGGTAGTGATGAAAACGTTCTGGAATTAGACAGTTGTGATGCTCATACAACCTTATGAATATACTAAAAACCACTACATTACATACCATTAAAAGCTGAATTTTATAGTATGCAAATCGTATCTCAGTAAAATCAGCCAGTCCACGTATTTTATGGTTCCATTAATATCAAACGTCCAGAATAGGCAAATCTGCAGAGACAGAAAATAAATTAATGATTGCCTAGAGCTGGGGGTTTGGGGTGAAATGGGGAATGATAAGTAATGGGTGCAGGGTTTTTTTTGGGATGACGAAAACATTCTCAAGCTGTTTTGTTGTAAGATTGTTCCAAAATCTGTGAATATACTATGAACCATTGAATTACACTTTAAATGGATGAAGTATATCTCATTAAAGCTCTTATTTTTAAAAAGAACACTAATATAAATATGTATGTGTCACTAATCTGTTAAGTATATACATTCCTAAGAACAGAAATGTTTCGGGTCAAATGAAACAACATGGTTAGAAATATTCTTCCTTATTTAGATGTTTTATAAATCCCTTTTCTGGAAATCATTGCTGATATGATATCAATAGCAAACACACAGCTCTTATTATATACTAAGCACTGTTCTAAATGCTTTACATGCATGAACTCATTCACTCTTCACAGCAGCCCTGTGAGGTAGCCACTCTTTGTCTTCCTATTTTACAGATGAGGAAACTGAGACACAGAGGTTATTCAGTTTCTCCTGCAGTAAATGGAGCCAGAATTTGAATCTAGGCAGTCTGGTTTTAGAATCCAGGCTCTTTGCTTTTCACTTAGGATAATCATAAGGTTTTCATGGAACCGCAAAGCTCTCAGTAAGCTTTGTCAAAATTATCTCCTGGATTCCGTTTCAATATAACTTACTTCAGGTATTAGAGCCTAATGGTTACAAAAATGAGCTTTGGACTCAGGCAGAGGTGACATGAATCCCAGCTCTCTACCTTTCAGCTGTAAGAAACAGGGAAATCACGAAATCTCTCCAGACCTCAGTTTCAACAACCCATAAGATTAGGATAATCCTACTTTACAGGGTTGTCGTAAGAATTAAGATAATTCATACAAAAATATCAAACACATCACCTATTAAGTAAAGTGTAAGTAATCCCTTAAGAAACTATTATTACATATAATTTTCACTATTCAATCCCAGATCCAAAATGATGTTCTTCTTTCTTCCCATTATTCTTTGGTACCAAAATCAAGGGTCAACTAAATGAGCACAACTATATCAAGCTGCAACGTTCACAGAACTGGATTCCTATTCCTGCAGATCCCAAGAGAGCTGATATTTCACACTGAAACTGATCAGGTTCGTGGAGCTCACTGGAGCTTTTCTTCATCTGAGGAGGGCAGTTTTAAAAGCCTGATCTCACATGAAACCCAGCTCCACCAAAGACTCACTGACACTACTCTATCTGTTATATCCAATGGTAATTTCAAGGCAATTCTTAATTCTTTAAGGATTTAGAAGACTAACAGAATTAAAGTCGATTCGGAGTAATATTTCCAGCTACTGACACATTATTTCTAATCCTTACAACAACTTTGCCAAATAAATATTTTACAGATGAGGGAAAGTTTCAGAGAGTTGGATTTTTGTACAGGGCCAAACAAGTAGAAGGAAAAAAGCATGTAAACTCACCAATATTCACTAGTAATAAGTAATATGGTTTGGAAATCTTTACACCTATGAAATTTAAACATTATTAAAATTCCACCTGTCTATTGTATGGTTTTATTTTTATCACTGATAAGTTATAGTCCATGTTTGTTCTCTTTAGAATAAAAATCATTTCTTCCATGAGTGCTAGCAAAAGCAGTGTGGAATAATAAAAATACTAAGTAATACTGTCACTAAGAAGGTTGTCATGAAGAGAGCTCTGGATAAGGACTTGAAATGCAGGCGCAGCTCGGCCATCTGCAGAATGAGGAGGGGGGACAGGATGATCTCTGAGACCTCTAATACTCAAATCATCAATGATCTGTTTTTGACATTGTCTTCACCTCTGTCAACTAGGCTGGCCATTCCATTTAGTGAGGGCACACTGTCAATGTGGCCAGGTTCTTGGTGCAATTTAGAAGTTTCTTTCTGTTCCATGGTCATAAATGCCACCTCTAACTCATGCGTGGCTCACAACAGAAGTTAAGCAAGGAGCATGCATTTATCATTGCAAATTAATTAGCTCCATTGGAAGTACATATTAATGGTATCTTTATATAGCAAGGGAAACATGCTATTATTATTAATGTAAAACAGGTGGCCTGAGGCAGTGCAGCTCTTTAAGTGTCTAAAAACTAGAAGGCAGTTTGGCATCAAAAAGAAAGGGGCTCTCCTAACTTTTAAAGTCAGATAAAAAAGGAAAAAGAAAAAAAGGGGCTCATGTGCTACAAGTTGAATTAA
The DNA here is from genome assembly GCF_028878055.3 of Symphalangus syndactylus. Taxonomy (NCBI): domain Eukaryota; kingdom Metazoa; phylum Chordata; class Mammalia; order Primates; family Hylobatidae; genus Symphalangus; species Symphalangus syndactylus. The sequence goes on along the minus strand of NC_072426.2, from coordinate 158,655,168 downwards.
AGACTCCTCAGTCTGGAAGAGGCTACAGAGACTACTGCCTTTGATAGACTCAAAGTGATAACACCTACTCACCCGCAGTAAACTTCACAGACAGCACTGATCTGACCTAAGGGCCTTGTTACAGAGAAAGTGTGTTCCCCGTTGCTTCTGTCTCTGTCATCTCTACAAAATGGCCAGACCTTCACACATTCAAAGAGACTGTTAGTCCTCTGTCCTCCTCTTGGTCCAAGTCATGTCTATTACTCAATTCCTATTCTATTACTCTATTCTTCAAGTTCTCTTTCCAACTTATTTTTTTGCACCCAGCCTGTCTTTGCCACCGATTCTTATTCCCAGCCTACAAACATGCTCAAGTACTCCACCCCATCCTAAAAACATCCCTTTCCCTAACACCTGCTCCTGCTCGAGCTACTTTGATATTTCTCTATGTCTAACCCTTTAGCACACCAAACTTGTTAAAGCAACTTCACTCTCTCAGTAACCCACCATAACACTAAATAAACCCTCTTAAAGCAGCAGTTAACTTCCTAAGAGCCACAGCTGGAGTTTACTTTGTTGGCTTATGGAGCTCATTCTCATATAGATGAAATCAGGTTAAAACTAACACTAAAGGCAACTTAAAGAAGGCTAGAGGGGAGAGGTGTTTGTATTCGGATAAAGCCTTTGAGTTGTGGAAGGAAGGCCCACTACCCACCCAAGACATCCTAAGTCACTAGCACATGGGTCCTCTCTGTGATCCAAACACAATTGCTCAAATTTATTTTTTTCTTTTTTTTTTTTTTTTTTTGACAGAGTCTGTCACCCAGGCTGGAGTGCAGTGGTGCGATCTCGGCTCACTGCAAGCTCCGCCTCCTGGGTTCAAGTGATTCTTCTGCCTCAGCCTCCGGAGTAGCTGGGACTACAGGCGCCTGCCACCACGCCCGGCTAATTCTCTGTATTTTTAGTAGACACGGGGTTTCACCGTGTTAGCCAGGATGGTCTCAGTCTCCTGACCCCGTGATCCGCCCACCTCGGCCTCCCAAAGTGCTGGGATTACAGGCTCGAGCCACCGCGCCCGGCCCCAAATTTCTTGTACCCTATGGGCAATCTGGTCATTTTTTCATGCTACTATAGATTTCATCTATGATTAATAATAGCCTTGTGATATCAGGTTTAAAAAAAGGTCTTATGAAACTGAAAAGCCCAGAAGTATTTTAGTCTGGTAATAAGTTGCTAAGAATAGGTTCCCTAGCTTGTTTTTGTGCAATGCTCTTGACTTTACTCCAGATTGTTAAATCTGCAGCTGTTAGTCAACAGGTGAAGAGGATTCCCTAGGAGGAGCTACTGTTTGTTTGAAGATTTTTGAAATACTGTGACTCACAGCTTTTGTTTAAATTGGTACTTCAGATTTTAATTCCATCCTTTAGCAAATGATCTTCACAATCAAAAAAAGTCAAAAGTTTTTTTCAGGGCAGTTGGTGGACTGACTGACATATGTGGACAGGGAAACCATACCCAGCCCCCTACAGAATATGCTCTACCCTCTATCTGACGTGGGGCCGAGTGAAATAGAAAGTCTCACAAGAAGGAGGTTTTGCAGGTGGAGTGGATGCCACATCAGGAATTGCGAACTTTCAGCTCTAAAGATGTTTATACGGTCTCTCTACTCTTGTAAAATTTAGATTAAACACTGACCTACCCCCTAGAATTGTAATGTGTTATGGGTTGGGGCAGAACCAAAGTTTAGGAATTACGAAGTCTGTTACTGGCCAGTTACAGAGTTTTTTAAAGTTCCCTAACCTTCTCATGTTTTCATATTCCCACATAAATCTGGAAACAACGTTTTTCCTAAAATTCTGCAACTTTCAATACCATGATGTATAAGAAAGAATATATCACCCACAACTTAATTATTGCAGTAATAATTACATTAAGGAAGGAGGAAATTTAGCATCTCCCAGAGTACTTTGGTTCTAGACTTTGTTTCCCTATTTCAAACAGGGTAACGAGTATACATCAGTGTCGCAGGAGCAGGAAGTGTCAGGAGCGCCTGGGCAAGGGGACTCCGCATACTTTTGCCAGGTTTTTGTGGCTATCACTGACCCTTTATTTCCTACATATTGAGAATGTGCGTGCTGTAGAAGATACTGAGTCCTCAGCAGCAGCCAAAGAGGCTGGGGGAAGCTCAGAGGACCGGATCCCCAGCCTTACTGGGGAGAATGGTGTTTTCTCCACTTTGGAAGTCGAAAGGAAATTTCATTGTACTACTCCCCTTGACCTCAGTTAATTCTAATTATAATTTAATAAAATTGTCTACAATGCCACAAGAAAGTCAAATCTTCTAGAGCCCATTTTTTTTTTTTTTTTTTTCTGAGACAGAGTGTCGCTCGGTGGCCCAGGCTGGAGTGCAGTTGCACTATGTGGACTCACTGCAGCCTCTGCCTCCTGGGTTCAAGTGATTCTCCTGACTCAGCCTCCCGAGTAGCTAGAATTACAGATATACTCCACCATACCTGGCTAATTTTTGTATTTTCAGCAGAGACAAGGTTTCACCATGTTGGCCAGGCTGGTCTCGGACTCCTGACCTCAGGTGATCCGCCCACCTCGGCCTCCCAAAGTGCTGGGATTACAGGTATGAGCCACCACGTCAGACCTAGAGCCCATTTCTTTTTTGTTGTTGTTGTTTGTTTTTTTGAGGCGGAGTCTGGCTCTGTCGCCCAGGCTGGAGCGCAGTGGCGCGATGTCGGCTCACTGCAACCTCCGTCTCCCGGGTTCAAGCAATTCTCCTGCCTCAGCCTCCTGAGTAGCTGGGATTACGGGCGCACGCACTATAGCCCATTTCTATAAGAAACTGATTAGAGGAAGTAAGCACTGAAACTATCATAAGAAGTTCCATTTCAATGAAAGCAAGCCATGTATTACTTATCTATTTTATGTTATTATATAGCAAATTATGATATCCTAGTGATTGTGATTTCGAATTTTAATTTTCTATGTGTAATGGTTTACTACAAAATAAATAATATATACTCGTTTAAAACTTTAAAGAGCACCATTCTCTGATGGGCAGGAAGATTAGCTGGGGGCACGCACCCAGTCCTTGTTAAAGGAGGTCGGGTTTCCCGTGAACACAACATCAATCCTGCACGTGATTCACCAGGTGCGTGAAAATTAACAAGCTTAGACAAATGAAGACCACCGTCGCTTCCCACAGCTCTAATGAGCATATTTTAATACATGTTTAGGTTAAGTTCATTACTGGAAAATAAGAGTCTCCTTTTCATTGCAGCAAACAAAAGTCCTTTCACAATATTGGTCATGGGCCGTTCAAATACCCAAATGCTGAAACTCCTCTGAGGGATGCGCTGAAACGAGAGGACTAAGAATAAAAAAAAAAAAAAAAAAAAAAAGCGATGAAGTGGAGATGTCGAAAGGCAAAGGGAAAGCTCTCAGGTGTGTGTCCGTCCCCGGGCGGTCCCTTTCTCCGCACCGCTTTGGTCCGGCGGGTACTGCCGCGAGTCCGAGTGTGAGCAAGCCCGTCCGGGACAGCCGCGCGTGTGCGGGGAGGCGCCCAGGTGGGCTGTCCCAGGCCAGGTTCCCAGGGAAGCTCTCGGGGAGGCGTCCGGAGTGACGAGGCACCCACCGGGACCCCACCAGGGACCCCAGCCGAGCGCGCGCCGCCGAGGGTGGGGGTGGGGCCGGCGCCCCGGCTACCCGGTTACCTGACGACAGGATGCCCTCCGCGGGGCGGCGGAGCGGGAACGTGCGGCAGCGGTTGCGAGAGAGATGAGCCGCGGCGATGAGCCCAAGTGAGAGTTGGGCGGGGCTGGGCTCCTAGGGGAGCCGCGGGAACGGAGGGCAGCAGAAGGGTGTTCAGCAGGCGGCTCCCCGCTCGAAAACCCGGGACATCCCGGGCCCGCCCTTCTGCACTCGCCGCACATCTCCTGCTCGGCCCTAGGGCTGAGCACCCGCTGCGGCTCCCTGCGCCCGCTGTGGCTTACGGTCTGCCGCCGCCGCCGCCCGCCCAGCGCGCCCTCGGGTGGCCGTTTGCAGAGAGCGCCGCCCCCCGCCCCAGGCCCGGCCTGACGCCGTCCCGACGCCCCGCCCCCGCCTTCAGCCTTGACCCCGTCCCATTCCTCTGCCCCCACAGGTCCCGCCCAGTCTCTCCGCCCCATCCCATCGCTGCGCCCCGCCCCAGCCTTCAGCCCCGCCCCCTCCTAATTCTCTCCGCCCCGCCCCCCCGCCCCATCCCTCCCCTCCCGCCCCAGCCGTTAGCCCGCCCCATTCCTCTGCCCCCCCAGCCCCGCCCAATCTCTCCGCCCATCCCAGCCCTCCGCCCCGCCCCAGCCCCATTCCCTCCGCCCCGCCCCAGCCTCAGCCCTGACCCCGCCCCATTCCTCTGGTCCTAGCCCCGCCCAATCTCTCCGCCGCATCCCAGCCCTCAGTCCCGCCCCAGCCCCAGCCCCATTCCCTCCGCCCCGCCCCAGCCTTCAGCCCTGACCCCGCCCCATTCCTCTGGCCCCAGCCCCGCCCAATCTCTCTGCCGCATCCCAGCCCTCAGCCCCGCCCCAGCCCCAGCCCCATTCCCTCCGCCCCGCCCCAGCCTTCAGCCCTGACCCCGCCCCATTCCTCTGGCCCTAGCCCCGCCCAATCTCTCCGCCGCATCCCAGCCCTCAGCCCCGCCCCAGCCCCAATCCCTCTGCCCCGCCCCAGCCTTCAGCCCTGCCCCGCCCCATCCCTCCACTCCGCTACGCCGCCAGCCCCGCCACGCCCCGCCCCGCGACCCAACAGCCCCGGACGGTTCTGTTACAGAAAAGCAGCACCAGGAAGAGGATGAAGTTGACTCCGTTCTCCTTTCAGCGTCCAAGATCCTAAATTCTTCGGAGGGGGTGAAGGAAAGTGGCTGCAGTGACACAGGTAAAATCGCCAGACCGTAAAAGGCTCCTTTAACTATACACAGGCGGCAGCATCTGGCCTGGGCCACCTACTCACCTGGCGTGCTTCCCACGGCCGTGATGACACTGACAGCAGCCACCACGGCACTCGCGCTTTGTGCCAGTGCTGTTCTAAGCACGTAATGGGTCAACTGTTTAATTGTCACAACACTTTTACGAAGTAGGTGCTATCACGATCCCCATTTTGCAGATGAGGAAACGGGCACAGAGAGGTTAACTCCCTAAGGTCACACAGGCAGCGAGGAATGGAGCGGGCATTCAGCAGGGCGGCTCCGGACTGCCTGTCTTCACCACCACGCTATGCTACGTTGCTTCTCTGAATGCTAAGAATTGTTGAGTTTTTTGGACACACACTAAAACGGTATGCAGTCAGCCCTCGGTATCTGGGAGTTCCGCATCCTTGGATTCAACCAACCACAGATGGAAAATATTCAGCGGAAAAAAAAACAATTTAAAAATAACAATACCACATTTTTTAAATGCAAATTTTGAACAGTATAACGGCCATTTACATAGCATTTACATTGTATAAGGTATTACAAGTAATCGAGAGATGATTTAACGTATACAACAGGATACGCATAGAAGCTATGCAAATACTACCCCATTTTGTATTAGGGACTTGAGCATCTGCAGATTTTGCTATCCGCAGAGGCTCTGGAACCAATCCCCTGTGGATATCCAGGGAGGAGTGTATGCCTTTTCCAAAGAAAACTACTTTTTACAGTAAGTATTTATGGACTACAGAATATTATATGGGGAGGATGTTTGAAATAGCCACATAGCTAAAGCTTTCAAGCGCCACATAAACTATGAATAAGATGAGGATACCCAGCTAGGGCAATCTGAGGACATTGAAGGTGGAGTCCCAGGCGACTGACTAGAGGCCTCTCAGAGGAGCCTGCTGCGAGGGGACATGCTGGGGAAGGAGCAGAGCACGGGGCAGGAGAAGGGTCTAGACTGATGTGCCATGCCCGGACCCCCAGTTGCCCCTCTGTGGGATATGGGCAATCCTGATGCCAAAGTGCTGAGCCACAAGAGGCCTGAGGTTGGGACGGGATTTCTGCACCTCCATCATCCAAGATCTTCACAAAAAGCCTTGTCAGGGCCCGGAAAGAAGAGACTAGAGCAGCCACACCTTAGTAGGCAGAAGACACCCGGGTGCCCAGGCACTACCAGGATGAGCAACACCCCAGTGGAGGCCAGTGGGACAGGCACTGGCCAGTCCCCTCTCCATCCTCCTGCCTCCATCCATGAGATTTGCAGGTTTCCGTGGGCAACCAGGAGGGGCAAAGGGGCCCCCGAACAAAAGAGAAAGAGTCCTCACAGAGAGTCGAGACATTGAGGTAGCTCCGATGTAAGGTCAGAAGAAATAGAAGTACCTTAATTTGGCAAGACACGTTTTCTAACATCAGTGAGGCTTAGGGTTCTGGAGAAAGATGCCAACATTTATAGAAAATAGTTACATGCAAAATAGCACATGTGCTTGTTGAAGAGTTACAGTCTTTCTCGCCAGAACACAGTGGTTACAGGTATGGGGTGGACACAGGACAGGTTCTCAATAAACACCAGTTATCTCGAGTCAGGGGCCACCCAGGAATTTCCTGCCTGCAACTACAGGCAAAACTAGGAGGTATGGCTGGCGCCCTTCTCTCTACTCTCCTATTGATGCTTTATTGTCACCAAGTGAGCCATTCCCCGTGTACTGTCAAAATAATGACCTGATTTGCATAACTACTGCCAGGTTACAAAGAGTTATAGAAGGTTCCCAAGGTCTCTCTGATTTCAGAACTAGTGGTTAACCTAATTAACCCTTATTGGAATGGGTTTGTGAGAGACTTTTGAATTTGAGGGTGTCCAGGGTGGCGATGCCAGCACCCTGTTCTACCCGAGCCTTCATTCATTCGTTCGTTTGTGGTGTAGCAGGACGAGTCGCAGACAAAACTCCTCAGACACCGGATTAAAGAAGGAAGAGGTTTTTTTATTCGGCCGGGAGCGTCAGCAGACTCATGTCTTAAGAGCCGAGCTCCCCGAAAAAGAAATTCCCAGCCCTTTTAAGGGCTTACAACTCTAAGGGGTCCACGTGAAAGGGTCATAATAGATCAAGTAAGCGTGAGGAACGTGACTGGGGGCTACATACATCAGCAAACAGAACAAAAAGTTTTACAGTGCTTTCTCATACAATGTCTGGAATTCACAGATAACACCACTAGTTTTGGTCAGGGGTTAATATTATTATTATTATTATTTTAATCACCAGGGCCAGGTGGTGGCGCCAAGGTCATCTAGCTATTTATCTTACTTCTGTTTCTTTCCAACTTTTTGCTTTCTCCCTTTTCTCCTGTCATATAAACTAGGGAAAAGGGGAGGTTGGGGAGAAGCTGGGAAGGACAACAGGAGAAGTGGTGGTCTCATTTCAGTGGAGCATATTCTTTTGAGCACCTGCTAAGTTTCAAGTGCTGTTCTAGGTGCTGGGGATCCAACGGTGAACAAAACATGCAAGATTCCCTGCCCGCATGGAGCTTACCTTCTAGTGAGGGAACAGACAGACAAAGGCTATTGTGTGTAAGGGGGGAATAAATTCTATGGAGAAAATAAGGCTGAGAAGGGGCGGAGGATTATTTGGAGTGGCAGAGGTGGGTGAGAAGTGTGTCATTTTAAACAGGGTGGTAGGAGAAGGGCTCACTCAGCAGGTCACATCTGAACCAAGACCAGAAGGAAATAAAGAAGCAATCTGTGCAGATTTCTAGGGAAAGAGCATTGCAGGCAGAGAGAATGGCAACTGCAGAGACCCTGTGGTGGGAGCGTGGCTGGTGTGACTGAGGAACAGGCGCTCTTGTAAATGGAGCAGAACAAGCAGGGAAGGGTAGGAGGGAGGAAGCAGGACAGGGCTTTGTAGCTCCATGGATGAATTTGGGATTTATTCTGAGAAAATTGAGAAGCACTGGAGAATTTTGAGAAGGCTTCTCTCCCCTCCGTCTTGACTAGAAATTTTCAGTTTACCAAATTATCATCATATTGCCTCTGCAGTAATGAGTTAGTGTCTCTTGAGCATTCACTATGTGCCGTACACCTCGTACACCTCAATAAGGGCTTTACCTACAAACTGGACACCGTCTAGAGTTATCCCCTCACTGCGAGTGCGTAGCAAAGCTAGAATTCAAATCTGGGCAGCAGGCAACCTGCTGCATATAGCTCCTTGCATAATGACTGTGACAAAGCCTCATGCAGAGGGTGCCACACCTCACAAAGCTTTGTAAGACAGGGACGTCTAGGAATGAACTTGAATTGTCACAGCAGAACTCAGTATTAGAACTTGCGGTCAGGCGTGGTGGCTCACACCTGTAATCCCAGCATTTTGGGAGGCCGAGGAAGGAGGATCACCTGAGGTCAGGAGTTTGAGACCAGCCTGGCCAACATGGTGAAACCCCGTCTCTACTAAAAATACAAAAATTAGCCGGGTGTGGTGGCACATGCCTGTAGTCTCAGTTACTCAGGAAGCTGAGGCAGGAGAATCACTTGAACCCGGGAGGCAGAGGTTGCAATGAGAAGAACCTGAGAACTACAAAGCTTGCAGAGAGCCTGACATCTTACGTGGAATCATTACCCTGTTGCATTTTCAGAATGTATTTGTTCCTCTGGGTCTGTTTGCTACAGGTATGCAGTTGGTACTTTTTGTATACGTTGAATACAATATTTTTTGCAGGCTCAGAATAAAAATTGCCTCAAAAGTCATCCCATTGATAACTACCTTGTTTTTCACTTTTGACAGAAATATGAAACAGCTGGAAAATTTAAGTTGAATATGAGATGAGTAATATTCTTACATTCCCAATAAACTCTCATCTTGGTGGATGGGACCATGTCTTCCACTTTGTTTATATGCCTCCCGATACTGTGTGTTTAGCAGGGACTTGGTAAATAGTGAAGTGTGATTGTGTTTTATCTCCTGGGTTCTTTGATAATTTCCCTTCCAATTCTAGAATCACATAATTCTGTGTGACTAAGTTTTGCCGAGTTTTTAAATTACCTTTCCTTTGGGAATAAGTAGCAGCCGATGTCTCTGAAACTCATAAGAAAAACAGAAAGTTATGTTAATAGCTTTTAAAAATAGATGAATCTGACTCCCTGCCTACTCTCTGCCTGTGCAGAATCATCTGAACTTTGCTGGAGAAAAACACTCACTTTTGAGTCATACCATGAATCTAAAATGCGCTCTCAATGCTATTGGGAAAACTTACTTTATTTCCACAGCAAATTCTTCTTCAAATCCTCTGCAAAAAAGCTATTTCACTCCTCCCGTTCTCAAATCTCGAACACGTTTCTCCCTGGCCTCTCCACTCATAACATGGTCCCACTCTATATGAAAAAAGTAGAAGCACTCAGACCCAAACTCCTTTGTTCTCACCCTTCACATTTGTGAAACCCATATTCTAGGTCTTCTCCCATTTCAACGGAAGAATTGTCCTTGATCAATCAAAAGTGATTTCCTCTGGATCTCATCTCCTGTGGAATTCTCAAGTCCCAGCTTCTGCAATTAGCCTCCCTCATTGTCCAGAATTATTGCTTTTCTCCCTTTCTGCTATGTGATTCCAGCAGCAAACAAGCATGTTAGAATGTCCTGTGGTTTAAAAAAAAAAAATTCCTTCTCTTAGCCAGATGTGGTGGCACACACCTGTGGTCCCAGCTACTCCGGAGGCTGACATGAGAGGATCGCTTGAGCCTTGGAGGTGGAGGTTGCAGTGAGCCAAGATCACGCCACTGCACTCCAGCCTAGGCAACGGAGTGAGATTCCATCTCAAAAAAAGAAAAAAAATCCCTCTTGACCTTCACATCTCTTCCTGGATGCACTGTCGTCCCTTCCACAGTGAAACTAGGAAGAGCAACCTATCTTCCATGCCCACCAATCTTCCCCATTCCATTCTCTCAAACACTTCGTTCGGGCTTCTATGCATGTCCTTCCACATGACCAGCAGTGACATCCACGTTTGTTTATTTATTTTAGATGGAGTTTCGCTCCTGTCTTCCAAGCTGGAGTGCAGTGGCACAATCTCGGCTCACTGCGACCTCCACCTCCCAGGTTCAAACGATTCTCCTGCCTCAGCCTCCTGAGTAGCTGGGATTACAGGCACGCGCCACCACATCCAGCAAATTTTTTTGTATTTTTAGTAGAGACGGGGTTTCACCATGTTAGCCAGGATGGTCTCGATCTCCTGACCTCGTGATCCGCCCGCCTAGGCCTCCCAAAGTGCTGGGATTGGAAGTGTGAGCCACTGCACCCAGCCCATTCATGTTGAATGATGTGTTCATTGCTGCTCCCATGAACCATACACTGGTAGACCCATCTGACTATGGATAGCTCTCCTTTGATGTTTAACAGACAACCTAGCCTTAACATATCTAAAAATGTTTTTCTCCTAAAGTATGTTCCTACTCCTAAAGTATGTCTCCTAAAGTATGTCCCAGTAAATGACATCATCCCCCATCCATCTGCTCTCACCAAAAAACAAGGAGCCATCCTTCATTCCTCTCTCCTGGCCCCAATGAATCCTCCAGCAATGCTGCTGGCTTCATCTCCAAAGTATATTCTGAATCCACCTACTTTTCCCCATCTCCCCCACCACCATTCTAGTCCAAGATATCTTCATCTCCACTTGGATTATTGCAGTAGCCATGTAATTGCCTTCTCACCCCCACCCCATACTCCATTATCATGTAGCAGAGTGACCTGTAAACTTTCCAGTCAGATCAAATCATTCTCCTGATGGAAACCTTCCAAAGTTCCCCGTTTCGCTTAAAGGAAAAGCCAACTGGCTCAGCTTGGCCTGGAGGCCCTGCATAATCTAGCCCCTGTTCCCTGCTTGATGTGTCCTTATCTTGTGCTCCCGTGGGTTCATTAAGCTGCTTAGTAACAGTGCAATCACGCTGAGGCCAAAAAAGGAAGAAGAGATGGAAGATGAAAAATATATGTAGACAACATGTATAAATCCCATTGCTTTCTTTAAAAATCTTTGATTTGCTGTATCCCTTTATTAAGTCTGTACATTTCTTTTGGTCTCGTATTTCTTATTTGATTTTAGCTAAAGGAATCTTATATTTAGCTTTGAACTTGCAAATCCTCCTAATGAAAGGAAGTCTGTACAGAAAAAGGAAGCTATTCCTGTAGGTATAGGAAGGAGATAGAATTTTGAACAGTTACATCACTCAGAATAGAGTTGAAGGCTGAATATATTTATGAAAATGATATCCTATCTTTGTGTTTAAATAAAGACCTGTGTGGAAATTACAGTTACAGAACAGAATGTAAACATAAACTTTCACAGTGTATAAATCATATAACTAGCAAATATCATGAAAAGAGGGAAATAGGCATGGAAGGAAATAGAATGCTAATTTTCTCATCTCTCTTGGCAGGGAGTAAGACAACAATGAATACAATATCGAAACAATAAAGATTTCAAGCTCTTAATTCTTTTCATGTTAATTTTCACTAGTTTACAGGGATCTCTTAGGAAATAATATCTCTCATGCAGTAAAAAAAAAAATCTAAATACTAGAAATAATTTCCACTACTTGCAGTTTGAAAACTTCTCTTAAATTCAAGTAAATATAGGTACTATTTATGTAAAATACCATTTATGTATAAAATGATTCCACTTCGTCCACATATGTGCATAGAGAGCTGACCGAAAGATGGCACCTAAAATTAACAACAGTTCGTTGTGGGTGGCGGGATTCTAGGTGATATATTCTTTCCAATTTGCACTTTGGTCTAATTAAGTTCATTAGAAGAGGTTATTTTAGAGTCTGAAAAGCATTGTGTTTCCTTCCTATACTGGTCTGGGCCTTCCTTCAGTTCCTTATTTTTTAGATGAACAGTTCAGGATACCAGGAGTTTAGCTGCCATTTTATTCCCAAGAAGAGGCAAAGCTAAGCAAGATCCAGACAGCAAGATATGCCCTCTGACTGAAGGTGGAGGCAAAGCTAAGCAAGATCCAGACACACTCACTCTCCCTCCCTGCCCTCTGACTGAAGGTGGGATTCTTCAATAGCCAGGCAGCTCCAAGCTCCGAACCAGCATTGCCCCTTCGGTGATGAGGGTCAGAGGGCAGAAGGGGTGCCTGTACTTTGCAAGCACCTTCTCTAGTATCTGACAGTCTGCCAGTCCAAAGGAGATTCACTGACCTCTTTTAAAACTTAGGGCAGAAATTATCAGCTAGGGGAACATTCCTTCATGGCTGTCATTTCACTTAGGACACTGAAAGCTTTTATGAATACACTCTTTCATAAAAAGTTTACAAAGCAAGCAGCCTAACATGTGGAGAAAGACAGATATAAGGACATTTGCAAACATGATAGAGTCTCCCCCTGTTGCAGATCTATAATCTATCCAGGACGGTATCAACCAAGTGACATTCTGCCTATTATCAAAAGAAGTTGGTGTACTTCTGTCTACTGTATCTCAGTATCAGAGTCACCAAGAAAACACAACAGTCAAGCACTGGATGTAACAACCCTTTACTCACAGAGTGAAGAGATGGAGCAAGATCAGCCTCAGTAGTGGGTGTTGGTTCCCCATGGCCAGAGGGACCCTCCTGGACCATCTGCAATCCAGCAGGGGACAGTTAGAGTAGTGGGGTTAGCCAGGTATCATATGACACACACACTTTAGCAGAACAAAGGAGTACACAGAGTCTGAAGCGGGGAGTGCTATCCCCACACATGGTAGCAAGTCCAGCACAGGCTGTGAGCGAGGACTTTAGAAAGAGTCCCCTTGGTAAAGAAGCGCTCCAGGCCTGGGCCCATTCATACACGGCCAAGAGGGGATCTAAAGACCGTGAATGTGGGCCGGGCGCAGTGGCTCACGTCTGTAACCCCAGCACTTTGGGAGGCCGAGGCGGGCGGATCACGAGGTCAAGAGTTTGAGACCATCCTGGCTAACACGGTGAAACTCCATCTCTACTAAAAATACAAAAAGAAATTAACCAGACATGGTGGCGGGTGCCTGTAGTCCCAGCTACTCGGGAGGCTGAGGCAGGAGAATGGTGTGAACCCAGGAGGCGGAGCTTGCAGTGAGCCGAGATTGCGCCACTGCACTCCACCCTGGGCGACAGAGCAAGACTCCATCTCAGAAAAAAAAAAAAGACCGTGAATGTGTGAATGTGAAATTGCCCTTCCCAAGGGAAGCCACACGTGGGTACTGTGCTTAAGACCAAGATAAAAATTATGCTGTTGATCCAACTTGGTTTCCATAAGGGGAAAAATGTCACATGGAAATTTCACAGAAATTGAGGCCTATATACTGCTTTGCCAAGGGTCTCCCATAATATGAGCATTATTAGGTGTTTTTGAATGTAGTTTATATGCCAGAAACAAAGATATCTGATATTTGAGTTTTTGACAGTTCTGAGTGTGGTGTTGCAAATTAATGGTGTACTCTAAAAGCAAAGACACTATTACAACCTCAGGCGGATATATTAAGTCAAGCGACAATTATCACTTAAGCTTATTATGTGACTAGCATAGTGTGAATATCAGAAGTTCTCATTATCTCTGCCTCACTATCCAAGGAAGTTAGAAGACTGCTTTCTATTACAGGTTTTAAAAAATAAAATTTAAGAATTAAGTCACATGGTTTTTCAATTTTGCTTCTTAGAATATGGCTGCATAGCAGAATCAGAAAATCAAATCCAACCACAATCAGCATTGAAAGTGAGTTCTATATTCCATTTTATTATCCCCAAAATTCTGGGTAAAGGCTGATCTTTTTCAGAATAAATATTCCCTAAATGCATACGGGTTCTCTCACTTTATCCTCACAAAGATCTCCATGAAAGCACATTGGGGAGTTAGCAAAATGACTAAGAATGTGAACCACCTGACCCTCATGGGATCCTTTCAAGTAATAGGCAACTTCGAGAGACATAAAATCATAACAATTCAAGAATATGTTTACCTACCTAAAAATATTCGATTTCATACTTTACTTTTGTCATAGGTCCTTCAGCAGCAGATGGAATCATTTCAGGCTTTGCGAATGCAGACTTTGCAGAATGTCAGCATGGTATGTTTCTTTTAATCTATATATGAAATATCTTACCTTGAAGTATCATCCATCTTCTAAGCTGATGGTCACTAGCCAATGGATTAGCTGACACAGAATTTAGTATAATAGAGGCTACAGCATATTCTAGGTGCAAAATTTCTTTTAAGGAAGCTACATTCTTCTCTCTATTATACTTGTATTTGGAAACAAGCCAAAAGAGATAGCACTCGCTGATTTTTTAAATACACGTTTAAAGTCTATATACAGACTACAAATAGGGACCCTCATTATAAGTGACATGAAATCTAATTCAAATTGGCTTAGGGAAAAAATGCACTTTAATAGCTCAAGTAAATGAAAGTCCTGGAGAGAGCTCACTTCAGGGTAGCTGAGTCCACCTGATCAGGCCTTGTGTCGTCAAAACAGGTCTCACTCTGTATCCTGATTCTGTTTTCCACAGTAGGGGATTCTCAGACTCCCTGTGGTGGTAGAAGATCTGCTAGAAGGTCCAGTTCTTTCTCCTTCCAAATTCAAGTCAGAGAAGAGAGTACACTTTGCTTTGAGAAGGAGTTTCGCTCTTGTCGCCCAGGCTGGAGTGCGGTGGCATGATCTTGGCTCCCTGCGACCTCTGCCTCCTGGGTTCAAGCAATTCTCCTGCCTCAGCCTCCTGAGTAGCTGGAACTACAGGTGCCCACCACCATGCCTGGTTAATTTTTGTATTTTTAGTAGAGACCAGGTTTCACCATATTAGCCAGGCTGGTCTTGAACTCCCGACCTTAGGTGATCTGCCCACCTCGGCCTCCCAAAATGCAGAGATTACAGGTGTGAGCCACCGCCCCCGGCTATACTTTGCTCATAATAGTTTAGACTGAGGTTCTTGGCCTGATTCAGATGGATCCCTACTGGGTCACATGCAATGCTTGAACCAATCACTGTCAGGTGGCCACTGTTCCCTGACTAGTTAGCACTCAGTCAGGTGCCCCTGGGAGTTAGAGGCAGAATCAATACTACCCTAAACACGCTTCATCCAGAAGAAATAAGGAGAAGTATAAACAGAAGGCTAGAGTGTGGATATTGGGGGTATGTAACAAACACATATTCACTAAAGACCGAATGTAAACTTCATCCCAATGTTCTTATACTAAAAGCACCTGCAGGGAAATGGGAAGGGAAGATAACTCCTCCTAAGGGGGACAGAATAGATTCCAAAGGTCTCTTATTCAACAATGTAAAAATCAGACACCTAAAATCATTTGAATATAGTTCATAAAACTTTGTTTTACTAAATCATTTCTGATTTTATAACAATTAAGGCATAATTTTCTTAAAGATTAACGATATAGATTACAATAAATTAAGTAGCTTTCATTTATATTCTATACAATGGGAAAGACTTTTTATGGGCAGGAAATTTAAACACACCTTTTAATTATAATGTCTATTGTTCCTGTACATTCATAAGTTTACAAATCTGAAATCAAATTTTTCTCAATTTATCTTTTAAAGTTACAGTTGGAAATCAGTGAAATATTGAACAAAAGTATTACTGAAGTAGAAAACCCACAATTTAGCTCAGAAAAAAATCTGGCGTTTGGCACGCGCATTGAAAAGGATTTGGTATGTTATTCTACAGAAATCATTTCTATATGTAGGTACTTCGAAATGTGACTACCATCAGTTCATTTCACTTTACATGGTCCCCTTTGTTACAGGAAAAATGGACCATCAGAGATGAAAACAAGGAAACTCCAGTCCTGAAAACCTTAAAAGATGTGTGTCTACCTCTGTACTTTTGCAGTTTTCCCATTTCTGTTAAGAGTCTGTGAGGGACATTTGACTTAGTCCAGATCCTAAAAGATTCCCGAGTAAATTCAAATACAAGGCAGTTTTTATAGCCAATCTATTCACTTAGGATTGACCTAGGTCTGGGGTAAATTCCCTAGAAAAGCTCCAAACCAAAGTTACCATCACTGTGTCCACACTGACTCGAATTCACACTTCCAGGATGGTCACAGTCCTAAAATCACCTGAAACGAGTGCAAGCTAAGGTTAACAAATAGCCCAGAATTGGAAACATTCATTTGCCTGAAACTCCCATTTGACCTATTGGTTCCATCTTCCCCACCTACCTATGACGGCCTCTTGAAGGACGCTAAATTTCTATATTTCTGAAATTGAGGGGTTGGCCCACGTATCTCACCCCGAAGGAATAAGAGCAAGTTCTAAGTAAATTGTGAAGACCAGAGTTACAGATCTCAAAACAACTGTTGGAGAAAATAAATCATACTTGTTATGCTCCTTTGCTGTGAAAATGGATAAAATGCTTGTTTAGGGTACATAAATAAATCCTCCACAAAATATTATCTGTACTGCTTGATCATGTGGCAAATGACAATACATTTATAGTGTACTTCTTATTGTTACAGCCTACAGAGAATCAAGAAGAAAACCTTTCTATGGAGAAAAGTCATCATTTTGAGGATTCCAAGACACTTCATTCAGTGGAAGAAAAATTAAGTGGTGATAGTGTGAACAGTCTCCCTCAAAGTGTAAATGTTCCATCCCAGATACATTCTGAGGACACATTAACTCTGAGAACTTCAACAGACAATTTATCTTCAAACATAATTATACACCCTTCAGAAAATTCTGCCATCTTGAAGAATTATAATAACTTTTATCGTTTTCTACCTACTGCACCTCAAAATGTGATGTCTCAAGCTGATACAGTAATTCTGGATAAATCCAAAATTACTGTGCCTTTTCTCAAGCATGGATTTGGTGAAAATTTAGACGACGTTTGCCATTCTATCAAACAAATGAAAGAAGAGCTTCAAAAGTCACATGATAGGGAAGTGGCACTTACAAATGAACTTCAGACTTTACAAACTGATCCCAATGTTCAAAGAAATGGTAAATATGACCTGTCCCCTATTCACCAGGAAAAAATGAGCTTTATTAAGGAAGAAAACATGGGCGGTAACTTAAATGAAGATGTAAAATCAAAGAGAATTTCAGAATTAGAGGCATTAGTAAACAAATTACTCCCCTTCAGAGAAACAGTGTCAAAATTTCATGTGAATTTTTGTAGAAAATGTAAAAAGTTATCTAAGAGTGAAATACACAGGGGAAATAAAAATGAGAAAAATAATAAAGAAATTCCCATCACTGGCAAAAATATTACAGATTTAAAATTCCATTCCAGAGTTCCAAGATACACACTGTCATTCCTCAACGAAACAAAACATGAAATGAAAGACAAAGAAAGACAACCATTTCTAGTAAAACAAGGATCAATAATATTTGAAAATGAGAAAACTTCCAAAGTTAATTCTGTTACTGAGCAGTGTGTTGCAAAAATTCAGTACTTACAGAATTACCTAAAAGAATCTGTGCAGATACAGAAAAAAGTAACAGAACTGGAGAATGAAAATCTAAACCTTAAGTCCAAAATGAAACCTCTTATCTTTACCACACAATCTCTCATACAGAAAGTTGAAACATATGAAAAGCAACTTAAGAATCTGGTTGAAGAAAAGAGTACTATTCAGTCTAAGTTAAGTAAAACAGAAGAAGACAGCAAAGAATGTCTTAAAGAATTAAAAAAAATAATTAGTAAATATAATGTTCTGCAAGGTCAAAATAAAACTCTAGAGGAAAAAAATATACAACTTTCTTTAGAGAAGCAACAAATGATGGAAGCATTAGATCAACTAAAAAGTAAGGAACACAAAACTCAAAGTGATATGGCCATCGTCAATAATGAAAATAATCGAATGAGCATAGACATGAAAGCAATGAAAACCAATATTCTATTGATACAAGATGAAAAAGAAATGTTAGAGAAAAAAACAAACCAGCTTCTAAAAGAAAAAAGCTCATTTGAAAATGAACTAAAAGAAAGCCAGCTAGAGATAATGCAGCTAAAAGAAAAAGAAAGATTGGCAAAAACAGAACAAGAGACACTTCTTCAAATAATAGAAACAGTTAAAGATGAAAAATTCAACCTTGAAACAACATTACAAGAATCTACTGCTGCCAGACAAATTATGGAAAGAGAAATTGAGAATATTCAAACCCACCAATCTACTGCCAAAGAGAATTTTCTGCAAGAAATAAAAAATGCAAAATCAGAAGCAAGTATTTATAAGAATAGCTTGTCAGAAATTGGCAAGGAATGTGACATGTTATCGAAAATGGTAATGGAAACCAAAACAGATAATCAGATTCTAAAAGAAGAACTAAAGAAACATAGTCAAGAAAATAGAAAACTTGAAAACAGCATCAGTAGACTTACTGAAGACAAAATACTTTTAGAAAATTACGTAAGAAGCATAGAAAATGAAAGGGATACCTTGGAGTTTGAGATGCGGAATCTTCAACGAGAATATTCAAGTTTAAGTGATAAAATTTGTACTCAGCATAATGACCCTTCAAAAACAACTTATATTTCAAGAAGAGAGAAATTCCATTTTGAGAACTATACTCACGAAGATACTTATAGTCCTCGGAGTAGGCCTTTGGCTTCTGATTTTAAAGGTACGCAAGTCCTGGTAGATTAGTAGAGATGTGTTTAAGATTCTTTTAGCCTATTGGGCACTAGCCAGAGTACAGAAATAAGGAGGAAACTTTAAGATGAATACAATTTTGTTTTGTAAAATTTATATCCAATTATACAGTGAAATTATTTAGGACATTTTTCTAGATAAAATTCGTTTTATTATATTATGTGCATTATATGTGTACAAGCCAACTTTGGCAGTGAGCAAGATTAAAATTATTAATTTAAATTAAAATTTAAAATTTAATTTTAAATTTAAATTAAAATTTAAAATTTAATTTTAAATTTAAAGAATGAAATTTAAAATTTAATTTTAAATTTAAAGAATGAAATTTAAAATTTAATTTTAAATTTAAAGAATGAAATTTAAAATGAAATTTAAAATTTCATTTTAAATTTAAAAATGAAATTTAAAATTATTATTTTAAAGTATAAGTAGCACTCCCACCTTAAAATAATTCTTTTTTTTTTCTAGGAATTCCAAGTAAACTGTATCATTTGCTTCCATCCAAGATATATAAATAAACTGCTAAAATCAATGTTTCAAAACTTTTGTCCAAGTACTTTTTCCCCCACAAAATAATTTTAAATTATATTATTACATTAACCTGGTAATTGATTAGGCTAGTTTTTAAAATTAGAAATTGGAATTAGGTATATATTTTGTATTGTCAAGAATGGTGGCGAATCTGAGATTTTACCCAACTAGTAAGCTCATATTTTAGGCTGCTACAGTTTTGTGGGTTCTACTAGAAGGCACAAGACTCCTGAGTGAGAGATTAAGGAGAGTTTGTTACCATAGCAGGAGCCAGAGTATCAGCATGTTTGCATTGGTTGTCCAAGCCCCAATTTCTATAGGCAGCATAAAGAGGATCACACAGTGGGTTGCATTACAGGAGAAAGTGGGCTTAGAAACCCGAATATTCTAATGGATAGTAAGATGCCTGCCCTTTGCTGTAGGTGGAAACATTACACTGACAATACGCATGCCTGCCCTGGCTCCAGAGGAAACACAATCTCTAGCTTCCGAGGTTGCAAGCACACCTGTCCTGTGCTCCAGAGACACTCTGTCTTCCAAGACTGCTATTCAAATATTCCTTGTAGAATTTTGTCCAATGCTTTTTCTATGTTTATTGAGGTGATCCTGTTTTTCTCCTTTAATCTGTTAATATGGTAAATTATATTAATTTGAAACATTAACCTTGAATTCCTGGGATAAACTCCACTAGGTGATGTTGTATTATTCTTTTCATATACATTCCTGGATTCAGTTTGATTTCTGCTTCTATATTCTGAAGGATGTTGGTCTGTATTATTTTCTTGTAATGTCTTTGTCTGGCTTTGGTATCAGGAAAATCCTGTCGGGAAGTGTTTCCCCTCCTCTATTTTCTGAATTTGTGTAGGATTGGTATTATTAATATTATTCCTTCCTTAAATATTTAAATATGTAATACTCATACATGTTTAGAAAATATGTAATATGTAAATATTCACCAGAGGGCCTGGATTTTTCTAAATGGGAAGGTTTTACATTGCTAAATGATTTCTACTAATGTAGAACTATTCAGATTTTCTATTTCTTAGAGTTGATAATTTGTGTGTTCTGAGGAATTTGTACATTTCATGTAAGTTCTCAAATCTATTGTCACAAAGTTGTTCATAATATTCCTTATTAGGATTTTAACGTTCAAAGGACTTGTAGCGATGTCCCCTGTTTAATTTCTGACATTGGTAATTTGGGGGTTCTTTTTTCTTTATTATTCTTGCTAGAGTTTTACCAATTTTATTTTTCTTTTCAAAAAATCAGCTTAGTATTTCATTGATTTTTCTTGCTGCTTTGTTTTTTATTCCATTGATTTCTGTTCCTATTTAGTAATTTCATTCCTTTGGGTTATCTGGGGCTAATTTGCTGCTTCCCTAGTTTCGTACCCACATTAACTGCATCACAGAGTCTGGTATGTTTTCGTTTTCATTCAGTTCAGAATACTTTCTTTTTCACTTGTGATTTATTCTTTGACCCAATGGATTAGAAGTGAGTTGCTTGATTTCTAAATGTTTGGAGATTTTCGGTTATTTTTCTTTTATTGATTTCTAATGTAATTCTGTTTTGATCAGAGAACATACTCTATAATCTTTTTTAGTTTATGGAGGCTTGTTTTATTGCCCAGAATATGATCTGTCTTGGTTGATGTTTCAGGTGAACTGGAGTGTTCTATAAATGTCAACTAAGTAAACGTGGTTGACAGGATTGAGCAAATCTATATCTGTACTAATCTTGTGTCTGCTTGTTCTAACAGTTACTGATAGAGGAACAGAGAAGTTGATTTGTTCATTCTATAAATTTGTTTAATGTGTTTTAAAGCTCTTTTATTTTATTTTTATTTTTATTTTTATTTTTTTGAGATGGAGTCTCACTGTTTTCAGCCCGGGCTGGAGTGCAATGGAACAATCTCAGCTCACTGCAACCTCCACCTCCTGGGTTCCAGCAATTCTCCTGCCTCAGCCTCCCGAGTAGCTGAGATTACAGGCACCCACCACAATGCCCGGCTAATTTTTGTATTTTTAGTAACGACGGAGTTTCACCATGTTGGCCAGACTCGTCTCAAACTCCTGACCTCAGGTGATCCACCTGCCTCGGCCTCCCAAAGTGCTGGGATTACAGGCATAAGCCACCGCGCCCAGCCAAAGCTCTTTTATGTATGTATATACATTTAGCACTATTATGTCCGGTTGGTAAACTGATACCTTTATTATTATGAAATAACCCTCATTATCCCTAGGGGTATTCATTGTTCTAAAGTCTCTGATATTAATATAGCCCCTCTAGTTGTCTTTAGATTGGGGTTTGCATAGTATATCTTTTTGCATCCTTTTATATTTATTTTGTAATGATGAATCATAGTAGGAGAAACTCTGAATAGTTAAATAATAAATATATACCATGAAAATGGATTACTAAATCCTGAAAATCAAATATAAATCAAAGAACTAAAGTATTAAGAAAATAACTAATGGTGAGCACTATATCCATTTAAATACAAAATTAAGATTAAAGAACTGTTTGAATTATGGTTACAAAATAGAGTGTTAGTGTTAAAAAAACATTGACAATATAAAACAAACAATATAACTAAAAAGGCACATCCTTTTACTTTTAACCTACCTTTGTCTATTTTGTTTACTGCTGAATCCCAGTGTCCAGAACCATGCTTGGAATATAGCAGGTACTCAACATCTGTTAAGTGAATGATGAATGAACAGGCTGCCATTACACTAGAATATTAGGCATAGGCTGGGCATTCACCTTGTACGAACATTATAAAGAGCTTTAAGTATCAAAAAGTTTAGACAAAATTAGCTGGGTGGGGTGGTACATACCTGTAGTCCCAGCTACTCAGGAGGCTGAGGTAGGAGGATCACTTGACCCCAGGAGTTTGAGGCTGCAGTGAGCTATAATTGTGCCCCTGCACTCCAGCCTGGGTGACAGAATGAGACCCCATCTGTTAACAACAACAGCAAAGCTTAGACAAGATGACGTTTTAGGTCACTTTCTTTCTTTTTTTTTTTTTTTTTTTTTTTTGAGATGTAGTCTTGCTCTGTGGCCCAGGCTGGAATGCAGTGGCCTGATCTCAGCTCACTGCAACCTCTGCCTCCCAGGTTCAAGCGATTCTCCTGCTTCAGCCTCCTGAGCAGCTGGGACTACAGGCATGTGCCACCATTCTCAGCTTATTTCTGTATTTTTAGTAGAGATGAGGTTTCACTGTGTTGGCCAGGCTGATCTCGAACTCCTGAGCTTAAGTGATCCTCCCGCCTCAGCCTCCCAAAGTGCTGGGATTACAGGCATGAGCCACTGCGCCTGACCATTTTTAGGTCACTTTCTAACAGTAGTGTAATGATTTCTAATGGCTTTATGAAGATTTTTGGAAATATATATGTATCGGGGGGAGGGAGGATAATATATGTTTTTCTAGCTATCTCCCATAGGCTTATAGCCTGCCCCCTTGATAAGGTGTGAGGAGGAATAAACTGGAAACAGGTCTTCTCAGTCTTTTTTCTTGTAAACTATCGTGTGTTCTATACTTGATTTTCTACAAGTAAGTAACCTCCACCTTAACCCTGCTCTCTAATTTTGGTAAAGGCTATAGAGTGACTAATGTAACTGTTAAATGCAGCCAGAGTCCGGGCGTGGTGGCTCACGCCTGTAATCCCGGCACTTTGGGAGGCTGAGGCGGGAGGATCACCTGATGTCAGGAGTTCAAGACCAGCCTGACCAACAAGGTGAAACCCCATCTCTACTAAAAATACAAAATTAGCTGGGCATGGTGGCAGGTGCCTATAATTCCAGCTACTCAGGAGGCTGAGGCAGGAGAATCTCTTGAACCCAGGAGGCAGAGGTTGCAGTGAGCCGAGATCACGCCATTGCACTCCAGCCTGTGCAACAAGAGCAAAACTCCGTCTCAAAAAAAAAAAAAAAAAAAAATAGCAGCCAGAAGGCTGAGGTGGGAGGATCGTTTCAGCCTAGGAGTTGGAGGCGAGTGTGGGCAGCATAGGGAGACCTTGTCTCCACAGAAAATTTGAAAAATTAGCCAGTGTGGTGGCATATGCCTCTGGTTCCAGCTACTCAGGAGGCTGTGGCAGGATTGCTTGAGCCTGGGAGGTTGAGGCTGCAGTGAGCCGTGATCACACCACTGCACTCCAGCCTGGGCGACAGAGCAAGACCCTGTCTCAGAAAAAAAAAAAAAAAGCAAGACTGTGTGGCTTTGCCACTGCTAGTTGTTGTGCTAACTTGGACAAATTAGTTAATCTTTCTCTATTTCATTGTTAGATGTAAATTAAGAGATTAATAATTAAAAACATATTAATATGGAATGCACATGGAATGGTATCTGGCACACTGCTTTATATAAGTGTTATGTAATGCTACTATAATGCTACTAACTCACTTTTGGAAAATTAAGTTATAACTGACGAAAATCCAAATTAACAAATTACCTTACAACTTATTTACAACAAATTATTTGATGGATAATGATCTAGTGGTTGTTTTTGTTTTGTTTTGTTTTGTTTTAGTTTGTTTTTAAAGACAGGGTCTCACCATGTGGCCCAGTCTGGCCTCAAACTCCTGGGTTCTGGTGATCCTCCTGCCTTGGCTTCCCAAAATGCTGGGACTACAGTCATGGGCCACTGTACCCAGCCTTAATAGACTGATATATATTTTTTATTTATTTTACAGCTTACAAAATATTTTAAATTTGGTGTTCATAATAATTCTTCCAGGTAGATAATACAAATGACAGATAATGAAAGAGTCTTAAGAAATTAATTTAACTCTAGTATAGACAGCTATAATAGTAATAGGTTGAACCTGGCTTTTTTTTTTTTTGAGTCTCACTCTGCCATCCACGCTGGAGTGCAGTGGTGCAGTCTTGGCTCACTGCAACCTCCGCCTCCCAGGCTCAAGCAATTCTCCTGCCTCAGCTTCCCCAATAGCTGGGATTACAGTTGCCCACCACCATGCCTGGTTAATTTTTGTATTTTTGGTAGAGACAGTATTTCACCATGTTGATCAAGCTGGTCTCAAACTCCTGACCTCAAGTAATTCACCCACCTTGGCCTCTCAAAGTGTTGGGATTACAGGCATGAGCCACCGAGCCCGGCCTTGAACTTGGCTTATTATTCTTAATGCATGTTCCACATTTATATACAAAAGGAGCAGGCAGTCTCTGAAGAAGCAGGATAAGATTTCAAAAACTATGATCATACTACTGCTTAACTTTCTTGAGGTACTACTGCTTAACTTTCTCTCCAGTTCTTATTAGAGCTTCTTATTGATCTAAGTCTCCCTTACAATTAAGCCTTTCTTCCATGTTACATCAACATCCACAATCATTGTTTCAGATTTGAGCCTTGAACAGATTAAGTAGATGGTTTGTAGCAGAGACTGATGTCTGGCTGAGCAAGCTTATTTCTTCCGTCACTCATTGATGATGGATGCAGAAAACTACCCAAGTCATACAGGCATCATAACGGGAGAGTAGATAACTAGATGTGTAAGTTGTCCATAGAGGACGCCAGTGTCATGGCTGAGTCTGAGGAATAAAACTGTTTTGTATTGTTACATTTTCAAAGTTAAAAGAAGAGATAATAATTGTAAGAAAACAATCCATGGGCATCATAACTAGTTTGCACCTGTCAGATCGAATGTGTGTGTATGATTTCCTCTACCGACACTTAGAAAAATCTTAATTGTTTTACATATTTCACTATTCCCATTACTGGTTTCCATATTTGGTTTTCTGTAAACTGACACAATACATTCATATAAAATCCAGATAAGTTCTGTCAATTGTCACACTACTGCTTAAACCCTTCAGGAAGGCATTAGTGTTCCCATCTATGAATATGATATGAAGTGTGTTGTCTTAAAAAGGCACATTAATAAAAATTAACTATAAAGACAGATTAAAATGAACAATTATGATTTTTAAATCTAAAATAAATTTTGATAAAATCTGAAAATATAAAACTCTTATCTCAAAAGAATTGGGGTATTATAGGCATGAGCCACTGTGCCCAGCCTAAGAATAAATATATTTTTAAGGCTTTTTTGGTAACATTATCGATATATAACCATAGATTTTATTCACCTATGTGTACTTGGTAAGGCCATTCCTATTCTGAAGACAAATGTATTCAATATTACTCTTTGATTCACATTATACCCTTGGTAATGTGTTTACGATATTAACTGCACAGTGTTAGTTATGAGGCAGGCATGAAAAATTCCTTTAAAACCTTAATTGTACAAATTATCTGTACCATCTGCACTCCTCCTTCGAAAGCCAGCTATATGTCTGGCTTGACATAGTTCCCTCCACTTAAAAAAAGTGGGGAGGCCCAAAAGAAGAGTCTTGTAGCCTTCTACAAACTCATTTCCAGCTCTAGGCAGCCTGGACTGGCAGAAGGACAAGCTCTAACAAAGCACCACATATTTGTCCATTTTTCACAACGCTGATAAAGACATACCCGAGACTGGGTAATTTATAAAGAAAAAGAGGTTTAATGGACTCACAGTTCCACGTGGCTGTGGAGGCCTCACAATCATGGTGGAAGGTGAAAGGCACATCTTACCTGGTGGCAGAAAAGAGAGAATCAGAATCAAGCGAAAGAGGAAACCCCTTATAAAATCATCAGATCTCACGAGACTTATTCACTACCACGAGAACATATGGGGGAAACTGCCCCCGTGATTGAATTAACTCCCACAGGTCCCTCCCACAACGTGGGAATTATGGGAGCTACAATTCAAGATGAGATTTGGGTGGGTAGGGCCACAGCCAAACCATATCACAACATTATCAAAAATAACTTCCAATGTACTATTTGATATTTAGATATTTTACATTTCCCTTTTAAAATACAAACCCCACCAGCCCCTGCCCCTGGTGAATGAGGGCTATCAATACCTCACTATGAATTACAGTAAGATATTTAAATCATGTCTTTTAAGAGCAGATTTTTTTTTTTTTTTGAGACGGAGTCTCACTCTGTTGCCCAGGCTGGAGTGTAGTGGCATGATCTCAGCTCACTGCAACCTCTGCCTTCCAGGTTCCAGCGATTCTCCTTCCTCAGCCTCCCGAGCTGGGATTACAGGCACACGCCACCATGCACAGATAATTTTTGTATTTTTAGTAGAGACAGGGTTTCACTATGTTGGACAGGCTGGTCTCGAACTCCTGACCTCGTGATCCACCCGACTCAGCCTCCCAAAGTGCTGGGATTTCAGGCGTGAGCCACTATGCCTGGCTTAGAACAGATATTGTTAAAAGAGATAGGGCAGGTGAAGGAGAAGAGATAACTCGGGGACTAGCAGGTAAGGCCTAGGTGGGATGCCCCAGGAGAGGCAGCTTGACAGCTAGAGAGGAACATGGGAGGACACGAAAGACTGACTTCATCCATCTTCCAACTTCAGAATTTTTATAAGATACTCAACAAGTACATTCCCCTCAACCCCTCAACTCGTCTTGGGACTGCCATTGGCTAAATAACCTGATGCTTTACATAAATCACAAATAGAGGGCATGTTATCATATAAGCTGAAGCATTTGCCTCACTATATCATGTGTATATATTGTATCTATGTAATAATATAAATGGATCTAACATTTATCTTTGATGTTAAGAATGCTTTAGTAGGCTATGACACTTGGATAGCTATCAATCCAATTTTCAATACTTCTGAAAAGAAACAGCAAGAACTTATTGTGTACTTTCTACCCTTCCAGCAGTCTCTTCTACTCCTCCCCTCCAACCCTGCAATTTTTTAACATTAGCAGTAAAAGCAAATGACAGATTGCACTCCAGGATTTTATAAAATGTGTAAACATATTCTGCTCAGAAACATAGATCTAAAAACATAAAACAACAACCACATGTTATTAGCAAATACTATTTATTAATTATAAGTAGTAGTATTAAAATAAGGAAGAGAATTAGAGTTGCAGGCTTAAATTTCTTTTAACTTCTTGAGCTATCTGCTCTATAACAGCTTATATTTTTTCAAATAATTAGCTCTTGATAATGAATTACTCATAGTTAAGATCTAGAAAGCTACTTGTCTTCCGGTTGCTAATAGGATGGTACTGAAGCAGTCTTGTAGTTCTTTGAATTTAGTGCCCTAAAATTGGAAAATAAACACACATTAATTTTATAGGTACAAGTCAAATACCTGTACATTCTTTTTTTTTTACAAACATTAACTATTTTATTATGATAAAAGTGATGCATACTCATTTTAGAAAATACAGCTAAACCCACACATAGAAAATTATTTATAGTTTTGCCACCCAAAGATAATTACAATTGATACTTATGTATCAACCATCTGTGCACTGACACATCCCTAACATCAAAATGGAAGCATCTAGCATATATTGTTTGTGATCCTGAAAGGTGCATTCTTCTGTTAATATGTAGCTATCTCTAATTTTCCAGCTATTATGTAGAATAAGATTCAGCAAACCTTAATGAAACTTATGGTCACAAAGAAATATAAGAGTAGATTCCTGACCAGGGTTCACATCCACCAATTTTCTACATTGAGAGTTTGGTAACTTGATTTACCTAATTGCAACAATGATTATTTAATTGTATTTCATCTTGCTTGTCATTTTGTAATCTAAACATCATTTTCTTTTTTTTTTTATTATACTTTAGGTTTTAGGGTACATGTGCACAATGTGCAGGTTTGTTACATATGTATCCATGTGCCATGTTGTTTTGCTGCACCCATTAACTCATCATTTAGCATTAGGTATATCTCCTACTGCTGTCCCTCCCGCCTCCCCCCACCCCACAACAGTCCCCGGAGTGTGATGTTCCCCTTCCTGTGTCCATGACTTCTCATTGTTCAACTCCCACCTATGAGTGAGAACATGCAGTGTTTGGTTTTTTGTCCTTGCGATAGTTTACTGAGAATGATGTTTTCCAGTTTCATCCATGTCCCTACAAAGGACATGAACTCATCATTTTTTATGGCTGCATAGTATTCCATGGTGTATATGTGCCACATTTTCTTAATCCAGTCTATCGTTGTTGGACATTTGGGTTGGTTCCAACTCTTTGCTATTGTGAATAGTGCCACAATAAACATACGTGTGCATGTGTCTTTATAGCAGCATGATTTATAGTCCTTTGGGTATATACCCAGTAATGGGATGGCTGGGTCAAATGGTATTTCTAGTTCTAGATCCCTGAGGAATCGCCACACTGACTTCCACAATGGTTGAACTAGTTTACAGTCCCACCAACAGTGTAAAAGTGTTCCTATTTTTCCACATCCTCTCCAGCACCTGTTGTTTCCTGACTTTTTAATGATGGCCATTCTAATTGGTGTGAGATGGTATCTCACTGTGGTTTTGATTTGCATTTCTCTGATGGCCAGTGATGATGAGCATTTCTTCATGTGTTTTTTGGCTGCATAAATGTCTTCTTTTGAGAAGTGTCTGTTCATGTCCTTCGCTCACTTTTTAATGGGGTTGTTTGTTTTTTTCTTGTAAATTTGTTTGAGTTCATTGTAGATTCTGGGTATTAGCCCTTTGTCAGATGAGTAGGTTGCAACAATTTTCTCCCATTCTGTAGGTTGCCTGTTCACTCTGATGGTAGTTTCTTTTGCTGTGCAGAAGCTCTTTAGTTTAATGAGATCCCATTTGTCAATGTTGGCTTTTGTTGCCATTGCTTTTGGTGTTTTAGACATGAAGTCCTTGCCCACGCCTATGTCCTGAATGGTATTGCCTAGGTTTTCTTGTAGAGTTTTAATGGTTTTAGGTCTAACATTTAAGTCTTTAATCCATCTTGAATTAATTTTTGTATAAGGTATAAGGAAGGGATCCATTTTCAGCTTTCTACATATGGCTAGCCAGTTTTCCCAGCACCATTTATTAAATAGGGAATCCTTTCCCCATTGCTTGTTTTTGTCAGGTTTGTCAAAGATCAGATAGTTGTAGATATGTGGCATTATTTCTGAGGGCTCTGTTCTGTTCCATTGATCTATGTCTTTGTTGTGGTACCAGTACCATGCTGTTTTGGTTACTGTAGCCTTGTAGTATAGTTTGAAGTCAGGTAGCGTGATGCCTCCAGCTTTGTTCTTTTGGCTTAGGATTGACTTGGCGATGCGGGCTCTTTTTTGGTTCCATATGAAATTTAAAGTAGTTTTTTCCAATTCTGTGAAGAAAGTCATGGGTAGCTTGATGGGGATGGCATTGAATCTATAAATTACCTTGGGCAGTATGGCCATTTTCACGATACTGATTCTTCCAACCCATGAGCATGGAATGTTCTTCCATTTGTTTGTATCCTCTTTTATTTCATTGAGCAGTGGTTTGTAGTTCTCCTTGAAGAGGTCCTTCACATCCCTTGTAAGTTGGATTCCTAGGTATTTTATTCTCTTTGAAGCAATTGTGAATGGGAGTTCACTCATGATCTGGCTCTCTGTTTGTCTGTGATTGGTGTACAAGAATGCTTGTGATTTTTGTACATTGATTTTGTATCCTGAGACTTTGCTGAAGTTGCTAATCAGCTTAAGGAGATTTTGGGCTGAGACAATGGGGTTTTCTAGATATACAATCATGTCATCTGCAAACAGGGACAATTTGACTTCCTCTTTTCCTAATTGAATACCCTTTATTTCCTTCTCCTGCCTGATTACCCTGGCCAGAACTTCCAGCACTATGTTGAATAGGAGTGGTGAGAGAGGGCATCCCTGTCTTGTGCCAGTTTTCAAAGGGAATGCTTCCAGTTTTTGCCCATTCAGTATGATATTGGCTGTGGGTTTGTCATAGATAGCTCTTAGTATTTTGAGATACGTCCCTTCAATACCTAATTTATTGAGAGTTTTCAGCATGAAGGGTTGTTGAATTTTGTCAAAGGCCTTTTCTGCGTCTATTGAGATAATCATGTGGTTTTTGTCTTTGGTTCTGTTTATATGCTGGATTACATTTATTGATTTGTGTATGTTGAACCAGCCTTGCATCCCAGGGATGAAGCCCACTTGATCATGATGTATAAGCTTTTTGATGTGCTGCTGGATTCGGTTTCCCAGTATTTTATTGAGGATTTTTGCATCAATGTTCATCAAGGATATTGGTCTGAAATTCTCTTTTTTGGTTATGTCTCTGCCAGGCTTTGGTATCAGGACGATGCTGGCCTCATAAAATGTGTTAGGGAGGATTCCCTCTTTTTCTATTGATTGGAATAGTTTCAGAAGGAATGGTACCAGTTCCTCCTTGTACCTCTGGTAGAATTTGGCTGTGAATCCATCAGGTCCTGGACCCTTTTTGGTTGGTAAGCTATTGATTATTGCCACAATTTCAGAGCCTGTTAGTGGTCTATTCAGAGATTCAACTTCTTCCTGGTTTAGTCTTGGGAGGGTGTATTTGTCGAGGAATTTATCCATTTCTTCTAGATTTTCTAGTTTATTTGCATAGAGGTGTTTGTAGTATTCTCTGATGGTAGATTGTATTTCTGTGGGATCGGTAGTGATATCCCCTTTTTCATTTTTTATTGCATCTATTTGATTCTTCTCTCTTTTCTTCTTTATTAGTCTTGCTAGCGGTCTATCAATTTTGTTGATCTTTTCAAAAAACCAGCTCTTGGATTCATTAATTTTTTGAAGGGTTTTTTGTGTCTCTATTTCCTTCAGTTCTGCTCTGATTTTAGTTATTTCTAGCCTTCTGCTAGCTTTTGAATGTGTTTGCTCTTGCTTTTCTAGTTCTTTTAATTGTGATGTTAGGGTGTCAATTTTGGATCTTTCCTGCTTTCCCTTGTGGGCATTGAGTGCTATAAATTTCCCTCTACACACTGCTTTGAATGTGTCCCAGAAATTCTGGTATGTTGTGTCTTTGTTCTCGTTGGTTTCAAAGAACATCTTTGTTTCTGCCTTCATTTCATTATGTACCCAATAGTCATTCAGGAGCAGGTTGTTCAGTTTCCATGTAGTTGAGCAGTTTTGAGTGAGTTTATTAATCCTGAGTTCTAGTTTGATTGCAATTGTAAAGACCATCGAGGCTAGGAAGAAACTGCATCAACTAACGAGCAAAATAACCAACTAACATCATAATGACAGGATCAAATTCACACATAACAATATTAACTTTAAATGTAAATGGGCTAAATGCTCCAATTAAAAGACACAGACTGGCAAACTGGATAAGGAGTCAAGACCCATCAGTGTGCTGTATTCAGGAAACCCATCTCACGTGCAGAGACACACATAGACTCAAAATAAAGGGATGGAGGAAGATCTATCAAGCAAATGGAAAACAAAAAAAGGCAGGGGTTGCAATCCTAGTCTCTGATAAAATAGACTTTAAACCAACAAAGATCAAAAGAGACAAAGAAGGCCATTACATAATGGTAAAGGGATCAATTCAACAAGAAGAGCTAACTATCCTAAATATATATGCACCCAACACAGGGGCACCCAGATTCATAAAGCAAGTCCTGAGTGACCTACAAAGGGACTTAAACTCCCACACAATAATAGTGGGAGATTTTAACACCCCACTGTCAACATTAGACAGATCAATGAGACAGAAAGTTAACAAGGATATCCAGGAATTGAACTCAGCTCTGCACAAAGTGGACCTAATAGACATCTACAGAACTCTCCACCCCAAATCAACAGAATATACATTTTTTTCAGCACCACACCACACCTATTCCAAAATTGACCACATAGTTGGAAGTAAAGCTCTCTCTCTTTTTTTTTTTTTAAGACAGGGTCTCACTCTGTTGCCCAGGCTGGAGTGCAGTGGTGCAATCACAGTTCACTGCAACCTCAACCTCCTAGGCTTTCAAGCAATCCGCCTGCCTCAGCCGCCCAAGTAGCTGAAACTACAGGCATGTGCCATCATGCCTGGCTAATTTTTATATTTTTTGTAGAGACAGAGTTTTGCCATGTTGCCCAGGATGGTCTTAAAATCCTGGGCTCAAGCAATCTGCCTGCCTTGGCCTTCCAAAGTGCTGAGATTACACACATGAGCCACCATGCCCAGCCTATCTGTACATTCTTATAAAAACTTTTTTCATTAAAAAATTTAAAACAAATATACTTTGTAACATATTAACAATCCAAAATCAAAATTTTCTCATCAACTTAAAATACTTCATTTTATTAAAGCCATATATACTTAGAAGATACAATTTAAGAAGGAAAACAATTACGGAATCAATTTTAAATTCTACTGTCCAAAAGTTTACTGGTTTTAAAATTAGGGTAAAAGAAGCTAGAACTTGATTCAGGATAATGTTTTGATAATGTATTATAAAAAGAAAAGGATTTCAATAAATTCAAAATTACTAAACGGAAGATAAAATTGAGATTTTTCAAAAGAACAATCACTTATTCTTCTCTTTCTCCTTGCTCCAAACATATATGCTACAGCATCATAGAACTTTCTCAGGTTTATTCTCTGGATAGAAAAGGACGCACAGAAAACCTGAAATACTGGCCCCCTTCCCACACACAAAGTTCCATCTATCAGAGGGTGCGTGTGGTGAGGAAAATTCTAATTTTACCGTCTGTTTATTAGATGAAGTTGGGCAGAGTAGTGATAAGTGGCTTGCCAGAGGTTAAAGATTAAAAGGATAGAAAAAAGCTCCGTATCTTCCTGTTTCTAAGTCCAATACTTTACCAACTAGCCCACAGAGAATAGTATTCCTGTAGACAACAGTTTAAATTACATACATTTACCCTAATATCTGGGGGAATCGTGGTTCAGTGACACAGATAAGTTTTTGTTAATTCAGAAAATGTGAATTTTGCTAAGTCAAAATCAATTGTCCTTACTTATTCCACAAAATTGTCACCAAAGTGCTACAAAGAGTAGATAAAATATGCAAAAATCGGTCATCATCGTCATCTGTATTAGCTTATTATAATAAAACCCATATGGGTTAAGCTACCATTCAAAATGTATTTCCCGCCAGGCGCAGTGGCTCACACCTGTAATCCCAGCACTTAATCCCAGCACTTTGGGAGGCTGAGGCGGGCAGATCACCTGAGGTCAGGAGTTCGAGACCAGCCTGACCAACATGGCAAAACCCCGTCTCTACTAAAAATACAAAAATTAGCTGGGCATGGTGGTGGGCACCTGTAATACCAGCTACTTGGGGGGCTGAGACAGGAGAGTTGCTTGAACCTGGGAGGCGGAGGTTGCAGTGAGCCGAGATCACGCCATTCCACTCCAGCCTGGGTGACAAGAGTGAAACTCCGTCTCAGAAAAGGAAAAAAAGACAACATGTATTTCCAAAACCTGTTCCTTCAAACCCGTGTATAGTATCAGCAAGACATGGTAGGCTTGGAAAGCTTGAATTGGCTAATTATTACAGCTAAGAAGGACTATTCATTTCACCTACATTACCTCACTTATAATGGCATCTCATACATTAGTGATTTTGTATTAATTGCATAGTTCAACTTCTATTTGATGGTATCATAACAATTTAGAGCTGTTGTCAAAGCAGTATTGGAGTTTGGGGGGGTGATTATTTTATTTTACATAAAATGTGAATGTACTATGCTTCCAGTTAACTGCAGTGATACTATGTGACTGAAATTGAACTCACAGGAAAAACACTGGTTCTAGTATTCCTAATGAGATGCATACATGGCTTAATACAGATGTCACGGTATTGGAGGCCACTGAAATACACACAGCATTCTGTAGTTAATGCTAGTGACACATACAAGTGCTCAAGAAAAAACTTCACTTGACAAATGCTTTATCTGGGAAATATTGAGATAAATGTTTTGAAAAAATATAAAATCACACATAGCTATATGTAACAAAATAACTATCATACAAGGTATAACATATATGGAATGACTATAACACATAAAAGACAGGTTTGAGATAGGAGTTCAGTAGAAGCTCCATCTGAGGATATTAGCAGACTTCAGAGAAGAGATGATAGAAGATAGAAGGTAGAATGAACAACCTTACCGGCAATGTAGTAGAGTAGGTTAAAAAAAAGTACATGTATTTCATGAGGCTCAAGGAAAAGATACATGAAAATAACAAAGACAACAGGAAAGCAGCTTATAGCCACCTTACAAGGGGCTTCAGTTTTTTAAGCAAATGTTTGAAACTAGATGGCATCTCAAGCTAATTAGTCCCCATGAAACCAGAAGATAACTTCAATATTTTTTTTTTAGAGAAAACACATCTTAAAGTACATAAAATACAGTAAAATTATGTACATCACAAAAAATGTCGTGGGCTGTGGATACTATGTCTGAAGTAACAAACTATATACCATTTAAAATTTTCCTTATGTAAAATCATTTTTTTCTAATCTTGCAAACTCTCAACTTAAAATGTAGTGCTAGGTAGTCCCTGAATGATATAAAGCTTAAGATGCCCAGAAATTTTTTTTCAACTTAAGCAACTGACTAGATTAAAATAATTCAGTCAGAAAATTGGATACATATTGAAACTCTAAATGGATGTTGAGTGAGAGAATAAAGTGAAAAAAGGCCATTGTTAGGTATCCAGGGACCACACGATCTTCTCAATAGTCTCATGAGCAAGAAGAGCAGTACAAGTATGAACATCATCTAAGTTAGAGCACCCCAAATTATCAAAGTTTTAAGATAGTATCAACTTACTATGAAGTCTTCTTTCCCAAAATAATTCATGTATTCAAAATCATATTTCCGATTAGGTAAAAGTTAACACATAGCACTGGTATTTTTAATTTATAAAAATGTTAAGTAATTTGTCTTTAGCCGATTAGTTCTGCTGGTAAATACATTGTTCTAAAGAACTTAACGAGTAGTCAATCAGAAATACACCTTTGTGCCAGACGTGGTGGCTCACGCTTGTAATCCCAGCACTTTGGGAGGCTGAGGTGGGTGGATCACCTGAGGTTGGGAGTTCGAGACCAGCCTTACCAACATGGAATAATCCCATCTCTACTAAAAATACAAAATTAGCCGGGCATGGTGTTGCATGCCTGTAATCCCGGCTACTCGGGAGGCTGAGGCAGGGGAATCGCTTGAACCCGGGAGGCGGAGGTTATGGTGAGCCGAGATCACGCCATTTCACCCCAGCCTGGGGAATAAGAGCGAAACTCCGTCTCAGAAAAAAAAAGAAAAAAGAAATACATCTTTGTAATAAAGGGCAGTTTTATTTTTGTGAAATAATACTAATGTTAGTATTATAATTGCTGTCCCCAAGTGATAAAGATGTACTACTGTTTTTATAAAAGAATGTAAATTTAGTGTCCTTTAGACACAGAATAACTGATTGTTTTTACTCCAAAGAACTTTTTCAGTTTTGAGAGTATACAAAACCTGGATAAAATTGAAGTTTTAAGATACTTTGATAATATACTTTTTCTCAAAGCCTTATAGTTATGTTGGCATTTTTAATTAACCAGAATATTTTCTATTTTCATAGGTTATCTCAAAGTTAAAGAGACAGAACTCTCAAGCATCATTAGGATTTCTTACAATTGCTAAGAAACTCCCTTCGAGAATTAGCCAATGTTAATGTGTACTGCTAACTGAACTATGAATATCTAACTAGTCTCAAATAACTCATAATGAGGCGCTATAGATTTGCTTTAAAAATTATGCACAGAATGGTTTGGTGCAGATAACTTAAGCTTTTTCAGCTGGGAATTTCAGAAGATGGGGGAGAACTTCTACAAGGGAGGGCAGGTACCTGTACATGGAAGGTGCTGAGATGTCTAAAGTCACCCACATTTGTCATTTTAAAAAGTATATATAAATAAAAGATACTATTTTGAAGAAGTATAAAAGTTGGAAACAATTTTTTCTTGGTTTGTAAGCTAAGTGTAAGATATTCCCACCTTCTGACATTCAAAGTCATTATACTTTCAACTGGTCTGCTTTTTGGTCCACTTGGTGGGTGGAAAATCTTATCGTCTTTGCCAGAAATATTTGCCAATTTAGCCACATAAGGGTCAGCAGAATGTGATGGGTAAGGATCAAATGTTCCTGCCTTCATTCCACCAGGCTGCGAAGAAAAATGAGACAACTTAATGTGATTTTGTAAAATGCCTCTACAAAATTAGCTTGTGAAGAAGTTCATACATATTTTTGTAATCTGCGGAGTTGGTTTTAAAGAAAATGATACCGTTTAATTCAAATACCACCAAAAGGTCTCCCTACCACCAACTTTATAGGGTCAAAACACCATAATCCAAAAGCTCTCTATAAAAATGACAGTGTTTATAGTCAGGTAACAGTCTAAACTATTGCCAAGCATTAATATTTTAGAGTTTATCAGACCAGGCTATCACTTAGTTAGAAAGTGAGTCTATTAGTAAGGGAAATCCTAGGTCAGATGTATTTTGATAGACAATGGGGAACAAGGAGTGTGGCACAACATGAGTTTACTAAATGCCAGTCAATGAGGATACTTTAAAAAAAGTAATAAGCAATAGCACATAGAAATAGAAAGTGAGAGGAAAATGCGATCTACTTTACTTGTCTTGTAGTCTATTAAGAGAAGTCAATCAAAATATTTTTCAACCTGTACACAAGACAGAAATATTTGTTTTGACTTCTTAAACTGATTTGACAGAATTTTAACTTTATATTCTATATAATCACAGGAAAATTCTATAGAATCATAATAACCCATTTAATTAGGCACCTTTTCTTGTAGTATCTATGCCAAATATACATGAAGATTTAATTCATTTGAAAGATACAGTTATAAGTTTTCAAGTTTTCCAGATTGAAGACACATGGATTATTTTAAAGCTTACAATAACAAGAAAACTTAAAAAGTTTAAATAAATTAATTTAAAAGTATAAAAGCAAAATGAATGAATTAAAAATAGAAAAACATAGGTTAAATAAACCCAAGTGAGGCTTTAAAAAGTAAGTTAATAGCTAAATCTGTAATAGAATTAAGAATGAAAAAGAAGTGAGGAAAGTCTATACCTATACTTAATATGAAAAATATAAAATAGGCCAGGCGTGGTGGCTCACGCCTGTAATCCCAGCACTTTGGGAGGCTGAGGCAGATGGGTCACCTGAGGTCAGGAGTTCAAGACCAGCCTGGCCAACATGGTGAAAACCTGTCTCTACTAAAAATACAAAAATTAGCCAGGCTTGGTGGCACACTCCTGTAATCCTAGCTCTTAGGGAGGCTGAGGCAAGAGAATTGCTTGAATTGAACCTACGAGGCAGAGGTTGCAGTGAGCCAAGATCGTGCCACTGCACTCCAGCCTGGGCAACAGAGCAAGACTCTGTCTCAAAAAAAAAAAAAAAAAAATATATATATATATATATATATATATACACATATAAAAAATAATATTTCTGTAAACCCCAAAAACCTGAATGAAATGACTGATTTTGTAAGAAAATATAATCTACATTGACCAAAAAGAGATAGAAAACCTACACAAAACAGATGGAGAAAGAAATGTAAGAATTGAGAAAATTAGCAGAGCCACCCTGTAATACAGCTAAGCTCAGAACGCTTCACTGTGTGAATTCTTTCATGTCTTCAAAAAGCTGATATTTCTAATGCTATTAAACTGCTATAGAACATAGAAAAACAAAGAAATTACCCCCATTGCTTTAAGATGCCTGCATCCACTTGTACCAAAACAGAACAAGGCATATACATAGTTTTAAAAATATAGACCAATCACACTTCAAATTATTCATGCAAAAATAATAAAATATTAGCAAATAAAACACAGTATTATATTTTACGATTAATACAACACAGCCAAGTGAGATTCATTTCAAGAAATATTGTTATTCAGCTTATGACAAGTAAAAAGTGGGGAGTGAAGGGATAGTCTAAATAGATTACACCATTTGGTAAAATTCAACGTATATTCAATAAAATTCAGCATTAAATTCAGATTAAAAAAAATTGTTTTCAACACAAATAACAAAACAAGAGTAGTACCCTTAATATATGGAGAGATCTTATAAGGTAGCTTACAATATTAAAAACATAAACTTTGAAATACAAAGTCTGCAAGAAAAATGAAGAGGCAATTTACAGAAAAAAAGGTACTGACTAACGTTTATAAACTGCTGGAGCATTTTAATTTTGATTCTCACTTGTTAACTTCTGCAGCAGGAAAATAGTTAATTTTAATTGCCATTCCAAAAACTAAAAGATGGTTTGGCTTTTTATGGTTTTAAGAAAAACTAGACCTAGGGTCTAGAGAAGCATTTCAAAAATTCATTATGAATTCACCAGGCGTGGTTGCACGTGCCTGTAATCTCAGCTACCCTGGAGAATTGCTTGAACTTGAGAGGCGGAGCTTGCAGCGAGCCTAGATCATGCCACTGCAGTCCAGCCTGGGCAACAGAGTGAGACTCCGTCTCAAAAAAAAAAAATTATTATAAATTCAAATACATTTGAAGAGACTAATAATTTTTTTTTTTTTTTTTTTTTTTTTTTTTTTTTTTTTTTTTTTTTTTTGAGACGGAGTCTCGCTCTGTCGCCCAGGCTGGAGTGCAGTGGCGCGATCTCGGCTCACTGCAAGCTCCGCCTCCTGGGTTCACGCCATTCTCCTGCCTCAGCCTCTCTGAGTAGCTGGGACTACAGGCGCCCGCCACGACGCCCGGCTAATTTTTTGTATTTTTAGTAGAGACGGGGTTTCACCGTGGTCTCGATCTCCTGACCTCGTGATCCGCCCGCCTCAGCCTCCCAAAGTGCTGGGATTACAAGCGTGAGCCACCGCGCCCGGCCGAAGAGACTAATAATTACTTCATGACAAGGGCTTCATTATCCCCTACATTATTCATACTTGGTGATTTCATGTAATTTTGTAAAAACAGGTCCGATGATTCTTGGTATCCATACGAACAAAAGTTTATTATTTACATGGGAAAAAAATCATTTGACAGCAAGAGACAGTATTTCTTTATAATACTTAATTTTTTTCATCCTAAAATTGTAAACTTACCTTTTTACCAGGAGAAGAAGGTTTAAAAGCGTTTGAAATTGATTCTTTCTTCTCTTCTTTTTTAATTGGTGGTAAAGTTTCCTCAGAAAAATAAGGATTAGCGTCAAAATAGTCCCTTGGGTGAAGATTTAACTTAAACGGTGCTCCTTTAAGTAAACGATGGTGTTCTTCATTTGCTTTCTGTAAATTAAAGAGTTTGAAATTACATAGCATAAATTTCACAAATTGAAAATAACCCAGAGTTAAATCTTTTACATTTTAATATAAACATGATTCTTAAATCCATCCTGCTGGGTGTACTTTTTTAAAACATTAATTTGCAATAAAATAAAACATTGATTTGCTATGTTCTATTTTTATGATACAAAAGATATGCCTACTTACAAACAGAACTATGCTTATTCATTTTGGATACAAATTTATTTGCGATCCTGAGACCTTATCACTTGAACGAATCTATATTAACTATCTGGGCAGTATGATGCAGTACAACAAGACTTGTCTCTAGTTCAAGCCCTTCCTGCTTTGTAGCATTTCTGAGACTCTGGGAAAGTTACATTTTAGTGTCACATCTTCTTCGACTGTAAATGAAGACATTATTATTCCCCACTTAATGCTGTTGTAAAGATTACATGAGATTATGTATATATATGATTTTATATGTATATATGAGATATGTATATAACATTTTTATAATTTAAAAAAATTATATATAAGATTATGTATATATATCACATATATGTGTATATATCTCACATATACATATATCTCATATATACGATATATATACATATATGTATATGTGTATATGTGAGATATGTATATACATTTTTATAATTTTTAAAAATATTTTATATGTATATATGAGATTATATATGTGTATTGATTATATATATATAATCTCATATATGTATACATATATATAATCTCATAATATATATATGAGATTATATATATGTATATATGACATTCCCCATATAAGTAAACAGGTCTCATTATAAGTCAGATATGGTACACAGTGAGTGTAAGAGGCA
Source organism: Symphalangus syndactylus (assembly GCF_028878055.3). NCBI lineage: Eukaryota > Metazoa > Chordata > Mammalia > Primates > Hylobatidae > Symphalangus > Symphalangus syndactylus. The sequence continues at coordinate 158,615,118 of NC_072426.2, read as the reverse complement.
TATGCTAGTACATTTTAGTTTTTATCTCTGCCATTTAATAAAGTGAGCAGTTTTCTCCTATCCTTTCACTCTGTCTCCTCATAGGATTCAACCATTCTGTAACCTCCACTTTTTCCCATCACCCCCCAACTCCTCCATCCCATTTGCTCATCATAATGGCTTCTTGATCAGCCCAAAAGTATTACAATTACTTTTGCAGGCACAGATAGTAGGGTGTGGTGGGAATATGGCTAAGGGTCAGGATATGACTCTTTATTTAAAATAGAACATAGTTGATCAGGCCAGGCTAATAGAAGTTTCACAGCTAGTTTAGAGAGATGTAAAATAGATGTGGTAAAAACCATAGGAAGAGAGAAAATTCGCCCTGGAAGGAGCTGAGAGGATATACAGCAAGATATGAAAATCTAATAAAAGGGTAAAATTATCACAATCCACAAACATGAGTTTGCCACTGTCCCAGTGATATAAATAGATAGAACCAAACAAAATTAGATCTAAGTGAATTATTATTATTATTATTATTTTTGAGACGGAGTCTCGTTCTGTCACTGAGGCTGGAGTGCAGTCGTGCGATCTTGGCTCACTGCAACCTCCGTATCCTGGGTTCAAGCGGTTCTCCTGCCTCAGCCTCCTGAGTAGCTGGGATTACAGGCGCCCGCCACCACACCTGGCTAATTTTTGTAAGATTAGTAGAGACGGGGTTTCACCATGTGGGTCAGGCTGGTCTCAAACTCCTGACCTCGTGATCCGCCCATCTTGGCCACCCAAAGTGCTGGGATTACAGGTGTGAGCCACCGCGCCCGGCCTCAAGTGAATTATTAATATCGAGTTAACTATTTAAATAAAGGAAAGGTTGAAACATTCAAAACAGATTTTTTACCTTATAATTTAGTTTTGCTGCATCATAGAAGTCGGCAGAGTGTGAAAACTGTTTACCTATGGTAATATTTGCATAGCTAAGGAAGCAAAGTAAGTAATGGTGACTTCAGAGTTCAGAAATTTAATTTTTTTAAATTTCAAAACAAATGATATGACAAAGTATTAAAAATATCTTACCCATATCCAGTTCCTTTCTTTCCCGGGTTTGTGTATAAATTCTTTCCAGGTGCCTTATATTTTTCTCGAGGTTTTGACTGTGTGCTGAAAAATGGGACTGGACCACCTATTGTTCCATAGTAGCTTCCTAAGCCACATCTTAAATATAATTTTTTGATGTTTTAAAAGGAGGAGTTTAAAATGGCAAAGTTTAAGTCTATTTTATCATAATTTTTAAACAGATTAAAAAAAGAGAAAAAAATGCTAGTTTTAATCTAATTTCATTTTCCTCATTCTTAAGCCATAGATTTTGACATGAGATATGTTTCTAATATTTTTATTATTATAAACATTCTACAAAAAATAGAACTGCATAATTCTTAGGAAGTTAGAATCATTCTCATTAATTCAGTTAACTATAACAATAAACAGAGTCTTTTGTGTTTTTAGATTAATTTATGGACACTTTATGGCAAGTTAGCTAATAAATGGCTAATTACTTCTGACTATCCACCCACCAGAAACTACACTTACAAAACAAATACTTAAGACTGCTGTTTCCACTACTGACAGAAAGTGACTCATGGAATTTGGGTGCTAATTTTCTTCTGTTTGGTTTATATCCCATAACTTTACTGTAGAAAAAATTAACCAAACATTTTCTTTTCTTCCATTTTAATGTTAAATTTTCTGGGCACACAGTATCTATGTAAAATCATCAGAGTATTTACTATCTAGCACTTTAACAAAATTTTTCTTAAAACTTCCACAATAAGGGTAACTATTGTTAGCAACAGTCACAGTCTCTAATTCTTAAGTTAACATTGAAGTAAACAAATTTTAATAATCAGAAAAATGTCTACAAGACAAATGAAACCTTACTACTATCAAAACTTGACACTGTTCATACATCTGAGTTAAAAATTTCAAAAACTAGAAAGACATCAACATTGATTGCTTATTGTCAATACCTTCAGTCTACAAATGGTAGGAAAGCATATTTTAATTAATCCCTCTTTATGAACCTATATAATGAAATTCTAAAATACAACAAGGAAATAGAGCAGGGATAATGCAGATAAAGGAGAACTATTCACAGACAGGCATAATTTACCCAAAATGTGATTTAACGCAAGCATTAAAAGTCATTCTATTTAGAATTTATTAAATGCCTACGGTTCCGGGGATGGCCGTGGTGGCTCACGTATGTAATCCCAGCACTTTGGGAGGCTGAGGTGGGCAGATCACCTGAGGTCAGGAGTTTGAGACCAGGCTGGCCAGCATGGCGAAACCCATCTCTACTAAAAATACAAAAAAACTAGCCGGGCGTGGTGGTCTGTGCCTGTCATCCCAGCTACTTGGGAGGCTGAGGCAGGAGAATCTCGCTTGAACCTGGGAGGCAGAGATTGCAGTGAGCTGAGATCGCGCCACTGCACTCCAGCTTGGATGACAGAGCCAGACTCCATCTCACAAAAATAAATAAATAAATACACAAATACATAAATAAATAAATAAATAAATAATTAACCTACGGTTCCATAATTTGGTATTGAATAAGTACCTGTATAAGGGTTCTTATTTATAACACCAGTCTCTCTTTTTGGAAACACTTTCTGTATCCACTAAATTACAGATGTTTTTCACATATCTGTGAATTATTTTAAAAAAGAAAAGCTAGTCTAATTATAAAACTGGTATTATTTCTTGGCTGACAGATGAATATAAGCATATTATAAACTAATGTATCAAGGTAGCAATTTCCAATTATTACCACGAGTCAAACTTTATCACAGGCAGGAGAAAAGACTGAAAAATAGGAAAAAGTTATTTCACACATTACATGAAAAAGAAATAAAGTAGTGACAGAAGGAAAAAATCACATTTTTAAAATTTATATCTAAGAAAATGAAAAATTTCAAGAAACAGTAGCAATAATAAATAATTCAAATCTATCCAAAGTGTCAAAAGGTAGAAAAAGATGAAATTAAAGAAAAGAAGAAAATCCTCACTCTTTTTTTATTTTTTTTCAGACACGGTCTCACTCTGTTGCCCAGGCTGCAGTGTAGTGACACAATCTTAGCTCACTGCAGCCTCAAACTCCTGGCTCAAGCGTTCCCTGCAACCTCAGCCTCCCGAGTAGCTGGGACTAAAGTCATGCATCACCACGCTGGCTTAATTTTTGTATATTTTGTAGAGGTGGATTTTTGTCATGTTGCCCAGACTGGTCTCAAACTCCTAGACTCAAGCAATCCATCCACCTCAGCCTCCCAAGGTGCTGGGATTACAGGCATGAGCCACTGCGCTCACCAAAAATCCTCACTCTTTTTTTGTTTTGTTGTTTTGTTTTTGAGACAGAGTCTCTGTCGCCCAGGCTGGAGTCCAGGGGCACAATCTCAGCTCACTGCAGCCTCTGCCTCCTGGGTTCAAGTGATTCTCCTGCCTCGGCCTCCCGAGTAGCTGGGGTTACAGGCACCCGCCACCATGCCTGGCTAATTTTTATATTTTTAGTAGAGACGGGGTTTCACCATGTTGGCCATGCTGGTCTCAAACTCCTGACCTCAGGTGATCCGCCTGCCTCGGCCTCCCAAAGTGCTGGGATTACAGGCGTGAGCCACCATCCCCGGCCAAAAATCCTCACTCTTAATAGAGACAATAATTTTGGCTGATGTTGCCTACTAGAATTAGATGGAAGTATAAGTTATACAAAGTAGTTTTACTAGTCTCAAAAAACACAGTAAATAAGCACAAAATTAGACTTCGGTTATCATCTATCAAATTAATAAATTGAGAGACTCAAAGCTTTGAGTGTAAATGAACATTACTTTTTTTTTTTTTTTTTTGAGATGGAATCTCGCTCTGTCATCCAGGCTGGAGTGCAGTGGTGTGATCTCGGCTCACTGCAACCTCAGGCTCTGGAGTTAAAGTGAGATTCTCCTGCCTCAGCCTCCTGAGTAGCTGGGACTACAGGTGCATGCCACCATGCCCGACTAATTTTTTGTGATTTTAGTTTGTATTTTTAGTAGGGATGGTGTTTCAATGAACATTACGTTTTAAGTCTCAGTTATATAACATTACATTGACTTCATGGTCTAATGTTAAACTAATTTAAAGGGAACATTGACAGTTGTCACAACTAAGATATTGTTAAACCTCATGAGTATATCTTCACAATAATTTAAAAATAATGAATTTTTGATCAATTATTTTCTTCATCAAAAAAGAATTTCTGGCCAGGCATGGCCCAGAACCCTCCTCCAGTTGAACCCAGGAGGCAGAGGTTGCAGTAAGCCAAGATCATGCCACTGCACTCCAGCCTGGGCAACAGAGCAAGACTCCGTCTCAAAAAACAACAACAAAAATTTATCCTAATTACATATTTTTTTCTTTTTTTTAGACAAGGTCTTGCTCTGACATCCAGGCTGGAGTGCAGTGGCTCAATCATAGCTCACTGTAACCTCAAACTCCCGGGCTCAAGGGACCCTCCCACCTCAGCCTCCTGCGTAGCTGAGACTACAGGCATGTTGCTACCACACCTAGCTAATTTTTTAACTTTTGTAGAGATGGGGTCTCTCTATATTGCCCAGGCTGGTCTCAAACTCCTGGCCTCAAGCATTCCTCCTAGCTCGGCCTCCAAAAGTGCTGGGATTATAGGCATGAGCCACTGCACCCAGCCTCATATTTTTATTTATACTTCTTTAACAGCAGAAAAAATAGTCAGGGGCATAGACATGATAATTAAAGGCAGTTTTTTCCTCCAATCTGACTTTGCAAGGTTTTTGAACAAATTTTATTATTTAGGTTGTTTTTATTATATCAACAAATAGACCATAGTGATATAGATAATCCAAAATTTAATATGATAATGAGAATATATTTAATCAAGATTACTTGTCAATCTAAATCATCCAATACAACTATCTCCACCTAAGACAAACTAAGAATAATACTTAAAAATTCATCTTACATAAGTAAGTCCTACAGAAAAACAAATATTTAATTTAGGGATAAAGGTGCAGGAAATATATTTTTGACTTTTCCCAAAAAACACTTACAGCTTTTTCTCTCCACTACTAGGGAGGAAGGCTTTGCCTAGATTTTTTTTGGCTGCTTCCATCATATCCCGTCTCCTCACTTGATTCAGATTTATGTAGCCTTCACCTTCAAAAATCCTTACAAAATGGGGGTCAAAATAACCTGCCTGAAGATCTGACATTTCTTTGGATCCTCCAGGTAGCATCTGTTTATTTTTGCTTGCAGCCTCATTAAAGGGTCCTTTAAAAATAAATTAGGCATATTATAATTTTGAGCTGACTAGCAATTAAAGGACATGAAAAATAAGATAACAATTTCCAAATATGATTTGGGCCAATTATGAATTTTGAGCTCTAAAGCACTGTTTCAAAATATTCCCTGAAAGCTCTGTGTGAATGGCTATCTTGACAATGAGACCTAAGTGGTTTTCATCCAAACATGTTAATATGTAAGGTCTTGGTTATACACTCTGAGTTTTGGAGCTGGTAGAGACCTTAAAGTGATCTAATTCAATGTTTCTCCAACTACAGACTAGAAAGCACTGTGTGAGATGTCAGTGAGAGTGTGTGTGTAGGTCGTGTGTGAGATGTCAGTGAGAGTGTGTGCGTAGGTCGAAGAGAAGGGTGTTTCATACTCAAATTGAAGCAATTCCTCTCTGGGGCATATACTCAAGACGCATGAATGTCTGTGGCCACTAAAAGACGTTAACAAGAATGTTCATAGCAGTTTTATTCACAATGATCAAAAACATAAAACAGCCCAAATGTCCATCAACAGGAGAACAGATTTTTAAACTGTGGAATTTATACAGTGAAATACTAGTAGCCCAGTAATTTTTTAAAGGCTGTTTTAATAAGTATTTAGAACTTCTTTCATAATTTAGATCTAGGAGAGCTCTATTTGAGGAGAGCTTCGGAAACATGGAGAATTTTTTGAAGTGCACACAATCCTTAATTCAATTGGCTATTAAAATGTGAATCTGTATCACTGACTTTTTTTTTTTTTTTTTTGAGACGGAGTCTCACTCTATTGCCCAGGCTGGAGTACAGTGGCACGATCTCAGCTCACTGCAACCTCTGCCTCCCAGGTTCAAGTGATTCTCCTGCCTCAGCCTCCCAAGTAGCTGGGACTACAGGTGTGCACCACCACGCCTGGCTAATTTTTGTATTTTTAGTAGAGACAGGGTTTCACCATATTGGTCAGTCTGATCTTGAACTCCTGACCTCGTGATCCACCCGCCTCGGCCTCCCAAAGTGCTGGGATTACAGGCATGAGCCACCACACCCGGCCTGTATCACTGAGTTTTTTAAACTTTTTTTTTTTTTTTTTTGACTAGGTCTCCTTCTGTCACCCAGACTGGAATGCAGTGGTGTGACCATGGCTCACTACAGCCTCAACCTCCTGGGCTTAACTTCCTGCCTCAGCCTCCCAAGTAGCTGAGACTATAGGCGCAGGACACCATGCCCAGCTAATTTTTGTATTTTTTGTAGAGACAGGGTCTCACTATGTTGTCTAGGCTTGTCTTGAACTCCTGGCCTCAAGCAATCCTCCTGCTACTACCTCCCGAAGTGCTGGGATTACAGCTGTGAGCCACCACACCTGGCCAACTTCAATTTTTGAAAAGGTAATACAGGCCGGGCGCGGTGGCTCACGCTTGTAATCCCAGCACTTTGGGAGGCCGAGGCGGGCGGATCACGAGGTCAGGAGATCGAGACCACGGTGAAACCCCGTCTCTACTAAAACTACAAAAAATTAGCCGGGCGTGGTGGCGGGCGCCTGTAGTCCCAGCTACTCGGAGAGGCTGAGACGGGAGAATGGCGTGAACCCGGGAGGCGGAGCTTGCAGTGAGCCGAGACTGCGCCACTGCACTCCAGCCTGGGCGACAGAGCGAGACTCCGTCTCAAAAAAAAAAAAAAAAAAAAAAAAAAAAAAAGAAAAGGTAATACATTCGAATAGTTCCAAATTCAAAAGTATAAACATTTTCACAAGAATTCTTTCTCCTGTACTTGGCCACCCAATTCTTCTTCCACAGGCAAAGAGACTATCATTTTGTTTCCCAAAGAATGTTCAGGTATGTTCAAGTGAATGTTTTCATGGACATCCTTTTTCATTTTTTTAAATGCTGTCTCTAAGCATTGTTAATGCTTAGCACACTATATAGACTATTCTGCACCTTGCTTTTTTATTTAACAATGTATCTTGGAGATATCTCCAAATCAGTGTTTTATTTTGTATTATTATATAGAAGTAATTGGATATCCAAAAATTGAACTGAGACATTTAAATATTTATGTATATTAGCTCTTTTTATTATTTATGACTTTTGTAAAAATCCCTCAGCCATTCACTTAGCATTTCATTTCTCAGGAAGGTAACAATGGATGGCCTTCTTGGATGCAAATGTAAATGCTGTTTGCATAGGGGAGTGTCCCATCTAACCAAAATATTCTGGGAGAAAACTGCCAGACACCTTTGAAAAGAAATAACATTACTTATGAGGACAATAAATGAGGATAGAGTACTCCAGTAAAAAAAGATTCCTATTCTCATAAAATAAAGTTCTTGCTGGGTGCTGTGGCTCATGCCTCTTAACCCCAGCACTACGGGAGGCTGAGGAGGGAGGATCTCGTGAGGTCAAGAGTTCAAGACCAGCCTAGGCAACACAGTGAGAGCCCCCCCACCACTCCACAAAGTGTTTAAAAATTAGCTGGGCATGGTAGTGTGTGCCTGTAGTCCAGGGACTCAGGAGACTGAGATGGGAGGATCCCTTGAGCCCAGGAGTTTGAGGATGCGGTGAGCTATAATCAGGCCACTGGCACTCCAGCCTGGTTAACAGAGATCTGTTTCTAAATAAATAAATAAATAAATGATATCGCTTAACTCCATTGAAATTTTACAAGTTAACAAACTTTAGAACTAAATGCTTTAAAATATAAACCATTAAAAAAATCATTTGATTTAAATATTAAATCAAATATTTAATATAAAATTAAATCTAAATTTTATATAGAAAATACCCACTATTCGTCCGTAGAGAAAAGCAAATATACTTACGATTAAATTGTGACACATATTTATCACCCACAGTAATATATTCCATCTCACTAAAGAGGCCAATCCTTTCCATGTCCGTTTTCCCTCCTTCGGCAGGCATGGTGGCGTCTGGTGGTGGTGCTCTCTATACCGCTAACTTCATAAGTTTCCCTAGGGTCACTTCTTTTATAGCAAAGTCCTACTTTACATTGAAAATAAAAATAAAAGGGAAAAGTTTAGAAAAAAGTGGTTACTAATTTCCAGTTCTAATTACTTTCAGTCTGAGAGTTTTAAGGCTTACTATAAAACAATAGCCTCGGCCGGGCGCGGTGGCTCACGCCTGTAATCCTAGCACTTTGGGAGGCCGAGGCGGGTGGATCATGAGGTCAGGAGATCGAGACCATCCTGGCTAACACGGTGAAACCCCGTTTCTACTAAAAGTACAAAAAATGAGCCGGGCGTGGTGGCAGGCGCCTGTAGTCCCAGCTACTCGGGAGGCTGAGGCAGGAGAATGGCCTGAACCCGGGAGGCAGAGCTTACAGTGAGCCAAGATTGTGCCACTGTACTCCAGCCTGGGCTACAGAGCAAGACTCCATCTCAAAAAAAAAAAAAAAAAAAAAAAAAAAAAAAAAAAAAACAATAGCCTCATACTCTATGGAGAAAGAACCTACTCTGTGGGGTGGGGGAAAATACTGGGATTCAAAATTATCCAGATGAGCCCTCCCCCTTGACTCTCCATGTGAAGTGCCCGCAAATTACAAAGGAATGTGCAAGATATCATCGATTACACTGCCATTTATCTGTTGGAAATGATAAAATTATTACTGTATGATGTATTATAAACAAATCCTTCTTTTGAGAAGTTCAGGGTAGATTTTAAAATCATAATTATATAAGGCAGACATTTTTCCAGTTTAAATACAATGATTTCAGCATCCTGCATTGTCCCTGATATTGAAAATATAACAGCTTTTCAGAATGCACAACACATCTAGGTATTACCCTACAATTCTTGGGGCTTTTTTCAAGTTTAAATAAACATAATAAATGTGTCATTGGCAAAATTATAAAGGGAATGGGGAAGAGAACAATTATTTAGGCAAGATAAAAAACAAGAACAAAAACAAAAATTCCACAATGAATTCTGAGTATTTGTTAACAGGTATACTTCAACTCTGAGCTTTCTTTGGAAATGACCACTTCAAGCAAAGGCGAAATATTAAACATGCAACTCTTTATGTAGAAATTAATTTTTTTTAAGACAGAGTCTCTTTTTTTTTTTTTTTTTTTTTAGACAGTCCCAGGCTGGAGTGCAGTGGCATGTTCTTGGCTCACTACAACCTCCGCCTCCCAGATTCAAGCGATTCTCCTGCCTTGGCCACCTGAGTAGCTGGATTATAGACACGCGCCACCATGCCCAGCTGTTTTTGTATTTTTAGTAGAGACAGGGTTTTATTATGTTGGCCAGGCTGGTCTGGAACTCCTGGCCTCAAGTGATCCACCCACCTCGGCCTCCCAAAGCGCTGAGATTACAGGCATGAGCCACCACGCTCTGCCAGAAATTAATTTTTAATAGTAGACATGTTCTTAAAAAAAAAGGAGGCCCAAGGAGCTAAGCTTACCTCCATCCCATCCTAAAGTTTTTAAAGCACCAACTATGAGCTAAGCACTGGGCATACACAAGTGAAGAAAACAAACATTGGGTTAGTCTTCACAGTTTGTAATCCAAAGTAAGAACCTTTTTTTTTTTTTTTTTTTTTTGAGACAGAGTTTCGCTCTTGTAGCCCAGGCTGGAGTGCAATAGCACGATCTCAGCTCACTGCAACCTCCGCTTCCCAGGTTCAAGCGATTCTTCTGCCTCAGCCTCCCAAGTAGCTGGGATTACAGATGTCTGCCACCACGCCCAGCTAACTTTGTATTTTTTTAGTAGAGACGGGGTTTCACCATGTTGGCCAGGCTGGTCTCAAACTCCTGACCTCAGGTGATCCACCTGCCTCGGCCTCCCAAAGTGCTGGGATTACAGGAGTGGGCCACCGCGCCCGGCTGGTAAGAACCTTTTACCTTAAATTTATTTATTTGCTTATTAAGATGGAGTCTCACTCTGTCACCCAGGCTGGAGTGTAGAGGCGCTATCTCAGCTCACTGCAACCTCCGCCTCCTGGGTTCAAGCAATTCTCCTGCCGCAGCCTCCTAAGTAGCTGGGACTACAGGCACCTGCCACCACGCCCGGCTGATTTTTGTATTTTTAGTAGAAACGGGGTTTCACCATGTTGGCCAGGCTGGTCTCAAACTCCTGACCTCAAGTGATTCACCTGCCTCGGCCTCCTAAAGTGCTGGGATTTCAGGCATGAGCCACCGCGCCCGGCCTTTTACCTTAAATTTAAAGCAAGCTGTTTGAGTGCCTCTCTGCAAGCCTGCCTGAAACTGGCTCACCTGAGCGTGAATCATTCCTAATATGTAACACCACAGGGGCAAATTCAGATTCATTTTAAACTAAAACATAAGCAAATACAACGCCCTTCCCCACATCCTACCTCTTCCATTAATCAGGGATGCTTTAAAACTAAACTTCAGTCAAGATTTAGTACTCTCATTTACCTTATATTTCAAAGCTCCACCCCTCTGCCCAACCACAAAGGATTCCTGTGCTGCTACTGGGGCCTAAATGTCTCAGGCCCTATATCAGCCAGCCTCATCTGTCACCATGGAAACCGCTGCTGTGGCCCCTTGGCTGTAATTGTTCTCTTTCCGTCCTCAGGCTGGGCTCTCTCCAGCTACAGGACCATTGTCCATGCCCTTTCTCTTTAGCCAGCTACTTCAGCGTGCCGACCTTTTCTCTCCCCACCCCACCCCTCGCCATTAACACTGATTCTTCGGACTGCTCAGTTTCTTAATCACTTCTTTAACTCCATCACAGCGGCATGTACTTCCTTCCAAGCCCTCATCGTGGTTGTCTGCTAGGTCATCATCTTACTTTCGTCGTGAGGAATCCTTTCACGAACGGTAACCCCGCGTCTGCGCAGCTCCCGGCACACAAGCCAGCCAGGGAGGAGGGAGGGAAGAAATTCTTGCCTAGAACTTTCCCACTACTTAACTTTTTTCTTATTAATTTTTTTTTTTTAAACGGAGTCTCGCTCTGTCGCCCAGGCTAGGAGTACAGTGGCGCTATCTTGGCTCTCTGCAGCCTCCGCCTCCCGGGTTCAAGCGATTCTCCTGTCTCAGCCTCCCGAGTAGCTGGGACTATAGGCACCCGCCACCACGCCTGGCTTTTTTTTTTTTTTTTCATTTTTAGCAGAGACGGGGTTCCACCATTTTGCCCAGGCTGGTCTTGAACTCCTGAGCTCGGGTGATGCGCCTGCCTTGGCCTCCCAATGCTGGGATTACAGGCGTGAGCCACCGTGCCCGGCCCCGCCACTACTTTTCTTGAGCAACATTTACAAAATTATTCATTCATTTATTTAATGACCCTTCGGGTCAAGCTTGCTGGTAGAAACTAGAAACACAGATTTAAGAAGGCACAGATGCTGCCCACAAGGAGCTTACAATCTATTAGACAAGAAAATAGAGCATAGCCGAATTATGGCACGTTCCCTTGGAAAAGGTACGGATAGAGTGTCGTGAGAGGTGAAGAAGGGGCAGAAAACTGGAGGGGGTGGATGAGGAGTCTATTTCTCAGGAAGGAAACGGAGGCTGGGAGGTGGCAGGTATCTAAGGGGCAAAACCTGGCGTCCGCGAGGACCAAGTCACCTCTCCTGAGGACACCCACTCCGACAGCCGAGATCGGGTTGCCCCAGCTCGTCCAGGTTAACTGTGCTGCGGGAGCGGCGAGGGTTTCCAGGTGCCCGCGACACGCCTGGGCTGCGAAGCGCCTCTGCACGTTCCACAACAGCTGGCGTTTATTGTATGATGTGTTGCCCCGGGTACGGGAGAATCCATTCCAAACACGCTGCGGGGGATACGAGGAGATTCGAATCCGCACCTAAGAACACGCGTCTGTAGGACAGAAAAGACTTAACTAACAGAATTCTTCAAACATAAGTCTTCGGCTACCCGCCCCGCCTCGCCGTCGGAGAGTTACTGTAGTGTGGTACGCTCTGTGACGTAATGCCGCCGAGCATGTCGGGAGTTGTAGTTGGTCCGCCCGGGCCCCGCCCCTCGGCCGTGCGGTGACGCCACTTTAGGGCGCGGTGACGCCACTTCAGGGCCCGCCCCCGGAGACTTTGGGCAGGCGTCAGCGCTGGTGTCACCGCCACGTCGCGGATATGGTGAGTATCTCTGCTCGTCACCGACCCCTGTTTTTCCCCGGACTTCGGCAGCCGCCACGAGCGGGCTCCACAGCGCCTGAAAGGAGCTGGCCCTGCCGGGGCCCAAGATGGCAGCTGCGAGCTGCGTGGGTTGGGCGGCCTTCCAGTTCCCCTGTCTCAGCGCTGGGCCGGAGGGAAAGTGCCCCACAGAAGTGTGCACCCCGCCTCGGCCACCTTGGACACGCACCCCCTGCTACTCCTCTGTGTGAGAGCATTTTGAGAGACTTTTCGGCGTTTTTGAAGCCTTGCAAGAAGGGCTTAACCTGGGAAAGACAGGCGCAATTTTCTTCTAATACTATATTCCCCTAGTTCCCGTGGTGTTTCCCTCCCCTGGTTTCTCTCCTGTCTCATTGCTCAGCAAGGTTCTCCAATCCCTATCCTAAATGGTGGTGCTCTTCAGGGATGCTTTACACCCTATGCGTTCTCCTAAAATTTTCTAAGTTAGACCTTTTTTCCGAGCTCCAGACCCACAAATCTGCTAACCGTGCCTCCACTTGGATAGCTCATATGTATTCCAAACTCAGCAGGTTCCAAACTGAGCATTTCCACCTCCCCACACCCCACACCTGCTCTTCCTCCAGGAACCCCCAACTCTGTAAATGGCACCACCATATATCCTGTTGTGCCTGCCCAAAACCTGGAAATCATCCTTGACATCTCCCTCTTGTCAACTCCCCGACATGCAGTCAATACTCAAGTCCTATAGATGCTGCTTCTAAATGTCTGTCTGTTGTCACTGCCTCCACTCTTACCATCCTTGGCCTTGAGATCTAACCATCTGGAGTAGTCACCTAAGTGGTCTTTTAAGCAGATCTTCACTCATCGATGCCCCTGCCTGGAATGGGCTGTTGCAGCTTCACTCACCCTTCAGATCTCAGCTTCAGTATTACTTCTTCAGAGGGTATCTCAGCGAATTCGGAAGTCTAGGAAGACTAGTGCTTTCATGAATGATGTCTTATGGAATCTTCATAACAACCCTGGGAAGTTGTGTATTTTTCCAGTTTTACAGAAGAGAAACAGACTTAAGTGATTAGTTAAATTGTTTAAAATGATACAGTAAGTAGCAGAGTTAAAATTTGCTCTTTCCTGTCTAACTTTTATCTTCAGTATCTATAAATATTTTTTATTTAAATGGGTACATACTAGTTTGTATGGTAGTATTCTTTAACTGACTTCTTATTAATAGCTATTTAAGTGGTTTCCATTTATTTTTCTGTGATGAACAACAGTAGAATAAATGGACAACCTTGAAGCTAAATTTGTCCTCAACTTTCTTGTTTCCTTAGAATAAATTCCCACAAGTAGAATTGGGACAAAAGGTATATGATCTTTCAACAGATTACAATTTTAGAATAAATAAAAACAGTGACCCTTATAGAAATGTGACAAAGGATTTGTAAAATGAGAAAAATTGTATTGGTACCTATTTAATACTGTTCTGAGGATTGGAGTGAGTATGTATGTTTAGCATAGTGCCTTTTACATGTTCTTGTTTTATTTTATTTTATTTTTTGGAGACAAGATCTTGCTCTGTTGCTCAGGCTGGAGTGCAGTGGTGTGATCATGGCTCACTGCAGCATTGACCTCCCGGGCCCAAGCAGTCCTCCCACCTGAACCTCCCGAGTAGGTGGGACTACAGGTGCAGCCCACCACACTCAGCTAAATTTTTTTTTTTTTTTTTTTTTTTTGTTTTTTGTAGAGATGGGCATCTTCCTATGTTGCCCAGTCTGGTCTCTAACTCCTGGGCTCAAAGTGATCCTCCTGCCTCCGCCTCCAAAAGTGTTGGGATCACAGGCGTAAGCCACTGCACCCTGCCTGCCTGCCTTTTACATTTGAAGAGCTCAGTAAATGTTAGTACTTACTCATTTATTTCAAAATAGGGGTCTTAGTGTGTACTGTGGTTCTTCAGCCTGTTTGAGAGAGATGTTTTGAGAATCTGATGAAATTTTTGAAACCTCTTCCCAAAAGAGATCTCCCCCTCTCTTTCTCCCTTCTTGTCTCTTTCTCTCGTGTGTGTGTGTGTATATATGTATATATGTATGAATGTGTATCTGTGTGTATATATGTATACACATACAATGATCCATGTCATTTGTCATATATCATCAACTACCTGAAACAGCACATGGATCCAAGTTCAGAACTGATCAGTTCCATTTTGCGAGTGCTCTTTTCCCTTTATAAGTTGTAAGCATTGTCCTGTGCCTTTTACTTTTCAGCAAAAATATGAGTTTTTTATGGCTGTATGATATTCATATTTTTTTTTAACCAATCTCCTGTTGTTGGCAGTTAGGTTAATATCCATATACCCGAATCTTTGTGTGTTTTTCAGATTTTTCTTAGACTAAGTCTAAGATTCTAACTGCATATCACTAGATCAAGCCTATGAATATGAATCTTTGATTCTTACTGCCATATTCTCTGAAGAATTCCACCAGTTGATATCCCACCCTCAGTATGAGTTTCCTCTCATTGTCTTGACTCCCTGGTATTATACTAGGTTCAGTGCCTTGTCACATTCTTAAACTAGTTCTTTACTGTTGATGTTTTATTGTCATTGTTAAACCTGTCAAGATTATAATTTAGAAAGATTGTCTTAAAGCAGTAGTTCTCAACCGTTCACATTAGAATCACTGGCATGGGGGCATAGGGTACTTTTAAATATCCCTGTTCCAGCTGGGCGCGGTGGCTCACGCCTGCAGTCCCAGCACTTTGCCGAGACGGGTGGATCACTTGAGGCCAGGAGTTCAAGACCAACCTGGCCAATATTCTGAGATCTCGTCTTTACTAAAAATACAAAAATTAGCCAGGAGTGGTGGTGCATGCCTGTAATCTCAGCTACACGGGAGGCTGAGGCAGAAGAATCTCTTAAACCCAGGAGGCAGAGGTTGCAGTGAGCTGAGATTGTGCCACTGCATTCCAGCCTGGGTGACACAGTGAGACCCTGTCTCCAAAAAAAAAAAAAAAAAAAAACCCTGTGCCTAGGCCTTAGACCAATTAATCAGAATCTCTGGGGGTACAGCCCAGGCATCAGTATTTCAAGCTCCCCAGGTGATTTCAGTATAGAACAAAGGTTGAGAACCCCTGATTTAAAATTTTGGGGTTGCTTTTTTGTTTTTTCCATAAAACAAGGAATTAACTCATGAAATAATTTGAAGAATCAAGGTTAATTAATGTCTTACCACTAAACTCAGTTAGATTCTAATTTATATGAAAATGAGTTTGTTTTGTTTTACAAGGGAGTTTGTCTTTATTTGTTCTAGGTGATTTCAGAAAGTATGGATATACTTTTCAGAATAAGAGGAGGCCTTGATTTGGCTTTTCAGCTAGCTACTCCTAATGGTAGGTCTTCTGAAAAATTCTTTTTTATTGGAAAATTGATAGTGAAATATACTGAGATTATTTCCACTTTGCAAATGAAACAGAGAGAGAGGATGAACTAAGATTATATTGTTAGTAAGTACATTAAATGGGACTTACACTTAGACACTGTGTTCCATCACACCCACCAGCCCATGGCGCACCTCTGTGCAAATTAGAAAAAGATGTTCCCTTAAGAAAGTTTACTCCCCTCTTCATTAATTGTCACAATAAATGTAAATATCTACAATGAGCACATTGTAAATGTGCATCGAGAATTGTACATTACAGACTTGCAATTATATATATAATCCTGAGTCTCCAGAACCTACTCTCTTAAATACTACAGTATATGGGGATGAGTACAAGAACTCTATGGAAGAAAAATCAACAGGGTTTATATGAAGCAAATTCTAGGATGTCTTCCTGTTGCTGACTTGAACTACAGCCACAAACTGAGATAAAGAACATCTCAGAGGAGGAATGGGATGGGCTGTGTTTGAGATTTGTTTCATTTGATGCCAGTGGAAGGTCAAGTACAGATTCCCAACAGGCATTTGGCTGAGTCAGAAATTTAGAAGAGTGTGGTCAGAGTTGGAGCTAGAGAATGTAATGTCTCTGAAGGGTGATAGTTAACACCCTCATTATAAATGAAATCACTCATGAAAAGTACAATTAGTGGTGCCAGAAGCCACAGAGCAGTTCAGAAAGATCAGGAATTAAAAGTACTGTATTAGTCTGTTTTGCATCTTTCTAAAGGAATACCTGAGACTGGGTAATTTATAAAGAAGAGGTTGATTTGGCTCACAGTTCTGCAGACTGTACAAAAAGCATGGTGCCAGCATCTGCTTCTGGTGAGGCTCAGGAAACTTTCAATCATGGTGGAAGGCAAAGGAGGGGGCAGTGTATCACATGGCAAAAGAATGAGCAAAAGAGAGGGGAGGAGGTGCCAGGATCTTTTAAAGAATCAGCTCTTTTGTGAACTGATAGGAGAACTCACTCTTACTACTGTGAGGATGGCACCAAGCCATTCATGAGGGATCATGATTCAAACACCTCCCACCAGGCCCCACTTCAAACATTGGGGATCACATTTCAACATGAAATTTGGAGGGGACAGACATCTAAACTGTATCAGATACCAGCATTCCTTGAAGGAGATTGCAGCTGGCCATCCTTTACTAGTCCCGTGGAAGGGTGGGAGAGGGTGCAGAATATTCTTTTCCACCCATTCCTTCAACTAATAAATTGTTCTCAGTTTTGGTCCACATTTGAATCCCTACCACCAGACTACATTAAACTACATTTCTGGGACAGAGACCCAGGCATCAGTAAGCTTTCTAGGTAATTCTGATGTGCCATTAAGATAAGAACCATTTTACAAGAACTAAATCACTCATTTTCAGGCCTACGTTACTAGTAGAGTGTAGTTGTTTTCTAAAAAGTTACTTTATGGATAAAACCTTACGTTTCACAACTTGATATAAACTGAAAACATACTTTACTATAATCTTATTCCAAAGTAGAATTAATCCATTAATCAGTAGATAATCCAATAATCAAATGTAAACAAGGACTACAGATACTTTTTACCTAGTAATTAATATAGTTGAACTTGTCTTCTGACTTGATTGTATTCCTCCTCCTTTATCGAACTCTGTCAACACTCAACAAAGGGACTCTCATTAATGAGAAAATATAGAGAATGGACATGCTTAACTTTAAAGGCTTCACAATTTTTTTTAGGTAACTTTACCAAATAGTCCTTTAGGGATAAACAGAAGGTAATTTAAGAATTATGGGCCGGGCGTGGTGGCTCACGCTTGTAATCCCAGCACTTTGGGAGGCCGAGGCGGGCAGATCACAAGGTCAGGAGATCGAGACCACGGTGAAACCCCGTCTCTACTAAAAACACACACACAAAAAAAATTAGCTGAGCGTGGTGGCGGGCGCCTGTAGTCCCAGCTACTTGGAGAGGCTGAGGCAGGAGAATGGCGTGAACCCGGGAGGCGGAGCTTGCAGTGAGCCGAGATCGCGCCACTGCACTCCAGCCTGGGTGACAGAGCGAGACTCTGTCTCAAAAAAAAAAAAAAAAAGAATTATGTTTGTCTTTTGTAGTGCAACTGAAAATCTTTAAATTCTGCTTTCTGAAACATATCAAAATATTTTAATATCTGATTTGTTATGAGTAATTTCTACAATAGCTCCGAAGTATTTATTTATCTAGATAACCAGTGTGGTCATTATTTATTTATTTATTTTTTAAATACTCTTTCAGCAGAATCAGGTCATTGAATAAGTATTTACAAGGCTAAATAGGCTTAGGATTTAGGAATGTAAGGCTAAGATGAGTATTTAAAGATTTTCTCCTTTGACTATATCTTCTTATATTGTTTTGACTTTGGAAACATAAGAATGTTTCCAAATTGAATGTGTCGAATATTCAAAAATATTAAAATACTCTAATTTTTTGAATATTCAAACGTTTTTTTTAAAGTCTATTAAAAGGAAATCCTTGAAAACAAAAACAAACTAAAGCAAGTACGTTGGTGACATAACCATACAGAAGAAAAAAACCAACTGTGACTTTAGAACACAGAGCTTTGATTATATAGGCGTAGTGGGAGGTAGTCCAAAGAGAAAAAGAACTAAGACATTTAAATTTCACTCAATAGTTTTATTGCTATAAGTAATACGTTATTTTAATAGTAATTGGAATCCTTCTACATTACTGATGGGAATATAAAATGGTGCAGCTGCTGAAAACAGCTTGGCAGTTCCTGAAAGTGTGAAATAGAGAGTTGCCACGTGATTCAGAAATTCTATTCTAGGTGATCACCCAAGAGAATTGAAAACACATCCACACAGAAACTGAACTTACACGTAAATGTTCATGGCAGCATATACGTGACAGCCAAAAAGTGGAAACAAATGTATATCAATTTATGAATGAATAACAAAATTGGTGTATCCACAATGGAATATTATCCTGCCATAGAAAGGAATGAAGTACTGGTTCATGCTACAGTGCAGATGAAACATTAAGCTGAGTGAAAGAAGCTAGACACAAAAAGCCCTGTAATGTGTGATTCCACTTATGTGAAATGTCCACAATAGGCAAATTCATAAAGAAAAAAGTAGGTTAATAATTGCTATGGGTGGTATGCTGAAATTCTTTTCATTTTGCAAAGGAAGCTGGGTGAGAGATAAAAACTGTAAGATCATATAGTTAGTAAGTGGATTGAATGGGATTTAAACTTGGATATTGTGTTCCAGCACCCCCACCAGGCCATGGGGTACCATGTGCAAGTTAGAGAAGATGTAGGAGGGCTGGGTGTGGTGGCTCACGCCTGTAATCCCAGCACTTTGGGAGGCCGAGACGGGCGGATCACAAGGTCAGGAGATCGAGACCATCCTGGCTAACATGATGAAACACCGTCTCCACTAAAAATACAAAAATTAGCCGGGTGTGATGGTGGGAGTCTGTAGTCCCAGCTACTTGGGAGGTTGAGACAGGAGGATGGCATGAACCCGGGAGGTGGAGCTTGCATTGAGCCAAGTTCACACCACTGCACTCCAGCCTGGGCGACAAAGCGAGACTCCGTCTCAAAAAAAAAAAAAAAAAAAAGATGTAGGAGGTAAATGAAAAAATTTTCAATTAGAGAAAAGTAGGGGGAATGAGAAATGACTGCTGGTAGGTACAGAGTTTCTTTCTGGAGTGATGAAAATGTTCTAGAATTAGTGATGATTATAAAACCTTTATGAATATACTAAAAGCCCTAAATTGTTTGCTTTAAAAGAATGAATCTTATGGTCTGTGAATTTTGTCTCAATTTTTTAAAAAGATAGGCAAAAAGTTGGCCGGGCGCGGTGGCTCACGCTTGTAATCCCAGCACTTTGGGAGGCCGAGGCGGGCGGATCACAAGGTCAGGAGATCGAGACCACGGTGAAACCCCGTCTCTACTAAAAATACAAAAAATTAGCCGGGCGTGGTGGCGGGCGCCTGTAGTCCCAGCTACTCGGAGAGGCTGAGGCAGGAGAATGGCGTGAACCCGGGAGGCAGAGCTTGCAGTGAGCCGAGATTGCGCCACTGCACTCCAGCCTGGGCGACAGAGCGAGACTCCATCTCAAAAAAAAAAAAAAAAAAAGATAGGCAAAATGTTTTAAAATAATTATTGAATATGGGGAATGGGTATTGAGAGTTTTACTATGCTCTACTTTTGTGTATGTTTGGAACCATACATGTTGAAAAATTTGTTTTTCTTCTATTTATATTCTTTTAATTTAGAAATTTTTCTCAAGAAGGCACTGAAACATGTGTTGAGTGACCTGTCAACCAAGCTTTCTTCAAATGCCCTTGTGTTCAGAATTTGCCACAGTTCAGTGTATATATGGCCTAGCAGTGACATAAACACCATTCCTGGAGAACTGACTGATGCTTCTGCTTGTAAGAACATACTGCGCTTTATTCAGTGAGTACGTTTGAAGATTTCTAGAAATGTTTTCAAAACATCATTTCATATTATAAATGTCTTTGTGTATTAAAAATTTAGATTTGAGCCGGAAGAAGATATAAAACGAAAATTCATGAGAAAGAAGGACAAAAAGTTATCTGACATGGTAAGCAAACCATCTGTCTTCTGTACTGATAAAAATGTTAAATCTTTGAATTTGGAACTGAGTACAATCTTAGAAATAATTTAATCTAACCCTCTTATCATAGGTCAGAATTTTGATGTCCAAAAAGATGAAATGACTTGCCAAAAGTTGTATGTTTGTCTTACATATCTAAGTTTTTGTCTCATTATAATACATAATCTCAAAAGCTTTTTTATAATGCTTTCTTTGCTCCCACAAAAATAAAACAGCCTAAATACATTTATAAATTACGTAAATTGAGGCATTCTGAATCATGACAAAGTGACACATTGTGCCACATAAGACAAATAGTAAACGATTTATTTTTCTTCATACTGTTCTTGGTTTTATTGTTTTTGTGTGTGTGTGTGTGTTTTGTTTTGTTTTTTTGTTTTTTTTTTTCTTTTGAGATGGAGTTTCACTCTTTTCTCCCAGGCTGGAGTGCAGTAGCACGATCTTGGCTCACTGCAACTTCCGCCTCCCGGGTTCAAGTGATTCTCCTGCCTCAGCCTCCTGAGTAGCTGGGATTACAGGGGCCCGCCACCACACCCAGCTAATTTTTGTATTTTTAGTAGAGACGGGATTTCACCACGTTGGCCAGGCTGGTCTCAAACTCCTAACCTCAGGTGATCCACCTGCCTCAGGCTCCCAAAGTGCTGGGATTACAGGTGTGAGCCACCGCGCCTGGCTGGTTCTGTTGATTTTTGAACTGATATTACTGAGTACCTGCCATGTGCCACAAACTTTAACAGATGTTGAAGATAGAAAATGGAGATGCTTCTTCAAGGCACGAAATTGTATGAAGTTAATATGACTACAGTGTTTCCAGGCTAGTAGAGGAAGAATGGGTGGACATAAGGCTGGAGAGGTGGGTATGGGCCTCTTTAGAAGAGGCCTAACTAAACCACTAGCTATGGAAATAGAGAAGAGGGATTGGATATAAGAGATATTTAGGGATACAGTGGATTCTGCTTGGAAACTAACTGGCAAGATCAGTTTCTTGTGTGGGTAAAGATGGAAGGTGAGGAGGACATGAGGTGGGTTTGGGCCATGTTTAAGACCTCAGTAAGATGTACAGATGAGCTGTTAGATTTACAGATGTAGAATGCACAAAATAATTGTGGGCTGGATACAATGATTTGAAAATTACCAGTAGTTGGAGCTTGACATTTTGAGGGGTACAGGTGAGTTCTTTTTAAGACTGTTCCTCCTTTTGGATTTGTTTTATGCTTCCTTGTTATTAGTTAGGTCATGCATTATTGGCAGGAATATCACAGAAGTGATGTTGTGTCCTCAGCACATTGTATGAAAGAGAAACAGTTATCAGTCTGTTCCTATTATTGGTGAGGTTAACTTCACTTAAGATGGTATCCACCAGTTTTCTCCATGGTAAAGGTACTATTTTTTCCCTTATAATTAGTATCTTGTGGGAAGAAACTACATATGTATCTTACTTTAGTCCTCATCAGATTTTGACCCACCACTTTCAGCATCCATTGATAATTTTTGCCAGAATCCAATATTAATCTGGTGATTACAAAGTGGTGATTTTTCTAAATCTGTCATTCCTTTTGTATTATCTGCCATAGATTCTTATTTTATGCAGTAGTTTGTAATCTGGTACTATCATTAGTTATTTTGATGCTCACATTTTCCAAGATTTGGCCAATAGAAGTTTCTTCAAGCTGGCTCCAGTGCCTTTCTAAGATTGTAATTTTGGGCACTTCCTACTTTTTTCCATCAGATGTTCCAGGTGCAGCATGTGCTTTCTCTGTTCTAGCTGGGGAATCAGTCATTTTTCCATGGGCACACACTTTTATACATTTATACACACACACACACATACATATAACACGTTCATTTTTATCTATGTAAATCACATTGATACCTCCAATTCCACTTCAACCCTAGAGTGCTTGACCTTTTCCCAGTGAGAAGTCTGACTCCCAGGATCCACAGTATTTTGCGAAATTTGTTTAGTGTAAATTTCAGAATTGTTCATACCCCTGTAAAAATCAAACCTACAAAGTAGAGTTCAGTATTTGTTTACAGTTATTTATGTATTAGACCAGGGCTGTATAGTTAAATGTTTAAAAGTTCCTTTGGTGTGTGGTTATTTTATGTTCATTTGATTTTTTAAACATTTTAAATCAGTACAGAAGTGGAGAGAATCATGTAACGAACCCCAGTGAACCTATGCATGGCTTTAATGTTTATCAACACGTGGCCAGTCTGATTTCATCTTTACTTCTTAATCCCTCTCCCCACATTATTTTGAAGCAGAAAGTAATTTCTTTTTAAAATAATATTTTTTCCGCTTTTAATCTTTTGACTGTAGTACAGCTTTATACACTATGCTTTGAAAGTCCCTTTTACTGGCTGGTCTGAGGGTAGTGAGTTATCTCAGTTGACCATTCACAGCCAGTTACAGATTGAACTCCTTGTTCTCTTCTCTTTCCCCCTTTTCACTACTGTACTTGACTAGTCTCAATTTTTTTTCTTAATAAAAAATACATTTTTGAAAAGTCTTTTTACTTTTTATATTTAGTGTTTAATGCACTACAAGTTGACTATTATTGTTTATCCATATAGCATCAAATAGTAAATATAGATCTTATGCTGGAGATGTCAACCTCCCTGGCAGCTGTAACGCCCATCATTGAAAGGGAAAGCGGAGGACACCATTATGTTAATATGACTTTACCTGTCGATGCAGTTATATCTGTTGCTCCAGAAGAAACATGGGGAAAGTAAGTATTTTTATAGTACCACTGCCACATTTGAATGAGGGCCCTTCCCCAAACTCATGTTTCTATATCCTGTAGGCATACCTAAGGCGTGATTTTCTCCTTGTTTATTATTAACCTGAGAGCATCTATTAATTAAATGGTTATTTAGAGGAAGTAGGGTAGCATGCCAAAACCTGGAGGATTTCCCTTTATCCACAAAGAGCAAATACACAGTTTCTTTTATAATGTGTAATTCAGACTTCCTTTAACAAACCTGGTCCAATCAAGGTTTTTACTATATTAAGGATATATTAGCTCTGTACTTTATTGTAGCCACTATAACTTTTGTTAATACACTTATATATTTCCCCCCACAGAGTTCGTAAACTCCTAGTTGATGCAATTCATAATCAACTAACTGACATGGAAAAATGTATTTTGAAATATATGAAAGGAACGTCTATTGTGGTCCCTGAACCACTGCACTTTTTATTACCAGGGAAAAAAAATCTTGTAACAATTTCATATCCTTCAGGAATACCAGATGGCCAGCTGCAGGCCTATAGGAAGGTAAAACTAGTTCATTTATTCTTAGAAAAAACAATAATGACTGTCATTCATTTTGTATTTAATTATATATTTCCACTAAATGGAAGGTATTTTGTGATTTAACTTAAAAGTGTGGAATTTAGACTATTCATTTTATACATTATTTAATTTCTGTTCTCATGAAACTTTAAGTAGTATTAATGAAAAAATGTTATGTTGAACCTGTATGTAACATTTTAATTTTAAATGCTTGGTGTGGTTCATATATTCTGTGATATTTTAATATTTTACCATAATGAAATATAGAAGTGAAAAGGTGCTTTTACATGCCTAAAGTAGCTGGTGTTAACAAATTTCTACAACTTCCCAATTTGTGAAAGAGACAAGATTACAGTTAGGGAAGGAAAATGATAACTTATGCTAATTCTGAACAGGATTTACGGTAATACTCCACAAGTAAGTTTATTTGGGCTTTATTAGAGGAATTTTGGAGAAAACATGACCAGCATTCAAAGTAGTGAGATTTACTCATGACTGGTTTTGGATTACATCTTTTTGATACGTGGACTTGCTTAGAACCTATCAAATTAGACCATGGAGCATCTTCCTAATTTCTGTCCTTAGGGAGAGATATAATACGCTGACCCTCTGTATGTGGAGGTGACTTGGTTTGTAGAAGCAATAGCTACAGGAGCTGATCTTTTCAAACCACTAGAGTACAAGATATGATAAAGAACATGTCGAACTTTTTAAAGTAGCTATTACATGTTTTTATATAGTTGGGAAAATATCACATTTTCAACATATATGTGTATTTGTTTTCCTGCCATATTGGTTGGTTTTAGACCACTAACTTCTACTCTGTAGTTTCATCACTACCACTTACAATATAAAATATTTGTAAGGCACTCGACACAATTTTTTAAAATACTTTGATATAATTATTGTTAATTATAATTTACTCATTTACAAGGCTCTTTCAAAACCAGTCTTTAGCCTGGATGTATTTTAACAGACTATGTTATAATAAATAATTATTTAAAAATTAGTTCTCTTACTCTGACAATTTATATTCATTTTTCTCTGTCCCTTCCAGTTTCTCCCCAGATACAGATGTAAACAAAAATAAATCTTACTTGGTTTTAGTTCAGTTTTCACCATCTTTGATGTTAGTGAATTAAACCATAAGCGTTTGGAAACTTTTATAACCTATATATTAAAAGACTGTTTAATAACATCTTTAGTTTATTTATTGACTAGGAATCTAAATCACCAACATTTTTTCTTTTTCTGTTGATTCTGATTTATTTTAGGAGTTACATGATCTCTTCAATCTGCCTCATGACAGACCCTATTTCAAAAGGTCTAATGCTTATCACTTTCCAGATGAGCCATACAAAGATGGTTACATTAGAAATCCACATACTTATCTTAATCCACCTAACATGGAGACTGGTATGGTGAGTTTAACTAATTATTTATGGGAGTCACTTGATCAGTAATGTTATTAGTTGTTTTTTGTTGGTACCCAGTAGAAGACTTGATTCATTATATATTCATTCCTAAAACATGATTTATCACCCATCTCTGTTAAGAGACATTGCTTAAGATAGCAGTAATTAAAAAATGGTCTAGAAAAGTTAGTTACCACAGTTATCTGACTAAAATTCTCTTATTTCTTTAAAGGCTTGTCCTATTTTTTCATTCTGAACCTGAGAAATCATGCTAATTAAGGGCATAGTCTACCCAAACCACACGGTAGGATAAGTCTTTTTTTTTTTTTTTTTTTTTTTTTGAGACGAGTCTCGCTCTGTCGCTCAGACTGTAGTGCAATGGTGTGATCTCAGCTCACTGCCACCTCCGCCTCCTGGGTTCAAGCAATTCTCCTGCCTCAGTCTCCTGAGCAGCTGGGGTTACAGGCACCTGCCACCACACCTGGCTAATTTTTGTATTTTTAGTAGAGACAGGGTTTCACCATGTTGGCCAGGCTAGTCTTGAACTCCTGACCTCAAGTGATCCGCCATGTAGGCCTCCCAAAGTGCTGGGATTACAGGCATGAGCCACCATGCCCAGCCACTGTAGGATAAGTCTAACGAGGAACTAGACTTATTTTCTATGTAACATATACCCGGTTGCCAGGGATAGATCCTCCCGAAAGGTAGCTCAAATAAGAGTGAATTGGCGGAGGGTGGTGGAAGGGTTACTTTAAGGATACATGGAGGCCAGTGAGAAAGGACCTTATAGGCATCCAAGATTAGGAATACCAGTAGAGCCGGGCCTCTTAGAAACAGCAGCCCTGTGACTGGCAGGTGTCTTCAGTCTCTCTCAAGGACTCCGTGGATACCTTGGTGGCATTGCTGTTGCTTTCTGTGTATGCCTGTGATCCTAACTGGCCTGTTCTTAACTTTTACTCCGTTTTCTCCGCCTCATATCCTCTGTATCCTCACTGTTTCAGCTTGTGTGTCACTTTTTCCTGTTCTTCCTCAGCTGCCCAGTGTATGCCTCATTCCAACTGCATTTCCTGCTCCTGGCTGCCTGGCTAACTCTGCACCTCTCAGTTCAGATTCCCAAGAGAAAGAAAACTTGGCCATCATATGGTGGCATTTATTAATACCTTCTGAGCATCCAGGAGACTTTTGAGGAAATCTTAAAAATTAAAAAAATGAATATATGATACAGTACGTACGTACCCTAGACGAGTTAGGGGCCCACTTCTGGTCTTGGTCATTAGAGTGTACTCAGGGCAGCAGATCCATCTGCAAAAGCTGTGGGCCAACCAGCTTCCATAGAAAGTTCCTCACAGAAAGAACAGTTCCTTAGAAGAACCTGGACACACAGAAGGTATTGAATGAATACTGATTGCTTTTTGACAATAAAATAGGTTCATTATATCTGTATTACAAGGTCGTAAGAAAAATATATACGTATTTATCATGTAATATTTGATATGTACATATAACATATATGCAAATTGTAAAGCACAGTGGGGAAATGAATACCAGGGAGCTCCTACCTGATTTAAGAAGCAAAACTTTACCAGTCTGTGCTCTTTCCCTACCACTTCTCTGCCTCCTCGACACAGTTCCAAGAGGAGCTATTATGGGTTTTGTGTTCATCATTTCCTTCCTTTTTAAAAAGTAGTTTCAGCGTATGTTTTACATATTAATCTCAGCAATGTCACTTTTAGTATTGCATAGTTTTGAGTTTTATAAAAATGGTATCATTCTGTACGTAGTCTCAGCAGCTTGCTTTTTCACTCAATAGTACATATCAAACATTTATCTCTGGTATTTTGTCTAACCATAATTCAGTTATCTTTATGATTTTTTCCAAGGTTTTTTGCTGTTTAGACAATGAACATTCCTGTACCTCTCGATACATACGTGCAACAGTTGTTAACATTTTGCTGTATCTGCTTCATTTCTCCCTTTTTCCCTTCTGAACCATTTCAAGGAAAATTATAGATATATTATTTACCCTTAAATACTTTAGCACAAATCTCTCAACAATACAGATTTGCATTCATGAAATAAACTCAGTTTGGTTATGACTCATTATTTTTTATTCCCCTCTGGATTCCATTTGCTGATATTTTACGATTTTTGCATCTATGTTCGTGAATGATACTGGCTTATAATTTTCTTCTCTCATACTGTTCTTATTTTGTTTTTTTATCAGTGATACACTGGTTTACTGAATTAGTTAGGTTAATGTTCCTTTTTTAGTTTTTTAGAGAAGTTTATATAAGAGTGGTATGATCTTTCCTTGGTCATTTGGTAAAACTTGCCTGTAAAACAATTTGGGCCTAGCATTTTCTTTGTGAGAAGATTTTTAGTAACCAGTTTAGTTTTGGTAACAGCTTTAGGACTTTTTGATTTTTATAAGTTATTTACCTAGGTTTTAGTATATCTTGTAGTCATAATATTTTCTTTTTCATTCTTCTTATCATTTTTATGCCTTGTGTCTTTTTTAAAAGAAACTTTTGGCTTTGTTGGCCCCCTGTATTATAACTTCTGTATTTGATTTTATTAATTTTTGCTCTTTACTTTCTTTGGCTTATTGTCTTTCTAATAACTTAAGTTGAACATATTAGCTTATTGCTAATATTTCTTTTTTTTTTGTTTTTTTTTTTTTGAGATGGAGTCTTGCTCTGTCGCCCAGGCTAGAGTGCAGTGGCACAATCTCGGCTCACTGCAAGCTCCGCCTCCTGGGTTCCAGTGATTATCCTCCCTCAGCCTCCCAAGTAGCTGGGACTACAGGAGCGTGCTACCACGCCCGGCTCATTTTTGTATTTTTTAGTAGAGATAGGGTTTCACTGTATTGGCCAGGCTGGTCTCAAACTCCTGACCTAGTGATATGCCTGCCTCAGCCTCCCAAAGTACTGGGATTACAGGAGTGAGCCACTGCACTCGGCCTAATCTTTCCCTTTTTTTTGAGATGGAGTCTTGCTCGGTTGCCCAGGCTAGAGTGCAGTGGCATGATTTCCGCTCACTGCAACCTCTGCCTCCCTGGTTCAGGCAATTCTCCTGCCTCAGCCTCCCCAGTAGCTGGGATTACTGGCACTCGCCATACGCCTGGCTAATTTTTGTATTTTTAGTAGAGACGGGGTTTCATCATGCTGGCCAGGCTGGTCTCGAACTCCTGACTTTAGGTGATCTACCCACTCGGCCTCCCAGAGTGCTGGTATTACAGGCATGAGCCACCGTGCCTGGCCAACTTTCTTATTTTCTAATGTAAGGTTTTAAATTTCAAGCAAAGCACTGCTTTTAGTATATCTTATAGGTTTAATTTGAAGGATTTTAGTTTTGTTTACTTCTAAGTATCTTTATATTTTTCTATTATGGTTTTTCTTTTGTCCATGTATTGTTTAGAAGTGTTAATGTCCAAATATGTCAGAATTTATTTTCCTTTTTTCTTTTTCTTCTTGTTTTAACTGGTTTCTGACTTGCCTCCTGTTCAGAAAGAATTCTAAGTGAAACTAACTCTGAAATTTATTGAAACTTGTATTTGTTCCCCAAAAAACAATAACATACTTGATGGCTTAAAACTACAGAAATGTATTGTCCCAGTTCTGGAGTTCTGAAAGTAGTATCACAGGGCTAACATCACAATGTCAGCAGGGCCACCTTTCCTCCACAGGCTCTTGGGGAGAATCCATTCCTTAATCTGATGGCCGCCAGCATCCTTTGGTTTGTGGCCCCATCATTCTGATCTCTGCCTCCTCGGTCACATTACCCTCTCCTCCTATGCCCCTTTCTTTTCAGAATATATGTGATTGCATTTAGGGCCCACTAGGATCCAGGATAACCTCCCCATCTTAAGATCCTTAATCACATCTAGTAATACCTTTGCTTTTTTCTTTTACTTTTTGGCACAGAGGGTGCATTCACAAGTTCCAGGGATTAGGACATATATACCTTTTGGGAGCCACTTTTCAGCCTGCCACAATGGTCAAGTTATAAACTTTTCTGTCTGTGCTTGGGCAGAATATATATTCTCTAATTGTTGGGTGAGGGTTGGTTCTATCTTGCCCCTATCTCTTCTCACCTAATTTTTAAAAAATATCATCAGTTTGGAGCCAGGCATGGTGGTGTGTAACTGTAATCCCAGCTACTCAGGAGGCTGAGGCAGGAGGATCACTTGAGCCCAGAAGTTCAAGACCAACCTGAGCAACATAGCATGACCCAATCTCAAAAAAATAAAAACAAAAACCCAGTTCTTTAAAAAAAGATATATACATTCTTAGCATTATAAGTAAGAATTTATATGATATTAGCAATTTATTTATCTTTATTTTTTGACCCTTAATTTAGGGTCATCAAATAACATACCTGGGCTGTAACCATAGCAGGTTTATAAATTTATACACATTCTTCCTGTGTCCCATGATATGGACCCTTCATTTGTTTGTTCATTCCTTTATTCCTTCCTTCATTCATTCAGCATTTATTCAGCAGCATTTATATTAACCATGTGCCAGGCGTGTTGTAGAAGCTTGGGCCCAAAAATGGGTAAGACACAGTGTATGTACTCACTGAGCTCACATATTAGTATAAGTAGGCAGATATTTTTTAAATGATAAGTAATGTATCATTTAAAGTATATCAAGTAGTGATATACTTTGAAAAATAAAAACGTAAAGAGGACAGAGATGACAGGTGAGGCAGGGGGTGGGGTAGTGAGAGAATGAGTGGGCCGTTTGTAGACTGGATGGTCAGGGAAGACCTTTGACATTTAAATGGAGACCTGAGTGAAGTAAGAGTGCAAGCTGTACAATTAATTTGGGAAAAGAGAGTTCCAGGCCAAGAGAACCATGAGGCTCTGAGGTCATATTGCCCCTGGTATATGGGAACCGAAAGTAGAGGGAGCAATAGGGAAAAGTTTAGGAGATGAAATTGGAGAGGAGGCCAGAAGGTAGGTCCTGCTGGGCCCCGTGGTGAGGACTTTGAACCTCAAATAAAAAGCCAAGAAGGTATAATGTTAAACCATAGATCTGTGAAGCTATTTTTATAAGGAACTAAAGTAACAGTCTAACTCTTAAGAACATTAAACATAATTCAGGAGCATATATAGAGTATGTACTTCTATCCTAAGTTAATTATTTTACTGTGTTTCTTCTCTGTACATAGATATATGTGGTCCAGGGCATATATGGCTATCATCATTATATGCAGGATCGGATAGATGACAATGGATGGGGCTGTGCTTATCGATCTCTGCAGACTATCTGCTCTTGGTTCAAACATCAGGGATACACAGAGAGGTCCATTCCAACACACAGAGAAATTCAGCAGGTACAGAACATACCGTTTTAAATTATAATCAACTGTACATTTCATTATTAATGCCCTTAATATACCATTGATAATTTTTGTTACCTCATGGTGCACTTATTTCTGTTTTGAAGAAAAAAATAGTCTTGTACTGGTAATCAGGGAAAATGCCTTAAACATAGTTTTTAATAGCTGTCTTGTGTATGGATTTTTTTATATTTTTAAATACATAAAGGCTCTAGTCGATGCCGGTGACAAACCAGCAACATTTGTCGGATCACGGCAATGGATTGGATCTATTGAGGTACAGCTGGTACTAAACCAATTGATTGGTATAACTTCAAAAATACTGTTTGTCAGGTAAGGACACTTTAAGAAATTAGATAAATCATTTCAAAGTGACAGTGTATCATTTTAATTAAAATAATAGAAAAAATGATGTCTTCCCTTATTTCTTTTTACTTCTTCTTCCTTATTACTCATTGCTTTATAAATCTCATTTTTTAATCTTAATTTTTTTTCATTTTTCTTTTGGAAGGCTCTGATTTTATGAATAAACTTTCTGATGTAATGTGTACTTGTATTATTTAGGCCTAATTTTAGCCTAGAAGAGGAAAACTTAAAAATATATTAACGTTGAATAAAGTCATAAAAATTATATTTTCTTTATGTTCTAATCTTTTAAAAAGTCTTAAAAGGAAAAACTCAAATGTTGATCTATGACTGACCTTTTTGTTTACCTCCTGCTCTTTTTCTTCCTAAAACGTTAATAATCCAGTAATGTGTCCAAATAATGTATTCATTTTGTCTTTTCCAGTGTATCTTAACCATAATTCTAATATTAAAATGAGAAAATATAATTATTTTCTATGTCCATAACTAGCTGACTCCTGATTGTATGAGCTTATGTTTTAAAATACATTTTCTAGCCAGGCACAGTGGCTCACGCCTATAATCCTAGCACTTTGGGAGGCCAAGGTGGGTGCATCCTCCGAGGTCAGGAGTTTGAGACCAGTCTAGCCAGCAGAGCGAAACCCTGTCTCTACTAAAAATACAAAAAAAATTAGCTGGGTGTGGTGGCGCATGCCTGTAATCCCAGCTACTTGGGAGGCTGAGGCAGGAGAATCACTTGAACCCAGGAGGCGGAGGTTGCAGTGAGCCAAGATCATGCCACTGCACTCCAGCACAGGTGACAAAGCGAGACTCCCTTTCAAAAAAAAAAAAAAAAATACATTTTCTAAAAAAAAAAAAAAAGAAAACCCAAGAAACAAAGTACGTTTTCTATTGTTAATTATAGTAACATTGTCCTCATTGTATGATTGTATCTTTTATGTGTTAAAGATGTAATTTTATCCTTTCCCCAGTGGTTATGGAAATATCAGTGGTAAAAAATGACAGACTGGCTGGGCACAGTGGCTCATGCCTGTAATCCCAGCACTTTGGGAGGCCGAGGTGGGTGGATCACCTGAGGCTGGCAGTTTGACACCAGCCTGGCCAACATGGTGAAACCCTGTCTCTACTAAAAATACAAAAATGAGCCAGGCATGGTGGCACACGTCTGTAATCCCAGCTACTCAGGAGGCTGGGGAAGGAGAATCGCTTGAACCTGAGAGGCGGAGGTTGCAGTGAGCCGAGATGGCGCCACCACGCTCCAGCCTGGGCAACAGAGCAAGACTCTGTCTCAAAAAATAATAATAAACAATGACAGACTTAAGTAGTGAAGAACTTTTTTTAAAAGTTACAGTTTTGGTACATTAAAACATTATACGTTCCTCATTAAGCAAGAGCTAAGGTTTAGCACCACTGGGTACCTTCCCCCAAAAAATACCTCCCTTCATTAACCCATCTTTCTTTTTCTTCTCAAAAGTAAAAATTCTGAGATTCCCTAAAAATTGTATGTTGCACTTGAAAACATTTTGCAGTTTTCACATTGATTTCACAGACATGTATTTTAGGCCTAGACTCTCCTCTGTTATGTAGACAGGTCAGTGTTTTGGGTCCCAATTTAAAGATGAGGAAATACAGACTAAGAAGTCTACCAGCAAGAAGGCAAGAACCCAGGACTTACACTTATTCTTCTGATTAATCCATCCATAGGAACTCCCTGAGCCCCAAGGTGACGTTTTAACTTCATGTTAAAAACCCAGGCCTCCTTTATGCAGTTCAAGAAGCAGAAAATCAAGGTCTTTTAGCTTCTTATCTGGCACTCTTGGTGGCCTTAAGTATTTTGAGTTTATGTTGCTTTAAATTGCACAGTTTAATTGCCCTCTCAGTTCCCTACCACTTAATTTTTTTACATTTATGTATTTTTTCAATAACACCCGAAAAAACAAGAATGTAGGAAACATTGTCTCCTAGCTCATTCTTTGACCTTAGTGTTGGAAGTAGTTCATCTGATAGAAAATGGTTTCTTTCTAGCCAAGGTTCAGAAATTGCCTCTCAAGGACGGGAACTGGCTAATCATTTCCAAAGTGAGGGAACTCCAGTTATGATCGGTAAGCTGTCTCAGACATCGTTTCTGGTAGAGTGAGTAGTATGTAAAAGCATTGATATAAATATGTAATGTTGCATAAAATCAGTCATTTAAAAAATTTTGAAATTAACTTTTACACCATATGTATGGATCTCTGGATATTGAAAAACATTTCTAAAGTGGCTTAAAGGTTACAAAAAAGATTGTAATAACCAGAGGAAGTAAAGGCTGAGAAATGGTAGCTATGTTCAAACATTTAAAGAGCTGAGAGCAGTGTTAAAAAGAGGAAATGGTCACTCAACTGGGCTTCATAAGTCATGACTCTGTCATAACTTGGCTGGCTTTGTGACATTTTGCAAATTACTTACCTCTCTGGATTTTATTTGTAAAATAAGAAGATTGGATTAGCTGATCTAAAGATGCTTAATTCTGTGAAGAACAAGACCTGTCCTGTGATGACAGAAGGCAAGCTGAGACTAGTGTGTAAGAAATGGAGGTAGAAGTTGGGCGTAGTGGCTCACACCTGTAATCCTAGCACTTTGGGAGGCTGAGGCAGGAGGATAGCTTGCATCCAGGAATTCAAGACCAGCATGGGCCAGACCCCATCTCTACCAGAAAAAAAAAAAAAATACACAAATTAGCTGGCATGGTAGTGTGAGCCTGTAGTGCCAGCTACTCAGGAGACTGAGGTGGGAGGACTGCTTGAGCCCAGGAGGCTGCAGTGAGCCAAGAGATCCACTGCTCTCAAGCCTGGGTGACAAAAGTGAGACACTGTCTCAAAAAAAAAAAAAAAAAAAGAAATGGAGGTAGGCTGATGTCAGCAAAATATCAGAAAGAACTTAATGAGTAGGCCGGGCCCAGTAGCTCACGCCTGTAATCCCAGCACTTTGGGAGGCTGAGGCGGGCGGATCACTTGAGGCCAAGAGTTCGAGACCAGCCTGGCTAACATGGGAAAACCCTGTCTCTACTAGAAATACAAAAATTAGCTGGGTGTGGTGGCATGCACCTGTAATCCCAACTACTTGGGATGCTGAAACAGGAGAATCGCTTGAGCCGGGAGGTGGAGGTTGCAGTGAGCCAGGATTGCCCACTGTACTCCAGCCTGGGTGGCAGAGAAAGACTCTGTCTCAAAAAAAAAAAAAAAAAAAAAAGACTGGGTTTCACCACATTAGCCAGGATGGTCTCGATCTCCTGACCTCATGATCCACCCACCTCCCAAAGTGCTGGGATTACAGGTGTGAGCCACCACGCCCGGCCATAATCTGTCTTTTTAAATTGAATAGGCATTTGACATTTGTTTATGCCTTCATTCGTATTTCCTATTTTTTCTTCTATAGGGGGAGGAGTTTTGGCCCACACAATACTAGGAGTTGCATGGAATGAGATTACAGGGCAGATAAAGTTTCTGATTCTAGATCCACATTATACCGGTGCTGAAGACCTGCAAGTTATTTTGGAAAAGGTAAGTATCCATTTAACACAAATTGAGACACAAGGCAAAGAAGCTAGAAATGAAGGATCACAAACTGGCTGGTAACAGAAAGACAATAAGCTGAGGGCAGAAATCTCCTTGTGTGGAGGCCTTCTGAGGCTGTTGTAAGTAGCCCTCTCTGTATAGGGAATGT
The DNA here is from genome assembly GCF_028878055.3 of Symphalangus syndactylus. Taxonomy (NCBI): domain Eukaryota; kingdom Metazoa; phylum Chordata; class Mammalia; order Primates; family Hylobatidae; genus Symphalangus; species Symphalangus syndactylus. The sequence goes on along the minus strand of NC_072426.2, from coordinate 158,580,567 downwards.
GCAAGAACAAAGCACATCGCAAAAGACAAAATTTAGATTTATAGAAACTTTCTCAGCTATTAAAATTAATAATAGGACACACACTCATAAATATATTCCTTTGGAGATTTTAGAGCTTTCATAAACAAATGTATCAAAGTTTATCAATGTCTTAAAATAGATGAGTAGAATATATAAACTTTTAAAATTTTAGAATTAACCAAAAGATAGCTAAGCAGTATGCTAGACATTATGGAGGCTTGACTAATTTTAATTTATTTACATATAACCTAATCTCATCCTATAAAGGGTTTGAAGTTGATACATATTTAAGAGTATTTGTTCTTTCTTACAATAGCAGATAAAGGAGGTAAAAATTTGTTAATTCATAGGCAACTAATTCTCACATATGAAAACTCAGTACCAAGTCTTTAGGAGAAAGTATTGTAAAACATAATTAACTTGAATTTTAAGTAACATTTATATTCGTTGCCAAATACATTGAAATTGCAGAGAATACATACAACCTTTTAAACTATAAACTAAAGATAAAATGTTTTAATATGTTAAAGAGTTTTAAGCCAGGCGTGGTAGCTCACACCTGTAATCCCAGCACTTTGGGAGGCTGAGGTGGGCAGATCACCTGAGATCAGGAATTCGAGACTAGCCTGGCCAACATGGTGAAACCCCATGTCTACTAAAAATGCAAAAATTAGCCAGGCGTGGTGGCGGGCGCCTATAATCCTGGCTATATGGGAGGCTGAGGCAGGGGAATCACTTGAACCCGGGAGGCAGAGGTTGCAGTGAGCCGAGAAGGCGCCATTGCACTCCAGCCTGGGCGACAAGGGTGAAATTCCAGCTCAAAAAAAAAAAAAGTTTTTAATGTGTGTAGTCCAACTCTCTTATATCCTGTTTACTGAAGTCTTTTGTTTATGATAAGGGTAAACTAATAGGATAGAAATGTGTTGTTACAGTTTTAAGTGTTTTCTTTTTCCTTGCTTTTCTCTTTCACAGCATTTGGAATTTGAAGTCTATAAAAGGTTTTTGACTGGTACACATATCTTACTGAATACAGTAGCAATATTCTTGTTCTGTAGCAAGGTGTTCATTCCATTCAATATTTATTAAAGTACCTAATAAGTGCCAGGCACTGTCCTAAGCACTAGTATTACACGAGGTTTTTAGGGAGCTAAAACCTTTAGGGTAGGACAGAGGAGAGTCCAAAAAGGACTCTCAAGAAAAAAAAAATGGTATCTCAGGTGCTTCTACGAGGCTGATGCTGTAGCGGCACCCTGTAGAAACAGTGAAAGCTGCACTCCAGGTAGATCAGTGTGTCCAGGGCTAGACGAAGAGGTGAGGCTGGAAGGACACACCAAGCTCAGTCAAAAAGAGTGGTCTTTGTGAACCAGGCATTTAGATTTTTTCTTAAAGGCAGGGAGAAGTCTTAATTATTTTCATCATAAAATTTCTCTTTTCTGGTTGGCTCAAGGGGCTCTGCACTACATGGCATTATCTAGATAAGGTTTCTGAACAATTAGAGTAAGGGATTGTCCCTGATTCCTTTCTCTGAGAATTGCAATCTCCATCTTTGCTAGTTCTATTTCTATAGAACTTTTCAACAGCAGAAACCTCCCTGCTCTATTTGTATACACAAGAAAATGTGCAGCGAAGGTCCTGCCATTAGAACTATTGATTCACTTGACTCCAGGAACCCAGGAGGCCAGAGAGTCCATCTCTGCCTGACCTCTGTGCCTTCTTGTGGTGCTTTCCTGTTTGAAGTTCCCATTCTGGTCATCTCACAGGAAAGAAGCATGTCCTATGCACTATGTCCCTATACAATCCCATTCTGACACCCTCTCTACCCATTTCTCCTTTAAAAAATCTGGATCTGGTTACCTGGACAAGGCCTTCATGTGTAAAAGGATCAAAAAAAAGGTTAAAACAGAATGAGCCTTTTTTCTATTTGTCTGTTAAGAAAACAGATTTTAGGACATTAATAAAGTTTTGCTGAAAAAATGAGATGATAAATAGAATGCTGGTTACCTAGGGAGAGTGGAGGATTACCTAGGACTGGTAGAGGATTTTTTACTTTTATCTTGTTTTTTGACAATGTGTATCTTATTTAGGAGGGAGTCAGACCACTGCTTGTCACTCACTTCATGGTATTTTCAGAGTCTCAGACTCTCCTCGCAAGGATTTCTCAAAGCATTTCATTTGAGAATCATATAATACAGACCAGTTATTGGCTTTCCCTTTAAGTTTTCTTCTTTAATAAAATAACTCAGTGGCCCTAGAAGAAATCTGAGAAATTTTCATATTCTAAATGAGATTTTGCTTGAAAGTAATTTTCTCTGCTGGCAAAAGGATTAATACTGACATGAAACATGGAAAGAAGAATTGAATAACGCCTGGGATTTGAAAATGAAAGGGCACAGAATGCCAGGCAGGGGGCAAGCTGAGGTTTCTCACTACAGTACTTCAATCCTAAGATGCCAATGAATGGTCTCTTACAGTCCTTTATGGACTATTAAGAAAAACAGACTGCTAGTTCAACTGTCACATGCTATCAGTTCCAAGTGGTAAAACTATACATCTCAGAATCGGTAAAGTGTGGTATCTGGGATAACAGTTATAAGTAAGTTTTTTTAAATGATTTTTATGATGAATTATATAGAATTAAAAGTTCAAAAACCTACCTTAAAGAGTAAGATAAGTTACTTTTCTGTGCTAGTAGGAATTCAAATCCTTGAATGATAAAGCCATTTAGAGTCTTATTCCAAGGTCCTGCTGACAGAGCCTGATGTCACGATTTCCATGACATAATCTTGTAACTTTGTAAAAGGCTTTCCTTTCCCTTCTCCTCTATCCAGGGCTGGTGTGGATGGAAGGGCCCAGACTTTTGGAACAAGGATGCATACTATAACTTATGTCTTCCTCAGCGACCAAATATGATTTAAAATATCTTGGACTCAAAGACTGCAGTAGAGTAGTATTATAAATTTGTGAATAAAGAATCAGTTTAATTTTTCACATTAAATCCTGGTTCTAGTTTGACGGTTTAAATTATGACCTTTTTCAAAGGTTGTAAATACTGCACGGAGAATGTATTTTTTAGACATTCCTTTAATAACTTAAAAGACAAAGCATACACAACCAGCATATTATAGGCATGTAAATACACGTGTTCTTAAATGGATCTTCACTTGGAAGAAAGTTTTCCCTCCTTCTCAGAAGGAGTTTAGACACACATATGGTAAAGCCAAAAGCAGGAAAGATCTGCATGAAATGAAGGCGTTCTTCAGACTTCCTCATAACCCACCTGACATCTGTTTTTAAAAAAACATGTTAACATTAAAAATTTTTTTAAAAAAAGTGTTATCCCCAAACTTCCACCATGCAGTCCCATTTTTGATCTCTAGACTCTAGTAAGTACAACCAGTATTAAAATGTTAATGAGAATGAAACACTACTACTAGAAATACGAGTGTCAGTATTAAATAGAATAATAAATGCTATGCAAACGAGATCAATCACTGAGGGAGGAAAAAAAGCAGCAGCTCTGAGTTACTTACCAGCACTTCCTTTTCCCACTGATATTTTCTACACTTCCAAAACTTCGTTTCTGTCTGAGCACAGGAACACAATCATTCCTATCAGAGTGTTCACTTGATTTTACTGTCTGCATACATTTAATTGTTGTAAGAAACTTGGCACAGTCTGGAAATCCACATGACCAAGCGAGATCTTCAGCTGTTTGCCCGTTCTTATTACATAAACTGAAAACAGGATAAAAACGGAGTTAAATGAAAAATTGAACTTCTTAAGTCTTTTTTTAAATATCTTACAAAGGAATTTGGGGCTCATACAAATGTTAGTTGCAGAACAGAAGAGGTAAAGGACGCATAGGGAAATTGCATTTTTGGTCACTATTGTATCCTCAGCAACTAACAATCCAGCATAGAGTGGGCACTCCAGTTCTGAATGAATGTAAGAATTATCTGATGTTCTATACAGTGTAGGAGTACCCAAAGGTAGTCAATGAGAACTACCCTTCTCACTGACTACCCAAAGAATGGGTTTCGCCCATAGAATGGGTTTTCCTAAACCGAAACTGAAGTAGAACACAGTCGTAATGAACAAAACTGCACCTCTGATTGCTCAGGATCTGACTTTGTACCTACTCGAACTGAGTGTTATTCGATAGCACTAACAACCTGTTAACACTTAAATGATTAACACTAAATTATCAATTAGGCAAGCATTATTTTTAAAAGCACATGTAACTAAGCTTCAGGAGTCTGATTAGTTTAATCCAAGAAAACATATAATGTGAAGCCACTGTTTTCATACTCACTCAATTTGGGCATCACTGGCTACAAGCAGGCTCAGGCACTCCAGGCTTCCAACTTTTGCTGCCTTGTGTAGTGGAGCTTCTCCTAAGACATCCTTAAGGTAAGACAGTGCATTTTAGAGTCTCCCAAAAATACTTTTTGTGGAAGTTGATGAGTGACATCTAATATTAGCTATTTAAGGAAGCTAGTTAGAACTGCATTGTACTGGAGGGAATTTTTTTTTTTTTTTTTTTGGCAGAGAACACAAAAACTTCGTGGGTTTATTTTGTTAATATTCATTCTCAGTTCAGGTTTTGGGTTTGTTTTCAGAAATGAGAAGTGTTAGTCACTTTTAAGACTAAGAAGTCATGTGTTTTTGATACGTATAAACCTGCATCAACGTCTATTCTAATTAAAAACTAGTGATAATCGTTTGCAAGTGCAAGATTTCAGGAATGCAGAATTTAACTAGTGGACTATAACTTCAACATTCTAGCATATGCTCTGAAATGATTATCATTCATTCCTTTATTTAGATCTTCTAGATACTTTCAGTGATTGCATTAGGGATAGCCAACTCCATGGGCTAATTTGAAACATAGGAATGTACTATGTTTGCATATTCATTTCAGTATGGAACCTTCCAAAAATCTCCTCCTTTGGACTGCATTTTTTAATTCAAGCTTTTTATTTTTTGTTTTTTTCCCTCAGTAAGCTGTAAAAGCTTTTTATTTTTGATAAGTTCTTTTAGTTTGCTTTTTCATACCGTTTTCATTAATAACGTGTGGCTGGGCGCGGTGGCTCACGCCTGTAATCCCAGCACTTTGGAAGGCTGAGGCAGGCAGATCACCTAAGGTCGTCAAGAGTTCGAGACAAGCCTGGCCAACACGGTGAAACCCTGTTTCTACTAAAAATACAAAAATTAGCCGGGCATGGTGGCACGTGCCTGTAATCCCGCCTACTAGGGAGGCTGAGGCAGGAGAATCTCTTGAACCCAGGAGGCAGAGGTTGCAGTGAGCCGAGATCGCGCCACTGCACTCATCTGGGCGACAAGAGCAAACTCCGTCTCAAAATAATAAAAACGTGTAGCCATATGCACATACATTAAAATGTAGGCAAATAAATACAGAGTTCTTCAGAAAAGTTTACAATTTAAAATTCACCATGCTTTAATATTCAATGGAAGATGCAAACTACAGTAAGAAAATTCTTTAGGAAATTAGAATGCTTGTGGACATAGCTCCTAAGTATTTCAATTGCTGCAGGGAGACTTTTGGTAATGTAGCAATTACTTCTTTTGAAATAAACTGTAGATCTGTGCTGTTCAATATGATAGTCAAGAGCCACTTAAGGCTAGAGTATTTGAAATGTGGCTAGTCTGATTTGAGATACGCTGTCACACCAGATTGTGAAGACACAGAATAAAAGAAAATATAAAAATCTAATTAGCAATTGCTTTATGTTGATTACATATTGAACTGATAATTTGGACAAATTGGGTCAAATACTAAAATTTCCTGTTTCGTTTATTTAATGTGGCTACTTAAAAACTTGAAATTTCTCATGTCCTCACATCAAGACTGGAAAAAAATTTTTTAATTACATCTGTGTCTTGCATTATATTTCTGTTGGACATCGCTGCTATAGAGATGTTTTTAACAGCTGAAACAACTCTTGGCGTCTGGGAAATGTTTGTGTGGGTCTGGGCTGGAGGGGACAGCTGTACACAGCAACAATCAGTTACCTAGTTACCTGCTGGTTGAGGTCAGCGCCCGTTTGCAGCTGCCAGAGAAGAAAGCAGGCAAGGCCGCTTCCTGCGGCTAAGTGGACAGGCGACTGCTCGCAGGGATCCGGGGGTGCGTTGACGGAGGCCCCTGTCTCCAGCAAATGCTTCAGACCATCCACCTGCGGGAAGAAAACAGATCCAGCACCCTTCTCACCTTTGTCCAGTCCCGCGCCCCTCAGGGCTGGAAGCCTCCCCGCCCTCCACAACCAGCTCTGACCAGGCGAGACCAAGCAGCGCCCAGTGGTCAGTCCCCGCGTTCCCGAGAAGACGCGCCTGGAAGCTTGAGCCTGCAGAACAAAAGCTCGGGCTCTGTGAGCCCGAGCCTCACCTCGGGGTTGCAATCCAGCAACAACATTTCCCGCCTAAGGCAAATGACAAGAGTCCCTGGAAGTGCAGAGCGGTGTGACGCTCCCCGCAACCCGGCAGGTAAGAGTGCGCAGGCCGGCCCTAGCACGGGAGAATTTAAAGACCAATGGCACTTGCGGGCCGGCCCTTGGCAGCCGCGCCCCAGCTCCGGTTACGCCCGAACTGCCTAATCCCCAACCACCTGGACCCTGTCCAGCCCCGCCACGGCCGCACGTACACAAACACTGGCACGTGGAGCCCGGCGCCGGCGGCGGGGGGGGGGGGGCGGGCGCGCGAGGCCATCCGCTGATTGGCCAGCGGCGGATGTGCCAGGCCCTCCCACCTTGGGGCGGGGCCCGCGGCTTCCCCACGGAGCCTCAGCGCGCGTGCGCAGGGTAAGTCAGTAGGCGCGGGAGGACGGGAGTCGGGGCGGGCGGGGTTCCGCGGCCGCCATGAGGCGCGCTGAGTTTGACACGTCTCCCGGTAGTGCGCCCGCCCTTTAATCCTTCCGGAGAAGCGGGAGTTTTCGGCCGCAAGTTTTGGCTCTGCCGGCGCGCACGTAACCGGGAAACCGGGAGCCACACGCAGCTCCCCGTCGACGCCGCTCTCAGGAGCCGCTGTGCACGGCGCTGCTGCCGCCTCGGCGCCGGGGAACGCAAGTTCCTTTACCTCGCGCGCCGTCGCCCGCCTCCCAGCCCGGGAAGTGAAGGCAGGGATGGCGAGCGCGAATTCGAGGGGATGGCTGTCCCGAGCGGCAACGGCCAAGTCCGGCCCGCGCAGGGACCCTTGTGGAGGGGCCCTCGGGGAGAGGCCGCAGCACGCTGGGGCCGTCACGCGGGTCCACGCCGGGCTCTTCTCCGGGGAGAGCGGACCCGCGGGGCTGGTGAAGCCGCTGTCCTGCCCCGCGGGTGCTGTCGGGCGTGCGTCACTGCTTTTTGTGGAACAGGACCTGACTTCCCAGTGGCAGCTACTGACGTCAGAGCTGCTCCCCAGACTCTGCCTAAGCATCTTTCCAGAAGGATCTGCCTAGAAACCAAAGCTCCAGCCCAGTGTTTCTTTTCCCCTACATTTTTAGTGATTCCCTTCTGTTGATGCCTTTGAAAGCACAGAGAAATAAGTACGTTTATTGTTATGCTGTTAGAAGACAAGCTCTTGCTTGTCTTGTAAAGATAAGTGGTCTTTTTCATTCTAATTTTTGTTTTGTAAGAGCCATAAAATTTGCAATCGCAAGTTTATGTTGTTATACTTAGTTACCCAAGGGGTAGTTTTAAGCATTTTTATTCATATGAATATTTGAACATAAATGTGTGTTCAAATATATAGAATCGTTCTTATATTCCACATTTTTAATGTTTAAACTATTCACAATACCTTTTAATGATATTTAAAAAATGGCAGTGTAGAGATACTGTTGTCAGATTTGTGAGGTGAGCACGTGCAATGGCTCACGCCTGTAATCCCAACACTTTGGGAGGCTGAGGCAGGCAGATCACTTGTGGCCAGGAGTTCGAGATCAACCTCGCCAACATGGCGAAACCGTCTCTACTAAAAATACAAAAATTACCCAGGCCTGTGGTGCGTGCCTGTAATGCCAGCTACTTGAGAGGCTGACGGGGTAGAATCACTTGAACCCAGGAAGCAGGGGTTGCAGTGAGCCGAGATCGTGCCACTGCACTCCAGCCTGGGTGGATGAGATGAGAGCAAGACCTCATCTCCAAAAATACTGAAAACTAAAAATCCCAGTATCTGGCCTGGTTTCACATGTATTTTTTAAATCCCTTGGGAATATCATAACGCCAAAGCATTGAAGTCAATCGCATCGAGCATTTCTGAATATGATGTCTGAATTGTTCATTGCCAGCCAGGTACCCATGGTATATCAATGTAGACCAGAGTCCACTGAGCCTTAGAAGTAACAATATTTTAATTAATAATAATATGGCAATAATAACTCCTATCGTTCATACACTGAAGGTGATAATATCATTCCAAATATGACAGCTTTTCAAAGACAGAGGGTTATAGCCAGATCTGGAATTTCAATAGATTTTTTTTTAAGTTTTTTTTTTTAAACATCTACAGATTTAAGATGACTTGAATTAATCAAATATAATTCTGGCCTTCGTTGGACGCTGTCAAGAAATCCATTACCCTAATAATAGTAAAAACGGAAGAATTTCTCACAAAGAAATTCTTCTTTCTCTTTAACATAAATTCTTCCAGCTTTGGTAACTCAAACTTCTTGGGGAAGATGATAAATTATATAGTTATTCTAAACAACTGCTGCAACAGGATATTGTGGTAAAAAGAAAAGACAAAGTATAGTTATCCTCTTTTGATGATGTTTACTTTCCTGAGAGCCTGTAATCAGAAGGGGTCCAGTGGTCTCAATGGTAACTATATTTAAATGTCCACTTCTTCACTGTTGTGATAAGAACTTGGAAAACTTGAAAGGTATTTCATATTTTTGTTATTTCTCCTCCTGGTTATATGTTCCTTTCAATGAAATGTGGAAATTACAGATGATAAATTTATAGAATTACATGAAGTAGAGAAAAAGAAAGTTAGTCCTTAATATTAAACCAATAGATGGAGGGAGCCAGGTTTCTTATTGTTGGAGAGGGAAGTTACAGATTAGTAGAAAAGGCTAAAATGAACCATGTAGTAATGCATTTGTCCAAGATGTCAATAAGAATTCATAATTAGCTTACTATAGATTCAGATGGATAGAAGCAAAAATAATTATAGGTGTGTGTATATACATGGGTTATACATATACATATGTCCTAGCTCTGCCTGCTGTGAGAGGGCCTAAAGCAGTTACACCCCAGTAACAATGAACACACCCAGTACCCAGATCCGGGTTTCTAATACCATTCTCTAGTGAAAGAAACCAGGGCTCCTTGCAGACATTGCTGATCCTGGGGCTGGGGCAGAGAAAATACAAGATGAGCCTAGAGCGTCGTGTAGTACCAGAACAAGTAGGGAAATGCTCAAAAAGCAGAAGGATGGGACATGTCAAAGGGACCCAGGAGCCAACCTGAAAGAGCTCCCAATGGCCAAAACTGGAACAAACTCATGTACTGTTGGATTATAACTCAATACATAGTTATCCATGAGTCTATACTGATACCAACGAATGAATAAATAGGAGATGGGAGACAGAAGACAATGCTTCTTTACAGAAGAATTTCACATACTTAATGTAGATATTCCCTGGTGAAGATGATTCCGCCTCCAACGCCTTCTTGAAAGTGAGCTACTCGTAATGACTTGCTCCCAAAAAGTAGAGTATGGGAAGGGGAAAAAGAAGCGACTTTACAGTGGAGAAGCCTGTTGGATGCTGCCGTGGCCAGTAATTGTTAACATCCTCGGTGTAAAGTCCTGTTGACGATGTGATTGTTGACACGATGTGATGAGAAGGCCACTTCACCTCTTTGATATTCTTCCCCTAAAACCCATAGCCCAGTCTAATCATCAGTAAAACAGGTGAACGTTGATTGGGGACGTTCTATAGGATACACGGCTAGTATTCCTCAAAACTGTCAAGGTTATGAAAAACAAGGAAAGTTTGAGGAACTGCCGCAGACCAGAAGAGGCTCATGGACACGATGACTGATTATAGTGTGTTAACTTGGATGGGGTCCTGGCACAGCAAAGGAACATTAGTGGAAAGATTAGTAAAATCCTAATAAAGTATAGAGTTTTAAGTAATTCTCATGAACCAATGTTGGTTTCTTAGTTGTGGCAAACATACTGTAATAATGTGATGTTAACAGTGGGGGAAACTGAGGGGACACTCTGTGGTATCTTTGCAACTTTTCTGTACATCTCAAATTATTGTAAAACACAAAGTGTACTTCAAAAAAGAGGAATTGAGGCCACTTAAAGCTCTCACAGTGGCAGCGTTCAGCTCATAGCTGTTTGGTCTGCTTATCCAACACGCTTCATTTCCTCGTGAGACGTGCCGACGGCCCATTGCACTGACCATTGGAAGGCCATAGGCATTCTCTAGAATGTCAGTCGCTTGGGGTCACACCAGTTGAACTGTATGCCTACCAAGAGTCAGTTTTTCCACACCTGTAAGGATTATTTTAAAATGTAATTCAATTAAATATTTTTTCTTTTTCTTTTTTTTCTTGAGACGGAGGCTTGCTCTGTCACCCAGGCTGGAGTGCAGTGGCACCATCTCAGCTCACTGTAACCTCTGCCTCCTAGGTTCAAGCGATTCTCCTGCCTCAGCCTCCCTAGTAGCTGGAACTACAGGCATGTGCCACTACACCCAGCTATTTTTTTTTTTTTTTTTTTTTTTTGTATTTTTAGTATAGACAGGATTTCACCATGTTGGTCAGGCTGGTCTTGAACTCCTGACCTCAAATGATCTGCCCGCCTCAGCCTCTCAAAGTGCTGGGATTACAGGCGTGAACTACCCTGCCCGGCCTCAATTAAATATTATGTAACTGATGAGATATGAGTGAGACATGAGAGCTTGTTTTTAAGAAAATGAATGCTTTCAAAGTCAAGTCACTACGAAAACTTGTTTTGAAGTAGATGAGACTATTAAGTCAACTGTAAAAGATGGGGGAAAGAATTCTGTACTTGGATTGTTTATGGGCATTTTAAAATTCATACTCCATCTTAAAGAAACCTAATCTGGAATTCTTATGCCCATGGTTTATGCAAGAAAACTCTAAATTCTCACAGTTGAACACTAGTTAAATCACTTCTGGCCCTAAATGAAAAGATTGGGAAATAACTAATATTTTTTACACGTTTTGAGTATAAAGGGCACATGGTATTTTTGAACACTCTTTTATTAATCTCCACTGTCACTCTTGTTTGACCACCTGCCACTCCCAAGAATGCTAGGTCAGAGGGCTCCTAATGTGTTTACTGTGCAGTCTGTTTCTTTCACTTAAAGAACATAGGGACTGTAGATGAACAGATACGAAACTTGTCAGAAATTTGTATTACCAGCTGCACCTGCATAAAATTGGATAACTAAAAATGATTTACTGGATGATATGAGACACTCAAAAGTGTGAAACTCAGTTTTTTTTTTTAAGAAGGTCATTTAAAATGCCTAGAAAATGTAGAATACTAGACATATACTCTGAATAGAACTTGTCAGCATCATATATTACATTGTTATTCACTTGTTTTAATTATTATTTTAGGCTGGGCACGGTGGCTCACGCCTGTAATCCCAGCACTTTGGGAGGCTGAGGTGGGCGGATCACGAGGTCAGGAGTTCAAGACCAATCTGGCCAACATAGTGAAACCCCGTCTCTACTAAAAAATACAAAAAATTAGCCGGGTGTGGTGGTGTGCGCCTGCAATCCCAGCTACTTGGGAGGCTGAGGTGGGAGAATCACATGAACCTGGGAGGTGGAGGCTGCAGTGAACCAAGATTGCACCATTGCACTCCAGCCCAGGCAACAGTGTGAGACTCCATCTCAAAATAAATAAATAAAATAAAAATAAAAATTTAAAAAGGCCAGGCGCAGTGGCTCACGCCTGCGATCCCACCACTTTGGGAGGACACGGTGGGGCGGATCACAAGGTCAGGAGATGGAGACCATCCTGGCCAACATGGTGAAACCCTGTCTCTACTAAAAATACAAAAATTAGCTGGGCATGGTGGCTCGCACTTGTAATCCCAGCTACTTGGGAGGCTGAGGCAGGAGAATTGCTTGAATCCAGGAGGCAGAGGTTGCAGTGAGCCGAGATCACACCACTGCACTCCAGCCTGGTGACAGAGCAAGACTCTGTCTCAAAAATAATAATAATAATTATTATTTTATTAGTAAGATTAGCATTTTATACTTTTTCTCCTCTTAGGAACAAAGATTAATCTGAGTAGGATGTTAACACAGTTTGAGAAATTTGAGTTATTGTAGGGAAATGTTTGTTGTGCAACCTATTCATTTAAAGAATAAAAAGACTAGATGAATACATAGCATACCTTCAGAAACAGCATGTATATATATAATTTAAATATTATTTATCTGTATAATTTATCATTTGAAACATTTTCTTTCAACTGCTGTGAGAACACTATGAGGTAGAAGAAGAAAAAGCTTAAGGTTTATTCTTACTGAACCTGTGTTTACTGGAAGTCATAGACTAGATAGATAGATAGATAGATAGATAGATAGATAGATAGATAGATGATAGATAGCCTAGGTAGGCTTGATAGGTAGGCAGGCTAGGTAGGTTAGACAGGTTAGGTAGGTAGGTAGGTAGATAATTGATAGGTAGGCAGACAGATAGATAGATAGATAGATAGATAGATAGATAGATAGATAGGGCTACTAAAAGGAAAAGAAAATCTGGGAGCCCCAGATCTTGAGTGAGTAGGTAGGCAGATATAAGACCCCCAGACATGGCAATATCAAAGGTTTAATTAATATTGGGAATAAGGATGAGATGCTGCTTGTACAGCAGACTTGATGGCCTTGTCCCTCAGGAAACCAGCCTGACGCGTTCTCATCAGATCAGGAGAGCTCTGCGCTACTCTTAACTCAGACTTCATCTCCTCCCATGTGGGATGTGAGAAGCCACCTCCCTAATTTCTGAGTCTGAATCTCTGCCTTACACGCCATGGAACTCCTCCATCATCTGGGTTTCTAGCTGTGCCACAGGCCTGAAAATCTTGGCTTAGGTTTCAATTCAGTGAACTTAAGGGGCAGTCCACACACCACAGGAGCATCCCCTAGGGCCGGCCTGTCCTCGGCCTACTGCATTCGCTTTTCCTGTTGAGGGCCCGTCACACAGCCTTTCCACTTCCACGGGACAGTGGGGAAAAGGAGTTAGAGAGGGACGACTCATATCCAGAGGCCTTCATTCCACCCCTGCCTCAGAACCCAAGTTGGGAGAGAGCTTTCAAGGCATGGAGACGTGGGAGAAGGCCCAGGGCTGGGGACTGGCTTCTCTAGCTCTGCTGTGAGGAGGCTGCCCACCTCTGCAAGAACCCGTTATCCAGCGGGGTGGGGACCTTGTGGGGAATATGGAGCTGCTGTAGGCAAGGACAGATAGCCTTATGGCTGTCCATCTGTGGCCAATGGCAGTACATTTGTAACCTCACCACGATATTATTACAGAAAATTTGAGAAATAGAGAAGAGAAACATGCAGGTCCACAGTCTCTTACTTGTAATTCAAAAATACATGAGGGTCTGAATCACGGTATGTTTATAATTCTTAAGGCAGCAAGATCATCTTACCTGCACACCCCTGAGACTATATTTAGTGTTTATTCCATTTTGTGTGAACAGTGTTACATTTTACTGCAGAAATACAATTATGCAAAAGGGTGCAGTTATAGACCGTGCGCAGGTGGTTCTGCAGTGGGGTGTACATGTGTTATATGTTATTTGTACATTGTGTGGCATTTCCAAAAGCCAAACACGTCTTAATTCTGAAACACTTCTGTTCCCAAGGTTTCGGATATGGCCTTATACACCTGCACATAATCCACAGTTCACACGGTGGTTTTTTATTGGTTTGTTTTTGAGACTGAGTCTCGCTCTGTCACCCAGGCTGCAGTGCGGGGGCGCAATCTCAGCTCACTGCAATCTCTGCCCCTCGTCTCATGCCTCAGCCTCCCGAGTAGCTGGGATTATAGGCACCCACCACTAGCCCAGCTAATTTTTGTATTTTTAGTAGAGACGGGGTTTCACCATGTTGGCCAGGCTGGTCTCGAACTCCTAACCTCAGGTGATCCGCCCACCTTGGCCTTCCAAAGTGCTGGGGTTACAGGCATGAGCCACTGCGCCCGGCCAACACAATGGTTTTGATGTGTTTACACATAGGGTCTTTTCTCCCCTTGCTTCTTTACTTTTATATAATAGTAAACATCATGTATGCACATGTCTCCAGGGCATCCACTTGACTCTGTCCTCAGCTCAATGGCCTTCGTAGCGCTGGTGCCTCAGCTTGTCACCACTAGCTAGTCCTTTCAGTAAGTCCAAAGCAACCACGTTTCTACTGACCCCCCCGTTTACGAGAGTCCCAGGCACTGCTGGAGGGTGTAGTCTCTGAGGTCCAGGAGTCACGTTGGGGTGTACCTGTCTCCTATAGCCAAAAGTGTGGGCCAGGACTAGTGAGGATGCAGCTCGTGCAAAGACTAAAACACCATCAGGCAGCTTTTCCAAAGCACAGAAATGGCTGGAATCTACCTGCCCCGTGCCCTCAAGAGCACTGAGGTAGGCTGGAGCCCAGCCTTTTCTCTTGTCCCCTCTGCCCACCACTTTCTGGGCCTCTGACTGATGCCTGGATTTTTAAAATTAATATTTAAAATGTTAATAGTTTTCTGCATATAGGTCGTAGACACTTATCTGAGGTTATTCCCACATAGTTTATATTTTTGTGTTATTATGAATGAGCATTCCTTGCCCAATGTACTTTCTCAGTGGCTGTGAAAGATATGCTTCTCATTTTTGTTCATTTATTTCATACCCTGCCATTCTCCTGAGCTAATCATATCAGGCAGCCTTTAAGCTGATCCCTTTGGATTCCCAGAGATCCAGTCATCATGTACAAGAAAGATAATTATGCTTCTTTTAAAAATATATCTTGTTTGTTTTGTGTTTTATTGTTTGTCCAGAACTTCTCAAATGTGACTGCATAATAATGGTGATACCAGGACTCTTTGTTTTGTTTTTCATTTCAGTTAGAATACTGCATTCTCCTCTCTGAATATAACTTCTCTCTGTCTTGCTCTAAATTGAAATCTGTATCTTCCCTGAGAAAGACACAACTTCCCCTGAAGACAAGGCTGCAGACACCTTGAGCTTGACAGTATAAGATGATGTTATTTCTTTATTTCCCCACCCCCACCAAGACACAGAGTCTTGTTCTGTTGCCCAGGCTGGCAGTGGCACGATCTCAGCTCACTGCAAGCTCTACCTCCCGGGTTTGAGCAATGTTCCTGCCTCAGCCTCCCGAGTAGCTGGGATTACAGGCGCCTACTACCTCGCCCAGCTAATTTTTGTATTGTTAGTAGAGACGGAGTTTCACCATGTTGGCCAGGCTGGTCCTGAACTCCTGACCTTGTGATCTGCCTGCCTTAGCCTCACAAAGTGCTGGGATTACAGGCATGAGCCACCGCGCCTGGCCTGGGATGATGTTACTATACATTCAATTTGTCCAAGGACATGGGGAGATGGGGTGACAAGGAACGTTAATGGGGCTGCAAATGAATATTTTATAAAAGATTTATCTGGTTTTTCTGTTCAGTGTGGCTCTCATACTCTAGGACAGAGGTCAATTTAAATTTTGGTTATGACAGATTTTTTTCAATTCTCTTTGACTCTGATTTTGTCAATTCTTTTTATGATTTATGCCACACTTGGATAGTGATGAGCAATTATCACATACTTTAAGGAATTCTACTCATGTATTTTACTAGCTGACCTCTGGGGGTAAATCATCCCAGAGTGTATTTATAGCTGTAACAGTATCAGCTCCAGAGAGAACCCGGCAGTTGTAGCTGCCAACAAGGTTTTCCCCATTGGGAACAGGGCAAATAGACGTGTGGGTCCCACACAAAACGCAGGAAGATTTTGAACGTATCAGTGTTTCTTAGCCTGTTTTATTTGATCACAGAATACATGGTAAATCAGAGAAAAATAAAATCAAAAGCTACTAGACTCTTTCATCCACAGCTTATCTGGTCATAAAACACATCCTGTCTTTCCCCACACTTTTCCTCTCTTCAGGGCCTGATGGTGTAAATCTGCCACACCCAGAAGGAAGAGCATGGGGAAAAAGCACTTTTGTTTTAAACACACAAATGGACCCAGCTGGAAGGGGCGGTGGTGGCGGGGAGCGGGGCGGGGCGGGAAGAACAGAAAGCTACTGCCTGAATCAGTATTGTCTTTTGAGATCTCAGTAAGTTATTCTCTTCTCATTTTTCATCATATATGTGTAGATGGTGTTTCCAATTACTATATGAGCACTATGGGTTTTTCGTAAAACTACTATCAGGCGATAGTAATGAAAGGAAAAATAACGATAAACACGGGTTTGAGGGTTTGCTGGGGAGGCTTATTTATCTGTTTTCGTGGGCACTAGGAGCATTATCTAGTACGAAGGGAACTTCGGTGTTGAACCTCAATAAAAGAACTTTAAATACAGTTATTCATTATTTCATTTCAACATTGGATTAGGCCAACTATTAAGTGTCAAAAGAGCCAGTCAGAAGCATCAGCAAAGGTAATTAATTTTAAAAACCCAGAAACTTTAAACACTTGGCCCATCGAAAGTTAAACGGAATGTCTAGGCTCATATTTATATGACATAGTCTAGGGTGCTGTTTTAGTCTGTTCCTCCTTCTATAACAAAATTCCTTAGTTGGGTAATTTATAAACAACTGAAATTGATCTCTAATTCTGGAGGTTGAGAAGTCGAAAATCAAGGCACTGGCAGATTCAGTGTGTGTTGAGAGCTGACTGTCTGCTTCCAGGACAGTGCCTTGTCGCGTCCTCACATGGCAGAAGGCAGAATGGCAAAAGGGTGAGCTGTCTCCCTCTAACCCTTTCCTAAGGGCACAAATCCCATCCTTAAGAGCAGAGTCCTCACAGTTCAGTGACTTCCCAGGGCTCCACCTCTTAATACCATCACCTTAGGGGGTTCAGTTTCAACATGTGAACTTTGGAGGGACACACACTGTAAGCATAGCAGGTACTGTGTCAGGACTAGGACTCAGCATATAGTTGTAATCATGGGCAACAGTTATTACAGCAAAGGAATACACAACAAGATTAGCAACAACAACAACAACAACAAAGGCACAGGTGGAATCTGAAGAAACCCATGCCCAGGCTTATGTTCTCTCCCTTCCATGAGGAAACACACGGCACATACACCTGTCTCCAGTAGTGAAGAATGCAGGGACATGGGCACAGTGTTTGTCCCTAAGGAAGCCCAGGAGAGACATTTTTGTTGGGGGCAGGTCATGTAGGCATCCTCTGCCTAGCAGCTACCAAAATGACAGAATTCCACAGGGAAAGCAGATAGTCACCACAAATCACATTGTTTATGCAACAGTTTAAACACAGCAAAACCAGTCTTACCAGTTAAGGGATGGAAGTGCCAAGTTCTTGATGTCAGCCAAATGCCAGCCTTGCCAGCATGCCCTTGTAAAGATGGCAGCCTCGGGCCTGCCGTGGTAACTGTTTTCTGCAGAGGCACACAACCCACAAACGACACGAACATACTTAAAACACATCTTGCAGCAGCAGTGTGTTTCTGGAGACGGGGTCTCGCTCTGTCACCCAGGTTGGAGTGCAATGGCACAGTCATCGCTCATTGCAGCCTCGAACTCCAGGGCTCAAGGGATCTCCCCCCTCAGCCTCCTGAGTAGCTGGGACTATAGGTGTGCACCACCACACCTGGCTAATTTTTTAATTTTTAGTTTTTTTGGAAGGACAGGGCCTCACTATGTTGCCCTGTCTGGTCTTGAACCTGTGACCTCAAGTGATCCTCCCACCTTGATCTCCCAAAGTTCTGGGATTACAGGAATGAACCACCACACGCAGCCTGAATACAATTAGATGGTTCAGAGCACAAAGTATAAATGCAAAGTTGCCTATAAAAGATTTAATATACATACTTCAAAACACAACTACTGAGGTGAAAGTATAACAAATGATGAGGGAAGAATGATCTTTTCAACAAACAGGTACTGGGCTATCCACACGCAAAAGAATTGATTTGGACTTTTCCCTCATATGCGGAATGAACTCAGTGGATCAAAGACCTAAATGTAAGAGTAAATATAAAGCTCTTAGAAGAAGGCACAGGGGTAAACCTTTGTGACCTTGGACCAGGCAATGGTTTCTTTTAGATGTGACACCTAAAGCACAGGCAAGAAAAGAAAAAATAGAAAAACTGGACTTCATTAAAAATAAAAAGGTTTTGGGATCCAAAGAAACTATTAAAAAAAAATCCACACATTGGGAAAAAATTGCAAATTATACACTGGTATGAGACTAGTATGTAGGATATATAAAGAACTATTATAACCCAACTGGAAAATGGGCAAAGGCTTTGAATAGACATTTACAAATACAAATGCAAAATGGGTAAGAAGCACAGGAAAAGATGCTCAACATGATTTTTCACTAGAGAAATGCAAATCAAAACAACAATGAGATAGCACTTCACATCCACTAGGATGGCCATAATAAAGATAGGCAACAACAGGTGTTGGCGAGGATGTAGAACCTTATACACTATTGGTAGGGATGTGAAATGGTACAGCCACTTTGAAATACAGATTGGCAATTTCCCAAAATGTCAAACATAGAATTACCATATGACCCAGCAATTCCACTCCTAGGTACATACCCAAGAGAATTGAAAACATATATTCTCACAAAAACTAGTACGCAGATGTTTGTTGCAGCATTATTCATGATAGGCCAAAGCTGGAAACAATCCAAGTGCTTATCAACTGATGAACAGATTTTTTAAAAATCCATATAATGAAATGTTAATCATCCATAAAAAGGAATGAAATATTGATACATGCAACAAAGTACATGAATGTTATAAACGTTATGCTAAGTGAAAGAAGCCAGACATAAAAGGCCACATATTCTATGATTCCATTTATATAGAATATCCAAAATAGGCAAATCCATAGAGACAGAAAGTACATTAGTGCTTGCCAGGAACCGAAGGGACGAGGGGAATGGGGAGTGGCTGCCGATGCTACAGTGTTTCTTCTGGATGATGAAAAGGTTTTGGAATTCCATAGCGGTAATTATTGCACAACTTTGTAATTATATTAAAAACCTCTGAATTGTACACTTTAAAAGGGTGAATTTTATGGTATGTGAATTATATATCAATTTGTAAAAAGTGTAACAAATGGACTAACATAAATGTTAATTCAGAAAATCAGAAGTATAAAGGTGCAGGATGAGCCATACAATAATTTTCTCACATTCTTCTGAGGAACAGACTGAAGCCCCCCCAAAACAGCTGTAGTTTCCTGTCCCTCTTTGGAAATAGCCAGGACTCTTCAGCCTGAATTAGAGGCTGTCTCATACTTGTCATAGTCAGGACAACTAAAAACTTTTTACTAGGACTCCTGACAAGTCAGCCTAATTGAATGGGTGATTTATATTCAGAACTCAAATGAACCAAGCAGTCTTCCCATAAATTACTCAAACTACCAGAAATCTAAACCAGCAATTAATTTAAAAAGGGATTTTGTGCCCAATCACTTGGAAACTATTTGGCAGTATCTACAAAAGCTGACTATGCATATTCATTGACCCAGTAACTACTACTACTACTACTATGTTTATCCCCAACAAAAATATGTCTAAATTTTCAGCAGGCACAAGAATGTTCCTAATCATCCAAAACAGAAGCTACCCAAAGTCCATCAAGTAGAAAAGATAAATTGTGATATATTCACACAATGTAATACAACAATATGAAGGAAAAAAATGACAACTAACAACAAAATGGATGAATCAATGTCAAGGGAAAGAAGCTAGACACAAAATATTACACACTGTATGATTCCATTTATATAGTGTAAAAAACAAGAAAAAGTAACTTGTGCCACTACAGGTGCATATAGGATTTACACTTGAGTTCATGTAGTGAGTAGAAGGGAATACAATGGGACTTCCAAAGTGCTGGTAAGGATCTCTTTCTTGATCTGAGAGCTGGTTACATGGACATGTTTGGCTTGTGAAAATCTATCAAGCTGTAAACTTACATCTACATTTCTGTATCTTTCGTTTACTTCAGTAACCAGTTTTTAGATGGATTGCTTTAACAGCAGACTAGATGTGGCTAAAGAGAGAATTAATAAAAAGGGAGAGGTTACTGAAGAGATTACCCAGAGTGTGTCAGAGAGAAAAAAAAAACAGATGGAAAATCTGAAAGGCAAGCTTAAAAGACATGAGGAGAAGGTCTTACCAAAACGCTGGAGAGAAAAATGAAATAGACTGGGGCCTCTGAAGAGCATGGTGGGTTGACTTGTGTTTCCAACCAAAGGTACATCTGAGTGCTAACTCCTGAAACCTGTGAATGTGAACCTCTTTGGAAATAGGATATTTTACATGTAATCAAGTTAAGAGGAAGTCATGTTGGATTAGGGTGGGTGCCAACTCCAATGACTGGTGTCCTCATAAGAGGGAGGAGAGGACACACAGAGATAGAGGAGACATGAAGGGAAGGCCGTGTAAACACAGAGGCAGAGGTTGAGATGTGCAGCTATAAGCCTAGGAACACCAGACATCACCAGCAACCACCAGAAGCTGGTGGGGGATGCTTAGGATGATTTTTTCCCTAGGGCCAGAGGAAGCATGGCCCTGCCAACACCTTGATTGTGGACTTCTAGGCTCCAGAACTGTGAGAGAAGAAATTTCTGTTCTTTTAAGCCACAAAGTTTTTGATATTTTGTTTCAGCAGCCCTAGGAAACTAACACAAATAAATTATCCCTGAGAATGTTTGGGAGCTAATAAAAGACGCCAATCTAAGACAGGAAGCTCAAAATTCCCAAAACATAATAAATATCTAGTCAATCCAATAAATACCCGGTAAATCCATCAAAGAGGCAATAAAATAAAAAATGAAGCATCAATAAGGTAGATAGAGTGAAAGTACAAAATAAGAAATAATTTCAATTCAGTAGTAATTAAAATAAGTGTAAAAGAACTAAAGGTTCCAGTAATATGCAAAGATTATCAGCTTAGGTATAAACAAAACATCAACAAATCTAAATGTATGCGATTTATGCGACACGCCTGAAATATGAACTACAAATCAACAGCACAACCCAAAGGCAAAAAGAATTAAACACTTAAGAGAAAACACGAATGTCCAAGAAACATGCAAAAGCAGCTTGTGGGGAGGATAGGGGTTGCTTGGGTAGGGGTGGCAGGTGGGAGGAATGGGTGGAAATGTGTGGAAGGAAATGGGTGGAAATCACGTAGGGGTGTACAGGAGACTTAAAGGTAATGTGTTTTTAAAAAATTGAGTGGCAGTATGGTGAAACCCTGTTTCTACTAAAATATAAAAAAAATTAGCCAGGCATGGTGGTGGGCACCTGTAGTCCAGCTACTCAGGAGGCTGAGGCAGGAGAATTGCTTGAACCCTGGAGGTGGAGCTTGCAGTGAGCCGAGATCGCGCCATTGCACTCCAGCCTGGGCGACAGAGCGAGACTCCATCACTAAAAAAAAAAAAAAAAAGAAATGAGTGACAGGTATTTGGATGTTAATTGTATAGTTGTTATTCATTCTTTACTTATATATCTGAAAATTGTATCTATTCAATATTTAATTTTTTAAACTTGAAAAGTTAAATACAAGTTTTCAACATTATGATAAGTATTGCTTAATCATTCCTCACTCGTATGCACCTCTTTTTATTTACAAGGATCTGGTCTATTCCAAACACTTCTCTCTTTTCCATGGGTTTTCAAGAAGTTAATCATTTCTTGATACTTCCATTCTGATTCTAATCTCTGCTCATCATAACCACAAAGGAGTCATAACTTGTCTGAATCTTTGAGGAAATAGTCATTTTCTTCCAGCCCTCAGGAGGCGGTTCTAGTCTGTAGTTCTGCTTGACCCTGCTAATTGTCAGAGAAGCAGATCTAACGTTCCTCTCTAGTCTCTATAGAATCCCCCTACTCTCAAGTCCCTCTTCCCTTCCTGCCACTGAGCATTTTCAATAACGTTATTCATCAATAACATTATTCAACAACAGCTAACTCTAGTACTGTTCGCAATATCAAAAATGTCACATACTGTTGCTTCTCAACTTTTTGGTCAAGATCAAGTATAATATCTGTTCTTATCAATTTAATATCTGATCCATCCTCTATCTGAGGACAAGAGATTAAATGGATTTTTGGAGCAGGGAGATGGAATAGGAGCTTGCTCCATCAACTCCACACATGGACCTGGTATTGCAATACCTCCAGGAACGCTGCGCCCACCATGCTCCAAAAAACATTCACATACTAGACCATACATACCATCCACAATATGCTGTAACATGTATGGGAAGGAAAGTTATCCTTTATTATGCCAGCTGTAGGAAGATAAGAATAAATATCTTTTTCTCCATATGTCCATTGTCTCAGGTTTGCTTCCCCAGAAGCAGAGTTCCAATTGGGATTTTTGTTCAAGTGTATACCAGGGGGTGGTCTCAAGAGAACAGCGCAGGTGACATGCTGAGCAAGAATGTGGGCTCAGGTAGAAACTAATGTCATTCTGACCTCACAGAGCACAATCACACCACCACATTTATCTCACCTTGAGGTTAAGGGGTGTCAGATTGTACAGGGTCTGCAAGTCTACCCTACTTAACAACTAACAAGCCAGCCTGTTTCATGGATGCTGGCAGGAGACACAAGACTCTTGGATTAGAGACAAATGACTTCCTTACTTGTAGCAGAAGCCATAACCAGAGTGTCAGCATGATGCTTGAGCCAGTTCTCCCTGCCCCCCAGTACCCACAGAGGTGACACAGAGGGCCCATTATGGATTCCCGCACATTCTGTGGGCTGTGTTATAACAGAGGAACACTGCCCTTGGGGGATCCATTGCTCTTTAGAGAAGCAGCCCTGCTGTTTGTCTGTGAGGAGACATTGCCTTATTCCTCAAGATGACTTGCTACAAACACAACCTTGAGAATGACCCATGTAAAGAGCAGAGCTGGCCTTGCATTCTTGACACATGCAACAAGAATGTGCAGGGATGCTCAGGATGCATGGCAGACAGGCTCTCCTAATCGGGGAGTGGTCTTCTGAGTGGTCTGTCTCCAAGAAAGAGGGAGCAAAGTGTCCTGGAGGAGGGGACTTGTGTGGCTGTGGACAAAGCTACAGAGAAGGAACAGCTGTGAGCTGTTTTCCTTCAACATCCACAGCAGCTGGGGACGAGGGGGGTACCACCTCCGAAAGAGGATCTCAGAAGGGTGCCCTTAGCATCCATACCACCTGCTTTTCCCTTAGAATCACAGATTTCTTTCAGATTCTATATTATCAATTACTGTCTACAATTTCTATTATAGAATTTTCTAAATTTACAACATATTAAGCAAAGAGTTGTTAAATTTCAAATGATTTTATACCTAATCCCAACATTTGGCAGAGATAAATACATCCTCTTGCTTTTTTCAATCTTCTCTTTGTGTTCATTTTTTCCAATTAAAAAAGTACTAAATTTTGGATTATTCTCTTACAAGAGACTTGTCCTGTTAAAAGCTCATATTAGTTTTGCTTTTTGGAGAGTTTTGCTTTTTGGAGAGACAGAATAGAATAAAGAAGTGCAGCCTGGGCACAGTGACTCACTGCGGTAACCCTATCACACTGGGAAGCTGAGACAGGAGGATTGCTGGAGCCCAGGAACTTGAGACCAGCCTGCATAACATGGAGACCCCATCTCTACAAAACCTTTAAGGAATTAGCTGGATGTGATGGCACATGCCTGTAGTCCCAAGTACTTGGGAGGCTGAGGTGGTGGATCACCTGAGCCCAGGAGGTTGAGGTTGCAGTGAGAGCTACGATTGTACCACTGCACTCTAGCCTGGATGACAGAGTGAGACCCTGTCTCAAAGGGGGAGAGCGAGTGAGCGAGAGAGAGAGAGAGAGAGAGAGAAGTGCGCAGGTGCTGGGACATGCCAGCTGTTCTGCTTGCCTGTCCTTAACTAGCCCTGTGGCCTTGGACAAGTTACTTAACTTCCCCACTGTCCCTTGGTTTCCCCATACGTTAAATGAGCCTCATAATGGATCTTATTTCATAAAGTTTTGTCGGCGCTGCCTAGAAAGCCTTACCACAAGGTCAATACTTGGCATTTAATAAGAGCTCAGTAAATCTTTGATTTTGTTTTCCAGAAGTCTCCAAAACTTCTTTTAAGCTACAGCAACAAAAACCATGTGCAGTCTTCTAACCACAAAGGGCAACGTGAGTTTAAACAAGGTAAGGTATTATTTTCTGATTTGTTTAATTTCTGATGCCCTTCCTGAATATGCCCAGTTTTTTCTTAGCCTTTTTGGATAAGTAGCATATTGAGTTAATGTCTTCAGTGAAAATAAAACTTCCACATCCAATCTCTCAGTCATAAATGAGTGCTATCTGCAACATCCGATAGGGATTGTTTTTCTTCTTAATACCTTACCTAATATTGCTTCACCCTAAGTAAAGCTCATTGGGAAATTTTATATTCACTAAAGGCAACCATAAGATTTGGGGAATCATATAATCAAGAATTGTATATATCTAAAAAGGAACATTATAAAATCCTTCAATTCAGACCACTTATAGTCCACATTAAAGATGAGGAAATTGACTCTTAAAAAGATTAAATGACTCTTCCAAAATCACAAAGATAATTCAGTGATTTTTTCCCCTACTAAATGCTCCTTTTTTCTGCATTTCATTCTCCCTTAAGCAATTTATTGTCTAAAATAGCATCATGGAATGATATAAAAATGCAGCTTTCCAATCACACTAAGGGTCTCTCGATTTCTTCTCTTGACCACCAATCAGGAACCTTTGCTGGAAGCTTGTTTCTGATTGGTGAAAGTAAGCCGTAACAGTGGAATGCCAAGGAGTAAACACAAAAGCACAGCAACTGAGTTTGCTGTCTCACTACCCTCAGCCTAGGCCAACCTGGACTCCTTCACCCCAAATGAGGTGACCTCTGCATTTTATATGAAGACACTGATTTACCATTCAACTGTGATCCATCTTATAACATGGCAATCCAATACAGACAGGAAGATAAAACCGAACAACACAGCTAAAATAAAGTGTATTCCCAGGTAAAATAGACACGTGCTTTAATTTGAGGTGGATTCGTCCGATGAGTGTCAGTTACAAGGGCACAGAAGCTACCGGTGCAGAAGAGCTCTGTCTGTGGGCAGTGTCACCAGGTCCCACTAAGTGGCAACACTTGTGCTGGGCGACATGACCCATCTTAATGTATAAACCATAGCCAGACAGGACGTGCAAACAGGTCTTGTGGTGAATGCCATGCTGTGGAAAATGACATGGAGAATGGCTGTCTCTCAGCTAGGGAGGGTCTTGGTGTCCTAGGAAAGAATATTCACGTCCAGAGTTGGTGGTTGGTGTTCTATCTAGGCGATGAGGGAAGGATGCTTTTCCTAATGAACACCTGGTGGGAATAGAGTCTCTCTTTGCACTTTGCTGGAGGAAGAAATTTCTACCACTTATTTTTTATTCTTGCCTACAGAATACACATTGTGGAAAAAGGATGAAGTTGACCAGTGAAAAGTTGCCCAAGAACCCCTTTTATGTCTCTATATCTCAGGATGCTGCTAAAAACCAAAAATTCTTCCAGTGGAAAAAGGAAAAGACTGGTACGAATCCTGATATTTAAGCGCTTCCCTTGGAAAATACTCTACAGTTCATTTTGTATGCCAGAGCAAACGCGACAAGAAATCATGTTTTATTGATTTCAAGGAAGTGGTTAATCATCACAGTTTTGAGTTTTCCCGCAAGTATCTGTGAAATGGCTCATTTATCTGGTAGCCAATCGTCAGTGAGGTCTCATAGATAGTTAGGTCTTGATTTTACTCTCAGAACTTAAGGACGTGCTTCTAGAAAACAGAAACCAGATGTCACATTTGTTAAAGAGAACAATGCCAGGCTTGACTTGCAATTATTATTTAAATACCTTATTTTCCCTAAAGTCTTAAAAATGTTTTATTAGGGATGGGTTGAGCTCTCATTAAGGCTCAAATTAAGAATTTAACTCACCTCTCCAGACAGCTTTGCCCATTGAAGACAAACCAATGCATAGACTTATACCCAGCCCTGCACTGCTAGGGCTGTACTTGGCCATGAGCAGGGTTAGTGTGAAACCAATCAACAAGTATTGTTTGTTGTTGTTGTTGTTGTTTTGAGATGGAGTTTCGCTCGTTGCCGAGGCTTGAGTGCAATGATGCGATCTTGGCACACCACAGCCTCCGCCTCCTGGATTCAAGCGATTCTCCTGCCTGAGTCTCCCAAGTAGCTGGGATTACAGGCATGCACCACCCATGCCCTGCTAATTTTGTATTTTTAGTAGAGACGGGGTTTCTCCATGTTGGTCAGGCTAGTCTTGAACTGCCAAACTCAGGTGATCCACCCGCCTCGGCCTCCCAGAGTGCTGAGATTTACAGGCGTGAGCCACCGCGCCTGGCCAGTAT
This sequence comes from Symphalangus syndactylus, assembly GCF_028878055.3. Classification (NCBI taxonomy): domain Eukaryota; kingdom Metazoa; phylum Chordata; class Mammalia; order Primates; family Hylobatidae; genus Symphalangus; species Symphalangus syndactylus. The sequence goes on along the minus strand of NC_072426.2, from coordinate 158,553,935 downwards.
TGCTTTATTAGACAAGGCACAGTGTTTGTTAGGTACTGTGACCATGCCCTTTTTTCAGGTAATATTTCTTCCTAGAGCTAAGGAGGCCAGTTATAGGAATGAGCACTAGAAAGCAAGAATGTCAACAGTGTTAGATGGATTTTATATGATTCATGACTTCAAGAGAGAAAATTCATATTGTGTGGTTGATGGAATTCCTTACCTTTTTAAAATCAGATCATTACACCCATGCTAATTTGGTGGATAAGGCATTGCAGCTCTTGAAGGAAAGAATACTGAAAGGAGACACTCTGGCATATTTCCTACGAGGTCAACTATATTTTGAAGAGGTATCATCTTTTGTTTATTCGTTTTCATTTCCTGTAATTCTATTGTTAGATCCTCAGACAAAAATTTCATGTCGAGTTTCTTACTGTGTTATACTAGGGAGATTCTGTCCAATTACATAGACTATGGCTGTACCTTTAACAGTAGGATACAGTGCTGCCAGCTTGAGGAGCTACCTGACTTTTCTTCATAAAATCCATGTCATGGAAGCCATTTATGGGAGTCATTTTAGCATAAAATCCATTTCACACGATAAATTAAAAATCAAATTTTTATATTTTTGTTCAAAATATTTAATAATTATATTATCAGGCCGGGCGCGGTGGCTCACGCCTGTAATCCTAGCACTTCGGGAGGCCGAGGCAGGTGGATCACCTGAGGTCAGGAGTTAGTTATAGACTAGCCTGGCCAACATGGCTAAACCCCGTCTGTACTAAAAATACAAAAAAAAAAAAAAATAGCCAGGCGTGGTGGTGCATATGTGTAATCCCAGCTACTTGGGAGGCTGAGGCAGAGAATTGCTTGAACCCAGGGGGCAGAGGTTGCAGTGAGCTGAGATCGTGCCACTGCACTCCAGCCTGGGCGACACAGCGAGACTCCCTCTCAAAAAAAAAAAAAAAAAAAAATGCTTGTATTATCAGATATCTTCATATTAATAATAATAATAATTGAAGCCCTGATTTTTATCTAGTACTTAGAGGCGGCTTTAGTTGTTCCTGGATAGCATGGGAGGAAATCGCCCTCTTCACATCTTGTTGGGGGGGCCTGGGAAGTAGACTGAGGAAGGGCTATGCCAGCTGTCCCCCCAACTTCAGTAATGTAGTTTCAGTTTTTCATTGACTTCCCCGGGAAGACTTGAAAAGGGACCGACTGTCCTTCACCATTCGTTGACTATTTGGGCAGCTGTTCACCTACATCCCACTTACTCTCTCACTTTTCGACGGCACCTTCATCTATCCTGGCAACAAATGTTTGCTGAGGGCTCATCGTGCACCTGTCACTATGAGGATGGCAGAGCACCATGGCTGAGAGCGTGCTTCTTCAGCGTGGGGCATGGGTTCAGATATGGCTGCATTGTTAACTGTGTGTTTAACTTGGGCACAAACACTTGACCGCTTGGTGCCTTTGGGATTACTTTAAGATCATAATAAAAATAAATATCTTCTGGGTGCTTCTAGGGATGGTTTGAAGAAGCATTAGAACAGTTTGAAGAAATCAAGGAGAAAGACCATCAAGCAACGTACCAGCTAGGAGTGATGTACTATGATGGGCTGGGGACCACTCTAGACGCTGTAAGTTAGTGTCTTGGTCACAGTGGTTAAGATTTCATTGTCAGTGGATTATTGGACACAATTAAAATTATTTATATTTTAATACATATATATATATATATTTTTTTTTTTGAGACGGAGTCTTGCTCTGTTGCCCAGGCTGGAGTGCAATGGCGCGACCTCGGCTCACTGCAACCTCCGCTTCCCGGGTTCAAGTGATTCTTCTGCCTCAGCCTTCAGAGTAGCTGGGATTACAGGCACTGCCACCATGCCTGGCTAATTTTTGTTATTTTTAGTAGAGACAGGATTTCACCATGTTGGCCAGGCTCTACTAAAAATACAAAAGTTAGCCTGGCGTGGTGATGCATGTGTGTATTCCCAGCTACCTGGGAGGCTGCAGTGAGCCAAGCTCATGCCACTGCAGTCCAGCTTGGGTGACAGAGCAAGCCTCTGTCTCAAACAAACAAAAACCAAAATATATTTGATTGTCCAATATTATTTTCTTCTTTTGGGTGATGTTTGAAGGTTTGTGTCTGATGGATTTGTGGGTGGAGGGTGCAGTCTGTTCTTGCTAGTGGTTAGAATATCTTCTATGCTTTCCTTGTGACCACATAGCAGATGTCGTATTAGTGCATAAGATTTGTATATTAGATACAAACTATGAGCACACAGTAAAAGTATGCTTGAATGGAAGACAGTGTTTGTTAGGGGCTCACAAGTGTATCGTAAGAATTATAAATGTGAAAGTTGTTCCTGGCCATTCTTGCACTTCAGTCAGTTCTAAGAACTGTGCTGATTCAGGATAAGGGTTATTAGATGGGAGGGAGGAGAGAAAAAAGGAAGCCCATATTGAGACTTAAATCAACTCAGGCAACCGTAAAAGGAAGGCAATTTCTTATATCCCAGAGCTCCTGGGAGTGCCTGAATAGGAGACGTACTTTTAGAGATTCTTTTCCTCCTTATCACTTGCCCTGCAGAATCCAGGACAATCGTACCCCTTGGGCACAGATTCATAGTATTATACATCATGTCAGACGGCGGACACTTCACAGCCTTATTGGGAGAAAGAAATTCAGTTTGGGTAAAACTAAAAACTAGGGTTTTTTTCTTGTTGTCTTTTTTTTTTTTTTTTGTCGAAGGAGAAAGGGGTGGACTATATGAAGAAAATTCTTGATTCTCCATGTCCCAAAGCAAGACACTTAAAATTTGCAGCTGCTTACAACCTCGGAAGAGCTTATTATGAAGGAAAAGGTGTTAAACGATCAAATGAGGAAGCTGAAAGGTAATCCCACCTGAGAACAAGATTAGGTTTGAATGAAATGCTGAAACCAAGAATAACAGGCCTCGCTTTCTCTCGTAGACTATGGATTATCGCAGCAGACGGTGGAAATCCCAAAGCTAGTGTGAAGGCTCAAAGTATGCTCGGGCTGTATTACTCAACCAAGGAGCCCAAGGAGTTAGAAAAGGTAACGGTCCCCTCTTTTTTAATGCTAGTGTTATATTTAGATTAGTATTTGTTTCACTACTTTTTTTGAGAAAATGGTGGGGAATGTCGTTTTAAATATCTCCTATATTTCCTTAAAATGTAAAGAAAGCATACATTTTAGGATCCCAAAGCCCTTTTATTTATAAATGCCCCCTTCCCTACCTCTACCGAAGGCAACCATGAATGTGAGAGTATTTTGTATACTATACTATCAAAGCTAAAAGAAGAGAAACAGTCCTGAAATTACAGCCAAAATCCTTCTAAGCATGAATAGATGAATATTACTGTTGACTTGAGAAATAATTGATACTAATAAGTAAAATATACCAAGAATTAGTTACAAATAAAATCCATCTAAGATTTTCACAGAAATATAATCTCTTTCATCAATGGTTGAAACAGTTTCCAAAAAATCCTATAAGGAGAAGGAAATGGGGGCTGAGTCCTACTTGTAAGAGAGGAGTTAATGGCAAATTTGCAAGAGGCACGTAACAACTAAGGCCATCTTTGGATAGATAAGCAGCCACCTGGAATTGTTTCAATGAATTCAAATTCACTGTAGTGGAGTATGAGGCAAATGTGCTTGAGCCTACATACAGCGTTTATCCTGGGTTGTCTTTGATCGCAGCAGCTGCCATCTCTAGAATCCACCGGGAGCTCAAACTCTCCCTTAGCATCAGCGGTCTCCCCTCCTCTGCTGTGCCTCACGCCTCTCAGACACTTAGTTCCTGTTTGGCATCTTCCTGATCCTTACTCTGGAAGATCCCCAAATCCTGAAACCTAGGACAGCTGGTCCTCCTCTGCCATAAGCTGCCTGGACTGTGATCTCACCTGCACTGTGGACAGACAGCGGAGGGACTCACCTCCACACAGTGTTAGGCATGTGTGCTAGTGTGAAATGCGTCCAAACGCCTACTGCTCTTTCCTAGAGATGATTAATAGTGCTATCTAGGGAACACAGACTTCTTTTCTGTCCAGTATTCCCTTATAATTTCATCTAGTGGATCACAAATACAATGATGGAACTGTGCTTTTCTTAGGCATTTTACTGGCATTCAGAAGCATGTGGCAATGGGAATCTGGAGTCCCAGGGTGCACTTGGTCTCATGTACTTGTATGGACAAGGCATCCGGCAGGATACGGAAGCTGCCCTGCAGTGCTTAAGAGAAGCAGCAGAACGCGGAAACGTCTATGCTCAAGGGAATCTCGTGGAGTATTACTATAAGATGAAATTTTTTACCAAGTGTGTTGCATTTTCCAAAAGGTGAATGTCTTTGTCTGTTTTGTGCTGCTGTAACAGAATATCACACACTAGGTAATTTATAAGAAACAGAAATTTATTTCTCAGAGTTTCAGAGGCCAGGAGAGGGCTGCAACCTCCAGAGGGGAGGACCATCATGTCCTCAGGTGACAGCAGAAAGCTACAGGAAACCTCTTTTATAAAAAGGGCTTTAGTCCTGTTCATGAGGGAGGCACTCTCATGGCCTCATCACCTCTTAAGGGCTCCACCTCTTGATACGATCACACTAGCAACATGGGATTTCCGAGGGAACTTATTTTTCAAACCATAGCAGTAATATTTGAAGAAACTGGATGAAAGTATTGACAAGAATGCCTACTAGATGTTCTATGCCAAATCCTTCACAGAACTTCCTGCAATATTAGAAATGATAGCTATTGAGCACTTGAAATGTGTCTAATGCAACTTAGCACTAAACTTTTAAATTTTAATTAATGTAAATATTCATATGGCTAGTGGTTACCATACTGGATAGCACAATTCTATGCCATTAGCCTTCAGGATTTCGGTGCTACTAGCTGAAGCAAGTTTCTTAAGCAGCAATTGCCTTATCTATCTGTAAGAAGAGCATACCTTTATAGCAGGACTATAATCATGTACTTAACACAGCTTGGCATATCACATGTTTATTACGTCTTCATTTCTTCCTGCACTCCTTGGTCACGCAGTTCTATAACTGCATAACTGAAATACAGCTTCATAACAACTGCAACATGAGAATATGGTTAAAAGACTGACACTATATCTAACAAAATACACAAAAACGTCTTTTCCCGGAGTCCGTAAGGCTCCATGTACTTCCCTACACGTATTTACCCACAGTGTATAAAAGCAGTGTGTCGGGAGACAGACCTGGGTGTACTCTAGAGTGGCCATCAGACTCTGCGTGTGCTGGGGTTTCCCAGTCACACCCTTCCCACGGCACCAGGTCTCCCCCGCCTCCGAGCCCTGGTGCAGGGCAGTGATCTACAAGAGAGGATGAAGGGAAGGAGGCGCTGCTTCTACTCCGCTTCCCCAGCGTCTCGGGCTCCAGGCAGCAGAACACTTGTAGGAGTGATTGCCAATGTCTCAAAGCACGTGCCCATCTTAGTTAGAACTAAGGCTTTAAATCGTTCTTTAAAATCTTTGGCGCTTTCCATTATTTTCCACATTCCTACTCTCTACGACATTGTGGTTAACATGGACTTGACTGGATCGCATTCTCACACAATTGTACATATTTGTATCTGGGTATAAAGGATGACTTCTTTCCACTATCCTTTTTATTTATTTTTTTGGAGACGGAGTCTCTCTCTGTCCCCCAGGCTGGAGTGCAGTGGCGCAATCTCGGCTCACTGCAAGCTCCGCCTCCCAGGTTCAGGCCATTCTCCTGCCTCAGCCTCCCAAGTAGCTGGGACTACAGGCGCCTGCCACCACGCCCGGCTAATTTTTTTGTTATTTTTTTTTTTTTAGTAGAGACGGGGTTTCACCGTTGTTAGCCAGGATGGTCTCGATCTCCTGACCTCGTGATCCACCCGCCTCGGCCTCCCAAAGTGCTGGGATTCCAGGCGTGAGCCACCGCACCCGGCCGATTGTCTATTTTTAAAGAAGATGTGCTAGTGAAAGGGTTTTCTGGTCCTATGTGGCTAACGTCCAAACTGAAGGTTGATGTTTCCATACCTGATCCAAAGAAATAGAAAATGCTTTCTTCTCCATTCAGTTTAAATCCACAAAGTGACATTAAACTTCCAATAGTAATATTACAAGAAAAAAGAAACATACCTTTGTTTTCTAGTGGTTACTGAGCCTGCTGAGCATAATTACAGAGACGATGTAAAGTCACCACTCTGGTAAGCTCATCTTCTCCTGGTATGAGGTGCCTATATGGACCCTTCACCACACAGCAAACAACTTAGTTCTCAAAGCAGTAGACAGAAATCACTGCAGGCACAAGGACAGTCTCTAGGCACATCGTTTTACAAACGCTTACCATAACTGATGTCTTTTCCATTTCACAACTCTACATCCTCTCAGGATCGCTGACTACGATGAGGTTCACGACATCCCCATGATCGCCCAGGTCACAGACTGTCTCCCGGAGTTCATCAGCAGAGGCATGGCAATGGCATCCTTCTACCACGCAAGGTGTCTGCAGCTTGGCTTGGGCATCACCAGGGATGAAACAACCGCTAAACACTATTATTCTAAAGTAAGCTTTAGAACAAAATATAAATTCACCCAAAGAGAAACTGCCAGGCTTTTAGCTGCAACTTGAATAGTTTTACGGATTAGTGTTTTTTCTACTCAATTACTGTGCAGATAACCTCTGTCTACAGAGAAGCTGTCAGACAGGCAGATTGTTTGCAGACAATTCTGTCAGAATCTTATTAGCATAATTTAGCTCAAATGATTAAAAGTCCTATTTTGATGCAAATTACTCTTTCATTCTGCTACTATCTGCAGCCTAAGGCCCAGCACCAAGACCTTAAAGCTGAACAGTTTATGTCTTTCATCTAGAACAAGTGTGAACCTCTATGTTCATTCTAGTACGGTAATGAAATAGAGTTTCAAGTTTTTTTGAGCACGACATCTACCCCGCTTAGGAGGGATATTCTTGAGTTTGAGGTAATCAGTTAAAATAAGCCTTTCATATTTTAATCCATGTGATCAATTTATTTAGATCCCAAATGCGTTTCACATCTCAAATAAAGTAACTACTAAAAAGCAAGGGGTGTGGTAGTGGAGGGGGGTAAGGAAGATCATTATGCCTAATACTAACTCTTAAGTTTAGATTTTTTTAAAAAAAAGAAAAAACAAAAAGCTGTGCACATCTTAGGTCCATCACATCCATGAGTCAAAATTAGAATTACATCATAGCAGACTTGGTAGGGCAGTGTTTGTGGTACACAGATTGTTCAGCCTGAGTGAGGGAGGCTTCTGAGTCCCTTGGCTGACTCTGATATTACAGCAGTGGTTCCCAAGCTTCTCTGCATGTTAAAATCACCCGAGGATCTTTTACAAATTCCAAAGTTCAGGCCTTATTTCAGAAAATTTCAATCATGGTCTCTAGGAGACAGAAGCATATTTATTGAAGCTCCCTGTGGGATTCCAATGTCAGGTAAGTTTGGGAACCCTAAATTACTTTAAAATTAAAACTTCCAGAGCATCAAAACCATATTAACAGATAAACATAGACACACAGCACACAGCCAAATCCAACTGATTTTTAAGATATTTACCTCTACACCATTCTTAGTATGAATAACAGTTGTCTAACTTTTTCCATTTAAATGCTCTCTGTACTGGCCAGGCACAGTGGCTCATGCCTGTAATCCCAGCACTTCAGGAGGCTGAGGCGGGCAGATCAGTTGAGGTCAGGAGTTTGAGACCAGCCTGGCCAACATGGTGAAACTGGGTCTCTACTAAAAATACTAAATAATCCTGTCTCTACTGAAAAATAAAATTAGCCAGGCATAGCAATGTGTGCCTGTAATCCCAGCTACTCGGGAGGCTGAGGCAGGAGAATTGCTTGAACCTGGGAGCAGAGGTTGCAGTGAGCCGAGATCACACCACTGCACTCCAGCCTGGGACTCCATCTCAAAAAAAAAAAAAAAAAAAAAAAAGCTCTCTGTATTACACCAATTTCCAAACCAAGCCAATTTCAGGTTCTATCCTATCCTTAATATCTTTAGAAAACTCTAGTTAAACACACCCAGCTAATTTTTGTATTTTTAGTAGAGACAGGGTTTCACCGTGTTAGCCAGGAAGGTCTCGATCTCCTGACATCGTGATCCACCCGCCTCAGCCTCCCAAAGTGCTGGGATTACAGGTGTGAGCCACCGCACCCGGCCATAAGGGAGAGTTTTCTAACACAACAGTTCAGGAAACAAAGAAAAACACAAGTTTTCTCTAAAGGTGGTAACTTCCTGCTACTGGAAGCAACCAAGCAAATACCTAGTGACCAACTGTCGTGGGTACTGAAGGGACAATTACTGCATAGAGTGGGGTTTGGATGACAGCTCTGTCTCCCAAATTGTTGACATTCTAGAAATTACGCACCTTGTCACTATTTAGACATCATAAAATTATTTTAGCTATATATTTTAAAATAAGATTATTACAGATGCTGTTATTCACATAATGAGATCATAACAACTTTGAGGCCAAATGTTAATGCTTTCCATTTTCCTTATTTTAATAATTCATAACACACAATGCTATCATTGGTGCTTAAGTTCCCTTTATTCTTGGCACTGATAAAATGTTATCTCTTTCAAATGATAATAACATGATTATTTTGAGTACTGATCTATTCTGCATAGGTTAAAGTAGGACATCAGAATAGAAAGTATCTTAACAAATTTTCTTGAAATTCACTGTACTTTACTATTCTTAAAAACGAATCAAAAAAGAAAAAAAAAAAAGAAGAAAGACCCAAACAATTCGAATGTATCTAAATATCTGACTCTTTTTGATTTTAAGGCTTGTCGTCTGAATCCTGCATTGGCAGATGAACTTCACTCCTTACTTATTCGTCAAAGAATTTAGACCACGATGTATTTCAACAAAGATCATCAATGCTAACACCTCACAATGTGTGTATTTTTACAGTAGCTATGTTTGGTTATTTTGCACATCACAAATTACACTATCCTGGGTATTTTACAGGTGACATGTTACTTCGTTCTTGAATTGGTACGCTGTTAAGTTTTGCAACTTGAAACCTAGACACAAGGTCAAATTGCTGGAAGAGTCCTCAGAGGTCCACCTCTTACCCTACAGACTGGCCGAGACCATATCAAGTATCCAAGCCATTCTATACAGCAAGTATCGTTTTCCTTCCTTAAATACCGAGTCTCCAAAAAGACTTAGTTCAGCTTTAGTTTAGTAAGTTCAGAAGTAGAAATGATACAAACTTACTTAAAACCATCATTTGAAAGTTTAATTCTTTAAAATTTGTCTTAGTTTTGTGAATTTTGAATAATGTTTAAATTTCGTTTCAGTCATTTAAAATTTTTAAATGTAAATTCACAAAACTAAGTGTAAAAGACATTTAAAGAATGAAACAAGTATGTATAGCATTTCTACTTCTGAAGTTATTAAAGCTAAAACTGCACTAAGCCTTTTGAGACATCCTGTTCTTAAAAAGCTCATAAATAATTGGCTTATTACATATAAGCTTCAAAAAAGTGGGTTATAAGACATTGCTTTAGAATCTTGCCCCTCCAAATCTTCCCTCAAAGATGTTAATTTAATGAGTAAAACAACTGCTATATACATATGCAGAATGTGTAATAAAACAAAAAGCAATTGCTATATGAAAATATTCAAAGAAAATTAAAGCAAATTGTTTCTTTGTGCTTCAGCTCATTTTCTACATTTTTAAAACCCTGTGGTAAAAACCTCAATGAAATCATTTACAAGAACTACAATTAAATATTGTTAAAATTAGCAAAAGGCTTTCCTTATATAGATGACATCTATGAAGGCAAAAGGTGACAGTAAAAACAGTAAGATCCATATGCATAAGATTGTACAAGGCTATTCATTTGTGAAACAAATATACATATCAAAGACAGGTTTCAGAGATACCTTAACTATTCCTTTTTTTTATAAACATATTAAAGGATGTGGCTTTATTTTATAAATCACAACCATCCCGACAGTGGATTTAAACAAGATTTCTTTTTAGTAATGGGAAAATGCAATTAATATGGAGGTGATAGTCACTAAGAACTGTTGAACGGCAGAAAATTATTTGCTCTAGTTTTATGTTCTGGCTTGTCTGTATTGCTTGAACTTCATTTTGTCTTTGTGTAAGGGAAGAGATTTCAAGAGACTCCGGTTCGAGATATCCTCAAATACTCATGTATTTCTGTCTCAAATCTCTTAATACCATCCATGTAACATTCCTTCAACCACTTGAAGATCCAAACTCCCAACTAGTATTCTCTTCTCCACACTTAATCCAGTTCCTATTCTTTTTTTTTAAATTTATTTATCATTATTTTTTTTTGAGATGGAGTCTCCTGACCTAATCTTAGCTGGGCGCAGTGGCTCATACCTGTAATCCCAGCACTTTGGGAGGCCAAGGCGGGTGGATCACAAGGTCAGGAGTTTGAGACCAGCCTGGCCAACATGGTGAAACCCCATCTCTACTACAAATACAAAAATTAGCCGAGCGTGATGCCGGACGCCTGTAGTCCCAACTACTCGGGAGGCTGAGACAGGAGAATCGCTTGAAACCGGGAGGCAGAGGTTGCAGTGAGCTGAGATCGCGCAATTGCACTCCAGCCTGGGTGACGAGTGAGACTCCGTCTCAAAAACAAAACAAAACAAAACAAAAAAATCTTAAAATAGGAACATAATAAAAGATCGGCCCTAAGTAAAGAGCACTTTTTAAACTGCCATTAAAAGATGGGTTTCAGAAATCATAAACTTTGACTTTGTGCCATACGTGGTAACATGCTATGCTTAAATGTCTTCCGTAAATCCAATGCAGAATTTAAAATTTCAGTTTACTGTAGTTACCATAAAGCTGATGCTCTGGCACAAGTGAGCCCCCGCAAACTAGCACTGCTAAGGACAGTAGTAAACCCCTCGACCTGCGAGTGCAGTGAGTCTGTAACTCAAGTGCATTGAGGCTTCCAGATCATCACTCTTACACACACACACACACACACACACACACACACACTCTCCTCTAAGATTCCTTATAGCTGATATCTCATGGAAAAATGACAATTTATCATAAATAAATACAGAGACAAAATAATAGTGATCTTTCTCTTTCACAATATAAACTTAACAGCTACAGTTTAAATGATAGCATAGAATTACGCCTAAAATGGACATTTCCAATAATTGTATTGTGATAAGTTCTTTGGGCTTGACAACTTCACACTGCCTCTCTTCCTTGAATGTATTTTATCTGGTCTTTTCTATATAGTCTTTTGAAGGGCAATTTTTATCATTTAGCCAACTTTGGGTATTTTTTAAGTGTCAAATATCGTCATGGTTTGAAAAAAGGATAAAAAAGCTATAACTAAAAAAATCTTAAGGATAACATTTGGTTTACTAATTTTTAATCATTTATCTTTCAGAACTTGTTTCTTATCAAGAAGTTGGCAGGTATGATATATATATCATACGTATATAAACTGGCATAGGTTAGTTACATCCTGGGTCATTAGGGGAGTATCTTTCAGGGATTCAAATGGAATTTTTACCTTTTACTTGTTTGTTTTGTTTTCAATATTCTTGGGGATTAGACAGGGGAAGGTATTTTATTACTGCATAATAATAGATGGTGAAACCCAAGAAAATTAAGTACTTGTCCACGCCCCACTATCAATAACACAAAGTCTGTACTCTGGATCTCCCCTAATGCCCCTGTGGCCTAAAAGGCTTGATAATACAACTGAGTCCCTGAAGTAGCTGCCGTCCTCTTTCCACTCCCCCATCCCGGCCCTGCCCATACTCCAAGGGTCAGCTCCCATCTCTCCTCCCTAATGCCTCACTTCAAGCACTAATTTGGCTGTTTCTGCTCACTAAAAATCGTGTATTTTACAGATTTATTTTGTCTCTGGAGAAGGCGGCAAACTTTTACTTCCCTGCAGAAGTAGTTAAGTGCACAGTGTTTTCTCTAAAAAGGCATTTGATAAATATTTGAACTGCCTGTAGAGCTTCAACCTCTTTGAGATATAAGTATCTTAAATATCATAGAGCGCTGTGATTCATTTTTATATTTTATTGCTTCGAATGCTCAAACTATGGGAAATCTTTGGTAAAAATAAAGACAATAAAATCTTCACAATAACTTTACACAAAGCATTGCCTAACAATGTTCTTCAATATACATGAAATAATGTAAGAATCTTCACAGTCCTCAGTGAGGAAATTAACTGTACAATATTCATAGTTCATTTTAAAACAAAATATTTTCATAAATATTTAAAATACTTCCTAGGTTCTCACATATTAACATTTGTATTTCAATCGGTATGTTGATCTTTAAAGTATTCATATTAAATAAAAATCAATAGAAGTTTTTTTCTGTTGCCTACCACAGCATAAGTCCCGTCCTCCCTGATTCTACTAATTGCACATAAAACTAGAGGGAGGTAACTAAAATAAAAATCAGTATGGTTCTCAGTCAAGCCCTCTGTGGAAAAGAGGAAAATGCTTCATGTCTATTATTACACAGACATTTTTCTGGTGGTTTATTTGTGCAGTCTCAAACTTGGCCAGCTTTAAGTTGATCTAAATGAATTCTCAGCTCAGGACACAGTTCAATTAGCAGCAGTTCCATCAGCACCTGAACCAACAAAGACGGAAAAAAGTAGAAAAATGTTTTTCTCCAAGGGTTTATTCAAAATAAATATCTGCGTCTAAGAGAAAAGTCTAATTTTAGGTCTGAAATTATCTCAGTAAACAAGTAACTCTCAAACAGTATTTAATATTGGTAACTATAATCAGAGAGATGACTGGGAAACAGTTGGCTTTGCTGAAATAAGAAAACCAACCAGTTATGCGGCAATGTTATATCAAAAGTCAAGGGAGGATGGGCGAGGTGGCTCCTGCCTGTAATCCCAGCACTTTGGGAGGCTGAGGCAGACAGATCACCTGAGGTCAGGAGTTAGAGACCATCCCGGCCAACATGGTGAAACCCCATCTCTACTAAAAATACAAAAATTAGCTGGGCGTGGTGGTGCATGCCTGTAATCCCAGCTACTCAGGAGGCTGAGGCAGGAGAATCACTTGAACCCAGGAGGCAGAGGTTGCATTAAGCTGAGATCGTGCCAGTGCACTCCAGCCTGGGGCACAAGAGCGAAACTCTGTCACACACACACACACACACACACACACAAAAAGTCAAGGGAGATGACTAGTATGTGAGAATGAGAGTGCTGCAGCCACTGGGGTACATGTTTTTTCTAACCAAATGAAGAAACAGACAAAAATGAAGCAGAAAACCCCCTGGGCTTTAATTTACTCACATATAACAGATGCTTGTTGGCTCTTGTTTCTTGCAGTGCATTGAATATTTTTATTATACCATGGCGGGCATTTTGCTGTCCAACAAGGCTCTGAAGCATATCTGAAAAATTAAATTTAGATTCTATGCTGCTATTGATAAAGTGCTCAATGCATAGCTTTGCAGTGAAAGGAATATAACATTATACACCTTCAGTCAATAAAGACATGGAGGCATGAGAAACATGAATGGTCAGTTCTCTCAAATGCTTCAGGAAAGAATTTCTCAACATGAGACACTTATACAAAATACAATTTTAATATTTTCAACTACTAATTTTAATAATTAAAATGTTAATATTTTGCTAAAAATTAAGCTCTCAAAACATGATACTTTAGCAGGATTTCCAAAACACAAAGTTTATTATCTGTTCTAAAACATTTTTTAAGTTCTTAACATTCTCAGTATAACTTCTTAGCAAGTGACAAAAAATGCCTTAAAAGAGTATGATCCTTTTTTTTTTCATTGTAAAGAATGTTTCCTGCAAGACATAAATGAAAATCACCTCAATGGGGTTCACATTCCCTCAGATCTCTATGCTTTTCAGGCTAATAGCCCAGGCCTCACCTGGAATGTTTTCAAGCAGCTTTTGCTGTGCTCTCTGTTTTGTTTCCTGACTTTGCTCTTTGCTTCTGATTGTGGTCAGTGGTGCCAACTTCCCATTTGGCCAAAAAGCATCCCGGAAAGTATTGATGTAGTAAACCAACATTTGCTCACTGAAAATCCAGCTGACTGTGTCCCGGATTTGTCTTTTAAGAGAAAAAGATTTCTTGGATGAGGTTTTTAAAAATTGGGTACTCTATTCTCAAAAGGCACTTATCAATGCAAAGGTTAAGATACAGCCTGATCTAAGTGTTTGATGAATAAACTAGGAATTGGATTTTTTAAACTCTGGCTCTGAAAGTTATACATATTTTTAATTATTATTATTTTTTGAGATGGAGTCTTGCTTTGTCACACAGGCTGGAGTGCAGTGGCGCGATCTCGGCTCACTGGAACCTCTGCCTCCCAGGTTCAAGTGATTCTCCTGCCTCAGCTTCCCGAGCAGTTGGGACTACAGGCGCGTGCCACCATGCCTGGCTGATTTTTGTATTTTTAGTAGAGATGGGGTTTCGCCATGTTGGCCAGGCTGGTCTTGAACTCCTGACCTCAGGTGATCCACCCGCCTCGGCCTCCCAAGGTGCTGGGATTAGAGGCGTGAGCCACCGTGCCTGGCCTGTTTTTTTATTTTGGTGATACTGCATGACCAGTTATTCCTGGAGCTAATTTTGTCACTGGCACTAACTTCTCCAAATGTTGGCTGTGTTCAGTTTATAAAGACAAGAACTGAGAGACTGATTTGTCTGCAGACCGCAACATTTCCATGACGTGGTATAAGGTGAACACACAAATCCATTTAAAGACTGTTGGAAGTGGTCTGGAAAACCTTCCTATAGTCCTGCAGGAGGAGCAGGCTTTCCATAGCTGTCTTTTAGTGTTGCTATGGCAGAGAGTGCTGGGCAGGACACTCGGATCCAGATAGAGCACTTCACATGCCCATGAGGCAAGGAAAAAGATAGTCCCTTTCAAAGATACACTGCTATGTGGCCAATTTCAAAATTCCCCACGAATGAAGACTGGGTGGCAGCCATTTGACTTGCAGAGTTATGTATTTTATTTGGTTACCCAGGTCTTCCACACAACCCCATTTTTGTTAGTCATTAGACAAATTCTATATATATATATAGAATCTCGGCTCACTGCAACCTCTGCCTCCTGGCTTCAAGCAATTCTCCTGCCTCAGCCTCCCAAGGAGCTGGGACTACAGGTGTGTGCCACCATGCCCAGCTAATTTTTTTGTATTTTTAGTAGAGACGGGGTTTCACTGTGTCAGGATCCGTCCACCTTTGCCTCCCAAAGTGCTGGGATTACAGGTGTGAGCCACTGCGCCCGGCCAGTCACTGGTCACATTCTAACCGGTTACAGGTCCTCTGCTGTCAAGAGACAACTACACACAGTTCAAAGAGCCCAAGAGTAGTTGTGAGGTTGGGAGGAGAAAAGCCTCTCCATCGAAAAGGGGAAAAGAATCATCTTAGACTATTTGTGCCAGAAAGACCTCAAATTTGAAACTCAATTCATGAATAATAATAATATATTAAAAAGCCTTTTAAGAATCTGACTTCCAACCAGAATTTTAAATGGACAATATAAGGTTTTCAGAAGTAATATCTGAAGTAATGTTTCAAGTGCAGTACTGTGCACATAGTAGTTGATCACTATTGAGTATACATCTAAACCCCACTGTGAGTCAAAGTACACTGTTATCTCCATCTATAACTGCATGTCTCCTACACTCCTCTCTCTATTTCTTGGAACTGTGCAATTCAAATCTAGATCATATAAAATAAGTTTATTGATTTAATGGAACTTGTGGTTTAAGAGAGAATCTGCTGACCTGCCTGCCTAGCTTCCTAAAATTTCAGTTTACAACTTGAGATTAGGAAGTGACTCTTAAAGGTCATCATCTAAGTCATTTTCTACCAATTTAGATCTGACTTTCTATCAGCCGAAACCTGTCTGATGCTTTTGAAGCAATTCTAGCATGTGAAACTGTAGTTACTACAAGGCAAGAGACACACTGTGCTGCTGCTTAATTTCGTGATGAGTCATCATCTGCTGAAGGCAAAAATAGCAAAGAAACATGTGCGCCATGATCGCTACTTGATAAAAAGCCCACTGAAATGAACAGCCTGGGAATCCCCTACATGTGCCTCTTCTCCGTCCCTGTGAAAATGACTGCCCCCTGTATGCACCACTCACAACCTGCAGCTGCTCATTTTATAATTAAGAGCCAACATCATAAATAGGAGCAAGGAAAGTATGCATGACTTGCTGAAACTGAAAAGGAAAATAAATTAGCAAGTCCTGAGAAAAAGAAGGCCACTTTGAGAATTGCTTTTAATTACAGATGCAGGCACCCACCATGCCCAGCTAATTTTTGTATTTTTAGTAGAGATGGGGTTTTGCCACGTTGGCCAGGCTGATCTTGAACTCCTGTCATCAAGTGATCCACCCGCTCCAGCCTCCCAAAGTGCTGGGATTACAGACATGAACCACCATGCCTGGCTGTTTTTTGGGAATTTCTTTATCTAAGGCTTGTCAATACAAAAGAGGTTTGTTTGCCTTAAACTAAAACAAAAAATTAAACAGGCCATTTTTTCTTAGTAAAACAAAAGCCTATGATACTTAGGTCAACTAAACGAGCCTCTGATGGGCAACTAAAACTTTTTTTTTTTGAGAAAGGGTCTTGCTCTTTCATTCCAGGCTGGAATGCAGTGGCTCACGGCAGCCTTGACCTCCTGGACTCAAGCAGTCCTCCCGCCTGAGCCTCCTGAGGAGCTGGAATCACAGGCACACGTGTACTACCATAGTTGGCTAATTTTTTTTTTTTCTGTAGAGATGGGCACCATGTTGCCCAGGCTGGTCTTGAACTTCTGGGCTGAAGCAATCTGCCCGCCTTGGCCTTCCAAAGTGCTGGGATTATAGGCATGAGCCACTGTGCCCAGCCAACTAAAACTCTTTTTTTTAAATCTTAAGTAGAAGTAAACTTTTGTTTCTGACCACAAGGAAAATATATTCATTGGCAAATCAGTAAAAAAAAAGCAAATGTTCTTTACAGTGTTTCCTATTAAAATTTATATGCTTTATATGGTAAAACTATCATATTAACCTTGTATAAATGTCTGACCACTAAATCTTTCACTTGGGAAAATCTGATAATTTCATCTTAAAACTTATTTTGTTATATAAAAAAGTGATTTTTTTTTAAATTTCTAGACGTTGACTCATATTCGTATTCTGCAGGAAATCATGATGTTTATCTTGTGAAGAATTCTGGGTATAGAGTTACCATATAAAAGATCTTGATAACAGTATTTCCAAATTCCAGGCACAGAGATGAAGCAGACACCAGGCCAGGGGGCCAGGTTAGGTCAGCTAACGGGTCTGGTGACTTCAGACAAGCAGTTGATCTCTTTGGTTCCACTTCTTCACCAACAAAATGAGGAGTGAGACTAATCTCTAAGCCCCCCTTTCAGGCCTAAACCGATCTAAATACTTCTATTCACTTTCTATTGGCTACATGACTTTGCAGTTATGAGAAATTCCAATAATTTCTCAGAAACTAATAATAATTGACTATATTAATTGAGTTCTCGGTAACAAACCCAGGGCTTTCATAAATGAATGATCAAAATGTGGATCACTTTTTATGAGCAACATTAGAACACTCAGTGAAAGACTGGTAGAAATATAAAATGCCTTTATGTATATGGATAATATAGTTTAGAAAAGACATATGGCTTATAGCAGTGCTAGATGACAGGGCCACACGCACACCCCAGTGGATATGCAGATATTAACTAACAAGAAGAGTTAGCA
The DNA here is from genome assembly GCF_028878055.3 of Symphalangus syndactylus. Lineage (NCBI taxonomy): Eukaryota > Metazoa > Chordata > Mammalia > Primates > Hylobatidae > Symphalangus > Symphalangus syndactylus. The sequence continues at coordinate 158,536,116 of NC_072426.2, read as the reverse complement.
CTTCAGTGCTACACAACTCTAAAAACCTTAATACATGGTCTGTATTTTCCTCTAAGTAAACACCTGCCATGTGATGCTCATCCTACTTTCCTTCTGGCTTAGAGTCTAAACCTTCAACTGATTCTCATTATTTGACATAAAAACATTCTACCCAAGATACTCAATGTTGTCATGATCAAAGGAGAGCTTTACAGAGCACAACCTCCTGACCCTCGCCAGTCAGAATGTGCAAGTGGCTCAAGCTTTTCTTATCTAACCTGCCATATGCATTCTGTGGGAGAAATTCTTTTAGAAATCTACTCTCCTATCCAATCTTAGAATCATATCAGAAGCGAAAAGTGAGAGAAAATAAAAGACTTTAAGTTAAATCACTGGCTGCTAGATCATAAGGTAATTTGACTGTCAAGGCAAAAGAGTAGGGTATGGATCCAAATATTAATTTCATACAACTCACTTGTTGATGGTTCTTCCAAAAGTGACCTGAACGAGGGCAATTAATGTTCTTCTCACCCATTTAAACACTAAAACAGAAACCAGAGGAAAACTTTTTATCACAGGGTATCACAATTTGGGATATCTTCATATCTGTACAAAGCATAAATCTTACCACTTAAGATGATTTGAGTCCTGCCATCAAGTCAAGGCTATGACATCTGCAGAATTTGGGTTTAGGTTAGCAAACTTCTGCTGAGGAAAACTCTTCTGACTAGGCTTTCATTTTCTACTAAGCAACTGATGAGATGAAACCAGCGTTTTTACAGTGTTTCAATGCCTCCCAACAGCTGAGCTCGCAAGTGGAAAGAGTACTTCATCTGTCCCTGGGCTATTGACAACATGTCTATTTTCCACCACCACACAGTGTAATTCCTATTTCAGATTTCTGTCTGGCTTGCTGAACCCAATTTTGAACACACTGCTGAATGAGAAACATCTGCAGTCAAATATTTTGAAATATTAATGAACGGACGGGTCTAACTGTTCCCATTTGAAGCAGCCTGCAGATCACTGTGTACTTCATATATACTATGCATTTGGGAGAGGATAAGTGAACGGTGAAGAGGCAGGACCCTGAATGAGAAATGAATTTGGCCGTCTCCAGTGCCACCCCCATAGCAGCAGGGCATAAGTCACCTTCTCTGAACCCCAATTTCCTCATCTGGAAAGGATGGTATTAACATTTGCCTTTCTTTGCTCTGAAGGTCCTTCCCCATGTGTGAGAAAGACTGTGTGAAGGGTTCAACAGATCTAAACTTTTATTATTAACATAGAGACACATTTTTATAGGTATAGAAACTGAACATAAACCAACAGAAGGCAAAGAAATGCTATGAGGATATTTTAGGTCCACAAATTGGAACCTAAACCAAAATTTTCATTTATATATTCACCTCCATCTATTGAAGTGTTTGGCTACTGACATACGAGGAAATAGGAAATTCAGACTCGGTCATAATGGAGCCAAGAGTTCAAGGCTCTTGTACCCACTAAGAAAAGCTAACAATGGCAAATTCACAGACGTCTCTGTACAAGGGCAATCACACAAATAGAAATCATAGAAAACACAGACTTGGCACTAGACTTTAATATACTCTAAAGCCATTTCTAATTTTTTTAATGGATCAAAATATCCAGTTAAAGTAGTATGAATCCTTCATGTAAAGTCAAGTCTTGGAGTCGGAAGCATACCTCAAAAATGTCTTAAACTTTTTGATGGAATTTGCTGGAATGCTGCCAAGCATGTAGATATGTTCATTTTAGGTTGGCATTGAGGCTGGGATGAGCATGTCTGTCAGTGATGATAACTTCACTTTGCCCTTCTAGGGCAGGAAAGAGGTGGCTCATACCTAGAGGGTCTGAGGACAAGTGCAACTCTAGGAAGAGTGCCTGATGACCAAGGGTTATTTTTTAAAAAAAGAAGGGGGCAGGGGTACTACTGGTCCCTTTTTATATACTAGAGCAGAAACCAAAACTCATTTTGCTACACATTTTCTATCACTGATAGCCCCTTACTCTATTACTTTTCCCTCACCTTCCCCAATACCCCCCGATACACACACACACACACACACACACACACACACACACACGAGCCCCATTACTCCAAAGCCTTGTTTGCTCAAAGCCACAGAGGCAGCTGCAGCAGCACTAGGATTCTGCTGACGACGAATAGATCACATCTCATTATAAATGAGGTTCCATTTATTCTCTCTGAAATGCCACTAGCAAAATCAAATATGCTCCGAGCAGGCAGAGATGGAGGAAGTGCATGCTGCAGGCATGGTTAGGAGCCCTGCTCCGGCTGGTACTGGCTCTGACACGCCTACCGTGTCTCTTAAGCTCTGTACCAATAGCAAGGCAAAAACAATGATGAAGCCTAGGACAGTGTCCTCATTCTTATCAACTCTATAGGAAACTTGGGAGACTCATGATTTAATGGGCCACATTTCACCAAAGAAGAGTCAGACTTTGGGTGGATTACTATTTGTCTATATTGAATCAAGTTAAACATCGCTGTATATGTCTTAAAGTGTCTCAAATATTAAAAGGCTATTAGGTTTTTTATCTGAAAGGATTTTTCATATGTGGATGACATTCCATCATATATATATTTCTTAAATAAGTTATCTTCCATTTCTAAAATTTATCTTAGTTCCAACTTTTCATTATTGTAATTATGCTAAAATATCCTTATGTGTAAATCTCTGCCTGCACTTTAGAATTTAATTTTGTCTATTGCTTAATGTGAATTACATTTTTGGACCCCTTAATCTGTAAATTCACTGATGGCAGAATCTGTATCTGATATGATTTTGTTTCCCTACAGATCTGTATCTAAAACATATGCTCTCAAAGTGTTTGATGACTGACATTATATATTCTCTTAGCTTTGGTTGAGAAGGAGAAAAAGGTCAATGAGCAAAGATAATTCATTCTGGCACTTAACATTTTTCTTGCCTATTCACTCATCACTGCATACATCCAGGCATTTTATTGATCACCTACCATGGATCAGGCATTGTAGTAGATACTGAGGATTAAGACACAGAAGACAAATTCAAGTTGCACTTGAAACTTTTTCATCTGTTAACAATTCTTTAAGTGACATGTTAAGGGATTTATAAATGAGAAGGGATCCACAGCCCCATTTCCTGTATAAGACCAACTGGTAGCCTACTCCTTTGCCTCAAGGGAAAAGGTGCTGATGTGAAACGACAGAGTCCAAGACATCGACGGTGCACTATTTGGCTGGCTGGTGCCATTACTGAGTCTTACTAACCCTTGCTCTTCTTATTTGCTTCCTCTTCGAGGTGGTCAGGTGTGCCCCTGGGCACCTGCCATATCTCTAGCTGGTACTGAGGCTCCAGGTATGACAAAGTCTACTGGTGTCAAGATTCAGAGTGTTGGGAGCTGTGAACATGTGGACGGAGAGTAGTATTAAGTCCTATTCAACGCTCAACACTAAGCCATGGAGTCCAGTTTACCTTTCACCAAGGTGATGCTTTCGGGAAGAGGCACTTGTACAGCTCTTAAGGAAATGGAACTTTGATCCCCATTTTACAATAGTTTCTTCTACGTACATCTCTCCTTGAGGAGTCACTAGGGTAGGATTTCTCAACTCCAGCATTACTGTCACTTGGGGCAGGATAACTCTGCCACAGGGCTGTCCTGGGCACTGTAGAATGTTTAGCAGCATCCCAGACTCTACCCGCTAGATGCCAGTAGCACCCCTCACTCCAAGTTATGACCATCAAAAATATTTTCGGACATCACCATATGTCCCTCCTTCCATCCATGAAGAACTACTGCTCAAGAGGAAAAAAGGTAGCTGAAAAACAGTGTGGAGGCATTCCCACGTCCTTGGCCATGGAATTATCCTGACACCAAAACTCACCTTTAACAACAAGATTCTTCCTGTGCTATGCAAAATAGTTTTCTGCATAACTTTTAGTGATAAGGCAATGGAAGCTATGCCAAGTCACATAAAAAGCAATGTGAAGGATTCTAACCTTCTGTAGTCAGAGGAACATGGTACAGAGTAAATCAGGATGCTATGCTACGTTAGGACAGAGATGGTATCTGTCTTGGAGTTGTATATGTAGCATAGTATCTGGTTGGCCTTTTTTTTTTTGAGACAGAGTCTCGCTGTTGCCCAGGCTGGAGTGCAGTGGTGCAATCTTGGCTCACTGCAACCTCCACCTCCTGGGTTCAAGCGATTCTCCCACCTCAGCTTCCCGAGTAGCTGGAGGCATGCGTCACCATGCCCAGCTCATTTTTGTATTTTTAGTAGAAACGGGGTTTCACCATGTTGGCCAGGATGGTCTTGATCTGTTGACCTCAGGATCCACCTGCTTCAGCCTCCCAAAGTGCTAGGATTACAGGCATGAGTCACTGCGCCTGGCCCTGGTTGGCTCTTAAAAGGCTATATTGAATGAATGGATGCATGAATATAAATACATGTCTGATGCATTTCAGCAATAAAGGGATGTTAAACGCATGTGCATGTACAATTATGTATACCACTTAACTAGCAAATACCACTAAATAATAACAAAGAAGCTTACTTCCTCGAAGTTCAAAAATCTCCCCAATCAACATGAAACATGGTTCAGCCAAGGCGTCTTTCCTCCCATCCACATCATCACCATAATCTGACAGGTCACTGTCCTCCTCTGTCTCCTCCTGGGAACACAGCAAAGCCATAGGAAGCAGATAATACCAAGAAAATTGGTAGAGCTGTTCTCTCTCTTCAAGTGTAAATTCCAAACTATCTGCTCGTATTTTAGCCTTAATTCTTCAGTTTTCATGCGGAAACTATCCATTTTCAACACAGAGGACAGATTCAGAAAAGCTTGATTCTAGAGCATTATTCAAGGCTTAAAATAAGCTAATTTTTTAAAAAATCTGTCGTTGTATTAATAATCCATGAATTAATAGACAATAAAATAGTTTTCTAGCCATTTTGAATTTCAAAACTAAGGCTTTTAACTTATTTTTTATTTTTCAGTTTTCACTCCTTTAAAACAGCAGGAAGTAAATAATTTTAAATTCACTGTTTTGTTTTTTTTTTTTACAAACATGCATTTTAAAGTAATTTAGTTATTTTTAAAGCTGTGACTTAAGCTTTTACTCTGTCCTTCAGCTAGCCCCATTTCTTGATCTGCGCATCAGCAGGTTTCAGTTAAAAACTGCCATGATATACCAGGCACCAGGCTAATGCAAATGAGTGTGAGGGGGATCTAGACTTCCGTGGCCCACTGCCTTCTGGGGAGACTTGACAGACACACAGGTAGATGTTATGATAGGGCAGGACAAAGTGCTGTCCCAGAGGTGCAAACATTAGGTGCTGGAAGGCAGCTGAGGATGTGCACTGCAATGTCTGCGTAGAGGTAGGAGCTGAAGTGCGGGCCCAGGCAGGTCTCTGGGAGATACTTACATCAGGCGAGCAGAGGAAGGGACAGGGAAGTCATAGAGGCTGGAGGAGTTCCCTAAAAACTCACAGCATCACAGAAGTCCAGCAACAGCAAACGCCTCAAAGAGGCTAAGAAAGGTAAAGACTGAGAGGAAGCCACTGGCAGCTTCAGAGTCACTTCATAGAGTGACTGAGTCATATATCAACTCCAGGGATTCAGGAATAAAACGGAGGTGAGACAGGTAAGCAGCCAAATACAGACGGACACATGAAGGAAAGAGGTGGGAGATGCTTGGGGGGCCATGGGTAGATGTGTGGACTGGAGCAGGTGTGGGTGTGCTCTGTGGGACGTGCTGACTTCCGCCCCAGCAGAAAATGCGAAGAGTAGCATGCTCCTTTTCACTGTCAGTTCCTCTGTCCAAACTCGAAGCCACCTCCGATGAAGAGGCAGTGGCATTTGGCAATGGACTGAGGGGAAGCCACATTTCAGAGGTGGTCCTGTGCAATTTGCTAGAGGGCCAGGCAAGACGCCTCTGTGCTGTGCACAGGAGTGCACAGCCTACTCTGGAGAGAAGTCTGGGGTTCAGAAGATGAGAGCAAAAGTTCTGCAGGCTCTATACTTATCCACATACCACTGCCAGATCATCCTGCTTCAGAATATCCCATGCTTCTTCATGCCTGAGAATACAGCCTAAACCCTCAGCCTGGCGTGAACCTCACCCCTCCCCACTTCTATGCTGTACCTAATCTTCCATTAGAGCACAGCACAAACCCTCCAGTCCAGGCCAACGACCTCCATCCTGTTCCATAAACACAACCTCCTCTATGGAACCTTCGGCATGGACCCCCCAACCCCACCACCCAGCAACGATGGCTTGCACTTGGCCTCCCCGGACCTGAGGACTGGTGCCCCGTGTGTAGCAGGGCTCCTGCAGAACTTCCTACTCGCATTTCACTTACCAACTCTGAAGTGGTAAAACCACTCTGTCCTCCCCTGCAAGTCACTTGGAAGAATTAAGATACAGAAATAGAAGCAGGTGCCTCAAAATGTGACAGTGCTAATGACTGAAAATGGAGGGATTTGCTTCCCCCTATGAGGAGCATGAGCTTAGTATCTGCTGAAATACGCTATAAAAGTGGTTCACCCTTTAGACGGCTCACCTCCTGGTGGGAGAAGAAGTCACGAGGAAGTCTCTCCAAAAATGAGGATAATGAAAAAGAATTTTTTTTCCCCTGCACGTCAATAACCTTGAGGTAGTCAGGAGAAGGGCTCAAGAAGGCATAAAGTGCTTCACTCTGACACAGTCTTTCATCTGAAAGCAGATTCTGTGGAAGAAAGAGGATTAACTGCTCCAGTGCAGGTAACTATCTGTGTGGCTGGGAGCTACAAGTAAAGGTGAACGAGGTGGAGCTGTCACGAATTTACTTTTATCAGACTTCTGAACCAAAAACCACTTCCCTTTCCCCCTGAAACAAACTATATAAGATCGATTCTTAATGATCTTAATGGCAAACAATCTTCTCCAGGTTAACTAGTAGTGCCCAAATCACTCTGCTCATGGGAGGTAACTATGCAGAAGGCAGAACTCACTCCACTTTGCATCGCTTGGTGCAACAGAAAATTCTTACTTTACGGCTCACAGATCCCAGGTGCTACCACTTTTGAAATACAACTTTCACTCATCTGTGTTTGACCAACTTAAATTTTTGCAAATTACACATGGATACCTCTAAATTGCCCTTTTATAGTTATATTCAGACGTTGTACATCAGCTGAAAAAAAAGAACTTTAAGTTATCACATGGTGGCACTACCTGCCAAGCAATAGTTTCATTTCCCGGGGCTGCCACTTTCCAGGCAGTGTGCATTTACATAATTATGTAACAATTTCTTTTCTTTTCTTTTGTTTTTGAGACGGAGTCTCACTCGGTCATCCAGGATATAGCGCAGTGGTGCCATCTCGGCTCACCGCAACTTCCGCCTCCTGGGTTCCAGCAATTCTCCTGCCTCAGCCTCCCAAGTAGCTGGGACTATAGGTGCATGCCATCATGACTGGCTAATTTTTGCATTTTTTAGTAGAGACGCGGTTTCACCATATTGGCCAGGCTGGTCTCGAGCTCCTGACCTCGTGATCCGCCTGCCTCAGCCTCCCAAAGTGCTGGGATTACAGGCGTGAGCCACCGCGCCTGGCCATATATAACAGTTTCTATGGCCCTTAAACTGGAAAGTTCCCAAAGTTCTGTATGTACTTACCTGGCCTTTGGAGAGAGTAAAGAAGAACATGAATCGAGCTTGTCTATGTACAAGGAAGTGCTATGGTAAGACAGCAGAATTAACAATGTGACCACAGAATATTTACACATCTAGTATTATAAGACGTTGGGCTTAGGAATATGTAAACCTATAGGAACTGTCAGCCACGTAGGGAGATGGAACACTCAGGAGCCAGCTATGCCTCTGATGACAGAGTGTAGGGGGAGGTGGAGGTTCAGGTCTAGTTCCGGAAGGGTTGGTCCATGATGGCAACATCCTATTTGTTTAGATGGCAAATGACCTGATGAACGCTATGACCCTCCCTAGAAAAATCACCTCTGAGAGGGCCCAATACTGCCACGCTGGGGACAAGGGGTCCACGGAGCACCATCAGCATTCACGTACCCTGCAGAAGACTGGCCTGGAGGTGGGCAGGCCCTGCCATCGCCATCGAGAAGGAGATTAAGGGGGATGGGCAGTGCCCCTACTGCCCTCCCTGTCCCTGAACCCTGCAGACAGTCTTTATTCTTTTTTCAGAATTAAATGGTCAGTTCAACCTGTATGTGAACTGTATAGGATCTACTGCATAGGATCAGGAGTAGTGAGATGTTCTCCCCCATCTTGATGTCCTTCATTCATCTACTCTCTAACATTTTACAAAATAGCAGGATATGATACTAATGGTTAAGTCCCAAATTTAATACAATCAGCATATTAATAGGGAAATCATTACAGATGTAAATCTTTGGCCTTAAATTATATTCAAATGAAGGAAAACAACTCGAAAAATTCAACAGCAAAACACACACACACACATACACAATAATCCCACTAAAAAGTGGGCAAAGGACTTGAATAGACACAAACGAAAACATAAAAATGGAAAACAGGTATATGAAAAAATGATCAACATCATGAATCAGGGAAGTATAAATCAAAGCCAGGAGATACCATCTCACGCCAGACAAAAGAAATGCGTTGGCAAGGGTATGAAAGGAAAGGGAACCCTTGTACACTGTTGGTGGGATTGTAAATTAGTACAGTCATTATGAAAAATGGCATGGAGGCTCCTCAAAAAATTAAAAATAGAGCTACCATAAGATCCAGCAATGTCACTACTGGATATATATCCAAAGGAAATGAAATCACTATGTCAAAGACATATCTGCATTCCCATATTTAAAGCAGCACTATTCACAATGAAGAGGCAAGACATGGAATCAACTTAGGCATCCAACGGACGACTGGATAGAGAAAACGTGGTATACATACATCAAGCTTGTCCAACCCACAGCCTGTGGGCTACATACAGCCCAATGCAAATTTGTAAACTTTCTTAAAACATTATGAGAATTTTTTGTGATTTTTTTTTTAAGCTCATCAGCTATCGTTAGTTAGTGTTAGTGTATTTTATGTATGACCCAAGACAATCTTTCTTCTTCCAGTGTGGCCCAGGGAAACCAAAAGATTGAACACCCCTGATATACATGATGGAATATTATTCATAAAGAAGAATGAAATCCTGTCAATTGCAACAACATGAATGAACCTGGAGGACATAAGTTGAGTGAAACAAACCAGATACAGAAAGACAAATACTGCATAATCCCATTCATCTGTATAATCTGAAAAAAACTTGATATATTAGAAGTAGAGAGAGGTGGTTACCAGAAACTGGGGAGGAAAGGATGGGAGAGATTGGTCAATGGCTAGAAAGTTACAATTTAACAGGAGGAATAAGTTCTGCTGTTCTATTGCTCAGCAGGGTGACTACGGCTAACAGTAAGGTATTACGTATCAAAAAGGAGCTAGAAGAAAGGTTTTTGAATCCCCTTGCCAAAAAGAAATGGTAAATGTGGCTGGGCACGGTGGCGCACACCTGTAATCCCAGCACTCTGGGAGGCCGAGGCAGATTGGTCACCTGAGGTCAAGAGTTCGAGACGTGCCGTCCAACATGACGAAACCCTGTCTCTACCAAAGATACAAAAATTAGCCAGGCGTGGTGGCATGAGCCTGTCTGTAATCCCTGCTACTTGGGGGGCTGAGGCAGGAGAACTGCTTGAACCCAGGTGGCAGAGGTTGCAGTGAGCGGAGATTGCGCCACTGCACTCCAGCCTGGACAAGAGAGCAAGTCTGTCTCAAAAAAATAAAGAAATGATAAATGCATGAGGTGATGGATATGCTAACTACTGTGATTTGATCATAACATATACATGTATCAAAATGCCAAACTGTACCTCATAAATATGTACAAGTGCAATGTCAATTTAAAGAATTCTTTAAAGGATACAAATATGCAGAACATTTTTTTTTCAGTCTCAGAATTTCTAGCTTCTACTGCAGAGGCAAAACATGTTTTATGAGGCAAAGTTCCATGCCTCTGAGAACTTCAGGGCTTTAAGATCCAAGGTGTGATTAACAATTATACTCTGAATATAGATGGTGCAGCAAAGGAAAAAACAGTGGTTGTTACTGAGGACAGCACACCTTTGGCCTTATTATTTAAAAACAGACTGATAGAAAATAATAAAGTGTTTAAAGGAAATTAAGAAAATATCTTCAGGGCCTTGGAGTAGGCCAAGACTTCTTAATAGGTGCAAAAGGCATTAACCATAAAATAAAAAAAATGATAAAAGTGGGCTAAATTAAAATTGAGAACATCTGTCCATTAAAAGAAATCATTAAGGAAAAGGCAATCCATAGAAAGGAGGACGATATTTGTAGCACATAACATCTGACAAGGAACTCATATCCAGAACATGGACAAACCCATAATACATTATGGAAAGGATGAGCAGCAGCACAATAGAAAAGTGACACAATAAATGGCCGGGCGCAGTGGCTCATGCCTGTAGTCCCAGCACTTTGGGAGGTCGAGGTGGGCAGATCACCTGAGGTTGGGAGTTTGAGACCAACCTGACCAACATGGGGAAACCCCGTCTCTACTAAAAATACAAAAATTAGCCAGGTGTGGTGGCAGGCGCCCTTAAATCCCAGCTACTTGGGAGGCTGAGGCAGGAGAATCACTTGAACCCGGGAGGCAGACGTTGCGGTGAGCCAAGATTGCACCACTGCACTCCAGCCTCGGCAACAAGAGCGAAACTCCGTCTCAAAAAAAAAAAAAAAAAAAAAAAAATACAAAATCCCCCAAACACAATGAGATACTATTACACCCAAAATGGCTAAGAAGAAAAAGGCAAAAAATAAGTGCTGATGAGGATGTGGAGCAATCAGAACGCTTACACACTGCTGGGGAGAGTATACAACTGCTGTGACCATGAAGAAAAACGGAAAAATCCTAATCTCTGGGCATCAGCCGACAGATATTTGCCAAAAGACAAGTACTAGATGTTTATATAAGCACCCTTTGTAAAAGCCTCAGAGTGGAAAGCAGCCAAAGGCTCATCAACAATGGAATGAATTTGGAATGCAGTGTATTCACACAATGAAAGCCTCTCACAGCAACGAAAATGAATCATCTACAACTAAGATGACATGATGGACGAGTCCTATGAACATAATGAGTGAAAGAAGTCAGAAATGAAGGAATCCACAAAGTTCAAACACAACTGTAACTAATCTATGGTGCTGGAAGTCGGGACAGCAGTTACCTTTGGAGGGGCTGCAGCGATGGGAGGAAGCTGGGGGCTACTGGTGATAATCAGTCTGTTGGACTGGGTGCTAGTTACACGGGTGTGTTCAGTTTGTGAAATGGAGACAGTTACACACTTACATGTATTTTTATATGAATATTTTACTTTAATTAAAAAAATCACCCAAGATATTTTTTTAGCATCTAGCATGGCTTGTGAGAACAAAAAGCAAACTACCAAGCTCTTAGAATGATGACAGTTTAACCCTAAATAACTAATTTTTTCTCTCATATCCCACATTTTTCACTTGCTTACCTGTAAAAACTTATTTAATTGATTCTTCGACTTTTCCATAAACTTTTGATCTATAGATTTGAAAGGCAGCTTGCTAAGAGAAGGCAACTGGACTTTTTTTAAAGAAGGGACGCACTGTGGGGGAAAAATGAAATGTTAGTATTTTGAAATTACATTTTAATCTTAAAAAAGATTTAGAATAATAATTAGAACAAAACAAATCTCCTCCTCCTGTACTTGTTCCTCTGAGGTGAAAACCTACCCATTTTAATCAGGTTCGAAGAATCGGGAGGAACGGAAACTTTGATGGAAAAAAACTAAAGCGCATCCCCAAACCTACAGATCCCCGGGAGCTGGGAAGTCACAAGCCCAGGCTAGTACGAGGCATCTGCACACCACGCAGAGCGGCACATGATGTAACAAATGGAAACCTGGCTCACAGAAAGTTCTTCAACTAGAAGGTGTTGTGTTTATAACATCTCTGTAAAAAGCTAAAGTTAACAAAAGAAAACAATGGGAACAAAGAAAACTTGGACTGTAGCTCTATTACTGCATTTCTTTTCTTTTGTTTTTTCAGACAGGGTCTCACTCTGTCACCCAGGCTGAGTGCAGTGGCATGATCATGGCTCATGGCAGCCTTGATCTCCTGGGCTCAAGCGATTCTCCCACTTCAGCCTCCCAAGTAGCTGGGACTGCAGGCACGCACCACCATGCCTGGCTAATTTTTAAATTTTTTGTAGAGGCAAGGTCTATGTTGTCCAGGCCAGTCTCAAACTCCTGGATACAAGCGATCCTCCTGCCTTGGCCTCCAAAAGTGCTGGAATTAGGGGCATGAGCCACCACTCCCAGCCTTATTACTGCCTCTCAGTGGCAAACTGTAGATTGTAACTATATTAACAAAATATATTCATAGTACAAAGAGAGCACCCTTCGTGGATTAAGTCGTTCCTTCTACCGGACACTGTGCTAGAAGCATAGCATGTGTTATTTCATCCTTACAACAGCTCTGTGAAATTTTAGAGAAATGAAACAGGCAGTGAGAGTTGGAAGGGAAGACTAAAATCACTAAGTACCCAAAAAGGTGCTTCCTGTCACAGCTGCCGACAGGAAGGGTTCTCACAACAGGAAAATTCACACCGTAGGAAAGGGCAGGGTAAGAGAACAGCCACGCCATCAGTCCACAGACGAGGAAAGACGACAAAGAGGACGGGCGTGGACTTTCATGTTTGTTTCTTTTAATGCTTCCATGTAATTGTTTTGATTGTCTAAGTAAATTTTACTTTCCAAAGACATTTCATTTCAAAATTTTCCCTCAACTCTTTTTCCTCCTGTTTTGATACTAAACTTTGGTTTCACAACAGTTTTCCCACAGAGAAAACAACACATTTTTCTGTAGTATCAATTTTACTCAACAACTTTGGGGAAAATTCATTGTTATACTGAGACAAATTTTTGCTTTCCACACTGCTAAGGTGACCAAAGGCCATCTGAGAAATGTAGTATGCATGACATTCAGTTTTGGCCACTATCCTTAAGAAGCAGTTGAAGAAATTATAGCATGTAGTGATGAAAACAGGTTAAAAAATCACTCTGGAGACAAGGTTAAAGAAAAGAGACACATTTCATTCACAGAAGAGGAGTCTGAGAGGTACCCATGAGGTTTCGTAAAGGAGGAGTGTGGCTTCAAACCGTGTTGTAAAACTTTGTTTTCTTTCCTCCTTCCTCCTTAATCTCAAGATGTAACTTTGAGACCAGCTGCGTAAGTGTTTCCTTTCATTCTGAAATACAGCCTGGGCATCTGCTGTGAACCTCCACTCCCTTTCTTTCCCCATCCCATGCTCCCATGCTTTATGCACACTGATTTACCCACATGCTTGTTAAGCGCACACCACGCTCCTTATCTGGTTATCTATTTCCTTAGAAGCTTCAAGGGCCAGATCCTGATACGGACCAGACACCTCTGGCCACAGTGGCGCCGGATGCTTCACCAGATGGAACAATAATTCAAAACGAGCCATCAGGGCAGGTCACGCCACCTGACACCTCCTAGACGCGCTGCGTCTTCTGCATTCCAAACTCTCTCTTTAAAATCCACTGGGTTCCCTCCGCAATTGAAGGGTGGAAATTTTTATTTTTATTTTTTTTTTTTAATTTTTTTTGAGACGGAGTCTCGCTCTGTCCCCCAGGCTGGAGTGCAGTGGCGCGATCTTGGCTCACTGCAAGCTCCGCCTCCCGGGTTCACGCCATTCTCCTGCCTCAGCCTCCGGAGTAGCTGGGACTACAGGCGCCCGCCACTGCGCCCGGCTAATTTTTTGTATTTTTAGTAGAGACGGGGTTTCACCGTGTTCGCCAGGATGGTCTCGATCTCCTGACCTCGTGATCCACCCGCCTCGGCCTCCCAAAGTGCTGGGATTACAGGCGTGAGCCACCGCCCCTGGCCATTATTTTTATTTTTTGTGTTGGAATCTTGCTCTGTCGCCAAGGCTGGAGTGGAGTGGTATGATCTTGACTCACTGCAACCTCCGCCTCCCAGGTTCAAGTGATTCTTTTGCCCCAGCCTCTTGAGAAACTGAGACTACAAGCGTGCACCACCACATTTGACTAATTTTTTGTATTTTTAGTAGAGATAGGGTTTCACCATGTTGGCCTGGCTGTCTCAAACTCCTGACCTCAAGGGATCCGCCCACTTCAGCCTCCCAAAGTGCTGGGATTACAGGCGTGAGCCAACATGCCTGGCTGAGGGTGGAAAGTTTTATAAATAATTTTGCCCACTCCTCCCCTTGCTAGCATGGATAGTAAAATCTCACTCTCTTTTTGTCACACCTCACTCTTGTTATTCTTATGATGGCTTCTTTCTACAAGCAGCAAGCAGCTGGACCCTTTGACAGTTATAGTTTCACCAGTATCAGTTCATGCTAAGCAAGAGAAAAATGGACCTAAATTCAAGTAGAAATAATTGAAGAACTGTTCACTGCTGGGGAAAAAAGGCAATGACCCATAGTAGAAGGAGAATTAGAAAAGATGGCAATTCCTGAGGAAAAGTAGGAAGAATAAGCTAAAAGTAAGATTCTATTAATAATCTTGATTTAGCCACTATGTACATGTCCTACGACAAGTCAGTTAAGCTCTGGGATCGGTGTCTCTCATCTCTCAAATAAAAGAATTAACCTAGATTAGTGGCTTTCAAACATTTTAACTGAAACTCACAGTAGGAAATGCATGCTACATTGCAATCCATAATGCACATACATATATACATACACATAAATAAAACCGAAACCAAAGGTCTATGAAACAATGTCCATTACTACTACTGCTACTACCAAAAACACAATGATGTTGACTATGTGCCACACATTCTTCTAAATGCTTTATATACACATATTCCCTTAATTCTCATAACAACCCCATAAGGTAGGCACTACTAGTATTCGTTTTCACTGATGAAAAAAGAGACAAAAAGCAAGTGAGTGATAAATCTCAGGTCAGCCAGGCACGGTGGCTCACATCTATAATCCCAGCACTTTGGAAGGCCAAGGTGGGTGGATCACCTGAGGTCAGGAATTCGAGACCAGCCTGGCCAACATGGTGAAACCCTGTCTCTACTAAAAATACAAAAATTAGCCGAGTGTGATAGCACATGCCTGTAATCCCAGCTACTCGGGAGGCTGAGGCAGGAGAATCGCTTGAACCTGGGAGGCGGAGGTTGTGGTGAGCTGAGATCGTGCCATTGGACTCCAGCCCGGGCAACAGAGCAAGACTCTGTCTCAAAAAAAAAAAAAAAAAAAAAAATATATATATATATATATATATATATATATATATATATAAATAAATTCCAGGTCACACAGCCATGAAGAGTAGAGCTGAGAGTCAGAGCTGAGCAGTCTGGTTCTAGAGGCTGTGCTCCAAGCACCGCACCTTACTGCCTCCCCTTGTGTATGTGATAGAATCCAATGCAGTTAGTTCTTTCTACTGCTGCAACT
Organism: Symphalangus syndactylus; assembly: GCF_028878055.3. Taxonomy (NCBI): domain Eukaryota; kingdom Metazoa; phylum Chordata; class Mammalia; order Primates; family Hylobatidae; genus Symphalangus; species Symphalangus syndactylus. Next base: position 158,520,580 of record NC_072426.2, on the reverse strand, counting down.
CACAACTGATTTCACTACCATCAATGGATCACAGTCGGCAGCTGCCAGTGTGAGAGACCTAGATGATCCTTAGGTCTCTTCCAGCTCTAGGGTTCTCTGGCAATTTACAACAAAAATCAGATAATTATCTGTCCTGATGGACTTAGGCTAGACTAGATGGTTTGATCTATGAGTAAATTTCCAAATGTCAGGATGAAAATGCCACTGTGCCAGTATCAACAGCAAAGGAAGAAGATTAATCAGTTTTCTTATGTGTAAAAATTGAAACGAGCTCTTGTGCAGTAATTCTAGAATCCTGCGTTCATGAGTATTCATACCTCGCTGAGTTTCCGGTGTAAATTCTGAAACTCGCTGAGCCTTCTGGGGACCGTCCAGTTCTTAGTTTCAACCCCTCCAACTTCTTGTAGGCTTACCATGACAAAGTAACATGGCAATTGTTCACCATTCTCTTCTGTAACCTTGGGGAAAACATCAAAATCGATACTTACAAAAAGCATGGTGAATGGATGCAGAAGGAAGATTTGTAAGTGTCCCCCTAAGGAGATTTCCCTCCCCATGATGTACCTTGCAGGATCCCTGGAACTGTGAATATTATAGATTTTATTCTAGCAACTAAGATACGTTATATGGCATAGTAGACCTTAAAATAGGGGGATTTCCTGGGTGGGCCTAACCTGAAAGCAAAGAGTTTTTGCTAGCCAGTAATATGAAAGGAAGTCAGAAAGATTCAAATTCCAAGAAGGAAACCAGCAAGAAAACAGAGATCTCAATTCTATTACCAAAGGAACTGAATTCTGCCAACAATCTGAATAAGCTTGGAAGTGGGTTTTACTGAGTCTTCGGACAAGACCTTAGTCTGGGAAACATACTGACTTCAGCCTGTGATACAACAAGCAGGGAGCCAATGCATCCTGTGCTGGACTCCAGACCTACAGAGGTGTGACCAATAAATGGGTGTTGCTTTAAGCATGAAATGTGTTACACAGCAAAAGAAAACTATACAGCAGGCTCATCCTGTATTACCTTGAAAAGAAATTAACAGCAAGCAAACAGGCATCAAATACCTCAGAAACTCTCTCAGAGAAGGATGAGGGCACCTCCAGTTTAATTTCAGAATCCAACAAGCCCTGATTTCTATTCTCATTAAATTTTACATTGGGAGATATAATTTCCTCTACTATACTTAACATAAGAAGCTAAGAGAAAACAATAGAAAATACATTGAATTTGGGCTTGAATTAGCATCATAAATTGAATTAGAGACAAAGAGTCAATAAGAAAGGCTAGGGAAAGAGATGAGGTTTAGTGAGCACCCACTCTGTGAGGCAGGATTATCACCCCACTGTAAGGATAGGGAAGTAGAGGCACAGACAGGGTACCTTTCCTAGGACCACACCTCTGGTGAGTCAGCTAGCACAGAGTACAGGCACGTCCAGCTTGATGAAAATGCACCTTCCGCACCTTCCCGGGACTGCTTCGTGAGCTGCAGACATCAGGTGCCCCTTTCCCATTTCCACTATCTGTTCACTGGCCAGAGTACCTCAGCAAGCAGCTACTGACTGCCAGGGCACAGAGCCTTTTGATGGTTTCCACTTCTTCCTTCCCTTTCTGCCCCCCCTAATATTTGCCTTTGGAAGATGATTTTAACACACTGTGAAGTGTCAGGGCCAGCTCTAAGCAAAACTGAGGAGGTAACAGAATTTGTATTCTGTCCTCCAGCAGCCTCTTGTAGCAGCTTTTGCCATTACATTCCCCTGAGCCCATTACCTTCCTACACTTCCACCCAAACAGTAACTATCTGCAGTTACTGAGGGTTGCTATGTGGGAGTCTGAGGTTGGGCATGACCTTCCCTGATCCGCTGCTCCCTACCTTCCATGGAGAAATGTGTATTGTTCAGCAGCTTAGCTTAATGGGAGCACCAGCAAGTGCCAAAGACATACAGAAGGCACTTGGTTAGGCTCTCATGTACTGTGTGTCCTTTCAGGGTAGGTCTTGGAGAACGTGCTTTGTTTTGCTATCCAACCTAGAGATAAATTTAAGGTTGTGAATTTTGACCCTCTCCCAACCCCTGTAAGAGTGTCAAGCCACTGGCTTGAGGGAAAGGCAGGGAAGAACAAAGATAAGCCATATTAAATACCAATGAGGACAAAAAAAGCACTCTCTTGCTCAGGACCTTGATATTTGCATATAATGTGGTTATGCAATGACCACATTATATGACTTTCATCTCCAGGTTTCCACTTGACAGACAGTAGGGCAGGGGAGAAGGATGTTGTCAACAGTAATGACGTAAACACCTATAAGCGTCTTTCCTCCTAAATGAAATTATTTTTATAGACAAATGAAAAGGGATACAGTATATTCTACAAACTCTTATCTCATATCCCTCAAAAAAACAGCAAAATAATTCAAAAAATATAATTATTGAAGATTTTAGAGATACTGAAATTTAAGCAATTGAAGTTGGCAGGATGAAACTATCAGATGCACTTACATTTTTAGTTTTTCATCTCCAAGACTCAAAAAGTGCTTTCATTTCAACTCTTAATGGAAAAATAAATTGGAATTCAAGGACATTAAAGTTGCTTTCAATTCCAGTGAACAGGAAGAACTTGTTTTTGAAGTGGAGTGAGATCAGATCTATACCAAGCAGCCTTGTATAGTTACCAGTCATGAGTGAACCGGAGTGAAAATTATGGGGGAAGGAAGGTAGGACAAATATGGTCTAAAAGAATGAGCATAAGTCTTCTACCCTCAATCGTCATTCTTCAGGATAAAATCTTTTTTAATAAAGTCAAACTTTTAAAATAAGTTAAGAGGAAAAGCAGTCAAACCTACCTCTCCACTGGTGATGGAGGCTTTCCACATGCCAAGGTTTTCACACCACCAATCCGTTCTTGCCATGTGCAGCTGAAGGTCTGTGCGTTCTTTCTCTATTAGGATTATTTCATCCTTCAACTTGGAAACAATCTGCCACAGGGAAAATATCCTGGGAGTTATGAAAACACTTAAAACTATGCAATTCAGCAAAGTACCAGGATTCAAAGTCAACACACAATAATCAGCTATGTTTCGATACACTAACAGTGAATACTCCAAAAACAAAATTAAGAAAAAAATTCCACTTACAAATAGCATTAAAAAATTCTCATGGATTAATGTAAACAAGGAAGTAAAATAATTCTACAATGAAAACTACAAAACACTGATGAAAGAAACTAAAGAAGACAAATATCTGTAAAGACATCCCATATTCATGGATTGGAAGAATTAATATTGCTGTCAGTACTACCCAAAGCAATCTACAGGTTCAATGCAATCCCCAACAAAATTTCAATAAGATTTTTTTGCAGAAATAAAAAAAAAATTCATTCTAAAATCCACATAGAATCTCAAGAGATCCTGAATGGCCAAAACAATTTTGAAGAGAACAAAGTTGGAGGACTCATACTTCTTGACTTCTAAACTTACTACAAAGCTACAATAATCAAAACAGTGTGGTACTGGCTTAAAGACAGACACATAGACCAAGGGAATATAGCCCAGAAATAATATATGGTAAAGTGATTTTCAACAAGGGTGTCAAGACCATTCAATGGGGAAAGAACAGTGTTTTCAACAAATCATGCTGGGAAAATTGGACATTCACATGCAAAAGAATGGAGCTGGATCCTTGCCACCTAACCCTATATACAGCAATTAAAGTAGATTAAAGATCTAAACAAAATAGCTAAAAATTATAAAACTCATAAAAGATAATATAGGGTGCCATGCACGGTAGCTCACAACTGTAATCCCAGCACTTTGGCAGGCTGAGGCGGGTGGATCACATGAGGTCAGGAGTTGGAGACCAGCCTGGCCAACATAGCAAAATCCTGTCACTACTAAAAATATAAAAATTAGCCAGGTGTGGTGGGGGGGGTTGGGGGGTGGTGCCTATAATCCCAGCTACTCAGGAGGCTAAGGCAGGAGAATCGCTTGAACCCAGGGGTTGGAGGTTGCAGGGAGCCGAGATCATGCCACTTCACTCCAGCCTGGGCAACAGAGCAAGACTCCGTCTCAAAAAAAAAAAAAAAAAACCCAGAATATAGAGGGAAAGCTTCATCACACTGGATTTGGCTATGATTTCTTGGTTATGACACAAAAAGCACAGGCAACAAAAGAAGAAATAGACAAACGGGAATTCATCAAAATTAAAAACTCTGTGCATCAAAGAACACCATTGATATAGTAAAAATGCAAACCACAAAATATAAAAAAATCTGCAAATCACCTTTCTGACAAGAGGTTTCATCTCCAGATTATAGAAAACTCCTAAAACTCAACAAAACCATAAACAACCCAATTTAAAAATGCACAAAGGATCTGAATAGACATTTCTCCAAAGAGTATATACAAATGGCCAATAAGGACATGAAAGGATGCTCAACATCACTAACCATTAGAGAAATGCAAATCAGAACCAAAATAAGATACCACCTCATAACCATTAGGATGACTATATCCTAATGGTTATGAAATAAGAAATATAAGATGAATTGGTTATGAAATAAGAAATATCCTAATGGTTATGAAACAAGAAAATAATGAGTGTTGGCAGGGAGGACATGGAGAGATTGGAACCCTTGTGCACTGCTAGTTGGAATGTAAAATGGTATAGATGTTGTGGTAGAGAGTTTAATGATTCCTCAAAAAATTAAAAACAGAATTAGCATAGAACCCAGCAATTCTACTACTAGGTATATACCAAAAAGAATTGGAAGCAAGATCTTTTTAAGAGGTATTGGTATACCCACATTCATTGTAACATTACTAACAATAGCCAAGAAGTAGAAGTAAATCAAGTGGCTACTGCTGGATAAATAGTTAGCAAAACAAAATGTGGTATAAACATGCAATGAAATATGATTCAGCCTTAAAAAGCAATGAAATTCTAACACACGCTACCACATGGATGAACCCTGAAGACATTATTCTAAGTGAAAAAAGCCAGTCACAGAAGGACAAATGTTGTGTGATTCCACTAACATCAGGTACTTGGAGTAGTTAAATTCATAGAGATAAAAAATAGAATGATGGTTTTTCCAGAGCATGAGGGAGGGAAAAATGGGGAGGTATTGTTTAATAGATACAAAGTTTCAGTTTTTCATGATGAGAAAAGTTCTGGTGATGGATGGTGGTGATGGTTGCAAAACACTAAAATGCTACTGCACAGCAAAAGAAATAATCAGCAGAAATAACAGACAACCCACAGAGTGGGAAAAAAATCTTCATGATCTATACATCCAATAAAGGACTAATATCCAGAATCTACAGAAAATTCAAACGAATTAGCAAGAAAAAAAAACAATCCCATCAAAAAGTGGGCTAAGGACACGAACAGACAATTCTGAAAAGAAGACACAGAAATGGCCAATAAGCATATGAAAAAATGCTCAGCATCACTAATTATGAGGGAAATGCAAATCAAAACCACAATGTGATACCACCTTACTCCTGCAAGAATGACCATTATAAAAAAATAAAAAAATAGTAGATGTCGGAGTAGATGTGGTAAAAAGGGAACATTTTTACACCGTTGGTGGGAATGTAAACTAGTACAACCACTATGGAAAACAGTATGGAGATTCCTTAAAGAACTAAAAGTAGATCTACTGTTTGATCCAGCAATCCCACTACTAGGGATCTACTCAGAGGAAAAGAAGTCATTATACAAAAAAGATACTTGCACAGGCATGTTTATAGCATCACAATTTGCAATTGCAAAAATATGGAACCAGCCCAGATGCCCATTAATCAACAAGTGGATAAAGAGAATGTGGTCTGTATAGAGCATAGAATACTACTCAGCCATAAAAAGAATGAAATAATGGCCTTCACAGCAACTTGGATGGAATTTGAGACTATTACTCTAAGTGGAGTAACTCAGGCATGGAAAACCAAACATCGTATGTCCTCACTCGTAAGTGGGAGCTAAGCTATGAGGATGCAAAGGCATGAGAATGATACATTAGACTTTGGGGACTTGGGAAAGGGTTGGCGGGGGATGAGGGATAAAAGACTACACACTGGGTACAGTGTACACCGCTTGGGTGATGGGTATATCAAAATCTCAGAAAGCACCACTAAAGAATTTATTCATGTAACCAAACACCACCTGCTCCCTAAAAACGTATTGAAATAAAAAATAAATTTTTAAAAATAGCTAAATTGGTAAATGTTGTTATATATACTTTACCAGAATTTACAAAACTAAATAATATTTTTTAAATGCTATGCTCGCCATCTCTTCAGATCTCTTTTATGAGAAAGCCTATAGGGTTATGTAACTCTGTAGTTTGAGGACAATAGCTTTGCTCCAACTCTCCTGAATATGCAGTGTACAAGGGCTCTTTCCTTCCTCAGAAAGCCTACAGGAAGTACTCCTTGCCTATGCCATTGTCCTGCATTTTATCACCAATAAGTACTGTGATCATTTTATTTTCATGTCTGTTTTAATTCCATAACCAGCATATTTGCTCCTTGAGGGCAGGTGTCAGACTCTATGTTACACTGAATCTTCACAGTGACTCACACAGCACCATGCATTTACTCATCACTTGTGTTACTGAGATTCTTCGTGGTTAATGGTTTACTCCCAACATTACCCTAGAATTGGACAGTTTGCTCCAGACTCACAAAATCTCTGTAGAGGAAAAAAACAAAAAACAAAAAACCTAGGCAGTAAACTTCAGGAATCAAACTAAAAGGCTAACTTTACCATCCAGTAGCTAATTACATTGCTGGTACAGAGATCTGTGAGAGAAGGAGGGTTAAGCAAACCACTGGCATTCTGTATTGAGGAGAAGTCTGCACCACTGTATATCACAGGAAAATGATCTGATTAATAATTAGATATTTAATTCAGAAAAGTCTCACTATTACAAGATTTTGGGGGTGGGATGTTAATTGCTAGATTGCCAAAACCTTTTTCAACATCAATATTAAGGTTTTTTGTTTGTGTGTGTGTGTGTGTGTGTGTGTGTGTGTGAGACTTTTTCACTCTATTGCCCAGGCTGGAGTGCAATGGCGTGATCTTGGCTGACTGCAACATCTGACTCACGAGTTCAAGTGATTCTCGTGTCTCAGCCTCCCGAATAGCTGGGATTACAGGCACCCACCACCACGACAGGCTAACTGTTGTATTTTTAGTAGAGGCGGGGTTTCACCACATTGGCCAGGCTGGTCTCAAACTTCTGACCTCAGGTCATCTGCCTGCCTTGGCCTCCCAAAGTGCTGGGATTACAGGCATGAGCCACCACTCCCAGCCAATCTTAAGTTTTTAAAAAAATTATTAATTTTTTACCAACATAAGTAAAAGACAAAAGGAGGACTATGCCTTCTTCTGGAGAGAAGGATCAGCTGTCCATCCTCAGAGCCCTTTCAGCCCTGTGCACACCTGCCAGAAGCAGAGTGCTCCGTGAGCAGCTTGTGGACAATCTGATTACACAGCAAATGTAGATCTGAGAGTAGAGTTCAAATTAAGCCACAGTACCAGTGAATCGCTCCAAGTTTCTTGAGAATTCTTTCATATAATTGTAGCTAAGAATGTTTATTCCATGGTTATCAGAAGTTATTTTAAGAAAGGCTGAAGAATGTCTTTCAAACAAACCAAGCAGAAAATAATTCAATGAATATTCTCTAGCTCGTCTTTCATACTGTTACCCATAGATGCATTTTAATTTATAAAGAGATGAATCCAGAATGAATAAGACAACTGTTCTTATAGAGCATGTCATATTGCAGATACTGATTATCTGCCATGCCAGCGAATTCCGTTTATCATCTCAGACATGTTCTTGTCACTGGGAAGACTATCAGGCTTTTGAGTTCTGTATGTAGTAACTGGGAATGACCCATGTAAGGGGGAGAATGAACTATTTCTTATGACAATCCAGGAAACCTGTCCATTTGTCTCCTTTTCAGAGTACCATTAATGCTCTCTTATTTTTTGATTGATTGATTGATGGAGTCTTGCTGTGTCACCCAGGCTGGAGTGCAGTGGCATCATCTTGGCTGACGGAACTTCTGCCTCCCGGGTTCAAGAGATTCTTCTGCCTCACCCCCCTGAGTAGCTGGGATTACCAGTGCATGCCACCATGCCTGGCTAATTTTTGTATTTTTAGTAGACACAGGGTTTCGCCATGTTGGCCAGGCTGGCCTCGAGCTCCTGACGTCAAGTGATCCACCCGCCTCGGCCTCCTAAAGTGCTGGGATTACAGGCGTGAGTCACCATGCCTAGCCACGGTTTTTTTTTTTTTTTTTTTGAGACTATTGCCCAGTCTGGAGTGCAGTAACATGATCACGGCTCACTGCAGCCTTGACTTTCCAGACTCAAGAGATCTTCCTGTCTCAGCCTACCTAGTAGCTGGGGACTACAAGCATGCACTACCATGCTGGGCTAATTTTTTTTTTTTAATTTTTACTAGAAATGGGGTCTCCCTATGTTGCCCAGGCTGGTCTCAAACTCCTGGGCTCAAGCGATCCACTCGTCTCAGCTTCCCAAAGATTACAGGCATGAGCCATTGTGCAGCCAGCCCATCACTAACAATTATTAAAGTGACGCTCACATTAAACTTCTTCCTACATAATTTTGTAAAAATATTACTGCTAACCAAGATGACACACCTTTGCAGGACCTTCTTCCTTCTTCTTTTTTGCTTTTTCTTTGTTAAAGAAAACTCACGTTTAACTAGACAGTAACTGGATTATAGATGAATAGATATTTTAATTGTAAATTGCTGACAGGCTCATGATACCAGTTTTTCTTACATCTTGTTTCAGGAATATTCTCCTACTATAAAAGCATTTGATGTCCACAAAAAGAGTACTAAAGAAGACTCAATAGGATTGCGCACCTGCTCACAGAAAACCCAATGTGACTCACTGAACTGTTTTATTCTAAGTTGCTCTCATGTTGACCATTTGAAATCCTCAAACACACATTCAGAAAGTGCCAGAGACCAATCTGGCAGATCAAAGAGCATCAGCCATATCTATATTAGAGAAACCTCCTTGTTGAATTCTAAAGAGCAAAACACAAAGCAAAAAGCCATACCACAGCTTGGGTTTGAGAAAGGCCAATTAGTGAAATGCTGTTTACATTTTTAAACTTTCAAATTGTTGCTTTCTAGCAAAACAATTTATTTCCTGTACAATACTGTAAGGTTCCCTAAATTGCACCTGCAGCAGTAGAAAGAAAACATTTTTTTTTCAAAAGATTGTCCTTGAGTATTTAATTAACTTCCAGAAATGACCCTGGCACAAGAGAAAGCTTAGTCCCTTCCCCAAAGGCCCTGTAGGCAAAGCAGATGCAAAGAACAGTTACTCACAGGTGAAACTGAGAAAGAACTCCAAACCGTAAAAGATGAAAAACAAATGCTTTTCTAATTCTATCCTAGAAGCAAAAAAATAACAATGGAACCTGTTCATGGTTAAAATTATTTTAAAAGAAACTGACACTTCTCAACCTCAACTGAAAACTACCAAATTAGACAAATGTTAACTTTCAAAGACAACCTTGAAAGCAAAGAGTTACCTTCTTGTCAGGTTTTGGTGCATTTTGAATAGAATTTAGAGCTTGCCTTTTATATTCAAGTTTCTCATTTAGTTCTCGCAGTTTGTTTACAGCAAAACTGGCTTGTTCATTGATCTGACTGGTACTGTCATCCACGGCTTCCTCACCAGCCTCATCTCTTGGGCCCTGGGGGAGAGTCACATACCACCATATCTTATAATGATAGAAAATTCAGTAATTATTATCTGTCACGATACCCTGTTGCAAAATACTACATTCCAGTAAGGAAAGAATACTAAAGTAGAAAATTTAGACTGCTTTTTCTCAGCAAAGAGAAAAATCAAAGTCTTTGGAACCAAAGTAAACGGTGTTCAGAACTGCAAAAAGGAAACATTTTATAGCCTAAAGAAAGGGGGGGAAATCCCATGCCATTATTTCCCAAGTGGTACGTCTAAGGAAATCTGCATAGAACAAGGGACAGCAACTCAGTTATCTTCCCAACTCAACCTGAATATTCTGTACCTAATCTTCAACCAAGACACTGATATTTGGGTTCTTTCCAGTCTCCTATTATTAAAAACTCATGCAAGTCCCTCTAAAAGAAAATTACCATATTCCCATGAGTGAAAGTATTTTCAGTATATATTTTGTTCAGTCCTTCTCTCGATATATTCTCCAAATCAATAGGTATATTATTTTACAAGTAAAATAGCATTTGAAAGTGACTTAATATTCATAAGAACTCCGTAACTTGGAAAAGTCTGGCTAGATTACCCAACAGCACATGAATTAGATTCAAGAGCAGCAACAGCAATGCAGGGCAGCGCAGAGAACTGCTGAGATCTAGCTTCTGGTTTATCCTTAACTTTCTTCCTGGTCTTCTTATTCTAACTTTTAGTAATTGTAACAAATAGTAAATTAAAATTTTTTCAAGGAAAAATAAAGTACCAATGGTCATAGAAAAATGAAGCTGTTTTCATTTTTTTTTTTTTTTTGAGACAGAGTCTTACTCTGTTGCTCAGGCTGGAATGCAGTGGCGTGATCTCAGCTCACTGCAACCTCTGCCTCCCGGGTCCAAGCCATTCTCCTGCCTCAGCCTCCCGAGGTTGTACTCCTTGGTACTACAGGAGCCCACCACTATGTCCAGCTAATTTTTGTATTTTTAGTGGAGACAGGGTTTCACCATGTTGGCCAGGCTGGTCTCAAACTTCTGACCTCAAGTGATCCTCCCGCCTCGGCTTCCCAAAGTGCTGGGATAACAGGCGTGAGCCACTGCGCCCGGCCCATATGTTCTTTTAACTGGTTGTCTATAAATATATATATATATAAAATGATATATAATTTCATACTTTGCATTCATTTGAATGGGTATTCTGCCTTCTTCATATAACGTACAATGCTGGGTATTGAGGGTATTATCATCTTCAAAATTATCATTTTTACATCAGCATTGTATGAGAATAATTAGAATAACAATGGCATTGAGAATTTATAAGGCACATTCCTAATGATGCTCCTGTTATAGGTTGATTCTGCTTTATTGCTATCCCATATGTACAAAAACAAATACTATCATGCATAAACCTTTTTCTACATTTTAATTATTTTCCTAGGATAAATTTCCAAAAGTTCCCACTTCTAGAGATTATTGGAACAAAGAGTATGAGCTCTCGAAAGGTCAGTTATGTATCAGCCCTCTTTGAATCTGAGGTGAAAGTAGACATTTGTTCCTATTTGTTTACTGTTACCTCACATCAAATGTCAGTTCACATCCTTATTCAATTTATCTGCTGAGTATAGATGTTTTAATTAATCTGAATAGCCTCTTTTACAGCATTTGTTGTAAAATTAACCATCTTAATTTCTGAAGTAGAGAGATAACATAGATACAACAAACTGTGACCTATCAAAAATAAAATGCAATAAATAGTTTTGGACTAATCAGTTCAGTGATGTTATATGTAAAGAACCAAGTAACAAAACTTAAAAAAAAAGAATGTATATGAAGTTCAGATAACCAACAGTTCAGAGACCCCAAGATGACTTCTAATACCATCAAAAGCAAGCACTTGAGTCCTCAGGGCTGGAGATAGTGAACTGGGCAGAGAGAAAAAATCCAAGATAAATCATAATCTTTCTATGTAAGATGACTATAAAACAATTTTTTTCTATCCGTACAAACCTTAAAACTCATAGGGGTCACTAACAGTAAATAAGAGGTGGCAACTGGAGCTATCCAAAATGATTGCATATGCTATAAGAAAACTAGACTTAACATGTGGCTTAGCTAACAGAGCAGGAGCATCACCATCTTGGACAAGCACCGCCATTTAAAAGTTTCCCTTGACCAAAAACTGCCTAAATCCAAAGGGCATCAGCCTAATGGCAAAGGTCAGCAAGATCATAAACCATAAATGCCATCTCCAACCAGAAACATTCCAACCCTAAGATAAATCCCTCCCCAACCAGAGACATGCCAGCCCCATGATAACCTCCCCTCCAGCCAGGGAGATGTGAGCCCCAAGATAACCTCCCCTCTGACCAGAGACATTCCAACCCTGTGGTAAACTTCTCCTCCACAAAGAAACATTCCAAGCCTGTGATAAGCTCTCTCACCCTAAAACTAATAAATACTCTTAGTCTGTAAGAGAGAGTGCTCCTGACTGAAATCGGCCAGAAGCCCCTCTCAGGTTTATTCTCCAAAATAAACCTGTCTTTGACTGTTAAGCCACTTTTCGTGTTTCTTTCCTTTCTTTAACTCTTACATTTGATGCTGAAACCCAGGATGGGTTGTTGGGGACAGAGGCTGTCTCGCAACCCAGGAAGCAGTGGGCAGCAGCAGCCCATCCTGCTGGATCCTGAGAGTCTCTGGCCACCCATTCTGTCTTGTCTCTCACTTCACTTTTCGAGTGATTTGCGTGAGGAGGACAACTAACCTGAAGGGGACTGTGAGGCTCAGGCTGGGGCTACTCACAGGTGGGTTCTTAAAACCCTCAGGTCTCAGGAATCCACCTCCGACTGCCCACAATGGGTACTTAGCTCTCTAACCTTTGTCCCCTCCTCCTCCCTCCTCTCTCTCCCTCTCTCTCTCTGTCTTCCTCATGCGGCTCCAGTCCAAGAGGCCCTTTGCTGATTCCAACTGAAACATCCAATATCGGACACTAATCCAGCCAACTGGTAAAGTCTGCCTTCCCCAGGCTTTCTCGCGGTACCTAGGAAAGTCAGGTCTGCCGTCCTGATCCTCAGAGGACCAGTAGGACTAAGCCAGAAGAAATCTTGGGGACACCCAGTTTCTTCTTAGCTTAACCATCCTCTTTAGGAAAGAGGACACCAGGTCTCTGTCTTTTGTCTGGGGATGCCTGGAACAAAAACAGACACCCTTGGCCTCTTCTCACCAGTCCACATGGGTGCCAAACAATCCCACATTCCTACGTCCTCTCCACTGAGCTGTCTCCTTCACAACCTCACCAAATTTGGCTTATAAGGAGCATAAAGCCAAAGCGTTTGGTTTTTCATTGCAACACAGCCTGGCCCCAATATAAATTAGATAATGACAACCGATGGCCCGAAAATGGCACCTTTGACTTTAAAATTCTCAGGGACCTTGACAAATTTATAACCACGAATAGCAAATGGCAAGAAGTTCTCCATATTCTTTTCTACCTTAGATCCCAACCCTCCCGATGTCAAGCTTGTACCCCTCATGAAATCCTTCTTCTTAATGAAAACCCTCCCTGGGTCTCTCCTTCCTCTGAAACTCCTTCCTTTGAAACCCCTTCCTTGGAAACCCCTTTTGAGCCTGCAGATGAACCCCCTCCGTATTCTCATTCCCCTGCATCTGCTCCTCGCCTGTTCAAACCCCCAACCCGGTGGCCCCTCCTGCCCCCAAGCCTTCAGTCCCAAATCCTGCTCCTCCTCCTTCTCCACCTGTTACCTGTTCAAAAACTACTCCAACCAGTCAATCTGCCATTCTCCCTCTCCAGGAAGCGCCTGGGGCTGAAGGCACTGCTCGCGTTCATGTCCCTTTCTCCATGTTTGATTTGTCGCAGATGGAACAGCATCTGGGATCTTTTTCTGAAAATCCCTCTCATTATCACAGGGAATTCCTACACATAATCCAATCCTTTAATTTAACTTGGCATGACATTTATATAATTCTAACCTCCACCCTCACCCAATAAGAAAGTGCTCAGCTTAATTAAAATGGATACCCAAGCTACGAGTATATTCAAAAGGCCTTTATGTTTTCCTGGAAAAAGTTTTTTTTTTCTCCACTCTGTCTTGCCACTCTTGGTGCATGTATGAAAGACCCTAAAATGCCATCTGGTGGCCTGGGGCTCCTTGGGAAAACAGAAAAAGTGCCACAAATCCCGTTTCGGGAAAAAATCTGTTTTCCTTATGGAACCCCTGGAATTAGAAGTAAATAAGTACCTCTCAAAATCTGTCTTTGTCTTCCAGCTATACTTGTTTATTAGGCCCTGGAAATTGTTTTCCTAGCCCTGTTCTTAAAGGGCCTCACCCAAAGGCCAATAATCCAATTGGGAAATTAGAAAAAAAAAAATCTTATAACTACTGGATCTTCTTCTGGTTGTCTGTGTGGCTATACATGTGTTGTGTGCAATGTCTATTAAAAGAACTCTAATTAATTGGCCTAAGAAAAATAAGTTCTTAAATCAAATATTTTTAAGGGAAAAGTAAAAGCTATGGGATCTTTCAGTTCACGAGACTAAAACTTACTGGTACAGTAAGATCAGAAATGTCTTAAGAACTGCCAGCATACGTGTTTGTTTGCATTTATTGATCAAGCAATTTCATACTTGTCTCTGCCAAATACTATAAAGTGTCAAAATTTGGCATAGAGGCTACAAAATTATAACTCAGCCCAGACAGAATAATCTTTGCTTGTGTAATTTTTTAATAAATGACACATTAATATTGGTTTAATAAAGTTAGCTACATCTTGAACTATTTAGCGAAATACCCTAACTTCTAATCTGGTGGCCTTACGCAGTCTAGTCCACAGACATGAAGGAAGTTTGTTTTGGGAAAGGACTGTTACCATCTTTGTTTCAAAGCTAACCTGTAAACTAAGTTAATAAACAAAAATAGATAAGGCCTGGGGACATGTGAAATTAGCCATACCCCCTAGCTATGCAAAAGATATTAAAGAAAAGCTAATTTATATAAAAAAGTATCTTATATGGTAAATTCTTGTCCTAAAGTAAATTAACTGGTTGTTTAAAGAGAGGGATATTTACAACAAATCAGAAAGTTGAGGCAGGTCAGAGATTGTCTATGTAAGTCATGAAAAATTTTATAAAAGGGAATTCATACAAGAAATTTTGTACAATTTAAAAATGATTAAGCCTCCTAAATGCTTTATAAAATGCTACTATAACTCTTAGCTGTACAACCTGCCTGCTTCGCAGCTAGGGAAGGCCCAGGACACATGGAGTTAAATGCTGGAATAAGTCAGACCTTATCTGCACTTCTGTCTAGGTCCTAGGCTCTCCACCTAGTACACAATTAAAATCCCAAACTTACCAACAAAAGTAAAGGTTGCTAAAAGTTAACAGTGTAACATGTATTTAAGACTATTGAAAAAACATTTTATATATACTTTTGGTAAAAAGATTGTAAGGAGGCATAAGAATGTGGATTTTTACCTAGATTAAAAGGTTAAAGAATTGTTTTAAGTTGAATAAAATAAAAATGAAGGTTTAAGCAAGTTTTGGAAGGTTAATTGTAAAGGAAATTCCATGTGTAAACATATTGGCTAAAGTTGAAGGGGTATCATCCAGTTTTTCTGTAAATTGAGCATTACAATAAAAGCACAACAGGTTTTTCTTAAAGCACTAACCTGCTCTTTAACAAAAATTATAAAGGGTTAAAAAGGGTCTATAAAAATCTTAACTTGTGGTCAAACATTAAAATAGGGTAAATGTGTCTACAGGTTTATTAAAAATTGAGTTTTAACATTGATAGCACACTAACATAAAAGTAAAATTTGGCTTATTTGGTATAAAATCATATAGGAAGCGTTGTCAAATATAAAATGGTGTTCAGCTCTCTTTGGGCTATGTTTGCATAAATAAGTTATTGGTATGTGTTCCAACGTTATGGGAGACACCTATAATTCTGATATATCTTAATGTATGTTATCAGTAGTAATTATAATTGTTATGTTAAAATTATTTTGTGCCACACAGGTAACAGATTTCCTTGTCAATTGTGTCTTTAACTATGGCTACCCTAAAACTTTTGGTCATCCATAAACAATTGTTGTCTTGTTTTGGTCCTCTTTAGAAGGTGGTTTTACAATCAGCTATAAAGCTCTAACAGGTGCTCTTAAGTGCAGGTTTCTGATAACTTTGGAGATTGTGACATCAGAATAGAGGAAACATGTTCAGGACTCTTGAATAGCTAAAATGTTCATTAATGTCAAGCAGGACAGGAATTAACTGCACGAACTGAACTAACAGGAGACTGGAGTGACCTTTCTGACGTTTTGCTTAAAATATTGCTAATCCTTTGTTTTGTTTTCAAAGTCAAAGTAACTTTTCTTTTGAGCTATTGGCAGCTTTTAACAATTTAGTATACTCCCGTGAACAAAATTTGAAGCATACTTGTTTCTCTCTACCTGACTTTCTCCAGAATTTGGACTATCTCTGAGTATTCTTAAGTTATGGCAATATAGTTATTTGCATAAGTGCAATAAGAATCTGTTTTCTTTTGTAACAGGACACAATTGGAAAAACTGGTTATTTTTACCAATTCTTCGACTGGAATGCTGTGCTTTCCTTTAAGGAATCAAATTGACTTATGAAGCCAATAAAGCCCTTGGAAAACTGGCCCCATATTTTGTGTACACAGTCCCTGTACGGGTTTCTGATCTGTGATAAATAAAGAATGTCACTTTCTGACAGGCCAGGAACCCCAAGTTATCTTGGAATCTCAAGAGGAGAAAAATCACCCAACTCATAGGTATCTGACAGTACAAATCCATGGCTGGGCTTGGCTTTAAAAAGGTCTTATCGGCCGGGCGCGGTGGCTCACGCTTGTAATCCCAGCACTTTGGGAGGCCGAGGCGGGCGGATCACGAGGTCAGGAGATCGAGACTACAGTGAAACCTCGTCTCTACTAAGAATACAAAAAAAAAATTAGCCGGGCGTAGTGGCGGGCGCCTGTAGTCCCAGCTACTCAGAGAGGCTGAGGCAGGAGAATGGCGTGAACCCGGGAGGCGGAGCTTGCAGTGAGCCGAGATTGCGCCACTGTACTCCAGCCTGGGCGACAGAGCGAGACTCCGTCTCAAAAAAAAAAAAAAAAAAAAAAGGTCTTATCTCAGATTCCTTCTACGGAACAAAGTTTCATCAAAGCCAATTTAAAAGGCCTATTTAATAAATAATTCTTACTGCGCTGTATGCGAATAATTACACCAAGTATAATACAGCAAATCAGTCCTACCATAATTTGTCTTTTTTTTTTGGAGACAGAGTCTCACATTGTCGCCCAGGCTGGAGTGCAGTGGCACGATCTTGGCTCACTGCAACCTCCGCCTCCTGGGTTGAAGTGATTCTCCTACCTCAGCCTCCCAAGTAGCTGGGACTACAGGCGCGTGCTATCACACCCAGCCAATTTTTTGTATTTTTAGTAGAGACAGGGTTTCGCTGTGTTGGCCAGGCTGGTCTCAAACTCCTGACCTCGTGATCCACCCGTCTCAGCCTCCTAAAGTGCTGGGATTACAGGCGTGAGCCACCACACCCGGCGATCTGTCTTTTAATAACGGTTACTTACACGTGGACCTTTCCAAACATGCGCCTCTGCCTCTCATTGGGTGAGGAATGTTGTTTCTATCTCAATCAATTGGGCCTAGCAAGAGACACTGCTGAAAAAGTTAAAGAAAGGGCTAAAAACATAAGGAAATACCAAAATAACCAAACAGATTCTTGGTTTGGAAACAAAATCATAGCATGGGTGATCCCATTCCTGGACCCTCTCCTAATAATATGCCTAGGACTAATAATGTTCTTACCCTGCCTAATTAACCTTTTTCAAAAATTTTTAAATGATAGGATTATGGCTATTTCACAGACAACTATCCAAAAACACCTACAGATGGCATTACTCCTACAGTCAATCCAAGACCAGAAAACTCTCCGTCCCCTCATCCGCAGGAAGTAGCCAGAAAGAACACACCGCCCCTTCTCCTTTTTATAACTATAGGGTCTGGATTGACAGAGCAGGAGCATTGCCATCTTGGACAAGCACTGCCATTCTAAAGATCCCCTTGATCAAAAACCACCTAAATCCAAAGGGCATCAGCCTAATAGCTAAGGTCGGCAAGACCATAAACCACAAATGACATCTCCAACTAGAAACATTCCAACCCTAAGATAAGTCCCTCCCCGACCAGAGATATGCCAGCCCCGAGATAATCTTCCCTCCAGCCAGAGAGATGTGAGCCCCAAGATAACCTCCCCTCTGATCGGAGACATTCCAACCTTGCAATAAACTTCTCCTCCACACAGAAACATTCCAAGCCTGTGATAAGCTCTCTCACCCTAAAACCAATAAATACTCTTAGTCTGTAAGAGAGAGTGCTCCTGACTGAAATTGGCCAGAAGCCTCTCTCAGGTTTATTCTCCAAAATAAACCTATCTTTGACTGTTGAGCTGCTTTTCGTGTTTCTTTCCTCTTTATTTAACTCTTACATTAGGAAGTTTTCTTTTGGAGCATTTTAATTTCTTCTGACTTCTTTAAACTCCAAAATATTTCCTTTAACTCCTCCCACATTCCCTACCTCTCATTTTTTCCCCATCCCTTCTCTCTTCCAGGGCTATAGTTCTACTGATTTTCTTAGCTGGTCTAACCCATAAATGTCCCACCCTACAGACTTTCTGCCTTCACTTTTCAGGAGACAGACCAGAGGTGTATCTAAAACAGACAGAGGGCAGGAGGTCTCTGACTCAATGCCAGCATGAGGGAAGATGTACGTCAGAGGATAAAAGGGGAAGAAAGAAATACATACAACCAGAGACGAGGTTATTGATGCTTACTTTTTATTCTATTTAAGGTCTTGTATATTAAACGATGTTACTTTTATTCTATTTAAGGTCCTGTATATTAAAAGATGAAGATGTGCATCAAATTTGGCTCACACAATATGCACCCACCTAAACATATTTAAAAGCTTATCCAATAAAAAGGAGCAGAAAGTTAAATGTGACTCACCATCTCATCCTTGTTGGAAATCATCTGTGGGGCATGTTTTTCTTCCTCTTTTATCAACAATTTCTCATACAGGTCACTGACAATAAATGAAGGGTAATACCTATCCTTTAGGGTCTCATAAAGATCTCCCTGGATTTTGTAGAATACTTCAATACCTTTATTTCCTACAAGACACTGCTGAATTTCTTTGTAAAGTGATCTTTCCACAGATATTTCTTTGCTCTCCACAAAGAAATTCTGATAAATTTCACCAACTAATTGTGGAATTTCATTCTGAAAAGACAGGAAGATAAGGAAAAGTAAGCCATATCATCTCTGAGAGAAATTATTTTCTCTGAATTATTTGCATTTGAAAGTCAGAAGAAAGACATTTAAGATGCACCCTGGTATGTAGAATTTTGTGTCCATATTCAGGGTCAAGGGGCAAATGTCAGATCCTAAAAAATAAAAACTAATTATTTAAATGAACATGTTGAACAGTTAACACCTGCAATTTCTTTTAAACACTGGAGGGGGGAAAAACAGTAAGAACAGTTTTCTTCCTGCAATAGATTCCTTTTCATAAATCTCAATTCCACAAGAAAAAAATGTATTAGCTAATGTCAATTTAACTTTTTACCTAATGTAAGTAACTAGAGTGCCATTTCTCATCCCAGAAAGAAGTCAATATAATAATTGTATAACTCAGAAAAACAAGAAAAACACTCTTCAGAATGACTACTTCAGAATGATTATGTCCTAGTCAAGCTTATATTAGACAGCTTTGTTTTCTGCAATGAGCCTGTGTCATCACCAGCCTACTTCAGAAATGCAAAACATCTCTTCGGGTTAACATAATCTTTACAGTTCCTCTAGAGGCATGGCATTAACTCTAGAAATGTTATGCAGTTTTCAACAATAGTAAAGAGCAAAGGCATACAACTTAATGAACATAACCAATTTAACATACGTCCCAGAATGTTAACCTCCAAATCAATGTTGCTAGATCAAAATAAGGCTATTTCAAGGAAGCTAGATGCTCTTATTCCATTGAAATTTTTCAAATTCTCTTTCATAGTTTAGGAAAACCTTTTTAGATTGCTCTTTACAATATTCCTTTGAGAACAACCAGAAGTTATGTGGAGTCAAAACTGGTGATTAAAATGAGTAATAGAGTTAGCAAATACAATATTGGATAAAATTAGGTAATTTGGGGCTCGTAAATTACCAATAAAAGATTTAAAGATACTACAGGACTGGATTTAGTTCCTTAACAAATATAGTTTGTGACTTACAATATATTTGGCAGTCTATTCTGGCAATATTCATATGCAAATGAGTAATTCAATATACAAAATGCTCTTGGTGCTTCCCCCCGCCTTCCCCAAGACCAAATCTTACTGTCGCCCAGGCTGGAGTATAGTGGCGTGATCTCGGCTCACTGCAGCCTCTGCCTTCCCAGGTTCAAGCAATTCTCTTGCCTCAGCCTCCCAAGTAGCTGGGATTACAGGCCCACACCACCATGCCTGGCTAATTTTTGTATTTTTAGTAGAGACAGGGTTTCACCATGTTGACCAGGCTGGTCTTGAACTCCTGACCTTGTGATCTGTCCACCTCGGCCTCCCAAAGTGCTGGGATTACAGGCGTGAGCCACTGCATCCAGCCTCTTGGTACTTATTTTAATAAACCTCTCACAATAGTATATACTGAACACATATGTCACATGTTGTAGATATTATTGTGTATGTTTACAGACATATACATACATATACAGTTGCCCCTCGGGATCTATGGAAGATTGATTCTAAGATCTCCTGAAGATACCAAAATCCGAGAACATTCAAGTCCCTGATATAAAATGGTGCAGCGTTTTTGCATATAACTATGTACATTCTCTCATATATTTTAAATCCTCTCTAGATTACTTATACAATGTAAATGCTCCGTAAATGGTTGATTTTGTATTTTTAGGAAATAATGACAAGGAAAAAGGTCTGTACATGCTCAGTACAGATGCAGTTTTTTTCCCCCAAAATATTTTCAGTCCATGGTTGGCTGAATCTACAGATACAGAACCCAAAGATAAGGAAGGCTGACTGTATACATGAAGACTGTGTACACATAATTCTTAAATATATATTGCCAAATGCAAAGCACGATGCTGATTATTGGGATCTTCACTGTAAGATGTATGTGTACCCAAAAATAATTTTATTTTCCTTTATTCATATTTAAATTGAAATAAAAGCTCGGCGCGGTGGCTCATGACTGTAATCCCAGTACTTTGGAAGGCATACGCAGACAGATCACCTGAGGTCAGGAGTTCAAGACCAGTCTAGCCAACACGGTAAAACCCCGTCTCTACTAAAAATATAAAAACTAGCTGGGTGTGGTAGCACGCGCCTGTAATCCCAGCTACTCGAGAGTGTGAGGGAGGAGAATCACTTGAACCCGGGAGGCAGAGGTTGCAGTGAGCCAAGATCGCCCCACTGCACTCCAGCCTGGGTAAAAGGGTGAGACTCCGTCTCAAAAAAAAAAAAAAAAAAAATGAAATAAAAGGCAAAGTATAAAAGATGCACATTATGATATTATAAATGGCAAGATTATGAGACTGAAGTGTAGGTGAGGGGACCAAATTCATTATAATAGCAGTGTGGATATGTATATGTCTTTTTACAATGTGTAAAAAAAATACCCAAAACTAAATTCGATCTCTTGGTACATTTATAAAACCTTTTTTCCCTTGACTACACATTCAAAAGAATCTTCTGTAAAAATATAACGTAATTTTATTTGCCATTATGGGCTAGAAGATAATGTCAATATTATATCTGGTTTAAAATATTCTTTTAACGTATACTTATCTTGAGAAAAACAGACATGCTGCCTCACATGCCAAGTTTACATCAGCTAGTGATTAATATTCCTTTCAGCCTACATATACTACCTTGTTAGCATTCTTTAAATGTTCCACAGATTCCCAAAAACTAATCAGAGCTCTCTTGTCCATCCTTTCCATGTACATTCCAAAGTGCTCTCGGTAGAAAGTATTGGCCAAGATATCTTCAAACTGAAGAATCTATTAAGAGAATTTAAGAAGACGTTTTTAAAAATCAAATTTTAAATATCAGTTTGCTTTAACTTCCAATGGACTAATTTCTACATTTAGGGTAAAAATGCATTTTTAAAGGAATAAAGTAGAATTTTATTGTCGTAATTTACTGTTTATTTAAGTAAATGTACAGATTTGTTACACAGGTATATGTGTGCCGTGGTGGTTTGCTGTACCTACTCACCGGTCCTCTAAGTTCTCTCCCCTTGCCCCCACCCCCAATAGGCCCCGGTGTGTGTTGTTCACCTCCCTGCGTCCATGTGTTCTCATTGTTCAGCTCCCACTTACGAGTGAGAACATGCGGTGTTTGGTTTTCTGTTCCTGTGTTAGTTTGCTGAGGATGATGGCTTCTAGCTTCATCCATGTCCCTGCAAAGGACATGATCTCATTCCTTTTTATGGCTGCATAGTGTTCTGTGGTATATATGTACCACATTTCCTTTATCTAGTCTATCACTGATGGGCATTTGGGCTGCTTCCATGACTTTGCTATTGTAAATAGTGCGCAGTAAACATACACGTGTGTGTCTTTATAGCAGAATGATTTATATGCCCTTGGGTATAGATGCAGTAATGGGATTGCTGGGTCAAATGGAATTTCTGGTTTTAGATCCTCAAGGAATCGTCACACTGTCTCCCACAATGGTTGAAGTAATTTACATTCCCACCAACAGTGTAAAAGCGTTCCTATTTCTCCACAGCCTTGCCAGCATCTATTGTTTCTTGACTTTTTAATAATTGCCATTCTGACTGGCGTGAGATGGTATCTCATCGTGGTCTTGATTTACATTTCTCTAATGATCAGTGATGCTGAGCTGAAAACATGCATTTTTTTAAGGTCAGAGTCGATGTAATATAGTACTCCTGGTAAACTGAAATATCTCTTACTACATTTTGGAATAAAGCTTACTATTTAAAATGCACATACTGAAAAAATACCAATTTCCTATTAACCATTCACTCGCTGAACAAAGATTTGGCATTGTAAACCAGAAAGTATCTGAGACAGGTCTCAATCAGTTTAGAAGTTTATTTTGCCAAGATTAAGGGCATGCCTGGAAGAAATAAACAAGGAATCACAGAAACAGTCTGTGGTCTGTGCCTTTCTCCAAAGATGACTTTGAGTGCTTCAATATTTAAAAGGGAAAAGTGCGCTGGAGGGGAAAAGAGGAGAGTATGGTAATCCACATGTTCCAAGCAAAAAGGAGCAGGCAGGGCAACAGTCAATTATGTAGTCCTGGCCGGGCGCGGTGGCTCACGCTTATAATCCCAGCACTTTGGGAGGCCGAGGCAGGCGGATCACAAGGTCAGGAGATCGAGACCACGGTGAAACCGTCTCTACTAAAAATACAAAAAATTAGCCGGGCGTGGTGGCGGGCGCCTGTAGTCCCAGCTACTCGGAGAGGCTGAGGCAGGAGAATGGCGTGAACCCGGGAGGCGGAGCTTGCAGTGAGCCGAGATCGCGCCACTGCACTCCAGCCTGGGCGACAGAGCGAGACTCCGCCTCAAAAAAAAAAAAAAAATTACGTAGTCCTCTGACGCTCAGTAAATCGGCACTTTACAGAAGATAAGGCAAACACAGAGTAGCTACCTGTGGAGACATTGAACCTTCTATCTGTAGCTTGTGCTTAGGAACAAAAGGAAAGACAGCTTCCTGCATTACTCAGCTTTCAGCTTAATTTTTTTCATTTGGCATCCTGAATTAGGGTGTCAAGTTTTTATCTTCCTTTCACAGCTTTTACTTGGTATCAGGTACAGTTCTAGGAATGAAACAGATAAAAATCCCTGCCCTATGGGATGCACATTCTACGCAAAAACAGTAAGTGCCAATAATGGAAAAATTGAAGAGAAATGTATAAAAGACCAGGACACTGGGATCTAATAGTTTCACGTTTTTGTTTTCCATCTTATTTTTATCTAGTGGAGGAATCTACAAATAATGTTATACCCTGCCTTTCTGTTTATAATATCAATCATATTCATTAAAAAATCTTCTGTAAGCATCCTTTTAATAAGCCCATAAAATTCCTCTGTATAGATGCACCAAAATCAGCCCATCTACTTGTTTGTTTACTATTTTGCATACTCACAGGAAAAGAAAAAAGAACCTATCTGAAGACACAGAAGGAACAATCGAGTATGGACTGCTGTAATAAAATAAAGCAGATGACCTTCATAATAATTCATGACTCAATTAATTAGGAAAAATGTCTCAAATTAATTTAGAAGGAATTTAAGGCCTATATTCTTAGTTCTGAATTAGTAATAAAACATTACATGGAATTAGTAGAATTCAAATGCAATTAAATAAAAACTTACATTCTGAAATTCTTAAAATTAATATTATGAGAGTTGGCAAATTTTCAGAAACGTCACCAGTAAGATATTTCTAAAATCAAGTGCATACCGTCAATGTATTACACTCAACTCTTCTGACACCAACAATGAGCCCCTGCTTAATCGGTTTTGTGGGCAGAAAGGGGCAGGCATTTTCTATTTTATTTTTTCTGAGGATGACGCAGTATATCCATTTATTTACTTTTCATAATGCTTCCAGCAGAGGGTCTATTCAGATTTTCCAGTAGGCTTCTTTTTTTAAATTTTACTTTAAACTCTGGGATACATGTGCAGAATGTGAAGTTTCTGGTATACATGTGTCACGGTGGCGTGCTGCACTTATCTACCCGTCATCTAGGTTTTAAGCCCCACATGCATTAGGTATTTGCCCTAATGCTCTCCCTCCCCTAAACCCTCACCCCCCGACAGGCCCCAGTGTGTGACACTCCCCTCCCTGTGTCCATGTGTTCTCATTGTTCTACTACCACTTATGAGTGAAAACATGTGGTGTTTCGTTTTCTAGCTTCATCCATGTCCCTGCAAAGGACATGAACTCATTCTTTTTTACAGCTGCATAGTATTCCACGGTGTATATATGTCACATTTTCTTCTTCCAGTCTATCATTGATGGGCATTTGGGTTGGTTCCATGACTTTGCTATTGTAAATAGTACTGTAATAAACATACATGTGCATGTGTCTTTATAGCAGAATGTTTTATAATCCTTTGGGTATAAACCCAGTAATAGTATTGCTGGGTCACATGGTATTTCCGGTTCTAGATCCTTGAGGAATCACCACACTGTCTTCCACAATGGTTGAACTAATATACACTCCCATGAACAGTGTAAAAGCGTTCCTATTTCTCCACAGCCTTGTCAGCACCTGTTGTTTCCCGACTTTTTAATGATCGCCATTCTAACTGGTGTGAGATGGCAGCTCATTGTGGTTTTGATTTGCATTTCTCTAATGACCAGTGATGATGAGCTTTTTTTTCATATGTTTGTTGGCCACATAAATGTCTTCTTTTGAGAAATGTCTGTTCATATCCTTCGCCCACTTTTTGATGGGGTTGTTTTTTTCTTGTATATTTGTTTCAGTTCCTTGTAGATTCTGGATATTAGACCTTTGTCAGATGTGTAGATTGCAAAAATTTTCTCCCATTCTATAGGCTGCCAGGGAAGGCATTTTCTAACAGCTCCTAGTAACTAAGGACATGGATATCCCTTGCTACAGACCATTAATAATTCATTTCTATAAATATTTCAGACCAATAATATTTAGTTTACTAGCTGTGGAACACTATAACATTTGACTTTATGTAAACTCTACCAGTGAAGCATTTTGAAGCACAAAATCCTAACTGTACATGCTCCAAAGAGGTGTAAAGGCACCCATATCAATTTGGCTAAGGAAGATGGGCCAACAACTCCACTGTCAACAGAAAAGGCCAGGAAACCCTTTCACACTCAAGTCGAGTCCTGGGCTGCATTCGGCAGTGTTCATTTTGGATTGGCCTTGGGTCAAATAAGTAAACTGATATGCAAATTGGCCTTAAAGAAAAGATCTGCCATTTATTGCCACTGATTTCCAAACTCCACGTACTCCTAGTTCCATTTGCTCTTCAACCCTTACTTT
Organism: Symphalangus syndactylus; assembly: GCF_028878055.3. Classification (NCBI taxonomy): domain Eukaryota; kingdom Metazoa; phylum Chordata; class Mammalia; order Primates; family Hylobatidae; genus Symphalangus; species Symphalangus syndactylus. The sequence goes on along the minus strand of NC_072426.2, from coordinate 158,494,728 downwards.
AACTCTTCCTTCCATCTTTCCACTGTGGGGCCACTGGTGTGGGGGGTGCTACCTTGCAAAAAAGATAAGGCAACACAGACTTTTTGTTTTCAAAACAAAGCAAGATAGGAAGGCAACACCCTGTGGTTAAAGTTGTTCAGGCTTTGGAGGTAGATATACGTAGGTTTGAATCCTGACTCTGCTACTTTCCAGTTCTGTGAGCTCTATGTTACTCTATCACTCTGAGCCTCAGTTTTTTCACCCATAAAATGTGAATAATACCACCTACTTTCCAGGTTGTTCGGAGACTTATTAATAATAACTGTTCTGAATCATGAAAGACAACAACAAAAACTAATCAGGAAGAGCCTGAACCAGGAGAAAGAGAAGGCACTGATAAGTGCCAAAATTCAGAATAGTTAAGAGGTCACTTTCTAGTTACATAAATATGGATAAAAGGATTAGCAGTGATTCTCAACTGGGGTCCAAAGAGAAATTACAAAGGACACAAAAAACTTTTGTGGGTGATGGATATGTTTATTATCTTGATTGTGGCAATGGTTTCATTGAATATATGCATATGTCAAAACTTATCAAATTGTATACTTTAAATAGGAACAGTATATTGCATGTCATCATACCATAATTAAGCTGTTTAAAAAATTAATATTCCATCAAGCCTTAATAATAGCATTGCAAAGAAATGAAGTAGACAATGATTATACTAAGGACCCACCGTCAGGAGGACATATACTGATGTTATCTTTGTGAGTTACAGATTGCTGGATCTGATTTACCAGTATTTTTGTTAAGGACTTTTCTGTCCAGGGTCATGAGAGACACCATTCTGTAGTTTTTTTTCCTCTGGTTTGGTATCAGAGTTATGCCAGTCTCCTCCTAGGATGAGTTGAAGTGTTCCCTTCTCCGTTTTTTGAAAGAGTATGGTTAAGATTGGTATTATCTCTTCCTTACATGTTTTATAGAATTTACCAGTGAGGCCAGGCACAGTGGCTCATGCCTGTAATCCCAACACTTTGGAAGGCCGAGGAGGGCAGATCACCTGAGGTCAGGAGATTGACACCAGCCTGGCCAACATGGTGAAGCCCTGTCTCTACTAAAAATATAAACATTAGCTGGGCATGGTGGTGCACGCCTGTAATTCCAGGTACTCGGGAGGCTGAGGGAGGAGAACCACTTGAATCTGGGAGGCGGAGGGTGCAGTGAGCTGAGATCGCACCACTGCACTCCAGCATGGACAACAGAGGAAGACTCCATTTCAAAAAAAAAAAAAAAAATCACCAGTGAAATGATCTGAGTCTGGAGTTTTGTGGGAAGGGTTTAAATTATTATTATATTCTTCAATAAATTGTGGGTTATTCAGAGTTTCTGTTTCTGTCTTTTTTTTTTTTTTTTGAGACAGAGTCTCACTTTGTCGCCAGGCTGGAGTGCAGTGGCGTGATCTCGGCTCACTGCAACCTCCGCCTCCAGGGTTCCAGTGATTCTTCTGCTGCAGCCTCCTGAGTACCTGGGATTATAGGCACCCACCACCACATCCAGCTAATTTTTGTATTTTTAGTAGAGACGGGGTGTCATCAAGTTGGCCAGGATGGTCTCGATCTCTTGACCTCGTGATCCGCCTGCCTCTGCCTCCTAAAGTGTTGGGATTACAGGTGTGAGCCACTGCGCCCAGCCTCTATTTCTTTTGAATCAGTTTTGGTAATTTGTGTCTTCCAGGGAATTTGTCTATTTCATTTAAATTGTCAAATTTATTGGCTTGAAGTTGTCCACATTATTCCCTTAGCCTCCTTTGAATGTATGTAGCATCTGTTAGTGATGTCCTATTTCACTCCTAATATTGGCAATTTGTATCTTTTCTCTTTCCTTCCTTCTAGTTATTTTAGTTTTTATTTACAGCTTCTTTTAAATTTTTTTTTTTTTTTTTTTTTTGTAGAGATGGGAGTCTTGTTATGTTCCTAGGCTGGTCTCTAACTCCTGGCCTCAAGCGATCCTCCTGTCTTTGCCTGCCAAAGTGCTGGGATTACCGGCATGAGCCCCCTCACTGGGCCAATTTATAGCTTCTTAAAAGATTAGATCACTGATTTCATACCTTTCTGCTCCTCTGCTATAAACATTAAGAAGTACAGCTGACCCTTGAGCAACATGAGTTTGAGCTGCACAGGCCCATTCGTACAGGGTTTTCTTCCACATCTGCCGCCCCTGAGACAGCAAGACTAACCCCTCTTCTTCCTCCTGCTCTGCCTAGACAATGGGAAGATGATGCAGAGGAAAACCCTTGTGATGATCCATTTCCACTTAGTGAGTAGTAAAAATATTTTCTCTTCCTTATGATTTTCTTAGTAACATTTTTGTTGTTCTTTATAGCCTACTTTATTATAACAGTACAGTATATAATACACATAACATACAAGATCTATGTTAACTATTATTGGTAAGGCTTCCAGTTAATAGTAGGATATGGGCAGTTAAGCTTTTGGAGACTCCACAGTTACATGTGAATTTTTGCTCAGGGGAGGGTCAGCACTCCTAACCCCTACATTGTTCAAGGGCCAACTGTATATAATTTCTCTAAGTGCTGCTTTAACTGCACAATATATCCCACAATAGCTATATCATAATATATTCCACAAATAATTGATATATTGCATATTCACTCCATTGAAAATAGTTCCTAATTTTCCTTATAATTTCTTCTTTGATGGAAGCCTTATTTAGATATGCTACCAAATATTTGGGAATTTTCCAGATTTTCCTATTACTGATATTACTGAGGGGGAGTGTTAACATTTCCAACTCTACTTGTGAAACTTTTTGTCATTTCTGTCAGGTTTTGCTTCATGTACACTCTAAAGGTCTCTTTATTGATTGAGAACATTTGATTATTATATCTTCCTGATGAACTGACTCCTTTATCATAATGAAAGGTTCTTCATCTCTGTTTCTACTCCCCGTTCCGAAGTCTATTTTGTCTGACATTCACAGCAGCTACTCTAGATCTTATACTTAGTATTCGCATGTCTTTTTCCCTCTTACTTCCAACCTATCTGTGCCTTTATGTTTAGTTTCTTGTAAGCAACATATAACTGCCTTGCCTTTTAAAAAATTCACTCTGAATCTTTCTTTTAATTAGAGGATTAACCTGATTTGGAAGTCTAAATTCTGAAATAAAGTTAATGGTAATTCTTCTGGATCACATATGATTAGGTCATAGCAAAAGTTTTCTTCCCACTCATGAAGATATCAGAATGGCCCCAAACTAACCAAAGTCTTACCTTTCAAATAGCAAATGGCCATAACTATTGGAATTCTGTCTTATCTTAGCCTTCCATCCTGAAGACTAGAGGAAATGGTTTTACTCTGAGCATGAATTATTGCAGCAGAAATGAGTCTTTTCCTGAATGTCTGAAAAGAATAAATCAAGGCCGGGTGCAGTGTCTCATGCCTGTAATCCCAGCACTTTGGGAGGCCGAGGCGGGCGGATCATGAGGTCAGGAGATCGAGACCATCCTGCCTAACACGGTGAAACCACGTCTCTACTAAAAATACAAAAAAAAATTAGCCGGGCGTGGTGGCAGGCGCCTGTAGTCCCAGCTGCTTGGGAGGCTGAGGCAGGAGAATGGCCTGAACCCGGGAGGTGGAGGTTGCAGTGAGCCGAGATCGTGCCACTGCACTCCAGCCTGGGCAACAGAGTGAGACTCCATCTCAAAAAAAAAAAAAAGAACAAATCAAAAATGATCTGGCACTCTGGCTTAAGTCTACTTCTAGTAGACACTGCCAGATAGACAAACTGTACTGAAATCACATTTAATTCTCCCAAAATGAGTTTCCATTATCTTTCTTGAGATCTTCCTAAAAGCATGTCATCTTTTGACTAGGTAGCAAGCCATTATGTACTTCTCCTAGGTATTTATCTCATATCTCTACTGGATCACTTACCTTTTTATTTTATAATTATATGGGACTCTTTGAGAGCAGGGATTCTATCTTATTTATTTTTAATCCTAGTACCTAGCACTATAACTGAGATATTGTGGGCCCTCAATAAATGTCTGTTGAATGAATGACTGGGACATAAGACAAAGACCTCATCTATGATAATTAATCTAAGAGGCCAAAAACAAAAAGCTAATGAGGAGGAGGAAGGGGGCGGTATTCAACCTGTCAAATCTACCATCTCTCTGATTCACCAAAATGCTATGTTTCCATCTGGAACACAAAGCCAGTATCTCAAAAATTTTATTTTATTTTATTTTGCTAATAGCAACATCGACAGACTTCCTGTGGTTAGAGGATTATAACAACAAGTGTTCCTTGGAGCTGCACTTGCACCACTTGTGCAAGATGCTGCAGAACCCTGGCCTATGCTGGGGCTGGCCCTTCCTGCAGAGGCTCTCATGGAGACTAGCCAGAAACTAAGAAAGTCAAGGCTTCTCACTGGAATAGGGAGGCAGGGGAACATCACAGATGAGTAGCTGAAGTAGAACTGAGAGCTAAACAGGAAAGAATCAAGAGACTGAAAATCAGAACAAGTGAGGTTAGAGGCTGTAGCTTGAGTTACATTATACCAGTGTTGGCCTCTTTGTAGCTAAAGGACACATTACAGAGAGGAGTCTGGCATCTGCTTTGAGGTCCTGTTCCTTCTACGGCACAGCTAAGCTCCTGAGTGGGTCACATGGCTGCTTCCTTCTATCTTACTATGCTCCAGGTCTTGGAAGACAAGTTTGGTCCTTCAGAGGACAGTTAGGACAGGTACTGAGGTAGGGCTAAAACACCTTCCTAAGCTCCGTGATTTGGTTGGTATTGACAGACAGTCTGAAGTTTTACAGTACAAAACAGTCAGAGAGATGTGATGGTTCAGTGAGAAAGCACTCAGATTTGCAAACCAACCAGATCTGGGTTTTTATCTAGTTCTACGTTTTCCTATCTATGTAGTTTTAGGCAAGATACTTAAACCCACCATTTCATCACCTGAAAAATGAAGATATCAAGTAGAAATTTCATAATATTGTGGCAAGAGTTAAGTAAAATAATTTAGAAGATGCCTCCTACTTCATAGGTGGTTATTTCTATTCAATTGATAATGGGAAACTTGATTGGACTCTTGTAAATATAAATATGCTCTTCTGGGTCCTCTGGGGAGGAGAAAGGGAAGATGGAAAAATACACACACACACACACACACACACACACACACACACGCACCCACCCGATGCCTATCTATCATACCTATCGTGGGGAAAAGAAAGATCAGACTGTTACTGTGTCTATGTATTAAGAAGTAGACATAAGAGACTCTATTTTGTTCTGTACTAAGAAATATTCTTCTGCCTTGAGATGCTGTTAATCTGTAACCCTACCCCCACCGCTGTGCTCACAGAGACACGTGCTGTGTTGACTCAAGGTTTAATGAATTTAGGGCTATGCAGGATGTGCTTTGTTAAACAAATGCTTGAAGGCAGCATGCTTGTTAAAAGTCATCACCACTCCCTAATCTCAAGTACCCAGGGACACAATACACTGCGGAAGGCCGCAGGGACCTCTACCTAGGAAAGCCAGGTATTGTCCAAGGTTTCTCCCCATCTGATAGTCTGAAATATGGCCTCGTGGGAAGGGAAAGACCTGACCGTCCCCCAGCCCAACACCCATAAAGGGTCTGTGCTGAGGAGGATTAGTAAAAGAGGAGGGCCTCTTTGCAGTTGAGATAAGAGGAAGGCATCTGTCTCCTGCTCCTCCCTGGGTAATGGAATGTCTCGGTGTAAAACCGATTGTATATTCCATGTACTGAGATAGGAGAAAACCGCCTTAGGGCTGGAGGTGAGACATGCTGGTGGCAATGCTGCTCTTTAATGCATTGAGATGTTTATGTATGTGCACATCAAAGCACAGCACCTTTTTCTTAGCCTTGTTTATGACACAGAGACGTTTGTTCACATGTTTTCCTGCTGACCCTCTCCCCACTATTACCCTGTTGTCCTGCCACATCCCCCTCTCCGAGATGGTAGAGATAATGATCAATAAATACTGAGGGAACTCAGAGACCAGTGCTGGCGCAGGTCCACTGTATGCTGAGCACCGGTCCCCTGGGCCCACTTTTCTTTCTCTATACTTTGTCTCTGTGTCTCTTTCTTTTCTCAGTCTCTCGTCCCACCTGACAAGAAACACCCACAGGTGTGGAGGGGCAGGCCACCCCTTCACCTATTACGACCCACACAAGTCAAGGACACCAAGGAATATAGCTCCTTGACTCATAAAGCAAATATGTGAGTGTGCAGTTATGGCACACATGTTTAAGTTCAAAACTAAAAAGTTGAAAGTCTTTATACATAGTTCTATCAGCATTTATAGTAAACTTGGTAGGGTCAAAACAAGAAACTATAAAGTTCTACCTTCTGGCTTGGAGGCCCTTCCCCCTCATCCAGGGCCCCATCCTCTTGCTGGTCATAGGCAGGGCCTCCCAGGATTCGGATTCTCTTCTCACACTGCTTCTTTGCCACAGTCAGTTGGTTGATGTACCTCTTCATGTTCCTGGCCCTCAGGAGATCAGCTTTCATTGCCGCAGTTTCTTTACCTTGAATAGGAGTGAGGAACAGTACTTGGTCAGAGGACAAGGCATTAAAGGACACAGCAATTCAGAACCAGATCGGTGTCTGCTGCTGGCATTCTGAACCAAGTGGATACTAAACAAACTAACAGAACAGAATCCACGACAAATACATATACATACTCCCAAATACAAATGCCAATCATTTCTAAATATAATTTCTAAATATACCACTGACAAATCTTACCCAAAGGTAAAACATTTTTTTAAAAAAACCTCTGTACAAATGCACTCACAAATCTGTGTGTGTATTCTTTAATATCTTTATATGAATGTGTACGCACAAATACTCATTCATAAGCATGTACCGGGTGCTAGTTATGTGTCAAGACACCAGCTAGGCTTTTGAGATTGAAGACCAATTGTTGGCCCTCCTGGACTTTTAAGAGTCTAGCAAGTAAGAAATCCAAAGAGAGGAATCCAAGCACCTATAACACAGGCTATAAAGAAAACACGCAGATACCACTGAACTGTTTAACAAAAGATTCTAACTCGGCTTCTTTGAGGAAATTATTTTAAACAAACGTGAATAATGAGTAGAGTATGGCAGACAGAAAAGAAAAGCGAGTGTGAAAGTGAGAAACAGGTAGGAAAGAGAACAGAGCTTTCGAGGAACTGAAAGAAGGCCGTTAGAGCAGGTGCAAAAGGAGCCAGAAGATCCAAAATAACTCTGATGCTGGCAGGAGCCACGAGGTGCACAGCCTTTCAGGCCAGAGAAAGGACTTTGATCTCTAGCCCAAGAGTACTGAGAAGCTTTAATGGATTTTAAGCAGGAATGTGCCATAAATGTATTTGTATCTTTAATGATTACATAGGAAGCAGGATAAAAGATAGGCTGGAAGAAGGAAGACTGCTAGGAGGAAGACCAGCTAGACCATTGCAGTACAACTGAGGAGGGAGATAATGACGGCCTACACCAGGGTTACGGCAGGCCAGTAGAAAGGACAAGAGGATGTCCGGATCCAGTGACTGGCTGGGCAGGGTAGAGGGCAGGTTGCCGAGGAATTAAAAGGTATCAAATATGGCTCCTAGGTTTCCAACATGAGAAGCCAGAGGGATGGTGGGGCCAATTACTAAGCTAGAAACACTGGAGAAAAAGCAGGTTTGTGGAAGATGCTAACTCAACTCTGGACAATGTGGCAGGTGATATTTTCCAAAAATGGCTGCAATGTCTTCCATCTCACATGCTCTTTACAATGTTCCTCTGACAATCTGCCTCTGCAAAGTAGAGTACATGTTTCCTTTTCTTGAATCTGGTTGGGGTTATGAATATGACGGAAGTGATGCTGTGACTTCCAAGGCTAGATCATGAAAGACCAAGGACTTGGAGCTCTGGGTCACTATGTAAGGGGCTCACCTGCCCTGAGGCTTCCATGATGTGAGGAAGCCTAAACCATCAGTCCTTGGAGAGATCTGTATGGAGAGGAACCGAGGCTCCCCGGACCACAGCTCTGGCCGAGATCTCAAGCTCATATTCAGCACCAATGAGGCACCATATGAGTACACCATCCTGAAAGTAAACTGTCCCACCCCAGTCAAGCCGCTCCAGCTGATGTCACGTGACACAGAGAAGCGTCATTACTTCCAAACCCTGCCCAGATTGCAGCTTCATGAGCAAAATAGATGACTGTTGTTAAAGACACTATGTTTTAGGGTAGTTTGTTACACAGTAAAAGACAATCAAACAGGCAAAATGAGTCTGCAGGCTTCTGAGCTACCCAAGTGGAGAGAGAAGGTCTAGAGTTCAGAAACATTCAGCTCTGGGATAGTAAATGATATCATGGGAGTATGTGAAACAACCCAGGAGGAAATAAATAATACTAGACACAATTGAGATAAACCTTACCCTTAAGAGTAAGGGGGAAGAAAAGCTGACAAGGGAGATCGTAAATATACCCTCATAAAAGTAGGTGTTTATCCATTTATACAATATATCCCCAGCACCTACAACAGTGCCTGGCAGCAAAGGAGACACTCATTAAACAGGAGTTGAATGGATCAATGAACTCTCAAATGCTACATTTTGCTAATATGTATCAGGTATTGTGTTCTTTCTAGAATTTTGGGCTGAGGAGGAAAGAAAGAGGGTGAGCATCCTCAACTCCTACTCTTCAAGGACTCCTATGACTTGTAACCCTCCCTCCACCAAATCTCCTGTTGCCAAGATCACTAGGGACCCCCAGGTCAAATCCAGTGGAGAGTTTTCAGAAGAGTCTGCAATCAGAGTTAGGTTAGAATCCCGGCTCTGTTACTTACAAGTTATGCCACCTCAAGCAAATATTTTTTAAAATTTAAAACCAGCAACAATGTTTTCTTAAGTTGACATACTTAAAGCAAAAGCAAAAAACTCATAAAAGTTAATTTTTAAAAATGACTAAACATTGAGCATTACACCTTGTGGAGAATGGGCTGGCTGTGTATATACACCTGAAGGCAAGGGTTGGGGTGAGGGAACTGAACTGGTTCTAATGCTGATGAGAAGGAATCAGTTAAAAGTAAAGAGAGGTGTGGGCCAGGCGTGGTGGCTGTCACCTGTAATGCCAGCACTTTGGGAGGCTGAGGCAGCAGGGTCACTTGAGGGCAGGTGCTTGAGACCAGCCTGGGCAACATAACAAAACCCCATCTCTACAAAAAGTTTTTTAAAAACTTAGCTAGGTGTGGCAGTGCATGCCTGTAGTTCCAGATACTCAGGAGGCTGAGGAGGGAGGTTCACTTGAGCCCAGAAATTTGAGGCTGCAGTGAGTGATGGTCCTGTACTCCAGCTTGAGCAGCAGAGCAAGATAAATAAATAAAATTGAGAAAGGTGACAGACAAGGAATGGAATCCAGAAGACAGGTGAAGAGATCAGAGATCAGCTTTGGAGAAAGGCCACCTCCTCCACTGTAGTAACATGGAAGGCAGAGCAGGTGGACACTGAATATGAGGAAGTTTGCAGACATGGCTGGAAGCCACAGCAGCTCCCTTTATATGGATTCAGTTTTGCCCAAGTAGAGAGCAAAGTCGTCTGTGTGGCGTGAGGGGTAAAAGACTGAGTGATCAGAGGCCTGAGTTAAAGGGGCAAGTGTGGAGTCTCTCATACAAAGCAGAGCTCAGCAGGACTGCCAGGAGTGCGCAGGGCCCAGAGGCGATCGCGAGAGAAACAGAATCTCCTCCCTAGGCATGGCGACTACATGTCTGGGCAGGTAAGAGCACACTCTCTGGAGGTGAGTCGGCACATACCTTGCTTAGATTTGAAACTACCAGTGATAAAAGAGCATTTGTGTTTTGTCGCTTGGTTCCCATGAGTGCAGTCTAAGTAATGGTTTGCACATCCTCCCAGCTGAAGACCTCCATCCGGTACCCTAGGATGGTCATTACCTGTCTCAAGTCCCACTCAGTCAAATGTGCAAATTCGTAACATAGTACTCAGGGAGGCTGCACAAATTAGCTGAAAAAACTTAGACACAGCACCATACTACATTTTTATCTGAAGCAGCTTTTCCGGTACTTAACACAAAGGGCCACAGGCAGGCCTCAGGTCAATACATGGCCTTGTTCAAGATGATCTGTCAGGTATTATCAGACATCTTTTCATCCCATTTTCAGGTACTTCAGTAATGGTTTCCAAACTTGTGTTATGCTTGCCCAACAGACAGGACCTGCCTAAAGAACTCACTAATTTAGCATTTATCTCAACAGGAAAAAAATAGTATTTCAGAGACTCCTTTGTGGGAGGATGAAGGTAAATGTAGTTTGCCCCAAAATTAGTCTATTGCAAACTAAGATGTTTTGTGGGTGTACCTAAGGAAATGCATGCTTGGAAGACCTAATTTTTCAAGAAAACTTTTACTTTTTAAATATATATCCTTAAACTTCATAGTTTGTGTATAATGTTTAAGTTAATCTAAAAATTCTAGGACTCAAGTTGCCTCTTATTTATAAAACAAACCTAGACCTCAATTTTAATTTGGGGTTAAAACATGTTAATAAAGAGAGAGAGATACAGGAGAAAACTGACACCCATTTACCAACCATTACATTCTTTTTACCCAAAGAGTGCTTAAAACGCCTTTCTAAAAGGACAAAACCTAGAAGAAAATTCCAAAGTAAGAAAGAGAATAACCCTTCCCTAAAACCCAGCTGCAAGGCTGGGAAGAATGTTCTGGTGCCCTGCTTAAATGTGGCTTGCTCACGTGAATGCCTTCTGTTTGCTAATGGGCCATACAATGCCATTGTCTGATCACAAAGCTTGTTGCTAACAAATGCAACAGCAGCTTGTTGCTTAGACGGTTCTGTTTATTTTTGCCTCGGAAAGCGAATGCCACATTCAGAGCTAAATGACTAACGTGGAGCTCATGCATCCCATGCTGCTGGCATGCAGAAATCCTTGTAAATCCAGTGATGCAGATGAATACATTTCTTTGTGGCCTTAAAATCCATTCATCCAAGAAATATTCACGTCAAGAAAAGTACAGGCGAGCGGGTGTGTGACAACACCCCGTGACCCAGCTCATGCCAGAATTATGTGGCTGTTTCTCTATAGAGTGTTAAGTAGTAACACTGTGCATTGTTAGAAACTGGGTTAATCACACAACATTTAACCTAGCTTTAAATAGAAGTGGCCAGTGAAACACCGGATGGCAGTGGGTCTGTAAACTGGTGCCAAGATGAACATACACATGATGTTAGGTTAGTGCAAAAGTAAACACGGGTTTTGCCATTACTTTTAATGGCAAAAAAAGTGATTATTTTTGCACTAACCTATAATATTCCAAAGCAATTACTTCAAATATGTACTGTTTTTCCTTCTAGATAGTCTAGGTTCTACTGAGATCAGAGCAAAAGGAAATGGATGAATTTGGGTTCATTTGATGAAAAAGACATTTAGATTAGACATTAGGTAAACCCTTTTGGCTATAAAGACATTACAACAGACTTATGAATAACATCACAGAAATGCTTTTGGCTATAAATGCCCTGCCCATGATATAATTCTTCCTTAAGCAAGTGAAGTGGCTTGCAGTAAAACAAAACAGCAACATGTAACGACAACTGTTAGATGCTATTTCTAATGAGGCAGCAGAGAGCAAAGTAACTTAAAGTACAAACTCGTGACTCCAGAAATAGTACAACTGGATTAAAATGGCACCACTGTGGTTTTCAGGTATAAAAAAAGAAAAACACCAACAGTAGAATATTTTCCTTCCCTCATAACATGCTATCATGTTCCAGGGCATATCATAATGGCAGCATCCTCAGCAGACTCGCTGAAGGATTTAATGGATAATACAGGGCAGGGTTTCTCAACCTCAGCACTACTGACATTTTGGGCAGGATAGTTCTTAGCTGTGGGAGGCTATCCTGTGTATTGCAGGATGTTTAACAGCATCCCTGGCCTCTACCACTAGATGCCAGTAGCATCCCTTCCCCCAAAGATGACAACCAAAAATGTCTCCAGACTATTGTCACATGTCCCCTGGGGAGCAAAATTGCCACCTCCTACCCTCCACCTGGCCCCACTTAGTAGTGCTGACACAGAGGTACAACCTGCTGTTCTAACAAGGAGGTTAGAGCAAACAGAGGACAAGGCCGCACCCTCCTTCCCCTTCCCTCACTCCTCGACATGGGCTCTCTTCTCTCCTCTGCCCAGGATGCTCAGGTCTTCTCGTGAAATGCCGGCAACTGACATATGGAATAGAGACTTCCTCCCTAGAAAATGTTGGTTCTCCAATCAACTGTATGTGCAATGACAGACTAACCAGCTTTTGAATCTTTCTTATATATTCAAATCAAAGTTTTAGGCTGGATGTGGTGGCTCATGCCTGTAATACCAGCACTGTGCAAGGCTGAAGTGGGAGGATGGCTTGAGGCCAGGAGTTTAAAACCACCTTGGGCAACACAGCAAGACTCTGTCTCTATTAAAAAAAAAATTTACGCCAGGTATGGTGGCTCACGCCTGTAATCTCAGCACTTTGAGAGGCCAAGGCAAGCAGATCACCTGAGGTTGGGAGTTGGAGACCAGTCTGATCAACATGGAGAAATCGCTTCTCTACTAAAAATACAAAATTAGCCAGGCATGGTGGTGCATGCCTGTAATCCCAGCTACTCGAGAGGCTGAGGCAGGAGAATTGCTTGAACCCGGGAGGTGAAGGTTAAGGTGAGCCGAGATCGCGCCATTTCACTCCAGTCTGGATGACAAGAGCAAAACTCCATCTCAAAAAAAAAAAAATGTTTAAAAATTAGCCAGGCATGGTGGCATGCATCTGTAGTCCTAGCAACTCAGGAGGCTGAGGCAGAAGGATCACTTGGGCCCAGGAGGTTGAGGCTGCAGTGAGCCATGATCACTAAAGCCAGGAGTTTGAGGTTACAGTGAGCTATGATCACGTCTGTATGTTCCAAGCCTGGGTGACAGAGTGAGACCATGTCTCTAAAATATAAATAAGTAAACAGAAGTTTTACTAAATCCTCTTGACAGAAGGGTTCAAGAAACAGGTATATATTTACTTAGGGACTAGTCAAGATTTGAAGTGAGAAATGGTACTTGACCTCTTAACACAAAGTTGGCAGCAATTCTCAGTAGTTACCAATCATCACAGACTTCTTCAAAATTATCTAGAAATCACCTCAACAGTTGGTAATGAACTCAAAGAAATATGTGCCTTACTTTTCAACCTGAGGCTGGTATGTCCTTTTTTGAAAAGAACAAATGGGCTTCTCTTATCACACTAAACACCTGAGATTTCATAGTCTAACGTGTCACTCCACTTCAGTGGAGAGTATATTTGAGGAATAGCAGAAATCCTACAGGAGTTGATGGCGGAATCACTCACTTTATGATGGAGAAGAGTACAGAGACACACGGACTTTGTGCAGCCCGGCCAGGGTGTGCCCACTGTGTGCCCTGTCTTGCTTTCTTTTTTTTTTTTTTTTTTTTGAGACAGAGTCTTGCTCTGTCGCCCAGGCTGGAGTGCAGTGGTGTGATCTCGGCTCACTGCAAGCTCCGTCTCCCAGGTTCATGCCATTCTCCTGCCTCAGTCTCCCAAGTAGCTGGGACTACAGGTGCCCACCACCACGCCCGGCTAATTTTTTTGTATTTTTAGTAGAGACAGGGTTTCACTGTGTAAGCCAGGATGGTCTCGATCTCCTGACCTTGTGATCCGCCCACCTCGGCCTCCCAAAGTGCGGGGATTACACGTGTGAGCCACCGCTCCCGGCGCCTTCCTTTAATGTCTCGGTGCTGGAACTCCTAGCACTCCCGTTGGTTTAAGGCCCTCCAACAGGCTTGCAATATGTTTTTAAAGGAATAATATAGCAATTAAATCCACATATAAAATTACAAGCAGAACCCCATTCCCACATCGGCACTGTGAACTGAGCAGATTTGAGATACACACCCAGAACTCAGATCTGACCCATACAGTGTTTGTTGTGAGCAGGGGCCCAGGACGAAACTCAGGAGACGGGCTCAAGTTTCGGATTTGCGTGTGACTAACTAGTTCTATTCAAACCAGGTAAGTTGTTTAACATCCCTGGACATGAGCTTTATTTGTATAAAACGCAGGCGTTAGAGTCTATGAGGACTAACGTTCTCCTTGGGGACAGAGGGTGAGTAGAGTTGGTTATAAACTCACGAGACTATAGTGAGCGCAATGGAAGTGCCCGAGCCCAGAGGCCTTCAGGCAGGGAATGAGCGGGGGCCAGGCGGTGACAGTGGGGAAGGGACAGCAGGCACTGGACGTAGTGCTGCAGGTTCAAGGACTGGGCAGGGAGGAACCCTCGCAAGAGCCCTTGGGGCAATGGCAGGGAAACAGCCTGAGAGCTGGTCGGCTCTAACAGAACACCGCAGACTGCGTGGCTTACGAACAACAGACATTTACTCCGCACAGCTCTGGAGGCTGGAAGTCCACAGCAAGGTGCTGGCAGAGTCGGCGTCTCCACACCATATCCTCAAACATGGCAGAAGGTGCAAGGCAGTCTCTGAGGCCTCTTTTATAAGGGCACTGCAAGGAAAAACCAACTCCAGCTGCATTTTTCCTTTGCTCTCACCCCACAACAATCAATACCAAAGACTTCTGTGACCAAATGTGTGGAGGTTTTTTCCCCAAACACCAAGCTAGTGCTGGGTGTCCTCTAATTCAATTCTGGTGCTCTCCACTTAAAGATAGTGCCAGATCCCACAGCGGGAGGGCTCAGTCTCCAAGACTGCCCCCCTACAAGACACTAGTTGCAAGTCTAGGCCTCCAGAACTTCTGACCAACCAGCTTCAAGTCAGGGTTCTCACAGCCCCCTCTTTGAGTTTGATTAATTCACTACCACAGCTCACAGAACTCAGGGAAACTCTTACTTGCATTTACCAGTTTATTATAAAAAGTCTGATGATGTAATCCCAGCACTTTGGGAGGCCAAGGCGGGTGGATCACTTGAGGTCCGGACTTCAAGACCAGACTAACCAACATGGTGAAACCCTGTCTCTACTAAAAAAAAAAAATAATAATAATACAAAAATTAGCTGGGCGTGGTGATGGGCACCTGTAATCCCAGCTACTCAGGAGGCTGAGGCAGGCGAATTGCTGGAACCCAGGAGGCAGAGGTTGCAGTGAGCCAGCAGAGGTTGCAGTGAGCTGAGATCACACCATTGCACTCCAGCCTGGGTGACAGAGCAAGACTCCATCTCAAAAAAAAAAAAAAAAGAAGTGTGACTAAGGGCCAGGCATGATGGCTCACGCCTGTAATCCCAGCACTTTGGAAGGCCTAGGTGGGCCAATCACTTGAGGTCAGGAGTTCAAGACCAGTCTAGGCAATATGGTGAAACCCTGTCTCTACAAAAAATACAAAAATTAGCCAAGCGTGCTGGTGCATGCCTGTGGTCCCAGCTGCTTAGGAGTCTGAGGCACAAGAATCGCTTGAACCCAGGAGGCGGGGGTTACAGTGAGCCTAGATTGTGCCACTGCACTCCAGCCTGGGCAACAGAGTGAGACTCTGTCTCAAAAAAGAAAATAAAAAGTAATAAAAAAGTCTGACTAGGATACAGATGAACAGATGCACAGTGCAGGCGCCTGTAATCCCAGCTACTCAGAACAATGGGGCAGGAGAATCACTGGAACCTGGGAGGCAGAGGTTGCAGTGAGTCAAGATTGCACCACTGCATTCCAGCCTGGGTGACAGAGCGAGACTCTGTCTCCAAAACAAAACAAAGGTTATAAAAAAAAAAAGTCTGACTAAGGATACAGATGAAGAGATGCACAAGGCAAGGTACTGGGGAAGGGGTGCAGAGCTTCCATGCCCTCCCTGGGTGTGTCACCCTCCAGGAACCTCCTTGAATACTGTCATTAGGCCTTTTAAGGAGGCTTCGATGGACAGGCATGACTGAAGACAACTGTGTCGAAATGTGATTGGACAAAAGGGGCGTGATCTAATACTAAGACTTAGGGGGACACCCAGCAAAGCCCGCCTGTTTAGATTATTCTTGGCCTCTTCAGTGCGGCATTTCTTCTTTCGGGGTATGGGGCAGGACCCTCTTTGGAATGAGGTGAAAGGAGGGTAGGAAAAGGTCAGAGAGAGAGATTCTGTTTCCTGAGGTCTGCTTCTGAGGCCTAAAGTGCCCCAACAGTATAATAAAACACTGTAACAAGGGCTATGTGAGTTACGAGCCAGGAACCATGGAAGAAAACGTGTGTGTGTGTGTGTGTGTCTGTGTGTGTGTATCATAATAATCATAATACCACAGGCATTAATCCCATGCATGAAGGTGAAACCCTCATGACCTAATCACCTCCCAAAGGTTCCACTTTGTAATACCATCAACTTGGTGATTAGGTTTCAACATATGAATTTGGGGGGACATAAATATTCAAACCATAGCAGGACATTCTATGGGTTTAGGTCATTCATAAATGTAGAATTGTCTGTATCACTTCACTGCAATGCTAGAAAATCAGATCACATCAAAACTTTAGAAAAGACTCTGAGAAGTCCACAAGAGTCCACAGATTAGCTAGCTCTCTTCTTTCAGGCAGGGACACCTTTAAATTCTAGAATGGACAAAGAAGCTACATAACATCATTAAAAAAACAATTCGTGGCCAGGCATGGTGGCTCACACCTGTAATCCCAGCATTTGGGAGGCCGAGGCGGGCGGATCACTTGAGGTCAGGAATTCGAGACCAGTTTGGCCAGCATGGTGAAACCCCATCTCTACTAAAAATACAAAAAAAAAAAAAAAAAAAAATTAGCTGGGTATGGTGGCAGGCGCCTGCAATCCCAGCTACTTGGAAGAATGAGGCAGGAGAATCACTGGAACCCTGAAGGCAGAGGTCCAGTGAGCTGAGATCGCGCCATTGCACTCCAGCCTGGGCAACAGAGCAAGGCTCCATCTCAAAAAAAAAAAAAATTCCTAATGGAAATTGTTACGATTCTTCTCAGCAAGTAACAGTATCTATGTGTTTGTGTATGTACACATACATATTCAACATATTCTACAGTTCTAATTGATAAATTCTAAAACTACTCAGTTACAACACTTTAAAAACTCTAATCACACTTGGGTAAGACGTACAATTTTTTAAAATGAATAAAAAGGCGAAACCTCCTCATCTGTACCCTGAGTGTATCACTCCCAAGTGTGTACTATTTATACACAGCAGTTTCCAATGCACTCAAATCAACCCCATGTTCTTTGCTGTGGTAAGCTGAATGAACATGACTCTTGAATCACCTTAAATATGCTGATAACATGTCAGGATTCAGAACAGCAGAGAAGAAAGCTTTAAAGAGATATATGCTGGGCTCATTCACATCCAACTGCAGGGGAAACCTGGTTTATGTCCAATAACTACTAGAATTCCTACACTTGGCCAGCTTATTTTAATAGACCATTTCTCAACTACTCTAGCTGTTCTGTCTAGTTCTAAATAAAAAGCTAGGTAGCTGGGTACTGAAAGGCAAATATGAATATATCAGTGGCTCTGTATCATCTGCAGCAGTGGTTCTCAGTGTGATTCCTGGACAGACAGCACAAGCATCATCAGGGAACCAGTCAGTAATGCAAACTCTGGGGCGCACTCGAGATCTACAGAATCAGAAGCTTTTGGTAGGGGTTGAGGGTGAGCAATCTACGTTTTAACAAGCTCTCCAGTGAGGCCGACGCGCACCATAGCTTGAGAACCACTGCTCTATAGCATTACGTCCAGACTTTGTAGGATAACTCTCAGGCCCTTTAGGCCTTGTCTATTAATCTCATCTCTCCACTGCACACCAAACACGAGCACATGATCTCATCTGACCTATCTACATGCACAAGGCTGCTTCACAACTCTTTTTCTATGCACGTGTGCTGCCATCCACCCATATACCCTGACAAGCCCAGAGGGAACGAATGAGAGCCTCTCGCCTTTATGACTCAACTCAGTGTCACTCTGAAAAAGAAGGCTTTCTTGACCTCTGCTCCAGGTAGGGCTGACCACTCCACACATCTGTGCCACTGATAAATCCTGAACACGCAATTCTCATTGCATTTATCAAGTTGCATTGTCGTTTTGTATGTGTGTTAACCATGACCTTAGTGCATTGCTGTACCTAATACACAATGGCACTCAAAAAAGGCTGAGTAACTGAAAACCCACTTCCGGTGGCTAAGATATCCTCCAGAGTACATTCTCTACTGCCATGAGGGGTCCTAACAGAACTCAAGAGCTCTTGTTTATCCAGGATCCAGGGAGGGAGGGTTGTGAACAATGAAGAAAGAGACATTAGATATAAACGATAATGAATAAGAAGGAGTTATCTAGATAGAGTGATATCGAGAGTAGGGTAGCACTTTAAGAAGAAGAAACAGAATGTGGAAAGAATACAAGGCACAAGGAATCAGGGTGAGTTCAGGAAATGGAAAAGTTAATGTGGCTGGAATGCAGAGAGACACGGTGGAAGGGCAGGAGATGAAGCTGAAAATACAGCCCGTGACCAGAGGAAGCAAGACCTTGTAGATCACGTCAAGGGTCTTCATTATAAGAAAAATGGGAAGATAATGATGAGTTTTAAATACAAAGGTGACATAAGCTATGTATTTAAAAAAAAAAAACACTATGACTTCAGTATGAATAATATATTATTTTTTCATAGACAGAAATGTATGCTGGGAGGCCAATTAAGAAGTTACTATAGGTCAGGTGTGGTGGCTCATGCCTGTAATCCGAACACTTTGGGAGGCCGAGGCAGGTGAGTCACCTGAGGTTAGGAGTTCGAGACCACCCTGGCCAACATGGCAAAACCTCGTCTCTACTAAAAATACAAAAATTAGCCAGGTGTGGTGGTGCATGCCTGTAATCCCAGCTAGTCAGGAGGCTGAGGCAGGAGAATTGCTTGAACCCAGGAGGCAGAGGTTGCAGTGAGCCAAGATTGTGCCACTGCACTCCAGTCTGGTTGACAGAGTGAGACTCCGTCTCAAAAAAAAAAAAAAAAAAGAAGTTACTATAATAGTTAAGAGGGCGACTGGTGGTAAAGGATAGTGGTGCACAGACAGGGAACAGAGTTAAGCTACATGTAGGTGGTCCATCTGCATAATAATGGACTGGATAAAGTATACAAAGGAGAAGGAATCCGTAAGGTTGACACAGGTTTGTGACTTGTATGAATAGATGGTGTTATGGATTGAATGTGTCCCTCTAAAATTCATCTGCTGAAATGTTAACTTCCAATAAGACAGTATTAGGAGGTAGGGACTTTGAAACATTTAGATGAGATGATGAAGGTAGAAGCCCCATGATGGAATTAGAGGCCTTATTCAAAGAGAAAGAGACTAGAATTCTCCTTCTCCCCGCTCCACCCTACCACGTGAGGATATAGCAAGGAGGCCATCTGCAAATCAGAAAGAGGGCCTTCATCAGACACCAAATCTGCCAGTACCTTGATCTTGGACCTCCCAGCATCTAGACTGTAAGAAATAAACATTGTTTAAGCCACCCAGTCTGTGGCATTTTGTGACAGCAGCCTGAATTGACTAAGACAGATGATGATGCCATTCACTGAGGCAAGAAATTGCAGAAGATGCCCAGCTATGTGAGACTTTATGTGGACATTTTCATTTGGAGCCACTTTTGAGATATCCAAACAAAACTGTTGAGATGGCACAGATTAAGTAGAAAGGTACAGAATCTCTGCAGACAGAAATTTGGAGTCTTCAGCATACAGATAAGGGAAATGATTAGAGTAGGGCAGTGCTACCCAACATAACCTCTGTAATGACGGAAATATTCATAATGCACTATCCAATATGGTAGCCACATGTGCTTGCTGAGTACTTGAAATGTGGCTGATATAACTGGGGAACCGAATTTGTACTTACTTTTAATTCATTTAAATTTAAATAGTAACATGTAGCCAACGGCAATTAGATTAGGCAGCACAGGTATAAAATAATTAGGTATAAAGAGTTAGGAACAAACCCTGAAGAACTCCGACATTTAAAAGCTGAATGGAGTAAAGAAAATAAGCAGAAAAACCAACAAAAAACTAGAAAAAGACAGGGAGCGTTAGCCCAGGCAAGTGGAATTTCAAGACTGAGTAGTCAACAATATCAAATGCTGCAGAAAGGACAAAGAAGATGAACACTGAAAAAAGTTCATTGAAATTAGCCAGTTAGACTCACTAAGCTCCCCAAATTCTATGACCAACAGGCAGCTGATATAATCAGTGGGTAAATTTTAGGCCTCAGTCAAAACATGTGGCCAGGTTTGAATGATAAAATAAGGGCAGGGAAAAGAAAATTTTGTGAGCAAACTAAAACTTCAGAGACTAATTGTTTCAAACTGTTTAGTACTTGTTAAGCTTTCTGTAAAAAGCTTTCCCTCTAATTATACCTAATGTAATTGTGTTGCCCATAGGACAAAGACCTCACTTAGCTGGTCTCAAAAAAAAAATTTTTTTTTAGTTCTACGATTTTATTTATTTTCCCCAGAATTAATTGTATTAAAATTAAAGTAGCTGAGGCATCAAAGATTTTAAAAATCATACTTAATTTCTTTAAAAGACCAAAATTCCCAAAGAAAAAGGCCATCAAGAAAAAAAATCAAATAAAAATTTCCATCTTGTAAGGAGAGTAGTGTTTCTCTCTCTAAGACAAACTAATCTACTGCGAACCTAAAACATCGTTTTGGGTGGATTTTCTGGAGTGTATTGAAGCCTCAAAAGCCTTATTTCAAACTGTCTTAAATATACAAAGTAAAGAGCTCTACAGGTTGTCTTACGTCATCCTGAACAAAGGCAATACAGTCAGCTGGTGCTGTGGTTTGAATGTTTGTGTCCCCTCCAAAATTCATGTTGAAAGTTACTCCCCACAGTATTATCAGGTGGGGCCTGTAGGAGACAATGAGGCCAGGATGAAATGAAATCGGTGCCTTATAGAAGGGCTGGAGAGAACTAGCTAGGCCCTTATGTCCTTCCATCATGCAAGGACACAGTAAGCATTTGTCCCCTCCAGGAGATGCAATAAGAAGGTGCCATTCTGGAAGCGGACAGCAGCCCTCACCAGCCACTGAATGCCACAGGCTTGATCCTGGATTCCCAAACTCCAGATAAGTAAGAAAGAAATTTCTCTTCTTTATAACGAATACCCAGTTTCTGGTATTTTGTCATAGCAGCAGGAATGGAGTGAGATAGCGGTTAACTCCTTAAGATTTCAGAGGGTACACAATCAGGTAATTTCTCCCAATCTGTTACATGGCATTTTTTCTTTAAACCCTCAAAGTATTTTCACAATTGCATATCATCTCTTACATCACAACATCAATTATGATTCAAAAAGACTTGCCAGGCCAGGTGTGGTGGCTCAGACTAATTACAGCACTTTGAGAGGCTGAGGTGGGCGGATCGATTGAGCCCAGGAGTTTGAGACCAGCCTGAGCAACGTGGTGAAACCCCATCTCTACAAAAAATACAAAAACTAGCTGGACGCAGTGGTGTGCACCTGTCATCCCAGCTATTCGGGAAGCTGAGGTGGGAGGATTGCTTGAACCCAGGAGGTCAAGGCTGCAGTGAGCTGTGATTGCACCACTGCACTTCAGTGTGGGTGACACAGCCAGACCCTGTCTCAAAAAAAAAAAAAAGACTCACCAGAAACATCTTTATATGGAACAAAACTATATTTATATTGTGTGTATTAATATATACTACATTCACAAATAAAGTTCCCATCTCTAGGTTGAATACTAAACATTCCTAGGATCGTCCATCTGTTCATTCTTCTTTTAAACTTCTTCAGTTTCCCACTTATAAAAAAGAATGCAGCAATAAGGAGAAAGAACATTGGAAACAAAATTACTTACAACTTACTTTTCTCTGGTTCTTTGTCTGATTTTCATCAGATCACACTACCTCCAAAATGCAAAGATCTCCAAAAACAACTGAACGATTATATTTTGGGGAGATTTTTTAATGCTAAAAATTTAGCTTTCTTTAATGACTTTTATGGGAGGGGGAAACACATTCTTATTGAAATAAAAGGGAAGGTCAATCTGAGAAATAACGACATAGGTATTTTTAATGCAGCTATCTAGAACCATTCTATAAATTAGCCTTTTATTTGCCAGCCATACATCAAAACTCCAAAGACCAGAGAAATACAAGAACGACTTCCTGTAACACCCAATAAGTTACTACATACTGAGTTAAAAGAAAACGTAAGGACAGGCCGGGCGCAGTGGCTCACGCTTGTAATCCCAGCACTTTGGGAGGCTGAGGCGGGCGGATCACGAGGTCAGGAAATCGAGACCACGGTGAAACCCTGTCTCTACTAAAAATACAAAAAAATTAGCCGGGCGTGGTGGCGGGCGCCTGTAGTCCCAGCTACTCGGAGAGGCTGAGGCAGGAGAATGGCGTGAACCCGGGAGGCGGAGCTTGCAGTGAGCCGAGATCGCGCCACTGCACTCCAGCCTGGGCGACAGAGCGAGACTCCGTCTCAAAAAAAAAAAAAAAAAAAGAAAATGTAAGGACAAGGAGGAATGCTAAAATTGTTCTTAAGTATCTGCACTTAAATTATAACTTATTTAAAATTGAAAGCACCTACATATGAACTTTAATGGGGAGACAGCAGATAGTACGAGTTAGCAGAAGTCACTTCAGATTGTTAATACATTGTTCGGCTCTAATAATGCGGCAGCATCAGCTTTACTGATATTTGACTTGGAAATAGCAGAAACAGAGGACTATTAAGTACTGTCTCTATAATGGTAACTTCCAAATATTTCTCTTCAGGGTTATTCTCTCTCCACAACATGAATCCCAGCTTAGAAATGCCAAATGAGGCCTGTCCTGTGCCCCTCTTGCCCCAAATCCAGGATGTCCAAGACCAAACCCCTACGTAACCCGACTCCTTCAGCATCTCCATTGAGAACCTTTTATGATTATCTAGAGCACTCGATCTAAAGATGGAAACAATTGAGTCCTAGAGAAATAAAATGACTTGTGCAGATTCCATCAGGAAGGTAGCAGCACAAGAGAACTTGAACCAAGGCCCCCAAGTTCCTGTGCTAGGGCTTCTTCTTTTATACCCTAAACTTGATCTCACCAACCTGCAGCAATGGGACACAACAGTAGACTAGAAGGGATGACCTCGCTGAGCAAAGTGTTTTGAGCTGCATTTATGCATGCTTGATAGTTACTCCTTTTGATCAAGGTGATTTACACTAACTGACAGCTGTTCCCTCCTCTGTAAAGTCAGCAGATCGCACCAGCACTATCATTCTCTTGGATCCTTTGTTCCCATCTTCCGCGAGTCGCTAAGCAGGCTGTTGTCCTTCACGATCTTCCTTATCAATCCCTTCCTTTTCACTAGCATTATCCAGGTCCTGGATTGCAATACCTTATTGCTACTTGGTGCACTGGCATCCTAGTTGGAATACTCCAAGATATTTTTTAAAGTTTTCATCATTTATCTAATTTTTCATTTTCTGTTTATAAACGATTGTGTTTTACATTGTTTCTCTAACTGTTAGTGCTGCAATCCCTCATGGCACTAACTAAATTGAAATGTTTTCATTACTATAAAATTATGAATATGAATATGCCTGGATCATAACCAGACCGTAACCATAATGTAAATAAAAACAGAAAACATTATTTAAAAATCACTTCTTTTGTCAAAAATTTTCCGTAAAATTTTAAACATCTAATAAATGACATACAAATACTGAATACCTTTTTAGAATTATTCAATAAAAAATATAATGTAAATATTACATGAAAACATCTTAGCAACATACACTGGAAAGTGACCTGCTTTCTGTCTATAGGTTTGCCTATTCTGGGCATTTCATATAAATGAAATCATGCAATATGTGCCCTATTACATCTGGCTTCTTTCACTTAGCATAAGGTTTTCAAGGTTTATTCCTTTTTATTGTTGAATAATACTCCATTGTCTGGATATACCACATTTTGTTTACCCATTGTTGATGGTGATTTGGTTGTTTCCAATTTTTGCCTATTATAAATTATGCTACTGTAAACATTCCAGTTTTTTGTGGAGATACAAATTCATTTCTCTTGGGTATAAACCTAGGAGGAGAAATGCTAGGTCACATGGTAATTCTATGTTTAAAATTTTGAGGAACTGCCAAATCGTCTTCTATTTTCCATTTCCAACAGCAATGTATAAGGTTTCCAATTTCTCCATATCCTCACCAACAGTCCTTATCTCTTTCATTTTAGCCACCCTAGAAGGCATGAAGTGATGTCTTGTGTTAGTTTCAACTGGGTTATTGCTCTTTTGATTATTGAGTTATAAGAGTTCTTTATATGTTATGGATACAACCTTTTTATCAGATACATGATTTGCAAGTATTTTTCCTCCACTCTGTGAGTTGTCTTTTCATTTTCTTGATAATGTCCCTTGACAAACGTAAGTTTTTCATTTATTTCTTATTTTTGAGATGGGGTCTGGCTGTGTCACCCAGGCTGGAGTACAGTGGTATGATCACAGCTCATTGCAGCCTTGACCTCCTGGGCTCAAGCAATCCTCCCAGCTCAGCCTCCCAAGCAGCTGGGACTACAGGTGTGCACCACCACACCTGGATAATTTTTTAAAATTTTTTTGTAGAGACAAGGTCTTGCTATGTTGCCCAGGCTGGCCTCAAAACTCCTGTCCATGGCTGGGCACGGTGGCTCACGCCTGTAATCCCAGCACTTTGGGAGGCTGAGGCAGGTGGATCACCTGAGGTCAGGAGTTCAACACCAGCCTGGCCAACATGGTGAAACCCCACCTCTACTAAAAATACAAAAAAATTAGCCGGGTATGGTGGTGGGTGCCTGTAATCCCAGCTACGTGGGAGGCGGAGGCAGAAGAATCACTTGAACCTGGGAGGCAGAAGTTGCAGTGAGCCGAGATTGTGTCATTGTACTCCAGCCTGGGTGACAAGAGTGAAACTCTGTCTGAAACAAACAAACAAACTCCTGTCCTCAAATAATCCTCCCACCTCGGTCCCCGCAAAGTGCTGGGATTATAGGAAGAGTCACTACACTCAGCCAAGTTTTTCATTTTTAACGAAGTCCAATTTACTTTTCTCCCCTTGTCACCGTGCTTCCCTTCATTGTTACTAGACCTGCAGCATTTGCCAGAGCACTGATTCCATGGAACCTGTCTTTTTCTGGACATGAAGGCATGTGGTGACTGGAATTACCTGTACAGTTCCAGCCAGTCTACTTTTTGCCAAGGTGTTTTTTTCTAACTTTGAACCCTATTATAGTCTTAAAAGAGACTAATGTAGAAAAAGCTAAATATTGATACCAGAATTAACCCCAAAAGGAGAAAAAGTAGAAAATCTTAATGTGGTCAGAAAGCTTGCTGAAAAGAAATATTTCTAGCATTTTCACACACAAAAAAGAGAACTAAATGCTATACTTGAACTTACCCAGTTATAATGAAGTGGGTTGAATTGTGTTCCCAAAAAGGTATGTTGAAGTTCTAAGACCCCCATACCTACAAAAGTGATCTCATTCGGAAGATCTTTGGGTCTTTGCCAACGTGATCAAATTAAGATAAAGTCATGTTTAATCAGGGTGGGCCCCAATCCAATATGACTAGTGCCCCTGTTGAGAAAATAGAGACGCAAAACCAGAGAATAATATCACATGACAACTGAGGCAGGGATTGGAGTGACGTATCTCCAGGCCAGGCAACACCAAGGATTGCCAGCAACATGGAAAGCTAAGGCACAGACATGGAAGAGGCTCCCCCAGCGTGTTCAGAAGCAGCGCGGCCCTGCCAAAGCCTTGGTTTTAGACCTCTTGCCTCCAAAACTGTGAGAGAATACATTTTTGTTGTTTGTGGTACTTTGCTGTGGCAAAGTACAAAGTTTGTGGTACTTTGCTGTGGCAGCTCTAGGAATTGAGACTGAAGAACCTTTTAAATATTGTATGATTCTACTTATATGAGGGTACATAGACTTGTCAAACTCAGAGAGACAGAAAGTAGAATAGTGGTTGCCATGGGCTGAGGGGAGCGGGGAAGGTGGAGTTATTGTTTAATGGGTACGAAGTTTCAGTTTGGGACAATGAAAAGTTCTGGAGGTGGGGGGTAATGATGGCTACAGAACAGTATGAATGTAATTAATGCCACAGAACTGTACACTTAAAAATGGTAAATTTTGTTACGTGTATTTTGCCACAATTAACCCTCTTCTCCCCAAAAGAACAATCTTTTTTCTAAGGAATGTGAGCTCCTTTAAATGATCAGGGCCAGAAAGGCATTTAGAATGTAACAGAGGTCATGTCACACTTCCCCATGAGCTAAATAATTACTTCTTGAAGCCACTTCTATTCAGGCTCTAAACTAAGCCATAAAACGTCATACACATTACAGTTTAACTGTGTACAGCCAAGCACTAACCGATGTTATTTCTGTAAACCCACGAGAATTCCTGACAACGTTTGTAACTGCCCCCTTTCCTGATTTGTCTTTTTTTCTTTAAAAACTTGAGCCTCTCTTTTGTTCTCTGCAGCACTCAAGGCAACCTGGCAGTGTGTCCCTGGCTGTGGTCCTCAACTTCTGCACTTGAATAAATTCTCTTTAAACTAGATTCTGACCTTTTTGATCATTTTAGACAGAGAGAAACTAATACTTACAATAAACCAAACACTTCAGTTATAATTAAAATTCAACCAGAATACACCATATTAAGAGTAAATTCTTGCCAGTTACTTTGTCCTTATATATAAACATGTACACACATTCTCATGCTAAAGTTTCGTATTAAGCACAAAGCATGTAAGAGTTTCTCTAAGCAGTTTAACTTTGCAAAAAGCAGGAAGATTAAAATCCACTGGAGCATTATACTAGGCAGACATAGAGGCTGGAGGTGACAATCACTGCTAACCAGTAACCTCAGAGAAGCAATTAAACCAGTCTCCAATGTTTTCTGTCCCAGGCAAAATGGCTCCAAGGCCCCAAGAGTGCTTAGTTTGTCTTTTCCTCGGTGCTTAAACAACAGAACGAAGCCAGGATACCCAAAAGAGTTGCAAGGACAGCTTAGATGGAAAACACAGACACTAAAGAACCAAGCGTCACTCAGAATGTCTGTAACGTAACTGTTATGGGCTGAATCATGTCCTTCCTGCACTCTCAAAATAAATTCAGATGCTGAAGTCCTAACGCCAAGTACCTTAGGATGTGACCTTATTTGGAGACACGGCCTTTGCAGAGTCAATCAATTTAAAATGAAGTCATTAGGTGGGCCCCAATGCAGTATGACTGGCATCCTTGTAAGAATAGAAAACGTAGACATGAAGGAAAGACAGGTACAGAAGAAGGACAGTGTGAAGACACAGGGAGAAGATGGCCATCTGCAGACAGGGAGAGGCCTGGAGCAGGTCCTTCCTCACCGCTCTCAGAAGGAACTACCTTGCTGACAACTTGGTCTTGGGCTTCCAGCCTCCAGAACTGTGAGAAAATTAATTTCTGTTGTTGAAACCACCCAGCTTGCACTTTTTAATGGTAGCCCTAGCAAACTAACGGAATAACAAAATAAGAAAGGTATTTTGCTGACGGAACTCAAAGAAGGGCACTAAAAAAGATTACAGCGGCAAGGCAGCGCACCTCTCCAGTGTTCTCTTACAAATAATTATCCATCTGTCTGGAAGTGAAGCATCTTCTCTGCAAGGAGAAAAGGAGAGGAACAGAGTCCACACTTGTAGGAATTCATCATATCAAGTCTCCTTAGCTCAAAGGCCCATTTAAAGACGTCCTCATTCAGAGTAAAATCCCAAGTCCCTGCAGTACCAGTCGGGCCTTTGTGACTGGGTTCCCTGCCGCCTCTCTTGAGCTCGTGTTTGGCTTCTCTCCCTTTCTTCAGCCCCATCCATTTCCGCAAACCCTGCAAGTTTCTGCATCAGGATTTGGCACCTCCCCTTCTCCAGATACCCCCAGGCTTCCAGATGGCTGCTCAAAGCCCACCATCTGAGTGAGGCCTTCCCCAGCTCACTCACTGAATGCAGAATTAACCTCCCCTGCAGCAGAACCAGCACTCCCTACCAGGGCTCCCCGCATCCCAACTTTGTTGTTCTCCAAGGAACATGTGACCATCTGAAATAACACGTATTTTTTTGTTGATTGTCTGATTGCCTCCCAGCCTAGTTTAGGGAATCGGAATGCAGAGGTTTTGTTTACTACTGTATCATTATCACTCAGTAGGTGCTCAGTAAACACCGCTGAATGGACATATCTGCACAGGCTTCCTTACAGGCTGAGCTGAGGAATCAGTGCCTCTTCATAATGTATACCTATAATTGCTTTGTACTTGCTCCTACCTTCTGTCAGGCTCAGGGAGGCAAGCCCAGGTCCAAGTCCCCAGCCCAAGCTTCCTTTGCCTCTGTGTGCTCATGAGAAACCTGAAAGCATGCTTTAATGTCTTTGGCCCAACTCTTCCCCGTTCTTTTAGCACTCTACTCCCTCTCCTTGGCGGAGACCTGGGCAGGCCTGGAGGTTTTTGTGGAATGTCTGCTCTCCAAGGTGAAAGCCGTGTTTGCGGCCTCTGAGCTGCAAAGCAAGACCTGCTCTGCACTCTAGATTTTAACACGTTCTCTACCTTTGTACATGCAAAGGGGAATATTCTAGCATCAGGCGAACTACAAGGGAGTTGAGAGCCATCCTCACACCTTAATTATTCTTTGGTATCATGCCTGGGAAAGAATCTTACTTCACTGGAAGAGAAACAAACAGGAAGCAAAAGAGATATATATATATATATATATATATATATATATACCACCCCCCACTCCCCGCCCGCCAACAAAACCTACAACACAAGAGTGGAAAGAGAGAAAAAGCTATTAGCAATCCAACGCTTAAATAAAGGAAAAAGATTTTATAATTCCTTAAAAAAAATGCTTAAAAAAGGAAAATAAGGAAAAGATTAAGTAAATTATGAAACCTCAACTTTTGGAGTCATTTAAATGAACATCAAGGTTATGTTTCAAGATAGAAATATTAAATTTCAATATGTGAAAAAAGTATGTAATCATGTTTAGTTTAAAAACAGAACAGAAACATCATATACTGAGTGTTTTTAACCTTCTAAAAATTATGACTGCAGCTGAATAAAGTTTATACGGGAATACAGAAATACAGACAAAGGTTGTTAGGATGAAATTATATTTACTTCTCTAATACTGTAATAGTATTGTTTTAATAAATTGAAATATTTAAATGTAAGCCAGAAAAGCTGCTATTTGCCAAAGATCTGACAGGTGGGAGAAGCCTGGGGATCAAGCTGACCTTTCAGATGCAGAACTGAAGAAAACAAGCCAGCTCTTACCTTTGTGCCTCTTCAGTTGGGGAAAGCTGCTAATTGTAGTCGCCTGGATTATTTCCACTACAATTTGATACCTGATTTTTAAAAAGAGAAAAAGATTTAAGAGGAAGAAAATACTATTTTCAGAAATAACTTTAGACTGTATTTATACTAAACAAATGTGACATAGGAGCTGTGAATCCTTCCCAAGCCTCAATAAAATAATCCGACATGGACTGAGCATCTACAACAGGCCGGGCCCCATGCCACGTGCTAGTCACTTCTGAAGCCCTCATGTAAACATCACGAGCCTCCTCACCTCCACTCTGTTCCCTATACCAGAAGCATCACTTCCTGTAGAAACTCTGAGGTTATGCTCTGCCTCCCTCTCCTCCATACTCCTAGATGAGCAGAGCTAGCTGATCCTACTTCTTACATTGGCACTGTCTAATAAGGTGATCACGAGCTACATGTGGCTATTCAATTAAATCAATAAACGTTTAGTTCCTCAATCACACTAGCCACATTTCAAATGCTCCACAGTACCTGTGGCTTGTGGACCACACTGGGCGGTGCAAGTAGAACATTTTCTTCACTGCAGAAAGCTCTACTGGATGGTGCTGTCTTAAATAGTTCTCAGAGCTGTCCTCTCCCCTGCAGCCCCATTGCCCTGCCTGAGTGCACTGCCTCATTGCTTCTCATTTAGAAGACGGTCCCAACCCAACAGAATCAAAGTATCTGCACCACGACTCGCATCAATATTTTTAAAGCTCCCCTGGCAATTCTAAGGCACACGGAGAGCTGAGAAGCATGAGATTAGAGCACCAGCTATATATATATATATGTGTGCCTGAGAAGACCTCCAAGTCAGGAAAAATAAAATTCTACATTTTAAGTGCTGAGTACAACCCTGGAATTGTAGCTATTTTGAGCATAAATTCAACTGGGCTTTACAAATCCAAATTCTTAAGTGCCCTTTAATGGTTACTAAGTATTGCCCTAATCAGAGTAGTTTATCCTATTTCTTAGCCCTTAATTGTATGAATTAATTAATTTCATCTGCTGGTAATAAAGTTCTTTAACATTAATTCTTACTTTGAACACAAACTGTGCAGTGTTCTAAGATTTAATGTTATATCTGGCTGGCTTTTAGAGCACACAATTACATACATTCTTTTGCTTTTCAACTAAAACCCAGAGGAGAGACAAATTTATCTTAGTCATAGCTACTCGCAGAGACAAATTTATCTTAGTCATAGCTACTCGTGGTCTCCTCACAAATTTGCATCTTATTTTTTCATGTGGATAAGATAAACATCAGTGGCTGACTCTCATGACCTCAGAGCAGGCCGTCAGGAGCAGTGTTGTCATGCCAGTAAGAGATGGTGGCAGACGCTGCCGGCTGCCTGCCCAATGTTCAGTCTCCCTGCCTTCCTTGTTAAGTGACCTACAGTTTGATCAGGGAAAGTGACATACCCAGCTAAAAAGACTAGCTTTCTCCCCAGCAGTCAGAGATGGCCAGGTGATATCATTCTAGCCTTGGAGACAGGCAGGAGTCACTGGGTAGGGATTCCAGGAAAGCAGGCTAAAAGCAGCCTCCACGGAAAAGCCCTTTCCATCTTTAGTCCTCACCCTTCCCTCATTTTTCTGTGTAAAACAAGGATGCAACTGGATAAAGGCACAGCAGTACCTTAAAATCATGAGGGTAAAAGTCACAGGCCAGGCCGGGCACAGTGGCTCACACTTGTAATCCCAACATTTTAGGAGGCCGAGGCAGAAGGATTGCTTTGAGGCCAGGAGTTCAAGAGCCTAGGCAATATAGTGAGATCTCATCTCTACAAAAAATTAAAAAGTTGGCTGGGAGTGGTGATGCATACCGGTAGTCCTAGCTACTCTGGAGGCTGAGGCAGAAGGATCAATTGAACCCAGGAGTTCAAAGTCTCAGTGAGCTATGATTGTGCCACTGCACTCCAGCCTGGACAACAGAGCAAGACCCTGTTTCTTTAAAAAACGAAACAAAACAAAACAAACCCCAAAACATAAAAAGGCCAGGCGTGGTGGCTCATGCCTATAATCCCAATACTTAGGGAGGCTGAGGTGGGAGGATTGCTTGAGCCCAGGAGTTTGAGACCAGCCTGGGAAACAAAGGGAGACCTTGTCTCTACTAAAAATAAAAAAAAAAAAAATTAGCTGGGCATGGTGGCGCACACCTGTAGTACCAGCTACTTGGGAGCCTGAAGCAGGAGGATCACTTGAGCCTGGGTGGTTGAGGTTGCAGTGAGCTATGACTGTGTTACCACACTCCAGCCTGGGCAACAGAGCAAGACCCTGTTTCAAACACACAAAAACAAAACGACAAGCTAAGGATGACACAATAAGAAGACAGGAGTTCAGGGTTCCAATGACATCACGAACCATCAAAACAGCCCCTAACTACCAATCTCAGGACATGTGGTGACATGGGGAAAATAAACACCTGCCTCATTTAAGTTGCTGTATGTCAAGTTGTCTTGTGGCCAAATGCCACTCCAACTGATAGAGAGCTTTCTGAGGAAGACCTGACATGCTTCCACACAGCATTCCAATCTCAAGTATTTATCATAAGGTAACAGTTTAACAAAAGAAAAAAAACAAAATAAAAACCCAAAGCCCAAACTATCACATACATGTTTGTTGTAGCAAGTTCTGCAAAGAAACGCATGAAAATACTCATGGTCAATAATGAGTATGGCCAATAATGCTTTCATTAAACAAACATTTCTTAATCTTTTCTTATGTTCTAGACACACAGAAATGAACACCACCAATATGGTCCTTGCTTTCAGGACATATCAGATGAAGCAGAAAGCATCCACAGCCAGTAATATAATAAAGATTACATGAAAATAGATGTTTATGACAGACTAATTTTTAAAATGAAAAATGGCACATAGATTTACGATTGCAGATATGTATCTATGTGTATACATGAGCCAGGGCTCCAAGGCAAAATAGAGATGAAATGAAGGGCAGTTGTGTTAAAATGGTAGATTTATGAGTCATGTTTAACTTTTTCTAAGCTGTTTTATCTATGTATCTATGTACCTAAGCCTATTCAAGCTAAACTAACCTTCTTTCTTCCACAGTAAGGTTTCCTTACCTTTCCATTTCTCTACTAGTACCATCATCCTTCTCAAAATCATCTTAGGTATATATACTACTAATAAACACCAGTTTCAAAGCCCCACGGATGGTCCTTTGAATGCCTTTAAATAAGCTTCTTGCTTACACACCTTCGGCTACCACCGTTTCAGGCTGCCTTCTTTCCTGAGTGGGTCACTGCAATGGCTAAATGGTCTGTCTCCCTGACTTCAATCCTCTCTCCCATCCGAACCGTCCTGAGCACCTGTCAATACACCCTCCTACGGGACCACTCACCTCATCTCTCCCTTGTTCAATACCTCCTGCACCTCCCCAAATGAATAACCCCACATTCCTGCCTGCATTCCCTTCACAATTTGGCACTGGCTCTATTATCCAACAACTTCATTTTTTTTCTCCCTATGAATGTGAACCTAATTAAGCCAGGCTGGTTTCTATATTGCCCTCTCAAAACTACAGTCTCATGCTTTGTTTCCTGCTGGAAGGCAGTCTTCCTACTTGTCCACCTACCTAGATCTTACATATATTACTTCTTCCCTCAAGTCTTCCCCATCCCTATAATGCACACCAGTATCTGTCTTCTCTGAAACCCTGAATGACTTCTGCTCTATAGTAGTATCTATTTACTCTTTCATATTGCTGTTTTAAACAGTCACACTACCACAAAGAATGCTGTAAACAAAGAAAATGGTGTGCCCAGTCATTTCAAGGCCTAATACACCTTCAAAGAATGTTGACATATTTTTGAGCCTAAGAATGTAGGCTAAAAACTACAAAACCATAGTTTTGTGTATAATAAAGACATGCTACTTTTTTCTCCCCAACTAAATCAAGAACCTCTTAAACACAGGAGTTCTGTCTTATATTCTCCTATAGTACCTAGTTTGGTACTAAACATATGGTAGGCACTCAATAGATATTAATGAGCTAAATTAACAAGAGTCAACATTTCTAACACTTAACAGGTACAAATAATATTCTGAACAATTTATTCTTTTGATATTCTTTGTGATTCATGCTTTGGAACAAATGAGTCATCAAGGGTACCAAAGAAAATACACACCATCTGAGTAAAGAGTTAAAGTTTTTTTAATGAAACCATAAACTTATAATACCAGCAAACATTCATAGATTGTACTGGGTACCTGTTTAGATATTTTAGTTTACATTATCTCACTTAACCCTCATAATAAGGTGCTATAATTATGTCCACATTGCAGAGAAGGAAATTAGAATTCAGATAATTATGAGATCTATACAAGGTCTCATTGCTTTTAAGTCCTAGAGACAGAATGACAATCTAGGGCTGCCTGTCTTCTAAAGGTCATGCTCTAACCATTTTTCTGCTGCTCTAAAATTCAATATAGGTTAATACTTATCTTCTCTAGGGTTTTTCTAAGTACATAAGTATGGCCAATGCCAGATCATCTTTCCAGCTTTACTGCCTTCTATATCCCTCCTGCATACTGTTTCTGCCAAACCAGACCATACGTGATACCATGAACACACTCCAGGTCTTTCCTGACTCCCTTCTCATTAATATTTCTCCTTCTCCTTAATAGTACTCCTGTTTCTTCCTGCACACCATCACTTCCCCTTATCTGCTGAAATCTTATTAACTCTTATTAAACACTCCATTCATGGCCATTCCTCTCTGAAGCTTTCTTAAGAGTTCTCTGCTGTAGAATAAAATATTTGCTCCTACCCACTTCCTTGGTGCTTTACACTGCACTTCCAGCCTTAGGATCTTGCTTCCTACTTAGCTACTTATAGTCACATGGGTCTCCTGTGCTAGACTGCAAACACTTGACGGCAGGGGGTGGAATCCAAGGAGTGTAACCAGTTCATCTTACTACTCACCACACCTTCTGCACACAGCACTTTGCACATAGTGGGCATCTGAAGATGATTATTGAATTTGTTTAATTCACTGTTACTGAATATCAAGAGGAAATGATTGACTTTTTCATTCTTGTTTTTTTCTCAACAAAACTATACAATATATACATCCAAACACATCCAAATGCTGGCTATCCTTGAGGACACGAGGACGCGGGCTTCCAGAGTTACCTGGCACTCACTCGGCTTTCTTTCTCCAGAGGAGGATACAGCTTTGCAAGTGCTGAGTTCAGTTCAAGAATCAGGAGGGCTGATATTTGTACACTTTCCCTTGATCAAAAGTGCACAGATTGTCGGTATATGTTTTGCAAAATGATAATGTAAAGTCAAGTATTAGGGAGGAGGGGCATAACAAGAATTCAGCTGTTTTCCAACTCTGGCAAGATCCTACCTACAGTATCCTTTGTCCCAGTGACAAGGAAAAGCCACACAAAGATAAATGCCATCTGCTCCTCAGAGTGGCCACCTCATCTCTCTTTGGTATTTTACAACTGGCTAAATAAAAAGAGCAAGTTTGTGTTTCTGAACACTTCCCAACAATCTCAAACTCATTGAAATGCTACACAGCACTTCAAAGTCATCATCTTAGATAGTTATAGATTTGAGACCAGGCAGGGTGGCTCATGCCTGTAATCCCAGCACTTTGGGAGGCCGAGGTGGGTGGATCACTTGAGGTCAGGAGTTCAAGACCAGCCTGGCCAACACGGTTAAACTCTGTCTTTACTAAAAATAATAAATAAATAAATAAATAAATAAGCCAGGCATGGTGGCAGGCGCCTGCAATCCCAGCTACTCGGGAGGCTGAGGCAGGGGAATTGCTTGAACCCAGGAGGTGGAGGTTGCAGTGAGCTGAGATTGCGCCATTGCACACCAGCCTGTCCGGACTTGCACATGCTGTAATTTCATGGGAGAGTCAAAGGCTGGCCAAACCTTAGTCTCAGGTATGCAATGTGATAAATGGTTTAAAACAATGTTTTATAAAAATTAGCAAGATTATGGAGAATACCATACACATTACGAGTGCCTATGAAAAACCAGAGAATTTTTATTTATTTTGAGACAGAGTCTCGCTCTGTTGCCCAGACTGGAGTGCAGTGGTGCAGTCTCGACTCACTGCAACTTCTACCTCCCAGGTTTAAGCGATTCTCATGTCTCAGCCTCTGGAATAGCTGAGATTACAGGTGCGCACAACCATGCCCGGCTAATTTTTGTGTTTTTTATAGAGACAGGGTTTCACCATGTTGTCCAGGCTGGTCTTGAACTCCTGGCCTCAAGTGATCTGCCCACCTCAGCCTCCCAAAGTTCTGGGATTTCAGGCGTGAACCACCGCACCTGGCCTAAGGAATTTTATAAGAATGTTTTCACAGTTGCCACAGGCTAGGAATGTTTTTGTTAGAGGGACTTCAGTTAAAGAATTTGTGAAGAAATAAAGCCATGATGCTTTTAGCCAGCTAAGCTGAAGTTTTTCCCATCCATGGCACTACTAAAAGGGACTGCTGGATCATTGAGAAAGTGTATCAGAGTAGTAAAGAATGTGAGCTCTCACACTGGATGGCCTGTGTTCAAATCCTGTTTCTAACACACACTATGCCATCCTGGCAAAGTGATTTAAGTTTTCTAAAACTAAAGCATCGTCATTTATAGAAAAGAGTAATAACAGTAATTTTTCCTCATAGGGTTGTTATACACATTAAATTAGATAATACCTTAAAAATCTTAAAACACAGTCTGCCCCGAAGTGAGAGTTCAATAAATATTCATTATTATTCTTCCTTAACACAGTTACTGAGTCTTTAGATATGTACTATCTAGGGAAATGGTATGTATATATGTTTGTTAAATATGCATAAATTTGAAGCAGCCTTATTTTTTCCTGATTACAGAAGCATTTTAGCCCAATCAACCTGAGACCACCAGGATCACTCTAGTCCAACAAAATCAGGTCAACTGACCCACATAAAGAGCAAGAGACAGTGTAGCAGTGGAACCGTTCTGTGCGGCGTCTCTCCAAACCAGGGAAAAGATAACATTACTATGGGATTCTAGGGAACGGTGGAGTGAAGGTGAAGTTTAAATGAAGCAGCATTTTGATAGGCTCAAGGGCTGTGTAAAGGGGTCAACGTTGGGCGACCCAGGGTCTTGTTTCCTGAAAGCTGTAAGACAGATATACTGAGTCCAGAAACCCTGTAACTGTGGCTCTGCATCTGGGCCGCAAATCGAAGCTGCTTCTTTGTGTCAAGCTGACTTAGATCATCCAGGCAAAAGTAGAATCTGTCATTCTTACTGACATAATTCCAAACAGGAAGTGGTAGTTTAAGATTTTTGAAAACAAAGTTTCTCAGTGAATACGAAAGCACAAAGAAGGGGATCATTATGATATTTTACTGCCATGGCAGGTAGTTAGGAGAAATGCTGTTTCCTGTTTACTTTGTAGGTGGCTTTACTGTCTGTTATACCAGCCTGATAAATGGCTGGGCAGATTTTCCTTTCTCAGTCTGCACCAGTTTTTACTTTCTCTAAAGTAGCATATGTTCATTGAAGAAAAGGAGAAAATATACAAAGCACAACATTCAAAGTTAACCATTATTAACATTTGGACTATCTTTATAACCTTTTTCTATGCAAATTTTTTTTGTTTTATAAAATTGGGTTTATGCTGTACATATTGCCTTAGAGCCTTTTTTATTAATTTATAATTAATATTTTCCAGCACAATTAAATATTCTAATGCTGTATCTATACAATGGAACACCATTACCAATATATGGTATTCCATTGTATAGATACACCAAAAATCCTTTTAACCAAACCCTTTTTGTTAGGCATTTTGATTATTACAAGCTTTTCTCTGTTTAAATAAAACTGCAGCCTGGCGTGGCGGCTCACGTCTGTAATTCCAACACTTTGGGAGGCTAAGGTTGGTGGATAGTTTGAGGCCAGAAGTTTGAGACCAGCCTGGGCAACATAATGAGACCTCATCTCTACAGAAAATACAAAAATTATCCCAGCATGGTGGCATGATCTGTAGTCCCAGCTACTTGGGACTGGGCTGAGGCTGAAGTAGGAGGATTGACGGAGCATGGGAGGTCAAGGCTGCAGTGAGCTGTGATCACGCCACTGCACTCTAGCCTGGGTGACAGAGCGAGACCTTGCCTTAAAAACACAAAACAAAGCAGAGAAACAAACAAACAAAAAACAACAAAACAACAACAACAAAAAAAACCCCGCAAGCAACATTCTTGGAGAAATCTGTCCACACATGATTATTTCCTTAAGATAAATTATTATAAGTCATAAGTACATCAAAAAGAATTCCCATTTCCACACTATAAAATTGTGTCACAAAAAGGTAATAATTTATACTCCTCCCAATAGAACACAAGATTCTATTTTCCTACAGCCTTGCCAATGCTAGTTAACAAATTTTTAATCTTTGCCAGTATTATGAGCAAAGAAAAAATGTCTCATTTTAGTGTTTATGTCTCTGAGTACTACTGAGGTAAGTACAAGGTTTTGCGCTATATTTTCATGAGGTATGTCCAATGGCATTAAGCAGGGAGTGTCAAGAGTAAAATAGGGGAAGTATTTTAAGTTAGAACTTAGAGTTACAAGAGGCTCTTTCCACTAAAGGCTTTTAAAACTGTTTTCCATCTTTTTAGCGTTGCAGAAGGC
This sequence comes from Symphalangus syndactylus, assembly GCF_028878055.3. Lineage (NCBI taxonomy): Eukaryota > Metazoa > Chordata > Mammalia > Primates > Hylobatidae > Symphalangus > Symphalangus syndactylus. Next base: position 158,456,665 of record NC_072426.2, on the reverse strand, counting down.
AGCTGATTCCACAGAAAGACTAAGGCATGCTTCCCAATCTTTTTCCATTCATAGCACATATAAAAAATTATATTTGAGGGCCGGGCGCGGTGGCTCACGCTTGTAATCCTAGCACTTTGGGAGGCCGAGGCGGGCGGATCATGAGGTCAGGAGATCGAGACCACGGTGAAACCCCGTCTCTACTAAAAAATACACACACACACACACAAAAATCAGCCGGGCGTGGTGGCGGGCGCCTGTAGTCCCAGCTACTCGGAGAGGCTGAGGCAGGAGAATGGCGTGAACCCAGGAGGCGGTACTTGCAGTGAGCCGAGATTGCGCCACTGCACTCCAGCCTGGGCGACAGAGCGAGACTCCGTCTCAAAAAAATTATATTTGAACAGAACACTGAGGTAACCAGCCATCACAGAGCCACCCCAAGGGTTGAGTAAACCATCTCCATGCACCTACAACACTGTTTGAGTCACATCAGGTAGGAGGTTCTGGACTGGAGCAGCCCAGGGTGAGGTGTCCTGAACTTAGGAAATACACGTGCACACCTGTCTCCCTCTCCCCTATAAAAACATAAAATTATAAAAATAGACATATATATAATATGTATATAATTATAAAAATATATTATAGCCAGGCGTGGTGGCTCACGCCTGTAATCCCAGCACTTTGAGAGGCCAAGACGAGCAGATCACGAGGTCAGGAGATCGAGACCATCCTGGCTAACATGGTGAAACCCTGTCTCTACTAAAAATGCAAAATAAATTGGCTGGGCGTGGTGGCGAGTGCCTGTAGTCCCAGCTACTCAGGAGGCTGAGGCAGGAGAATGGCATGAACCTGGGAGGCGGAGCTTGCAGTGAGCCGAGATCGCGCCACTGCACTCCAGCCTGGGTGACAGAATGAGACTCTGTCTCAAAAAAAAAAAAAAAAAAAAAAAATATATATATATATATATATATATTATACAATTTGGAAATATATTAAGTATAAATGGTATTTATACTTTTCTTAATCTTATCTATATTTTTATCTTTCTAAAATAAAAATGTTACCATATATTCATTTCCTAGTTCCCAGAGCCTACAGAAATTACATGTTACAGAAACAATCAAATCTACATCACTACTTGCTAGCTGGTGCCTTTTATATAACCTCAAAAACACCAAACATTTTCGCTGTACTATCTATATCTATTTTCTACTAGTGTTCCTCATAGTTTAATGTCAGCTGTATGACTATAATGTTTATTTATACTCATACGTATAGCACCATTTGTATGTTTCATTCTCAATTCTTACATTAAGCATTTTTATTCAGAATGTTTACTGAATATCACCTTTAGTTGCCTAGTTTTATGTTCTATACTGACAATGTCCTAATGACTTTCTCCTACATTTTGAGTGAACTTTTTCTGAAATAAGATACCATCCTGTAGCCTCATCTCATCCATTAATCCTATTCAAGTCAGGATCTGAACGTGTATTTACCTTCTCCAGGCAACTGCTATCTTTTAGCTCTCACTGGAAGACTACTATGACCTGAGAACTACATTCATTCATTCCATGCATCATTTCATTTAATTATCACAACAATCCTAGGAAGTAGGAAGTATTTTCTCCATTTCACAGTTAAAACTGAGGCTCGAAGTTTAAATGACTTCCCCAGGGTCATGCAGCTTGCAAGAAGCAAAGCAAAAATGCAAACCAGGTCTGATAAGTCCAGGTCTGTCTGACTCTTGAGCCCAAGCTCTTGGCCAGGGTCCGCTTGAGGTGCCTGACTGATTGCCATACGCTGACTTGCGTTGTTAGCCGTCCTCCATCTCTGGAAGAGCTGCATTTCTCTATAGTACAGGGTCATTCAAAGACAGAACATGTGGCTGCCACTCAGTGATGTGCAGGAGCCAGCCCTGAGTCTTGTGCCGGCTCATGAGATGTGGCTGCTGAATTTTTATAAATCAAACCCATCATTATTAAAAATTAAATTATACAAACTTGCAATTAAATACATTTTATTTTTTAAAAGGTAATAAGTACTCAAAACTCATCATTTCCTAATAACTTTATTCATTAGTTTTATTATTACATATGCTTGTGAGGTTATTTACATCTTTTGTATCAGTATTTTGGAAATACTCTATATACTGTAATGGTGTGCTATTGCAAATCTCTCCCCAACTCCATACTCAGTGATGTCATGCTGGTGGCTTTAAATCGGCCATGGCTGGAGTATTAACACCACAGGGATCAGCAAATGCCACAAGTCAGGGTCTCTCACCTTGCCCAAAAGCCAGTTGTTGAAAACGACCAGCACACATCTTCTGCCACTCTTCTCCACCGTTCCATCAACAGGCCTTGGGAGTCACAAAATTCTTTTGAGTAGGGACTTAGCACCACTTTTTTTCTTTTTTAAAGGAGAAGATGGCCCAGGTGCAGTGGTTCACACCTGTAATCCCAGCACTTTGGGAGACCGAGGTGGGTGCGTTACAAGGTCAGGACTTCCAGACCAGCCTGGCCAACGTGGTGAAACCCAGTCTCTACTAAAAATATAAAAACTAGCGAGGCGTGGTAGCACATGCCTGTAATCCCAGCTACTTGGGAAGCTGAGGCACAAGAATCACTTGAACCCGAGAGTGGAGGTTGCAGTGAGCTGAGATTGTGCCACTGCACTCCAGCCTGGGCGACAGAGCGAGACTCCTTCTTGAAAAATAAAAATAAAAAAGGGGAAGAGCATTACCCACCCCTAGCTATTGATGCTTCATTCCATACATAAGAAGTGCCATCTCTGGCCCTTCACCCTTCGCCTACTCCTCCTTAGGGCAGGAGGAGGCTTTTTATCTGATCACAGAGGAAGAGAAATGAGCATGTGGAGAAGCACAGCCTTTCTTTTTTCCTTCCTCTTAAGGGTGTGTGTTCTCTGCCTCCAAGGGCAGCCAGCAAGTGGATCCTGGACCTGCCAGGGAGACAGGGCAGGAGGGGAAAGCAGGGTCAAGGAGGCTTATTCTCATCCAGCATTGCTAGATGGGAAAGATGGTCTAATCCTGAGACTATTTATTTGAAGTTCTTTAAGAGACAAGGTCTCACTATGTTGCCCAGGCTGTTGCTCAAACTCCTGGGCTCAAGCCATCCTCCCGCCCCAGCCTCCCAAGTGTGCCACGACACCTGGCTCTGAGGTTGTTTTAGAAAGCATGCTGCTTGCTTGCACATATAGGCCACATTCTCCATTATCTATTAGTAATATGAGTGACATTTTGGTCGTTTGTTTTCTTCTTTGGCTTTAAAACGGTTCCGACCTCGGGATGGGAGGAAGAGTGTTATTTATTGGAGCTTCTCAAACCCCAAAAATAATATTGCATTTCAGTTGGCCACTAGAAATTGATCACTGTTCACAATAAGATTAAATCTATTTGCAATCCTCAGTCTAATGATCATAACAACAACTACAGTGATGGCTAATAGAGGGAAATGTGCCATATCTTAAGTACTTTATATTAAACTGACTCACCCTAACTCATTCATAAAACAGATATGCATACCTCAGTGCAGTGTTGCTCCAACTACAAGAACATAATAAATTCAGAGAGATCATAAACTTCTTTATACCAACATTTCCCCTTCTTACATCAAATTTTATATTGCTGCCAATACATAATTATCCTTCTTGCTAAATGAAAATAAGGTGTGTTCTCTGATATGTGCCCTCTGCTATTTCTCAGACACCAACTGAAGGAGGTATATTCTGAAGTCAATGAACTTTTCTCATAAAACTGAAAGATCTTTTAGAGTATTTTTCATAAACAGCCTCGCATTTTGAATTTTTTTGGAACTAAATTTATATTCATTCATTCTTTTCATAAAAATCTGCCAGGATTCTTTTTGTTTTATACATTATGATTTTTCATCTCCTTGTCCACCCACACTAACTTTTTCTTTGGCAGTTGACATGTGCTCACTGATTTCTGACATGATGCATTAGTTTGTATGGCGGTACACTTGATTTCTTATTTCATGTTCCTTTACAACATAATCCTATTTTACTGCTCATGAGTCACAATGTATTTTCAGAATCACTGTTGAAAACACTGAACATTCAAATAATTTAAGTTCTTCACAGAAGCATGCTATTTTAAGCATTTTCATGTTTTAATACATTATCTTCATGTGCAAGCAGACCTGAACTAATTCAAAGAAAAAAATCCATTCCTTTAATATCTAAAGAGAAAATAAGCAAAATAGAAAGCTCCATCAGTAACCCACTTAATTGCAATCTTTTACATTAATCAATTAATTATGCCCCTTTCCTCTTGCTTTATCCTAGTAAAACAGAAACCACCACCTCAATCTCATGTATTATGTATGTATTAGATAAAAAGTCTTCTTTTCTTCTCCAAGCTAAATAATCCTTAATCGTTTGAATTTTAAAGCTTTCAGCCATTACTAAAATTCCCTCTCTACTATTTTCAGAATTCTCCATGTTGGTCTTCAAATGAGGGGTCAGAAATAAACAAATCCAGAACTGAAACATCGAATAAAGACTGGATTGGTGGTAAATAAAATTACAGCAGTAATAGGCTGCTCTGATTTTCTTTATCACTACCTGCCCCTCTGGCAGTCTATCACTGTCCTAATAATAGCTGTCAACACTTCTGATGGTATTATTTGTCCTCTGTACAAAGGTTTAGTGCCAGCCAAGACTCACAAACAGTAAAGGGTTATCTCCACACTTGAAGGAAACCCCCAAAAGTTAGAGCCCTGTGTCACTGCTGTTTTCTGCCCACCTGGCTAGCAAGTCACCCAGCCTTAAATATGGGATTTGAAGTCAGGCCAACCTGAGTTCAAATCCCAGCTCTGTTGTTTATTATCTATGGGATCCTGGGCAAGTCAGTTTACTTTCCACAACCCTAAGAAGGAAAAAAATACTACCTAATTCATATGCTTGTTATAATGATCAAGAAAGATGATAATTATTAAGAATCCAATACTGTGCTTAATACATAGTAGATATTCAACACATAGTAGCTTAAAAAACAAAGTTTTCTCCTCTTGAGCATTTGCTTGGCATCTCTTTAACTTTGGCAAAGAGTTTGAGTCCAGGAAAGCTGCATGTTTCTCACGCTTGTGTGGGAAGTAGAGCTATTCTGCCTCACTAAACTATCCATGTGCTATGGCAGCAAAAATGGCTGCTTGCATATCCCATAACCATTCTTCCTGCTTTCTAAGTAATAGAATCCTCTATTTTTTAACTGGGTCTAAGGCTGCCCAGAATAAAATTACCCATTATATCTCAAATGTTCTGACCAATAAAATAAAAGCAGAAATACCATGCAGTAGTTTCCAGAAAGGTCCTTAAAAGACAGCCAGTGTTGGCTGGGCATGGTGGCTCACACCTGTAATCCCAGCACTTTGGGAGGCAGAAGAGGGTGGATCACGAGGTCATTAGTTTGAGATCAGCCTGGCCAATATGGTGAAATCCTGTCTCTATTAAAAATGCAAAAATTAGCTGGGCGTGGTGGGACGCGCCTGTAGTCCCAGCTACTCGGGAGGCTGAGACAGAAGAATCGTTTGAACCCGGGAGGTGGAGGTTGCAGTGAGCTGAGATTGCTGAGCTGAGGTTGCGCCACTGCATTCCAGCCTGGGTGACAGAGCGAGACTCCATCTCAAAAAAAAAAAAAAAGACAGCCCGTGTATAACCTTTGTCATCTTTTTTCCTTGCCTTCAACCTGCTTGCTGGAATTAGGATATGACGGGTCAAATTCTAGAATCCACCCTGGACCATGAAGACTCTGGACTATACTCTCAGGATGGCAGAGCAGTGACCTGGAAGGAGTCTGGGTCCTTGAGAAGGATGGAGCCCCGACACCACAAGTCCTGGACTGCCTGCTTTACTATTCAGCCTTAACGAAGAAGGAAATCCTGCCACTGGCAACAGTGTGGATGAACCTGGAGGACACTGTGCTAAATAAAATAAGCCAAATACTGCATCATCTCACGTACATGTGGAATCTAAAACAGTCCAACTCCTAAAAGCAGAGAGTAGAATGGTGGTTACCAGGGGCTGAAGGTGGTAGGGAGATTGGAAGATGCTGGTTAAATCACACAGAGGTGAGTAACTTCTGGAGAGCAAACACACAGCATGGTGACTGTAGTTGGTAATACTGTATGATACACTCGAAATTTACTAAGAGTTGATCCTAGGTGTTCTCACCACACACAAAAAATGGTAACTATGTGAGGTAATTGACATGTTAATTAGCTTGATTGCGGTAATCAGTCCACAATGTGTACATACATCAAATATCAGCCAGGCATGGTGGCTGACCCCTGTAATCCCAGCGCTTTGGGAGGCTGAGGCAGGAGAGAGGATCCCTTGAGCCCAGAAGGTCAAGGCTGCAGTGAGCTGTGATTGCACCACTACACTCCAGCCTGGGTAACAGAGTGAGACCCTGTCTCTAAATAAATAAATGACGCTGTACACCTTAAATATACAGAATTTTTATTGGTCATGTGTATCTCAATCAATCTAGGGAAAAAACTGCTATACTTTGGATGCCATCATTATTTGGGAGGTTTTTGGTAACCTTCAGCTGAACTGGATCCTAACTAATTGAAGTACCTCCAATCTATTCATGGGTTTAAGCCAGTGGCTCTCAACCAGGTGCAGCTTTTCCCCCTAAGACACTTGGCAATGTCTGGAAGCATTTTCATTTGTTGCAACTGTAGGGGTACAGCAGAATACCGCTGGCATTCAGTGGGTAGGGGCAAGGCACACTGCTAAAATTTCTAAAATAAACAGAACAACCTCCCACAATAAAGAATTATCTAGCCCCAAATGTCAATTTTACCAAGGCTGACAAACCTTAGCTTAAAAATGCCTCTCAGGAAGGTCAGTGAGAAAACACCCTTTGTTCATTGCAATAAACATGGGAAAAGAATGAGGTGTCCTGATCAGTCAATATTCTCCTCAACAGAGTTTCCATATATCTCAAATAGTACAACCAGTTTTCAAATAATTAGGGTGCAATGAATTACACAACAGGATGTCTAGTCAAGACTTCAGATGGGAAGCAGGTGGAAGAATATCCCATTTACAAAAGAATCTCAATATTAGTTGCATGTTACAATCACCCAGTGAGCTTTTAAAAAATCCTGATGCCCAGATTCCCCTCCAGACCAATTACATAAAAATTCCTAGGGGTGAAGCCGAGGCACCTACTTGTGGAAGAGCAAACCATTTTCATGAGCACACAGTTTACAAATGCACTGCAGGATTACACAATGCAGGCAGCACTGGATGCTTTCCTGGGCCACAAGCTGCCCACACCTTTATAAGAGGTTCTGAAAGGACAGACCTTTCATTTCTACTGTAATGTTTGTTTTGACCCCACTTTATCTTCAAAACAAGGGAAGACTCAGTCTTTTCTCTAGTTGAATGGCAATTGTGAGTTTCACTAATGGATGCACCTTCATTCTGAGCTCTGGTTTGCCTTCCTTGATTGTGGCATCCCTCACCACCTACACCAACTGTGGGAAACCTATCCAGGTGCCCTTTAATATCCTGAACCAAGGTGGCATTCACATTTTTGGCTCTTGTGCTATTAGCAGAGTCAGTCACTGCTCCTACCAGAAAACCATGGAAAATTCAAAATATCACACAAGTATAGCCACCACATCTTCACTTCAACATCCTGCATCCAGAAAAGAAGAAAAAGGAAAAGCTACAGAACCTAGTGGGATATACAACTTACTTTTTGAAAAGGTCTCAGTGGTTCTGACATACAGCCAAGGTTAAAACCACTAATTTAGTATATTTGAAGGATGCATTTCTAGTACTACTGTGAAAGCACTTCAAGCTGATTCAGAAAATAACCAAACTATTCCAGAACTACGAATATCGCCTTCAAGGTTTTTTGTGTTTGTTTTTAGTGCATTCCACCCTAACAGAGTTGAATGGCTTTATTTCCTTTAGAAAATATGAATCTCTCAAATATGTAAAAAATAAAAGTGGACAGGTATATCAACTACTTAGTCTAAATAAAACACATTACCTGCCTTAGGCAGCCTATCCCAAAATTGTACTGAGAGCAATTTGAAGATAGTAACGTAAAACACCAATAAAGTCAGATAGCAGAGTACTATAATTGAACCAGAAAAACAACAGAATAGCTCAGTCTATGAATTAAGAAAACAGCTCCAGGCCAGGCACGGTGGCTCACACCTGTAATTCCGGCACTTTGGGAGACTGAGGTGAGTGGATCACTTGAGGCCGGGAGTTCAAGACCAGCCTAGCCAACATGGCAAAAATTAGTCAGGCGTGGTGGTGTGTGCCTATAATCCCAGCTACTTGGGAGGCTGATGTGGGAGGATCGCTTAAACCCGGAGGCAGATGTTGCAGTGAGCTGAGATCGCTTATAAAGGATCCAACCTAATTAAACCTGAGAATGTATCTCTTTTGCCTCTAATAGACTAGTCACGTGACAAGCTCAATTATCTAATCCAAATAACTCCAAGTGCCCTTCCCACTGACTCTGCAAACTCTGCTGGAAACGCAAAGCCTAGTAGTAAGACGGAAGACAGAGGAATATACAACATACAGAACGGGAATAGTGCACGAAAGGAGTGCACCTTCCTGGTGCCTGTGTCCCATCACTCCTTGGCGGCGGTGGGTACGCCGTGGCAGGAGGCCATACTAGGAAGAGGTTAGGAACTGCAACATTTTATTTTACTCTCACTCGTCAACAGTCACTGACGATGTCACTGAAGATGCTCAACGGTCACTCAAAAGGCATCCTTTAAATGGAGGACAATCCAACTAGCGCATGGACTGGTGAAAGGATAAATAAAATGTGCTATATTCATACCATGAAATATTATTCAGCCAAGAAGAGGAATGGAGCACTGATACATTATACAATGAGAATGAACCTTGAAAACATAATGAGTGAAAGCAACCAGACACAAAAGGCCACATACTACATGATTCCATTTATATGAAATGTCCAGACGAGGTGAATCCATAGACAGAAAGCAGACTGGTGGTTGCCAAGGGCTGGAGGGAGGGAAGGAATGGGGAATGACTGCTAGTGGGCACAGGGTTTCTTTTTAGGGTGATGAAAATATTCTGAAATTACATAGTAGTGACAGTCACAGAGTCTTTGAATACACTAAAACCACTGAATTGTACACTTAAAGGTGGTGACTTCTATAGTACGTGAATTATATCTCATTTTTTAAAAGGCACTCTTCAGTTTAGCACTTCTACTGCCTCTTAAGTCCCTCAGTGCTCAAGACCAAAGGGCCTGCTTCCCAGGGCACCCAGGTGCTATCCTTTTAATCTTGCCCTATTTATGACGTCAAGAGGAAGTGATCTTTGAGAAAGATTAAGGGCTCACACTATTTTTGTTTCATCACATAGTAGAAGGGAAAGGAAAAACGTAAAATCAGAACTTCGGTGTAATCTTTGGTCAATCAAGTTAAGGCAATCCATGATGTGTCTACTGCAATAAAAGTAAGCTGTTCAATCATCCTGGGGCAGTGTACACCATAGTTTTATTGTTTTTTATTGTAGAGACGGGGTTTTCGCCATGTTCCCCGGGCTGGTCTTGAACTGCCAGGCTCAAGCAATCTGCCCTCCTCAGCCTCCCAAAGTGCTGAGATTTTTTTTTTTTTTTTTTGAGCTACTTCTTTATCTACCAGATGATGAACTGTATATAGTATTTAAATAGTTCTGAATCTTTGGCTGGTACATTTTGAAGAAGATAAACCATTAATTCTTACCAAGATTCATTCATCTTACAATACAGAAACTGTGTTAAGATATAAAATAACAGATGGTGCTAGAGAACCAGTAATAGATCATTCAAAATAACTAGTTCTGATTTTTAAAAAATCACTAGCTCGCCTGTAGTCCTAGCTACTTGGAAGGCTGAGGGAGGAGGACTGTTACCAGTGTGGGCAACACCGCAGGACCTTGTCTCTTAAAAAAAAAAAAAAATCTGATGCCTTTCTGTTTCCTCCATTAACTATTAAATACGTCCCTATGTGCAGGCTGGAATCTTCAGTTTGGCACACAAAATAGAACACTCATCCACAAGTCTGTAAGAACAAGAAATACTGATTCTCTTCATCTGCCACTATCGACTCTGGATTGTTATCTTAAACTCGCTTGGGGTTACCAAATAGTCCACATCTGCCTTTACTGTGGAAAGACTATTTGGTAACAGAAAAATGCTCAGGAATTCCATGAAGCCACAAATTATCAACATGAGTTATCTGTTCATAAACAATGTCTTAGGAAGAATTTATCATGTTATGGGGCATAGTCATCATGTTACCTTGTCACACCACGCAGAGCAAATCCAGGAACAGCAGGCATGAAAGCACCAGGTTGATGAGTATTCGAGTATAGGTTTGAATAGCATCCCTACAACTAGAGTTTGGGGGGTGTGTGTGTGTGTATGTGAGTACAGTTTTAGGGAGAGGAGAGGCAACAAGGGTGTTGTACCACTGAGCTCTTTCACTTTTATAGAATGATGCTTTAAAAGGAATCAGAGGACATTATGATAAGGATGACTTGAGTGGATGTGACCTGTAAGCCTCACATAACAAACCTGGAATACTGGCTCTTGGGTTCTAGCTTAAGCGTCACACTTACGAAAAAGAAATGTCTAGACTCAGACATAAAGAAAAACAAATCTATAAAGAATATCATGTAACCTATTCAAAATTATGCACGGCAAGAGAAACATAAAATCTCCAGATATTATATCAGATATATATTATACCCAAAATTAAATTACTTGTAAACAAATCCATTTACACTGAACCCGTCATTATATATTTGAGTATGTATTTGTAAATTGAATCCGTCATTATGTATTTGTGACACCTAGATTAACATATGACACCATGTATAAGAACACAGTGCCATCTACGTCTGTGCCTCCTTAGATGGTGTTTTATTCGAATCAGAAAATTAAATAGCATGAGTCATCTTAATGTTAACCCTAGTTCAAAAGCGAATGTCACAAGTTTAAAAACCTCAACTAATTCAAACACCCGATTTCAACCAATATTTTACTTTTCCATCAGGGATTTACCAAAATTATTAATAAAAAGCAAAACGAACATATAAAAGTTTTCTTTCTTTCCCATGTATTATCATTTGGGAACATTAAAAAGAAGGGTAGAGAAACAGAAGCCTAGAAAATTCACAAACTAGATATTACTATATAATCATACTAAATGTGTACATACTATTAAAAATACACAAAAATGGGCTGGGCGTGGTGGCTCACGCCTGTAATCCCAGCACTTTGGGAGGCCGAGGCGGGCAGATCATGAGGTCAGGAGATCGAGACCATCCTGGCTAACACGGTGAAACCCCGTCTCTACTAAAAATACAAAAAATTCGCCGGGCGAGGTGGCAGGTGCCTCTAGTCCCAGCTACGCGGGAGGCTGAGGCAGGAGAATGGCGTGAACTCCAGGGGGGCGGAGCCTGCAGTGAGCCGAGATCGCGCCACTGCACTCCAGCCTGGGTGAAAGAGCGAGACTCCGTCTCAAAAAAAAAAAAAAAAAAAACACAAAAATACACACTCACCCCCTAAAATATCTCAGGTATAACAAGGGACATTGTGCTGCCCTATAAAAGATACTCCTATGGTATTTTCAAATGTGTTTTCTCAAAATAATTAATCTAGAACCTCTTATTTCCAAACCCGAGCCTCTGTACTGTCCAAGACAAACAAAAACCAACACAATGTTCTACTCTGTAATTTAAAAAGACATCATCTCCTTCTGATGTCCTTCCAATGCTTTTCTAAGGTAGTCATCTGAGCAGCTAAGCAGGTACTCCCGACATCTGAAGAGCTTTCAATCTATTATAGCCTCATTACAGCTGACTCTTGAAAAACATAGGTTTGAACCGCATGAGTCCACTTATACAGGATTGTGTTCTGCCTCTGCCACTCGAGACAGCAAGACAAACCCCTCCTTATTCTCTTCCTCCTCAGCGTACTTCCATGTGAAGAGATGAGGGTGAAGACCTTTATGGTGATCTACTTCCACTTACTGCATAGTAAATATATTTTCTCTTTCTGATTTTCATAATATTTTCTTTTCTCTAGCTTACTTTATTGTAAGAATACAGTATATAATACATATAACATACAAGACATGTGCTAATCAACTGTTTATGTTATTGGTATGGCTTTGGTCAACAGTAAGGTATTTAGTAGTTAAGTATTTGGAGAGTCTTTTTTTTTTTTTTTTTTTAGACAGAGTCTCACTCTGTCACCCAGACTAGAGTGCGGTGGTGTGATCTCAGCTCACTGCAACCTCTGCCTCCCAGGTTCAAGTGATTCTCATACCTCAGCCTCCTGAGTAGCTGGGACTACAGGCATGCGCCACCACACCCAGCTGATTTTTGTATTTTTAGTAGAGACGGGGTTTCACCATGTTGGCCAGGCTGGTCTTGAACTCCTGACCTCCAGTGATCCGCCCACCTCGGCCTCTCAAAGTGCTGGGATTACAGGTGTGAGACACTGTGCTCGGCCCAAGTCAAATGTTATATGTGATTTTTGACTGGGGGTGGGGGCAGTGGGGAGTGTGGGTGCCCCCAACTCCCAAATTGTTCAAGAGTCAACTGTATTTGAAAAACCTAATACTTTGAAAAAATTCATTCTAATTACACTGTTAAGGAGATGCTGGATAAATTTAGCTGTCACTAAATAGTAAGATTTATAGACTTGTTTTATTTCTGCTTCCCTGACAACTACTTTTTTTTTTTTAAACCTAACTAGGCAGGGGATGATAATCAGTAGCTGTTGCTGTGCTGTACTTGAAGACCAAATACCTTAGTTGCTTCAAGAACTCCACATCAGAGTTGCTGTTAATGAGCTTGATGAAGTCCTCATAAGAGGGGGCATAGGTGTAGGCTCTCTTGTGACGCTCATTCATCTGCTCTCTGTACTCCAGCTGGGCAAGCAGCATCTGGTTAATGTAATCTGGATTACTCAGTAACTCCACTACTGGCTTCAAGACTACAGGAAGAAGAAGAAATCGCCACTGAGAAAGGTATTCTTCTTTAAGGGAACTGTTTATATATCACATAATTGAATCTACATTTGGAAAACATTTTTCAAGTAGCCAAACAGGGGAATATCTATATAATACAATAAACAATTCAAAAATGTACACACACGCACACATACGGCTGCCTATCCCTCCAAATATGTTATCATCTATGGCTATAATCAAGTTCTCATTTTAATAAATAAGTTAAATGTAAAGGAATAATGAAGGGAAGTCATTTGGAACTCAAGTTGCTAACAAAACTATCAAAATTAAGGCCGGGTGTGGTGGCTCACGCCTGTAATCCCAGCACTTTGGGAGGCTGAGACAGGTGGATCACTTGAGGTCAGGAGTTCGAGACCTGCCTGGCTAACACAGTGAAACCCCAATCACTACTAAAAATACAAAAATTAGCCATGCATGGTGGCACATGTCTGTAATCCTAGCTACTCAGGAGGCTGAGACAGGAGAATCGCTTGAACCCGGGAGTCGGAGGTTGCAGTGAGCCGAGATCGCGCCACTGCACTCCAGCCTTGGCGACAGAGCGAGACTCCATCTCAAAAAACAAAGAACCAAAAAATAACAACAAGCAAAAAAATTAGGTACGCTGATTTTTTTTCTTTTATTTATTTTATAAGGCTCAATACGTTTTGACAAGCTTAGTCTGCCAAAGGATGAAAGTCAACATTCTCCCCAACTGGTTAAAACAGACCTCAGAGAGGAAGTTAAAAAGTCAATGACACTATTACAAAGCCATCCTTGTAACTTTAGATTAGAAATTTCCTCTTTTCTCTGTGGTTGGTTATAATAGCTGATGGGTACAGCTGGCTTATCCTGAGATAATAAATGAGATAATCACTGCATCTCAAATGCAATGCTATTTGTCTGAGACTGAGATAGGGAAAGTTTCTCTCATCCTGACTAAGCATTTCCCGGGATATAGTTAACTTTTTTCTAGTAATCACATTATATTTTGGTACAGTTCCTTTTTATTTATTCCAATTTCACAAAATTATGTACAGTCATGCGCCACATAAAGACATTTTGGTCAACAACAGACTGAATATATGACAGTGGCCCCCATAAGATTATAATGAAGCTGACAATTTTCTACCATTTAATGACGTCAAGCTAGTGTAAACAAACCTACTGCACTGCCAATAGTATAAAAATACAGCACATACAATTATGTACAGCACATAATACTTGATAATGATGATAAATGACTGTTATTACAGAAGAGTCAAAAAGTTTAAAAAATTAAAAGTTCATAAAGTAAAAAAAATTATAGTAAGCTAAGGTTAATTTACTGAAGAAAATAAAATTTTAAATAAATTTAGTGTAGCCTAAGCGTACACTGTTTGTGAAGTCTGCAGTGGTGCACACAGGCCTTCAGAGTCACTCCCCACTCACTCAGACTCACTCAGAGCAACGTCCAGTCCTGCAAGCTCCATTCATGGTAAGTGTCCCATACAGGTGTACTATTGTTTATCTTTTATACCATATTTTTACTGTACCTTTTCTATATTTAGATACACAAATACCATTGCATTACAATTGCTGACAGTATTCAGTAGAGTAATGTGGTGTACAGGTTTATAGTCTAGGAGCAATAGGCTACACCATATTGCCTACACGTGTAGTGGGCTATCCCATGTAGATGTGCAAGTACACTCTATGATATTTGCACAATGACATTGTCTAGTGACACATTTCTTCGCACACATCCCTGTTGTTAAGCAATGCATTACTGTATGGGCATTATCAATAAATCATATAGCAAAGATATTTTAAGTAAATATGCTAATCAGAATTTGACTGTGGTCAGGCATGGTTGCTCACACCTGTGATCTCAGCAATTTGGGAGGCCGAAGTGGGAGGATCACTTGAACCCAGGAGTTCAAGACTTGCCTGCACAACATAGTAAGACCCCCATGTCTATTAAAAAAAAAAAAGGGAATTTGAATACACACATACACATATGTAATATATAAACATACATACTATGGATATGATATAGATACACACACACACAGACACACACACACTTTCATTAATGTATATATTATTGGCCTAGATAACTCAAAAGCTATCCCAAATGAATGCTTCCCTGTGGAGAGCATAAAAACTGGTTTTCTGTGTCAAAACATACAACATAATGGACTGTGCATTTGGTGATATGTCATATTAAAAATTTAAGTTTATCCTGTATGGCCAAATACTTTTAGAGACATATAAACAAGATTTTGAAAATACTTCAAATCCCATATGTTCAACAGTAAATAAGGTCTGCATGTAGCACATTAGTTTGCACACTTATTGAATTAGTAAAATCAACTGTATAAGTCTACCTTTTGTTGTGAGAATTTCTGCAAGCATTATACATAAGCTGAGAGACTGCACATCCTTTGAGGGGAGGAGACAAAACACCAGAACCCGAGAACACGTCTGTAGAAATCTTACTTCATCATCTGAGTTCCTCAAGCATGCGTGCAACACAAAAGGTCTTGGCTGTTCCTCATGTCTAAATAAAGAGAGTGAAAAAGAAGGAAAGAACTTTCTAGAAACAATTCAATTATGTACTATTAGGTAAAAAATATTTCAAATGAGAAACACATTGGTTATAGTAACTGCCATCTCCTAAATAATCAAATTTCCTCAACCATCAACTCATCGGGAAAACTTTTGCTAGAATAAATGCAAACACATGGCCTTTTTTGGATTTCAAATGAAATCATAACAATGAACTTCAGTAGCATCAAAGGGCCTATATAACTCCAAAATCATAGGAACAATCTAAAAAGGTAGGAGTATTTATTTAAGTAATTTTTAAGTCTTCTAGATGTTTTCTTAAATATGACCTGCAGCTTCATTTTTCAAAAAAACCTAAAAAACCATAAACCAGAGTTGCCAGCCTGCTTTCTGACTGGGAGATAATAGGATAAAAAGTCTACAGGTATTTCTAGTGAGCTAGAGGGTCTATAAACTCGACGTTTTCTAATTTGATGGCAAATTGCCTTCTGTGAGGCTCCAAAGTATTTTTCAACCAGTCTTGACAACCTTGGTTGTGCACTTCCCTGTCAGTACTGACTCCATCCCAGGAACATTAATTTGGAGGATCTGAGTGAAGAAGGCTGGAAAACAGAACTTTCTATACTTCCCTTCCCATAGTATCTTCATAGTGATTCAAGAAAGCCTGAGATGCTGCTTTTTCTAATATATTCTAGATAAGGAGGCAAAATATAAGAGATTTTTACAGTAACTAGTAGCTAACACTGAGAAAAAACATGAAACAGAGGGAGAGACACATAGTAGGTACCACACAGGAAATGAAACTAGTGCATATTAGTACTAGTTTATGACCGATGCCTCTCAGGTGTTAACTGAAATTTATTTTTGCAGTGGAGACTGAAGACTAGTTTCTAGAGTGTATAACACTAGAAAAGAAAGGTTTCCTCTGTCTTGTACAACATGAAGGAATTCTATCCTAATGTGGAAAGCCAACGACATGAAAAGAAATTTTTAGAATAAGCCTTTATGCATATACTGATATGTTGACTTTTTAAAAATGGCATCTTCAATTATTTTAAACTCCAGCTTTGCTGCCGGCTAGGTTGATATTTCAATATAGTAAGATTAAAATGCTACTCCTTTATCATGTCAAGCACTTTTAAAGGTAATTCTTTTTATAAATATATATTTAGTTAATAAGCACTGGAGGAAGTTGGGAAAAAAAACACTTTTCCAAGAGAAGCTTATTTAAATAATATCAAAATCTGTCTCCAACGGTACACAGTCCCTTCTCCGTAACAGTGGAAGGCAGATAATAAAGGAGCCTGGTACTCAGACTGCCACAAGTTCCTCTCCCTCCTACAGCTAAGTGAAGGAAAATACTTCTGACTGAGCCAAAGGCCAGAGGGCTGGCCAAAGCAGCTTGATCTATGGAAAAAGGAAAGGCAGATCTCTCCCTGGAATCCTTCCACTAACTCTGAGCAGGATATTCCTATGATGTGCTCTAGAAAGTGGACATCACGTATTGCTCTAAAGCCAAGAAAGCATTATGAGGGGTGGCGCTGCTTCTGTGGCAGGAGACATCTACTAGCCTTCTGGTGGGTTGTAGCATCAGTCTTTGCAGCATCCTTACTGTGTTCTGTGTGGATCAATCATTTGTTTGCCGTAATTCCTACTACTTACCTCTGGGTTCTCATTCCTTGAGTGAGCAAAAGGACATTAATCTTTTATTTAAAAAGTTTCAAATGTACAATGACTTAATCCTCCCACCTATACCAAAAAGTAGACATCATCACGTGTATTCTATAGATGAGAAAATTAAGATCTGAATGATTATGTGAACTGTCAACATCACAGAGGTAGTAAAAGGTAGAAACAACTCTCTCAAGTCCTGTTCTGTTTCGATCTCAAGTCCCAACTCTTTACATTACACAATCAGAAATTACAAAGATGAAAAAGAACATTTCAGAGATAAAGAAGGAAAACACGTGAACAAAAACATTCTTTTTTTCCCTCAAACTGCATGCCAGTACTTGACCAGCAAAGAAGAAAACTATGAAATTAAAGATGCTATTGAAATAATAGTATAAAAGCAATCATTTTTAGATTTTCCCAAAACATGCTGGAGCAAGACAGATGGGACAAAGGAAGAGGAAGCAGAGGCAAGAATTAAATGTGATATAGATCGGCTTAAAGCAGCAATAGAATGATAGCCTAGAAATAAACACAGGGTGACCGGAAAGCTGCCTCCACAAACAATTACCCAACAGTCAACTAAAGGACGTGTTGTTTTATTGAGGCAATTTATTATCGTTTGTCTGATAGTGGCCAATTCAGTTGGGTGCTACCCAGGCTACCAAAGTCATTCTGCAGCCAATAGAGATCTGCACACTACTGGAGATTTCTAGGACAAGAGCCCTGTTCACCTGGGGCAGGCAGATACACATATTTGCCATTAAACCTGGACTCACTGTCTGCTGGTCTCATTGTATGGTTTGTATAAGATGCTACACAGACAATATTAGTTCTCCAGGACACAATCATCTATATAAAAAATGCCAGTGACCTACTGGTACTTTTTCAAATATCCATAATCCAGGAGAAATATGGCAGAATTTTTTTTCTTTATTTTGTTCTTTATTTTTTATCATAAACTACAGCTTCTAGGCATAGCCCAGATGCCAGTAAAATAAATCTACCCTTGACATAAGAAAATTAGAAGCCCAAAGAGAAGGAGCTTGTAATATTAAATCACTTTCTGTTTCTATTATTCTGATGCTTTATCCATATCTTTATATTATCCACAAAAGAAGTAATTTCAAAAGCTAGTAAATGTCTGGATGAAAAATATATTCTCATGTTGAAATTAGATAATCATAAAACCACTGAATTTTTCTAACCACTTGCTCTTCTCCCAAATCTAAACCCATCGGTTTTCTAACTAGAATAAACATTGATTTAAAATACTGTCCTCAAGCGGGGCACAGTGGCTCACTGTAATCCCAGCACCTTGGCAGGCTGAGGCAGGTGGATCACTTGAGGTCAAGAGTTCGAGACCAGCCTGGCCAACATGGTGAAACCCCATCTCTACTAAAAATACAAAATGTAGCTGGGTGTGGTGGCACATGCCTATAATCCCAGCTACTCAGGGGGCTAAGGCACAAGAATTCTTGAACCAGAGAAGTGGAGGTTGCAGTGAGCCAAGATCGCACCACTGCACTCCAGCCTGGGCAAAGAGTGAGGCTGTCTGTAAAAATAAAAATAAAAAATTATATATATATATGTGTGTGTGTATATATATACGTGTGTGTGTATATATATATATATATATAGAGAGAGAGAGAGAGAGACAGACAGACAGACAGACAGGCAGGCAGAATACTGTCCTCTACTGGACCATCATTTAAATACTTTCAAATGAGCTTTCCCTGAATTCAAACAAGTCTTTCATAGTATTTATCAGGTGGAACTATGGAACACTTGAAATAACGGATAGCACAGCAACTTAGCAGGTGCTTGCAGAGGTTGGTGAACACTTCGAAAGGAGAGGCTGAAGCTTTTGAGACTCTAGGAGGTAACTCGAGTCCTATTTCTCTCACTTTCCTTATTAATTCACACCCCTCCCCGCTTACTGGAAGTTACTTTCTCTATAAGCAGCAGTTTTCAAAGGGTGGTCCAGAGACTCCTGGGTGTCCCAAGATCCTTGCAGGGGATCTGGGATGTTAAAACTATAGTAATATAAACAGGTCATTTGTCTTTTTCATTCTCATTCTTCCAAGCATAGTAGTTTCCTCAAGCTACATGACGTGAAATGGCATCATCACTCCCATGGCTAAGGAAAAGTGTCCTGTGTACCCTTGCACTTTTTAAAATTCTTAGTTTTTAAATATCAAATATGGTAAATACCAATAGATACGATGAGTAGTGAACTGGCAAATGTTGGCTCTCCTGAGGAAATAAATGCTCTGATTTGGATCATCTGCCCATTCCATGGTGTAAATACTCTCACCATGGCCCATTTCAAGCTACCAATCTGGTATAACTGAACTAAAAGTTGGGAAGACTGTGCACAGTTCACTCCTGCATGCCAGTACAAGCCAGCTCCAGCTCACCACTAGATAGAACCCATAGAAATGAGCTCTTTGAAATTCTCAGAAACTTTTAAGAATGTAGAGAAATTCTGGGAACAAAAAGTCTGAGAACCACTGCTTTACAGTAATGGTTTTCAAACCATGGTTTGTGACTTTTAAGTAAGAAAATAAAATTGAGTTGGTCTTAAACATTATTTCTTAAAAAACGTTAAAAAAAGTGTCAACGTTATTAGAGGTAACAAAAGTACTGTTTTATGAAACGGGGTCATAATATCAAGTGAATTTCTCACAGTAGGTCATAGTTTTAAAAAAAAGTTCACAAAACACTGGGGCAGCAAGCTGGAAAACAGTGGTCATGTCACAGCTCTGTGGATTTTGGCCTCATAAACCTGACGGAGGGAAGAAAAGTCACACGAAGGGGCAATACAGCTGGGAATGGAGACCTGCTGCACAGCCGCATTCAGCAGCAAGGTCCCCCACAAGAAGAGCATCACAGGGCAGAAGGGTGACGTCATCTACATACTTTATCTCTTCCCTGAAAGTGAGAATAGGCCACATTAACTGTTCCCATTCCTGTTGCAACCATGTCCATATCCACACAGGCAGAAGGCTACTCATTTCAGTTAGACAGCTTTTTATGTACAACTGTTATGTACATAACAATACAAAGGGCTAACAAGCCTAAATATTAGCCACTTTCATAATGAAATTTCTCTCGTCAAAGCCCACAAGCTCCAACGTGTACAACTGTTATGTATGCAACAACAGAAAGGGCTAACAAGCCTAAATATTAGCTACTTTCATAAAGAAATTTCTCTAGTTAAAGCCCAGAAGCTCCAATATTAAGTACCTTTGAAAATCAGTTTTCAGGATATTGTGATGCAACAGAGCTCAACACAGGACTCACAAAAAGAAACATGAACCATATTTAAATTTGTCTAAATACTGTAAACTCATTCACACTGTTCATATTAGAAAACACTACATTTAAATTTTTTATTTCTAGTACTCATAATACTATAAGATCATCACAGTGCTGGCTCAGTGAAATTCATTTTACTGTTTATTTATAGAATTAATTGTATTTATAAAGTGGGTTTCCAGCAGAAAGTAAAAAAAAACTACCAGAACACAATTATTCCCTCTTAATAAATCTATATTTTCAAGCGAATGCCAGCAATAGGCAGAATATTCTAGAGTTTTATCTTGACTTTGACCCCTTACTCAATTAAAAAAAAATTAACGCAAAAAAAGGGGATAAGTTGCTTATAACAGTTACCTGGCATTAGCAGCTTTCAGGTCACAGAAGTGAGTGAGTAAAGTCCTCACAACATCATTACAGACAACTTTAACCACATCCACGTGACTCAGTCTGTGGTGCAGCTGTCTGGCAATTTCCCAAAAGTCTTCCAAGAGCAGATGGTAAAGTTGTCCCTCATCTCTGCTGAGGTTTCCATACCAGGACAGAATGTAATCTCTATAACTGTAGTCGAACACTACCAGGAATAAACAAAGCAATGAGTAAAATAAATGAAAGAAGCAAACACCAAGACTGCATTTCTACTGGAAACTGGCCACCTACTATTTAATATTCACTGTGTAAAATTAAAGAGAGGAGAAAACAGAACTCCTGAGAATTCCCAAGTCTTTTAAGACGGAAGATTCTCATCTAACTAGAACGTTTAGGTACGGTGACCATGTCCTAAATTTTCCTACAGAGCCCTATTTTAAAATATTCTATCTCGGTGCCAAACTACCTAAATTTCTTAAAAAATCAGAGCATCTTATGTAGTGGCCATACACTTATGAAGTGTACCTGATATCAATCTATTGTCTCTTTGCTCCGAATTCAGCCTTTTTGCCCTGCTTTATGATACTGGAGCTGGGCCCTGCAAACGCTGTCAGTTTCTTTGCACACTGGCATAATGTTAAGTGTGTCAGTAGCACATGCTGGAGGGCAACTGGAGGAGGAAGGGGCTGCTCTCCCCAGTTCCTGTGTGTTCTTCTCTGACTGTTCCTGCCATATTTAGCAGCAGGCATGGCACCCGATGGTGTTCACCCCAACAGCAAGTTCCAATGCCATCCACCGGGCAGCTTCCCACAGAATTCTGCTGGCATCCTATGGGTGGCTCTCCCTCGCCGGTGGTATCTGCTCAAGCTTCTTCACCATCAAGTGGGCCAAGGTTGTGCCTTCTCCAAGGCCTGGATCTCAATCCAACGGTAAAGAAAGAAACTTCTTCCAAATTTGTTCTGTCCTAAGGTGCTCTGCCTCAGTCCTAGCAGGAATGGCTGCTCCCAATATCTGCTCTTCCTTATTCTTTAGTGTTCTCTTTACTCCTTAGTACTTAATCCCATGTTGTACATTAATAATTCTTTATATTTAACTTTCTCTGTTCAATTACAGTGTGGTTTCTATCTCCTAACAAGACCTCAACTAACCTAGGAAGAATCCCATAAATCAGTCTTGGATATCACACTAGGCTCAGCCTCTGTGGCCAATCGCCTTCTTTGGAAGATTTCTAGTGCCTGTGTTCTTAATTCTGCGCCTTGGAATTACAAAAGCCTAGCCATAGACCAGTGCTATCTAATATGAATATGAGAGCCACATATGTAAGTTTTAAGTTTTCTAGAAGACACATTAAAAAAGTAAAAAGATACCACAACAAAAAGCTCATAAAAAATAAGATAATAAAAATAAAAAAGTAAAAAGAAACAGGTAAAATTCACTTTAATAATATATTCATTTAACAAAATATATATAAAATATTATTTCAACATGCAATCAATATTTAAAACTCATATTTTGAAAATAACATACTTTGCTTTTCTCGTAC
The DNA here is from genome assembly GCF_028878055.3 of Symphalangus syndactylus. Taxonomy (NCBI): domain Eukaryota; kingdom Metazoa; phylum Chordata; class Mammalia; order Primates; family Hylobatidae; genus Symphalangus; species Symphalangus syndactylus. The sequence continues at coordinate 158,434,174 of NC_072426.2, read as the reverse complement.
TGCGCTCTGTAATCTGGTATATGTTTTATTCTTTCAGCAATCTCAATTTGGACCAGACACATTTGGGGCACTCAACAGCCACATTGTCTAGTGGTTACTGTGTTGGACAGCACAGTTTCTAAAGCCTATTTAGAAAGAAGGTGAAGCCAGTGTGATGTTTGCAAGAAGCCAGGTCTTTTGAAAAATAAAATATTAGTGGGCTTGGTGGTGACTCCCCACAGGGCTCCAAGGGAGAAAAACATTTAGCAACACAATCCTGCTCCACCTCGAGGGTACCAAGGTTATTTTTTATCACTTCTTATTTCTCAGAGTTTTTTTTTTTTTTTTTTTCATTTTTCAAACATTATTTGATTTGGCTTAATTGCAGATGTCATTTCAGGTAAATAATTTATCCTGCTGCTTTTCTTTGCTTGTCTGCACACTACTTTATCCCCAGGAATCCTACGTGAACCAGATCTACTTCACAATTCCCTACGAACAACTAACCTATAAGTGTCAAATAATTTTTTAGCCTAGAATTTGGGGTTCATGTTATTCATCTTGGCCACTACACACCAATTTAGAAGCTTCAGAATAATAAACTGGCTGGGCACAGTGGCTCATTCCTGTAATCCCAGAACTTTGGAAGGCCAAGGTGGGAGGAACACTTGAGCCCAGGAGCTTGAGATCAGCCTGGGCAGCATGGCAAAACCCCATCTCTACAAAAAATACAAAAATTAGTCGGGTGTGGTGGTGGATGCCTATATTCCCAGCTACTTCGGGCTGAGGCGGGAGGATCATTTGAGCCTGGGAGGTGGAGGTTGCAGTGAGTCAAGACAGCGCCACTGCATTCCAGCCCGGGTGAGCAAGCAAAACCCTACTCAAAAAAAAAAAGAAAAGAAATTTAGGTGAGCTTTCTGTGGGGAGGGATTGGAGGGTGGAGAGAGGGAGAGTCACTTTTCTTAGAAAACTGAATGGCAATGGAATCACATATTTGCAAGTGCCTACAGGTCAAAGGAAGCATAATTTTGGTATTAATATTCTATGATGGCTTTTTTCATGGTTGAAATATCAACCAAGGAAGTACATTCAATGTTTTTTCACATTTCCAGTATTTTTGCAATTCAGCTTTATAACAATTTATAAAACAGCATTTTAAATCTCAAAAACATGCAACAGCATTAAGATTTTTGTTCACAAACTGATACAAAGGTTTAGATAAATTTTCAGAGTGATTCCAGTGGCCTCAGTTGTAGGGATAAGAAAACTGTGTCTTCCAGCTGAGAACAATTGATTGCCAAAGACAGAAAAAAAGATACTACCTCAATCTTTTACTACTCAGCAAATAAAATTTATAGAGGGCTTCTAGTATGTAAGGTAGAATCACTATCCATATCACTAAGCACTGGACACAAAAAAGAAGGTAAAACAAAAGCAAAACCAGAAAACAAGGCATATGAAACTCTCAGTCATTTTCTGCTCATTTTCAGATATTAATTTGAACATATGGCTGTAATGTTTTCTAGGTTTTGCAAAAAGTAGCTACATCTCAACCCTAATCGTACTATTCCATTAAGGAAAAACAGCGGAAATGGTTTCTGACCCAGATGAAACTGCAAAAACAGGAATGGGTTGATCCTATAATCTCATTTATTGGCAACAAACAAATAGACCACGGTTTCTACATAGTAAGTGAGTTTCATCCCTTCAGGAAATTGAGGCTCAAAGAAGTGAAGTAACTTGCTCAAAGAGGTGGCAAAGCCACGTCTCCTACCTGCCAGTCACTCTTTCTACTCAGCACACTGTAGTCCTGCACATAGGTAAACAAGATAAGCTGCATGAGTAAAAGACAGGCAAAACCGAAAATAGCATCCTCGTCCACTGGATATCCAGTTTGTTTAAAACACATTTACATGAAAAAATATATGTAAAAGGCTGTACTTTATAAAACTGCTGTACAAGACACAAACAGAACCAACGAGTGAGGCCAGGCGAGGTGGCTCACACTTGTAATCTCAGCAACGACACCTCTCTTCAAGCTAAGTATCAAAAAACTATATATAACTTAAAAAGTATGGGCTGGGCGTGGTGGCTTACATCTGTAATCCCAGCACTTTGGGAGGCTGAGGCAGGCAGATCACCTGAAGTCAGGAGTTCCAGACCAGCCTGGCCAACGTGGTAAAACCCTGTCTCTACTAAAAATACAAAAATTAGCCATGCCTGGTGGCAGGCGCCTGTAATCCCAGGTACTCCAGAGGCTGAGGCAGGAGAATCACTTGAACCCAGGAGGCATAGGTTGCAGTGAGCCGAGATTGTGCCACTGCACTCCAGCCTGGGCGACAGAGCGAGACTCGGTCTCAAAAAAAAAAAAAAAAAAGAAGAAGAAGAAAAAAAAGCCGTGATTCTAAATATACATTATATAACCATATAAACTAATTTACACAAGTACACATATGAACAAAATACTTTAAAACATACCCTACGGGTCAACTTAAGGAGACAGAGAAATTCGTAACCATAAAATTATTTCATGGCTTTTACTAAGAAATAAACATTCAAGATCAAGACGCCAACTAAAGAAAAAAAAGAAATACACAGAAACAATACAATTAATCACAATGAGAAATGAAAGAACACTTATCCTCACTACTAGGCAAAAAAATCTTTCTTCTAAAGGCGTGATAACACCCAATACAAATTCAGGTGCTATTATCATTCAAGTATATCTAGTTTTAGAACTGCTCTCAAAGAAATGAGTAGGCAAAAAGGAGGCCACTGGAGATTAGAGAGAATGAAGTAACAAGATTGGAACTTTAGTTTTAGTTAGGTTAACCTAAAAATAGGATTTAGGGTAACACAGTAGAGAAAAACTATAGATGAGGATGCAAGTTAAAAGGCTCCCGCGTTAGTCTAGACAACAGGATGTTACGTAATTGCTACCCACAAATTTTCAGAACAAGGAATGAGCTAAGTAAACAGTATAAGAAAGAGAGCTTCAAGAGGGCTTTTTCTACCCTTGCCTTTTCCCCTGAGCAATTCAGAAATACAATTCAGAGATACATGTTCTGCCCAGGAGGTAGAGCCCCATGGGTCATAAAAGTCCACCACCTGGGTCTCTTAGAACAAAGAGACAGTCCTCATTCAACCAGAAACTTGTCTAAGACGACAATGATAAACAACAACAACAACAACAATTCTATTTTTCATTTAGATGGTCTTTTATGGTTTGTAAAGTTTCAAAATGCAATGGAAAGTTATCTTCTAGAAAGATTTGGGGTTATTAGTTTATGTGATTGATAGAGCTATTTATTTATCCAATAAAAAAAAAGGATACATATTGCATGTCACTGGGAGAAGGGCATGAACTAGAACTCGATGAGCTGAGCTTTCTAAAGGGTGGGAGAAGTCATGTGAGCCTTGCTTCCTCTGTGCCACCATCTAACTCCCAGACAGCCAGACATCTAGAACAGCCATACAGTGGGCCTTGGAAAAAAAGACTACCACATAAGGTTTGCCTTATCTAGGACCTGTTCCAAAGCTGTTAAAAGTTCTATATAAAAGTTCTGTTCTCCATAAAACTTCCGTTATACTTTGACAATGACCTTGCAGTATCTTCCACTGTTATGATTGTTTTCAAGTTATGACCCTGTGTATAACAATTACTTATAGGCATATTTACCACTGAAATTCAGAAAAGCATTAAGAGCCAATCAAAACTAGCTGAAATGTGCTCACTCTGAAATGTATATGTAGGCTGGGCATGGTGGCTCACGCCTGTAATCCCAGCACTTTGGGAGGCCAAGGTGTGTGCATCACCTGAGGTCAGGAGTTCAAGACAAGCCTGGCCAACATGGTGAAACCCCACCTCTACTAAAAATACAAAAATTAGCCAGGCACGGTAGCTCATGCCTATAATCCCAAGCTACTCAGGAGGCTGAGGCACAAGAATCGCTTGAACCCGGGAAGCAGAGGTTAGTGAGCTGAGATCATGCCACTGCACTCCAGCCTGGTTAACAGAGTGAGACTCGGTCTCAAAAAAAAAAAAAAGAAAGAAAAAAACAAGTCTGAAATGTACATGTAACATTAATTGTAAAAAATGAGGGTAATGGTATTTAATTCTAAGATATTCAGACAGTGGGTTTTTTTGTGTGTGGCGTCTGGGGTTTTGTTGTTTTTCGGAGTTTTCTGCGTGGCAGACAGGGTCTTTTATAAGACCGTCTGAGGTCAGCATCCCCAAGGTCTTGAAAAAGAATTATATTTTCAATTCAAAAACTTTCAATTTAAGATTGAACACACCACTGAACAAATGGCATGTACTCAATAATTATACAATTAAATTATCTGGTCCACATTAGAGATAGTTTAGGGTAGGCTAGTGAAAATTAGGCAATAGATCTATTGAGATTTAATAGTAAGTCAAAAAGATTTTTATAAGTCTTTTTTTCCCTGTCTTCTGTCAGTTTTCTGGTAAATGTAGCTTTTGGAGAAACTTCTGAAGCTATCTGGTACAGAAGGGTAACTGTTCTGACTTCTCAAAAAGAAGAGTTCACTCATATTAGATCTGAACCCCTAAAATATAGTTTTACATTTTAAACTGGCTAACAAAACAGAGCAGTCATATGCTTTGGTCACTTTCCTCAAGTGTGCCATTTAACTTCCAGCATTTGTAGCTTTAGTATTTCTTATTGTTCCACAGAAAGCTGGAGTATATTATTGTGCTCTGCATTTTTGACTATTACTTCTTTCTTCTTTGTAATTCAGTCTGTAAAGACTTAAATCCTAACTTATATTGAGCTACAACACAAGCACAAATTTAGTGAGAAAAATATCAGCACACAAACATGTAGAACATGTATACACGCAGACACACACACATGCCTTATATGGTAATTAACTCTTTAAATGTTTTTAAATTACACACTCTAAAAGCAATAAAATAGATATATAAAGACAAAATGGTACCATAATGTTCTCTAGTTTAAATTAGCTTCCAAGGAGGAGATTTTTAGATAAATATTTCATAAGCATTTAGTATAACTGAATTTAAATTACTACAGCCTTAACAAGTATATTGTTTAATGTTTTGCAAATGTACAGAGACCCTCAATTTGATTAATATTAAATCTATTATAGCTAGTTAATAACATTCTGAATTCCAATTAAATATATTGGTGTCAGGTTTAGAAATGTAAATCAAACCACTCCAGAGATGCAAATTATAACCACTAAAGATTTTCTACATGCTGATGAAACCTCTTAGCCTTCTCAATATACATTTCTAGATTCTAATTCTCCATAAAAGTAACTGGTCAAATTTTTCTTGGAAGGTGATTCTAGTTTTGTTTGTTGTTGTTGTTGCTGTTGAAGAACTACTGCCAAATGCGTGAATTTTACTCCCAATAACTAACTTTCTAGCAGCTACTAGCTCTCCTTTTGTTAAGATTATATAATGCTGAACTTCAGCAGCTTTTCCCTGAAAACCACTTTAAAGCAAAGAACAGGTAAAAAAAATTGTGAACATTAAGAATGTGGTTTAAAAAAAAAAAAAAAAAAAAGCAAAGTGTAATAAACTGAAACACTTACCCAAAGGCTTTGGAAAACATTTTCCTTTCAGAAGAGATCACTGAATAGAAATTAGCTTGAGGATAATGTTTTTGCCAAGTAAGTCTCAACCCTTATTCTGTCTTTTTTTTTCCCCATAAGTACTTCTGAAACAAACTGGTCTAAAATAAAGGTCATGTCCAAGTAAAGAGAAATTTCTAAGTCTTCAAAAATTAAAGAGACACTCATGTTCATAGCAGCATCATTTACAATAGCCAAAAGGTAGAAAGCAACCCAAGTGTCCACTGATGAGTGAATGGATAAACAAAATATGGCACATACACACACACACACACACACACACACACACACACATAATGGAATATCATTCAGCCTGAAAACGGAAGGAAATCCTGTCACGTGCTACAACATGGATGAAACCTGAGGACATTAAGTAAAATAAGCCAAACACAAACAGACAAATACTATATGATTCCACTTAGGTAAGATACTTAGAGTAGTCAAATTCATAGGGACAAAAAGTAGAACAGTGGTTACCAGGGGCTGGAGGAAGAGAAAGGGGTTGTCACTTAATAAGTAAAGAGTTTCAGTTTTGCAAGATGAAAACAGTTCTAGAGATTGGTTGCACAATAATGTGGATGTACTTAACATTACTGAACTAAGGCCAGGCACGGTGGCTCACGCCTGTAATTCCAGCACTTTGGGAGGCCGAGGCAAGTGGATCACTTCAGGTCAGGAGCTCGAGACCAGCCTGGCCAACATGGTGAAACACCGTCTCTACTAAAAATACAAAAATTAGCTGGGCATGGTGGTGTGCGCCTGTAATCTCAGCTACTTGGGAGGCTGAGGCACAAGAACTGCTTGAACCCAGGAAGCGGAGGTTGCAGTGAGCCAAGATCATGCCACTGCACTCCAGCCTGGGCGACAGAGCAAGACTCTGTCACACACACACACACACACACACACACACACACACACAACATTATTGAACTATATACTTAAAATGGTTATAACGATAAATTTTATGTTATGTCTATTTTAACACAATTAAAACTTTTTTTAATATTAAGGACAGAGTTCTAATTCCAGGAGTGGTAGAATAGCTTATATCTGACTAACCTTCCTATAGAAAATAATTCGGAAATCTGGAAAAAAATATTAAAAAACTACAGATGTTCCTCAGCTTATGATGGAGTTGCATCCTAATAACGCCCCCATCCCACCCCACAAAAGTAAAAAAAACCATAAACTGAACTATCATAAATCAGGAACCATCTGTATTTAAAAGCACTGAGAGCAACCAAACTAAGCAATTAGAAGGAAATCTATTTGAAAGAAAGGAATGGCACTAGGTAAGATCCATGTTTACATACAGCTTTTCCCTAAAGACAACTGCAGTCTTAGAGGTACAGGCAGTAAACTGGAAGAGAATGTCTTTTGTGTTTTTCTTTTAATACATCAGGAAACAGATTTAAGAGTTGCCAGGGCTGCTGAAAATAAAGGCAAGAAATAAACGCCATGAAATCTGGGTACAGATTCTCAAATTCATTGCCAACTGTGAACTACACATGTATAGGGGTAAGACTACAGGAGACCAGTGGAAAGCAACAGCTGGAAGACTCAAAGAGCTGAGCAGATACTCCAACTACTGTCCACCAGGGAGACAGAGTTTGGAGCTAGAATTCCACTAATGGTGTTGGGCTTTTCATTGCAATTGTGGAAAGGCCATGAATCAGAGGAGTTAAGTCTATGTCCCCGGACTGAGGGATTCACTTTAGATTAAGGACAAAATCCAAACACACCCATCCTAAGAAAATGTATAAAACCAAGTATCTTCGAGGTGATCAGCCATTAATTAAACTGCATACTAAAAACCTCTTCAGAGGAAGATAACAGAATCTAGAATGTCTAAAAAGCAGCATCCACATTGTCCAGTATACAATCAAAAACAACTGGACGTCAGAAGAAACCCCCAAAAAGTGACATCTAGTCAAGAGAAAAAGCCATTAACAGAAACCAACATCAAGATAGCCCGGATGTTGGAATTATCATAAACGAACTTTAAAGCAGCTACTACAAAATATGTTCAAGAAATTAAAAATAAAAATGTCGTAATAATTGACAGACTAGAGAATCTCAGCAGAGAAGCAAAAATTGCAGAAACAAGAAAAAAGAACCGAATGGAAATTCTACACATGAAAAGCACAAAGTGTGCAATAAAAATTTCACTGGATGCACTTAACTACAGATTGGAGATGAGACAGAAAAAAAAATTGGTGAACTTGAAAAAAATCATCATCATCCTATCTATCTAAAGAACAGACAGGAAAAAAAGATTGGTAAATTGGACTTTATCAAAATTGAAAATATCCACTCAAAGATAGCATTAAGAAAACAAAAGGCAATTCACAAACTAGAAGAAAAATTTTCTGTATCTGTATCTAACAAAAAACATGAATCCAGATATTTTAAAAACTATAAATAAATTATAAGTTTAAAAAAGAAAAACTTGCATAGACACATCACAAATAAAAATCTGAAAATTGTCAATAACACATGAAAAGGTGTTTAATATCATAGTCAGTAGGGATACGTAATTTAAGGCCACAATAAGATACACCATCAGAATGGCTAAAAGAGGAAAAAAACAACAGCAAATGTTGGTTGTAATATGAAACAACCGGAACTCTCATAAATTGTTGGTGAGGGTCTAAAAAGAGACAATCATTTTGGAAAACTGTCTGGTAATTTATTATAAAGTTAAACATACAACTATCCTATGGCTCAGCAATTCTACTCCTATTTATCCAAGAGAAATAAAGACAGATGTCCACTGAAATATCTGTTGATAGCAACTGTATTGACTAACTTTCCAAAACTTAGAAATAACCCAAATGTCCAACAGGAGAAAGGGTAAACATATTGTGATAGCTGTATCAGTGTACTGGAATACCACCCACCCAAAAGTAACAAAGAAAAGACTGATATACACAATATGGATGAATCTCGAAAACATTATGCTGAGTAAAAGAAGCCAGGCATAAAAGAATACACACTGTATGGTTCCATTTCCATAAAGTTTTAGAAGAGGCAAAATGAAGTGATACCATGAAGGATGGGTGTTGATCAAAGGGGAGCATGAGGCAAATTTTCTAGAATGATGGAAATGTTCTCTATTTTGAATGAGGTGGTTATACAGTTATGCACATTAATGAAAATTACTGAATTGTATAATTAAGATTTGTACATTTCAAAGTATGTAAATTTTACCTCAATAAAAGCAATTATGAGTAAATCCTGTACATTTTTTTTGAGACAGGTCTCATTGTGTTGCTCAGGCTGGAGTGCAGTGGTGCAATCTAGGCTCACTGCAAATCTCTGTCTCTCGGGCTCAAGCAATCCTCCCACTTCAGCCTCCCAAGTAGCTAGGACTACAGGCATGTGCCACCATTCCCAGTTAATTTTTGTATTTTTTGCAGAGATAGAGTTTCACCATGTTGCCCAGGCTGGACTCCTGGGCTCAAGCAATTCACCCACCTCAGTCTCCCAAAATGCTAGGATTACAAGCATGAGCCACCACACCCAGCCAATCCTGTACTCTAAAATCATGCTTATGAGATTATGAATAATTGCCAAATTTTAAATCCAGTAAGTTTTATAAGTCATACTTTAAAGATTATGAATAATTGCCAAATTTTAAATCCAGTAAGTTTTATAAGTCGTACTTTAACTACTAATAGAAGTATTTTTTAAAATTTAATTATGTCCCCAAAGGTCTGAAATTCTGTGAATCCACACAATTTCAAACTGTTTCTGTACTGATATAGTACTCTCATTTTCAGATTTTGATATGGTGATTTTTGTGAACTATGATGAGCAAAACACATATATGTACATATCACTTATTCAGCTCTCTTAACTTCCTGTCTAACATCATGTATTCACCTGAAAAACTCATGACTTGTTTTCTGAAAATTATCTGAAACTGTCAATGTTTTTAGAAATTTGATATTTAAATCTTTCTTAAACCTTAATTTGATCTTCAAAATACATTATCTTTTAAAATTTTAATATTTAAAAGTACACCTATTTATTCCCACTTCCAGACATAGCCATATTTCACCTTCCACCACCCCGCTTCTGCCTTCTTCAAGACAAGCTTCATTGTACGTTCATTCCTCTGAAAGACTACTATCACTTAGTTGGGTTTAACTGGTTTATCTATGAGTGAGCCTGAGTCTATTTATCTCAACATACCTTCTCTAGGTTATAGCTAGAAGAAAAAAAAAAATTCCTAAAACCCATTTTAGAAAAGAGAGAACAGATCTGTGCTTCATATGATGCAACTAGCTCTACATGGCTGGCTAGTTTCACATGATCTGGAAATTCCTACTCAACAAACATGTAAATCCCTTACATGCAAACAAAACATGGATGTATTTAGTCATCAAATATAAACTCCTGAAGAAAAAATTCCTAATGCTACATGCAGACAAGAAGAATAAATTTGCTGGAGATTATTATTTTCCTCTTAGAACATAATGAATTGCTTTACATGGTAATTATATACTCTCATTTAATCCTTACCTTCTTTCAGAGCTTTATCCATATTATGAGAAATTACTACCCTTCTAGACTGAGCTGACTCATGTGAGTTTCCATACACAGGACTCTGAAATGAAAGGAAAAAAATACAAAGCAGATTACTGAATGAATAAATCACATATAAAAACAAAATCAAAGGTATGAAATGCCATCTAAACAAGCATTAAGATAAGACTTAACAAATAACTGCAGTTTTTCCACAAAAGTAAATAAATGCTTAAGGTTAAAATTTTTTGGAAGAAAAATTAAGGAAGGATTTTCCCTACCTGATACCCAAACAGTATAATGACTGTATAGGAATAAATAAATCAACACAATGGTAGGGAGTAAACAAACTGATGTAGCTATATATGTGCAAATTAAGAACATAATTTTCTTAAGAAGAATTTGAAATTAATGATAAAAACCACACACTACTCGGTAAATGCTGTTGGAATAATTTGATATTCACATGGGAATAAAAGGTTACGGTCTTACATTTTGTATATAAATAACTCCAAAAAGATTAAACAGCTAAACATGCTTTAAGCTAAAAAAGAATTAAGAGGAAATAAGGGAGCAGCTTTTTATGATCTTGGAATGGAAAAGGCTTCTCTAAAATAAAACACAAAATCCAAGTGGTATGAAGGGGAAAAAAAATGACAAATCTGACTACCTAAAATACAAAATTCTTGTTTCACAAAAGATAATGCAAACAAAATATAAATGATAGACTAGGAGACAATATCTGTAACATATGTAACAAAGAACTATTATTAAATATATAGAGACTCCAAAAATAAGAAAAATAACTCAAAAGAAAACCAAAGAAGTTGAAAGGGAAATCATAAAAGATAAACAAATGACCAATAAATGTATGACAAAAAAATGCAATCCCCTTTTTTATTGGAGGAATGCAAATTAGAGCAATGAGATACCATCAGACTGCCAAAGCAGCAGAAAGGACTCACCTATCTAATGTTGACAAGGACACAGGGAAACAGTTGTTTTCATATATTGTTGGGGAAATATCTATTTCTACAAGCTTTTAAGAAGGCAACTGAGCCACATATATCAAAATTTTAAAGGACTTTTTGAGTCTCACATGTTGCCCAGGCTGGAGTACTGTGGTGCTCACTGCAACCACTCAGCTCACTGCAACCTCCGCCTCCCAGGTTCAAGCGATTCTCCTGCCTCAGCCTCCAGAGTAGCTGGGACTTCAGGCGCACGACACCACACCCAGCTAATTTTTTATTTCTAGTAGAGATGGGCTTTCGCCATGTTGGACAGGCTGATCTCGAACTCCTGACCTCATGTGATCACCTGCCTTGGCCTCCCAAAGTGCTGGGATTATAGGCGTGAGCCACCGCACCCGGCCTAAAGGACTTTTTATTCTGCAATGCCACTCCTAGGACTCTGCCCAACAGAAATACAAAAAAGTACATGTATAAGAAATTTTACTACTATATTAATTATAGGGGCAAAAAAATTGGAAGTAACGCAAGTTTTTATATATACGTCAACAGTCAAAGAGTTAAATAAATTATTGGTATACCATTAAAAAGAATGCTTTAGGGATACATATATACCTTCATGGAAAGTCTTCTATGATGGGAAAATGTTTGCAAGCACAAACACTTTTAAAAGTGGTTTCCTCTAGGCAGAGGTATAGAATTTTTAAGTCTATGCGTGTCTGTATAACAGCAAGTGATGTTGAAAAAATAATAACTGTATAAAGATACTGCTTTGGGCTGGGTGCAGTGGCTCACGCTTATAATCCTAGCACGTTGCGAGGCCAAGGCTGGCGGATCATTTGAGGTCAGGAGTTTGAGTCCAGCCTGGCCAACACAGTGAGACCCCATCTCTACTAAAAATACAAAAATTAGCTGGGCATGGTGGCGGGCGCCTGTAATCCCAGCTACTCGGCAGGCTGAGGCATGAGAATAGCTTGAACCAGGAGATGCAGGTTGCAGTGAGTTGAGATCTCACCACTGCACTCCAGCCTGAGAGAGCAAGACTCTGTCTGGGAGAAAAAAAAAAAAAAAGATACTGCTTGGCGGCATTGTTTTTCTTAAAGGAGAGACTATAGAATGAAAACCCCACTATCTGGCTAGTGAGACTACATTAAAAAGAGGATTTTTTCACTTGATCACATATCACCGTAATCAAAAGCATGTACAATGTAATTGGGGTCTACCTACTGGTTTGAAAGGAAAAAAAGAAAAAAAATTGCAGAACATTTTTTTTTCACGTGAGAAATATTACAAGTTCTTGACCAGCAGTGCCACATGACTTGGAGAGCTAAAAGGCTAATGTTACTGTCACCCTCATCCTACAAACAAGTGTGGAGAACCACTTCATTCTCAAGCAGAGGCCAGACCAGCACAGATGCAATCAATCCCACAGCCCCAGGCCACCCAACTGGGAGTGGAGAATTTCCAGTCCTTGATTAGTCTCATGCTATCTACGATCAAGTGCCAAGGATGTCATCATTGTTCATGCTTACTGTTATTAAAAACACTCATGCTATCTACGATCAAGTGCCAAGGATGTCATCCCTGTTCATACTTACTGTTATTAAAAACAAACAAAAGTCTCCTGGTGACCTTATAAAAAAAGAAGAAAAAAGCCATAGATTCAAGATTTCTTAGTGGAATTTTTTTTTAAAACCTTAAGATGTACATGTTGCACCCAAGAAAGAAAAGACATTCCTTTATGCTCAAATTAACATATAGCATTCAACATTTTCCCCAGGAATTTTTTAAAAATCTTAATCATAATTATATATAGACAAAGACATTTAATGCATAAAAGAAAATCATGTGACCTTTTAAAACTATTTTCTAGTTTCTGGGTAGCTCTCTATGAAATTAAATAAATGATCTAGATTTTATTGAAATTTTAACATTTTTCATTTAGTTCACAGAAGAAAAAAAATTGAAGAAATGAGGACTTTTCAAATTCTACTGCTTTTAAAACATCAGGCAGATATTTAAACAACTTACGAATTTTGGGGGTAATATTTAATGGAGTTAAACGCTTTCAGAGGTCTACACTGCTAAATAATTTTAATCACAACTTCTCAAAGCTTTGGCAAATAGTTAAATGAACAATACTGATCAAATGATAAAACCAAAGCCAATAAACTTATTGAAGAAGTTCCTGGCCAGGTGCGGTGGCTCACGCCTATAATCCCAGCACTTCGGGAGGCAGAGGCAGGTGGATCACTTGAGGTCAGGAGTTAGCGGCCAGCCTGGCTAACATGGTGAAACCCCATCTAAAATTTAAAAAATTAGCTGGGCTTGGTGGCAGGCACCTGTAGTCCCAGCTACTCAGGAGGCTGAGGAAGGAGGTCTGACTGAGCCCAGGAGATGCAGGCTGCGGTGACCCATGACTGTACCACTGCACTCCAGCCTGGGCAACATAGCAAGACACTGTCTCCAAAAAAAAAAAAAAAAAAAAAGGAGTTGTTCTTCAATTTGAGTTCTTAAAATGGAAACTGCCTATAACGGCTGGGTATGAATATGACTGACAGTACATGCATATCTGAAGCATATTCTTTGGATATGTGTCTATCTTTTTAGCTTCCTTCAAAACTTTTAATTTTTTATTCTTATTTTTTATCTTCCTAGTTACGGATCTACTCCTCTTGCCAAGTGTCTGTATATTTCTTTTATCTCACTACTTCATACTTACATGTAACATACAAACATGTTTGTCACTACTGACTACATCTGAATAAGGCCTTTCGTCTATTTAATGATAAAATGGTGGTTTCTCTAAGAGCTAGGGGAAGGGGGAAATGGTGAGTTAATGTTTAACGGGTATAGAGTTTCAGTTTGGGGGGTTTTTTGTTTGTTTTTTGATAGGGTCTCACTCTGTCACCCAGGCTGGAGTACTGTGGTGCAATCTCGGCTCACTGCAGCCTCCACCTCCTGGCTCAAGCAACCCTTCCACCTCAGCCTCCTGAGTAGCTAGAACTACAAGTGTGTGTCCCGCTATGTTTTAAGTTTTTTGTAAAGATGGGAGTTTCCCCATGTTGCCCAGGTTGGTCTTGAACTCCCAGCCTCAAGCGATCCTCCCACCTAGGCCTCCCAAAGTGCTGGGATTATAGGCATGAGTCACCGTGCCTAGCAGAGTCTCAGTTTTACAAGATGAAAAGAGTTATGGAGATAGATGGTGGCAATGGTTGCACAACATTATAAATGCATTTAGTATCACTGAACTGTATACTCAAAAATGGTTCAGATAGCAAATTTTATAAGTATTTTACCATAATAAAAACCAAATTGCAGGGGAGATGGGTTTATGAGAATAATGTTTCCTATTTTAGCTCTATTTAAGCAAAACCCCTGCCTATTATTCTTTCAGTCTGATTTTCCAATCTGGTTCTGAAGTTCCCACACCCTACCCACTAGGAATCACTGGCCCTTACTAGAAAGAAAACAGTTCTTTGTTCCTATCCCATCCCCATAGCCTGATGGAGAATCTGTAAGCCAGGAGAACAGGAAAGAGAAAAAAACACCTCATGGGCCAAAAATAACTGGGTTACTATGTGCAGTGTTATGATACATATTGGTTTTCATCCAGGGTTCCTGGCTCCTAACTGCTACAGCCCTTGTTCCAGTCTTTTGTTATAATGTTGGGTGTGTCGGGCCTGGGGGCAGGCCTCTTGACCTTTTTTCTGCCCTTCTTCTACTTTCAGGGGCCCCTGCCTCTCTGACTGTGGGTCTCAGGACCCTCCCATCAGAGATCCCACCCTATACTCTAGAGGAAGGAAAGCTCCAGAGGACAGGGCTCAGTGAGCTTCGGGACAGCTGAACATGTGAAGTTCCTGGAGGGTGGTGCCCAGGGAGGGCATGAAAGCTCTGCACCCCTCCCCCATACCTCACCATAGCATTTCTTCATCTGTATCCTTTGCAATATCTTTTACAATAAACCAGTAAATGTTAAGTAAGCATTTCCCTGAGTTCTGTGAGCTGCTCCAGCAAATTAACTGAAGCCAATGGGGGCTCATGGGCACCCCAAATTGAAGCTGGTTGGCCAGAAGTTCCAGCAGCCCAGACTTACAGACTGATGTTGGGGGTCGGGGGTTGAGGGCTCTTGGGGACTGAGCCTGGCTTAACCTATGGGCTCTGACACTGTCTCCAGGTAGACGGTGCTGGAACAATTAGAGGACACCCAGCTGGTGTCCGCTGCTTGGTGTGTGGGGAAAAAACCCCACACATTTGGTCACAAAAATCTTCTATGTTTATGTTTGTTGTGGTATGAAAGTAGAGGAAAAAGTTTTCTGTACACATTCTGCATGGAAA
This sequence comes from Symphalangus syndactylus, assembly GCF_028878055.3. Taxonomy (NCBI): domain Eukaryota; kingdom Metazoa; phylum Chordata; class Mammalia; order Primates; family Hylobatidae; genus Symphalangus; species Symphalangus syndactylus. The sequence continues at coordinate 158,418,737 of NC_072426.2, read as the reverse complement.
TTCCTTTTTACGGATTTAATATTTATGAAGCCAGAATCTCCTCATGTCTGAATGAGTAGCCACTACATACTCTATTTCTTCCAGGTCAAAAGGGTAGAATCCACTAATCATTTTCCCCAAGATGCAATTTCAGAAAAAAAGAGAAAGAAGCTAATGAAAATTCAACAAATTTAAAACATGAATAAATTCCTGTGGCTCCAAAGATAATCAAGCAATAATTGTCTTCATTCTCCTATTTATAGGTTTGAAAAAAAGAAACTTCACAAGGCAGATTTCCCCAAAGACTTATTCTATTATGCTAGCATAGGCTTCAGGTAAAGACAACCTCTTCCTGACAATCACCTTCCTAAAATGACTGTTTTAGGAAAGATGAAAGAAAAATACGTGTACTTTGCCCACTGTCACAAAGGATAACTGATAGTCTTCAGTATCCTAGTCCAGAAACGAGGACCGGGTACTCTACTCTTGCTTTAAGTTTTCAGTATCCATATCACAATATTAACTCATAAAAGCTCTTGGTGAACCAGACCACTGTCCTGTAAAAAAAATACACCTTATTTTTTATTTAAATAAAATAAGTGAAAAAAAACACACAAAAAACTGAAATAACAAAAAAAAGGAAAGCAAAGAATAAAAAGACTTAAAAAAAACCACAACAAAAATAAAATAAAGTTTGTCTTCATTTTAAGATTTAAACCTATTTGAAAACAACGTATCAAGATCATTTTTAATCACCCAGTGAGTTTTTCTGCAGAGAGAGAAAATGTTAAGAACATTTTCAGAGTATTTTTCTAAAGACAGAGCAAAACTTGAAAGCTTTTCTTTTTTTTCTTTTTGAAACGGAGTCTCGCTCTGTTGCCAGGCTGGAATGCAGCGGTGCGATCTCGGCTCACTGCAAGCTCCGCGTCCTGGGTTCAAGCAATTCTCCTGCCTCGGCCTCCCAAGTAGCTGGGATTACAGGCGCCCACCACCACGCCGGGCTAATTTTTTGTATATTTAGTAGAGACGGAGTTTCACCATGTTGGCCAGGATGGTCTCGATCTCCTGACTTTGTGATCCGTCCGCCTCGGCCTCCCAAAGTGCTGGGATTACAGGCACAAGCCACCACACCTGGCCTAATTTTTTTTTTCCAACAACAAAAAAAATGGAAGTCATGAATTTTGGATGATATCTCCAACTAATTCAACGTTATTACAAACTCTGCAGGCTGCCACCGTTTGGGCTAACCTTCGAGCCATGTTCAAGCCATGGGCATCTAGTCTGTGATGGCTGCTCTTAAAAAGCTCTTAGCAGAGCACCCACCAGACAGTATCACAAATACAACTCAACCAGTAAGACACAGCATAACAGAACACATAATTCTTGAAGTATTTTTGCCTTTGAGGATATGCTTTACAGAGAGGAAAGTGCACACTCCCTGGAGATGTTTTGCTGTGATGTAAAGCATTTAAGTATCCAAACAAAACCTGGTTTGACAGTTTCCTGAGTTGTGCTTTTATTGTGCTGAATCATGAACTAAAGAATATCTTACTTTCCTTATCAAAAAAAAAACCAGAAAATTGTTAACATGATACTGAGAGGTTATCATTTAGGGAGATTGTATTAATAGAAAACAGTGGATTTGTGCCCTTTTTTTCCCTCTTAGTCAAGCACAATTTCTACTTTAGATACAGGAAGGAGCAACTATTCTTTAAAATTCAACCTACAAGTTTTCTCATATTACTGTTTTTCTAAATTTCAAAGATGCTATAATTTCTTTTTAAACTGTTATTTCCAATTACATAAACAGCAGAGATACATTCTCTATTATAGATGTAAGGAATTAAACTGACCCATAATGATGATCCAGATGATCACTAACAACATTTTGGTACATTTCCTTCTTGTCAGTGATTCCAACACTTCCTATGTAACCTTGGGCAAGTTACTTTTCCATACCTCACTTTCCTCCTATGTAAAATAGAGATAACAATAGTACCTACCTCACAAAATTGATATGAGCATTAATTAACACACACCAAGTACCATAACAATGTCTGACAACAATAAATTACTGGTAACTTTTTCATTTGTATACTTTTTAAAAGAAATTGGGATCATGGTATATATACAACTTTGTATCTGGCTTTTTACACTCAGTATTTTATCATGCATATCTTTTATAATAATAAAAGACTCAGGCAATGTTTTGAATAGTTTATACCATAATTTATTCTCTTATTCTATATTTGTCTCCACCTCTTTTTTCTATTTTAAATAAAAAATGTTGCCACTGTTAACTACTGGTACCACCAAAAATGTTCTAAAACATACTAAAAACGTCTATAAAATATATAGGTGGAGTTGGACTCTGACTTAATTCAAAAGATTAAATGCCTCAAGAATTTTCTTTTGCTTCACAGGGGAGTCTTTTTTTTTCCAGTCAGGGTCTCACTCTGTTGCCCAGGCTGGATGGAGTGCAGTGGCACAGTCACGGCTCACTACAGCCTCAAACTCCTGGGTACTATAAGAGATTGGTCAGGGTGGTGGGAAAAGTTATAAAAAGTTATAGGGAAAGATGCAAACCTTCTTGGAAGGCCAAGAGGTTTTGCAAAACTTCGGGAGAGAATAAAGCTGAAGGCAGCTAATTCTCTTACCCTGAGGCAGAGGGTGAGAATTAGGTGCAAGTGAATGTAGGGGAGTTTATCTAGATAAATTTATTTACTTATGTTGCCCGAAAACCGACCTTAGATCATCCTCACACAAGACTGCTCCCTGCAAGAGGGGACAACAATGTTAATTACCCACAGATTGTGTTGGCTCCAGGCCTTTGTCATTAAATCTGTACTGAATATATACAAGCGGCTCTGGTTTATCAGGACTGCACTCTCTCTTTGCCCCTAGTGCCAGCAGTACCCTAGCCACACTCATGCAAAATAACTGCATCTGCAAATTCCTTTCACCTGTTGCTCAGCCAGGGTCTGCAGGACAGACTCAGCAGGGCTCAAGCAATCCTCCCACCTCAACCTCCCAAACAGCTGTGACTACAGGTGTGTACACCAATCCCAGCTAATTTTTTATTTTTATTTTCTTTGTAGACACAGGGGTCTCACTATGTTGCCCAGGCTGGTCTTGAACTTACGTCCTCAAGCAATCCTCCCACCTTGGTTTCACAAAATGTTGGGATTATAGTTGTGAGCCACTGCAACCGGACAAAAGGGGAGTCTTCTATCAGCTGAGAAGAAACTGAAGGAACAAAGGAGAGAATGGGGTGGGAGGTGAGGTACTCTGAGCTTTTCTGGCCTCGAAGCACAAATTATGAATAGGTGAGCTGGAAAAATCCCTTTTCAGCCTCTTTGGCCAACCCTAAACCATGTCCCTTGAAAGCCCAGGTCCTCTGAGCAGGGCACCTCCAGAAGGAGAACTGAGTAATGAACAAGAGAGGCAGTGTGAAGGCACAGGTCAGGGCCTTCTATCCCCGAGGGGTACTCAGTAAGACCAACACAGCTTCCAAAAGCTTACATCTGTATCCTGGTTTTACCTCACATGAACATAGAGAAAGATGAATGGGAGATTAGATCAGAAGCTTCTGTAGCTTATTATACCATGTCTCAAAGTATGTTTTGTGTCCAGGCCAAAGGCCAACCATGCCTACATGCATCAAATGTATGATTCAGGTTCTGTTGATACTTCCATAATGAAAGACAATTATCTATTAAGATAGATCCAGAGACTACATCCTATGAAGGGATATGAAACCATTAGATCTTTTCTCTGAACAAATACGAAATTAAAATGGGCTTCATGCTGGGGCATAATACCCTTGTTATTACTATGACAAAGGCATTATTACATCACATTAGAGTGGCAAAAGCACTCAGTTAAAACTCAGAATAAATGAGGCTACAGTTGATTATTCCCCATTAACTTGCTGGGCTATAATGAACATGTCCACCTCTCTGAGAGTCACGTCAATGTAAAATAATAATGTCTGCACTATTTAAATTAATGAATTATTATGCATTTGAAGAAGGATAATATGCACGTAAAAGTGCTTTAACAATTATAAAGCAGTTCAGAGATACAGGTTACTATTATGGTTCCAAAAGTCATAGTCTAAACTTTTTAACAATGTTAATTTCCTTTCCGAAAAATGATTACAGTTATTTTACATGGGATTGATGTTATGACCTCTCATGCCGTCATATTTTACTTTCATAGCAGATTCCTTTCATAATGTTTCCTGGTGATTAACCTGCTTTCTAAAAGAAAAATAAGTATTAACACAAAGGCAAAATCTTTATTAACTGATCAATAGAAGTAGATTTTGAGGTCGGTTAATAATACTTAGGTTGTTTTTGGGCACGGTGGCTCACGCCTGTAATCCCAGCACCTTGAGAGGCCAAGGTGGGCAGATCATGAGGTCAGGAGGTCGAGACCATCCTGGCTAACAGGTGAAACCCCGTTTCTACTAAAAATACAAAAAAATCAGCCAGGCATGGTGGCAGGCATCTGTAGTCCCAGCTACTCGGGAGGCTGAGGCAGGAGAATGGTGTGAACCCAGGAGGCAGAGCTTACAGTGAGCCGAGATTGCGCCACTGCACTCCAGCCTGGGCGACAGAGCCACACTCTGTCTAATAATAATAATAATAATAATAATAATGATAACAACACTTAAGTTGTTTTTCCATTCAATTGGAAGAATTAGATTCATGGGGAGAAAAAAGAGCTTTATCTCTAATTTCTAAGATTCAAATCCAAAGATCTTTACAAAACACACTCCATTTGATTACAAGATAAATTTAAGTATATTTCAAATCAGACAAACACTTGAAAATTGAAATCAGAACATATACTTGAAAATACGCAGACAGCGGTTTGACTAAATTGGCAAGTAGAGAACAAATAGAGGCTAGAAAAAAATAATGAAGAAAAGCAAACTGGCTTAGAAAAAGATAACTGAAAACTCTGACAATAATTTTTGCATTCCTAAAAAAGTTTGTATGATGAAAAAATTCTATAACTATTTTACCACTGGCTTCTATTGTAATTTTGAGTTCATAAGGGAAATCATAGGTTTCTATGATATGAATCATGTTTCCATCAATTTATTCAATCATCTAACATTTACTGAGGACTCACCCTGTGTGCCTGGCACTTAGCCGGGTACTGGAGAGGGAACAGTAAATAAATTATGTTCTCTGTACTCACAGAGCTTCATTAATTCTTCTTTTTTTTTTTTTAGACCAAGTCTCACTCTGTCACCCAGGCTGGAGTGCAGTGGCGCCATCTTGGCTCACTGCAACCTCCGCCTTCCAGGTTCAAGTGATTCTCCTGCCTCAGCCTCCCAAATAGCTGGGACTACAGGCATGTGCCACCATGCCCAGCTAATTTTTGTATTTTTAGTAGAGACGGGGTTTCACCATGTTGGCCAGGCAGGTCTCGAACTCCTGACCTCAGGTGATCCACCCACCTCAGCCTCCAAAAGCGCTAGCATAACAGGTGTGAGTCACCACACCCAGCCTTGGCTTCATTTATTTTTGATGGAAACTCACAAAATCAGGTAGCTAATGAGCCATACCACCATGGAAGCCTGGGCTTAGGAATTCTAATATTCTTCCTATTCTGGCATGCTCTCTACCTTTCACTTTCTAGCCCAGGTCATAAAAGATAAATTACTCAAGTACACAATCAATCTAAGAGAATTTTGAAGTTCATACATATTGAAGTATATCGCAAAAATAATTCTCATGTCATAATAGTTCTCACTGATAGCACTGAACATAAATGATGAAGGAACCAGAATAGCTGCCCCTGCTTTAAAGCTGTCCTGTAACTCAACAACTGGATGAGTCACATTGAATTGCTTTTTTCACAGAGATCTTTAGTCATGAAAACAATCACTGTTTTGTACTCCATTACTGTCCTGGAATACCATAATTCCATTATCTTAGTTAATTTGTTAACTGTTAGGAAACATTTTAAATGGTCCATTTTCGAGGCATGATAAATCTAAGTACTGGTATCTGGCCTGTGGACATGACAAACTGCATGGCTCATGCACCTAGAAAGTCATGATAAGCAAACAGGATGTAGAGGAGGGGTCAGCCCATAAAAAGGAAGAAAATTTCGTTATCGGGAAATTGAAACTTAAGCGGGGAAAGGGATGGGGTATAACCTTACAAGGGATAATAAAACTTAGGCGACATCTGGGAAGATTGTAACCCCATAGTACTCGACCAGTGAGGAACTGGGGAAGGGACTTGCGTGCTAGGAGATAAAATTAGCTGCTGTAACTGTCCCAGGTGTGCCTGCCTACCAGACACCCCATCTTGCAAGACCACCATTAAAATCTCTCTTCTGCTGTTCTTCATGTCTCTGAGTCCATTCTTTGGGTTTAGATGGGTGAGTGTGTTTTTCACATTAACTAGCTTTTAAATAAAAACTGGTGATTAAAAACTTAGAAAAAATATTACATTGGTAATTTTATTCACTGGGACCTCGACTTCCATAGTTCCTTTGAAGTGAAAAGCTGGGCCCCACACCTAGCAGCCCAGATAGCATAAATGTGTCATATTAAGATGTGGAATGAATTACTGCCATAAAAGACTAGCTGCATAAAGCCAAAAATACAATGCAATTAAATCTACTCAAAGAGGCAGACTTTTATATCCCTTTTAATTGATGAGTAAAAGTTATTTACTCCAGCCCAGATCTAGATCATACAAATTGCTTCTTCTGTTTCTATCTAAAATAAATGTGTTGACATTCAAAGAATAAATCCTGCTTTTTTTTTTTTTTTTTGAAGATGGAGTCTCGCTCTGTCACCCAGGCTGGAGTGCAGTGGTGCCATCTTAGCTCACTGCAACCTCCACCTCCCGGGTTCACGCCATTCTCCCACCTCAGCCTCCCAAGTAGCTGGGATTACAGGCGCCCACCACCGCGCCCAGCTAATTTTTTGTATTTTTAGTAGAGACAGGGTTTCGCAATGTTGGCCAGGCTGGTGTTGAACTCCTGACCTCAAGTGATCCGCCTGCTTTGCCCTCCCAAAGTGCTGGGATTACAGGTGTGAGCCACCGCGTCCGGCCAATCCTGCTCTTAAAAGAAACAAGTTGTTGGCCGGGTGTGGTGGCTCACGCCTGTAATCCCAGCACTTTGGGGGGCTGAGGCGGGTGGATCACGACATCAGGAGATCAAGACCATCCTGGCTAACATGGTGAAACCCCGTCTCTACTAAAAATACAAAAAAATTAGCTGGGTGTGGTGGCGGGAGCCTGTAGTCCCAGCTACTTGGGAGGCTGAGGCAGGAGAATGGTGTGAACCCAGGAGGCAGAGCTTGCAGTGAGCTGAGATCACGCCACTGCACTCCAGCCTGGGCGATAGAGCAAAACTGCGTCTCAAAAAAAAAAAAAGAAACATGTTATTAAGACAGGCCTTTGTACCACAGGCCTTTGTGCAACAGCCATTCCACTAAGTAGGGAGGACTGAGCAATGCAGCCTTGTGCACGTGAATACATAACCATGTTAATATTAGACGTGACTTAGTTTCCTTGGGCCTTGTTGACATCAGGAAGCCCCTATCTGTAACTTGAAAACATTCTAAATCAGTTTTCTTCAAGAATCACTTGGGGAATTTGTTCAAATGCAGATTTTTAGACACTATTCCCTTATAGTCTTAATTCACAAAGTTTAGGATATGTCTTTAGAGTAAATATAGTATTTTTAACAACATTTCCTAAATTATTTCTGTGACCCTCAGACCACACTTTAGGAAACACTGCGAACTGGTCCTGATGATAAAAATTATGATCCCTGGGCCAGGCGCAGTGGCTCACACACGCCCATAATCCCAGCACTTTGGGAGGCCGAGGCAGGTGGATCACCTGAGGTCGGGAGTTCGAGACCAGCCTGACCAACATGGAGAAACCCCGTCTCTACTAAAAAAAAATACAAAATTAGCCAGGCGTGTTGGCGTATGCCTGTAACCCCAGCTACTCGAGAGGCTGAGGCAGGAGAATTGCTTGAACCCGGGAGGCGGAGGTTGCGTGAGCTGAAATTGTGCCATTGCACTCCATCCTGGGCAACAAGAGCAAAACTCAGTCAAAAAAAAATTATGATCCCTGAAAAAAACAGAAATGTGTTATTATTAGGAAAATCAGAAAGGTTTGTTTTAATGTAGAGTCATTCTTGGACTTTAGGTTAACTAAAATGATAATTATAATATTTCATTTGTATGTTCATAAAGACAAGAGGCAGTATGAACTCTTTCTCTACAGAATTTTATTCCACAATGATATTAACAAGCCATTAATCACTTTAAAAGGCAAGGACAATCAGTTAAATGTATGAGAGGTAGTTTTAAATACAGTGCTTAGGCCAGGCACAGTGGCTCACGCCAATAATCCCAGCATTTTGGGAGGCTAAGGCGGGCCCTTGACTTGAGCCAGGAATTCAAAGCCCAGCCTGGGCAACACGGCGAAACCTCATCTCTACTAAAAATTTTAAAATTGGCCAGGCATGGTGGCATGTCCCTGTAGTCCCAGCTACTCAGGAGGCTGAGGTGGGAGGATCGCCTGAGCCCAGGAAGTCGAGGCTGCAGCGAGCCATGATTGCGTCACTGCACTCCAGCCTGGGTGACAGGAGTGAGACCCTGTCTCTAAATAAATAAATAAATATAAATAAATAAATATAGTGCTTGAATCAAAAATCATTTATTTTCCTGGAATGGTCTACACTGTGTAGAGGCAATAAATAAACCCATTCTTGGAAATTTAACATGGCTAAAACATACTCCTCTAAAGAAGAAACAGTTCTCCTTCCCAATACCTGACTTCTGTGGCATTTAGTTAGTAAAATTGTGTCTGAGCACAGTCACAAGAGAATGGCCTGAATGACACTGGCACACCCAGAGACAGCCGTGGGCAAATCAACAGATGGCAACCCCCATTCTACCCACCCTCAGCCTCCTCAACTGCCTCTGATTTAATAATGGATAATGCAATCTTCCTTTAACATTTTATCAGAGAACTTCACATAGAACATGGGGCAGATTCCACCCACAAGGCAACTGGACCTCCTCACCTCCAGCAACCCTCATCTCCACTCCACTGCACTCGCCCATTCTCATGGCCATGGAAGGCTTTTGCATGACAGCAGATAGGAGGCCTCGCAGGCCTCTGACCCTTCCCTTTTCTCCAAGCTCTCAGCTTCCTCCCGGCCTCAGCTCCTCCCTTGGCTTGATGAGGTGTGGGCAGCTCTCATCAAACATTCTTGTGCCCTTGCCCTCTGTCACACCAAGCCCACAGACATCTCCACTGCTTCACTCCAGGAGTGTTAGTGTTCCATCTAGAAAAATTTCACAACCACACCGAGGGTGTCGCTAGTCTTTCACGGCCTCCAACTTCACATCTTGGCCCTTAACTCCTCAGCACTCAGCCCACGTACCTTGGCGATGCTGCTTCTCCCTTATGAGACAGCAGAGCACAGAGATCAAGAGGGCTGGCTCTCCTGTCAAAGAAAGCCTGGCACCATCCCAGCTAGCTCTGTCACCTTTAGCTAGTCACCCCATCTCTCTAAACCTGCTTCCTGATCCATACAATGGGGATAACAGTAACTTTCTCATAGGATAACTGTGAAGGTTCAATGAGAATGTAAAGTGCCTAGTGAAATGCTTGGTACACAATGAGGGCTCAATAAATGGTTCTGCTGTTATTCTCTCCTGTGATGTTTTTTCCAAACCTTTTATCGCCTCTCTTAAAATTACCCTGTACAGGTGCAGCACAGTAGCTCACACCTGTAATCCTGGCACTCTGGGAGGCTGAGGCAGAAGCACTGCTCGAGGTCAAGAGGTAAAGGCTGCAATGAGCCACAATCCTCCTCTGCACTCTAGCCTGGGCTACAGAGCAAGATGCTGTCTAAAAAAAAAAAAAATAATAAAAATAAAAAAATTATCCTCTACACATATCATAGTTCTCACTATCAGTAATTAATTTTGTCTCCCGCTTACCGAAATATTTGAGACTATCCGGCTTGAAATACCTTAATTCCCTGCCAACCTCCACGAAGTTCTCTCCATGTGCCCCCATTTTTATCTCCTACTAAAGTCGAATCCCCCCACCTATGCTCTGATCCTGCCCCCCTGGGCATGGCTCCATCAATTACCATCTATCTCTGAGATGTTCAGCCCCTTCCTCTCTACTTTTCCATCTTTCCCTTAACCTAAAAATGTGCTTAAATATCTCTCCCTGACAACAACAAAAATCTCATAACACACACTCCACTCTACGTACCACTTTCTCTTCTGGCCTTCTCAGCCAGGCTTCTACAGAGCACAGGCCACACACTGTAAACCCCTCCACTCCCACCCCCGAACCACACCGGCATGGACCTCCAAAGCCCTCCCAGTTGCCAAGTACAGGGGCACACCCTCGGTCCTGCCTCTGGACCTCTCCGCCCCACTGGATACTGTTGGCCATCTGCTCCCTCTTGCTCGCTGAGCTTCCCTCTCCATCTCACGGCCTCTAAATGCTCTTTCTCTCCTCGGTGGGCTGCTCCTCCCTTGCCTGCGCTTGGACTAGCTGCTTCTCAGCCATCCTACTGCCCTCGGCAGTCTCATTCCCCCGTAGCCTTAACTGTCACGTGTACATTGACCACCTTCAAATCGACCTGCTTAACCCTGATCTCTCCTGCAAACTGCACACTTGCAGACCTAACCGCCAGCTGGACAGATTCACAGGCATCTCAAAATCTACATGGCCAACATGTACCACATCCTTAGATCCCACCGTTCCAAACCTGCACAAAGGGCACCTGTACACATTCAGCCCCCAAGCCAGAAACCTGGAATTACCTAGATCTCTCCGTCTCCTGCCTGTGATAAATGCATGCTTACTGAGCAGAAATGAGGAGTATGATGAAGCTGCCTGGATGGAAGGGCAATTGAGCTGGACCTTTAACAACAAGTAGAGCTGAACATACGAAAATGCAGGCGAAGTCCTTCCTGGGTGTATGCATACCCACCCAATGGTAAACTCGGGAACAGCAAGTAGTTCAGCCTGAAGAAGAGGAACACAAGTGAAGGCTAAAAAGGTAGGGTAGCCCTGTCATGAAGACCTTGACACAGGCCAAGTGTCGTGAACCCACAACCTCCCTCCTCTCTAAGTGACTGGCCTAGTTCTACACAATGAGGTAAGGGAAACAAAACAAGAAAGATAAATGACTGGCCTAGGCCAATCACAGAAACCCTGTCCCCCATGCCAGCAACGGGTAAGAAATGGGCACCTGCCCAAACCTGGCCAGTAAGATGTGAGGGGAACACTGCCAGGAGCATTTCTAAGCACATTTTCCTTGCTCCATAAAGGGACTTTCTTCTTCTGGGTATCATCCTGAGTGGCTGTGGTACCTAAAACTGATACAGTCACCTGGCCAACAGCCCGTGAGCTCTTCGGACTCACGGGGCTAAAAAACACAGAGAAACAGTCCTGGAGGCTCAATGGTCTCGACGTGGAGCCTGCCCTAGCCCTGAGCTTGTCCTCTCTCTGGACTGTGTATTCTTTCTTAAGAGAATACATTTCCTTATTGTTTAAAAATAAAAGGAAGGTGATACAGGGATCAGTCATGTTTAGAAAACGTTGGATCAAAAAGCTGAACAGATTTCTTTACAGTAGGATTTCTTACAATGTGAATTTAATAACACATGTTGTAAAGCTTTAAGAATTTAGTTTTTCCAAGGCCCAGTGCGATCGCTCATGCCTGTAATCCCAGCACTTTGGGAGGCCAAGGTAGGAGGATCACTTGAGCCCAGGAGTTCAAGACCAGCCTGGGCAACACAGTGAGACCTTGTCTCCACAAAAAATTTAAAAATTAGCTGGGTGTGGTGGCACATGCCTGTAATCCTATCTACTCGGGAGGCTGAGGTGGGAAGACTGCTTTAGTCCAGGAGGTCAAGGCTACAGTGAGCTATAATTGTGCCACTCCACCCCAGCCTGGGCAACACAGTGAGACCCTGTCTCAAACAAACAACAAAAAAAAATTAGTTTTTTCAGACTTATGTGACCACCAAACTAGCCTCCTGTGCTTCCTCTTCTTTGTTTTTGCAGTGTACCTAAAAGCATCTCCCAGAACTAAGTGTTAACGAATCATAGTTTGGAAAACATTGATTTTTACCAGAAAAGACTAAAAAAGTATATGCCTGGCTGTTATAATGCAGTGATGACAGAGTAATACAGGCACAGAAAAAGTGATCGCAGAATCCAAAAGGCACCACTGCCATTCTACTAGGTCCTCAGTCAAAATGCCTGATGGGTTTCATGCTATGTGCCAACTCCATGAATTTTCAGTGGCTGCCTGGGATGCTGTATTGAGAGAGATTCTGCAGTCACATCCAGGTGCCTTACTTGATTAGTAAAGCTCCTCATGAGCACAGAAGGGACAGCTGTGACATCACTCAAGTTAATTCTGAGACCTCTGAAGTGACATTAAGTCCTACGCAGATCCTAGAATCATCCCAAAGCTTCTCAAGTAGTTTTAAATCTGAATCAGGCCAGACTAATTTTTAATAATTAAGAGCCTAATAAAGTGGTTAAGTGTGTAGACTCCAGAGTTAATTAAGAAAGACCTGGGTTTAATTCTTAGTTCTTTCACTGATTATATAGCCTGGGCACATGGTTCAACCTCACTAAACCTCAGTTTTCCCATCCGCAACATGAGAATAACACTCCCTACCTCCCATGCTTGATGTAAGAATTAAACTGGGTAACGTAATGCAGTTAATACACCTGCAAACAGCAAGTGCAAGAAATGTTAAGTTTAGCTCTACCAATTACTAAGGGATTCACTTCATGACGTTCACATTACATAACTCCTGTAATATATGTATTTGTCCACTGTATTCATAGCCATAGATTACAGTGAAACAAATCAAACTGGGGCCACAGGAACAATTTCCCTGAACCCATTAACAATGCCAACATATGCCATGCTAAGCAAATGACATAGACGATTACAAAGCACTGTTCAAAGTAAGTGTCACTGGCCTTTAAGAAGAGATAGAATATACTGGCCGGGTGCGGTGGCTCATGCCTGTAATCCCAGCACTTTGGGAGGCCAAGGCGGGCGGATCACGAGGTCACGAGATCAAGACCATACTGGCTAACACGGTGAAACCCCATCTCTACTAAAAATACAAAAATTAGCCGAGCATTAGCCCAAGTAGTGGGTGCCTATAGTTCCAGCTACTCGGAAGGCTAAGGCAGGAGAATGGCATGAACCCAGGAGGCAGAGCTTGCAGTGAGCTGAGATGGTGCCACTGCACTCCAGCCTGGGGAACAAAGCGAGACTCCGTCTCAAAAAAAAAAAAAAAAAAAAAAAAAAAAAAAAAAGGAGACATAGAATATACAAATCTAACTACTGGGTGATTGTTTTCTGCAATACATAGATCTCATATGTATTTTTTTCAGATCCTTCCATAGAGGAAGTCAAGAAACAATGACCAGTCCAATAGCAACAAGCCTCCCTGACACTCTGAATGAGTTCTTGAAATGCCATTTCCCACTTTAAAAAAACAAACAGGGCTCCTCTTGGAGAAATGGCTAATTCCAGATATAAGCAGAAGACATTCAAAATGAGCCTGAAACATTTTGTTATACCACAGCAAGAAAACACTCAAAGACCACAAGGGTTATGTCCAAAGGAAGCAAGAGTCAACTAAAAAGGCCTCCCACTGGCCAAAGATGGGATAACACAGGCTTCAAAAAAATATTAATCACAACTTATTGAAACCCATCAAATATGTCCAAATCCATGAATTCATATTTATATATTTATATATATATTTATATATTTTTATATATTTATATATATTTATATATTTTTATATATTTTTATATATATATTTACATATATATATGTATTTTGAGATGGAGTTTTGCTCTTGTTGCCCAGGCTGGAGTGCAATGGCGCGATCTCGGCTCACTACAACCTCCGCCTCCCGGGTTCAAGCAATTCTCCTGCCTTGCCTCCCAAGTAGCTGAGATTACAGGCATACGCCACCATGCCCAGCTAATTTTTTGTATTTCTAGTAGAGACAGGTTTCACCATGTTGTCCAGGCTGGTCTCGAACTCCTAACCTCAGGTGACCCACCCGCCTCGGCCTCCCAAAGTGCTGGGATTACAGGCGTGAGCCACCGCGCCCAGAATTCATAATAATGTTTTTTAAAAGCACACAATAGGGGAATTGGTCACCTTCAGATCATAAGGAACCAACTCATTGTGGAAACTAGTAAAGTGAAGAATCAAGGTTTCATCCAGCTTTTCTACTGATCGGTACCTTTATGTAACCAAGAGTACACAAGGGACAAGGGATAATATTCTTCTAAAAGTATTCAAGTCAATAACTGAAAAATGACAAAATATCACCATCTTGTCACTCCTAATAAATTAATTGATCTAGGTATTGAGTGTCAATAGCTACTAATATCACAAAAGGAAAGAGAACCAGGTACAACACGATTTTTTTTTTTTTTTTTTTGTCTGAGATGGAGTCTCGCTCTGTTGCCCAGGCTGGAGTGCAGTAGCGCAATCTCGGCTCACTGCTAGCTCTGCCTCCCGGGTTCACGCCATTCTCCTGCCTCAGCCTCCCGAGTAGCTGGAACTACAGGCACCTGCCACCACGCCTGGCTAATTTTTTGTATTTTTAGTAAAGACGGGGTTTCACTGTGTTAGCCAGGATGGTCTCGATCTCCCGACCCCGTGATCCACCCGTCTCGGCCTCCCAAAGTGCTGGGATTACAGGCGTGAGCCACCGCACCCGGCCACCGTGACTTCTAATAAAAGAGCACACCACTAGCCAAAGTCTTGCCAAAGGAATCAAACAGGAGTTTGAGCAGGCCTCTGGACCCACTGTCAATTTGCAGGACACAGAGCACACACAGGAGCACGTTGAACTGCATCACTGATGTGCAATCAGCAAAATCCAGACTACAGAACACTCTACAGGACAAATCCTCTAAGTTTTTCAGTAGATAAGCTAAAGAAAATAAAAGGATAGAAGAGAAACTTTTTTTTTAAAGAGACAAGACTAAACTATTATGTTCACTAATGCACATTTGAGCGATAAAACTATAATGACATGCAAGGAAGTGATTCCTATAAAGTCAAGATGAGGTTGCTAAGGTGGGAGAGAAGGTGCTGACATTGGGGTGGAGATACAAAGGGGTGTATGGGGTTTCTGGAAGTTACACGGCATTCTCTCCATAATCATTCATCCATCTATATATTTATTTGGTTGGATTTTCTGAATCTGCATTTCTTATTGTATAATAAAAAGGTTTGTAAAAAGTGTAAAAGCTACCACTTAACATCTTCCATATCCAAAGCATTATATTATTTATTTTACATATGCTATCACATTGTTCCAAAGAACCTTTGAAAGTATTTACTATATCCTTTTTTCAGATGAAGAGACTTCTCTCTTAAGCAAGCTGCCCACTGTCACAATTAGGAGAGAGCCAAGATTCAAATCCAGACCAATGACTAACTCCAGATCCATTCTCTTCATGCCTGTGCTTTACTGATTCCCAGCTATTCTTTCTTTTAAATATGTACTGCTTACCTACTAAATCATCCAACTAGGCCTTAAAAACACAGAGGGAAGTTTCTGCCTTCGTATGGAGTTCAATAACTAACGAAAAGGAAACACCAGGAGCCATCCAAATGAGTATAAAATTATAACTGTGACAACTACATTGAAGGAGGGGTATATGGCGCTGTATATCCACCACGAAGGAGCAGTATATGGCGCTGAATGCCTACCGCGAAGGAGGGGTATATGGCGCTGTATACCTACCGCGAAGGAGAGGTATATGGCGCTGTATACCCACCGTGAAGAAGGGGTATATGGCGCTGTATACCTACCGCGAACGAGGGGTATATGGCGCTGTATACCTACCACAAAGGAGGGGTATATGGTGCTGTATACCTACCATGAAGGAGGGGTATATGGCGCTGAATACCTGCTGTGAAAGAGGGGTATATGGTGCTGTATACCTGCCGTGGAGGGGTATGTGCTGCTGTATACCTGCCGCGAAGGAGGGGTATATGGCGCTGTATACCTACAGTGAACGAGGGATATACAGTGCTATGTATCTACCATGAAGGAGGGGTATATGGCGCTGAATACCTGCCGTGAAGGAGGGGTATATGGCGCTGTATACCTACCGTGAAGGAGGGGTATATGGCGCTGTATACCTACCGTGAAGGAGGGGTATATGGCGCTGTATACCTACCGTGAAGGAGGGGTATATGGCACTGAATACCTGCCGTGAAGGAGGGGTATATGGTGCTGTATACCTACAGTGAACGAGGGGTATATGGTGCTATATATCTACCATGAAGGAGGGGTATATGGCACTATATACCTACTGTGAAGGAGGGATATATGGCGCTATATACCTACAGTGAAGGAGGGGTATATTATGGTGCTATATATCTACCGTGAAGGAGGGGTATATGGCGCTATATACCATGAAGGAGCGGTATATGGTGCTATATATCTACCGTGAAGGAGGCGTATATGGTGATATATATCTACAGTGAAGGAGAGGTACATGGCGCTATAAGAATATGTAAGTTAAAAGATAGGAAAAGCTTCCCTGCAAAACTGATGACTGCGGTCTAAAGGAAGAGAAGTTAACTAGGTAAAGGGGGCAGCGGAGTGCTCAAGGCAGGAGAAACAATATATAAAGTCCCTACAGACAGAAAAAGCTGGGCACTATGAGGACTGAGGGTGGATCATGAGGAGTGAGGGTAATTATGACTGGAGGTTAGGCTAAAGAGCTCGGAAGAGCAGGAAGTTACTGAAAGGTTTGAAACAAACATGCTGCTGAAGAGGAATTTGATTAGGCTTGCATTTTTAAAAGAATCAATGGGAGGGGGAGCCAACACGGAGGCAGAGACCAATTGAAAGGTTGTTACAGTCATCTCGGTGGGACGTGACGGTAGATGAGACCAAGCAGGAAAGACTGAAAGAAGTAGATGAATGCAAGATACTCAAGAAATAAGGGCAGGCACCCCTGTAATCCAACATTCGGGAAGGCCAAGGCGGGAGGATGGCTTGAGTCCAGGAGTTTGAGACCTGCGTGGGCAACAGAGAGAGACCCCATCTCTAGAAAAAACTTTTTTAATTAGCCCAGGTCAGGCACAGTGGCTCACACCTGTAATTCCAGCACTTTGGGGGGGCCAAAGCAGATGAATGGCTTGAGCTCAGGAGTTCAAGACCAGCCTGGGCAACATGGTGAAACACTGTCTCTACAAAAAATACAAAAATTAGTTGAGTGTGGTGGCACGCATCCTTAGACCCAGCTACTTGGGAGGCTGAAGTAGGAGGAAGGCTTGGGCCCAGGAGGCGGAGGTTGCAGTGAGCCAAGATCATGCCACTGCACTCCAGCCTGGGCAACAGAGCCAGATCCTGTCTCAGAAAAAAAAAAAAAAAAATTAGCTGGGTGTGGTGGCACCCACCTGTAGTCCCAGCTATTGGCAGGGGGGGTGAGGCATGGAGGATCACAAGAGCCCAGGAGGCCAATGCTGCAGTGAGCCATGATTGTGCCACTGCACTCCAGCCTGGGCCACAGAGTAACACCCTGTCTCAAAAATAAATAAATAAATAAAATTAACAAAAGAGGTAAAAGGACAAGACTTGATGGAGTGCCTATGGGGTATGAGGAGAAGGAGATGTCAAGAAGGACTCAGGCCGGGCACAGTGGCTCACGCCTGTAATCCCAGCACTTTGGGAGGCTGAGGCAGGTGGATCACGAGGTCAGGAGGTCGAGACCATCCTGGCTGGCATGGTGAAACCCTGTCTCCACTAAAAATACAAAAATTTAGCCGGGCGTGGTGGTGGGCACCTGTAATCCCAGCTACTCGGGGGGCTGAGGCAGGAGAATTGCTTGAACTTGGCAGGCAGAGGTTGCAGTGAGCTGCGACTGCACACTGTACTCCAGCCTGGGTGACAGGGTGAGACTCCATCTCAAAAAAAAAAAAAAGGGACTCAGTTGTGGGACCTGACTTTCAGAGGTGCTATTCACTGACACAAAAACAAGAGGAACAAGCATTAGGAGATAAACCTAATGCTAAATGACGAGTTAATGGGTGCAGCACACCAACATGGCACATGTATATGTATGTAACAAACCTGCACGTTGTGCACAAGTACCCTAAAACTTAAAGTATAATAATAATAAAATTTAAGGAAAAAAAAAGAAACAAGAGGAACAGAGACAGACACTGGTCATAAGATGTCACGGACTCAAGCTTCGGGTACCACTGGGACTGCCAGGTGGAAATGTCAAGTTAAGCAGTTGAATAACTAAGTCCGAGGCCCAAAACTAGATCTGAACCTCAGGAATAAATCTCTTAAGGCCTCAATGTAGACAGGGATGATTATTGTAGGAGGCCAAAGTTGAGACTGCCCTAAAGTAAGAGAATGAAGAATGAGACCTCAAGAATGACCCAAATGCAAATCTGGGAAACATCCAACTTTCTGAGCTATCTAGCGGTTGCAATTTCAGAAAAAAAGAAAGGTTCAGTGAAATGGAAAAAAATCAGAAAAAAAAAAAAGATTAACAACTCTGCTTCAGGAAAAACACATGGAAATTTCTGGAACAGTTAAGATGTTAATTTCATGTATAACAAATTGGCAGCCTGCAAGCAGCCCTCGGGTATATATTTTCATGAGTTGATTTACATAAGAGGAAGAGGCCTTGTGGGAGGTGGCTTATGTGTAGCAGCTCAAGGTTGGGGACTAGAGAAAGTCCTGGCTTGATCCCAGCAGCCAGTCTAAGCCAGATGGAGAGAAGCCACAAGAAAAAAGAAGATGCTGTCTTCACAGGAGATGCAGGGAGGGGCATAAGTTCCTTAGCTTCCATAAGAAGAAAACATTTTTTCTTTTCTTTTTTTTTTTTGTTTTTTTGAGACAGAGTCTCGCTCTGTCGTCCCAGGCTGGAGTGCAGCGGCACGATCTCGGCTCACTGCAACCTCCACCTCCAGGGTTCAAGCGATTCTCCTGCCTCAGCCTCCTGAGTAGCTGGGACTACAGGCGCCCGCCACCACACCCAGCTAATTTTTTGTATTTTTAGTAGAGACAGGGTTTCACCGTGTTAGTCAGGATGGTCTTGATCTCCTGACCTTGTGATCTGCCTGCCTCGGCCTCCCAAAGTGCTGGGATTACAGGTGTGAGCCACTGCACTCGGCCCAAAAACATTTTTTAAAAACATGCCTAAGTGAGAGAAACAGGGCTAGCCTCTCAGCTTCTATAAAGCATACATGTGGCCTCAGCTTAGATAAACACCAGAAGACGGACCAAGGCCCTCCAGACATGCAGCTCTGGAGGACTGAGACAGGAGTACCCCAACAGGGAACATCTTTCTCACAGACTGGCAGTGGTGGCATAGTACAGGGACCTCTCTCCAGTGCTCTGCAGGCACCAGGAATGGAAGAATGTAAGTTGAGATTATCCCCAAATACATGGGACACTGTCTGTGGGCTCCCAGAAATGCTGATGGGGTGGTAGAGCAAGGAGGTAGGAGTACTGCAAGAGGATGAGATTCTGTATGAGATCAGAACCTCATTTAAAAAAAACTTTAAAATTAGTTTAATTTATGTAAACTCACCCATATATACAGGTGGGTGAGAACTACAGAAATTCAGGTTACTTGAGCAATGAGTATTTGTAAAATATTTATCTAATTTTCCAAGAGGTACATTCTACACTAAAATAGAAAGTCTTGAATAGATCCTAGTAGCCTAATAAACAAGTTTATGTGTCTTACCCTAAGAATGCACAATTCCTTGCTCCCCTCTTTGCTTCAGAAGCATTTTACCTGGAGTTACCATATTCATTTTTCTTTACATCCAGCTTGTGGCTACTCATATCTAGAAACCCTGGGCTGACAAACATACCAGGACTGGCAAGTGTCTAGAGTAGCTGCTGAGTGCTGGCTAGCTGCAGGGGCAAAGCAAGCATACCTCACATACCTAGCTGCCTTCTCCCAAAGCAGCACGTGGGCTGAGAGGCCCACCAACATACATGCAAACCTGCTGGGATTTCTGGAAAGCTCTACCATATTTACAAAAACTACAGAAGCAGGCCGGGAGTGGTGGCTCATGCCTGTAATCCCAGCACTTTCTGGAGCCAAGGGGCACGGATCGCCTGAGGTCAGGAGTTCGAGACCAGCCTGGCCAACATTGCGAAACCCTGTTTCTACTAAAAATACAAAAATTAGCCAGGCGTGATGGCGGGCGCCTGTAGTCCCAGCTACTCGGGAGGCTGAGGCAGGAGAATCGCTTGAACCTGGGAGGCAGAGGTTGCAGTAAGCCAAGATTGCGCCACTGCACTCTGGCCTGGGTGACAGAGCCAGACTCCGCCTCAAAAAACTACAGAAACAGCCGGGTGCGGTGGCTCACGCCTGTAATCCCAGCACTTTGGGAGGCCGAAGTGGGCGGATCACGAGGTGGGGAGATCGAGACCATCCTGGCTAACACAGTCAAACCCCGTCTCTACTAAAAATACAAAAAAATTCAGCCGGGCGCGGTGGCGGGTGCCTGTGGTCCCAGCTACTCGGGAGGCTGAGGGAGAAGAATGGCGTGAACCCGGGAAGCGGAGCTTGCAGTGAGCCGAGATAGCGCCATTGCACTCCAGCCTGGGCGACAGGGCAAGACTCCGCCTCAAAAAAAAAAAAAACAAAAAACAGAAAACTACAGAAGCACACACTCCTAGACTAAAGCAGGGTGTGACTTAGACCTAAATCCCGGCCCTCAGGGTATCCAGGAGAGCCCCTGCGAAGGGCTGCCTACCTATCTGTCATCCCCATTCAACCAAGCAACCTAGGTGGCATAGGTGACCTATAGCAGTGAAGGATAAAAATACAGGTTCTGAGTTTGCAATTTTTTTCCTTCAAAAGTACAGTTGCAATGTTAAAAATGCTGGCAAGGTGGTATGCAATTATTTCAGTCCTAACAGCCTTCCACAGACACTGTTCATTTTCTGTGTCCTGAACCCTCGGCGACAAACTTGCTGCGTCACCTTTTTAGCACAACCATGTGTACCGTTCTGACTATAAAGAATCCTACATTTTAAGGAATCTAGGGCACTTCCTATCCCCAAAATGATATGGTTGGGAAATGAAGCCTAAGATATTTTTAGGAAGGCAACAGTCAATTACCATTACCAATGTGACACGGTATGCTTCAAAAACAAAGGCAGCTGCAGATTCAAGAGTGAGAAATAAATCCCCTGGGAATGACCAGAATTAAGAAGGCTCCAAGTAGAACACTCAACTTGGAAGACTTTCCTAGGATACATCTGCTGCTATACATTGTGGGATCCTTTGGTTTGGGGTTGAATTTATTGTTTAAAAGGAATGTTAGGACCCTCCTGAGAATATTCTTGAACCTATTTGTAATGATAACTAATGAGAATCGTATCAAAGAAAAGTCTCACTCACTTTTGAATATACTGCCTGTTGTCTCCATTCACAGAACTTTATTAACTCTCACTTTTTATCACTGCAGCTACACAGTTTTTCTTTTTTTTTTTTTTTTTTTTTCCCAAGACAGAGTCTCACTCTATCACCCAGGATGGAGTGAAGTGGCACGATCTTGGCTGGGCCTCCCAAACTGCTGGGATTACAGGCTTGAGCCACTGCACTTGGCCAGTATTTCTCCTTTTAAGTCCATCCCAATCACATATCCATTCAATGTTTCAAAGCCCAGCTCTGATGCTGTCACTCCTGGGCTCAGAAAATGGCAACAGTGACCAAGCCTGAAGATTAAAATTCAGTTCCACTCCCTGGCATTTCCACAACCTGGCCAACACTACCTTTCCAATCCTAGCTCCTATGAGTCATCTCATATACTCACTGGTAAGTCAAATCTCAAAGGTACATGTACTCTGGACCCATTTTGTTGTTTTTTAAAAATTAGAAGAACACACATTGCTTCCTTTAAACGGTTTTGCTAAATTCAAATACACACTTTTGTCAGTCAGGCGAGGTGGCTCACACCTGTAATCCCAGCACTTTGGGAGGCCAAGGCAGGTGGATCACCTGAGGTCAGGAGTTCAAGATCAGCCTGGCTAACATGGCGAAACCCCATCTCTACTAAAAATACAAACATTAGCCAGGCGTGGTGGCGGGCGCCTATAATCCCAGTGACTCGGGAGGCTGAGGCAGGAGAATCGCTTGAACCCAGGAGGCAGAAGTTACAGTGAGTTGAGATTGTGCCACTGCACACCAGCCTGGGCATCAAGAGCGACGCTCCATCTCAAAAAAACAAAACAAAACAAATACACTTTCATCATTTCCTAGGTACACTTGATTAGCACTGTTTTCTGTCCCGGGTTTAATCATGTATTGTACCTTCACACTTTGAAGTTATCACTATTCATATACAACTTCATCTTATGCTGACTAATCTTAATAGTTCCATCATGACAGATGATACAGAAAATAATTTTCCTTTATGTGTAATCACTGTTCACATACCAATATTATATGTATCAAAAACTTCTTTTGAATACATGTGTGTATGTGCCCATATGTATGTCAAATATATCTGTAATAAACAGAAACTATTAATAGTGGCTGCCTAGAGGGAAGATGTTTTTTCACTGTATACCTTTCTGTATGCTTTTTTTAAAATCATATGATTGTGCAACCTATGGAAAAAATTAAATTAAAAAATAATGAATTTAAGTCAGGTGAGGTGACTCACACCTGTAATCCCAGCACTTTGGGAGGCCAAGATGGGTGGATCACTTGAGCTCAGAAATTTGAGACCAGCCTGGGCAACATACCGAAACCCCGTCTCTACCCAAAATACAAAAATTAGCTGGGTGTGGTGGTGCACACCTGTAGTCTCAGCTACTTGGGAGGGTGAGGTGGGAGGATGGCTTGAGCCCAGGATGAGAAGGTTGCAGTGAGCCAAGATGGCACCACTGCCCTTCAATCTGGGCGAAAGAGCCAGATCTTGTATCAAAAAAAAAAAAAAAAGAATTCAAAGTAAAACAATGCTTATACCACAGATAGGATTTAAGGTTTTCAAAATGCCACCTTCCTCAAAAGTATTTTCTTCAGTGGCCACCATGACTTAAATCCCCCAGTTAAAATGCAAAAGAATATTCTGAAGACAGTAAATATATTATAGGCCATTATCCATTATCAAATGACTGAGGATTAGTTTATCACATTAGCATAATAAAGGAAAAAGCCACAAAGAGGCTGTATATAGTCTCCCTAATTCCTGTTTCTTTTCCTTTTCCCCTTGAGTAACTAAATGAGTTTTTTACTCAAAGAACATTTGTATTAGTAAAAGAACTCATTTAGGAATCCTAGCCGTCTGACCCAAGCGAACTGGAGCAGTAGACTGCTGTGTGAATGTGTTTACTGTCTGTCTCTAAAAACATCTGCTCTCCCATCCAGTCCTCCCAGTCCTCTAATCTACTGGGTCGGAGAGGGCAGGGAAGGGAGTACTCTTGTGCATCTTGGAATCTTCCCCAACACCCAAAACAGTGCCATGTGCTTACAGAAAGCATTATTCCAGTTCTTTTTTTTTTTTTTTTTTTGAGACAGAGTCTCGCTCTGTCACCCAGGCTGGAGTGCAGTGGTGCGATCTCGGCTCACCGCAAGCTCCGCCTCCCGGGTTCACGCCATTCTCCTGCCTCAGCCTCTCGAGTAGCTGGGACTACAGGCACCCGCCACCACGCCCAGCTAATTTTTTGTATTTTTAGTAGAAACGGGGTTTCACCGTGTTAGCCAGGATGGTCTCGATCTCCTGACCTCGTGATCCGCCCACCTCGGCCTCCCAAAGTGCTGGGATTACAGGCTTGAGCCACTGCGCCGGCCCATTATTCCAGTTCTTAATGCCACCTATTGCAAAGCTCTCACCCTTCTCTAGGAAACCGTGCTTGAAACTTCAGACCTGAAAATGTCAGTTGGATACTTAAAATTGTTCTTATAAAAATCCATCTGTCGAGCACATACTTTGTGTCTGACACTGGCACTCGGCAACTAACTAGACAACAAAATTATCTCACAAGGTCAGAATATGAGGTAGGTAGCAGACATTCAGTAAATGCTTATTAATCCAATTTGATGAACTTGTTAAACTACTTTCCAGCTAAACTTTGAAGTCTTTCATTAATGCTTTCTTCACATGGCAGTGGTCTTTAGTTTCCGATATTCTACTAAGCACCCAACTTTTTATTTTTATTTTTTTAAGGTACAGGGTCTCACTCTATAACCCAGGCTGGAATATGGCGGTGTGATCATGGCTCACTGCAGCCTCAGACTCCTGGGCTCAAGCGATCCTCCCGCCTCAGCCTCCCAAGTAGCTGGGACTGCGGATGTGCATCACCACTCCCAGCTAATTTCTTTTTCTCTTTTTTTTTTTTTTGGTAGAGATGGAGTGTCTCTATGTTGACCAGGCTGATCTCCAACTCCTGGCCTCAAGCAATCCTCCCATTTTGGTCTCTCAAGGCACTGGGATTAAAGGTGTGTGTCACCATGCCCAGCACACCCAACTTCTATGGACTTCTTGTATCAGCCCTCCAATCCTCATTAGCAACTGCCTATTTATTTTTGAACTTAGGGGACATAAATAAGAAGTCTCTAAGGGCTGGGCATGTTGGCAGGTAGATGAACTTGCCCTACAGGGAGAGTCTGCGAAAGGGGAGGTAACAGGCTATATTTGCATTTCTAAAGGGGAAGTGGGGAACTAGGGGAAAAAAGAAGAGAGAGAAAACTAACTAAACCATCTCTTAGGAAAGTGGGGGTACTTGGTTACATCACGGTCAGGCCACTGCACTGCAGCCTGAGCAACAGAGCGAGACCCTGTCTTAAAAAAAAAATAAAAAAGGATCTAGTAAACCACAGGGTGAAAGAAGAGAAAAATCTGTATTAGACTACACAACAGAAAAACTGACAAAGTTATTCTCTTTTACCTTCTTACCATCAAAACGTAAGAAATGGTGTCTTCTTTTCCATTATGAGAAGGTGTACTTTGAATTGCTGATCTTGTGATGATAATAAGTTTTTCTAAATTATGGATTCCTTCTTGCCCTATTTCTCTTGCTGTTGTTTTGATTGGATCAAGTGCTGCAGTCAAGTAACTGTGGCTAGTAAATCTGAGGCTCAGACCCAGGTGCGTTAACTGGCCTGGCAGAAGATCAAACGACAACCTTGGACACGGGACACCACACTGTGACAACCCACACAACAAAGCTGGACTCACAACTGTCAACACCAAGAGCAGTCTGGCCCTAGAGCATCACAGTTCCGCTCTGCTCACATGTAACAAAAGTCCAAGTTTTTCTAAACTGGGGTCCAGATATCATCTGTCAAGACTTCAGCATCAACCTTCCTGACCTTCACAAAAGCTTCTGTGCTATCTGAAGATACCACAGAAGTCTGGCATGAAATTTCTATCCGAGATGAAAATGATTTTTACAACTTTAATCAACAGTGATTCTCATCCAAGTAAATCAAAATCCATGTACATAGGAGATGCTCAACAGGTACAAGATCAATTGGAAGGGAAAAGCACTAAGTTAGTGACCATAAATGGACATAACTTTCTTCACTATCATCAGCGAACACTTCTTGAGCTCCTGCTAGGTGTAAGTGATAACAAAAGGTGTCAATTGTAGGTCCTAACCACAGGCAGTTTACAATTGATAACTATTACACTATGAAGTATTCAGAAGCATTTGAAAACCTCTAGACGTAAAAACACCCTTTCCCTTTTCAGTGAGGCTTCTCTAGTTGCCTATGTTTAACAGCGCATGCATTTTTTCCCTCTACCAAAAGAAGTCAAGAAGAAAAAACAAGAGAAGGAAGGATACATAGCTAGAAGGACTGATCCCAGTGTCTGACATGTCTAGCTCACACTAGGAGAACTCAAAATATATAAGAATAAATGAGGATTCTCTTCCTCACGCTGAATCCAAATTTGTATAGTAGTCACTGTTATTCTAAGGAGCTCCATTTGGTTCACTGCTAAATAGCCTCCCCCTCCACATATGTTAACTGACCTGTGTGGTCCAGCTCCCACAGCACTGACTGTAGATATTTTATACTACACCACATGCTTCTGCTTCCCACTCTTCCATTCATAAAGAAGAGAACATTTAAAAAGCACACACAGCCAGGCACGGTGGCTCATGCCTATAAATCTAGCCCTTTGGGAGGCTGAGGCAGGAGGATCACTTAAGGACCCCGTCTCTACAAAAAAGTAGCCGGGCGTGATGGCTTGCGTGACAGAGCAGACCCTGTCTCAAAGAAAAAAAAAAAAAAAGCACACACAAATCACACAAATTATTGGAAATACAGCACTAGAGGCTTGAGTAAACAGTACCAGTACTACAAAGAAAACAGAATTTTATGTGAATGACATGTATTTCAGTTCTAAGCAATATATAACTTAGAATGTAATTTGCTAATGCACTTAAAAATTTTGTTTTAATTTTTTTTTTTTTTTTTTAAGAGACAGGGTTAGGCCAGGCACAGTGGCTCACGCCTGTAATCCTAACACTTTCGGAGGCCAAGGAGGGCAGATCATTTGAGCTCAGGAGTTCAAGACCAGCCTGGGAAACATGGTGAAACCTGTGCCCGGCCCCTAATGCACTTAATTTCTTCTTTAAGGCTATTTTAGGAATTCAAGGACAAAATAATTACCAATATTCTTTTTCCTTAGATTATACTTCCCCTCTTCTATTACCTGAAATCTTCGGGTAGTATTCATGAGAGATTTATACATGCTGCTTCATTTTCTCTGTCACCTTTAAAATACTATTTTCTCCAACTCCTCTACTAAACAATCTTTCTAGATGATAATCCACGTTTTATCTACCCAGAGGTGCCAGTGAGCTGGGAGATTTGGGAGAAAGCATTTTCCAGGAAACAGAGTGCTAACCCACCACAGGAGGCTTTCAATGCCCTGGGAGATGGTCTGCAATACCAGGACTTTGATCTTGACCTAACCCTCTAAACTTCCTCCCCCCACCTACTAGTCCCTCTTCATCTCTTAACTCTTCATCACTGTTTCAGAAACATTTATCACTGTCCCATAGTATTTATTTATTGCCTGCTCCCCCATAAGATCTCCAGAGAGCAGGATATTTATGTCTTGTTGATTCAACCTCAGCTTCCAAAACAGTACCTGGCTCATACAAGATGCTCAATAAATATTTACCGAATGAATTATAACATCTTACAATACTCAAGAACTAAGATATATTTT
Organism: Symphalangus syndactylus; assembly: GCF_028878055.3. Classification (NCBI taxonomy): domain Eukaryota; kingdom Metazoa; phylum Chordata; class Mammalia; order Primates; family Hylobatidae; genus Symphalangus; species Symphalangus syndactylus. The sequence continues at coordinate 158,391,470 of NC_072426.2, read as the reverse complement.
ATTGATCAACAAACAAACTAGTAAAATCTCAGGGTCCTTACTTGTCATTGTAGAAAAAAAGCAAGAAGAGAGACATTATCTGCTCCCCAACTCCTGCTAAATGAGATATGAAAAACGGATGGCTAAGTGGAGATTTTGTAAGAGAAACTAACGTTACTAATTTTTGAGACCACTTCTAAAAACAGGAGTTGCCTGCTCCTTAATATACTGCCTTGTTTATCAGCCTACTGAGTGAAATGTCTGTCACCTACTAAAGCGTTCCTCCATTATCTCAGCGCTGCATTCCGAACTAACACACTCAGAGTAGTTTGGTGAAGTGTGATGCTTTCTTTTAAAATAAAGGAGTGAGCAGGTCATGTGATAAGCAAATACAAACCCTGGGGACAATGATCATTAACAAATATTCTTATAAAGTTGAGCCACTGCCATTTATCTTACCCCAAAGCGCTTGGGCAATTTCACTAGAATGATGGTATCACTCAGTCAAGCAGTGAGTGTTAAGCTGGGATAGAATAAAGTTCCCTTTAAAGGGTTATGAGAAGGGATGTGGAAGAAAGATGGGGCAGTGGGTTTGGCACTGAGGAAGAGAAGCGCTCATTTAAAACACTGTTCTTTCCTACATTCCCTAACCCCAGCCCTAGTGTCCCACAGCGCGCTGAGGATGGCTTTCCTTTTGTTGCAAACCAGTGATTTCTGGCATCCCCCTTGCAAATCACAGAAGCCAGCGGGGACTGCACAACTATGGTACCTATCAGCATGGTGGAAGGCAGGATAGGGCGGCGGGAAGAGTACGCGGGCATGGGGGTGAGGCGCTGGGCCAGGGACCGAAGCAAGTTGCCTCATCGGCAAACGGTCATAAAGTTGCCTCCCACCGAGAACGGCCAGAAGAACCAAGTGGATCGCCAGGACCGTGCGCAGAGCCTGCGCGTAGCGAACGCTGTGATTCCCTTCTTCCCCTGCCACGGCAAGCGACACCGAAGGTCTGGGGAGACCGTTAGGCTTGTGACTTAGGATGGTTGTCGAGTGACTACAGAGCCTAATAAATAACGTGCATCTCCCCCAGCACCGCGGAGCGCGGGCTCCGGGGAACGCACGCGTCCACCGCCGGGCCCGCAGCCCAGCCCCGTGGCTCCCGGCTTCCCGCTTCGGCAAGGGCATGCCGCGGCCCCCCGGGGCTCGGGGCGCGGGCGCTGGCACCGGAAGCGGGGAGGGCCGGCGGAGCCAGGCGGCCAGGAGTCGGGTACTTACCCCCGGCGGGCGGCGGGCGGCTGAAGTCGCGGCTAGCCGGCTCCAGACGGCGGCGAAGTCGGGCGGCGGGGTGCGCGGGCTCCGGCAGACGAGGGCGAACAGGGTCCCCAGCAGGAAGGCGGCCGCAGCGCAGCTCAGGTACAGGCTGAGCCTGAGCAGGACGGAGCTCAGCCCCGCGGCCCCCGCCGCCTCCCCGCTGCCGGGCCCCAGGAAGGAGAGGGCCACGGCGGCGAGTGCGGCCACCGCCACGGGCTTCCACCAGCTCCGGCCGCCCGGGGCCCCCGGCGCCGCCGCTGCTGCCTCCGCGTCCCCCGGGGACTCCTGCCGCCGCTCGCCCCTGAAGCCCGAGACAGGACGGCCGCCGGCGCCTGCGGCCCGCGCGGGGCTAGGGCCGGCGCCGCCACTGTCGGTCGCATCGGGGAGCATGCTGCTTCCTGGGCCGCTAAGGACAGGCACATCTCCTGCCCCACGGTCCCCCGCCGGCGCTCCGGAGGCAGGGGGAGCCCGCGCTCATGCCTCGCCCGCGGCCCACCGAGGGAGCGGCCCCCGCAGACGCCGCCGGGCCCCTCTCGGCGACCCCTCAGCGCCGCCACCAGGCGCTGGGCCCGTAGCTGCCGGGCCGGGCGCAGCCAGGGAGCCCCACCGTGTTGTGACTGAAGCCTGGCCAGCCTGACGCGGGCGGGGCGGGGCCGCTCTGAAGTGCGTGTTGGGCGGGGCCCGGAGCCCCGCGGCCGCTGAGTGACAGCCGGGAGGTGCCCATCCACAGCGCGGGGGCGGGGTCCGGGCCGGGGCCCCACGGGGAGGGGGCGCGACCCGGCGCGGCGCACACCTCTCTTTCCCACGCTACCTTCCTCCACTACAGGATGCCGTCTGTTCATGGAAAATTTTGCTGCAGGTGTCAGCGCTGGTAATTCCCGAGCTCAGGTGATCCCGTAATTCTCCCTCTCCGCTCATCACTGACGAGTAACCCCTTCGCTTTGCTTACAGCCTGCAACATTTCTGCCTGGTTTTCACTCGCTATTTAAATAGGCAACCGTCCCGAGACTCCCTGTCAACAGTTTCTAACTACCTTCCCTTTCCCACCCTGCCGCCTTAGGGAAGGAATCAGACACGTGCGGTGGAGTAAGTGAAGCCTGCAATTCCTAGCTATGGAAAGGTCCAAAGTAGTCTACCTGGTGCAACAGGGTGCACGCAGCTGCCCATAATCACTTTGGCTCCAATTCTGGTTTTTTGTTTTTGTTTTTGTTTTTGCCAACTATTCAGTACAAATCTATCAGCCACGCAAAGGAACGTGGTCCAAATAATTTTTAGAGTATATATTTGCCTTTTCTTCTGTCCTAGTCCCAGCCAGTAATATACAGATAACGCTTGCTAAGTAGATGCCAATATGCTACTTAAACACTGGCAATTACTGCTAAGACTAATGAAGTAGCAGATGTAGCTTTTGCTTTTACTATTAGTTAGTATTCATGGGCATTTCATTCTTTCTTTTTTTTTTTTTTTTTTTTTTGAGACGGAGTCTCTGTTGCCCAGGCTGGAGTGCAGTGGGGCGATCTGGGCTCAGGCGAGGAGGCTGAGGCGGACAAATCATGAGGTTAGGGGTTCAAGACTAGCCTGGCCAACATAGTGAAACTTGAACCCCGGAAGTGGAGGTTGCAGGGAGCCGACATCGTGCCATTGCACTCCAGCTTGGGCAACAGAGTGAGACTTCGTCTCAAAAAATAAAATAAAATAAAGCAGTATAATTAATTTCGAAGAAGCCCTTTTGCCTCTAAAATAGTTGTTAAAATTTTCAGCGGATAGGAGCCCCTCAAAGTGTACCCTACAAACCCAAATTATTCAAATAAAGCATAGTGGCTTGTTATCACCAACAACCAAATCTATGTTTTTTGAGCATTTACATGCTGAGGACTGTATTCTGAATTCTTTATGATAAACAAATTAATTTTTCAATTTTAGCCCAGCTCACCATAATAGTAAGTAACAGCACTTACTGTGTGCCAGATACTATTCTAAGGACCAAACATACTTCATTTAATCTTCCCAACAACCCCGATGGATACCGTTATCTCCATCTACACAGTGGGGAACTGAAGCACAGGAGGTAAGATAATGTGCTCAACATTGCAAAGCTAATAAATAACAGAACTAGGATTTAGTTGTTACTCCATGTGGTCTAGCTTCAGAGCTTGTGCATTGAATCGCTATGCCATGATGCTTCCTAAGAATTCTGTGATTTAGTCATCTCGTATTACAGAAGAGAAAAAAAAGAAGGTTAAATTCTTGATCCTGATCTGTATTCCATGCTTAAAAGTGGATAGTTGGCCAGGCGTGGTGGCTCATGCCTGTAATCCCAGCACTTTGGGAGGCCAAGGTGGCTGGAGTACCTGAGGTCAGGAGTTTGAGACCAGGCTGGTCAACATGGCAAAACCCTCTCTCCAATAAAAATACAAAAAATTAGCCGGGTGTGGTGGCATGCGCCTGTAGTCCCAGCTACTCAGGAGGCTGAGGCAGGAGAATGGCATGAACCCAGGAGGCAGAGCTTGCAGTGAGCCGAGATCACACCACTGCACTCCATCTAGCCTGGGCAACAGAGCGAGACTCTGTCTCAAAAAAAAAAAAAATAGTGGATAGTTTTGGGCCTGGCATGGTGGCTCACACCTGTAATCCCAGCACTTTGGGAGGCCGAGGTGGCCAGATTACCTGAGGTCAGGAGTTCAAGACCATGGCAAAACCCCATCTGTACCAAAAATACAAAAATTAGCCAGGCATGATGGCATGCGCCTGTAATCCCAGCTACTCAGGAAGCTGAGACAGGAGGATAGCTTGAACCTGGGAGGCGGAAGTTGCAGTGAGCCCAGATCGCACCACTGCACTTCAGCCTGGGGAACAGAGCAAGACATTGTCTCAAAAAAAAAAAAAAGTGGGGGGATACTTTTGTAGCTTTGTGAGAATTAGCAGCAACTTAGCTAGTCTCCTGACAAATTCTAAGGGATTATAACTTGAATTGACTGGTTTGAAACTTATTGACAGCCCAGGCCTGTAACTCTTAAGACCATGATCTTTCCAATACACCCATGTATATTGTACCCAGGAGTAATGCAGATATGAAGAAATGTAAACCTGGGGTCAGAAAACTTCCTCACTGCACATTTGTATATATTCTTTGAAGAAATGTATTGTGGCTAAATCGGCATTGACACTTTGACATTTGTTTAACAAATAGTAGTCCAGCCTCCACCCTGTGCGGTTTGAGGAACATTGAGAGATGAGGTAAGATAAGTGTGACGATGGTTAAATTTAGGTGTCAACTTGACTGGATTGGGATTACCTGGAAAACTGACAAAGGATTATTTCTGAGTGTTTCCCAAGAAGATTGCCCCTGGGTCAGTGGATTAAGTGGGGAAGATCTACCCTTGATGTGGGCAACCATCCAATCAGCTGTGGCCCAGAAAGAACAAAAATGTGGTTTCCTCTGTGCCCTGAAGCTGGGATACACTCTTCTCCCATCCTTGGACATCAGAACTCCAGGCTCTGGCGTTGAGACTCAGGGTTACACTAGCAGCCTCCTGGGTTCTCAGGCCTACGGCCTCAGAGTTATGCCATCCTGTTCCCTGGTTCTGAGGCCTTCAGAGTTGAACTGAGCCACACCACCAGCTTTCCAGGTTCTCCAGCTGGCAAAGGGTGTGTCATCAGAGTTCTCAGCCTCCATAATCACGTAAGCCAATTCCTCTAATAAATTCCTTCTTATATATCTATCTATATCCTGTTGGTTCTGTCTCTCTGGAGAACATTAATACATCTTCCTTTTTTTTTTTTTTTTTTTTTTTTTTTTTTTTTTGAGACAGTTTCGCTCTTGTTACCCAGGCTGGAGTGCAATGGCGCAATCTCGGCTCACCGCAACCTCCGCCTCCCGGGTTCAAGAGATTCTCCTACCTCAGCCTCCCGAGTAGCTGGGATTACAGGCATCCATCACCATACCTGGCTCATTTTTTGTATTTTTAGTAGAGATGGGGTTGGTCAGGCTGGTCTCAACCCTCTGACCTCAGGTGATCTGTCCACCTCGGCCTCCCAAAGTGCTGGGATTACAGGAGTGAGCCACCATGCCTGGCATACATCTTCCATTCTGTCTGTCCTGCAGACCATCTTAATTTTGTAACGTGGACCAGAGGCGCACAGGTCATGGGCTGAATATTCCATCTTATGTATCTACTACATTCGGCTTCATCTGTCTGTTGATAAACACTTGAGTTTTTTCCACCTTTTGGCTATTCTGCTATGAACATGGGTGCATAAGTATCTGTTTGAGACCCTGCTTTCACTTCTTTTTAGTGTATGTCCAGAAGGGAATTGCGGGGTCATATAATTCTATGTTCAAGTTTTTTAGAACGTGCCGTACTATTTTCCACAGTGGCTGAGTATTCTACATTCTCACAAGCAATGCATAAGGGTTTCAATCTTTCCACATTCTTGCTAATCCTTATTTTCTGTTTTTTTGACTAAAGCCATCGGTATCTCATTGTGTTTTTGACTTGCATTTCCCTAATTAGTGGTGTTGAGTATCTTTTCATGTGTTTATTGGCCATTGGTATATTTTCTTTGGAGAAATATCTACTCAAGTACTTTGTAAGATAAACTTTTGACCACAGTTTGTTTATTTATTTATTTATTTAGAGACAGGGGCTCACTCTGTTGCCCAAGCTGGAGTGCAATGGCGTGATCTCAGCTCACTGCAACCTCTCCCTCCCGGGTTCAAGCGATTCTTGTGCGTCAGCCTCCCGAGTAGCTGGGATTACAGATATGCACCACCAAACCTGGCTAATTTTTGTATTTTTTTTTTTTTTTTTTTTGAGACGGAGTCTCGCTTTGTCGCACAGGCTGGAGTGCAGTGGCGCAATCTCGGCTCACTGCAAGCTCCGCCTCCCGGGTTCACGCCATTCTCCTGCCTCAGCCTCTCCGAGTAGCTGGGACTACAGGCAATTTTTGTATTTTTAGTAGAGATGGAGTTTCACCATGTTGGCCAGGCTGGTCTGGAACTCCTGACCTCAGGTGATCCGCCCACCTCGGCCTCTCAAAGTTCGGAATTACAAATGTGAGCCACCGCGCCAGGCCGACCACAGTTTAACAACTATCCCTGGAAAGTGGTGCCAACATAGTTTTATTAAGCACTTTAAATGAAGGGGAAATGCTTTTTTTTTTAGAGACACAGTCTTACTCTGTTGCCTAGGTTGGAGTGCAGTGGCACGATCTCGGCTCACTGCAACCTCCACCTCCCGAGTTCAAGCGATTCTCCTGTCTCAGCCTCCCGAGTAGCTGGGACTACAGGCTTACGTCACCACGCCCAGCTAATTTTTGCATTTTTAGTAGAGACAGTGTTTCACCATATTAGGCTGGTCTTGAACTCCTCTCAGGTGGCCTACCCGCCTCGGCCTCCTGAAGTGCTGGGATTATAGGCGTGAGACACCGCGCCCAGCCAATGCTGTCTTTTAGGCAACAAAAAGAGAATTGATTATACTTTTGGTAATTAAGGCCAACAAGTACAAAATGCATTGTGAAGGACGAAAATAGACAATTCTTACCCGGGACAGGCAGGGTAAGACCCATATTTCCTACCCTTCTTTGCACTTAGATGTAAACCATATTTATTAACTACTGGATTGTGTACCATTGCTTCTATAACAAATTACTACAAATTTAGTAGTTAAAACAACACAAGTGTATTGTCTAACAGTGCTGAAGGTATTAAGTCTAAAATCAAAATTTGCAGGCTCTAGTTCCTTCCGGAGGTTTCAGGAGAGAATCCGTTTCCTCCTTTTGCAGCTTCTACCTGCACTCCTTGGTTCATTGCCTCTTTCTGACATCACTCCAACCTCTAGCTTCTGTGCTCACAGCTCCCACTACTGACTTTGAACTTCTTATCTCCCTAAGGACCTTTGTGATTCCATAGGGTCCACTGGATAATCCAGGTTAATCTTCCCATTTTGATCCTTAATCACATCAGCTAAATTCTGTCTGCCACATAAGGTGACATATTCACATGTTGTGAGGATTAGGAGGTGCACATTTTTGGGGTGCCATCATCCTACTATACCTGAGAGTTCAACGAAAAGTTATTGCATTCAATATATTCTGCAGGGATCATTTTTACCTTAGATTGTTTTAACTACCACGTCGTTTACCACTCGGCGAAGGTTTTTCCATTCTGATACCAGCCTCTGGTCCACAGAACTAACTAGTGGTATGAACTGAACTTTGCTGATAGAAAATATCACAAACACACAGCCTCCGTCCTTTTTTATTCTTGTTTTGGTAGAGAATTACAAGATAATCAAGGCAGCTTTCCCTATTAACGCACGATAACAACGGGGCCTACCCGCGCCGCCCTAGGCAGCCGGCAGCAGCCGGCAGCAGCCGGCAGCAGCAGTAACGCCTCTAGGGCGCCCTGGCAACCACGCGGGCTGGACCGCCTTCTTCCGCGGCTCGTCTAGAGTGCGCGTCCCTGGCCCGGCCTCCACTCCGCCCGCGTGGAGCCCCGGCCTGGCCGCCTGCCCGCCGCGCTCTGTGACGCCCGCCGCGAAGGCCGCACGAGGCCCGGCGTGCGCCCCCGCCTCTCCCGAAGCGCCGGGCCCCGCGCCGCCCCTCCTTTCCCTTTCCGCTCTCTCCGCCTCCGGAAGCGCGGGCGCGCGGCGCCGGGAGCCCGTTCAGGGCCGCAGGAGTGCGCCAGCCCCGCGCGTGGGGCTGTGGTGGTCGCGGGTCTCAGGTGAGGGGGCGCGCGAGCGGCTCCTGGCTCCCTGCCCGCGGGGCGCCCGCCACGCTCCCTTTCCGTTCGCATCCGTTTCCCCCCGCTCCGGAGCCCAGGCGGCGGCGAGTACTCGGGGTGGGTTTAACGAAGCGTGCGCGGACGGTGGGAGACCGCGCCCCCACGACAGAGGCGCCCGCGGCCGCGGGTCCCGGCGCCGCCTCACCCCGGTCCCCGGTGAGAACGGCGGGTCCCGCGCTCTCACGCGTTCCGGGTGGCTTCGAGGGTCAGGATCAGCCCTAAATTGAGATTGGGCCTCGACCACATGCCGGGCCCTGACGACTGCCTCCTACCTCTAGGGTCTCGAACCTAACCCAGGAGGCCCGAGGGGCTATCTGCCTTCTGGGGACGGTAGGGGGTGTGGACAAGAGCCTAGAGTTCCTGGAAACAGGTGTTCAATTTGGGCCGGGATTTTCATGTACCCAGTTGGTTATCTTGTTGGAGGCCTGCTGTGCTATTTAACTACAGAAATGTATTGTCACAGTAACAAGATGACAGTTTGAAAAGTGCCCGGTGCTTTTCTGTGTATTTTCCTGATGTTTGGTGAAAGCATTAGTCTTGTTATTGCTGGTCTGTAGGACCTGGCAGGTGGGGCGTGCCCAGTGACTCTCAGGCAGCTTTGGTAAAAACTTACCTCTCTCTTTTTTTTATTTTTATTTTTTGAGACAGGGTCTCACTCTGTGGCCCAGGGTGGAGTGTGGTGGCACAATCATGTCTCACTGCAGCCTCCCAACTCCTGGGCTCAAGCGATCCTCCTGTCTTGGCCTCCCAAAGTCCGGGGATTACAGGCGTGAGCCACGCCCCTCCTGGCAAAACTCTGTCTTGATTGAGCACCAAAGGGTTGTTATGGTCTGATGAACTATCCTTTAATTTTACCCTTTCCTAGTCTGTTGTAAAGAGAATCTTAATCACTTTATTAAGTCATTTTTCTTACTTATTCTCTGGTAAATTGAATCACCTCGTAGCAAATGTTATCAAAATAATTGCTTAGTGGATGGGATTGTTGGGTAAATTTTCCTGTAAATTAAGTCACAGGAGTGTTGAAATCTTTACAGTAACTCTGTTGGATATTATTAACCGAAATTTAAACCTGAAAAGTCTCACAGGCCCGGACTGTGCACCAGGGTGCATGAACTGTGACCACTTAGGGAGGCGGCTGGCTTCCAGCTCTTGGGGACTGCATGACCTTACCATGGAAATGCAGATAAAGGCATAGTTCTGGTGTGTGTATCTGGAGGGGTGGGTGAAGAGGGCAGGAAACGATCAAGGAAATTAGGTTGAAACACGGTGATTTTTTTTTTTTTTTTTTTTTTGAGACAGGATCTCACTCTGTTGCCTAGGCTGAGGTGCAGTGGCCAGATCTCGGCTCACTGCAGCCTCAGCTCCCAGGTTCCAGCGATTCTTCCACCTCAGCCTCCGAAGTAGCTGGGACTACAGGTGAGAGCTACAATGCCCGGCTAATTTTTGTATTTTTTGTAGAGGTGGGGTTTGGCCATGTTGGCCAGTCTGGTCTCAAGCTCCTGGGCTCAAGTGGTCTGCCTGCCTGGGCCTCCCAAAGTTACAGGCATGAGCCTGTAACATGAGCCACCGCGCATGAGCCACCATGCCCAGCCACACACATACAAGGCGATTTTTCTGCCCTCGTGGGTAGCAAAGAGCATGGCTCAGTCTTAAATCTCCTAACTCCAAACTCCTTTGCGGGATCAACATTCTTTGAATGACTGAATTCATCAGGTTCTCCTTTGGGTACTGGGGATATAAAGATGAGGAAGTGACGAGGAGCTCCCAGTCTGGCTAGGAGACAAGTGTAGGGGATGGGGGGAAAACAAAAAACCTTTTTCCTTTAGCTGGGTCTGCAGCTGGGGCTCCAAGACAGATTAACAGGAGAAAAGGCATATGTATTTTATGTTAATTTTTACAATGACACAGGGCTTTCCTAGAAAAGAAGTAGATAGGCCAGAAAGTTTCTATATGGTGTTTAAAAGATGATAAACTGTGGAGATACGACATGAAGAGATCATAAAACCGGGTGGAGGGGTAGATCTCTAGGGATTTAAACTATGAGACGGTAAATACAGGCATACCTTGGAGATATTTTGGTTGGTTGCAGACCACCACAATAAATTAAATCTTGCAATAAAGCGAGTCACATGAATTTTTTTGGTTTCCCAGTGCATATAAAAGTTATGTTTACACTATACTGTGGTCTGTTAAGGGTACAATGGTATTATGCTTAAGAAATTTACATATGTTATCTAAAAAATAATTTATGGCTAAAAAATGCTGTCAATCATCTGAGCCTTCAGGGGGTTGTAATTTTTTTTGCTGGTGGAGTGTCTTCCCTCTGTTGATGGCGGCTGACTGATCAGGGTGCTGAGTGCTGAAGGGTGGGATGGCTGTGGCAATTTCTTAAAATAAGACAATAATTAACTTTGCTTCATTGATTGACTTATTTTCACAAAAGATTTCTGTAGCTTGTGATGCTGCTTGACAGCATTTTATCCACAGTAGAACTTTTTTTTTTTTTTGAGACGGAGTCTTGCTCTGTCGCCTGGGCTGGAGTGCAGTGGTGCGATCTGGGCTCACTGCAACCTCCGCTTCCCGGGTTCAAGCGATTCTCCTGCCTCAGCCTCCCAAGTAGCTGGGATTACAGATGTGGGCCACCATGCCCGGCTAATTTTTTTGTATTTGTAGTAGAGATGAGGTTTCACCATGTTGGTCAGACTGGTCTTGAACTCCTCACCTGAAGTGATCCACCCACCTCGGCCTCCCAAAGTGTTGGGATTACAGGCGTGAGCCACAGCACCTGGACTCACAGTAGAACTTCTTTAAAACAAAGTCAGTTTTCTCAAACCCTGCTGCTGCTTTATTAGCTAAGTATAGGGAGTATTCTAAATCATTTGTTGTCATTTCAACAATGTTTACAGCTTCTTCACCAGGAGTAAATTCCATCTCAAGAAACTACTTTCTTTGCTCATCCGTAAGAAGCAAGTCCTCATCTGTTCAAGTTTTATTATGAGATTGCAGCAATTCAGTTACATCTTGAGGCACCACTTATTTTTTCTTTTTTTTGGCAGGGTCTTGTTCTGTCACCCAGGCTGCAATGCATTGGCATGATTACAGGTCATTGCAGCCTCAACCTCCCCAGCCCAAGTGATCCTCCTGCCTCAGCCATTACGGGCACGTGCCACCGCAACCCAGCTTTTTTTTTTTTTTTTTGAGGCAGAATCTCACTCTGTCACCCGCTGGAGTGCAGTGACACGAGCTCGCTTCACTGCTGCAACCTCTACCTCCCAGGTTCAAGTGATTCCCATGCCTCAGCCTCCTGAGTAGCTGGGATTACAGACATGTGCTACCACACCTAGCTAATTTTTATATTTTTAGTAGAGACAGAGATTCACCGTGTTGGCCAGGCTGGTCTGGAACTACTGTCCTCAAGTCATTTGCCTGCCACAGCCTCCCAAAGTGCTGGGATTATAGGCATGAACCACCATGCCCAGCTAATTTTGTAGTTTAGTTTTTTCTTTTAAGAGACGGGATCTCACTGTGTTGTCCACGCTGGTCTAAAACTTCTGGGCTCAGCTGGTCCTCCTGCCTTGGCCTTCCAAAATACCAGGCTCCACTTCTAGTTCCCTTGCCATTTCTACCACAGCTGCAGTTCTTTCCTCCACTTAAGTCTTAAATCCCTTAAAGTTATCCATAAGGGTTAGAATCAGTTTCTTCCAAACTCTTGTTGATGCTGATATTTTGACCTCCTCCTATGAATCATAAGTGTTCTTAATGGGGAAGGTTTTCAATTTATTTTGCTCAGATCTGTCAGAGGAATTATTATCTACGACAAATATGGCCTTACAAAATGTGTTTCTTGAAAAGTAGGAGTTGAAAGTTGACTTACTCCTTGAACCATGGGCTGCAGAATGGATGTTGTTAGCAGGCATGAAAACAACATTAATCTTGGACATCTTCATTAGAGCTATTGGGTGACTGGGTACATTGTCAGTGAGCAGTAATATTTTGAATTTTTTTGTCTGAGCAGTCGATCTCAGCAATGGGCTTAAAACATTCAGTGAATAGGTGTGCTGTCATTTGGGCTTTTTATTTTATGTATAGACCACAGACAGAGTAGATTTAGCTTAATTCTTAAGGCCCTTAAGATTTTTTCTTTTTTTTTTTCTTTTGACAGAGTCTTGCTGCCTCGCCCAGGCTGAAATGCACTGGCATAATCTTCGCTCACTGCAGCCTCCACCTCCCGGGTTCAAGTGATTCTCATCCTCAACCTCCCGAGTAGCTGAGACTATTAATATAAAAATTAGCCCGGCTAATTTTTGTTATTTTTAGTAGAGATGGGGTTTTACCATATTGGCCAGGCTGGTCTGGAACTCCTGACCTCAGGTGATCCGCCTGCCTTGACCTCCGAAGGTGCTTGGATTATAGGTGTGAGGCACCGCACCCAGATCTTTTTTTTGAGACCGAGTCTTGCTCTGTCACCCAGGCTGTAGTGCAGTGGCCCGATCTCAGCGCACTGCAACCTGCCTCCTGGGTTCAACCTATTCTCCAGCCTCAGCTTCCCGAGTAGCTGGGATTACAGGTACATGCCACTACGCCCGGCTAATTTTTCTATTTTTTGTAGAGACAGGGTTTCGCCATGTTGCTCAGGCTGGTCTCCATCTCCTGGCCTCAAGTGATCTGCCCGTCTCAGCCTCCCAAAGTGTTGGAATTAAAGGTGGGAGCCACTGTACCCAGCCTAAGGGCCGTGATATTTTTGAAATGGTAAATGAGCACAGGCTTCATTTTAAAGTCACCAGTTCCATTAGCCCTTAATAAGAGTCAGCCTGTTCTTCTAAGTGTTGAGACCAGGCATTGACTTCTCCCTGTAGCTATGAAAATCCTAGATGGTTAGCATCCTTTTCCAGTAGAAGGCTGTTTCATCTACACTGGAAATCTGATGTTTATTGGAGCCACATTCAGCAATTCTCTTAGCTAGATCTTCTGCTGCTTCTCCATCGGCACTTGCTGTTTTACCTTGTACTGGTTTTGTTGTTGTTGTTGTTGTTGTTGTTGTTTTGAGATGGAGTTTCGCTCTTGTTGCCCAGCCTGGAGTGCAATGATGCGATCTTGGCTTACTGCAACCGCCGCCTCCTGGCTTCAAGCGATTCTCCTGTCTCAGCCTCCCGAGTAGCTAGGATTACAGGCATGCGCCACCACACCCAGCTAATTTTGTATTTTTAGTAGAGATGGGGTTTCACCATTTTGGTCAGGCTGGTCTTGAACTCCTGACCTGAGGTGATCTGCCCGCCTCAGCCTCCCAAAGTGCTGGGATTACAGGCATGAGCCACCATGTCTGGCTTACCTTGTACTTTTATGTTATAGAGAAGGCCTCTTTTCCTTCCTTTCCTCCTTTTTTTTTTTTTTTTTTAAGACAGAGTCTCACTGTCACCCAGGCTGGAGTATAGCAATGCAATCTTGGCTCACTGCAGCTTCTGCCTTCCCAGTTCAAAGGATTCTCGTGCCTCAGCCTCCCAAGTAGCTGGGACTTCAGGCTCCCGCCACCACGTCTGGCTGGTTTTTGTATTTTTAGTAGAGATAGGGTTTCACTGTGTTGGCCAGGCTGGTCTTGAACTCCTGACCTCAAGCGATCCTCCCACTTCAGCCTCCAGAAGTGTTGGGATTATAAGCGTGAGCCACCGCACCCGGCTGAGCAGGCTGCTTTTCTTAAACCTCATGAGACAGCCTCTGGTAGCTTCAGATTTCTACATGGTCTTTACCTCTCTCAGCCTTCACAGAATTGAAGTGAGTGAGGGCCTTGCTTTGGACTAGGCTTTGGCTTAGGGGAATGTGGTGGCTAGCTTGGTGTATCCAGACCATTCAGACTTTCTCCATATCAGCAGTAAGGCTCTTTCGCCTTATTCCTGTCTTCGCTGGAGTAGCAGTCTTAATTTCCTTCAAGAATTTTTCCTTTGCTTTCACCACTTGGCTAACTGGTGCAAGAGGCCTAGCTTTTGGCCTGTCTCCTGGACTTTCAACATACCTTCCTCACTAAGCTTAATCATTTCTAGCTTTTGATTTAAAATTTTCTAAGGGATGGGAGTTGGAATAATTTGGATGTTAAGTGGACTAGGAAAATTTAAACTTTTCGCAATGGCTCACGCCTGTAATCCCAGCACTTTGGGAGGCCAAGGCGGGTGGATCCCGAGGTCAGGAGATCAAGACCATCCTGGCTAACACAGTGAAACCCCATCTGTACTAAGAATACAAAAATTAGGTTGGTGTGGTGGCGCGTGCCTGTAATCCCAGCTACTCGGGAGGCTGAGGCAGGAGAATCCCTTGAACCAGGGAGTCAGAGGTTGCAGTGAGCCGAGATCACGTGCCGCTGCACTCCAGCCTGGGAGACTGAGCAAGACACTGTCTCAAAAAAAAAAAAAAAATTTTAAAAACAACTTTTCTTTTAATATATTCACCAGTAAAATCCGGCAGAGACATTCAGTGTAATAGTCATGTGGCTGTTAATAAGTTTATATAAATATGTGTAATATTAATTCTGGGCCAAGAATTAATAGAAACTTATTACTTGATTGTGAGTTAGTAAAATTGCTCTTTTGTTATGTTTAAGATCTCTTCATTTCTTCAGACAGTTTAATCATCCATCTCTTATAGCTAAATAATTTTCTGATTTCAGTTTCTTCAAATTTCAAGAAAATGTTTATTTTTTATATTTGTAATTTAAGCTACATGTCTTTTTTTTTTTTTTTTTTTTTTTTTTTTAATTAAGAGGGAGTCTCGCTCTATTGCCCAGGCTGGAGTACAGTGGCAAAATATCAGCTCACTGCAACCTCTGCCTCCTGGATTCAAGCGATTCTCCTGCCTCAGCTTCCTGAGTAGCTGGGATTACAGGTGCCTGCCACCACACCCAGCTAATCTTTGTATTTTTGTAGAGATGAGGTTTCACCACGTTGGCCAGGCTGGTTTTGAACTCTTGAACTCCTGACCTCAAGTGATCCATTCCCCTCAGCTTCCCAAAATGCTGGGATTACAGGCGCGACCCACTGCACTTGGCCTTAAACTACATTTCTTCAACTCTGGTTCCTGATTTGTTCTAGTGAGGCCTTAATCTATTAGCAGAGTTTTCCTAGACACTGTCATATTACCTATGACACTTGACACTGTCTGGTACCACCCAAAGTTTAAACTTTCATTCCATGTTTATGTATCATAGTACATTACCTTTTGATGAAAGCTTTTTATCTCCATAGATCAGTGGCATTTCAAACCCTTGCCTGAGACTCTCAGGAATGTGAAGCTGGTTTTACATCAAGGCCTAGTACACACAATGCATTTAAGTAATAGAAACAATGGTTTCATGAAACTTACTCTTATAATATGTAATGCACTTTTGTTTTTTTTTTTTTTTGAGACGGAGTCTCCCTCTGTCCCCCAGGCTGGAAGCACGATCTCAGCTCACTGCAACCTCCGCCTGCCGGGTTCAAGTGATTCTCCTGCCTCAGCCTCCCAAGTAGCTGGGATTATAGGCACATGCCACCACACCCAGCTAATTTTTTACGTTTTTGGTAGAGACAGGGTTTCATCATGTTGACCAGGCTGGTCTTGAACTCCTGCCTCAAGTGATCTGCCTGCCTCAGCCTCCCAAAGTGCTGGGATTACAGGCGTGAGCCACTGAGCCCACCTATAATGCGCTCTTGATTATTTATTTATTTTTTTTTTCTTGAGACGGAGTCTCGCTCTGTCACCCAGGCTGGAGTGCAGTGGTGCAGTCTCGGCTCACTGCAAGCTCCGCCTCCCGGGTTCACGCCATTCTCCTGCCTCAGCCTCTCCGAGTAGCTGGGACTACAGGCGCCCGCCACCACGCCCCGCTAATTTTTTTTTTTTGTATTTTTTTTTTAGTAGAGACGGGGTTTCATCGTGGTCTCGATCTCCTGACCTCGTGATCCGCCCGCCTTGGCCTCCCAAAGTGCTGGGATTACAAGCGTGAGCCACCGCGCCCGGCCCAATGCACTCTTGATTATTACACTGTATTCTACTTCTTTGTCAGTTTAATGATTGACATGAGCTACTGAATTGATTTTAAACTGGATTGTGACCTGTAGTTTATAAAATATTGCTCTGGGCTATGCTATTAAACCATTTACTTTTGAAATTTGAAGAAACAACTTAAAAATTTTAATTGCAAAGGTATTCTTAACCGCACAACAAAGTAAGAAAGGAAAAACAATAACCACAGTTGTTTTTAGAGTCCAGAGTGCTCGCCGTTACACTGTGGGGTATCCACAATTCTTTTTACTCCACTCCTTGACATTTGTTTTCAAAGGTGACATTTTTGGGAGTTTAATGACAGTGTTATAAGACCTATTCACCATTCAGTGGCTATTTTAGTTTGTTTTTCTTTTTACATTCAAGTGGGCAAAATTAGATTATGATCAGCCATAGTCTTTCCGTTTGCGATGACCCATGATCGCAGGCCTCTATCCGAGTTTTTATATTTCTCCTTCCCCTGACCACACTACTCCTCTCCCCTCCCCTCATGGGTTATACTCATGTTAAATGTATGTCCTTCCAATCCACATTCTATAACTTGGCTTGTATGTTTGTGCTTATGAAGAATATAGCATTTTTTTATATGTTTTAAGTTTTATGTAATTGTATCATTGCTTGCTTATTTATTTATTTATTTATTTATTTATTTATTTATTTTGAGACAAGGTCTTGCCCTGTAGCTCAGGCTGGAGTGCAGTGGTGTGATCATGACTCATTGCATTATCAACCTCCTGGGCACAAGTGATCCTCCCACCTCAGCCTCCTCAGTAGCTGGGACTACAGGCACACCACTATGCCCAGCTAATTTTTATTTTTTAATTTTTTGTAGCAACGGGGAGTCATTATGTGGTCTGGAACTCCTGGGCCCAAGCAGTCCTCCCACCTTGGCCTCGCTAACTGCTGAGATTACAGGCGTGAGCCATGGTGCCAGCCTCGTTGCTTTTTAAATTCTGCTGTTTTATTCAGTGTTATTTTTGTAGATCTCAGTGTATCCTTTTTGGCAGATATGTGCTTACACAACATTTTATTTATTCATTTTCCTCTTAATAGACAGTGAAGTTGTTTCTCATGCATTGCTATTGCAAACAGTAGTAGATGCTATGCTGTCGTGAACATCCTGTGTACATGCCCAGGATCACACAACTGGGAAGTAGCAGAATCACATTTTGAGTCTGGGTGTGTCTGACTCCATTCATTCGTTTCAACCACTGAGCAGACTCCCACTCATCACTTATGTGCCTAATTTATTACACAAACACTATTAGGGTAACAGTAATGGAACTGTAATGGGGTTGTATGTCATTTTTCTTTTAACAGGTCAATTCTTAATTTATGGCCTCCTCTCCCCTAGTTTTGCTTTAACTGTAAATTGCATTATTAATTCAGTATAGAAAAGTTTTGTATTCTGTATTTTTCATGTTCATACATCATCTAAATCAAGGGTCTACAAGCTGGGCACAGTGGTGTGCCCCTGTAGTCCCAGCTGCTCTGGAGGCTGAGGTAGGAGGATCACTTGAGCCCAGGAGTTGGAGGCTGCAGTGAGCTAGAATCCTGTCACTGTACTCCAGCCTGTGCGATGGAGTGAGGACCTATTTCTTTAAAAAATTTAAATAAATCTATCAACCAAGGATCTACAAACTTTTCTTTTTTTTGAGATGGAGTCTCGCTCTTGTCGCCCAGGCTGGAGTGCAATGGCGCGATCTCAGCTCACTGCAACTTCTGCCTCCCGCGTTCAAGTGATCCTCCTGCCTCAGCCTCCCTAGTAGCTGGGATTACAGGCACGCACCACCACACCCGGCTAATTTTTGTATTTTTAATAGAGAAGGAGTTTCGCCATGTGGGCCGGGCTGGTCTCGAACTCCTGACCTCAGGTAATCCACCTGCCTTGGCTTCCCAAAGTGTTGGGATTACAGGCGTGAGCCACTGCGCCCAGCCTACAAACTTTTCAGTAAGGGATCAGATGGTAAGTATTTTAGTCTCTGTGGGCCATAGGGTCTCAATCACAACTACTTAGCTCTGCAGTCGTAGTGTGAAAGCTGGGAGAGACAATACATATGCCCATCAGTGGGGCTGTGTTCCAATAAAATTTTATTTACAAAAACATGGCAGACAGGATTTGGCTTATGGACAGGTAGTTTGCTGACTCCTGATCTAAGTGATAATGTTAACAGAATCGTAATATTAATCTATAGAAGCTTTTCAACGTTACAAGTAATGTTAGAATTCCCTTATTTATTTATTTATTTATGAGATGGAGTCTCTCTGTGTCGCCCAGGCTGGAGTGCAGTGGTGCGATCTCAGCTCACTGCAGCCTCTGTCTCCTGGGTTTCAGCAATTCTCCTGCCTAAAGGCTGCAGAGTGTTGTGGCTGGTTTAGGATACAGATTACATAATCTTTTACTCCCTGATTTGATGTAAACTAGAATTAATTATAATATGAATATAGTGAGCACATAATTGCATTTTTTGCTATTTTTGTTTTGTTTTTAAGACAGAGTCTCACATTGTCGCCTGGGCTGGAATGGTACAATGGCGTGATCGCAGCGCACTGAAACCTCCACCTCCTGGGTTCACGCCATTCTCCTGCCTCAGCCCCCCGAGTAGCTGGGATTACAGGCACACACCACCACACCTGGCTAATTTTTTGTGTTTCTAGTAGAGATGGGGTTTCACTATGTTGGCCAGAGTGGTCTCAAACTCCTGACCTTGTGATCCACCCGCCTTCGCCTCCCAAAGTGCTGGGATTACAGCATGAGCCACCGTGCCTGGCCTTTTGCTGTTTTATTATTGGAAATTGTTTTATTGTCACTTTTGACTATCAGTGTGTACTCATGGCTTCTCGTAGAAATTATTTTTTCATTTTTATGTATATTTGTCTTTTTTCAGTGCTGAATTGTCCAGCTTGGACAGTGGAAGCCTCTTTAAACTGATCCTCTGTTTCATTCCCGCCACCCCAGGCATATTTGTGAATATTGTGCTTTCTGGCAACAATAAGCTGATCCAGGCTCTTTGCCTCCAGAAATGCAGTCCCCTGCCTGCCAAGGAGTCCTGGGGTTTTTTTAGTGGAGAGTAGTATTAGAAGGTCAATTCTGGGCGGGGCGTGGTGGCTCACGCCTGTAATCTCAGCACTTTGGGAGGCCGAGGTGGGCGGATCACAAGGTCAGGAGATGGAGACCATCCTGGCTAACACGGTGAAACCCCGTCTCTACTAAAAATACAAAAAATTAGCTGCGCGTAGTGGCAGGCGCCTGTAGTCCCAGCTACTCGGGAGGGTGAGGCAGGAGAATGGCGTGAACCCAGGATGCGGAGCTTGCAGTGAGCCGAGATTGCACCGCTGCACTCCAGCCTGGGCGACAGAGCGAGACTCCGTCTCAAACAAAAAAAAAAAAAAAAAAAAAAAGAAGGTCAATTCTGATCTTAAGGTTATCAGTAGTAGATAATGTGACACAGCTGCTTTGACCACTGTAATAACAGATAAAAAACATTTTTTAAAGACTATTATTTTATAGCGATGTTTCTAATTTAACTGTATAGAGTATTAAAATATTTTAAATCAATTTTTTATCACAGTAATACATAAATTTACAGGTCAACTAGTAATTTAAGGTCTATAACAAAAACAGTGGTCTCTAGGGAAAAAAACACACAAAAATCAGTGGTCCCTGCCCCCGATAAAGGCAACTACTTTGAACGTTTTAATCCATTTTTTGTAATACTTAACTCCATGTGTCTGAATAATATGCCTTGATTTTTCCATTTTAGACAGCCATTGGCTGTCTGCTGTGAATTTCTCATATATCAGACCCCCTTTAACACAGTGAAACATATATACTCTTCCCCTTTCATTTTCTATATGTGGTTTTGGCAGTTTGTGATTACACATTCAGAAGTTCGACATACCTGTGCAGCCTGTATGTGTGACTTAGAAATTTTGTTCCTCTTCAAGAAGGGATGGGGAACCTTAACAGGAATCATCTCCTTGTCTCTCCTTCTTCCTTCCTAACTGCAGTAAAGGAGCAGAAAGGGGACAAAGACAGCAAGTCCTGAAATATGTCAGTCAATCCTTACTGCACGACTTGCACTAGAATCGTGTGTTTGGACTGGTTTAGCTGGTCCTATGAGATGTTTCTTCTTTTCCTTTTATTTTTTTGACTTTTATTCTCAAGGGAGGTGACTATGAGTTTTTTTTTTAATTCTATCCTTTCTTGTTTTAAACTCTAATTGTACTTAATTTGTATATCTTTGGGGTTTTTGTTTTTGTTTGTTGTTGAGATGGAGTCTCGTTCTGTCGCCAAGCTGGACTGCAGTGGTGTGATGGCGGCTCACTGCAACCTGCACCCCCTGGGTTCAAGCAGTTCTCCTGCTTCAGCTTCCCGAGTAGCTGGGACTACAGGCACGCGCCATCACGCCCAGCTAATTTTTGTATTTTTAGTAGAGATGGGGTTTCATCATGTTGGCCAGGATGGTCTCGATCTCTTGACCTCGTGGTCCGCCCGCCTCGGCCTCCCAAAGTGCTGGGATTACAGGCATGAGCCACCGCGCCCGGCCTTTTTCTTTGTTTTCTTGTACTTAATTTATAGAAGGCAGATTATCCTTAAGGTTCGCTTAGGTAAACATGTTTGTGACATCCCTGACTTGATGATCTGTTATTTTCTTGTGAACTTAACTATGGGACTTTTTTATTTTTCAGATAATTGGTAGAACTTGTTACTCATAGAACCCCATCATCACTTCACTGAGTTACTTTTTTTTGTTGTTGTTTTTATAATGTTTCTTTTTATATATTAAACACACTTGTCATTTTGGGAAAATTAATTATTGTATACAAGTGGAAAGTATTTGGAAATCACTCTTTAGTCTGATGTTTACATTTTTTTTCAGATGTATTTTTGCCATCATGGATCAGTATGCAGATATATTAGAAGGTGAAGTGGACCATTCTTTCTTTGACAGTGACTTTGAAGAAGGAAAGAAATGTGAAACTAACTCAGTTTTTGACAAGCAAAATGAGGACCCAAAGGAAAGAATAGATAAAGATACAAAAAATGTAAACTCGAACACTGGAATGCAAACAACAGAAAATTACCTTACTGAGAAGGGAAATGAAAGAAACGTGAAGTTTCCCCCAGAACACCCTGTAGAGAATGATGTTACACAAACTGTAAGTTCTTTCTCATTGCCAGCCTCTTCAAAATCAAAAAAATTGTACGATGTTACAACAGGACTTAAAATACATGTGTCCATTCCAAATAGAATTCCCAAAATTGTAAAAGAAGGTGAAGATGATTACTACACAGATGGAGAGGAAAGCAGTGATGATGGGAAGAAATACCAGGCAAAGTCCAAGTCCGCTAAACCATCTACTAACGTTAAAAAAAGCATAAGGAAAAAGTATTGCAAAGTTAGCTCCTCTTCCTCCTCCTCTTTATCTTCCTCACCTTCAGGTTCAGGTACAGATCGTTTAGATGCAGGGTCTGATAGCCATCTACCTGATTCGTCTCCATCATCCAAGAAACATGTATCTGGTATAACCCTCCTGTCACCAAAACAGAAGTATAAATCAGGAATAAAATCGACAGAAACCCAGCCTTCAAGTACTACACCAAAATGTGGCCACTACCCTGAGGAGTCTGAAGATACTGTGACCGACGTAAGTCCCTTATCAACTCCAGACATTAGCCCTCTTCAGTCTTTTGAACTGGGCATAGCAAATGATCAAAAAGTGAAAGTTAAAAAGCAAGAAAATGTAAGCCAAGAAATATATGAAGATGTTGAGGATTTGAAAAATGATTCAAAATATTTGAAAGCAGCCAAAAAAGGGAAAGAAAAACAGGAGCCTGATCCCTCCTCAAAGGTGTCTTCAGTGTTAGACTCCAGTTTAGACCACAGACATAAACAGAAAGTCTTACATGACACAATGGATCTGAATCATCTCTTGAAAGGTAATTTTCTTCTTAAAATATGTGTATTTAAATATTATATATTGAGCATAAATATTAAATGCTATGAATTTGCATTGATCTAGTAGATATTTTTTATTGTTGGGAATGATTGATATTATTAGTAATTTCACCAAATACTCTATTTTACCATAAAAATATCTAGAATATCATTTGTATTATTTTGTGTAGTAATTTGTATTTGTATAATACAAATTTTATTTTAGTGCCTTACAAACTCAGAATGCCTAGAGGAAACAGATGGATAAGATAAATGAGAGAAGGGGAGCCAGATGTTTTTCCACTTTTGATAGAGACACGGGCATATTTCACTTTCTTCTTTAAGAAAGGCAGCAGCGCTCAGGTTAACACCCTCATATCAGGGACAGTGGCAAGAATGCTGGCAAATGAGAGAACTCAGAGTAAACTAAAGAGGACTCTTCAGACTTTTAAGTTAAAGGCTAAAGAGCATTACTTAAAAATAATTACCAAATTGATGAAAAACATTGTTGCTTTAAGATATAAGATATTTTTGAATTAGAATAGTCTTTTTGCTTTGTTTCTTATCAATTTATTATTATTTATATTTAGTTTGAAAGTAACAATTTTCCGGTTCAAATAAAAGCAACTTCAAAGTTTATCTTTGGATTAGTTAATAGAACTAATAATACTGGGTAGGTTTTAGGTCAGTTGATGATAAAGTTTTTAAATTGTAAATAGAATTCTCTGTCTTCCTTTGTTTGAAATGTTAAAGTCTTTAGCTAGATGAATTGCATAAGGTAGCAATGTAAGGGCATAAATACCTTGTTAGTAGAACATGGTCAAATTGACAGTGTATTTAGAAGCAGTTCACACTTGATGTTGCCGCTGTTGTAGGTTTGGTTTTTAGTTTTTGAGACAAGGTCTTTCTCTGTCATCCAGGCTGGAGTGAAGTGGCATGACCACAGCTCACTGCAGCCTTGACCTCCTGGACTTAAGTAATCCTCCTGCCTCAGCCTCCTGAATACCTAGGACCACAGTCATGCCCCACCACACCTGGCTAATATTTTTTATTTTTATAGAGATGAGGTTTCACTATGTTGCACGGGCTGCCTCGAACTCCTGGCCTCAAGCAAACCTCCTACCTCCGCCTCCCAAAGGGCTGGGATTACGGGTGCACGCCACTGGATCTGG
Organism: Symphalangus syndactylus; assembly: GCF_028878055.3. NCBI lineage: Eukaryota > Metazoa > Chordata > Mammalia > Primates > Hylobatidae > Symphalangus > Symphalangus syndactylus. Next base: position 158,368,263 of record NC_072426.2, on the reverse strand, counting down.
CCCTTTTGTAGGTATTTTTTCCCCCTTTCTCTGATTGTACCTACTGATTTTTCTCCCTTTCTCTGATTGTACCTATTGATTGTTTAGAGTCTCTGAAAAAATCACACTCCTAGTAGCTAAGCCTCCACCCCATAAATCTTTCCTAATAAATGCTCATTCAGCCTCTTAGAACTTTCAGCATTAAAGAGTTTTCTATTCATGTCCTCAATTCTTCCCAGAAGAACTAAAGTGATCTTTTACAAAGTAAAAAAAAAGTAAATCCATCCTATTAGTTTCCACTCTTCAGTGACTTATATTAAAGTAATACCTGGCCAGGAGCAGTGGCTCACACCAGTAATCCCAGCACCTTTGGAGGCCGAGGTGGGCAGATCGCTTGAGGTCAGGAGTTTGAGAGCAGCGTGGCCAACATGGCAAAACCCCGTCTCTACAAATAATACAAAAAATTAGCTGAGTGTGGTGGCACACGCCTGTATTCTCAGGTACTTGGGAGGCTGAGGCATGAGAATTGCTTGAGCCTGGGAGGCGGAGGTTGCAGTGAGCTGAGATTGCGCCAGTGCACTCCAGCCTGGGGGACAGAGCGAGACTCCGTCTCAAAAAAAAAAAAAAAAAATTGTTCTTATAAAACTAGGTTAAAAATGGATTGAAAAGAGAAATGTTCTAGAAGATAAATTAAAATGTTTAATATGTCTAGTGGGCTTTATTTTTTAAATATGGGCTTGTTTGACTAAATCATAATTTTTATTTTTAAGGGGATACTTCCATTTTTTGTAATTTTATAAGTACTATTTGATCCCACAAATTATAAACCCCACTGTATCCTAGGAAAGAGGATTAAAAAACGAGTATACGGCCGGGTGTGGTGGCTCACGCCTGTAATCCCAGCACTTTGGGAGGCCGGGGCGGGCGGATCACGAGGTCAGGAGATCGAGACCATCCTGGCTAATACAGTGAAATCCCGTCTCTACTAAAAATGCAAAAAAATTAGCCGGGCATGGTGGCGGGCGCCTGTAGTCCCAGCTACTTGGGAGGCTGAGGCAGGAGAATGGCGTGAACCCGGGAGGCGGAGGTTGCAGTGAGCCTAGATCGCACCACTGCACTCCAGCCCCGGTGACAGAGCGAGACTCCGTCTCAAAAAAAAAAAAACAAAAAACGAGCATACAAAAGGAACGTATTGTTTCAGCCGATAAAAAGCTTCTTACAGGAAGAAAACACTCGATTCGTAGAATTGTCAAGTTTTTAAAAACCATCTAATAGAAAATAGTCTGATTTCTGGGCTTTTTGTTAAGGGTCATCAGTGATTATCCAGGATTTTGAATACAAGAAAGGAATTCCGAATGAAACAATGTTTCTCATATAACAGGTCGCCCAAAGATACAATAGACTTCAGAGTTGATTGAGTGGCTCAAAACCTCATCAGGAACCTACTTTCTAGCACTGTGTTCCTCCAGCCCTCGTGTTGGCTTCATTCTTAGGCTGCTAGGAGATGTCTGCAGCCGTTTTCAGTGTTTACCTTCAGACACTACAGTGTCCAGAGGAAGAGACAGTGTCTCTTCTCTGACTCTTGGAATGGAGGAAACTTCTTAAAGAAATTTGGCCCAGTCAACTTCCACTTAGGTCTCCTTGACCAAAACTGGTTACACTCCCATTTCCAAACCAGTCGTTGGTAGGGGAAATGGGATTATCCTGGGCCAGGCAGGCTCACCCTGGAAGTCAGGGATCTGTGAAGTAGGAGGAAAATAGATGTACAGTAATTGAGCAGCCAACTTTGTCCAACAGAGCTTCTCAAACCTCAGTATGCATACAGTTAACCCAGGGATACTGTTAAAATGCAGATTCGGGTTCAGTAAAACTAAGGTAAGAGCTAAATTGGCATTTCTAACCAGCCCCTACTGGTGATACCCGTGCTGCAGATCTAGGGACCATAGTCTGAATATCAAGATACTGAGTAAACTATTTGGTTCCATTGAAAATAAAGCATTCTTCACTCTTCCTATCTAACCCATTTCTGAAACTTAATTGGATATAGAGAACCTATATATTTTTAACTTTTAAATAAGAAAAATAATCCTACCCCAAACTCCTGAACAGTTCCCCAATTATAATTAAATTGAAATACTGTTGAAAAACATTTAACACAGATGCTGAGCTAAAATGTAGAAGGGAAGCTTTATTCATAGTACTGCATAGTAAGGAACCCCTGATAGAGATTTGCCAGTAGGTGGCGCTCAGGGCTTTTTAAGGCACAGGAACAAACATGGCATTTTGCCAGTTGGTACATCTGTTATTGGAGTCCATAATATAACAATCCACCAAGGATTCTTCATAATAATAAAGCATTTTAAACACTAATTATGACAGTCTATTATATAAGGTATTGCAATCATTTTTCAAAATTATCATTCATGCTCGATTTACACAGTGAAGCATTTCAGATCCAAAATTATTTTCCTATGTTTTCTTTATTTTCCACCGTATAACTGCAACTGTGGTCATGGTAGGTGGATATGAATGCAGAGCCAGGCTTGTGCCTTTTCTGCATTCATCTCTCAATACACTTTATCACTTCTAACTTCTAAATAAGCTTTTCTAGGCTGCTTTGGCTTACCTAATTTCTTCACTGCCTTTTCCACTTCCTGGAACATAAATCCACTTAGTGTGGGGAGGATGATGATGAAGACGACAGGTGAGCCCATCAGAGCACGGCTGAGGCAGGAATGCAGCATACTGTCTGCATCCTTTCAGTTTAAACATTTCACAGACTTCAGTACAGAGGTTCGGTAAACCAGTTTACTGCTTAAGGTAGTGAATACTGAGTAAAAAATTTTGCAAGTTAACAGCCATATTAGGTGAGAGTTCAGATAATGAGGGATACCTGTATAGCCAACCACATCAACATTTATTGGTTTAAAAGAACTTTTTTTTTTTTTTGAGACGGAGTCTCGCTCTGTCACCCAGGCTGGAGTGCAGTGGCGCAATCTCGGCTCACTGCAGCCTCCACCTCCCAGGTTCAAGTGATTCTCCTGCCTCAGCCTCCCGAGGAGCTGGGATTACAGGCGGGCACCACCATGCCCAGCTAATTTTTGTATTTTTAGTAGAGATAGGGTTTCGCCTTGTTGGCCAGGCTGGTCGTGAACTCCTGACCTCAGGTGATCCGCCCGTCTCAGCCTCCCAAAGTGTTCGGATTACAGGCATGAGCCACCACGCCCAGCCCTTTTGTTGTTTATGAAATAGAAATTTGAACTATAAAATATTAAGCCTATTAAACAGAGATTAATAAAAGAATGTAAAATTGAATCTACCACTATAGGGCATGGAATGACGAAACAGTGTTGAACCAAGGTAAAGACAGTTTTGAAAGTGGAATAAAATTTAGGCTTCTGGGTGTTAGCGACATGATCACAAACAAGCCAGCAACTGTTCTGAGCTTCAGGCACTCTATTTGTAGGAGGAGATTGTTGATGTAGGTTGCTAGGGTCCATTCTAACTTCAGAGTTCTTCGGGTTCTATGAGAAATGGTGGAAGAAGGGAAGATCATTGCAGACTGGCAGTATTAGATACAGGACTTTGAAGTGGATCTTGAAAGATGAGTCGAATTTCTGAATATTCAACCTCTTTTAGCTCAAGGGTGGCTGACTTGGGGAATTTTCCACCTCCATCCAAAGCTGCCTTTGCTATGTAAATGTCAAAAAATGGTTGGAATTAGATGCTTGATCTTGAGCTGTAAATCCCTGAATAGGCAGAGAGGGCATTAAAAAAATGGAGTAGTAAACAGAAGTTTAGACCTCAAGTTATGGTATGAATCTCACCTATTTGGAGAGCATTGAAGACGTTGACCACACTAGATTTAAAGATATGTTTCATATTTTGTATAGGTAAAATTAGGTCACTTTAAAAAGAATCTGAAACAGCAAAAATTTAAAACATTTTAGAAATACATGGCCTCAAAATCTACTATATAGACTATGAAATAATCACTACAGGATGTATTTTGAGAAGAAAAATAAATATAAGAAATGGGATTAAAAAAGCATTGATGAGCAAAGAAACTGGTTAAATTTTTTGCTAAAATGATACCAGCGTGTGAGAGATTGAAGTAAAGTGCCTTGTTCAAGGGAAGAGACAGACCCTGTTACGCTCCATAAGAAAGGAGATGCCCATACTGAGATTAGCTACCAGCACGTCCTGCCTGGCAGCACATTTTATCCTTTCTTCCTGGCAAACTGCAGGAAATCTCAATACCCTCAACACTACCAAGTATTGCCAAGCATTTAAGAAAAGCAAAAACCAACAGAGAGGCACCAGACTCATAGCTGAAGAATGTAATACTTCAAACTCTTAAAAGAGCAAGCTTGATGATTTTAGGATCTTTGAGGACAAAACTGTTCACTAAGACTATGCCAGCCGGGGGCAGTGGCTCACACCTGTAATCCCAGCACTTTGGGAGGCCGAAGCGGGCGGATCACCTGAGGTCGGGAGTTCCAGACCAGCCTGACCAACATGGAGAAACCCCGTCTCTACTAAAAATACAAAATTAGCCGGGCGTGGTGGCACATGCCTGTAATCCCAGCTACTTGGGAGGCTGAGGCAGGAGAATTGCTTGAACCTGGGAAGCGGAGGTTGCAGTGAGCCGAGATCGCGCCATTGCATTCCAGCCTGGGCAACAAGAGCAAAACTCCGTCTCAAAAAAAAAAAAAAAAAAAAAAAAGTATGATTATGCCTTGATTTGCTTTTTATTTAATTAATTAATTTATTTTTATTTTTATTTTTTTGAGACGGAGTCTCGCTCTTTTGCCCAGGCTGGAGTGCAGTAATGCAACCTCCACCTCCCGGGTTCAAGCGATTCTCATGCCTCAGCCTCCCCAGTAGCTGGGATTACAGGTGTGTGCCACCATGCCTGGCTAATTTTTGTATTTTTAGAGTATTTTGTCTGCAGACAAAAGTCTGCAGAGACAAGGTTTTAAGCCAGGCATTAAACGACTTGCAAAACAAACTCTGCCACTCGCTGACTTTTTAAAATAAAAATGTTATGTTCACATATAATTGGTTTATTATTTTTAGAGGATTAATATCTTTAAAACACTTAATTTCTAGCATGGTAACTATTGGTAGAGGTAACCCACATACACATTCTTTGGGGTCCTCAGTCTTTAGGGGGGGGTGTTAAGGGGTCCTGAGGTCTAGGAGAATGGAACTAGAATAGGTGATTAGACTATTCATAATGCTACAAACTTTTGGAGAAAATCTTAGAGAAAAAAATTTTAGTCAATCTCCCAAAATAGAAAAGAATGAGAAAAAACAGTAGCAAAACTTCGGTTAAAGATTACAGAAAAAAAGTACAAACAATGCAAGTGGGTGGTTGGGTGGTTTTAACTTATCAGAAGATACTATCAGAGCACATTAAAAAGAAAACCAGAAGTATTACTTAGCTTTAAAAATGAAGGGAATTCTGACATCATGCTACGTGGGTGAACCTTGAGGACATTATGCCAAGTGAAATGAGGCAGTCTCAAAAAGACAAATAAGTGCTGTATGATTATATGAGATGCTTGGAGTAGTCGAAATTATAGAGACAAAGCTTCCAGAGGCGAAGGGAAGGGAGCAATGGGGAGTCAGAGTTTAATGGATACAGAATTTGTTTTACACAATGGAAGGAGTTTTGGAAATGGGTGGTGGTGATGGTTACACAACATGAATGTATTCAGTACCACTGAACCGTATACTTAAAAATGGTTAACATGGTAAATTTTGTGTTCTGCGTATTTTGCCACAATAAAAAAATAAAACACTAGCCCTGTCTGATAGGGTTTCTGTTATGCTAAATATGAGTGCTCAGTATATGCCAACAGAATTGGGAAAAAAGTAAACAAAATTCAGCCTAAAAAGATATTTAAAATAATATAGGAAGAATGAAAATAAGGGCTAGAAAAATATATGTCAATATCTCCTTTAACAAGGAGAAAGTAAAACTTATCAATCCTATTAATATACAAAACAGAACTCAAGATGTGAACATCACTAGAAGAAATAGAGAAGGATGTTTTACATTAGTAAATGGGTCAGATACACCAAAAAGATAAAATTCATTGATTTGAAATGTATGATAAAGGCAAAACAGAACTGGAAAATAACACTTGGGAAGTCACATCACCATGGAAGCATTGATAATCAATTTAAACCAAATAACAACAAAAACTAGCATCTGCTTGTGGGATGCTCTTGGTCACAGGTATTTTGTCACACAATGATTTTTTTAAAGTGATGAACTAATCAGTTACTACTGCATGACAGATTACCCCAACACTTAGGGAATAAAGAGACCCAAATGTAGAGGTGACTCAGTGGCCAGGACTACAGTCAACCCAGTGCTGTGTACTCACATCAGGTGCCTGGGCTTGGTACAGCCTGAAGGCCAAAACCCAAGGGCCCATGTAGGGTTCTCCACGTGGCCTGGCTTCCTCACATCTCAGCCTTAGAGTAGTTGGACTTCTTACATGGTGGCTTAGGATTCTAAGCACGTGTGTTCCAGGAAACGAGGCAGAAACCTCATTGCCTTTTATGACCTAGCCTCAGAAGTCACATAGCATCATGTCTTTCATGCTCTATTGGTTGAAATGGTCATAAACCCTCCCAGATTTAACACAAAAGGGCATAAAGCCCTACTTCTTAATGGGAGGAGTGTCAAATAATGTAAATTATAATAATCTTTAAAGATTTTATATCTTAAAGTCTCTTCAGTCCAACTCTGGCCACAGATTTATTAACATTCTTCCCATATGCAAGAATGCATTCGCCCTTTCCACAGATGCCCCTAACTTGAGATCCAGGATATCAATCAGGTCCAGCTGCAGCTGAGATTCCTCAGGTGTTGGTTTCCCAGCCATGGCTCTTTGAGTACTTTGAGAATCTCCTGGGAAAGACTAGGGATGAGGAGCAGTTTTACTTTTAAACCCCGTAAGTCTTGGCTCTTTTATATTCTTTCTAAATTTTGCTTGAAAACTGGCCAGTTCTTTTTATTATTTTTTTAGTTCACCTCTCTTTGTCAGTTCTTATTGTGGGGAAAATAAACCACTGGTACTTTAAGCATTCTGCTTGGAGGTCTGCTAGGCCAGATCTACCAATGCAGTTGTTAGTTTTTCCATTTCCTTTAACACCACAAGCACAGTGTTGCTAAGTATTTTGCCATTTCATCCTCTCAGACTTCATCAACAGCCTTCTCTAGGCCCTTGCAGCTCTGCTGGCCACCAGGTCCCAAAGCTGGTCCACCTGTGCTAAGTTTGTTCCAGGATCACCTCATTTCCTGTGCTATGGTTAGGCACTTTGATCCTGGTCTTTGAGTCTTTGCAGGTTGCTGCTTCACACAACTAAGTTTTGTGGTGATGTGTTAGCAGAGCATAGTAACTAATATAAAATAGAGAACATTTCCATCATCCTAGAAAATTTGCTTCATGCTGCCCTTTGATCAAAACCCACCCTTCAGCCTGGTGCAGTGGCTCATGTCTGTAATCCCAGCACTTTGGGAGGCCGAGGCGGGTGGATCACCTGAGGTCAGGGGTTCAAGACCTGGCCAACATGATGAAGCCCCCATCTCTACTAAAAATACAAAAATTAGCTGGGCGTGGTGGTGGGAGCCTGTAATGCCAGCTACTCAGAAGGCTGAGGCAGGAGAATTGCTTGAACTGGGGAGGCAGAGGTTGCAGTGAACCAAGATCACGCCATTGCACTCCAGGCTGGGCGACAGAGCAAGACCCTGTCTCAAAAAAAAAAAAAAAAAAAAGACAAAAACCATTAGGGGAAAATAGCTTACTATTAATTTCCTTTAGAATTGGATTTTAAAGGGCTTATAGATAATCTAGAAGCCTTGTTCTACAAAGTGCATATTTCTTGGAGGCAAGATAATTTAACATGTTTTATGCATCTAAATCTGTTTCTCTAAATGTGTTCTCATTCAGGTTTTGTTACTAACTTGGCATAGTTTTCAGCAAATTACCAATCATTAATTTATTCATTTTCCTACCAGGAAGCCACTGTTAATTATTTTTTAAAATTTTCTGTAACCTTTAACAGTCTTTGGTTTAAATGTAGGGAAGTAGAGTTACAATTTTTGTGACCTTGCCCAAGTGATGTAACTTTTCTATACCATACTTATTTTATTTATTTTTTATTTATTTATTCTGTTTTATTTTTGAGATGGAGTCTCGCTCTGTCGCCCAGGCTGGAGTGTACTGGCACGATCTCAGCTCACTGCAACCTCCACCTGCTGGGTTCAAGTGATTCTCCTGCCTCAGCCTCCTGAGTAGCTGGAATTACAGGTGTGTGCCACCATGCCCAGCTAATTTTTGTATTTTTAGTAGAGACGGGGTTTTGCCATGTTGGCCAGGCTGGTCTTGAACTCCTGACCTCAGGTGATCCGCCCATCCCTGCCTTCCAGAGTGCTGGGATTACAGGTGTGAGTCACCGTGCCTGGCCCATACTTATTTTTAAATAGGGGCTTAAAAATGTCCCAGCATAAAATGCTAAACATGTTTAAAAAATTAACATAAGGATAGTCAAACAAAAACAAATAATGGTTACTTGTTAAAATATTGTTAAAAAAACAAATCAAATGTGCCTGTCTGTTAATCTGATATCGTGTATTCCTTTTTTTCTTTTTTGGAGACAGAGTCTCACTCTGTCGCTCAGCCTGGAGTGCAGTGGCGCAATCGCGGCTCACTGCAACCTCTGCCTCCTGGGTTTAAGCAATTCCCCTGCCTCAGCCTCCTGAGTAGCTGAGACTACAGGTGCACACTGCCAAGCCAGGCCAATTTTTTGTATTTTAGTAGAGATAGGGTTTCACCATGTTGCCCAGGCTGATCTCAAACTCCTGACCCCAGGCAATCCACCTGCCTCAGCCTTCCAAAGTGCTGGGATTACAGGCTGAGCCACCGCACCTGGCCTCAGTGTGTCCCTTTTTAGTACATATTTACACCACGCCTGGCCTCAGTGTGTCCCTTTTTAGTACATACTTAACCTGAAACATTCAGCAAGTTTAATACTTTTGGATGTTTTCTATAAATGTTTAGTAATAATTGCACTTATTGATAATTATAATATGGAAATTTAAGAAATAAGCATGTTGATAAAAATTATAGTATGCAAAATATTGTCGCTAGTTAAAAACACCTTTATGTTTAATCAGGAATGAAATGTTTGACTTTTATAGTAGACGTATTTGTTTTAATGGCAACATTAAGATTTATAAATCCAGCATATTTTCTGGTTGAGAGTTTTGGAATATTTGGAGTTACTTTTTGCCATTGTTTCCCTCAGTCATTGCTGAGGACATTTTTTTTGAAGTACGCCCTCCAACTAAGAAAAGCTGTACCTAAATTAAGTATTGTATTAGTGCCCTCAACTCAGAGGTTTCTAACATTTCCAGCTATTAAACTGCAGTAGGGAAGGATAAAATTGAGATAACAAAGGCATCGTCTGTAAATTATACTTGCCTAAAAACCAGTACTATATACATTTTTAAAGATACTTTCATTGTTTCGTGTGTAGCTTTTATGCCCAAGGAACCCGGTGAGCATAAAATACTAAGCTACGTCCAATTTTTTTCTACAAAGTTATAATCTAGATGTCATTAGTATTATTTCATACATACTTTTTCTTGAGTTAATACATATTTTTAAGGGTTAAAGCATGTACCACCGGGCCGGGCACAGTGGCTCACGCCTGCAATCCCAGCACTTTGGGAGGCCAAGGTGGGTGGATCACCTGAGGTCAAGAGTTCAAGACCAGCCTGGGCAACATGGTGAAACCCCGTCCATACTAAAAGTACAAAAATTAGCCAGGCATGGTGGTGGATGCCTGTAATCTCAGCTAGTCTGGAGGCTGAGGCAGGAGAATCGCTTGAACCCAGGAGGCAGAGGTTGCAGTGAGCTGAGATTGTGCCATTGCACTCCAGTCTGGGTAACAAGAGTGAAACTCCATCTCAAAAGAGAAGAAAAGAAACAAAAGCTTGTACCACATACTTACTTTGTTTGGCCATTTTCTCTTTTTTTTGTTCTTTTCTGTAGCTTTTCTGCAATTAGATAAAAAAGGACTACAAAAACATCACTTTGATCAGCCTTCAGTAGCACCCGGGAAAAACTACTCTTTCACAAGAGAAGAGGTGAGACAGATCGATCGGGAAAATCAGAGGCTTTTGAAAGAACTGTCAAGACAGGCAGAAAAGCCAGGAAGCAAAAGTACAATTCCTAGATCGGCTGATCATCCCCCAAAGTTATATCACAGTGCTGTCAACAGACAGAAGGAACAGCAAAGGATTGAGAGAGAAAACTTGGTAAGTAACTGAAATAGTCATCAAAGAAAATGTGTTTGCACTGATTTGTACATCCAGCTTATAGGAAACCTAAATACAGCCAAATATTCAAACTTCATTACATAAAAGCAGGTACGGTATGTGTGGTATGAAACATATGATGTGCTGTAAGTCTGGAGGATACAATATGTATTTTTATCCAAGAAATTGTATATTAAGAGACCACTGGCCAGATGCAGTGGGTCACGCCTATAATGCTAGCACTCTGGGAGGCTGAGGTGGGCAGCTCGCTTGAGGCAAGGAGTTTGAGACCAGATTGCACAATCTGGCAAAACCCCAGCTCTGCCAAAAATGTAGAAATTAACTGGGCATGGTGGCACACACCCATGGTCCCAGATACTTGGGAGGCTGAGGTGGGAGGAGCATCTGAACCCAGGAGGCGGAGGTTACAGGGAGCCGAGATTCTACCACTGGACTCCAGCCTGGGCAACAGAGCCAGACTCCATCTCAAAAAAAGAAAAAAAAAGAGAGAGAGAGAGAAGGAGACCATTAAAGGAAAATATTGAAAGCTCCATTATTTATTTGCCTAGACCAGTTAAATCACTACAGTAGAACAGGAAATGGTATCCAAGGGTCAGATACAGTGTTTCTTCTGTGAAGTATTCAGTCACTAGTGAAATCTCTTTTACTTTATTGTGTCCTGGAAAGCTAAAATAAATTGTACATCACTTATTTTAAAGGATCAGTATATCTCAAATAGGCCAAATTGCTAGTCTGCTACTTAAATGTATGAAACATTGATTGTTACAAATCATATCGTTTGATATTCTAAGAAAATAAATATGGGAACTGTTGAAAATCTTCACATTTAAAACTATTATAGCATATTTTCTTCATAAGATTTAGTTCATAATAATTGCTGATATTTACTGAGCTTTTACTAAACACTAGGCATTGTTCTGGGTATCTTCCAAATATTAACTTATTGAATCCTGACAACAATTCTCTGAAGTAGATAACTATTTTTATCCACATCTTATGATGAAAAAACTGAGGGTTAGACAGGTTAAATATTTAGCACAGAGCTGCTAAGTATGCTGCTGAGCCAAGATTTTAAACCTGGGTAGTCTCTTAAACTAGAATTAGACCCTTAATGAACACGTAAACTCAGAGCTAAAATAATTTAGAAAGCTATTAAAATTATTAAGACCATTTTCAAAATTAACCCTCATGTGTCATTACCAGTGTTTTCCTATGTAACCATATACTTACCTAAACTTGTAACAACTCTCTTGTACATTTCTTTATTACCATACTAACCCCAAGAGTTGGGATGCTAAGATTACTATTTATAAAAAATAGTAGTCTTGAACCCTTCAAGAAGATTACCCTGCATGTGGCAAGGAACAGATAACTAAGCTAGGTGAAATGAAGTTGGTGGGAACTGAGATAGATGATAGCTTTCCACACATCACCTTCGCGGTATTCAAGATTCGTTCATGTTTCATAGAAATTTGAAATTCCTGTATGTCACAAACATTTGGGATTACTTCCTTTGTTTTCACTCTCGCACCTGGCTCTGGGCCGATCTCATTTAATAAGCAGTTACATTGTGCATACTGTTTTACAAGCGTTAGGCCTTAAATCCTGATAGCAATCTTAGTTACTGTAGTTATAGAAGAGTAAAAGAGACACTGAGTGGGCACAGGGACTTATTCAGGTTCACACAGCTAGCAGGTGTCAGAGCCCAGGTGCAAATCCAGGTTGCCTAGCTTTGGAGTTACCTTTTTTTTTAACCAGTTTTATTGAGATACAATTCACATACCATTACCCATTTAACGTGTACACATTCAGTGGTTTTTGGTATATTATTAAGTTGTAGTAATGTATATATAACTTAAAATTTGCCATTTTAACAATTTTTAAGTCTAATTCAGTGGCATTAAGCATATCCACAGTGTTGTGCAACTGTCACTACCATCTATTTCTAAAACGTTTTCATTACTTCATACAGATGCTGTGCTTATTAAACAACTCTCCTTTCCCCACCCCCTTATCCTCTAAGGGCATCTAGTCTGCTTTCTGTCTCTATGAATTTGGCTATTCTAAATATTTCATGAGTAGAACCGTACAATATTTGTCCTCTTGTGTCTGGTTTATTTCACTTAAAATGTTTTCACGTTTCATCTATGCTGTAGCATATATCAGAACCTAATTCCTTTTTATGGCTGAATACTATTCCATTGTAGGTGTAGCCCTAAGCTATAGTGAATAATACTGAAGTGAATATTGGCAACTAACTATCTGTTCATGTCCCTGCTTTTAGTTCCTTAGGGCCACATAGAGTAGAATTCCTGGGTCATATGGTAATTTTGTGTTTAGCTTTTTAAGGAACCTGGGTTTACTTTTTTTTTTTTTTTTTTAAGAGACAGAGTCTGGCTCATCACCAGGCTGGAGTGCAGTCACGTGATCTCGGCTCACTGCAACCTCTGCCTCCCAGGTTCAAGCGATTCTCCTGCTTCAGCCTCCTGAGTAGCTGGGACTGCAGGTGCCTGCTACCATGCCCAGCTAATTTTTTGTATTTTTAGTAGAGACAGTGTTTCACCATGTTAGCCAGGATGGTCTCGATCTCCTGACCACATGATCCTCCCTCCTCTGCCTCCCAAAGTGCTGGGATTACAGTCATGAGCCACTGCACCCGTTGACTTTGATTATTTTTCTATTTAAAAAATCCTATTAGTCCAGGCCTGGTGACTCATGCCTGTAATATAAATATAATTATTTATATTGGAGCCTGTTTGACAGTCTTAAATACTACCTTCCTGACCAGAAGTATGGTCTTAACCATACTGCAAGCCTTCTCGTACTCAACCTTAAAAAGAGCCACATTCACTCTTTGAGTGTAAGCCAATACTTTTTTTTTTTTTTTTGTAGAGATGGGATCTCACTTTGTTGCCCAGGCTGGTCTCAGACTCCTGACCTCAGGCAATCCTTCTGCCTTAGCCTCCTAAAGTGCTGGGATTACAGGTGTGAGCCACTGCACCCAGGCTGATAGACTTTTTAATCTGTTTGCTAGACTGTTAATATTCAAAATACACATGTATGTGTTCAGCACACACAGACACACTTTTGTAGTTATTTCTGTGTCAGATATACTGCAAAACAGAATTCATTCCTTTATATTTTTGATGATTTATATCCCTTCATTTGCTCTCTCTCCAGTGACAGAGAACAATTCAGCTGGCTAACAGACATGATAACTAAAGCATTTGTGTTCCAGCACTCTTAGATCAGTGTGTTAGCAATTCAGAGGCTATTTAGATGGAAATAATCCCAGACAAAGAAGTAGTGTTGTGCAGAAAAGGTAGAGAAGGAAGGCAACGATTGTATAAAACTGACTTCTCTGCTCTAGAGTTAAAAGCATACTGTTCATCTGTCCTCCTGATGAGGTTCAAGATCATCATTATTTGTTTCAATAGGTAGATATTATCCTTCCTCTCATTAAACATTGCAACCAAACAAAAATTAAGGGAATAAAAATTATTCTAGCTTATTAGCCTAGCTGATTAGCAAATTTTAAATTCAGAGAAATGAAAATTTTATCCAAGAGTGTTTTTATCCAGTAGATAACTTTATCAGTAGACAGCCTCAATTATCATTATAATTTAAATAAAATTAGAATTTTATTACTTGTAAAAAGGGGAGTAATTTTTTAATTCATGAATTCTGAAATATTATTTTTAGCCAGGTACAGTACAGTGGCTTATGCCTATAATCCCAGCATTTTGGGAGGCCAGGGCGGGAGGGTTGCCTGAGCCCAGAAGTTCAAGACAAGCGTGGGCAACATGGTAAGATTCCATCTCTACAAAAAATAAAAAATTAGCCAGGTGTGGTGGCGCATGGCTGTAATCCCAGCTGCTCAGGAAGCTGAGGCAGGAGGATTGCTTGGGCCTGGGAGGTCAAGGCTGCAGAGAGCTGTGATCACGCCACCTCTGCCTCCTGGGTTCAAGTGATCAGTTCAGCCTGGGTGACAGAGCAAGACCCTATCTCAAAAAAAGAAAGAAATATTCTTGTTAAACCATATCTCTTTCTTTTCACTTGAACTTTTTTCCGAAAGAGCATAAGAACAATCTTAGCAGAAGGAGAGGTGGTTAAAGATACTTGGTTGATGGTTTCACTTTACCCTCTAAGAAGAAGTGAGATTATTTCATTCTTTTATTTTATTTTATTTTATTTATTTTTTTGAGACGGAGTCTCGCTCTGTCACCCAGGCTGGAGTGCAGTGGCGCAATCTCGGCTCACTGCAAGCTCCGCCTCCCGGGTTCACGCCATTCTCCTGCCTCAGCCTCTCCGAGTAGCTGGGACTACAGGCGCCCGCCACCACGCCCGGCTAATTTTTTGTATTTTTAGTAGAGACGGGGTTTCACCGTGGTCTCGATCTCCTGACCTCGTGATCCGCCCGCCTCGGCCTCCCAAAGTGCTGGGATTACAAGCGTGAGCCACCGCGCCCGGCCTATTTCATTCTTTTAAATGTGTGTCAGTATCCTCAGGTATGAAAGAATTTTGGGGGGAGAGAAGTAATTCAAGCAAAGTTATGGAGGAAGTAAGATTCCTAGAGAAATGTAGTATCAGAGTTGGAGCCTAAAGTTAACTAAATGGAGTTAACTTATTTTCTTTTTTTTACTTTCTAAGATTATGTGTGTAAATAAAATAGTCCTTAGTTATTTCGTTGTTCTTGTTTTGGGGGGATTTTTTTGTTGGCTTTTGGAGATGAGGTCTTGCTATGTTACCCAGGCTAAACTCCTGGGCTTAAGTGATCCTCCCAGCTCAGCCTCCCGAGCAGCTGGGACTACAAGTGTGTGACACCCCGCCTAGCTCATTAGCAAATTTTAAATTCAGAGAAATGAAAATAAACAGACAATATCGTCTAGCCCATCTTTTCATGTAGAAAAATTGAAACGAACAAATAAATAATGTAATGATGATTTCTGTACCTGTTAGCATAATTTTTCCAGTTAGGAGTTCTCGTGTTAGAATTTTATTTTAAAAATAAAAGGCATGTATGAATTTAGAAACTTAAGGCAGTTTTTTTTTTTTTTTTTTTTTTTGAGACAAAGTCTCGCTTTGTCACCCAGGCTGGAGTAAGTGGCTCAGTCTTGGCTCACTGCAACTTCTGTCTCCCGAGTTCAAGCTATTCTCCTGCCTCAGCCCCCTGAGTAGCTGGGATCACAAGCCTGTGCCACCACGCCTGGCTAATTTTTGTATTTTTAGTAGAGACAGGGTTTCACCATGTTGGTCAGGCTGGTCTCAAACTCCTGACCTCAGGTGATCCTCCAGCCTTGGTGTCTCAAAGTG
This sequence comes from Symphalangus syndactylus, assembly GCF_028878055.3. Taxonomy (NCBI): domain Eukaryota; kingdom Metazoa; phylum Chordata; class Mammalia; order Primates; family Hylobatidae; genus Symphalangus; species Symphalangus syndactylus. The sequence goes on along the minus strand of NC_072426.2, from coordinate 158,352,608 downwards.
CTAGGATTACAGGCGTGAGCCACCACAGCTGGTCTAAGGCAGTTCTTAAAAACATTCTATGAAAAATAGGCTGCGGTGGTGGATCACCTGAGGTCAGGAGTTGGAGACCACCCTGGGTAACATAGCGAAACCCATCTCTACTAAAAATACAAAAAATTAGCCAGGCGTGGTAGTGGGCGCCTGTAATCCCAGGGCTCCTGTAATCCCAGTTACTCAGGAGGCTGAGGCGGGAGACTCACTTGAACCCGGGAAGCAGAGGTTGCAGTGAGGAAAGATACTCGCCTGGGGAACAAGAGCAAAACTCCGTCTCAATAAATAAATAAATAAATAAATAATAAAATTATCCTCTTCTGTGCTTTGTCTGCTAGTATACAGGCGTAACTTTATTTTATTTATTTATTTAGACGATCTCGCTCTGTCACCCAGGCTGGAGGGCAGTGACGTGATCTTGGCTCCTTGCAGCCTCCCTCTCCTGGGTTCAAGTGATTCTCCTGCCTCAGCCTCCCGAGTAGCTGGGACTACAGGCTTAAGCCACCACACCCAGCTAATTTTTGTATTTTTAGTGGAGATGGTATTGCCACGTTAGCCAGGCTGGTCTCAATCTCCTGACCTCAAGTGACCCATCTGCCTCAGCTTCCCAAAGAGCAAGGATTACAGCTGTGAGCCACTGTGCCTGGCCTGTAGGAGTAACTTCAGAACTCTTATATAGAATAATTAAAGGGAGATTGTGATAAATTGTCACAAAAATGATTTATAGCAAGTCTCATACCTACTATGAATATTAATCTGTTGATTAAGAGTACTTTTGTTCTAGGATCTTGAAATGATGTATAGTTTACTTCATTTGGGTTTCCTTCTGTCTGGTTAAGGTCTGCTATCCCCTTCCATTGAAGAAAGCAAGCTAACGATAACTCAGTGAGACTCCTGCTGTTGAAATGTAGAGAGCAGTCGTCTTGATTCTCCCTGTGTGGGGGACAGTTGTTACTTTTTAGTGTCCTTACAGGGTCTTTGCTTCATCACTCTAGAAACACTAAAGCAACTCTCCTCTGCTAACGGCTGCAGAAATCATTAAGACATTATTTATTTGTTTAAATTTGTTTAAACATCAAAAGATGGGCTAGGTTAATTTTTTTTCTAAAGAGAATAATTCCTGGATATAAAATAAATATTTGGACAAGTGTATTAGTCCATTTTCATACTGCTATAAAGATACTACCTGAGACTGGGTAATTTATAAACAAAAGAGGTTTAATTGACTTACAGTTCTGCAAGGCTGGAGAAGCCTCAGGAAACTTAGAATCATGCTGGAAGGCGAAGCCCAAGCAAGGCATGTCTTACATGGTGGCAGGATAGAGAGAGAACACAGGGGAAACTGCCACTTTTAAGCCTCAGATCTCATGAGAACTCCCTCACTATCACGAGAACAGCATGGGGGAAACCACCCCCATGAACCAATCACCTTCCACCAGGTCCCTCCCTCCACATGTGGGGATTTACAATTCGAGATGAGATTTGGGTGGGGAGACAGAGTCAGACCATATCAATAGGTATATAACACAGTATTGCTAACTATAGTCAACATGCTGTACATTAGATCTCCAGAGCTTACTCATCTTGCATGACTGGAACTTTGTACCTTGGGTACTTGACATTTGCTAAGAGACTAGATCTTAGGTGTTCTCACCACACACATAAATAAAAATGGTAACTCTGTGAGGTGATGGATGTGTAAGTAGCTCAAGTGTTATTTCAGCATGTATACCTATATCAAAACTTCAAGTTGTTTACCTTAATATATATCATTACCCAAAATTGCACTTTTTTTTTTTTTTTTTTTTGAAACAGAGTCTTGCTCTTGTTGCCCAGGCTGGAGTGTAGTGGCATGATCTCGGCTCACTGCAACAACCTCCAGCTCCTGGGTTCAAGCAACTCTCCTGCCTCAGCCTGCTGAATAGCTGGGATTACAGGTGCCCACTAATTTTTGTATTTTTGTACAATGCCAGCTAATTTTTGTATGTTTAGTAGAAATGGGGTTTCGCCATGTTGACCAGGCTGGTCTCGAACTCCTGACCTCTTGATCGGCCCGCCTCAGCCTCCCAAAGTGCTGGGATTACAGGTGTGAGCCACCGTGCCTGGTCTTTTTTTGTTGTTATTTGAGACAGAGTCTTGCTGTGTCTCCCAGGCTGGAGTGCAGTGATGCAGTCTTGGCCCACTGCAACCTCTGCCTCCCAGGTTCAAGTGATTCCCCTGCCTCAGCCTCCCAAGTAGCTGGGATTACTGGTGTGTGTCACCATGCCTAGCTAATTTTTGTATTTTTAGTAGAGATGGAGTTTTGCCATGTTGGCCAGGCTGGTCTCAAACTCCTTAGCTCAGGTGATCTGCCTGCCTCAGCCTCCCAAAGTGCTGGGATCTCAGGGCGTGAGCCACCGCACCCAGCCAAAAAATGTAATTTCTAAAAAAAAAATGCAGACGAACTCTTTTGGGATTCATTATTAGGATCTGATTTGAGTGGCAGTTCTAAGATTTTGTAAACTGTACATTACCATTCTTACTGTTTTTTAATCCATTAAATATTTGTTTAGTATTTGTTATGAGCAATGTAAGGAAGGAATATAAAATACATATGAAATACACATATGAAATACTCCCTTAACTGTCTTGTACTTTCAAACTTAGCTGGGAACATAATACTGTTGCATGTCAAACAACTAGAAAATACAGCAATATTAACAATACCACTAATTTTAATGTTCTTTTTTTTTTTTTTTTTTTTTTGAGAAGGAGTCTTACTCTGTCACCCAGGCTAGAGTGCGGTGGCACAGTCTCGGCTCACTGCCACCTCTGCCTTCCAGGTTCAAGTGATTCTCATGCCTCAGGCTCCGGAGTAGCTGGAACTGCAGACGCCTACCACCACACTGGGCTAATTTTTTTTGTATTTTTAGTAGAGATGGAGTTTCACCATGTTGGCCAGGCTGGTCTCGAACTCCTGACCTCAAGTGATCTGCCTGCCTCAGCCTCACAAAGTACTGGGATTATGGGATGAGCCACCATGCCCGGCCTTAATAAGTTCTTGCTAGATACTAGGCACTATTTTAAGCACTTTAGATGCATTTTATCACTTAATTACTAAAAACTGACTCTCAGGTTATTTCGTTATTAATATCCCTATCATGGAATTTGATCAAGGACACAATCAATGGCAGAGCCAAGTGTTAAGCCCAAATCTTTCTGACCATATAGCTTACATTTATTATCACTGTATTACAATTGTTACAGCATTTTAAAATTTTTGTTTGTTTGTTTGAGATAAGGTCTTGCTCTGTCACGCAGGCTGGAGTCTAGTGGTGTGACCATGACTCACTGCAGCCTCGACCTCCTGGACTCAAGCCTTTCTCCTCTGCCTCTTGGGTAGCTGGGACCACAGGCACACACAACCATGCCCAGCTAATTTTTATATTTTTTGTAAGAGACGGGGTCTCGCCATGTTGCCTAGGGTCGTCTTGAACTCCTGGGCTCAGACGATCCTCCTGCCTTGGCCTCCCAAAGTGCTGGGACTACAGATGTGAGCCACTGCACCCAACCTGAACTGTTGTTTTTTAAGTTTTACATAAGAGTTCTAAATTGATGACTAAATTAACATGCATACACCTTTGATTATGGGGCTTACACCAGGGGTGTCCATTCTTTTGGCTTCCCTCAGCCACATTGGAAGAAAAAAAATTATCTGGGGCCATACATAAAATATACTAACCATAGCTGATGAGCTAAAAAAAGAAATCACCAAAAAAAAATCTCATAATGTTTTAAGAAAGTTAATGAATTTGTGCTGGGCCGCATTCAAAGCCATCCTGAGCTGCATGCAGCCTGCAAGCCACAGATTGGACAAGGTTGGTTTACACCTTAAAATTTAGGGTAATCAACACTTTGTATTTTGATATTATTTCTATAGGCAAGAGTTATTTCTCAAATCCTTTAGCTTTTGTTGGCTTGTTGTATTCATGTAACACTCAGATGGACACATGGTATTATTCCATGTGATTTGGGTACATGAGCCGAATCATTTCTCTCTTATTTCCCTAAGTTTCTGCATGTAAACTTGATAATTGATGTATCAGACTCCAGAATGGGTTTACTTTTTGCATTATTTTACAATTATTTCAAAGTTGATTTTGATCACATCTATATTGTTTTATATCTGATGAATAAGTATTGTAATTTTCTTAAAATTTGTAAAAGAAAAATACTCATCCAACCAAATAAATAAACTTAGGACACTAGGAGTTTAATAGACATTGAGACTTCTACCGGCAAAAAAGCAAAATTGAAAGATAACTGAAAATGCCAGGTCTTCTGTCTTGTCCTTTCCACCCTGCACAGCTCAGTGCGTAGTTAATAGGATAATCAGACAAAACAGCAAATGCACTCTGCTGGTAAAATACACTGAAGATGTGGCCCCAGGAAGTTCCTGCACAGTTACAAGCTGCAGGTAGAGAAGATATGATTTCAGGAGGTTTGGACACCTAAATCACACTGCTTCTCTGTCCACAATGCAAGAAAGAGGATATGATGGGAAGACCGTGGACTTTACAGTCAGGTGGAATCATGTTCAAGTCAAAACTCAGCTCAGCAAAGGGAACCACTAATACTAGTTGGGTAATTTGAGTAGGTGACTCTTTTCTAGCTTTTGAAGGCTAAAAAGTAGGGAGGGGCACTTCACACAGACGGAATAGCAGGCAGGCAGTAAAGATGTTCTCAATGGTTCTGTCCAGTTCTTCACGTGTTTTGCACCTCTGCTGTTTGCCTCCAAGCCTCCTTTTGTTTCTATGACAACCTCCTCCTCTCCCTTTCTAAACGGCCCTTCCCCTGAATATCTTGGCTTATTCTTCCACCATGTGTTCCTTCTTTGGAATTGTTCAGGAACTCAGCATAGAAGGGCAGGGGATGCAACTGATAAGACACCAAGTGGAAGAAAAGTTTTGGGAGTCGGTGGTGATGTTTCACAACAGTGTGAATGTACAAAATACCACAGAACTGTATGCTTAGAAGTGGTTAAAATGTGGTTTCATTTTACCACGGTAAAAGGAAGAAAGAAAAAAAGATTGTACAGAGAAGACTTGTCCTATGACTGAATTCATGAGTCTGATTTTTTAGTGTGAAACTTAGTGCGGGTCAGTACTCCCTTTGCAAATAAGATCAGCTTCCTTCAGAGAAAGTTTGAATGAGTAAAGAAAAGAATAAAACACAATCATGGATCAATTCCCCAAGCTGTTTCGTCTACCTCGGTATTTCTTTCTCAACAATGCCTATGAAAAGCCAACAGAATAAACTCTTTCACCTTTTAAGAAATAATTATAAACAAAATTTAGAACATTATACGTGAGTCTCTGTTACTGAATTGTAAAAAAATTACCATGTTATTAGATACTATGTTGCCTTGGCCAATTGATGTATATATCCTTTTTTTAAATTTATTAAAGTATTATTAAAATGGAGACAGGGTTTCACCATGTTGTCCAGGCTGGTCGGGAACTCCTGAGCTCAAGCAGGTCATCCACCCGCCCCGGCCTCCCAAAGTGCTGGGACTACAGGCGTGAGCCACTGTGCCTAGCCTACATATCTTTTTAAAAACTTTATCTTCTATACTAATTGGTTTTCAAACTTCTTAACAGCAAAAGCTTTTTTCTCCAAATTAAATGTTATGCAGAATCTTTAGTATATAAAACAGACAATACATGCCAGGCGCGGTGGCTCACGCTTGTAATCCCAGCACTTTGGGAGGCCGAGGCGGGCGGATCACGAGGTCAGGAGATCGAGACCACGGTGAAACCTCGTCTCTACTAAAAAATACAAAAAATTAGCTGGGCGTGGTGGCGGGCGCCTGTAGTCCCAGCTACTCGGAGAGGCTGAGGCAGGAGAATGGCGTGAACCTGGGAGGTGGAGCTTGCAGTGAGCCGAGATTGCGCCACTGCACTCCAGCCTGGGCGACAGAGTGAGACTCCGTCTCAAAAAAACCAGACAATACAGAAAGCATAGTTAGGCTAGTAGAAATTAGCAGTGCAAGACCCGAGGGCCCTCCCTGCTGGCCTTTCCCCAGTGGCCTACCAGCCCTTGAGGCACTACTGCAAAGGAAACAGGGTGAAAGGCACTGCTCTACAACGTACATGTGGAGAATCTGTGGTAGCTTCCATATGTGTGTGCTCATTCCTAGGGTCTAACACTAGGTTCTTAGCATTATAACTCCCATTACGTCATGTCTATGAGAAAATCAGGTTTAATGTGTTTTATTTCAACTTACAGCAGCTTTCCTAAGACTAACCTGGCACAAAAGAATTAGGCCTCTAGCAAGCTTGTCTAACCTACCTTATTTTGTTGTTTGTTGTTGTTGTTCTGTTTTAGGCTTTTAGCAGCCTGAAGCCATGGTTTTTAGTTTCTGTCTCTAGCAATACGCAGAAAAGAGAGATGAGGAAGGGGCTTTGCTGGCCCAACCAGAAACAGAAAGTAAGAACCCATGACCGTATTCTCTCCGTTGGACACCTCCGGATGAATTGTTATATCTTAGTGGTTTGGTTAGCTGTGGGATAGGCAAAACCCTTGGATTTTTATGAAATTACATTATTTGAAATGTTTTTCACATGGTATGTCGGGAATGATTTAAGATCTTTTGGCTGGATGTGGTGGGTCTCACCTGTAATCCCAGCTACTTGAGAGGCTGAGATGGGAGGATCCCTTAAGCCCAGGAGTTCCAGGCCAGCCTGAGTGACAGAGTAGGATCTTGTCTCTTAAAAAAAAAAAAGAAAGAAAGGGAATGTCAGGCTCTAGAATGTATTGCCTTGTTAAAAATGATTGCTGTTTAACCTTGCCTTTCAAATTAATTGTCTTTATTGAAGGCTTTATTGAAAAGGCTTGAGGCTGTGAAACCAACAGTTGGTATGAAACGCTCAGAACAACTGATGGACTATCATCGCAATATGGGCTATCTCAACTCATCACCATTGTCAAGACGATCCAGATCTGCTCTTGGCCAATATAGCCCATTAAGTAAGCATTTTCAAAATTATTTTATACTTATTTGTACCTTGTATCCTTTTTTTAAAAAAAGTAACTTATTATGATAGAGTTTTAAATGCCAACTCTAGAATGCGTTCTGTTATTTCTCACTGTCATGTTTTGTTTTATTTGTATTAGTTCACTTAATTTCAGGTTTCATTTACAGCATATAATGACAGGAAGGAAACCAGGAGATAAAACAATCAAAAATATCAGTAGGTTCTTAGGTAATTGAGGAAGGACTTTTAATTTCAAAGTGTATTGAAGGAAGAAATACATAGATGTGCTGTTTAAAGCTGCTAAAACATTCTCCGTAGGTAGTTAAGAATTATTGCTAATAGCCTCCAGCCCTTATGTGTGCTTTTTCTTTCTTACTGGATAACTAAAACAAAAATTAGCAAACTGATCACACAACAAGCCTTACTGCAGTAAGGCTTGTTGTGTGATCAGTTACAGACCTAGCCAGTTGTGTGCCCCAGAGAGTACAGGAGTGGAGTGACCATTTAGTGCTGGAGTGTGCAACATCTAGAAAGGCCAGTGTCCTTTACAGAAGTCTCTGCTGTACTTCATGTATGCATTCTAAACCATATAATAAATAGAAGGGAATACCAGACCGCCCGATGCCACAACTTCCCAGCGCTCGCCGTCGTGAGTCTTCAACTCTCATGACTAGTAGTTCCATTTATTCCTTCTCCAAACCTTGCTTCCGTGGTATAGTGACTAAGACAGGGTCTTATTTTAGTAAGTCATACTTAGCATTGTCCCTAAATGTAGTAAGTTATTTGTTGATTAGATATATAAATGGTTATACAAAGTCATTTTTTTCACATGAATTATTTGAGAAGCTTTTAAAAATGTTTGTTTTCCACGCCAATCCAGTGAATCAAAATCCCCTGGTGTGGCATCTGGATATGTTTGTTACTATATTTTTTAAGTTCCACAGGGAATTCTGAAGTGCATTCCTAGTCGAGAATCATAGCATTAGACTATTAGACACACATAGAATGTGGAAGAAAAACTAGTCTGGACTTAAAGTGAGGAGAGTTTCTCAGATATTTCTTCTTTGTATCTTTTCAGGAGGAGCTTCCAGGACATCCAGTGCTACGAGTGGTCTCAGTTATAGGAGTGAGCGATCAGCTGTTGACCCCTCCAGTGGCCACCCTCAGAGAAGACCTAAACCCCCTAATGTCCGTACAGCTTGGTTATAAAACACTTTTTTTACTTTCAACATTGTTCACACAACTTTCCTTGAAGTGCTCGTGCATATTACTATAATTCTCTGTGTAAACATCCAGAATACCGTGTTAGCAATTTAAGGTGTACAACGGTGAGTTGTAATGTATTGTTATTCAGTGCAAAATTATTGTCAAAAAACGATTTAATGTAAAAAGTGTTTCCTGAGGATGTATTTATATATGTATGTGTTCTTAATAGAGAAATAGTGGTATGCATGTGTATCTTCTAATTATAGAAGTTGATTCAGTTGTCATGCTGTCAAAATAGTAGTGATAGCATCATTGCATGTTGTACCCAAGATGGTCACTATATAGTTTTCAATTTGTGTTATTTTCATTTCTTTATAAGCATTATACCATGAGGTTAGCTCCTAAATTTGGCTGCCTTTGTTTTTCATTTGCTTTAGAACTTACGCGGCATGACATAGCTTGATTGTATTAGATTTAACACTTATTATGAAACAAATCTTGAAATTTGTTTTCATTGGTAGAGCTAATCTAGATTTGATGAGCAGATTGAGAGACGCTTCTATTGGAGCAATTCTTGTAATTCACCAGAGGTATCTAGTTATTGTATAAGTGCACTGAGTTAGATCTTAAAAGTTTGATCAATCATTCCAAACCATTTCAAATATGAATATTAGAAAGTTCAACTTAGAAGCTTCCCTTTTGTGTTTTCATGCATTCAGGTAAAGTCCTATTTATGACTCTTAGAAATGAGGTAGGTTTCAGAGCTACAGTCTTCTAACTCGTGAATAGTTTAAGGACCACATCAGTTATAAACCAAGTGTTTGTTGAATCAGTGAAATGGCACTATCAGCATGAAGAGCTGAGAAGCAGATCCTGAGGTATGTTGGACAGTGTTTTAGGTAATTCAGTATTTATTATGTTATTAGAGAAGACTTAGCATAAGAAAGAAATGCTTTAGAAATTCCAGCAAGTATGGGCCGGGCACGGTGGCTCACGCCTGTAATCCCACACTTTGGGAGGCCGAGGTGGGCGGATCACGAGGTCAGGAGATCAAGACCATCCTGGCGAACACGGTGAAACCCCGTCTCTACTAAAAATACAAAAAATTAGCTGGGCGCGGTGGTGGGCGCCTGTAGTCCCAGCTACTCGGGAGGCTGAGGCAGGAGAATGGCGTGAACCCGGGAGGCAGAGCTTGCAGTGAGCCGAGATAGCGCCACTGCACTCTGGCCTGGGCAAAAGAGCAAGACTCCGTCTCAAAAAAAAAAAAAAAAAAAAAAAGAAATTCCAGCAAGTATTTATAAGGCCTGAAAAAACTAAAATTTGAACAAAAAGGAAAATAAATCACGCATTTGTTGAGGCTCATGCTTTAAATATTAGCTAATTTTCTGGTTTTGATTTACTTTGATTTATTTGATTGAACCCTGGAAGTATTATTTTTACCAGTCCCACATTTAAAGACCTAGTAATCTTGATGGAATTGGTAATGGCAGATAGGGTTTAATGTTGTTGACTTTCAAATTAGAATTTTTTTTCTGTCAGACTTAGGCTTTTATATAACAAAGTATGATATCTCATTGTTGCCACCGTTTTTCACTACTAGCCTTTTCAGTATGCCCTTAAAATGTATTGGAAAGGTTCCATGTTAAATGACAAATATCTTTTTTCAGTATGAATTTTTGATCTGTAGCCACAATAAGATTTTCATTTTTCAGTGCTCAGGCTCTGTAGCATGCATGCTGAATGCTTTTTTCCTTAGCACCTTTAACAGTAAGGTGTTACTGCCTTTTACAAAACATCAATTCAAAATGTCTTGGATTTAGTTTGTATTAATAGATTTTGTTCAGGATCAGGCCTGTGAACATGGGCGCAGGGAGATTAAATAATTCATGTGACCACAACCTGGCTTTGAGGTTCTGCTGCTTTTGGAGGCCGTAATTTTCATTCCATGTTATTTGATGCTCTGTTCTGGTGAACAAGTTATTATACCTGTTGTGTATATAAGCTTGAGCTATACTAAACCAAGGCTTTATTTTCTTTTGTTAACTTATGTACTTTTACTGTTTATATATAATCTTTTCTGTTCATAATGGCGTTAGTCTCTGAGTACATTTTATATTATCTTTGCTGCCACATGTCAGTATACAACACAATAGTTTTATAAATAAAAACTGTACTTTGATTTAGGTACTAATGTAATGCTTTAGTTTTTACTACTTTGAAAGGGGAAGTTCATCTAAGTATTACTGATAACAGGGATCCAACTTAAAGTAAAAGTTGCAAAGGGCAACAGTCTTTTAAGCAGAACTTACAATTCTGTTGTCATGGTTATTTATATATAATGAATATAAATAGACAAATAGGAGTTGGAAAAGGTGGTATATTCTAAGTCAAGGTGCTACGAAGTTGTTACAGTTTAAGGGACATTCTTAAGAAGGAATCACTTAAGTATATTACTCTTCTCATTTTCAAGGACATGAAAAAGTAAAGGATGGTCTAGCACTATTTTATGTTTTTTTGACTTGTACTGAATATATGTACTTTGAAGATTTACATCTATAACTAGAAAGCATACTAATCCGAGGTCTGGTTATTAGGCCAGATTCTTGTTCAGTTATTTTTTAAACTAACGTTGCCTCCTTTTTAGTAAGATTCTACGAGTTTTTTAACTATTACAGTTATTTCTTAAGGGGTAGCTCTTAGACTTCTCTACTGTCTTTTTCAGTTTCCATAAACAACTGTTTTCTTAGCTATTACTCCAAATAAAGTTCTTTGGTTTGCTTAAAAATGCAGTGCAATGCAGTTGTTTTCTCCCCGCTAACCCGAGTGTCCAAGATAGACATCTAGACAGCTTTAAGAAGGTGATGGTCATGGGTAAGTGATGGCTGTGCCTCTCATCTTCAGATTCTTCAGATACTGCAAACTGTGAAACATGTTAAGACCAATATAAATCCAAAGATGTGAGTTGGTTATACTTTAATAATTAAATTCATAAAAAGTTTACTATCTTCAATGCCAAAAAAGTCTTAACCTATAAATGATTATATACAGTCTTAGAAAATATGCTTAACGGTTATGGCTTCTTTATTTCTATGAGTAAAGATTAGTGAGAAACTTAAAATTAACATCCTTTTAAGATTTTCTGTTCCATTTTAATGTATTTTAGCCATTTAGAACTAGTCTGGCATAATGAAGAAAGAAATAAAAGAATTAAAGATAACTGAGTTTTGATCCTATGTTTATCTCTAAAATGCGCTGTCTTGTTCCAATTTTCAAAATTAGAATAACTTTTACGTGCCTTACAAGACCAAGAATTAGTAGGAACAAAGTTGGAAGGACGGTGTCAGTTATTTCTGTCTTTGAAAGTATAATATTTACATGGAAAAGAGTTTGCTTAAAATTATATTCTTAATCAGAATTTCTTTAAACTGCATCATCTAATTACTTCTGTAAAATTGTTATGGCACTACAATACAGTGGGCACTCTTACAGCTTAAAGAAATGGGCTTTTTGTTGTTGTTGTTGTTTATATTTTTGAGATGGAGTCTCGCTCTGTCACCTAGGCTGGAGTGCAGTGGCACGATCTTGGCTCACTGCAACCTCCATCTCCTAGGTTCAAGCGATTCTCCTGCCTCAGCCTCCTGAGTAGCTGGGATTACAGGCACACGCCACCATGCCTGGCTAATTTTTTGTATTTCTAGTAGAGATAGGGTTTCACCATGTTGGCCAGGCTGGTCTCGAACTCCTGACCTCAAGTGATCTGCCCGCCTCAGCCTCCCAAAGTGTTGGGATTACAGGTGTGAGCCACCACGCCCGGCCAGGAAATATTTTTTAAAAGTAGTCATGTACATCAACATTTCATATGTATTCTATATGAGTAATAAACACACTAAAGCTTGCTGCAAAACATCAGTTTAGGAATTTTTTATGAGGGTTTAATAAAACTAGCGCCATTGGAATAAATTCCCAAGTAGGTCCTGCAGTAGCATATCTGAGCTCTCAACAGCAAAGAGAAAGAATGCTAGAGCAAATACTATTATGTTATGGCAGAAAATTTTATTTGATTTTTCAATTCTGGTGATGAATTTTTAATTCATTTAGAGATATTTCTGGAGCCACCATAATAGACTCTTAAGATTCTGTGCTTCCATTTCAAAATTTAGCTGGTAAATCCAGGTAAGTTGCACTATTTGCTCTAGATGACATTTTTGAGGTTTAACTGGTTTACAAAATAAAACTTAGGAGGTAACATCATTATTTTACTATAATGAGACAGGGTTTGTTCACATGGCTGTAATCCACAATTATAAGATAGTAAAAGAATTTGAGGCTGGGGATGGTGGCTCATGCCTATAATCCCAGCACTTTGGGAGGCCGAGGCTGGCGGATCACAAGGTCAGCAGTTCGAGACCAGCTTGGCCAATATGGTAAAACCCCGTCTCTACTAAAAATATAGAAATTAGCCACACATGGTGGTGTGTGCCTGTAGTCCCAGCTACTCGGGAGGCTGAGGCAGCAGAATCACTTGAACCCAGGAGGCAGAGGTTGTAGTGGGCCAAGATCACGCCACTGCACTCCAGCCTGGGTAACAGAGCAAGACGCCGTCTCAAAAAACAAAAAGAATTTGAAGAGCCACCAAAACATAATTAAAAACTATGGTGCTAAATTCTTACAGTATATATATTACAATGATAGTCTTCACCAAAAAACCACACATCACATTTCTTTCATACATTTTGGAATTATAGCTAGTCTCCAAAGTTTGGAGGGTGCTTTGTTCTTGATTTGATTCTGAGAATCTATTTTATGAAGAACATATGCAGCATTAAGCAAATATATCTGCTTCCCACATAGTTACCTATACAAACTAGAAAAATCTAATTGTACCATTAACTTCGGTCTTCACTTTGAACATTTGAGTGTAGTTTTGCCTGTTTTTGAGTTTCGTATAAATGGAATTATGCACTTGTGTATGACTGTTTAGCTTAACATCTTTATGTTTGTGAGATTCATTGATATTGTTGCATGTAGCTATAATTGGTTCATGTTGATTTTTATGTAGTATTCTAGTACTTGACTATACCACAGTTTATTTTATCTATTATGTGGTTGATGGATATTGTGGGTGGTTTCCAGGTTTTTGGGTTTTTTTTCTTTGTTTTTTTTGAGACGGAGTCTCACTCTGTGGCCCAGGCTGGAGTGCAGTGGTGCAATCTCAGCTCACTGCAAGCTCCGCCTCCCGGGTTCACGCCATTCTCCTGCCTCGGCCTCCCGAGTAGCTGGGACTACAGGCGCCCGCCACCACGCCCGGCTGATTTTTTGTATTTTTAGTAGAGACGGGGTTTCACCGTGTTCGCCAGGATGGTCTCGATCTCCTAACCTCGTGGTCCGCCCATCTCGGCCTCCCAAAGTGCTGGGATTACAGGCGTGAGCCACCGCACCCGGCCAGTTTCCAGGTTTTGACTATTACAAATAATGCTAATGTGAGGATTTTCGTAAATGTGCCTTGGTTGATCTGTGTGTACGTTTTAGTTGGGCATGCACCTAGCGGTGGAGTTGCTGGGTCAGAGGTGTGCTTGTGTTTAACAGCTAATGCCAGGGTTGTCCACAGTGAGTGTAACAGCTCATTCTTCCACAAAAGTGTGTAAGTTTCTGTTGCTCTAGAGACTCGTTAATATTTATTATTGTCAGTCTTTTTTTCTTTTTCTTTTCTATTTTTTTTTTTTTTTTTTTTTTTTGGAGCCTGGGTCTTGCTCTTTCACCCAGGCTGGAGTGCAGTGGCATGATCATGGCTCACTGCAGCCTTGACCTCCCTGGCTCGAGCGATCCTCCCACCTCAGCCTCCCAAGTAGCTGGGACAACAGGCATACGCCACCATGTCCAGCTAATTATTGTAGTTTTTTGTAGAGATGGGGTTTTGCCGTGTTGCCCAGGCTGGTCTCGATCACCTGGGCTCAAGCAAGCCTCCTGCCAAGGCCTCCCAAAGTACTTGCAATCCCAAAGGGATTCCATATGTGAGCCACTGCAACTGGCCTTTCTGTCATTTTTTTAAAGTTTTAACTATTCAAGTGGATATTTAATATATCTCATTATGATTTTAATTTTATTATTTTGACTAATAGAACATTTAAAAAAATTTTTTCAACTTTTATTTTGGATATAGAGGGCACATATGCAGGTTTGTTACGTGGGTATATTGTACCCAGGCAATGAGCGTAGTATCCAACAGGTAGTTTTGCAGCCACGTCCCATTCCTTCCCTTCCCTGTCGAGTAGTCCACAGTGTCTGTTCCCATGTTCGTGTCCATGCATGCTCAGTGTTTAGCTTCTACTTATAAATGAGAATCTGCAGTATTTTATTTTCCGTTTCTGCGTTAATTTGCTTAGGATTATGGCCTCCAGCTCCATCCATGTTGCTGCAAAGGACATGATTTCATTCTTTTTATGGCCGCGTCATATTTCTTGGTGCACATGTACCACATTTTCTTTATCCAGTCACCACTGAAGGGCACCTAGGTTGATTCCATGTCTTTGCTATTGTGAATAGCATGGAGATGAACATACAATTGCATGTGTTTTTTTGGAATAAGGCTCTATTTTCTGTTGGGTATATACCCAGTAATGGGATAGCTGGGTCAAATGGTAGCTCTGTCTTAAGTTTTTTGAGGAATCTCCAAACTGCTTTCCGCAGTGGCTGAACTAATTTACATTCCCATCAACAGGTATAAGCACTCCCTTTTCTCCACAGCCTCTTCAACATCTGTTGTTTCTTGACTTTTTATAATAGCCATTCTGACTGCTTTGAGATAGTATCTCATTGTGGTTTTGATTTGCATTTCTCTAATAGTGACAACGAACATTTTTTCATGTTTCTTGACCACTTATGTATCTTTTGAGAAGTGTCTGTTCATCTCCTTTGCCCATTTTTTTTTAAGACGGCGTCTTGCTGTGTGGCCCAGTGCTCTGCATTGGAGTGCAGTGGTGCAATCTCGGCTCACTGCAACCTCCTCCTCTCAGGTTCAAGCAATTCACCTACCTCAGCCTCCCAAGTAGCTGGGAATACAGGTCTGCACCACCATGCCCAGCTAATTTTTGTATTTTTAGTAGAGATGGGGTTTCACCATGTTGGCCCGGCTGGTCTCAAACTCCTGACCTCAAGTGAGCCACTGTGTCTGACCATTTTGCCTTTTTTTTTTTTTTTTTGAGATGGAGTTTTGCTCTGTTGCCCAGTCTGGAGTGCAATGGTGCGATCTCGGCTCACTGCAGCCTCCTCTTCTGGGTTCAAGCGATTCTCCTGCCTCAGCCTCCTGAGTAGCTGGGACTACAGCCGTGCGCCACCACTCCCAGCTAATTTTTATATTTTTAGTAGAGGTGGGGTTTCACCATGTTGGCCAGGATGGTCTCGATCTCCTGGCCTCGTGATCTGCCCACCTCAGCATCCCAAAGTGCTGATATCACAGGCTTGAGCCACCACGCCCGGCTGATTTTGCCTATTTTTTAATGGGATTATTTTTTGCTTGTTGATTTAAGTTCCTTATAGATTCTGGATATTAGTCCTTTGTCAGAAGCATAGTTTGTGAATATTTTCTCCGTTTCTATAAGTTTACTCTGTTGACAGTTGCTTGTGCTGTGCAGAAGCTCTTCGGTATAGTGAGGTCACACATGTCAATTTTTGTTTTGTTGCGGTTGCTTTTGAGGACTTAGCCAAAAATTCATTGCCAAAGCCGATGTTTAGAGGGGTATTTGCTAGGTTTTTCTCTAGGATTTTTTTTTTTTTTCCCTTGAGACAGAGTCTGGCTCTGTCACCTAGGCTAGAGTGCAGTGGCTCACTGCAACCTCTGCCTCCCTGGTTCAAGCGAATCTCCTGCCTCAGCCTCCTGAGTAGGGAGCCACCACACCCGGCTAATTTTTATATTTTCAGTAGAGTTTCACTATGTTGGCCAGGCTGGTCCTGAATTCCTGACCTCAAGTGATCCACCCGCCTCAGCCTTCCAAAGTGCTGGGATTACAGGTGTGAGCCATTGCGCCTGGCCTCTTCTGGGATTTTTATAGTTTGAGGTCATACATTTAAATATCGAATCCATCTTGAGTTAATTTTTGTACATGGTGAAAGGTACAGGTCTGGTTTCAATCTTCTGCATATGGCCAGCTAGTCATCCCGGCACCATTTACTTAATAGGGAATCCTTCTCCCACTGCTTGTTGGTGATGGCCTTGTCGAAGATGAGATGGCTGTAAGTGTGAAGCTTTATTTCTGAGTTTTCTCTTCTGTTCCATTCTATTCTACTCTGTTTTGGTACCCGTACCATACTATTTTGGCTACTATAGCCAGTGTGATGCCTCCAGCTTTGTTCTTTTTACTTAGAATTGCTTTGGCTATTAATATTCACTCTTTTTTGCTTTCATATGAATTTTAGAATGGTTTTTTTTTTCTAATTCCATGAAGAATGATGTTGGTAGTTTGATAGAAATAGTGTTGGGTCTGTAAATTCCTTTGGGCAGCCTGGCCATTTTAACATCTTTCAATCCATGAGCATGGAACATTTTTCATTTAATTTTGTCATGTCTGATTTCCTTCAGCAGTGTTTCATAGTTCTCCTTCTAGAGATCTTTCACTTCTTTGGTTAGCTGTATTCCCAAGTATTTCATTTTCTTTGTGGCTATAATAAATGGGATTGTGTTCTGGATTTGCCCGTCAGCCCGGATGTTACTGGTGTATAGAAATGTTACTGATTTTTATATTTGTACGTTGATTTTGTATCTTGAAATCTTATTAAAATTGTTCATCAGTTCTAGTAGCCTTTTGGCAAAGTCATTAGGGTTTTCTAGGTATAGAATCATATTGTCAGTAAAGAGAGATAGTTTGGCCAGGCATGGTGGCTCATGCCTGTAATCCCAGCACTTTGGGAGGCTGAGGCAGGCAGATCCCGAGTTCAGGAGATCAAGACCATCCTGGCTAACACAGTGAAACGCTATCTCTACTAAAAATACAAAAAATTAGCCGGGCATGGTGGCACGTGCCTGTAGTCCCAGCTACTTGGGAGGCAGAGGCAGGAGAATCACTTGAACCTGGGAGGCAGAGGTCGCAATGAACCAAGATAGCGCTACTGCACTCCAGCAGCCTGGGCAACAGAGCAAGACTACATCTAAAAAATAAAATAAAAATAAAAATAAAATAGAGAGAGAGAGAGATAGTTTGATTTTCCTGTTGGATGCCTTTTATTGCTCTGGCCAGGACTTCTAATATTCTGTTGAATAGGAGTGGTGAGGGCAGGCATCCTTGTCTTCTTTCAGTTCTCAAGGGGAATGCTTCCAGCTTTTGCTTGTTCAGTATGATGTCAGCTGTAGGTTCATCATTGAGGGCTCTTACTATTTTGATGTATGTTCTTTCGATGCCTAGTCTATTGAGGGTTTTTTAAATCATGAAGGGATGTTGGATTTTACCAAAAGCTTCTCCTGTGTCTATTGAGATGATCATACGGTTTTTCCTTTTAATTCTGTTTATGTGGTAAATCACATTTATTGATTTACATATGTTGAACCAGCCTGGCATCCTAGGAATAAAGCCTGCTTGATCCTGGTGAATTAACTTTTTGATGTGCTATTGGATTCAGTTTGCTAGTATTTTGTTGAGAATGTTTGCATCTGTGCTTATCAGGGATATTGGCCTGAAGATTCCTTTTTTGGTTGTATCTGCCAGATTTTGATATCAGGCTGATGCCGGCTTCATAGAATGAGTTGTGGAGGATCCCTTCCTCCTTGATTTTTTTTTTTGGAATAGTTCCAGCAGGATTACTACTAGTTCTTTTTTGTAAATCTGGTAGAATTTGGCTGTGAATCCATCTTTTGCAGGGCTTTTTTTGAGTTTTTATTTTTGGTAACGGATTCTATTTCAGAGCTTGATATTGGTCTGTTCAAGGTTTCAGCCTTTTCCTGATTCAATCCTGGGAGATTGTGTGTTTCCAAGAATTTATCCATTTCCTCTAGATTTTAAATTTTGTGTGCATAGTTGCTCACAGTATTCTCTGAGGATCTTTTGTATTTCCGTGGGATGAGTTGTAACGTCACCTTTGTCATTTCTGATAATACTTACTTGGATCTTTCTTCTTTGTTAATCTAGCTAGCAGTCTATTAATCTTGTTTATTTTTTTCGAAGAACTCTTGGTTTCACTGATCTTTTGTATGGGTTTTGTTTTGTTTTGTTTTGTTTTGTTTTTTGAGACAGGGTCTCTCTCTGTCCCCCAGGCTGGAGTGCAATGGCGCAATCTCGTCTCACTGCAACTTCTGCCTCCCAGGCTCAAGCAATCCTCCCTCCTCAGCCTCCCAAGTAGCTGGGACTACAGGTGCACGCCACCATGCCAGGATGATTTTTGTATTTTAGTAGAGATGGGTTTTCGCCATGTTGGCCAGGCTAGTCTCAAACTTCTGGCCTCAAGTGATCTACTGGTGTTGGCCTCCCAAAGTGCTGGGATTACAGGTGGGAGCCACTGTACCCAGCTTTTGTATGGATTTTTGTCTCAATTTCATTCTCTAATTTTAGTTATTATTTAGTGCTTCTCTAATTTTAGTTATTATTTTCTTCTGCTAGCTTTGGGATTTTCTTTTTTTCCCCCTAGATCCTTTAGATGCAAAGTTAGATTGTTAATTTGAGATCTAACTTCTCGATGAAGGCATTTAGCACTATGAACTTTCCTCTTTTTTTTTTTTTTTTTTTTTTGAGACAGAAGCTTTTTGGATTTTCAATATTTTCAGATTTTGGAATATGTGCGTATACATAATGAAATGCCTTGGGGATGGGACCCAAGTCTAAACATGGAATTCATTTATGTTTCATATACACAGTATACACATAGCCTGAAGGTAATTAATACAGTATTTTTAATAATTGCGTGCATGAAATAAAGTTTTGACTGTGACCCATCACAAGGTCAAGTGTGGAATTTTCTACCTGTGGCACTATGTCAGTGCTCAAAAAGCTCTGGATTTTAGACCATTTTGGTTTTCAGATTTTTGGATTAGGGATCAAGAATGAAAATTGTTTTTCCCAAGTGCTGCCTCTTCAGTTGCAGTGAACATATTGTTATTTTTCCCTCAAACACGAAGGCATAAAACCTTGGCATTCTCACTGTTTAACACTTTTTTTTTTTGCTTTAGACGGAGTCTTGCTCTGTCGCCAGGCCGGAGTGCAGTGGTGTGATCTCAGCTCACTGCAACCTCCACCTCCCAGGTTCAAGCGATTCTCCTGCCTCAGCCTCCCGAGTTGCTGGGACTACAGGTGCCCATCACCACGCCCAGCTAATTTTTGTATTTTTAGTAGAGACGGGGTTTCACCATGTTGGCCAGGATGGTCTCGACTCCTGACCTTGTGATCCGCCCGCCTCGGCCTCCCAAAGTGCTGGGATTACAGGTGTGAGCCATCGCACCCGGCCTGATTAACATTTTTCTTCAATGTCTGTATCATGTCCTGTCTGTTCTTCAAAACACATTACTCATTTTCACTGCCATCATTCTAATCCATGCCTTCATCACATCACATTTGCATTACTAAAATAAGCTTTTAGCTAGAAAAAGCTGATGAAACACTGACTTAAGATTATACGTTATGTGGTTTGTTACTTACGTCACGTCTCACATATTTTTAGTCTGTTTTACTTCCCTAATAAATTAAAAGAAAGCCCCTGAGAGCAAGGACCATATGAAGCTTTTGCACTGGTTACGGCATTCAGGCTGACGGGAAGCCATACATGGGTGTCACTCAATATGTGTGATTCATTTGTGACTGCAAAAATGGCAAAACTAAACTCATCTAATCTTTAAAGGGCTATGAAAATTAAAATGACTATGTAGAACACACAAAAATTAATTACATACAAGATGTTTTATGTGAGACATGTTATAGGTATTTTGTTGTTGTTGTTGTTTAGGGACAGATCTCACCCTGTCACCCAGGCTGGAAATCAGTGGTACGATCATAGCTCACTGCAGCCTCCCTCCTCAGCCTCCTGAGTAGCTAAGACTACAGGTGTGCATCACCACACCCACCTAATTTTTTATTTTTTGTAGAGACAAGGTCTCCTTATGTTGCCCAGGCTGGTGTTGAGCTTCTGGGCTCAAGTGAACCTCCCACCTCAGCCTCCCAGAGTGCTGGGATTACGGGCGAGTCGCCATGCCTGGCTGGTGATCTTTCTATAATGTTTATGACTTCAAAAATGGTAAGACAGCTGATTCCCATTATTCACGGAAGTTATATACTACAAAGTTGAGGGAAACACTGAAACATTTTGCCAAGGGGAAATACAAGTTTAGGTTCCCATGAGCCGCTAGTCACAAAAATCATACATGACCTTGTTTTATGTGTTTATACTTAAAGACACCTTATTTAATATATATTGCTGATCATTAATGCTGAGCTCACGGCCCAGGCCTGAAGACAGCTGATCTGACACATGTATTTTCCACAAGGCAGGTCTTGGCCCTCCTGTGCTGAGGAATAGCACTCTGCTTGGGGGCCATGCTAATTGGCGATGATGGTGCCTTGGATAAACTGCATTGGCCACTGCACAAAGCTTGGGGGACTTTTTAAACAGCAGAATTACTGTAGCACAAAGTAAACACATGAACAGGATGCTTGTTTACAGGATGAGGCCGAAATGAAAAGGCAGGGTGTCACCTTGTTCCACTGCAGCTAGGGACGTGTGTCAGGCAACTTGCGTCTGTCATCGCTCTGTGTGTGTCCGAGGACCTTAAAGTGGTTACAAATAAAGTTTGGCAGTGAAGCCAGTTTACAGATATGTAATCTGTGAATGAGATCAACTGTACTTTATTGCAGATTGATAAAATCTCTGATATTCAGGAGGAGCAGAAAAGCAAAGAATTTATGACACGGTAGACTTTGTTAAATTTTATTTAAGAGCTTGAAATTTGCATTTAAGGCAGTCGTAAGTTTTTATTCATTGCATTATACAACTCCAACAAGCCTGTCCGGCCACCCCCACAGTGCTCTGCATGTTCAAGATTTCACCCGAACTGATGAAACCCTTTCCCAAATATTTTGTAGGTTCCCTGTGCTTTTTAGATGCACTTTCCCTTCTCGCTCATTCTTACATTCAACAGAAACTTGCTAAACACCTTCTCTGTCCTGGGCACTGTGCCAGGTGTGGAAGATAAGCTCTCCTTGCAGCGCTTGATTCCTTGCAGCCTTGCACCTTGGGGGTGTTTAGTAAATGCCGCCTCAACACGAAGGATGCCACATATTTTACAGAATCAAATGGAACGGGAGCAGTCGCCCAGTTAATTGAGATTTCAACACAAATACTTGAGACAAGTTTTCATTGTTTTTAGTGTCCAATTATTACCATTATGGACTCACTCATCTTGTATCATCCTCCATAATTTTTCTTATATATTTAAAATACAAAATAAGGTCTTAAAAAGATTTAAGATGCCAAGAGGTGAGGCTTTAGGGGAGAAAATACCTAAAGATGACTGGGGTGGTGGTGGTGGTGGTGGTGAAGGAGGCTGCGCCTAGGAGACAGCTGTGTGGGAAATGGGGCTGATGAGAAAGGCCTGGGGCGGGTACCTGAGAGTCGGACGCTCAATTCCAAGTTGTCACTTTTACGTAAACCAGACCTTCCAGCATGACGCAGCTTTGCACGATGATGGTATGGCGTGAGGGTAGGTTAGTGAGGGAAGTACTGCCTGTTCTCCCGCCAGATCCCAGCACTCTGTCAGAGGCTGAGGGTTCTAGGAATTCATGGTGAGTTAAGTAGCCGCAGTGAGGAACTGGCTCAGCAGGGCCTGGGGCAACGTGCATTAGAGGTAACCTTAGCAGGAAGCGGGAGGGCTGACACCTGGGTCACATGTAGAATGTAGATAATGTGCCCTATGTAATAAATGTCCATGCCTCTTCCCTCCCCATTCCATGCCAGGGTTAAAGACAGAACACAGTTACACTTCTTGGTTGGGTTGGGAGGACACACTGTTCATTCATTGTGTCAGGTCTTCCTCCTCCTAAACTTGGGCCCTGCTTTGAGACACGCTCCATCAAAGTACTTGCCTACTACTAGCCTGCCCTGCTTTTATTCCCTATCAGCAGTAGAATTTGGATCACTCATATTATCCTTAGAATGAAAAGCAACAGGAGGACAATGGATCCAGGAGGCCTCTAACTGCACATGTGTTACCTGGCCTCGAGGAGACAGGTTGGAGAGGTACCTTCTTTTTAGCCCTTCAGACTTTATTGGCCTAGATATCTACCAGGTGAGGTCAGATGTGATCCTGGATTTTATAAAACTCCGACCTTGGTAACTGTGGTAAAATCAACACAGCCAATTTTTAGCTGGGGAGGCAGGAGTGAGTCGGTGGAAGCGCTTGGTAAGCAAGGTAAAGAACAGGAGGTACAGAGACCAACCCCCACCACCCAACCACCTGTTAGAAAACACAGAGAAGACATCTGCCTGCCTTTCAAGCTTTGCCACGGATACAGGGACTTGCTTCCTCCAGATTAGTCACCATCCGGGAGACTAGAGCAACTGCTTGGTCTTTTCCTGGTCCCAAAGTGTGAAGTTTCCAACCTGATATTCTAAGTATTTTCCTCTGGCTCATGAATCTCAGAGGGGCGAATCCAAAACTGACTTCCTGTAGGTCTTGATAATTGTTACAGGCGTCCTGGAGGATGCTTTCTAGACCCATCTTTCTAAAGCTGGTTATTTTCTCCTACCACTCCCTCCCCCCATTTCGTTTCCCTTCTATTCCTTCTCAAGCAAGATGTATTGTCTTCAACAAATTATCTAACAATGGCATTTCACCTTTTCTCCCCAACTTAAGCATCGTTCAGAGCAGGTTCCTATCTTTTTTCCCTTCCACGGGGCCTAAGAGGTATTAAATACTAGCTTGATAACTGATGCTATGCACTGAATGTTTGTGTCCCTTCAAAATTCATCTGTTGAAATCTTAACCCCCAAAGTGGTGGTGTTTGGAGGAGGGGCATTTGGGAGGTAATTGGGTCATGAGGGTACAGCCCTCATGAATGGGATTAGTGAGCTTATAAAAGGGACTACAGAGAGCTCTGTCGCTCTGTTTCTGCCAGGTAAGGATACAAGAAGTCAGTAGTTTACAACCCAGAAGAGGGCCCTCATCAGAACCTGACCACAGTGTCACCTTGATCTTGGACCTCCAGCCTACAGAACTGAGAAATAAGTTTCTGTTGCTTATAAGCCATCAGTCTACAGTACTTTGTTATAGTGGCCTGAACTAAAACAACTGATTTTTTTTTTTTTTTTTTGAGACAGGATCTTGCCCTGTCACTTACGATGGATGTGGTGGCGTGCCATCTCAGCTCACTGCAACCTCTGCCTCTCGGGTTCAAGTAATTCTGATGCCTCAGCCTCCCGAGTAGTTGGGATTACAGGTGTGCGCCACCACACCCAGCTAATTTTTTGTATTTTTATTAGAGATGGGGTTTCGCTGGGTTGGCCAGGCTGGTCTCGAACTCCTGGCCTGAAGTGATATGCCCACCTCTGCCTCCCAAAATGCTGGGATGACAGGTGTGAGCCACTGCACCCAGCCTTGACTTTCAATGAATACTCTTATCATAAAATTCTAGGTGTCACAGTTATCTAAAGGGATGAAAACAGAGCACTTCCTGATCATGGAAAATCCTCCAGATTGTGAGTTAAAACTCTAAGCAGAATCTCAGAATTTCTAAAGACTGAAGGAAAGTGCCTAAGAAGGCAGGATTATGAAAGCCATTATCACTTTCTAGCCTACAGTAACACTGGATAAGATAGAATATGACCTGCCTAAGTTTGAAGACCGGAACTTTAAGCATTGTACGTTCTCATATTAATACATACTCAATATAATATCTGGCATTTAGAAGCTTGGCCACTGATACATGAATCATGCTAGAAAATATGCATTTTTGATCTTTTAAAAATGCATTTTACAGTTAATAAGAGTTCAATAAAATAGAAAGCGTGCATTAAGTGGTCTTTATTGATGTTTCACATTCAGTTATTTCTTATCAGTTCTTCAGTTAATTGTACAAGTATGATAAATTATTTTCTATTTGCTGTGGGAATTTAAATGTAAAATAAATACAAAATACATGTGTGGTTTAATGAACACTCAATGAAGCATCTTTTCTGAGGTATTCCTTTTAGTCTGGTTTTATCCCAGATCTTTTTACTTCCTCTAGGAATAGTCGATTAAACCACACAATGGATCTGTGAACTTGTGGATCAAGTTCACTGTAAATCTGTGAACTTGTGTTTTAATTACATTAGACATATTTTTTGATCTCATCATACAACACCAATACAAAAGCACCACCCATGCCTCTCAACACATTGGACCAGGCACCTTTGAAGAAGGCCTTGGCTCCTTCATCTTTGGCAATCTTCCTCCAGCAGTCAACTGTCCCCGTGTACATAATATCAGCTGTGGAAACAAATGTTGGTGAGGGCTCCACAACGCTGGAGGAAAGAGACTTTTCTTCTGAAACATATCTGTACACACTGTTATCAGTTTTATAAAATCAGGGTCATCTGGGCATGGAGTCCCAGCTCCATGCAACATTCCACTGGACATCTCCTTCCTTGCTTAACTGGCAGGCTGGGTCTCCTGTCATTCCTATGCCATTAGTTCAAGGTTGGTGAAGAACTGGGGCAATTAAACAAGTAATTCATGGACTGCCCAACTGCGAAGCAAGAAGGGCGCAGTGGAGCAGGAGTACTATGCTACGCGGTTACCTTTTTTTCTTTTTTTTTTTTTTTTTTTGAGACGGAGTCTTTCTCTGTTCCCTAGGCTGGAGTGCAGTGGCGCGATCTCGGCTCACTGCAACCTCCGCCTCCCGGGTTCACGCCATTCTCCCGCCTCAGCCTCCCAAGTAGCTGGGACTACAGGCACCCGCCAACACACCCGGCTAATTTTTTGTATTTTTAGTAGAGACGAGGTTTCACTGTGTTAGCCAGGATGGTCTCGATCTCCTGACCTCGTGATCCACCCGCCTCGGCCTCCCAAAGTGCTGGGATTACAGGCGTGAGCCACCGCGCCCGGCCGCGGTTACCTTTTTTTATGGAGGACCAAACTGAGGCCTCGCCTCAGATGATGCTGCACAACGTTATGCAGTTAAAATAAAAGGCTGCAACTATTAGTTGAAACATACGAAACTGCTAACATGGGACTGTTTTTGACTTTTAAAGTGGCAATTTCCTATGGTTCAATCTATAGAAGCCAAAACTTTTTCTGGCACAACAGATTGCTTCAGGCCATCTCTACCCAGCTAAACACCCCGTCCCACTAACACCTATAGCTAGGAGGGAAGCAAGAGTTCTTTGTAAGAAGTAGCTAACTACTTCTTTTCCCTAGCTTCTGCACCCAGGGTCTAAGGGAAGAGGGCCTAGGGTCTCTATAATGCTAGATACCTAGTTAAATTCACATCTGAATATCTTACTATTGATGTTCTTATCATCTCTTTAATAAAATGGAAAGAACTTTTCCCTGATAGTTGAGAATGTTAGGGGGAATTAATACAATCTTTCTTCCCTAAGTCCTTATCAAATAATTTTGAAAATTAATTTCCAGTGAGGAAGACCGAAAGGAGCACTGTCAAATGTTCTCCTCGGGCAAAAATAAAGAAGTTTAGACGAGTAGAGCACAAGCTTACCCCCTTTCCGGCCGGACTGCATCATCATCCTACGACGAACAGTGTCAAAGGGGTAGGACACCAGCCCTGCGACTGCCGTCACACTCTGGGCAATCATCCAGCTCACAAAAATGTGCACGTTCTTGGGATCAGGCAGCATCCCTGTGGACAGAGCCAAGAAGCCGAACGGCTATGAAGTGACCGTTCTCAGCAGAAAGCAGGTGGAGGGAGAGAGGCCACTGCACCTCCAGCTCCACGCTCTGACCTTGCGGGGAGCCCACCCCTGTGCAGGTGCTTCACATATGACCAGGCAGACAGCAAAGGTGGCTGCTGCCCTCTCCGGACCCCGGGGGGCCAGTGCTCAGCTTGTCTGCAGGGCATTGGAAGTGGCTTCAAGTTAAACTCAGTAACTGCTATGGCTGTGTCTGGAGGGAGACAGGCTCCCCTTTCCTCCTCTCTGAATAACTAAAGGCCAGAGTTTATTTCAGGAGAGGACACAAAGAATGCTTTAGCTATTAATTTATGCACACCACCTCCTCATTCAGAAGCCTTAATTACCCCAGAGACTAGAAAAAAAACAAGATCAATAAATATCAAGTCCTTTGTGAGTTACAGATCCCGTAGGGTCCTCTTTCCACACCACCCTCCTTCTCCCGATGCCCCTCTCTCACCCTTGGCAGTATCATAGACTCCGAAGTAGGCAGCTCTATAGATAATGATGCCTTGGACAGAGACGTTGAAACCCTGGTAGAGCCCCCTCAGGCCATCAGACTTGAAGATCTTGATGATACAGTCGCCCAGACCATGGAACTCACGCTGGGCGGCGCCCTTGCCCACATCGGCAGCCAACCTGGTCCTAGCAAAGTCCAGCGGGTAGACAAAGCAAAGGGAGGTGGCCCCAGCGGCCCCACCGGACGCCAGGTTACCAGCAAAGTAGCGCCAGAACTGCTTATGCCGATCCACACCCCCTAAGAAGAGCTGCTTGTACTTGTCCTTGAAAGCGAAGTTGAGAGCTTGGGTGGGGAAGTAACGGATCACGTTGGCCAGGTTACCCCTCCAGAAGGAGAGGAAGCCCTGCTCCTTGGGGATTCTCACCACACAATCAATGATCCCTTTGTACTGCTTCTCAGCACTGATCTGTTTGCTGGCATGCTGGACCTGGTGGAGGGGAGGGTGGGTGACAGAGGACAGGCAGGCACAGACAAGGGAAGAGGACAGGAGAAAAAAGAAGGTTTGCACTTCCTGGATTTTTTTTTTTTTTTTTTGAAGAAAAAAAGGATGAGGAAATCAAATGGATACTGAGGGCATGTAAATGGATACTGTTATCCATGTTAGTTACTGGATAACAAGCCTAAATAACCCAATGTTGCTTCAATTATTAGGGTATTTGAGGGAAAAGGTGTCGCTCCAAATAAACTGAAAAGGTGACTGAATTGTATAAAGCTAGCCATTTATTTATTTCACTTTCCCTAGGTTTGAGAACTGTATGAGGGGCTTACTGGGGGACGGAAATGAGTAACACTCCCTGCTTCAAAGGGCTTTGGATTTAATAGACATGATGGCCAAAAATGACAATTTCTCAGTGTCACTCTGTTCACCCTGGATATGAGGATCTCTACTAGATGCTCTAACAGAGGAAGGAGAATAAATCCACTAAACATTAGGGCTCCAAAGTTTTCAAGCAGATAATCCAAGTAATCAATTATTGAGAGTTTGCTGCTGTTGTGAACAATTTGTGGGGGTTTTGTTAGTAATTTTGACTCCCAAATTGGGCTCTTCCTCATTGAGGGGCCCTGACCTTTTGGGCAGGTGGAGGAAAACACGAGAGGATGATAAACCATTCAGCGACCAGGTAGGCGAGGAAAAGATTTGGAGACAGGATGATCTGAGTTTATTCCGAAAATTGTTTCTTACTATTTCAAAACCTCAGCTTCATCTGTAAAATGGAGAAGAATAACTCTCTCACAGAGGTTACATAAAGATGAAGGCGGCAGCCTACATACAGCATTATGCATGAGATACGATAAGGGAATTCTTGGGTGATGACTATTTTGATGTTTTTATTGTAAAGGTGCGTGCGCATAAGACGGTGCCAAAAATACTGGCAATCACTAGGTGCCTCCGGACCTGAGTGCACGCCCGTGCTGTCACGGGCGCAGGATCTGGCACACGTAAACCGGCTCCGGGTGGGTTTCCATATATAGACACCCGAACGCCGGGCGCCACCCGACACCAGGAATCTGCGACTGACGCTGGACCTGTCTCTACGCAGAGGGCACCTTCTTCCCCCGCGGGCGGGCGGGCGCCCGGGCCTGTGGCCTGGCGCAGATTTTCCGCGGCGCCCCGCGCCCTGCAGCTCGCGCCGCATCGCGCGCCCCACCCGGCCCGCTGCGCCTGCGCCCGCCCCTTGCACCGCGCAGTCCTCACCTGCAGCAGCAGTTTGACCCTCTCGATGGGGGCGACCGCTGTCTTGGAGACGGCAGCGGCTACGCCCCCAGCCAGGAAGTCCTTTAGGAAGCTCCAAGCGTGATCACCCATGGTGACAGCTCGACGCTCTCAGCCCGCCGGCAGCCCGCTCGTGCTCTCGCCCACGCCCGGCCTGGCACCGCCGCGCAGTCCCCGACCCTGCGCGACGCTAAGGGGCAGCCCCCTCGCCCGCAGCCCCCCTTTATATCCCCGCCGGGCTCTCGCGAGAGGAGGCGGGTCGCAGCCGGCGCTCGCGCCGCGCATTGGCTGGGCAGGTGCGGGGCGCCCCCTCCTCCCAGCTGCAGAGGGCATCGGGGGCGAAAGCGCTTCCGGGAGCGGGGCTGGGCCGGGGGCTGTCCCTGCAACTTGGGACGTTTAAAGGGCACATTCATGTTATCTGTCCCGCCGAGCCCAGGGAACACCGTGTCACCGCGGCATGTGGGCCGCGTATTTATAGCACCGGCAGCCTTAGGCCGGGGCGAAGCCGGGGCAGACACCGGACCGCTGCCGCCGGTGGAGACTTCTTGACCCTCCGGCCTGCACGGGCCGCGCTCAGGGCCAGGGATTTCGAACCGATTCCTCCTTTTTGCATCTAAAGGCGCCCCCCACCAGAGCTCACTGCCTGGATATGGGCCTCTTTAAAGCCGTGCGCTCCAGAGAATAAATGGCAATCCTCTCAAATAGATACCAAGGTCACCTGATGCTGTGATTGCCTCAGAGAATCTGACAACCTGCTGCCTCTCATTTCTTTTCATTCAATCGTTCGTTCAATCATTCATCCTGCTATTACATATTGATGTGTCTGGCACTCAGTGCCCACAGGAAAGACCTGGTGCAGGGGGCCACTAGGTGAACTCATACTTGTTTTGGCAAAACTCTGTGACTGTAAAACATAGGACACTTCTTTTGTAAGCCCCTAAAGGGTTTAATGTACAACTCTGCGCTCAGCGGAATTTCAGCACATATCAGGGCAGAACGTTCTGTCAGCCGGTGCCTTCTTGAGGGTCAGCGCTGTCAGCCTTCCAGAGAAGATCCAGTCCTTGGCTGCATTTGCCTCTTTTTAATGGCAGCTGGGGTTGAGGAAATGCTATTTAATCCCAGGAAATTGATTGCAATTAATTTCTTAAAATATATAAATCTGAGCTTTAATTTTTCTTAAGCTTGTTTTTCAGGCAGTTCATGTAACCATACAGGTGTTCCTTCTCCTAGAATGAATGCAGTTAGTTTTTAACTTTAAACTCTTTACTCAATTATCTTCCCATGTTTGCTAATTTTCATTTGTACGTTTAACAAAGCTTATTCATTGTTTTTATAAGCTTTTTTTTTTTTTTTTAATGTTTGCTGACATCATGTTAGAGGTTTATGGAGCTGCAGCTGTGTGTCACCCTGGGCCTGGAGACTTTGGTATAGCAGAAGTCACTAAGGTTCCAGGGCCACAGAGGGCATGTGTTTAATCTAAGAGTGGGGCAGGCTAGAGTTCCGAAATCCAGATAAGCAGAATGAAAGCTAGAAACTAGTGCAAAGTTGCCAGAGGTCAGAGCAGACAGAAGTCAAGGACTCGGAAGAGACAAACAGATAAACCATGTATGTGTTCATTGAACAGACTCTTGTTGAGCATTTACTGTGTACCAAGAACTAAGTGTAGCCCTGCGGATTGAGTATAAGTAGACATGGCCCGTCTCCAAATACCTTACAATTCAGTGTATTCATCACTTGCTCCACTTTATCAAAACTTCACTTACCGATTTCCATGGATCAGCATAATCCACACAGTAATCCTTTTTAATTTATAATAGCGTACTGTATCCCATCCTGTAATATAGAGCAGTTGCTTTAAACCTCCATTTTCCTTTTAATTGTGCATTAGAATTGTGTCTTATTTTTATTATGAAAAATAGGCCGGGTGTGGTGGCTCATGCCTGTAATCCCAGCATTTTGGGAGGCTGAGGCTGGCAGATTACCTAGGTCAGGAGTTCCGGACCAGCCTGTCCAACATGGCAAAACCCCATCTCTACTAAAAAAACAAAAATTAGCCAGGCATGGTGGCTTGTGCCTGGAATCCCAGCAGCTCAGGAGGCTGAGGCATGAGAATCACTTCAACCCGAGAGGCAGAGGTCATAGTGATCTGAGATCACTCCACTGCACTTCAGCCTGGGCAACAGAGAAAGATTCTGACTCAAAAAAAAAAAAGAAAAAAAGAAAACAAAACTAATACTGCTATATTGAAACTTACACAAACTTCATTTTCTCCTCTAAGTTTTTTCTTCTCATATATTTCCCAAAAGGAATGGATAGATTTAAGATTTTTAAAGTTTTGTAGCTTTTGCTACATATTGGCAAATTGCTCTTCAGAAATACCGAACCACCAGTTATATAGATGGGCTTTCTCTCACATTCTTCTCCAACACTGGCTTTAAAAAAATAGAGTTAGTTATTTGTGAGTTATTTATGAGTTTTAATTTGTATTTACTTAATTACTATGAAGCTGTATATATTCCATAAGATTCAACTTAATTTGACAGTTTGACAAGGTTTCCCTTTTGTATAAACTTTTAATCTTCCTTGACTACTGCTGGAGTGAAAGCAGAGTATTTATATTAACAATTCTTTATATATTTGGGGCAATAAATATGTGTTTAATGTTTTTCATTTTGTTGTTTTCATTTTGATATTTATTGTATCATTCTATTAGTGTTATGAACAGATATATAGTATGATGATGATCTACTTCATGTTCTGATGTAAATGTATCTCTTTTATAGATACAGCAGTCTATTTACTCTAGTACATATATCAGTTTTTTTCTTCTACTTTGAGTAGCTATTTTTAAAATATCTAACACTACGTTTTATATTGTATGGAGGTGTGGGTCTAATTTCACTTTTCTCCATATCATGCTTGGGTATCCCAATACTAATTCTTAAGTAGATATTTTCTTCTCTCCATTATTTGTCTTATATTACTAAGTCTAGTTTGTCATATATTAAGTTCTCATAATAGCTTTAATTTATGAAATATCCACACTATGACATATTTATTTGATCTTCATTTTAAAAAATAAGCTGATATATGATTCTACAATCACTTAAAAATAAAGTTTTATCTGCTTTTATGTCTGGATTTATTTTTACTATCAAGTTGTTCAATAGTTTAAACATCACCAGAAGGTTTTAAATAGACATTTAAATTAAATTAAATATTAATTAATATATGAATTCAGGAAGTATTATCATCTTTGTTACACTTAATTTTACCAATCAGAGTTTTTGATATTTTCTAAATAGGAGACGTATTTCTCCTTGGCTACCCTCCAGTTATCCTGTTCTATAGAAGGAGTCATAGCTGGAATCCTTGACAAGAGGTTTTCCGTGGAAACTCATACACTGTCCTCTGCTTCCATGGACTTTCTCAGAAAAGAGAGACCTCAGATGCCCTCGGGAGCATGAGCTGCCTGTGGTCACAAGATCCTGGTATCACTTACACAGGCAGGGGAGAGAATGGCGCTCGGCAGAACATGTGTCCACCCGCCCAACCCAGTACTTAGTGGCTTTCTTCCAGCAGGAGAATGGACAAGGCATCTAGGAGATGAGAAGAAACTCTGCTTTCAATCATGGATGGGATCTTGGATGCTGGTGGGAACAGGGCCATGTAGAAATGAGAGCAGGGTGGAAAGCTAGCCTTTTGGAATTTTAGTGGAAGCTCTTATAGACTTAGTATCTTACCAAACTGGGAATAGAGAATGGAAGTTGCTAAAGAGTAAGAGTCACAAGAAATAAAGAAAAACAATAAAGGATGTGCTAATGGTGGTGATAACATAACGCCTGAGTGCAGGTGTACATTTAAAGTATTGGGAATTAGAACACACTACTACTATTTGTTCACATGGTAAATTTCAGCATTAAGCAAAGAGGATCAAGGTATTTATATATGTATGTATGTATGTATGTATTTATTTATTTAAGAGACAGCATCTTGCTTTGTCACCATGGCTGGAGCACAGTGACACAATCACAGATCACTGAAACCATGCACTCCTAGGCACAAGGGATCCTCCTGCTTCAGCCTCCCGAGTAGCTGAGGCTACAGGCACATACCATCACGCCTGGATATATATATTTTTTTATTTGTAGGTTTTGCTGCGGTCTCCTGGTTTTGCTATGTTGCCCAGGCTATGTGGAGAAGCTTACATGCCAGGAACAGACACAGTTGTGGTGCCTACAGGCAATGCCAACGCAGCCTGGCAAGGACAAGGACCCAAGAGGGGGTTCTGGTTGTACTTCCAGCAGAGTGACTTTCAGTGTGTTGGCTCCACCAGAACTTGTGCTTTTTATGTTTGGTGAATGTTCGTGAAACAAAAAGTTTTGTTAGAAGGATTTGGAGCCTCATTATTTAAAAGAGGTGATTTGAGGGGGCAGAGGAGCCCTTGAATCATAGAAAAGACAGGGGGACTTCTCCTAGAAGGCACTCTGCTTCCAGGGGAAACTGATTCAGGTTGGCCTCTTGGTTGCTGGAGGCAGGGAGGCCTGGGGGACCCCTGTAGCGCACCCCTAATAAACACAGGCAGACCCCGTGCACTTCCCAAAGACAGATTCAGAAACTTTCTTTTCCCACTTCCAATCTTAGCACCTCTCTGTACTTTGTTGAAGAGTCCAACAAGCACATTGAGTATCATACAACACAATGAAGCTAATGCTTATGCTTGTGTAATAATGCCTTCCGACCATAACCACATAACCACACACCTTCCAGGCTGGCATCTTCCAGTTTTGCTCACAGGCAACCTCTGTGAATAAAACCGCTACTCACCTGGAGCTGACTGGGTCTGTTTTCTAAACACATTTTGAACTAGTGTTTTGTGTTTCACATATCCTATCAATCATTTTTAAAAACACATTCTTTATTTCTATTATTGTTAAAATCAGTATTATTATTAAAATTAGTAGGCAACAAATGTTATCAGAGACTATTTTTATCATCTGTATTACTGAAGGACAATATTTGCTATTTTAATGAATGAGGGTTTTTTCCATATACGTTCTTTTACCTCATGACCCTTTCCCGGATCACTTGAGGTCGGGAGTTCGAGACCAACCTGACCAACATGGAGAAACCCTGTCTCTACTAAAAATACAAAATTAGCCGGGCGTGGTGACGCATGCCTGTAATCCCAGCTACTCGGGAGGCTGAGGCAGGAGAATCACTTGCACCTGGGAGGTGGAGGCTGCGGTGAGCCGAGATCACACCACTGCACTCCAGCCTGGGCAACAAGAGCGAAACTCCATCTCCATAAAAACAAAAAACTTCCTGCTTAGCTACTCTTCTAAAGATTACATGAAGTTTTCCCAAACCTGGAGAGAAAGGAAGAAAGTTAGAGAGAAAGAAAAGAATGAGAGGCTCGTGTGGATCTCTGGGAAGGAGGGTCCTGTATTCTGCGCAGCCCAGGGAGGCACAGATGCAGGGGAAGAAGTGGCCAGGCAGTGTTTCAGCACACAGGTCAGAGGCAGCCTCGCAGGGTTGATCCAAGTGCAATAAGGTAGAGGGAGAACAAATCCCTGGTACCCGAGGGATTTGCTTGTGTCCATAGTCCACCAAATGAAGGCAGCCTGCTGGAGTGAAGGTCCCTAGAGAAACCCGTTCAGTTTTTCCTGCTCTAATGTCTCTAATGTGGTGCAGGAACAGCAGAATGACGTTTCCTTTTCAAGGCCACCACAGTTAGCTGACAGCAAGCCAGCCCTGAAGAGCCTCAGGGTTGGAAGTGAGGAAAGTGTGACCTTGACAGAACACCCTTGATGAAGCACAGACTGAAGACCAGAAGCGAATGCGGGCCAGGCCGCGGGTGCCAGCACGGCCAGATAAAGATCCGGACCGCGCACCCCTCTCCTCGCCTTCTTAGTCATCCCTGGGAGAGCAGTGGAGAGAAACGGGGACCTGGATTATTTCCACCGCTTGACAGAATGGAGCCTGAATAGAAGTTAAGTTGCCTTGCCCAGCTGAGTTTGTGGACCAATATTTGTACTTACTGTATTCTTTTCTTATTTTTGAAAAACAATGTAACTGAAGACATCAGAATTTCGGAAACTCATTACTGTTCCTTGTTCTAGCAAGCACATTTCTTTAAGAAAGAGACTGAGATTTAACTCTGTGTGTGTGTGTGTGTGTGTGTGTGTGCACGCACATTTGGGGGGTGCACTTCAGGGTGGTTTTCTCCATAAATCTTTGTGAAATTGGCTTATGCGGCCAGGCACAGTGGCTCACACCTGTAATCTCAGCACTTTGGAAGGCTGAGGTGGGCGGATTGCCTGAGCTCAGGAGTCGGAGACTAGCTTGGGCAACGTGGCAAAACCCCATCTCTAAAAACAAAAATACAAAAATTCTCCAGGCATGGTGGTGCGCCTGTAGTCCCAGCTACTTGGGCTACTTGTGGGGGCTGAGGCGGGAGAATCACTTGAGCCCAGGAGATGGAGGCTGCAGTGAGCCGTGTTCACACCACTGTACTCCTGTGTGACAGATGGAGACCCCATCTCTCAAAACAAAAAAGCTTATGAATTATGAATTTATATTAAATAGCTAAACTAAGTACAGCAACCGACTCCTTTAATGTATAAACTTTACGCCTTCAACACAACACAATAGTCTTTCAGTAACTGCTTGTTGAATGAATAGGAAAATAATGTACTTTAATTTCTAGGTCAATGGTTCTCAGATTTCTCCAATGAGGGAGCGCCTGGAATCCACCATCATTTTTGTGCAGCACTATGAAATGTAGGTATATGGAATTTCATCATATAAATGAAGAGTAGTTATACTAGCAGAAATGTGGTCTTCTGTTATGTGTCTGCCTCCCATATAAAACAATAGTCATTTTAACGGTGGGTTTATCAATTTCTCCCTTGAGGTCTGTTGAATTTTCCTTTATACATTTCAAGCCTTTTGTTTTTAAAGGCATACAAGGGCCAGGCACGGCGAGCCTGTAATCCCAGCACTTTGGGAGGCGGAAGCAGGCGGATCCCTTGAGGTCAGGAGTTTGAGACTAGCCTGGCCAACGTGGTGAAACCCCATCTCTACCAAAATTACAAAAATTAGCCAGGCATGGTGGCAGGCGCCCTTAAATCCCAGCTACTCGGGAGGCTGAGGCAGGAGAATCACTTGAACCCGCGAGGCGGAGGTTGCAGTGAGCCAAGATTGTGTCGCTGCACTCCAGCCTGGGTGACAAAGTGAGACCTTGTCTCAAAATAAATAAATCAATAGGCCGGGCACATAGGCTCATTCCTGTAATCCCAGCACTTTGGGAGGCCAAGGCGGGCAGATCACTTGAGGTCAGGGGTTCGAGACCAGCCTGGCCAACATGGTAAAACCTTGTCTCTACTAAAAATAGAAAAATCAGCTGGGTGTGGTGGTGCATGCCTGTAGTCCCAACGACCAGGGAGGCTGAGGCAGGAGAACTGCTTGCATCTGGGAGGAGGAGGTTGCAGTGAGCCAAGATAGCACCACTGCACTCCCACCTGGGCTACAGAGTGAGATTCCATCTCAAATTAATTAATTAATCAATTAAAAATAAAAGCATACAATATTTGAATTGTTATATCTTTTTGGTGAATTTAACTTTTTATCATTAAGTTGTGGCCCTCTTTATCTGTAGTAATAATACCTTTTACCTTAAAGTCTTCCCCCCCACACACACAAATTAATAGAGCTATTTGTTTTCCTTTGGTTTGTATTTGCCTAGTTTATATTTTTCTAACCCTTTACTTTCACCCATTCTGTATAAGTATATCCCCTGTAAACCTCTATGTTTTCTTTTTCTTTTTTTTTTTTTAGACGGAGTCTCGTTCTGTCGCCCAGGCTGGAGTTACAGTGCTGTGATCTCGGCTCACTTCAACCTCTGCCTCCGAGGTTCAAGCAATTCTCCTGCCTCAGCCTCAGCCTCCTGAGTAGCTGGGATTACAGGCGCCTGCCACCACACCTGGCCAATTTTTGTAGTTTTAGTAGGGACGGGGTTTCACCATGTTGGCTAGGCTGGTCTTGAACCCCTGACTTCAGGTGATCCGCCCACCTCAGCCTCCCAAAGTGCTGGGATTACAGGAATGTGTCACGTGCTCAGAAAAATTCTCATTATTCTCATTATTTTAACTATAGAGTTTGGATCCATTTTCATTTATTATTACCACTGATATTATTTAATTTTTGTTTTGAAATAATTATAGATTCAAAAGAAGTTGCAAAGGAATGACTGCCCATATTTTAAAATTTTATTTCTGCCATTTTATTTTATACTTTTTATTTGTCCTCCTTCTACATGTCCTTGAAATTCATCATTTCCATTGCTTATTTACCATAACTATGCCAACTACTACATGAGTTTCTGAATTACATGTTAAAGGGCTAATGACACCATAATTGTTATTAATTATTTTAGGTGGCTACTATTTTTCCAGGTTCCAAGGAGGCCAAGTTTCCCCCTCTTGGCTTATTTAGGCACTGAGTGTCTCTCAGGACTGTGATACCAATTTATACACAGTTGCAGACAACACTGAAGTCAAATTAATAGTTCAATGTGCATAACTTGCCATGGAGAAGCTCAGCTCTGGAAGAAATGCTTGCATTTCATAACATTATTCAATGTGGCCACTAGAGGGAGGTCACACATAGCTATTCTCAGAATAGTATTCTAAGTTTCTAATTTTTATCAAAGATCTGTCAATAGTACACAAAATTAAGGGAAAAAACCCAAACCCTTTCTACTTTTAAGAAGACATACAGTGCAGTCTTAAAGTAATAGGGAAAATAATTAAGTCAAAGCAGAGATTTTCAAATGGGGAAAATGAAGCAAGACCCAAGTATATGCTGCTGCAAGAAATGCACTTGAAATATGAAGACATACATAGGTCAAAAGTAAAAAGATAGGCCGGGTGGGGTGCTTCATGCCTGTAATCCCAGCCCTTGAAGAGGCCAAGACAGGAGGACTGCTTGGGGCAAGGGGTTGGAGAGCAGCCTGGGCAACATAGTGAGGCCTCCTATCTCTACACACAGACAAAAAAAAGGAATGAACTCTTTTTGGGGAGGGGGGTGTTTCTTTTAAAAATTGTGGTAAAATACACATAATACTAAACTGACCTTTTTTTTTTTTTTACAATTTTTTTTTGAAACAGGGCCTTGCTGTTGCCCAGGCTGGAGTACAGTGGTGTGATCACAGCTCACTGCAGCCTCAACCTACTGGGCTCAAGCAATCCTCCAACCTCAGCCTCTCCGGTAGCTGGGACCACAGGCATGCTCCACTATACCTGGCTAATTTTTATTTATTTATATTTTTTGTAGAGATGGGGTCTTGCTATGTTGCCTAGGCTGGTTTTGAACTCTTGGGCTCAACAATCTCTCCACCTTGGCCTCTCAAAGTGCTGGGATTACAGGCATGAGCAACCATGCCTGGCTGAAATTGACCATTTTAACTTTCTTTTTTTTTGAGAAGGAGTCTCACTCTGTCGCCCAGGTTGGAGTGCAGTGGCATGATCTTGGCTCACTGCAACCTCCGCTTCCCAGGTTCAAGCAATTCTCCAGCCTCAGCTTCCCAAGTAGCTGGGATTATAGGTGTGTGCCATCGTGCCTGGCTAATTTTTGTATTTTCTGTAGAGACAGGGCTTTACTATGTTGGCCAGGCTGATCTCGAATTCCTGACATCAAGTGATCTGCCCACCTCGACCTCCCAAAGTGCTGGGATTATAAGCATGAGCCACCACAACTGGCCCCATTTTAACAATTTTGAAGTGTACATTACAGCAGTGTTAAGTACATTCACATTGCTGTACAATCCTCAGAACTCTTTTTATCTTGCAAAATTGAAACTCTGTACCCATTAAATAATCCCTTATTCCCCTATCCCTCCACCCCTGACGAGCACCATTCCATTTTCTGTATCTATGAATTTGACTTCTCTAGGTATCTCATATAAGAGGATTTATGCAGTATGTAATTTTCAGGCCTGGCATATTTCACTTAGCTAATGTCCTTAAGATTCATTCCATATGTTGCAGCATATGTTGGAATTTCCTTCCCTTTTAAGGTTGAATGTACTATCCTATGTATGTACCGCGTTCTGTTTATTCATACATCCATCAATGGACACTGTTGCTTCTACCTTTCGGCTGTTGTGAATAATCCTGCCTATGCACGTGGGTGACA
This sequence comes from Symphalangus syndactylus, assembly GCF_028878055.3. Lineage (NCBI taxonomy): Eukaryota > Metazoa > Chordata > Mammalia > Primates > Hylobatidae > Symphalangus > Symphalangus syndactylus. The sequence continues at coordinate 158,314,072 of NC_072426.2, read as the reverse complement.
GACATGTCTGAGATTATTATTATTATTATTATTTTTTTTTTTTTTTTTTGGAGACGGAGTCTCGCTCTTTCGCCCAGGCCAGACTGCAGTGGCGCTACCTCGGCTCACTGCAAGCTCCGCCTCCCGGGTTCACACCATTCTCCTGCCTCAACCTCTCGAGTAGCTGAGACTACAGGCGCCCGCCACCGCGCCCGGCTTATTTTTTGTATTTTTAGTAGAGACGGAGTTTCACCGTGTGAGCCAGGATGGTCTTGATCTCCTGACCTCGTGCTCCGCCCGCTTCGGCCTCCCAAAGTGCTGGGATCACTTGCTTTCTTGGCTTTTCTTTTTTTTTTTTTTTTTTTTTGGAGACGGAGTCTTGCTCTGTCGCCCAGGCTGGAGTGCAGTGGTGTGATCTCGGCTCACTGCAAGCTCCGCCTCTGGGTTCACGCCATTCTCCTGCCTCAGCCTCCCGGGTAGCTGGGACTACAGGCGTCCGCCACCACGCCTGGCTAATTTTTAAAATATTTTTAGTAGAGACGGGGTTTCAGCGTGTTAGCCAGGATGGTCTCGATCTCCTGATCTTGTGATCCGCCCGCTTTGGCCTCCCAAAGTGCTGGGATTACAGGCGTGAGCCACCATGCCCGGCCGAGATCTTGCTTTCAATTCTTTTGGTTATATACCCAGAAGTGGAATTACTGGATCATATAATTCTATGTTCAATTTTGGAGAAACCCCCATACTGTGTTCCATAGGGGCTCTACCATTACACGTTCACCAACAGCACATAAGGATTCCAATTTCTCCACATCTTTACCAACCCGTTATTTTCTATTTTTTGATAGTAGCCATCCTAATGGGTGTCAGATGGTAGTTATATTAGTACTACCTTGTCTAATGTAAAAATTATTTCTAATTGGGATTGCATTGAATTACAAGACTAATTTAAGGAGCATTTGTATTTTTATAACATTCAATATTTCTTTCCAAAAAAAAAACGGATGTCCTTGTTGCTTTTATTCAGAGATGTTTTGTTTTATGGTGCTATTTTAAATAGTATATCTTCTTCTGTTATATTTCTCCAAAGGAGTTGTTTGTATACAGAAAGACTTTTTTTTTAATACTTGAACTGAGTCATCTTAAAGAAGTCTGACATTACTGTTGCAACAGTTTTTCAATTGATTCCTTTGAGTTTTCCAGTTCAGAAATCAAATCGCCTGTAAATAATGACCATTTTCACTTCTTTATAATTTGTGTTCCTTGATTTTTCCTTTTGTGTAATTGAATCAGCCAATATACCCAGAATAATTTTAAATAATAGTGGAGATACTGATAGCCTATGTTTGTCCTCATTTTAGTTGTAATATTTTTAATGTTTCCTCATTAAATATGCTACTAGTTTTTAGCTATACATTGTTTCTTTGTGTGGCCATACCTTTAAAAACTATTGATTTTATTCTCTTTTCTTAACCTTTTTTTGAGAATGGATTTTACACAATTTTTTAAAAAAATTATAAAATTAACCATGAAAAAATTGATGAATTGGACTTCATTGAATTTTTATTTATCAAGTACACTCCGCATCACTTTGCTGGGACCATTATAACAGAATACCATAGACTGGGAAACTTAAACACCACATTTATTTTCTCACAGTTCTGGAAGCTAGAAGTCCAAGATCAAACTGTTGGCAGATTTGGTTTCCCCTGAGGCCTCTCTGCTTAACTTGCAGATGGCAGCCTTCCCTCTATTTTCATGGTCTGCCTTCCATGCGTGTCTGGGTTCTAATCTCTTCTTATAAGGGCGCCAATCATATTGGATTAGGGCCCACTCCAACAACCCATTTTAACTTAATCGCCTCCAAAGATAGTCACTTTCTGAGATACTGGGTATTTGGGCTTCAATAGACGGATTTTAGGGGGACACAATTCAGTTCATAACACACCATTCAGAGTGAAAAGGCAAACTACTGTAAACCAAAAATAAAATTTAACTACCCCTCCTCCTCCAACCTCGGGGGCCTTCCTCTTTGGCCAGGGCACTTTTAACCTGAAAGAGTGGTTCAGGCCATGACAAGAAGTGGGGCTTCAACCCCTCCACCATTAACATCAGCACAAACTTAAAGTCTGATAAGAAACATTTAGTCTATCTCCTCTAAAGCCTGCACCTGGAGGCTTTATCTGCATGATAAAACCTAGGTCTCCACAACCCCTTATGATAACCATTCCTTTCTATAGATAATAACTCTTTCAACCAATTGCCAATCAAAATAGGTTTATTTATTTATTGTTATTATTATTTGAGACAGGGGCTAGTGCTGTATCCCAGGCTGGAGTGCAGCGGCACGATCTCTTCTCATTGCAGCCCCTGGCTCTCGGTTCAAGCAATTCTCATGCTTCAGCCTCCCGAGTAGCTGGGACCACAGGCGTGTGCTACCACACCCAGCTAATTTTTGTATTTTTAGTAGAGACAGGGTTTCGCCATGTTGGCCAGGCTGGTCTGGCACTCTTGGCCTCGAGTGATCCACCCGCCTCAGCCTCCCAATGTGCTGGCATTACAGGCGTGAACCGCCACCACGAATGGTCACCAATCAGAATATGTTTAAATCTACCTATGACCTGGAAGCCGCTCTCCTCCTTCCAGTTGTCCTGCTTTTCCAGATAGAACTAATATAAACCTTCCACGTATTGGTTGATGTATTGTGTCTCCCTAAAATGTATAAAAGCAAGCTGTACCCTGACCACTTTTGTACATGTCGCCAGGACTGCCTGTGGCTGTGTCTTGGGTGTGGCCTTAACCATGACAAAATAAACTTTCTAAATTGATTGAGACTTGTCTCAGATACTTTTTGGTTTACACTACAGATGATCAGAAGAGAAAAAGACAAGTAACCTAATCTAAAAATAAATCAGGATTGAACAAAAACGTAGGCTTCACAAAAGAGATCACACCCATAGTTAATAAGCATTTGGAAAGGTGTTCAACATCATTACTCACCAGGGAAATGCAGATTATTAGGTTGAAACATACGAAATTGCCGGCCAGGTGCGGTGGCTCATGCCTGTAATCCCAGCACCTTGGGAGGCAGAGGCGGGCGGATCACCTGAGGGTCAGGAGTTTGAGACCAGTCTGGCCAACATGGTGAAACCCCGTCTCTACTAAAAACACAAATACAAAATTAGCTGGGCATGGTGGCACGGGCCTGTAGTTTCAGCTACTCGGGAGGCTGAGGCAGAAGAATCACTTGAACCCGGGAGGTGGAGGTTGCAGTGAGCCGCAATCCAGCCATTGCACTCCAGCCTGGGCAAAAAGAGCAAAACTCCATCTCAAAAACAAATAAAATAAATAAATAAATAAATAGCCAATAAGGGACAGGCGCAGTGGCTCACGCCTGTAATCCCAGCACTTTGGGAGGCCCAGGCAGGCGGATCACCTGAGGTCAGGAGTTCACGACCAGCCTGGCCAGCATGATGAAACTCTGTTTCTACTAAAAATACAAAAAGCAGTTGGGTGTGGTGGTGGACGCCTGTAGTCCCAGCTACTTGGGAGGCGGAGGCAGGAGAATCACTTGAACCCAGGAGGCGGAGATTGCAGTGAGCCGAGATCGCACCACTGCACTCCATCCTCCGAGACACAGCAAGACTCTGTCAAAAAACAAAGAAAAGGGGCCTGGCGTGGTGGCTCACACCTGTAATCCCAGCACTGTGTGAGGCTGAGGCGGGTGAATCACAAGGTCGGGAGATCGAGACCATCCTGGCTAACATGGTGAAACCCCGTCTCTACTGAAAATACAAAAAATTAGCCGGGCGTGGTGGCGGGCGCCTCTAGTCCCAGCTACGCGGGAGGCTGAGGCAGGAGAATGGCGTGAACCCGAACCCGGGAGGCGGAGCTTGCAGTGAGCCGAGATCGCGCCACTGCACTCCAGCCCGGGAGACAGAGCCAGATACCGTCAAAAAAAAAAAAGAAGGAATTGCCAATAAGCCCCAAAGTGGCCCATTAACAGCAATATCACATGAATCAACCTAAACAAGAACAGTGAGATACCACTACACACTCCAGAATGCTAAAATTAGAACAGACAGAACGCCAAGTGCTGGTAAGAACGCGGAACAACTGGAATTCTCCCACATTGCTGGGAGAAAAATAAAATAGTACTTTGGAAAGCCATTTGGTAGTGTCCACTAAGGCTAAACACGCACCTACCACCCGCCAAGTCCATTAAGATACAAACGGGGCATTTAACCTGAGTAGCAGACAAAGGCGTCACAGGGACATACTAACTAGAACTGCCTCGTGCAGGGACCTGTTTAACTGTTGTCCGCGAGCCGCATAAAGAGGTATGCAGTCAGCGTCAGTATTTATTTCCAGGGAGCGGAGACACTAGGACCGCGGTAGAAAGCGTTGCTCAGGGAGCGCCCGCGGCGTAACTCGGTCACCCCTAGCTCTGACCTGCCGAGCGGGGAGTGAAGCGATTTGACACAGAAAGAATTGAGCATCCTGCAGATTAACTCCTTTCTTGCAGCTTCCTTCCCCTGCCAGGCCCATTTCTGGCGTTCAGAGAACCCCGATATCTCTTCGTGAAGAGGGACTCGCAGGCGGGGTCCCGGCGCCGAGGGCCAGGCGGGGCTGGCGACACCCAGGTGCGGTGGAAGTCGGTGCCCTCCGCTCGCGCCTCCTCCCCGCCTCTGCTGCGCTCTTCCCCCGGCTTCCGAGGGAGCGTCACGGGAAGGGGACGCTGAGCGCTAGTCGCGGGGCCGGGGAAAGCCTCCACCGCGCGGCCAGTTCCACCTCGCAGCTCCTCCGGGAACAGTAAAGTTGACTCCAAGGCTGTGGGTAACGCCACGAGCGCTCTGAGCTAGGGGCGGGGGTGGGAGTGCGGGGAGGCGGGAAGGAAACCGGTGCTGGCCAGAGCGGCGGAGCTTTCCAGGCCGAATCTCCGCAAGGGGAGGGCGCGGGGAATCTTGGCACTTTGGGTGGCCGAGGCGGGAGGATCTCAAGAGCTCAGAGTTGGAGACTAGCCTGGCCAACATGGCGAGACCCCATCTCTACAAAAAATACAAAAAAAAAAAAATTAGCCGGGCGTAGTGGCGGGCGCCTGTAGTCTCAACTACTCGGGAAGCTGAGGCAGGAGAATGGCGTGAACCCGGGAGGCGGAGTTTGCAGTGAGCGGAGATCACGCCACTGCACTCCAGCCTGGGCGGTAAGAGAGAGACTCTGTCTCAATAAATAAATAAATAATAAAATAAAGTAAATCTTAGTGCCCCCTTCTCAACCTAACCCCCAGTCCGACCCAAAGCACACATCCCAGATACAGAATGCCCGCACTTTCCCGAGGGTCTTCCAAGCCCTGGGTGAGCCTGGACCGTGGGTTCCGGAGCGTCCGCGCCCCCTTCCGCCCTCCCGCACCCTCAGTCCCGCCTCAGGGCCCCGAAGCCGTTCTGGGCGCGCAGCGCATCCCCAGGCGACTGGAGCCCCGGCCCCGACCCCTCGTCGCCGCAGTCCAGGAGACCGCAGGAGAGGGGGCTCGTGGGGCGGGGACAGCCTGGCGGGGCCTCTGCAGCCCGGGAGCCTCCTTTGAACTCGCCGAACCCAACTCCCAACCCGCCCTTACCACTGCCCAGAGGCTCGCGCGCTGGGTTTCCTCCCACCCTGTGTCCTCCCACCCTGTGTCCTCCCACCCTGAAGGACACAGATCTCCTCCGGACATAACTCAGCAACTGCCTGTTCTGGGCTCCGGACTGCACCGAGCCCGTTACCTGCAGGAGCTCGCGGAGTCCTTTCGGCGCGCGTGGCGGGGGCGAAGTCCCCACCGCGGTGCCGGGAGCTGAGTGCTCCGGCGGGTCAGAGGCCTCGTCCTCCAGGGCTTCTCCCTGCCTAGGCGCTACTCCCAGCCGCCTCCAATTGGGTCCTAGTAGCAGCCTCCACAACAGTGCTGCTTCCAGAAGCCCCACCGTGCAGGCCTCAGTGTAAATTGGTTCAGCAAACTTTTCTTTTTAAAATCACCAGGTACTCAGCCATAAACAGAACAAAATCTTGACCTTAGCCGCAACATGGATGCAGCTAGAGGCCAGGTCCTAAGCCAATTAGCACAGGAACAGAAAACCAGATCCTGCATGTTCTCACTTGTAAGCCGGAGCTAAAGTTTGGGAATCTATGGACACACAGATGGGAACAGTGAGCACTAGGGCTCCAAAAGGGGCAAGCGAGGGAGGGGCCAACAGCTGAAAAACGACCTAACGGGTACTATGTTCACTATTTGGTTAATGGGTCCAGTAAAAGCCCAAACCTCAGCATCATGCAATGTACCCAGGTAACAAACCTGCACATGTATCCCGGAATCTGAAACTAGAAAAAAAAAAAAAATCGGCCGGGCGCGGTGGCCCACCCCTGTAATCCCAGCACTTTGGGAGGCAGCGAATTGCGAGGTCAGGAGTTCGAGACCAGCCTGGCCAACATGGTGAAACCCCGTCTCTACTGAAAATATAAAAAATTAGCCCGGTGTAGTGGCGGGGGCCTGTAGGTCTTGGTCTACATTCCTTTGAGGTGTTACCTTCCTGCTTGAAGGCCTGTAGGGTGTCTCCCTATTTTCTACGGAATGAATCCTATTTCCTCTGTCCCTCTGCTCACATTCTATTTTTATTTTTATTATTGTTATTATTATTTTTGAGAGGCAGTCTTGCTCTGTCGCCCAGGCTGGAGTGCAGTTGCACAATCTTGGCTCACTACAACCTCCGCCTCCAGAGTTCAAGCAATTCTCCTGCCTTAGCCTCCAGAGTAGCTGGGATTACAGGAACCCGCCACCACACCCAGCTAATTTTTGTATTTTTAGTAGAGATGAGGCTTCGCCATGTTGGTCAGGCTGGTCTCGAACTCCTTACCTCAGGTGATCCCCCCGCCTTGGCCTCCCAAAGTGTTGGGATTACAGGCGTGAGCCACCGCGCGTGGCCCCACCTTATTTTAATGCTAAAACACCACCACGAAGTGAACATGGGATATATGTTACATATATGTATGTTGCCCAGGACCAGCTCGGTCAGGGAGACCCTAACCTGCAGTGCTAGAGGAATTAAAGACACACACACAGAAATATAGAGGTGTGAAGTGGGAAATCAGGGGTCTCACAGCCTTCAGAGCTGAGATCCCCAAACAGAGATTTACCCACGTATTTATTAACAGCAAGCCAGTCATTAGCATTATTTCTATAGATATTAAATTAACTAAAAGTATCCATTATGGGAAATGAAGGGATGGGCCAAATTAGAGGAATAGGTTGGGCTAGTTAACTGCAGCAGGAGCATGTCCTTAAGGCACAGATCACTCATAGTACCCTTTGTGGCTTAAGAATGCCTTTTAGCGGTTTTCCACCTTGGGCGGGCCAGGTGTTCTTGCCCTCATTCTGGTAAACCCGCAACCTTCCAGCGTGGGATTTATGGCCATCACAAACATGTCAGTGCTGCAGAGATTTTGTTTATGGCTAGTTTTGGGGCCAGTTTATAGCCAGATTTTGGGGGAGCCTGCTCCCAACAGGTCCCCCTTCTCTGATTTGCAAATTGACGAAAGCAAAGGCAGCTTTGTCACAGTGAGCTACTTCTCGCAGGAGTCAAGATCCACATCTGCAGACTACACAAAGACAAACAACACAGATTAAAAGCACAATCATCATTGAAATCACAGAGCTTCCAAGTGTTTTTATCCATTTTCAGCTCCTTTAAGCATTCCAGTTCCTGGCATTAAGGTCAGGTGTGCCTGGGATGCTTTAAATATTTGTTCTTTTAATTTTAAATCATTATGTTAAGCTCCTAGAGCAGGCCATATCATTTGAGGTTGAGGTGCCACTATACCGCCATGGTTCCAGATAATAGGAACTTTTGCCATACTTCTTATCATTTCTACCATCTGACCATTTTGTTCGGATCATCTGAACACAGTGTGGCTGTGGCACGCAGACTGAGAGGGGCAATTCAAGCTAAACATCCCCTTAGGGGACCAATTAATAATAATTCAACAGGAATCTTGTGCAGCACCTCTGCCTGTTCTGCAATGCAATCTTCCTAAACAAGTACGTTCATTTTTTCTAACTGGGTCCAATCCTGTTTACAAATAGGTTTTTGAGGGTGGTATGCCTCAATTACAGGAGCAGATTTATTATGGTAAATACTGAGATCAGAAAGCATGTGTAACTACGTCATAGAGTGATTAAAATATGCCCAATAAGTATAATTGTTCTCTGTGTCAGCCCTTACTGAAGGAATACTCACAGCAGTGGTGATAACCGCTATCATGGCTACCATTACATTACTCAATGTGACTGGTTGTCCCTCTTTCCTCAGGTTTTCTTCCGCCATCTGTGACAGCTTCTTGATCTGTCCCCAGGTGGGTGGCTGTGTTCGACAGGTGTTGCTCATGACAGTTGGGGTCCTCCTCAGCATCAGTCTTGACATGGCTGCAACCGGGGGTCCTTGGGATCTTCGCAGAGTCTCTTCCTCGGCATCTGGCTCATGATAAGCTTTCAGGTGTCTTCATGGTATCCAAATCAGCTGTTGATTTTGGCCTGGAGATATACAAGCATAACCTCTACCCCAAGTTATTATTTTACCTATTTCCCAACTTTTTGTTATCGGACCTCTCCACCAAATCAGTTGTTCTGCTTCTGTCTTTGCAGCTGGTTTCTGTAGATGCTCTTCAGCTGCTGATAACATGTGGCCTTTGGGCAGTCTCAAAAAATTTTAAGTTAATAATCCTAGGTTCAGTTTCATCTGCGGGGTTCCATATTCTCTGTCTCCCCCTTTCTGCTTTTGCAACTGCTGTTTTAGGGAGAGATTCATTCTTTCCACTATGGCTTGTCCTTGAGAATTATATGGGATACAAGTAATGTGTTTAATATTCTACGTAGAGAAAAATGTAGCTAGAGCTTGGCTAGTATAGCCTGGGGCATTATCTGTTTTAGTAGAAGCTGGAATGCCCATCACCAGAAAACACTGCAAAAGGTGACGTTTAACACAGGCAGAAGACTCTCCTGTTTGGCATGTAGCCCAGACAAAGTGAGAAAAGGTGTCCACACACACGTGTACATAAGCTAGTCTCCCAAACGAGGGAACATGGGTGACACCCATTTGCCAAAGAGAGTTAGATTCCAATCCTCGAGGATTAGCTCCTCCCGTGAAAGATGAGGAATGCACCATTTGGCAAGTTGGGCTTCACTGGATAATAGCTTTGCTTCTTTCCAGGTAATGCTGTATCTGCGTTTGAGACCAGAGGCATTAACATGGGTTCAATTGTGAAAGTGTCAGCATTAGATGTTGCATTAGCAACTAGGCGATCAGCCATTTGATTCCCTTAAGTCAAAGGTCCTGGAAGAGATGTATGAGCCCTAATGTGAGTGATGTAAAAAGGGTGCATTCTACTTCCAACTGCTGTTTGCAATTGGGTAAATGAAGTCATCAGTTGTTCATCTGTATGAAATCGTAACTGCACACTTTCAATTAACCGTGTGGAATGAACCACATATGAAGAATCAGAAATCACATTAATAGGCATATCAAAAGCAGTCAATACCCCAATTACAGCTACAAGCTCTGCTTTTTGAGCTGAAGCATAGGTCCTCTGGAAAACTTTACCTTTTGAGCCAAAATAAGAAGCTTTACCATTACTAGACCCACCTGTAAAACAATGAAAACACTTAGCAGGCTGCAGGTTGTTTACTGCAGGAATTGTAAATGCAAACTATTCGCAGTCTTGCTCAGCTAAAGGGATAGTAAAGAAACAGTCTTTGAAGTCTATGACTATCAAAGGCCAATTTTTTGGAATTATAGCAGGAGAAGGCAATCTGGCTGTGATGGTCCCATAGGTTGGATAACTGAATTGATGGCTCTTAAGTCAGTTAACATTCTCTGTTTACCTGATTTTTTCTTAATTACGAAAACTGGAGAACTCCAAGAGGAAAATGTTGGAGCGATGTGCCCATTTTCTAATTGTTCAGTAACTGATTTCTCTACAGCCTCCAGTTTCTCTTTACTTAGCAGCCATTATTCTATCCAAATTGGCTTATCTGTTCACCATTTTAAAGGTATAGGTTCTGGAGGCTTAACAATGGCCGCCATCAAAAATTATTTCCTAATCTTTGGCGGGAACTTTGTTTTTCCACTTGAAGCAGTTCTTTCAAATCTTGCAAATTTTTTTCTAGTCCTATACCAGGGACACGCCCCATTTTATGCATTGTATGTTGACTTTGAGGGCTATATAATTGTTCTGGAATTAGAACTTGTGCTCCCCATTGTTGTAATAAATCTCTTCCCCATAAATTTTTAGGTACAGAAGTTATAACTGGTTGAATAGTCTCAGGTTGTCCATCAGGCCCTTCACAATGTAAAATATAACTACTTTGTTACACTTCAGCAGCTTTACCAACTCCAGCTATGCTAAATTGAGTGGGTTGAATTGGCCACACGGACTGCCAGTGCTGTAGAGAAATGATTGAAATGTCTGCACCTGTATCTAGCAAACCTTTAAATTTCTTTCCCTGAATAGTTATTTCACAGGTAGGGCGTTTATCAGTAATTTGATTTACGCAATAAGCTGCTTTGCCTTGTTTATTTGTGCTTCCAAATCCTCCTGTTCATTTAATTTCACTTTTCCCCATTCCCACATACGGCACAATCAGGAGCTGTGCTATGCGCTCTCCTGGCTCTGCTTTCCAGGGAACAGAAGTAGATATAACAATTTGAATTTCCCCATTGTAATCTGAATCAGTGACTCCTGTATGTATTTGTACCCCTTTTAAACCTAAACTAGACCTTCCTAGAAGTAATCCTGCTGTCCCTGCTGGCAAGGGTCCACAGACCCCTGTTGGGATCTTTTGCTGGGGTTCCCCAGGCAGAAGGCTCACGGCTTTTGTGCAGCATAAATCTACTGTGGCACTACCAGCTGTGGTGGGGGACAGACGTTGTACGTGGGGTGAGGGAATGGCCTGAGCTGGAAATGCCCCGGTTTAGAATGGAGCCCGGGACAGGCCTCTCATGGCATTTCCCGAAATTGGGTTCCCATCTTTATCAAACTTAGAGTGACACTGATTAGCCCAATGTTCTCATTTTTTACATTTTGGACATATTTCAGGCTCAACAGTTTTCTTTTTTCCCCATCTGGTGGCCTGACTCGCTGATTTTTTCTACATTCTTTTTTGGTATGACCATGCTTCCCACAGTTAAAATAAGCTCCAGGAAATGGAACATTTCCTTTATCCACGCTCAGTCCTGCCACTGCCTGTGCTAGCAGAGTGGCTTTATGCAGATTACCTCCAATACCATCACAGGCCTTGATATAATCAACTAAATATGCTTTCCATCTGATAGGTCGCAGAGCAGCCTGGCAATCGGGATTAGCATTATCGAAAGCTAATAAGTGCAACACTATATCCTGAGCAGCCGAATCTGCAATCATCTTTTTAAGAGACTCCTGTAACTGAGCTATAAAATCCACATATGGTTCTCTTGGTCCCTGTTTTATAGCACTAAAGGAAGGGTATTGTTCCCCACCTGAAGTGATTTTTTCCCAAGCTCTAATGCACACTCCTCTAAGCTGCTCTATGGCATCATCCTGTGTGACCAGTTGTGCATCTAAACCAGCCCAGCCGCCAACCCCCAAAAGTTGGTCTGCAGTTATATTAATTCGCGGTTGGGCCAGGGCATTGTGAGCAGCCTGAATGGAAGCTTCACCTGCCCACCAAGTTTTAAATTGTAAGAACTGAGCAGGAGTTAGACAAGCTCGAGTAAGAGCGTCCCAGTCAGTAGGAATCATTCGACTGGAAACAGCAATATTCTTTAACAGTCCTATTACAAAAGGAGAACCTGGTCCATACTGATTTATAGCTTGTTTAAATTCTTTGAGTAATTTAAAGGGAAAAGGCTCAAATGTAGCTATAATATTTCCCTGTTGATCTGGGGGGTGTATTCTAACAGGGAACTGCCAAGCCTCTAAATCACCCTCTTGTCTAGCTTGCTGAATTCCTGCCTGAATAGAACTAAGAGCGGTCGCTTGAGGCGCTGCTTGAACAGTCACTGGGGCAACTACTTTTTGCCCAGTGTCCTCCAGAAAAGAAAGAACTGGAGGGTCTTTTTCTTCAAAATAATAAGGAGGGGGTGCAGAAGGGTAGGGATGAACCTCTCCTTCCTTTGCTGCTTTAGCTTTAGCTGGTAAATAAACATGTTCTGTAACCTCTTCTGTTACTTCGCTATACTCTCCTTTCTCCTCATCATCAGTGTGAAAAAGTTCCAAGGTGGAACAAACCAGATCCCATACCTGTCCCATTGTTACCCTGACGCTTCCAAGCTCCCCTTCTTACTCACCACGGGGATTGCTTTAAGAGTACTCGGGTGTCCTCCAGCTAGTTCCACGTTTTCCAACCTTCACTCTGGCGACCCTTCGACCTGGATGTGAGCCCCCACGATGGACACCGCTTGCCGAGACCAGCTCGGTCAGGGAGACCCTAACCCAGTGGCACTAGAGGAATGAAAGACACACACAGAGAGATATAGATGTGTGAAGTGGGAAATCAGGGGTCTCACAGACTTCAGAGCTGAGAGCCCCGAACGGAGATTTACCCATGTATTTATTAACAGCAAGCCAGTCATTAGCATCGTTTCTATAGATAATAAATTAACTAAAAGTATCCCTGATGGGAAACAAAGGGATGGGCCGAATTAAAGGAACAGGTTGGGCTAGTTATCTGCAGCAGGAGCATGTCCTTAAGGCACAGATGGCTCATGCTATTGTTTGTGGCTTAGGAATGCCTTGAAGGGGTTTTCCGCCCTGGGCAGGCCGAGTGTTCCTTGTCCTCATTCGGGTAAACCCACAACCTTCCAGCATGGGCCTTATGGCCATCATGAACATGTCACAGTGCTGCAGAGATTTTGTTTATGGCCCGCTTTGGGGCCAGTTTATGGCCAGATTTTTGGGGGGCCTGCTCCCAACATATGTGCACGGTGTACGTGCTCAGCGCCCCTTATAAACAAGTATAGCTTTTCCCCCAAGTTTGCCGAATATCTCTGACTCTATTGTGCGATACAGACCCTGTAAGGCATGAACCCCAACCTGCCGTTTCCCTCTTCAAAAAGAGAGCGCTTTCTGTCCATGCTGGAGACCATCTCTTCCCATTTCGCAAACTGATATCCCCAGTAAAGCTCTCCTTTCTACTCATTAGCCATCTTGATTGTCTTTTGAGCAACACCACTCAGACCCAGGTGTTAGAACTTGGAGGGCAGCAACTACATCTTACTCACCGCACTGTGCACAAGCAGATCATCTGAGTGTTTGCTGTTCACCAAAGTGACTTTGCTTTAATGTGCTGAAGATACAAATAGACAAAACCCATAGGAACTAGCTGGGCTTAAACTCCCTCTGTAGGCTGGGTGCAGTGGCTGACGCTTGTAATTCCAGCCCTTTGGGAGGCCAAGGAGGGAGGACTGCTGGAGGCCAGGAATTTGATACTGCAATGAACTGTGTTCGTGCCACGGCACTCCAGCCTGGGCGACAGAGCAAAACCCCGTCTCCAAAACAATAACAACAAAATTATCTCTCTACACAACCAGAATAATGAAATGGGCATTTATAATTACCCAATAATTACCCAATCAATTTGATCCCTGTATGAAGCCTATTGGAATGATTTAAGCCCATGAAATAATCTCCCAGGGCTGCAGTGCTGAGATGGGTCTGTCTGCACTGACCACATTAACCGATTTCACACACGGGCATATTGTCCTTTGTGTTGCGTTGTCACCACACATAAGCCTGTCTGTGGATGGCTCTCCTTCCCTTGCAGGAAGTGGAAGCCATCTATTTCAGCTCCTTTCAAACCACAGATATGATTCTTCAGTGGACTGCAGTCTTGCCCTTTATTAAAATGTAGTAATCCACATTTTTAACACTTTATAATTGTAAGGGTCTCTCACTTACTTTATTACATGTCATGTCATACTCACAAGTTACTCCATGAGGCAAGTTATCTTTGTTTTACACAGATGTGAACTGAAGTCTAGAGAAGGCCACACAGCTAGTAGGCACAGGGCTCCTGGTCCCTTATTTAATGTCCCCTCCCATACCTGGGGTAATATAGATAGTCCTATAAAGGATTATCCATTTAGCCATCAAAATATACACAAATGCTATTCTACATATGATACATGGCATATTTTTAGGTGAAGAATTTAAAGGACTGCAGGACTTGGAAGACAGGAGATTCTGTTGGAATTATTTTTCTTTTGCATAGTTTTAAATATACATCAAAGTATGTCATAGTTCCATTTTAAAAGTGATGAAGATAATTTAGAGGTGATAAATTACCCAAAGCCTGCCAAGCATCACTTTTGGAATCAGTTCCCAGAAACACCTTTTGGATATATGTCTTAATTACACACACACACACACACACACACACATTAAACTACATGGAAATGATGATACTTGAGTGACTTTGGCCTGTAAAACTACACTTTCATCTCGTTTAACCTAATAGAAATATTAGTTATTTGAGTTTACCGTCTTGGTCAGTTTTTTTGCCTGCACCTTTGTGGCGCTAACACTGTGGTCCTAAGAATCCTTTTGTGACAGGAGCAATACCCTGGGTGATACAAGAAGCCTTCTCCTTCTGTGCCTCTCCTTCCCAAGAGCTGACATGACTCTCACTTAGTAGGGGACCCGTGGCAGCTACACAAGGTCACAGGCACCTACTGCCTGCAGAGATGACACCTCATGCTTACTGTAGCGATGAAGCTATCTTCCCAGTGAAATTTGTTTATATATTTTGTAACCTGACACCAAATAAAGCTTTAGGATGATGAGATCTCTCCCACTATCCCTATCCCCTCTCCACACACGCATCATAGTTTGCCCCAGTTGCTGATGGTATATGGTAGTGATCAATGCAGGGTCCTTTCCAGTGATCCTTTGAGCGGAACTAATAGCGTACATCTCTGATGCATTTACCTTGAATTTTTCTCTAAGTAGCAAAGTGAAAGTTAATAAAATATTTCATTGTTCAGTCCCACAATTGTGTTACTAATGATGAAGTTGATAAAACATAAATATCCTTTCTGTCCCTTAGGGTACTGTTTAGCATCAGCAAATTGCGCCTCTACTGCCTGGTAGCCTAAGTAGCTTAAGACCTTGAGGAAGCTACTTCTCTTTGCTGAATTTCAGTTTCCTAGTCTATGTAAAATCTGAGCAACTATGAAGTACCTCTCAAATCTTGTGTTAATTAATGTCTGTGAAATGCAGGCTCTGGGTAAAGATTCATTCCGTCTCTCCTTTTTTCTTTCATATGTATCTGACATGCGGCCAATGGTACCCTATAACCTGCTCAGTGTGCATGTATTCAGTCTCTGAGCAAAACCTCAGTAGTTAGTGAAGTACTTTCATGTTCAGTTATGAAAATAAGGTAGGACTGGTAGTAACCTTATTTTTGTCATGAGGAAACTGAGAACAGAGTTGGTAAATAACTTGCACAAGGATAAAATGGAAAAAATAGATAAAACATCACCCCTGTTCAGAAGCACAGTAAACAAATGCACCAAATCTCCTGTTTTCAATTCGATTACACAGTATCTAGTAGGGTTCTATAAACCAATTATAGAGGAGAGATTCTGTCTGTATTTGTACAGTAACTACTTGAGATACCTTGTGGCTAAGATGTTTTGATCATTATCTAGATGAGTGGCTACTAGGAAACCTGAAGCTGAACAGAGCTTCATTTTTACTTAACAGTGGATGAAGGAAAGGGAAGGGGAGAAGGACACTTATATTTAGGTTGGGCACTGACTGTCTACCAGAACATGTGCCACATTCCACAGGCTACATCTTTAAAGGGTCATAGTTGGATGAGGTCAGCATCTTCATTTTACAGATGAGGAAGCTGAAGCTCAGGAAAGTTAAGTAACTTGCCTCAAATCATTCCATCCATAAGAAACTCATATCTTGGCACTGTTATGCAATTTTTTTTGGAGAGAGTACCAATTTGCAGATGACTTGGAAGATAATTTTATCAAGACCCTTATTCATTCTGTTTGTCCCGGTTATTCCACTAATGTAAGGTTATCGTTTTTTTGTTTATTTTTGTTTGTTTTGTTTTGAGATGGAGTCTTGCTCTGTTGCCCAGGCTGGAGTGCAGTGGCGCTATCTCGGCTCACTGCAGCCTCCACTTCTCGGACTCAAGCAATTCTCCTGCCTCAGCCTCTGGAGTAGCTGGAACTACAGGCGCATGCCGTCACACCTGGCTAAGTTTTGTATTTTTAGTAGAGATGGGGTTTCACCATGTTGACCAGGATGGTCTCAACCGCTTGACCTCATGATCCACCCACCTCGGCCTCCTAAAGTTCTGGGATTACAGGCGTGAGCCACCACGCCCAGCCTAGGTTATCTTAAGAAAATAGTTCAAAATACAGGGAAAAATTTATTGCGTAAAGTTCTTCCTGAGAGAGTTGATCATCATCGAGAGAAATTGGAAAGAACCTAATAGCCAACATGAGGGCCATGGCTAAGTAAACAATAAATTGTAAAACTTTCAGATGAGGAAATATTACCCAGCCAGTGAAAATATTGTTTCCAAAAAAGCTTGTAATACAGGAGACAATGTTACTGTAAAAAGGCTAAGTGAGAATAAAAAGACATTAGGACAGATATGATGATATATGTATAATCTATATTATACATATAGATTTTATATATATAGGTTTCCAGGGAGGCCTCAGGAAACTTCCAATCATGGCAGAAGGCAAAAGGGGAGCAGGCACATCACATGGTGAGAATGAGACCCAGAGACAATGAGTGTGCGGGGAGATGCCACACACTTTTAAATGGCCAGGTCTCATGAGCACTCGCTCATTTCGAGCACAGCACCAAGGGGATGATGCTAAACCATTCAAGAGAAATCCGCCCCCATGACCCAATCATCTCCCACCAGGCCCCACCTCCAACACTGGGGATTACAATTCAACATGAGATTTGGAGGGGACCATATTCAAACTGTATCAACACCCTGCCGTCAAAGCACTGATCATCAGGTACTTAGCTGTCCCAGTTAGGACAAACGCCTTGCTCACACAGACCATGTCTTAATCAACTGTGAATCCCCAGTGTTTGGGGAGTGTTCTATTCTCAATAAATGTTTAGCGAACTTACCAAGTAATTAAACTGGAGGCAGGAGGAGAGGATGAAGGGAAGATGAAAAAGGGGTGAAGGCAATATTGTTGTGTTGTGTTTTTTTATTTTTATTTTTATTTTTATTTTGAGACAGAGTCTCACTCTGTTGCTCAGGCTGGAGTGCAGTGGCCTGATCTTGGCTCACTGCAACCTCCGCTTCCTGGGTTCCAGTGATTCTCCTGTCTCAGCCTCCCGAGTAGCTGGGATTATAGGTATGCACCACCACACCTGCCTAATTTTTTTTTTTCTGTATTTTTAGTAGAGACGGAGTTTCACCGTGTTGGTAGGGCTGGTCTTGAAATCCTGACCTCAGGTGATCCACTGGCCTCAGCCTCCCAAAGTGCTGGCATTACGGTGTGAGCCACCACACCTGGCCGGTAATATTGTTTATATGAGGGAAACCACACACAATCACATCAAAGTGGACAGTGCTGACATTTCCTTTTTTTTTAAATCATCATATCTCGTTTTTGGACTCTTTAATCCTTGCAGAGATGCACTTTTCATGGTGTTGTCTAAATTCCTGAGAAGATAGATCAGTCCCAAGCAGCATCCCCAACTCCTGCTCAGGCCAGTCACCTGCATGGGGCCCTGTGACTGCTACGAGCCATTTATGCCCTACCAAGTCAGGGCAGGGAGGGGGGTTGAGGGCTGTGAAGCTGGGAGATCTCTGAAGAAGGGTTCAGCTGGCAGGACAGGCATCTGAGGAATTAGGAATGCTTTCCTGCTGTCGTTCTTTCTTTTCTTTGCTACAATCTGATTTCTACCATGAAACAACACAAAATCCAACCCTGCCATACAGGCAAGCAGGATTATGATCTGTTTCTGTCTCTCTCTCTCCCTTCCTTTTTCCGTTTTCCCCACCCCCACGTACACGTACATACACTGTGGAAGTGAGAATAAAAAATCAGAGATGACTCTAAATTTAACACTTTATTTGGGAAGAAAGAATTGCAACTCAGGGCATACAGGCAGACTGAGTAGTTTTTGGTATGTCTAAAGAATGAAAAGGAGGTTGGAGATTTTATGGGAAAAAAAAAAAAAGGGAATGTTCTGTGTGGTCCTAGAGAAAGTTCTTTGGTTTCAGCAAAGCTCTGGGGGCCGGCCAGCTCCATTTGGTTGGTGACCGTGGTGGACAAAATTAGTCCTGGAGTTGTAGCTGCTAAGGCCACAGATAAAACTGGTCTCAGGCTACAATAGGCAGTTTCAGCCACTAGACTTGCAGAGAATTTTATTTCTAGAGCAACGTCACGTGTCATTAGTGCTCTTTCCCCCCAGCCCTTCACTCTGTTTTGGTTGGGTGGATAAGAATGACTCAGCTTGTATGATCAATTTCCACAACACAGAGTATGTTTATGAAGAAGTTACTTTTAGACCGATAGTCCTAGTTTCAAAGTCACTGTCTTCACTATTATTTTTTAACTTGTTACTAATTTTCTTCCACATCAACTTGAAGAAAACTGTAAAATTCGAAACCACATTTTTAAACTTTAAAACTTAATATCTGGCTGGGTGCGGTGGCTCATGCCTACAATCCCAACACTTTGGGAGGCTGAGGCTGGTGGATCACTTGTGGTCAGGAGTTTGAGACCAGCCTGGCCAACATGGTGAAACCCCATCTCCACCAAAACAAAAACAAAAACAAAAACAATACAAAAAAAATACAAAAATTAGCCAGGTGTGTTGGTGCGGGCCGTAGTCCCAGCTACTCCAGAGGCTGAAGTAGGAGAATCGCTTGAACCCGGGAGGTGGAGGTTGCAGTGAGCCGAGATCATGCCACTGTACTCCAGCCTGGGTGACAGAGTGAGACCCTGTCTCAAAAAACAAACAAAAAAAAAGCAAAAACAAAACAACAACAACAATGAACTTAATATCTGAGCTAAAAAGGGTAAACGTTTTGGGAAGGGATCTGGTTACTATGTTTCCTGGAATACAACTCTCTTCTATTTGCAAATCCGTTCTATTTGCAAGTCCCTTTTCCTACACTTGATCTTAGCCAAAAGGCCGAGAAGCGATTGCAAGTCCCTTTTCCTTTCCCCATATTCTTAATTTCTTATAGGTTGAAACTCCAAGCCAAGAGCACAATAAAGTTTGAAGAGTTCTATGCAGCAGTTTGGGAAAATGAACCCATTCCCTCGGAATTCTTGCTGGGTTTGACCCTTTTAACAGAAGGCGGGGGCACTGCTGGCAGCTTCACAGATCCATGTAAACCTCAACGGAGAAGCTCAAACAAGGGAGACACCTCTCTGCTTTTGACCTAACGAGTAAATCACTGCATGTCTTTTTCAAAACAAGGAATTGCAGGCTGATTCTGAATGTCCGGCAGCTTCTGTTGGAACTCATAGGGCTAAATGTCTTTCACAGACAGCTTTTGTCTCAGACACGGCTATAGGCGTGACTTATTGGTTATTTCCCCTCTGCTTTCACACTGATAACTCAAATAATAAAATTCTAACAATCAAAACGAACATGTTTTACTAGCAAAAGAAAAAGTCAATGGGAGTCTATATACAGTATAGATATATCTGTAGTGAAACGTATTTCACATTTTAGCCAATCCGTTGTTCTTTTTATTGAAAACAGGTTCCTGGATCTCATACCATGGAATAGCTCAGTAGATGAAAGAATGATATTGAGGCTAGAATTTTAAAAAGACTTCTCCAAGCCTTGATTAAGAAAGAGGATTTTCTTAATCAAGAAAGAGGATTCAGTGGAAGGGGAAAGTAGCTAAGAACATTAGTTATTAATTACAAGGATAACAGGCCGGGCGTGGTGTCTCATGCCTGTAATCCCAGCACTTTGTGGGGCTGAGGCAGGCAGGTCACCTGAGGTCAGGAGTGTGAGACCAGCCCGATCAACATGGTGAAACCCTGTCTCTACCAAAAATACAAAAATTAGCCAGGCGTGGTGGCACATGTCTATAATTCGAGCTACTCAGGAGGCTGAGGCATGAGAATTGCTTAAACCCGGGAGGCGGAGGTTGCAGTGAGCCGATATCATGCCACTGCACTCCAGCCTTGGTGACAGAGTGAGGCTCCGTTTCAAAAAACAAAACAAAAACAGAAAAAAAACAAAAATTACAAGGGTGACAAAGTCAGGCCCAGACAGACATATTCTGTCTGGGCCTGACTCAGGGAATCAGCCTGTGAAATCACACAGCCCAGAGGGCCAGGACTTGTCCCTGTAATTTCCTACTAAGAGCAAAGCATGAGCAGCTGATGTATTTCACCATAATTACACATGCAAGAGTACATGTGGTGTGCATACAATGAGAATATTTTTTTCAAATCCAAACTCAGGACACATGGTCTGACAAAGGACTTCTAAAGAATTGTTCATTTTTGACATAATAAAACAGACAAATCTATTATGTGCATGTGTGTATATCTGTATACATATATATATAAATAAATATATTTCATACTGCATACCATTGCCAAGTGTTTGGTAGAACTTGGGAAAACTTCTGAGGCTGAATCTGGGCTCAACAAGAAGAATGCGGTGTTGAATAGTGTTGTCTGATAGGCACTATCAGGAGGAGATTGGCACCCAGGAGGAGAAATTGGCAGCCCACATAGCTCACATTTGCCATCACTAGACAATGAACTTGTTAGTGTCGTAAAACTTACATATTAAACCACATGTATCATTTCCATTAATGGTATGGTGAGAACAGAATAGGTGTTCTCAATAGAGATGCAACTCTTAAAAAATTGGGAGTAGAAGATCACAATGAATCATCAAAAAATGCAGAGGTTTCAGGTAAAAACTAAACAGATGAGGCAAGCTACACGTTTATTCTTTGACATTATAAAGTATGTGTACATCATTTAAAAAATCACCTTTCTTAATAAAATGAAGTCAGAATTTTCAAGGTGAACGCTGAAAAGAGAATCTCCCAGGTGAGGCAGAGAAGGCAGGTGAGAAGTCCTCCCTCTGTTCCCCCAAGAGTCACTTCAGCTTCGGCTTCTCATCAACCCTTGCGGCCACCTCCACACCCACCATGGGAGGCTCCCCCAGCTGTGGCCTGAGGGCCCTCCTGGGAGACTCCAAGGCACAGCTGAGACAAAGCTGAGGGTTCAAAAAGACCTTACCAAAGGCTGATGGATTACAAAGAAGAAATAAAAAGCTAGACCATAATTTGAGGATGCCTCAAATTATGTGAACCCCTAGATGTTCATGGACTCCAGGTTAAAAAATTCCGATATGTATAGGTATATTTTAGATTTATATGTAAAGTGATTTAAATCTTTATTTCCCAAAGTAAAATAATACTTTATGCAAAGGGTCAAACCTATTTCTTGCCAAAAAATTACCTTTTTGAGATTTTATATAATTTTAAATTAAGTAAATATTTGGTCTTTTCCCTCTTCAGTTATATCTATAGACCATGTCAAAAACAAAACAAAACAAAAAAAAAACAAGAACAGGGGAACAAGAAGAGCTACTTGATGTAAAGAAATGACTGAAAGACAAGTTCAGAGAAGAATTTAGGAATATGAGAGAACTTGAAAAACACGATCCAGAAAAAAGAGGCAAAAAGTAAATGTATTTTAAGAATTATACTTGGCCCACATTTCATTGTTTTACATTTGAGGATTTTTCAGATAAAAAAACACAGATTTATTATAGACAAATTGGAACCTCTGGAAAAATATAATCGAGAAAATGTGAATCATCTAATAATGTCGCCACTCAGATCAGCACTATTATTATGTTGGTACCTCTCTATCTAGTGTAACAAACTTTTAAATATAAATAAAACAAAACTTGTGATCATCCTCAATTATTATTATTTTGTTAATGTTATTATTATGTCACGAACATTTCAACAAATCATTAATTAGAGTTTTGACATGAATTTTAATATCCACCTAAGATTTTATCAAATGGACATATTATAATTTAACAATTCCCCCAAACTGGTAAATTATTACCAGTTATTCACTATTATATTTACTATGTTTAAGACTTTAATGGATATACATAAATATTTATTCATTTATTTCCTTCAGGCAAAACATAATTGTGAATATCTTTAGGAATATTTTTAAAACTGCTCTTCAGAAACTCACACCAATTTGCCTTATTACTAACAGTATATATGCACACCAGCGTTAGCTTTTACCCTGGTCTACGTTGGGTGTATTAGTTATCTATTGCTGTGTAAAAAATTACCCAGAGGTTTGCCAGCCTAAAACAATAAACGTTTATTTTCTCATGGTTTCTAGAAGTCAGGAATTTGGGCTGGGAGTCTCTCGGCCGGGAGCTCTCATGAGACTGCAAGTTCAGCTGCTTGCCAGGGCTGCAATCACCTCCCAGTTCACATGGGGGAGGATCTACTTCCAAGCTCACTCACTGGCTATTATCCAGATGTTATCAGGTCTTCGCCATGTGGGCCTCTCCATGGCGCAGCTCACAGCACAGCAGCTGGCTTCCCTCAGATTAACAGAATGAGAGACAGTGCCCGAGGAGGAAGCACCAGTCTTTTCAGAACCTCATTTTGGAAGTAATGTTCCATCAATTTGTCATATTCTATTTGTCAGAGCAAGTTACTACATCCGGCCCATATTCCAGGGAAGGGGATTACACAAGGAAGGGAATGAATACCAAGAGATGGGATCACTGTGGCCGTTTAGAAGCTGCCTATCACAGTATATTGCCTATCAAAGTATCCTTATTTCAAAAGTAAGCTTTCCCAAAAGTAATAACTCAATTTTATTTTACTTTGTTCATATTTGATTGCCTGTACAGTTGATCATATTGTTTATTTACTAATAAGCTAATATTTATCTAGTAAGATTTCTTTTTTTTTTTTTTTGAGATGGAATCTTGCTCTGTGGCCCAGGCTGGAGTGCAGTGGCGTGATCTCGGCTCACTGCAAGCTCTGCCTCCCAGGTTCATGCCATTCTCCTGCCTCAGCCTCCCGAGTAGCTGGGACTACAGGCGCCTGCCATCACACCCGGCTTTTTTTTTTGTATTTTTAGTAGAGACGGGGTTTCACCATGTTGGCCAGGCTGGTCTCGAACTCCTGACCTCAGGTGATCCACCTGCCTTGGCCTCCCAAAGTGCTGGGATTACAGGCATGAGCCACCGTGCCCAGCCTGTATGACCCTTTGAAACTGCACATTTGATTAGACTCCTTTGGCGTGCATGCCAGGCCTTGCATTCTCTGAGTATGGCCTTCCTCCCTAGCCTCGCCTCTCTTCACCCCTGCACATCCTCCTTCCATCTCAGCCTCTCCAAACCACGTAAAAGCTCTAAGATGCACTGTGCTGTTTCTTACCTCCAGTTCTCTTCATGTGCTGTTCTTGAAATGCTCCTCCCTTTTTTCTCATTCACTCACACTCGTCCTTTAAGTTCAGTTTAAGTGTCACCTCCTCAGAGTCTCCTTGCATTCTTCCATCTGACCTAGATGCCTCCTCTCCTCCCTGACTCTCTCACAGCACCCATTCCATACCCTATTATAATTGTTTCTTTTTTTTTTTCTTTTTATTTATTTATTTATTTATTTATTTTTATTATACTTTAGGGTTTTAGGGTACATGTGCACAATGTGCAGGTTTGTTACATATGTATCCATGTGCCATGTCGATTCCCTGCACCCATCAACTCGTCATTTAGCATTAGGTGTATCTCCTAATGCTGTCCCTCCCCCCTCCCCCCACCCCACAACAGTCCCCGGAGTATGATGTTCCCCTTCCTGTGTCCATGAGTTCTCATTGTTCAATTCCCACCTATGAGTGAGAACATGCGGTGTTTGGTGTTTTGTCCTTGCGATAGTTTACTGAGAATGATGTTTTCCAGTTTCATCCATGCCCCTACAAAGGACACAAACTCATCATTTTTTATGGCTGCATAGTATTCCATGGTGTATATGTGCCACATTTTCTTAATCCAGTCTATCGTTGTTGGACATTTGGGTTGGTTCCAACTCTTTGCTATTGTGAATAGTGCCGCAATAAACATACGTGTGCATGTGTCTTTATAGCAGCATGATTTATAGTCCTTTGGGTATATACCCAGTAATGGGATGGCTGGGTCAAATGGTATTTCTAGTTCTAGATCCCTGAGGAATCGCCACACTGACTTCCACAATGGTTGAACTGGTTTACAGTCCCACCAACAGTGTAAAAGTGTTCCTATTTCTCCACATCCTCTCCAGCACCTGTTGTTTCTAAACTGTAAACTCTTAAAGACCGAGTGCACTTTTAGCCTGGTGTATTAATATCGCATTTACAGACTTTATTTGAGTTTTTCCAGTAATGTAGCATATGCATTACAGCACAAGGTGATTATGTGCCCGCAACTTTCTCTGCTTTCCGGAGCTCCCAGGTGTGGGGTCTGGAGGCATGGGCAAGACCATCTACTGCTCAGAGCTGGGAGCTGCAGGTGCCACCTCCTTCCCCTAACCATGCCCCCTCACTTCTCCCTACTCTTGAGACTGAGCCCCATGGCCAAGCTGCTGTGGAGCCAGGAAATGAGATGTCTGGATGCTCTGCTGCTGGCCTGCCACAGCTTCCCATGCTATCTTCTTGGCCCCTCCCTATCCCCACCCCAACAAGACTGGGTGAGAGGGGAGGTGTTGATGCTCGTTCTGCTGACTGGCCCCTTTTGGGGGAGATGGCTGGCCCCAAGACAAGAGATGGTGGTTCTCTAAGCATAGAAGGTGGGAAACTCAGCACCTTTTCTTTTCTCAGTCAATTCCAGAAGTAACAGTAATAGCCAAATGCTTCTTGTGGGCCAAGAGCAATTTTGAGGGCTTTACATTTAATCCTTATGGTAACCCTATGACGAATGAATTAGCCTTATTATTCTCAATTGACATATGAGGAAATTGAGTGAAAGAAAGGTTAAGTAACTTAACAAAGTCACCAGCTAGTAAGTGGCAGCGCAGATTCAAACCAAAGCAGGCTGGCGCCAGAGCCCCTCTGTGTGCCCACGGGGCTCCACTGCCTCTCTCCTTAACCAGCTGTTACAGGGAGGTTCACTGACACCCACGGCGATGGTCCAGAGAAGTGCTTGGCAGCCAGGCATTCCTCCCTGAGCCTCAGTGACCGAGTGGGATCGTGGTGCTTCTCTTTGCCCCTCGTTTAATTCTACCTGCTGGATGTGGTTTTCAAGTTACAACATCTCTTGGCTGGCTCCCCATGGCTTTTCAAAAATGTTTCTCTTAGAGTTTAATTATTAGTCATCTGCCCACTATTTATTTGTACTTTTCATGACATTTACTTTCATATGCTTTTACTGCTTTTTTTAATTGATAAGGTAACATGCGCTCATGACAAGCTATGCTGATTGCAAAAAGTGCACAGTATGTAGAACAAAGGCATACATTTTGTTCACAGCTTAAATGTGGTGATAAAATGTATGCTTTTTTTGTCTGTGACTAATATAGCCTTCCTTCTAACTCCATCCTCACCTTACCTCTCTGCCACCCCCACCCACAGACTAGTGGCAAAAAATTAAAAAATAATAATAACTCGTGGCTCACGCCTGTAATCCCAGCACTTTGGGAGGCCGAGGCGGGCGGATCATGAGGTCAGGGGATCAAGACCATCCTGGCTAACATGGTGAAACCCCGTCTCTACTAAAAATACAAAAAATTAGCCAGGCATGGTGGCGGGTGCCTATAGTCCCAGTTACTCCGGAGGCTGAGGCAGGAGAATGGTGTGAACCCTGGAGGCAGAGCTTGCAGTGAGCCGAGATCGAGCCACTGCACTCCCTTCAGCAGGCAGCCTCATCAGCAGGCAGGGGAAAGGGGCGCCTTCGGGGTGGACAGACACCTCCTCAGGTCTCTCCTCTTATTATCAGAGTGAAAACCTTTTCAGAAGCTGTCCCAGCAGACTCCTCTATTTCATGTTACCCCTAACCTTGCCACATGCCCGGAGTTGGAAGGAACACTGGGAAGGAGAGTGCCAGGCATTTCCACAGCCTCTGCTGTGGGAAGCAGGATCTGCTGCCTTGGAGGAAGGGGGAGGTAGACGGCTGTGGCGTAAGAAACAGCAGCGTCTGCCACCTGAAACAGACCCTGCTCTTTCCCCTGGGCAGGGCAATGCTTTAAGTGCTCTAGGCTTGTGCTCAGAAAAGGAAAATAGAAGAATCCACTAATAATTTTAAAATATTATCTCCTGTATATGGCAACATACACTATGGATACATGGTAATACGTACTTTTTTGTATTTTACTTTTTTCATTTGACAATGCTAACTTAATCATATACTAAATTCTATATATACTAGGCTCTATTTCTGGACTTTCTGCAATGTCTAGTCCTGTGCAGTATGACACTTTGTGTTGTACAATCTGGCAGGGCGATGCATCTTTAGTACTCTTCAAAATTTGCTTAAATATTTTTGCAAGTATGTTTTTGTAATGTTAGCCCCATTTAGAGCTGAACTATGCCTTAAAGGCCTGGTTATACTCATGTTTACACACACATATTCATGCTTAACTGGAATTATGTGCTATTAAATGACCAAGTTCCTCTTGTTAGCTATCCCAGAGGGTCACAACTTCAAATTTCTACATGAGCCAGGCAAGTAATGTAAATGACTGAAGCAGGCTACAGTTCCAAGATTAAAACACAGCAATATTCTTAGCTTCCTGAAAGAAATAGTCTTTCCTCCATTTTTCTAGAACCATGTGTCTCATTTAATCTTTTTTGATGGAAACATAGTAATTAGGAAATATTTCTCAACTACCAAGTGACTAGTAAGTTGCATCCAACATTTGGCCTTAATTATGGGGAAATAATAAAGAGTAGTGGGGATTGTGGCAGATCTGCCTCTTCTAAGGAGAGTAATGGCATCAGCCCCAGCAATTGCTGCTACTGGGGATTACAGATACTCACATATCTGCTGATTTTTACAGAGAGCTAAAAATACAGATTTCATATGAAACTTCCTAATTTAAAATGCTAATATTTAACACATCTGCAGGCCAGGTGCCATCCATAGGCTACTAGCATGTAAGCTCTGAATTAGACCTATATATTACTACCATTAAAAAGTAGTTTTATGTTTGCTAAATTGTAAACTATTATTTTTAACTGACTAAACCAAATATAATCAAAATAGCTAAAAACCAAAACAACTCAGAGGAAACTGTATGTGAATTTATGTTGGATAATGTTAATATTAACCAAGGGGAACCAAATTGAGATCCAATGATTTCCCTAGCTTGTTTGGGCATAATCTTATTTATTCATTTTATTCAATTAATTTATTTACTGAGTACCAACTACATTCAAAGTGTGGTAGCAGACTTGGAGGGAAAAAGAAAAAAGACATGACATCTTCCCTGGTTTGACTTATTTTCTTAATGCCATTAATGACGATATTAACGTAAAGCAGCTAATAACAACATTAGCCCAGCTTTGGACTAAGGTTGTCACACATGCACACACACACACACACACACACTTTATTAAGATATTTAAATAAATATTGAGTTTTTTCTTTTAAGTATCACTCATAATGCAAATAAACAAAAAACCCTCCGAATTCTAGAAGAGTTCTTGTTTTCATTTAGAAGTCCAAACAATGGGAAAATTAATCAAGGTAAAGCAAATAATTTAAATATGTGAAGTTGTAAATTAAAAAAGAGGAAAACGCTGAGGCTGGATTCCTGACTTTATAACATGCTATCTTCACCGAGAGACATTAAGTAATATTATTTAATGTTACATTTTAAAATAGGTTTTGTAATGAAAGAAGAATCAGCCCCATCTCTACCTTAACCACAATTGATGTCAAATTGGCAAATTTGTTTCATTACGATTTTCTCTAATTCTTGACCACTTTCCAGTAGGTGTTTGATCAAAGTGAATGTCCTATTTTTATGTTTGTTTCTATACTGGTTACTTCCTCCTCAAGGGAATTACAAAACCAATCATTATTTAAAGCGTCTATTAAATTAGAAATATTTTTGATAGAGATATGATATAAATATACTTTCGTTGGCACTTCTATTAAAGTGATGGAGAGTTCTGAAATCATCTGTAGTTTGGTTTGTATGTTATCAGTAACTCTGAAGATTGTGAAGCTGCATCTTGAGAAGATATTTTTCTTCTGCCTGTGTCAAGTTGTCTATACTACAAAACAATAGAAAAATGCTCATATAAGTTGACTCACTTATGCTAGAAATGGGACCATTTTAAAAATCTATTATTTTTTGTGTAATTTGAGGGAACTGTTGAATAATTTTCAGGAAGTTAGAACTACGGCACCTGGATTTACCATGATAAGGTCCACTTTTCTTTTTCTCTTTCTTTTCTTGTGTGTGTGTGCGTGTGTGTGTGTGTTTGACAGAAAGATTAACAAATTAAAAGGACACATCATTAGTCAATAGGAATTTCAAAAATAACATACATGTAAATTCTTTTTTTTTTTTTTTGAGACGGAGTCTCGCTCTGTCGCCCAGGCTGGAGTGCAGTGGCGCAATCTCGGCTCACTGCAAGCTCCACCTCCCGGGTTCACGCCATTCTCCTGCCTCAGCCTCTCCGAGTAGCTGGGACTACAGGCGCCCGCCACCACGCCCGGCTAATTTTTTGTATTTTTAGTAGAGACGGTGTTTCACCGTGGTCTCGATCTCCTGACCTTGTGATCCGCCCGCCTCGGCCTCCCAAAGTGCTGGGATTACAAGCGTGAGCCACCGCGCCCGGCCTCATACATGTAAATTCTTGAAAGCAGGTAATAAGAATTTACATATATGTTTTTTTCAATAAAGTACTAGCATGTAAGCTCTGAATTGGACCTATATATTACTACCATTAAAAAGTAGTTTTCTTTTTGCTAAATTGTAAACTATTATTTTTAACTGACTAAACCAAATATAATCAAAATAGCCAAAAACTGGAATCTTTGGTGATTTCACTTTTCTACAGCGCCCTTAAGTGAAATAAATTTTTTTCTGTCTCTTTACAACAAAATGATACATATTTTTCTTTGTTTGTTTTACTTACCTTTATAAAAGAAAACTGTATGAGCTATCATTTAAAAAACTTCTGAGGCTGGGCATGGTGGTTCATGCTTGTAATCCCAGCACTTTGGGAGGCCAGCGGGGGAGGATCCTTTGAGCCCAGGAGTTCAAGAGCAGCCTAGGCTGAAATTAGGTGACAGATTTTAGGTATTAACCTACCCAGTAAAAAAATTCCAATGGTAATTTCCTGAATTTGAAATTATAATATTAAAAATTCATCATTTTATTTCCTTCTCTGTATGGATATCTCTTATCATCAAATAATCTCTGATTCCATATACTGTGAATCTGTTCATTATCATTATCATGCATGATTGGAGCAAGAGAGCTTTTGATTCCTACCTGGTGACTGTGAAAATCTCTAGGCCACCAGGTGGCAGAGTGTCCTTGGTTTAGATTCAGCATTGCTTTTTTTTTTTTTTTTTTCACTGATTGCCAAATGAATTAATAGTTTACAGCTATTGTGAGCAACCTTTAAACCTCTTACTCATGTACCCCTAAAATCATTTTGAAAACATGTGCATCACCCACAAACTTTTACGTTTACATATATTTCAACAAAAGTTTAAATAACTCAGGAGATGTAACTTTTGGCATACTGTAGAAACTTTAAAATAAAATTGTTATATCAATCTTTACATACATCTAATAGAATACAAAACATTATAGGGGTCTGATAACCACCATCATCTGTTTTTAAAAATTCTGAAATAAGCTCATCTTTCCTAGTTGGATGCTTTATATTACTCTTTTTTTCCTTGAATCTCATTTTCCATTTTATCTCCTCTACAGAATTTTATACTAATATAAAATATTTTATAATTAAAAAGCTGTGATCACCCTATTGTACTTCTCTGCAACAAGAGTATGTATATAGATATTTTATTTTTTGTGTCGTGACCAAAAGCTGTTGAATGTCAAAATTTTACTAATATACAGTTATCCAACACCATAAACATGTTACTTTTGATAAATAGTTATAACAAAAAGTGAAATTAATTGGAAATGCATTCCTGAATGAGTCAGCTTAGGGGCTAGAAGTTTTCATTGTTTGGGGCCCAGGATTCTTACACTCCCAGGCAGTGCACTGCAGTAAGATTCTGGATGGGAAGGGGGGGGCCTTTTGTAAAGTAGGAGAAGGGTGCTTGTGAAAGAAGAGACAGGAAGAGGAGATCCAGCCTAATGAAAGCTTGTTAATTTTAACATAATGGGCGCAGGTTAATTTTAGGAAAGAATATGTATATGAGCTGATGATCTAGAAATTTGTTTTCTTAAAACAGTGGTTCTCACCTAGGGGAGATTTAGCCCACAGGGCACATTTGGCAATGTTTGGAGACATTTTTGGCTGTCACACTGGGGGCAGGGTGCCGGCATCTATTAGGTAGAGGACAGGGCTACTGCTAAACTACTCTGAGAGCCCGAAACCTAGCAAGTGCTCAATACATGTTTGTGGAAAGGAAAAGACAATAAAAAGGAGGG
Organism: Symphalangus syndactylus; assembly: GCF_028878055.3. NCBI lineage: Eukaryota > Metazoa > Chordata > Mammalia > Primates > Hylobatidae > Symphalangus > Symphalangus syndactylus. Next base: position 158,283,441 of record NC_072426.2, on the reverse strand, counting down.
AAGGAATCACACAATTGGCTGCAGAGAGAGCCACAGTAAGACGACTGGACTCCTGCAATTAAATTTGCTGAAAACCTCAGAGTACTGCCTTCTCTTCTGTGTTTATACAGTTTTCTTATCCGAAAGGAGAAATTCGAGGAATAAAATTTAAAAGGTCTACATTTTCCCAGTATATATTTTCATTAATTAGAGAAATCCTGAAAAACACAAAAAAGACCAAAATGACCCCTAATTTTACCACTTAAATACCTACAGAGAATGATAAATAGCAGCCCTTGTTTTGCTTATCTCATCCCACTTATATCTGCTAATCAGTTGATGTCCATTCCTTCATAATTTTTTCAAAGCTTTTTTTTTTCTTTTGATGGGAGTTTCGCTCTTGTTGCCCAGGCTGGAGTGCAATGGCACGATCTTGGCTTACTGCAACCTCCACCTCCCAGATTCAAGAGATTCTCCTGCCTCAGCCTCCTGGGTAGCTGGGATTATAGGTGCCCACCACCGTGCCCGGCTAATTTTGTTGTATTTTTAGTAGACACGGGGTTTCACCATGTTGACCAGGCTGGTCTCGAACTCCTGACCTCAGGTGATCCACCTGCCTTGGCCTCCCAAAGTGTTGGGATTACAGGTGTGAGCCACCGGGCCCAGCCTTTTCTAAGTTTATAAAGAGCAATTTATACCTTTAAACTTTAGAGTATAGAATATTAAGATGGCTTCAAAATTGCCTATTGAGAGATTCTTTCTTTCCTAATATTAAAAGCACAGTGGTCCATTGGGGTTATATATGTATACTCACACACACACATACACACATATTATTGTGTACTGTGGGAAACAAATGACCATACTTTAAAAATAATCTTTATTGAGATATCATACTGCTAAAGTTTAGAACCATCTCCTTGGGGGTTTAGGCAACCGCAAATTTAGAGGGAACCCAGCCCTCTATAAGACCCACTGCACTCCTGACACTAATTGCAGGTTTGGGGGATTGGTCCCAAAACCACCCTTGAGTTCATTTATTCATTAGAGGGACTCACAGAGCTCACTAAGAACTGTGACACTCACAGTTACGATTTATTACAGGGAAAGGTTACAGATTAAAATCAGCCAAGGGAAGAAGCACAAAGAGCAGAATCCAGGAAAAATACCCAACGTAGAGCTTCTGTTATTCTCTCCCCATGGAGTCTTAGAATTATTTTCTCAGTATGTGTCTGTAACAATATGCATGGAATATTGCCAAGTAGGGAAGTTTTCAGGGGGCTCCATTATACAGGTGTGATTGATGGCCTGTGTGGCTGATCTCCGTCTCTGGCAAGCTGACACTGTGTGACTCAAATGCCCACCCTATATCCCATTGTTGGTCTTTCTGATGGGGTCAGCCCCACCCTAAATACTATCTGGCATGGCTAGATCCAACCTTACATGACATTGTTAGACTACTAGCATAATCCAAGGCCCCCAGGTAAACAAAGACTCCTATCTCCTATGAAATCCAAGGGCTTAGATGTTACCACCCAGAAGCTGAGGGCAAAGGCCAGACCTCTTTGGGTGTAAATTTAAATTCTTTACTACACATATATACGTACAACCTATACATAGCCATTTTAAGTGTACAGTTCAGGCTGGGCGCCATGGCTCATGCCTCTAATCCCAGCACTTTGGGAGGATGAGGTGGGCAGATTACCTGATATCAGGAGTTTGAGACCAGCCTGGCCAACAAGGTGAAACCCCGTCTCTACTAAAAATACAAAAATTAGCTGAGCGTGGTGGCACTTGGCTATATGTAGTCCCATCTACTTGGGAGGCTGAGGTGGGAGAATTGCTTGAACCAGGAGGCGGAGGTTGCAGTGAGCCAAGACTGCTCCACCGCACTCCAGCCTGGGCAACAGAGTGAGATTCTATCTCAAAAAAAAAAAAAAAGAAAAGAAAAAGTGTACAGTTTAATGACTTTCGAAAAAATGTATACATCTGTGTGACCACCACCACAATCAAGAAAAAGGACATTTCCAGCACCCCAGAAAGTTCCCTCTTGTTCCCTTGTGGTCAGTTCCTCTCTGCTCCCTGGCAGGTTTCCCCTGTTTAGAATTTCATGTATAAATGGAATCATACAGTATGAATGATTTGCTGTCTGGTTTCTTTCAGGCAGCATGTTTTTGGGATTCATGCATAGTGTGCCAGCCGTGTGTTAGTGCTAGGTAGGATTTCATCTCCCATGTATGTGCCACAATGCGTCATCTATAGATTCACCTGTTCAACATTTGGGCTGTTTCCAGTTTTAGGCTACTTTGGACAAAGCTGCTATAAACATTCCCATATATGTGTTTGTGTAGACATATGTTTTCATTTATTTTGGGTAACTCGCTTGGAGTGGAATTGTTGGGTTGGATGGTAATCATGTGTTTAATTTATAAGAAACCGCCAAACTGTTTCTGTCGTGGTTCTAACATTTTACGTTCCTGCCAGTAAAGTATGAGAATCCAATTGCTTCACAGCCTCTCTAGCACCTCGGGCTTTCTAACTTTAGTCATTTTCATGGGTGTATAGAGTAATTACTTATTGTGGTTTTAATTTGCATTCCCTGGTGACTTTTTATGAGTTTACTGGCAACCATATATCTTCTTTTGTGAATCTGATGAGATTCTTTGTCTATTTTCAACTGGGTTGCCTGTCTTCTCATTGATTTGTAGGAGTTCTTTATATTTTTTGGATATATCCTTTTCCAGATATGTATGTTTGTAGCTTGCTTTTTTAAGTCTCTTGATGGTATCTTTTGAAAAGCAGATTTAATTTTGATGAAACTGAAGAAAACTATATTTTAAAATGGTGCTGTGAACTCTGAATACATTTATAGCTATTTCGTTGCCATCCAAAAATTCTACAAATGTTATCCAACAGGAAACTGATGAGTTTTAGGGGAGTGCCCACTTACAAAGCCTTTCTCCTAAAATTAAGTGGTGTTAATAGTAATATTACACAGTTTCTCACAGATCATCAACTAAGTCCTTCTTTGGTGGGAAAGGCAGATGCTTTCCAAGAAATAGGTATTAATTCTACTTCCTACTCTATTTTTTCTTTACATAGTAGACACAAAAACCATTAAAGCTGGCTGGGTGTGGTAGCTGACACATGTAATCCCAGCACTGTGAGAGGCTGAGGTGGGTGGATCACCTGAGGTCAGAAGTTCAAGACCAGCCTGGGCAACATGGTGAAACCCTATCTCTACTAAAAATACAAAAGTTAGCTGGGCATGGTGGCTCATGCCTGTAGTCCCAGCTACTCGGGAGGCTGAGGTAGGAGAATAGCTTGAGCCCGGGAGGTGGAGGTTGCAGTGAGCCCAGATTGCGCCATTGCACTCCAGCCTGGGCGACAGAGTGAGACTCCATCTCAAAACAATAATAATAATGAAATTAAAAAAAATTTTTTTTAACCATTAAAGCAACCAAATAGTACAATATTGGCTACTACATTGCTTTGGCTGCTACATTTCAGGCACTGTGCTAAAATAATTAATCCTCATGGAAACTCTGTGAAGTAGATATTTTTGTCTTCGTATTCAGATACTCAGGTAAGGACAGTGAGTTCAGAGAAATTAAATACCTGAATGAATATCAGACAAAGAGGTGGCTAAGCTGTGATTCCAAGCTAGGTCTAACTCCAAAGCTGGTGTTCTTCATTAATATTCTGTATCTGTTCAGGACATGTACAAATCAAATCATGGATATTTGATTTTAGATATACTGAATGTTGATTTTGGCAGGTTGTAGAGGGAGTAGAGGCTGAGGAGAGGGGAAGGGGGACAAAGATCAGGTCTGGAACTTATTTTGGCAGGGGCTGTTCATGCCTCCAGTTCCTCATCCCCTAGATAGGCTGGATAACTTTATGAGGATTAGAGTAGCCAAGCCAAACTGAACCAATTTAAACACATTCAGAAGCAGAACTGCTTCAGATAATCTAACCAGTTAACAGGACATTCAGCTTATCACATGCTCTGCCGGAATTTCACAGGATCCTTCTTTTGTTAAAGAATATTGGAGAGCGACTTCCTCAAACTTTATGCTAAGGCTTGATCTACCATTTCACATGTAATCAATACTTTTCTTGTTACCACTTATGTCAGATCTCCTCATTAAAGTCATGTAATTATTTGGAATCTTATCCTAGTGATTAACACAATTAATGCCAACTCTCTTTTGAAACCTTTAATGCATTGTTATTTTCCAACTTGGCAGATGTGAAATTCCTTTAGTTTACTGAAGCTGCAAGTTTGGGACTTTGGTAGTCTCACATTAGTAGTCACACATTCTACTAAGGCCCTTCCTTCTACCTGATGCCCTGAGTGGATGTCACTTGCACAGCAAACATCAAATGCTCAGTGATATCATTAAGTTATAACTGCTTTAATCAGCAATACAGTGTCCGCTATTGTATAATTCTACTGAATTCTGATTGTTTGGATTTTCCTTTTTACAGTTAATTGTTGCATTTGAAAATCCAGATGATCTTGACTAGTCAGACGGAGATGAATTAAAAGACTGTGCATAACCTATTAGAAGTTATGCACTTATTAATAAAAAGACAAATCTGTGTTTTCCCCCTTCTTTAAAAATCAAGCACCAAAACAATAATTTAGTTTTAGAATGCATTAATATGGTATTCAACTGCATTGTGGAAGGAAGAAGTAAATTAGAAAGAAAGTGATAGTTACATGTGCTTAGAAATGGGCTATTTTCAACCAAGGGAAAAAGGAACCCTTATATAAATGCCAATGCTCTTTTTTTTAATTGCAAAATAATATTTAAAAGATAGTTAAAAGACTTTCAAGTCTTTTAAGAAATGACAGTTAAAACAGAATTTTGCAGCCTTTTCTTTTATCATAAACTATAAGAAGAGGTGAAATCCACAATTTTCTGAAATTTTGTCCCATGTAAACTTCCAAAATGTTTCTTATTTTTAAGCCTGGAAAACATTAAAACACCTTTATCCTGAGAAGTTTGTGTCACGTTCATATCTGCTCTGATCCTCCCACAATCCACTATTTGATTATTAAAGGTAATTGGCACTTAGCATCAAATCTTTAATACACTGATATCTAAGTATCTAATTTTCTTACTATCAGACAGGAATTTAGACTTCTTATAAAGTTTTCATGCTTATTTGATTGTTGCTGCTTATAATGAAGGCCTCAATAATCATAAAAATTCCAATAAATGTTTCAGATATAAAAGAAATTTAAGCAATATTTTTAAAAATTAGGGTGAAAAAATGACAATAGCCATGTCTTTCTCCCTCTCTGAACATATTCCCTAAAAAAAACCCCAAAAAAAGTTTCTCATTAGAAATAATTATGAATATATTGTCTGTGCTTCACAAATGAGTTGTAAATATAAAAAAAGAAGTCAGATAAAATATATATACTAAAAAGGGAGAAAAGACATATAATATACTCTGTTCCTTTGGAATCCTATTTTCAAAGTGCTTTACAAATTACCATATTCTTATAGTATTTCGTGAGTTAAGTAGATAGTTAATATTCTTGGTATTTGGCAACTCAGATCATAAAGAGGTAAAATATGCTAAATTGTCCACATCCCTTGAGCCTACCCCTGAGTACTTTGTCCACGCTCTTCTCCTCTGTCCATGGTGCTCTGCCTAGGGGATGTAGATAGCCATCCCACCCTATAGGGGTTAGCTGGGCCAACTGAGAAGGGGCCATGACAAAGAATAGCTTAGGCATCACTTGACATCAGGCATAGAAAGAGAACAACTAATGGGTAAGAAGACTCAAGTGATATTGATCGGTGGCTCCCCAGGGTTGAATTCAGAACATGTTCTGCTGTCTCCTGGGTGCCAAGTTTTGATGGAAAGGGCAAAGGACAACTTGAACAATGTGGGGTGGGCGGGTGAAATCTCCATTCATTGTTGTTCACGTGGGAATGCAGTGCTCGGAATGAGGGAGATCTTGACAAGGCTCCCTGCCAGTAGCGGCCTCTTGTTTCTTATCAAAAACGGAATACTCAGTCCTTCTTTCTCTTCACCGTTGGGGTTGGAAAGTATTGGGAGAGCATATTGGTACCAGAGGGCAGAGATATTGTGTGAAGAGGACCTTTGTGCTTACTGGGAAAAAAATAGGAGAATGAAAAGAGGAGATTCCAAAGGAAAGAACAAGACTTGGAAGTTGGAAAACAGAAAACAGACTAAACGAAAAAGAATAAGCAAGAAAGTGGCCCTGGGTCTAGAAAACACCAATTTTTTTCTTTTGCCAGAGGGTGAGAGGTCCAATGTAAAGGAAACACACACACACACACACACGCACACTTCAAGAAGCTCATGTAAGGAAAGAGTAGGCACAACCTATATAGACATTAGTAGGGGGCAGGTCAAATACATTATGGTACATCCATACAATAGATACCATATAGGCTTTTAAAAGGATTTAAGTATGCAAATATTGGCACAGATATCTAAGAATGATTTACTAAAAAAATAAAATGGCAGAGTAATTTTTAAGATATAATTTTATCCTAAAAATAATAATATAGGTTAGCATATGTATAGAAAACAATATGGAGGGTAAAGCATCAAGCAGCCAAAGGTAGTTATTTCTTGTGGGAGAAAGGGAGAACGAGGAGAAATTATTGTGGAAGGTGATTATGTTTTATATTACACATTTTTGTGTTATTTGAAACTTTTTTTTTTTTTGATGTAGTCTCACTCTGTTGTCCAGGCTGGAGTGCAGTGGTGTGATCTCAGCTCAGTGCAACTTCCATCTCCTGGGTTCAAGTGATTCTCTTGCCTCAGCCTCCCGAGTAGCTGGGACTACAGGCACACGCCACCATGCCTAGCTAATTTTTGTATTTTTAGTAGACAGGGGTTCACTATGTTGGCCAGGCTGGTCTCGAACTCCTGACCTCATGATCTGCCTGCCTTGGCCTCCCAAAGTGCTAAGATTACAGGCATGAGCCACTGCGCCTGGCCTATTTGAAACTTTTAAAAATAAAAATTATATCGTTTCCATTGTGTATTAGAAAGAAATCAATAATAAGTATAGAAATAAATTACATTGCAAAGAAGAAACATAATACATAGGTTAAAAAAAGAAAATTTTATAATTTGCAGTAAAACTTAACATTGAAGTAATCTATACCCAGATATCTGTATCTGTGAAATGGTGATCCCAAAGTAAGAGTTTTAATTTCATTTAAAGAATGTTTGTCTTAAATTGACATGCGTGGTGAATTTTTAAAAGGTGATAATTATAGAAGTGTATTATACTTTATTAGCTCTAAAACTGAATATTAGATATAATCCATAACTTACCTATTGATGTAATTGACATTTGTCAGTAATTGAGTATTTTCTTCTGATCAATTTGAATTATTCTCTTCAGCTCTTATATTTGGGTAAATCTCATAAAGTAACTCTAATTGCTTTAATTTAAAGACAGTCCTTCCAACAAGAGACTCACAAAGCACTAAGAGGAAAGAGAGAGCAATAAAATTTTACAAATATGTATTGAAATACATGAACAGCATATTTTAAATCAGGTCTTTAGAAAACAGCGGAATTTGAAAGCCATCTAACTGGACTGCAATAGTCAACCTGCATAGATGGGCCCAATTGCTGTAACGTTTGAAGTAACTAGACTAGGTTACATGTAAAACATACAGTAATGACAATTTCACCTGGGAGTCTGGACATTCTTCTACTTATCATTTAGGAAAAGCTCTCATATGAAATCAGATCAATAAGCTATCCAGGGCATTGTAAAATCTCAGCCGCAGCCATACCAAAAAGAAAAAAAAGTGTAGGCCGAACACGGTGGCCCATGCCTGTAATCCCAGCACTTTGGGAGGCCGAGGTGGGCAGATCACCTGAGGTCGGGAGTTCGAGACCAGCCTGACCAACATGGTGAAACCCCGTCTCTACCAAAAATACAAAATTAGCCGGGCGTGGTGGTGCATGCCTGCAATCCCAGCTACTCAGGAGGCTGAGGCAGGAGAATTGCTTGAACCCGGGAGGCGGAGGTTTCGGTGAGCAGAGATCGCGCCATTGCACTCCAGCCTAGACAACAAGAGGGAAACTCTATCTCAAAAAAAAAAAAAAAAAGTAAATCTTTTATTGTGTACAAAATCACACATAAGCTATGTTCCAGTTTGTTTGCATATGGCAGTCAGGTCAGATAGAATTCTATTTAATAGGATGTCATCAACAATCCACTCACATAGAGCTGGGGCCCTGTCCCAAATTAATGCAACCGTAAGATGAATTGCCTAAGATGGAGAAACTTACATGTATTTATGATTTTGGAAACTCTTGAAGGCTTGTCTTATACATATCAGGCTGAAGTAAAACTTCAGAGACATTTCTCCCCATAGTATTGTAAAATTAGAGGCCAGGCACAAAAGAAATAAAAGGCTAGGATGAGGAAGTCAGTAGGGGCGGGGCGGGGGGATCGTTAACACCTAGAACAGTGCGAAAAGGCCACAGGAAACGGTCCCCTTCAGCCATCTGGACCAAGGTGAGGCACTAGGGAAACCCAACGGGAGACACCGCTCTTAGACAGGAAGAGTTGCTGGCTGTAAACAACTCAGGCTGTTTTGTCTTGTGAGAACAGTTACGGAATGGACACCGCGAGGGCAACGGACTTCTGAGATAACTAAACGCACCTCTCCTTGGCCACTCAGCTCCTCAACGGGCCCCACCCTTCCCAGGTTGCCTTCCCAGTGTGCCCCGCGCCTTTCCCGGCGTGCCCTGCTGCCGCTCCCCAAGCTGCTCTCCTGGAGGCCTCGGGTCGCCCCTCCGCCATCTGCAGCTCCCTGCAGACTTGCAGGCTCAGACGGGAGCTGTCCACTGCCTGCATCAGGAAAAGGGCTTGCTTGCGTGTGGTAACCACCTTCTTCAATGTGAGATTCCCCCAGGTCCCATAAATGCTTGGGAAATTTCCCTAACCCCCTCCCATTCCATGTGACCTTCAAAATCCTGAAAAACCTATGGCCCCAAGGCTTACCCACCTGGGAACAAGTCTCGTCTCCAAAAGTCAATCAACCTCAGGTTATGCAATCTAGGGAGAACACCTGCTCAGGATCAAAACGTTTCCTCTTCATTCTTTTGCAGAAATCTTCAGCTTTAGCCTGTCTTTAGCTATTATTCATTGTCTAATTGCTTTGTTCCCCAGTAACTCAAATGAAATCAAATTCTGCAGAAACCGAGTTTCACTGTGTCTGGAGGAAGAAGGAATGCAAAGGGAGTGTGAGGAAACGAACCATTCACCTTTTTCAGTCGTAGCGTCGAAGTGAATACAAACTTTACCCAATTGTATTGTTGATACTATGAATGTGTGACATTAAGAATTTAGAATTTATAGAGTAATCTATGTGTTCATTAACAAGCTTGAATCTAGAAATAATCTTGTTGGTTGGTAGCTTAATTGTGATTATCCTGCACATTTTAAAAATGAAGAAACAATCTGTGAGAGCTTACGAGACTTTCTAAAGCCTCACATCGAATAAGTAGCAGAACTAAGGACCCAAACCCAGGTCTTCTCACTTTATTACTCATGTTAAGAAATTCTTTTTTAAAAAAGTCATTGAAATTATTATTCGAAGCCCTTCACTTATGTTTATTTTGATTAATATAAATAAATGTTCTATGATGGCAAATATCCTTTTCTTTGAAGATAGCCTGATAATAAAAACAAAACACATCCATGTATAGAGAGATAGATACTGTAGATACAGAGATATTATATATAGAGTAAGAGAGAAAGAGAGAGATACAATATAAGTGTACAATACAGGAAAGGCAGTTGTAGGGAAAGAAAGAGAAAGAGAGAGAAAAAGAGAAAGGGAGATCTCAAGTTGATATGGCTCAAAAGAGAGGCCTCTCAGTTGGGAGGTCCTCTGGGGATTTGGGATGACGCTGGGCCACTTGTGGTTCATAATACCAGGATCACACTCGTAATTCCCATATCTCAGGCTCAGTCCCACCTGGCCCTTCTGGAGACTTTCAAGCCCATGGATCTGACTTTGGAGTACAAGATGGAGAAAAGACAAGACGTATTACTCAGGATGGGTAATGAGTATGTCATCTACCAAGAGATCCTGCATATATGATCAGGATTAATGTTTTTTATCATCACCCTGTGTTTGATCAGAGTTTTTGTTTTTGTTTTGTTTGTTTTTAATGTGCTTTTAACGTCTAATGTTAGAGTAGTAAATTCCTGGAAAATCAGTTAAAGGCTGGATTATTTCTCCATTTTGAAGTATATACTTTTACCAGAGCTTGAGAACTTATTTTATAATAATACCCAGATATTTTCTGAGGGAATATAGTATTAAAGATTTTGACAGTAATAAAGAGAACAGAGGTGATGAAAAATACTGTTTTTCCTGCACTATATATCCTGGTGTGTATTTTAAAGATAAAGTAATCTACTGGAAAAGATGTTGATGTAAGAAATTAAAGTCTTTAAAAAGAAGCTCTAAACATTGTACTTTTTAAAAAGAGGATAAGAATATCATCCTGAAATACTTTTTGAGTATTACACATGATTTAATTGCATACTAAAATAATTTAAGTATCCAATTAAACACAGATTTGTGAGGAAAATAGATGGTTCTGTTTAGGGATTTGGTTGAAGAACCAATGTTAAAATGCAATGAAACAAACCCAGATTTACATCAGTAGATGTAGTATTATTTCTAAAACACATAATTAGAAAAATATATTTAGCCAATATAGATTTTTTTTGTTTTTGAAGAATATGTCATTTAGCAAAAATTACAAAGTCCTTAATGAAGAGGGCTAAAGTCATTAATACATAAGCATTTCAGTTGTAAGCCTTCCCATTATAGTTACCTGTAGGGGTAAATAAAGGAGCTTTATTAAATGTAAGGCCCCATCTTTTCTACTTAAGTCTTTTAGACTTTTAGATTCCTTGGAAATTTCACCCACTAAAATCAAAGTGTGATTGCTAAATCAGTATTAAGATAGTAAGAATCCAACTGTGGGTTTTTTTCCAGATTATTTATTTTTTATTTCTTCTTGGATTCTATATACAAATACTATGCTTTGGTATTTTGAAACTTAAATAACAGAAAAGGGGAATTTCTATAATGGGATTCCTACTACTTATTTTATATCTATGAAAGCTACTTTGCTTGTTTATTTGCTATATACAGACAGAAAAATGTATGGAGCTAATTTTAAAAACCCAATATATTTTCTGTTACGGAATTTAAAATAAGCCTGACAGTAACTTATTTTTTTGTCCTTGGGGAGAAATATCAGAAGCTAGTTTCCTCTCTGAGGGCAGATCAAATTTATTGTGTGACAGATGATTTCTTAAACACACTGGATCTGTCCTAAAATACTATCTCTGGGATATAGGCCTTAAGACTACCTTCTAAGTGAAGGAGGTCTTTGGGATACTTAAGAATGTACGCTCTCTTGGATAAAGTCTGAGATGAACTATTCTTATTTCAAAATCCACTTACAGAGTATAGTGTTAAAGGTTAGCTTTAAGTGTATTGACTTTGTCATAATCTTATACATGAATATTTAAGTTTCTCTGGAAGGATTGTGGAGAGACCTTTTTCTGCTAGAGAAAGTGTGCAACATGGTACAGAGAACTGTAGGAAGAGAAATGGCAGCCCTGCTTGAGCAGTGAGAATAATAAAATGGTCACCTGGAGAGCTCCAGAGACAGTAGGCAAGGTTCAAATTCAAGCTCTACCAGGTAATAACTATGTAAGGTTTCACTGTACAACAGAGATAATATATAGTACATTTACCTCATAGTGTTGTTGTAAGGATTATATAAATACAGGTAATGTATCTGACATGCAGTAGGCCGTCAATAAATATTTGCTATTATCATTACAGCTGAAAACTTAAGCTACTTACCTGTACCTAGAGAGATAGTGAGTGATGAGCTAAAAATATGGCCTAGATGATTATGTTTGAGGTTTAGAATCTTAATCCATCTGGCCTCATACTAATTTTCCTTGTTATACTACCTGTAACGTAACCTCCGCCCCCCAATTGTCTAGCCTATATACACTTTCAGAATTCTCTTACCCTAATGTTCATCTGGGTTTCTTGTTCACTCTTCCAAACTCTGATGCTTCCCCTTGTTGTAAAATCCTCCAGCTGTGCCCTCCAGAATTCCCAACCCGTGAAGCACAAACTCTTCTCCATCCTCCATCCTTCTAAATGCAGTTTAATCACAAACTGGCTTTTTGCCCAGGACATTACTTCCTTTTTCAGGAGGAAGCTGTTCATTTGCCTCGCTCTTTAGTGCCATTTCCAGACTATTTCCTTTTAACTTTCTTCACACGCAGGCACCTCAGAGATCTCACTGACACTATTAGGACAGTGTTAGGAATGATAATAATTGATACTGGTAGGGTTAAATGGGGACAATGCATGTAAAATGCTTGGCATAGTGCTAAGAACATATGAAATTCTCAGTAAATTTTGGTTTTTGCTATTATATTCACTTTCTAAGTGAAGGAGGTCTTTGGGGGGTACTAAGAATGTAAACTCTCTTGGAAGTCTGAGATGAACTGTGGTATCCAAAATGACTACACCTAAGAAATCATGAATTGAGCCCATTCCTGACTATTATCTCCTATCTGTTCTAGTCCACTGACCTTCCTGCTGTTTCCCAGTTCTATCCCTGCACACATGTTCCCTCTTCCCTCTCTAAGCTGGAGCACGGTTTAGATTCTATTTTTCCATGAGTCATTTTTTTGGTCAGTATTCTACACTCCCTTGCTTTGTTGCCTTTTATTCACATCTATTTGACAAATTCTCAAACCTGCATGTGCCCAACTGCTCATCTTGTCTTCACCTGCACCCAGGCTGCTTAGTGCTGCTGGGGGAAACCGTGCTACTGAGGAGACATACGTTACTGTAAATTCATTGTCACCAACTTCACGTGGATTCCTCGTGTTTCCTGTCAATTTCCTGTCAATTCCCACTATGTTTTATTAGTCATTCTCCACTGTGCTTATTTCAAACCTTTTTCATTCTCTTCAAAGCACACATTCTCTACTGGTATATTTATTGCAGCACTATTCACAATAATAAAGATATGAAATCAACCTAGGTGTCCATCAACAGAGGATTAGATAAAGAAAATATGGTATATATACACAATGGAATGTTATTCAGCCTTAAAAAAGAATGAAATCATGTCTTCTGCAGCAACATGAATGAACCTGGAGGCCATTAGCTTAAGTGAAACAACTCAGACACAGAAAGACAAATACCACACGTTTTCACTAATAAGTGGGAGCTAAAAAAATGTGTACACATGGATGTAGCATGTGGAATGATGGACAGTGGAGAATCAGGGGGTGGGAGGCAGGGTGGAGGATGGGGGTTACTTGATGGGTACAGTGTGTTGTTCCAGTGATGCACTGAAGGCCCCGACATCACCACAATGCAATATATCCATGTAGGAAAATTGCACTTGTACCCCAGGAATATATACAAATAAATACATAAAAGCTTCTTTTTATGTTATTATTATTTCTTTATTCTTTTTTAAGTTGACATAAAATTGTATATATTTATCATATGCAACATGTTTTGAAATATGTATACATTGTGTAATGGCTTAATCAAAATAATTAACATATGCCTTATTTCACATAATAAAAATTCCTCTTCTCTCAAGTACATATACCCTTACAGTAGAAATGAGTTAGTCATTTGTTCATTGATTAAATATTTATTGAGTACCTTCTGGTTGTTGTTACATTCTAGGGATACAATGGTGAACAGGCAAATGATGAAGTCAAGTCCTGGAGATGACTGGTGTTTAGTCCCTAGTTGCACTAAACCTGTTTTCATGGAGTTTACACGAGAAGTGGAGACAAAAGACAGACAATAACCAAGTAGTCAGTAAACCAATAAAATAATTTCAGATAGTGGTAGGAGAGATAAGATAATAATGACAGTGTGATAAGATAGAGATTGGACACTGAGGTGGGAGACTAATTTTGGTGGTTAGGGAAAGCCTCATTTTATCCAATACAGTGAAGGTAGTTTCACTGTTAAGAAAACACATTTTACATTAAAGATAGTATATGCATACTTATTTACTTAATCAATTTTCAAAATAGCCTTTCTTGTTATACAAATGAAAACTGAGGCTCAGGGAATTAAGGAAATTGCCCAAGGCCACACATAGCTACTAAATGACAGAGCTGGGATTCAAACGTTGGTCCAGTTAACCCGAAGCCCATGCTATCTCCACTAAACCACATGCCACTCACCAAGACGGGCTCTTGAGAAAAAGGGCTTGTGTTACTGTTAGGTTTGAACAGTCTTTTCTAGTATGTTTGGGAGGGCTTTTTTAACCTGTTTTCTACATCAAAAATAGTAATACACGATATTTATGTGATGTTTTTCCAGGCACTTTTGTTATCATTATCTCACTATCACATAACCCCTCAGTAAGATACAGAACACTCACAGACCATTGAGACCACTTTTATAAATGAAATGTAAAAGTTAAGCGATTTTCCATGATTATCTAGCTGTAGAATGGTGGATATAAACTAGATTCGGATTTCTTGACTTTTAATCTTTTTTTTTTTCCCCAATATGCCTATACAAAATGTTTGTTTCCTTTTAAAGTACTGAGTTTAAGAGTTTAAATCCAAATAAAACCTGAGAATTAATTTTCTTTTCTGATGCAAAATACCAAGGAGTTCTCCATTAGTCCAGGTAACTTCATTGTGAAGAAATGATAAAGAGAATAAAAGGGAATAAGATAAACACTGTGCAGGTGTAACATTAAATTACCCTTTTTTTTTCTAATTTTATACAAATGAAAAAGAGGATACCCAACTGCAAAGTCCCTGAGATGCTATTTAAATTCAAGTATTTCTGAATACAAATACGTGATAACTTATTTGCAGCTTAGGACAAAAAGCCATTTTTGTTTGTTGCATTGTTGTTGATGATGTATATATGTTGTTTTATAATTATTAAGAAAGTATACTCTGGTTTCTCTGCAGATCATATAAATATTTTGCCTTTTTATAATTATTAAGGAAGTAATAATGAAAATGGAAAAAGAGCCTTTTTGATGTTATTCTGTCATTGCATTGTCAAAAGAAAATATATTCCCCTCTTTTCCAAAAGTCAGCTGGGTTTTATCAGCTTTGCAAAATGATGAATGAATGCCTTGTTCATTATTATTGCTTAAGTCATTCTTATTTATGCCAGTGATTCACGGATTATGTTTTGATTGTTCTTGAGAGATGAAAACACTTTCTTGCTGATGAATAAACACTGCCACTTTTAAAATATTTGTATGCAAAATGTCTTTAAAGCCATTATGAAATGCTTTGCAAGAGTATTAGGAAGCTGTTTTTCGAAAGGCATTTTTTTCTCTACCTTTTCTTTCATGCTAAGCAGCCCAATTGAAAGGCTTTTCAGAGTTAACTTGTTTAAGCAATACCAGTGTTTTAGTGTAATGAATAACTTTTTACAGAGGACAATCACACACAATTCAACATGCCGGTGTTTCTATTTCTGTGCTCCACCAATGCAGGGATTCTGTGGTAGAATCTCTTTCTCTGAGAAAGCTGAAGCGATCAAAACCCTGATTAACCTCTGATATTCACGTGGTGCTCTTGATCTTGAGGACTGCAGCAGTCACAAAGCTTTAATGGCAGCCATATGCTTAGGGTATTGTGGGTATGGGTGACCCAAATGTGAACTTGGGGGGTGACTGATGCTAACTGCTATTTGTTTCAGGTTTGGTGTGGAGATTACTGATGAAGAGTTTGACTTTCTACTTGACAGAATCCCCTTGATGAAGATGGAAATGTCAGAGACCCCCAATTCATGGCCGTGTTGGATTCTTAGCACTCCTTTTCCACATTTTCTCATTTCTTGGTAAATTTTTTATTCTTGCTTTTAGTACAGAGAATGTACCCCAAAAGTACTAGGATTATTTACATTTTCTCTTTATGGCCTGGTATCTCACTTATTAATATTTTATAAGTGACAAAGGATTTTTGAAAAAACATTGTTAACAAAAAGATAGAATTTTTAAATGATGAACTATGGCAATGCATTTGAAACTATTTAATGTCTCAGAACCTGAATAGTGGACGTGGGAGGGTAATGTGTGACTGAGGTGATAAACGAGGCATGTAAACTGTGTTTGCAGACTTGGGAAGAAAATTGCAGTAAGTGGCAAAAGTCAAGTCCTGGAGATGACTGGTGTTTAGTTCCCAGTTGCACTAAACACTCCCACACACAAACTGACTTTTACCCCCTCACTCGCCTCCCAAGGGACTCCCATTTACAAGACATCTTTCTACTTTCTTCCCAGAGGATTCTGCCTGGACGGTAGAGTACACACCTATTGCCAATGGTTGTGTTAAAGGCGGAGCAAGAATGCCTTCTGAAATATTCTCAATCTGTATTTCTCTATCAGGAAACCCAAGTTTTTACTCTTTTCTAAAATCTTTTCGTGGATTTTATAGGGTAGTTCAAGGCTTAAGTATTTAAAATTCTGATCAGTATTGACCATTTTATTCCTCAAGTACTTTAAGGCATGTTGCAGTCCCAGGCATCTGATGATTTGGGCTGAAGCTATTGAAAGATGGGCTGCTTCTTCCTAAAGATACTTTTTTTTTCTGGGGCAGTTTCAGAATATAATTATCTTCATCCCATATGCCTCCTGGACCATCCTCCAGATCTCATGATTATCTCTTTAGCCATGAAACCCACCCATGTTTTCTGTTAGTTCTTGATAGCAGGGTGGAAGTTACCAACCTGGTTTGGCTTGAAGGGCATGATAAAAGCATGCTACAAGTCAGAGAATGCCCTCAGACAGAGTCGCAGGTGCTGGCAGTAGGAAGCCCTTGAAGTGAAAGAGAACCAGGAGTGCTGAGGAGGTACCAGTAGGCCTTACCTAAAGGTGGGCATCTCCTACCGTGCAATTATTCCATAGCATTTCCCAAGCTTATTTGACCTTCTTTGATGGAGCATCTTAGAGGCTAGCATTCCACAGAACATGGGCATGCTAACTTAGTTGAGTAAGTTATTCAGCTAACTATTAGCCTTTATTTTAGGAGGTGAAGATCAGGTGCCTGAGAGAATGAAATGAAGTGGGGGGCGGGGGTTGTTTCTTTGGTTTTGTTTGTTTGTTTTTTGAGACAGAGTCTTGCTCCATCGCCCAGGCTGGAGTGCAGTGGCACGATCTCGGCCCACTGCAACCTCTGCCTCCCAGGTTCAAGCGATTCTCCTGCCTCAGCCTCCCGAGTAGCTGGGATTACAGGCATGCGCCACGACGCCCAGCTAAGTTTTTTGTATTTTTAGTAGAGACGGGGTTTCACCATGTTGCCCAGTGTGGTCTTGAACTCCTGACCTCAGGTGATCTGTCCACCTTGGCCTCCTAAAGTGCTGGGATTACAGGCATGAGCCACCTCGCCTGGCCTGTTTGTTTGTTTAAGTATGGGGCCTGTAGGGAAAGAGAAGTACAAGCAAGTTGTTATGAAGGGAGTTTCCTGAACTTCCAGAAGGCAGCAGAGTAGAGGCACTGAGGCCCAAGTGTCAGTGCCAAAGGAAAGGGGCAGGGTGGAAAGAAAGAGGTGGCCACACTAACCATAGAGCTGGCATGAGCCTGGCCTATTCCCCTCAATTTCAGGTAGATCAATATTAATGACAGGTCACATCTCTTTGAATTCTTTATATTATTGACAACACATAAAATGACAGATTGTAATTTCATTGTTAACATTAACAAATGCCTCTACTTATCGATATTTTACATACCCAATCTCATTATTATTCCTTTTTTGCCTGTGTGAAAACAGATACATAGAAAGATTAAGTGAGCTGCTCAGGTTACATAAGTCAGTGAGAGTACACTGCCAGCTAAACCTAGGTCCATCTGATTTGAAAATCTACAAGCATTTCCACTATTTCACATTGCATTTCTGAATTATACAACAACAAAAATAACTGTTCTCTTTAACAGGCGTTTATTATGTGCCCCATGTCCTGCTAAGAGCTTGACATGCGTTATTTAATTTAATGGTAAATACCATTTTCCTCAATTCTGCTTGAGTTCACTGATGGATTGCTAACTGTCCATCGTATCTGCCAGATAGAAGGATGGAATTTATTGCCTGGTGGTGTGGTGTAAAGGCCCCTACACTGGGTGTTAGGAGACTTGGATGACAAGAGTTACAGCTTGGCTTTTCATTTAATAATGACATGCCTTTCGTCAGATCTTTCTTTAATATCCCCTTGCTCTGGTTTTCTCATCTGTAAAATGAAAAGTTTAGCTCAAAAGATCTCCAAGGTTCTCTCTAAGTGAAAAGTTCTGCTTGAAGTAGTTTATATTCTTATAAATATTAATGAAGATTTGAGGCAGCCACTTAGTATGACTTAAGAAGATGCTGTAACAGAAGCATGTGTTTCCCTGGTAAATAAGAAGAATTAACAAGCCATAACATTAGAGTAATAAATTCATTTTTAGAGTCTATTTTATAATCATCAAATTAAAATCAACACAATAAACATTTATGAGTACTTGTGTTTACAGTCAAGCATTCCTGAATTGTGAAAATAAATGTTTCTTTTAGAGAATTTTTTTGTAATTTTGTCACAAAATCTGCATATATGATTGAGAACTTCATTTCATATATATATATATATATATATATATATATATATATATAAATGGAAATGGAAAAGAAACATAAGTGTCAAACTGAGGAGAATGAAGAACGATAGAAACAGTATATAGAATGGTTAACGGTTCCAGGAGTATTAACAATATAAAAATCCATATCACTTTAGACTCTTTTTATTTTACTTCTTCGTAAGTCCTGCCTTTAGTGCCCCAGTTTTTAAGGATACACATAAATACTAACACTTTTTAAAAATCTGAATTAAACTCAGGAGGCTGAGGCAGGAGGATCACTTGAGCCCAGCAGTTTGAGGCTGCAGTGAGCTATGACTGTGCTACTGCACTCCGGCCAGAGTGACCAAGTGAGACCCTGTCTCTAAAACAAAGAAACAAATAAAAAACTGAACGAAAATTAATGTTTTGGCCATAATAAGATGTTTGAAAAAACTGTGGCAAAAAGTGACAAAGTCCATTAAGAACAAATGGTAGACTTTGTGACATGCTCACACTAGTTTAATCACCAAGAAACCAATGGAATTATTTCGCTGGGTTTGTGACTTCCTCATTCATTTTACAGGCAGCTGTCCCACCAAGAATACCACGTCCAAGAGCAGGATTCTCCTTCCAAAGTGTGTGTGTGGACTTGAGAAGCAGCCTTTGGAAGATGGCTCTGCCCAGACTTTGTAGAGCCTACTTTAATTCCTTGGAGGTCTGCAATCTCCAGGTTGTCAGTCATGCAGGACCTTGGCTGTTGGTGAGACAGAGTGCTTCCTTTTGGGTGAAGAAGTCTGTATTACTTTCCTAGGGCTGCCATCATGAAGCACCACAAACTGGGTGGCTTAAAATGACAGGAATGTATTCTCTCACAGTTCCAGAGGCTGGAAGTTCAAAATCAAGGTGTGAACTGGGGCATGCTCCCTCTGAGACTCGGGAGAATCCTTCCCTCCCCTTTCCTTGCTTCTCAGGGTGACTGGTAATCCCCGTGAGCCTTGTTCTGCGGCTGTTCCATTCTCATCTTTGCCTCAGCTGTCATATGGCACACTGCGTGTCTCTGTCTCTGTGTCCAAGTTTCCTTGCTCTTATAAAGACACCAGTCTCCTCAAAATGAGGGCTCAACTTACTCAGTATGACCTTGTCTTAACTAGTAACAT
This sequence comes from Symphalangus syndactylus, assembly GCF_028878055.3. NCBI lineage: Eukaryota > Metazoa > Chordata > Mammalia > Primates > Hylobatidae > Symphalangus > Symphalangus syndactylus. The sequence goes on along the minus strand of NC_072426.2, from coordinate 158,263,621 downwards.
CTCCAACTACCCTATTTTCAAATGAAGGCATATTCTGAGGTGCTGTGGATAAGGACTTTGACCTATCATTTGGGGACACAATTTAACACATGACAAACCCTGTTATAGACCTAGCATGTCTAGTTTCTTACAAATTTTGCTGGGGGGAGGGTACAAATAATAATTAGCTCTTGTGTACTCTTGTGCATTCTCTGACAATAGCAGTACCAATAGCTAACATTTAATGCCTACTACTTGTCAGGCACTAAATACAAACTCATTTCATTCTTAAAACAGCCCTGCTTCACATATGAGAAAGCTGGGACACAGAAAGTAACTTGCCCATTGTCCTCCAGTTAGCAGTGGCGGAGCCAGGGTGCAAACCCAGACTGCACCTGCCCAGAGCCCACATACTCAATACCACCTTGCCTTCTGGACAGTCAGGACAAGCAATTGTGCCTCTGCTAACCATTACTGTGCCAACAAGCAAGGTTACACTTGAAATGTGGCTTGCAATGCAAGGTTTAGCTTTTACAGGAAACTCACTCATGTTTTCTGGTTACTTATTTTTTTTTAAGTCTGAATTCAATTTAGACTTAGTATTAAAAAAAGAATATTAAAACCTCTCAATGATTTTTATATTGATTACATATTGAAATGATTATATTTTAGATATATTGGGCCACATAAAATATATGATTAAAATTAATTGCACTTAAAAGCATCTTTTTTAGTGTGCTATTAGCAAATTTAAAATTATGAATGTAGTTTGCAGTGTATTCCTATGGGACAGCCCTGAATTAGACAGCAAATCTTTTAAATTAGAGTAGGCAGCATAATGGAAGAAAGAAATTGATTCAGTCTTTTATCCCAAGTAAATCAGTTCCTAAGGTCTCTGTGCCTTAGTTTATCTATACAACGTGATGGAAAACTTGAATTTTCTTCACGAGTTTAATAAATTGATGAAAGTCGATTATGAATCATTTTGCCCAATGTTTGCAGGAGGCTAGACAATTATCCACCAAAGCCAGAATATTATAATAAAATAGCTCATCCAGATTAAATATGAATTTTAGGTATTTATTACTTTCTTTAAGCAAATAGATGTGTATCTTTGAACTACAGACATTGAATCCAGAACGAAATATTTCTTTATTTTATTTTATTTTTTTTTGAGACAGAGCCTCGCTCTGTTCCCCAGGCTGGAGTGCAGTGGTGTGATCTCGGCTCACTGCAACCTCTGCCTCCTGGGTTCAAGTGATTCTCCTGCCTCAGCCTCCCGAGTAGCTGGGACTACAGGTGCGCACCACCACGCCTGGTTAATTTTTGTATTAGCCAGGCTGGTCTCAAACTGCTGACCTCAGGTGATTTGCCTGCCTCGGCCTCCGAAAGTGCTGGGATTACAGTTGTGAGCCACTGCGCTTGGCAAGAACAAAACATTTCTGTGGCGAGGCCTAGCTTGCTTGGCTCTAAGGCCAATACTTTTCTCATTATACGTTCCAGGTAATGAAAACTGTGGTAAAAATACAAAAAATCAGCTGGGCCTGGTGGCGGGCACCTGTAGTTCCAGCTACTCCGAAGGCTGACGGCAGGAGAATGGAGTGAACCCGGGAGGCGGAGCTTGCAGTGAGCTGAGATCGCACCACCGCACTCCAGCCTGGGCGACAGAGTGAGACTCCGTCAAAAAGAAAAAAGAGAAAATTATGCTTAATAATTTTTAGGTGAGGTGATGATCAGCTGTGCTTCACCTCAGCAGTGGAAGATGTATGTAGATAAATGAGATGGGGTTAAAGCTTCTATGCTTTTATTTGACATGATGTATTGATTTGTGTAGCCAATTTTTACATAAACCAGAATCTCAAAACTTTTACTCTGTACTTTGCTGGGACTGTGAAGTTGCCACAGTGGGACTTTCATATGAATAAATTCAGAAAACAAAACCACTTAGAGACGATAAGATACTCAGACGTTTCAAGCACTTCATGTGTTTTTGTCACTTACTCTTATTATCTTTTAAGTTAGAAAAGCAATAAAGGGTTATTGTAAATATCCAAATATAAAGTGTATATAAAATGAAGAGGGAAAGTTTCTGCCCTTATCATTTTGCCCAAATCCAGCCTTCAAACAAAAACCGATTAATTATTAATTTTAAGATAGAAGTCAGTACATTAGTTTTGTGGCTCTAAAATATTTTATAAATTATCACAGTGCTCAGTATGAACCTATGTATGGCTGTGGCTCTAATAATGTTATATGTATACAGTTTTTTATTTGTTCTTTATAGTCATATATTGGATCAAATGTATACATCTCACATTCGTTAAAGATGGCAGTTCTGCTAAAAATATGTGTATTTTCCAAGAGTTTTTTTTTTTTTTTTTAGCAAAGAATAATGAAAAGCTGATTTAGAACAATGATCTCCTCCAGAGATGCTTGTTAGAAAAAGCAGACTTTTTTCACATCCCAATTTTACTGTGTGTTGACACGGCTTATTATGGGGTTTAGAAAGATCATCTATGTGGTCTCATGAATATGGGAGATTGTCCATAAAATTATATTAGTTATTGGTTTTGTTTAGATTTGTTTTGAATGGCAGAGAAATGGCATCGTTTAAAAATATTAATGAGCTTTGGAAAAAGAATAATTAGGTCAGGGTGGTAGTTAGGGTATAGTTTCTTTAGCTTCATTAGTACATTTACCACAAGTCATTTGAACATGTTTATCCCACCCATATAATTACATAAAAATCATAGATATATTCTGTCTTTATGAAGGTCACTTTCCTTATGTTAAGGGGACTCATCTATGAGTAAATTAAGTTTGGCCTTTCGGGGAGTCCCACAGTATAGTGAGCCATAAGATTTTCCCTGCTGGATTGTAATTGAGTCTTGTCAAATGGCAAACCACTTGTATCTCAGTATCATAATGAAGGAGTTTTGGGAAATTTATTGACAAATGGTCTAATTCTGAACATGTTATCTGAGAGCAAGAGGACAGTATTTGCAAGTCAAATGATGGAAGAATCTATTGTCAGACAATTAAAACATCTTCACTGAGACCCACCGAACTAACCTTTGTGTGGTCTTGTTCTCAGATGGAAATGATTCCTAGAGACAGTTGACAGCGTGAATTTTGAGACGACACTAAATGTGTGTGGGAACTTGCAAAAACAAATCTAAAAAAAGATTTAGGATCAGGGTTTTCTTTGCTACTTTTTTGCCATGATGGGGTGGGAGTGGGAGCTGGGGCCAGGGGTTGTGGGGAGGCATCAAGGGAAAGGTGACGTTAGAGATGCTGGTAAAAGTTAGTCCTGGTCGAGGCTGGGGTGAACAATGACACAGTGTTGTTGTGGGCTGCCTCCACGACTTAGATATTCTTCCCATGTCAGTATAATCACTACTGGGAGGTAGCTCGATTAAGGATTACCATATCATTAATAGTATCCATGACTTTTGTTCAAAAGCTACTTGTGCAATGTTGCCTTGTGGATGAAGGGCCGTAATCCTCTGAGCCGCAGCTGTAGAGAGGGAGGCTCCTTAGAGCCGCCCACACTGACTTCCCTGTCCTCTCGGATCAGTTCTAAAAAACAGACAGAAACAACAGTCAACTCAAAGCCAAAAAAAAGAAACATCCATTCTACATTTCCACATTCATCCCCAAGCTTCAATCCCTGCCAATGTCTCCCATTCATCTCTTCTCTAACATCCAGATCACCACTCGGATGGTGGCCAGATTAAAGGGGAACAATGCAGTTTTAAATGTAAAGTTTGCATCTAATTTTTTTCTTTGCATGAGAAAAAGCACATTGATTCTATCTATGTGTCTGTCTAATGCTTAGCCAGTAGTTTGTCAGGTCTTTCTTATTTTCTTTGGCAACATGAGGCAACATTTGTGTCTTCCCACTGTCTAGGGTTTCTCAGTTTATTTGGTGAAGACACTTAACTCTGAAATTTGTACTTGGGTAGGAAATTATATATGCAGTTAGTAAACAGTGGGGTTTTGCTTCATTTAATTAATATTGTTGCTGCTAAGAAACTTCTACTTCCAGTGGGTGGGAGCACTGAAAGAAATTGAAAAATTTAGCAGTAGCCTGAAATCTAAGCAAACACACCCAGGTATTGGGATTGGGCAGAAGAAAATAACTGAGTGAGCCACATTTGGTAAAACTCTTTGTGTTAAAAGACGGGAAAGAATGGATGTGAGCTTTAGAGGACATTTCATTTCATAAAGATCACCCCTCAGAAGGGGAAAGGAAAGGGAAGAGGGAAAAAAGGACCTTTATTTTTTTGGCAAAGGAAAATGTTAAAAAGTAATATGAAACCTGGAGTTCAATTTCTTGAATTTTAGCTTCATAATCACTTTTATTCCAAATTGAAATGAAGCTTTGCCTTGGTTTACTCATAAATCATGATTCTAAAGAGTTTTAGTCTTTTATTTTCATCTCATTGCTTCATTTAAAAATCACTGTAACTTTATTTTTTACAAAAAACACTGACAACTTTTATTTATCCTAAGTTATTTTTCCGAGGAATCTATAAAAAGATTTGGACTATGGACTTTGGATCAGAATGTCTTAAGTTCTTTCTGATTGCCTAAAGATTTATGTTTGTCCAAAGTACATGGGAAATTTTACTTTTTAAAACCTTGCTCAGTGATAACACTTTATTTTCCCATCTCTCCTCTTTCCTGTGGCATTGACATCCAAGCTGTGCTGTCATTTAATGTCACTGACATCACTTCCTTTTAAGATGTATTTATTGGGACGGAAATTACGTAAGTCTTGCTACCTGAAACACTGTAAGTGTGAGACAGCTGGGAAAACTCAGGAATAGTTTAGCACATTTCTAGGCCAAGAGTATCTATTCAACAAAATCATTCTATTTGTCAAGAAAGACTTGACAATACTCATCAGACACTTTAATTTAGTGTCTCTTTATGTCATGAATGTATGTGCTCAAGGGATATTGTTTACATGTAATGCTGCTTAATCTTGTACGTAGTATTTGAGGAACAGAAAACTTGGGAGAATGTGCTCTCGACTATGAAAAACAACCTAGTTCTGACCTTTGCTGTGCTCATATTGGTTAAAGAAGTACCCGGTTCTAGTAGATGTACTGGTAGTTTGCTAAGACATGAACCATCATTTCCATCCCAATTCCAGGATTTGTCTTTGTTGAATAGATGCCTGTAAGTAGAAGTTCTTCAACCTGGAGTTACTTTAAGAAGACACATTATTCCTAATATAGATGACAAAGTATCTGAGATTTTTTAGAAAATTATTTAACATGTTAGCATAGCACTTGCAGGTGAAGGCAAGAGTGAACCAGGAGAAGAAGGGGTGAAGAGTGGTCCAAGCAGACATTAACATATGGGAATGTTACCGTATTAAAATGTGATACCAATTGCTGAGTGTAAATAATACCTCAATGTATCATGTATTCACTCTTACAAAGAGGTTCACAAATTATGCAGGTTTTTTTAGAGATAGGAAAATTTCATAAAATTGATACTCTGCTAAAATATGTAATTTTAGGTAACACAACAAACTTGCTGCTCAGTGCCATATGGGGTAATACTGATTATCCATTCTTTTTTTTTTTTTTTTTGATGTGGAGTCTCGCTCTGTCACCCAGGCTGGAGTGCAGTGGTGTGATCCCGGCTCACTGCAACCTCTGCCTCCCAGGCTCAAGCGATTCTCCTGCTACAACCTCTTGAGTAGCTGGGACTACAGGCGCCCACCACCATGCCCTGCTCATTTTTGTATCTGTAGTAGAGATGGGGTTTCACCATGTTGGCCAGGCTGGTCTCAAACTCCTGACCTCAAGTGATCCCCCTACCTCGGCCTCCCAAAGTGCTGGGATTACAGGTGTGAGCCATCGTGCCTAGCTCTTATTATCCATTCCTGATATTCTCTTCCTTGTTGAGGGAGCCCCACTAGCATAACATTCTTGGCTTCTTATTTTCTCCTCCCAGGAGTGGAAGAGTGACATTTCTGATTTGCGCTGTGGGACGGCATAGCCCAGCCCCTTTCTCTGCACTGGGAGCCACTGCCCACAGGGTGCTTGCGTTCTAGACTGCCCTTCTGGCTCAAAAGTTTTACAGGAGCCTGCCTCTAGGGGGAGAGCTGCAGTTTTTAGCACTGTGACTAGGTGATAAATTTGGGGGACAATATTCAGAAGATCATTATTACCATGCAGTCACGCCATATTATCCAAGAGCTCTGTCAATAATAAAGCTGACCCACATAATACTTCTCTCTCAGTTCCAGACCCAGGTGATAAAAGCAGAGGTGTTTTTTATTGAACCCTCTTAAGCAGCAGTGTCTATAGCTTAAATGCTCTGAATCAGTGGTTCTCAAAATATGGTCTGAGGACTTTTTGGAGTCCTTGAGACCCTTTCAGGGGCCTGTGCGGTCAAAACTATTTTGTAATACTAAGATGTTATTTGCACTCTCGTTCTGATGAGCATGGAGTGGAGTGTGCAGAAATGACACGTGATAACACCATTGCTCTGATGGCTACTGAAAAGTGTGCTGTGTACTCTTTATGTTTTAAATATTTCTCAGTTTTTATATTGGTAAACATTGATAGTTAGAATGAATGTATGTGCTCTGGATTTCTCAGCAAATAATTACATATAAATAATTATCTCCTACATAAATCAATGCTGATTGGGGTCCTGATTAATTTTAAGAGTGTAAAAGAATTCTTAGATTAAGAAATTTGAAAATTGCTGCTGTAAACCAAGGAGAGAAGTGCTCTGGCCTAAAGTTAGACACCTCTGGGTGGCTCCACTACTGAAATGTGTAACAGTTCCCTCAGGAGATAGCCAAACTTTGTAATCTTGGACATCTCAATCTACCCAGATGAAAACTGGAATAGATGAATTACTCATTAAGCTGATATTCACTGAGGGTCGGCTCTATGTTAGACACTGTCTCCTAGGCAGAGGGGGGCACATGGATGAGCAACTCCATCACTGTCCTCTAGAGTCTCACAGTTGAGAGGAGGCAACAAACCGGTGAAGAGATTGACGTACTGTGTCAGGTATACAAGATGTGCTGTGGGAACACAGAGTGGTACTAATCCAGGGAGCAGGAGACAGATAGACACTCTAAACTGGATCTTGACAGACAGTTAAGAGTTGGCCAGGAGAAGAAGAAGTAAACGATACTCCAAGCAGAGACACTAACATATGCAAAGGCCTGAAACAGTGCTCTTTGAATAGTGGGATGGAATCCATTAGTAGGTCATAAAATCAATTTAATGTGTCATTGCCAGCATTTAAGAAAAAGGCAAAATAGAGCAGAATGTCGAGTGCACCTCATATAGTAAGGGTTATTTTTTTCATGAAACCTTTTTCTCTCTCTCTCTCTCTGTGTGTGTGTGTGTGTGTGTGTGTATGTGTGTCTGTACTGGGTTAAGGTGTAAAATGTATTTCTTAGTGTAGGAAAAGCATTTTAGATATTATCTAGGAAAATAATTTTAGATATTTGATTTTAGCAATAAAATTTGTCTTTTCAGTGTAAGGAATGAAATGCTACAATCTTAGGCTAATTCTTTTAGAGCATGTTATATCACATGAACGCTGAGACCCGTTAATACATTTAGCTGGTCAGTAAGTTCAGATTTGTAAGTTTAGCAGTGCTGGCATGGAAAAGCCTGGGGGAAAATCTACTGAGGCAGACTGAAAAGTTTTGAAGTATTATACATAGAAAAAATTATTAGTGATTGATCATAATAAAATTAAGAAAATGCTATTGAGGCATTCATCAAAGTGCCTAAAGAAATAAACAAGCATTTTATTAATGCATCCTGAAACTTGTGACAGAATTTTAGGATAATAAATGTTAAGAGTTTTAGAGACTAGGCTAACTCCCCATTAGAGTCCCAGATAACTCTGATCTAGTGTTCTGGCCTAATTTCTTATGTTACCCACTGCTGAACATGTTCCATGTAGTGGATGGTAAAATATTGTTTTATCTAAGTGAGACTTCATGGCAGCACTGGTTGCAAATGTTAGGTGTCATTTGTCTTGTGTCCTTCTGGTCTAATACTTATGTCAGCAGCTGAGATACTGATTCTAGCCAGGGTTTTTGTATGCATGTGGGGTATTTAAAATACCCAGAGAATTGGATCAAATATGATTATCTGGTTTGTGTTTTTTGACATATGATTTAAAAAAATTGAACTCAGGTGTATGGAGGTATAATTTACATACAGTAAAATTCACCCGTTTTGGGAACACGGTTGCATGGATTTGATACATGTACCACTTTGAAACTCAAGAACCAGAACACCTCCCCCAGCCTTTACAGTCAATCCCCTGCCCCAGCCACAGGCAACCAGGGATCTCCTCTCTGTTCCTGGAGATTCGCCCATTTCAGAATTTGCCTGTGCGACTTTAGCAATGAAAAAATTGACATAGAGATTAATATGGGATAATTTAGTGTGCAAGGAGCAATGTTACTTACTAGGAAAATCACAGCCTATTTGGTATGAGTCACAGCATGCCTTTTCCACTTCTTACTATGTAACCTTTTTCATGACTGCCCAGTTAGTTCTTGATGAACCAAATGGATTTCAGAGAGGTTTGGGAGCCCAGGAACTTACAATGTACCTTGTGAGAGGAGTCTGAGCTCTCAGAATGTCAAAGTAATCCACTCCTTTGGCCTATTGGCCCAGGGGCTTGCAGTCACGCTTTCTAATTTCTAATCCATGCTGGGTTGTTTCCATCTGGGCAGGTTAGGCTTACTAGCCAGGATGACCACATACTGTACATTAAACTGTAGGGAGGACGTTTAGGCAAGCCACAAGCAGAAGGACTTTGTGACCACTTTATTTCCCATAGGATTGCATTTAGCCACCCAGTAGGATAAGCTTGGCGTGTGGCTCTTTCAGCCAGGGCAGATAGCCAAGGGTATCTGTATCAAGAAGGTCTATTAAAAGTATTAAGATTGGACGACTACTTACATGCCAAGTCCACCTTTGATTTCCACAGTAACATGTATTTTTAGTTTTAATGTAGTACTTTCAACTTTTAAGGGTCTAAAATAACTAGCTTCTTGAAATCTTAAGGGAAAGGTCATTTGTCTCAGTAGCCAAATCGTTTACTTACTACATACATCCTGAAGCATGTTGGTTTATTCCCAGAACACTTCCATTTCAGCAAATCTGAAGACAATGTGTTTACTTAGTGTATATGCGCTATTTTAATTTATATTTTTATTTTTTGGTTACTTCCAGAAGAGAATTCATATCCTCAGCAAGCTAGCACTAAAGGGAACCACAGAGGTCATATTGTCCACCTTCTTTTTGGAACAGGGAAGAAATTTGAGACTCAAGAAAGGTGAGGCTTCTAAGGAAGATTAATTTCAGGAATTAATTTTTTAAAGAGTACAATGTTTTTATTCACCAATAAACTGAAAGTCGATTTCTAGATGTTTCTTTCTCGCGTATGCTCGATTTGTTGTATTGGTAAGCAAAGCCCTGGGAAGGAAGCTTTACCTGCTCCTCAGACTTACCCATCTTCACTGTGACTGGTTGGGACACAGTGAGGTCTGTGAGGCTCTTTGCAGGATGCAGCCACTCAAGGCCAATCACGAAGATTGTTCTCCCTAAGGTATTTCTTGGTGAGGCATTTTAAGGACCTTTTAGAAAACTGTTTCTCAGAAACAACTGTGATTTTATTTTTGAAGCATTCACTGTTAACAACGTCTGTGAGATTTTCAGTTTTTCCATTGATTTTAACCTTTTAGAAACTGTTCAAAATTTCCAGAATCAAAAGTTCCATCTTCTATTGAATGAGTAAGGTCCAAATTAAACTTCCATGTTGACCACGTATGCTTCTTGTCTTTCTTCGGCATCAGCCGTATGATATGAGGGCAGGAATTAATGTTTGTGTGAATCTAACTACTTTTGTTAGATCTCTAAGCCTAAAATTGGCAACACATCTGCACTAGAGCCCAAACTACCAATCCACACTGTATTCCACCAGTGAACTCACCTATGCTTTGCAGCAATTCCTCACTGAAGATACTGGCATATGCATTATCTGCCCTGTACTACCACCAGCAAACCATTATTAGAGGTCTAAAAGTCATCACATTTAGGCCGGACATGGTGGCTCATGCCTATAATCCCAGCCCTCTGGGAGGCTGAGGCAGGAGAATCACTTGAGGCCAAGAGTTGAAGACCAGCCTGGGCAACATAGTGAGACCCTATCTCTACAAAAATAAAATAAAATAAATTAACCAGGTGTGGTAGCACACGCCTGCAGTCCCAGCTACTTAGGAAGCTGTGGTAGGATCACTTGAGCCCAGGAGGTTGAGGCTGCAGTGAGCTGAGATCACACCACTGCACTACAGCCTGGGTGACAGAGCAAGGTCCTGCCTAAAAAAAAAAATTCACATTTTTCTCACACAGAAAATAATGAAACATTTATCTGCACATAGCATTAAGATAGCTACTAGATTATGTTCATTAACTAACTAACCCTTGAGAGGCCTAGCACAGGTAGGTCTTGGTGAGTCTAAGTCTGAGTGGTACATAATTTAGAGAAAAGACAGAGAATCTAGATAATATGTTCATCTTACATATGGTCAACAAGTACTGTATTTTTAAGAATTTTAAGAAACTGCAGAGTCTGAGAATTTTAAGAAGCTTCTTCTGATTAGATCGGCATTTCAGGAACTCCTTAATGGACTTACCTTTCACCTTACAATAATTCTCCAATCTTTATGTTGGAAGAAATAAACTAGATTTAGGATGTGAACATTTGATGTGTATGTATTTACCTTTTGCTGCATCACTAGGGAGCAGTTATTAAGTATAGTTCTACGAATCTCATTATTGAGGTGGTTTCCAGCATAGCAGGTGTAGTCGTTAACTGTGGCTACTGAGTGTGACTGGACCTCTCTGCTGAGGCCTCACAGACATGCTGCTATAGAACCTCACTTCCAGCCAGGAGCAGTGGCTCACGCCTATAATCCCAGCACTTTGGGAGGCCAAGGTGGGTGGATCACCTGAGGTCAGGAGTTCGAGACCAGCCTGACTAACATGGTGAAACCCTGTCTCTACTAAATACAAAAAAATTAGCCAGACGTGGTGGTGCATGCCTATAATCCCAGCTACTTGGGAGGCTGGAAGGCTGAGGCAGGAGAATCACTTGAACCCAGGAGGTGGAGGTTGCAGTGAGCTGAGATTGTGCCATTGCACTCCAGCCTGGGCGACAAGAGCGAAAACTCCACCTGAAAAAAAAAAAAAATAAAGAACTTCACTGCCTTGCTCTCCTCTCTCCGCTCATCCCTTAGAGAAAGGATTCCATTGTCTTCTTCTGTTAGACCTTGTGTCACTTAGGATGAGGCTCTGTGTGAGTAAAAGGAACTTGGCTCCTATGTCTTCAACAGGACAAGAAGCATGTTCTTCTGTTCCATAAGAGAAGAATGGAGGCAGCAGCCCATGCTGATGTGGCAGCTCCAGGGTATTACCCAGGCTCTCTACCTTCCAAAGCTAAGTTTCCTGCCTTCAGGGTCACATCGTGGTTCTAACAGCTGCTGAAGCTCTGGCCTTCATGTTCTTGTGGCAGGCCTGGCGAAGGGGAAAAGGTGGAATGGTGGAAAGGGGTTTCTTCTAGCTGAGTCTGTTCCCTTTAAGCACGATTCTCAGGGCACTTGCAAACACTTCTGCTTAGGCCGGGCATGGTGGCTCATGCCTGTAATCCCAGCACTTTGGGAGGCTGAGGTGGGCGGATCACCTGAGGTCGGGAGTTCGAGACCAGCCTGACCCGTCTCTACTAAAAATACAAAATTAGCTGGGCATGGTGGCGCATGCCTGTAAACTCAACTACTCGGGAGCCTGAGGCAGGAGAATCACTTGAATCCAGGAGGCGGAGGCTGCAGTGAGCCGAGATTGTGCCATTGCACTCCAGCCTGGGCAACAAGAACGAAACTCCGTCTCAAAAAACAAAAACAAAAACAACAAAAAACAAACAAAAAAACACTGCTGCTTTTATCTTATCGGTGGAATTTAGTCAGGTGGATAAACCTAGCTGCAAAGATGGCTGGGAAATGTAGTCTTTACTCTGAGTAGCTTTTCTGACCAGCTAGGAAGGGTGGGAGGGAGGACAGTGGATGTTGTGGTAGAAAACTAAGCTTCTGCCAGATCACTTAGGTGGAATAGTCTGTCTATATCCATGAAGGCTTAATGCCTCATAACTAGCGACCACTATTTTATAGAAAGAACCTGTATGGATATATGATTGCAATTAGTGCAGTCAGCAGTCATCTGGACATCCTCAAAGAAGCTCAGAGATTGTTCTTGTGTCATATGAGCGTATTCGCAGTAATGGTTTATTCTGTACTTGAATGTTTTCAACTGTAAGAATTCATATAAAGCAAATTTAAACTAAAATCACAAAAATACATCCACTGTATAGATTTAACAAAGTCTTCAGGGAATTTAATAGACTGAAGTAAAACTGTGAGAAATCTAAAACACAGTAAAAGGCTATAAAATAACTAATGGCTTTTAATGAAATAATTGATTAAAGTATGATTGCTGAACGCAACCCCCCAAATAAGCTTCTTGTTAATTTTTAGGGAGGTTGAGGAACTCCAGCACCAACTTATATATTCTACATCCTACGTCTTTGAGTAGGTTTACTAATCATAGGTCTTTGAAGATAACTTTTCTTTACAACTTGTGCTACCATTTATCAGTCATGTAACTTTACAAGGTTTATTGAAGTATAATTTACGTATGATAAAATTCACCCCCTGTAAGTGATTTTAGTAAATTTGTTGACTTGTGGAACCGCCACCACAAAACGGTTTTAGAACATTTCCATCTGCTTTCTGCTTCTGTAAGTTTGTTTTTACTAGATATTTTCTATAAATGGAATCAATTATGCAGTATGTATTTCGTGTCTAACTTCTTGCGCTTAATGGTTTTAAAGTTCATCCATGTTGTAGCATGTAAAGAAATCCATTCCTTTTCATTGCTGGATAGTATTCCATTGTAGGAATGTACCGTATTTTGCATATTCATTCATCAATGGATACCTATTTAGACTGTTTCCAGTTTTTGACTAGCATGAATAATAGTGCTATAAACTTTTGTGTACATGTCTTTGTGTGAATATGGATTTTCATTTTTCTGATAGATTCTTAGAATTGCTGGGTTGTATTAGTAGTTTGTTTAAGTTTTTAAGAAACTGCCAAACTACATTCCAAAGTGTCTCTACCATTTTACAATCCTACTAGCAATACATAAGAGTTTCAATTTCCCTGTTTCCTTAACAACACTTGTTATTGTCTGTCTTTTTCATCATAGCCATCCTAGTGGGTGTCTAGCGATATCTTCTTCTGGTTTTAGTTTGCATTTCCCTAATGAATAATAATTTTGAGCATCTTTTCTTTGTATATTAGACATTGATATTTCACCTTTAAGAAAATGTCTATTCAAATCTTTTGCTCATTAAAAAATTTGGTCATTTGGCAAGAACTTTCTATTTGTTGGTCATTGTAAATGCTCTCTACATATTCTAGATTTAAGTCTTTTATCACATATATGATTTGCACACATCTTATCCCAGCCTCTGACTTGTCTTTTTATATTCTCAATTGTGTGTGTGTGTTTTTTTTTTTGAGACAGGGTCTCACTGTGTCACCCAGGCTGGAGTGCAATGGCACAATCACAGCTCACTAAAGCTTGACCTTCTGGGCTCAGATAATTCTCCCACCTCAGCCCCCAGAGTAGCTGGGACTACAAGTGTGCACCACCACGCCCAGCTATTTTTGTATTTTGGGTAGAGATGGGGGTCTCACCATGTTGCCCAGGCTGGTCTTGAACTGCTGGGCTCAAGGGATCCACCTGCCTTGGCCTCCCAAAGTGTTGGGGATTACAGTCATGAGCCACTGCACCCAGCCCATTGGTGTCTTTTAAGCACAAAAGTTTTACATTTTGATTTAGTCCAGCTTATCAATGTTTCCTTTTATGGTCTGTGCTTTTGGTGTTGAGTTGTGGGATTCTGAGCAGTTGTCTAACCTCTTCAAGCTTCAGTTCCTTTGTCTATAAGCTCGTAATAATAATTCTTACCTCAAAGGTAACTGTAATTTAAGTCTGATTTCTTTGTATGTGTTTGGAAAAGACGGAGGTATAAGCAGTGACTGCAAGGTTAATTTTCAACTTGCTCTTAAGTTTTATAAGTTCTTGGTACTTAGGGCTGGCTTGCTGGGAGCAGGGAACGTGGTATGTGTAAAAGTTACTGAATGTATCTGCTAATACATTTTGCCCTCGTCTTGGATCCAAGTGATCAAGCTTCACAGATGGAAGAAATGAGCAGGTGAGGTAAGGGCAACTGAAGTACATAGGGGGTTAATAATTGGTTGAAGTTGCCTAGGAAAGGGAGTGGTGAGGAGTAGGAGGGAGAGATTATGAAGGGGCTTGAGGAAACTTCTGGGGTAATAGAAATGGTAGTAATAATCTTGATTGTGATGATGGTTTCATGGGTATATACATATGTCAAAATGTATCAAATTATACACATTAAATATTGCTGTCTTATTGTATGTCAGTTACCCCAATAAACCTTTGTTTAAAAAATTTTAAAAGAATGGTCACACCTGTTAGGATGGCTATTTATTTTTTAAAAAAAAACAAGTGTTGGGCCAGGCCTGGTGGGTCATGCCTGTAATTCCAGCACTTTGGGGGGCCAAGGTAGGCAGATCGCTTGAGCCCAGGAGTTTGAGACCAGCCTGGGAAACATGGGGAAGCCCTGTATCCACCAAAACTAAAAAAAATTAGCTGGGCATGGATGCATGCACCTGTGATCCCAGCTATTTGGGAGGCTGAGGTGGGAGAATCGCTTAAGCCCAGGAGGTAGAGGCTGCAGTGAGCCAGGGTGGCACCAGTGTACTCCAGCCTGGGTGACAGAGTGAGACTTTATCTCAATTAAAAGCAAAACTAAACAAAAAAACAAGTATTGGCTGAGGATATGGGAAGAGTGAAACCCTCACACATTGCTGGTAGGAATGAGAAATGGTACTGACACTGTGGAAAACAGATGGCAGTTTCTCAAAAAAGTTAAACATAGAATTACAATATGATCCGGCAATTTCACTTCTGGGTACATATCGAAAAGAACTGAAAGCAAGGACTTGAGCAGATATTTGTTCATAGCAGCATTATTCACAATAGTTAAAAAGATGAAAACAACCCAAGTGTGTATCAACAGATGAATAGATCAACAAAACGTGGTATATACCTACAGCGGAATATTATTCAGCCTTAAAAATGAAAGAAATTCTGATACATACTGCAACATGGATGAACCCTGAACTCATTATGCTAGATGAAATAAACCAGACAGAGGGACAAATATTGCAGGATTCTATTTACGTGAATAGGTAACTCCTAGAGACAGAACCTAGAATAGAGATTACCAGAGACTGAGGAAGGAGCGGATGGAAATTTGTTGTTTAATGAGCACAGAGTTTCTGCTTGGGATGATGTAAAAGGTCTGGAAATGGATAATGGTGATGGTTGCGCAATATTTTGAATGTATTTAACGCCATTGAGCTGTACATGTAAAAATGGTTAAAATGGTAACTTTCATGTTATTCTATTTTCACAACAAAAAATGCAAAAAAGAGAATGGATGAAGTGACATAAGTTTAAGTGGTAATAACAATAAAAGAGGTATAATGGGAAGCTGACAAGTCAGCCTCAGGGATAAGTCCAGAAATCGGGAGATTCCGCTTCCTTCCTGGTTTCTTGATCCTACCACTCACACCTATCCATTATTATAAATTTATTCTCCCAATTCTTTACTCCCTCATTTTCAGGTGCTTAAATGGGAGCATGGAGAAATGTAAAGTGGAAAATAAGTGGAATGCATTGAGCCTGGAGAGGAGAAGACTTGGGGGAGGTCATGACAGCTCTGTTGAAATATTTACAGGGCTGTCAGGTAGAGGAAAGAGGAGGCTTATTCTGTGTGCTTCAGATGACAGAAATAGGATTTCATGGGAAGCAGATCATTTTTGCCTCCAAAAAAGGAATAACATTTTAATAGTAGGAATGACATTTTAATAATAGGACAGTCTATGAGTGGAATAGATGCCTTGGAATGCTGGAAGTGGGTAAATAGAGGCTGGGGATGTTGCAGAGGGGATTGCTGCGTTTGATGGGAATTTGGACCAGGTGGTCTCTGTATTAGCAACCCAACAGGAAGAAGGAATTTTCAGCTGGGATTTTTGAAGCCTATCTAATGAAAGAGTTATTTACAGAGATGTGAGCAGGATTGAGGAAGCCTACAAAGGATATTGAAGTACCCAAGAACAAGCAACAGTGGGAAGGCCCCACCATCAGGCCTGAGGGAGCAAAGCGGAGCAGTGCTGTTCAAGGGGACCGAGGGAGCTGTAGGAGAGCGGTCAGCAACAGCTGGAAGGGGGACCCCCTCAGCAGGAACTGGTAGTTCCAGAGGGAGCAGCCTCTGGCAGAATTGAGGTGCCAAGGCAAAGAAGCAGCTGGGCTAGAACTTCCCGGCCTCCACTTCCTGCTGTCTCTCACTGGCAAATTGAGCTCGAATGCAGAGACACAGGAGCTCAGGGGATGCAGTTTGCAGGGAGAGATGACCTTTGTAAGGTACTGAGCAGGACGGAGAAACATGTCTGTAAGGTTTCTTCCATCTCAGAGACCTTGAGTCCCCTCACCACCCCAAACTTCAACTTGAAGAGAGCAAAAGACCTGAAGATTACACTACTCTACGAATGATCAGTTCATCCTGTGAACGTCAAGATGGGATTGAGTTACTGCAGTTTCAGTAAGGATGAGGGAAATGCCCTTGATAAGCCAAGATGGGAGAGAAGCTGTCAGTCAGTCAACATGTATTTATTGGGACCTACTGTATGCTGGGCATTCTTCTAAAGACTGCAGATCCCCTGGTGAGCAACATGGAAATTCCTCTCCTGTTACACACTAAAAATAGGAGGCAGACAATGAGCACACAAGCACATTACTCAAGGTGCAATCACACGACACAATACATTGGTTGAGATCATGACCTTATCATTTCCTAATTGTGTGACCTTTGTTAAGTGACTCAATCTGTGTCTCCGTTCCATATGTGTAAACGAGGATCAATGACTGTACCTCCGCAGTAGGGTTGTTATGAGGCTATAGCTACTTAGTACATATAAATCCTTTAGAACAGTGCTGAGCACATATAGCAATGTTTGTTCTTATTATTAGCAGGCAAACTAGGTGAGAGAAGAGCTAATAAAGCAGAAAAAGGCAGAGAAAAGAAAATGGTGGGTCTGAGCATGATGGGAGCCATTAGAGGGGAAGCTGGGGGCTGGTGAGCAGACTTGCCATTACGAAAGGGCCAGAGCTTCTAGAGGAAAGGGGGAAGTAGCCACCCAAACCCTCACAGAATCCAGTCAACATCTCCAGGGAGAAATCAAGCCACCCTACAGAAAGTACACTTGTGTGGCCTGTTAATGCTGAGGTCGAATTCATTAGAAGAAATTGTGCAATATAGAATGGAATCATTTTTAAGCATTTAAAAGCAAGAAGCAGAAGTGAACCATGCTTAAAAGAGGCAGGCACATAGTATCTAAGAGCTTGGGCTCTGCAATTAGACCGGCACAAGTTCAAATCCCAGCTCTGCCATTCACTATTATCTGACCTGGGAAGGGTTACTTAGCCTTGTTGATGACTAGTTTCCTCTTGTGGAAAATGGAAATAATCATAGCTATCTCACAGGTTATTTTGAGTCTGAAAAGAAATATTCTATGATAGGCCGGGAGCGGTGGCTCAGGCTTGTAATCCCAGCACTTTGGGAGGCCGAGGTGGGTGCATCACGAGGTCAGGAGATCGAGGCCATCCTGGCTAACATGGTGAAACCCCGTCTCTACTAAAGAATACAAAAAATTAGCCAGGCGTTGTGGTGGGTGCCTGTAGTCCCAGCTACTCGGTGGGGGGCTGAGGCAGGAGAATGGCGTGAACCCGGGAGGCGGAGCTTGCAGTGAGCCGAGATTGCGCCACTGCACTCCAGCCTGGGTGACAGAGCGAGACTTCATCTCAAAAAAAAAAAAAAAAAGAAATATTCTATGATAATTGCTTTGCACAATGCCTGGAATATTCTAAGGCATCAATACATGTTGGTGTTGCTTACTGCTATCATTATAAAAAGATAGAATGAACACCTGTGCATGACTTGGAAAGGGTGAGCATGGTAAAATATGGATGCATTTTGCTTTAGTTGCTTTGTAAGATGTTTGGGCTTATAAAAGATAACTTTTGAATTTCTTTGCCAGCTCTGAATCTCCTACCACTAAGGAGGAGCATCCTATCTACGATGCCCTCACAAAACCAGAACATCTGCTCGTGTTCTGCATGAGCAGTTACCAACAAAAAGATCTCCCAACACTCAATGGAAAACAAAGTATTTTGATGATAAAATTCAGTACGTGAGCTACGTTTATTTTTGATTATTTTGACATTTCAAGCTCAGAAACAGCATTTGTGAAATGGGTATTGCTGGTGAAAATTAAATGGAAAATTGGCACTTAAAAATTTTGCAATTTTTTCCAGCTAATTCCTTTCTAAATACAATCTATTCCTTAAAGAGTCTTGCTGTGATGATTTCTGCCAATTTCTTTCTTGGTAGTTTCCAATAAATCAAACTTCATAGATAATAAGAGAATAGCAAAATGATAAAAGGCTTCTTTCCTTCCGTTCAGAAAATACTCATTTGCAGATTTTTTACAGAGTACAAATGAAGGCTTGAATGTCAAAGTTTTGTTTTTGTTTTTAAATGACAAATTGTTCCGGGGTACATATACTTTGACTTTCAGGCATTCATTCATACTCTGTAAAAAAATTTGCAAGTGAGTAGGAACTTAAAATAAAAGCTGAAGAGGTAACAAAGAAACACTAGAAAAGAAAAAAGGAAAAAACTCAGTATCTGTGAAGTGCAATAACATGAAGCACAACAGAAAGGGAAAAAAAATGCCAAGTTGTGTCACCAGGAATAATAAACCACGGTATTTCCAAGTAGATGTTTTAATAAAATACATTGGAGTAGGTCTTTACTTTTACTCCTTTTTTTCACTCTGTCACAGTATTAAAATAAAATGCTCATTATTTGGAATAATGAGAAAGAAGCCTTATTTATCCATTATGGGGGAAAACTTAAACGTGGAGTGTTACTACTTCAAGCAGTGCTATCCATATTACAAATAAAAACCTAACTAGGAATAAGTGATTTAAAAATTCCTATTCAAAGCAGGCGTACATCACTACATTGCAATGTGCCACAAACAAAATAAAACTTTAACGCAGGAAAATTAATTATGGGATTGAAAAGTTGAAAACACACCCAAGGAATTCATAATTTTATGAAGGTTTGGCTTATAACTGTTACTGATTTTAGACTGACTATCCCTTTACTCTTAGGTAAGTCCAAGGTGATTTATGAGGAGACAAATTATTTTGAGGTTTTTATTCTTTAGATAGTTTGGTATTTAGTGCCAAAATACCCACTTTTAAAATAGTGGAGAATAAATTAATGATGTTCAGCAGTATAGAAAAGTCCTCTACGTTTTCCCTTTTCACCTTTAGAACTTAATCTTTTATTTAGCACCTGGGTGCTAAATATTTTAAGGACCAAGAACAACTGAATATGTGAGAGATGATCTTGCTGTTCTATTCGAAGGAGTTTCCCTTGGTTTTTCTTTTCTTTTTTCATTCTTTCATTTTCTCCCCTTTTGGAGAAAGCTCACCTCTTTGTAATTCAAGAGAGGTCTCGAATTCACCTTGAGAGGCCACCATATATTATGAAATGCATTGTTTCCTGAGTCCACATCATTTGCTTAGCATCCCTTACCAATTTAGTAGAAAGATTCTCCTCCAGGGATTGTCAGCTGTCATATATCTCTTTTGAAGAGTAAGTGGGTCTTTCTCCTCAAGGAGAATTCACTGGCTTGGTGTTACTGGCTTCAATACATGTGACTTCTTTTCTGAATCCCCCACGCTGAGTTCTTGTGTTCCCTTCCCCCAAAGGTCATGTCCTACACAGCGTCCCCACTGTGCTGGGTCAGCAGGAACACAGAATGACCATTTTTGTTCATCATTATTTGCCTAAACCTAGAGAAAATAAGATCATGATTGATTTCACCCTCAGGTTCCCTCTACAAACTATGTTGTCATACATACAGAGTAATTATTTGTTTTTCACTCCTTAGGCGTGTATAGGAGGTGAAGATGGGTTCTCTGCTTTTCAGTTTGGGCAGGGCACTACTGAATAGTGAACACGACACAGAGAATGGCTGATTCAATCTCCTTGTTTCTTCCAGTGGTCACACTGAGCCTATTTCAAGCATGTACAAGATCAAGGATCCATTAGACTTTTTTATTTTGTGTAACTTTTGTGGGTTTCCGTGGAACTCCGGAAGTGCTGTACCTTCTTTTAAAAATTAAATTAAATTACCTAAAAAGAGAAAGAAAAAGAGCCTGCATTTTCCGGGGTTTCCCCAGAGGCTTTTTTTTTTTTTTTATCTGTTTAAACTAACCAGGGATTTTTCACGTATTGACATAAGCATTCATTTGCTAATTTGTTGGACATTCAACTGCATGGAGTCTTCCCCAGAATCTTGAATGAAGCTGAAATACTTGGGTCCTTAGGACTGCTTGAGTCCTGCATCGTTCCCTGAACACATATGGTTTTTCCTCCTCTATCTCCTTAGATAAAAGTCAGTGCTGATCTCCTTAAGGAAAGAATGAGTTAAATGGACCCATATTCTAGGCCTGGATCTAAAAATCCCGGCCTTTTCAGAGGCCCCTTAGCATCTGCAGCAGCAAGGCCATTTGCGCATACATACATAAATAAATTAACAATGAATAAATAATCTAATCCCAGCCACACAATGCCACCTTGCAGATTTGATCCTTTGCAGCTCCCAGTGAATTTGTCCATTTCTAATTCTTTTTGATAAAGTCCTCAGATACTTGCTGACTGTCAGGCTCATTTTCTTATTGTTTTCGCTTGATTAGTTCTGTATGACCTAAGGTCACCCTTAAAATCCACATCTCTCGTGAAGACTCCGAAAGGCCTTCTTTTTAGAACCCACCCCCGAGAAAAGGATGGAAAGTGCCTGCCGTTTCTCCGCACAAAAGCCAGGCAGGTTTTTCGTCACTAGCCTCCTGAAGCAGCCCTTCGTTCACCCAAGCGCAAAAATATCTCATTAGGGGCTACCGTGTTTTTGTAGCCTCTTTATCCAGTGCACTTGGGTATGCCTGTGTCAGGTCTCCCGGGCCCTGGAGGAGCTGGGCCACCTCCCCTTTAACCCTGCTGGGCTGCCCGTCAGTGACAGCACCGGCCCGGCACCTGCCCACCCATACTGAGTGCCTGAGGCTGTTTTTTCCTGGTCTTCTGAAAAGATGCTGGCCTTCATGGGGGCTGGAGAGGAGTGGAGGAGGGTTGCTTTTTTTCTTTTTAAAAGCTGGCTGGGGTCAGGCATGGTGGCTCACGCCTGTAATCCCAGCACTTTGGGAGGCCCAGGAGGGCGGATCACGAGGTCAAGAGATCAAGACCATTCTGGCCAACACGGTGAAACCTCGTCTCTACGAAAAATACAAAAAATTAGCTGGGCGCGATGGCGGGTACCTGTAGTCCCAGCTACTCGGGAGGCTGAGGCAGGAGAATGGTGGGAACCCAGGAGGCGGAGCTTGCAGTGAGCCGAGATCGCGCCACTGCCCTCCAGCCTGGGCGACAGAGCGAACTCCGTCTCAAAAACAAAAACAAAACAACAACAACAACAAAAACTGGCTGGGAAGTTGCTGCCTGTCCCTCATTTTCAGGCTGCACACTCACTTGAGGCTGTGGGTCCAGGGATGGGTACACTGTCTAATTCTCCAGTCTCTGTGCTCCCCAGGTCAGGGCAGGGCCTTACCTTATACCATGGAGGCCGCCTCACACCGCATCAGCACTGCTCGCTCACTGCTCATTCTCTTCTGTACTAGAAGGTCAGCTTTTCCTTGAATGGGAAAAGAAGTGACACTTTGTGTTGGCTCATTAAATAGACTTAATTACTGGGAACCCAATTCCTCACTTCTGTTTTTAATTGAAAAATTCACAAAGACTGTCTAAATCAACTGTTCGGTATCCTTCAACAGTTTTGATAGAGTGTTCCATTTCTGACTGTCAAGTCTTTTGGAATCTCAAGAAGATTTTCTTTGTCATTTTTGTCCTTTCTTCTTCTGGACCATCAAATAAAACCCTGCTAGATTACATGGAGTCTTAGAGTTGTTACTTTCTAGCAGCAGTGAATCTCTTGAGCACCCGAGGAAGATGTTAATGAAAATTGTACTGCATGCAAGTTTGAAAAAGTGGGCTCCACCACCCACATGGAAATCTACTGCACAATTAAATTCTAAAATCTCATTGTAGACTTCCTTTTATGTGATGAAATTTTAAGAATGGATTTTTATATATTTTGGTGTATTTCAGCAATTTTCCAGAAGGACAAATTACCTAGGCCGAATTGCCAAAGCCCTCCAAGAATTTAGTGCCATCACCTGAATTTGAAAAAGGCGACTAGTCTTGACCCCAGTCAAGATACTCTTGTTAACAAGCACCTCAGCTCAGGAAGCTCTGGAAGAGCGCGCTTTGTGTGATACATGGGGAGGTGAGCTCTGAACACAGTGATATTTCCCGAGTCGAGGATGTTCCAGCTCAAACAAGACCTTCAGGCACCAGAAGGCATGGATTTACACCCATCATCTCTGAACCATTAAAGAAAAAACTTTGAGGCTGCGTGCGGTGGCTGACACCTGTAATCCCAGCACTTTGGGAGGCCGGGGTGGGCGGATCACCTGAGGTCAGGAGTTCAAGATCAGCCTGGCCAACATGGTGAAACCCCATCTCTACTAAAAATACAAAAATTAGCTGGGCATGGTGGCACGTGCTTGTAATCTCAGCTACTCAAGAGCTGAGACAGGAGAATTGCTTGAACCCGGGAGGGAGAGGTTGCAGTGACCTGAGATCGTACCACTGCACTCCAGCCTGGTGACAGAGCAAGACTCTGTCAAAAACAACAACAAGAACAACAACAAACAAACACAAAAAACTTTCAGCCTTCAAAAGATTAATCATCCTGGGATAGTAACGGGAAAGAGAAAACGTAACTTCAAGCACTTGCCTTACCATTTTGTGTCCAATGCTTACTATTCTCCCACAGTTATGCTGCGTGCTCTTTGAGGCTCTGGAACTCAGGACAATCAATGTTTTATGTTACTAAGGAAGGAAGAGGGGTTGTTGAAATGATTCTACCTTTCTTTTCAGGAGAGGATTACCCTCTTCTCTGAGGAGAAGATTACTCAGTCTTCATGATGAGAAATCTCTATTGCATGTTCTTGAGCATTGCAAAGAGAAATTAGTGAAAAAGCAGAAGCCTCTGCATTCTGAAAGAACCTGCAGTGTTGGGAGCAGGCCCCCCAAAATCTGGCCATAAACTGGCCCCAGAACTGGCCATAAACAAAATCTCTGCAGCACTGTAACATGTTAATAATGGCCTTAACGCCCAAGCTGGAAGGTTGTGGGTTTACGGGAATGACGGCAAGGAACACCCGGCCCACCAGGGCAGAAAACTGCTTAAAGGCATTCTTAAGCCACAAACAATAGCATGAGTGATCTGTGCCTTAAGGACATGCTCCCGCTGCAGTTAACTAGCCCAACCTATTCCTTTAATTCGGCCCATCCCTTCATTTCCCATAAGGGATGCTTTTAGTTAATCGAATATCTATAGAAACAATGCTAATGACTGGCTTGCTGTTAATAAACACTGGGTAA
Organism: Symphalangus syndactylus; assembly: GCF_028878055.3. Lineage (NCBI taxonomy): Eukaryota > Metazoa > Chordata > Mammalia > Primates > Hylobatidae > Symphalangus > Symphalangus syndactylus. The sequence goes on along the minus strand of NC_072426.2, from coordinate 158,239,792 downwards.
ATCTCTGTTTTGGGCTCTCAGCTCCGAAGGCTGTGAGACCCCTGATTTCCCACTTCACACCTCTGTATTTCTGTGTGGGTGTTTTTAATTCCTCTAGTGCCGCTGGATTAGGGTCTCCCCGAACGAGCTGGTCTCGGCGAGTGGTGTCCATCGTGGGGGCTCGCATCCAGGTTGAAGGGTCACCAGAGCGACGGTTGGAAAGGAAAACTAGCTGGAGGACACCCGAGTACTCTTAAAGCAATCCCCGTGGTGAGTAAGAAGGGGAGCTTGGAAGCGTCAGGGTAACAATGGGACAAGTGTGGGGTCTGGTTCGTTTCACCTTGGAACTTTTTCACACTGATGATGAGGAGGAAGGAGAGTATACTGAAGTAACAGAAGAGGTTACAGAACATGTTTATTTACCAGCTAAAGCTAAATTGGCAAAGGAAGGAGAGGTTCATCCCTACCCTTCTGCACCCCCTCCTTATTATTTTGAAGAAAAAGACCCTCCAGTTCTTTCTTTTCTGGAGGACACTGGGCAAAAAGTAGTTGCCCCAGTGACTGTTCAAGCAGCGCCTCGAGCGACCGCCCTTAGTTCTATTCAGGCAGGAATTCAGCAAGCTAGACAAGAGGGTGATTTAGAGGCTTGGCAGTTCCCTGTTAGAATACACCCCCCAGATCAACAGGGAAATATTATAGCTACATTTGAGCCTTTTCCCTTTAAATTACTCAAAGAATTTAAACAAGCTATAAATCAGTATGGACCAGGTTCTCCTTTTGCAATGGGACTGTTAAAGAATGTTGCTGTTTCCAGTCGAATGATTCCTACTGACTGGGACGCTCTTACTCGAGCTTGTCTAACTCCTGCTCAGTTCTTACAATTTAAAACTTGGTGGGCAGATGAAGCTTCCATTAAGGCTGCTTGCAATGCCCTGGCCCAACCGCGAATTAATATAACTGCAGACCAACTTTTGGGGGTTGGCGGCTGGGCTGGTTTAGATGCACAACTGGTCATGTAGGATGATGCCATAGAGCAGCTTAGAGGAGTGTGCATTAGAGCTTGGGAAAAAAATCACTTCAGGTGGGGAACAATACCCTTCCTTTAGTGCTATAAAACAGGGACCAAGAGAATCATATGTGGATTTGATAGCTCAGTTACAGGAGTCTCTTAAAAAGATGATTGCAGATTGGGCTGCTCAGGATACAGTGTTGCAGTTATTAGCTTTCGATAATGCTAATCCCGATTGCCAGGCTGCTCTGCGACCTATCAGAGGGAAAGCACATTTAGTTGATTATATCAAGGCCTGTGATGGTATCGGAGGTAATCTGCATAAAGCTACTCTGCTAGCACAGGCAATGGCAGGACTGAGAGTGGATAAAGGAAATGTTCCATTTCCTGGAGCTTGTTTTAACTGTGGGAAGCATGGTCACACCAAAAAAGAATGTAGAAAAAATCAGCACGTCAGGTCACCAGATAGGGGAAAAAAGAAAACTGCTGAGCCTGAAATATGTCCAAAATGTGAAAAAGGAAAACATTGGGCTAATCAGTGTCACTCTAAGTTTGATAAAGATGGGAACCTGATTTCGGGAAACGCCATGAGGGGCCCGTCCCCGGCTCCGGTCTAAACCGGGGCATTTCCAGCTCAGGCCATTCCCTCACCCCCCGTACAATGTCTGTCCCCCACCACAGCTGGTAGTGCCACAGTAGATTTATGCTTCACAAAAGCTGTGAGCCTTCTGCCTGGGGAACCCCAGCAAAAGATCCCAACAGGGGTCTGTGGACCCTTGCCAGCGGGGACGATAGGATTACTTTTAGGAAGGTCTAGTTTAGGTTTAAAAGGGGCACAAATACATACAGGAGTCATTGACTCAGATTCCAATGGGGAAATTCAAATTGTTATACCTACTTGTGTTCCCTGGAAAGCAGAGCCAGGAGAGCGCATAGCACAGCTCCTGATTGTGCTGTATGTGGGAATGGGGAAAAGTGAAATTAAACAAACAGGAGGATTTGGAAGCATAAGTAAACAAGGCAAAGCAGCTTATTGGGTAAATCAAATTACTGATAAACGCCCTACCTGTGAAATAACTATTCAGGGAAAGAAATTTAAAGGTTTGCTAGATACAGTTGCAGACATTTCAATCATTTCTCTACAGCACTGGCAGTCCGTGTGGCCAATTCAACCCACTCAATTTAACATAGCTGGAGTTGGTAAAGCTGCTGAAGTGTATCAAAGTAGTTATATTTTACATTGTGAAGGGCCTGATGGACAACCTGAGACTATTCAACCAGTTGTAACTTCTGTACCTATAAATTTATGGGGAAGAGATTTATTACAACAATGGGGAGCACAAGTTCTAATTCCAGAACAATTATATAGCCCTCAAAGTCAACATACAATACATGAAATGGGGTATGTACCTGGTATAGGACTAGAAAAAAAATTTGCAAGATTTCAAAAAACCACTTTAAACGGAAAAACAAAGTTCCTGCCAAAGATTAGGAAATAATTTTTGATGGCGGCCATTGTTAAGCCTCCAGAACCTATACCTTTAAAATGATGAACAGATAAGCCAATTTGGATAGAATAATGGCTGCTAAGTAAAGAGAAACTGGAGGCTGTAGAGAAATCAGTTACTGAACACTTAGAAAATGGGCACATCGCTCCAACATTTTCCTCTTGGATTTCTCCAGTTTTCGTAATTAAGAAAAAATCAGGTAAACAGAGAATGTTAACTGACTTAAGAGCCATCAATTCAGTTATCCAAGCTAAGGGACCATCACAGCCAGATTGCCTTCTCCTGCTATACTTCCAAAAAATTGGCCTTTAATAGTCATAGACTTCAAAGACTGTTTCTTTACTATCCCCTTAGCTGAGCAAGACTGTGAACGGTTTGCCTTTACAATTCCTGCAGTAAACAACCTGCAGCCTGCTAAGTATTATCATTGGAAAGTGTTGCCATAGGGCATGTTCAACAGTCCCACAATTTGCCAGATGTATGTGAGGCAAGCAATTGAACCCACTCGAAAAAATTCTCACAGTGTTAGATTACTCACTACATGGATGATATACTTTGTGCTGCCCCCACTCGAGAAATATTACTCCAATGTTATTATCACTTGCAAAATTCGATTTCTAGTGCTGGTTTAATTATAGCTCCTGACAAAATTCAGACTACTACTCCTTAATCCTATTTGGGGACCCCAGTAAATGACACTACCATTGTGCCACAGAAAGTAACCATACATAGGGATCTACTAAAAACATTAAATGACTTTCAGAAATTACTAGGGGACATTAATTGGATACGACCTGCTCTAGGCATTCCTACCTATGCCATGAGTAATCTGTTTTCTATCCTTAGAGGAAATCCTAGTCTTACTAGCTCTCTGCAATTAACAAAGGAGACTGAGGTCGAGTTACAACCGATTGAAAAGAAAGTCCATAAGGCTCAAATAAATAGAATAGATCCAGAGAAGATGCTAGATTTGCTAAGTTTTTCCACTCAGCACCCACCTACTGGTGTTATTGTCCAAGAATGGGACTTAGCAGAGTGGCTTTCTCTTCCACATACTAATTCATGGATTCTTACTCCTTATTTAGATCAAATTGCTACTATGATAGGAATTGGGAGAACTTGGATTGTTAAATTACACGGATATGATCCTGGAAAAATTATTGTCCCTCTCATGAAGGCACAAATACAGCAAGCTTTTATAAATAGTCTTACTTGGCAAACCCATTTAGCTGACTTTGTGGGCATTCTCGATAATCATTTTCCTAAAACGAAGCTGTTTCAGTTTTTGAAATTAACTAATTGGATTCTCCCTAAAATAATTAAATTTAAACCAATTGAAGGTGCTGAGAATGTTTTTACAGATGTGTCTAGTAATGGTAAAGCTTCTTATTTTGGCTCAAAAAGTAAAGTTTTCCAAACGTCCTATACTTCAGGTGAAAAAGCAGAGCTTGTAGCTGTAATTGGGTTATTGACTGCTTTTGATATGCCTATTAATGTGATTTCTCATTCTTCATACATGGTTCATTCCACACAGTTAATTGAAAATGCTCAGTTACGATTTCATACAGATGAACAACTGATGACTTCATTTACCCAATTGCAAACAGCAGTTGGAAGTAGAACGCACCCTTTTTACATCACTCACATTAGGGCTCATACATCTCTTCCAGGACCTTTGACTTAAGGGAATCAAATGGCTGATCGCCTAGTTGCTAATGCAACATCTAATGCTGACACTTTCACAATTGAACCCATGTTAATGCCTCTGGTCTCAAACGCAGATACAGAATTACCTGGAAAGAAGCAAAGCTATTATCCAGTGATGCCCAACTTGCCAAATGGTGCATTCCTCATCTTTCACAGGAGGAGCTAATCCTTGAGGACTGGAATCTAACTCTCTTTGGCAAATGGATGTCACCCGTGTTCCCTCGTTTAGGAGACTAGCTTATGTACATGTGTGTGTGGACACCTTTTCTCACTTTGTCTGGGCTACATGCCAAACAGGAGAGTCTTCCACCTGTGTTAAACGTCACCTTTTGCAGTGTTTTGCGGTGATGGGCATTCCAGCTTCTATTAAAACAGATAATGCCCCAGGCTATACTAGCCAAGCTCTAACTACATTTTTCTCTATGTGGAATATTAAACACATTACTGGTATCCCATATAATTCTCAAGGACCAGCCATAGTGGAAAGAATGAATCTCTCCCTAAAACAGCAGTTGCAAAAGCAGAAAGGGGGAGACAGAGAATATGGAACCCCGCAGATGCAATTGAACCTAGCATTATTAACTTTAATTTTTTGAGCCTGCCCAAAGGACAGATATTATTAGCAGCTGATCAGCATCTACAGAAACCAGCTGCAAAGACAGAAGTAAAACAACTGATTTGGTGGAGAAATCCAGTAACAAAAAGTTGGGAAATAGGTAAAATAATAACTTGGGGTAGAGGTTATGCTTGTATATCTCCAGGCCAAAATCAACAGCCGATTTGGATACCATGAAGACACCTGAAACTTTATCATGAGCCAGATGCCGAGGAAGAGACTCTGGGAAGATCCCAAGGACCCCCCAGTTGCAGCCATGTCAAGACTGATGCTGAGGAGGACCCCAACTGTCATGAGCAACACCTGTCGAACACAGCCACCCACCTGGGGACAGATCAAGAAGCTGTCACAGATGGCGGAAGAAAACCTGAGGAAAGCAGGACAACCAGTCACAATGAGTAATGTAATGGTAGCCATGATAGCGGTTATCACCACTGTCGTGAGTATTCCTTCAATAAGGGCTGACACAGAGAACAATTATACTTATTGGGTATATTTATCAATCTTGGCTGGCAATAATGCCTGGACGCAATCACTCTGACACAGTTACACATGCTTTCTGATCTCAGTATTTACTGTAATAAAACTGCTCCTGTAATTGAGGCATACTGCCCTCAAAAACCTATTTGTAAACAGGATTGGACCCTTGTTTAGGAAGGTTGCATTGCAGAACAGGCAGAGGTGCTGCACAAGATTCCGATGGAATCATTATTAATTGGTCCCCTAAGGGGATGTTTAGCTTGAATTGCCCCTCTCAGTCTGCGTGCCACAGCCACACTATGTTCAGATGATCCGAACAAAACGGTCAGATGGTAGAAATGATAAGAAGTATGGCAAAAGTTCCTACTATCTGGAACCATGGCGGTATAGTGGCACCTCAACCTCAAATGATATGGCCTGCTCTAGGAGCTTAACATAAGGATTTAAAATTAAAAGAACAAATATTTAAAGCAGCCCAGGCACACCTGACCTTAATGCCAGGAACTGGAGTGCTTAAAGGAGCTGAAAATGGATAAAAACACTTGGAAGCTCTGTGATTTCAATGATGATTGTGCTTTTAATCTGTGTTGTTTGTCTTTGTGTAGTCTGCAGATGTGGATCTTGACTCCTGCGAGAAGTAGCTCACTGTGACAAAGCTGCCTTTGCTTTTGTCAATTTGCAAATCAGAGAAGGGGGACTTGTTGGGAGCAGGCCCCCCAATCCTGGCCATAAACAAAATCTCTGCAGCACTGTAACATGTCCATAATGACCCCTAATGATTTACGGGAATGAGGGCAAGGAACACCTGGCCCGCCCAGGGCGGAAAACCACTTAAAGGCATTCTTAAGCCACAAACAATAGCATGAGTGATCTGTGCCTTAAGGACATGCTCCTGCTGCAGTTAACTAGCCCAACCTATTGGGTCCATCCCTTCGTTTCCCATAAGGGATACTTTTAGTTAATCGAATATCTACAGAAACAATGCTAATGACTGGCTTGCTGTTAATAAATACGTGAGTAAATCTCTGTTTGGGGATCTCAGCTCTGAAGGTTGTGAGACCGCTGATTTCCCACTTCACACCTCTATATTTCTGTGTGTGTGTCTTTAATTCCTCTAGCGTCGCTGTGTTAGGGTCTCTCAGACTGAGCTGGTCTCAGCATGCAGCAAACAGAGAGCCCAGAAATGTTCAAAGTGCCATCAATGCAGCATGTGCTGTCAGAACAGCAATCCTAATCTTTCCTTATTTTGGAAGTTATAAAATATTTCAAACGCACAGGAAAATATACAGAAAGATATAGCAGGTGCTCATTTACCTACTGCCTAGACTCCATGACGATAACATTTTGCCGAATTTGCTTTAGCTCTTTTCTTTCTTTTTTTTAAAATGGAGTCTCACTCTGTCCCCAGGCTGGAGTACAGTGGTGTGATCTCAGCTCACTGCAACCTCCGCCTCCCGGATTCAAGTGATTCTCCTGCCGCAGCCTCCCGAGTAGCTGGGAATATGGGCACACACCAGCATAGCTGGATAATTTTTGTATTTTTAGTAGAGAAGTGGTTTCACCATGTTGGCCAGGATGGTCTTGAACTCCTGATCTCAAGTGATCCGCCTGCCTCTGCCTCCCAAAGTGCTGGAATGGTGGCATGAGCCACCACGCCTGGCCTAGCTCTTTTTTTCCTAAGAAATCAAACTTTACAGATGCTACCGAAGACCCTTTGCATCCTGCCTGGTCACACACCTAAGGTCACTCCCAAGATCACTATAGTTCTTAAGAAGCCTTTATTTCCATTCTCCTTGTCTCCATAGCCTACTAGGATGAAAATACAATCCATATTATACATTCATGCACACACATATACACACAGAGGGCAGAGTGAAAATGGTACATGAAAACATTCACAGTTGATTTTGACAAAATTTGAGGATTTTTTTCTTTGCACTTGTACGTGTTTTCTACATATTCTCACTGGTCATATATTTAAGCAATGATGAGTAATGATAAAGTAACAAATAACTAAAGATTAGTGACAAAATGTGGTTAAATAAAAACATCTTTTACTATTTGCAAAAAATAAATGTTAATGTGGCGTGCGTGAAAAAGTATGCTAAGGTTCTTCAAATTCCCATCATAGAAGATCCTGGATGGATCATACTGTGCCAATCAGCGAGGTCCTACTCTTAACCTCCTGGTAGCTTCCTCAGCCAGAAGGCAGAAATCAGTAAGAAAACAATCAGGCATGGATAAACTAACAGTTGGATATCTAATGAACTTTTAGAAGATGATTACCATTGACTTTGACATTCTGTAAAGCTATTATTCTATCAGCAAACAACAGGAGTAGAAAAACATGCATCTAATAATAAACAGCAGCATCCAGCCCCATGCATCCCTTAGTTCTGGTTCATCGGTGTGGTGCTAGCATGCACAGCCATACACAGCAATTCTGCAGTCCGGCCTCTTTCACGGTTCTTCAGTCCTGTTCCCACTTTTCTCTGGTTCTTCAGAAATGGCCCCCTGTGCTCTGGCCTCTTACATTGGAATAGACCTGAGGCCTGGGACTGAGCTTGGGGAAAACAGGCTGAACCATTCTCCTGACCTGCTTTGGTTCCGCTGTTCGCACTGCCCAAACTTGGTGAAAGGAGATTCCATCCACCCAGTGTAGCTTGCACAAGCCCTGCTTCGGTAGTGTTTATTTGCTGTGTTTCATTATCTTGTCCACGTGTCCTTCAGAATCTCTTGAAAATGGGTGGTCTAAAGGGTTAGGGTATTCCTATTTGTCATATCATTTCTTAGCATACCCAACATCTCAACATTTGTCATCATCAGTGAACACCCAGTTAGACATAACTTACTTGAAGACCTTTTAACTCAACAGAATAAATATTTCATCCACTTTTATAGTGAATGGTAAAATGCCTTGGGGGCCAGAGTGAAAGGCAATGTCCTGATCTATCCCTCCCAAAGGGAGGGGGTGAGTGGGGAAAGACCCCTGTGTTCTTCCAGAGGCCACAACAACTTTGAACTTATGAGTCCTTTTCTGAACCTCATTTCCATAATGACAAGGGAACGGTAAGCACATCCTTGGATCCGAATCCTGACCACTTGCCGGGCGCGGTGGCTCAAGCCTGTAATCCCAGCACTTTGGGAGGCCGAGGCGGGCGGATCACGAGGTCAGGAGATCGAGACCATCCTGGCTAACACGGTGAAACCCCGTCTCTACTAAAAATACGAAAAATTAGCCGGGCGTGTTGGCGGGTGCCTGTAGTCCCAGCTACTCGGGAGGCTGAGGCAAGAGAATGGCGTGAACCCGGGAGGCGGAGCTTGCAGTGAGCCGAGATCGCGCCACTGCACTCCAGCCTGGGGGACAGAGCAAGACTCCGTCTCAAAAAAAAAACAAAAAAAAAACGAATCCTGACCACTGGAGAATCATTCTGCATAGCCCTCTTACCTGTTTGTGGGGAGAGCCAACAGTGCAGGAATGAATAGCTGGGATTACCATTGTGTCTGTTATTCAACTGGTGGTTGGTGTGGTCAATAAGGAGGACTTCTAGCCCATGAGAAGAGCCTAACAGAGGCCAACTTTGTCAGATACTGTATATGTTACTGAGCTATATGCCAGGAGGAGATAGCCATCAACCCAGCAAGTGCGGGATTCATTAGATTTGTAAATTTTAGGGACACTCTTCCTTCCTATGAATTTACTACTTGTTTTATTAAGTCTTTGTTTATGTTGCTGTCAAGTGAGTTTCTTTTTTTTTTTTTGAAAGAATCACTGTTATAATAACTTTAATTTATCTTGCATTTTACAGAAGTCTATGAACGATTTTTAAAAAACACCTCCTTACCCCATATCACGTTTCTCTGACAGGTGTTAAAGTAGGCAATGAGTATGTCAACAGCTTGAGCATCAGCGTCCTGCAAGGACTTCAGACCAACCAACCACTCGCCAAAAATCTTGGCAGCTTTTTTATCTCGTTTTTAATACAATGGTATATCCACTCTGACAGCAAACCTGTCCAGCCACATCTCCACAACAAGCTTTGCAAAATCAGTGATTAGCAAATTAGTTAGCTTTGGCACAGAACTGTGCTCGCTTGCCCGTGACAGCCTGGAAGCCGGTTTTGATACTGGCAATAGAACATCTAGAATGACAAGTTTCGTACTGTAGGAAATAGAGCTGCGTGTCCTTCTACAGGATTGTGTCCGGTGATCGGTAGGTGTCACAAGTGACATATTCCTTGATATATCTTCTCAAGACATTTTCTATCTGTTTCTGTTGGAATCTTCCTTTGATGACAAGTTGGTTATTACCATCTATAGAACCACTTGTACCCAATTCAGCCAACAAAAATGCAAGGAGATGTTTGGGCTGATGATGTAATAGTTTACAGATATCTGTAAAGTTGACAAAAGAAGTTTTCTTGGTTCCTACTCGGACGATCTGTGGAGGTTTCATGACAAATTTCCTTTTCTCCCCAGCAACCATATCTGGATTCTTTTCCCTCATGATGTTGAACACTCGATTCAGCAGCTGCTCGTATGTGTAGTCTCTTTCTGAGCCTACCCAAGCAGGGCCTGTCTGATTACTGAATGAGATGCCATCATCTTTTTTGTTGTCTTCATTTTCTAGAGCTTCATCTTTCTCTAGTATTTCATCCTCATCTGGGAGCTTCACATTCTTCTTTTTCTTCTTTTTATTGCCAAGCATAATGTCAAGGTCATCCTCTGGTTCAGCTGGTTCTTGAACATCACTTTCAATCTTAAGATCCTTTACACCTTCTTCAGCTTCATCAATATCAAATATCTTTTTAGTTTTTTTCTTCTTTTTCTTTTGATTAAAGAAGTTCGAGTCATCTAGATCATCCGAAGCATCTTTTTTCCTAGTGTCCTCTTCATCAGCTTCCAAATCTTTGTCCTCAGTTGGCTCTGGCTCCACTTCTTTTGTTTCTGAAGGCTGGGTTCCCTCTGTTTGGGTAGCCCCTTCCTCATCTAACATAAAAGGCTTCTTCTTCTTTTTCTTCTTGCTCACAGTAGGATCAAAAATCACCTCGTCCCCAGACATGGCTGCGGCTTGAGTGGGCTCGGCACGGACGGGAAGTCAGACGGGTCGGCCCCAGGCCCCGGCTGCAGCGCTGCTTTTTTGCCCGTACCTCTCCCACAACCGCACTAGGCTCTTGCATCCGCGAAAGGGCTGTCAAGTGAGTTTCTATCACCAAGGGACACTTCAAATTCCATCAGCTCTCCCCTCACTAGCATAGTTTCTTTGAAGGACTTAGCTATATACTGGTATGACCTATCTAGTTCTAAAATTAGGCAGCAATCTAGGCCCCCTAAGCATGTAGATCCTTTATGTTTCATGTAGTTTAATAGAACGACTGGGGGTGGATGCCTGTGTTGCCAGAGTACTTTTTTTTTCTTTCTTTCTTTTTTCCTTTTGAGACAAGATCTCACTCTGTCGCCCAGGCTGTAGTGCAGTGGTGCCATCATGGCTCACTGCAGCTCGACTTCTTGGGCACAAGTGACCCTCCTGCGTCAGCTTTCCAAACAGCTGGGACTACAGGCACAAGCCACCACACCCAGCTAATTTCTGTGGTTTTTGTAGAGATGGGGTTTCGCCATGTTGCCCAGGCTGGTCTTGAACTCCTGGGCTCAAGTGATCTGCCCACCTCTGCCTCCCAAAGTGCTGGGATTACAGGCTTGAGGCACTGCACCTGGCCAGAGTTCTAATTGTTAGCTCTTGGGAGAAAACTAAGAATCATCTAATTGAAACCCCTCATGTTATTGAAGAGGAAATCAAGTCCCAGCAAACTGGCATGACTTAACTCTACTTAACTCATTGTGACACTTAGTTGGATCAACATTACAGAAAAAGGAACACATAATATCTAATTTTCGCCCAGTATATTAATATGAAATACATCCTACAGCTATGTTGACTTCTTGGGTTGTTCTAAATTCTTCAAGATCACTATAATTTGGAGTTTCTGGTAATTTTAATATTTTATGTAATTCACATAAAAATTGGAACCTAATACTCAGATTCCTCTTATTAAAACGAAATTAAATCAGTATTTAGAAAATAAGTAAAGCTTCCTTTATTCTTTTTTTCTTCAAAAGTTACTTAAGATAAATAAAAATTTGGTTTCCAAACACTATCAGGCAGTAGAAAAAAGAATTTGAAGATTTAGATGAAAGGAACTTCAGATGCCTCCTCCAGGAATGTATGTACTTCCTTTTAAAGAGGTAAGAAAGCTTACATTGTTTAAAGAGTTTTTTAAGGTAATGTGTTGACTGTCCTTCTTTACTATAGTTTTTCTTTGAAAATATATGCTTTTCTAAAGAATAAATTATAATATAGTTTGGGAGAACAAATAGATAATTTTTAAGGAAAATTCAATATAATTTATAATTATGCATAATTTATGCATGCATTCATTTGATGGAGTTTATTGAAAACACTTTATTATTTTTCAATTTGCTTTCCTATTAAGCCCTTGAAAAAGTGTTCAGACATAGAAAAGTCAATGGCATAAAACAGAGCTAGTAGCTTATTTCTACGTAGTCACATATTTATCCTAGTTCCTTTCACAATTCCACGTCTCATTGTTCCATTACAAGTAGGACTCACAATATTTTAAAGGTCATCCTCATGTCATCCTGAAATGACATGAGGAGAGAGCTGTATTCTTTGGGAAACACTGATCACAAACCAAGAAAAGGCCCTGAACTTCGGGGAGTTTGTAAGACCTTGTGGCCACTCACCAAAATCTGTTTTCCCAATGCCAAAAATGAGCCCCTCTAGGAGAGGTGACAGCTGTTCCAAGATGCGTTCTCAGATGCTCATCTGTGATTTAGACATACTTGTAGATAGAGGAGGGGCAAAGGTAAGACCTCACACCCCACCCTAGCCCTGGCAAGTCCATCGGCAGCCCAAGTCCCTGTGTGTGGTGATCCACGGCTTCACAGCTTAGCTTTCTGTTAGGCCTCACAATGAGAGCTGTTGATGACTCGTTAATGCTAACCATTGATTCCTGTGTCCCTGGTTGAGACTCGAAGGACAACATGGCAAACAATACCAGTGTCACTTGTGATTTCTCCGCAATAGGAAATACTCTTCCGTTCCTCTCTGGCCACTCTGTCCTCACAGGGAGTGACTTCTTACCCTGTCCCTAAAACTCACGATGTAGACCCTGGACCCCTCATTCTTTCTCCTCAGTGACAAAGGTCTATAGTTCATATATTTTAAAAACTACTCTGTGGTTTATAACCTAATTTTTAAAATGCCATTTAAGTTGTTCTCCAAAACAATTTCACTGAATATTTAAAAACACGTTTGGAAAACGTAAGCACTATGGTTTTAAGCCAGCTGTCTAGGAACTTAGTTTGGACACATGAGAAAGATGGTCAAGAATCAAGAGCAGTGGTGGCGTCTTGGGTACCCACGGGGACACTGGACTGTTAAGGTAGTAAGGATAGTCCGACAGGTGGTTTCGGAGGTCTGAATTAAGTGTTAGTTTGTCAGTCCTTTATTATAAAATGGATCGTGTCCATTTTCACCTCTCATTAGAAAGCAGGCGCGCGCGCGCGCGTGTGTGTGTGTGTGTGTGTGCGCACGCGCTCACTCGCACTTCCTTTTCCCTTTGAATTTCTCCTTGGTACTGTTAAGTGTGTATTTAATGCAATGTTTTTGGAGGGGGTGGGGTGGCGAGTAATAGCTGCCTTAAAAACCTCATGAGCTCCCCCTGCTGTTTTGCAGCTGACAATACAAGTCCCTTGTATTTTAATTTCCAGAAACACAGAAGAATGAAAGAGAATCCCTCGTGGGTTTGTTTGATCTACGAGGCAGATGAATACTTGTCAGCTTTTTCTCCTGAAGGTTTACGAAATCACAGAGGAAAGGGAGAGTTAGCATTTGATCTGGGCTATCACTTAACCTGGGCACCGGAGCTGTCCCCCTCATTTGATCTAAGAAGCGGGTCTATTCCACTTTTGAATACCTGCCAATGAAGAGTGAAGAAACATATTACGAAGTTACATCAGATCTGAAATGAAATGACTAAAATCTGGAAGATGTGTTTCTAGTCACTTCATTTTTTAGTCTGTAAAGATTTGGAAAAAAAACTAATATGTTTTTAAAATATGCCTTGATACAGTTTCTGTTGTGTTTTTTTTCTCTAAAGCTTCTTGAAACTTTATATGTGGCTTGATTTAAATTAACTTAGTGTGAATTTTCAGTGAGAATTAAATATCACACAGAAATCACCTTTGTTAATCAATATTTTTTCATATATGTTATCAAGTATCATTTAACTTCACAAATTAAAAGTATCAGAAGATATGCATTTATCAGATTACAAATATATATGATGAAACACTTACTAGTCATCAGGCACGGGATCGGTCCTGGGGATATGATGGTGACCAAAATGGAGGTTTCAGTATTTGTATGTCTTATAGTCTATGAAGGCAGGCATTTATGTAATAAAACATTCAAATAAATATATAACAACATTATGAGTCATTTTTGAATATGACACTAAAAGAACAAGCAATAGGAGAAAAAAATAGACAAATTGGACTTCAAAATTAAAAACTTTTATGCATCAAAGTACACTCTCAACAGAGTGAAAAGCCAACCCATGGAATAGAAGACAATATTTGCAAATCATATATCTGATAAGGAGCTAATGTTCAGAATATACAAAGAACTCTTACAACCCAACAACAAAAAAGCATAGTCAAAGAACTTGAATCTCTGCTTTTAATTCTTCTGTGTATACACTCAGAAGTGGAGTTGCTGGATCATACAATAATTCAATGTCAATTGAATAGACTTTTCTCCAAAAATATTCCAATGGCCTATAAGCACATGAAAAGATGTTAAACATTAATAGAACATTTGATTTGCATCAGAGAACTACAAGTCAAAACTACAATGAGACTCTACTTCACACCCATTAGAATAGCTATTATACATATTAAAAAAAAACAGAAAATAACAAGTGTTGGTGAGCATATGGAGAAACTGGAACCCTCTGCATTGATGGTGGGAATATAAAATGGTGCAGCCACTGGGGGAAACAGTATGCGGGTTCCTCAAAAAATTAAACATGGAATTATTATAAGATCCAGCAAGTCCACTTCTGGGTATATACACAAAAAATTAAAAGCAGAGATTCAAACAGATATTTGTATATCCATGTTTATAACAACATTATTCACAATAGCAAAAAGATGGAAACCTCCTAAATGTCCATTAATGGATAAATGGATAAACAAAATGTGGTATATAAATACAATGGAATATTATTCAGCCTTGAAAAGGAAGGAAATTCTGATACATACTACAACCTGGATGATCTTAAAGAAATTATGCTAAATGAAATAAGCCAGTTACAAATGAGCACCTTTTGTTTTATTTTGTTTTGTTTTGCTTTTTTTTGAGACAGAGTCTCACTCTGTTGCCCAGGCTGGAATACAGTGGCATGATCTTGGCTCACTGCAACCTCCACCTCCCAGGCTCAAGCAATCTTCCCACCTCAACCTCCCGAGTAGCTTGGACCACAGGTGCACACCATCATGTTCAGGTAATTTGTATTTTTTGCAGAGATGGGGTTTCGCCATGTTGGCCAGGCTGGTCTCGAACTCCTGACCTCAAGCAATCCACCTGCCTAGGCATCACAAAGTGCTGGGATTATAGGTGTGAGCCACTGCACCCGGTTCAAATGAACAACTGTCATATGCTTCCTCTTACAGGAGGTTCCTAGAGTAGTTGCATGCATAGAGACAGGAAGTAGAATGGTGGTTGCCAGAGGGTTTGGGCTAAGCAGGAATAGGGAGTTGGTGTTTAATGGGTACAGTTTCAGTTAGAGAAGATGAAAAAGTTATGGAGATGGATGGAGGTGATAGTTGTGTTACCAAACGCCAGGGGTGTGGTCTAGATCCTGCTGCTCGCCACACAGAAAGCCAACAACTGAGACAGGGAGTACTGCCAGGAGGAAGCTTTAACTGGGTGCAACAGCTGAGGAGATGGGGGCTCAGTCTCAAATCCATCTCCCTGATCAACTAAAACTAGGGCTTTATATAACAGGGAAGAAATGTAACCATGTACGGGAAAACAGGAACTTGGAAGGGGTAAGGAACCCATCATGGTGAGTGAGGGGCCTGAGTCTCATTATCTGGATGTAGTGATCTGGTGAGTTTC
The DNA here is from genome assembly GCF_028878055.3 of Symphalangus syndactylus. Lineage (NCBI taxonomy): Eukaryota > Metazoa > Chordata > Mammalia > Primates > Hylobatidae > Symphalangus > Symphalangus syndactylus. The sequence continues at coordinate 158,224,289 of NC_072426.2, read as the reverse complement.
AGTTCTTTGATACTTTTTGAGAGGTCTGGGAGTCCTTTCCTGAGGAAGAAACTCAGATAAAACAAATGTAAGTTATAAGCTTTAAGACCACAAGGGTCTATTTCTATGTTTGTCAAAAACAACCAACCAACAAAACAAACAAAAAAACTGTCTATGGGACTATTGGGTCTGTTTCAGTTGCATAGCAATGTAATGCCACAGAACAGTTCACTTAAAAGTTATTAAAATGGTAAATTTTATATTATGCATATTTTGAGACAGTTTAAAATAATTACAGTAAGTAATTTGAAGGAGAAAAAAGCAACAGGTTTCTACCACCAGATATTTGGGTGGGTAAGGGGAGGTGGTCCAGGAAAGCCTTGCTGACACCTGCTGGTGAGCGTGGTGAGGGGAGTGGGATGGGCGTTGTAAGGCCTGTGCTGATAAGGCCTGGAGTGCTCTGAGGCACCAGGAGAGACCAAGGTAGCAGGTGCAGAGGCAGCGATGTGGCGAGCAGAAAGCCATGAGGGTAGGGAGGAGGGCAAGAGTGGAGCACAGTCCTGTCGCTGTGGGGAGGAGCTTGGGTTTTACCTGCAGCAATGAGAGGTTAAACACTGTCTAAGTTCCAGCTAAATAGGCCACTCAGACTGCTATGTGGGAAACAGATTCTGCGAAGCCAAAAATGTAGCCCGGGAGCCCGGTTAGGAGGCTGTGGCAAGGGTGAGAACTAGTGACTTGAACTATGAGAGTATCACAGGATATGGAGACAAGTGGAAAGATTGAAGGTTTTGGTGATGGACTGCAAGGGGGAGAAGGAGAGAGAGGTGCCCAGGCTGATGGAGTGTCAGTGCTATGGTAGGCAGAACTGAGTGCCTGGCTCGGTCTGCTCTGAAAATTAGGATCTGTTATTTCACTTCCAGAAAAATGAATTGACAAGGTACTTTTAATTCTTCAAAATAGAATGCTCCATAAATCTAAATTATTAGGATGGCAGTTCAAAGCTATCCACTACCCGGATCAAACTTCATTTCTGATCAGCTGGATCATAGGATACGAAATGACAGTAATGGGTAATAATTGTGATGTTTTAAATGTCTCTGGGCCAAAAGTGCATTCAGAAGTTAAAAGGTGATCTCAAGCTGCATGTCAGAGTTGTAAATGAGGTCATTGGAGCAGTTTTAAACTTTCAAGTCAATTTTTTTCCTTCAACGTGACTGAAAGTAATATTTGGGAAACGAATGGGGAAGCGGTTGAGGTATTTGAGTGAAGAAGAGAATCACTCTCTATTCACTTTGTAGGTGAAGTGTCAGTGAATAGACTGGACTGGAAACTCCCGACTCAATAAGCCAGAGAGCTCTGCCTAAGGAAGTAAGACGAGGTAGTCACTCTTGTCCAAGGAGAGGAACCGATTAGCGTTGCAAGCTCTTAGAGCCAACAGGGGCGTGAGGGGGCTCAGAGAGCATGTCTGTGACTGGCAGCCCGGGACAGGATGCAACGGGAACGCGGGAGGCGGGCAGACAGGCGAGGCTGGGAACAACTCTGAAGGGGCCAAAGTGAAATGAAGACTTCTTAACACTTCATTCCAGTTGTTCAGAAACAAAGCACTTAGGTTAGCCGAACGGATGAAACCTGAGTCTGCTCCAGCCTCTGGATCCAGCTGCAGGAATAGAGAAGACGGAGGAACATACGGAGCTCACTACAGCTCCACCAGCAGCAATATCCTCCCTCTGTGACTGTCCAGGCCAAGTAGCCAATATATTGATCCAACAGATGGATTGTAAGGAAATGACAAAGATGGAAGGGAAATGTGTGGATTAGAAGAGATCTGAAAAACATGCCAAATGCTTTCAAATGAGCGAGACAAAAACTGGACGGTCCAGGGATGCATTTGGGTGTTAAAATTATGTTTTAAAAACATCCATGGAAATGATTACCATAAAAATCAGGATAGTGGTTAGCTAGTTGGAGAGAAAGAGGTCGTGGTTGGGATGAGGTCACAGGGAAGGAGCAAAGTTCTATCTTGACCTGGGTGGTGGTTACAAGGCTGTTCACCTTAAGATAAATCATTAAGCCACTATTTGCTTTGTGTGGTTTCCTGTATCTTTGTTTTATTTTATAATAAAAAGATGTTTTAAAGTGTTTAGTTCTTATGAGGCATTACGTTCTCTTTATTCTGTTCTCTAACCCTCAAAATCCTATCCCCATAACTTAGCAGTGCAATTTGGCCGTGTTTACATCAGGCCTATTTTGTTTTATTTTATTTTATTAATTTATTTATTCATTTAAAAATAGAGACAGGATCTTGCTATGTTGCCCGAGCTGGCCTTACTCCTGCCTTCAAGTGATCCTCCCGTGTCAACCTCCCAAAGTGTTGGGGTTACAGACATGATCCACCATGCCCGGCCTATTCTTCTGTTTTTGTTTTGTTTTTTGAGACAGAGTCCCTCTGTCGCCCAGGCTAGAGTGCAGTGGCACAATGTTGGCTCACTGCAACTTCTGCCTCCTGGGTTCAAGTGATTCTCCTGCCTTAGCCTCCTGAGTAGCTAGGATTCCAGATGGCCACCACCACACCTGGCTAATTTTTGTATTTTTAGTAGAGATGGAATTTCACCATGTTGGTCAGGCTGGTCTCAAACTCCTGACCTCAAGTGATCTGCCCTCCTTGGCCTCCCAAAGTGCTGGGATTACAGGCGTGAGCCACCGCACCTGGCCCCTGTTCTTATAGATGTATAATTTTTATTGTTGAAGTCATTGTTATCATTTCCATGTCAAGCACACTCTTCCTCAAGATCAATTTCAGTGGCTACCAGAAACCACTCACCTGTGGTTGGATCTTTGAGTTGCTTCCACTACTATGGAAAATACTTGTCATTTATTTTGAAGTTTGGAAATTGGCATTTGTGTAATACAGATGCTATTGTTTTAATTATACACACACACACCCACACACACACACACACACACACACACACACATATATATTTATATATTTTTTTTTGTGGAGGGGAGTCTTGCTAAGTTGCCCAGGCTGGTCTCAAACTCCTGGACTCAAGCAATCCTCCCACCTTAGCCTCCCAAAATGCTGGGATTACAGGTGTGAACCACTGTGCCTGGCCTTAAATGTACATTTTATCAGAAATAGTAAGAGACTCCATTTTGTGTTGCATTCTTGCTCTACTCAGTTTAACAAAAAAAGAGCCTCATCTTAGAGCTTAAGCTACCATAAGGAATTGCTCCATTGGTCTTTTATAGACAGTTCTCGAGCCCATATTCTGTGCCAGACTCTGTGCTAAGTTCTGGGGTTGAAAACATGAGTATGATCTAGTACCCTATTAAAAAGCTCACGGATGGGTCAACCGTCAAAAATAGTGCAGAATTGCGAAACCAAAATAAGTGGATATTGGGCTTCAACTCTTTCTAGAGGAATCCCACGTAAATGCTACAAATACTGGTCCCTATCGCGAGTGCTACTCCTCCCTAGTTCTCTCTCTACACGGAAGCCAGAGATTGAAAGGCACATCTAATCAAGTCTTCCAACAACTCACAGGCCACACTAGACAACCCCCAGCTCCTCAAAAGGGCCCCTTGCATGCCTTGGAGCCTCACAGAGATGTTCTGTCTACCTGAAACCTCTTTCTTCCTTTTCTTTCCCATCTCACCTGGTTAATTCCTACATTTTCTTCTGGTATCAGCTGGCATGCAACTTTCTCTGCCTCACCTCGACTAGTTGAGAGCCTCTGAGCTGGATCCCCTCTGCCCATGCCTCAGAGTTCCTCTTCTGGACTTGTCACGCTTTAATAATTACTTACTGTATTTAATGCCTTCCTCGATAGCCTCTAACTGCTATCAGCACATTGTTGCCTTGCTTCCAGCCCTCTCAGTCCTGCCACGTGCAGGCACTTAACAGGCATTTGTTAAATGAAGGGCAGGGGTCGTGCACAGATTATGAAGAGAAACAGCAGTGTCTCATGGGGATCAGGAGGGGAGCAGGTGGAGCATCAGAGGAAGCTTCCCAAAAGAGATGAGACTGCACCCTAAAGAGGAAGCTGGAGTTCACCAGGTAAAGAAGGGAGGTGAGGCTGCTGGGGTGGTGGTGGGATGACTCGAGGCAGAGGAGTCTCTGCAAAGGCCGGGGAGAGCTCTGCAAGTTCAGGCAACTGCAGGTATTCTAGTCGACAGAACTGTCAGGGAGTGGAATGGGCCAGTGACCCTTACCACGTAGGAAGACTTGGTTTACTGGAAGGATGCTGCACACAGAGCTGTGATCCAAACCTCACACCCCGGTACACGTGCAGCCCTGCTGGGGACAGACGCAGCAATGTGTCATTTCAGATCCCTTGTCTCTCTCAGGTGGGATGTTTATGGGGAAAAGCCTTCACCACTTGATTCCTCTCATGCTGGATTGACCAGCAAGGACTGTCTCAAGGTGATTTTGACTGGCTGTCAACATCTTGGACGAATCTGAGTGTGAAATGCTGGGAAAGTGGTAAGACGCGCGGTGAGTCATATCTAGGGGAGAAGGAAACTTAGATATGTGTTTGTATTTATTCATAAAATACTGTTTTCAAAAAACAAGAATTTAAAAATTACTCAGTTTATGTGCCTGTGTGGACTATCTTTTAAAGGATACACAAAGAACAAAGTGCTTCCTAGGATGGGCACTGGATGGCTGGGGACAGACACCAGAGGAAGACTTATTTGTCACCACATAAGCTTTTCTATATTTAACATTTTGTCCCGTGTAAGTGTATTAGCTATTGAAGATGTATTTTTAAATTCGTGTGTGCATAAAAAAACTGTAAGGGAGCATATCAAAAAAGCTAGCAGTGCTTATATCTGGATGGTGGGACAGGTGTTTTTGTGTCTGCTTTATCCTTTCTATGTGAGCATGCATTGCTTTGGTAAATAGTTTAAAAGGGATGTTGGCTGGGTGTGGTAGCTCATGCCTATAAGCCCAGAACTTTGGGAGGCCAAGGCAGGAGGATTTCTTGAGCCCAAGAGTTTGAGACCAGCCTGGGGCACAGAGCAAGGCTCCATCTCTACAAAACCAAAAAAATTAGCCGGGCATGGTGGCATGTTCCCGGAGTCCCAGCTGTTCAGGAGACTGAGTTGGGAGGATCACTTAAGCCCGAGAGGTTGAGACTGCAGTGAGCTATGATTACATCACTGTGCTCCCTTATCTCCAAAAAAAAAAAAAAAAAAAAAATTGTTAATGGAAAGGGATGTGATTTTTTTTAAAGCTGAATTTTAAAGACTACATTGGGACACTCAACTGCTCAGTTTTGAAGTCAAGGAGGACTACAACTTTACACCAGGAGAGAAGAGTATTTCTAAACTTAGCCTTAGACCTTACTATTCTAAGAGAGTATGAAAATGTTGTTGATTTAGCAGCTGCTGCATCGAAGAAAGCACACTGGACTGATGGAATAGTTCTGTGGCTTTGGAGAAGCTGTGTTGGCCCTCAGCTGCAGGCTGTGTGTAATGATGCCTACTGCGGAGGTTACTGTGGGGATGGAATGGAGTGACTGCGTGTGAAAGCACCTACCACCGTGACAGGCGCTGGGAGGCGCCAAAGAGGCTCTTTTGGGTGAGGTGGCCCCCTCTTGATTTCCACCAGCTCCACGAAGCCCACTCCAAACAGTGTGTATGTTGTGTGAATGCAGCTTTAAGACAAATCCTCTGCCCTGTTCCACCCCAGTGGCTGCTCTGCACTCTTAATACCTGGATCTTCTGGAGGCGTCTTTGTACCTGATCCTTAGCAAGTTCTAAAAAAGATCTCTGGGCCAGGCATGGTGGCTGATGTCTGTAATCCCAGCACTAAAAAAGATCTCTGTCTTCTTTCTTGTTTAAAATTTTTTAGAGATGGGGTCTCTGAACATTGCCCAAGCTGGCCTAGAACTCCTGGGCTTGCGTGATCCTTCCGCCTTGTTCTCCCAAGCAGCTGGGATTACAGGCGCACACTGCCACACAGGTTCCTTTCTTCTATTCTTAATATTTTCCCTGATGCAAAGAGGGAAGTGCTTTAAAGTCACTCACCCTGGAAAACAAAAGAAAAAAGACGGAAATGCTAAAATTAAGACTGCTTCAAGGAAACACAAAAAAGGCAGTGAATTGACAACATAAACAATTTTTTCAAAAATCCAATATTGTAAGTAGGTAACCAATTTCAAAGGATACAGTTTTCATCCATATCCAAATCTCACACAGATTTCAGTTCTTTTTTTTTTTTTTTTTTTTTTTCCGAGATGGAGAGTTTCACTCTGTCGCCCAGGCTGGAGTGCAGTGGCACAATCTTGGGTCAATCTTGGGTCACTACAACCTCCACCTCCTGGGTTCAAGCGATTCTCCTGCCTCAGCCTCCTGAGTAGCTGGGATTACAGGCACCCGCCACCATGCCCGGCTAATTTTTGTATTTTTAGTAGAGACAGGGTTTCGCTGTGTTGGCCAGGCTGGCCTCGAACTCCTGACCTCAGGTGATCTGCCCACCTCAGCCTCCCAAAGTGCTGGGATTACAGATGTGAGCCACGGTGCTTGGCCAGATTTCAGTTCTAATAGCTAATAGCTATGGGGTTGAAACTATTATCCAGCTGCTGCTCTGTTAACTTCCTGAATCCTCCCACCACCAGTGGGATAGGCACAACTGTCCCATTCACTTGTGCAAACTGAAGCCCAGAGCTGTGAAACCGTGCACTGGAGGTCGTACAACCAGAAAACAGCTGAGCCTGGTCTCCAGCCCAGCAGTCTAGCTCCAGGGCCATGTTCTTCATCACCATGCCTCTCAGTGATAATATAATTAATGCCTCTAGCAATGGTATTATTTGACTATAAGAATTAACGGAAGTCCAGAGAAAACGTAGAACACACATTCCATATAATTTTGTCAGCATTTCATACCTAGGGTTTCTGAAGCCATTCCATAAACAGGTTTGTATGAATGGGGACAATGTTGCTACAATTACACATTTCCCTTCACCTGGGCAGGATAAGGACCAACCTTTCACTGGAGAAGAGTCAGCAGGGCTGGGTGTGCTGACCAATCGCCTAAGGGAAAAGGTACTTGGGACTTTCTTGGCCTCTCAAATACAGCATTCCCAAGAGCCTGGCATGGAAGAGAGCTCCGTCCACCCCAGAAATGAAGGAAGTCAGTGTGCGTGGACGCTGATTTGGGGTAATGTCAAGCAGAGAGGCTTGAGAAATAAATATGCAGGGGCCTCCATGGGAAGATCTCACAAAGAACTTGGGCTTCATCCTAAGAGCAACAGGAAGCCACCGAATAATTTTAGACAGAGGAATTTAAGATGTGAGTTTTAGGAAAAAATCACTCTTCCTGCTCTGCTGAAAATGAATTAGAGGGAGCAAAAATGGAGGCTGGGAGAATTGGTGGTAAGGGGGACAGCAGTCTGAAAAGGAACATTGGCAGCCTGGCCTGTGGTGAGGGCAAAGGGGATGGAGAGAAGCGAAAGGATTCAAGGCAGGTGGCGAAATCGACAAGATGCGGAGTTCAGGAGAGAGAGACTGATCTTGGGATGAGGTGGATCAAGAGAGAGAGATCGCGTGTCTCCCTGGGGTGAAGACAGATCAGGAAATGAGACCAACGTGTGATTTTCCTATATCACATAGGATGATTTTGCCTAGATTGAGGGCCTCAAAAGAAACCTTCAGGATAACTGAATCCTGCCTAACAGGAAAAAAGCTGGGAATCGGGGTAGGAGGGAGAGAGAAAGAGGAGAGATGAGAAGGGCGGAACCATTTATATTTTGATATGTTTATATTTGTTTCGGGAGAAAGAGTTTATTTGTCCAATAAGTTTCTCTTCTGTAGCTCCAGGGTGACTGGAAGACTCTACATGTAGCTTCTGAGAAGCATTTAGATCAGTTCTTAAGCTTTGCAACTTCCTCCTTAGTGAAGACGAGGTTTATCATACCATGTCAAAGTATGACGAGAAGTTAGATGGGAAAATTGATTAAACGTCTTTTTTGAAAGAAACTTGCAAATCACAGTGAACACCTGATGCCAGAGAGCCACCATCAAGTGTACTGTACATTTATCAATGCTCTCTCTACCCACATCACTTGCTTCTTACCTACAGGACTGTCCTTCTCACGGAAAAATCACTTGATGCTTCTTGGAAATTACTTGTTTTCTAAACTCCATTTATCCACTGAGCAGGTTCACCTTTCTGGGTGTCTCTTTCTCTAATCATAAATGAAAAGGTTTGAAAGTATTGTCTCATTGATAAATGTTCTTTTCACATCACGGAAACAGATAACATAATCCTAGTTTCCGTCATTTTAGAAATTATCTTTCCATTTTAAATTGTATTCTAAGAAATTATTTGTTCAATTTCTTTGTTCTGAAATTAATGACAGAGCAATGCAATGCCTTCCCCAGTAGTCTTTCTTCACCACATATATTTGGGCCATCATCAGCCTGGGTTCAAGGCCAGAGTCACTATCATTCGGTTCTAATACGACAATATCCATGCTGCTCTCGTCTTTTTGACCGAACTGTGATGTAGTTCAGATGGGATTCACTTGTATTCACATCTACCTCTTTACTGAAACTCAGAGTAGGAAGGGTTTGTGAAATCAGGTTCTTCAAGCTTTCACAGATTTATTGCTCATGGCCAGAATGTAAGGTTGCATATGACACTCTCTCCGATTTGACTTTTTTCCAAAATGGCTTCTCCAAGTGCCCAGAACTGGCTTTGCCATACTCCCTCAGTATTGCGAGGGCTATCTGGCTTGCAGTTATGGCTATGCATGCAGCATACAATACATCCAAAATGTACAGGGACAGCGTGCAACTTCCAGTCCTAAAACCTCAGGCATTTTATTTCTGGCTACCCTCTATAGGAATTTTGTCTTCACTTACCACACTTTATGTTGTATTTAGAAAGAGCAACAAGGCTAGACCACAATTTTTTTTTTTTTTTTTGAGACGGAGTCTCACTCTGTCGCCCAGGCTGGTGTTCTGTGGTGTAATCTTGGCTCACTGCAACCTCTGCCTCCCGGGTTCAATCGATTCTCCTGCCTCAGCCTCCCGAGTAGCTGGAATTACATGCGCATGCCACCATGCCCGGCTAATTTTCGTACTTTTAGTAGAGATGGGGTTTCACCATGTTGGCCAGGCTGGTCTCAAACTCCTGACCTCAAGTGATCCACCCGCCTCAGCCTCCCAAAATGCTGGGATTACAGGCGTGATCCACTGCGCCCTGCCTAGACCACAAATTTATATTCTGACAAATATAAAACAAAAATCATGTTTATGTAAAAAAAGGGAGTGCTGATACTAGAGGTTAAAACGCAAAAGTTTTATTGTGAAAAACCTCTACTAATGTAACTAACAACATTATAGAGAAGTCTTGCTTTTGTGTCATTGCAAACATTGCAGAAGGTTGTCTAGAAATATCATAGTGATAAAGTTTCATTGTATTTATAAAGTTTTAACTGATATATTTTATTGACTCTTGCTTTTAAGCTAAACATTATAGTAAATGAAGCAAAAATGCTCATGTTCCCAATTCTCCTGGGGTCCTTTTTCCTCTCACTCTCTCTATAGTCTAGCCCAGAGTTCCCACCCCATTCAATTTCCCATCCCCATTTACTAGCATTTCGGTAACTTCCCCCCTATCTCCCATGCCCCTATTCAGCATAACGCTGCTTGCTGCCACTCTTCTGTTTTTCTTCAGCCCTACTTGCTATAGAGGGAGTTGGTCAAAAGTATAATTGCACAGATTTGCAGACTTTCTTTATTATTATTATTGTTATACTTTAAGTTCTGGGATACATGTGTAGAATGTGCAGGTTTGTTACATAGGTATACGTGTGCCATGGTGGTTTGCTGCACCTATTGACCAATCCTTTCAGTTCCCTCCCCTTTCTCCCCACCCCCTAACAGACCCTGGTATGTATTTCTCCCTTCCCTGTGTCCATGTGTTCTCATTGTTCAACTCCCACTTATGAGTGAGAACATGCAGTGTTTGGTTCTCTGTTCCTGTGTTAGTTTGCTGAGGATGATGGCTTCCAGCTTCATCCATGTCCCTGCAAAGGACACGATCTCATTCCTTTTTGTGGCTGCATAGCATTCCACGGTGTATATGTGCCACATTTTCTTTATTTAGGTTGTCACTGATGGGTATTTGGGTTGGTTCCATGACTTGGCTATTGTAAATAGTGCTGCAATAAACATACGTGTGCATGTGTCTTCATAGTTGAATGCCTTCTATTCCTTTGGGTATATACCCAGTAATGGGATTGCTGGGTAAAATGGTATTTCTGGTTCTACATCCTTGAGGAATCGCCACACTGTCTTCCACAATGGTTGAACTAATTTACACTCCCAGCAACAGTATAAAAGTGTTCCTATTTCTCCACAGCATCTATTGTTTCTTGACTTTTTAATAATCGCCATTCTGACTGGCATGAGATGGTATCTCATTGTGATTTTGATTTGCATTTCTCTAATGATCAGTGATGATGAGCATTTTTTTCATATGTCTGTTGGCTGCATAGATGTCTTCTTTTGAGAAGTGTCTGTTCATATCCTTTGCCCACTTTTTGATGGGTTTTTTTTTTTTCATGTAAATGTGTTTAAGTTCCTTGTAAATTCTGGACATTAGACCTTTGTCAGATGGGTAGATTGCAAAAATTTTCTCCCATTCTGTAGGTTGCCTGTTCACTCTGATGATAGTTTCTTTTGCTGTGCCTGAGCTCTTTAGTTTAATCAGGTCCTGTTTGTCAATTTTGGCTTTTGTTGCCATTGCTTTTGGTGTTTTCATCATGAAGTCTTTGCCCATGCCTGTGTCCTGAATGGTATTTCCTAGGTTTTCTTCTAGGGTTTTTATGGTTTTGGGTTTTACAGTTAAGTCTTTAATCCATCTTGAGATAATTTTTGTATAAGGTGTAGGGAAGGGATCCTGTTTCAGTTTTCTGCATATGGCTAGCCAGTTTTCCCAGCACCACTTACTGAATAGGAGATCCTTTCCCCATTGCTTGTTTTTGTCAGGTTTGTCGAAGATCATATGGTTGTAGATGTGTGGTGTTATTTCTGAGGTCTCTGTTCTGTTCCATTGGTCTATGTATCTGCTTTGGTGCCAGTACCCAGACTTTCATAATGATAGTTTCTTATCTCCCATGTGAGCCAGAAGTAAGTTGGGTCCATCGAGCTCTAACCTAGCAATTCTATTCATTGGGGAGCTCTTTCCTCTGGCCCTAGTTTTTCCTTCATGCACACCCTTGTGTACACAAGCATACACCCTGCACACACGTATGTGGCACTCCTGGGCCTGCACCGTGCATGCACACAGGCATGTATGTGTATCTCCATTCCTAGCTGCACACAGATAAGCACCCAGGTTCTGGGTTTTTAGGATAGCCAATAGCCATTTTTTCTTCCTACTGTTCCCAGAACCCTTTGATATATAGATGTAGGTGTCAGGCGGAGATAAAAATGTCTGTTTTGCAACTGACAGGAGGATGTGACATCAGTTTACAGGACAGTGGGCTTGCAACATTTCACCTTAGAATTAAGCTTATCCAGGTCGGGCGCGGTGGCTCACGCCTCTAATCTCAGCACTTTAGGAGGCCGAGGCGGGCGGATCACGAGGTCAGGAGATCGAGACCATCCTGGCTAACACCGTGAAACCCCATCTCTACTAAAAAAATACAAAAAATTAGCTGGGCTTGGTGGTGGGCGCCTGTAATCCCAGCTACTTGGGAGGCTGATGCAGGAGAATAGCGTGAACCTGGGAGGCGGAGCTCGCAGTGAGCTGAGATCATGCCACTGCACTCCAGCCTGGGCAACAGAGCGAGACTCTGTCTCAAAAAAAAAATAAATAAAAAAAATAAAAGAATTAAGCTTATCCATCACAAGCACAGGAAGAGCTAGACAACTTCCAACCAGCCAGTTGGGCATGCAGGCTTGCTTTCTGTGGGTAGGCTGACACCAAAGAGAAAGGGGCTGAGTGCAGCATGCCTGGGTCCTGCTTCCAAACACTCCAATCAGATCACTGGGGAATATGAAAGGAATGCTGAGAGGTGCTGAGTGTTACTCTAGTAATGTCCCTCCACATGGAGCCAGGAGCAGTGGGAAATCAAAGTCCCTCTCAACCACACATGTAAGTATACATGGCCACATGTGTACATGGATCAGTTCTCTCAGCAGGCTGTGGGTGTTGGGGAGTCAGACCTCAGGAGCCAAGCACCCAGAAAACCAGGGAGAAGGAGAGCTGAAGGCCAAACAAGAAAGGGAGGGGAGTTGGGGGACAGAGTCCAGGGAGCTGGGGGCTGCAGCAGGGCTGGAACCTGCATCTGGGGTTGACTCCTCAGGCTGACTGTGAACTCAGGAGTGGAGCAGTAGGTGATGAATAGGATAGGCAAAAGGAAAAAATGGAATGGAAAACATGAACAGGAAATGGGGGAGATGCTGAGAAGAACATTGAGGTGCTACCAAAATTGCATTTAAGGAACATTGAATTAGTTTGTGTCCTTCATGGTCTAAAAAAAATTTGCAATGGCCAAGATTTGTACATGAATAGCATTACACTGTAGGGAGTGTGTGGCTGCAGATACAAGAGCTGTCGTACAACAACACGAGGCCAAATTTCTGTGTATAAAAGATTGTAAGGGATAGCATTCCAGATTTACTAGAGGGGTTCTGACGACCAATCATAGCTTGAAGCAGGGTGCACAGCTCCAAGGTTGATCATGGGATGAATTAGAAACCCTTATCCTGACTTGTCCTAAATGAAGACAATTGTTTGCTCCAGAGCAAGACTTGGGAGTTTAAAAAGCCCTGAGATTAAAGACTTTTTTCGTGATTTGCCTGGGCATTTTGTTTTTAGTTTGAGCTAGCCCTACATATCTAACTCTTTGGAAGGCAGAGGTAGATTAAAAATAGCTTATTATAATAGCTAACATATACTGAACATCCCCTATGGGCCAGGCACTGTCTGCAGCGCTTTGATGTCCCAACTCCCTGAATCCTCATAGCAACTCTAGGGAGTATGCGCTTTTGATAGCTTTGTGTTATGGATGACGAAAGAGACCCCGAGAGGCTGAACAACTTGTCCAAAGTCACGCAGCTAGTAGACAGCAGAGCTGGAATGCAAATCCAGGCTGTCTGACTCCAGAAGCTACACTCTGCATCATAAATGGAGCAGAAAGGAGGGTGGAAGCTGACTTGGCCCAACCTGGAGCTTTTCCATGTGAAAGGAGCAGAACTCCATCAAGCTGGTTTTGAATCCAAATTCTACAGTTGTGTTCTGCATTTAGCTGGACCTGCAGGGAGAGTTCACTGCTTTACCCAAGCAGGCCAGGCATGGTCTCCTGCTGCCAGACCACAAGGGAGAATGTCCAGGCAAAGGCAAGACTGTTGCTCGTTCTGACAATCCTCAGAATGCGTGTGGAGTGCTCCATGGATTTCTGGGTGGATGTACAATTACTTGCTAGTCTCTGATGACACAGGGTGGCGACTGAGGATAGGGAGGACCTGACGCAGAACTCCAAGAGCTCAGCACCGTTAGGCAGTTCATTCAGCCGTTCCCCAAGTATTTATCAAACTCTTCCTCACGCCCATGTGGCCTTTCTTTTCTTCTTGTTACTCTATGCAGACACCCACTACCAGCTTCCCAGAAGTCCATGCCTCTGTGGGCTCAGGCACTTCCCATGGCAGCTCCTCCACCTTCCTTTCCCGGTATCCAGCGGCCCGGACTGGAGGGGCTCTCACTGACACACGGGGCTGTCTTTGTTCAACAACGCTTGGAAGCACAAGTGAGCTCTGTATTACCGCCCTTTCGGCAGGGGCGGCTGGAGTGCCTGGAAGCGACTAGTTCCAGCCCTGCTGGGCCACAGGGACTGACCCCAAGCACCAGCCATCAGCTTTGTTCCTTGAGCTTCTGGAGAAAACCTTTGATTTCATGGGGATCATTATTTTTATTCTTGGCCACTCAAGGATGAAGCCCAAGAAACAAGAGGTTGCCCCTTTCAGAGGCATCACAATGGGTTACCTCCAGCCAAACCCACTGTTTTTTGTTACTTCTAGGTTTGGTTGGGCCTCTCTTGGAAACCATTACTATACAACTTACTTAAAGAAAGTGGAGGGATTGGGCATAAGAGACTCAGACAGAGGGAGACAGGAGAGGGGCTATAGCTGGGAAGCTGGAGGTATTGTATTGTCAGAGACAGTGCAAGAAGAACACATTCATGTCACAAACAGATTTGAATCCATTCCATTTTGTAGTGACATTTTTAATCTTTTGCAAAGTCAAACTATTCCAAGATTGACTTTTAGCCAAGCCTGGAGAATTGGGACTTTGGGTGAAAGTTTCAGAAAAAGACACAAAACATACACACGTACACACACACGGTGGGGGGAGAGAGAGAGAGAGAGAAAGGGGCAAAGAGAGAAAGCGGAGGGAGACTTTTATCCTAAAGTCATTGTAAATCTAAAGCAGGGTTTTATCCTCCACAGTTAAATGAGAAAGGAAAAAAATCAAGAATACCAACATTTGAGGTACAAAGACTGTCATGGACCAGTGGAAGTTTGCAAAATTATATGTAAATGACGGCAGTTTTTACTGTGGTGGCCCCGTGCATTCCCAAAGCTAATCCCAAAGAGAAAATCTACTTAGCAAAAGAAAGTTTTGTCTAATTTGGTTAACAGTTGAGAAGTGACAAAAATGCTGAATATATTAATAATTTATATTTCCAGGGTAACACTATATCTTTAATGCTTCACTGCCAAAGGGAATTCAGATTGGCTTAATGCTCAGATAAAAAAAACCCTGAAAGGCCTTCTTCATATTCTGTATCCAGCGCTGATGAAAATGGGTGTAAGACACGTGTTCCAATAATAGGCACCACCCATTCTCCCCATTTCTGCATAATTTGTTTTTATCCCATATTGCTCAATGTATATTCGTTATCCGGGAGGGCTGCCTGGTCTCACTCTCACTTCTATGCTCCAGCTCTATCACTTCATAGAAAGGAGAGAGCCCACATTTTATAGACAAGTTATTTCAAGAACCTCTCACATGCAAGACCTTTTCTAAAGTTTAAGATTTTCTCCTGGCAAAACATATACGTGTAAGTTTCACTTTATGGGCAATGTAATGAGGGCTTTTTTTTTTTTTTTTTTTTTTTTTGCCTGTCTGTGCATAATGAAGTTTGATGGTTTACAAATTGCAGGTCGTCCCATTCCATGACCTCAGCAAACAGTCTAGGTCATAGCTTTCTTAAACCCTGTCCAGAGAAAATAGAATAAGTTAATTTACCTCCTCCAGCGGATCTGAGAGAAGACAAATCACCACAGTTCAGCGAAATGGCCTCTGGAAACAAAGAGGAAAACGTGCTACCTAATTTCGAATTATTTATTTAAAAGGCATTAAAGTTAATGAGGCACAGAAGTTCAAAGAAAAATTTAAATACCCAGAAACACAAATTTAGCCAGTTGGATACATTGTTTATTTTACCTATTTACATAAAACAACGGGGAGCCCTATTTTGCCCTTTGAGTCTTAGAGAAACAGGATTTTAGCTTGCCGTTTTGATGCATCGCTATTTTGTGGGTAGGGCACAGATGTCCTGGAACTGAAAATCACAATCCCCTAAAAGACCATTAGCCAAGTCTCTCCTGGATTCCAAGCTTTCCTCACCACGTTGTGGGTGGGGCGAGATAAAAAAAAAAAAAAAATCTCACTGGGGAAAGGATAAGGAGGACTTTTCTCTCCAAGCCTGAGAACTTAAACGGAGAGCCCAGGGTCTCCATCCTGCACCAGTGGCCGAATGGTAGAGGATGGCGGGTAGGGAACAATCCCCTAAGTGGTGGGGAAGGGGCGTCTCCCAACCCGGCAGGTGCCGACCTCCCGCCGAGACGCCCAGAGCCCCCGAAGCTGGCCTGCTCTGAGCGCAAAAGGCAACGCCAGCTTCTCGGGAGCCTCAGGCTCTGAGTAGTTATCATCAACGATGTTGTTTCTAATCCGCAACTCAGAACTGTACTTGGTTCCGGCATTTTTTAGAGGATTTTTAGTTCTGTAAACTCAGCCACGCGCCCCGCTGGCCCGGGTTTCGCCACATTCCAGACCCGCGGCTGTGCGGTGCGCGCGCGTCGGGCACTTGGCTCCGGGTAGGAAGGGCGCCGGGGTCGCAGCTGGCAACAGTCCGCCTAAGTCAGTTTGGGGCAGGTCCTTCAATTTGCATTTTCCTGAGAGCCAAGGGCAGTGTTCTTCGCCTCCCCTGTTTCTCTGAGGCTAATGCTCAGGAGGCGCGCGGGGCGGATGCAGGGAGCCGCGAATCTCGCCCTTAAGCGACGCCTAGAATATCTGTCTGAACCTCCATTTAACGTCCTCCTCCGTCAGACTCCGCAGCGGGCCCCTTGGGTTACTGAGGTCTTTTACCTTGAACCCTGTCAGCCTTGCGCCCTGGGCACCGCGGAGGGAATGGGTTGCGGATGAGCAGAAGGTAGTAAATAAATCCCTCTCTTTGGTTCTTTATCAGAAAACGTTTATTACCAGGGGGAGATCCTTCAGAAGACTCATTCGCTCTTTGCCTCCCCCCGCCCAGTTTTTTTGGGGTACAATATTTACACAATATGTGTACAATATATACAGCATTTCTCCTAAATAGCGCCCAAAGCGCGGAGAAATCTGGCGGGCGAGTGGGCGTCAGAGCACCGGGGGGTGCTGGGGCGTGTGCAGGTTAAGGGCGTTGGGGTGCGCGTGGCCGATCAGGTTGAGGTAATGCCGGTCCAGGCCCTGCACTGGCGTCAGGAAGGGGCTGTGCTGCTGCGCTGGGCTCGCAAGAGGCACTGGCGCGCTGGGCAAGTAGGGCAGCGCGGGGCTGCGGGCCGCGCCAGGCGGCCAGGGGAAAGGCCCGGCACCAGAGCCCTGCGGGAACACAGCGGCTTCGCCCGGGCTGTGGCCGGCGAATTCGGGCCCCCCAGGGTGCAGCTGATAGGAGAAATCCGGCTCCGGGAGCGAACCCAGCGGCGGAAAGGCTGGCTCCGCGCCCAGGCGGGCCTTGGACTGCAAGAAGGCGAGGATGCGCGCGTACTTGGTGTCCTTGGTCTCCATCCGCTCCACCGTGGTGAGGTAATGCACTAGGTTCTTCATGCATTCGTGGTAGCCATAGTGGAAGTAGTTTGCAAACTCCGCTAGAAGTTCTGCTGGAGGAACGAGAAAGCCCGTAGGACGGACACATCCTGAGCGCCCCTTCGCCACGCGAACCCAAAGCGGGTGCAGGGCACCTCCCACCACATTTTCTGGCCAAAGTTCCCATTTGAGGCCCGCCCTCTCCTCTGCGCAGTCTTAGAGACTGGCAAGGCACGCGCAAACGCCCCCTTTCCCTGAGAGCCTGACCCCACCCACCCCACCCAGGAGGAGGCGATGGAACCAGCCTCCCGGGAAACCAGCTCTCCCTCGCCGCCTTGCTGTTGCCGGGCCGGGAGAGGCGCCTTCGCAGGACCCCTGCCCTCCCGGAGAGTGGAGCTTAGTAGAGCTCTCGGGAACGCTCAGTCACTACCCTCCTAGCCCCAGGGTCTGTGGGTGGCGCAGGCGCCTGGCCCAGGAGTCCCATCCCCTAACCTGTGCCCACCTTTTTCCCTTCCCCGGGGAAAATCAGCGGAGTGCAGTGCTCTCAGGTACTGAACGGTCATCTCGAGGATCTCCGCCTTCTCCAGCTTCCCGGAACTCTGCAAAAGGAGGAAGGGCCCCTCGCAGCGGCCCAGCGCCTGCTGGGCGGGCACTGTGGCGCTGGAGAGGACCAGCGAGCGGACGCGGCTGCGGATCTGCGCCAGAGCCTCCTGAGGTTCGCCCTGCGCTCAGGCCCCCCCCGGGAGGGGCCCGCAAGTGAGGTCCTCTGTGTCCGCAGGCTCGGGCGTCTCCGCAGAGTGGCCGCAGAGGCCTCCCAACGCCTGGCACCCGGCTCCAGGCCGCCAACGTTACCTGCTTCGCCAGGGCCATGGGCACTGTCTTGCCCAGCTCGTTCAAGCAGCGGTTGATCCTGTCCCTCCTCCGCTTTTCTATCACTTTATGAGAAACGGGGGTTCTCTGCGAACAGAGGGTTGTACGTTTAGGATGGCTTTGCCCGGGAAGTCGTCAAAGGCGCGGCTCTAGCAGCTGCATGCAAACCGCCTCTCCAGCCGCGCACACTGCTCAGATTCGCCCTAGGAAGGGACTCCTGGCCCCCCACGCTCGGGCCGGTTGAGCTCTGCCCTCTGACGCCCGCGCTGGCGCGCTCCCCTTCCAGCCACCCTACCCAGGCCTTTGCGGAGGTGGCCACCAGCCTCCGGGCATGGACTTCTCCCTGGTTGAGCACCCTCCTCTCTCTATCCCACCCCCCTTCCCAAACCACTCGAGATTCCTCCACACTCAAAGTCCCGTGCGGGCACTTCCCTGCCATCGGTCCACCCAAGTGGCGGGTCGGTGAGTCAGACGCCTCCACCGCCAAGGCGCAAGTGCCATTTGGGCTCAGCCGACTCACTTTGCGTTCCTTGAGCTTGTCTGACATCCTGGTCAGTACGCGCCCTCGGGAGAGGCGGTGGCGCGGGGCACCCGTCCACTTTTCCGCCTCGTGTGCCTTCTCGAGTGTCCCAGGTAGACTGCAGCCTCCCAACTGCGAGGGCTGCCTTATAAAGCGGTCATCTAGGGCTCCAAGTGCATTCACGAGTTGAATTATTCCATAGGATTAGGGGAGCTGCGTTTGGAGGATGTATGCATTCAAGATCAGTTTTAAAGAAGTTAAGAAAAAAAAAAATTAGCAGCCGAGGGGGGCGAGCTGGGGGCAGATCAGCTTTGTTAATCCACGTGGCCCTTCAAAGGACACGTGATCGGCCCAGGAATAACATTTGCATGGCAACAGCTCGGGCGGGAAAAGGAGGCGGTAAACTGGGGCCGGCGGGCGAGTGAGCGCCTGCAGCAGTCGCGGGCGCGGAGCGCAGGGGCGCAGCGGCCGCGGGCACCGGGGGGCGAGGACCCTCACAAAACAGTGTCGCCTCTTTTAGTCCCACCGCTGAGTCTCACACGATCGCCTGTTTACAAATCCCAGCAAGCGCGCCGTCCCAGCGCCGAGTGCGTTTTAAAGCCTGTCCAGAGTCATTACAGTAATTAAGTAAGCCTTTAATAGGCTGTTCCGCCGGGTTCAAGGGAGAGCTCTTGGAGACGGAGGCGCCCCGTTTGTTCCCAGGCTTTTCTCACACGACTTGGTGACACGTCCTTCTCCCCCCTTTTTGTTTACACCGCTTTATTTGTCCGGACATCCCGGCAGGTGTGGGGCTGCGGCTGGCACACGAGGCTCCCGCCTCGCCTCGCCTCGCCCCTCCCGCCGCTGTTTGGCACGCGACGCTCCCCCCTACTCCCTGACCACGTCGCTGGCTTTCTTTTCTCCCCCCCTCCGGCTCCCTCTTCGCGGGGGGAAGAGGCTCAATTTGTAGCCTATTATCCTATACGAAAATGTCCATTGAAAAGTATGAATAGTTTCATTGGGCTAAATTTTAATAATGCCAGAGGGTGGGGGAGGAGAGACTGGCGGGCGTGTGTGTGTGTGTGTTTGTGTGTGAAGGGGCGGGTGGGAGGATTGGGGGGCAACACGGAGAAGAGTGGGCCGAGAAGAAAAGGGGGAATGCAGCTGGCCCAGGCAAGCATTATGCAACGTCACCTGCGAGAGGGGGCGCCTACAGACCCCTATTCATTTGCCTAATTTTGGTCAATTTAACAAACTTCAGGAGAAATTATTGTGGCTTTGTCAGGGAGGGTGAAGCCTTCTGATCGAATTAACAGCATGTTTTGATCCGGTAAATGTCATTAGAAAGGGAGAAACAATCGCGCTTAGAGGGCTCTGAGTAATGCGCCCAAGTGGAGACGCCAAAGCGCACGGCTCACAAAGGGAGCAAGTAGCTGCCACAGGGAACTTTTGTACCCGCCCATCGCCCAAGTTTTGACACAAAAAGGCATTATTTCATACTTGAATACGTTTAATCCAACGATTGTCTATTTTCTGCAAACATATTTTCACAGCATTGTTAACTTTTTATGTCTCCCTTTCGCGGGCGTCTTTTCTTAACGTTTGGGGGCGGGAGAGCGCAGACACTTTGGGCATCAATATTTGTCACTGAAAAGGGCCCCGTGAAGTTTGGGAAGTTGATCTCTTTTTTATGGTTTTAGAAAGCGAAAATATCGGGGGAAGGAGGAGGGAGGGAAGGCACGAACAGAAACGAGGGTGGAAATTTGCTGGACGGGCCCAAGGGGAAGGAGGGGGGCGGCGGCGGCTGGGAACTCTCTTGGCCGCCTGCGCCTCTGAGGGCAGCCTGGCCCCGCGGCCAGAGGCCTCCTGCCCCAGGACCGGCCTCGCTCACACTTGCTGCCTCGGATCCTATACTCTGGGGGCTCTGAGCTTGTGGGGTGTGGGTGGGGGGTGAGCTTTCTTGCAGATTGAAACGATAAAAATGGTTTTTGTTTTATGGCCCTTTCTAGAGCCACCGAACTCTCACCTCTCTAATCTTTTCCATCTGGGAACATCTGAGACCGCTTCTCAGATTTTTCTTCTTTTCTGCCTGCCCCCGACCCTGCCTAAATTCTCTCTACTCTGCAGCGAAATGGCAGGGCCCAGCGCCCCCCTTGCGGTCGTTAGACCTTGGCAGGGGTGGGTAGGCGGCCCTCCTCTCGCTGGTGGGACCTGGGAGCCTCAGGGCGCAGAGCCAGGCCTGGGGTGCCAGGCCTCGGGGAAGCCATCGGCCCACCTGCTGCGGCCTGGGAGGTGTGAGGGCTCAGTCTGCACCTCGCACACCCTAGGGTGTCCCTCTCGGTCCTGCCTCCAGTCTCCTCACGACGTTTCTTCTCTGCTTCACGCCAGAATGGACAGGATCCGCACCCTCCCAGGTTGCTCTGCCAGCCGCGAGTGCCCTCTCAGGGGTTGTCGATTTCGGGATATTCACTCGCACACAAAGGGATTAAACACGAACCCTTATCATCCAAATTAACTAACGTGAATGGGTAAAAGGGAGCGCGCACACTTCGCACTCCCACTCCCATTTTTAAGCCAGCGGCCCGGGCGTTGATCCTCTTACTGCCGGTGTTAACCGCCAGCTGCAGGCACCTTCCACGGGCCACATTTCATCCCATGCACACTGTTTAATTTCCCGGGTTTGGTCTCGGCGCTGGGCTCAAGGCTTGTCCAGGGCTAAAAGTACTCGCGTGCAGGTGAGGCGGCAAGCGAAGGCCGGTGAGTGGAGACTTGGGCGCAGGTGCGCAGCCTCGCCCGGTCCTTCCGCGGCTGCAGCACTACCTGCGAAACCTGGAATGCCCTCCGCTTCGGGATAGGGAAGGAAGTGTTTCCTTTCTCCCTTCTGGGTCCGAAGGCCTGGGTCACACACGCTGCCCCAGAGTGGGGCGCCTCACAGCTGTCTTCTCTTTGCTCCTCCTCAGGGTGATGATCAGGAGTTCCCTGATCCTGACCTAGTTTCCACGCAAAGTAAGAGCAAAGTAGGGAAGAGCCGAGGTTCGCCGGAGCCAGCCAGCCTGTTCAGATCCCAGCCCCACCGCCCACCAACTGGGTGAGACTTGAGGCATCGTCCTGAATCTACTGTCCCTCAGTTTCCTCATCTGTAAAATGGAAATAATGTGTCTACTATGCTACCGGGTGGTCACTCCAGTGAGATAAGTAAATACAGAATAGGCACCTAAAAGAAGACTGGATCGTGCAGTTAGTGGTTTTATTTTGCCTGCAAATCTCTCCTGCGGTGGCTCTTCTGTGTTTTACAGGGTAGCGTGGAGTTTGCCCCGTTAGATGGTTTTTCCACTCGTTTCATTTTTTGCCCTCATCCCGGAGAAAGCTCTAGCCTCCCTGAAAAAGCAACAGTAATTCCTCCTGAAGTTTGTTTAATTGACCAAAATCAGGCAAATGAATGGGGGCCTTCAGGCACCCAGGTGACAGCACATAGTGCTACTGGCCAGCTGTGTACTCCCAGTGTGTGTGAGGCTGAAAGGGACACTAAGCACAGGACCCCCTCAGCATCAGAGCGGTTCTCAAGGGACGCAAATATTAGAATCAAAATCAAAAGAAAGCTAGGAAGCAAGACTGCCTGGAAATTAGACAGTGCTTATTAAATATTACTCTGCGTTCAGCCTCCTGGCATCTAAAGACCTCTACTGGAAACACAGCAATCACAAGCCGACTGTGTTTATTATCGTTATTTTTAATACTATTTCTTTGGCCCCATAGGTTTGACATGCAGATTGCAAACACTGAAAGATGGCTTATTTTGTGTTTGCTTCCAGTTTTTAGAAACTGAGGATTTGTGGGCTTGGGGGCAGGGGATGGATGGAAAGAAAAGAATACAGTAACTTTAGACAAATTGCACTAAGACAAAGAATTCCAGGTAATTTCAAATCCCTCCCTCCACCCCTGCCTCCAATGCACAAGTTGACTTTCTAGACACATTAACAGGACTGGAGATTTCATCCAATGTGAGGAGCCCTGGCTGAGAGCGGGAGAACACCAGCATGGCTGGCCCTACTGACTTCTGAGGCGCTGGGGAGATGAGGCCTGGAGGGAGCCCAACTCCTGGGCTCTGTTATGAAGCGAGCGGGATCTCAGGCTGCTCCTTCTGGAAAGGCCCACGAGAGCATGGCTCCAGCACCCCACTTCACGCTCGAGGGCCCTGAGGCATCACGAGGAGACTGGGATGCCCAATGGCAGCGGCTGCCGGAAGTCTCCCATTTAGCATTTGTTGATTTGCTGTGTGAACCCCTCCAGGGCTGAGGAGGAGGGCTGGCTTCCTCCTGTCACTGTGAAGGAGGATCTGGTCAGATTCCTGTGATTAGGGCTGGCAGCCCTTCTGTGGGACACCTGCTGCCGGTGGCGTGTGTGATCATTGTCAGGAGGCATCGGCCGTGTCTATCCCCCTTTACCCCTTTTTCTACCTCTCATGAGTCCAGGGGTAATGGCACATGCTGAGCACCCACAGTGAGCCCAAGCTGGCAATTCCAAGTAGAAAGGGACTTGGTCCTGCCTATTACGAATGTGGGCTTGAAGAAAGAAGAAAGTATTCATACCGATGGTCCCAGTACAGCAGTCTCCACACAGCAGTCACTCCCAATGTCCGTCGCAGCAGCCGTGGGTGGCATTGGCTATCCTGTTGGGCTGGCAGCTTCTCCGGAGTTTCCTTGCTCAGCACCGCTAATTCCTCTTCTCTCTCTGGTCATCAGTAGTATTCTCAACCCAACAGTGACGCCACCAGGAACAACCTGCCAGGAGATGCTTGTTGGTGCAGTCAGGTGGCAGTGAGAGGGCTCCTGGGGAGCACTTCAATCTCTCTAACCACAAAGACACACATTGAAGGTGTCTGCTGCTAGCTGAACCTCAGACCTGAAAGGAACCCAGAGACATGAGAAACCTGTATCCAATGCGAGGTGATTTCCCAGGGCTTTCATTTTTAGCCCCTTTGTTCTTGTCTCTGAAGCAGCTTAGGTCTTTGCTTTCCAGCGCTCTTTTTAGGTTTATTACCTGGCAGTGAAGGTAGCAGCAGTGAAGCCACAGTCGCTCATCAGCACCACAACCTATCAAATGATTCATGTACTTTCACCTTCTCTACCCTTTGGAAGAAGTATTGGAAACATTACACACACACCACTAGAATCTCATGCCTCCAGAAGTTGGGTTTGTTCTAAGTAAAAACTAAGTACTCTAATTCTTTGCTACTGGAAACGTGGTCCTCAGAACAGCAGAATCTCACCACCCAGGAGCTCGTTAGAAATGCAGAATCATAGGCCTCTCCCCTGACCTCGCTGAATCAGAACCTGCATTTGCACGACACTCCCAGTTGGTGTGTGCACCGCGGAGTTTGAGAAGCACTGCTGTAGCTGAAGCTGGAAGGCACCAGGGCTACCTGATGAGCAAATCCCAGGTGGGAATGGCTGCCCCAGGACAGTGGGGAGCAGAGGTGAAGGGAACTTTCAGGTTGACCTAACTGGAATTAACTGCACAGACGACAAATCTTCCTGTGAAGCGCTCCTTGTTCAAACAGTGGTATTTCCATAGGGTATTTCCAGCACTTCCACCTACTCCTATATGCAACAATCTATTTCTTTCATGTCTCTCTAGACTTTGAAAGTAGTAGGTGCTCAAAATGGTTGTTTTGTTGTTTTTTGTTTTAGAGACAAGGTCTTGCTCTGTCGCCCAGGCTGGAGTGCAGTGGTGAGATCATAGCTTACTGCAGTCTTGAACCCTTGGGCTGAAGCAATCCTCCTGCTCAGCCTCCTGAGTAGCTAGGACTATAAATGCATGCCACTGTGCTGGCTAATTTTTATTTTTTTTTGTTTTTTGTATGGACAGGGTATGATCTCAAACTCCTGGCCTCAAGCAATCCTCCCACCTCAGGTTCCCAAAGTGCTGGGATTACAGTCCCAAACCATCTTGCCTGGCCTCAATATAGTTTTGCTGAATGAACAAAAACTGGGATGGGGATTTCAAGAATTATTTTGGTATCAATTTTGGAGCAAATTCTGTAGGCAATCTTTCACTTGGTCATATTTTACAATTTATTTTTGGACTTTTTTTTGAGACGGAGTTTTATTATTGTTGCCCAGGCTGGAATGCATTGGCATGATCTTGGCTCACTGCAACCCCTGCATCCTGGGTTCAAGCGATTCTCCTGCCTCAGCCTCTTGAGTAGCTGGGATTACAGGCACAAACCATCAAGCCTAGGTAATTTTTGTATTTTTAGTAGAGATGGGGTTTCACCATGTTGGCCACGCTGGTCTCAAACTCCTGACCTCAGGTGATCCACCCGACTCGGCCTCCCAAAGTGCTGGGATTACAGGTGTGATCCACTACGCCTGGCCTATTTTTGGACTTTAAAAGGCACTCAGGGCCAAACAGTGGCCTGCACCTGTAATCCTAGCTCTTTGGGAGGCTGAGGCAGGAGGAGGGCTTGAGCCCAGGAGCTTGAGATCAGCCTGGGCAACATAATGAGACCCTGTTTGTATAAAAAATTTAAAAATTAGCCAGGCATGGTGGTGGTGCATGCCTGTAGTCCTAGCTACTCAGGAGGCTGAGGTGAGGGGATCAGTTGAGCCCAGGAATTGGAGGCTGCAATGAGCCATGATTGCACCACTGCACAAAGTGAGACTCTGTCTCTAAAAACATAAAAGCAGTAAGTGGACGGAGCATATATATAAGGATTGAGAAAGAATACTTCGAGGGAGGCGGCAGAATAGCTGGAGGTGTTGCTTTCCATATTTTGATGTTAACATCACTTAGAAAGCGTGTTGCAGGTGCCATTAATTGTGTTCATTATGGGCTCTGATTATTCTCAGCCATTGCCTTTTTTCTTTGGGCTGACAGTTACAATTTCTTGCACTGTGTTAACTGGAGCAAGCATCCAGAAGTCATCGCCCTGCAGAGCTTTGGCTGACTGTGTTAAGGGGCATTCTTTTATGGCTCTCAGGGAGGTGAAGTCAGCACTTCACAGAAAGATTTCATCTGCTTTCTGGGGCTCATTTTCACAGAAAACTGAGGTACATGTTGCTGAAAATAAATTTCTGTAAACTGCATCAAATGTGGGGAATCTGGGGACAAGGTTCAAGTTTAGGAGAAATGTAGATTGCAGTTACACGAATAAGGGGTTCCGTTTTATGGGCAGGAGTCAAGCTGCAGGCATTGGACACGCCACCAGCCAGTGCCAGCAGGGGGCTGCTCCACGGCTTGCTCTGGGAATGCCGCCCCTCCTCTGTGGCACTCTGAGATTGCTGCTGTTGTCATTCATTCCCCTCCAGAATTCAGTGTTTACTGTGCGCCAGGCACTGGGCTGGGTGGCCTTGGAGCCACTGGGAGCGAACGTGGAGCTTTCTGCACTTACAGTTCCCCACGTGTGGGCAGAAGAGCCGTTCTAAGGAGATAGCCTTTGGGAGGGATCCCTACACCTAAGCAGGCCAGTGTGCCTCGGTTGTTTGTCCACCAACCTCAAATTGCACCCCCTGCTTACAGTTTCAGTTCACTTCATTTTTTTACATGAATCTAACCAATTCGAGATTTGAGGAGTTACAAACCCCCTCCTTTAAAAACTGAGTTGGCTCTGGGAGCAGGAAGGAGCACCCAGTAGGGTGAACTGACATAATGAGATTGGTTCCTCCCTGACACCAAACTGATGAACGCCGATGGGAAACAAGTTTTGATTGGGATGAAGGTAGGTTTGGAAGATCTGGCTTCCTACAGCTGCTCTAACTGATGAGCACAGACTTGGTGGCTTCAAAGAACAGAAATGTATCCCTCGCAGTCTGGATGTTTGAAGTGTCTGGAACCTGCGGCCTGGGCTGGAGTCAGGGTGTCAGCAGGGCCACCTCCCTTTGGGGGCTGAGAGGAGAATTCATTTCTTGCGTCTTCAGCATCCTGGCTGTTGGCATGCATTGGCTTGTGGCCACGTCGCCCCATTCCCTGCCTCTGGCACGGCCTTCTCGTCTTCTGTGCCTCAAACCTCTTTCTACCTCCCTCTTAGAAGAATGCTTCGGTCTGTATTTAGAACCCACCAGGATAATCTCTCCATTTCAGGATCCCGAACTTCGTATCCACAAAGTCCTTTTTTGCCATGTGGGGTGACATTCTCCAGTTTCAGGAATTAGGACCTGGATGCCTTTGGGGGTGTCCTTATTTAGCCTCCTGTGCTGGGGGAAGTGCCACAGTAGAAGCTGAGATAGCATTTGTGCCCTGAGACCCTGAGGCCACCAGAAAGGGCAGAGCATGGATAAGAGGAAGGGGAGGAGTGAGGTGAAAGGAAAACATGTTTTGTTTCAAAACTTGAGCAGAGCTATCCATCTCCTCTTCCTCTTCTCCTTTCTCCCTTCCCCATCTCGTTCTTTGTCCCTTCTCATCTCTCTTACATCACAGGACCCCTTGCTCCCCAGTCTCAGAATTGCTGCTGCTGTAAGATACTTATGCTGCATTATGAGTTAGATTGTCTTTAGTGCACTAACCTACGGCCCTCATTGCCGTTTACATACACGCACACACGCATGCGCAATGACTCTGTCTCACAGCTAGCCCGCTCATCCAGATCCAGTCTTTCCCCACCCTCCTCCCATGTCTCCTCTTTTTCTAATTGCCGCTGGGCTTTTGAACATGTCATGCTTATGCTGGCCAGGACCTGGGATGGAGAGATCTGGATATACATCCTGATTCTGCTCACTGAATGGTCTCGGGCAAGTTGCTGAGCCTGTTTCTGCAACCGTAAAGCAGCGATGATGGCACCCACCTCCTAGGCTTGCTGAGATGACTTAATGCAGCGGTGTCTGTGAAGTACCTGGCATCATACCTGGACCAGGAGGGGCACAGGGGCTGAGATGCTCATGCGTTGATCTGGGTGAGCACCTGCTAAATCCTGGAACGGTGCTGGATCCCATATTACCCTGGGGGCAGAATGCAGTCACTGCTTTTCAGGAGTTTATGGAGTGAGGCAGACACAGGAAGGGAACTTAGTATAAGCCCGCAAGAGGTGGGTGATGATGGAAAGATCCAGGGAAGGCTTCCTGGCGTAGGTGTTTCATGAACTGAGTCCTGAAGAAGTAAAGTATTAGTTTCCTAGAGCTGCTGTAACAAATCACCACAAACCTGGAGACTGAAAACAATGCAGATGTATCTCCCCTCACGGTTTCGGAGGCCACAAGTCAAAAATTGAGGCAGGCCAGGCGCGGGGGCTCACGCCTGGAATCCCAGCACTTTGGGAGGCCGAGGCAGGCAGATCACGAGGTCAGGAGATCGAGACCATCTTGGCGAACACGGTGAAACACCGTCTCTGCTAAAAATACAAAAAATTAGCTGGGTGCAGTGGCGGATGCCTGTAATCCCAGCTACTCAGGAGGCTGAGGCAGGAGAATGGTGTGAACCCAGGAGGCAGAGCTTGCAGTGAGCCAAGATAGTGCCACTGCCGTCCGGCCTGGGCGAAAGAGAGAGACTCTGTCTCAAAAAAAAAAAAAAACAAAACAAACAAACAAAAAAAACTGAGGCAGTGGCACAGCCACGCTTCCTCTGATGGCTTTAGGGGAGGTTTTGCTCCTTGCCTTCTCCAGCTTCTGGTGGCTCCTAGGGCTCTGCAGTTTGCAGCCGCATCACTCCCATTCCACCTCCATCCTCACTCACCTTCTCCCTTTTGCATGCACGCTTTCTCTTCTCCTGTCAGGCCCTTGCTGTTGGATTTGTACTGCCTGGATAAGCCAGGATGATCTCTTCTTGAGATCCATAATTTAATTACATCTGTAAAGACCCTTTTCCCAAATCAACTCACATTCTCAGGTTCCAGGTGGACACATCTTTGCAGCGGGGGGAGGCCGGAAACCATCCGAGCCCCTACAGTGAGTAAGAGGGTACCACACAGAGACAGGCAGAAAGGGTGCTTTCAGGACAGGGTTTGGCATGAGGAAGGGCACAGGGGGATGAATCAGCTCTTTGATCTTGGGAAACCACATGCAGTCTTACTAGATCCGTGAGGGAGAGTGTGGTAGAAAGTGAATGAGGAGTCAGGTCAGCGGGCAGGGGTTGGAGGGGGGTGGACTTGGCACTAAGGATTTTAACTTCTTTGTGCCACAGTGTTTCAGGTAAAGACCATGAGGTTCTGAATCAGGGTTAGGGATGGGCTGAGCATGTTGGTGAGATAAAATCGGAAGAACCGGGGGAAGGATTAAACATGGTGGGAGAAGAATAGAAAAGATGATTGCTGGATTTCTGGTCTGGGAATGGACTAGGTGGTGACTCCGTTGATTGATATTGGCAATAAGGAGGAAGAGAAAGCCATTTTCAGGGGGTGGGTATGTATATGTGGACAGGGAGTGTAGGAGAAGATGATTCATTTAATTTTGGATATATTGATTCTAAAGTTCAAATGGATACCCCATTAATGGATGCCTGGAAGACAGCTGAGATGTAAAACTGAAGGTCAGGGATAACAGTGTCAGCTGCAAGACTGGCAGAGCATGACACTGGATGAAATCACTTAAAAAGAGCTCAAAGGAGCCAGGTGTGGTGGCTCACGCCTGTAATCCCAGCACTTTGGGAGGCCAAGGCAGGAGGATCACTTGAGCCTAAGCATTCGAGACAAGCGTGGGCAACATAGCAAGATCCCATCTTTACAAAAAAGTTTAGAATTAACTGGCCATGGTGGTGTGCATCTGTGGTCCCAGCTGCTTGAAGGCTGAATTGCAAGAATCACTTGAGGCTGGAAGGTCAAGGCTGCAGTGAGCTGTGACTGCACCATGGCACTCCAGCCTGGGCAACAGAGTGGAACCCTGTCTCAAAACAACAACAGCAATAACAACTACAACAATGAAAACAAAAACACAAAGCAAGAGCTCAAAGGAGAAGGTCAGGATGCCCAGGATAGAATCCTGGGGAACCCTGATGGACAAGGTGAGTAGGTGAAGGACATCCACCAGGAAGATGGATGGGAAGGAAAGGGAAGGAAAGAGAAGGAGCGCTCAGAAGGCTGCTAGGATACCTAGGAGCAAAGGTGCAGGTGGCTTCAAGAGGGAGGAGATGGTCAGTAGCATCTGAAAGGAGAGGTACAGAAAAGGTTTATAGGATTCTAAAGACCCATTAGATTGAACATGGAGGTCATCATTAAAGTCTGTGTTTTTGGTTGGGTGCAGTGGCTCACACCTTAATCCCAGAACTTTGGGAGGCCGAGGCAGGCAGATCACTTGAGGTCAAGAGTTTGAGACCAGCCTGGCCAACATGGTGAAATCCCGTCTCTACTAAAAATACAAAATTAGCTGTGGTGGCATGTGCCTGTAGTCCCAACTACTTGGGAGGCTGAGGCAGGAGAATTGCTTGAACCCGGCAGGCAGAGGTTGCAGTGAGCCGAGAACTGGGCAGCTGCACTCCAGCCTGGGCAACAGAGCAAGACTCTGTCTGGTCATCCGCCAGCTGGAGCTGAATGTGGAATATGTTGTAATAGATCCCAGACAGCCGAGGGTACTGGCGCCCTGCAGGGGGCGGTGGTGGTGCCATCCTGCTCTTCTTTCTCATAGGTTAATCATGACAATAGTCAGGTGCAGATTGCAGCTCTTACTCCTCTGGGCACTAAGCTGCTCCTCACAATGGTGGGATGGGCAATTCTTTTTTTTTACATAAGAAAACTGAGGCTTGGGGAAGTCAAGGACACTTGACTCAAGGGCACATAACTGTTAGGTGGTAGAGCAGGATACCAGGTGAGGATGATCTGACTCCAGAACCCGTGTCACTTCCAGCAGTGTGCTGGGCCTTGCTGTCGCTTCAATCCCACTGAGATTAGAAGTCATACGAAGGACTTCTCAGCCGAGAGACTTGCACTCACCTTCCAAAGACCAAGTGTAGCTGCTGGGTAGTAAAGCAGGGGAGCACAGTCTCAGTATGCCTGGGGACCTTGGAGATTTGTTGTCCTTCTTATCATGCCCAAAGGTACAAATCACCAACAAGTCATCAAATATTCAAATTCAGTCTGCTCTCCCCATTTCTGCTACTCTTTTACACACCAGAAGCCTTCTGACAACACACATTTCTCGAGCCCATCACAGACCTAAGACTATTAAAAAGAATCTCTGTGGATGTGACCCTGAGATCTGTTTCTTAAAAAAAGAAAGAAAGAAAGAAAAATCCCTCAGGTGATTCTGATGCACACTGGGATGCACTGGTCCACGGTCCTGCATTTATTTGATACCATTGCTATACAGCAGCTTGTCAATAATGTGACGATATGTGTGGTTATGTATTGACATTAGACATTGGCAGTTAGGATAATGAGCAAAGGTTTTAAAAAATCTTTTATATAATTTTTCTGGTAATTTATTACTAAGACGATCTTTGGTCTCTTTTCTCTGTATTAGGATAGCTTGGCTTCCTCACCCCTTAACTTACTGGCTCAACTGTAAAGTCTGTTCATGAATGGATAAAGAAAATGTGGTTCTTGGGCTGAGCGCAGTGGCTCCCACCTGTAATCCCAGCACTTTGGGAGGCCGAGGTGGGCGGATCACCCGAGGTCAGGAGTTTGAGACCAGCCTGGTCAACATGGCGAAACCCCTTCTCTACTAAAAACACAAAAATTAGCTGGGCTTGGTGATGCACACCTGTAATCCCAGCTACTTGGGAGGCTGAGGCACAAGAATCTCTTGAACCTGGGACGTGGAGGTTGCAGTGAGCTGAGATCACACCACTATACTCCAGCCTGGGCAACAGAGGGAGATTCTGTCAAAAAAAAAAAAAAAAAAAGAAAGAAAGAAAATGTAGTTCTTATACACAATAGAGCAATATTCAGCCATAAAAAAAGAATGAGATCCTGTCATTTGCAACTACATGGATGGAACTGGATGTCATTATGTTAAGTGAAATAAACCAGGCACAGAAAGACAAACTTTGCATGTTCTGTGGGATCTAAAAATCAAAGCAGTTGGATGGGTGCGGTGGCTCACGCCTGTAATCCCAGCACTTTGGGAGGCCGAGGCAGGCAGATCACTTGAACTTAGGAGGTTGAGGCCAGCCTGGCCTACATGGCGAAACCCCAGCTCTACTAAAAATATAAAAATTAGCCGGGCATGGTGGCATGCGCCTGTAGTCCCAGCTACTCAAGAGGCAGAGGCAGAAGAACTGCTTGAACCTGGGAGGCGGAGGTTGCAGTGAGCCAAGATCGGGCCACTGCACTCCAGCCTGGGCGACAGAGGGACACTCTGTCTCAAAAAAAAAAAAAAAAAGATCTCATGGACACAGAGAGTAGATAAATGGTTACCAGAGGCTGGGGAGGGTAGTGGGATGGGGGATTGGGCCGTGGGGAGGGTTAATAGGTACAAAAGTATAGTTAGACAGAATGAACAACATGTGGTATTTGACAGCATGACAGGGTGACTACAGTCAATGATAATTTATTGTACACTTAAAAATAACTGAAAGAGTATATTTAGATTGTTTGTCACACAGAGAAAGAATAAATGCTTGAGGGGATGGATACCCCATTTACCCTGACGTGATTATTATGAGTTATATGCTTATATCAAAATATACCCCATAAATATATACATCTGCTATGGACTCCCAAAAAATGTTTAAAAAGAGTAAAGTCTGTGCAGCCAATGTAAAGCTTGCCTCAACTGCAGGGCTCATTTTGAGAAAAGACAAAAGCTATTCGTGTTCTACGACCGTGGAGCTGGGAGCCGTGACCCGGTGCTGAGGCTCCCTCGCGATGGGGCACATTTGGATCCATCGAGGGTTGGCTGGTGCCCTCTAGTGGTTGAAGCTGTTCAGCCGCTTCTAAGGAGAGGCTGGCTCGGGAGGAAACTGGATTCGGCGGTTCTCGGCGGGACGCCTCGCCTCTCTGGCTGCAGTGTTTTAATGTATAAATAGGAGGGTTGGATGGCGGTGTCCGTAAACGGAGTCACTACGTCCACCGGGCTGCCCAGACCAGCCCTGGGTGGAGTCTAGGCTGGGGGGGGTGTGCCCTGCTGGGCCACACAGGGCTGCCCCCTCCACTGGCGTGAGTGCTCGGAGCCTGGGGCCTTGGCTTGGTCATGGTACCCTGGCACAGTGCCTGGCATGGAGGGAGGGCTAATAAATGTTTGTTGAAAGGCAGATTGGGCTTGACTGGGTCTGCTTGGGAGGTGGCGGGGCAGGAGTGAGTCTTGTGAAGTGGAGCTCGGCGCTGCAGCCCCTCACACACTTGAGAGCGGGTCGTACGCTGTTGCCGAGGAGAAAATACGCTGGATTCTGACGCCTGACCTGACGCTTGGTGTCCCCAAGCCTGCAAGAGCAGAGCCGGGCTCCGTGGAGCAGGATGTCTCGGAAGTGCAGGCTGCAGGAGGTCTGCTGTCCTCTGAGGGCCTTTGTTTCTGGTCAGCCTTCCCCTGGTGAGAGTTGGCACAGTTAGTGGAAAGGGCACAGGCTGCCTCGAGCCCTGGGGGCTGGTGCTGACTTTCCACTGGTGCAGTCTGACCTTGAAAAGTCCCTTCCCCTGTGATTTCCGTTCCTGCCAACAGAGAGGCTTTTCTGGGATGAGTGTGGTCACGGCGGGGCCTTTCTGCTTCGCTTCACTCCACCCCTCCCGTGTCCTGCAGCTGACAGGACCCCCAGCACACCTGGAAGAAGCCACAGGGAGAGAGACACACACAGGAAGGAAAGAAAGGAGGAAAATGGGAGGAAAAGGGAGAGGCATGAAAGAGAAGCAGACAAAGGAGGGAGGAAAAGGAAGAGAATGGAGAAGATAAACACATCATAAGCAGGTCTCATGACTTCACACACCATCACCAGGGGCTGTTTTTACCTGGGGTGATGGTTAATTTTTTCTGTTAACTTGGCTGCACTGTGGTACCCAGCCTAGGTGTTGCTGCAAAGGTATTTTAAGATGAGATTAACATTTACATCAGTAGACTTTGAGTAAAATAGGTTATCCTCTGAATGTGGGTGGGCCTTGTCCAATCAGTTGAGGGCTTGAAGAGAAAGAGACTGAGGTTCCCTGAGGAGGGGTAATTCTGCCTCCACACTCACTTCCTCAGGACTCAAGCTGCAACAGCAGCCGCGCCCTAGGTCTCCGGCCTGCCCACCTACCCTGCAGATTTGGGGCTTGCCAAGCCTCCACAATCATGTAAGTCCATCCTTGAAGATAAACCTCTGTCTGGCATTGCATTTGCTACTGGATAGAGGGGTAAGCAGACCCACCTGTGAGAAGCACGCCGTCCACTGGGAGAGACTCAGCCACCTCGGGGTCTTGCACTGGGTGAGAGGTTTGGTGATAGAGCCGGTGGAGACAAGGGGGAGGGATGACTGGGGAGCAGGTGTGGTCAGAAGTGACCTCGAGAAGGACGGTGCCAAGGGGAGCCTTGGCTGAGGCGTGGCACCTGCTCTAAGCACCACTCGCTTTTGCTGTCGGTACGTCAAGCGGAGGGAGTTGTGCAAAGAAGGGCCTGGCAGCGTGGAATAGCTGACGGGTGAGGCTTGTGAGGCCTGAGGAGTCTCCCCAACCCGTCTCCACTTGTGTCTGCACTGACTTCTCAGTTTTCTGTCACTTCCTCGGAGAAGCCTTTCTGGCCTCTCTATTTGATCGAAGCCCCCTAAGATATGGTCCCATAGCATCAGGTACCTCTGTTGTCACACATAATCACAGTTAACATTTATTTGAGGGATTATGTGATAAGTAATCTGTATCTGATGCCAGAATGGATTGGAAGAGCTTGCTACTGGTCACAGGTGAAAGAATTAGGAGGCTCTTGCCAAAACCCGTGAGAGAAATGATGGAGGTGGAAATAGTGGGGGCTGCTTTGATGCTGAAAAGGGAATGGACTAGACAGGTGTCGAGGACATGGGTCTGTCCCCATCGGAGGCGCAGACCGTTTCTTTCCTGCCTATTATTCCCCCCCCCGAACCTAGTGTGGTGGCTGGCAGAGAGCGAGGACTGAACAATGTCGGTTGAAAGGATGAAGGAACGACTGATAGATGCCCTTCCTGGTACACACGGTGCTTCCTAAATCATGGTTTAGGGGCTACACGAGTGAACGGCTCCGTTGCATCCCAGCATCGTGTCTCAATGACAGCCATGGCTGTTGGAGCGTTGCTGTCAGGGCTGAGGTGACACGACACTTCCGTGTCCTGCGCCACATTCTACAGGCTGCTCTGTGAAGGTCGGAGCCACCTGGGTGGCATGCACACAGAGGTGTCCTGTGGATGACAGGTTTGGGAGATTCCTTATTTCCCTTTCTGTTAAACAGAAAGCCTGGTTCCATTTTGGGACTGTAGGCTGAGTTTGCCCTTCCTCGGACTTGCTCTGGGAGTGAATCCCGACACGTATCTGGTTTGCAGTATGTGCCAGGAACGGGCTTAGGCACTTTATACACGTTATCTTATGTAATATTCATAATTCTTTGAAGAGGTACAGTCTAAATTTTCTAGCGCAGGAAACTAAGACAACAAGGCTAATGACTTCCCCAGGGTCCCTTGGCTGGTAAATCGTAGAGTGGGGAGGGGCAACCCGCAGGCTTGAAACCCCTCTCTTTATGCCAGTGGGTCTCAACCCAGGCTGCCCACTCCAGTCCCCTGGGGAGCTCTCCTCTAGGCCCAGGCCCGTGACATTACACCCTCTGGGGTGGGGCCCAGAATGAGAGGCTGTCAGAGCTTCAGGTGTTTCCAGTGTGCAGCCAGGGTTGAAAAGCACTACCCCACAGCCTCAGCCTCCACCTGTGTCTCCTAAAATCCAGATTCCTGCCAGGCCATTCCACCTGGATGTCCCAAATTTAGGACATCGTAAACAGCACTCCCTCTCCAACAGCCTCGATTTGGAATTCCTTCACCAAAACACTCCAGACAGAAATGCTGGAGTCGTTCTTGACTTCCGCTTTGCTCTGACCACAACCCACAGGCATTAAGTTCTGACGATTCCTTCCTGACACCCCTTCAGTTCAACCCCCGCAGCCCCCACACTGCCACCCCGCAATTTCTCACGGGTTTCTGCAAAAGTCGCCTTATTTTTTCCTATCACCAGAAAGCTTTTATATACTGGTATTAGGGTGATCTGTCTAAAATGCTTAATAGCCTTCAGTTGCTTCCACTGACTTTAGGAAAAGTATTCCGACTTCTCTCGTGTCGTGCCTTGCCCTGAGATACCAGTCCTCTCCTGCTGTGTCATTTCAGGTGGCCTGCAGTGTTAAAGTACTTGTACTTTTCCCTCCAAGCGCTCAATGCCCTGTGCCTATCTGCCTCCACACAGGCAGTTTCTCATGCTTACAATGCCCTTCTTTCCTGGGTAAATCCAATTCATCCTTCAACACCCTATTCAGAGGCGCCCTCTTCCAGGAGTCCCCTTAGATCACCTCTGCCCAACAGGCTGGCTTAGGTATTTTTTTTTTTGAGATGGAGTTTTACTCTTGTTGCCCAGACTTGGAGTGCCTTGGCGCAATCTCGGCTCACCGCAACCTCTGCCTCCCGAGTTCAAGTGATTCTCCCGCCTCAGCCTCCTGAGTAGCTGGGATTGCAGGCATGCGCCACACCATGCCCGGCTAATTTTGTATTTTTGGTAGAGATGGGGTTTCTCTATGTTGGTCAGGCTGGTCTCGAACTCCCGACCTCAGGTGATCCGCCGGCCTCAGCCTCCCAAAGTGCTGGGATGACAGGCATGAGCCACCGTGCCCAGCCTCTTTCTACCCTTTCTGTGTACCACAATTGCAGTGCTTTAAATGAGGTTGCATTTTCCTATTTGGTTGTCTGTCTTCTCCACGAGATTGAGAGCCTCTTGATACTGGGCTTTGCTTTACTCATATTTGCATTCCCTGACCCGACACTGCCCAGCATCACGTGGCCACACAGCATGCATTTGCAAAATCAAGAAGAGCTAAAAGATTACATAAAGCATGGACTCTGACCCCAGACTGCAAAAACATAATGCCAGAGGACCGGGTCCAGTGGCTCACGCCTGTCATCACAGCACTTTGGGAGGCCGAGGCAGGTGGATCACCTGAGGTCAGGAGTTTGAGACCAGCCTGGCCAACATGGTGTATTGGGGAACCTGCCCCGATAATCACGTAGGTTCTTTTCTATTTTCCTAAGCATCGGCTGGCTTGAGAAATAAAAAGACAGTCCAAAAGAGAGAAATTTTAAAGCTGGGCATCCGGGAGAGACATCACACGTTGGTAGGATCTGTGATGCCCCACAAAAACCAGCAAGTTTTTATTAGGGATTTTCAAAAGGGGAGGGAGTGTGTGAATAGGTGTGGGTGACAGACCTCAAGTACTTAACAGGGTAATAGAATATCACAAGGCAAGTGGAGGCAGGGAGAGATCACGGGACCACAGGACCACAGGACCGAGGCGAAATTAAAATTGCTAATGAAGTTTCGGGCACCACTGTCATTGATAACATCTTATCAGGAGACAGCATTTTGAGATCAACCGGTCTGACCAAAGTTTATTAGGTGGGAATTTCCTCTTCCTAACAAGCCTGGGAGTGCTATGGGAGACTGGAGTTTATTTCACCCCTGCAGTCTCGACCATAAGAGACAGGTACGCCCCGGGGGGGCCAGTTCAGAGACCTACCCCTAGGTGCGCATTCTCTTTCTCAGGGATATTCCATGCTGAGAAAAGGAATTCAGCGATATTTCTCCCATTTGCTTTTGAAAGAAGAGAAATATGGCTCTGTTCTGCCCGGCTCACCGGCGGTCAGAGTTTAAGGTTATCTCTCTTATTCCCTGAACAATTGCTGTTATCCTGTTCTTTTTTCAGGGTGCCCACATTTCATATTGCTCAAACACACATGCTGTATAATTTTTGTAGTTAACGCAATTATTACAGGGTCCTGGAACGATATACCTCCTCCTCAACTGACAGGATTAAGACATTAAAGTAAAGACAGGCATAGGAAATCACAAGGCTATTGACTGGGGAAGTGATAAGTGTCCATGAAGTCTTTACAATTTATGTTTAGAGATTGCAGTAAAGACAGGCGTAAGAAATTACAAAAGTATTATTTTGGGGAACTAATAAATGTCCATAGAATCTTCACAATCCACGTTCTTCTGCCATGGCTTTAGCTGGTCCCTCCATTTGGGGTTCCTGACTTCCCTCAACAATGGTGAAACCCTGACTCTACTAAAAATATAATAATTAGCCAGGTGCGGTGGTGCATGACTATAATCCCAGCTACTCAGTAGGCTGAGG
Source organism: Symphalangus syndactylus (assembly GCF_028878055.3). Taxonomy (NCBI): domain Eukaryota; kingdom Metazoa; phylum Chordata; class Mammalia; order Primates; family Hylobatidae; genus Symphalangus; species Symphalangus syndactylus. Next base: position 158,186,671 of record NC_072426.2, on the reverse strand, counting down.
CACGAGAATTGTTTGAACCCCGAAGGCGGAGATTGCAGTGAGCCGAGATCGTGCCACTGCACTCCAGGCTGGGTGACAGAGTGAGACTCTGTCTAAAAACAAAACATAATGCCAGAGAGTTTGGTAGGATGGCTTGGAGAAAGGAGAAGAAACGTGGGAGCCATCGGAAAAGATTCTAGTATCCTGGGTAAGAAATTGTAAGCTTAGAATAAGAGTTTAGGCTATAGGGCCAGGTGCTCTGGCTCACACCTGTAACCCCAGCACTTGGGGAGAACAAGGCGGAGTATTGCTTGAGGCCAGCAGCTCCAGACCAGGCAGGCAACATAGCAAGACCCTGTTTCTAAAACATAAAAATTAAAATATTAAAAAAAAGAGAGCTCAGGACATAGAAATGGGGAGGAAGACATGATCCTAAAAGAAGCAAGAAAGGCAAAACTTGTGATCATAGATTATTTTCTGGTAAAGGTACGGACATTTTTAGACAACCTCCTGCATGCATCCAAATACATTTCTTAAAAAAACCCAACTACCTACAAAATTATATCGGGGAATATCTGCTTATAGATTCTTGAACTATTTTTAGTTAGGGGCTAAGTATCTATATCTGAAACTATAGTAACACTAATGTAAAGGTAATTATCATATTTGTGACAAATATGGTCTTCTATGTCTTAGAGAAATCCCCGTATTATGAATTCTCCTCTTGAAGGTAGAAGCTGCAATTCAATGTCCAGCCTCCCTAGAAGCTAGAGCAAAGGAATTGACCTAGGCTCTGTCAGTCAGACTTTTATTTGGAAGAAGACAGTATAAGAAAGGAGGGCTGTGTGGAATCTCTTCCTGGAAGGAGTGGTGTGTTGTGGTGGAGAGAAATCCAGCTTTCAGAATAGCAGTGGCAGAGGTTCTCACCTAGTCCTCCATTGCTCAGTGTCAGGGGTGTGAACTGCAGGGTCAGTGCCCATGTGTGATGGGCCATGCCTGAGAGAAGTCCTGTGAGGTGAATGGATATTGTCCTGGCTTCATAGCCCCCTGGACAAATTCTTTGGCTCTCCTTGAAATACTGTGAGCTATCAAATACCCTTTAGTAAACTTATTTTCTAAATAAGTTTCCAACAGAATCACTAAAGTGGATTCTGTTGCTTGCAACCAAAAACCCTGACTGATACGATTGCTTATATATAAAAATGTTCAGAAGAATGATGTGATCAAAATTGGAAACAAAAGACAGGCTACAGTATAACAAACAAATACAAATAAAAAGAAAGCAGAGGTCTCAATGTTAATATCAGACAAGATGGAATTCAGGCCAAAAAAACATTCAATAAGTGCACTTTATAATGCAAATAGGTGTAATTATTAAGAATATATAATTGTAATGGGTATTTATGCACCAATAACATAGCAACTTGGTTAACAAAGTAGAAATTACAAGAGATAAAGGGAGAAGGTAGAAACTGCATTAGTAGACTACTTCTTCTAGTTTGTAACATTAAGTAAGGTAAATCTAACTGATATATATTAAATAAACTGTACCCTGGAAATAGAAAATTACCTTCTTTTTAAATGTCCATGTTACATTTGTGAGTGACAGATATTCCAAGAGTATAAATAGTACAGAAAATATTTTCTGATGATCATGTAATAACATCAGACGTTAACAATAAAGCCAGAAAAAAAACCTCCCTTCCACTAGGAAATTCAAAAATCTTTATTTTCATATTGAAATGTTTATAATAAGATGATATCTGGGATTTGCAGTAAGATGAACCAAAATTTGTCATATATTGGTAATCGTTGAGCTATGTAATGGGTATATAGAAATCCTATATCCTATTTGTCTACTTTTGTTTATGTTTGGAATTTTCAATTAAAAAAAATTTTAAAACCATTTTTATCAAATACTCTCTTTTTTTTAGATGGAGTCTCACTCTGTTACCCAGGCTGGAGTGAAATGATGGGATCTCGGCTCACTGCAACCTCTACCTCCCAGGTTCAGGTGATTCTCCTGTCTCAGCCTCCCTAGTAGCTGGGATTACAGGCGCCCACCACCATGTCCGGCTAATTTTTGTATTTTTAGTAGAGACAGGGTTTCCCTATGTTGGCCAAGCTGGTCTCAAACTCCTGACCTCCAGTGATCCACCCACCTCGGCCTCCCAAAGTGCTGGGATTACAGGCATGAGCCACGGCACCCAACCCAAATACTCTTGATATAAAGAAGATATAGATATCAAAATTGTAAAATTTCTAGAAAACAGCAATTATGAAACCTATAAAAAATAAAGCAGAGCTCACGGGAGATTTTAGTCTTAAGTATTTAAATCAATCCAAAAAGGAATAATGGAAAAAAGGTGAATTAGTATCCAACTCAAAAAATTAAGAAAAGAAAAAAGTACAACAAAATAAACCAAGAAAAGAGGGGACACATTAAACACAGATAAAAGCAGAAAATACTGAATTAGAAAATGGAAAAAGGTAGTGCCGAATCTAAATGCTGGTTCTTTAGTACAAAATAAATCACTAAATGACTAGAACTAACTGGATCAGAGGCTTATTAAAATAATGCTAGAATGCATGGCTTTTTACCCAGAAATGTTTGCAGTGGTTGCCCAATTAGACCATAAACTTGATTATACAGATGTTTTTTTTTTTTTTTTTTTTTTTTTTTTTTTTTTTTTTTTTTTTGAGACGGAGTCTCGCTCTGTCGCCCAGGCTGGAGTGCAGTGGCGCGATCTCGGCTCACTGCAAGCTCCGCCTCCCGGGTTCACGCCATTCTCCTGCCTCAGCCTCTCCGAGTAGCTGGGACTACAGGCGCCCGCCACTGCGCCCGGCTAATTTTTTGTGTTTTTTTTGGGGGGACGGGGTTTAACCGTGGTCTCGATCTCCTGACCTCGTGATCCGCCCGCCTCGGCCTCCCAAAGTGCTGGGATTACAAGCGTGAGCCACCGCGCCCGGCCAATTATACAGATGTTAATAGCAAAGGCAGACCCGACTCAGAATACTCATGCAGGAGGGAAAGTATTTTGAGAAAGGAATTCGGAAAAGATAAAATGAAGCAGTTGCACCAGAACTGATTTTCAGTTAATTTCTGCCTAACATTGAGATGTGCCCACGGGCAGAATATTTTTCTTTCTGCTTATTATTTTGGCCTGGATGACCTCTCTTAGTTCTTTCTTCTACCTACCAGAACCAGATATAAGTAGCAAGTACAGCCTCCTGCAAGCCGTGGGCTACCTCAATTTCAGCACTAAAGTATTAGGTGGTACAAAAGTAATTGGGGTTTTTGCCATTGGGGATTATAAATCATTCTACTATAAAGACACATGCATACATATGTTTATTGCAGCACTGTTCACAATAGCAAAAACTTGGAACCAACCCAAATGCCCATCAATGAGAGACTGGATAAAGAAAATGTGGCACATATACACCATGGAATACTATGCAGCCATAAAAAAGGATGAGTTCGTGTCCTTTGCAGGGATGTGGATGAAGCTAGAAACCATCATTCTCAGCAAACTAACACAGGAACAGAAAACCAAACACTGCATGTTCTCACTCATAAGTGGGAGTTGAACAATGAGAACACTCGGACACAGGGAGGGGAACATCACACACCGTGGCCTGTCAAGAGGTGGGGGCTAGGGGAGGGAGAGCATTAGGATAAATACCTAACGTAGATGACTGGTTGATGGGTGCAGCAAGCCACCATGGCATGTGTGTACCTATGTAACAAACCTGCACGTTCTGCATGTGTATCCTAGAACTTAAAGTATAATAATAATTAAAAGAAACACAATTACTTTTGCACCAAACTAATACTTTTTTGATAAATTTCTAGCTAGCAACCTGAGGCCAGTTAATTTTGACCTCTCATCCCCACGGTCTCCAGCCCCTTGACTGCTGTTCCCTCTCTCCTTTCTGCCTGTGCTTCCTCTCCCCAACTCGACGTGGCTCTGTTGAGGTCACCTTGCTGCATCTCGCCTCTTTCCCTCCATGGCTTGGATCTATTATCCCTTGGAAGTACTCCACCTGTGGGAGTCCATATGCTTCTCTGCCATAATCCAGTCTCTCCCAGACCTTCCAGCTCTCTCATTAAATATTGAACAAGAAATTAATGAGCACCCGGTGTGTAGGAGGGACTGTGCAAGGGACTGCGATACAGCGATGAACCACAGAGGCATGGTCCCTTCTCACAAAGACCTGCACCTGGGGCACAGCACAGCGATCCAATGATGACTTAACTAAAGGTTTAGTTACAACCAAGGCAAATGCTGTGAAGAAAGCACCGCTTCACATCCCATCTCCCCCACATCCTCCAGGTCTGATGAACCATTTCCTGTGTTCACTTTTGTCCTTTATAGCCCGGACCCCACAGAACAGCAATTCCAACACTCTCTTACCAGCTCCCTCCACTCCATTGCCCCCTGTTCTTTGGCAAACCACCAAGCATGGAGTAAATTAATTTATTATTATGTATTTTGAGAGAGGATCTCACTATGTTGCCCAGGCTGGATTTGAACTCCTGGGCTCAAGCAATCCTCCTGCCTTGGCCTCCTGAGTAGCTGGGACTACAGGTGTGAGCCACCATACTCAGCAACATGGAGATTTACATCTTCCTTCTTTATACCAGGAACCTGAATGATGCTGATGAACCACACTTCAGCGTGAATGGGAGCCCCAGCGCTTTGATGCATTCGACCCCAACTGCACTGCCCACTTCTTTTTTTTTTTTTTTTTGAGACAGAGTCTCATTCTGTTGCCCAAGCTAGAGTGCTGTGGTGTGATCTCCGCTCACTACAGCCTCTGCCTCCCGGGTTCAAGCAATTCTCCTGCTACAACCTCTCAAGTAGCTGGGATTACAGACACACGTCACCACACCCAGTTAATTTTTGTATTTTTAGTAGAGACAGGGTTTCACCATATTGGTCAGGCTGGTCTCGAACTCCCAACCTCAGGTGATCCACCTGCCTCGGCCTCCCGAAGTGCTGGGATTACAGGTGTGAGCCACTGCGCCCGGCCTGCACTGCCCACTTCTTAGCAGTGTTCACATACACGCTCCTCATCTCCACAGCGGCCGCTCCACACTGCTCTGTCCTGTCTCCACACGATCTCACCCTCTTTTCACGAGGTGCCTTTGCGACTTACTTCACAAAGAAAATAATCACCGCCATCAGGAACTCTCCTGTCTTGCTCCACCCACTCACCTGTCTACGTTATATTCCTTCTCACCTCCTTCTTCCATCGCTCTGATAAGGGCCCCTTCCGTCTCTAAGGTGAATTTCTCCTCCCACTGCCTCCTGCCCTGCCCCTGTGATCTGGGTCCCATTTAATTTCTGCTCCTAAGAATTGGTTCCGTTAGTCACGCGTCTTTTTCCATGTCATCCTTCTCTATCCCTCATTGGTCCCTTCCCCTTAGCAGACAAACACACTCAACATTTTCGCGTCCTGAAACAGACAACAATAAAATTCCCTCTCTTGCCTCTGTTTTTCTTTCTAGTGCTCTATTTCCCTCTGATTGCTTAGCCAAGCACCTGGCAAGAATGAGCTCCATGGATTCTGAATGTTCCCCCACACAATGATAAGTGTTCGAGGTGATGGGTCTGCTAATTATGCTATTTGATCATTGCACATAAGTGCATGTATCAAACTATCATACTGTACCCCATAAATATGTATAATTATTATGTGTCAATTAAAAATAATATTAAAAGGAAAAAAAGGCCAGGTGTGGTGGCACACGCCTGTAATCCCAGCACTTTGGGAGGCCGAGATGGGTGGATAATGAGGTCAGGAGTTCGAGACCAGACTGGCCAACACGATGAAACCACGTCTCGACTAAAAATACAAAAATTAGCCAGGCGTGGTGGCACGCACCTGTAGTCCCAGTTACTCGGGAGTCTGAGGCAGGAGAATCACTTGAACCTGGGAGGCGGAGGTTGCAGTGAGCTGAGATCGTGCCACTACACTCCAACCTGGTAACATAGTGAGACTCCGTCTAAAAAAAAAAAGAAGGGTTCCATTCTCTGTCTCCACTCACTGTGTCCACCTCTCTACTGCTCACAACCCTTGCTGAAATCCTCAGTTTCCATTTTCACCAAACCAGTGAAACTGTCCCGTACGCCTTTGTGGTCAAACCCCGTGGCCCTCTGAGTTCTTTTGCTACTTGGTACAGGTGAGCCCCTCCTTGCTGGAACTCCTTACTGTCTTGGTTTTCATGACACCACTTCCCTGGTCTTTACGGTATTTCTGGCCTCTTCTCAACCTCTTTTGTGAATTTTGGTTTTGCCTCTGCCGTCTTTTAAAGCTGTATCCCCAGGATTCTGGCCTTGCTGTCAAGGTTCTTTGTCTACTCTTTCTACTCAGCCTGAATGATTTTGCTCACAACTAGGTTTTCAGCCATCGCCCCCTGCTCTTTGTGCCAAGTTCTCTCGCCCGTTCTTTCTCTGGAGAGCATCCTCCTGACCTCCAGACACGCTCCCCTACTTGGCTATACCCTCGGCAGATCCGTCACGCTCAGCACTCCGGGCCTGCATCCGTCTTCTTCCTCTCCACACCTCAGGAGACGCCAGGATTTCTGTCCTGCGCTTCACATCTCAGTGGATTGCAACACTGCAGGTGACTGCCCAGAGAGAAAAGTGTTATCACAGTGGCTTCCTGCCCCCCACTTTCCAACACTGCTGACACTTTCTCTGAAATATATTCACCCCTGCCCTCTAAGCAGCACCTCTTCCTACTCCAGTCGTGCTGCCAAAACCTAGGTTCAGATGCAGAGAGGCCGTGGGCCAATTTCCAGCCTCCTGCTTCCATCCTCTCCCCATCTATGCTGGCCTTCAAAAAAAATCCAAATAGAACTTTGGGTCCCACAGATCGGATCGTGTTTTCCTCAGCAGAACTTGTCCTGAGCTCCCCATGGGCTGTAGGACAAAGCCTAGCATCTTTCCCCTCGGGCCACGGCCCTTCATTGAGGTCCCCACTGTGGTGTCTTCAATCCTGCAGTCTGTGCTCCCGGAGCACGGACTTGCTTGCCACACTCTCTACTGAGGGCACCCCTCTTCCGTTTGTCCTTCTAGCAGATGCTTCCTCTTCCAAAGGATGCGGCTCTGATGTGCCTTCTGGGAGGCACCGCAGAGATGCTTGGCATGTGTCTCCCACTGCCCTTCCTTCACGACGCCACGGCGGGAATCGTCCTGCAGTGCCGTCACTTTTTCTCGAGTCTGACAGTAAAGCCCCTGCCGACCAGATGCCACATCTTCCTACAGGGATGTCCCACGTTTCTAAAGCAGTGCCCAGGACCTTGCTAATGTCCAGTAGTTGTTTGCTGGGATGATCTTGACCCCCCAAACTCCTTGTTAGTTGTTGCCTCTTTCTCTGTTGCAAACACAGCTTCCGTGTCAGGATTGCTGAGGGGCTGCCCACCTCTCGGAGATATTTTCTCTTCCTTCTCCTTCCTTCACCATGTAGGTGTCCCTTCTCCAGTCTCTCTGTGGGGAGAAAATTCTCTCTCATCTCGTATCTGGAATTTTTCTTCCTTCTATGTCCTCTTGACACCTGGCTTGTTCTGTGAAAATGTCCTCTGAAGTCCCCAGCCCAGCCCAGCTCTGTGGCAGGGCAGAGGGGGAGCCTGGCACCAGGGTCGTGGGAGCTCTCTGGCCTGGCGTGCCCCCTTGCTGGGTTCATCTCAGCTAGTGGGCTTTTTGTAACCCAGTGCCAACTCTTGGGCTATTTCCTTTTCTAGTCTTGGTTTCGAGTTTCTTCTTCTGACATTTAATCACCAGGAAGAAAAGTGGGAGGGACATATTTTCTCAGAGAACTCCACGATTGTAAAATCACTGTGCCTGGTATCAGGGGTGTGGCACCCACAGGGACAGGGCTGGATGCCTCTGTAGCTCATTCTTGCTTTCCTGTCACATTGGCCTCCTCTGCAGAGGTCAACGCCCTCCTACAGACCCCCTGCCCAACTCTCCCCAGCCTCTTACTTTTTATCTCAATCAGGCTAGAGAAAAATATTCTGATCTCCAAACTGGGACCCTCAACAAAGGAGGTTTTATTCTTTGTGAATTTGTTTGCATAATAAGCCTTAATAAGCCTTACAATTATGTTGCATTTAAGTGATATCTATAATAATTTTATTGAAAAAGCATAAATGATACTAAATTGGAATTGTTTGAGAGAATATGGACTGTAAGTTTGCTGTGGAAAGTAAAACCACTGCAGTAAAAGGATTTAAAAGGGGAGAGAAATAAAATACTCTATTTTAGCCATATTTTCCAGTAAGAGACATTCCAAAGCCGACTTCAATCAAAACTGCTTTTGTATTAGTCAAGAGTGTTGGCACGTACAATCTATCATTTAAAAATAGTTTCCAAATACATTAGAAAGTGAGAAATGACAAGGTCCATGAGAAGATTCCTGTGTGCTGTCACTAAGTGTGTGTGTCTGGAGGTCCAGGCAAGGACGTGTTATAGGTGAATTGTGTCCTTTGGAAGGATACATTGACGTCCTGTCCCCGAGAACTAACCTTGAAAGTACAGTCACTGCAGATGCGATTCGTTAGGACAAGGTGATGCTGGAACAGGGTGGACCCCTCATCCGATGTGACCCGAGTCCTCAAAGAAGATGGCGTGAGGACGTGGAGGACACCACGTGACAGCAAAGGCGGAGGCTGAGTTTCGCCATCGCCAGCCGAGATCACCAAGGGCTGCAGCCACACAGAAGCTGAACGGCGGGGAGCGGTGAGAGCCTGGCCCTGCCACACTTCGATTTTGGACCTGCAGCTTCCAGCACTGTCAGTGAACACATGTCTGCAGTCTGATCCAGTTTGTGGCAATGTGCTACAGCAGTCCTAAGAAACTAACAGGCAGGAGATGAATGTCCAAGGCTGTGTGTTTCTTCCAAGGGTGAAACCCAGCTCCTGTGTGGCCTCGTTCACGGTACCATCGGGTTAACACTCCGGTAGTTCGGCTTGCCATACTAAGGAAGCATTAGTAAAAACTAATGCAGGATGGCTCCGCGCCGAAATGGGACAAATTGTTTATAAATTGTAGTCAATTCATACATAAAAGTATTTGTCTTTTGCCAACGACACTACCCTATAATTAGGTATCTTTCATTTGTGAAAGGGTGTGGCGGATGTTGGTTGATGTTAGGTCAGTTTAATAAAAACGATTTGCCAAGATTTAATTTTGCAGAAATAAAATTTGCCTGATGATAGATTCGTTGAATTTACCGCATTTGCTGACTTACTAAATTTATCATTCATGTTGAATCGCTTTAAGAGCAAACAGAGCTCTAGAAAGAGTTAATTGGTTTTCAGTTTTGTTGGTGTTATCTAGCGGTATTTAAGTAAGGTTCGATTTCTCGAAGGCTAACAGTTGAGGGTAATATAGTCCTCTATGAAAGAATATGTTTAGAATACAATGATGCATATTTTACCATCAGAAACCCCAGTTTCAGGATTTCATATGAAAACTTTTTCTGTTAGAATATCAATGTTTGCACGACAAACTTTTCTTCGGATGGTGGTTATGAGATTCTTTTTCCAGCTTCTCAAATATTCCATCAACCTTCGCTGTTGATTTCTAGTCTTAGTAGCCCAAATAGTAGTACATGTTAGAGTCATTCCTGCCACTTCCTAGTTTGTTTCTTACTCTATCCCTATTTTAACTTTTAAAACACTGTTTTACTATCTTTTATTCTTCACATTTGTGTCATTATGGTACAGGCATATTACATTTGAGGCACTCATCCTACAGTCTTTTGTGGTAATACCTTAGGTCATCGCCACCTCGAAAGGTATTATCTGTTCACATTGAATCTTTCTCCAAACTGCCACCAAGCCTGTCTATCCCTAATGCTTTCTGTTAGAGTTCAAAATGTGAGCACTTCTTAAAATCTAAGCATTTATAAAAACACTTACTAGGCCAGGTGTGATGGCTTACACCTGTAACCCCAGCACTTTGGGAGGGTGAGGCGGGTAAGATCACTTGAGGTCAGGGGTTGGATACCAGCCTGGCCAACATGGTGAAACCTGTCTCTATGGAAAAATACAAAAATTAGCCAGGTGTAGTGATGTGTGCCTGTGGTGCCAGCTACTCAGGAGGCTGAGGTGGGCGAGTCACTTGAACCTGGGAGGCAGAGGTTGCTGTGAGCCAAGATCGCACCAGAGTGAGACCCTGTCTCAAAAAGAAAAACAAAACCCAAAACCGCTTAATAAATAAATACGGCAGTTGATAACTTTAACAATGCCTTGTGCTGCTTTCAATGGTTTCAACAGCCTGAGTCTATTTTATAGTTTAGTTATAATTCAGTCATTTAGTTCTAATTTAGAGGTGATGGCTTTGCACCAGCCTCTGTGTAGCTGCTCATTGAACGTCAGTTTCCTGTGTTTCACATTTCAGATTCTGTGAGTCCTCTTTTGCATAAAACATAGGCAAAATATTCATCCGATAGAATAGTTTAACCAATCTGTGGATTGGGGGAAATAAAAAGGCAATTGATTAAGTTGCAACTATGTCATTGAAAGAAAGAAGTGCAACTTGTCATTTATGACGTCATTATCACTTCCACATAGCCTGTCCTGACACTTCATAATCTAACCCCTAATACTTCACTGTCAAATCTGAGGCACTGGTAGTGATTTCATCTGAAAGGGTTAAAGCACATCTCAAGTCAGAATGAATTCCTTACAGGCCAAGGCATCTGAAGATAGTGTCTCTGACTTTGTTGCTCTTTTGTTTGTTGAAGATAGGATATCGGGTGACATTTGATTCAGATTGGGTCAGAACTCGGCTCTGTGTGTCCTGCGCAGCTCAGGTCTCCTGTGACTTCCCAACGCAGGTGCTGGAGAGGAGGGCGTAGCCTCCATGCAGCCCTCAGCAAACGAAAGACCCGAGGCAGCCAGACAGGCCAACCATGCTCATTAAGGTGGTTTCCAAGCGTTCCAGAGTATGTGGGAGAAACTATACCCTTGGAAATGTTGAAATGTTTTCTAAGCAAGCACATCCAGTTCCCCGGCAGCTGCAACGTGCCTGGCTCTCATTTGCCCGACGGCTCAGCTGCAATGCTGCCTAGGAAAACAATCATTGAAAGTCACACAGGTAAGGCGTGGTGTCACAAATCAGTCACTCCCTGCTTCTTGCCACAGGGACAAATTGATGACGTTGCAGGAGACACAGATGTCCTTATCTCTGAGTGGGAGACTGATGTGGCCCCACTCTCTCCATATGAAGCTGTGACCGAGGACAATGCTCGGAGCAGACCTCTGGGTGGTTCCCAGAATGTGGGGTGACCCAACTGCATACATGAGCCTGTCACACCACCCCGGGCTCCCTGTCACCGGCACTCATCTGGGCGGCACAACCTTCTCAGAGTGGACTGGGACGTTCTCATCATACTGCATGTATTCATTTTCTATTGCTTCTGTAGCAAATTACACACACTTGGTGGCTTCAAATGACACACATTGATTCAGAAGTCCAAACTCGGTTTCATGGAGCTAAAGCAGAAGTGTTGGCAGGGCTGGTCTCCTCTGAGGGCTCCAGGGCAGAATCGCTTTGCGCTTTCAGCTTCTAGCAGTCACCCACATTCCTTCCTCTGCCTTCAAACTGTCCCTGCAGTCTCTGCTACCATCATCACAGTCCCTACTCCTGTTCTGTGATCAGATCTCCCCCGCCTCCCCACAAGGACTCTTGTGATGACACTCGGCCCACCTGGATAATCGGGAGCATCTCTGCATCTCAAAACCCTCCATTTCATCACATTTTGCCATATAAGGTGACATGTACATGTTCTGCGGATGACGACGTGGATATCTTTAGGGGCTGTACGCAGCCTTCCACACTGGGCCAGGGTGTGCACTCACCATTGATGAAAGCTCAGTTTATCACCCACCATTCCTGGAAACAGGTAAAGCCAGGGGAGGGCTGGGGGAGATCCTCCTTCACTGGGGCTTGCAGGACCATACAACCATCTTGAGTGGGAATAGGTCTTTCAGTGCTGTTGCTGCTACTCCTGCAAAACACACGCGCACACACGCACACTCACACGGGCATACACACACATGCACACACTCATGGGCACACTCACACACTCACATGCACACTCCGCACTCACACACTCAAATGCGCACACTCACACGCACACACTCTCACATGTGCACACTATCACACACTCACATGCACACTCACACACTCACACACACCACACACTCCAATGCACACACACGCACACCACACACTCACACGCACACACTATCACACACTCACATGCACACACACACACCCCACACACTCCAATGCACACACACGCACACCACACACTCACACGCACACACTATCACACACTCACATGCACACTCACACACACCCCACACACTCCAATGCACACACGCACACCACACACTCTCACACGCACACACTATCACACACTCACATGCACACACACACACCCCACACACTCCAATGCACACACACGCACACCACACACTCACACGCACACACTATCACACACTCACATGCACACTCACACACACCCCACACACTCCAATGCACACACACGCACACCACACACTCACATGCACACTCACACACTCACACCCCACACACTCCAATGCACACACACGCACACCACACACTCTCACACGCACACACTATCACTCACATGCACACTCCACACTCACACTCAAATGCGCACACACTCTCACATGCACACACTCACATGCACACACTATCACATACTCGCATGCACACTCACACACACCACACACTCCAATGCACACACACGCACCACACATTCTCACACGCACACACTATCACACACTCACATGCACACTCACACTCACACATGCACACACACATGAACACACACTCACATGCACACTTTCTTATCACTAGTAAGCCTTCTCGCTGGTTACATTTCATGCCAGTTTATTTTCTCCAGTGAAAACCCCAGACTCTGTCACTAGAGCTTGTCTGATTCGAAGGCCTTCATCAACCTCGGTGCTGTGTAGCAGGGAGAGCACTGGGAATCACACCAGGCGATGGATCGCAGCCCTGGTTCTGCCATTCATTGTTTAACCCTGGCTAAGCCACTTCATTTCTCCAGGCTCAGCTTTTATGCCCCAATCTGAGTTTGTTTAGGGGTGGATTTCCCCAGAATGTGGTGTACAGCATAACAGCTGCTCCTTGGAAAGAAAAGGTGTCTTGATCAAATACACTGGGAAACTGTTTCAGCGTGTATATACCTCCAACCCTCTTGGAGAGTCATAATGCACCTAAACTTAGCAAAGTCTCTGAGAAGTCCTGCATAAATGCAGTTGGGTAACTCTTTAGCCTAGTATTTTGTAAACCATTTAAAAATCACAGAACACCCTAGCTTGTTTTTTTCTTTTTAAATACTGAAGAGCAGACTTTGAGAAATGCTCATCATGGTAGTCTTTAAGGAAATTAGGATTTCTGCTCCATTACCTTGAGGGTGACTTTTGAAATTGAGATGTTTTGCCCACAAGCTGCCCCCTGAGAAAGGCGGAAAATGTCCCATGTTCCCGTACCTGGCCTCTTGGAGGCCTTGTTCATCTTCATCATTAATCTTAAGGGGTGCCAGGCCTGCAAGCTAGAATCCATGAGCCAGCCCTGATAGCGAGACACCCACATTATAGAGGCCCTCCTCCCTGCCATCCTCCCTTTAAAACTCATTTTCATTCCCCAAGGATTTCTTCATTGTCTTCTAGGAGCTTAGGCCTGGGGATGGGGACAACAGAGAGACCTTGAGAAACTTAATATTTCTGTTGAGCAAATGACCATCTCCCCACAAGCCAGGGAAAGGAAAAGGAATGGCCAGGCACTGAGCCTTGGCCAGGAAAGGGCTGTGCTTCCTTCATTTTAACTGAGCCTTGTGAACATCTTCTAAGGTAAATGTTACTCTTCCCTTGAGAAGACAGAAGCCCAAGGAAGAGAGAAGTTAAGTCACTTGTCCAAGGCCACATGCTTAAGCTGTGGCAGAATCAGGATTCAGCGTTGCTCAGATGAGGTGTAAGAAGGCGTGGCACATACAGGTAGAGAGGGCCAGACCTGGGGGAAGAAGGAAGGTGCACACCAGGCTGGAGGAATCCGGGGCTGTGGGGACAGCCATGGCTGGGAGGCAACATAACATCCAAGTTCAAGTCCTGGGTCTGTGCCGTTAGCCTTTCTGGTTTTCTCAAGTGAGGACGCTGGAAACAACTTTCTTTTAGCTGTGAAGTTAATGAATACACTTCTAGTTAGGGGCTGAGACTTGAGCAAGTCTGGGAAAGAGATTAGAAGGCAGAGGCAAGCGGAAACAAAAACCAGAAAGTGAAGAAAAGCTTGTGTGCACTCAGAAAAATATTCATCCAGCGCTATCTGGCAGACACCATGCTGGGACCTGTGTGCATCACAGGGAACAAAACAGAGCCAACCCCTGATCTTCATGAAGGTTACACACTTGAGGGAAGACACACAAAAAATGAAAATATTAGAAGGTGTTGAGTGTCAAGCAAAAAAATAATGCAAAAGAAAAGGAACCAGGAGTGGGGTTGTATCCTAGATAGGAGGGTCAGGGAAGGCCTCCAGTGAAGATGATATTTGAGCAGAAACTTGAAGATGACCGAGAAGTGGATGGGGTAGATTCTGGAGTATTCTGAGCAGAGGAGCCTGCGCGTAGGTGTTGAGGTGCGGAGATGCTGTGGCTGCCATCTTCAGGGAGGGGCAAGGAGGCCGTGGAAGGTGAGGGAGGAGGAGAGTGAAGAGATGAGGCTGGTAATGACCTCTTTCAGTATGCAAAAACTTGGGGAGAAAAGTTCAGTGGTATAGGCATTCTATTTGTTGGATACAAATATTAGAAATTTTAAAATAAAATGTTTTGTGACTTAGTCCAAAATTCTAGAGGACAGGGGCCTCAGTCCTTGGTTAAACTCTGTGTCCAAGAAACAAATGGCATCCCAAGAATTGCCTCTCCCTCTCTCTGGGAACCCAGGTACCATGTCTCTCTTCTGCTCTCTCAAGGATATCCAAGGCTCTGCACATGACTGAAGCACGCACAGACAATGGTTGGTAACATTTGTCACATTTTTACGTTGCTTTACATGACTTTTGTCAACATTAATGTGGAAACCGGACTCTCTACCATTGCATAGTTGGTTGTAAAAGCCATGGGTTTCTTGTTATTTAGAATGGCTTTTCCTAGCAGTGGACTCCTCTGACTTTACCACCAATGGTATGCTCTTGATCCAATCACTTAAATCACTCTGAGTGTTGGTTTATTGGTCTGTTAGGTGGGTGGGTGTAGACTAGATGATTAGTAAAGTTCCTTTATTAAACAGATCTGAAAAGCCCCTGTTCTACCCTGTCTAGCAAACAACACTCTTTCACCCAGTGTCTCTCTTCTCAGAGGTCAAACTGGTTAATTATCCATCCCTTTTGCCTGTGTGTACGACATGCATAATTCATCGGTAGCCTTGCAAAATGGAAACAGGTGTCCATTCCCTGGTCCCCACGTGACTAGTGTTCATGCACCAGAAAGGTTACCAAGGACAAATTCTGTTTTTCTTCCACCTCCAGCCCCTCTCATTTCTAACAGCCCCCAAGACGTCTATATAATAATCAATTGCAAGACTATTTATACAATGTTAGATCCTGTAGTTCCATAGCCTCATGTGACAGCTAAGGAAACTGAGGCTCAGAGAGGTCGCGGACTTTCCCAAAGCCGCAGAGACACGCCATGGGGCCGGAACGAAACTGCAGTTTCTGAACAGGAGCTGAGATTCCTTCCCCAACTTCTTGTTGCCTCTATTTTGCCAAGTACTAACCGTGCCCTGCAGATTATAAGATGTCCAAAATTACGTTTCGAGGATGATGACGGAGAACTCTGAAAAGAAGCTTTTTTGTTTTGTTTTTAAATAAGCCCTCATAGATCCAGTGCAGTTGAAACGGCGATCAAAGTCAATTTCCCTAGAAACACCAGATCGAAAACACGTGGTGTCTCATCACGTGTGTAGTGCTTCATCCTAAACAATACATTTTACAAACCCTGAAAAATAAAAAGGAAAGACTTAAAAGAACATTCTGGGCCTGTCACGGTTGCTTTTCATCCCTTTCATCACTAGGTGTCCCCTTGGTTAGCAAACCCCGTCTGGAGTGCTGCGCCCCTGCACATCCTTCCTGGAGTGCAGGTGCGGGGAAGAGTCCGCCACAGTGGGAAGCTTCCTGCCCGGTGGGCCGTGGAGGGGCGGGGCTTCCTGAAGGGGCGGGGCTTGTGTGCTGGCAGAGCCGCTCATCTGATACCCAGGAAGAGCCATCCTTGAGCTAAGAGGACTGGCTGTAATTAGCATGCAGAGATTAAATGTGAAAGGAACACTGTCAGAAACCAATTTCCACCACAGGAAATGAGCGTGGCCTAGAATAGATGCAGAGCATGATTAAACTGCAGGACGGTCTCGGGAGGGAGGGTGAGCGGCACACATCTCCCGGGAGCCGCCCCAGACCTATGCTTGAGACCACTGCTGAGTGAGATCCATGGAGGCGGTTCTTTGCAGATGATGGGGAGAAACAGGATGCTAGGCGTCTTTTGGGGTAGGCTCCTATTGTAACGATCCAAAGCCATTTTTATTACTTAATGTCTAGTTTCTAGGGTCCCATGGGAGCCACAGCTCTGGGCACCCCCACTACTAGCCCACACTTAATCATCAGTCTGTTGTCTGGATTCCTGCCCTTTAGGAACTCAGGGTCTAGTGGAAGGCACTCACGCTCATGGAGAAATGAAAAACTGTGCAAAGGCTTTAAGAGGTGAGGCTGCTGGGGGAAACAGATGTGGCTGTGCTGGGGAAACTTTCCTGGAAGGCCTCAAAGGATGAGTGAGCTTGCCAGGTGGATAAAGGGAGGAACGCTAGCACCGGGCACAGAGTGTGAAGGGTGCAGCAGGCACACCTTGGAGAGTGGCTGGAGGGCTGGCAGCTGGGAGGCTGGTAGGAGAAGAGCTGCACAGTTAGTCTGCAGGTCAGACACTGAGGGCTGCAGGGTTTGAATGGATCGTTTGATGGCCTTAAACAGATTGGTCTTAGGAAGACGACCCTGGGGCAGAGTGGAGGGCAGGAGAGGTGGAGGCTGGAGGCAAGGAAGCCTGTTGGTGGAGGGCTGCAGTGAGCCCAGGGAGTAGGTGGAAGCCTCAGAGACAGTCAGGCAGGACGCCCAAGTCGTATTTCTGATCCAGTGTCTATGGGTTTTGGGACCAACTGGTTGGGGATGGAGGAGGACAGGGAGGAGGGATGACTCTCAGCTCGCCAGTTTGGGAGATTGCAAGGGTGCTTCTGAGGGAACTGAGAGTTCCATGTTGAGGCTTGTGGGCTGGAGGTGCATGTGGAAAATTTAGTAGGGATGTCCAGGTTGCCGGAAATGGAGGAGTGGAGCTCAGTCCAGCTTGGCAAGAGATTTGGGGATTTTTGGAGGCTGGGGAGTAGCTGAAGCTCTTGAGACAGGTGAAGGCAGTCAGATCACTCAGAGCTTTTAAAGGCTGTGTGAGCTATTTGAAGTCTGAGCTGCCACCAGATCCTCACATCTCTTTGCAAGTGTAATAAGTGACAGTGACAAGAGTTGAGGTCCAGCTTCTTTTGCCCGCCATAAAGATCCTGCTTCCAATGCTGACTGAACCATCCACGCTCCCACAGAGGCAAGTCCTGGCAGCAAAGAATGTGGAAACCCATACAGGCAGGAGGCAGACAGCCCAAGAGGGCCAGAGGCGGATGCCAGGTGCATGCAGGTGTTACCTGGAGCACTGGCATCAAAGCTGCAAAGGGGTCTAAGGTCAGGATTCCCGTTCCGGGGTAGGGTGTAGGGAGCAGGGCAGGAGCTCCAGAGCAGGGACGGAGAACTGAGACAGATACTCCAGCATGAGGAGCAAAACAGTACTCTGTTTCCTGGTACTGGGGTATGAGGCAGAAGGCCCAGTGTTCACAGCAAGGTTAGAGAGAGTCAGAGTGGGCCCCACAACTGGCTCACTGGATGCTGGCTGCCAAGCTACTTATTGGTCTTTCCATTTCTCCTGCAAGTCTAGAGTTGTAGGCTTGCACTGTCCAATATGGTAGCCACTAGCCTCATCTGGCTATTTATTTATTTATTTATTCAATTTTTAGAGGCAGGGTCTCGCTCTGTTGCCCAGGCTGGAGTGCAGTGGTATGGTCATAGCTCATTGTTATCTCAACATCCCATGCTCAAGTGATCCTCCTGCCTCAGCCTCCTAAGTAACTGGGACTACAGGCATGCACCACCACACCCAGCTAATTTTTAAAGTATTTTTTAGAGATGGGGATCTTGTTATGTTGCCCAGGTTGGTCTCACATTCTTGGCCTCAAGCAATCCTCTTGCCTTAGCCTTTTAAAATGCTGGGATTACAGGCTATGAACAGCTGCGCCCTGTCTCATGTGGCTATTTAAATTTATTTATTTATTTAGAGAAAGAGTCTTACTCTGGCACCCAGGCTGGAGTGCAGTGGCGCAATCTCGGCTCACTGCAACCTCTGCCTCCCAGGTTCAAGCGATTCTCCTGTCTTAACCTCCTGAGTACCTGGGATTACAGGTGTATGCCACCACGCCCGGCTAATTTTTTGTATTTTTACTAGAGATGGGGTTTCACCATGTTGGCCAGGCTGGTCTCGAACTCCTGACCTCAAGTGATCTCCCTGCCTCAGCTTCCCAAAGTGCTGGGATTACAGGCATAAGCCACTGCGCTTGGCCTTAAATTTAATTTTTAATTAACAAAACTTAAAAAAATAAATTCACGTTCTCGTTTGTACTAACTACATTTCCAGTACTCAGTAGCGACTTGTGGCTAGTGTATGGGACAGCGCAGATGCAGAACAGTTCCTGCCATGGCAGGAAGTTCAATTGTACCTTGCTGGGCAGTGCTGAGCTCTGGCCTTCGGGGTGGAGTGATGGGAGTCCGTGGGGCAGGATATTCCTGACACTTCAGAGGTCAGGAAGCAGAGAGGTCCTATAGTCACCTGTGTTTTGTGGTGGGATGTAAGAGGCAGCAGCAGTACTGCCCTCCCTCACTTCTGCATAACACTCGTGGTTGCTCCCTTCCATGTGCCAGGACTCCTGAAAGCCTCATGGTCACTCCTTTAAAGCACTGCCTCCAAAGAAGACGTTGTAAAAATACACGCGTGATTATAAATATTCATGCACTTGGATCCCATGATTCTACTTCTGGAAATGTATCCAAAGAATATGCTCATAGATATTCAAATAGAGATCCCTAAAAGGGATATTCTACATTACATTATTATTTTTCTCGGGTCAGATTTAGGTAGGGTATACTTTACATGCAATAAAATTGATCCTTATAAGGTAGACAGCTGGATGAGTTTTGCCAAACGTATATAGTCACGTAACCACTCCCATAATAAAACAGCTTCCCATCATTCCAAAAAGTTCACCCATGCTACCCTTTGTGGTCAATCCCCTGCCGCAATCGCTAGCCCCTGGCAGCGCTGATCTGCTTTGCAGCTTGTAGTTTTGCCTTTTGTGAACATCACACAAATGGTATTACAGATGTGGCCATCTGCACCTGGCTTCTGTCATTTAGCAAATGTTTTTTGATGCATCCGTGGTATTGCATTCATGGGTTGTTTGCTCCTTTTATTGGTGAGTCTTATTCCATTGTGTTGTACTATAGTCTGTTGACCCATTTTCCTATCGGTGGGCATTTAGGTTGTTTCTGGTGTCTGGCAATCAGGAATAAAGCAGCTAAAACGTTCATGTGCAGGTCTGTGTGGACCACAGGGCGCAGACCTGCAAATGAATGTCGGTCTGCACAGGAATGATTCCAGAAGTCGAATCATTTATTTACAGAGCGAGCTTCCAAGAAAAACCAGAATGTCTAACATCTAACATCTGATACCCCAAAGAATGGAGCAACCAAATGTAACCACTGACATTGTATTTTGAAAGGCTACCTGTGGCACGGAAATATTTCACTTGTTTAGTGTTAAAAAGCAGAACGCAGAACAATACGCTTTCAGGAGGAAAAAATGCTCATCTCTGGCTCATGGAGGGTTTTTACTTTGTTCTTTCTTGACCGTTTCTCGGTTGGGATGTCTGAGCTTTCAGGAACCAGAAAACCGCCCAGGTCTCGTACATGATGAGGTTGACCGTAAGGGGCTGCGGGACAACAAGGAAGGCAGGAAGGAACCTTGTCTGCAGAGGAGGCTGGAAGCGGCCATGTGTTGATGGCAACAGCAGCCCCTCAGAGATCTGCAGGGGCAGCAGGCTGCAGGCCCCGGGGGCTTCCAGACACCCTGCCTGCTCTGTGCGCTCTCTTCCGTCTGTCTGTCAGTCCACAAACTCTGAAGGAGTGACTTCCATCTGCCAGGCACTGCTTATCTCCCGGCACGTGGACGTGAACAAGGCACACTTGGCCCCTTCCCTCATGAAGCTGGGAGTCTAATGTTGCCTCTCTCTCTCTTTCTCTCTCCTTCTGCTCCCACCAGCTAAACCCTCCCCTTCCCTTTTTGCTCTTCCGTGGCTTCTGCCTCATTCCTTCTCTCTGTGGGTCGTAGGCGAATGCTCTCCTGCACCCCTCAGTCCTGCGAGACACTCCTGTGTGTCTCACCGCTTAGCTCCCGACAAGAGGGCCTGAACGCAGCGCAGTCGGGGCAGGGCCTTGCCGGAGTCCACGCTGCAGGCCACGCCAGCCTGGGTTGCTGCCTTTGAGACGGGCACTCTGCCCTGGGGCTGACAGGATGCTGGCACCCAAGCTACTTCTGAATCCTTCTATCTCACTGTGTATTGTACCCATTAATCAACAAGAGTGTATACGTTTTCTGAATTATTCTGGGGACCAATCTGTTGAGTTCCAGGACCTGCTCCATTCACAGCCATTCGGACGGGCTTCTCACCCACAGTTTGCCATGAAAGAAGAAACAGCGATAGAAGACATCTGACCCAAGAAAAGTAATAGTATCACACAGAAGGTCCCTTTTACGGGTCTCTGTTTGAATATCTATGAGTATATCCTTTGGATACATTTCCAGAAGTAGAATCATGGGATCCAAGTGCGTGAACATTTTAAAATCACGCGTGTATTTTTACAAGGCCTTCTTTGGAGGCAGTACTTTAAAGGAGTGTCCATGAGGCTTTTGGGAATCCTGGCACACAGAAGGGAGCAGCCACGAGTGTTTTGCAGAAGTGAGGGAGGGCAGTACTGTTGCTGCCTCTTGCATCCCACCACAAAGCACGGATGACTGTGGGACCACCTTGGTCAATCCAGTGGGCAAGGGCAGGGGCAGAGTCACCAGACACACAGCTCAGTAGACTGTGGGTAAGGAACCCCCTCGGGACAGCTGTGAATGGGGCAGGCCCCAGAACACAACAGACTGGTCCCCAATATAATACAGAAAATGTATAAACTCTCATTGATCAATAGGTACAAATATGCAGTCAGATAGAAGAAATGAGACGTAGTGTTCGATAGATCAGTAGAGTGGCCATATTTGACAATAATCTACTGCACAACTCAAAATAGCTAGAAGAGAATGATTCAAATGTTCCCAGCATAAAGGAAAGATAAATATTTAAGGTCAGGGATACCCCAATTCCCTGACTTGACCTTTACACAATATAGCAATGTATCAAAATATCACATGTGCCCTGAAGATATGTACCGCTCTTATGTAACACAAAAATGATTAAAATAAGATTACAAAATTTTTTAAACTGGAAGCTTTTTATAATGAGCACCTGGTACTTTTCAAATTGGAGATGGGGGCAGTAGAAAATAATATTGCACAAGAAAAAAAACCTATTTCCTGAGAAGGATAAGAACATTCTAGTGAGTCCTGGCTGGAGATATAAGCAGACGTGACTCCATCCATGTTGGCTGTCTCCCAGGAGCAGAGGGCGAGGCTAAGAGAAGGGCCTAGGGAACTCAGTCTGTGGAAGGTTAGAGACAGAAAGAGGCCGGGAACACTGGGACCTCGGGGAGGGCGGAGCTGGGGGAGGGCTGAGAGCATGAACTCACTTCTTACGTTCTTTCTTGTTGCTGTTTGCACTATAAATATATTTTGCTATCCATTAATAAAGCACTTGACATTTATTAATATTTATAATTCTTCTCATTTTTACTTTTCAAGGTAATTTTTTTTATTATTATACTTTAAGTTTTAGGGTACATGTGCACAACGTACAGGTTTGTTACATATGTATCCATGTGCCATGTTGCTGTGCTGCACCCATTAAGTCGTCATTTAGCATTAGATATAATCTCCTAATGCTATCCCTCCCCCCTCCCCCCACCCCACAACAGTCCCCGGAGTGTGATGTTCCCCTTTCTGTGTCCATGAGTTCTCATTGTTCAATTCCCACCTATGAGTGAGAACATGTGGTGTTTGGTTTTTTGTCCTTGCGATAGTTTACTGAGAATGATGTTTTCCAGTTTCATCCATGTCCCTACAAAGGACACGAACTCATCATTTTTTATGGCTGCATAGTATTCCATGGTGTATATGTGCCACATTTTCTTAATCCAGTCTATCGTTGTTGGACATTTGGGTTGGTTCCAAGTCTTTGCTATTGTGAATAGTGCTGCAATAAAATACGTGTGCATGTGTCTTTATAGTAGCATGATTTATAATCCTTTGAGTATATACCCAGTAATGGGATGGCTGGGTCGAATGGTATTTCTAGTTCTAGATCCCTGAGGAATCGCCACACTGACTTCCACAATGGTTAAACTAGTTTATGGTCCCACCAACAGTGTAAAAGTGTTCCTATTTCTCCACATCCTCTCCAGCACCTGTTGTTTCCTGACTTTTTAATGATCGCCATTCTAACTGGTGTGAGATGGTATCTCATTGTGGTTTTGATTGGCATTACTCTGATGGCCAGTGATGATGAGCATTTTTTCATGTGTTTTTTGGTTGCATAAATGTCTTATTTCGAGAAGTGTCTGTTCATATCCTTTGCCCACTTTTTGATGGGGTTGTTTGTTTTTTTCTTGTAAATTTGTTTGAGTTCATTGTAGATTCTGGATATTAGCCCTTTGTCAGATGAGTAGGTTGCGAAAATTTTCTCCCATTCTGTAGGTTGCCTGTTCACTCTGATCTGTTCACAGTTTCTTTTGCTGTGCAGAAAGAAGCTCTTTAGTTTAATTAGATCCCATTTGTCAATTTTGGCTTTTGTTGCCATTGCTTTTGGTGTTTTAGACATGAAGTCCTTGCCCATGCCTATGTCCTGAATGGTATTGCCTAGCTTTTCTTCTAGGGTTTTTATGGTTTTAGGTCTAACATGTAAGTCTTTAATCCATCTCGAATTAATTTTTGTATAAGGTGTAAGCAAGGGATCCAGTTTCAGCTTTCTACATATGGCTAGCCAGTTTTCCCAGCACCATTTATTAAACAGGGAATCCTTTCCCCATTGCTTGTTTTTGTCAGGTTTGTCAAAGATCAGATGGTTGTAGATATGCGGCATTATTTCTGAGGGCTCTGTTCTGTTCCATTGATCTATATTTCTGTTTTGGTACCAGTACCATGCTGTTTTGGTTACTGTAGGCTTGTAGTATAGTTTGAAGTCAGGTAGCATGATGCCTCCGGCCTTGTTCTTTTGGCTTAGGATTGACTTGGCGATGCGGGCTCTTTTTTGGTTCCGTATGAACTTTAAAGTAGTTTTTTCCAATTCTGTAGTTTTGGTAGCTTGATGGGGATGGCATTGAATCTATAAATTACCTTGGGCAGTATGGCCATTTTCATGATATTGATTCTTCCAACCCATGAGCATGGAATGTTCTTCCATTTATTTGCATCCTCTTTTATTTCATTGAGCAGTGGTTTGTAGTTCTCCTTGAAGAGGTCCTTCACATCCTTTGTAAGTTGGATTCCTAGGTATTTTATTCTCTTTGAAGCAATTGTGAATGGGAGTTCACTCATGATTTGGCTCGCTGTTTGTCTGTTATTGGTGTATAAGAATGCTTGTGATTTTTGTACATTGATTTTGTATCCTGAGACTTTGCTGAAGTTGCTAATCAGCTTTAGGAGATTTTGGGCTGAGACAATGGAGTTTTCTAGATATACAATCATGTCATCTGCAAACAGGGAAATTTAACTTCCTCTTTTCCTAATTGAATACCCTTTATTTCCTTCTCCTGCCTAATTGCCCTGGCCAGAACTTCCAACACTATGTTGAATAGGAGTGGTGAGGGAGGGCATCCCTGTCTTGTGCCCATTTTCAAAGGGAATCCTTCCAGTTTTTGCCCATTCAGTATGATATTGGCTGTGGGTTTGTCATAGATAGCTCTTATTATTTTGAGATACGTCCCATCAATACCTAATTTATTGAGAGTTTTTAGCATGAAGTGTTGTTGAATTTTGTCAAAGGCCTTTTCTGCATCTATTGAGATAATCATGTGGTTTTTGTCTTTGGTTCTGTTTATATGCTGGATTACATTTATTGATTTGCGTATGTTGAACCAGCCTTGCATCCCAGGGATGAAGCCCACTTGATCATGGTGGATAAGCTTTTTGATGTGCTGCTGGATTTGGTTTGCCAGTATTTTATTGAGGATTTTTGCATCAATGTTCATCAAGGATATTTGTCTAAAATTCTCTTTTTTGGTTGTGTCTCTGCCAGGCTTTGGTATCAGGATGATACTGGCCTCATAAAGCGGATATCACCACCGATCCCACAGAAATACAAACTAACATCAGAGAATACTACAAACACCTCTATGCAAATAAACTAGAAAATCTAGAAGAAATGGATAAATTCCTTGACACATACATCCTCCCAAGACTAAACCAGGAAGAAGTTGAATCTCTGAATAGACCAAAAACAGGCTCTGAAATTGTGGCAATAATCAATAGCTTACCAACCAAAAAGAGTCCAGGACCAGATGGATTCACAGCCGAATTCTACCAGAGGTACAAGGAGGAGCTGGTACCATTCCTTCTGAAACTATTCCAATCAACAGAAAAAGAGGGAATCCTCCCTAACTCGAGGTAATTTTAATTGAAAAAAATGTTTCCAGCTTTACTGAGGTATGATTAACAAATACAAATCATATATATTTAGTGTACACAACGTGATCTTTTGATATATATATATATACACTTTGTGAATATATACACAATCAACCTAATTAACATATCCATCACCTCCCATAGTTACCTTGTGTGTGTGTGTGTGTGCTGAGAACACTTCAGCTGGTGATGTAGCTAATAATAATGCATTGTGTACTTGAAATTTGCCAAGACAGCAGATCAAAAGCGTTCCTCTGTTGCCCAGGACAGCCCTGAAGGAGGTTTGAAAGCATGGCCATGTGGTTCCTAACAGAGGCCACATCCCTTAGATTTGCTATTTTAAAACTTTTTTTTCTGTAGAGATTTACACTTCACACCTCCCCTAAACACAAATAATTCTTTCAAATGAAAACTTGAATGATTTACCTAACTCTACTGTTTTCATTCTTATCATTGTATAAACATAATTTTCCCCAGCTGTAATCAACGAATATGTGTCTTTGTTCTTTTTATTCATACATACTTTTCCACATATTGACAGAGTCCATATATGTATTATTTTATTTTATTTATTTTAATTTGTTTTGGAGACGGAGTCTTAGTGTCACGCAGCCTGGAGTGCAGTGGTGCGATCTCAGCTCACTGCAACCTCCACCTCCCAGGCTTAGGTGATCCTCCTGCCTCAGCCTCCCTCCCAAGTAGCTGGGATCACAGGTATGTGCCACCATGCCCTGCTAATTTTTTGTATTTTTGGTGAGATAGGGTTTCTTCATGTTGGCCAGGCTGGTCTCAAACTCCTGAGCTCAAGGGATCTTCCTGCCTTGGCCTCTCCCAAAATGCTGGGATTAGAAGAGTAGGCCACCACACCTGGCCTACATATTATTTTAATGGCTTTATATTCTTTCAAATGAATGGCTGGGCATTTGAATTGCTTACAGATATTTTCGCTATTATGAAAAGCATAACTTCAAACTATGCATCTAACAAAGGTCTAAATAAGCATCTATAAGGAACTTAAATTTACAAAAGAAAAAACAACCCCATTAAAAAGTGGGCAAAGGATATGAACAGACACTTCTCAAAAGAAGACATACATGCAGCCCACAAGCATATGAAAGAAAGCTCAACATCACTGGCCATTAGAGAAATGCAAATCAAAACCACAATTAGATACCATCTCACACCAGTCAGGATGGCTATGATTAAAAAGTCAAAAAATAACAGATGCTGACAATGTTGTGGAGAAAAGGGAACACTTATACACTGTTGGTGGGAGTGTAAATTAGTTCAATCATTGTGGAAAGCAGTATGGCGATTCCTCAAAGAGCTAAAAGCAGAACTACCATTCCACCCAGCAATCCCATTCCTGGGTATACACCCAGAGGAATAGAAATCACTCTTCCATAAAACACATGCAAATGTTCACTGCAGCACTATTCACAATGGCAAAGACATGGAATCAACCTAAATGCCCACCAATGACAGATTGGATAAAGAAAATATGGTACATATACACCATGGAATATTATGCAGCCATAAAAAAGAATGAGATCGTGTCTTTTGTGGGAGCATGGAAGGAGCTGGAGGCTATCATCCTTAGCAAACTAACGCAGGAACAGAATATGAAATACCACACGTTCTCACTTATAAGTGGGAGCTAAATGATCAGAACTTATGAACACACAGAAGGAAACAACAGACACTGGGGTCTACTCGAAGGGGGAGGGTGGGAAGAGGGAGAGGAGAAGAAAAGACCACTACTGGGTACTGGGCTTAATACCTGGGTGATGAAATAATCTGTACAATAAACCCCTGTGACATGTGTTTCCCTGTGTAACAAACCTTCACATGTACCCCCAAACCTAAAATAAAAATTAAAGATAAAAGAAAAGCATAACTTGAAATAATTTAAAAATTGGGCTTGTTCCCATTTTGATCAGTAATAACTATACTCTTTTAAAAACCACTTTAATATGTTTTGTTTCCTATTACAAAATTAAAATACGTTTATTGTAGACATTTTAGAAAATATAAGCTACTTGGGATGTTTACTTACAATCTACATGGGGCACAATTACAGACTCATTTTGTATTTTTTGGTTAACCGTTTGAGACTCGGCTCATCGCAGTTGGGGTCTCCTTTCCCCTCAATTGCATGATAATCCCAGGGCTCCAGAAAGGTGGGTTCTTACTCCAAACACAAGACACAGAGGAGGCTGGGGAGCCTAAGCAGCCCTCCGGGGCCTGGCTGACCTGCTGTCCTGCCTTCTGACTAGCTGTAGTGTGGTTGTAGAAAATTGGTGTGGATCTGCCAGGCGCGGTGGCTCACACCTGTAATCCCAGCACTCTGGAAGGCCAAGGTGGGTGGATTATGAGGTCAGGAGTTTGAGACCAGCCTGGCTAACACGGTGAAACCCCATCTCTACTAAAAATACAAAAAATTAGTCAGGCATGGTGGCGGGCGCCTGTCATCCCAGCTACTTGGGAGGCTGAGGCAGGAGAATCATTTGAACCTGGGAGGAGGAGGTTGCAGTGAACTGAGATCACCACACTGCACTCCAGCCTGGGCGACAGAGCGAGACTATGTCTCAAAAAAAAAAAAAAAAAAAAAAAAAAAGAAAAGAAAATTGGTGTGGATCCTAGCGCAGAAACTTCCCACACAAGTCACGGTGACACCTGCAATCAGGCTTCCAAAGCTACTAGTGTTTTGTTTTTAAGCCTATACTCATAACTTAGCCACTGCTTCTAAAAGAGGGTGCCAAGTCTAGCAGGGAGCCCTGGCTAAGCCATGCCCTGTGGAGCTACTGGATCCATTTGCTGAGCTCACATCACCTGTCTTGACTTCTTCCCCAGTGAATTGGAACCATCCCAATTTATCTAGAATTTTTTTTTTTTTTTTTTTTTTTTTTGAGACGGAGTCTCGCTCTGTCGCCCAGGCTGGAGTGCAGTGGCGCAATCTCGGCTCACTGCAAGCTCCGCCTCCCAGGTTCACACCATTCTCCTGCCTCAGCCTCTCCGAGTAGCTGGGACTACAGGCGCCTGCCACCACGCCTGGCTAATTTTTTGTATTTTTTTTAGTAGAGACGGGGTTTCACCGTGGTCTCGATCTCCTGACCTCGTGATCCGCCCGCCTCGGCCTCCCAAAGTGCTGGGATTACAAGCGTGAGCCACCGCGCCCGGCCTTATCTAGAATGTTTTAGTAATGTTCATCTTTAAAAGGGAGCCTCAGTGATTCCCTATACAGATTTTCCTTTTCTCCCACCGCACATCCTAGAGCTTTATACACCCTAAAACTCACTACTTCCCAGTTATTCAGCTATAGTTGGATAAGAGACTCAATTCTAACCCATGAGACATCAGATAAAGTTTTCTGTGATTTCTGGGGAAGTTTTTCTTTCTTGATAAAGAGACAGAAGATGCCATCATTCTTTCTTTTCCCCTTTTCCTGTTTAAAGGTAGACATGGTGTCTGGAGCTACGGTAGCCACTATGTGATCATGAGGTGACAGGCAAGAGCCAACAGGGAGAGATTTTCACAGAGCCACTGGACCAACATCAATAACCACCTACACCTGAACTATGTGTTATGCCACTCTGAGTTGGGGTTTCTGTTAATTGTTGCTCAACCCATTCCTAACTAATATTTTGATTATTAGAAACTAATATGCAATAAAAAACTTGTGGTTAAATCTTTGTGCATGGTTTTATAGAATACATTCACATAAGACAAAGTAGGGGATGTTTGGGCTGAATGGTGTCCCCCCAACACACAAATTTCTATGTGGAAGTCCCAACCCCCGGTACTTCAGAGTGTAGCCGTATTTGGAGATAAATTCTTTAAAGAGTTTATTTAGCTAAGTTAAAATGAGGCCTTTAGGGCAGCCCTAATCTAATATGGCTGGTGTCCTTTTAAGAAGAGGAAATTTAAACACAAATGTGCACACACACACAGAGGAAAGACTATGTAAAGACAAAGGGAGAAGGTGGGCTGGGTGCAGTGGCTGACGCCTGTAATCCCAGCACTTTGGGAGGCCAAGTTGGGTGGACCATTTGAGGTCAGAAGTTCAAGACCAGCTTAGCCAACGTGGGGAAACCCTGCCTCTACTAAAAATACAAAAATCAGCCAGGTGCAGTGGCACATGCCTGTAATCCCAGCTACTCAGGGGGCTGAGGCAGGAGAATCGCTTGAACCCTGGAGGCAGAGGTTGTGGTGAGCCGAGATTATGCCATTGCACTCCAGCCTGGGTGACAGAGGGCAACTCTGTCTCAAAAAAAAAAAAAAAAAAAAAAAGAAGGTGGCCATCCACAAGCCAAGGAAAAGGGCCTTAGAGGAAATCAACATCACGGATGCCTTTTTTTTGTTTCTTTTTTGAGACAGGTTCTGCCATCATACCTGGCTGCAGCCTTGAACTCCTGGACTCAAGTGATCCCCCCACCTCAGCCTCCACACTTGGCTAATTTATTTGTTTTTATTTTCAAGATAGGGGTCTCACTATGTTGCCCGAGCTGGTCTCAAACTCCTGGCCTCAAGTGATGCTCCTGCCTCAGCCTCCCAAAGTACTGGGATTACAGACATGAGCCATCGCACCTGCCTGCTGATACCTTGATCTCAGACTTCTCGCCTCCAGAACTGTGAGAAAATATCTGTTGTTTAAGCCACCCAACCTGTGGTACTGTGTGTGTGTGTGTGTGTGTGTGTGTGGCAGCCCTAGCAAACTAATACAGGGGACCAAAAATATTTTTGTTATCTGTAAAATAAGAATAATCATACTATAAAGTACTTAGGTGGAGTAAATGAATTAATCCATTAAAACATACAGATTGATATGTGATATGCAGTAAACACTTAGTAAATGATAGCTATTACTACTAGGAAACCTGAGGACAAAATTTTCTGGACAGCTCTTTCCTGTCAACTCTTCCAAAAATTAACTGAGGACCTTACTGGTCTCAAAAAGGACCACTGAGCTCAAGAGAGCAGTGATGTTATTGTAGCAGAGTCGGTGCTATGTGGTAATCAGACCATTTTCTTCTCCTGTGGAGGTGCAGGAAGGATGCCTTTCCCAGGTTCTCCCTCACGCCTCTTGATGGTACCGCGTGGAAGGTGAGCAGAAGTGCCATGCCATTTCCAGTTTGTGGCTGTGTAGATCAGGCGCCTTCTCTGTCTTCTCTCTCTTTTCTACTCACATGACTAGAAGGAAGGAACTCCAAGACGGTGAAATACCAAGAAGGAAGGAGACCCTGAATGACTTTTGGAGGAGGGCCAGGCAGGAAAGCCGTCTGACCTACAAGAGCAAGACAGAATCCTAGGTTGAGTGAAGCCAGTGAGATTTCAGGATTTATCCTTAGGGAAGTTGCCTTTGCTTACTCTAATACAATCAATGTTCTCTTCTATGAACTACTGACAGTACACTATTACCAGTGAGTGAGGTGTTCAGAGTGAGGCGACTGTGCAAATTCATGGCTAGGTTTCAATCAATCCACTATAAATTGATATGGTTTGGGGCAAATGGGAAGAAGAGGATATTCAGTTGTTGTTATTTATATTGCCATGTGTAGGATGCTCTATTTCCTTGATCCTTTCTTCTTTGGCACAAAGAGCAGACTCATACTCAGAGGATAAGTCTGAGAGCAGATAGGAAATGAATTCCACAGTCATCTTTATATATTGGTCTCTTTTCAGGCCCAGCCCAGTGAGATAGGATCTGATTATTTGTTGATGTTATTTATGTCTGCAATAGATGTCTGAGAATCCAGCATAAAGGTGCCTAGGTGCTCAGCCCTGCACTGAGCTGGAGAGAGGGCCGAAGGCTCACCTTTTATGCATTGCCGTGGACCACGCGGCCATGGAGCAGGGAGGGGTTGACAACGCCAGGAGCTCAGCCTGACACCTTCCACTCATGCCTCCTTGGGCCCTTTCTGTGCTAATTATGGTCCTCTTTGGAAATAAAATCCAAACATTTGATGGCAGATACAGACAATGAAATCCTATCCAGCCTTAAAAAGGAAGATGATTCTGACACTCGCTACAACGTGGATGAGCCTTGAGGACATCATGCTGAGTGAAATCAGCCAGTCACAAAGGACAAACGCTGTGGGATTCCACTAAGATGAGGTTCCTAGAAGAGCCGAATTCATAAAGACCAAAAACAGAAAGGTGGTTGCCAGGGGCTGGAGGGAGGGAGGGAGGAATGGGGAGTGAATGGGGACAGAGTTTCCGTTGAGAAGATGAGAAAGCTCTGGAGATGGGTGGTGGTGATGGTAGCACAACAATGTGAACATACTTAATGCCACCAAACTGCTCACTTAATAATGGTTAAAATGGTAAAATTTGTGTTAAATATTGTTTACCATGATAAAACTTAAAAAAACAAACAAACCTGAAACCATTTGCACAGCTTCTCTTACATGGAGGAAGGTAACCTGGAGGGGTAGAGAAACGTGGTTAGTGTCATGGGAACACAAAGGAATGTGAGAATCCTGTCCTTGAGGGGCTTGCAGGTTGGTGGGGGAGAGATGGGTTTGACAACAATAACTGGGAAAATGCAGATGCAGAAGGAAGGAAAGAGGGAGGCAGAATCAGAACTCAGAGGTGGGAGCTGTTGGCATCTGAAGGCTCAGGGCAGGAATTCTGGAAGAAAAGATGCTTGCCTGGGGCTCTCATGGTGTATTAGTTTGTTTTCAAACTGCTGATAAAGACATACCTGAAGCTGGGCAATCTACAGAAGAAAGAGGTTTATTGGACATACAGTTCCATGTGGCTAGGCAGGCCTCACAATCATGGTGGAAGGTGAAAGGCATGTCTCACATGGTGGCAGACAAGAGAAGAGAACTTGTGCAGGGAAATTCTCCTTTTAAAAATCATCACATCCTGTGAGACTTATTCACTATCACGAGAACAGCACAGGAAAGACCAGCCCCTATGATTCAATTACCTCCCACTGAGTGCCTCCCACAACACATGTGAATTCCAATGAGATTTGGTGGGGACACAGCCAAACCATATCACATGGTCTGGTGGGATCTTGCATTTTGACGAGTGGGAGTGAGGCTGAGCTCAGTGAGGTGGGGACCAGAGCAAAACACTTGCTGGGGGCTAGTGCTGAGGCCCTGGAGGAGCAACCTAGGCAGAAGAGCAGGTTCCTAATGAGAGCAGAGGGAGGTGGCTGTGGCTACAGGCCATGGGAGTCCTGACTTTTTTTTTAAAATGAACTTTCTAATTTTGGAATAAATTTAGAATTTCCAAAAAGTTGCAAAGATAATACAGAGAGATCCCATATAACCCTCAGCCAGTTTCCCCTAGGGTTAATGTCTTACATTACTGTGGTACATTTGCACAACTAATGAGCCAATATTGATATATTCTTAACTGAAGTCCTCACGTTATTAAGATTTCATTAGTTTTCCCTATTGTCCTTTTGCAGGATTCCATCCAGAATACCCAATTTGCACCCATCCAAAATTGCAAAGCTATTCCAGTACACTCCACAATCAGCTTCCCTTATTATTATGAATATCTCATATTAGGGTGGTACATTTGTTACAATTAATGAACCAGTATTGATACATTATCATTAACTAAAGTCCATGCTGGATTCGGATCTCATGAATTTGTACCTAATGCCCCTTTTCTGTTCCACGACCCCACACTGGATTTAGTTGTCATGTCTCCCTGGACTCCCCTTGATATGACAGCTTCTCAGACTTCCCTTGATTTTGATGACCCAGACAATTTGACGAGTCCTGGTCAGGGATTTTGTAGCATAATCCTTAATTTGGGTTGATTTGATATTTTCCTTACGATATTTTCTCATTCAGCTCTCACAGGGGTTCTGAGTTTTTGGAGAAAGCATGGAGGTCCAGTACCCCGCTCCTCACACCATACATCAGTTTGCCTTCTGGCTTCTATGTTATCTTCATCACCCAGCCAGAGGACTGGTTCTCCACTGTAAAGTTATTTTTTCCATTTCCTGCACTCTAGTCTTTGGAGGTAGGCATTGGACGGTTTTGAGTAAAGAACATGACTTGATGAAAGCGGCATTTTGGGATGAAAAGTCCCTCCATAGCTGATGTGCTGGGCGGGAGCATCTTGACCTTCAATAGCTTTCATGCTGGACTACATGCTACATGCCACAGATTTCACACATATGGTGGCATTTGATCCTCATGTTGACTCCCAGTAGAAAGATGAGGAAATGGAGGCACTGGGAGGTTAGATAATCTGTTAAAGGTCATGCAACCAGCGAGTGACCACCCCGGGATCTGAACCTGAGGAGTGTGGCTCTGAATCCATATTCTCACCATGTCCCCTGGTGACGGATTAGCATAATGAATTCAGACTGTGCGGAGCATCGGGATTTACATTTGAAGTCAGATTTTCCAGTCCCACCTCCAAGATTTGGTGTCAGCAGGTGTGTGGCAAGACCCACCCCTTTGTACCTTAGCCAGTTCCCAGGAGACTCACGAGGCCCAGTCTGTACCCAGTAGATTCAAGAACAAGGCTGGAGGCTGAGAGACCCTTTGGGACCTGTTAGTGACCATTTGGGACATCACCTAGAGAGGCCTGGCCCGAGGGACAGCGTGAAAGGTGAGTACAACTGGAGAGGTGCTGCAGAGGGAGGCTGCATGGCCTGGTCATGACTGGCTGTGGGGACGAGTGAAGGGCAGGCGACACTCAGCCTGGCCATGGAGGGATCCCAGTACTCAAAACAGAAATGCGGGATCCTGAAGGACAGCCATGGAGGAAAGGCGATAAATGAGGCTTTGAACTTGATGCTGGGCAGCTGTAGGAGGCATGGAAGGAAATACTCAGCAAGACGAGGCCGGCACCCACAGGGTCTCCAGGTACCTGGGGATGCCAACAATGTCCCAAGTATATGAGCTTTCTATGTGACAACACCACTATAAAGGGTGGAGCATTGGAAAATGCCCCCTATTTAGACAAGAGGGCAAGAAAAGGGGTGCTGCAGAAACGCGGGGCTCAGTTTGCCTCTCCCTCAAAACAACAAATCCAACTGAACCCCCGACCCCTTTATCTTATAGGCAGAGCCCCACTGTCAGTGAAAGACAAGATGGGAGCATCAGCCTTGAACGGTGCTGACAGGGACAAGGGGAATTTCCGGAGTCCCATAAAGGATGTCCCTCCATGGGGGTGACACCTAGTGCCTTGAAGGGTCTTGAACCCAGGAGGCTCCACCGTGTCTTGAGTCACTGATGCAGAGAAGCAATGCAGGTAGTTAAGTAGAAGGCAGCCTTGACACCTGCGGTCTGAAGCCACTTCACAGCCCTGGACTCTGGCATGGGCTTTGCAGCAGCCCTGGAAGAGAAGGCCAGGTTCCCAGTTATGGACTCAGCTCAGCCGTGGGGTCCTCATGACCCAGAGTCCAAAGTGGCTTTGCTCTAAGGATCATCTCCCTCAGCCTGCACATACCCTGCACCTGCCAGGCCAAGCCAGTGCCAGGACTTGTTTCTCAGTTGCCTCCTCACCGACCTGGAGTAACCTTTCCCCTGTTCCCAGAGCCTGCCCTGCCCAGGGGTGTGGCCACTCCTTGATTGGGAGGGAGGCACCTCCTCCAGCCTGTGGTTCTGAAAGAAGGACTCACCTCACTTGGGTGAGTCCAGGCAGCCTTTGCTTCTGGCAAATTTTGTCATTGAAGAAGAGAAAGAAAACCCAACCCATACATTTCATCTTCTTTTGCTGTAACCGATTTAGGCCAGTTGTAGATCTACTAAGAGTTTGACAACCTAGTAGAGGGATTCTAGAAAAAGCTCGAATCGATTGTCAGTTGATTTCCTCTAATATTCAATTTCCACACTGTTAATATCAGCTGCTGTTTTTGGTGGGGAGAGGGGTCATTCTTTCCTTTTACTATCAAGTATCTCAAAAATGCAGAAAATTGTGGAGTAATATGGAGAACAGCACTCATGATAAGCAACTGAGTTAAAACTGCTCATTCTGACATATTTGATTCAGATGTCTGAGAAAAGAAATATTACAGGTACCCATTTGTGCCCCTGTGTTTCTTTCATTCTTCCTCAAAGCCAACTGGTATTTGGAATTCTATTACATCATTTCTGAAATAATTCCTAAGCTTTTAAAAAATACTATTATCTTATACTAATGTCCCATCACAACTGTTAACGAGGCCAATATAGAAAATGAATTCCTCTTTCCTTCTTTCCTTTCTTCCTTCCTTCTTTCCTTCCTTCCTTCCTTCTTCCTTCCTTCCCTTCCTTTCTTCCTTTCTTCTTTTCCTCTCTCCTCCTTTTCTTTGTTTCTGTTTAGAGTGAGAATATTTAAAATCTACTCTCTTAGCAAATCTCAGGTATACAATACACTGTCATTACCTCTAGTCACCACACCATACATTCGACTCCCAGAACTCATTCATCTTAGGACTAGTAGCATCAACACTGTGATTCAACTTTAGTGTAAATTTGAAGCCATTAGGTTTGAAGGCAGAGAGCAGCAGAAAATTGGTTCTTGTGAACAAACAAGTACGTTTTAAGGATGTGCCCTGAAGCAGAGATGAGCGCCCTGGCACTCATCCTGGCACTCCATCCCAGCCCTCCATCCCGGCCCTCCATCCCGGCCCTCCAACCCGGCCCTCCATCCCGGCCCTCCATCCTGGCCCTCCATCCCGGCCCTCCATCCCAGCACTCCATCCTGGCACTCCATTCCCGGCCCTCCATCCTGGCCAGCACACAGTGGCTGCACAGGTGTGCTGGACATACAAAGTCAACAACGGAGGCCTTATCTCGGATCTCTTAGTGCTTTGTACCCAGATGATGGCTGTTACTCAAATACATACAACAATGCATGTAATTATATTCCATTACAGATTGAGACAAGGCACAGCTCTATGAAAACAAAGCCCTAGCTTAGACTAGAGGCAAAAAAATAGTTTGGATTTCTTACCCTTTGGGTGGGACCCAGGACACGTGGCAAAAACAGAAAACTCAACAGCAGGGCATTTTTAGAATTCGTGAAGCTCCATATTGTAAAGATACTTAACTTTAAAATAACAGCATCAATTCAGGTTCATGCCATTTTTCTATCTCCAGATAGCATAGGACCTCACATGAGGAATGGAAACAAGTCCTATTTAAGCAACTCACAAACACAGACTTTGAAATAACCCACTATTCTCCAAGCACAGATTCATCCTCCATTTAGGGCCCTGCAACATGAAGTCACCCTTAACTATTTCTGAAAAGGAAGCAGGTGACACGTGCCCTGTGGACCAAGAGTTAGTGATTGACAGTGGGAGTGCTGACCGCTATCCAGGTAAAAGGTTACAGCGACGTCCTCTCCTCAAGGTTTTCTGAAAGAGTGT
Organism: Symphalangus syndactylus; assembly: GCF_028878055.3. Classification (NCBI taxonomy): domain Eukaryota; kingdom Metazoa; phylum Chordata; class Mammalia; order Primates; family Hylobatidae; genus Symphalangus; species Symphalangus syndactylus. The sequence goes on along the minus strand of NC_072426.2, from coordinate 158,150,325 downwards.
AGGTCATTAACTGCCATCACAAACAAACAAACACCAAAAAACGACATACTCTCTTTCAGCCACAGTGCGACATACTCTCTTTCAGCCACTGTGAACAGTTCACTGTGGCTGAGAGTATGTCGTTTTTTGGTGTTTGTTTGTTTGTTTTTTGAGACAGAGTCTCGCTCTGTCGCCCAGGCTGGATTGCAGTGGTGTGATCTTGGCTCACTGCAAGCTCCACTTCCCGGGTTCACGCCATTCTCCTGCCTCAGCCTCCCAAGTAGCTGGGACTACAGGCGCCTGCCACTGTGCCTGGCTAATTTTTGCATTTTTAGTAGAGACAGGGTTTCACCATGTTGCTCAGGCTGGTCTACAACTCCTGACCTCGTGATCCGCTAGCCTCAGCCTCTCAAAGTGCTGGGATTACAGGCGTGAGCCACCGCGCCTGGCCACCATTTTCACTGTCATCCATTCATGGTACATAGCAGACAGCAATCCCTTCAATTCCACCAATGCTAACACGTATTTTCATTGCCTGAGTATTAGACTTAGTATTTAATGTTAAATTAAAATCTGACTCTCAACTATTTCGCTACACTCCAGGTACTTCTACTCAGCTAAATCCATAGACACAAGTAGAAGGGAATTTAGACTTTTAATCTAGTAGTTACCAGAGTTTTAGATCTCACAGGCTGATAAAATTTTATAAAGATTTGGGGCCTGGTGCTGTGGTTGACGCCTGTAATCCCAGCACTTTGGGAGCCAAGGTGGGAGGATCACCCGAGATCAGGAGTTGAAGACCAGCCTGGCCAACATGGTTAAACCCCGTCTCTACAAAAATACAAAAATTAGCTGGGCATGATGGTGGATTCCTGTAATCCCAGCTACTCAGGAGGCTGAGGCAGGAGAATCACTTGAACCCAGGAAGCGGAGGTTGCAGTGAGCTGAGATTGTGCCACTGCACTCCAGCCTGTGTGACAGAGCGAGACTTCGTCTCAAAAAAAAAAAAAAAAGATTTGGAAGAACTGTATTGAGTTGCTAACTTTTTATTCACTCAGATGAATTGGAATACATATCATCCACCTCACCACCGTGATAGAATTCACATGCCAAGTGAATTATAACAAAACAGAACTTCTCAGCATTTTAATAGAAATACATTAGCTTCAGGACAAAATTATTCCTTTTTTTGTTACTGTGGTTTTCTCTGTTGTCCATCAGCCTGTGGAAATGAATACTTTTTCACAGTCTAGCACCAGTTCTTGCAATAGAATTTGAGAACCCCTGACTTAAATCAGTGATTTAAATCCCTCCTGCCCTTATTTACAAAGGAGGAGGCTGGCCCTAAGGGACCTCATGGGCTGCCCCATCAAAGTTTCCAGCTCAAAGCTGGGGAATAGCCCTGGTTCAGGCCGGGGCTTCTGAACCCACGTTCAATGCACCTGCCCTCTGCCTTATTGCCACGAGTCTCTGCAGGGCCCAGCAAGGGCCCCCAACTCTCTGATTATGTGATTGGCACCATACTGTCCAGGGAACACTGAAGGAGGATGGCTGAGGGACACAGAAGAAGCAGGGGGCCTGTCCCTCTCTCTGCAGCCCTCTGCAGCCCACATGCCCTGGGCTGGATTCTGGGACAGGCTCTTCCTCCTGCTGGCACGCCTTGATCTTCAGGTATCCTTTAGTTGGGCCCACTGATTCTTTCAGACCATTGGGAAATATTTTGCTCACTACTAATGCCTATAGTGTCCATTCCTCTGCCTCCCTCTCCTCCATAAAGACGGGGCTCCAGGAGTTGTGGACTTCACTGCCTTTGTTTTCAAAGAATTAAATATGACTTCAAAAGTATCCTAGGATACTTTTGGTTTTGTTGCCAAGTCAAGGTTTAACCTAAAACAAAATAAGAGTCACTCGGGAACAGAAAATCAAATACCACATGTTCTCACTTATAAATGGGAACTAAGCTATGGGTATGCAAAGGCATACAGAGTGGGTACGATGGACATTGGGGACTTGCAACAGGTGAGGGAGGGATGAAAAATCACCTGTTGGGTACAGTGTACGCTATTCCAGGGACGGGTACAGTGTACGCTATTCCAGGGACGGGTACAGTGTACACTATTCCAGGGATGGGTGCACTAAAAGCCCAGACTTCACCACTACACAATTCATCCATGTAACCAAAAACCACGGGTACCCTTAAAGCCCTTGAAATAATGAATTTTTTAAAATAAAAGAAACTGAGAGATTCTCTGGCATACAGTGCTGGTGGCATACCACATTTGGGAATTTTAGATTTAAGCAATAGAAAAAGACTCTGGTTTATTCAAGTGGAAAGGGACTATATGGGAAAGGGTATCTGGTGTCCTGGTGGAGTCACCGGAGAATGAGGCCACTTAGGAGCACCGCCCAGCCATAGCCCAGAACCTCTGTGGCTGCTGCTGGGACCAGCAGCTGTTTACAGTGCGGTCCCCAGAGTTTCCAGAACCTCTGCAGCAGCCACACCCATCCTCAGCGCGGAGCCGGCCTCACCCCTGCTACCTCCCATCAGCCGCTTCCAGTCCACAGCCTGGGCCGGGGCTGGGGAGCAGGCGGAACCTGGGCCACCGCTCACTGTGGGGGTCCGGGCAGGTGGTCTCCAGCACTTTCATCCTGTACTATACAAGGCAGGCTGTTCCTTCACAGGGCAGGGGGTTCCTGAAATGGACAAGTTGAGATGCTGAGCAGCCAAAAAGAGCAGCAGATGTAGGGTTTTCTTTTAAATTAACTTCTCCGAAAGTTGGGGAGGTGGAAAATCCCTTTCAGAGTAGTCAACACAATCCATGGACTTGGGCCCAGGTTTGATCGTTGTTCGAATATTTTTTTCTTGCTCTAGAGAGTCCTCTCCTAACAGAGGCTCAGTGCCTGTGGATGCCCACCTTAGGGTCACCCACAATGACTTGCTGGACTTCCCTTTTCTTGGTGACCGTGTGAACCCCAGAGCTCCGCTGGGGCTGCTGAGATCTGGCAGGGGGTCTGGCGTGCCCAGGAGGGTCTGTTCAGGGCTTGTGCACCATCTCAGAGAATTCCCTTGGTGGGATTTCACTGTGGCACGTGAAGTTGTTCTTTTTCTTTTCTTGTATTTCAGCTCCCTTCAGGCTCTTTGTAGTCAAAGTCCTCACGAGAGGAGAATGTTAAGCTGTTCAACAGGGTGGGCTACTCAGGGGTCTGGGCGGGGCCTCCAGCCAGGAAGACTTCAACCTGGGCAACTCCAGAGAGAGTTAACCCTGGCTCAGACTTCCCAAACTTTCCACTCAACTGCTCCTGAAGGCTGAAGGCGAGAGAGCAAAGAACCCTAAAGGGCAGGGATGTCTAGCCAGAAGGGAGACAACAGTTCTTTGAAGGCAAGTTTCGTCCTGCAAATCCGTGCAGATTTTGAGAGTGCCGCAATGTCTGTGTGTAAGCGCGGCCTGCAGAGCGTGGAGATTTTCTTTGTGGCTGGAGGACTGCCATTTCAAAGTCGCCAGCAGTTTCTGCACTGGAGGTCGAAGCTCTTAATGCCCTAGAAAGACTTCTTTTGTTTTGAGAAAATGAACCAGGCGGGGTCTTTGGGGGCCATGAATGCGAGGCATGTTCATTATTCTCCTGGGCCCCCTGCGCGCCCTGGGTGCGTTTGAGGTGCCCGCTGACCCGTACCCTGCAGAGCTAGGAGAAATATTTTGTTCTTCTCCCCACATGTGGACTTGGCCTGAGCAGGAAACTGTTGTTGCTCTTGGGAAATGTTTGTGTGCCTTTTGGTCTAAGCTTGCTCACAGGAGGCCTGCAGCCAATGCCGGCCCCCGGCCCCAGATCTGGCCTCTATCTCGCCTCACACTGGAGGGAGACGGTGACAAGAACAGTCCAGATGCAGCACGGTGCAACCTGGACTGATTCGTTAAAATTGTGACAAAATGTGCATAAGATAAAAGTTCCCATTTTATTCATTTTTAAGTGTACAGTTCTGTGGCCTGATGCACATTCACATTGCTGTACAGCCATCACCACACCCTATCTCCGAAACTTTTTCATCTTCCCAACTGAAGCTTCCTCTGTACCTGCTAAACCCTAATTCCCCCTCCCCCTCCCGCCAGGCCCTGACAACCACCAATCTATGTCTTGTCTCTATGAATGTGACTACTCCACGTACCTCCTAGAAGTGGATTTGACAGTGTTTGTCCTCCTGGATGGATTCCTTTTTCTTTTTGTAGAGACAGGGTCTTCCTGCATTGCCCAGGTGGGTCTCGAATTACTGGGCTCCAGTGATCCTCCCGCCTTGGCCTACCAAAGTACTGGGATGACAGGTGTGAGCCACTGCACCTGGCCTGGACGGATTCTCATTGGCATCTGAGACGGAATGGACTGGGCTTTATGAAATGCATCATCAGTTACTCTACTGACTGGCACCGGCCGGCAGAGACCAGATCCTGTGGGTCGGAGTGGCTGTTTCCCTCTGAACAAATAGATGTTTCCACTGTTAGTCATCCTGAAAAGAGTTTAATCCCAGAGTACAAAAATAAGTGGACTGAGACTGGGGAAAGTAAGGCTTTTCTCTCTGCAGCTTACTTGGCCTTCATTCCAAGGTGTGGAGCGACCTGGGGATTCTTCCTGGTGGGGTATGGGTGGTGGTGCCTGTGCCCATGGAGGGAAGCCTGCCGCGGGCAGTACAGCAATTGTGAGGGCAGCCAAGCCCTTTCAGTGCAGGCATCCCTTATGCTCTGTGTGGTCCTCCGGCTAGCCCCAAGGCTCAGCACCACGCGCTTACATCAGCTCATCATCTCAGCCGAGCTGCACGGATGGGAGAGGTGGGTGTCCTGGCCACCAGGCTGCAGGTGAGAGGCAGTGGGGTGCATCAGCTGGGCCCCACTGGGCAGACCTGTCATGAAGATACAGAGGCCAGAGACAACACAGATAAAAAAGTGAAGCCAAGCGAGATGTCCCAGAGTACCGTGGGCAGCGAGCTGCAGCATTCACAGAAGTTCCACAAGCAGCCTGGTGTGAGCTCATGACATCATCATTTCCATCTGAAAAGAGAAGGATAATTTACTTTTCAGACACAGGCTTGTGTCTAAAGAGGCCAGACACACTGAGTTAAACACATCTGACTTAATATCGTAATCTTTCAAATTATTTTCCATGAACTAAAGTGACGCTCAAGGAAGACCCTCCCTGCAACCCGCCTCTACTCACCCCCGCCCCAGCACCCTGGCTGGAGACAGAGCCCTGGGTTCATTACAAAATGCAACGACAATTTGCTTTCACGCTCAAAATATGGGAAAGACTTTACGGTGTGTGGTCGTTCCTGTTTCTGTGTAGCTTACATCAGGGCAGGTATCTCGGGGGCCCTATTCAATGTTGTTCTCAAGCAACCCCAAGCAGTATTCAGGAGCCACTTGGAAGGAGCTGCAAGGGTTTAAGCAGTTAATGAACATTAAAATAATAGTAGAAAATAAAACCTCGAACACGGGGTTTTAGTATCTATGGGAACTGATGGGTTTGAAGATTAAGTGCCCACAGAGAATCCACAGCTTCAAGATTCTTCATGAGAGTGCCTGTCATTATTCAGGGAGCTTGCCAATTGTGAGCTGCAAAATCATAATATTAATACTTAATAATAGGCTTATTCCTGTTACTCTTTATTATCCCAATCATGTTCCCAGCTATTATCTCCTTTCTCCCCTTATACCATCCCTGGGGAGAGGCTGACATAAATTATTATCCCTCCTTTATGGGTGAAGGCATTAAAGCACAGAGAGATTAAATGACATGCCTGAGGATCTAAAATTAGTGTGCAGCACAGGCGAGGTGAGAGCTTGTGTGTCTGTTTCCGCCAGCGTTCCTCTGCTTCTATGGCTAGCTCTGGGTATCCAACCTCTCTAGGTCCAAACATCTCGGCCACCCTCATAAATAGCCATGAAGTCTTGGGAAAGCCTGCTGCCCTGCACCGAGCCTGCTCCCACCTCACATCAACACGCCTTTAGAGCAATGTCTAGGCGCCACCTCTTCTCAGAGGCTTCCCTACCCGCCTCCAGCTGAGATGGTCGCCACCTCTGGCAACCTTCTCCCACACCTGGAATTAGCCCCACACCAACGGCGTGGGGCATGTAATTATATACTTTCTGGAATTACGTGCTCATGGCTTGCCAATTAAAAGGTGAGCTTTCTGAGGGTTGGCCTCCAGCTGCATCCCTTGCTTCTTCTTTGGTGTCCTTCAAGGCCTCTGGAAGCAAGTTGGGCAGCACAGGGGCCTAATAAACTTGCTCAATGATGTGTTGGATGCTGTAGGACATGAGTGATGGGCAAGATGGATTCTCTGTGAAAGCTCCGCTGCTTGTTCCAGTCCCTCTCCATCCTCTGCTCCATTTCACTCCGCACATGTAGCTATCACTACCACTGTGCTACGCATCTGTCTGTCTGAACTTTTACGGCTGTCTCTCCCACTGCAGTGTCAGCTCCAGGGGAGCAAGGCCCTTCTTGCTTCTCCAGATCCTCGCACACATAGCAGCTACTTGTTCCATGGGGATGTGTATCCCTCCAAGTCTCATGCTGATGTGATCCCCAGTGTTGGAGGTGGGGCCTAGTTGGAGGTGTCTGTGTCGTGGGGGCAGATCTCTCTTGAATGGCTTGGTGCTATCCTGGCAAGAGTCAGTGAATTCGTGTGAGATCTAGTTGTTTCAAGAGTGCGGCACCTCCAGCTTCTCTCTCACTCTGCTTTCACCATAGGATGTACCTGCTCCCCCTTCCCCTTCTCCCTCAATTGCTTGTAAGATTCCTGAGGCCCTCAAGTAGCAGAGATGTCGGCGCCATGCTTCCTGTATGGCCTGTAGAATCATGAGCCAATTCAACTTTTTTCTTTACAAATTGCCTAGCTGCAGGTGCTCCTTTATAGCAGGGGTCTCCAACCCCCAGAACCAGGAGGTTAGGAACCAGGCTGCAGAGCAGGAGGTGAGCAGCAGGCAAGCGAGGAGTGAAGCCTCCTCTGTATTCACAGCCACTCCCCATTGCTCACAGACCGCTTGAGCTCTGCCTTCTGTCAGATCAGCAGCAGCATTAGATTCTCAAAGAAGCGTGAACCCTTTTGTGAACTGCGCATGCAAGGGATCTGGGTTATGTGCTCCTTAAGAGAATCTAGTGCCTGATGATCTGTCACCGTCTCCCATCACCTCTAGATGGGACCATCTGGTTGCAGGAAAGCAAGCTCAGGGTTCCCACTGATTCTATACTATCATGAGTTGTATAATTATTTAATTATATATTACAATGTAATAATTATAGAAATAAAATGCACAATAAATGAATCATCCTGAAACCACTTCCCACTTTCATGGCCTGTGGCAAATTCACCTTTCATGAAACCAGTCCTTGGTGCCAAAGAAGTTGGGGACTGGTGGTTTTTTGTTTTGTTTTGTGAGACGGAGTTTTTGCTGTTGTTGCCCAGGCTGGAGCGCAATGGTGCAATCTCGGTTCACTGCAACCTCCACTTCCCAGGTTCAAGTGATTCTCCTGCCTCAGCCTCCCAAGTAGCTGGGATTACAGGCATGCACCACCATGCCCAGCTAATTTTTTGTATTTAGTAGAGAAGGGGTTTCACCATGTGGGTTGGGCTGGTCTTGAACGCCTTACCTCAGGTGGTCCACCTGCCTCAGGCCCTCAAAGTGCTGGGATTACAGGCATGAGCCACGATGCCTGACCAGGGACTGCTGTTTTATGGTGACAACCAGACTAACACAGTGCTCAAACACTTCTTTTTTTTTTTCTTTTTTCTTTTTTTTTTTAAGATGGAGTCTCACTCTGTCCTCCAGGCTGGAGTGCAGTGGTACGATCTCAGCTCACTGCAAGCTCCACCTCCTGGGTTCACGCCATTCTCCTGCCTCAGCCTCCCAAGTAGCTGGGACTACAGGCGCCCGCCACCATGGCCGGCTAAATTTTTGTATTTTTAGTACAGATGGGGTTTCACTGTGTTAGCCAGGATGGTCTCGATCTCCTGACCTCGTGATCTGCCTGCCTCGGCCTCCCAAAGTGCTGGGATTACAGGTGTGAGCCACCGCGCCCGGCCTCAAACACTTCTTGAATGAATGAATGAAGGTCCAGACCAGTACTCCACTTGGCATGCTCACCAGCCCATTTGCATCCGAATCATCTAAGATGCTTGTTTAAAATGCAGGATCTTGGGCCTCATCTCACAACAGCCAAATTAGAATTTCTGGAGGTGAGACCCAGTGTATAGCCATGGTGATTTTGATATACATTAAAGCTGAGACGTGGTGCCCATTTTATAGATGAGAAAAGTGAATCTCAGAAAGAGGCTTGCTCAAGGTCACCAGATAGGTTATGGGCAAGTTGTTATCAGAACCCAGATTTCAAACTCTCCATCTGGAGCTCTATTCCTCTAGGCCGCCTCATCTGTGTGATGGTAACATTTTCAGAAGGATCGAGCCCATAGTTTGCGTGAGGTCATTTGATGTTCAAAACAACCCAGTGTGGTATATACTATCATGACCTACAGCGTCAAGACCAGAACTGAGAGCAGTGGCTGGCACTGAGGCGTGACCGCCCAGCCTCCCGTGGGGTGGGGCTGCTGCCTGGCTCTTGCAGATACAAGGCCCTTGCCTGCTCGGACACAGCACTGCTTTCAGTGGTGGCATTTATTTATTTATTTATTTATTTTTTTCAGATAAAGACAACTAAAAAATAGCTTGGGTAGGTAAGCTGTAGATAACGTTCAAATCTTGTATATGCAAAGGAATGGATGTGTTCAGTTGGGTGCATCCATACAAGAAAAAATATATATAATTAAAAAGATGTAGACTGCGGGATATTCTTCTCCAGTTATCTGCCAGTTATTCCAGGGGAACCCCTCCCTTAAGTTGGAAAAAGAATCAGGATACAAAGGATAAGGCCTCTTCTTCCTGCCAGGAAGTGTGTGTTCTTCAAGCTCAGAGGGCAGGAGGGCTCAACGCATGCCTGGGGCCAAGGCTGAGCTCCCCAGAATTCCTCAGGAGGGCTGGGACCAGTGAACCTGCCCAACTGCCCTTCTCTGTGCCCTCCTCCCTCCACACACACGTGCCCTGTCCACTTGTGCATTTGACCATCTGTGGGAAGACTTCTGAGTACATTCAAAGAGGAAGCCAGAGGGCATGCTCCAAACCCATGCCCTGGGTTGGCCCTTTCCACTCAAGGCTCTTTCCCAGGCAGGAATTCTTCCTCGCCTGCTGGTCCGAGGGTCACGAAAAGAAGGACTCTTCCATGTACTCAGCAGTCTCTGCTGACACAAGCTGCCTCTGTGCATCTGGCAACAAGAGCCGGGAGAAAGGAACCCATGGGTGTGGGTGGCTCTATTTCTGGGCACACAGGTGGCTTCTTGGCTTCCCGGGCAGGATGCAGAGCACCCTGGGGACCAGTCCCAGCTTTGAGAGGAGCGGTGGTGTCCCTAAGTGCCTGCCTGCACTCCCAGGATGTAGCCTCTTCTCCAGAACAGGCGGAGGGGCTCACCAACCTTGGATATTGTTATGGGCTGAATCGTGTCCCCCGAAATTCCTGTGTTGAAGCTCTAAACCCTAATACCCCAGATTGGGACTGCATTTGGAGACAGGCCTTTGAAGAGGTGATGGTTAAGATGAGGCCATTAGGGCGGGCCCTAATCCAGTGTGACTGGCGTTCTTCTAAGAGGAAATTTAGAGACACAGAGACACCGGAAACGTGCGCACACAGAGGAAAGGCCCTGTGAGGACGCAGGGGAGATGGCGATTCCTGGCAAGCCAAGGAGGGGCCTCCGGAGAAGCCGGCCCCACTGACACCCTGACCTGGGACTTGGAGCCTCCAGGACTCTGAGAAGTCACTTTCTGTCATGTGAGCCACCCCACCTGTGTTTTCTCGTTAAGGCCGCTCTAGCAAATGAATACATATACAGGACCAAGAAGTCCTGATGGTTGTGAATCTGTTTTGTCTTTTCACGCGTGTGGGATGTCTGAGGTCTTCTCTGGGCTGAGGTCTGCTGGTGGATGGGTTCACACTGCAGGCATTCCTCCTGGGAGCTTTCCTGGGCCTTCTGTCTTGAGTCCCAACCTCAACCATCCCTCCATGCCAACAATGCCCAACTCCCCAGCTCTGACTTCTCCAGCCTGTATTTCAGCTTCCTCCACCCATTGTCACGCACAAGTCCGAACAGGAATTTATTATCCGAACTTCCAAACCCACTCCTCCTTCCAGTGAATGGCATCAGCATTGTGCCCTGCAGGCTTGAAAAGGCAAGTATCGTGGGGTGCCTTGAGAGTGGTGCCCGGAGCCACTGTCTTTCTGGAAGTTACTGAACTATTTTCAAACTGTGCATTGAAGATCCATTTGTAGCACAGCGATTTCTACTATGTGATACTGAAGTTGAGTCGTTGTCACCTGTTCAGGGGATTGCATCCAAAACACAATCATCAAGCCCTCCCATCTCAAAGGCAACTTGTCTGGAATCACAGTCCCTGTCTTGATTCTGGTACCTCTTCCTTGTTTCAGTTCTTCATCTCCATGTCACCAGACTGTTGAAAGGCTTTCTAAGAGGCTGGGTGTCCCTGGTTTCAACTCTAGATATTCATGCCCCTGCCAGAATCATCTTCTGGATTTACTTTGAAGGCTTTTGATTATGTGCAGGATAAAATCTAAATCCCTTTCAATGGCATTCAAGGCCCTCCAGCTCTGAGGGCCATTCTTCCTCTTCTCACACTGTATCCTCTCACTCAACAGAAGCAGCCAGGCTTGAAGCCAGACAGCCTGGGTTCAAATCCTGCAAGTGACAGAAACCAACTTTAAGGAGCTTAAGCAAAACAAAAGAGGCGCTTCTTCCATGGCCAAGGGACGTCCTCTGTCCGCTCCAGCTCTGCCCTCGCCTGATCCAGCCTCCCGCGGATGGACATTCTTAGGATGCAGAAATGCAGCCTCACATGCTCCCTGATGCCTGTGATCTCAGAAGGCAGGATGCCCTCTCTCCCAGGGCCCAGAGTCACCCCTGAGAAGGACCCTGATAACCCAGGGCAAGGCGCCAGCCCTGCATGCAGGAAGGGAGCCCGTGTTTACAGGTTCCACTGGGCAGTTCCCCAAAGGAAAAGATTCTGGGGCTGCTCAAAACTAACAAGTGTTTGCTAACTTGGTAAATTTATTCAACTGAATAGTTTTGGAGTGCCTGCCATGTGTGGGTGTGGGGAACCAGTATGGAGCTCACGTGGAGGGAACGTCATGAAGGCACCACACCTGCTGGCTCTTCCCGGAGACATGCCATACATTGAACAGGGGTGGGCTCAGACTTCTCCTGCCAACACTAGGAAACACCTCCATCCCTGGGCCTGTGGTTTACAACGCGGTGCCCACGTCGCTCCTCCTCTCCTCCCCTGTGACACAGGACGTGTGTGTGTGTGTCTCAGTGCACACAGCAGGACCTGTGCTCTGCGTCCCTAAGCAGTCTCAGATAAGGGCTGTGCTTACTGGACACACTGATGAAAGGATGGAGAGGCACACTGGGCTTTTCTTGCCTCAAAACTGGCACAGAAGATTCAGGTTGTATCACAGTTCAAATGCAGAAACTTGAAGCTGTTTTGTATCAATATGCTTTTCTTTGATTTTGCTTCTTCAGCCACTTTATGGAATATCAGAGTGTCTCAGTGCAGAGGTCCTTGTGGGTCAGCGTGTCCCCAGAACCTGCATCTGTACAACACTCCTCTCCCAGGGTACTGCATGCGTCCCCACCCCATACACACCAGGTGCCAACACGCATGGCCACACGTCCCCCACCCCATGACACACCAGGCGCCAACACGTATGGCCACACATCCCCCACCCCATACACATCAGGTACCAACATGCATGGCCACGCGTCCCCCACCCCATACACACCAGGCACCAACACGCATGGGTATGCGTCCCCCACCCCCAAACACACCAGGCGCCAACCCGCATGGCCACGCGTCTCCCCACCCCATACACATCAGGCACCAACCCGCATGGCCACGCGTCCCCCACCCCATACACACCAGGTGCCAACAGGCATGGGCACGTGTCCCCCACCCCCATATGCACCAGGCACCAACACGCATGGCCATGCATCCCCCCCACCCCATACAAACCAGGCGCCAACACGCGTGGCCACGAGTCCCCCCACCCCATACACACCAGGTGTCAACCCGCACAGGCACACTGCACCCCATTCAGTGGTGTCATTCAAGGCCCTTTTGTGGCTATTTATTTTTTAGATATAATTCACACACCATAACATGGGCCTTTTAAAGGTACAGTTCAGTGGTTTTTCATCCTCACAACATTGTGCAACCATCACAGGACCCAGTTCCAGCACATTCTCTCCATTCTGAAAGGAAACCCACATCCACTGAGACAGCCGCGCTCCATTCCCTGTCCTCCCCGCCCCCTTCACTAATCTGCTTTCTGTCTCTATGCATTTGCCCGTTCTGGACATTTCACACAAAGGGAATGGTTCATTCAATACACGGCATGAGTGATGGGCTTTTTCACTCGCCATCGTGTTTCGAGGCCCTTCCGTGTTTCGTGTGAGTCCGCACCTCATACCTTTTCGTGTCCGAATAATAGTTCACTGTCTGGATAGACCACGTCTTGCCTCACCATGGACATCTGGGCTGCATCTACGTTTTGGCTCTTGTGAATAACGCTGCCGCCAACGTTTGGGTACAGGTTCTTGCGTGGACATGTGCTCTGAGATCCTTGAGTGTATGCCTCGGAGTGGAGTGGCTGGGGCGTGTGGTGACTCGATGTTTGACTCCTGGAGGAAGCACATTTCACATCCCACCACCAACGCCTGAGGCTCCCATTTTCCCACATCCCCGTCAACACTTGTTAGCGCGCACGTTTGGTGGTAGCCATTCTAGCAGGTGCGCCCACGGCTCTGGCTTCCTCACACAATGGTGAACAGCTCCTCATGCACCGTGCCCGTCCTGCCTCTCCCCAGCATTTCAGGCCGGCTTCAGCTTTGTCTCCTCCGGGAGGTTCTCTGTCGCCACTCCAGCCCTCTGGATCTTGTTCGTGACTTTTTCCAAAAGGACTTGAAAGGGCACGACACCTGTCTGTCTTGAGGCTTAGATTTTATTCTGCCTGAAGTTCCTGTTCTGGCTTTTTGGAAGAATCTCTCCTCCTGCCCTGCCACTTTTCTGACCAAATATTCCTTCTTCTCTGAGATCTAGCTTCTCCTCTCCCTCAGATCCTGGAATCTTCACCCCAGGCTGGGTGCACACTCTGTCCTGTGAGCCACCACTCTGCTCCACAATAGTAACCAGTATTTTATTTATTTATTTTCTGAGACAGGGTCTCACTCTGTCACCCAGGCTGGAGTACAGTGGTGCAATCATGGCTCACTGTAGCCTTGACCTTCCAGGTTCAAACAATCCTCCCACCTCAGCCTCCTGAGTAGCTGGGACTACAGTCACGTGCCACCACGCCTGGCTAATTTTTGTATTTTTTGTAGAGAAGACATTTTGCCAAGTTGCCCAGGCTGGTCTCAAACTCCTGGGTTCAAGCAATTCACTCATCTGGCTTCCCAAATTGCTGGGATTACAGGCGTGAGCCACTGCACCCAGCCTGCAGGGACAAGATCCTGACCATTGTGCTGTCCAGGGGCTCCATGGAGCTTGGTAACTGCCCCATGCTTGGAAACTCTGTCCCTCACAGAAACTGTGAACTTATCCCCCAGTTCCACAGTCCTGAAGATCTCAGCAGTGAGCCTTCACCCCCTGCAGGGGATGGTGACCCATAACCTGCCCAGTCCAACGCTCTTCCCAGGAACAGCCTTGCCCATGGGTGGACCAGGCAGCTGCCCATCTGGTCTTCTCTGGGGGTCCCTGGAAGGGTCCTCAGGCAAAATATTCCCCCCACAGCCTGTCAGGAATGCCTGCTTTGGCAGCAGGATTTTGCTTCTTTGAGTTAAAGATGAAGGAGCAAGAATCACAGCACCTTGAGGTGGTCTTAATCTGCACTACAGCCTCACACTTACTACCTCTCGTGTCTACCCCTGCCCCCACAGACAGATTTCCCCTCGATTCTCTTTCTTCTTCATTCTATGATGCATTCCCTCATTCCTGGACTTTGAATAGAGAAAATAGACATTAGCTGCTATGTAGCATAATATGATTTGGGAATCATGATCGAATCCAAAATCTCACCCAATATGTGAAAACTGCCTCCAGAAAATAGCAACGATCCTTCTGCGTCTGCTCTTACATCACAGAAGATGGAAAGGGCACCCATTTAGTGGTCTCTATTAACCGCAAGTAGCCCTGGGAGGGTAACACATTAAAACGCTGTCATTCAAGTATAAACATGTTCATGGGGCCCTTTTCAGAAGACCTTTAGCCAAGAGCATGGGTTCAGAACGAGTTAGGGATAAGAGACACAGTGGGAAAGCTAATGTTTGGGGAAAGCCTAAATTTATGCACAATTCCGCATCATTTTGACAGAGTAATTAACTTTGAGTCTGACCCTGTAGGGACTGTGGAAAGCCACGGAAGAAGAATAGAAGCTTGGCAGAGGGTGGGATAGGGCAGTTGGAAGGATAGGGACGCTGTGGAGATGGAGGCAACCTACTCAGTGCCAAAACCGTGGCCAGGTGCGAGGTGGGACACTCTACAGAGTGCCACCAGAATCTGCTGCTCTCTTTCTACCCATCATCCCGTCATCATTTCTGCAAAAGCAAGAATAGATGGGTAGGAAGACAGGAAGGAAATCCTCAAGGCCAGCAACACCCACAGGAGCAAAACAAGCTTCAACTTACAAATTACCTACACGTGGCCTGAGGGGTGTTACCAGGCAGACGCCATTCATTGCAGAGCTGTTGACAGCCAACCATGTTCAAATACATCTGGGGCACATCTCCCTGCTGTGTACACTCTGAGCAGTATTTGGGGAAATCTTAGTGCAGCCTATGCCTGAAGTTAAAAATTGATGCCTGTGGAATGGAATTGAACAGAAGCAAGGGCTTCGCTCAAGCAGCGACTCAAACAGCCTGCCTACCTTCTTTCTTTCCTTTCTCTATTCCTTCCTTCCCCCTTTCCTTTTCCTTCTTTTCTTACTTTCTCTCTTTTTTACTTTTCATTTTGAAATAACTTTAAACTCATCAAAAAGTTGTACAAAGAATTCCTGTATGCCTTTCTTCACTAGCATTTATCATTGTGCTACATCTGTCTTACCATTTTCTCTCTCTTTACAACTATTTTTTTCTGAGCCATATAAGAGTAGTAGGCAATACATACATCATCCCTTAATTCTTCCGTGTATTTTCTTAGGAAAAAGGACATTTTTAAATGTAACCACAGTACCATTATCACATTCAGGACATTTAACATTGACATTGACCCAGTACATTTATCTAATCTAGAGCCCCTTGTCTCCTTCATCAACTATCCCAATAGTGTAATTTCTTACAATTTTTTTCTTCTGGAACAGGATCCAACCCAGGGTCATATTACATTCAGCTGTTTTCTCTTTAGCGTTTCCTTTAATTTGAAACAATTCCTTGGTCTAAACATATCCTGATAATATAATGTACATGACATTAACATAACTGAAGGATACAGGCTAGTTATTTCATAGAATGGTTTTCAATTTTTGTCTGAGTTTCATCATGACTGAATTCAGATTTTTCATTTTGACTTGAATACTACAGAGCATCACATCCAGATGCTCATTATGTCCATTTGTTCCTCACTGCTGTTATACCTCCCTTTTTTTAATCCCTAAATTAACTGTTTTGGAATACCTGTATGTGTGTAATAGAAGAAAATTAAAAGCTTCTTCCCATTTCAAAAATGTTACTTTTCTTTATCAAAATAATCTCTTCCTTCTGGATTCTCTATCCATAGGAGAATATTTGATTGTCTATTATCTCAGAAAAAAGTGACTTATCTCTACTAAAATTTATAATTAGAGATGGAGTTTTCAATATCCTTCTTACTTCAATTGACAGGAGTAAGGAGACAAGGAGACAATTGGTAAAGCTATACAAAATTTGGGCAACACTGTTGTATTAGTCTGTTTTCACACTGCTATAAAGATACTACGTGATATTAGATAATTTACAAACAAAAAAAGGTTTAATTGACTCACAGTTCCACATGGCTGAGGAGGCCTCAGGAAACTTACAATCATAGTAGAAGGCAAACGGGAGGCAAGGCACATCTTCACAAGGCAACAGAAGAGAGAGAGAGAGAGAGAGGAACAGTAAGAGGGAAACCGCTCCCATGATCCAGTCACCTCCCACCAGGTCTCTCTCTTGACATGTGGGGATTACAATTTGAGATGAGATTTGGGTGGGGACACAGAGCCAAACCATATCAATTATCAACCAACTTAAGTGACATTTA
The DNA here is from genome assembly GCF_028878055.3 of Symphalangus syndactylus. Taxonomy (NCBI): domain Eukaryota; kingdom Metazoa; phylum Chordata; class Mammalia; order Primates; family Hylobatidae; genus Symphalangus; species Symphalangus syndactylus. Next base: position 158,133,973 of record NC_072426.2, on the reverse strand, counting down.
TAGAACCTTCCACCCAACAATGGCAGAATACACTTTCTTGAGAGCACATGGAATATTTACCAAAACAAACCATATTCTGGGCTATAAAACATATTTCACACCTCAGTAAACTTAAAAGGATTAAAGTCAGACAAAGTATGTTCTCTGGTCACATAGTATTAAAAAATAAATTAATTACCAAAAAAAACCTCTTTAAAAATCCTCAAATATTTGGAAGCTAAATAGCACACAACGAAATAACTCTTGGATCAAAGAAGAAATCAAAAGATAAATCAGGAAGTAGTTTGAAGTGAAAGAAAATGAAAACATATCAAAATTTGTGTAAAGTGCCATTAAAGCAGTACCTAGAGAGAAACTTAGAGCAATAAACACTCACATTAGAAAGGAAGAACTGTTTTCAATCAATGACCTCAGCTTCTAATTAGGAAATTAGAAAAAGGAGAGCAAATTAAACTCCACGTAAGTGGAAGAAAGTCCATTAAAACTAGTACCATTAAAGATCAGAGCAGAAATCAATGAAATAAAAAAAGATAGAGAAAAATCAATGAAACCAAAATTGGTTCTTTGAGATCAATACAATTCACAAATCTCTAGACAGATTGATCAATAAAAAAAAAGAGAGAAGATACAAATCTCTCAGGATTGAGAGATATGCCATCACTATAGATTCTGCAGAGATTAAAACAATGGCTTTCAACTGGGGGCTATTTCCCCCACAGAGGGTATTTGGCAATGTCCGGAAACTGGGAAGCTGAGGAGAGGGCATCACTATGACATCCATCCAGTGGGTGGAGATCAGAAATGTCATTACACATCTTACAACGTGTAGGACATGCTGCCTCAGTAAAAAATTATCCAGTCCAAAATGTCAGTCATTCCCTGTTGAGAAACCCTGCTTTAAAAGGATTTAAAGGAAACTGGGCATGGTGGCTCACGCCTGTAATCCCAGCACTTTGAGAGGCTGAGGCAGGCAGGCAGGCAGATCACTTGAGGTCAGGAGTTAGAGACCAGCCTGACCAACATGGTGAAACCCCGTTCTAAAAAAAAAAAAAAACAAAACAACCACCACCACCACCACAACAACAAAACAAGCAAACAACCACAAAAAGATTTAACGGAATATTATATGTAGCTTTATGCTACTAAATTCAACAACTTAGTTGAAATGGACTAATTCCTTGAAAGACACAAACTATTAATCTCATACAAAAAGAAATGGATAGCCCAATATTTATGAAAGAAATTGAACTTTTAGTTTAAAAGCTTCCCACAAAGAAAACTCCAAGCACAGATACCTTCATTGATGAATTCTATGAAACATTTAAGGAAGAAATAATACCAATTCTATATAAACTTTTTCAGAAAATCAAGGCTGGCATTGCCCTGATACTGAAATCAGACAAACACAACATAAGAAAAAGAAAACTACAGATCAGTCAAATCCAACTACAGATGTGGGTGTGTATATGATAATACATGATGTATATGTATGTGTACACAGGTAAGATAATATATTATGACCAAGTAGAGTTTATTCTAGTTCAAGGTTAGTTTAATGTTTGAAAATTAATGAATATCATTCGTTGAGTTAGTAGAAAAAGAAAAACCATATGATCATCTCAATATATGTGAGGAAAGGATTTGACAAAAATCCACCATCCTTTCCTAATAAAAACTCTCAGCACACTAAAAGTAGATGGAAATTTTCTCAACCTGATAAAAGACATCTATGAAAATCCTATAGCTAATGTCATACTTAGTAATCATAAAAGACTGAATGCTTTTCTCCTAAACTCATGAACAAGTCAAGTATATCTGCTCTCACCACTTCTACTCATCATTGTACTAGAGGTTTTTAGTTCAATAGGAAAGAAAAAATAAAATAAAGGCATCCTGATCGAAAAGGAAAGATGTCTTTATTCACAGACATGATCATCCATGTAGAAAATCTGATGAAATCTACAAAGAAGCTAGTAGAACTAATAAATGAGCTTTGCAGGACATATGATCAATGTATACCAAAGTTAGTTGTATTTCTATATATTAGCAATAAACACTTATAAATTTAAATAAAAGTACATTTGCAATAGCATTAAAAATATGAAATATTTAGGAATAAATCTGACGAAAGTTGTGAAAGATCTGTACACTGAAAACTAAGAATCACTGCTGAGAGAAATTAGAGAAAACCTACATAAGTAAAATGATAGGCTGTGTTCATGGGTTCAAAGATTCATATTGAAATAGCAACTCCCCAAATTGATCTATAGATTCAACAGAATTCTAATAAAAAAATCATAGCAGACTTTTTTGTAGAAATTGAAAAATGGATTCTAAAAATCATGACAATGCAAAGGACCTGGTATGGCTGCAATAATTTTGAAAAGGAACTAAGTTGGAGGACTAATACTACCTGATTTTAAGACTTATTATAAGGCTAAATTAACCAAGATAATATGGTATTGGAATAAAGATAAACAAATAGATCAATAGAACAGAACAGAAATACCAGAAATAGACCAGCACATATATGGACAACTGATTTTTTGGCAAAGGTACGAAGGAAATTCAATGAAGAAAGGATAGTTTTTTCAACAAATGGTGCTGGGATAACAATATCTACAGGGGATGAGATGAATTTGAACCCCTACATTATAAATACACAACAATATATTCAAAATGGATGATAGCTGTAAATGTAAAACCTAAAACTATAAAACTTCTAGACGTGGCCATGTGCGGTGGCTCACGCCTGTAATCCCAACACTTTGGGAGGCCAAGGCAGGTGGATCACCTGAGGCCAGGAGTTCCAGAACAACCTGGCCAACATGGCAAAACTCCATCTCTACTAAAAATACAAAAATTAGCTGGGCATGGTGGCAAGCGCCTGTAATCCCAGCTACTCAGGAGGCTGAGGCAGGAGAATCACTTGAACCTGGGAAGCAGATGTTGCAATGAGCCAAAATCGTACCACTGCACTCCAGCCTGGGTGACAGAGCGAGAGTCTGTTTAAAAAAAAAAAGAAAACAAAAAACTTCTACATGAAAATATAGGATAAAACCTTTGTGAGCTTGGTTTAAGTAAGGATTTCCTAGATTTTATGCCAAAAATACAATCCATAAAAGACAAGTTGATAAATCGGACTTCGTCAAAATTAAAAATTTCTGCTCTGCTAAGAGAATGAAAAGATAAGCTGTCTGAGGTTTGCCCCAGCACTTGTCTTGGCTCTGCATGGTGCTGTCTGTCCATGCCATTCTGTGCTGAACATCATGTCAGCACGCAGAGCATTGGCAGGTCACCCCCATCTTTGGTTAAGAGGAAGGTTGGTTATTGTTGTAAGTACAAATCTTCGTTATAGAAGACTCTTGACAGTTGAGTATTTAAGGTTTGTGTTTCTCACTGCTGAAGAACAACATTCATTTTATGAATGCAGTGACTCAACTGACAAACTTGAATTGGGGGCATTATGGGATCACCGTAGGGGAGTGAGTTCCATCACCCCAGCGAGGTTAAACCGCCTCCCAGCTCCCACATCTCAACACGGCTCGGTCTGGACTCCTCCTTTATATTTCACAGGGAAAACTGTGTCCATGCTGGTGTTTGCAACTTGGGGAATACTGAAGGTTCTCGGGCTCTGTTTCAAGAAAACTTGACTCCTACTGTGTGTGTCATTTCTGTGGGACCCCTTTCAAAATGTATGCACCATGTCCAAAGCCTGGCCTCTTGTTCTAACGTAAAAGCTCTCTCCCGCGCTTGTGTTCTTTTCTCTGTGCTGAGCTGCTCTAGAAAGGGTGTTGATTCACATTCCTTTTCCCTGGAAGAGCAAGAGCTCCTGGAACCTTCCGGTGTGTGCCCTTCGAGCATCTCCTGGACCTCAGCTGCCGGGGCAGGCTGCGTTCCTGAGTCATTTTCTGCCAACTAACAGGGCTGACCCCGCAGAGCGGCCCACACAAAAGGCTTCGCTCTCTTGCTCTTGTGAACTCTGCCACCTCCCGCTTCAGCCAGATGTTAATGAGAATTTCCTTCTGTACAGGCTTCTGCTGGCCTTGAAAGCATATAGGTGCCCCGGTCCCGTACATAGAGGAAGCAGCAGTAACTCCAACTACAGTTTATCTTTCCTCCACCATCAATAGCTGAGTCTGATTTCCTTCTGAATCCATCTAAGGGGAAGCACGCTTTACCCACAGATGCAAGAACTTTCTTCCAAATATCAACATTCCAGTCTTAGGCAAAGAATTCGCGTTCTTTCTGTTATAACTTTGACTCTGCTTCTCGCAAAATAAAACTCCAGGCATCATGGTGCTGATGGAGCAGTCGCCTCCTTCCTGGGCTATTTTACTGCAAATGGTTCCTGCATTGGCTGAGAATGCCTCTGTGATGTGGTTTGGATATTTGTCCCCCAAAATCTCATGTTGAAATGTGACCCCCCAATGTTGGAGGTAGGGCCTAGTGGGAGGTGTTGGGTGATGGGGCAGATCGCTCATGAATGGCCAGGTGCCCTCTCCATGGTAATAAGTTCTCGCTCTTATTAATTCAAGCAAGATCTGGTTGTTCAAAAGAGTATGGCATCCCTTCCCCACCCTTGCTCCCTCTCTCACCATATGACATGCCGGCTCCCCTGCCCCTTCCATCATGTTTGGAAGCTTCCTGAAGCAGATGCTGGGGCCTGCTTCTTGTACAGCCTGCAGAACCATAAGCCAAACAAACCTCTTAGCCTTGGTACTCCTTTATAGCAATGCAAATAGACTAACACTCTCTGCCTGGGCTGTCCAGTTTGGGTAGGTGCTGGAGGAAACCACAGCTCATTCCAGCTGTGCTGTAAGACCTGATACTTTTCATGTCTGAGAAATCCTTGGTGCTGAATGTAACAGGCCCCAGAGCAAAGGGAACTAAGAAGGTGGCAGGTAAGGGCTCTGGTCTAAGTGTAGGAGGCGATATCTTCAGTGCTCTGCTTCTGTGTGCCCAGCCCACATCTGGAAAAGCAGATATGGTTTAGAAGGAGCCACCAGTGAGCTGAGGAGAGGGATGACTTAACATCGAGGAGGATTATAAGGAAGAAACTCCACATCCGGGAACTCTCCAGCAAATATGATAAGGGTTGTACATGACATACCAAGACGCTTCATGCTTTATTTTTATTACTATCTTGGATTTGCTCCTCAGGTGCAAAAAAAAGTTTCATTAGTTCAAGGTCAGAAAGTTTTTTTTTTTTCTTAAAACAGCAGTTTTTTAAAGTTTTTAATAGGATTCAGCTTACATTCCAATGTAAACACAACGTTTCTTTCCTGCATCAGGACTCTGTATTATTTTGTTATTTCTGTGTTCGTTTTTTTTTCTTAAGCAATTCACATTAGTTGCACAGCTGTAGGCAAAGCCTGCAACCTCTCTGCATCTCAGTCATTTCCTCTGTACAGTGGAGGCAGTGGGAGCGGGTGTGATGGGAAGGACACAGATGTGACGCTCTCATCTAGTTCTGTCATTAATTTTGCTGTGTGGTTTTGGGTTGTGAATACTTTTAGAGCAAAATAAATTGTTTTTGGGTCCCTCCTGAGAATACACTTCCAGCATGTCATGACCCTGCTCTGGTCTTCATTTCTTCTTTGTAATATCAGGGGCCAGAAATAGACAGTGTTGAAGGTTTTCTCAGCTGTTTCATCACCTCATGCACAACTTTCCCTTACTTCCTTTAAGCAAGCATTGCTTGCATAAACACACATGCACAGGCAAGCACACAGAGACACATTCACACCCTCACTGCCCCCCAAGCAAGGGAAGGCAAGCAGGTACCTAGAGAAGCAGGGTCCCATGTCCCACGTCCCACGTGGCGAGCTTTCAGACCTTACCTGCGGGTGTCCTGATAGTCTTAGGTGCATTAGAGAAACAGCTCTGACCTCGACTGGTAGCACCTTCTGTGAAGGCCAGGAGGGCTTCATATAGATTCCAGGTCACATGCACCATCAAAAGTACATGGTGACTTCCAGATAAGGACAGCAGGTTGAACACACCTCTCTCCTGGTATCTCTCTAAAACTATGGTAAAGGAGATTTCTAATGGCATGGGGGAATGGGAGAGGAGAAAACGACAATAAATTTTGGAATCCAGAAAGCATATACATGACTGTTAACTCACTTAGCAGACATAAAGAAGCTGAATCTTAAATCAGCAGTGAGGAAAGCTAATTTGTACCAGAGTCTCTAAACAGCTGTGAATTGGTAGCACTGAGGGTCCAGGCCTAAATGAATTGTTGGAAGTTTTTAGGAAGCAATTAGGGCCAGGCACCATGGCTCATGTCTGTAATCCCAATGCTTTGGGAGGCTGAGGCAGGAGGATCACTTGAGGCTAGGAGTTTGAGACCAGCCTGGGCAACATAGCAAGACCACCATCTCTACAAAAACATTTGTTTTTAAATTAGCTGGGCATAGAGGCACATGCCTGTAGTCACAGCTACTCGGGAAGTTGAAGCAGGAGGATGGCTTGAGCCCTGGAGGTCGTGGCTGCAGTGAGCTGTGATCAAGCCCCTACTCCAGCCTGGGAGACAGAGAGAGACCCTGTCTCAAAAACAAGAGGCAAATTCACCTCCACATCACCTCATCCAATTTGTGCAGTCAGAAAGTTGCGCCTCCCCCCTACTCACAGACTATTAGACATTTATTCTCTGTAGAGGAAAAACAGGTCTCCTGACTAGGGGACAGTAGGCATAGGTGGAAGTGGGTGCTATTCCAGAAATAGGGAGACTAGGTAAGTAGATTCTCACTGGATTCTGAGACCTGCAGTCCTCTCCATCTTCCTTAGCATAGAATGCTGTCAACCTAGCCAGGCAATTATCCTCCAGGCAGGAGACTGAAAAAAGTCCTGTGGGGATCTGACCAGCCCAAGAAGATCTTAAAGACACTGATTATGAGTTTCCCGTGAAACAGTTCAGCCAGCTCACCCCAGGGTGAAGTTCACTGTTAACAAACCCACATATTCAGTTTCCTCTCACTCTTATGAGCATGTGATCATGGATTCGAGCCACGTGAGGAAAATTCTAAGTGAAAGATCCAGACCAAGACAAACCAATGTGAAAAACAATGTGGACAAAGCAGAGCAGCTCTTCTACAAACTTACCAGTGCCAGCTTAAGAGACATGCGAAGAGATAGCTCACCCTTGGAACAGCCATAGAATGACATAAAAATGGAACTTTTGAAGAACGAGGACCTTTAAACATTTAGAATCATTCTAGAAAATGTTCAAAGCTTAACAAATTGAAAGATAAAATTGAAGAACTCTCCCAAGAAGTAGAGCAAAAAAACAAAAAAGAACAAATTAAAAAATTAGAAGACTAGTGCAGGAGGTCCAATATCTAAATAATAGGAGATTCAGAAAAAGAGAACAGAAAAAAATGGAAAAGAAGAAATCATTCGTTAATATTTTGGTAAGTAATTTGAACAATTTCCCAGACAAGAATGATGTAAGCTTTTAGACTGCCACGGTAGATAAAAAGAGACACAAATCAAGGCATGTCACTGGGAAACCTTAGAACTGCTGGGATAAAGAAAGGATCTGAGAAGATGAAAGGATACAAAGGGTCAAATCAGAATGTCATCAGGCTTCTCAACAGTAATGGCAGAGGCTAGGAGACAAGACAGCAAGGCCTTCAAACATTTGAAGAAAAATAACTACTATCTTAGAATTCTATACATAGTCAAAATATCAATTGAGGGCTGGGCACTTTAGCTCACGCCTGTAATCCTAGCACTTTGGGAGGCCGAGGTGGGCGGATCACCTGAGGTCAGGAGTTCGAGACCAGCCTGACCAACATGGAGAAACTCCGTCTCTACTAAAAATACAAAAAAATTAGCCAGGCGTGGTGGCAGGCGCCTGTAGTCCCAGATACTTGGGAGGCTGAGGCACAAGAATCACTTGAACCTGGGTGGCAGAGGTTGTAGTGAGCCAAGATCACGCCATTGCACTCCAGTCTGAGTGACACAGTGAGACTCTGTCTCAAAAAAAAATAAAAAAAATCAATTGAATATGAGGATTGAATAAAGCCATCTTAGAAAGGCAGTGTTCCAGATATTGTATTTCCTATGCACTTTTATTCCTTTATAGTAGGAAGTTGCTAAAAGATACGCTTCACCAAGATAAAGGAGTAAATCAGGAAAGAAGACGTACAGGAAACAGGAGCTCCAACATGAGAGAAGTGAAGGGAATTTCCAGGAAGATGGAGAAGTCCCAGGGTGACAGTTTGGCCCCAGTTGTTGAGAACGGTCTAGACTAGGGGACCCCAGTTCCCGGGCTGTGGACTGGTACTGGTCGGTGGCCTGTTAGGAACTGGGCCACACAGCAGGAGATAGATGGCAGGTGAGTGAGCATTACTGCCCGAGCTCAGCCTCCTGTCGAATCACTGGTGGCATTAGATTCTCACAGGGGCATGAACCCTACAGTGAACTGCACATGCGAGTGATCTAGGTTGCGTGCTCCTATGAGAATCTAATGCCTGATGATCTGGGGTGGAACAGTTTCATTCCAAAACCATCCCCCATTGTCTGTGGAAAAATTGTCTTCCATGAAACTGGTCCCTGGTGCCAAAAAGGTTGGGGACCACTGATCTAGACTGAAGTACGGTGGAGAATCTGGGAGAGATTTTGTGAAGATTGGATTGATAAGATGTGTGATGCTCTGACTGTCTTAAGAGGATGTTTGTATAATTAAGTGAGTTTGTGTTTGAATTAGTGATAAGCATCAATAATAATAATAATAAAATTTTAATCCAGGGAAGCAAAGAGTGGCTAGGATAGGAAAAGTCATTATAGTTTGATGCATGGCTTAGTTTAGAGTAGTATTTTCATGGTTGTAATAATATAAATGCTCAAGAAAGAGCTAACAAAAATTATGACATAACCAGATTAGAAAGATAAGCAGATGTGAAGAGTGTGTATGTTTTTCCTGAGAATAAGAGAAGGACAGTCAAATTCTTCATTTGCAAAGGGATAAGCCAATAGATGAATGCCTAAAGATGAAAAATCAAGGAAAGCAGTATCAACATTTTATTTAGAGATGTAGAGGTTAGTGCCAACAGCATTAGCTAAGATCATTGAAAGTGGTGTTTCTGGAGAAAAGGCAAGGAGCAACGACTATTTGTGTTAATGAACATTGTAGAATTGTTTGGCTCTATAAAATTCATGCTTGTGTTACTTTAATAAAAGTTAAAGTAAAAATATAAATAAACAGCAAAAAGCTCACATAGCACGCCACTCTGAACTAATAAACGAAACTAAGTGATGAACATTTTATAGCATCTGATTTCGATCAGCATCACTTGAAGCACTTTGAGCTCAGAGTCAGAAAGCTCAGCGTCTACCCTGGAAGAAAAGCTCGGCCCTGGTGCTGACAGACACAGAGAGGAAGTGGAAAGCAGCATCCCGCGGAGTGGGAGAGGGCACGGCTGGATACGAGCATCTGCGTTCATCATTAGACGCCAGATGTAACCTGGAATTTCAGCATTAAATGTTTATATGAAATGATGCCGAGGAGGAAATTTTGCCTTATAAAGTAGCTTATCTTGAGAACAAAGAGTACTATAAAAAGATGAATAAACCATTAAATTGAGGTCCAGACATGAGCTGATTTTTCTTAAAAGCAATATCTTTACTTCAGAGTTTAAACTCTCTGATGTGGAACGAAGCCAAAAGTAGCATAAAGAAAATATTGACCATGAGAGTGGTGACCTGGCAAGCTCAACACTGTCCACCTGTTAATCACTCGTCCCTGTTGATTTCAGCTTACGACTGCATACTTTCTAGCCTAGTCCTACTGTTGGTATACTCAGGTGCAAAAGCATTCAATAGAAGTTAAAGAGTGAATACATCAACCTACCAAAAGAGATTCATGGGCACGGGGTGGGGTGGAGAACAAACATATTACATTCCAAAACTCCTATGCTTCAAAGAATCAACTACTAAACAAAGCATGTACACCTGAGCCACTGTGGGAGCCAGCGTGAAACACTTCCAAGGAATGAATTCAAGGAACGCAATTAATTCCCAAGCTCTTTTCCCCTGAAACCCTATTTTGGTTTCAAGCTAGCGTTCCCATACTCTGTTCAGACTTTAATTCCATACTGTAATCTGTCCAGCTTTGGTAACCACCCAGCTGTAATTTGAACTGGCTGGTCAACAAACCAAACACCATCCAAGATTCTCATTTGTCTTGCTAAAGTCAAAAACACTGAAGATATTTAAATGTAAATATAATCTTTTACTGATCACACAATCTCAGGGAATCTTTTCCCCCTTTGGATAGTGTTACAATTGGGGTTCAAATTGTGAAGACCAAATGTGTAACTTATACAAAAGTAATCACAATAGTTTGTTGCAATACAAATGAGCTGTTCTATGCATTGCTGACAAGCCACTTTTTAAAGTTTACTTTTAAATGTATGTATAGTAAAACTCACTCTTTTTGGTGCACAGTTCTTCAAGTTTTAACACATGCATAGATTCAAGTAATTACCACCACGGAGAGGATACAAGACAGCTCTATCATCCTATGCACCCTCTTGCTGCCCCACCTGGAATCCCTGGGAACCACTGATCTGTCCCCTATCCCTAGTCCGACCTTTTCTAGAATGTCATATAAATGAAGTAATTTGGTATGTAGCCTCTTGTGCCTAGCTCTTTCACTTAGCGTAATATATTTGAGATTCATCCACATTATTGTGTCATATTGATACGGCTCTGATGAATGGAGGAATACCAGGTTCTTCCTCTCGAGTCAAATTGGAAAAAACGACAGGAACACATGTGGTGTGATTTTAAGGAGCGGAGAGTTTAATAGGCAAGAAAGATGGGAGAAGTCAGAAGGAAGAAGCTCCTCCGTACAGAGACAGAGAGAGTGGGGGCTCCAAAGCTGAAAGAGGAGACCCCACATGCCACAGACACCAGCCAGCTATATGAAGAGGCTGGAAGAGACGGTGTTTGATTTGCACAGGGCTCAGGGGATTGGTTTGACCAGGTATGTCATTCATGTAGCCTTCAAAAAAACTGACCCTCTCACCCTGGTCTTTTAATATGCAAATGCAGGGTGCCATGATGTTCTACATACTTGGGGATCTGTGGGGGCGGCCAGGTTGCCAGGAACGTGTGGGGCAAGGGCAAGAGGACAATGATGGGAATCGCCATGTTGGGTGGATCCAGTTTCTAATGGCTGGCGTTTGCATATTAGAGCCAGCTTGGCTCTAAGAGCCAGAGCTTTTCTGCTAGACAAGAAAAGTTTTTGGAGCTGCTGTAAAAGAAATGAAAACTTCCCAAGGACCCCTTCTCCTCTCTATCTGCCCAAAATAATTTCTTAGTAACTCCTACAACAATATGTTTATGCATGCATGTGTGTATATACATGCATGTTTGTGTGTGCTCATATGTATATGTAACATATACATTATATATAACATTACTATCATATATATAAGCTTTTAATTTTGAAGTAATTATAGAGTCAGAGGAAGCTGCAAAGATAATACCAAGTGGTCCCTTGTACCCTTCAGCCAGTTTCCTCCAATGGTTACATCTTACACAATTACAGCATGCCATCAGGAGCAGAACATTGACACTGATATTGTAGGAGCAGAGGGAAAACCGCCGCTTCGCGCTCTGAATGTTTGCTGAAAATCAACTGACAGAAGGCAGATTAATAGTAGGAGAAAAGGGATTATGGTGGCTCACACCTGTAATCCCAGCACTTTGGGAAGCCGAGGCAGGTGGATCGCTTGAGCGCAGGAGTTCGAGACCAGCCCGGCCAACTATGGTGAAATCCCGTCTCTACTAAAAATACAAAAATTAGCCAGGCATGGTGGTGCGTATCTGCAATCCCAGCTACTGGAGAGGCTAAGGCAGGAGAATCGCTTGAGCCCGGGAGGCAGAGGTTGCAGTGAGCCAAGATCGGGCCACTGCACTCCAGCCTGAGCAACAGAGTGGGACTCTGTCTCAGAAAAAAAAAAAAAAAAAAAAAAAAGGAGAAAAGGCATGTACATTTATTTCATCAGAGTTTTATGTGACATAAGAGCCCAAAGATACAGGGGAAACCATCCATTTTTATGCTTAGGTTCAACGAAGTATGGGCAGCCGTGTAGAGCTACTATTGGACAAAAAGGGTAAGATCTAATGCTGAGAGACTGAGTAGGGAAACCCGGTGAGGCCTGTCTGTCCGGATTCTTCTTGGCTCTCTGGGCAGCATTCCTTCTCTCTGGGTGTGGGGCAGGTCCCTCTCTGGAATGGGGTTCTCATGACCTAAAGTCAAACAATGTGGGTCAGATAATTTCCTTCTGTCCGGTTTTTACACAGAAAGGCCACTTGGGTAGGAGGGATTCTAGTTTCCGTGACTAGCTTCAGGGGAGAATCAGGGGCCAGAGACAGGAAGACTGGAGGAGGTCAGAGAGAGCTGCTTCTGAGGTCTCCCTTTGGGGTGCCATTTTCTGAGCCGCAACAATATCATGTTTGTCATTTTATCACATGTGCAGGTTCCCGTAACCCCACCTCAACCAGTATCAGAACCGCTTCCACCACCACCGAGATCTACCCCGTGCATCACCTCTGTAGTCTCTCTACTCCTTCCTTCCCCACCACTTATAGTCCCTGGAAATCACTAATCTGTTCTCCAGTTCGAAAATGTTACCTAAGTGGAATCACACCGTATGCAACCTTTGAGATCTGTTGATTTCACTTAGCGTAATACCCTTGAGAAATTGCTGTATGTATTCCTAGTTCATCCCTCTTTATTACTGGGTGTATCTCATTGTATGTATTTTCGAGTTCAATTTCACATTCACCTGTTAATTGATAGTTGGATTGCTTCCAATGTTTGGCAATTATGAATAAAGCTGCTGTAAATATTTGCATACAGATTTTTATGGGAACATACATTTTCATTTCTCTTGGGTAATACCTAGGAGAGGAATGGCTGAGTCATATGAAAAGTGAATGTTTATCTTTAAAAGAAACTGCTAAGCTGTTTTCCAAACTGGTTGCACTATTTGCACTCCCCAGCAATGTGTGAGGGTTTTACTTAGCTCCTTCCCATCTGTACCAGCACTTGGTAACGTCAGGGGTTTTGTTTTTGTTTTTAGACATTCCACTAGGTGTAAAGAGATATCTCCTTGTTTTAATTTGCATTTATCAGGATAAATTTGAAATAAGAAAAAAGAAAACTCACTTTGAAGGGATATTACCTTGATTTCCCTACTTCATATTTGTATTATTACTTAGCAGAGAATCGAATAAAGATTCTGAGGAGTTGCCTCTGCCCCCACCTGCCCCCACCCCAGCCTCAGAAACCTGAAAATGGAAGTCATCAAGACAGTTGTCTGCTGTTTTCAACGACGGATAATCACTGCTGTCAACTAGTTTGTAGGCTGAGTTAAAAAAAAAAAAAAAAGCTGATTTAGTTCATTATCATTTACTTTAAATAAAAAAGCAATTTTTCTTCTTACTTCACACCAAATGTGTATTCTAGAGGCATTATGTGAATTTAATTTATATTCCTTGAATTTCATTCCAAGTGCACTGGAAATGCTTGATGTTTTGAGGAATTTACAGAGGAATTCATCTGTTAAAAAAGGAAACTGCCAGGTGTGGTGGCATGCACCTGTGGTCCCAGCTACTCAGGAGCTAAGGTGAGAGGACTGCTTGAGCCTGGGAGATCCAGGCTGCAGCGAGATGTGATCTCACCACTGCACTCCAGCCTGAGCAGCATAGCAAGACCCTGTCTCTAAAAAACACAAAACAGAGAATCAGCAGGGGTTCTTCTGAATCTGGGTCCAGGGGGCTGCCGGCCTTTGCCTGCCCTTATCCCCATCTGAGAACTGCTCCACATGGTACCAATTCCAGGCTGGTCCCTGAGGAGACTGCTAGGGCTCACAGCATTACCAAGGAGAAACCTCAGTTGGGATAGAGCCAAGAGGAACCAGAACCCAGAAAGGGTCTGAAGTGACGCAGCCACACATCCTGCAGACAGGACAGATCAGGGACTGCATCAAGAACTCAAAACTATGGCCGGGTGCCTTGGCTCATACCTGTAATCCCAGCACTTTGGGAGGCCAAGGTGGGCAGATCACGAGGTCAGGAGTTCAAGACCAGCCTGACCAATATGGTGAAACCCCGTCTCTACTAAAAATACAAAAATTAGCCCAGTGTGGTGGCCTGCACCTGTAGTTCCAGATACTCGGGAGGCTAAGGCAGGAGAATCGCTTGAACCCAGGAGAAGGAGGTTGCAGTGAGCCAAGCTCATGCCACTACACTCCAGCCTGGGTGACAAAGCCAGACTCTGTAGGGAAAAAAAAAAAAAAACCCTCAAAACTAAGGGGCCTGGGGGCTGGGCTGGATACCAGACACAAACAGAAAATTCTGTGGGGTGAGATAAACAGAAACAATTTGCCCTCACTCCTCATTTCCTCATGGGGATAAGTGATTTAGGGTGGGGGCTATCTCTCCAGATGGCTCAGACAGAAGCATTCTCCAATAATTGGAGGGAGAGGAGTGTCTTTTGAAATAAAAATGGGCAGAGTAGGTAAAAGTCACCTTTCTCACGGGACACTAAACAATTTGGTTTTTGGAAGGTAGTATTCGTGGTATTGAGGTGAGGGTAAGTTTATTCTTGGGTAAATTCCAGAGGCTACCAGCAGCTGGTTGTAAGTGGGGAGATGGTGTGGAGATGAAGCCTCCACAGGCTCGCCCTCTCCCCTCTGTTCTTACAGAATGTGGGCTCCTCCCAGCCTTCTCAAAGCCAGCAGAAGCCAGACAGCCAAAGTGCAGCAATAGGACGCCAAAGCCCCAGCTGCAGTCAGCAGACTCCAGGGGAAGGCATAAGAGACAGGGCATTAGAGAATTATTTGGCATTAGAAAAGGGGCTGGATTTCCCCAGGGAAGGCTCTGCGGCTGGGCTGGATGGGCTGCAGCTGTGTGGCACGGGGCAGGTGGCACTGCGGGTAGAGGTTTCTTTAGGTGAAGGCAGAGTTCCTTACAATTGCTGATATTGAACACTACGGTGGTTTCCTCTGGGGGCAAGTGGCCTTTCCTGGGGGAGGGAGACCCCTTCTCCCAAGGCAGCAGAGGCTACAACAGTCCCATCCTACCCTTGTCATAGAAGGTGAAGGGGTGCACTGGAGTGATCACATGGGGACCCTCGTTTTCCTGCCCTAATTCTAGTTGACTTCATGTATCGGTATTTTTGTCTGAGGTAAAAAGCAACTAGCAATTCAACAGCTTATTTAAACATAGTTGTCTGTGTGAATAGACAACTACGGGAATAGTCCCTCATGGGTCTCTTCTACTTTCTTGCCCCACAGTGCTTGGTGTCTCATTCTGTGAAGGTGGTTAACTCTATTATTTAATACACATTAAGTCCCAGCTTGTAACAAAATAACTTTCCTTGAATCGCTTGAACCCGGGAGGCAGAGGTTGCAGTGAGCCGAGATCACACCACTGCACTCTAGCCTGGGCGACAAGCAAGACTCCATCTCAGAAGAAGAAAAAAAAAAGATGGATTGAAGACTTAAATGTAAGACCTGAAACTATTAAAATACTAGGAGAAAACCCAGGGAAAACTCGTTTGGACGTTGATCTAGGCAAATAATTCATAACTAAGACCTCAAAAGCACAAGCAACAATAACAACAACAAAATAGACAAATGGCACTTAACTAAAAACCTTCTGCACAGCAAATAATAGTAATAATAATAATAAACAACAGACTGAAATGACAGCCTGCAGAATGGGACAAAATACCTGCAAACTATACATCCAACAAAGAACTACTAAAATTCTCGAATTTACAAGGAACTCAAAAACAAATAATCCCATTAAAAAGTGGGCAGAGGGCAAAAATAAACATTTTTCAAAAGAAGACATGCAAAAATGGCCAACAAGCATATGAAAACGTGCCCAAGTTCACTAATCATCAGAGAAGTGCAAATTAAAACCATAATGAAATATCATCTTACACCAGTCAGAAGGGGTGTTAAAAAGTCAAAAAATAACAGACGTTGGTGAGGATGGGGAGAAAAGGAATGCTTATACATTTGCTGGGAATATAAATTAGTACAACTTTTGTGAAAAACAGTACAGAGATATCTCAAAGGACTAAAAATAGATCTACCATTCCATCCAGCAATCTCACTACAGGGTATCAACTCAAAGACAAATAAATTATTATATAAAAAAGACACTTGTACATTTATGAATTGCAGCACTATTCACAGTAACAAAGATATGGAACCTACCTTAGTGTCCATCATTGCAAGATTGGATAAAGAAAATGTAGTCTGTATATATGCAATGGAATGCTATTCAGTCATAAAAAAGAATAAAATCGGCCAGGCATGGTGGCTCACCCCTCCTGTAATCCCAGCACTTTGGGAGGCCGAGGTGAGTGGATCACCTGAGGCCAGGAGTTCGAGACCGTCCTGGCCAACACGGAGAAACCCTGTTTCTACAAAAACAAAAAATCAGCTGGGCATGATGGCGCATGCCTGTAATCCCAGCTACTCAGGAGGCTGAGGCAGGAGAATCGCTTGAACCTGGGAGACAGAGGTTGCAGAGAGACGAGATTGTGCCATTGCACTCTAGCCTGAGTGACAGAGTGAGACTCCATCTCAAATAAATAAATAAATAAATAAATAAAAATAAAATTCCATCCTTTTGTAGCAACATGGATGGAACCGGAGGCCATTATCTAAAGTGAAACAACTCAGAAACAGAAAGTCAAAAACTGTATATTCTCACCTATAAGTGGGAGCTAAATAATGTGTACACATGGAAGAGCGTGTGGAATGATAGACACTGAAGACTTGGGTAGGGGCACAAGCAGGGAGGTTGATGAGAAATTACTTAATGAGTGCAATGTACATTATTCCCATGATGGATACACTAAAAACCAAGACTTCACCACTATACAATATATACATGCAACAAAACTGCACTGTAATTCCAGTACTTTGGGGGGCCTAAGTGTGAGGATTGCTTGAGCCCAGGAGTTCAAGACCGGCCTGGGCAACATAAGTCTAGATGTTGCTTGGCTCACAGGCAGTTCCTTTATATAGAGTCCTTCCAGGTCCAAGGAGTCCCCAGGGAGGCCAGCCCCAACCTGAGTCATCCTGAGAGCCACACCAACTTCCTAGGGAAGCCCTCCAACCAGGGCCTGCTTGACCACTATGGGCTTATTCAGGAGGGGGTCCTGCAGCCACCCCTGCCCCAGTAATCACAGATTCTAGCATCTTGGAAAAGTGCCCGCTGAGCCCCCAGCTCATGCACTGTAAAGTGAAGCCAGTGTTCCGAGAAGCCCAGTCTTCAAGAATGATGAAAGCTGATGCTATTTTAAGGAACTGAGATGTGTCTTTCTGTCAAAAGAATACGATACAAATGATTCTTCTGTGGCAAGAGCACTAAGAATAAGCAATTAGGGAGAAATTTTCAACTCTTGAAAGACTAATGGATGTAGAAGTGAAAAAATAGACTAATGCCTCCCATCTGCCCACTGGTGATGTGTGTGGGCAGACACTGTTAGTTCTCGCCACCTCCACAGAGTGCCACTGAGGTGTGGAATAGCAGCATTTCGAGATTAGTTTTTTGTCGGGTGTTGGGCCGTATGCCTGTAATCCTAGCCCTTTGGGAGGCTGAGGCAGGAGGATTTCTTGAGCACAGGAGTTCAAGAGATTAACTTCTCCCCCAGAGTGAGGTTGCTGCGTCTTTGTATGGTACTGAGGGTCTGGCTCCCCCACCCAGATCTAGGTGTGTTTCAGTCTTTGGGTTCAGTGGCTGGATTTCTGTGTGAGCAGCAAGGGGTCACTGAATCCTCTCTTCAGCATGCCCCGCTACATCAAGAGTCAACAAATTCTGTAAAGAACCAGTTAGTAGGCTGGGCACAGCGGCTCACACCTGTCATCCCAGCACTGTGGGAGGCCAAGGCAGGTGGATCGCCTGAGCCCGGGAGTTTGAGACCAGCCTGGGCAACGTGGTGGAAACCTGTCTCTCCAAAAAAAAAAAAAAAAAAAATTAACCAGGCATGGTGGCACACTCCACCATGTCCCAGCTACTTACTCAGGAGGCTGAGGCGGTAGGATCACTTGAGCCCAGGAAGTCAAGGCTGCAGTGAGCCAAGATGACACCACTGCATTCTAGCTTGTGTGATAGAGTGAGACCCTGTTTCAAATTTAAAAAGAGAAAAAAAAGTTGGGGAGGAAGGGGTAGCTATCTATATTTTGGCCTGCAGGCTGTAGTTTGCTCACCTCTGCTCTAGAGTCAAAGAGATGAAAAAATTTACCCCTTTTCACTATTTTTGGGTGATGCCTGGTCATTTTCATTCAACAAGTACTTATTGAGCAGCCTACTATTATGCCAGGCTCCATTATGTGAGTTTGGTATACAACAGAGAACAAGACATACAAAGATCTCTGCCTCATGGAACTTAGCAAGGCAAGACATGTTCAAGGAACAGCAAGGAAACCAGTGTGACTAGAGGGAAGGATATGAGGGTCAGGGAAGAATTGTCAAAAATATGTCCTTTAGTAGATGAGAAAGATAGAATTTGGCACACAAAAGGAAGTTTTAGCGTTAGGTAGCTTTAGATAGTTGCTTAGAGGAGGGCCATTTCTGGACTTGCTCTCTTGCTATAAACAATTAGAAAATTAGGAAAGAATGTAATGCCTGAGAGAAGAGAAATAAATGAGTGAACCCTGCAGTCATCCAGGGATTCTGCCTGAAGGCATATTCCCTTGTGCAAGACAAGGAGGGAGAACTCAGGTAGAGCAAGGCAGACTTCCTGAGTAGAGAGATAAAGCAGAGTCAGAAGAGGTCGAGGCATCTGGAATTTGCAGGATGGAGTGCCGGCGAGGGGGATACTATGAAGATAAAGTCTTCATAAATCTGTTGGGTCGGGGTCCCCCTGAATCTAGCTGAATAGCAAACTGTGGATGCCCAGATTCGACCTCCACAATGTTGGATGAGGAGCGATCGCGAGCTATGAACTGAACAATTCTCAGGACGGGTGGGAGAGGTTTGAGTTACGATCAGTTAGGGTGGAAAGACTTCATTGCACTCTCAGAGCATTCAACAGAGACCTCAGAAGGGTCACACCTTAGTAGTAAAGGTTAACTATTAATCCTCAGTTATTCACTAAAGTAAAGGCTACTCTAGACTTCCCCTAGCAATTTTTTTTTTTTTTTTTTTTGAGACGGAGTCTCGCTCTGTCGCCCAGGCTGGAGTGCAGTGGCGCGATCTCGGCTCACTGCAAGCTCCACCTCCCGGGTTCCCACCATTCTCCTGCCTCAGCCTCCCGAGTAGTTGGGACTACAGGCGCCCGCCACCACGCCCGGCTAATTTTTTGTGTTTTTAGTACAGACGAGATTTCACCGTGTTAGCCAGGATGGTCTCGATCTCCTGACCTCGTGATCTGCCCGCCCCAGCCTCCCAAAGTGCTGGGATTACAGGCATGAACCACCGTGCCCGGCCCCTGGCAAGTCTTTTTTTTTTTTTTTTAATTTTGTTTTTGCACACAAAACAATAAACATTTTCTAAAAATACATACGAACAAAAAGATGCGTATCAAACACATTAGGAAGGTTGCACATGGGAAGACAGGGAATAGAAATGGGGGGTGGGAATTAAAGAAAATAAATGAGAGAGGGACTTTGTATGGATCAATGATAATAACTCAATCCTCTATTTGACAAAGAAGAAGGAGAAGGAAGAGGAAGAAAAAGAAAATGGGATAAAGGATCAGAAAGGGAGAAAAACAGAAAAAATTAGAGTATGACTCCAGGGTAGACCTGTTTTGTTGTTGTGGGGTTGGTTGGTTGGTTTGTCTGTTGTATTTTTCATATGTTTCACCATGTTGGCCAGGCTGGTCTCGAACTCCTAGCCTCAAGTGATCAACCCGCCTCGGCCCCCCAGAGTGCTGGGACTACAGGCGTGAGCCACCACGTCCAGCCCCCACATTGCGTCTGGCCTCCGTGGTAGACCTCCCAGACGGGGCGGCCAGGCAGAGGCGCTCCCCACATCCGGGAGGTGGTGGCTGGGCAGAGGCGCTCCTCACTTCCCAGAGGGGGCGGCCGGGCAGAGGCGCTCCTCACATCCCAGATGATGGGCAGCCGGGCAGAGGCGATCCTCACTTCCCAGACGATGGGCGGCTGGGCAGAGACACTCCTCACTTCTTCCCAGATGGGGTGGCTGGGCAGAGGCGCTCCTCGCTTCTTCCCAGACGGGGTGGCCGGGCAGAGGTGCTCCTCACTTCCCAGACGGGGCGGCCGGGCAGAGGCGCTCCTCACTTCCCAGGCGGGGCGGCCGGGCAAAGATGCTCCTCACTTCTTCCTAGACGGGGTGGCCGGGCAGAGACGCTCCTCACTTCTTCCTAGACGGGGTGGCTGGGCAGCGACGCTTCTCAGGTCTTCTCAGATGGGGTGGCCGGGCAGAGGCGCTCCTCACTTCCCAGGTGGGGCGGCCGGGCAGAGACGCTCCTCACTTCTTCCCAGACGGGGTGGCCGGGCAGAGGTGCTCCTCACTTCCCAGACGATGGGCGGCCGGGCAGAGGCGCTCCTCACTTCTTCCCAGATGGGGGGCGGCCGGGCAGAGGGGCTCCTCACTTCTTCCCAGATGGGGGGCGGCCGGGCAGAGGGGCTCCTCACTTCTTCCCAGATGGGGGGCGGCCGGGCAGAGGCGCTCCTCACTTCCTAGACGGGGTGGCGGCTGGGCAGAGGCGCTCCTCACATCCCAGATGATGAGCAGCCAGGCAGAGACGCTCCTCACTTCCCAGACGGGGCAGCTGGGCAGAGGCGCTCCTCACATCCCAGACGATGGGCGGCCAGGCAGGGACGCTCCCCACCTCTCAGACGGGGTGGCGGCCGGGCAGAGGCTGCAATCCCAGCACCCTGGGAGGCCAAGGCAGGCGGCTGGGAGGCGGAGGCTGCAGCAAGCCAAGACCATGCCACCGCACTCCAGCCCGGGCAACACCGGGCACCGAGTGAGCGAGACTCCGTCTGCAGTCCCAGCACCTCGGGAGGCCAAGGCGGGCAGACCACTCGAGGTCAGGAGCTGGAGACCAGCCTGGCCAACATGGCGAAACCACGCCTCCAGCCAAAGGACAAAAACCAAGCAGGGGTGGTGGCGCGCGCCTGCAATCCCAGGCAGTCCACAGGCTGAGGCAGGAGAATCACGGGAGCCGGAGGCAGGGAGTCTGTAGCGAGCCGACTGTACTGCAGCCTGGGTAACAGAGGGAAGAAGAAAGAAAAGAAAAGAAAAGAAAGAAGGAAGGAAGGAAGGAAGGAAGGAAGGAAGGAAGGAAGGAAGGAAGGCAGGCAGGCAGGCAAGTCTTAAATGCATGATGCAAAAGGATCAAGAAAGTAACTTTACCTATCAAAATAAACTTTAACACTCTTCAAAGAAAAACAATAACATCTAGGCTTTCAACAAAACCAACATTTAATAAAAAACTACTAGACATGTGAGGAAGCAGGAAAACGTAGCCAGTACCAGGAGAAAAAAATAGTCAGTATAATGATACCCAGAAATGACACAAGTGATGGTGTTTTCCAGCCAAGACATTAAAAGAACTCTTATAACAGCTCAAACATTAAAGAAAAACATGAATATGATGAGGAGAGAAATAGAAGATATAAAAAAGAATCAAACATAACTTCTAGAATTAAAAAATATGATACCGTAAATAAAAAATTTTACTAGATGGGCTTTATAGCAGATTAAACTGTATATTTAAAACAGATCAGTTAACATGAAGACATAGCAATAGAAACTATCCAAACAGGAGCACAGAGAGAAATACATGCTGCGGGGAGAAAACTAACTTAGCTTTAGTGACCTTATGACAATATAAAAGTCTAATGTATTTATAATTACAGTCTCAGAGAGGAAGGGAGGTAAAAAATATTTGAAGAAATGATAGCAGAAATGTTTGCATATTTAATATAAACTCTAAACCCACATATTTAAGGAGTTCCACTAACCTCAGGCAGGATAAATTTTTAAAAATCAGGCTAAGGCACATCATAATCAAATGTTGAAAACATAAGGAGAAAAAGTATTAAAATAGCCAAATGAAAAGATGTCAGATTTCTCATCAGAAACAATGCAAGTCAGAAGACAATGGAATGGAATCCCTAAGATGCTGAAAGAAAAAAATCTGTCACCTCTGAATTCTGTATTACAAGAAAATATCATTAAAAAGGAAGCAAAATACTTTCAGACAAGCAAAAGCTGAGAGAATTTGTTGACAGAAGAGTTGTAATGCAATAAATATTAAAAGATTCTTTTTTAGGCTAAAAAAAAAAGGATGCCAGATGATAACTTGGATCCAGAGAAAAGAATAAAGAGTGCCAGAAATGGTAAACATATAGGTAATCATAAAAAAAGTTTTTTCTAGTTTTCAAAATTTTATTAAAATATATTTGCTTAAAACAAAAATAATAACAATGTATTGTTAGTTTTATAACAGATATAGAAATAAAATGCATAACAGTAATAATCCAAAGGACAAGAAGGAGAAAATGAAAGTATATTATTGTCAGTTTCTTACCTTTTACGGGAAGTGTTATAATATTATGATAAACCCTAGAACAACCACTAAAAAACCCCAAAGAGATATAAGTAATAACCAATGGATAATATATTAAAAATATATTAATCCAGAAGAAGGAAAAAAGAAACACAAAGAATGGATAGAACAAATATTAAGATGGTAGACCAAAACTCAACCATATTGACAGTGACATTAGGTGTAAAGGGCCTTGGCTCTCCAATAAAATGACAAAGACCGAAAAGCAATATCCAGATATATGCTGTTAATGAGAAATGGACTTTAAAAATAAAGATATTTGAGGTGATAGATATGCTGATTAGCCTGGTTTGATTATTTCATAATGTATACACGTATCGAAATATTACATTGTACCCCATAAATATGTACAACTATTATTTGCCAATTAAAAATTAAACTATAAAAATAAATTCATACATATAAAAATATAGATAGGTGAAAAGTAAAAGGATGAAAAAGGACATACCAAGCAAATGCTAATCATATAAAACCTGAAGTGACCACATTAATTGATACAAAGTAGACTTCAGGATAAAGAATCTTTCCAGGGATAAAGAGAAATATCTCATAATGACAAGTAAGTCAATTCTTCAAAAAGACAATAAATAGCCCTAATTGTACAGACATCTAATAACAGAGCTTCAAAATAGATGAGGCAAAAACGGGTGGAACTGAAAGGATGAATAAGCAAGTCCTCAGTTATAGCCAGAGACTTCAACACTCCTCTTGATAACCTTAGATCAAGTAGATAGAAAATCAGTGTGGCCACAGGAGACTCGAACAACTCTATCAACCAACCACCTTGTCTCATGTTTTTTTTTTTTTCAAGACAGAGTCTCACTGTGTCACCCAGGCTGGAGTTCAGTGGCCCAACCTCGGCTCACTCCAATCTCCACCTCCCAGGTTCAAGCAATTCTTCTGCCTCAGCCTCTCGAGTAGCTGGGACTAAAGGTGCGTGCCACCACGCCCAGCTAATTTTTTGTATTTTTAGTACAGACGGGGTTTCACCATATTGGCTAGGCTGGTCTCGAATTCCTGACCTTGTGACCCGCCCACCTCAGCCTCTCAAAGTGCTGGGATTACAGGTGTGAGCCACTGCACCCAGCCCCAACCACATTGTCTTAATTGACATTTATAGAACGCCCCACCTAACAACAGCAGAAAATATATTCTTTTTGAATGTACATTGAATATTCACTAAGTAGAGCATATACTGGGCCATAAAACAAGTCTCAATAAATGTAAAATAACCAAAATTATACAAAATATATTCTCTGACCAAATACCTGAATTTAAATTAGAAATTAACAATTAGGAGATATATGGGAAATCCCTCAATATTTAGAAATCAAACAACTTACTCCTAAATAACCCAAGGGCCAAAGAAGGAATCACCAGGAAAATTTTTAAAATACTTTGAACTGAATGATCATAAAAGCATCATATATTAAAATCTGTAAGAAGCAGCTAAGTAGTGCATAGACGAAACATATATTGCTTTAGTGCTGAAGTAGAAAAGAAGAATGATCTAAAAATTATTTAAGCTTCCACCTTAAGAAGCTGGACAAAGAAGAACAAATAAATCCAAGTTACAGATGAGAGCAGTAATCAAAATAGAAAATCGAAAAACAATGGGGAAAAAAAACCCCAATGAAACTAGAAACTGGTTCTCGTCCAGATAACAGAGTGTGTGGGTTCAGATGCTGGGATGGCTGGAGTGGGTGCATCTGTGGAAGCTCTTTTCTGACTGCCTCAGTAGTCTCAGTGAAATTGGAAGCAAGGGCAGCCACAAGGTAAAGAAAGGAGAGGAGGTGCTGGAGCTTTGAGGGGAAAGGGGAAGTTGCAAAACAGGCCTCTGAAGAGTGTGGAATGGTGATCATAAAAGGTCTCTTGTATGATGGCCTGGTAGTAACTAGGCTCCTGTGACAGCCAGTGCACCTTCACACCAGTATTTAATTATATTTAATAACACCTTGTAAAATACAAGTAGGATAGGTATGATTGCCCCATTGTATGGATGAAGAAACTGAAATACCAATAGACTGCCTGCTGGCCCCAGGTCATGAAATCTGTTACTGGTAAATAAAGGTCTAGAATCCAGGCTCTGGGCTCAGCCCTTGGCCAGCCCCTTGCAAGCATCTCTGCAGAATGAGAAGTCAGAGAATTGGCGAATCATCATTTGCATTTGGGCAGTTGGTAATTCATCCTCCTATATTTGATAGTTGCTTTTTTAAAGTTTGTTTTTAAATAGGCTTTTAAAATAAAATTCCAATCTCCACTTCAAATTTTTAAGACTTCTTTCTGGAGTAAACAGTGTCAGTTCTGCAGGCTTGAGAGATGGTGAGGTCAGTTGGCTAGAAATGTGATATGCAGAGACAGGTAACGTTGGGCTGTATTACTGCATAACTCACTCTGACCTTGATAATTACATTGCTGTTGACAAATGTCAAACAGCACATCTCACCTGTCTCTTGGGGAATTTTTTTTTTAAACTTAAGGTCCTTGGATAAAAACAGATATTAAAACACCATCTTTAACCTTCACCTTAGCTTCAGACATAATTACTTCCAAAAATTTTAGTAAGCAGTTTAAAATTTGTTTTATTATGTTTCCTTAGAGTCTAATTCATATAAAAGGGAAAAAAACACTGGATCAGGTGTCACAGATGTGGGGGTTTCTAATCTCAGGCCTTCCTCTGCTGAATGCGAGACCTCAGCAGGATCTCGTCCCCTGGTGTTTGGGTTTCTTGTCTAAAGGAGGCTGGAGTCCAAGGGCTCAAAGGCCTCTTTCATCTCTTCCATCCCACCATTCTTAGCAGCCATACGTATGAAACACAAATTCTACCCAATTTACTTGTAGAAGCAATATTTTATCAGTTGCTGAAATCTAATTCATGATGATTCATAAGAATGGATAGATACTTAAAAGTAAGAAAAGGCAATTACATTCTTTAGAAGGAAACGACAAAGTAGGAAATGAATATTACTGTTGATTAACTCAACATGTATTTATTATGTGTCTCCTATGTGCTAGGTATGGCTCTGGGCACTAAAGACATAGCAGCGAATAACACAAATAGAAATTCTTTTGCTGATGTCCTTTTAGTGGGAGCAGGTAGATGATAAGGGAATATGTGAAATGTGGATGATAAGTGCTAAAAAGAAAAAAAAACGTGGAAAGGAAATAGGGAATAATTCTGGTGTAAGGCCTAAAATTAAGGCTGAATATTAAGTGCTGCCTTTACATCTGGTGGAACTAAGAGGACCTTGAATGACTGTTAGAAATGCTTGTTCCCCGGTGCCGTAAAGAAATAGCATATTTAATTTCCTCAGCAAGGCCATTTTTACTTTCTGCAGGAAGGGTACACTCACCAGCAATTTTGCCACATGAGTACACCGAACAAAGTAGACGGGGTCATTTATAACCTGACATGTCCACCCTACTGCTGTGTCCGGTTTCCATTGGCTGGAATGGGCCCTCACATTCTGTATTTGTCCCGACTGGCTGGCAACTTAGAACTTTTTAAAAGAGGCAAAGGCAGAGGAGAACAAAAGAAGGAGAAAGTAACTTGTGGAATGCTGAGAAAGGTAAAAACACCTTCAAATAAGGAAGAGGAACAGGCTATGGCCTAATGCTTGCTTGGACCGGTATAAATAAGCATGCCAGGGCAAATATTTATGCTAAATTGTGGGAGCTAAGGACATAAAATACATTGATTTTCTTATTATGCCTAGCAGATATTTAAGAATGTTAGCACAGGTCTTTGAGTAAATTTTGCTTCTAAGAGAAATTGCTATTTATTCCTAATTAGATGGGGAGGAAAGTCTTTGAAGAAGAACCTCTACTTTACTTTTTATGATGACCTAACTTCAAGGTCCCCTCCCCACTCTGCTTCCCTGGGTAAGGCCTCTTACCCAAAGAACCCTCCTTATCAAGGGGTCAAGTGCAGCTCCTGCTCATCCCTGAGTAGGGGGCTTCAGTTCCCCACCAGCCCATGGAATTATTCAAACAAGCCAATCACACCTTCCTTTGGGAACAGGGGTCACTCACCACATTAATACTACAAAGCCTGCCTCCCCCAGCCCCTCGATCTTCCCACTGTTACAGAGTGCAGTCCCGTGTGTGTGTGTGGCATCCTTTTCCTCCAGGCTGTGACTACATGTGACTAATGAATTGCTGCTGATCTCACCTTTCCAGTATCACATGTCAAGTGCTTGGCCATCCGGTAACCCCAGGGCGGGAATCCCTCCCTCACCAATAGGGTGAGTAAGAGGCTGTGGACATGGCCGTGAAGTGGGGTTCCAATTTGGGATGATGAACACGTGGCCAGTTAGCTGGCTCAGCAAACTCACCCAGAAATGGTCCTGGACATATGTTAAAGGTAGAACCGACAGAATTTGAAAGCAAATTGGATACCTTGTAGGATGGAAATGGATAGAGACCATACAGTGTTTGAGTGTACTTAGTGCCACAACTTGTACACTTAGAAATGGTTCAAATGGTCAATTCTATATTACATATATTTTTCCACAATAAAAATACTATTAA
Source organism: Symphalangus syndactylus (assembly GCF_028878055.3). Lineage (NCBI taxonomy): Eukaryota > Metazoa > Chordata > Mammalia > Primates > Hylobatidae > Symphalangus > Symphalangus syndactylus. Next base: position 158,106,849 of record NC_072426.2, on the reverse strand, counting down.
AAAGACAATGTTGAAGGGAAAGAGTAACATTTTCAATAGGATGATAAGGAAAGACCTTCCAGAGGAGTTGACATTTGGACGAAGATCAGAAGAGGGAGCAAGCCATCTGCGTATCTGCGGGGCAAGTAAGAGCAGGTGCAAACCTGAAGCCAAGTGTGTAACTGGACGTTCAAAGAGTAAGCAGGACCCGTGAGGAGCAAGCAAGAGGAGAAGATGAAATGAGCTCAAAGATGTGCCCGGGAATGGAATGGGGTCACCATAACACCTAGAAGGCCTTCATAAGAATCTTGGCTTCGCTTGGCTGAGGCATAAGCACAGATGTAGCATAACCTGACTCAAATGCTACAGGATCACTCTGACTGCTCTGTTGGGTACAGACTGTAGAGGCAAGGGTAGAAGTAAGACCAATTAGTTGCTGTTGCAAAATCCAGCTGAGAGTGGAAGCTGGCTGGGACTAGGGTGGTAGCACAGGCGATGATGATAAATGTTCTGGATATATTTTAAAGATATAACTGACAAGATTTGAAGGCAAATTGGATATCGTGTATGAGAGACAGCAGGAAGAGGATGAGTTGCTCTTAATAGAAATGGGGACGACAACGGGGTGAGCAATTAGCAGAGGAGGAGAACAGGACTTCTGCTGCATTCTAATAGCTAGAAATGAGTCACTAAGTCCAGCCCACAATTGTGGGGTGGAGGGAATTAAGCTCTGCCTCTTAAAGGAAGGGTCATTAAACCACCACAACATAGGAGGTAAGATAATACAAGGCACATCAGCATGTTTTTGTAATAAACTTGAAGAATGAGCCAGGCATGGTGGCTCACACCTGTAATCCCAGCAGTTTGGGAGGCTGAGATGAGAGGATCGCTTGAGTCTGGGAGGATGAAGCTGCAGTGAGCTGTGATCATGCCACTGCACTTTAGCCTTGGCAACAGAGCAAGACCCTGTCTCAAAAAAACCCAAAAAACAAAAAACAACTTGAATAATAGATACCTCGAATGAGTTTGCTGAGACCACCTGACTGACCACAGGTGGAGCAAACCATTGTCTGCATAGGACACCTCTGGGCTCATCACTGTGGACACAGTTTTTCCTCCAACAGGGAATATGGCAAGACTCACATAAAAGGAGAGCCTGTAAAAACTGACCTGAAAACGTGTGAGTTCCTGGAAAACACACTTCATGGTGAGAAGACATTTTAAAACCACACACATTTAGAGCTCGCTAGCACATTAAATAACAGAATAATCTCTGGCTCTGCAAGAGGAAAAATAAAGTACTGTGAGAGGAAGCCTACTTACTGTTTGTTAATCAAGTTCAACATGGATTGGAAGTTGGATTTCAAGTTTTTTCTTTTCCTTTTTTTTTTTTTTTGAGACAGATTCTCCCTCTATTGCCCAGGCTGGAGTGCAGTGGTGTGATCATGGTTCACTGCAGCCTCAACCTTTCCAGGCTCAGGTGATCCTCTCAACTCAGCCTCTTGGGTACCTGGGACTACAGGTGTGCTTCACCATACCTTGCTTGGAGAGATGTCATGCTATTGTTAGATCAAACCCTGGCCTTTAATGAAAAGAATGCGGCTTTAGCTGCAGCCCGAGAGTTTGGAGATACATGGTATCTTAGTCAAGTAAATGATAGAAATGACAGCTGAAGAAAGGGACAAATTCCCTACCGGTCAGCAAGCCGGAAGGCACACTGCCCCAGAGTGCAATGGTTCTCTGGGCCAGAAGCCCCCAACCAGATGATCCAACAACAGGACTGAGGGTGCCCAGGGCAAGCGCCAGCTCATGTCATCACCCTCACTGAGCCCCGGGTATGTTTAACTATTGAGGGCCAGGAAATTGACTTCCTCCTGGACACTGGCGCAGCCTTCTCAGTGTTAATCTCCTGTCCTGGACAGCTGTCCTCAAGGTCCGCATCCGAGGAATCCCGGGACAGCCTGTAACCAGGTATTTCTCCCACTTCCTCAGTTGTAATTGGGAGACTTTGCTCTTTTCACATGCCTTTCTTGTTATGCCTGAAAGTCCCACACCCTTATTAGGAGGGGATATTTTGGCCAAAGCTGGAGCTATTATCTACATGAATATGGGGAACAAGTTACCCATTTGCTGTCTCCTACTTGAGGAGGGAATCAACCCTGAAGTCTGGGCATTGGAAGGAACAAACTCAAGCTCCAGCCTTAAGCCTTCCCACAGGACAAAACTTCTCTGTATATGTCACAGAGAGAGCAGGGATAGCTCTTGGAGTCCTTACTCAGACTCGTGGGAAAACCCCACAACCAGTGGCATACCTAAGTAAGGAAACTGATGTAGTAGCAAAAGGCTAGCCTCACTGTTTATGGGTGGTTGCAGTGGTGGCCGTCTTAGCGTCAGAGGCTATCAAAATAATACAAGGAAAGGATCTCACTGTCTGCACTACTCATGATGTAAATGGCATACTAGGTGCCAAAGGAGGTTTATGGCTATCAGACAACCGCCTACTTAGATACCAGGCGCTACTCCTTGAGAGACTGGTGCTTCAAATACACACAGGCGTGTCCCTCAACCCTGCCACTTTTCTCCCAGAGGATGGGGAACCAATTGAGCATGACTGCCGACAAATTATAGTCCAGACTTACGCCGCCCGAGATGATCTCTTAGAAATCCCCTTAGCTAGTCCTGACCTTGACCTATATACAGATGGAAGTTCATTTGTGGAGAATGGGATACGAAGGTCAGGTTATGCCATAATTAGTAATGTAACTGTATATTACTGTACATTGAAAGTAAGCCTCTTTCCCCAGGGACCAGTGCCCAGTTAGCAGAACTGGTGGCACTAACCCAAGCCTTAGAACTGGGAAAGGGAAAAAGAATAAATGTGTATACAGATAGCAAGTATGCTTATCTAATCCTACATGCCCATGCTGCAACGTGGAAAGAAAGGGTGTTCCTAACCTCTGGGGGAACCCCCACTAAATACCACAAGGAAATTACAGAGTTATTGCATGCAGTGCAGGAACCCAAGGAGGTGGCAGTCTTGCACTGCCAAAGCCATCAGAAAGGTGAAGGAGAAAAGGCAGAAGGAAACCGTCAGGCAGATGCTGAGGCCAAAATTGCTGCCAGGCGGAACCTCCCATTAGAAATACCTACAGAAGGACCCTTGGTATGGAACAACCCCCTCCAAGAGATTAAGCCCCAGTATTCCCTGACTGAAACAGAATGGGGACTTTCATGGGGCCATAGTTTTCTCCCCTCTGGGTGGTTAACGACAGAAGGAGGAAAGGTACTTATACCCAAAGGCAGCCAGTGGAAAATACTTAAAATCCTCCAACAAACTTTTCATATGGGTATTGAAAACACTCATCAAATGGCCAAATCCCTATTTACAGGGCCAAGTCTCCTCCGGACCATCTGACAGGTTGTCAAAGCCTGTGAGGTGTGCCAAAGGAATAATCCCTTGGTCCATTGTAAGGCCCCTTTCGGGGAACAAAGAATAGGTCACTATCCTGGAGAGGACAGGCAGTTAGACTTCACCCATATGCCTAAGTCAAAGGGATTTCAATACTTGTTGGTCTGTGTTGATACCTTTACAAATTGGATAGAAGCTTTCCCCTGCAAGACAGAGAAGGCTCAGGAAGTCATTAAAGTCCTAACACGTGAAATAATTCCTAGATTTGGGCTTCCCCAAAGCTTACAGAGTGACAATGGTCCGGCTTTTAAAGCCATGATAACTCAGGGAATTTCCAGGGTGCTAGGGATACAACATCACCTTCACTGTGCCTTGAGGCCACAATCCTCAGGGAAGGTCGAGAAGGCAAATGAAACACTCAAGAGGCACTTAAGGAAACTAACACGAGAAACTCATCTCCCATGGCCTGCTCTTTTGCCCATGGTCTTGTAGAGAATCCAAAATTCTCCTCACAAAATGGGGCTTAGTCCATATGAAATGCTGTATGGACGACCTTTTCTCACAAATGACCTCCTACTTGATCAGGAAACGGCCAACTTGGTCAAAGATATAACTTCTTTGGCAAAATATCAACAAAACCTTAAAAACCTACCTGAAGGATGTCACAGAGAAAAGGGAACAGAGTTGTTTCAACCAGGGGATGTAGTGTTGGTCAAATCTCTCCCCTCTAACTCCCCATCTACGGACTCTTTGTGGGAAGGACCATACTCAGTAATCCTCTCTACCCCCACTGCAGTTAAGGTGGCAGGAGTGGAATCTTGGATTCACCACACCTGAGTTAAATTTTGGACACCCCCTGAGGAACCTGCAGGACTGTCACCTCAGGAGTCCCAAGATCAGCCAGACCAGCCTCGATACACCTGTGAACCATTGGAGACTTGCATCTCCTATTTCGGAAGGAAACACCCCAGACTAAAAAGGCTTCTACCACTGATCCTGAAGAAAAACCCCTTCTTCCTTAAAAAAGATAAGTGAAAATCTACATTATCTTTATCTGTAACACCTCTCCCTACCCCTTTAATGGAATCCTTTTACTATTTCATCATATTATTAAGCAGCATACTAACCATACTCTTTGTGACAGTGCTATATACTGTAGCTCCTGCTGGGACAAAAATCCTAATCACATCAACCTTCTTTCTATCTTCCTTCCTTCTGACAGCAATTTACTCCTACCTTTAATTCAGCCTGGATAAAATGATCTCGTCTTCCAGAGCACCCTCTTTACCTTCCTGTTTACTCTTTGCCTGTCTATCCCTCCTGCTTCCTTGGATACCCCATACAATCACCCCTCCCCTTCCACTAGCTCCTAATTACCTCTACAAGACTCTCAACTTAACCCACTCTCTGTTAAACCAGTCCAATCCTTCCCTGGCAAATGACTGTTGGCTTTGTATCTCTCTACCAACCTCTGCCTACGTTGCCACTCCCATTCCCACAAAAAACTGGGTCTTTACCAACTTAACCTACTACCCTCATTATGAAGGAAAAGACCCTTTCCAACTTCTAAATATGAAATCATTAGCTGACTTCCCCATCTCTGATAGGACCAAGAATACCCTAACAGGACGTGCAATCCAACTTTTATGTTCTTACATTTCCAACCTCACCTATTACACAAGCAATTTAAAGCCCATACACGGCTCTGTTACTATGAATACCATCTTAACTTTCCAAGCCCCTTTATGCATCTAATGCAACCTGTTACCAGGCCTGCCCCTGGGGCACCTACCACCCCATCAGTGTAATTACACCCTACAACTTCAAGCCCCAACTGATCATAGTAACTTCCGAGTCACCCAAACAGCTCCAATCAGACGGCTTGTCCGCTCCTCAGGGCCCCCAAAAATCGTCACCTCCTCCCTACTTAACAAACAGCCAGGTTTTGTAATGGCAAACATACTCCCTGCATGATCATTCACCCCTGGACTCCCTGCAGCAGCGCCCCATCACTAGTGAATGCCTTCTCATCCCCTTTCAATCACTCTCTCTTGAATGGTTCCTAGTAGATATGAATGATTTTTTCTCCAATGGGAAAATAGAACACAGGGAGCCACTCAGTTTGCTCCCAACACCCCTTTCCAGCCACTCACTGGAGCTACCTTGGAAAGTAATCTACGAGTATGGGAAAATGAAAACAACAAACTCACACACCTTTTTAACATACACAACCAGTTCTGTCAACCCAGCCAAGGTATATTCTTCTTATGTGGAATGTTGACCTATATCTGCCTCCCCACTAACTGGACCGACACCTGCACCTTAGTCTTTCTAAGTCCCAACATTAACATTGCCCCAGGAAATCAGACTCTATCAGTACCCCTCAAAGCTCAAGTCCGTCAGCACAAAGCCATGCAACTGACACCCCTACTTATAGGTTTAGGAATGGCTACTGCTACAGGAACTGGAATAGCCAGTTTATCTACTTCATTATCCTACTACCACCCACTCTCAAAGGATTTCTCAGGCAGTTTGCAAGAAATAAAGAAACCCATCCTTACTCTACAATCCCCAAAAGACTCTTTGGCAGCAGTTTTGACTCTCCAAAACCACCAAGGCCTAGACCTCCTCACTGCTGAGAAAGGAGGACTCTGCACCTTCTTAGGGGAAGAGTGTTGTTTTCACACTAACCAGTCGGAGATAGTACGAGATGCCGCCTGGTGTTTACAGGAAAAGGCTTCTGAAATCAGACAACAACTTTCAAACTCTTATACCAACCTCTGAAGCTGGGCAACATGGCTTCTCCCCTTTCTAGGTCCCATGGCAGCCATCTTGCTATTACTCACCTTCAGGCCCTGTATTTTTAACCTCCTTGTCAAATTTGTTTCCTCTAGGATTGAGGCCATCAAGCTACAGATGGTCTTACAAATGGAACCCCAAATGAGCTCAACTAACAACTTCTACTGAGGACCCCTGGACTGACCCACTGGCCCTTTCACTGGCCTAGAGAGTTCCCCTCTGGAGGACACTACAACTGCAGGGTCCCTTCTTTGCCCCTATCCAGCAGGAAGTAGCTACAGTGGTCATTGCCCAATTCCCAACAGCAGTTGGGGTGTCCTGTTTAGAGGAGGGATTGAGAGGTGAAGCCAACTGGGCTTCTGAGTTGGGTGGGGACTTGGAGAACTTTTCTGTCTAGCTAAAGGATTGTAAATGCACCAATCAGCACTCTGTCTAGCTAAAGGTTTGTAAACGTACCAATCAGCACTCTGTAAAAATGCATGAATCAGCACTGGGTGTCTAGCTGAAGGTTTGTAAATGCACCAGTCAGCACTCTGTAAAAATGCACCAATCAGCATGCTGTAAAATGGACCAATCAGCGCTCTGTAAAATGGACCAATCAGCAGGATGTGGGCGGGGCCAAATAAGGGAATAAAAGCTGGCCACCCGAGCCAGCAGCGGCAACCTGATTGGGTCCCCTTCTACGCTGTGGAAGCTTTGCTCTTTCACCCTTCACAATAAATCTTGCTGCTGCTCACTCTTTGGGTCTGCACTACCTTTATGAGCTGTAACACCCACTGCAGAGGTCTGCAGCTTCACTCCTGAAGTCAGCGAGACCACAAACCCACCAGAAGGAAGAAACTCCAGACACATCTGAACATCTGAAGGAACAAACTCTGGACACACTAAGAACTGTAACACTCACTGCGAGGGTCCACGGCTTCATTCTTAAGTCAGCTAGACCAAGAGCCCACAGGAAGGAACGAATTCTGGACACACTAGTACCTGAGTGATGAAATAATCTGTACAATAAACTCCTGTGACATGAGTTTACCTATATAAGAAATCTGCACATGTATACCCCTGAACCTAAAATAAAAGTTAAAAAAAAAAAAAAAGAAAAATGAAAATGAGTGTTTCTCATTCTCCATCACAGAAGACCTTAAAACAGGAGATATTTTAAAAATATCTCTTGTAAAATTAAAACGCAGCTTTCTCTTGCTGCAAACTTTCTCTGTCACTGCCTTGCTAGGCAGTAAACAAAATGCTATCTATTTCAGACAAATTTTGATTTTAAAAGACAATAGTTTACATTGTTGAGTGCTTTACAATTTGCAAAGGACATTTCAGGCATATTATCTCTTGTAATCGTCACAAAATCCTCTGGCGGGTGGGAGAGACTAAATTAACATTTCAATCTCTGTGTCTAAATGCCAGGAGAGCCCTATGCTAAGAACACCCATTGCCCAGGGCTGGCTTCATGGGCAGGGGACAAGTGGGGGCCCACTGGGGAGGGGCGCTTGGTGCCTACGCTCACTGGGTCCTACCTCCCACCTCCCTGGGCTGGGTTCTTGGCTGTGCTCCCCTGTTCTCTGGGTATGAGGAGCATGCTGGGGTCTGCACTTGCCCGCCCTATGATGAATCTATGTGTGCCTAAGGGAGCTTGTCACTAAAATACCCAGACAGGTGGAGACAGTGACCATTGGAGAAGGAGAAAGCTTTTTTCCTGCTTTTTGAACAAGGGCCCTGCATTTTTACATTGCACTGGGCTGAACAAAATATGTAGTCAGCTCTGACCTTAACAAATGCCATCTCATTTAACCACTTCACAATTAAAGCTATTTTATAGGCATCAGAGGATGTAAAGCTCTAAAAAGTTAAATCATTCGCCAAAGTACACACACCTGATCACTGCTGGAACTAAAACTTGAACTCAAGTCTAAGTTCAAATGAACTTTTCACCTCGCCTTACCTGCCAGGAAAAATATACATTAAGAACACTGCGTAATAAGTGAATTTAATTTTAAACTTTTAAAAAATTTAATCTTTCATTTTATATTCAAGGAAAGAGATGATCCTTCTAACTTAAGAAAGCATTTATATTTCTTAAGTGGATTCAAGTAGGCTGGTTTTATTCATATTATTATGCAGTTTTTTTAATTAAAAAATAATTTGTTTAATATCTTCTAACCCATGTCAAAGATTCACCTGACTCAAACTGACTTACCAGATTGTTTGTCCAGTTTGCTTGGCACATATGCTATGTCTCTGCTTGTGCTTTCTGTCCAGTTCTCAAGGCAGCCTTGTGTACTTATTGCAGGATAACATCTGAGCCAGCTCCCGGGTTGCCGTACATAATACATGAATCTCAGATACTGCTAATTCTGGCCAGGCATGGTAGCTCATCCCTATAATCCCAGCAGTTTGGAAGACTGAGGCAAGAGGATTGCTTAAGTCCAGGAGTTCAAGACCAGGCTGGGCAATATTATGAGAACTCTACAAAAAATTGAAAAATGAGCTGGGTGTAGTGACTTGCGGAGGCTGAGGTGGGAGGATCTCTTGAGCCCGGGAAGCAGAGGTTGCAGTAAGCTGAGATTGTGCCACTGCACTCCAGCCTGGGTGACCTAGTGAGAACTTGCCTCAAAAAAAAAAAAAAATCCTTATGAATCAGCCTCTGTACTTAAGATTTTTAGAGAGAAACATGCTGAATCTGATATTCAGAGGTTGGTAGGTGTTGGGAAATAGCTGAGTGTTGGGAGGGAAACTGAGGCAGGGCTTGCATAATGTCCTCTAGAATGTGTCTAGACTAGCTGGCTCCTTGCTTCTAGCTCTCCTAGGCTCCCAGATTGATTGTATTCCCATTATCTCAAGTAGCAGAACATGTTCCTTATAAACGCTAAACCATCACAGCTGTAGATCATGTGCCTGCCCTTTTGACCTCCACGTTCTCACCACCTGATTCTTTGTTGGATTGCCAATAAATAGCATGGGCTCCCAGAGTCGGGGGCTTCGCAGCCTCCATACACTAGTGATGGCCCCCTGCTCCCACCTTTCTCTCTCAAACTGTCTTTTTCTCAGTCCTTTGACTCCGCCGGACTTTGTCACCCCCACGACCTGGTGTTGGGTCTGATCACCCCAACATTCCTGGTGCCCAATGTGGCACAACAAAGACCCTGGTGAAGGAACACCAGAGCATGTGAAAGCAAAGGGCGCATCGTCAAAGGACACCCGAGGACATCTCAAAGAAGCTTGGCGGGAAAGCTGAGCACTCAGAAGAACCAGGGTAACAAAGGGACAAAGTGAAAGCAGACATTCTGCTTATTTAAATTTCCTAAGGCATTATTATGAAGAGGGGGAGTGAAAGTGAGTGCTCAGAATTTATCACTCACTCTTTAGCGCAGTAAGGCAGTTTTGCTCATGGTTCCCAGAACAAGGGACTATGGAGCTGGATGAATGGGAGATAATTGGCAGAGATTTTTAAAAAGTGTATAAAGATGGAGCAAAAATTCTAGTCTCAGTTTGGTCAATGTGGGCACTAACAAAAGCAGCTCTTGAATCATTTCAAACAGATGATGTGGCAGATTCAGATGAAGAAGAGGAGGACGAGTGTAAAAACGAACTTCAGATTCTGAATGTGAGGAACAGGAAATGGAGGAAATTAAAGAAAAGAAAGGGATTCTCAAAAAAGTATGTTTTACTAGCCCATGGGCTCCACCTGCTGAATTAAGTGAATGGCCACCTCCTCTCTCTACCCTTAATGGGCAAGAAAATGAATTAGCTGCAAAACTTACCTTTCCTGTAGTTGCAACATTAAAACCTCGAGCAATTGGTAGTATGAAGACCCAGTGGAATCTGAGGCTTGTTTATTTAGACAGCACCTCAATAAACCGAGGCATATCCGGCACAGCCAGTGCCCTTACAAACGGCAACAACTGTTTCCCGCTGGAGCGGGCAGTGCTGTCATGAATCTTAGCAGTGCAGTTCCCCACTTCCCTGCTTCCTGGGGAGCCACCAGAGAGGACTTATTCCCCCAGCTGCGGGGCATGATGCCTGCAAACAGCCCTCAAGTCTCAGTCTCCCTGAGGAGTTGCTCTGGGCTGGAGGAAGCCACTTCGCCTGAGACTTACTGCCTTCCCAGAGGCAGCTTGTACCCAAAGACATCGTATCCACATGGGAATTTAAAGATAGGATAACTCTGAAAAGGTTCTACTAGCTCAGAGCTTCTCATGGCGTTAGCTGAGGCCTTTCATGAGACTAAATTGCAACCCAGTTTCTCCCTCTGTCCAAATTTGCTTCTTTGCCTTCCCCCACAAGGAGTAGATCCCAAAAGCACCCCCCAATAAAAATCTTGCAGGCTAATCTGCATTTAGTCTGTTTCCCAGGTAACCTACTTGTACATCATAAAACCTCCTAATGGTATTATAACACAGACAAATGTATTTGGAAGCTGGAGGAAGGTATGTTTCCATGGTCATCCAACTAGAAGATGATAAATCCAGGGTTTAAACCCATGCCCTGGCATCCCTACTCCAAACTACTATAATATTCTGCCTCCTTGCTGTTTCATTCATTTCTCAGATTTTATACAAGTTTCCCAAGTGTACATTTAAAAATCATTGCCTAAGTGTATGCATATTTTCCAAATATTATATATGTTTTCACGCTAGTCTGCAAAGGCGAATGCAAGTATTGGGAATAGCCCCAATAAAGTGACTTTCAAAATAAGTCACCCCAAAGTTAGGAACCTAAGAAACAACCCAGCAGTCCTAAATCCAGCCCCTTCCAAATTCTTTTTAAATATTTTCTGTTTTGCCATTTTGTGTTTATAAGCTATAGCTCCTTCCAGATTCTGATGAAAATAGTGACGAAGACAAAAAGAGAATGCTGTTTGACGAGTTGCAGGTGAGAGAAACTGAGTGTAGTAAAGTCCCCAGTGGAGCCGCTGAGGGATTGTGCAGACAAGAGATGCTGTTCTTCGCACTCCCGGGTTGGTATCCACGGTCCTGCCTCTGCTGGGGCCGTGGGCACGCGTGGGACGGTGGGCATTCCCAGGAGTGCCTGCGGTGCTTTCTGCAACTGCTCTCCCACCTTGCCTCCTTGCGCTGAGGTTCTCTGGCACTTTCAGAGACCAGCAGCTGCTGAAATGTCCTGTTCTAAGAGGGCCTGTTTGAAGGGGAACATCACGCTCCGGGGACTGTTGTGGGGTGGGGGGAGGGGGGAGGGACAGCATTAGGAGATACACCTAATGCTAAATGATGAATTAATGGGTGCAGGAAATCAACATGGCACATGGATACATATGTAACAAACCTGCACATTGTGCACATGTACCCTAAAACCCTAAAGTATAATAAAAAAAAAAAAAAAAAAAAAAGAGGGCCTGTTCACAAGTGGCTGTGTAGACCAAGGCCAGAGGTGGTGACAGTAGACAAAGTTCTAGACTGAGCCCTGCCGCTACCACTCAGGGATTTTAGGGAACTGCAGGCCTCGCCATGCCTCTGTTTTCTCAACAGCTAAATGAGGATAACAATACCTGTTCTTCCTTCATTTATTTATTTTTTTTTTGAGATGGAGTCTTGCTCTGTCGCCCAGGCTGGAGTGCAGTGGTGCGATCTCGGCTCACTGCAAGCTCCGCCTCCCGGGTTCACGCCATTCTCCTGCCTCAGCCTCCCGAGTAGCTGAGACTACGGGTGCCCACCACCGCGCCTGGCTAATTTTTTGTATTTTTAGTAGAGACGGGGTTTCACCGTGGTCTCGATCTCCTGACCTCGTGATCTGCCCGCCTCGGCCTCCCAAAGTGCTGGGATTACAAGCGTGAGCCACCGCGCCCGGCCTGTTCTTCCTTCATATAAAACAACTGTGAAAGACAAATGTGGCAATGGCAATGGCATTGCTTGATGGTTACAAGTGCTGTCTATTTTCCAAAACCCATTATTACATCCTCTGGTAACAGAAGTGGAGAATTATGAATAGCAATTTATTCATTTTAAGTTAAAAAATGTCTAATACTCTTTTCTTTCTTCTAACAGATGATTCATATCTCACCTCTATCACTACCTATCTTCATGTTTCTCTTTCTGGTATGAGGTCTTGTGTATTAGCCTAATAGTTATCTAATCCCTGGGCCAAAGGTCTAAGGTTGGAGGTCAGTGGAACAAATTCAGCTTGCCAACAAAATTGGTTTCAACTCACATGGTGTGGCTGTTATGTTTCAAAACTTGAATTAGCAGAAAACAAAAATTCAGATTTCTGGCTTCGTTCAAAATTTCAAAAATCTGGTTCCATTCCTATATGGCAAGAGTTAGCTGGTGTAGAATGGCAGCAGTCCCCTTTAGGTAGGGCACGTGAGCTTGAGTTTGCCACAGTCACCATCATTCCCTATCGCAGCCCTCTCACTGAGGCCAAGTGTTCATTGTAGTTTCTCATCTATACTTGCAAATCCATTCTGTTCTTTTAAAAATTGCCTGACCTCCCCCCACCCCAGAGTCTTTTAAATCTATCATCTCTTATTTTTAAAAGTGTCAGACTCATGTACTGGCCAGCGGACCCGAAGGCCTATGTTCTTAGGTGGCACTAAGAACGGGTGGTAGCCCAGTGTTCTTTGCTGTTTGAGTTGGCTCAGGAACTAGGATTTGTAAGCCCGAAGGACTAATCAGTCTTTAAGACTCAGCTCTGAGACCTCCTCAGATATATTGGCTGTATAACACAATATACATATTGGTTGTGTCTATGAGTTGACAGTGCTCGAAAGCATTCATCACATGAATGTCTTTGAGGCCAATGCTGTCCTAGGAGTTTCTCGAATCTTGCTTGGTTTCCTTGTCTGTATCACCACTGATCATACTGAATGCCCTCGTCTTATCCCTGGAAAATTGCATCAGTGGTCTTGGTCTTTTTGTCTCATCTCTTTCTTCTCCAGTCCAGTACTTTACTGGAAACAAAGTTAATCTTCCTGGGTTCCAGTAAAATATAATCTGCTCTCTCCTTCATTTATAAACCCCTAATCATTCCTAAAGAATGAAGTCCAAGGTCCCTATGAAAGACCGTCCTCCATCTAACCCTAAACCACTGCTCTGTCCCATCTTCCACATACCCTGGCTTCCTCCCAGTTCTCCACATGCACCATGGCCTGCCCAGCGGGGCAGCCTGCAGCATCCAGCACCTTGGCTTAGAGTGTGCTAAGGTAGCCCTCAGACCTCTGCATTTCAAAGGTCAGTACCTTTTTTAAAAAATGTGAGAAACATGATGTTTTTATTAGGCTAAGTAAGAGAGAATGTAAATGATAATACAGATGGTATCATCTATATTCAGCTTGATTTCATAAGAGAAAGAAGAACACCAACACTCCAAAAGTAGAAAGTACATCGTCCCAAACCTAAGTTCCTTTCAATCAGATAAATTTAGCTTTTTGAAAAGCTTCCTACCTGGCCTTTATTTTTCTCATGTCCCTTCAGACCAGTGAAAATGTAACCACTAGCATCTGTCCTGGGCTTGCTTTTGAGACACTCCAACCTATCCATCTTTTTCATTCTAGAAAATTCTCACCCATCCTTCAAGATCAGTTCTTGAATGAAGTATTTGCTGACTCCTGAGGCAGAGGTAGTCGCTATCCCTTTGTGTATCTCCTTGTTACGACAAAACATATATCGATTTTTGAAGGTGATTTCTTGGGCACATGGAACAGGGAATCACTAAAGCCCCTTCAAAATCCTCTTAAGCAGGCCGGGCAGAGGGGCTCACACCTGGAATCCCAGCACTTTGGGAGGCCAAGGCCACGGATCACTGCAGGTCAGGAGTTCAAGACCAGCCTGACCAACATGGTGAAACCCCCGTCTCTACTAAAAATACAAAAATTAGCTGGGCGTGGTGGCAGGTGCCTGTAATCCCAGCTACTTGGGAGGCTGAGGCGAGAGAATCGCTTGACCCCAGGAGGTGGAGGTTGCAGCGAGCTGAGATTGCACCACTGCACTCCAGCCTGGGTGACAGAGCCAGACTCTATCTCAAAAAAAAAAAAAAAAAAAAATCCTCAGGCGGTGGGCAGTGGCTCATGCCTGTCATCCCAGCACTTTGGAAGGCCGAGGTGGGCAGATCTCCTGAGGTCAGGAGTTCGAGACCAGCCTGACCAACATGGTGAAACCCCATCTCTACTAAAAATACAGAAATTAGCCAGGCATGGTGGCGCGTGCCTGTAATCCCAGTCACTCAAGAGGCTGAGGCAGGAGAATCGCTTGAACCTGGGAGGCAGACATTGCAGTGAGCCGAGATGGTGCCACTGCACTCCAGCCTGGGTGACAGAGTGAAACTCCATCTCAAAAAAAAAAAAAAAAAAATCCTCTTAAATAGCCTGTCTTCTCCCACATTTCCATTCCCTATGGCAGCTGCTCTTCCCTCTATTTCTCTTTAAAAAACATCTTTGGCCAGGCACAGTGTCTCATGCCTGTAATTCCAGCACTTCGGGAGGCTGAAGTAGGTGAATCACTTGACCCCAGTAGGAGGAGGTTGCAGTGAGCCGAGATTGCACCACTACACTCCAGCCTTGGGCGACAGAGCAAGATCCGTCTCAAAAAAACAAAAACAAAAACAAAAAAAGCAAAACGTCTTCAGCCCTTCTGGGCACACTTCTACGTCCCCGCTACCAAAAACTGCGCTGGTGCACTGGAAGAGAGTCCAGTGAAAGCTACATCTGTCCTCAGCCCAAACGATAAGCCGCAGTGCCTGAGCCATGCCCTCATCCAGCATGACAGTGAGCTGTCTACCCGAAGTCTGTGGTCCCAAGTCAACGATGAGGGACTCATAGCAGAAAGATCTAAGGCCTTGCACATACACACGTTTTAAAAACAATGAAACAATGAATAAAAGTTCTGTAGTGACGGCCAGTAGTGACAGTCCACGAGGGGACTTCCTGGTACTTTCCCCTGTTTCATACTTTTCTTGTTACTATAATCACAGTCTCTACCTTCTCTAGAAAGATGACTAAAACATGTTTAGGACATCTGGGCAGCTGTACTGAGATCCCAGCATGTGGCAATCCAGCCATTACGGGAGCTGCACTACTGAAGCACAGGTGCGTCCTGCCCGCTCTTAAGCCCAATTAGGAGGCAGGGGTCTTTGATGGTGGAACAGAGTGGACCCTGCTGTGCATGATGTACCCAGGCTGTGTCATCTGCATTTGTGGCTTGTCCCATGACCCTTTGGCCCATCCTGCTGTGAGGGTGGCTGTTGGTCAGGGTTGAGAGGTCAGAGAGGAGTGGGCAGGTAGCTTCAGGCCCCATGGTGGTGTTGGCCTGGGCACCTGTTGGATCAACTCAATAGCTGTACCCTGGAGTTCCTGGAAGCTGCCTTCTGCTCAGCCAGGCCTGCTCGTGGACGGAGCCCATGCCAGCTACATGTGCCAAGGAAGCCACAGCTTGGCTAGTGAGCAATGCAATTCTGGGAATGTTCAGGTTCTCTCTGTTCTTTCCTCTCTTGCAAACCATGGGCACCCTTGGGTCCCTTGGGGGTCACTATGTTACACCTGCTTTTTATCTGTCTGGGCAAGAGCTGCTCAAGCCACACCTTGTGACACTGAGGTAAGAGCAGAAGGTTGCGGAGTGTGAAGGCTGGGGTGTGTGCTAAGGCCCTGTGTGCTGGATTACTCCTTGTGTGTCTCATTGCTTACAGGATTTTTTTTTTTTTTTTTTTTTTTTTTTGAGACAGGGTCTCACTGTGTCACCCAGGCTGGAATGCATTGGTGTGAACATAGCTCACTGCAGCCTCAGACTCCTGACCTCAAGCAATCCTCCCGCCTTAGCCTTCCAGGTGCTTGAGGTGAGAAACAGACTTTTTCTCCTTTAAGAATTCATTATTTCTCCCCTTGGGCTGTTCAAACCCACACAGGAGCAGGAACATTGCTTTCGATTGCCAAAGAAATGACATAATGATCCCGATGATCAAAATGTCAAGAACACAGTGTCTTGGGCTGAGATGGTGAAGGCAGCATTCAGGCAGCGATGATCTGGGGTGATAGGAGTGGCTGGGGGGAGACCGAGGCCTCCCTTCTTGTAGGGTGGGACTCGGTCTTTCCTCTGCCTCATTGCTATTATTGTCTTGTTTTATTTTTGCTTTTGTTTGTTTGGGTAGGTGAAAAGGCAGGTCGAGTGAAGAAGAGCAGGATGGTTCATTTTTATCAAGCATCACCTGATTCAAAATGTAGCCACTGAAAAGAAGCAATCATTTTTGGCCTGCGTCTCTGAGGATAAGACAGTGCGTGGGTGATGGATGCAGCCCAGGTGGGAGCTGTCTGCAAATAACCTAGCTGCTTCCTGTGGCCCTGGCCACCCTGCTGCCCTCAGCTGCTCCCACGGAGGCCACCTGCTCCCCTAACACTGAGCTGCTCACCTAGTCCAGCCACCAGCGACGGCCCCCGGCCTTTGAGGTGTCTATTCTCTCCTCTCTCACTCCACTGCCACTGGCTTCCAGTGCTCTCCAGCCTGTATAGAAACTTCTCACTACTCTGCCCTCGCTCTTTTAGCAGGCTCCTTATGCTGCTGACTCCACCTCCCAGGCAAATCATTCTAATTTAATTCTTTACAAGTATTCTCCCTCCTGGAGTGCTGGGCTCCACCATGGGGGCGAGTCAGGGCACATCACCCACAGCTTTCCAGACACCCGGGGCCCAGGGCCCGTCCTGCTGTGAGCGTGGCTCCTTCAGCCTTCTTCCTTCTTCGCCTGTGGGGAGTTAGACATCTGCGAACCTCGTGCTCAATCCCCGCCTCTGTCAGGGCCTGCTAAGCCCATAAGACATATCTGCATGTGTCAGAATATGTGCAAGCTTTTGACAGGATTCCAGTTCTTCCCCATGGAGCTTTTGGCAAACGAAGGGTGTGGTTCAACAGCTGGTCTGATGTCCCTTAACCTCCCCCACACCAGCACACCAGGACTGTCTCTGTCTCCACATTCCAGCATATCTGGGTCTCAGCTTTGACACAATCAGACACTGTTGCTGAAGTTTTTATGTTTATATGACAGAAGAAGCTGTCACCCCTCCCCTGCCCCCCCGCCCCCACCCACCTGTTATAAGAAAGGGCTCCAAGGTCTTGAGACCACATGCAGGGGATGGGAAAGCTGACATTAAAGGGGAATGAGGTCTTTCTGTGATTCCAGCAGCCTCAGGAGGAGAACGTCAAAAACCGAAATCTCCTCTGCCCAGGAATGGGGACCTGCTGACTTCAAGAGCAGAACAGGTGCCTGGCTAGTGGGGGAATTCCCCAATGTGGACTTAAACTCTAGTGTCTCCGAGAACACAACCAACATTTGTCTTTAGGAGATGTGCTTGTTTGAGTAGATGAGCTAGTGAAAAACCCAGCTGGCCTGCAGCCCTCCCGGCAGATGCTGAAAAGGAAACCTGACTAGGGGATGCCGCCCACCCTGGTCCCCAGAGAGCTGCGTTGTTTCCTCCCACCAAGGCCTTTGGATCCGGCCACAGCAGGCATCCCTGGGCACCTGGCTGAAGCTGGAAACTCAGGATAAGAATGGAAGCCCTGGAAGGGAAGAAGAACCGAGGAGTGAGCTTGCCCTGTGAGAAGGGGTGGAGCTCTTCAGAGGTCGGGGGTGAATTTATGAGACACCTGAGGAAATGGAGGCTGTGCTGGAATAGGGGAGCTTGGATGAAAATCAGAGAATGAGAAGGCCGGGTTCAGAAGGGTGGCAAAGTCCCTGGGCGTCCCCCTCGAGGGGGATGACGTCATCCAGGGCCACAAGGAGGACCAAGGCTTTAGGCGGAACCTTAGTATTTACCCTCCTGTGTTGTAATTCTGCCTTATTGTGGCTTTCTAAAAATTGCGGAAAGATGTACATAAGAGTTAGCATTTTAACCATTTTCAAGTATACAATTCAGTGGCAGTAAGCACATTCACGATGTTGTGCAACCATTACCCCACTGATTTCCAGAACTTTTCATCATTCCAAACACAAACTCTGTACCCATTAAGCAATATTCCCCTTTCCCCCCAAACCCCCAACCCTGCAGCCCCTGGCGACCTCTGCTCTACTTTCTATCTCTTTGAATTTGACTACTCTAGGTATCTCAGATACTCAGATAAAGGGAATCATATAATGTTTTTCCTTTTGTATTTGGCTTATTTCACTTAGCATGTTTTCAAGGTTCATTCACGGTACAGAATATATCCAAATGGCATTCCTTTTAAAGGCTGAATAGTATTCCATTATATGTAGACACTACCTGACAGTCAATGAATGGGCTCGCTGCCATATGTGCATAGAAACCCATGCTGTGGCTTTTTTTTTTTTTTTTTTTTTGGAGTCAGTGTCTTGCTCTGTCGCTCAAGCTGCAGTGCGGTGGCATGATCTCGGCGCATTGCAACCTCCACCTCACAGGGTTTAAGCGATTTTCATGCCTCAGCCTCTCAAGTAGCTGGGACTACAGAGGCACACCATCATGCCTGGGTAATTTTTATATTTTTAGTAGAGACGGGGTTTCGCCATGTTGGCCAGGCTGGTCTCAAACTCCTGACCTCAGGTGATCCACCCGCCTCAGCCTCCCAAAGTGCTGGGATTACAGGTGTGAGCCACCACGCCTGGCCTGATTTACAGTATTTGAAATCAAATCCATCCTCAGCATTTCCCCAAGGGGATCAGGGCAGGGCACCCAGCAACATGCTTCCTTTAGGTGTGTTGCAGAAGCTTAGCTACTGACACGACGCTCTCTCCTGTTGCATTTAAAACTGGAAACAACTGAAACGGTCAGCAAAGTGAGATGGCTGTGGAAATCATGGTCCATTTATATTAGCCTTCACCAATAATGTCCTTCAAGATTTTTTAGTGAGATGGGCAAAAATCTCATGATATAAAATTGAATACAAAAAAAGCAGATGACAAAAGACATATATAATGTTATACATTTGTAATACATCTTAATACATCTCTTTCCTACATATATATACATGCAGGAAATGATAGTGCATTGTGGTGAGATATATGTATATATATAAAAGCAGGAAAGAGATGTGTTAAGTATAGTTTGTCTCTGGAAGATGGGGTGAGGAATAGTTTTTGTCTTTTCTAAATTTTTCATAATTTTTTTTACCGTAAGCATACATTATTTGCATAATCAGAAAAAAAGCACTGTACATGTGGAAGTGGCAGGTATGCATGCATACATCCAGCACTGTTCCATCTGGCCAGAGAATCCTGTGTCATCTCCTTACATTCATCTCTGGGTGGTCACCCATGTCAGGACCGTGAGGGGCCCATGAAAGAGCCAAAAAGAATCCTCAAAAAATATCTACTCACAAAATTCTCCACATAACCTGGTCTCAGGAAGGAAAGGGTGGAATCTTGTTACCATATTAGCAAGAGTGGCTGTGCACACGCTTGCAGGGAAGAACTTCCCTATTATGACACTATTTTTAAAAACAGGCTTTCCCGTACTTAATCTGTTTTGTACATGATCCTCTCTCTGCCCCTCCCCATCCTACAAAAAAGAAGACGTTCGTTTTTATGTGTGTGTTAATGGTAATTCTGTTGGTAAGGTTAGGTCCTATTGCCTGGCCACAAAGGGGAACCCATTTAAGACCTCTGTCCCTTGTGGTTCCATGGCCTAGGAAGGCATGCATAGGAAGGCAGTCACCACACAGTCCAGGAAGAGAGCCTGACGTTCCCACTCAGCTACCGGCTCACTTGGGTTAAAAAACGTCATGGGCAGACAGGCTGGCCAAGTTCTCTTTGGATTCAATAGCAATGTCGTTTATTCTTATATATTTACCTATGCATATTGTATTTCATGAGAACAGGCTTCAAGATGGCATGCTAGCATTTGTTTGCTTTTATTTATTACATTTGTAAGTATTGGTTTATAAAATTTTATACTGTAATAAGATGTTAAAAACAAATCAGAAGAAAAGTAGAAGGAAAGGAGGCCGGGGAAATTAGTGTGCAGAACACTTGCCGTAAGGCCTTGCAGAGTTACCAAGGTTGGATGGAAAACTCAGCCGGGAGCTTCCTAGTGGTTAAGGAGGATCCCAAACAGAGGGTCGCGTTAGAGCTGATTGAGCTAGGAGAGGACCATGAAGCCAGCACTCTTGCTTGATGGACTCTAACCATCTTAAAACACTGTCAACCAATAATTGAAAACTCACCCGGAGTCCAACAACAGCCATGTGCAGACACAATCTCCTGGGGTAGGCAGAGAGGACAGAGACACGTCCCAGCTGCCAGATTCATTGCTGCTATCTTCTGAGAAGCTGGCAGTCAATACCAGGAACTGAACAGCGCCCAGAGAACAGCAAACTAGGGCTGGGTTTTAAAAAGCTCTTGCCCAACTTTATAAAGTCTAAACGAGTTTTGGTTTTATCCTAAAATGTTGGTAAAATTCCTTAGCCTGGTATTCAAGCCCACCACAAGCCAACAGCAACAAATATATTAGCCTTGGTCCCATTTCTCCACATCACCTGTCATTCCAGTTGAACACTGGCCTCAGGCTCGCCGTGCCTGCTATTTCGCATCCCTTCCCCTTCTTTGCACAACTCTTTCCTTTAACCTAGAATGCTCTCCAGAATGATCTCCAGATGGGGTCCTCTGGGGCCCAAGGGAAGCCCCACCTAGAAGAGAATGTTAGAGCATTCACAAGGATCTCTTTTACTGATAAGAACACCAAAGCCCCTTGTGGGATAATTAATGAGTTTCTCTTCTATTTCCATTTTATCTTCTAGGAGGACAGCACATTGCACCCTCACCTCCTTTGCAGTTAAGTGTGAAATAGTGCCAATAGAGTGTGAAAGAAAAGAAAGAAGATGGTTCACCTCCAAAGAAGGTGATTCCCCACTGCTGTGTCCCTTCTATCAACTTGATACAAAAAAACACAATGGCCCCAGGAACCACGTGTTGAGATGAGAGAGATAAAAGATGGAAAGAGACTGGAGCCCTGAGTCACCACCTGGAGGAAAACTACCCACCCATCAGGAATTTCTACTACACATTTGGGAGTTTTTGGGTTACAGTAGCTACTTTAACTAAAACACCCAGAGACAAGAGCTATTACTGCACAAATTGCTTAAGTTACCTTTTTGTATGTTTGGGTCCTCTCTGTTCGATGAGACTGCGCGTTCCTTTGAAGCACATCTATTTAAAATTCTTATATCCCCAGAGAGCCTAGCAAAGAGTATGCACGGAGTGAGCCTTCAGTAAATGCTGAGCAAATAAGCTCCTAATGGATGAAACTGGGTCTTCGAAGTTTGTTCTGACCAGTACTTAGTATAGGATTTTGTGCTGTTGGTCACTTTTCATAAAGGTTCTTGCTATTAAGGAACTTGACATCCAATGTACTCATAGAGAGTAGAAATTCAGGGGAAACGAATAGAAATGTCCAAAAATCCATTTAAAATTTCACTGACAGGTATTTATCTCTTTAATCCTGGAAGTTGTTGCATGTAAGGGAAGGTTCAGTAGAATGAAAACAGGACTGTGAGCTGGGAGGAGATTTGGGGTCTCTTGGCCAACTCTGCCACAAATTGTGTTACCTTCAACTTCCCTGCCTGTAAAATGAAGTCAGCGGTCCCTAAAATGAAATTCGGACTAATGGCAAATTTGATTATACATCGATAGGTTCCCCATGTGATTTTAACACACAAATCAGATTTTGGAACCATTAGGTAGGTGATCTTATCTTATGAGTCTATCTTTTTCAACATGGAAAAATAAATTTGTTTTGCTGACCAAAGGCTGTGTAACTTAGAACTGGAAAGAGACATGGAATTGAATAACCCATCTCTAAGGGGCAAAAAAATGAAACACCTTTAGTTCGTTCAAAGATGAAATGGAAAAATAAACATGTTTTAAGATGACTTGGTAGAGAAAATATTTTCTTTGCCAGGATATTAGAGAATTTGTTGAAAGTTATTAAACAGGAGAGTCAAAGGTTTCATTGCAGGAACTTAATAAATATTTGTTTATTAGCTGATTAATGTGCTGATCCAAGCAGAGAAGGAATCTTGTCTTTGTTTTAAAGTCAGGATTTCTAATTTCCCTTTCAGGATAAAAATGTGCTCTGTGTTCAGCTAAGCAACCTAAACTGTCTATTCCATTATTCAAACAAACACCAAAAAGGATTGAATGTATCCTCTGGCAACCAAAGATAATACTCCCAGGTCAAGCTTCTTTCAGGCAGATATTAATGGCTACTTTTAGTTATTGAAAAATATTGCATAATTCATGCGCTGTGCTTGATGAAGCAGATCCAAACTCTGGGGCCCTCAGGAATTTGAGGCAGAATTCCTTACTCTTTGAGGGTGTCTTCGTTCCCCACCCTGGGTGTTTATCATGGCTCTGAGCAAAACCCAAAGGATGACAATGGCATAGCTTTTCAAAAAAGAGATCATCCAATGTCCTTTCTAAAGTGCAACAGTCAGAACTATTGATTCTGAAATGGAGCCATTTCCAGTGGCACCAAAGAAGTGATATATTATAGAATTAGAATATGTCTTCTATTCAGCACATTCCAAATCACTCTCTATTCAGACATACTCAAAATGTATTTTTATTCAACATATTCAAAATGTTCATCCTTCAAAAAGTGCTTCCCCCATTAGCCAGGCCCCTGCAAGTCAGTTGTTCCCACCTTTATTCCACTGATTTGGAGGTCATTTGAATGCTGTTTGCTCTGTTAAGATGCTGTCATTTGAACAACACACTCACATTTCAGGCAAATTTGAATCATGCAAATTTTAAATAATGCTATGTAAAATAGCAATAAAATACTACTGGAGATTGCTCAATTTCAAAATGGACAACATTTGAAATAGTCCAAATTCCTCCAAATTTGCATGATTTATCCGGAATGGCATAACAAATCCAGAGCACAGCCAGTGAAACGTACATCGTGTTTGGACCCTGGTCTGGTGGCTGTGCCACAGTTGTGGTAAACAGAAACCTCCACAGGGAAACCTCCACAGGCCTTGGTCAGTATGACGGGCAGTAGTACAGTGAATCGAAGCAGATGTTTTCCTGAGTGATTTTTGTGGCTATAGTGCTGTTTTGTTTTTTTTTAAATTCATTGTGTTAATAATTTAATATTTTTTCTATCCTATGAAAGTATCATGTAAGCTTTTATAACATGGTGGCACTGAAAACGCGCTGTAAATTATACTCCATTCAGTATGACAGGGGAATAGTTCCAGGACCCCCGGCACCTTCCACCCCAGGATACCAACATCTGCAATGCTCAACTAACTGCTAGAAAATGGCCTACGATCTACATAGAACCTACTTACATCTTCCAGTATACATTTTTTTTTTTTTTTTTTTTGAGACGGAGTCTAGTTCTGTCTCCCAGGCTGGAGTACAATGGCACGATCTCAGTTCACTGCAGCCTCCACCTCCCAGGTTCAAGCAATTCTCCTGTCTCAGCCTCCCAAGTAGCTGGGATTACAGGCACATGCCTCCATGCCCAGCTATTTTTTTTCTATTTTTAGTAGAGACTGGTTTCACCATGTTGGCCAGACTTCTCTCGAACTCCTGACCTCAAGTGACCCACCTACCTTGGCCTCCCAAAGTGCTGGGTTTACAGGCATGAGCCACCATGCCCAGCCCCTTCCCATATACTTTAAATCAACTCTAAATTACTTATAATATCCAATTCAATATAAATCGTATGTATATAGTTGTTATACTGTTTGGCGTAGGGAATAATGGCAAGATAAAGCCTGTACATGTTCAATACAGACAAAACCATCTTTTTTTTGATTGCTTTTTGAATACTTTCCATCCATGGTTAGCTGAATTTGAGAATGTTGAACTCCTGGATACCGAGGGCCAACTGTAGTATGAAGTGACCTTAGATGTGATAGACGAAGAAGGCCTGTCGCTGGTTGTGATCCATCGTGCCATTAATTTGGGAGAAAGACTCTGCAAAATAAAAGAGATTGTGCTAGGACGTGTTTTGAAGCATCTTTAAAGCAAGTATACCATGAATATAGATGTAGGCACTCTGAGAACATATTCCCTTCCTATAGGAAAATTAGACTTAGATTAGGCACATCTTGGATGATGCCTTTCTTCCGGAACGTGGCTACCTTTAAACTATTTTCATGTGAATATAGTGCATGTGCTTCCTAGATTGTAATCTCCTCAGAAGGAAGCAGAAACCATCTGTTGTTTTTATATCCCACGCTCCAGTTAGCTAACGACAATAATGGTGACATTGTGACAGTAGTTTACTGCTCACAAAGTGCTTCTGTCTCAGTTCACCCGTGTGACGACACTGCAAGGTGAGTTTTCTTGGTTTCTAAGTTTGACAGGCCAGGACCCAGAAGCGTAGAGAGAGTCATTGATTTGTCTGGGTCACTCAGCAACAAGTGGTGGGTAAGAAACTGGAGAATGGGAAGTTGCAGGCATGGGATGGGAAGCTACAGGCAGGGGATGGGAAGCTACAGGCATCCGAATGGGAAGCTGCAGGCATGGAATGAGAAGATATAGGCATCCGAATGGGAAGCTGCAGGCGTGGAACGGAAGCTACAGGCATCTGAATGGACTTCTTGCATCTGTCTCCCTTTGAAGCCCTGCATCTGATTCCGTCTTCTGGGTACAGGCACGTCTGGCAACACGGAGGATGAACACCTCTCACCCTGCCTCCCTGCTGCATGATCTTTTACTGTGGTTCCACACTGGTTCCTCAGAGCATCAGTTCATCAGGGGGACTCATCTGGGGCTGGCTGGTGAGCAAGAAGGGTCCCTGGTGTGCACTGATGTTCACTGCGTGGAAATGTGTCCCTTGGGATGGAGAGAAGTGGAGGGGCACACTCCATATCAAAGCAGAACTGTCATAGCTACCAGTCCCTGAGAAAGCAGCAGAAAAAGCCAGGGGACCACATTCTGTTTCCAGCCATAACGAGTCATGAGATCATGGAAAGGCCCTTTAACCTCTCCAGCCTTAATTTCCTCATTTGTAAAATAAGAACAACACTTGTCTAAGCCACCTCACAAGACAGTTATGAATGATGGGAATGGTTTCTTTCTAACGCATGCCACGCTTGGGCAGGGCTGCCCTGGGACCTCCAGTGAGCCTGCGGGAGAGAAGCCTCCTCCCCACACCGTGCCAACACACCCTCCTCACCCAGCCCCCACACTCCCCGGCTGGCACACAAGGGACTTCGTTATTATTGTTGTTTTAAAAAATGAATTCGGCATTTTGCATTTGAAGAATAAATAACAAATATTCTAGCTAGTCAAATAAACTGAAATACATATTTATAAGCCAACCTATTTTGTTAGTTTTTACAAATATAAAATTTTGCCCCCTTTTGGTCTATAAACTAAAATCTATACAATTATCTGAGTGTGAGGAGTGAAATCAGTTTTAAGAAATTTACTTTGGAGGCCAGGCACAGTGGCTCACTCCTGTAATCCCAGCACTTTGGGAGGCTGAGGCAGGTGGATCATTCGAGGTCAGGAGTTCGAGATCAGCCTGGCCAACATGGCGAAACCCCGTCTCTACTAAAAATACAAAAATTAGCTGGGTGTGGTGGCGCCCACCTGTAATCCCAGCTACTTGGGAGGCTGAGCGGGGAGAATCAATTGAGCCTGGGAGGTGGAGTTTGTGGTGTGCCAAGATCGTGCCACTACACTCCAGCCTGGGCGACAGAGTGAGACTCTGTCTCAAAACAAAACAAAACAAAACATAACAAAAAAAAAAAAAAGAAAGAAAGAAATTTACTTTGGAAATGCCCAGAACAGGCAATTTAGATGAATTTATGAGGAATCTCTTTTCCTTGAGCCAAAGGTACCTAGGGTATAGCTTTACCAAACCATGGAGGTTTGTCAGGGAATGTGTCCTTGTCCTCCAGAAAACAAGGAGTGGCTCTGAAAGCAACACAGGAGAGAAGGAGGCTCACTCTGACAAACACACGTACAATCCCAGGAAGGGGGCAGGTGGGAAGCAGGCACACCCCCTTCTCCTCTTCTCAAGCCTCCACCAGTACCCCTTGTCCTTTGGTACCAGCCCTGCCCCTTCCTGGCTGCCTCTGGGGTGCATCTAATTTCGCCTGAGATAATATCTCTGTCAGTGGTTCTACGCCGTGGGCTTTGCTCTGGGGAAAGACAGCAATAAGTTTTGGGTTGTGGTCTTTTGATTCTGGTTGCTGGGAGTGCCATGTTGAAGGTGAGTCTCAGGCGAGCTGTGGCTCAGGGAGAGTAGTGAGCACCCATTCCACAGAGCTGCTTTCCCTTCTCTTGGGCCTGAAGTTCCCCTGGGAGGGTCTTGGCTGGCAGCCTGTGGCAACCAAGCTTCTTTGTTCAGTGTTAGACACACCAGAATTCGACACAAGTCAAGAGTGTGCAAGTGTATGTTTAGAGAAAGAGGGCTTTCCCTCTTACCCGTTGCATAAATGAGTTTAAAAGAATCTTTGAACTGCAGATGTTCTAGTATGTTTCTAGGTCCATCCACCACCCCCACTTACCCCCTTTGGTATACAGACCTGTTCTGAGGTTGGGTAAGGAGGCCTCAGGAGGCCCTGTGACTTGCCCTAGGCCACTCAGACAATTGGTAGAAGAGACAGGCCTAGAACCGATTTTCTGTACCCTCCCATCTTGGGACAGGGCTAGAATGCCCTGTTCCCACGAGGTGGGTCAGACTATGCAGGTCAGAACTCAGATAAGGCACCTGGGGAACACATGGAGAGGCCTTTGCCAAGAGCAGTGCAGCCTGAGAAACAAAATGAAATCTTTGAATGTTGTGGCTGCAGAAAGAGGCAATGTAATCGACTGCTGTTGGAACCCAGGAAAGGAAGCTGGGAGCAGGCGATGTCGGAGATTGAGGTATTTGGTACCCAGGCCGCAGGCACTGGACCCCATTTTTCGGAACAGGCTTCTAACCCCTGGGAGGGTATCCAGCACTAAAAAAGTCAGAAGCTCAGTCCCACAGGGATGAAGTGGTTGGCAAGAGGCATAAATGGATATTCAGGTTCAAGAAATAGAGCTGGAACCTCATGATTACATCAAAGATGGGGCTTATGAGGGGAGGGGGGGCAAAGAAACACCATAGGGTCCAAAAAAAGCTGTCTGAGTGTTGGGCCAACCCCGCTAGACCCAGAGATAGGGGTGGTCCCAGAGGTGAGATGGGGGTTGAGCCTGCAGATTTGGGATAGTTAAGGGGATTGGTGCAGGGACAGAGGTGAAGGCTGCTGACCAGGCAGAACTTTGCACTGACTTTTAGCCCAGTGCTCTTTTCTATTAACTATTTATCTATTAGAAGTGCTGCAAGGCTAAGACTTTTCACCCTTGTACCCTATAAAAAAGGAAGGGTAAAGAAATGTGAGGTTCTGACTCGCTCCTGCCAGTCTGGGGAAAGCAGTCGTATTTACCCAGATTTGGCAATCCCATATTGGATAACTCAAGCAGAGGAAAGTCATAGCCCATGGCCAAGCTCCCAGTTCTTCATAAATACCAGGAAAATGGGCTTTTAAAAGGTGTTACATAAGCCATCCTACTGAAAAGTCAGGTAGGGAGTACAGTGTGCAAGTCACTCATAAGGCAGTTGCCACAGACGCAAGGAGGAAAGAGGGAGGTTGAGACTCGTATGGGAGGCAAGATAGAGAGGGGAGGAATACTAGTCTTGCAGTCAGAAAACCTGGTTGACTCTGCCATCCCACCGCTCTGGGCAATGTCCTCATCTATAACATGGGGAATACACATCCCAGAGAGGAATAAGAAGTAAGTGAAATTATATCTTTGCAAGTGCATTGAAAGAATTGCAGAGAATTATTCTCCTGTAATTTACATCCACCACCCCTTTCCCCTTTCTTGGCTATTCAGATATTCTTGGCTGAGTTGAGCAATGAATACCCAGCTTGATTAGGCAGGTGTGGACTGAGGCTGGTGACCAACCCCACTGTCCCTCAGGAGCTTGGTGGCTGGTTCTTCTAGCAATAACTCACCTGTGTCTAATCCCACATTTACTCTCTTAGAGCCACAGAGACAGGCTAGCATTCTGCTGACTGTCCAGGCACTGAAATGATCATGGTCAAGTCATATTCAACCAACTCCTTTTTTTCTGTAGAAAATACTATATTATAGAATTGCGCATGATCTTGTTGTAGAAGGAGGTGAAAAACTATTAAGAACATAGCTTGCTGGACGAGTGTTTCCTCAGAGTTGATCACTATCAGTGTGCTAGCCAGAGGGAGATCATCAGGTCTCTGTTTTTGGCCATGGTCAAACTGACAACTTAATGAGTAATGCAGAGAAAGCATACTGATCAGATCTGCAAATGTGGGAAAAATACTTACAACCAAATAGCAAATGCTAACTAAATAGATGATAAACAAAACCAAATAAATGCCCATAAGAGTCTATTAATGATTTTCACCCCTGGATGTGCACTAGAATCAACAGGGAAACACATTTTTAAAATATTCATGCCTTCTAATTTAGTTTAATTTCCCTGGGAATTAAAAAAAAAAGAAAAGAAAAGAAAAAAGAGAGAAAAATCACATGACTGGGATCCTTTCCCAGAGATTCTGACCGAGTGTGCAGCCAATCTATGTGAAAATCATTTTAGAAGGGAGTAAAGGCAAAACAAAACCAAGACGTGAAGTGGCATACACTTTAGGATACTAAGTAAATGAAAATACATATGCAGAAAAAAGATGGTAAGAAAATATAAGAAACTGTTAACTGTGATTAACTCAGGATTAGCAAACAGACTGATAAGTGACCTTACTTTCACTGTATTTTCCACATAAGCCTTCAATAGTCATAATGTATTGCTTTTTAATCAAGGGGGAAAAGTTGATTTTTTAAAAAGATGTTGGAGTTGACTGATTACTTTTGTGTGCCAACTGTAGAATGTTGGCTACTAAAGAAACTATCAGAATCATAGGATGCCTGTCCATGAACATGGTAGCTACTTAAGATCACGGATGACACCATGGGCTTTGTGCTGGGCAGAACTCACTGGAGTTGTGTTTGACTCTGAGGACCATATATGGATAGGGATATCATCCACCAGGAAATGAAGGGTCTGCAACACATCATAAGTCAAGAGCAAGATCCTGGTTTGGAAAAGAGGAGATGGGGGCTACGCCAACTGTCTCTCTGTATCTGAAGTGCTTTGCTACAGAAGAAGGGGCAGGCATCCTCAAAAGCCATTCATCAGCAAGAACATGCTGGCCGAACCTAAGAAAGAGCCTGAAAGAATAAAATGGTGCAGCAGCAGGGTAGGCTGCTTCCAAATGTATGAGGTTCCCCATTATGCAAAGTGTCAGTGCCCGCTCTGAAACTTTATGTATTTGGTAGGAAAAACTTCTGTGTCCTGTTTATTCCCAAATGTATTGAGATGTTCGTTTATTCAATAAATATTTGTTGCGAAGATTGTGTGTTGCAAGAAAGTTGGAGTAAGTACCTTTCAAAAGTTCTTTCTGATCAAATCATGCTTCTGCTTCGTTCAAAGGAAGTGTTGGGGCTCTGATATTATGTTGACTGAAGAAAAGAAAATCGAGCTTTTAAAGAATTAAAGTTAGTTTTATTCAGAAGTCTGACTCAGGACTATGGACTGAGTACTACAGCCTGGGAGGAGTCTTTCAGAGAGGTCACTCCTCCAAAGCAGTGTTTTAGTTCATAGTTTATGCAAAATCACATCAAACTTGTTCAGAAGTTACAGTAAAGCAGAAATACATCAAGATTGGGATGTAAGAGTACATCTGATTATAGGTCACAGAGGCATAATCATTAACCACACCAGATGTTGTCTTATGTCTAGGAAAGGGCGAAGACCAGGTCACTTACCTTTCCTGGAATACAGTGACCCAGGCAAGAGATGTGGGCGCCGTGTGCTCTACCCTGCCGTGTCTTCAGAGCATCCCTCCGGAGAGCTACACTTGCCACAGGGTCAGGGGCTTTGTGAAGTTATGCTGGCCAGCAAATTGAGAAAACGCAGCTTCTTACGTTTGCTACTCTGTCTCACAACTATATTTGTTCAAGAAAGTTTTATTAGGTGCTAATTAGCCAAGAAATAATTATTGGCATGTACCATGAATAGGTACAAGATTAAGGTTAAGATGCATGGATTCCAAACCTGCAAGGCTAAGGCCTTCGGTAGCAGTTACAGGAAACTCCGAGCAGTGCTGAGAATCCAGGCCCAATTCCAGATGGAGTCATTTCTGCTTGACTGATCAGGCCAGGGGGCAAGATGGACCCAAGCAGGAGGTGAGCAGCCTTGAGAGAGCCAATGAGAGGAGCTAAGGCCAGGAGATGGGGGCAAGGGCACTGAGAAAACTAACTGGACAAGGCCAGAAGAGAGCTGGACCCTTAATTTGGAGTGAGTGGAAACAGAGTCAATGAAAAGGCTGGGAAAACAGTCAGATTTTCTCACAGAGCACCCCTCCCCATCCCTGCCTCCCCACCCTCCCCATATCTGGGCTGCACTGTAGCCCCAACCCTCACACCTCTACTCCCCCACTGCAAGGACCCGATCAGCAGTGAACTTCCTGGCATGTCTTGCATTGTTCAAGGGTCAGTATAGAAAAGGCATCTTTATCTTTTTTACTAACATTTCCCCAAGCTCTTATTGCTTGATTGAAACACACACATACACATACACACACACAGCTTTTTTGAAGCTCAACATCCAAGAAAGGAGGTTCTCACTGTTGATCAGCCAATTAGATCAAGGCCAAGAGTCTAGAATGAGGTTCCACATGGAATTCCCATAGCTCCTTTTTGACTCCCCCATACAAACTCTCTCATCCCTAATTGACCCTGGGACATATCAGTTACCCCCCACTGTGGGGCAGGTATCTCAAGCTGGTCATGATGCTCTGGAATTGGCCAAAGCCTGGAGCCAAGGAACTGACCATGCTCAAATTACCATGGTCCAGCACAGGAACCAGAGAAGATCCCAGTGGACCTTTTCTGGGAAAGTGGCATTTTTTCCCTGGCATGGTTGCTATGCCTGGCACTGTGCTATCTGTTTTATGTATGTATGTGTTAATTCTTACAAAATCCTTGAAGAGTATGCCATTCTAGAGATCAGTAAGATGAGACTGATAGAGTGAAATGAGTTACTTTATATTGCCAGGTAGTGGAGTCAGCATTCAAGCCCAAATCGGCTCGAGGGCAAAGCTCGTGCTGCTTATACAATACCACACAACTTTCCTCAGAGCAAGGCTATTCATCAGCTGCGTCTGGAGGCCAGGGCTATGAGCCAGAGCAGAAGAACCAACGGCCCACAGCCCATTAGAACAAGGCCAAGAGCCCAGTACTGACAACTTACACCCTTTCTTCCCTCCTTTCTCTCCCCTCCTCCCTCCTGTTCCTTTACCAGTGCAGGAGAGATGAGACTCCTGGGGAGGTGAGAGAAGACTGGGCTGGGTCTGGAGGTGCACCTGGAAAGCAAGGCTCTGTAGATCCAAAAAGCAAACCAGAGCTTCGACTTCAGCCCCACAAGGAGCCATTGAACATGGACCAAGTGCTCAATGCAGACAGCTTACATCTTCATTAGAAAATTGCAGAGTTGCCCCAGATTGTTAAGTAACACTCAGGGCTGTATGCAACCAAGTCCTGAAGGAGGCTCCAGGCAGCCAGGATTCAGTCAGGGCTGAGGTCAGAGGAGAGCAGTGTGGGTAAAGGCAGCTGAGAAAGGCGCCAAGGGGCCCACAGTCACCCACTGGACTTCTGCCTGTGCAGTGTCTGGGTCAGAGTAAGTGTTTGTTGAATGAAAAATAGAAAATCAGGGGTAGTTTGAATTCAGATGAAAAGAAACGAGTTGAGATGACATTCTTAGAAAGAGGGAAAATACCAGATAAGTCATAGGGGCACAAATAAGTGGGGAGAGGGAGGAAAGCTGCTACGGTTCATAGTGGGAAGAAGTGAGGGATCACACTGGGTAGCTGGGTGGGACTGATGAATGCAGGGCCATGAAAGCCTAACAAGCAGCTGTTTTGTCCTATAGGCATAGTCTACTCACAGGCACTCTTGCATCTCCATATGGGTGTCTAATAAGCATCCTGAACTTCACTGGTTCTAAACTGAGCTCCAAATCCCAGGTTTTTACATCTTGGGATGCATTGATGGCTACTGCATCCTCCCAGTTGCCAGGCCAAAAATCTTGGAGCCAGTCTTGTCCCCTCCCTTTCTTTCATAAACTGAGTTTAATCTATTAGGAAAAAAGAGGAGCTCTACCTTCCCAGTGTGCCTAGATTCTAGAATGCAACCGCTTTTCCCCACGCCCACTCTCCACCAAGGTCCAGTCTCTGCTCCTCCTGCCCAGCTCACCACTGT
This sequence comes from Symphalangus syndactylus, assembly GCF_028878055.3. NCBI lineage: Eukaryota > Metazoa > Chordata > Mammalia > Primates > Hylobatidae > Symphalangus > Symphalangus syndactylus. The sequence continues at coordinate 158,074,418 of NC_072426.2, read as the reverse complement.
GGCTCTTGGGTTGACTGCCCTGCTTCCACCCTTGTGCCCTGGAGTCTGCTCTCAGTGCAGCTGCCAAAGGCATTATTTTAAAAATGCAAGTCAGATCATATCACTCTGTCTTAGTCCATTTTGTGTTGCTACAAAGAAATACCTGAGATTGGGTAATTTATAAAGAAAAGAGGTTTATTTGGCTAACGGTTCTGCAGGCTGCACAGGAAGCATGTCACTGACATCTGCTTCTGGGGAGGGTCTCAGGAAGCTTCCAGTCATGGTGGGAGGAGAAGAGGGGCCAGCATGTCACATGGTGAGACAGCAGAAATAGAAGAGGTGCCATGCTCTTTTTAACAACCAGCTCTTGCATGAACTAACAGAGTGAGAATTCACTTACTACTTTGAGAACAGCACCAAGATATTCATGAGCGACCCACCCACCATGAGCCAAACACCTCCCACCAGGCCCCACCTCCAACACTGGGGATCACATTTTAACATGAGACTTGGTGGGGCCAAGCAAACCATATCCAAACCATAGCATGCTCCCTCACTCAAAGCCCATCCTCGCTGCCATTTCTCTCAGAGTGAAAGGCCAACATCCTTCCAATATCCTGCAAGGCCCATGGTCTGTGCACCTACCTCCACGCTGCACCTCCCCAGTCTTCCCTCCTGCTGTCCTTGCCCCACTTGCTCCCTCTGCACCAGCAATATTGGCCTCCTTGCTGGTCCTCAGCTGCTCTGGGCATGTGCAAACCTCAGGGCCTTCATGATTGCTGTTCCTCTGCTGGGAATGCACTTCCCCAGGTGCCCCCAACAGCTTCCTCATCCGTCCTCCAGGTCTTTACTCCAATACCATGTCTTCAGTCACCTCTTCTCTCTCCCCCCGGCCTAAAACTGGGTTACTCTTCTGCCTTGGCACTCTCACCCTTCCTTCCTTGCTTTTTCTTCATAGTATTTATTATAATCTGACCTAAGTACATATTTAATATATGTCGATCTTCCACAACTAGGATGTAGCTCCATGAGGATCAGATCTTTTGTCTGCTTTGCTTGTTGATGTATCTGGCTCCTAGAATAGTGCCTAACATATAGGAAGCATGCACTCAATCTGCAATGAATTAATAAGTGAATGAGAGGCCGGGTGCGGTGGCTCACGCCTGTAATCCCAGCACTTTGGGAGGCTGAGGCGGGCGGATCACGAGGTCGGGAGATCGAGACCATCCTGGCTAACACAGTGAAACCCCATCTCTACTAAAAATACAAAAAATTAGCCAGGCAAGGTGGCGTGCGCCTGTAGTCCCAGCTACTCGGGAGGCTGAGGCAGGAGAATGGCATGAACCCCCGGGGGGTGGAGCCTGCAGTGAGCCAAGATCGCACCACTGCACTCCAGCCTGGGCAACAGCGAGACTCTGTCTCAAAAAAAAAAAAAATAAGTGAATGAGACAGAACTTGGTTAAGGAGAATGTTGAAAGTAAATAACAAGAACAACAATAATAACAATCATACTACTTTTAAATTTAAGTTACTATCTGCTCAAGGTTTTGTTTGTTTTTTTGTTTGTTTTTGAGATGGAGTTTTTTGCTCTTGTTGCCCAGGCTGGAGTGCAATGGCAGGATCTTGGCTCACTGCAACCTCTGCCTCCCAGGTTCAAGCAATTCTCCTGCCTCAGCCTTTTGAGTAGCTGGGATTACAGGCATGCACCTCCACGCCTGGCTAATTTTTGTATTTTTAGTAGAGATGGGGTTTCTCAATGTTGGTCAGGCTGGTCTGGAACTCCTGACCTCAGGCAATCCACCCACCTCGGCCTCCGAAAGTGATGGGATTACAGGCGTGAGCCACCGCGCCCGGCCCCTATCTGCTCAGTTCTTTAAACTTCACCTTGGTTTAGGAAGCCTCCCCTTGGTTGCATTTCATTATTGATCTTCTCCCTGTCAGGTGGGGGTTTTGCGGATTGGTTGACAGAAAAAGGGTTTCAGATGATATTATGGGTTACATTATGTTCACCCAAAAGATATGAAGTCCTAGCCCCCCGTACCTCAGAATGTGACCTTATTTGGAAATGGGCTCTTTACAGAGGTCATCAAGTTAAAATGAGGTCATTAGGGTGAGCCCTAATCCAATGTGATTGGTGTCCTTATGAAAAGGGGCAACGTGGACACAGGCAGACATGCACAGAGGGAAGCTGAGGTGAAGACACACACAGGGACGAGGCAACTGGGGAAGATGCAGGCGGAGGCTGGAGCTCTGTGATTGCAGCCATGGAATTCCTGGGGCCACTAGAAGCTGCAAGCAGCATACAGCAGGCTCTTCCTCATAGCCCTGGGGAGGAATCAACCCATCCTGCCCACAGCTGAACTATCCTGGACTTCCAGCCTCCAGGAATGAGAGACAAAAACTTTCTGTTGTTTAAGCCTCCAGTTCATGGTTCTCAGTTACAGTGGCCCTAGGAAACTAACACAGTTGGGAAGCTTCCTCTTTACCAGGTAGTCAGCCTGACTTGGGTAGAAAAGAGAAATCCAGACCTCACGTTGCACTGATGCCAACGGATGGGATGTGGAGGAGAACTGGGGTACATATGGCAGGACATGGGCCCGCTGGGGAAGGGTGGAGCAGCAAAGGATGGCTGGCAGGGTGGACAAGGTTTTCTGGCTCCCACCTTAGCCATGGCCGTGCCCTGTTGTGTTGGCAAATCACTCCACCATTAGGACCTGTCTGCCGTCACTTGCAAAGTGAGTTTTTGGAGTGGGTGTTGTTCCATGGTTCTATGGCATGCTAAGAGGCCTGGACATGTGCAGAAGGCAAGAGGAGACGATATCTGATGAACAGTGACCATGAAAACATTTTCCAAATTATGATTAATTTGCAGAGCCCAATTCCGCAATTTACAGATTTTTCATCTTCCCCTTGACTGGTGTTTCCTCATTTATTTCTAGCCTGGGTGGATGTCATCGATAAAGTGAGTGGAAGATGATGTCAGTGCTTCAGGAGGGTGAGAGGCCCTGAGTGGCAACTACAAAATTAAGCTAGCTGCAGCCTGTTACGTCCAATTCAAAAGCAGAAGTGGAAAAAAAAAATCACAAAAAGGAAGAGGCTCAAAGAAAGACATTTTTGATCTCTTAGAGAATAGACCTATGCAGACGGGCCCCAAATCGTACACGATTGGCGAGCTTCTTGTCAATTCTGCCACTTCAGTCCTGGTGGAATTATATGTCAGTTGCATAAACTGCTATAATTATTGGCTTGGCAAAAATTATATCCAGAGAGAAACTCTAGTGTCCTGTGGGAGCTACATCTCTGAAATACTCAGATTTGGAAACAATTAACTGCCTCCAATATGTGTCCCCACAATCTGCAATCACCTAAGCGTTGCAGCAGCCCAAATGTGAGTGCTCCCCTCTTGGCAAAGTAGGGGTGGCGGGATTCGGGGAGATGGTGCCAGCTTAATCTGGGCAAGATACAGCTATGGTTTAAGCTGGAAGCAGGGACCTTTGAGGTTATCTATGCAACCGTCCAATCCATTCAGGAAATTAGAATATGAGCAAATGGAAGGATTTTTCATTGATTCATTCAACAAATCATTATGGGAACTTACTATTTTCCGGGTGCTAGACACTGGACATTTGCTTCACTAAACTTGCTTTACTAAGTTTATAATTTCAGATGAAAAGCTGGAAAATACAGTAAGAACTGTGAAGGAAACAGAAAATAACAAGGGCACTGAACTCTGATAGAGCGACCAGCTTTGATAGAGACTTCTGTGAAAGGCGAGGCTGAGACCTGCAAGGTGAGGGGGAGCTGGCCGCGGGAAGATGGAGAGCAAGGCCAGGCCACGTGGAGGGAATGGCATGTGCCAAGGCCCTGAGATGGGAAATTAAATGTCTGCTTCCAAAGGAGAGGGAGATACTGGGAAAAAAAAAAATCCACAAGTAGAACGAAGAATTAGGTATCTAGGCGGAGCCATAGGCAACAACTTGCCAAACACCATTAGTTTATATTTTCTAAAGTATAGGCTGGGCACAGTGGCTCATGCCTGTAATTCCAGCACTTTGGGAGGCCAAGGCAGGAGGATCACTTGAGCCCAGGAGTTTGAGACCAGCCTGGCCAACATAGCAAGACCCTGTTTCTACAAAAAAATTTAAAAATTAGCCAGGAGTGGTGGTGCATGCCTGTAGTCCCAGGTACTTGGGAGACTGAGGTGGGAGGATCACTTGAGCCTGGGAGGTCAAGGCTGCAGTAATTCATGATTGCACCACTGAACTCCAACCTGGGTGACAGAGCAAGATCCCATCTCAAAAATTTAAAAAAAAAAAAAGTTTAGAGAGGCTCATTTCCGTCCCTAAAGTCTCACAGCAAGCCAGTGGAAGAGGGGGACTAGAACGCAGAGCTCTGGACTATTTTATGTCATTACCTCCTTACTCCCACTCTCTTCTCACTATATTCATCATGTTGTACAATAGATATCTTGAATTATTCCTCCTGTATAACTGAAGTTTTATACCATCAAAGTATTTTCCTAAATGGTACTTCTGTTCTTAATAGGACTTCTTCTATTGGATTAATTTTTTCCCCTGCTGGCCAGGGGTGGTGGCTCACCACTGCCTGTGATCCCAGCACTTTGGGAGGCTGAGGCAGATGGATCACTTGGGGTCAGGAATTTGAGACCAGCCTGGCCAACATGCTGAAGCTCTGTCTCTACTAAAAATGCAAAAATGAACTGGGTGTAGCGGCATGCACCTGTAGTTCCAGCTACTCAGGAGGCTGAGGCAGAAGAATCGCTTGAACCCGGCTGGCGGATGTTGCAGTGAGCCGAGATCTCACCACTGCACTCCAGCCTGGGCGACAGAGTGAGACTCAGTCTAAAAAAAAAAAAAAAATCCCCCTGCCTTATAAACTATGAAGACTTTTTCAAAAGAAATAAGCTGATTTTTTTTTTCTATTAGGCCCCATCTCTCTTCATGATGCCATGCCTGCCTCACACCTACACCTTCTCCTAGAGAAAATGTGCTTTACACATGCAAAATGATGAACCAAGCCCTCTGTGTAACCAAGCAGAACAATTTGAGTTTAATCCTATTCTTGTTTCTCCAAAATATTGGAAACCCTGTATGTTACACAAGTGAATTGCAGATTTGGAAGGAATGTAAGCAGTCATTTTATTTCATTGCATTCATTCATTCATTTGCTCACTCATTCAACTGGCCAGTGATCCCCTGAGGGAAATGCAGTGCCCAGAGCATGGCTGCTTCCCTGGTGACTGCACTTTTCCACTCTGTTCTGACATCCTGTGTACTTGTCTGTACCCTCCGTGAGACCAAGAGCTCCATGGGGAGGCACTGATGTATCCTGAGCACCACAGAGTCCCCAGTGCTTAGTGTAGTGCCCCATTAATATTTGCTGAAAGTCAAATGAATGGCTGAATGGATGGATGAATAAGTAAAGGTTGAATATCCTCAGCTCTTAATTAGAAAATTCACCTGTGAGAAGGTAGATGTGTAATGATGCATGCTCCAGTTTTGTCTTCAAGCACTGTCAATAGGGAGTTCAGATACCATTAAATGCTCATCCACCATGAGGGACCGTTAAAGTCCAGCAACAAATTTTACATTGAGCATGGTCCTCCCAACATTTTCTAAATTTCCTATTGTTCCCAATAGGCAATACATGTGCATTATTCCAAAGTCAAAGCAATACAACAAGATGTACTTTGGGCATTCCCCAGCTACTCTATTCCCCAAGCCCTATCCCTCACCCCCTCTACGTAGAGTGACCATGGGGACTGGTTTGTCTGGAACAGTTCCAAGCTACGTCTGTTGTCTTGGTATAAATATTAATAATTTGGCTGGGTGCGGTGGCTCATACCTGTAATCCCAGCACTTTGGGAGGCCTAGGAGGATAGGTTACCTGAGGTCAGAAGTTCGAGACCAGCCTGGCCAACATGGTGAAACGTTGTCTTTACTAAAAATACAAAAAATTAGTCAGGCATGGTGGTGGGCACCTGTAATCCCAGCTACTTGGGAGGCTGAGGCAGGAGAATCACTTGAACCCAGGAGGCAGAGGTTGCAGTGAGCCGAGGCCACGCCATTGTACTCCAGCCTGGGCGACGGACCAAGACTCTGTCTAGAAAAAAAAACCAATTAATACTGACCCTCTCGCTATCAAAACTATTCCATGTAGGCAAAAATAATATGTTTATCCTATCCATAGTTAACCACTTTCACTAGTTCCTTCAAGCTTTTCTTGATGCAGAATCAAGCAAAGAGGAATATAGATTTCTATTTTTCCACTTTATGTATTCTTTTCAGCACCTGGCTTTTCTTCCTAACAACAGGGAACCCTTTTTGTAGAGATTATCCTCATCTTTTCTTTCTTTTTTCTTTTCTTTCTCTCTTGCAGCTGCATGGCACCCATTGTGTAGATGACTATGGCTTTTTAACCAGTCTCCTATTGATGGACAATTTGGCTATTTCCAATTGTTTGTTATTACAATTACTGCGTCAATGCTGTTTGTTTACATGTGTGGAGTTGTATCTATAGAAAAACACTCAGAAGGAGGATTGCTGGGTCAAATACAAGCATGTCTGTAATTTTGAAAGATATTGCCAAATCTCTCTTCACTGAAGTTGTGAGGTTCTGCAGTCCTAAAACAAGATATGAGACATCATGTTTTCCTTTAACTTTGCTCTTTCTTTTTTCTTTTGAGACGAAGTCTCACTCTGTCAACCAGGCTGGAGTACAGTGGCACTATGTTCGCTCACTGCAACCTCCGCCTCCCGAGTTCACGCCATTCTCCCACCTCAGCCTCCCGAGTAACTGGGACTACAGGCGCCTGCCACCACGCCCGTCTAATTTTTGTTTTTTGTTTTAGTAGAGACGGGGTTTCACCATGTTGGCCAGGCTGGTCTTTAGCTCCTGACCTCAGGTGATCCGCCTGCCTTGGCCTCCCATAACTTTGCTCTTAAATGTCTCACAGACTGCACGACTTCTTCCAAAATGCGAAACTATATCCCAGAGGGGAATACCGTTGGCTTGTTCCTTCCCCTGAACTAGACTCTGCTCCCTAGACCTGGCAAAGACGTGGTAGTACATTGTTTACTCCAATAGCGATATAATTTGATGGTTTTTTTGAACAATGTTCTTTATATCAGACACTTTCATCAACACGAAGAACTTTCAGTATTTTCCTTTTTTTTTTTTTTGAGTGATTAACAGTTTTTCTATGAAACCATCTAACAACCTGGCTGCTAACTGGTGGTGCTTCTTTAGTCCGATGCATAAAAAGGATCATTAGGAGCTATGGAAGATTGTCTTGTCAACAGATCTGTTGTAATTCGGCAGGTAGCATTTGGTAAGTACTTACCTGTTACACTTTTCAAACTCTTCAGGCTGATGAGGTAAGTTGGGTGAATTGCCCACATACTGCTGTGCTAAAAATGAAGCTACATCATTTAACTCATTATTGAAGCATTTCTCAAACTGTGGTCCATATGCCACCTGTATCTAAGTCATCTGAAGTGCTTGTTTCAAGGGGAGGTTCCTGGACTGCGCTTCATATCTACCCAGTTTCTCTCTGCCAGTCTCTTCACATGTTATTGTTCTGATCATTGCCTCAGTGAATCATAGTACGAAAGTCACGTACAGGACACCAGACTGATGTTCTCTAGGGCATTCCTAGCTCTTCTCACTGATTTTTAGAGAGCGTCCTTTTCTCTTTCCCTTCCTTCTTTCCTTCCTTCCTTCCTTCGTTCCTTCCTTCCTTCCTTCTCTCTCTCTTTCTTTTTCTTTCTTTCTTTCTTTCTCTTTCTTTCTTTCTTCCTTTTTTTTCTGTCTCACAGTTTGTAAAGAATGTTTTATGGGCTGGGTACAGTGGCTCACCCCTGTACTACTGGTGCTTTGAGAGGCCAAGGCAGGAGGATCACTTGAGGCCAGGGGTTCAAGACCAGCCTGGTCAACATAACCAGATCCCATCTCTACAAAAAAACGTAAAAATTAGCCAGGTGTAGTGGTGTGTGCCTGTAGTCCCAGCTACTTGGGAGGATTGCTTGTGCCCAAGAATTTGAGGCTGCAGTGAGCTATGATCACATCCCACTGCATTCCAGCCTGGGTGACAGAGCAAGATCCTGCTCTTAAAAAGTCTTTTTAATGTTTTATTACAAAAATGTTCAAACATATGTGAAAGTAGAAAGAATAGTATAATAACCTCCATGTATCCAATATCAACCTTTTTTTTTTCCCTCTGTCACCCAGGCTGGAGTGCAGTGGTGTGATCTTGGCTCACTGCAACCTCCGCCTCCTGGGTTCAAGCAATTCTTCTACCTTAGCCACTCAAGTAGCTGGGACTACAAGCGTGTACCACCACACCCAGCTATTTTTTTTTTTTTTTGTATTTTTAGTAAAGACGGGGTTTCACCGTATTGGCCAGGCTGGTCCTGAACTCCTGACCTCATTGTCCACCCACCTCGTCCTCCCAAAGTGCTAGGATTATAGGCATGAGTCACTGCACCTGGCCCCATTATCATCTTTAATAATTATCAACTCATGACTAATTTTGTTTCATCTATATCCCCACCAATGTCCCCCAACTGCCTGGAAATCCTAGTCATCGTATTTTCCATCTGGAAATATATTCTAGTCTGTATCTAGAATTCTTCCTGCTTCCAGAGAGGAGCAGCTGAGAGCGGAATGAGGCCCCCCAGGCAGGTGGAGGGAGGATGGTCCAGCTGGGTGACGGGTGCATGTCCTCTGAGCAATGTTATTCTGCTATGAGGGGCTGTGCCAGGCATATTCTAAGGTCCTACCCGCCTCTAAAATGCAGGTTCTGTCCTGTCCCCTGAAGGGACTGTCCCTGCTTAGTTGTTATGGCTTGAATACTTGCCAGACTTTCCCTACACTTTAATATGTTTAGCTTCTGAATTTCACCAGCATTTTGCCCTCATTCCCTATATAAGCACTTAAATTCCAAAAAGCATCCTGAGAATGACACAGTCCTACACTCCCCCACAAAATCCTGACTGAATTGGAAGTAGATATTTTCTTCCCTTTTTAAAGAAACACATGGCCATATGCAATATAATAATTTCTGTTTTATAGAGAAAACCCAAGCACATTATTAACTGTGATACCAAATATTATTTTTGATTTTATAGCCGTGATAAACTACCATCTGTAATTCTCTAAAAACCTGAAAAGCTTTCTGACCTAGCTGAGCCGTGGGGCAGAATAGACTGTGGTAAAACTGAAAAGTTGGAAAGTACTGAAAGTACTTTGAAAAGATGCTGACATATTTCACATCGATAATAGAGATAATAAGGAGACAGCAAGAATAGAGTGCACCAAAACTGCAGGCACTGCAAAAGAACTCTTTTAATCATTTCGGAGTTACATTTTATACTACATCGTCAGAGGGGATGTTGGAAGATTAGGCTCTTGACTGCTCTTTGGCCCATATATCAAACGGCTTCTTGCTTTTGGAACTGCTTTTCATGAAATTGGCAACCTCACATTCTGGTTTCTACAGAATCTTTTTACTCCAACAAATTTCCATTAGCCAAGATCTTTCATCACAAGGTGAACTCTGCCTAAAGGAGATCTATTTCTTCAGGCTTAAGACACCACCGATGTCTTGTGAAAGACCACGGTTTCAGACCAAGAGGCAGAGTTTGGACACAAATCTCAGGCTTCTCAGCCTGGCCAGTGCCTTTCTGTGTGACCACCCGGGCTCTTGGCTTTAAGACCACTTGGTGGAGGCCAGTTGAACAAAATCAATCACTGTTATCAGGCATCCTGGAAAAAAGAGGAGGCACTGGATTCCATTTTGCTGTTGTTTTAACTTTCTTGATCAGCCTAGAGTTCAAAACCATCAACAAAAGATGTGTATAACATGAGAAAATTAAATGTCCAGGAATGTAGATTGGATTGGGTTGTTATAAAGTCATAAAATAGAAACCTCTGAAGTAATAAAAAATCACAAGTTAGAGCTACATTTATTGGCATAAAAATATTCCATAGCACATTTTATTTTCTTTTGTGTGTATTTTTATCTGTTTCTTCCCTCTCTTTGCAATGATGGATGCTACCACCAACTGTAGCAAACATCAGACAGTCGGATACTCTATTCCATTGCGATCTAAATAGATACTAGGATTCGGAGAATGTGAGTGTTCCTGTTAACAGTTTCAGTAAAACAGTACAAGGAAAACTGATGGCTCCTTTAGTGACATCAAACTCAGAGGTCATCATGGAGATCAAATCTCCCTTAGGGAAAAGGTAGCTGGCCTGTGTAGTTGCAAATCTGACCCTTGGGTATTCATCGTCATCCTTGGAGGAGTCCGTGGAGGGAATATTTCCTTATTTTCACAAAATGGTCTTGATGGAAAAGTGAAATCAGTGCAGCTGGAAAGTTAGAAAGGAGATCATAAAATGCCAATTACGTATTGAGGCAGGTGAAAAGGAAGGATGTTCCTTACTGTTTAAAGGCCTTTGAATCTGAGGGCATGTTTCCAGGCATTACGCACAAAGGGAGCAAAATGTAAAGCAAACATCCGAGGCAGGTCAAGACGGCGCTTCTCTACCATTAGAAGTTTTATCTGAATTTTCCTCTGACAGTGGAAAGTTTATAAACGTATAAGTTTGTTCCTGAAATAAACATTTATCAAGCACCTATTGTACGGCAGCTTGGAGATATAAACATACGCAAATACAATCTCTTGGCTTCTACACGACTGCAGTCAATTCAGAGTCAGGAAAAGCTGTTTCCGCGACATAGATGGGGTGATGTGGGAACTGAAAAGGGGAGGTGGCCTCTGGCTGCACGGATGCAATTCTGAAGGACAGTGACGAATGCCACGGTGGAGAGGGGTAAAGAGGGTGGCCTGTTTGAAAACAGCGAGGCGCTTGTCTTAGCTGGAGGCCAGGAGAAGGCCAGTGAAGGAGAGAGTGGCCAAGAAGACCAGAGGGTAAGGCGATGACTGGTTTATCAGGCCTCTATTAGACCAAGGAGTTTAGACTTTATCTTACAGGAAATAGCCATAGAGTTATTTTCAGTAGGGTTTCTTATTATTCTACATAACAATATAATTTCTGTCAGTAACATCAACGTTGGGACCAAGGCATTATCCTGCCTATACCCAGTGTTAGAAGCTTTTCAGAGGTACTAAGACATGTCTTCATTTATTTCTTTCTGTGAGTAGGGGCTGAGAACAGGATGCAGCCATCGCAAGAAGTCACTGATTTGACCAATGGCGTTGGTAAGAAATCGTTAGGACTATACTAAGCCTCAGTAGTATAAGACTAGATTTATTATTCATTCATTTGTTTATCCAAAATAATAATTGTTGACACTCACCATGTGTTAGTAACTGTGCGAGGGCTTGGAAATTCAACAGGTATGACCCCTACCCTTTCTCAGCCTACAATCTAACGGGAGAAATAGAAGAATAGAACAAACAATAGAAACATAGTGGGATAGCATTGGTCTCTAAGCAGCGCTTCTTCTCAACTCAGCATGAACCTTTCCCTGCAGCTCTGGGTTGAAACTATTCTTTAATGTAGGCCAAGGACCCTGCTATCAAAATACTGACACTGGCTCCTGCTGTCCCAGAATGGTTGTTTTCTTCTCTTGTGTTCCAAAAGGTGTTTGGTCTTTAACAGTTCCCTGATTGGTGTGATAGACACTAAATGGAAGCAAAACTCTTGGTAGGTTATAGTTATATGGCTAAATAGATAATAACTAGTCCTTTTTCCAATATAGATAAAAAATCATTATGATTAATAAAATACGAGTTCATTTGAAAATGTTACCAAATTCATTGCAACTTTTGATTGTTTTTGCTTTTTTTCCCCAATCACTAGGTACCAAAAGTACAATTACTAACATGTGGGAGAAATCCTCAAGGTTAGTTTCATGTTAAGCGGCAAACTTCATCTAAATGCTGTGAATGACAGACATGAAGAATAAATTCTTAGTGGAGTGGAGAGGTGTATTAGTCAGTTTTCTTCTAAATGAAACATTTCATCCAGAAATGATTGGAGATGATTGATAGATAGATAGATGATAGATAGATAGATAGATAGATAGATGATAGATAGATAGATAGATAGATGATAATTGATAAATAGATGATAGATAGATAGATGATAGATAGATAGATAGATAGATAGATAGATAGATAGATAGATAGATAATAGATAGATAAAAGAGATTTAGTATAAGGGATTCGCTCCTGTGATTATGGGGGCCAGGAAGGCTTATGATCTGTAGTCTGCAAGCTCAAAGCCCAGGAAAGCCAGTGGTGTGGTTCTGTTTCAGTGATAGAAGTCCCAGTCCAAGTCCAAAGGCTTAAGGACAAGCAGTGCTGATGTCCGAGGATAAGAGAAGATGGATGTTCCAGCTTAAGCAGGGAGCAAATTTGTCTTTCCTCCACTTTTGCATTCGATTGGGGCCTGCAGTGGAATGGTGATGCCCACCCACACTGGTGAGGGGGATCTTCTTTACTCAGTCCACTGATTCAAATGCTAATTTCTTCCAGAAACACTGTCACAGACACTCTCAGAAAAATAAATGTTTTGCCAGCTATCTGGGCATCCCTTAGCCCAGTCAAGTGGACACCTAAAATTGACTGTCACAGGAGGAGAAAAGGTAGAGGTAGGGGTGTGTAGGAAGGCAGGATTCCTGGGAAGGAGGAACCAGGCATTGAGAAGAGGCCATTCAAAGTGTGTGTATTTAATTCATTCACACCAGACTCCTGGAGTTGCTAGGTGGGCTAGCATGCGTTTTAGTTATGTTCTAGGTGGGCAAACCCCCATTCTACATAGCCTTTGACGACTCATTCAATTAATTTTTTTACTAAATTGATTAAGCCAATTTGGCTGATCGGCTGCTTTAGTGTCACATAGACATAACCTGGCCATCAAATGTTAGGGTTCCCTGAGGGCAAAGATGAAGCTGGCCTACCGTCTGTTATAATTCAAGTTTCCTAAATTCAGAATTCTCCTCCAGTAATGCTATTCACTGCATGTCTGCTTGTCACCTGCCTCTCTTTGTGCTGCCCTATGGGTACCGGGGCTCCAGGAATTGGCATAAAAAACGTTACTCAGCCTATTGCTTTTGCTGTGAGTAATGAAGTCCCGAGTCTCTGACATCTTCACATATGACATATGTCATAGGTTCCATCAGCACCCACGAAACTGTGGCAAGGTAACTTGCAAGTAGGATGAATTCCCAGTGTCTTTACAGTTCTTGGCACCATCCACTGTACTCAGCCAAAGACACAGGCCCAGTCATTTAGGTCCTTGACCTGGCCCCAATATACCAACGAACCACAATACTCGAGGGAAGGCAGAAAATGTGATTTCAGTGTATGAAGTGTTCACCCATACTGAAAAGGAAGCTGGGTACATGACTGTGGAATTTCCCTCTAAGAGCACATCAATTCAGAGCACTTGCCACGTAGTCCTCTTTACCATCAGCTGGAGGTTTCACTAGGATGATTCTGAGCCATCTTCTTCCAATGGCAATAAAAGAACTGTTGCTAAGTCTGTGTGCTGTGCTTTGCAAAATGTGACATAATCAGAACCTCCTAAAAAGCACAGCCCCTCACTTTCATTATTAGTGGAATCTGTCAGTGCTCATTTGCCTCTGTTAAAAAAAAAAACTTCATCCTGAAGATGTTACAGAAATAAGAGTAAATAATACAGTTGTCCCCCTTATTCACAGTTTTGTTTTCCACGGTTTCAGTTACCTATGGTCAACTGCAGTCTAAAAATATTACAGTATTCTGAGAGAGAGAGAGGAGAGAGAGAGAGAAACCACATTCACATAACTTTAATTACAGCATATTATTATAATTTCTCTATTTTTTGTTATTGTTATTATAATCTCCTACTGTGCCTAATTTATAAATTAAACTTTATTATAGGTGTGTATATATAAGAAAAAAACAGTATATCTAGGACTTGGTACTATCCATGGTTTCAGGCATCCACGGGGGACTTGGATGGCATCTCCCATGGATAAGGGGGACCTACTGTACATCTATTCGTGCATCTGCCTTGGGAACAGAGGTCAAAATTCCCGCTCTAGCAACCCTTTTGTGGATACATTTGTTCATTACTGCCTTGGAAGACGTCCCTGGACAATGAACTCTGCCTACTAAAAACCAATATGGCAGCCTTGCTTCTATTCCATTGGGGATTTCCTAAATGTTGGATTCAGCTCGACCACCTGAATCACCACACACAGTTACAACTTCATACATTCACTAACTTCCTGGACCTTGCACTAGACTCCAAATCCCAGCCTTCCTGGGCTTTCTGCCTTCATGCCCAGATAAATAACATTCACTCATTTTGTCATTAGCCAGACTCTCAGCTCCAGCTGGTCCAGGCCACTCTGCCTGGCTTCCCACACAAGGCCCATCATCAGTGCCACGGATCTTACATCAGCTCTTCCTGATCACCATGACAACTTTACAACCTGATATGTAAGTGCCCTTTGCTTTAATTTCTAATTTAGTGCATATATTTTAATTTTACATTCTACAAGGTACAAGGACAATTTTTACAAGTAGGAAAACTACTTTTAAAAAAATTCAATGCTGGTCGGGTGCAGTGGCTCATGCCTGTAATCCTAGCACTTTGGGAGGCCGAGGCAGGTGGATCACCTGAGGTCAGGAGTTCGAGACCAGCCTGGTCAACATGGTGAAACCTCATCTCTACTAAAAATACAAAAATTAGCCAGGCGTGGTGCTGGGTGCTTATAATCCCAGCTACTCAGGAGGCTGAGGCAGGAGAATTGCTTGAACCCGGAAGGCAGAGGTTGCAGTGAGCCGAGATTGCACCACTTCACTCCAGCTTGGGTGAAAGAGCGAAACTCTGTCTCAAACAAACAAACAAACAAACAAAAATTCAATGCTAAGTATGTTCTTGCAAACTAATGTTAACCTTGGAAAATATAACTGAGACCTGAGAATTCAAATTAAATAAATGAGCAGTACTTGATCTTTTAATAATACAGAATTAGGCCAGGTGCAGTGGCTCATGCCTGAAATTCCAACACTTTGGGAGGCCAAGGTGGGAGGATTGCTCGAGGCCAGGAGTTCCAGATCAGCCTGGGCAACATAGTGAGACCGCATCTGTACAAAAATAAATAAATAAAATTAGTCCTGCATCATGGCCCACACCTCTAGTCCCAGCTACTTGGGGAGGCTGATGTGGGAGGATCGCTTGAGCCTGGAAATTCGAGGCTGCAGTGAGTGATGATGGTGCCGCTGCCCTCACTGACAGCACCAGACTTTGTATCTAAAAAAAATAACATAGAATCAGACATGCAGATTCTACTTGACTCAATTAGGGTCAAGTCAGGAGAACAAATCACAGCAGTTAATAGGGAAAATTTGATCTAAAGCATTATTAACTGGGTGAATGATAGTTCCCTATTGCTACTGTAGCAATCACCACTAATTTAGCGACTTAAGACAACACAAATCTATTACCTTACAGTTCCAGAGGTTAGGTATCTGAAATCATTTCACTGGGCTAAATCGAGGTGCTGGCAGAACTGTGTTCCTTCTGGAGGCCCTAGGGGACAGTCTATTTCCTCCCCTCTCCCAGCTTCTAGAGGCCACCTGCACTTCCTGTGACATGGCCCCCATCGCTCCAGCCGGCTTCCCTTGCCACGTCTCCTTTTCCGCCTCTAGCCCTGTTGCCCTCGTCTCATAAGGACCCTTGTGATTACACTGGGCCCAAGCAGATAATTCTGGGTAATCTTCCCATCTCTCAGTGCTTAACTTAATCACACCTGCAGAGTCCCTCTTGCCATATAACATAACCGATTCCCAGGTTTGGGGGATCAGGATGTAGGCCTCTTTAGAGGACCATTATTCTAAAAGAGTAACTAGCAAGCAAAAACAGAACTCTAAGGTATCATACTTTATGGACTGAATCAGCAACTGCAGGAAGCCGCAACCTCCACTAGGGTTGAAGTCATGAAGAGAAGAGGTTGGAATGTTTAAAACTTGGAGCCTTCACAACGGGACTCCACAGGGCAGAAACCCAGACTTCTGAGGATGAGATGCCAATGGCTAGTGCTGGTGTCTCTGAAGGGGCCCAATGAGGCAGGTTCTTTTAAGGCGGGGAGAACCGCAAACTATTGCATCCACAGTAAAGTGCGGCCGCGGGGGCGTGGGGTGAGGGCTGGCCAGTGGGGTGGGAAGCAATGCTGGCCAGGCAGGAAACAGACAGGAAGCTCACAAGAAGCTCCAAGAAGGGGCAGATCCCTCTCCCTTCTTCTCCTGCCTGCTGGTTTTCCTCTAGTGCTCCTCACTGGCACAGTGCAAAAGGGAGCCAGCAGGCAAAGGACGTGTGCAGTCATCGCAAGCAGAACACAGAAAGGAAGCGCCAAGCTGAGACAGGAGCTTTACAGGCGCTATGGGACTCAGCTTGATGGAAGGCAAAACGCGTGAGTCAACCAATTGTGCTTGAGCAGGATTTCCGGATCAATACAGTGGATGCTGCATCAAATCATTTCACAATAATAAGTGAAAGGAAACCCACGGAGGAGATTTCCTGAGTCACAAAGTCAGATTTTGAAAAATCTGCCCCATTCTGAGAGTGCAGTCTATGCGTTTTCACTCATATTTCGGTCTTGTTTTTTTTTTTTTTTTTTTGGAGACGGAGTCTCGCTCTGTCACCCAGGCTGGAGTGCAGTGGCGCAGTCTCGGCTCACTGCAAGCTCTGCCTCCCGGGTTCACGCCATTCTCCTGTCTCAGCCTCTCCGAGTAGCTGGGACTACAGGCGCCCGCCACCACGCCCGGCTAATTTTTTTTTGTATTTTTAGTAGAGACGGGGTTTCACCGTGGTCTCGATCTCCTGACCTTGTGATCCGCCCGCCTCGGCCTCCCAAAGTGCTGGGATTACAAGCGTGAGCCACCGCGCCCGGCCTGTTTTAATGACTTCTGTGTATACAGTTTTTTTAGACCGAGTTTTCCATTTTCATACACCAGGGTTTTTTTTTTTATAATACTACATATTTTCTTTAACGTACTCCAAATATCAAACTATTCTTGAATTACAAGAGCAAGATTCAAAGAGCTCAACATTCTCGTGTCTGTCTAGCATTTGATGCTCCATGCTGACTTCTAGAGTGCACCTAGCATAAGCACCTGCAGTGCTGTTATCTACGTTCTTTGACGTAGACTAATTACCATGCTCCTGCATCTTAGCCTTGGTTGGCTACTACTGCTTTCACCATCATTCACTAAACAATGACTCAAGCTAAAATATTTATTCAACTGCTTCTAACACCCCATCCCCACTAATTCTGTTTCCTTTCCTCTCCCCTATTTATAAATGCATCTTTTGGTGATTTGATACCATAGTACCAAATTGCTGCACCTCTGAAAGTTTTATTTATTAATTTATTTTTGAGACAGAGTCTTGCACTGCCACCCAGGCTGGGGTACAGTGGCATGATCTTGGCTTACTACAACCTCCATCTCCCAGGTTCAAGCAATTCTCCCACCTCAGCCTCCCAAGTAGCTGGGACTACAGGTGCCCACCACCACACCTGGCTAATTTTTGTATTTTTAGTAGAGATGGGGTTTCACCACTGTTGGCCAAGCTGGTCTCAAACGCCTGACCTCAAGTGATCCAGCCGCCTTGGCCTCTCAAAATGCTGGGATTACAGGCATGAGCTACATATCTGGTCTCTAAATTTTTATTTTTATTTCAAATCATTGATTAACCACTTCGTTGGAATGCTTTTGTAAGTGGGTTTTTTAAGTGAAAAAGAATCCAATACAAGGAAAATAAAAATTATATCAGGAATTTATTCCAAAAACATCATTCAGGATGCATTAGGCCTCCATAAATTCATCCTGCTCCCATATACATTTTATATTTCTCTCTATTCAATAAAAAAGATGGTATAAAGTGGTGATCCTAGGGAACTGATTATAAATCTCAAAGCACTCAAAGCTGTTGAAATATGTGATATTCAAATGTAACTATTGAGGCAGGAAATAACAGATTACCTTATACAAAACTGATTTTTCAACAAGAATTTATATTTAAGGGAGTTTTCTGCTTAAGGACTTTCCTTTCATTAATTTCTATTTTATTACTACTTCATCTTCCATTATTTTTGTTGATGATAATGTTTCTTTTAAGATTTCTTTCTTTGTTGAAAAAAACACTGCTGTACTTTTGTTTTGATAGTATTCCCTTACTCTTAGTTTGGCTTTTTTTTTCCCCTCTCACAGCAACCATACAGTTATCCAAATTTGTATATTTTAGGTTTTCACTGTTCTCACATCTTTCTATGGAATGATCAGTTTTTGAAGGACAATCTTTTTGTTCCCTAATAACTGACCAATTGCATCTTATTTTCTTGTTTTATTACCTCAGTAATTGCAGTGTATATAATTTCCTTTTTCTCCTCTAAGTTTCTCACTAATACCTTAACAGTTTGGGTTTATATAACAAATGTCCTTACACTTCCCAGGTAAATGTATAAAAGTAAGGACCTTGTTATAGAGGGGTGTGTGTGTGTGTGTGTAATCAAGGATAAAAGAAATATTGTGAGACTATACCCATGTTTCACTTCTGTTCATTTTATGCTTTTTATATAAAACACAAACATGTTAAGTTCATGTACACGATTTCTAATATTTTCTTTTGTAGCTTGCCTTTTTCTGTACTCTGATTCTTTTCATTTATACCTAATCATCTTCCTTCCTGGGGGTTCCATTACTAGTTGTGAGAGTATAAGTAATTCAGATTAATCCTCTTGCTGAGAGCTAGAAAAGCTAATAATTACTTTTTGAAAATGTTTGAAGGCATCAGGGAACTGCGAAGTTAGTGCAGAATGGGGAAGCCAAGATATTAGAAAAGAAGGAAACACAGAGAGATGAGCAGGCATTAGGATCGCTGAAGCTTTCTGAAGAGGCAGACGAGCGGCTGAGGAGCTGAGCAGAGACACCAAAAGCTCATGAAGCTTGGGAGAAATACCTGGAGCTCATACACTACCAGAGAAGGAGATTCTAGTAATTCCCCTAAGCTTTGGAAAAGCTACAAGACTACCCTCTAGGACTAAGGGTGAGCTATAAGTGGGCTGACCTTCACAGGGACTACAGCCAGATTCAAATCATCTCAATCTCTGATTAGACTAAGGTTATCCGGGATTGCTAGAATCCTTAACTACTAACAAGAAGAAAAAATTTCCCTCTTTTTTGAAAGATAATAAGATCTTAGACTTCAGTTTATCTCTGCAATTTTTATATACAATATCTGGCACTCATTAAAAGATAATCAGACATTTGAAGACACAAGTTAATGTAGTAGATAACTAGGGGAAAAATAGACAATAAAAAATGAATTACAAGTGTCTAAGTCATCAGACACACAGACCTTACAATGACTGGACTTAACATGTTTTCACTGAAATAAAAGACAACGTTTAGAATTTATGCAGAAAACTAGAAATAATTTTTAAATGAAATTTCTAGAATAAAAAACTCTATAACGAGTTTAACAACTGAAAAGAGAATTAGTGAACTGAAAGGTAAGAAATATCCAAAATAAAAACAGAGAGAGATTTTAAAAACCTAAAAATAAATGCAGAAAAGAGGCTTAGAAACAGAGGATACAGTAAAAAGTTTTAAAATATGAGTAACTTGGTGTCCAGAGGAGAAGAAAGAGAGAATTAGACAGAAGGTATATTTGCCAAGTTAACAGTTGGGAATTTTCCAAAATGGGTGGGTGATATCAAACTGGATTCAGGAAGCACCACAAAACCAAGAAAGTAAATGTAAAGAAAATGACACCTTTGCACACTGTAGCACAGACGCTGAAAACCAAAGACAAAAATGCCTTACAAATAACTAAGAAAAATAAGCTTCAAATTAGCGACAATAAGACTGACAGTTAACATTCCAAAAGAAGCAATAAGGCCAGGAGACAACAGAATGATATCTTCAAAATACCAAACGGAAATAATTGTAATCTATGTTTCATCCAAAATGTCTTTTAAAATGTTCGTTAAATACATTTTCAGATAAACAAGAATGAAGAGAGTTCAGCAGTAGCAGACCAGCACTAATGAAAATACCAAAAGATCTTCAGGCAGAAAGAAAGTGATCCCAGATGGCAGCTCAGAGATGCAGAAAAGAATGAAGACAAAACCAAAAGGTAATCACACAGGGACTACAAGTGAATATCAATGGTTTAAATCATCATAATAAAATATTTGGAGGCTTAAATATATACAAAGCAAAACACATGGCAGAGTCACTTTGGAAAGCAATGTGGTAGTTTCTTTTTTTTGTTTTTTTTTTTGAGACGGAGTCTCGCTCTGTCACCTAGGCTGGAGTGCAGTGGCGTGATCTCGGCTCACTGCAAGCTCCACCTCCTGGGTTCACACCATTCTCCTGCCTCAGCCTCCCAAGTAGCTGGGACTACAGGTGCCCGCCACCACGCCCGGCTAATTTTTTGTGTTTTTAGTAGAGACGGGGTTTCACCGTGTTAGCCAGGATGGTCTTGATCTCCTGACCTTGGGATCCGCCCTCCTCGGCCTCCCAAAGTGCTGCAATGTGGTAGTTTCTTAAAAAGCTAAGCATACATTACCATGTAACCCAGCACTTCCAGTGTCCATGAAACGGTGAATGTATAAACAAATCATGGAATACCAGCACAGTAGAATACCACTCAGCTCGATATAATAGTAGGAAGCAAATGGCCAGGTAGTTTATCTGGATTAAGAAAAAAGCTACATGTTGCTTGCAGAAGACACACAACAAAGATAAGCATACAGAATTCAGAAGTATGGAAAGTAAGGAAACAGAAAAAATAAATTATGCAAACATTAACCCCAAAAAGCCAATGTTATTGTATTAATACAAGAGAAAGTAGAAGGCAGGGTGCCGTGGCTCACGCCTGTAATCCCAGCACTTTGGGAGGCCGAGGCAGGCAGATCATCTGAGGTCAGGAGCTCGAGACCACCCTGACCAACACGGAGAAACCCCATCTCTACTAAAAACACAAAATTAGCTGGGCGTGGTGGCGCATGCCTGTAATCCCAGCTACTCGGGAGGCTGAGGCAGGAGAATCGCTTGAACCCGGAAGGCGGAGGTTGTGGTGAGCCAAGATCGCGCCATTGCACTCCAGCCTGGGCAATAAGAGTGAAACTCAATCTCAAAAAAAAAAAAGAGAATGTAGACTTCAAGGTAAAAATAATTACTAGAGATATATAGTAATATTTCATAATAATCTATAATCTAATTTACCAGAAAGAGATAATAATTACTCAAATGTACGCATCTAATAACATAGCCTCAGAATGGGTGAGACAAAAATTAACCTCACGGCAGAAAGAAATGAAGAATTCTGCCATCACAGTGGGAGATTTTAACATACCTCTCTCATTAAGAAGATGAAAACAAAACAAAAACCAGGCAGGGTGGCTCACACCTTATAATCTCAGCACTTTGGGAGGCCAAGGTGGGAGGACTGCTTGAGCCCAGGAGTTTGAGACCTGCCTGGGCTATGAAATAAGACAAAAAATAAAATTAGCTTGGCGCACTGGTACTTACCTGTAGTTTCAGCTGCTTGGGAGGCTAAGGCAGGAGGATTGCTTGAGCCCAGGAGTTTGAGGCTGCAGTGAGCTGTGATCTCACCACTGTACTGCAGCCTGAGTGACAGAACAAGATCCTATCACAAAAAATTAATTAATTAAAAATTCAAATACATATTTTTAAAGACAAAAAATAGATTTGAACTTCACAATGAAAAAACTTGATCTACCTGACATATAAAGACTATTTCACCTAATGCTGTAGAATTCATTCGTTTGAAAGCACACTTGGAGTATTTATAAAAATTACCACATGCTGATTCTAAATCCAATCTCAGCAAATATCAAAGGCTTGAAATAAAAGAGGTTGTTGCCTGGCTAGGAGAATTACATTCTAAGTAGACTATAAGAAGATAATTTGAAGATCCCTCCATATGTGGAAATTGAGAATTATCCTTTAAATAATCCATAAATCAAAGAAGAAAAAGCAATATATATTGGAACATATTTTAGTAGAACGAAGATGAAAATATTATAAAGAATGTTGGTAATGGGTGGTTAAAGCCACTGAGGACAATTTATACCCATATAGTACACACAATAGAAAAAAAAGCTGCAGAACAATAATGTCAGCATCTCTGAGAGTGGAAAAAACACACTCAAAATGCTTTATTGCTATTCTTTCACTGTACAACAACAATCAACACAGAAGGCTTCTGTGATCAAATGTGGGGGTTTCTCCCCAAACACCAAGAAAGCAAAGCAATTCTGCAGCCAACACCCCAGCTGGGTGTCCTAATTCAACTCCAGCATTATCTACCTGCAGAGAGTGTCAGATCCCACGGGCTGAAGCAAAGTCCCCAAGACTGCTCCCACCTCAGACACTAGTGGCAAGTCTGGGCCTCAGGAGGTTCTGACCGATGAGCTTTGAGTTGGTGTTCCCACAATCACCTCTTTCTATTTGATTAATTTGCTCTCAGAGAACTCAGAAAAACACTCAAGTTTACCAGCTTAATATGAACGATATTACAAAGGACAGAGATGAAAAGATGCATAGGGCAAGGTGTTGGGGAAGGGACACAGAGCTTCCAGGTCTTTCCAGGGGGCACCTCCTACAGGAACCTCCACGTGTTCAGCTAGAGCAAAAGCTCTCTGTACCCTATCCTCTTGGGCCCTTTGTGGAGACTTCACTGGGCAGCATGCTTGACAACCAGGTAGATATGTGATTGGACAAAAAGGGTCTGATCTAATACTCATCGACTGAGTGGGGACACCCAGAAAGGCGTGCCTGTTGAGATTCTTCTTGGCCTCTTTGTGCGGCGTACATTCTTCCAGGGTGTGGGGCAGAAGCCCTTCTGAAATGAGGGTCTTATGACACACAATCAGATAGGGGAATAGTTGAGCCCTGCCTTGGAGGGCAGGAGAAGTTCAGAGAAAGAGAGAGATTTTGTTTTCTGAGTCCTGCTTCTGAGGCCTGAAGTTCCCCAATATTATTACAAGACTACAACAAGAGCTATGGGAGTTATGAGACAGGAGCTGTGGATAAAAACCTACACATATATATGTTTTAATTATGTATGTATTGTATATATTATGTAATATCCCAGCATCTGTCTCAAAAAGTTAGAAAAATATCAAGTTAAACTCAAAGGTAGTAAAAGAGAGAAAGTATTGAAAGAGGACAACTAAATGGAATAGAAAACAAATCAAATATATATATATATTTTATTTTATTTTTTTGAGATAGATGTCGCTCTTGTCACCCAGGTTGGAGTGCAGTGGTGCAATCTTGGCTCACTGCAACCTCTGCTTCCTGGGTTGAAGAGATTCTCCCTGACTCAGCCTCCCAAGTAGCTGGGACTACAGGCATGCGCCACCATGCCTGGCTAATTTTTGTATTATTAGCATAGATGGGGTTTTACCACGTTGGCCAGACTGGTCTCAATCTCCTGACCTCAGATGATCCACCCACCTCAGATGATCCATGCACAAACGTGCGTAGAATGTTTGTGGTCCTTTTAATTTTCCCATAAACTTTAGAGTCACCTGGTCAACTCCCAAAGTGCTGGGATTACAGGCATGAGCCACCACATCCAGCCATTCTTTAGCCTTTAAAAGGAATTAAATGGCACTATATGTGACAACATGAGTAAACCTTGAGAACATTACCTAACTGAAATAGGCCAGACACAAAACGACAAATACTCTATGATTCCACTTATAGGAGTTACCTAGAATAGGCAAATTATTAGAGACAGCAAGTAGAATAGAGGTTATCAGGGGCTGGGGGAAAACAGGAATGGAGGATTATTCTTTGGTGGGTACAGAGTTTCAGTTTCTTTTTCCAGAAAAAGTTCTGGAACTGAGTGTGGTAATGGTTGCACTACATTGTGAAGAAACACTGCCACTGAATTTACACTTGAAAGTGGCTAAAATGGTAACTTTTATGTTAGTATATTTTACCACAATAGAAAATGCATAGAAAAAAACCATATACATGATTTTTTAAAAAACGCATGCTTTGAGATATAGGACAATGTGTAATGAGATATTAAGATGTAATCTCAAAGTATTCATTGATTCACTGAAAAAAAGATAATTCTATTGAACCCTTACTTGTGCCAGTTACTCTTCTGGTTCTAGGGACAGAGCTTGGTCAACAAGACAAACAGCCCCTTGCTCTAGTGGAGGGGGAACGGACACTAGGGTTATAAGAAGATTCTTTCGGCCGGGCGCGGTGGCTCAAGCCTGTAATCCCAGCACTTTGGGAGGCCGAGGCGGGCGGATCACGAGGTCAGGAGATCGAGACCATCCTGGCTAACACGGTGAAACCCCGTCTCTACTAAAAATACAAAAAAAAATTAGCCGGGCGTGTTGGCGGGCGCCTGTAGTCCCAGCTACTCGGGAGGCTGAGGCAGGAGAATGGCGTGAACCCCGGGAGGCGGAGCTTGCAGTGAGCCGAGATCGCGCCAAAAGAAGATTCTTTCTTTTTTGCCCATTTCTATATTTTCCAAATCTTTCCAAAGGGCATTGTATTTTTATGTATGGGGAAAATATAAATGGAAGAAGGGAGGCAATTATGAAACCAATGTTGGCCTGAGATGATTGTTAATTTTCCTCTTCCTTCTGGGCATATGCTGTGAGCACACACCTCATCAATACAGAGAGGACCAGGTCCGATGATGATGAAGGAGGGATGCAGGAGGATCGGAACTTACCGACCAAGAGAGTGGCGCCTGCTCAGTCCGCCATCCTGCTGTCTCCCGGCTATGCTTTGGGCTTTCTGGCTTCCAGAGGCATCCTGACTCCCGTGATCTGTCAACCCCCCTCACTCCACCCAGTGGGCGTTTACATCGGTGTTCAAAAGATCCAGAGCTTCTCTTTTTTTGGTGCTAGGATTTTTATTCTTTTAACAATAGTCCTGCAATAGCTCTTGGATAATTGTCTTGACCCCTCCTCTGCTTATACCAGGCCATAACCCTTCTAGAGACTCGAAAAGCTATCTGAAAATATCAGGCAGAGGTTAATAAATGAAAGGGCTGAGCACCTTTCCTCCAAGAAATCTTTGCTAATTTGGGGCTCCTCTTGCAACATCGCAAAACCGAGAATTTCAGGGCTTTGCAATGCAAAAAGTCCCCAGTGGCCTCATTTCTACATTTCCTCTCCATACCCAACTAATTGACCCTGAGTTTTTGTTCATTCTTGTCTGATCTTGGCTGATATTAGAAGTGGCAGTCTGACCCAGATGAATGAAACTCTGCTTCCTTGATCATGGCTGCAAAGGGACACCGCCGCACGCCCCATCTCCTCTGTGCGGAGATAGGAGGAATCCCTCAGACCCCACAGCTGTCTCTCATCTCTGGCAGCCTGCGCCCCGTGGAGTATGAGATGAAAGAGATCCACACGATGATCCCTGGCATCTTTGGCTACTGTTATTCTTCTGTATCCCTTGGCCTAGGGATCTATTTTAGGCAGTAACTTCCACTCCCTCTCCGTCAGAAACCTCTCTCATCATTGAACTAGATTTTGGAAGTGTAGGAACATCTGGTTTTTGGACTGTGAGTCCCCTCAAGGCTGATAGCATGTTTAATTTTAGCTAATGAATGGATGTTTAATTTATGAGTATATGATGAATAAATAAAACCAGCTTTGATGGTTTCATTTTAATCTCATTCCAAGACAAATCTTACTTTTTATATTTTCCCCCACAAAAACGGATTTTTCTTCTCCATTTCAATTCTTTTCATCTCCCTCTCCCCAAATTCTCCAATTATCAGCTCTTCCATGGAAAATTTCTTCTCTACTCTCTGTTCTGACTTGTTTATGATCTAGTAGTTTTCTCTAAGGAAGGCTATGTAGTTTGGAGGTTATAAAGCTCAGGCTTCCTGAGTTCAAGTCCCGATTCCACCATTTGATGGTTGTAACCTCTGTGTGCCTCAGTGTCCCCATTTGTAAATTGGGCTAGTCATAGACACCAGATGGTGGGGTTACCGCAGGAGGGTAATGAAGATAAAAAAAGAGCGTCTACCATAGAACCTGGCAACTGATGAAAGATTCAATAATGTTGACTGTTAGTAACATTCCAGTAACATTTTACTTAAATAGGTAGAGGTTATGATATAATCTAGATAGGTAGCCCTTTCTTAATGGCCTCAGTCTAACCCAACACTTTATCATATGGGGAGAAAATGTATAATGGAACTGTGAGGAAAAATCTGGAAGAATGGGTTGCTGGTGCCAGAGAAGAGGTGACTGGAAAGTGTAACAGCTCCTCTTGCCCTCCCCTGAAGCCACTTCCGTGTGCCTCAGAGCCTTTGAGCCTCCAGCAACTCCGCCATCTGCTCCAGGTGTGAACTTTGTACATGGTGAGCTCACTGAGGTCTGGCCTACTTATCAGCTGTCTTATTCCCCCCTTTCAAAGAAAGGAGCTGCACTGTCATGAGTACAAACTACTTGCCTGGGTCTACAACCCCAAGGTGACGATGTCAAGTTGTGATCCCAGGTCTTCAGAGGACCAGCTGGGACCTTTGGGACCCCAAGGTGACGATGTGGAGTTGTGATCCCAGGTCTTCAGAGGACCAGCTGGGACCTTTGGGAGATGCAGAGCTGCTGGGGTGCTCTTCACATGCACTTAATCTGCTGCGTCCACTAAATCTACCCCACTTCTAACACCCCAGTCCTGGACTCCGTGGGTGCAAAACGTGAGTCTCTGCATGCCTCTTCACATCCCTGGGGGGGCTTGAGAATAAGCCAGCAGCCCTGACCTGGGCTCCTTGGCCTGGCCATGACTGCCAGTGAGGGGCCTTGCGTCTGTGTCCACAGCCCCCAGCCTGTCCCCATCTTGGGGACTTGAACAGACCCACAGTGTCAGTTCCTACCATAAAAAGATTTCAGGGGACAGCAGCACTTCCTCTTGGCTCCCGGGCACTTGAAGGCCGCCTGCACCCCCCACTCCTGGGCCTTGCCAGCCTGAGGGCAAGCTCCTTCCATGACCTGCAGCTTCAGAAACTAGGCCCTCCTCCTTACTTCCCATCACCCATTTTGTCAAAGAACCTAGAATGTTTTGTTATCCTAGAAGCCTGGGTTTCGACAAACTGTAGGATTGCTAGTATCTCTTTATGGAGTGGACTTGAACTGTTTACTGCAACTGTGACATGTGGCAAATCATTTTACTGCCCTGAGGCTTTACTTGCTTCTAGTTAGAATGAGCATTAGGCTGGGTATGGTGGCTCACGCCTGTAATCCCAGCACTTTGGGAGGCCAAGGCAGGTGAATCACGAGGTCAGGAGTTCAAGACCAGACTGGCCAAGATGGTGAAACCCCGTCTCTACTAAAAACACAAAAATTAGCTGGATATGGTGGTGGGCACCTGCAATCCCAGCTACTCGGGAGGCTGAGGCAGAGAATTCCTTGAACCCGGGAGGCAGAGGTTGCAGTGAGCCAAGATCACGCCACTGCACTCCAGCCTGGGTGACAGAGCAAGACTCCATCTCAAAAAAAAAAGAAAAAAGAGCATTAAATATATGACATCTTTAAAACTATGTGGATTTAGAACTGAGGTATCTTCTTTGCTACCTGAGGAGGGAAACATGCTTATGGGGCTAATGTCATTTTAATCTTGGGGTAGGTCTGTCTGTCTTCTGGGGGGTAGGGGAGAGTGAAAATTTTCTCTGCCGTAGGTGAAGACCTCTAGTCTTTATTTTCAACTCATTTGCCTCATGCTATTGTTCAAGAATCATCTTTTCTATTCAAGTAAGCTATATCATACTAATCTTTTTTTAACCTTATTTATTATTTTTTATTTTTGAGATGGAGTCTCCCTCTGCCACCCAGGCTGGAGTATAGTGGTGCAATCTCAGTTCACTGCAACCTCTGCCTCCCAGGTTCAAGTGATTCCCCTGCCTCAGCCTCCAGAGTAGCTGGGATTACAGGCGCGCACGACCACACCTAGATAATTTTTGTATTTTTAGTAGAGACAGGGTTTCACCATGTTGTCCAGGCTGGTCTCAAACTCCTGACCTCAGGTGATCCACCCAACTCAGCCTCCCACAGTGCTGGGATTACAGGCATGAGCCACTGCACTCAGCCCTTTTTTTTTTAACTTTAAAATCCACTTGTGGCACTTTTGTAAAATACCATCAACCTTGTGTATTAAGCTACTGTTGTGACAGCCATGATAATTTCCCTCTGAAAATGGTTTGGAGACATGAAATAATAAAAATAACTTTTAAAATGCAGTATCACTCTGATTCTATTAGGAAACACGGAAGTTACTGGATTTAAACTATGTCAATGCCCTGCACTTTCTGTCTGTCAGTAGGTGCTGTAACTGTTGGCTAAATGATTATTTTTCATGCTTCCTTTCTCATTTCTGCTTTTTAAGATATTTTAAATGTCCTTGTTTGTTGGTGAGCAGAATTATTTCCTACCTCATGACCATGAGTCATGACCTTATACTCTTCTTTCAGTATAGGAGAAAGCTTCATTAATTTACTAATGTATTCATTCCACAAGTAGACTTCTGCAATCCTTGTTTACTCATATACTTTGACAAAAACAAAGAGACCCACAAGCTTTTTGAGTCTTCACAACCCAAAACATGTATTTGAAACTGAAAATTCAATCATTCCATGTTTATAGGCATATTGCTTGATAGAAACATTAAATCATTATCTGAATTTTTTTTTTTTTGAGACGGAGTCTCACTCTGTCAACCAGGCTGGAGTGCAGTGGTGCAGTCTCAACTCACTGCAAGCTCTGCCTCCCGGGTTCAAGCTATTCTCCTGCCTCAGTGTCCTCAGTAGCTGGGATTACAGGCGCCCACCACCACACCTGGCTAATTTTTTTTTTTTTTTTTAATTTTTAATCCAGACGGAGTTTTACCATGGTGGCCATGCTGGTCTCGAACTCCTGACCTCTGGTGATCCACCCGCCTTGGCCTCCCAAAGTGCTGGGATTACAGGCATGAGCCACCGCGCCCAGCCTGGATTTTTTTTTTAATCCAACCCAATTCCATATTTTCCTCTAGAGAGATTGACTCACCAAGCCTATCTCCTTTTCCTGGAAACACAATCAAATTAACTTTCCAGTCACCACTGCATCTAGGTGTGGCCATATGAGTAGTTCTCCCAATGGAATGTGGTGAAAACGAGATGCTGTCTCTTAGGAACTAAGGAAGCTGTCTTTCCTCTTCCGACATTTGCTGACTGGTTGATGCCAGATGATCTTGAGACCCTGTACTGAGGACTGGAGAACTGCAGGAAAGGAGCAGTGTCTCTGAATTATCGTGTGGAAGGTCGCTTGTCTAGCCCCTGATGACTGTGAGATAAGTTGTTAGGGATCTGGGGTTGTCGGATACAGCAGTTAGCAGGCCCTGACTGACATATCCCTCTTATTCTTTAAATTGAACAAATTAGAGACTGGAGTGTTTTGGGTAGCCTTGCTATACGGCATGGTCAAAGACGGCGCTTCACAGGTGATTTACAACACTCCTACCATTTACTCTGTCTTCATGTCAAGCAATATAACCTATAATTTCCTAATCTTCAGCAGAATAGGAAAAGGGGCTCAAAGCCACAAACGCACAGGCTTCCTTTCAATGTACTTTTCTTGCTCACCCACAGTGGCGAGTTCACAGGCCTGGCAAGACCTCTCCCTATTTGGGCATTTTGTGAATACAGAAGAACGGGCGCCCTGGTGTGACTCAACATCAGAATCCAAAACATGGCATCTTTACCTAGCCCTTTTCGCTTCTTTTAGATCATTCAATAAACATAATCTGTTTTCTTTCAAAATAACATGGTTATCTAATTCCCTTCATTAGCAGCTAGCAAAAGAGGCCCTGGGCTTCCCGTGACCTAATTCACTGGGTCCCTGAGGTTGTTGCAGGCTTTCCCTCTCACTCTTGCAACAGACACAATCTCACTTCTTTAATGTAAAGTATGGTTTTTCTGTCGAAATGTGCTTCCTGTTTTCTTTATCATAACTTATAGGCATGATTGCCTGGGTCTTCTCTCATTATTCCCAGCCCACTGCCTCTTCATATTTAGTGGTACTTCTGTCTTACTGTTCCCTGGAAATTTATCTCAGATCATTTCCTTTTGTGTCTATCTCTTCTTTAAGAGAAATAATTTTAAAGTCAAAGCTCCATAACATGGAGATCTGTGTCTCTTTCCCACCATCTGTTTTCTGAACCTCCCCTCCTGGTTCAAGCCTCTGCAGGATAATTTGAACACAAACCATTGACTGCCAACTGAAATCGAACAAGATAATGTCCAATTTGCCCTTTTTTCTCTCTGATTTGTCCCAATGTTTACATTTCTCCATCAATCAATGAACAAATCGCTTTGGTACAGTGTGCCAGTAGCTTTGAGAGGAGAACAGAAGAAATACAAGCAAGCTCACCAGTAACTTATGAGGCTCGCTTACCTGAAGCCATTCAAGAATAAGACAGTAGATAACACCAGCCACCTGGTGTATATAGAAAGTGCATTCAGAGGGCTGGGCGCGGTGGCTCACGCCTGTAATCCCAGCACTTTGGGAGGCCGAGGCAGGCGGATCATGAGGTCAGGAGATCGAGACCATCCTGGCTAACATGCTGAAACCCCTGTCTGTACTAAAAATACAAAAAAATTAGCTGGGCATGGTGGCGGGCACCTGTAGTCCCAGCTACTCAGGAGGCTGAGGCAGGAGAATGGCATGAACCCAGGAGGCGGAGCTTGCAGTGAGCCGAGATCACACCACTGCACTCCAGCTCGGGTGACAGAGCGAGACTCTGTCTCAAAAAAAAAAAAAAAAAAGAAAGTGCATTCAGAATTGCGGAGGGGAGAGATCAATGTGAGCTAGAGCCAAGGAAACATTTAGTAAAAATGGAATTTAGCACTTAAGGACTGTCAGGCCAGAGCAATAGGAAGTACAAACATTTCATATGTAGAGAATAACATGAACAAAGGCACAAGAGCAAAAATATGAGTAACAGCCTCAGTGGGTCCTATTCATTATGCACCTATCATGTCCCTTGCACCATGCCGGGCCCTTTGCACTCATTATACACGATGCTCACAGCAATCCTGAGATTGCGAGGTGGGTATTTTACAAATACAAAAAGTCAGTTTTAGAGAAGTACTAAATGGCAGACTCAGGATTCATGTCTGCACTTCCACTGCGTAGGAAGGTGAGGGTGGTTAAGGAGGTGCCACTCTGGGAGCAGAAGGCAGTCACTGGGGCAGATCAGTGGAGCTACGTTACGGAGATCTGGGATGGTCAATGAGGATGCTGGGCCTCACCTGGTAAGCAACAGGGACTGCCGTAGAAGTTTTAGCACAGAAATAGGATGATAAACTTTAGTCAGACAAAATCTGAGTTCAAGGCCATGTTCTGTGTTAGCTGTGTGACCGGGAACCACAGTTAAACCTGCTGAGATTCTGTTTCCTCCTCTATAAAATGTGTTCAACAGCAATATCAATGTATAACATTGAAAGGCTTAAATGAGATTTTACTAAAGTACCTGAGCTATAGTTAGCATTTACTATATGATAGAAGTTGTTGCTGTTACTACTACTACTACCACCAGCACTGCTACCACAACAGTGCTTAAGGATGATAATCTGGAGAAAAACGGCTAACAGATATTTCCTGAAGACATGAAATGAGATGGCATAGATAGATAGATAGATAGATAGATAGATAGATAGATAGATGATAGATAGATAGGTAGGTAGATAGATAGTTAGAGATATATGCCATTTGATTATAGATAAATAATCAAAACTTGACTCTGGGAGTATAGATGAATAAAGGTGAATTAGAGTCTAGTATAAAGAGAGAAGATCGGAGAATGAGGATTGACACATCTGGGATGCCCACAGTTGGGGAGCGGGACGCAGGAGAGAGTCAGTGACAGACACAGGGAAAATGCAGAGGAAGAGGTAAGATGGTTACGTAGACCACAGCAGTCAGGTAACAGGAAGGAGTTCCTCAAAAGGCGAGGGAGGTCTACTGTGCCCAGGGCTGCTGTGGGGAGAAAAGATTGAGGACTAGGAAAAGGCTTCTGCAGTTGGGGCAGTGACAACATGGAACACAGACTGGGAGGAACCAGATGGGAATAAAAGACACTGGCCACAGCCACAGGCACTGCCCATTCATCGGAGGTGTAAGTATAGAGAGAGAACTCGGCTGTGGCTTGGAAGTAATAGCAAGACAAAGAAGGAGGCTATTTTTAGTTCTCGGAGAGGCCAACACCGCTGACAATCCTGAGCGAGCTTCAGTTCATCTCTACCCCTTACTATGGCGCAACTCCTCACGGACTGGTTCCTGAGCCTGCACCCTCCTAGGGTGCAGGTTAGTCCTGCACTTAGTCTGGCTTCTGTTAACTTGCTTTCTCTTTCAGGTCTCACTGTTGCTAACCCCACTCATCAACTTGATCTGTTTGCCCCCAATCCCACCATTTTGGATGACATCATGGATGCTCTGATCTTTAACAAATCCATCCAAGATTGTCTGTTTCTTCTTCTAAGGTGTCACCAGGAATGAAGATTCTTTCACCTAATTTATTTTTTTCTGGTTTCACACGTGTCTGAAAAAATAATAGCAATTATTATTATTATCATTGTAGGATTCATTTCACTCCTCTCAGACACATTCAAAAAGTCTCTTCATCTCTTCCATCATGATTACGCTCAACTGTTACCCAACTACCCAACTGTATCTTGGAGTTGTGTAATTCCATCATGAGTTGCACTCAACTGTTATCCAACATATCTTGGAGCATGCACCGGGAACAAACTCCCTGACACAGCTCACTTTGCAAGTAATTCTTCGACGCACACTTTCTCCACAAAGCCTGACTAATTGAAGTTCTCTAAATCCCTGCCCCCCTCCCCACCCTGGTTAAGCATAGGACTTCCATGGTTACATCCCATTTATTCCTTTCCCAAACATGCTTCATGCATTTCATCTCCAGTTACAAACATTGTCTGCTAATGAACAATGTAGATAGTTACCACGTTGCATAAATAGTTACTTATTTCCCTTCGTTGTTGGTTTTATCCAATGAACTAGCCCGATCAGCTTCATTTTATGTCACCTTACCTCATACAGATGAGAAACTGTATGTATTTGCACCTGTCTAAACTGGAGGTAATGCTAGACCGCAGTATCCCTGCACACTGTCATATTAAAAATGGCACCCTGGAAGTTTTTATGAGTTAATAACGATTGTGATCCCATTCTTATTTTCTACAAGTTCTTCTATTATGGTGGCAATTAAATAGCCTCACTTTCCTTTTACTTTCTGCAAACCTGCTGCAAGTCATCATTAACTTTCTTAATTGGCAGTGGCTCTGAATTGCAGTCTTTCAGAGAGTTCCTGTAAACAGCATCTTTCTTAATACTCATGTCATAATGTTTTTCTCCTTTCCTTGCATTTCATTCTGCCTTTGGGCAGGAACAGCATCATTTCCTGCTCTTCTGGGGTTTCAACACTGACTTCAAAGCACCCTTGCTCATCTCACTGGGAGACTCTGCAGCCAAGCAGAGATTTGCATAAAGCCCACCCACCCTTCACCAGCACAGGATACACAGACGTAACTGCAGGGACTGTGGTGCACACTCTCCACCCTACCACCAAAAGGTCCCCAGTACCCTAAAAGGAACTATGTACTCAAATATCACCTCAAATAAGATGAGGTCTTTCTGAGAGAAAGGAGATGTTGACGCATATGAAGGGGAGGGCATAGGAGAGGGTTGATATAAAATGCAACTACAGCCTCTTATGCTTTCCAAAGGGGGGGATGATTCAATGATTCCTGACTTGTCCACAGCCATATATCAATTGAGGTTATAATATTAATTTGAATTGCAAATCTCTGAAAAGAAGGGGGAGAGCTAAGGAGATAAAATTTAACAGGGTGAGTCCTGAATTTAAATTTAAAGAAACTCCACAAGTACAAGAAGGCAGAGGCTGGCAACGGTACTTGCTGTGATGTTTAGTTGGCCACTGGTCAGTCTGAGACAGCAGTGGGTGTGATCATGTAGCAGCTATGGAAAGCTTATGCTGCATTTAATAATAGTAGTCATATTTTAAAGCGTGTTTCAGTTATGAATGCATTCTGACCAGAAAAGTAACTTGCACTAGCTTAATGGTCAAATAGCAAGAAGCATGGAGAAGTGGCCGCTCACTGTGCTTCAGCAGCTCAACAGCATCTCTACTCTCTTAGCCTCTTCCTCCTGCTTGCCACCTCTCAGTCACAAGACGGCTGCTGCAACTCAGGCTCATGTCCCAATTCAAGGCAGCCAGAAGGCCATGGAGTGGCACCTGCCAGGTATGTCCCTTTCCCAAGCATCCCCAGCAGATTTCTCACTGTCTGAAACTGCATCCCATGGCGTTCTTAGGTGTGAGGCTGGCCTGGAGAGTCAATGCTTGGGTTTTCCAGTACCTGTATGGGACATGGGCAAGAAGGAAGGCAGTTGGGATTAGGAAACCAGTGGTGCCAGCCCTTTACTTGTATCATATCTGATCCCCACAGCAACCCTGAAGAGTAGCTATTTGTCATCCTTATTGAGTAAATGAAGAAAATCAGAACCAGCAACATCAAGAGAAAATGAGGAAAGACATACATTAGTAAATAATAAAGCCAGGGTTCCAATTCAGATCAGGTTGAATCCAAAATTCCTCTCCCTGCCATTATAACGCATCATAGCGTTCAGGTCATGTGGGTCTGGGAAGGATGAATCATATTCGATTATCCCAGCACATTTCTGGCCATTTTTTAAAAACTAAAGTATAACATACATCTCATTAATACTGACATCTTGAGAATATTAAATCTTCCAATCCATGAACATAGACTGTTTTTACATTTATTTGGGGTCTTCTTTGATTTATTTCAACAAAGCTTTGTAGTTTTCACAGTATAAGTTTTGTACATCTTTGTTAAATTTACTTCTAAGTATTTTAGAATTTTTATCTTAAGTGAAATTACTTTCTTAATTTCATTTTCGGTTTGCTCATTGCTACTGTATACAATACAATTAATATTTGTACATTGCTCTTAATCCTGTAACCTTGCCAGACCTTATTCATTTTAAGTTTGTTCTTTGAATGTGTGAAACATTCAAAAGATTTTAAAAGCCAGAACTATACACAAAGGTATTGTCCTTTTAATTTTATGTCTGATTGGAAGAATTCTCCACAGACTAGCTTCTGGAGATGTACTTTTCAAACCTTGTTTTTCTCCACTACCCATACATTTTCATGCAAATTCTGGTTACTAGAAGATACAGTTATACCACAGTAAGACCTCTGGTCCTGGACTTTAGCATCACAATGCTGTTTGAGTTAGTCAGTAAGCCATAGGAGTATTCCTGGAAGTCATTTCAACCATATGTTGAAGTTACTGAAAACCACATCATTATAACCTACTCCACCAAAACTAAATATTGCTATAACTCAATTTCCCCTTAACTGGGTCTCCAAAATGCCCAGTAACACCTGACACAAGGGGAAATGTGATGGAGGGGAGGCTGAAGTGAAGGTACAGCAGACTTAACTAGTTGTGGTGAAGATACTTTACCTCTGAACATTTACGAAACATATGACCATGTGAACACAATTCTGGGTCCCCTCTGGGGCCTTGGAAGAAGGTGTCAGTGCTAGTGAGGGGCTCTAAAAGTGAAAACTTCATTAAATTCATTGCAAATCCACCTTTCTACTCCAATTCTCTGAGTTGTATTCCTTTATTTGCAAAATACAAATAATACTTGCTTTGCCTATTTGAAAGGTTATTGTGATATATAATGAAATTTGTGTTTTTTTAAAACTTTATATTATTATTTAATGCCTGATTAGAGTTTTCGTGTATTTCGTGCGTTACAGTTTTACATGTATTTTCCAAAATTGGCTACAATAATATCTCCCTTCCCACATTCTCTTCTTATGATGACTTTGACACTCCTCCACTGAGAGGAGTCTTTGCTCTCTCTCTTTGGATTTGGATGTCGTCTTGTGACAGCAGTAGAAGTGATACTATGACTCCAAAAGCTACGTCATAAGTGGCAATACAGC
Source organism: Symphalangus syndactylus (assembly GCF_028878055.3). Taxonomy (NCBI): domain Eukaryota; kingdom Metazoa; phylum Chordata; class Mammalia; order Primates; family Hylobatidae; genus Symphalangus; species Symphalangus syndactylus. The sequence continues at coordinate 158,038,308 of NC_072426.2, read as the reverse complement.
TTTCACCTGGCTCTCTTGAAATCAAACTGCTCTGAGGAAGTTCAAGCCATAGAGAAGCCCACAAAAGGAACAGACAGCTACCTCCAACTTTCCAGCCATGTGAGGGAGCCACTTTGATAGTGGTCTCTCCGGGTCCCTTTAAGCTGACAGGGTGGAACACAGACAAGCTGTAGATCCACAAGCAAAAGAAATGACTATTGTTGTTTTAAGCCTTTAGATTTTGGAGTGGTGTATTATGCAGCAACTGATAACTGATACACCATCCCAGCTTTCCAGTGAAACCTGTCTCCACTCACGTCAAAATGAGCTTCCCCCTGTTCTGCAGTACACTTTGCAATTCCCCACCACTATGCCCTTCTCATGTCATCTCTTCCAGAATGTTTTCTGCCCAGTGAAATACGACTTATCCCTAAAGGCCTCTCTCAAATGCCACTTCCTCTCTGAAGCTTCTCCCTCTTCTGAAATCTTGGAGACCTTTGATTCTATCATTTATACAGTACTTACTGCCAGGATTGAGATTTAGGATATTTATCAACTGACTGGAAGGGAAGCTTCCTGGATTATCAGCCCTGGCAGCACCCTCTGCCTTGCGGCAAAGTTGGTTCCACACCTTTTCAGCTCCTCTTCTAGCCTAGAAGCACCTTAAGGGCAGGGTGCCTCATATATTTTTCCTCCATGCACAACATAGGTTTTTGCACATAATAAACTTCATACATCATCATCATCATCATTATTATTATTATTATTATTATTTTTGAGTTGAAGTCTCACTCTTGTCCCCCAGGCTGGAGTGCAATGATGCAATCTTGGCTCACTGCAACCTCCGCCTCCTGGGTTCAAGTGATTCTCCTGCCCCAGCCTCCTGAGTAGCTGGGACTACAGGCACATGCCACCACACCCAGCTAATTTTTGTATTTTTAGTAGAGACAGAGTTTCACCGTGTTGGCCAGGCTGGTCTCGAACTCCTGACCTCAGGTGATCCACCCGCCTCGGCCTCCCAAAGTGCTGGGATTACAGGTGTGAGGCGCCCAGCCCATACATTATTTTATAAATAACTTGTTGGGACTTAAAGATGGAGAGATAATACTCAGGGGAGAAAGAAGATTAAACCTTTACAACTATAAATTACTGAGAAATAAGATCATTTTTCTCAAACTGGGATTCTGAAGTCACAGTATTTTTGATCTGGCAGCTTAGAGAGCATTTAATTGGATCTCACAATTTTTTTTTTTTTGAGACGGAGTTTTGCTGTTGTTGCCCAGGCTGGAGTGCCTGGTGCAATCTCAGCTCACTGCAACCTCTGCTTCCCGGGTTCAAGCGATTCTTCTGCCTCGGCCTCCCAAGTAGCTAGGATTACAGGCATGGGCCACCACGCCCGGCTGATTTTTATATTTTTAGTAGAGACGGGGTTTCACCATGTTGGCCAGGCTGGTCTTGAACTCCTGACCTCGTGATCCGCTCTCCTTGGCCTCCCAAAGTGCTGGGATTACAGGCACAAGCCACCGCACCCGGTGATTCTTACATTTTTGTGGGCAAAAGAATGCCTTGAGGAAGATGGGGGAGGGGCACACAGGTTCTGGAGTCCCCTTCCAGGCATTCTGAATGGGCAGATCTGGGTGGGCTGATGCAAGTCGCCTCCTTAACAAGCTGCCCACATGGCGCTGATGTGGGTAGTCTGAGGCCCACAGTGTCAGAAGCCCAGGTTTAGTCAGGCTCCTGAATGGTGACTGCTTTGTCCCCTCCTGCTAGAGTCAAGTGTCCTCTGAACTGGCCATGGAGCAGAAGAGGTTGCATGGCCAGAAGGAAAGGAAAACTGGTAAGGAGAGCCACAGCTTTGGGGCTGGATTGGAAGGAGAAATCACTGCCTTTCATCCTTGGGTGGTGGTAAAAGCACGTCTTCCTTCGGGGCTGTCCTCAGGTGGGGTGATCTGCTTCTTCACAGTCAGTCATTGTTAATGGTGTGAATCCCTTAGCTCTGGGTGGGCCTCCACCCTCGGCTACCCGGTTCCCACCAGTCCCACGTCTAATTTCATTTGCTCATAGCCCCAGGGCCATGCTGAGATTCTAACACTAGATCATCTACTGCCACCCCTTTTTCCTGCATAAAATTTACCTTGTTCTGAAACCTTCATCTATTTAGAAATAAACCCACGAAGTCTTTCCGGTTTATTTTTCCAGCTCCCGTCTCCCCATCCCCTAGAATCGTTGACAAAATGAGTGAATCTGCCCCGGGATCTGGGTCTCTGGATGAGGCCTTGGAGCCACTGCCTCTTCCTGTGAGCTCGCCCGTCATCGCTAACAGGTTGCTCCACAGCCTTTCGGATCTCAAAATTTCCCTAGCACAAAACCCAAGCGGCCAGGCATGGTGACTCACGCCTGTAATCCCAGCACTTTGGGAGGCCGAGGCAGGTGGATCACTTGAGGTCAGGAGTTCGAGACCAGCCTGACCAACATGGAGAAACCCCATCTCTACTAAAAATACAAAATTAGCCGGGCCTGGTGGCACTTGCCTGTAATCCCACGTACTTGGGAGGCTAAGTCAGGAGAATTGCTTGAACCCTGGGGGTGGAGGTTGTGGTGAGCCGAGATTGCACCACTGCACTCCAGTCTGGGCGACAGAGAGAGATTCCATCTCAAAAGAAAAAAAAAAAAAAGACCAAAAGACTTCCGGGAACTAAAACACCTCGGCCCTTTCATCGCCAGTGTCTTCATCTTACAAGCAGAAAAGGAAAAAAAGCAGTGGGAAGCAGTAAGAAACTACTGCTGACTCACTATGAATTACTGCTGACTTTGAATTATTTAGCAGCTGCAGAATAGCCATCTTTTGTTTAAAAAAATACGGTTTTCTGAAATGCTTTTAATTTTTTTATTTTTATAAATACCTGCCCAGAACAGTCAAGACAACTGACATCTGCTAAGTGACTGAGACCCTGTAGAATTTGTATACTGGCATGGTGTGCATTTTCGTGCAAGTATAATCACAGAGACAGACAAATCTCTATCATTGCCACGGACTGCTTATAGCAAAATTCCAGAGCTCCTGTCATTGGTCTTTAATAGTTGTGCTTTGTTGCTTTTGTTACCACGTGTGCATTTGTGTCAACATTATACAAAGCACTCCTTATCACAAGAGCTAGTTTCACTCTACAACCATACTGTAAGACAGGTATTATTTTAAGATCAAGAAACCAAGGCTCTGAGAGGTTTAGTGACTCACCTAAGATCATGAACTAATAATAAGTGATGGATCAGGGACTTGACCCGGGACATTGATGCCAATTCCGGGGCACCTTCCACCGTGTCATATGGCACTTGCTCTACATATGTGCCAGGCAGCACCGGCATGGCTTTTCCTCATGAAACAACGTGGACCCAGGCCTACACAGCAGTTGTGAGAAAGTGCCTCCAGTTGGGAGCACATCTGGCTCAGGGCACCAGCTGCCACTCTATGCTCTGAATCCATCCTGGCCTGTGCTGAGGCCCCTCTTTCCATGGGCTGCTCCACACCCATGATGGGGCATGGCAGGGGCACTAGGCAGTCCCCTTCCTGAGAGACATGGGGTTCCTCTGCCTAGAATATTGTCTCAGCACTTCTCTTCTGCCTTGCTGAAATTTCCCTGGAGCCAAAGAGGCCTCTATACAACCTTTCCTCTCCTTCGTTTGGAGTCAGACTTGCATTGCAGTCTAATGGTCATCCCACTTTTCTCCAGCTCCCTGATAAAATCTATGGCCTCTACTTCTTGGAGGACCCAGATTATCACAGCTTATCTCATTCCTTTGCAGCAGATGCCCCTTCAGGCCATCTCTCCAGGCTCAGGAACCTAAAGAAGAATCTGCCCAGATGTGGTGGCTCACACCTGTGATCCCAGCACTTTGGGAGGCTGAGGCAAGAGGATCACTTGAGCCCAGGAGTTGGAGACCAACCTAGGCAATACAGCAAGACTCCTATCTCTACAAAAAAAGAAAAAAAAAAAAAGAAAAAATGAAAGAAAGAAAAGAAATTAGCTGGCTGTTGTGCTGCACATCTGTAATACCAGCTACTCTAGAGGCTGAGGCTGGAGGATCACTTGAGCCCAGGAGTGAGCTATGGCCACACCATTGCACTTCAGCCTCAGTGACAGAGCAAGGCCCTGCCTCAAAAAATTAAAAAAAGAATAAGATAAAATAAATAATACAGGAGAACCTAGTGCTCAGGTTCTCTAGTGAAAAGGAAGGCAAAAGATAGAAAGGTCAGACAAACTTAAACATGCATGCCAAGATTGGCCTGGGTCCGCCCGTAGACACGGAGGAATCTTCTGGTGGAAAGTTAGGCAGGGAAACAGACACTGCTATGAGCATGTTTGCCTGGGCAGCTTGTGATGGTCGGGAGGAGGTGGTTGTTCCTCAGCAGCGGTGCTTCCGATGAAGCCCCATGTTGCAGCGGAAGACAAGCCATTCCTGTCTGACCTTCTGTACCGCGCCTCGGCTTCCAAAAGCTGCTATCGTCAAGACCCATTTTTGTTCACCTTTAAACTGCTTGTTATGGGGAGGAGCCAGCCAGCCATGACGCATACTTGTTACGGAAAGAAATGCTCATGTTGAGCTCTCCTGATGAGAAGAGAGAGCATTCATCATTGTCTGTGTCTGTCATTCGAAAAAGGAACCAATATCAAAAGTCCCACACATTATCCTCTCGTGAGTCACAGAGTAAGCCTCCCATTCTTGAGCTCGTTCATTCCCCAAACACATTCTGATCTCTCCTGTGCCCAGGCGGTGGGATTCAGAGAAGAAATGCTGCCTAATAGTCAGCACCCAGTGCCAGAGAAACAGGACAAGGGGAGTTGTCGGGGGAGACACCAGGATTGAAGTTGCTTTTACTAAAAAACATTTTTTTTTACCTTGTTAACAAACATATTTACCATGGTACATGGTGGCAATGCTCTCAGTTTTAAAACACAGCAATTATCTTCCAGTGGTCATTAATTAATCCAGGTGTGGCTAGGAACAGCTGGATACTGATCTGTGTGATGATGGCACCTCTATCATCAGGCTGCCATTGCTGGCACTTTGGGCAAGGTGGACTGGGGTTCTGCTCTGGGGCTGTGTGCCCAAGGTTTACACCTCACTATTTTACAGCACGCTGGAGCTCCCAACAGTCCCCGAAGGTCCGGAGATCACCAATGGGCAGGAGAGAAGGGGGGTGGTTTAGACATTGAGGAGCCAAGTTCTACAGCATCCTCTAGATCCGGGCTATCGAGCACTTGAAAAGTGGCTAAGTCTGAATTGAGATGTGCTGTGTGTAAGAGACACAACAGATTTTGAAGACAGTATGAGAAAAAGAACATAAAATATCTCAGTAATTTTATATTGATTACATGTTGAAATGGTACTAATTTTTGATATATTGGGTTAAATAAAATAGATTATTAAAATTAACTCCACCTCTTTCTTTTGACCTTTTCAACGTGGCCATTAGAAAATTTCAGCTTATATAGTAGGCTCACTTTCTACTGCACAGCCCTGGATGTCAAACTCAGTGAGAGTGGTGTCTGTACCTGTATCTGCTCATCCAGTCCATAAAAGTCAGCACAGTACCTAGCACTGAAAGTATTCCATAAATATTTGAGGGATGGACAAAAGTATGAGTGAACAATAGCATCTGCTCCTAATTTCTGGTAAGTCAAGAAGCAGTTATACCCTCTCCTTATCTTAAACTAATGCCTGAGAAGGAGGTAGGAGATTTGCAAAAATCCATCTCCCAAATTTGAATCTTCAGCCCTGAACTCCCCTGAGATGCATATCTGACTGCCTACTTGCAAACTCCACTTAGATGAGTAATAGACATCTCAAACTTCACATCTCCAAAACAGAATTTTTTATTTTCCCCGCATACTGGCTCCTACCTAAGTCTTTTTCATCTTAATAGTTGGCGCCATGATCCATCTGGTTTTTTTCAGGGCAAATACCTAGAAGTCATTCTTGAGTCTTCTAGTTTCCTACTCTTCTTCCCCCCGATCACCACCACCCAATCCCATCCATTCGAGAAACAGTCCTATTGCTCATGCCTGTAATCCCAGCACTTTGGGAGGCCGAGGCAGGTGGATCACTTGAGGTCAGGAGTTTGAGACCAACCTGGTCAACATAGTGAAACCCTGTTTCTACTAAAATACAAAAAAATGAGCTGGGCATGGTGGCATGTGCCTGAAATCCCAGCTACTCAGGAGGCTGAGGCATGAGAATCACTTGAACCCAGGAGGCGGAGGTTGCAGTGAGCCGAGATCATGCCACTGCACTCCAGCCTAGGCAACAGAGTGAGACTCAGTCTTAAAAAAAAAAGAAGAAGACGAAGAAGGAGAAGGACAAGGAGAAGGAGAAGGAGAAGGAGAAGATGAAGAAGAAGAAGAACAAGAAGAAGAAGAAGAAGAAGAAGAAGAAGAAGAAGAAGAAGAAGAAGAAGAAGAAGAAGAAGAAGAAGAAGAAGAAGAAAAAGAAAAGACACAGTCCTATTGCAACATCCATTGCTACTACATCCACTTTTTCCACTGTCACTGTTATCACCTAGGGATAAGCCCCCTTCATCTCTCACGTGCATTATTTCTGACCGTCCAGGTGTTGCTGCCACCACTATCAGAATTCTGTAGGCCATTATTATCCTTCTGACAAGACAAAAACATGGATGCTGTGAACTGCATGGCAAGATGACTTTGATCCACATGTAACAGATGCACTTCCACAGAGACACCACTGTGGGAGGGAAACAACTGGAGGCAGTCATCTAAATATACACCTGCATTCGGGCAAGTCTTCACTTGGCTGGTCCAGACAGAAATTTACCCTCTTTATAAAGCCCTCCACAGATGTGGGGTCCAGAGACAGGCAGGCCCAGGCTTTGACTAGACCATTCATTGGCTGCATAGCCTTCCCCACAGAGTGGGTACAATAGCGGGTACAATAACAACAGCAAGCATCACTTTCCACCCCAGGGCTCTTCCTGCTGCCTTTGGGGACCTCACCAACAGCATTCTCCAGTTCAGAAGCAAGCAAAGCAGAACCCTCACCCCTACTTAGAACATACAAAACAAAAAATAGCCTTCATCTGCAGGATCACAGAAAAACAAAGGAGAAATCAAAGATGATGGAACTACATCACAGACACACTTTTCTGATTTGGTTATTTAATGAGTTTGTATTGCTACAGAATTGCAGAGGAAATTAACTTAGCTTACAAGAAGACAGAGGACTAGAAGCCTGAACGTTTCACGTGAGGCATTTGCCCACAAGAGCAGATGACTCTGATGCTCCTCTCTGCAATTAGACTAGGGACTCCACACCTTCATGCCCTCCCTCTTCCTGCCCCTAAACGTCACCTTCTCCTATGGCAATCCTCCTGAAACATTCTCCTCTCTTACAACTCAATAGGCCACATAAACACACCGCCATTCTTCCAATCATCTTTGACTCCTCCTTCTGCCTGACCACTCATCTCCATGGGTGACTCTTATGTGTTCCTTCAACTGTTTCTTAGACCTGCAGGCACCACCTGGAGCAGATCCATATATCCATACTTCATGTGACCTCCCAGGAGGTGGTCTGTTCTTCACTGTCTTCTCTATTCAGTCCAGCTCATCATGATCACTGCTGCCAGGTTAGTCTCCCATAAGCACCATTTTCTTTAAGTTATCATAAATAAGAATCTGCAGTAGCCCCCTATGGCTTATTCATTCATTTTTTAAAAATCCATTCATCCAACACATAGTTATGCCAAGCTATATGCTAGGTGCTGGAGATAGTGGTAAACAAGACAACTTAGCACCAACTTCATAAATTCCAATGAACTCCACACTCTTCTGTATGATTTTCAGCCCTTCACCAGCTCTCAATCAGCCCTTTGCTTTCATTATTTCCCCAATGTGAAGTTTCTCCTCCGCTTACTTTATCCTCTGAATTTTGCTCATCACGAAAGGACCAATTCAAAACCTCCCTCCTCAATACTTCTGTGAGTTCATATCACTGACTTCCTATATACCATTCATTTGGTTCTTATCCTCTACTGCCTTTTTAAAAATGCATTTCACAAATGAAATTAGTTTTTCATTTCTGAGTCTTATCCCCACAATTATATAATATAAATGCCTTGAGGAGGGTTCTCCCACAGATTTTTAGTTGGTAGAGTGTTTCATACCAATTTTTGATTAATTACTTTATCTACATAGAAATTTACTATTTGAGCTGGGCATGATGACTCCCCCCTGTAATCCCAGCACTTTGGGAGGCCGAGGTGGGTGGATCACTTGAAGTCAGGAGTTCGAGACCAGCCTGGCCAACATGGCCAAATCCAGTCTCCACTAAAAATACAAAAGTTACCCGGCATGGTGGCACGTGCCTGTGATCCCAGCTGCTCAGGTGTCTGAGGCATGAAAATCACTTGAACCTGGGAGGCAGAGGTTGCAGTGAGCTGAGATCGTGCCACTGCACTCTAGCCTGGGTGACAGAGTGGAACTCTGTCTCAAAAAAAAAAAAAAAAGAAAGAAAAAGAAATTTACTGTTTGAGGAATTGACTACATTATGTCAGTGAAAGCCATAAAGGAGAAAATGAGACTATTATTTTACTGTAGTCATCATAGCAAATTGTCCAGTTGAATTTCTACCATTTAGACTGTATATTAAATCTTTAATAAGCTGATATTTAATATCTATCCTATACATTGAAAAACTATTTACAAACTCCATTTGTAAAACAGGAGCCATGCTTAAAGTCAGGATTTGATATTTCACTTTTCGTTATTATTTATTGTGCTCCATATGACATTGAACAAACAGCAAGTGCCCGTTAAAAAATAATTCACTGTAATATTTCCCTATATTTCAATGGTTAATTTTCTTGTCTGACTTTGCCATTGCTTTCTGATTTGCTCAAAGGCAAGATTGTGTTTTGTCCACTGTGGCATCAGTGGTACCCAGGACAGGCCTGTTACTGACTGGAGGGGAAAAGATCAATGAAGGTGATGGATGGATGGAACAATGGCTGAATAGACAGATGGACAGATAAATGAGTGAGTGACATAGAGCAGTAGAGACTTCTCCCAGTCTGGGATATTAGAAACTTCCTCAAGGAACTGGCATTTGAGCTGAATCTTACAGGCGAAGGAAGATTTAGCTGTGTGAGGTGATAACAAGGGCAAACCCAGGCAAAGCCAACATTCTTAGCAAAAGCTCAATGGGCCAGAAAAGTGTGACTGCAGGAGAGTTGGCAAGCTATGGAGACATGGAAAAAAAGATTGACGAGAGAAGATACGTTTGATGTCTTTTAGCCAGGCGTGGTGGCTCACACTTGTAATCTCGGCACTTTGGGAGGCCGAGGCGGGCAGATCACAAGGTCAGGAGTTCAAGACCAGGCCGGCCAACATAGTGAAACCCCATCTCTATTAAAAATACAAAAATTAGCCAGGTGTGGTGGTACATGCCTGTAATCCCAGCTACTCGGGGGGCTGAGGCAGGAGAATTGCTTGAACCCGAGAGGCGGAGGTTGCAGTGAGCCGAGACCATGCCATTGCACCCTAGCCTGGGTAACAGAGCGAGACTCTGCCTTAAAAAAAATAAAAATAAAAAAATAAAGACACGTTTGACGTCTTCTGAGCCCCTTGGAAGGGGTGTAAGCTCCTTGAAGGCATGGCCAGTTCATGGTTGCATTCCCAGATCCTAGCACAGTGCGTCTGGCACTGAAAGAATGAAACAATAAACAATCCACGAATGAAGGTTGGTCCCTGGCCACTTCTCTGAAGTCATCTCCCATCACCCTTTTCTGGCCCCTCCATGACGTCATGTAGATATTCGTGTCTTCTCTTCAACATGACTCGGAGCCTTCGTGTTTGCTTTTCCCTCTTCTGCGCTCCACCCTCACTGACCTGCCTGCTCTTCCTCTCACATGCCCGGAGACCTTCCCACTTGCCATTTCTTTGATCTTTCTGCTTGGAAAATTCTTCCTGCCTATCTTCACTTGATTCCTCCCTTCATTTGAATCTCTGTTTAAAATCTCTTTCACTTCTTTGAGAGGCCGCCCTGCCAGCCTATGAAGAATTGCCTCTCTCCGGTCACTCCCAAATCCCCCCAACCTGCTTTGTTCTTTATAGCACATACCACCACCTTATATCATTAGACAGTTGTTTCTTTATTGTTGACTGCCCCCCACTCCTCTTGCTAGAATCTAGCTCTCATTCAAAAGACCTCACATAGTGGCAGGGACTTTTCTTATTTACTGCTAATTCTCTGAAGCCTACAACAGTGTTTGAGACAAAAATAATAGTCAGTAAATATTTGTTGAGGCCAGTGCAGTGGCTCATGCCTGTAATGCTAGTGCTTTGGGAGACCTAAGCAGGAGGATCACTTGAGGCCAGGAGTTGGAGGCCAGCCTGAACAACAAAGCAGGACCGTTGTCTCTACCCACCCCTGCCAAAAAAAATTAACTTAGCAGGATGTGGTGGCATGCGCCTGTCATCCCAACTACTTGGGAGGCTGAAGTAGGAGGATTGCTCGAACCCAGGAGTTCAATGCTGTAGTGAGTTATGATCATGACACTGTACTCCAGCCTGTGACAGAGTGAGACCCTGTTTCTAAAAATAAAATACAATAAAAATAGAAATGTTTGTTGAACAAGTAAACAAGTAGTTCAAATACTTTATCCCGCAACTGAAGTTTTTTTAATGGTCGTACTCCAATTTGCCTTTATAGTAACAAAGTCTAAACTTTGAAGGTAGAATGGACCACATGAGAATTGTCTTTTCCAATCAAAGCACTTTAAAAGATGAAAATAATGAGACAGGTTAAGATCAAGTTGGAGGCCAGATCACACAGCTAATTGGAGAAAAAGCCAGAATGAGAAAACCTGGTCTCCCCAAGCCTGGCTTACCCCAACCCACACCAGTTCTTGCCATCCACTCTCCATAGAGGGACCAAGGTGAGCTTTCTAAAAGGTAAATGTGACCTGCCTCTGTCTAAAACTGCTCAGTGTCTCTCCGTACCACAGTCCAATGGTCTAAGCTGGCTGAGAAGGGCAGCTAGTTCTGCCCTGTCTCCTTTCTTTACTACTCCAACCTCACCCTCTATGCTGTCTCATCTATCTGGGCCTCTGTATACATCAGCATTTATGCCTGAGCTTATCATTATCTGCATGGTGATTCTTATCCATTCCTCCTTCAAAATTTTATTTAAAAGTCTACTCCACTGTGAGGCCTACTGTTACTTCTCCAGTAAATAATTAATTCCCACTGGGCATGGTGGCTCACGCTTGTAATCCCAACACTTTGGGAGGCCGAGGTGGGCAGATCACTTGATGTCGGGCGTTTGAGACCAGCCTGGCCAACATGGCAAAACCCCCTCTCTACTGAAAATACAAAAATTAGCTGGGTATTGGCATGCATCTGTCATCCTAGCTACTTGGAAGGCTGAGGCAGGAGAATCACTTGAACTGGGGAGGCAGAGGTTGCAGTGAGCCGAGATCATGCCACTGCACTCCAGCCTGGGCAACAGAGCGAGACTCAAAAAAAAAATTTAATTCCCCTTGTCTAAACTAATTCTAATGCTAGTACTTGTCTTATCATTGAACAAAGAATGTGGTGGAGCTTTGTCATTTTTTACTATCCAGTATTTAATAACCTCTTCCTACTTGGAGGGGTCACATCACCCTGTCTGCAACTACAGACAACAAAGCAAAGGGATCCTCTTCCTCACTCCACCCCTGGCAGCCAGGGCACAGGTGCAGGACCAAAGACTGGAAACCAGGAGCTCTTGCCTAGAATTCTGACTCCTGGGTGCGTGCAGCAAAGATAAAAGGTGGGCTGGAATCTCCTTATGCAGCAGCTGTGGACTGCAGTGGACCCAACCTGGTAGCAGTTACTGTGGCTGTGGTGGCTGGCAGCCTTCTGAGCAGCCTGTTCTTGTTAAGAGATGGCTGTGGTTCTTCCTGCTTCTTGGACCACACGCCAGCCCAGGTCTTTCAGTCTCTGAAAGTCTCTAATTTCCTTTCAGTGAATTCTATATCTACTCATATTGCTCATGGTGAATTTTTGTTGCTTACAATCAAGAAGGAAGCTGTCTCATACTCACAGCAGTTCCTGGCCCAGAACTGTACAAAATAATAGGTGCTCAGTAAGTAGGAGTTAATAGTAAAGGTGAAAATACTTGAAAAGGAGATACATTGAAGTAGGCCAATTAACCTAAATTGTAAATTAGACCACTGTGCTTCATTTTTTTTCATTTAACATCCAAATTATGGAACCTGAATGGCATGAGCAGCCTCAGTAGGAACACCAGAGAGACAGAGCTTCCAAAAAATTACAATTATCGAAGTCTTTAGGAATCTCTCCAGATTATTACCAAACAGCCAGGTTCTTGGCAAAGTGGGAGCTTAGTGCATTCTGGTAGACTGTTTGACTTAAAGAAAAGACTGTGAGAGCAGAGGTATTCAAATGTGTTCAGTAGTGAGCACAAATGTCCACAATGCCATGAGCTGTCTACATTTCCAATCAAGAACTATGCTGAAAAGAACAGCCTGACAAGCATCTTAAAAATGGATTTTTAGCCATGATAAAAAATCGTTTCCCCAAAAGTTAACAATCTTTAGCTGTGTAGAGTGCAATATTATAAACAATTTTATTCAGTCAGTGAGAACATTGATATTTACCACATTGAACTAATTTCAAAAGCTGTACATTCAATATATTCATGCCAAAGACATCTCACTCAATTTTGACTACACAAGAATATCCCTAATGCAGGCTCTTGGCATTGAATTTAACAGACTCAAGGAAGAGAATGTATTTTCACAGAGATATATGGGTGTCAAACATAGGCCAGACTTTGATCCCATAGCCAAAATGCTGGAGGTGTCAATAATCAGATGTCTTTTTAGTGGGTTGATCAGGTAAAACATTTTATGCTAAACATTTTAGGCAAATTGCATTCTGTGGATAGATGGGCACTAGGTCATCATACTACAAGCTCCCTGAGGTCTCATATTATGTTCAACTCTGTATACCTTTCACAGCCAGGTATAAACACACACTTGCATACTCCAGCACCTACCACTGTGGCGAGCACATAATAAATGCTCAGTAAATGGTTTCACCTGATTGCATGAAGACCTGAACTTGGAATGAAACTTCCACCTGTTAGCTCCAGGCTCTTGCAAATGGTAACCACGTACCCAGGAGGCTGAGATGGGGAAGACAAAACTGAGGACCTATCACGTAGCAGGCCCCTTACAACCTGCAGTGCTGGCTATACCTCATTTTCAGATGTAGAAATTGAGGCTCAGAGAGATCAGCCACAGAATTAGTGAGAGGTAGAATCAGACCTTGAACTTAGATCTCTGCAAGTACAAATCCAGTGCCCTTTCTATTCCACTGGGGCTCTTAACTGGGGACCCCAGGGAACCCATAGAATGTGGGAAATGTTTATGAGGAGGGTCTGAATCTTCCATTGCATTCCCAAGGTGGTGCATGCCTCCAAAAGGCTGAGAAGTGAGCTCGTGGCTGTATGCAGGCTCTGGGCCGGTGTCAGCCTGCTGCAGGAGAGAAGAAGAGGGTGCAAATGAAAGTGGAGGATGGTGGTACATTGCTCCACTCACAGTTTCAACATCCCTCCTAGCCAATATGCCAACTCTGTGGGGTCCTGGGGTCCTGCTCCCATAGGGTATCATAGGGTGACAAATGACCTGATCCAAGTCCCATCCACTGTCCGTGGTGTTTATAGACACACTCTACTCACATAAACTTAAAATACTGACGTTTGTGAACATGTGTGTGTGTGTGTGTGTGTGTTGGGGTGGGGGTGGGGGATCAGAGAGACCATCGGGACATGGATAGGGCCTGCAATGATTCTCTGTGTTGTGGTGATGTCACTGGGTTGTGATCTAAAGAGGAGAGAAAAGCCAGCAGAGTTCATACCCTAGGGATGCAGTAAGAAACAGCTATTGATGGACTAAATCTAATTTTACTCCGGATCTCTGGGCCACAGGCCTTCTTGGGTGTAAGACAGAGATTGAAAACTCTGTTTTCTAAATTTAACAGATGTTGGTCAGGCACAGTGGCTCATGCCTGTAATCCCAGCACTTTGGGAGGCCAAGGTGAGCAGACCACCTGAGGTCAGGAGTTTGAGACCAGCCCAGCCAACATGGTGAAACACTGTCTCTATTAAAAATACAAAAATTAGCCGGTCCTGATGGCAGGTGCCTGTAATCCTAGCTACTCAGTAGGCTGAGGCATGAGAATCACTTGAACCGGGAGGTGGAGGTTGCAGTGAGCTGAGATTGCACCACTTCACTCCAGCCTGGGTGACAGAGTGAGACTCGGTCTCAAAAATAAATAAATAAATAAATGTAACAGGTATTTATAGAGTATTTGCTGCTACCACTAGTCATGGTACTGGGGAGCTCTGTGTAATATAAAGAAATAAAGAAAATTCTTTATGTGTGCACGTTACGCAAACAAGTCATCACAGCTCAGTGTCACAAGTCCTATACTAGAAAGATGGTAGGGTTGTGGGAGCACCCCCAGAGGAAAGGAAGGTGATACCCGGGGGAATGAGAAGGAGTTCTGTTGGAAGTAACATGTCACTTCAATTAAATAAACACATATCAAGTGCCAGGCACTGTATTGGGGATGGAAGGTGTCTAGACACAGAATATCTGCTACCAAAAAGCCCAAAGCCAGGCCCACGGAACCACAAGAATGACAACCTGCTGCAACAAAGGCAGTGTGTATAAAGTACAGGGTGGCACAGCACTGGGGGCAGCAAACTGTGTGTTTGTCCTAGGGCGAGTGATGTCTGAGTTAGGTTTGGGAGGATAAACATGAATTTACCAGCTTTCTGGTGGAAAAAAGCACAGACACAAATGTGATAGTAATAGTATGTATAGAACATTCACCAGGGGCCACACACCGTACTAAGTGATATTACTGACATTATCTCACAGAGCCCTACTACTCAACTCTTTGAGGCAAACACTACTACTCTTAGTACTTGTGCACTCTTAGTACAAATTTCTTCAGACTTTATTATGTACACAGTCACGATGTGGGTAGATTGCAAAATAGCCAGCCAAATTCTCCTCCTTGTACCCATGTGCTTCAGTAGTTCTTTCCCATACTGAGTCTTGACTTGGTCACGTGGCTTGCTTTAGCCAACAGAACCCATCCCTGCTGTCATTCCCCTCTCCAGCAAGATGGAACTCTCCGCAGGTTGAGTCAAGGGTCTGGAGCCAGACTGCCTGGATTCAAGCACACAAACATGATGCAAAGGGTTTGAAAAGCATTTATGCCCTGAGGCTTGTCCCCTTTGCTGTGCTTGTAGCCGTGACACCACTATTTGAACACGCTTGAGCTAGCTTGCTAAGATGGCCATGGGAAGAACTGAGGAGCCTCAGCAAATAGCCAACCATCAAACACGTAAATGAGGCTATCCCAGAGCATCTGGCCCCAGCTGATCCACCAGCTATTGGTGGCTGCAGGATGGAGCCTAAGAGAGACCAGCAGGAGAACCACCCAGCTGAACCTAGCCCAAGTGTCAACCCACAGAATGATGAGCTAATGAATGATTGTGGTGGTAAGCCATTAAGTTTTGGTGTGATTTGTCATACAGCAAAAGCTAATTGATAGAGGGTGCATCTTCCAAAGGACAATGTTTTGCAATTAAAATCAGCAGAAATTCTTTTCTTTATCAGGGCTACATAAATTAATAGTGCATCTTACAATTGATGATTTAGATTTGATGCAATACAGTATTATATTTACTCAGCAGATAAGAAAGATAGGCATTTGACGGTTACTTGCCTTGAGTCTGAACTAGTAAGTAGTGGAATTGGATCCAAGCTGTGTGACTCCAGACTTTTTACTCTTGACCTACAGATAGCTGGAGAGGAAAATGATATGAACTTGTTGGTGGGGAAAGCAGGGTCAGGTTTTGAAGGCTGCCTTAGAAACCCTTGCAGAGGTTGAATTTTACTAGTTGGGAATAAGTGGCCAGTCGAGTGGGAAAGATGAAGTAATTATCATTTCTTTTTGACATTGACTACATAAAATCTTCATATCACTTCCAGGAACAAAAAGATAGAGTGCTGTGGGGATGCAGGGTGGGGTCTGGAAGCCCTGGTTTGTCAGCTCTGTGTTGGGGCAGAACTGCAATGCAGGAGAGGGCCTGAGCAGTGAGTCTGGGAGAGCTGGAGGCCTCTGACCCAGAAAAGAGAGGGGAAACCCTGGGCACCTGTGGCCTAAGCAGCTGTGGATTGTTCTCCTTCATGGAGTGGATGAAGCCAGTGGATCAAGTGCATGTTAAAACTAAAAGGGTGTGGAGAAATGGACTATGGCTTCATTAGAGCCACCGAAGACCACGAGACAATTATCAGTAGTGTTAGAACAGTGTCAGTGTGGTGGAAATGCCTCTTCTTCACTACTGCTGAAGCCCAGGAGAGTTATACCAGCAAATCCAAGCAGCGGCACAATAACGGTGCAAGAAGCATTGCCAACTGGAGTAGATTTATTGCGAGGCTCACATAGCTTAATTTTTAGGGCTTCTCACTTATAGAAGCCCCTTGTGAGACCTTGGGAGGGGCTCTGGTAACCTAGTCACATGGTTAAATGTTTCCACAAAATTTGCAAAAGTAAGACCACATAGCTGCAATCAGTTGATGCAGCACATAGCACAGTTGGTGCACTCTATGCAAAGTCTCTTCTGTCACCACCTCATCCCATTATGGTGCTGAAGTGGCCAAGGTGATCTTTGGAACCCAGTTAAGAGGAGCTGGAGCTGAACATACATTTCTTTGGGTCTGGGGAGATGTAGTTACGGAATTCACAGTGACTTGCATGTATAGCTCTAGCTTTCTCTGCACAGGAATGCCTTCAGGGGTATTTCTCCACCCTCTCTGTCAACTTATCTAGCATCCTGGCAGGAGGTTCAAGGCCAGAGATCACATCTCCACTCTCCTAAGACATCTTAGGAGATGGGCAGGGGAAGAGAAACACGGAGTGAAATGGACATAGCCGGTAGGTTTACCACTGAAAATTCTTCCAATCAGCATTCATTTAAAATGAAAAGCAATGAATTTGGTACTCATCAACATAGTTTTGATTTTGAATCAAAACTAACAATGTAAGAAAAGCCCATCAATCATGGTAGAGAAAAGTCCGAATTTTCTTCCTGCAGAAAATTATATTATAAAAATGTCACATGTGGCCTTCCTCCTAAAAACCTATAACTCCAGTCTAATCGTGAGTAAAACATCAGACCACTCCTAATAGAAGTATGTTTTACAAAACACTCACCAGGATGCCTCAAAACTGTCAAGGTCCTAAAAAACAAGGGTAGTCTGAGAAACCATCCCAGCCAAGAGGAACCTAAGGAGGCATGATGAGTAAATGCAGTGCCATCTCCTGGTTGGGATCCAATGCAATGCCATCTCCTGGTTGGGATCCAATGCAATGCCATCTCCTGGTTGGGATCCAATGCAATGCCATCTCCTGGTTGGGATCCAATGCAATGCCATCTCCTGGTTGGGATCCAATGCAATGCCATCTCCTGGTTGGGATCCAATGCAATGCCATCTCCTGGTTGGGATCCAATGCAATGCCATCTCCTGGTTGGGATCCAATGCAATGCCATCTCCTGGTTGGGATCCTGGGACAGAAAAAGGACACTGGGTAAAAACGGATGAAATCTGAACAATGGATGGGCTTTGGTTACAATAATGTGTCAATATTGGCTCAATCATCATCACAAATGTTAATCTAAGATATTAATCAGTGGAAATTGGGTGGGGGATTTATGGAACTTGGCAATTTTTCTATAAATCAAAAACTGTTTTATAAAGTTTATTTAAAATGTCGCATGAAAAACACATTCATGAGTATGCAGCCCAAAACATAGGAAAAGAACTTATTAGAGTGGTAGGAAAAAGGAATTGATAAAATTTTTAGGTTTTTTTTCTGGATTTTGTGAAATTTATGATTGCAATTATGTGGGCAACATTTTTTCCCCTTCCCTACTGCTGGAGGCCCTAGAAAGCCCAAACTTTTAAAATTTGTAGTTTACTGTGATTTCTGTTCTAATTCTAAAGGAAACATTCACTTTTGTATCCAACTTTGTATTTGTAATTTTCTTATAGAGGTTCCTTAAATTGTGTAAGTTTAAGGCTCCAAACATGGATCT
This sequence comes from Symphalangus syndactylus, assembly GCF_028878055.3. NCBI lineage: Eukaryota > Metazoa > Chordata > Mammalia > Primates > Hylobatidae > Symphalangus > Symphalangus syndactylus. The sequence goes on along the minus strand of NC_072426.2, from coordinate 158,020,128 downwards.
ACCCTTGGTTGACATTGATCACTTCTGAGTAGTTAGAAAAACGTGTCCAACTCCACAATTGAATACCTACTCTGTGTAAATGAAGAGGACGTGCAGAGGAGTAAGAAACACTGGGATGGTTGATGAGGATTTACGGGACACACTGCCTCCTTCCAGGCCCTTACAGTTTCACGGGGGCATGGATGTATGCCTAATATAGTTGCAGCCCCAACATGGATTGAACAAAAAGCACTCAGTTATTGATGCCAATCTTCCTTTAACCAGCCAATTACCAAAGTCTGTAATTAAAAGCACATTGGCTATTATTAATTGATGTGGCTATACTTCAGATAGCCATGCTCAAAAGCAATAGATGCAGAAGATTAATAATAATCACAGCTTCGTAGTTCCTAATCACAAGTGGGAACTTTTGAGACAAGGCCACTGTAAACCTGCTAATCAGCTTGTCCCAGCAAGACTTGATTCTTTCTTTCTTTTCTTTTTGACATGGTCTTGCTCTGTTGCCCATGCCAAAGTGCAATGGTGCAATCACGGTTCACTGCAGTCTCGACCTCCTGGGTTCAAGAGATCCTCCCACCTCAGCCTCCCATGTAGCTGGGACCTCAGGCTACAGGTGCACACACCATGCTGAGCTAGTTTTTGTATTTTTTGTAGAGACAGGATCTCGCCATGTTGCTCACACTGGTCTCAAACTCCTGGGCTGAAGTGATCCGCCGACCTTGGCCTCCCAACGTGCTGGGATTACAGGCATGTGCCACTGCACCCGGCCCAACTCTCTTTAGCTTCTCCAGGAGATTGATCAATCAGTGTTAGGCAGATGTCAATGTGGATCTAGCCAGAATTAGCCACAACATTTTAATCAGGCCAAAATGTAACAAGCGCAGCAGAAACTGAAAAGATACTCAAATTTCCACTAGGAAATTTGCACCACTACAATATCCAATTGGCTCTTATTCCCTTGGCTAGAGAGATGTTTGAAAAAAAAGGAAGTAGAAAGGAGGGTTAAGACTGGTTTCTTAAAGAAGTAAGTACAAAGAAGTATAAGTTCATGCTGTCTGCTTCTAAAAGAATTCTATTCCTCATAACTACATAACATTATAATGCTACTGATTCATAAGGAGTTTAAATTAATTCTATCGGAGAGGACACCAGGATTATTAGTGTTCAGTTTCATCTAGGATCTTTATTCTTTAATGTTGTTGGTCCCACAGACACATTTCAGTATACAAAAACACTGCAGTGTTAATAGCCAAAAGAAAAGCCATTATGATGTGAATAGTGGTCATTGTGATCACTGTGACACAGTTTTTAAAAACTTTTTCTTAGAGACAGGGTCTCACTGTGTTGCTCAGGCTGATCTTGAATTCCTGGACTCAAGCAATCCTCCTGCATTTGCCTCCCAAAGTGCTAAGATTACAGGTGTGAGCCACCGCACCTGGCCCAATTTTTAAAAACAATCATGTCCTTCATCAAAAAAAAAAAAAAAAAAGGCTGGGCACGGTGGCTCACGCCTGTAATCCCAACACTTTGGGAGGCCAAGGCAGGTGGATCACGAGGTCAGGAGATCGAGACCATCCTGGCTATCATGGTGAAACCCTGTCTCTACTAAAAATACAAAAAACTAGACGGGTGTGGTGGCGGGCGCTGGTGGTACCAGCTACTCGGGAGGCTGAGGCAGGAGAATGGTGTGAACCCAGGAGGTGGAGCTTGCAGTGAGCCGAGATCGTGCCACTGCACTCCAGCCTGGGCGACAGAGCAAGACTCCGACTCAAAAAAAAAAAAGACAAAAAAAAAGACTGGTTTCTTGCCTAAGTCACAAACTCCCAATTATAGAGTCTGGAATCTTCATTTAATGAGAACACCAAGGGTATGGTTGTCAATCCTATGACACATGTCTGAGGTAGGTATTATTCCTGATTTAAGGAGGATGCAGTGAGGCTTGATGCGGATTCACCCACCCCAAAGCCTGTGTTCTTAACCACTATGCAATACTGCCTCCCATCAAAGTCTCTATCTCAAGGCCACAAGACAACCCCATACATTGTAAAACTTTTTGGAGTGATTAGATAAAAAGTTTTTTGTTTTTTTTTTTTAAGTGCTCATGCTGAAAGAGACCTAAGAGATTATTTAGCCAAGCTCCCTTATAGCCTGAGGAGAAATCTAGGTTCTAAGGAATGAAGTTGCTTCCCAATATCACCTAGAAGTTCCTGCCAGGAGGAGTCTGAACTCAGGTTTGATTCTGGGTTGTGTGCCTTTCCCACCCTTGAGTTGCAAAGCACCTGCATTAAGCGCTAGAACCCAGGGAGAGGCACCCAGTTTAAGAGAAAAGTGTCTTGAGGAGAAGAGATAAGGTGAGACAGCCAGTGACGACCATCCACAAGTTACAGGTTGAATTGTCACCCCCATATTCCCCAAGTTCATATGTTCAGGGGTTTGTTGTTGCTGTTGTTGCTTTGAGACAGAGTCTTGCTCTGTCCCCCAGGCTGGAGTGCAGTGGCCTGATCTTGGCTCACTGCAACCTCCACCTCCCTGGGTTCAAACAATTCTTCTGTCTCAGCCTCCCGAGGTGCTGGGACTACAGGTGTGCACCACCACGCCCCGCCAATTTTTGCATTTTTAGTAGATACAGGGTTTCACCATGTTGGCCAGGCTGGTCTTGAACTCCTGACCTCAGTTGATCTGCCTGCCTCGGCCTCCCAAAGTGCTAGGATTACAGGCGTGAGCCACCGTACCTGGCCATTCAGGTATCTTAGAATGGGAACTTACTTGGAGATTACCTCATGATTACAGAGGTCATCAAGTTAAAATGAGGCAATTCGGGTGAGCCCTAGTCCAGGATGACTGGTGTCTTTATAGAACGGAGGGATTTGCACACACACACCACAGGGAAGATGGTGTGAGGAGACATAGGGAGAAGATGGGCATCTGCAAGCCAGAGTGGCCGGGCACAGATGCTCTTTCATGAGCCTCGGAGGCAGCCAGTCCTGCCCACGCCGTGATTTTTTACTTCTAGTCTCCAGAACCAGGAGAGACCATACATTTCTGTTGTTGAAGCCACTCAGTGTGCGGTACTTCGTTCCAGCAGCCCTTGAAAAAAATAGACCACAGAACTTGGGAGGTGCCTGCAGAGGTTCTGGGGCTGAGGGACCGGTTGGAGAAGAGGAAAAAGGAGAGGCAAAGATGACAAAATCATGGGTGGGGAGGCGGATCTGGACAGAAAAACCAGGGATCAGCAAGCTGGAACGAGTGAAAACGAACGTGGAGTCCATTTTTTCTAGATCTGGAAGATACAGATCTAGAGGAGATCTAGAAGCACTGAGCCGCTAGAGAGGTTGCTGGTGTGTGTGTTGCCCTCACCCCACTGCACCACTGCGCCCAGCACACTGTGGGAGACACCCAGGGAAAGTCCTTCACTTATTTGTGGGAGTGACCTGCAGGGTGGCTGAGGCCTGGAGCGAACCCATGGTCAGTTTCCCCTGCCTGCAGCCCAGACATAGCCCTGCGGTGGTTGTGCCCACACTCTGGGGGCAGCCTCAGTGCCAAGTGTGGTACTGCCCTCACTAGCATTTAGCCTCTGTGCCCCAGCTTCCTCTTCTGTGAAAGGACAGTAATGACAGTACCTACCCCACCGGGTTATGAAGATTAAATAGAATAATGTGTACGCAGTGTTTGCAGCAGTGCCTGGCATCAAGCACTGGGTAAACAGTATCTGGTATTATCAAAGGCCTTTATGACAACAATCATTCTTCAAACGGCCCTCCAGCGAACGCTGGGCGCAAACCCTATGGTAACGAGGACCAATGTTGTTAGAGGCTGAGGTTCCTGGTAGGTCCCAGGTGCTAAAAGGAAGAGCAGCCTTTGGGATGTGAGCCCGAAAACCATCGTGTTGGCTTCTGAAGCCCCCAGATGGGCCTGGCAGGGACGCGGAAGCCCTCAGAACCGCGGAAGCCCTCAGAACCGCACAGCAGGTGGCCGCCCTGGTGCAGTGCGCAGTCGGCCCTCAGCTCCCCTGCACCGGCGCGAGCTGCGGGCGCTGCCCACGTCAGGCTCTGCAGACACCAGACAGAAAAGGTCTTCCGGCCAGGCAGCGTGGGGAAACTCTGTGGGGCCGCGGTGAAAAGGGGCTCAAAGGGGCCGCGCCCGTCCGTGTCAAGGAAATACGGAGAGGAAAGCCTTGCCTCCAGGGCCCTCGCAGCAGAATTCTGCCCGGCCTGCCAGGAGGCCAGCAGGGCACGGGCTGAGGGTGCAGGATCCGGAGGGCGCCGCCCGCCCCTCGGGCATCGCGGGGCCCAGGGTCCGCGGGGCCTCTGAGCTGAGGTGGTCCAATGTACCCTTTGTCCTTCCTCAGATTCATTATGAAATCCGAGGCAGTCTGGGCGGCTCCAGCTGCGTTCGCCCGCCGCCGCCTCTCGACCGCCGGCCACCCGCCAGCCACGCGCGCCCAGACTGGAGGGCGGCCGGGCTCTCGGCGGGGCGGGGCCTGCCGGGGGCGGGGCCTGCGGGCGGGGCGGGGCCGCGGGAAGGCGGGGCCGGCGCGGCGAGCGCACCAGCGGCATCCTGGCTCAGGCGCTGCGGTGGCGGGGGCGCAACGAGCGGGCCGAGGCGGCGGCGCCAGCGGCGCCTTAAATAGCATCCGGAGCCGGCGCGGGGCAGGGAGTGGGCTGCTGTGACAGCCGGCGACGGAGCGGCCGGTCCACGGAGGAGGTGAGTGCGCCCGCCGTGCGGAGCCGCGCCTGCTCCCGCGGCGGTGCCCGGGCCCCGGCCGAGGCGCTGGCTGACGTTGCCCTTCAGGGCCGAGCCCGGAGCAGCGGCCGCCGCGGAGGCGCGTGAGCCGCCCCAGGCTCGTGGGGCCGCGCCGCCTTTCCGGCCTCCTGCCCGCGGCCCGTCTTCCCTTGGCAGCCGGAGGCCTCCTGGGCGCCCGTACCGCCGCAGCTTCCTGTGTCTGAGCCGCGGGCGGCGCGGGCGCGGAGCTGGTGCGCGGCCGGGGATGCGCGCCGGACCGACCCCCGTGTTTGCGGCAGCGGGGACCGGCCGGGCGAAGCAGCCGGACGCCGCGCTTCGGCTGGGAGGAGGTGGCCCCGCCGGGCCGCTGACGTTGCCCTCGGCCGCGGCCCCCGCCTGCCCAGAGGCCGGGCTCGCGGGCGTTCGGACCGTGCGTGGGGCGAGACTGCACTCGCGCCGGCTGAGATGCCGGCCCCACGCCGCGCGCCGGCACGAGGCCCACAGGCAGCTCAGAGGCCGCTGCCAGAGGCAGACATTCTCTCGGTGTCTCCAGAGGAGTGCCCGTGGCCCCTGCACTTGGCCGTGGAGTCATTGATCTAAGGAGTGCCGGCATTTTTTGAAATTGAGAAGCAAAGATGATGTCTGTCACCTGGCAGCGTAGACGGAGAGTGGCGGTAGATGACTTGAATGGACACGTGGATTCGAGTCTGGGGACAGGCGTTCCCCCAGTCAGTGCATTGTGAGAGTGAGGAAACCCCTTCCCCACTCGTCCAATTTCAAGGTTATGGAGCGTAGTTAAGAGTGACCATTCTAAAAGCGTCCTCTAGTGCCCTGGCTAAGACTTTTAAGCTTCTTGGTGCAGGAGTGTCTGAAGTCCCGCGACTCGCACTGCCCTGCCTTTTTATTTTCTTGACCTTTGATTAGCGTTGAGGGAAACTGGTTAAATCTTGCAGTTTCTGCCACACATTTCACAGCTTAACCTGTGATTGTCCCAAAGAAAACAATTACTGGCTTCATGCAAGCAAAAAAATCAGACTTCTAGTTGATTGTTTCTTTCTTTTTTTTGTTTTTTTTCAAGTGGACGTGGAAGGTTAGGTTGGCTAAAACTTAAAGTTTGAGTTGTAGGTCTGTGCTGGGTAGGCTTGAGAAGATGGAGCTTTTTAAGGAACCATTGCTCGCCATCAGATTGGAGCCAGACAGTGCGGTGTGATATAGTGGAAAAGGACCAGGTCTGGGGAGACTTACTTTCTTGTTCTGACTCAGCTCGGAAAACACCTCCCTAGTCTGAGGCCCCCCTCCTTATATTTGTGAACAAACTGCATTAGACTAAAATCTTTCATGAGTCCAAATTCTGTGACTAGAAAAATAAACTTGTTAGCAGCACACCTTATACCTCTCCCCTTTAAAATAGACATATTAAAGACTTCTGTTTTCTGAATTTACTGTAAATAGAATACTTAAAAAAAAAAATTACCCAGACGGGCGTGGTGGCTCACTGTAATCCCACCACTTTGGAAGGCCGAGGCGGGCAGATCACTTGAGGTCAGCAGTTCGAGACCAGCCTGACCAACATGGACCCTGTCTCTACTAAAAATACAAATAATTAGCCAGGCGTGGTGGCATGCATCTGTAGTCCCAGCTACTCGAGAGGCTGAGGCAGGAGAATCGCTTGAACTCAGGAGGCAGAAGTTGTGATGAGCTAAGATCCCACCACTGCACTCCAGACTGGGCGACAGAGCAGGACTCTAAAAAAAAAAAAAAAAAGTTACCCTTCCCCACAATTATAAGCATTTTGACATACCCTTCCCCACAATTATAAGCATTTTGACATATTTACTTCCTGTCTCTGTTGTTCATATTTTGGCAGTATTTTTATTATTGTCACAGGCAGCCTGACTAAAAAGAAATCTGGGCTTTTAAGTTTTTGGTATTTGGGAGGTAGATACAAGTGACCCATGCATGTAGGGATAGGTATCTATTTATACCATACAGGTAGAGTTTTCATAGCCACCTCTACTTTTGGGTGAAGTTTAGGCTAACTGAAAGTGTACCAGCATGCCGTGGTATATGCAGAAAAATGAACATAATTCAAATTATGTGATAGTTTTCTCTTGTTGCCATTATATATAACCCAGGGCTTACCACAAACTGAAATTTCTTATGCATTGACGTTTAGTATTTGATGTAAAATGACTATCTCAGAGTTGCTGCCACAAACACTGGTAAAACTGGTAAAACTTTCTAGCATGCTTGATGTCTAGGTCTTGCTACATCTGTTTTGATGTAACCGTTTTGTGGAAAATGGTTGTGTGTTTGGGGAGGCTTTTGAGAAAAGATAAGGTTGTCTTGTCATTACAGCTGGGTATTTCTCCTCCTCTCTCCTTTCCAGTTTCACTTTTCTGGAAATAGCAAGATTATAGGAATAGTAATTTCTAGATATTTATAGTCAGTAACCTTAGAGGAATGTTTAGTTTTTAAGATCAATTGAATTTATTGTGTAAGTTTGCCATTTAAAACAGGTGCCCATTTGTGTTTACTGTCTTTTGTAACCAAACTCTGTTCAATTAGAATCCATTAGTAATGTTTTGTGGACAGTCTTGTTTGGATGATGCAGTGCATGAGGCTCCTGTACTACAAAATAGAAAAGAAGTTTCTCTAAGGCAGCTCAAAGCTGTTGATATCCTAAAGCCTTTTTAGGCCTCACTCTCTGACGGGCAGTGATCTGACAGGCAGTGATCTGACAGGAGGTAGATAAAGGTGCCAGAGTTTTTAGTGAAGGTTGGGAGTCCAACTTGGTAGTCAGACAAACACGTGATGGTCAAAAGTGCCTTTGACACTGGGGCCTGGAGAATAATTCTCAGTGGCCAGAGCTGATCTGAAGCTGCAGGCAGTTGAGTTTGAGTTTCAACATGCTGGTACTTCAAGGGGCTTCTGAAAAGTTTTAAAGGAGCACAAGCCCTGAAGGAGAAGCTGAACTTAGTGAACTGGAGAAGGCAGGGGCAGTTTTACCAGGGTTTGTGGCAGCAACTCTAAGATTGTCATTTTACATCAAATGCTGAACATCAATGCATAAGAAATTTCAGTTTGTGGCAAGCCTTGGGTTGTATATAATGGCAAGAAGAGAAAACTATCACATAATCTGAGTTATGTTCATTTTCTACATCATGACATTTTCACTTTTTTTTTTTTTCTTTTTTCCCAGATAAGGTCTCACTCTGTCGCCCAGGTTGGAGTACAGGCACAATCATGGCTTGTTGCAGCCTCCACCTCCCTGGGCTCAGTTGATCCTCCCACCTCAGCCTCTCCAGTAGCTTAGACTATAGGCACACATCACTATGCCCAGCTAATTTTTATAGTTTTTTGTAGTTAAGTGGTTTTGCCATATTGTCCAGTTGTCTCGAACTCCTGGGCTCAAGCGATTTGCCCTCCTTGGCCTCCCCAAAGTACTAGGATTACAGGCGTGAGCCACTGCACGCAGCCCACTTTCTCTTTCTTGACTGTGTTAGAAACAACACAGTATTCATTCACTTATGACCTTTGAGGATTCAAGAGGGGCGGGTGAAATATTGGAGACTCCTTGAAGTGTGGCTGGCTTGGAGGGTGTCACACCCTTGGACAAAAACTTAAGTGGAGGTGAGTAAGGGCCCTGCTCCCCTGTGCTGCATGCCTTAGAAGGATGTGATCATCTGGAGGCAAATAGCTTGTTGTTTGAGGCCAGGAGTTCAAGACCAGCCTGGGCAACACAGCAAGACCCCATCTCTAGAAAAAAAAAAAGTAAAAACAATAAAATAAAATCTCAAAACTGGTGGTTCCATATAGGTGCCTGGGCTGATTCTCTTTATGAATTATTTGCTGGTCTTCAAGTTTAAATAAAATTCTGAAAGCTGTCTAATATCTAAAAACCGCTTGCCACAGAAAAGCTATATTCGTTTTTCATATTTTAAGAGTCATACATGCTTATTGGAGAAAATTTGGGAAATAGGAGAAATGAAGCTCTTCCAGAGATTAAATACTATTAACGTTTTGTTGTATTTCCTTCCAGTCTTTTTTCCCTTTACAATAAACAAATTTTAAGCATACATTGTTAATTAAAGATTACAATTTTGACAATTTAATCACCTAGGTTATATTGTGGGCTTTTTTCCACGTTGTTACATATTCTTTAGAAAATAAGTTCTGAAGACAACTGCATTATTTGCTGTATGGGCCATAATTTAGTTACTTCTCCCCAGTTGTTGGATATTTTTCAGAACAGTTTACCAACCTTTGTTATATGTTTAAACATGTCTTTAAAAAATAAGAAATGTTCTGCTTTAAAACTCTTGAAATTAATAATAATTTGAAAAGTGTTTTTACTAATGAATAGGTTTAATGGACTTTTGGGTTCATGTATTCTAGTCAAAAGCAGTTGAAATAGGGATTTCATGGTTTGGAAAGAGAAATGGAAAGAAGTTAGGGCATGAGAGGAGGAAACGGGGCTGCCTGTAGACCATTTCTCATTCTGGAGGGGACTTCTGATAAACGTAGGCTCTATCCATTAGCACAGCTTTGGGTGCTATAGAAATGGGCACTTTCCCCTTAGGTTTGCTGTGGGAGAAATGTCTATATTAAGAAGGACTGAAATACTCTGAATACTATTTATTCCTTTATTAAGCAGAGTCATGAGAAAGTGCTTCCGGAGCTAGTTTCTCCTTCAGGACCCAGGTGTCTGCCACGAAGCGGGGCTGTGGTAGGTGACCGAGGTGGTGGCCACAGCCTGGACACGGCCAGGCTTAGGAACGGAGCAGTGATGAGAGCAGCAGACAGAGCCAGGTGCTGCTAAGCTTCTGATGGGTTAACTCTTAGTACCCCCAGCAACCCTGTAAGGTAGGTCCTGCTGCTATCCTTACTGTACACAAGATAAAGGAACAAGTGCAAAGATTAAGTTGCTTAAACCAGAATTTGAACCTAGGCAGTCTGGCTTCAGGGTCTGTGCTCCTAATTGCTTGGCTCTACTGCCCCTCCAGAGCTAGAAGTGTCTCAGTCCAGGAGGGCCTAGAAAGTTCCAGGGTTAGGCCAGGCGCAGTGGCTCACCCCTGTAATCCCAGCATTTTGGGAGGCCGAGGCAGGTGGATCACCCTGACAATATGGTGAAACCTCGTCTCTACTAAAAATACAAAAATTAAATGGGCGTGGTGGTGCGTGCCTGTAGTCTCAGCTACTCAGGAGGTTGAGGCAGGAGAATCGCATGAACCCAGGAGGCGGAGGCTGCAGTGAGCCAAGATTGCGCCACAGCACTCCAACCTGGGTGACAGAGTGAGACTCTGTCTCCAAAAGAAAAAAAAAGAAAGTTCCAGGTTATACAGCTGGCAGTAAGACAGGAAGGACAGAGCTGGGTCTCCTTCGGTGTCACTGCTCCTTGATTTTACCCCCATCTCATTTACACTCTGCCTTGAATTATCTCTTTATACCACTAGAGTGCTGAAAGAGACCACAAATTTTGATTCAGCTTGGCTCAGGGAGTGATAAGATCACTTGCTATGTAGCTGTGACTTTCTAGAGAATTAAAAAATAAAAGGCTTTGCCTGCCCTGAACATCAGTCTTGTAAGGCTGGAGAACAATTGAGACGCATGATTGGCCAGGTGCAGTGGCTCACGCCTGTAATCCCAGCACTTTGGGAGGCTGAGGCGGGTGGATCATGAGGTCAGGAGATCAAGACCATCCTGGCTAACATGGTGAAACCCTATCTCTACTAAAAATACAAAAAATTAGCCAGGTGTGGTGGCGGGTGCCTGTAGTCCCAGCTACTTGGGAGGCTGCAGGGCTCGGAGGGGGGTGACTTGGCCAAGGTGACACAACCTGCCTGCCCCTCTGGCCATGCACACGTGTGGAGTTTGTTCCCAGGCCCTGTGCCTGTTCAAAGAATGGCTGGACGTCGGTATTGCCCTTGGTTTCTGCCCTGAAGTCCAGTCAGTCAGCAGTTCTGCTTATTCTGACCTACTTTCTGTGCAGTATTGCCCAACACACATGTATTTCCTCCTTGCCTTCTCAGTATTGCCATCGTGATCCAGAATTGTCACCTCCAATTTAAACAGTGAAGGCCTTTGTTAGAAGGAGGGGCAGGATGCAGAGGGGGATGGTTGCTTTTTCTAAATCGTAGCTCAGGCCGGGCGCGGTGGCTCACGCTTGTAATCCCAGCACTTTGGGAGGCCGAGGCGGGCGGATCACGAGGTCAGGAGATCGAGACCACGGTGAAACCCCGTCTCTACTAAAAATACAAAAAAAATTAGCCGGGCGTGGTGGCGGGCGCCTGTAGTCCCAGCTACTCGGAGAGGCTGAGGCAGGAGAATGGCGTGAACCCGGGAGGCGGAGCTTGCAGTGAGCCGAGATTGCGCCACTGCACTCCAGCCTGGGTGACAGAGCGAGACTCCGTCTCAAAAAAAAAAAAAAAAAAAAAAAAAAATCGTAGCTCTGATCAGATCCCTCCTAAGCAGAAGCCTTCCAGGCTCCCCTCCATAAGGCTGCAGGTGTTTATTTACCTTGCCTGTCAGGGGCTTCTGCAGCTTGGTTCCTACCTGCTATCGCCACTCCTCTCCAAACTACCATATCCTGAGGCTTCTAGAAAGCAAACTCTAGTGGCATGGGGTTAGTGGGTCTGTGTACCCAAGACACTGTACCTGGGTGCTGTCATCTGCCCAACCGACCTTCCTATGTCCTGGTCCGATGGTGTCCTTGATCCTATAGATCAAGACACTGAAAATCTCTAGACTCAAACCTGTGCTTTTGCTGGGATAAAGTTTGTGTTGAGTACACCTAGGCTGGGTGTGGTAGCTCACGCCTGTAATCCTAGCACTTTGGGAGGCTAAGGCAGGTGGATCACCTGAGGTCAGGAGTTCAAGTCCAGCCTGGACAACATGGCGAAACCCTGTCTCTACTAAAAATACAAAAATTAGCCAGGTGTGGTGGCAGGTACCTGTAATCCCAGCTACTCAGGAGGCTGAGGCAGGAGAATCCCTTGAGCCTGGGAGGCGGAGGTTGCAGTGAGCCGAGATCATGCCACTGCACTCCAGCCTGGGTGATAGAGTGAGGATCTGTGTCCAAAAAAAAAAAGTACATCTAAATGGTACGATGCCCATGTTGGCCTATTTGGAATGCCATTCCTTGTCCCACAGAGCCCTGCTCCTCAGAGGCACTTTTCCTGGAGTGACTCTCCCCTTCCTCAGCTACGCTGACTGTCATTCAGCTGTGGATGCACCAGCGATCACGCTAGTGGTTAAAATATCGAAATACTCCCATCCTGGCTAGAGGATAGCTGCTACCCAAGTGCCCCACCCTTCATGTGGAAACTAAAGGGTTAATACATGGGCAGCAGAGGAACTTCGGAGCCCTGTTTTGGTGCACTGGCCTGTGTCTTTTCTGACTGGTTGGTGTCTGTCCGTACTGGCTATTAAATATTTTGATGAGCATCCCAGACTCTGTCCCACGTGCGTCTTTTCATGAGTGCATATCTGGCTTCCACAGATTGGCACCCCAGCCACACTCTAAGCTCTGGGCACATGGGAGACCTAGTCATTGTCATCTCTGTGTTTTCAGCAGCGTTTAATACAGGGCCTTACCGCTAGTAAGCATGTAAGATTATCTAATGATGGATTGAAGGTAGGGCAGGTTCCGATGGTCAGATGTCCCATAGAAGGTGGTCTCTAACAAGAATATACATTGTAATGTTCCAGGTTTGTCTATTCTGATACTGTGCAAAACTTAGATCTTATAGCTAAGATCAAGGCATCGAAAGTCTCTGGACCTAAGCCTGTGCTTTCACTGGATGAAGTTTGTGTTTCGGAGTACATCTGAGGTGTTTCTTTCCGTGTAGTTTCAGTTGTGTTGGAGAAGCAGGTGGCTGTGGTCTTTGCAGGGTGTGGGAGGGGAGGAGATTAGTGTTGAGCTCCAGCTAATGTTACATAACTCTACTGTAGTCTTCCTTTACCTGGTATTCCTGTGTTCAAATTGCCCCTTGTTTCTGTGCCACTAGTGAAATGGTCAAATGGCTCATTGTTCCTTCTGTAGGACGATTACCTACATTGTGCCTCAGGCAAGCTTCTGAGGCATCCCAGGATGGGGAGCTGGTGGGGGGCCTTGTCTGTCAAGCAGCCCAGCCAGCCACCTCACAGTGGTTGGGAACTGAGTTCTCGAGGGGGTGGCTGAGCAGCCCAGATTCCCAGGTTAGACTCTGAAGACAGCCAGTCTGTGCTTTTCTCTCCTGATGTGAGTCAGAGGCAAACTCTGCCGATGCCAAGACCTCCCTAGAGTTCAGGCAGGGTGAAGATCCTTGTCCTTGGGGTCAGGGCTGAAGCTTCAGGGTGTCCAGGACAGACCTTCAGAGGAGGCCAGCCCTGGAGCCTGGCATGGGTCTTGGCCTCAAGTCTCTGTCCTCCAGAGAGGCCGGCTCAGTCTCCTCATCCTCTCAGGCAGGCCAGGTGACAGTCACCAGTAGTGTCCTGCTCTCTCTGGCATGCTTCCCTCCATCACTGGGTGATGCTCAGTGTCTTTGCCTCCCTCTTTGATGTGACAGTCCCTTTTTGCAGGGTTTTGCAGGCACTGTCCCTCTGCCTCGCAGGTGTGGCACGCATTTCAGGGTGCTTCCATTAGCAATTTCATTCATTGTTGCCCACGGTGGGGAACAGATGGAGACACTAGCCAGGCAAGCCACCAAAGAGGCTGCAGGGCTGCTCAGGAGATTGAAGGACTGTCTCCAGAGTGGGGTGTATGCCCCATAGTGGCTGGCTAGACCATCCATTAGGGTGTAGAATAGAATAGAAACATTAGAACTTCTATGGATAATTATTTTTTGGCCATCTTTTAAATTCGTATTTGTGTGTTTTCTAATGTTCAGAAAATATTTGCAGGATATACATGTCTATAGTTTATAGATAAAAGCATTTAATGTGAGGGGTGCATTTATTTATTAGGGTACATCATCAGAAGTTTAGAGAACCAGAAAGTTAACTCCTTCTCTAGCACCAGTATCATGAGAGACCTCTGAATGCCATTTTTTAAAAAGGAAAGAATTGGTCAATTAAAGGGGAATAGAAACTGCTCTCTGGCCAGGTTGTGATTCATGTCAAATAGGCCTGTGACTTCAGGCGAGTCAGGTTAACTCCAGAGTAGGTTTTGTCTCTGGTCCCAAAACTTAGCAGTGTGGAAGCCTCATTGGGATCAGGGTTTTATTTTTTTCTCTTTTGTTTACTATCCTATCCCCTAAGGCTGGAGCTGACTTGCATATCCTCAGTATTTGCAAATGGAATATATGGGCGTTTTTCTTGCATGATAATTAAGTATTATGCTGAGTTGGATGCTTCAAGTCAATATTCAGGTTGCCTCCTTTTGTTTAAACCTTTGGGCAGTTGGCAAGATGCAGCCTACATGCCAGTCAGTTTTACTATCCCGCACATGATACCCCCACGCGGTAGAACCATAGAGCCGTGGAGGCCTCAGAAATGTCACCTGAGAGACAGGCTGTTGGGATATAACTTAAATTTTTTTAAGAAGTGGGTATAATGAAACAGCAAAATGTTGATCATTACTGAAGCTGAAGTTGGAGTCATGGGTGCATGAAATATAGTTTTATGATACTACTGTGTCTACATTTGAATAGATTTGAATTTTCATAATAAATTTTAAGTGAAACATGAAGGGAATATAGAGACCCGAAACTAGTGTCACCCATTCCAAGCAGGTCATGGCTGAACTGCATAGTCTCTTTTGCTTTCTGTCTTTTAAACACTGGTCGTTATTCTATAATCTTCCGCAACTTGTTAGGTTTGTTTTGATTTTGGCTTCCCCAGGGCCAGTCACCTCTTTTTATAGTTACCTGAGCTCTTTGTGTAATTTTAGCACATGTCTCATGGTTGTCAACAGCACCTCTCTTCTCCTTCCCCATACAATGAGCTAAATCCTGGTTAACCTTTTCGCTATTTCATTTGTTGCTTCCTCCAACACCACTGAGGTCTTCTACATAACAGGCACAATTTAGAGGTCAGAACAGGGTCCCATGTTTTTGGCAGGCTATGTCCAGTCCTGGGGAACCTCACAGCCTATGATTATCTTGTAGATTCCATTCATCTTTGCTTTTTTTTTTTTCCTTTTGACGGAGTCTCTGTTGCCCAGGCTGGAGTGCAGTGGTGCCATCTTGGCTCACTGTCACCGCCCCCCCCACCCCCCCACCCCGGGTTCAATCGATTCTCCTGCCTCAGCCTCCCGAGTAGCTGGGACTACAGGTGCGCGCCATCATGCCTGGCTAATTTTTGTATTTTTAGTAGAGACGGAGTTTCGCCATGTTGGCCAGGCTGGTCTCAAACTCCTGACCTCAGATGATCCACCCACCTCTGCCTCCCAAAGTGCTGGGTTTACAGGCGTAAGCCTGTAAACCTGGCCTCATCTCTGCTTTTTAAAGTAACAGCAGGTACCTGTTGAAATCTGTAAAAACTCAACTCAGAAGTGGATTTCTCCAAACTCATGAGAGGCTGGTCTTCCTCTCCCTGGGCAGAGAGGTCTTTGTGTTCTGTCTTCTCACTCATGTCCTGCTAAGCCATTTCTGTGGTTATCACTGTCTGAAACCTTGGTCTATTTTAAGAGGTGTAAGTAACTCTACCCAACCTGTGCCCTCTTTAACCTTCTTATCCAGGTCACTGATACGTGATAGCTGTGACCTCTGTGAGCTGCGGGGTGGTGTGGACTCCTTGAAGACAAGGACTGTGTCTTGCTCTTCCCAGTCTCCCACCCCAGGCCTGGGTCCTGGCGGGGACAGGAGGGCTCTGTGAACTAAATACCCACTGGGCGAGGGCGAGCCTCCTGCAGCCAGCTGTTTCTTACTCAGCCGGTTGACAAGAATGCTGTCATGGGAGAGAGAGGCAGAGGCTCCTGGCGGTTGCCTTACAATGCCGCTGCGAGTCCCCAGTCCACCTGCTGCTCCTGCAGGGCCTCCTCCCTGCCTCTTTGCTGGCAGCACTGTCTGGCTGTTGCTAGTGTTTCTCCACCCCCTCCTGTCTCTGCCTGTTCAGACTTGGGCTGGTTCCACCCTCAGCTCTCTGGACAGCCCTCCCTGGGATGCCTGGTGCATGCGTACTGTTTTCTCCCTCCTCTAGATTCCTGGAGCACCAGGGCCCTACCTGCCGTGGTTATCAGATCTGTCTTCTGTAGCTCTGTTAACTCTTGCAGGTGTGTTTGTCTTCATTGATATCCTAAACTTGCTGAAGGCAAAGAAAACCTTGTAAGTACTTTATCCTCAGGCTTTCTGTTTGTCAGGGACTAAAGAGAGTTGGTTATCCCCCTGGAATGTTCAGAGTGTTGCTTCTTTTTTTGTGGTGTGACTCCTTTTTCAAAGAGGCACGAAAGTGGAAGTGGCTCACATAGCAGGTCAGTGGCTAAGCCGGGTCCAGCGTGGGCAGACGGGGCAAAGCATAGCTACGTATTTTCTAGCAGGGGTTTATATCGTATCTGTCATTCTGTTCTGAGGACGGGTCACTACCTAAATCCTTTGTGGAGCAGGTGGGAAATACATAAATACAAGAGGACTTTAACTGACCTGACTCACTTATAGCTTCTTTATCTGGAGAAACTTTTAAAAATACAGCTAATAGTTAGGATGGCAAGTTTTATATTATATTAATTTTTCCACAGTAAAAAATTGGAAAAACTATAGCAACATACAAAGAACAACAACATAGTAGTAAAAACACCCATAAACTCACCGCATAGAATTGGAGGTTTTAACATTGACTCTTTTCTTCATATATCACTGTTCCCTGGGGCTTTTGGGTAAAGGTGAAGACTTGATTGTTTAGTCCTGGATGCCAGGATTGTGTGGCCATCTTTTCCCTTCTCTCACATAGTCTTGGAGAAGCTACCATGATGTTCATGCTGGAAAGCGGCGTAGCTCTCCTCTCTACCCGCTCTCTTCTTTTTTTTTTTTTTTTTTTTTTGGTGAGACGGAGTCTTGCTGTGTCGCCCAGGCTGGAGTGCAGTGGCACAATCTTGGCTCACTGCAAGCACCGCCTCCCGGGTTCACGCCATTCTCCTGCCTCAGCCTCCCGAGTACATGGGACTACAGGCGCCCGCCATCGTGCCCAGCTGATTTTTTTGTACTTTTAGTAGAGACAGGGTTTCACCGTGTTAACCAGGATGGTCTTGATCTCCTGACCTCGTGATCCGCCTGCCTTGGCCTCCCAAGGGATTACAGGCGTGAGCCACCGCGCCCGGCCATCCATGCTCATATTCTGTTTATTTCCATAGTCACCATGGGAAGATGGGAAGATCCTGACTTTGGGCAAAGCACCTGAGAGGACCCCAGGATCTAGGTACCTTCTCTGTGTGCAGTTTCTCAAACAAGTGGAGCTTCCTCTCCATCCGTGGCCCTCGGAGGAGGAGAGTGCCTGCCTAGCTTGGGGCCAGCTCTGGCTATTGTGAAAGGATGTTTGATCCTCTCTGCTGTTCAGTTGTGCTGTCTTCTCCTGGTGTGGGCTCTTGCTTCAGGGCTTACTTTGTGGTTAGCTGAGTCCAGTAAGGTGAAGAGTCTTCTGGATTATTTCAGTGGCAAAAAACCTTTTATTTCCTTCTTTAGCTTTTGTGATAACAGGCCCTGCTTGTCTTGCCTAATACCCTTAGAACGTGCTGTCATGTTCTTCAACTTGCGGTCATAGAGACACAATTCCGACTCTTCCTGTGCTGCACGTCCACTGAAAGAACATGCCGTATTGATCCAGTTCGTGAGTGAGAAGTTTAATCTACACAAGCCTTTTCTGTCTTGCTCTTTGCAGAAGGGTTGCGTCAGCCTAAAAAGTGGATCTTTTTGTCTCCATCCGCTGCCACAAAGCTATTGACTGAGGCTGTCTGTCCAAGTCGGCTGCCTTCTCTAGCCCTTTTTTTTCATTTAATATTTTTAATTGATGTGTAATAATTGCACATATTTATGGGGTACAGAGTGATACTTTAATGTGTATACAATGTATATGATCAATTTAGGGTAATTAACGTATCCATCGTCTCGAACATTTATCATTTCTTTTTTTTTATTTTATTATTATACAAGTTTTAGGGTACATGCGCACAATGTGCAGGTTTGTTACATATGCAGCCATAAAAAATGATGAGTTCATGTCCTTTGTAGGCACATGGATGAAACTGGAAATCATCATGCTCAGTAAACTATTGCAAGGACAAAAAAACAAACACCACATGTTCTCACTCATAGGTGGGAATTGAACAATGAGAACACGTGGACACAAGAAGGGGAACATGACACACCGGGGACTGTTGTGGGGTGGGGGGAGGGGGGAGGGATAGCATGAGGAGATACACCTAATGCTAAATGACGAGTTAATAGGTGCAGCACACCATCATGGCACATGGATACATATGTAACAAACCTGCCTTCTCTAGCTCTTATCAATAAACTTCTCTGCCTCATTGTGACATATCTACAACAGTTGCTTAGCCTTATTCAGTCAGTACTCGAAGACAAGTGGAGTCATCTTGCTTCTCTTAGGAAATTTTTTGAATGGAAACTTGCCCTCTTAAATATGTACCGCCAAAATTTAGCCCTGCTGTCCCACGCAAAGGCTGTACATGACCCGGATATCTTCATGGGGCATGTCCTAACTCTAATCATCATTTTCTCAAGTGGATGTACATGACAGATCTTTGTAGCTGTGTATGGAGAGAGAAGGGAGGAGAGCTATATGTTTTGTTTTGTTTGCTCTGGAGAATGCTGGGCAGGTCCTGTTGTCAGCATTCCGTGCATCTCAGGTGGCCGCCTACTAGCTCCGTGTTTCTGGGAGTGTTCACCTCACTAGAGCCCTCGCATGGGACTCTGGATCTTGTGCTTGAGTCTTGTCTGTTTCCCTGGTTTGGAAGATTCTCTTTTCTGTCACAGAAAACTCACAGAAGTTGGAATCCAGCCCTGGTATGGGGCTCTGGGCTCAAGCCTTTCTGACATTTGCTGTTTTACCTAAGAAAAGTACTTATTTGATCTCTTCCCCAGGGGCAGCCTTGATTTGTGTTAAATGAATCATCAGTCGTCTGTCCAAATCTCAGTGTATCTCAGTGTCTTCTAAAGACACTTGCCCTTAGAGTTGACGGCAGTCTTGGGCTGACATTCTACTTAAGTGAAACAATTTGAGAAATATAAAACATGATCAAAATAACAGCAAGAGAATATTTTTATGTCCCCTTTAAATCAGTGGCTCGCACCCTTTTCTTTTTCCCTGAGTCAGCCAGGAGATGTTCTCTACTCCTTTCTGGTGTGCTGTGTGGGAGTCTGGTAGGGGGTTAGCAGGAGACTACTGAAGTTGGAAAATGCTTAATACCCCCTTTCTTTTTGGAGAATCACTGTTCTATGAATATATCCTCCAGGGACTTGCCGCAGAGACGCAGTCAGAATCACAGAGGGTCTGACACGGTCAGAATCACAGAGGGTCATTCATGACTCAGTAGATGTTTGTTAAGCACCTGTCCTTGGCTCGGGACTGTGTTAAGCACCAAGGGCATATAAAGACAGATGGGAGGAGACCCTGGCCGGGGAGAGGAAGAACCATCTACAGAGGTACTAAGTACCACTCACTGTAAGTGTAAAACAGGAGGTGCTAAGTGCCACACAGGTTTACAAATAAAGAAGTCCTGGAGTTCAGAGGAAGGACTGATTGCTTCTCATAGAGGGGATTGTGTAAGACTTCTGGATGGTTGTGGAACTGCCGCCTCCTCACACATGAAGGAGGGCTCTGAGGACCCTAGAAAGTTGGGCTGGTTGCTCACAAATCACGCTCCTGTCTCCTCCTCCCAGTGTCTCTTCAGTGTTTTGCCATTCATTCTCAGGCTCAAAATTACTTCTGTTTTGTCCATTTGTATCCACTTAAGCAATTTTTAAAAATAATTAAACTTTGGCCGGGCGCGGTGGCTCACGCTTGTAATCCCAGCACTTTGGGAGGCCGAGGCGGGTGGATCACGAGGTCAGGAGATCGAGACCACGGTGAAACCCCGTCTCTACTAAAAATACAAAAAAAAATTAGCCGGGCGTGGTGGTGGGCGCCTGTAGTCCCAGCTACTCGGAGAGGCTGAGGCAGGAGAATGGCGTGAACCCGGGAGGCGGAGCTTGCAGTGAGCCGAGATTGCGCCACTGCACTCCAGCCTGGGTGACAGAGCGAGACTCCGTCTCAAAAAAAAAAAAAAAAAAAAATTAAACTTTTTTTATTGTGGTAGAATATATATAACATACAATTTGTCATGCTAATCATTTTTAAGTACACAGTTACACAATGGTATGAAGTACATTCATAGGGTTGTATAACCACTACCACCATCTCATTCCAGAATGTTTCATCATCCTGAATTGAAACTCTGTACCCGTTAAGCAGTAACGCTCATTCCTCCTCCTCGTGCCCAGCCCCCAGTAACCCCTTTGCTGCTTTCTGTCTCTGTGAATTTGCTGATTCTAGGTACCTCCTAGAAGTGAGATCATGCAGTATTTGTCCTTTGCTTCATCCATATCATGGCATGTATCCAAATTTCCTTCTTTTTAAAGGTTGGATAATATTCCATTGTATAGACTACATTTTGTTGATTCGTTCATCTGTTGGAAATTTGGGTTCGAATCCTGGGCTCTTAAAGCATTGTGCAGCCGGGTGCGGTGGCTCACACCTGTAATCCCAGCACTTTGGGAGGCCAAGGTGGGCAGATCACGAAGTCAGGAGATAAAGACCATCTTGGCTAACACGGGGAAACCCCGTCTCTACTAAAAATACAAAAAAAAAATTAGCCGGGCGTGGTGGCGGGCGCCCAAAGTTCCAGCTACTCAGGAGGCTGAGGGGGGAGAATGGCGTGAACCCGGAAGGCGGAGCTTGCAGCGAGCCAAGATCGCGCCGCTGCCCTCCAGCCTGGGCAACAGAGCGAGACTCCGTCTCAAAAAAAAAAGCATTGTGCACCGTGGCTTGTCATTGTCAGTGTCACCTATGCCCTCTGTCTAGACTTGAACACCCACGCACGACTGGGCTGTTGTGCTCAGCTCTTGAGGTCTGTGGGCTTTGGCTTCAGACCCAGGCACTCATCCTGTTCTCATGTGGAACAAGGGCAGGACATTTGACTTCTATACAGTTTCCTGATCTTTGAGCTGAAGGCAGTAACAACCCCGTGCAGTAAGGACTGTGACGAGGACGCATTTAGCCCTGTGTGCGGTCCCTTAGCACAGCGCCTGACACACAGCAAGTGCTTAAGCACGGTGGCTCCTAACAAAATCATAGCTAAGCGGATTTCCCCAAACATCTTCCTTTCCCTTTCCTATCCTATCCTGTCCTGTCCTGTCCTCTCCTCTGTCCTCTCCTCTCCTCTCCTCTCCTCTCCTCTCCTCTCCTCTCCTCTCCTCTCCCCTCCCCTCTCCTCTCCTATCTGCTTGAGCCCTATTGTTTGTTCCAGATTAATGTGCGAAAATGTGAGCCCTGAGGTCAGGAGGCACTTCTAGTAGCCTTGTCTCTGTCCCTGTGACATGAAGGATAGCTGATTTTCCTAGATGATTCTCATGTGTCGAGGACCAGCTCAGCTGTGCCTTCTCCATGCAACCTTCCCTGAGAGCAAATGCTCCCTGTCAGATTCATTTTGCACTTACTGCTACTTTGTTATCCACTATTTTGTGTACACATTTATGTTACGTCTTTTAATTCCAAGCCCAATATAAGATTCCTGCCCCAATATAAGATGAAAGTGTCCCAAAATTCTCCTTCAGCCTTCCTATTTAAGTCTTACCAAGGCTGTCATGGTATGAGGTGCTCTCAGCCCCTGTATTTGGAACAGCCTCAGGGAGAGAAGGCACCTTGTCCTGAAACCGTCTCTGCCAGTCCTAGTCATGGGCCCTTGTACAGGTCAACTGGCTGAATTACACTTTTTCTAAGGCAAATTTAATGCTAGCTGGGTAATTATTTCTTAGGGTTTCACCTTACAAAGGCAAATGTTGGTTGTTACTGTAAAAAGTGCATTTAAAAATGAGTTTAAAAAGCAATAGAGTATGAGGTTTAGTTAGATAAATGTGGACCCATAGGACAAAATTTATCCTGTTCTAATATCATTCAAATGTGTTCTTGTGACTTGGGAGAATTTTTTCACTAGTAGCACATATATGACTTCAAAAACTGCTTCAATTTCAACAACTTCAATGGAAGAGGAAAATGTGAGTGTATGCCACAGAAAACTGTTTTGATGCCTCAAAAAGTGGCTGTAGAGATGCTCCAAACCCTGTTTGAAGATGCATGTTCAAAGAACTCAAATAACATATTAATGAAATGTGATTTTTTTTTTTTTTTGAGACAGAGTCTCGCTCTGTCGCCCAGGCCGGAATGCAGTGGCGTGATCTCGGCTCACTGCAGGCTCCGCTTCCCAGGTTCATGCCATTGTCCTGCCTCAGCCTCCCGAGTAGCTGGGGCTACAGGCACCCACCACCACGCCCGGCTAATTTTTTTTTTTTTTTGTATTTTTAGTAGAAACGGCGTTTCACCATGTTAGCCAGGATGGTCTTGATCTCCTGACCTCGTGATCCGCCCGCCTTGGCCTCACAAAGTGCTGGGATTACAGGCGTGAGCCACCGCGCCCAGCCTGATGAAATGTGAATTTAAAGCAGTATTTGTAAAGTAATTTAGTTCTTCATGTGACTTAACTATAGATGTAGTTTAATGAATACAGAAACTGCTATAAGATATTTGACCCTGCATCCTAAAAATTTATCTGTTCAAATTCGACACGTTCTGTTTGAGATCTCTTTATTTTTGGGGGCATATATGATATCTGTGACCAATGTGAATGGTTGAGGTGTGGTCCTCATTTTACTGGTTAACAGTTAAAAGCTTTGTGTCTCACTCTTTCTCTGGTAACTTTATAAGGGGATGGGCAGGGAGTGGTTTAAGTGTAGAAGTATTCAGCTGGACTTGAATATTTCAATAAGCCAGATTTATAAAATCAGGGCATCTGCTTTGTTTCTCCTTTTTAAGTCCTTAGGAAATTCAATTGGTAATCTATAAGATCACTTTAGTGAAAATTAAGTGGGTTTGAGATTTATTATACTTAATTGGGAAGAAAAAGCCACAAGGCAGTAGGTGGGAATAACTAACTCACTGTGGAACCACCTGCATGTTTGTGATGGGATCCCAAAGTTACCCCAAATCTTTCTCCTGATGCTCAGAGCGAGGAGATGGGGCCAGAGCAGTGACCACAGTGAGGGAGATCAGTGGGATAGGGTTTGGACAGCAACCTCTGCTTCCCTCTCTAGCTGGGAGACTGGCATCTCTTTTGAGCTGCTGTACCTCCCTCTTTCTAGGCAGAGCCTGACTGCTCTTTTGGTTCAAAAGGGAATGGCTTGAGCAAATCTAACTTTAGGGAATTTGCCAAGCCAGGGTGAGGGAGCACGAATCCAACGGGTTTGGAGTGGTGCTTTGAAAGAACAGCAAATGGCCTGGCTGCTGCTCTCTTGTTCCTCCCTGAAGCCTGAGCTCTCCCCAGCTAGTGAAGGACAAAGGGGGCACTTTCAGCCTCTGTAAATAGCCTATTGTACAAGGGGAGGAGGCGGGGCACGGAATGGCAGCATCTTGCCAGCTTGGGTTGCTGCGTTAAGGAAAGATGTCAGGCTTTCTTAATTTGCCACTGCTGGGGCAAGGGTGTTATCTATGTGGGTTTGTGTGAGGGCTGCATTCCTAGTGAAATATTCCATCAAACTGCCATTATTCATCTTGATGAAAGCTTGAGGAACTTTAGAAGGAGAGAAACATCCAGACCACCCGGTTTTCGGTTTCTAAATGGTATGAAGAGAGTACAATGTTAATGTAAGTAGAAGTTTGCAGAATTGCAGGGGAGTGTGTGTGTGTGTGTGTGTGTGTGTGTGTATGTATGTTTGTGTATGTGTCCTCAAGAGAAAGATGTCCTTGTGAGTCACCTCTGGCCCTAGCTGCTATTTTCATGGTACAGATAAAATGGTGAAGAGGTGAACCTTTGTGTATAGTGGGCCTTGAACTCACCACATGTTCAGAGGCCAGGGTGATGGAATAAATGCTGACGTTTTTGTAAGACATTGAGCATTTAGATGGACCTCAGCACGGAGCTGTCATAATACCTGGGAGTGTGAGTACTGGAAGGGCTTTAGAAACCTGACCTCATGGTTCCTAACCTGGGTTGGGCCAAAGGAGACTTGTGATAGTTATGTGTGTTCTCAGGGGAGAGGGTCAGTGGCTTAGCATAGTTCAGAATTATTAGCATAGGTTGGATTTAGAGTCACATTGGTTGGTGTCCCGTTCTTGACTAACATCCTGGGGAAGCCTTACGGGTCTCTGGCCTTGGTTTCTTCCTCATCAGTTTGCTTTTGTGATGTTCAGATAAGACACTGGATATGAAAGCTGTTCCAGAACACTAAGTAAGTGCTAATTGCATTTTTAGTTCTTCTATCCAAAGTTTGGGTAGACGGGTACCAGGATTTCGGTTTCTGACAGTCAGTGCAGTTCAGTTTCCATCAGTGCTGCCTCGCTATGCCTGTCTCTGCCCAGGTCTATTTAAAGGAATCTTCTGTGCTGGATCTTAACACTGGGTTTGTGCCCAGATTTCCTTGGCCATTGTTACCTTCCCTATCCTTCTGTGGTTTTAGACTCCAGGTTTATAGGAAATTCAGAAAACTAACTGAGCAAACCCACTTTCTGTAAGAGTGGGGAGGAGGGTGCACAGGAGTGGCTGTAGAGGAAGGAGAAGCTGGCTGTCAGTAGCCTTGTGTGTTCCCGGCTGGGAAATACTGGCTCCTTAAGCCTTTAAGCCAGTTGAATTATATTTTTGGCAAACAGCAGCATGATTTATATGCCCAGGCTATGAATTTATTTAGATGTTTATGTGGAAATTTGATTTTGAAAGAATAAAGAAATATTCAAACCAGAACACTATTGAAATAAGAATACAATCTGTCTGAATTTTACCATTTGTTAGCAAGTGTATGAGCCTTCGTCCTTCTTAGAGACCCCTTAGCCTAATGCTTATGTTCACATCCAGCATTAAAAGGCTATTTATTGTGCCTGATTTTCTTTGGATGTTGGTCTGTCTCCATTTTTAAATACCCCAAGTGTCTTTCCCTTAATAGCAGTTAAATAGAAGGGAAAAGATTTATCATGCTATCAGTGTCTGTCTAAGAGTTGTTCTTCACGGAGATCTGGATGAGCTATTGTCTTAGTTCTTTATGCATAGACTATGGTTTTCCTATGTATAGCATTAATCAGTTTGTTCAGTGAAGTTGGCTTGCAGCTTGTTACCTGGCTGCCATCTAAGAGGCATGAATTAAACTGCTATAGTTTGTCATTATCATCCACTAAATATAGGAATTTGGCTGGATTCAAACCCTTAGTATTATAGATTAGTATCTAATGAAATGTTCTTGTACACATGCTACTAAATATATAATTTTCTAAAGTTTTTTTTTAAAGTGTTCTTTCTTAGATTTAATAAACTTTCTTGGTGTAATGCAGTCTATACCATGGCTACTGTTGATGCTTAAAATAGACCAATTAATCCCCCTGTGTCTGACTGTATTTGTTTACAGAGGAATTATTTAAGATTCTCACTCAGGGATGTGATTCTGTTGAACAGCACCTGCAAATTCACACAATCTAGGTTTTATGGGAGTTACTGTAGGAGCTTTGGGGAGAGAAGAGAGAAAGGCATGGCAGTGTGTGTCAGGGGTGAGTACTTCCTATTCAGACCTGGAGTGCTGCAGGGTGATGAAGACAACTAGAGGTGGAAGGATTTGAGGGCAAGGCGAGTTTGCACATTATATTCCTAAGGCTGCTTTGAGGTTGTGGAGTTGCAATACTGTTTCTGAAATCTGAATGCTCAGTGTCAATAGGACATGGACTTGATTTGTCTGCTTATCCCGCCTGGTGTACATCCCTTCCTCAGAAAGGCCTTCTCCTATGCCTTGCAGACCTTGCTTGTTTGATTTTTATCTTCCCTGCTAGAAGATTAGCCCATTGAAAGTATAGACCAGGTCATCAACACTGTCTCCCCAGCGCCTGGCCAAAGCCTGGCTCACACTAGGTGCTCAGATATGCAGAGTGACGGGAGTAGCTCAATTCCTATGTATTCATGTATAATAAATCTGCTGTCAGCATGCTCTGGGCAATCTGTTTCTTTCTTGGTATGCCTTGCCTTGGTTAAACATACCACCCAGCATCCTATCCTTCATTTCAGTGGTTTAAAAAATACATGCCCATTGTCTCTTATTGGGAAGCTGAGCAGAAAGAAAACAGTGTCTGTTTTCAGAACCGGTCCTGGCAGCAACACTCACTGATGCCTGTCCCTGCCCATGGGTGGAGCAGTGGGGTGACTTTGCTGCTGGCTGCCCATTGGCCTATCTTCCACCCCTCTGCTCTCCTGAGAAGTCAAGTGTGGATTTTGTCTGCTAGTTACCTTTAGCCCAGTGGGCAGCAGCGTGGGGCTCGGCATGTGACTTATGCCCTGAGGGACCTTGATAGGCTGGGGGAGTGCGGCTGAGCCCTGCTAACCCCCGCCCACCCCCAGGCTCACTGCCCTCTTCCGTGTCTGCAGTGAGGTGTCACCTAGCAGTCAGCTGTTGGTGGCACAGATGGTGAGTGGTTTTGTAAGTGCTGTTGCCTTCTTTCCAGAACCATGGCCTGAAGAAATCTGCTTATCTGTTCTTTCTTTGCTGTCACGGTAAACCTTGAAATTTCGTGTGTGTGTGTGTGTGTGTGTGTACACTTACACGGATTCATTGTAGCAGAGATTGAATGAGCAGAGCAAATACATTATGTTGGTTCTGGTAGTATTAATGGCCTGTAAAACAGAGACCATTAAATTTAAAATTAATTTCATTTAAATTTAAACTTTAGCAGAAAATTTCTATATTTTAACAAAGAAAAAGAAATGCAAATCAAAACCACAGTGCATTTCTCTGATGACCAGTAATGATGAGCATTTTTTCATGTGTCTGTTGGTGGCATAAATGTCTTCTTTTAAGAAGTGTCTGTTCATATCCTTTGCCCACTTGTTTGTTGTTTTTCTTGTAAATTTTTGTTTTTTTCTTGTAAATTTTTTGGGGTTCTTTGTAGACTTTGGATATTAGCCCTTTATCAGATGGGTAGATGGCAAACATTTTCTCCCATTCTGTAGGTTGCCTGTTCACTCTGCTGGTAGTTTCTTTTGCCGTGCAGAAGCTTCTGAATTTTGTCTGAACACTCCTCGTAGGCAGTGTTTTTACCTGTGTGCTTTGCTTATTCTGCACTCGGAATGAATCACAGAGCGTTGGTAGAGGAACTAATCATAATATCTAACATTTTTGAGCACTTTCTAAAGTATGTGAGATCATTCTTACCTCTTTACGTGAGTCATCTAGCAGTCAGAAAAGCCCTGCGAGATAAGGTGCTATTTCCATCTCCATTTACAGATGAGGAAACTGAGGCACAGGGAGGTGAGGTCATGTGTCCCAAATCATACAGCTCATAGGCCAGGGAGGCAGAATTTGGCTCTAGCATCTAGGGTCTTTTTTTTTCTTTTTTGAGACGGAGTCTCACTTTGTCGCCCAGATTGGAGTGCAGTGGCACGATCCCGGCTCACTGCAACCCCCTGCCTCCTGGATTCAGGCAATTCTCCTGCCTCAGCCTCCTCAGTAGCTGGGATTACAGGTGCCCACCACCACACCCAGCTAATTTTTGTATTTTTTGAAGAGATGGAGTTTTCACCATGTTGGCCAGGCTGATCTCAAACTCTTGACCTCAAGTGATCCACCTGCCTTGGCCTCCCAAAGTGCTGGGATTACAGGCGTGAGCTACCGTGCCCGGCTGCATCTAGGATCTCAAATACTATTCTGTACTTTCCCTCAAACACTGTGCTGTATTCCCTCTTTAGATATCTGGTGGTTGGTTTAAAGTTTATGCACACCAATTTATCTGTTTGTTTCTTTTGGCTGTAATGTCTTGGGGAGTGTAAAAGAAACTGATCTTATCAGAATAGCCAACTGTGGGTTTCCCAGCATTTATATTGCCACTATTGTGGTGTGAGGAATACAGGAAGGTGAAATTTAGATTGATGTATTTAACCAGTTTGGGAACTTGTTCTGAGATCTGTTGGAAGAAATAGAAACTGATGGCCCTTAGGTGGTTTGGGCTTGTACTTCCCCTTCACTCATATTCCCATTAGCCTTGACAATGAGAGTCGAGTGTTTTTGATTAAGTGGACAGACGAGAGCAGAGACATAATAGCAAAGAAGAAAATAGAAACTTAAATCTACTTATTTGAGTTTTTATGGGAAGACTTCTTCCTGAGTAAAATCTTTTTAATATGGTTAATGAAAGGAAGAGAATGGGGTTTTTTCAATACAAGGTAATGGAGAAATAGAATGAAAATGAAATCCTAAAGTGTTTTTAGAAAAATGACACTTGACAGCCAGGAGAAGCCCCGGATCATTAGATTGTGGGTTTAATGCCTGGACTGGCCGAGCAGCTACCCAATTAGATGGCTGGCCTTTGGGAATTTTGGAGTTCTGGAGAGGAGTCCTGCTTCCCTGGAATGAACATGACATTTTTCTCTTCCAACAGAATTCAGCTTAGAGAACTATCAACACAGGACAATGCAAGCCCACGAGTTGTTCCGGTATTTTCGAATGCCAGAGCTGGTTGACTTGCGACAGTACGTGCGTACTCTTCCGACCAACACGCTTATGGGCTTCGGAGCTTTTGCAGCACTCACCACTTTCTGGTACGCCACGAGACCCAAACCCCTGAAGCCACCATGTGACCTCTCCATGCAGTCAGTGGAAGTGGCGGTAAGTGGAGGGCCCAGCCTGCCTTGTGTGTTTTCTCCGCATTTCCCCAGGTGAGCTAAGCCCTGTTGAATGTGATATCCATCAAGATCACAGTCACAATCAAATATTTGTTTGTAAGTGCACTTTATAAATGGAAATGTGCCAAATTACTGATGGTGGTAAATAGAGGTACAGGGCAAAATATAGGCACAGGGACAGATGAGAGGGTGTTGGTTGGGTGTCTACCTCCCGTCACATGGAAGATCATTCTAGAAATGACGTTGTTTCTACCCTGTGGTAGGCACTGTGGTCAGCCTGGAGGATTCCACAAGGAAAAATACAGCACAGAACCCCTGTTCTCACAGGGGTTAGATTCTGGCAGGAATGAGAGTTTTCAAACAAATGTTACCGAAAGAATGCACTCGTGGTACATCTGACACTTAGAACACATCCCTAGGCTGTTGGAAGGGACTTTGGGATTTCAGATAGAATAGGGCTGGAGTAAGAACTTGACAGAAGAACATGGCTGCAGAATTCGGGGCAGGACATGAAGAAACAACCCTAAGAGGCGCGTCTGGCTGGGTTGCTGAGCGCTGTGGTTGTGTGTGACTTGGGCACACTAGAGGCTGTGCTCTCATGTTAGGAAAATGAAACTGGAACGCGGACAATTAGGGCTTAATAGGAGGGATGGCGCAAGGAAACCTTAGGATCCTTTCAGGAATATTCTTAGTGCTCCTGTTCTCCCTGCCTTCCCTAGTGAGAAAGGTGGGGTGTGGAGAAGATGAAGAGGCCACATGCTCACTGGTGCTTCCACTCCTTACCTGTTCTTTGCTTTTCTCTGTGGTTGCTTGCTTTCCCCTACCCAAGTCAGTCATCCTTCAGTGTTTCCCGCATTCAGCAGATACGCAGAAGAACACTGTGAAACACAAGATCCCCCCAATTTACTGCTTCCAGATGTTAAGAGATGGAAGGCCTTCCACACCCTCCCGGGCTGACCACCGCAGAGGGAGTGTGTGCCCTTCCACATAAAGCCCTGGCTGGAGTCAGCATTTTTGTTATTTATGGGATTCTAGGTCTTTGTTTTATTTTAGACAAGTTCTTGGATTCATTAATGTGAAACTCTTAAAATATATAAAAGATTCTTCAGTCTAATTCATGCCAAAATATAAATATAGAATGACTGAACTACAGCTGAGAAAAGTTAACTTTCTACTTGATTTCTATTTAGAAGGTCAGGGTACCTTAGTATTTCACCTCAGCTAATCACACAGGCTGAGGAATGAGTGGAATCTCCCTTTTCCTAAGGGGTTCCTGTGAGGTTCTGGCATTCATTCTCTACTGGCAGAGCACCTGATGTATCACGGCAGCGCTGCCATCTCTATGAAGAGTTGTTGGGAAGTGCAGTGTTAAGACATGTATAACTTAGCAGTAACTGTTAAGAAATGAGTAATTCCTATTATATGA
Source organism: Symphalangus syndactylus (assembly GCF_028878055.3). Lineage (NCBI taxonomy): Eukaryota > Metazoa > Chordata > Mammalia > Primates > Hylobatidae > Symphalangus > Symphalangus syndactylus. The sequence goes on along the minus strand of NC_072426.2, from coordinate 157,990,150 downwards.
GAAATTGTGGGGGCACTTACATGTGGTTTTAAGACTTTAGCTTAGTATAAAGGCATTGTGCCTTATTAAAATAATTACGTATGTTCTCTCTAGAACAGTTGAAAACTTTAGATATGCAGCAAAAAATGAAAATCTGTAATTTTACTGCCCAGTATAGAGGTTTCCTGATTTTTCTTTGTTCATAGACATTGATTTAGCTCTGATTTTCAGAATTTGTGGGGCTTAGAAATAGATACTGAGCTTGCTTTGCCTTTTTAAAAAAGAAGTTAAAAATTTAAATTTAAAAGTAGCTCTGGAATTATGGTGCTTAATAATTACAGATGCTTTGATATAGCTAGCATCATCCTATGGACACCTAGGGCAGGGAAAGAGGAACTTGATTCACTTCATAAGGTACTGGTGAAGACCCTGTGCATCTGGCGCTGCTGCGGGGGTCTGGTGGCCGGAGTGGAATATTGTTGCTGTGTTCCTACTTTGAAAACAAGTAAGCAGGGTTTGCCAGTTCCCACCCTCACTCTGCACCCCCATCTCACATGCACAGTTTTTATCACCCTCCTCGTCCAATAAAGTTTACACGGATAATAAACTGAGAAGAATCCGCACTTTTTGGTTTGGCCACTTCTCATCACAACCCACGCTGGCTGTTTCCCAGCTACTGATTTTTAAGGCAGTAGCACAGAGGTTCTTTGTAAGTTACACCTTCTGAAATTTCCTTTTAAAAATCAGGATTGTAGGGCTGGGTGCAGTGGCACATGACTGTAATCCCAGCACTTTGGGAGGCCGAGGTGAGAGGATTGCTTGAAGCCAGGAGTTTGAGACCAGCCTGGGCAACATAGCAAGACTTCATCTCTATAAATTTTTTTATTTTAATTAGTTGGGTGTGGTGGCTCATGGCTGTAGTCCCAGCTACTCAGGAGACTGAAGTGGACGAATCATTTGAACCCAGGAGTTGGACGCTGCAGTGAGCTATGACTGTGCCACTGCACTCCAGCCTGGGCAACAGAGCGAGACCTTGTCTCTAAGAAAAATAAAAATCAGGATTGTAAAGAGGAGGTTAACACTCATGCTGGTCACCTCTAATGAAGACCTAAATTAGAGAACGGGACAGACAAGCTGGGTTAGGAACAGAATCCAAAAAGTGTTTCCTAAGTGTTGGAGCCTGGACTGATCAGGGCCCTGTCTGGAGAACCACGTCCTTGTGTCTGTAGTGGCAGCTCACAGTCATAACTGTGATGCCCTGCGTGCCAAGGAAGAACTTCCATCTTCTGAAGGATTTTGCTGCTGCTGCTCTGTGACTTTGAGAAATGGATGGAAGCAGATTTTGTGGGTTTCCTTTCTTTTCACATCACTGTCACAGATAATGCAAGATTTCCGGTGTTAGCCAGTGTTCCGGTTTAGCCTGGCTAAATGTTTTAGCCTGTTCTCTGAGATTGAAGCGCCATGGCGCCCTAGTGACAACGATCCTCACTGGAGTGACTGGAAACCTTTTGGGATTGTTCGGAGCCCAGACACACGTGGTTGCAGTTAAGCAAAGTACAGGAGCGTGTTGGAGCGGAAAGGGACCAGGGAAAAGAGGGATGGGGCAGATGTGGGACTGGACTCCAACTTAGACCAGGCAGCCTTGGGCAGGTTCACCAGGCTTTTCTGACCTTCAGATTCCTCATATGGAAAACAGAAGTGACAGTACCTTTCCTCCTTCAGTGTTGCTAAGAGGACTGGATAGTTATGCAATGTCTGCTTGGCCCACAATAAGTATGCAGCAAATGTTAGTTTTTCTCCCTTTGTCTTTTAATCTTCATATTTTATACACAAGAAAACTGAGTCCAAAGAGGTAAAATTGTATCATACAGTTAGTAGAAGGTCCAGAACTCTGTTATGCTGCCTTCATTATAGTAGTAGAAAGTTGTATATTGTAACTAGGGCTTTGGGGAAGGGGGCAGTAAACCAGGATAATAAGGAAAGTTTGGATCTGTCCAGATCAATATGAAGAGTCAGTGGCTTGAGCCTCTGAACCCAGGAGCAGGCTTGTTTGTTTGTTTGTTTATTTGGAGATAGGGTCTCGCTCTGTTGCCCAGGCTGGAGTGCAGTGGTGTGGTCATAGCTCATTACAGCCTCAAACTCCTGGGCTCAAGCTGTTCTCTCACCTCTAACTCCAGAGTAGCTAGGACTGTAGGCATGCACCACCATGCCTGGCTAATTAAAAAAAAATTTTTTAGAGATGAGGTCTTGCTATGTTGCCCAGGCTGGTCTCAAACTCCTGGGCTCAAGCAATCCTCCCACCTTGGCCTCCCAAAGTGCTGGGATTACAGGTATGAGCCACAGCACCTGGCCTAGAGCAGGCTCTTTTGAAAATGGATATGCAGGCAAATGAGTCTAAAGGTAGTGATGGAAATGGAAGGAGCAAAACGGACAGGTAAAATAAAAACAGAGTGTAGGTTCTGTTGGGTATAGGATCAGAAATTGTCAAGAATCGGGTAGTGGGCTAGGCACAGTGGCTGACGCCTGTAATCCTAGCACTTTGGGAGGCCAAGGTGGGTGGATCACCTGAGGTTAGGAGTTCAAGACCTGCCTGACCAATATAGTGAAACCCCGTCTCTACTAAAAATACAAAAATTAGCCAGATGTGGTGGCATGTGCCTGTAATCCCAACTACTTGGGAGGCTGAGACATGGGAATTGCTTGAACCTGGGAGGCAGAGGTTGCAGTGAGCCGAGATTGTGCCACTGCACTCCAGCCTGGGCAACAGAGCGAGACTCCATCTCAAAAAAAAATAAAGAATCAAGTAATGGTGAGGACTGGTATGAAAGGGCCACAGGACTGTGAAAACCTGAGTGGCTCTGCCCTTCCCTCATCCTCTATCCCTGAACCAGGTCAGACATAGATGGAATCAGAGCAGAAGTTGGTGTCGATGCGGTTTCAGGTCCACCTATCAGAGTTTGAGAGATTTAGGCTGTGAACCATTATGAATATAGATGAGAACCTTTATAATTGCTGAAGGAGGTAGTAGTGCAGGCAAGTCCTGTGTGCAAGACCTGCTGCTCCCAGTTAGTACGGACCCCTGTGACATTCACAGAAGCTCAGAATGTGTGAGATGCTCTGGAGGCTACCTTATCTCCGTCTGCAGCTACAACTCCGATGATCACAATCAGTGCTACGCTGGCACAGCCAGTCTGGCCCTGCTCTGGATTGGAGGCATCCTCAAGGGCTGCTTCCTGTGGAAGCAGTTTTGCTGGACTGAGGGGAGCCACTGGAATTTTGGATACTGGGCCTTAGGGTCACCTGGGAATGGGAATGGCTGCTGTGTGGCCCTGTTTGCCAGAGGGGGCCGTTGGTGATGAGCCCCATGCAGGTGGCACCTGCCCTTCGCCTGCTCCTTCTAAGCCAGTGAGATGGAGACTCTCCAGAGAGAATATGTGAGTTTCTCTCCTTATGAGAGAGGTGGTATGGGCATTGAGATGACTGACTTGTCAAATTAGTTCAGAAAGATTTTTGACAACTACTACAAGATCATAATGTACTTAAACAAAAACCTGTGATATGTGTTATTTGTTTGTTTTTAGATACAAGAGAAGGGAATAAATTTTAGCAAGTAAAAACTTTTTTATGCCTTCAAGTCTTTCCTAAGACTTAATTTTAAGAATATCAGAACCTGGATTAAGGTTTACTTCTGGTTACTAACCCAGTTAGTCTATCACAGATTCACTGTAGATTGTTATCAGACCTTGGTTCCAGCATGGGTTCATATTTTATAATACACAGAACCAGTGCCTTGGGTATAACTGATCTTGTTTCCTAGTTGGATGACTAAATTCCACACCAAATGATCTCATGACCTCCAGGTCACATGCTGGCCGGTGGCCCTTTTGCATGAGAGATTGAAATTTATACATCCATATGTTAGCATATATATGGTTAGCAACTTGCTTTAGCATTTTAATCCTGTGCTTCATAAAGCCTGCCACAGAGGATGTGGCGCTTTGGGTTTAATTCTCCACAAGTCACAGAGAATAGTTAGCAGACCTATATTCATTCAGCAAGGACTTGAGTTTTTCTGGCATGATGTGCACAGTACCAGGGCAGAGAAGGCTGCTGCCCTCGGGGAGCCCCAGGCCAGCAGGAAGTACCGCCCAGACCCCTTGTCCTTGGCAGAGGGTGAGAGCCATCTTGAGACTAGAGCAGTCAATGCAAGTGACTTGTTTTCATGCCATAGAACTACAGCTGTGGCTTCATTCTCAGGTAAGGATTTGGAAGAAGCAAACTAAAGGCAGCATATCCAGGCTGTGGAAGCCGTGCTCAATCAACAGCATGGTTTACAATTCAAAAGTCACACTCCACCAGAGGCCTTCTCAGTGTCATGGCCTGCATGAACAAACCACAGACCTCCAGCTCACATGCACACTGCAACAAGGACTAGCATCCTTCATCCATGTTTAGAGGGTGTATATGGAGCATATTACCAAGTAGGATTTCCCCATGTGGCTGGTGGAATCCCTCATTTCCACATAACCATACTTCACACGTGTATGCATGTAAAGGCCCACTTGCAAACTAGGAGAAGTAATTTTTACAGGAGAAGAGAGCAGCTCATTGATTCTTAAGTTTTTATGAAGACTCACACCAGACTTGTGGAGGTAAAGTAAGTGTGGGCCTATAGGGGTCATGCCAGTGGAAACGCTGAGGGTGGCGAGACACCCTTCTGGACTGGAGTGGCTGGGGCCCGCTCTGAGCGGGAGCTGTTGTTGATCTTGGCAGGATTACACGTGTCTGTGAGGCAGACATTTAGAGACAAGCCTTAGTAGAAACTGCCAGGAGTGGGCAGGAAGGGAGCTGTCCAGGAAGGGCAGCTGGGGTTGAGTTGGATGGTGGTGTCACTTGCCCTCACTGACCCCAGCCTGGTGGGTCTGAAGAATGAGTGTCACAGTTAGTTGCAAGATGGGGCAATAGATGAATGATTTTGAACCAGGTGGGAGGTAGCAGGTGAATGCTGAGAGGAAGGGACAAGTATTAGGAACAGTAGTAGCATCTGGTTGTTTCTGTAGTCATTTGTAAATATGACCTAATAAATACTGTTTCTACAGTCATTTGTAAATATAAACCTAATTCTCATCTCTGGGAAGCTTCGGAACAGAAATCAGTTATCCGATGTGTATTTAACTAGAAGTGTGTGTGAGACTTCAGAAGAATCTCCTGATCCAATGCTCTGGCTTCATCCCTATCCTTCATCCTTATGGAAATCTGGGCTGTTTTTAGGCATTAACTTCCATTTATTACCATGTGTGATTGCAGATTCTGGGTCACTATTCCCCATGGCCTGTTATTCCATGGTCTTGATAGCAACATAATTGTGCAGATGGTCAAATGAAGATGGGAGCAAAGATTTCCCCTTTTAATTCTACCCCAGCAACTTTGCTGACATGGTACTCAGAGAATTACTGAGAAGTATTCCAGCATTTGAGGACATTTGCAGCAAGCGATCCTGGCAGTTGGGGCAGTGGGGTGGTGTATTAGTCAGGGTTCTCTAGAGGGACAGAGCTAATAGGATGGATATATAGGAATTTATTAAGGAGTATTAACTCACACAATCAAAAGGACCCAAGTAGGCCATCTGCAAACTGAGGAGCAAGAAAGCCAGTCCAAGTACCAACACTGAAGGACTTGGAGTCTGATGTTCGAGGGCAGGAAGCATCCAGCACGGGAGAAAGATGTAGGCTGGGAGGCTAACCCCAGTCTAGTCTTTTCATGTTTTTCTGCCTGCTTTTATCCTAGCTGTGCTGGCAGCTGATAGATGGTGCCCACCCAGATTAAGGGTGGGTCTGCCTTTGCCAGCCCACTGACTCAAATGTTAATCTCCTTTGGCAACACCCTCCACAGACACACCCAGGATCAATACTTCATATCCTTCTGTCTAATCAAGTTGACACTCAGTATTAACCAGCATAGCTGGGATGGAGAGAGTATGCTTAGAGGGGGTGTTTTTGTTTAGAAATGTTATTCTGGCAGGGTGCAAACATCAGCATTTTCATGCCTTGAGGTACTTCAGCACCTTTTCTAAAACTTAATGAGCTTCTTAATAAGTTATGAAAAACCTTGCTAAATTACTTTTTCTTACAAATCTCACATTACAGGAAACAACTGAGTTGCTTTCTAAGAGACCATAAGACCTGTCTGCTGACTTAGGGATGCTTTTAGGTGGCTGAATTAGGTGGGAAAAGTGTTAGAGCTGGTAATGAGCAGTGGTGGTTGGGTGGGGCGGCCTGCAGGGTGAGAACTGAAGGCAGAGTTTCTGATCTTTATGCCAAGACCAGGCCACCGGAGTATTAAGTGCCTGTCTTAGGAATTCAAAGAAAGAAAGAGGTTGATTGTTATATTTAAAAAACTATTTCCAGGCTCCCTTTACCCAGAAAGAAAAAGCTAAAGGTCCCTACAGATACATAGGGAATATGATAAAGCAGGTCTGAAAACACAATTTGATTTTGTACAAATGATGTCGCTTCTCACAGGCTTCATTTAGCAGAGAACGTGTTTAATGACAGAAACGCATGAATGACAGAAATGCGTGCTGTAATATTTACTCATGTTTAAAAACAGCCAAATGGAACCAACTGGTGCCAAATGAAAAATGACCAGCATAGTCTGTGTTTCTTGACAAAACACGTTCAGCACCCATTGTCCAAAAGCCGACCAAAGGTGGTAGATAGGAATGTGGCTCCCTTTTGAACTAGGCAGAAGTGAAGCAGATGCCTTGTATATTCAAATGGTTGGCATGTAAAAATTCTACTGGCAGTCTTGTTTTCTGGAACAATGTGTATTTGTAGGAATTTGGACGTTGTGACTTCAAATTTTCTTCCCTTTCGTGGAGGCGGGAGGGTGATACTTCCCCTCTTGTGGTCAGCTGATTTTTTTTCTGGTGATGAGATGTTTTGCGAAGTACCGTGTCAGCCTCCTACCCCCACCCCCCGTCCCTCTTCAGCAAATCCTCTGATTGGGATAGTGGAGAGCTGGGAAGTTGGAAACTGGAGATGAACTAGGAATGAAAAGAAAAAAGGTTCTGAGGGTTAGGAGCAAGTGTTGAAAAATGAGAAAACCCAGCCAGGCACAGGTGACCTGGACCCCGCCTCCTCAAGGATGAAGAATGTCTCCACACACAGACAAAGGAGGTGTGGGCATGTTTGGGACCTGCCTGTGAACCGCCAAGCAAACCTTGACGTATCTGGATGTCTCGTTGAGCTAGGTTCGAAGCTCCGCTCCACCACGTGGTGGACATGGAACTGAGAAGGGAAGCGGCCCCCGGCGTCTGAGCTTCCTCATCTGGAGAGGGGCTGGCCTTTAGCAGGCTCTGTACACATTCACTCACCTTCCATCTTTCCTGCACGCCGGTGTCAGGATAGTTCTGCCCTTCTGTGCTCAGCTGGGAAGAAAGGATCTTGGGAAGTCAGCTAGTTCAATAGTGAGTATGAATAGTGAGCGTGAGGCCTCATTGTTACCTTGTGACATTTACAGTTCACTGTACTGGGGGGAATCTGGGAATTTTAAAAATATCTGTCCATTGTCATTTAGAAATTACTGTGGAGGGGGAGTTGCCCAGGGGCTGGCCTTTAAAAGACCTAGTGTGGTATATCAAAGATGTAGTCTGCTAGATATGAGAATTGATGGCCAGAGTTCCTCTCTGAAAGGTCACTGGATGGAAGAGTAGTTTTGTGTCTGTTTACAAAAAGAAGCACATGACAGAGTTCTGAGCAGGCTAAGATGCGTGTAAAATGTAAATGCTGGGAAGGATACGGTTGGCGCTCTGTATCCGTGGATTGAAAATATTCCATGAAAATAAATGGATGGTTTTGTCTGTAGTGAACATTGCCAGACATTTTTTCCTTGTCATTATTCCCTGAACAATAATACGGTATAACAGCTACTTATTTACATCATATTAGGTATTGCGAGTAATCTAGAGACCATTTAGAGTATACAGAAAGATGTGCATAGGTTATATGCAAATACTGTGCCATTTTATATCAGGGACTTGAGCATCTGGATTTGGGTATCCTGAAGGGGAACAGCTGTATAGACCACGTGTTAGGTATTAGAAAGAACAAAAAGGAATCATTTTTACCCCCGGACTGTGGTTCTACATGCTCCTTTGCACCCTAGAGATGGATCCCGCATTAGAACCCAGCCACGTCTTTGGCAGTCTCTTTAGAAGTTACTTGGCTCTGCCTCTTCCCCTTCTACTCCTTTCACTCCTCTCTCTCACTCTCCCTTCTCCCTTTCACCCTGCGTCCACCTCCCTATCCCTCTCTTGCATAAACAATAGCAACACAAGGGGCATTTAACTGCTATGGCCTGTAGATGCCCATTTGGAAATGGAAATGAATGAGCCTATGAGTGGTAAAGCTTGGGCTTCTCTACCCCTAAGAAATCCTCAACGGCATAATTTGCTTTTGCACTTAAATAGGGGAGTGGTACAAAATAACTGGCCATTGTGTTCCTGTTAGTCAAATATTGGTGAGAGTTCTGGCCTTGGAAACCTTTGATATGCAGATGTTTACAGTTTTCCTGCCCTTCCTGCCCCCAAGGGGAACTTGGACTTGTTTCCTAATTCAGCCCTTGTGGGGAGACTGACCTCAGGAGGAACCTGAGCTTGTAGAGATGTTGCGGAATATAGGCATGACCACCATTTCACTGTAGTGGGTTTGACTCACCATATTTTTTTTTTAACTGGGAACACTATGTAACCACATTAAAGAGGTCTATAGCAGGAGGAATAAAAGACCCATAATGCCTGCTGACTCACTGGCTCATGACTGATTTCCTACACATTCAGCTGGGGTTGTCTGCTTTGGTTGCCCTGTTTCTTGAGCCCAAGCGAGCCCCACACACTGCCCGCTGATGAGTAGGTTATGTCAGAAGGCCATAAGGGCCAAATTTAAGCTATTTTTCATTTAAATAGGCATCCCTAGAAATAGCCACGTGGACTTACCTAATACAGTATTTAAGTGCCCAGCTTTTGAAGTGGGTCTATCTTGTAAAACCTACAGGCATTTTAGGCTCCAATTGTTACAGCTTTGCTTCCCAGCACTCAGCTTGCAACCCCTTGCTTATAGATATAACTAAGATTGCTAACACCCAATTTTAAATATAGCATTTTTGTTCAAACAATAGCAACACTGGGCCAGGCGTAGTGGCTCACGCCTGTAATCCCAATACTTTGGGAGGCCTGGGCGGAAGGATCACTTGAGCCCAGGAGTTTGAGACCAGCCTGGGCAACATAGTGAGACCTTGTCTCTACAAATAATAAACGAATTAGCCAAGCGAGGTGGCCTGTGTCTGTGGTTTCAGCTACTCGGGAGGCTAAGTGGGAGGATTGCATGAGCGCAGACGGTTGAGACGGCAGTGAGCTCTGATGATGCCACTGAACTCCAGCCTGGGCAACAGAGCATGACCCTGTTTTGGAAAAAAAAAAAAAAAGATTCATTATTGGAATGTGTGGTCCTTTCATAGAGCCACAGATTTTGAAGCACAGATCCTAATGTTTTGTGCCCTTCCCCTTCTTATTCAACCCCCTTTCTTGAAATTACAGTTATGTCTGACAACTGAGTGACAGTGTGACCTTTTATCCCATATCATCGAGCCTTCAATTAGTGTCTCCTTTTGGCAGATGTCTCATTTACTGCTTCATTTTCAAGCTTTTCTCATTATTCTAATTGCTAATTAGGGTAATAATAAATATCTTGCCCCAGGTTACATGTCAAGATGTTGCTTTATTGGGGATATCATTCACTTCTTTAACTTTGATTTAGCTCGTTTGCCTTCATGTTTCTCGGATTCCAGAAGATTATACACCACCAAAAACTTAAACCTAAATAAAAAATTATTTAGCTAAAAGTTTGTTGTAAAATGGTCCTCTAGAGCAGTGGTTCTCAAAATAAAATTTAGGATGTTGACCAAGGTGGTTGACCTGTCTTGAAGGGATATGGTCTCTGTATGTCCAAAGCTAAACTTATATCTTTTCTGAAGCCTACCCCCAGTGCCCAGTCTTCTATTTGATTAAAGGGAACAGTTTTTCTTCTCAGCCCTCCTTCTTTCTGCCTACACCCCATTCCCTGTCAAATCCTGTTCTGAGTGCTGCAGCATGCCCAGTGCCTTGGTCCTTCCTGGCTCCCAACTCCCACTGCCCTATCCAGGTCTGTAGGAGTTGGTTTCTCCCCAGTCTCTCTCCTCCCTCCTGTTCCTCACACTGCTTACACTTCTTGTAGATTTCTTTCTAACCCATTAGCCCATCCTCTCCACTTCCCCGCTGGAAACCTAATGTCTCTAGGAAGGTGCTTCTCAAACTTTAGCATCCCCTGGATTGCATCCCCAGAGTTACGGATTCAGCAGGTCTGGTGTGATTTGCTTTCCTAACCAGTGCCAGGTGTTCTGCAGACCACACTTTGAGAACCTTGACTCTAGGATGAGCCTGTGCACCTGAGATTTCAGGCTTGCTTCTGTCTGTTCATCCTGACTCTCCCTGCACTCTTCTGCTCAGCCAGGGCTCCCTGGAGTCCCTGTGGTCACTTAGAGACACGATGTGGGCTCCTTCAGAACAAGCTCGTGTCTTGTTCACCTTATCCCCGTCTGCCCATTCACAGCTAGGGGAAGTCCTCCGCAGAGTGCAGAAAGTGGTGTTGCTTTTGAAGAGAGAGCGCTGAAAAAGACCGTGAATGCACTTCTGTTGTGTCAGGAGGTATAGAAAGCACCTTGTAAGCAGAGCTTGGTGAGGACCTCCCTGTGGGCGGCCAGGCTGCCTGCATCTCGAGGCCATGCTGAGACAACCACACTTCACCATCATACTTGGTACTTATCTCTTTTCACACCCTCTCATTATTCCTGTTTTCTATCATTTTGTTCTTTTCCCCTTTCTCTTCCTACCTTAGCCTTGGTGCCTTAGGTGTTTCTGGTGGCTTCGTGGGTTGAAAAGGCTTCTGATATTCACTACAAAGCCCCAAAATTGCTTCTGAATTTCAGGCTATTTGTTGGAGTCAAGATTGAGGTGATGGAGGACTTGTACTGTAGTTAGAGCATGTTATTGGGTGCACAAGTAATATTCTACACAATCATATTTTACAGGAAAGTTCTTTAACAAAAAATAACCCTGGAAGTGGACTCGTGATGTCTCCATTTTACAGAAAAGAAAACAGACTCAGTGATTAAGTAACAATAATGCATGACACTAACACGAAGATATTCTCCCATTCTTAGGCACACAAAGAATAATGTTTTTGCTTTATAAAGTAGCATGCTGTTAGTAAGCATGTTTGGAATCACAGCCATAGGTATTAGAAAGTTTCTGCCGAGAGAGAAGACATTGTGATGATTAAACGATATGATTGGGTCATATTTACTCCAGAAAACTATTTGCAGTTTTGGATCAAGAGTTAAATACACATATGTAGCACACAGTAGATATTGACAGAATGTCTATAAATGTATAAGCATAGAAAAAAGACTGGGAAGAATTTACCAAACTACTAATAGTAATCATTTTTCCTTGATATACTTCTGTATCACTTAAATGTTTTTTAAACAGTATATACATTATAACAGGATCAGTCCTCTGTGCTGTGGATGGCAGTGGCTTGAGAAAAAGCAAAAGAGCTTGTAGGAAGAGAAGTGGATAATCCTAATAAAAATAGAAGAGTCCATGGAAACAGATCAGGCAGTCATCACCTTCTAAAGGGTCTCCCCATGAGTTCATCCCCTGGCACCCATCCATTTTCTCCTCAGCGCTGCCCTCCTCAGCGCTGCCACCCTACTCTGAGACCTAGCTTTTCCCCACTTCTTTTTGGTGTCTCCTATTTTCTTTCATCACACCTTAAGCCAGAAATGATTTCTTCACTTTTGGACAGTTCTCTGCTGTTGGTACCAGAAGTTATCATATCACAGTCTAATTTCTCCAAGGGTTTCCAGACTGTTGTAAAAGTGAAGGCCCCTCTCTGAAATTAAAAAAAAAAAACAAATGGTAGGCTCTGACGTCGTAGTCACTGAGCTTTTATTTATCAGTCTCTAAAGAGTGCTTTTTGGCTTTCTGTGGATGTCTGGATGCCTCACAGTGTCCTTTGGCCCCAGAGGACTCAGCAGCTCACACTGGAGACCTGCTACCTCTAAAGACTGCTGCTGCTACTGTGGGAGGCTAGGCCCTGCCGCCTTAGCCATCAGTCGGAGTTCTTGCACATAGCAGATGTACTCAGGAAGCCAACAGATGAAGACGACTTAGAGGAAGGTGCACAGCGACGTCAAAGCTGCACACCTAGAAATGTCACACCTAAAACTAGTAAAGACCCGTCTCCGCACATTCATATGTTTTGTAGCTGATGATTTTAACTGTTAGAGATGCTATGCAAGAAAGTGAAGTTTCTGACAGATTATATTGCGCTTGGTGAGGAGATAAAATAGTGGAAGTAGCCTCAAAAAGAATATAGGTAACATTTTAGAACTATAACCGAATGGGGTTTCATTTCCCCCAGAGCTGAACAGGATCAGTCCTCTGTGCTTTGGATGGCAGTGGCTTGAGAACTGTCAATGTGTGTAGTGGTGGCAGTTTCTGGCTCTTCTCTTGCTCTCTTTGGCCTTATCTGGCAGGACCAGCACTTACAGGTCTGTGAACCTGTTTTCTTTCTTCAGGCATCTTTTTGACTTAGCCGTGGTTCCCCGAAGTCTGTGCTTACCTCCAGGCGAATGATTGGTTTACATCAGCACATCTTGCGCTGCAGTCTTTCAGCACACACTCACTGAGCAGCTGTTCTGCAGGTGGCCACCTGGAGGGGTGCGGATACCACAGGGGCATATTAGACTTTATATTTAATTTTTAAGCATTTTATTTTTTAATGGACAAATACAAGTTATGTGTATTTATGCTGTATAATAGGAAAGAGTTCAGGACATCTGTTTTTAATAAAAATGGTGACTATGTTCACTATTAGTTGATGACTGTAGTTAATAACAATGTACCATATACCTGAAATTACTAAGAGAATAGATTTTAAGTGTTCTCACTACAAATAAGTGACAAGGATGTAAAGGAATGGATATGTTAATTAGCTTGATTTAGCCATTCCACAGCGCATACATGTTGCATCGCCTTCTGACATGCCCCCCTTTCTTTTTTGATAGGGTAGTGGTGGTGCACGAAGATCCGCACTGCTTGACAGCGACGAGCCCTTGGTGTATTTCTATGATGATGTCACAACGTTATACGAAGGTTTCCAGAGGGGAATACACGTGTCAAGTAAGCGTTTTCCTGCATTTGTGTGGCTCCCACTCACCGTGTTTCATGAAGAACGAGTGGCCTTTCAGAAATGCACATTTGCTCCTATCTTTCGCCTCCTTAGTATCGCTCAGGCCCCTCTGTGTCCACTGTAACTTTCCCAGAGTCAGTCCCAACACTCACTGGACTCTCTAGATGTTCTCTGTGGCCCTGGGGGCTCCATGGTCAAATATGTGAGTGTCACATCCTGTATTTTATGGTGAGTCACATGTTACACCAGTGCACAGTAGGCTCTGACATTTCCTGCAATAAAGAGGTCTGTTAAACTGGGCCTGATCCAGCATTTTTCATGCTTACTTGACCGTGAGACCTGTATTTTGAGAAAGAAATACTGACATCCTGGGATGGCAGTGTTCTGTTAAAGATACGTGGGAAATGTTGGCTCATGGAATTACCCTTAATTATTAACTGTGGCATAAGAAACCCTGTGATATCCAGCATACCTCCTTTCCAGCCTCTGTCCCTCCCAGGCCTCCTGTATATGGCCCTCAGGTCATACTGAACTTCTTGCAGAGCCACGACTACCTCTGCTCTCTCCCAGCCCTGAGCCTTTGTGCAGTTTTATTTTGTTTTTTAGAAACGGGGTCTTGCTATGTTGCCTAGGCTGGACTCAAACTTCTGGCCTCAAGTGATCCTCCTGCCTCAGCCTCCCAAAGCACTGGGACTACAGGTGTGAGCCACCATGCCCAGACTTGTGCACTTTTTTTTGTTTTTTGAGACAGAGTTTTGCTCTTGTTGCCCAGGCTGGAGTGCAATGGCGTGATCTTGGCTCACCGATGTAGAGTAGCTGGGATTACAGGCATGCACCACCACGCCCAGCTTATTTTGTATTTTTTAGTAGAGATGGGGTTTCTCCATGATGGTCAGGCTGGTATCAAACTCCCAACCTCAGGTGATCCACCCACCTCGGCCTCCCAAAGTGCTGGGATTACAGGCGCGAGCCACCATGCCTGGCCATGCACCTTTTTTTCTTGATCGTAAAGCCTCTTTCTACCCCCAGCCTGGGTGCTTGATGTTTTCTTTAATCTGATAAAACTCACTGCATTTCACCTTTTCTCTAAAACCTTCCTGGTCTGTCATTTTCATCCCCTACCCCCAAGTGAGGCGTTTCTTCCCTTTTCGCTCCCAGCACGTTATATTCCTTCTGCATAACCCCTGATGGCACAGAAGTGTTCACCTGGCATTCTGCCCCCCTCGCCCGAGCTCCTTGAGAACAGGGTGTCTGTCAGTCATCTCTTCACAGCACTGACAGTGCCTGGCACACAGTGAGCGCCCCACTAATGCATCCTCAGTGAAGGAGGGAGTACCTCTGGTTTCTCCACCCCTCTTTCTATGTTAGCCACTTCATTTTTGCTTATATCAGGTACTTCTCTAAAAATGGTCTTGGAATCTGTGCTTTGTTATTTTAAATCCTCTGATGCTTAGCTTTTATTTGAGCCACTGCTAGCTAGATTATAATCTCTTTATGGTTAGGAACCATGTGGTATTGCTGGCTCTATCCCTCATGATATGTTGCATGTAGTATGCACTCAAGAAGTGCCTATTGGCCGGGTGTGGTGGCTCACACCTGTAATCCCAGCACTTTGGGAGGCCGAGGCGGGCGGATCACGAGGTCAGGAGTTCGAGACCAGCCTGACCAATATGGTGAAACTCCGTCTCTACTAAAAATACAAAAATTAGCCAGGCGTGGTGGCATGTGTCTGTAACCCCTGCTACTCAGGAGGCTGAGGCAGGAGAATCACTTGAACCGGGGAGGTGGAGGTTGCAGTGAGCCGAGATTGCACCATTGCACTCCAGCCTGGGCAACAGAGCGAGACTCTGTCTCACAAAAAAAAAAAAAATGTCTATTGTTTTTTACTTGACCCTGGTAACATTGGATGTCTCAGCTTGGTGAGTTTGTCCCAGTGTTCCCATAGCAGGTTCATTAAGCCCCACTACAAAGGAAAAGCAAGCTTACTTGTGTATTATTTAATTTATGAACATTTTCAAAGTTGGCGTCAAGGTCAGGGTTTGTCTGTGGTAGTAAATATCTATCAGGTGGATCAGCCTAACATATGGCACATGAAAATGTGTGTGTGTGTGTGTGTATGTGTGTGTTCTTTACCACCACCACAGAGTATGTATACGGTAAGTCCTCAGTTAATGTCTTTGATAGGTTCTTAGAAACTGCAACTTGAAAACGACTATAATGAAACCAGTTTTTCCCATAGGCTAATGGATATGAACAAGAGTTAAATTCCCACAGCATATTTCTAGTCACAAGAACATCACCAAACTTCTAAATAAAGACCACACTTCTTATATTAAACATGAAATAAATGTGAGCGATACATACATTTAGGAACAATTAATAAAAATAAGTAAGATAAATATTTACCTGTTTATTCCAGTTCAGGGCCATGGGTGGCTGGAGCCCATCTGGGCAGCTCAGGATGTCAGGTGGGAACTGCCCTGGCCAGGACACCCTCCCATCGTAGGGGGACTCATACGCACACCCACTCACACACACACTCACTCCGCTCACCCACACTCACTAGGACCATAGAGATGCACCGGTTCACCTCACAGGCACAGCTTTGGGATGTAGGAGGAACCCAGAGTTCCCAGAAAAAACCACACAGGTGTGGAGAGAACTTGAAACGAAATGCCGTTATTTGAGGGCCTGCTGTATACATGTATATACATTCATGGAGGAGCGTGGTGACTTACATTATGCTTTTGACTCTCCTCTGATCTGAAGACAAGTCACATAACTTTTCTTTGGTCGCTTGCTCTCGCTGGAAAATGAAAGTCCTTTTATGGATGTGTCAGAGGTGAAGGAAAATAAGTCTAGTCTTCTTGATCTGTACTCATTGAAGGGAGCTGCTTTGCAGGTCTCGATTTGCTTCCTTTTTTTTTTTTTTTCCCCAGAGGATCTTTTTATTCTAAGCTTTGATTTTCTTAGGCTACTACAGAATTAAACTTAAACAAAAGAGCAAGACCCAGCACTTGGATAAGGGGTCAGAAGTTTGTTGAGTGATAGAAGAAGCCCGCCTAGAGTTTTTAAACCTAGTACTTTAGAACTGCACCAAGGAAGCCATTTATAAAGATTGAGCTCCCTGCTTCTCAGTGGCTCTCATCTCTAGCTGCACTTTTGTGCTATCGGGGAGTTTCTAAAAAATACTGAGGCCCAGGCCCCCTCCCTATTCAACTGAATAAAAAATTCTAGAGCCTGGATATAATAGAGCCTGGTATAGTATTAAGTTCCCCTGGTGAGCCTGCAGCTTAACAACTAGTTCTAGAGCTGGAGCTGGCATATGTTTTCTGTAAAAAGCCTGATAGTAAATATTTTTGGCTTTGGTGCCATATGGTCTTGGTTGCAACTACTCAACTGCAGCCTCACACAGAACAAAAATGAATGAGCGTGGCTGTGTGCCGCTATCACTGTGTCTACAAAAACAGGCAGTGGGCCTGATGTGGCCCTTGGCTGCAGTGTGCCCGTCTCTGTTTTTGAGGAATAAAATTGCATCATTTCATATGACTAATGCAATTTTTTTCCCATCTGGAAACAACATCTGATTGGACTCATCTTGTATGGCGCTTGTTATGGTCTCTGTAAATTGGAGAGGGTCCGAGAATAACTCTTCCTGTTTTCATCAGGACTGTTTTTAGGGATGGCAAAGAAGTCAGTGTGTCCAGCCTGCAACCTCCCCAGCCACACGGCTGATTCCTGAATCTGCGTGTGCAGCACACTGCCATTGTTTGGGGCATGATCCGTGTTATGGGGCCAGCCCTGCCTTCCGTCCTACTTCTTTAGGTCCTCACATCAAATCAGAGCCTCCTCACGAACACTGAGACCTAACATGCTAAAGCCAGATGCACTGTGGTCCTCTTTTGCTTCTTTGAAACCTGAATAGAAATCAGGAAACATCTCGGTATTTCCTAACTTTTGCTTCACAGATACCGCTTCACGTCCCCTCATTTTGCATCTTTTCTTTGTTTTTGTTTTTCTGCAATCGTGACTTCACCCATGTAAACCAGGATTCCAGGTAATTCTTGATACCTTTGATCATCAAAGTTTGTGCACATGAAGAATTATATTTTCCTTTCCGTATTCTGAGTTAGAATGCTTTAGACTTCTTGAAAAGTTTTGATGAATACCTTTTCTGAAAAGGTATCTCTTTATCACTACAGCAGGTTCTCTTTACCACTCATCTGCTGACTCCTGGTCTAAACCGGTAGGGTGTTAAAGAGGAATCACAAATTAAGTGCCCTTAGAGTTGGATTTTGCCTTTTCTCCCCTTTGTCACCCTCTCCTGCCCCACTTAAACAAAACAGAAATAAACAAGCAAAGAAAAAATCAGACCAAAACTGAGGGAGAAAACATTTCCAATCTGAAGCCACCATCTCTTATCTGAGGACGAAAGTAGAGTCTAGCTGATGTTTAGTAGAGTGGGGCTGGGATACAAATTAAAATCTAGGAAAATTTATGTATTTTCAGCCCATCCATTGTTTCTTCTCTTTTTTTAGATAATGGCCCTTGTTTAGGCTCTCGGAAACCAGACCAACCCTATGAATGGCTTTCATATAAACAGGTGAGTTTGTATGAGACAGGCTCTGTGGACTCCACTTGTAAGCAGGGGTGCTTCTGTATGTGAATTCTTGGAGCCGGAAGGTTTCTCCAGGGTGTATGTGCTGGACCAGCTCAGAGCCTTGCCGTAAGCATGGGGCGTCCAAGGAGAAACTTGACACAAAGGTTTGGGGAGAACAAGTTAAGGAATTTAACAGGTGGTTCAAAGCATTGTATTTCAAAGCTGATGTGGATACATTGTGAAGTCAAGTATAATTTTTAAGATAAAATTCTAGAAACTCTCCCGGTCCCCCTGGCGGGATAGGATTGTTCCTCACCACTTGAGGGGTACTAGAAAAACTCAGAAGCCGGAACGTGGAAACATGTCCTCATTTTACAGATGAGGAGGACCTGTGTCAGGAAGAGAGGTGACTCACCCAAGGTCATGGCTGGTTAGTGGTAGAACCAGGACCAGAAGCAAGGCCTGCAGCCTCTTGTGTAGGCTTTCCTAGTGCGTGCTGCTGACCCTCAAAGCTGTCCTTGGCCAGCTCACCACCTGTGTGACCCTTACCCCCAGGCAGCTTTAGGGAAGAACACAGATGTTCGGGGAAGACACTTGTGTTACTGTATAAGCACAAAGGAAGCTGGGATCTGAGTATGGTGACCCTTGTCAGTCTCTAGTCCCCACCCATCGATGGCTACAGCTGTTGAAACAGCGGTTCATGAGTGCCAGTAGCAGTGCAGGAAGACA
Source organism: Symphalangus syndactylus (assembly GCF_028878055.3). Classification (NCBI taxonomy): domain Eukaryota; kingdom Metazoa; phylum Chordata; class Mammalia; order Primates; family Hylobatidae; genus Symphalangus; species Symphalangus syndactylus. The sequence continues at coordinate 157,971,550 of NC_072426.2, read as the reverse complement.
TTGCTGTTTATTTTTATTTTATCGTGATTACAATGAATGTGGATGCCACGGCTCTTCCCCAGTCCACAGGGCACCCCGGGACAGGCAGGTGCTCCAGACATGCCAGCTCTGCTGCCTGCTGCTTCCACACAGCTGTCCTGGAAAGGCTCCCACCCCTGGCTCCCCTTCTCCTGCTCTAGGGGCAGGTAATCATGCAGATTCATGAATACAAATGCACTTCCTCCTTCTAGGTTTTGTGCTAAAGGCAGTTTAGGAGCTGGTGTATTTGGGGTGCGTCTGTGGAAGGGATGGTTTTCTGCAGCCTCGGAGCCACACTCCTGCAGTAGTGCTTGTGGTTCTTCTCAGACTGAAGTGCATGATTTCTCCCTGTCCGTCCTCTGGGTCGACAGGATGCAGAAGGCTTTGCTTGAGAGGTGTTCATCTGTCTCTCAAGAGAAGGGGAAGCAACTTCTCACACCTCCCCTGTAGAAGGAGCTAGGAGCGGTATCTCACATGATTGGAAGGATTTCCCATTTTTATTCTGTCCTGCCAGAGCCAAATAGTAGTTTCTTGCACAAATAATAGTTTCCAGGATCCCTCATTTTCACAAGTATAAGAACAGCCTGTGTGTGTGTTGAACATGTGTGTGTTGTGTGTGATGGTCCTGAGGCATCATGGAATCCTCTGTGCCTCCTGGGTTACTTCTGTTGTTTATTGGCTGGAAGAGAGAAGACACGTCCATTGCAGATTGGCATTTTCAAGGCAGATTGAAAATCACTGGGATTTCTGAAGGTGTGAATCTGTGACTTGGATACTTCGTTTGGAAGCAAGTGAAGATACAAAACTGAAGCCAACTTTGGATTTGTACATTCAAATCTTTTTTTTTTTTCAATCATCCAATGAATATGACCTTTTCGTGGCTAGGAATGCCTTAAAGGTTTTTGTTTTTTGTTTTTTTTAAGAATGTATGACCGATCTAGAACTATAAATGTGAGTGTATTATTCAATCATATTTACCAGCTCTATAGCATCCAATTGCAGGCATTTCGCAGGTTCCGATTCCTTAAATGCAACCAAGACTTTTGAACTCATCTCTGAAGGAGAGAGTAGTAATGAGCCGGTTTGTGTCATCCTATTGTCACCTTACCACGATCAGCCTGTTCCCTGTAGGCAGGGCCAGGATGGGGCCAAGGCCCCGAACCAGTGGGGTTCCAGGCCAGGAGTAGGTATGGCCTTATTTCCTACGGGTACGTGTGTGCTTTAAGAGTGCTCTTGAGAATTTGCGAACTGAGAATAAAGAAAATAACTCCAGGCCAGGCACGGTATGGCTCACGCCTATAATCCCAGCACTTTGGGAGGCCAACGGGGGCAGATCACCTGAGGTCAGGAGTTCAAGACCAGCCTGGCCAACATGCAAAACTGCGTCTTTACTGAAAAATAGAAAAATTAGCTGGGTGTGGTGGCAGCTGCCTGTAATCCCAGCTACTCTGGAGGCTGAGGCAGGGAGAACTGCTTTGAACCTGGGAGGGTTCTTTGAACCCATGGGTCTTGAACCCAAGACCATGCCCTTGCACTCCAGCCTCTGGGCAAGAGAGTGAGACTCCGTCTCAAAAAAAAAAAAAAAAAAATCTATCAATAAAGGAATACCTACATGTTCCCTCTCCCCTTCTGTGTGCAGCATTGCTTGCTGGCTGAGATACAAGCCTGTTGTCTGGTCAGCTTTGTTTCTGGAGTTGGGGCCCAATGCTGCTGCTGACTTTTTCCTCTCCATTTTAGGTTGCAGAATTGTCGGAGTGCATAGGCTCAGCACTGATCCAGAAGGGCTTCAAGACCGCCCCAGATCAGTTCATTGGCATCTTTGCTCAAAATAGACCTGAGGTATGAACCAGTAGGTACTTGCTGTGCATGATTTTGAGAATTCTCAGATATAAGAGCCTAACTTCTGCTAGAGACCAGATTTTGTAGTCTGATTTCTACTAAAAGTTTAGCTTTACATTACACCTTAGAAAGTTACACATATGAAAACCTCAACCAGGGCCGGGCACAGTGGCTCACACCTGTAATCCCAGCACTTTGGGAGGCCAAGGCGGGTGGGTCACCAGAGGTCGGGAGTTCCAGACCAGCCTGACCAACATGGAGAAACCCCGTCTCTACTAAAAATACAAAATCAGCCAGGCCTGGTGGCACGCATCTGTAATCCCAGCTACTCAGGAGGCTGAGGCAGGAGAATCACTTGAATCTGGGAGGCAGAGGTTGCGGTGAGCCAAGATTGTGCCATTGCACTCCAGCCCGGGCAACAAAAGCGAAACTCCGTCTCAAAAAAAAAAAAGAAAGAAAAGAAAACCTGAAGCAGGGCCTTTTAATTTCCTTTAAGAGAAAAAAGAAATCATTTTTTGGGGGGGATTATTTTAGTTTTTTTTAAACCAGGTTCCCAAACAAAATCCTTAGAACAGATAAGAAAGGAGTCTTTTTACTTGAAGAGTCACCTCTGTGGTTAGAAAAATGTCAGTAATAAGTTATAGAGAGACTTAGATACATTTTTGTTATTAGCAGGTTCCTTTTTTTCCTTTCCGAAAGGTGTGAGGCTTTCCCTCTGGTTGGTTTCCAGAGTTTAAAATACCATCGGTGATGGGGACAGTACTCACTGCTAGCCGGCCTTCCTTTGGGCAGTCTGTCATTGGCGGTCTAGGCCCAGCACAGTTTCTGTAAACCAGTGTGTAAAAGTGTATTAGTCCATTTTCATGCTGCTGGTAAAGACATACCTGAGACTAGGAAGAAAAAGAGGTTTAATTGGACTTGGCAGTTTCACATGACTGGGGAGGCCTCAGAATCATGGCAGGAGGTGAAAGGCGCTCTTTACATGGTGGCAGCAAGAGAAAAATGAGGAAGAAGCGAAAGCAGAAACCCTTGATAAACCCATCAGATCTCATGAAACTTACTATCACCAAAATAGCACGGGAAAGACCAGCCCCCATGATTCAATACCTCCCCCTGGGTCCTTCCCCTCCCACAACACGTGGGAATTCTGGGAGATACAATTCAAGTTGAGATTTGAGTGGGGGCACAGCCAAAACATATCAGAAATTGAGTTTAAATGAGCCGCTCTTTTGGAAGTATTGCTTATGGTATGACTCAACAGATTAGTAGATCTAGCTGGCTTAGAAAAATGGAAGCATCTGGCTTGAAGAAATAGAATTTATTCTTATACCTGCTTGTTTCCAGAAGACATGGTGGCTCAATCCCTGTGCTACTGACTTTTTTTTATAAATGAAGATGGCTTCTTAGAGTTTTGTGGTCTTTCAAGGGGAAAACGGCATTCTCCACAGCTGGACTGTGACTGGGCCTGTAGAATTTAGTTTTTTTCATCCCAAATGAACACACATCAAAATGTTTGTTTTGATGGAATTTTATCATGAATCTAGAACTGCAAAACTAATATCTTCAAGAAGTAGGTTCCTTCCTATATTTATGAGTTCGTTCAACAAATGTTTGCTGAGCACCCACTGTATGTCAGACACTGTGTGGGGGTGCCAAAGCACAGTGACTCAGCCCTTCTTCCTGGGGTACCACATAAGGAAAGACAGACCTAAACACTGGTGCTTTCTCTGTCGTGTGGTAAGTGTGGGCGCAGGGCAGAAGGATTATGGGAGCTCAGTCAAGGAGGACTCCCTGGAGGTGGCACCTGAGTAGAATCTCAAAGGAAATACAGGTGGGGAGGCCAAGGGAATGCCCATGTTCACACCTGTGTCTGGGAGTGGAGCATTTTCCTGTGGTGGAGTGGCAGGAAAGAGAGCCTGCCTTATGCATCACATGTGCCGAAGGAGCTTGGGCCTGATCTCCATGTTGTTGGCTGAAAATTCCTTCCGGGAATAAACCGAAACTCAGAAGCCCAGTTCCAGGCCAAGTGGATGTGAGTGGGTTGTGCCCCCTTCCCTGGGCTGTGCCTTTATCTGTCCTGTGTGTCAGAGTTCTGCAGATGATTTCATTAGAAAGGTGCAGCCGGAGGCAGTGGGGTACCCTTGGGTATGGTAGTGAAAGAGTGATCTTTCACCTTTGTCTGGTACGTAGGGCAGTGGCTATGTGGCCAGTGCCTTCAGACACATCTTACTGCATCTTGCATGTGGCACTGTGGCCAGTTATTGTCTCACTTCTTTCCTTCACTTTTCTAGAGGGATTTTATCAAAACAGTTTTGCTGCTAGACAAGGTACTCCTTCCCCTATTCCAGGGCATACAGTGCCCTGCTGCCAGAGGGATCTTGATTGAGCCCCACAGCCACTGTTTTGCTGAGAAACTCTCAGTGGCTGCTCCCTGCTCTCCAGCCAGAACCGTCTGTGCCAGTCAGATCGCTCTCACCACTCCTGCTTTTGATCCTGCCGTCCCCTCTGTTAGCATCTCCCTGCTTCCCTCTGTCTCTCTCTCTCTCTCTCTTTTTCTTTCTCTTTCCAAAGGCAATCTCAGTTACACCCTCCCAATAGCATCTGTAGCTACCTTGGCCGATGGTGGCCTTTCTTATCTCTGAGTCAGTCCCTGTCTGATAATTATTGCTAATTATCTTTAACATATTTGCCTCAATTCTTCAGGTGGATTTTAATTTCTCCTTCTTTCTTTCTCTCTTTCTCTCCTTTCCTTTCCTTTCTTTTTTCTTTTCTTTCTCAATCTCTCCTCTTTCTCTCTCTGTCCTCTCTCTCCTCTTTCTTTCTCTCTCTTTCCCTCCCTCCCTCCCTCCCTCTCTTTGTACATGCATACACACACACATACAGGATCTCACTCTGTCACCCAGGCTGGAGTGCACTGGTGTGATCACAACTCACTGCAGCCTCAGCCTTCTGGGTTCAAGCAATCCTCCCACCTCAGCCTCTCAAGTAGCTGCGACTACAGGTGTGTGCCACCATGTCCAGGTAACTTTTGTAGAGGCAGGGTTTTGCCATGTTGCCCAGGCTGGTCTTGAACTCCTGTGCTCAACTGATTCCCCCAACCTTGGCCTCCCAAAGTGCTGGGATTACTGGTGTGAGTCAGTGTGCCTGGCCTTAATTTCTTTTTAAGAAGGGGGCAGGTGTTTTGTTCTCATTCTGAATCTCTCATAGCACCTGGCACAGAGTAGTAGATAACACAGATGTTAATTTTGCTGCGTCAAACGTTTTCACTTTGAATCTCTCTTGAGTATTGTTCTCCTTATTGATTCCATGATGACATCTTGTTTTCTCTCCCTGACCGTTACTGTTTGTTTAGTGGGTGATTATTGAACAAGGATGCTTTGCTTATTCGATGGTGATCGTTCCACTTTATGATACCCTTGGAAATGAAGCCATCACATACATAGTCAACAAAGGTACGTTTGCCTGGATTATTGGCATAGTTATTGGTTAGGTTCAGTGACTTTACATTTGCTTACATTTGTTTTGACAAAGATTTTACATGTAAATGTATATCTACCTTTTTATTCAAAGAATGTAGTACTTCAAGTATCCTTGTGCTGGATATGACAGAGTCAGTCTTTTAACATCCCAGAGCTTATTCTTCATTGTATCTCTTCATTTACAGCTGAACTCTCTCTGGTTTTTGTTGACAAGCCAGAGAAGGCCAAACTCTTATTAGAGGGTGTAGAAAATAAGTTAATACCAGGCCTTAAAATCATAGTTCTCATGGATGCCTACGGCAGTGAACTGGTGGAACGAGGCCAGAAGTGTGGGGTGGAAATCATCAGCATGAAGGCGATGGAGGTGAGTTCCCTGCCTCCTTTCCGTCTCTGAAGGCTTTTCCTGGGGCCATGTTGGCTCACATGTGCTATCTAGTGCTATCCAGTGCTATCCAGTGCTATCGTGCAGTCCCAGCGCTGGCCGGTTGCCTCCACAACCCATGAAAGAGAGCAGAAACTTCTGTCTCATTGCTGGAAAAAGGATTCTACATGTGTGCCCAGTGTTAACACATCACACCTTACCTAAGTGCTTTCAGCACTCCAGTATTTATTCCAGAGCACTGACAAGCTGTGCCCAGAAATGCCAGAAATGGGAATTACAGCTTCAGGCAGGTGAAACTTTCAGTTTCTGTGTCTTCTTTGGGCTTTAATGCCTTTTACTTACTAATTTGTCTCTAATGCCAAGCCAAGTATAGAAATCAGGCTCATCGTTCTTTTTCCTGGATGGCTTGTGGAGAGTCCTGGTGAATTTCCAACATACATGTTTGATTTGGTTTATTTTCATATTGACTCTTTTCAGAGTCATACCAATCACAACTTTAAAGGCAGCCATTCCAGGAGAATGAGCGTGGTCCATGCTCAGCTTGGGTGCTTGATGTCAGATGATATAAGAAGTTGATCCCCATCAGCTGGACTTGGATTAGAGTTCCATCCAAGGAACATGGTCAGAGGAAGATCTTTTTATATGCATGTCATAGCAAGTCATAGGAAAACAGAGTCAGTCCTTCTCTTTCTGAAGGTGTTAGAAATATTTTTCTGAAACTGTTATAAATAGGATTTTAAATTTTTATGTGTAGTTTTTCTCCTTCTACAAAGAATTTGAGGCTATAAGTAAGGATCCGTAGAACCTTTCCTGAGAACCTAGTCGGCACAGGGAAGCGCGTGTGTTCTAACAGAACCTTCTCTCTTGTGCATGTGTGCGCCCCTGCCCAACTCTCTCTCAGTAGCGTCGAACGTGATTCCACAAGTGCTGACCTGGGTGCTTCCTTGTTGAATTGGGGTTTTATAGCTTGTTACCCAGCATTTCCCCACTTCTGTTTTTTTACTTTTAACCCTCTTTTACTATAATGTAATCTCTTTTTCCCTTACCTTCCCTTTTTCTCCCCTCCCTTCCCACAGATGCAGGAATTTTTCTGGTGTTTTTTGACTGCTGTATGATAAAGAAGTAATGTTGAAATTCAAAAATTATTTAGATGATTGAAGATTATAATATAAAGTTTATATTAAAATATTAATTTATAGAAGACATTGTTTTACACTTACCTGCTTAATATGATTTATACTTAGTTTTTAACAATATTCTGAGCAAAAGGTGAAGGTCTAAAAAAAGAATTTAAAACTAGCGTTATGGTTGATCTTGTGTTGAGTTTATATTAATGTATATTTTTACAGGATCAAAAATAGAATCATTGGTATTTGGAATGTTTGCATTTTTCAGTGTTTTAATTATGAAAATTTTAAACATACAAACAGTTGAAAGAATTGCATAGCGGACAGCTGTATACCCAGCACCAACTGACACGACAGCTGTATACCCAGCACCAACTGACACGACAGCTGTATACCCAGCATCAACTGACACGACAGCTGTATACCCAGCACCAATTGACATGACAGCTGTATACCTAGCACCAAGTGACGTTGTATACCCAGCACCAATTGACGTGACAGCTGTATACCCAGCACCAAGTGACGTTGTATACCCAGCACCAACTGACACGACAGCTGTATACCCAGCACCAGCTGACGTGACAGCCGTATACCCAGCACCAGCTGACGTGACAGCTGTATACCCAGCACCAACTGACATGACAGCTGTATAGCCAGCACCAAGTGACGTGACAACTGTATACCCAGCACCAATTGCCATTTTAGTATATCTGCCTCATCGCATATCAGTCCATCACTCAGTCCCTCCATTCATCTATCCATCTTATTTTTTTGATGCATTTTCAGTAAGTTGCAGATTTTATTACCCCTAAATACTTCAGTGTGTTTATCATTAACTAGAATTCAGTTTTTGTTACGGGTGGTTTTTTTGTCTTGGAACATAAAGATAGCAACTTTTTTTTTTTTTTTTTTTTTTTAATAATTGTAGTATTTGGCCAGGCGCGGTGGCTCACTCCTGTAATCCCAGCACTTTGGGAGACTGAGGCGGGCGGATCACGAGGTCAGGTTGAGACCATCCTGGCAGCATGGTGAAACACTGTCTCTACTAAAAATACAAAAAATTAGCCTGGTATGGTGATGCACACCTGTAATCCCAGCTATTCGGGAGGCTGAGGCAGGAGAATTGCTTGAACCCAGGAGGCGGAGGTTGCAGTGAGCCGAGATCGCGCCACTACACTGTAGCCTGGGTGACAGAGCGAGACTCCATCTCAAAAAATAATAATAATTGCAGTATTTTTCCTAAGTGATACCCTAAGAGAGATGTAAGGCTGTGAAACTTTCGTGGCAACAGTGCACTAATTTGGATAATGTTTGTTCCCAATAAATTAAGAGCCAAATTGTATGTAACTGGTGCTTTATTTTATTTAACATCAATTTTTGAAGAATTGGGCATCTCCAGAAGTTATGTAAGAATTTTTAATAGACAAGTAGAAATCTGGAGCTAATAAAGGTTATTTTGAAAAAAATGTACAGAATCATTGCTTTAGCTTTTGGCTGACCTCTAATTGGATATATTAGTTCCTGTTCTTAGTTGGTGGTCTGTCACTTACATCATTTAAAATGTAATTAAGATTGAAAACTTACTGTATGCTGGGCAGAAACTCACTAAGCCCTGAGCACACCCATCTAATTTCCACATGAACATGCTCAATGGCATGTTCGTTCCATATCCTCATTCAAGCTGTTCCATTTTAACAGGAAAAGAGTATAAATAGTTCATTTGTTAAAATTAATAGATATTAAAGTGGCCACCAAGACTGCCCTAATGCGGTACACCGAACCCCATCAGTGGTAGTGACTGGAAGCCTGCCGCTGGGAAATGCTGTCCCTGTGCACCGCGTCTGTCATTCTTAACCTTCAAGTCCATTCAGGAAGTAGTCTTAGAGGGTCTGCTGTGGCCTGTTTTATAATTGGAGGCTCCCAAATCCTATCTCCACTCTACGAGGGGAGATATTTGAGCAGATATTTGAGCCTCTCCAAAATGGCTAGCATTTCAAACGAGCAGAGATTGATTTTTCTTCTTCTGAGATTGCAGATGTCAGTTGTGCAGAATGTGGGGGTGAGGTAATGCTGTGCTCTGATTTGAGGAGCCTACGGAGTATCTGCAGTATCTCGTTATGGTTAAGAACAGGGCTTTATTAAAGGCCCTGATACGAAGTGGAGGCAGGGACCAGAAATGCGTGGTAAAGACTTTGGCTGCTGTTTTTTAATACATCCTATTTCAAAGACCGGTCCTAATACCATTTGTGTAGTTTTATGTAAGAGAAGAGGTAACTGGAAAATGGCTTCTCAGAACAATGAATAAATATTTTGGTACTGGTTAATTAAAACTGCCATAGTTTCTTTAATTAGAAAATTATGCTGTTTTCGAGCCCGCTGTGAATGAACCCCCACAGTAAAGCCAGCTTTAAGTGACTTGATGTGACCTTATCCTTTACAGTTAGAAAACGTTTCCATTTAAGACTTTTTTTCTCTTCTAATTAAGGACCTGGGAAGAGCCAACAGACGGAAGCCCAAGGTAAGCACACCGTGTCAGACCCTGCCCTGTCCTCTTTGTAGTGTTCAATATCTAGCCTGGTACCTTGTGGCTTATAGTTCTCTTTACTGTTCTGATTTATACCAGCTTTTTTTTTTTAATCTTCTTTAGCCTCCAGCACCTGAAGATCTTGCAGTAATTTGTTTCACAAGTGGAACTACAGGTGAGTTTCGAGATAGAATTGCTTCTACATATGGCAGCCAGTGGTCTGTACTCTCCGCCACCTCTTTTGGATGACTTATCAGCTAACAGTAGACGGACCGAAAGCAGAAGAGAAGGAAGCAGTTCAAGTGCTGTCTTCTTGTTGCTCTGTAAGATCTTCTCAGAGTCCAAGAGTGCCGGATAATTCCTCAAACATTTATTGAGGGTGATATTAGATTCACCTATCATCCTAGGACAGACTATATCGGTGGCTCCCAGGAAGATAATTTCTGGTTTTTCTTCTCTTATGACACGTATACCCTTTAAAATGTGTCCATATTAATAAAGGTTTTTAAAGATAAGTCAGTGAAAGGATTGCAGGTTGCTTAGGAATTTAGTGTTCAACATTTGGCTTTCACGATGTATCTAACAGTAGAAGTGTCTGAGGCCCTAATTATGTGAGGTTTCTGGGCCTCCTTCATTTCTGTCATTCTTTAACTTTGTTCTGCTTCATATATGCTCCACAGGCAACCCCAAAGGAGCAATGATCACTCATCGAAACATAGTGAGCGATTGTTCAGCTTTTGTGAAAGCAACCGAGGTAACTTTTTGGGATGTCGTCATCTTTCCTCATTGGTTGACATTAGTCCTTGAGAATGAAAGTGCTGAAGGTGTCACCACTGTGTTAGGTCCGTGTGGTATTTAGAAATGATGTGACATACGGATGAGGTCAGAACTTTAGGCCTAAGTCCACCTTCTCTCTTTTTTCACTTTGAACCTAATCGCTAACCCTTGCATGTGATAATTAAGGTGAATTGACCGATGAAGTCCACTGCAACATTTATATAGAGAAACTCTATTTGGATATTGCCCTAGAAACATGTCCAAGAAAGGACAGAGAACAGATGGACTCTCTTGTGTTTTTATCCAGTGTCCCTGTATTTGGGAAATAATTTATTTTAAATTGGCAATGATATGTTAAAAGTTTTTGAATTATTATCTGTTGTGGTCAGTGTGACTTCCATTGCACTAGAAGTATTAAAGCCTTGCACTTCAACTAATTTCCCATACTTTTAAAGTTTACTATCCAGTGTCTTAGTCTATTCAGGTTGCCATAAAAAAAAAAAAAAAAAAAAAAAAAGAAAACCAACCCACAGACTGGGTGGCTTATAGAGCAGACATTTATTTTCTCGCCGTTCTGGAGGCTAGAAGTCCAAGATCAACTGCTGGCAAATGTGGCTTCCAGTGAGGGCTCTCTTCCTGGCTTGCGGACAGTCTCCTTCTCCTGTATCCTCACATGGCCTTTCTTCCATACATGCACAGAGAGAGAGCACTCTGTTGTCTCTTCCTCTTCTTATAAGGACACCAGCCCTATCAGATCAGGGCCCACCTCCAAAAACAGTCACAGCAGGGCCCCATCTACATTGGGAGTTAGGACGTTAACATATGAATTTAGAAGGGGGTGATGTGATTCAGTCCATAACACCAAGAGCCTATTCCAAACTTGCCTTTTAAAAAGGTGCTTACTGAACAATATAATGGCTTTTCCTTATACTCTTTTTCACATTTAACATAATTGGCTTTTGCAGTCTCTTTGGAAGTATTCTGCAGCTCTGATTTTTGTAGCAGGAGCCTGAGCTTAATGGCTTTGGGGAATGGATATGTTTGGTGGCTGCAGAAAACTGATCTTTGAGGGATCTTGCCACTTATTTTACTTGGCTCACACTTTCCAAATGCCCTTTTTAAAGGTGTATACTTTCTAAACAGAGTTTAACATTTAGTACCTTACCAAAGTGAAATTTTAATGTCCTAATTGGCCTTCAAAGAAAACTTAAAATGCATTGGTCACTCATTGAGGCAAATGATTACAGAACTTTGTTTAAAGTCAATTACAATATCAAATCAATTACAATATCAGTATCTTCTCAGTTTTGTAAGATGTCTAATCATGATAATGGACAATATTTTTGTTCTAAATCAAAAAGTTGAAAAGTATAGATAGAATGGAGCCTGATTTCTCATTGTATTAATATAACAATTTCATCCTGAGAAGTACTACTTGGGATGCCTGTCAGACTTGAATAAAATCGAGCTGAGACGATAGCATGCTCAGCCCACATCCAGTGCTTCTGCAGCTGCTGTGTTTGCTCAGGATTCATGCTTTCATCCATTGTCACATTATCATCAAGGGTGACCCAGCTTTAGGAAAGGAAAGGGCATGGCTCAGAACTTGGTACATCATCCCCTAGGTAACGACAATGCCCTCATTTCTTAGTTGATGTGACAGCAGCTGCTGTTGGACACCCCCTGTTTTGGCCAGAATTCTTTATGTTAATAACGTGAATATTCCATACAAACTCTCACTGTGCCTGCCCTAAGTAAGGCCCATTCAGAGGGAAACCAGATGTCCAAACTTAATATCTGTGGACCCATCATGATCAGCATTTTATAGGAGAGCAAATTCCTGGGTGCCAGATCTGAGGTTGCATTAAACAAATTGTGATATGTAAAGTAGGGCTTTAAGGTATTAAAAATATTGATCAAACTCAAAATACTCTAAGGACCTTGGAAATCCACCTTCTTTTATCTTCTTTCCTCCTTTCCCTTAGCAACATAAAATGCAATTTTATGTTGAAATGGGTCCTGTATTTCTTAAGGTAAAATTGAACTTGCTGGGTACTAGGATACTGTAGTGATGAAATACTAACTGATTAGAGCACATAATCCCTTAACCTTCCAATTTGGGCAAAATTTTCCTTGTTTTGATTTAAGCCCTGAAGTGGATTTACTTTGTCATTGGGAGTGACTTCCACTTTATTTGAATAATTAAAGTATTGCTTTTTTTTTTTTTTTGATTCAGAGTCTCACTCTGTTGCCCAGGCTGGAGTGCAGTGGTGCAATCTCGGCTTACTGCAGCCTCTGCCTCCCTGATTCAAGCGATTCTGCTGCCTCAGCCTCCTGAGTAGCTGGAATTACAGGCATGTGCCACCATGTCTGGCTAATTTTTGTATTTTTAGTAGGGATGGGGTTTTACTATGTTGGCCAGGCTGGTCTTGAACTCCTGACCTCAAGTGATCTGCCCACCTCGGCCTCCCAAAGTGCTGGGATCACAGGTGTGAGCCACCATGCCCCTTGCTTTTCATTTTATTCTTTGGTGAGAAGAAATTGCAGACCATAAGCAAAAACTGTTTCTCCTCAGTGTTGAGGTACTATGTGCTCAGAAATAAAATGGAAAGTTACTGGGAGTCTTAATGCTTTTCTGCCTTGCTGGTGTCTTTGCTTACAGAATACAGTCAATCCTTGCCCAGATGATACTTTGATATCTTTCTTGCCTCTCGCGCATATGTTTGAGAGAGTTGTAGAGGTAGGCATTTAATTTTGTTTTCCTTGCTTGCTTGTTTGTGTCTGTTCTGCTAAATCGTTGTGTTTTACAGAAAGCACTTCCCTTGAATGCCAGTGACACACACATTTCATTTTTACCACTTGCACACATGTATGAACAGCTCTTGGAGGTAAGTGTGACATGCAGACTGTCGGCCCTATAGAGAATTTTTTGCTCAGCCCCGTTTTAGAAATGGTGCAGATTATTTGAAAGAATATAAATTCTTTTTCTGAGTATGAACAGGATACTTGAATTTAATCACTCATTTTAAAATTAGGAGCTCAGACTTTTGAAGGATACTAATATGGACATGAGTCCAGAAAGACCAACTATAAAGGTAAAGTCATGATTAATTCAGTTCTACAAAGCCCAGTGAGGCTTCCATTCTGTGAGAAGTCGCTATTTTTGATTGTGCTTGTTCATAATGCACAAGTTGGCTTGCGACTAATTTTTTCAGCAATATTCTGAGTGCCCTTGGAAAAAGAGGATGATCCTTGAGTGGACCTTTGCCTAGGTTCTCTGTAATCAACCGTGTGACTAATTTTAAAACTGACCAAGAACCACCTTTTCTCCTTCTTTGACAATTTTGGATTTTATGCTGTAGGAAAAAACAGTGAGCACCATTCATTCATTTAGGGAGTAGTTACTGAGCTCTAGCTGTGTGCCCGCTGCTGTATGGGAGACAGAGGTGACTATCAGCCGCTGCTTTGGATGACAGCTGCCCTGTCGGATTTGCTCAGCCCAAAGGATCGAAGGCGATTAGATCCCATCTGCCATCTGTTCCTTCTACTTCCTGCACACCTCAGGATCTTCTGGGTTTATAAAGCAATCTCAAAGGAGTTGCTGTACCTAACGAGTTTCAGAGGTGTGCCTAGAAGGCAGGCCACACTGAACGAAAGCTTTCTGAGCTGTAATCGTTAAACAGTGAACCATGGTGTCCCTTTCTTGTGGTTTCTGCTTCTAAGCCAGAGAACATTTGTACTTCCCTTGTGTCATCTTTTGAATCTTTTCTTTTTAAATTTTAAAATAGGCAAACTGTCAGGTCCATATGGCTTGCCAGCACAGTTTGTACTAGACAGGAAAAAAATTGTGCAGTATATTCTAGCTGAATGGCAAGCCACTCTGGTGTTAGATACCCTGGTGTCACAAATTCATCATACTTGGTGGCCTTTCAGAAACTTCTGGTTAGATTCAAACAAAAGAAAGTGAGACTTTAACAAACTTGGACTCTAGGCAAGAAGTTAAGTTTTTATTTTGAGAATAATTTAAATGTAAAGTTCTGGAAGGATATATATATATATATATATATATATATATATTTTTTTTTTTTTTTTTTTTTTTTTTTTTTTTTGAGACAGAGTCTCCCTCCGTGGCCCAGGCTGGACAGCAGTGGCACAATCTCAGCCCACTGCAATCTCCGCCTCCTGGGTTCAAGCAATTCTCCAGCCTCAGCCTCCTGAGTCACTGGGACTGTGGGCACCCGCCACCAAGCCCGGCTAATTTTTGTTTTTTAGTAGAGATGGGGTTTCGCCATAACATGGCCAGGCTCAACTGGAACTCCTGACCTCAAGTGATCACCTGCCTCAGCCTCCCAAAGTGCTGGGATTATAGGCGTAAGCCACTGCGCCCAGCCACTAAAAATATTTAGAATATGTAATACCATGTCATTCATTGAACAGATACTTATCACCGCACTAAAAGAGTAGAATCTCTGTGGTCATCACTAAAAACAACATAGCCTGGGTTTTTTACTAAGTCCTGTATCTTCAGGATAACCAAGAGAAATACCACATTTCCATGTTGTACAATGACTAGTAAATGCACATTTTTTTAAGTTACCTATATTTAGGAAATTTGGGATTTCTGGAAACTGGCCTGAAATGCTAAAACTGAAATGTTGGATGTTGTCCATAAGTTGTGTAACCCCTGCTGTGTTGATAAAATGTTTGTTGTTCCCGTTACCCCTGTAGTGTGTAATGCTGTGTCATGGAGCTAAAATCGGATTTTTCCAAGGAGATATCAGGCTGCTCATGGATGATCTCAAGGTGCTTCAGCCCACTATCTTCCCCGTGGTTCCAAGACTGCTGAACCGGATGTTTGACCGAGTAAGTTCCAAGTGCAAAGTCCCAGGACTGGGCACTGACTTGGACGCAGGGGCTTGGGCTTGAATTGGGCTGTGCCATGTGCCGTCTGTATGACCCTGGACAGTCCTCCCAATCTTGCAGAACTTCAGTTTACTCATCTGTAAAGTTAGAATGTGTTTACCTCTCAGAGCTGTTGATAAGGATTATAAGAGAAAACGCATGAACACACTTTGTAAACCATGGTCACAATACAAGCATAAGGTGGGAGGTCATTTTATTTTTACAATAAACACTTTGAGCCTCTGCCTCCTCATGTATAACACGGACTGTTACCTCTTCTCTCCTACTGTTTGTCTCCAAAAGTTGCTAATGGGATCACATAAGAATAGTAACTATGAAATGATTTTCTTCATTGTAAAGCTCCTTGCATGGACATGTAAAACATTACTTAATTGGCCACATTGAAAGAAGTGACAAGCCACAGCAGAGCCCAAGAGAGCAGCAGCCCCTCTGCGGTGGGTATCATCACGTGGACCACACAGTCAGGGTCAGGCGCGTGGGGCATGAGCAATCTCCAGAAAGAGTTTTCACTTACTCTTTATTTTGAGGCAGGACTTCTGTTATCTCTCAGAACCTTCTTATGTTTTTAATGGTTCTTTTTAAAAGAACAGCTTTATCAACATATAATACTCTGTATAATTTGCTGATTTAAAGTGTGTAATTCAAAGGTTTTGAGTACTTTCACAGAGTTCTGCAGCCATCACTACAATCAATTTTAGAACATTTTCATTACCTCCAAGAGAAACCCTTACCTATGCCTTGTCATCTCCCAGACCCCCTCCACCCTTCGGCGTCTGCTCATCTGTGTTCTAAATCTGTGTATTTCTCTATTCTGGACTTTTCTGTGGATGGAATCATGCCATATGTGCTCCTTTGTGACTGGCTTCTTTCACGAGCATCCATGTAGCACGTATTAGCACTTCATTCCTTTTAATGGCCAAATAGTATTCCACTGTATGGATATAACACATTTTATTTATCCATTCCTTTTTTTTTTTTTTTTGAGACAGGGTCTCTCTCTCTGTCATCCAGGCTAGAGTGCGGTGGTGTTATCATGGCTCACTGCAGCCTCCACCTCCAGGGCTCAAGCAGTCCTCCCACCTTAGCCTCCTGAGTAGCTGGGACCACAGGCACGTGCCACCATGCCCAGCTAATTTTTGAATTTTTGGAGAGATGGGGTCTTACCATGTTGGCCACAGTGGACTCAAACTCCTGAGCTCAGGAGATCCGCCCCCCTCAGCCTCCCAAAGTGCTGGGAATACAAGCGTGGGCCGCCGCACCTGGCCTATGCATTCCTACTTGATGGGCATTTGGGGATGTATGTGTCCATTGCTCCTGGGTGTATACCGAAGTGCGGAATTGCTGGTCCTGTGCCGACCGTATGGGACCATTAGAGGACTGGCCAGGCTGTCAGAGCAGCTGTGCCATTTTGTGTTCCCCAGCTGTGTATGAGGGTTCTGATTTCTCCACACTTTTTGACTCTGGCCGTCCTAGTAGGTGTGAAAACCTTCTCATGTCTTGCCTCATTAGATTTTCGGACAAGCAAACACCACACTGAAGCGATGGCTCTTGGACTTCGCCTCCAAGAGGAAAGAAGCAGAGCTTCGCAGCGGCATCATCAGAAACAACAGCCTGTGGGACCGGCTGATCTTCCACAAAGTACAGGTAACACGTGACTCGCAGCCACTGCTCCATGGAAACCCACTTCGGTGTTCAGAGTTCTAGGAGGGCTTTTTTTGTGAGAGGGAGAGATGAAGGTAAGGGAGAGAGTAACATGTTTTTGTTAATTCTGGCACACGTTTAAAAACTAAAGGCAAAGCCATTAAGGAGGCCTCAGCTTCTGAGATCAGTAGTATTGCAGCCATCTAGGGGGAAGGGTTCAGGGTAGTGGAGCCTTTCTCATTCTCCATTTTGCTTCATTTTTCCGGAACAAGCGTGTCACTCTTGAGGTAATTTTTCAAGCATGAGTGATAACGTGTAACAATATTATGCCCCCCAGAAGGCCAGAATTGTGGTAGTTACCACAGATCCGCCCAGTCCTGTTCTAATTCCCTGAAATAGCTTCTGCAGAGGTGGGGCTGACTTCCATCCCCGTTGGGAGGGAACAGGGCAGTCACGGGTGAAAACAAACTGTCGCCCTGTGTTGCCGTCGTGAGGGCTGTGAGTTCTCTGTGTGGCCTCCGTGTGGCCTGCAGCTATGGGTTAGGGAACGGGGTCCCAAGCAGGCCTCCTTGGTGGAGAGGCCGCTGACTTCCAGGTGTGTAACCCTCACCTTCTCCCACTCTTCCTCCCTGAAAGTCGAGCCTGGGCGGAAGAGTCCGGCTGATGGTGACAGGAGCCGCCCCGGTGTCTGCCACTGTGCTGACGTTCCTCAGAGCAGCCCTGGGCTGTCAGGTGAGGTGGATGTCATGGTGCCTGATTCTCCCACACTAGGACACCCAGTCCTCTTCTGCACCAAAAGTCGTCTGTACTCTGTGTGTGTGTGTGTGTGTGTTCTTTCTTAATTGACAAGCGTATCTATATTTATGGCATACAACATGATGTTTTGATGTATGTAATATGTAAACATTGTGGAATGGCTAAATCAAGCTAATTAACATGTGTCTTATCACCCATACTTTTTTTTTCCCATGTGGTGAGAACACTTGGAATCTACCCTCTGGGCAGTTTTCAAGTATATGATACATTGTTGTTAGCTGTAGTCACCACGTAGTGCTATGGAGCTCTTGAACCAGTTCCTCCTGATGGAGACGGTGTCCTTTCACCAACATCACCCCTGTCCTTCCCACCCACTCCTTTGTGTGCGTGCGTTATTTTTGTTTGGAAGATATGTTATTACTTGGTTGCTTGGAGAAGCAACCATATGTATATTTTTTACCCGAGGCAGGGGAATGTGTATGTCTGCCATTTGTTGAATTTTCTCTAGGATCAGGTACAAGACAACCTTTAGAAGCAGGTATGCAGCTGTGGAATGGGTCACAGGTGATGAGCCTACCTGGACACCATGCTGACAACCCGTAGTAAAGGGAGAAAGGAGGATTTGGTGACAGACGGGACATGTGTGGGGTACACATCCTGTGAATTGGCCAAGGGAGTTCACTGCCGCTGGGTGGTGACCAGTCACATAGGGGTTCTCCCTAGCTTGGCCACAGGAAGTTAAGTAGAAGGTGTACCTGGGTGACGGCTGGTGTTGGTGTAAAGCACACTGGACCATCGAATGAACTTACTGAACAGACCATTTGAAACGAGATTTCACCAGTCAGCCTTGACTTGGGAGTTAGTGAGACTTCATTGCTTGTGCACTTCCAGCAAAGGTGCGATTGTGCTCTCCTTAATAATGTTCCGTCTCTTGGTGCCCCAGTTTTATGAAGGCTACGGACAGACCGAGTGCACTGCTGGGTGCTGCCTGACCATGCCTGGAGACTGGACCGCAGGTATGGCTGGGGGAGGCTCCTTTTTGGAATTTTTTTATTCATATTGGATTATTGGTATGTCTGGAATTGGGACCTAATGTCAGTGTAACCTCAACAGCGTCCCTGTGAGATAAGTTCTGGTACTTCTCAGAGGAAATTATAGATTGTTGCTTAAGTAACACATAAATAATGTATGAGAATTTATGCAGCATTATACTTTGGAGCCAGGATTTCAACCCCGGCCTGACTGCAGAACTTCCGTGCTTCCTCTGTGTCACCTGAGTAGTAAATTCTACACTGTGATAAATAAACTTCCCCAGCTTATCTGGAGTATTATAAGTATTAGCACCATTTAGTAACATAGATTCTAGAACCTAGCACTGTCTAGTAACATAATTCTACTGGAATTGACGCAGACAGTCTGTGAATCTTCTTTATGGTATTTTTTTTAATTTTTAACCTCAGTTTCCTTAACAGAGAATTTGGAATACTGATCTCTAGAAGCTCAAATTATTAAAACATAGGAAGAATTATTTGTGATATCTAATGTGATATCTAACATGTCTAATGTCTGTTGTTGCTGCTTTTGGAAAAGACAACCCAGTCTTGACAGCCTTTGGCAAGAGAGTTAAGTTAGCTGTAGAAATCAGCACTGTCGCATCTTAGTAAAAACTGTAAGACATGCTTCTTCATACGCAAGGAAATAAAGGCCGTGTTGATCAGAACCAGGTGGTGAGTGAGGTTTGCCAAAGCTGCATATGTTCTCTCTTCTTACAGAGAACAAGGATGCTAAGAATTCTGTGTAAGATGAGTGCCAGTAATGGGTGGGGGCGATCGGAGGGTGGAAGCCGGGTGAAGGTTTGAGAGAGCCTGCTTCCAGGTGTTTGTAGGAACCTTCACATAGAGGCCAAATTACTCATAAATAACTCAGAGCATCACACTTGGAAAAGGTCCTGAAGACACTAAATATGTTCTTCCCTAGTCTAAGAATAGACTCTCTTAAATTATACTAGGAAGAGAATGGCTATAATTGCAGAAATCAGAAGTTTATCCCAGCTGTTTTTCTTATGTGGAATCCTGTTTGCTATCAAAATAATTTTTTTTTTTTTTTGAGATGGAGTCTCACTCTGTCGCCCAGGCTGGAGTGCAGTGGCGCAATCTCGGCTCACTGCAAGCTCCGCCTCCCGGGTTCACGCCATTCTCCTGCCTCAGCCTCTCCGAGTAGCTGGGACTACAGGCGCCCGCCACCACGCCCGGCTAATTTTTTGTATTTTTAGTAGAGATGGGGTTTCACCGTGGTCTCGATCTCCTGACCTCGTGATCCGCCCACCTCGGCCTCCCAAAGTGCTGGGATTACAAACGTGAGCCACCGCGCCCGGCCTATCAAAATAATTTGACCTGAGGTTATGAATAGTTCCCTTAGGAATGACCATTTGCTTATTTAATATACAGGCCATGTTGGGGCCCCGATGCCGTGCAGTTTGATAAAACTTGTTGATGTAGAAGAAATGAATTACATGGCCGCTGAGGGCGAGGGCGAGGTGAGTGAAAACCATCAGTAATTTTCCCTCGCTGCCGTTTCCTGTGATCGCTGGCCTTTGCGAATGCTGTGGTATTTCCCAACAGCTCAAAGCCATTGAACTTGACTTCATTGGTGATGCTGGAGTCTGCCAGGCTTCTTTCTGAGGGTACATTTATGTTCAGCTCTCGGGGAGTGGGCAGAAGGGACACTGACGCCTGCCTTCCTCTGCCAGGCCTCATAGGGATTTGGGCTTGAGAGCCTGCAAAGAAAGGCCCAGTGGCCTCAGTTCCTGGGACGAAGCTCCTGCCTGTTGATTCCCTGGATACCTATTAGTGAGCTGCTGGCTACTGGATGGGAAGCCTAACTACATAAAAGTGATTTCATCCCCTGCAGGGCTTTCCAACAGCTTTGAGCCAGAACCTAAGGCAAGCATTTGCCCTACAAATTGGCCAGAGCTGAGGTAATTCAGGAAGGGAAGTAGGGGCACCGGAGATCCCTCGCAGACCGGGTGGGGCTCTGGTAACTCCCTCTGCATCCTGGAGTTTAGGGCTTCCAGCTGAAGGGTGGGGCAGACACACACGTACACACATGCACACTCCAGTTTTCTCTGGAGAAACCCCAGTAAATGCTGTTCACTGATGATCTTCTTTTCTTTAGGTGTGTGTGAAAGGGCCAAATGTATTTCAGGGCTACTTGAAGGACCCAGCGAAAACAGCAGAAGCTTTGGACAAAGACGGCTGGTTACACACAGGGGACATTGGAAAATGGTTACCAGTAAGTTGCTGCCTCCTCTGGCCACAAACAGTTCTGTTCCACTGTAGGGAAGAAAATATCTTGTCTGCTGTACAGCTGCCACGTGGCAGTGGCACCCTGAATTTTCTCTTTCCCTTCCTCGTTGGTGAGTGGTATGATGTAGACTGTTCCATTTCCTGCAGGGAACAGGGTTACACTTAGCATCCTTGGTTGGATTTTCGCTTTCACTTTAGCAAATATGTTTTGTTTTGATGCTTTTTTGTTTGTTGTGTTTTTTGGGTTTTTTTTTTTTTTTTTTTGAGACGGAGTCATGTTCTTGTTGCCCAGGCTGGCTGGAGTGCAATGGCGTGATCTCAGCTCACTGCATCCTCCACCTCCCGGGTCCAAGCGATTCTCCTGCCTCAGCCTCCTGAGTATCTAGGATTACAGGTGCCCACCACCACACCTGGCTAATTTTTATATTTTTTGTAGAGACGGAGTTTCACCATGTTGGCCAGGCTGGTCTCGAACTCCTGACCTCAGGTGATCCACCCGCCTCGGCCTACCAAAGTGCTGAGATTATAGGCGTGAGCCACCATGCCCGGCCTGTTTTGATGCTTAACATCAATTCTGGTTGTTGCTTCTCAACTGGAATACAAAGAGACAGTGGCTTTTTTACAATATCCGTACTGAGCTGTGATGTTGAGGCCTCAGTTAAATAAGATCTGGGGGAAGTTATGGTAGACTTCCAGCAATGTAGGATGGGCATGAATTTGGGAATAAATGTGTTTCTTAGATTTGTCATCTCATTAAAAATAGGGTGTTTCACAGATTAGACGAACTCCTTGAATTTAGTTGAATTTAGTCTCAGAACCATTTACTGTAGAGAAATTCTGAAGAGTCTATCTTAAGAGTGAGAAGCTTGTTCATGAAGCCTGACCTGTCCTACCTGTTGGTTTGACCAATAACCTGCTGTTTTGAAGTTATTACGATGCTGATTGCAAGCCCTAAAATTACAAATATAATTTTTATTATTGTGTATTGGCAGATTCTTGTAGATTTTAGGTGCTTACTTCTCAGGAATTTGTATTGATTAGAAAAATACCTCCCAAAATTACTTCAGATTTTGCAGTACCCAAACTATTTAGAGATAAATTAAGTCCCCCTCTTCTGGTTCAAGAGAGATTAAATGTCAGTTCTAATTCTACTGTGGCACTCACGAACACATCCCATAGTCTCTCTGGACCTTGGTTTGCTCCTTTTGAAAATGGAGAACTGGTGTGGAACAAAAGAACCCTAGACACTTTCTACAGATGACTTTTGGAGGCATGAGAGTGGCCCCGGGGTGGGGATGGGTAAAAGTGGGACTAGGGTTTTGCTTACGGCACTACTGGGATGTGGCTGGTCTGGTCCAGAGATGCTAGGGCACTTCCACAGTTGACTCACTCTTCCCAAAGGGCCAAGAGCGCCCCTCCAGACATCGAGGAAGAAAACAGGAATTTGGCCTTTGTGTAGGAAACATTTCTTGAACTCTTACTCTGTGCAGAGCACTTTGAAAGGAAAAGTTGTGTGCCTGCTATTAAGGAACTGAGTCACTTGGTGAGCCAGATGTGTATGCACCTAATTCAGACAGGAGGCTACATGAGCGAGCAAAGCCTTGCTAGTGTTGACCAGTCAGTGGTGCCAAGTGGTGATGCTGAATGAGCATGGGCTCTGGGACCCCTTCTCTATCTCTGCACTTAGCCAAATAGCCTTGGACGAGTTCCTTAGTCTCTCTAAGGCTTAAGTTTTCCTCTCTGTAAAATGGGATCATAACTGACCTCTGTGGGATGTTATTAGAATTAATCAATAGTGTGTATTAAATACCTTTCACTGTTGTATTGGGATCCATCCTGGTTGGAAACCAGCCATCAGCCCATTCATAACCCCCTCCCTTCTGATCAACAGAATGGCACGTTGAAGATTATTGACCGGAAAAAGCACATATTTAAGCTGGCACAAGGAGAATACATAGCCCCTGAAAAGATTGAAAATATCTACGTGCGAAGTGAGCCTGTTGCTCAGGTGTTTGTCCACGGAGACAGCCTGCAGGTATGCGCTTTCTGGGCCTTGAATCTTGCTGTGTAGACATTGCCATTGCCTGCTACTCCAGGGGCTTTCAATGTGACTGGAAGTTTGAGACGCCTATAAATTGGCTTTCATGTCTAATCTGCTAGAATATCATTGACCTGTTACTGATTTTTGTTGCTTGGCATTTCCTACTCAGAAAAATTTATTCTCTTTAATTTCCACATTTTTATTTTACTTAGGTCTGATGTACCAAGGGAGGCTGGATAAACATACTGGGGGAGAGGGGCGTGGGAAATACATGTTTCCAATTATGAAAGAAAATATTGACATGGGTTATAAGAAAGTTTACAACTTTCAAACATATTAAACCCAGCCTATTGATGATATGCTTCCTAATCATTTTTGAGCAAATGGTGGTTGTGAACCAAGAATACTCAAAGTTGAAAATCAAAATCAGTATTGCAGTGAAACATGTATGGTATTTGCCAAAATGTTGGACAGATGATGCCAAGGAAGAGAGGATCTGGTTTCCTGAAAATTAACCTTTTGAAAAGTTGGGTCAAATGGTATTTCTAGTTCTGGATCCCTGAGGAATCGCCACACTGACTTTCACAATGGTTGAACTAGTTTACAGTCCCACCAACAGTGTAAAAGTGTTCCTATTTCTCCACATCCTCTCAAGCATCTGTTGTTTCCTGACTTTTTAATGATGGCCATTCTAACTGGTGTGAGATGGTATCTCATTGTGGTTTTGATTTGCATTTCTCTGATGGCCAGTGATGATGAGCATTTCTTCATGTGTCTTTTGGCTGCATAAATGTCTTCTTTTGAGAAGTGTCTCTTCATATCCTTCACCCACTTTTTGATGGGGTTGTTTTTTTTCTTGTAAATTTGTTTGAGTTCATTGTAGATTCTGGATATTAGCCCTCTGTCTGATGAGTAGGTTGCAAAAATTTTCTCCCATTTTGTAGGTTGCCTGTTCACCCTGATGGTAGTTTCTTTTGCTGTGCAGAAGCTCTTTAGTTTAATTAGATCCTATTTGTCAATTTTGGCTTTTGTTGCCATTGCTTTTGGTGTTTTAGACATTTGACCCAGCAATCCCATTACTGGGTATATACCCAAAGGATTATAAATCATGCTGCTATAAAGACACATGCACACGTTATGTTCATTGCGGCACTATTCACAATAACAAAGACTTGGAATCAACCCAGATGTCCAACAGTGATAGACTGGATTAAGAAAATGTGGCACATATACATCATGGATTACTATGCAGCCATAAAAAAGGATGCGTTCCTGTCCTTTATAGGGACATGGATGAAGCTGGAAACCATCATTCTCAGTAAACTATCACAAGGACAAAAAACCAAACACTGCATGTTCTCACTCATAGGTGGGAATTGAACAATGAGAACACATGGACACAGGAAGGGGAACATCACACACGAGGGCCCGTTGTGGGGTGGGGGGTGGGGGGAGGGACAGCATTAGGAGATATACCTAATGCTAAGTGACGAGTTAATGGGTGCAGCACAGCAACATGGCACATGTATACATATGTAACAAAGCTGCATGTTGTGCACATGTAACCTAAAACTTAAAGTATAATTAAAAGAAAAGTTGTTAGATTTTAAAATTATTTTAGGATATTTTCTTATAGGAGAATGTACTTATTTTTCTTTGAGATTGCAGCTATTTTCGTTTGATCCAGAATCTCGTTCTTTTGATTTTTAATTTTATTGTTAGTAGATTATAAAGAATGGGATATTAGAGATTTTTCTCTAAAAATGAACCTATATAAATTTTATTTATTTATTTTCTTAAAGATAGGGTCTCACTCTGTTGTCCAGGCTGGAGTGTAATGGCAGTCATCGCTCATTACAGCTTCAGACTGCTGGGTTCCAGGGGATCCTCCTACCTCAGCCTCCTGAGTAGCTGGGATTACAGGTGCAAGCCACCACACCCAGCTGATTTTCAATTTTTTGGTAGAGATGGAGTCTCACTATGTTGCCCAGGCTGGTCTCGAACTCCTGGCCTCAAGTGATCCCCCTTGGCTTCCCAAAGTGCTAGGATTACAAGCATGAGACAGGCTCCCTTTTTTTCCCTTTTTTTAAAAGCAGTTATCTGATATCCATCACCTTGTTTATTTGACCCTGCTTTTAAAAAATAAGTATACAAAAGTAAATACAAATTAGAGATTTGTTAGATTGGTACTTCCAGTGGTTTTTTAAAAACATTAATTGCAAAATTCCTGATGCCTACCACATTTTAGAGCCAGGAGTTCTTAATCTGGGCCGAGTGAACTCCTGGGGGAGGGGGTAGTATGTTCTGAAGAGATGAGCCATAACTTTCATCATATTCTCCCAGGGGGCCATAAGATGGAAAAATAAAGAACCACTATTTTAGAGCATTTGGATCAAGCTATGTAATAACTCATTTGTCTGTGTTGAAGGCATTTCTCATTGCAATTGTGGTACCAGATGTTGAGACATTATGTTCCTGGGCCCGAAAGAGAGGATTTGAAGGGTCCTTTGAGGAACTGTGCAGAAATAAGGTAAGGTTCTGAAGGGTCCAGTCTGTCCTCATCATAACTTGGCATTAAATGTACCTGTAGATATTCAGGGACCTCCTTTATTTTTCTTACCCTATTAGGATGTCAAAAAAGCTAATTTTTTTATTTATTTTTCTTACCCTATTTATTTATTTATTTTTCTTACCCTATTAGGATGTCAAAAAAGCTATCCTCGAAGACATGGTGAGACTTGGGAAGGATTCTGGTCTGAAACCATTTGAACAGGTATGGCCTTCATCTGAGGGCATGAATTCCTGTAAAACAAATTTTCCACTGAAGATTTTTTTACAGGTGGATTATATAAACATATGGGGTGACCTAAAGACATACATGAGGAATAAATAATGGAGTGGTTTGACAGGGGAAAGGTTTTTAAATCAAAAGCATTTATTCTCTTTTCCTAGACATCAGAATATGATCCTGAATCCTATTCTAAGAATAGGATGCCTGTCCTTTGTTGAGAAAGTGCAGCTTGGCTGAAATGAGAGGATGGATTGGATGGCTGGAGAGTGTTTATCCCCCTCCAAGGCTTCCATGCTTTTTAGACTGGTGGCCTGTGTCCTCTTTCTTCTTTTAACTGCCTTGTTTATTGGCAGGTCAAAGGCATCACACTGCACCCTGAATTATTTTCTATCGACAATGGCCTTCTGACTCCAACAATGAAGGCAAAAAGGCCGGAGCTGCGGAACTATTTCAGGTCGCAGATAGATGAACTCTATTCCACTATCAAGGTTTAGTGTGAAGAAGAAAGCTCAGAGGAAATGGCACAGTTCCACAATCTCTCCTCCTGCTGATGGCCTTCATGTTGTTAATTTTGAATACAGCAAGTGTAGGGAAGGAAGCGTTCGTGTTTGACTTGTCCATTCGGGGTTCTTCTCATAGGAATGTTAGAGGAAACAGAACACTGCCTTACAGTCACCTCGTGTTGCAGACCATGTTTATGGTAATACACACTTTCCAAAATGAGCCTTAAAAATTGTAAAGGGGATACTACAAATGTGCTAAGTTATTTGAGACTTCCTCAGTTTAAAAAGTGGGTTTTAAATCTTCTGTCTCCCTGTTTTTCTAATCAAGGGGTTAGGACTTTGCTATCTCTGAGATGTCTGCTACTTGCTGCAAATTCTGCAGCTGTCTGCTGCTCTGAAGAGTACAGTGCACTAGAGGGAAGTGTTCCCTTTAAAAATAAGAACAACTGTCCTGGCTGGAGAATCTCACAAGCGGACCAGAGATCTTTTTAAATCCCTGCTACTGTCCCTTCTCACAGGCATTCACAGAACCCTTCTGATTTGTAAGGGTTACGAAACTCATGTTCTTCTCCAGTCCCCTGTGGTTTCTGTTGGAGCATAAGGTTTCCAGGAAGCGGGAGGGCAGATCCAACTCAGAACCATGCAGATAAGGAGGCTCCGGCAAATGGGTGCTCATCGGAACACGTGGATTCTCTTTCATGGCAGAATGCTCCTGGACTCGGTTCTCCGGGCCTGACTCCCCTACTCCATCCTTTTTCAGGGGTTATTTAAAAATCTGCCTTAGATTCTATAGTGAAGACAAGCATTTCAAGAAAGAGTTACCTGGATCAGCCATGCTCAGCTGTGACGCCTGAATAACTGTCTACTTTATCTTCACTGAACCACTCACTCTGTGTAAAGGCCAACAGATTTTTAATGTGGTTTTCATATCAGAAGATCATGTTGGGATTAACTTGCCTTTTTCCCCAAAAAATAAACTCTCAGGCAAGCATTTCTTTAAAGATATTAAGGGAGTAAATATACTTGAGTACTTATTGAAATGGACAGTAATAAGCAAATGTTCTTATAATGCTACCTGATTTCTGTGAAATGTGTTTGACAAGCCAAAATTCTAGGATGTAGAAATCTGGAAAGTTCATTTCCTGGGATTCACTTCTCCAGGGATTTTTTAAAGTGAATTTGGGAAATTAACAGCAGTTCACTTTATTGTGAGTCTTTGCCACATTTGACTGAATTGAGCTGTCATTTGTACATTTAAAGCAGCTGTTTTGGGATATGTGAGAGTACATGTATTATATACAAGCACAACAGGGCTTGCACTAAAGAATTGTCATTGTAATAACACTATTTGGTAGCCTAACTTCATATATGTATTCTTAATTGCACAAAAAGTCAATAATTTGTCACCCCGGGGTTTTGAATGTTTGCTTTAAGTGTTGGCTATTTCTATGTTTTATAAACCAAAACAAAATTTCCAAAAACAAAGAAGGAAACCAAAATAAATATTTCTGCATTTCAGGTGAGTGAGGCATCTTTTTAATGTCCTGTTTAATATTCGGAACAGCCTATGATGTGCACAAGCAAGGAGCGAGAATGGCCCTGGGCCTGGAATCCTTTCCAGTTGTCTCCTTTTCTTCTCAGTCACCCTCCTCTAACTCAGCTGGCCTCAGGCACTGACAGACACTGACCCGAGCCTCCCACCAGGTTGTCTGTGGCAAAAGTCCTAACTGGTTGTGGAAAAGAAAGTCATGGTGTGAATAACAGAGAAGGTACTGAAAATGCAGCTTCCTTGCTGGAAAATATATTTCAGGCGATGCTGGCTGTAACTGGTGATTCTGTGGTGAATTTAATTCCACTATTGTATTTTAGCACTATTTAGTCATTCTCTTACTGTAGAATTATTTCAGATGTCTCTTTATAGCAGCCAACTTTTTCTTGTTTCTTTTCTTCTATCTCCACCCTATTCCTTCTGTTACCTTTTTAAAGATTTTCTTTTCCACAGGTATTAATGAATCAACCCCTTAATTTCTTCCAAGCCTGTTGTGTTTAAATCAAGTTTCCTCTCTCAAATTCTGTTTGGTGTGATGATGTGCACATCAAGCCCTGTGCAGGTGCTATCTCATCCATTCTTCCACTTTTATTTATTAAGATCCTTATCTTAGCAGGGGGCAGTGGCATGCACCTGTAGTCCCAGCTACATGGGAGGCTGAGGCAGGAGGATCCCTTGAGCCCAGGAGTTCAAGTCCAGCCTGCCCCTTAAAAGAATTTTTTTTGAGACAGAGTTTCGCTCTTGTTGCCCAGGCTGGAGTGCAATGGCACGATCTCGGCTCTCCGCAACCTCTGCCTCCCGAGTTCAAGCTATTCTCTTGCCTCAGCCTCCCGAGTAGCTGGGATTACAGGCGCATGCCACCATGCCCGGCTAATTTTTGTATTTTTAGTAGAGACAGGGTTTCATCATATTGGTCAGCTGGTCTCGAACTCCTGACCTCAGGTGATCCGCCCACCTTGGCATCCCAAAGTGCTGGGATTACAGACGTGAGCCACTGCACCCGGCAGGAATTTTTTTTAATGAAGATCCTTTTCATGTCTTCTCAGCTTACCTTCCTCCCCTTCTCTCCTGATGAAGTGTGAGGTTCTTAAGGCCTTTCCTTTCTCCCCTCTCCCTTAGCACTGAACACAGGGCTTAAAAACTAATAGATGTTCATTAAATAAACCTTTTGAACAAATACTTGAAATTTTGAACAAAGCTCCTCTTGCAATGAAGTTGATAATAAACACTGGGCTCTTTTAAAATCATGGTGAAATACACAAAGTTAGCAGCGTCACCATTTTTCAGGGTACAGTTCCGTGGCATTCAGGACATCCACACTGCTGTGCTGTCATCACTACCATCCAGCTGCCTAAGCTCTTCATCTTGCCAGGCAAACTCTGTACCCATTAAACGACAACTCCGGCCAGGCGCGGTGGCTCACGCTTGTAATCCCAGCACTTTGGGAGGCCGAGGCGGGCGGATCACGAGGTCAGGAGATCGAGACCACGGTGAAACCCCGTCTCTACTAAAAATACAAAAAAATTAGCCGGGCGTGGTGGCAGGCGCCTGTAGTCCCAGCTACTCGGAGAGGCTGAGGCAGGAGAATAGCGTGAACCCGGGAGGCGGAGCTTGCAGTGAGCTGAGATTGCGCCACTGCACTCCAGCCTGGGTGACAGAGCGAGACTCTGTCTCAAAAAAACAAAAAACAAAAAAAAAAAACAAAAAAACGACAACTCCCCATTCTCCCCTCCCATTAAACTCCTGGCAGCCACCACTTATTTTCTGTTTCTATTAAATTGACTAGGTACCTCATATAAGTGGAATCATACAGTGTTTGTGTTTGTCCTTTTGTGACTGGCTTATCTCACTCAGCATAATGTCCCCAAGGTTCATCCATGTTGTAGCATGTGTCAGAAATGTTCTTCCTTTGCAAGGCTGAATAATATTCCATTGTATGTATCGGCCACGTTTTGTTTATCCACTCATCCATCGATAGACACTCATACTGTTCTTACCTTCTGGCTGTTGTGAATAATGCTGCTGTGAACACTAGTGTACAATTCTGTTGGAGTCCCTGCTTTCAATTCTTTTGTGCATATGCCCTGAAGTAGAATTGCTGCATCATATGGTAATTCTGTGTTTAATTTTTTTTTTGAGGAAATGCCATATTGTTTTCCATATGAACTATATCATTTTACATTTCCACCAACAACGCACAAGGGTTCCAATTTCTCCACATCCTCACTAACACTTGTTTTCTGTTAGTTTGGAAGTAGCCATCCTAATGAGCGTGAAGTGTTGTTTCACTGTGGTTTTGATTTGCCTTTCCCTGATATCAGTCATGTTGAGCGTCTTTTCACATGCTTGATTACCATTGGTATCTCTTCCTTGATGAAACGTCTATTCAAATCCTCTGTCCATTTTTAAAAGTGAGTTGCTTGGGGTTTTCATGCTATTGAGCTGTGGAAGTTCTCTCTATGTTCTAGACATTAATCCCTAAACACTGGTTTTAATTCTTAATTTTCACTGCCCTGCTTGGGTTCCGTGCTGCCTCAACAGCACTAGAGATGTGATGGTGCTTCTTCCCTCAAATGAAAACCACCTCGAAAGCCCGGTGGTCTCTCTCCAGCCGGAACAGAAAAGAAAAAGTATGATCGATCCCAAGATGGTTGTTTGCCTGGCTGTGTGGCAGTGCTTTCTTCCGTCCAGGCCCCTGGCATGCTGATACCACTTCTTCCCGCAACTTCCCTGAGAGCTGAAGTCTCCAGCAGGGCCTGAGTCAGGAGGCCCAAGTGGGGAAGTGAGGGTCTGGCAAGAGCAATCCTGCTGCCCTCGGAGCTCCTCAGGGACCCCTTCCAGGCCCCAGCTCTGCCATACCCTCATTTTACATCTAAACTCAGAAAGCAATCTATTTTTAAGTCTATTTGGCATGTGGTTGTTAAATATTTTTGTCCCATTCCCTATTCGTAGATTATTGGAATAATTGTGTTGCTGCACGCCAGGAATATTTTACACAGATTACCCATTTTATACTTACAGACTTTTGAGCCAAATGCCGCCATTATTCCAGTTTACAGATGACGAAATGGAAGCACACCAATAATTTCGTCAGTGTCATGCCCCCAGACAGAATTAGAGCTAGCCATCTGCCTCCAGAGACTGAACTCTAAACCTCATGCTGTGGATTGCTGTTCCTTCTTGTGTATTTTTGGCACTGAACTTCCTGACAAGACCTGGACTGCTTGGTGCCAACAGTTCTGCCTCCAAGCTTCAGTACAAATGGTTTTTATTCCGATCTATTGACTTTTCCTTGCCCCAGTAGAGGCTAATGCCACTTCCCAGAGTTTTATTCTGGTTTTATGACTTAGCAAAAAATGAAACCCCAAATCCATCAAGAACAAAAGCTTGATAGAAACACCACTCACCAGGTGTGGTGGCACACACCTGTAATCCCAGCACTTTGGGAGGCTGAGGCAGGAGGATTGCTTGAGCTCAGGAATTTGAGACCAGGCTGGGCAATACAATGAGACCTCATCTACAGAAAATAAAACAATTAGCCAGGCATGGTGGCATTCACCTGTAGTCCCAGCTACTTGGGAGGCTGAGGTGGGTGGATTCCTTGAGCCCAGGTGGTCAAGGGTACAGTGAGCTATGATCTGCCACTGCACTCCCGCCTGGGTGACGGAACAATAACGTGTCTCAAAAACACAAAACAGATACTCTGTATTAGGAAGAACATATGCATGAGTCACAGATATGCAGGTTCATGTGATTCCCCAGAACTTCCACGAATCACCAACCATGGAGATAGTAATAGCCATAGGTATTGTGGATTTGCTAACGGGCAGTATGCTATGCTGTGCTCTTTATGCTCTCATTTAATTCTCACAAAACCCCTGTTAGATGGGTGGCCAGTCTGTGATGATGTATTTACCATCAACTGAGTGCCAGGCGCTCCTGTATGCTGTGGAGGCGCAGCAGTGAGTGTGGCAGACGAGATCCTTGCCCTTGGGAGGCTTACTTCCTAATAGAAGGAGGCAATTGACAAGAAAACAAACGAATACTGCAGATTGTGATGGATGCTTTGAAGAAAGCAGTTGTATTGATAGTGCCCATTTTTAAGTGTTGTGGTCAGAAAAAGGTCTCTTTGAGGAAGTGACATTTGGGGTGATAAGCCAAAGAATGAACAGAAAGCCTTGCAAAGCTCTGGAAGAAACGTTTTCCAACAAAAGAAGTAGTGGGTGCAAGGCCCTGGGGTGGGAAAGGGCTCGATCTATTCAAGGAACTGAAAGGAAGCTGATGTGTCTAAAGCATCACGAAGAAGGGAAAGAGTGGACTGGAAAGAAGTTGGTGATGCGGGGGCAGGTTACCAGGCCCTGCCGCCCTGGAGGGAATCTCAGTTTTCCCATGGTTCAGGAGAAAAGGGTTTGGGGCAAGGAGTGACATTCCTTGAATTCCCCTTTTGGGAACAGCTGCTGAGGGATAAGAGGAGAGGCACAGAGACAGGTGAAGATAGTGTAGTGTGCGAGGGCAGCTTGAGCCAAGTGAGTGGCAGTGGCTGGAGAAGGAATTCATTTGAAAGCAGTTTGGAGGTAGAACCACTGCATGGGAGGACCCAGGAGCAGAGAGGGCTTGCGGTATGAGCATCCTGGGGTAGATGGTGGGGCTGTGCTTACTGAGGCGGGGAAGATGCCAAGGCATGTGTTTAGGAGGAGGGGATCAAGAGCTTGGACTGGAAGTTTTCCCTTGAGGCTCCTGTCAGACCACCACTTGAAGATAACACACCAGTCTGCGGCTCTGACTCAGGAGACAGCTCCAGCTGGAGAGAACAGTTCAGAAAGCCATCAGCTAGCGAAGGGATTTAGAGCTGTGGGACCTTACCAGGTAACCTGGGGAAGATGTGTAGATAGGAAATGCAGTAGAGGAGGACCCAAGACAGAGTCCTGGGGCCCTCTGACAAGTGGGTTAAAGAAGAAGCCTGCAAGGGTGATTGAGAATTACCTGCCTTGCAGGAACGACCAAAAACCAAGAGTGGTGTCCCTGCAGCCAAGGCAGAAAGGCATTGCAAGAAAGGCATAAGGGGCACTGGTTAAGGCATATGCTGTTAAAAGTGGAATATGTTGCCAGGCACGATGGCTCATGCCTATAATCCCAACACTTTTGAGAGGCCAAGGCGGGAGGATTGCTTGAGGCCAGGAGTTTGAGGCCAGCCTGGGCAACCATAGCAAGACCTCCGTCTGTACAATTTTTTTTTTAAGGTAGAATAATGTGGGGCTAGTCCACTGCATTCAGCAGTGGTGGTGACCCTGCCAGTAACTGCTCCAGCAGAATAGGGAGGACAGCCTGCTGGAGCACATTGAGGAATGAACTCCCAGGAGGTCAGGACAAAGGGTAAATAGCTCTATCTTGCTGTGAAGAAAGTGGAGATGAATGGATAACTGCAGAGAGATGTGGGGTTGAGAGGTTCCCTTTTGCTTGCAGGTAGTGGTGGTTTCTAAGATGGGAGATACTGGAATAGAATGGCATGCTGGTGGGAGTGATCCAGCGGAGAAAGAGAATGATTTAGGAAAGGGCTACCTCAAGAGGTGGGGAGGGTTAGAACTGAAGGATAGTGGTGAGACTGGCCATTGATAGGACTCTTCCATTACAACAAGAGAAGACTTGGCAATGCGGGTTAGATGTCAGGCAAACCCATGGTGATTGGAGTGGAAAGATTAGGGAGCTATCTGAATATTTCTGTGTCTTTGTTTGTTTGTTTGTTTTCTTTGAGACAGAGTCTCACTCTGCCGCCCAGGCTGGGGTGCAGTGGCCCAATCTCGGCTCACAGCACCCTCCACCTCCTGGGTTCAAGCGATTCTCCTTCCTCAGCCTCCTGAGTAGCTGGGACTACAGGCGTCCACCACCACGCCCCGCTAATTTTTGTATTTTTAGTAGAGATGGGGTTTCACCATATTGGCCAGGCTGGTCTTGTACTCCCGACCTTGTGATCCGCCCGCCTTGGCCCACCAAAGTGCTGGGATTACAGGCATGAGCCACCTCGCCTGGCTGGTGCTTCTGTTTTTTGGGTTTTTTTGTTTAAGTATTACCTCCTTGTTATGGATGAGAAACGACTTGGAGGGATCAGCTATTTTGTCCAAGTTCAGATGCCTAGTAAGTGGCTGAGCTGGATTTGCTGACTCCAAGGCCTCTGAGCGCCTGGATCACCTTTTTGCTGTTGCTTCCCCTCTGATGCAAAGCCCAATGACTTGAGCACCCTGAGTGCCCGATCATTGTTGAGTAAGTTCTCTTAAGCAGCCAATCCTCAGGTGCAGCTAAACTTCCCATTGTAATTATACCTGTTTGCAGTTCTATGTTAGTCATGCCATAAAGTAAAGGAAGATAAATGCCAGGGACTCCGGAATTTCCTTTTTATGTTTTCATATTTCCAGTTGCTGTTTCATTTCACAGTAGCCTACGCAGAAGAGAAACCTGCCACTCTGACCCCCATCGGTGCACAGCAGGTGGATAAAGAGCAGAAGGTCCCAGTAGGGCCAGAACACGCAAGGGCCGTGGGTCAGTTAGACTGGTCAGGCCCACAGCATCCCTCCCCTTCTTCAGCCTCCAGCCCCCTCTTCTTGTATTCTGAAAATGGTTTTGCAGCCCAGAATCTGCCTGGAGGGAACTCTGCTCAGGCTCCCAGCACAGACACAATCCTTCCAACTCTTGTCAGCAGAGCAGCGTTGGCGCCCAGTGCTGAGAAACCTCCACTCCAGCTTAGTCTGGAGTCTGCCAAAGGGACCCCTGATCCAGTGTCCTACCCTGGCCTACTCTTCACCACTGTACCCTGCAGTAGATGCCTCGATATGTGTTGGTTCAGATTAAACTCACTTCTTTACTCAGCAAGAGTAATTAGGGAAACTTTCCCATCTTATTATTCATGTATTTGGCATAAACAGCGATCTGGAGTTTTCCTTTGGGCTCAGTCAACTCCTTTGCATGGTTCACTTGCTCCAAAGGTAGAAGTCTTGCTCAAGGAATTTTGCTTCTACGCAGTGTTCTTCAGGTGCAGAGGGATTCTGTTCTTGGCCTGCAACAGGATTTCTTTTTCATAAACATATTTTGCATGTAAGTTCTTAGTCACTCTTTTTTATTGAGACTTTTATCGGGTAAGGGGAGTGGGTTTGACTGTCAAATTTCTCTGGCCGAAATTGTCCTTGCTCGATACTAACTAACGCTGCAGTATTTCTCCCCAAGAACTCCAGGCAGGCTTCCTGCTTTGCATGTGGCTTGTTCAAATTGGAGAGTGAGCAACAGAGGTACCAACCCCAGAGCCCAGCTGCAGGGACAGCGAAGCACCACGCATTGAATGGGACACACACTGAGCATATGTGAAAACCAGTTTGCTCACATTCTGCACCAGGCGACATGTGCAGACACAGAAGGACTCTGGTTTTGGAGTCCCACACCCACTGATACTGCATTCCCCACCCTGCTGTGCTGCTGCCAGCGCCTGGGCCTCACCCGGGCCCAGCTGTCAGTGGGCCACACATTTGGGAGAAGTTCCAGGACTGTTCCAGGCAGCCTCAGCCACCAGTTCCTGCTGCTGCTGTCTCCTATTGGCTACCAAATCTGGCCACCTCTCTCCATGCCCCATTCCCACTCCTTAGGGCTGAGGCCACGTCTTGCCAGGACCGTTGCACCAGCCTCTTAGTTGGCCCCCTTGCTGCCTATATTGGTCCCTGCCACTTTACCCATTCTGCAGCAAGCAAGATTTTTCTAAATCACAAGTCTTACCATGTGATTCTCCTGCTTCATTGTCCAGAGGCTTCCTATTGTTCCCTAGTCGGAACTGCTTAATGGAGTGAGAGAGGGGCTTCTCGAAATTGATTGTGCATCCAGTCACCTCCGATTTTTTTTTTGTTTTTTTGTTTTTTCAGACAGGGTCTTGCTCTGTTGCCCAGGCTGGAGTATGTGGTATGATCACAGCTCATTGCAGCCTTGACCTCCCAGGCTTAAGGATTCTCCTGCCTCAGCCTCCCAAGTAGCTGGGACCACAGGCGTGCACCACCAAACCTGGCTCATTTGTTGATTTTTTTGTTTCTCACCATGTTGCCCAGGCTGGTCTCAAACTCCTGAGCTCAAGCGAGTCTCCAGCCTCAGCCCCCTAAAGTGCTAGGATTACAGGCATGAGCCACCTTGCCCAGCCACCTGGGGATCTTAACATGAAGATTCTGATTCAATAAATCTGCAATTCTGCATTTCTAACAAGCTTCCCGGGAACACCAGTGCTGCCGGTCTTTGTGCTGCACTTCGAGGAGTAGGGGACTGAAGGGCCCCTGCTTGCCTCCCTGGCCTCATTTGTTGATACTTCCCCAACTCTGTTCCAGCCATGCCTCAGTTATTCCAGCTCCCAAAATGCATCCTGCTTTATGCTCACTGCAAAGCCTTTGGACAGGCTGGCCTCCCTCCCCAGAGCACTCTCACCCTGGCCTGGCTGCTCGTACAGGATTGGAGATGGCGCTTCCCTTAGAAGCCTTCCCTGATTCTCTAAGCCCAGGAAACAAAGAGCATGTTTGTGGCCTGGGTGAGAATGATCTTTATGCTCAGTGACAAGGGGTGAGAGAGCTGGCCTATGAGGTGTAGGGGAGTAGCCAGAGGTTTCGTTCTAGAGCAGGTTCTAGGAAGAAGGTTGCTGCGTCACCTGGGAGGCGCGTCTGCCAGGTACCATCTGCTGAGTCCATTCCTGCCTGAGCAGTAAGGGCTCCTGAGGTCAGGACACTGGCCAAACAAGGTCAGCCTCACAGCTGCGTGTCTTCTCAGGTCAACCAAAAGTGCTGTCAGAGTGAGCAGGTTCATTACAGAGTTGTGAAAACCTTTTTCAGAAAGTTCTTTTCCAACCACAGCTTGAGGGAGAGTTATAGACACAAGACTCTGCTGTAGACATTTTACTTCTTATTTTTCTGTCCTTATTTCCTTAAAAAAAACCAACAAAACCTTTTCTCTGGGATGCGCTTCCATTTTCTCTTTCTCAGGTTATGCACTCGGTTTTTTACATCCGTTTCAGTTATAAAGTTACTGCTTATGCAGGTTGGAAGTCTGCCATTCCTTGGCTAAAGAAATCCTGAATTTTGCTAGCATGCTCCTGCCAGGATCCCAGCACCAGACTCTCCTGGCCCTTCAGGGAGCTGAGAATGGAATCTGAAGCATGAGACATTGCATGGTCATGATGTACTGACCAGACCTGTTTAGCCGTGTGATTGCAGCTTGGCTAGGAACAGTGCCAGTTAGGTCTGGAAAAAGTAAAACAACGTTAGTTACACAGCAAATAAGTTTAGCAGCCGGGTAACAGCACCCAGGAAATGTTGAAAAGCATGTGACATAAGAAGAGATCTAATGTGGTTGTTTGCTACAAAAAATCTTTCTGCCCTCTAACTGTAAAAGGTGAGGAGTGCTTCCTTTCTGGATTTTATTTCCTCTTTTTCTTAAAGGGAACATCCAAGAGAAAGTATCCTCCTCTGCTCCCCCATGCCTGCCCCCTGGGATGTGTTAAGTCTGTTTTGCAGTGTCATAGTTACAGAGGTTGAATAATGTGTCTGCTTAAAACAGATAACAATCTCATGAAACTGCCAAGTTGAGTGAGATGTTCCTGTGTACTCAATAATTAGTAAGTGCTGTAGGAAGTTATATAAGAAAGTGGGGAAATTTGAGACATCAGTTCTTTTCCTCTCCGTCATAGAGAATCATACTCTGCCTTATGGGAAATTGACAGGAATGGATTGGATAAATTGTGGAAGAATATCATTTATGTGAAAGAGAAAAAGGGTTAAGCAAGGGCAGCTAAAATGTCTAGCCTTATTCATCTTCTTGAACTGACTTTGAAGCAGTATTTACCATGTCTGAAAGTGAGGAGCTCTGTGCTCCGATGACATCGTCCAATCTCCAGGCCTTTCTTCATCTGCCCCCTGGTGGACCCAGTGCTGAAAAGAAAATTCAACACAAAAGCTCCCTGGAGAAAAGCTGAGTCCAATAAGAAATGGCACCCCTTCTGTGTATCGAGGGACGCCTACATTCTTCTCTTATCTTCATGAGAATCCTGTAAGATAGCAAATAATATTCTCACTTAAAATCAAACTAATGAGGCCAGGCGCGGTGGCAGACACCTGTCATCCCAGCATTTTGGGAGGCCAAGGTGGGTGGATCTCCTGAGCCCAGGAGTTTGAGACCAGCCTAGGCAACATGGCGAAACCCTGTCTCTATGAAAAATACAAAAATTAGCCAGGCCTGGTGGCATGTGCCTGTAATCCCAGCTACTTGGGAGGCTGAGGCAGGAGGATCGCTTGAGCCCAGGAATTTGAGACTGTAGTGAGCTATGAAGTCACCACAGCACTCCAGCCCAGACAACAGAGTGAGACCTCGTCTCAATCCAATCAATCAAAATCAAACTAACAATTCCAAAACATGGAACTCATATATACATCAACCTCTGTCACAGGGAAGATATATTTCCACATGGAAGTGTCCAGGCCCAAGCACTCAGTTTATCCCAAGCCTCCCAAAAGTTTTGTCATTATTTTCTATAGTTTGTATAATAAAAGCAATAGTTTTTTTTTTTTTCCATTTCCCAAATATGAAAGCATATAACTTAAGGACCCGCCACCTAGGTGTCCTCCAGTGTCCTGAAGCCTCTGGTCCTCTGGTGTCCCTGAAGTTCCTTGCAGTTGCTCACATTGCTCCAGGTCACCTCTAGGACTCCTGACCCCGCTGCCTCCACTCCTGCGTTTTCAGCCCATCCCTTCCAACAAGCATGCTTCACCCCACTCTGAACACTATCTCGTTAACGGCAGCGAATCCACACAGGTCTGCAGCAACCTCAGTTCTTGCTTCCTCAGAGGAAAGAATTTGACCAAGGGGCATAAGGCAGAGTGAGAGACAGAGGCAACTTTTAGAGCCACGTGAAAGTTCATTTAAAAGTTTTAGAGCAGGAACAAAAGGAAGTAAAGTACACTTGGAAGAGGGCCAAGCAGGGACATGAGAGATTCAAGTGCTGTGTGGCCTTTGACTTGGGGTCTTATGCGTTAGCATGCTTTGAGGGAGGGGGCGGTGTTACCTCTCCCTGGATTGTTCCCTTGGGGTGGGCTGTCCTGATGCGCAGTGGCCTGCCAGCACGTGGGAGGGGCCACAAACGCAGTGTGTTTACTGAAGTTGTGCACATGCGCAGTTGAGACGTTCTCCCATCTACCAATTAAACACCATCATTTTCCTCTTACCGTGTATGCTTGAGCTCACTCACCCAAATCCTGAGATCTTATCCGGAAGGTGCTAATCACCAGCTTCAGATATTTTCTATTGGGAAATTGCCTTTCCCTCGTGCCGGCTGTGACCAATTATTATTGGTCTAAAATAGAGAAACAGTTTAACAGCCGTCTGGCCATCCCCTGATGGCTGCCTGACATTCCTGGTTGCAGGGGCCCTCTCCTGCCCTGCTCACGTCTGCCTCACTACCTACTGTAGCGATCCTTCCTTCCTCACTGCCCCTTAGACACACAAGGCTGTGGAGTTTAGCAAACTTTACTAACGGTTAACTGGTGGAAAGAGACCAGCACAACACAGGCACTATCTTAAAATGGAAAATATTGGCCATGGCTTCCCTAAAAAGTAACCTATCGTTCTCCTTGCGGGGAGTTTCTTTTCTGATTGGTTGGAATCTGCTGGGCACCTCCTATCCCCTCTACAGATCCTTCTCCCCTATGGCCAGCCTCCAGCCCCCACATTTTTATCAAGGGCTTATAATGAGCCTTTGTGTTCTCTTCCTGCCACCCAAACCAGGCTCCCCACCTGGTTTTCCATATCTAGAAGCTCTCAGAGATGCTGTGGTTTCCATCCCCAACAACACAAATCACTACAGAAACTCTGAGATGGCTCTTCTGGGTCAGAATCGTAGGTAGGGCTCTCACACAACCTCTGCCTAGAGCACCCCGGGAGTCTCCTTCCTATGATAGCATCCACTGGCTTTATCAGGTCACCCCGCCCCAGGCATCCTGGTAGACTCCTTTCCCTCTTCCCTCTGCCCTCCCCTCACCCAAGCTGAGAATCATTGCTCTAAGCTGACAGTCTAACTGCGGAAGCAGCATGGAACAAAGTGGGTTGGAATCTAGCTTCCCTATGAATAGCTCTACAACCCTGGGCAAGTTTCTGTCATGGATTTATCTGTTTCCGAAGCATGCATTTTCCCCTTTCCCAATTTATAGCCCCCTACCCACCACTCCAGTTCCAGCGGGAATCCAGGTGGTCCTACGAAGCTAACGAGTGTATTCCATTTCCCTGGCCACGGGGATTGGTTCAGGGACAGTGTGGTGGTTGATGTTAGGTGTCAACTTGGCTATGCTATGGTGCCCAGTTGTTTGGTCAAACACCAGTCTAGGTATTGCCAGGAAGGCATTTTTTAGGTGTGATGACTATTTAAATCAGTAGGCTTTCACTGAAGCACATTACCCTCCATAATGTGGGTGGGCCTCCTGCAATCTGTTGAAGGCCTTAAGACTGAGGCTTCCTGAAGAAGGAATTCTCTTCAATCCTGCAACACAGACACTCTGCCTGAGTTTCCAGGCTGTTGGGCCTGCTTTGTGGATTTTGGACTCCTGATGGCAAAATCAACTCTTACCTGAATTTCCAGCCTGTGGGCCTGTTCCTAGAGATTGCAGACCTGCCAGCCTCCACATTCGCATGAGCCAGTTCTTAAAATCTCTGCCCGCTATCCCCATATGTACATTGGTTCTGCTTTTCTGGAGAGCCCAAATACAGGTAGGTGTGGCAGCTCTTTTTCTGGGAAGGCTGGGAGATACGGAGTCTCTTTCTCTGAATGGTAGAATTCAGACAGACATGGAATGGCCCCGGGTTTCAAGCTCTGGACCAGGCTCCCAGTGTGTCTGGAATTGGTGGGTTCTTGGTCTCACTGACTTCAAGAATGAAGCCACTGTAACTGTAACTGAGTGTTACAGTTCTTAAAGGAGGCGTGTCCGGAGTTTGTTCCTTCTGATGTTCGGATGTGTTCGGAGTTTCTTCCTTCTGGTGGGTTCGTGGTCTCGCTGGCTCAGGAGTGAAGCTGCGGACCTTCGCAGTGAGTGTTAAAGCTCATAAACACAGTGCGGACCCAAAGAGTGAGCAGCAGCAAGATTTATTGCAAAGACCGAAAGAACAAAGCTTCCTCAGTGTTGAAGGGGACCTGAACAGGTTGCCACTGCTGGCTCGGGCAGCCTGCGTTTAATCCTTTATCTGGCCCCACCTACATCCTGCTGATTGGTCCATTTTACAGAGAGCTGATTGGTCCGTTTTGACAGGGTGCTGATTAGTGCATTTACAATCCCTGAGCTAGACACAAAAGCTCTCCAAGTCCCCACTAGATTAGCCAGACACAGGCACTGATTGGTGCATTTACAAACCTTGAGCTAGACACAGGGTGCTGACTGGTGTATTTACAAACCTTGAGCTAGACACAGAGTGCTGATTGGTGTATTTACAATCCCTTAGCTAGACATAAAGATTCTCAAAGTCCCCACTAGATTAGCTAGACACAGAGCACTGATTGGTGCATTTACAAACCTTGAGCTAGACACAGGGTGCTGATTGGTGTATTTATAAACCTTGAGCTAGACACAGAGTGCTGATTGGTGTATCTACAATCCCTTAGCTAGACATGAGGGTTCTGCAAGTCCCCACTAGACTCGGGAGCCCAGCTGGCTTCACCTAGTGGATCCCACACCAGGGCCGCAGGCGGAGCTGCCCGCCAGTCCCACGCCATGTGCCCGCACTCCTCAGCCCTTGGGCGGCCGATGGGACTGGGCGCCACGGAGCAGGGGGCGGCGCTTGTCAGGGAGGCTCAGCCACACAGGAGCCCACGGTTGGGGGAAGGCTTGGGCATGGCGGGCTGCAAGTCCCGAGCCCTGCCCTGCAGGGAGGCAGCTGAGGCCCAGTAAGAATT
Source organism: Symphalangus syndactylus (assembly GCF_028878055.3). Classification (NCBI taxonomy): domain Eukaryota; kingdom Metazoa; phylum Chordata; class Mammalia; order Primates; family Hylobatidae; genus Symphalangus; species Symphalangus syndactylus. The sequence goes on along the minus strand of NC_072426.2, from coordinate 157,929,956 downwards.
CAAGTGCACTGGGGGGCCCGGTGCACCCTCCACAGCTGCTGGCCCAGGTGCTAAGCCCCTCACTGCCCAGGGCTGGCGGCACCAGCCGGCCACTCCGAGTGCGGGGCCCAGCGAGCCTATGCCCACCCGGAACTCACATTGGCCCGCGAGCACCACGCAGCCCCAGTTCCTGCCCGTGCCTCTCCCTCCACACCTCCCTGCAAGCAGAGGGAGCCGGCTTTGACCTTGGCCAGCCCAGAGAGGGGGTCCCATAGTGCAGCAGCGGGCTGAAGGGCTCCTCAAGCATGGCCAGAGTGGGTGCCGAGGCTGAGGAGGTGCTGAGAGTGAGTGAGGGCTGCTGGCATGCTGTCATCTTTCAATCCCCCCTCTAAACAGGACACCCCAACTGATGTTGGGAATTTGGCCGATGACCGTTCTAGCTACTTCCTGCTGGATAGGGGCGATGAAGGGGCCCTGCAGTTGTAGTGTCCTCCAGAGGGGAGCTCTCCAGGCCAGTGAAGGTGCCAGTGGATTGGTCCAGGGGTCCTCGGTAGAAGTAGTTAGTTGAACTCATTTGGGGTTCCATTTGTAAGACCATCTGTAGCTTGACGGCCTCAATTCTAGAGGAAACAAATTTGACAAGTTTAAAAATACAGGGTCCAAAGGCAAGTAACAGCAAGATGGCTGCCACAGGACCTAGAAAGAGGAGAAGCCATGTTGCCCAACTCCAGAGGTTGGTATAAGAATTTGAGAGGCATTGCCTGATTTCAGAAGCCTTTTCCTGTAAACGCCGGGCGGCATCTCATACTATCCCTGACTGGTTAGTGTAAAAACAACATTCTTCCCCTAAGAAGGTGCAGAGTCCTCCTTTCTCAGCAGTGAGGAAGTCTAGGCCTCGGCGGTTTTGGAGAGTCACTGCTGCCAGAGTCTATTTGGGATTGTAGAGTAAGAATAGATTCATTATTTATTGCAAACTGTCTGAGAAATCCTTTGAGAGTGTGTGGTAGTAGGATAATGAAGTAGATAAACCAGCTATTCCAGTTCCTGTAGCAGTAGCCATTCCTAACCCTATAAGTAGGGGTGTCAGTTGTATGGCTCTGCACTGATGGACTTGAGCTTTGAGGGGTACTGATAGAGTCTGATTTCCTGGGGCAATGTTAATGTTGGGACTTAGAAAGACTAAGGTGCAGGTGCCGGTCCAGTTAGTGGGGAGGCAGATATAGGTCGATGTTCCACATAAGAAGAATATGACTTGGCTGGGTAGACAGAACTTTACCCTGGCTTTTAAAGGAATAGGGTACACTGTTTTTTCTTTACTATTTCTATCTCTCTCTTTCTCTGACTTCTTTGTCTCTCTCTTTCTCTCTGACTCCCTCTTTGTCTCTTCCTCTCTTTCCTTCTTTTTGTCTCTGTTTCTTCCTCTCTCTCTGACTTCCTGTCTCTTTCTCTCTTTCCTTTGACTCCTTCTCTTTGTCTCTCTGTTTCTTCCTCTCTCTCTTTCTGTCTCTTTCCTTTCTACTGGTCTTTCCCTGCCTCTGCCAGCTGCTTATGCTGCTGTTCTCCCCTCTTCTTCCCCTTTTTGATGGCTTTGGTAGTGTAAGACTGCCATCTCCTTGGGTTCCTGCACTGCATGCAATAACTCTGTAATTTCCTTGTGGTATTTAATGGGGGTTCCCCCAGCATGGGCATATTGCAGCATGGGCATGTAGGATTAGATAAGCATACTTGCTATCTGTATACACATTTATTCTTTTTTCTTTTCCCAGTTCTAAGGTTCGGGTAAGTGCCACTAGTTCTACTAACTGGGAACTGGTCCCTGGGGGAAGAGGCTTACTTTCAAGTACGGTTACATCACTATGGCGTAACCTGCCCTTTGTATCCCATTCTCCACAAATGAACTTCCACTGGTATGTAGGTCAAGGTCAGGACTAGCTAAGGGGACTTCTAAGAGATCATCTCGGGTGGCTTAAGTCTGGACTATAATTTGTCGGCAGTCATGCTCGATTGGTTCCCCATCCTCTGGGAGAAAAGTGGCAGGGTTGAGGGACACGCCTGTGTGTATTTGAAGCACCAGTCCCTCAAGGAGTAGCGCCTGGTATCTAAGTAGGTGGTTGTCTGATAGCCATAAACCTCCTTTGGCACCTAGTATGCCATTTACATCATGAGTAGTGCAGACAGTGAGATCCTTTCCTTGTATTATTTTGATAGCCTCTGACGCTAAGACGGCCACCGCTGCAACTACCCATAAACAGTGAGGCTAGCCTTTTGCTACTACATCAGTTTCCTTACTTAGGTATGCCACTGATTGTGGGGTTTTCCCACGAGTCTGAGTAAGGACTCCAAGAGCTATCCCTGCTCTCTCTGTGACGTATACAGAGAAGTTTTGTCCTGTGGGAACGCTTAAAGCTGGAGCTTGTACTAGGGCCTGCTTTAAGGTTTTGAAGGCTGTTTCTGCCTCTGATTCCCATTCTACTAGATGAGTATTTGCCCTCTGGGTCTCCTTGATTAGAGTATAGAGGGGCCTGGCTATCTCACTGTATCTGGGGATCCATAGTTGGCAAAAGCCGGTGATTTCAAGGAACCCCCGCAACTGTTTTCATGTCTTAGGGTGAGGATAAGCCAGTATAGGCTGTATTCATTCTTTGCTGAGGGCCCTGGTCCCTCTGGCTAACATTAGGCCTAGATACTTGACCTGTTGTAGGCAAGGCTGGGCCTTCAACCTAGACACCTTGTACCCTTGATTAGCTAGAAAGTTTAAGAGACCTAGAGTAGCCTGCTGGCATGAGGCTTCCGAACTGGTAGCCAAAAGTAAACCATCCACATACTGAAGGACCAGAGTGCCTGGACTTGAGAAGTGGCATAGATCTTGGGCCAGTGCCTGACCAAACAGATGAGGGCTATCCCTAAACCCTTGGGGCAAGACGGTCCATGTAAGTTGGGACGTGTGATCTGTGGGATCCTCAAAGGCAAAGAGAAACTGGGAGTCAGAGTGCAGGGGAATACAGAAGAAGGCATCCTTGAGGTCCAGAACCGTGAACGATTCTGCTTCCTCTGGTATTTGAAAGAGCAGAGTAGGTTGGGTACAACTGGATATAGAGGAATTACTGCCTCATTGATGAATCTAAGGTCTTGCACTAGTCTCCACTGACCATTCAGTTTTTATACTCCTAGAATTGGGGTGTTGCAGGGACTGCTGCATTTCCTTACTAAACCTTGAGCTTTTAAATGTTTAACAATATTCTGTAATCTTTTATGAACTTCGGGCCTTAAGGGATATTGCCTTTGATAAGGAAAAGCGGTGGGATCTTTTAACCTGATTTGGACTGGGCGGGCATTTTTTTGCCCTTCCAGATTGTCCTTCCAATGCCCAGACTTCAGGGTTGATTCCCTCCTCAAGTAGGGGACAACAAATGGGTAACTTGTTCCCCCATATTCATGTAGATAATAGCTCCAGCCTTGGCTAATATATCCCTCCCTAATAAGGGTGTGGACTTTCAGGCATAACAAGAAAGGCATGTGAAAAGAGCAAAGTCTCCCAATTACAACTGAGGAGTTGGGAGAAATACCTGGTTACAGGCTGTCCCAGGATTCCTCGGATGGTAACGGACCTTGAGGACAGTCATCCAGGACAGGAGATTAACACTGAGAAGGCTGCACCAGTCAATTTCCTGGCCCTCAATAGTTAAACATACCCGGGGCTCAGTGAGGGTGATGACATGAGCTGGCGCTTGCCCCGGGCACCCTCAGTCCTGTTGTTGGATCATCTGGTTGGGGGCTTCTGACCCAGGGAACCTTTGTCCTCTGGGGCAGTGTACCTTCCAGTGATTGCCTTGGCATAGCAGACATGGACGAGGGGGCAGCTTGTTTCTCATTGGACAATCTTTTTTAAAGTGTCCTAGTAAACCACACTGATAAGCTCTACCAGGGGATTGGCCTGCTCCATTTTCTGTCCTCTCTGAACCACCAAGGTTGGTTTGTCTGAGGGCCGTGACTAAGGCTGCAGCCTTTCTCTGATCTCGCTTTTCCTTTTGGGCCTGTTCCTCTTGGTCCCTATTATAGAACACCGAGGTTGCCAGGTTTAATAATGCCTCTAGATTTTGTTCAGGGCCCAGGGCTTGCTTTTGGAGCTTTCTCCTGATATCTGCGGCTGATTGGGTAATAAACTTATCTTTTAGAATCAATTGACCCTCGAGTGATTTGGGTGACATGGGAGTGTATTTTCGTAAGGCCTCCCGTAGCCACTCGAGGAAGGCAGAAGGATTTTCTTTCCCTGAGTTATGGTGGACATCATTGAATAATTCATGGGCTTTTTTCTAATTCTCCTTAGTCCTTCTAGAACACAGGTCAACAGATGTTTACGACTCCCGTCCCCATGATCTAAGTCAAGGTCCCAGTGGGGATCCATAATGGGGATGGCTTGCTGACCAGTAGGGAATTTGTCCCTTTCTTCAGCTGTCATTTTATCATTTACTTTACTAAGATACCAGGTATCTCCAAACTCTCGGGCTACAGCTAAAGCCACATTCATTTCATTAAAGGCCAGGGTTTGATCTAACAGTAGCATGACATCTCTCCAAGCAAGGTCAAAGGTTTGCCCTAGACCCTGTAGGACATCTATGTACCTATCAGGATCATCTGAAAACTTCCCCAGGTCTGCCTTGACCTGTTTTAAATCAGAGAGGGAGAAGGAGACATGTACCCAGTTTGGACCAAATTCCCCTACCCCTACAGCTTGAAGGGGACATAACCAATAGCCTGGGGGTTTTTGTGGTCCTTTGGAGATTTCTTTGCTTATTTCCTTCTGGGCAGGCGAGATTAGAGGAGGATTATCATTAATAGGAAGGGGAGCTATAGGGAGGCTAGGATATGGGGGTAAGCTAAGAGGTCCTCCTGTGGGATGTAAATTGTAAGCTTTGCATAGTTGTGTATTTTCCCTCAATGAAAAGAAAGCTTGAACATAAGGTATTTCACTCCATTTGCCTTCCCTCTTACAGAAAAGGTCAAGCTGCAGGATAGTATTGTAATTTGTACTTCCCTCAGGTGGCCATTTTTCCCCATCAGAGAGAGAATATTGGGGCCAAGCTATAGTGCAGAAAAAAATAAGCCTCCTCTTTTTCAGGGTTTGTGGGTCAAATTAGTCCCAATGGCTTAGGATGCATTTCAAGGGTGAGCCTGTTGATGCCTGAGTGTTTCCCATCTGAAAGACAAAACCGCCCGTGGTTTTGGTTTGTTTTGTTTCTCCCCCTGCCCAAGAACCCGCAAGGGTCCCTGGACCCTGCTGATCAGAATAGTTGTGCTCACCGACGCAGCAGCAGAAACAGCCCCTGCCCAAGAACCCGCAAGGGTCCCTGGACCCAGATGATTGGAATAGTTGCGCTCACCGACGCAGCAGCAGCAGAAACACTAGTTTTCCTCCCAGACCACATGGAGGACCGAGGAAGGTCGGATTTAGTGGCCCTTACCAATTTATTCTTGAAAAGCTGCACCCTTGCCTGTCCTCCTAGACCACAAGGAGGACCAAGAAAAATTGGATTTAGTGGCCCTTACCGACACATTCTCGAAAAACTGTTAGAGTCCTAAGCATTCTCCTGTTAATATTGGGACTTTACCCCTGTCCTATAATGATGTTATGCCCCAAAAATGAAGTGGAGGGCCATACCCTGAAGGAGGGAAGGGATGTCCAGGGTTGGAAGAGTGATGCCTTTTGTCCTCACTTACATGAATAAGAAGGATACAATTTCTGAGACTCCCTATATCATACCTTCAGGAATAGCTTTTGTTAGGCCTGCTTGTCTGAGGACAGATCCTAAAATTCCAGAAAAGATAGTCCCCCCCTGCCGAGATTGTGCCACTGCACTCCAGCCTGGGCAACAGAGCAAGACTCCATCTTGGAAAAAAAAAAGAAATTAAAATAAAAAATAAAAATAAATAGGCTGAGCGCGGTGGCTCACGCCTGTAATCCCAGCACTTTGGGAGGCTGAGGCGGGCAGATCACGAGGTCAGGAGATCGAGACCCTCCTGACTAACACGGTGAAACCCCGTCTCTACCAAAAATACAAAAAAATTAGCCGGGTGTGGTGGCGGGCGCCTGTAGTCCCAGCTACTCGGGAGGTTGAGGCAGGAGAATGGCATGAACCTGGGAGGCGGAGCTTGCAGTGAGCCAAAATCGGGCCACTGCACTCCAGCGTGGGCAACAGAGCAAGACTCCGTCTCAAAAAAAATAAATAAATAAAGAACTTACTCAGGTAACCAAATAGCACCTGCACCCCAATAATTTATGGAAAAATAAATAAAAAATAAAAGCAAAGCAATATCTTTAGTAAGGGCACTTGCAAAATACCTACCAAATATCATACAAAGTTTAGAAACATACAATAATCAATACATTATTTGGGGCCATATCAAGGTAGAAAACCACAGGAATGATTCACATAAAATCAGAAGAGTGGTTATTCTTTGGAGGAGGAGGATGCCATTTACAGGGGTACCCAAGAGTATATAACAATGATTCATATCCCCATCTAGTGCTGGTTACACGAATGTTTGTTTTTATCCTTACATTACACGTTAGATTCTTTTATATGCGTGAAACGTAGTATTTTTGTCATAGTAAAATCTACATAACAAAATTTAGCATTTTAACAGTTTTTAAGTTTACAGTATTGTGGCATTAACTACCTTCACCTTGTACATCCATCCACCACTATTTCCAGAACATCTTCATCATCCCAAACTGCTTTTGGTATCATATCCAAGAAATCATACCAAGTCCAATGTTATGAAGCTTTTGCTCTGTTTTCTTCTGTTTTAATTTTAGCCTTTATATTTAGGTCTTTGATCCATTTTGCGTTAATTTTTATATGCGGTGTAAGGTAAGGGTTCAATTTCATTCTTCTGCATTACACGTTTTTAAACACAAACAAAATAAAAGAACAAAAGGAACCCTGACCATTTACAAATGAAGGTATTGGGATAGAGGTAAAGTAACATGCTAAGCTCAGACAGCTGATAAAGGCAGCAGGGGCTGGAAGCCAAATCCTGTCGGCCTGGCAAGACGACTGTGGCCTCGGCCGCAACAGCTGCGAACACGGGTCTGCGCCCACCCCCTTCCCTGCCCAGGACTCCGGGACTCTAGCTCCTCCCCTTTCCCCACCCCACAAGGGGCCGTCGCACGTGGCTCCGGGGCTTTCGGGCGCCGAAAAAATGGCGATGCGGGTGGGCGGGAAAGCCCGGAAAACTTTGGCATGATATGGACCGTAGGTAACTGGTTGTGCGGCATGGACTCCAGCTCCGGTGCGCTGTGATACCCAGGCCCAGTTTTCCCTCACGCTCCAGGCCGGGGAGGAGCCCGGGCCCGCTCAGAAAGTCCTGCGCACGCGCGCGTGCTCGGCCCGGACTGGCTGCTCGGAGCGGCGAGGGGCTTGGCGGGAGCTTCCAGTCGCTGGGGAGCGGAGAGCGGCACCATGGCCCCGCGGCGGCGGCGGGCGCGGCCTCACAGGTCTGAGGGGTAAGTACTGCCGACCCTCGGTGCGCGGGGCCGGAGACCAGCTTGAACTGCTTCCTCGCCTGCCGCGGTTTGCGCCTCCCGGCGCTGTTCGTGCTCCACTGTGGAGCTCGCCCGAGTGGCCAATCGCCCGGGTCCCCGGCTTCCTCGTCAGTCTAGTGGGGATAACGGTGATCCCACCCGCACGGGCCTATCGGGGCCTTACACTGCCTGGCGGGTGGGAGAGACCTTAGCCAGTGTCGTGTCGTTTTGTAGGGGGGGAGTGCCGTCCAAAGTAGTGAGTCTCAAAGTGCTAGCTTGAAAGCAAAATATTCAGCAAATACTTATTGCCTACGATTTGCCAGACTTTATGTTAGTGGAGTTTACTCTGACTGGAAATCAGTTTTCTTATTTTGAAGACCCTGGTGTTTTCGTACTGCAAACCACAGACCGTAAACTGGAGCACAAATCCGGCTGGGGGACCAAGCTGCCGCTTGCCGTTCTCCGGGATGGGTGGAGCAGTTTTTGTTTACAAAACAAGCGAGCGTTTGGTCGGTTGTAAAGCGCGCCCTAGAATGCTGGTCGCTGATTCGTTGGCGAATGGCCATCCGAGGCCCGGCCTGGATCTGGCGGGAAGGGTCTCGGCTTGCTGCAGACGGTGCACAAAACCATAGCCAAGACGATCTGAAGAGAACAGGAGTTCCCCCAGGCCTGGGAAGGCTGCCTGGAGAAGGAGGTGCGGGTGGATGCGGATTAGGGTGGAAAAGCTGGAGCGGGACGCCGCAGGCGGGTGGGGAAACCGAGACCAGACTCCTGTGGCCAGTGGAGGAGAATGAAGACTCCCCCAGCGCAGAAGAGGAGTAGAAAAGAATGTCCGCCTTCAATGTCAGCTGAAAAGAGTTTATCTGAAAGGCTAGCGGTTTTTGTTGTCTTTTTTTTATTTTTTTTTAACATTTTTGGGTTTGAGACTCATGAAATCTGTTCATGCCTCCTCCCAAAACACACTAATGCACATACAACAGAATTTTTTTGTTGTTGAGACGGAGTCTCACTCTGTCGCCCAGGCTGGAGTGCAGTGGCGCAATCTCCGCCTCCCAAGTTAAAGCGATTCTCCTGCGTCAGCCTCCAGAGTAGCTGGGATTACAGGCGCTCGCCACCACGTCCAGCTAATTTTTGTATTTTTAGTAAAGACGGGGTTTCACCATGTTGGCCAGGATGGTCTCGATTTCCTGACCTCGTGATCCGCCCGCCTTGGGTTCCCAAAGCGCTGAGATTACAGGCATGAGCCACCGCGCCTGGTTTACCTGTGGGTTGTCACGGAGGTTTCTATCTCTCAGAAGCTCCACCTCGACTCCAGCCTAAGGCAAGGAGGAACCTTGACTTTTTTTCCCCCCCAAGAAAGGACAAGACGGCTCAAAGAGTTTAAGAAGTTTATGTGGTCTAGTGTGTAGTTGTGTTTCTGTTACTTGGCTATGTGACCCTTGATAAGTCACTTAAATTTTCTGAACCCCGGAATCATCATCTATAAAATTGCCATAAAACCAATACTTGTCTTACCTGCTTCCTTAGGTTTCATGAATTAAATAAATAAATCATGAACTTGTTAGAAATGCAGAATCCCAGATCTCACCCCAGAGGGACTGAATCAGACACTCCTGGGGTGGTGCCAAGCAATCTGTTTAACAAGCCCTCCTGAGAATTTTGATGACACTCAATTCTGGGAACCACTGCTCTGAGCAGTTTTCTAACTTTTTTTTTTTTTTTTTAACTGTGATTCACACTAATGTTGTTTTACATCACAGTACATGTGTGGACACATCCACACATAAAACAAAAGGCTTGTGAACATAGTATATCCAGTGCAATGTTTCATTTTATATTTTCCTTTTTTGCTGTTTGTTTTTTTAAAATGCTGGCTTGGCAATCTTAAAGGACATTGTAGGACAATTGATGTGATTTGGGTATGAACTGTAGATTAGCTTATGGTATCAGTGTTAAATTTCTTGATTTTAGAAATTGTACCATGAATATGCAGTATAATGCCCTCTTAGGAAAGACATATTGTAGTATTTAGGGGTGGAAGTGCACAGTATCTCCAGACATACACACACACACTCACATACACAGCACATGAGTAAAGGGCATACAGAAGGTCCTTGTACTATGTTTGCAACTTTTCTGTGAGCTTGAAATTATATCAGATAAAAGGATACTAAAACATTGATTTAGACTAAGCCGATTTTGCTATCTACAAATGAGAAAAATATGGCTGCAATCTGCATGGCATATTTTAAAGTCGAATTATGTACTGTATTATCCCGGAGTATCCCCCCGTAGCCTTGTACAATGCCTGGTTGGTGGAGGATAGTCTGTACATATTCACTGACTCCTGGCACTATTATTAGTAATAATAATATATAATTCCTGCTACTGTTATTTCCCGTTTTTATTGTAGTCACCATTGTTACATCTGTTTTCTTGAAGCTTGTTGAAGATATATATACAACTTTATCATTTGAAGCTATGGTCCAACTGAGAGAGTGTGAAGGAAGGTCGAGGGCAGGCCCTGGATTTGAACTGATGTAAATTTTAATGCGGGCTTGTCTCCCTCCTGGCTCCGTGTTGCTGTGGGCAAGCGTACATCTGTAACATAGGATTCACTTCTACCTTATAGGACTGTTAGAATTAAATGAGAAAAGGACGTAGGAGAACCAGACACAGGATGGAGTAGGTGTGGGGGCTTAACATTAGCCTACCTCCCCTTTGTTCAGCTCTGCAGAGAATGTCAATCACTGCTGATTGATTAAGGCCTCAGGGAAAAAGTTAACAGCAGGATTCCAACTTTTCCATGTCCCTGAGGGGGGAGAGGTATGTTATTTTATACATTGGTGATAGAATTTGACCTACAAAAAATAAATTTGTGGAATATGGGTTCTTTTTTTTTTTTTTTGGTAAAAACGCGTGGAAAGGGTCATAACTATGGTGTTTCCTCAGTTATTTTAACTATTTCCTAACTCTCGTGTTTTTTTGCTGTTTAATAGCACAAGACGTTCAAAGAACACTTTAGAAAGAACACATTCCATGAAAGATGTAAGTTATCTTTTTGTGTTGTGGTTTTCTCAAAATTGACAGTACAAAATAACATTTTTTGGGTACCTCAGTTTTGTAGACTTCACTTGGCAAGTTCAGTGTTTATTGTAGTGAAAAAGTGTGTGCATTTTCCTCACACTTTTTCCGGTGTAGTGGATAAAGTGACTTTTGTTAATGTTTTAGAATTTCCTTTATTTCTGAGCCTAGTTTGGTTTTATTTTCGTTTAGATAATTGACTTCATGTAACAACTGTACAATGCTGTAAGCTTTTTTCACTTAAAGCCATTTCTCCTCATTGTACTTTTCAAGAATTGTTTGATTTCATGATACTCCACTTAGTTCACATTACAGGTTTACTTTTCTTTAGAGTCTTAGAATAAATGTATGTTAAAGGCATGTATGTTTCTTTAACTATCTTGATAGCTAATTCCAATTTTTTTTTTCTAGTGGCTTGTGTGATTGACATTGTAATCTCACATTAACAGTGTATGACAGTGCCAGGCACCCCAGAAGGAGTTCCTTCTGCTTGTTCTGCCCTGGGCTTTCTCTGTCCTGCATAGTCAACCCCAGCCTGCAGAGGATAGCTCTCTTCCCCTCTGGGAAACCCTGGGATCCCCCTGCAGGGTTTTGCTCAGCGCTCTGCTCCCACCCCAGCATTACTTCACGGGTTCTTTGGGTGGATTTCTCTCAGCTGTCCTGCCTTGCCCCTGCCGTTGGTGGCCAAAGTACAGTGTGCCTCGGAGGGATTTCTGTAAGCTCCAGCCTTAGCTGGAAGCCCAGAGTGCCTGGAATGGATTCAGCTTTCCTGTCCTTCCCTCTGCAAGGCAGTGCCTTACATGTGGTGGAGGCCCCCTATGCCTTGGGAGGGGCTGGAAGACCTGCCAGCTCTCTCTGCATTCCACCCCCAAGCACTCCAGGAATGATTCTTTCACTGGGGGCATCTGAATGGTAAAGTTTTTGTATGGTTTGCCAATTTTATTTGACCTCCTTTATACCTTCCAGAATTTTCTTATTTTTGTATCTGTTAATAGTACCCTTCCACATTTTCCGGAACTACCATGAAAGTTTTTCTCATTTTATATATGTTTTCATGTTTCATTAGATTTGGGGTAGCAGACTTCATGGGTGTATCAGTATATTGAACTATAAACCCTGGTGTCCTTTAGTCAGGAGTTTTTACCCATGTGTACCCTTAAAACTGTTTATGAACTTTTGGGTATATGGGCATATTTCTGGAGACAGGACCCATTACTTTCCCTAGGTCAGAGGTTTAGGCAAACTGGCCCATGGGCCAAATCTAGCCTGCCACCTGTTTTTGTATATCCCTGCAAGCTAAGAATGGTTTTTACCTTTTTTAATGGTTGAAATAAAATGAAAAGACTATGTCATAACATGTGAACATGATATGAAATTCAAATTGCAGTGTTCAAAAGTCAAATTGTATTGGAACACAGCCATGCTTATTCTTTTCAGTGTGGTTACTGTCTGCATTCACGTGACAGTGGCTGAGTTAGTAGTCAAAACAGAAACCTTATGGCCTGCAAAGCCTAAAATAATTTACTTTTTCTTCCTTTATAGAAAAAGTTTGCCAATCCATGCCTTAGGTTATCAAAAGATTCTGTGTCCCCAAAAAGTGTTAGCTTGCTTCTTTCTATTTTAACTGAAACATTGTAATTGTACACATTTGTGGGGTACGATTTGATCTTGCCATATGTGTCTATGTTGTATAATGACCCAATCAGGGTAGGTAGTGAATCCATCACCCCATGTATAAGGATTGCTTCCTTAGGCAGCAGTGATTACAAGAATATTCTTGCTGCATAAATCAACCTATTGTTCTTTGTGAGAGCCAACTCAATGACTCAACTTTATTCACTTTTAGAAAGCTGGTCAAAAGTGCAAGCCTATTGACGTGTTCGACTTTCCTGATAATTCTGACGTTTCAAGCATTGGCAGGCTGGGTGAAAATGAGAAAGATGAAGAACCTTATGAGACCTTTGGTTAGTACTTTAAATCTTTATCCTAACATAACTCTAAAGCAACAACATTTAGGCCAGATATAATAAAAAATAGAAGTATCTTCAAATATAAAAATTAGTTGCCTGCATGTAAATGTAATGTTCTCTGGGGAGTACCTGATAATTTGAATTAATTTTTCTCACTTATAGGTACATTGAAACTAGGAACGTTATCAAAGCGGCCCTCTTCTAGTAGTATTCGTTAACAATCCGGTCACATGAGGACACTTACTATAGTACTCTGTAACAAGAGGAACATAGAATACATTTCTCACTTCACTCTACCATTTGATAGAGCCATTAATTTAGGGAGGAGAAGAGTATGGGTAATTTTCCTTTGTGCTAAACTCATGGAGGCAGGGGATGCTTCGGGAGAGCCAGTGGGAGAGCTTCACCTGTGTTCCTTGGAGTGTGAGGTAAAAGGTCAGTACCTGGCTGGCCAGGAGTGTATGAGTTGTCATAGTGGGCTGCTTGTGTCACTGGGCACTCCAGAAGCCAGAAATGACAGAGAAAATGCCATGTGCCCCCACATCTAGAACTTCAGTAGTCAGGCGTTTTTGCTGGAATAAGTTTTTTTTTTTTTTTTTTTTTTGAGACGGGGTCTCGCTCTTTCACCCAGGCTGGAGTGCAGTGGCGCAATCTTGGCTCACTGCAGGCTCCGCCCCGCGGGGTTCACGCCATTCTCCTGCCTCAGCCTCCTGCGTAGCTGGGACTACAGGCGCCCGCCACCTCGCCCGGCTAATTTTTTTTGTATTTTTAGTAGAGACGGGGTTTCACCGTGTTAGCCAGGATGGTCTTGATCTCCTGACCTCGTGATCCGCCCGCCTCGGCCTCCCAAAGTGCTGGGATTACAGGCGTGAGCCACCGCGCCCGACCTGCTGGAATAAGTTTTAAGAGAATTTTGAAGGCTTTGGTTTAATTTTTTGTTAAAAGAAAGTATTATACATTTTATAAGGTGAAATATTCACCAGAATAATGTCTTTTATTATGACTTGATAAAAATGTCCTATTTGTCTAAAATCTAAATCTAAAAGATCTGAACCTAAAACCCCATAATATTAAAAATGGAAATGGATTCACATACCATAAAATTCACCCTTTTAAAGTGTACATGTCATTGGTTTTTAGTTTATTCACAAGGTTGTACAACCATCTGCATTATCTAATTCCAGAAAATTGTTATCCTGTAGAGAACCCTGTACCCATGAGTGGTCACTCCCTCTTCCCCCTTCCTTCAAGCCCCTGGCAGCCATGAATCTCCTTCCTGTCTCTACGGATTTGCCATTTCTGGACATATCAGTGGAATCCTAGACTCTGGTTCTTTGTGACTTGCTTCTTTTACTTAGTTTGTGTTTTCAGGGTTTGTCCATGTTGTAGCGTGTATCTACCTCATTCCTACAAGTTTTTATAGCTCAGTGATACTCCATTGTTTGGATATACCACAGCTTGTTACCCATTTATCAGTTACATTTGGGTGGTTTCTATTTTTTGGCTGCTGTGAATAATGCTGCTGTGAACATTTGTGTATGAGTTTTTGTGTGGACTTTTTTCACTGCTCTTGGGCATATAGTGGGAGCAGAATTGCTGAGTCCTATGGTAATTCTATTTTTAACTTTTTGAGGAACTGTTTTACAAAGCAGCTGCACCACTTTACAATTCCATGGCAGTATATGAGAGTTCCCGTTTCTGCACACCTTCACCAAAACTTACTGAATTTTTTATTCTAGCCACCCCAGCACCTCATTGTGAGTGTGAGTGTGTGTGGGGGGGGTATGGGTGGTAAAATATAGTTTACCATATTAACCTCTTTTAAGTTATTAACTCTGTAGCAGATAAATACATTCACGTTGTTGTGCAACCATCATCACCATCCATCTCCAGAACTTTTTCATCTTTCCTAACTGAAATGCTCTACCTATCAAACAACTTCCTGTTCTCCCCTCCCCTCAACTGGCAACCATCATTCTGTTTTCTAGGAATCTGATGTAAAAGGAAACATAGAATAGTTGGTTCTTTGGTAACTGGCCTATTTCACTTAGCATAATGTCTTCAGGGTTTATCTGTGTTGTAGCCTGAGTCGGAATTTTTTTTTTTTTGGAGACAAAGTCTTGCTCTGTCACCTAGGCTGAAGTGCAGTGGCGCAATCTTGGCTCACCGCAACCTCCACCTCCCGGGTTCAAGCAATTCTCCCTGCCTCAGCCTCCCGAGTGGCTGGGATTCTAGGCGCCCCCCCGCCCCCACCCCCCACAACCACCACCACCACGCCTGGCTAATTTTTGTATTTTTCAGTAGAGATGGGGCTTTGCCATATTGGCCAGGCTGGTGTTGAACTCCTGATCTCAGGTGGTCCACCTGCCTCGGCCTCCCAGAGTGCTGGGATTACAGACGTGAGCCACTGTGTCCAGCCAGAATTTCCTTTTTAAGCTGAAGAACAGTCTGTATGTACCACATTTTATTTATCTATTCATCTGTTAATGGACCCTTGGGTTACTTCTGCTTTTTGACTGTGAATAATGCTGCTATTAATACTAACATGAGTGTATCAATATCTGTTTGAGTCCCTGCTTTCTCCTCTTTTGGGCATTTACCCAGAAATGGAATTGCTGGATCATATATATTTTATATTTTCAGGAATCACCATTTCCACAGTGCCTGTGTTCCCACCAGCAGTGCCCAAGGGTTTCAGTTTCTCCACATCCTTGCCTACACTTGTTATTTTCTGGGTGTTTGTTTGTTTTTGTTTGTTAAATAATAGCTAACCTAAGCTTAGGGTGTGAAGTACTATCTCATTGTGGTTTTGATTTGTATTTCCCTAATTACTAATGGTGTTCAGCACCTTTTCAGTGTGCTTATGGCTGACCATTTGCTTTTTTTTTCCCTTTGACCTTCATATACGTGATTATTGGCCATTTGTATATTCTTTGAAGAAGTTTCTGTTCACCCTTTGCCTGTTTTTAAATTGGATTATTTGTCTTTTTATCGTGAAGTTGTAAGAATCCAGTTTATATGAGTGGTTATCTGTGAACATTTGGGATTGTTCTATTTCTTTTTTCCACCCTTGTTATTCACAGCAATAGGGTAAATAAATCCCTTTGCCTCGTTGAGGGCAATACAAAGTATACTGCTAACTTAAAAATTGTGCAGTTGATATGTTCATTATTTAAGCAGCTGTTTAGTTGAAAAAATGCTGAAGTTTGCACTGTCATGCTGAACTTTGAGCATGAAGAAATGGTTGCTTGGCTCTTACCAGGCCCCCTTACAGCAGTTCAGCTCTGTCACTACTGGCCACCTCTTCTTCTCCAAGCTCTCTACCCCTGCGATAAGTCCTGGTCTCTCCTGTTACTCCTCTTTCCTGAGCACCCGCTAGGAGCATCTTTCTCCTCTTAGCATCTCCTTTCTGTGCCTTTCCACCAAGTTCATTTGCTCTCCTTCTCTTTTATCTTCTTCCTCATTCAGGGTATCTTTTTATGCTATCTAAAGGCTCTGGCATCCCAGAGTAAAGCAGAGAGGAAGTAAGGGAGGCCTGGAATCGCCCCAAAGGGCTTTTCATTAAAAAATACTGAGTGCCCACTATATGCAGGGTACTTTGTGAGGTGACCTCTCTAGGCCTGTAGAGTTTATAGTTTAATGCAGTGGTCTCTCATGCAGAGTGTATGACACCTGACAGGGATGAGGAAAGAAAATGTTAGACTGCTGATTTATATTTTTATCTCATTAAAATTTCCCCAACCTGGGCAACATAGTGAGACCCTGTCTCTACAAATAATTAAAAAGTTACCTGGGCATGGTGGCATGTGCCTGTAGTCCCAGCTATTTGGGAGGCTAAGGCAGGAGGATCGCTTGAGCTCAGGTGCTCCAGGCTGCAGTGCGCCGAGATCGCACTACTGCACTCCAGCCTGGGCAACAGAGTGAGGCCCTGTTTCAAAAAACCAAAAATAATTCCATATAAGTGCAGTAATAAAGGTTTATTATTCATAAATATTCACGTATTTATTGGTGATAGGGTTTAAAATTTTTATTGTTGAGGTGTGAGATCGAAAACATTTGGGAAGTGACCTGTGTAATTGATTTTGATTTTGTTAGTTGAACGAAGATTGTTTTGTACTCCATTGTAAGGGAATAAACTTCAGTACTGCCCAAATAGCCAGACTTTCAAAGTTGTGCTTCTTTTTTGTCTTTTGAAAGATCCTCCTTTACATAGCACAGCTATATATGCTGATGAAGAAGAATTCTCCAAACACTGTGGACTGTCTATCCCTTCAACTCCTCCAGGAAAAGAAGCAAAAAGAAGGTACTGGTGTATTTCAAGCAATTGTTTATTCACGGTTAATGGGATTTCTGAGAAACTCTTTAAGATAGAAGCTAATAAAACAAAAGCGTTTTAAGATCCTTTGAGCCAACTTGTTATGCTTTTTCTCGAGAACTGAGGCATAAAAACTTTATTAATAACTGACAGTTACTTATGACAATTATAATAGCCGTGATAAATGACAGAATTCACACCTGATTATCCTAGAAATCATGCCTGGGAAGATAATTTAGCTTTGAGTCAAATAAGAAAAGAGGGAAAGATTTTACAAGCATAGAATTTTAGGTGATTTTTGGGAGGTTTCTTTCATTTACAAATTCTCTAATTATCACAAATGAGATGTTTCCTTGTATATGGTAGGTGGTAATTACAGAGCAATAAAAAGCCTGTTTCAGATGCATTGTCCCTGAGGTGCATTGGTTTGAGTCTTTCAGATTTATGTGAAGCTATAGGTCCAGAAAATCTCTATAAAAATGATTTCATAGAGAAAACTTGGGAGCAAGTTATATAATGCAGAAGAACTCTTCAATAACTAGTACTCATTTTAAATTATTATCTAGAGCAGCTCTTTGACCTAGGGACCTCTGTTGGGTAATAGGTCAGTTGTAGTTACTAAATGTATTTACCAGGTATCAAAAGTGCAGTGTTTTTTTGTTTGTTTGTTTTTTTGAGATGGAGTGTTGCTCTGTCGCCCACGCTGGAGTGCAGTGGCGCAATCTAGGCTCACTGCAAGCTTGGCCTCCTGGGTTCACGCCATTCTCCTGCCTAAGCCTCCCGAGTGGCTGGTACTACAGGCGCCCGCCACCACGCCCGTCTAATTTTTTTTGTATTTTTAGTAGAGACGGGGTTTCACCGTGTTACCCAGGCTGGTCTCAATCTCCTGACCTCGTGATCCACCTACCTCGGCCTCCCAAAGTGCCGGGATTACAGGCGTGAGCCGCTGCACACGGCCAAAGCTGCAGTTTTAAAACAAATATCCCAGCTGGGCAGAAATCTGAGAAGTCATTTTGAGATTGTCTACACTAGGGAAGTTTTATAGTACTTGGTTATTTTGGAGACTCCAGCTTTTTTTGTTTGTTTTTTGTTTTTTTTTTTTGGTTGAGATGGAGTCTTGCTCTGTCACCAGGCTGGAGTGCAGTGGCGCCATCTTGGCTCACTGTAACCTCCGCCTCCCAGGTTCAAGCAATTCTCCTGCCTCACCCTCCCGAGTAGCTTGGACTACAGGCATGTGCCACCATGCCCAGCTAATTTTTGTATTTTTTAGTAGAGATGGAGTTTCACCATGTTGGCCAGGATGGTCTCGATCTCTTGACCTCGTGATCTGCCCGTCTTGGCCTCCCAAAGTGCTAGGATTACAGGCGTTAGCCACTGTGCCTGGCTGACTCCAGTTTTATATGTTACTGAAAATCAATAAAATCATACATTTGGAAAACGTGCTCTACTTTAAACAGTGGTGAATGTAATTTTTAAACAGGAATATTTTGAGTAGGTAACACATTCACATGGTTTAAAAATACAAAAAGGTGTACAGTAAGTCTTCATATCATGTCTACTATCCACCTAGCTCCTAGAACCTGCTTTTTCCCTCTCCCTTATTATTAATTTCTCATATGTCCTTCCAGAATTTCTTGGTGCATTAAAAGTAAGTATGAATACACATTTTAACCTTTTTTTGTGTACAAAAGACAGCATAGGTTGCTACCTAGCTTTTTTCACTTACTACATCTGAGAGATCTTTACATATCAATACACATGGAGCTTTCTCATTCTTCTACCCTTTCCACAGCATGGGTGTTCCTTAGTGTGATTATCCAGTCCTGTATGGATGGGCAGTCAGGCTGTTTCCAGTCTGTGCTGTCACTCCCAGTGCCACTGGGAGTGCCATTTCACACTTGTGCCTGTGTATCTATAGGATATAGTCATAAAAGTTAAATTCTGAGTCAAATGAAATGTGTGTTTGTCATTTTTATAGTTATTGCCACATTGCCACCTAAGTGAGATCAAACTTGGATTTTTGCCAATGTGATAGGTCAAAAATGCTATCCCAGCCTAGTTCTAATTTGTATTCTTAGGAATGATTGAGCAGCAATCATTTAAAAGCTCTTGAATTTCTCTTTCTGCAAACTGTTTATATACTTTTTCCTATTTTCTAGTTGATGTTGGTCATTTTCTTCATGACTTCATTTAAACATTAGTGAGATTAACCCTATGTTACAGTTTTTTTTTTTTTTTTTACTGGTTCGTCTCTCTTTTGACAAAACATCTAATGGTGGTGGTTTTTTTTTTTCAACACAGAAAATGTTTAGTTTTATTTGATGCAGTGATATATTTATCACTCTTAGCGTTTAGGGATTTTGAGTCATAGTTAGGAAGACATCTCCCTTCGTGTTTTCTTTTAGAACTTGTATGATTTATTTTATATTAAAATCCATGATCTTTTCTATATATAAATGCAGCTTTTCTCATTTTTTAATAATGACTTTTAAGAACTACTTGTTAAGTTAAAAGCAAAGTTACTATCTTTATTGGGTTGAGGTAAATTTATACATTTATTTATAAAAGCTGATCTTTATTCTGTTAGTTTTGGATTTGGTTCTTGCTTTTCTAGTTCTTCAAGATGCATCATTAGGTTATTTATTTAAAGTTTTTCTTTTTTGATGTAGGCGCTTATAGCTGTAAACTTCCCTCTTAGTACTGCTTTTGTGGTATCCCATAGGTTTTGGTATGTTGTGTTTCCATTATCATTTGTCTCAAGAAAATTTTCAGCTTCCTTCTTAATCTCTTAATTGACCCGCTGGTCCTTCATTAACGTGTTGTTTTATCTCCTGTGTTTGTATAACTTCCAAAATTCCTCCTGTTATTGATTTCTAGTTTTATTCCGCAGAGAAGATACTTGATATTTCAGTTTTTAAAAAATATTTTAAGACTTGTTTTGTGACCTATCACGTGGTCTGTACTTGAGAATGATCCATGTGCTGAGGAAAAGAATGCGTATTCTGCAGCTGTTGGATGAAATGTTCTGTAAATATCTGTTAGGTCCATTTGGTCTACAGTGCAGATTAAGTCTGCTGTTTCTTTATTGAGCTTCTGTCTGGAATATCTCTCCAGTGCTGAAAGTGGGGTGTTGAAGTCTCCAGCTAATGTATTGGGGTCTGTCTCTCCCTTTAGCTCTAATATTAGCTTCATCTATCTGGGTGTTCCAGTGTTGGGCGCATGTATGTTTAAAATTGTTATATCCTCTTGCTGAATTGACCCCTTTGTCATTATGTAGTGACCTTCTTTGTCTCTTCTTACAGTTTCTGTCTTAAAATCTAGTTTGTCTGAAATAAGTATAGCTACTCTGTTCTTTTTTTGGTTTCCATTGACATGGAATATCTTTTTCCATACTTCTGTTTTCAGTCTGTGTGTATCTTTATAGATGAAATGTGTTTCTTGTAGGCAACAAATCATTGGGTCTTTTTTTTTTTTTCCCAATCAGCCACTCTGTGTCTTTTGATTGGAGAATTTAGTCCATTTACATTCAATGTTATTGCCAAGCAGGGACTTACTCATGCCGTTTTACTATTTGTTTTCTGATTGTTTTGTGGCCCTCTCTTCCTTTTCTTCCTTTCTTCCTTTTAGTAAAGGTGATTTTCTCTGGCAGTGTGATTTCTTGCTCTTTTTATGTATTTGTTGTATTTTTTATTTGAGGTTACCATATAACATATGAGTTTACCATATAACATATATAGCAGGTACTGCCATATAACCCATTATTTTATGCCGTTAACAACTTAACCCTGCTTGCATGAACAAGCAAAAAGAAAACTAATAAAAACTACACTTTTACATTGTTCCCTCACTTTTTAACTTTTTGTTTTTACTTTTATTGTACTGTTTATGTTTTGAAAAGTTATTATTTTTGATTGGTTCATCTTTCAGTCTTTCCACTTACAATGAGAGTAGTTTACACACATCAGCTACAGTGTTATCTTTTTCCATGTACTTCATATTACCAGTGAGTTTTATCCCTTCAGATGATTTCTACTGCTCATTAATGTGCTTTTCTTTCTGCTTGAATTACTCCCTTTAGCATTTCTTTTGGGACAGGTCTGGAGTTGATAAAATTTCTCAGCTTTTGTTTGAGAAAGTCTTTATTTCTTTTTCAAGTTTGAAGGATATTTTCACCAGATATATTCTAGGGTAAAAGTTTTTTTCCTTCAACACTTTAAATATGTCATGCCACTCTATCCTGGCCTGTCAGGTGTCCACTGAAAAGTCTGCTGCCAGACATATTGGAGCTCCATTGTAAGTTATTTGTTTCTTTTCTTTTGCTGCTTTTAGATTCTTTATCATTGACCTTTGGGTGTTTGATTATTAAATGCCGTGAGGGAGTCTTCTTTGGGTTAAAGCTACTTGGTGTTGGTTGTATAACCTTCTTGTACTTGGATATTGATACCTTTCTCTGGTTTAGGAAGTTCTCTGTTACTACCTTTTTGAATAAACTTTCTACCCCCTTTTCTCTACCTTTCTTTAAGGCCAATAACTCTTTGATTTGCCGTTTTGAAGCTTTTTTTCTAGACCCTATAGGCATGCTTCACGATTGTTTTTTCTTTTTTCTTTTCTTTCCTCTGACTGTATTTTCAAGTAGCCTGTCTTCAAGCTCACTAATTCTTTCTTCTGCTTGATAGATTCTGCTATTAAGGGACTCTGATATATTCTTTAGTATGTCAGTTACGTTTTTCAACTACTGAATTTCTGCTTGATTTTTAAAAATTATTTCAATTCTTTGTTAAAGTTAATCTGATAGAATTCTGAATTCCTTCTCTGTGTTATCTTGAATTTGAGTTTCCTCAAAACAGCTATTTTGAATTCTCTGTCTAGAAGGTGACGTATCTCCTGTTTCTCCAGGATTGGTCCCTGGTGCCTTATTTAATTCATTTGATGAGGTCATGTTTTACTGGATGGTCTTGATGCTTGTGGATGTTTATCAGTGTCTGGGCATTGAAGAGTCAGGTATTTATTGTAGTCACTGGAGTCTGGGCTTGTTTGGATCCATCATTTTTGGGAAGGCTTTCCAGATATTTGAAAGGACTTAGGTGTTGTGATCTGCATTAGGGGGGTCTCATGACCCTGACTGGTGCCCTATGCTACTGTGGTTGAGCTCGTATCCAAGATGGAAAACAAAGTCCTCTCCACTCTTCCCTCTCCTCTCCCCTGGCAGAAGAAAGGGGTCTCTTTTGGAGCCATGGGCTGTGCTGCCTGGGCCTGGGGGAGGGGTGATGCCAGTACACCCTTAGCCACACTGGTTGGTGTCTCAGTAGGTCATATGCCCCCACAGTCCACTGGCTCCAAGCCCAGCTCAGCACTAGGAGTTGCCGTCCTTGTGGCCTAGACTGCCCCTTAGGCTCACCTAGGGCCCCAGAGCACTTTAGCCCATAGTGGCAAGGCTTGTCAGAGCTCAAGCTCCCACTGCTAAGATGGGCGATTCCCCTCACACCAGGACTAGT
Source organism: Symphalangus syndactylus (assembly GCF_028878055.3). Lineage (NCBI taxonomy): Eukaryota > Metazoa > Chordata > Mammalia > Primates > Hylobatidae > Symphalangus > Symphalangus syndactylus. The sequence continues at coordinate 157,907,588 of NC_072426.2, read as the reverse complement.
CCAAATGCTCCCTCTGTGTGTGGGCATCAGTTTAGTTCAGCCTGGTTCTGCTTTCCACTGTTACAGGACAGCACTGAATTCAAACAGAAGCTTCCAAATCACTGCACTCTCCTCCCAAGAGCACAGATTCTCGGTGCCACGCAGCCACTGTTGGGAGATGGGGAAGGGGTGGCATCAGCGATTGTAGACTCTTTCCTACCCTCTTCAGTGCCTCTTTCAGCAATAGGAAGTCAAAACCAGGCACTGTGAGTACTCAGCTGACTTTTGTTTCCTGTGAAGGTGCTCCCTTTGTGTAGATAGTTGTTAAACTTGGTGTTCCTGCAGGGGACAGTCAGCGGAGCCCTTTGTTCAGCCATCTTGCTCCTGGCTGTTTCCTCTCCTGTTTTTTTCTTTATGTATAGGTGATTCTGCTCTCAGCCCTCTCTTCATCCAACTCCAGTTCACGCTCATGGTTTTAACTACCTGTGTGCCACCATTTCTCAAGTTTGTTTCTTGTCCAGCCCCTCTCCTGAGTTCCAAGATGTCTTGCACATTGGCCATATTTCTCTAGATGTCCACAGGCACCTCACTCAACAAAGGCAAAACTGAGCTCCATCCTCTTCCTTCTCATCTAGTGTCAGTGAACTTTTAGTATTCTCTAGGTTAATAGTCTTGCCATTCACCTAGTCCCCCCCCTTTTTTTTTGCACCAATCCAGCAATCTGGGAATCAGTCCTGGTATGTTCTGTCTGGCCAGTCCTTTTTCTGGCCTGTGACTGCCTTGAAAATCTGTTTTTCCGCTCCACACCCCTGCCATCTCCCTGTGGCTGCCATGGTTTGGGGACTTCACTCTTCCCAGCATTCCTGCGGTAGTTTTCTGTCTGGTCTCCTTGTCTCTTGTGCCAGCTCTCTCTGGCCTACCCTCCCATACACCTTCCAGAGTGATCTTTTGAAACCCCAGTCTCATCTTACTCCTATGTCCACCTCCTGTTAGGGCTCCCCTTTGCCTGTATGCATGGCATAGAGGGCCCCTGTGCCCATTTGGATCCTTGGGTGAGTAGACACTGAGGCAGTTAGGAATGGAAGAGGTTTATTAGGGATACCTGTGAAGGGTAAAGTTGGAAGAAGCAGGATTGGGCAGAGATGGCCTCAAACTGCACTGCAGCGCCTACGGTTCTGAGCAACCCACTGCGGAGCTCTGGAGGAATGAAGGCTGTTGAAAGGAGGCCTGGCCTGTACTGGGCAGAAACGTCGAGGCCCCAGACCCTTGCTGTGCTTACTTGTTGGCTAGAGACTGCCCACAGCTGTGGCCTCTGCCCAGATGCTGCAGTGGATGCAGAAGGCACTGCAGCTGGAGGCTGGGGCTGACTATAGGAGATCCATGCAGCATGCCTATGTGGGTGCCCTGCAGCCCGTCAGTCATAGCCTTTGACTTTTCCCTAGCGTTCGTTATCTTCTCTTAGAAAATACGTTCTATCTGCGATCTGTTGCATCTTTCTTGAACATGCCGGGCTGTTTTACACCACCATGCTTTTACATTAACTTTTCCATCTGCTTTAAATATCCTCCTCCACACTTGTTTTCCTGAAAAAGGTTTTTTACCAGTCAGCGCCAAGTGACATAACTGTGATGCTTTTCCTAATACCCCAGCCGTGTCTCCACATCATCTTCTCTGTCAGATGCTTGCCAGGTCATCACTCTGCACTATCTTTGGCCTTCCCACTAGGATAGTGAACCCTTTGAAGGAAAGCCTCTCAATTTTAAAGTAATTTTATTAACTGTACTTTGCATTTTGAGGTTGGTGTTAAATAAATTTGTTGTATTGAACAGAATGAAAAGATGAGTTTTCATCTCCCATCAGAAGTTAGGGCTATTTTTTTCCTTTTTAAAGGATAAAAGGTGTTCCCTTTTCTATCACCTAAGGATGGGCCTAGTGGATTAGCTTTTAGTACAAATGATGGCCCATGTTCCTGGGACTGGTAACTTGGAGAAAAGTGCAGTTCTCAGATATCACCACAGGTGCTGCAGTAATGGAACAGGTTACTTGCTTGCCTGGGATAAACTCATATGGCCTGGGTATGGGAAGATGTGGGAGGCAGCAGTAAACCCGGGAAGGTGGCAGGCTTGTATGTGACAAATAGGATATTTCCTCATTAAATTGAGTCTGTTTTCATGTTGCATGAGCAAGTTAGAGAAGACATGTGAATGTAAATGGAATGTGTACAAGATATTGATGGCTTGTACTTTTTACAGTTCAGACACTTCTGGAAATGAAGCAAGTGAAATCGAATCTGTAAAAATTAGTGCAAAAAAGGTATGTAGGAGTATTCACTCTTCTACTTTAATTTGTAATATAGTTTGATTGGATGCAAATGCAGAAAATGTTCTGTAAAATATTTCGTTTCCTCTTTAGATTGGATGCAAATAGAGAAAACATTCCGTAGCAACATAAAGTTCTATTTTTAGAATATACTTTTATAGTAAAAAGCAAAATGTTTTTGTATCTGAAGTGTTTTTCATTAAAGAGGCCTCACATCTCTATGTACTTTGTCAATTTTCATAGCATTCTTGTACTGTGGTTAGGTTGTGATTTTAAAAGGCAGAGTGAATTGTTGGGAGTGTTTATTGTAACCTTTGATTTAGGTTTCCTGTCCTATCCACTAATTAAGTTGCTGTCTTCCTATTATGTTCAATTTTGAAGTTTAGAAGTGAAAAATGTGGACTATATATATGGTTTCCTACTATTAAGTAAGAATTATAAGCATTTCTATTTTCTAAATAAGTACTGCTGTTTTTTCTTTCACACAGCCAGGAAGAAAGCTCAGGCCCATTAGTGATGACTCTGAAAGCACTGAAAAAAGTGATACAAGGAGAAAAGTTAAATCAGCAGAGAAAATAAGTACACAACGTCATGAGGTTATTCAAACTACAGCATCTTCAGAACTTTCAGAGAAACCAGCTGAGTCGGTCACTTCTAAAAAGACAGGACCCCTTACTGCCCAGCCCTCTGTTGAAAAAGAGAACTTGGCAATAGAAAGTCAATCGGTAAGAATGTCTGCCATCCCCTAGGAGAGCAAAAAAAGTTTATTGAAAAATTTTGGGGAAGAAAATGAAGCATTTTCTCTTTCCTTCAGATCTTTTCAGAGATAAATTTTATATTTTCCTTAATGTAATAAAAATGTTTGTTTTAGAAAATCTAGATGGTATGGTTGGGTGTGGTGGCTCACGCCTGTAATCCCAGCACTTTGGGAGACCGAGGCAGGGGGATCACCTGAGGTCAGAAGTTCAAGACCAGCCTGGGCAATATGGTGAAACCCCGTCTCTACTAAAAGTACAAAAATTAGCTGGATGGAGTGGCGCATGCCTGTAAGCCCAGCTACTCAGGAGGCTGAGGCAGGAGAATTGCTTGAGCCCGGGAGGTGGAGGTTGCGGTGAGCTGAGATTGCGCTGTTGCACTCCAGCCTGGGTGACAGAGCAAGACTCGGTCTTAAAAAAAAAAAAAAAAACTAGAAGGTATGGAAAAGAAGATAAAATCACCTATAATTCCATAACCCAAAATAACCAGCATGTTTTTTGGTCTATGCTGTTCAGTCCTTTCAGTGAGCTTTAATTACCATAAGTGAGATCATATACTTGTTATTAAGTATTCAACAATGCATAACATTCCATTCATGGATATGCCATAGTGAATCTCTTACCAATGAAGAATTGCTATTTAAAAAATTGTAAGTGCTTTGATGAATTTTGTTGTAGCTAAATATTTGTGCATTCCTTAGAGCATTTCCTTAGTAAAAAACTGCTGATAAGAATTCTAGGTCTTAGGCAGGCACGGTGGCTCATGCCTATAATCCTACCACTTTGGGAGGCCCAGGCAGGCAGATCACCTGAGGTCAGGAGATCGAGACCAGCCTGGCCAACATGGCAAAACCCCATCTCTACTAAAAATACGAAAATTAGCTGGACGTGGTGGCACATGCCTGTAATCCCAGCTACTCAGAAGGTTGTAGCAGGAGAATCAACTTGAACCCGGGAGGCGGAGGTTGGAGTGAGCTGAGACCGTGCCACTGTACTGGGCAACAGAGTGAGACTCTGTCTCAAAAAGCAAAGAATTCTGGGTCTTATTGGTTCTAAAATTCTTGACATATAATATCTTTTGGTCAAGTTCTTAATATGTGATTAATTCATTTGGGCTTAATTGAATAAGTAAATTATGCTCATGTTTGAAAACTTTTTGAAGTATAATAAGTTGTCCCTGCCACCCTGTCTTCTTCACCTTTCCACCTGATAAACGTACACACAGGTAACCTTATAGTTTCTTATATATCCTTCAAATTTCCTTTTGTACATGTAAACAAATATGAATATATTTTCTTATTTTTCCTGTCTTTACACAAATTGAAGCAAACCATGATCTCTGTTGTTGATCTGTCTTGGTGAACATCCCATGTGCACTTGTGTTCTGTAAATGTCAGTTGAGGTCAAGTTGATTGATAGTGTAGTTCAGAGATTTGGTCTCCTTACTGTTTTGTTTTTGGTGATGGGGCATGGTCTGCTTGATCTATCAGTTACATAGAGGTGGTATTTTTTTAACTTCTGCTAAAAGTCCATTGACTTTTGATGTAATTTTAAATATGGTGAGGTTCACATCTACCATACTGTGTTTTCCATTTGCTCCTATTTTCTGTCTCTCTTAGAACTCATTTTGGATTAGTTGAATGTTGTTTTTATATTCCATTTTATTTTCTCTATTGGCTTCTTAGCTATACCTTTTTAAATTTTTTTCAGTGATTGCTCCTGAGTTAAAAATATACATCCTTAAATTAGCAAAGTCTATTTAGAATCAATGTGTTATCACTTCATACATTCTACTTAACAACTACCTTCCACTACATAAATGTAATTACATACCAATATTATGTATAATTCTATTTATCCATCCCCATCCTCTGTGCTGTTTTGTCATATGTTTTACTTCTGTGTTACAAATTCTAACCTTACAGTATTGTCATTTCTGCTTGAAAGAGTTCTTTTTTTTTTTTTTTTTTAAGAAAAGTATGAGAAGCAGCAGCTCTATAGTCTTTTACCTGTTCCTCTCTCCAGTTCACTGATTGCCTGCCTGTAGATACTAGTTTCCATTTGTTATCTTTTTCCATCAGCCTGCAGAATATCTTCTAGCATTTCTTTCATGGCAGGTCTGCTGGTGACAAATTCTCTCAGATTTTGTTTATCTGGAAGTGTTTTTATTTCAACTCTGTTTTTGATGGATATTTCACTGGCTGTGAATTCTGAGTTGACAGATTTATTCCCCAGCTCTTTATACCATTCTGTTGTCTTCTGGTCTCCATGGTTTCTGATGAGCCGTGAGTTGTCTGTTTCCCATGTACGTTTACCTTGTCCTGTGCCCCCAGTGCTGCTTGTCCTTTGTTATCGATTATGTTGTTATCCCCATGATAGCGCTTTCTGGTAGGCTTTTTGTGGTCTCACCTGGCACATGGGCAGTACTCAGACAAGGACTCTTAGGACCCCCCCACCCCACAGGCACCTGTGCTCTCCTGAGCAGCTTATTCCAAGTGCCTCTCAGCTGGGTAGGATTGTCATGCCCTGCTTAGACTTCAGCTCACTGTACCCCATCTAGAAATTGTATGTGTGTGGAGTGGGGGTGGTAGTCATGGAGGTCACCTTCCAAGTTTCCCCTTTCTCCAGGAACTCAGTCTTGTGTTGCCTGTTGTCCAGTGCCTGAATAAAATTGCCACCTCCTTTTCCCCCATTTTATGGTTGTTTATGGCAAGAGAGCTAGTTTGGAAGCTGTTACTTCACCATAGCTGGAACAGAAATTTGAGCTGATTCCACGTGTTGCTATCTTAAGTAATAAAAGTTCAACTTTTCCATCAAGGCAACAATTGTTAAAAGTCAACTGAAAGTTTTATTTTCTCTTACTTTGTGATAGTTTTGTTTGCAATGCTTCCTTATATTAATGTAGATAATTTATATAACTAATCTGTTTTAGAACTAAATGAGAATTGTAGCTAAAGTTTTTTTTCTTCTTGAGACAGAGTCTCGCTCTTTTGCCCAGGCTAGAGTGCAGTGGCGCAATCTCAGCTCACTGCAACCTGTGACTCCCTCCAGGTTCAAGCAATTCTCCTGCCTCAGCCTCCCCAGTAGCTGGGACTATAGGCACGCACCACCACACCCTGCCAATTTTTGTAATTTTAGTAGAGATGGGGTTTCACCGTGTTGGCCAGGCTGGTCTGGAACTCCTGACCTCAAGTGATCTGCCCACCTCAGCCTCCCAAAGTGCTGGGATTACAGGCATGAGCCACTGCGCCCAGCTAAAATATTGAATGACAGTTTGGTAACAGTCTTAATCCTTATGTTTTAAGAGAAAGAAAACTTTTCTTAAAAACTTAATGCTTTTTTTTTTTTTGTAGAAAACTCAGAAAAAAGGGAAGATGTCTCATGACAAAAGGAAGAAATCAAGAAGTAAAGCCGTAGGCTCAGGTAGAGAATGATATTTTATACATTGTCACTCATTCAGGAATTGCATGAGAGAAAGAAGACCCTATTCTTAATTTGTTATAGTAGTAAATTGTAAGTACATAAAATTGCCACTTTTAAAAATTAGGAATATGTGACTTTGGAGTAACATTTTTTCTAACGTTTTGTCATGAAAATTTTCAACATACAACTAAGGTGAAAAAAAATTTATAGTATATATTCATATACCCACTACTTAGATTTTACAGTTAACATTTTATTATTTACTTTATTAGATAGGTAGTAAAGCAAGTATTAATCCATTAATCCAGTTTTTAAGGCATTTTAAAATAATGTAGACATCAGTACTTCCTCTGGAATACTTTAATATGCACATGATTAACTCCAGTTCAGTGTGTGTTTACAGTTTTTTCTTTGAATGTAAAATGTACATACAGTACAATGTGTAACTCAAGTCACTGTCAACATGTAAAGTCTTTACTCCAGAAAGTTCCCCATGCCTCTTTCATGTCAGTCCCCACCCCATTTTCTCCAGAGGCAGTGACTTCAGGGACGCTTTTTCTGCCATGGATTAGTTTTGCCTGTTCTGGGATTTTGTATAGGTGGAATCACATAATGTGTACTCTTTTGTGTAAGGCTTCTTTCACTCAGCATAGTTTTTTTGCAATCCATCTATGTTGTTTGGTGTCATTTTTATTACTGAGCTTATTCCATTGTGTGATTACACCACAGTTGATCCAGTCTCTTATTGATGGACAACTGAGTTGTTTTCAGGTTTTGGCTATTTGAATAAAGCTGCTGTGAACTTTTTTTTTTTCCAGACTGAGTCTTGCTCTGTTGCCAGGCTGTAGTGCAGTGGCTTGATCTCGGCTCACTGCAACTTCCGCCTCCCAGGTTCAAGCGAATCCCCTGCCTCAGCCTCCTGAGTAGCTGAGACTACAGGCCCACGCCGCCATGCCCGGCTAATTTTTTGTATTTTAGTAGAAACGGGGTTTCACCATGTTGGCTAGGATGATCTCAATCTCCTGACCTCATAATCTGCCTGCCTTGGCTTCCCAAAGTGCTGGGATTACAGGTGTGAGCCACCGCATCCAGCCAGTGAACATTTTTATACACATTTTTTTGCGAACATATGTTTTCATTTCACTTGGGTAAATAAAAAGGAGTGAAGTTGCTGAGTCATAGGGTAGGCATATGTTTAATTTTACAAGAAACTGCCAAACTTTGCAAACTGCATTCCCAAAGTGGTTGTATAATATAATTTTATACTCCTACCAGAAGTTTAAATGTTTAAATGCACAGTTTAAATGTTACTAAGAATATAATGAACAACTTCATGTGAATAAATTTAAAATAGTTAGGGGAGGCTAGTGGGGAGCAGGGGAGAGGGAGAGGCTGGTCAGCGGGTACAAAGTTAGAATTAGATAGGAGGTGTAAGTTCAGGTGTTCTGTTGCACAGTAGGGTGACTATAGTTAATATTACACATTTCAAAACAGCTAGAAGAGATGATTTTTAGTCGTCTTACCACAAACAAATGATAAATGTATGAGGTGATGGATATGCTGAATACCCTCATTTGATTTTTTTACAGAATACATATATGTATTGAAACATCACACCATACCCATAAATATGTACAATTACTATGTGTCAATTAAAAACAAAATTTTAAAAGTGAGTCCACCAATCCCCCTAAAATAGAGGAAAAGGAGATACTAAACAAGGAATTAATTATGGAAGAAGAGTAGACTATCCTGCCAATGGCTTATGTTAACATACAGAAAATTGGGGGCCGGGCATGGTGGGTGCACCTGTAATCCCAGCACTTTGGGAGGCTGAGGTGAGAGATTGCTTGAGCCCAGGAGTTCAAGACCAGCCTGGGCAACATAGTGGGACCCCACCTTTACAAAAAATTTTCAAAACTAGCCAGGCATGGTGGCGTACACCTGTAGTCTCAGCTGCTTGGGAGGCTAAGGTGGGAGGATCACTTGAGCCTAGGACTTCGAGGCTGTAATGAGTGGTGAGCGTGCTACTGCACTGCAGCTTGGGCAACAGAGTGAGACCCTGTCTCAAAAAAAATTTTTTTTAAGAAAAACATTGGGGTCTGCTTTGGAAATTGATAACAACACCTTATAGATGTATAGTAATTTATAGTTTTTGTAAATGCATTCACAGATATTTTCTTGCTTGAGTCTCAATAAAAGGGAGAGCATTGTTTTATTCCATTTATCATTGAGGAAACGGCCTCTGGAAGGTTAAATGACTTGCCTGAGATCTTATGACTAGTAAGAAAGAAGCTCAAACTAGAACCAAGGTCTTCAGATTCCCGTCTGGTATATTACTGTATATTACTACAATTACTTAAATTACTACACTGAGTAATCTTGCTGTATCCTACAAGTGGCCTATCAGATAGATTAAAATTCAGAAAATACAGCTAACAATGAAGAGCTTATCCCCAGTAATGTTAAATAACAGCACAATACTAAATATACAGTAAGGTGATTAAAAGGCAGCAATGCTTTTGGTTGCTTTAGCAGAAATAGGAGAACCAGCGAGACAGCAGTTAGAGTGAAAGTGTATGTAGGGGTTTGCGAGACTGTGTACAGGGATAAGAAGGGAGTATGGCGCCTCCTCTCTGATTGTTCAGCTGTAGCTATCTTTTACAATTTGGTGAGACTATTTTTGTGTCAGGCTTTCAGAACCCTGGACCTACAGCCAAAATATGAATAACCAGCATGTTAACTTACCTTAATATTCTAGATACTTCTGACATTGTACACATTTGGTGTCCAGAAGGAATGAAAACTAGTGACATCAAGGAGTTGAATATTGTTTTGCCTGAATTTGAGAAAACCCACCTAGAGCATAAGTAAGTCTTTTGATGATACGGTATATTTACCTAATAAATTTCCCTTGAAGCACCATTTTTGCTCATCCTACAGTTTTTGTTATGTACTATTTTCATTGTCATTGTTTTAGATATTTTTACATTTTATTATAATTTTTCTTTGAAGAATTCATATGTCTTTATATGTCCCAAATATGTAGACTTTTAAATTTATATTTTTGTATTAACCTTCTATCTTAGATATGTTGTGGTCAAAGATCATGGTCTGGTGATACCTTTTGTTTTTTTTTTAATTTTGAGGCTTTCTTCATGACTCGGTACGTGATCTGTGTGGAATTTCTAATCATTGGATCTAGATAGAATCTCTAATTATTGGATCTATGTTCACTTTTTCTTGGTACTGCTATTCATTTGTGCTGTATGTATTTAGAGACTTAGGAAAATCATGTTTAAAATTGCTCTGTCTTGCAGATTGAACACTTTAGTTGTCACCCACTCTATTCCTAAACATACTTTGTCTTAAAATTTATTTTACCTGATACTAATATGCATCATAGTTTTCTTTTGCTAGCATTTGCCAGATTTTTTTTTTTTTTTTTTTTTGAGATGGAGCCTCTCTCTGTCTCCAGGCTGGAGTAGAGTGGAGAGATCTCGGCTCACTGAAACCTCCACCTCCCGAGTTCAAGCAATGCTCCTGCCTCAGCCTCCCAAATAGCTGGGACTACAGGCATGTGCCACCACGCCCAGCTAATTTTTGCATTTTTAGTAGAGACAGGGTTTCACCATGTTGGCCAGGATGGTCTCGATCTCCTGACCTCGTGATCTGCCCACCTCAGCCTCCCAAAGTGCTGGGATTATAGACGGGAGCCACTGCACCCGGCCAGATTTTACATTCTTTTTAATTTCTTTTACTTCCAACCTTTTTGTGACCTTAAATTTTAATTTCCTTATTAGTCTTTTTAAATACAGTGTATCAGTCTTTGAATTTCAACTGTTGAGTTTAGTCCATTAACATTTATTGTAATTATCGATATATCTTGAACAATATGTTGATATATTGTTACTTCTTTAACTTTTTTATTCTACTTTTTGATGTTCTGAATTTTTTTTAACTTAAAAAAATTGTATTTATAACTCCCCACCTTTAATTCTAAATTAAGGTAGATAGAATTTCCCCTTCTGTTGTGTGTGTTTGTCTCAGTTTTTAAGACAATAACAAAATTTACTTAGGTATTTGATCACTTTTATCTCATGTATTTTCTTGCAATATCCTGTAGAAAAGTATTTTCTCTTATTTAAACATTTCATCCAACACCTCAGTGTGACTCTTTATGTTGCAAAACTTCTAAACGTTCTGATTATTTTGATTATACCCTTGAATTTGAATGACAGCTTAGTTGGATATAATACTTTAGGTTCTAAATTATTTTCTTAAATACTTTGGAAACTTTGTGTTCTTTTAGATCAAGTGTTGCTTTTGGAAAATTTGATGTCTATCTAATTCTTATTTCTTTGAATGTGATCTGTTCTTTAGCTCTCTAAACTGTTATTTTTTTCTTTGATATTCTTAAATTTCACTTTATTGAGTGACCTTTTCCTTTTTTTTTTTTTTTTTTTTTTTTTGAGAAGGAGTCTCGCTCTTTCACCCACGCTTGAGTGCAGTGGCACGATCTCGGCTCACTGCAGGCTCCGCCCCCCGGGGTTCACGCCATTCTGCAGGCTCCGCCCCCCGGGGTTCACGCCATTCTCCTGCCTCAGCCTCCTGCGTAGCTGGGACTACAGGCGCCCGCTATCTTGCCCGGCTAATTTTTTGTATTTTTAGTAGAGACGGGGTTTCACCGTGTTAGCCAGGATGATCTCAGCCTCCCAAAGTGCTGGGATTACAGGTGTGAGCCACCACGCCTGGCCTTGAGTGACCTTTTCATTCCAAGGTTTTTTAATTTTTTTTTATTCTATTGCTGCTGAACAAATTACTTTTTTTAATTCTAAGAATTTAAAATATTTTTATCCTGATTTTCTTTTTTGTTCTCATATTATCCTTTGTTTCATTCACCGGGAGATTTCCTCAATCTAAGAAATTAGATTTGCTGATTTATTCTTAGAAATATCCATTCTGCCATTTGTCCCATCTGTTGAGTTCTTTATTTAACTTAGCTTTTATATTAATATTTCTGCTTTTTTTTTTTTTTTGAAATGGAGTCTCACTCTGTCACCCAGGCTAGAGTGCCGTAGCACAATCTCAGTCCCTGCAACTTCCACCTCCCAGGTTGACGTGATTCACCTGCCTCAGCCTCCCAAATAGCTGGGATTACAGGCATGCGCCACCACGCCCAGCTAATTTTTTGTATTTTTAGTAGAGGTGGGGTTTCACCATGTCGGCCAGTCTGCTCTCGAACTCCTGACCTCAAGTGATCCACCCACTTTGGCCTCCCAAAGTGCTGGGATTACAGGTGTGAGCCACCACACCCAGCTATTTCTGCTGCTTGTTTTGTGTCTTGTATTCATGTTTTAAGCTGCTAATATCTTCCTTAGAATATTTGTTGGGCTAATTTCAAATTACTGGATCAGATATTCTAAAATACCTGCTTCTGGTAAGGTTTCGGATATAATATGTGTTTTCCTTTTGAAATAGTTGGGTTCCTCCAGCATCTTGTTATTCCAGCCTCTGAGCTTATTTTTCCCCTGGGCCTTTCAGCTTCTGTCAGACAGTATGTATAGAAGAAGGCCAAACCCCAGTCCCTGTTAGTGCCCGTGAGTGCAGGGGGTGCGGTAAGCCCTAGGGTGGGCAGCCTCAGCGACTCATCTCACAAAACAGCCTGTCAGGTCAGCACTTCACTCCTTGCCCTCCAGAGAGGAGCAGCAGGAAGAAAAGATGGACTCTGTGGGTCATCATTCTCCAGCATGGGGGTTTGGCTGGGGAAGGGTGACGAAACAGCTGCCCAAAGTCAGTCAGCCTTCCATGTTTTTCTCTAGGCCCCACAAGTCCAACCCCAGTTTCAGTCAGGGACAGAGGTGTCAGTTGCTGCAGGGGGCAGGGGAGCGGGGCTGAGCAGATGAGAGCGGTGATGGGAAGAGGCAGGAGTCAGTTTCCTGCAGTTCTCTATTCCTGCCCTGGCCACAGCGCCACTCCTCACAGCAGTCATCCTCTCTACATGACCTCCCGCTCAGGGTTTTCACAGCTTTCTCCATTTTCTTGGTGGTATTCCCTCTGTAGTTCTGGGTGAGCTTGGGGAAAGGAGCCAGCCTGTCATGCCAACTCATTATCATTGTGAGAAGTGCCTGTTTTACTCTTCTTTATATTCCAGAGCCAGTTTCCTGTTAAAACTAGCACAGTTCTGTTAACACACCCAAGACCATCTTGCTTGTGTTATCCTTTACCTATTCACAAATCTCTTACAGGAAGCTACTGATGTTTTAGGGAAAATGGCATTGTCCCCTTCTAAATCATTTCTTATATCAAGAACTTACCACCCAGTGGGTAGTAAGGACACAGGGACAGAGGTCTGAGTTGCTGCAGTGGGTAGTAAGTTCTTGATATAAGAAAGGATTTAGAAGAGGCATAGTATTTTTCTTAGACTTATAACATTGCAGTACAACCTTGTGTTTTTGTCATACCAAATAAGAATTCTGGTGAATCACTGATCTCATTTTGTTTCCTTGACAATATGGTGTTCTCAGCCACGTGAAACACTTCACTCTTTCAAAATTAAGTCAACAACTGTTTAAGGGTCTGTTTGTAATATCCTGTACCTAGCACTCACACCTGAATAGCTTCACTGTTATATCAGTATAAACTGATGATAAGCAGTTTATGTATAAGTAGGGAAGTATGCCATGAAATGCAGCATTACAAACTCTTAGAATATTCCATAACTGATTCAATTAATTGAATTTTGCCAGATGTTTAAGTTGCTAGAATTTGGAAGAGCTGTCTTGTGTAGACCATCACCTTTGTGGTTGAAAGAATCCATCAATTTATCATTACAAGCCATATGCAGAGAGGCCTGACCAGTTTTTCTTATTTAAAAAAACAAAACAAAACTTTCTTTAGATGGAGTCTCAACACAGGCTGGTCTCCAACTCCTGGGTTCAGGGGATCCTCCCACATCAGCCTCCAGAGTAGTTGAGATTACAGGCATGTGCCACCATGACTGGCTATATTTTAAAAATATTTCAACATCTGAAAATAATGATTATATTACATTAGAAATTCTTTTTTTTTAAGTGGGGCTTATGTAAATTTTCAATTGTGCTAAAATTACACATAACATAAAATTTGCCATTATGTGTTTTTAAGTGCACAGGTCAGTAGTGTTAAGTATATTCACGTTGTTGTGCTACCAGTCTCCAGAACTTCTGTATCTTGCACAACTGACATTCTGTACCCATTAAATCACAATTTTCTATTCTCCACCCCATCTCCAGTGCTTGGCAACCACCCTTCTACTTTCTGTTTCTGTGAATTTGACTACTTCGAATACCTCACAGAAATGGAACCATCCAGTATTTGTCTTTTTGTGACTGGCTTATTTCACTTAGCATGTCCTCAAGGCTCATCTGTGTGATAGCTTGCATCAGAATTTCCTTCTTTGTTGAGGCTGTGTATTGTGTATATACAGATAACCATTCCTCCATTCATTGTTGATCCATTCATTCGTCAGTGGATATTTGGGTTGTGATTCCACCTGTTGGCTGTTGTGAATAATGTTGCTATGAACATGGATGTATAGAAATACCTCATTATTCCTGAATTTTTTTGTTTAGTTCAATGTGTAATAACAAGTTACAACTTTTTTTTAATTAAATGTCTTCTTTTGAGATAATTGTAGAATCATGTGCAGTTGTAAGGAATAATATAGGGATTTTATCATATGCATAGGTTTGTGTATTGCATCACCGCCAGGATCCTTGTGTTCTCGTGTCCCCTCTGTCTTCATGTTGCCGTTTTATAACTACACCCACAGCCCCAAGCCCTGGAAACCACTAACCTGTTCTCCATTTCTATCATTTCAAGAATGTTATATAAATGAAACTGTATAGCGTGCAACCTTTTGGGATTAGCTTTTTTCCACTCAGCATAATGCCTTGGAGATTCATCCAAGCTGTTGTATGATTCCATTCCACTTCATTGCTAGGTAACATTCCATGGTATGGTTATACCATGGTTTGTTTGACATTCACCCATTGAAGGAATTTGAGTTGTTTCCACTTTGGGGCTGTTAACACACACAGCGCTGTGAACATTTGTATATACATTTTTTTTGTTTGAACCTGAGCTTCTGTTTCTCTGGGATAAATGCCCAAGAGTGCAGTTGTTGGGTTATATGGTAATTGCATGTTTAGTTTTGTAAGGGACTGAGACTGTTTTCCACGGTGTATGATCTTATTTATGATCTAGATTCTGTACATCCTTGCCAGCATTTGGTGTTCTCACTAATTTTTAGCCATTGTGATAGGTGTGAAGTGTAGAAATATTTTCTTTTTATTGTGTGTTAACTGTATACACCTTGTTAAGCAACCCATCTCTAGAACTAAAGCCTTATGAAACGGTAGCTTTGTACCCATTTGAGCAATGACTCCTCATTCCTCCCTCTCCCAGCAATCACCATTCTACTTTGTCTCTATAAATCTAACTGCTCTGGGTACCGCATGTGAGTGGAATCACACAATATTTGTCCTTTTGTGACTGTCTTATTTCACTCAGCATAATGTCCTCAAGGCTCACCCATGTCATAGCATGTGTCAGAATTTACTTTTTAAGGTGGAATCATGTTCAGTCATAGGTATACACATTCATGTCACTTAACAATGGGAATGTGTTCTGAGAACTGCATCCTTAGGCAGTTTTGTCATTGTGTTAACAGAGTGTACTTACACCAACTTAGATGGTGTAGCCTAGTACATGCTGTGGCTATATGATGTGTTGCCTGTTCCTCCCAGGATACGCACTTGGACAGCATGTTACTGTATTGAATACTGTAGGTAATTGTAGCATGATGGTAAGTTGTGTATCTAAACATAGAAAAGGTACAGTAAAAATATAGTATAAAAGATAAAAAATGAGCCTGGGCAACATAATGAGACACGTTTTCTACAAAAAAGTTAAAAATTAGGCGTGGTGGCATATGCCTGTAGTCCCAGCTATACGGGAGGCTGAGGCAGGAGGATCACTGGAGTCAAGGAGTTTGAGGCTGCAGTAAGCCATGATCACACTACTCAGTCCAGCTTGGGTGACAGAGTGAGACCTTATCTCAAAAACAAAAAAAGATGAAATACGTTACACCTGTTTGGGGCACTTAGTAATTTACCACCTAGTATTATGCAGTATACGTAACTGTATGTGCTCTACTTTTACACAACTAGGCAACACTATAGGTTTGTTTACACCAGCATGGCCACAAGTATGTGAATAATGCATTGTGCTATGACATTATGATGGCAACAGTGTCACTAGGTGATAAGAAATTTTTAGCTCCATTATTGTCTTATGGGTCTACCACTATATGCCATCCATCGTTGACTGAGACATTGTTATGTGGTCATGATTTTAACACATTTCCTTTATCCATTCATCTATTAATGGACACTTGAGTTGCTCCCACCTTTTGGCTATTGTGAATAATGCTGCTACAAACATTGGTGTTCAACTGATATTTGAGTCCATGCTTTCAATTCTTTTGTGTATATACCTAGAAGAGGAATTGCTAGATCGTGTGGTAATTCTGTGTTTAATTTAATTAATTTATTTTTTTGGAACTGCCAATACTGTTTTCCACAGTGACTATATCATTTTACGTTTCCACCAGCAACACACGGGTTCCTATTTCTGTACTTTCTCACCAACACTGGTTGTTTTTTTAAATAATAGCCATCATAATGGGCGAGTGAGCCAAGCCAGGAGAATCAGAGCCTGGCCACCAGATCTCTTCTCCCCAGTGACAGAGGCCTGAGGCAGTTTCTTTGAGTCAGCTTTATAGTTTCTGAAGAACTAACACCTGATTTATGGCTACTTTTTGGCTAGTCCAAATGTGTTACACACTTGCCCCTTCTTTTGCTAACAGGCAAAGAGGGAGGGAATGAAGTCTGCCAGGTCTATCAGGTGGTAGGAAAAGACTGGGATTATCCATAAGCATTTCTACCTTACTTGGTATCACCTTTGAGGTTGGTCAGTATCAGGGAATTAAGATGACCCTGTACCAGAGGGCTTAGGGAAAAATATCTTTGTTCTTTTTCTTTTGCTGATACATGTTTCCAGTATTTTTTTCAGGCTGAACATTGCCATCTTAGTTATTTAAAATGGTGCTCTCATATGTTCATTACAGCATTATCCATGATAGTAAAGACGGAATCAACCTAAGTGCCCATCAACTGTGGGTTGGATAAAGAAAATATTGTACATATAGACCATGGAATACTACATAGCTATAAAAAAGAACAAAATCATGTCCTTTGCAGCAATATGGATGCAGCTGGAGGTCATTATCCCAAGTGAATTATTGCAGGAACAGAAAGCCAAATACCGCGTGTTCTTGCTTATAAGTGGGAGCTAAACATTGGGTACACATGGACATAAAGATGGCAACAATAGACACTGGGGACTCCTAGAGGGAAGAGAGACAGAGGGATTCAAGGACTGAAAAACAACCTGTTGGGTACTATGCTCGCTACCTGAGTGATGGGGTCAGTTGTACCCCAAACTTCAGTGTCATGCAGTATGCCCATATAACAAACCCCTTAATCTAAAAAATTGAAATTATTAAAAATAAGAGATTAAAGATATTTTTAAAATAAAAAAAGGTATATGCCAAATTGTATGTGTATGTTTGTTTGTATGCTAAGCAAATGAAACACCTTTCAAAATCCATCATGGTACTCAGACTTTTTTTTAATTCCTCTACAGACAAAGAATAGAATCTAAAGTTTGTAAGGCAGCCATCGACACATTTTGTTCTAATGTTAAAGAGCAACTCATCAAAATGGTAAGCTCACTGACATACATTTGTTGGTCTAAGATTTTTTTCACTAATCCTGTAGCAGCTTATTGTTGTCTTAGAAAAGCTTGCATTTGCTGGCAGTATGGTAATAAACTCATTAGAACTATTCATATTCCACATAACTGTTTTTAAACTAAATGTGATACATGTGAAACTAATTAACATTTACTTTTGGAAAATAATGTACATATGTATTTTTTGTTTTGTGTAGCTTGAAGAAAGCCAGATGTTGAAAAATCTGAAAAGGAAGAATGCTAAGGTAAATTATTTATGTGATTAGAGTCATAGAGTCAGACACAATACTAACATGTAGAGTTACGCGAAGACTTGACTCTGGGTTTACAGCCTTTAGAGTGTGAGTAGATTTCATAATCTTGTCAGGTTGATCTTGTGGTTGATATGGTTGGTTTTATTAATGCAAGGTAAGGACTGGGGATCCTAGTCACTTGTTTTCTAAGGCTGCACGAGTGTCAAAATAATTGTTTTTATAATTAAAGACAAATTTAAGCCTTTTATTAATGTCACAAAGTTAGCTTTAAAAAGACTACCAAGTCCAAAATGACCACTTATATGGATAAATATTAATACATATTTATTGCTTTGGGGGATGTCGAAAAGCACAACCTTTTAGAATAAAGAACTGTCCCAGGTAGGACAGCCTGGGAAGGATACTGGGTTAAGGGTCAGGAGACCTCATGTCTAGTCCTGGCTCTGCTGCTTCATTGCTATACCACCTATAAGCTGTATACCACTGGGTCTGCAGTGGGTGACAAGCCATCCAACACGAGAGTCTCCTTTGCTTACCTGGAAATGGTTGGACCAAATGACCTCTGAGCGTCAGAGGTGAATCCAGGAGTGGAAGTCCACCTCTACATTTAAAATAGAAGTGGACTTGAAATACATATGTTTTCCTTCCAGTGATTGCCAGCTCTGGGATGTTTTTGTTTTTCTTTCAGTTTTAATCTCTTACTGGTCATTTTTGCATTGCTTATTACCGAGTGGGAACATTATGAATGTCTAACAATGGAGTATTAAGTAGTCACTAAAAGTGACTGAATGGCTGAGATAATAAAATATGAAATATTTCTTTTAAAATACAGAGTGGATCATAACACTCCCCTGCTTTGACAGTTTCCTAGTGTGCCTAGATAAAATCTCCTCACTTTACAGGTCACAGGGTCCAGTAAAGACCTGGCCCCTGCTTTCCTTCCTCTGGTCTTTCTGAAGTAGATACCCCTGCTTTTCTTTTACAGAGTTCTCTCTTCTTTTCCCACATATCACAAGTTGTAACTACATACTCTTTCTATGTAATGTCTGTCTTCCCCATTAGACCAAAGTCTGTGATGGTAAGAATTGGGTCTGTCTTGTTTTCCACTGCAGTTCATTACCTGGTGGCGTATGTGGCAGGGCTCAAACAGTTACAAATTAATTTTAACACAAATGATTGTGTTACTTAGATTATTTCAGATATCGAAAAGAAAAGGCAGCGTATGATTGAAGTCCAGGATGAACTGCTTCGGTAAGATACTGTCAAATCCTGTTTGAGCACTTACCTAAAAGGATGTAATTATGGTGTGTCATTTAGGGGAGTGACACTTGCTGCTGTAATGTATTAAAGCCCCAGGTTATCTTCAAGCTCCGATACTCAGTGAAGGCAAGGTATGCTGCTTAGTTGCCCCACCTTTTGGCAAACGAGAATTCCACACTGATCTATCTCCACAGTTCTGGCCTTAAGAGATATAATGCCTAGATTCTAGAATTCAGCTGCCTGGGTTGAATTCTAGAATCTACGCATTAAACTGCTTGAACTGCTTGGGTTGAACCCAAGCTCTGCCACTTACTGGCTGCGCAACCTTGACCAAGTTATTTAATGTCTCAGTGTCTCAGTTCCCTCTTTTGTATATAGGCATAATAATAATCATACCTATACTTCATCGAGTGTTGCAGAAATTCAGTGAGTACATATATAGAAAGTGCTTCACAGGGACAGGCGCACACAATAAGTGCTGTATAAGTGTTGACAATGGTTGTTAATGTTGTTATTGTCGGAGGGTATGCCTTGGAGTGGCATGCATGTGAATCCACTCCCAAGTGTGGGCCAGGTGAACTTACCAGGCCCTGCAGGCCAGGGCTGCCCCCAATTTCTGGTTAGGAAGACTGGAGTGCACATCAGCTGTCAGCCCCCAAGTGTGTTTTGAGGCCAGGGCTGTCGTGAGAGCTAGGGGCTTGGTAGTAAAACAGTGCTAGATGTGCTGTCTGCTCCTGAGCTTACAAATAGCTTGAGAAAGACAGTGATATTATCAGAAAAGAATGTGTGTAATTAAAAGTTGAAACTTTTAAAAACTCAGTCAAAACTAAGTTTTAAAAAAGAGTCTGCTAGGCTGGGCACGGTGGCTCACGCCTGTAATCCCAGCACTTTGGGAGGCCGAGGTGGGCAGATCACTTGAGGTCAGGAGTTCAAGATCAGCTTGGCCGACATAGTGAAACCCCATCTCAAAAATACAAAAATTAGCCAGGTGTAGTGGCGCATGCCTGTAATCCAAGCTACTCGGGAGGTTGAGGCACGAGAATCACTTGAACCTGGGAGGCGGAGGTTGCAGGGAGCCGAGATTGTGCCAGTGCACTCCAGCCTGGGTGACAGAGTGAAACTGTGTTTCAAAAAAAAAAAAAAAAGAGAGAGACTGCCACAGGAGTTTAAGCGGGAGAAAGCAGTTGTCTAATCTGTTGGTTTCTAAATTGAGTCTCTGGACAGGTGCTGGCCTATGGTAAGGTTTTCACTGACCCAGGCCACAATAAGAAAACTAAAGGTAAATATAATAAGCTAACATTTACAAGCTTCCTATGTGGCAGGACACTTTCCTAAACGCTTTCTATGCTAACTCATCATCATCACAGTCCTGTAAGTGCTTATAGCTACAGTCAGGCCGTACCTGGTTACACGTGTCTTCAGTGTGAGACTACTGAGACATGTTTATTTATTTTATTTATTTTTGAGAGAGAGTCTTGCTTTGTCGCCCAGGCTGGAGTGCAGTGGTGCTATCTTGGCTCACTGCAAGCTCCGCCTCCTGGGTTTGCACTATTCTCCTGCCTCAGCCTCCCGAATAGCTGGGACTATAGGCGCCCGCCACCGCGCCCGGCTCTTTTTTTTGTATTTTTAGTAGAGACGGGATTTCACCATGTTAGGCAGGATGCTCTTGATCTCCTGACCTCATGATTCACCCACCTCGGCCTCCCAAAGTGCTGGGATTACAGGTGTGAGCCACCGCGCCCAGCCTGAGACGTGTTTTAAAGACTGACTTTTGTTTCTTTTCTAGATATAAATTTAGAAATTGAGAAGTGTATTTTGAAAAGGCATAATAAGAAAAACTATGGTATATCATTATTTTAACTTGCCATATGAAAACCTAAGGCACAGGGAGGTAACTTGCCCACGGGTGCAGCCCTAGGAAGTCAGGGAGCCAGGATTCACTGTCAGCTGACTGACTCCAAATCCAGCACTCCTGACCATGGCTGCCAGTTCAGTAGTGAGTTTTCCCCAGCGCTGCATTTGTTCAGTGTAAAGAATCGTTAAAGAAGACTTCGTGGCTCACTCCTGTAATCCCAGCGCTTTGGGAGGCTGGGGCGAGTGGATCACTGAGGTCAGCAGTTCGAGACCAGCCTGGCCAACATGGTGAAACCCCATCTCTACTAAAAATACAAAACTTAGCCGGATGTGGTGGTGGGCGCCTGTAATCCCAGCTACTCGAGAGGCTGAGGCAGGAGAATCGCTTGAACCCGGGAGGTGGAGGTTGCAGTGAGCCGAGATCACGCCACTGCACTCCCAGCCTGGGTGACAGAGCAAGACTCTGTCTCAAAAAAACAAACAAAAAAGACGTTTTTATGAAATTATATTAGAGAATCGTGTTTTATATCTTTATTTGGCAAAATACAAAATTTGCCGCCTTTGCCCCTCATTTTTTTGTTGGTCCATAAAACCCAAGTTATCCCTTTTTATTTTATAGATGAAGAAACTCAGCCACTGAGAGATGAAACAGTTTGCCCCAAGTCACACATTTTCATCCAGGCACTGACAGTCTTCCACTGGTTTTATTAGACTTTGGAAAGTGGACAAGATTGGATAAGAGGAAGGAGCACTGGGAGGGCTTTTTGTCCGTGGTTTCTGTTAGACTGTAGTGCCTGGGTCCTCTGGCGCGGGCCTCTGAATGTTAGCCAAGCATACATTTGATCCAGTAGTTTCCAAGACTCGAATGGCTTGATGAATTTCAACATTTATAAGGAATATTCTTCTGTGGATGTCACTGCTAATTATTAATTGTGCATTGTATTTCAGAGATTTTTTTCCTACATTTAAACTGAAACCCAGAATCTTTTACATATTCATAGTTTCAGAGCCAAAGCAAGTCATCTAGTTGGCCAGCCCCGGTTCTTCACACTCGCTCAGCGTACTTACAACCTCAGTTTCACCACGATAGGCTGGTACATTTTATTATATGTCACTTATTTTTGTTTTAGGTTAGAGCCACAGCTGAAACAACTACAAACAAAATATGATGAACTTAAAGACAGAAAGTCTTCCCTTAGGAATGCGGCATATTTCTTATCTAATTTAAAACAGCTTTATCAAGATTATTCAGATGTTCAAGCAAAAGAACCAAACATAAAGGAAACGGTAACTCCAATTTTACTTTTTACCATGCTTCAGAAGATGATTGCGGGAGGGCCTTTTCATGCTAGAGTTATCAGAAGCTTTGGGGAAAGACAAATGCAGATACAGGATTACAGAGTCCACCTAAAATAGTATCACTATAAGCCAGTGAAACTTCATTATATCAGCACTTTTCTTAGCTACTTAATGAAGGCTGGAGGAGTAATGTCCAGAATTGCTGATTTGTGTAAGGTATTTTCACTCAGACAGCTGAATTTCATCAAGGGAAGTTTTTATTCTGTGTATAAATCTCAATTGAAAAATTACACTCTGCTGTGTTACAGTTTTCATTCATATAAGACCATTCAGCCATGTTTGAAAGACCAGCCTCTTCTGTTTAGCCCATGTTCACAGCATCTTTTGCATATGAAAAACAAGCTATTTTCCCATATAAGTGGTAGGTAGGATTTCAGAAGTTAAGAAATAGGCCAGGTGTGATAGCTCTCACCTATAATCCTAGCACTTCGGGAGGCTGAGGCAAGTAGATCCCTTGAGCCCGGGAGTTCAAGACCAGCCTTGGGCGATATGGTGAAACCCCATCTCTACTAAAAATACAAAAACTAGCCAGGTGTGGTGGTGCATGCCTGTAGTCCCAGCTACTCAGGAGGCTGAGGTGTGAAGATCGCTTGAGCCCTGGAGGTCCAGGCTGCACTGAGCTGTGATCGCACTACTGCACTCCAGCCTGGGTGACAGAGCTAGACCTTGTCTCAAAAAAAAAAAAAAAAAAGTTAAACATTAAAAAGGAATATAATGGGAAAACAAATTTATTGTTTTAATACATTTTGTAGTTGCTTCTGGATTTTTACTGCAGACTTGCCATCTGCCTCAGATTAATAGAAATGTTTAAGTTCTAGGAAAGAAATTTGTATTTGTATCCCCTAATATAATTTTATATAAAATATGTATATATAATTATATGTAATGTATACATATTTTATGATCAGATTTGTATTCACTTCTAAATTCAATGTTAAGGTTTTGACACTGATCTAAGTTAATTTTCCTGAGCCTAAGGT
This sequence comes from Symphalangus syndactylus, assembly GCF_028878055.3. NCBI lineage: Eukaryota > Metazoa > Chordata > Mammalia > Primates > Hylobatidae > Symphalangus > Symphalangus syndactylus. Next base: position 157,884,548 of record NC_072426.2, on the reverse strand, counting down.
TTGTTTATATATTAGAGATCTGGAAATAGAATGCTTTTAAAGGTATTTTTTTTAATTACCTAACTAGTCCAAAGCTTATGATTTGGAGTTTGGTTACTAAATTTGGGGAAGTTATCTGTAGTATTGATTCAGCTTGAACATAATACTTTGGTTAAAAGCGAGGTTTAGTGTCTCTGCCTTGTCTGGAACACACCACTGGATGAGCGTCCTGTTCTTGGCATGACCTCAGTGCCTTCTTGCACTCCTGTTGTAGTAACTGTCCCTTTTGCCTTATTGAGTATAGATATTTGGGCATATGTCTTACTCTAAACATTTAGTGACAAATGTGACTTCTTCCCCTTTATCCCTCCCTAGAGCAGGTGCCCATGGGAGCTTGAACACATTAGTTTGTCAAATATTTGTATACAATTCCATTATCATGTGTGTGGTAGTCACAGCATGACAGCTTTTCTGCTGTCATCTTAAAAACGATATTAAACAGAAACTATCAAAGTATGATAAAATTCTGTAAGAGGAATTTAATCATGCACCCTTAGATACAATTTGCAGCTGGAAGTTTGACTTTAATTATTTCAAAATCATGAGTTGGATATTGTGTTTTATGTTGGGTTTGTATTCTAATTTTAACTTGAATCATTAAGAACATTTGGATTGGCAACCGTTGAGACATTTAATTGATTCTACCAATAAATAATTTCTTGAGATGATAGATTTGGGTTTTTTTTTTTTTTCTTAAGAACTTTTATGGATCTGGTGTTCTCATTCCATTAGTTCTTTCAGTTAAAGTAAAACCTATCTTACAGTTTTCTGTGTTTTAAAATAGACATGATATCAAGCACATTCTACACAGCACGAGCAGACTTGCCCAAACCAAGCCTTGACGTGTCCCAGACATGATTTCCTGTCTTCAGTAATAGAGATGATATAGTTCTTTGAATCAGCTGGTCTTCTGGGATAAGAAGATCAGGTCAAGCTTTGCAGAGCAGCTCCCTAGCAACTTTGTGATCAATTATGTTCTAGGGGAAATGGATTAAAACCAGTTGTCTTAATGGTCCTAGTTAAAAATGAGAGTAGTAGTAGTTAATGGAAAACTCAATCAGAATTTGCACTGGTCATAAGATTGGGCTATGTAAGGACAAGGTTACGAGTTTTTGATATTGCTAATTATATACATTATTTTCTTTCAACAGTATGATTCATCCAGCCTTCCAGCTCTGTTATTTAAAGCAAGAACACTTCTGGGAGCCGAAAGCCATCTGCGAAATATCAACCATCAGTTAGAGAAGCTCCTTGACCAGGGATGAGAAGAGAACATAATTTTGATTAATTAATAAGGCGATTTCTACTGAATTTAAGTACACCAAAGCTAATTTTTAATGAAATTGGTTTACAGAAAAAACAAAAACTAGAAAGCAAAGTGATAAAACTTAGTTTATAAAAACAGGTTGAATGATACATTTATCAAATCTCACAGACATCAGGCAAATTATAGCCTGGTGACAAAAGTGTCCATAGTGAATTATTCTTGTAATACTTCTATAATTAGTTCATCAGGAATTTCATCCACTTCACTGTTATAACTGAGAAGACTGTTCTCTGCAGCTTCAGCTAATTCAGCATCTTCAGTAGCTTCTAAAAAATAAGCATCATCAATGCCATTATCCCAGACAGCATCAGCAGATGCACCTGTTGACAGCCTACTAGGTGATGATTTATGAGGATTCTGGGTTTCATTGCTCCTAGTTTCATCTGCTTCATCTCTTGTAAACTCTTCTTCCTTCATTTCAGTGGTGAAGGGAGAGAAAGTGGGATAGGAAAATATTTACTCAGGATATGTGATTTAACCATATACTCTATACTGAAGTAAGGTATTAAGTGACAGATACTAAAGTGAATATGCTGGAGGAATGCTGTCTCCGATATCTCACTGTGGGAATGAGTGCACTGATTCAAACATTGCTGCACTAAAGCTCAGACACACTTGAAACTCCAAATTTGAAATTACCTACAATTCTGTGCACATACTTTTCAATATTCCCCGATGGAGGAAGAGTAAGGGTGGATTTAATTTTTTTAACAAGTGGACAGTCCAGCTGAAGACAAATCAGAAGATAAATTTGCTATCTTGTCAATGGACTTAGTACCCATGCTTTAAATTTTAAAGTACTTAGCAAATTGTAAACATGGATTGCAAAAAGATTAAAAACAGTTGCCAAAATATGACTGGATTGTATATTACGTAATAGTATAGTATCAATTATTTTACCATAGAATGTCTTCAGTGTAAACATTTAGTTGATCCACCCAATACATTATTTATGTAAAGAATGTCCTTATTCAGTGCAGTGGCACATGCCTGTAATCCCAGCTACTTAGGAGGCTGAGACAGGAGAACTGCTTGAGGCCAGGAGTTTGAGACCAGCCTGGGCAACATGATACCCCCCTCTCATTAAAAAAGCTACAGAATGTCTTATTCTTTCAGCTACGTGCTTAAATATTAGATGAAGGGCTTTGATGTCTGCAGTTTCAGAGTCTCAAAAATAAGAATGCATATGTATACAGTAGAGGGAGAAAACGAATGTTGCCAAATGCTAACAAATGGCAAATCTCAATGAAGGACAGACAGCAGAGTTCCTTATTGTACATTTCTGTAGGTTAGACCTTTATAATAAATTTAAAATCAGGTGACCAATGAAATAAGATGATCAGTGCAATAGAAAAGCAGGTATAAATAACACCAACTGGTAATTTAAAATATCTTTTTTAAACAAAAGATGAAGCAGGAGAGGCAAAATGTTAACTGAAAACTAAGTGACAGCTACATGGGTGTTCATTATATATCTTACTTTAAAAAGCTATGTCCAAGTAGTGGTAATACTGACCAATGGTACTTTCAACTTGGCATTTTTGAGGTGTTACTAGATAGATAAGCGGAAAAAGTAGCTTAAAAATCCACTGCAACCACAAATACCGAAATCACAATCCAGACCAACAAGGGTGATGCAGTCCTCTTCCTCTGGGAGACAAAGTTTATTTTTTAAAATTTACTTTGTTCTTGGTTATTTCAAAACACATTTTAACCTGGTATTTTGCCAGAGAATCTGGCTGTCAGTTATTTTATGTCCAGCTCTTGCAGACCAAGAATGGAATTTCCACCATTTCAAATGTATGGAGTTTTTTCGAGAGACGTGTTAAGACTGAGTAGATACCAGATTCGGTTTTCTAGAATATAAACCCAATCACTTGTTCTGCTTGTAGCAGGTAACTTCTTTTATTCTAACCATAACACTATAAAGGAAAAAGCTGACAGATGTGACCAAAAAAACAAAAACAAGAACTAAAATTTAAAAGTAAAATATGTCAAAAAGAGTACTTAAGTTACTACAAAAAAGTTATAGAAAAATGGATGGAGGACAAGTACAGGCACTTCATGATAGAAATATTAATAGTGAATCTGAAAAAAGTTCATTAAAGAAAGGCAAATTAAAACAACTGAGGTACTGCATTTTGCCTACCAGATTGGTAGTGATTCGAGGTAAACAAGCACTGCTGGCAAAGTGTGAGGTAATAGGTGCTCTCATAAATTATTTGTGGAGGTCTAATATCCTATACTTTCTATGGAGAGCAATTTGATAATAGGTACTAAAAATATTTGTGATACTTTAAGTAGAAAAAAACTGAAATAGTATGTATGCTATCACTTCAAAAAAAAAATGAGCATATATAAATTCTCGAAGGTACGTGCCAAAACATTTGTATCATTTATTTCTGGTCAAATGAGTAAAGAAGATTCTTTTCTCTTTTGCTTCTTATGTATTTCCTAATTTTATGTATTTTCTTTTTTTTTTCTTTTTTTTTTTTTTTTGAGGCAGAGTCTCACTCTATCTCCCAGGCTGGAGTGTAGTGGCATGATATCAGCTCACTGCAACCTCCACCTCCCAGGTTCAAGGGATTCTCCTGCCTCAGCCTCCTGAGTAGCTGGGATTATAGGCATAGGCCACTACACCTGGCTAATTTTTGTATTTTTAGTAGAGATGGGGTTTCTCCATGTTGGCCAGGCTGGTCTCAAACTCATGACCTCAGGTGATCTGCCTGCCTCGGCCTCTCGAAGTGCTGGGATTACAGGCCTGAGCCACTGTGCCCGACCTAATTTTATGTATTTTCAATTCATTCTATAATGTATGTCAATTATTTGGGTAAATAAAAAATATTTAAGAGAAAAATGTTGGTTTGACAACCTGGTAATTAACCTACCAAAATTAAAACTGAATATGCCCTTTGACACAATTCTACTTCTAGAAATTCATCCTACAGATACAGATATTCAAAGAAACACAAACATGGGAATTTTGTTACTTTGAAAAGCAAAATATGGGCAACTTCTTAAATGTCTGGGACTGATTAAACTGTACACCTTCTGAAGCAGCAGTAAAAAAAAAAAAAGGTTTGTATTATCAGATATGTGCTGAAATGGGAAAATCACTACAATATATTCCTATAATACAGTCATAAGTGAAAACAAGGTACCAAATGGGTTTCAAAGCTATTTGGACACTACTCATGGCTCAGGTATACTACTGTACCAAGAACTCCCTGGTAGGGAGAAAGACACCAAAATCTGTACTTACCTCTTTGAAAAGAAACAGGAGACATACTTCAGCAGGTAATGGGAAACCTGAATCAGAAAGATAGCAAAACTATTACATATTATAGCTATCTAATTTTTACTTTGTGGTAAATGTAAAAATTAGTAACTTACAGTCAGATTTGAAGTTTTCTGCTTTACATACAGGGTCATGACATTTTTGATACCAAACTTCATTTTTCAGATCAACTAGAATCCTTTATGTTTAAAAAAAAAAAAGTAGTATTAATAGCAAGACTGGGTAGAAAACAAAATCCAGCTGCATGCTGTTCCAAGAACTATGCCTAAGACTTGAAGATGGAGAAAAATTAAAAAGTAAAAGGATAAAGATAGATATATACCAACCAAAACGGTGGTTGCCAAAAATCACACAAAATGAACTGCAGGGCAAAAAGTAGATACTGACGAAAGTTCCCCCAGGAAGATATAACAATTCTCAACCTGTACTCACCAAATAATACAGCTGCAAAATATGTGAGCAAAAATGGACAGGACCACAATGATAAATCTACCATAAATCAAGGTTTTTAAAAAACATTCTCGGCTGGGCGCGGTGGCTCTCGCTTGTAATCCCAGCACTTTGGGAGGCCGAGGCGGGCGGATCACGAGGTCAGGAAATCGAGACCACGATTTAGTCTCTACTAAAAATACAAAAAAAATTAGCCGGGCGTGGTGGCGGGTGCCTGTAGTCCCAGCTACTCGGAGAGGCTGAGGCAGGAGAATGGCGTGAACCCGTGAGGCGGAGCTTGCAGTGAGCCGAGATCGCACCACTGCACTCCAGCCTGGGCGACAGAGCGAGACTCCGTCTCAAAAAAACAAAACAAAACAAAACAAAAACATATTCTCAGTAATTTATAGATCAAATAACCACAAAAAAGGTCTAATAAGGATACAGAAAAAATGAATGACAAAAAGCAATTAAGAAGTTTGATCTAATAGGTAAATATGAAGCAGCTCTTTATAAAACCAATTCCATGCTAGCTATAAAGTGAATTTTATCAAATTTAAAATCATCGCTTCATACAGAACACATTATCTGAGCACAAAGCAAATTTTAGAAATAAAAGGTAACTAATAGAAATCCGTAATTGGAAATTAAGAACAACTTGAAACAACCAATGGTTCAAGGAAAAATCATGGAAATTAGAAAATGCTTAGACCTGAGTGGACTGGAAGTGTACATATTAAAATATGTGAAATGCAGCTAAAGTGACCTTCAGAGGGTAATTTATAGTCTTAAAATCTTGTGTTATGAAAGAAGAATAGCTAAAGATACATGGATTAAGTAACTAACATGGAAAACAACGAACTGAATAAACCCTAATAAAATAAAAGGCAGGTGGCCAGGTGCGGTGGTTCACACCTTTAATCCCAGCACTATGGGACGCCAAGGCAGGTGGATCACGAGGTCAGGCATACGAGACCAGCCTGGCCAACATAGTGAAACTCCGTCTCTACTGAGAATACAAAAAATTAGCTGGGCCCACGTGGTGGGGGGCACCTGTAATCCCAGCTACTCAGGAGGTAAAAGGCAGGAAGTCATAAAGAGCCAAAAGTAAAAAGAATCGACGAGGCCTATATTTGAAGAAAATGAAATTAGGGTAAAATTGATTTAAAAATAAGGCAAAGACACAAATGTTATTAGAAATTAAATGCATCATATGTTTTTAAGAAAACAATATTGTGATCAACTTTTGTCAGTAACTTGGAAAATTTTTGTAAAATAAAGTACTATATAAAAATAAACTAAGCAAACTTAAAAAGCAACAGAAAACCGAAGCAATCCTATAATCACTAAAATTCTTAAAGATTTGATTAGTTTAAAATTTTCCCACGTTTTACAGAAAAGGAAACAAGATGGTTAACATTCCCCGTGGCAGTCGGTGAGGTGTGGGGTGGGGAGGTGGTAAGGGACCTGCACCCAGGAGCAAAAAATGGCAGGTGACTTAAGTCTAATCTTTCCTTAAACATTCTAGTAACAGAATTCCCAATTAATGGGCTAAGGCTGTGGCTCCCAAACTGTACACTAAAGTGCCCCAGGCACTGTAGGATATTGAAATATTTCCAGAAAACACAGTGATACTTGACATTTCTGGAGCAATCAGAAAACTCCTTGCTTGCAGTTCACATGTTCAATGTGACATTGCACTTCATTCCTTTCATTTATGCTCCATCTTTGTAGAGCTGGGCTTTGGGGTGTGGTTGTAATAAAAAGCACCATTAACATCAAGCCAGGCGCGGTGGCACACGCCTGTAATCCTAGCACTTTGGGAGGCCAAGGTGGGTGGATCACAAGGTCAGGAGTTCAAGACCAGCCTGGCCAACATGGTGAAACCCCATCTCTAATAAAAATACAAAAAAAAATTAGCCAGGCGTGGTTGGGGGAACCTGTAATCCCAGCTACTCAGGGGGCTGAGGCAGGAGAATTGCTTGAACCCAGGAGGCGGAGGTTGCAGTGAGCCGAGATCGCACCACTGCACTCCAGCCTGGGTGACAGAGCAAGACTCCATCTCAAAAAAAAAAAAAAAAGCACCATTAACATCAATGGAGAACAAGGTATGAGCTGGGCAGGGTGGTGTCTAATCTGATTCCAGGGTTTAACAGTGCATACATAGGCCTGGTGAGGTGGTTCACACCTGTAATCCCAGCATTTTGGGAGGCTGAGGTGGGAGGATAGCTTGAGGGCTGGAGTTCGAGGCCAACCTGGGCAACAGAGGGAGACCCTACCTACAAAAAATTTAAAAATTAACCAGCCATGGTGGCACACCTGTAGTCTGAACTACTCGAGAGGCTGAAGCAGGAAGATCGCTTAAGCCCAGGAGATGGAGGCTGCAGTGAGCTGCTGCACTGTGCCCTCAAGCCTGGGCCATGCCACTACCCTCAAGCCTGGGCAACAGGGCGAGACCCTGTCTCAAAAAAATGAAAAAATGGAGACTATACATCCCATTAATAAGTAATAGTATTTAAGAATGAAATAAGTTTTTGTTTTTTTTTTTTTAGTTTATGGATACTATTATTCAAACTGCTACTAAACTGTTCAGACATAAACACTTACCAAGTTGTTTGAAATTCATTACCACAGCTCGGGTATTTCTTTCGGCGTCAGAGAAAATGTGAACAAACAAAGACACCAGGGGGACCATGAATCAAGAAAATCTGGGAACTTCTGGACCAAATGCTAGGAGTTCAGTCCTTACCTACAGAATGCTCTTTGTAGGACATTTCTGACTTTAGAATTGCATTTGGTAAATAAGTCTGGAATCGATGCATTATGAGGCACACTTTCTGGAAATGTCACCCAGCTATGCAACTTGAGTGTAAAATGCAGGTGATTCACAACCTTGGTGCTTCCTGCTGTGTGCACGGATTGCTCACTCCTGCCTTGGGTTTCCACCTGAGTCAGAAAGAGCAGGAAGGGCCAGGGGAGCCGGGCCAGATGCCCCGGGCCTCGCTCTGCCCCATTTGTGCCTTTTCATTCCTTGTATTCCTACATTATTAGTAAAGCTTGATACTGGGCAAGATTTCTGATTTGTGTGGATGTAATTCGATTATCCAATCCTCAACTTCATTAGTAATCGGGGAAATTCCCAAGAAAACTACAATATTGTTTCATATCTGCCAGATGAGCAAAACCAATTTTTTAATCCTAACAATACTGAAGTGTTGGTGAGAATATGGAACAGTAGAAGAATCTCAAAACACTGCTGGCAGGACTATAAACTGGCACATCCATTTGGGAAAACAATTTATGATCTAGTAAAATTAACTATGTACATATTCCATGACACAGCAAGTCCACTTTGAGAAACTCTAGCACGTGTATACTAGGTGATATGTACAAGAAGGTTCCCACCTTCATGGTTTATAATAGCAACCCAAATGTCCACTGTGGGAAAACAGATAAACTGTGGCATATTTACATTTATATACATGGCATGCTGCACAATAATGACACAAATAAGCAACAGCTACATGTTGCGACATGGGTGAAAATCACAGATATGCTACCGCAAGGCCAGGGAAAGGATGCAATTCAAAAACAAGCAAAAGAAAACACTGTATTGTTTCTGGCCGGGCACGGTGGCTCACGCCTGTAATCCCAGCACTTTGGGAGGCCAAGGCAGGCGGATCACCTGAGGTCGGGAGTTGGAGACCAGCTTGACCAACATGCAGAAACCCCGTCTCTACTAAAAATACAAAAAATTAGCTGGGCCTGGTGGTGCATGCCTGTAACCCCAGCTACTCGGGAGGCTGAGGCAGGAGAATTGCTTGAACCCGGGAGACAGAGGTTGCAGTGAGCTGAGATCGTGCGACTGCACCCCAGCCTAGGCAACAAGAGCGCAACTCTGTCTCAAAAAAAAAAGAAAAGAAAAAGAAAACAGTATATTGTTTAGAGATATGAATGTATACGGGAGAAATCATAAGAGCAAGGAAAAGATGAACACAAAATCGGGATACTGGCTACCATCTCTGAGGGCCAGGGAGAGAAAGAAATTGGGGTTGGGCCCACAGGTGCTTCTGAGGTTTGATCAGGTTCTGGTTCTTAAGGTGGGTGGCAGATATGACAGGTGGTCACTTTAGTCTTTAAAATGTGCATATAAAAGTGTGTTATCGGCTGGGCGCGGTGGCTTACCCCTGTAATCCCAGCACTTTGGGAGGCCAAGGCAGGCAGATCACTTGAGGTCAGGAGTTTGAGACCAGCCCAGCCAACTGGTGAAACTCCGTCTCTACTAAAATTACAAAAATTAACCAGGCATGGTAGCACACACTTGTAATCCCAGCTACTTCGGAGGCTAAGGCAGGAGAATCACTTGAATCAAGGAAGCGGGGGTTGCAGTGAGCTGAGATCATGCCAGCCTGGGCAACAGAGTGAGATTCCGTCTCAGAAAATAAAAAAAAGTGTGTTATCTATACTTTTGTATGTATGATATATTCTACGGTGAAAAAACAGAATAGATTGTGGAGACATAATACAAGGTGTTATGATCACCATGTGATAATGATTTTTTGGTAAGTTAATATGCACAGAGCAAAGAGCAGAAGATGCATCAACTGATGGCTGCAGTTACACCCCGGCTGTGGCCCTGTATCTCCTTCATGTTTTCTGCGTTATAGCTTTGTGTATTGAGCATATAGTTTTTGCAAGCTTTTTTTAAACTGAATTAATCTAAGTATATCAAGTATGGCACTGAACCATGCTACCCAATGTGTCTCCAGCTTCCCAGCAAGAGCTTCCCCATCATTTCCCCATGTCCAGCACACAGGCCGCATATGCTTGAGGATACAGGAGTTGCTTTGACATGAAATAAAAAACAGCAACATTTCTCACATCATAACTGATAACTACTGGCTATCTATTTATCTCTATTCTAATCACATCCTTTTACGTTTTAAAGTTCTATTTCTGGCTTTACTTCATCCTTTACTTTCCCTCCTCTTCCCATGGGCATTTTAAAGAAAATCTCTAAAACAGGGCCTGGCATATATAGCAAGCATTCAATAAATACTAGTTCCCTCAATACCACGCTGTGTCTTGAACGAGTTAACACAATCCTAGCTCCAGCTCTTAACACTAACTGAGGAGATCCCTTCTTGCCCAAACCTGTGCACTTTCAACGTAGAGTCCGTAAGGTGGCAATGGCCAATGGCAATAGGAAGGAGAGGCATGCTTCCCACCCTCACTGCTCCCCGCCCACGGCCTTCTCCCAGCCCTACTCAACCCCACCTTTGTCCTCTCCAGATATACTAAGAGGTTATCTTAGCAAATAAAGTACACATAAAGCTGACATGCTAGAAGCAATGCAATAATCACAACATTTAAATTAAATATCATGTAATGCTAACCATATACAACAAATAGAAATTTAATACAACAGCCGAGTGCAGTGGCTCACACCTGTAATCCCAGCACTTTGGGAGGCTGAGGCGGGTGGACCACAAGGTCAGGAGTTCGAGACCAGCCTGGCCAACATGGTGAAACCTTGTCTCTACTAAAAATACAAAAATTAGCTGGGGGTGGTGGCAGGCGCCTGTAATCCCGGCTACTTAGGAGGCTGAGGCAGGAAAATTGCTAGAACCCAGGAGGCGGAGGTTGCAGTGAGCCGTGATCATGCCACTGCACTCCAGCCTGGGCGACAGAGCAAGATTTCGTCTTGGAAAAAAAAAAGAAATTTAATACAACTAAATTTATTTTTAAAACAAAATAGTTTTCATATTCTCAACTTTATTTAAAAGTTATAAACATTTAAAATCTAATAATATTGGTTAAATACACACAAATCATTAATATTACTTACATTATATTATTACTCTTATGGGCTCTTCCAATGTTTTCACACCACCGATATTTACAAATATCATAAACCAGTAATTCTTCTGGGAAAAAGTAGTTCCAACGCCGAATTCCTAAAATGCAAATACTGTTTCTAAAGCTACTATCACTGTATCATATAACAGTTAACAAAGGATGAGATTCACTTTACCTCCTTTAATGCCATCTTTATTCACCAAAGAAAGAACAAAATGATCAACTTCAGGATAGGGAGAACACTGAAAACCTTCAATGGTTTCTACTGCAACAGAGAGAATGGTTTATAAATTACAATAGCTGAAAGTTGAGAAGTTAAATTTTGATTAAATGTTGTTGAGTACAATTATGGGTTTTGCAATCTCTCAGCCTTCCCTCACTTTTTGCAATTTCAGTCAATTCATGTTTGTGACACTACAAGGAAGCAGGTAAAACTCAAACCTCTCAATTAGGTCAAATGTTAACTACTTTCATAAAAAGCATTGGAAGTAATTTCAGCTGCTGTCTTCATTTTGGCAAAGAGAAAGGCAGTCCCTCACGTGCAGGACAGGCCTAGCTCCATCAGCCCGGCCTTGGTGTTGCCATGCGCTAGCGTGGCACGCCTACCGCAGCCCAGGCATTCTCCTGTGAACACAGGCAATCTCACAGAACTTCAGCAACAGATAAGGCCCCTGTGGTCATGAGGACTCAAGGCACAAAGATAACCACTCTGTAATCATGTTCAAACACAGACAAAACAGGAACATCTTCCAAACCACAAAAATGACCGACACCCCCGATCCCAGCTAACATAAGCAACTGCTGTTTTTTTTGTTTGTTTTTTTAACAAATTACAGTGTTAATTTCTATTCTGATTTCCTTTCAGTTTTACTAAGAAAACCAGTCCTGGAATTGTCCCTGACAACACCCAACGCAGAACAAACCCCAAGCTTCCTGGTATACTCCCCCAAACCACCCATTCCAAGCCCAAATCCAATCCTCCCAGTCCTTTCCAACCCCCTCTTCCCCAGATGCCCCACTTTACGGAAGTTGCCCATGGTGTGTGCTCACCATTGCTCTCCTGGCAATACACTCAGCTGACCTGCTACAGGTGTGTGCCCTGAGACCTTTTGCTGGAAGGTACTGACAATCCAATTATATTTTCTATCTAAAAAGCTACTGTAGTAATTTAGAATGACCGATTTAAAATATCATTTAATTTTTTTTTTTTTTCTTGAGACGGAGTCTCGCTCTGTCGCCCAGGCTGGAGTGCAGTGGCACGATCTCGGCTCACTGCAAGCTCGGCCTTCTGGGTTCAAGCAATTCTCCTGCCTCAGCCTCCTGAGTAGCCTGGATTACAGGCATGCAACACCACGCCTTGCTGATTTTTGTATTTTTAGTAGAGATGGGGTTTCACTACGTTGGTCAGGCTGGTCTCGAACTCCTGACCTCATGATCCGCCTGCCTTGGCCTCCCAAAGTGCTGGGATTACAGGCGTGAGCCACCGTACCCAGCCAGTATCATTTAATTTTTAAGGACAAGAATCTAGTTTGCTTTAAATGAAGTTTATGTTTCACTTACTAAAATAATATATGTAATTGGAGAAATATTGGAAAATATATTAATGTGGAAATGTGAGAAGCAGACTCTAAATCAATGTCTATAAATACAAATAAGACAGAAGAAAATAAACATAAGAAAATGTTATCCATATTTTAAAGCTTGTAATCATACCATACACATAATTTGAGACTAGTTTTTCTTTTAACATCACAAATGGGTGTTTTCCACATTATAAAAGCTTCACAAATTTAAATTTAACAGCTAGATGATTTCATAGTATATAACCAATTCAATTTTGTTGTACATTTAGATTGCTGCCAGTTTTTTGCTATTATAAATAACAATATACGAAAATATGTGTATAAAAATGTTTACTGGAGGGTTTATGTAAGAAATCTTTGAAAAAAACACTCTATGTTCTTCAGCAGAGGAATGGGTAAGTTATGACAGAGCTGTACCATGAAAAACTATACAACCATTAAAAGACTGAGGAAGGTCTCTCTCTATATATAGGAAATATAGGAAAAGCTCTTCTAGGTTAAACAGCAAATGATTGCAGTGGTTACCTGCCTTTGATCATGGACAGAAGAGTGAAAAAGAACTTTATGTTTTCATTTCGTTAACCTACATTATTTTTGTACTTTTTTGAAAAATACCATAAAATGAAAATTAGTGAATAATACTTTTTTTTTTTTTTTTTTTGAGACGGAGTCTCACTCTTGTCACCCATGCTGGAGTGCAATGGCACGATCTCAGCTCACTGCAACCTCCGCCTCCCAGGTTCAAGCAATTCTCCTCCTCGGTCTCCTGAGTAGCTGGGATTACAGGTGCCCACCACGCCCTGCTAATTTTTATATTTTTAGTGGTTTCACCATGTTGGCCAGGCTGTTCTCAAACTCCCGAACTCAGATGATCCGCCCGACTCGGCCTCCCAAAGTGCTGGGATTAGAGGCATGAGCCACCGCGCCCAGTGAATAATACTTCTTAATCAACATCTTTCTCATACTTTTTCCATTTGAGATAGAAACCCTGAAGTAGATTACTGATTAATTGATTAATTGATTGGTTGAGACAGGGTCTGATTCTGCTGCCCAGACTGGAGTGCAATGGCACCATCAAGACTCACTGTAGCTTCAACCTCCTGGCCTCAAGAGATCCTCCTGCCTCAGCCTCCTGAGTGGCTGGGACTACAGGCGTGCACCACCATTCCTGGCTAATTTTTGGATTTTTTGTAGAGACAGGGTTTTGCTAAGTTGCTCAGGATTGTCTCTAACTCCTGGGCTTGAGTGATCCTCCCGCCTCAGCCTCCCAAAGTGCTGGAATTACAGGTGTGAGCCACTGTGCTTGGCTAGAGGTAGTTTTTGAAAGATCAGTGATTATGAATCCTTAACATTGAAGATTTTAAAGGCAAAACAGATTCTGTATCCTTACGTTTTGATAGGAAATTATTTTTTAAAAATTACCTGAAGTAGCTGGGTGCAGTGGCTTGCAGCTGTAACCCCAGCATTTTGGGAGGCTGAGGCAGACAGATCGTTTGAGCCCAGGAGTTCAAGACCAGCCTGGGCAACATGGTGAAATCTCATCTCTATTAAAAATGCAAAAATTAGCTGGGCGTGGTGGTGCACATCTGTAAACCCAACTACTCCAGAGGCTGAGACAGGAGATGGCTTGAGCCTGGGAGGAGGAGGCTGCAGTGAGCCAAGATCGCACCACTGCACTCCAGCCTGGGTGACAAAGAGAGATGCTGTCTCAAAAAGAAAAACAAACATCAAAACATTTACCTGAAGTGCCGATACTGTTAAAATATCCAACTCCTTTTTGTTTATTCTGAGATGGGTCACATGTAAGAATTTGTAAAGTATCTGAGAACCTGAAGGAGAAATAGGTAAAAGAAACAAAGCACCATTACACTGGAACTAACAAGGCCTGGCTACAGAAAGGACACTGAATTCCTAAGAGTTCCTCATTAAAATCCTTTGTTCAGCAGATAATTGTTCTAGGACATTTATGCCACATTTGCCCACAAAACCACAAACCCTACACATATAAAAAAGTATGATTTGTCAATTAAAGGAAATAATTTTTTTAATAGAGTAGGTTGGTGATTACTTACAATACTATCCTTAATTACAGAATGGATCAGGGGACTCTAGGACTGCTGAGGCCCTGTGTCCATGGTTTCATATCTGCGGATTCAACCAACCGCTGATCAAAAGTATGTTTTTTAAAAAACAATAAAAGTAGGCCAGACGCAGTGGCTCACGCCTATAATCCCAGGACTTTGGGAGGCTGAGACAGGCCGATCACTTGAGGTCAGGAGTTTGAGATCAGCCTGGCCAACATAGTGAAACCCCATCTACTAAAAATACAAAGATTAGCCGGGCATAGTGGCAAGCGCCTCTAATTCTAGCTACATGGGAGGCTGAGGCAGAAGAACTGCTTGAACCCAGGAGGCGGAGGTTGCAGTGAGCTGAGATTGCACCACTGCACTCCAGCCTGGGCGACAGAGTGTGATTCCATCTCAAAAAAATAAGCAAATAAGTGAAAATAAAAAATAAAAAAAATAAAAATAAAAATAAAAATAATACAAATTAAAAACAATATAGTATAACAACTATATAGGATGTGCACTATATTAGGTATAGGTAATCTAGAAGGATTTACAGTATTATATACGGAGGATGCATGTGGGTTATGTGACAATTTAATCCTTTTATATCTGCAGATTTTTGTATTCACAGGGGTCTTGGAATAATAATCACCCACAGACACCAGAAGACGACTATATAACTCTATTCACCAAACATAAAGAGCCTTTGAATTTTTTGTTACAACAATTTTAGAGGTGGGACTTATAGGAAGAAATGAAGAAAGAAGGAGGGGTGAGAGCAAAGTGGAAAAACAGATTAAAATTAATGGAAAGAAAAGGTACATTCATAACCATAAAGGATTTAGCCTTCATTTCAAGAAGTAAAATACCTGGTATTTACTTGGAATACACAAAAGACAAGGTGACCGTATTCAGTAGAAGAACCCTCCACCTCTGTAAGATTCATATTTAAACTGCGAAAGAAACGAGATTGGGTAATCGGGAGATTACCTGCACTTTGGGCTGTAGTTGCTTTTCCCATATGAGCTAGAACTAACAATGTTGCTTTTCGCGCTTCTCCATACATGGCAGAAAGAATGTGACCTTATTCTGGTGCCAACAGGGGGTGGCAGGAATTATACAATTTTTACACTCCTGCTATGGCACTTTGCACTTTCAGAATCTCGGATACTACTACTGCTACCAACAACATTCACTGAGCAGATGTCACAGGCTGGGCACAGCTGTACATGTTTTATGTGCAGTTTTAACTTTTTAAATCCTCTCAACAACTCCATAAGATAGGTGTTAGTATCATTTCCATGTAAAAGTAGGAAACGCAGACCTTACTTCTGAAACATGTTAGTAAAAGAACTCAGAGTACAAATATATATATATATATATATGAAGAAAACCAATCCATCTTCCACCCTCCTGGGTAACGGCTGTTAACTGTGTAACCTGATACAACTATCCCTACAGCAATGTATTTTAGACAATTACTAAAATTAATTTCTAGAGAATTTTTCCTTAAAATTATATTTAAGTGGCCAGGCACGGTGGCTCACACCTGTAATCCCAGCACTTTGGGAGGCCAAGGTGGGCAGATCACTTGAGGTCAGGAGTTCAAGACCAGCCTGCCCAACATGGGGAAACCCCATCTCTACTAAAAATACAAAAATTATCTGGGCATGGTGGCACGCACCTGTAGTCCCAGCTACTTGTGAGGCTGAGGCAGGAGAATCGCTTGAACCTGTGAGGCAGAGGTTGCAGTGAGCTGAGACTGCACCACTGCACTCCAGCCTGGGCCACAGAGCAAGACTGTCTCAAAAAAAAAAATTATATTTAGAAAGGCAAAAGGAAAAGAATTATGGCAAGTTGATGGTAATTTAGCCTGAAGCTTAACCATGTTTTGGGCTGAAAAAGTTGCCAGCCTAGAAAAACACGGAATGAAGGCAAATACAGTAAGTCCTCACTTAATGCCATGGATAGATTCTTGGAAACGGCAACTCTAAGAGAAATGACATCTAGCAGGTCTTTGAATAATGTTGTTTTGTTCAACATCATTTCCTTATAACAGCTCCCCAACCTTTCTGGCACCAGGGACCGGTTTCCTAGAAGACAATCTTTACATGGGTGGGGCAGGGGCAAGGTGGGCTGGTTTCAGGCTGAAACTGTTCCACCTCAGATCATCAGGCATTAGATTCTCATAAGGAGTGTGCAACCTAGATCCCTCCCATGTGCAGTTCACAGCAGGGTTTGCACTCCTATAAGAATCTAATGCCACTGCAGATCTGGCAGGAGGTGGAGCTGAGGTGGGAAGGTGGTATTGCTCACTCACTCACCTACTGCTCACCTGCTGCTGTGGGGTCCATTTTCTAACCACAGACCACTGGTCTGTGACTCAGGGACCACTGCCTTATAACATGGATGAGAAAAACAACTGGATTCATCATACATCACTTTGTTTAAAGTTCAGTTTCCAACAACTTATCAACGTCAAATGAAGACTTACTATAGTATTTCTGTTGAAAGATGACTTTCACAGATTTTATTTTTATTCATTTATTTATTTTAGTTTTTAGCAATGGGGTCTCACCCTGTCACCCAGGCTGGAGTGCAGTGGTGCATTCATAGCTCACTGCAGCTTTGAACTCCTGGGCTCAAGTGATCCTCCTACCTCAGCCTCCTGGGTAGCTGGGACTACAGGCACGTGCTACTGTGCCTAGCCAACATTAATACTTTTAAAAAATGATCAAAACATGGGAACCTAAAGGTTCAACAACAGAACTCACAATTCCAGAGTGTCAATATAATGGAAATTTACATAGGCATTAGAAGTTTTATTTACAATTAATTGTTGGCAAATTCTTAACAAATATTCATAAAATCAAGTAAAAAAAACAAATGACAATCATTTAAATAATAATCTTAGAATATTTTTTGATTAAAGGAGCTATACAAATTATATGTATGTGCATACATGAAAAGAAAATGAGACATTTTAATAGTAAAATATTTCCAAATGCAATACCAGTAGTACTGTTTTCTTCTTTACAGAAGTGATAATCATTTTAGAAAAATTGGAAAATATAATAAATATAATCCTAAAAAGATACATTGAGAAAATTAAGTGTTCAAATATACATTTTACTATTATCTTTTAGCTAATGGAGAAAAGAGAAAAGTTAACTTAGAACTGTAAGAACTGGCTGGGCACAGTGGCTCACGCCTGTAATCCCAGCAGTCTGGGAGGCCGAGGTGGGTGGATCACCTGAGGTCAGGAGTTCGAGACAAGCCTGGCTAATGTGGTGAAACCCCAACTTTACTAAAAATACAAAAATTAGCCGGGTGTGGTGGTGGGCACCTGTAGTCCCAGCTAATTGGGAGGCTGAGGCAGGAGAATGGCGTGAACCCGGGAGGCGGAGGTTGCAGTGAGCCAAGATAGCGCCACTGCACTCCAGTCTGGGCGACAGAGCGATACTCTGTATCAAAAAAAAAAAAAAAAGAGCTGTAAGAACTGACTTTTTCTTAAGGTAGAATGAATTTAGATGATTTATATTTCAGTAATATACAATGCTATTCACTGTTTAATAAATATTCATGAATATAAAATGGCTTGATGCTGCTACTACATACCTGACATTGCTGACCAAGGAAGAGAGAAAATACTGATATTCATCAGAAACATCTTTTGACTGTATAGGAAAAAATCTGTTATCTTCAGTAACCTCCAAAGCCACACGCTTTCCTATTTTTGATGATTTATATAGCCGAAAGTTTCTATTTCTTGTATAAACTCCTACATCAAAAATTGATAAAACAACATGAAAGCATGTTTTCTGTTATTAGTTTTATAGTCAGCAAATATTAAATTTTTATATAGCATTAATAAAAAATAAATTTCTATATATAGCTGTAAACAAAATAAAATTAAAGCACTATAGCACTATACAAATTAAAATAAATTGCAGTCAGCATGGAGGAATGCCACATTCTGGAATAGCAAACTCGATTATTCTCCAGCAATTCTGCAACTGAAACAAATGGAAAAGCTCGATGCAGGTATTGGAAAGTCTGAGACAACCAGAGAGCTTCCAAGACAGTGAGGCTGTGCGGTGCTAAATTCCAGAGAAAAGGGAAGGACCAAGACCAACGAATATCTAGAATAAATCTAACAAATACGGATAAGATTTCTATTCAGTAAATTATACAACATTATAGGGAAACAGTAGAGAATACCTAAGTAAATAGATGGGCCTACCATGTGCATAGATTGGAAGACTCGATCTTATAAAAATGTCAATTCTCCCCAAGTTGATCTATAGATTCAAGGCAATCCAAATAAAAATTCTAGCAGGATTTTTTTCTGTGTAAACCGGCAAACTGACTCTAAAATTTAACTGGAAGTGCGAAAGGTCAAGAATATCCAAGAAATTTCAAAGAACAAATTTGGAGGAATTGTTTTTCCTAAAGACTTACAACAAAACTATATTAGACCGTGTGGTGCCTATCTAATATCTAAAACTATACTAGACAGGAATAGATCAATAGAACAATGCAGCAGAACAGGGTTTGGAAATAGACCAAAATATATGCAGCCACTGATTTATGGCAAATGTAGCGCTGCTGAGCAGTGGGTAAAGGACAGTCATTCCAACAAACAGTGCTGAGCCAAGCAGATCTCCACACAAGAAAAAATGAACCTTGACTCCTCCTCACCCAAGAAGCAAATCCTTTCCAAGTGGACTGTAGATCTAAACACAAAAGCCACGCCAGGTGCCGTGGCTTGTGCCTGTAATCTCAGCATTATGGGAGGCCACGACAGGAGGATCGCTTGAGGCCTGGGCAACATAGTAGATCCTGTCTCTACAAAAAATAAACAAATAAAAAAATTGTGTTGCTCTATGATACTTAGCAAGAAAGAGAGAGAGAGAAAGAGATGGGGGGGAAGAGAAAGGAAAGGGAAAGGGGAAGGGGAGGGGGAAGGGAAGGGAGAAGGGAGAAGGGAAGGGGGAAAGAGGAAGGGAAGGGGAAGGGGGAAGAGAAGGGAAGGTGGAAGGGGGAAAGGAAGGGAAGGGAATGGGGTAGGGAATGGGGTAGGAAAGGAGGAAGGGAAGGGAAGGGAAGGGGGAAGGGAAAGAAAGGGAAGGGAAGGGGGAAGGAAAGGGAAGGGAAGGGGGAAGGAAAGGGAAGGGAAGGGGGAAGGAAAGGGAAGGTAAGGGGGAAGGAAAGGGAAGGTAAGGGGGAAGGAAAGGGAAGGGAAGAGGGAAGGGAAGGGAAGAGGGAAGGGAAGGGGGAAGGGAAGGGAAGGGAAGGGAGAAGGGAAGGGAAGGGGGAAGGGAAGGGAAAGGAAGGGAAGGGAAGGGAAGGGAAGGGAAGGGAAGGGAAGGGAAGGGAAGGGGGAAGGGAAGGGAAGGCGGAAGGAAAGGGAAGGGAAGGGAAGGGGGAAGGAAAGGGAAGGGAAGGGAAGGGGGAAGGAAAGGGAAGGGAAGGGGGAAGGAAAGGGAGGGGAAGGGAAGGAGGAAGGAAAGGGAAGGAAAGGGAAGGTAAGGGGGAAGGAAAGGGAAGGGAAGGGGGAAGGGAAGGGAAGGGGGAAGGGAAGGGAAGGGAAGGAAAAGGGGAAGGGAAGTGAAGGGGGAAGGGAAGGGAAGGGAAGGGGGAAGGGAAGAGAAGGGGAAAGGGAAGGGAAGGAAAAGGGGAAGGGAAGTGAACAGGGAAGGGAAGGGAAGAGAAGGGGGAAGGGAAGGGAAAAGGGAAGGGAAGGGGAGGGGAAGGGAAGGGGGAAGGGGGAAGGGAGAAGGGAAGGGAAGGGAAGGGAAAGGAGAAGGGAAGGGAAAGGAGAAGGGAGGGGAGGAGAGGAGAGGGAAGAAAGATTGATTTAAAAGTGTTGTCGTCCATGCAATATACAGTTAGCTAACAGGGTGTAATGGAAAAAGCATAAGGCTTGGACTCAGAAGACTCTACTAAGTTTGCCACTAGCTAGCTATGTAATTCAGATCATCTATCCTTTACATGTGAAAGGAAAATAATAGTTTATCTTACAGGATTTATGCAGGTTAAATGAGGATTCCAGACAGCATTGGAAAAGACATAGAAAAGGCTTGCCAATCTATGTATCCTCTCCATGATGTCTTTGTTAGAAAAGTAAAAATGCTGAAGAAGCCCAAGTTTGAATTGGGAAAGCTGGAAAAGCCACTGGGGACGACACAGGTGCTAAAGTTGAACGAGCTGATGGATATGAACCACCAGTCCAAGAATCTGTTTAAAGTTCAGACTTCAAATAGTGGCAAATAAAAAGTGTTATTTGTGGGGAAAAAAAAAAAAAGTGTTGTCATATGCACTTGTAGTTCTAGCTACTGGGGAGGCTGAGGCAGGAGGATTGCTTGAGCCCAGGAGTTTAAGGCTGCAGGATCGTATCACTGCACTTTAGCCTGGGCAACAGAATGAGACCTTGTCTCTAAAAAATAATAAATTAAACATAAACATAAAAGGCAAAACAATAAGTTTTTAGAAGATAAGGAAGAAAAGCAAAAGAATACCTTCATGACTTTGGGATAGGCCAACTTTCTTTAACAAGATGCAAGAAACACTGACCGCAGAGGAAAATACTGATAAAATCAGACTACTACTACTATTCAATGACTCATGTTCCTCAAACATAAGTTAAGGGTGCAAAGGCAACCACAAACACACACCACACTTTACCCTTGAACAACAAGGGCTTCAGCTAAATGGCACCACTTATATGTGATTTTTTTTTTTTTTTTTTTGATACTGTTGCCCAGGCTGGAGTGCAGTGGTATAATCTCAGCGCACTGCAACCTCTACCTCCCGGGTTCATGTGATTCTCATGTCTCAGCCTCCTGAGTAGGTGGGATTACAGGCATGCACCACCATGCCCGGCTAATTTTTGTATTTTTAGTACAGATGGGGTTTCACCATGTTGGTCAGGCTGGTCTTGAACTCCTAACCTCAAGTGATCCACCTGCCTTGGCCTCCTAAAGTGTTGGGATTACAGGCATGAGCCAAATTTTTTTCAATAAGGATATTGGAAAATTTTGGGGGGACTTACAACAATTTGAGAAAACTCACAGATGAACCATATAGCCTAAAAAATTAGAAAATGTTAGAAAATAATTAAAAATAATTAGAAAAAGTTAAGTGTGTCATGAATGCATAAAATATATGTAGATGGCTGGTCTAAGTTATCATTTACTGTCATAAAATGTACATAAGTCTATTATAAAAAGTTAAAATTTATCCAAACATATGCACACCCTTGCTGACTGTACATAATGCCATTCGCAGTTAGCAAAATCTAAACGACCGTTTTAAAGATAGAGTATTAAATCATAACTGCATAAGATTAACCATAGTACATACTACACTGCCATAATAATTTCTTAGCCGCCTGCTCTTGCTATTGCGGTGAGCTCAGGTATCTGCTTACAACACAGTGTGATGCCAATCATCTCCATGTGAGCAGGTCATCGCACCAATCAATTGCGTTTCACAGTCAAAAGTGATCCTTGCAGTTCTCGCATATTTTTCATCGTGTTGAGTGCGATACTGTAAACCTCGAGTAACACCAGGGGATTCGTGATGCTGGAGGTGCTCCCAAGCAGAGAAATGTCATGACCTTACAGGAAAAGGCTGAATTGCTTGACATGTACATAGACTGAGGTCTCAGCTGCTGTTGTCACCGTTTCAGATGAACGATTCATCGTGTAAACAGATGACCTAAACTTACAGTATCGATAAATACAGTACAGTACTGTAAATATGTCCCATCTTCCTTATGATTTTCTTAACAACATTTTCTTTTCTTTAGCTTACTTCACTGTAAGAATCCGGTATACAATACATATACAAAACATGGTTAATCAACTGTTTATGTTATCAATGAGGCTTCCGGTCAAGAGTAGGCTATCAGTAATTAAGTTTTTGGGAAGTCAAAAGTTATACACCGATTTTTATCTGCAGAGAGAAGTTGGTTCCCCTAAGCCCTGCACTGTTGAAGAGTCAACTGTATATGATTCCAATTACACAGTAAAAATACAGGCAAAACTAACCCATAGTGTTAGAGGACAGAACAGTTGTTACCCCTGGGACAGAGGGAGGGGTCCTGACTGGAAGGAGGATGGAGGAAGTTGGGGGTCCTAGTAATCTATTTCTTGTCTTGGGTGGTGTGGTGACAAGGGGTGTTCATTCTGTAATTATGTATTTTTCTGTATAAATGTTACATACTTCAACAAAAAAAGTTTCTTATTTGGAAACGATTTCCCCATCCTCTCTGGATATGTAAGTAAATCCAGGCATATGTATCAAGAGTACCAGGGAGGTTTCCTTGCTAGTCCGGTAGCCTGACTTTCAAGGTTAGGTGTGCTATGACCTGGGGTACTGTGTTCTACTGGGGTAGAAGTAGAGACAGGTACTGGCCACTGCTGCTCTCCCTGGATCAACTTCCTGTTAACGCACTCTCCCTCACTGACTGCAGGCTAGTCCCACCCGGAGACGATATTCTGCTAATAAAGCAAAACCTGTCAGGCTTGGAAGAAGGTGCCTCTGCCCGTGTGGCTGCTTGACCTCACACTCCTCTTTCTTTCCAAGTTCTGGTGCTTGATTGCCAGAGGTGCTAGAAAACATGCAATCCAGCAGCAACACGTCCCTCATCTCGGTACCACTGTTGGCCTGGGAATCTGACCTATAATTTAAATCTACTTTCCCTCAACCTTTACACACTGAGCTCTCCGAGGTGTTCAAAGCCAACAGCAAAAATGCTGCTGTCTGGTGGGCGCAGTGGCTCACACCTGTAATCCCAGCACTTTGGGAGGCTGAGGTGGGTGGATCACGAGGTCAGGAGTTTGAGACTACCCTGGCCAACATGGTGAAACCCCGTCTGTACTAAAAATACAAAAATTAGCCGGGCGTGGTGGCGGGTGCCTGTAATCCCAGCTACTCAGGAGGCTGAGGGAGGAGAATCGTTTGAACCCGGGAGGCAGAGGTTGCAGTGAGCCGAGATCGCGCCACTACACTCCACCCTGGTGACAGAGCGAGACTCCATCTTAAAAAAAAGAAAAAGAAAAAGAAAAAGGAAAAACCTGCTGCTGTCATGGCTTTTGAAATGACAAGCTAGAGCCTGGGTATAAAAACGAGGTGCAGTTCACCAACGGGAGCTGTTGTGTTAGGGTCTCGATTGGCCTGTTGTTGAATCATGCTCAAGTCCTGTCAGCCCAGGGCTTCTGACATCCTCAGGCTCTGAGACCAGGGCCTAGCAAAGCCACACCAGATTGAGAAATCACTGGTTTGAACACAGCAAGAAAGCTGATGAAACGGGCCCTGCCGCTACCACTGAGATCTTCGGTGAGGAAAACACCCAGGCTCACCGCGCCACACGAGGACTGCTTTTATACCGAGTCTGCTTTTCAAATTTCTGTACTCTGACTTAACCTCTCAGCAGTCCTGGAGGAAGCTGGTCCAACTGTCCCCTGTAAAACTCCCTCAGCAGGAATCCTCTGGACATGCATAGCAGAAGCCAGCCACAGCCATCCTCTGCTGGGGCTCAGGCCAGCCTGGACCCCTCTAAGATCTCTGGAGAAAAACCTCACAGATTCCCAGCACCTGAACTCGATGGTTGCATCCTGCTGGCAACTTGGGCAGTGGAGGAAGCGAGAATCCCGAGCACGTGACGAGTGGGCACCAACCCGTCTCTCACGAAAGCACCAGGGCCGTCTGATGGAGACAGCTGTCAATCTTACTTACCGAGATCTACAAAAAGATGCTTCTCTCCCATGTTATTCTTCACAACTAGAAATGAAAGGTCAGGACTGCTTTGCTCAGCTGATCCCAGCCTCTGCAGTTTCTTTGAATTCAATGTCCAGCTTTCCTCTGTAGCCTCTTCTGTGAACATTTTGTCGAAAGAAAATCCTTGTCTTGCAGGTGCTTCCGAAAAATGGGGAAATCCGTGGCCTGTTGTTTCTGGAGCGCTATCATCTTCACTGCCAAGCAAGTCAAGAGCAGGCTGCAAAATTTTTCTCAAAAAATTACCTAAGGAAAAAAGCTATTATGATTCACCTGATTCTTCTTCTCCACACATCGTATCTTAAGGTCTAGCCAGGAATCCACATAGGACAATTTTACACAGAAAACCATTTTTTGATTTCTGGTTTCAAAACTGAGTTGCTGCCGGGAGCAGCAGCTCACGCCTGTAATCCCAGCACTTTGGGAGGCCGAGGCGGGCAGATCACAAGGTCAGAAGATCGGGACCATCCTGGCTAACATGGTGAAACCCCGTCTCTACTAAAAATACAAAAAATTAGCCGGGTGTGGTGGTGCGTGCCTGTAGTCCCAGCTACTCGGGAGGCTGAGGCAGGAGAATGACGTGAACCCAGGAAGCGGAGCTTGCAGTGAGCCAAGATCATGCCACTGCACTCCAGCCTGGGTGACAGAGTGAGACTCCATCTCACCAAAAAAAACAAAACAAAACGAGTTGCTATAAATTGTTATATGCCACTCCTGTGACTTCCTTTTGTGAAATCTTTTACCTTTTCAATTCCATTGACTTGGGAGCCTGGTGTCAGATGTAAACTAATTATCTTAGAAGGGAAAGTTCATTTGAGAAGATGCGTCAGTGCTGCCGGTAGGACCTGAGCCTAAGAGGCTGTCATCAAGAAAACACTACTTATTAATACACACTGAGAGGACTCATCTTCACATTCAATGATTAAAGAATGAAGGGCTCTCGTGCCCTTAAGGGATCAAAAAAAATAATAATAATAATGAAGAATGGGCCGGGCGCAGTGGCTCAAGCTTGTAATCCCAGCACTTTGGGAGGCCAAGGCGGGCGGATCACGAGGTCAGGCGATCGAGACCACGGTGAAACCCCGTCTCTACTAAAAATACAAAAAATCAGCTGGGTGTGGTGGCAGGCGCCTGTAGTCCCAGCTACTCGGAGAGGCTGAGGCAGGAGAATGGCGTGAACCCGGGAGGCAGAGCTTGCAGTGAGCCGAGCTCGCGCCACTGCACTCCAGCCTGGGCGACAGAGCGAGACTCCGTCTCAAAAAAAAAAAAAAAAAAATGAAGAATGAAGGTTTATATGAAGAAACTGCTGCTCAGCTAACAGACAGAAGCACTGAGGAAATCTGGGGGACTCGGGGTGCTGGCAAATTTCTCAAGAGCTTATTTTCTCTCCTTTACCTGCCACTACACGCCCTGCAAACCCTGGCTCTCACGGCCGTCAGCCCCTAGGCTGCTACTCCTACCTCTGCCTCAAACTGGGCACATGGTGGACTACGGCCTCGGAGCTAATATCCACAACAAAAGCAATTCGATACATTTACTGCCCTTCAACATCTATTCTAAGAACTCGGAGTAACAGCAGTACTATCGGTACCATGAAAAGTTGGTAAGAAAATCCAGAACTTCTTCAAACTCAGACATATTATTTACACCACGAAATCAAATAATTTGGCTATTAAGTTGCTTCATGTGTAACAATACTCAAGAAATGCAATACTGTAAGAAAAATTTAATTTTAATCTGTAGAACTGTTATTGTTTAGATTCATTTACCAGAAGGGCTTGGGCCCCTACATTATAACAAATGCATGCTCTAAATTCAAATTTTTCTGTCTTCACATTAGATTTAATTACTTACCTACTCAGCCAGGTGTGGTGGCTCACACCTGTAATCCCAAGCATTTTGGGAGGCTGAGGTGGGCGGATTACTTGAGGTCAGGAGTTCAAGACCAGCCTGGCCAACATGGTGAAACCCCATCTCTACTAAAAATACAAAAATTAGCCAGGTGTGGTGCTGGGCACCTGTAATCCCAGCTACTTGGAGGCTGAGGCAAGAGGATTGCTTGAACCTGGGAGGCGGAGGTTGCAATGAGCCAAGATCATGCCACTGCACTCCAGCCTAGGTGACAGAGTGAGACTCTTGTCTCACAAAAAAAAAAAAAAAAAAAAAAAAAATTACTTCCCTACTCAAAGAAACAAATCCAATTTCTTATAAAGCACTAAATGTCAAAATCAAAGCAAAAGCATTTGGTCCTTGCAATGATATGCTGGTACAGGATGGATTACTTCTGGAATGAGGGAGAGAAAGTAAACACCAAGTGAAAAGAAATCACAACATATCAAAGGACAACAAAGCAATATAAACCTAAACTGATAAAGCTAATTTTCCTGAAAACTTAACATTGCAGCTACTTGACCCCAGACATAAGAGAAGAGAGTGCATGGCTGCAGAAATGGTGGCAATGGCAGCGCTGGGAAGGCCACAGGTCTTGGAACCCTGGCATGGAGCGACCATGGCCAGGACCACGACATGATGACTGTCACCAGCATCAACGCTAACACACTGGTCCAGCAAACCACACTGCTTTCTACTTCCCTTCCAGGATCTTATTGCCCCCAACCCTCATGAGGACAGGAACTATCTTATTTGCTGGAAATAACTCAAAAGACTAGTCAGTCATAGAAATTTCAGGTATGACAGCAAACTGGCAGAAGAGTATTTTTAGGCAGATCAAGATCTATGATCTCTTACATTTAACTGAATTCTCTTTTCTGAAAGGCTGACAACAGCAACTAGAAATGTCATCAAAAGACACACTAAGGGAAGAAACAAGGAAAAATTCTGAATTACTTCATATTCTCTGCACCTCTGGATCTGGCAGCTCCTAATTCTAGGGGAAAGGGGCTGAGGTGACAGGCCAGGACAAGGCCTGATCACATCTCTCTAGCCACACTAGACCATTCACTGTCCCCAAATTAGCCACGCACTCTTATCTCTATAGTTTTGCTTATGCTGTTCGGACTGTAAAGCCTTTCTTACCTTTGACTATACAACGAAATCTTACTGAAAGCCCAGATGAATGCCATCGGCTTTCAGAAGCTACCTGTAGCAGAAACTGCTGGTATCTCACAAATTTCTATTCTCTCCTTCTTCCTGAGCAAGAGATTCTCAGCTTTCGGCCTGTGGCTAGTAGTCACGGGGCAGACGATGACCAGTAAACAGCAAGCAAACAAATAGCCTGTTTGGTGCTCTGCCTCCACACCCTGACAGCAGTCCCTCCTCACTATTCACGCATTCATTTCAGAAGGGATTTATTCAGATACCACTGAGCATGAAGGCTACACACTGCAGAAAGGCAGCAAGCACGGGGGCTGGAGTCAGAGACAGCTCAGTTTCTGTTTTGGCTTTGCCACCTGCCAGCTCTGTGACTTTGGTCAAGTCTAAACCTTAACATTCCCCAGCTGCTTAACAGGAATAACAACAGCACCTACCTTTTGGAGTTGCTGTAAGGAGTAAACAAGAAAATGAAATTAAGGAGTTAACACAGTGCCTGGCACATGTAACTGCTTAAAAAGCCTTGGTTGTGCAGCCTTAGGACAAGTCCCTAAAGGTATTTATTAACACCTTCTGAATGAATGCATGAATGTTAAGGAGGACCAGGTGAACAGACCACGTCGTGTAAGACAGCAGCAACAGCAAGTGCAAAGGCCCAAGCAGTACAGAAAATGTGGCCCATGATAGGAGCCAAATGAAAAGGGCAGGGTGGTGGGAGATGAGGCTGCCGACTTGTATTTATAATCGCTGTTGTTATTCTTATATTAATAATATTAGCAATATTATTGATATTTTTATTATGGGCTAAGCTCTGGAAATACAAAAGTTAAGAAGCAGTCCCTGCCCTAGAAAAACATTAAGTAGAATAAAGGAGATGACAAAGAAAACAGGAAATGACCTCAGGAAGTGGTAAATGCTTTGACACAATAAGCCCTGGAGGTTCTCTGCAACCCAGAGGAACACTAATCTAAGTAAGGCTTAGGGTTTGAGATGTGACAGGAACAGCTTCTCACATGGCTTGATGTCTACAGAATCCTAACAGGTCAGGTGAATCTGGAGGCACAACGGTTTAGACAGCGGCATCAAAAAGTTCAAAGGCCCAAGGACTAGAGGAAATGTGGCCCAGCATAAGAGCTGAATGCAAAGGGCAGGGTGGCAAAAGATGAGGCTGGAGCACAGCGGGCCTCGCTTTGCAAGCTGAGGCATCCACACTTTTGCCTGAAGGCAGCGAATAATCACTGGAGGGTTTGAGGCACACAGGTGGCAGAATCGGCTCACTCTAGCCAGCTGACTGGCTAAGTAGGGCGAGAGGCACAGAGGGCAAGGATGATACCAACGTGTCTATTTGGGTAACCGGTGACACCACTCACTGATACGCACATCACAGAGAAAATGTGCCTCTGGGGAAGGATGAGGAGCTCAGCACAGGACACGCCAAGTTGGAACTGTGTGGGGAGTGTTTAGAGGCAGTTGGCTGGATGGGTCTGACATCAATCTGGGCTGAAGATAAAGATTTCAGAGTCATCAGCATAGATGCATATCAAAGCCATGATGGTGGCTGATCATCAAGGGTGAGGATAGAGTGGGAAGAGGGCCAAAGATGGACTCTACCATTACTAATACCTAAGGGATTATGAGAAAACATTTTAAATGGTTCATTTTCAAGCCATGATAAATCTAAGTACTGGCAACCAGCCTGCAAATGTAACAAAAAACACGGCTCATGCACCTAGAAAGTCACAATAAGTGAACAGAATGTAGGAGGGTCAGCCCATAAAAAGGAAGAAAGTCTGTTATTGGAAAATCAAAACTCAAGTGGGGAAGGGGCTGGGGTATAACCTTATAAGGGGGATAACGAAACTTAGGCGATGTCTGGGAAGATTGTTAACCCCAAAGTACTCAGCCAATGAGGAACTGGGGGAGGGACTTGCGTGCTAAGAGATAAATTACCTGCTGTAACTGCCCTGAATGTGCCTGTCTACCAGACACCCAATCTTGTAAGGTCGTTATTAAAAGTCTCACTTTCGGTCAGGCACAGTGGCTCATGCCTGTAATCCCAGCGCTTTGGGAGGCCGAGGCAGGCAGATCACAAGGTCAGGGGATCAAGACCATCCTGGCTAATATGGTGAAACTCCGCCTCTACTAAAAATACAAAAACTTAGCTGGGCATGGTGGCACACGCCTGTAGTCCCAGCTACTCGGGAGGCTGAGGCAGGAGAATCACTTGAAACTGGGAGGAGGAGGTTGCAGTGAGCCAAGAACGTGCCACTGCACTCCAGCCTGGGCGACAGAGCGAGACTCCATCTCAAAAAAAAAAAAGTCTCACTTTCACTGTTCTCCATGCCTCTAAGTCCACTCTTTGGGTTTGGATGGGTGACTGTGTTTCTCACAGGATGAGGGAGAGAGACTGAGAAGGAACGTCCAGCTGAGCTACCAGGAAACAGGCAGGTGACGAGAGCCTTGTGAAAACAGCATGGTGGGTCTCTGTGGCCACCTTCCCCCAATCCAGAAATCACGTTCCTGGCTTTCACGCCAGTGCTTTAGTGACTATGTCCAGGCCTTTTACTCTAGGTGGCCGTGAAAATCTAAGACACTAGCAGCTCTGAACCGAATTACCTGTTACCTGAGCTTCAGTCAATCATCTGCTATTTGGACCCTTGCCCTACCCCTCCTTTGATAAGCACTCAGGATTTGGCTTTTATTCAGACCTTCATATGGTGTTCCCATTCTAACTACGTGTTTCTTCTTTGGACTGACTTTGTTTTACACCTGGGCCCAGGCCTGAGATAAATAATCTGGTTTCACTTTCAGACTCATACTTCTAGAATTATCCCAACCCTGAGGCTCTGCCTGGAACAATAAACAAGCCATCTTTGATACAACCTGGGACCGAAGCGCCAAAACAAGGCCGAAACAAAGGTCAGAAATCCAGAAACGAGACTGCAGATAAGGCTTGAAATGGAAAGGCCTCTCATGTACTTTCCAGGAAACTGAAATAAATCATGTTGGAGCAGAAACCACTATCTGGACATCGATGGCCATCCCAGTATCTATGATTAGAGATGCAAATGCCAAAGATGTCCTGAATAGATTGATGTGTCTAGAACAGAAAGACAGGTCTAAAGCTAAGGGAAGATCTTGAAAACATGAAGAAGCAC
This sequence comes from Symphalangus syndactylus, assembly GCF_028878055.3. Lineage (NCBI taxonomy): Eukaryota > Metazoa > Chordata > Mammalia > Primates > Hylobatidae > Symphalangus > Symphalangus syndactylus. Next base: position 157,853,952 of record NC_072426.2, on the reverse strand, counting down.
ATTGCCATTTTTTTTTTTTTGAGACAGGGTCTCACTCTGTTGCCTAGGCTGGAGTGCAGTGGTGTGATCTTGGCTCACCACAACCTCTGCCTCCTGGGTTCAAGCAATCCTTGTGCCTCAGCATCCTGAGTAGCTGGGACTACAGGCATGCACCACCATGCCCGGCTAATTAGTAGAGACAGGGTTTCGCCAGCTTGGCCAGGCTGGTCTCAAACTCCTAGCCTCAAGTGAGCCGCCCACCATGGCCTCCCAAAGTGCTGGAATTGCAGGTGTCAGCCACTGCACTCAGCCCACGTCGCATTTTTTAGGATAAGTTAATGACCATAAAACTTGATAAGTACGCACAAAATTTTAAGAGGAATAAGAACACATGAGTTTTGAATACAACTCCATGATTTTTAAAAAGCTGTGTACTTACCAACATGAATATTATCTTTAAATGCCACATCATGGAGCTGAAATATTAAATGCCGGCTGAATTTTTCATCAGTGCTAGAATCCAAGTTCAAAACATCTTCAGCTGAGCAATTAACACCGTATAACTCTTGAAGTGCTTTACACACATACTAAAAACACAAGTAAAATACAAATAATTTATATTTTTTGTTTTAAAATTTTTCTATGAGCAATAAGCCTCTCTTTATATATCATCTATGAATTAAAAGGTCATTAATTTCTGATCAGGTGCCGTGGCTCATGCCTGTAATCCCAGCACTTTGGGAGGCCAAGGCGGGCAGATTACTTGAAGTCAGAAGTTTGAGACCAGCCTAGTCAACATGGTAAAACCCAGTCTCTACTAAAAACATAAAAATTAGCCAGGCGTGGTGGCGGGTGTCTATAAGTCCCAGCTACTCAGGAGGCCAAGGTAGGAAGATCACCTGAACCCAGGAGGCAGAGGTTGCAGTCAGCCAAGATGGTGCCACTGCACTCCAGTCTGGGTGATAGAGACTCCATCTCAAAAAAAAAAAAAAATGTCATTAATTCATTTTTTCAAATGGTTTTAATTACCAGAAAGTGTCTACTTCATATTGAGCCTGAATCCAGCTCTAAGAATACAGCCTCTGAGACTACATGGCACTGGGCATGAAGCCCACGCACAATAGAAAGGCAGCAAGCACTGGGGCTGGAGTCAGAGACAGCTCAGTATCAGTTTTGGCTTTGCCATCTGCCAGCTCTATGACTTTGGTCAAATCTAAACCTTAACATCTCCCAGCTGCCAAACAGGAATAATAATAGTAGCTGCCTTTTGGAGTTGCTGTAAGGAATAAACAAGAAAATGAAATTTTTAGCACAGCACCTGGCACATGTAACTGCTTAAAAGCCTTGGTTGTGCAGCCTTAGGACAAGTCCCCAAAGCTTCAATTTTCTCATTTGCAAAATGAAGCTACTAAGAACTACCATGCAATATTATCTTGACATGAGCCAAAATGTTTATGAACTGCCGTCAATTTAGATACCTAAAAGTTAGGCAATAAATTGTATTTTTAGTGATATTTTGGCATTCTTATAACACCACACTCCCCTCATGCCCTCTGGCTTTACTCTTCTGTAAATTCTTTCTCAGAGAGGGCTTCCTTGATTTCCCTCTCTACATCAAATTCCCCCGTATACTCTTTTTCTCTTTATAGACTTACACAGCTACAATTTTCAGTTGATTTATGTGATTAGTTTGACATGTTTCCTCTGTATTACAGGGGCTCTTACTCCTTATTTGTTCTCTCCCTCTGTAGAAACAGAATCCCGATTTTTAGCTAGATTGGAGGCCATCCAGAACAAAGACTACATTTCCCAGGCTCCTCTGCAGCAGGGTGTGGCTGCTAAGTCTGGCCAATGGGATGTGAGAAGGAAAGTATGCCACTTCTAAGTGATCCTCTAACAGGCAAAGGGCATGCCCTCCCCTTCTCCATTTGTACTTACTAGAATGCAGACACTGTGGTATGAGCCATCTTGGACAATGGAGGAAGGCAACGTCTTAGGGACAGCAAAGCAACAAGCCTAGTCCCTAACAGTACAGAGCCACATTAGATATTACTTGGGGGAGAAATAGGTTTCTGTCTTGTTTAAGCCAGTTTAATTTTGGGTCTTTATTAGGGCAGCTAAATCTATCCTAATTTATTATCCTCCATTAGACTACAAAGTGTTTGCCATCAGAAATTACGTCTCTTTGACTTACCACTTGGTAATCCTAGTGCCTGGGCACAGTGCCTGACACTTAGTAGAGACTAAAAACTGTTTGATGAATGAAGTCAACTTCTGTACTTTCGGAGCTAGAGAATAAATTTAGTGACGCTTTAGGTAGGACAAGTAATCATATTCTCCTAAGTTCTATTTCCCAAGATTAACTTTAATTAAAACTTTAAGTTACTTAAATAATTAAATTATAAAATCCAGAAGTTAAACTTATATGAGTGGATAATGTTGCCCTGAAACATGGTCCTAATAAAATACATTAGCACCAGAATTCATTCTAACTGGGGAGAAGGGGCTTATTGAAATGTGTCAGTTTAGCCACTGAACCAAAGGGTATTTTACATTATCACCAGTTATTATTAATCATCTGCTAAATTAACATAAGAGCTAACCTAATTATGCCTCCTCACAGTAAGACTCAAAGGAAAAAGTACTTACTGGATTATAAACTTATTGCATACAAAGTAACCAATAAATGAAATTAATTTCAATGTAATCATTATAAAAAGCATTATATTAAGTAATCCAATGAGAACTGTTCTATCTACATGGTAAACATGTTAAATAAAAATGCTGTATAATTTTGAACTTAGATTTCTACAGTTTCTTCCAACAGTTTTGCTGATGCAGAAGATTAGCTGTTCAAGACTCATTTGGATAAAGTGGTATAAAGAATAAGGAGAAAAAAATTCTAAACAACTATATGTCTTTGACATACCAGTGTCTATTAATATGTGTTACAAATGAAATTTGCTCCAGTGTTCATTTCATTAGAAATATTTCTAGTTTCTAATGCAATGTGGTACTTCTTTGTTAATATGCAATGTTAAGTGGCAGTGAAAATCTCTGAATCGAGGTTCCTTGTAGCCCACAGAGAAACTACACGAGAAATCTTACTTTAGACTGTAGAAGAAATTCAGTACTTATGAATTATTAAAAACATAATTAGGCCAGGCACAATGGCTCACGCCTATAATCCGAGCACTTTGGGAGGCCGAGATGGGTATATCACTTGAGGCCAGGAGTTCAAGACCAGCCTGGCCAACATGGCAAAACCCTATCTCTACTAAAAATACAAAAATTAGCCAGGTATGGTGGTACACACTGGTAATCCCAGCTACTCGGGAGGCTGAGGCAGAAGAATTGCTTGAACCTGGGAGGCGGAGATTGCAATGAGCTGAGATCACACCACTGCACTCCAGCCTAGGCGACAGAGCGAGACTGTCTCAATAATAATAATAATAATAATAATAATAATAATAATAATAATTAAGGTTTAAAATTAAACAGAATTTACCAGCTGTAATGAAATAAGCATCTAAATTTATTTTTAGGGGTTCAATGGCTATTTGAAGAAAAACATAATTTGGGGTTTTTTTTGGGGAGAGGTGGGGGACTTTATATATATTTCTTCTGCTTCAAAGCCAAGATAAAGCTAACATTCTATATATTTTTTAAATAGCATTCACGTACATTTTCACAAAGATTTAAAATCAAGCATGTAGAGGTCCAACAGAGAATACTAACAGATATTCTTTATCAAAAAACATTTTAATTTGGATATATTTTAAAAGTTATAAAATGGGTAATCTATAACATTATTATTCAGTTAACATTTAAAAGAAAAATAGCTAGTCAATAAGTGTCAGCACCTACACTTAGGCTGAATAATAGTCAATACAATTTTAACACAACTTCCTGTGATACAATCTGAAAATTTTTTTTGAAATAATCCTAATAGAACTTAGCTGCACAAGTCCATGCTATTCCTTTTATTAGTAACTTCCTGGTTGACACAGCTAAATCAAAAATAAAGAACTACAATATTTTTTCTCTTAGTTAAAAATAGTGATAACTATATTTATAGACAAGATTTTACCATTACTAGCTGTAGGGCCTTGAATAGGAATTAGTTTCGTCTGGGCCTTAATTTCCTCATTTCGAAAGGGACAAGATAAGATGATTTCCAAAATTCCTGCAAGCTCGAAAATTCTAATACTATTTGTAGTCAGTGTTCTTGAGGTTCATCTCAGTACCCAATTTTTACAGTAAAAATTATTTTGCCTGGCTTTTACCAAAGTCAGCTATTTGTAATGGAAGTCAGAGAATTAATATATAATTTTAAAATATAGAAAATTTCCAAACTGATATCTTTTTCAAAGCATTTTTTTTACCAGACAGTAAAATTGCAAACTATACGAATACAAATTGAACTTTCCTTCCTTTTTCACAGTTTACTCATAGAAGTAATATTAAAAAATCCTAAAGTCAAAAGGAAGAGTAGCAAGAAAAAGAAGAGATACAGAACCTACATATTATGTAGGCTGAATTGACTGAATGAATAAGCCAATGAAGAGATGAATAGATAGAAATAAGAAAAACTTGAATTGTCCATTTACCTCAATGAGTAATGCAACCATCTTTTTCCCATCAGCTCCTGGGTTGGCAGGTTTGTTAAATTCCAAATCAAAATAAAGCTTGCACACAGCATTTTCAGGAATAACTTCATAGCAGTGTAAGAGATTTTTTCTAAATTGAATAATTCAAGATTGTTAAATTGATATCTTATACCTTGATTGATAGATTGAGACTGAGTCAGCTCTGTTGCCCAGGCTGGACTGCAGTGGTGTGATCTCAGTTCACTGCAACCTCCTCCTCCTGGGTTCAAACGATTCTCCTGCCTCAGCCTCCCGAGTAGCTGGGACTACAGGCATGCGCCAGCACGCCTGGTTAATTTTTGCATTTTTAGTAGAGACAGGGTTTACGCCATGTTGGCCAGGCTGATCTTGAACTCCTGGCTTCAAGTGATCCACCTGCCTCAGCCTCCCAAAGTGCTGGGATTACAGACCTGAGCCACCATGCCCAGCCTCTATCTTATACCTTTTAAATCAGGGCAGTCTATCTTACATTACAAGTACTGGGTTAACTATGCTTTCACTACATACAACTATGAAATAAGAACATGATAAAATGAACTGTTCACCATAGGTTTATGGCTCATCGTATCAAGGGTTTCCATCAAGCAAAATGCAACAGTTATATCCTGTAACATTATTTAACTGGAAAATACAGTCAATCTTACAGTGCTATTTATTCACAGATGAGTTTGATATTGTGTAATACCTCTATATTTGTTTTTAGTGTCACCACGAAACAAATTTTCTTTGAAAAAAAATGTTCTTTTCAGGATTCCATATTCTTGGGATTCCATTAATTTTCCATGAGAATTTTTAAATTCTGTATTTTCACTGGAAGATCATATTTTAAAAATTGGTTAAAAAATTCAGAATCACCTGACTTTGATAAGCTCTCAACGCTCACGTTTGCAGTTACATTCTTTCCGGCATTAAGAGGAATGACTTTGACATGGGTTAAATAGGGAGCGACGCTGACTTAATTTGCAAATGATAATTTGGGCTAAGTGATAATCAGATGGCATCCTCTACAAATGAAGGACTTGTAGTAATTGGAAGAGGGAAAAGTTATGTGAAAATTGTATCATCAGGTGGTATAGGTAGTGGAGGAACTCAACACACACATACACACACACACCCTGTAGCAGTCAGTTCCATATTCACATGGGAAGATGAGACTGAGTTTCAGCAAAACATCTGTCACGTTATCTTAATGATTTTCGTTCAACTCTAACTGGTTTTGCATGTATATAAACATAAATAAATCCAGTTTCATATTTGAAGCTACTTAGCAACATTTGAATAAAAGTATTCTAAGTCAATATAGGGCATGCTAACAATTTACTCTCCTTTTCCATACATTATGCAAGTCTGAGAAATACTTGAATACGGCTGGGTGCGGTGGCTCACGCAGGTAATCCCAGCACTTTGGGAGGCCGAGGCAGGCAGATCATCTGAGGTCAGGAGCTCGAGACCAGCCTGAACAATATAATGAAATCCCATCTCTACTAAAAATACAAAAACTAGCCAGGCATGGTCGCAGGCACCTGTAATCCCAGCTACTTGGGAGACTGCGACAGGAGAATCACTTGAACTCAGGGAGGTTGCAGTGAGCCGAGATTGCACGACTGCACTCCAGCCTGGGCAACAACAGCGAAACTCTGTCTCAAAAAAAATAAAAAAAAAATTAAAAAAAAAGAAATACTTGAATAGATCACTCAGTCAAAATAAAGCTAATAAGCCAGGTGCGGTGGCTCACACCTGTAATCCCAACACTTTGGGGGGCCAAGGTGGGTGGATTACCTGAGGTCAGGAGTTCGAGACCAGCCTGGTCAACATGGTGAAACCCCGTCTCTACCAAAAACATAAAAATGAGCCGGGCATGGTGGTGGGCGCCTGTAATCCCAGCAACTCAGGAGGCTGAGGCAGAAGAACCACTTGCACTCGGGAGGCAGAGGCTGCAGTGAGCCGAGACCGTGGCACTGCACTCCAGTCTGGGCAACAAGAGTAAAACTCCATCTCAAAAAAATTAAGAAATTAAAACTAAAACTAATAACAAATAATTTAAAATAGTAATAATAAAGTCAAGATAAAGCAGATATTACTAGGTAAGTAACATAAATATTCCTTTGTGATTAATAGTATAATTTGGCCAGGCGCGGTGGCTCACGCCTGTAATCCCAGCACTTTGGGAGGCCGAGGCGGGTGGATCCCGAGGTCAGGAGATCGAGACCATCCGGGCTAACAGTGAAACCCCGTCTCTACTAAAAATACAAAAAATTAGCCGGGCGAGGTGGTGGGCGCCTGTAGTCCCAGCTACTCGGGAGGCTGAGGCAGGAGAATGGCGTGAACCCCGGGAGGCGGAGCCTGCAGTGAGCTGAGATCGCGCCACTGCACTCAAGCCTGGGTGAAAGAGCGAGACTCTGTCTCAAAAAAAAAAAAAAAAAAAAAAAAAAAAAAGTATAATTTAATACCTGCTTGCAAAAGAGAAATTTCAAAACTCCCTTTGAGTACACACATATATTCGTGTATGTGCATGATTATTTTCTCCCAGCACCTGGTGAGATACTCAAGCATTGCTATGACAAGAAAACTCCAGAATTCAATTCTAAGAGCAACTAGTAGTGTGGTCACGAACTGTGGAAGCCAATTCAGCCTGAACTAATTTCACCAAAATTCCTATGCAAAGGAAATGGAACTCTAGCTTAATGTGTGGTTCTGCTGCATGCTACCTACCTGGATTTATAGTAAAACCAAAATTCAGCATAGGTTGTCACAAGGTAAATACGTTGTCCATCTCCCACTTTGCATTCCAAAGCAAATACATGAACATCCTATATAAAATCAAAAAATAATTCAGAAAAATTCACAAAATGCAAACCTAAACTCAACTGTAGCTATTGAATGTTCATAAAGAATTTTTCATTCGTTTTCAGAAACTGTAATTTGAACATTTGTATTATTAAAAACAAGACAAATAGTCACTAAGTTTATGCCATTCAAAATCTAATTATACCTATTTTTTAATCATTCATATAAAAGGTGAAAACAATTAGAATATGCAGACCAAAGAGAAAAAAGGAGAAACCACTCTTAAAAATATTACTTGTATGACTTCCTATGATAGTTTTATTTCTTAGTTTATGAAATTAAACTTATTTTTCAAAACTAATTATTATTATAAATGATTTGGGCTAAAATTAATTAGTAAATTCCCTAGTACATATAAAAATGTATGTAGGAGCCATTTTTTTTTTGAAACAGAGTCTTACTCTGTTGCCCAGGCTGGAGTGCAGTGGTGTGATCTCGAATCACTGCAACCTCTGTCTCCCGGGTTCAAGTGATTCTCCTGCCTCAGCCTCCCAAGTAGCTGAGATTACAGGTGCCCACTACCACATCCCACTAATTTTTTGTATTTTTAGTAGAGATGAGGTTTCACCATGCTGGCCAGGCTGGTCTCGAACTCCTGACCTCAAAGTGATTTGCCTGCCTCAGCCTCCTAAAGTGCTAGGATTACAGGCGTGAGCCACCGCACCCAGCTGGAACCATTTTTTTAAAGGTTAATTACTGTGGTAGTTGTTTAAATATAATTGCTCATGCCTCCTGCCATAAAGTTTCTTCTAATAGAGGAATACATCTGCAAATTCTTTTGTTTCCTCTTAGCTAAAGGTAGCTGGTGAGCCTATTTCTCTTTTCATGAGTGAAAAATCACAGGACTCAGTTGCTTAACCTTAACAAAAATCTTTTTGAAATAAACTTTATAGACTGGTGATTAGCAAGTCCAACAAGCATACCCCTATCTATATCTTTTTAAAATTCAAGTTCAAATGAATCTGTCAGTATTTTAATTTCTGCTGCTTGAATTAGGTTTACCCAAAATGACTAAGAAAGGTACTTCTTAAACCATTCTCATGAGATTTGAGTAAGCCTATCCTTACTAGAGAGAGGTCCTTCTAAAACTTCCAGCACTTGGAGCTTTTATACAGCAACAGTGATCAGACTCACAGCACATTTATGCTATCATATAAGCATCTTATCTTTTCTTTCATATTTCTTTATATTCCTCACAGTGCCCCAAAAAAAAAGAATATGCAATACACATCTGTTGCTTGATTTATTTTTATTTTTGAGCACCGTGTTCTTTGAAAGGCTAACACTTCTTTCTCCCACTTGCTAAATGTGTTGAAATAAATATGGTTCCCCTCCCTCTAAGCATAAAGCTTCATTTAAATATCATCACAATTTTTAAGAACTAATTGATACTAGATGTGTCATTCTTTTTCATTACTAATATAAATTAAATGGTTAATGATTCACAGGAATATTTTTCCTAAATCATGTGCCATTAAGATTGCCATTAAATTTTCTTGGTAGAATACATGGCCTGAAATGAAGACAAATGATAGATTTTTTTTTTTAGAGAATTGAAATATAATGAAGAAGAAGAAAAAAGAAGAAGAGGAAGTGGAAGAGGAGGTAGAAGAAGAGGAGGAGGAGGAAATTACCTCTTTACAGCTTTTAACAAAATTAAAAGCTTGAGCTTGTCGATGAAATAGTCTCCAAATGGAGGGTGGTTCTTCTGGCTTGGACAATCTTGGTCTATACACTGAGGACAACGGTTTCCTCTCATAATGAGATGCTCGTTCTTCAATTTGCTTCAGTTTTGCTTCCCATTTTCTATTCATTGGTTCAGAAGTGTGGAGAGAATAAATCCTATCCCATGTAATATTTCTATCAATTACGACTAAAACAAACAACAAACAAAAAGGCCATTAATTTCTTTGTTTAGAATATATTTTGTTTGATAAAGTTTCAAAACTCACTTCCTGACACTTATTTTCTTGTTTATTCTTTGCATGAAGTTTTACCACAGAACGAGAGCAAGGCTGGTTATCAGAAATTCTTAGATCCAGGTTCTTCATCTAATGGTATTATGACCTTGGACAGGTTAATGAAGCTCCCTGAATCTTAGTTTAATCAACTGAAAAATGGGAATCAATATCATCTTGAGTACTTTATATACTTAGCTTGAAGATAAATGTGATAAGACATAAGCAAATGTTCTCTAAATTACAAAGCCTCATGTAAATACATGTGCTTTTTTGTATCATTATGGTTTTTACTATAACCATTTTATTGTATCACGTGCTATGACCTTGTCCACCCATTCTTGTGCTATTATTTCTCAGTGTAGAATTCATTTCTAGATACCAATGTACAGCTCTTAGTTCCCTTTTCCTGTTTCTGTCCATGTCTCCTCTCTCAACACAACTTTTAGTTGGGCTAGTTTTGGACGTCTGTAGTAATGGATGATTTTTCTTTCTATATAATACTTCCATGTCAACCATGCCTAGGTAAGGGGACCAGGCAATAATTTTCCAATTTGGGATTATAATTCATTTACAAAAGAAAAAGAATAGGTTTTTAGAAGAGTGGGAAAACTTTCACTCTAGATTAAAAACAGCCAAATCAGCCACAAACCCCTTGCCATTTTTCCCATCAAGAGATGGCACCTAAACTCACTCTCGTACTGACTCTCAGCTTGGCCATGTGACTTGTTTTGGGCCAACATCACATTTACAAAAGTGAAGCAAGCAGAGGTTTAATGAGTGCCTTTGCAGCAGACCTGGTTATCCTAGAGTCCCGCCCTGAGATTGCCATGCCATAACTCGAGCCTCATAGAGAATGAAAGCCCACATGGAAAAGAACCAAGGAATTGCAGCCAACAGCCAGCATAAGCAATCTGATATTGAGTTGGGCCATTCCGGACATCCAGCCATCGTCTGAATTCAACGCATTAGTAAGCCTGAGTCCCAGAGAGACCTACCAAACTACTCAGCCAACCCACAGAGCTATAAGAAAAAATAAATTTGGTTGTTTTGTCTTTTTTAAGCCAGTAAGTTTGGGGCTGGCTTTGACATAGAAACAGGTAATTAACAGAGTTCCTCTCTTCATTAATATCATCTCTGCCATAATTTACCTATGTGGAAAATAGATATATTGGGGCTTTTTTTAAGTGAAATAATATGTACTAAATCATTTAACAGTAAAGTCCTATTTCTTTGGTAACACATTTGTGCTTATTGAGTTGATAAACATTGTCTTGAATTTTAGCAGAAAACTTTGCAGCAACACAAACTCATTGGCAAATGAATGTTTCCTGGAAGGAAAACCAGAATCTCCCTAAAAGATTAAGAAAGGGGGCCAGGCGTGGTGGCTCCCGCCTGTATTCCCAGCACTTTGGGAGGCTGAGGCGGGTGGATCATGAGGTCAGGAGTTCAAGACCAGCCTGACCGAGATGGTGAAACCCCATCTCTACTAAAAATACGAAAATTAGCTAGGCATGGTGGTGGGCACCTATAATCCCAGCTACTCGGGAGGCTGAGGCAAGAGAACAGTTTGAACCAGGAGTGGAGGTGCCAGTGAGCTGAGATCACACCACTGCACTCCAGCCTGGGTGACAGGGCAAGACTCCATCCCAAAAAAAAAAAAAAAAAAAAAAGACTACGAGAGGGTAGACCGGGCGCCATGGCTCATGCCTGTAATCCCAGCACTTTGGGAGGCAGAGGAGGCGGATTACCTGAGGTCAGGAGTTTGAGACCAGCCTGACCAATGTGGTGAAACCCCGTCTCTACTAAAAATACAAAAATTAGGCGTCGTGGCGGGCACCTGTAGTCCCAAATACTTGGGAGGCTGAGATAGGAAAATTGCTTGAACCCAGGAGGCAGAGATTGCAGTGAGCTGAAATTATGACACTGCACTCTAGCCTCCTGAGTAGCTGGGACTACTCCATCTCAAAAGAAAAGAAAAAAAAAAAAAAGGGAGTAGAACATCATGACCTTGTTAGAAAAAAAACAAAGGCATATTATCCGCAGATTTCAAATTTGACATCAATCATAACAGACCTAAGAAAGATTATTCTCTCAGAGTTATACCTAATCCACATATAAATTATATACTAGGAAACAAATATAATTCTAAAGGTACTAACGTAAATTTCATAACAGGTATGCTTAGGGAAAATATCAATTCACTGGATGGAGGAGATGAAGCAATTTTTTTAAAAACTGCTTTGGCCAGGTGCAGTGGCTCACGCCTGTAATCCCAGCACTTTGGGAGGCCAAGGCAGGCGGATCACGAGGTCAGGAGATCGAGACCATCCTGGCTAACACAGTGAAACCCTGTCTCTACTAAAAATACAAAACAAATTAGCCAGGCGTGGTGGTGGGCGCCTGTAGTCCCAGCTACTCAGGAGGCTGAGGCAGGAGAATGGCGTGAACCTGGGAGGCGGAGCTTGCAGTGAGCCAAGATCGTGCCACTGCACTCTAGCCTGGGCGACAGAGCAAGACTCTGTCCCAAAAAAAAAAAAAAAAAAAAAAACTGCTTTAACTTGTCAATACAAAGTGATATGGCTCCTTATTGCTAGATTCTGAGTATTCAGTTACTTTGATCTGCTTCACATACAGCTAAAAATCTGCTACACTTAGATAAACCTGAGAAACTTTCTATCATGAAGTTTATTAACTTTTAACAAAGTCCATTGATTATTAGTGAAGAAAATAAATACAGAATGCAATCACATCTGAATCTAGCTAGTATCTAACCAATAACTGACTACAAATGACTATGTGGATATTCATACTTCGTGACACTGAAATTTTATCATGAAAAATTGTTTGATTTTGTAAAAATCTTGGTAGGACCATGGGAGTATGTCATACATGAATATCATGGAGTCACAATGAAAAAACAACTTAAGACTCACTGAACTGGGGAAACCATGAGCATCAACAGAAGAAGAAAGAGAAGTTCAGTATATATCATGCCCCCTTCATGTCTGCACAGCTTGAAAATTTTAACAGCTGGGGTGAGCATCAGAAGACAACTGGGGCTTGGTCTAGTCCAGCAGGAGGGTTGAATTACAAAAAGCAAAGGAAATGAACAGTAAGGCATTTGGCATTCTGGTTTGGGACTATCACATTCCTCATCCCTCCCCTCTGGGGGAATATGTCACCATATTAGAAATGCTTTTAATTCCCGGTGGTGAAAGAGCGTTGCCTTTCTTTTACATAATTGTGTATCAATGCTCCTTTCCATTCAGGGACTGTAACTATTTTTGGTAATAGTTTCCAAGTTCCAAAGGAAAATGTTTATTGTATTTTAAAAGATTGGGCTCTGCCCAGGCACAGTGGCTCACACCTGTAATCCCAGCACTTTGGGAGGGCCAGGCAGGCAGATCACAAGGTCAGGAGTTCGAGACCAGCCTGGCCAACATGGTGAAACCCCATCTCTACTAAAAAAAATAATAAAATAAAAGATTAGGCTCAAAGAGTTTCTATTATTTACTTCTTAACATTGCACAGAATGTTTGTTTAACCATGTTTGATTATTTAAGCATGGTCGATACCAATCTTTCAACTGAAGATGGTGGAGCTAGAAAAAAGGCTATGTTAGTCCTTTTTGAGTAACTACAGTGGGAGAAGAGGCAGTGGGGATGGAAGGGGACAGATGACTAAGTAGCCCCAGCTTCCCTGCGTTTATGCCCAGACTTGCCCAGCTATGACACTTGATGGCCTGGATCCCAGGAGCAGCTGAAGGAGGGGGCACATGCTTCATATTTACTGGTTTCTGGGGGGACCTGAAGCTGGCCTGGCTATGGTTCTTCCTAGCCTAGTTCTCTCAGTTTCTTTCTTTCTCTTTCTCTCCTTCCTTCCTTCCTTCCTCCCTTCCTTCCTTCCTTCCCTCCCTCCTTTCTTTCCTTTCTTCCTCCCTCCCTTTTTTCTTTTCTTTTCTTTTTTTCCCATCACTGGTCAATTCCTATTTCCCAACTCCAACTTCTCCCTCTGCCCTGAGATTAGATTCATCAGTATTTTGTGTTTTCTGCCAATATTGTAGTTCTACGATTTGGTAATATCCTGGTATTTGATAATATTCTCTTACTATAATCCCTTTTCTAGCCTCTTGGAATGCATTTTTACTATTTCTCCCACTGCTAAAGTATTTATTATAAAGTATGTGATCAAAAAGCATTTACAAAAATATTATTATATAAGTTCACTTTCTGGATGAGTAACACCTTAAGAAATTAAGTATAAGTGACTGGATTTTCTTTTTTTCTCCTACTTCAGTCACTTTGCCTTTCTATGCTTGAGCAGAAGTAACTAATATTTAAATTTCCCCAAATCCTCTTTAAGGAGTAAGAAAACACACAGCGACATATTGTGCTTTTTTTTTTTTTTTTCCAGTTCCTCCTTTCTATCCTCCCCACAGGATCTCCCATCCAAATAGCATAACTCTGCCAGACCAATCACCCTTAAAACCATTTTCATCACTTTTCACAGGGATAATGATTCACAGCAACATTCAACTCACACAGGTAAACTAACGTCATGAAGTCTAAACTCCCCTCCAGAATCTGGCCCTAAATCATTTACCTATTTCATTTCTTACACTTCCACCATCTTACCAAATGAATTGATAATGACCTCTCCTTTCTCCTGAGCCACTCCAGAAACCTCTCCCTACCCGGCACGTTTCTCTTACCTGGAATGCCCCACGTTGCCTTTCCCGAATTCTTCCCCTTCCGGGCCCAGATCACGTTCTGTCACCTCTGGGATACCTCTGTAAAGAGAAATTACTGGCTTCAGCCAGAAGACACTGCCTCCAGCCTACTGCTTTGCTATAATTAAAATGTGTGGCTGGGCGCGGTGGCTCATGCCTGTAATCCCAGCACTTTGGGAGGCTGAGGTGGGTGGATCACCTGAGGTTAGCCTGGCCAACATGGTGAAACCCCGTCTCTACTAGAAATACAAAAATTAGCTGGGCGTAGTGGTAGGCACCTGTAATCCCAGCTACTTGGGAGGCTGAGGCAGGAGAATCACATGAACCCAGGAGGCGGAGGTTGCAGCGAGCCGAGATTGCACCACTGCACTCCAGCCTGGGAAACAAGGGTAAAACTACGTCTCAAAAAAAAAAGTTCGTAGATTAAGTAAATTAGCATGATTTACAGGATACCAGAAAACTGCTGCTAATGCTTGCTCATTTTGGCAAGACAGTTTAGCACAGCAAGGGGTGTGGGCATCACAATGGGATACGGACTAGTTCAACCACACTATTCCCTTCTTTGCAAATTACTGCTCTGCAGAGCCACTGTTAGGGTTGGGAGTGGGTCCTATTTCTCAGTTTTATTGAGGCACAAAAAGGACTGTCAAACATTGGTGTTCACTCAATTCAGGAGGGATAAAGAAAGGCCTAAGTCTTATTTGTGGGATCTGAGTTTAACTCCTGTGACTCTCTTTTTAGCAAGAGCAAACTACTTAACCCCCTTTTTTTTTCTTTTTTTGAGACAGAGTCTTGCTCTGTTGCCCAGGTTAGAGTGCAGTGGCGCAATCTTGGCTCACTGCAACCTCTGCCTCCCGGGTTCAAGCGATTCTCCTACCTCAGCCTCCCAAGTAGCTGGGATTACAGGCGCCCACCACTGCATCCGGCTAATTTTTTTTTGTATTTTTAGTAAAGACAGGGTTTCACCATCTTGGCCAGGCTGGTCTCGAACTCCTGACCTCGTGATCCACCTGCCTCGGCCTCCCAAAGTCCTGGGATTACAGGCATGAGCCACCGCGCCCAGACTTAACCTCTTTAAACGCGGCCTTAACCTCTTTAAACCTTATCCTCTTTAAATTGGAATTCCTATCCCAAAGGATTGTTGAAAGGATGAAACAAACAAATGTATTATGAAAATGTAAACGCATGCAATAAACTCTCAGCAAGTGGTAACCATATAAAAAACTAAGTATATTTCTGTGCAGAATATAGTCCCTATAGTCGAATAGGCGCAAGTGTTAGAAACAGAATCTGCCATGGGGTCCGTGATCTGACTTCTGAATGTCAAGAACCTTTTGAAATCTGATGCAGAACGTCGTGCTCACATGTGTTGGTGAATTCTTCTGCGAAAACGATTCAGTTTGCTTCAGGGTCTAAAATGAGTTCATGACCCAAAATAGGAAGGGGATCAGTAGGGCAGTGTATAGCACACCCTTGACGTAACCATTAATAACTCTATCTTAGGAAAAGACCCCATTTTTATATTTCACAGGGCATTTGCCAACAAGGATACTATACTTTAATAAACAAATAAAAAAATAGTCCGCATCCAACCAGGTAAGGACACAAACAAGCACCCTCTTCCACTACCAGTTCTCACCACAGGACTCTGTGATTATAAAAGATGAGGCCTTAATTGACAGCTCCAAACAGCCGGCTTAATTGACACTGTCTTTGCAGATGGACCTCTCGGCCCAAACCAGGCTTCTTTTCCTCTTCTTCACTCCCTGTGGATTGGTTCGTTAATCTCTTTGTCCTATCTTTTTTCCTCATGATGTTAAATGCTACTTTGTTTGTTGTGGGATGCTTAACTTGTAACATTTATATGTGGATTAAGTACACTACTATGTACGGTTTGCAAGACTGACTGATAAGTGGAGCGGCTTGAGCCTGTGTGTCCAGGCTCTGACTACCCAGTGACCAGCAAGTGCTGAGAATTGCCTCCTTGGGAACTCCACGCAGCTCGTGGCTTTTGTGATTGAAAGAGCGTCCATAGAAGCCTGACATGGTGGAAAACACAGCATGCGTGGACCTGGTTATTTCTAGCCTGGCACCCTGGTGACAGGAGGTTAAGGCTTTTGATTTAGGGAGAGGGACCTGGGGGTAACCCAAAGAAAGGCCTCAGGTCATCGCAAAGGAGACAGAAATTACCGGGGGCGTCCCAGCCTGCTCCTCTTCTTCCCAGAGCTCAAACTGGACAGGAGGCCTGGCTTTGTCTCCCTTCTAGGTACCCGTTGGGCCTGGCGCGGTTTCCAAGTCTCCCTCAATTTACCTCCAGAATCCCGCGCTGGGAGCGGAAGCCCGCGAACTCTCAGGAAGACCTAGATTTCAAATCCGGGGCGGGGGCGCCAGGCCGGGCCTCGGGGCGGGACCAAAGCGTGAAGACTGGCGCGGGGCGCGAGGGCGGGACCGGGGCGCGGGGCGCGGGGGCGGGACCGGGGCGGGAGGACGGGCGCGGGGCGCGAGGGCGGGCGCGGGGCGGGACCGGGGCGTGAGGACGGGCGCGGGGCGCGGGGGCGGGGCGTGCTGCAGTGGGCGGGCGCCTCCCAGGGCCCAGCCTGGGGCTGGGTTCTCCGGCAGGCGGGAGCTAGGGGACGGGCCCCAGCGGAGGGGGCGCGAGGGGCCGACAGGGGCGGGCCGGAGGCGGGGCTGGCGCTGGAGCCCATCTCCCGGCGGCCGGCCGCGGAAGCAGTGCAGACGCGGGTCCTAGCGGGTGGCTGCTACTGTGAGGCGGTTGTGGAAGGTATGAGGAGGCCGTGCGGTGACTGCCGCCCTCGCTCCGGGCCATCAGCCCTGCCCCCGCTCCTTGCGTCTTCCGAGGCCCGGCGCTCGCCCGGGGACCTGCCCGGTCTGGGCGGCGGAGCGTTTCTTTTGCCACCTCACCCGGGCGGGGGCGAGCAGTGAAGCCCGCGGAGCGAGAGACTTGGCCCGGGGGCGGGAGCCTGGGCCGGGGCCGGGGCAGCCAGGCAGCGGGTTAAGGCTTTTGATTTAGGGAGAGGGACCTGGGGGTAACCTAAGGAAAGGCCTCTCAGATCATCGGAGGGGAGACCTGGCCCGGCGGCGGGAGGCTGGGCTGGGACCGGGGAGGCCGGGCAGCGGGAGGCCTGGCCAGGGGAACCGAGCCCGGGGCCGGGGAGGCCGGGCAGCGCGAGGCCTGGCTAGGGGAACCGAGCCCGGGGCCGGGAGGTCGGGCACGGGGCACCGAGCTCCGAGGGCGGGAGACCTGGCGGCCGGGCCGGGTGCCGGGAGGCCGGGTCAGGCGGCGGGAGGCAGCGGCAAGCTGGGAAACGGACGACGCTACCGCCGGCGGAGGAGTGTCCCCGGGAAGCGGTGCTGGGAGGGCTGGGGCGGCCGGGTGCTGACTGTGAGATACTCGCCCTCGGGGCTGATCCTTCCGATTTTGGACTAGGCTTCTGTCTCTGCTGCCTTCCATGCCTGGGGCCTGGATTATCTCTTCCAGAGAGCTAGTTGCAGGGTTTAAACTCCAATTCATTTTCGGCCCTGCAGAGTTTCGTGAGTGCTCGCGGCTCATACCTGTGGCTGTGTATCCGTGGCCACAGCTCGTTGGCGTCGCCTTGAAATCCCAGACCGTGAGGAGTTAGCGAGCCCTGCTCACACTCGGCGCTCTGGTTTTCGGTGAGTGTGCCCTGCACCTGCCTCTTTCCCCCATTCTCAGTAAGTGGCACCCAAGCAGGAAACCGGAAAACATCGTTCTCAGCCCCCTCTCGCCCACCCACTTCTTTTCCTGCTTAGTCACCAAGCCTTGTCGACCTCGTAAATGTCTGCCAGATCTGTCCGCGTGTCTCCATCTCTGATTTCAGCCGTCTGACTACAGCAGCCTCTTCCCTGGTCTCTCCACTTCCAGACCCGCCTGCTCCTTTGCAGTCCACTTTTTACAGCACAGGCAGAGGGATCTTTATGAAATGAAAGTCTAGAAAGCTCCTCCTTTGCCCTTAGGTTAAACCCAGCACTTAATGTGGCTAACAAACCCCTGCATGTGTTGGGTCCTGAGTGCCCCCACCCCTCCTTGTCTTTAGCACTGATTCACTTTCTGCACAGCAATGCTGACCTTCATACCTAGTGTCTGCCTGCAACACCTCTGCATTCCGTTTCTCCCGCCATCACATTTGATTAGAAGAGCTGCTACTTAAATTTCTTCTTTCATTAAACAGTTCAAGGTTAAATCTTCCTATGCTGTGTTCTTTCTGCAGCCAGCATTCCCTAAGAGAGATGTGTGATATCCTTTGCAGTTGCTTGTTTACTATCTTCCCTGCCAGATTTGCAAGCAAACTCCAGGAGGGACGGACTTGGTTTATCTTGGTGTCCTTAGTGTCTTGCCCCAAATGCGGGGCCTGGCACAACACAGTGAATGCCCATCCATTGTATTTTTACTTTTATGCCCTATTTAGAAAAAGTAGACCTGGTTTAGGATTATTTGGCAAATAGTAATTAGAAAAGAAATGGTAGAGGTGACATATGGAGTCACTGAAACGATGTAAACCTGCAAGATAGCTGAAAGAGGGCCAGGCAAGGTGGTTAGACCAGACCGTATCAGAATGGGCTCAGCCACTGTGAATGTGCATGCTGTGGTTACATAATCTCTAAAATGAAATGTAAAGCTTAAATCATCTCTATCACAGCCCGATGCTTGGGCTTTGGTTTTGCTTTGCCTTTTTGCAAAAGAAGGTTTTTGAAAGTGAAAAATATTTTAGTGAATGGACAAACAGTTTATTGGAGTATGGCAATAAAACCTGTTCAAAGTAAGAGACATTAGACATTGTACCTAGTTAAATCAGATTTGCTTTTGCTATCCTGAATAAAGGCCTTGCCTCTTGCCATCTGAAGATATAGGCAGTTATAATGCTTCTTTACTGTTTTGTTTTCAAACCTCATTTAACACAATCTCCTACTGCTTCATCCCCCTACAAGACAGTCTTTATTTTGATGAATGATATATTACATTGCTTCTGGTGCCTACTATTAGATCTTTAAGCTTTGCCCCAAAGATAGGAAGCACTGGTGTTTGGGCCTAAAAAAAGATGTGAGAATTCTTAGATTTATATAATGTTCTTTCTCTGCATGTTTTGTTCTCACCTTCACATGTTGCCTGTAGAGCTTCTTTGCATTACATTAAGGAAATCAAGTTACCTGATAGGTATTGGACACCGTCTGGCATCTGCTTTGTTGAGCCACTTTTGAATACCGGTGAGCATTGGTATAAGCCCTGCATAGCGATAGGGTTTGTCTCTTCCACTGCTTGATACTCTCAGGGTCTAGTATAGTACTCTGCACACAGTTGGTGTTCAGTAAATTGTTATGGTGCAAATATCAAATGAGTAAATACTACTGAATCTGACTTTTGGCAGTTTCAGTCTTCCAGACAGCAGGCTTTCTTCAAGCGGCTTTACACCTGAATCTGATTCTGCAAAGTAGTCATCCTTGGTGGGAGTGGTGAGGCTGTAAAGTCATCTGTAATTTTTATAAAAAGGCATCCGAGATCCTCCGTTTTACACTTATATCATACAAATCGTTTAGATCTGTGAAAGCTTTCCCATTTTCTCCTTTTGTCCGTCCAAAAACACCATCCTAGGACTTCACTTGGCACAGGGAAGACAGATCTTTTGCACATAGTAAGTGCCATTTTTTCTGACTTGTGTCATAAATTCGGAGGCTTTGAATAGTGGGGAGTGCCCTATACTGTCTTCCTGGTCACGTGGCCCATGCCAGGGGAAAGGAAAGGATGGTTTGTTTGTATAGTACAATGGAACTTATTTCAATTTATTCTGTATTTGATTTTACATTCCTGTTCTCATATTCTTACCTTAATTACGTAACAAATATTAAAAGATTGACTTCACCAGGCCCAGTGACAATAGCCAGTTTGATCATTCTTACTTGTACCAAAATGAATTCAGAGACCAGATGGGAAAAGATTTTGATGAAATCTCTGGTACATTACAACTGAAGTCTTTTCTTGTCCAAACTATTGTGAGACAGATGTTCTTTCTGTTTCATTTGCTAAATCTGGAAATGTGGCTGCTTTTGAGACTTTGTCCTCTCTGACAGATAATAAATATAATCCTGATATTTTTCAAGTTGTTTGACAGAAGTGTAATCTCCCCAGAAGTCCTGCTGGACAGGCTTCACTTTTCCTTTGGAGGGACACAGAGATACAGGAAATATGTTTTAATGACATATACCAAACACTGAACAGAAAGCCAGTTATTTTACTTTTATTATTATTATTTTTAGACACAGAGTCTTGCTGTGTCACCCAAGCTCAAGTGCAGTAGTGTGATCAGAGCTCACTGCAGCCTCCAATTCCTATGCTCAAGTGATCCTCTTGCCTCAGCCTCCTGAGTAGCTGGGACTACAGGTGTGCACCACCATGCCAGGCTACTTGTTTTTACTTTTTTGTAGAGATGGGGTCTCTCTGTGTTGCCCAGACTGGTCTTGAACACATGATCTCAAGCAGTCCTCCCACCTTGGCCTCCCAAAGTGCTGGGATTATAGGCGCGAGCCACTGTGTCTGGCCTATTTCACTTTAGAAGTTTGTTTGTTAAATTTTTAAAAAAATTTTTTTTAAAAAAGAAGGAAAGAAAAAATAAAAGTAAACTACCTAGTTGCATCAGAAATGCCATACTCATTTTTGCCATTTTTTCATTCATTAGAATTCAGTGCATCATGTTATTTTGGTATCTCTGCAGTAAGTTTCTATCATTTATGTTCTTTGTCTTATTTAAAGCTTCGGAGATTATGGATTTTTGTTTCCTTCCCTGAAGTTAAGTGTTATCACTCCTATATAGTACTAAGCTGTCTACAGAATAGTGGGAGTCTGCCCTCTTGAGTTGGGAAGTTCCTAGTTTGAATCCTGGCTGTGCCACTTTAAAGTTCATTAACTTCTCTTAGCCTCAGTCACCTGAACTCTGCAGTGGGGATCCTTATGCCTCAGAGTGTCATTGGGAGGACTCACGAAAGATACACTTGTACTTTGAGTTCAGTACCTAGCCTGTATGAGCCAGCAGTAAGAGGGACAGTCATCACGCAGCGCTTTGCACACAGCTGTCATGCCACATGCAGCACTGTTCTTCCTTTGGCTACTGTTTTGGTAAATCTTTACTAGTAAATGTTTCTTAAAAGCATTTACATTCATGGACGTGATTCAGAAACTAACAGAGTTGTTTTTTAGGTCTCACTTTGAGATTTAAAAACCCTTAGGGCAGAGACCAGATTTTATTTCTTACCTCAGAGTTTCCCCGTAGGACAGGAGCCAGCAACAGCCTAATGGCGGATAACAGATGAGCTGATTAAGAATTTTAGAGATTTAAAATTTAAATTAGGACTGCCAGTTTTAGAGACTGGCACTTAAATGTTTTCATTTAAGGCAGTGACTGTTTCCCTTAGGATATGATTTTTTATCCTTCTAAGATGAGATCACCATCCTCAGAATAATTTGTACCCCGCTGGGCACTAGCTAATGGAGGTGATGTCATGCTAAGCAGCACTTCAGTGAGTTTTGCGGGAACCAAAGCTCTGCTCCCAGGAGTGTGGATTTGGTGCTTTCACGTGGAAAAAGCAGATGATGACAAGTAGAGAGCAAATGTGCACATGTCTGATGCTGTAAGGATTTCATCTACCATCATATAAATTTTTAGAAGTATATCAAAATAAACTGATAACTGAGGCAACATATGTTGTTCAGATACTAATAATGAAGTTAATGAAGTCCACTATAGTATTTGTCCCTGAGAAATCTTTATCAAATAGACAATATTTTAAATCCTATTGTAGAAGAATTTGTTTTTTCTTTCAGCCACCAACTCTCTTACTAAAACAAAATTTATCTGTTGTGTCTAATATTAGAAATGATTAATTTATAATTGTATTGATCGGTCTTTCTGAATTTTTCAACTTTATTGACTTGATGTACAGAAAGAAAATGACTTTTATGGAAAGTCACCTAATATTTAGAGGAGATCTTAGATTGGTCTGAGCCAAGAAGCAAATATTATAGTACTCTGAAAAGCTGGTCACTATCTAAAGTTTCCATTACCAGTCACAAGGAGAGAATAATTTTATCCCACAGTTTTATTGTTGGCAAAAGACACAAGTTTATTAAAAGTCAGTATTTCAGTGTAAGAGTCACTAGACTGTTTGCAGAAGTGTTCCAAAGAGATCTTTAGGTCCTTGGTTGTCTGTGGAACCTGATCAGCATTTAGGGGTTCCTGAGCACAGACTGTGAACCCTGCATTTGGCAAGTGCATTCAGACAGCCAATTTGAGGCAGACTGGGGGCTAGAAAGGATACTGCCAGGAGCTCCAGGTTCAGCTTCCAAAATTGTTAAGTCTTATTTCCCAGTTTTTAAATTAGACTTCATTTTTTAGAGCAGTTTTAGAATCAAACCAAAATTGAGAAGAATGTACAGAGACATCCTGCCTGCCCCCCAACACATGCATAGTCTCCCCGATTATCAACATCCTGCACCAGAGTGGTACATTCTTAGAAAGGAACCTACACTGACACACACTGACACGTCATCATCACCCAAACTCCATTGTTCACAATCAAGTTCACTCTTGGTGCTGTTTATCCTATGGGTTTGGACAAATTTACAAGGACTTGTATCCACCATTATAGTGTCACACAGAGTGGTTTCACTGCCTTAAAAATTCTCCATGCTGGCTGGGCACGGTGGCTCACGCCTGTAATCCCAGCACTTTGGGAGGCTGAGGCGGGCGGATCATGAGGTCAGGAGTTTGAGACCAGCCTGGCCAACATGGTGAAACCCCATCTCTACTAAAAATACAAAAATTAGCTTGGCATCGTGGCATGCGCCTGTAATCCCAGCTACTCGGGAGGCTGAGGCAGGAGAATCGCTTGAAACCTGAAGGCGGAGGTTGCGGTGAGCCAAGACCGTGCCACTGCACTCCAGCCTGGGCAATAAGAGTGAAACTCCATCTCAAAAAAAAAAAAAAATTCTCTGTGCTGTCTCCCTCCCTCCTAGCCACTGGCAACCACTGATCTTTTTACTCTCTCCATAGTTTTGCCTTTTCCAGACTGTCAGATAGTTGGAATCATGTGGTATATATGGCCTTTTCAAACTGGCTTCTTTCACTTAGTAATAATGCATTTAAAGTGTCCTGCATGTCTTCATGGCTTGCTAGCTCATTTCTTTTTAGTGCTCAATAATATTCTCTTCTCTGGATATACCACAGTTTATTTATTCATTCACCGACTGAAGGACCTCTTAGTTGCTTCTAGTTTTGACAGTTATGAATAAAACTGCTATAAACATCTGTGTGCAGGCTTTTGTGTGAACATAAGTTTTCAACTCCTTTGGGTAAATACCAAAGAGTGTGTATTTACCATATGGCTGGATCATATGGTAAGAGTATGTTTAGTTTTGTAGGAAACCACCAAACTGTCTTCAGAGTTGGCTGTACCATTTTGTATTTCCACGAGCAGTGATTGAGGATCCCTGTTGCTTCACATCCTCACCAGCATTTGGTGTTGATGGTGTTCTGGATTTTGGCCATTCTGCTAGGTGTGTAGTGGTATCTCATTGTTGCTTTAATTAGCATTTCCCATTATTTGCAGTCCGTGTATCTTTGATGAGGCCCACTGGATTTTCACTTTAGATTTTCTATAGATTGGCCATAAAGTCTTGAAACAAAGATATTTTCTCATGGATATCAGTGCAATATCAGTAAACTATTATGTGTTCACCTATGTTTCCAGACTTGTTAGCTACCCTGTACTGTTCTCTCAGTTAATCAAGTTAACCACAATTTGTTTCTCAACCACAGGTGGCTAATGATTTTGTCTGTGGTCTGTCCGCTTTGAATTGATGTGCATGGGGGGCAAGTTGGTCTTTATGATATTTATGGTTCAAGGAAGTTCGAGATTTCCTGGTACCTAATACATGTTTATTGTACATATGAAAGAAAAAAAGAAAGGCAGATAGGCGGGAACACGGTACTGAGCATGATAGAGGCAAGGAAGGATGGCCACTTTGATAGGAGAATACCCTGATTTTTGTCACTCTCGAAACAGGACCAAGAGTTGAAATTGGCTAGAACAATCTTGACCTTTGTTGATATTATTTTATAGAATAATATTTGTTACTATTTTCTCACTTTAAAAAAATGCAGATGTCATAGAAAAATTAGAAGATATGGAGGAATGTTAAGGAGTAAATAAGTTGTCAGTAATGTCATCACCCAGACAGCCACTATTAATAAATATGTTAATATGTGAAGACATACTAATGTGTAATATGTACTGAGTGACTAATGGCAGGTCATTTAGTAGCTGTCTGTGTTATCAGATCAACTGTCATGGTATGGCGATGCTTATGTTCAGGTACCCTTATTAGTTATTGTTGTTAATCCCTTTCTGCGCCCAATTTATAAACTAAACTTTTTCTTAGGTATGTATGTATAGGAAAAAACATGCTGCATATAGGGTTTAGTACTGTATTTGGTTTCAAGCATCTACTGGGGGACTTGGGAGGTACCCCCTGCCCCTGCCTCGTAGATATACTACTGTATAATTATTCTTCTATCTAAAGTAAGATCTAATGGAAGATAGAAACTTTGTCTTGTCTTCCACTCTGTCCTATTTCCCAGGATAATACCTGGCACAAAGTATTTGTTTACTGACAAACTAAAAGATGATTTATCCCAATTATACTCACATCTTCCCTTGGTTTTCCAGAAAGCCTACAGGAAGTAAGACAGTAGAAAAGCAAAGTCTTCATAGAAATGCAGAGCATAGACTGGCTCTTGAGAAGGTCAAATATCACCCTCTCCTGTGGTTAAATTGAGATGGTGGCACTGGCTGTCTTCTATATTACTACTGCACCTTCCCCCACCAGGGGTGCACACAAAACTGGGAGAGAGGGGAGGAAGGAGCTTAGCTTTGTCTTAATAGGAGGGAAGAAATGATGTTTTCCAAGAGACCTTGATCAAAATTGGGGACCTTGGTAAAGGGTTTCAGTTTGGGAAGATAAGAAAGTTCTGGGATGGATTCCAACAATGTAACTGTACTCAATGCCACTGAACTGTACACTTAAAAATGGTAAATTTTATGTCTATTTTGCCACAGTTTTAAAGATTAAAATTTTTTAAAGTGGGGGAAGTTACCTAGGACTTCCTAGAAGGACTTTTGAGGGTGAGCAAGTTCTGTTTTAGGATTGTGTATTATTTTGGTATTTCTGATTGTATCATAGGAGTGAGGTTAAAGTTGTATTTTGACTGGAATTTTTGACATTGTCAGGGTTTCTAGAGTGTGGAGAAGGTCATTCAATATTTTTTGTTCTTGTTTTTTGTTTTGCCTTTGTTCTTGTTTTCCTCTATTTAGGGAGGTGGATTGCCATGGGTAGTACCTTTGCTTCTGAAAAGCCAGAAAATGCCTGGTAGAACTCCAGAAAAGTAGTAAGGAGCTGGCTTCTTCAGAGGCAGCATAGCAGAGTGGGAAGAGGGCCCTGTCACTTAGCTTGTGACTGTCAACAAAGTCACTTAACCACCAGAAGTTGGGTTTTCTGACTTTTAGAATTTTGAAAAGATTAAAAATGAGTGCCTTGCAAAGTACCTGGTATATATTAAGTGCTCAATAAGTGATAGTTGCTTTGATTCTAAGAACTGGTTCCCCTTGTGAGATATAATTGTGTGATGGAAGAATGAAAGCAGAAACTTTAGTGTCTACTTTTACGTTTCCTGGGCCATTTTACTACCCTAAATGAGAAGCTGGGCTTCCAAAACCCAGTTTAAAAGTAAAGACTAGGCCGGGTGCAGTGGCTCTTGCCTGTAATCCCAGCACTTTAGGAGGCCTAGGTGGGCAGATCACTTGAACGCAGGAGTTTGAGACCAGCCTGGGCAATACAGCAAGACCCTATGTCTACAAAAAAATACAAAAATTAGCCAGACATGGTGGCGCATGCCTGTAATCCCAGCTACTTGGGAGGCTGAGGCGGG
The DNA here is from genome assembly GCF_028878055.3 of Symphalangus syndactylus. NCBI lineage: Eukaryota > Metazoa > Chordata > Mammalia > Primates > Hylobatidae > Symphalangus > Symphalangus syndactylus. Next base: position 157,827,773 of record NC_072426.2, on the reverse strand, counting down.
AGAATTTGAGTCCAGGAGATCGAAGCTGCAGTGAGCCACGATTGCGCCGTTGCCCTCCAGCCTGGGTGACAGAGTGAGACCCTGCCTCAAAAGAAAACAAAAAAAAAAAGAATAAAGATTAATGGAGATTTGGAACATCTCGATACTGTATCTTGGGAATCTAAGCATTGTAGAATTGTGTTATGTGAGTTGTACCATTGTGGTGGGAAGTTTTTCATTTTTGTTTTAACTGTGTTGAGTTGCAGTTCTTAGAAATGACCCGACGTGTTGTCTTACAAAAGAAATAAACTGTAATCTATATCTTGATCTGATGAGGGTATGTAAATATAAAAAATCGAGCTGTATACTTTCTATATGCTTTATGTAATTCACTATATATAATTCATCACTCAATTAAAAAGAGAGAGGCTAAATTGTATGTACCATTGCAAAGAAATCATTATCCCCAGAACTGACTCACATACACCTTTAACAGCAGAGGGGGAACTGAGGTATTAATTTAGAAAAATAATCACTGGGATAATTAATATAATGCAGTGGTTTTATGACTGATTTTATATTAACTTCTATTTTCTTTGTATTCTAGTTAATAAAGGTATCCATGGAGAACACTGAAAACTCAGTGGATTCAAAATCCATTAAAAATTTGGAACCGTGAGTATTTAAATTGAATTCTTTATAATCAGAGAACGATGGGGATGTGTAATACAGCAAACCTCGAGGAGTGGGGAAAGAGGAAAGAGAGTGGTCTCTCTTTCAGGCCAGAGAGACCAAGTGACTTCCTACCTCAGACAGCTGTGTGGCTTTGCAGAAACTAACTTTTCTCCTCTGAACCTCATCTTTAACATGGGGCTAAAACTTTCACAGAAGTGAAGGGAAGATGAAAGGAATGGCCTAGTAGGGTGTGTGACCCATAGCTGGAAACCTAGTCCTGGAACCAAAAGGACACCACAGAAGAGGCAGGACTCCCAAGACCCGGTGCTTTCTGCCCTCCCGAATCGCTCTGTAGGGTTAGAGGGTTTAGGTTTGGGAGTTTTTTGACCTCTTGTTTATGAGTTTTTACGACTAAAATGCAATGCCAATTTTCAGTCCAGGGACAAATTGCCTAGTTATGGATGAATTTTACCCTTTTCTTTCCCGTGTCTTTTTGGAATATTCTGCTTATTAATGCTTCCAATAACTAGCAGATGGAAAAAGGAAAAAGATAAAACTCAAATTCACTTTTTAATTCATGTCTGTTATTATTTATTTGGGATCTCTCGTAATACTTTAAATTCTGAAAGTTTATTTCTGAAACCCAGTATTATTATTCTCGGCTGCCCTGAAAATTACAAACTAATTTTATTACTAAACAATATGATTACAGAAATACTATTAACAAGTTACCAGTAAAGATTTCACAATTTTGTTTAGCAAAGGGATTTTTCTAGAAAGTAAACTTTTAAAATGCAGTCCCATTTTAGAGAGTCGTTGTTGTCATTTAAATCATTTTAGCCAGTGTAGTGGTTTGCTCCTGTAATCCCAGCTATGTGGGAGCTGTGGCAGGAGGGTCACTTGAGGTGGAGAGTTTGAAACCAGCCTGGGCAACATAACGAGACCCTGTCTCTACAAAAAAACAAAAACAATTAGTTCACCATAGTGTGTGTGCTTGTAGTCAGTCCTAGCTACATGCCAGAGGTTACAGTGAAGTAAGACCCCATCTCTTTAAAAAAATCCTTTGAAAGTGATTTACACATTTTCCTACTACTTCTTTTTTTCTTTCTTTTTTGAGACAGGGTCTTGCTCTGTCACCCAGGCTAGAGTGCAGTGATGTGATTATGGCTCACTGCACTCCTGGGCTCCAGTAATCCTCCCGAGTAGCTAGGACTACAGACATATGCCACCATGCCTGGTTATTTTTGTTTTTTATTTTGGTAGAGATGGGGGTCTTGCTGTGTTACCCAGGCTGGTCTCCAATTCCTGGCCTCAAGGGATCCTCCTGCCTCGGCCTCCCAAAGTGCTGGGATTACAGGCGTGAACCACTCTGCCTGGCCCTACCTTTTCATGTCATGCAGAACACCACTTCAGTAACAAGTTGCGCGGGAGCCCCAGACAGGTTTAGGGTTGTTTTGATCCTGTGATAAGTTGCCCTCACAGTCCCGGCTTTCACAGCCTCTGCCTTTTATTAGGAGTATCCCCTATTGGACTAGCTGTCATATGCTTGTAAAGTACCTACCTCCTTAGGAGGCAGCCAGAGCAAGTGGGGAATGGGCATCGGGAGCTGGGAGTCATAAGTCCCATGATCCATTATCTGTATGACTCAAAGGTCAAGTCACGCTTTCAGGATTTAACTTTAAACTGTAAATGTGAGGCTATTCACCTCTGGCTAAAAATAATAACTGTTTTCTGACCTTGACTCCTTTAATTTACTACATTTAATCTTTTTTCCAACAGTATTTTTGGAATTGTGTATAATGTGAGATACTCTTAAGGTTAAGTGCATGAGTATATGGACTGTAGGTGTTAGTGTTTGGCAGTTCCTAGACCTGTTTTTGCCTGACTCTTGGTCTAGATCAGGGATCAAGCTTGAGGCCTGTTTTTATCAAATTTTGTTGGAATATAGGCACACCCATTCCCTTACATATTGTCCTAAGCCCGCTTCACCAGGATAATTGAGTAGCTATGGCTGGGCACAGTGGCTCACAACTGTAATCCCAGCACTTTTGGAGGCCAAGGCAGGAGGATCACTTGAGGCCAGGAGTTCAAGACTAGCCTGGGCAACATAGCGAGATCCTGTCTCTACAAAAAAAATACAGCAATTAGCTGGGTATGGTGGGGCATGCCTGTCTGTAGTCCTAGCTACTCGGGAGGCTGAGGAAGGAGTATCACTGGAGCCCAAGAGTTCAAAGCTGCAGTGAGCTATGATGGCATCACTGCACTCCAGCTTGGGTGACAGAGCCAGACCATGTCTCAAAAAAAAAAAAAATAGAATTGAGTAGCTGTAACAGAAACCAGATGGCCCACAAGCCTAAAACACTTAATATTTAGCCCATTAAAAAAAAAGTTTACTGACCAACCCCTAATCTAGATAGCAGAGGTTTTTTTTAGATAAGTGACTTCCAGACAGATATTTTCAATTATTTACAATAATGCTTTTATATACTAATAAATTGCTAATTTGTTTAGCTCATGGGGTTTAAGGAATAATTTATGAATTGTGATAAATATTGTGCTTTGAGTTATATTTGCATTTTGTTGATTTCCCATCATTTCAGGGTAATTTTTAAGATTTTTACTCTTACCTCAAAGGATAAAATATTTCACAAAGTTAATAAGTAATTTTTAAATTATAAAGGTATTTGATGAAATTTTGAAGAATTTAGAGGAAAATGTAAAACATGGAAGTTAAAAGCCTGAACTTTGAAGTCCAACAGATGCTTTCCTTCCTTCTTGGCTGTGACACAATATATGCATAACCTTTAGCACATTACTTAGCCTCATGTCAGGTCATTTTCTCATCTGTATAACTGTTGATGTGAAATTGAAATGAAGACAGCCTGGTTTATAACATTCAAGTATTAACTGTTACTGTGAGTTATAAAAATTGCGCTAATGTAAACAGAAAGCATGGTCATTTCTACCTTTGTAAAGCTATTTGATTTCTAAACAGAAAGATCATACATGGAAGCAAATCAATGGACTCTGGAATATCCCTGGACAACAGTTATAAAATGGATTATCCTGAGATGGGTTTATGTATAATAATTAATAATAAGAATTTTCATAAAAGCACTGGTATGTGTCTTACGTAATTTTTAATCCTTTTCAAATATTTGTGCCATTTACGTTTGATATAATATTAAAAGCAGTATTATTGAGGTATTAGACAGTAAACTGTGACACAGACTAGCTGTGAAGTAGAGATTGGGCAGGACATATAGGTCCTGTGATACACTGTGAACGCTTTACTCTTCTGCCCAACTTCACAGCCTCCTCTTGCTGGCCTCCTATCTGTATGCTTGGTTGCTTCTGCCCTGACTTCTCTGTAGCCCTTGCTTCTTTTTCTTCTTTCTACTCCCTCTTTGATCCCAATGGAAGGTTCTCAAAAAAACAGTTAAGTGGTAGTATTTATTTTTTCCCCAGAAACTGCAAGACATATCACAAGCATTGCCTTATTTAATTTTATGACCTGGAAAGTAACGATAAGATTCTGAAAGGTTAAAGACCTTGCACAGTTACACAGTATGGTGGCAGAGCTAGGTCTGTGTGGCTCCAAAGCCCAAGCTCTGAATCCATCTTCTGTTCTGCTTCACTTCCTTGTATCTTCATGTGCTCTGTTGGCTGTCTTCTCTTACCCTACAATACTCCCCAGCTTAGAGAGACCTTTTTTTTACTCTGTTCCTTTTAATTCCTTTGATATTTTATCTCCTTCCCTTCTTCCTTAAATTTTGAATACATGTAGTTTAAGCTTGTACTCTTCATTTGTTTCCATTCCTTCTTGAGTCTTTCTGTTTTCTGTCTCTACTACTAAAACTGCTTGCTTTAAATTTACCATGGCCTTATCACCAGATCCCCCTCTCGATTTCTGTACTATGTACAACTTGAATGTAGTACTACATTTGAGAATGTTTTTTTAGAAATACAGGTAATAAAATCCTTCACAATGCCAAAAAAGCTAATTAATATTTGGTGTATTGTTATTTTTTCTTGGCAGTTCTTTTTAAAGCTTGATTTTATTCATAACGTATAAGCAATGTTGTATTCTGCTTGTTTCACTTAAAGTAATAGCATTTTTCATATTGCTGCATAATTTTCATATCTGTTATAATGATTATATAATACTGCACCCCAAAACTACCATTCACTTAATTTGAATAATTTACTGTATGAATGAACATTATGGCTGTTTCCCTTTTAAATTGATGCTGTGATAATTCTTTGAATTGGCATATTAATCATATTAGAGTTAATTTTTAATTAGAGAAGCTGTAGTAGATCTAACGTGGGCCAGTACCTATCAGAGTGGTGGTGGAAATGGAAGAAAGCCAGATTACAATGGGAAGACAGCAGGGTTTGTGTCAGATTAGTTATAAGGAGTGAGAAGAGAATAGTTGAAAATGGAGCTCTAAATGGCACCAGTTTTATTGCTTTTGGCTATAAGTTGAGCCTTCAACCATTAACTTAAAAACACAACACCTTGTTTACTTCTGCTTTACACATATTTGAAAATTTACTTCTAGATATTCTGCCTCACATTTCTAGTTAGGATACCTCCTTCCTATAGAATTTTGCACTGTTGGCTCTATGGTTTAAAAAACCAAAAACAAGCTTATCATTCCACTACCACCAGCACCTCCCCCCACATGTTTAGACCAGCCGTCTGGGTTTTGCCCAGTGAGCTCCTTTCTTGCTTTGCAATGTAAAGGTCAGCTTCTCATAAGATCTCTGGCGGGCTGCTGTTGGGCCAGGCACCGTGGCTCACACAGGTAATCTCAACAGCAGGAGGATCCTTGAGCACCAAAGTTCAAGATCATTCTGGGCAACGTAGGGAAATCCCATCTCTACAAAATAGAAAAAAGGTAGCAGGGTGTGGTGGTGCACACCTGTAGTCCCAGCTACTCGGGAGGCTGAGGTGGGAAGATAGCTTGAATCTGGGAGGTTGAGGCTGCAGTGAGCTGTGGTTGCTGTACTCTAGCCTGGGCCACAGAGCAAGATCCTGTCTAAAAAATAAAAATAAATAAAAATAAAAAGGCAGCCAACACATCAGCACCAGAAGCCAGTGACCTTGTCACACAGCTGAGATAATCAACAACATTTTGGAGATATGTGTAGACTTTCTGTATTTAATCTTCATACCCATCAAATTTGCTCAATTCTGAGGGATGTTTCCCACCAAAATTTAGCATTTTGAAATCTGAGTGCATCATGCAGTCAATCTGTACATTAATGTGGAAGGTTCTCTAAAGGAACGGTAGAAAGCCCAGGAGCCCTGGATACAGTCCCAGCATAGCTTTATCACTTTGGACTGGTTTGTTAACTCTACTGCATGTCCCACATCTGCACAAGTGAAACTAGTAATAATACAACTCTCATGGTGATTGAAAGGATTAGAGATTAGCCATAGCAGAATACGTAATGGACAGTAATAATGTTTGGGCGTGTTCCTCGAAGACACTCCAAATGTTGTCATGCTATCTTAAAATTGTTGGGAAGTTAGAAGCAGAGAAACGCAGTTCCTCTGAGTGTGACAGATGTGTGTATGTATTATAGGATCCTATTTTTTCTAGTTTTATTTTTTTAAACAATGATGATTTCCCCATGGCAACATTTTATCTGTGAAAATGACAACATAGTATATCCCATTATATAAGTTAGTATAGCTTGTCTAACCAGACCCCTATTGTTAGACATTTGTTTGTGTTTTTCACTACTAAACAGCTGTGAAAGAGATCATTTTGGCTATAACACTGATAAGGTTATATTATGAAGTATCGTATAAGCTACAAAATTGAAGAAATTTTGTGTCACCATGTTCAAAATAGTTAGAATTCTCTTACCATTTAAAAGGAAGAATTTATTGTGGATTTTTGAATTGCTGAGTAGTTAATTTCATTTCAAAGTAGTTATTCTTTGTTTTCAATACAATTAAAAGTAATTCTTTCTGTTCCAAGGAATGGCATCTCGGTCTGGTACAGATGTCGATGCAGCAAACCTCAGGGAAACATTCAGAAACTTGAAATATGAAGTCAGGAATAAAAATGATCTTACACGTGAAGAAATTGTGGAATTGATGCGTGATGGTAAGAAGAAACAATTAGAAGAATGAACTTCATTGTACAATTAATTTTATACTATGGTCTAGCAATAATTATATGTATAATAAAATATGAGAATTGTGGAATTATCCTGTACATAACCTTAATCTTACATACTTTAGTAAGAAGTTTAAGAAAAGTTATTTATGCCAATTTCCTAAAATGGTTTGAGATGTGTTGCCGTGCCCCAGGTTAGGTTAAGATGATCTCTTAGTTTTATTCTCAGTTTCTTCATCATGTTCCTATACAATATATCTGAAGTTGTTGAATAAAGTCATGGATTTTTTTTCCTTTTATTTCCAAATGTCTTTCCAGTTTCTAAAGAAGATCACAGCAAAAGGAGCAGTTTTGTTTGTGTGCTTCTGAGCCATGGTGAAGAAGGAATAATTTTTGGAACAAATGGACCTGTTGACTTGAGAAAAATAACAAACTTTTTCAGAGGGGATCGTTGTAGAAGTCTAACTGGAAAACCCAAACTTTTCATTATTCAGGTAATGTCTAACTGAGTGATTTGGTTATTGACGATTAAGCAGGGGTTACTTTTCTCAATTGTAAATTATCCAAAGGATAATTTTTTTCCTGAAGCTAATGAACTACTGTTACTTTTCATTTATTTACCACTTAAAAGATACAGAGTAAATTTTAATTTTATACTTATATCAAAAAGGCTCAGCATAATTAACATCCTTTTTTTTTCTTTTTTTTAAGACAGAGTCTCGGTCTGTCGCCCAGGCTGGAGTGCAGTGGCGTGATCTCGGCTCACTGCATGCTCCACCTCCCGGGTTCACACCATTCTCCTGCCTCAGCCTCCTAAGTAGCTGGGACTACAGGCGCCTGCCACCATGCCTGGCTAATTTTTTGTATTTTTTTTTTTAATAGAGACGGAGTTTCACCATGTTAGCCAGGATGGTCTCAATCTCCTGACCTTGTGATCCACCTGCCTTGGCCTCCCAAAGTGCTGGGATTACAGGTGTGAGCCACTGTACCTGGCCAATTGACATCCATTTTTACATAGCATTTTGATTTTATAGAAATAAGTTATATGTTCACACACAAATTTTTATAAATAAATATTTATTTTCTAACACCCAGGCCTGCCGTGGTACAGAACTGGACTGTGGCATTGAGACAGACAGTGGTGTTGATGATGACATGGCGTGTCATAAAATACCAGTGGAGGCGGACTTCTTGTATGCATACTCCACAGCACCTGGTGAGAAAGTTACTCATAATGAATGTTACATGTTGATTTAAATGAATTAACTGTGACTAATCATAGAGTTATGCAATGAAGAGTGTGTTTCAGGGACTGTCAAGATTTTGATATCCCTAAAGATATCAAAACTTGTCTATATTTTAGGGAACCTTCATCAACGAGAAGTCTCAAAAAGTTGTCTTTAGCCAAAAGTTTGGCTAGAAAATATGCATACATAGCTGGGAGCAGTGACTCACACCTGTAATCCTAGCGCTTTGGGAGGCCGAGGCAGGCGGATCACTTGAGGTCAGGAGTTCAAAACCAGCCTGGCCAACATGGTGAAACCTCGTCCCTACTAAAAATACAGAAAAATTAGCTGGGCGTGGTGGCACACACCTGTAATCCCAGCTACTTGGGAGGCTGAGGCAGGAGAATAGCTTGAACTTGGAAGGCAAAGGTTGTGGTGAGCCAAGACTGCACCACTGCACTCCAGCCTGGGCGACAGAGCGAGACTCCGTCTCAAAAAAAAGGAAAAAAGAAAATATGCGTACGTAGAGTAGACTAGCACAATATCATTTATTGGACTTAATATCGGGTTGAATATTATGCGGCAACAGTGGCCAAGTCAGAGCTTCCCCTGCATCTTAGAGAAGAAGAGAGGTGCGTTTCTCAGGAGTTATTTGAAAGGTAGTAAATAAAAAAGATAAACATGACTACAAGAGGATAGATGTGGAGTGGGAGAAAATAAGGTAAAAAATGATACATGAATATGCCATTAACCTCCACGTCTTTACTGTTCTGCTGCACATGTCATCATCTAAATAATATTTGTTGATTATACCACCATTTACTTACACAACTAAGGGTGTCAGAGAGTTTGGAAATTTAAGGTAAATGTATTCTTAAGCAGTGTTGCATTTCAAAATATGCTCAATATGGTTTATCTTATCCTCTAGGCATCTTTCCAAGCAAAGAACCTCTAAGTTGAAAGCAATGGATCTAACAGTTAACCTAGAAAAAAAAGTATGATAAATACACTATTTTCCCTTTTTGGACCTTTTGAATACTCGGTAGTGTGTTTATTATACTTTATTCAGATGCTCTGTAGACAAGTAGGACACTCAAAGCAATTTATTTCTTGGCTAAGTCAGTATTAAAATAAGGTGAAATCTGATTGGAACACTGTGCTACTTATAATGATCCTTTTTATGCGTCTTTACTTTTGCATCTTACCTTCTGCGTGTTTGCTATTCTTGCCTATTGAAAGGGGAGTCCAGAAAGTAAAACTTTCAATAATTCAGTGTTCGTGAAGCTCGTCCCTGGCCAGCTTTGCTGAAAGCAGGGGGTGTACGCACAGCACACATTCTTCCTTCTTCATCATCATTTCTTCTGAAACCAAAGGTGTCTTTCTTTTTTTCTTTGTATGGCTAATAAGACTTGTGTAAGTTTATGCTTATTTTTGCCTTTGTGACTACATAATAATTTATAGAATCAACTAAAATCAGCTATCCGTGGTATTTTGGTTGTATTTTGCCTTTTAGGTTATTATTCTTGGCGAAATTCAAGGGATGGCTCCTGGTTCATCCAGTCGCTTTGTGCCATGCTGAAACAGTACGCCGACAAGCTTGAATTTATGCACATTCTTACCCGGGTTAACCGAAAGGTGGCAACAGAATTTGAGTCCTTTTCCCTTGATGCTACTTTTCATGCAAAGAAACAGATTCCATGTATTGTTTCCATGCTCACAAAAGAACTCTATTTTTATCACTAAAGAAATGGTTGGTTGGTGGTTTTTTTTAGTTTGTATGCCAAGTGAGAAGATGGTATATTTGGTACTGTATTTCCCTCTCATTTTGACCTACTCTCATGCTGCAGAGGGTATTTTAAGACATACTCCTTCCATCAAGTAGAACCACTATGAAGCTACCTCAAACTTCCAGTCAGGTAGTTGCAATTGAACTAAATTAGGAATAAATAAAAATGGATACTGGTGCAGTCATTATGAGAGGCAATGATTGTTAATTTACAGCTTTCCTGATTAGTAAGTTACAGTGATGCTGTGCTATGAATTTTCAAGTAATCGTGAAAAAGTTAAACATTGAAGTAATGAATTTTTATGATATTCCCCCCACTTAAGACTGTGTATTCTAGTTTTGTCAAACTATAGAAATGATGATGTGGAAGAACTTAGGCATCTGTGGGCATGGTCAAAGGCTCAAACCTTTATTTTATAATTGATATACAAAGATGACTTAACTGCATTTTTAGACCATTTATCTGGGATTATGGTTTTGTGATGTTTGTCCTGAACACTTTTGTTGTAAAAAAAAAATAATAATGTTTAATATTGAGAAAGAAACTAATATTTTATGTGAGAGAAAGTGTGGGCAAACTAACTTGACTTTTAAGGCTAAAACTTAACATTCATAGAGGGGTGGAATTTTAACTGTAAGGTGCTACAATGCAGCTGATCTACCAGCATAAATACCTTCTGATTTGTCCCTATGCATATCAGTTGAGCTTCATATACCAGCAATATATCTGAAGAGCTATTATGTAAAAACCCCAAACTGTTGATTATTAGCCAGGTAATGTGAACAAATTCTATAGGAACATATGAAAGTACAACTTAAATAATAAAAAGTGGAATATAAGGAAAGCAATAAATGGATGGGCTGAGCTGCCTGTAACTTGAGAGCAGATGGTTTGAGCCTGAGCAGAGACATGACTCAGCCTGTTCCATGAAGGCAGAGCCATGGACCATGCAGGAAGGGCCTACAGCCCACTTCTCCATACACACTGGTGTGTGTGGATGATGCTGCCAGGGCACCATTGCCAAGTAAGAAAGTGAAGCAAATCAGAAACTTGTGAAGTGGAAATGTTCTAAAGGTGGTGAGTCACAATAAAAATCACAGCACTCTTTGTAGCAAAATTCTTAAGTATGTTATTTTCTGTTGAAGTTTACAATCAAAGGAAAATAGTAATGTTGTATACTGTTTACTGAAAGAAAAAGACCATGGCATATAGGACTCTAGACAACATCCAGCCGGAGGCCAGAGCTGAGCACCCAGCCCGGGAGGCAGGCTCCAAGCCTCAGCAGGTGCTGAGCCGTCACTGCCCCAAGTCTCACTGGCTGTCAGTATGGCATTTCACGGGAGATTTCTTGTTGCTCAAAAAATGAGCTCGCATTTGTCAATGACAGTTTCTTTTTTCTTACTAGATCTGTAACTTTTGTAAATACACATAGCATGTAATGGTATCTTAAAGTGTGTTCCTGCGTGACAATTTTGTACAAATTTGTTATTTTCCATTTTTATTTCAAAATATACATTCAAACTTAAAATTACCAATGTCTTCGAGTTTTTTGTTGCTGTTGTTTTTGATGTTGTGCTACTAATTGGAAGTTAAAATGTTTTTAATCAGAAGCTTGATTTGGAAGGGTCAAAGAGGAAGCACCAGAACCCTAGCCTAGTTTTTTGAGGTGGTGGCAGTTATTGAACAGGGCAGACAGATGGCTTATGCTTCCCAAGTCCTCGCAGAAGGTCCTGACCCTAAAATGACTACAATGCCAGAAGATACTTTGTTTGCATAGATCTCAGGCCTTAAATGTGACCATATGTGTGAATTTGAAACTTTTTCCACAAGATAAATTTTAAATGTGTCTAATGGGAAGAACAACCTAAGAGAATATACAACAAGCTGTTGATGTTTACTGATGGCCTCCTCTGGGCGCTGGGATTTTGACAGAGGAATTTGCTGTCTTTTTACTTCATATGCTTAGAAAAAGAATATAGGAAAGTGGGGTTGTGGGTGATTTAAAATTTCTTCCAATATTTCTATAATGAAAATATATTACTTTTAAATCAGAAACAAAATAAAATTGTCCGAATTAGGAAAAGGGGACTTCTGTTTCTGAGGAGTAGAGAGTAGCATGAATGAGTTCTTTAAGGCCATATGAAAGCGGTGGTTCTATAAAGTGTTGAGGATAATCTGGCTTATTCTAGTCTCCCTGTTAAGTAAAGAGGTTTCAGATACAAAGGAAAAGACCAGCAACCCAATAGGAAAATAAGCCAAGGACATGAACAGACAGTTCACAGAAAAAAGAAAACCCAAATGTCCCTTAAATTCAATAAAGAGCTTGATCTGCATCATAATAAGAGAAATGCACATTAAAGTATCATCCGTCATCTATCAGACCGGCAAAAACCCCAGTTTGGTAACATATTCTGTTGGCAAGATGTGAGAAATGTATACTCTCCCATTGACGGGAGTATGATACGGTAAAATTATCTGTGGAGGGGAGTCTGACAATACCTATCAAATTATTTGTTCTTTGAAGTAGCAGTCCCGTTTCTTGGAATCCAGCCTATCCATACACCTATGTGTGTACAAAATTATATATAAGCTTTTCATCACAATGTTGTTTTGGTGTTAAAAAAGGGCAGCAACTCAGCCGTGAAGTGTTATGGGAAGTCAGGGACCCCGAACGGAGGGACCTGCTGAGGCCGTGACAGAGGAACAGAAATTGTGAAGATTTCATGGACATTTCTCACTTCCCCAGTCAATACTCTTGTGATTTCCTATGCCTGTCTTTGCTTTGATCTCTTTGTCCCATCATCTTCGTAAGCTGAGGATGTGTGTTGCCTCAGGACCCTGTGATGATTGCGTTAACTGCACAGATTGTTCTTAGGGCATGTGTGTTTGAACAGTGTGAAATCTGAGCACCTTAGGAATAGGATAACAGCAATTTTTCAGGGAACAAAGGAGATAGCCTTAAAGTCTGGCTGCCTGTGGGCCAGGCGGAACAGAGCCATATTTCTCTTATTACCGAAAACAGATAAGAGAAATATTGCTGAATATAAAGTGTTGAGGAAAATCTGGAAAATATAAAGTGTTGAGGAAAATAAGGAATATTAATAATTAACAGCCCTGGGAGAAGAATGCATTCCCGGGTGGGGGGCCTCTAAAATGGCCGCTGTGGGGGTGTCTGCCTTACGCAGTTGCAGATAAGGGATGAAACACACCCTGGCCTCCTGCAGCGCCCCTAGGCTTGCTAGGATTAGGAAATTCCAGCCTGGTGAATTCTAGTCAGACTGGTTCTCTGCGCTTGAACCCTGTTAAGATGTTTATCAATGACAATGCGAGCACAGCGGGACATGGAAGTTCATTACTGATTCCCGTTTCGCTCTGACCTTGTGATCCCGCCCTGACCTTCTGCCTTGTGATCTTTCGTCGCCCTTGAAGCATGTGATCTCTGTGACCCACACCTTATTTGTACACTCCCTCCCCTTTGAAAATTGCTAATAAACACTTGCTGATTTTACGGCTCAGGGGGCATCACGGAACCTGCCGACATGTGATGTCTCCCCCAGACACCCAGCTTTAAAATTTCTCTCTTGTACTCTTTCCCTTCTCAGACTGGCCGACACTTAGAGAAATAGAAAAGAACCTACGTGAAATATCGGGGGCTGGTTTCCCCCGGTAGTGAAGGAGACAGGTTAGATACATTGGAGCTTCCACACAGGAGAGAGGGAAGGAACTGGAGGAGAAGGTGAGTTGAAAGATTTGGGGGTTTTGTTTTTAAGTGAGAGAGATTTGAATAGGTTTAATGCTGATGGTGGGGATCCAGTTAAGAGAAAGACTGAAAATACTAGAGGGAAAGGTAACTGACAGTAAAGAGTTCCTAAGAACCCCAAGCAGTAAATTCTAGCCTAGCTGGGGGTGCGGTGTGAAGAAGCGAAGAACCTTTATTTATTTATTTTTTTTAATGGGCCGGGTGTGAAGCTACATTTGTAGTTTTGTGGCAGGAAGTTCCCTTACTGTAACTTCTATATTTTCTGTGAAGCAGAAGACAAGAACTCTGTTCAAAGTTAGGGAGATGATAAATTGAGGGCTAGAAGAGTAAGGCAGGCTTGAAACAATCATTGTCACGAATGCGAGTTGACCAGAGATTAGTAAGGTCGCTGGGCCATGTGTAGGGGCCCAGTTGAAACCAGCGATTACAAATGTGCAGTGGTTCCAGGCTGTGCAGCTGTGTGAATCTACCTGATGACCCTCGGTTGCTTGGGTACTGCCATGGATAGCACATGTGTTGGCTTTGTCCAACTTTGGGCTTTTGGCCACATTGATTTTAAAAAGACAGAGGAGCCACAGATTTGAGAGTACTGCAAAATGACTTTCCAAATTGATGAACCATGGACTCAGCTAGATAGACAGAGAAATGAAAAGAAGGGACTAATAGGGAATAAGACGTGTGATCCATGACCCATGGCCCTGATGGACGTGAAGATCCACTGTTGTGGGAGGAGTGGAACACTAACACTAAATGATGGAGGCTGTGGTCAGAAACAGGTCAATGATGGAGGCTGTGGTCGGAAACAGGTCAGTGATGGAGGCTGTGGTCAGAAACAGGTCAATGATGGAGGCTGTGGTCGGAAACAGGTCAATGATGGAGGCTGTGGTCAGAAACAGGTCAATGATGGAGGCTGTGGTCAGAAACAGGTCAATGATGGAGGCTGTGGTCAGAAACAGGTCAATGATGGAGGCTGTGGTCGGAAACAGGTCAATGATGGAGGCTGTGGTCAGAAACAGGTCAATGATGGAGGCTGTGGTCGGAAACAGGTCAATGATGGAGGCTGTGGTCGGAAACAGGTCAATGATGGAGGCTGTGGTCGGAAACAGGTCAATGATGGAGGCTGTGGTCGGAAACAGGTCAATGATGGAGGCTGTGGTCAAACAGGTCAATGATGGAGGCTGTGGTCGGAAACAGGTCAGTGATGGAGGCTGTGGTCAAACAGGTCAATGATGGAGGCTGTGGTCAAACAGGTCAATGATGGAGGCTGTGGTCGGAAACAGGTCAATGATGGAGGCTGTGGTCAAACAGGTCAATGATGGAGGCTGTGGTCGGAAACAGGTCAGTGATGGAGGCTGTGGTAAGAAACAGGTTGAATTGGAGGGGCACACATTTGGTCATGAAAATGGTGGGACTAAGAAGAATGAAGTGGCATGCAAGAGACCATTATAGAAATGATGTGGAACTCAGAGTGAGGATGTTGGGTGTGTGCTCTTCTGTATGGACATTGACTTTATGCTAAAATGAGATTCACTATGTGGGAACATAGTAATAAAATAATGTGGCTGGGCGCGGTGGCTCACACCTGTAATCCCAACACTTCAGAAGGCTGAGGCGGGCGGATAGCAACCTTTCCAAATTTATAAATGTCATCATACTTCAGTTTACAATAGTATGTAATTTTTTGACCTCTAAGTTCTCCAAGGTCCTTCCCCATGTTTAAGGCTTTCAAAATTAACTGATTATTCTACTAAAAAGCTAAAAATAGGTTTTTTGTTTCCAAATAATCAGAACATAATATAGTCAAAAGCACCATATAGAAATAGTTCCCTGTTTCCAGCCAATGCGGCTGTGTCTCTGTTTTGAACATTTGCCTCCAGAGTGTTGCTGATGCAGTTCAAACAGAAAGGACTGAGAAATAAAATTTGCAAGTGGTTTCTGTTGAGAGTTTCTATTGTTTATAAGTCTGCGAGAATTAGTTACGTTACAGCAGGGAGTGAGAGAGAGAAGCAGCGAGTACCAAAACCTTGCTGAGCTCCTACCTGCCCTCCACATTTCTTGCCCGTCACCCCATGGCTACCTGCCCCCTGCGATGAACTTGAGACCTTGAAATGAGAAACCCAGATTTGTCTGGCGTGTGCACATCACCTGTGGTCTAACTCATCTCCCTGAAAGAAACCAAAATATTTCACCCCAAAATACCCTTCTTTGACATGTTTTGAGATGGCTGCTCAGAGGGCCTGTGAGCATGGGCAGCCCTGCAAAGGTGTCTGGTGGGGGAGATTTGCATCTGCAGGGAAAATCAGCAGTGATACAGTCAGGCTTAGAGTTCCTCCCTTGTCTGGATCTAGAAAAGATTAACTGAGAGTGACATATTTAAAGAGCTGAAAGAAACATTTCCCATCTATTCTCTCTGAGGGTTGCCACCTGCAAGGTTTCATCTACATAACAAGACCACCTTTGCAGGCCAGGCCTCCTCTTCTCCCCCTCCCATAACCTGTCTTGCCATTAGAAACTGATTTACCACCACAACCTGCTTTTAGCCATGCTCTGAGGCCCCACTCTTCCCATAACCTCGAGACGGCATAAAGAGGTCAACCATCTGGCCATTTCTTTGAGTTCTTATATTTTGTAGGACTCCCATATATATTAACAAATTTGTATGCCTTTTCTCCTATTAATATGCCTTTTGTCAGTTGATTTTTCAGTGAACCTTCAGCGGGTGAAGGAGAAGTTTTCTCTTGGCCCCTACAATCCCTTTACCCTAAACCAGGCTGATACAAAAATTAAATGATGTAACTATTTTAAAATCTGCTTTTGTTGGGCACAGTGACTCACACCTATAATCCCAGCACTTTGGGAGCCCAAGGCAGGAGGATTGCTTGAGTCCAGGAATTTGAGACCAGCCTGGCCAACATAGCAAGACCCTATCTCTACAAAAAAATTTTAAAAATCAGTCAAGTGCTGCCTGCAGTCCCAGCTGCTTGGGAGGCTGAGGTGGGAGGATCCCTTGAGCCCAGTAATTGAAGGCTGCAGTGAGCTATGATTGCACAACTGACTGCACGCCAGCCTGGGCTCAGAGCAAGACTGTCTCAAATTAAAAAGTAAGTAAATAAATAAATAAGTAAAAAGTATCTGCTTTTAATGGACAGATTTGTTCTTTCTAATTTACTTCCTGCCACTTTATTAATCAACTTGGTAGGCTGAAAAAAAGTTTTTAAATCTTGTCTTTATAAATGAGAAAAGAAAATAGCTTTTATCCAAGGAAGGTGAGTTCTTTAAAATTATCAGGCCCAGAGAGACTTTTTTTTTGAGACAGTCTTGCTCTGTCACCCAGGCTGGAGTGCAGTGGCACGATCTTGGCTCACTGCAACCTCTGCCTCCTGGATGCAAGCGATTCTTCTGTCTCAGCCTCCCGAGTAGCTGGGATTACAGGCATGCCACCACGCCTGGATAAATTTTGTATTTTTAGTAGAGATGGGGTCTCGCCATGTTGGCCAGGCTGGTCTCGAACTCCTGACCTCAGGTGATCCGTCCACCTTAGCCTCCCAAAGTGCTGGGATTATAGACGTGAGCCACTGCATGTGGCCCAGAGAGACATTAAGATGAGCCAGCAACCACGTTGTACTTCCCTCTTGAGCGATATATTCATCTTCTGAGACTTCTTGCTGTTGCCATAATAGCTATAAATTAACCTAATAATAATGTACTTGACACTATAACCCACACACTATAGCTTAACAATGTATAGCCAATCATTAATGTTATTTCTGTAAACCAATGAGACTTCCTGTCATACAACTTTGTATCAGCCCACTGCTTGTCCCCTTTGCCTTTAAAAAACCTGCTTGTAGCTTTCAGTGCCTGCAGATCCTAGGAGCTCCCAGCCGAGGACGTCAGATCTCATCATCCTTGCTGCTTTGCCACCCCATTCCCCTCAATAAAGTGGTTTGATCCCCCCAGCCAAAAACAAAAACAAACAAACAAAATTGGCTTGTAACAAAGGCCAAACAAAGTATTTTTAATACAGACAGGGTTTCACTGTGTTAGCCAGGATGGTCTCAATCTCCTGACCTTGTGATCTGCCCACCTTGGCCTCCAAAAGTGCTGGGATTACAGGCATAAGCCACTGCACCTGGCCCCTTTACTTTCTTAATAAACTTGTTTTGACTTAACTTGACGGAGTCGCCTTAAATTCTTTCTTGCGTGAGATCCAAGAACCCGCTCTTGGGGGTCTGGATTGGGACCCCTTTCTAATAACATTTTGGTTTATTCAATGAGCTCATGAAAAAGAAAGATGGGCTAGACTCCGGACTACTCTAGTACATTTGTGTCCCTAAAGTTATCCTGCTAAAATATTAACATGATTTCTATGGATGCTTGCCAGGTCCAACCCACAGACGCTGGCCAAACGACGGATCAAAGAATGCACTCAAGACACTGGTATCCAGTGAAAGAGTGGGCTAGGGGACTGGGCCGTGCACAGACCCTGAGGAGGGTGCTGTAAGGAGTCAGCAGCCGTGGCCCTGACAAGTTGGTGCTGCAGGCATTTATTTAGTACAGATTTAATGACAAAGGCTTTGAGTCAACACACTTGTGGGTAATTAACATGGTCGCCCTCCCCGGAGAGAGTAGTCCCACATAGATGATTAAAGGCCAGGTTCTGAGCCTAAGTAAACTAACTTATCTAGATCAGTTTCTTTACATCCCCTTGTTATCTAACCTAAGCTCTTAAGATAATTCAGCTGCCTTCAGCCAAACTTTCTTCGGAAGGTATGTAAACTCCCAGCCTTCCGAGAAGGTTTGCGTCCTTTTCCTATAATTTTTCCTACCACCCTGACTGCTCTCCTACAATTCTCTTCATAAATTTCTCCTAAATCCCACCACCGCCAACCAAGTCACTGATGGAAGCTTGTTGTGAACGTTTATCTATGAGCCATAGGCCCATCTACTTTATGTTCAAGCCCTGATGTAAATGTCCCTCATGTCACGGCACTGATACTAACTATGAAACCTCTGTGGAGAGGGGCATAATTGAAAATTGCATCAAGTAAATTCCAGAAAATTCAAAGTTGACATCTGAACTTTCTTTGGAGTTTGTTGGGCACCTCGTTTTTCAGCATGTGAAACTCACAGGCAATCTATGACTAAGAAATATTTTTCACAGGCCAAGCATGGTGGCTCACGCTTGTAATCCCAGAATTTTGGGAGGCCGAGGCAGGTGGATCACCTGAGGTCAGGAGTTTGAGACCAGTCTGGCCAACATGGTGAAACCCTATCTCTAGTAAAAAAAAAAAAAAAAAAAAAATACAAAAATTAGCTGGGCATGGTGGCAGGCACCTATAATCCCAGCTACTCGGGAGGCTGAGGCAGGAGAATCCCTTGAACCCAGGAGGCAGAGGTTGCAGTAAGCAGAGATCGTGGATATCACACCATTGCACTCCAGCCTGGGTGACAAGAGTGAAACTCCATCTCAAAAATTAAAAAAAAAAAAGAAAAAATATTTTTCACAAACTGCCATCACAGTTCATTTCAACTCAGAATCCTCCCCTCCCTGCCCCAGCTCCCATATCCACCTTTTCTCCATTGTGTTTTGTGTAGTTTGGCTAATAACAGCTTGGGATCCTCTATCTAGCTGCCACTTGCCCAATCTGAACTCCAGTTTCTGCTTCCCCAAAATAGAAACAATAATATTGTCAAAAGACGAAATTACAACAAATTTAGTTTAAAGATCTAATTGGCTTAATTAGCAATTCATGAATTAGATAACATCTCTGTAAAAATAGACAGGTGCTCCGATGGGCTGAGCAGAAGAGATTGGCTTTGTAAACCAAAAATAAAATTCTGAGCCTCCCACTATCTGAACAGGCCCCTTCTCTTGGCAAGGGCATTACAAAGTTAACCTGAAAAACTAATTCAGGCCACGATGGGAAGAGGGAAACAGATATGCTTCATTATACCTTCCTCCCTTTTGGAGTTACAGATAGAACAGACTCTTTAAGTCTGATAAGAAACATTTACAATCTATTCTCTCTGAAGCATGTCCTCTGGAGGCTTCATCTGTCTGATAAAACCTTGGTTTCCACAACCCCTTATTGTAACCCAGACATCCTTTCTATTTAATAACTCTTTCAACCAATCCCCAATCAGAAAATCTTTAAATCTACCTGCGACCTGAAAACCCCCACTTGGAGTTGTCACAGCTTTCCAGACCAAACCAATGTACATCTTACATGTATTGATTGATGTCTCATATCTCCCCAAAGTATAAAACCAAGCTGTGCCCCACCCACTTTAGCACGTGTTGTCAGGACCTCCTGAGGTTGTGCCACAGACACATCCTAAACCTTGGCAAAATAAACTTTCTAAATTGACTGCGACCTGCCTCAGATACCTTTCATTTACAGCTTTATAGGCAAAAAGGAGCTGAAACAAGGAACAAACAGTGGATTGGTCATTTCAAAGTTACTTTCCTTATAGAGTTAAAACAGAGGGAATTTTTTGTCATGCTGGCTCAGGTAAACTAGGCCCCTTCTGATTGGTTCCTGTGTCTCCTGTTTTTTTGAAAACTGGCCCATTCAAAGTTCAGTTTGATTATGTGGCACCTAGCATGAGGAACTCCATTCTGGTTTGGTCTGGTCTGGTCTGGTGGGCCTAGTGCAGGAGCTCACTCCAAAGCAGTGGCCTCCCATAAATTCATTTAATAGTCTTCCTTCAAAGTAGAAGTGATATGAGAATTTTTAAACAGATAACAGCAGGAAAGATGTCTAACAAGTTAAAGTACTATAGAACCATGTAAATTTTTCTAAATATCCCCCACAGTTTGATACCATTAAAGATGTCAGTAAGGCTAAGAAAACTGTTCTATTTACTTATCAACACTTGATATAGCCTCAGCTTTGTGCCAGCCTCTATGCTAAGCGGGATCCTAAACATTAACTCATGTAATCCTCTTATCAACCTTAGGAGATATCCTCAATTCACTGAGGGAAAACTGAAGTAACCTGACCAGGGTCACAGCGTATTATGAAATGGCAGGGTCGGGATTTGAACTCAAGAGCCTTACTGTAGACTCTGTGCTCTGAGCCACCATGCTAAGCCATCTAGAGAGAGATGTCCTGTGTTACTGTGGCAGCTGTGTTAGCAGGTTTAGCCCTAAACATACAGACAGTCCCTGGGGTATCTACAGTTTCCATTCAACGTTTATAGAGTGCTTACAATTTGTTTGCCAGGCATTGTGCTAGGTGCTGGGACTACAGAGCGAAAAGACTCATCTCAGGCCTTTGAGGAACCTGTCAGATGGTTGGTGAGACAAACAAGGAATACCTACATGATCATGTAAAATATATATTTGGTCTTCCATGGTCTCTTGGCATACAGCTAAAACCCTTAGAACCTCCAAAGTGCTGTCTTTTTGTATGCTAATGAGTTGACTGAAGGCTGGCAGCACCCAGGTGGCTTCAGTATAGGGGCTGGTCACAAGAAAGACCAAGGCAGGATTAGAGAGTTGGGACTTTCAGCCCCACCCCCAACCTCCCGGGAGGAGAGAGAGGCTGAGGTTAAGTTGATCACCAATGGCTAACGGTGAATTAATTGTATCTATGTAATGAAGCTTCCATAAAAACCCAAAAGGGTTTGAGGAACTTCTGGATAGCTGAACACATGGAGGTTCCTGTAAGGTGGTGCCCAGGGAGGGTGTGGAAGCTGCCTTCCAATTTCCTCATACCTCACCCTATGCATATCTTCACCTGTATCCTTTGTAATATTCTTTATAATGAATCTGTTAATATAGATGTTTCCCTGAGTCCTGTGAGCCACTCTAGCAAATTAATTGAGTCCAGCGAGAGGGTGTGCAAACCCCAGCTGGTAGGAGGTCAGTCAGAAGCACGGGCGAAACAATCTGTGGCTTCTGATTATCATCAGAAGTGGGGGTGTGGGGGACAGTCTTGGGGACTGAGTCCTTGACCTGTGGGATCTGACACTGTTTCCAGGTGGATGACGTCAGAATTGAATTAGAGGACACTCAGCTGCTATTGGCTGCTGTAGAATTGCTTGGTCCGTGGAGAAACCTCACACATCTGGGCACAGAAGTATTTTGTGTTGTGGGAAAGCTGAGGAAAAATATTTTTGAGTTTTTCCATACTCAACCTGGTAAGAAGCTTTCTCTTCATTCCAAGTCAACAGGAGTAAACTGAGTCCAAGAAAATTCCAGAGCATGAGAAGTCTAGCCTCTACCTTATCCTAGATAATGAATTGGCCAGCCTCCTAAACTGTACCTACTTATCTGTCAGAAAGCAAAGCAAGAGATCTGGGTGACTCACTGGGAGCTGTGGCTTACGCCTGTAATCCCAGCACTTTGGGAGGCCCAGGTGGGCAGATCACAAGGTCAAGAGTTCAAGACCAGCCTGGCCAATATGGCGAAACCCCATCTCTACTATAAATACAAAAATTAGCTGGGCATGGTGGCACACGCCTGTAATCCCAGCTACTCTGGAAGCTAAGGCAGGAGAATCGCTTGAACCTGGGAGGCAGAGGCTGCAGTGAGCCGAGATTGCACCACTGCCCTCCAGCATGGGCGACAGAGCGAGACTTTGATTCAAAATAATAATAATAATAAATCTTGGTGACTCAAGAACTTAAAAAAATACACATAATTCTGGTCAATCCCAAGGCAGGTCAGTGTAAGGGCTATGTTCAACTCAATTAAATTGGACCCAAGCACCCTGGGGAATGGAGGTCTTAAGGAGATGGCATATCCTGCTTCACACAGACTACACAGCGACCAGGCCAAGCTAAGCCAGCATAGCTCAGCTTTTTAGGGACTGATCTTAACACCCATGTGGGATCCTGGATTAGACCTTGCCCTGGGAAGGAACACTGATTTCCCCATTGGGTTTTTACAAAGTGGTAGGGTATGGAGAGGAAGAACTATCACAACGGTGGAGTAAGTGGTAGAAAGAAACAGATCTGGGGTGAAAGGTTTATGCTTGGAATTCATTCCTTAGTGTTAATGGAGTTTATTCTGAGCCATTATGAGTGACCATGGCCCAGGGAGGTCTCATGAGGACCTAAGAAATTGTGCCTGAGATGGTCAGGTTACAGTTTGGTTTTATACATTTTAGGGAGACAGGAGTTACAGGCAAAGATGTAAACCAATACATATGAAGTATACATTGGTTTTGAGACTGGCAGGCAGGTTGGTTCCCTACTTTAAGATGGTCTGGAGGAAAAGCATAAGGAGGCCCCCACTCAAGCTCTAGCTTACCTAACTCTCAGCCAGTCAGCAACAAAAGACCCAAGGAGAGATTAACTGCAAGCTCTTATTTCAGGGGAGCTGGGGACTTCCCCAGAGCCGTACACGTCAAGTTAAACTCCAGCCTGCAATTACTCCTTCCTCATTTTAATACCAAAAGTCATACTCAGGGCTGGAGATTTAAAACGCAAAGGCTACATACGATGTGTGAAGAAGCATGTTGAACCACTGGCAAGCAGGAGAAAAGCCCCTCCTATGTGTGCCCTGATGTAACCCTTTGCTTCACAAAGACCCTAAAACTAACCCACACACTGTTCTCCGGGAGCAGCCCATTCTTTGCACTTTCTCCGTGCTGGCTCCCTTGAGCGCAAGCTAAAATAAACTTTCTCTTTGCTGCTATGTCTGGTGATCTCTCTTGACTTCGAGCCTGGGAGATTACATGAACCTGCAACTGCCCTAATGGGGTCCCCTTGCCTGCTGACTAGACAGAGCTGATTTATCAAGGAAGGGGAATTGCAATAGAGTTTAATTCACACAGAGCCAGTTGTGGGGGAGAGCGGAGTTTTATTTTTACTCAAATCAGTCTCCTTGAAAACTCATGGATCAGGGTTTTTAGGGATAATTTGGTGGGTAGGGGGTCAGAAAGTGAGACAGTGCTGCTTGGTCAGGTGAGAGATGAAATCATAGGGAGCTGAAGCTTGTCGTCTTGAGCTAAGTCAGTTCCTGAATGAGGGTCACAAGATCAGATGACCAGTTTATCGATCTGGGTGGTGCCAGCTGATCCATTGAGTGCAGGGTCTGCAAAATATTTCAAAGCACTGATTTTATGTTTTACAATAGTGATGTTATCGGCCGGGCGCAGTGGCTCACGCCTGTAATCCCAGCACTTTGGGAGGCCGATGTGGGCGGATCACCTAAGGTCAGGAGCTCGAGACCAGCCTGACCAACACAGAGAAACCCCGTCTCTATTAAAAATACAAAATTAGCTGGGCATGGTGGCGCATGCCTGTAATCCCAGCTACTTGGGAGGCTAAGGCAGGAGAATCACTTGAACCCAGAAGGCGGAGGTTGCAGCGAGCCAAGATCGCCCAGCTAATGCTACATACAATGTATAAAGAAGCAGGTTGAACCACTGTGCAAGCGTTAGAAAAACCCCTCCTGTAGATCCCTTGATGGAACCCTGCCTTTCACAAAGGCCCGATAAAACTAACCCACACAGGCGTCTCAGGGAACAGTCCATTCTTTGTTCTTTCTTGAGCACAAGCTAAAATAAACTTTCTTTGGGAGGCCAAGGCTGGTAGATCACCTGAGGTCACAAGTTGGAGACCAGCCTGGGCAATATGGCAAAACCCTGTCTCTACTAAAAATACAAAAAATTAGCCAGGTGTGGTGGCAGGCGCCTGTAATCCCAGCTACTTGGGAGGGTGAGGCAGGAGAATCGCTTGAACCCGGGAGGCAGAGGTTGCCGTGAGCTGAGATTGCGCCACTGAACTCCAGCTTGGGCAGCAGAGTGAGACTCCATCTCAAAATAAATAAATAAATAAATAAACAAACAAACAAAGTTTCTCTTTGCTGCTATATCTGGTGATCTCTCTCAATTTCTAACATGGGACATTACAGGAACCCAGGGCATTGGTAACAGTTGACCTGGAAAGGCAGGAAGGACATCTGGAAACATGGGCTTACAGGTCATAGGTGAATTCAAATATATATATATATATATATATTTTTTTTTTTTTTTGTGAGACGGAGTCTCACTCTGTCACCCAGGCTGGAGTGCAGTGGTGTGATCTCAGCTCACTGCAACCTCTGCCTCCCAGGTTCAAGCAATCCTTCTGCCTCAGCTTCCCAAGTAGCTGGGATTACAGGCATGCGCCACCACTCCTGGCTAATTTTTTTGGATTTTTAGTAGAGGCGGGGTTTCACCATATTGGCCAGGTTGGTCTCTAACTGCTGACCTTGTGATCCATCCACCTTAGCCTCCCAAAGTGCTGGGATTACAGGCATGAGCCACCGTGCCGGATTGTATATTTTTCTTTATTCTGGGGTACATGTGCAGAACGTGCAGGTTTGTTACATAGGTATACACGTGCCATGGTGGTTTGCTGCACGCATCAACCTGTCATCTACATTAGGTATTTCTCCTAATGCTATCCCTTCCCCAGACTCCCCACCCGCAACAGGCCCCAGTGTGTGATATTCCCCTTCCTGTGTCCATGTGTTCTCATTGTTCAACTTCCACTTATGAGTAAGAACATGTGATGTTTGGTTTTCTGTGCTTGTGTTAGTTTGCTGAGAATGATGGTGTCCAGCTTCATCCATGTCCCTGCAAAGGACATGAACTCACCCTTTTTTATGGCTGCATAGTATTCCATGGTGTCTATGTGCCACATTTTCTTTATCCAGTCTATCACTAATGAGCATTTGGGTTGGTTCCAAGTCTTTGCTATTGTGAACAGTGCTGCAGTAAACATATGTGTGCAGGTGTCTTTATAGTAGAATCATTTCTAATCCTTTGGGTATATACCCAGTAATGGGATTGCTGGGTCAAATGGTATTTCTGGTTCTAGATCCTTGAGAAATTGCCACACTGTCTTCCACAATGGTTGAACTAATTTATACTACCACCAACAGTGTAAAAGTGTTCCTATTTCTCTACATCCTCTCCAGCATCTGTTGTTTCCTGACTTTTTAATGATCGCCATTCTAACTGGTGTGAGATGGTATCTCATTGTGGTTTTGATTTGCATTTCTCTAATGACCAGCAATGATGAGCTTTTTTTTCATATGATTGTTGGCTGCATAAATGTCTTCTTTTGAGAAGTATCTGTTCATATCCTTCACCCACTTTTTGATGGGGTTGTTTTTTTCTTGTAAATTTGTTGAAGTTCTTTGCAGATTCTGGATATTAGCCCTTTGTCAGATGCATAGATTACAAAAATTTTCTCCAATTCTGTAGGTTGCCTGTTCATTCTGATGATAATTTCTTTTGCTGTGTAGAAGTTCTTTAGTTTAATTGGATCCCATTTGTCAATTTTGGCTTTTGTTGCCACTCCTTTTGATATTTTAGTCATGAAGTCTTTGTCCATGCCTATGTCCTGAATTGCCTAGGTTTTTCTTCTAGGCTTATGGTTTTAGGTCTTACATTTAAGTCTTTAATCCATCTTGAGTTAATTTTTGTATAAGGTGCAAGGAAGGAGTCCAGTTTCAGTCTTCTGCATACAGCTAGCCAGTTTTCCCAACACCATTTAATAAATAGGGAATCCTTTCCCCATTGCTTGTTTTTGTCAGATTTGTCAAAGGTCATATGGCTGTAGATGTGTGGCATTATTTCTGAGATCTCTGTTCTGTTCCATTGGTCTATATATCTGTTTTGATACCAGTACCATGCTGTTTTGGTTACTGTAGCCTTGTAGTATAGTTTGAAGTCCAGTATTATGATGTGTCCAGCTTTGTTCTTTTGGCTTAGGATTGTCTTGGCTGTGCAGGCTCTTTTTTGGTTCCATATGAAATTTAAAGTAGTTTTTTTCCAGTTCTGTGAAGAAAGTCAGTGGTAGCTTGACGGGGATAGCATTGAATCTATAAATTACTTTGGGCAGTATGGCCATTTTCACGATATTAATCTTTCCTATCCATGAGCATGGAATTTTTTCCCATTGTTTGTGTCCTTTCCTATTTCCTTGAGCAGTGGTTTGAAGTTCTCCTTGAAGAGGTCCTTCACATCCCTTGTAAGTTGGATTCTTAGGTATTATATTCTCTTTGTAGTAATTGTGAATGGGAGTTCATTCATGATTTGGCTCTGCTTGTCTACTATTGCTATATAGGAATGCTTGTGATTTTTGCACATTGATTTTGTATCCTGAGACTTTGCTGAAGTTGCTTATCAGCTTAAGGAGATTTTGGGCTGAGACAAAGGGGTTTTATAAATACACAATCATGTCATCTGCAAACACAGACAATTTGACTTCCTCTCTTCCTATGTGAATACCCTATATTTCTTTCTCTTGTTGATTGTCCTGGCCAGAACTTCCAATACTATGTCGAATAGGAGTTGTGAGAGAAGGCATCCTTGTCTTGTGCCAGTTTTCAAAGGGAATGCTTCCAGTTTTTGCCCATTCAGTATGATATTGGCTGTGGGTTTGTCATAAATAGCTCTTATAATTTGAGATACATTCCATCAATACCTAGTTTATTGAGAGTTTTTAGCATGAAGGGGTGTTGAATTTTGTCAAAGGCCTTTTCTGCATCTATTAAGATAGGCATGTGGTTTTTGTCCTTGGTTCTGTTTATGTGATGGATTACATTTATTGATTTGTGTATGTTAAACCAGCCTTGCATCCTAGGGATGAAGCTGACTTGATCGTGGTGGATAAGCTTTTTGATGTGCTGCTGGATTCGGTTTGCCAATATTTTATTGAGGATATTTGCATCAATGTTCATCAGGGATATTGGCCTGAAATTTTCCTTTTTTGTTGTGTCTCTGCCAGGTTTTGGTATCAGGATGATGCTGGCCTCATAAAGTGAGTTATGGAGAAGTCCCTATTTTTCTAGTGTTTGGAATAGTTTCAGAAGGAATGGTACCAGCTCCTCTTTGTACCTCTGGTAGAATTTGGCTGTGAATCTGTCTGGTCCTGGACTTTTTTTGGTTGGTAGGCTATTAATTACTGCCTCAATTTCAGAACTTGTTATTGGTATATTCAGGGATTCAACTTCTTCCTGGTTTAGACTTGGGAGGGTGTATGTGTCCAGGAATGTATCCATTTCTTCTAGATTTTCTAATTTATTTGTATAGAGGTGTTTATAGTATTCTCCGATAGTAGTTTGTATTTCTGTGGGATCACTGGTGATATCCCCTTTATCATTTTTTATTGTGTCTATTTGATTCTTCTCTCTTTTCTTTATTAGTCTGGGTAGTGATCTATCTATTTTGTTGATCTTTTCAAAAAACCAGCTCCTGAATTCATTGACTTTTTGAAGGGTTTTTTGTGTCTCTATTTAGGGAGACCCTAACCCAGCGGCACTAGAGGAGTTAAAGACACACACACAGAAATATAGAGGTGTGAAGTGGGAAATCAGGGGTCTCACAGACTTTGGAGCTGAGAGCCCTGAACAGAGATTTACCCACGTACTTATTAACAGCAAGCCAGTCATTAGCATTGTTTCTACAGATATTCAATTAACTAAAAGTATCCCTTATGGGAAACGAAGGGATGGGCCGAATTAAAGGAATAGGTTGGACTTGTTAACTGCAGCAGGAGCATGTCCTTAAGGCACAGATCACTCATGTTATTGTTTGTGGCTTAAAAATGCCTTTAAGTGGTTTTCCACCCTCAATGGGCCAGGTGTTCTTGCCCTCATTCCGGTAAACCCACAACCTTCCAGCTTGGGCATTAGGGCCATTATGAACATGTTACAGTGTTGCAGAGATTTTGTTTATTGCCAGTTTTGGGGCCAGTTTATGGCCAGATTTTGGGGGGCCTGTTCCCAACATCTGTCTTCTTCAGTTCAGCTCTGACCTTAGTTATTTCTTGTCTTCCGCTAGCTCTTGAATTTGTTTGCTCTTGTTTCTCTAGTTCTTTTTTTTTTTTTGAGATGCAGTTTTGCTCTTGTTGCCCAGGCTGGAGTGCAATGGCTCAATCTCAGCTCACTGCAACCTCTGCCTCCTGGGTTCAAGCAGTTCTCCCACCTCAGCCTCCCAAGTAGCTGGGATTACAGGCATGCGGCACCACACTTGGCTAATTTTTTGTATTTAGTAGAGACAGGGTTTCACCATGTTGGTCAGGCTGGTCTGGAACTCCCGACCTCAGGTGATGCACCTGCCTCAGCCTCCTAAAGTGCTAGGATTACAGGTGTGAGCCACTGCGCCCAGCCGTTTCTCTAGTTCTTTTAATTGTGATGTTAGGGTGTCGATTTCAGATCTTTTCTGCTTTCTCTTGTGGGCATTTAGTGCTATATATTTCCCTCTAAACACTGCTTTAGCTGTGTCCCAGAGATTCTGGTATGTTGTGTCTTTGTTCTCACTGGTTTCAAAGAACTTATTTATTTCTGCCTTAATTTTGTTATTTACCCAGTAGTCATTCAGGAGCAGGTTGTTCAGTTTCTATGTAGTGTGGTTTTGAGTGAGTTTCTAATCCTGAGTTCTAATTTGATTGCACTGTGGTGTGAGAGACTGTTTGTTATAATTTCTGTTCTTTTTTTTTTTTTTTTTTTTTTTTGAGACAGAGTCTCGCTCTGTTGCCTAGGCTGGAGTGCAGTGGCGCAATCTTGGCTCACTGCAAGCTCCGCCTCCTGGGTTCACACCATTCTCTTGCCTCAGCCTCCCAAGTAGCTGGGACTATAGGTGCCCACCACCACGCCTGGCTAATTTTTTGTATTTTTAGTAGAGATGGGGTTTCACCGTATTAGCCAGTATGGTCTCGATCTCCTGACCTCATGATCTGCCCACCTCAGCCTCCAAAGAGCTGGGATTACAGGCGTCAGCCACCACACCCAGCCATAATTTCTGTTCTTTTGCATTTGCTGGGGAATATTTTACTTCCAATTATGTGGTCAATTTTAGAATAAGTGCGATGTGGTGGTGAGAAGAATGTATATTCTGTTGATCTGAAGTGGAGAGTTCTGTAGATGTCTATTAGGTCTGCTTGGTCCAGAGCTGAGTTCAAGTCCTGCATAGCCTTGTTAATTTTATGACTCATTGATCTGTCTAATATTGACAGTGGGGTCTTAAAGTCTCCCACTATTATTGTGTGGGAGTCTGAGTCTCTTTATAGGTCTCTAAGAACTTGCTTTATGAATCTGGGTGCTCCTGTATTGGGTGCATATATATTTAGGATAGTTAGCTCTTCTTGTTGCATTGGTCCCTTTACCATTATGAAATGCCCTTCTTTGTCTCTTTTGATCTTTGTTGATATAAAGTCTGTTTTATCAGAGAGTAGGATTGCAACCCCTGCTCTTTTTTGCTTTCCATTTGCTTGGTAAATATTCCTCCATCCCTTTATTTTGAGCCTATGTGTGTCTGTGCACATGACATGGGTCTCCTGAATATAGCACACTGATGGATCTTGACTCTTTATCCAATATGCCAGTCTGTGTCTTTTAATTGGGGCATTTAGCCCACTTATATTCAAGTTTAATATTGTTACGTGTGAATCTGATCCTGTCATTATGATGCTAGCTGGCTATTTTGCCTGTTAGTTGATGCAGTTTCTTCATAGTGTCGATGGTCTTTAAAATTTGGTATGTTTTTGCAGTCACTAGTACCAGTTTTTCCTCTCCATGTTTAGTGCTTCCTTCAGGAGCTCTTGTAAGGCAGGCCTGGTGGTGACAAAATCTCTCAGCATTTGCTTGTTGTAAAGGATTTTATTTCTCCTTCACTTACGAAGCTTAACTTGGCTGGATATGAAACTCTAGGTTGAAAATTCTTTTCTTTAAAAATGTTAAACTTTCTGGCTTATAGGGTTTCTGCAGGGAGATCCACTGTTAGTCTGAGGGGCTTCCCTTTGTGGGTAACCCAACCTTTCTCTTTGGCTGCCCTTAACATTTTTTCGTTCATTTCATCCATGGTGAATCTGATGATTATATGTCTTGGGGTTGCTTTTCTCCAGGAGAATCTTTGTGGTGTTCTCTGTATTTCCTGAATTCGAATGTTGGCCTGTCTTGCTAGGTTGGGGAAGTTCTCCTGGGTAATATCCTGAAGAGTGTTTTCCACCTTGGTTCCATTCTCTCTGTCACTTTCAGGTACACAAATGTAGGTTTGGTCTTTTCACATAGTCCCATATTTCTTGGAGGCTTTGTTCATTCCTTTTCGTTCTTTTCCTTTAATCTTGTCTTCACTCTTTATGTCATTAAGTTGATCTTCAATCTCTGATATCCTTTCTTATGCTTGATTGATTAGGCTATTGATACTTGTGTATGCTTCATGAAGTTCTTGTGCTGTGTTTTTCAGCTCCATCAGGTCATTTATGTTCTCCTCTAAACTGGTTATTCTAGTTAGCAATTCCTCTAACCTTTTTTCAAGGTTCTTAGCTTCCTTGCATTGGGTTAGAACATGCTCCTTTAGCTCAGAGGAGTTTGTTATTACCCACTTTCCGAAGCCTACTTCTATCAATTTGTCAAACTCATTCCTTGTCCAGTTTTGTTCCCTTGCTTGTGAGGAGTTGTGATCCTTTGGAGGAAAAGCGACGTTCTGGTTTTTGGAATTTTCAGCTTTTTTGTGCTGGTTTCTCCCCATTTTCGTGGATTTATCTACCTTTGGTCTTTTATATTGGTGACCTTCAGGTGGGGTTTCTGAGTGGATGTCTTTTTTGTTGATGTTGATGCTTTTCCTTTTTGTTTGTTAGTTTTTCCTTCTAACAGTCAGGCCCCTCTGCTGCAGGTCTGCTGGAGTTTGCTGGAGGTCCACTCCAGACCCTATTTGCCTGGGTATCACGAGCGGAGGCTGCAGAACAGCAAAGATTGCTGCCTCTTCCTTCCTCTGGAAGCTTTGTCCCAGAGGGGCACCCGCCAGATGCCAGCCGGAGCTCTCCTGTGTGAGGTGGTTGTTGACCCCTTCTGGGGGATGCCTCCCAGTCAGGAGACATAGGGATCAGGGACCCACTTGAGAAGGCAGTCTGTTCCTTAGCGGAGCTTGAACACTGTGCTGGGAGATCTGCTATTCTCTTTAGGGCTGTCAGGCAGGGACGTTTAAGTCTCCTGAAGCTGTGCCCACAACCGCCACTTCCCCCAGGTGCTCTGTCCCAGGGACATGGGTGTTTTATCTATAAGCCCCTGACTGGGGCTGCTGCCTTTTTTTCAGAGATGCAGCGCCCAGAGAGGAGGAATCTAGAGAGGCAGTCTGGCTACCCAGCTGCAGTGTGCTCCTCCCAGTTTGAACTTCCAGAGCTTTGTTTACACTGTGAGGGGAAAACCGCTTACTCAAGCCTCAGTAAGGGCAGATGCCCCTCTCCCCACCAAGCTCGAATGTCCCAGGTCAACTTCAGGCTGCTGTGTTGGCAGCGAGAGTTCCAAGCCAGTGGATGTTAGCTTGCTGGGCTCCATGGGGGTGGGATCCGCTGAGCTAGATCACTTGGCTCCCTGGCTTCAGCCCCCTTTCCAGGGGAGGGAATGGCTCTGTCTCACTGGCATTCCAGGCACCACTGAGGTAAGAAAAGAAACTCCTACAGCTAGCTCAGTGTCTGCCCAAACGGCCACCCAGTTTTGTGCTTGAAACGCAGGACCCTGGTGGCATAGGTACCAGAGGGAATCTCCTGGTCCATGGGTTGCAAAGATCATGGGAAAAGTGTAGTATCTGGGGCAGAGTGCACTGTCCCTCCCGGCACAGTCCCCTCAGAGATTCCCTTGGCTAGAGGAGGGAGTTCCCCGACCCTTTGTGCTTCTGGGGTGAGGCAATGCCCCACCCTGCTATGGCTCACCCTCCGTGGGCTGCACCCACTGTCTGACCAGTCCCAGTGAGATGAGCCGGGTACCTCAGTTGGACATGCAGAAATCACCCGCCTTCTGCATTGATCTTGCTGGGAGCTGCAGACTGCCGCTGTTCCTATTCGGCCATCTTGAGAGATCTCCCAGCCTGTTTTTGAAGGAAAAATATCATATTTGTAAAAAAGATCAACATCATATGGGAAACACTTATTTTGGGAAACACTTCTATTGTAGGAAGTATCTGTGGAAAAAATCAACAGATGAGTCAATGTGTGTCTAGGATACAGAATTGTAACCACCCAACTGGTTCTTTTTGTCCACTGCCTAGACAAAGCTAATTTATCAAGACAGGGGAATTGCAATTGAGAAAGAGTTTAATTCACCCAGAGCTGGCTCTAGGGGAGACCAGAGTTTTATTATTACTCAAATCAGTCTCCCCAAAACTTTGGGGATCAGAGTTTTTAAGGATAACTTGGTGGGTAGGGAATCGGAAATTGGGGAGTGCTGATTGGTTGGCTTGCAAATGAAATAATAGGGAGTCCCAGCTGTCCTCTTGAGTTGAGTCAGTTCCTAGAAGGTGGCCACAAGACCTGATGAGCTAGTGCCAGATGGTACACTGGAATGCAGGGTCTGCAAAATATCTTAATCACTGACCTCAGGTTTTTCAACAATGACTCCTAAACCATCGTTTCTAATCTCGTGGCTAATGTATTAGTCCTGTAAAGACATTTTAGTCCCCAGGCAAGAGGGGGGTTTATTTTTGGAAAGGGATGTTATCATGTTTTCATCAAACCATACACTAAACTCCTCTCAAAGTCAGTTCAGGCTATGCCCAGGGATGAACAAGGGCAGCCTGGAGGTCAGAAGCAAGATGGAGTCGGTTAGGTCAGATCTCTTTCACTGTCATAATTTTCTCAGCTATAATTTTTACAAAGGTGGTTTCAGAATAATACTTAGTAAGACATTCTAGATCCCTTTGTACGGTGTCATAAGTCTCTTTCCACATCCAGGTACATCTTGGGTTCTACAAACCAAGAGTCAAGCTGAGGAGTCAGGCATCTGGCCAAAAGGCCAAGAAGCCAATATCTTATATGTGATGTTTCAGGCCCAACCCTAGGAAATTCCAAAGGCTTTTCCTGGTAGGCCTGGGTGGGGAGAGCTGCCCTCCTCACCCTAGACTTGGCCCACAGTCTGGGTCTCCCTGGCCAGCCGTGATGCTGCACGTATCTGCATTCCTAGCTCAGACACACCACCCAGAGACTTCCTTATCTGCAGACTGTGAGCTGAGGTCTTTCTTGGGGTCCCTCTTGAGACCACGCTGTTGTGGGCCATGAAGACATTTTTGATCACTCTGACTCAGCATTCAGTATTTTAACACCCCTAGCCCTCACCCTTCTCTTCCTCCCCAACAAACCTGCAAGAGCCTTTTGCTGGAGTTCCGTCAGTGGTGAGATGACCCCTATTGATCCATCTGACCTGCTCCTGGTGCTGTTCTCGGGGGAAAAATAAAATGTAGAGGAGGCGACACTCTCGCCACTTGCCTCTTGCTTACGCCACTGCAGGAGGCGATGAAAGCCTCACTTTCGTCTTGGTGTGCTGTTTAAATCCACCGCTTGGACACCGAGTGGCTCAGCTCTCTCCAGCTCAGCTGTTGACAGAGAGGTTAATGCAATGTATTTTCTAGTTGTAACTAAAAGGTCAGTATTAGAACTATTCCAGCAAAAGTAACCAAAGATACAACCTGCCAGGAAAAGCCTGAGGCAGCCGCCGCTATCCTCTGCAGTGTTCCAGTGCCACTGCCTCCCTGATAAATGTGTCAGTCACATCACCTTCAGCTCAAGCACATCCTTGTTTGTCAACAAGGACCATTTGTCTAAAGTTTCAGCAAGGACATAGTTTTAGTTTCCAAATAGTCAATATGAATAATTTTTTCAAAAACTCACACCTGAAGTCTTCAAAATGAGCTTTTTCTCTAGCTAAAGTTAGCAATTTATCAGTGCTAACTTATGCTAGATAATTTCTTGGGCAATGATACGTTCCAGAAAGAGGAAAATATCACAGATGAGAGAGAAAGCAATGCTTTCTATTTCTTAGATTGCTTTGAAATAGGATTGTGTATATAAAGAGACTAAGCTGCCATTTGAACATGAGTTTGTCGTAGACCTCCTTTAACCTAAGTGTTAAGAACCATGTCCTGTGAGGAAGTAGAGGGCTGATGGGGGCTGCACAGAGGGGTGTGCTGGCAAAGGCTGGCAGGGCCAGGAGGGGCAGTCGGCTGACTCGGTGTGTATATGCTTATGTGTGTGCACGTGTGCATGCATTTGCACATGCCTGGGCGTACACTCGCTCAAAGGTTCAGTTCAGCACACCTATTTTCAGGATTCTAGTCCATCAGGGATAAAAACTTAAGGCAATTGAGGTTTTTATCCCCTTAAATTTATGTCATTAGTGGAAGAAAGAATGGATATTTGTTTACTCATTAAAAAGTATAGACAGGGCCAGGTGTGGTGGCTCACGCCTATAATCCCAGCACTTTGGGAGGCTGAGGCAGGTGGATTACCTGAGGTCAGGAGTTCGAGACCAGCCTGGCCAACATGGTGAAACCCCGTCTCTGCTAAAAAGATACAAAAATGAGCCAGCCACGGTGGGCTCCTGTAATCTCAGCTACTCAGGAGGCTGAGGCAGGAGAATTGCCTGAACCCGGGAGGCAGAGGTTGCAGTGAGCCAATATCACACCATTGCACTTTAGCCTGGGCAGCAAGAGTGAAACTCTGTCTCAAGAAAAAACAACAAAAAAAGTGTAGACAGTGGCTGGGCGCAGTGGCTCATGCCTGTAATCCCAGCACTTTGGGAGGCCAAGGCAGGCATATTGCCTGAGGTCAGGAGTTTGAGACTAGCCTGGCCAACATGGTAAAACCCTGTCCCTACTAAAAATACAAAAAAAATCAGGTCATGGTGGCGGGCACCTGTAATCCCAGCTACTTGGGAGGCTAAGGCAAAAGAGTCTCTTGAACCCAGTAGGCGGAGATTGCAGTGAGCCGAGATCGCACCACTATACTCCAGCCTGGGCAACAAGGGTGAAACTCTGTCTCAAAAAAAAAAAAAAAAAAGTGTAGACTTATAAGTGCTTAATAAATGAAAGCTATTATTATTATTATTGCTACTATTCTCAAAAGTTTAAAGGGATATTTTCCCCCATCTTACACAGATCAAACAAGACGAGCATCTTGCCTTGGACTTGGCAACTCATATTTTTTTCCTTCACCTATCAAGGTAGACTCAGTCTCATAATATGATGGGATAGTTTTGAAAAGATTATCAAAGGCAAGGAGCTCTCAGCCAGTCCCCTGCATTATTCCTGAAGGGAAGCAGCACGGTTTCCTGCATTACCAAACTTGCCCATTCTTGGCAGCAAATGGCCCAAAAAGCAGCGTCTAAGATCTTTATAGGTTATCTCGGCTCTTCAAGGGGTGATACATTCTTTGCATGCTGAGCATACATTTCTCAATTCACCAACTCCAGCATCCCAGAAATTTAATTTTCTCTGTTTAAGTCAAGTTACCTGAGCCTTATTAGTAGAAAACTTGTCAGTCAGGTCAAGCTCAGTCCATTCAGAGTGGACTCAGCTCTGAGGCCCACACCAGTGACTCACTCTAGTGCTCCTGTCACCAGGTCCTCTCCCTCTCCTGCTTGGAGCATGTTTACCGAGGCAGGCTGGGCAGGGGTGGGTAGAATTAGGTCTGCGTTATCTTTCTGTGTCACATCGGGTTGTTAAACTTGAAACCCAATAACTGAATGCCCTTGTCCTCTAGTTCTGCTGAGACAGTTCTCCTGGGGGCCTTGAAGGTCTCATGCCTAAAAACCAAATTGGCAGCGTGGCAGCAGGAAGTACAGTAGAAGGAAGAGGGCATGCAGATGATGAGGGCATATCAGCTAACATCTCCTAATATCGTTTTGCCACACATGCTTATC
This sequence comes from Symphalangus syndactylus, assembly GCF_028878055.3. Classification (NCBI taxonomy): domain Eukaryota; kingdom Metazoa; phylum Chordata; class Mammalia; order Primates; family Hylobatidae; genus Symphalangus; species Symphalangus syndactylus. The sequence continues at coordinate 157,791,570 of NC_072426.2, read as the reverse complement.
ATAGTAGTTACTCTTCTCCATGCAAAGCACTTTATAAACATCATCTCCCTTAATTCTCACATGAGTCTTATGAACTATTATTAGCCCAGTTTTATAACTGAGGAAATGAATGCTCAGAGGTTAAAGAACATGCCTAAGGTCACCCAGCAGTAAGCGGTGGAGCCGGAACATGAATCCAGATGTTTCTGGTTCCCACTGCTTTCCTCTTTTCACTAGTCCTCCACTATACCCTGCCCCAAAAGGACACTAAATTAAAAACAAGCCAAAGCATGTGCTACCGTCTAGCAGACTGCAGACGCCTGTAAAACAGCCCAAGAGTACAACTCACGTCCGGTTCTTAGAGTTCGGCCTTGTGAGCAGCCCGTGTAGGGAGCATCAGCCAAGCAGGTAGAAGGTCCGAAAGGATTGGGCCCCAAAATGGCCCTTCCTTTAGAGTAGCTGGACAAAAGAGCAGAAGAGCAGATGATCTCCAGTCCTTATGAAGCATCTGAATCAATGTCAGGGACCTCGTCTTTTCCCTCCCCTCCCCTCCCCTCCCCTCCCCTCCCCTCCCCTCTCCTCCCCTCCCCTCTCCTCCCCTTTTCTTATGAGACAGAGTCTTGCTCTTTTGCCCAGGCTGGAGTGCAGTGGTGCTATCTCGGCTCACTGCAACCTCCGCCTCCCAGGTTCAAGCAATTCTCCCACCTCAGCCTCCCAAGGAACTGGGATTATAGGTGCACGCCCCCACACCCCACTAATTTTTTGTATTTTTAGTAGAGACAGGGTCTCACCATGTTGGCCAGGCTGGTCTCAAACTCCTGACCTCCAGTGATCCGCCCACCTTGGCCTCCCAAAGTGCTGGGATTACAGGCATAAGCCACCATGCCCAGCCAAGACCCTGTTTTCTAATGGCTGCTTTCAAGATGGCCAAAGAACTACATGTCATTACACCTTTTAAATAAACCAACTTAAAGGAGAGCCAAAGAGGAGTAAGTTCAAGAGATTTATTGTGCAATATCGTAACTATAGTTAATAATAATGTATTGTGTTCTTAAAAATTGCTAAGACAGTATATTTTAAGTGTTCCTACCGCAAAAAAGATACATATGTGAAGTAATACATATGTTAATTAGCTCAGTCGAACCATTCCACAATGTATATATATTTCAAAACCATATGTTTGAAAACATATTGTGTGCATGATAAATAGTAAAGTTTTTATTACTAAATTAAATTAGAACTTAAAAATAAATGAATTAAAAGGAAGTTAATCTAGTCCCAGGATACAGTGGGAAAGCTATTCTCTTAATTTGCTTTGTGTTGCTATAACAGAATACTTGACACTGGGTAATTTAAAAAGAAAAGAAATTGGCCAGACACGGTGGCTTATGCCTGTAATCCCAGCACTTTGGGAGGCGGAGGCAGGTGGATCACCTGAGGTCAGGAGTTCAAGACCAGCCTGGCCAACATGCTGAAACCCCATCTCTACTAAAAATACAAAAATTAGCCGGGCATGGTGGTGGGCACCTGTGATCTCAGCTACTCGGGAGGCTGACACAGGAGAATTGCTGGAACCCGGGAGGCGGAGGTTGCAGTGAGCTGAGATTGTGCCATTGCGCGCCAGCTTGGGCAACAACAGCAAGACTCCATCTCAAAAAAAAAAAAAAAGAAAGAAAGAAAGAGATGAATTTGGCTCATGATTCTGGAGGCTAGGAAGTCCAAGAGTGAGCAGCACATCTAGTGAGGGCCTCACGCTGTTTGACTCATGGAATATGCAAAAGAGACAGGCATGAGAGGTGGAGCTCACTTTATAACAATCTGCCTCTCAGAAACAAATTCAGTCCCGCAAGAGTGAAAACTCACTTATTCCCAAGAGAGGGCGTTATCTATTCATGAGGGATCTACCCCCTAACCCAAACACCTCCCCACTTCCCAACACCACCACCTTGGGAATCAAATTTCAATATGGGCTTCAGCTGGGACATACTCAACCATGGCACTAAACAACAACCTTAAACCACATGGGTTTGAACTGCACGGGTCCACTTATACATGGATTTTCTTCTGCCTCTGCCACCCCCGAGACAGCAAGACCATTCCCTCATCTTCCTCCTCCTCCTCACTCTACTCAATGTGAAGATGACAAGGATGAAGACCTTTCAGATGATCGACTTCCACTTAATGAAGAGTAAACATATTTTCTCTTCCTTATGATTTTCTTAATAGTTTTTCTCCAGCTTACATTATTGTAAGAATATAGCATATAATACGTATAACAAAAAATATGGGTTAATCAATGCTTTATGTTCTCAGTAAGGCTTCTAGTCAACAGTAGGCTATTAATGTTTAAGTTTGGGGAGTCAAAAAGTTATATGTGGATTTTGGCTGGGCGTGATGGCTCACACCTGTAATCCATGCACTTTGGGAGGCCAAGGCAGGCAGATCGCCTGAGGTTGGGAGTTCGAGACCAGCCTGACCAATCTGGAGAAACCCTGCCTCTACTAAAAATACCAAATTACCTGGGTGTGGTGTTGCATGCCTATAATCCCAGCTACTTGGGAGGCTGAGGCAGGAGAATCACTTGAAACTGGGAGGCAGAGGTTGCGGTGAGCCGAGATTGCGCCATTGCACTCCAGCCTAGGCAACAAGAGCGAAACTCCGTCTAAAAAAAAAAAAGTTATATGTGGATTTTTGACTGTGTGGGAGTCAGTGCCCCTAATCTCTGTGTTGTTCAAGGGTCAACTATAGGTTGGAGAGTCAACTTTGGTTGAAAATTGGCAAGTCCCTATTCTTCCATGCATATGCTGATTTATTAATTAAATCTCTGAATTTCTTGGCAATAAATTTAAAACATTGTATTTTTGTACTTTTCTTCTTGATTTTCTATTCAATTCCATTCTTTTCTTATCTGTCACCTTAGGATCCAGAAAGTAAAGAAGCAACAGCTGCTGCAGCTGAGGGAGCTGAGCTGGGATCACCACATGGTGCTGGGAGTGGGTATCAGCAAAGAAACAGGAGCGAGAGTTCTAGCAAGGATAGTTTTGGCCACAAACATAGCTCTAGGCAAGGAGTAACTACACAGACACACAGCAGAGTTGGGTACGGGGATGCTGGGGTAGAGTATGGTGTGGCCTGGGACTCCGAAACAAAGTGGAGGAGAGAAATAGGAAGCAGCATTGCAACCTGGAAAGTTCAAGGGCTTTGGAGTCAGCAAGGTCAGGCTGTGAATCCTGACTTCTCCACTCATTCGCTACATGACCTTGGGCCTTTTAGTTAACCTCAGTTTTCTTCTAAAATGATAATCGTAACTAACCTCATTTCCATCCTTGGAGAGCAGTTGTGAAGATTAAATATGTGTATGAAGCACACGGTTTAGCACTTAACAGGCAATCAGTTCTGTCCTGCTTTAAGGCTCATTTACTTCCCGCGGGATCCTCCGTGGTTTCCATCAGATCCTTGGAGCTCGTGAGGGTTGGATTCCCTGCCCTCCTATGTGCTACTGCTGTGAGATCAAGGTGCAAACGGGTGCTGCAGAGAGCTGGGGGAACGCCAGTACTGAAAGATCCTTGCTGTGTTTCATTTGCTAGTGATGGGTGATGATTTACCCCACACACTTAAAACAAATTTAGCCTCTGACAGTTTTTGTGGCCTGAAGTCCAGGCACGGTTTAGCTGGATCCTCTGTTCAGAGTCTCACTGTGTCCGGAATTCGTGGGTTCTTGGTCTCACTGACTTCAAGAATGAAGCCGCGGACCCTCACGGTGAGTGTTATAGCTCTTAAGGTGGCGCGTCTGGAGTTGTTCATCCCTTCTGACGTTCGGATGTGTTCAGAGTTTCTTCCTTCTGGTGGGTTCGTGGTCTCGCTGGCTCAGGAGTGAAGCTGCAGACCTTCGTGATGAGTGTTACAGCTCTTAAGGTGGCGCGTCTGGAGTTGTCCATTCCTCCCGGTGGGCTCGTGGTCTCGCTGGCTTCAGGAGTGAAGCTGCAGACCTTCGCAGTGAGTGTTACAGCTTATAAAAGCAGTGTGGACCCAAAGAGTGAACAGTAGCAAGACTTATTGCAAACAGCGAAGGAACAAAGCTTCCACAGTGTGGAAGGTGACCCGAGCCGGTTGCCACCACTGGCTTGAGCAGCCTGCTTTTATTCTCTTATCTGGCCCCACCCACATCCTGCTGATTGGTAGAGCCCAGTGGTCTGTTTTGACAGGGCGCTGATTGGTGCATTTACAATCCCTGAGCTAACACAAAGGTTCTCCAGGTCCCCACCAGATTAGCTAGATACAGACTATGGACACAAAGGTTCTCCAAGGCCCCACCAGAGTAGCTAGATACAGAGTGTGGATTGGTGCATTCACAAACCCTGAGCTAGACACAGGGTGCTGATTGGTGTGTTTACAATCCCTGAGCTAGATATAAAGGTTCTCCACATCCCCGCCAGACTCAGGAGCCCAGCTGGCTTCACCCAGTGGATTCCGCACTGGGGCTGCAAGTGGAGCTGCCTGCCAGTCCCGCGCCGTGCGCTCGCACTCCTCAGCCCTTGGGTGGTTGATGGGACTGGGCGCCGTGGAGCAGGGGGCGGCACTCGTCGAGGAGGCTCAGGCCGCACAGGAGCCCAGGGAGTCGGGGGGAGGCTCAGGCATGGCGGGCTGCAGGTCCCGAGCCCTGACCCGCGGGGAGGCAGCTAAGGCCCGGCGAGAAATTGAGCACAGCAGCTGCTGGCCCGGGTGCTAAGCCTCTCACTGCCCCGGGCCGGTGGGGCCGGTCGGCCACTCGGAGTGCGGGGTCCGCCTACCCCACGCCCACCCGGAACTCGCGCTGGCCCGCAAGCACTGCGTGCTGCCCTGGTTCCCGCCCGCGCCTCTCCCCACAAGCTGAGGGAGCCGACTCCGGCCTTGGCCAGCCCAGAAAGGCGCTCCCACAGTGCAGCGGTGGCCTGAAGGGCTCCTCAAGTGCCGCCAAAGTGGGAGCCCAGGCAGAGGAGGTACCGAGAGGGAGCGAGGGCTGTGAGGACTGCCAGCAGGCTGTCACCTCTCACCACCAACTAAAATCAAGGTACTGGCTGGGCTTTGTGTGTGTGTGTGTTGTGTAGAGAAGGAGTCTCACTATGTTGTTCAGGCTGGTCTTGAACTCCTGGCCTCAAGTAATCCTCTCACCTCTGCCTCCCAAAAGCCTGTGAAATCAGCTCTTGATTCACTTGGAAATTCACCAAATGAATTTTCTTCTTGCCAGACTTACATATTCTACAGGGGTGAGCCACTGTACCTGGCTCTACGGGGGCGAGCCACTGTGCCTGGCCTTGGGACTGTGTTCTCATCTGGAGGTTTGACTCCAAAATAAACTGTTTCCAAGTTCATAAATGTTATTGGCAGGATTCATTTCCTTGTAGTGTGGGACTGAAGTCCCTCTGTTCTTTTCTGGCTGTTGGACAGGGCCCATCGTAGCATCTGCAGGTCACCCTCGCCCTTGCCACCTGGCCCCACACAGGCAGTTCACAATGAGGCAATTTGCTTCTCAAAGCTCAGCAGGAGGATCTTGCTCACATCAAACACCTGCTTCCTTCTAGGAAGGCCTGGACTCTTTTAAAAAGCTCACCTGGTCAGGTCAAGCTCACTTAGGATCGTTTCCTTTTTAAAAAATTAACTCAGAGTAAATTGATTAGAGACCTTAGTTACATCTGCAAAACCTCTTCATTTCTGCCATACAGCCTCTGCCCCAATCCTGGGAGTGAGATCCCATCGTACTGACACGTCCTGCCCACTTGCAGGGGGTGCAAGCACACCAGGAATGCCCACCAGGGGGCAGGGATTTGGGGGCCACCTCCGAATTCCACCTCCCAGACCTGCTTAACCATGCCCAGCTCCAAGAGGACTGGGGGCCACACCTTAACAACGCGTGAGGAACGCTGGGAAGATGCCTGGGAATCAGCTCCCGATTCACTTGGAAATTCACCAGGTGAATTTTCTTCTTGCCAGATTTACATTTTCTACAAAATCCCGGCAAAAATAATAGATGTCACACGCTGTAAGAATATCGTCTTTCTGGGAAACATTAGGCCCTGAGAAAACATCTCACCATCCCAGACCCCTGCCCCTTCTGTTTGCCCGACAGAACATCTTAAGTGGTTATGTGCAGCCGGAGGAACACGGGGCACAGGGCCTGAGATCTAATTTTGGAAATACCCTCAATCTAAATATGGGGACACTGAGGCCCAGAAAGGACCAAGCTCATGCAGCCCCTGCTCTGGGTCTCTTGTAGTGCTGCCTTGACTGAGATTTCCATGGGCTGGTTGGGCCTGGCTGTCAGAAGAGAGAAGTATCAATTCATTAGGATTCCTAGCAACTGCGCAACAGCTAGAAAATGGGAAACAGACTAGCCAGTGTGGATGGCTGGGACATTTTCCACATAACATTTACATTCCTGAATGACTACAGCTGTGAAGAGACATTGGTGAGAATTGTTTTCAAATTACTTGAAGTTGAATTAATTACTTGAATTGAGAATTTCTTTAGTATAAAATCTTTAAAAAAAAATTTTTTTTTTTTTTTTTGAGACAGGGTGTCCCTCTGTCACCCAGGCTGGGGTCCAGTGATGCAATCACAGCTTACTGCAGCCTCAACCTCCCAGACTCAGGCGATCTTCCTGCCTCAGCCTCCCGAATAGCTGGAACTACAGGTGCATGCCACCACCCTTGGCTTGGCTATTTTTTTTTTTTTTTTGAAACAGAATCTTGCTCTGTCGCCCAGGCTAGAGGGTAGTGGCATGATCTCAGCTTACTGCAACTTGCGCCTCCTGGGTTCAAGCAATTCTCCTGCCTCAGCTTCCTGAGTAGCTGGGGTTACAAGCATGCACCACCACGCCCAGCTAATTTTTGTATTTTTAGTAGAGACGGGGTTTCACCATGTTGGCCAGGCTGGTCTTGAACTCCTGACCTCAGGTGATCTGCCCGCCTTGGCCTCCCAGAGTGCTGGGACTACAGGCATGAGCCACTGCACCCAGCTGCCTAGCTATTTTTTTAAAAAATTACTTGTAGAGATGGGGTCTCACTATGTTGCCCCGGCTGGTCTTGATCTCCCATGCTCAAGCGATCCTTCTGCCTCAGCCTTCCAAAATGCTAGGATTACAGGTATGAGCCACTGCACCTAGCTCCGTTTTTTCTCATTTGTAATAGAAAAATAAATTTTGTGTTTGTATTAATAATCTCCACGAGGCGCACCACATTTTGAAGGTAAGTAGCTTACAAAGCCTCTCAAGGTCGAATTAAAACGGCTACAAAATCATCTTGCTTATTATTCTCTGTGCAGATGACTGACATCAGATAGCTCTGCTTGTCTTCACCACCCTCACCCCTCCAAATGATGTCTACATCTCCTTTAGGCTAAGCTTTTTAGTGAAACTTGGTAGCGTGAGTTTTCTCTTAGGAAAGACGCCCCCATGATGACTGAGTAGGGCTAGACTTGAGAAAGAATTGTGGCGTTAAAAACCGAGATTCTAAAAGTCAGATGGGAAGAATGGCTCTTGGTGTGTGCAGGGCAGATCCCATAGCCCGTCCTAGCCCAGGTCTCCAGTGCATGGGAATATAAAGAGTGAAATGGTGTTAGTGTGCACTCGTTTTAGTAAGTGGTGCCTGTGGCTGAGCTGAGCACTGGAACCATGCTGGCTTCAGAGGGATTCTCAGCAGTGCTGGGACCAGAGCCAGACCCCAAGGATACGAAGCCATCAGAATTCTCATGCGCTGTTGTTGGGAATGCAAAATTGGGCAGCCACTTGGGAATTCAGTTTGGCGGTTAAGTTAGACATACACTTACTGAATGAGCCAGCCATCCTACTCCTAGCTATTCAAGAGAAATAAAAATATACATCTACGAGACTTGAACATGAATGTTTAAAGCACCATATTCATAATAGCACACAAAGAAAACAACACAAATGTCCACTCAGGGGAAAATGGACAAACAAATTGCGGTATAGTCATACAATGGAATAGCATTCACCAATCAAACAGGACGAACTACTAATACACAGAATGTGGATGGATATCTGAACTATGTTGCTGAATGAAAGAGACCCAAGAGTGCATACTCTGTGATTTCATTTATTTAGAAGTTCATTTATATAAGGCAAAAACCAAGCCAAAGCAAGAGAAATCAGATGAATGCTTGCCTGGAGCAGGGATTAGGAGTTTCTCAGCTACAACGAGGCACAGGGAGATTGGAGGGGTCAGGGAAATGTCCTATATCTTGGTGGTGGTAATAGCTACACAGGTGTATACATTTGTTAAAACTCATGAAACGAATCTTAAATGAGTGCATTTTATTGTATGTAAAGTATCCATTATTGTATGAATATCAAACCCCAATAAAGTTGCTTTTTTAAAGTGAACCAGATACAGAGTTTCCACTGGAGAAAACCCTGAGGTAGATCCCTCTGTGTGTCTCTAGACACAACTGAAATTGATGCTGTGTTTTTCACCTCCAGTGAAATTCCTGCTTAATTTATATAAAAATACTACAAGGACCAAAATGGAGTATGTGCTTTTCTCTCTATTCCTCCTGCTGAGTGTAGCTAGAAAGCCTAGACATTATTTGTAAGACAAATATCAGAAGACTCTGAAAGTGGATGGAGCAAGGAAGGCTATGTAGGGACCTGGGAACCCAGGGCATGACATGGCAGTGAGTGAGTCACTGAGTTTTCTTTTTGTCTCACGTATCTTGGGTCGGACACTGGAGAAGCTGGCAACCCAGAAACACCAATGGGCATGGATTAAAAAAAGAAAAAAGCCAAAGCCTGCTATGTCTAGCTAAGGACAAGGAAACAGGCAGCCTGGCAAGACGGAAAACTTTTAGACAATAACCACTCTACTCCAGCCAAACACCACAAAAAAAAAAAAAAAAAAAAAAAGAAACCCTTGGCTCCACTTCCGCCCTGTCAGCAAAGGCACCCCCAAGCAACAGAGCTTGTTCTTCCTGAAGTGGGTACTGTTTTTTCCAAGAAAAATTAACATTTCTCAATTATACTGGCTATGCTTTGGTGTAATTCATGGCTAATGACAATAATAAAATAGTAATGGTGCCTCCTTCTGGGGGAGCTAGTATATCCAAATGGCCCTTGTAAGACTCCTTCTGTAACGACTATATTGCTAGCTCTCCAATCCAAGTCTTTGCTGTTCCACATTCTCAGACTGGACCCTGGACTTAAAGAAAAAAATAACCAGTCTTCTCTGACAACCCCGAGTTCGGGGGGGTGGGAAATACTTAGCAAACTGTCAGGCTAAATCTTAGTATCCAAATTCTGTTTGGCACTACTTAGATGGTCACTTGGCAATGCCAAAGGATTTACTTGCACTTCTCACTAATTTAAGTTGTGGCCTGGCACACACGAACGAGGATGGGATTCTGAGAATAATTACATGTGATTAAGAAGCTCCATAGTTTTTCTGGTGTGGCCCAACAGGACTGGGCCAGCTGCCCTATTTTTCAGATCCACAGAGCGAGAAAAATTTAAAGACAAAGAATGCAGCTCATCCTTCTCCTTAAAGGAAATTTCTAGTTATTCACATTTAACCTACTCAAATAAAAATGTTATTCTTACAAATGCATGCTTTAGTAATTGTATCTTTTTGGGATGAATAGAAGCAACTCATACACAAATATCTGTCAGTTAATGCTGTCAAAGACTATTCTGGGTTGGAAATACCTTGTCATTAAAAGTGAATAGGCCAGGAAAAAGAAAAGAAAGTAGGAAAAAAAAAAAAAGAGTGAATAGGCCGGGCGTGGTGGTTCATGCCTGGAGGATTGCTGGAGACTCCAGAGACCCTGTGTCAGAAAAAAAAAAAAAAATTGGTGGTCGGGGGAGTGCTCCTTATAGGACAATGTGAACAGGGTTATTTATTTATTTATTTATTTATTTATTTATTTATTTTTGAGTCTGAGTTTCACTCTTGTCACCCAGGGTTATTTATTTATTTATTTATTTATTTATTTATTTATTTTTGAGTCTGAGTTTCACTCTTGTCACCCAGGCTGGAGTGCAGTGGTGTGATCTTGGCTTACTGCAACCTCTGCCTCCCAGGCTCAAATGATTCTCCTGCCTCAGCCTCCCGAGTAGCTATGATTACAAGTATGTGCCACCATGCCTGGCTAGTTTTTGTATTTTTAGTAGGGATGGGCTTTCACCACACTGGCCAGGCTGGTCACGAACTCCTGACCTCAGGTGATCCACCTGCCTTGGCCTCCCAGAGTGCTGGGATTACAGGCATGAGCCACCGTGCCAGGACATGAACAGGGTTTTTAAAGCCCTATAGCATCAACAATGCTTCCACTACCCACATCATCCAGGAAAATATCCAAATGGCATTTTGAGAAACTTGCCACAATATGTCTTCACGTGAACCCTTCCCATAGCTCTTATGAATATGAAATTTACAGCTTTAAAGATTAGCACTCTCGGCCGGGTGCAGTGGCTCACGTCTGCAATTCCAGTACTGTGGAAGGCTGAGGTGGGCAGATCACGAGATCAGGAGTTGGCGACCAGTCTGACCAACATGGTGAAACCCCGTCTCTGCTAAAAATACAAAAAATTAGCTGGGCGTGGTGGTGCGTGCTTGTAATCCCAGCTACTCAGGAGGCTGAGGCAGAATTGCTTGAACCCAGGAGATAGAGGTTGCAATGAGCCAAGATCGCACCACTGGACTCCAGCCTGGGCAACAGAGCAAGACTCCGTCTCAAAAAAAAAAGATTAGCACTCTCCCTGCATGAAATATTCATTTGTAGGACTTTGGGTCTTCTAGATATTTTGGCAGAATATACAGGAGCTAAATGGTATTGTGTTGGATCATAATGGCATATTATGGATTATACAGTGGTCCCCAAGCTTTTTGGCACCAGGGACCGGTTTTGTGAAAGACAAGTTTTCCACAGGGGGTGGAGAGGTAGGGGATGGTTTTGGGATGAAACTGTTCCACTTCAGATCATCAGGCATTAGATTCTCATAAGGAGTGTGCAACCTAGATCCCTCCCATGCACAGTTCACAGTAGGGCTCGAGTTCCTATGAAAATCTAATGCTGCTGTTGATCTGACAGGAGGTGGAGCTCAGGTAATAAAGTGAGCGATGGAGAGCAGCTGCAAATACAGAAGAAGCTTCGCTCGCTTGCCAGCCACTCACCTGCAGCTATGCAGCCCAGTTCCTAAGAGGCCATGGACCAGTATCAGCTTGTGGCCCGGGGGTTGGAGACCCCTGGATTATAATATATATGAGATGTGACATATCATTCACAAGTAAGAGAAGATCTACCAAGTTATTTGCATACTCATGAAGTGACACGGTTTCACACTGGGGTCCATCAGTGGAAAACATTGTTTAAACCTCACTGCTGGCCAGGCACGGTGGCTGACGCCTGTATCCCAGCACTTTGGGAGGCTGAGGCGGGCGGATCACAAGGTCAGGAGTTCAAGACCAGCCTGGCCAACATGGTGAAACCCCATCTCTACTAAAAATACAAAAATTAGCCAGGTGCAGTGGTGGGTGCCTGTAGTCCCAGCTACTCTGGAGGCTGAGGCAGGAGAATTGCTTGAACCCAGGAGATGGAGGTTGCAGTGAGCTGAGATTGTACCACTGCACTCCAGCCTGGGCGACAGAGCGAGACTCTGTCTCAAAACAAAACAAAACAAAACAAAACAAAAAATACCTCGCTGCTAAGATGGCTTAGTACCTGGTGTCAAGTCTGAGTTTTTTTTTTTTTTTTTTTTTTTTTTTTCAGATAGGGTCTCTCTCTGTCACCCAGGCTGGAGTGTAGTGGTGTGATCACAGTTCATTGCAACCTCAATCTGTCAGGCTCAAGCGATCCTCTTGCCTCAGCCTCCCAGGTAGCTGGGACTACAGGCATGTGCCACCACACTCAATTACTTTTCTTTATAAATATTTTTGTATGGATGGGGACTCACTATGTTGCCTGGCTCATATCAAACTCCTGGGCTCAAGCGATCCTCCTGCCTTGTCCTCCCCAAGTGCTAAAGTTACAGGCGTGAGCGACCACATGCAGCTAAATTCTTATATCTTAAATCCCTACCTCCCACTATAAGCAGATGTTAGTCCCACTTATTTTATAACTTTTTGCTCTTTATGTCTCTTTTTGTCCCTGGACACAGGGATTAGCAACCCACTCTCCACCAAATTTCAAATCACTAGGGGCATTATGCTATGTCCCAGGAGTGGCCGAGGCTTCAAGGACCAATGATAGACCTGCCGCTCTAACCTAGGCCTGCTGAGGAGTACAATTCAACCTGTGTTTCTGTGTTGTTCAGCAATCTTGCTGAGCTCCTCTCAGTCAGTCCATCCTGCCACAGCTGGGAAGAATCAAGAAACTCCCCAAGAAGATGTTTATCAGTTGGTAAACATCTGTTTATCTGCCTGTTGTCAATGAGAAGACAGGTCTGCTGACCATGGCAGGCATGGCAGCACGTGACGCCGTGTTTACTGTTCACTGCATGTTCCACCTGAACTTTCCTGTCTGGTCAATGAGTCTTGATAGTGGGGTGAAGGGGACTCACTCTCAAAGACCAAGGCTGACCCACTTTGAGTACAATGCCTTGACCTAGTTACTGTCACTGTGGTTTTGTCTTCAGGAACTAAAAGGTACAATAAAAATTTGTTCCTTTAATTGTCCTGTTGATGCACAAAATACTTAAATGCTTCTACATGGGTCTGCTCTTCTGCGCCACAGAGCACTAAGGGAAAGTCCCCACAATACAAATGCCTTTCACCTGAGCTGCTACGTGTGACAGTTAAGCAGCTAAAGGTTAAAAAAAAACAAAGCTCCCCAAATGTTGTGGGTGTGACAGCTGGTCCGACTTCACAATCTCTACTTTCCCTCTCTAACAGCATGAAAAAAAACAGAGATAGCTAGCAACTGATACCCTAGTGTGCCAAGCCATCGATGAATCTGTGTGATTAGAAACCAGCGTTTAACCATACCCCAGATACATTAAAAATCAACCCCACACTGGTAGACTGTAATGCCACTTTGCTTCCAGATGGCAGTTACAATTGGCAAGGAAATACCTAGTTTACAGGAGGCATTGCTACTTATGTTGTTGCAGAAACTGAACCCTTAAAAGAATGTATTCTGGACTTCGTGACCTAGTTACTAACAAACAGTGAACAATATCTAGGAATACACTTGGAACAGAAATGTGAGAAACCAAAGTAGAGATATTATGAAGAATCAAATTTAAAATGACACACTGATAAAGAGGCAACAAAGAAAATTGTAGACTAAGAAAATGACAAGAAGCAGTATGTCTTGGTGCATTCGTGCTACTATATAACAAAATACACTAGACTGGGTAATTTCTAAAGAACAGAAAAGTATTTCCCACAGTTCCATAGGCTGGAAGTCCAAGATCAAGGTGCCAGCAGGAGTGGTGTCTGGTGACGGCCTGGTCTCTGCCTCCAAGGTGGCGCCTTGAGCACTGTGTCTTCAGGAGGGGATGTACTGTGTCCTCACGTGGCAGAAGGCAGAAGGGCAAAACAGGGGAAGCCCACTCCCTCCAGCCCTTGTGTAAGGACCCTAAATCCACTCGTGAAGACTCTCCCTTCATGACTGAATCACTTCCTCATGGCCCTACTTCCTAAAACTATGACATTGGTGATGAATTGTAGAAGGACACATTCAGACCATAGCACCCTATATTCAATTTCTTAAAAATTATTTTGGGCCGGGCTCGGTGGCTCATGCCTGTAATCCCAGCACTTTTGGAGGCTGAGGCGGGCAGATCATGAGGTCAGGAGATCGAGACCATCCTGGCTAACACGGTGAAACCCCATCTCTACTAAAAATATAAAAAATTAGCCAGACGTGGTGGTGCGCGCCTGTAGTCCCAGCTACTCAGGAGGCTGAGGCAGGAGAATGACTTGAGCCTGAGAGGCGGAGGTTGCAGTGAGCCGAGATTGTGCCACTGCACTCCAGCCTGGGCGACAGCGAGACTCTGTCTCAAAAATTAAAAAAAAATAATAAATAAAATTATTTTGTTTGTTTGCTTTTCTGTTTTTCAAATGACTGAAAGTGCAAAAACTGGATTAATCATAATCCTTGGCTCATAGCTTACCTTGGCTCCTATTTCATCCTGTCTGTGCCTAAGCCTCTATGTAAATGTATTTGAATGTATTTGAATAATATAGTAATCACTTGTGAACCCACCACACAACCCAAGAACCAGGATCTGATCCTAACATCTGCTCCTCTTCTGGCCTTTTTCCTGATTCACACCCTTCAGCCCCAGGGGGAACTACTACCCTGAATTTATGTTTAGGATTCCCTTCCTTAAAAAAAAATTGTTTTGTTACATATATATAATTGCCCTAAATAACATATTATTCAGTTTTTTTAAGTGTGTAATTTATTTACTCATTCTCCTATTAATTTACCCATTCTCCTATTAATGAACATTTGGCTTATTTCCAGAATTTTGCTATTATGAATGGCATTACACAAGCATTTCTTTTCTTTTTTTACTACTTCTGGTACACATGGGCAAGAGTTTCTCCAGGGCTTATGGTACAGGAATTACTGTGCCATAACATATAAGAATGTTCAACTTCATAAGATAATCCAAATTGTTTTCCAAAGTGGTTGTTCTAATTTAAACTCTCACCTCCTGTATTAGTTCGAGATGATCTTGTTGATCCACAATCTCTCCATATTTGGTGATATGGTTTGGCTGTGTCCCCATCCAAATATCAGCTTGAATTATATCTCCCAGAATCCCCACGTGTTGTGGGAGGGACCCAGGGGGAGGTAATTGAATCATGGGGGCCAGTCTTTCCTGTGCCATTCTCGTGATAGTGAATAAGTCTCATGAGATCTGATGGGTTTATCAGGGGTTTCTGCTTTGGCTTCCTCCTCACTTTCTCTTGCTGCCACCATGTAAGAAGTGCCTTTTGCCTCCTGCCATGACTTTGAGGCCTCCCCAGCCATGTGAAACTGTAAATCTAATTAAACCTCTTTTTCTTCCTAGTCTCGTGTATGTCTTTATCAGCAGTATGAAAACAGACTAATACAGTAAATTGATAACCAGTGGAGTGGGGTGTTGCTGAAAAGATATCCAAAAATGTGGAAGCGACTTTGAAACTGGGTAACAGGCAGAGGTTGGAACAGTTTGGAGGGCTCAGAAGAAGACAGGAAAATGTGGGGAAGTTTGGAACTTCCTAGAGACTTGTTGAATGGCTTTGACAAAAATGCTGATAGTGATATGGACAATAAGGTCCAGGCTGAGGTGGTCTCAGATGGAGATGAGGAATTTGTTGGGAACTGGAGCAAAGGTGACTCTTGTTATGTTTTAGCAAAGAGACTGGCAGCATTTTGCCCCTGCCCTAGAGATTTGTGGAAGTTTGAACTTGAGAGAGCTGATTTAGGATATCTGGTGGAAGAAATTTCTAAGCAGTAAAGCATTCAAGAGGTGACTTGGGTGATGTTAAAGGGATTCAGTTTTATAAAGGAAGCAGAGCATAAAAGTTTGGAAAATTTGCAGCCTGACAATGTGATAGAAAAGAAAATCCCATTTTCTGAGGATAAATTCAAGCTGGCTGCATAAGTTATGAGAAGCTGAATTTTAATCCCCAAGACAATGGGGAGAATGTCTCTAGGGCATGTCAGAGGTCATCACAGCAACCCCTCCAATCACAGGCCCGGAGGCCTAGGAGGAAAAAAGTGGTTTTGTGGGCCGGGCCCAGGATCACTGTGCTGTGTGCAGCCTCAGGCCTCCGTGCTCTGCGTTTCAGCCACTCCAGCCGTGGCTGAAAGGGGCCAACATAGAACTCAGGCCATGGCTTCGGAGTGCAAGCACCAAGCCTTGGCAGCTTCGGCGTGGTGTTGAGCCTGCACATGCAAAGAAGTCAAGAATTGAGGTTTGGGACCCTCCACCTAGATTTCAGAGGATGTATGGAAACGCCTAGATGTCCAAGCAGAAGTTTGCTGCAGGGGTGGGGCGCTCATGGAGAACCTCTGCTAGGGCAGTGCAGAAGGGAAATGTGGAGTCGGAACCCCTACACAGAGTCCCTACTGTGGCACTGCTTAGTGGAGCTGTGAGAAGAGGGCTACTGTCCTCCAGACCCCAGAATGGTAGATTCACTGACAGCTTGCACTGTGAGCCTGGAAAAACTGCAGACACTCAATGTCAGCCCGTGAAAGCAGCTGGGGAGGGGGGCTGTACCCTGCAAAGCCACAGGGGCAGAACTACCCAAGGCTGTGGGAGCCTACCTCTTGCATCAACGTGACCTGGATTTGAAACATGGAGTCAAAGGAGATCATTTTGGAGCTTTAAAATTTGACTGCCCTGCTGGATTTTGGACTTGCAAGGGCCCTGTAACCCTTTTGTTGTGCCCAATTTCTCCCATTTGGAACATCTCTATTTACCCAATTACCTGTACCCCCATTGTGTCTAGGAAGTAACTAGCTTGCATTTGAGTTTACAGGCTCATAGGCAGAAGAGACTTGCCGTGTCTCAGATGAGACTTTGGACTGTGGACTTTTGAGTTAATGCTGAAATGAGTTAAGACTTTGGGGGACTGTTGGGAAGGCATGATTGGTTTTGAAATGTAAGGACATGAGATTTGTAGGGGCCAGGGGTGGAATAATATGGTTTGGCTGTGTCCCCACCCAAATCTCAACTTGAATTGTATCTACCAGAATTCCCACATGTTGTGGGAGGGGCCCAGGGGGAGGTAATTGAATCATGGAGGCCAATCTTTCCCATGCTATTCTTGTGATAGTGAATAAGTCTCATGAGATCTGATGGGTTTATCAGGGTTTCTGCTTTTGCTTCCTTCTCATTTTCTCTTGCCACCACCATGTGAGACGTGCCTTTCATTCTCTGCCATGACTCTGAGGCCTCCCCAGCCCTGTGGAACCATAAGTCCAATTAAGCCTCTTTTTCTTCCCAGTCTCGGATATGTCTTTATCAGCAGCGTGAAAATGGACTAATACATTTGGTATTGTTAGACTTCTTAATATTTGTGGAGAGAATAGATATGTAGTATCTTGTGCATTTTCCTGATTACTAATGAGGGTGAGAAAATTTTTATGTTTTGGGGGCTGTTTTCTCTTTTGTGAAATCCCTATTAATGTCTTTTCCCAATTTTCTGTTGGGTTGCCACTTTAAAAATGAATTCATGGGAGCTCCTTATGCTTTGTTGATGTGATATTAATCTTGTATAGGTTTTAGGTACTGCAAATATCTTCTTCCAGTTTATAGTTTATCTTTTCACTCTTTTTATTTTTATTTTTTGAACTTTTAATTTTTTTTTTTTTTTTTTTGAGACAGTCTCGCTGTGTCACCCAGGCTGGAGTGCAGTGGCTCACTGCAACCTCCATCTCCCTGGTTCAGATGATTCTCGTGCCTCGACCTCCCAAGTAGCTGGGATTACAGGTGTCTTCCACCAATGTCTTGCTAATTTCTTGTATTTTTAGTAGAGACGGGGTTTCACTATGTTGGCCAGGCTGGTCTCAAACTCCTGACCTCAGGTGATCCGCCTGCCTCAGCATCCCAAAGTTTTGGGATTACAGACATGAGCCACCGTGCCTGGCTTATCTTTTCGCTTTTTGATGTAAGAAGTTCTTAATTTTGTGATAGTCAAAATTTCTAATCTTTTTGAATGGTTAAATGCCTTTTTGTGTCTCATTCACTTACATTTTCTAGTAAAAGTTTTAAAGTTTTGTGTCTGATATTTAAGTCTTTGGTCCATCTGGAATTTAATGTTTGTATATAGAATGAAGTAGGAATATAATTTCATTTTGTTTCCTATATCAATAACCATTATTTTTCTATTCTATTTATTGAAAAGTCCTTCCTTTCCTTGCTGATCTGCCATGTGATCTACATCACATATCAAAGATTAAATTTATGGAGATTTGTTTGGGAGCTCTCTATCTGTTTCATTGGTCAGTTTATCAGTTAAGACCACACTGTCTTAATTGCCACAGCTTTATAAAATTTCTCATATTTGGCAGGATAAATCTTTCATCTTCTTCAATAATGTCTTTGATATTCTTGGCCCTTTCCCTTTTCCACATATATATATTAAATTATATAATAGAGAGACAGGGTCTCACTCTGTTGCCCAGACTGGAGTACAGTGGTGCAATCGTAGCTCACTGCAGACTTGAACTCCTGGTCTCAAGAGCTCCTCCTACCTCAGCCTCCCAAGTAACTAGGACTCTAGGCATGCACCACCACATCCAGCTTTTTTTTCCTAAATTATTATTTCTTTTTGTAAAGATAGGGATCTTGCTAGGCTGCCCAGGCAGGTCTCAAACTTTTGGCCTCAACCAATCCTCCTACCTCAGACTCCCAAAGTGCTGGGATTACAAGCGTGAGCTACCACACCTGGCTCTATTTTCCACATTTTAAGACCATATTTTAAAAGCTGCTCAACCCTGCTTTTTTCTCTTGGTGCTACTTGTAACCCCCCTACTTAGCCTTGGAAATACTGTTAGTGAAGAAAATCTAAA
This sequence comes from Symphalangus syndactylus, assembly GCF_028878055.3. NCBI lineage: Eukaryota > Metazoa > Chordata > Mammalia > Primates > Hylobatidae > Symphalangus > Symphalangus syndactylus. Next base: position 157,773,090 of record NC_072426.2, on the reverse strand, counting down.
GAATAGAGAAATAAAATATATTTTTTACTTCCAGTTCCAAAAGAACAGATGCCCTCCTGAATCATAAAGCTAGTTCTGATAAATTGGTGAACTGAGAGCATACACAGTAGTATTAATTCTGTTCTAATTTCTGCCTAACTGTGGAGTCTCATCACATAGTCTTAAAAGATTATTGCTATGAAATATTCTTATACATGTAACCCATAACCCCTACAATTCTGCAGTTGTCATTGGTTCTCTTACCTAATAATCAGTTGCTCTGCTTCATAATATTTAAATTGCATCTCCATTTTCCAAAAGGCATAAATACTAGTATAGTTTTTTAGTTAAGCCAGAAGAAAGTCCGCTTTATTTTTTATTTTATTTTATTTATATATTTTTTTTGAGACAGAGTTTCACTCTGTCGCCCAGGCTAGAGTGCAGTGGCATGATCTCGGCTCACTGCAACCTCCACCTCCTGAGTTTAAGCAATTCTCCTGTCTCAGCCTCCTGAGTATCTGGGACTACAGGCGCCCGCCACCATACCCGGCTAATTTTTTTGTATTTTTAGTAGGGACGGGGTTTCACCGTGTTAGCCAGGATGGTCTTGGTCTCCTGACCTCGTGATCTGCCCACTTCAGCCTCCCAAAGTGCTGGGATTACAGGCGTGAGCCACCTCGCCCGGCCAGAAAGTCCACTTTATTTACTAACATAACTTATACGTAAAGGCTTAATAAATCTCCTTGCTTCTTTTCTTTCGCATCTTAACAACCACTGAAAACAATATTTCTATAGCAGTTGAGGGTAAATGGACGATGGCTTTTGTGGCTAGAGGTGAATGGCCCAGGGGCTCCTGCACTCCAGGTCCCACTGAGCCTGCCCCATGGCTGAGGGCATCGGTATTTCCACACACCTATAATGTTCGGTGCCCCAGAACAGAGATCGGATGCTCTCCTTTATTCAAATGGCGAGTTGAGGGTATTGTAATTGTAATTTAATTAATAAGTATGTATACACTGTTAAAATCTGGTTGGATTTGTGTCCCTTCGCAAAACAAATTGCTGAAATGAAACCACAGAGTTAACATAATTGAGTACATCTGCTTCTATGAGAGGCTGTTCTAAAATCTAATTAGAATCTAATTTGAAATGTCAATAAAAAGTTTAAATATTCGACTCAATTATTTTTAGATTATTTTAGTTATTTTTATTACTTTATTGTTATAAAATGCTTGTTAAAAAAAATGAATCAATATAAAAAAGAACAAAGAAGATGACCAATAAGCATTCCCACCTCCATGATCTAGAAATAGCTGTCATCAATCCAGGAAAATACCATGCCGTTCTGTCTACTATCGGCACATGCACAGACAGATAGAAGGATGGGAAAATAGACAGATGGGCATGGTGGCTCAGGCCTGTAATACCGGCACTTTGGGAGGCCAAGGTGGGTGGATCACCTGAGGTCAGGAGTTTGAGACCAGCCTAGCCAACATGGTGAAACCCCATCTCTACTTAAAATGCACACACACACTCACACACACACACACAAACACACACAAAATATTAGCCAGGCGTGGTGGTGGGCACCTGTAATCCCAGCTACTCAGGAGGCTGAGGCAGGAGAATCGCTTGAACCCGGCGGGTGGAGGTTGCAGTGAGCCGAGATCGCGCCATTGCACTCCAGCCTGGACAACAGAGTGAGACTCCATCTCAAAGAAAAAAAAGAAAGAAAAGAAAAATAGACGAGGAAAGATGGATAGACAAAAATAATTCTGCATAAATGAGACTGCTACAGTGCTCATTTGTATAAAAAGCATTAATTTGCATTTGTTTGCATTTTGAAGCTCTGTTGTTGGATGCATACATTCAGGATCTCTGTGTCTGCTTGATGATTTTTAAATCATTATGTAATGTATCTCTTTATAAAAAGATTTTAAAATTATAATGTAATGTTTCTCATTACATTATGTAATGTCCTTATTAACTTTTTTTAGAAATCTATTTTATCTGTTATCAATATAACCACTTTTGCTTTTTTTTTTTTTTTTTTTGAGACGGAGTTTCACTCTTGTTGCCCAGGCTAGAGTGCAGTGGCACAATCTCGGCTCACTGCAACCTCTGCCTCCTGGGTTCGAGTGATTCTCCTGCCTCAGCCTCCTGAGTAGCTGGGATTAGAGGCATGCGCCACCAGGCCCAGCTAATTTTTGTATTTTTAGTAGAGACGGGGGTTTCTCCATGTTGGTCAGGCTGGTCTCGAACTCCCGACCTCAGGTGATCCGCCTGCCTTGGCCTCCCAAAGTGCTGGGATTACAGGCGTGAGCCACCGTGCCTGGCCAACTCTTGCTTATTACTGATGTTAGCATGATATATCTTTTTTCTTTTCTTTTCTTTCTTTTCTTTTTTTTTTTTTTTTTGGTGTCAACTTACCTATGCTGTATTTGAAGTGAGGTCCTTGTAGATGGCATACAGTTGGGTTATGTTTTATTTTCTTTAAACTGCCATCTCTGTCCTTTACATCAAAGGTAAATTGATAGACCATGTACTTTTAAAGTAATTCTTGATGTGTTAGAGCTTAATTCTGCCATTTTATTATTTGTTTTCTGTTTGTTTCCTGTTTCCTTGTTCTAGTCTTCCCATGGGATACTTGATCACTTTTAAAATTCCATCTTGTTTAATTTATACTGTATTTGAGTATATCACTTTACACAGCTCTCTCGGTGGTTGCTGTAGGTATTACAGTATATATCTATAACTTAGCCTATTGCTATCAACATTTAACTCCTTGCAGTGGAGCATTGAAAACTTACTTTCATTTAGGTCTTTATCCTCTCTACTTTTTAGGTATAATTCTTTCAAATATTTCTTTTTTTATATTGAGTATTCCAACATATGCTATTACAATTTTTGCTTTAATCATCAAATATGATTTCAGAAATTCATAAGAAGAAGGCAAGTCTATTATATTTATCTTTATTTTTACTCATTCCATGGTTCTTTCTTTCTTCTCAAGTTCTTGGCCTTCTTCTGTTATCATTTCCTTTCTATCTGGAAAAATTACTTCAGCTATTCTTTAGTGGTAGGCGTGCTAGTGACAAATTCTCTTTGTTTTCTTTGGTCTGAGGGCGTTTTCATTTATTTCCCCTTCCTTTCTGAAGAATGTTTTCTTTGAATATAGAATGCGCAGTTGATGTTTTCTTTCAACACTTTCAAATTGTCACGTCACCTCCTCTGGCCTCTATGATTTTGGGTGATTTCTGTTGTTATTTGGGTTGGTGTTCCCCTGCAGGAAACATTTCATTTCTTACTGATTGTGTTTAAGATTGCTTTCTTTGTTAAAAAGTCAGGAAACAACAGGTGCTGGAGACGATGTGGAGAAATAGGAACACTTTTACACTGTTGGTGCGACTGTAAACTAGTTCAACCATTGTGGAAGTCAGTGTGGCGATTCCTCAGCGATCTAAAACTAGAAATACCATTTGACTCAGCAATCCCATTACTGGGTATATACCCAAAAGATTATAAATCATGCTGCTATAAAGACACATGCACACGTATGTTTATTGTGGCACTATTCACAATAGCAAAGACTTGGAACCAAGCCAAATGTCCAACAATGATAGACTGGATTAAGAAAATGTGGCACATATACACCATGGAATACTATGCAGCCATAAAAAATGATGAGTTCATGTCCTTTGTAGGGACATGGATGAAGCTGGAAACCATCATTCTCAGCAAACTATCACAAGGACAAAAAACCAAACACCGCATGTTCTCATTCATAGGTGGGAATTGAATAATGAGAACTCATGGACACAGGAAGGGGAACATCACACACCGGGGCCTGTTGTGGGCTGGGGGGAGGGAGGAGGGATAGCATTAGGAGATATAGCTAATGTTAAATGATGACTTAATAGGTGCAGCACACCAACATAGCACATGTATGCATATGTAACTAACCTGCCCATTGTGCACATGTACCCTAAAACTTAAAGTATAATAAAAAAAAAAGAAAAAAAAGAAAATGAAAAAAAAAAAGATTGCTTTATTTGCCTTTTGCTTTTGGAAGTTTGATTATGATGTGTCTTGGTAGGGACTACTTTGGATTTATTTGACTTGAGGTTCACTCAGATTTTCTTGAATCTGAAGACTTATGTCTTTCACCAAATTTGGGATGTTTTCAGCTGTTATTTCTCCAAATGCTTTTTTCAGCTTCTCATGATGTCTTTTCTCCTTGTATGACTCCAGTGAAATGATCACTAGAACTTTTGTTATTTCAAGGGTTCCTGAGACTATTTTTTTCAGCCCATGTCTCTCTGTTCTGATTGAGTAATTTCTATTTACCGTTCTTATCTTCATCATCTCCATATCATGTCCATTCTTCCATTGAGCTCATTCAACAAGATTTTTTTTTTACTTGGGTGGTTGTATTTTACTTGAATTTAACAGAAAAAAATGACTAAAGTAAAAGTGAAGTCAATGCTCATCTTTTTTTTTTTTTTTTTTTTGAGACAGAGTCTCGCTGTGCCACCTAGATCAGAATGTAGTGGTGCAATCCCAGCTCACTGCAATTTCTGCCTCTGGGTTCAAGCGATTCTTGTGCCTCAGCCTCCAAAGTAGCTGAGATTAGAGGTGTGTGCCACCACGCCCCGCTAATTTTTGTGTTTTTAGTAGAGACAGGGTTTTGCCATGTTGCCCAGGCTGGTCTGGAACTTCTGGGCTCAAGCAATCCACCTGCCTTGGCCTCCAAAAGTGCTGGGATGACAGGTGCGAGCCACCATGCCCAGCCTAAATATAATTTTCCTATAACATTTTTGAAAGGGTTTTTATAGTACAGACCTAACATTTTAATTAATTTTTATTCTTATACTTTTCGTTTTGATGGGATAACATTTTTTTCAGGTCTGAAATGTCTTTGGAGGTCCTTATGGCTTTGTGGCCCTAGACACTGCCTGTAGCATACTGCCCAGTGGCTCTAGACCTCTTTTCTTTGGTGGGAGTGGGTCTGGCACCTGGATGGGCCTTGCCAACATTTTCTTTCTTTTTGTTGACCATCGTCTCCTTCTGAAGTTTACAGCCTGACCTGTTTCTGTGTCTGTTTACTCCAGGTGACTTGTGCTTTTTCTATTGTCTTTAGGTGTTAAGAGAGGTAGAGCTTGTTATTTGACTTCATTTTGTCATCTTTAACCCAAAGTCTTGCAATTTTTATAAAAGTAAAAGCCATCATTTTTGGTCCTTTGTCAGTGACAGCTGTCTAAACAAAGACATTAGCAGCTTTTTAGATATTTAAGGAAGTGTCTGTCATTCTTTGGTTGTCATTTCTTTAGGAAACATGTTTTCCTAAATTACTCCAAATTAAATTAAATTAATCCTACAGTTGGTCTAATTTGATTTCAGTTACTTTTTTTTTTTTCTGAGACAGGGTCTCATTCTGTCACCCAGGCTGAACTATAGGGGTGCAATCATAGCTTACTGCAGCCTCAAACTCCTGGGCTCAAGAGATGCTCCCACCTGAGCCTCCCAGGTAGCTGGGACTACAGGTGTGCACCACCATGCCTGGCTAATTTAAAATTTTTTTTTGAGAAGTGGGGTCTCACTATGTTGCCCAAGCTGGTCTCAAATACCTGAGCTCAAGTGATCCTCTCACCTTGGCCTCCCAAAGTGCTGGGATTATGAGCCACCACTCCTGGCCCAATTACTTGCTTTTTAAATAGCTCAAAAGGTTTTTCATCCTTTTAACCAAAGTTGCGCAAATCTAAAGCATTATTCCTTTTGGTCATTGAGTAGATGAATGGATGAATATATTTCAGCTTGCTTATTACTAAAATATGTTAGTAATAACACATTTTATTCAGATCACTGCATGTTGGCTCTTTCTCATTTTCCATTTTCATGACAAACACACCCAAAGCTCAGCTCACTGTATTTGTTTTCATGATATTGGTTGCTAAGTTTTTTTTCTGTTTGCTTCACCATATTTTGAACAATTTTCTATTAGGATATTTTAAAAGTTTACCTTTTCAATTGTCTTATTTAGACAAACTCTATAGATTTAAAGTTATTTTTTCTGCCTGATATTTTTGATGTTTGATGATGTTAATAATATATTATTTTCAAAGCCAATTTGTGGTTTCTACACTGATATTGGAAAAAGAATAAAGCGATGAAGTTAACAGGTGTTTTTAAAAATGTGAATAACAGGAAAATTTGTTTTGTTTTGTCTTTGAAGTCTGTCACAGGCTAGATGTGAAGGTTTATGAAGGATGGGGCAAAATTATCTGGGGAAAGTTGCATCCTATGACCTCAGGCTGACTTCAAGTAAGAGAGAGTGGATTTGATAAAGGCGTTGTCTTTCTTGGAGTATTTGCATCTTGGCAGAGGAACCTGGAGAGGCAGCATAGAATAATTGTTTTAGATGTTGGATCTTTGTAACCTCAATTTACATTTTGTTGAGCCATTGTCATTTGGGGAACATATGAAAAAGAAAGGATCATTATAATGCTACTATAATGCACATCACATAGAATTGCAATATTTGTTGGTTGTTCATTCCAGGCCAAGAGTTGTGAGTTTCTCCAGCCAAAGGTCTTGTATTTATTGATCTTTCTGTCCCACAGCCCTAAAACAGTGGTTAGCCCATGGACAGTTTAATAAATGTTTGCTGAATAATATGTAGCATACCTAAAACCTTTTCCATGGCCTTGTATCTGGAGATTAAAATTTTCCAGCACTTGTACATAAAAGATGTTTATGCATAACTGTAGGGAAAACATTGTAATTTCTGAAGAGCAGGGACCAAACCTGCAAGGTTATTGTAGCATTGTTTATAACAAATGGTAGCAATCTATTCTCAGATCTGTAGATTCCTATTTACCTGATGCACTGGCACCAATGCCCCTATTTTGGTGTGCCATCTTCCCTTCACCATTGTGGGACAACACAGATAATAAAATCAGCTCCAAAAGCTTACACATGGTGGATCCCTTCCCACCGGTTGTTCACAGTGCAAAGCAACCCCTTGCTTGTAGAAAACATTATGATTATCATTATTATTTTGAGGTGGAGTTTTGCTCTTGTAGCCCAGGCTGGAGTGCAATGGTGTGATCTCGGCTCATTGCAACCTCCGCCTCCCGAGTTCAAATGATTCTCCTGCCTCAGCCTCTTGAGTAGCTGGGATTACAGGTGCGCACCACCATGCCCGGCTAATTTTTCGTATTTTTAGTAGAGACGAGATTTCACCGTGTTGGCTAGGCTGGTCTCGAACTCCTGACCTCAGTGATCCACTTGCCTCAGCCTCCCAGAGTGCTCAGATTACAGGCGTGAGCCCCCATACCTGGCCTAGCAAACATTATTAAATAGCAAACAGTAGCAGTATACTTGGGGGTTTTAGGATTGATTATTTTCAAATCTCTAGAAAAGCTCAATGCATTACCCTAGGCTATAGTCCCAGGCGAGAGTCTCATCTGTTAATGAGGGGCTGGTCTAAGGTTTCTTCCAGCTCTTAGATTCATGGTTTGCCAGATTGGTCCGCTCTCTGCCACCCACCCATCCTTGGTTTTGTTTGTTTGTTTGTTTTTTACAGAGACAAGGTCTCACTATGTTGCCCAGGCTGGTCTTGAACTCCTGGCCTCAAGCGATCCTTCTGCCTTGGCCTCCCAAAGTGCTGGAGTTACAGATGTGAGCCACTGTGCTCAGCCCATCCTTGGCTGTTAAAGTGTGGAGGTAAATAGTAGATGCCAAGTTTCCTCCAGGTCAGAAGTGGCAGATGCCCCAGGGCAGCATCATGACCCTAACTAGGCCTCCCACTGCATGAAGACCTTATTTTCTGAAGCTTAAACCTGGACAGAGGTCTGCCCAGTAGCACGGTGTTCATGAATATCAGGTCAAAAGTTTAAAACTGGGACTACCCGGAAGAACCTGGTAGCTGCAGGTGCAGTCCGCAGTCCAGCGGTCAGCTATGAAAACAGGCTACTTATGCCGGGCGCGGTGGCTCACGCTTGTAATCCCAGCACTTTGGGAGGCCGAGGCGGGCGGATCACGAGGTCAGGAGATCGAGACCGTGGTGAAACCCCGTCTCTACTAAAAAAAAATACAAAAAATTAGCCGGGCGTGGTGGCGGGCGCCTGTAGTCCCAGCTACTCGGAGAGGCTGAGGCAGGAGAATGGCGTGAACCCGGGAGGCGGAGCTTGCAGTGAGCCGAGACTGCGCCACTGCACTCCAGCCTGGGCGACAGAGCGAGACTCCGTCTCAAAAAAAAAAAAAAAAAAAAAAGAAAACAGGCTACTTGTGCTTTCTCTTTTTCATGGAGTCTTTGATGTAAAAATTGATGTCACTCTCTTGCTTCTGGTGTGCTTCCCTTCCTTGTTCATTTTCCATAAGGAACTTCCTCCATCCCACCTCCCAACAGGCCACAGACAATTGAGGTCATTTTAACCGTGAAAATGAGGCTCCACAAGAGGAACTTAGAGGCCGGGCGCAGTGGCTCACGCCTATAATCTCAGCACTTTGGGAGGCCGAGGCGGGCAGATCACCTGAGGTCAGGAATTAGAGACCAGCCTGACCAACATGGTGAAACCCCATCTCTACTCAAAATACAAAACTAGCCGGGCGTGGTGGTGGGCGCTGGTAATCCCAGCTACTTGGGAGGCTGAGGCAGGAGAATCACTTGAACCCGGGAGGTGGAGGTTGCAGTGAGCTGAGATTGTGCCACTGCACTCCGGCCTAGACAACAAGAGCAAAACTCCATCTCAAAAAAAAAAAGGAATTTAGAAATTAAAATAGAGGAAAGAACAAAGGGGCCAGTCCCTTAAAAAATCCCCCAAACCTCTTTAACAGGAGTTTAGGTTATAATATGAATGTGTGGAGGATACCTTTTGCCTTCATTGATGAAGGACTCCAGCGAGATTGTGCTGATGATATTGTTATACTTGGAATGGACTGGTCCTTCCATTTCCTGGATTTGTCCCTTTATTCTTTTGAGTACAGGCATAAGTCATGTTATTACACTTTGCAGATATTGTGTTTTTCACAAATTGAAGGTCTGGCAACCATGCATGGAGCGTGTATCTGTGCCACGTTTCTATCATCACGTGCTCACTTTGACTCTGTCACATTTTGGTAATTCTTACAATACTTCAAACTCTTCCAGTACTATTATCTCTGTTTCGGTTATCTGTGATAGGTGATCTTTCATGTAGCTGTTGTAACTATTTTGGGGTGCCATGAACCAGGCCCCTATATGGTGGCAAAGTTAGTTGATAAACGTTGTGTGTGTTCCGACTGCTCCCCTGACCAGCCATTTCTCCATCTCTCTCTCTCCTTGGCCCTCCTATTTCTTGAGACTCAACAGTATTAAAATTATGTCAATGAATAGTCCTACAATGGCCTTTTAGTGTTCAAATTAAAGGAAGAGATACATGTTTTTCACTTTCGGTCAAAAGCAAGAAATGATTAGGCTTAATGAGGGAGGCCATGTTGAAAACCGAGACAGGCTGAAAGCTATCTTTCTTGTGCCAAAGTTAGCCAAGTGGTAAATGCAGAGAAAAAGTTCTCAAAGGAAATTGGAAGTGCTACTCCAGTGAAAACACAGCCCTAATTACTATGGATAGTGCCTAGGGGAGTACTGCATGCCCTCTGGGCGTACGATAGATACTATCTGCTGAATTAGAAAGAAGCAAACCAGAAGTGGCTTTATTTTCCCCCATGGACTCCTTTGGACTAATTTTTAAGCCTTGGTTGGAAATCACTGAGTAGCTTCATAATGTGCAGGACAGAAATAAGCTTTATAGTGGTTTACCTTCATTTAGTTTTGGAAGTTTATCTTTGCCTTAGTTTTGGAAGTAACTTCTAGTTTGTAGTTCTCATTTGTGATGAACACATTAAAGACTAGATTAAAAACTTGCCTTTAAGATTGTTCGTACTTATAAGACTTGCCCCTACTTCCATATGCTGAAAATTGACCCCAGAGAGAATACTATAAGGTCGTGAGTTAGCTGGAAAATCATCAGATTAAGTGCATATTGGTAGTTGAATTTAGCAAAGAAATAATCATGATTATACCTTTATTTTTACAGGAAGAGATGATGTAACTAGAGTATGTGTCTACAGGAGTAATAATCGTTTCCAAAGAGTATTTATTTATTTATTTATTTATTTATTTATTTATTTATTTTTTTGAGATAGAGTTTTGCTCTGTTGCCCAGGCTGGAGTGCAGTGGTGCGATCTCGGCTCATTGCAACCTCTGCCTCCCGGGTTCAAGCAATTCTCCTGCCTCAGCCTCCTGAGTAGCTGGGATTACAGGCATGTGCCACTACGCCCAGCTAATTCTTGTAGTTTTTTTTTTTTTTTTTTTTTTTTAAATGGAGTCTTGCTCTGTCGCCCAGGCTGGAGTGCAGTGGTGCAATCTCGGCTCACTGCAAGCTCCGCCTCTCAGGTTCACGCCATTCTCCTGCCTCAGCCTCACGAGTAGCTGGGACTATAGGCGCCCGCCACCACGCCCGGCTAATTTTTTTGTATTTTTTAGTAGAGATGAAGTTTCACCATATTGGCCAGGCTGGTCTCCAACTCCTGACCTTGTGATCTGCCCAGCTTGGCCTCTCAAAGTGCTGGGATTACAGGCGTGAGCCACCACACCTGGCCTATAGAGTTTTTTATCTTGTTTTGTTTTTGAGACAGAGTTTCACTCTTGCTGCCCAGGCTGGAGTGCAATGGCAACATCTTGGCTCACCACAATCCTGGGTTCAAGTGATGCTCCTGCCTCAGCCTCCCAAGTAGCTGGGATTACAGGCATGCACCACCATGCCTGGCTAATTTTGTATTTTTAGTAGAGACGGGGTTTCTCCATGTTGGTCAGGCTGGTCTCGAACTCCTGACCTCAGGTGATCCTCCTGCCTCGGCCTCCCAAAGTGCTGGGATTACAGATGTGAGCCACCGCGCCCAGCCGGGATTTTTTTTTTTTTTTTTTTAATGTGCAGAAGATCAAAGCTACTTGGAAGGAGTGCCTATAATTTGCCAGTAAGCCACAAATTAAGATTTCATCTTATATACCAGCAGAGTAGCTTTAGCTTAGGGGGAGGGTGGGAAGGTTGGGGGGCTTTGAAGATTTAGGGGGACCTTGATAGAGAACTTTATAAGCCTCTTTCTCTTTAATAAAGACTTGTCTTACATCTTGCTGTCATTAAAGGCAGCTGTTTCTAGAATTTCAATCACTTAAGTACACCCACAAAACAAGAATATGGAGATCTTCTTTTCCCTTCAATCTTCTTTTCCCCTCGACTTTAATTTGCCCAGTTATACCTCAGTGTTGTAACAGTACTGTGATACCTGGCACAGTGCTTTAATCTCATGATACCCTCTGTACTGACCTGAAGGAGACCTAAGAGTCCTTTCTCTTTTTGAGTTTGAATCATAGCCTTGATGTGGCTCTCGTTTTATGTCCTCGTTCCTAATGTAAAAGTGCTTAACTGCTTCTTGCTTGTATTGGGTAGCACTGGGATAAGATTTTAACTAGGTATTCTTGAATTACTTTTACAATAAACCAAGTCTATAATATTAAAAAAAAGAAAGAAAGAAAACAAAGCCTTATTGCTGGTATGGAGAAAGTTTAAGTGGTCTGGACAGAAGACCAAGCCAACCATAACATTCTCTTAAGCCAAAGCCTAATCCATAGCAAGGCCCTAATTCTCTTCCATTTTATGAAGGCCGAGAGAGATAAGGAAGCTACAGAAGAAAAGTCTGAAGTTAGCATAGGTTGGTTCATGAGGTTTAAGGAAGGAAGCCATCTCTATGATATAACAGCGCAAGATGAAGCTGCAAGTTCTGATGTAGAAGCTTCAGCAAGTTATCCAGAAGATCTGGCTAAGATCATTGATGAAAGTGGCTATGCTGAACAATGGATTGTCCATGTAGGTGAAATGGCCTTCTATTGGAAGAAGATGCCATCTAGGACTTTGGATAGAGAGGATAAGTCCATGCGTGGCTTCAAAGCTTCAAAGGAGCCAGCCACAGTGGCTCATGCCTGTAATCCCAGCACTCTGGAAGGCCGAAAGGCTGAGGTGGGAGAATTGCTTGAGCTTAGGAGTTTGAGACCAGCCTGGGCAACATGGTGAAACCCTGTCTCTACCAAAAAAAGAAAAAAAAATTAGCCAGGTATGGTGGTGTGTGCCTCTAGTCTCAGCTACTCAGGAGGCTGAGGTGGGGGGATCGCTTGAGCCCAGGAGGTCAAGACTGCAGTGGTCCAAGATCATGCCACTGCAATCCAGCCTAGGCAACAGAGTAAGACTCTATCTAAAAATAATAATAATAATAAAAAAATAAAAATTCAAAGACAGGCTGACTCTCTTGTTAGAAGCCAATGCTCATTTGCCATTCCATAAATCCTAGGGCGCCTTTTAAGAATTATGCTAAATCTACTCTGCCTGTGCTGTATAAATGGAACAACAACACTTGGACGACATCACAGCTGTTTACCACGTGGGTTACTGAGTATTTTAATCCCACCTGTTGAGACCTACTGTTCAGAAAAAAAGATTCTTTTCAAATACTTCAGCTTATTGACATTGTCACTGAAGAGCTCCAATGGAGATAGGGAAATGAATGCTGTTTTCATGCCTGCTAACACAACATCCATTCAGTAGCCCATGGACTGAGGTGTCATTTTGACTTTCAAGTCTTATTATTTGAGAAATATATTTTATAAGGCTGTTGCTGCCATAGATCATGATTCTTTTGATGGATCTGGGCAAAGTAAATTGGAAACCTTCTGGAAAGGATTCACTATTGTAGATATCATTAAGAACATTCATGAATCATGAGGGGAGGTAAAAATTGCAGCATTAATAGGAGTTTGAAAGAAGTTGATTCCAACTCTCATAAATGACTTTGAGGGGTTCAAGACCTTAGCAGAGGAACTAACCACAGTTGTGGTGGAGATAGCAAGAGAACTAGAATTACAAGTGGAGCCTGAAGATGTGAGTGAGTTGCTGCAGTCTTTTTTTTTTTTTTTTTTTTTTTTTGAGATGCAGTTTCACTCTTGTTGCCCAGGTTGGAGTGCAATGGCGCGACCTCAGCTCACTGCAACCTCCGCCTCCTGGGTTCAAGTGATTCTCCTGTCTCAGCCTCCTGAGTAGCTGGGATTACAGGCATGCACCACCACGCCCAGCTAATTTTGTATTTTTAGTAGAGATGGGGTTACTCCACGTTGATCAGGCTGGTCTGAAACTCCCGACCTCAGGTGGTCTGCCCACCTTGGCCTCCCAAAGTGCTGGGATTATAGGCATGAGCCATAGCGCCTGGCCAAATTGCTGCAATCTTAATGGATGAGGAGTTGCTTATTATGAATGAGCAAAGAAAGTGGTTTCGTGAGATGGAATCTACTCCTGGTGAAGATGCTGTGAACATTGTTGAAAGAACAACAAAGGACTTAGAATATTCCATAAACTTAGTTGATAGAGCGGTGGCAGGGTTTGAGAGGATTGATTCCAATTTCGATATAAATTCTACTGTGGGTAAGATGCTATCAAACAGCATAGCACGCTACAGTGAAATCTTTTGTGAAAGGAAGAGTCAATCAATACGGCAAACTTCACTGTCATCTTATTTTAATAAATTGCCACATTCATTCCAGCCTTCAGCAGCCGTCACCCCGATCAGTCAGTAGCCGTCAACGCTGAGGCAGGACCGTCCAGCAGCAAAACAATTATGGCTGAAGCCCCAGATGATAGTCAGCATTTTTTGGCCATCAAGTCTTTTCAAAGTAAGGTATGTACATTATGTTTTAGACTATTGCACTCTTAATTGACTACAATGGTGTAAACATAACTTTTTTTTTTTTTTGAGATGGAGTCTCTGTCACCCAGGTTGGAGTGCGGTGGCGCGATCTTGGCTCACTGCAACCTCTGCCTCCCAGGTTCAAACAATTCTCCTGCCTCAGCCTTATGAATAGCTGGGACTACAGGTGCGCACCACCATGTTTTGTATTTTTGGTAGAGATGGAGTTTCACCATGTTGGCCAGGCTGGTCTCGAACTTCTGACCTCAGGTGATCTGCCTGCCTCGGCCTCCTAAAGCGCTGGGATTACAGGCGTGAGCCACTGCGCCCAGCAACATAACTTTTATATGAACCAGAAAGCAAAAAATTTCATGTGACTTGCTCTATTGTGATGACCTAGAACCAAACATGTAATATCTCCAAGGTATGCCTTTACCCCTAAAAGCAGAGCTGGAGTACGGACTTGGGTGTGGGTGGTTTATTTGGGAAGTGATCCCAAGAAGTAAGAGTGAGAAGTGGGGGAGAGTGAGGCAGGCGAGAAGGAAAAGCCAAAATAGTGGCATGCTATTGAGGCTGCTGCCATGGACTGTTTTCTGCAGGGTCTTCTGAGAGGCTCATGAAAGTTATCCAGAACTGTCCACCTGAAACAGGAGCCTCGAGCATTTGCCCACCTGTCCACACTGTTTGAGGTCTTCCCCTGAGGCTGTTAACCTGCAAGTAACTGTTCCTGGGCTGTATTTGTGCTCAGGCAAAAATCCTACAATAATGGATTTGCCCTGGGGCAGAAAGTGTAGCTTGAGTTTGCTGGCAGCACAAGGGAAGCCTGCGCTTCCAAGGAGCTCCCCACAGTGGCTGAGACTGAATGACAGGTGCACTGAGAAGACATGAGGCAGGTGCCACTGCACTGAGCAAACGGAGCCATCCATCTCAGCCAGAGGACCCGTGCCCTGAATCCTGCGCCTGAGAAGGTGCCTCTCTGGCCCTCCACGGACTGTACCCCGGTCCACCCAGAGATCTCACCCTCATTTCTAGGCCACACTCCGGGCACTCAGGCCCCTGGCCAAACGTGCCTGAGCCTGCACTGCCTCTTCCCTGGGTCCATTTCAAAGGACAAACTGTGCTTGTCCAAATGGTGCCCAAGGCTGTGCTGTCTGAAGGGGTGAGAATTGTGCATGGAGCTTGCATGGGGTCTAGGGAGTCCACACAGGGGTATGCCAGGCTTCTCAAGTGAGGGCAGGGCTATCTACAATGAAAGGGAAAAGAGTGGCCTGGGGCTGAGGATCAGCTCTCCCACATTCCTGTGCAGAGCATCAAGGAGTCTGAGAATTCTACACTCGACTTTGACCTTGTAGGTTATTATGGAGGTTTATTTATCAAAGTAGGAGAACAGAACATACTTAGCTCTTTGTTAGCTTGATTTATAACTCGTAATTATTAGACATAATGCAAATGTGGGCTGGAATTCATGTTCTGATTTTTGTGGCCTTGAGCTAAGGTAAAGGGACCAGGGAAATGGGCTTTATATGCTTGGATGGCTGCAGAGAATCCCCGACTTCATTAGCTTCTGTGACGACTCAAGGTTGTTACTAAAATCAACTGTGTATTATCTCTAAAAACCGAGGGATATTATTTAGGTCAGCAATTAGAAGGCATTAGACTCAAAATATCTATGAGTCAAAGGATATGAATGACTAAAAGCGGGAGGATTATTACCTCAAGGGGTGGAGGGTTGGACCTCAGGATATGACCTGTGAGATCCTTCCTGCTGGCTCAGTGCTGGCTGAACGTGGGGACGGAGAGTGCCAGGAACAACACATATCTGGGACAGGAGGGAATCCGGGGAGGAAGGCAAAGAGAAACAGGCCCTTTTTTGTTTGTATTGATACATGACAATTGTACATATTTGTAGGGTACACATGATATTTTGATACATGCATAAAATGTGTAGTGATCAAATCAGGATAATTTGCATATCCATTACCTCAAACATTTATCATTTATTTGTGTTGGGAACATTCCAAATCTTTCTTCTAGCCATTTTGAAATATATAATAAGTTATTGTTAAGGATCGTCACCCTACTGTGCTGTTGAACACTAGAACTTCTTCTGTTCCTTCCATCTAACTGTATTTTTGTGCCCATTAACCAACTTCTGGGAAGGGTAAGGGGGTAGGGGGATGAAAAGGGCCCTTTTTAAGGCAAAGATAATCTTACGAGAAGGGAAGAAATTTTAGGAGGAAAAAAGAAAGGTGGACCATGGGCTTAGAGCGGGCACTACAGAAATTGAATGGCGAAGAGAAAAAAACAACTTAGCAATGTGAAACTACATCTCAGTGTCATTCCTTTCACAGGTCCAATGTCTGATATTCTTTTGAGAAGCTGGATATGAAGTAGGACTCTTTCTTTGAGTCATATATTTTTATGGTTATGATTATTATATTGAATGGTAGTTGACAATTATTGAGGACAATTATTGAGCTTTGACAAGCTCTCTTCAAAGGACTTTACATGGTTTTCTCCACTTCTCATTGTTAGTTATTCTTATTATTCCCATTTTGTAGATGAGGGATGCACAGGCAGCAAGCCTATATGGAGGCAGAGAGCAGCTAAGTAACCTGACCATGGCCCAACAGCAAACAAATGATGGGGCCACATGCAAATCCAGGCAGAACCCTTCTATTATATGAAGCTCAATGTTTTCTTGTTTTCATCTTGTTCTGAATACACCTATTTGCAAATGGGTTTTGAAGCTACTTTAAAACTTTTTGTGGCCAGGTGCTGTGGCTGACGCCTGTAATCCCAGCATTTTGGGAGGCCGAGGTGGGCGGACCGCCTGAGGTCAGGAGTTAGACACCATCCTGACCAACGTGGTGAAACCCTGTCTCTACTAAAAATACAGAAAATTAGCCAGGCGTGGTGGCGTGCACCTGTAATCGCAGCTGCTCAGGAGGCTGAGGCAGGAGAATCGCTTGAACCCGGGAGAGGAAGGTTGTGGTGAGCCGAGATCGTGTCACTGCACTTCAGCCTGGGCGACAGAGCGAGACTCTGTCTCAAAATAAATAAATAAATAAATAAACTTTTTGTTTACTTTCAAGATTTCAGAGCTTAGCTGTTGAATAAGGGGTGAGAGAATTCAGCAAGCATTTGGTGAGGACCCACAGCACTGGGGGACACCTAAAGACAACACAAGGAACAGGCAGGAGTTTATGCATATTTAAGTCACTGGACAGATTACAACATAAGGCAGAAAGTGGCAAGTGTTTTAAGAGAAGAGGTACAAAGTGCTGTGGGAATGCTAAAGTGGGGAAGATTATATCCTGGGGTTGTGGAAGGATCAGAGGAGTTTCAGGGAAAAAGTTGCATTGCACTATGGGTCTTGAAAGATGGATATGGTTTTAAATGTTGAAGATTGGATTTTGAGCTCCTGGCTATGTCTGTAGATTGTATTCATACGTATTTTTATGTCTACTGATTTATTCTTAGTGCATTTTTTTTTTTTTTTGAGATGGAGTCTCGTTCTGTCGCCTAGGCTAGAGTGCAGTTGTGCGATCTCGGTTCACTGCAACCTCCGCCTCCCAGGTTCAAGCGATTCTCCTGCCTCAGCCCCCGAGTAGCTGGGATTACAGGCACCTGCCACCACGCCTGGCTACTTTTTTGTATTTTTAATACAGTCGGGGTTTCACCGTGTTAGCCAGGATGGTCTCGATCTCCTGACCTCGTGATCCACCCGCCTCGGCCTCCCAAAGTGCTTGGATTACAGGCCTGAGCTACTGTGTCCAGCCCGTGCATTTTTTAAGTTAAAGTATTTATTGAGCATCTACTGTATATCATGTGCTGAGATAGGCACCAGGGGTGCAGGGAACATATGGCACAGTCTCTACCCTCAATAATTTTCACTCTCATACATATGTATTAGGAAATCAATATGTATATGGATATAAGATAGTATGATAGACATTGCAACAAATAATTATATGCTGTAAACCTATTTCATAGGATTTTAGACTTAAAGTACTTTCATCCTATTTCCAAAAAATACCTACTGCATAACCTTAAAGGAATTCTCAGTTTGAAATCATATAAACTGCAGTAGCATCTGCTGGTGAAATACCACTTTGTATCTATTAGAATAGTCCAAACAATAGGGAGAGAAGTGTATTATTAGAGCTGTAAAAGGTATTGTCCAGAAATCTCTGAAGACAAGAGGAAGTTCTATGGTAGGTTAATAAGATGACATCTAAACTGTTCTCTTAAAGCTATTGAAGTTCCACGAATATCTCACAGCACAAAGCTCAAGTGTATGCCAACAACTCCTCATGCCACAAGATGTGACACTCTACCAACCTCTTTTTGCAAAAGTTTCCAATTCTGTCTCTCATAAGACTACTTTTTATACCCACATATTCCCAATTTTATAGTGCAAGCAAAGACAAGATGGGAAGGGGGCTTCCATTTGTTGATGCCAGCTGCTCTGTGGATCAGGCCCTGCCCATGCATCCGTATTGGTTCTCTTTTATCCCCACATCAGCCATAACATGTAAGCGTTAACATCCATTATACAGATGAGGAAATTGAAACTCTAAGAGAATATGCAATCTACCCAGAGTCACGCAGCTTGTATATGTAAGAGTTGGAATGAAAATCCAATCTGTATGAGTCCCAAGTCCCCTTCCACCATATGATTTCCATGTCATTTTGCAATCAGTCATCCTGACTGGGATATGTCTGCCCTAAAAGATAGTAAGCAGGAATACTTGCCTCTATACCTTAACCTAAAATCCATGGGTTTGCTTTTTGTATTTGGAGGTGTCATAACATTACAAAATTTGATTTTATTTGAATAGTGAGTATTATACTACTCAGTCTAGAGATTTGTGACATTCCAGTCTAAACTGGGTGATAGCAATGAAGCTTCTTCGAGGTGACCAGTATGATTAATAAAGTAGAAATAAGTTGAATTGCTATGGAGTTGCTACTTCTGAATTTAAAGCTAGTTGAGATTAAGTATATGTTCAAAAAGATCTCTAGGGGTGTGTGTTCAAGACCAGGGCCAGAGGTGCAGGTGGCGCCGGGAAGAGAGAGAATGTCTTTTCAGGGCGGAGGTCGTGGAGGCTTTGATCGAGGTGGTGGAGGTGGCGGTTTCAACCACGGCAGCAGCAGCAACCACATCTGAGGTGGAGGCGGTGGAAATATCAGGGGTGGCGACGGGAGGATTTGGACGAGGGGGTGGCCACAGAGGCTTTAACAAAGGCCAAGGCCAAGGACCTCCAGAACGTGTAGTCTTATTAGGAGAGTTCCGGCATCCCTGTGAAGATGACATAGTTTGTAAACGTACTACAGATGAAAATAAGGGGCCTTATTTCAATGCTCCTATTTACTTAGAAAACAAAGAACAAATTGGAAAAGCGGATGAAATATTTGGACAACTTAGAGATTTTTATTTTTCCGTTAAAATGTCAGAAAACGGGAAGGCTTCATCCTTTAAAAAACTCTAGAAGTTTTATATAGACCCATATAAGCTGCTGCCACGGCAGAGGTTTTTACCTCGACCTCCGGGTGAGAAAGGACCTCCAAGATGTGGTGGCAGGGGAGGCCGAGGAGGGAGAAAGGGAGGTGGCAGAGGTGGTGGCAGAAGTGGTGGTTTTAGAGGTGGAAGAGGAGGTGGAGGTGGGGGCTTCAGAGGAGGAAGAGGAGGTAGTGGTTTCAGAGGGAGAGGACGTTAAGTAAAACAGTTGACAGACATCACCAGTTGCCTTCTGTATTAACCTGTGTGATCTGTTTCTACTATGGATTGGAAACTTGTTTCTCAAACAAGTCTTGAAGATCTTGGTCATTTTATGACAATGGATCTAAAATGTTAGCATCATGAAAAGTGCCACGGAATAGTGAATTTTGCTCTAAAAGAGTGTGAACAAGTCTTTCTAATGTTTTGTACAGTGCCTGGCACTCTGTGGGTGCTTAATAAATGGACAGGAGTTTTCATTAGGAGCATATTTGAATATTGAATTTTTATATATATATATATATATATATATATATATATATATATTTTTTTTTTTTTTTTTTTTTTTTTGAGACAGAGTCTCGCTCTGTCGCCCAGGCTGGAGTGCAGTGGCGCGATCTCGGCTCACTGCAACCTCTGCCTCCCGGGTTCAAGCAATTCTCCTGCCTCAGCCTCCTGAGTAGCTGGGATTACAGGCACCCGCCACCACGCCCAGCTGATTTTTATATTTTTAGTAGAGATGGGTTTTCACCATTTTGGTCAGGCTGGTCTCAAACCCCTGACCTCGTGATCCACCCGCCTCGGCCTCCCAAATTGCTGGGATTACAGGAGTGAGCCACCGTACCGGGCCTGAATTTTTAAAATAAAGTGTTTTATTCCCTTAAAAAAAAAGATCTCTATAATCTTCACTTGAATAATACAAACATTTTTTATTTTTTTACATATTTATTTATGGAACATAGTTGTAATTTTAAAACAGAATTTTTGCAAATTGTATTAAAATATATTAAAAACATACTACACTATGATCCAATGGAGTTTTTCACAGTAACTCAGTGTTAGTTTAAAATGTGAAATTCAATCAACGTAATTCACCATATAATACAGTATGTATGTCAGTATAATGTATATTGAAAATGGAAAGAAGTAAATTTATCTTTGTTTTTTAATAAGATGAAATTAAAATTTTAATTAATTTTGCCAGGTGCAGTGGCTCATGCCTGTAATCCCAGCACTTTGGGAGGCTGAGGCAGGCGGATCACGAGGTCAGGAGTTCAAGACCAGACTGGCCAATATGGCATACCCCATCTCTACTAAAAATACAAAAATTAGCCGGGCGTGGTGGCAGGCACCTGTAATCGCAGCTACTCGGGAGGCTGAGGCAGGAGAATCGCTTGAACCTGGGAGGCAGAGGTTGCAGTGAGCCGAGATCATGCCATTGCACTCTAGCCTGGGCGATAAGAGCAAGACTCCGTCTCAAAAAGAAAAAAAGAATTAATGAATTTCAATGTTTATTTTAGATTCGGGAGGGTACCTATGCAGATTTATTACACTGGTGTATTGTGTGATGCTGAGAGTTGGGGTACGAATGATCCCATCGCCCAGGTAGCGGGCATAGCACCCGATAGTTTTTTAACCCCTGCCCCCCTCTCCCTCCCTTCCCCTCTAGTAGTCCCCAGTGTCTATTGTTGCTAACTTTATGTCCTTGAGTACCCACGCATAAGTGAGTACATGCAGTATTTGGTTTTCTCTTCCTGTGTTAGTTCACTTAGGATGGTGTCCTCTAGCTGCCCCAATGTTGCTACAGAGGACATGATTCTTTCTTTTTGTGGTTGCATAGTATTCCATGGTGTATATGGGCCACAATTTTATTTTCCCAGTCCACTGTTGATGGGCATTTAGGTTGATTTCATGTCTTTGCTATTGTGAATAGTGCTGCGATGAACATACCAGTGCATGTGTCTTTTTGGCAGAATGGTTTATTTTCCTTTGGATATATATGCAGTAATGGGATTGCTGAGTCAAATGGTAGTTCTGTTTTGAGTTCTTTGGAAAGTCTGAAAACAGCTTTCCACAGTGGCTGAACTAATTTACCATTCCTACCAGCAGTGCATAAGTGTTCCCCTTTCTCCTCAGCCTCACCAGCCTCTGTTATTTTTTGACTTTTTTTTTTTTTTTTTTTGAGACAGAGTCTTGCTCTGTCGCCCAGGCTGGAGTGCAGTGGCACAATCTTGGCTCACTGCAACCTCCGCCTCCTGGGTTCAAGCGATTCTCCTGCCTCAGCCTCCCAAGTAGCTAGGACTACAGGTGCATGCCACCACGCCCGGCTAATATTTTGTTTTTTTTTTAGTAGAGACGGGGTTTCACCATGTTAGCCAGGATGGTCTCGATCTCCTGACCTCATGATCCACCTGCCTCTGCCTCCCAAAGTGCTGGGATTACAGGCGTGAGCCACTGCACCCGGCCTATTTTTTGACTTTTTAATAATAGTCATTGTGGCTGATGTGAGATGGTATCTCATTGTAGTTTGGATTTGCATATCTCTGATGGCTAGTGATATTGAGCATTTCCATGTTTGTTGACTTCTTGTATGTGTTCTTTTGAGAAGTGTCTCTGCATGTCTTTTGCCTCCTTTTTAATGGGGTTGTTTTTTGCTTGTTGAATTTAGTTCCCTATAGATTTGGATATTAGACCTTCATCAGATGCATAGTTTGTGAATATTTTCTCCCATTCTGTAGGTTGTCTGTTTACTCTGTTGATAGTTTCTCTTGCTGTGCAGAAGCTCTTTAGTTACGTCCTGGCCAGGCATGGTGGCTCATGCCTGTAATCCCAGCACTTTGGAAGGCAGACGTGAGGGGAATGTTTGAGCCCAGGAGTCTGGGACCTGCCTAGGCAACATAGTGAAACCTCATCTCTAAAAAGAAAAAAAATTAGCCAGACGTGGTGGTGTGCACCTGTAGGGGGGCAAATCACTTGAGCCCAGGAGGCGGAGATTGCAGTGAGCTGAGATTGTGCCACTGCACTTCAGCCTGGGAGATAGCATGAGACTCTACCCTGCCCTAAAAAGTTTTAATTAGGTCCCACTTACCAATTTTTGTTTTTGTGGCAATTGCTTTTGAGGACTTAGTCATAAATTCTTCTGCAAGGCTGATGTCCAGAATGGTATTTCCTAGGTTTTCTTGAATTCTTATAGCTTGAGGTTTACGTTTAAATAATTAATCCATTTTGAGTTAATTTTTTAATATAGTGAAAGGTAGGGGTCCTATTTCATTCTTCTGCATATGACTGGCCAGTTGTCCCAGCACCATTTATTGAATAGGGAGTCCTTTCCTCAGTGCTTATTTTTGTTGACTTTGTCAAAGATCAGATGGCTGTAGGTGTGTGGATTTATTTCTGGGCTCTTTATGCTGTTCCACTGGTCTCTGTTTGCACCAGAACCATGCTGTTTTGGGTACTGTAGGCTTATAGTATAGTTTGAAGTCGAGTAATGTAATGCTTCCAGCTTTGTTCTTTTTGCTTAGGATTGCTTTGGCTAGCTGGGCTCTTTTTTGGTTCCATATGAATTTTAAAATAGCTTCTGCTAACTCTGTGAAAAATGACATTGGTAGTTTGATAGGAATAGCATTGAATTTGTAAATTGCTTTGGGCAGTATGGCCATTTTAATGATATTGATCCTTCCAATCCATGGGCATGGCATGCTTTTTCATTTGGCAAACATTTTTTACATCAAACAATGTGTGATATAGATGTTTACATATGAGCAAATAAAACCCACCCTAAAATGCTAAGGTCATTTTCTCCGCTATCTCTTGAGAAAAAAAAAGAAAAAGATATTGAATAGCAACTGTATGTATTAGGCAACCAGTATCAAGTAGATAAGATTTTCAAAGATGAATCAATCATAAACCTGCCTACAGCACAGATTAGCAATTAGTGTATTCAGACTCATCTACTTTTTTTTTTTTTTTTTTTTGAGACAGGGTCTCACTCTGTTGCCCAGGCTGGAGTGTAGTGGCATGATCATGGCTCACTGTAACCTTGACCTCCCAGGCTCAAGTGATCTTCCTGCCTTAGCCTTCTGAGACCACAGTGCCTGACGGTCTAAAATGAGCCTGCAGTATCACTGTGTCTTAACTCAAGTAAATTTCAGAAAGGGGTCAAACCCTTGTTTAAAGATAAATGTAAGCTGGATGTGGAGGCACATGTCTGTAGTCCCAGCTACTCAGGAAGCTGAAGGGGGAGGATCCCTTGAGCTCAGGAGTTTAAGACCAGCCTGGCCACCACCACACCTGGCTAATTAAAAAAATTGTTTTTTTGTAGAGACAGAGTCTTCTTAACGTTGCCCAGGCCAATGCATCTCCATTTTGACACAAAGACTAAGGACTATGTAAAAGGAATAGTGTTTTTCACTGAATCTGATCTGGAAGTCAGAAGACTCAAGTTCCATGAACAGTTTGTTTATTCTCCACATTCTTCCCCAAAATCCCTAATATTATACTGTTCAATTTGTTTTTAACAGTGTGACTTTGGGGAAAAAATTATACATCTTAGGTTTTCTACCTGTAAAAAATCAGTACCATACTTATTTTTTTCCTTCCTAAAAATATTGTAAATGCAGCAAAAATTCCTGGTAGACTCACTTGCATGCAATGTGATTTATTATTTTTGTTGTTGTTTCTTTGCTTTTTGTCAAAACCGTACAGCCAACCTTCATGCTCTTCTCCCATCTCATGCTTTATTTTTGCCTTCTCCAGAGGGCTTGACTCTGTTTAAAGAAAAACAAACCCCAGTTGAATTTTTATAGAATAGAGGAGCTGTGGGAAAGAAACAGGTGGGAGAGATATGGGGTTAAACGCAGGGTCAGGAGAAGACAGGTCAGAGGTTTGGATTTTGACCCTCTATAAAGGCTCATGTGGCTAATTTATGGAAATGTGGCTGAAACTCTCAACTAGAAACTTGCATGGTTTACTAGGCTGGTACCATCTCCCTCAGTTCCCACCATGCTGGCTACAAGGAAGTTTTGCTAGAAGGAAAAAACAAAAATCAAATTACACAATTATAAATCACAGATGAGCTACAACAGATTGATTTTAGTGAATTTCATGGCTTCCAGGTGTTGTCACTTAAATAACATGATGAATGCTCTTCATACCAAGGGTCTCACTCTCCCTGCCACTCAGTATCTCCATCACCATCACTTCTGCCCAGGTGGCCGCATTCCAGTTCCCGGCTCATCACAGAGCCTGGCGCCCTCCACTGGTGAAGCCACCCCTCTCCTGGTCTGGGCTTTGGAGTGGAAGACTTGTGTACCTGTCAGGAGCACTCAACCCATGAGCAGCAGATCTGAGTAGAAGCCAGATGGCTCTTCTGAACCACATTGGAGACTTAACTTGCAATAAGCTCATGTCAGGCAGTGCATCCTGTCCTCAGTGGAAATATTTCTCATCTCTCCAGGGGACTGGCCAGGTAATAAAGCCCTGGGAGGCAATGATCAAATTATCTAGAGACCCTCAGAGGGGAACAGAAATCACTGATGATTTTCCTGCCATCTCCTATCCCAGGTGAAACTGTGTGATTGTGAAGCAGCAAAAAGTCTAGGCACCTTGGGAGCAGGCTTCACTTCTCCAAGGTCAGCACAGGGAGGGGGTGGTCTGGTCAGCAGGAATGACCAGGAGATATACAGTGAAGGGACCAGACATGAGGGGAGACATGTCTTTGATGACTGTCTACCCAGCATCTGTGTCTTCACATAAGGAGGGCACAGGGCTGGGAAGAAATTCAGTGATTCAGCCCCAGGAGGAGGCCTTGCTCTGTCCTAGGCCCCAAGAGGGCAAGATTTGCCCTGTTGAATCTCTGGAGGAGTTGGTAGGAAGGTATGAGTGCCTGTCTTGAACTTGCACCCAGAGCAACCCCCCCTGATCAGCAGAGGGTAAACTAACTTGAATTACACTTGAATTTCTTAGGAGATCAGGTCACAAAGGGCAAATAGTGGTCCAGAGACCAAAGTGTCTGATGGTCTAAAATGAGACTGCAATATCACTAGGGTTCATGTCTTAACATAAATAAATTTCAGAAAGGGGTCATACCCTTGTTTAAAGATAAGTGTAAGCTGGGTGTGGAGGCACATGTGTGTAGTCCCAGCTACTCAGGAGGCTGAGATGGGAAGATCCCTTGAGCTCAGGAGTTCAAGACTAGCCTGGGCAACATAGGAAGATCCTATCTCCATTTTTTTTTTAAAGGATAAACTTAAGCATATTAGAATTTTAAAGAGTTTATTTGAACAGACAGAGATTTATGGATCAGGCAGCTCCAAACTGAAAGTGGTTGGAGGATACATTGGAGGTGTTTGTAGGGGAAGGCTTTTATAGGGTGAATGTAGAAGTAGAGTAGAGAAACTATTTGGTGAAAATTTGGGCAGTTGCATTATTTGAACTATCCTGGTGGAAGGCCTCTCATTACACAGGTAATACTCAGCCAGACACTTGTGACGGGCTAAGCTTGTTTCATTTTGTCTGTGTAGGAACCCAGGTGATGGGAGCTATCTCAGCCTAATGGTCTTCTGTTAAGTTATTTTACACCTTCTCTTTGTGCCAGGGTAAGCGGAGGTCTTCCCCGCAAGGGTTCTTACCACCCTGTTTCCCTCAGCAAAGTGAAACTGTCCCTTTTGCCTCTGTAGGCAACCTTCTGAACGAGGGCTTTCCTAATATTCCTGTCTCATCTTATTTTATCGTATCCTCTTCTCTGTATCTTGTTTACATGCTTCTGGAACACTTATGTGTCTTGCACCCATCCCCTGCATTATTTAGGCAATCCTAAAAGAAGACTTCCAGGATGGATTGGTAGAGAACTGCTGGCATATTGAATCTTCTCTCTTTGTATCTGGAACTTTCATAATTACCTTAGTTCTCCATGCCAATTTTGCAATTATCTTTGTTCTCCACTTCAAAATACATGTACCTCTGACAGAAGCTGAGCACACAAAAGGCCTTGTCCAGTGGTACATATGAGGCAGGAGACATGATATATTTAAAATTATTAGCTAAAAGCTTTCTGACACCAAAAGCATGGGCAACAAAAGAAAAAGATAAGTAAATTGGACTTCATCAAAATTTAAAACTTTTGTGCAATCAAAGGACAACCTGCAGAATGGAAGAAAATATTTCAAATAATATATTTGATAAGGGATCGATATCCAGAATACATAAAGAATTCTTACAACTCAACAATAAATAACCAAATTAAAAATATTCAAAGGACTTACATAGACATTTTCCCAAAGAAGATATACAAATGACCATCAAGCACATAAAGATGCTCAACATCACTGATTACTAAGGAAATCAAAACCACAATAAGATACCACTTCATACCCATTAAGATGGCAATTATCAAAAAACCAGGAAATAATAAGTTTTGGTGAGGATGTAGCCAAATCGGAACTCCTGTGCATTGCTGGTGGACTCTACAATGGTTTAGTCGTGGTGGAAAAGAGTACAGTGGCTCCTAAAAAAAATGGAACATAGAATTACCCTGAGTCATCAAGTCCACTTCTGGGTTTAAACCCACAAGAATTGAAAGCAGGGACTTCAACAGATATTTGCAAATTCATTTGCATAGCAGCATTATTAATGATAGCCAAAAGATGGAAGCATTCATTGACAGAGGAATGGATAAACAAAATGTGGTACAGACATACAGTGGAACATTACTTAGCCTTAAAAAGAGACATTCTGACGCATGCGACGACATGGATGAGCCTTGACATAAGGCTAAGTGAAAGAAGCTGGATATAAAAAAACACTGCATGATTCCACTTATGTGAGGTATCTAGAATGTCATTTTCATAGAAACCAAAAGTAGAATGATGGTTCCCAGGTACTGGGAGGATAGAGTAATGAAGAGCTATTGTTTGATGGGTATGGAGTTTCAGTTCGGGAAGTTGAAAAGGAAAAAGCTCTAGAGATGATGGATGGTGGTGACGGTTGTACAATCAGGTGATTGTATTTAGTGACGCTGAACTATGCACTTAGAAATGGCTAAAATGGCAAATTTTATGCTATGTATGTTTTGCCACGATAAAAACTAAAAGCTTTTTAAAATTAAAAGCTTTAGAAGAATTAATTAAAATAAAAGTAATTAAAGCTATTTTAAAATTAAAGCTAAAATGAATTCTCCCTCAACCCCAATAAGTATGTGCCAGAAGTGCTATTTCTGCTCTGATTATTCTACCTACTGTGAGTATCCATGTGTGACTTTTTGGCTAGTTCACAAAATAAACTTGAATGAGCATTAATTTTTTCTAATACTCTTCCTCTATCCACAAGCTACATTCTACACCCTGCAACTTGCAGACCACACGTGATACAGATGAATCATTTTTCTACTCCCTCTCCTAATTCCCTCTAGTATTGGTGTTTTATATACTACCTCCTGCTGCTCTAGGTCCAATCTCTGCGCAGTTTGATGTCTTGGTATTGGTAACTCTTGACCTGGGTAAGCAAAAAACACAATGAAATTGATGTTTTGTCTTTGAAGATTATCCTGGGATAGGAGAATCTTTGGGTGGTCCATCCATCTTCATTCATTCCTGTTAAAAATGTTAACAAGTGTTTTCTGGCTTAGCACTTTAAAGAAGGAGAATTTTATTAATTTATCAGCTGAATCGGCATTATAGCGGCTTATGAAGCATTTGCCATTGTTTGGGGTTACAGTGAGGATAACATGAAACACTTAATGAAAAACTTTCACAAAACCTGGTCTCTTTCCAACAGCTTAGCTATATGAGAAGAGCTTTTGTAACATGACAACTCTAAAAATAAAACCGTTTTCAAGTTAAAGCTGTCCTTCCAGTTGCTGTTCCAAACTTTATCCCAAGAACTGAGGTACCGTTCAGTAAAAGGCAACTACAGACTTCTCAACAATAAGGCTAAGTACTTGTTTTATGTTTTCTGGTGATGAATTTATTTTTTGTCTTTGAGTTTACAATGACAGTTATAAAAGTGATTGTCAATACTATTAGTATAATTTAATTTCTAATAGAATGAGTTTTCTATGTATGCGTTAGAGCTACGATATTCTTTTTTTTTTTTTTTTTTTTGAGATGGAGTCTCACCCTGTCACCTTAGCTCAATGCAACCTCCACCTCCCGGGCTCAAATAGTTCTCCTGGCTCAGCCTCCCAAGTAGCTGGGATTACAGGCGCCCCCCACCACACCCATTTAATTTGTGTATTTCTAGCAGAGACAGTTTCACCATGTTGGCCAGGCTGGTCTCGAACTCCTAACCTCGTGATTTGCCTGCCTCAGCCTCCCAAAGTGTTGGGATTACAGATGTGAGCCACTGCGCCCGGCTGTAATTCTCCTGCCTCAGCCTCCTGAGTAGCTGGAATTACAGATGTGCACCACCACACCCAGCTAATTTTTGTATTTTTAGTGGAGACGGGGTTTCACCATGCTGGCCAGGATGGTCTCTATCTCTTGATGTCATGATCTGCCTGCCTCAGCCTCCCAAAGTGCTGGGATTACAGGTGTGAGCCACTGCGCCCGGCTGATATTCTTAATAATATCAGAATTTGCTTTGTGCTCTATGATGATGATACTGGTGAACTGTATTCTCAGCAATATTTTGCAATGCCTCACACTATTAATACACTTATTTGTGTTTTTGGCTGGGTGCGGTGGCTCACACCTGTAATCTCAGCACTTTTGGAGTCTGAGACAAGTGGATCACCCAAGCTCAGGAGTTCGGGACCAGCATGAGCAACATGGCCAAAGCCCATCTCTACTAAAAATACAAAAATTAGCCAAGTGCGGTGGTGCATGCCTGTAGTCCCAGCTACTTGGGAGGCTGAGGTGGGAGGATCGCTTGAGCCTGGAGCTGAAGGCTGCAGTGAACCGAGATTGCGCCACTGCACTCCAGCCTGGGCAACAGAGCTGCACCCTGTCTCAGAAAAAAGAAAAAAAAAAAAATCAACTATGTGCCATGCACTGGGAAGACAAAAAGACAAACAAAATCACTCCTGCATTTAAGAGGCTCACCTCTCTCGGATAGAAAAAATAGAAACAATGAGAGGTAACGACTATGTAAAATGGGAGTGAGACAGCAATCTCCAACCCGCCTGTACACCGGGGTGCACCCTCGGCAAGTTCATGCCCTTCGCACTGGGGAGGAGCCCGGCCCCACCTCTTTCTGGGTGGAATCTAGGATTCAAACTGGCAGACAAGAAGGGCACGAGCAGGGACTCTGGCTTCGCAGAGGGTCCCTTTTCCTCCCTTTTTTCCTTTTCACCCAATAAAACCCTGCTTTACTCACCCTTCAAACCGTCTGCAAGCCTACATTTTCGTGGCCGTGGGCCAGACAAGGACCCCGTCGTTAGCTGAACTAAGGGAAAGTCCTGTAACAGGAGCAGAGAAGGAGGTCTGCTGAGGGTCCGGAGGTCTTGCACAAGTGGCAGGGCTTCAGGTCAGACTTGCAGGATGAGTAGGTGATGGGCAGGGGCGTGGGAGTGGGGAGGGGAGCATTCCAGGAAGTGGAAACAGCCTGGATCCAGGAAAGAGAGGCAGAAGGCAAATGCCAGGAAAAGGCACATCATTCCCTGGGGCTGGAGGGCTAAGACCAGCACACAAGAGGCGGAGAGTACAAATAGGAGACGAAACGTGTGCTGGATCCTGGTCATAAAGGAGCTGCTGTTCCCTTCGAAGGAGGGGACACTACCTTGAAAAGCTACTGAGGGATTTCAAGCAGAGAAGAGCTGCAACCTGATGTGTCAAACTGAAGAGCACTCTTTGTCGTTTATGAATAAGGAAACGTTGGAACTTTAAGAGACACAGAGTGACGTCTGTATACTTCCTTTTGTATGGCAATTTCCTGTATTAAGGGTGAGAAACACCCTTAATACAGATTCTCATGATTATGTGTATTGTGAGGTGGTATTGGGGTTCTCAAAGGAGATGGTTATTCCTGGTTAGTTGTTTTTTAAATTTTTGTTTCTTTTAAAATTATTTGTTTTGGGGCTGGGCGCGGTGACTCACGCCTGCAATCCCAGCACTGTGGGAGGCCAAGGCGGGCGGATCACGAGGTCAGGAGATCGAGACCATCCTGGCTAACACGGTGAAACCCCGTCTCTACTAAAACAAAAAATTAGCTGGGCGTGGTGGCGGGCGCCTGTAGTCCCAGCTACTTGGGAGGCTGAGGCAGGAGAATGCCGGGAACCCGGGAGGCAGAGCTTGCACTGAGCCAAGATCAGGCCACTGCAGTCCGGCCTGGGTGACAGAGCGAGATTCCGTCTCAAAAAAAAAAAAAAAAAAAAAAAATTGTTTTGGTTTTTCTGTTTTTTGTTTGTTGCTGGTTTTTTAGAGGTGGGTCTCACTATGTTGCCCAGGCTGGTCTGGAACTCCTGGGCTCAAGCTATCCTCAGACTCCTGAGTAGCTGGGACCACAGGCGCACACCATGGCTCCTGGCTTTGGTGCTGCTTTTTATTAAGGAGATTTTCGAGTGTATACAAAATCAGACAAAATTGAATAATGTACGCTTATGTCCCCCTCACCACTCCCAACAACCAGCATCCTCTGGCCTTTACACTGGAAACTGTAAAGTCTCCTCAGCAATGTTTAGAATTATGACAGATGAAATCTCTCAGGCAGTTCCCTGGTAATCAGATAAAATAAACTCTGCATTTCCCTGGTAATCAGATGACCACCCCCGGCTACCAATAGCTCCACCTGAGTACTACTTCCTAGACTGCTATACTTGCCCTGGGCTAGGCAAAGCTGGGCTTCCAGAGCCTGTCAAAACAGTGGGCGCGACAGACTTCCTCAGAAATGCTCTGTGTTCTGTCTTGATCTTTCACATTTGTTGTTTCCTCTCAACACTGAATGTTTGCTTTGGTTAGGGGTGAATAAACCATGGGTGAATTCAGGCCTCAAACTCCTTGGGAGGAAGCAGAGTTCACGCCAGACAGAGAGGAGGCAGGAGTTCCCCCAGTTCAAGGTGCACACAGCAAGGACCTGGGGTACACAGCACTTCCCTCGCTCCTTCTCTGCCGTCTCTGCAGTCGGACCTGGCCAAGAGGCCTCTGCCACTGGACTCTGCACTCTGCACTCAGCCTCCTGATTCCAAACTCCACACTAGGGAGTGGCCACCATAGCTTGATTACTGTCTATTGAGTGTTCATCATATGCCAGGTATTGTGTCAACGCTGTCAATCCTCATAATTGCCCTTTGAGTTAAGTCTTCTTAATACCTTTACACAGATGAGGAAACTGAGGCTTTAGAGTTTAAGCAGTTTGTCCCAAGCTACATAGACTGTAAGTGGCAGAGCTGGAATTTGAACCCAGGTCTGACTGACTTCAAAGCCCAATACCTATCTGGTGGATGGAAACAAGAGAGGTTCATTGGCTGAGCGCAGTGGCTCACGCCTGTAATCCCAGCACTTTGGGAGGCCAAGGCGGGCAGATCATGAGGCCAGGAGATCGAGACCATCCTGGCTAACGCGGTGAAACCTCGTCTCTACTAAAAATACAAAAATTATCCGGGCGTGGTGGCACGCACCTGTAGTCCTAGCTACTCGGGAGGCTGAGGCAGGAGAATTGCTTGAACCCAGGAGGTGGAGGTTGCAGTGAGCTGAGATCGTGCCACTGCACTCCAGCCTGGGCAACAGAGCAAGACTCTGTCTCAAAAAAAGAAAAACAAAAAACAGATGAGAGATTCAGCAGAAAGACCACAGTGTCCTGACACTACTATTTGTGTGCAGTTTCATTGTGTGTTTGTCTGTCTTGATCCAAGCTATTTCAATGCTGAGTGGCTTTAAAACTCCCAGCTGAAACCATGTACATACACATGGGAATTCGTCTCAACACAGCAACTGGAACTATTTCTGCATGTTGTCATTGATATTTGAATAGTCATCCGGCACGTTTGCATTCATCATCTCATTTGTGTCTCTGGAACTGAATTAGGTTAATGTATTCTTGGAACCCAACATGGAGACTTTAAAAGGTAAAATGCATACAAAATAGGACAATGTCCTTTGATGATAATTCTACACCAAAGATTTTCAGTCAAACCTATGTCAGATTCTTCTCTGGACAAACTCAGAACTCTCCATGCCTTAGATTAGCAGCCTTCTGTTCCGCCCTGTCCTGGAACACCCTGGCTCATGAGAACAGGAGCACGCACGATCCCAGCCCCGCATTCAGGGGAGTTGTGTTACTTGGCCATGATGGATGGGTTGAGCATCCCCTGTCTGAGATGCTTGGGACCAGAAGTGTTTTGGATTTTGGACTTTGGAACATTTGCATATGCATAATGAGGGATCTTGGGATAATACCCATGTCTAAACACAAATTCCTTTATGTTTCATGTACACCTTCTAAACAGAGACTCAAGCGTCATTTTACGCAATATTTTTAGTAAATTCACGCATGAAACCAAGTTTTTTCAAAATTATTTTTACTTTTATAGATTTGGGAGCTACAACTGTAGTTACCTTACGTGGCTATATAGCATAGTGGTGAAGTGTGGGCTTTTAGAGAAACCCTCACTAGAAGAGTGCATATTATCCCTAATAGGTGATTCTTTGTCTCTTACCCGGCCCACCCTCCTACCTTTCCAAGTCTCCGATGTCTGTTATCCCACTCTCTATGTCCATGTGTGCATGTTATTTAGCTCGCACTTAGAAGTGAGAACATGTGATACTTGAGTTTCTGTTTCTGTTATATTTCACTTAAGATAGCGGCCTCCAGTTCTATCCATGCTGCTGCAAGAGACATTATTTCATTCTTTTTTATGGCTGACTAGTATTCCATGGAGTATACACCACATTTTCTTCACTCAGTCCTCCACTGATGAACACTTAGGTTGATTCTCTGTTTGCTATTGTGCATTGATTGCATTTTGACTGCGACCCATCCCATGAGGGTGGGTGTGAAATTTTCCACTTGTATCATGTTGGCACTCAAAAAGTTTCAGATTCTGGAACATTTTGGATTTTGGATTTCGGATTAGAGATACTCAACGTCTATTTACACCATGTGTATTAGTTTCCTAGGCTACCATGGCAAAGTACCACAAAGTGTGTGGCTTTAAACAATAGAAACGTATTCTCTTCTAGTTCTGGAGGCCAGAAATCTGGAACCAAGGTCAGCAGGGCTATGTTTCCTCTGAGATCCTGGGTAGAAGTCTTGTTTACCTCTTCCTAGCTTCTGATGGGGGCGTCAATCCCCGCCACTCCTTGGTTTGCAGACACGTTGCTCTAATCTCTACCTCCAGAGTCACGTGGCATTCTTGGTGGGTGTGTCTGTCTGTGTCTCTTCTCCTCCTTTTATAAGGACACTAGTTGTATTAAGAGCCCATCCCACTCCAGTATGACCTCATTTTAACTAATTATATCTGCAATTACCCTATTTCCAAATAAGGCCACATTCTGAGCTTCTGGGAGTTAAGATTTCAACATATCTTTTTGAGGGCACAATTCAAATGATAACACTATGGAAATCAGCAAACACTACAAATCAGGGCTTTAAGAAAAATAATTAAAATGTAGAATTTTTTAGAATTGGTTTCCAACACATCAGTGTGTTTGTCTGTCATATGACATCAGGACAGGGCCACTCACCTCAAATATCACTTTTCCATGGGGATTTTTTCATCAGAAATTTCCACATACTCCAAATGGACTATATGCTGTCTGTCAGAGTAAGATTTAAAGGTGACAACATGCTAGTTAGGATTTACCAGCCATTTCTTAGCCTTTTAAACATTTCTTATGTGTATTTCCACTATAGAAAACTTAAAAAATATGGAAAAGTAGAAAGAGAAGATAAAAAAAATCATTCATAGTTTCATCATCCAAGGAGAGAGCTATGAATAATCCTTGAAAAATTTTCTTCAAAAATATTTTTGGAACTTTTTCTCACTTTTTCTTTTGCCATTTATATTTTTTCTTTTGTGTTTAACCTGTTTGAGAGCTTTGGCTTTTTTTCCTAATGCTTTTTATTATATATATATTTTAAATGTATGAGTAATACATGAACACACTTTCAGTTAAAACAGTAAGATAAGCAAAATCCATCTTGACCACCGCCTCAATCCCAGTCTTTCCCTCTGGAGGTAGACACTGCTATTAGTTTCAGGTGGATCCTTCCAGACCCTTTTCAATGCATTTTATGCATTAATGTTTTTGTTCATACATAAACCATAACGTATGATGTATTTCTATGCCATAGTTTACTCCTCCCCCACCCACTAAATTGTATGTCCTTGACAGCCTTTCATATTAGATTTAACTTGTTCTCTTTGACTGCTGCAACATATTTCATCCTATAAATAAGTCATAATTTATGTCATTGTTCTCCTGTTGCTGATTTTTAGATTGGTTTTGATCTTTCTTGATTGCAATTATGAAGCAATGAATGTCCTTTTACATGACTCTTTGTGCCCATGTACAAGCGTTTCTCTAGGATAAACAAGAAGAAGCAGAATTTTTAACTTGAAGAGTATTAATAATTTTAATATCATGCCAAATCCCCTTTAAAGCAATACCAATAAACCTTTCCACTGTATCCATTTCTCCACATCCTAACCAATGCAAACATTATATTGTTTTAAAAGTTTGTTCATCTGATAGGAAAAACATGGCATTTTTCTGTTGCCGTTTTGGTTTGCATTTTTAAGAGATTGCTAGTGAGGTTTCTTGGCTACTTAATATCTATCTCAGTTTGGTCAATTTCAGTGGGTCTTCATGCATATAGAACCCATCAGCCCCTCTTAATGGCCTAATCTGCAGGAGGTTTAAAGCTCAGGCTCTTGAAATAAAACTTCATATATTTAATAATTGGTGTATTATGGAAATAAAGCTAGTGTTTCATCTGAATTCAGATGGTCTCTCAGTTTATTAATGCATCCATTTCTATCACTGATGCTCTTTTAAGGAGTTGTCTCAGGATTTGAAAAAGTAGGATTGGATTTTTAAAAAATTTGTTAACTTAGAATTTACCCTGGAAAAAGTTCTGCAAAGTCAACTACAGAATCAAAAATTAAGCAAATCATCCAATAGAGTAATCAGCTTCACTGCCTAATCCAGGGGGAACTTCAATCCTAATTTCTAAGTTCCTGAAGATTATTTTCAGTTATGTCAAAGAATACAGCAGAAGCTCTCTTAACTGATGTGATTTACATTAGTAGGTAGTTGTATAATTATAAAAGTTAGTAAAAATGGAGAGTTGAAAAATAGAAACAAATGTTAAACATTGTAACTGAAAATAAAAATACACTCATTTATCCATCTTTTATAGGTAGAGCCAAGGTGTTTTCTCTTTGTATAGATCTGCTGACCTCATTTCTATGTAGTCTTTTTTTTTTTTTTTTTTTTTGAGACGGAGTTTCACTCTTGTTGCCCAGGCTAGAGTGCAGTGGTGTGATCTTGGCTCACTGATAGCATCTTCTGCCTCCTGGGTTCAAGTGATTCTCCTGCCTCAGCCTCCCGAGTAGCTGGGATTACAGGCATGTGCCATGACGCCCAGCTAATTTGTGTGTGTGTGTGTCCGGCTAATTTTTCTTTGGTATTTTTAGTAGAGATGGAGTTTCACCATGTTGGCCAGGCTGATCTCGAACTCCTGGCCTCAGGTGATCCGCCCACTTCAGCTTCTCAAAGTGCTGGATTACAGGCGTGAGCCACCGCGCCTGGCCTGTGAAGTCTTTCTTGCATAAATCACCCCCATATGTATCATCTCCAATTTTCCAGTGTCTGTTTCTTTAAAGTGGATCGAAAACTTTAATGTATTTGAAAAGTATTCTTTTTATAGTCTAATTAAACAGCATTTCTCAGGCACTTAGCTTTTTTGCCTTACCTAAAATCACTCAATGATTATCATTGAAACAGCAAGTCACTTGTTTTGGACTCATAGTTCCTTGTCTTGCATACAGCTTAATTAGATCACATTAACAGTAAGTACAAATGGTGCCAGTGGGTTTTAAGACAACAACTAACTCTGGAAAAATAACATCTCAACTAATGGAAGAAAAAGGAAGTTGGCATATTGGAGAAAAGCCTCCGTGTGCCAATGGCACTAGTCAGATGTATTATTGAGGTTATGGGTAGTATAGGTCAACTGGGAGAGTCCATTCAATGGAAATCTTTTAAGCAGAGTTCACTCTGTTATAAAACACACTAACGTAAATGTCTCAGTGCAAAATTAGTTTTGAAACACTCAAACTGAGAAAAGATACAATTTAACTAGGCACAGAAAAACAGATTGAGTAATGTGGTCAAAGTGCTTTGATTTCTTGGGTAAAAGAGATACCATGAGGTAAGACATTGAATAGTTCAGCGGAAGAAAGGAAAACTAGACTTAAACTGGTAGAACTGAGCCTTAGTATGTTATTGGGAGATTATTTAGTTACACTGGAAATAATAAAATTATTTAACCTCTTTGTGCCTCGGTTTCCTCTTGTTAAATTTGAAAAATCATTCCTAATTTACTACATAGCATCATTATGATAATCAGAATATATATTAGTGGATGATGTGCTCCCAAAGGCAGAGACCACGCCCTATTCATTTTTTTGTGATCCATGGCATTTGTGTGGAGATGACCCCTTTAAAAATAAAATGTGAACAAGATAATACTTGTCTTCTAAGTATCCACTGGCTGGGAAAATCAACCCATGTATAGGAGGTGTCTCACCCCTGCAGTGTTGCCTCACCCACGAGGTGTGAGCTGCGCTGGTTGGGAGTTGCATTTTTTGGCACTCAGCACACGACCCCTTTCCGTAGTACACATTTCACAAGTGTTTGCTGAACTTTCAAAGGCAAAGGCACCATAGCAACAGTAATTTTTTCTTTTTTCTTTTTTGAGACAGAGTCTTGCTCTCTCACCCAGGCTGGAGTGCAGTGGCATGATGTCTGCTCACTGCAACCTCCACCTCCCAGGTTCAAGCAATTCTTGGGCCTCCGCCTTCTAAGAAGCTGGGCTTACAGGCTTGCACCACCATCCTTGGCTAATTTTTGTATTTTTAGTAGAGACAGAGTTTCGTCATGTTGGCCAGGCTGATCTCAAACTCCTGGTCTCAAGCAGCCTGCCTCAGCCTCCCAAAGTGCTGAGATTACAGACATGAGCCACCATGCCTGGCTATAGTAGTAATATTTTTATGACACCCAAACTTTGCTGTTGATATAGTCAAAACAGAATTGTTTTTATTTGAAGTTTCTTTTTCTATATATATATATATATAGAGAGACACACATATATATATGTGTGTGTGTGTGTATATATATATATATGTGTGTGTGTGTGTGTATATACATATATATATATATATATATATATTTTTTTTTTTTTTTTTTTTTTTTGAGATGGAGTCTATCTCCCAGGCTGGAGTGTGCAGTGGCACAATCTTGGCTCACTGCAACCTCCGCCTCCCGGGTTCAAGTGATTTTCCTGCCTCAGCCTCCCAAGTAGCTGGGACTATAGGTGCATGCCACCACGCCCAGCTAATTTTTGTAATTTTAGTAGAGACATGGTTTCACCATATTAGCCAGGCTGGTCTTGAACTCCTGACCTCGTGATTCACCTGCCTCAGCTTCCCAAAGTGCTGGGATTAGAGGCGTGAGCCACCACGTCTGGCGTTTCACTAGGTATTTTATTTGTGATGGAAGCTGTCTCAGCAGTTCAGATGCCTGGCTGACAGCTGGGTCAGGATTGAGGTGCCATTGCCACTAAAAGCAAGGGCCATGACTTTCACCCAGCTAGAGGGATTAATAGTTCTTAATGATTTGTACTCGGCCTTCCCCTCCCTTAGTACAGATAATTGAGAATTGACTGTTACTATTTTATTTCTTTGTTATCTTTTACGTAGTATTATTTGTTATTTATTATGTAGTATTATCTTTTTTTTTTTTTTTTTTTTTTTTTGAGACAGAGTCTCGCTCTGTCACCCAGGCTGGAGTGCAGTGGCGCAATCTCAGCTCACTGCAAGCTCCGCCTCCCGGGTTCACGCCATTCTCCTGCCTCAGCCTCTCCGAGTAGCTGGGACTACAGGCGCCCGCCACCACGCCCGGCTAATTTTTTTTTTTTTGTATTTTTAGTAGAGACGGGGTTTCACCGTGGTCTCGATCTCCTGACCTCGTGATCCACCCGCCTAGGCCTCCCAAAGTGCTGGGATTACAAGCGTGAGCCACCGCGCCCGGCCTATGTAGTATTATCTTAATATAATACTCCAATAAATAACAAATAATAGTATAAATATAGTATCAATAATATAAATCCTACTGACAGTCAAATCTTAAGTAATCGAAGAAATAAAAATCACAAAAAAGATGTTCTATGCTGGACTCCTTGGTTGTTTATACCTAACTTTTAGAAAATTCCAGCTTTCCCTTCTCTGAATTTCCTGGGTTTTATCTAAGTTCTCTGATTAATAACCTCATCTTTTGGCTCCAACTATATATTCCTTGACTGTAGATTTAAATTCCCAAGTGGTTGTCTCACTAGAATCCACTCCTCCCCTCCCCTAAAAGGAGCTGATTAATTAGGTGAAAGCACAGTCCCAATAACTAATTGAACTATGTTCTATTTAAGTAGTAGGCTTTCTCTCTTGTGAGATCCTGCTATTTAATGTAAAGAAAAAAGGCCGCCTTGTGTCAAAATTTATCAAGACTTTATATATACCATATAATCTTCAACTCCTAGTTCTGCTCTGATATGTATTATTTCTTTCCTTCTAATTTTGGGTTTGATTTATTCTTGCTGTTGTAGTTCCTTGAGGTGCATCATTAAGCTGTACATTTGACATATTTTTCTATTTTTTGATGTAGGCATTTATTGCTATAAACTTCCCTCTTAGCATTGCTTTTGCTGTATCCCACAGGTTTTTGTATGTTGTTTATATTTTCATTTGTTTCAAGAAATTTTTAAATTTTTTTCTTAATGGTTGTTCTGAAGCAGGCTGTTCGATCTCCACGTATTTGTAGTTTCTGAAGTTTCTCTTTTTATTGATTTCTAGTTTGACTCCATTGTAGTCTGATAAGATACTTGATATGAATTTGATTTAAAAAATTTGTTGAGCTGGGCATGGTGACTCATGCCTGTAATCCCATCAATTTGGGAAGCTGAGGCAGGCAGATTGCTTGAGCCCAGAAGTTGGAGACCAGCTTGGGCAACATGGTGAAATCCCATCTCTACAAAAAATACAAAAAATTAGCCAGGTATGGTGGTATGTGCCTGTAGTCCCAGCTATTCGGGAGACTGAGATGGGAGGATCACCTTAACCCCGGGGAGGTTGAGGCTGCAGTGAGCCATGAGTGCCACTGCACTCCAGTTCTGAGCGACAGAGTGAGACCCTGTCTCAAAAAACAAAAACACAGACATATACATAAATACTCTGCAGAATCTATGTATGTATGTATGCATTTCCCTGCAGAGGACAAAGGGCTACATAAGGGACACTATTTGTAAAGTTTTGTGTGTGTGTGTGTGTGTGTGTGTGTGTGTGTGTGTGTGTGTGTGTTTTTGGGATGGAGATTTTTTGAGACTGGCTATCTGGCCAATTTCAAAATTCTGCAAGAATGAAGATTGAGTGGCAGGCATTTGACTTGCACAGTTATGCATTTTATTTGGTTACCCAGGTCTTCCCCACAACCCATTTCATTAGTCATTAGTCAAATTCAATTTTTTTTTTTTTTTTTTTTTAGACAAGAGTCTCGCTCTGTCACCCAGGCTGGTGTGCAGTGGCACAATTTCAGCTCACTGCAACCTCTCCCTCTCGGGTTCAAGCGATTCTTCTGCCTCATTCTTCTCCCGAGTAGCTGGGACTACAGGTGCGTGCCACCACGCCCAGCTAATTTTTGTATTTTTAGTAGAGACGGGGTTTCACCATGTTGGCCAGGCTGGTCTTGAACTCTTGACCTTGTGATCCGCCCGCCTCGGCCTCCCAAAGTGCTGGGATTACAGGTATGAGCCATCATGCACGGCCATAATTTTTTTGGTTTTCTTTTCTTTTCTAGAAAGAAACAGGGAGGAAGGAAGAAAGGGAGGAAGGATCTGAAGTAAGTATGATAAAACTTTGTAGTAGATACCAAGATGTTTAAAAATTGCTCTATATGTTTTTCTTTATACTTATTTCAAACCAAAAAATTATTTCATCCTTGTAAACAATGAGGAAAATACACATAAGTTTTATAAAATGCAACACTCTCATCCAAAGAAGATTAATTTTAACATTTTGATATATATGAGTTCAGACTGTGCCATACTTTCATTTGCCTACAAGTCCTAATATATAATATGCGTTGGTGCTTTTTGTTGTTGTTTTTTTGGGGGGATAGTTTTTGAAGAAGCCAAAAATTTAAAAAAATGTTATATTTATAAGGTAGATGACTCTGAGCTTTGTTCTTTCTTTGAGTCTGCGTCGGCTCGCCTTCCTTGATTCTACGACGTTTTGTCACAGTTCCACAGTCCTGTTTGTAGATCGTGTGGGTTATTCTTCACCCCACTCTGTCCACTTGGGGGCTATCTCAGTCCATTTCAGATCTGAGGCTGGACGGAGGCCGACACCCGTTTCCAAGCCAAGTCTTCCTGTGCGGCCGACATTCATCAGATCACCCTCCCTCTGTGAAACGAGGTCTCCTAAGGGCACCCCCTGACTTTCTGACACCCTCATACATTTGGCCCTCGGTATCCACAGTATTCCCCACTGGTGGATTCAATCAACCAGAAATCAAAAATATCCTTTAATAAATTGCATCTGTACTGAACACGTACAGACTTTTTTCCTTACCATTATTCCCTAAACAACACAGTAGAACAATTATTTACATTGCATTAGGTATTAGAAATAATCCCGAGAAGATTTAAATTACACGGAGGATGTGCGTAGGCGATATGCAAATATTACGCCATTTTATATCAGGGAGTTGAGCATTCTGGATTTGGTAGCAGCACAGGTCCTGGAACCAATTCCCCAAGAATGTGGAAGGAGGACTGTGTCATTCGGGAAAAAGTACAATCCTCTGCGGTGCTGCCCCCAGCTCCCCGCCTTCACCACTGCGCCTGTGCCTCCGAGAATGGACTACAACTCCCAGGATGCACCGCGCCATCCACTGCCCTGGCAGCCCGACTTCCTGCTGGGCGTTTCCTGTGGCTTGGGGCTCCGCCCAGTATGGGGAAAGTTTAAGGTGGAAGGGCCCTCGTTTTTCGGCGGCTTCGGAAGGTATTGGGAACAGCTTATGTTTTTCTTTCACAAAAAAGCAGCAGGCACCACAGAGAGAGACGGCTGTCTAGTTTTTTGATGTGCACAGACCTTGCTTCTCTGAACTGGGAGAGAGGTGTTTGCCCCTCACTGCGGGGGCCCAGCACAGGTGGTTCCTGCTGGCTCTTGTCCTCGGTCACATCGTCCTTGGAGTTGTAGGAATCCCTCCCAGACTGTGGGATAGGCTGACAATCTTGGGTATTATTGTGGTGGTGAATGTTTTCTCTTTAAGGGATTTCAGTGGGAAATTTAGAGGAACGTAGAGGAGGCTGTTGGGTGTTTTACCCTGCGTGCTTCCTTTAGAGATTGTTCTGAGTTGTGTACTTTGTAATCCTTGGGCCCGGGATTCTTATCCTGTTCTTTTCAACTGGTTTTTGTTAATGTGTTTGTTCTGAAGACAGTCTCCTGGGGGAATGAGACATCTCCTTAAGGCGCCACTTGACTGACAGACACCCTTAATGTATGTAATTCATGGAAAACTACAGTCCCCACCTCACCCCCCCCAAAAGGGAAAACATCTGAGTTAGGGGTATGTCAGATTGAAATACAACAGTTTGAAGAGTGAATGGTGGCTGGAAGGTGAGCGGTTAGAAGTGATTGTAAATTCCTTTCCAGTATATTGTTAAGAGGGATAGGATGGTGGCCTGACACCCAGCTCTGCTATTTATTCTCTTATCTCTTACAGGTTAGTTTCCCTCTTTGAGTCTTAGTTTCTTGTCTGTAAAATAAGGGTGATATTGCCTGTCCTCCCTGCTTGACAGTTTTTGTGAAGGCAGTTCAAAATAAAGTATGTCAACATAGTTCCTAAACCCCACAGTCTCCCAAAAGTGAGTGAGTTGGTAATCAGTAGAGTGTCCAGTGTAATAAAAGGCCAGGGCCGCTACGAATGCCGTTCAAAGCAGACCGCATCTACAAAATACCTTCACAGTAACACCTAGATGCGTGTGTGATTAAATAATTGAATTAAATAGTAATAATTAATAATAGCCTAGCCAAATTGACATG
Source organism: Symphalangus syndactylus (assembly GCF_028878055.3). Lineage (NCBI taxonomy): Eukaryota > Metazoa > Chordata > Mammalia > Primates > Hylobatidae > Symphalangus > Symphalangus syndactylus. Next base: position 157,730,587 of record NC_072426.2, on the reverse strand, counting down.
TAAAATGAACCCTCATACCCCAGAAAGTGTTTGCTCAAATATTATGTTTTCCTAACATTTAAAATTGCATCCGACACACGTGCACATCTTCCCTAATATTCTCTCTCCCCCTCCCCCTAGCCTGTTTTCCTTTAGCATTTATTGTCTTTGAGCCATCCCTGTATTTCTTATCTCTATGTTTATTGTCTTTTTGCCTTCCCTGGAATGGTAGCTCCACGTGGGCGGGGAATTTTTGTCAATGTTGTGTACTGAAGAATCCTCAGCACCCAGCACAGTATCTAGCACACAGTGGGCTCCTAAGAAACTTTTGCAAATCACCGAATGAAGCATTAATGTGAGCACTCAGTAAATATTTTTTCGAATGAATTTAGAGCTGGAGTTCATCATGAGATATTCCTGAACAGCCTCAGTAGGAGAGAAATAGGAAAAGGGTAGAAGGATGGCAGATTATAGGAAAAAAGAAAATTTTCAGAGTTTGACATCTAAGAAGTCGAAGAATTAGTGAAGAAGGAGCACAGACTTGGGTGTGAGTTCCCTTTACCCCTTAGCTCTGTAACTTTGGACAGGTTGTCTAATCTCCTTGAGCCTCAGTTTCTTCATCTGTAAACTGGGAATAGTAATACTTATCATGCAGGGTTGTACCAGTGGTGACAAGTTGAAGCATTTAAAGGGCTTAGCATAGAGCCTGGCCCATAGTGAGTGTTTATTAAGAGGTGGCTGTTGCCATCATCATCATCATCATTATTCAATATCAAAGTGGGGAAATTTATAAGAAATCATTGAAGTATACTAAAAGTAAAATTTTTGGATTTAAGTCTAGCCTGTGAAGTTGGGATGTTAAAATCTGAAACAATGTTAATACACAAGTTTGGGCTGTACAGAGAGTCGGGGCACAGTCACTTTTATGCCAAGTCCTTTTATTTTGTTTCAAAACAGAATGAAAATCTTTTCAGCATACATAGCCCATAAAACAGAGTAATTGACATCAAATCCTTCAGTTTGCCCCAAGCTGCCACTTAAACTGCAGGGTTAGTTGGTTCCAGGTCAGAGGTGCCATTCATTTGCTTTCAACTGATACGTGAGACAAAAAGTGCACTCTTCGCTGCTGATGTTCTGCTCACCAGGATTCTTTTGTTGTCTCCTGAGGTTGTTGCTTTGGACAACGAGAGAGATGTTAGGTTCTAGCAAAGCTCCATAAAGACACTGACTCAACTCCACCTTAAGTATAACCTGTCACCGTAAGTAAAACTGAAAAGATATACCTTATCACCATACTATATACTATATATATATACTTTATCACCATAAGTATAGCTGAAAGGTTTCCTGAAAGATCCAAAGGAATATACACTCACAGAACCCTCCATATGTCGTGTTGCTTGCATATCAATACCATTGCTGGTGTTCTAACAGAACTTTTAGGATTGGTCCCCTCTGATAAATGGTAATTTTCCTGATATGTGGGTTGTGTGTTTATCTGAAAAATGCTAATGCTGGAAAAGTGTGAACCTGGTCATTCTCCATGGCATTATGCACAGTTTTAACTTCTTGCGAGAAGACATTTGTAGTTAGGAAGAAAAGTAGGTTTAATGTAGAGGAAAGATGAAGGCCGGATGTTTGAGGTTTTTCTTCTGGTCTTTCTGTTTCCTGTAGTATCTGAATATAGCTGGTTACACTATTTCATGTTTATTTAAGAAGTGGGCAGATTGTGAAAAAAATAGCTGCAGTGTTCTGAGTTATGATCTTGTTTCTTAGTTTCTGTTTTGCTCTGTCGTTATGAGAAATAAATGGGAGGGAGAGCCATAGTTTAAGAATGATAGATTCTTCCAGCAGTTCTTTTTTGACCCAAGGCCATCTCCTCACAGAGGGCTGTGGAATGTGTAGTAACATTCTTTCGAGTGTCATTCAATTCAGGATGGATGGACTTTAGTGGAGAACAGCAGTCACCTCAACCTTACTTCAAGATTCCAAGATATTTTCTTACCTAAATGTTAGAGATGGAATCATGAAACTACCACTGTTCTGTGTTCTGTTTCCTGAATGGAAAAAATACGGATTTAAATTGAATTAGTCCTTGTTCTTCTGTGTATTTAGGTTTAGGCATGCTTATAATAAAGAATTAAAAAAATACTTTCAAATTTATTATTTATTTATTTTTATTTTTTTGAAGCAGAGTCTCACTTTGTCACCCAGGCTGGAGTGCAGTGGTACAATCATGGCTCACTTCAGCCTTGACCTCTGGGCTTAAGTAATCCTCCTGTTTCAGCTTCCCAAGTAGCTGGGACCCACAGTTGTGTGCCACCATGCCTAGCTAATTTTTTATTTTTATCTTTTGTAGAGGTGGAGTCTTGCTATGTTACCCAGGCTAGTCTTGAACTCCTGGCCTCAAGTGATCCTCCCACCTTGGCCTCCCAAAGTGCTGGGATTACAGACATGGGCCACTGTGCTCAGCCCAATTTTATTATTTTCAAATTAAAGATGTACCTAATTGATGTCCTGTCCAAAGCATTAAAATATCTTGATAAATCCTTTCCTAACGGGAACAGCCCAGGATAAAATTGGGTATGACTCTGCCTCTCACTCTGTTTGTTTTGAAGGCAGCATGTCCAAGTCTACGTTCTTTCTGATAATGAATGCATCTGGCAGAGATGGAAGCCTTATCTTCTGTTATTAACATTGTTTCACAGCCTCAGATCAGTCACTGCACAAACCCAGGGGGCCCTACATATCAAATTGCGATTTTTTCAAGGAGGAGGCCGTGAGTATTTATTCTCATCAGGTTCTTAATAGGAGAGGGGGATAATTCAGGTTCTATTTAAACATTGCTCTTTTTGTTCCTGAGGTATGTCAGCTGAGGTCACTTTGTAAGGAAAATTGAGATTGTGTTCCCAAGATTCCGGCCACTTCCCAAGGACACTGGCTCAGTTCTTGTTCTCACCCAATTCAGTATCTCAGTTTCCAGAGGACAGAACCTTACCTCACCACATCCTTAACAGGTGTCTTTTTCTCCAACTCTAGCCTCGTCCTACATTGCTTAGTTTCCCCATTTTTTCCCAACTCATCTGGAGCCCTGATTTTTTTTTTTTTTTTTTTTGAGGCGGAGTCTGTCTCTTGTCGCCCAGGCTGGAGTGCAGTGGCGCGATCTCGGCTCACTGCAAGCTCCGCCTCCCAGGTTCATGCCATTCTCCTGCCTCAGCCTCCCGAGTAGCTGGGACTACAGGCATCCGCCACCACGCCTGGCTACTTTTTGTATTTTTAGTAGAGACGGGGCTTCACCGCCTTAGCCAGGATGGTCTCGATTTCCGGACCTCGTGATCCGCCTACCTCGGCCTCCCAAAGTGCTGGGATTACAGGCGTGAGCCACCGCACCTGGAATTTTTTTTTTCTTTTTCTTTTTTTTTGAGGCATGGTCTCACTCTTGCCCAGGCTGGAGTGCAGCGGTGGGATCTCGGCTCACTACAAACTCCTCCTCCTGGGTACCAGGGATTCTTCTGCCTCCGCCCCCCAAGTAGCTGGGACTACAGGCGTGCGACACCACGCTTGGCTAATTTTTGTATTTTTAGTAGAGATGGGGTTTCGCCATGTTGCCCAGGCTGGTCTCAAACTCCTGAGCTCAGGTAATCTGCCTGCTTCAACCTCCCAGAGTGCTGGGATTACAGGCATGAGCCATGGCGCTCATAGATACAGGTATAGATTGAAGTTCTTTTTTTTCTTTCAGCAAATGGATATCTAATTGTTTCAGTATCATTGGCCGAAAAGACTATTGTTTTTCGACAGAATTTCCTTTACCTTTGTCAAAAATTAATCATCCACGTGTGTGGAAATAATTCTGTTCTCTCTATTCTGTTTCATTAGCCTATCTGTCTATCTCTAAGCCAAGATAACACTGTCCTGATTACTGTACCTTTATAATAAACCTTCAAATCAGGTAGTGTTAGCCCTTCAACTTCATTCTCCATTTTAAAAGTTGTTTGGGCTGTTCCAAGTCCTTTCATTTCCCTGTGGATTTTAGAATTAGCTTTTCAATTTGTATTAAAAACTTTGCTAAGATTGTAATTGGGATTCTCTTAAATCTGTAGATCAATAGATTTAATTGACATATCAACAATATTGAATCATATACATGCATGCCCATGAATAAGGTGTATTTCACCATTCATTTAGCTCTTTAATTTCTCTGGTAAAAATTTCTTTGATAGGACATCAAAAGCACTATGCATAAAAAGAATATTGATAAATTGGACTCACCCAAATTAAAAATTCTGCTTTTAGTTTTTTTAATTAAAATTTTTATTACTAATATTATTTTGATGGACAAATCATAATTTTATACATTTATAGAGTACAACGTGATGCCTTGATATATGTATACAATATGACATGATTAAATCAAGCTAATTAAGCATGTCCATCACCTTGCTTACTGTCATTTTTTAGGGTGAGACATTTGAAATTTACCGTGTTATTCTGAAATATATAAGACATTATTATGACTCTGGTTACTTTGCTGTGCAATAGATCTCAAAGTCTATTCCCCTTGTCTGTCTGAAACTTGTGCCCATTGATCAACAGCTCCTCATTCCCTGCCTCCTCACCACCCTACCGCTTCAACCTCTGGTAACCATCATTCTATTCTCTATGTCTATGAATTCAACTTATTAGATCCACATATAAGTAAGATTATTCAATATCTGTCTTTCTGTGCTTGTTAATTTCACTTAGCTTAATGTCCTTCAGATTAATCTATTTTGCCATAAACATTATTTTGGGACTAAATAATATTCTATTGTGTGTGTATATATATATATATATTACTACTATATATATATATATCTCAATTAAAGAGACACTCTCAAGAGACTGGGAGATAATATTTGAAAATCATATCTGTTAAAGGATTGGTATCTACGATATTTAAAAAACTCTCAAAAGTCAACAATAAGAAAGCAAACAACTCAAAAAATGAGCAAAAGTTGGCCGGGCGCGGTGGCTCACGCTTGTAATCCCAGCACTTTGGGAGGCCGAGGCGGGCGGATCACGAGGTCAGGAGATCGAGACCACGGTGAAACCCCGTCTCTACTAAAAATACAAAAAAAAAAAAAATTAGCCGGGCGTGGTGGCGGGCGCCTGTAGTCCCAGCTACTCGGAGAGGCTGAGGCAGGAGAATGGCGTGAACCCGGGAGGCGGAGCTTGCAGTGAGCCGAGACTGCGCCACTGCACTCCAGCCTGGGCGACAGAGCGAGACTCCGTCTCAAAAAAAAAAAAAAAAAAAAAAAATGAGCAAAAGATTTGAACAGACACTTGTTCAAAGAAAGCTTGTGGATGGCAAATAAGCACATGAAAAGATGCTCAACTTCATTAGTCAGTAGAGAAATGCAAAATTTTTTATGTGTATAAATTTACAGGCACAAGTACAATTTTGTTATATGCATTGATTACATAGCAGTGAAGTAAAGGCTTTTACAATATCCATTCCCAAATAATGTGTATTGTACCCATTAAGTAATTTCTCAGGGAAATGCAAATTAAAACCACAATGAGAAACCACACCTACTGGAATGATAAAAAGAAAAAAATCTGACTATATGCCAAGTGTTGTTTGGATGTGAAGGATCTGGAACTCTTATACACTGCTGGTGGGAATATAAAATTGTGCAAATACTCTGCAAAACAGTTTTGCAGTTTCTTAAAAATTTAAATGTACACCTGTCTCTGATCTGGCTATTCAGTTCTCATATTTAGCCTCGACAAATGAAAGCATATGTCTCTACAAAGACGTGTATTTGAATGTTCATAGAAGCTTTATTTGTAATAGACCCAAGCCGGAAATAACCCAAATGTCTATCAGCAGGTGAATGGATAAACAAACTGTGGTATATTTAAATAGTACTCAGCAATAACAGGGAGGGAACTGTTGGGGCATGCTGCAACATGGATGAATCTCAAAATTATTATGCTGTGTGAGACAAGCAAGGCAAATAAAAACATACATATTGTATGATTTCACTTATAAAAATTCTACAAAATGCAAATGCATGTGTAACAACAGAAAGGTGGTCTGGGAAGGAGGGGCAAGAGGGAGGGATTTCAAAGGGGCCCTAGAAAGCTTCCAAGGGTGATAGAGATGTTCATTATTTTGAATGTGATGATGGTTTTACAAGCATATTCATGTGCCAATACTTATTAAATTGTACATATGAAATACTGTCATCCCTCAGTACCCATGGGGGATTAATTTCAGGACCTCAAAGATACCAGATTCCCTTTGCATATAACCTACACACATCCTCCCATATACTTTAAATCCATTTTCATGCTACTGATAAAGACATACCCGAGACTGGGTGATTTATAAAGAAAAAGAATGTACTCACAGTTCCACGTGGCTGTGGAGGCCTCACAGTCATGGTGGAAGGTGAAAGGCACGTCTTACATGGTGGCAGAAAAGAGAAAATCAGAATCAAGCGAAAGAGGAAGCCCCTTATAAAATCATCAGATCTCGTGAGACTTACTACCACGAGAACATATGGGGGAAACTGCCCCTATGATTCAATTATCTCCCACCAGGTCCCTCCCACAACATGTGGGAATTATGGGAGCTACAATTCAAGATGAGATTTGGGTGGGCAGGGACACAGCCAAACCGTGTCAATTACTTATAGTACCAAATACAGTGTAAATGCTACATTACTATACTGTATTGTTTTGGGAATAATGACAAGGGAAAAAAATCTGCACATGATCAGTATAGATGCAACCATCCATTTTTTTTTTTCAAATACTTTTGATCTGAATTGGTTGAATCCGTGGATACAGAACCCATGGATATGGAGGGCCAACTGTATATGCAGTTTATGGTATGTCAATTACAGCTCAATAGTCTTTCTAAATTAAAAAATGTAGCAAGAATAATATGCATACTCCCATCACCCAGTTCAATACTTTTCAGCATCCTGCTATTCTCTTTCAAGGAGTTTTTCTGTAAAGGGGAAAGGAGAGATGGTCTGTATCTAGAAAGAGATGTGGAATCACATAAGAATTTTTGTTTTTTATTAAGGAGGGAGACAAGACAGCACATCTCTATGCTGAGGAGGGGTGAGCACAAACTGATGAAAGAGTAAGAGGAACTTCCTGAGAGTCTTTGTGTGGGCAGGACCAGCAGGGGTGGTATCCTGTGTACAAAGGCAGGAAGGGCCTTGGGGGAGAGGACAGCTCATCCAGACCAGCAGGAAAGACAAAGACATGAACAGGGTTTTCTTAGTATCCCACACAGACTCTTTGTTAATATATCAATGACTACAACCATAGAATAGTTAATAGGCCTTTGTATTCATCATAAGATGAGTCACACAAATCCAGGAGTACTTGAGTTTCTTGGATGAAGTTTTCAACAAGGACACCGGGAGGATCTTGTAGGTATAGATTTCTCTGTGTCTCCAGCTAAGGAGTGATGCACCCCCAACCAACTCTCCTTTGAAGCAATGCTCACTTGGTCTGAATTGGAGTGATCAATTGGTAGAGATGATAGAAAGTCCTCTGCCTGTGTATTCAGTAGAAAATTATACCGTCATTCTATTTTTTTCAGTGTTAATGGTATTCTCATAAAAGCTTCCATTCCCTGTCCCCTTGTCAGTACCACCACCATCACTCTAATCACCATTACCTATGCAACAAAAATAGCAGTAAATACCATTTAATAAGTGGTGCTCTCTGAGGCCAGGAAGTCAGGAGGTCGAGGCTGCAGTGAGCCAGGATTCACCACAGCACTCCAGCTGGGTGACCCTGTCTCAAAAAAAAAAAAAAAAAAAAGGAGGGCTGGGCTCTGCCATCTCACTTCTCTTCACAACAGCCCCATGGGGTCATGTATGACTGTATCAGCCCCTGTTAACACTTGTGGAAAGTTAGGCTTACAGAATTAGGCTACTGCCTATTGTCACATCTCAGAAGCATCAGAGCCAGAATTGAAATCCAAGTCCAGGTGACTCCAAAGTCCTTGCCCTTAACAATAATTTTCTGTCATACCACCTCCCCTTATGAGTGAGAATTTTTCCTGGCAAGAGTAGATAAATGCATGTTTTCCCTCCAATTCTCGTTTATTGTAAAGACCACATTTTGACAATAATAAAGGAACTCAGAAGAATGAAAATAATTCACAGTTCCAACATCCTGTTGCAGCAACTGTTTGCATTTTTCTCCATTTCCTTTTGACCCTTATCCGTACGTACATAATTTACATAGTTGTAAATGCAATTTTATTTTCTGCTTTTATGCTTAATGTTATACCAAACTTTTTTTGCTATTTAGTCTTTGACAGATGCACAATATTCCATTTTGTTAATGTGCCACAGTTTAAACAATCACCCACGATGGACAACATTTGTTTCCAGTTTCTTAGTTTTTAAACTATGCTGCAACAAACCATTTTGTTTTCCTCCCATCTTTTGTCATTTTTTTTCTTAGAATAAATTCCCAAGAGTGAGATTACGGAACAAGAATTTGAACATGTTTATGGATTTAATACTTTAAAAGGAAGTGAAATTAGGAGAGTTTGTATCTTTGATCACAGTGGATAAATTTCACAGCTGGCAAGAACAGATTAACTACATGAATTATTGTTTAGTTGGACCAAAATTAAAGACAAATGGGGAGTGACTGCTAATGGGGACAGGGTTTCTTTTTGAGGTGATGAAATGTTCTGGAATACGATAGCAGTCATGGTTGCACGACTTTGCCAATGTGCTAAGAACACTGAATTGTATGTATACTTTAAAAGGATGGATTTTATGGTGTGTGAATTATATCTCAATAAAGCTGTTATTAAAAATTAAAGAAAAAATTTCAGACACTCCTCGTAATAGTTTTAACCATTGCTACAGGAGAATTCTAGATTTGTTTTTATATTTGGAGGCAGCGTATCAATAGTGTTTAAGAGCATAAAACCATCAGAGTTTGAACTGTAGGGTCATGACTTATCTGCTGTGTGGCCCTTGGCCAGTGCTATAGGTTGGGTCCTCCCGAAGCCAGTGCTGAGACAGAGTTTGGGGTGCAGGGTGTTTGTTAAGGATCAACACAGGACAGGCCAATGGCGGAAGCAGGACTGGGCAGAGAAAGGGGTGGAAATGAGATGCAGGCCCGACACAGCTGGATCAGCCCTGCAGGAGCTCCAGACAGTCAGTGCTCCTGCACTGGGCTGAAACGGCCAGACCTTTATACACTGGCCTGGCTCCAAAGCGTGCTGTGGTGCGGCCCAGGAAGGGCGTTTATGAGGGGCTCTGTATCTAGGGCTGACCTGAACAGCTGGCAGCAAAAGGCCCACTGCATTGGTCACCTCCCCACAGCCGGGCAACAAGGCCAGGTCTGACCAGGGGTCTGGGTGGCATTTCTTTGTGTCTACCGTAGCAGGTTGCTTTCACTGCTTTTGCCTGTTTCCTCACCTGCAAAATTGAGATGATAACAGTATCTACCACTTAAGATTGCTAGAAAATTAAATGCAATAACACACATGAAGTACTTAGAGCAGTGCCTGTCATATAATAAATGTTCAAAACATACTAGCTATTGTTATTTTGCTTTATTTATTTATTTATTTATTTTTTTGAGATGGAGTCTTGCTCTGTCACCCAGGCTGGAGTCAGTGGCATGATCTTGGCTCACTGCAACCTCCTCCTCCCAGGTTCAAGCGATTCTCCAGCCTCAACTCCCCGAGTAGCTGGAACAACAGGCGCCTGCCACCATGCCTGGCTAATTTTTATATTTTTAGTAGAGATGTGGTTTCACCATATTGGCCAGGCTGTCTTGAACTCCTGACCTTGTGATCCGCCTGCCTCGGCCTCCCAAAGTGCTGGGATTACAGGCATGAGCCACCGCACCCAGCCCGCTATTGTTATTTTATTATTACTCTACTGAATGATACGGTCAGCTTTGCCCAGTCTATGCTAAAGAATAACCATGCAGCATATATACTGAGAAGTCTGTGAAGACTTAAAAAAAAGAGACTTTATTTTTTTAAGCAGTTTCAAGTTCACAGCAAAATTGAGCCCTTGCTCCCATACATGCACAGCCTCCTTCACTCTTCTGAAGACTTTTAAGAAAAGGAATGACAGCTCTCTGAGATGGCTTATGTGTATGTTGAGGCCAGAATTGCCAGGACCTACAAGGAGCAAGGTGAATGATGTTGTGAAAGCTTCCCAACCTCCAATTCTCCATGATCTGCCTATTCCTGACAGATATTTCTGTCCCATTCAATTATTCTTGGTTATTAACAGCTTTACCTGGTGAGGATGGGTTTATTGAACCCTTCCTACTGTCACAATTAACTGAGAGCAGAACCTCGTGTTGAGGAAGTGAGTTTTGATAAATAGATTAGGGTTCTAGAATGGGAGGAGCTGCCTAGTGCAGGGATTCAGAGCAGTGGGCCTGGCTGTCACAAAGAACAGAGCATGTGCATTTATGTTGAAGGCAGCATGGACCCATGCATGCCTGTCTGCAGAGCTGTGTGGGAGGATCCAGAGACGAAGGGGATGCTCAGAAAGGGTGTTGGCAGGTAGTAAGGGGCCTTTACTTAGTCACAGCTTTGCCTAGGGATGACCGAATACAGTTGTAGAGAAGGAAAGGTAGCCTAGATTTTTACTTTTAAGTTTTTGGGTCAATTTCAATGTCATCGACATTGGATAGCAGAAAATTTTTCTGTTGAAGCAGCTGTTTTTTAAAAAGTTATACCACAAAACGGACTTTTCATGGGGGTTGTTTTCTATGAATTTTAATACATGTATAAGTTCATCCCTACAAACCATCCCCACAAACAGGATACAGAACAATTCCACTACCAGAAAAAATTCCCTGTTCCCTATCCTTGTGGATAGGGATAAGCTTTCAAAACCATGGATCTCTTCTCCATCACTACAGCTCAAGACAGCTCTGCTTTTATAATCTTGCCTTATATCCTGATGGAGTTTGCAAAAAAAAAATATGGGCTTTGTCCCCAAACAACAGAATATACATTATTCTCATTGCCACATGGCACTTACTCTAAAGTTGATCATATAATTGGAAGTAAAACACTCCTCAGCAAATGCAAAAGAACTGAAATAAAAAACAGTCTCTCAGACCATAGCACAATCAGATTAGAACTCAAGATTAAGAAATTCACTCAAAACTACATAACTACATGGAAACTGAACACCTGCTCCTGAATGACTCTTGGGTAAATGATGAAATTAAGACAGAAATCAAGAAGTTCTTTGAAACTAGTGAGAACAAAGATAGAACATACCAGAATCCCTGGGATGCAGCTAAAGCAGTGTTAAGAGGGAAATTTATAGTACTAAATGCCTACATTAAAAAGCTAGAAAGATCTCAAGTTAACAACCTAACATTACAACTAAAAGGACTAGAGAAACAAGAGCAAACAAACCCCAAAGCTAGCAGAAGACAAGAAATAACCAAGATCAGAGCTGAACTGAAGGAGATAGAGACACAAAAATCCCTTCAAAAATTAAGAAATTCAGGATCTGTTTTTTTGAAAAAGTTAATAAGATAGGCCACTAGCTAGACTAATAATTAAGAAAAGAGATAAGATTCAAATACACATAATCAGAAATGATAAGGGGGATATCACCACTTATTCCACAGAAATACAATTACCAGAGAATACCATAAACACCTTTATGCATGTAAACTAGACAATCTAGAAGAAATGGATAAATTCCTGGGCACATACACCCACTCAAGACTCAACGAGGAAGATATTGAATCCCTGAATAGATCAATAACAAGTTCTGAAATTGAGACAGTAATAAATAGACTACCAACCAAAAAAACCCTAGGACCAGACAGATTCACAGCTGAGAATTCTCCTAGAGGTACAAAGAAGAGCTGGCACCATTTCTACTGAAACTATTCCAAAAAATAGAAAAGGAAGGATTCCTCCTTGACTTGTAGTATGAGACCAGCATCGTCCTGATACCAAAACCTGGCAGAGCTATAACACAGAATACTTCAGGCCAATATCCTTGATGAACATCGATGCAAAAATCCTCAATAAAATACTGGCAAATCGAATCCAGCAGCATGTAAAAAGGCTTATCCACCACAATCAAGTGGGCTTCATCCCTGGAATGCAAGGTTGGTTCAACATATGCAAATCAATAACTGTGATTCATCACATAAACAGAACTAAAGGCAAAAACCACATGATTATCTCAATAGATGCAGAAAAGGCCTTTGATAAAATTCAACATCTCCTCATGTTAAAAACTCTTAATAAACTAGGTATTGAAGGAACATACCTCAAAATAAGAGCCATATATGACAAAACCACAGCCAAGGTCATGCTGAATGGGCAAAAACTGGATGCATTCCCCTTGAAAGGTGACATAAGATAAGGATGCCCTTTCTCACCACTCCTATTCAATATAGTATTGGAAGTTCTGGATAAGGCATTCAGGCAAGAGAAAGAAATAAAACATATTCAAATAGAAAGAGAGGAAGTCAAACTATCTCTGTTTGCAGATGACATGATTGTGTATTTAGAAAACCCCTTTGTCTCAGCCCAAAACCTCCTTAAGCTGATAAGCAACTTCAGCAAACTCTCAGGATACAAAATCTATGTGCAAAAATCACTAGCATTCCTGTACACCAACAACAAGCAAGCAGAGAGGCAAATCATGAATGAACTCCCATTCACAATTGCCACAAAAAGAATAAAATACCTAGGAATACAGCTAACAAGGGAAGTGAAGGATCTCTTCAAGGAGAGAGAACTATAGAAGGAGAACTATAAACCTCTGCTCAAAGAAATCAGGGAGGACACAAACAAATGGAAAAAATGCCATGCTCATGGATAAGTAGAATCAATATTGTGAAAATGGCCATACTGCCCAAAGCAATTTATAGATTCATTGCTATCCCCATTAAACTACCATTGACATTCTTCACAGAATTAGAAAAAAACTATTTTAAAATTCACGTGGAACCAAAAAAGAGCCTGAATAGCCAAGACGATCCTAAGCAAAAAGAACAAAGCTGGAGGCATCATGTTACCTGACTCCAAACTATGCTAAAGACTACAGTAACCAAAACAGAAAGGTACTGGTATAAGAATAGATGCATAGACCAATGGAACAGAATTGAGAACCCAGAAATAAAACTGCACACCTGCAATCATCTGATCTTTAGCAAACCTGACCAAAACAAGCAATGAGGAAAGGAATCCCTATTTAATAAATGGTTCTGGGAGAACTGCTAGCCATATGCAAAAAATTGAAACTGTACCTCTTCCTTACACCATTTACAAAAATCCACTCAAGATGGATTAAAGACTTAAACGTAAAATCTCAAAACTATAAAAACCCTGGAAAAAAATCTAGGTAATACCGTTCAGCACATAGGCACAAGCAAAGATTTCATGATAAAGTTCCAAAAGCAATTGTAACAAAAGCAAAACTTGACAAATGGATCTAATTAAACTAAAGAGTTTCTGCATAGCAAAAGAAACTATCATCAGAGTCAACAGATAACCTATGGAATGGGAGAACATTTTTGAAATCTATCCATCTGACAAAGGTCTAACATCCAACATATACAAGGTATTAAACAAATTTACAAGAAAAAAACAACTCAATTAAAAAGTGAGCAAAGGGCATGAACAGACGTTCCTCAAAAGAAGACATACATGCAGCCAACAAACACATGAAAAAAAGCCCAGCATCACTGATTGTTAGAGAAATGTAAATCAAAACCAAAAATTCAAATCAAAATTCTCACTGGTGTGAGATACCATCTCACACCAGTCAGAATGATCTCATTAAAAAGCAAGGCCGGGCGCGGTGGCTCACGCTTGTAATCCCAGCACTTTGGGAGGCCGAGGTGGGCGGATCACCAGGTCAGGAGATCGAGACCACGGTGAAACCCCATCTCTACTAAAAATACAAAAAAATTAGCCGGGCGTGGTGGCGGGCGCCTGTAGTCCCAGCTACTCAGAGAGGCTGAGGCAGGAGAATTGCTTGAACCCGGGAGGCGGAGCTTGCAGTGAGCTGAGATTGCGCCACTGCACTCCAGCCTGGGCCACAGAGCGAGACTCCGTCTCAAAAAAATAAATAAATAAATAAAATAAAATAAAATAAAATAAAAATAAAAAGTAAAAAACAAAAACAATAAAAACACCCACAACAGATGCTGGTAAGGTTGTGGAGAAAAAAGAACGCTTTTACAATGTTGGTGGGAGTGTAAAATAGTTCAACCATTGTGGAAGACAGTGTGGTGATTCCTCAAAGACCTAAAGGCAGAAATACCCAGCAATTGACCCAGCAATCTCATTACTGAGTATATACTCAAGTAAATATAAATCATTCTACTATAAAGATACAGGCATGTGTATGTTCATTGTAGCACTATTCACAATAGCAAAGACATGGAATCAACCTAAATGCCCATCAATGATAGACTGGATAAAGACAATGTGGTACATATACATCATGGAATACTATGCAGCCATAAAGAGGAATGAGATCATGTCCTTTGCAGGGACATGGATGGAGCTGGAAGCCATTATCCTCAGCAAACTAACACAGGAAGAGAAAACCAAATACTGCATGTTCTCACTTATAAGTGGAAGCTGAATGATGAGAATACACGGACACATGGGGTGGGGGGAACAACACACCCTGGGGCTAATCAGGAAGAATAACTAATGGATGCTTCACATAATACCTAGGTGATGGGATGATCTGTGCAGGTAATCACCGTGGCACATGTTTACCTATGTAACAAACCTGCACATCCTGCACATGTACCCCTGATCTTAAAAGTTGGAATAAACAAAAATATGAGCTTTGGAGTTGGAAAGAAATACTCCCTCCTTCCCTGCTATGTATGTGTGTGTGATTCTGGGAGATTAACTTAATGAGATGTGGAAAGAAAAGGTAACATATGCATAGGGTCTCCTCTTCTGAGGGTAAGTCTGTCTTCACCATCTTTCTAACTGGGACTTGCTCAGCAGATCATGGTAAAGTTAAGGAGGTGGGAGGAGGTTAGACTAGTGTGCTTTACAGTGGAAGGAGCAGAATGTTACTTGGAGAAAGAAAGTGAAAAAATTTTGCAGGTGAAATGAGAGAGGCAAAATGAAAGAGCCATCATAGGCTGAGTAACTTTCCTAAGGTCATACAGATATGTCCTGGCAGAGCCAGGATTCTAATCCAGATGGTTTTGTTCCTGCCCTCATGTTCTTGACTACTTTATTTTACCATACAATGATAACATGGAAACAATGAATGCATGTTGTCTTTAAATTTTACATTGCACTTGATTCGATTATCCCGACACTTTACTTTCTTTACAAAAAATATCAGTGTAAACATTTTACTTAAATTTCTGAAATTTAAATAATGCGAACAGGCATTTCTCATTACAAAATGTCCTTTTGAAGATTGGGGGTTTATAGCTCCCTCTCTATTCTCTGCATCTTGAACAAACACAACTCTGCCAAGTTAAGCCACAATACTTCTCTTGAGAAGGTCCAAATGAAGCATCTGTATACTTTTATAAGCATATACAAAGCATTGTGGAAAAACCATTTTGTTAGTCTGTATGATTTTGGTATCATATTGTTTTTTATTTCTAGAGTTTGCCTCAACTTTGTCTTATAATCATGGTTCCAAAATAAAATGTACAAAACAAGGTGTATTCAGAGGAGTCTAGTTTCTATCACCTCTACCTGGTTCTTCAGTTGCTCCTGTAGGGTAATAATTTTGTTCATAATTGTGTACTTTATTCTTCCATTTAGAAGCATCTGTAAGATCTATTTCCACCTTGCTTTAGTCACACTATATTCTGGAGATTATACCGTAGAAATGTATGAAGATACTCTTTATTTAAGGGGTATTTTTGAAGAGAAAAACATGGTATGCAAAAATTCATATAAAGTAAGTTTTCTGACCACATTGAATTAAACAAGACAGTAGTAACAGAAATATATCTGGAAAGAATTCTAAATATTTGGATATTAATCAACACACTTCTAAATAACCCATGAGTAAAGGAGAAATCACAAAGAATATTAGAAAACACTATGATTTAAAGGAAATTGACAACACATGTCAAATTTGTGAGACACAGCTAAAACAGCGTTTCCAGAGAAATTTATGGTAGTAAAAGCTTATGTTGGAAAGGAAGAAAGTTTTCAAATTATTAACCTAAGTTTCACCTTAAGAAACCTGAAAAACAAAGCAAATTAAAACTAAAGCTTGCAGAGGGAAGGAGGTAATAAAACTAAAGGCAGAAATCGATGACAGGAAAAATAGAGAAAATGAATAAAACAATAAAACAAAACTCGAAATCTGTGAAAAGATCAACAAAATCAATAAACTTCCATCCAGACTGATGAACAACAAAAAAGACACAAATGACCAATATTAGGAATGAAAGAGGGATATCACTACAGATTCTTACAGATATTAAAATGATAATAGGGAATATTGTAGTAAATTTTTTTGACAATAGTTTTGAAACTTTAGATAAAATCGACAAATTTCTTGAAAGACACAAACTGCTAAAGCTCATCAAGAAGTAATAGATAGCCTGAACAGTCTTCTATTAAATAAATTGAATTCATAGTTAAAAACTTTTCCATGAAGAAACTCTTGACCCAGGTAACTTCAATGGTGAATTTTACCAAACAGTTCAGAAAAAATAGCATCAATCCTTCACAAATTTTTCTGAAATATGGGACAACGTTACCCTGATACCCAAATAAGACAAAAACATTATAGGGGAAAAACCTACAGATTAATATTCCTCATGAACACAGATGCAAAGATCCCTAACAAAATATTAAAAAAATAAAATCCAGGCCAGGTGCTGTGGCTCACGCCTGTAATCCCAACGCTTTTGGAGGCCGAGGCGGGCGGACCACGAGGTCAAGAGCTGTAGACCAGCCTGGCCAACATGGTGAAACCCCGTCTCTACTGAAGATACAAAAAACTAGCTGGGTGTGGTGGCATGCACCTGTAATCCCAGCTACTTGAGAGGCTGAGGCAGGAGAATCACTTGAACCCGGGAGGCAGAGGTTGCAGTGAGCTGAGATCGTGCCATTGCACTCCAGCCTGGGCGACAGGGTGAGACTCCATCTCAAAACAAACAAACAAACAAACAAATCCAACATGTAAAAGGACCAAGTGGGGTTTATCTGAGGAATGCAAGTTTCTTTAGATGTTTGAATTGAGATATTTGAAAAATTCACCATACTAACAGAATATAAAATATTAACTATGCATCAATAGATGGAGAAAAGACATTTTACAAAATTTTACGTTGAATCATGATAAAACAAAAAAATCATTCTCAGGAAATGAATAGATCTACTTATTTTGATAAGGGACATCTGTGAATAACCTACAGGTAACTTTATACTTATTGGTGAAAGAATGAATGTTTTACCCGTAAGAATGAGGGCAAGGCAATTATGTCAGTTCTCATCACTTCTACTCAATATTGTACTAGGGGTTCTGCCCAGTGTACTAAGGCAAGAAAATTATACAAAATGCATATAGATTCAAAAGGAAGAAATAATACTCTTTTTAGTCATGGAGTGCATGATCATTTGCATATAAAATCCCAATAATCTACACATAAAGCTAGTAGAATAAGTGAGATTATCAAGTTACAGGTTACATGGTCAATAGAAACAATTGAATATTTAAAATAATTTACAATATCATAAAAACGAAATACTTAGGGATAAATTTAACAAAAAAGCAAGACTTGTAGATAGAAAACTACAAAACATAACTGAAATTAAAGAAGACTTAAAATCTTGTTCATGGATTAGAAAACTCAATTGTTAAGTGTCAGTCTCTCCAAATTAATATATTCAATGTAATCTCAATCAAAATGCCAGCAAGCTTTTTGTCAAAATTAACAAGCTGATCTTATCATTTATGTCAAATGCAAAGGAGCTTATACAGCCAAAATGTTTTTGAAGTTATACTAACCCGATTCAAGGCTTATTATAAAGCTACAGTATTCTAGATAATATCTTATTGACATAAAGATAAGATATATAGATCAATTGAACAGAATAAAGAGACCTGAAATAGACCCACACATATATGGTCAATTGATTTTGGTAAAGGTACCAACATAATTTCATGGAGAAAAGATAGTCTTTTCAATAAATGGTGTTGTTACTGAAAGACCAGGGGTTCTGTCTGGGTCCTACTGCTCACCAAACAGAAAAGCCAGTCACTGAGATGACCTGTATTGCCAAGGAAGAAGGCTTTAATTGGGTGCAGCCAAGGAGATGGGAGCTCAGTCTCAAATTCATCTCCCTGACCAACTAAAACTAGGGGTTTATATAGCAGGGAAGAAACATAACAATGTATAAGGAAACAGGAACTAGGGAGGAGCAAGGAAGCAATCATGATGAATGAGGGGTCTGGCATCTCATTGCCTGGATGTGGGATTTGGTGAGTTTCAGTTCTTTGATACCTTTTATGATAGGCCTGAAGTTCATTTCCTGAGGAAAGAACTCAGATAAAATAAATGTGAGGTTCAAGCTTTAAGGTAAGAAGGGTCAATTTCTATGTTTATCCAAAAAACTATCTGTGGGACTATTGGGTCGGTATCAGTGTTAGACATCCACAGGCAAGGGAATAAGCCTTGGCCTTTACCTTGCACCATATGCAGCTTAACTCAAAATAGATCATAGACCTAAAATAAATATAACAGCCCAAACTATAAAACATCCAAAAGAAGGGCCAGGCACGGTGGCTCATGCCTGTAATCCCAGCACTTTAGGAGGCCGAGGTGGGCGGATCACGAGGTCAGGAGATCGAGACCATCCTGGCTAACATGGTGAAACCCCGTCTCTATTAAAAATACAAAAAAATTAGCCAGGCGTGGTGCCACCCACCCGTAGTCCCAGCTACTCAGGAGGCTGAGGCAGGAGAATGGCGTGAACCCAGGAGGTGGAGCTTGCAGTGAGCCGAGATCATGCCACTACATTCCAGCCTGGGTGACAGAGTGAGACTCTGTCTCAAAAAAAAAAAAAAAAAAAAAAAGACAAATGGATAGCAAAGAAGCACATGAAATAGATGCTCCACATAATTAGTCATTAGGGAAATGCAAATAGGAATCATAAGGAGATACTACTGTATACATATTAGCCTGGCTAAAATTAAAAAGGCTATCAATACTGGTAAGGATGTAGAGCAACTAGAACTCTCTTTCATTGCTGGTTGGTATGCAAAATTATATAGCCGCTTGGAAAACAGTTTGACAGATTCTTATAAAGTTAAGCATACACATACATTCTCTATACAACCTATGTCCCATTCCTATGTATTTATTTGCCCAAAAGAAAGAGAAACATATTTACATGAAGACTTGTATGTGAATGTTTCTAGTAGCTTTATTCATAGTAGCCCCAAACTGGAAATAACTCAAATGTCCTTCATGTGATGGATGGATAAACAAATGGTGATGCATGCATGCAAAGGAACACTACTCAGCAATAAAAAGGACTCAGCTATTGACACTCATAACAATATGGACAAAATCAAAAGCTCCCTCCTAAGGGAAAGTAGCCAGACACCAATGGTTCTGTATCGTATGGGTCATTTACATTCCATTCTCTGAAAGGAAAAACTAGGGAAAGGAAATAAGATTAGTGATTACCACAGTCAGGAACCAGGGAAGGGGACTGACTGTACAGGATCATGAAACGCTTTTTGGGGTGATAGAAAAGTTCTATATCTTGATCATCGTGGTAGTTACACAACCATATACATTTGTCAAATGTATATGTTTAGCCCATCTCTACTAAAAATACCAAAATTAGCCAGACATGGTGGTGCATGCCTATAATCCCAGCTACTAGGGAGGTTGAGGCAGGAGAATCACTTGAGCCAGGGAGGTGGAGGTTGCAGTGAGCTGAGATTGCACCACTACACTCCAGCCTGGGCAACAAGAGGGCAACTCCATCTCAAAATAAATAAATAAATAATAATAAATAAAAAATAAAAATCAAGCCCAAGTCCTTCTGAATTTAAAGAGGAGGATTTTTAAGCTCTGTGTCTCTAATTCAGCAATCACTGCCCTAATGTAAACCTCATTCTTTCTTCAGTCTCCTTACTGGTTCCTCTGCCCGCTGCCTTCACTTTTTTTAGTGGCTTTTCTACATTTATAATGTTTTGTTTTTGTTTCTGTTTTTGTTTTGAGCCAGAGTCTCACTCTGTCGCCAGGCTGGAGTGCAGCGGTGAGGCTGGTCTTGAACTCCTGACCTCATGTGATCTACCCATCTCGGCCTCCCAAAGTGCTGGGATTACAGGCATGAGCCACTGTGCCCCGCCAAGCTTGATTTTTAGCTTTGCCATATACTGATTGTGTGATCTTAGGGAAATTATTTAACCCCTGCAGCCATGTTTATCCATAAAATGTGCATGATAACATTAGTACCCATCTGTGGTGTGCCTACTACAGTGTCTACAGAAGAGGCTATTATATTGTTTGAGTCATGTCTACAGGGTAAAAGTGATATGATGTGGAGATTGATTGGATCTTGAGTGTAAGGGAGTAGAAAGGGGCAAGGGTGATTCACAGGTCCTGATTTGGGTGATTGAGTGCCACCAACAGACATACAAATTTGGAGGGGAGACAATGAGTTCATGTGTAAACGTGCTGAGATGAAAGAGCTACTCTGAGGGACATCTCGGTGAACCTTCCACAGAGAGTTGCATTTAGAGATGTCCAGAGCTGAGTTTAAAGTGAAAGGCCCATTTTGGTTTAACTTTTAAAGCAAACACATTTTTAAAATCACAATATAGAAAATTAGTTGTATTTTTAATTCAGGCTCGTGTTGAATATGTCTCTCGGGGGTTCCCAATGATAGTCCAATGGTTAATTTTATTGGGCTGATATCCACGCCAATTATTAGTGACTGGAATATGGTAGGCACTGAACAAATATTTGCTGAATAACTCTGTTGAATATTTCCTATTTTCAAAGTTTTGGAAACTTCTGGATTCTCTGGACTCTGGCTGGGAATTCAAGACAATATCTTATTGACAATATCTTAGGTGGGCTTAAGATGCAAACTCTGTGAAATGGCTGCATGACTGCAGACCACTTTAAATTCATGGTGTCTGATGGGAGGATGGGAGGAGTTGGTGCTACTTGCTACTTGCTTCAGTGACTTTGCACCAGGCTGCTGGTTCCTCTTGTCCATTCTTCAGAAAGTTTCTCCGAAATCCAGCTGCAATCCTCCTTCTGCAGTCATTGCATTTTTATATCACATGAGTAGTTGGAACCATGCAGGAAAGCTCTAAACCTTCTCTCAAAATTGGTTTCTTGAGTTTCTTTTGTGACTTTGCAACAGGGCCTGGAAGTGTCAAGGGAGAATAAGCTTGAGCTTCTCTGCTTCATGGCAGGAAGCCATTTCAGCTCATTGTTACCAGCTCAATCCGGCCTGGGCGCCAAAGTATTATGTTCCTAATCATGCAGAAGCCTGTGCATTCAATTAAAATGTTGTGTGGCTTTCTGAAAACCACCAGTTAGGATGACTGCATTCCCTTAACTCAATTGGGCCTGATGGCACATGTCCTAAAACTTGCTGTTGTCTCTTATTAGCAGTTATTTCTCATCACCCAGCATCCAAGAAAACAATTCTCACTCTGGCCATTATTTCTTCTGTGCACCCTTAGTTCTCACTGTGTGTTTTCACAGCATCCTGTGCACGGAGCATGTTGGGTTTGAATGTCATGGTTATTGAGCAAATTTGAAAATAAGTGGGTTTGTAGGAGTCAGAGCCAGAGGGGTAGCTGGTCTAGTGACAGGAGTGGGAAGTTAACGGACTGCAGGAGGGATGAGTCATAGCTGCTCTGAGCTTCAGAAACAGCTCAGCCTGGCCAGCTGCGGGCACTTGCTTCGCCATTTCAGCAAGCGAATCTGTCCGTCCTCCTTCTAGTGGGGTGGTACAGGAATTAGTTGGGAAGTCCTGAATAGGAAACTCCACATTTAGAAAATGTACCTTAATATCTCAGTTCCACTCAGGGACAATCTTTGGGGACTAGTCATTAGGCTGAGCTCACAGGGGGGACCTGGGGGAGGAGCTGCCAGGACCGTGTAAGCATGCATGCACAGAAGCTCACCCTTTTTTGGGAGAGTTGCACAGAAGGATCTGCTGATATTGCATATTCAAATCTAGGACATTCCTGATGCTTCGTCATTTTCTCAATTCAAACAAGCAAAAGTTCACATGCATACGTTTGCACCGCCCCCTTAAATATGTTAAGAGGAAAGAGTTCATAATAAAAAGAAGCTAAAAAAAGAGGCATAAGCAATGTGGTTGGGTTTCATCCGTACCACCCTAAGATGAGTGATGTCACTGGAGAGAAGCTCAGAGATGTCAGAGATGTAAAGAAGAGAAGAGAAGTAAAGTAGTGTCAGATTGGAGCAACCATTCAGTATATCATGGACATCTTTAGGCAGAAATTGTCCAGAGAGACTCCTAGATGTCACAGCTGCCTGAAGGACTCTCTGGTCTGTGATCTGGGTGAGGCTGTCTGGTTAGGTTCAAAGGAGGAGAGTGGATGGAGGAATGTTCTCTTCCCCCTCTCCACGGCTCTTCCTACTTCCTTTATCTTCTTAGTGTACCTTACAAGGATCTTAAATGATCACTCCCTTTCTGTTTGAAGGGCTTTATTGTAAAAGTCCCTTCAGCCCTTGGGCAAATGCAGCAAGATGAGGATTCCCTACAGATGCCTCCGAGTTACAGGTCTGAGTTAAAACATTTACTCTTGGGGTCCTGGTGTCCAACTCTGGGAAACTGCAGGCTTCAGTCCCACCTTGTCTCTAAGCTGCTCCACACACCAAAAAGAGATGCCATCAAACACCTGCGTGACAGCTGGCTTTATCAGGCATACAGCATGTTACCTGTAGAAATTCCACTATGACAGCCGGGCGAGGTGGCTCAAGCCTGTAATCCCAGCACTTTGGGAGGCTGAGGCGGGCGGATCACGAGGTCAGGAGGTCGAGACCATCCTGGCTAACACGGTGAAACCCCGTCTGTACTAAAAACACAAAAAATTAGCCGGGCGTGTTGGTGGGCGCCTGTATTCCCAGCTACTCGGGAGGCTGAGGCAGGAGAATGGCGTGAACCCAGGAGGTGGAGGTTGCGGTGAGCCGAGATCGTGCCACTGCACTCCAGCCTGGGGGACAGAGAAAGACTCCGTCTCAAAAAAAAAAAAAAAAAAAAAAAGAAATTCCACTATGACAAACCACAGAACCTCAGGTTTGCAACAAAGAGAGGAAGGGAGTCAGATGCAGCACCTCTGTGCACCAAACCCTCTTGTATAACTTTGTGTCCTAGACCCCAAAGGTCACACCTGTAAAGGACCTCTTGGTTCTGTGGAAAGTATTTTGCTGAAAGTTTTCACCTTGCCACCTGAGTCCCATCTGGGAAGGGAAAAATTAAATGGCTATATATGACAGCCAAATGGCATAAAGCAAGACCTTGACATTTTGCTTCTATGCCATCTCTGACAGAAGCAAAAGCAAGACAGAAGCGGTTGAATACGTAACAGAAGACAATGGCAATCCTGCCGTGACTGCTTTTTCTATTGATTTCCATAGAATCTAGAATCACAACTCAAATATTCCTCTGGATCACAACTAAATACCATGATTTGACATTTGGTATTACAGATAATTGGTGCAAGTATTTGGGATGTGGCTAACTTGGTGTGGTCAACTCCAAATAATTTGAAAAGAAGAAAAAGTGATAGCTGGGCAATAAACCAGCGTTTGGCCAATAGCTGTTCCTGAAGTGCATGAATAGAAGAGGTCATGGGATCTAAGGAAAGCCTGCCAGGACCTCTCATCCCATTAAGTGCCAAGTCTCATCCCAGTAAGTGCCAGGTTTGGTGCAGCTAACGTGCCAGGTGAGCTTCCAGGTGAGCCTACCCCTTCTCCTTCCATCCATCTACAGGTGTGAGTTGTGCTACAACTTTGCAGCCATGTAGTTTTAGAATCGTAAAGAACAGCTTGAACTCAGACTGATGGAGCTTTGTAAAGAAAATCTCCTTTAAAGCTAAAGTGTTATGCATTTTGTGGTATTCGCTAACTCATTCCTTCAATAACATTTATTGCCTACTGACCACGTACACTACTTGTGAGTTAGGCATTCACTTCTTCTAGATGTTCAGCATTGGATAACAACACTGAAAAATCCAAACTTTTCTCTCTCCTTTTGCCTAGAGGGAAGGAGGGCTTTGCAGTCCTCCTGAATGAAGGTGTTTTCTTGTTCAGAAAGAGGAGCGAAGGCTGCTCTGAAGAGAGCTTTGTCTTCTCAAGAACAGCTTTTTCAAAGAGCAGCTCTGCTAACTTGCTGCCCCTTTCTTCTCATATTCAAAGTGGACTCTGTAGGTATGGAGCTTAATTGGAGAAATATTTTAAATTCCTCTGATAGGTGGCCCTTCACCAATTCTTGGAAGCAGAAAATATTTTGCTTTTGGTCTAAAGCAGCTCCAGGGACAATGCACAACATTCAACCTCTTGCACAGAGTGGCCAAACAGCTGCAGGTTCTTACAGAAGCTGGAACACATTTTGTATTTAAAATGAAATCCCTACACCTTACAGCAGCTGCAAAAGCATCCTTGCTTTGGAGAAGAGTGGTTCTCATGAGCTAGGGCCTTTGAAATGTTACACACCAGGACAAAGCCCTCCTGCTGGAAGGCAGGGGAAAATTTGCCTGCATCTCACAATCATTTCATGTGAGATCGCTAATTAAATTTACTTATTTGGGTTTCCAAATTTCTTTCTCCAGGGGCTTGCATGACATCCACATCCTCTTGCTTTTGAGAAGGCCGGTCATGTGATGAGCCATAACTATTAATGAAGATGCTCATGAAATAAAGTACTAGATATTTAGAATTTCATCCTTGCCGAACTTTTCTTCATTAGCATCAAAATAGCTGAAAGGATACAAAGCCATAACAATTCCAGATAAGGCTTTAATTGTAGAGCAGAGGAAAACCAAAGTAACTATATGCCCAAGGCACTTGAGGGCATATTTTTCTTGCCCAGCAAAAACAAAACCCTGATCCCTAAGAATTCTACACCTGACATTTCTCTTGATTTAATTAGATGCAAGAAAGGAACAAAGGCTGCATTCAAACGAATGAAAGTGAATGCCTAATTATTTTTGTAGGAAATTATCTGCATGTTTTCCTGACATTTGTGTGGCTTTTGCCAAGCCTTTCGCAGTGTTCTCACTCACATAATCTTATTTGAACCTTATGGTAATTTTGGGAAGAAAACAGGTGACAATAGCTGCTGTTGCCATTTTGCAGATGAAGAGACTGAGGCTCCAAGAGGTCACGCGTCTGAGAAGTGACAGTAAGCTCTGCAGCAAAAGTAAGGATTTAACCATTGCTGTGTCCCTAAAAGAATTGAAGCAGTTTCTCCGCGCAGCTCATACTTGTGTGAGAGTGCCATGGTATAAGCTTGAGGGGAAAGGGAGTAGAAAGATTTAAAAAGTAGAAAAAGGGACAGAAAATTGAATAAAAGGGTGAAACTGACCCTATAAACTTTATTTTTATTTTATTTTATTTATTTTGAGACGGAGTCACACTCTGTCACCCAGGCTGGAGTGCAGTGGCGTGATCTTGGCTCACTGCAACCTCTGCCTACTGGGTTCAAGCGATTCTCCTGCCTCAGCCTCCTGAGTAGCTGGGACTACAGGTGCCCGCCACCAAGCCTGGCTAATTTTTTGTATTTTTAGTAGAGACAGGGTTTCACCATGTTAGCCAGGACGGTCTCGATCTCTTGACCTCATGATCCGCCCACCTCAGCCTCCCAAAATGCTGGGATTACAAGCATGAGCCACCGCACCCGGCCCGACCCTATAAACTTTATAAAATTAATCAGAGAATTAATTTATTTTCATGGATGAAAATAAACCCAGCTTGCATCACCTTCAGCATTGACCTTGAGGTCAGCCAGCTCAGACCTGCTTCCTCAGAGTTGTTTGAGGAACAGCTATTGTTGTCCTAGGATCATGTAGAGCCTGTTACAAGATTATACTTCCCCTTAACTCTTCTATAGAAAACAACTTGAGAATTATGAAACATTGTTTTCCCTTTGAGCTACTCCTTCAGTTCCCGCATGTTGATGAAACTACTGACTCAGCTGGTCCAAAGGACCCCATAAGAGGCTGGCTCACCAAAGGATGCAGTTTTCACATCCTGATGATTTCATCCCCCTGCAACCAATCAAGGACCCCAGTTATCCAGCCTTTTCCCCTTCACGATCCCCTTAAAAGCCCTAGCCAAGAACTCCTTGGGGAGATGGATTTGAGGGTCTCCTCCTGTCTCCTTGCTTGGCACCCTGAGATTCTTAAACTTTCTCTGCTGCAAACCCTGCCGTCTCTGTGTAATGGGTCTGTTACTGCACAGTGAGCACATGAACCTGTTGGTCCTATAACAAGGGACTGAGAGTAACCAGAGGGGTTATGCTAAAATGTGGCTCAGTGCAGCCAATCAGCCCCACGTGCCTCAGCATGAAAATATTAGATGAACAACTACATGTGCGAAGCTTCGTGGTTTCTCAAGATATGATACATGAGCACCCTTTGTTCGGCACCCAAACAAGTCACTAGGCATTGCTTTTGGCTGATAGGTGGGACTGACCATGTATATCAGTTCATGGGATGGCACTAAGACAGTCACAACTCAGAGATAAGTTAATCTCTCAGACTGCAATGAAGAAGAATAAAAAGGTAATGAGTGAAGCCAGACTAATGAATAAACAGTAAACTACTGTCCGAGGAGTGATGCCCCTGATGAATCAGTGTGTTGTATCGGGACATCTACAGTAACGTCTGGGAGACTGAATATAATAAGTGTCTTAACCTGGAAGAACATGAGTCTGTTGTGCTTGCTTTATCTAGGAAAGAATGACTATTAATAGCAGGAGATGGGTGGACATAAACCCTCTCCAGAACAAATGAGACAGCGAGCACTGGGGGTAGGGTGGGAAAGGGAAATGACAGTCACTGGTGGACACAGCTTGGGGCAGAAGCTTCAGTAGGTGTCACCAGGCCTGTGGGTCTCTGTGCTCTGTTTTCTTATTCATCCAGTAGCCTCGAAGGGACCTGGATACCTGGAAGGGGCTGCCGAGGATGGAGTAAGTAGTCTTTGGAAAGACCTAATCTTTCTTGTAAAGTAATAAATTGGCTTCCTGCTTTAGAGTTCAGGTCTTTGGGGAGAGTTATATAGCTATTCCTTTATAACAAACAATCACAACTTTAGTGGCATAAAATAACAGAATTAATTCATTCTTATTATCTCCTACAGTCTGGGGATTACTGGGGCTAATAGGACTTCAGCTGGGGCTTCATCATGTGGTCTGGGCTTCCTGAGAGCACGGCCACTGGTTTCCAAGAGTGAGTATCCTGAGAAAAAGCCAGTAGGAAATGGCTTTGCCTTTTATAATCTAGTCTTAGAGTCACCGAGTGTCGCTTTTCCTATCCTCTGTTGGTTAAAGCAGGCACAAAAGCCCACCCAGGTTCAAGGGGAAGGGACATAGACTTCCCCTCTTGATGGGAGATGACAAGATCACATTATGAAAACAGCATGTGCGCCGAGGGGTGCTCTTGCACCATCTTTGTTTGGATCATGTAGTCCACCAGCCTGTCCTCTGGCAACAATAACTCACACCCTTCCCACATGCAAAATATACTCATCTCCCGCCAAAGACCCTTAAGTCTTACTCCTTTATGGCATCGGGACAGGTCAGGATGGACTAAAGCCAGGTTTCCCTCACTCGCTCTGCCATGCAGGGACGCCTGTTCCTATTCCATTGATTAGAAGGAGAGAATTTCTCTTGAAATGTTTCCTGTCCCTGCCACTTAAGCAGTTCTGGGTTTGGCTGCTCTGAATCTATGTCAAGAGACATGGAAGGGGAAGAAGAGGAAACTTACCACCTTATTCATCTTTCTTGGAGTTTGGCTCTCCCTCTCCAACCCACCTGCTATTATTTCCTTGCAGAGTCCCTATTAAGTTGCTTTATGTATCCACTCTGGGGTTCTTACAAGTAACCTGTTGGGGAGCTACCATGGCATCGGCTCACTCCATTTTAACTGGAACCAGATCCACAAGCCATTTCTTAATTTTTGAGATGTTTGCCATTTGGAGACGCTGGGAATGACAAACCATTTTTTGTTTGTTTTTTCAAATCCTGCAAGTCCTGCCACCTTTACGTTTCACCATTGGTTCCTTAGCTCATCTCCATTCTCTCTTATTTTTTATTTATTTTTTATCTTATTTATTTATTTTTTTGAGATAGAGTCTCTCTCTATCGCCCAGGCTGGAGTGCAGTGGCACGATCTCGGCTCACTGCAAGCTCTGCCTCCCGGGTTCACGCCATTCTCCTGCCTCAGCCTCCTGAGTAGCTGGGATTACAGGCGCCTGCCACCACGCCCAGCTAATTTTTTTGTATTTTTAGTAGAGACGGGATTTCACCGTGTTAGTCAGAATGGTCTCGATCTCCTGACCTTGTGATCTGCCTGCCTCGGCCTCCCAAAGTGCTGGGATTACAGGCATGAGCCACCACGCCTGGCCTATTTATTTTTATTTTCTATTTTCATTTCTTTCTTTTTTTTTTTTTTTTTTCCGAGACAGAGTCTTGCTCTGTTGCCCAGGCTGGAGTGCAGTGGCATGATCTCGGCTCACTTCAACCTCTGACTTCCAGGTTCAAGCAGTTCTCCTGCCTCAGCCTCCCAAGTAGCTGGGATTACAGGCATCCACCACCAGGCCATGCTATTTTTTGTATTTTTAGTAGAAACGGGGTTTCTCCATGTTGGCCAGGTTGGTCTTGAACTCCTGACCTCGTGATCTGCCCATCTCGGCCTCCCAAAGTGCTGGGATTACAAGTGTGAGCCACCGCGCCTGGCCCATTCTCTCTTATATTATTGTGCCTGGCCTATTCTCTCTTATTTTATTGTGGCAGCTAGAAGTTAGGTGGCCCGTGTGCCTGTCAATTCCCTCCACTCAGTCATGCAGCTCATTGATACATTTTCTATTTTCCAAGTTATCCTGGGTTTCAATATTGCTAAACTTCCTACCACTACACAAACCTATCTTCCCTCTTCCAAGTTTCAACAATATTTTCGTCATATTTATTGAAGCCCTCACTGACAGACTTCTCAAGGCCCCTCTACCTTCTATTCACTGCCTGGCCCCAAAGCCAGTGCCACACATTTTAGGTTTTTAACTGCAGCGGCACCTATAATGGTTCCAAAATCTGTATCATTAAAGTTTGATCAGAGAAGCAAAACCACCTTGAGCAAAACAAGAAATTTATTAAAGAGATTAGGATACACATTGTTATGAGAGCTGCAACTTGCTGCCCCTGTGTCCAGGAGTGGGCCTGAAGTCAGCAGGGCTAGCAGATGGATGTGCAGTGGGAGAGGGTAGGCATGAGCTGCACCTGCAGGGAGGAGATGGAACTCCTGTGGATGGACTGAAACTGATGTCGTCCACGTCAGCCTCTCAGCTCCAACACTCCAGCTCTGATGATGAAGCTCTGATGATGAAGATGACCTGCAGAAGAGCTGGTGCACTTCACCATGGAATTGCTCATAAACCCAAGATTCAGTGAAGCTGAAGAAGCAGTTCTGGTGGGAGCTGGAGGAACTGCAGGCACAGCCGCCGCCCTGTACCAATACATGGAGCCAGTGGGTGCATGGCATTGTGTGTGAGCCACCACAGCGCCACGCCCTACACAGACTTTGTAAATATGACTGCTGTTTCACTTCTGCCTTCCAAATTTTGCTCAGATTTTCTGAGGAACATAGTTCAGCTTAGGCACATTGACACAGTGCAAAGCCACCGCAGTGGCTGGCCAGGGAGGGATTATGAATGCAGGCTGAGAATGCACAGGAATTCGTTTGTCTATTTACAGAGTAGGTACCATTCAAGGATGTATTTGAATCAGGTGCAAAGAACTCACACAAAGGTGGGGAAAGTTAGTGCTTAGAAGTCAGTGATACTAGATAACCAATAAATAAAAATAAATACATAGAAAAGCTTTAATAAAATAGTACTGGGCCAGGTGCAGTGGCTCACGCCTGTAATCCTAGCACTTTGGGAGACTGAGGCGGGCGGATCACCTGAGGTCAGGAGTTCCAGACCAGCCTGACCAACATGGTGAAACTCCGTCTCTACTAAAAAAAAACCCACAAAAATTAGCTGGGCGTGGTGGTACGTGCCTGTAATCCTAGCTCCTCGGGAAGCTGAGGCAGGAGAATCGCTTGAACCAAGGAGGTAGAGGGTGCAGTGAGCTGAGGTTGCAGTGAGCCGAGATCGCGCCATTGCACCCCAGCCTGGGTGACAGAACAAGATTCTATCTCAAAAAAATAAAAATAAAAATAAATAAAATAGCATTGAAATGATGAATAATACTATTTTAGCACATCCTAAACAGATCATGCAGATAGTAATAGGTTTTCTGCATGAGTTTGCTAGGGCTGCCATAACAAAATACCATGGATGGGAGGTTTAACAACAGAAATTGATTTCTCACAGTTCTGGAGGCAGGATGTTCAGGACCAAGATATTGGCAGGCTTGGTTTCTCTGAATCCTCTCTCCTTGGCTTGCAGGTGGCTGTTTTCTTTTATTTTCTTTTTTTTTCTCTTTGAGATGGAGTCTCGCTCTGTCACCCAGGCTGGAGTGCAGTGGTGCAATCTCAGCTCACTGCAACCTCTGCCTCCCAGGTTCAAGCAATTCTCCTGCCTCAGCCTCCTGAGTAGCTGGGATTATAGGGGTCTGCCACCACGCCTGGCTAATTTTTGTATTTTTAGTAGAGATGGGGTTTCACCATGTTGATCAGGCTGATCTCGAACTCAGGACCTCGTGCTCCACCTGCTTTGGCCTCCCAAAGTGCTGGGATTACAGGTATGAGCCACCACGCCCGGCAGCTTGCAGGTGGCTGTTTTCTTGCTGTGTGTTCACGTGGTCATTCGTCTGTGTGTGCACACGTGTAGTGTCTCTGTCTGTGTCCTAGTCTCCTCTTCTTATAAGGACACCAGTCATACTGGATTAGGGCCCACTTTCCTGACCCCGTTTTACCTTAATTCCCATTTTAAAAGCCTTATCTTCAAATACCATCACATTCTAAGGTACTGGCGGTTAGAGCTTCAATATATGAGTTTTAGGGAGACACAGTTGAGCTCATAACATTTTCTATAGAACAATCAAGTTTGAGACATGCCACACGCTATATTTTCTTCTTGGAAATTTGCAAAGTATATATGCATATGAATGACTATGCAAAGTCCTGGAAAACATCCAGCATTCATCTTTCACACTCTCACTGTTTGATCCACTATTTATTGATAACCTTCCACTGGCTTCCTTTATGCATTGGCTGAGCGCATTGAGCTGCCACCTGGAAATACGATCTGCCGGCTGCTGCTGGCAGTCAGGAAGGGAAGGTGGACATGGGGAGAGCAAGCAAAAGCTGGAGTCTCGAGGAGATGAAGTGGAACCCAGGGCTGTATCTCATTAGAGCGCATGTTGGCCTCTCATCACTTCCAGGCCTCCGGCTTTGAAGATGCTCAGGGAGTTGCTTTGGAGGGCTACGTGGAGAGAATGGGATTGGTAAGTGGGCAAGAGGGTTGGCTCTTGCCGGATGGAATTGCCTCTTCCATCTGTTCCAAGGGGACTTCTGGATTGCCGGGGGCCTGGCATGTCCTGCCTCACCCATACTTGCTGGCCAGGGTGAGTGGCCTCTCACCTGGCCTAACCTTGCTGCCCTCTTTGATTTGCTCTTTGCAGGTGAGGAAAAGGGCAGAGCTGTGGATGCCACTGGAGCATGGCCAGGCTGGGTGAAGACCCACGCAGAAAGGTGTGGGCAGGCATGGTGGGTGGCGGCGGGGGATAAGGCATGGGCCCTGGGCAGTCAGCCAGTGCCCCCGTCACGCCCTGGCTCCAGGTGTTCAGCATCAGCCGTGTGCACATCCCACCTCGCAGGCCTCTCCTGGCTCATGGCGCACTTTCTGCGTGCTGCTCCTGCCTCTCTGACCTCCTGCTCAGCTGAGCTATCCTAGCTCAGAGTTTCGCCTTTCTTCTGGAATACAATCAGGTTCTCTCTGTTGGCCCTGGACCCCCATTCTGAACAATTCCCATGGTGCTGGCCTTCTCTCAATCCTCTGAATTAAACCCCTGACTCACTGCAAGTCTTCAGCCAAGTGAAGACTTCCGGTGGCCTCTCTGCCACCCTGGCACTTGAGGAAGCAGATGCTTCTCTCTCTTCCTGTAGTGCTCTTACCATGAATCATCTCCAGGTCCTCCCAACAGGATCAGTCAGCTCCTCATCTCAGCTGTGCGGTAACACTGGTATCTCTGCAGCCTGGTGAAGATGGCGGTGTTTTAATGAAGCGTACATCTCCACAGTAACTGCCTGGCACATGCGAACAGGAACAGCAGCTTCCTTTCCTGCAGGGTGCAGTGCAGATTGCTTTCCACGCATTATTTCCGCTCCTCACACCACCCTCCCCAACCCGAAAGATAGAGCGTATTGTCCTAATTTTACCAAGCAGAAAACGGGCTCCCGGAGAGCAGCTCTGCTCAGCCAGGGCACGTCAGCACACGGCCTGGGACCCCCGTCTCCTGACTCCAGGGCCAGGGCACGTCAGAGCACCGCCTGGGACCCACGTCTCCTGACTCCAGGGCCAGGGCACATCAGCCCATGGCCTGGGACCCACGTCTCCTGACTCCAGGGCCAGGGCACGTCAGAGCACCGCCTGGGACCCACGTCTCCTGACTCCAGGGCCAGGGCACGTCAGAGCACCGCCTGGGACCCACGTCTCCTGATGCCAGGGCCAGGGCACATCAGCCCACGGCCTGGGACCCACGTCTCCTGACTCCAGGGCCCGGGCACATCAGCCCACGGCCTGGGACCCACGTCTCCTGACTCCAGGGCCAGGGCACGTCAGAGCACCGCCTGGGACCCACGTCTCCTGACCCCAGGGCCAGGGCACGTCAGAGCACCGCCTGGGACCCACGTCTCCTGACTCCAGGGCCAGGGCACTTCAGAGCACCGCCTGGGACCCACGTCTCCTGACGCCAGGGCCAGGGCACGTCAGCCCACGGCCTGGGACCCACGTCTCCTGACTCCAGGGCCAGGGCACATCAGCCCACGGCCTGGGACCCACGTCTCCTGACTCCAGGGCCAGGGCACGTCAGAGCACCGCCTGGGACCCACGTCTCCTGACTCCAGGGCCAGGGCACGTCAGAGCACCGCCTGGGACCCACGTCTCCTGACTCCAGGGCCAGGGCACGTCAGAGCACCCGCCTGGGACCCACGTCTCCTGACGCCAGGGCCAGGGCACATCAGCCCACGGCCTGGGACCCACGTCTCCTGACGCCAGGGCCAGGGCACATCAGCCCACGGCCTGGGACCCACGTCTCCTGACTCCAGGGCCAGGGCACGTCAGAGCACCGCCTGGGACCCACGTCTCCTGACCCCAGGGCCAGGGCACGTCAGAGCACCGCCTGGGACCCACGTCTCCTGACTCCAGGGCCAGGGCACGTCAGAGCACCGCCTGGGACCCACGTCTCCTGACGCCAGGGCCAGGGCACGTCAGCCCACGGCCTGGGACCCACGTCTCCTGACTCCAGGGCCAGGGCACGTCAGCCCACGGCCTGGGACCCACGTCTCCTGACTCCAGGGCCAGGGCACGTCAGAGCACCGCCTGGGACCCACGTCTCCTGACTCCAGGGCCAGGGCACGTCAGAGCACCCGCCTGGGACCCACGTCTCCTGACTCCAGGGCCAGGGCACGTCAGCACACGGCTTGGGACCCACGTCTCCTGATTCCAGGGCCAGGGCACGTCAGAGCACCGCCTGGGACCCACGTCTCCTGACTCCAGGGCCAGGGCACCTCCAGGCCCTCACACGGGCATTAGTAGAGATAACATTTCATGTTCAGACCAGCCCTTGGGCCAAGCATTGTCCTCAGTCTCTCAGAACTTACTGCATTTTCTTCTAAACCCCAATTCAAAAGTTCCTTTAGCATGGTGGTTCACACCTATAATCCCAATGGGAGGCTGAAGTTGGGGAACTGCTTGAAGCCAGGAATTTGAGACCAGCCTGGGTAACAAAGCAAGGCCCCATGTGTAAAAATAAAAGAAATGAAAAATTAGCTGGGCATGGGGGTGCACCCCTGTAGTCCCAGTTACTCCGAAGGCTGAGGCGGGAGAATTACTTAAGCCCAGGAGTTCGAGGCTGCAATAAGTCATGATTGTACCATAGCACTCCAGTCTGGGTGACAGAGAGAGACTCTGTCTCTAAAAAACAAAAGAAATAAAAAATTAGCTGAGCATGGTGGCACATACCTGTAGTCCCAGCTCCTTGGGAGGCTGAGGCAGGAGAATTGCTTGAGCCTAGGAGGTCAAGGCTGCAGTGAGCTGTGGCTGTACCATTGCACTCCAGCCTGGGTGACAGAGCAAGACTCTGTCTCAAAAAAAAAAAAAAAAAAAAACCACACACACAAAAAGTCCCTCAGTAGTCTCTGTCATAATACTCCCCTTGGTATTCACTGCACTCGGTAACCCTGAAACAATTCCTACAGTGAACCCCATTCACTGAATTGCTTTGGGAAACATACACTTTCTAAATTAAAGCTGTCACATCAATGTGAGAGTTATGCTTACCCAGGAGGTCTGGACGCGTTTCTCTCCTGGTTTGGCCTTGATCTGTTATCCTGGCAGCTTCCTTTTTCAGAATCTCCCTCTCTTGTCTCTGCCTCCACAGCCGGCCCCCACCCCACATCTCACAGAATGTATTTGCATTCTAAGCAACATCCCTTCAAACCTCACACATGTCTTTTTCTCCTATATAAATTTAAAAGTAATACATTTAAGGACGTGCCAACTTAATTAAATACTCTTGAGATACTCACGAAATCATGGGAGTTGTCGATGGTGGCATTTCTTCTTTTTTTCTTGAGATGGAGTCTAGCTCTGTCACCCAGGCTAGAGTACAGTGGTGTGATCTCGGCTCACTGCAAACTCTGCCTCCCCGGTTCAAGTGATTCTCTTACCTCAGCCTCCCGAGTAGCTGGGATTACAGGCTCCCAACACCATGCCCGGCTAATTTTTGTATTTTAGTAGAGATGGGGTTTCACCATGTTGGCCAGGCTGGTCTGGAACTCCTGACCTCAGGTGATCCACCTGCCTTGGCCTCCAAAAGTGCTGGGATTACAGGCATGAGCCGCCACACCCAGCCCCGTGGTGGCACTTCTTAAGCAGAATTTTGTGTTCATGCCATCGAGAAAGGGCTAGTAAAATATTTTGTATTTCTTTAAGACTTAGTTTAAAAAGCGTTGTAAAAATATTTTCTCACCGGATCCTTAAACAATCTCTAAGAGGATTAGGCTGGTTGGTATTTTACAGATGAGGAAACAGGCTCAGAGTGGGTGGATGACTTGGAGCACCCTGCAGCTGATGTGGAGAGAGGTCTTCTGAGCTAAGGTCTGTGCACATTGTCTACACCACACTGCACTACATGTGGTGTAGACAATGTGCACTGACTTTAGCTCAGAAGACCTCTCTCCACATCATGGATAAATGTAGCTTTTATCTAGAGGGCCTACTGATGCCCTCTTTGGTGGACCAGTGCCCTGTAATAAAAAGCAAACCTTATCCTCTGTTGGAAGTTCCATGTCCACAATTCCGTTAAGAATTCTGGCCTGTGCTTGCGCCCTTGCTGGCTATAATGTGATGGAGATGTGGCTGAAATGACCATGGGGAGAGTTTCAGCGACACCTCGTTTTTTTCCCCTGAGTCTGGGATACGGAACACACAGTCTCTTCCTTCAGCTTCTTAGTCTCCTGGCTGCGAGAGGGGAGGAACATCCATTTATATCAGGGGTGTCCAATCTTTTGGCTTCTTCTTTTGTCTTGGGTCACACATAAAACACACTAATGATAGCTGATGAGCTAAAAAACAATCACATACACAAAGAATCTCATGATGTTTTAAGAAAGTTTACGAGTTTGTGTTGGGCCACATTCAAAGCTGTCCTGGGCCTCTTGCAGCCCATGGGCCGTGAGGTTGGACAAGCTTGATTTATACCAGTTGCAGGAGAAATCACTAGGTTGATGGAGTTCAGAATCAATCGTGGCCTCAAGAAAGCTTCTCATTCCCTTGCTACTGCCAGATAAAAATGAGAGAATCTGCAACCAAATCCATCTATGCAGGGTTTGGAAACTGGTCAGTATGGAAGCAGATACAGTCTGACAGTATATGACCTTCTGCTGGTTTTGTCCAAGTTAAGCCAGACTTTATGAGAACAAACCAGCCACGTGAAAAGCTAGAGAACATACCAGGAATAGAGACTAGGAAGCAGGGAGCCCTGAGGAAGGAATGCACAGAGTGAGTTTCGGCAACAGAAAGGTCTTCAGTGTGGCTAAAGCAGAAGTTGGCGAACTTCTTTTGCAGTGGGCCAGCTAGCAAATATTTCAAGCTTTGTGGGCCATTTAGCCTTGGTTGCAACAGCTGAGCTCTAAAAAATAAGAGCTGCTTCTTTAGCCTAAAAACAACCCTGGACAATACATAAATGAATGGGCATGGCTATGTTGCAACAAAACTTTATTTATCAACACTGAAATTTGAATTGCATCTCATTTTCATGTGTCACAAAATATTGCTTTCCTTTTTTCTTTTTTCTAGCCATTTCAAAATGTAAAAATCATTCTTGGTTCAGAGGCTGTACAAAAACATAGGCAGTAGGCTGGCTTTTGCCTGTGGGCTGTCGTGTGGAGACCTCTATGCTAAGCACAGTGAGCAGGGAAAAGAATAGTTGCAGATGAAATTAGAAAGTTAGGCAAAGGCCAGACCATATGCAGAGAGAGGTTTGTAAGCCATTGAAGGGAGTGTGAATTTTATTCTAATTGCTATGGGAAATGTGTGAAGAACTTTAGGCAGGAAAGTGACATGATATATTTGAATCACACTCTGGTGCCTCTGAGCAGACTGAACTATTGGGGAAAAAAAAAGTAGAAGCAAAGATACCGGTGAGGAGCCTGCTCCAGCCAACCAGGCAAAGATGATACAACACGACAATGGGAAATCCATCCCCAGCCTCAAAAGGGAGGACCTCTCGGGGTGAGAGAGTGTTTAAGTAGCCAAGAGTGCCCGGCACATACTTTATACTCAGAACGTTAGCGCCGTGTGCTTTTTTTTCTTTCTTTGGTGGAAAAAGCTAAGGATACTTGGCTTTGTCCAAATCTCTAAAATGGGTCATTCTACTTAAAGCAGGTGAGATAATGTCATTAAAAGCAAGTAGACATATGTTTAAGTTCTCTTAATGACTCTGTGACAGAATACAGGCACACACACAGATACACACACACACACACATAACACACACACACACACATATATATATACACACACACACATATATATAATATATATATATATATATATATATATATATATATATATATTAACTTTAGGTGTCAGTGACTAGGCTAAAGGATACCCAGATAGCTGGTAAAACATTATTTTTGGGTGTGTCTGTGACTGTATTTTAGGAAGAGGTTAGCATTTGAGTCTGTAGGCTGAATAAAGAAGATCTTCCCTCATCCATGTGGGCAGGCATCATCCACTCTGTTGAGGAAGTGCCAGAATAGAACATAAAGCCAAAGAAAAGGTGGTCAAACTTTCTTTGTTTGAATGAGAACAGCCATCTTCTCCTGCCCTTAGCCATCAGTGCTCCTGGTCCTTGGACCTTCAGACTTGAACCAGGACTTATATCATCAGCTCTTCTGGTTGTCAGGCCTTCAGACTTGAACTGAATTATACCACTGGCTTGCCTGCTTCTCCAGCTTACACATGGTGATGGGACTTCTTGGCCTCCATAAACACATGAGCCAATTCCTGTAATAAATTGCTCTCTCTCTCTCTTTCTGTGGTATATATATATGTGTGTATACACACATATATATGGTATATATACACACACATATATATGGTGTATATATGTGTGTGTGTGTGTACGCAGACACACATACCTATTGATATATGGTATTGGGGTTCTCTACAGAAATAGAACCAATAGTTTAAATACCCCTGAGGGTCATGGGAATCTAACCATGTCAATAGAGGCTTTTTTTACATTATTAACTGAAGAAAAATGCGGCCTTTTAATGATTTTTTAAGATTAGGGAACAAAAATAAGTCAGAAGGGGTCAAATCAGGACTGTAAGGTGGATGCCTGATGATTCCCTTTAAAACTCTTGCAAAAATGCCCTTGTTTGATGAGCAGAATGAGCAGGAGCATTGTCCGGGTGGAGAAGGAGTCTCTGGTGAAGCTTTCCTGGGCAATTTTCTGCTAAAACTCTGGCTGACTTTCTTAAAATACTCTCATCATAATAAGCAGATGTTATCGTTCTTTGGGAATCTAGAAGGTCAACAAGCAAAATGCCTAGAGCATTTCCCAGAGTGGTCACCTTTGCTCTTGACCAGTCAGTCCTCTTTTGCTCTGACTGGACCACTTCCACCTCTTGGTAGCCATGGCTTTGATTGTGCTTTGTCTTCAGGATTGTACTGGTAAAGCCGTGTTTCCTCTCCTGTTACAATTCTTTGAACAAACGCTTCAGATTATTGATCCCTCTTGTTTAAAATTTCCATAGAAAGCTCTGCTCTTCTTTGCAGCTGATCTTGGAGCAAGAGTTTTGGCACCCATTAAGGGGAAAGGTTGCTCAACTTAATTTTTTAGTCAGAATTGTGTAAGCTGAACCAATTGTGATGTCTGTAGTGTTGGCTATTGTTTCTGCTGTTAATT
Organism: Symphalangus syndactylus; assembly: GCF_028878055.3. Taxonomy (NCBI): domain Eukaryota; kingdom Metazoa; phylum Chordata; class Mammalia; order Primates; family Hylobatidae; genus Symphalangus; species Symphalangus syndactylus. The sequence goes on along the minus strand of NC_072426.2, from coordinate 157,691,739 downwards.
GTCAGTCCCCTTTAATTGGGAGCATGAACAAGATTTTTTTTTTTCCTTGCAAATTGATGTGAATGGTCTGCTGCTGTGGGCTTCATCTTCAGCATTGTCTCATGCCTTCTTGAAACAACTTTTTGGGGCTCCTGGAGGCAGCAGAGGCTGAGGCCTGGAGCCAGGCTGGGGCAGCCCTAGGAAGTGTCTTAGCCAAAGCAGGTGTCCTTCGGGGGCCACAGGCTGCCCACCTGCCTCAGGCCCTTGGCCACCCTTCCCCTCCCTGTGCCCAGTCCCCAGTCGTGCCAGAGAAGCTGCGCTGCCGCCTGGTGGGAATTGGGGGAAGGGAAGTCGAGAAGAAGGGGTAGAAGCTCCTGGGGTAGAGCTCAGGCCTGCTGCCCGCACAGACTGCCATGGCTGAGAGAGTAGGATCCTGGCTGTCCCTGTGCCTGTCTTCTTGGAAGGAGCACGGGCGCCTTGTAGCTGCCCCCGCCCGTGAGGAGTGGGATTCCGCCACAGGCACTCAGCCAGCAGCTGCAGGCTCTGTTGTTTTTACACCGGTGACAAATGATATGGCCAGACACACTGCAATGTCTGAAGAAACCTCTGTAGAAGAGCAGGATGCTGTGGACACGCTGTGGCCCAGACAGAGGCTGCCAAGCAGATGGAACCTGCACTAGGCCAATTTGGCCAAAGAAGCCCCCATACTCTCTGTGAAAGAGTTCCAGCCAGAAGCTGTTGTGTCAGTAACAGTCTCAAAAAAAAAAAAAAAAAAAAAAAATCAAACAACAACAACAACAAAAACCCCACAAACCCACCAACACTAAAGATCAGTTTTGAGTCTGATTTGAAAGCTAGGATCCAATTCTGCAGAGGCATTGAAATGGCGAGATGCCACCCTAATAGCCAGATCTGCAGGTTCCTCCATCATGCCAGCAAGAATGCTCCATTCACCCTTCCTCAGCTTCTGGTTCTGGTTTCAGAGCTCTGTCTGTATGGGAGGGGTGTTAAAGCTAAAGGGGCCTTTACCAACTTCCTCTTATGCCCAGATCTGAATATGGAGGTCAAGAGGGGAAAGTGACACGTCCTAAGTCCGAGTAGAGTGAACACCCTGCAGAGAGGCCTGGTCTGCTCGCTCATCAGACTCTGGGACTTGTGCTGCGAGTACTTTACCCCTTTATAGATTCTATACCTACTTCATTTTGTGTACTTACAAAGATAAAAGCATTTAATCATTAGTTATTAATGTTAAGTACACAGCAAAAGCATAAATATGACCTTTATTCTTGGCTTCAAACCTGATCTAACTTGCTGAATTTCTTATGGGGTCATAGATTCAGGGAGATTCAGGGTGAATGACTGATTGTATTTGTTTTCTAGGGCTGCTGTAAAAGATTTCCACACATTTGGTTGTTAAAACAAACAAACAGGAATTTATTCTCTCACCGTTCTGGAGACCAGAAATCTGAAATCAGGGTGCCAGTAAAAGGCCCTAATCCTTGCAAAGGTTCTAGGGAGAATCCTTCCTTGCCTCGTCCAGCTTCTGGTGGCTCTTGCAGTTCCTTGGCTTGTGGCTGCATCACTCCAATCCCTGCCTCCATCTTTACGTGGACTTCTCCTCTGGGTATGCGTCTTCTCTTCTATCTCATAATGTCCTTAGATGTAGGGCCCCCACCCATGTAATCCAGGATGATCTTCTCATTTTAACATCCTTAATTGAATTGTATCTGCAAAGACTCTTTTTTTTTTCCATAGAAGATTGCATTCACAGGTTTTGGGTGTTAGGACATGGACATATATTTTGGGGGGTCACTATTCAACCTGCTATGACTATGGACTCTGTCTTGGACAAAAGGTTACTTTAGGAAATCAGTGGCATAATTTGTCTACATATAAGATGCAAGTTGATGTGTTGCCCTGGAATCATTTCCTAATTGCTTCCAGTATGCAAATCTTACCTCTTTGATTAAGTTCTAAGTTGTATGTCCAGGGCTTTTAAAATTGAATTCCTCGATCTAATTATGAACTAGTGTCATCCCATTGTCTTGGCTTGCAAGATTCTGATAAGTTTGCTGTTAACTTTATTTTTGTTCCTTGTATATAGTATGTTATTTTCTTCTCTGGCTGCTTTAAAAATTTTTCTCTTTATCTTGAGTTTTCAGAAATTTGATTACGATATGCCTTATTGTGTTTTTTATTTGTTTGATTACCTTGCTTAGGGTGTGTTGAGTTTCTTGGATCTGTGATCTTATTACTTTCATCAGACTTGGAACAATTTTGTTCATTATTTCTTCAACTATTTTTCTCTGGCCTCTGTTTCTCATTCTGAGACTTCAGTTATATATTTTTTTCAGACAGCTTTGCATTGTCCTGAGAGTCACTCAGTCTCTGTGCATTTTTTCTTTCAGTCTTTTAAAAAAAGTTCTGTGCTTTATTTTGGATACATTCGATTACTATGAGTTTCTGTCCCTGTGTCTTTTCTGTCTAATTTTCTGCTAATCCTATCCAGTGAATCGTGAAGAATAAAGTTTTATTTTAGAATAGTCATAGATTTATAGAAAAATTGTGAAAATATACTCTGTATATCCACTTTGCTATAAAGAAATGCCGGAGACTGGGTAATTTATAAAGAAGAGAGGTTTAATTGGCTTACAGTTCTGTAAGCTGTACCAGAAGCACGAATCTGGCATCTGTTTGGCTTCTAGGGAGGTCTCAGGAAACTTTCAATCATGGTGGAAGACAATGGGGAAGCAGGCAGCACATCTTACATGGCCGGAGTAGGAAGAAGAGAGAGAGGGGAAAGATTCTACACATTTTTAAATGACTAGATCTCACAATAACTCACTCACCCACTATTGCCAGGACAACACCAAGGGGGATGTGTTAAGCCAGGAGAAGCCACCCCCATGAGCCAATCATCTCCTACCAAGCCCCACCTCCAACTTTGGGGATTACAATTCAAAATGAGATTTGGGTGGGAACACAGATCCAAACCATATCACCCCAACCCAGTTTCAATTTTCTGCATACGGCCAGCCAGTTTTCCCAGCGCCATTTATTAAATAGGGAATCCTTTCCCCATTGCTTGTTTTTGTCAGGTTTGTTGAAGATCAGATGGTTGTAGATATGCAGTCTTAGTTCTGAGATCTCTATTCTGTTCCATCGGTCTATGTGTCTGGTTTTTATACCAGTACCATGCTGTTTTGGTTACTGTAGCCTTGTAGCATGGTTTGAAGTCAGGTAGCATGATGCCTCCAGCTTTGTTCTTTTTGCTTAGGATTGTCTTGGCTATACAGGCTGTTTTTTTGTTTCATATGAATTTTAACGTAGTTTTTTTCTAATTCTGTGAAGAATTTTAATGGTAGTTTAATAGGAATAGCATTGAATCTATAAATTACTTTGGGCAGTATGGCCATTTTCAGGATATTGATTCTTCCTATCCATGACCATGGAATGTTTTTCCATTTGTTTGTGTCCTCTCTGATTTCCTTGAGCAGTGGTTTGTAGTTCTCCTAGAAGAGGTCCTTCACTTCCCTTGTTAGCAGTATTCCTAGGTATTTTATTCTTTTTGTAGCAATTGTGAATGGCAGTTCAGTCATGATTTGGCTCTCTGCTTGTCTATTGTTGGTATAAAGAATGCCTGTGATTTTTGCAGATTGAACATATTTTTTAAAAAGATAAAAATAAAAAATAATAAATAATACAAATAAAAATACAGCACAACAACAATTTACATAGAATTTACATTGCATTAGGTACTATAAGTAATCTAGAGATGATTTACTGTATACAGGAGGGTGCACATAAGTTATATACAAATGCTGCTCTGTTTTATGTAAGGGACTTGAATATCTGTGAATTTCATCATCCATGGGGTCCTCAAACTAATTGCCCTTGGATACTGAGGGATGACTGTACTTTATTTATTTTAATACTCAAAATTTTAAAGCATTGACTTTCCTTAGTTTGCTACTGTGTTCCTCTGTCATTTTACTTTTTAGCACTTTCTTACATACTGCCATTTTTTAATAGCACTTTTTAACTTCTGGCACTATAAGATGCCCCAGGCTCATCTTGTATATTTCCTGCCCTAGTCCTAAAATCATTCATTTCTCCAAGGAGGCCTGGTTCCTTTTGTTGGAGAATGGTTTTAGAAACCAAGATCTGAGCAATGGCTCTACTAAGTGAAATTTTCATTTCAGATGGTGTATTTTTTTTTTTGGGGACGGGGTCTCACTCTATTGCCCAGGCTGGAGTGCAGTGGCGTGATCTCGACTCACTGCAAGCTCCGCCTCCCAGGTTCAGCCTCCTGAGTAGCTGGGATTACAGGCATCTGCTACCACACCTGGCTAATTTTTCTATTTTTTTTTTTTTTTTTTTAGTAGAGACGGTGTTTCACTATGTTGGTCAGGCTGGTCTCAAACTCCTGACCTCGTGATCTGCCCACCTCGGCCTCCCAAAGTGCTGGGATTTCAGGCGTGAGCCACCGTGCCTGGCCCAGATGGTGTACTTTTATCTTAGAAAGTTCATTTCATTCTTTTTTGAATATCTTCCATTTATTTCCTCATTAGCTTCATATTTTCCTTGAGATATGCATTCACAATTATAATAGCTCTTTAAAAATATTCTTATCTACTAGTTCTATCCTCTCTGGCTTTTATCTGTGATTGTCCTTATTGATTGATTTTTTTCTCTCAATTATGGGTCACATTTTCTTACTTTTTGACATGTTTGGTAATTTTTTTATTGGATTTTAGACATTGTGAATTTCACATTGTTGTGTGTCTGGATTTTTGTTTACTTGTTTTTTTGTCTTACTTTCATAATATTTTGGTTTTGTTTAGGCAGGCAGTTATACTTGCAGATCAGTCATCCCTTGAGACCTGTTTTTTAGCTTTGCTCAGGCAAGGCGAAAATAGCTTTCAGTCCAAAGATTGTTCTGCCTTACCAGAGAGACATGAATAACTTGGATAATCAGTAAGGCCTCTCCATTCTGACTCTCAGGAGCTCGATCAATTCTAAGGCCCATGCGAGCTCTCGGAATATTTAGTTTAGCATGTTTTAGTCATTCTTTGTCCAGCAGAGTGGAATATTGTTGTCCACATACATGACCCAATACTCAGCAAACGCTCAAGTAGACATACTCTGTATAATCATGGCCCAATACTCAGCAAACGCTCAAGTAGACATACTCTGTATAATCATGGCCCAATACTCAGCAAACGCTCAAGTAGACATACTCTGTATAATCATGGCTCAATACTCAGTAAACGCTCAAGTAGACGTACTCTGTGTAATCAGTTCTCTGCTTCACAACTTCCAGCTGCCTCAGCCTATCTGATCTCCAATGCTTGTTTTCTCAACCCCCTTTCCTGGCTCTCTTTGAGTCGTCTCATCATTGCAACTGCAGTACGAAAATTGCCTCTGTCATAGATGCTCATAGGGCTTACTTCGTTTGTTTCTTTCTTCTCAAGGGTCATAGTCTTGTGCTGCTTATTACTTAATGCCTGAAAATAATTGCTTTGTATGTTTTGTCCAGTTTTCTAGTTGTTTTCTCCAGGATTTCAAGTCCAGTGCTTTTACTCTCTCATGGCCAACGGTCCCTTTAGTTTTTATCGTGATGATGGTCTTAATCTCCACATCTGATCTTCATTCAAATGTTGTGCTATACATTGGGATGCCTTTTAAATTTGGAAAATCATGCTCTTGGAAATTTTTTAGGAAACGTTCTTATATTATGTCTTTGCTAACTTCCTGTCTGCTTTCATCTACATTTTCATTTTCTGGAATTTCCACTGGATATTGGATCCCTTGGATTGAGCCTCCATTTTCCTTGGTTCTTTCTTTCTTTTGTTTGTTTGTTTTGGATACTGCCCTTTTCTTTATTATTTCCTTATATCTGATATGAGATTTACCTGACCTTACCTTCTGTATGAGTCCGTTTTCACATTGCCATAAATAACTACCCGAGACTGGGTAATTTATGAATGAAAGAGGTTTATTTGACTCACAGTTATGCATGGCTCGGGAGACCTCAGGAAACTTATAATTATGGCAGAAGGCAAAGGGGAAGCAAGGCAGGCCTTACATGGCAGCAGGAGAGAGAGAGAACAAACGGAGAAGTGCCACCTTTTTAAACCATCAGATCTTGTGAGAACTCCGTCACTAACATAAGAACAGCATGTGGGAACCACCCCCATGATCTAATCACCTCCCACCAGGTCCCTCCCTCGACACGTGGGGATTACAATTTGAGATGAGATATGGGTGGGGACACAGAGCCAAACCATATCATCTTCCAATTATTCCATTGAATTTTAAATTTCTATCATATTTTTATTTCTAAGAGCTTTTCTTTGTTCTCTACTTATTCATTTTTATATTACTTTGCTCTTATTTCACAGATGCAATATGTTCTCTCATATCACTAATGATATTAATTAAAGTTTTTTTGCAGTCTTTTTGCTTGTATCATCTTGCTTTTTTCTGGTTCTTCTATTCTGTTTGTTTTCATCTTGGTCATGTAAGAGTTTTTCCTTGAGTGTCTCTTCACCCAGCGGGGGTGGGGGGGTCGCTTTTTTAAAGTAAGGCACCAAGGGCCAGTGCAGTGGCTCATGCCTGCAATCCCAGCAATTTGGGAGGCTGAGGTGGGAGGATCGCTGGAGCCCGGAGGTTGGGGCTGCAGTGAGCTGTGGTCATGCCACTGCACTCTAGCCTGGGTGACACAGTAAGACCCTGTCTCAGTAATAAGAAGAAGAAGAAGAAGAAGAAATCAAAAAGGCTGACCAGAAAGCTCTGTGTATATGTGTTGGGCTTATGACACTGGTGGCCTTTGTTGAGGAAAATTGAGGGACCAGCTCCACTGAGGAAAATTGAGGGTCTCCAAATATCATGAGTTTGCAAGTATTTTCTCTGGCATAGCATCCTGCAATTTCTTTTCTGAGGATTTTACTCTGGTTGCCTTTCTGGGTCTGAGCAGTGGGAGGGGGATGGAGATATCTCACTATTTACTAAAAGAATTGTTCCTCAATTCTTTTGCCTGGAAAAAACTCCATTTTTTGCCCTCTTCAGCATCTGCGGGGAGAGGAGTCAACCAGCCACTTGAGAACTGGATGGAGGTTGAGAATTGGAGAGACCTAACTGTTCCCTATTAGCTTAATCCTGCTGTCCTTCTGTTTAGTTTCCCCTAGTCCTGTGCCTTGCCTTTGAAGATTCTATATGGAAAATTAGCTCACTTCCCATAGAAAGCCCCTCAACTCCCTTTGTGGGGAATGAGGTTTGACTTTCTTTCTCTCTGCTAAGTCATTTGTCTTTCCTTTTTCCAAATTCTTTTTTTCTCATTGACACATAATAGATGTACATATTTTGGGGGGGTACATGTGATAATTTGTTGCATTCATACATTGTGTAAAGATCAAATCAGGGTAACTGGGATATCCATGACCTTAAATATTTATCCTTCTTCCAAAATTGTGTCTTCCCATTTCATGTTTATAGATATTTCTTAGTTTCCTAAGGATGGGGTGTATTTCTGTGACTTGTTCTCCTTGCTGTTTCTGAGTTATTTTTGAGAGAAGGCAGCCGGTGAGTATGTCTTTACTCTGCCATTCTGAAACCAGGCCTCTTACATTTTTATAGCAGAAAACATGGCTCACCATATCATGGATTTCTATAGTTCCTTTGTTTTTTAAAGTTTAAAGCCTAAAGTTAGAAATAAACAAACTTTTAATCTACTTTGGGCTTTACATTGGCTAACTGGAAGAGATGAATTCTATAGAAAAAGGGCTATGGACACATACCACCAAGCATCTGGGTAGAATACTAGTTTAGTGCACAGGTGTTCTGCCTGTGTGACCACAAGGTAAACATCTGGATATTAGACATTTTCTTCGTTAGTTTTCACCAGATGTTTGGTGTTATGGAATAGGCATAGCCATGTAATTAAATTAACTCACGAGTGAAACACTGAGTTTACAAATAACCGGGTGCAGTGGCTCACGCCTGTAATCCCAGCACTTTGGGAGGCCGAGGAAGGCGGATCACGAGGTCAGGAGATCGAGACCATCCTGGCTAACACGGTGAAACCCTGTCTCTACTAAAAATACAAACAATTAGCCGGGCGCGGTGGCGGGCACCTGCAGTCCCAGCTACTCGGGAGGCTGAGGCAGGAGAATGGCGTGAACCTGGGAGGCGGAGCTTGCAGTGAGCTGAGGTCCCGCCACTGCACTCCAGCCTGGGCGACAGAGTGAGACTCCATCTCAAAAAAAAAAAAAAAAAAACAAACCCAAATAACTTGAAGCTACTCTTCTGTACATCCTGCGTGTGACCACGAATGAGTGAACCTGTCATTACATCAGCCCATCCACTGATGAATGCTATAAGAGGGGCCAAGGAATTCATGTCTGTGGGCACTGATCTGGTGACTATAACTTTTCTCTTTCATTCCTAAGGAATCTGTTAAAGTATCACAAGGAGATAGTTTTCCATCTATGCTTTCAGAGGCTGAAGAGCTGCCTTAGAGATCTGATTAAATGCACATATTTCTTCCACAAGTTGGATCTAGGATTCCTCCTACCATCCCTAATTTAACTGGGAAACAACACTTCTTTTTTAACTCTACTGATATCTTGAATATATAATTCAGCAAAATCCCCTTGGCTTGAAAACTGAGCTGGATTGGACTAGAGGACCGAACGCGTTTGTCAGGTTGGTGCTCTCGGTGGAGTGAGAAGATGTTTAAGTCTGAAGGCCACTGTCAAGGCTTTTTAAGGCTGGATATTAGCAACAGATACATATACACACAAAAATCTATTTTTGATTACTCTGCTCTTTATTTTCAACCTGTTCTGTAAGGTAGAGCTCAACTCCCACTCCCTGGCGGAAGCTTTCTGAGCCTTTCCTTGGGCGTCCTCACTGGCTTCCTTGTTTACGATTGGCAGTTGGTTAGCTCTGTGCTTGACTGTTGCCAGTGTCACCTTGAAATGAGGGACCTGTATCTCCTGTACCTCAGAAGAGGTACAGTGGAAACCGGATGAAGGCACTTGCTCTTCTGGAAGCCTCTGAACTGGCGCTGTGGGCTTAGAGTAGTGTTGAGCAGAAATGTACACAGCACTTTGTTCTCCAGGCGCACTCAGTGCGCCCAGCCCCACCAGCGGCTTCCTTCCTGGGGATGCATCCAGTCGGCCTGGAATTTGCCGGGTCGGTTCTCTAAGGTGATGTAGGCGAACTCCGTGGTACAAGGACCTCCAGAGCAGGTGCAGGACTCAGGCCAGCATGAGAGGAATGTCCCTCCACCCCTCACAGTTCTACACTTTAGGAAACTCTCATCCTTTAGGCAGCAGAGATACACAGGAAGGGCTAAGATGGGCCGCTGTCACAGGGAGAGCCGGCAGCCTCAGAGGGAACTGAGATGATTGCTGGTTAAAAGTCTCTGCGTGGGTCTGTTGGGTGGCTTTGGGTAAAAGGACTCCCGCGGCCAGATGTGGTGGCTCACGCCTGTAATCCCAGCACTTTGGGAGGCCGAGGTGGGTGACGGCTTGAGCTCAGGAGTTTGAGACCGGCCTGGGCAACATGGTGAAACTCTGTCTCTACAAAAATTACAAAAAATTAGCCAGGTGTGGTGGCACACGCCTGTGGTCCCAGCTGCTCAGGAGGCTGAAGTGGGAGGATCACTTGAGCCTGGGAAGTCGAGGCTGCAGTGACCTCAGACTGCACCACTGAACTCCGGCCTGAGCAACAGAGCCAAGCTCTGTCTCGAAAAAACAAACACAAAAAGGGACCCCTGCCAGAAGGCCCTTGGAGTGATATAAACATAGTTGGCAGTAAAAAAAATTTATAATTAATTACCCAGGGCAGGTCACACACACAAATACACACACACACACACACACACACACCCCAATAAAACAGAAATCAGAAACTAGTGATTTTATTTGCTCTTTAATTTTTTTCATTTTCACATTTTCATTTTGTTTTAAAAATTTTACTTTTTTCAATATAAAAAGAATTAATAACCGACCTGTCATCAAGGTAACCAATATTAATAGCTTGGCATGTCCACCTTTCTATCTTTTTTTAGTTCAAACTTTTTGGGGGTGTCACTGTTGCCTTTGCAAAGAGGAGATTATAATATGAACATTTCTTTGCATCTTGACTTTCATTCTTTAGAATACATCCTGTCCTCTTTCTAGATCAACAGATTTTTTTTTTCTTTTTGAGACAAGATCTCACTCTGTCGCATAAGCCGAAGTGCAAGGTGCATTCTTGGCTTACTGCAACCTCTGCTTCCCGGGTTCAAGCGATCCCCCCAACTCAGCCTCCTAAGTAGTTGGGACTACAGGTGCACGCCACCAACACAGCTAATTTTTTTTTTGTATTTTTGTAGAGACGGGATTTCACCATATTGCCCAGGCTGGTCTCAAACTCCTGAGCTCAAGCCGTCCACCCAGCTTGGCCTCCCAAAGTTCTGAGATTACAGGTGTGAGCCACCACACCCAGTCAACAGATATTCTCAATTTGTTCATTTTTGTTGGTGCATGACATTCCAGAGAATGGATCAACCTCAGTTAATTCAATCACTTAGTTATAAACATTCAAGTTTTTTCTAGTGATTTTGTCACTACAAATAAGTCTGTAGTGCTCTAATGTTCTACTATAATTATGTATTATTTATTTTAGAAAAACATTTAAAACATATTAATGAAAAAGAGATTAAAAGAAAGATAATTATACCATGAAGCTGGGAAACACTATACTATATAATACTATACAGTCAATGATTTTGAATGAATACATAGATGAATGTATTAAAATGTTACCTGGGAACGTGGCTCCATGCCATCTCTCTCTTGCAATAATGATCTTTTCATTGCAGTCTATGTCTCCCAATGCACACTGCAAAGGCCTTAAGATCAGGAACCAGGCCTTTCTTCCTTAGCTCCTCCAAAGCTCTGAGCATAACCTTGCCAAAGGCAAACAGTCCCAGGCCCACACATCCCAGGGTGCTCTAACACTTTCTTCTAAAAAATAGCAGTTTAGACTTCAGAATGAAATTTTCCCAAGTATACAATGTTATAAACTGTGTATTCTCATGCCAGCCCACAAACCCTTCTTTTGACCCATAATGAAGCTGAACTATGTACTTATAATATTATAGTTTCTTATTATTTCTGTGGGAAAAAAAGTTCTGAATTCCAAATGAGGATCTGGGCAGAGGAGCCCTCCTCTACTCTGTGTGTGTGTGTGTGTGTGTCTGCGTGTGTGTGAGAGACAGAGAAGGGGAGAGATCCTTTCCATCATTGCCCTCAAACAAGATGTTCTTGTCTTTCCTCTTCTGCTGATCTGGCTGGGTGTGGACATTGAGCAAGTGAAATAGACAATGTGATAAGTAAATATGAACGTGCCGGAAAGAAAGCTGAAGAACAAATTTAACATAGATGTCTGATATTTTTCTTTGAGTCCTCATTCATTTTTGAGATTTAAGAATTTGAATTTGATTGCTAAGAATATAGTAATTGAAATTTAATGTAAGTGAAATGAAATTTACAATTAGAAAAGACACTTTGGTTGTTACAGATTTCTCGGAATTCTTAAGCATATTTAAAACATGATATTCATCAAAACAAAATATTATTTAGATATTTATGATGAGCATGGGATATATCATTTATTAATAGCTATTGAGCTGGTCGACTGATACATTAGTTTTATACTTTGGGAGCACTGAATCCCAGAAAGTTTGTTCTTATACGTTATTATAAGTTCCTTTGGAGAGTCAATATTTGAACTGCTAAGATAAAAACAAATACTTCTAAAAAGGAAGTATTTTGATGAAATGAAAGACTGGGAGAAACTATACAGCATTTGTAGGAAAAAATTATCATCTATGTAACTTGAATATACACATAGATTTAAAAATTCTTAAAAGACATGTGTTAATCAGTGCTTTCTGTTTTGAAGCATGGTAGAAAAACCAGCTAAGCATTACAGGCAGTGAATATCAAAAATCATAAGCATATCAGGCAATAGGTTCTGAAATCACCTATAAAATTATGTAATATTTTGTCTTTTTTTTTTTTTTTGAGACGAGTCTTGCACTGTCACCCAGGCTAGAGTGCAGTGGCGCTACCTCAGCTCACTGCAAGCTCTGCCTCCCGGGTTCACTCCATTCTCCTGCCTCAGCCTCCCGAGTAGCTGGGACTACAGGTGCCCGCCACCACGCCCGGCTAATTTTTTTTGTATCTTTAGTAGAGACGGGGTTTCACCGTGGTCTAAATCTCCTGACCTCGTGATCCACCCACCTCAGCCTCCCAAAGTGCTGGGATTACAGGCGTGAGCCACCGCGCCCAGCCGACATGGGGTTTCACTGTTGGCCAGGCTGGTCTCAAACTCCTGACCTCGTGATCTGCCCTCCTTGGCTTCCCAAAGTGCTGGGACTACAGGCATGAGCCACTGCGCCCGGCCAGCATTTTGTCTTAATAAAAGTCAAATCTATTCTCAAAAATGTCAACTTTTCAATAGGAAAAAGAATCACCCATAGCCCATCATTCAGAGACACCCACTGTTAATGTTTTGATGTACTTCCCTGTGGTTTCATGTATGTGCCCATCTTTACGGTGGTCATACTCTTTTCCTTTTACTCTCAATGTATAGCAGAAATATTTCCAACTAACATGCTTAAGTTCATAATCAGCAAAAGTATCAACAAATGAAAAGATATCTGTGTGGTAAGATATTTCTAAGCATTGTGAGAGATGATAGAATGAGGAATAACGTTCCTCCAATTTCTCCATCAGCAAAAAAGATTTGTCAGAAACTGTCATAACAGTGTGACATCCACTGCACACATTGTGAAACAAGTGGCCATAATGCTGTTGGTTGTGTAGAGTCTGGATAAGTAAGCAACAATGAGGAAGGGGCCCCATGTTGGGGAGGGCCCCAAGTGGAGAAGAACAATGAACAGTTGTGACAGATGGCTAATCACAAACATCTGTGAGCACAACGACATCTGTTTTGCCCGTAGCCCTTCCAGCACGACCCTATTAGACTTCCCTCCAGCCTGTTTCTTTGCAGACAGCCCCTTCTCTGCTGTGCTGCCTGTTGCAACCTTGCAGCATATTTTCATACTTTCTCTAATAAATCTGCCTTTTTTTTTTTTCCTACAACTATCCTGGTAAATCCTTTACCAACTGTGAAGCCTGCCCTGGCTAGTAGCACCCATGACACATTCTACATCATTGGAAAGACCAAAAGATCTTATCAAGATAGGAAATAAAACTAAAGAAAAATGGAGGCATTTTGAGCATAATTTGACGATGATAGCCCTGTAATGTGGGTATCTCACAAGTGGCTGGCCCTGCCTGGCTGCCCAACACAAACTTGCTAACTAACGTGATGCTGGCCAAGCCTTCTCCTGTTTGCAGTACTGTTTCTTCTCTCCTTCAGTCTTACAGCATTTCAGTCATGTTTGGCTGCGTTTTCTTTCTTCTCTCCAATTATTTGAAATGAAGTAAAACTAATAGTTGATATTAATGACTTTGATTTTTTTTCCTATTTTTTTAAGCAACATAATCTTTTTCCTAAATGACATCCTACCCAGAACTTCAATATGTAAGACAGAAAAAAGCAGACCTTCTTTGTTTGGAAAGGAGCGGTGCCTAAAGCCAGAATCCACAGTTTAAGGTTGAGAAAATATATGACGGGCTGTTGAAACTAGTATTTTCTTTCAAATTACAGCACATTCAAATTTTACTTATGCTGATTGTTTTGCCAACAAAAATTCAGTTTTGCAGAAACCATTTATCACATAAGGAGTTTCTGATGGAAAAATCTGAAAATTTTTAGAAATCAAAAAAGTGCTGGCTGGGTGCAGTGGCTCACGCCTGTAATCCCAGCACTTTGGGAGGCCAAGGCAGGCAGATCACGAAGTCACGAGATCGAGACCATGGTGAAACCCCGTCTCTACTACAAACACAAAAAATTAGCTGGGCGTGATGGCATGTGCCTGTACTCCCAGCTACTCGGGAGGCTGAAGCAGGAGAATGGCATGAACCCAGGAGGCGGAGCTTGCAGTGAGCCGAGATAGCGCCACGCACTCCAGCCTGGGCAACAGAGCGAGACTCCATCTCAAAAAAAAAAAAAAAAGTGAATACATTTGAAACCATTACAAGTTTGAAATGAATGTTGGTTTTGTGGTGACACAATCTCTGAAAATTATTACTGTTCATTCAAGATGGAATGAGGGAAATAGTGTGTGCCTGAAATCCACAGTTGAATATACTTCTTTTTTTTTTTTTTTTTTGAGACAAGGTCTTGCTCTGTTGCCCAGGCTACAGTACTGTGACACCATTGAAACTGACCCAGTAGTCCCATAGACAGTTTTTTTCCTGGAAAACCATATAAATTGATCCTTCTGGTCTTAAAGCTTGAAATTTACATTTGTTTTATCTGAGCTTCTTCCTCAGGAAAGGACCTCCAGGTCTGGCAAAAAGTACCTAAGAACTGAAACTTACCAGATAATCATATCCAGACAATGAGATGCCAGGCCCTCATTCATCATGATTGCTTCCTTGCCCCTCCCTAGTTCCTGCTTTCTTACACATTATTACACTTCTTCCCTGCTACATAAACCCCTAATTTTAGTGGTCAGGGAGATGGATTTAAGACTAATCTCCCATCTCCTTGGCTGCAGCACCCGATGAAAGACTTCTTCCTTGGCAATAATTGTTGTCTAGTGATTGGCTTTCTGTGAGGTGAGCAACGGGACCTAGACTGAACCCCTGGCATTTTGGGGACATGGTCACGGCGCACTGCAGCTTTGAACTCCTGGGCTCAATAAATCCCCCCATCTAAGCCTCCCAAGTAGTTGAGACCACAGTCTCGAGCCACCATGCTCAGCTGATTTTTGTAATTTTTTTTGTAGAGACAGGGTCTATCTGTGTTACTCAGGCTGGTCTTGAACTCCTGGGCTCAAGCAATCCTCTTGCCTTGGCCTCCCAAGTGCTGGGATTATACATGCAAACCACCACACACACCTGGCTTGGCCTAGCTTGTTTTTTTTTTTTTTTCTTTTTAAAGTTGTTGTGTATTTGTGTGGGTGTGTTTGGTAAAAGAACATTAATTAATTTTATTTATTTGTGGAAATGGAAATTGGAGACAAAGTTAAAGGAGAATAAATATTTTGAGTTAGGAATTCAAAAGTAGAATTAAAAAGACTGAATTGTTTTAGAGTGTTATAAATGTGTCATGCAATAGACTGAGAGGGCAACAAAGAACAGTTGAAAATTCCTCTAAAAAATCAATGACTTGGCAGGTGCAGTGGCTCACACCTATAATCCCAACATCTTGGGAGGCTGAGGCAGGAGGATCATTTAAGGCCAGAAGTCTGAAACCAGCCTGGACAACATGAGACTCTGTCCCTACAAAACATAAGAAAATTATCCAGGCATGGTGGTGCACACCTGTGGTTCCAGCTACTCAGGTGGTTGAGGCAGGAGGATTGCTTGAACCCAGGAGTTAAAGGCTGCAGTGAGCTGTGATTGTGCCATTGCACTCCAGCCTGGGTGACAGGGAAAGACCCTGACTCTAAAAAACTTAAAAAAAAAAACAACTGAAGAAATTCTTGCATTTCATTGATGTTGCAGAGACAATTGGGAAATATATAGTGTCAATTTTTAAAGCCACAAGTCGATCTTATTTAGAACCCTTCAAAATCTTCCTATTGCTCTTAAAATAAAATGCAAACCCCTTATTCTGGTCTCTTCCACCTGTTCACCACATCCCTGTCCTCTTTCTGTCACACAACTCTGAAATTGGTCATTTCCTGTCTGTTGCCAGAATATTGCCAGACCCTCTTGCTTCCCAGACCTCTGTCCCCACTCTTTCCTCTGCTTGGGTGCAGCTGGTATCTGTGGAGGGTCGAATTGTGTTCTCCTCCTGCAAATCCTTATGCTGAAGTCCTAACTCCCAGTACCTCAGAACATGGCCTTATTTGGACATAGGGTAGTTGGAGATATAATTAGTTAAAATGAGGTCCAATGGGAATAGGGTGGGCTCCTTATCCAATATGATCAATATAAGTGTCCTTATAAAAAGAGGAAATGTGGGCCGGGCGCGTTGGCTCACGCCTATAATTCCGGCACTCTGGGAGGCCGAGGCGGGCAGATCACGAGGTCAGGAGATCGAGACCATCCTTGCTAACACGGTGAAACCCCGTCTCTACTAAAAATACAAAAAATTAGCCGGGCGTGGTGGCGGGCGCCTGCAGTCCCAGCTACGCGGGAGGCTGAGGCAGGAGAATGGTGTGAACCTGGGAGGCGGAGCTTGCAGTGAGCCGAGATTGTGCCACTGCACTCCAGCCTGGGCGACAGAGCAAGATTCAGTCTAAAAAAAAAAAAAAAGGAAACGTGGACACAGACACATGTGCAGGGAGAACACCACATAACCATCAAGACAGAGATCGGGGTGATGCATTTACAAGCCAGAGAATGCCCAAGCTTGCTGGCAAACCACCAGAAGCCAGGAGGTGTGGAAGTCTCCCCCACAGCCTTGAGAAGGAACCAACTCTGTAGATGCCTTGTTCTCAGACTTCCAGCCTCCATAACTATAAGACAATAAATTTCGGTTATTTAGGCCACTCAGTTGTGGGACTTTCTTACGGCAGCCTCAGCAAACTAATACAGGACCACATCATTCTTCACGTCTTGGCTTAAATCTCATTTCCTCAGAGCAAGCTTCTTGACCACCTAGTTGACACAGTATTTTCTACCAAAGCCCCTGTTGATTTCCTTCAGAGCAATGAGACAAACCTGTGACTATTGTGTTGGTTTGCTTGTTTATTTGTCTGTTGCCTTCACCTTCACTAGAGCATCAGGGGCATGGGTGCAGGGGTCTTGTCTGGGTCTTGCTGTCTTCACAGCAGCTCTCAGAGTGCCTGGAGCATCCCAGTGCTCAATAAACATGGATGGTAAATGATGCCAAGATGCATCAAAGGTTAAGGAGAATGCGCCAAGAGCTGTGTATGTGAATTGCCATGCACATTTGGTATTTAGCAGAGAGAAAGTTTTTTAAGGAAGTGAGAACATTTTTAAATGTTCTCAATCCTTTGTTTTATGACACTCTGCTGTCTTTCTGATTGGCAAATTTCCAAACATTTTCAAATAGAATAAAGGTGTATTATTCCGAATGCTATGAAGTTTGGGACGGAGGAGAACACACTGAACATCATCACGCTTCATATGCTGAGACCAAAGGCTTACAGAGAAATGGTGAAAGTTGCAGCAAATGAGCAAAGAACCTGAATAGACATTTTCCATACAAGACATCCAAATGGCCAACAGGTGTATGCAAAAGTGCTCAACATCATGAATCATCAGAGAAATGCAAATCTAAATCACAATGAGATGTATCTCCCTCCTGTTAGAAGGGCTATAAAAGGGAACCTTTGCACACTTGGTGAGAATATAGACTGTCGCAGCCATTATGGAAAACAGTGTGGAGGTGCCTCAAAAAATTAAAATGGAATTACCATTTGAATGAGACTACCAAATGGAGCCACCATGCGATCCAGCAATCCCACTTCTGGGTACATATCAAAAGGAAATAAAATCAATATCCTGAGGAGATGTCTGCTCCCTTATGTTCACTGCAGCGTTATCTCCAATAGCCAAGATGTGGAAACAGCCCAAGTGTCCACCAATAGATGAACAGACAAAGAAACTGTGGTTCATATATACAATGGAATATTATTCAACCCTAAAAAGAGAAAGAAATCCTATCTCATTTGCAACATGGATGAACTTGGGAGACATTATGCTAAGTAAAATAAGCCAGACACAGAAAGACAAATATTGTGTGGTTTCACTTATATGTGGAATCTATAAATGTTAAACTGATAGAAGCAGAAAGTAAAATGGTGGTTGCCAGGCATTGGAAGTAGAATGGAGCGATGTTAGTCAAAAGATACAAAACGTTTAGTTATGTATAATATCAATATGTTCTGGGAGCTAATCACAGCAGGGCGGGTGGCGGATGTTTTAATTCATTTGTGGTAATTGCTACACAATATATGTATGTCAAATAATCATGTTGTTTACTTTGAATATGTTCAATCTTTATTTGACAATTACATATTTTATTTTTACTTACTTTAAATAAATAAATCTATTTATTTATTTACAGATAGGGCCTCCTTCTGTCACCCAGTCTGGAGTTCAGTGGCATGATTATAGCTCACTGCAGATTTGAACACCTGGTCTCAAGGGAACCTCCTGCCTCAGCCTTTCAAGTAGCTAGGACTATAGGTGCACGCTACCACACCCTTAATTTGTGTGTGTGTGTCTGTGTGTGTGTGTCTGTGTGTGTGTCTGTGTGTGTGTGTCTGTGTGTGTGTGTCTGTGTCTGTGTCTGTGTGTCTGTGTCTGTGTGTGTCTCTGTGTGTGTGTGTGTGTGTGTGTGTGTGTAGACAGTCTCGCTATATTTCCCAGGCTGGTTTTGAAATCCTGTCCTCAAGTGATCCTCCTGCCTTGACCTCCCAAAGCTCTGAGATTACAGGAATGAGTCACCATGCCTGCCTGACAATTACATATTTTAAAATAAGAAGACAAATATAAACACTATTAAAAATTTCTTCAAATATACAGATGACCAGTGAACCAAGCAGTCTCCTAAATTTAGGTTACAAATTTGAAATTTATTCTTTAAAATATCTTCAATACCCGAAACTATTATAGTAATTGCTCTGCAGAACGTCAAGGCAAAGCTATAGACACCATGTCCCTCCGTCTTTAAAGGTAAAAGGGCTACTTTAGAGTTTGTCACCATAGAGAAATAAGGAATATTTCACATGTTTCACAGCCATTTGGGAAATTATGCCAAAAAACACTTCATGAAGTTTTCAAAGTTGAAAGCCTTCCTTTGGTAAAGGAAAAACACACGCATGCACTCACACACACACGCACACACACATGCACAGACACACACAGACACACACACACGCACAGACACACACAGACACACACACAGACACACACAGATACACACACAGACACACACAGACAGACACACACACAGACAGACACACACAGACACACACAGAAATCCAGGCAATTTTAGAGAATGTGTTTTCCCTTCATAACAGGGCAGAATGAGTATCACCCAAAACTGAGCAATATATTACTCAATGTAAACTCATGATTTTCAGAAAATAGTTGCAACAAAATGACCCCCACTTCCTAGTTTCTTGTAAAATGGAAGGAACCATTACATAAAGTAACAGTCAAACATGCTCAAGAATTTTTCAACTTGAGGCCAGTGACCTTTGAACTTTGACTGATGGTTCTTTCAATCCCATCACTGTTCTATTGTCGCAAAAAATTTAACTTGGCTGTGTGTTTATTCAACTTGGACTTCACAATAATGTCCTTTACAACACGGGACTGTTATCTGTGGCTTCTGTATTGGCAGCTGTACTGGCAAGCTGGAACCCTCATTTTCCGTGACTTTCTAACCTCCTGAATTGCAGCACCTTGGAGGGGAGCTCCAGTGGCCAAGACAGAAGCGGTCCCAGTGATCCTGGGGAGAACAATGAGCATCTGCTTGCAGACCTGGGGCTCCTGATTTAATCATAGCTATAAATACTTAGGTTTTCATTTATATGCCTTCACGTTACGCATTCCTAAGTTGAATGTACAGTTCTAAAGGCTGTGATTATAGGTGGAGATGATGTTGGTGCCATTACTGGGATGCCACAGTGGAAATCAACATGTCAACCTACGAGACGGTAAGAAAACGTCTTGCCGGGCCGGGCGCGGTGGCTCACGCTTGTAATCCCAGCACTTTGGGAGGCCGAGGCGGGCGGATCACGAGGTCAGGAGATCGAGACCACGGTGAAACCCCGTCTCTACTAAAAATACAAAAAATTAGCCGGGCGTGGTGGCGGGCGCCTGTAGTCCCAGCTACTCGGAGAGGCTGAGGCAGGAGAATGGCGTGAACCCGGCAGGCGGAGCTTGCAGTGAGCCGAGATTGCGCCACTGCACTCCAGCCTGGGTGACAGAGCGAGACTCCATCTCAAAAAAAAAAAAAAAAAAAAAAGAAAACGTCTTAGAGGGACTTTCATTCATTTGGTTCACTGCTGTATCCCTAGTGCTGGGAATGTTCCTGAGCGCTCAACAAATGTTACTTGAATGATTATTTTATGAAACTTTGTTTCAATTTTAGGAAACTAAGTTAAAAACCTATTTGAAAGGGGTCAACTTTGAATGTGTCTTTACATTTCTTCCTTAGTTAACATCCACTCAGGGAGAGATCCCGCACTATTGTGCTCAAGTAATATTGTCCGTACCTGACTACCCTGAAAAGAAATGAGTCCTGAGGCAGCCAGGCAGATCTTTTAGGATATTCCATCCCACAGGTGAAATATAAACATGCTTCATCCAGGAGATGACTCTAGTTTCACTATACAAGACCCTTCAACTTTTTCACATTAGACTGAAGTGTTTGGTCAGATTTCCTCAGTATGGCAAAGGTTACTCTTTTTTTTTTTGAGACGGAGTCTCGCTCTGTCGCCCAGGCTGGGGTGCAGTGGCACGATCTCGGCTCACTGCAAGCTCCGCCTCCCAGGTTCACATCATTCCCCTGCCTCAGCTTCCTGATTAGCTGGGAGTACAGGCACATGCCACCACGCCCGGCTAATTTTTTGTATTTTTAGTAGAGACGGGGTTTCACCGTGTTAGCCAGGATGGTCTCGATCTCCTGACCTCGTGATCCACTTGCCTCGGCCTCCCAAAGTGCTGGGATTACAGGTGTGAGCCACTGCGCCTACTTTTTTACCCAGGCTTCCAAAAAGGCTGGAATTTCCACAGAGATTTATTGCTATATGCATCTCATCAAAGGGCTAAGATACTTCTTGACTGTGTATATCAGTACCATGTGGCTGTTTTGGTTCATTTGTACATTTTTGGTTTGCAGTGACATGTCATCAAGGGCCTAAAAACAGAAATTCATTCTGTCTATGTTTTATGAGTTTAGGGGCCTGGAAAATTGCAACAACACCCATGCTTCAGGGAGGCCCCGGGACTCAGGAAAGGGGGCAGTGTGTGAGTCCTCCCAGTTTCCCAGCTAATCAATGAAGTGAACAGTGCAAGGTTGTGGAAAAGATGTTCTCTCTGATTTGGGACATGTATAATTTGTTGCACCTGAGGCATGTGTAGGAGTTAATGTGTTCAGAGCTCAGAAGTTACAGATTTTGGAGTCATCAGCAAATAGTGATATCTGAAGCCCTGGGCGTGGAGGAGAACACCCAAAGATAAAGCGTGTAGAATGAGAAAATAAGAGGGTTGAGGATAGAATGCCTGGAAACACCATAATTTAGGGGGCTGGCAGCAGACGAGGAGCCGGCCAAGAACTAGAATAGGACAGCAGGCTGTCACATGGGCATCGCGGAGAGCAGGCTGCACAGTCAGCATTCTTAAATCCTACACAGAGATGGAGGAGATGCGGATTGGAAATGGTCCCTTAGAAAGATCACTAGAAGGAAATACATAAAAATATCCACAGGTCTATTCCTGACTAGTGAGATGTCAGGTGGCTTATATTCTTCTCTCACCATTCTTGCATCTTCTAAATTCTGTACAAAAAACATTAATTACATTTATATTAAAAGCTATTAAAATATAAAACAAGGCTCTGATCAAGTCTAAAATACTTTATGAGAGCCTGATGAAAAGAGCAAGTAATTATTAATTCACAAGTATTTCAGTGCCTGTGTGCTGGGCACCATGCTGAAGATAAAACAATGAACAAGAGGACGGCTCTGTTGTTTGACAAAAAGGAATGGAGGCTGGTTTGGCAAAGGAGGGATGTAGGGCTTGTGGGGCACAATGGCAGGAGATGAGGCTGGAAAGGTCGTTTGGTGCCAGATTACAATGGACTTTATGTGTCTTGTCAAATAATATGGTCTTTATTCTGAAGGCTACAGAGAGGCTTTTGAGGGGGCAGTGTTAGGTTTGGAATTGTGCTTTACCTGAAGTTAATTTTCTACTGGATTTTGGCACTAGTGTGGCTGCTGGCCTGGGGGAGTCCAAGCAGGAGACCAGGAGCACAGGCAGCAGGCAAGTGCAGTAGCTGAATGAAGGCAGTGCCCTGAGCACGGGCCAGGCCCAGAGATATTTAGGGGTAGTGTCAATAGGATATGACTGATTGGATGTATGTTGCACGAAGTAGGACATTAAGAAAAAAAAGGAACAACAAATTTCTTTCTGCTTATCAAAGACCATAATGAGGGCAATGGCCTTTCCTGAAACACGTTCCTTGGGAAGTCGAGCATGAGCATCACAATAGTTTGGAAGCTATCTGCACCCAGCAAGTGAGTTTCCAGTTAGCCTCATGCATGGCAATAGGTGGTTAGGATGCAGGATACAGGTTCGTGGCCCCAGCCCTGTCTGGCTCCCCTGAAATCACACCACAGAGGCAGCTGCCTTTCATAAACACAAGGCAGGCAGTGTTAGCTGGTCCAACTAGACCTCATTATTTCTTTCACCTGGGGCCTGTGCACGGAGGCTGCTGACATGAGAGTGGAGGCCCACGTGTGTGGTGAATGAGACGTTCAAAGTGACACCTTGCATTCTTCCCTTCTTCTCCACTCTCCTCTTCCTGCTCCAGGGAAAATAAAGGAAGATGATTGTTTTGGTACAGAAAAAAAAAAAAGAATAAATACTAGGTTTTTAACTTGTGTCCCCGGGTTGGGTAAAGAATGACAACTGTTCTATAGTTTGTATAGACTTTCCCTTAGTGGTCATTGCTATATGACGTAAGAAAGTCAGTGGCTGGGCCACGCACTGTCACAGGCCTGTGGTCCAGCTACTTGGGAGGTTGAGGCAGGAGGATCGCTTAAGGCCAGGAGTTCAAGGTTACAGTAAGCTATGATAGCACAGCCTGGGTGACAGAGCAAGACACTCTCTTTTTTTTTTTTTTTTTTTTGAGACAGAGTTTCGCTCTCGTTGCCCAGGCTGGAGTGCAATGGCACCATCTCGGCTCACCACAACCTGCACCTCCTGGGTTCAAGCAATTCTCCTGCCTCAGCCTCCCAAGTAGCTGGTATTACAGGCATACACCACCATGCCTGGCTAATATTGTATTTTTAGTAGAGACGGGGTTTCTCCATGTTGGTCAGGCTGGTCACAAACTCCCGACCTCAGGTGATCCTCCTGCCTCGGCCTCCCAAAGTGCTGGGATTACAGGCATGAGCCACCGCACCTGGCCTACCCTGTCTCTTAAAAAAAAAAAGTGAGTATTAAAATAGAGGGGATAAGGAATAATGTGTATGTGAGGTCTATTTCTGAGACCAGAGCCACAAAACAGAATCCTGAACTTTAGCCATTCCTTACCACACACGTTTACTTGGATACTTCTATTTTTCCAGTCTATATAATTCAGTACTTGTGTGACAGAGAGGTGTTGGAGTTTTGTTTTGTTTTTTTTTTTTTTTTTTTTTTTTTTTTTTTTTTTTTTTTTTGGCAACTGTTTACAAACAGCTATGGTCTCCCAAGAAGGAACTTCCTCTGTTGAGTACAGAAGTCTGGGAAAAGGCTGGTGAAATTGCATGCGAGGAAGAAACAGGTCTAACTAAATGTGAATCTATACTTTTAAAGCAAGAGACCACAAAGGGTAGGTCCCAAGGAAGTTGCATTGCTTGCTGCACCTGTCACACAAGCTGTACCTTCTTCTCTCATTTCCACTTACAGCGTTGAAAACTGAGGCCTTAGGCTTTGGTTGAAAACCGAGGCCAAGGGTGACCAGCCAGTGAGTTAAGGAGGCCCCCGCTGAACTTTGCTTGAAGTGCTCCAGTATAAAGCCTCTCTCCAGAACCAGCCGCCACCGAGACGTCTTGAAGTCAAAGTAACTCACACCCTGGTCCACCTCGCCCTGTAGTGAGGAAACTTCGGTCGCACAGGCTCCAGAACTCATCTTGGCGTGGGATGTGACTTACTGGGGGATGGACCTCCTTTTCGTTCTAGCTCCTAAATGGAGCGGAGCGCCAGGTGGTGTCAGAGGGGGCGGCGGCCCTCCAATGGTGGCACCCTCGGCCACGGATAAGGTTCCAATTAGGTAAGGACGCAAGTAATGCTGTCGTTTCGGCTGACTGCTCCTTTCATTCCTTGGAGGTGGTCAGTGTCACAAAACGAATTTTCATTTACTCTAAACAGTCACACCAGCCCTGCTAACTGGATGGTCGGAGCCCCGTGCCTTCGCCGGACGCCCTCCTGGAACCTTGAGGCCACCCTGAGGATGGAGACTCGGGTGCCCGCTCTCCTCCCCTACCGCCGCGGGCCTGCGCCCCCCACCCCGGACCCCGACTCGGGCGTTCTAGCCGCACGTGCGGACGCCCCTGGGTGCGAGCCACGGACTCACGAGCCGCTGCTTGTTGCTCCCGCCGCCGCGACCTGGGGAAGCGAAAATGAAATAGACTTTTCCGAGAAATGATGAAAGCGACGCTGCCCGCCAATGAGCTGCTGCGGCGAACTTCCGCACCTCCCGGCCGGGCCGCTCGCGCCCTCCCTCCGCCTCCACCTCCCGGTTGCACAAGCTTGAAACAAACACTGGGGAGGAAGGGCGGAGGGAGGAGGGCGGAGAGGGGAGGCGAGGGAGGGAGCGCGGCCGGAGGAGGGCGGGGGGTGGGGGGATTTCCAGCCGCGGCTCTTCGCAGTTTCCTCTCCTTGTTTTGCTTTCGATCTGGACTGTTCTCAGGCAAGCCGGGGAGTAACTTTTAGTTTTGCTCCTGCGATTATTCAACTGACGGGCTTTCATTTCCATTTCACACACCCTAGCAACACTTATACCTTGCGGAATTGTATTGGTAGCGTGAAAAAAGCACACTGAGAGGTAACATTTTTCAAATAATAGTTGTGACTGTGAGTGTGTTTCTCTCGAGGGCATGTTTCTGGGGACTGTGGGAGGCCGTGTGTGTATGCGTGTCCTGATGCCTTGACACGATGTTTTGCAGACGGAAAATGCCGGGGTTCATAAATATTAATACCGATTTTTGGAGGAACAGTCGGCGCAATTATGGATAATCTGATTTTAGGGGAAGCAGGTTCTGCTGCTGTTGCTGCTGCTACTGGGGCTGCTGAGGCTGCGAGGAGGAGGAGGAGGAGGAGGAGGAGGAGGTAGAGAGGGAGGAGGAGGAGGAGGTTGGTGGAGGTTTAATTTCACTTTTGGATTTGCAGATGCGGAGAGGTGGCTCCATGGACACAGACCTGCTGTGTGTGCTTCTGCGCCCCAGGGGTTGT
Source organism: Symphalangus syndactylus (assembly GCF_028878055.3). Taxonomy (NCBI): domain Eukaryota; kingdom Metazoa; phylum Chordata; class Mammalia; order Primates; family Hylobatidae; genus Symphalangus; species Symphalangus syndactylus. Next base: position 157,666,477 of record NC_072426.2, on the reverse strand, counting down.
GTGTGGGGGTGCAGGTCCGCTGGAGTCGGGCCTCATTTAAAACAAAATTGTGTGTATGTGCGTGTTTGTGTGTGCGCGTGTGTGTGTGTGTGCAGCCACCGCCGCCAGCGGATCCGAAGGAGGGGAGCGGGTCCTTCTCGGTGCCCGCGGCGGCGCCTCTCCAGGCTGCCTCCAGCGTAAATAAGCAGGCACCGCCGCCCGCCCGGCTGCCCGCGCCCGCTCCCCCGCCGGGAGGAGCGCCTCCAGCCACGGCCAGAGGAAACTTGCTGGGGCGCCCCGCGGCGGTCCAGGGGCTCTCCTGCCTGCGGGGCTCGGGGTCGGGTCGCGGGCGTCGGGTGCCAGCGGCCGGGGCGGGACGGCGGGCTCGGAGCCGGGCCGGGCGCCGGGCCTGGCTGACGCGCCCTGCTTCCTGGGGGCTGGGCCGCCGCCGCCGCCGCTCGGAAGGGACGCCGCGTCCTCCTTCCCGCCGGCCAGCGCCCGGTCGGGCCCTGGGGCTTTGTCACTGCACTTGTCCCAGCGCGCGAGGGGCTCGGGCGGCGGGTCCCAGGAGGGCACCGCGCCGAGGGGTCAGCCGCCCGGGCCGCGGCCTAGCGCCGTGCGCCCCCGGGTCCCCGCAGGCGCCCCCGACCGGCCTCGCGCGCTGGGCCTGACCCGCCTCGGCTACGGAGCGGGCGAGGTGGGGGCGGGGAGCCTCCGGGGACTGAGCGGCGCAGCGGGGGCCGGCGTCCCCTCGGGGTCCCGGGGCGCGGGCCGCGGCGGGGTGGGGACGCGAGTGCCCGCCCCGTGCCCTCCGACCCGGCTCCGGGCGCCGGGTGACATTCGCCCGCTGGCCGAACATGGTTGGTGCAAAGCCGCGGCGGCCGCCACTTCCTTTCCGCCTCGCCGGTAGGGCTCGCCCACCGAGTGAAGCCGGCCGCGGCCAATCGCGGCGCCCGCCTGCTCCCAGTGGCACGGCCTGGGGGCCGGCGCCCGCCGGGGCTGGGGAAGCTGTTCCAAGTTCCAAGGGTCGCGGGTGTAACTCCTGCCCCTCCCAGCACGCGCCGGCGTCTCCCCTTGGTCCCCGGTCTGGGTGCGTTTGCCACCCTCTCCTCCTTGTTCCCTAAGAAGCGGGGGAGGGGAAGGAGGCAGGCAGCCTGGGCCGGGCGCCAGGGCCGTGGTCGGGCACCAGGTGAAAAGCCCGGGTCAGTCGGTGTAGGCCGGACCCTTGGCGATCGGCTGCGGATGTGACCCCGGGGACTGGCAGCCGAGGTAGCTCAGAAGAGCGAGGTGGCTTTCGCTTGTTTCTAACCCGCTACTGTCTGAAACTTGGGGACATATTGCCCGCCCCCTCCCTCTTCAACCTCCTCCCTCCGGTTGCTCCTTGTCCTTGGTTATGGAAGGAAAAAACTCAGTTGTTCTAAATGAGGAAAAGTGGTGCTGGCATTGGTCTTCAGCCACTGGCTTCCTTATGGCTGTGACTCGGTCTGCTTTTGATGAATGGCCAGGAGGTATGGAGGATAGTTAGATTTCCTGTTGTGGATTTTCAGGAATCACTGAGACTGCTGTCAAGCCTGCAGTCATTTACTAGTTTTCAGATCGGCTGCAGGTTCTTTTTGAGCAGTTCAGTTTTTGGTGCTTAAGGGCAGGTGCACGAGGGGGTCTGGGGTTAGACCAGGCGGTGGATAGTCTTGATGCCAGGCAGATGCAGTTATCCCTACCAGGCCCAGAGCGTGACTCTGTTTAACTTCACCGCACACGCAGATTCAGGATTCTCTGATTTCCCCAACTTTCCTTTATTCTTCTTTTAGGGGGAGAAGGGGCAAAAATAGAAACCTAAAAAATCCTGGGAAAAGGAGCCTTTTCTGAGGAAACTTCAGCAGATGAAATATTTAAGACTTGAACTGGGATCTGTAGGGGGAACGGTGGAACATCTATTGATTGATGTGTCAAAGTCCGGAATTTCACTGTAATTAGTGAACGATTATAACTTGTAACTTTGTCTGTTGTGTAAGAAATTACATTTTGGTCTCTTAGATCCAAGAGTTCTTGTCTGTTACGATTTGTAACTGCTTGTTAAAATTAAACATTTACATATTTCATTCTCAGTGAGTTGTCATTTTTTTGTTAGAGAAAGTTCCAGTTATTTCAGATTTACTTACCTGTAAAAATGTCAGCATAATCAAAAGTAAGGATTTGTAGTCAAACTGGAAGCAAATTATGGCAAACACATGCGTGCCATGAAGTTCTGACAGCCTTATGAACAATGGTCCCACTTTTATCCCACTTTCTCAAACACTTTGTTAGGCAAATAGTGTACCAGAGCAAAAGATGTTTAAACTTACTGGAAAAAGAGAAACTTTGGATGCTCCACATTTGATGTGCATCAATTTTCTCATGTTACCACCAATGTTATATTTTTATTCTTAACATCATCTCGTACAAAACTGTTGTTTTTAGAGCATTTTCACATAATATCCTTTTGATAGTGAAAAACCACTGTACTCTATCTAAATGGAGTATCTGGGTTATAGTTCCCTTATCTGCCTTATACCAAAAAGGGCTTAACGCAGACAAAAGAATTTATGTACACACTCAATAAATATCCTTAGAACATCTATTATAAGCCAGACACAGTGCTAGCCTCTGTATACTCAACTGACAGCGAGAAAGACAGCGTCTTTACACTAGGTTGTGTTCTGGTTAGTGAGCTGACCATTAACAACAAAAAATACATACAGTTATTACCTTTTGGGGTTAGCTGTAAGGAGGGTAATAATAATTCTTAACTATATCTCATCGTGTTGCTTTCATGAACAATTGAGATACTGTATGTGAAAGAACATTGCATAAATTATGGCAATCTACAAATGTGTAAGGCATTAACTTTCAAACTTCTATCAGATTATTCTTACTGTAAAAGGGCCAGATAATCATGACTGGATTAGACACTATCTTTCTCATAGAATTTCCAGCAAGGAGGGATTTTACTTCTGAGCATATATAAATAATGATAAAAGATTAAACATGGAATAACTGTTTTATGTAAAGTATCAAAAAAATTTAACAGTGAAATCCGATATTGTCAGTGAATTTTTTCCTGTCAGAAGGAAAGTTAGGTGGTATCCATGGAGACCAAATGATATGGAAATAACAGTGATTGGATCAATGTATTTTCCCTCTTTATGTCAGATAAGAAAATCTTCCCAAGCCTCTCTGTGCTTTAGTCTGAATCTTCTTCACTCTCGTGTCAGCTTCTTTGTTATCTGTCATTGCAGGTGTGCACTGGGCTGATTTTAGTATTTTGCTTTTACCATCCTTTTTTTTTTTTTTTTTTTTTTTTTTTTTGAGACAGAGTCTTGCTGTGTCGCCCAGACTGGTGTACAGTGGCACAATTTCAGCTCACCGCAACCTCTGCTTCCAGGTTCAAGCAATTCCTGTGCTTCAGCTTGCCGAGTAGTTGGGACTACAGGCGTGCGCAGGCGTGCGCTACCATGCCTGGCTCATTTTTGTATTTTTAGTAGAGACGGGGTTTCAGCATGTTGGCCAGGCTTGTCTCGAACTCCTGACCTCAGGTGATCTGCCCATCTCAGCCTTCTGAAGTGCTGGGATTACAGGCGCGTGAGCCACCGCGCCGGCCTGCTTTACCATCTTGGCTCGTGTGCATTTATTGAATGCTTACTGTGTGCCCAACACTGTATATGTGACAACATACATGCAAGTAAATATTAACTGATAGTATATATTTATAACATATATTAAAATACATAATATATGCAAATAAACGAAACTGCGGTGAAATGTCAGTTATTATTAGTAAAAATTAGTTCTTATTTTCATCTGTGTCAGACACGATGTTCCTTTCTGCACAAGGGTAGGAGGTCAGGACCTTCCGTCTCTGCCTGCCCCGTTGGCCCCCTGTGTTTGGCCTGAGTGTAATCAGTAGTTGGTGCACGATGCCAGCTTAATGCACAGTGTGCTGAATTGAGGAGTGGCTCTGGTGGTGGGAGTGACTGATGGAAAAGTGGGTGAGAAGGTTCCATCAAACTTCAATTTATCAACAAAGAACAAAGAATGATGAATAACATATAGGGTCCAGATTTGAACATGAAGCTAGTATTTTTTATAGAGTACCGAGTAAAACACACAAGCAGGAAACCCAGCTCACAGGTCCCCTTTGTCCCTGAGACTCCATCTGAGGCTCTTTGGATTCAGAGCAAGCAGTAGGCCTGAAGTCTTTGCATTGACCTTCAAAGATCCCCTAAAAATAATTTTCCCCCTCAGAAGCTCCATCTTACCACAAACTGTCTCTGAAACAAATTGTGTTTATTTAAGAAGACTTCACGTATCCTTTTTCTTTTATTAGAGTCAAAGTCTCACTCTGTCCATCAGGCTGGAGTGCAGTGGCTCGATCATAGCTCACTGCAGGCTCCAACTCCTGGGCACAAGTGATCCTCCTGCCTCAGTCTCCTGAGTAGCTGGGACAACAGACGTGTGCCACCCCAAAGCCCGACATACAATTTTGTGTAGAGACGGGGTCTCACTATGTTGCCCAGACTGGTCTCAAACCCTTGGCCTCAAATGATCCTCTCTCCTCAGCATCCCAAAGTGCTGGGATTATAGGCATGAGCCACTGCACCCAGCCCTTGTGCCCATTTTTATTCCTCAGAAACACATATGACTTCCAGTCAGAACTCCTGATGGCCTTGAGAAAACTAGTATCATCAAATCTTGTTGATCTCATTATAGCCAAAGGTAGAGACCCGTGGTGTGTTGGACACGTTGGCCAGCTCCGTGTGAGAGAAACGCACCATCCTGTTAGGCTTTCTGAGGCACTGAAAGGAGCCGGGACCCTCCATCAATAACTCGAGGTCTGCTTGGGGATCCAGGGACCCCATGCAATTATTTTAAATGAATAATTGATTTTGTTAAATGTAGTAACACAGGCAGTAGTTTTCTTAAATGCACACATTGTGTTATTATTTCGTTTGTTTATTAAATATTTGTTGACAGCCAGCTGTGTACAAGGCTCTGCGGTGGAAGGTGCGTGAACTCAGATGCCTAGAGTGGCCTTTTAGTTCTCCAAACACTTCCCCCTTTGGAAGTTTTCACTCTGTAAAATGTGGCTGGATAATTCCGTCATCCTCAGGAGACAGAACCTATGTGTGTTATGAAAATCATCTGGGGAGGGGACTTTTAGAAATTACACAGGACCTTTTAGATTTGAGACTATCTATAGCCGCCTTTCCCTTCCTTCCCCTTCCTGCCCTGATAGCGAGCCTCTTATTCACCACTGGATCCCTGTTCCCCAGTCTGCCTCAGGTGTGTGGCCAGAGCAAAAATGGAAAGCCACTGAATCAAGGATCTCTTCCCAGGGCCAAATAGTTGATCTTTTCCTTGGCTCAGATGAAACCTCTTTCCACATTTTAAAGAGCGCTTTGGACAGGGGCCTGTGGTCACTCTGTTGGTTCTGCCCACTTGCCCTTGCTTGCCATACAGAAATGGGACTCAAGTTTGTGATACATTGAATTTTCCTTTTTTTTTCTTTTTTGAGAAAGAGTCTTGATCTTGTCTCCTGGGCTGGAGTGCAGTGGTGTGATCTCGGCTCACTGCAACCTCCGCCTCCTGGGTTAAAGTGATTCTCCTGCCTCAGCCTCCCGAGTAGCTGGGATTACAGGCACATGCCACCACGCCCGGCTAATTTTTGTATTTTTAGTAGAGATGAGGGTTTGCCATGTTGGCCAGGCTGGTCTCGAACTCCTGACCTCAGGTGATCTGCCCACCTCGGCCTCCTAAAGTATTGGGATTACAGGTGTGAGTCACTGTGCCCAGCCGAATTTTCCGTTTTGAAGAGGCAAGAAAGACTTTATTTTATTTTATGTATTTGTCTCTTTGTCCAGGAAGGCCATGAAGAATTAGGCGTTTGGTTTTGTTTTGTTTCTGTTTTGGTTTATAGCTCTTTTATCAGTTTAGTATTCCCTTCTGATAAGCAAGAAAGAGCGGAGTTGACAAAGAATGTCTGCGGATGAGAAGCAGGTGTGTGAGGTTCTTTCTGATGATGGATTCTAAGTATTTGTATCCCAAAGGCAAGACTAATTTAGTTCAGCAAAATACCTTAATTTAGGATTTTGTGTGATAAAAGCCTGTCCTGTTTTCATTAAATGAAGATTTTTGAGAATTAACCACTTGCTGTGTAATTTTCATAAATAATTTCATTTGGGCATACTTAACACTCTGTTGCTATCTGCTGAAGGCATTTGATACTCGCACACCTAATGCCATCAAAGGAGAGATGAGCATACACTTTAATTTGTTCTTATTGAGCGTACATTTTAATTGTTCTTATGAATGTCGGATTTTGGGAAGATCCAAAGAAGTACTCTGTAGACAGAATACGCTGTCCTGGCCCCCTAAGCTTAGAATCCTACCGATTTTCCCATTTCATGCGATTGACCTTTCAGATGAGGAGGAACTGCATACAAATTGCTTTATTTCAAGTAATATCTACCATGTTATTTTTGAAAGAATTCTTTTGTCCTTTTTACCCTAGATCTATTGCAGAAGATGAGAAAAATTGCAGTGGTGATAAGAGAGTGTCTTAACACCTAGATATAATAGGTGTGTCGGGTGATAGGACAGGAATGGGAGGCTGGTGGAAAGTGAGAGCTGGGGGATGGGGTGATGAAAAGGAAAATAGGTGACTAGTGCCTCCTGGATTCTTGAATGGGAGAGAGTGAAGAGACAATCGGGCAGGGAGATTTTCGGTCTTTGCACAAATGTCACTGAAAGAGTTTTAGAGGTCGGAGGGGTGAGTTGAAGTTGGTTAGGCAATTAGTAATAACTCAAGGACCAGCTGAAAGACTGGAGGACCCTCCACTGCTGACTTTGGGGTCAGATCCTTTTATCCTGGGGATGATAAAGGCTGATGGGAAAACTGCTAGGCAGCTGCTGACATTATACTACCAGGAAACGTGAAGTTGTGAGTAGTTGTCACTTGGACATGGCTGAAGTCACCTTAGGGGTACAGTTGTGTTGCTGCATCATGACATTTAGGTCAACAATGGACCATATACATGACTGTGGCCCCATAAGATGATAATATCATACTTTTACCATACCTTTTTCTATGTTTAGATACACAAATACTTGCCATTGTGCTACAGTTGCCTACAGTCCTCAGTACAGTAACCTGCAGTACATGTTTGCAGCCTGGAAGCCCCAGGCCATACCATAAGCCTGAGTGTGTAGGAGGTTACATCATCTAGGTTTGTGTAAGTATGCTCTGTGATGTTCACACAATGGCAAAATTGCTTAATGGTGCATTTCTCAGAATGTGTAAGTGTGCTGGTGTTGATGCATTGTTTGGGGATGGGGAAACTGATACTCACTATGGGAGGCCCCAAACTCAATCTAAAATTGCCTTTGGAGGCAACCACGGAAATACTGTAATAGCTCTCTTAGGCCCTTCTCCCCCTGTACTGATCTTCCTTGGTACTGTTTTATTTTATTTTTAAATTCTTGAAATAATACATAATAGATGTACGTATTTTCAGGGCACATATAATAATTTAATGCATTCATATTTGTAATTTGTAATGATAAATCAATGTAATTGTGCTACTGAAATTGTGGGAGGTAAATATGGAATCAGGGAAATAGAATGGGCTGATAATGTGTTTTCCTAAAGAACAGATGGGATTGGCCAGGCGCAGTGGCTCACGCCTGTAATCCCAGCACTTTGGGAGGCCGAGGCGGGCGGATTGCCTGAGATCAGGAGTTCAAGACCAGCCTGGCCAACATGGTGAAACCCCATCTCTACTAAAAATACAAAAATTAGCTGGGCATGGTGTCGGGCGCCTGTAGTCCCAGCTACTCGGAAGGCTGAGGCAGGAGAATCGCTTGAACCTAGGGGGCGGAGGTTGCAGTGAGCCGAGATCGCACCATTGCACTCCAGCCTGGGTGACAAGAGTGAGACTTCATCTCAAAAAAAAAAAAACAAAAACAAACAAACAAAAAAACAGATGGGACAAGTTAAAACTGAACTATGAATTCCATAACTGGGTAGTGTGGGTCACTGAGTTGGGCACTGAGTACTCCACAGTGACTGCAGTCAGGATTCTACATCGAAATAAACTTTCTGGAATTTACCTTGGTGCTATATACTTAAAGTCTTAAAAATGTTAAGCTCTCTGTTCCAGTAATTCTGCTTCTTGGAACCTACTTACGTGAAGTAACCAGAGATGGGAACAAAGATTTATGTACACGCATGTTTATTGAATTAGCTTTTGTTATGTAAAAACTTGGAAACAAGCTAAATATCCAACAATAGAGACACATTTGAATGAATTACGGCACATCCAGACAGAGTATAGGTAGCTTATAAAGCTCGCGTTTTCGAGCAGCGTTTAGTGATAGGAAAAGATTTATGATCTATGTTGATTGGGTGGGGAAAAAAGGATATGAAATTGTGCTTCTAATTTTATTTTAAAAACATATGTGTATATTGGGGTATTTTAAGAAACCTGGAAGAAAACATATCTTTTTGATGGTGGAATTGTGGGTGTTTGGCTTTTTGTTTCCTCTTTGAAATATTTTTGTATTTTCCAAATTTAAAACAGCAAGCACAGTTACCAATTACCCTTTTAACCAGAAAAATAATCTCAAGAGAGTGCTAACATGTCATCTCTGCCCTCACCTCTGGTCCACGTAAGGTTAGGAAAAACACGCTGGGTGCTGCTGCGGAGGAGGCTGTGCGTGGACGGGGCCAGTCGCGAGCCTTTCTGCCTCCATATGTGGAGCAGGCTCTAGAGCCAGGGCTTTCCTGGCCAGGCTCTTGGAAGCCCTTGTCCTCAGACAGCTGTGGCTACTTGGAGACACTTAGATTGGTGGCTTTTTGGTGAGGCTGGGACATAATGTTTTGTCAGTAACTGTGAAGGGCTTGAGATATGATCTCACTTCACAGTTAACATTCTTTATACATATGAATACTGCAGAAACACAAAACCCCTGGGTAGGAGAAAAGAGTTCCTTGTTGATATTTACAACTGGGGCAACAGCCTGAGTGACACTGCTGTGTCAGGCCCCTAAACCTTGACCCTTAGGTGACACTGAAAACTAATGGAATGTACATGTGGGCTACTCTTTGTTGACAGGGACAGAGCAGCTGCCCCTCTCCCGTCCCAAAAGGAGAGAGAGAGAAAAAGAAAAAAGAAGAAAAAGGAAAACCAACCAACCAAACAAACACCTTAGCTCCCCTGACATGGGAAGAAAAGGTTCCAGGGGTCTTATCCTAACCTTTTAGAATGTGAGACACTTATAACCTGGGGATGTCTCCAAGGTCTGTTTTTCATCCCTTTTGAAATACACATGCCTAGGGAGATACGTCTACCCAGCACCTTGGGAACCAGTCTAGGCTGAAATTATTTGGTCCTCTTGAGGAGATTAGAGGTTTTATTATCCTTTTGGAGAAGAGCATTTAATGTACATAAATGGCTACAGATCTAATTCTCATGGTAAGTGAAGTATAAAATGTTTGTAGGGGAAGTGAGAGTGAACATTCCCTGTCTTCACATCCTATACTTTCCCTGTCTTCATGTCCTATATAGTCCCTATCTTCATGTCCTGTACATTCCCTATCTTCATATGCTATACAGTCGCTATTTTCATATCCTATATGGCTCCTATATTCATATCCCATACATTCCCTATCCTATACATTCCCTACCTTCATGTCATACATGGTCCTGTCTTCAGACCCTTTATAGTCCTCATCTTCATATCCTATACATTCCTTATCTTCATGTCCTAAACAGTCCCCATCTTCATATCCTATACATTCCCTATCTTCATGTCCTAAACAGTCCCCATCTTCATATCCTATACATTCCCTATCTTCATTTCTTCACAGTCCCCATCTTCATATCCTATATAGTCCCCATCTTCATGTCCTGTACATTCCCTATCTTCATATCCTATACATTCCCTATCTTCATGTCCTATACATTCCCTGTCTTCATGTCCTATACGGTCCCTATCTTCACGTCATAAACGGTCCCTATCTTCATATCATATGCATTCCCTATCTTCGTGTCCTATACATTTTTTCCCTTTATATTATATTCATTTCTGTATCTTAGGAGGTGAAGGCATTTTACAGGAGTCTGGAAAGAAGCCTGCGAAGTTTTATTTCCCCCTCACACCTGCCTTTACAAGACCCCTGTTGGAGAATGACAGTAGAACTTAATCAGAGTGTGACCTCTGACTTTTCACAACTGAAGACCTCAAATCTCCAATTTTTATCTGAAAAAATGTTAGAATAGTTTCACTCTCTTTATGAACATGGAGACTTTTTGGATTGTTACAGAAGCAGGATTGGGCGTGACCATTATGAGTTCAGAGGCTGAATGCTGTAGCACAGCCCATCAAAAAAAAAAAAAAAAAATATATATATATATATATATACACATACACGATATTGTCCAATACAAATATAATGTGAGCCACATGTATAGTTTTAATTTTCTAGTAGCCACTTAGAAAAGTAAAAAGGAGTAGGTAAAATTAATTGTAATAATATATCTCATTTAACTAATTTTATCTAAAATATTTCAGTATGTCATTAATGTAAAAACACTAATGAGATATTTTGTATTTGTTTTTCATACGAGTATTTAAAATCCAGTGTGTCCTTTACACCTATAGCACGTCTTAATTCAGCCCAGCCACATTCCAAGTGCACAATAGACCCATGTGGCTGGTGGCTACCATCTTGGTTGGTGCAGCATAAGGAAATGAATCAAAGTGTGAAGAGAATACAGGGGGAAGGTTGTAGTACAGTCCTCAAAGGACTGAAGGAAAGTAGAGTTGGGGTGGTTGTTTTGGTCATAACTGTATGAATCTCCTTGTGCCTCTCCCCACAAACCGTACCTGATCTCTTCAGCCTAGAACAATGAAATGCTCTGAATTTCTATAGAAGCAGCATACTCTACGTCCCATTCCTAGGGTAGTTAGCTATCTGCATCTTGATGAGATGAATGTTTTCTAGACTCTTGAACGGTTATGAAAATCTTAGATTATTTGGATTTTTCCATTTGTATCACCTATGTGGTAACTTATTTGAGAGCCAGGATCCAGTCCGATTTATTTGCATTCCTCACCAGTGTTTGACACCTTTTAGACCTAGATAAATACTAGTTTATTTGATTTTCAGCTGTAAAGCAAAGGTTAGCTTGAAAGGCTGAATTCCAGCTCAGGAAGGATGGCACAGATCTAGTTTGTACTAGAAACCTATGTATATGAATTGAACACATAAACATTAGGATTTGTCACTTTGCATTAGGATTTGTTACTTTGTATTAGGCGTTCCACACCCAGAAGGTGAAAAATTGTTTGGTTTTTCTCCTTTGTATCCAGACCTTTAAAAAATCTTATGAGTTCATTCTTTTGATGTTTAAGTTCCAATGATGATACTAGTACCTTCTTGTAGGGATAAATAAGCTACATTTGGTGATGAACTGGAGATAAACATTTGGAAGCTGCTACTTTTTCCGTGGGTTCTTTGTTAACAATAACTTTGTTATTGACAAACGCAGCCCATAACATCTAGGCAATGAAATTCTTTTGAAATCAAATATAGTATTTTACAGGTGCCTTCATTTGTTCTCTTTGACTGTAATTGTTGGGTTGAAGCAACAGACTTATCCAGAGAGCCAAGGCAATTTATTTTTACTGAAGAATACCTAAGAACTGCTTAGGTAGCTTTTCTCTGCAAGATTAAATGCGACCTTCATGGAATCATGTTAGCAGGGCCAGCAGCTAGAAAAATAAAGACTAAACCAAACCTTCAGCAGCGAAATTCCCAGCTGCTCAGTGGCTCAGAGCTTTCCTGATTGCTTTCTTCCAATGAAAACACTGTAGATTAGTTTTAAGTGAATTCTAGTAGCTTTGGGGATTTGCAACTGACAGAAGAACAGCAAAGTGTAATCTCACTTTAAAATAGGAGTCCTGAAGGTAAATCTTTATTGGCTGTTTCTTGGGATGCTGGGATTTTTGTTCATATGGGAAAACTTAACTCATACACGCTGTTTAGCTGACCTTTGAAGGTAAGGCCCTAGAAGGCAGACGGAGGCTGGACGCCTGGGGATGTGGGGCAGAACTGCTGCTCCTCTTTCTTCTCTCCATTGTAAGGGGGGTGGAAACTTGGGGAGCCTGCGAGGAAGGCCCCTGTAGAGAATGTAGATGACCCGTTCTTTCCACTTGTGGGTGTGGTCATCCTGATGATTGGTGAAGTCAGGGTGAATTGAAAATGTTACAGGAGAGGATTTACTTAACTTACAGGTGCTTTTAATGCACTGCAATTTTTTTTTTCTTGAAAGTCGTCGCAGTTTGGGAGATGGGGGGGGGTAGAGGAGAGTGCTCAGCTGAAACCGTTGACTATTTTGATCATTCATCCATTCAGTCATTTATTTAGTGGGTGTTTATTCAGTGCTAACTATATGTAGAGGGAGGTATAAAATGAAAGAAAAGTAATCGTCTTGGATTTGAGGTAGCCAGGTCTGCATTCCTTAGAGTTAGGAGCCTCATTCATCCAGATAGAGACAACACAATTAGGCAAGTAAGATGACAGTTCCAGAAACGATTTTACTTATCTGTGAATCCCTTTTAGAGTTCTTCCATGGACCCTCTGGGGTTGTTTCAGATTGTAGGGGAAGCCACAGTGCTGATGTGACAGATTTTTTGCCAAGTGTATACATTTTATTATTTTTTCAAAAAACAGATTCTTAATATACTGTAAAATAGGCATAAAACAACGTATTGTTTTGTTGTTCTTTCTGTTTTTCCACAATACTCCCACATTGAGTTTGGAACGTGGAACTATGGTTTGGTGTCTTTTGTCATTAACGAAAACTGATGGGGTTAAATCCCGATAATTATCTCCCCTCTCTACTTCCCCTTCCCTTGTGGGGAGACACTGTAACCAGCAGAGCTGCAGAATTAGTACTCCTGCCCCCCACGGTAAAGTGAAGGAAGCTGATGAAAGATATCCAGGAACTCTTGGCACTACTTTTGAAATTTTTATGTGGATTTGAAATAATTTCAAAATAAAAAGGTTTTTTTAAGGCTTCCCATTAGTGCTCTAGAGTTACTGTTGCTTATTTAAAATAACAGCCTAATAGAGTATATTTGTCAGTTCCTTCGTTTGCTTCCCCACATCGATCTAGAAGGGATTTTATGTAGCTCTTTTTCTAGGTAGGTCCTACTTTAGAAATCATTTAGAACCCTCTCCTCACAGGGCTTGAGAAGACATCGCCTTGAAAGGGAAACCGGCCCTTCATTTTGAAAATGCCTCCTTTTCTCTCTTTGCATGTGTGTGTGTGTGTGTGTGCGTGTGTGTGTGTGTGTTTGGCCATAGTGAATACTTTAAGTTGCTTGAAATTAAGGAATAATGATCATCCATAAAAGCACTGAAGGAAACCGTGGCAGCAAGTACGGAATTCATAAATGCATGTTGAAGCATTCTTTTTTAAACTGTGGTAAAATTTACATAACAAAATTTACCATTATAATCATCTTAAAGTGTATAACTTGGTGACGTTAATTACATTCACAAGGTTGCCTAACCATCACCACCATCCATTTCCAGAACTTTTTCAGTATCTGGATCAGAATCTCTATACCCATTAAACAATAACTCTGCTTCCCGCAGCCCCTGGCAGCCAGCATTCTACTTTCTGTCTGTGAATCTGACCACTCGAGGTGTCTCATGTGAGTGGAATCATACAGTCTTTGTCTTTTTTTTTGTCTGGCTTATTTTGCTTAGCAGAATGTTTTCCAGGTCCATCCATGTTGTAGCATGCGTCAGAGCTTCATTCCTCTGTAAGAATGAGTAATATTCCTACCTTGTGTTCGTCCATTCATCTGTTGATAGACACTGGGATTCTTATTAATTTGGCTATTGTGAATAAGGCTGCTGTGATCATTGGTATAAAAGTATCTGTTTGAGTCCCTGCTTTCAATTATTTCAATTCTGTAGAATGGCTGGGTCATACGGTAATCCTATGTTTAACATTTGAAGAACCACCAAATTGTTTTCCATAGCTGTACCATTTCGCATCCCCATCAGCAATGCACACGGGTTCTAGCTTCTCCACACCTTTTGCCAACGTTTGTTATTATTATCCTTTTTTTTTGATAGGGCCACCCTAATAGGTATGAAGTGGTAGCTCGCGATGGTTTTGATTTGCATTGCCCTGGTAATTAATGATGCCGAGCATCTTTTCATGTGCTCCTAGCCATTTGCATATCTTCTTAGGAGGAATGTCTATTCAAGGGCTTTCTTCATTTTTGATTTTGTTGTTTTTGTTGAGCTGTAGGTTCAAGTCATTCCTTTCGTAGTTTGGAAAATGACACACTAGTAAGTCTGAAAAACTAAGCTTCTCCCCATTACAGTATATGTAGCATGTGGCAAAAGTTCTGTTTTAGAATTTTGAGATGCTGTAAAGCTGATGAAGCACACTTTGAGGAATTAACTTATGCTGGAGTGAAGTAAATCAGAGCGCATAGGTAAGCGAGAATCAGAATCTCGCACCATGCTGGAATTGGGAGTTTCCGTAGCAATGATTGCCTGCCCCTTCCCTTCATTTTTTCAGCTGGAGAAATCAAGTAACCTGCTCAGTGTATTGTGGCCAGGTTAAGTACTTAGTATGTTTTGTTGAACTGTGCAGTAAATAATTATTTTTTTCTGTTGTATTTTGAATCCAGAAATGTTTTGTGAGAGGAGAAATAGCAGTGCTTGAATATGGTAGTGAATTTATCCTCGCGGCTGTACTTGTGGTAGCCTCTCTGCTTGGGACTCGAATATGGTAGTGAATTTATCGTCGCGGCTGCCCTCTCTGCTTGGGACTCATGAAAAAAGCCTCAGAGTTCTTCACTTCTGTGGTATTTCAGGATAAAGATTAGTAAAAGCAGCCTCACAGTAACATTTGGGGACTTAAGAATTTAAATATAATCCATTCAATAATGGTTCAATAGTATTACTGAGTGCATGAAAAAAATATTGCCGTAATAACAGATCTGTTAAGCAAAATGAATAAAAGCATTTGTATATTTATTGTGAATTGTTGACAGTGTGAGAAGCCATTCATTTGTTCTTACAAGAGCCATAGTAGATAAAGAAATTCAGTGAAATACCACAACGGTATGGAAGCAAAGTCATTGTTGGTTTAGTTTTATGTCCTGCGGAAGTTTTTCATTGTACTCAATCCTTTTGAAAAGTTGAACTTTATTGAATAATATAGCCTGGCAAGGTCATGTGTGGATTATAACCGAGTTGTAAATAATTGTAAGAAGATGCATAATATATGTGTTGTGAGGCAGAGTGGTAAGAGGAGTTGCAAAAATTTTTATTCTCTTTAGGCTTGGGGCAAAGATTTTAAAAATCCTTAAAATCAGTTTTAAGTACTGTGAAAACAAATATGATAATGAAGAAATTAAATTGAAGACTCTCTTCTGCAAACAAATATCTTAAATAAAACCCTCCAAGGAAGTCATTCCTTCAGCAGACATTTTTGAACAGCTGTGTGTGAAGCCCTATACTGTGAAGATGTAAAGTTGAAAATTTCGGATCCATGCTCTCAAAGAGCTTATCGTTTGGTTAGAGAGACAAGGAGGTACATAACCGTTCCTGGTCATGAAAAGAACGAAAGATGGGCTTCATGGAAGCACAGCAAGCCAAAAGCTAAGGGAGAGAAGAGGAAGAAACGGTATCTTCTTTTTATTCTTTTTAATTTACTGGAGCTACCCATCATGAACTAAGAGTTATCTCTTTGACCAGAGAAACTGGAGCGTGCCTCACCACTGACTTCTGACTGGCCGGAAGGAGGGAGGCAATGTCATCTGGTGGCCACTGGGTGAGCAGGGCATTTTTGGTTGAAAGAACAGCAAGAGCAAAGACATGAAGGGTTGACAGTTTCTTCCGCTCCTGGTGCATGGACCGCTCTGCAGGGTGGCTGGAACAAACAGATGAAGGAGGGAGTGTCAGAGCCAGTTCCTGGTGGCCACAAATATCTCACTCAGTGCATGTGTTCCTGTTTCCCAGTAAGGAAGGGTTTTGTTCTGAGGATACAGCCAGCTTTTTTCTTTTTTTTTTTGGAAGGTTATTGAGGATTTGGAACATTTTCCCCTGTGCATTTCAGAAAATGATAGCTAATGACTGTCAGCAGCAGGGCGTGTCGCAGCTGTGCACCTGCAGCATTGGAGAGGAGCTCTGAGGCGTGTGCATTTGTAGTCTGTGGTCCATTGCGGGAAGGACTGGGTTGTGCCTTTGATAATAGCCAGGCCTGTCTTTGAGGTGCTTTTATATAAGTTTCTAAGAGGAAATGATGAATAGGTACAAAAATATTTTTTGTACTCTCTTTTGTTTGTTTTGAATCGGTTTGTAAAGAGAGTGATTATGAATAAGTTTATAATCCTCAAGTGAGGAGGAATTAAAGACAGTTGGCTCAAATTCAGGTAAGAAACCCACGTTAGAGAATCAAACATAATGGCAAGACCCCCCCCAGAAACAATGCCTCCATAGGGCAGAAGTTAGGACAGGGCTTCCTATCCGCCCGGAGTGTCCCCAGGTCCTCCGAGTGACGCCACGCCAGGCCACGGAAGGGCTGGGTGAACACCTCAGGTGCAAACCTTAGCCAGCGGGACCCAGGAACCGGAGGGAGCCCCGGAGCTGGCCGTGCCATGTTGAGGCTTCTTCCCTGCATTGGGACCACATGGATGATGCAGGAAAATTCCCCTCTGTCAAGGTCAACGGACAACCTTTAAGTCACCTGCCTCCTTAATTCCCATTTGTCACGTAACAGTCTATTCACAGGTCGCAGAGGCCAGCGTGTGGGATACTTGGGAGGCGTTATTCCACCTGAAACCACCTCACACTCTTCATCCCACGCAGCTACAGAGTGATTGGGGAGATGTGGCCATCAGGTGCCGAGGCCCTCACAGCTGGGGTGACCGGCTGCCGTGATGGCATTGACTAGATGTTTGCCGGACTCTTCACTTCCCTGGGGGGATAAATTGGAAGGTGTTATTCAAAGGCCTAGATATTCCTGTGGTTTATTTCAGTATTTCACCGTCTCCACTCTATTATCAGTAACTGCCTTTTTTGAACCGATTGTGTGTTGTGGAGGGGCCGAGCCACATGACTCGCGTAGACTCGGTACCCTCAGCACGTGTTGGCTGAATTCAGTTGCAGTGATTGACTTGGTCCTCCAATTGTTATTTCCTGTCCAGACACAGAGACGCCTGCAGGACACTGGTGCCCCTGGGCTCAGGCACCCCGTTTCCCGGTAGGGAAGGCGGACCGGGCAGCAGGAAAGCGCGTCAGCCGGGTGTGTGCCCTGGCTGGACTGAGGGCTTTCCTCCGCTCAGGGACCCTCGCTAAGGTGCAAGGACACATGGCTGACTCTGGACTAGCAGCTTCAGGGAAACCTTCCAGCAGCTTCTCCACCGCGGCTCTCAAGTTCCCTGTGGCGCAGCTTCTTTGTGTCACCAACGGTGGCTCAAACGTGCGGTCGTCACCCCTCCTTTGCTCTTGTCGTTGTTCTTCCTTTTGTTGGGAATGTTCTGTCTTCCCTTCCACCTGAGGATCCCTCGGCTTCCAGGCCCAGTTCAGATGCCCCTTCTTCTAGGAAGGCTTCCAGAGTCCTCTCTTTCTTCTGGGTTTTTACATAAAATATTAAAACTCCCCCATAGGCCTTTGAAAAAATTCATCTATTTAAAGTGCAGAGTCACATTTTTGTGAGGCAAATGAACTAATGGGGGTGAGTCTGATGCAGAGAGGGAACTCAAACCAAATGTGTCAGACGCCCGTGATCAGTGTGATCAGTGATGGTGGGTGCACGGCCGCAGGGCAGGTGCCCACTCCAGCGTGCTCTTCCCCGGCAGGCTTCGAGTCTCACCTCCGGGACACCACGTCTTGCTTGAAAGCTTGCTTTAACACTGACGTGCCTGCCTTCGTCTTTGCAGGGTAAGTCCTCTGAGGCCAGAGATCATGTCTTCATCATCTTTGTATGCTCCACAGAGCTTTAGATAATGCTTGGCACACAGCGATTTTCATGTGGTTGGCTCGGGGTAAGGTTTTTGGAATGAAAAGTTGAACCAACGTAATTCAAAAGTATATTAACATCCTTAGCTGGATTCACCCGGAAAATGGCATGTAAATAGTAAAATTTTTTTTTAGGTTGCATGCTTTTTGTAGTCATTTTGTTTCCTTTGCTTGTCATTTGTTCATAAGTTTATCCATCACAACGTATAGTTAATATCATCTGCCTTATCCTCCTCAGCCCTTGCCCTCAGTGAGTTTTCCAGGAGGGATTCATCCACTTTCTTATCAATGAGTGATTACTACATGTCATTATGTGCAAGCTACTGTGCTCGATGTTTTGGGATGAGTGAGATGGGACTCCTCCTCACAGGACTTTATACAGAGATAAGCCTGTTGCCAAGTACCTGAAGCTGTAAGCTTTGGTTGCATCAGAAGGTGGAAGGAGGCTGAGTGCAGTGGCTCATACCTGTGATCCCAGCACTTTGGGAGGCTGAGATGGAAGGATCAA
The DNA here is from genome assembly GCF_028878055.3 of Symphalangus syndactylus. Taxonomy (NCBI): domain Eukaryota; kingdom Metazoa; phylum Chordata; class Mammalia; order Primates; family Hylobatidae; genus Symphalangus; species Symphalangus syndactylus. Next base: position 157,647,896 of record NC_072426.2, on the reverse strand, counting down.
TTATGGCCGGGAGTTCGAGTCCAGCCTGGGCAACATGGGGAGACTCGTTTCTCTACAATAAAAAAAAAAAAAAAAAAAGAAGAAGAAGAAGAAGGGAGAGGGAGGGGAGGGGAGGGGAGGGGAGGGGAGGAAAAAGAAAGGAATCAGTGGGATAAGAGGTTAGAAAGGTGGAATGGGGATGAATTATGGTGGCCAGGAGTCCAGATTTTATTCAGTGGGCGTTGTGGAACCGTGGAAGGATTTTCTGCAAGGTCAGGAGCCATTTGGGGAGATTAATCTGGCCAAGAATGTGCAGGGTGGAGAATATGCTTCTGTTACAGAAGGTGGACCCTGGACATCGTCTTGCTCCTTGTGGAACACTCTGGCTTAGCCGCTGCAGTTAGGTGGGGCACGGGCCCTACTGTTTGAAATTCCTTTGGGGAAGTCTTAGGGGAGACCAAGGAAATCTCACCTCATACTTTTCCTCCTAACATAAACTATCCTTTATCTATTTCTTCTCACTGTAGCTCTGCTAAGTTGCTGTTAAGATCTCTGTTTAGTGACGAGGAAACTGTGGCTTGGAGAAGTTAAAGGTTGTGACTGGTAAGGTTCCAATTCAGGTGTGCTTGACGCCAAATCTGAGCTCCCACTCCCATATTATGCTTTAACAAGGAGAGGGAACGAAAAGAAACCACTGTGGTCCCGGGAGGGGTTGGCAGAGAGGGGAAATAGTGACCATCCAATGGATGCCAGATCCAACCCTCCAACCTCTGGCTACCATTCGGAAACTGGTGAGAGGCAGTAGGTATCTTCCAAAAATATTTGAAGACAATTCTGCAGCTTGCAGAGGAGACATGGATTCTTGCTTCGGAGGTATTCCTGTACTTAGAGTGGTAGCAATTTTGGCTCTTTTTCCAGTTGGAATTCATTTGTAATTGGGATGGTTTATCCCAGGAATAGAATCAAACTAGCGGAAACTGCAGTGCGTAAGTTTATAGTTTGTGTGGTGGAGCTTGACCAGATTTGAACATAAAGAGTTAAATTGGATGTCTCCATAATAATTAATAATAATAATAACACCAAGAATAGCTGGTAACCTTTATGGAGAGCTCCCTGGCAGAGGGGACAGCTTAAAGGAAATCCTCAAAGGAAAAGTGGCAGCAAGAAGCAGACCCTGAGGGCCAGCCTGTGGATGTGGAGTGTGGGAGGAAATCATTTATTCTCATCCAGGAGGCCCTTCAAATCAACCTTTCAGAACAAGTTATTTTCAGGCAACTGGTTTTTGGGAAGGCGTTGGTTTTCAAGGTAGTCTGCTAGTGATGTGATTGAAATCAGAAAGCAGCAATTTTGTTGCTCTATGCAAATAGGTTTTCTTAGGTTCCAGTTCCAGTATGCTGGCTCTTTGAGTTTCTGTTATTTGACTTTTCACAAATACTGGCCACAATGACATCTCGTCTCTCTTGTTCCTTGTCTTTTCTGTGTTCCTGAAGGGGAAAAACACACCTTTTGAGGTCTGTGGAGCTCAAAAATGAAGTCAAAGGTGACTGGGTGACACAAACAGCTCAGGTAATTCAGGTCCTGCCGTTTCTGCCACACTCATCCTCCTCAAGCCAGCATGGCTCAGTTATCCACTTTGATGTCCACCCTTTTCCCATGTGCCTCCTCTTATTGAACTTGTTCTCTGTACTGTTACCTCTCCAGTGTCTACACCAGAGGACTGAGAGGTCTTTTCCGGCTTGCATACTGCAGGCTGACACAGTCTTAAAGGAACTTCCCATGCCCTCCGAGGAGGAGGAGCTGTGCCTTCTCGAGGTCACGTTACTTCTCCTGTACTGCAAAGGCAGTGCTCAGAGGACGTGCTGATTAAGGGAAATATAGGATCACTTCTTTTCCCATTTTCCATATGGAAAGAAGCTTTGAAAATGCAGTATGTGCTCGAGTCCATATGCTTCGAAATCTGTGCATGATTCTTGCTTTGCTGAATTTCAAAGGCTGATGCCATCTAGATGCTTTGACCCAGGGCCAGACACACCTGAGGGTCCCAGCATGAGTTCAAATTTATAAGATACTTTTAAAAGTCAGTCTACCCTTTTAGGTCTTAATGGCCTTGCATAAATTTTTCTAGAAAATGCTCTTTAAAAAAAATGATGGAGTAAAAAATACTCGTAGATTTTCATAATTTAAATGTATCTGGAAGGTAATTTATCTGCAATTCACAGTTTTCTCATGTTGTCTGTTTTTTACAGAAAAGAATATTACATGTATATCTGCATCAAATTTAATGATCATTGTAGTTTTTTTTTTTAATTTTAAGACAGCATGTTTCACACATGATTAGATTACTTGGGAAGCATTCCTAGAAGTGACATGGCTGGGTCCAAGGGTGTGTTTTTAAAATTTTTAATACCTGTGGCCAAGCTGCTGTTTGGAAATTTTGTACCTATTTTATATTCCCACCCATAGTGCATGTAAGATGCAAAACACTATTCTAGATATTTTACGTGTTTATTTGCTTTTTTCTTTTCTCTCTCTTTATTTATTCTTTCTTTCTTTCCCTTTTTTTTTTTTTTTTTTTGAGACAGGGTCCTGCTCTGTTGCTCATGCTGGAGTGTAGTGGCATGATCATAGCTCACTGCAGCCTCTACCTCCTGGGCTCAAGTGAACCTCCTGCTTCGGCCTCCCAAAGTGCTGGGATTACAGGCGTGAGCCACTGCATTGCCTTATTTTACATGCTTCTTCATTTAATCCTCACAAAGCCTGATGAGAACAGAGAAGGTCAGTAACCTGCCCAAAGTCACAGCTAAAGGATAGAGCTGGGGGTGAAAGCAGGCAGTGCAGCAGAGCGCCACAGTCCATGTTGCTGCCGCGCCCGCTCTGCACTTCCATGGCGGCCGGCATGAGAACATGAGCAAAGAGAGGCTGTGATGAGACTCCTTCCTTCTGGGAGCCCCTAGATAGGGCTATGGCCTCGTCTTTCACTCTCCTTGATTCATCAGGTAGGATAGGTGCAGAATGCTTTTCCTGGGCCAAAGCCTATGGTCTCGCATTCTTTGTGCAGCGGTATAATTCGGAAAGAAGCAGTGGCCACTTTGGAGAGCCAGCCCCTTTGCTCAGCTCTCCTGTGCCCCTGTGCTGCTGTCGTTGCCCCTGTCACCTCTGCCGGCATCATTTCCCATGACTGCAGTGCTGGGGGCACTTGGGCCTGGCCTGGGTCCCTACATCACCTGAGGAGGGTCTCCAAATAGAGGCGTGAAGGTTTTACAGAGTTTGTGTAGGGATTTCAGGCTTTAAACCCATGCTTGTCTTTGCTGCTGCATTTGGTGTGATGGACTGCAAAAAATGTGTATGTTTTCATCGGTGCAACCCTAGGGTCACATAGGGTCAAAAGGCTTCCTCTTTTAGGAAGAGTCCCAGACAGCTGCTCACTTATCTTCTTGTTCCATCCCTGTTTGTGGGGGATTTGTATTTTTAATTGTCTTTCACTCTGAACAAAGACTGAGCAAGCAGAAAGTGTTGGGAAGGGCCCCAGGGAACATTCTGGCTTTGTGTTTTCTTTCTGATCTGTGAGCCTGGGGGCCTTCAGTGTTCACGTTCCTGACGGGAGGAGACAACCATAGGAACTAGTGTGGTGTCCAGTGCCAGCTGGGGAAGCACACCAGTTTCCTAGCATTTATGTTTGAGGAACAGTGGCACATGTGGAAAAATACTATTTCCCAGGGGTTTTATATTACCAAGAATACCCCTGAAGATGAAGCCCGTTTTTGGATCCTCAGTTCTCATGATAATGGAGTCTGATGACCTAGAGTCAGCTTTGGCATGGGCTAAGCCAGAGCACCCTTTTAAAATGAGGATGGTAATGAGACCAGCCCCGTGGGGTTACTGTGAGGGTTAAATGAGATAATGTATAGAGTTTAATGCTGAGTGCACCATGGGTACTTAGTAAATAGTCATTGCTCTCATGATCCCCACCACCACTATTATCTCCCTAGACATCAGGAGAACAATTTTGTGAAGCAACTTTGGACTTTTGCATGTATATAGTTATAAATAATTCAGTGCCTGCAAATGTAGAAGCTGATTTAAGTACCTTGGCCCTTATGGTAGGAAGGTCTCTGGGGCCCCTTCACCTTGACCCTCTTTACCTTTAGAGCTTTTTCTTTCTTCACACTTTCATGAGGAAGTATGTGCCTCTCTGAACTGGATTTCTACCCAAGTACCGTGGAATCGAAACAGTTCAGTGCTTTTAAACTTCTCACGTTGCATGATATTTGTCATTTGATTCAAAATTACGTGATAAAAGAAATGGAGGAGGTAAACTTGCCAGACAATTCCTGTGTATGTTTTTGCATTTGTGCCTCTGGGTATTTAGTCTTTTCGGTTTGCACCAAGGCTTCCGCGGAGGAGTAGGGCATGGGAAATGGAGCAGTTGCTTATGGACTCATCTCAGTGGATGGTGTGGATGCCATTCATAGTGCATGCACAGCAACAAACAAACAAACAAATGCCATTTAACTTGATCCTTGGAAAGGTATTTTTATGATAACTTTAGTTTTTAAAACAAATATTTAGAATGTCATGGAGAAAGAACAATGATATTACAAATGCCATCATAAAGGAACCTTAGGGAGACTATTTTAAAGAAATTTTGAATCTAAATATTTAAAGCTTTTCTTATTTTATAAGTATTTTATGTATTTGATTGGTAAGGTAAAGCACATACGTATTGTTAGATAAACCCGACTTAAAGGAAATAATACTTTTAAATGACTACTTAAGATTTCAAATTTTATAAAAATATTCAGGAAAAGTATTTTTCCACTTTCTAATAAGGAGAAATAGTTTGCATTACATTTTTTCATTTCAGAACTAAACAGTGCTATTATTCACTACATTAAGCCTAGTGTGTGCCAGATTAATGTGTAATATAAATACAGTTTAAGGAAAATGATGCTGATTTTTCTGTATAGCCTGATAACAATAATATATTCCAAGGACTGAAATAACTTGAAATCTACTGCAAGCCCCAAATCCCTTATTTGCAATCCAAAATGCTCTGAAACTGAAAGTTATTATCATGACTCATTTGGCAGGATAGTCTGCCCTGAATTGACATGAAGCTATTCATAGCTTTTATTTATCCCAATCAGTGTGAATGTTCGTGTTTCGCTGCAGAAATATTAACTGTGTTGGATTAAGGGGTTCTGCCCTAATTACTTTCCGGGGTGCTATGTTCCTTGTGGTGTATGGTATATGTACCGCATTATCTTGCTAACATCCACACACTTTTAAATTCTGAAGACTTTATCCGGCCCCAAGAATTTGAATAGAAGATGGTGAGCCTGCGTCAGTATACCTAGCCCCTACAACCAGAGGCTTCTCACATCCTGGTGTTTCCAGGAACGGTCGCTCTTTATATCTGTTTTGGGTGTCAGTATTAATGAGACCCCATTCACGTTCAGAAGTGCTCCATTTTGGCTTGGTCACCATACTGACCACATACCGTAGTTCTTGGTAACGGCCAGTGCAGTGTTGGTGAACATCAGTACATTTCTAGTGAATTCCCACGTATAAAATAAACAAGATCTACATAAACAGGATTCAAGATTGCGTCTTGAAAATCTAAAGTCATTTCAAGCATTATTGATAAGGTATCCCCGACTGCCTGTCTAGACAGCATTTCCCACGCATTGGTGCACGCTTCTTTTGATGGCAGTTCATCCTTCTCCTCACTGCGATTGCCTGTGTCCCTGTCTTTCTAGGCTGCAAGCTCCTTCTGTCATTGCGTATCACTATGCTGGGCGTATATAGCAAGTTCATTATTTAGTCAACTAATACTTATTGAGCGTTGGCCTTTGGCCTACTCTGGGCCCTGGGAATAGCATGCTGAACAAAACAGAATTGGCTTTGGTCCTCATGGAGATTCTCGTCTACAGATTTGGGGGACTGGTCTGGTGAGATGGAGAAGGCTTGCTGTCAAGTGACTTTGAAGCCAAATCTGAAAAATGAGTAAGAGTTAGCCTGTGAGAGGGGATGCTCTTGAGGCTGAGGGGCGACAGACACAGAGCCTTGGGACGGACCCCTTGCTGGAGGCTTGGTGGGGTAAGGACAGGCTTTAGGCCGTGGAATGATGAGAGTTTGTTTGTGCTTTTGGAAGGATGTTCTGGCTGCAGGGCAGAGCTGGGTTGGGGTTGGGGGCCGAGGAGAGCAGTCTGAATGGCTGCCTGGTCCAGGCTTTGTGGAAGGAAGGAGCGGTTCTTCACCCCTGGTTTCGGTTTCTGTTCTGAGTGTGGGAGCTGTTCTTGGACAGTGCTGTGTGCTCTTCTCCGGAGTCTGAGGCCAGGGGAGTGACTGCAGCGTTCAGCCAAGTACGAGCAAGTGGAACTGACGGTTATTCAGGCTTCCGTCTTGCACACGTCGAGGAAACGTTGTAAACAAGAAACGAAAAGCAAAGCCCTTACTCATAGTGGGGCTTCCCTGAGCCAAGTGCTTGAAAAGCTGTGGGAGTGGGAACTGTTGTCATGATCGAAAATGAAACTATTCTGGGAATGCCAGCTTTGGGGCGCTGGGAACCCTGAAGTGTCCTGCAGAGAACTGGTGGTGGAGGGGCCTCTGGAGGACAAACATCTACAATTTGCAAATCCATCAGTGACCCAGCGATGGCACTTCTGGCGGTTTTTCTTCCACCTTAACTTTGAGGTGAGACAGTGTGACTTGGAAACCAATTCTGTGCTTTAAAATGTAAAATATAAATAACTTCTATTGAATTAGCACAGAAGTTTGGCTGGAGGTAAATCTTTGGTGCCTAAATCTGAGCGCTTTTCTCTCAAATACGCACGAGAGCTCTTTGGCGGTCTTATTTTTCCTCTTCTACACAACCGAACAATTTAAATGAATTATGGACCGTCACTCCTCATCTCCCCCAGGAAATGAAGCTTAGAGCCTCCTTGTTCAGCTAATTGTTGCTTGATTAAGCTGTCCCTTATAGATGGATAGATAAAGTGATTGATGCATGTGCTTATTAATACCATCCCCGTGCACGGAGGAAGAATAAACCGCCAGCAGCTTCATTTAAGCACCACAAAGGGGGTTTCCTAGAGTTTGTTGTATGTGCAGAAAGGCTGTCATCGTCTTTCCCTCTGTCCTGGAAATTACTTACCTGCTTGGTATTGTCTTTCTGGCCAAGTCGTTTTCTTCTGAGCTAATTTCAGACTTCCACCACAGTTTAACAATAGTACAAAGAATTATTTTTCTACACCTTTGGAGAGTAACTTGCCAATACTGACATCGCATCACTCCTGAGTACTTGAATGTGTCTTTGCTGTAACGAAGACAGTCTCCATTGAGACCCCGGCACGACCATCAGACTCAGGAAACCAGCACCGCTGCGTGAGTCCCCTCCCACCCGCAGACCCCGTTCCTGTTGGAATGTCTCAGTCATGTCCCTTGCAGCAGGAGAGTCTGATGCAGGACTAGGTGTTGAATTTCGGTGCCCTGCCTCCTTCATTATTCCTTGACTTCCATGAACTTGACACTTTTGACAATGACAAGGCAATTATCTTAGAGAATGTCTATCCATTTGGGCTTGTTGACGTTTCTGGTTATGCATTTCTTACAAGAATATCACGGCGGTGAGGCTTTCTTCTTCTTGCATCCTTACAGGTGATACATGCCTTTGATCTGTCTTAATTGGTAATGTTCATTTGATCTTTTAATTAAGGAGCCATCAGTCAGGATTCTCCATGATAAAGTTAGTCTTTTTCCCTTTGTCATAAAAAATATTTTGTGGGAGGTATTTTTGAGGCTATGTAAGTATCCCATTTTTCACCAGCCTTTTACCCACTGGTTAGCATCCACTGGTATTTCCTGGCTGAGTATTACTTTGATAGCTACCAAATGTCGATCTTCTAAGTCCATCATTCTTCCTACGTTTATTTGTTTGCATTCTACATTATGGGAAAGCTTTCTCATTCCCCTATTTATTTATTCGTAGATTCCAATTTTGTTCAATGACAAATACATTTCAGTCATGTATTTGGGTGCTCAGATTGTCTTAGATGTGGCCAGTGGAAGCCTCATCAGGTTGGGTTCTGTTGTCTTTTTTTGACATGTTGCTATTATCTTTTGAGCCCTTCCTTATTTTCTGGCCCAGGCTTATCTTTTGCTTTCCCTGCCCCAGCTCTGGAGTCAGCCATTTCTCCAAGGAGCCCTGATTCCTTCTGGTGGAGGATGGTGTTTGGAAACCAAGATTTGGGCACTGCCTATGCTCATTGCTGTTGGGGTCTTGCTGTTCCCAAGCCCTTTTAGTGGCAAGGTTAGAGAATATGTGTATTAGTTACATATATACTTGCACATATGCATGCTTTTTTTTTTTTTGAGACGGAGTCTTGCTCTGTCGCCCAGGCTGGAGTGCAATGGTGCGATCTCGGTTCACTGCAAGCTCCACCTCCTGGGTTCAAGCAGTTCTCCCTGTCTCAGCCTCCCGAGTAGCTGGACTACAGGCACCCACCACCACACCTGGCTAATTTTTTTTTTGTATTTTTAGTAGAGACGGGGTTTCACCTTTTAGCCAGGATGGTCTCGATCTCCTGACCTTGTGATCCGTCCACCTCCTATGCATGCTTTTTTACCTCTGTATTTATTTCTGTGTTTATTGAGATAGAAAAAGCACAAATTCAAGTCAAGTCCTCCTAGTGCCACAGCCTGGGTTATTATAGTTTTCTTTCTTTCTGTATCTGTAACTTCCTTCTCCAGTAGTCAAAAGCCTAACTTCCATTACCCTGGTATGTAATATAATTTACCCAGTTGCCTGTGTGTAAGCGGTCTTGTGTCCCCACGGCTGCCCCACCACAATGACGATGCCCTCCTCACCTCCCTGCTCTGGCTCCCAGCCCCTGCACAGGGCTGTGGTCTCCCTACTGTGTCTATCCTCACTGCCCACATGGCTTTTGTATTGTGTGCCAGGTGGCTGCTGCCCCAGCCACCCTAACAGGTGCCCTCTTTCTGCCAATTCCTACCCTGGTGGCATCTGCCCCTCCACCCCTAGTGTCTACTCTGTTAGTTTCCTGTGGCTGCCATAACAAATTACCACAAACTGGGAAGCATGAAACAACAGAAATTTATTCCCTCACAGTTTTGAAGGCCAAAAATTGGCAATTAAGGTATGGACAGGGTTGGTTCCTATTGGGGACCCCGAGCGGGAATCTGCCCCATGCCTCTCTCCTACCTTCTGGTGGCTGCTAGCAATCCTTGGCCTTCTTTGGCTTATGGAGGAGTCACTCTAATGCCTGCCTCTGTCTTCATACAACATTCTCCTTTCTTCTATGTGTGTCTGTGTCCAAGTTTCCCTCTTCTTAAAAGGATGCCAGTCATATTGGATTTAGGGCCCATTCTAATCTGGTATGACCTTGTTTAACTTGATTATATCTGCACAGACTCCACATGCAGAAAAGGTCACATTCACAGGCTCCAGGTGGACACGAATGTTGGGGGGCCACTGTTCAACCCAGTACATCTTCTTTGCTGCGTTGCATCAAATGGGCTTTTGGAGTAAATCATTCATAAAGGAAGGGTGGAGGAAGGAGGGGTAGAAGGAAACTCAGTTGTTTTGAGAAGAATGTTCTGTATTACTATATTGTTCTTCTTCTTCTTTGTGTGTGTGTGTGTGTGTGTGTGTGTGATGGAGTCTCACTCTGTCGCCCAGGCTGGAGTGCAGTGGCATGATCTCAGTTCACTGTAACCTCTGCCTCCAGGGTTCAAGCGATTCTCCTGACTCAGCCTCTCGAGTAGCTGAGATTACAGGCGCACACCACCATGCCCAGCTAATTTATATATATTTTAGTAGAGACGGGCTTTCACCATGTTGACCAGGTTGGTGTTGATCTCTTGAGCTCACGTGATCTGCCTGCCTTGGCCTCCCAAAGTGCTGGGATTACAGGCGTGAGCCACTGTGCCTGGCCTATTGTTCTTATTTTCTCATCTAAAATTAGGGCATCCTGCTGACATCAGGACAGTCTTGGAAAACTCAGGACTTAAGAATGAGCACAGGATGGCACTTAGTGTGATGACATTGGGCTGTTCAGGAAACACGTTCACTTTCTGTTCTGTGCCAACCCGGGGTTGGGGCACACCCCCGCCCCCCAGAGGCCCAGTTCCAGGTCAGACAACTGTCTCTTGGTGCATGTTGTCAGCCCGGTGCATGCTCTGAGTTCTGTAAGTGTGAGTGAACGGGGAGCTCTGACTGTCATTGGTGCTGTAGGGGAAGAGAACAGTGTGTCAGCACGTGGACTCTGCTGGGGACTCGTGGGGAAGCCACCATAGTACAGCAGGGCCTGGAAGTTTGTGCGTGGTCCTTGATTGCCCTGATGGTTAAAACCACCTGCCCCCCACTTTTTTCACATTATGTTCTATGCATTCCTGCACAAATTAAATATTCCAGACAGTAGTTCTCCCTTATCCGTGGTTTTGCTTTTAGTGGTTACAGTTACCCATGGTCAACTGAGGTCTGAAAATATTAAATGGGAAATTCCAGAAATAAACGATTCGGAAGTTTTAAATTGTGCACTGTTGCAAGTAGCATGATGGAATGTAACATCCCATCTCTTCCTGCCCAGGATATAAATCATCCCTTTGTTGAGATAAGGGGATCTTCTGTAGTCCCAATACTCTATTATTTGACTCTATTACATTTTCTTTAAACATCTTCCTACTGTCTGATATTTGGGTTAGTTTTGCTATTATAAATAATGCTCTTTGAACAAGATTGACCATAAATTTGTGTCTGCAGAAACTATTATTTGTTAAATATCAACTATTGATGGATCAGGTACTAGGCTAGGCACGTTACACATCTTATTTAATCCTTACCGCAAACCGTGCAAAAGTTATCCTGTTTTACAGAAGAGAAAACTGAGGCATAGGGTCTTGGGTTCTATTACCTTCTGCGTTTGGTTCCTGAAGCAGTGCCCTGGGAAGTGGCTATAGTTGCCGGATGGAGACCTGAATGGCTTCTACAGTTGTGGAGACGGTGACCAGCATCAGGGGATTTCTGAATTTTTCAGGCAATGGCTTGTTGATTTCTCATTTAAGGTCTCATTTTTATCACTATACTGTATATGAGATAAGGTCCCTCTCCTTATCTCATATACAGTATAGTGATAAAGCGTCACTAGGCAAGGCTGGCTCCTGCCCACTTGTCATGGATACGGGAGCCGCCGAGGTCTTACCTGGTCTCTGCCCTGCCCTTAGGGGGCTGTGCTGTCCTGGAGTCACGCGGCTGTCAGACCTCGGGTGCCATCCTGCGTCCTGAATTGCAGCTGCCATCCTACTCCATGGTGAATAAGGATAGGCCTGTGAAGGGCCTAATCACTCATTAGGAAGTTGCATGTTGCCAAATTAATGAGCTAAGGGTCAGACATGATTGATCACCATTAATACCCAAACCATTTCCTAGGGCTGTCATCTCAGCAGGAGTTGTGGTCATAGATGAGTCTACACTGGCTAGGGAAAGCTTTCTGGGATGGGTGGATTTAAAACTGTCCCCTGGGCTGGGCGCGGTGGCTCACGCTTGTAATCCCAGCACTTTGGGAGGCCGAGGCGGGCGGATCACGAGGTCAAGAGATCGAGACCACGGTGAAACCCTGTCTCTACTAAAAATACAAAAATTAGCCAGGCGTGGTGGCGGGCGCCTGTAGTCCCAGCTACTCGGAGAGGCTGAGGCAGGAGAATGGCGTGAACCCGGGAGGCGGAGCTTGCAGTGAGCCGAGATTGCGCCACTGCACTCCAGCCTGGGCGACAGATTGAGACTCCATCTCAAAAAAAAAAACAAAACTGTCTCCTGGATTTCTCAAAGAACTAAAAATAGAACTGCCATTCAACCCAGCAATTCCATTACTGGGTATATACCCAAAGGAAAAGAAATCATTCTAGCAAAAGACACCTGTACTTTTATGTTTATTGCAACACTATTCACAATAGCAAAGATATGGACTTAACCTAGGTCCTCATCAGCAGTGGATTGGATAAAGAAAATATGGTATATATACACTATGGAATACTATGCAGCCATAAAAACAATGAAATCATTCACAATAACAAGCATGGAGCTGGAGGTCATTATCTTAAATGAATTAACACAGAATCAGAAAACCAAATACTACCACATGTTCTCACTTATAAGGAGGAGCTAAACACTGAGGACACATGGACATGAAGATGGGAACAAGAAACAGTGAGGATTCCAGAAGGGGAGAGAGGAAGTAGGGCAAGGGTTGAAAAACTACCTATTGGGTACTATGTTCACTACTTGGACAGCAGGATCATTAGGAGCCCAAACCCCAGTATCATGCAGTATACCCATGTAACAAACCTGCACATGTACCCCCTGAATTTAAAACTAAAAGCAAAAACAAAAACAACCTGTAATCCCAGCACTTTGAGAGGCTGAGGTGGGTGGATCAGCTGAGGTCAGGAGTTTGAGACCAGCCTGGCCAACAGGGTGAAACCTTATCTCTACTAAAAATGCAAAAATTTGCCCGGCGTGGTGGCGCATGCCTGTAATCCCAGCTACACAAGAGGCTGAGGCAGGAGAATTGCTTGAACCTGGGAGGCGTAGATTGCAGTGAGCAGAGATCGCGCCATTGCACTCCAGCCTGGGTGACAAGAGTGAGACTCTGTCTCAAGCAAAACAAAACAACCCCTCCCGCCCCGCCGCCCCCACTGCCGCCACCCCCACAAAGTACTTGGTATCAAGTGGTAAAAAACAAACAGGGCTGAGAGATTTAAGTAGGTTAGAGAAAGGAGTTTTGGGGCACAGGGGTTTTTTACTTCTTAGAGGGCCTGATACTAAAAATGAGGTCATTTTTAGAGTAGGAAGCAAAACGGCCCCATAACGAAGTGTTTGCTCGTCATATGTGCTGAAATGGCAGGAGGTGGAAATTGACAGATATTGAAGATGCTTCGTACTTCAGTGGTTTTCAGCACCTTAAATAAACGCCAATGTGAAATTAACATCAAGATAGTGACACGTTTGCCTTCTATGGGACTTACTTGTGCTTCTGAACTAGTTCTTCAGGTTCATCAGTTATGGGCTGGGCAGGGCACACTTTCCTCCCCTTCTGCCTTCAAAAGACCCTGCAAGCACCCAGGTGACCCTGCTTTATGGCAGAAGCAGCAACTAAAATGAAACAACTGATTCATCTGCATCCAGGTGATGCAAAGCAAGGAAAAAGCCCCTCTGGTTCTCTCTTGTTTCCTTAAAGACAGCATGGAGGTGAAGGGGTGGAGAGACGGTCAGTATCTTTATTTTGGAGTATGGGAGTGTTTTCCTAGTCCGGACTACAAACGGGAAGCTCGGGTTCGCCAGGAAACGCAGCATGTTTTGTTGATGCCCACTCGCCAGGAAAGTATTAAATGGGGCAGGAAGTGTGACTTTAGAAGGGGCTGCATAAAGGAGGCTGGGAAACTGCTTCCTGTGCACCAGGGCCAGCTCAGGAGCTGGAACGCTGCTTGGCAGGCTGTGGGGATCTTGCTGCCCTGGCTGTGTCCCCTTCCACACAGGCTCCCAGTGCAGATGCCAGGTCAGACGGAGGTGTGGGGCCCTCTCTACCTCTTGATGTGAACCCCAGTTTGGCCTGCCTGTGTGAGCCTCATATCCAAAGGCTAAATAAGGGCCTAAGACTCCAGTTCAAATATGAGTTCTACCACGCAGTAGCTCTGTGACCTTGGGAAGTTACTTAACCTTACATGCCTCAGTTTCTTCATCTATAAAATGGGGACCACAGTAGTACCCACGTTCTTGGGATGCTGTGAATCAGGTGAGCTTATCCTCTTAACGTGCTTAGAACTTGCCTAACACTGTTAAGCGCTTAATACTCCTTAGCTATTGTTAATACCCTTATGGTGGAGGATATTGACAACATCGTGATAAGTGGGACACTCCCTGCTGGCCAGCTGGTATCATTTTCAAGGGTTTGCAGGTCTAGATCTGGATCAGGCAGTTACTCACAGAGAAGCTCTCTTGCTTACCAACAGGTTGTGTTCCAAAGGTGATTAAGTTTGCAGAGTGTGCATCAGGCTTTTTAAAACTAAGCTTTTCTCAAAACAAAGCCGTTTCAGTAGCAGGAACACTACAGGGGTGTCACGAGCAGGTATTTTCTTTCCACCAGACACCTGACCACTCACTGTGATTTGGAAAGATTAGAACTCGCCTGGAAACTCTGTTTCCATCTTTGATGACAAAGCTTTCCTCGTTCATGGTAGCCACATTTCAGGTATTCAGGAGCCACCTTGTTGACTGCCCCGATAAATAACAAGTTAATTGTTGCAAAATGTCTACTGGATAGTGCTGGTCTACATTCATTGGGTGTTTGCTGGGTGCAGAGTACAAGGGCTATTTAGGCCTAAGGAGCGTTGGTCTCAGTGGATTAAAGCACATCACAATGAACCGTTGACTTTAGGGCAGTGTAAGATGCGTGCTAATTCACTGTTAGAGGCAGTAGTGAGTTTTATGACTTCAAGGGAGGGGGGCATGTATGTCTCTTGTGTTGGCCAGGCCAAGTATTGTGGAAAAGAGACATTTGAACAATCTTTCAAGGTATGGCGAGATGTTTCCAGGCTGGGCCTTTCTCCTGAGCTCCAGCCTCGCACAGCTAATAGCCCAGCCATCACCTCTTTTTGGGTATCCCAAAGATCTCCAACTCTGTAGGCCCCAAACCACTCTCAGTATCTCTCCTCAAACATCCCGCATCTGCTGTTGCAGAGTGGCACTCCCACCCATCTAGTTTACGAAAGGGAAAAAGGTCACGCCCAGATGAGTGTGAAGAGGGAGGGGAGGTAGACATTCAGCAAGAAGAGCCTCGCAGATCTCTTTTCTCTGTGAAGCTGGAGGCAGGAAGGGATCTGAAATTGCACCTGTGGAAAATGGGAACAGGACCTGAGGAGAGGAAGGCAAAAAAGATCTTCAGAGACTCTGAGAGCTCAGATGAGGGGATCAACCGTCCATCTGCTGCAAGGTTCTCCAGCCTATCACAAATGTTTGCAGTGTGAGCAAACAAGACGGAGGCATGAGGCCCATTTGTAGAGGGAAAGTGGTCAGGCCACTGTGTGGGAAGGAGGATGGAGCTGGGGAATGGGCATTCTAGGGAGCAGGGCGGGGGCCTCTGGAGCTGGAATCCCATGTTAACGTTGCTGCCCATGTTAATAT
Source organism: Symphalangus syndactylus (assembly GCF_028878055.3). NCBI lineage: Eukaryota > Metazoa > Chordata > Mammalia > Primates > Hylobatidae > Symphalangus > Symphalangus syndactylus. The sequence goes on along the minus strand of NC_072426.2, from coordinate 157,632,718 downwards.
ATAAGCCTACATAGTCTTGTACTCTCACCCAGCAGACACGCAGTAAGTATAGGCCTCCACTGTGTGGAATGTGGAAGTGGATAGAAGGGAGGGTGGCCAGGACGGGGACGCTGCAGCAGCTCAAGGCAGAGCGGAGCAGCCCCTGAACAGGCTGCAGCGGGAGCATGGAAGGAGGCCGTGGGTAACGGGGATGGTCCGATGGATGGAGACTGCACCCTTTGGTGGCTGACATGGCAGTGGGTGGGAGGGCCAGGGGAGTGGCTACTGAGCCAGGGAAAGTCAAGAAAGTGTCAGCAGAGAGGTCTAGCTGCTTTCCCATTCGTGTTCTTGCACTGTGTTTCTTACATCTGCCTAGGGAACTGCCCTTTGAGAGTTTGTGGGGACCTTTCTCAGAAAAGTACACATCTAGGTGAACGTTAACACACTGCATGTATTTTTAAGACTTGATCTCTGGATGAAGATCTGCTGTTCTTGTTAGGCTGCATTGAGAACTGTTTTTTAGAGTGACCACTGGGTCATCTGCAGAACCAAGAACCAGTGATAGGTGACTTTTGTGCACACACACATAGGGGCCCCAAGTCAGTTTGCTCAATTGTGGTTCTGATGCAGCACACATTTCAGGTACCAGAGGAGTCTGTGGTCAGGGACAAGGTAAATTTTATAAAGTAGCTATGGGAATAGCTTCCGAAAGGATATAGAAAACGTGCCTAATAGGAAAATTGTGCATAGAACGGCAAATATGTAAAACTGTAATCTGGATGATTTGCAGCCTGGAAAACTAGTTTTGTGGTATTTAAAAGCATTTTAGACTTTTAATTTCATAAACGTTTATATTCCATTAATGATGAAACCTATTCACCACTGGCCTCCTGTTTTCCCACGACTCAACTCGAGATGTTTACTAAACATCTGGAATCTGGAAGTCCATTGGATTAATGGATACTAAATAACAGTGATTTTCATACTTAATTGCTTATCAAAATTATTCTAGGATAATAAAAAAAATTCCCAGTTCTTATTTCATTCGAGTGGGGCCAGGGACCTTTTTTTTTTTTTTTTTAAGTACCCCCGCTCCGCCCCGCTTTTTTTTTTTTTTTTAAAGTTTTAAGGTGATAGCGTTGCAAGGCAGTTTTGGGATAGTGGCATGAACAGAACAGAAAAGAATAAAGGTGGGTTATGATGTATTTGGAGTAGCAGTCCTGCCCCATCATTCATCCTGAAAAATCTACATAGCAGGAGAATTGGTGGTTGAATTGCTTAAAACCTTATGAGTTTTAAGCTGGAGACTCCCATTCTTAAATGAATCTATGACTTTCTAAAGTTCAACAAAACTTATAAAAATCAGTTTTGCATTGGTGCAGATAATAATTACACTGAGAGGCATGGTTTTTTCTGTATCTAGCCCTCCATCCAAACGTTAAACGTCTTTCTGATTTCAGGACTGGCAATGGCTGACTTCAGCCTTCAGGGTCCCATGAGAGTCTGGAGAGTGATTTGAATATCGCAGGCAGAGCAGGATTAAGCATGACCACATAGGAAGGTCTCAGGCTACCTCTCTCATATACAGGATCCTATTATCTTTGCTCTGAACGTGCTATTTTCATGCCATGAAGTTCTTGTACGTTTTGTTTGTTTCTCTTAGTCAGTACAGCTCTTAGGGTCTGCTTCTCCTTGTTCCTCTGTTTCTACAAAAATATTTAAAAAATTAGGCCAGGCGCGGTGGCTGACACCTGTAATCCCAGGACTTTGGGAGGCCGAGGCAGGTGAATCACATATCGTCTTCTCCTGCATTCTGCTTCCCACAGTGCCCGCTCCCTCTCTCCGCCGTCCACATGCTCACACACCTGCACACACACCGTCAGGAGGCAGTCCAGCCTAGTGCAATGTTTTTATGCCCCTTCGACCCCCAGGACCAGTGTAATATAATGTGATGTGACATTAAATGGAAGCGAACGTTTCATAAAACAATGCTTACTTCACTTTGTTCAGGGTGCTCCCTCATTTTCCACTCTATCATATAGTAAATTAAAATTAAGTTAAAAGTGCTGATCTTAATGCAATAAACGATCCCACGACCCTCTGGTGGGTTGTTAACAGAGACTTGCAAAACACTGGTCTAGAGGTTTCTGGCATATTCTTTGGAGTCAGACGGATGTAGATTTGAATGTTTGCTTTACCACTTAATGGCTGTAAGTGGAGCTTTGTAAGTAGCTTCATTTCCTCATCTGTAGAATGGGGAGTAGCTACTCTGCCTCATGTGGCTTGTTGGAAGATTAAATGAAATAATGCGTGAAAGGCATTTGGGCTGAGGGTCAGGCTCCTAGTTAGGGCTGGAGTGGTATTAATGATGGGGATGATGATGATAATGTTCAACTTCTAACCCCAGCTTTCTCTCAATTTACATAACTTTCATGGAAATTCTTACTTGTGCTGAAAAAGCACACAGAAGTCATTGTGAGGAACCTGCAAGAGGAACTTGCATTTGGGAAAAGACTATTGTGTGCTCAGGAAAAATTACTACTAAACACTGCTGTTAGATTCCTATACACGCGTCATCGTGTGTGTGTGTGTGTGTGTGTGTGTGTGTGTGTGTGTGTGTGTGTGTGTGTACGTACATTCCCATAGCCACTGTCCTGACCCAGGGCGGTAGTTCTAGCTCACCTCCTTCCCTCTATTGGCTCTGTGTAGAGTGCTGCATGAGTCATGAAACTGAGCATGGCTTTTCCTAAGTCACACACTCAGAAGTCGTTACAGCAGCCTGCGTCAACAATCTCAGACTCTAGCTGGGCAGCCGAGACCCTCCTGAGGTTCAAGTCCTGGCTCCTCATCTAGAGGCGTGGGTGACTTGGACGTTTTCTTTTCTTTCTTATTTCTTCTTCTTATTTTTTGTGGGGGCTGCCTTTTCGGCTATGCTCTTCCTAATCTCTAAAATGGGGATAATAGGCTGGGCACGGTGGCTTATGCCTCTAACCTTAGCAGTTTGGGAGGTTGAAGTAGGAGGATTGCTTGAGGCCAGGAGTTTGAACAAACCCGGGCAACATTGGCAGTGAAACCCCTGTTTCTACAAAAATATTTAACAAAATTAGGCCAGGCGCAGTGGCTCACGCCTGTAATCCCAGGCGTTTGGGAGGCCAAGGCAGGCAGATCGTCAGGTCAAGAGTTGAAGACCAGCCTGACCAACATGGTAAAACCCCGTCTTGACTAAAAATACAAAAAGATTAGCTGGGCATGGTGGCGTGCACCTGTAATCTCAGCTACTCAGGAGGCTGAGGCAGGAGAATTGCTTGAACCTGAGAGGCAGAGGTTGCAGTGAGCCGAGATTGCACCACTATACTCCAGCCTGGGTGACAGAGCGAGACTCCGTCTCAAAAAAAACAAAAAACAAAAAATTAGCTGGGCATAGTGGATGCACCTGTAGTCCTGGGTACTTGAGAGGCTGAGGTGAGAGGCTCTCTCGAACCCAGGAAGTCAGGACTGCAGTGAGCTAGGATAGCACCACTGCACTCTAGTCTGGGTGACAGAGTGAGACCTGTCTCAAAAATAAAATGAAAAAATAAAATGGGGATACTAGTGTTTAATTGGTTAGAGCTGTTATGAGAGTTAAAGATGATTGGTGTGAAATACCCAGTGCTTGCTTCTCACACACCGGTGACTCTTATGAAGACACCCATGTTGGTGCATAAGGCAGTTGCTCTGCTCACATCAGCAAACACATCTTCAGTCCTGCTTTGGCTGCCGATACCAACCTTTCACCTCCCCTGGCTTGCCTGCCACCTTCTCCCTGCCTAGATAGCACCTCCCCATCCATTAAGGTCTTCGTTAAACATAAAGCTTTCTCTTAGAAGCCCATTTAACAATGATTTATGTATTCCTTATGAACTAGCTAACTTAGTTGGCAATTATTAATACACTACCTTCTGATCTTTATTGCATAGTCTTTTATTATAATTATAGGATTATTAGTTAGCTTTATGTGATTTGTCTCTCACATCCTCAGTTAACTTATTTGTTCCTTGAGGGTAGTGATCATGTCTTACCCGTCTTTGAATCCCCCACAGCACTCAGCACAGTTCCTTGTAACAATGTGTGTTTAATGAATTTTTGCTGATCCGTTGGGTGACTGGGTAACAAGAAAAGGTGTTCCATGGCCAGGCGCGGTGGCTCACGCCTGTAATCCCAGCACTTTGGGAGGCCAAAGTGGGCAGATCACGAGGTCAAGAGATTGAGATCATCCTGGCCAACATGATGAAACCCTGTCTCTACTGAAAATACAAAAATTAGCTGGCCATGGTGGCATGCACCTGTAGTCCCAGCTACTCTGGAGGCTGAGGCAGGAGAATTGCTTGAACCTGGGAGGCAGAGGTTGCAGTGAGTTGAGATCGAGCCACTGCACTCCAGCCTGGTGACAGAGCGAGACTCTGTCTCAAAAAAAAAAAAAGAAAGAAAAAAGAAAGAAAGGCTCCAGAGATAATATGAATCCTGGGGTAATGTTATGTTCCTCAAGATTTGATTTATATTTACTTTTGGTAGTTCCAGGTCATTTTCATTTGATCAGGGATTGAGATGATTCAAAGCTGGGCTTCAGCCTTGGATATTAGTTTATTTCTACTTAGTTGTATTACTTACAAAGCTTGTGGGGGTGTTTCCAGGAACCCCTTTACCTAGCTGGGTCCTGATCTTCAATTTTTGTCTTCTCAGTCACCTGAGTGTGTCAAAAGCTCTGCTCAGTTTCAAAGCCCCACAGCCTCCTCTTCAGAAAGGAGCAGCTGTCCCTGCACTAGGATGACAGCAGCCCTAAATGTCAGGTTCACCTTCCTGGGTTTCTTTTTCTCCTAGACCTTGCCCCCCTAATTTTTAACTACCTTGTTAGCGCTCCGATGCATTTAAATGGATTTTAAAAATATATTTTGTCCATGTTTCTTAGTTGTTCAGCCTGGGAGTCAGGTCTGAATTACCTATTGCGCCATTACCAGAAGCACCACCCCCCTCTCAGCTAAGGAATTTATTACCTTAAATCCAGCAGGCACATTTAGAAGTCTCTGGAACAGAGAATTAACATGATTAAATGGTATTTTAGGAAGATGACTGTCAGTGGTATGCAAGACAGAGAGGAGTTTGGAAAGTCTCAGTAAGTAGAACAATTAAGAGGTCATTGTAACTCAGTGCTTTCTAAAGTAAGATGAAGGCAGAGGTTAGAGTGGATAAGCCTGGGCGTTTCATCTTAGATAGGTCTGAATTTAAACGAGAGTCTTGGCTCTCCACTTACTAGCAGGTAATAAAGAATAATAAAGTCCCTACATCCTAGGGTTGTAAGGGTTAAATGACAAAACTTGTAGAAAACCCTAGGTTTATTTATTTATTTTTTTATTTTTATTTTTATTTTTTGAGATGGAGGCTCGCTCTTTCGCCCAGGCTGGAGTGCAGTGGCGTGATCTCGGCTCACTGCAAGCTCCGCCTCCCGGGTTCACACCATTCTCCTGCCTCAGCCTCCCGAGTAGCTGGGACTACAGGCGCCCGCCACCACACCTGGCTAATTTTTTTGTATTTTTAGTAGAGACGGGGTTTCACCGTGGTCTCGATCTCCTGACCTCGTGATCCGCCTGCCTCGGCCTCCCAAAGTGCTGGGATTACAAGCGTGAGCCACCGCGCCCGGCCAAAACCCTAGGTTTTCTATTTTTTATTTTTAGAGGGAGGCTCTCTTTCTGCCACCCAGGCTGGAATGCAGTGGTGTGATCATGCCTCACTGCAGCCTCGAACTCCTGGGTTCAAGTGATTGTCCCACCTCAGCCTCCCAAGGAGCTGAAAATACAGGTGTATCCCACCACACCTAGCAAGAAAACCCTAGTTTTAATGCCCAGCACATAGTAGGTGCTCTGTAAATGGTAACCGTTGCTCTTACTATTCTAAGAACCAAAATTCAGTTATTTGGGTGAAAATTCAACCTCACTGTTAATAGCACTAATCATGGATAGTACTGTCAACTTCATGGGGGATCATTCGTGACTTACGAATATTCACAATGAATAGCTTGCATGCTTTATACAGCAGGCTTAGCACCAGTGATATTCTCAATACCCACCATGGGCTGAATTGACTTATGGCCAGATGCCACGGTTTTGAAGCCAGTCCCAGCCTCAAATCTCAAAGGTGTAAAGATAGGTGATTTTACAAAGTGCCTTTCGTCAGGCTGCAGGGTAGATGCTTCAGCTCTTTTACTTACTTTGAAGTACAGGTTGCTCATATATTAGGTTTGCAGAACCATAAAATTTTAGCATTTTACTTCTAAAAACAACCTGATGTACGAGAAGAGAAGCTTACAAAAAAAATCAGATTATGATTCATCATATCGTGGATAACCCCAGGAATCATCTGTTTAAAACGTCCCATTTTTCTAGATGATCAAAGTGTAGACCAGGAGGATGGAGGGATTAGCCCAAGGACACACACCAGCAATGGCAGAGTCAAGGCTGCAACACAATTGTCTTGATTTCTGTGCCTTTTGGTTCTTAGACAAACATAGCCGCTCTGTGTCCTCTCCACTGAGTTACCTGCCTTCTCTAACTCCGTTCGAGGTTCACGTGGCCTGGCTGTGAGTGCCTGTGGGAGGCTTGCCTTACAGAAAGACCAGCGTGTCACCTTGACTTTCAATAATGGAAGCTAGATGATACATACCGAGTAAGCATCTTTCTTCCCAGTCCTCAGTCCTCTGACCCTCTGTGCCTGTCATCTCAGTCTTTTAATCTCTGGAAGCATAATTAATCTATTTTTAGTGTCCAACTAAATGATCCATTTCTGGTGCTAGGCTTGAGGTAGATTCTGCCTTTGCTGTTTTTCACAGAAGTAAAGATGTATGCTCACCCTCGGCTAGTCAGGAGAAACCTACGTCAAATGGCAAACTTTGTACCGTGTTGTGTGACAACTTTGTACCGTGTTGTGTGACAAGTGCACTGGTACTGCACTAACCTGCCCAGGGCGTGGGAGGTGGGTCAGGGGAGAAAAATCAAGTCCCAGAGGAGAAGGGCCTTCATGTGACTGGGTTAGCTTTTCATTGAGTCTCATTGGAGATGTCCTAGCTACAAACAAATCAACCAACCAACCCAAACAAACAAAACCTGAAATAAGTGTAGCCCTTTTTAAGTTTATTTTTTACTCTGACAAAATACTTGTTCAATTTTTTGCTTTTTCTAAAAGTTACTTATAATTAATAACAGTCCTGATTTAAGATCATGAACTTTTCTAGTAAGTTTGAGGTTTGGCTGAGCCGCATCCTTACTAGACAGGCACATTGCGTAAGTGAGGAATGGACCCAGCCAGCGGATGACGAGCCCGGCACGCCGACCAGCGGAGAAGTCTATCAGAATGGCCAAAATGACCACACAGCAGGAGCATGGGAGAGCCAGGCCACTGAGCATGAAAAATAAGGGGACTCTAGAGCTTTGCTTCTCAGAGTGTGACCCAAGGACCTAGGGGCTTGTCGGAGATGCAGACCACAGCGGTCGCCTTTAATCCACTGACTTGGGATTCCTGTGCGTGTTCAAGTTGGCGAAGCGCTGGTCTGGATTTCACAGTCAGCTCTTCCCTTTACATTGGCGAAACTGACCCTATCATTCTTTTGCTAAAATCCTTCGGTTTCCTCTTCAGTCTTAGGTCATGGTCATGACCAAAATCCTAGGCATGGTGTTCTGGGTGAGCCGGGTCTCTGGGCCCTCCCTGTCACTGACTGCCGTCCACAGGGGCCACCTTGCCTCAGGGCCTTTGCAGCTCTCCCTTCTCTGTTAGTTGCTCAGGGCTGCCATAACAGACGGCTTTCACACAACAGAATGTATTCCATCACAATTCTGGAGGCCAGAAGTCTCAGATCAAGGCATCAGTAGGGCCCTGCTGTGCCTCAAGGCTCTAGGGCAGAATCCTTCCTTGCCTCTTCCAGCTTCTGGTGGCTCCAGGCATGGTCGGCTGCAGCAGCCTCACTGCAGTCTCTGCCTTTGGCTTCACGTGCCCATCCTCCCTCTGTTTCTGTGTCTTCACGCGGCATTCTTCTGTGTGTCTGTGTCCACATGTCCCTCTTCTTATAAGGACATCGGGTTCCTGCGAGCTACTGGTCACAATATTTTGTCAGCTGATCATTGTATAACCTTGTCTTATGTGTTTCTGTTTGAAGACACCCTCTGTACTATTTATTGTTGATTGATTACCATTGAACTCACAGCACTATAATGCATGCCCGAGCAAAGCTTATCTAATATACGTATTTTCCCTGTAAGGCACATTGTAGCCTTCTGGTTCTTAGAAACCCAGGAAGGCACTTCAGCACAATGCCTGGGGGCCATTTTAAACAGCAAAGTCACCAACAAAAAGCACAACGATGTGAAAAATGTCGCACTCCGTAGCCTGTGAAAAGGACACTTGTTTGCCATAGGAGAGCAAGAGCGGGAAGGCAGAGTGTGGCCTTGTCCAGCCTCAGCTGGGAACACGTGCATCAGATGACTTGAATTCAGCACACGTCCGCAAGTGACCACGAACACATCTGAGTATTGATCTGGGGGTTGTGGATATGTTTTAGTGAGTAGGCAAATTCACAGATACAGAATCTGCGAACAGTTTGGATCGAATGTGTCTTCACACACAGGCTTTAGTTTTAAAGACAGAAAGTTGGGTTTTTTGTCTTGGTGCTTTGCTTTACCTGACAATTGACTTTTTCAACTACGGTTTCAGTTTAAAACTGATCTTCATTGTCTTTCAGAGAGATTCCCGTCTGTGTGAACTTTAAAAGCCATCACTAACGTAAGAACAGGAGCCACCGTGGGTTGGAGGGGGGGCACCTGATAGGAACCATACCATGTGGCTTTTTGGACTATTTCAGATGTGACCATTGTTTTTGTTTTTTTTTCCCCCAACTGGGTTATTTGTGAGAAAGATAATGGAGGAAATGTGATATTATTCTGAGTACTACTAGCTGGAAGCAGGGCCACTTCCACACGCCTCTCGTGTTTCCATATTGCTAGGCTCAGGCTCAGCTGCAGCACTGGGGACCACGCCCAGCGCTTCTGCATGTCAGGCTGTCAGGAGAACTGGCGTCTGTTGCTCTCTACTCATGACCTCTAGACCCACCCCTATCCTGTAACTACTCTTCCCTCGCTCTTCCCTCGACTTTCTTGACCGCTCTGGATTTAGTGGTCTCCAATCTGTGTCTTGAGGTCTTTTCCAGAGGGAAGATCAGGCTGGGCTGGTGGTCACCCCCCTGGCGGGCAGAGCTCTTGCAGGGTGAGCCTTGGAGGGGTCACTAGTGCAGTCCTCTGTGCACAGCTTTCCCCGGCACTCCCTAGTCTTTCCTGAAACTCTCTTACCAGCCTGTACCCAGGACTCTTCGTGGGGCATGGTGCCTCCCTTCTTTCCAGTGTCCTGTTCAACTGGGAGTTCCTAGATGGCAGGGAATGGCATCTTTCCCTGTTTCTGGAGCATCATTCTCAATACATGACCTTTGAATGGGTGGGTGAACACATGAATGAATGGGACAAATGAATGAATGAGACCAAGAGCAGCAGTATCTGCAACTCCTTGCGGCCATTCCATGTTCTTGTGAAATATCTCTAAGGTTCCTGTTCAAAGAATGGTGGCTGGAGCCTCCATATGAGTGGAGGTGGCCAACCTCTGACGACGCCCCACCTAGGCCATCAGAGCCATCTTCAGAGCTGGCCTGGGCCTGGTAGTGAGTGTTTCCTGTGTGGAAGGCAACATTTGGGCTTTGTGGGACTAGCACAAGACCTAGAAGAGGGCAGAGCATGGGAGCTCACGTCTGTAATCTCAGCACTTTGGGAGGCCAAGGTGGGAGGACTGCTTGAGCCCAGGAATTTGAGACCAGCCTGGGCAGCATAGGGAGACCCCAGCTCTACAAAAATTTTAAAATATTAGCTGGGTGTGGTGGCTCACATCTGTGGTCCCAGCTACTGGGAGGCTGATGTGGGAAAATCGCTTGAGCCCAGGAGATTGAGGCTGCAGTGAGCCGTGATCACGCCACTGCACTCCTGTCTGGGTGACAGAGTGAGACCCTGCCTCCAGAAAAAAAAGGCGTTGCTCTTCCTATGGTAGAACTTAAATTTGCTTAGGAAAAGAGAGTGGACTGGACACAGCTGAGAGGTGTATAGGTAAGGCAAGGGATAAGATGAAGGACTTTACTTAAAACAACTGCCCTAAAGCAATGTTTGATTTTTCAAAGGAGCAGTGTAAGATCAGTGAGTATCATAGGAGCTGGAGGCAGAGGGACTGCTTTAGGCGGGAGTGGTCAGGGAAGCCCTTGTGGAGGAGGAGGCTGAGTCTTAGAAGGCGGGTAAGGACCTGCAAGGCCAGGGAATGAAGAGCAGAGGGCATGGGATGAGCACGGAGCAAGAGGTGCCTACAGCAGTCCGTGGGCCAGACTGTGGGAGGCATACAAGGAAGAGGCTAGGGGCTCCTACAGGCCCAGGGTGAGGCCTGGGGGCCATGGGGGTCATGGAAGGATGCTTGTAACTCTGGCATATTCTGGGCGCAGGGAGTAGAGGAGAGAGGAAGTCCATGGCAAGCTGGAAAGGAGAGTTATTGAGACATCAGCCCAAATGCCAATGAATAGAATTTTCAGAGCTCAATTTTGGAGGAAATGAACAAAAGAAGGAAGGGACCAATCAGGATTGAGAAGAGGATTACAGTGTCACACTGTCTGTGAGGTCCTATAGAATGGACGCTTGCACCTGAACCGTCTTTGCTTTTAGAGCCCAGATTAGATGTAAATGCAGGCATAGATAGGGTGAAGATGAGTGGGGGACAGTGTGGAAGGTACTTTGTTAGTGATTCCCCTCTGGATCTCTTCTGATGGACCAGGAGAAGTCTATCTTAGAAAGGAATCTGGAAGCAGCGGGGAGGCATTGTGTGGACTGGCGGAGGAAGGGTGGTCAGACTATGAAAATGATTTTCAAAGGGAAAGTAAGTTAAAGGAAAAGGGGGTGATGTCAGGTCAGCGGGGAGGCTGGCATTGAAGGAAGACACTTGGGTGAGAGGTTGCATTCGGGTAAAAGCAAAAGCAAAGGAGATGCCCGTGCAGGGTGCCGGGGGCTCTGGAAGGAAAGTCGGGAGGGACGGGTAGTTGGTGGAAAACTTTGGGAAAGCCAAATAAACTGATTCCTTTCGAGCTTTAAATGTTAATACTGGGGGTTGAAGCGTTTGTATAACCCAGATTCTCAAACGGAATGGCTTGGCTATCATAATTTTTTCCCACAACTGCTTTGCTCTGCCCACCCCTTGGCTCTTGGAAGGATAATCCCCAAAGGCATTGGGGTCTCTGAGCAACCGAAGCCTCAAAACACAGCCAGTGTATTGGGGATAAAGCCTCCCTCTAGGCAAATTCCCGTGGAGGCGTGTGGGTCCTGGTCTCCAATGTCCATAGGACCCTCCCAGTGGAGGGCAGGCCTAGACCATCCTGTGTCCCCAGATAGCCCCCCGGCCGGTGCGAGGGCTGGGCTTGCACAGCTGGCTCTAGGGCACAGCCCCTGAATACACCAACCCCCCAGCCCGCTGGTCCCCAGCCCCAGGAAAGGAGAGAAGGAAAGGGTCAGGCGGGGTGTAGAACTCTGCAGTGCAGACACCACACTGGGTGGCACCAACGCCTGACGCTGTGTTTCTCTCCCGCAAGGGCACCATGCCGGTGGAAAGGATGCGCATGCGCCCGTGGCTGGAGGAGCAGATAAACTCCAACACGATCCCAGGGCTCAAGTGGCTTAACAAGGTGAGTGGATCAGGGTGGGTGTATGTGTGAGAGAGGTGCTGGCTGAGACACGCCCACGCGGACTGCCAAAAGTAAAATGATTTGTATTCAAAATCTTAGGCTCATTCATGGCAAAAACCAGCCAACCCAAAATGATCATAAAACATCAAGTTATCATCTCAAAGGCTTTTTTTCTTTTAGAGACAGGGTCTCACTATATTGCCCTTGCTGGAGTGCAGTGGTGCAATCATGACTCACTGCAGCCTTGACCTCTTGGGTTCAAGTGATCCTCCCACCTTAGCCTCCAGAGTAGCTGGAACTACAGGTAAATGCCACCACATCTGGCCAATTTTTGTATTTTTTTGTAGAGCTGGGGACTCGCCATGTTGCCCAGGCTGGTCTTGAACTCCTGGGCTGAAGTGATCCCCTCACCTCAGCCTCCCAAAGTGTGGGGATTACAGGCATGAGCCACTGACCTCGGTCACAAAAGGATTTGTATCCTGTCCGGCTGTAGCGTCAGCCTGGAGTCTCCAGGGTCTGCTCACCTGTGGTGTTTTGGCTGACTGCCTATGGAAAGCTCCTTGCCGTGTTGTTCTTTGAGGATTCTTACCCTCTTCCTTCTCCAAATTCCTTTTTTTGCTTCTCCTGGCCTTTTAGGACTAGAAGACATGGGAACTCCAGGGTTTTATATTAGGGATGGAGCATTTCCTTTTCAATGTTCTCTGTTTAAAGAAAGCTTGTTTTTGTCTTTAAAAAAAAAAAAAAAGCCTTCTTTTTACCTGTGTAATGAAGCCCTGTCTGTGCGTCCACCTTTCCTAAGAAAGCAGCCAATCATTTACAGCCTGCCCCTTCCATGCACAAACACTCCCTTACTTTGTTAACCTAAAAACTCTTAATTTGATTGATCCTAGCTATTAGGGGTGAATCAGAAAGAGATAATGCAGGTGAAAATGAAAAACTTCTAGAACTATATAATCTAGAGAAGCAACTAAATATCTATCATGCCTTCTTTAAGGAGGCCCAGGACAGAAGTTCCTCTTCTCCCAGGAACAGTTCTGAGTAAATGCCTTTTTCCTCTTCTCCACTCCCTCCCCTTTTCTTTTTAATCTTAAGGACACAATGAATAATTTAGCTGGCCAGGCTTTATCTTTGTATCAGGTACAAGAGCTTTGAGCCAGATTGCAGATTGTAGCCTGCTTCCAACAAGGGAACAGGATATTGCAGTATAATTTTTTTTAACTCATATCATTCCTGGCCTTATTGGGTCTTTTCAGATATCTTTCAAATCTTATTTCTTTTTATTCTTTTCCTTTTATCCACTTATTTTGATTTTTTTTTTTTTCTTTAGACAAGGTCTCCTTCTGTTGCCCAGGCTGGAGTGCAGTGGCACAATCTCAGCTCACTGTACCCTCTGCCTCTGGGCTGAAGCGATCCTCCCACATTTGTCTCCCAAGTAGCTGGGACCACAGCTGCGCTCCTGGATAATTTTTATATTTTTTGTAGAGATGGGGTTTCACTATGTTGCCCAGACTGGTCTGGAACTCCAGGACTCAAGTGATCTGCCCACCTCGGCCTTCCACAGTGCTGGGATTACAGGCATGAGCCGCAGTGCCCAGCCTGATTGTGAATTTAAGGTTACTGTATTGAATATCTCTGTTTGAGCCTTTCTGAAACAAGGTGGAGAACTAAGTAAATAGAAATGAAGGAACCATATGCGTATTTCCTGTGACCTGCCCCATATCTTAAGGTCTTACCGCAAACAATGTATTTTTCTAGGGTTGCTCTAGCTGTAGGGTTTGAGATTTACGTATGTAATCAGCTTCTTCCAAAGAAACAAACAAGAAATGGAGTTGCTTCTTGGTCAGCTCACTTAGCAGGGGTGCTGTGGAGGTATAAGGAAGGGGGGACCAGAGTAAAGGGGAACTGGAGAGTCAGGGTAGCAGATGACACTGAATGAAAGCTGACGTGTACTCAGCACTTACTGTGCACCAGGCACACTTCTGAGCAAGGTACGTGCATTAACTCACGTTCCGCCGCCATGGGGTAGCTACAGTTAATATTTTCCATTTTACAGACAAGGAAACCGAGGCACAGAGAGGTTAAGTAGGATTCTGTTTTGAGGAACAAGGTAGCATTACTGTTTGATGTGGAGTGGGAGAGGAAAGCAAATGCTTCTGTGTTCTCAAGAGAAGTAAGTTGTCTGTTTTTGCTTTTCCTTTTTTAAAAATACCTCCACTAGTTCTGGTTGGCAGGATGCAATGGAGAACAGACAGTGTCTCACACCTCTCCTGTTGAGCAGGTGCCTGGTATGTTGACCACTGTGATTGGTTTAGACTAACCGTTAGTCCCTTCTTGGTGCTGTAGTGGATGGAACTGTGGCTCCCCCAGAAGATATGTCCACATCCTAACCCCCAGAACCTGTCGATGTCACCTCATTTGGAAAAAGGGTTTTTGCAGATATAGGGAAGGACCTTGAGATGAGATCATCCTGGATTTTCTGGGTGGGCCCTAACGCCAATGAGGAGTGTCTATAAGAGACAGAAGAGGAGAAGGCACACACAGAGGAGAGGGGCGTGTGAGGACTGAGGCAGAGACTGGAAATAGGCAGCCACAGCCGAGGGACTCCAAGAAGAGGCGAGGAAGGATCCTTTCCAGAGCCTTGGAAAGGAGTGAGCCCTGGCTGGGCGCAGTGGCTCATGCCTGTAATCCCAGTACTTTGGGAGGCTGAGTTGGGCAGATCACCTGAGGTCAGGAGTTTGAGACCAGCCTGGCCAACATGGTGAAACTCCATCTCTACTAAAAACACAAAAATTAGCTGGGTATGGTGGCAGGTGCCTGTAATCCCAGCTACTTGGGAGGCTGAGGCATGAGAATCACTTGAACCTGGGAGGTCGAGGTTGCAGTGGCGGAGTTTGCAGTGAGCTGAGATTGTGCCACTGCACTCCAGCCTGGGCGACAGAGCAAGACTCCATCTCAAAAACAAACAAACAAACAAAAAACAGAGTGAGCCCTGCAGTCACCTTGATTTTGGACTTCTGGCCTTCAGGACTGTGATGGAATACGTTTCTGTTGCTGTAAGCCACCCAGTTTGTGTAATTTTTCACAACAGTCTTAGGAGATTGATGCACCCTCTAAGGGTCAGCTCCTTACTGGGACTCTCGGTTGAGATGCCTTTTCTTCCATCTATTTTGTGCATGTTTTTCTGACACAGAACCAGAAGGCAAATGGATTTCTCTTTGCACAAATGAACACTTGGCCTCTTTCAGGCAGTCCTTACCTGCTGAGCGTCGCTCATCTGGCTCTTGGCTCGAGAGTTCTCTTCCCGAGGCATGGAAGGAAAGGAGACCTCTGTGTCATCTCACTGGGCTCCTCCGCTACAGCTGGACATGAGCCAGGCTGATGAAGAAGAGCGTGCCCGTGGCTGCCGGCCCGTGCCGCCTCTCAGCACTCCCTGGCACAGAAGCCAAGGCCTGCACTGTGGCCCCAAGGCCCTGTCAAGCTGCATCCTGCTGAGGCCTAGCCAGAGTGGGCACGTGGCACTGCTTGTGCACACGGGCACTGCCATCACTGTCACTGCAGGCCTCAGCTGGGGTCAGGATCTCTTCTCTGCATACCTACACTCCCACAGGGCATCTTTTTATAGGTTTCCACTAACTTAGGCTTGTCGGCATTCATCTGTCCATATAAATACTTAACTGAGAGCCTAATGTTCTTCTCTCCCATTCACAAGCGTTCTGCCTGGGAATCCTTGTTTATATTTTGAGTGGTTTGAGGTCATTCCAAGATCTCTTTTGCCACTGAAGACTGTTGTAACTCTTAGAATACACTGTCCACGGGGCTGTGGGACTCACTTCTGCTTCAGTTGGCATTCAGGATGTGTTCATGTTTATCGTGAAGTGCTCCAGGCTGGGAGCCCCATGCACCAGTGCCTTGGCTGTCTTCATCGTGTCTGCATGCTCAGGGCCAGGCCTAGTGCCTGGTAAGTGGGAGGCCCTCTGTCGAAATTGTTCTGGGAATACACAGATGAATGTTGTGGACTTGAAGGGGAGCAACATTGGTGGTGTTTTTGTTCTGTTAAGATAATCAGATTTATGGACACTGGCTTGACAGTTGTCACATGGCTCTCAGAAAGTCCATTCAACCTACTCCATTCTTAGTAAGAGAGAAAGAGTTGGTTAATTAATGCCTTAAATTTGTTTCCATCCACTATTGTCTTAGTGTGTTCCCTGTTGCTTATAACAGAATACCTGACTCTGGATAATTTATAAAGAAAGGGAACTTATTTCTTACAGTTATGGAGGCTGAGAAGTCCAAGGTTGAGGGGCTGCATCTGGTGAGGGCCTTCTTGCTGGTGGGGACCCTCGGCAGAGTCCTGAGGCAGTGCAGGGTATCACCTGGTACGGGGGACGAGCATGCTCACGTGCTAGCACAGGTCTCTCTTCCTCTTAAAAAGCCACAATCCTACCCCCATGACAACTCATTAATCCATTAATCCCTGAATGGATTAATCCATTCATGAGGGCAGGGCCCTCATGACTCAATCACCTCTTAAAGGCTCCACCTCTCAGTGCCACATTGGGGATTAAATGTCAGTATAAGTTTCATAGGGGGCAAATATTCAAACCATAGCACCTACTTTTAATAAATTTGAAGGAGGGTGAGAATGGAATGCGTCCCTTGGATTCCTCTGAAGGAACAGTGAGGAAGTTTGGAAAAGTGCATTATAACCAGCTCATGACTGAGACCTTGGCTGGGGCCATTTACCTTTGGTTATGGGTATTTGCAAATGTGCATGGCATGTTTGAGTAGCCTAATGACAAAAAAAATAGGATAGCAAATTTTCATATGCCTGCATCTAGATGTATGAATATTTTGCCTTATCTTTGTGTGTGTGTGTGTGTGGTATTTTAAAGCAGCTCCCTGACAGTGTACATTGTAAGACATAAGGACATTTTCTTATATATCCACAATATACCATTGTTAATTGGACAAAACTAATACTGTTTAATATCATCACTGCTCCATTCATATTAAGAATGCCTTCTGTATTCCCAAATAATCTTTTTACAGTTGATTTGTTCAAATCAGAATTCAAAGACTGTCCACAGGCTGTGTTTGGTGTTTATGACTCTAAGTCTCTGCTGACTGTGGGCCTCTGTTTTTTTCCTTCTTGCCATTGACTTGTTGAGACCAGGTTAGTTTTGGGTTTGTCCACGTGCCTGCTTGTGGTTCCCTGGACCATTTCTTGAGGAAGGAAGGAGGCAGTCGCATCCGGGGTCCTGGTTTCTCTCGTAGCTCCGTGTGACCCCCAACACTGGTGGGGTTATTGCTGTTCTTATTTCCTCCTGGATCTATGCACTAAGGCAGGGGAATCATCAGACCTTTCCCTTTTTTTCACTTTGAAAGTAGACTTGTGTTTGTGTAAGCATCAGGCTATCTCTGACCAGGGTAAGGAGTCCAAACAAAAATAGCACACTAATTGGAACATCTTGCAAATGTTGGGGGGAAGAAGAGGCAGAGGACATAACAGAACTAGTTTCCATGTGGAGCCAGGGAACATTTGTTCTACGTTGCTCAAGATAATCTCAGATGATTTTCTGAAGTCAAGCAGCGCTCATCTCTCCTGCCTTCCTTCAGATGGGCAGAGTTCTGCACACACGTACAAATGGTGGGCCCTGGCACGGGGCATCTATCCATACACAGCATGTACCACACCACCTGTGCAGGACTGGTCACTCAGGGATGAGACACCTGGCACATACTGACGTCACGGGGTCTACACACACATAGCAACACCGTCATGTCCCATGGAACACACAATTTGTGACCAGAATGTTTACTGGTCAGAATCTCAGTTTTAAAATGAATCTTGCCTTCTCTTACCTTTTCATATGGTCTTCTTCAAAAAAAGAATCTGTGATATGATTTTAAAGATATTTCTGATAAGTTTATTAGTCTTTTCTTTTTTTTCCTGAAATATGAAAAACTAGTTAAAGGTGACATGTAGTTTAAAAAATATTTACCATTTTAAAGTGACATTCACGATGTCATGCAGCCATCACCACTGTCCAGTTCCAGAACTTTCCCTCCAAAAGGAAATGCTGTACCCGCTAAGCAGTCAATTCCCATTTCCCTCCCGGCTAGCTTGTGGCAACCAGGAATCTGCTCTCTGTCTCTATGGATTCGCCTTTTCTGGCTATTTCATGTAAATGGAATCATTCAATATTTGGCCTTTTGTGTCTGGCTTCTTTCATCCAGCATAATGTTTTCAAGGTTCGTCCACGTGGTAGCATGTGTCAGTACTCTATTCCTTTTTGTGGCTGAATAATATTCCATTGTATGGATATACCACATTTTGTTTACCCATTGATCAGCTGATGGACACTCGGGTTGTTTCTATCTTTTGGCTTTTGTAAGTAGTGCTGCTATGAACATTTGTGTTTTGGTTTGAACGTTGGCTTAGAATTCTTTGGGTATATATCCAGGTGTAAAATTCCTGGATCATCAGGTAATTCTGTGTTTCACTTTCTTGAGGAATGGCCAAACTTTCTCCAGAGTGGCTGCACCATTTTGCATTCCCACAACTATGTAGGAGAATTCCAGTTTCTCCACATCCTCACCAACGTTTGTTATTTGTGTATCTTTTTTTGGAGTCATGTCTGTGGGTTAGTCTGTTTCATGTTGCTACAAAGGACTACCTGGGGCTGGATAATTTATAAAGAAAAGAGGTTTCTTTGGGTCAGGGTTCTAGGCTGTACAAGAAGCATGACCTTGGCATCTGCCTCTGATAAGGCCTCAGGATAGGAGGCAAAGGGCATTACATGGCAAGACAGGGAGGAAGAGAGGGTGCAGGCGCCAGGCTCTTTTGAATAATCAGCTCTCACCGGAGCTAATGGAGTGAGAGCTTACTCATTACCACGAGAACGACACCAAGCCATTCATGAGGGATCCTGCCCCATGACCCAAACACCGTCCACCAGACCCCACCTGCAACACTAGCGATCACATTTTAACACGAGATTTTGAGGGGACAAACACCCAAACTGTTCCAGTCTACTCAGGCCTGTTGCACATTTCAAGAGGGTCCATAGTGTATGTTGCTAGGTTCAGTCAGCACTTTTGTAGTTGCGTGACTTTTGCAGTTTCTGTGGGACTAGGTTTGGTTGTGTGTGTGTGTATGTGTATGCATGCATGCGTGCAGATGCTTAAAAAGATCTACTTTATCTGTATCAATTTTGTGTCTTGCAAGTTAGATTTCAGATTGTATCTCCCTAGAACTCTTTTGATCTAGAGAAAAGTGCAACAGCAAATTCTTAAGAATCTCGGTGTTTAAGCATAAAGCTTTAGATTCTGGGCGTGTACTTCAGGAAAAGCTCTTTCACTGAAATCAATTTTCACTTGTATTCATTTTCATGTGAACATCAATAAACGGCATTAAGTGATTTTGCTGTCGATTTTCATCTACATTAAAGCATAAAATGTCACTCAGCCCCTTTCTGATCACTGTCCTTTTGAAATTGGCTAACCTGAAGCCCTCTCTGTCGATGATACAGAATGAACACCGAGGAATTTATGAAAAAGTCTCTCACTTTCAGTTCTCCTTTAATAACTGACTTTTTAGAAGATGGTAGAATTTTCCTTTTAACAGGTTTTGGGAAACTCTCCAATGTTCTGAAATAGTCTTCGTTCTGGCTTTGTGATTGGTTCTGTGGAGAGGCGCTGAGTCTCTTTGGGGACAGCTGGGACCCTTTCTGCGTTTCACTGTGTGAGACTAAAGTGGTGGAAACTCCCTGCTGACATTTCCTCTCCTTCCTCAGCGTCTAGTGCAGGGATCCACATACCTAGCAATTAGCAGAACTGCCTTGAGAGCTTTGAAAGAGTACAACTTCCTGGGCTTTAATCTCCACAGAATCCAGGTCTCGACTGGTCTGTCATAGGACAGGGACTCTTCCAAATCTAAAAGCTGGGAGACAATGAATGGGTGATTAAGCAATAGCATAGAGAGTCGCATGACCTGGGTTTTGAACTTAGACGCTTATCCTGCAAGTTCCTTGACTAAATAGTTAAACTCTGCTTCTCGGTTTCCTCAGCTATAAAATGGAAATCGTAACATATACCTCACTCAGTAGGCTGTGGGAGGAAAACAAAACTGAGGTCCATGTGGATGTGGGTAGTCAGATGCACGGTGCCAGTAGGACCTTAGTACCTGCCACAAGAGCTGCTTGGGCCAGGCTCCTCATCTGTAGCTTTATTAAGAGTACGGCTTTGTTACTAAGCCATAGGTTTCCAACCATGTGTTTTTCAGGGTTGCTTGAGGTGGTTTTGAGTTACAAACCTCAACATTGAGAGAGATGTAGAGATAATCTGATATAAGGATTGTATTGAGGGATCTTTCTCCAGAAAATGTGTCATTTCATAACCTCTACCTCTTTGTTTGCACTTCTTGCTATTTCCTGCAGGCAGTAGACCCACAGGGATTCGAACATTACTTTCTATTTCTGTTGGATGCAGAAGCAAATGGAGATATTTGGTTTCTGTGATAGTGGCCTCAGATGTACCCGACTTTTCTTTAGTAGCATCAAGGGTTTCGGAAAGTTGTCTAATTTTTAATTTACCTAAGATAGCTGGAGTTACTATTTACCAAACGATGAGAATAAATTATAAGAGTAAGCATTAGAAGTTTCAGTAGGTGGCCATTTTTCTGTGGTTTTATAAAAAAAGAGGCACAGGGCCCAATGTGGTGGCTCACACCTGTAATCCCAGCAGTTTGGAGGCCTGAGGCGGGCGGATCACTTGAGGTCAGGAGTTCGAGACCAGCCTGGCCAGCGTGGCAAAACCCTGTCTCTACCAAAATTACCAAACTTGGCCAAGCGTGGTGGCACATGCCAGTAATCCCAGCTACTCAGGAGGCTGAGGTGGGAGGATCTCTTGAAGCCGGGAGATGGAGGTTGTAGTGAGCCGATATCACGCCACTACGCTGCAGCCTGGGCAACAGAGCGAGACTCTGTCTCCAGAAAAATATATTGAAAAATAGAAAAGAGGCACAAATAATGGAACACACTGGCATATCCCAAATCATCACCTTTGACCTTGGAAAACATTCCTGCTCTGCAAGACTTCACGAGACCGACTGTCACTTGGGGTAGGCGATCAAGATGTGGGATCCAGTGGGGGAAGTGGGTTTGGTTTACAGTAGATTTTCTTGTCAACAGTCAACACATTCAGTGATGCTTGCTGGGGAATCTTGCTGGCTAGACCTTCACAACCTTTTGCAATGGTGGGCCAAAACCCGTGACTGCAGTTCTTCTTTACCTCTGTTTTTTTTTTTTTTCAGGAAAAGAAGATTTTTCAGATCCCCTGGATGCATGCGGCTAGACATGGGTGGGATGTGGAAAAAGACGCACCACTCTTTAGAAACTGGGCAATCCATACAGGTACTAAAACTCCCCGTGGCGTTTATAGAGGAAGGCACTCGGCACTCTTGCTTAGTTTTGTTCTCATTACACATAAAATATCCTGGCTTATGACCTCATGAAGATGGCTCTGAAAAACCTGTGACTTGTCCCTAGGCACATCCAGGACACATGGGGTACAAACTACAGCCCTCAGAAGTAACGCTCCTCTCATCCTATAGACTCTTAGTCCTTCAATTTCCTATAAATGTGGTATTCTAAGAAGTTCCCTAGGTGTTACCAGGGGAATAGAAACTCAGTTATTCTGATGCTATAAACTTTGATCAAACTTATCTCCCCCCAAAAGGTAGTCAGAAATACATGTATTTATTACAACCTTTACGTAGGGAGCTATTTACAGGAATGGACTTTGTTGGCGCATCAGATGAAAAAGAGGCACTCAGGTTCCCTCTGCCTGTTGACTTTGTAGCCTGTCAGTCTTCTGTATTTTTCTTACGCTGATGCTCCATTCTTCCAGCATTTATAGTTTCCTCAAGCTGTTCAGTAGAACCAGGGTGACCAGCTTGTCCCAGTTTGCCTGGAACTGTTCAGGTTTTAAAAGCAGAATTCCCACATCCCAAGAACCTTCTCACCCCCAGGCACACCAGGACGATTGGTCACTGGAGGTATAGCCTGGAGTGAAAAGGTTTCCTTATATTGCCTGGCCAGCAATACTGTGTTTCCAGAAATTTCTTCCTCTGTATCTAATGTTTTCTCTCTTGTTCTTAATCTTTGTCTATTTTGTTAGGAAAGCATCAACCAGGAGTAGATAAACCTGATCCCAAAACATGGAAGGCGAATTTCAGATGCGCCATGAATTCCTTGCCTGATATTGAAGAAGTCAAGGATAAAAGCATAAAGAAAGGAAACAACGCCTTCAGGGTCTACCGAATGCTGCCCCTGTCGGAGCGGCCTTCTAAGAAAGGTAAAGGCATTTACAGAGTAAAATAAGATCACTCAATTTGTGTCATCGTGCCTTCGTGATCTCTTCATCTCTACATCTGCAGTCACTTCCCAGGTAGAATAGCCTGTCCATGCTGTAGGGGATCATTCTGCCTCTACCTGGCTTGGAAACAAGACTTTCAATTCACCAAAGGCAGTAAAAGATACATGTGGAATTTTGACTGTGTACAGATTAAAGCAACAGGTTCATTGAGAGTTTCAGAAAGAATTTAATGTGAGGGGAATGTTTCTCTGGAGGCCCTTCATGAATTAATCCAAAACTACATTTTTGTTGCCACAGGAAAGAAACCAAAGACAGAAAAAGAAGACAAAGTTAAGCACATCAAGGTAATCTTGGGTGATTCAGAGAGAAAGCCAAAGTTGGATCCTATTAATGACTCATATTCTGCTTTGTAAAGACGAGTCACAGGGCCTCTGTGGACTGTGTCATCTTTCTTCCTTTGCTTGTGTCTTCTGTGCTTTACATGTTTGCTCTTCAGCATGTATCCACTTGCAGACGTAGGTACACAGGGCCCTACCTCATCTCGTTTCTCTGGGAAATTTATGAATGAAGTCACAGATTCTCACTGTGCTCGGCAGGCTGAGGCCTCCATCTGGCCACCACAGCCGTTGCCAGCGGTCATTTTGTGCCAGCTAAGCTCCACAACAGCTTAAGTCTCATACTATTCAGTGTATTTTCAGGCTATTAAATATACTTTAATATGTATTAAATATTATAGACCTCTATAAATGTATGAACTGTATGTTACAGACATTCCGTCACAGGCCCTTCGGTGGGGGACCCAGTGGTCACCGTCAGCACTCTATCAGCACGGCTCTCAGTGGCTGCCTTCTGTCCACCGTAGAATCATCTCTCACACCCCACAAGGGTCTTCCATGGGATGTGTGTGTGTGTGTCAGCTTCTCAGTAGGCTGTGGAGTCTGAACTCCCCTGCAGTCTGAGGATCTTTGTGCATAGATTAGATGGCCCTCGTTAAATAGTAAGAGAAGAGCCGAATATGCCCCGCAAAACTGGGGACAAGCTTCAGTTGCTGAGCAGAGAGCAGACACTGCGGTCACAGACCCAGGATCTCGGAGACATTGTCGAGCTCGCTGGCCCTCCCTTTGCAGATGAAGAAATTTAGGCGGAGGGTGTTTTTGCAGTGATGCTTTCAGTTTCACTTTCACTAGTTTTTATTTTTAACTAAATTTAAATATTGTACTGTATTAAAGGCCTAATTTTGTTTTAATTTTTCATTGTGGAAAGATTTTATGCACATAGGAAGGAGACAAATGAGTAAAATTTACCCCATAGGCCATCATTCAGATGAATTTTAACCTTAATCAGCTCCTGGCCAGTTTTGCTTCATCAACAGCCCCTCCCATTTCCTGACTTCTAACATGAAATTGCAGCCCTTCAACCATTTTTGACTTATAAAAGTAAATTATTTATTCATTTATTTATTTTTTAAATTGGGATGGAGTTTTGCTCTGTTGGCACAGGCTGGAGTGCAATGGCACAATCTTGGCTCATTGCAACCTCTGCCTTCTGGGTTCAAGTGATTCTCCTGCCTCAGCCTCCCAAGTAGCTGGGACTACAAACACGTGCCACCATGCCCAGCTAATTTTTGTATTTTTAGTAGAGATGGGGGTTTCACCATGTTGGACAGGCTGGTCTTGAACTCTTGACCTTAAGTGATTCACCCACCTCAGCCTCCCAAAGTGCTGGGAATACAGGCGTGAGCCACGGCGCTTGGCCCCAAAACAATTTTTTATAGTTCAGCTTAATGTGTGAAGCAAATTCCAAACCTCATAGCATTTCTTCCATAATAGTTCAGTATATATATTTAAAAGACAAGTGCTCTGTAAAAATACCGTGATGTCATTACTGTACCTGAAAAAGTTCACAGTAATTTCTCAATATCAGTGAATATCCAGCCAGTGGTCAGAGTTTCAGTTGTTTCATACGTGTTGTAACATTCATGTAGTTTGTTTACTTAAATTAAGACCCATAGAAAATCCACATGTGATTTTTGAATGTCTTTTAAGTATGTATGTTTCTCCTATATCACCTCTTAAAACATTTTTTTTCTTTTACAATCAAACAAACCAAGTTATTAGCCATATCATTTCTCACAGTTTTTTTTTTTTTTTTTTTTTTTTTGAGACAAGGTCTTACTCTGTCACCCAGGCTGGAGTGCAGTGACGTGATCATGGCTCACTGCAGCCCCAACCGCCTGGGCTCAGGTGATCCTCCCGCCTCAGCCTCCCTCTAGTAGTTGGGTCTACAGGTGTGTGCCACCAAGCATGGATAATTAAAAAAAAATTTTTTTATACAGGTGAGGTCTCATTCTGTTGCCCAGGCTGGTCTCAAACTCCTGGCCTCAAGTAATCCTCTTGCCTCGGCTTCCCAAAATGTTGGAATTACAAGCGTGAGCCTGGCCGAGTTTGTATTTTTAAGGCCTACATTTTGATTCATGTTATTTAGTCAGAAAAGTATAGCTTTCTCACAAATGTGTGAGAATTTGCTACAATTTCAAGTGTGACTGAATCGTATTTACTACTATTTTCCCATTATCTAGCTCAGTGCCTGGTCCAGAACAGATCACTAATACGTATTTGATAACTGAATAGATGCATCGGCATTTGTTGACTAAATAGATGTATAAATAAGTAGGATATGTGGGGTGGGAGTGAGGGGTTTTCCATTAGGATGCAGATTTAATTTCATAATCTCAGTTAATGGAGAAATAAGAATGGAGTAACAGATGTTGCCTTTTCAGCACACTTTGCTCACATGTATCCACTGTATTCCACTCAACGCCAGATGCCAGTGATGCTAAGATGCACTGTTATTTTATGTATCTCTTAGAAAAACTGCTTCCAATGAAACCATGACACGTAATGAATTGAAAGGCATGTCCTCTTTCAGGGATGTGGCAATGCGAGGAAATGTACATCTTAGTAGTTCATGCCATGTGGTGGTCCCATTTGTCCGGAATCTCTACGGCCACATCGGCACTGGTGGTGTCTTCACATGGCCCTAAAATGAGCAAGTTGTGGAAGGCACAGTCCTGGGTGGGCTTGACCATCCTGGCCCAGGGAAGTAAGTGAGAGATCCCCTTAGGTGCAGCCGTGTGGGTCAAGAGCCACCTTAGCCAAGTGTGTTTTATGAAATCCTTGTGCCATGAAGATATGATTCATACCTGAAACTTTTTTCTTGAAAGGACCTGATTCCTTCAGCAGAAGGCAGGTGATTCATTAGGCCTAAACACAGCCTAACTTTTGAATTTAGATCTACTTGCATTGTGCTTTACAGTGTAGCGGGGAAGCTCAGAAGAGGCCAGTGGGCTTCTCGAGTTCTGTGCTTCCTGGCTGTTCAAGCCATTGTGTGGACTCAGTGTCTCTGTAGAGTGTTTGAAAAGTGAACTCCCCAGGGCGTCTGGAATTGGAAAGTCAGGGGACAATTACTAGCTATTAATATATTACTTTTTAATTGTATGTCAAAACACCCAAGCACTGAGTTAATATATCCTCTGCAAATACACTAAACCTGCTTAGTCTGTCCAAATATGTAACTGGATACACTAGGTAGGTTTCTTCTACTGAGGAAATTTGTCTTTCATATGGTAACTAGGTATGAAAATTTGCTGTTGAAGCAAGCTTTTCCCAATCTTCAAGTTGAAGTTTTAATTAGTAAACAATGTTTACAACACGTAGGCCAAGTGTTAGAATTTTCTTGGGGTTACTCATGATTGATCTCCATGCTATATGTCCCCCAACAAATAGTCTCCCCGAGACTGGAAGACCCAAGGCCCATTGGCCATGTGGTAGGTGCAGAAGCGGCCTCGGCATCCTCTGACATTTCGCTTTGTGAGCGTATCCCTACAAACTCAGTGAGCCACGTTTTCCTTGAGGTAAGCCCCACCTGTGCGGCAGTAACTGGATATCTAAGGAAATAAGAACAAGAAAAACAGCTGGGTACAGTGGTACATACCTGTCCCTGCTACTCAGGAGGCCGAGGTGTAGGAGGATGGCTTGAGCCCAGGAGTTCGAGGCTGCAGTGAGCCATGATTGCACCACTGCACTCCAGCCTGGGCAACAGAGCCGGACCCCTTCTCCACCTCAAAAAAGAAAGCAAAACAATAGTGAGAAATCCTGGATTCTACATCATCAGTGCATGTATATGTTTCAGAAGATATCATGGAACAGTTTGCTCTGTGGGACTTCAGACAAGTCCAAGAATAATAAGAATAGAAGTAGTTAAAGCAGAGGGTGCTACTTGATATTTTTGAGCTGATTCCAAGTTCCCAGCTATGATTATTGTCTCACTGAGTTCTCCCTGTGATGGGCAGGTCATTTCCCTTTTATACATTTAGGAAATGGATGCACAGAGAAGCTGATTCATTTTCCCAAGGCTGCATTGCTTTACATAGCTGAGATCTGAGTCCAAGTTTGTCCACCGGGTGCCTCGTAGTCTTTGGGGCCTAAGCCAGGCCTTGAGGGGTGGACAGGGTCAAACTGGTGCTTCCCCAGCACTAGGGGCATCAGGAATGAAGGCCTGGAGATTAGAGTTGGTTTGTCTTTCCTGGATGAGACAGGAAACTGGCTTAATTAGGGCAGGAGTTTGTGTGAGGGGACAATGGGAAATATAGGCATGTAGGTGGGGCGAATAGAAATGGGTACTTCCTGCTTCGGAGGGTTTTCTGCAGCTGAAACGTACGCGCCTTGAAACTGTAAAGTGCTTCCAGATCAAAGTGTTAGTGTTATGAAGGAGACAGAATTGGGAAGGGCTGCCAAAGCCGCTTGGAAAAGATTAGGCCTGGTCTGTATTCGTTCTGAGCACAGACCTATGGGTAGAAGTTATAGAAAAGCAGATAGGGGTTCGGCTGCTCTTTCTCATAGAGCTGTTGGCTCTAACAGTGACATGAGCTGGATTAACACACGGCACACTCCCTGGCAGGGCTGCTACTGGAGTGATCCCTTCACTAGTTGGAAGAGGTCTTCAGTTTTCAAACTTTAATCAAATGAAAACACACGCCAGCAACTCACTTGAAAAACAGATAAGATGAGAGGTGCCCTGGGTGAAGCAGGTTATCAGGCTTATTCTGCCTGCCCGGAATCCTCCCTTCCCATGTGGTGGCTCAGAACGGGAGCTCCGAACCCAGTCTAAAGAGCTTGAGGGACAGTTTTACCGAATGAGACAAAGTTGAACTCCTTTGGCCAGGCGCGGTGGCTCACGCCTGTAATCCCAGCACTTTGGGAGGCCAAGGCGGGCGGATCACGAGGTCAGGAGATCGAGACCATCCTGGCTAACACGGTGAAACCCCGTCTCTACTAAAAATACAAAAAATTAGCCGGGCGTGGTGGCGGGCGCCTGTAGTCCCAGCTACGCGGGAGGCTGAGGCAGGAGAATGGCGTGAACCCCGGGGGGGCGCAGCTTGCAGTGAGCTGAGATCACGCCACTGCACTCCAGCCTGGGCGACAGAGCGAGACTCCGTCTCAAAAAAAAAAAAGAACTCCTTGGAGCACACTTAGAGCAGGAGGGAGTTGATATGTAAAGGAGGCCTTTCTCACCGGGATGGGAAGGAGTGGGAGGCAGGAGAGACTGCTGTGGAAAGGCGGTAGCTGGTGCCACTGGCATGGAGGGAGGAGACGTTTCTCCAGAAAGTGGAAGAGGATACGGAGGATGCAGATAAGAGCGGCCTAAAGAGGAGTCCCCGGTGTTTTGCACCTTCAGAAAGGAGTGTTGGGAATGGAGGTCGTTTTGTGGAGAGGGTGTTTCACTTTGGACGTGCTGCCTTTGAAGAGAGCCCTGAAGGTGAATGCCAGCTAGCAAGTTGGAGGGCATAGCACTCGAGTGAGTGCCCAGCGGGCAGATGTGTGGTCATTTACCTGAGAATAGCATTGGTGGCTTTGGAAACTGATGCCTTCTCTAAGAGATGCAGACAAAGGCCCGTGGAGAAGAGGCAGAGAAAAGTGAGCTAAGGGAAGAAGTCAAGAGGGAAGCTGCAGTGAGAGAAGGGAGGAAGAGAATGACAGTGGCCTCATCCCAAGCAAGGAGCGGAAGGAAGGTGGTTCTGGGACCGGGCAGGAGGCCCCAGCCTGTCTTACGAGAGCTTCTGTTCTCAGTGGCATTGCGCCTCTGTGCTGGGTGTGTGCACTCGCCAAGGTCCAGTTCCCTGACCCACTTGTGAAGTCCAGCTGTCAGCCTACACATTCTGTTAGCAGAGACCTAGAGATGCCCTGAAATTTGATGTCCTTAAATCTCGCTTCAAAGAGATTGGCTTTGCACAGATGAATTAGAGCATTTTGGAAGGTGGGAGGTGGGCTGGAGGCCCATTAAACCGGGCTTCAGGGACAAGGGGCATTAGCACGGTGTTGACAGCATGGGCTCAGAACAGAGGGGAGTCCCTCTGCTGTCCTCTAACTCTGGTCCGTCCCCAAGCCCATTCAGCAAGTGTAGCTTCAAGACCAGCTAAAGTATTATTTTACAGGTCTAAAGAAGCATGCTCCTGTCCCTGAACTCTGTCTTGTGCCAGTTTGCTTTTGCTTAAAATCCCTTAAACCAGAGACCAAACCTTGGATTCTGTAATTAGAGCAAAGGTTCTTGAGCATCAGTGTTTGGCGGCGTTCACGCACCGTGGAGGAGTCTGGACCCAAGCAGAGTGTTTTTTTCTTTGATTATCTTTGGAGCAAGGGGAGAAAATTAAAAGCCAAGAAAGCTATGGGTTACTTGATTTACAGAAGAGCCTCTATCTAAAGTGAGAAAGGGAGCAGAAAGAGGAGATGTGAATCCTGGCCAGGATTAACCGGGCCAGGTTACGGTGCAGCAAAGCAGGAGGCAGTTGAGCCAGGGCAGGAGTGGGGAATTGGGCGTCCAGGAAAGGCTTCGGGTGAAGAGTGTCAGGGCCTGCAGGATCTCTGTGTTCATTTTACGTAGAGAACTCCATACCCCTTTTCTTCATTTGAGATATTTGGATTTTTAATATAGCTTAGATCTAGATATTCCTACTTCTAATCATTTCAAAAATTTTGACCCAGTTTAGTGAAGATCCTTCTCTCTTGGGCTTGTTCTGTACCCTGGATGGAGGTGTTTCGAGAGGTGCTGGCTCCGTTTTACTGTGCCATTGACTGTACTGTCTGTCCAGAGTGACAGTGTCAGTGAGATGATTGGCACTGATGGCTTTGAAATGACGGGGTTTCTTTTGAAGTGGGGTGAGGGGAGTAACAGTGTTTGGAATAGTCTCTCCCAGCCCCCGTCGGTGGAATATATGATGCCATTATAGAAGTGGTCAGTGCAGGATACAGGGTAAGAATGGAGAGAGTAGAAGGCCGGGCACAGTGGCTCATGCCTATAATCCCAGCACTTTGGGAGGCTGAGGTGGGCAGATCACCTGAGGTCGGGAGTTCAAGACCAGCCTGGCCAACAGGGTAAAACCCCGTCTCTACTTAAAATACAAAAAATTAGCCAGGCATAGTGGCAGGCACCTATAATCCCATTACTTGGGAGGCTGAGGCAGGAGAATCTCTTGAACCCGGGAGGGGGAGGTTGCAGTGAGCCAAGATCATGCCATTGCACTCCAGCCCGGGTGACAGTGTGACACCCCATCTCAAAAAAAAAAAAAAAAAAGTATGGAGAGAGTAGAACAGTGTTCAAAAGAGTGTCTCAGTCTCCACTGGAATTAGGGCAGGATACAAGGGCTTCTTAAGACAGAAAGCTCCTGGAATTGAACCATATTTCGTGACCAAAGACAGAGTTCAGTTCCGGTGTCTCCGCAGGCTAAAAGTAGCGTGATCTTGGAAAATTAATTTAGTCTCTGAGTCATTGTTTTCTCAAGTAATAAAAGTATCACTTGTCACTAATTAAACTGTAGATCATGTGTAACACTTAGAGGTCTTCAATGGAGAAATCAGAATTAATTTAGCTTTTTAAATATAGGCAAGCCTGACTGCCTCATTACTTTTATAAGAAACCTAGAAACAGAATGACTAAAAAAATAAGGTCAGACAGCAAAGGAAGCCCATACAAATGAGCAGTTCTCTCGTAGCTTCTTCAGAGGTCTGCACTTAGTTCTTTTTGAGGGAGTTGAAGAAATGGAGGTGGAATAGTGAAAGGTGGGGCATGACTCGGGGTGGGGAAACTGACCACGGGTCATTGAGGATGCCATTGAGAAAAGAGGCTGCTGTCAGAGAGGTGGAGAATTGCAGCAGTGTCAGACAGTTCAGGCCGCCATGGAGGGACAACGTGGTCCATCAGGGGTCAGAATATGGGTCTGGGGGAAGGGATTTGAGAAAAAGCCATTGGATTTGGGAGAGCAGAGTTTTGATGGTGACCTTTGGTAATGGTGAGTACATATTTAACTAATAAGTGCCATGTACGTAGTTAGCTCATTTAATCTTCACCTTATCCCTATGACATGGGTCCTATTATTGTCCCCAGTTTACAACTGTCCGCGGTGCCCTAGGGTGGCTTACAAAGGTTAAATAAGGAGCCGCAACTAGTGAGGAGTGGAGGTGCCAGGCTTTGCTCCAGGCCCTTCTGATTCCAAAGCCTGAGCTCTCAAGACCCTTCTGGGAGCTTAATTCTGCAGGTGGAGAGGAAGCGAGACTGCAGGAACTAATGGGGGCCCAGGTGGAGAGGCGAAGTCCAGAAAGGCAGACAGCGGGTCGGAAGTTTGGTTGTGAAGGAAGGGAAAACCTGCTGACTCACCCAGGTCACAGGCAAGTGGTTTTTTTTTTGTTTGTTTTTTTGTTTTTTTCAGAAAGGGCAGACTTTTTTTTCTTTAAGAATCAGGCTCTCACTCTGTCACCCAGGCTGGAGTGCAGTGACATGATCATAGCTCATTGCATCCTCGAACTCCTGGGCTCAAGAGATCCTCCCAACACCACAGCCTCCCAAGTGTCCAGGACAGGAGGCATGCACCATCACACCCGGCTAATGCTTTCATTTTTTGTAGAGACAGGGTCTTGCTATGTTGCCCAGGCCAGTCTCGAACTCCTGGGCTGAAACGATCCTCCAGCCTCAGCCTCCCAAAGTGCTGAGATTCCAGGGTGAGCCACCGTGCTTGGCCCAAGAAAGGGCAGATTTCTTATTTAGAACTTGTAAGAGAGAAGGGTGCAAGATGCTGGGGGAGAAAGGAGTAAAAATCATGCCTGGTAGGGATGGATATTCTGGGCCTGCCCTTATGTTGGACCTTTGGGACATCTGGTAAACCAGGCAGTGTATGGTTTATTTAAAAACCGAGCTATACAGTGGAGCGATGCCTTTGAAGTCATGTTATTAAGGTGGGAGTTTGCCAGGTGGGATTATGAAGGAGGAGGTTATTTCCCCTCCTTCCGTTAGTGACTTTTTGAGGATTTTGGGGGGATTGATTCCAAGTAGTGTATAAATAAGCTGATGAGAGCACCCACCATGTTTCAGAGCCGACCACTGTTGACTTTTCCAAGCGCAGTCACATCTACTTGCATGATCCTCTGCTTCCAGTCCTGTGTTCCTTCTGCTCTCCACCCTCTTCCGCTTGGGATTCCTTGGGCGTTGTCCTGTATGGCTTTTGTCTGACTTGATTGCTATCATAGCAGCAGATGCAAGCTCACCTTGAGAGCTGAACGTCCACAGGCACCTCAGGGCTGGCTTTTGCAGAGCTGTTTAGCACAAGGGAATGGAGGGTTCTGGTGCACTTGAAAAAAAGCGCACATTTAGAGCTCCAATAAGGGAAAGGAATTTGTTCTCATTATTTCATTAGTGTGTACGTGCAGAATTCTTGGGCTGGATGAGATATTCAGCCACCTGAAGGGCATTTATGTAAAGCCCATGGTGTGGGGTTGCCTGGCTGGACTCAGGCCAGGGTATGGCCCTCGTGATCAGCCAGCCATCCAGTGCAGGGCCTCAGGTGGCCAGAGGCCATGGCAAAACTTATCTGCAGAGAATTCGTCTACAACTTCCTCTGGGCTCCTGTTCCTGGGCCAGTCACTGAGGCAGAGCTTTTCCTAAGAAATAATTATGAAAGAGGTAGCATGATTCCTCCCTTAGGAGAAAGCCGGGCATTGATTCTTTTGAGCACCCCTCAGAGGAGGAAGAGTGTGGAATCCACGCAGTGCAGCCTTTTACAGAGACAGTGATGCAGCTCTGTGTAGCCCCAAAGCTATTGTCTGCAGGTGGAAGCATTTCCTAAAGGCAAGCCAGATGGGCCGGTACCGTTTCCTTGAAGGAAAATGGAAGGAGCTGAATATCCAGCCGTGTACCCTGGGCAGAAATGTGCTTTAAAACATGCCAGTTTAAAGAAGCAGGGAATGAGTGTATTCGGCAGCTGAGCATGAATGACCCACGCATTAAAGCAAGTAGGCAGAGGGTAGAATTTCAGCTAAGAGAAGGGAGGGGAAAGGAAGTGTTCTCAATTCTTTTTTCTTTTCTTCTTCCTAGCAAGAACCAGTTGAGTCATCTCTGGGGCTTAGTAATGGAGTAAGTGATCTTTCTCCTGAGTATGCGGTCCTGACTTCAACTATAAAAAATGAAGTGGATAGTACGGTGAACATCATAGGTAAACTGTTTTGACGTCTCATTTTTTATACATACCAGCAGCCCCCTGGGGCCTAAAATTTGTAAAACAGTGAACTTCGAATAACATAGTCAGTGGGAGGAGGTCTTGGAATCATCTCAGAATGCAAGTTCCAGCCCCCAGATTTCAAGGCTGAGAAACGAAGGCTTTTGAGGATCAGATAAAGGAACTTAGATGGGTCAGCCTCCGTGGAAGAAGGCTGGGGTGACCTCCCAGGAGAAATGTTTGCTTCCCAGCGGCTCGTGGCTAGCGATCCCAGTCTTCCACTATTTGTTCCACGTGGACAAAAGAGTATTTATTGAACTGGGGAACCAAGGAGAGGGAAGATGGTCCTCGCGAGTCCTCTCAGCAACTGCTTCCTGGCAGACAGAGAAACTGAGGCACAGAGACATGTTGCCAAAGGGCCCACCCTGATTCAGCAGATATTTTTGAGCACCTTCTGTATATCAGACTCGGTACTAGGAGCAGGAAATAGATGGAGGAGGCCCAATTTCTTTTTTCATGGAGGGACACAGATAGTAAACAAAGACACCCCCAGATAACTGCAGTGTTACCATGTGTGGTAAATACTGCAAAGGAAAAGAAAGGAGAGAGAAAAACCAAGGCACCAAATTGAGATCGAAGATCTCAGAGGAGCAGTGTTTTCCCTCCTTCGTAACAGTCGAATAACTTCCAGATGTGGCTGGCTGTGCCCACCCCCGAGGAGGGCAGGCTCTTCACGATGAACATGTGTCTTCCCTTGTTCCTCCTGTCCTGTATGGCCAGATGCACAGGTGTAGTGCCCAAAAGACCTCAGCCTGCTTTCCCTTTAAGGGGAAGGAGAAGAAAAAACTCCTTTTTATTTTTACTTTCTTTTAGCATTGAATTTTTGTTGTGTGTGTGGTGACTTCTGTTTTTAGGAAACGGAAGAAGCCAGCAGCATGCTGAATTGTCCTGACAGGCCTCCGCTGGCCTCTTGCCGAGGTCAGCAGTGCTTTTTTTTGTATTGAAACCATCTCCCGGGCAGTGTAAAAAGTTTGCAGGTGTGGACATTCTGTCTGACCGGCCTCTGCAGTGCTGTATAACCCTGTTGTATTTCTTGATAAAACACAGCCCCACCCTTTAACAAAGCAAAGATTGCTATGAAACCAGAGAGTCTATTCATTACTCTGGAATAAATAGAGCAGTCTGTAGTGACCAGACATATGGCAATTAGGAAGTCATGGAGTTGGGATTTTTGTCTTAATTTTGGCTGCCCAAAGTGCCCCCTGTAGGATATTCTTTTTTTGGTAATTGTTTCCAAATTTGCCTGTTTTTATCTATGGTGAAACTCAAGCAGCCTTTTAAGGCAAGCCTGCAAACCCAAGTGTCAACATGGGCTCCTGAAGGCTCAGGAGAGCAGATTCACACTTACTGACCAGTGTTAGGGTCCCCACGAGGGCCTTCCAGTTGAACTCAAGGTTGGCAGACTCTGGCCGCAGCACTTGCTGTGTTTTTAGGATGGCCAGAGGTGACACAAGGCTGTGGAACCCTGGGTGTTCATCTCTTCCCGTATCCTTCGTTTCCCCTTCTTTTTGCCATATTTTATTGTGCTTCAGATAGAAATTCTATTTATAAGATAAAAAGTAGCTCTGGGGCTGAGCGTGGTGGCTCATGCCTGTAATCCCAGCACTTTGGGGGGCCAAGGCGGGTGGATCACGAGGTCAGCAGATCAAGACCATCCTGGCCAACATGGTGAAACCCTGTCTCTACTAAAAATACAAAAAAAATTACCCAGGCATGGTGGCGCATCCCTGTAATCCCAGCTACTCAGGAGGCTGAGGCAGGAGAATCGCTTGAACCCAGGAGGTGGAGGTTGCAGTGAGCCGAGATTGCACCACGGCACTCCAGCCTGGGCAACAGAGTGAAACTCGGTCTCAAAAAACAAAAACAAAAACAAAACAAAACGGTAGAGGTAACCAGTGTCTCAAGGGTCAACGATCTGGGAGCAGAAGCGTGGATGAGACGTGTTGGGCTGGAGCTACGGCTCCTGCTGGAACTGCCACATGTCCACCCCTCACTGTGCCCTGTGGACAAAGTCTTTGCAGCTGCTCCACCATAAGGAGACCCACCACCAACCCCACTGTCTCTATGAGCAGCCACAGGGAGCGTAACTTGTTCAGAGTAATTCAAGTTCAGACAGGTATGAAAGCGGTGGGCAGGGCCTAGGTCATGCCAGACCCCGGGGACCTGGGGGCACTCAACTCCTTCTCTTGGGGGCAGTGGTGACATGATGCACTGGCATTCTTTATTTTGTGAGAATAAATGGGGAGCAGAATGGAAGCAGAGCCCAGGTGACAGCCAAGGCAGGCCCACACACAGTGTCAGAAACAAGGGGATGGACTTGAGAAGGACGGTGAGGGAAGACAGGAGGAGCTGACAGTTAATTATAAACGAGGTAGCAGCAGCCAGGGAGAGAGGGAAGGAGAAAATAATACATAGCCTCAAAAAAGATGACGGCTTTCTTGAGTAAATAAAAACTTCTTAAGGCTGAAAACACAGCAGCAAAACTCCACTGCCCAGGTCTCTCGGTTGGCACCTGGTGACTGAGGAGTGGCCCCACAGTCTCACCTCAGTGCCCAGGCGCTCCAGGTCCAATACAGCCAAGAATAAAGTATGTTGTTATGGGTTCTGTGTCTGGGCATATTGCGATGTAAGGGTTCACATCTCTTATGGAGTTTCATCTTGCTAAGAGCGTTCTAGGGGTGTGGATAAAATCAAATGTCTTGTCTCAGGCCCCTTCTCCTAAGGGGTGACAACTCAGCTTCCAGGAAGAAGGCATGGGCACGGCTGACAGCATGGGTGATCTCCTAAGAGGTGGTGCCCTCCATCTAAAGATTCACCCAGAGCTACTTTGTATCTTTTTTTTTTTTTTTTTTTTTTTTTTTTTGAGGCAGTCTCCCTCTGTCACCCAGGCTGGAGCGCAGTGGTGCCATCTCGGCTCACTGCAACCTCCACCTCCTGGGTTCAAGCGATTCTCCTGCCTCAGCCTCCTGAGTAGCTGGGACTACAGGGATGCGCCACCATGCCTGGGTAATTTTTTTTGTATTTAGTAGAGATGGGGTTTCACCATGTTGGTCAGGCTGGTCTCGAACTGCTGACCTCAAATGATCCACCTGCCTTGGCCTCCAAAAGTGCTGGGATTACAGGTGTGAGCCACCGTGCCTGGCCTCTACTGAGTTTTTACTGGGATACATCCTGTGCTTCCCTTCGTGTAGTAGACTGAGATGCTGTTTTCTCACAGGGTGCAAGGTGCACGCTGCCCCGTCCCACTCTTGCCCCCTCCTGCATTCTGTCACCCTGGTGAGGTGTATGCAGCCTGTAGTCAGGGACAGCCTGGCCCAGGCACCTACAGAAGATCCCTGTCTCTGCATCACCAACCCCACGGTGACTGTCTCTCCTACCATGGCTCTTGAGTGCCTATACCAAATCATAGCTGTATTTTATACCGAAAGAGCACGAGATTAGAAGTCAAAAGATGTGGGTTCTGGACCTGCTTCTGAAGTTTTTTATTTACCATGTGATTTTGGGCAAACTCCTTAATCTTTTGAAATTCAATTTCTATATAGATTGGAAATAATATACAATTATTTATAAAATGGAAATATTTAAAATTATATAGAAAATGGAAATAATCGTACTGATCCTGCCCATCTCACAGAGTTATTGTGAGGATGAAGTGAAATGTACCGATCAATCACTCTGGGGCTAGAAGGGGGTAAAATGATATGTTATGATTATGATATTACCAAAATCATATTAAAATATATTTGATTAAGAAAAGTAGCCTCCATCTGTGCCGTGTCATCAGGGCTGGTGTGACGTTTAACTCCTGAAACTTTCAGAGGGGTCGGGGGAAATTTCTCTGTATGATGCTCTGCTGATGGCCTGATTTTGTATGCCTGCTAGTAAGTTTCATTCTTGACTCTGCAGCTACCTGGGTGACCTTAGCAATTTACCTGAGCTCTGGGTTTCAGCTTTTTTCAACTGTAAAATGGTAGGACCAAACCACCTCCAAGGACCCCTCTGTTTCTAATAATCTGCTTTTAAGCACTTTCTCTGAGGCATGGGAGCAAGCTGCTTTCTCAGGTGGAGACCTACATTAAGTCAACAATTGCTAATAAAGTGAGAATGACCTTTTAAAGAATCAAACCGGTTCATCAGTAACCAGCCATAAATAATATTGTTATAATTCTCAGCAACTAGATTCACATAAAATTGCATTCCTGTGGGTGACTCTTTTCAGATGTACTGACTTTAACAAACTGGAGGAACTTAGTGGATTTCTAGTTCTTCTGTTTGAGAATTTCCCTGGCACACAATAGAGAACTTTTGAAAAGAAATGTCACTATTAGTTATGAGCCTGAAGACTCACTAAGGTGAGATTCAAAAGTTTTTATCCTGAGAGGGGCTAAGAAAGCCCTCAGTAGCTCAGTTTGGACTTCATTAACTCTCTCTGTTAAGGAGAGCATATTATAAAGAGTTGAAATTTGGAGTCGGGTAAGGCTAACACTGAATCCCAGTTCTGCTGCTGATTGTGTCTCTGACCTTGAATTAGTTATGTAGTTCTGTCTCGTACGGTTGTTTCAGCATGTCTAGAATGGGGATCGCTATTGTGCCTTCCTCATGGGTTGTGAGGTCTTGGGAGGTGGTAGGGAGAGGCAAAGATCAGTGCTCAGAAAGTCAGCTTTTGTCATTATTATCAGTCAGGACACTCTTTGGTACCTAGAGGAGTGCCACTTCTGACTCTGTTTGCTGTAGCAGATAAGTTTGTTATTCGTGTGTCTTTTCCCCCGTCAGGAGTCAGTGTTGCTGTCTGTTTTGCCGCTTGGTGGTTCAGGGAAATCAGTTCACATGGCGAGAGAGAGAGAAACAGATAGAGACTGGTTAGGGTGTTGATGCTCATCTGAGAGCATTTTGATGTTGGGATTTCCCTGCTTCTCTCATGGGCTTTCACTCGAGAGCTGGAAAGTTTCTAAAGTACCCACGATGTTTGGATGGAGAGAAGCCATTGTCCCTTACCAGGGCATAAAGCAAAACACTCCTATGGGGGAATCTGGCCTGAGAGATGACATAATTATATTAACGCGGTATCCGGATCATAGCCCAGAAAACAAAGACTGACTTTTCTGTCCTGGTCACCCGCATTCAGGACACACCTAAAATCTGCATGGACGTGCTTGTCTACTTTTTTCCCCAAGTCATGTATATGAAGTGAAATATGGTAAAATTCACCCCTTTTAAGGCATACGGTCCTATAAATGTTGACAGATGTGCTCAGTGATGTAACTACCACCACACTCAAGACAGAACATTTTCATCACCCCAACACGTTTCCTCCCTGGCCCCCAGCCCTCGCACCCACAGCCGGTTTCAAGAGTCCACTTGCCAGAAGTCTTGACGTTTTTCTAGAAAACATTGATTGGCACGTCCCGTATTTGCAGATTGTCACAATCCCCTGCAGGACTCGACTCTGGCTTCAGTTAGTGAGCCTCGGCCCCGTCCCATGTCCATTTATTCAGGGGAGAGTCCCTGAGTGCCTCTCTGGTGGGAGTTGTGAGCATGTGTCATGACTGGACACAAAAAGTTCATACTTTGGTTGAGGCGAGATGCCATTGACCAACTCAAAGCTCCATACGGGTATATAGAGTTAACCAGCAACACGGGGCCAGAAGTGTCACAAGGTCGTGGCCCGTTGTAGTTTCGGCCGAGTGACGGGGACGGTGAGTGACAGGCACCCAGGGGAGAGAGGCCAGTCTGTGCCGGCGGGTCAGGAAAGGGCTCCAGAAGTCAGGGGCATGGTGAATGCTGCCTGTTGCTCAACCCCCACCCCCGTGCCACTACGTCATTGAAGCCTTTGATTCCTCAAACTGGAAAAAACACCCCACTTCTCCAGCTTCCATTGTATGGCCCCCTTCTTTTTCTTTTCTTTCTTTTCCTTTTCTTTCTTTTCAGTGTTCACAGCCTTAAACTGACTCTCTAGGTGGTTAGTCGCTGGCCTATAGCCATGTATATGCACTTCTTACAAACCGGATCCTTGACTGCATCTATCTTCCGCTGCTCCTTCTAGCTGCCCTGGGAGGCTAGGAGGTGCAAAGCAGGTGTTCCATAAATCTTTGTTAGTTGAATAACCGGCTAGGACGCCATGGGGAAAAGCAGTGAGAGAAAGAATTCCTGGTTGGACAAAGGGATCTGGCTAGGGGGATACTTGAGCTGCTGCCATTGTTTGTAGTCCCAGCTGGCTTGCTGGCTTCCTGTTAGGAGCAACATGCAAAGGAGAGATGAGTTTTGAAATATTGGAAGTTAAAATGGCTTCGACTTAAGTCACATTTATCTGAGACCTTCATTGCCTTAGTGTGCAAGGTATCGCTGTGCCCTCCCTCCTCAAACTCTCACACCCCATTTGGTTTCTACCTCCACCCACCAGCTGCTTCTTAGGACTTAGGATAGGGCAGGACATTGTCTTGTTTTCCTGCCATTTTATTTTACTTGGCGGGAAGATGCAGAAGAAACTTGGGAGAGGTCAGTGTAGGTCAGCGTCAGTCTGTGTCTAGTGACCTGCATAACTGATGTCCTCACCCTCAGATAGGATAATCCAAAGGATGAAATAAATGGGCTTGGGAGTCTGCCTGCCATATATAGCCTGCCTGCCTTTTCTTTAATTTTATCCCTACCAGGAAAACCTAAACAGGATCCGGTTTCCCTTCCATTCTGTGTGCTGTGGCTTTTGGACTCTATTATCACATCCCCAAATCCCCTGTCTGAGCCTCTTTTGTGCCTTTCCTTTCTTTATTAAAGAACCTATGAATTGCCACTGCCCACTAAAACCTTCCCTGCGTAGAAATCAGATAATGTGCTTATCACTCCACAGAAAGCAATTAAAACAGGAACCTGTTTATAAACAAAAATACTTCAGAAAATAAAATAGTTGGAGTGATTAAAACAGGAGCCTCTCCATGACGCCTGGCGTCTCAAGGAGACTGGAATGTGTTCTAACCCGAATACTTTGCTGATTGGTGAGAAAATGACAGCAACATAGAGCACCACATATACTCCAAGCTGTGTGAGTTTGAACAAGTCACTCTCCCTCTCTGTGCCTGAGTTTCTTCATCTATAACCAGATAACGATGCTTTCTCTGTCATCCTTATGGGTTAAAATGTTAAAATAACAGATACAGTTGATGATGGTGGCAAAGTGCTTTGAGGACCTTGGGAATTATTTCTTCACCTTTATTTATTGAAGCTAATTTTCAGGGACATTTCATCCAACTAACAGCGGTATGAGGTCAGTTTCGTTCAAAATTAGGGCAGGACCTTAGGGACCTTCAAATGAAAATGGCCATGAAACATCACTACTTACCTATGAGAATGGCCAAAATAAATAAACACTGACAACACGAAATGCTGCCGAGGCTGTGGAGAAATTTGATCACTCAGACATTGCTGGTGGGAATGTAAAATGGCACGGTCACTCCGGGAAGCAGTTTGGCAATTTCTTGTAAAATTAAACATGAAATTACCATATGACTCAGCAATTGCATTCTTGGGCATTTATCCCAGAGAAATGGAAACTTATGTTCATACAAAACCTGAACACAAACATCCATAGCAGCCTTATTTGTAATAGTCAAAGGCTTGTAGCAACTCAGACATCCTTCAGGGGGAGAATAAACACACTGGTACTATACCGTGGAATACTACTCGGCAATAGAAAAGGAACCGATGACTGATACACGCAACAACTTGGGTGACTCTGCAGTGAATTATGCTGAGTAAAAAAACAGCCAGCCTCAAAAGTCTACTGTATGAGTCCATTAATATAACATCCTTGAAATGAACAAATTAATGAAACAGCGAACAGATTAATAGTTGCTCAGGGGTCATGGACAAAGAGATGGATGGGGAGGTACTGAAGGAAGGTGGCTATGGTTACAAAGAATAACATGAGAGAGATTGGTGGTGATGGAACCGTTTGGTGTTTTGACAGTGGTGGTGGGTACATGAACTTTCATGTGTGATAAAATTGCACTTAGTCCTGGTGCAGGTACACACTCACACAAGAGTGCAAGTAAAACTGAGGAAATCGGAACAAGATGGGTGGATTGTTATTAATGTCAATATTCTGGTTGCGATATTGTATTCTAGCTTTGCAGCATATAACCATTGGAAGAAAATGAATAAAAGGCACACAGGATCTCTCTGTATTATTTCTTACAACTGGATGTGAGTTTACAATGATCTCAAAATAAACAATATAATA
This sequence comes from Symphalangus syndactylus, assembly GCF_028878055.3. Taxonomy (NCBI): domain Eukaryota; kingdom Metazoa; phylum Chordata; class Mammalia; order Primates; family Hylobatidae; genus Symphalangus; species Symphalangus syndactylus. Next base: position 157,591,756 of record NC_072426.2, on the reverse strand, counting down.
AAAAAAAATTGAGGCAGGTTTCAGAGCCAGGGTGGTCAGAATTTATCTTATCAGTGTTCTGGGGAGCTGATGCTACTAATGTTTGCTAAAATTGGAGGTCTGACTCTATTCCATTGTGCTGATATTTCAGCTAGTTGGACATGTTGCCTGCAGAGCAGGAAGAGAGCTGGGAGTGTAAGCAGAGCAGCCCCCAGCTAGATGTGACACAATTGGGTGAATTTTCAGGGTCCTTCGTCTTTAGTAAGGTTTGATAATGTCTCCCTGGATCGTAGAACCCGGAAAATAAGCACAGCGCCTTCTTTTGGAGCAAGAGCAGGGAGCAGAAATCGGTCAAGTTCAAAATACTGTCATGTCTGGCCCTGGGGCTGGGGCTGGATGCCGCCTCTGGTCCTGTGGCCTTGGCTGTGACGGGGTTGACTGTGGAATTCTGCTGAGCTGGATAGGACATGGCCACCGTGCGTGCCATTGGCAGGCATGCTGGAGACAGACCTGGGGAGCCAAGTGTTGGCCGGCTGCTCCCTGGGAGACATCGCTACAGAGCTACAGAGCTCAGGCGTGTTCTTCAGCCCCATGGCAGGGGACAGATGGTGATGGGATCCTGGCGACCTGGCTCTTTTGGGGAAGACTTTCTTTCTTGAGAACGTGTGCTAGAATTGTGAGGTCAGGAGACTTTGCATGATGGCTGTCTTTTCTTTGAAGTTGTAGGACAGTCCCATCTGGATAGCAACATTGAGGATCAAGAGATTGTCACCAATCCGCCAGACATTTGCCAAGTTGTAGAGGTGACCACTGAGAGCGATGAGCAGCCGGTCAGCATGAGCGAGCTCTACCCTCTGCAGATCTCCCCTGTGTCTTCCTATGCAGGTAAGCGTCAGCGGGAGGCTCCGGTAGGGTCACCCATCTCACCACCCCACGGAGCATCTCTCCTCTGTCCTAGGAGTTATTCTTCCTGGAGTTTTTCCTACTTTAATTATCTTGATCAACATCTTCTTGGACACTTTTGTTCTTAGGTAGAGGACGGGATCACAGCATTTCTTCACTCAGTTGGCTTTTAGTAGAGACGGGGATTCACCGTGTTGGTCAGGTTGGTCTCCAGCTCCTGACCTCCGGTGATCCGCTCACCTCGGCCTCCCAAAGTGCTGGGATTACAGGTGTGACCCACAGTGCCTGGCCTCCCATAACATTTTTCTATATGGTTACAGATAAGATTTCTTTAGGGCAGTAGTTCATCAGAGTCTAATTTATTAGCCCAAGTTATTAGAAATTTGGCCGAGTGTTTTAATGGATTCTCAGTTTGAGCAGGCTGGATAGGACCTTAGAGATGATCTCTTCCTGTTCCTTCATTTCTGAAAGGGAAGGGGCTTGCTCAGGGTCGTACCGTCAGCAAGTGTCTGGGTCAGGACTTGACCTCAACCTTCAGACCCCAAGCTCATTGCTAGATCCATTCCATTCCACCAAGCGTACTTGTCCTTTCCACGTATTTTCTCTTTCTTTTTGTATCTAGTACAGGTTCTAATTAGGCCAGATGACTGAGCCCATTTCCAGTTCCCCAGGGACTTGGCTACGTAATGACAGGAGTTGGCCCAGGCCGAGTCACAGGGAGAGGAACAGATCCAGTTGGTTCTTCCATTCTTACAGAGTAAAAGCATGGCTCCTTTTGTTTGCCAACATTACTTCATCTTCTCCTCTCTTGCTGATGATCTCCATTGAATTTTGTGGAAATCAATCGTAATTAGGAAATATAAATTGTGAGTCAGTGTTACTGCCTGCAGATATTAAAAATAAAAAGCAGAGGCCTATCCTAGCAAACTGCAGTTCAGCTCTAGTAAATAGTTTAGGGATTCTTCCCTGTGCTCTTTACACGCTGCCAAATGGGGTGTCCTCCAGTAGGTGCCACCCCCACCACTGGCTCCAAACAGCATTGGAATTAGAGTTGACTCAAAGGACCGTTGTTTGTGAATTATCAGCCACTAAATCTAATCTCATTTTCCCTGAATGCCAACTTTTTTTTTTTCACTTTTAGAAATTGTGGTAAAATACATTAACATAAAATTTACCATTTTAGCCATTTTTAAATGCACGGTTTATTAGCATTAAGTGCATTAATGTTGTGCAGCCGTCACCAGCATCCACCTCCAAAACGTTTTTCATCTTGCAAAACTGAAACTCTGTCTGCATTAAACTCCAAGTCCTATTTTCCCTCCTCCACCCCAGCACCTGGCAACCTCCTGCCTATTTTCTGTCTCAATGAATTTGGCTATTCTAGGTACCTCATATGAGTGGAATCATAGTGTTTGTTGTTTTGTGACTGGCTTATTTTACTTAGCATAGGTCCTAGTGTGCATTTATGCTAGGAACATAAGTGGAACGTCAGAATAAACCTTGGCCGCAGGAAGATTATAATCTGTCAAACAGGATAAGCTTGTCATCAGTGATTTATTCAGCAAATGCATTTTGAACTCTTATACGTACCAGTCCCTATTTGGTCCTTGCCAGTATGCAGTCACAAGAACTACTATTTTTTGCAAGTTTATTGTGCCCTGGGAACCATGCTCAGTGCTTGGGTACAGTTGACTATTTGTTGCTGTTGTTAATAGAAATAGGGTTGTGCCATGTTGCCCAGGCTGGTCTAGAACTCCTGGGCTCAAGTGATCTGCTCGCTTCAGCCTCCCAAAGTGCTGGGATTACAGGCATGAGCTGCCATGCCTGGTTTGATACAGTTGACTTGTTTGATTATAATTAGAGTAACCCTGTCAGCCTGGGCGTCATCATCATCCTGTTTTTAAAAGTAATGAATCTGGCTGGGTGTGGTGGCTCACATCTGTAATCCCCACACTGGAAGGCTGAAGTGGGAGGATCACTTGAGCCCGGAAATTGGAGACCAGCCTGGGCAACATAGTGAGCCCCCACTTCTACAAAAAATAAAAAAAAGTTAACCGGGTGTGGTGGCATGTGCCCGTAGTCCCAGCCACTTGGAAGGCTGAGGCAGGAGCATCCACTTGAGCCCAAGAGTTCAAGGCTTCATTGAGCCCTGATTGCACCATTGCACTCCAGCCTGGGTGACAGAGCGAGATCCTGTCTTAAAAAAAAAAAAAAGAAAAGAAAAAAATATATATATATGGATCTATGGCTGACATGGGTAAAGCAGTGTGTCTGAGGGAGGAACACCTGGGAGCACAGCTAGAACCCATGAGCCATTGATGCCAAAGGCTGTCCTTAATCCCCACCCTGTGTTGCTGCCCTGGACAGCTGCACGGGCTCTGCCGTTCAGAACACAGCCACGTCCCGTGATCTCATTTGATTTTCACAAGGACCCACCAAAGGAGGCAGAGCAGAATGTTTATGCCTTAATTTTACAGTAGAGCTAACTGAAGTGTGAAACACTCAGCCACTTTGCTTATATTTACATAGTTATGGCTAAAAACCCATGACTTTCTTCTATATCCTGCTGCTGCAGGCATCGTTACACTCCATGTGGTTTTCTTTCTCTCTTCTTTTTTTAGGGGGCTGGAGCTTTAGAATAGACTTCTATGTTTATCTGTTGAGTAAGACTTTTCTGAGGTCTTCTTGGGGATTCTGGAAAGACCTCTTCTTGCTGTTCTGCCAGCAGTGGCATTTGCTCAAGCAAAAGATTCCGGAGAACAGCAGATCCACGCAGAGAGAAATGAACATTTCATTACTCTCTTCAGGACATTTGCATAGATTTGAAAGGAAGGATTTCAGTGCCAGGATGGCGGTCAACAGGAGGTTTTGCTGGAGCCTGGCTTTTCAGCCTGGCCTTTGGTTCTTTCCGTTGTTTTCATTGTCTGGATTCTCCAGAGCCTTGTGGAGGGAGGCTTACTGGATGGAGGCAAAATGTTCCATTGCTGCTGCTTTTCTGGAGCTCACAGTGATGTAAAACATTTCCCTGTTACTGACTGTGGCTAATTTTAGTTTCTCCGTCAGAAACTGTATAACATGCAGCCAGGAAAGGCAGCTTTCTGCGTGTATTCACCTTTCTTGCTTTCTGTTCTCCGATAGAGTCGGCCATTTGCCTGTTTTTCGTGATGGAGTTCCTTTGTTTGGGCTGTTCATCTGAATTTCAACCTCCTCTGACCACCTTTTTTTTTTTTTTTTTTTGAGATGGAGTCTTCACTCTGTCGCCCAGGCTAGAGTGCAGTAGCGCGATCTCAGCTCACTGCAAGCTCCGCCTCCCGGGTTCACGCCATTCTCCTGCCTCAGCCTCCCGAGCAGCTGGGACTACAGGCGCCCGCCACCACGCCCGGCTAATTTATTTTGTATTTTTAGTAGAGACAGGGTTTCACTGTGTTAGCCAGGATGGTCTCGATCTCCTGACCTCATGATCTACCCATCTCAGCTTCCCAAAGTGCTGGGATTACAGGCATGAGCCATCGTGCCCGGCCTCCTCTGACCACCTTTATTCATCTGTTTGGGAAACTGGTATTTGGGGGCTGCTGTTTGCCACTTTTTCCCCTTACTGATCGTTGAATTATAATCCCAGTAGTTTATTACAAAACCACATTCAGCTTTGCAAGTCTGTCTTCTCCTCTATGGTCTAAATATTATGGTGAGAAAGAGAAGAGACAGTACTTGCGTTGGATGTTTTAAGACAACATAAAATTCTAGTGTGATTTGTGAAACTTTCATACTGGGGAGGGACATTTCAAAGTGCCACTTTGGGAAGCTCTGGCGGAGAGACATGTCATGTTTAAAGGTCCATTACACAGTGACCCCTTGCCTGATCTGTGGCATCAGAATTTTATTAGGTGGTTGATGGTTTAGTAAAAGAAAATCACAGTAGAATAATGGGGGAGGTTGGGTAAGAGGGGTTGGAGCGTAGACTCGAGAAGAAAGCGTCTCTGAAGGACTCACTGGCTATAATGAGAGGGTGGAGATCACCTGCTGACCAGCAGCCGTCAGTAAAGGCTTTGAATCCTTCGGGAAACCACACCAGGCTTGCATTTTGTTGGGCAGAGAAAAGACACAATAGCTTTGAGATTAAGAGGACTCCGATTTGAAAATAATTTACTCCTGGTGAAAGTAATTGAGAATATGACCAATAGAAAGAAATTCAAATCAAACTTGCTGAACAAGAGCCTTCCAGAAAGTGTAGCAGAATGTCAGAGTGCAAAAAGGCTTTCAGATAAAAATGTATCCTCTCCCTTCCCGCAGTGTTCCTGGTTAGACAATACGTATATTCTCAGGGAGGCGTTAAAAACTGGACTGGATAGAGAGTGAACCTACAACCAGCATCACCCTAGAACTGGAAGAGCTTTTGAGATCATCTAATCCAAATCCTCCCCTTCCCTCCCACCCTAGATGCTTTCAGGAAAACTGAGACCAGAAAGGTTAAGAGAATTACTCCTGTGCCTGTTGGTTCTGTGCAAACACCTTCAGCTTATTCGGCTTGTTTGGAGTTGCTAGAGAGGCGACTCCAGACTTCTTTATTCCATTGTATTCGAAGTAAGTAATAAAGAAAAAGCAAAAACAAATCCAAACTAATCAAAAGGGAAAATGAAATAACAACTTATGTTGATAGTTCAATAGCAACACTGATCTGGAGGCACAGCTGCAGTCAGCTCCCTTGTGTAAGAAGTCAGCATGGAAGTGGCAGTGGTTGGAGTCAAACCAAGGAAACAGAGGACATGGGGCACGGTGCATCCAGCAAAGCACTTTGAGCCACCGATTCTGGGGTCACAGAGAGAACTGCTGCCCTCAGGGGGAGGTTCAGGGTTCTCTGCTCCTAAGCTAAGGTACTCAAGGCCCCTTTTTAAAACTGTCAGTGTCCTAATATGGTGCATCTTCCTGACAACTTCAGATGCTGTGGAACTTAATCTAGACATGACGCTCTTTAACTCGCATTTGTGTCAGCTGAAAACAGAAGTTCAGAGCGTGTGTATCTTTTCTTATCCGCAGCTATTTCGCTGAAGGTGAAAACTGGGTACGTAAAGGAAGTTAGCATCCCGGTCACATTCACAGGCTGTGCAAGGTCTTACCCGGGAGCCTTACCCCGCGATCTGACTTCCAGCCTCTCCTGCACCTGCGACTGGGGCTGTGCTGGAATCCGAGCCCCCAAGGCATGCTTGGTGGCGTATCTTTGTTTGTACTTGGAGGGGAAAGGAAAAGAAGACAGTGTTATTTATGGAAAGTCATTAGGAGTGAAGAGCATCTGAACCCGTGTGAAAGGAAGAGAAACCTTGGCTTTGGAGCACAAAGAAAGCTAAGCATAAAATGGAAAGCGGATCTTGAAATGTTGTCAGAGGCCAGAACAGCAGGGAAGCGGGGCTGCTGTGTGCAGTGCACAGGCCCTGGAATCAGAAGTACAGTTTTGTTTTCTCTCCTCTGTGCTGTCTCGGTTGGCAACTTTGGCAAGTTTCTCAACATCTCTGTTCCTCATTTTTCTTCTTGGGAGTGGCTGTTCCGATTCCTGCCTCCTCGGGATGCTGAGCCAGCGCGAGGGTTCTGCGAGGAGGGAATTTTCTTTCTCTGTTGTTTTTCATGTGTTTCTGCATGGAAACAGTTCTTGTGCTCAGCAGTGTCAGGCCATCTTCATAGCTGGGATCATCGTCAGCTGAGGCTGAGGGCTTCTCTGGGCCTCTGTGGCTCCCAGCACAGGATGTTTTGGGGACACATGCCCAGTCCGAGGAGTGGAGAGATCTGTCTTCTGCATGCTCACGGCCAGCCCCCCGCGATTACTCAGGCTTGTGTGAAGTCACTGGAGAACAGTGGCTGAGAAACAGGCCCAGGGACTCCAGGCTGGGACCAGTGGAGTCACATTCTTACTCTCCTTGTTTAAGGAATGCACCTGTGGCACAGTTTGTCCATTTGTTCTTTTGCCTTTAATTGATAGAGAGCCTGATCTGGGGCTAATGCTCTCACTGGAAGAAAGGGCTCTGTCTGGGCTGGAGCCATCTCATCCTAGCTCTGCCACCAGGAAGATGTGAGACAGCAGGGACCGGGTGGAAAGCTGGAAGGCACTGGAGCATAAGAGCTCTTCTGCATAACGGGGGATGACAGCAGCTGCTTCCTGACGTAGGACCCCTGTGAGACCTACATGCAAAGCCTCTGGCATGGCACTGACCCATAGGGCTCCCTAAATGTTTGCTTCTTTTAGAACACGAGCTTCACTTTTGGATTTTCTTGTGTTGTGAAATATACGTCACCTAAAATTTACCATACTTTTGGGTATGGGGTTATTAAATTCAGCATTGGAACTAAATAGGAGGAAAGGCAGTTAAAGGTTGCCATCAGGAAGAGAAGCTATTGCAGTTACTGTTTAGGCCTTGTCTGTAAAACGAATGGCTCAGGCTAAGTGATCTCTAAATGCCTAAATATTGCACAAGCTCTGCCCTCTGTGATTTTATTTCTCAGTGGTTATGGATACTGGAAAAATCGCACACCATTGATATTTTATTTTACAAAATCAAAATGTTTTAAGCATAGGTCATGTGTAATCACTAGACCTTGATTCCATTAATCCAGCCTGTTGTGCAAACCCAGTGTTAAGCAGTGCTGATGTACGGAGTGTGTGCTGTGTGCCAGGCCCTTGCTAGGCTTTTCCCATGTACCCTCTCACTCACTCTCCATGTAATCCTCTTAGCTGGTGGCAGTGCCCTCATTTTACAGAGGAGAAAACTGCTGCTCAGTAAAGTTGAGAAACTTGCCCAGTGTCTCACAGCTGGCAGGCCAAATGGGGGTGGTAACTGATTGGCTGCCATAACCATGCAGCCACAAACTTAGTGGCTTGAAGCAACACACGTTTGGATCTTACAGTTTCTGTGAGTCAGGAATCCAGGTGTGGCTTAGCTGGGTCCTCTGCTGCAGAGTCTTGCAAACCTGCCATGGAGGTGTTGGCTAGGGCTGCTGTCTCATCTGAGGCTCAACTGGGGAAGGGTTGATTTCTAAGCTCACGTGGTTTTGGCAAAAATTCGTTTCTTGCAGGTTGTTGGACTAAGGGCCTCAGTCTCTTGCTGGCTGTTGGCTGGAAGCAGTCCTTAGTTCTTTGCCATAGGAGCCTTCCCAACATGGTTGCTTGCTTCAGCAAGGCCAGCAAGGCAGAGTGTTTCCTCTCCCAGCAGGTTTCTGTGTTATGTAACATGATCATGGACACAGGATCACATCCATTTCATCCCCTTTGCTGTATCTTATTTGTTAGAAGCAGACACATTCCATCCACACTCAAGGGAGGCAATCCCAAAGAAAGTGAATCCGAGGAGGTGAGGATCATGGGGAACACCCCAGATCTGTCCACCTACAGTAACCCACATGGCAGATGCAACTCTAGAAATCCAGGATCTAAGTCCTAAATGGGTGAGAGGTAAAGGAAGGATCTGAGTGGGATGGGGATAATGCAGGAAAACCTTTTGGAAACGGTCAACTCTGCATTGGGAGCTAAATGAATTGGTTGGCATGGATTGGAAGACAGGACCCGTGTGGGCATTGTGGACAGAGCTACAGTGAGGAGGGCCCCAGGGACCAGCGCCCCTTCCTGGGAGGTAGTGCCCAGTGTAGACACAGGCCGGCCCTGGCCAAGGGAGCCTCCTCACAGCTCTCAAGCCTGGTTTCTCTGAAGATTACAGAGTTGAAATTCACTCTAGCTTCTCCCATGTAGAATGTTTGACTTCACAAAGGGAGGGAGGTGATGCGTTTAGTTACTCAGTCTCCTTTTTATAAACACTGGGGACAGCTTGAGGGACAGGAATGATGGCCCTGTGTTTTTCTCTCTGTGAACAGAAAGCGAAACGACTGATAGTGTGCCCAGCGATGAAGAGAGTGCTGAGGTAAGCTGCCGCCCAGCCCGCCCACGATGCTGCCAAGGAAAAGCCTCCCGACCAGCTCCGGGCTTTCCTCGCTGCTGGTTACGCACCTTTCCTTTAGATCACAAGCTTCACTTTGGGATTTTCTTGTGTGGTGAAATATGCATCACCTAAAATTTACCATACTTTTGGGTTTGGGGTTATAAAATTCGGCACTGGAAGTGAAAGGAGGAAAGGGAGTTAAATGTTACCATCAGGTAGAGAAGCTGTGATGGCAGGAAAAGGGAATTGAAGTGGAGGCTGGGAAATGCTGATGCTCTTACCACTTAAACATCCTACTTCACCGGCAAAAATAGAACAGGCTTCCCAGCCAAAAGCAGTGACCAGCACACGTCAGAAAATGCTAAGCAAAAGCCTCTTCCACGTGTGCGTGGGTTCCCTCCCCCTGTGACCCGTGCCCAGAGCGCTGGTTGTGTGCCCCATCTCGATTCCGAGTGGGTCCCATCGCCTCTCCCTCCCGTAGATGGGGCGCGCACAATGTCAGAAAGTGGGAATGGAGATGGAAAGCATTCCTGCTGGCCGTCTGCTGGGGGTCTGTGCTTCAGTGAATGAGAGAGAGAGAGGGAGGGAGCAAGAGAGAGGGAAGCTCGTGGTTGTTTGAATTAGTGGTTTCCCACGTACTAAACACTTTCAGAAAAAGTGCAGGCATTCTGAAAAGACAGATGTACACGCTCACATACACCCTGGCCTGATTTCTTCAAGGTTGCAGCTCTAGCCTCTTCTCTGAATGAAGCCAGCCCTGAGGCCGCTGCTTGCTGTACACTGTGGAGCTCTAAGCTGCCCCCATTTGAAAGCAATCAAGGGGTGTTCGTTACCTATCACTAAGTTCCTCACTGCCTTTTCTCTGAAAATGCAGGTTGGCTCAGGTTGACTGGGCCAGTACTGAGGGACTGAGTCACTGTGCCACACTGGCCGTGGTGACCTGAAACCTATCGAGCCTAATCGGGCCGAGCCGCAGAGCACAAGGGAACCAGAAACCAAGCTGCTGCCTTCTTTTCCTGCCTCCATAGAGTAGTCTGGAAAGTATTTCTGGGAGGTAGCAAATGGGAATTGATTTAGAAAAAAAAAAAGAAAAGGGAAGAAAAACCATTACTTGGCATATGAATAGCTGGGTGCAATAGATTTCAGTTGAGGGATGTAGAGGTGCTAAGCCTTTGTTCATTCTGCAGTTTTAAAAAATTCAGCTAAAGTGCCAACACATGGGAACGACACATTTTTCATTTAAAAATTTTTTTGGTGGGTTGTTGTTTTGAAACAAGGTCTTATTCTGTTGCCCTGGCTGGAGTGCAGTGGCACAATCATAGCTCACTGAGCCTTGACTTCCTGCACTCCAGTGATCCTTCTGCCTCAGCCTCCCAAGTTGCTGGGGCTAAAGGTGTGCACCACCACGCCTAGCTAATTCTTATGTTTTGTAGAGATGAGGACTCACTACATTGCCCAGGCTGGTCTCAAACTCCTGAGCTTAAGTGATCCTCCAGCCTCAGCCTCCCAAAGTGCCGGGATTACAGGCATGAGCCACCACACCTGGCCAGTGATGCATTTTTAAAAAAGCCATCCAATAGAAGGAGAAGGAAATACATATCTTAATTACTTTCTTGCAAGGGGCGGCCACACTGGCGGAAGAGGAATATTGAAGGCAAACAGTACCTCAGCAACATGGGGACTCGGGGCTCCTACCTGCTGCCTGGCATGGCGTCCTTCGTCACTTCCAACAAACCGGACCTCCAGGTCACCATCAAAGAGGAGAGCAATCCGGTGCCTTACAACAGCTCCTGGCCCCCGTTTCAAGACCTCCCCCTTTCTTCCTCCATGACCCCAGCACCCAGCAGCAGTCGGCCAGACCGGGAGACCCGGGCCAGCGTCATCAAGAAAACATCGGATATCACCCAGGCCCGCGTCAAGAGCTGTTAAGCCTCTGACTCTCCCCGGTGGTTGTTGGGGCTTCTTGGCTTTGTTTTGTTGTTTGTTTGTATTTTATTTTTTTCTCTCTGACACCTGTTTTAGACAAATCTAAGGGAAAAAGCCTTGACAATAGAACATTGATTGCTGTGTCCAACTCCAGTACTGGAGCTTCTCTTTAACTCAGGACTCCAGCCCATTGGTAGACGTGTGTTTCTAGAGCCTGCTGGATCTCCCAGGGCTACTCGCTCAAGTTCAAGGACCAACAAGGGCAGTGGAGGTGCTGCATTGCCTGCGGTCAAGGCCAGCAAGGTGGAGTGGATGCCTCAGAACGGACGAGATAATGTGAACTAGCTGGAATTTTTTATTCTTGTGAATATGTACATAGGCAGCACTAGTGACATTGCAGTCTGCTTCTGCACCTTATCTTAAAGCACTTACAGATAGGCCTTCTTGTGATCTTGCTCTATCTCACAGCACACTCAGCACCACCCTCTCTGCCCATTCCCCAGCCTCTCTTCCTATCCCATCCCGTCCCATCCCATCCCACCCCATCCCACTCTTTTCCTACTTTTCCTTCCCTCAAAGCTTCCATTCCACATCCGGAGGAGAAGAAGGAAATGAATTTCTCTACAGATGTCCCATTTTAAGACTGCTTTAAAAAAAAAAAAAAATCCTTCTAATCTGCTATGCTTGAATGCCACGCGGTACAAAGGAAAAAGTATCATGGAAATATTATGCAAATTCCCAGATTTGAAGACAAAAATACTCTAATTCTAACCAGAGCAAGCTTTTTTATTTTTTATACAGGGGAATATTTTATTCAAGGTAAAATTCTAAATAAAATATAATTGTTTTTTATCTTTTCTACAGCAAATTTATAATTTTAAGATTCCTTTTCTTGTTTATCAGCAGTTGTTATTACATCCTTGTGGCACATTTTTTTTTTTAATTTTGTAAAGGTGAAAAAAGCTTTTATGAGCTCATGTAGCAATCAGATTATCCTGTGGATTGATAATAAATGAATATGATATATAGTTAAATTTTTAAGGGGCATCACTCCTGGCTTTGTCTGTGTCTGCTTTAAAAGAGCACAATCACGGAATAGGACTGACAAAGTATTGTTTCTTTTTGGGGACCAAAATGTTTTCCTTTGTTGACCACAAGAAACCCTGGAGGTTCCTACTGTGAGGCTGCAGATGACTTCTTCTCTTGAGTGCTCGCCTGAGCAGGGGCCTGTGCTGAGCGTTTTGCATGACTTCCCGTCTTCGTTCACACTTGTGCTGTAGAATAGGCGTTCATCTCCATTTCATGTGGAGGAAATGAATGAAGACTTAATGTGAAGATGCCTTTACGTGGCTCATAGTGGCGCTAAGAGGTAAGGGCACAAGTTGAGCCCAATTCTCTGTGCTCTGAAGGGGGTCTTTGTTCTCGTAAGCATATCCGTTATCTCAAACGTTTGTCTTCCTTTGTGTTGGGAGCATTCCTTATGGAGGGGGAGTATTTTAGCCACTCCACTGGTTTCCTTCTCTGCTGTGAGCGAGGTTCACCCACCTCTGTGTCTTTCCTGTTTTCATCCTTAGGCTTACACGTACGATGAACGTTTTGTGTTTGTGTCACTTGGAGGGGTGCGTGGATAAGACATTTTTCCACAACAGGAAATATGTGTGGGGCTCTAACACCATGTCCATCACTCGTCTTTCTAGGACCCGAGGCCTTACACATAGACCCTGCCCTCAAAACTTGGGGTGTCTTGTGGAATAAAAGGGGTGACTTCAAGAACACCAGTCTTTATCAGTCACTTGGTGTTTGAAGGTATAGTCTTGGCCTGGAGAAAGCCACAGCACCAGCTTCTCCTGCATCCCCAGTATCTTACTCTGTAAAATCAGAATACGAAAACTTCGCTTCCGGCCTACTACCTCTGGGGGGTTGTGGAGGAGATTGCTAAGTTAGTATTTGAAGAGGTTCCTTTAATGAAAGGACAAAAGGCTATTTTTATGCCTATCTCCGTATGTGGCTGCAGATAGAATTAGCGGTCATAAAGTGATCCAGCCCTGAATGGAAATCAACTGTGCATTTTCCTGGCGGATGCGTTGTCATTAAAATGCCACACACAGAGGGGGGGCTGCTTCTGGAAGGAGCGCTTTCGTTGACTGTCTCGGTTTCTTAGTGGAAGGGGAGTTGTCAGGAGGAAAGGGATGCTCCCTGGCTCCTTGGCACCCTGCTTTTCAGTTAAGACCTGCTCTTCCCCCAGGTCCTGAATGGAGAAGTTCAGTTCTTTGAGACTTACATCTAAAACCTTTTACTGAGTCATCCTGTTTTTAAATAAATTAACAAAACAGCAACAGAAGGTTGCCCTAAGTCACATGGCCTGGGTATCAAAGGGTTTAAGGTAGCTCAGGCCTCCTCCCCCCTCCTTCTTCCCAACACAGACTCAGGGCTTCTTCCTGCATCTCAGGTCCCGAATGCCTTTCCTGCTGCCCTCCCCCTGCTTCTGTAGTGTAACCAGACTTCCCAAGCCCCATCAAGTGGAAAAGAATTCAGGATTTGGAAATGCACCATTTAAGTTCCAGAGATGATACGCCATTGCCAATAAAGCCATGAAAAATAGAAATCATGTTTAAAATACTTCTGAGAAAGCCTGTATTGTTTCTAAGTGATACTTGCCAGCAACGCAGGAAAACAAGCTAGTCTCAGGATGCCTAGGGTTGACATGGGGAAGAAAAACAAAGGCAGTGGGGCAGCTCATGGACCCAAGCCTCAGACCTTGTCGTCACTTAGAGGAAGTGCCAGGGACGCATGCTTCTGGTTGGTATTTGTGTGAGCTGATAGGCTTTTATGATGGGCTTGGGTGTGTGTGTGCACGTGTGCATTTAATAGCAAGTTCAAGTTCAGCGTAACTGCCTTTGGAACAATAGTTTCCATTCTCTGCAGCCAGTACCTAGGTCACTCCCTTGATAATGGGCTCACTGTACAGCTGCGAACTGTGAATTCAGGGACATGTACTTCCGCCCAGCCTTGAGGTTGCAAGCACCCAGCACATCCACACACCTTGACGAAAGGGGCTTCTGGAATGCCATTTGCATATCTAAATAAATCCACCCTCAACCGTACTGTTTTGTCCGTGTTTTGATGAACCACTGCCAAAGGTGGTATTTAGTCTATTTAAAAGGATTTGTAAAAAAGAAGAAATATACATGGCTATGGGATACAAATTCTTGGACATCAATACTCTAAAACAATACCCTTTCCCCACCCGAATCCAAAGTGTACCATACTGTCATGTAACCACTACTGAGATGGAGATTTTAGAAGTGAAGGAGATGAGTCATTTGATTTCAAGAGTCTGAGTTTTCAAACTCGTGCTTTTGGAAGTACTTTGCATGTGAATGGAAAGATGGTAAGCCCCAAATGGCCTCCTGCCCCTAATTCAGAGAGATGGAACATGAGACGTTCCTTCTGCTTGAGGCCACTCTGTAACCTGCATTCATTAGGCTTTAAAGGCCCCCAGCTATTGTAGTTTTGAACAAATAAGCCCAGATAAAAGGTTAAAAAAAAAAAAAACCCCACTGGGCTGCCAGATTTCTCCTGATAAAAGACAAAAGCTAGGGAAAGGTTTACACACAGGTAGCCAAGATGAGTTCCTGGCATTCAGGGGTCAAACAGCTAATGTCTGAGTACCATTTGGTTTGGAGGCAGAAACTGGTTTTTACATGGTGCCGTTCAGCCACCTACCTCCCCCTGAAACTCCATCCCGGAGTACAATGACATGGCTGGGGCCAGAGTGATCAGAGCTGGTAGGACATGACCCTGACCTCCCTCTGTCCCCAGGCTGCAGTGGACCCCTCCCAAGGGCAATTGGGTGACACCATCAGCTTCTTGAGGCTGTTTCTCAACCTCATTTGCACCCCAGCGTGTGAATCAAGGTTGGGTACTACTGGGCTGTCATCCCCGGGATCTCCTCCTCCCCTGAGCCCCACCATCCTGGTGTCAAAAGAACAAGGCTGGGACTCTTGGCTTCGCCCCCTTAGGAATGTGTCCAACCACAGGCCTGGAGAGGAGAGCCCGGCCATGCGAAGCTTCAGGTCAGGAGATGCAGGAAGCTGGCAGGAGTCAGGAGGAGATGCTTTTTCGTGAGGCTGCCTGGCCTCTACGTCCCCACTGGTCCCATGGGACACTGGTACGATTCCCATTCCCTGTCTGGGCTTGGGCATCACTGGTCCTGCTGTGCAGACAAGTGAGGGTTTTGTAGAGGTTTGCTTCTGTGGCCACACGAACAACAGGTGCAGGCGCACTGTGTCTCTGCTTCTGAAAATAGTGCCTGGAAGGAAGGAAGTGGTCAGGCCTAATAGCTGGTTTTAGCAAAAATGTTAAGTCTGTCCAAGAACCTGGGTTGTGCTGTGGAAGGATCAAGATGTAGCACATTTCAGAGTTCACATAGTCTGAAAAGAGCCTGCTCTGGAGTCTGACCAAGTTTCTTCAGAAGAAAAGCAGTGTGTGTGCTTCTGTTCTGTAAGCACGCTGCCCTTTGGAGGTTTGGTCAGTTTCCCCGTATCTGCTTTATAAACACGTTCAGACAGAGCTTGCTGGTGCTGTGGAATGTAGTGTGCTGGGATTGTGCAACCGCTGCCCAGTTAACCCCTTACCTGCGTGGCTGGAGAAACACCAATATCACGTGCAACAGCCTGTGTCGCGAAAACAGTTAATTTTAAAAACATAACTTTTTTTTTTTTTTTTGCAGGTGCAAAAAAACTCCAGAGTGATAGCATCTTTAAGTTTCACTTTTGGTTGAGAAGCACATTTTAAAATCTAAACACCCAAACATCTCTCCACATGAATCATCAGGGAGAGGATATCCGAGATGTTCTGGCAGCTTGGGTTGTATGTCTGAGAATACTCTTATTCTCCAAATTTTCTCTAATGTGCCAGTTCAAAGGCGTTGACATTTCAAATCCACACGCTGCACCGGAACTCACTGCCTGAAGTTTCAGGATAATGTTAGCAGCGAGATGGGAGTGAGTTCCTTAATCGGGGGATGGTGATGACTAACCCTTTGTTCATTCCCAGAATTAACATTGATCCATATTCTCTGCAGAGTTCACTCTGCTGAATCCCAAGGGGACTTACCCGGTGCTGTGACTCTAGAGCACATCTTTATGCTGCCGTATCTTTTCTCTGGGAAGCTCATGTTTTGAATGTAACTGAGATGCAGAAAAGATTTCACAGGCTCAGCTCTGAAATATTCAGGGTACGGGCAATAGAAATTTTAGTAAAAAACATAAAATACAGCCCAAAGCCATTGCTTGGATTTTACCTGATGGTTCTGGGGATCCTGTGCAACACAGCTGGTATGGGAAGGAGACCACAGGTGGATTTGTGTTTTCAAACTTTTATTTGCAAAATTGATCTAAAGTAACGTAATTACAGTGCCTTTCTCAGCAACTAACATATTTAATTAGGGTAACCAATCATCTTTTTGCCCAGAACTGAGGGGATTCTCAGGACATGGGGCTTTTAGTGCTAAAACCAGGAAGGTCTCAGGCAAACTGGGAGGGGATGTCACCTAAATGTAATGCTGAGTTACATAGCATGAATGACATTTTGTGTTTTTGGAGGATTTTTAAAACCCAGGTAAATGTTTCATGAGGAGGTGTTATTGAGGATATCTTGTTGATGACCCTATTAATGCATTAATTTAATGTAGTGTTTGGTTAAGAAAGGTGGATTTCGTTCATTCAACCCCTATGTACTGAATTCCTGCTATTTTCTAGTACTGTTCTAAATGTCAGAGTTGTTACAGAAGTGAACAAAACAAAGTATTTATTCTAATGGAGCTTAAATTCTAGTAAGGTGGACAATCAACAAATAATAAAAATAATCTTTGGATGACAATCAATACCATGGAGAAAAACAAAGCAGGGTATGGAGTGATGAAGATATTCAAGGCTTTCATTTTAGAGTTTAAAGGATCGATTGCAGGGTTGGCGGTTGTGAAAACCAGCAGTTAGAGGAAAAGAAGGAAAACAGCATATATCAATGGGGCTTAGTTGCAGGAAACAAAAACCACACCAGCTATTTTAAGCAGAAAGGCATTGTCTAGAGAGAAGCAGGTGTCTACAACATTGTTGGGAAGGCTGGGGGAGCCGGCTTGCGGTGCTTCCACATCTGCCACCACCGTAAAGGGAGGAAATCAGGAGCCTGTCGCTGGAAATAGTGACTCTGAAGACACATTGTTTTAGCTGAAATCTGTTCATTAGAAAGTTCTGTCGCCACCACTTTAATGTCTCTTGACACCCATGCAATCAGTGGCTGAACTTTGAGACATGGCTTCAGAAAGCCCCAGTGTTACCACAATCATGCTTGCCATTGTTTACAGCCAATCAGTAGGAAGTGGCTTCTGCCTCCATTCTGACTTCCAAATCTCTTGCAAATGCATATAACTGGTTGAACCTCATTCACAGTTAGAACCCCAGATGCAAGTGAGAATGGAAAAATGGCTCTCAGAGTTCCCGCCTCTGCAGTAGAGGAAGACACTCCAGAAGGAGTTGAGAATGGGTGCTGAGTGCCACTTCAGGATGTCTGTCACACCTCAGGAAACCTGCCAGGAATACCAAAGGGAGTGAAAAATCCAAGGTAAGAATATCCAGAGAATGAAATCTGCATCCCATACTTTCCAGTGTAGATGGGAAAGCAACATATGTAGTGGGAAGATAATACGTTTTTTGAAATCAGATAAACCTGGGTTCAGTCTGCTCTTATTTGCTGACGACTTTGGGCAAATCTCTTTGTATCTATGAGAAAAAGTCTCTTCACATATAAAATGGGGGTATTAACACCTTACTTGCAAGGTGAGAATTAGATAAGATAATGTAAAGTATGAAGTACATTGTAAGCACTCAGTTATATCAGCCACACCGTCTGCATATAAAATAGCTAAGATCCATATTTTGGAGCACTGATTCCAAACCACCCATCTTCTCCCAGACTTCCATGAATTCAAGATTTGACCATTGAGGATTTCAGAGCTCAGACATGTGACCCCAATTTCTATATAGCTAAAATTAGTCTTTCCTTCTTTGAGCTATCCTTTTTTTGAGCAAGCCTCATTCCGTTGTCAAGTGGCATAGAAGGAGCTGAGAATTTATTCCTTTCTGGTAGAAGTTGAAGGAGATATAAACCTGCTGGCAGTTAATTTGATTTTTGTTTTTTAAGACAGGGTCTTGTTCTGTCACCCAGGCTGGAGTGCCGGCTCACTGCGACCTCTGCCTCCTGGGCTCAAGCCATCCTCCCACCTCAGCCTCCTGAGTCGTAGCTGGGAATACAGGTGCATGCCACCATGCCCAGCTAATTTTTTTGTGTGTTTTTTTGTAGAGACAGAGTTTCACCATGTTGCCCAGGCTTATCTCAAACTCCTGAGCTCAAGTGATCCACCCGCCTCAGCCTCACAAAGCGCTGGGATTATAGGTGTGAGCCACCATGGCTGGCCAATTTTGTTTTTTAAACAACATAGATTCAAACTTTTTAAGCTTTATAAAGCCACCCAGTGGAATCACATTAACTTTTGATTATTGAAGTGATTCTAATTTGCTTCATTCTGGCCACTGATACAGTTTCCCTCGTGGACCAGTTTGCATTATAATTCCCACTAGATCCTGGGATTCATGACATTTTGACTCAGCAATTTTGAAACTAGGAATATTTCAACATATTCATAAAACAGAGGCGCAAACATTAAGCTTTTGTATCACTGACCTCAAGAAAACCTGTGGACAAAATCTGCTAAAGAAGTATCAGCATCTATTTCAAAAGTTAGTCATTATTTTAAGAAGACTGTGCTGGAAGACGGGTATGTAACACAAACAGATACAAAAGGTACATTTACATGTCACTGTGAAGCAGTGATGGCTCCTTATTTAGATCAGACATCTGCTCTTCCAAGTGCATTTTTGCCACTTGCAATAGTAGCTCCCAGGGAAGGGCTGTGGGTACTGATGGGCCTGACGGTGGGTGGAAAAACCCAGGCCTTCTGTGTGTCATGCAGCAAGTTCGGCAATGTAAAAGATGAGGCCTTTTCCTATAAAGGAAATCAACCCAGGTAAGTCAGGTTTATCTGAAAGCCTTTGTGCTGAGAGAGGGATTACATGTGGAGGATTTCATGGCCAGAAATGAGAGGGAAGGGTTTCTAGCTGACCCAGTATGTGGGGGTGGGGGGTGGTATTCTTGTGTTCTTTTGGAGGGGGACAGGGTCTCACTCTGTCACCCAGGCTGGAGTGCAGTGGCGCGATCTCAACTCACTGCAACCTTCACCTCCCAAGCTCAAGCAATCCTTCAACCTCAGCCTCCAGAGTAGCTGGGACTACAGATGCCTGCTACCATACCCGGCTAATTTTTGTATTCTTTGTAGATACGGGGTTTCACCATGTTGATCAGACTGATTTTGAACTCCTGGGCTCAATCGTTCCACCCGCCTCGGCCTCCCAAAGTGCTGAGGTTATAGGTGTGAGCCCCCGCGCCTGGCCAGGGATGCTGTTCTTCACTCTCCAGTAAGCAGAGTGGCTCCAGAAGGGAAGGCGAGGGCTAAGGGGCAGAGGCCTGAAGTCCTGTTTGCTTTATCTTCTGGTTTCAGTGTGTGTGCAGGGCTGCGAGCACTGGCAGGGGCATCTGGCTGCCCGAGGCACACATGGGGCATGCTCACTCTCACCCTGGGGCTCTGAGCGAGGGGACACTGAGCCCAGATGCGGTGACTCTTTCTTCCAGAGCTTTGAGTAAATTTCTTCCAGAGACATCTGCATCTTGGTGCGGCTTGGCTTTGCCCTCCTGTGTAGGTTCTTGTTATTTATTTCTGGAATGTCCGGAGTGGGGCATTTACTCTTCATTTTAAAGGACTGGCTGGGTGGGAATTGTTTCAGAGGCGGCAAGGCACAGCTCTTACTGGTACAACAGAAAGGGAGGGGCATTTGTGTGGGGACTTTTAACCACAATGAAAAGGTTGTTTGCTTTATAACTATTAAAAAGAAGGGGAAAACCTCCCACCAAAAAGCAAAATAACCACACAAATGAGCACACAAAGCTGCAAAATTCTTGGAGAGGATTAATTTCGGATTCCTTGATTAGATTCAAGTCGGTGTTTCACAATAGCCACATCATTACTAATTCAAAGGAAGTTCAAGGCCTTGGGAAAGAAATCCTCCATCTCTTAGCACAGCCATGAAAATATGCATTTTCCTGTAAGCCTTCAGAAAATGATGTCTGAGCTGGAAGAAATTGACCTAATGGCAGTTCAGGCAGGAAGCTTAAAATCAGCTTAACTGTTGTCTTCTTCCTTTTTGGGTTGGTTTCCCTCCAAGCTGAGATTTGAACTCTCTTATCTCCAGGGTTAGGGTTGGAGACGGAGCTGTAAGGACAGAAAGGGAAGAGGAATACACACATTTTTAGCTGACGGGCCTGGCCCCAGCTTTGCAGGCTAACTGAAACCCCCAAGGCCTTGAGATTTTTGAAAACTGCCGTATTTCCTCTAGTTGAAGACCCATTTTATATTTTTTCACATGTTAACGTTTATGAAATTGGGATGTGTAATGTATGCCCTGTCAAAACAATTTTCCAGCAGCCATGCAGAGGAGTGACACACCAACGTGGCCTGCCTCACCTGTGGCCACACCTCCTTAGCCAGCTTCGTGGAAGTATCTGTTCATCCATTTTGTCACTTTGTTTTGTTATTTTCCAAAAATTTAGTCTCCAAAATCTTTAAAAGCTTCTAGTGATTTTCAAAAGAAGCTGCTTAATGTTTATCTTTAAAATAAGGAAAAACAGAATTATCAGTTTAGCTGAAGAGGAAATGCCAATAAGCCACTAGGATTCTCTATGACGCCCTCAAATGACATTGTCAATCTTAAGTGTGCTGACGAGGCCAACCTCATAAGCGTGGCTGGAAAGTGGCATTCTCCATACCGCCGTGCGTAACTGTGGCTGTCCAAAATCGTGTGGAAGGATATTTAGTCTCTGATAATGAAACAGGCCAGAGTTAAACTTTGGTAATGAAAGCAGCATATAATAGCATGGATAAGTGAATTCTAAAGTCTTTTAAGAAGACACACAGTAGGATGTGCCTCTCTCTCTCTCCTTTTCTCTGTCTCTTCCTTCCTTTTCCTTCCTTTTTTCTTTCTTTTTTTTTTCGGGGGAGACAGAGTTTCACTCTTGTTGCCCAGGCTGGAGTTCAATGGCACGATCTTGGCTCACCGCAACCTCCGCCTACTGGGTTCAAGCGACTCTCCTGTCTCAGCCTCCCGAGTAGCTTAAAATAAGTTTAACTGTTTTAAGCATGTGCCACCACGCCTGGCTAATTTTGTATTTTTAGTAGAGACGGGGTTTCTCTGTGTTGGTCAGGCTGGTCTTGAACTCTCGACCTCAGGTGATCCGCCCACCTCAGCCTCCCAAAGTGCTGGGATTACAGGCATGAGCCACCACACCCGGCCCCTCCCTTCTTTGTTTCTAATCTCCCTTCCTTCTTTTCTTTCCTTCTCCCACTGAAATGCTGCTATTAAATTGACAGAGTATCTTATAATTGATGGCATCTTAGAAATGGGGAAATAGAGTGTTTGTCAGGCTGCTTGACTTAGCAAGTGAGGGTTGAAGGGATGGGGGTAATTTCAAATCAGTGAGATTACTGGATTTCTTTTTAAAAGGTGCTGATGAGATAGAATCACCATAACAGAGTCAAGCACAGATAAAAAAGATCAGCAAAGGCCAGGTTCCCTCAACTTATTTTGAATGGATGGAGAAATGGTGAATCTTGGGTTTGTGGCATGACCAGTGGGTCTTATTGGCAGAAAAGCAAGTGGCAGTCTCAAAAGAAGAGGGCATTTAGAATCCAAGGTTCAAGCTGGAAGAGATCTTGGTCACCTCCTTGTTGAATGCCTTAATTTAACGGATGAGGAAAATGGGCTCATATGGCAGAAATAATCTGTAGAGCTAGGACAGGATCCTGGGTGTCCAGCTCCCCGTTCTATGGATTTTCATTTGGAGAAGTCAGTCATGTACCTGCCTCAGGGCCTTTGCACCTCTTTTCTCTTTGCCCAGATCATTCTTCCCCTAAATGGCCACACGGCTTTCTTCCTCATCTCCTTCAAGTTTTTGCTTAAATTTCAGTTTGCCAGTGAGGTCTTCTCTGACCATTTAGACCAGAATATGGCATCTTAAAATATGACTATGGAAGACCAGAATACGCCACCCCAAAATATGCTTCTTGGGCATAAGGATTATTTTGAGCTGATTATTTTGAGAAACTGCAGACACAAGGGTTCTAATCTGAAAACAGATCCCTGTGCAGGGGAAATCTATATCTATAAAGGAAGTCTCCACCTTGTAAGAGTATCTCCCTCTCAGTATCAGGGCCAGAAGGATGCGTGGAAGTCACTGGAGACTCTTGTCAATGAAGCAGGTGCTGACTTAATTCTGCATAACAAACCTTACCCTTGTCCACCCTGAATTCCTGGTGACCTCCCCACAGCACTCCAACCAGTAATGCAGGAGAGCTGAGGTCTCAGCATCCTCATTCACACCTGGTATTGCCAGTTCTTTCTTTTTAAGGTTAGCCATTCTCACAGGTGTTTGTATTTTCAACTTACACTTTCTTACTTACTGATGATGTTGATCTTTTCATGTTTAATAGAGCGGAAACCAAGTTAAACAGATTTCTCTGCTGCAGCAGGACTCAGAGCTTTTTTGAATTGCCTGATGGGCAGATCGCTGGGAATTCTTTTTCTATGGTCAAGTAAAGATTACAAGGCTAGAATTCCAGTGAAGCTATTTTGGCAAATACTGACCTACATGATTGAAGGGGTCCAGAATATGCCACCCCAAAATATGCCACTTTGACATACGGTTTATTTTGGGCTGAAAGCGATTGAAAACGAGCAGATGCAGGATGAATCCTCTGCTCTCTCTTTTTCTACCTGAAACCAGGGCATAACATTCCGTTTGTGGAAGGTGTTCCTCCACTCCCATACCAGGAAGTGTAGAGCAACTCTTACCATCAAAGATGGAGGGTCAGCATTGAGATGAGTCTGCATAAACAAACTTCTATTTTTTAAAACTTGTTCCATTAATCTCCCCCATGTGTTTCCTAGTCACTTTCCCACAATTTATCATCCCTTTCCTTTGTTAAAATGATATATACGTCCCTGAGCCTAATCACTTTGCATTTCACTACTTTTCTGCGAATGCCTATGCATGTAAAAATATAAATACATTTGTATTCCTTTTCTCCTGTTAACCTGTCTTGCGTCAGTTAAATTGACAGGCTCCAGCCATTCAACTCATGGGACAGAAGAAAGTTTTTCCTCCCTGACATGATGAAGCACACATTCTTCTAGAGAGCATTTCATCTGTTTCCAACCAATTCGTTTCATATTACTTCCTTCTGATTTCTATTCATAACAGAAACATTTTGGGGTTATCAGCTATGCTACCTTCAAGCCTTTGCTCATGCTATTCCACCTGCTTGGAATGCCTTCCCGTTTTTCCTCTTCTCACTTAATCTACCCAGCCTTTCCTGCCCTGCCTCTTCTGTCAGAAATGAGGCAGGAATAATACAGGGTGGTCACAGAAGAATAGAAAATTCTAGGCAGTCATT
The DNA here is from genome assembly GCF_028878055.3 of Symphalangus syndactylus. Taxonomy (NCBI): domain Eukaryota; kingdom Metazoa; phylum Chordata; class Mammalia; order Primates; family Hylobatidae; genus Symphalangus; species Symphalangus syndactylus. The sequence continues at coordinate 157,568,410 of NC_072426.2, read as the reverse complement.
TCACCTGACTAGCAAAATTAAACTGTTGAAATAGCCACAGGAACTAGGGGCTGATAGGACCCTGAAAAACTAGGGGGTAGGCCCAGCTGGCTAAGACTGACTAGATTCAACATGGTGCTGGATTTGACTGAGGTTTCTCTTAGGCCCTCATTATTCATTCATTAACATACAAATCACACACCCACCATGACATGTTCCAGGAACACCCATATTTGGTGTAAAAGTGGGTGGCACCACAGTTCTGAGAAATCTCCACCTTTTTCGAGGAATTTTCATGAATATTCCACCCCTTGGTTAAAGAAACTCATAAAAGTAGCAGCCCCAAACACCCTTGCACACAACTTTCTCTTGAGCGCGCCTGCCCTCCCCTATCTTGAGTGTGTACTTTCACTTTGCAACAAATCTCTGTACTTTCACTATTTTCTGACTCATCCTTGAATTTCTTCTCCCGATGATATCAAGCACCTGGGCACCGGCTGGGGTCAAGGTCCCACTTGTGTTTGAGAACCTGCCCAGCCCACTGGTATCCATGACTGGGCCACTCATGGGACTCATGATCAGACCCTGACTAGCTCTTTTCTATATTTTCCCAAAGGGGTTCTGCTCCATTTTTCTAACTAAATAGTTAGTGGAAGGCCCTAGTATCCTAGACCTTTTAAAAAGTCCCTTGATACATTCAGCTGAGCATAGCTATTGCTTACAAACATTTACTGAATTCGTATACAGTAAATCAACAGACATTTATGTCAGTTCACTTAAACGTTAGCTCTTCATTTAGCCAGCTACCAAGAATAAATGTCAAAAAAGAACTTTGTAATTTCTGGCTAAACGGGGAGAAGACATTTAATTGGAAATTATGGAGCTCACAGCTGGGTTTCTTGGGACTTGTAGATGAAATTAAAAGTGTATGGCCAAGCCTACCAACAAAACCCCCAAACCGTGACTTCTCCTTTGACACATCATTCATGAAATGAAGGAATTAGAGAAGAGATCACGCAGTCCACACTTATCTCCAAAATGAATTGCACCCAAGGCTGGAAGAAACAAATGGAGCCCATGGCATTCAAATTTCTGTGCCCCTCTCTCCTCTCCTTGGTTCTCTCATGTGTTTTGTCAAAACTTCCCACACTCAGCTCCTTCACCAAAGGGACTGGCTAGGTCAGGCAGAGGTTGAGTCAAGAGTGCTCATGTGTCCCAGGATGACTGTCGAGGGTGGTGGCAGCTCTGCTATGTCTCAGCCCCCCGGGAGCACTTCAGCCCTGCCACAGCATCAAACTGGGTGGCACACACTAGTATGGAGCCAGAAATCAGTCAGTGGGAATATGATGCACCCAATTTTACAGTGACTGTGTCCTGAAACTGTGTCCTTTGTTCTTTCAACAAATATAGGTTGAGCAGCCATTATATATCAGGCACTATAGGAGTTCCTGGAGGATACTGGTCTGAAGTTAGCATGATCTTGACTCAAGAAACTTACAGTCTTGATAAGAACTTCCACCAGAACTCCAGATGTAAGTCATGTTTCCTGGGTTATGCTATTGGTGGTGATGGTGGGGGAGGGAAGGAGGGTGGGTTGAAATAAGAGCCTACTTGTAGTCACAGATTTGTATGGCTTTGACTCCCAGGCATAGGAGTCTGGGAGTTTTGAGGGTCTATCAGTATATGAAGTCCTTTGATCTTCTTGGCTTCCAGAAGGAAGCACAGGCCTTACTGTTTGCCCGCGCCCATGCGGTCAGCTCTCTTGGGTACCGTGGCATGCAGATGCAGATGCTCACCCAAGACACCCTGTAGTGCTGATTACTGGCTGAAGGCACTGAATATCTGATATGGTTTGGATGTTTGACCCCTCCAAATCTCATGTTGAAACTAGATTCCCAGTGTTGCAGGTGGGGCCTGGTGGGAGGTGTTTGGATTGTGGGGTCGGATCCCTTATGGCCATCTTGGTGCCATCCTTGTGGTAATGAGCAAGTTTTTTATCTACTAGTTCTTGAGAGATGTGGTTGCTAAAAAGAGTCTAGCAGCATCCTCCACTCCCACTCCTCCTCTCTTACCATGTGATATGCACACATCGGCTACCCTTCACCTACTGCTCCAGCACCACGCTTCATGTACAGCCTGTAGAACTCTGAGCCAAATAAATCTCTTTTCTTTATAAATTATTGACTTTCAGGTATTCCTTTATAGTGATAGGAATAGACCAAGACAGTATCTATCTATCTATCATCTATCTATCTGTCTCCCCACTCCCACTTCTGTGACAGGAGACTTATCACCTGGTCCTGCCCTCTACCCAAGCTTCTGTGACCATCCCCCATTCAAATCTGCCCCAACAGTAACCTCAAGTGGGCTTGAGTCCTTGTCACCCCAACTTGCACTAATTTTGTTTCCTATGCTTCAGAATTATACTTATTAATACATAAAAATATTCAGGCTGCCCTAGTTCATGTAACACCTTTGAGAAGTGGCAGTGAGCAACCACTTCCGCCAGGTGCACACAGCCCCACACCGGTGTGCAGGGTCTGGTCAGTGGAGGACAGCCTAGGTTGCAGCTGAATCTTACCTCATCAGGGCACAGCCAAGCCAGGTCCTGAAGGCATGGCCCCTGGCTGGATTATTGCGAGACAGTGGACACCTTCACAGCTATTTGCCTTATCTTTGTGACTGTTTCCCAATGGTGTCCCTGACTTGAGCTCAAACGAAGTTCTCTCAGGGCCGCCCATCCTGACTTTCTGGTCACACCACAAATGACCCTCCCAAGGGTCACATCTTCACTAAACACACCTGGCCTCCTACAGACCCCACCATTGCTACAAGCCTGAGGCAAGAGGGTACCACACTTCTCTTCTCTGTCTCAACACATCCACATGGGCCTGGCTTTCACTAATTCCTCACAGCATGGCTGAGACCACAGTGTAATGTTAAACAGGGTTTCATCAGAGATCAAGGCTAAAGGAAGGAACATAAAACCACATAGGGGTGTTCTGGCTACACGATAACCTCACAAAGACATGATATCAATATATTTCCCAAAGTCTGGTTTCAAAAAGTATTGGGATGCAGCATTACACGTGGGCTTGCTGTGACAAATACACATACTCCTGGACTTTTGATGGGGTCCCATTCACACAAACCTGCTGTAAATATCACAGCTTAGCTCAACTCCCTTAAAGATGCTCAGAACATACATCAACTTTGCTGGGCAGAATCACCCAGCAACACAGGACAACGTAGAGTATCAGTCATTCACCCTCACGATTGTGGCGGACTGGGAGCTGCAGCTCACTGCTGCTGCCCAGTATGGAGAGGGAGTATCATACCGCACATCACTAGCCTGGGAAAAGAGCAAATGGCAAGATTCATTCCAAGTACGGCTTCTATTGAATGCATGTCACTTTTACACCATCATAACATCAAAAAATCGTAAGTTAGAGACCATCTACTTAACAGAGATTTCAATGAAATAGTGCCTTAAATTGTGAAGTATATATTAATTCATTGCATTATTAATTAGGATTTAAATTATTAATGTGCCATCACAGCAGCCTTTCTTGGTAGAACCTCTGTGGACTGGACTAGAGGTGCTGTGCTGATTTTCAGCCAGAGCTGATCTTGTTCCTGCAGCTCCAGGATGGATTGTAAGGAAGGGTGAAAGAACAACATGCAATATGGCAGGTTGCAACATGGTCACAAATTCTTTGGCACTTTTCCCATCAAGAGGTAGGGGCTGTGTCCACTCCCCTGGACTCTGGGTCTGCTTTGACCAATAGAGAATGGCAGAAGTGGTACCATATGACTCCCAAGGCTAAGTCATGGAAGGCAATCTAGACTTGCATTGTTGCCTGGAAACATTTGCCCTTGGGGCCCTGAACTTCCCTGGAGCCTGAGGCCGCCATGCTACAGTGACCACAGGTAGATGCTCTGGTCACCAGCCCCAACTCAGCCAGCTGCCAGCCAGCCCAACTCAAAGACTGGACACAGGAGCCAAGATATTGCCTGGTCAATGGGTCATCCAGCCCCATCCATCCTAGCCCCAGCCATGGGACTCATCATAGCTGAGGCCCCAGACATCACGGAGAAGAGCCATGCCTTCTGTTCTCTTTCCAAATTCCTGACCTACAGAATCTGGGAGCATAAGGATGAAATGGTTGTTTCATGGTTTTTTATGCAACAGTAGGTAAGTGAAACATGCAACCTCTTCTCAATCACTTCCTTAACCTTAAGAATTAAATCCTACATCCTTAGCTCTCCAAGTAGAAGATTGGACAAATCATGCTGCTTATTTTTCCTTCTTTCATTTCAGTTGCAGCGGGAACAAGTTTTGCAGGCCTATTCGTTTCCCAGGGCTGTTGTAAGAAGTTACCACAAACTTGGTGGCTTAAAATAACAAAATGTAAGGCCCTGGGAAGAACCTTAGAATGTGTTCAAATGGTCATAGGTTTATAAAATTTGCAAAAGTAAGACACTTAAACAATGGAGACTGCTGGTTATTTCCATTCTTGCTTCCTCTCTGTTTCTGTTTTCCTTGCGTGGGTGTTGGGAGTGGCCCGGGGTGTTTTTCCGTATTTGCTTTAGTGGAGTTCAAGTTAGAGTTATATTTAGTTTTGGTTAAATGGGACCTATTTATGTGGTTTTCTGACAATTTCACATATAGCTGAGTTATGAATAACCATCCTGATGAGGAATGACTTCCAGGAATGCTCCCTCAGCCCACTGGGCTGATTTTCCTGATGTGAAGACATAAATGTGCAGAGTCAGAGAACGCAGGGCAATTGATACCAGCCCTCGAAGTGTGTGGGGAAGGGGAGGAAAAACAATGTTTGAATATGTGGAGCCAGCAGCTCGTCTGTGGAAAATTCTTCCAGCCATCACAGGATAAAACTGTTGGTAGAGGACTTGATTCTTAATGATGCTTATTCAAAAGTGTAGTTCTCCCCAGTTCAGAATAACCTTGGGGATATAGTTTAGATACGTGTCCTCACCCAAATCGCATATTGAAATATAATTCCCAGTGTTGGAGGTGGGGCCTGGTGGGAGGTGACTGGATCCTGATGGCAGATCATGAAATGTTTAGCACCATCCCTCTTGGTACTGTCCTCATGATAACAAATGAGTTCTTGTGAGCTCTGGTCGTTTAAAAGTATGTATCACCTCCCCCTTGCTCTCTTGCTCCTGTTCTGGCCATGTGACATGCCTACTCCCCACTCCCCTTCCACCATGATTGTTAATTGCCTGCGGCCTCCCTAGAAACTGAGCAGATGCCAGCACCATGCTTCCTGTATAGCCTGTGGAACTGTGAGCCAGTTAAATCTATTTCCCTTATAAATTACCCAGTCTCAGCTGTTTCTTTATAGCAGTGTGAGAACAAACTAATATACTTAGTGATGCAGAGTATACAGTTGTAAGTTCATCATATTTATATTTTTAGCTTTTGATAGGAATTGCATGAACCAGAATTGTCAGACTTTCTATATTTACAGGACAGAAATCTGTAACATTACTATAAATAATGAATATGTCTACAAAAGCTCCTGTATGAAAGGCCATAGAGATTTCCCGAAACTTGACAACAACCCAAATATGTGTATGACATCATTAAGAATGAATTGTGAAGCCAAAAGAAACTTTTCCAAGCTTCTTGATAATGAAAAACAAATTTTGACCAAATATGCTGGAGAAAAGGCTGCATTATATTTGCATTCCCCATACTTGGTCTTAGCCAAAAGTCTGAGAAGCAATTATATTTCTATTATTTTTATTTAAAAAATTATAAAATAGGCAGCTAATAAACATATGGAAAAAGTATGATAGAGATGTTTTAAGCAGTTATTTAAAGAAAAATCTTAATGTTTTGGACTTCATGTTTGTGTTATTTGCCATTTAAAAAAATTATTTATTGTCTTGTGCTCTTTTCTGATTCTAAATATTCACACTCATATATAATTTTATATTTATAATCTTACTTTTTTTCCTTAAACAGGATGCCTCAAATTTTATAAGCTTTGGGATCCCACAAATCCTGAATCTCCCTGTCTCCTTCTTTAACCCACCCAAACCAGACCAGAATTTCTATTATTCCCTCCTCTACTTTCCCATATTGAGGACCTGACCTGGGAGGAAGGTAGCCTGCACTGTTATCTCACTTGATAGATAGTTGTTGACCAGGGCAAAAAGCTTATGCAAGGTTTTCTTTGGATTTACTTTTTTGGAGCTCAAAGCATGAATGAGCTTTGACGTAGTGGCAGAAATGCTGCTTGGGCAGGGAGTCACGCCTCATTCATTCTTCCGTGGGGAAAGGGCTGATGAGTGGGTTTGTGGATAACAGGGGAGGCAATAGCATGGGTTCCCAGACTTTAAAGAGGCCTATTAAATCAAAAGTTATCCTGGGCTTTGGAGCAAGGGAAATAACACTTCCTTTCTATTTTCAAAGAATTTCATGCATCCATGACAAAGAAATATTGAAGATGTGGCCTCTTGGGAACTGGGAACACCAGAAGTTGATTTTATGTAACATTTTCAGAAATAACTGTGGAATAGAATTGTTCAGTGAATTTTCCAAGTCTATAGTGTCATCGAAATCTTTCATGAATTGAATAACAATGTTAAACTGTAGAAAGACCTTTCAAGATCCCAAGAATGGGTAAAATGATGTTGGATTCCCTTAGCCCTGCAGTATGAAGTTAGGTGAATGAGGGAAAGCAGCCAAGCAGCTCAGACCCTGCCTCTAACATAATTTCCCCTGTGATTCTTGTTATACCCTAAAGACATGCGCTGGAAGGAATCCTAACACAGGCCTGTGGGTATTATTGGGAAGGACAAGGAAAACAGAAAAGGGGTAGCGCTTAAAACAGAAAATCAATGAGTCACTGCTCCTGACATGTGCCAGTTGCCCCCATGAAGTTAGAGGAGCAGAGAAAGAAACCAGTGTGATTGAATGGATCTTCAAATGGAGAACAGATGTTGTTACATATTTGCTTGTTCACAGCAGTATCTTCAAGTCTGAAAAATGGAAAGCTTCCAGGTCACAAAGAATGCGAAGGAACTCAGTAAAAGCTAAGAATCCTATGATGTGTGAGAATTTATGGGCAAATTCTCAAAGCTCAAAGGAGGTAGCTTACAGGCCGATGAGGGTATGTACTATCTCACACTGTGGAGAGCAGGCTCTGGGGACTCTGGCACGCGAACAACAACAACAGCATAGGGTAGGGAAGGGCTATGTGTGTAAACACATAAACAACCTCTGTGTACATATCATTATTTTTTCCTAGTCCCAAGGTTTCCTCAGCTGTCTCAGAGGGAGGAACAGGAACTTCAAAGTGATGCTCAGCTGTGCGAGGAAATGTGAAGTCTGTTATTCAGAGAAGTGAGAAAGAGTCTGTCTTTGGAAGCAGGACCTGGATTTGAATCTAAGCTCAGCCACTTACTACCCTCGGTGGACTTAACCTCTCTGAATTTCAATTTTCTTATCTGTACCATGGCCATGAGAATCCTTTTCTCCACAAACTCACAAGATGTTGTCAGGATTAAATAAGATAATATATGTAGGACTTGATAGACTGCAAACAGTCAATAGATGACAAATCTTTTTTTTTTTTTTTTTTCCTTTGAGACAGAGTCTCCCTCTGTCACCCAGGCTGAAGTGCAATGTCGCAATCTCAGCTCACTGCAACCTCTGCCTCCAGGGTTCAAGTGATTCTCCTGCCTTAGTCTCCTAGTAGCTGGGATTATAGGCACCCACCACCACGCCCAGTTAATTTTTTTGGTATTTTTAGTAGAGATGGGGTTTCACCATGTTGGTCAGGCTGGTCTCGAACTCCTGACCTCAGGCGATCCACCTGTTCTGGCCTCCAAAAGTGCTGGGATTATCACAGCGAGCCACTGTGCCTGGCTGATGGCTTATCTTATGAACTCATTTGCACCTATGCCTTCCTAAGGCATTTGTTACAAATAAATTATAAAATATGTGTATTTTTACATGCGAGCATTTTCATCTGAAGTCATTGGTTCATGGCTGTGCTCTATTTATTATGTATGAGGGGCATGCTGGCAGTGATCCTTCCGATAATTCCATCCCACTGCTGCCTCCTAATGCAATTGCAAATCTTCCTTTCTATCAAACCTTATGAAATTACTTCTATCAACAAATGTCAGCTTTGGAATTCTCCTTATAAAAGCTCATTTCAGGCTTCCTTGGAATTCTTAAATAACTAAGCAAGCATTTGAGATCTGATATGCACAGGAAAGCACTGGCATAGGAAGAGATAAACTGCCTTAAATGCATACACACTCACAAAACAGACATTGTTCTCAGCACTTTCTTTTAATATTTTGGGGGCCAAGCTACCTAGTCAAATGCTGCACAGTAGGCTTCTTCTGAAATCAACCTCCAGCAAGGGATTGGCACCAATTCTGAGAGGTTCCATTTATGTTGTTTACAGTCCCTGTGCATTTTCGGAACACTGTGTTCCCTTTCTTGTAATGGCACAACAGCAACACTGCCATGTGGCACTGGATGGGCTCCCCACTTCATGCTGGAGTTTCCTTTGGGCTGGCATTTATTGCAAACAGCTTTGGGGCCTCTAGCTATCTGGTACAAAGGAAAAAGCATGGGCTTTAGAGGCATTCAAACAAACCTGGGCTCAGGTTCTGCTGTCGTGTGCTATGTGCTTACTTAATCTGACTCTTAGTTTGTTTTTGTTTTCTTCTGCAAAAGGGAAATAATAAAATTATAGTCTTTGTAGGAGCAATGTGAGGACTGAATAAGACAATGAGTGTAAAGCATCCACTATAGTGCCCGGCAATGTGAAACACTCCAATAAATGAAGTAATTATTTTAATAATGGCAGTTAGGGAATGTGCAATGTGCTCTTCTTTGTTGGGATTTCCAGTATCAAACTGCTCTTTGCTTAAATAATTTGCTTAAAGAATCAAAATTCTTTGCTTAAAGAATTCAAAGACACACATAAAAATGTTTCACTGTAGAAGGTTCTGCTCAATGATACGACTCTTAGCAGTAGTAACTATCTTTTCAAATGTTCTGGTGGCCTGGCAAAAAGGCTGTATTAGTGACGAGTTGGTTACTCTCTGAATTCCTGCAGCCTTTTTAACCTATCTGGAGAAAGACAAGGCACACTTCCCTGGTTTGTTAACTATGAAGAAGCAGAAGTGAAGAGAAGCAGACCTTGTACTGATGATGACATGAACACTTACAAGAATCCAAAACAGCTGTTGTAACTCTGCAACTCACCCTTGGCGTGGCTGAAGAGGGGTGGGTGTGGCCAGATTATATGTTGTTGATATGCACAGTCATGTGCAATGGACACTCACTTTTCAATGAATATGTTTTCTACAAACTTCTTGCACACGGGAGTTACTCTGTCAAGGTGAGTGTACCATGCTTACTGTTAGTGTCCTGAGAAGGCTTACTGCGGTGAGTCTCGTCGGTGGAGATGAGTGGGTGGGTGTTCGCCGTGTGTGTGCTAAGCATTTACTCTAGGGGGCTGGTGGCAGGCATCCCACAGCATGGTGGTGGGGCATGCATCATATGGCACGTAGGAAGGAGAGCACAGCCTAGAATTACATAGGCCTGGACTCCAGTCTTAGCGTGGCTGCTCATCAGCTACCTTGAAGGAGCTATCTAACCTTGCTGAGGCAGCTTGTTTTAAAATAAAAACAGTAATGTCTGCCTTGCAGAGCTGTTGTTACTATTATAGATAAAAACTGTACTGTATTTTGCACAGTGCCTAGTATAATGAGGTAACAATAAATCATGGCTTATATTTGCCATTCCTTAAAAATAAACTAGATTTACATAGGAGAGTGATGGGGCCACAGGGCAAGCTAACTCATTATGTAAATAAACAGATCTCTGAGCAGGTCTGCTTACCTTCAGCATTGAATCCAGCCATTATATCATTAGTAGCTACTCACAGAGGAAAAAGAACACCTAGAGTTTATTACTATGTGAAATCCTGGCCAGGGCCTAGTTCCACAGCAAATCTTCTCGACACCTGAGCCTGCCCTGGGCACTGCAAATGCTAAGGTGTTCATCTATCACTGAGCACCAGACGAACATGCTTCCCTTTCATAAGGACCTCCCATGTTTTGTTGGCCTCCTTGGTGAATGAGCACTGGAAACAGGATGAGCCGGGCAGACATAGCCTCATCCATCTTTGCTGCATCCTCACAGGAAGGACCATCTCCCAGCTCCAAAGTACTGCTCCAAACGAATGTAATACAGATCAAGACAGCAAAGCATGGTCTTATGGACCTGCTGGGACTAGGAGCGGTTTGATCATCTGTGGAGCTATCCCACAGGCTGGGGCTGGGTAGACTCCGTAGTGTGACATGGTGGCCAAAGGTTGGATGTTCATCAGGGAACTCTGCTCCCCTTCTCTGTTGCTGGGAAGTGGCTGCCCTGCCAGAGATGGTGTTTTCAAGAGACACCTGCATCTACTTAATAATTTGGTCCAGGTGACAGTTCTGGCCATGGGAAGCTAGGAGGAAGTGATGTATGACACTTCCACACCTAGCCCACAAAACTCTCCCGCCCATCCTTTGCTCTCTGATCCTATCTGTTGGCAGCAGTGCTGGGGACATGCCTGCGGGATGGCAGAGCCTGTCTCGGCATAGGCTCCACAGGATTGTGTGGCACGTCCCTCGTTCTTGCCTTGTGCCAATTCCTGCATGAGTGGGAAGTGAATTTCCATTGTGTTTTATCACTGAGGTTTGGGGGCTTTTGTGTGGTAGAAGCCACATTACCTTAATTCAAGGTGATTTGTGATTCGCTTTCTCCAGCATGTCAGCCCAGGCGTGCTGGAGATTTGGCTCTGTAGTGACCAGGTAGCTGAGGGTATCTGGTAGGGGATTACCCCAAGTAAGACCAAGTTACTTTGAGCCAACACTCAGTATCTGTTGACACATTTCAGGACAAGAAGGAAGCTTGACGTTTAAAATTTAATCCTGGGGCCTTGATGCTGAGTGGATTTATAATGCAGAGTAAGCCCCAAAAAGAGACATCTATTTACTACAAATTTTTATTATTTACTTATTGTTATTATCTTTTGAGACAGGGTCTCCTTTTGTCACCTAGGCTGGAGTGCAGTGGCATAATCATGACTCACTGCGGCCTTGATCTCCCTGGCTTAAATGATCCTCCCGCCTCAGCCTCCTGAGTATCTGGGACTACAGGCTGGCTAATTTTTAAACTTTTTGTAGAGACAGGTTTTCGCCACATTGTCCAGGCTGGTCTCAAACTCCTGGACTCAAATGATCCACCCACCTCGGCCTCCTCAAGTGCTAGGATTACAGGTGTGAGCCATCGTGCCCAGCCTACTACAAATTTTTAAAGGCTCTTTCTTGGAATTTCATTATCCAAGTAAACATTTTGGGAGTTACCTGCTCCATAATTATTTATCTAATTGGAATTTATTTAATTGGAAAAGATTTATTTAATTGGAAAAGAAACACCAAGGCTTTATATTCCCCATCCTAGTTTATGCAAAATTGGTTAAATGTCTTAAGCAAAGAAAAAAATAGTCCTAATAACAACCATTTGGATTTCTAAATGCCTTAAACAATACCTATAGGCTACTAAACTGGCCAGATAATATTACAAAATCGGCTGTGCTGTGTTTTTCATTTCAACCCTTTCTCTGCGAGGAAGGGTCCCCAGAAAAGAACAGTTCACTTTCACTTCAGTAACTGGTGGAGATTACCCTCCCTTCCTTTTTCAGACTGTCCCATAGACTTCTTGCACGGGGAAATTTGCCAAGTTCCTCACATTTTAGCCACATAAGGCAAAACTCACCGGAAACATGCATTTCCCTTCTCTTCCAGCAACAATGACTTTACCCAGAGTCACCAGGAAGTCCTGTCCACTGTCAGCTGTGCAGTGTGTGCGTGTATGTTTCACCCAAAATGTGGCATGAAACAGACTTCCATAAAAAACAACAGAAAGGCCTTTTTGCAGCACTGCTTGGAAACCCCTATGCTGCTTGATAAGCCTTCTTCGCTGTTTTGCCTCTGTAGGGGCCACTCCTGCCTAAGCTGGGTGGTGGTCCCCCACCTCACCTGTGGGCAGCTCATCCTGGAGGACACAGCATGGGTGAGGGGCTGCCTATTCTCAGTTGTCTCTAGGCACAAAAATTCTGCTACTTTTCTTTTTTAGGGAAGTGATTCCCTTCCAGAAAATATTTTTTTCTTGCTTCAAGTAAAATAATTTTTTTTTTTTTTTAAATACAGGGTCTCACTCTGTCACCCAGGCTGGAGTGTAGTGGCACGATCATGGTTCACTGCAGCCTTGGCTGCCTCAGGCTCAAGTGATCCTCCTTTCTCAGCCTCCTGAGTAGTTGGGGCTATAGGTGAGCACAACCACTCTCAGTTAATTTTCGTATTTTTTGTAGAGATGGGGTTTTGCCATGTTGCCCAGGCTGGTCTTGAACTCCTAGACTCAAGCGACCTACCCACCTCGACCTCACAAAATGAGGGCTTACAGGTGTGAGCCACTGCACCTGGCCAGCACTCTCAGAATTGATCCTTGTCATGTTCCTCTCAGCCATCATTGTAGCTGAAGCCCCGGAGAAGCCACTAATTACCCTCTAATTGTCCTAGGTGTCGGTTTCTCTGTTAACATAATGGCTATAATCAGAGCTCTTAACCAGGAAAACTTCCCAAACAATATAAATTCAGTGAAAATATGTGCACTGCTCATACCTGGTTCCCCTGGGACTGTTGCTGCATAAGAAGTCACCCCTTAATTTAGTGGGCTTAAAATTATCATCTTATTTATGCTCTCAGAGTCTGTGGGTTTGGATTTTATTTTATTTATTTATTTATTTATTTATTTATTTATTTATTAATTAAGATGGAGTCTCACTCTGTTACCCAGGCTGGAGTGCAGTGGCACGATCTCTGCTCACTGCAACCTCTGCCTCCTGGGTTCGAGCGATTCTCCTGCCTCAGCGTCTCAAGTAGCTGAGATTACAGGCAAGTGCCACCATGCCCGGCTAATTTTCTTCTATTTTTTAGTAGAGACGGGGTTTCACCGTATTGGTCAGGCTGACCTCGTGATCCGCCCGCCTCAGCCTCCCAAAGTGCTGGGATTACAGGCCTGAGCCACCGCACCTGGCGGGTTTGGAATTTAGACAGCAGGAGTGACTTGTCTCTGCTGAATGACAGCTGGGGCCTTGACCACTGGGGGTAACGCAGCAGCTGGGGTGTATTATGGTCTTACGGCTCCTTTCCTTATATGTCTAGCCCTGGCCTGGAGCACTGGAGGATGAGGTCTGCTGACTGCAGCGTCCATCCGGGTCCTCCCCAGGCACTGTGGCCTCCCTCACAGCATGGCTGCCTCGGGTACTCGGACTTCACATGGAAGGCCAGGGCTCCGAGAGCAAATGCTCCAGCAAGACAGAAGCTCAGCCGCCTTTGATGACCTAGAAGCTAGGCAGCATCGATTGTACTGCCTTCTACGGGTTGTGAGTGAGTCCCAAACCCGCCTTGACTAAGGAAACGCAATTAGACTCTACGTCTGGACCGGGTAGTGGCGAAGTTCTGGAAGCCCGTGAGTAGGAGATACTGTGACATTTTCATCTTTGGAAAATACCATCTAGCACACCTGAATCCGCTTTCAGGGGGTGTAAGGGGATTTCCATGGCAAAATTTGAAGCCACATGTGGTCAGCGCTTTGTACTGTGGAAACAAAGTGCTCTGGGCATCCAGAAAGGGGGTAAGTTTTTTCTTACTGGGATAAATCTGGCTGCATTTTAGCTAATCCTGGAAAATTGATCAACAAAAGCAAAAGACCAAGAAAGCTGCTTATATCAGTGTCTCCTCCCACCCTCAGCCTCCAGTAGCATCTCTACGTTTTTCAATTTTGTTTGTGTCACTTTAAATAAGGTAAGCTCTCCTTTGCTGTTCTGGTGTATTTAGACGTACACGTATTTTGCTATCTTGGGTTCTCATGATTATACTCTTACATCTTTGCACACTTCATTTTGACCCCTTCCTACTACTTTGATTTTCCCATTACTTTATTCAAAATTTGGAGAGAATAAACCCACTTGGCTCTCTTCTCCCTGGTTGCTCTCTCCACTCATTCTAGCTCTCTTTGCTCCATAAAATTATGCTCACTCAAGTATCACATTATTTTTATCTTCAGTTGTATGTGTTGTTCCTGTGTCAAAGAGTTTACCCTGTGGGTGCTGTCTAGCCATTTGAACATGTTGCAAGGCAAATTTATGTATGTATGTATTTATTTATTTTGAGACAGGGTCTCACTGTGTCACCCAGGCTGGAGTGCAGCGGTGTGATCATGGCTCACTGTAGCCTTGAACTTCTGGGCTTAAGCAATCCTCCCACCTTAGCCTCCCAAGTAGCTGGGACTTCAGGCGGGCACCACCATGCCCAGCTAGGTTTTTAAATTTTTTTCTAGAGACGAGGTCTCACTATGCTGCCCAGGGTGGTCTTGGGCTTCTGGGCTCAAGTAATCCTCTTGCTTTGGCCTCTTAAAGTGCTGGGATTACAGGCGAGGGCCACCGTGCCCAACCTGGCAAATTTATCGAAAATTGGGGCAATATTGAATCATCTTTGTATCCCACTGACTAGCAAGAAGGTAAGATACCATGGCTGGCTCAACACAGCTACTACCTAGAAATACACTTCTGTGTTATTCAAACCAGGAGTCAGGAAGGAAAGCTAATTGAAAAATACCTTCTGAGTATCTGAATTGGGCAATTGCTATGGGGAACAGAATGACAAAGAAGTAGTATCCCACTCGCCAGAGGAGCTTCCCATCTGCTGGGGGTGCCAAAGCATGAACACATAGAAAGGTGAATAACCACAGCGTGGCAGGCAGGATAATGACACCCCTAAAATGTCCACATCCTGATCCCCAAACCTGTGAGTGTTACCTTACATGACAAAAGGGATTTTGCAGATGAGATTAAGTTAAAGATCTGAGATGGGAAGATGAGCCTAGATTATCCAGGTGGGCCCAGTGTAGTCACTAGGGTCCTGATAAGTGGAAAAAAGAGTCAACATAGTTGGAGTTAATGCAAGTTAAGACCGGACATGGCTGTCTTTGGAAGATGAGAGGGTCCTTGAGCCAGGGAGTGAGAGGATCTCTAGAAGCTGGCCAAGGTGGGAGGAAACACAGCCCTGTCTACACCCTAATTTTAGTCCGGTGAGACCTAACTTGGACTTCTGACCTTCAGACTGTAACATAACACAGTTGGGTTGTTTTAAGCCACTAAGCTTGTGGAAATTTGCTATAGTAGCATTTGGAAACTAATACAAATAGCAAAGTTGAATGAGATAAGAATCCAGAAAAAAAGTGTCATAGGTCAATAAGCCAGAAATCGCCACATACTGGAGTTTCTACTGCAATCTCATATGTTCATCCGCCTCATCGCCCATGAAAACTCTATTTTCTGGAAAATGAAGGGTGAAAAATAATGAGCTCGTGGGAAAAGCAGAGGTGGGCAGACCATTCAAAACTTAATGGAACTTATAACCAGAGCCTTGTCACTGTTACCAAGAACAGTAACGATGCTAATTGAAATATCAATATAAACGATACAGTTAAATCTCCACTGGCATCACATCTCCCTCCCGCCGTATACATCCTTTGCAGTTTTATACCCTGGGCTTCTGGTTTCCTTCTTGAGAATGGAGTGTTCTTTTTTTTTTTTCAACTTTTATTTTAGAATTAGGGGGTACATGGGCAAGTTTATTACAAAGCTATAATTTAATGATGCTGAGGTTTGGAGTACAAATGAATCTGTCACCCAGGTAGTGAGCATAGCACCCAATAGATAGTTGTTTTTAACCCTTAACTCCCTCTCCTTCTCCTGCCTCTTGTATTCGCCAGTATCTACTGTTCCCATTTTTTGACCATGTGTACCCAAGGTTTAGCTCCCACTTATAAGTGAAAACATGCAGTATTTGGTTTTCTGTTTCTGAGTTAATTAGCTTAGAATAATGGCCTCCAGGTGCATCCATGTTGCTGCAAAGGATGTGATCTCATTCTTTTTTGTGGCTGCATAGTATTCCACGGTGTATATATGCCACATTTTCTTTATGACATTTCTTTCTGAGACTGACCTGCTTCATTAAAATAAAGAATACAACCTGAAGGTAGCCTGTTTGGCCAAGCATTTCTTTTTAAACACTGGGGGATACATCTTTGCAGATTCTTCATCTTCACTTACAACTTCCCCAGATTAAAAAAAAAAAAAGTCCAACTTAAAATTATAAAGCCAGTTCCTACTTGCACTAATGGAAGACACTTCTGCTGGTAGTCTGATTTTTTTCTTAAGGTTTTCATACAGTGCTAAAGTTTTCTATTTAATTCTGAAAACTCTACTGCTCATGGCATTAAAATATTAATCTGCTTGGAAAAAGTGATGAACAGGGAACTGTAATTGGTAGATGCCATGAGGGCTGTTGGTTCAAATGAGGGTGGGAGTGGGTGGGGGAGGCCTCTTGCTGGAGGTGGGCTTGAGCTGAGCCCGGAGAATGAATCAGACGGGAGCTTACGGCATCACTTTCCAGGTGGAAGGAGGAAAATATGGTGCCTGATCCAACATGGGGCATCCCTGGTGGGCTGTGTTTGGCTCAGACACCCCAGTTGGTGTGGTCCTATTGGCCAGAGCAGCCGCTCTCCCACATCCGCAGCTGCTGTTCTCGTGGTCCTGGGCTTGGGCCTGGAGAAGCCCCATCTCCAGGAGGCTGAGCCAGCCCCATGCTCACACCTAGAGATACTGCAGCTTCCTCTCTTGACCTTCAAGCCGCTTGGCCCCGAATTCCCCCTTCAAAGCAGGCTTCTGAACTTTTGAGGGATTGTCGCTCTTGGAGGAAATAAAAATGTAGAAAAATATAGCAGAGCACTCTAGAGAATATGTACTTTCTCAACTTTTCTAGCCACCATCCTTTAAGCAATTATAATGCTTCTGGCTATCACAGGACATTGAGAGGGAAAAGGCCTTATCGACATACCAACTACAGGCCAGGTGGGCCTGCGGTACACACACACCCCGGCGCCCACAGAGATCCAGGCCTCCTGTGTATGAATGTGTGCCATGAATTTAGACCTATTTCTCGCCTTCCGGGCTCTCTATTCCTCATCCTCCATCCAAGTGGCCGTCTTGTGCAGGTAGTTCTTTTCTCTCCCCTCACCCTTTCCCCCTGCTTCTCCCTACTCTCCCTCCCCCTGTTTCTCTCTGAGTCTCCTTCCCCCTTCTGCCTTCCAGCGCATCCTCTGCAATTCGAGGTGACCCTCTTCTCCAGCTGCTGCTGCAGAGCCCCAAGTGTGGTCACCACGCCCCCTCACAGTACACTTCGGCAGGAAGGCGCTTCTGTGTCCCCCCCGTCCTCATCCTCCACCGCAGCTGCCCTGCTTCGTCTCTTCCTCCTGGACTCAGGTTGGCCTTGGGCCCTGCTCCAAAAGGAGCACATTCACCACAGCTTCAGATTTCCTCCTGCTGCCTCTGCTCCTCGGAAGCAAACCTGGTGACTGCTGATGTCCAGGCCTAGACCATGCCTGGCAGAGCAGCAGTGGGGTAGAGAAACAAGTCCTCAAGGGGGCTGCGAGCAGAGCCACAGAGACAGTCAGGGAAACTGAGGTCACACAACTGGGAATAAGAAGGTGGGGTACTGGGGAGCTTGTCAATGTGGTTCTTCCACAGAGGATGGAAAGCCCCTTCATTTCTGCCCAAGAAAGTATCTTCAGCATTCACCGAAATCTCCCCTAGAGGGAAGCGCCACAGGAAGGGGAACTAGGAAGGAAATACAAGCTGGTGCTTACTCCATCCCCATCACAAAGAGGCTTAGAGAGAGACTTGGGAACGATAGGCATATGCAATTTTTTAAATCACTCATTCAAGAAATAATATTGAAAAATGAGTTACAGGCGATAGATTAGTTAAGTGCTGATCAGATTGACTATGTAAGTGAATTACATTCAAATTACACACGAAGGAGCTCTATCAAGGGCAATTATGGGTCGTTCGGGAGGTTTTAAAAAGAGGAGGGATGAAACTTGGTTAAAATGGGGGCTTGTTAAAGGCAAGAGGAGTACAGAATGGTTGAGGTAACTTTCTCTGTGCCCCACTTTCAGCCCTTCTCTGCCAAGCGGGCTTGCAGGTGGGAATATTTGTTTGCTGTGGGTTCAGCAAGTCTTTGTGCTGCCTTGCCTAACCTGCTTCCAAGGTATTGGGTTTTAAGCTGGTGTGGCAAGAATGATATTGGCCTTTGTGTTCTAAAGGAGTGGCATGAAGCACAGTGGACCTTGATCTTCAATTGACGCCACAATCTCCCTAATCCACTGATCTCCAATCATCCCACTAGATTAGCCACCCTATCAGGCGGTATTTTTCCATGTCCCATGTGCTCAAGGACGAAGCTCTAAAAGCAAGCTTGGAAGCTTACGCGATGCAGTACAGTGTCGGGGGTGGGCAGGGGAGAGAAAAGCAAAGGACTTACATTTGTTTTAGAAATTGCTGCCAAAAGATAAGCTTGTCTGTGCAACTATATGACTTCTGACACTGAGGCAGGGAGGATTGTGAAACCAGGATAGACAGAATTTCAGCCAGCAAATAAACACACATTCACTTTAGCCAGGGGGTGGGGTGGGGAGGTGGCTGGGAAGGGAGTGAGCCTATGAAGAGGCCTAGAGTAATAGTTTTTGAAGAGTTACTTATCTAGTGCTGGGCGGCAGAGTTCATTTTGTCTGTGTGCAGTGATTACTTGCAGTCTACATGCAGAAAACCAGTTTATCTAATGAAGCGCAGGACTACAAATAGAGGTTTCTTAATAGACCCAGGCGACTGCCATGGGCCTCACCCTGACCGCTGGGTCACAGAGCCTTACCATCGGGGACTAGGCTTTGGGAGGCACTGAGGCAAGTTGGAGAATTAGAAAAGGAGTCAGCCATGAGTTATGTCCTGGCTATTACCAAGAAATAATCTAAAAAATGAAAATAAAGATGCATATCAGGAGTTGGAAGCAGTGTTTTACTGAAGGACAGTCCGGAGACGTGCATTTTGTTTCCAGGTGTTCAAATGCACTTCCTCTCACTGAGGGGGCCCAAAAGCCTCCCGCTGGCTGCTCTGGGTCCCAGGTGCGTCCAGACGTTGCCAGACACACCTCTGTCAGGTGAGGCAGGCTCCAGGGGAGGAGGCCTTGGCTTTGTTAATTTTGCAGAAGAGCAGGGACTTTCATGACAATTTTTTTGATCTAATGACAAGCTATTTCCTCTACCATTAGTGTCCCGAAGGGCAAATTCTAAAACCAAGGCCATTTGATAAAGCCTGGGGAATTTATTGCAAGGCAGATGGACACAGCAGCAGCACATAAGAGCCCACGCATGGGGCTCCAGCCCGGCCACAGGGGGATCCTTTCTCAGCAAAGGGCAGCACTGCTGGCTTTGCCAGGGCGGCCCTCCCGGGAAGATCCCAGAAGAGATGGTCTGAGGTGTGTGAACACTGTGAATGTCATGGACAGAGCTCAGCGTGGGACCCCGTGGGACTTTAGGTTATTAAGATGTAAATGTTGGCCGAAAGCTTGTGTGTGAATTTTATTTTTAAGTTGTGACTTCCTTCCTCTCTGCCTGGGCCAGTGCACAAGCTGGAGGAGGGAGAGTCGGTATCACTCTGCAAGAGATGTTTCTCCAGGTTTCTGGGTGTGTTCTTGAGTTAATAGAAATCTGACACCACTGAGAAGTAACTGACAAATGCTTTCTGGCCCCAAGGCAGGGTGACATGCACTGGCCTGACCAATGCCATTTGGAGCTGAAGACTCCAGAACATGGCAAAAGGTCATTTCTGCAGCAGTGTTAGCTGTTCCACAGCTGAAAGAGGAACTAAAATTAAAGACAGGAAAGCAACATTGTGAAAATGCCTATGGCAGCCACTGAGAATTACAAAACAGCCTCAACTATCTCCTAAGAAATGATCACTGGGGATGCATGTTTTCAAACTCTCATTGGATGCCCTGTATGTACCTGTTGTAAAGTCGAGAAATCGCACCAGCACCAGCACTGCTTTCCTGATCACCTGTTGAAAATGTGATGGACATGAAATGCCAAAAACAGCATTAAATTCCCCACCAAGAGGACATCCTCTTGGTGTCAGCGGCTTCCTAGTAGCAGTTTTTCACAAAATCGTGTTTAAAAACATTTTTCTATAGGCAGTATTCACCTAGAATGAAAAACGTGGCTAGAGTAGCTTATTTTATGATCTTAGATTTTCTCTGTGTTGGTGTGTCTCTCCCCCCATTTCTGAGTTCTGTTTGGCTTAAATGTGTGATGATCTGACCACTGAGCTTTCTCATAGAACTAGGCTAGGAGGACAAAATATTGAGTTAGGAGAAGTTTTCCGCCAGCAATTTCCCAATAGTACTTTATTTCCTTTTTTGTCTTCTTTTTCTTCTTCAGAGGAAAGCAGGGTGCATTCTGGAGTGAGGACATGACTACAAGTTGTAGGCAGGAAATACTGTTTCATGACACCAACTTTTAAAAGGAAGAGACTTTAGAAAATGGTCATATTTTGGCGGGGCACAGTGGCTCATACCTGTTATCCCAGCACTTTGGGAGGCCAAGGTGGGAGGATCACTTGAGGTCAGGAGTTTGAGACCAGCCTGGCCAACATGGTGAAACCTCGTCTCTACTAAAAATACAAAAAATTAGCCAGGCATGGTGGTGCACACCTGTAATCCCAGCTAATTGGGAGGCCGAGGCAGGAGAATTGTTTGAACCCAGGAGGCGGAGGTTGCAGTGAGTTGAGATCATACCACTGTACTCCAGCCTGGGTGACACAGCAAGACTATGTCTCAAAAAATAATAATAGTGATAAAATAAAAAAGAAAATGGGCATGTATTTATAGTCTACTTTTTATATTTTGTTAGATGTCACTAATTACTTAATGCTTTGTAGTTACTTAAAATGTTGCTCACAAATCCCAGTGTAAGCCCATGAAATTGACCTCAGTGGTTACACTTTTCCTAAAACCCTGGGGATTTTGTTTTAAAAGGTTACTGTGTTTTTTCAGTTAGTGGGAAGATAATTATAGACCCTCCCCTGGGTGTAAGTGATGTAAAGGGTCTTTGGGGATATGAATTAAAGAGCAGGCTCTGGCCCTGACCTCCGTATTGAGGAGGGAGGCCCCCTGAGAAGGGAGGCCTTGCTTGTGCTGAAAGGAGCTTTTGCTACGTGGGGTCCCACAGGTTTGGGCGCAGGCAGGAGGAGCGGCAGCAAGAGGGCCCACTGTGGGCCCAGAAACATTTGGCTGCGACCTCAGATTCAAACTTGTACGTTGTTCTAGAGAAAAAATAAAAGCGGCTCAAGCCTTTCTTAACCCCTGGGAGACACTTGCAGGGAAGAGGCCACAAAGAGCAAGACAGCTGTGACAAGTGCAGAGTCACCCCAGGCCCCAGGGCTCTCCTGTTTCCACACACTGTGTCCAAACTAATCATCCGGCTCTTGGCCTGCTCTGCCCAGCCCTCTTCCTGACCTTCAATGCTTACATCTCCACTCCCAAAATAGATCAGGAAGCTGCTGATGCCACAAAAAGATCTGGCTTTGGAATAAGTAAGCCCGGGTTCAAATCCCCTGCCTGTACACTTTTATAACATTCGACTTTATGTTCCTACCCTGTAAAATAGGAACACCAGGACCTATGATTCAGGGTTCTGGGGAAGTCTAAAGTAGGTAACGTGTCGGACACATAGCGCAATGCCTGGCGCATGACAGCTGATCAGTGAACGTTACTTGTCCCTCCTGCTTGTCCTAGGAGGAGCTAGTGCCGGGATTCGCCTTAGGGGCATGTGGGTGTCAGAGACAGGGCATTGCGTCCTGGCTATGTGGCTTGCCAGATGCAAGATCATCTGTTTTCCTGTTTCTAAAAAGGAGATAATGTCATTAGGTTACTGTCAGGATTAAAATGAAAAGTGATAGAGCATGCCTGTCCCATCATAGGAACTTGATACATGTTGGTTTCTGTCTTTAAACTTCTTTGAAATATGCCATCCCCCATCCCTGTGATGACCTCACAGGCAGCTGCATCCCTTGAACCCTGTACTGGACCACCGGCCACCCCTGCATCTGCCCCTACCTCTGCCTCATGCATCTGTCACTGCCATGGGAAGGGCCTGCGAGGCACGGGGTGACTCACGAGGCTCCTTGCCACACGAGGCTCCGTGGCAAGGCTGTGGGACTGTCCCTTACAAAACAAGCCTCCCTTCACTTTCTGTCTGTGTGACTACCCTTGCTGTTCTGTCACCTGATCTTACCTGAGGATCCAATTCTGGGGTAGGAACAAAGCTTCCTCCTGAGCTCTGACCATGCTCTGAGTTGGAAATCCGAAATACTGAAGGATTTCCAATTCACAGCAGCTCTATTTTGGATTTTGATTTATTTGTTGGAGTGGTTCTGAGCTATCACAGCCTCCCATTTGCCCCCTCCCCAGGGCTGTTCTTGGAGACAGCAGCATGATTTGAGCCCAGGAAGGAACAATCAGGCTCAATAAACCTAAGAGAAAATCTAAGAATAATCTAATGTTCTCAGTGCTCAGGTCTAAAGAGGAAGTGACCTCATTTCATAAGGGACAGTCATTGCTAGTTCAATAGAATAGCCTTTTGCATTATCACAGATGTAGCAGATTAGGTGTGTAATCATAAATAAAATAAAAAATTGTAGACAATTTTGAAGAAAAAACCAGGAGCATCTTTTGAGATTACTTAAGGGAATACAAGGAATCTATGTATCCCTTTGCATAAGATGCCCCATACAATATATCCAGCTCATCAGGTATTTAATGAAGCACTTTCAAGTGGATAAGAGGCAGGAGACCAGAAAGATTCCACTGGTATTCTGCAAAGTGGAGTGTGAAATGCAAAGTTTTTTTTTTTTTTTGCCAGAATTTACACATCCGATGCCAAACCTAAGGAGGAAAGGAGTAAATGGCCAGAAGGAAGGGGATTTGATTGTCAGATGGTTAAATGTGGTGTGACAGTATTCCATTAAGAATTTTGAAACATTCAACATACGTTCACTTTGCTTCAACGAGACCCAAACGGAAAGCATCTAGAGATGCACCCATGCAGCAGTGCTCTGCGAAACGTCTGTGTTTCACATGGTACTGCCTATTTGCCTGTCGGCTCTCAATGCCCCCCCACTCTCCCTGCCCTTCTCTGTAGGAGCTGGAAGCCTGCAAACTACATTTCCCAGAATCCCCAGCCAGCTTGCTTCCCAGTAGCCTCTGCCAATGGGAGACACTGGTGGGAGCTTGGAAAGAGGGTAGAAGGGAGAAAGAAGCTGATTTTATTTCTCCTTCTATTGAAGTCTCTGGCAGTGGCAGCAGTAGCGGCAGTGGCAGCAGTTGCGGCAATAGCAGTAGCAGCAGCAATAGGTGACTGAGTTTCTGCTCAGGTGGAGTTTCAACAGCAGTGGGGGCAGGGAGTGCTCTTGCAGCCTCTGCAGCCAGGGCATTCCTGGGCTCTGATCTGGCAGCATCAGCGTCCATGACAGGCAGCCCTTGGTGGGAGTTTAGTTTCCTGGCTTCCCGAAAGATTTCCAATAACGGCCGTGGAGCAGCGAGTATCACAGTAGCCTCAGCCACAGAGAAATCACCGATTCTGTCTGGATCACACCGTTTTTCCTTTTGTTCAGCCAGCCTTAGGATGGTAGTAGCTGCCTGCAGTTACTAGTCTCTGAATGATCTCAGCTCTCCCCTTTTACACATCCCAGCCCTTCAACACATTTGCAGCCCATTTCCTGGGTTAACTTTCTTCTACTTGAAATTCCTAGAGTAGTTTCCGTTCTGCTGACTGGACACTGTCCAGTATACACATTTATAAAGTAAACGCAAATTTTAAGGCAAATCAAATACAATCTCATTTTGTTTAATTCCTTACCCCAGTTGCATTTGTGGGCTTATAAAAGGAAAGAATAAGCAAGTCTTTCTCCCAAAAGTTTGACAACAAAACTCAGTTCCTTGTCATATACCCTGCAGCCTCCACCAAAGAGGTCACCATGACAAATATTCTTGAACAAGAGACTTTCTTTTGAGTGATCTCTGTTCATAACCATAATGACATTAATAGTAGGTACCCGTTCAATAAGTGTCTTTTATATATTAGGCATTTCAAATACGTTATTTCATTTAATTAACAGTTATAATAATTATCTATCTGTCTATCTATCTATAGACAGGGTCTTGCTGTGTCACCCCAGCTGGAGTGCAGTGACAAGATCTCGGCTCACTGCAGCCTTGACTCCCCAGGCCCAAGTGATCCTCCTACCTCAGCCTCCTGAGTAGCTGGGACTACAGGCATGTGCCACCACCATGCCCAGCTAATTTTTGTATTTTTTTTTTGTAGAGATGGGGTTTCACCATATTGCCCAGGCTGGTCTTGAACTCCTAGGCAGAAGCGATCCACCTGCCTCAGCCTCCCAAAGTGTTGGGATTTCAGGCATGAGTCACCGCACCCAGCTTAATTGGCTTTTATTAGCAATTCATAAACTGGGCAGCACCTAGTTGATAAAATAGACAAGAGCTCTACTGGGAATGGCAGAACAGTAAGATTCTGTAAGGTAGTTTGAGCAGGAACAAGGAAACAGCATAGTACAAAAAGCAGATTGGTTAATATCCGCTTACTTGGTTACTTCTGGTTATCTTGGTTACTTCAGGTTGCTTTCATTGTGTGGATTAAAGCAGAGGGAACTTCCTTTATCATGCCGACCCAGGTTGACTGGACTCCTTTTTTTTTTTTTTTTTTCTTTTTGGCGACCTGGCCTGTTTTGGGATTTTCCTGTTTTTTAAAGTTTTAGTTTGATTACATGGCACTTAACATGAGTGACTCCGTTTGGGTTGGCCTGTTGGGGCTCAGTGCAGGAATTCAGTCCAAAACAATGGTCTCTCCCAAATTTTATTTAACAGTGGCTACGCACCCTCTCTTTTTAGCATGCATACCTTTTGCCATGTGACTAAGCCATCCTTCCTATCCGGTGTTGCAGTCTATTTCTTCACTCCCCAGAATTTAAGATGGTCTTGTGAATTACTCTGGCTTACAAAATGAGCCAGAAGAGATATGTGAGTTCCAGAGGCCAGACTCAAGAGGTCTGGCAAATTCTGCCTTCACCCACTTGGAACATTGTCCTTTAAAGGCCCTGAAAGCAGCAAATCTCTCCTGCGTTGGAGGATGAGAAGCCACATGAAGAGCCCCAGACGGCAGCACAGTACCACCTTCCAGAGATGTGAGTGTGACCGTCTTTGACCTTCTAGCCCAACTGCTTTCCCTGAGTGCGATGCATGAGCAGGCCAGGCAAAACTAGAAGGGGAAGCTGCCCAGCTAACCCACAGAAGTATCTGAGATAAAAAATCATCGTCTTAAGCCACTAAGTCTGTTATGCAGCAATATACAGCATTCATTCAACTTTTGTGTCATGAGTACTCTCATTTCTTTTGTAAGTTCTTTTGGGGTTCAAGTTAGCTCAAATCAGTTTCTGATGCTTATGACCAAATGCCCCTATGTGATAGACTTTGAGGGATAAAGAAGCTTGCTCGGATCACACAGTGGTAAGTAGCAGCACTTCATCTTGAACCCATCTCTGTCCCACTCACTTTCCACAGGTCCTTGTCGCCTCCCTCCCTAATCCCTTCCAGTCTAGTTTCCTCACTCATTTTAGCATCTTGAAGATGCCTGACCTTTTGTAACAGGCGCTTAGAAGAGGCAATAATCAAGCTGTGAGCTGGAATACTGGGTTTCTCATCCAATAACCAGGTTGGCAGGTTGGTAACCATACAAACTGGAGAAATAGTGTGCTGAGCACAAAGTGGTATTTTGAGAGTTATTGAAATATAATTGACATAACAGTAAAAATACAATATTTAAGTGCATGTATTTCAAGTGTATGATTTGACAAGTTTGGTTCTATTATATACACCTATGAAACCATCACCACAATTAAGATAATGAGCATAGCTATCACACACAATTTTCCTTGTGCCCCTTGGAAATTCCTCCCTCTCTCCTGCCCACATCTCTCCTTTTCCCAGGCAACCCCTGATCTGATTTCTCCCGCTATCAATTCATTTGCATTTCCTAGAACTTTAAACAACTGAAAACATACATTAAGAACTCTTTTTCTCAGGCCGAGTATGGTGGCTCACGCCTGTAATCCCAGCACTTTGGGTCGCCAAGGCGGGCAGATCACCTGAGGTCAGGAGTTCGAGACCACCCTGGCCAACATGGTGAAACCCCGTCTCTACTAAACATACAAAAATTAGCCAGGCATGGTGACAGGCATCTATAATCCCAGCTATTCGGGAGGCTGAGGCAGGAGAATCACTTGAACCCAGGAGGCAGAGGTTGCAGTGGGCTGAGATCACGCCACTACACTCTAGCCTGGGCAACAGAGCAAGACTCCGTCCCCAAGAAAGAAAAAAAAAAAGAACTTTTTTTCTCCAGCTTCTCCCACTTAGCATAATTATGTTGAGATTCAGCTGTGTTTTCCTGTGTATCAATAATTTCTTTATATTGCCAAGTGGTATTCCATTGTATGTATATACCATAGTTTGTTTATCCATTCAACCATTGAAAGACATTAGGGTTGTTTTCTGTTTTGGGTTAATAAAACAAAGCTTCTGTGAACATTTATCTACAAGTCTTTGTGTGGATATAAGTTTCCATTTCTCTTAGGTAAATATCTAGGGTCATAAAATAAGTATATACCTAAATTTTGAAGAAACTACCAAACTGTTTTACAAAATGGTTGTATTATTTTACATTCTTGCCAGCCTTGTGTAAGAGTGTCAGTTCCTTCACATTCTTGTCAAAACTTGATGTGTTCAGTCTTTTTAATTTTGACCATTCTAAAAACATGTAATGGGGCCGGGCACGGTGGCTCACGCCTGTAATCCCAGCACTTTGGGAGGCCGAGGTGGGCAGATCACGAGGTCAGGAGATCGAGACTATCCTGGCTAACGCGGTGAATAATACTAAGAATACAAAAAATTAGCTGGGCATGGTGGTGGACGCCTGTAGTCCCAGCTACTCAGGAGGCTGAGGCAGGAGAATGGCCTGAACCCAGGAGGCAGAGCTTGCAGTGAGCTGCGATTGCAACACTGCACTCCAGCCTGGGTGACAGAGCAAGACTCCATCTAAAAAAAACAAAACAAAAATGAAAAAAAAAAAAAAAACTCACAAAAAACACGTAATGGTATCCCATTGTGGTTTTAACTCACATTACTGTCAGAGGCATTGGAACAAGAGTGACTCCATCTTAAGCAGGGGCTAGACAAAATAAAACTGAGATCTTCTGGGCTGCATTCCCAGGAGGTTAGGCATTCTTAGTCACAAGATGCGATAGGAAGTTGGCACAAGTTACAGGTCACAAAGACCTTGCTGATAAAACCGGATGCAGTAAAGAAGCTGGCCAAAACCCACCAAAACTAAGATAGTGATGAAAGTGACCTCTGGTTGTCCTTACTGCTCATCATATGCTAATTATAATGCATTAGCATGCTAAAAGACACTCCCACCAGTGCCATGACAGTTTACCAATGCCATGGCAACATCAGGAAGTTACGCTACATGGCCTGAAAAGGGGAGGAACCCTCAGTTCCAGGAATTGCCCACCTTTTTCCTGGAAAACTCATGAATAAGTCACCCCTTGTTTAGCATAAAATCAAGAAGTAACAATAAGTATAAGCAGCTGAGCAGCCCATGCTGCTGCTCCGTCTATGGAGCAGCCATTCCTTTATTCCTTGCTTTCTTTGTTTTTTGTTTTGTGTTTTGTTTGTTTGCTTGTTTTGAGACAGAGTCTCCCTGCGACACCTAGGTTGGACTGCAATGGCGCGATCTTGGCTCACTGCTACCTCTGCTTCCCGGGTTCAAACGATTCTCCTGCCTCAGCCTTCTGAGTAGCTGGGACTACAGGTGTGCACCACCATGCCTGGCTAATTTTTGTATTTTTAGTAGAAATGGGGTTTCGCCATATTGGCCAGGCTGTTCTCGAACTCCTGACCTTAAGTGATCTGCCTGCTTTGGCCTCCCAAAGTGCTGGAATTACAGGCTTGAACCACTGAGCCTGGCCTACTCCTTTGCTATCTTAATAAACTTGGTTTCAGCTTACTCTATGGACTCGCCCTAAATTCTTTCTTGTGCAAGGTCTAAGAACCTTCTCTTGGAGTCTGCATCAGGACCCCTTTCTGCCCTTTCTGATAACAGTACCATAATGACAAATACTGTCGAGCGTATTTTCATGTAATTATTTGCAACTTGTATATCTTCTTTGGTAGAGTGTCTGTTAGAACATTTTGCCTATCTAAAAATTGGGTTTGTTTTCTTATTATTGAATTTTGAGAGTGTGTTATATGTTCTGGACACAAGCCCTTTATCAGAAATATGGTTTGCAAATATTTTCTCCTAGTCTGTGACTTTTCTCTCTTAACAATGTCTTTTGAAGAGCAGGTGTTTTAAATTTTGATGAAGTCAGATGTATCAATTTATGATTTTAATAAATCATGCTTTTAGCGTGGCATTTAAGATACCTAACCCAAGGTCACAAGAGTTTTCTTTTAGAAGTTTTAGTTTTAGGTTTTGAATTTAGGTATATGATCTATTTTGAGTTATTTTTTATATATTGTGCAAGGTAAGGACTGAGGATTTTTCTTTTTATATGTAGAGTACCACTTGTGCCAACATCATTGTCGTAATGATAGGACAGAAACCACTGTCTTTTCTCCACTGACTTGCTTTTGCATCTTTGTAAAAAGTTGGTCATGCAAATGAAACTGACCCACTTTTCCCATAGAACTGATGGGAAAAACTTTTTACAGTTTTGTTGTTTTTTGTTTTTGTTTTAATAAACATTGAAATGGACTCTCCTGGTTTTAAAGCTTGCAAAACTTACATTTGTCTTATCTGAGTTTCTTTCTCAGGAAACCAACTGTCAGGCCTCCCAGATAGTATCAGAAAGCTGAAGGTTTCCAGATCACTGCATCCAAACAGCAAGGTGCCAGAACACTGATTCAACTACCACCTGCCTATCGAGCAACTCTTACATAAACTCCTAACTTTATTTGGTTACAGAGATAGATTTTAGACTTGTCTCCCATATCCTGGCTGGCATCATCAGCAATAAAGCCTTTCTTCCTGGCAGTACTTGTTGTCTCAGTGATTGGCTTTCTGTGTGGTGAGCAATCAGACCTAAGCTGAATCCCTGGCATTCATCAACACATAAATGTGCAGTTCTGTTTCTGGACTCTCTTTTCTGCTTCACTGATCTGTTTTTCTAACTTTATGCCAAAATTGCACCTCCTTCTTTTCATGATGAGTAGTTTTTTATTTGATGCCAGCCACTATAATTTTATCTTGTTGGGTCTTGGGTATCTTTGCAATCTTATAAATGTTCTTCAGCTTTGTTCTACAATACAGTTAAGATACTTGGCAACACTTGAATACTTAAAGTCTTGCTTTTAAGATTTTTTAGGTGGTACTACAGCAGTGCTCAGTTTAGGCATAATTATTCCCCACTACTAAGTTAAGACCCTAATATGACGTTAATATGAAATAACATCATATTAGGCCTCCAAATTTGTTCTTCTTTTTGAAAACTGGTTTGGCTATTTTAGGTCCTTGCATTTCCATAAAAGTATTAGAATCAGCTTATCAATTTCTCCAAAAAAAAAGCCTACTGAGATTTTGATTTGGATTGCACTGGATTTATAGACCAATTTGGGGAGAACTGACATCTTAACAATATTGAGTCTTCTTCTCATGAACAAAGTATATTTCTTATTTGTTTAGGTCATCTTTAATTTTTCTCAATGATGTTTTGTGGTTTTCAGTATATAGATATTTCAGAGTTTTGTCAGATTAATTCTTAAGTATTTAATATTTTTGACCTAATTGTAAAAGGTATTATTTCTTTCCATTTCAATTGCCAATGGGTTATTGCTAGTATATAGAAATGCAATTGATTTTGTCTACAACTTTGCTAAATTTATTTATTAGTTCTAGTAGCTTTTTCATGTGAATTCCATTGGCTAGTCTACATAGACAATCACGTTTTCTACAAATAAAGATAACAGACATCCTTGTCTTATTCTGAATCTCTGGGGGAAAATCCAGTCTTTTACCATTATGTATGGTATTAGTTTTAGCTATTTGTAGAACACCTTTTATAAGATTGAGGAAATTCCTTTCTATTCTTTTTTTAAGGAGAGTTTTTCTTTAAGAGAAATGGATGTTGGATTTTGTCAAATGCTTTTTCTATATTCATAAGGATGATCACATATTTCCTCTTTTTCAGTGGTGAATTACAGGGATTGGATGTTAAATGTTAAACCAACTTTGAATTCCTGGTATCAACCCTACTTAGTCATGATATATTATCTTTCTTATATATTGTTGGATGTGATTTGCTAAAATTTTTGTTTAAAACATTTTCAACTTTGTTTATGATGAATATTGGTTGGTTGTTTTCTTTTCTCGTAACGTCTTTGTTTGGTTTTGATGTCAAGGGAATATTAATCTAATAAAATCATTTGGAAACTCTTCCCTCTGCTTCAATTTTTTGGGTAAGTTCATGTATAATTGGTATTATTTACTCCTTAAATGTTTAATAGAAATCATAATTGAAGCCATTTTGGCCTGATGCTTTATTTATGAGAAATTAGCTATAATATATTTAACAGTTATTTTGGAATGGTATTTTCCTTTAGAGTAGAGGACTTTCTTTAACATTTCCTGTACTGTGAGTCCTCTGATGAAGTGTTTTTCCAGCTTTTGTATGTCCCAAAATGTGATTACTCCAGCTTTGTTTTTGGAAAATATTTTCACTGGATATAGAATTCTGGATTGATTGGGTTGTGGTTTTTTTTCTGCACTATATTTTCTCTTGTATATCTCTGATTTAAAAAAATCTGATATCCTCATTTTCATTCCTTTGTTCATAATATCTTTATTTTGAGGTGCTTTTTGGTCTTCAGTAATTTGATTATGATGTGTGTTCCTAAAGTTTTATTTGTGTTTCTTATGCTGGTTTTTTTTAGCTTCTTGGATCTATGGTTTTATAGTTTTCATTAAACTTGGAAAAAATTTTGGCCATTATCCGTTGAAATATTTTTTCATGCCACCCTCTCTCTCTTCTTTTTCAGCAACTCCAATTACATGTCTATTAGGCACTTGAAATTGCCCCATAGCTCACTGATGCTCTGTTCATTAAAAAAAAATTTTCCCTCTGTGTTTCCTTCTAGGTAGCATCTTTTGCTATGATTTCAATTTCACTTTTTTCCCCTTCTTGAGTAGCTAATCTGCTACTAATCCTATAAAGTGTTTTTTTATCTCAATATTGAACTTTCCATCTGTAGATGATTTGAGTCTTTTCTAAATCTTCCATGTCTCTATTTGACCTTTTAAACATATAGAATACAGCTATAGTAACTGTTATAATGTCCTTTTCTGTTTATTCTATTGTCTGTGTCAGTTCTGGTTTGATTTCAGTTTATTGATTATTCTCTTCATTATGGCTAATGTTTACCTCCTTCTTTTCATGATGAGTAGTTTTTTATTTGATGCCAGCCACTATAATTTTATCTTGTTGGGTCTTGGGTATCTTTGCAATCTTATAAATGTTCTTCAGCTTTGTTCTACAATACAGTTAAGATACTTGGCAACACTTGAATACTTAAAGTCTTGCTTTTAAGATTTTTTAGGTGGTACTACAGCAGTGCTCAGTTTAGGCATAATTATTCCCCACTACTAAGTTAAGACCCTTCTGTGTAATCTATTTATTGCTTCATGAATCATGGTCCTAAATGTGGCTGGTAAGAATAGGTACTATTCTAGCTGTGTGCGAGTATCAGACGTTGTTTCTTCTAATCCATTCAGGTGGTTCTTTTGGCCTTGGGTAGTTTTCTGTCATGCATGCACAAATCAGTACTCAGAAGAACACTTAAGGAGGTCCCTCTGCAAAACGCTAGAACTCTGTGTGTACAAATCTCTCCTCTCTGGGAACCTGCTTGTGAGTTCTCACTGCTCTGGTTTTTCCAACCCTCAGCTCTGTCTCCCCAACTCAGGGAGGCCTTGGGGCTCCACCAGGGTTCCCTCTCCCTATATCTTAGCCTCACAACTCTTTCACAGTAGTAAATTTTGGCCACTGTATGGATGATATTATTTATGTCTCATCTCTTAAGCATCAAAGTATCATTATCCTTAACTGCCTGGTGTCCAGTACCTTTAAATTGCTATTTAATATATTTTGCTTTTTTTTTTTCAGGGAGGAGGGTAAATCCAATCCATCTTGAATGAGTGTATGTATTAGTTTTTATGCTGCTGATAAAGACATACCTGAGGCTGGGCAATTTACAAAAGAAAGAGGTTTAATAGACTTACAGTTCCTTATGGCTGGGGAGGCCTCACAATCATGGTGGAAGGCAAGAAGGAGCAGGTCACATCTTATGTGGATGGCAGCAGGCAAAGTTTGTGCAGAGAAACTCCCATTTTAAAACCATCAGATCTCCTGAGACCCACGAGAACAGCACAAGAAACAGCAGGGGGAAGACGTGCCCCCGTGATTCAACCATATCCCACTGGGTCCCTCCAACAACATGTGGGAATTATGGGAGCTACAAGATAAGATTTGGGTGGGGACACAGAGCCAAACCATATCGGGGTAGAATGGTATTAAAGAAAAAGATTTTCTGATGCTTATTAAAGCAGTAAGAAAGATGTTATTCAAGATTATTGCAATAGGTATCAAGACTGTTGCAATAGGAAAGAGGAAATGGTTGAGCTCAACTCTGAATACAGCAAAAACCACTGGAGATTTTTAGCCAATGAGCAGAATGGGAGGAGAAGAGTCAGTGGATGGAAAATTACTAAGAAGAGAAATCAAAGGTGGGAGGATTTTCCCTAAACTGACTTAGCAGGACTCTTGTTACAATTGGACTAGGCAGGCTGAAGACAGGATGCAAGGACAAAGCTTGTTGAAAAGAGGCCTCAGAGGAGCTCGTCTAAAGTTTGGTCAAGGGGAGGGTCTTTCTTGGTCCCTCCTCTTGTTCAAGGGAAAAGAGACATTCTTCTTTTCTTTGCACAATATAAGTCAATTTCTCATTTGGTGGCCTTTTTTTCATTAAGGACAAGCTGAGCCCCCTGTGGAAACTTGGTAGCAGGGCAGCCAGTTGAGAAGATTTCTAGATGTCAAAGCATCTTTAGATGATGGGGTGAGGACTGCAGTGGCCATCCCTTGGATTTTCTGGTTTGCAATTTGAATGTCCTTGGTGATGGCATAGACATCAGTGTCACAGTCATGGTTATTTTTCTGAGCAGAGTGTAGAAGCATCCAACTTCATCTTGAAGGGCTTCTTTAGACAGTCACAATAAAGATCTGGGAAGTTAGGTTTTAGTTCTCAATGATGCCAAATCAGGACAGTGAGAGAAAAATTAAAAACCTCAGTTTGGAGAGTGGTAGCCAGATAGCAAAGGGAACGAGAAGAACTGAGTATTTGGTAAGGACTGACAAGCTATGCATGATGACAGGATCCCATTCAATTTACAAGTAGATAACAAAACCTGAAAGACAAGTACAGGACCAGAATAATAACCCATAAGAAGGTGCTATAGTTTTTATAAAATATCTTTCTACAGTCATCCCCCTTTTTTGATCCAAATTAACCAAAGTAAGATTATTCTTGTTTACAAAATAAGTCTTGTCTCATTACATTTGACCTACTTATTTACATAATTGCAGCAAGAATGGCAACTGACCATGTGGGCTTATTTAAGTTTGCATTGCTGGAACTTTTTACAAGTAATCTCAGATTATGCTTTCAAGAGTTCTTGAAGCTATAAAGCCAAGTCAAGCACCACCAGGCCTTATCTACAATGCCTAGAGATTCAGATGTGTTCTTCTCTTCTTGAGGTCCTAAAAACATCCTGAGTTTCTTTGGCCTGCCAGAAAGTCACCTTCCTGACTCACCTGTAAGGCTGGGAACTCCATAAGCCAGGTACCAGGCAGACTTTCCAGGAGGGCTTCATACTCATTGGCTCCATAAAGTTAACCTTAGTTCCTCAAAACTGTCTGTTCATATGTGATTTTATATCTTATTCTCAGTTAGAAATGCAGAAATCACCTGTCTTCTGCGTCAATCAGGCTGGGGGCTGCAGACCAGAGCTGTTCCTATTCGGCCATCTTGGAACGGACCCCCATGTCTTATGCTCAAATAAGACATTTTGGTCAAAGCCTTGATTATCTAATCAATTTTTAAAATTATGTTCTGTTACAAAAAAGACAGATTCTTATTGAACCCATATAAAATAGTATATCACCATTGATATGGTTTGGATCTGTGTCCCCACTCAAATCTGATGTTCAATCGTAATCTCCCAGTGTTGGAGGTGAGGCCTAGGGGGAGGTGACTGGATCATAGCGACATTTTCTCATGAATGGTTTAGCACTGTCCCCTTGGTGCTGCTCTTGTGATGGTCAGTGAGTTATCGTGAGATATGGTTGTTTGAAAGTGTGTAGCGGCTGGACACGGTGGCTCACGCCTGTAATCCCAGAACTTTGGGAGGCCAAGGGGGCAGATCACCTAAGGTCGGGAGTTCGAGACCAGCCTGACCAACATGGAGAAACCCCGTCTCCACTAAAAATACAAAGTTAGCTAGGTGTGGTGCCGTATGCCTGTAGTCCCAGTTACTCGGGAGGCTGAGGCCAGAGAATTGCTTGAACCTGGGAGGTGGAGGTTGCCGTGAGCCGAGATCGTGCCACTGCATTCCAGCTGGGTAACAAGAGCAAAACTCCATCTCAAAAAAAAAAAAAAAAAAGAAAGTGTGTAGCACCTTCCCACTCTCTCTTTCTTCCTTCTGCTCTGAGTATGTGACGTGCCTCCTTCCCCTTTGGCCTTCCACATGACCGGAAGTTTCCTGAGGTCTCCAGAGAAGCAGAAGCTGCCATGCTTCCTGTGTAGCCTGTGGAGCCCTGAGCCAATTAAACCTCTTTTCTTTATAAATTACCCAGTCTCAGGTATTTCTTTATGGCAATGTGTGAACATCTAATACAACCTTGAACATAAAAATACTCAGTAATAGTTTCTGAATTATGGAAGGATTAGGAAAAAAGATAAATGTTCCATTTTTGTTATAGAAATATATCTACTAAATTGTTACATATTGTAGCTAACTTAAGAGAAAAAGAAAAGGGGTTCCTTATGTCCAGAAAATAGAACACTAAGAACAAGCAATGTTCCAAATAAAAAGCCAGAAAAAATTATACTCCTTCTTTAGTTGATTCAGTCCTATGTAATTAATTCTTGTTTTGCTTGATCATGGGTTAGCAGTTTCATGAACTCAACTAGAGTTTCGAAAACCCTCACTCAGTCCAGCAGTATGATATTTAAGTTTTTTAGGCCATATCAGTATCAGATGGGGGCTGGGGAGGTTGATAGGTAGAAAATTATTAAGAGAAGTAATTACCAAGAAAAATATCAAGGGGAGGGGAATTCTTGCTAAACTGACTTTAACAGGATTCTTGATGAAGGCAGACCAGTGTGATCAGAGATCAAGGTTGGGGGACTCTCACTAAATTGGCATAGCAGGATCCCTGCTAAAACTGGACTAGGCAGGCTGAAGCCTGGGTCCAGGGATGACGCCTGTTAAAAAGAGGGCTGAGAGGGGCCTTCTAAAGTTTGGTCACTGAGACTGTCTTTGTCAAGGGCCCTTCATATGTAGTATTTATGATGGTATTTTGTCTGGCATTAATAGAGTTAATATTGTGTGCCTTTCCCAGCAAATCAAAAAATATCAGAGCATTTAAGAGTATCAAGATATCATGTTGACCTTGGAACTGATAGCTTGAAGCAAAAAAATAAAAACATTTCTGCTTAATTCCTCTGATAAGCCCTTGAAATAACTGAACTCTAACCCTGGTAACTGTCACCGACTTCATAAGGTTGATGGAAGGCACAGGTAAGAAGAGAAAGCCATAACTGTTTGAAGATGGGCAGCTTCTGACCAAGACTCCAGATTGTAAGGGCAGGAAAGAGAGAGGGCTTTCCTAAGTCTTGAGCCCAGGTGTATGCCTGGATCCGCAGTGTGGGCTCTGGAAAGAAACAATCAAAGATCCCAGCAAAAATATTGCACTGTTTCAATCCATGTGTAAAAATGTTGGCATAGGTAGTGGTATTTATCTCTGGGTTTTTAATTGACAACCAGGAGCAGCGAGTTAATATTGAAGGGCCCTCTTCAGGAATGAATACACACACTCCAGGGGTGGTCTGTTGGAATTCAAAAGACTATTAAGAAGCTCCTCCTTTGGGAGGCCGAGGCAGGCAGATCAGGAGGTCAGGAGATCGAGACCATCCTGGCTAACATGGTGAAAACCCATCTCTACTAAAAATACAAAAAATTAGCCGGGTGTGGTGGCACACGCCTGTATTCCCAGTTACTCGGGAGACTGAGGAAGGAGAATCGCTTGAACCTGGGAGGCGGAGGTTGCAGTGAGCCGAGATCACATCACTGCACTCCAGCCTGGGCGACAGAGCTAGACTCCATCTCAAAAAAAAAAAAAAAAAAAAAAAGAAGAAGCTTCTGCTCTAGAGTCAGCTATAAGAACATCCTCTATCCTCAATGAACACAACAGCTTTGCTATCTGGCATAATGGATTTTAGAAGTCATTTTCACTGGTGAAGTAAGAGTTGTTCAAAATATTATGGGCTGACTGGAAGCACTGTATCAGATTGCATCTCCTTGCATAAACAGGGTATTATGACCTAGAAAGCCTAGTGGATAATGTATGCCCTTCCAAATGTTGTCTCTGGTTTGGGATTTGAATCAGGACTTGTATCCACAGCTCATAGGAAGATTCCTGCACCTGACCCTGACTAGACATGAAGCTAAATCATGCTGTTCGAATACTGTCACATCTGCCTTAAGTGAACCTGTTATGCAAGGCACCTGTCAGTGTGCCAGCAGAACAAAGCACCAGTACTTAGTTGAGTTTACAGAACTGGTTGTACCACGTTTTTGAGCCTGCTGGCTTCTAAATGTTTGCTTTATGGCCGAATTCAGTCTGAGACTTGCTTTCATTGTAACATACCACCTGGTATGAAGCTGAGGAGGCCTATAGCTCTCACTTACCTCTATTATGGGCCCACATACATGTGTTTGTATTTCTTAGCTTAGGGAGGTTTCAGAAGCCCCGAGGCTGGAGTAAAGCATGGTTACAGACTCTTGTTGTAGCAGAAATGTTGCTTACTATCTTTCTATGACCCTTTGTATTTCTGTGTATTGGTTCTTCACCATTAATAATAAACCGCCTCAGTTCTGTTCTTAGAAGGACGTTGAACACTAACTATATGACATTGAGCGAGGATGAATTAAAAGGGGGCTCCCGGGAACTCCAGGAACTGTTTCCAAAATGTGCCTGTTTGTGTTTATATGGTAATGTGTGGCTGCATCCATTTCACCTTTTGAGTAACACTTAAGGCAAAGCTGAAATTCTTGCCATCAACAAAACCCCCAAGGCTACAATTTCTACCCAGCCTGTTTCAGAAAGCATGGAAAACCTCCTCCATTCCAGCTTATTTTTGCATTGAGGCTGGTATTTCATTTGTTTGTTCTTTCACTTTCTTTAAGCACCACTGCCCAGTGTGGCATGAGGTACTGCTTTCTTTCTGCTCCCAGTGTCACATCTTTTTTTGGGTTGTGGGGGGAGGGGACTCAGAGGTTTGCTCTTGTTGCCCAGGCTGGAGTGCAGTGGCGTGACTTTGGCTCATTGCAACCTCCACCTCCTGGGTTCAGGTGATTCTCCTGCCTCAGCCTCCTGAGTAGCAGGGATTACAGGCATGCACCACCACGCCCAGCTAATTTTTGCATTTTTAGTAGAGATGGGGTTTCACCATGTTGGTCAGGCTGGTCTCAAACTCCTGACTTCAGGTGATCTGCCTGCCTCAGCCTCCCCGAGTGTTGAGATTACGGGCGTGAGCCACCGCGCCTGGCCCTAGTCTCTCATCTTTGTACCACACGTATAACTTTGGTTTTGTAAGTAAGAAAATGCTTACTCCCTGCTGTTGACTACACTGTGAGATTCCTTTTGAGAACCCCACAGATAAAGTCAATACAACCATCAGGAATCCTTAGACTCATTAAAATTCCAGACCCTGTAAAAACAATATTTCCTGTTGAATCTTAACATGAACAAAGAGTGATCAACTGAGAGTCAAACGTGACTGTGGGATGAGCGAGTTTGGACATTAACGGCATGATGTGTAGAGGAGGCACATCTCTTGTTGACACGCGCTTGTCCATGCGAAACTTCTGCTTTCTTGACATGCACTCATGAATACCACGAGTGTATGTGTCAAGACAAGTGCACACCGCCGAGCAGGCGCGGGGGCTGACCGGGCTGCATCACTGCAGTGAAAAGTCACGTGGAAAAAGTTACCATCCGTTTAATATTTTTTCACTTCTCACCTTGAACTCAGCTTTGTGACCACTCTGTGAAAACAAAACCAACACAGATATCCTGCCACAGAATTGCCACGTGTGAAACGATTCCACAGAGGTGTTACTGGACAGCAAACAGCGTTTTTCAGAGAGCTCCCTGTTAGTGGCAAAATGAACATTCGCTTAGGAGGGCAGATCCCTTTTCTCGAAAGGCCAGAGGATGGGGATGGGGAAGGGGGTTGACTGTCTGATTGGGATTTATGCCAGGGGAGTGCAGCCAAGTTGTGCTTATAAAGGCCTTATTCTTCCTCAGGTCAGAGCAGTACTTACTACTGGGAGAGCCAAGGCGGTTCTCTGGATGCACTAAACTACAGGGATCCTTCTTTTGTACACGCTTGAATATTTATCATTAGGTTTGATGCAGCGGAAAGACTCCTGGATTTGGAATCGGAAACTCTGAACGAGAAGATGCTTATTTTGTCACAGTGAGGGAGGAAATGTATCTTCCTCGCCTGTCTCGGGTTCAGGGCTGAGGCCCATACAAGAAAAGACAGATTAAGAAGAAAAAAGTATACACATTTAGTTAATCTAAGTTTCACTCAACACGGGAACCTTCATAAGGAAATGACCCAGAGAAACAGTTCAGCCTGGCTTCTTTTGTACAACAGGTTTGACGAGGAGTGGCCACGTGTGCGGAAACATGATTGGGGAAAGAGTGTGATCTGATGGGAATAAACTGGGGGAAACTGAGCAAGTCCTGTTTGTTCAGCTTCTTCTCTGTCTTCAGAAACAAGGATGTTCCCTTTCTCTGGGTCTAGGGAGGGCACCGCTCACAGGAGGGTCTTACGATGACCTGCCTCAGGAGAAGGTCAGAAAATCCTTCCTAGGTTTTATGACCTGATTCAGGAGGCAAGGTGAGGGGAAAGGTGAGAGGGAGCTTCTTGCACGTGCCATCTCTCAGATTCTTTCAGCTTGAGATATTCAGTGTGTCAAGGTACCACACTTTGGGGTAGCATGTCCTGAACCCTGTCGTTACTTAACCGTTCTGAGCCTAGAGCTGTCTTTTGTAAAATGCAGATAATATCTCACGCCTTACAGGACAGTTTAATCAGAGGAATAAATAAAAGTGCCTATGCAGGTACCTGGAGCATAGTACATGCTCAATAAATGTTTTTGCTCTCAATCTAATTTTAAAATTAATTATATCGGTGTAATCCTTCCATAGCTCTTATTTAATTTTTATGTTTGACTCCCCAAGGAGGTTGTAAATACATCCTAGAGGGAAGGGACCTCAGATTATCTTTTTTTGAAAAGTCAACAGCAGTAAGTGAAAGAAATCACTGTACATTAAATTTTTTTTGTCAAATGAATGTCACTGCTTTCTAAAAGTACTTAAAAAACACTGAT
Organism: Symphalangus syndactylus; assembly: GCF_028878055.3. NCBI lineage: Eukaryota > Metazoa > Chordata > Mammalia > Primates > Hylobatidae > Symphalangus > Symphalangus syndactylus. Next base: position 157,528,557 of record NC_072426.2, on the reverse strand, counting down.
ATTATGCAACTTCCTCTAGCTCTGGAGACATCCTGGAGGTTACCCTTATGACTCAACTAAGACTGAGGATGGGACAACTGGGACGTAGTTGGGAATTGAGAGGGTGATGGAGAAATCCACTCTCCATACTGTTCTCTAGGAACAGCCGAGGCACACATGCGGCTCTTGTTCATCAGCTTGTCAGCCATCAGGCTGCCCCTTTGCTCTTGCTTTTAATACACTAGCACCTGTGCAGGAAAACAGAAGAAAAGAACACATATTCTTCAGGCCTTTGTGATCCCTCCTGTGTTCATTCGAGTGAACTAGAAAACTAGAGCTGGGAAAACCCCCATGGCGATGCATGCAAAGGCATGCACAGAGGTGACTCCTGTCTGGGTACTAGCTGGAACAACAAACACTATGTTATACGTTCTCTGAGGTCCACGTGGTTGAACTTGAGTCTGAGAAAGCATCTTGTCTGATAGGTTCACCCAGAAGCATCTCAGGTCAGGACAGCAAAATCCTGACATCAGGAGCGTCCATGCTGCTTTGCCTTGACCAACGGGTCACCCTGAGTGTGATGGAAACTAGATTTACTCTGGCTATTGAGGCATGGTTTTTCTCTTGCTCTCTTTAATAGAACTTCCTTCTTTCACTAACAATGAGGTTGAGAAAGTACGCTGAGGCTTAAATATTTCAACAAGACAGAGCACCAAAAGCCAGGAGCTTCCCAGTATTTCTGAAGCTCTTTCCGCTTTTCCAGAATCAACCCTCTTTTTCTATTTACTGTCATCCATTAAAATATAATGCTCTGTCAACACCACTGTTTCTGTTTTGAATCTTCCAAGCCTAGGTTTGGTAAACAGTTTTAAATTCAATGACTGTTAATCATTCATTTATCTGCGTGTTCAATGACACCAGCATTTGCCGTGTTCTTCCTGTGTGCTGGTCACCGGGTTTTACGGATGAACAAAATGAAGCTCAGAGGATAATCACTTCTCCAATGGCAGCTGCTAAGCAGCAGAGCTGGGATTTGAAAGAAGCTACTCAGACTTTAAGTCCCATGCATGTTATTCAATACACCTAATTTCAACATCTAGCAAAAATAGAAATCTGATGATAATCCACCTGTAATTATGGATCCTTTCATTCTTTTTTATTTTAATTTTTTTTTTTGAGGCAGAGTCTTGCTCTGTGGCCCAGCCTGGAGTGCAGTGGTGTGGTCTCGGCTTACTGCAACCTCTGCCTCCTGGGTTTGAGCAATTCTCCTGCCTCAGCCTCCTGAGTACTGGGACTACATGCATGTGCTACCACACCCAGCTAATTTTTGTATTTTTAGTAGAGACGGGGTTTTGCCATTTTGGCCAGGCTGGTCTCAAACTCCTGGCCTTAGGTGATCTGCCTGCCTTGCCTTCCAAAGTGCTGGGATTACAGGAGTGAGCCACTGTACCTGGCCTATCCTTTCACTCTTAAAGGAACTTTTCCAGGTATTCCACCCAATTGGCTGCCAGCGTTACCTTCCTAAATAACTTTGTCTTTATCATCTCTAGGTCAACATACCATCAGTTCAGGAGGAAAAAAACAGGTTTGAGATTAGAGATTGGGAATATTGGTTCAGAGGCCAATTCTTAATTGCAAGATCTCCTATATTTTTAATTATACTTGTAGGGGAGGAAAAACATTTGTTCTCTACTCTCCTGTGTTCTGTAGTTGGGGGCCCTGTGAATTAAATTCACACAAGACAGACTACCAAGAGAGAATAACAGATATAATCATGTATGCTAGCACAGGAATTCACAATGAAATGTGACTCGAAGAGGCAGTTAGAATTTGGAGCTTATATAAACCATCTTAGGCTGGACAAAGGAAAGGGGATTTTGGGCTTCTGAGATGGGAGGCAAGTTATGGGAAGGTGAAGGGAGAAAATGTATAATAAACAAGTGTTGTTTAATAACGTTTGTTAGGCAGATAAGAGTCGCCTCAGGTGCTAAAAGTTGTCTCTGGAGTGTTTCTCTTTCTGGTATGGGAAAGGAAGACACCCTTACAAACGGAAATTTATGTCCTGTTTTCAGACAGAATAGGGGATGGCAGACAGCTAATTGCCTTCGGCTCAAAACAATTCTTACGCCAAAGTGGCATATTTTGGGGTGGCACGTTCTAGTTCCCATTATACCCAAGACGCATGAGTCTGAAGCCCTACTTATTTGTTTTAGTACACATTACTTCCATTGTTATTTAGCTCTTTCCCAAGGCTATAAGCTACTTAAGGGGAAGAGAAGTGGTTTCTTTCGTTTTGTGTCTGTGGCATTCCCTCTTAAAAGCTACTGTTTATTTAGCACCCATGATATCTCATGTGCTTTATGTACATTACCCCCGGAACACTTTGAGGTAATATAAAAATCTCCCTTTCACAGATGAAGACATTTACCCTCAGAGAGATTAATTGGTTTACTGAAGTCATTCTGCAAATATGTAGCAGGGGACTCAGGATTTGTTCCGAGATCTTTGTATTAGTCAGCGTCTTCCAGAGAAACAGAACCAATAGAATGTGTATTTGGGTATATAGAGAGATTTATTTTAAGGAATTGGCTCATGTGATTATGGAGGCTGGCAAGTCCAACGTCCGAAGGGTGAACCAGCAGGCCGAAGACTCAGGGAGGAGCCAATCCTGCAGTGAAGTCTGCAGCTGTCTGCTACCGAAGTCCCTCTTGCTCGGGAGAAGCAAGTGTGAAGCTGTCTGCTACCAAAGTCCCTCTTGCTCGGGAGAAGCAAGTGTGAAGCTGTCTGCTACCGAAGTCCCTCTTGCTCGGGAGAGGCAAGTGTGAAGCTGTCTGCTACCGAAGTCCCTCTTGCTCGGGAGAGGCAAGTGTGAAGCTGTCTGCTACCGAAGTCCCTCTTGCTCGGGAGAGGCAAGTGTGAAGCTGTCTGCTACCGAAGTCCCTCTTGCTCGGGAGAGGCAAGTGTGAAGCTGTCTGCTACCGAAGTCCCTCTTGCTCGGGAGAAGCAAGTGTGAAGCTGTCTGCTACCGAAGTCCCTCTTGCTCGGGAGAAGCTCAGTCTTTTGTTCTATACAGGCATTTGTGAACCCCCAACATTTGAGACAGGTCTAAGTTAATTTAGAAAGTTTATTTTGCTACAAAAATTAATCAGGCATGGTGGCAGGTGCTGGTAATCCCAGCTACTCAGGAGGCTGAAACAGGAGAATCACTTGAACCTGGGAGGCAGAGGTTGCAGTGAGCCAAGATCGTGCCATTGCACTCCAGCCTGGGCAACAGAGCGAGACTCCATCTCAAAAAAAAAAAAGAAAAAGAAAAAGAAAAAAGGAAAGAAAGTTTATTTTGCCAAGGTTGAGAATGCATGCCCATGACACATCCTCAGGAGGTCCTGATGACATGTGTCCAAGGTGGTCAGAGCACAGCTTGCTTTTATAAACATTTTAAGGGGACATGAGACATCAATCAACATATGTAAAATGACCATTGGTTCAATTCGGAAATGCGGGACAACTCGGAGCAGGGAGGGGGCTTCCAGGTCACAGGTAGGTGAGAGACAAATGGTTCCATACTTTTGAGTTTCTGATTAGCCTTTCCAAAGGAAGCAATCAGATCTGCATTTATCTCAGTGAGCAGAGGGATGACTTTGAACAGAATGGGAGGGAGGTTTGCCCTAAGCAGTTCCCAGCTTGAATTTTCCCTTTAGCTTAGTGATTTTGAGGGCCCACGATATTTTCCTTTCACACCTTCAGCTGATTAGATGGGGCCCACCACGTGGGGAAGGGCAATCTGCTTTACTCCAAGTCCCTCAGTTTAAAGGTTAATCTCATCCAAAAGACCCACACAGAAACGTCCAGATTCATGTTAAGCCACATATCAGCCCACTGGTCCAGCCAAGTTGACAGAAAATTAACCATCAACATTTGCTGGTAGGAAATTTCACACTCACTTCTTTTTGTCACATTAAGGTTCTTCTCAGCATAGGTTAGTTGGTGACCTTGAGTCAAGTTCAAGCCATGCATGTTAACCTGGAGCAAAAGCCCCCCCTCCCCATCTTATGTGAAATGTGCAATCACCAATTTCAGGTCTTTGTTTACAAATAAAATTTCTAAGAGATTTTCTGTCTGTGGAAACTTAAAAGGCCAACCTGGTGTGGGTGTTTTTCTCGTTTTTTTTTTTTTGTTTTGTTTTTGAGACGGAGTCTCACTCTGTCGCCCAGGCTGGAATGCAGTGGTGTGATCTCGGCTCACTGCAAGCTCCGCTTTCTGGGTTCACGCCATTCTCCTGCCTCAGCCTCCCACGTAGATGGGACTACAAGCACCCGCCACCATGCCCAGCTAGTTTTTTTGTATTTTTAGTAGAGACAGGGTTTCGCCATGTTAGCCAGGATGGTCTCGATCTTCTGACTTCATGATCTGCCCACCTCGGCCTCCCAAAGTGCTGGGATTACAGGTGTGAGTGGGTGTTTTTTTAAAGAGTAGAGACATTCTCAAAGGATCCTGTCTCTGGAGCCAGCTTTAGGGACCTCTTGGTTAGTTCTGGAAGACAATCTAATACAAGGAAGTAGAAGAGATGAGAAGAGAGATTAGGTTTTTATATTTAAGCAAAGCCACTTTATTCTTACTTTCTGAAATGAGAGAAAAGGGAAATATAGATAGATTGATCATGGGCCAGTAATTGATAGCATGTGTAATTAAGTTTTCCTAAAGTTGCAGTTATATTTTAGCCTGCTTTAGATAGCAGTTTTGCTTTCAAGATATTTAACTTTTTTTAATTAAAACCAAAAGCAAAGGCTTTAAGAAAACTCATTTCCCAGAATGTGTTTCTGTGATTCTGGAAGCTTTTCTTGGTTGGGGGGCTGAGATCAGAAGCAGAGCCATCAGGTCAGCAGAATGGTGGGGAGGGGCCGTGGAGATGGAGGAGATGGGCTTGCGAGGGGTCTGAGATGGAAAAGCCTTGGGGACACGGTCTGGTCTGTCCTTTCAGCCAAAGACCCCCAGGCGGAACTCTATGGCTCAAGGTGTTCCAAGTGTTCATTTATTTTAATATTTGTACTTTTTATTGCGATGAAATAGACATAAAATTTGCCATTTGAACCACTTTTAGGAGTTCGGTACACTGGCACTAATTACATTCACAATGCTGTGCAACCATTGCCACCATCTGTTTCCAAAAATGTTTTCGTTATTTTCATCATCCCAAACAGAAACTCCATATTCAGTAAACAGCAACTCTGTCTCCCCTCAGTCCCTGGTAACCTCTCTTCAACCTTCTGCCTCTATGAAGTTGCCAATTCTAGGTTCCTTGTATGAGCAGAATCACTCAGTGCTTCTTTTTTGGGTCTGGCTTCTTTCACTTAGCAGCATGTTTCCAATCAATGTTCATCCATGTTGTAGCCTGTGTCAGAACTTCATTCCTTTTTTTGTTTGTTTTTTGTTTTTTGAGATGGAGTCTCGCACAGTTGCCTAGGCTGGAGTGCAGTGGTGCTATCTTGGCTCACTGCAACCTCTGCCTCCTGGGTTCAAACGATTCTCCTGCCTCAGCCTCCTGAGTAGCTGGGACTACAGGTGCCCGCCACCACTCCCAGCTAATTTTTGTATTTTTAGTAGAGATGGGGTTTCAACATGTTGGCCAGGATAGTCTCAATCTGTTGACCTCAGGATCCTCCCACCTTGGCCTCCCAAAGTGCTGGGATTACAGGCGTGAGCCACTGAGCCCAGCCCTTCATTCCTTTTTATGGCTGAAAAATATCCCGTTGTAGGGATACATTTATTTATGCATTTCTTTCTCTTTTTTTTTGTTAGACAGAGTCTCACCCTATCGCCCAGGCTGGAGTGCAGTGGCATGATCTCAGCTCACTGCAACCTCTACCTCCTGGGTTTAAGCGATTCTCTTGCCTCAGCCTCCCAAGTAGCTGGGATTGCAGGCACTCACCACCACACTTGGCTAATTTTTGTATTTTTAGTAGAGACGGGGTTTCACCATGTTGGCCAGGCTGGTCTTGAACTCCTGACCTTGTGATTCACTGGCCTTGGCCTCCCAAAGTGCTGGGATTATAGGCATGAGCCACTGTGCCTGGCCTACATTTATTTGTTGATCCGACTTTTTATTTGAGAAAACTGTCACTGATTTATTTTAAAAAGAGCATTTTTTTTTTCCTGATGGGTGTTAAAGTGGATATTCCTTTCTGTTGAACAGGATGTGGTATACAGGTATTAGTGTGAAGCTGATAACTAAGAGCATGTGGCATTTCTGAGAGTGGCACAAGAGCCTAATAAAAATCAGTATCTACCCTGAAATTCTAAGTGAATTTATCTCGTGCCCAGGGCTTTAACTTTTCCCTAGATTCTGGAAAAGCACACTCTCCTTGGCCTAAAGTTTGTGGGATGAGAAAGTTTTCACCTGGTGAAATGTTTTCAGGTGATTACATTTTGGGGGCATTGAATTTTTTTAAAATAAAAAATCTAAAATGTGATACATATATACCATGGAGCACTATACAGCCATAAAAAAGAAAGAAATTATGTCCTTTGCAGCAACATGGATGAAGTTGGAGACCACTATCCTACGTGAACTAACTAACACAGAAACAAAACCAAACACCACATATTCTCCCTTTTAAGTGGGAGCTAAACATTGAGTACACAAGGACACGAAGAAGAGAACAGCAGACACCAGGGCCTTCTGGAGGGTGGAGGGAGAGAGGAGGGTGAGGATTGAAAAACTACCTGTCAGGTACTATTCTTATGACCTGGGCAATGGAATAATCTGTACACCAAACTCCTGTGACACGTAGGTTACCTACATAACAAACCTGCATAGCACCCCTGAACCTAAAATAAAAGTTAAAAGAAAGAAAAAAAATCTAAAAAACTTGTTGACATATTAAATATTATATGTGTGTGTACATATATATATATATATATTTAGATGCTGTCTCGCTCTTTCACCAGGCTGGAGTGCAATGGCAAGATCTCGGCTCACTGCAACCTCTGCCTCTCAGGTTCAAGTGATTCTCCTGCCTCAGCCTCTCAAGTAGCTGGGGCTACAGGTGTGCACCACCACGCCCAGCTAATTTTTGTATTTTTAGTAGTGACAGGGTTTCCCATATTGGCCAGGATGGTCTTGGTCTCTTTACCTTGTGATCCACCCACCTTGGCTTCCCAAAGTGCTGGGATTACAGGCATGAGCCACCGCACCTGGCCAAATGTTACACTTTTTAAAAAAATAAAAACAAAATAACAAAAAACTAAAATCTACACAAATGATTACTTACTCCTTAAAAATCAGGTAGGACAGCCAGGCGCAGTGGTTCATGCCTGCAATCCCAGCACTTTGGGAGGCCGTGGTGGGTGTCTTACCTGAGGTCAGGAGTTTGAGACCAGCCTAGTCAACATGGCGAAACCCCGTCTCTTCTGAAAATACAAAAATTAGCCAGGTGCGGTGGCAGGTGCCTGTAATCCCAGCTGACTCGGGAGGCTGAGGCAGGAGAATCGCTTGAACCTGGGAGATGGAGGTTATAGTGAGCTGAGACAGCACCACTGCACTCCAGTCTGGGTGACAGAGTGAGACTCTGTCTCAAAAAAAAAAAAAAAGATCAGGTAAGGAGATTCGAAGTTTTAAAACATTTGTGCAGAGGACATACTACAGAAGAGAACATGTACTTTTCCAGTTGCAGAATGTTTTAATCTGATTTTCTGGAAGCTCCATGACATAGCAGAGTTCTTTTCTTGCTTATCCCCCTGGTTTTGTTCCATCTTTTGCTATAGCCCTTCTCAACCTACTTCATTGTTATGCATTAATTAATCCATATGGTAATTTAATTAATAATTATCACTGATAGATTAATAAGTATATTAAAAAGAATTATTTCATAATAAAATAAACAATTCATGGTATTCATTAATAATTTAACAATTATGCTACAGGAAATTTTTCAGTAATTAATACAAATTAAAATGGATTTCTTTTTGTCACATTTATTCATGATTCTCCGAAAGGCCTCCCCCCAGATATTTCTGATTTGCCACCAATTGGCCCTATTCTCTTGACACCATAAGAAACCAGCCTTTTAATGCTGGAAACATTTATTAGAGTTGACAGCCGTGCTGCAGAGGTGTGGACTGAATATTGCAGGAGGATGTTTACGCTCAACTCACACGTAAGTAATCACTGTCAGTCATCTTGCAGAAACCCCATGCAGCCTCCGTGCTGGTTAATAACTAACTTTGTGTGCAAATTTATAGGACTATTTATAGGACTAGGTATTAATGGATCAGACAAGAGAGGGAAGCGAGCTGTAGAGAATTTAAGTTGCAGAGAAGAACTTGAACCCAAGTCCTCCCCCCATAAACGCTGCTGTTCTCTGAATAGTCCACGACACCAGGGAGTATGGCTTTAAGGAGGAGGAGGGCACAGGGCTTTGCACAGTTTAGTTGAATTAGCTGATGAAAGTCCTTCAGATGCTGGGAAGCCAGTAGCCACGTCGGGCCCCCATTTATGGGGAAAGCTTAGACTAGCCCATCCACCTGGGCAGAATTTATACTTTTTGGTGCATGGGGCAGGTCTGACACTGTTGGAGGTGTGTGTTCTCGCTGCAAATAGCTGGGCTGTGTTGCTAGAGGCGACCACCTTGTTGTAGGCCGAATATTAAGGCCTGGGTCCATACGTGCATGTGTGGTCTTCTTTGACATGGATGGACTCTCCTGCTAGGAATTATATCAGGTGACAGGTCCTCAGACAGGAACGAGGACCAGAACTCCCAAACGGGACAGGAAATCAGAATTCGCGAGGTGGGCCACAGACAGGTGAGAAGGAATCCTGAGGTTTTTTTCCCTGAGCCTCACTCCTTGGGTCTAAAATTTGAGGAACTGAAAAATGCTGAAAAGGAGGATTCTAGGTGGTAGGAGTTAAGTATGGCCCCAGGATTTTGGAGGCAATGTGGGGAACCTACACAGAAGACGAGAAAGCTGTGCTCCTGCCTCAGCCTCCCAAGAAGCTGGGACTACAGGCACGTGCCACCACGCCCAGCTAATTTTTGTATTTTTAGTAGAGACAGGGTTTCACCATGTTGCCCAGGCTGGTGTCAAGCTCCTGACCTCAGGTGATCTGCCCACCTTGGCCCCCCAAAGTGCTGGGATTCCACCGCACCTGGCCGAAAGCTGTATCTTCTAAGGCAGAAAATTCCGAATTCTCTGTGTTCATTTGCTATCCCATAACATTGGCAACATTTTGGTTAAATGGTCAAGGTTGCATTGGCTGTGTAACTGGGGAGGTAGGCTGAGTGAGGAAGCAAGGAGGGGAGGATATTAGAAAAAGAATGAGGGAGAGGCACCTCTCCCTACAACCATGCTGAGGTCAATAGATCTAAAGGGACAGAGCCCTGTGACAGTCCACCTGCCCTCCTCAGCACTGGGGCGTGAGGGATTTCCCAAAGCAGATACCTTTTTGTGGTTCTTTTAATATTTCAAGGTCAGACAAGAGAGATGCATTTGTGCCTCTATGCAAAGAGAAATTCAATATGTGTGACTTCTTTCATGCTCTCTTTTATGCCCACAGTGTGTCAGAGGTTCTAGTGCCGTGGAAATTCCCCAGCCCTCCCACCATCATTTCGTTTATGACTATCTGCCTGTGAAGTTTTGGTCTCTATCTGTTATCATGCTACACCTTGGGTCTATCGAAACACCAGTGACATGATGTTAATAGGTGCCCAAATTATAAGCTTAAAAAAATAATTTTATGGAAAAATTTCTAGAAAATTGACTCCTTAAAAATTGCAACCAGGGGCTTCCTAAAAGAGATTAAACTGAAATGTATCTTCGGGCAGATTGTTCCTGCTTGACTGGGTCCTCACCATTAACTAGATGGCAATTGAACTTGCTTGTGCAAGGACCCTGTCTCCACTAGTTTTTTTATGGTGCTGATGGAAGGTGGCACAAGGGGAAGGAATGATTCCTGGCCCCACATGGATTGAGGGTGAGTTCTGCTGCAACCTGCCGTGCAGCCTGCACTTAACCTGCCGGTTCCTCGTGCTGTGAGGCTGTATTCTTTGTGCAGGTGTTTCTAGGAGCTGGGAAGCTCACAGCAGCATTGTGCAGGAAGGACACACAGACAGAATGGCCACCCCAAGCTGGAGGAGAGAATGGCACCAGAACGAGCTCTGGCCCAGCGTCTGTGGAGTGGACCTTTGAGGCTCACTGTAGGAGCATGGTCCCACCAATTCAGATGGCTGCAGGGGCCGGGAAGGCGATACACAGGACTAAAAGAGACTGTGGGCATCCAGCAAATAGGAGAACACGGGCTCCGTTTAGAGGAAGGAGCTGTGTCTTAAGCCATTTTGTGTTACTATAAAGGAATACCTGAGGCTGGGCAATTTATATATATATATATATACATATATACATATATATGTATATATAATGGTTTATTTGGCTCACGATTCTGATGGTTGGAAAGTTCATGATCAGGCATCTGCTTCTAGTGAGGGCCTTGCTCTGCCTGCACTCAGGGTGGAAAGTGGAGGGGAGCTGTGTGAGCAGAGATGGCAGAGATGGCAGAGATGGCATGGCAAGAGGAAGCAAGTATGTGGGGAGGTGCCAGGGTCATTTTAACAACCAGCTCTCTTGGGAACTAATGGAGCGAGAACTCATTCATTACCATGAGGCTAGCACCAAGCCATTCGTGAGGGATCCCCATGACCCCCATGGGACCCCCACGACCCAAACACCTCCCACCAGGCCCCACCTTCAACACCGGGGATCACATTTCAACCTGAGATGTGGCGGGACACACATTCCAACTCTAGCGAGCTGCTACAGAGCCTGAGCTGGTGGCTGACATGCAAATCCAGAGGCTGGATGTTGTTTTCAAGAGAAGACAGAAATTTTTATTTTTTATTGAGACAGAGTCTCACTCTGTCACCCAGGCTGGAGTGCAGTGGCATGATCTCGGCTCACTGCAAGCTCTGTCTACCGGGTTCACGCCATTCTCCTGCCTCAGCCTCCCGAGTAGCTGGGACTATAGGCGCCCACCACCACGCTTAGCTAACTTTTTGTATTTTTAGTAGAGACGGATTTTCACTGTGTTAGCCAGGATGGTCTCGATCTCCTGACCTTGTAATCTGCCCATCTCGGCCTCCCAAAGTGCTGGGATTACAGGCATGAGCCACCGCGCCCGGCCAAATTTTGATTTTTTTAAATGTACAATATCTCAATGGGAATATTGATAACAATTCATATATATTTTTTTAAACTGCATGACTCAAATGAAACAGGTCTGTGTGCCTGATTTGCAGCCTCTGGACTATTATGTGCAAGTGGAATCATGTGGCTTGGGGTCAAGAAGCAATGCTGCAGGCCCTTGGGTAAGGGATGGGGGCTTCCCCGAATGGAGTGGAAATTCCCACTGCCAGTCCTTCTGGAAAGTGGCCTGTCCTAGGACAGGGACTAAGGAACAGGGAGGCAGAGTTTGCCTCCCACGGGTGGAGGAGCGAGTCTCTGGAGGGCTGCCCTGCATGGTCGGGGGCAGGTGTGCTCACAGCACCCTGGTGGGGCAGGCCCTGCTCCAGGGAGGCAAGCTCGGGGGGCCTGACAGAGCAGCGGCACTAGCAGCCCCAAGTCCCCCTGTTTTGAGCATCCCTTCTGCTGACACTTCAAACAAGGCCTGGTTAAAGGGCATAGCCCAGCTTAAGCTGGGTGCGGACAGGAATGAGGTGGAGCAGAGGAGAAGGTGGGGAGCGCGTGCTCCATCTGCAAGGCCTGAGTCGGGGGACCCAATGGCACCGGAACAGTGGTCATCTCGGGAGTGCCAACAGCTGGGAAGGCAGTCCTGGTCACTCAGGAGGGGCAAGAAGAGCAGATGCTCAGTTACGTGGGAACCTATTCCAGAACATGTGTGACACCACCCAGGGGAACCCCCAGAAATAACAAAAAGGTGCTTTGAGGGGTTTAACTTCCCGTGTGGGCAGATGGGAAATGCATGCAATGGTTGTAATTAGAGTATTGATGGAAACTTGCCCCCTTTTTTTGTGGCCACAGGTGGTTGAAGCTGGGCCCTTTGTTTGAAGAAGTGACAATAGATGTTTGCCTGGAGTTTCAGCGTTTACAAAGTGATCCACTAACACCGTCTCATGGAATCCTCACATCAACGGTGGGGAGAAGGTATTGTAAGTATTATGATCTCTGTTACAGATGTGGAATCTGGGGCTCACTGTTTGGGCAACTTGTCAGAGGTCATGCAGCTAGTAAGACTCAGATACAAATGCAGGTCTCAGAATTCTAAACCCAGGGTTTTCCTCTCTGCCTGGCACTCGGGGACAAGGTGAGGGGATGAACTACTCTAGTCCACTGTTATGGGTTGAATTTTGTCCACCTAAAAGATAGGTTGAAGTACCTATGGATGTGACCTATTTGGAAATTGAGTCTTTACAGATGTAACCGAATTAAGATGAGGTCATTAAGGTGGGCCTTAATCCAAAAGACTATTGTCCTTGTAAAAAAGGGAAATTCGGCTAGGCATGATGGCTCATGCCTGTAGTCCTAACATTTTGGGAGGCCAAGACAGGAAGTTTACTTGAGGTCAGGAGTTTGAGACCAGCCTAGGTAACATAGTGAGACTGCATCTTTACAAGTAAAAAAAATTTTTTTAATTACCAGTGTATGGTGGCTGGCTTATGCCTGTAGTCCCAGCTACTCAGGAGGCTGAAGCAGGAGGATTGCTGGAACCCAGGGATTTGAGGCTGCAGTGAGCTATGACTGTGCCATTGCACTTCAGCCTGGGCCACAGAGTGAGAACCCCACTCTAAAAAGAAGATGAAGAACAACAAGGAGGTGGGGAGGTGGAGGAGGAGGGAGGAGGAGGGAGGAGGAGGAGGAGAAGAAGAAGGAGGAAGAGGAGGAGGAGGAGGAGAAGGAGGAGAAGGAGAAGGAGAAGAAGAAGAAGGAGGAAGAGGAGGAGAAGAAGAAGAAGAAGGAGAAGGAGGAGAAGGAGGAGGAGAAGAAGGAGGAGAAGGAGAAGGAGGAGAAGGAGAAGAAGAAGAAGGAGGAGAAGGAGAAGGAGGACGAGGAGACAGAGATGGAGAAAGAAAGAAGGAAGAAGGAAAAAGGAAGAAGAAGGAGAGGAAGAGGAGGAGGAGAAGAAGAAGAGGAAGAAGAAGAAAAGAAGAAGAAGAAGAGGAAGAAGAAGAGGAAGAAGAATAAGAAGAAGAAGGAGAAGGAGAAGAAGGAGAAGAAGAGGGAAATTTGGACACAGGTGCACACAGGGAGAAGAAGGCCATGTGGAGACAGACACAGAGGGAAGAAGATGTGAGATGAATGACGGCAATGCTGCTAACAGCCAAGGACCTCCTGGGGCTATTAGACACTGGAGGAGGCGAGAAAGGGTCCTCCCTTCAGGGATTTGGAGGGAGCATCGCCCAGCTCACACCTTGATTTTAGACTTCCAGCCTCCAGAGCCGAGAGGGAATGCACCGGTGTTCTTTAAGCCACCCTGTTGTGGTATCTGTTATGGCGTCACAGGCAGAAATAGGGACACAAGTGCAGGTTCAGGGCAAGGTGTGCGAGCACACTCAGTCCCTGGCCTCGGAGTCTCTCTGGATGGCTTCTTGCCTAGGGTGACTGACAGAGGGAGGGATGATATGAAAAGGCAGCTGTTCTCATGACCTAACCCCAATTCTTACTCCACGGGTTCATGACAGCCCATTCTGCTGGAGACTGTGTCTTAAACCTTTCTTCCTAGTTTCTCTCAAGTACCCCTCGTGAGCTGTGATTTCACTGGGATTTAAACTCTTAGGCCATTTTCTTTGTGCCTTTCTATCAAAGCTTTATATCAACTCAAACCACGTCTATAGTGGTTTTCCATTTTCCTTTTCTTTCTTTTTTAATGATTGTAATTTTTTCAAATGGATTATGTATTTTTATGTGTTTTTTCTTTTGAATTTACTTCTTTTTTAAGAGCCATTTTTTGTTTGGAGCAAAATTGAGCAGAAAGTCCGGGGAATTCCCTGCTGCTCCCACACACACAGCCTCCCCGCTGTCGATATCTGGCACTGGAGGGGTCTGATCCTTACAAGTCAGAAGCCTATGTTGATGCACCATTATCACCCAAAGCTCATAGTTTACATGAAGGCCCACTCTTGCTGTGGAACCACGTTCCTTTTCCCCGCGTGTTTTTGCATCCCTTTTCTTTTTTCTACCTTCCCAAACCCTGTGATGTTCGGAAGAGCTATGATCACTATTCTATAGAGAGGACACTCAAGGAAGCAGCTGATAAGTAGAACCAGGACTCAAACCCAGATCTCATAACTCTAAATCCAGCAGTGGTAGTTTTTTCTCTTTAATACAATGATGACATTCCCTTTTGAACTTGTGTTATATACCTGCCACTCACACACACACACACACACACACCTTGAAAGCTGTTGCCAATTGTTCTTTAGATGTCACACACAGCCCTGACACACAGTAGGGGCTTAATAGATATTCCTTACATCGAAGTTGAAAGTCTTGTCTCAACATTCTGCTCTCATACACTCTCCTACAAACTCATCAAATAATAGAGCGTCGATTCTCATTCTCTCCCTCTCCCTTCCTTTTAAATCTCCTGGGGCTTAGAATCCATAATCTGTGGAATTCCCACATTCCCACAGGTGTCCTGGGAGGTGGGCAGGGGAAACACTTCAGCAGCTTCTGCAACGCAGCAGATTCCTGGGCCCGATGTGCTGGCTGCCCATTCGCTGTGGGCCTTCGCTCCCCAGAAGCGCCTCTCTGGGTATGGGGCAAACACCCCTCATTGCTGCAATGCAGCCTCTGCTGGAGTGAAACAGGATGCTTGATTTCTATTGCTTCAGTAGCAACACTGCCCAGAGGTCTAAGAGAGGAAGTCAGAGCAAAGCCCATCAAAGCCCACCCAGAACAGCAGGGAAATTCCAAGTCATTGGTTTCTAGTTCTCCCCATGCGTGTGGTGGCCCTGCTTTGTGGTGAGCCGCCAGGACTGTCCTACTGTGCCTCTGAAGCACCTGCTCACAGAAGGGTGACCCACTGAGGCATGCACTGGGTTGACACAAATGTCAACTCCAGCCCCTGTCATCAGCTAAAGGTCAGCAAATGAGTTCTCTGGCATTTGGGGTCTGCAGGGGCAAGTGAGTACTGTAAACACCTGCAGTGTAGAGACCACATCCATCTAATTGGCGTCTTTGGGGCCCATTGCCAGGCTGGGTCCAAGTGTCGATTCAGGAAGGGTGTCTCAGGATGCAGAAGCCCCTGATGCACGCAGAGGTGGATGGGCCTTCAGCCCGCTCTCCTCCTCTGCCCTGCAGACCCGGTGAGTTATGTAGCCTCTGCTTTCCCTTCCTGTCCTGAGCACAGCATTCACGACAACCACACATCCTCTGAGAGATGAAAAAAATAATGAGACCGAGAAGGCTGGACCCAAATCGATGTTTTATCTTTGCACAGACTCCATAGTGTGTCTTGTGCTGCAGAGGGAAGCACCTGGGATCTTGGAGCCTCTTCTCTGCCACCTCCCCACTTTGGGGAGGGGTTTTGTTGGGGGCAGCCTCCATCCTTTGGAATCCTGTCTGCGCTCTGATTCTCCCTGATGGTCTTTATAGCTTTGCGTTATTTTACTTTCAGAGAACAGAGAAATGTGAATAAGAACAGAAACATGGCACTGATGTCCTCAGCTTCTTCCCCACCTTCGCAGAACTGCTGCTGCAAACTAGTAGTTTTGAGAAATGATGAAAAACATGTGGTTTTCCCCAACTTCCAAGAATCAGAGGCAGATTCTAGGAGGGTGAAGATGGTGTGGGCTTAAAAATAGTCATGCAGCACATCTGCTGAGGAGATATGCTGCCCATTAAAAGGGCAAAACAGAAGTTGGTGTGTGGGCAGTTCCCACATCGCACATAAAGGCTTCACCAGTGAGGCTCAGCCCAGGAACTGCCTGCCCTTGAGGCTGGAGGCTCACAAAGGAAGATTTCCCCCAGCTTCTGATGTCCATGAAGAGCAGGGAGCATGCTGCTGGTGATTCATAACCCCCTGAAATACATCCTCAGTTTGCCAGAGAAAAATTTCTAGGACCCACCTAATAAGTTCATTCATTGGTTCCCAGACTGGGCAGGTTTTACCAGATCCCTCACGACTGGTCCCAGCTTCTGTCCCAGCACATTACTTGAAGGTACACAAATAGTCCACTGTGCTTTGTTTCCTCTGTTTCTTCCAATTCTCTCTTCTGCTTGACCAGCTTGTACTTGAAGATCTGGGTTTTGGAAGATTCCCGGGATTGCTGCCAGGCACTGCCTGCCCCCATCTGAGTAAGGGCTGTAAACCCCAAGAGTGTCTGAGACAAGTCTCAAGTTAATCTAGGATTGTATATTGCCAAGGTTAAGAACATGCGCAGGACACAGCCTCGGGAGGTCCTGACCACATGTGCCCAAGGTGGTGGGCCTACAACTTGGTTTTATACATTTTAGGGAGACATAAGACATCAGTCGATACACATAACATGTACATTGTTTCGGTCTGGAAAGTTGGGACAACCGGAAGTGGGGGCTTCCAGGTCACAGTCAGATTCAAAGACTCCCTGACTGGCAGTTGATTGAGTTATTATCTAAAGACCTGGAATCAAGAGAAAGGATTATCTGGGTTATGGTAATGGGTTGTAGAGATCAAGGTTTTATCATGCTGATGAAGCCTCCAGGTAGCAGGCTTCAGAGAGAATAGGTTATAAATGTTTCTTCTCAGACTTAAAGAGGCTGGTCTATCAGTAATTCCTAAAGGAAGGAGGGTATCAAGAGGCATGTCTGGCTCCCCCTTCCCCTCATGACCTGAACTAGTTTCATAGGTTAACTTTGGAATGCCTTGGCTGAGAGGCCATGCATTCAGATGGTTGGGGGCCTTAGAATTTTCTTTTTGGTTTACAGGGACTTGCACTCGCAGTGGCCTGGCTGTCCATCTGTCTAACCTGGCATTATGCACACACTTTGAGTTATCTTATCCCTGCTCTGTGTCCTCATTGCATGAGATCCTTGGGTGCAGGAACCACGTCTCCTCCTTGTTCTCCAGAGTACAAATTTTTCTTTCAATAACTATGCACTGAGCTCCACTTTTGTTCCAATTGCTGTGCTAAGCTCTGTAGATGAAGTGGAAAAAAATGAAGAAGTAAAGACATCATTGCTGCCTGTGTTAGCTTTCTAGGGTAGCAAAGCACCACAGATAGGGCAGCTGAAATCACAGTAATTGATAGTTTCACAGTTCTGAAGGCTGGAGGTCCCAGATAGAGGGATTGGCAGGGTTGGTTCCTTCTGACAGCTGTGCCTTCCTCCCAGCTAGTGGTTTGCTGGTGATCTCTAGGGTTCTTGGCTTGTAGAAGCCTCACCTTAGTCTGTGTTCATCCTCACATGGCCTTCTCCCTGAGGGTCTTTCTTCACATTTACCCCTTTTAGAAGGACACCAGGTTTTTGGATTAGAGGCCACTCTAATGACCTAATTGTAGCTTGATTTGCTCTGTAATGACTCTATGTCCAAAGAAGGTCACACCCTGGGGGACAAGACTTTAAGATATGAGTTTTTAGGGGACACATCGTCCTGAGCCTTGTGGTGTAGCCGGGTGGGGGCTGTGGTGCACCAGGACGCACAGGTGCACACTGCATGTGTTCACCTGGGCAGCATACCTTGCCTGTGCCTGGTAAGCAGGCAAGGCTTCCTGTGAACCATGAGGGACTTCTGACACCAGAGGGCCAAGTCAGAATTACCCAAGTGGTGGGAAGGAAGGGGTGGGGATGGATGTTTGGAGCTGAAGAAAAGGCATGGGGGCAAGTCCTGAGGCAAGAGAGAGTGTGGTTCCTTTCAGAAACCTCAAGAACGTAACTATGGACACAGCACAGAGCAAGAATGGGGACCGGCAGGGCTGAAGCTGCAAGGAAAGGAAGGCCCTGGGTTCAAAGGGAGCGCCTTTGTGCCATAATGAGGAAAACTGGACTTTGTCCCGAGGGCAGGGGAGAACCGCTGAAGGGTTTTAAGCAGTGGAAGAACATGATTCGTGGCAGCCTTCCAGAAGCTCATGGGCTCCTGGGAAAAATCAATAATGCTGGGCAGTGAGGCCGACTAGAAACATTCCCTGGGCCCAGCGAGCACAGACGCCAGGGCAACGCCTGGCCCTGGGAGGGCTCGGTCAGTGCTGGGAAGTTTGGTTCAGGCCCTTCTGCCTATAGCAGAGAGGCCCAGCACGCTGCTCCTGGGGGCCTTTGCTGGAGGAAGCTGGGCGGCCAGTGCACACCTGGGCTGCATGCACTCTTGATGTCTTTTAGCTTAAACATGGAGTTCATGTTCTCACTGCTTGTTGCCGCTGTTGCTGCTGTTGTTATTGTTGAGGGAATATGGGGCTGGATGACCAACGCCACATGCTGGAATGACCCTAAAGGCCTGCCACCAGTCTCCCTGGAATATCCCTAATATCCCTAGTGCGGGACTCGGGGAAGGGCGTTTGCTCCCCAGCACCCGGTTGGAAAGTCATCACATGAATAGAAATGGTGGCAGGGGCTTATAAGGAAGGGAAAGGGTGACACTGGCAAAGATCGAGAGGAAGCTAGGGTGGGTTTCGTGCCTGCGGGGCCTGTGCACATCCCTACGGCCGCTGGGAAGGTCACAGCCCCTGAATGGGGAGCAGGACAGCTTAACCAGGGAGGCAGAGGTGTACCCAGGACGTAACAATTCATCGCATGACCCTGAGAGTGAGTGCCTCCTTGTGGCTAGGGACGACTCACTTCCTTTCCAGCACTCAGGGTGGCTGCAGGGCAGCTGAGGAAGGGACTGGGGCAGGCTGTGGGCCCACGTGTGGCCATGCCCACCATTCACAGCCATTTCCTCTCCTATTGTTTCCTGGAAGCATCATACCAGCCCTGAGGTCGGTGGGGCAGGGATTGTTGACTCTGCTGCAAATGAGAAAACAGAGCCGGGCTGAGCCGCTGCCCAAGGGGACCAGTGGTGACAGAGCTGGCCTGGCTGGGCTGACCTCTCCTTGACCTCTACCTCTCTTCCCAGGGCTCAGGGCTAAGGAGATGCAGCGCCTCCTCTTTTTCCAATCCCTGGTAGCAGGATTGGTTAACCTGGCAAGTTACGGTCAGTTGTAGCTTAAAAAACCAAAATGGGGAGAATAGATAGGCGCAGGTGCGGCTGCACCAAAGGAGTGCTTAGAAACCACGGGCCTCCTGTGCACACAGCAGCGTGGGTGGATCTGAACATTTCAGTGCTGAGTGAAAAGGGTAAGAAACAGCAAGAAACGCGTGGCACAACACTCCTTAGGAAAATTAAAAATACACACATAAAGTCACTGTATTTTTAAAGCACTGGCACAAATAAAAATACATAAACACATTCCAATGGTTACCCATGAGGAGATGAGGAGAGTAAAAGTCCATAAAAACAAACCACGGGAAGGGCCTTGCCCAGCCCTATAGTGACTGTGTGCCATCGAGAGAGGGCTACATGTCCTCCACCTCTGCAGCCAGAGGTACCAAAACTCCAAAAAAATGAACAGACAAAAACCAAGACAACACCCTGAAAACACCACAGCGGCAGATCGTGTGGATCACGTGCCTTAGGCATTGTTGGCAGTAAGTGGCAAGGCAAAGCAGGCACCCCGATGCTTTACTTTTGTTTATTCACTTCACAGAGTGAAGGTTCTGATGCTGCCTTAATGAAGATCTATAACATCCACTTATGCATCCATCCATCCATCTCCATCCATCCATCCATCCATCCATCCATCCATCCATCTAACGAAAACACATATCAAGTGTTCCTAAATGTAAGACACTCCCCTTGGTGCTGGAAGGGAAGAAGAGATAAAGACATCATCTCCTTTCTAGAGAAGTTTTTAATCCATCTAAGGGTGAGGCATTAGGGACTTTATACAGTTGGATTTTAGAGCTTGACTATACATAATACAGCTTGCAAAAATAGCACAAAAAATGCCATTTTGATCTATTTCTTTTAGTCACAATGAGGGAGGAGTAAGAGAGAAATAGTACATTTGACCTATGAACAACACGGGTTTGAACTGCACGGGTCCACTTACACGAGAATTTTCTCTGCCTCTGCACCCCTGAGACAGCGAGACCAATCCCCTCTTCCTCCTCTTCAGCCTCCTCAATGTGAAGACCACGAGGATGAAGACCTGTACAATGACCCATTTCTACTTAATGAATATAAATACATTTTCTCTTCCTTACGATTTTCTTAATACTGTTTTCTTCTCTCTAGGTTACGTTATTGGGAGGATACAGCATATAATAGTCACACACTGCATAAGGACGTTTCAGTGAGTGACACACCACATATACGACAGTGGTCCCATATGATTTTTTTTTTTTTTTTTTTTTTTGAGACAGAGTCTTGCTCTGTCGTCCAGGCTGGAGTGCAGTAACACGATCTCGGCACACTGCAACCTCCGCCTCCTGGGTTCAAGTGATTCTCCCACCTCAGCCTCCTGAGTAGCTGGGATTATAGGCATATGACACCACACCTGCCTAATTTTTGTATTTTTTTTTTTTTTTTGAGATGGAGTCTTGCTCTGTTGCCCAGGCTGGAGTGCAGTGGCGTGATCTCGGCTCACTGCAAGCTCCGCCTCTTGGGTTCACGCCATCCTCCTGCCTCAGCCTCCCGAGTAGCTGGAACTGCAGGCGCCCCCCACCACGCCCAGCTAATTTTTTGTATTTTTAGTAGAGACAGGGTTTCACCATGTTAGCCAGGATGGTCGCGATCTCCTGACCTCTTGATCCGCCTGCCTCAGCCTCCCTAATTTTTGTATTTTTAGTAGAGATGGAGTTTCACCATGTTGCCCAGGCTGGTCTCAAATTCCTGACTTCAAGTGATCCAACTGCCTCGGCCTCCCAGCGTGAGGCACCATGCCCGGCCCCATAAGATTTTAATGGAGCTTAAAAATTCTTATTGCCTAGTGACGTTGGAGCTCTTGTAATGTCATAGTGCAACACGTTATTCATGTGTTTGTGGTGATGTTGGTGTAAACAAAGCCAGTGAGCTGCCAGTCATCTAAAAGTATAGCACATACAATTGTGTACAGTATATGATACTTGGTAATGATAGTGGACAATGATGTACCGGTTTATGTACATAATATTATTTTAGAGTGTACTACTTGTACTTACATTTTTAAAAGTTTGCTGTAAACCAGCCTCAGGCAGGCCCTTCAGGAGGTATCCAGAAAAAGGCATTGTTATCATAGGAGATGACAGCTCCATGGGTATTACTGCCCTGAAGACTTCCAGTTGGACAAAATCTGGAGATGGAAGACAGTGATATTGATGATCTTGACCCTGACCCTGTGTTGTGTCTGAGTTGTTTTTTTTTTTTTTTTTTGAGACAGTTACATTCTTGTTGCCCAGGCTGGCGTGCAATGGTGCGATCTCGGCTCATTGCAACCTCCACCTACAGGGTTCAAGTGATTCTCCAGTCTCAACCTCCCGAGTAGCTGGGATTGCAGGCATGTGCCACCACACCCGGCTAATTTTGTATTTTTAGGAGAGACAGGATTTATCCATGTTGGTCAGGCTGGTCTCAAACTCTTGACCTCAGTTGATCCACCTGCCTTGGCCTTCCAAAGTGCTGGGATTACAGGTGTGAGCCACCACACCCGGCCGTGTCTGAGATTTTACAGAAAAGTTTAAGAAGTAAAATAATAAAAAAAATTACAAAAATAGAAAAAAGCTTACAGAATAAGAATATAAAGAAAAAACATTGTCTAGCTGTACAACATGTTTGTGTTTTAAGCTGTATTATTACCAAAGAGTCAAAAAGATTTTTTTAAAATTTAAAACATTATAAAGTAAAAAAGTCACAATAAGGTAAGGTTAATGTACTATTGAAGAAAGAATGTTTAAAGTAAATTTAGTGCAGCCCAAGTGTACAGGGTTTATGAAGTCTGCAGTAGTGCACAGTAACGTCCTAGGCCTTCACATTCACTCACCACTCACTCACTGACTCACCCAGAGCCACTTCCAGTCCTGCAAGCTCCTCTCACGGTAAGCGTCATGCAACTTTCCCCAAAGCAACTGAGAAATGTTCACTTCTAAATAATAATAGCTACCCCAAGCCCCTTTTTCTTTAGTACTTTCTATATTGCCAGTTAGAGCTCAGAGCATTTTCAGTGTTTTACATCATGTGACCTTCTGTATGAACGTATGAAGGTGTGTCCATATTATCTCCAATTTTACAGGTGGAAAAAGATGAAGCTTAGGTGAAATAATTTATCCAAGGTCACATGGTAATGAAGAAGGGATTCGAACCAGGTATTTCCATTCAAAAGTATTCTTTTTTTAATCTACTAGATTAGGGGCCAGCAACCTTTTTCTGTGAAGAGCCAGATAGTAGGTAAACATTTGAGTCTTCATGGACCACACAGTCTCTGTCTTAACTACTCAACTCTGTCTTGTACTGTGAAAGCAACCATAGGCAATAGGTAACCAAATAGGTGCGACTGTGTTCCAATAAAACTAGATTTACAAAAACAGCTGGTAAGCCAGGTTTTGGCTGGAGGGCTGAGATTTGCCAATCTTTGCCCTAGACAATGGAAATAGCTTTATTTTTTTTTCATGGTTCTATATTTGCCCCTTTCTAAAGGAAATAAGCTCATATGAGGTAGTATACAATTTGATATTATATAGTCACCTGTAAAAAAAACCAAAAAAAAACAAAAAAACATCAGCCAGGCATGGTGGCTCACGCCTGTAATCTCAGCACTTTGGGAGCTGAGGCAGGTGGATCACAAAGTCGGGAGTTCGAAACCAGCCTGGCCAATATGGTGAAACCCTGTCTCTATTAAAAAAGTACAAAAATAAGCTGGCGTGGTGGCGCACGGCTGTGGTCCCAGCTACTCAGGAGGCTGAGGCAGGAGAATTGCTTGAACCTGGGAGGCGGAGGTTACAGTGAGCCGAAATCATGCCGCTGCACTCCAGCCTGGGCAACAGAGTGAGACTCCGTCTCAAACAAACAAACAAACAAACAAAATCATTGCAATCAAGAAAACAAACATATTCATCACCCCCAAAGTTTCCTAGTGCTCCTTTGCAACATCCTCCATTGCCACTATTCACTCACCGTCCCCGAGCAACCACTCATCTGCTTTCTGTGCTATTGGTTGGTTTCCATTTTTATAGAATTTTATATAATGGAAACATGCAGTGTATACTCTTTTTGTGTCTGCCTTTTTCACTCAACATAATTATTTTTTTAGATTTATCCATGTTGTGTATAGGGGACTTTGGTTAATTCCAATTTATTGCTTTTCTGTTCTCTTATGGTCTATACTTTTTGTGTTGCAGTTAAGAGATCTTTGCAGACCTAAACTCACTAAGATTTTCTTCTGTCTTCTAGAATTTTACAACTAAAATTCTAAGACATTTGTATTTTTAGTATTCTTATCTAGTCTATGATCCAGTTCAAGTTAATTTGTTATGTATGGGATGAGTAAAAATGAAGATTCACTTTTTTTTTTCTTTTTTGCTTGTGGCTAATTTGTTCACTACCATTCACTGAAAAGATTTTCCTCTCCAAAGTCAGTTGCCTTTGCACCTTTGTTAAAGATCAGCTGACCACATGAGAGACTATTTATGTACTTTCTATTTTATTCCATGAATCTATTTTTCTATTTTTATGCCAATACCACATGTTCTTCATTATGGTAGATTTTAAACAAATCCTGATATTAAGTAATGTAGTCCACCAACTTTGTACTTTTTCAAAGTATCTATTATATTTGAAGTCCTTTGTAGTCCCATGTAAATTTTAGAATCAGCTTGTCAATTTTTATGAAAAAGCCTGCTGCAATTTTAAGTGGGATTGTATTAATGTATAGATCTGTATGGGGAAACATGTAATAAAGTCTTTGATCTAAAAAAAGATACAGCCCTTCATTTATTTACATGTTTTTAAATTTGCTTCAGAGATGTTCTGTAGTTTTCAGGTACAGGCCTTGCATGTCCTTTGTCAGATTTTTCCTCTAAGTATTTCATATTTTTGGATGCTGTTTAATGATATCTGAAAACCTCAATTACAGATAGTTGATTGCTAGTACATAAAAATACAATTTGTTTTGTATATTGCTTTCTTATCCTGGAACTTTGCTAAATTTACTTATTCACTAAAGTGGTTTTTTTTGTAGCTTCCTTAAGATTTTCAACAGAGATGATTATGTCATCTATGAGTAAAGACAATTTTATTTCTTCCATTCTAATCTGTATGCCTTTTATTTCCTTTTCTTGCCTTATTGCACTGGTTAGGACCTCTAGTACAATGTTGCATAAACATGGTGAGTGTGGTCATGCTTTCCTTTTCCTAAACTTAGATGACAGACATTCAGTTGTTAATCATTAAGTAAATGTGAGCTGTAGGTTATTCAAAGATGTCCACTTCAAATCGACATCCATAAAGTTGAGAAATTTCTCCTTTATTCCTGATTTGCTGAGGGTTTTTTTTTTTTAAACCAGGAATAGATGTTAGATTTTGTCCAGTGCTTTTACTCCACTTATTGAATAATCATATATACTTTCTTTTTAAGTCTGCTTATGTGATGAATTACACTGATTGACTTTTGAATGTTAAACCAACCTTTCAAGTTTGTTAAGCCAACTTAGGATGAACCACACTCACTTGGTCACAATATATTATCATTTTCATAAATTGTTGTGTTAGATTTGTTAAAATTTATTAAGGATTTTAACAAATCCTTATGGGAGATATTTGTAGTGCTCTTGTAATGTCTTTTTCTGGTTTTAGCATCAGAGAAGTACTGGCCTCAGAAATTAAGCTGGAAAGTATTTAATTCTCTGTAAATTTTTGGAAGAGCTTGGATAAAATTTGTATTCTTATTTTCCTAAATATTTGATAGAATTCACCACTAAAGGCATGAAACCTTGTGGATCTGGATCTTTCTTTATGAAAATCTTTTAAATTACAAATTCATTTCCTTTAGTAGATAAGAGGCTATTAATGTTATCTATTACTTATTGAATGACCTCTGGTAGTTTGTGTCTTTCAAAAAATTTTAAAATTTTATCAAAATTGTTGAATATATTGACACAAAGTTCTTCATAATATTTCTGAATTGCCCTTTTAATGTTGATAGACTCTGTAGTAATCTAATTATCATTCCTAATATCAGTAATTTGTATTTCTTTTCTTTTGTTCCTGATCAGCCTTGCTAGAGATTTATCAATTTCATTCATCTTTTTAAAGAAGCAGATACTGGATTCATTGATTTTTTCTATTGTTTTTCTTTTTCTATTTCATTGATTTCTATTTTAACCTTTATTGTGTCCTTTCTTCTGCTTTGGGTTTCATTTGCTTTTCTTTGTTTAGTTTTTTAAGGTAGATAGTGAAGTTCTTGATTTGAGGTCCTTCTTCTATTCTGTAATAGGCATTAAGTGCTATATATTTCCCTTTAAGTACTGCTTTTGCAGCATCCAGCACATTTTATTATGCTATCTTTTCATTTTCATTCAGTTTGAAATACTGTTTAAAATATTCCTAATTTTCCTTATGATTTCTTCCTTGAACCTAGGTTATTTGGAAGTATGTTATTTAGTTTCTATTAATTTGGAGATTTTCTAGACATATTTCCAGTACTGACCTCTAATTCAATTACATTCCATTCAGTTCAATGAACATACCTTGTATGACATTAATTCTTTTAAATTTATTGAGATTTATTTTATGTTCCAGAATATGATCTATCTTGGTACCAGTTCAGTGTTTACTTGGAAAGGATATGTATTCTGTTGTTGCTGGGTGAAGTGTTCAAAAAATGTCAGTTAGGTTCAATTGGTTGATATTGTCATTTAAATCTTCTATATCTTTACTTATTTTCTTTCTAATTCTTCTATCAATTGTTGATAGAGAGTTGTAGACATCTCTGACAACACTCGCGGATTTCTCTTTGCTGTTTTCTTCATTTTGTTTCATGTATTTTGAAGTTCTGATGTTAGATGCATAAATGTCTATGATTGTTATTACCTCTTGATTAGTTGACCTCTTAATCATTATAAAATGATCCTCTTTATGTCTAGTAATAATCTGTGTTCTAAAATTTGCCTTGTGTAGTAATGGTCATTCCATTTTTCTTTTGATTAGTATTATCATGTTATATTATTTCCCATGTATTTTCTTTTCACCTACTTGTTTCCTTATATTTAAAGCATGCTTCTTATAGGCAACATAGTTGGATCTTGCTTTTTTATTCAATCTGACAATCTCTGACCTTTTATTGTGGTATTTAGGTCTTGACATTTAATTTTATTATTTATATTATTGGCTTTAAATTACCACATATTCAATTGTTTTCTATATATTTCATTTGTTCTTTGTTACTTTTTTCTTTTTTGTCCTTTTAGTGTTTCTCTAAGGTTTATAATTTATGTCTTTAACCAATCACAGTCTAACTTAAAA
Organism: Symphalangus syndactylus; assembly: GCF_028878055.3. Taxonomy (NCBI): domain Eukaryota; kingdom Metazoa; phylum Chordata; class Mammalia; order Primates; family Hylobatidae; genus Symphalangus; species Symphalangus syndactylus. The sequence continues at coordinate 157,502,129 of NC_072426.2, read as the reverse complement.
TAATAACTACTTCATAAATAATATAAAAATCTTACATCAATATACTTCCATTTCCCCCTTCCCTGATTTTGTACTAATGTTGACATACATTTTACTTCTATATATGGCTTAGACCCCACAATACATTGCTACTAGTTATAATAATAAACAATCAATTATCTCTTAAAGAGTCTTCAAAAATAAGAAACAATGTTATATTTAATCACACATTTACTGTTTCTGGTTTATTTTATGTCTTTGAACAGATCCAGATTTTCTTCTCTTTTTATTTCTTCCTAAAAAACATCCTGTAACTTTTCTTATAATACAGCTCTGCTGGTGATGATACTTTTAGTATATTTTAGCTGAATATAAAATTTTAGGTTGACAGATTTCTCTTTTTAGTGCTTTTAAGATGTTGCCCCACTATCTTCTGCTTGCACTTTTTCTGACAAGGTGTCTGATTTATTCTTATATTTATTCCTCTGTATGTAAGGTGTCTTTTATTTCCCAGGATGCACTTAAGGTTTCCTGTTTATCATTGCTTTTAACAATTTTGAATATGATGTGACTTGTAGTTTTCTTCACATTTCTCGTGCTTGGGTTTGGATCTGTAGTTTCACAGTTTTCACCAAGTTTGAAAGTTTTTGGCCATTAATTTTTCAAATATATTTTCTGTCCTTTTTGATCCTTTATAGATTCTTAATCACACATGTATGAAACTACTTAAAGATGTCCCACAACTCACTGATGCTCTGTCCATTTTTATTGTCAGCCATTTTTCTCTCCGTGTTTATTTGCAGTTTCTATGGCTTTTCTTTAAGTTTACTACCTTTTCTTCTTCAGTGTCTAAACTGTGATTAATCCTATCCAATATATTTTTTATTTTAGAAATTGTAGATTCCAAAAACTTAATTTACATTTTAAAAAATATTTTCCCCTTCCTTAATATGTTCAATATTTCTTCTATCTTCTTAAACATATGGAATACAGTTATAACTATAATTTCTGTCTAGTTCTCTTCCTTGACTTTTCTCTTCATGAGTCATATTTTCTTGTTTCTTTGGCTATCTGGTGATTTTTTGTTGGGTGCCAGACATTGTGAATTTTTCTTTTTGGGTCCTGGATTGATTAATATTCTTATAGATATTCTTGCATTTTGTTCTGGGATGCAATCAAGTTGCTTAGAAACAGTTTTATTGTATTTAAAGTGATAGAAAAGACTGATGCACTCTTTAGCTTATACAGTATAGGCATACAGGCTATCAGAATCAAAAGAGCTTGAGGTAAGTTAAGCCTGAGGTCTACTTTAAAGGGAAAAGCTAATTTAATACTCTTCCAGAGTCAATCAGTGCTGATTAATTTTTCTTTAATTTTTCAACTTTTAGATGTGTGGATACTACAAACAAAAAATTAGCTCTGTGTGTCCTTTTTTGTTTGTTTGTTTGTTTGAGATGGTCTTACTCTCACCCAGGCTGGAGTGCAGTGGCAAAATCACAGCTCACTGCACTCTCAACCTCCTGGGCTCAATGGATCCTCCCACCTCTGCCTCCCAAGTAGCTGGGACTAAAACTGTGCCCCACCACACCCAGCTAATTTTTAAATTTTTTTGTAGAGACGAGGTCTTGTCGTGTTGCCCAGGCTGGTCTTGAACTCCTGGGTTCAAGCAATCTTGGCATCCCAAAGTGCTGGGATTAAGGTGTGAGCCCCTTGCACCTAGGCTGAATGTCTGTGTTTTCTACTTACACTAGAAGAGGTGTAAGTGAGATTTGCAAATTTATTGCCAGCATAATAGTGATGCCAGTTTGTGAAGACCATTCTGGAGTAATTGAGATGCTGCCTGGTTTTCCTAGCATTTTTCTTATTTTCTTTCTTTCCCTATGTGACTCTACCAGTCTGACCCCTGATTTATCCTCTGAAACCCTCAATGAAGTCAGGAACATAGTCTGAGTAATAGCAGAACCTAAAAGATTTCTTGACATGTAAAATCTATAATAGAGTTGAGATTTTAATAAGACTGTAATTAGTGTATTGTGGGATGTCTTCACATATCTGTAAAACACATGAATTTACATAAAAGATTTATCCCACAATTTGGGGAATCCACTAATTGAGTTTACTGAAAAAATTATGCATTAGACTCTTGAACAACATAAGTTTGAAGTGCACAGGTATGCGCAACTTTTTTTTTTTTTTGAGACACAGTCTCACTGTCGTCAGGCTGGAGTGCAGTGGTGTTGTCTCGGCTCACTGCGGCCTCCACCTCCTGGGTTTGGGTGGTTCTCCTGCCTCGGCCTCCGAAGTGGCTGGGATTGCAGGCGCACACCACCATGCCAGGCTAATTTTTGTGTTTTTGGTACAGACAGGGTTTCACCCTGTTGGCCAGGATGGTCTCGATCTCTTGACCTCGTGATCTGCCCACCTCGGCCTCCCAGGGTGCTGGGATTGCAGGAGTGAGCCACTGTGCCTGGCCACAATTTTTTTTTTCAATAAATACATTGGAAATTTGTTTGGAGCTTTGTGAAAACTTGAAGAATTCACAGGCTGGGCACGGTGGCTCATGCCTGTGGTCCCAGCACTTTGGGAGGCCGAGGCGGGCAGATCACCTGAGGTTGGGAGTTCTGGACAAGCCTGACCAACATGGAGAAACCCCATCTCTAGTAGAATTACAAAATTGGCCAGGAATGGTGGCACATGCCTGTGGTCCCAGCTGTTTGGGAGGCCGAGGCAGGAGAATTGCTTGAGCCCGGGAGGCGGAGGTTGTGGTGAGCACAACCACAAAATTCGCAAATCTATTAAAAGTTAAATTTTATGAAAATATACACACCGTACATGTCAGCAAATTTAAAATGCAGTATTAAATCATAACTCTATAGCCGCCACTGTCGGGCCACAGTCCCGCGCTCTTCGCTGTCGCTCGTCATCTCGCACAGGGTGGCTCCGGTTCTGGTATTTGGCGCCAGAATTAAACAACCACCAAGTTGAGCAAAAAGGCAAAGACCAAGACCACCAAGAAGCGCCCTCAGTGTGCAACATCCAATGTGTTTGCCACGTTTGACCAGTCACAGATTCAGGAGTTCAAAGAGGCCTTCAACATGATTGATCAGAACAGAGATGGTTTCATCAACAAGGAAGATTTGCATGGTATGCTTGCTTCTCTAGGGAAGAATCCCACTGATGCATGCCTTGATGCCATGATGAATGAGGCACCAGGGCCCATTAATTTCACCATGTTCCTCACTATGTTCCTCACCATGTTTGGTGAGAAGTTAAATGGCACAGATCCTGAAGATGTCATCAGAAATGCTTTTGCTTGCTTTGATGAAGAAGCAACAGGCACCATTCAGGAAGATAACCTGAGAGAGCTGCTGACAACCGTGGGGGACCAGTTTACAGATGAGGAAGTGGATGAGCTGTACAGAGAAGCACCTATTGACAAAAAGGGGAATTTCAATTACACTGAGTTCACAAGCATCCTGAAACACGGAGTAAGACAAAGATGACTGAAAAGAACTTTACTGAAACCTTCCAATTACATTGTCTTCCTCTGTTTCATTTCTCACACACTTCCCCCACCCTCATAGAACCTGTTGCATGCAACTCAGTTTCACAGCTTTGCCTCTTTTTTTTAAAATATATTTATTCCAGAACTTTTTGCCACTTAGCACTTGTATAATCAGACTGGAAATGGGGATGAGGGCATAAATTGTATTGAAAAAGAGATTGCCAATAAAAATCAACAAACGTGAAAGCCCCCCCTGCCAAAAAACACATACCTCTATAAACTAGTATGTACTGTCCTGCTGTAATTGTGTAACTGCCTCCTGCTTTACTGACTCAGGCATTGCCAGTATCTGCTTAAAACTCTGTGATGCTCATCATCAGAGCAGTTCCTCTCTTCCGTAAACTGTGTATCACAACAAAAAGTGATCTCTTGAAAAAAAAAAAGAAACAGTTTGTTTTGAGGCCTGATTTAAGCTTTTTTAGGGAGAACAGAACAGGTTTTATTCCAGGGCTAATTCTTCCCCAATATGAAAGCTAAACCTTCTAATTACTCTATGAATTATAAGGTTTTCCAACATTGGCTGGTGGGAATACAAACTGTTCTGGCCCCTGGCTCCCTTTGTTCCTTTTCGGCAGTTCCTTTTCAGCCCTGGCTAGTTTCCTCATAGGCACGGGCTGATCAGTATTCGACTGAAGTCTCCAGGGCGACCCTCTGCAGATCTCTGGTGCTCTTTGTGTAGCTCTCTCCCGTCTAGTACTCTATCCTGCCAACTCTGTCTTGGTCTCCTCCAATTCCCAAGCTGTCTGCTTAACTTACGGAAACTGCTGAGTCCCCTCCCTATGTTATGACTTGGATACTCTCGCCTGGCACTAACTTGGGTGAATCATATGACTCAGTTCTCTCAGGGAACACTAGCCTGTGATGCTTGATGTTAAATATCTGAAAACCATTGTCATATACATTTTGTCTAGTCTTTTTGTTTGTTTTTAGCAGTTTCAGGTAGAAGGGTAAATCTGGGTCCTGTTGCTTCATTCTGTTCATAAGTGGGTGTCTTGGTAAATTGCTTTATTTAGTCAGGTCATTTCCCAGTTACATCCCTAGGTTCTATGTCTAGGTGCTGTAGTCCGTGAATCCTTGCATATCTGCAAATACCTTTATTTCGCTGTCACAGAGAATGATAACTTGGCTACATATAAGATTCTTAGATTGTAGTCCTTTTCTTTCAGTATTCTATAATGTTCCCTAGTATTCCGTCTGATTCTTAGCGTTGCAGAAAAGAAGTCAAATGTCAGCTAATTTTTCCCTTTGTACTCAACTTGTTCAAAAGGTCAAGAAGTTTTCTTTAAAAAAAAAATTGTCCTTGTAATTAAGAATTTTTAAAAACTGGGTATGATCTAGGATATGATCACTCCAGTACGGAATGTATTAAACTTTTTCTTTTTTTTTCTTTTCTTTTTTTTTTTTTTTTTGAGAGAGAATCTCTCTCTGTCACCCAGGCTGGAGTACACTGGCGTGATCTCGGCTCACTGCAACCTCTGCCTCCCGTGTTCAAGTGATTCTCCTGCCTCCGTCTCCCGAGTAGCTGAGACTACAGGCCCCTGCCACCACACCTGACTAATTTTTTGTATTTTTAGTAGAGAGGGGGTTTCACCGTGTTAGCCAGGATGGTCTCGATCTCCTGACCTAGTGATCCGCCCACCTGAGCCTCCCAAAGTGCTGGGATTACAGGCATGAGCCACCGCACCCGGCCACGTATTAAACTCTTTCAAACAAGCTTTTCTTCAAACAGGCATAATTTCCCCCTACTTCCTTCATCATTACCTTTCCCGTATGTGCATCTTTTTTCTTCTGCTGGAAATCCTAATACAGGCTCATAATCCATTATCTCAAGTATTTTGGTTTTTGTTTTTATTTTGTTGTTATTTTAAAAAATAAATTTCTCACAAATATATTTGATGGAAAAACATACCCTTTACTTATGTGAAGCTATTTTTAGCCGTAAAAATATTAGTGTGACTATATGTTTTGCTGCTGAAGAGCTAAAATGTTTGATTTCCGGATCTATCCTACATCCTGCTTGGGATGTTATATCGTATACACAGTATGTAATATATATAACATGCAATATAATTTCTAGAAATTGGAAAAAATCTAAATTCCAAAACTCTTCTGGCTTCAGTGGTTTCACAGAAGACATTGTAGGTCTGTAATCACATATTTCTCTCCTGGGTCTATCCTCAAGGCTTTTTCTCAGTATTCCCCAGCCTGAATTTTCCCTCTAGGTTTATGTATTCTTATCCACTTGAATTTTCCAGCTACTAATAAAGTCTCATTCTTATAATCATTGACGTCAATTTATGTATCCTCATCTTAACATTTGAAAATCATGCTTTTATTTATACTGCAATTAAATTTCTTTTATGCTCTTTCCCTCTTTTTGATAAAGATGTTATATGTTTTCTCCCGGAGTTCTATTTTACTAGGGATCTGTAATAGTAATTATCTTGCATGAGAACTCCTGTACTAAGTCTTGTAGTTGTAAGAGTTCAGTCTGACTGCAAATGACTGGTTCTTTCTCACCACCATATGAGTAAAAACAGCTACTCAGGCAAGATAGGTGTTTATTTTCACATAACCATGGACAATTCAGAACTGCTGGTATGCGGACTCCACAATTTTCAGGAACCAAATCCTTCTATTTTGTTGCTTTGCCATCTTTGACGTTTGAATTCCATGTTGTGGGTGGGGTCAACTGTCACATCAGCAATCAGGCCAGCAGGAATGAGGTAAGAACTGGAGCAGGACACAGCATTTCCCTTTAAGGACATTTCCTTGAAGTTGCATTTGTCAGTTCTCTTTCCATTTCATTGGCTGGAACTTAGTCAAGTGACCACACCAACATGGAAGGCAGTCTGAGTAATGTAGTCCATATTTGAGTGGCCATGTGCCTAGGTAAAAAATCTTCATAGACTATGGGGAAAACAGATACTAGGAGACTCCTTGCAGTCTCTGCCACTGGCTGTTGGGTACCTCATTTTCCTCTCTCTTCTTATTACTCTATTCAATCTTCAATCAAGAGTCAAGATCAAGTAGTTGGGTCTCTTATGTGACACAGACACATGAGTGGTAGGGGGCCAGTGACCTACATCCCTATGGGGCAAGGACTCTAGTCAACTGTCTCTTAAGACATATATCTTCTTGGGAATGGTAAAAATAATGCAGTTGTAGCTTTGGTGTTCATGGATACAATAATAAAATATTGAAATACAAAGTTTGGAAGCATTGGACTTGAATCAAATGGAAGCAGAACAAATAACAACTTTGATGATAATAATCTTCACATGACACTTTAACTTTTCGAAAATGTTTCCACATTCTGAATATTATTGTACTTGATAGTGAAAATAATCATAATTTGTTGAAACTTATATTAGTTCCCTATTGTTGCTGTAAGAGATGACCACACATTTAGTGGCTCAAAACAACACATATTTATTATCTTACAGTTCTGGAGGTCAGAGTGTCAGAAATAGGCCTTACAGGGCTACCATTAAGGTGTTGGCAGTGTTGATTCCTTCTGAAGTTTCCAAGGGAGATTTCATTCCGCCTCTTCCAGCTTCTAGAAGCCATCAGCATTCCTTGGCTTGTGGCCTCACCCTCCTGTGCTACTCATGCTGATCTCCTGCCTCCCCCTTCTAAGGATCCTCCTGATCACACCAGGCCCACCTGGCTAACCCAAGATAATCCCCCATCTCCAGATTCTTGTCTTCTTCACACCTGTGAAGTCCCTTTTGCCATACAAGGTAACATTCACAGGTTCCAGAGATTGGGGCATGTGTTTTTACATCATGAGTGTTGTGGACTGAATGTGTGTGCCTCCTCCAAGTGCATGTATCACAATCCTAACCCCCAATGTGATGACGTTAGGAGGTGAGGCTATTCATGGGGGTTCAACCTATGTCACGAGGGTGGAGGCCCTGTGAATGGATTAGTGCCATTATAAAAGAGACCCCAGAGAGTGCTTCGGCTTCTTTCAGCCACAGAGAAAAGCTGGATGCCCATAAGCCAGGAAGCTGGTTCTCATCAGACACTGAGCTTTTCAGTGCCTTGACCTTGAACTCCCCCACCTCCAGAGGTGTGAGAAAAAAATATTTACTGTTTAAGCCACTCAGTCTATAGTGTTTTGTTATAGCAGCCCAAATAGGCTGAGACAGTAGGTTTCATTATTATTCAGGTATGGTGAGGGAAATGGGTCAGGAGATGACTGCCATTACGTAGAGAGTGTGTTACTCACAATTCAAGAGCAGAGATCACACCATGCCATGCAGGGCCACGTGGGGAAGCACCAGGATCAGTCCGGCAGCAGAGGGAATGAGAAGAAAATGTGGGCGAGAGAGTTTATTATGGGTTGTGAGGGGGAGATGTAGGACAGGCAAGCAGGTGTAGTATTGCCCATTTTAAACAATTTCACTGGGCTCTAGGGCATCGTGGCTATTTCTAGTTGTTTAATATCTGCCCCTGGGGTGATTAGCGCAGGGGGATAGTGGCTCTGCAAGTGAGAGCTAGATAAAGGGGGTCACCGGGGGGTTGGGCTTTGGATTGGTGGCTTGCATACGAAAAGCACACTTGTAGGTGAGTCCCTTACTACTACTAGGAACTGACCAGCCCTGGGAGGGGGAGTCTTTCCAGGATCAGCAAGACCCCAGAAGTCAAAACATCAGAGAATACAGAAACTAAAAAGGCTTGATTAGAACAACATGGACATCTTGTAATATGACATTCAGTATAAGTGTTATATTCAGTTTACAGATGAGAAATTTGAGACTCAGATATTAAATAACAACTGCCACACAATCTCTAAGACAGAATTCAAAGCCAAATCTGCCCAAATAAAGCTCATTCTCCTTAAATAAATGTCAATATCCCCATTTCACAGATCACAACCCTTTATCAATGAAAACAACTCTATGCAGGTAAGGGAGGCGTCCTTCATGAATTCTTCCTCCCATTTCCACAATTCTTGCAATTAATCAAACAATCTGAGCCAGTCTTCACTTCATGAGAAAAGCTGTCTCCAAAATGCTGAGGACATAAACAACTATAGAACATAGTGACTTTATAGCAGAAAATCTCCTACGATGTGGAAGAAAGGAGACCTTCGTCATCTTTCCCTGTTGTGGACGTCTTCTCAGTGTGTTGAGGTGTGCTCTGTGACTTCCGTGGAAATGGCATGGCTGTATCTTTCTACGCATTTTGCAGTCATTCCCATCTGCAAATACCATTCCTTCTGTAAATAACAGTCACTCGTTAACTCCAGGAGCTATTGACTTCCCTTTCTTCAATAAACACTTCTGTGGGCTTGCTGTCTGCTTCCTCATTGCAGCCATGGTAACTGTTGTTGGGTAATGCACAGTTGCCAGGCTCCTGAACGGGAGTGAGATTTTTTTTTAAACCTGATGTCACATCCAGGACAAACAAGAGAAGTCCTTTTAACCATATAGGACTCCTATATAACAAGAGTCTTTTAGAAGAGAGTCTATGACCTAAGGTGTCCCCTCCAACTACTTTGGTAAGGGCCCTCCGCCCACAGAGAGCTGCCTCTATTCTGAGATGGAGAAATAATGATTAGAGACTTTACGCATAAAATGCCTGCTGTGCCAGCATCCATAGGTGGACCAAAATTCAGTTAATCCTCACAACTGCCTTAAACATAGGTACTAATATAATTGCCACTTTACAGATGAGAAGAGCTAAAATTTGGAACATTGAGCCCGATGTCCAGCAATGAGAGTGAAGCTGGGATTTGGACCCGTGTGAATGATTCCAGGTTAGAGTGTGTGCTGTAAAACACTCTTGCTGGTTCACCTGAAGTTTAGGGCACATACCGTTTTCATTATGTGTATTTTACTACCCACTAGCTTTCTTGTTCTAGAGGCGAGAGGATAGGCTCTCTTCTTCTCAGCGAGTGAGCTTCTACCCAGAAAATACAGACTTTCAGGAAACTGGCAAAACCAAGGCAAACTTTCTCTAACGAGGAGAAAGGGAGAACTCTTGACCAAAAGAGAAAGTGACGGGCAGCTATGACCAACTGCAAGACCCCTCCCCTCCACACACACACACACACTCATACACACACACTCACACATACCCCCCCCACACACACTCTCACACACACTCACACATACACACACACTCACACACACAATCTCACACACACACACACACTGAGAAAGTGAAGGGCAGCTATGACCAACTGCAAGACCCCTCCCCTCCACACACACACACACTCTCACACACACTCTCACACACACTCACACATACACACACACACACAATCTCACACACACACACACACACTGAGAAAGTGAAGGGCAGCTATGACCAACTGCAAGACCCTCTCCCCTCCACACACACACATACACACTCATACACACTCACACACTCACACACACACACACATACACACACTCACACATACACACATACACACATACACACACACACTGTGAGAAAGTGAAGGGCAGCTATGACCAACTGCAAGACCCCTCCCCTCCACACACACACACATACACACTCACACATACACACACACACACACACACACACTGTGGGAGGTGCACTGCCCTGATTGCAGCTGGTGGACGGCAGGGGCAGTGCTGGGCCTCTCTGGAGTCTCTGAGCCTTTCCATTTCCTATAAGCTGGGCTGGTCCCGCTATGGAAGCTGGCCGGACATTCTGGCCTGTGATGGCATAATTCACCTATCAATCATTTAACAACAAACAGCTAGAGTCTAATCACACTCAGACATTCAAAATCTACCACTTTATTGCAATGCTGCATCAGCCAGCTTTACAAGCAAGGTGTCAACATGGAGAGTGTGTTAGTCCATTCTTGCACTGCTATAAAGAAAGAAATGCCTGAGACTGAGGAATTTATTTTATTTTATTTTATTTATTTATTTTTTAAGCAAATATCTTTTTTTTTTTTTTTTTTTTTATACTTTAGGGTTTTAGGGTACATGTGCACAATGTGCAGGTTTGTTACATATGTATCCATGTGCCATGTTGATTTCCTGCACCCATTAACTCGTCATTTAGCATTAGGTGTATCTCCTAATGCTGTCCCTCCCCCCTCCCCCCACCCCACAACAGTCCCCGGAGTGTGATGTTCCCCTTTCTGTGTCCATGAGTTCTCATTGTTCAATTCCCACCTATGAGTGAGAACATGCGGTGTTTGGTTTTTTGTCCTTGCGATAGTTTACTGAGAATGATGTTTTCCAGTTTCATCCATGTCCCTACAAAGGACACAAACTCATCATTTTTTATGGCTGCATAGTATTCCATAGTGTATATGTGCCACATTTTCTTAATCCAGTCTATCGTTGTTGGACATTTGGGTTGGTTCCAACTCTTTGCTATTGTGAATAGTGCCGCAATAAACATACGTGTGCATGTGTCTTTATAGCAGCATGATTTATAGTCCTTTGGGTATATACCCAGTAATGGGATGGCTGGGTCAAATGGTATTTCTAGTTCTAGATCCCTGAGGAATCGCCACACTGACTTCCACAATGGTTGAACTAGTTTACAGTCCCACCAACAGTGTAAAAGTGTTCCTATTTCTCCACATCCTCTCCAGCACCTGTTGTTTCCTGATTTTTTAATGATGGCCATTCTAACTGGTGTGAGATGGTATCTCACTGTGGTTTTGATTTGCATTTCTCTGATGGCCAGTGATGAGGAGCATTTCTTCATGTGTTTTTTGGCTGCATAAATGTCTTCTTTTGAGAAGTGTCTGTTCATGTCCTCTGCCCACTTTTTGATGGGGTTGTTTGTTTTTTTCTTGTAAACTTGTTTGAGTTCATTGTAGATTCTGGATATTAGCCCTTTGTCAGATGAGTAGGTTGCAAAAATTTTCTCCCATTCTGTAGGTTGTCTGTTCACTCTGATGATAGTTTCTTTTGCTGTGCAGAAGCTCTTTAGTTTAATGAGATCCCATTTGTCGATTTTGGCTTTTGTTGCCATTGCTTTTGGTGTTTTAGACATGAAGTCCTTGCCCACGCCTATGTCCTGAATGGTATTGCCTAGGTTTTCTTGTAGGATTTTAATGGTTTTAGGTCTAACATATAAGTCTTTAATCCATCTTGAATTAATTTTTGTATAAGGTGTAAGGAAGGGATCCAGTTGCAGCTTTCTACATATGGCTAGCCAGTTTTCCCAGGACCATTTATTAAATAGGGAATCCTTTCCCCATTTCTTGTTTTTGTCAGGTTTGTCAAAGATCAGATAGTTGTAGCTATGCGGCATCATTTCTGAGGGCTCTGTTCTGTTCCATTGATCTATGTCTCTGTTGTGGTACCAGTACCATGCTGTTTTGGCTACTGTAGCCTTGTAGTATAGTTTAAAGTCAGGTAGCGTGATGCCTCCAGCTTTGTTCTTTTGGCTTAGGATTGACTTGGCGATGCGGGCTCTTTTTTGGTTCCATATGAACTTTAAAGTAGTTTTTTCCAATTCTGTGAAGAAAGTCACTGGTAGCTTGATGGGGATGGCATTGAATCTATAAATTACCTTGGGCAGTATGGCCATTTTCATGATATTGATTCTTCCAACCCATGAGCATGGAATGTTCTTCCATTTGTTTGTATCCTCTTTTATTTCATTGAGCAGTGGTTTGTAGTTCTCCTTGAAGAGGTCCTTCACATCCCTTGTAAGTTGGATTCCTAGGTATTTTATTCTCTTTGAAGCAATTGTGAATGGGAGTTCACTCATGATTTGGCTCTCTGTTTGTCTGTGATTGGTGTACAAGAATGCTTGTGATTTTTGTACATTAATTTTGTATCCTGAGACTTTGCTGAAGTTGCTAATCAGCTTAAGGAGATTTTGGGCTGAGACAATGGGGTTTTCTAGATATACAATCATATCATCTGCAAACAGGGACAATTTGACTTCCTCTTTTCCTAATTGAATACCCTTTATTTCCTTCTCCTGCCTGATTGCTCTGGCCAGAACTTCCAGCACTATGTTGAACAGGAGCGGTGAGAGAGGGCATCCCTGCCTTGTGCCAGTTTTCAGAGGGAATGCTTCCAGTTTTTGCCCATTCAGTATGATATTGGCTGTGGGTTTGTCGTAGATAGCTCTTATTATTTTGAGATACGTCCCATCAATACCTAATTTATTGAGAGTTTTTAGCATGAAGGGTTGTTGAATTTTGTCAAAGGCCTTTTCTGCATCTATTGAGATAATCATGTGGTTTTTGTCTTTGGTTCTGTTTATATGCTGGATTACATTTATTGATTTGCGTATGTTGAACCAGCCTTGCATCCCAGGGATGAAGCCCACTTGATCATGGTGGATAAGCTTTTTGATGTGCTGCTGGATTCGGTTTGCCAGTATTTTATTGAGGATTTTTGCATCAATGTTCATCAAGGATATTGGTCTGAAATTCTCTTTTTTGGTTATGTCTCTGCCAGGTTTTGGTATCAGGACAATGCTGGCTTCGTAAAATGTGTTAGGGAGGATTCCCTCTTTTTCTATCGATTGGAATAGTTTCAGAAGGAATGGTACCAGTTCCTCCTTGTACCTCTGGTAGAATTCAGCTGTGAATCCATCAGGTCCTGGACTCTTTTTGGTTGGTAAGCTATTGATTATTGCCACAATTTCAGAACCTGTTATTGGTCTATTCAGAGATTCAACTTCTTCCTGGTTTAGTCTTGGGAGGGTGTATTTGTCGAGGAATTTATCCATTTCTTCTAGATTTTCTAGTTTATTTGCATAGAGGTGTTTGTAGTATTCTCTGATGGTAGATTGTATTTCTGTGGGATCGGTGGTGATATCCCCTTTTTCATTTTTTATTGCATCTATTTGTTTCTTCTCTGTTTTCTTCTTTATTAGTCTTGCTAGCGGTCCATCAATTTTGTTGATCTTTTCAAAAAACCAGCTCCTGGATTCATTAATTTTTTGAAGGGTTTTTTGTGTCTCTATTTCCTTCAGTTCTGCTCTGATTTTAGTTATTTCTAGCCTTCTGCTAGCTTTTGAATGTGTTTGCTCTTGCTTTTCTAGTTCTTTTAATTGTGATGTTAGGGTGACAATTTTGGATCTTTCCTGCTTTCTCTTGTGGGCATTTAGTGCTATAAATTTCCCTCTACACACTGCTTTGAACGTGTCCCAGAGATTCTGGTATGTTGTGTCTTTGTTCTCATTGGTTTCAAAGAACATCTTTATTTCTGCCTTCATTTCATTATGTACCCAATAGTCATTCAGGAGCAGGTTGTTCAGTTTCCATGTAGTTGAGCGGTTTTGAGTGAGTTTCTTAAACCTGAGTTCTAGTTTGATTGCACTGTGGTCTGAGAGACAGTTTGTTATAATTTCTGTTCTTTTACATTTGCTGAGGAGAGCTTTACTTCCAACTATGTGGTCAATTTTGGAATAGGTGTGGTGTGGTGCTGAAAAAAATGTATATTCTGTTGACTTGGGGTGGAGAGTTCTGTAGATGTCTATTAGGTCCACTTTATGTAGAGCTGAGTTCAATTCCTGGATATCCTTGTTAACTTTCTGTCTCGTTGATCTGTCTAATGCTGACAGTGGGGTGTTAAAATCTCCCATTATTATTGTATGGGAGTTTAAGTCCCTTTGTAGGTCACTGAGGACTTGCTTTATGAATCTGGGTGCTCCTGTGTTGGGTGCATATATATTTAGGATAGTTAGCTCTTCTTGTTGAATTGATCCCTTTACCATTATGTAATGGCCTTCTTTGTCTCTTTTGATCTTTGTTGGTTTAAAGTCTATTTTATCAGAGACTAGGATTGCAACCCCTGCCTTTTTTTGTTTTCCAGTTGCTTGATAGATCTTCCTCCATCCCTTTATTTTGAGTCTATGTGTGTCTCTGCACGTGAGATGGGTTTCCTGAATACAGCACACTGATGGGTCCTGACTCCTTATCCAGTTTGCCAGTCTGTGTCTTTTGATTGGAGCATTTAGCCCATTTACATTTAACGTTAATATTGTTATCTGTGAATCTGATCCTGTCATTATGATGTTAGTTGGTTATTTTGCTCATTAGATGCTATAGTTTCTTCCTAGCCTTGATGGTCTTTACAGTTTGGCATGTTTTTGCAGTGGCTGGTACCGGTTGTTCCTTTCCATGTTTAGTGCTTCCTTCAGGAGCTCTTTTAGGGCAGGCCTGGTGGTGACAAAATCACTCAGCGTTTGCTTGTCTGTAAAGTATTTTAATTCTCCTTCACTTATGAAGCTTAGTTTGGCGGGATAGGAAATTCTGGGTTGAAAATTCTTTTCTTTAAGAATGTTGAATATCGGCCCCCACTCTCTTCTGGCTTGTAGAGTTTCTGCTGAGAGATCAGCTGTTAGTCTGATGGGCTTCCCTTTGTGGGTAACCCGACCTTTCTCTCTGGCTGCCCTTAACATTTTTTCCTTCATTTCAACTTTGGTGAATCTGACAATTATGTGTCTTGGAGTTGCCCTTCTCGAGGAGTATCTTTGTGGCGTTCTCTGTATTTCCTGAATCTGAATGCTGGCCTGCCTTGCTAGATTGGGGAAGTTCTCCTGGATAATATCTTGCAGAGTGTTTTCCAACTTGGTTCCATTCTCCCCATCATTTTCAGGTACACCAATCAGACGTAGGTTTGGTCTTTTCACATAGTCCCAAATTTCTTGGAGGCTTTGTTCATTTCTTTTTATTCTTTTTTCTCTAAACTTTCCTTCTCTCTTCATTTCATTCATTTCATCTTCCATCAGCGATACCCTTTCTTCCAGTTGATCGCATCTGCTACTGAGGCTTCTGCAATCTTCGCGTAGTTCTCGAAACTTGGCTTTCAGCTCCATCAGCTCCTTTAAGCCCTTCTCTCCATTGGTTATTCTAGTTATCCAGTCTTTTAAGTTTTTTTCAAAGTTTTTAACTTTTTTGCTATTGTTTTGAATTTCCTCTCGTAGCTCAGAGTAGTTTGATCGTCTGAAGCCTTCTTCTCTCAACTCATCAAAGTCATCCTCCATCCAGCTTTGTTCCGTTGCTGGTGAGGAACTGCGTTCCTTTGGAGGAGGAGAGGTGCTCTGTTTTTTGGAGTTTCCAGTTTTTTTGGTCTGTTTTTTCCCCATCTTTGTGGTTTTATCTACTTTTTGTCTTTGATGATGGTGATGTACAGATGGATTTTTGGTGTGGATGTCCTTTCTGTTTGTTAGTTTTCCTTCTACCAGATAGGACCCCCAGCTGCAGGTCTGTTGGACTTTACTAGAGGTCCACTCCAGACCCTGTTTGGCTGCGTGTCAGCAGTGGTGGCTGCAGAACAGCGGATTTTCGTGAGACCACAAATTCAGCTGTCTGATAGTTCCTCTGAAAGTTTTGTCTCAGAGGAGTACCCGGTTGAGTGAGGTGTCAGTCTGTCCCTACTGGGGGGGTGCCTCCCAGTTAGGCTGCTCAGGGGTGAGGGACCCACTTTAGGAGGCAGTCTGTCCGTTCTCAGATCTCCAGCTGCGTGCTGGGAGAACCACTACTCTCTTCAAAGCTGTCAGTCAGACAGGGACATTTAAGTCTGTGGAGGTTCTTGCTGGGTTTTTGTTTGTCTGTGTCCTGCCCCCAGAGGTGGAGCCTACAGAGGCAGGCAGGCCTCCTTGAGCTGTGGTGGGCTCCACCCAGTTCGAGCTTCCTGGCTGCTTTGTTTACCTAAGCAAGCCTGGGCAATGGCGGGCGCCCCTCCCCCAGCGTCGCTGCCGCCTTGCAGCGTGATCTCAGACTGCTGTGCTAGCAATCAGCAAGACTCTGTGGGCATAGGACCCTCCGAGCCAGGTGCGGGACACAATCTCCTAGTGTGCCGTTTTCCAGGCCCGTTGGAAAAGCGCAGTATTAGGATGGGACTGACCCGATATTCCAGGTGCCGTCTGTTTCCCCTTTCTTTGACTAGGAAAGGGAACTCCCTGACCCCTTGCGCTTCCCGAGTGAGGCAATGCCTCGCCCTGCTTCGGCTCACGCACAGTGCGCTTCACCGACTGTCCTGCACCCACTGTTAGGCACTCCCTAGTGAGATGAAACCGGTACCTCAAGCAGAAATGCAGAAATCACCAGTCTTCTGTGTCGCTGGGGCTGGGAGCTGGAGACCGGAGCTGTTCCTATTGGAATTTATTTTAAAACGGGTTTAATTGGCTCATGGTTCTGCAGGCTGTGCAGGAAGCATAGCAGCTTCTGCTTCTGGGGGAGGCCTTAGGAAACTCACAATCGTGGTGGAAGGCAAAGCGGGAGCAAGTGTCTTCCATGGCAGGAGCAGGACCGAGAGAGCAGAGAGGTGCCACAGACTTTTAAATAACCAGATCATGTGAGAACTCACGATCAGGATGATAGCTCCAAGGGGGATGGTGGTGAAGCATGAGACACTGCTCCCATGATCCAATCATCTCCCACCAGGCCCCATCGCCTACATTGGGAATTACAATTCAAATGAATCTGGGTGCAGACACAGATCCAAACCATATCAGAGACCAAAGAAGGACAATCTTCCCATAAAGTTATATTTGCTTAAGGGATTCCCAAAGTGGATTTTCCTAGGGGCCTCTTCTATGGCAGCATGTGACTACACTGTGAGGCATTATTCCTTGAATATCTGCACCTTATTGACACTTAGATGTAGGCTGACATTCTTAACCCGTGTGAGAGTTTTTAGATTGGTAAGAACAAAAATAAAGGTGAACAACCACACACAGAATTAGGAGAAATACAAAATAAGCTGTTGATCAAAAGAAAAAAAATGAACTGCCAAAAATGATATGAAAGTAGCCAGTCTTACTCTCAATGAAAGAAATGTAAAATCAATAAGATGCTATATTTATTTATCTGCCCTACAAAAAAAAAAAGTAAAACTCTTTTGTAGACAGTATAAGAAAACATTTATATATGCTGTAGTGAGTATAAATTGGTTTAATTATTATAGAAAGACATCTTGGAAAAAATACCACCTTAAAAGCAATAGATTAGATAGATGAGATAGGTTAGAGCTAGGTAGGCGTGCACACACACACACACACACACACACATACACACACAGAGTAAAAAACATACAGTAGTTCTCCCTTCTTCCCAGCTTTGCTTTTCAGTTACCTGAAACCATGCTGTCCAAAATATTATAACTGTGTTCAACTATGGTCCAAAAATATTACATACAATAAGGTATTTTGACAGAGAGAGAGACATAACTTTTATTAGATTATATTGCTATAATTGTTCTATTTTATTATTAGTTATTGTTGTTAATCTTCTACTGTGCCTAATTTAAACGTTAAACTTGATCATAAGTATGTATGCATAGGAAAAGACAGTATCTAGAAGGTTCTAAACTACGTGGTTTCAGCATCCACTGGGGAGCTTGAAATGTACCTACGGCAGGTGAGGGGAGACTACTGTGTATATATTGCATGTCCTTTGACCCAGCAACCCAACTTTCAGGCATGTAATCTGAAGTGATTAAGAATGTATGACCAGGCTGGACATAGTGGCTCATGCCTGTAATCCCTGCACTTTGGGAGGCCGAGGCTGGCAGATCACCTGAGGTCAGGAGTTTGAGATCAGCCTGGCTAACATGGCAAAACCCTGTCTCTAGTAAAAATACAAAAATTATCGGGTGTGGTGGTACACACCTGTAATCCCAGCTACTCAGGAGGCTGAGGCAAGAGAATTGCTTGAACCTGGAAGGTGGAGGTTGCAGTGAGCTGAGATCATGCCACTGCACTCCAGTCTGGGCAACAGCACGAGACTCTGTCTCAAAAAAAAAAAAAAAGGAAAAAAGGATGTATGACCAACATACTTGAAAAGATGCTTAACCTCACTAGAAATCAAGGAAATGCAAATAAAACACAAGGTTCCATTTTTAATCAAAGTGGCAAAAATCAAAAGTTTGATCATACAAAGCGTGGGCGAGGTTGTGATGGCATACATGCCCTCAGCTGCTCTCTGGTGAGATTTTCCAGCTACTTTGATGGGCAAAATATTTCTCCTCTACGACCTAACAATTCCACATTCTGAA
The DNA here is from genome assembly GCF_028878055.3 of Symphalangus syndactylus. Taxonomy (NCBI): domain Eukaryota; kingdom Metazoa; phylum Chordata; class Mammalia; order Primates; family Hylobatidae; genus Symphalangus; species Symphalangus syndactylus. The sequence goes on along the minus strand of NC_072426.2, from coordinate 157,483,625 downwards.
TCTCCCCAGAGAGATATTTGCACATGTGCACAAGGTGAACATTGAATGCAGCATTGTCTGTCTTAGCAAAAGCTAAACATAACCCAAATATCCAGGGATAAGAAAATAACTCAATAAACGTTGGCTTATCTTTATTATGGAATCCCACACAGCAGTTGCAGATCTCCATGTGTTGACATGGAAATGTCTCCGAGACATACTGCCAAGTGAATGTACAGCTTGTTAACGTCTGCGCACCACTGGGCCTCACAAATAAAAATGATTCAGCATATCTATCTATCTATATCTCACTTAGGTATCTGAAAATATACGTACGTACATTTCAAAAAAGGGTACACATTAACCAATAATAGTGGGTGTCTCTATGATGGCTATAACGACTCGATTGAAGCTGGTTACTGAGGACTTTAGTCTTACCTGTTTTAAGTAAGTTTTTATCAAGAACATAAGTTCATTTGCAGTATGTGTAATTTTAAAATGTTTTAAAAAATAACTGTGAAGATTTCACTACACTAATACTTACCAAGGCATTATTTGGTAGAGTGAAAATTTGGAAATAGGCTAATTGTCCAACTAACATAATATATTTAGTTAAATATATTATGGGAGATCTCATGATAAATTACAACATAACCATCAAAATAATATTTAGAAGTCCAGCAAACAACCGAGAGGAAATGTTCAGAATAATGATCAAAAGAAAAAAGCAGATCACGAAACAGAGTGCACCTCATTAAACACCTGTCAACCCCAGGGTCCAGGGCAGAGATGTCAGATTCCAAAATCAGAGCATGCTGGCCCGAAGACTAAAGGTTCAGTAATACCAAAGTCAGCAATGCTGGTGATTGAAGTATCCATGGTGCAGACGCAACAGAAAACTAAGGGCCAAAGAAATTGAGAAGAAAGCCAGGCCAGACGGCTGGATCAAGGATGGAGGCAAAGTGCTAAGGGTGCTTGCTGCCTTAGACAAATCCTGTCTACACCTCTCCTCCTTCCACACCCTCCTGGAGTAGGCCCAGCTGTGCCCAAGGTCTGAACCCAGGGACTGATGGTCCCGAGTCTGGAGGGGGTCTGGGCCTCGCCCTCTAACTGCTTCAGCAGAGACTGGGTCAGGCCAAGGACAATGGCCTCCACCTGCCGGGAGATCTTTCCAGACCAGAGAGCGGAACCTGCAGAAGGCAGAGGCCTTCTGGTTTGCTGGACAGTGGGTGCATTCCAGGCTCGACTCTTCATTCCTCCATGGAGTGAAAAACCCGGCTCCACCCCCTGAGAGCAAGGCTAGGTGGTGAATACCCTTTCCTTTGACGTATTGAGAAACGGGTCCACATTCATTCAGTCACGAGAAATGTCACTCAGAATGGGAGTTTCCTCCTTGAGAGTCAAGAATGAATGTTAGAAAATTAAGTGGCAGAATTAGTCAAAGAGCAACCCCTTAGTGGAATAGATTTGACATTACAGAAAAGGAACAGAGAGAATGGAGAGAGAACAGAAAAAGGGGGTGGGTGGGTAAAGGGCGGGCAGAGAGAGAGAGCTTGATTTCTGTGTTTTTAAATGACAATGCGGTTTTGTCTAACCGCCTGCTGCAGCAGGGCTGGGACACAAGGGAATCTGTGCCCTCCCATGCGGTGGAGGGTAGAAGATCAGAAAGACGAGAGGCTGGGGAGAGGGTGAGATTTGTAAATCCAGCTGAAAAATAATCAGGCTCCTGAGCACAAGGCAGTTATGGTTTTAAAAAATTAAAATAAGCGACGAAACCAACCACCCAACACATTCGAATCCCTGCATGAGTTTGAGGATTGAGAAGTGGAAGAATTGAACAGGGAGAAACAAGGAAGACGTGCTTCTGCTGCAGGAGGCAAATGCCAAGTGTCAGAAATGATTCCTGAAGCTGGGAGCCTCTGAGTTCAACTCATTATTTCCATTTGTTCATTTGTTTTTTTCTACTGTGTTTCAATACCTTTTCCTCCTCCGGCTTTTCTACCTGCATGAAGTACTTACTGGCGGTGAAGGGGAGAAAAAACTCCAAGCCCGCTGTTTGTTTTACAAGTGGACTCTTGCGTGGAGAGGAAGCTCAGGAGTGGGGTGGCTGGGCAGGAGGGCCGCTGTGTGCCAGGTTCCAGCAGACTTGCAGACCTGCCGAGGGCAAGCGGAAGAACTGGTGAAACCTGCACGCCTGCTTTGAAGATCCCAAGAACAATTTGCTTTGCTTCTATGGTTAAGCCTGCAAACATATTAAAAGCTTTTCTGGGTGATTTGTCAGTGGATTTAGTTAAACAGTTTATAGCCTGACCCTGGGAATCTGCCTGTGCTTTAGAGCAACACTGACACCACGTGTTTCAATCTTTAGGACTAAGAAGAAAGTAAGATCACGAATGGAGGAGCAAGGAGAGATCCCAAACACAGCAGCTCTCATTATGAGGATGCACTCATTTTACCCACTGAGGCTCTGAAAGGGTCAGCGGTGATGAGCTGGTCTGGCCTCTGCCTGCTCTACCCAAAAGTGAATGTGGGTGTCTGTAATTCTTGGAGTTCTTTGAGGTAGAAAAGATTATTCAGGGACTATTTTGATTTTAAAAATTAATATTCAACTTGTTGAAGCTAGTTCTTAAGTTTTTAAAGTTCAGCTTCTAAATCTTATTACTTTATTTATTAGGAAAGTGTGTGCTCAACATGCACTTAGTTTAGTATTTGGGAAAGTCTGTCAATCAGAAATGAAAATCCTCAAAAAGAAACCTGAATATAAAAAATGGAAAAAGTATACTTACAATATTTGTGGGGCTAATTAAATTTGCTATGGGATCCCCTCAAATATTGACATTTCCTTTACAAATTTATTATATTCAGATTTTTTCAAGGGTGTCTGACTGAGAAGCTTCCCCAAATACTTAGATAACTTTAAAAAATCATATAAAATGAACATAAAAATAAAGCAGCATATTAAGTTGCTGAAATGACCACATATTGTTTTCAAATTTTAAAAACTTATCCTTTCAATTTAATATCATAAATGTAAATAACTAAAAAACATGTAACATTAGAATCATAAGACTCATAAGACTCCCAGAGCACTTTGGGAGGCCGGGGTGGGCGGATCACCTGAGGTCAGGAGTTCAAGACCAGCCTGGCCAACATGGCGAAACCCTGTCTCTACTAAAAATACAAAAATTAGCCAGGCGTGGTGGTGCATGCCTGTAATCCTAGCTACTTGGGAGGCTGAGGCAGGAGAATTGCTTAAACCCAGGAGGTGGAGGTTGCAATGAGCTGAGATCGCACCACTGCACTCCAGTCTGGGCAACAGAGCAAGGATCCGTCTCAAAAACAAACAAACAAACAATTAAAAGCAGTGCATTCCATTAGGCAATAAGTGGTCTATCCGACATTGAGAGGAGGTGCTGCCCTCCCTCTGCCCTATTTCTAAGTTTTGGCTAATTTTTCCTAAAATTGTTATCAAAAACTTTGGTGATGCAGCATTTTAAAAATAATGCATTGAGAAACCAAAACTTCTGGTTCTAGCTCTTAAACTGGCAGAATAATGATAGAAAATCAGCCAACTTTTGTCTCTCCCTTCAGAAATGTTGCTGTGCACATCTGGATCATCCCTTCCCTGGCCTCCTCCTCACAGCCGTTTGGTACCTATGGCCTAAAGGTGTGTTGTGTAATTACTGCTAGGTCTTTCTATCTAGTCACTGTAAGTTTTGCTGCTGACACTTGTACTTGGATTTTTAAGTTGGATTTGCATTTCTTTGACTTGCTTGTGTACCAGTGCCAACTAAGTTATACTACAATGGTTTCTTATTACTTAGAATTTTTATTTTAACTTTGGAAGTTCTCTTTTGGACTTAATTAGATTCTTAATTATATAATCATTTTTATAATCATGTTAGCATTTCTGGGCAGTCACAACTGTGTCATGACAGTTAGTTGACAAATATTGACTGTAGGGGGCTGCTGATTTGAAGATGTCCTCAATTTTAGATGTCAAATTGTGGGTTGGTGGGGAACGTGTCTCAGATTTGATGAAACATGGGACATCACAGAGTATCTGAAAGATTAAATTGAGAGTCTAGCATACAGAACACTCATAGCATCTGTTTTTTGGTCCTTCATAAATGTTAATTCCCCTTTCCTTCTCCCAATACTCAACTTTAGGTGACTTGACTAACGTACATCTTCCTCCTGCAAAAAGCAATGCAGAGTGTTGGGAAAGAGTCAACAACTATAAAAGTTCCCCAACTGCCAGCTTCTACAGACCCTGGTTCTTCCCTTATTCTTACCTGTGTGGGTGTCTCTCTGACAGGGCTGGAGGAGGGTCTGAGGCCTACCTGCTGCCATGAAGTCACGAACATGTGAATCAGAATGCTATTAGGTTTAGGTATAATATTGCTTCTACTGATGTCCTAACCTACAGAGTAACACTTGACACAATCTCATTTTTGGGGGGATGTATTTCTTTTTCTTTTTAAAGAAATGTGTATATATATATGGTGTACAAGTGCCATTTTGTTACATGCACAGATTGCCTAGCGGCCAAGTCAGGGCTTTAGGGCACCCATCACCCAAATAATGTACATTGCATCCATTAGGCAATTTCTTGTTATCTACCCGTCTCCTGCCCCCTCACCCTTCTGAGGACCTATTGTCTATCATTCCACTTTCTACATACATGTGGACACAATTTTTAGCACCCACTTATGAATGAAAACATGAGTTGTTTGACTTTCTGTCTGGCTTGTTTCACTTAAGATAATGACCACCAGTGTCACCCATGTTGCTGCAAAAGACATGATGTCATTCTTTTTGATGGCCGGACAGTATGCTATTGTGTAAATAACATATTTTCTTTATCCAGGGGATTTTCTTCTTCCATTGATGGACACTTAGGTTGGTTCTATAGCTTTACTATTGCGACTAGTGCTACAATAAATATATGAGTGAAGGTATCTTTTTGATAAATTGATTGTTTCCTTTTGCATAGATACCCAATAGTGGAGTTGCTGGATCAAATGGTAGCTCTATTTTTAGTCTGAAAAATCTCCATGCTGTTTTCCATGGAGGTTGCACTAATTTACATTCCCATCGACAGCGAATGAGTTCTTTTTTCTCTACATCCTTGCCAACATCTGTGATTTTTTGTCTTTTTAATAATAGCCATTCTGGCAGGGTAAGATGCTATCTCATTGTGGTTTGGAGTTGCATTTCTCTGATGATTATTGATGCTGAGCATCTTTTCACATACCTGTAGGACATCTGTAGGTCTTCTTCTGAAAAAAGTCTATTTCTTTTTTTTTTTCTTTTTTGCGTACTTTAAAAAGTACATTCAAATGGGATTGTTTGTTTTTGTCGTTGTTGAGGTGTTTGAGCTCTTTGTACAGTCTGGATATTAGTTCGCTGTTGGATGAATAGTTTGCAAATATGATCTCCATTCTGTTGGTTGTCTGATCACTCTGTTGATTATTTCTTTTGCTGTGCAGAAGCTCCCTGGTTTAACAAGTCCCCTTTGTCTGTTTTCCATTTTGTTGCCTGTGCTTTTGAGCTTGCAGTCCACAATGTCATTTCGTGTGAAATAGTACTGGGGAGAGCTTTCCAACCTTCTCCGTGTCAGGGCACATACAAGAAATGACACATTCGTCCAGCCACAGGGGCCAGCGGGGAGGCTCCTGGAGATCCATCCTCCTACCTAGGCGGCAGGAGGACGCCTCTCACACTGCAATCCCCCTGCTCCTGCTTAGGGCAGGCGAGAAACTCGCGGTGTTTTTTATTGGAAGCACTGGAATTACTGTACCTAAGGAAGGATGTCTGTCCCAAGAAGGGGAGGAGCAGGGGCGGAGACATCCCTGGCAAGGGTGACGTTTGAGGAAAAACGGCAGGCTGATCTGGCCAAGCTGCTGGGCACCTCTGGTCTACGCGGCCCGGGAAGCATCAGGAGCCTGGCAGAGGGGACCTTGCAGCGGGCACCTGGAAGGCAGAGAGAGGCGGAGAACAGTTCCGGGACAGCGCGCTCCCATCTCCTGCTGTTTTGAGAGCCTCTTCCCCTGCTTCCTGCCCCAGAAAGCCCCATGCCTTCCTCGGGAACGTCACCCACGGGCAAGCTCAGCATGGCTGTGACGGGTCTGGGTCCGGTGATGCTCAGCTTGGGAGACACCAGAGAACCCGAATGTGGGGCCTAGTGCCCGCAGACACCCGTGGGGTCGGGGGTACTGTTTGCTCTCCAAGCCACCAGCCAGGTTGTGCACAACGCCAAGACAACTCTTCAGGGCCGAGACACGTGGCTTCCCTGGGCCCAGCACCTGTGCAGCACGTTCCGAGTGTATGCCCTGAAATCACACCAACGCATGCAGCCAACCCCCAGACTCAACCCCAAGGCCAGGACACGGGGCAAGTGCCTGGAGCAGCACAACGGGGTGCCCAGCTGTGACCCTGCCTGCCCGGAACCCTGAGTCTGGTGGCACTGGAGGCTCAGCGCCACAATGATCCTTTCTTGTGTTACCAAAAAAAAAAAAAAAAAAAAAAAAAAGTTTAACAAATAAAGCCCATCGTTCTTACTTTTTAGAAAAAGGACTGACTGCTTAGGGGACTGCAGCCATTTAGCCCTACCTGACCTCCAGGAGTGAAGGGGCAGAGTCCCCACCTGTCACCATCTGCAGGACAGCCATGAGCCGCTGCAATCTCATTGGCTGGGAACCTCCAGCATTGGTTATAGGCCCCACTGTGGACCCAAAGTGAAACTCTGAAAATAGAAATAAAGCAGCTCATGCTCCAGCAAACAAATACTATGATTTCTGTCTACTGGAAGAAATGAGTAACCAACCTCTCAAAAGTCAGAATTCAACCACAGCATGTTCACAAAACCACTCACGCTGCCCCCAGAGGGGCACAGATGTTGACTCCGCATCTCCTTCGCTGTTCTAATTTGCCTCATGAGCCCATGCCCACTGGGTAAGAGGAAAAACAAACTGAACTATGTTTAGCATGAGCTGGTAAACTTAGTCTGTTTGCAATAATAGAAACTACTCTAGTTTAAAACAAACACTCAGGCCCTTAGCAGAGACGTGCAGGTGTTCGGATTTGATTGCCCTCCCCGAATCCATGGCAAGGTGATACCTGTGCTCTGGATAGAGTGACCATTATAAATCATCCTCCAAAACGGGCACTTTTTTCATTTTTAGAAACAAGTGCCTGGTTTAGAATGCAATGCATGTAAAAATAATGCAGTACTGTCTGTGTCCTCAAACCATCCTCAGGTAACCGCGGTTAGCAGTGTCCTTCCAAATATGCTCCCTGCATAGAGGAACCTTACAAACATAGGTGAGCTTTTTCTCATTATTACTTGGAATTACAGCATGCATCTTATTCTATAATATTTATTTTTTAACCACTCGTGTCAGATCAATCCGAGATGGGTTTGAGAGAGAAAGAGGGCACTATTAATAATTATGCCAGTACAGCAGGTGATGTTTGTTCACCCTAGTTAGAGAGGAGAGGTGTGGCTTAGGCAAACTCATGGCAGAGCAGACAGTAAGGCCCATTTTGTGTCCTGTATTTACACGCCAGTCTGTGCAACAAAGCGGCCGGGTTGGGCCCCTTCCTGCACTGTTGCCCTCTGAGATGTGACTGGCGTCCTCTGGCCTTTTGGGGTGATGCGCTGCAGACCGCGGTGGAATCTGAGGACCTGGAAACTGTTTTCTGGTTTTGATGACTGATTCACTAAAGCTTGTTTGAAGCCATCGGAGATCTCTGTGTGCCAAGGCGTCTCGGTATGGCTGTGTGCCCTTCATGTGGCTCGGGGGAACTGTCAGGACTCCAGGGTGCCACACGCAGGCCCCTGCACCCGACAGCCCCGCCTTGGGTTTAGCTGTCATCCGCTTGCACCGTTTTGGGTGCGGTGCTGAGCTGGAATTCTCTGGGACCAGAAACTTCCCCTTCCTCTGCCCAGAAAAGTGGACAATCAAGGTTGCCAGGCTCACTGATGTGGGTATTTCTAAAGCTTCTCTCTTCCTGCTTGAGAGCTGCTTCTGTCCTGAGAGAAGGGATAAACCGAAATCCCAGATTTTGTCATCCTTGATCTCCCTCTCTTTCCCTTCCTCCTGCAATCTCTCGGTTCCAGAAATGCAGGCTGTCCATTTCCTCCAAGTGAGAACCTCCTGCTAAGGATGCCACTGAAGGACTGGAGGGATTTCTCTAAACTGATCCGGGCCTATGATGTGGGTCATCTAATTTGGTTTTTGACCTACTAAGAAAACCAGAAAACCCTCTCAATAGCAATCTGCTTTCCAGCTGATTATCTTACTACAGACATAAACAGAAATTCAACGTGATGGTCAGCGTTGAGCAGAGATGCCACGGTGATGGTGGGTACTACTTTTCCCCTGAAGCGTTCCACTCCAGTCTGTCAAAGGGCAGCAAGTCCCGAGTAGTTACAGAAATGGTAACATTGCCAAGATCTGCTTCATTCTTTGGCTGTTGAATGGGTGGCTTATGGCCCCTGAGCTCACGACAAGGAAAGAGAGAAAGAAAAGTGAAAAAGAGGGCCCCCACCACCTACCTACCTGCTGCTGTTTCAGCTCATCAAAAACAAAAGTCTAAAACAGTTGCTGGAAAGTACCTTGCACGATCCCTTCACAGAAACAACAGAGAGGAGCAGCTGCACAGGGACCACTGGACACCAGGCAGACATTCTCCCATTGCTTCTCTTGCCTTTAGCGTCCTTTTATCTTGCTTCTCCCATAATCCAAGCATCAGATCCCATTTCCCTCTGAATTCTCCTACTTTTCCCAGCATTTTATAAAACCGAGTCCTGTCCCCAGAGCCCCTGGTCAGTGCTCCCAGCACACCCAGGAGGAAACAGCAGGATGGGGGCCAGGCAGTGGGCAGAAGGGGCACAGGAGTGGGAGAAGGCAGGCCTGGGGCTGAATCTTGGTGCAAATGCGTGACCTGCAACAATTTATTTATTCCGAGTCTCGGTTTCCTTATTTATAAAATAAGAATATTATCATCTACTTAATGGGCCGTGGGAGTTGAATATGCTTAGGAGTGTATAACTGATTCTCTGTGAAGAAACCTGTCCTTGTGTGAAGAAGCCAACCATGCTTTTGTGAACAAATGTGCACCTGAAAGAGCCAATCCTTCAAGATAGATCCTGAGCTGCTAACTGGGCCTACATTTATAACAGAACCAAGTGGCCCTTTGCTGGCTAGAGGTCACAGATGTACTCTGAGTTCTGGGAAAACCTACACCCATGTTTAACTGTGGACTTTCAGAGCTTGCCTGAACCAACCAATCAGAGCTCCCCCACCTTAGCCAATCAAGGCCTAGCTGTGTCAATCACTCAAAACTCAGCTGCATTGATCAATCAGAACTAAGCAAGTTTGAATCATTTATTTGCATAAACAGACCTGATTTAGAACCTACAAAAGCCAAACCCTCTCTTTGTTCTCTGAAATGCACACCTTCCTTATACAGGAAGACAGTGTCTCCCCAGTTTGCAAACTGTTCACTGTAATAAAGTGTCTTTCCTCCAAATTCCTTTTCAGAAAACTTTTGTTCAAACTTCAAACTATGTAGCTGCCCACAAGTGCCACAGCTGAGCTCTGGGGACATAGCTATGGCCTTTATTGCTGATTTTTTTTTCCCAGGGAACTGCCTGCACAATTTCAAAAACAGAATTTAATCCATGGGAACAATTTTTATATCTAACTAAATGTGTTAGAGTTCATTGATGCAAGAAACAACAAATATGTTCAACTGCAAAGAGCTTGGGACCACGAGTTCAAAAGCCAGCTAAAAGTCCTACCCAATAATATGACCTTGAGCAAGTCATCCAACTTCCTGAATGTTAGTTTCTTTATCTGCAAACACACGGTCAGAACCAGAGGGTCTCTGAGCACCCCTCAGCTATGCATGCCTTGATTTCTAATAACATCTGAGAATGCAGCTGGCTTCCATTCTTCCTTTTCTAATATTCTCTATTCATTACTTGGATCACTGACTTTTGAGTGCTTTACTGAATATGAGACTCTAATCCCTGGTCCTCAGTTCCCCAGGTCCCCTAGTCTCTTCCATAGACACAACCCTCCAACTTCCCTTTTCAGTTCATACCTATAAGGAGGGTATGCTAATGAGAGCTGGGCAGACTCAGCTGAAAGATGAGCCCAGTGGCTCCCCATTACTTCAATCCCCTTGCGCTTTTTCTTCTCCTGAAAAGAAGCCATTCATACGCTCCCTGCCTTATACTACAATCATGCCATTTGAGAACGGTTCCAAACAGAGGCTCCTTGGCTCTTCTGACAAACCCATTCAAGACACTCTTTTAAACAGTAACCAGCTTCTTGATTAATTAAAGACCCATATAGAAATGTTCCCACTAGTGTCTCCTTGTCACCATGCCCCTGTCTGTCTTAGAAAGGGCCCCATGTGGCACTGTCTCCAACAGAGCATGCACTGGCTGGATAACTCCAACCCCACCTTCAAAGCTAAGAAGAGGTGAAATCATCAGCCAAGCAGGATTCCTGAAGTTTCCTGTATGTAACATGAGAGTTGCAACAACAAAACTAATTTTAACAACTGCACTGAAGTGTTTTGCGGGCAGTTAGAAAAAAATGAAATAATATAAATCTTGCCATTCAAAGTGAGGTCTAAGAACCAGTAGCACTGGCCATCATCTGAGAGTCCTTGAGGAACATAGAATCTTAGGCCTACTCCAGAATTACTGGATTGAAATCTGCATTTTATCAGAATCTGTAGGAGATTCCAATGTACATTAACATTTGAAAAGCAGTGATCTAAAATACTGTAAAAAAAAACTAGAGGAACTCTGTGTTGAAAAGTCAAGAATTTATGTTGCCAGCTCTCAAGTAAAACAATCTCCAAGAAAGGTATTATTACATGTGAATTTAGATTCATTTTTAAAAAAGGTTTATTTTATTTTATTTTTCTAGAGACAAAGTCTCACTATGTTGCTCAGGCTGGAGTGTGGTGACTGTTTACAGGTGATCTCACTACTTATCAAGACAGAATTCTTAACTGTTCTATTTTAACCTGGGCAGGTTCAACCCTCCTTAGGCTACCTGGTGGTTCCCCACTCCCAGAAGGTCACCATATTGATGCTGAACTTAGTGCAGACACCCAGTGGTCATAGCACACTACAGCCCAGAACTCTTGGGCTCAAGCCAACCTTCCTCCCTTAGCCTCCTGAGTAGCTGGGAATACAGGCATGTGCCACCACACCTGGCATACATTCAAATACCGTACGACAGAGACAAGTATACAAAGATCCTCCTCTCTTCCTCTTGCCTTTTAATGGTAATGGGAAGAGCTGTAGATATGAAAAAGTTTAGTGTAGGCAAAGAGACGCTAGAAGGTTTCCTTAGGTGGAAAAGAAAAAAATCATAAAATTGGAAAGGAAGAAAGGGAAAAGATGAAAAATGTTGGCAGAGCGGCTTCTGGGATGAATGAAATTTAATAAATCTTTGCCGAGATGGGTTATGACTTTGCCCTCTGCTTTTGGAGTTGATTTTATTTTTTTTTCTTTAGATATAATGGCAAATGGAAGTGTGTCATAAAGTGGGAGAAAAAGTGCAAGAATTCCTCAAGACCCATATGTAAGGTTTTCTATAATTCACTTTGTATGCTACAATTGTTTGCCCTGCATAGTGCCAGGAAAATATAAAAATGTGAAATGAATAAATATTGTTTGAGAGTTTAAAGACACTTTGGATGTCATGACTCCAATAATATTGCCTTACAGATGAACACCTGTATTAGTCCACTCTCGTGCTGCTGTGAAGAAATACCTGAGACTGGGTAATTTATAAACAAAAGAGGTTTAATTGACTCACAGTTTCACATGGGTGGGGAGGCCTCAGGAAACTTACAACCATGGTGGAAGGCACTCTTCACGGGGCAGCAAGAGAGAGAATGAGTTTGGAGTGAAGGGGGAAGCCCCTTATAAAACCATCCGATCTTTGAGAACTCACTCATGGTGAGAACGGCATGGGGTAAAATGGCCCCATGATTCAATTATCTCCACCTGGTGCTGCCCTTGACACATGGGTATTATTACAATTCAAGGTGATATTTGGGTGGGGACACAGAGCCAAACCATATCATTCTGCCCCTGGCCCCTCCCAAATCTCATGCCCTCACATTTCAAAACACAATCATGCTCTCCCAACAGTCCCTCAAAGTCTTAACTCATTCCAGTGTTAACTGAAAAGTCCAAGTCCAAAGTCTCACCTAAGAAAAGGCAACTCTCTTCTGCCTATGAGCCTGTAAAATCAGAGGCAGGTTAGTTACTTCTAAGATACAATGGGAGTACAAGCATTGGGTAAATGGTTCCCTTCCAAATTGGCCCAAACAAAGGGGCTACAGGCTCCATGCTAGTCCAAAATCCTGCAAGGCAGTTATTAAATCATAATGCTCTGAAATGATCTCCTTTGACTCCATGTCTCACATCTAGGGCACATTGATGCAAGAGGTGGGCTCCCATGGTCTTGGCAGCTCTGACCCCGTGGCTCTGCAGGGTACAGCCCCCTCCTGCCTGCTTTCACAGGCTGGCATTGAGAGTCTGCAGCTTTTCCAGGAGCACAGTGCAAGCTATCAGTGGATCTACCATTCTGGGGTCTGAAGGATGGTGGCCCAGTAGGTAGGATCCCACCGGGGACTGTGTGGGGGGGCTCCAACCCCACATTTTCCTTCCACACTGCCCCAGCAGAGGTTCTCCATGAGGGCTCCACCCCTGAAGCAGACTTATGTCTGCACATCCAGGCATTTCCATACATCCGCGGAAATCTAGTTGGAGGTTCCCAAACCTCAATTCTTGACTTCTATGCACCTGCAGGTCCAACACCATAAGGAAGCTGCCAAGGCTTGAAGCAATGGCCTAAGCTGTATCTTGACCCCTTTTAGCCACAGCTGAAACTGGAATGGCTGGGATGCAGGGCACCAAGTCCCAAGGCTGCACAGAGCAACAGGTCCCTGGGCCAGGCCCAGGTAACCATTTTCCCCTCCTAGGCCTCCAGGCTTGTGATGTGAGGGGCTGCTGTGAAGTTCTCTGGCATGTCCTGGAGACATTTTCCCCATTGTCTTGGTGATTAACATTCAGCTCCTCATTACTTATGCAAATTTCTGCAGCCTGCTTGAATTTCTTCCCAGGAAATGGGTTTTTCTTTTCTATCATGTCATCAGGTTGAAAATTTTCCAAACTTTTATGCTCTGTTTTTCTTGAACACTTTGTCACTTAGAAATTTCTTCTGCCAGATATCCTAAATCATCTCTCTCAAGTTCAAAGTTCCACAGATCGCTAGGGCAGGGACAAAATGCCACAAGTCTCTTTGCTAAAGCATAGCAAGAGTGACCTTTACTCCAGTTCCCAACAAGTTCCTCATCTCCATCTGAGACCACCTCAGCCTATACTTCACTGTCCATATCACTATCAGCATTTTGGCCAAAGCCATTCAACAAGTCTCTAGGAAGTTCCAAACTTTCCCACATCTTCCTGTCTTCTTCTGAGCCCTCTAAACTATTTCAACCTCTGCCTCTTACCGAGTTCTAAAGTCGCTTCCACATTTTTGCGTACCAGTATAGCAGCACTCCACTCTTGATACCAATTTACTGTATAAGTCTGTTCTCACACTGCTATGAAGAAATACCTGATACTGGGTAATTTATATTGAAAAGAGGTTTAATTGACTCACAGTTCCATATGGCTGGGGAGGCCACAGGAAACTTACAATCATGGCAGAAGGCACCTCTTCACAGGGCAGCAGGAGAGAGAATGAGTGTACAGCAAAGAGGGAAGCCCTTTATAAAAGCATCAGATCTCGTGAGAACTCACTATCATGAGATCAGCATGGGGGAAACTGCCCCCATGATTCAATTATCTCCACCTTGTCTCACCCTTGACACGTGGGGATTATTATGATTCAAGGTGAAATTTGGATGGGGACACAGAGACACACAAACTATATCAACACCCTTTAGTCTTGACACTCACAAGTACTTGCCCAAATCCGCAGGGAAAAGCTTGGCTCAGTTGCTGGGGTGTGCCCTCCACACATTCATCACAAAGTAAAATAATGCCTAACAAAACTGAGCACCTGACTCTTTTTCTGAAAACTTCTAAAGCATTAGATCTATCAAGTATCACCCACGGCTCGAGAGGAAACGTTATCTGGAAATTCCCCAACTCCCATGGAAATTCCCAGCTGGCTCCCAGTACACTGCAGATACCTGAAGTGGTTTTGAAGACTGGACAGCTAAGACTTATGTGAAGAAGAATTCCTCCGCTGCAAGGATGACCAAGAACCCACCCACTCTGTTTCCTTCCCGACTGGAGTCCTCTTCTCCACTGGTAGGCACTGACCCCCTGCAGAAGCTGCCCCAAGCTTCTGGGACCCAGTAGCACCTTTGATGTGGTGGTCGGTGTTCCCAGTAACATCTCCTTTCTCGGCAGCACCCAGCTGACTCTGAAAAGCACAGAGCTTTCCCCACTTCCTTTAATAAACTCAGGAAAGAGTGGGGCTTGAATGGGCTATTTCAGCAATCTGGAACACTTAACAGGCCCAAATACTTTTCTATTTCATGCCTCAGCCCAACTCAGGCAACTCCTATTTTCCTCCTGGAAATGAGAAGTGGACATCCAGGAAGGGCTGTGGAAGAGGCAGAAGTCAGGAGGCTGCAGGTAACTGGGGGCGAGTTGAGTGGTTCTGAGGGCCAGTGTTGAGGTGTGGGCAGCAGAACAGCAGCGAGGGTGGGGTAGGCAGTGAAGTATTAAGAGGGACGGTCACCAAGGGGCAGCTCCACCTGCCCCAGCTGTTGGTCTCAAAAATAAGCCAAGCCAGATGCTAGTTCAGTGGTAAAGAAGGATTGTAATATCTACTGCAATAGGGAGAAGGCCCAGCACAAACTGAACTCCAGTTTGATTTGTGCAGTAGAGACTGGGCGTTTTAAAGGGAGAGTGAGAGAATTGGGCAGGGGTGACCAGGGCTCAGTGGGGTCAGGGAAGTGGAAAACTACAAACAGCAGAGCGGGCTTGGTCCATGAGAAACCCACCTGGGTTTGTTAACAGCTTCCCTCACAGACTGGGGCACAGGGGCCCGATCTCCGGGTGTTGGCTGGAGCAGATGGCAAACTTGTTTGGCAGCCTTGCGTGTCCTTGGGATTGCCTCCCAAGGACACCCAAGGTGGCTGGGGTCACCTAGGGATGCGGCCCTGAGCTGTGAGAAGCCATGCTAGTGTTTGTCCAACTCTTTCTAGGCCAGGGTTGAGGCCTAGTTGAGAAGAGGGCTCGGGGGAGCCTCAGTCGAGTTTGGTCCAGGAGCGAATCTGTCACTGGCCTGAGGTGGTCTCCTTCATACTAAGTGTCTTCAACAGTGGCTTTGATTCTGGGGCCAGGCTGCTAGACACGTGGAGCTGCTAGTCAGGGCTGTGATGAGCTGGGAGCCTGACCACATGCTTCAGTGTCCTTGGGGTAGGGCTCAGGAGGGTGATCACGGATTTCAGCTCTGACCCAGTATGCACAGATGGTGACAGGGGTGGCCCACTCTGGAGCCACGGCCACATGCAGGCTTTGGGGTGGAGTTGGGGCTGGCTCTTGGTTCTGCTGAGCCCAGGGGGAAGGTAAACTCTTTCCTCTGAGCCTCCATTTCCTCGCTTGCAAAATGAGGACAGGGCCTTTCTCCTGGGGCTGGTGGATCAGAGAGAAGCATTCCAGTCATGTGAGCAGCACGTAAGTAGCATTCAGTAAATGCTCATTCCTCTCCTCTTCCTTCAGAGGAAAGTTCAGGCAGTGTCTGATTTAATAAACAGGTTAAAGACCAAATGCCCCCTGTAAGTTGGTTGGTTGTAATTTAGAAATGTGTTATATTTAGATTCCCAAGACCACTCATAAACACCCATTTATGTTGTGTGTAACTTAGAAACATGTTATGTTTAGATTCCCAAGACCACTCACATTCATTTATGCCAGATATGGACACTTCACCACAGGCTTCTAACAAAAAGTACAGAAGCAAAAAACCCATCTTTTTGCCAGCTTGTTTCCATGTGCCAGATGTTTGTGAGTGAGGGGCCCAAACTGTGAGGGGTGCCCACGCTGGCGCCTCCTCCCGAGAGTGCAGAAGGCAAGCACCTGAGCTCAGCTCTTGTTGCCCTCACCCGGAGTTCCTGTGAATGTTAAGAGACCACAGCTTAGTGTCAGCTTTGAGCTCACATTTTGACTCCCCTGCTGAGTAATTCTGTGGCGTGGGGCAAGTCATTTAACCTATCGAAGCATCGGTTTCCTCATCTGTGAAATGGGCTAAGAACAGTCACTCCTCAGAGGGTTCTTTCGAGGGTTAAATGAGAAAACTCATGAAAAGTGCTTGGTGGAGTATCTGGCCAATCACTGGGCCAAGTGTCCCCTTGGGGCGTTCGTCTTTCTGCTGCGAGAGCTTGCTGGCTTGGCATGGTGGCTCATGCCTGTAATCTCAGCATTTTGGGAGGCTGAGGCAGCCTGATTTCTTGAGCCCAGGAGCTCGAGATTAGCCTGGTCGACACGGCGAAACTGCATCTCTGCAAACAATCCAAAAGTTAGCCAGGCATAATGGTGTGCTCCTGTAGTCCCAGGTACTTAGGAGGTTGAGGTAGGAGGATTGCTTGAGCCTGGGAGGTCAAGGCTGCAATGAGCTGAGATAGATTGCATCACTGCACCCCAGCCTGGGTGACAGCGGGAGACCTTGCCTCAAAAGAAAGCCGAAAGAAAGAAAGAAAGAAAGAAAGAAAGAAAGAAAGAAAGAAAGAAAGAAAGAAAGAAAGAAAGAAAGAAAGAAGGAAGGAAGGAAGGAAGGAAGGAAGGAAGGAAGGAAGGAAGGAAGGAAGGAAGGAAGGAAGGAAAGAAAGAAAGAAAGAAAGAAAGAAAGAAAGAAAGAAAGAAAGAAAGAAAGAAAGAGCTTATGCACAAGTGGTGTTCAGGGAATGTCCGGAGACCTGATCTCAAGTGCTGCCTTGGTGTGTGGGCTGCCTGCTGCCTGGAGGCACAGAGTTCAGGAACAGAAGGTGGGAGGGCAGCAGGACTCCCCCAGCCTTCACGACAGCCTCCTTTACGACAGTCATAGATAGGGATGGGATGGTGGGGTTTCTGCTGAGCAACTTTTATAGACTGAATAGGTGTGGGGCCAGAGGAAGCAGAACTCTAGAAAACAACTGGCCTCCTGGTTGTTTCTGGAAACCCAGACAGGAAGCTGCATCGAGCTCTGAGGCTTCCTAGGAGTCAAAACTCTGGTCTTGGCTCACAGTGACTGAGAAGTGAAGGGTGGCCGAAACTGTAGAATCACAAGGGACATTTTTATTTCATCTCAATGAATGCTTTTTGTTGGAGGAGGGATGAGATTCTAGAACCAAATTGCCCATTGTTGATGCATCAGTGAGGCCAGGAGAACCCATGGGTTTTGACCCGTAACCCTGGTGAGTATTAAATGTGCTGATGGTGACTATGTACCCAGGCAGCTAGCCTCCTTATTGATTGATTGACTGACTGATCCATTGATTGATTCATTCATTCATTCACCAAATGTGCTCCCGTGCTATGCTGGACACTGTTCTAGTACTACAGGCACAGCAGGGACCAAAGCAGAAAAACCCCTGCCTGCCTCAGGGGACCAAGCGGACACAGATATGCTCCTGCCCTTTGGAAATTCCAACGTATGGAGTGCAGGAAGGAATCAGGAAGAAGGAGGAAAAAAGACAATAAAATAAATATAAAAGCAGGAGGGGAGTATAAGAGATGAAAACGCCCGGGTCAGAGCCCAGAGGAATCCACCATGTGGCTTGGGTGCTTCTGGTTATTACCATGGTTACCAGCCCTGATGGCCACCCCTAAAGCGGAAAGCCCATTTCTGTTATTTCTATAACATTCATAGATGACAGTTCCAAAGCCTCTGTGTCGGTTGGCTAAAATCTGCTAGTGAACATCTAGTGCTGAGGAAATGACCCAGAAATTCTCAACGTTTGATTTTCTCTCCAAGACTGGGCATATCTACAAAAAATTCAAACATTTTACACAACGGGTGGTGGGGATTTCATTTGACCCTGTGATGCATTTATCAAAATATGGTTGCAGATTAGAAAGCAAGCCATGTGCGTGGGAAAACAGGGAAGCCAGAGGGTCGAGGGCCTAGGAAAGTCTGAACACGGGCATTGCTGGGTCAGGCCAAGGCCTGGGAGGGGAGCTGCCACACTAAGACGCCCAAGCCAGCAGGAAGCCTTGAGCCTTTGGGCACTGGATGGCCACAGTTTCAGGCAGAGCATGATTATGTGCCAAAAAGGTTGACTTACCCCTTTGCCATTTTCCCAGGGACCAGCTCTACCCACCTGACCTCCAAGAGCACTCTCCATGCCATGCACAGGGCACTGAGTGAACACCCGCCTCATTTCTCCCAGCATGGAAAGTCATTCCAGGGATTCTGTGGGCACTGGAGAGGCCCTTCCCCTTCCAGCATGGGAAAGCCAAGATGGCTGGGAAGCAGCTCAACTCAAGCTGCTGCTGATACAGGTGCCCTCTCCTAGCCCCTCCCTTGTCCCCACCTGCATTTCGCCTCACTTTCTATCTGTGTGTGTGTCAGGTTCTCCCAAATCCAGCAGCCACCATGCCTGGCCTCACCAAGGGCTTGCCTCATCTGAGCTATTTCAGTATAAATATTGAAAAAGAAAAGTATCCTTTTCCGCTGATTTCAGACAAGGCAGTTGAGATTTTTAAGAAGATTGCTCAGTAGAGCAACAAGGAAATGGGAAGAAAAATTCAAAAGCTTAGATGTGGATGAGTTTACAAAGCATAGGTCTCTCTTACAAGCATCTAAATTATCCTTTCAGGCTGACGTGGGCTGAGGGCATGGGCCCCAGGTTGTGGGAAACCAGACTAAGATCTTTGCCTTTTAAAGTAAATTTAGTTGGCACTATTGGACTTCACGTTCTTTTAGAACCTGCTTGGAAAGTTAGAAGAATGGGATTGGGTTGTTTCCAGGCCATCCTGCTGCATTGTAGCTATGCTGTAGTTTTGATCCCCCTGCCCTGGTTCTGTCCACTGGATGAAGACAATACACTCTACCTGACCTTCTTTTCCTCCTCAGAGCAGTGTCTTATGGCATGCACCCCGCTCCCACATAGAATGAGAGATGGATGGATGGATGGATGGATGGACAGACGGATGGATGGATGGATGGATGGATAGATGGAAAGATAGAGAGATGGATGGATGGATGGATGGATGGATGGATGGATAAACAGATGGATTGATGGATGAATAGATAGATCAATAGATAGATAATAAATGGATGGATAAATAGATGGATAGTGGGACAGATGGAAAGATAGATGGATAGATGGGCAGATAGATGGATAAATGGTTGGATGGATAGAGGCATATATGGACAGATAGATGAATAAACAGATGGATGGATAGATAGATGATAAATAGATGGATGGATAGATGATAAATAGATGGATGGATAGATAGATAGGTGGATAGAGGGATAGATGGATAGATAGATGGATAAATGGATAGATAGATAGATAGATAGATAGATAGATAGATAGATAGATAGATAGATGAATACATGGATAAACAGAATGGATAGCTGGATAGATGGATGGATGGATAGACAGGTGGATAGAGGGATATATAGGTGGATAGATGGAAAAATTGATAGATGGATGGATAGATAGGTTGATGGATGCAATGGATGGATTAGATAGATAGGAGAAATAGTAGCTCTTTGAATATTCATAATAATAACAACTCAGCAGAGACCCTGGAGAGCATGCAGGAATTGCTGGAGTGGTGTCCCTAAGTAGGTAAGAGGCGATGGATTTAGCACACAAGTGAAGCAGCAGCCTTCAGCAGGTGTGTGTTCAGGGAAGGAGGTGTGATTAAGGCCGATCAGCCAGGGTTTGTGGAAGTTTTATTCTGAGAGCTTCTGATTTATGGTGAAATGATAACCCTTGTCAGGGGCTGGGCTTTGTGCTCGTGGAGATGCTGGTGGTTTGTAGAGAGAGAAGGGGTGAAATCAGAGTGGGAGGTTGACGGGATTAGGGAAGGGGTGCAAAAAGTGCCCACCTGAGATTTATGATGATGAATTAAGAGGAGGCCTGCCAACAGCACTTGGGGATTTCCTCCAGTCCCATTCGGCTGCAGGGTATGCGGAGAGTTGGCTTTAGCGAGGGTCGTGGTTTTGTCTGGAGTGTGACAAAGCCAGGGGGCGAGGGAGTTGATGGTGTATGGGTGGGGGGCGAGGTTACAGTGAATTCGCATGAGGTTAAGAGCTGTGGGAGAGGACAGAGGACAGAGGGCATCAGGTAGGTGGAGGACAGTGTAGAGATGTCAGGAGCTGTGGATTGAAGGACCTCACAGGGTCAAAGGACTATGTGAGTCTGGGTTCTAGATGGAGTGAATGAAAAAGATAGGAAGTGGAGGCCCCAGAGTGGGCAGATATAATTGAGGTCGTCGGGGGTGGCAGTTATTGATAATGGTTCAATCACAGCTCAGGATATGAGCGTGAGAGTGGCCGAGGCAGGGAAGGGGGCATGGCCACTAGAGAAACAAATTCACAAACTGAGGGGACTGGTTTGGAAGAATCAACTAAATCAGTGGCCAAACCCAGCCTGCCACCTGTTTTGAAAATAACAGGGAATACAGACATGCCCATTCGTTTGTGTATTTCCTATGATTGCTTCCATGCTACAGTGGCAGTGTCAATGCCAAAAATATTTATCACCTGACCCTTTATAGAAAAAGTTCCCCAACTCCTGACCTAAGTGGATACTGCACTTACCATTGTTTGTGGGTTTAGGTGAACAAACAACATTCTACAACAAAAAAATTTTACCTAATGTAATTTCTTATAATAAATACTCCTGGTGTAATGGCTATAGGCCAGCTGCCCTTGAAATTATGAAAACAAACTTTTCAACATACAGGAAAGCTCTTTGCCCTGCTTTGTATGCAGATATTTTGTTCAGCTTTGTGAGAACAAGAAAGAGAGTAAGTATCAACTTAGCTTGAGGTATATGCTAACAGTTTTGTAAATAGTCACTAAATGTTCCCCTGTTTTATTATGAGACGTAGGAGCTGCCTGCTCTATCTTCTGTGGCTACCTGTGTAGCACCTAAAGCTGAATGAGTGATAACCTGCTTTTAATTCCCGGATCAATATTGGTATACAATCCAGTCCAACTGCGTCAGTACTGGACCTAATTAAATACTTTCGGAGCAATGTGTAAATGTTTTATCCTTCTTTCAGAGAAGCTCAGCTCCACTTGCAAAAGAGTCAGGAACGTGCAGTTATTTAGAGAGAACTTCCCAGACCTTTTTTATTTAAGTAGGTCCCCCTGCTGTTCTCAAACCATCACCCCACTCATTTTCTCCATAGCAATTATGCAGTTATGCAAAACAAACCAAATATCTTCACTTACTATCAAAATTTTTCATTCATATTTCCAATTTTGTAGGTATTCCAGATTTTTGATACAATTTTTATTAGTGGTACATTATATTTTTACACTGTATAACTTTTTCTGGTATTATTTACATTTCATTTGCTTAAAGTCTCTTTAGAAAACTTTTTTGACTTATTTCTATAATTAAATCTAAGATATTCTTACCAACTCCTTTTATGTCATAGCTTTGTTCTGGAGTCACCCTTGTTAGATAGAGTTGGGTAAGGACATGTAGATGGTACATTTTCTTAGTTCTTGTAGATGTGACTATCTTTTTGTTGCTTGCTCACATAAGTAACAAGATCAGCTTGCTGTAGAATTCATGAGTCATACTTGTTAAGCTTCAAAATACACACACAGTTCCACTGTCTCCTGGATTGCCACACTGACTTTGCGTTTTTCTCTACAAGTACGTTAAAATTGTTTTTTGATTATTCGTTTAGGAAATCCAAGTGTTTCTGGAGGAAATAGTCATACTTTGGATTCTAGTTTTCCTTGGCAAAGGGTGGACACTTTTAGACGCAGGTGCTCATTTCTGGGAACTGCATGTATATTTCTGGCTTGTTTTTCTTCAGTTACTCTGGTTTCTTTTTCAGAAATGCCAATCTGGTTCACAAGGCAGCTCTGCATTCTCTGCCGTCTTCTTTCTCACCACCGTCATCTCTGTTCCTGTTTCCCTGTGTGTTGGGGACTCTCTGGTTTGCTCTCGGCATCATAGTTTTGTTTTCTGCGACTGCAGTTCTGCCTTTGCTGCCTGTAATGAGGTTTCGGTTTCGCTATGGCGTTGTGAGCCTCTCTGACCATCTTTCATAGTCCTCTGCCATGCTGCTTAAGCCAGAAACCCAAATCACGCCCGATGCCTTGCTGCCCCTTATGCCTTCCTCTCGTCCATCCACGGCTGAGGTTGCTTCAACCTTTAGAATATTTCTCTCAAGGTCATTTTGTCTCCATCTTTACTGCCATCACTTCGGTTCACGGGGCCACCATCTCACCCTTCTTTTTGCCCCCACCCCCCAACTGCTCCTCCTAGTCTGTTCTCTATGCTGTAGTTGGTGTTACTGATGTCTATGCAGACGTTTAAACACGTGTATGTACAGTTGACCCTCAAACAACATGGGTTTGAACTATGCAGGTCCACCTACACATGGATATTCTTCTGCCTCTGCCACCCCTGAGATCCCAAGACCCAGCCCTCCTTCTCCTCCTCCTCCTCCTCCTTAAATTTCCTCCATAACATTTCTTTTCTTTGGCTTACTTTGTTGTAAGAATACAGCATATAATGCATATAACACACAAACTATGAGTTAATCCACTGTTGATGTTATCAGTAAGGTTTTCAATCAACAGAGGCTCCATAGTACCTAAGGCTTTCAGTCAACAAGTTACATTTAGGGAAGTCAAAACTTATGGGTGAATTTTCAACTGCCCGGTGGGGGTTGGCACCTGTTCAAGGGTCAACTGTGTGCATGTGTATGTGTGTACAGATGTATACATGTGCATATATACACACACACACACATATACCTACCGAATACACACACACTCACACTCTCAGTGGCTTTCTTTTGTACTAAGAATTCAAAGCACTTTTCCCAGCTGTGAAGCTTCTGCATGAGCTGACACTGCCTATGTCCCCAAATTCAGCTGCGCCATTTACCAGGCACACGGGTCTTTTTTCAGTTCTTCAGGCATGTGGCGCTCTTTCTCACCTTAAAGCAATTTGCTTCCTCTGCCAGGAATATACATGACTTGCTTTCCATATCTGGCTCAGATGAAATATTACAGAAGCCTTTCCTGCCTACTTTATCTAAGTAGGTACTACCTGCCCCCAATCAGCCCCTTGTTTGATTCCTTAATAGCAATTATCATTATGAATTATTAATTTATCAGTGCATTGTCTGTGAACCTCACCAAAGTGTAAGCTGCCTCAAAGGTGGCATCTTGTCCATTCTACCAATCTCTGGATTCTCTGCCCCAGCCCAGTGTGTGCCTCATAATGGGTTCTCTCTTTTTTTTTTTTTTTTTTTTTTTTTTTGAGATGGAGTCTCGCTCTGTCGCCCAGGCTGGAGTGCAGTGGTGCGATCTCAGCTCACTGCAACCTCCAACTCCCGGGTTCAAGTGATTCTTGTTCCTCAGCCTCCCAGGTAGCTATGATTACAGGCATGCGCCACCATGCCCAGCTAATTTTTATGTTTTTAGTAGAGACGGCATTTCACCATGTTGGCCAGGCTGGTCTCGAACTCCTGACCTCAAGTGATCCACTTGCCTTGGCCTCCCAAAGTGCTGGGATTACAGGCGTGAGCCACCAGGCCAGGCCTTCATAATGGGTTCTTAATAAACATTTGTTAAAAGCATTGGTCCATCACATATTAGTAATTTTCATCTTTACTTATTCCTTATGATTTTTTGTTTGTTTAATATAGGTTATACCTTTTGATATCCTATAGAGGATTCCAGCGTGTTGGATCTCTGGAGTGCTCCTGTAGATTATTTTTAGAGTCTTCCAAAGTCTTCTAAATCATTGAGATGAAGTCTCTTTCCTATTTTCCATAGCTTTAAAAAAACTACCCCCCAGGCCCCGCCCCACCCCGCCCCGCCCCATAGAGTTTTTCCTCCCTTATTTACTCATCCTTAAAGGAAGCGACACCTGTAGAGAGCCTGTGCTTGTTAAGAGCGAGGGAGAGCTCATCATTGAGGTCAGGTCCTTGTGTGCGGAGTCCTATCCTGGTGCTCTCGGGGGAGGACAGGTGGGCCTCCCAGCCTGTTCCTGATTCCTCACAGTTGCCTATGGAAGCTCTATTTCCCCAAACTTCTAACTTTTCCTGCCTTATCTGATTGTATCTGGTATTGTATTCTGAGTCCAAGGAGGGCACGAGAAACTTCAGTTCCTAACATGCTGCTATGAGTGTTTCTTTCCTACTCTTCTCTTACTAAGAATGCTTTACACGTGCCCACTGTTTTTCCTAAAATGCGATGAGCCACCAGGTGGCTTCTTCTACTTTCTTCTTCTACTTTCCGCACAGGTGGTTTTTCTTTGCTTGCTTTTTAAGCTCCTGTCTCTGAATGCATATAGATTAAAAGAGGGATGGGACGAGGGGCGGACAGCAGCGAGGGTAACTGCATAGCACCAAGAATGACTCGCGTGTGTGTGGCTGGTAGTTTCCGAGTTCAGGTCCTGGATGCTGGGAGGAGACAGCTGCCTGCAGGGTGGTGAGAAATTCTTCCAATCTTTTTTAGATACTTTCCCTTTTCTGAAGTAAAGCCTGAATATGCCATTAAGAGAAGCTGTGGTAGGGTTTCCTCTCACCTAGTTCTATCTGCCATGCAGTTAACGAAACATCTTTCCATATTTTCCATGTGGTTATTCATCAAGCCTAGTTTTGGGGATGGTGTGAGTTTTGTTTTGTTTTGTTTTCTTCTGGAGTGTGAGAAAAGTTGCATTTTAGGGTTGCTGATAAGATCTAATTAAAACCCCCTTTTTTTTTTTTTTTTTTGAGACGGAGTCTCGCTCTGTCACCCAGGCTGGAGTGCAGTGGCGCGATCTTGGCCGACTGCAACCTCCGCCTCCCGGGTTCACGCCATTCTCCGGCCTCAGCCTCCCGAGTAGCTGGTACTACAAGCACCCGCCACCGCACCTGGCTAATTTTTTTTTGTATTTTTAGTAGAGACGGAGTTTCACCATGTTAGCCAGGATGGTCTTGATCTCCTGACCTCGTGATCCGCCTGCCTCGGCCTCCCAAAGTGCTGAGATTACAGGCGTGAGCCACCGCGCCCAGCCTAAAACCCATTTTTACAATATTAGACACTGAGAGAATTTTCATCAGAATAGCATAATAATGACTATTAAATATGTGCTTCCCCCCCTTAATCAGCTCTATACTAGGAATTAGCACTAAAAATATTAGAAGAGAGATGTTATATTTACATATTTGGTTGAGACTAAAGAATTTCTTCCTCTTAGCTGCAATAGACTCTCTTATTTTACTCTGGCTTTCTCTGCTAATTAAGCTAGGAACAACAGCTATTGTCTATTTCCCTTCAATTTTAATCCACCATTTCTTTTTTATTTTCAGCTATATGTGAACACATATGGGCTAGGGAAACATAAAAATTAAATAACTTGAGTGGGTCAATAAAAAGGTTATTCTGTTTCTTTCGGGTTTTTGAGGATTATAATGAATAAAACAGAACCAGGGAAGTTACGAAGCATGTGTTTATCACTCAGCAACAGAGATTTTAAAATAAGTACTTTAAATCATTATTATATATAAAATACATTTATCATATTACTGTACATATAAATATAATAATATATTTAATCGGTGTTTTAAATATAATTTGAGTTTTCAAGCATGTATTTATCTATCACTCAACAGAAAGAATTTTAAATATATAATGTAAACAATTCTATATAAGTACAATAAATATATATTTTATATACTTAAAAATATTTAAATATGTACTATATATAATTTCATATTAAAATATATTAAAAATGTTTTATATTCCATTTATATGGTGTATATTAAATATGTACTGTATATGTTTAAAATATATTTAAAATTCTGTTGCTGATAATACACATTTTTTAACTTGTGTTTTTGTTTTAAGTATACATACATATATACATTATGTATTATCCTATGTATATATATATATATATATGTCACACATATATGTATTTCTCCACTGTACCGTATTTACTTTTAAAACAGTAATCTAGGGACAAAAATTGAAAGCTTTAGCTCCTAGTGACTACAAACTGTAGACTGTAGGTTGGCACAAAATCTGAATGGGAGCCAGTGGATTTGGTGAGCAAATCCCTGCAACAAGCCCTTTGATGTTCTAAAGCTGAAACCATTTCAGCTGAAAGCCGGTTGGGGCGCGGGGATTAGGACTGTAGTTTCTATATTTTGAAAACAGCGCTCCCCCTTGTGGCCATTCACATGCTGACTTCTAAAATTGAGTTCTGAGAGCTCTTCTGGCTTGAGGAGCATCTCTCCCAGTTTGTTTTCTTTCTGCTTTTCTACTGTAGCCCTGTCTTTGAGGAGGATTTCAGTCTCCGCTCGCCCCCTCGGTCAAGAAGCCTTGTTTATTGTTATTAGATATCGATGATGTTGACAGACCCTACGTGGAGGCTCTGTGATCAGACAGAAGGGTGATGGGTCAGGACTCACTTCTGCTGCATTTGACGTCACCCCAGGGTTGGAGGCCAGTAGTGGGGAAGTCACCGGGCTAAGACTCTCAGGACACCAGGTTTGGGTCCCAGCTGTATCATTAACTGGTGGAGTTATTTCCGGCCCAGGGCTCAAAGCCGTAATTTATGTAGCCAAAGGCCTCAAAGATGATTGCTCTCCAGGACACCTTCCCGTTCTGAAAGTCTAGCTCTGGAGTATTTGGGAAGGGGGGTATGTTAGACCCTGGCTTCTGCCATTTTTCCTGGGGGCTTATTCCACAGCCTGGCCTGCTGCGAGTTCAATCGTGTGGTTGCCTGGGAGCCCGGTGAGAAGAAAACCCAAGCCCAAGTCCACTTGGAGAACTCCAGCATCATCTGAGTGGGGAGGTGCCGTGTCCTCTACGTAGGGGCCGGCGGGATGGCAGCTTGTACTGGCGGAAGGGTTCCTGGAAGAGTTCCCCAAGGGACACACATTCCTTAAAATGCGACAGGCACAACGAGGGACTCCATTTTAAATCTGTCGGATTAAAGATTGTTTTAAATTGTGCTCAATGCATGCAGGGTTTGGTTAGATGGGCAAGTTGATGGGATGTAAACAGGTTGATTTTTGTGTGGGCAGTTTGAAAATATCAAGAGCTTTGAAAATGATGGTTACTTTTTTCTTGAAATTTCAATCACAGAGGCAGAATGTAAGCAAAGATGACTATACAAAGACATTCACTCTGGCTTCCAGTCTGTGGTTAGGAAAACTGGAAACAACCTAAATGTTCAGCTTTAGGAAAGAGGCTTAAGATGGTGGTAACCAAGGGTTGCTTTTTTTGTTGTTGTTTAGCCATGGGTAGAGCCTTTCTTCAGGTGCACTGTTTTGTGAAACTCTAATGAGGTACAAGGGGATTGATTCAAGTTGGTTGGTGGTGTGGGGGGGGCGGTTTCTGTTGCAGCATCTCACCCAGACTGCATGACCCAGCCAGTCCTCAGGCTCCCCAGTGGCAGCTCATGAGGCACTTCCATGGCAAACATACCCCATGGCAGAGCTAGAAAGCCCTGACTCAGACAACTGTGGGATGTTAATATCAGCCTTTCCTTCTGACTGGTGGAAATTTGCACAGCTCTCTCCCTAATTCTTCTGACTTTTCTATACTTGCCAAATTTTTCATTATGAACATATTACTTATTGCACTAAGATATCTAAGATGTTAAAAATGATGTCAGTTTATTATTTTAGAATTAGAAGTATAATTGTCATAGAAACCACAAAACTTGGGTCAGCCTGGCCAACATATTCTTTCCTTTTTGGCAGATCTTCAGGCTCACGTGGAAAAACTGATAAAATAGAAAAAGCAATTGGAAGAATATAAAAACCACTGATAATCCCACCACCTAGAGAAAACTACTGTTAATATTTTGAGTGTATTTCCCTCCAGCTTTTTTCTATATATATGTATGTATTTATAATATATATAAATAATATACTATATATTAATAAAATATATATACTATATATAATAAATACATTATATATATCTTACATAGAACACATTTATTTATTATATTATAAACACAGTTTTGTGTCCTATTTATTTTTGTAAACATTATATTATATAATCCCTAGATATTACCATTTGAAAACATGACATTTAATGGTTTCCTAACATTTAAATCTATTGACAAACATAATTTTATAACCAATATTTCTTCTATAACAGATAGCGCTGATGTGAACATACCTGTACATAAATCTTGTCTATATTTGTACTTTTGCAGGTCGCAGTTTCCAAGAACCTACTCATGACGTTAGGTGAGGACTTACTGTACTTGAAAGAAAACCCCCAAAAGTAGGTGAGTAAGAGGCTTTCTTGTAGTCATCTCTCTTGTAGTCATTCGTTGATTAGAAATATATGTAAAATGTGGCTTGTTCATCTATTTAGACAGTAATTATAAAATACCAAATTTATTTACATTTAAATGTTTTTCATTTGTTTCAAATCGAGCTATGATCTGTGGAATGTCAAGGCGTCGTTTTGCTTTTATCAGCTTGTTATTGACCATCAATATTATGTTGTTAATTAAAGAAAGTCAATCAGCCAGGTGCGGTGGCTCACACCTGTAATCCCAGCACTTTGGGAAGCTGAGGCGGGCAGATCACTTGTGGACACGAGTTCCAGACCAGCCTGGCCAACATGGTGAAATCAAGTCTCTACTAAAAATACAAAAATCAGCCAGGTGTGGTGGCGCACGCCTGTAATCCCAGCTACTTGGGAGGCCGAGGCACGAGAATCTCTTGAACCCGGGAAGCAGAGGCTGCAGTGAGCTGAGATGGTGCCACTGCACTCCAGCCTTGGTGACAGAGCAACACTCCATCTCAAAAAAAAAAAGTAATTGGTCTTAAGTTTTCTGTGAGCAGCTGTAGTCAAGCGAAGACTGAAAACATTCAATTTTGGAAGGAGAATTAAGATAAAAGCAAGCAAGCAAACGCCCCCTTCCCACCATCCACCCAAATGTATGCAGTCTTTTGCTTCACATTTTTGTGTACTGCATGGTGTTTACAGAATCCTCCTCAGAATCTTGCCTCTCCTGTTTCTTTGTGTTAGTGAACGTGGACTTGTGCAAGTGGAAGCTCTGGGCAGATGGAGCTGGGTCCTTTCCTCTTACACACTGGGGCACCTCCTTATTGCCTCACCAACCAGTTTGTTTTACAACTTGCAGAAGAGTATTATTACATCTGAGCACTCAGAAATTAGATGCTGACACTGAGTATTGATTTACATAAAAATCTACATATTTCTGGTTTTTCGAGAGCTACTCACTCGGAACTTTACAAGGTCAGGCATCCCCTGAGCCTAGGACCATGCCTGACACAAAGGGCATGCTCAACAAAAAGTTGCTGAATTAAAACTCATCTTGGAATGTAAAGGTGACTAGCATTATGGAAATAGTTTATATTGACATGATTATTATCATTTACTTTATTTTTTTTTTATTTAGGGTCTCACTCTCTCTCCCAGGCTGTAGTGCAGTGGTGCGATCTCGGCTCATTGCAACCCCTGCCTCCTGGGTCCAAGCAATTATCTCCTTCAGCCTCCCAAGTAGTTGAGTTTGCAGACATGTGCCACCATGCCCGGCTAATTTT
This sequence comes from Symphalangus syndactylus, assembly GCF_028878055.3. Taxonomy (NCBI): domain Eukaryota; kingdom Metazoa; phylum Chordata; class Mammalia; order Primates; family Hylobatidae; genus Symphalangus; species Symphalangus syndactylus. Next base: position 157,453,855 of record NC_072426.2, on the reverse strand, counting down.
TGTATTTTTAGTAGAGACAGGGTGTCACCATGTAGACCAAGCTGGTCTCGAACTCCTGACCTCAAGTGAACTGCCTGCCTTGGCCTCCCAAAGTGCTGGCATGAGCCACCGTGCCTGGCCTATGTTGACATTACACATCCTTCTAAAAGAATAATAAAATAACTGGAAAAAATAGCTTGGAGAAAATTGAGCTTTTTGTCTGGAATTTTGGAGAATTTTTTTTTAACCTCCTCAAGTGTTTGTATCTTTTCTTTGTCCTAATCACGAACAGGAAATTTCAAAGCATAACAAAGACTCTGCGGCTCTGGTGTGTGGCTTTGGTGGGAATTTCAGCAGCGGTTCTGTTGATTGTCCTGATTGATGCCACCACTTTTGAACACTGGTAAATTTAAACAGTGTAAATTGCATTTGTTGTTTACAAGGATTCTCTCATGCATATTTTCTCATTCAATTTTTAATTAGCTAAACTTGATCGATACTTAACACGTAATTGCGTGCTTTAAGTATATGTGTCCTTGTTATTTCCATTTTATAGCCAAAATTTGGACATGGAAATTTAGAGATTCAATAGCTTACTCACTCAAATGTTCAAGTTGGCAGTCAAACTCCTACTCTCTGATCATTTTCCCTGCACCATGAGGTTTCTAAAAATGTGAAATAAACTTGGTTTTATAAGTAGAGCCAGACTCTTCAGATTCTTCCCAAGTACAGGAAGTTGTAAGAATGTCTTCTCCCTGGCTTCAAGAAGGTGAGAGAGAGGCTGCAGCCCTTAGAGAGTCCACATGGCTCCCAGAGGCAGCCCCTCCTATGCTGTCCTTCAGTGGCCCTGTCTGTTGACTCATGAGCGGTTTAGAAGTCTGCAAGCACAGGTTACACAGAGCCCAGGTCACAGACAGGATGCCAGGCTCCCACCCCATAGCCCTGTCTTCCCTCCACTCTCCCCTCGACTGGTGCCTTAAGAATACAATGTCATAGTCACCAACACTGCAGTTACGGGCAGTGGATTTGAGCTTCTAAAAGTAGGGTGAGCTGATGGTTTATTGGCAGAAATAGGACCCTCTTACAGCAGTGTGGTTGTCCTGGCTGCTAACGGCGATGCACAATGAGCCGATCACTGAATTTTCTGGAGCCAGTTATTAAATGCATCCATTATTAAATAATACACACTGAAATGATGCTCTGATTCCTGCAACTCTATGAAGGTAGCATGATTGTAGTGAGTAGCACTGGAGCTGGAAGAGGTTTCTGTTTAATGAATATGATTTTCATGAGGATGAGAAATTGTTTAACGTTAGCACACATATCAGATTTAGCAACAAAAAACTTATTGGGAAAAGAATTAGCAGATTGCAGTGCATCTCCATTTGACAAATCATGGTTGAATTACAACCACAAGTTGACTAAGAATACAAGGTTTTAGCAAAAATCAACCAAAACTTTTCACAGAATTTTATTCTCTGAGAGTCAACGGCTATGTGAAATTACATTAAAGAAAAGCATATATTTCATTATTGATTGTAAATTGTGTATTACACAGCCTTGATCTCAAATATGTGTGTGTGTGTGTGTGTACATGTTGTCATAGTCCCTTTAGACTCTTATTACAAAATACCATAAACTGCATGGGCTAGAAACAACAGAAACGCGTTTCTCACGGTTCTAGAGGCTGGGAAGCAAGCCCAAGAGCAGGGCGCCGGCAGATTCTCTGTCTCAAGAGGGCCTGTTTCCTGGTGCATACATGGTGTCTTTTCTCTGTGTGCTCACATGGCAGAAGGGGCAAGGGAGTCTCCGGGATCTCCTTTATAAGGGCATTAATCTCATTCCTGAAGGCCCATCTTCATTGACCTAATCACCTCCCCAAGGCCTCATCTCCTAACTTTGGGGGTTAGGATTTCAACATGTGAATTTTGGGGGACAGGAACATTCAGTTCATTGCATATACATACACATATATTCACACACATATACTGTATGTATAGGTATAGTGTATATATAGTATATACATACTATATGTGTATGCATATATGCATAATACAATACATATTGCATATATGTATACGTAGACGTATATTCACACATTGTATGTATATATACAGTATATACGTACTACATGTATATGCATATATGCATAAGAGAATACTATATACTGCATATTGTATATGTGTATGCAATCTGTATTATTGTATTATGCATATGTGTGTATATGTATATATATTTGAAACCCGATTTTATACATTTACCAGCACACCAGTGCTTTTGTGAATGAAAGGAGTGCCATTATTACATATGTTGAAATACTGGGTGAAATCAGGACAGTCCCAGGCAATCCAAGAACCTGTGGTCCTCACCAAACTTTCCAGGTCCAGTGCAGCACACAGTCTCCTGCTGGGCTGCCTTTTTCTTACAGCTCCCTCTCCCACCAGAGACCGTGCACAATCCCTCCAAAAAGGCTCGTTCTTGCTGAGTCTCTTTGCCACAGGGAGTCGCAGGGGCATTAAGTGGCCTCCTGAGCAACTGTCTTCATCCTGCTTCATCCCTGTCCCAGGCCCTTCATGGAAGCACCATTTCTGGCATTTATCAGCTCTGAGGCTATAGAAGCATCTCATAAAGTTTGTGGGTCTTAATTTTCTTACTGCAAAATAGGACTAATAGCACCCACCATGCAGGGCTGCTGCAAGGATTAGAAACAGCACGTGTAAAGTGCTTTCTATGTGCTTGGCACAAGATACGTGCTCAATGAATGGCACTATTTTGCTATCATTACTGCTCCTGCTTCTACTTTGTTTGAGTCTGCCTGCCTCAGGCTTGGAGTTTGGGACACGTCTCCATTACTTTGGCCCCTAGGACATTGATGGTTTTGACTCCTTTCAGCCACTCTAAAGCTGAGGGTTTCTCCACCCCTTCCTGTGCCCAGTCCAGACTTGTGGGGTGGTGATCACAGTGAGGGGTAACCAGTGGTCACTCTGCTGTTTTCCTAGAGGGCCTGGTACTTAGGGGCGGGCCTCCAGAAGCAGCTCTGGGTCCTCAAACCTGCCCCTTGCCCTAGCTACGTGATCCAGCTGTATGCACAATACCCAAGTCAGGCCAACCAGACCACTTCAGCGCTGCCATGGCGGTCAGTCCAGAGGGCCTCCTTGTCCAAGATGGGCCAATGAGAACCCCTTCCTGTACTTTTCTGAGTTGGAATGAAGGGAAGGAGTCAGTGTCCCTGATTGGGAGCTGGAGGTTCAGGAGCTGATGGAGACATGTTGGCTATCTAGAAGAGCCAGTAACAGAGTGAACTAGACTCCAGATGGCAGAAGAGTCCCTCTAGGACAGAGGTCACTGAGGCCTGACTGCATCCTGACCCTCTCTTGAGGCACATTGAGATCTCCACTCCCATCACAAGGCAACACCACAACTCCCCTCCCCACTACCACTCCTTCCTTCCTTCCCACCTTCCTTCCTTCCTTCCATAGCCAAAATTTGGACATGGAAATTTAGAGATCAAATAGCTTACTCACTCAAATGTTCAAGTTAGCAGTCAAACCCCTATTCTCTGATCATTTTTCTTCCTTCCTTCCCTCCCTCCCCATCCATCTCTCTCTCTCCCTCCCTCCCTCCTTCCTTCCTCTTTTTTTTCAAGTCTTACTACATTGCCCAGGCTGGGCTCAAACTCCTGGGCTCGAGAGGGTCTCCCGCCCCAGCCTCCTGAGTAGCTGGGACTATAGGCACCCACCATGCCAGGCTCTCTGTTTTTCTTCATTGAGTCTCCAATGAACAGGAGGATGTGAGCCTGAAAAGTGTGACGCTGTATTTCTTTAAGCCCCAAAGACTCCAAATTACTACCCCTGTGCTTTTGAACGGTTTCTTAAGGATGATGTATTTCCAGAATGATTTACAATACCTTTTGTGCCCCAGGTGAGACGATTTTGCAATGTGTGCTTGTGGTCCAGCCCCTGAGGCTGTAGCAGGGGATTCCAGGGGATTTTTTTCGTGGGGTGTCACTACCATTTACTCTCAACCTTTGCCTAAGCTAATTCAAGTCAGCTTTCCTTCACTTACAGTAACAACAAAAACATTCCTAATGCGTCCTCCCAGAGTCCCCAGTTTCAGGAATGGGAAATCAGACAGGCTTTGCCCCTGCTCTAGGCAGAATAGGCCCCCATTTCACATCACGGCTAACTCTTAATGGTCTGTGTCAAATGCTCAAGAGAAGCACATTTCTTGACCCAAATAAAAGGAATGAGACACTGGCGCCCAAGCCCTGAGGAAGCTGATTCTAGAAGGGTCCTGTGCTCTAGGAGGGTCAGAAGGGTCTTCTACTACCATCTTGCTTTAGGAGTCCAAGTAAATAACAGACTGAATACACTGCTTTGCTCTGAGGTAGACATAAGGTGTCTGATTCGGGGGAACCTGTGCCTCTGCAGCCCTCAAGTCTGTGGCAGGCATTGCCCATCGATCATGACGCGGTCCTTGCAGCCTGAGTGCGCCAGCAGAGTGCTTCTCATCACGGGGCTGCCAGCCAGCCCTTCTCTGGTGCTCTTGGTCCTTCTTGGAGAAGGACTCAGCCGAGCTTGTCTTCTTGGCTGAGTGGGCCCCCGTGTCGAGAGACCACAGCCTGTGGAATGGCTGTTTTGGATGTGGTTTTAGGAGTTCTTGCATACGGATATTCTACAATCCACAAAGCCACTCTAGTGTCTCCAAGTCAAAGGCTAATACCCAGGGAAGGTGAAAATCTCCTTTAAAATTGCTAGTGAAAGATGGACTAGGCCAGAGGAATATAGAATTAGGTTTATGTAGCAGCCTGGGTTTCCATAGAAACGAGATGCAGTTGCGTCAAACACATGACTAAACTTTTCCACACTGGTTTTAAGCCTGGAAGGAGGTTGGAAGAAGGTATTTACTGACCATGTAGGCACAGTGAGAATTTTGACAGCAAAGCCCTCCACAAAGTCTCAGTCGAAGCTAATGGCAATGACTCCCCACAAAAATACCACGTGTGAGCCCCCGCTACAGCCTCGCGGGCCGAACCAGAGTGGCACATATGCAAAATAGTCTCGCTTGAGGGACAAAAGGGATTGTAACTCATCCTGGAAACACACCACCCTTATGAAACCCCTCAGAAGCACAGGGGCGGTCATTTGGGGTCTCGGGGGTTTAATGAAATACAGCATCACATTTTGCAGCTCAAAGCCTCCTATTTATTGGGGACTCAGTGAAGAAAGCCAGAAGTGTGATGTTGCCTGGGTAGGAGAGCCCGGCCTGAAGCCTTCTGCTAGCAGCAGCAGGAAGCTGCAGCCCTGAATCAGGGCCTTTGTTCTCCTGAAGCCTGCAGGGAGTAGGCCCTTCTGCTCACACTGCCCTTGGGCAGCACGCGTGTGTCCCTGGGAGCCCATGGTGGCGGCCCCCTAGGTGCAACAGGAGTTGGGCCTGGACGCCTGGCTGGAGGCAGCTGGGGACAGCACTCATTGTTTCTGCCCCTGCTCCTCCTCGCAGCAGTAAGGACTGGGCTCCCATCCAGCAGAAAGGGCTAGAAGCTTTCTGCAAGAAGCACCCAGGCTTGGTTGGTTGGTTGGTTTGAAATGTATCCATTATTTAATTAGGTTCTTTGCAAGAAATTGAGAACTGCAGTTGGTCAGGATACATTGCGTTTGTGAGGGAGAACACAGAATAAAGGTAGCCCTACAGCTGAGGGACAACTTTGGTTCGGGGCCGCGTTTGTGAGTCCACAGCTTTCTGATGTCTTGCGCTGCTGTGGAAGCTGCATTTCTTTCTCTGTGTGGAAGTGCTCATCTTCCCGGTGTCTGTGCGTGTGCAGCAGTGAGATGGGGATTTTCACACTGCTGATAGCAACTTTGATGGAGGTGGTGATGACAAATTTCCGGTGTGTTCTACACAGACGAACTCAGTTGAGGACCAGAGGTCTAGTTACTGCTCAGCTCAGGAAAACCACCTTCTGGACTCCGTGGCGCCCAGTGAGGATGATGGGAGCAGTCCCGGGGGGAGTGAGGCTGCCTGCGGCCTTCCCACGTGCTGACTGAAGGGTTTTGTTCTGTTTTTCTTCGCCAGGGCTCCATGCTTCCAAGGCGCATCCTGAGCAGGCGCATAGGTGGGCATTTCGGGAAGTTTAACCATCCAGGCGCCTCCATTCTTAACATCCTCTGCTCGTTTTGTGACAGTAGCAAGAATCTTCTCTTTTTTCAACTCTGGATTTAGCAGCTGAATGCTTCCTCTTGTACATGGCTTTTCTGGACTACAAGCAGGTCAGGAATATCTGCCCATTCCCCTGACGGGACAGGGTTTCTGCCGCAGAGGGGCTTCCCCTTCCTGGGCTCTTTGGGTTTGAGATTACCCTTCTTAATCTTGGCACTGGCATCAGCCTTCTTGGCTACAGGTTTCTTTCCTTAGCTCCCAGCTGCTCAACTTTTCACTCACCATCTTGCTACATGGGAAAGCACTGGGTCTTGTTTTGATGCAACTCATTACGGACTAGATGCAGAGGCAAAAGTATCAGTGTTTTATCAATTGCTTGAAAGGCTACAAATACACAGATTCTTCGAATGTGTAGCGCTGGAGGAGACGAACATACTACAAGGGAAGGAAGATATTCAGCCTGCAAATATACTTAATGCCTGGCCAGTCTTAGGGAGAATGGCAGGGCCAGCTCCTCTCAATATGGAAAGGAGCACTGAGGAACAAGACCCTGTTGTGTCCAGAATTGGTGGGTTCTTAGTCTCACTGACTTCAAGAACGAAGCCACAGACCCTCCCGGTGAGTGTTACAGTTTACTTAAAGATGGTGTGTCCGCAGTTTGTTCCTTCTGATGTTCGGAAGTGTTCGGTTTCTTCCTTCTGGTGGGTTCATGGTCTCGCTGCTTCAGGAGTTAAGCTTCAGACCTTCGCGGTGAGTGTTACAGCTCTTAAGGCGGCACATTTGGAATTGTTGTTTCTCCCATCCGGAGTTGTTCATTCCTCCCAGTGGGTCCATGGTCTCAGTGGCCTCAGGAGTGAAGCTGCAGACCTACGTGGTGAGTGTTACAGCTCATAATGGCAGTGCAGGCCCAATGAGCAAGCAGCAGCAAGATATATTGCAAAGAGCAAAACAACAAACGTTCCACGTGTGGAAGGGAACCCCAGCAGGTTGCTCTGCGGGCTGGGGCAGCCTGCTTTTATTCCCTTGTCTGGCCCCACCCACATCCTAGTGATTGGTCCATTTTACAGAGAGATGATTGGTCCATTTTACAGAGAGCTGATCGGTCTGTTTTACAGAGAATTGATTGGTCCGTTTTACAGAGAACTGATTGGTCCGTTTTCACAGGGTGCTGATTGGTGTGTTTACAGTCCCTGAGCCAGGCACAGAGTGCCGATCGGTGTATCTACAATCCTGTAGCTAGACGTAAAAGTTCTCCAAGTCCCCACTAGGTTAGCTAGACACAGAGCACTGATTGGTGCATTTACAAACCTCGAGCCAGACATAGGGTGCTGATTGGTGTGTTTACAAACCTTGAGCTAGACACAGAGTGCCGATTGCTGTATTTACAAACCTTTAGCTAGACATAAAAGTTCTCCAAGTCCTCACCAGATTATCTAGACACAGAGCACTGATTGGTGCATTTACAAACCTTGAGCTAGAAACAGAGTGCTGATTAGTGTGTTCACAAACCTTTAGCTAGACATAAAAGTTCTCCAAGTCCCCCACCCGACTCAGGAGCCCAGCTGGCTTCCCCTGGTGGATCCTGTGCCAGGGCTGTGGGCGGAGCTGCCCGCAGTCCCCTGCAGGGCGCCTGCACTCCTCAGCCCATAGGTGGTCATTGGGACCCAGCACTGTGGAGCAGGGGGCGGTGCCGGTTGGGGAGGCTGGGCCTCACGGGAGCCTACTGTGGTGGGGCAGGGGTGGCTCAGGCATGGCAGGCTGTAGGTTCCAAGCCCTGCCCTGTGGGGAGGCGGCTGAGGCCTGGGGAGAATTTGAGTGTGGCCTGGGTGGGCTGGCAGTGTTGGGGGACCCGGTGCCCCCTCTGCAGCTGCTGGCCCAGGTGCTAAGCCCCTCACTGTCCGGGGCTGGTGGCGCCAGCCTGCCACTCTGAGTATGGGCCGCCAAGCCCACGCCCACCTCCGCGGAACTTGCGTTGGCCTGCGAGCACTGCGGGCAGCCCCAGTTCCCGCCCCTGCCTCTCACTCCACACCTCCCTGCAAGCAGAGGGAGCCGGCTTCAGCCTCGGCCAGCCCAGAGAGGGGCTCCCACAGTGCAGCGGCAGGCTGAAGGGCTCCTCAAGCATGGCCAGAGCAGACTGAGGCTGAGGAGGTGCTGAGAGCAAGCGAGGGCCGCCAGCACCTTGTCACCTCTCACTGGGGTCCATGTTCTAGAGTCTGAATCTCGGTTGGATGTGAGACTTCTGAGCTCGTGGTACAAACGAGGCTTACTGGCAGGTCACTTCTGATTGGGAAGAGTGACTTCAACATCTGTCAGTATTTCCGTTTCCTCCAGAAGAGCAAATACAGCATAGTTTCCTATTGCTGTTCTTACAAATGTATCAGAAATTGAGTGGCTCAAAACAACACAAATGAATTATCTTACACTCTGGGATGTCACAAGTCTGAAATGGGTCTCCCAGGACTGAAGTAAAAGTGTTGGCAGGGCTGGGTTTCTTTCTGGGGGCTCTAGGGGAGAATCCTTTTCCTTGACCCCTCCAGCTGCCCACGTGCCTTGGCTTGTGATCCTCTCCCTCTCGCACCAGACAGCACCAGACAGCAACAGACAGCAGCAGCCGTGCAAGCTCTTCCAGTTCTTTGCATGACACGTTACTCTGACCTCCTCTTCTCCTTCCCTCTTCCACATTAAGGGCCCTTGTGATTCCCCTGGACGGACCCAAATAATCCAGGATAATCCTCTGGCAACTTTAATTCCATCTGCTACTTTAATTCCCCCTTTCCATGGAACCTACTTCATCTACAGGCTCTAGGGATTGGACGTGAACACTTTTGAGGGGCCATAATTGTTATAGGAGTTATTAAGAAATTATTTTAGGCAGAGAGGAAAAGGGGTCCTTGGGAAGCTTTTTTTTTTTTTGCTTTTAAAGCAGCTCCAGAAACATTTCTTGTCTAGCAGGAAAGCCCCAACTCAGTACAGGAGTCGGGGGGCAAGCTTTGATACACAAATGCCAGCTGTTAGAAACTGGGTCCACCCAAACATGGCAATTCCCACTGTCTTCTTCTTGTCCCCATATGTGCCTGGCAACATGGCCGCCGCCACGTATCCCCACGCGTGTAGAACATCCGGGGGCCCTGCATTTGCATATCAAAGGACTAGGGTGGGAAGGCCAGTTTTTTCCACGGGCTACGTGAATGCCCGCCTGGTGAAACCAATCCCTGAGCCCTATGCAAATCAGACACAGCCTCCTCCAGCGTCCTCATATAACTGGCTGTTTTCCATCACACCCAGGGTACCCTCTTTGGGCTTGGAGGTCCCTCCGTCTGTCTCTGTACAGGGGGAGCCTCTTCCCTCTTTCTTGCCTATTAAGTTCTCCACTCCTTAAAACCACTCCACATGTGTCCGCGTCATTTTATTCAAACGGGCGTGAGACCGAGGACCTTGGTGTTCCTTCCATCATGGGAGCCATATCGTTATGTCTACCACCGGGCAGCTCCAGCTCGTTAGCGTACCTTTGACATCTATGGTCTCAACTGCTGAAGTCCGTGTCTTCAACTATTTGGGAGTGACAATGAAGGTGCGTGATTTGTCATTGCTCGCCGTTTTACTTCTAAACGCTTGTGCCAAAGCCAGTAAGGTACTAGCGAGTAAGCCTCCCAGTTGTAACGTCTCAATATCTCGTTGCTGATCTCATTTAGTGATACTCAGATTAGTTCTCACAGGAACCCTTTGAAATTGACATAATCCTTCCCAGATTCATAGTGAGGAGACATGAAATTATATGCTACAGTAATGCCTCCAAATTCAAGGACTATTTCTATATTCCCTACAAAAGTGTAAAGGTTTTATGTCCTTAGTGACTCCAGTCTCTTGCAGGGTTCTTTTTTTTAATCTTTGGCCACTAGAGGGAGACAGCTCTTTGAAGAACTGAGGCCATTTTGCAGGTTTGTGGGTATAGATAAAACACTGTGTTTAGGCCGGGCGCGGTGGCTCACGCCTGTAATCCCAGTACTTTGTCTGGGTTCCCCGTCACAAGATATGCTCCTGACACCACAGAGTGTGCAATATGCGACTTCTGTACTAAAGAGGTTGCTTCCAATGAGGTAAAATGTCTAATATGGTAATCATGTGCGTCTAATTAAGGCTGTATGCAGAAAAATCAGCCACAGATGCCAAACAGCCAACTTAGGAACACAGGGACCACAGCGAGAACTCAGTAAAGATGAAGTGGAATGACTTTAGTTTAATGCTGCGTATGACAGATCTTTATGTTATTATTAGAGAAGTAATTATATGCTTACCTTTTAATGTTGACGTAAAACTTAATTAGCTATTGCCAGAGAATATTGGTTGTATGATACCAATTTTGAAATTTGTTATTTTATGGTCTGTTTTTCATAGCTATTCCATGTATACTTGGAAAAAATATGATTATCTGTTCATTTGGTGCAATGTTCAGTATCTAGCCATAAGATTATTCCTGTTGATTATGCTGTTAAAATATGCATCTTTAATGATTTTGAATTATCAATTACTTGGAGAGATGTTCTGAAATCTCATCTTTTCATTACGGCTTCTCTTTATCTCTAGTTATGATTTTTCCTTAAACTCTCTTTTGCCAGATGTTAATATAGCCATGCCTGTTGACTTTTGTTTAGAATCTATATGCTATGGCTTTTCCTATCTTTTTATTTTCAATGTTACCATAGCCTTACATTTTAAACAATACTTATAAGTGGCATATAGTTGCATTTAAAAAAATTTTAATTTGGGGGTACATAGTAGGTACATATGTTTATGAGGTACGTGAGGTATTCATCACATCAGGGTAACTGATGGTACCCATTGTCTCAAGCATTTGTCATTTCTTGTGTTAAAAACAATCCAATTATACTTTTTAAGTTATTTATAAGACTGTAGTCAACCCTTGTGCTATCAAATACTAGATCTTATTCATTCTATCTAACTACATATAGTTGCATTTAAAATATTCAATTCAGTAATCTTTGTCTTAAAAAGGGTGGATTTAGGCCTAGCGTTGGTTATAAGTAATAATACATCTGCATTTATTTCTCTCATCATATTTTGCCCTTACTATTGGTCAATCTTTTCTATTTTTTTCTTTCCTTTTTGTCTTATTTTGGATTGATTATTTTCTCTCACTTTCTTCTCTTTCCTACTACCTTTGAAGTTATATATTTACTTACAAAATTTAACGTAAAGTTTTCAGTTGAGAAAACAATGACTAGGTCTTTTTCAATTTATATGCAATTATTGTAGTGTATTTTATTTCAATTTTTGATTCCATGGAACCTTATTATTAATATTGTTTCAACTGATATTTCTTTTGATTTGGTAGCATATTTAACATTTTTTTTTATTTCTTTTTGCATCTTAAACTTTCTAACTGGGCTAACCTGCCTCATGCCTAAAGCACATCCTTTAGAATTTCGTTTTGATGAGGAGCTATGAGGCAAACCCTTTCAGTCTGTTTAAAAATACTCTTTCCAGGGCCTACTTGAGGGTGGAGGGTGGGTGAAGGGAGAGGATTGAAAAGCTACCTATCGTGTACTATGCTTATTACCTAGGTGATGAAATAATCTGTACAACAAACCCCTGTGGCACGCAATTTACCTTTAGATCAAACCTGCACATTTACCCCTGAAACGAAAGACTTAAAAAAAAACAAAAACAAAAAAACTTTTATTTTGTTCTAATCTTCAAAGTTATTTTCCCTGAGCACACAATTCTAGGTTCATAATTATTTTTTATTTAGCACCTTGACAATATTGCTCCATTGCCTTCTGGCTTCCCTTGTTGCTATTGAGTAATAATTTGTTATTTTAACTTTTGGTCCTGCTGAGTAATCTCTTGTTTCGCTATGTCTGCTTTTACAATTTTTCTTTTTGTCTTTGATGTTCTGCAATTTCACTATGATCTGCTGGATGAGTATTACTTTTAATTTCTCCTGTTTGGAATGTATTGAGCTTCCTGAATTAGACAGTTGTCCTTCATCCTTTCTGGGAAATTCTTAGCTTTCATCTCTTTGTGTATTACTTTACCACTTTCTCCTCTACATTAGCAATTTTGCTTAAATGTTTTTTAGATGTTGTCAGTCTATCTTCCAAGTTTCCCAACTTTTCTTTCGTATTTTCTTTGTCTGTCTGTACTATATTCTGCATAATTTTCTCAGACCTACCAGTTTATTAATGCCTTATTTAGCTTTGTCTAACTTTCTATTATTGTGTTTATTTTACTTTTCAGTTTGGGAATTTTTATTTTTAAGGTATATGCTTCAGCTTTAAACAGTTTTTTTTAACCACTTACTCATATTTTTACCCGCTCTTTTATTTCTTAAGCATATCAAATATATGTATTTTATATTGTAGGAGAGCAAAAATGGCTTCCCTCCAGCCTTGTAGGTTCTTTAGCTGAGCCGCAAATTAAATTGACATAAGACAGATTAACAAGAGAAAAATCACATTTAATTATGTACATACACACAGGAGTCCCACAAAATATGAGACTCCGGGAAAGGTCAGATGATTGAAGCTTATACAGCATCCTGAGCTACAGAAAGGAATAGGAGCTTGGGGCTTCCGAGGGCAGGTGGTGACACAAGTTGAGTGAGGGTGAGGGGAGGCAATGTAAGATGAATAAAGATTATTTTGTTAGGCAGATAGAAAGTCTCTCAGGTGATAGGGTGGGAGCAGTAGCCTCAGCACTTTGGGAGGCCAAGGCAGGAGGATCACCTGAGGTCAGGAGTTCAAGATCAGCCTTGCCAACATGGTGAAACCCCATCTCTACTAAAAATACAAAAATTAGCTGGGTGTGGTGGCGCCCACCTATAGTCCCAGCTACTCAGGAGGCTGAGGTAGGAGAATCATTTGAACCTAGGAGATGGAGATTGCAGTGAGCCCAGATCGTGCCCTTGCACTCCAGCCTGGTGATAGAGCAAGACTCTGTCTCAAAAAAACAAAACAAAACAAAACAAAACAAAAAAGTCTCTCAGGTAATAAAAATTGTCAGGAGCAGGCGTCTTCCTGATACAGATACTTTTACTAATGTAGATTTCCTTTATAAAGGCAAATTTCTTTTACCAAAGGGCAAGAGCCACTCCTGTGTCTGCAGTTTCTCAGAATCATCAGCTCAAAATATGCCAAAGAAGTATATTTTGGGGTGGCATATCCTGGTCTCTATTGGGAGGGATATTTTGGGGCGGTGTGTCCTGAGGCCTAACAATATTGAGTGACCGATAATTCCAACTTTTGATAATTCTATTTTTTATGCCTACCACTCTTCAGTGAAGTTCCTTGTTTCCTTTTGGGGTGTGTGTTTGTGTGTGTGTATGTGTGTGTGTGTATGTGTGTGTGTGTGTGTGTCTTTAGGCTCCTATTCCTTGGAATTTTATGTGTGAGGATTCTTTGGCTCTCAAGTTCAAGGTGAATTTCTTAAGGGAAGGCAGGCACCTGTGGGACCATCAACTAAGGGTAATCTAAGGCAGGGGTGCCCAATCCCTGGGCCATGGACCAGTACCTATCCATGGCCTGTTAGGAACGAGGCCACACAGAAGGAGGTGAGTGGTGGGCAAGTGAGCATTACCGCCTGACCGCCGCCTCCTGTCAGATCAGCGCAGCATTAGATTCTTGTAAAAGTGCGAACCCTATTGTGAACTGCACATGTGAAGGATCTAAGTTGAGAGCTCCTTATGAGAATCTAACTAATGCCTGATGATCTGAGGTGGAACAGTTTTATCCCAAGCCATTCCTACCCCCATCCTGGGCCATGGAAAAATTGTCTTCCATGAAACTGGTCCCTGATGCCGAAAAGATTGGAGACCACTGATCTAAAGCCACGTTCTCCTCCTGAGGTTTATTTGACAACATGGTAATGTGAATTGGGGTTCAAACTCACCTGAGAGCTGGCTTGTGATATGGAATTCTCAGGGGACTTTTCATCCTTCAGGCATCCAGTCATTCCACGTTAAGGCAGGCGGTTTTCCTTTCTTGTCTTCTCATGGTGACTGTTGTTGATGATGGTGTGAGGTGTGTGTGTGTGTGTGTGTGTTCCTTTTTGGTGGTGATGATTTCTAGAATGCTACCTTTATGATTTTATAAGATTCCCCATCTTTAGCTGGCCTACGATTTGTCTCTTGTTCCCTGCCAGGAGTGAAACTTTAAAAAGCAAACCTCTAGGTGATCAGCTTAACAAGTGTTTTCCTGTTGAGAACTGATGTTAGTGCTCTGATCACTCTGGTTTCTTTTCTTTCTTTCTTTTTTTTTTTTTTTTGAGACGGAATCTCACTCTGTCACCAGGCTGGAGTGCAGTGGCACAATCTCAGCTCACTGCAACCTCTGACTCCCTGGTTCAAGTGATTCTCCTGCCTCAGCCTCCCGAGTAGCTGGGATTACAGGCACATGCCACCACGCCCAGCTAATTTTTGTATATTTAGTAGAGATGGGGTTTCATAATGTTGGCCAGGATGGTCTCGATCTCCTGACCTTGTGCTCTACCTGCCTTGGCCTCCCAAAGTGCTGGGATTGCAGGCGTGAGCCACCACACCCGGCCCACTCTGGTTTCTTGTGTTCACTTGATTTCAGCCTCCAATGATTGTTTTCTTTATTGACAGCTTATTAATGCATATAACAATTATCTTAAAGAAACCACTCAGCATTTTACTTGTTTTAGCCAGCAGGTCAGTCTTGGTATTTAATTCATCACATTCCTGGAAATGACATCCCCATTTGACTTTCAAAAAGTTTTATTTACTATACTGGATTTTTCTATAACCCAATTTAAAATTAAACTTCAGTTGCTAGTAGTACACATTGAGTTGGAGTATATGTTCTCTGTGATGTATGTATCTAGCTCTTTTATAACTTAAGATCTGAGAGTGTTGCACAAATTTTACATAATGACAGCATTTGGTGTTTAAAAACAGTCACTATTTTCAATACAATGAACTGTTTCTGTAGTAAATTTGTATTTGCAAATTGCCTCAATCCGTGTATCTTTTCAGAGGATGGCTCCCAATAACTAGATGTTACGGCCCAGCCTCTTGCAATCAGGGGACAGCTTGGGTCAAACCAAGACCAAACTCTTTTGGTTGAATAAACATGGGCCGAGAGAGTGTATTTGTAGGTGATGTGGGCCACTTCTGGCTCCACTTGAATTAATTCAAGCAGATGTGTAATTGGCATCCTTAAAGTTTCTCAAGGGAGGAAACTGGAGCCCACTTTCTGGAATCCACTGGTGAAACCCTGGAGAGGAAAGAGGTACTTGGTGTGGCTTGGCAGCTAGTAGCCTTAGTATGTGGTGGTGGTAGAAAGATCAGAGTCTCACTCAGACCCCCTCATGAAAAAGGAGATTTACTGAAAAAATGACATGGGCTAGAAATGGAGTCGGCAAAGATCCAAGGCAAAAGTAGTCCTGGCTGCACCCTTCTTCTCTATGTTATGGATAGTCTCTCCACATACATCTGTTTCTCTTTCTTCATTTGCTCCTCTCTGCCGTCTTAATTCCTCTGCTTTTTTGTGGTTTCTGCTTCTTTGCAGCTTCAGCTCACATATGTCTTTATGTCTAACATGGATCCAAGTTCCAGTTCCCAGAAGAGAGAATTTGATGGTGATGGCTCATGGAATCCTATGAGGATCCTATCCTCCTCACACAGTTGGATGGGCTACTCTTGGATCAGTGGACCACGCTCACCCAATCAGCTGTGGCTAAGCCCCCAGAAAATAGCCAAATAACACAAAATGGCTACCATAGAGTTTTCTCTGCAGTAGAGGTTCAAGGCTGAGCATGCCTACGTGGAAGAGAATACTTAGAAGGTGATTGGGCTGTCTTAAGAGTGGCCAAATGCCTGTCACTGAGATTTAAATGAATATCCTACAAAACAAAGATAGTTGGTAATTTTGTCCTGACAGCCACGTACGTGATTATTATTTTCCAGATTAGCAACTCCTTCCTTTCCTGTACTTGTTTCTAGGCACTCTTACCTTCTTAGTTTCCCATGACATGGCATCTCACTGGGATATAGGCAGGGCCTGCCCATTCTAACCATGCTTTACATAGACAAGGCCTAACCAAGCCCTATGGACTAATAGCAAAGTATATATCCTTACCTGATCCATTTAGAATCTTCTAAGCACCAAGTTTATGCTCCTATCCACCATTATTCTGGAATCCAAAAAGCTCTGAAGGTACTTCTGGTTTCCAGTTCTGCATGTACAGAACTTAGAAATCACTGCTCTGGCCAGGTGCAGTGGCTCATGCCTGTAATCCCAACACTTTGGGAGACTGAGGTGAGAGGATTGCTTGAGCTCAGGGGTTTGAGACCAGCATGGTCAACATAGTGAGACCTCATCTCTACAAAAAATTGAAAAGAAGTTAGCTTGGCATGATGGTTTGTGCCTACAGTCCTAGCTACTTGGGAGAATGAGGTAAGAAGAGTTCTGGAGACTAGAAGTCTGAGGCTGCAGTGAGCTATGATCATGTACTGCACTCCGGCCTGGGTGACAGAGCAAGACCCTGTCTCAAAACAAACGAACAAACAAACAAATAAAAAACAAGAAGAAGAAAGAAAAGAAATCATGACTCTATTCACTCTATCCTAACAACACCTGAAAACCTGAACAGACTAAAAAAATCAGCAACTCTTCTTGGATCCATAAGCTAGTGGAGGACACAGGGCAAATGGCTGCCCCCAAGATTGGAGAGACAGATAGGAAATACAGGGAGTTACAGCTTACGAGAGTAGACTCATGAGCAGAGACCACCTTGGGAACTGGTTTTGTGGTAGGGAAATATGAACTGTAATTGACAAATGTTGGAGACTCAGTGTGGACAAGCTAGGAGTTAAAAACTGCAAGCAGACCCAGTCATCAGGTGACCATGCCCCCAACCACTTTCACGAATTTTACCTCCAAGAGCCCTACCAAGTTCTCACAGTAGATAATGGAGAAAAATCCTCTCGTTCTCTGGCAGAAGGAAAGGAAAAGGTACCATTTTGAAATATGCCAGAGCACTCTGTTCTTCTTCACAAGGCCCGGCCTCAGGGGAAACTACTTAACCAGACCCTCACCTGCTGGGGTATGACCAGAGCCTAACTGACCCAGAGGAAGGGAAACAATCAACTTTAGTCGGCTCTAGCTTTCCACATGGGAGAAAACAATACTGAACTCCAGCCCACTCTAGCCATCCTGTCCCACCTATGGGAGAAGAAAAAAATGGAGAAACACAGTCCAAAGCATATGCTCACTAAAGGACCGAGACCTAATCTTAGGTCTATAGAACGTCTCCTCCACACATACACACCTCTCCACCACATCACTAAAGGCCTGTTTACAGCAGCTCCTTTTACCTGCTACATCATGTCTGGCTACTAAGAAAAAATTACAAGGCCTACTAAAAGGCAAAAGACACAACTTGAAAAGATAGAGTAAGCATCAGAACCAGGCATGGCAGGGATGTTGGAATTCTCAGATTGAAAATTTAGAACAATATGATGAATTTGCTAAGGACTGTAATGAATAAAGTAGACAGCATGCAAGAACAGATGGGTGATGTAAGCAGAGAGATGAAAATCCTAAGGGAGGCCAAGGCAGGCGGATCACGAGGTCAGGAGATCGGGACCCTCCTGGCTAACACGGTGAAACCCTGTCTCTACTAAAAATACAAAAAATTAGCTAGGCGAGGTGGTGGGCGCCTGTAGTCCCAGCTACTCAGGAGGCTGAGGCAGGAGAATGGCGTGAACCCCAGGGGGCGGAGCCTGCAGTGAGCCGAAATTGCGCCACTGCACTCCAGCCTGGGCGACAGCGAGACTCCATCTCAAAAAAAAAAAAAAAAAAAAAAAATTATAGAGATCAAAAGCACTCTAACAGAAATGAAGAATCCCTTCGATGGGCTTATTGATAGACTGAACATAGCCGAGAAAAGAATTTCTGAGCTTGAGGATAACTTGAAAGAAACCTCCAAAACTGAAAAACAAAGCGAATCAAGACTGAAAAAAGCAGAATAAAGTATCCAAGAACCGTGGAACAACTACCAGAGTTTTAACGTGTGTAATGAGCATATCAGAAAGATAAGAAAAAAGGAACAAAAGAAATATTTGAAACGATAACGATGGAAAATTTCCACCAAATGAATATCAGATCCAAACAACAAATCCTAACAATCCCAGAGAACACCAAACAGTAAAAATGCCAAAAAATACCCTCCATATAGGCATATCATTTTCAAACCATGAAAATTTAAACATAAAGAAAACATTCTGAAAGAAGCCAGAGGAAAAATACACCTAACCTATAGAAAAACAAAGATAAGAATGACATTGGACTTCTCCTCAGAAATCATGCAAGCAAAAAGAGTGGAGTGAAATATTTAGTGTTGTGAGAGAGAGAGAGAGAGAGAAAAAAAAGCTAGAATTCTGTACCCTGTGAAATTATCCTTCAAAAGTGAAAGAGTAATAAAGACTTTCTCAGACAAACAAAAATTGAGAAGTTTTTTTGCCAGTAGACCTGCTTTGCAAAACTGTTAAAAGAAGTTCTTTAGAGGGAAAGAAAATATGTCAGAAATTTGGAGTCACATAAAGAAAGGGAGAGCATCAAAGATAAAGTAAGTAGAGATAAAATAAAAACCTGTGGCCAGGTGCAGTGACTCACGCCTGTAATCCCAGCACTTTGGGAAGCCAAGGCTGGTGGATCACTTGAGGTCAAGAGTTTGAGACCAGCCTGAACAACAACATGGTGAAACCCCATCTCTACTAAAAATACAAAAAACTTAGCCACATGTGGTGGCACGTGTCTGTAATCCCAGCTACTTGGGAGGCTGAGACAGTAGAATCACTTGAACCCAGGAGGTGGAGGTTGCAGTGAGCCGAGATCGTGCCATTGCACTCCAGCCTGGGTAACAGAATGAGACTTCGTCTCAAAACAAACAAACAAACAAACCCCCCCAAATTTTTATTTGTATTTATTTTCAATTGATCTAACAGAAACTGTTGAAAATAATAATAATGTATTTGATGATGTATGCTTATGAATATCTTATATATGTACATACACCTATATATTATTATGCATTTTATATATAAGTAGATTTAATAAAAGCAATGAAACCAGAAACAGGAACGAGGAATGTGGATTATTTTGTTATAATAAGGTAGTCGCATGCCCCATGAAGTGGAATACTGTTATTTGAAAGTGGACTTGGATTCAGTGTAAGTGTATATTGTAAAGTCTAGGGCAGCCACTAAAAGAAGTAAAAAAAGAAGTATAGATGATATGCTAAGAAAGGAGAGTAAACACAGTCATATAAAATGTTCAACTAAAACTACAAAAGGCGGGAAAAGAGTGAACAACAAAAATAGGAACAAAGAACAAGGGCAACAAATATTAACAGAAAACAGTAACCAATATGGTAGACATTAATCCAACTATATAAAAATATCACTTTAAACATCAATGATCCAAATCCACCAAATAAAAGACAGAGACAGAGTGGTGTTAGTAAACAAGCCCATCTCTATATTGTCCACAAGAAACCCACTTTAAAGATAAAGACATATATAAATTAAAATTAAGTGAATGGAGAAAAGTGTATCATGCTAACAAATCAAAAGAAAGCAGGGTAGCTATATCAAAGACAAAGAAGGCATTGTATAGGGTCAGTTCTAAAAGAATACATAACAATCCTTAGCATGCATACATCTAACAACAGGGTACCAAACTATGTGAGACAAAAGCTGATAGAACTGCAAGGAGAAATAGATAAATTCACTATCATGGGTGGAGACTTTAAAACCCCTCTATCATAAATGGACAGATCCAACAGGCAAAAAATCAATAAAGATGACATACTTGATATCATCAATCAATTGAATATATGTATAGGCTACTTCATCCAACACCAGCAGAATGTCCATTCTTCTCAAGGTTACATAGAACATTCAGCAAGGTAAATCACATTCTGGGCCCTAAAACAAACTTAACAAATTTAAGCAAATAGAAATCATACAATGTCTGCTCTCAGACCACAGCGGAATTAAACTAAAACTCAGTAACATACAGATAATTGGAAAATTTCCAAATATGTGGACATTAACACACTTCTAAATAACACGAGTCAATGAAGATATCTCAAGAGAAATTTCAAAATGTTTTGAACTAAATGAAAAGGAGAACATGACTTATCAAAATTTGTGGGATGCAACAAAACAGTCCTTAGAGGGAAATGTAATGAATATACTAGGAAAGAAGAAAGATCTAAAATCAATTGTCTAAGTTTTCACTTTAGGAAATTAGGGAAGAAAAAGAGCAAATTAAATTCAAAGTAAGTAGAAGTAAAGAAATCATAAGATTAAAGGCAGAAATCAATGAAATGGAAAATAAGAAATTTATAATAGAGAAGACCAATAAAGCAAAAAACTGGTTCTTTGGAAAGATCAACAAAATTAATAAGCCTCTAGCCAGGTTAACTATGAAAAAAAAGAAAGAGGACACAAATTATTACTATCAGAAATGAAATAAGGGACTTCACTGCAGTCCAGGAGCAAACAAGATGCGGCAGTTCTTTGTCAAGGCATTTTCAGTTTACATGCTACTACATTTTTCCTTCATATTGCACATTTTAAATGTAAACTCAAACATATTCCTTTGACTAACCATTTTTTCCAGTTTTCTTTACAAATCACTAAGCAGGTTTTATTGGTTTTAAATGAGTTTTTACATTTCAACTCTCTTATAATTATTAAATAATCCATCTTACTTCCCTCTACATACTTGATGATTTTTATTTATCTGCCAAAGACATAAAGAAAGAACGTTAGGTCATTTGTACCAGAGACTTTGAGCCAGGACTCAGAATTGCTCATTCTTGATGGCTGTGCTGAGATCACTTCCCCAGTCCTAGTTTGAAGATAAAGTTCCTTTGTTCCTTGGATTATGGTTTATATTAGGTTAATGTCCCTCCTTTTTCTGATTTATATGATGAAGTGATTGCTTAAAGATGGCAGGTCTTCCAGAGTCCTGATCTTGACAAATGGTACCACTCCATCATTTAAGGCAGAACCTTGGGAGTCACCCAAGACCATTTCCTCTCCCTTACCACCCACATGTTCAATTAATCTCCAAGGCCTCCTGATTTTTTAAAAATAAAATTATGTTTCTGGCCTATAGAAAATCAGAGCGCATAATATTAATAACATCATTGAACCAACACTCACATTTGTGAAATGGTAACATTTTTAATATATATATATGTGTGTGTATATATATATACATATATATACACACATTATATATGTGTGTGTGTATACATAAATACACACACACATATATATACCTACACACACACACTTTGTTTTTTAAAGTAAATAGAACATTATAGACAAAGTTGAAGCCCCCAGTTCTAATTTTTGGTGTTTATAATTTTCATAATGTTTGTACAATTATTATAGAGAAGCCCCCAATTCTAATTTTGGTATTTATAATTTTCATGGTGTTTGTACTGTTATTATAGAGAGTATTGGGCTGCGTGTTTACATGTTAATATTTTATAGTGCATGCATCCATCTGCAGCTTGTTTTTTATCTCACTTAACATTGGTCTTGAGATTATTCAAGAACGAGACACTTAAGTCTAGTTCATTCTCTTAAACAGATGTATAGTGTTCCATTATATAAATACTGATGTCATTTATTGATACCCTTGTTAATTGACATTTGGATTATTTCTAGTTTTTTGCTATTACAAACACTGCTGCAATAAATCTCCATGTGCCTGTCTCCTTGTGCAAGCGAATATATGAGAGCTTCTCTGGGGCACAGTGGACTGTGGTGTGCCAAGATTTTTATCTCCTCCACTGATGGGACAGTGGGTGGGGCCAGAGATACAGAGTGGAGTCTACCATTTTTATAGTGTCTACTATGGGGTCAGACACCATCTGTAAATGACCTTGCTTTACATAAATTAACTCAGTCGGGCCGGGCACGGTGGCTCACGCTTGTAATCCCAGCACTTTGGGAGGCCGAGGCGGGCGGATCACGAGGTCAGGAGATCGAGACCACGGTGAAACCCCGTCTCTACTAAAAATACAAAAAAAAAATTAGCCGGGCGTGGTGGCGGGCGCCTGTAGTCCCAGCTACTCGGAGAGGCTGAGGCAGGAGAATGGCGTGAACCCGGGAGGCGGAGCTTGCAGTGAGCCGAGATCGCGCCACTGCACTCCAGCCTGGGCGACAGAGCGAGACTCCGTCTCAAAAAAAAAAAAAAAAAAATTAACTCAGTCAATATCCATGATAACTCTGTGGGAAAGACACCAATGTTATCTCCATTTTACAGACAAAGAAGCTGAAGCACAGGAAGCAATTAAATAACTTGACCAGAGTAAGCCATTTTTAAGTGTCAGAAGCAGACTGCGGTGCTCCTCTAGGTAAGTACCCGGGAATGGAATTGCTAGGTACAGGAGTAAGTGTGGCCTCAACTTTACTAGATAATGCCACATTGCTCTTCAGAAAGGCGTTATTAATTTACAGTCCCAGCAGCACTATGTCAGAGCTTCTTGTGCCAATCTGATGGAGGAGAAAATGGTGTCTTTGTTGTTTGCATTTGATTTTCCTTGATTTACTAGGAGGTTGAATATCTTTTTGGAAGGCCTTTGGCTGTTCATATTTTCTGATTCTGTTGCTTGACTGTTCATATTCGTTGCCCTTTCTCTTACCTTTTTCCTTATTGATTTTGGTGAGTTTATTACATACTCTGGTTACTAAGCCTCTGTGTTCTATTTTTTTGCATATATCTCCTCTCAGTTGTCAAGAAAAACTGATGTACTGAGCTATAGTTCAAATAATATGAGAGACACTATTTTAATTTTAAATTTACTTTTTTAACAAGAAAAAATGCCTATAAGCCATGTTCTATTTCTGAGAATATCTGTACCATCTTTTTATATACTGTCTGAGCAAATTAGAATGACATCAGTGTCAGACATCAGAAGAGGTTAATGACTCATCTTCCCACGGAGGGTGAGTGTGGCCAAACTTCTCTGAAAGTTACAGCTTGTATCTGCAAGTGAACGGCTTTCTACAGCACTCACGGTTTCCATTAACAAGATTTTTTTTGTTTTTGGTCACAGGACTATAAACTATTTGTCACAGGAACAAATAGATTGATACTACAGAAAATCTTTTAGCCTGCTTTAGTAAAGAGAGTAGAAACTTTCCTAGGGCAAGATGCTGAGTGAGCATTTAATATGATAGTAGGTTGCATTTGAAACAACATTTTCTCCTAGCTTCTAAACAAAGGGCAATTGTTACTCAATTGTTTTGTATTCTCAAGGTTTCTGTTACTGATGACTAGGCTTCTGGTTTCAATTTAATGTTTTTTAGCTTTTAATTTTGAACATATTTTAGGTGTACTAAAAATTTACAAAAGTAATGCAGAGTCTCCCATAAACCTTTTACCCACCTAACCCCAAAGTTAACATCGTACATAACCATAGTACCAAAACTAAGAAATTAACATTGGTACAATACTATTAACTAAACCACAGACTTTATTTGAATTTGCTCATGTTTTCCTTACTGCCTCTTCCTGTTCTAGCACCCTCTCCAGGACTCCACATTACATTTAGTTGCCATTTCTCCCTAGTTGCCTCTGGCTTCTTGGTCTACCCTTGTTTTTTATGACCCTGACAATCTTTTTTGCTTTTTTTTGAGACGGAGTCTCGCTCTGTCGCCCAGGCTGGAGTGCAGTGGCGCAATCTCGGCTCACTGCAAGCTCCGCCTCCCGGGTTTGTCCGGCATTTCCCCTTGATTACGTGGGAGTTCGGAATTTTTGGAAAGAACATCACAGAACAAAGTGCCCCTCACACCTCACTATGAGAAGAGGAATGTGACATCTACATGACACCACAGGTGGTATTAACCTTCGTCATCTGGTTAGTGTCGTGTTTGCCAGGTTTTTCCACTGCACAGTTGCTATTTTTCCCTTTCCCCATTCTATTCTTTGGAAATGAGTCTCTAGCTCTGTCCCACCCTCAGTGGAGAGGAGTGGGGATTGAGCTCCTTCTCCTGGCTGGGGAGCATCTACATATATTGTTCGAAGTTCTTTTGTGAGGAAGATCTGTCACTTCTCGCTTGTGTGCATATTTATTTTTTTATTCCATGGTTTATTGTGCCAGTGTAGACTTGTATATCTATTTTATACTTCGGGTCATGGTCCAATGTTCTGTTGTCTACGTGGTGGTTCCAGTGATTTCAGCTTTGGTTAGTGAGGGCTCTCCTAGCTTGGCTCCTGGGTCCCTTTGACACACCCCCCATCCTTTGGAGTTTCGAATGCTTCCTTATTTTTTGGTTCTCTCAATAATTTTGGCATCCACCCATAGGTGCTGTCTGCGCAGTTATTTCTGTAGAGTTCTAGTGGCGATTTTTCTATTTCTCCCTCTCAATTTCATCAAGATAACTAAAGATATTTAGCATATAGTCTATCCGAGAGATTTGGGTTTGAATTTCAGTTCCAGCACTTCAAGCTATCTGCTATTAGGGTTCTCTGAACCATGATTTCCTTTGTGTCAGAAGGCAAAGTGTAAAACTGTTTCTATACTCATAATACTTCTGATACCAGGTATGTGGGGGTTTTATCTATTCCCCACAACCAAGCAAATTTGCAGTTCTCTGTAGACACCAAAATTGGGTGTCCTATAATTTAATGAGTTTGATACTTACTCCCGGGAGTTAGTGGAGACCCCACAGGCTCAGTCCCAGAAGACTTCCCTGTACTTCAGACACCAACCAAAAGTCTCAGGTTACTTCTTGCACTTATGGCTGACATTGTAAATTGAGGGTTCCCATGACCCCCTCCTCACATTCAGTAATTTACTGTAACAGCTCACAGAACTCAGGGAAACACTCCACTTACTATTACTGGTTTATTATAAAGGATGCAGTTTGGAAACAGCCAAATGGAAGAGATGCACAGGGCAAGGAGAGGGGTGCAGAGCCTCATGCGTGACCCCTCTGCGGGCACCATTCTCCCAGCAACTCTAAGTGTTTACCCACCCAGAAGCTCTCTGAACTCCGTTGTTAAGAGGTTTTATGGAAGTCCCATTACGTAGGCACGGTTGATGAAGTCACTGGCCACTGGTGATTAACTCAGTCTCCAGGTCCTCTCCCCACCTGGCAGTCCAGAAGGTGGGGCTGAAAGTTCCAACCCTCCAATCACTGGGTTGGCTCCCGTGGCAAACAGCCCCACCCTCCAAGAGTCACCTTATTAGCATAAACTCAGGTATGGTGGAAAGGAGCTTATTAAGGGTAACAAAAATAGCTCCTCTCACCCAGGAAAGTCCAAGAGTTTTTAGGAGCTCTGTGCCAGGAACTGGGGACAAAATCTTGCACTGTCCCACTCCACCAGCCTGGGAAGGGAATTTTCCCTTTGGCACTGATACACTATCTGTCCTCTAGTCACTTAATAGGTATCTGAGTTATCAGATCAAAAAAACATGGTATATATAGGGTTCCGTACTACCTGTGGTTTTAGGCATCCACTGGGGGTCTTGGAACGTATCCCCTGAGGATGAAGGGGAGAGCTGTATTATTATTATTATTGCTTCAACCAGCACTGTTGTCACCTCCGTACTTCTTCCAGAGCCTGCTTTCTAAAATGCAAATCCGATGATGACACAGTATTGTTCAGAGTAACTCCTTGCTGCCTGTTATTGCCAGCAATGGTTCCTAAGCCTGACTTTTGATCAAAATCATATGAGGAACTTAGATAGATAGATAGATAGATAGATAGATAGATAGATAGATAGATGCCCAGTCTTAGTCCAGACCTTATTGACTTGAATTTTGGTGGGAGAGGGGGGTTCTCAGCCTTTATCTGTCCTGGAGAGAGGTGACAGCAGGGGTCTGTGCAGCAGGAATGAGCCTGGGAACCCTGTAAAGGCTGACAGCTGGTCCCACCCAGTGACGACTCACAGCAATAAAGAGAAGACTCTGGTTCCCACCATGAAGTAGCCAATATGATGCCCAAATGTGAGATGAGGAGTCTGAAGAACTGTTTCTAGCTATTCCACTTAGTGGCCGTGCATTCCTGTTTAGTCAGTTGGAAGGTAGCTATCTTTTATATAAGGAATGTGTTCTTAGAAGCCTTGTTCAATTTAAAACATACACAAATAAAGACTATTATCCTAATAGGAATCAATATTAACTGTGTATTTATAAACCTAGTGTTAAATCAAGTTTAGCCTAAAGCTGCCTCCTTACATATTTTAAATTCGGCCTAAAGGTTTCTCTGTATACAGTGAGCCGTAACCTAAATGAAGGTGTAAACAGATTGTAACCTACTGTTAAAAGAAAAACCTTAGCCAAATTAAATTTAAAAGAGTTTAATTGAGCAAAGAACAATTCGTGAATCAGGCAGGCTCCTGAGCCACAGTAGGCTCAGAGATTCCAACACAGCCACATGGCGGAAGAAGATTTATGGACAGAGAAAGGAAAGTGACTCGGAGAAAACAGAAGTGAGGTGCAGAAACTGCCGATTGATTATAGCTCGGTGTTTGCCTTATTTGAACATGGTTTGAACAATTGGCCATATTTGATTGGCCGAAACTCGGTGATTGGCACAAGAGTTGGTTACAGTCTGTTTACAACTCTATTTAGGTTACAATTCATGATGTACAGAGAAACCTTTAGGCCAAACTTAAAGCAGGTAAGGAGGCAGCTTCAGGCTAAACCTGATTTAACACTAGGTTTATGAATACACAGTTAATACTGATTCCTATTAGGATAATAGTCTTTATTTGTGCATGTTTTAAATTGAACAAGGCTTCTAAGAACACATTCCTTATATAAAAGATAGCTACCTTCCAACTGACTAAATATGAATGCACGGGCACTAAGTGGAATAGCTAGAACCAGTTCTTCGGACTCCTCATCTCACATTTGGGCATCATATTGGCCACCTCATGGTGGGAACCAGGGTCTTCTCTTTATTGCTGTGAGTCAAAAGGTATCAACTGTTCAAAACGTGTTCAAGTAAATCAAACGCTGATCTGTAACCAATGTGGCTGTTTGTGTCCCTCACTTCTGTTTTCTGTACATCACTTTTCTTTTTCTGCCCGTAAGTCTTCTTCCCCCACCTAGATGCACTGGATTCTCTCTGAGCCTACTGTGGCTCAGGAGGCTGCCCAATTGGCGAATCATTCTTTGTTCAGTTAAACTCTGTTAAACTTAATTTGGCTAAGGTTTTTCTTTTAACACTAGAATGACTGTTGTGAACACTTTCTCTACTACTTCGTTTCACCTTGAACTCTGATACTTTGCAGAATGTGCTCCTCTTAATTAACAGTCTGGGACAACATGGTACTTGTGTATGCCCATCTTCTTAGCACTTTAACACACAGAATTTCTATTTCAAAGTTGATTTTCCGAGTACATTTTCTTTTCAGCAGTAGCATGAGCCCCACCAATAAACACATAGATGGCATTATTAATATAAAAAGAATTTTAAATTATAATGTCACTGTGTATTAAAATATTAGTGTTCCATTGTCTATGAGGTAAACTACTTAAACTACTTCAGAATAGAAAGTGTAATTTATATGTTATATTAGTCAGAGTTCTCTTGAGGGACAGAACTAACAGGATAAATGTTACATAAAGGGGAGTTTATTAAGGAGTACTGACTCACACGATCACAAGGTGAAGGCCCACAATAGTCCATCTGCAAGATGAGGAACAAGGAAGCCAGTCCGAGTCCCAAAACCTCAGAGGTAAGAAAGCTGACGGTTCTCTCTTCAATCTGTGGCCAAAGGCCCCAGAGCCCCTGGCAAACCACTGAGTCCAAAAGTCCAAGAGTCCAAAAGCTGAAGAACTTGGACTCTGATGTTCTAGGGCAGGAAGCATCTAGCACAGGGGAATGATGAAGGCTGGAAGACTCAGCCAGTCAAGTCCTCCCACCTTCTCCTGCCTGCTTTATTCTAGCCATGCTGGCAGCTGATTAGATGGTGCCCACCCAGATTGAGGGTGGGTCTGCCTCTTCCAGTCCACTGCCTCAAATGTTAATCTCCTTTGGCAACACCCTCACAGATACACCCAGGAACAATACTTTGCATCCTTCAGTCCAATCAAGCCGACACTCAATATGAACCGTCACATATGGGTACATAAATTACCTTTCATCTATACTCCGGGGTAATTACTCAGCATTTGAACAGAGATTTATAATCAGAGGTGGTTAAAGAAAATGTTTTCTATTTTATTATAATAGATACTAAGTCTTCATTAGCTAGCATAAGGCATTTTAGAAATAATTTTCCACAGATAAAATAAGTGGTGTTCAAAAAATACAGTCACCTAAAAAGACTGAATGGATCCCAGGACCTTGCTTGGTTGAAGTATCAGAATCAGGCCAGATTCTATGGGGGTGGGGCCCACATCCAAAACTCATGCCCTCTGGGCACCCTGTGTAGCAGAGGACTCTGTCATAAGTTCTATCTCAAGGTTGGCTGATCTCAGAGTTCATGCAGGAAACTTGATTGTTGCCTGAGGACAGAAAGAGGAGATCTCACCAAGCTAAGGAGAACAGGTATGCAACTGTTTGTGTAATAAAGCACTGGACTGGCCTTTGTCCCTAATTCCTGGGAGAGATACTCTGAGTCCTCGGAATTTCCTGAATAATAGGGGCATCTTTGTTATTCATGAGGCTTTTTGGATTGCATCTGATTTACGCTGATGAGACCACTCAGAATGGGAACTGGTCACCAGAAAGACCAACCATGTGATCTCAGGAGGCTAGGACGTTGAGCCAGTCTGATCTCCAGGGAGGGGAGAGGGGCTGGTGACTGAGTCTAATCCTTGATCAATGGTCTGACTAATCATGCCTATGTCAGGAAACCGTAATACAACTCTGGATACAAGCTCAGAGGAACTTTCTGTTTGATAAACACATGGATGTGTCAGGAGGGTGATGCGCTCTGATTTCATGGGAAGACAGTGTGGGATCTCTGTGTTTGGGACCCTCTCAGATCTTGTCCTATGTATCTCTTCATTATGCTGGTCCTGATTTGCAGCCTTTATAACAGAACTATAATTATAAGTCTTGCACCTTCCTGAGTTCCAGGAATTGTTCTGGAGAATTGTCAGGCCTGAGAGGGGTTGTAGGATTTGTAGCTAGTTAGTTGGTCAGGGCACAGGTGGTCTGGAGACCTGGAATTACAGCTGGCATCTGAAATGGAGACAGTCTTGCTGGGAACAGTGCTCCTAACATGAGGAATCTGATATTAACTCCAGATGGTTATTGTCAGAATTGTACTGCAGGACACCCAAACTATCTTTAGCCTGCTTACTAATAAATAGTTGTCCGGTTGGCAGAATATAGCCTTACCTTCATTTTGACAGACCAAGTAGTCTGAGGCCGGGCTTGTATAGCCCATACCTAGCTCTAACCTGGGAGGCTGCCGGTGTCCACCATAACAACCTGACAGTTGCCAAAGGGACAAATTGGCTTAGACCAGCCTCACAACCACACACAGAAATCCCTCCTGGAAGTTCCAGCACCGGAAATAGCAGCATGATTTCTAGGACACTGAAAGTGGGGGCTGGTATTTCTCTTTTCCTGTTCATATGGTGGTAGCTTGTGGCAATAGTATAAAAACATTTTACAATTCACTGGCTTTCAGCTTTGGAATTATGTAGTGTTTTATTTTTTCTGGGGTATTTGAATTCAAAATTTGCTTATACAGTGATTTTATTAAAATTTTTGTGACACTATTTTAAGAAAATAACAGTGAATAAATGCAACCACATTTAATTCTGGATATCAAGGTTTTCATCCATAAACGGAGAGAAAAGTGAGAATGGCCCTACCTTTCATGCACGTCCGTGTGAAGAGACCACCAAACAGGCTGTGTGTGAGCGACATGGCTGTTTATTTCACCTGGGTGCAGGTGGGCTGAGTCCGAAAAGACAGTCAGCAAAGGGTGGTGGATTATCATTAGTTCTTATAGGTTTTGGGATAGGCGGTGGAGTTAGGAGCAATGTTTTGGGGGCAGGGGGTGGGTCTCACAAAGTACATTCTCAGGGGTAGGGAGAATTACAGAGAACCTTCTTAAGGATGGGGGAGATTACAAAGTACCTTCTTAAGGGTGGGGGAGATTACAAAGTACATTGATCAGTTAGGGTGGGGCAGAAACAAATCACAATGGTGGAATATCATCAGTTAAGGCTATTTTTACTTCTTTGGTGGATCTTCAGTTACTTCAGGCCATCTGGATGTATACGTGCAAGTCACAGGGGATGTGATGGCTTGGCTTGGGCTCAGAGGCCTGACACTACCTATTTGTATTGAGGTTCAAAAAAAATGAAAGAGCTTTAAAAACTATCTACATGATTTCTCTAATGGAAAGATTTCCCTAATGGAAAGATTTCCTTATTTTTGCATATTGGAAACAATGCTTAGAATAAAAAAGACTTCTTTTTTTTTTTTTTTTTTAAGATGGAGTCTTGCTCTGTCACCCAGGCTGGAGTGCAGTGGCATGATCTTGGCTCACTGCAACCTCTGCCTCCTGGGTTCAAGCGATTCTCCAGCCTCAGCCTCCCCAGTAGCTGGGACTACAGGTGCCCTCCACCATATCCAGCTAATTTTTTTCTTTTTAGTAGGGACCAGGTTTCACCATCTTGACCAGGCTGGTCTCAAACTCCTGACCTCAGGTGATCCACCCGCCTCAGCCTCCCAAAGTGCTGGGATTACAGGCATGAGCCACCGTGCCCAGCTGGGACTTTTGTTTTTTAAAAGCAATTTATACTCAGAGGTGGAATTATTTTCTCTCACAAATGCCCAGGTTTGGGACCCACAAGATGGAAAGCAGGAGGGCTGAGCGTTTGTTTGTATATCAGGAAACCTCACCTCCTCCTAGGGGCTAAGGGCAGGGGTTAGTGATTTGCTCTGCCGAGCAGTGCAGTCTGTCTCCTCATCCAGGAGCTGCAGTGAAATGGCCCCACATTGCCCTCTCTGAGAAGGACTAGGGGACATTCTTTGCAATGAATGGGCCTATGTAGTCCCTCCAGTATCCGGACGGGTAGAGCTCAGGGAGAGAAGGTGGAAGCTGACAACAGGCCCACATCTCTCAGATCCAATGCTGCCTTCTGGGCTTTCTGGCTGGCCGGGAGCTGGCAGGGAGAGAGGGGCTCTGCCGTTGGGTGCCCAAACCCAGCATCTTCTGGGCACCTCACCCGATCTTGCCCTGAATTGTGCTTCAGGCCTTAGTTACAGGAAGAAGCATTCAGCAGTCTGTGACTCGCTAAGTCCCTGCCCCCAGGAAACAGTGGTTATGGAAGCGGAGTTATTGCGTAGCTCCCTGGTCCTAGCCACGGTGCTGGAGGCTTGGCTTCCAGCCGAGCAAGAGTCCCACAGTGTTGAAGAAGCCACCACAGCGAGGCTGCCCTGTGCAATCCAGAGATCATAGATCGGGTTGTTAAGGACTCTCTTTTCCTCCTTTCTTCCTTTGATCATACTTACTTGAAGCAACTCGTGAATTTGTTTCCCTTCTGAAGAATACATTTCCAAGAGAATGTTCATTGTGTGTGTTTATGTGTGTGTGTGTGTGAGAGAGAGAGAGAGAGAGAGAGTAAAGGTGTCTCGAAGGCCTGAGAACATTTTCATCAGACCCCTCAAATTTTCATGACAATTTTAAGGCCAGCTTAATTCTTGTTCTTGTGTATATGATCTGCTTTTTATCTCTGGAAGCTTTTAAAATGTTCTTTGTGGCTTGCTGTCTTCAGTACTGAGGGGAAGGTTTCACTAGTCCTCCATTGGTTCTCCATCTATCATGCAATTCATAGAACAATTGATAGAACAAGCAGACTGCCCTTACAATCACCCCACTTCCCTCCAAATCCTAGGTGACCCCCCATCTCAATGTGCTCGGGAGTGATGGCATTCCTGGGACATGGGACTCTCAGTGCTATTACCAGGGAAGTCTTAGGCAGATCAGAACAAGCTGGTCACCCCACCATACTACTCCTTTTCTCCACTGGGCGCCAGAGACCCTGATCCACTTAACAGATTCATTTATTTAACAGATGCTTAGGGAGCCTTATTTTGTTCCAGGCTCTTGGAATACACAGTAAATAAAACAAAGATCTTTGCCCTCACTGAGCTAACTTTAGAGTCAGAGGTAAGTGGACACAGACCATAAACAATAACCATAATAAAGATGTAATCTATATAGTATATTAAAAGGTGATAAACCTATTAAATATTATAAACCATAAAAAGCATTATAAGCTTTTCAGGATGCGTGGTTGCAACTTTAGATGGGATTAGACCTCATTGAGAAGATGACATGTAAACCAGGACTTGAAGAAAGTGAGGGAGCTATGTGGATGCGGGGGGAAGAGCATTCCCAGGTAGAGGAAATAGCCAGTGCAAAGGCCCAGAGGCAGAGAATGTCTGGCATGAGCTACTATCAACAAGGAGGTTACTGCAAGTAGGACACACGCATGATTGAGACTAGTAGGAAATGAGGTCAGTGTAACGGGAGGCAAGGTAGTATAGGGCTGGCTGACCACAATGAACACTCTGGTTTCTTTTCTTTTCTTTTCTTTTTTTTTTTTTTTTTTTAGACGGAGTCTTGCTCTGTCGCCCAGGCTGGAGTGCAGTGGTGCAATCTTGGCTCACTGCAACCTCTGACTCCTTGGTTCAAGCGATTCTCCTGCCTCAGCCTCCTGAGTAGCTGGGATTACAGGCATGCGCCACCAAGCCCAGCTGAAACACCCTGGTTTCTACCCTGAGTAGAATGTGAAGTTATTGGAAGGCCTTGAGCAGGGGAGTGACATGCATTTAGTTGAATGGTGTTTCCTGCCCCCACCTCCAAAAAGATATATCCACACCCTAATTCCTGGAACCTGTAAATGTTACCTTCTTTGAGAAAAGGGTCTTTGCAGATGGAATGAACTTAAAGATCTTGAGATAAAGACATCATCTTAGATCATCTGGCCGGCAAAGTCCAGTGACAAGTGTCCTTATAAGAAGAGAAGGGCAGAGGGAGATTTGAGACAGACAGAGAGGAGACACGACACACAGAGGAGAAGGCATGGTAAAGATGGAGGCAGAGACTGGAGCAACGGGGCCACGAGCCAAGGAGTGCCAAGGATTGCTGTAAGTCACCACGAGGAGGAGAGAGGTGTGGAAGGGATTCGCCCTTAGAGCCTCCAGAAGTAATCAACCCTGCTAGCACTTTGATTTTGGACTTCTAGTCCCCAGAACTCTGAGAGAATAACTTTCTGTTGTTTTAAGACGCTCTATTTATCGTAATTTGTTAAGGAAACCACTGGAAACAAATCTAGGAAGCCAGATAGCAAGGGGCCCAATATACCAAACTGAGGAGACTTAAGAGGTCCACTCTGATGGGAACTGGGAGCTACTGGAAGGTTTTGAGCAGAGTAGCGACATGAACCTGATTCTTGTTTTAAATAGTTAACTTACCCAGCATATAACCCTCCTCTCTCACACATTTTTCTGCCGGGTGATTGGATACATAATTGGCTAGACATGGCCAGAGGCCATCTCAAACTTTCAATTCAATTTCACTCCTTCATGGAAGCACTCCTTTGGATATTAAGCCTCTAAACTGGCTGTGTCCATTAGAACTGGATTTGGCTGCATTTAAGAGAAAACCTGGCCAGGCCCGGTGGTTCCCACCTGTAATCCAAGCACTGTGGGAGGCCGAGGAGGACAGATCATCTGAGGTCAGGAGTTCAAGATCAGCCCGGCCAACATGGTGAAATTATGTCTCTACTAAAACTACAAAAAATTAGCTGGGCATGGTGGTGGGCACCTGTAGTCCCAGCTACTCAGGAGGCTGATGCAGGAGAATTGCTTGAGCCCAGGAGGTGGAGGTTGCAGTGAGCCGAGATTGTGCCACTGCACTCCAGCCTGGGTGACAGAGCGAGACTGTCTCAAGAAGGGAAAAAAAAAGAGAAAACCTAATAGTAGTTTAAGTAGGAGAGAAGTTTATATCTCTCTCAAGCAATAGAAACCCTGAGGGGGGCAGTCCAGGGCTAGAGTGCAGCTCCATAGGCATCATGGAATTAGAGTTCTTCTGGTTTTTCATCCTATTGTCTTTAGCATGTAGTTTTTAGCTTCAAGGTTGCCTTATGGTGCAAGAAGACAGCTGGAGTTCCAGCCATTATTTGAAAAATGCACAGTCAAGGAGAAGAGAGGAGCAGAGCATACTGGTTACACCTCCAAGAAGAATAAAACCTTTCAAAACAGATTTCCTGGAAGCCACAGTAAGTTACTTCTGCTCACATCTTATTGGCCACCCTGTTTTAAAGGAAGAAGGGATATCACATGCCATCAAGAAAAAGTCATGGGGACCACCACTCAAGTTAACAGATAGAAAGAACATTTCCAGCATTCCAGAGGCCGCTTCCTTCCCTTCCCAAGTCACCACCTCTCTCCGCACCTCCACCAACGTAGCTATCAACTTAACTCTTACTGGAATTACACCTTTACTTTTCTTTAGAGTTTTATTACCTGAATATGTACGTATTTTTAAATATTAAGATTTAGGTTTGCTTATTTGTTTGGGCTTTACATAAATGGAATTATTTAACAATAATTTTTAAAGCTTGTGTAGTGCAGAAAGGGGAGAGAAAGGATATTAGGTGGGCAACTAGTAATCTCCGCTACATCAGCAGAACCCAGAGTTAAGGTTCTTCCAACCATTGGTTTCATTAATGTATCTTCATGATTTACCTGGATCCTGAGCAAAGCCAGTCTAGTCTATGGCATAAGCCTCCCTTAGTACTCTAGGAGAAAGTATTACAATTGCTTATCACCATCTTCCTGTCAATCTAGGAAGACCAAGTGTTTTTGGCAGTACTTCCTTGCTTATTGAAATTTTTAGCGTGCTACATCTAGTAATTGTTAATATGGTTTGGTTGAAGTCCGCCATCTTGTTATTTGTTTCCTACCAGTCCTATCTGTTTTTATTCTTTTGTTTAATCTTTTCCTATCTTCTTTGAGGTTAGCTGAGTATTTTTAGTATTTTTTCTATTAGCTTTTGTTCCTTTTTATTATAATAAACAACACGTAACATGAAATTTACTATCATAACCATTTTTAAACGTATAGTTCAATAATGTTAGGTATATTCACATTGTTGTAAAACAGAAGATCTCCAGAAATTTTTCGTCTTGAAAATCTGAAACTCTATACCCATTAAAAAAATCTCTTCTGCTCCCTCCTCCAACTCCTAGTGACTGCCATTCTACTTTGTGTTTATATACATTTGGCTACTTTAGATAATGAATGTATGTGTAATTATACATTATTTGGCTTTTTGTGACTAGAGTATTTCACTTAACATAATGTCTTCAAGGTTCATCCATGTTGAAATCTTATGATTTCCTTCTTTTTAAGGATGAATAATATTTCACACATGTGTCTATCACATTTTCTTTATCCATTCGTCAACGGAAATTTTAGTTGTCTCTATAGCTTGGCATTGTAATAATCTGCAATACTGCAATGCTCCCAAAATACCTGGGGGTGCAGATACCTCTTTGAGATTCTAATTTCAATTCTTCTGGATATATACCCAGGAGTAGGATGATTGTATCATATGGCAGTTCTATTCTCAATTTCTGAGGAACCTCTATACTGTTTTCCATAGTGGTTGTATCATTTTATATTCCCACTAACAATAAATAAGAGGTTCAATTTCTCCACATACTCAACAACATTTTTACTTTTTTTGTTTTTTTTAAATAATAATCATTCTAATAAATGCAAGGTGTTATCTCATTGTGGTTTTAATTTACATTCCTGATAATCAGTAATGTTGAGCACCTTATAATATACCTGTTGGCCATTTGTGTGTCTTCTTTGGAGAAATATCCATTCCAGATCTTTGCCCATTTTCTAATTGTTTATTTGCTGTTAGATTGTAGGAGGTCCATATATCTTTTGGAAATTAACCCATTATCAGACATATAGTTGATAGATATTTTATTTATGTCATAAGTTGTCTCTTCATTCTGTTGATTACTTCCTTTGCTGTACAGATTATTACTTCAATATCCCATTTGGCTATTTTTGCATTTGCTACTGGTACTTTTGATATTATGTCCATAAAATTATTGTCATGAAGCTTTTCCTTCATGTTTACTTCTAAGCATTTTAAAGTTTCAGGTCTTACATTTAAATCTTTACTCCATGTTCATGTGATCTCTGTATTATGATGTAAGATAGGAGTCCAGTTTATTCCTTTTGAATGTGAATTTCCAGTTTTCCCAACATCACTTGTGCAAGAGACTATCCTTTCCCCATTGTGTATTCTTTTTTTTGTTTGTTTGAGATGGAGTTTCACTCTTGTTGCCCAGGCTGGAGTGCAATGGCATGATCTTGGCTCACCGCAAACTCTGCGTCCTGGGTTCAAGTGATTCTCCTGCCTTAGCCTCCTGAGTAGCTGGGATTACAGGTATGCACCACCACGCCTGGCTAATTTTGTATATTTAGTAGAGATGGAGTTTCTCCATGTTGGTCAGGCTGGTCTCGAAATCCGGACCTCAGGTGATCTGCCCGCTTCAGCCTCCCAAAGTGCTGGGATTACAAGCATGAACTACCATCCACGCCCAGCTGCCCATTGTGTATATTCTTGATGCCCTTGTTGAAGATCAATTGACTGTGCATATGTGGGTTTATTCCTGGGCTCTCTATTCTGTTCTGTTGTTCTTTGTGTCTGTCTTTATGCCAATACCAAACTGTGCTGATTATTGTGGCTTACTAATATATTTTGAAATCAGAAAGTGTGATGCCTCCAGCTTTGATCTTCTTTCTCAGGATTGCTTTGACTATTTGGGGTCTTTTGTTGTTCCATATGAATTCTAGAATTTCTCTCTTTCTTTAAGAAATGCCACTGGGATTTTGATGGGAATAATGTTGAATCTACAGATTGCTTTGTTTAGTATGGACATCTTAATAATATTCATTCTTTCAATCCGTGAACACAGAATATTTTTCCATTTATTTGTGTCGTCTTCAATTTCTTTCATCAGTGTATTGCAGTTTCTAGTGTACAAGTTTTTCACTACCTTGGTTAAGCTTATTCCTAAGTAATTTATTATTTTTGATGCTATTGTAAATAGGATTTTTCTTCTTAATTTTCTTTACAGATAGCTTGTTGTTACTGTATAGAAATACAATCATTTCTTTGTATATTGATTTTGTATTCTACAACTTTACTAAATTTGTTTATTAGTTGTAACAGTGTTTTGGTGGAGTCTTAGGGATATATATATATATATAATATGTTACTAGCAAACAGAGATGATTTAACTTCTTCCTTTACCATTTGGATGCCTTTTGTTTCTTTTTCTTGCCTATATCCGACTAGAAGTTCCAATACTATTTTGAATAGAAATTATTAGAGTGGGTATCTTTTTCTTGTTCCTGATCTTAGGAGGAAAAACTTTCAGTTTTTCACTGTTGAATATTGTATCAGTTATGGCTTGCCATATATGGCCTTTATGTGTTGAGGTGGATTCTTTCTATCCTAACTTGCTTAGAGTTTTTTTTTTTTTAAATCATGAAAAGAATGAATTTTATCAAATGCTTTTTCTGCATCACTTGGGATGATCATGTGATTTTTATCCTTCTTTTTGTTAATGTGGCGTATCGCATTTATAGATTAGTGCACGTTGAACCATCCTTGCATTTCTGGAATAAATTCCACTTGATTATGATGTATAATCCCTTTAATGTTCTATCGAATACATTTTGCTAGTATTTTGTTGAGGATTTTTGCATCTATAGTCATCAGGGATATTGGCCTGTAATTTTCTTTTTTTTTTTTTTTTTTTTTTTCTTGAGACGGAGTCTCGCTCTGTAGCCCAGGCTGGAGTGCAGTGGCACAATCTCGGCTCACTGCAAGCTCCGCCTCCTGGGTTCACGCCATTCTCCTGCCTCAGCCTCTCCGAGTAGCTGGGACTACAGGTGCCCGCCACCACGCCCGGCTAATTTTTTGTATTTTTAGTAGAGACGGGGTTTCACCGTGGTCTGCATCTCCTGACCTCGTGATCTGCCCGCCTT
This sequence comes from Symphalangus syndactylus, assembly GCF_028878055.3. NCBI lineage: Eukaryota > Metazoa > Chordata > Mammalia > Primates > Hylobatidae > Symphalangus > Symphalangus syndactylus. The sequence goes on along the minus strand of NC_072426.2, from coordinate 157,415,633 downwards.
GGCCTCCCAAAGTGCTGGGATTACAAGCGTGAGCCACCGCGCCCAGCCGTAATTTTCTTTTTCTGTAGTGTTTTTGTCAGGCATTGGTATCAGGGTAACATTGGCTTCATAAAATGAGTCTGGAAGTGTTCCTTCCTCTTCAACTTTCTGGAAGAATTTGAAAAAAATTGGCATTCATTTCTTAAATATTTGGTAGAACTCACCAGTGAAGCTATCTGTTCTTTGCTTTTGTTTTTTGGGAGATTTTTGATTACCAATTCAATCTCCTTTTGTTATTGGTGCCTTCAGATTTTCTATTTCTTCATGATTTAGTTTTAGTAGCTTGTATATTTCTAAGAATTTCTCCATTTATTCTAGGTTGTTCAGTTTATTGGCATATAATTATTTGTAGTAGTCTCTTATGCTCCTTTTTATTTCTACAGTATCAGTTGTAATGTTTCCTCTTTCGTTTCTGATTTTATTTAATTGAGTCTTCTCTTTTTCTTAGTTTAGCTGAAGGCTAGTCAATTTGGTTTATCTTTTCAAAATAACTAGTTCTTAGTTTTGTTGATTTTTTTTCTTTTTTGGTCTTTATTTTGTTTTTTTCTACTCTGATCTTTATTATTTCTACTACCACTTTCTTCTACTAACTATGGACTTAGTTTGTTCTTGTTTTTCTTTTTTTTTTCTTTTTAGTATTGCTATTTATCACTTAAACTTCCCTCTTCATACTGCTTTTACTGCAATAAGTTTTGGTGTATTGTGTTTTCCTTTTGTCTTAAGATGTATCTTATCTTTTGATTTTTTTTTTTTTTTGCCCATGAATTGTTCAGGAGAAGGTTAATTTCCACATATTTGTAAATTTTCCAATTCTCCTTCTGTTACTGATTTCTGGTTTCGTAACATGTGGTCAGAAATGATACTTGATATAATTTTAATCTTCTTAAAATTGTTAAGACTTACTTTGTGGCCTAATATGTGATATATCCTGGGGAATATCCCATGTGCACCTGAGAAGAATGCATATTCTCTTGCTGTTGGGTGGTATGTTTTGTATATGTCTTTTAGGTCCGTTTGGTCTACGGTGTTATTCAAGTCTGCTGTTCCCTTACAGATTTCCTGTCTGGATATTCTATCCATTGTTGAAAGGCAGGTGTGAGATCTCCTACTATTATTGTATTGCTATCTATTTCTCCCTTCAGTTCTGTTATATTTGCTTTGTATCTTTAGGTGTTCTGATGTTGAGTGCATATATAATTGTAATATTTTCCTGAATTAGCCCTTGTATCATTTTATAATATTCTTGTCTCTTGCAAGCATTTTTAATTTAAAGTCTATTTTCCTAATTTAAGTATGGCCACCTCTGCTCTTTTTTTGTTGACCATTTGCAGAAAAATATTTTTTCATTCTCTCACCTTCAACCTCAATGTCTCCTTAAATATAAGTCTCCTATAGACAGCATAAAGTTAGGTCTTTTAAAAAAAATGCATTTATCTACTTTACATCTTTTGACTGGGGAATTTAATCTTTTTGTGTTTAATTATGATTAATTTAGATTAATTAAATTAACTTAATTATTAATTTAATTATTATTAATTGAACACAAAGAGATTAAACTCCCCAATAAAAAGATGTAAAGTAGATAAATGGATTTTTTAAAAAGAGCTAATTATATGCTGTCTACAGGAGACTTATAGTTAATTATATTTAATTAATTATTAATTAAACACAAAGTAATTATTGATAGAGAAGGACTTACTACTGATATTTTGTTAATTTTCTGTTTGCCTTGTAGTTCTTTTGTTTCTCTTTTCCTGTGTTGCAGTCTTCCTTTATGTTTTGTTTATTTTTCTAGTGTATTTGAGTCTTTTCTCTTTCATATCTTCTATAGGTATTTTTGTGTACATGTGGTTACCATAATGCTTGCATAAAACATCTTATAGTTATAATAGTCTATTTTAAGTTGATAACATTGTAACTTCAATCACATCTACATTTTTACTTCTCCTCCCATCAAACATACTTTATGTCATGGATGTTACAATTTACAATTATTTATATTGTGTATCTATTGGCCAATTTGTGTGTGATAGCTATTCTTAATACCTTTCAACATTTTTAAGTTTTAAAGTTTAAAAAGTCTGTTAACTTTTACACTAAAATTAAAAATGATTTACATAACACCATTACAGTGGTACAGTATTGTTTTTTTCTTTATATTTACCTTTGTGAGTTCTATAATTCCAGGTTTTGTGTTTTTATTTACTAGTACTTAGCTTCAACTTGAAAAGGTCTCTTTTGCATTCTTGTGAGGCAGGTCTGGTGGTGACGGACTCCCTCAGTTTTTGTTTGTCTGGGAACATCTTTATCTCTCTTTTATTTTTAAAAGACAATTTTGCCAGGTATACAGTTCTTGGTTGACAGTTTTTTTCAGCACTTTGAATATATCATCCCACTCCTTTCTAGCAAGCAAAGTTTCTCCTGAGAAATTTTCTGGTAGCCTTAACGGAGCTCCCTTATACATGACACATCAGTTTTCTCCTGATGCTTTCAAAATTTTGCTTTTCACTTTTGACAATTTGATTATAGTGTATTTTGGAGCAAACTTCTTTGGATTCATTCTATTTGAGGTTATTTGGAGTTCGTGAATCTGGATGCCCATTTCCTTCCCCAGAATTGGGAAGTTTGGGCCTATTATTTTCTTAAATAAGGCTTTTCTTTCTGGAGAGACAGGGTCTCACTGTGTTGCCCAAGCTGGTATTGAACCTTTGGCTACAAGCAATCCTGTCACCTTGACTTCCTAAAGAGCTGGGATTACAGGCACAAGCCATTGTGCCCAGCCTATTCACATAAATAAGTTTTTTACTCATCTTTTTCTCTGTTCTCCTTTTGCAACTTTCATAATGTTTATATTGGTTCTCTTGATGATGTTCCATAAGTTTCTGAGGCATTCCTTACTCTTTTTCATTCTTTTTTTGTTGTTGTTCTTCTGACTGGATAATTCCTTTTCTAATTAGTTAATTTTGTTTTTAAATTGACATATAAAAATTGTATATGTTCATTTTGTACAATATGATGTTTTGAAATATGTATATATATTAAAATGGCTCAATTGAGCTAATTAACGTATACATTACCTCACATATAATTTTTGTGGTGAGAACATTTAAAATCTACTCTCTTAGAAATTTTCAAGAATGCAATACATTTTTATTGACGACAGTGACCATGTTTTATAATAGAACTCTTGAACTTATTCCTCGTATCTAACTAAAATTACCCTTTGATGAACATCTCCCTATATTCCCCACCTCAGACCTTGGGAACCACTATTCTACTCTCTACTTCCATGAGATTGACTTTTTAGATTCCACATAGAAGTGAGGGCAATATTGTCTTTTTGTTCCTAGCTATTTCACTTAACATAATGTCCTCCAAGTTCACATATGTTGATGCAAACGACAGATTTCTTTATTAAGGCTGAATAGTATTTCATTATGTATATATACCGTATTTCCTTAATTCATTCATTTACTAATGAATACTTAGGTTGATTCTATATCTTGGCTATTGTAAATAATGCCGTTGCAGTGAACATGGGTCTTTGATTACTTAAAAAGAAGGCTTTTCCCACAAGCCTGTAGTTTTCTGTATTTGTCTTTGAAGCCTTTTAATTATTGCTCTGGTTAAATAAATGAGATAATGGCTTGTGATCTTATTTAGTTATGTGTTTTAAGTCTTTTTTTACATTTTTGACAATTTCCCCAAATTGAATTCCAAATTAATCTCATAGATCTTGAGTTAACTTTGAGATTTTTCAGTTGGGAAAAATCAAATGATGTGTTTTTCGCCCTGTATAAGAGGGCTATTAAGCTAATTAGGCTTATTTGATAAATTATTTGGAATGCATGGTCAAATAAAAGTGAAGCTAAACATTCTTTAAGTTATACTTATGGATAGGTTATTGATATGAGTGTTCTAAGAGCTGTAGGAGATTCCTAGATTCCTATGTTATCGATCATAATTTTGACATTATTTTTAAATGTTGTATGCCACAGAAATGACCAAATTTCCTCGTCAATTGCTTGCTATAATGTACTCTCATCAGATTTTAAGCCGTGTTTCTTCTATGTCTTTGTCATCCACTGTTACTGTTTTTATTCTTCTCTGAAAGCCTTTGCAATCAGCTGCAGTTCAAAATTGCTTCTTCAGGGGGATTTAGGAAAAAGACTGACAAGTACTCTAAAATATAGGTTTCTGATAACTTTAAGATCATACCATTGGACTGGGTAAGAACTTTTAGAACTGTAATGAAGAAGCTGATGAGTTCATGAAATTGCCAATGCAACATCAAGCAGAATAAGAATTAATTTTCTGGGGCCAGGCACGGTGACTCACACCTGTAATCCCAGCACTTTGAGAGGCCGAGGTGGGCAAATCGCCTGAGATCAGGAGTTTGAGACCAGCCTGGCCAACATGGTGAAACCCCGTCTCAACTAAAAACACAAAAATCAGCCAGGTTTGGTGGCCCATGCCTGTAATCCCAGCTACTTGGGAGGCCGCGGCAGGACAATCGCTTGATCCATGGAGGTGGAGGTTGCAGTGAGCCGAGATTGCGCCACTGCACTCCGGCCTGGGCAGCAGATTGAGACTCCGTCTCAAAAAAAAAAAAAAAAAAAAAAAAAAAATTAATTACCTGGAACTGAACTGAACTAATAACGGATTATTATAGTTTTTAATGAAACATTGCTGATTCTTTTTTGTGTTTTGTTTTCCAGATTTAAGGGAACTTTTTGTAAAACTATATATAGTTTACAACAATTTGGTAAATTATACTTTTGTAAATAAAATTAAAATATTTACATTTTTTCTGCTGACCTGATCCCTCTAGAATTTGGAAACTATTGTTGAATATTCTTATTTTTTATGGCAGTATAATTATTTGCATAAGTTCAATAAGAATCTGTTGTTGCAACAGTACACAATTGGAAACACTGGTTATACTATCAAGGCTACGACTGGAACGTCATGTTTTCTGACATGAGCAGCCATCTTTAAAGAACTAGGGTTGACTTTCTGCAGCCAATACATCCTTTGGTGGGAAAAACTGGCCTGGTACCTTGAATAAACAGTTCACATAGTTGTCTCACACATAAGAAAGGAATCTCACTTCCTGGCAGGCCCAAGATCATCAGAATATTTTGGGGACCTTGAGGAAAAAGGACTTCACCTGTATATCTGCAGGTATTTCAGGCAAAGTTTGGTGGTGAGTTCTTAGCTTGGCTTCTTAGCCTTTAGAGGCTTTTAAGAGTCCAGTCTGAGATTGCTTATTAAAATTTCCAGCAAAACCAGCTTAAAAGCACCTATTTAATTATCACTATTCTTGCTGCACTTATGTAAATAAGCAGGCCAAGTTTAATCAAACTATTTTTCTTACAAATAAACTGGTCTTACTGTGATTATTTTTTGTAGAAATGGGGGTGACCAAAGAGAGAAATTTATGTTTCAGAAGAAAACTATAGTTCACCCGTTATTAAATTCTAGCTCATTGTTTTTGAGCATCTGTAAACTGGATCCTGAATTCTTCTAGTTTTCTCCAATATCTGGCGCTGACTTTCCAAACATTTTCAAGTTTCCTCCCGCTGTTCTGACATGGAATTACTGAAATTAAAACTGCTCTTTCCTGAAGCCCTGAAAGCTGAAGCTGGATGACTTACTATAGAATTCAGAGAAGTCACCATAATAATTTACGTATAAACAACCTTCCTGTCTGTTAGTGTATGCATTACTCAGAAAGTTCACTGAAACATCATGCAAACTGCAAATCAGGAAAACCTGTCAGATGGCCATTGCCAGTCTCCACTGTCAATGTCAGTCACAACAGCTTAATTCCAACTGAAGATGCTTCAAACCCAGCATCTAGAAATCTCATTTGGCTGCCCTCCAGACTTAGAAACTAGTTTATAGACTGCTTCAAACATTAATCTTTATTTTTTTGTTTCCCTAGAAATGCATCGTATTCAAACCTATTTCCTTGCACCATATAGATGCCTAACTTTGATGAGAACTCACCTGCAACACCACCTCCTAAAATGAGGCCACAACTTTTTCACTGGACTGACCTATTCCCAGGTCCCTTACCAGTCAGCTACTAACTCCATTTTTCTCTCGACACCCACCAACTCAGCTTTTAGTGTGTGAAATTTCTAGGGAAGTTTCAGACAAAGGAAATGAAAGAGTTTGGGAAATACCATCCCAAAATACAGTGCTTTGGTATGCTGATTATTTTGAACTAAGGACATGAGGAAGGGTGGATGCAGGCAGAAGCTTTCTTGAGCTCCACTTATCTGCCTAAAGATGAATCTTCCAAAGGGAACTCAGTTGTCATAAATCCCCTCCCCCAAAATCTTACCACCAGGGAAGATTAACTCGCACCAAAGGAGAGGAGGCTGGAGATTGACACCATGTCCAGAGATACTATAACCTATTCTTCTGAGGGCTGCTCAGAGACAACGTTTATTACTTGAGGGACTTTTTATCTGCTTAACAAGATAATCTTTATTTACCATACATTTCCTCCATTCATTCTTCCGGAACTTGTGTCACGACCTTCCCCAGAAGCCCTAAGTCCCATTCCTTTCTGTAACTCAGGGTGCTATATAAGCTTCAATCATCTGACCCTTCTTCAGGTCTCATATTTTTAAGACTCCTGTGTGTCATATGTAATTAAATATGATTTTTCTCTCATTAATCTGTCTCATGTTAATTTAATTATTAGCCTAGCCAAAGAATCAAACAGTGTGAATGAAAGCCATTTTTCACTCCCCTACACCACCTTTGTCGAATGTCAATTGAGTATAAATGTGTTGGTTTATTTCTGTCCTCTCTATTCTGTTCCTTGGGTCTACGTGTCTGTTTTTATACCAGTACCATGCTGTTTTGATTGCTATAGCTTTGTGGTATGTTACAAAGTCAGATAGTATGATGCCTCCAGCTTCATTCTTTTTATTCAAGATTTCTTTAGTTATTCACAATTCTTTCTGGTTCCATACACATTTTAGGATTTTTTTTTCTATTTCTGTGAAAAATATCATTTGAGTTTTGATAGAGATTGCATTGAATCTGTAGATTGCTTTGGGTAATATGAACATCTTAATAATATTAATTATTCCAATCCATGAACATGGAATATCTTTCCGTTTATTTGTGTATTCTTCAATTTCTCTCATCAGTATATTGTCATTTCAGCATACAGATCTTCTACCTCTGTGGTTAGAATTATTTTCAAGTATTTTTGTTTTTTTTTTTGAGACAGAGTTTCGCTTTTGTCACCCAGGCTAGAATGCAGTGGCGCAATGCAACCTCCACCTCCCAGGTTCACGTGATTCTCCTGCCTCAGCCTCCTGAGTAGCTGGACTTACAGGCGCCTGCCACCACACCTGGCTAATTTTTGTATTTTTAGGAGAGACGGGTTTTGCCATGTTGGCCAGGCTGGTCTCAAACTCCTGACCTCAAGTGATCTGCCTGCCTCGGCCTCCCAAAGTGCTGAGGTTACAGGTGTGAGCCACCATGCCCAGCCTATTTTCAAGTATTTTGTTCCTTTTGATGCTATTGTAAATGAGACTGTTTTCTTATTTTTATTTTTGGGCTGTTTATTGTTACTGTATAGAAACACAACTGATTTTTGGATGATTTTATATCTTGCAACTTTGCTCTGTGTGTATGTGTGTGTGTGTGTGTGTGATCTTTAGGAGTTTGTACATGTAAGATCATGTCATTGTCAAGCAGAGATGGTTTTATTTTTTCCTTTATAATTCTCTTGCCTAATTGTCTGGCTAGGACTTCCAGTATGTTGAATAGAAGCGTTCCGATCGAGCATCCTTGTCTTATTACTGCTCTTAGAGGAAAAGCTTTCAGCTTTCCACCACTGGGTGTGAAGTCAGCTGTGGGCTTTTCAAATATAGCCTTTATTATGTTGAGGTATTTTCCTCTTTTGCTACTGACCTTTTAGTCGAACCTCTTTGTATTTTTTTGTTGTTGTTTAGTAGTTACTCTGAGGATTACAATATGCATCCTTATTACAGTCTAGTTAGAATAAATATTCAATCACTTTACATTTTGCTCTTGACATCTGACTTTTCCCATTTCATAAATTACAAAGAACTTCACAACAGCTTAATTCCATTCAAACATTCTACCCCTTTCATTTAGGCTGTTGTTTTATGTCTTTTAATTCTTCGTAAGTCATCACTCGCAGCATAGTGTTATTCTTTTTGCTTTAAGCAGTTATTTTTAAGGATATTTATAAAAGAAAAACATAGTCTTTTATATTTACTCACGTATTGATCATTTATGGAATTTTTTCCCTTCCTGTGTATATTAATTTTCATCTTGTGTTATTTCCTTTCAAAGGACATTCTTTAGTTTTTTTGTGTGTGTACAAGCCTGTTGGTAACTAATTCTGTCATCTTTTGTTTATGTAAAAATGTCCTTATGTCGTCTTAAATTTTAAATAATATTTTTCCAGATACAAGGAGGGTTGACATGGACCAACAAAAGGCCAGCAGGGCTGCAAAAGCTGGGATGAATTAATAGGACCAACAAGGGTGGATGTTGGCCGACATGGGCTGACTTGGGGCCTCTCTCTCAAATTGCATTGATTCTACAGCTAGAAACGACCTTAAAGCTTTGTCACTTTTCAGAGGTGAAAACTGAAGCCCAGAAAGGCGATTTCTTCAGAATCAATCAATTGCATCATACCAGGATCCTGACTCTGGAATCACGTTTTTTTTGTTTTTTGTTGTTGTTGTTGTTGTTTGTTTTGTTTTGTTTTTTGTTTTTTTGTTTTTCTGAGACTCTTTCCCTTCCATCTCACCTGTCTCTTCATAAAGGGGAGGCACCAGGGTGCTGACTAATCTGGACAGCACATTCCTGAGAGCTCATGCATGTCCCTAGAGAGACTTGCAGCAGCTTTAGGACAAAGGTTCTTTCAACTTCTGGAGTAAATTGTTCATATTTTGCATTATCTAAGTGAAACCCCTGTGGACAATGACTTTACAGTATTGCCAACCCTTGAAAACAAGTTACAATAAGCACTTATAAGCATTAGGTACTGATAACCACTCCCAAGTGAAGACATCCAGATCATAGACACATAGCTTTTGGATCACAAGACTTTGGGCACTTAATATTAACCACCTGTGTGACATATGGCTTTTACCTATTGCTTTTTAGCTTTCATTCCCAGTCTTTTCTAGGTTAGACGGTTCAAGACCTGGAGTCTGGCTTTGAGCAACCCTAGGATTACCTTGGCTTGAATTCCATCCAGTATGTCTCTTTCTTCATATATTGATATGTATATTAAAGATTCATATTGGCAATCATTTATTGATCCAAAGCTTTAGAGACATTGTCTAAACAAGGTCATAAAACAATGTGATCATAAACATTATCATAAAACAATGATGCCCCCACCCCAGATATATCACAACAATCTTTGTGGAGCCTTGGGAGCCTCCGGGGACCTGTGGACACTCTAATCTGAAGCAAGTTACTTCTGAGTTGACACCCACAACAACTCAATGAGGCACTCAGGGAGCCATATTTTGAGTGTACCCTTGTTAGTAGTGGAGAAAAGTGGAAGTCCCTCTTATATTCATCTTTAACATTTGGAGTGCTTAACCTCTCCCAAAGTGAGCTCAGAAGCCATCCCAAAGTCAATCACTTGGACTTGCACTGTGACTCCAGCTTCACAGTCCAGACAATCTCCAAGCCTCTCAGGAACTCACAGAGCACAGCTATCTGGGCCTCCCACCTCCGTGGGCCCTCACCAGGGGAAGAAGTTCTTCTTCTAGCACATGTGATGTTCAGTGTCTAGGACGCCCATCAACCCATCAGCATGCACCTGCCTTTTCCCCTCCCCTCCCCTCTCCTCCCCTCCCCTCCCCTTCCCTCTCCTCCCCTCCCCTCCCCTTCTCTCCCCTCCCCTTCCCTTCCCTTCCCTTTCCTTCTCTTCCCTTCTTCCCTTCCCTCCCTTTCCCTTCTTCCCATCTCTTCTCTTCCCTTCTTCTCTTTTCTTCCCTTCCCTCCCCTCCCCGCCCCTTCCCTTCCCTTCTTCCCTTCTCTTCTTCCCTTCTTCCCTTCCTCCCTTCCTTTCCTTTCCCTTGCCTTCCCTTCCCTCCCTTCCCCTCCCCTTTCCTTCCCTTCCCTTCTTTGCTTTTCTTCCCTTCTTCTCTTCCCTTCCCTTCTTCCCTTCTATTCTTTCCTTTCCTTCCCTTCCCCTTCCCCTTTCCCTTTCCCTTCCCTTCCTTTCCCTCCCTTCCCTTCCCTCCCCTCCCTTCCCCTCCCCTTTCCTTCCCTTCCCCCCTTTTCTTCCTTTCTTCTCTTCCCTTCTCTTCCCTTTCCTTCTTCCCTTTTCTTCCCTTCCCTTTCTTTCTCTTTCTGCCTTCCTTTGTTTCCTTTTCTCTTTCTTTCTCTTTCTTTCTTTCTCTTTTCTTTCTTTCTTCCTTCCTTCCCTCTTTCTTCTCTGTTTTCTTTTTTTCTGTTTATAGCAACAATACCACACAGCTCAAAGAAGAAAGAATAACATTGTTTTCAAAGTAACGACCATTTAGGATAAATTCCCCTTTTCCTTATTTCTTAATAAGAAAAAAAATTTAAATTTAATTATAAAAAGCATTACCTCTCATTGGAAAAAAGAATTCTGATCCTTGGCCAAGTCCCCTGAGATGGGAGTGGTAATTTGGCCAATGTGTTTCTCTTTTGCAGCATAATTTAAAAAGTGACATGGTTATCCTGTGTTTGGGCTTGACTCAAATACAACAGAAAAAGAGGAGAAAAGACACAAGCAGAGGGCAGAGGTGGAAGAGGGATTTTGGGGTTGACTGAGAGTGGCTGGTGTGGCTGGTGTCTATTTTCCTTCCCTGGAAAGTTTGCCCGGAGCCTGCAAGTTTCCTCAGGAGCCAAGCGATGTTATAATGCGAATAACATCTAACATTTGTTCAACACTTGCTATGGACCATGCATGTTGTATGTCTTTTTTTTTGAGGCAGGGCCTCACTCTGTTGCCCAGCCTGGAGTGCAGTGTTACAATCATAGCTTACTGCAGATTTGAACGCCTCTGCTCACACAATCCTCCCACCTCAGCCTCCTGTGTAGCTGGGACCAAGCACATGCCACCATGCCCAGATAATTTTTTAATTTTTTTATAGAGATGGGGTCTTGCTGTGTTGCCCAGGCTGGTCTCAAACTCCTGGCCTCTAGCAATCCTTCCACCTTGACCTCCCAAAGTGGGGCACTGCACTCAGCCATGTTTTATAAGCCTTCACGTGAACTGTGTCGTTTAATTTTATGTAGCATGACAGAGCCACTCTAGGGAACCCCCGGACTCTGGGTACTTTGTGCTAACTCTGTCTGCTCCCCAGCTCACATCTGCCTCCCTGTCACTAAGCTCCTCCTATTTTCCGCTCCGCCTAGTCCTCCCTTTCCCAAAGCCTGCATGGTGATTTCTAGCTCTGCTTTTCCATCTCGAGCTCTAGGTCTCCAGCTCTCTATGTCATTTCCATCCTCGTGGGGCAATGGTGCTTCAGACCATTCTGCCAGTAATGATTTCCCATCGTCCAACTCTGGAAGCTTCTCCCTGGCTCTAGGGCTCTCCTACCAACTGCCTCCTATGGGCACCAGCAGCAGCGAAATCATATTTGAAAAATAAAATAATAACACTGCGCATAAAAACGCAAGTGGCCAAGACATAGACAAATAATTGTTTTTACGTGCTGTGACTACAGAGACACAGCTGGGAAGTTTACAAATGGGCCCACCGAAATGTATTGTTTCCTGTTTATGCACTGAGTCCGGAGGTTTACGTTACTAAATTCTAAGTGAAAAAGAGTTTAAATGAGGCCATGATGTGGGATAACAGCAAATTAAAATCTTGCCCTTTTCCTTGGTTCCTCCCTTTGGTTAGCTCGACTGCAAAGTTAGTGTTGACTTTGTCATCTTCTAAAATTCCACCTCTGTGGGTGCTTGTATTTCTGGAACGTTCACCAAAAATAATAAGGTTGAACTCTCTACCCTGGTGTTAATTCTGGGTTGTTTGGAACCCAGTTTATCTGAAGGAGTCGGTCTCTGGACTTTCTAGTAAAGGGTGAGCGTAGATTTGTGGAAAAGGGGGTGCTGTTCCTTTAAATTCTGAAAGTGAACTTGGCTCAGGAAGGCCAGCGGCTCAAGGTCCAGCCCCTGGAAGAGAGAATAGCTACAGATTCTCCATCCTCAGTCTTTGCAAGGCGACAGCTGTGCCAGCCGGGCTCTGGCAGGCTCCTGGCAGCATGGCAGTGAAGCTTGGGACCCTCCTGCTGGCCCTTGCCCTGGGCCTGGCCCAGCCGGCCTCTGCCCGCCGGAAGCTGCTGGTGTTTCTGCTGGATGGTTTTCGCTCAGACTACATCAGTGATGAGGCACTGGAGTCGTTGCCGGGTTTCAAAGAGATTGTGAGCAGGGGAGTGAAAGTGGATTACTTGACTCCAGACTTCCCTAGTCTCTCGTATCCCAATTACTATACCCTAATGACTGGTGAGTACCGTGTCCTCTTCTGGGCAGGGAGGGGAGGGCTGGCGTCCAGCAGGGAACAGTGAGCTCCTGGCATTGGCGTCTTATTTAAATGCTCTGGGTTCTCTAGTCCTTTGGGACATCAAAGGTAGATGCAAAATCTGTGTTCTTGGCTGAGAAGACTTTTGTTTTCGCGGTGGTATTGTTTCCCAAAAGTTATACCAAGGACCTGTTTTGGATTCTCAGTGCGGAGGACAGAGAACTACAGCAGTAGATGATATTTGACCATATTAAAAGTGGTTGTTTGTTTTAGAAAGAGAAATTCTAATGAGTCTCGTATTTTCTAAGTTCAAGTTTGCAAAAGCAACAGGTGTCCGTGCATGCGTCCCAAGCTCCTTCTGTCCCTTTTCTCTGCTGTCATGTCATCCTGGCATCCTGTGGGCTTGTTTCTCAGTGTGTTAGACTGTGAAAGTACCTGTGGGGTCCTCAGAGGGGAGTGGTGCTCCTGGATTTCTTGGGGAAGGGGGGATTTTTAGGTCATATCCTTCTCTGTTACTTAGCAATGCCACCTTCCCCTTTGCCTTTTTGGCCAAGTAAAATGATACGGAGAAGAAAAAGCTTGTGTAGTTCAGGTTCCCCTTTTGTGATTTGCAGCATCTACAAAAGATCAACCAACAAAAACTCCACAAAACAAATAAAACCTCGGCTAACCCAGACTGCCTGGGCTTGGGATAGCTGATTTTCCTAAGGACGGCCTTCATCTGAAATTGCCAGGACCCCAAACATGACTGCACGAACCTGAGCCTCTATCCATGCAATAACAGAATGTGCAGCCCTCTCTCTGCTCACAGAGTTGGATTCCGAGTTTCTGGTTTGTTTTTCAGCTATAGCCTTTGTAAAGGCAGCGAGAGGCTCTCAGAAAGAATTTAGCAATCTATCCAGGGAGGCTGTTAAGAATGCACTGTTATTGCTGGTTATGCGGGACTGAGCTATGTGCTCTGAGCACAGAGAAAGCTCTACTAATTATGTTAACACAAAGAGAATGAGATCTCTGATATCTCACGGATCTCCACAGAACACGAAAGCCGAAAGAGTCTAAAACACACATTTATATCTCTGACTTTGTGCATAGATACTATATACACATGTACGTAAAAATGCCATAAACTGATGCCCCAAACTGAAGGGAAGAGATACTTTGGAAAAATAAAAATGAGGGCATGAGAGAGAGAAAAAAATTCAGACTGCACACAAGCAAGGAAGTTATGTATTTGTTTTTTATTTCCCCCAGCAGACAAAAAACAGTCTCTAAGATAAACAGAATTAACAAAAGTCTCTGGCCCTCCCCTGGCATGCGTCTCCCCTTGCAGGGAAGCGGTTTGCAGGCTGCCGGCTCACACATAGATGTGATTGTGTGCACAGCCGACTCCAGCTCTGTGCAGCAGCTTCACACACACAGCCCACCCCCACTCCAGCTGTCTTTCAGAGCCTTGCTGGGGGACCCAGTTCATAAACTGCCACGCCACGTGCAGCTTCTGCAATCTCAGTGGAAAATGAACAAAATCCGTTTTAGAAAGGACTGAAGTAAGTAAAAGGACCATTACAGACTCCACAGAGACACTAAGCCGATGACATGGCCTTTTGTTTGTCAGATCCACACTCCTGATAGGGTCACAAGGAATAGTTTGCACACAGCCTCCGTCATGCTGAGACGCACCTTCTCTTCAGGCTGTGGGTGTTTTCCCTTGTGTTGTCCTGAGAGAAGAGCCCCTTCCGTTACGCGTGGCACAGGTTCCGTGAGTGCCTGACAAAGATCTCACCCTTGCTTTCAAACTGAGGCTGGCCCGAGGAAGCCACAGGTCTCCATATGTGTTATGTCTCTGATGGCCAAATGCATTCACTGACGTGGAAGTCTGCTTGGTCTATATGTTTCATAGAAGCTACCCTGCACAAGGGAGGTATCTAGCAAGGCTCATGTTTCTGTACAAATGTCCTTGGGTATGATTTGTCTTGTACCTACTGGGCAGACTTGCAGACTTGAAGCAGGATTCGCTGCTGGGAGATGCCAGGCCATGAAGCTGGTACCACCTCCACTGTCTTGGAACTGACTCAGAGTTAAATTGAGACTATTTTCCCCAATATCCATACTTATTTTTCCACCTGATGCTGAAAACGTCCTCTTTTATTCATATAAGGAAGGATATAGCCATTGGGAATTGTACCTAAACATATGGTTTGAGCATTTGAGCGTTTTATGAACCAACAAAATTGCTATGCTAGATCTTTTTGGAAGCAAAAGATATGCTGTTTTAGGGTTCTTCAGCATTCACAAGAGAGGCTAAGCTCTCACTTCATTACCCAAATTATTGCTCAGAAGACAGAAAGCCCTTGGTGTTCTTCCCTTTGCATAACGAGGAGTGATGAGTTGTTGGAAAGAATGCTGGCCCTCGAGCTGGGAGAACTTGCTTGGAGACTTCAGGCAAAATAAAATGAGATGAGCTGCCGGGGCTGCATCAGGCCGGGATTTCAGGTGCTGCTGGATGCAGACATAGAACTAGGCAATGCACGGGGAGTTTTATTTTATTTCATTTCACTTTAAGTTCTGGGACACATGTGTAGAAAGTGCGGTTTGTTATAGAGGCGTACATGTGCCATGGTGGTTTGCTGCACCTGTCAACTTGTCATCTAGGTTTTAAGCCCTGCGTGCATTAGGTATTTGTCCTAATGCTCTCCCTCCCTGTGCCCCTGACCCTCCAACAGGCCACAGTGTGTGATGTTCCCCTCCCTGTGTCCATGTGTTCTCATTGTTCAACTCCCATTTGTGAGTGAGAACATGCGGTGTTTGGTTTTCTGTCCCTGTGTTAGTTTGCTGAGAATGATGGCTTCTAGCTTCATCCACGTCCCTGCAAAGGACATGAACACATTCTTTTTTATGGCTGCATAGTATTCCATGGTGTATATGTGCCACATTTTCTTTGTCCAGTCTATCATTGATGGGCATTTGGGTTGGTTCCAAGTCTTTGCTATTTGCACAGGGAATTTTAAAGTTAGGGCTGGACCCTCCTAGGAGGCCTTTGTGTAGAAAGTATGCAAATAGCTGAAACTCCCTTGAGAGGGAGAATTTCACAGTGGTTGGGGATGGGGAATCAACAGGCCTATTTGCGAGCAACCTTTAAACCGTCTAGCCCAGTTGCTGCCATGAAGCCACCATGGCTGATTATTTGTTTGCCTCAAAACATGTTTGTATCAGGACAAACGCAACCAAAATGCCAATCATGATCATGAAGATGAATCAAACAATTGATTGCCAGGAACACGGAGTCTTAAAGCAGGCCTTTCACCAGGGAGATTACATTCAAGTAGGGGAGGAAGAACACTCACGAATGGGCACCCACTAATGTTCTAAAGTGTGTAGCAAGGTGTTGTGAGCCCAAATGTGTCCTCATCCTCCTGTCCCCCAGTTCAGGTTGGGTTTCCAGTACCTCAGAATGTAACCGCATTTGGAGATAAGGTCTTTAAAGGTGACCAAGTTAAAACAAGGCCATTAGAGTAGGGCCCTATTCCAATATGACGGTATAGGAAGGCGAAGAGACACAGGCACGTGCACGTGCAGAGAAAAGGCCATCTGAGGACACAGCAAGGCGGCCCTCGCAGGCGGTGGAGAGGGGCCCAGGAGACACCAACGCTGCTAACACCTCGCTCATGAACTGTGAACAGATAAATTGCTGTTGCTGGAGCCACTGCATCTGTGGTACTTTATAATGGCGGCCCAAGTGAATGAATACACAGAGAATAGGGAGTAGGGCCCCAGCGTGCTGCAGAGGACCAGGGAGAGGAGGCGTTTCTTCCAGTTGGAGTAGCGTGAAAAGGCATTTTAAAGAGGAGAGATCTGAGCTGGAAGAAACAGCCACCGGCGTGGTGTGTGTCTTTACATCTTACTTCAGGCCTAAGCTCTCTCTCTGAAGAGCGGTGTGTGGATCAACTTCATTCTAATGAAAACGCAACCGGTTTAAATGCCCTTGGAATGCTTTCTGTTTTAGTCTACCTTACCATGGATCTTTTCGTAAAGTTATTCTCTCTTTGGGGTAAATTCACATTTGACTGAAGTGGAGTTTAACATAAAGTCAAGGAAAGAAAGCAGTGATTTCTTCAATCCAGGTCATGGGTAAGAGGGAAATGCTGCATCTGTTTTGAGGCAGCGTAACTTAGCATCATTTTGCTAAGGCTAATGGTAACATTTGTTTGCAATTCTCAAACACTTCTGGTTAAGCAGTTGGGGAAAGGGGCCTAGAAACGTTCTGAGTAGCGGGGAAGCCAGTCTAGAATTTTAGAAACGTTCTGAGTAGCGGGGAAGCCAGTCTAGAATTTTATCTTTGCTGCCAGTAACCTACCAAGAGATGAACAGATGCTGAAGTAAGTTTGTTCCACAGTATATTATTATTATTTCAACATTTAGACACTAGTAAATAAAGTGCAGGGAAATTCAATGTTTTGTTTCAGGCACCAAAGAACGTCGTGGTTGAGCTAAGGTGGGGGAGCAGGCATCAGAGACCCCGTTCTCACACAGTAACTGGCCAGGGCCTAGGCCTGCATCTTAGAGTGGCCAGAAGGTTGTGCAAGTGACCTGAGACCCAAGGATAGAGATCTCCCCAAGACAGTCCAGGAAGCAGGGAGAGACTGAATCATCGTGCTCCTCTATGGAAATCGAGGCAACAACAGGGATGTTAACTACTCAGCCTTACTATTTGTGCCACGGTATTTTGTCTTGCACTCCTCGAAATTACCTGTGACACAAATTCTTACCAGATATCAAGGATCCAATGTTCTGGGGTAAAACAGCAGAGTAAGGTATACTTCCTACCACCCCGCCTTTTAAGAAAACATCTAATTTAAATTAAAACTGGACCAAAGGCAATCAATGCAGAAAGTATTTGAACAGTCGTGTTTCGAGAAAGCCCACATCCTCAGCCTTCTGCAGAATTCAAGCTTCCTTTGAGGGGCTGTGCACAGACTCTGCATATGCACAGCTCCAGGTAGGGCGGAGACAGCCTCCCTGGTCCCCTCCGCTCTCCTTCCCCCAGGATTAGCATTTACATGGGGACATTGCCCCAGCTTGTGAGCCTCCTTCAATATAGGTAGCTCCTGAAATAAACGATCTGTATTCAGCGTGCCCTCTTCCTGTCTTCCTACTCTCTCTTGCACCAAATCCAGCCAAGCTTCTGTTTGGAACAGTGTCTTCCCGAGGGTCCTGGTCATTCCCAGCCTTAGTTCCCTGGCTGGGAGCTGCATCTGCCTGACAGCTCACGGGTCCCAGGACCCTGTCCTCTCTCGGTTTCCTTTTACTTTACTCACTCCTTCATCCCTTCCCTTGGTTCCTCCTGATCTCCCTGACCTTCCTTTGTCTCACAGTGAAATCAGCTGACCTTTCAAGGTCGATCTTCAGCCTCTCCTCCCCCGACCTCCGTTGCTGACCCCTGGCTGAAGCCACCACTCCGACTGCCTGGAGACTCCTCTGCTCCAGCTCCCTCTCACTGCCTGCCCTGCAACTAGAGGAGCCCTGTTTTGAAAGCAGTGCCTGCCCTACAACCAGAGCAGCCCTGGGAAAGCAGTCCTGATGACGCCACTCCTCTGTTCAAACCCTCCAGCAGGTTCTGTTGTACCCCAAGAGGAATCTAACGCTCTTGCAGACCTGGCCCCATAGGTCACCCAGCCCCTTCAGGGCCTCGCTCCCACCACCCTTCTCTTCGCTTGCTTGTGTCCCGCTGGGCATGCTCGAGCATGCTGTTCCTCCTGGCTGCTTCCCTTCTGCTTGTTCCCCAGAAAGGCCCAAGCTGGGCATCACTGCATTCTTCAGATCTGACCCCTCAGGTCACCGTTGCGGATGCGTCTTCCCTGGCCACCCCACCAGCACTCTCTATCCCTCTTACTCTCTTTATTTTCCATCACGGCACCAGTTTATTTATTTCTATCTTCAAATAAAATTTATTATAGTGGGCCAGGCGTGGTGGCTGATGCCTGTAATCCCAGCACTTTGGGAGGCCGAGGCAGGTGGATCATTTGAGGTCAGGAGTTCGAGACCAGCCTGTCTAACATGGTGAAACCCTGTCTCTACTAAAAATACAAAAAAATTTAGCTGGGTGTGGTGGTGGGTGCCGTAATCCCAGCTACTCAGGAGGCTGAGGCAGGAGAATCACTTGAACCCGGGAAGTGGAGGTTGCAGTGAGCCAAGATCATGCCACTGCACTCCAGCCCGGGCAACAAGAGCGAAACTTCATCTCAAAAAAAAAAAAAAATTACTATGGGGAAAAAGCATTATAATGATGATTAAGACATTCAGAGTTTCAAGGAAATGAATGGTCACTTTGATATTCGGCACTTCTAAACTAATAAGGAGGAGAAAAAACTACAATCATGCCTTGCTCACACGAAAGCAGTTCGCATTTAGTGAACTGATTACCCTTTACGTCTAGTAATCTTATATATCTCAAAATGTGTCTGTCAGTTTTGTTTTAAATTTTGATTATAAGGTTGGAGTCAGAAAGAGGCCTGGAAGAAGAGTCACCTCCAAGGAGAGCTGTGTCAAAGTAGGAGATGAAAGAGGCTGGGGATGGTGGGAGAAAGTTTAACCAGGAACCAGTGGTCAGCACAGCCCAAGGGAGAGCCTCGTTGTAGTGAAGATCGCTGAAGTCGAGAAAGTGGAGCCAACAGCCACGCATGGAACCAGGCACATGATTCAGAACCAGCGTGGAACACTGTGAGGACGGTTCAGGCCTAGGTGTGAGTGGTGTGGCTGTCAGACCTAGGCACACATGTGGCAGCTTAAAGGGACTTGCACGGCCACCCTTGTGTTTTCAGCCTCTGACCCAGGCTGCTTAGGTGGCCAGGCTGTGTGTGCCAGCATCGCAAGGAGCTACTTAGATGTTTAAAAATATCAGGACATGTTATGGGTTGGTTTGTACACCCCCAAAACCCACGTGTTGATACCCTACCCTCTAATATCTCAGAATTTGACTGTATTTGGAGATAGGATCTTTAAAGAAGTAATTAAGGTAAAATGAGGTCACTAGGGTGGGCACTAATCCAGTATCGCTGGTATCTTTATAAGGAGAGGAGATTAGGACCCGGACGGGCACAGAGGGAAGACCACATATAGACACAGGGGGAAGGCGGCTGTCTGCAAACCAAGGAGAGAGGCCTCAGAGGAAATCAAGCCTGATGACATCTTGATTTCAAACTCCCAGCCTCCAGAACTGTAAGAAACTAGATTTCTTTTGTTTAAGCCACGCAGCCTGTGTTACTTTGTCATGACAGCCATTGGAAAGCAGTATAAACAGGATCGTGACACTAGGCTGCTAATGGAAAAATGCAGGGTTTTTTTACACA
The DNA here is from genome assembly GCF_028878055.3 of Symphalangus syndactylus. NCBI lineage: Eukaryota > Metazoa > Chordata > Mammalia > Primates > Hylobatidae > Symphalangus > Symphalangus syndactylus. The sequence goes on along the minus strand of NC_072426.2, from coordinate 157,395,728 downwards.
GCCCACTTCTATGACCAAACCTACTCACTGAGAGTTTCTGGTGACTTCTGCCCTGAGATTGAGGCAGTCATGGTGTGTTAGCTTCCTAGAGCTGCTATAGCAAATTTGGATGCCTAAAGTCTGAAATCCAGGTGTGGGCAGGGCCATGTTCTCTCTGAAGTCTCGAGGGGAGAATGTGTTCTGCACTTTCCCCCGCCTTCTGGTGTCGCCGACAATCCTCGGTATTCCCTGGCTGGTAGATACATCACTCCAACCTCTACTTCCATTGTCACAGGGCATTCTCTGTGTTCCTCTGTGCTTCTCCTTCTTATAAGGACACCAGCCATGTTGAATTAGGGCCCACCTTAATGACATCATCTTAACTTGATTACGTCTGCAAAGGGCTTATTTCTAATAAGGTCACATTCACACATCCTGAGGCTCAGAACTTCAATGTATCTTCTTGGGGCCACAAGTCAACCCATTACACATGGTCCAGTGGAGAAAGCTACAGATTTGCTGTCAAAGATCAAACTTAATCTATTCTGTCACTTTTTGACTTTCAGAATTTGAACAGCTTCTTTTGAGTGTTAATATTTTGTTTTGTTTTGTTTTTGAGACGGAGTCTTGCTCTATCATCCAGGCTGTAGTGCAGTGGCGCGATCTCGGCTCACTGCAACCTCCGCTTCCCTGGTTCAAGCGATTCTCCTGCCTCAGCCTCCTGAGTAGCTGGGACTACAGGCACCTGCCACCACACTTGGCTATTTTTTTTTTTTTTTTTTTTTTTGTATTTTTAGTAGAGATGGGGTTTCACCATGTTGGCCAAGCTGGTCTCGAACTCCTGACCTTAGGTGATCCACCTGCTTCGGCCTCCCAAAGTGCTGGGATTACAGGCATGAGCCATTGCGTCCAGTGAGTGTTAATGTTTTATCAGTAGAATGTAGAAAGTAAATGTTATCCAATAGGCTTGCTGTGAGAACAGAATGAGCAAATATATGTGTAAACTCACCATTAGTAAGAGTGTACATATTACCCCCTTTATCAGTAAGGTGAGGCTGAGTTATGTTGTTGCAACAAGCAATTCCACACCACGTCTGTCTTAGAATAGCTCAGGTTTATTCCTCACTCATGTGCGTGACCTTGAGGAATGACCTCCCCCGCCGATTTCCTCTTCATTCTGGGACCCAGGCTGAAAAAAGCAACTTCTAAATGAGACATGCTCGTCTCATGGCAGAGGTAAAAGAGAAAATAGAACATTGTGATCATGGGTAGTTTGGGCAAAGGAGGAGAAGTGAGTGTGGTCAGGTCAGAAGGAGGGGGTGCTGAGCCCATTCACCATCTGGGTGTGGGTTGGGGGTTACAGAGAATAGAGTGTGTAAAAAACATGTGCAATTGATGAAAGTCGATGAAAGCCATACCAAAGGATAGTCCAACAGGCTCCTCCTCCCCTCCTGTTCCACTCCAGACATCACCACATCTATCCTTTGTGATGGGCTGTAAGTGAGGGGGAGAGTTGAATTTGAAGAGCATCCATGAGGCAGAACTTGCTGACTGGCTGATGAGTGAATATGAAAGAAGGGCCTGAACAGATGCCACAGCTGCAAGATCTTCTGAAGTCTGAGTAAAGGGGCTCCCATTAGCACAGTTGGGAAAGTTTGAAGGGCTGTTTATCTCAGTGAGATTTATTTGGAAAAGTAACTTTTCATCAAATTATATTTCAAGTTGAGTAAGATATTCACTTGGCATTAGCCCTTTAGGGGGTCAAAGACAATGTCTTAAAGGAGAGTTCAAGAAGCATGCAGAATACCACTGAGGCAAAGGAAAGAAATTGATCCTGTGGGTCCTAGTGGACCCCAGTAAATGGACTTCCTATCTCACTGCTTGCTGCCCAGCTGGTAGAGAATATTTCTCACAGATGCACAGTTAAAATCTGTCTTCCCACCTGAATTAACTTTTGTCAACATTTTGTCATATACTTCCCAGAGACACCTAAGAACATTTTTTCCACTTAAAACTATACTCTCTGTAATGAGCCTCGATTACGCTGCCTAAAGAAGCAGGCATGGTAGGCGAGGTGTCCAGCAGTAGAAGCTAGAAGTGGGTAAGAGCACTACTAACCAGCCATGCCCCGAGAAAACAAAATGTGTTCTAAGAATTTACTAAAATAATGTCTCCCAGCACATCATTATTTAAGCTCCTATCAACAGATCTCTCTGCACTGAAGTGTCACTTTTCAAAAACTATGTTTCTTTTGGCCTCCGTGGTGATGAGAGGGTGTTCTGATTATATGGCATTCAGCTGCTGGAAACTCACTCCATGAAGAAGGGAGTGGTGGTTAGAGTAGGGGGCAAAGCTGTAAAATGTGGTGAAAGCTTTTGGTTGTAATAACAGCAAAGGCGTTTCCAGAAGGCTTGTCCACGTGGAGCCACTGTGGTCCACATACCATGGCGATCTCACAGCTCGCCCCCGCTTCCCTCACCCCAATGTTGATTGATAGGATCATATGCCTCCTGCCAAGGCTTTGGGGGTGGCTGACCCCTGCAGCTCCAGTTCCTGCTCAGCATGAGCGCTGTGCCAAAAGTGGGTTAAAGGGCATTTCAAATTAATTTGGAGGGAGCCTGACTCAGGAGGTTAACATTCAATTCAGAGACACCTTCAGCAACACCTGCTCGAGTTTCAGAGCCCCTCTCCGTGAATAGGCCCATTGTGTCCACACAATAACCAGGCAGAGACCTGGGGCAGGGCTGGGGGTCCTGGGGGCCCACATGCAGCGTTTGACTCTTGTTGGACACTTTGCTTGGCCTGAACCAACTCCCATCACCAGCCCTTTCGATAGCAAGGAGAGAAGATTCAGAAGGCAGATCATGGAACGACGCGTGGGCCACCTTATTTAGGCAAAGGGCTGTTGGGGCTGAGAGCAATGGAACTTTGGTCCAGGATACTGAAGATCTTTGCTTCTCGATGAAGGAACTCCCTGGGGCACCTTCAAGAGCACATGCATGGGAGAATGTGTGTACATGTCTGCAGCAGAACACCCCGGGCTGAGTGCTAGGGACCAGGAGTGGGCTCCAGGTGTGCCAGGAGGCCAGGTCCCCTGGGAGAGCAGTCTCATCCACTCAACCTGGGTTGCCCAGCCAATTATCTGCACAGGGCAGGCTGCAAAGCAGTGTGGGCCACAGGGCAGGGAAAGGGGGCAGAGGATCCGGCTTCTCCTGACTGCCACAGTCCGCAGGGACTTGGATACATTACATCAATTTCCTGGTCCTCACTCTTGCTGTTTAGCATGAGAAGACCAGACAAATGGAACCCTGAGGTTGGTTGTGCATTTAGTGAGTACGCGATTGATGTTAATTAGGTTCTGGCCACCTAGGTGTGCTAACCCCAACGGAAGCCAGAAAGGTTCACAGTCACTCGATAGCCAATTACATATGCTTGAATCCACCTTTTGTTGAGAGGCCTCCACGCACTACGGATCATGTAATTAACCAACACACAAGCAGTAATAACAGTGTGGTAAGGAACCGCAGCGATGGCTCGGGAGAGCAGCACACCAACAGATGAGCCGAGTGGGTCCGGACGTCCTTGGGACACTGGTCAACGGGGTCCTCGCTGCTTCTGGCATCAGATGCCAAAATTGGGAGAAGGCTTCAGAGCTCTCATGGGCAGAGGCCCTAAGGGTGTCTTGAACGAGGCCAGTTCTTGGCTGCTTTTATTGTCCTCCCAGATGAGTTTGTTCTCATCATCTAAGCCACCTTTCACTTTCTATCGGTCTGTTTCAGGGTTGGGGTGGCACTAGGCAGCAGCAGGTGTCATCACTTCAGTCCATCGCACATGTGTATATCGCTTTGAGGAGGGAGACAGCTTCACAGCGGCCTTACTGATACTTGGCATGAGTGACTCCATTTTGAGACATTAGGAGCACACATTATTATATCAGAGATGTGTGCTGGGAATGTTCTAGGTGCTGGAAATACCATAGAGAGGTTCTTAGAGCCCACTGAGTGGGAGCAGACGGAAAGGGGGGGGACTGGCGTGGGCTCCCAGCGAGATGCTGTGTCCCTTGCCCTGTTTTATGATCACAGTAGCTCCAATTTGACCTGTTTTGTACATATGAAGAAAGTGGTCTACAGTTTATCCCACTGGACACCGATGGCCCCTAACAAGGACTGGCCTGAGGGAAGGGTAGATGGCAGCAGACAGAAGTCCTGTGTCTGTGGATGTCACGGTGGAGACACCCACGGAATTTGCCTAAGCGGCCCCCAAGCCTTGGGCTCTCCTTCCACGTTCTGCACATGGATCAATCACAGTAGCCCATCAGCTCTGCAGCATGTCTAGCTTTCCCTGAAAGATCCTCTGTGTGTCTAAGGATTTGGCTTTCACAGGCGGACTTGAGAAAACATTCTTCTTTAAAAGTTGAAAGCAGCCACTGTACAGAAACATAAATGTTTGGGAGAAAACCTCAAATATTGTGTTCTTCAGCCACTCACTAGCAGACCAAGGGCCTAGCCTGGAACCTGCTCCCCAGCCCCCTTCAACCTCTGCCTGGCAGCCCAGACTCCTGACAACAGCCCCCCAGCCCATGAGATATCTCATCACGGAGCCCACCAAAGAGGGAAGATGGGTAACTTTGAGGCTGGGGCACGTCAAGGCATGGGGGAGCCTGAGAGAAGATGCCTCAGCTCCAGCAGCCCCTGGAAAATGCTGCCATGTCACTTAGCCTGGGATGTTCCAAGCAGGGTGATCTGTGTGTTGAGTAGCCAGTTATGTTAAAACCATTCATGCATGTTCCCCTGGTCTCTGGTCAGACATGCTCTGTGACATGGAGGCAGCATCTCTCGTTCTCTGTTCAGCCAGACTCTTCACAGAGCCCCTGCAAGGAGATACCACCATTCAGGTCATCAAGGCCCCAGCACAGGGTACTTGCCGGTTAGAGGGAAAACATACCTTGGAAGATGCCTAAGAAACCAGGAATCATGGTACCTATCGGGATGGCAACTGGACAGATGAGACACCAAGATGGGACAGAGACATCCTGTTGCCTATGTTTTTGAACAATGTGGATTACTTACCTATTTGCAATATTAAATGAAAAATTCGTATCAGATCCAATGAGACTTGCTCAACTCTAGTAGAACAAGCAGACATCTTGTTCAACATTGATTAAATCCCCACTTGTGATTTAGGGAAATACATTCACATTCAAAGAGTTTTTAAATACATGTTCCTCAACCTAGCGGACCTAAAGCAATGTTTTGTGGTTTGGTTTGCTTTTCTCAGTCTGCACTGCAGACTTGCAAACAGTGACTAGCCAGGGCTCAGGACACCTAAGCTCGAGGTTTTTGTCACTATCCTTCTCTCAATGCCACCACCTCTGGGAGCTGCCACTGCCCCTCTGAGAAGCAGGACTAAAGGCCACCTATGAGGCCTCCTGTAGTGTGCAGCCTTGGAAAGGCCCCCATTTCACAGGTGGGTCCCTGCAAGCAAGATCTGTCCATGCGGTAATCCCCACTACTGTTGGTCTGTACTCCCTCAGGGGCAGTGGAGTGTGAACCATCTCCACGTTGGGGCCCAGTGCTTGCTCAAAGGAGACATTGGTTCTTGTTTGTTGGACTGCACTGGCTCAGAGCCAGGGACTGGGCTTTTCCCAACTCTGTGGCAGAAGTCTCGGGTTCCCCATCTTTCTACAAGGCTCTGGAGTTTTGCTGCCAAGCCCTGTCTGTTGGTTGAGGTTGTGCTCTTTTCTAACAAACTACCCAATGCATCATATGCCTGTTTTGATCTCACTGGATTCTGGATTCTTCTGGCCAAGCTCCATGGGCCCCTAAGTCCCCTCCCCTCATCTTCATGCTGGATGCCTCTCTCACCCTTAAGGCCGACAGCAACACCACTGCCATGTTCATCCTGTTGTCCTGGACTTCCCAGCACCCAGAGCTATCCCTGGTGTTTGCTGGTCTCTGTGGCAGGATCTAATTCCAGGTTCCAGTTACTCCCAGTCTGGCCCATTCCCCTGCAGCTTAGCTGGCTGGCCTTGTCCCAAACCATGACACCCCTCCCTGCACATTTCTATGAATGACTTTCATAGTCCATTTTAGCATGCTGTCTGTGTAAGACAGAACACTAAAACTATACGAATGAGCTTGGAAATATGTAACAAAATCCACTACACCCCAATCCAAATTTCCCCCAAAGGCATTCAGAATTACAAAATGCCAAAAGCAGAGGATGACTTAGAGATGCCAGTGCGTTTGTCTTATTGTGCAGGACACAGAGGCCAAAGATTCAGATCCGGTAACCAGATAAAGGGAGAAGAACCACATCAAGTGCAGGTTTCTGAGCTGGGGCCAGCATCTGGCGTCCCTTAGATGGTCGCCCAGGCATTCCCTTCCAGCCCCTCTCGCCATGTGCCCAAGGTGCCCTCTTTGCCTGAGCTCTCGACCTTATTTTGAGTACTCTACTCTTTCAATTCTGAACTTCTCTGGGTTGCTTTTGCTTCTTTCTTCACCCTCATTAACATCTCCCAGGATGTACAATCTGAGATGGAGATGAGATTCAAAGCAGTGCGAGAGAGAGAGAGAGTGTGTGTGTGTGTGGTACATGTGTAGATTTCATCAACAATTTGACCCAGGAGGAGGTGGAGCCACCTAGAAGATTGTGGCTGGTTTCTGGACTCAGCTTGGCCATCCTATTTTCTAGTGCCGTGAATAATAACTGAAGACTGGCTGCTATTCCTTAAACCCTTTACATAATCCCATCAAGCTCTGAGGGAACAGATAAGAAAAGCACATTCCAAGGAATTCACTCTCAGCCTGTGTCAACATGTATTATAACGTCCAGCTAAAAGCTAAAAGAATCTAATAAAAACAAAGAGACTTTACCCAATCCCCAACCACCTGTTTGCCTGTTCTTTTGAACTGACTGGCCGGCTTTGGGGGGTCTTGAAAGTTGACCTCATGAGATTCCGTCAGGGGACATCAGACTGATCCCTAACCTTCAAACCAGAGGACCATAAGAGTTCTTGCAGCCAGTTGTGAGACGCCTGTTGGGATGGAATTTAAACCGTGATCTCTTCACCTCTCCCTTTTCACCTCCTGGTTTTTGTTGGAGGCCTCTCTGGGAACTCTCAGTCCTTCTCTTTGTTGACACCATCTATTCTTTCTGTAAGAGCTTTACTCCCATCCTCCCCCATACCCGCAGCCCAAGCCCCGGTTTTCCTCTGCCTGTCTTTCTCTTTCAAGCCAAAATAAGATGCCCTCCTTCCAAAAGACTTTGATGTGTAGATAGTAACATTTCACAGGTGAATGGTGCCTTGAGATCTTGTTATTTTCATCCACTTGCTAACTCCTTTTCCACTTACTGTCTGAACCACAGATTTTGGTAATTACACCAACATATAGTATTGACATACATAGTCATGTGGTGCATTCATACATGAATATTACCCATTCAAGGATATGCTGAATTTCTACTTTGTAAGAGTTCTAAAGACGCCAGGACATGGCCTCTGTCCTGAACAAGCTTGAATTAAGTTGAAGCAATTAAGTATGTGTCAAAATGAATATAATCATTAGACAGGGTGGAACAGGCACGGGGGAAGCACAGCTCATTTCTGAGAGTGTATGTGAAGTGGGAAGGTTTGCTGAGGCGAGTTATTTGAGTAAAGCCTGAAGGATCCGGACAGCTTGAAACCTGGAGGAAGGGCCTCGTGGGTGAACAGCATGGCACAAGCCAAGGGGCAGAGATGGGGTGACAAGGAGCATTTGAAGACCAGAGCTGGGCGTTGGGATGATGACTGTGACATCGCTGAGCAGGGCAAGTTTCAGGGCCAAGGGAGGCCACTCAAGTCTAAGTTGAAAATGATGGAGCCTGGGGGTCGAGTCCCCAGTGCCAGAATGAACCTCGGGTCAAGAAGTTGATCAGCTCTGTAGAGGGGGACCTGCGGGACCAGCTGGTCGTGGAGGATTAGAGAGAAAGAAGTCTTGGGTCAGATGAGAGTCTAAGCTAACCTTAGGGGAAGATTAATAAATTACTCTGTGTGTACAGTGAATTCAAGTTCACAGACTTGGGTGTATAAGAAATACTGCATTTCTCAGTTTTTATTTAAATAAACCTAAATCTATCCATGATCCTTGAACACATTCATCTAAGTGAAATCAGCCAGAAACAAAAGGACAAACATTGTATGATTCTACTTATGTCAGGTTACCTAGAGTGGTCAAATTCACAGAGACAGAGCGTAGAAGGCGAGTTGCCAGGTGCTGTGGGGACGGGGAATGGGAGTGAGTTTTAAAGGGTACAGAGTTTCCAGTTTAGGATAATGAGACATTCTGGAGCTAGACGTGGTGATGGTTACACAGCAGTGTGAATGTACTTAATGCCACTGAAGCGTACACTTAAAGATGGTTAATCATGGCCTTTGCAGGGACATGGATGAAGCTGGAGACCATTATTCTTAGCAAACTAATGTAAGAACAGAACACCAAATACCACATGTTGTCACTTATAAGTGGGAGCTGAATGATGAGAGCACATGGACACACAGAGGGAAACAACACACACTGGGACCTATCGGACGGCGGAGGGTGGGAGGAGGGAGAGGATCAGGAAAAAGAACTATTGGGTACTAGACTTAATACCGGGGCGATGAAATAATCCGTAAAACAAACCCTCATGACACAAGTTTGCTTAGGTAACAAACCTGCACTTGTACCCTTGAACTTAAAATAAAAGTTACAAAAAAATCAACATACAAAAATAAATAAAAAATTAGAAATTAGAAATTTAAAAAAATGGTTCAAATGGTACATTTTTGTGTCATGTCTATTTTACCAAGATTAAAAAAAAATCTGACTCTGACTTCCAAGCCACTGGGCTTATCGGCATTTCAGTTTTGGCCACTGCTGGGTAGGTGAGGGGTGTCTTTTTCCTGCTGAGGTCTAGGAAAGGTCCTTAGGTCATACACAGTCCCACGGAGTCGGGGCAGCAGCACTGGTCATTGGTCCACACTCGGTCCCTCCAAATGCCCATGTGCCAGTACATGTGTCTCCAGAGACCAGGCTCTGTGGCTTTGGGCTGGACAACCTTGTGCCAAGACGCCAGCCTTCCCCATTGTATCTCACAGACATCAGTCCTCCCGTGTGGGTTCTGCCATCAAGCAGGGCATTGTCTCCCACTCTCCCCGGACAGGCTGACTCCTTCTTTTTCTTCCCTGGTCTGGGAAGAAGACTACTTACCAGGGCCACCATCGTGAATGTGGCCTGTGCAGTCCCACAGTTCTCTGTGCTTATTAGGACCCTGTGCTTGGTTTAATGCACTGTTGTCACTGTTTTGAAATTCTTAATAATTTGTGGATGAAGGATCTCACGTTTTCATTCTTCACTAGGCCCTGCAAATTATGTGGCCTGTCTTGCCTTCTTGTCCTCTTGTCTTCTCTGAAAGGCATGTGACTTTCTTCCCTCCCCGCCAGAAACATTGCCACGATGTGCTCAAATGCACTCAGGAGGGGTGCATCCAGCAGTCATCGTGGCTGTTTGTTGCTCCAGAAACACAAGACGATGAGGGGGAACACACGGGAGAAAACATGTTAATTAATGTGCAGTGAAACATCTCAGTAGAGCATCTCAATGAATTGTTTATATTCTTGCACTGCGACGCTTGCAAGACATTCAGGTGGTGACTTCTTAGCAGCCATGAAGGCCTGGAGATACTGACTGAGGAAGGGGAAATCATCTGAGTAGATGAGGGAAGATGATGGTAAGAAAGAAGAACCTCGGGGACCATGCTCACATTCAGTGGGCACAGTGTGGAAGAAGAGGTATCAAAGGAGACAAGGAAGAGGCAAAGAGCTATCAGGGACCGTGGCAACACAGATCAAAAATAACATTAGGATCCCAGCAGTGCCAGAGCAATCAAGGAAAGACAAAGCTTCTAACAGAAGAAAGTCAGTATTATCAAACTGAACAATTAAAGAATATAAGAAATGAAAACATCCTTAGGTGAGGGGATTTGTACTTAGCAGCAGAGTTTGCGAGACCTCTACTGGAGCTGGAAAGGAGGAAAAATGCTTTGTAGGTAAATTCTGCATTTGGAGCTTTGGTGGTTGGTATTTGCCTGTGTAGCTGGGAATCTGGAGAATGTAACCTAATTTCCATATGCTAATTAGGTCCCATATATGGATCTATAGTGGTGATCTTAATTGATCTTTTAAAATGATTACTAATAGCTTTATTGAGGTATAATTTACATGTTACAAAATCCAGCCATTTTAAGAGTACAACCCAGTTACTTTTAGTATATTTACAGAGATGTGCAACCACTGTGACAGTATACTTTTATTTAGAATATTTTTATCACCCCAAAAGGAAACTTTATGCCCTACAGTTGCTTCCCATCCTCACCTCCAGCCCTAAGCAACCTCCAACTCTGCCTTTATAGATTTGCCTTTTCTGGACATTTCATACACATGGAATCATACAATATGTGTTCTGTTGGGTCTGGCTGCTTTCATGCACTAACTCTAATGATTCAGAGGTTCGTTAATGTTGTATTAGTACGTTTCTCCTTTTATTGCCAACTATTGCACTGTGTGGATAGGCCACATTTTGCTTCTTCATTCACCAATGGATGAACATTTGGGTTGTTTCCACTTTGTGGCCATTGTGAATAATACTGCTGTGAACATTTGTGCACAAGCCTTTGTGTGAATATGTGTTGTCATTTCTCCTGAATAGATACATAAGAGTGAAATTGTTGCATCGTAGGATGATAATTCTGTGTTTAACATTTTGAGGAATTGCCAAACCATTTTTCAAAATGGCTGCACCACTTTACATTTTCACCAGCAACGTGTGAGGTTCTGACGTCTCCACAACCTCGCTGACACTTGTTATTGTCTTTTTAAAATTAGAGCCACTCTGATTAAAGAGCCATTATTGTCTTTTTTATCAAAGCCATTCCAGGGTTATGAAGTGGCATTTCATGGTGGTTTTATTTGCATTTCCCTGAAAACTAATGATGTTGAGCATCTCTTCTTTTCATGTGCTTGTGGACTGTGTGATAATTTCTTTGGAGAAATGTTTATACAAATCCTTTTAGTCATTTTAAAAATTAGATTGTCATTTTATTTTTAGTTGTAGGAGTTCTGTCTATATTCTAGATGTAAATTCCTTATGGGATATAGGATTGGCATATATTTTTCTTCCAGGCTGTGGGTTGTCTTTTCACTTTCTTCATGAGATGTCTTGGTGTACAAAAGCATTTAGTGTTGATGAAGTCCTATTTATCAACTTTTCCTTTTACAACTCGTACTTTTTGTGTCATAATGACAAAATAATTGCCTAACCCAACATCGTGATGATTTACTCCTATGTTTTCTTGTAAGACAAAGAAAATTTCTAGCTCTTACATTTAAGTTTGTGACCCTTTTTGAATTAATGTTTATATACAGTGTGAGGTAGTTGTCCCCGCACTATTTGTTAAAAAGACTATTCCTTTTCCATTGACTATTTCTGACAGCTTTGTCAAAAATCAATTGACCATAAATATTAGAGATTATTCTTGGGCTCTCAATTTTATCCCAATAATCTATTGATGTTTAGGTGTATCCTTATGGTGAGATCAGACTCTCATGATTGCCACAGCTTTGTAGAAAGTTTTGAAATCAGTATGCATAAATCCTTTAATTTTGTTCTTTTTAAGACTGTTTTGGCTATTCCAAGTCACTTGTACTTTCATATTACATTTGGAAGAACATGTCAACTTTTGCCAAAGCCAGCTGGAATTTGGATAAGGATTGTGTTGAATCTGTAGTCCAACTTAGGTAGTATTGCCATCTTAACAATACTAAGTCTTCTGATCCATGAACATGGGCTGTCTTTCCATGTATTTGGGTTGTTGCAGTTTCCTTCAGCAATGCTTTGTAGCTTTCAGCATACATTTGGTACTTCTTTTGCTAAATATTGCTAAATATTTTATTCTTTTTGACGTTAATGTGAATGGAATTATCTTCAGAATATTATTTTTGCAGTATATACACTGCAATTATCTTCCTACCTTACTGAATTTGTTATTAGTTTAACGTTTTTTGTGTATTCCTGAGGATTTTCTGCAAACAAGAATATACAAGATCATATTTTCTGCAAATAAAGGCAGTTACTTCTTCCTTTCTATTCTTGATGCCTTCAACTGATCTTTATAGTCACCTTAGGAGTTATGTACAGGCATTTTACAGATGAGAGAACTTTCATCTAGAGAAGCTAAGTGCCTTGCCTGAGGTCAACTAGCCAGGAAGTGAGTGGATCAAGACCAGAACAGAGGGCTTCTGCTTCCCCCTCCATCGCTCTGCGTTCTCAACACACTGCCTCCAGTTGGCAGAGTCAGGATCTGAGAAGACAATGGATGGCCTATTTCTGTAGCACTCCTATTGTCTTCCTTTATTACAAGTAGCCAGATTCAGTCAAGCAGGGAGCAGAACGTACGTTTCCCAAATGTCTACCCTATTTTGTACTATGCTCGGTGCTAGGCACATTCAAACACTATTCCAATTAATCCTCATAAAACCCTATAAAATAGTCACAACTGTTTCCATTTTACAAACGAGGAAACCAAGGCTCTGAGATATTAAATTACTTGTTCAAGATCACAGGGCCCATAAATGGAAGAACTATGAGTACAAAATCCTGTGCTCCCCACAACATCATGCTGCCTCTTCCTTCTGGCTTCTAAGGAAGCAGCTCTCAGGGCAGTGCCATCCTGCATAGGCATCTACGTGTCTCTCTCGTAGACAGTGATCTTGTAGCTGCATTATGCACATGGCATATGCCTGCACACATAGACACCCATAGTACACGAGCCACTGCCTTTCCAGGCTTCCTTCAGACTAAGCAACCTCATGGGTAACTATTTTTTAAACCCTCCTTTGTGCGTCTCAATGGACAATGTGAACAATAAGCGCTTCTGGGGTTGAGTATAAAAGAGAGGATTCAACATCAGACACTTAGCTACTTATCTCAAATGGTCAAGGCTGCACAGTTGTGAAAAATGGCTTAAACAGGCCTCTTTTGATAAGTCACATCTGGGATACTGCCCCAGACCACCAAGATGCAGCTCTGGACAAGTTGCTTCTGATTATACTTGGTTATGGGGACCTGGGAGGGCATGGTGGTCCCAATGAGAGCAGGGTCTGACTCACCCTACAACCCACTCAATGTGTCTCATGCTCCCTGACACTTAGTAAGCACTCTATAAATGCCTCCTTGTATATGTTTTAAAGTTTCTTGAAGCTGCTGTATCCTAAATAGTTAGCCAGGTTTCCTTTTTAGCTGTTCTCTTCCCCATCTCATTTCCACTCCAAATAGAAAAGAAATTCCTGCTGCCAATCTATCAAGGGTGATATTTTTAGTCTTAGAGCAGATGAAACATCCAAATGAAAGTGAGGGTGATCAGCTCAGACATAGCTCCCCGATTCTCTCTGCTGTCTTCTCCCCGGCGACAGTCCACACACAAACCAGGATAAGTTCTAGAAGCACAAAGCAGAAATGGAAGGAATTAAGTATTTTGCAAACTCTGTCAAATATTGTGAGGGGCAAGAAGGCACCAAACTTAAACTCTGTGGTTTACCTTTTCACTAAATTCCAGATTGGTGAGTAATCCAGTACTCTGGTGGTTTAAACAACTTCTTTTGTATTACCCAAGAGATATTAGGTTTGGGAGTTCAAGCCATTTATAACAGAGAGTCTGGAAAAGTTCTCAGAGACGGCGGTTCCCTGAGGCGACATGGTGTGTGGTAGAAGGTTTTCTGTTTTAGCACCCCTGCTTCCAGGTGGTTTCATGGTCAGCAAGAGAATATGATTTTTAATAACGTGAAATAAAAAGGCAATGCTTCTGCCAAAATAAGATTACCTTGTATTTTACTCAGCCGTATTTTATATTTTCTCAGTTCTTTGCCAAATCCAACCACTTGTCTCCTCACACGAGTTCCCTTCCTTTTCATGCTCACATGCTGATCCCGGGTTCTGGCTGGCTCACTCCTCTCCGTCTCTTGGAGATATGCATGGGAGGAGAGGCAGGACGGACCAGAAGTGAGAGACACGGATTCTACTCTGGGCTGTGCTGAGATCTAAACCTTATGGCTTCAGACAACGTCTCCTTGGGTTCAAGTTGCTTTTCTTTAAAAATGAGGACATCGAGGACTCCAGGAGTTTATGTGAACGTTCCTGCAGGGTCCGCTCTATCTTCTGCCCTTCTGGCCTCGTCTGGTCTGTTTACTCCTGAGGCTTCCTGACCTTCGTCCGTGGAAAGGCAGGACTGTCATTGGTCATGAGCCCCGTTCACCGCCAGAGCTGCTGACTCAAACTGGAGCTTAGCACAGGAAGCCTGTACATGCTTACCTTTACTTTTTAAAGCGTGAATTTAGTCTTTATATACCCCTTTCCCTAGATAAGACTCAAAGTTATCATTTAAAAAGAGGGAAAATGGCCTGACTTGAGGTGGGATTTGTGGGATTAGAAATCTAGGCCAGGAATTTCTGTTTAAAATCACATCTTTCACTACCAATTCCCCTGAGGGACAAAGTCTAATTCTTTTTGGGAACTATCTAATGGACACCGTCCCCTCTGGTTTCAACACAGCACCCCTGACTCAGAGCCGTGGCCAGAAAAGGAAGGCGGCTGAGAGGAGAAATCCCCTGGCATAAGCATGAGGAACTATTTATTATATCAACTCCAATCCACTTTCCCAGCACGGCCCAGCTCTCTTAGCATGCAGAGCCACTCGGCTCCAAGCCACAGCCCCAAAGCACTTGACAGACTTGAATGGTCACCCTGGTGGGTCACACGTGGAAAGTGCAGGAAATTACATCTTCAAAGAATGGCAAATGCATCCACTTGCTTAATCACCTTATCTGTCATTTTGCTTCCTAGGAATCTTTCTAGATCTATTCAGGTTCAAGTCTAAGTGTTAATAGGGCCAGGGTTTGACTTCTTCATGGAAATCAGTACCTCCTCCATCACATAAAATGCAAAACTGGTCCTACCAGTGGGCCCAGGGGATTAACAATCAGTCTCTCATGTGTGAGCGTGACGTGTCTTTATCTTGAATGAAGCCTCCCACATTTAATTGGCAATACATTTTCCTGAATCTTTTCTCAGAAGACTTGCTTCTCTCTCCAGCTAAACTGTCCCTAACTCTGTAGCCCTCTGGAGCAATGTGGCACCGTCTTCCCACGTGGCTTCTGAACCGGCTTTCCCTCTCACGTGAGATGCCTGTGTGTGGTCTCACGGAGCTGATTCCTAGCAGCCATATGCAAACACAGCGTGGCAAGACTGTGACACGGCTTCAGGACGGAAGCTTTGAGTCGTGTGCCGACCCTTGACTCAAGCAGAGCACGGGACCTCAGATCGTCAGACAACTTGGCGGGGTGGGGGTGAAAATGGCAGTTGGTGAAGAAATTATCTTCTTTGTTTGGAACAAAAACCTAGGACAGTATTTTCTTTGGTGGAAGGAATTGGGTTAACAACATACATTGTAGGTCTTGGAATATACCTCACAGACGCCAACCTCCGTTGATGTTTTCATAAAGAGAAACCACTGGGAAAGGCTTCAGGCACAGTGGAAACTGACAGGACTTCTAGAATTGAAACGTAAACATAAGGATGGAAACAAAACACCCCTGGGTTTGTTCAGCCCATGGGCCATGTTATACTCTGTCCTGGAATGGTCTTCGATAAGAGCACGCTACCATAAAGGTAACACACAGAAGCTGACACCAAGAGGCCTATGCTTCCATACATCATCTGTCGTGACTCTAGCATCCAGTCGTAAACCTTATTTTAATTAAAGAACGTATGCTCCAAGAGCAGGACTTGGTCTTGTTCTGTGCTGTATCCCCAGCTCCTGGTCAGTGCTGATTCATTCTTCATTCATTCATTCTTCATTCAACAAAATATTTTCAGAGCTTGCTATGTGTAAATAATAGGTGTCTATTCATTCATTTATTCAAAAAGTATCTCTTACCTTCCATGGAGCCTGAGATACTCTTCTAGGCCCTGGAGATACAAATGAACAAAACAGGGCAAAGTTTCTACCCTCCTGAAATTTACATTCTTGTGAAATGTTGCAGACAAATAACACATAAATATAAACAATGTCGTGTGGTAATAAATTCTATGGAAAAAGTTAGACAAGGCACCGAGAATGACCACAGTGCCATTTTCCAAAGGATGGTCTGCAAACGTCTTTCTGATAAGATAAAATTTGAGCATAGACCTGAGCAAGGCCCTGGAGCTGGCCTGTAGGTATCCGAGAACAAAGCATTCCAGGCAGGGAACAGCGACAGCTCTGAGGCAGCTCTGGGATATTGGAGGAGGCCAAGAGCCAGTGTAGCAAGAGCAAAAAAGGAGCGATGAGAGGGGCAGGGAGGTCTGAGCGGTGTGCAGTGGTGTGGCAGCCTTCACACAGTGCTGCCCAGATCTGCTGCAGGGAACAGGGTTAACTGATGGTCCCAGCTGCTGCTCCTCTGAGTCCATCACCTTGGTGCCACAGTTTCACTTCTCCCAAGCTGACCTTGACCAATGACCGAGCAAGGTCAGGCTCCTGGTGCAGGTCTATTCCTCTAACAGGTGACGTTGGCTCAGCTTGAGGACTCCCAGCAATCTGGTCAAACCTCCTTAGATTTGCAGACATCCTTTCTACCCAATCTTTTCCTTCCCCATCTCCTCTCACAGATGCCAGACCTTACAAATGGGAGATTTTACAGCCGACTTCTGCTTCCTCCCCTCCCTCTGTGTGGAACAAGTGCTTTCTCAACACATTTCTTATATGTTTAACCTTGTCTTGGTGTCTGCTTCTTGAAGAAACAGAATGGACAAGAGGCCACGGCAGGTCCTGTAGGTTGTGGCGCAGACTTTGGATCTTATTCTGAGTGTGGGGCTTGCCTTTGGAGGGTTCTGAGTAGGGGAGTAGTGTGATAAGACTTTCATTTTAGAAAGATATCACTCTAGCACCGGGGCATGGAGAGCACCGGCCAGTGAGGCTGCGGGCGGAAGCAGAGAGGCCTCTAGGAGACTTCAGCCCAGGCCACGGCGGGGCAAACGCATGAACTGGAATTCCACTACTGATGTCATCTTCTGCCCTTCCTGCTCTTCCTAAATTCACTCAAAACCTCCTAATGGCCAGACCCAATGGCCTCTCTCAAGATCTCCCTGTGTATTTAACCTTTTGACCATTCCTGCCTCCTAGAAACTGTCTTTTTATTGGGGTCCAAGTTTTCTCCTTCCTCTCAACCTCACCTTCTAGAACCTCCCACTGACTTCTCTTTTGCTGGCCCCTTTATATTGGAGCTCCTCAGAGCCTGGTCCTTATTTCTCTTTCTTTCTTGTTCTCCCTTCTCACCTTGTCAGTCTCATGCGCATTTATTGTTAATTCCTATTTGCCACCACCCCTGCCCCCAGAAAACTGCTAATCTATTTTGTGTCTTTTTAGCTTTGTCTTTTGTAGATATTTTATCAAAACAGAATCATTCAGTATGTGGTCTCTTGGATCTTGATTCTTTTACTGAACATACTGTCTTTGCGTTTCATTTTCATTCACGTTGTAACATGTATCCATAGTTTTTCCTGTTTTACAGCGGAATAGTATCCCATTGTATGGCTATTCCTCAAGTTTTTATAATAGAAAATTTCAAAGTACAAAAGCATTGAAATAGTATCATGAATATCTATGTACCCTTTATCAAGTTTCTCAAATTGTTAAGGTTTGGCACATTTGCTGCATTTAATCATTGAGAAATATAGGTTTCTCTTTTGTTTTTGTTGGACCAGCTGAGGGTAAATTGCTAACACCTGACACTTCACCTCTAAATCCTTCAGCATGGGTAAGGGTAAGATATTCTCTACACGACCACAATGCTACCCAAGAAATTTAACAATGATTCAATAAATCAACTAATTAGACTATTTGCCATATTTTCAGGTTTTCTCAATGGCCAAAAAAGAATCCCTTAGAACATATTTTGAAATCTAAAATCTAATCAAGTTTCAAGCAGTTCGTTTGGTTGCCATGTTCCTTTGCTCTGCATGAAGAGAAATTGTTTTGTCTTTTTGTTTTGGATTTTGGTCTTTCATGATGTTGGCAATCATAAAAAGCCCAGCCAGTTGTCTTGTACAATGTGCTGCATTTTGGATTTGTCTGATTTTTTTTCTTCATGAATAGATTCAAGTTAAACCTTTTTTGGCAAGAATACTACAACTTTTTTTTTTTTTTTTAATCTAAATAAGGACAAGGTGTTCTGCAGGTTAAAGAGGGTGATGAGAGTGAAAGGACCTTGGGTTCTGGGCATGATTCTCGCAAAAGGACACGGCTCCTCCTCCCTGCTGCCCCACCCGGAAGCTGAGATCGTGTGGCTCTAGAGCGCTGGCCGGGGTGTCCCCACAGGGTTTGTGTTTTGAGGTTCACAGGGATGCATTGTCCCTTCATTTGGTTATAGATGTTGCCCGCGGGATGTTGTTTCTGGTGTTTGTCTTTATGGGAGGGTGTGAATTTAGTGACATTCAAAACCTATGCAAATCAGGACACTTTTGAGAATGAAAGAGGAGGTAAGAATCATGACAGGAGCAACATGTGTAAACCAGGACTGTCCTGGGCAAACTCCACCCATGACCCTGTAGTTCTACTCCCAGCTACTCTGAAGACAGGGATGTTCTGTGTTCTCAATCCAGTTTAGTACACATTTAATACAATTTGACCTGCATTTGTAAAATATGCTATATTTACTTATCTCAGGATTCATACAGTTCATCGGTTCAGAAAATTCCATGATTATCTCTCATAATATTGCCCCACCTCTGTTGTCTCCAGTCTTCCTCCCAGCTGTCTCATCAGATGTGACACAGCTCCTCTCCTCCCATTCCTCCTGTCTCACAGCCTTTGTGTCAGGTCCCTAGGGCTGCTGTCACACACTCCACACACTGGGTGGCTCAGACAACAGGCATCGACTCTCATGGTTCTCGAGGCAAGAAGTCCAAAATCAAGGGTTTTGCCTTCTCAGTGCTCCGAGGGAGAATCTGTTCTATGACTGTCCTCCAGCTGCTGGTGCCACCAGAATTCCTTGGCCTTCTTGGGCCTGTGGACCCATCACTTCCACCTCTGCCTCCATTGACATGTGACCGTCTCCGTTTCTTATAAGACCTCTTGCCATTGGATGCAGGACCGCTGGATCATCCAGGAAGACCTCATCCTGAAACCCTTCACTTAATGACATCTAAGACCCTTCTTCCAAATGAGGCCACTTCCGCAGGTTCTGGGTAGACATAGGTTGAGGAGCCACGATTTGCTTTCCCTCATATTTTAATCTCTTTCCCACATATACTGAATTCTGCATTATTTTTTCAATTACATCTTCCAGTTCATTGTTTTTTCAGCTGCATTGGTTCTGCTACTTAGCTTACTACCAAGTTTTTAACATTATTATATTCTTAATGTCCAAAATTATCTATTCAATTCTTAATTCTACATGGTTATTTCTTATAGTCTCTTGTTCCTTGCTAGTTTTGATTCTATCTTTTATTTCTTTAAACATGCCATAAAGCTTGCTTTTTATTCTAAATATAATCATTCCAAACTTAAAGCCCTTGGTGCTAAATCTGTGGTTGTCGTTTCTGCTGACTCTCACAGTGACTGCGGTAGTTAAGGTGAAACTTACCGCTGTTCACTTACACTCTAAAATCTCAGGGGCTTAACACACTAGAACTTTTTCCTCCCTCACATGATATCCAGTTGGTGCATGGAGGTGGGGCTGGCTCCATGCAGTCATTCACAGATGCTGATGGATGAAGGCTGCACCATGTCCAACGTCCAGGATCACCGTGAGCACCAACATCCTGCTGGTAGACAGGGAAAGGAAGGCTCTGGCAAATCGCAGGGGAAGCATCCATGGGCCAGGGCTAGAAATGGTGCATTTCACTTCTGCCTTCTTCCCATTGGCCTGAGTGAAATTCAGGGCTTCATCTAGATGGAAATGTGGCTAGAAAATGCCTCTGCTGGTGAGGCGGTTGCTGAGTGTTTCCCAGCAACATCTGTTCACAGTGGAAGGACAGCAGAAGACACTGGTTGAGAGCTAGCCACCTTTGCCACGTGACTTATTGATATGCATGTTTGGTAAAAAATTTTAGCTCATATGTGATTGAACTTAGTCTGTGGGAAGCCTGGGGACTTGAATTGAAACTGTCCTGAAAAGAAGACATTCATTTGCTTCTCCAAGAAAGAAGGAACACCGCTGACCTGGTGGGATCACTTGTGAGCTTGGCAATATTTTTAAAACTCGTGTGTGTGTGTGTGTGTGTACATGCATGTGCATGTGTGTTTTATCCAGGATCTAGTTAAATTGTAAAAGGAGAATCCTACCTACAGAATATCTACTCTGTCAGGCTCTACATCCATGTTCTTAACATACCTGTCAATGGTGGGAAGTGTCTATGCTTACAATACTCAAGTTTAACCTATTCCGTCAGTGGTGCAAAGGTTGGCAATCTAAAATTAAAAGCTATTTACATATTTCTACATACTCAGTGTCTGCCTAATAGAATCAGATATCTGATTATGTTCTATTCATCTGACTATCTGGCTTAGAACTAATAGGAAGCATGAATCCTTCAGTGCAATAGCATATACAAATACGGCATGCATATCGTGCAGGCAAACATTGCACTATGTTTCCATAGCACCTTTCTTCCAAAGAGCTGTCAAATATTTTCATATTTATAAACTCATTTATCCTTCAGATTTCATAACTTGTTGGAAAGAGATGAGATTCTATTTTATTTTATTAAACTCTGGGGTACATGTGCAGGATGTGCAGGTTTGTTACATAGGTAAACATGTGCCATGGTGGTTTGCTGCACCTATCAACCGTCACCTAGGTATTAAGCCCAGCGTGCATTAGCTATTTTTCCTGATACTCTCCCTCCCTCCACACCCCCCAACAGGCCCCAGTGTGTGTTGTTCCCCTCCCTGGGTCCATGTGTCGTCATTGTTCAGCTCCCACTTATAAGTGAGAACATGTGGTGTTTGGTTCTCTGTTCTTGCATTAGTTTGCTGAGGATAATGGCTTCCAGCTTCATCCATGTTTCTGCAAAAGACAAAATCTCATTCTTCTTTATGGCTGCATAGTATTCCATGGTGCATATGTACCATGTTTTCTTTATCCAGTCTATCATTCATGGTCACTTGGGTTGATTCTATGCCTTTGCTATTGTGAATAATGCAACGAACAACTGTATGCATGTATCTTTATAATAGAATGATTTACATTCTTTAGAATATATACCCAGTAATAGGAATGCTGGGTCAAATGGTATTTCTGGTTCTAGGTCTTTGGAGAATCGCCACACTATCTTCCATGATGGTTGAACTAATTTACACTACCACCAACAGTGTGAAAGTGTTCCCATTTCTCCACAGCCTCCCCAGCATCTATTGTTTCTTGACTCCTAGTAATCGCCATTCTGACTGGCATGAGATGGTATCTCCTTGTGGTTTTGATTTGCATTTCTCTAATGATCAGAGATGTTGAGCCATTTCCCTTATCTTTGTTGGCCACATGTATGTATTCTTTTGAGAAGTGTCTGTTTATGTCCTTTGCCCACTTTTCAATGGGGTTGTTTGTTTTTTTTTCTTGTAGATTTGTTTAAGTTCCTTGTAGATTCTGAATATTAGGTCTTTGTCTGATGGATAGATTGCAAAAATTTCCTCCTGTTCTGTAGTTTGTCTGTTCACTCTGATGACAAATTCTTTTGCTGTGCAAAGCTCTTTAGTTAAATTATGTCTCATTTGTCAATTTTTGCATTTGTTGCAATTGCTTTTGATACTTTCGTCATGAAATCTTTGCCCATGCCTATGTCCTGGGTGGTATTGCCTAGATTTTCTTCTGGGGTTTTTATAGTTTTAGGTTTTACATTTGAGTCTTTAATCCATCTTGAGTTAATTTTTGTGTGAGGTGTAAGGAAGGGGTCCAGTTTTAATTTCCTGCATATGGCTAGCCAGTTCTCCCAGCACCATTTATTAAACTGGGAATCCTTTCCCCATTGCTTGTTTTTGTCAGGTTTGTCAAAGATCACATGGTTGTAAATGTGCAGTCTCATTTCTGAGTTTTCTATTCTGTTCCATTGGTCTGTGTGCCTGTTTTGTATCAATATCATGCTGTTTTGGTTACTGTAGCCCTGTAGTATAGTTTGAAGTCAGGTAGCATGATGCCTCCAGCTTTGTTCTTTTTGCTTAGGATTGTCTTGGCTGTACAGGCTCTTTTTTGGTTCCATATGAATTTTAAAGTAGTTTTTTTCTAATTCTGTGAAGAATGTCAATGGTCATTTAATGGGAATAGCATTGAATCTATAAATTACTTTGGGCAGTATGGCCATTTTCACAATATTGGTTCTTCCTATCAATGAGCATGGAAGGTTTTTCCATTTGTTTGTGTCCTCTCTGATTTCCTTGAGCAGTGGTTTGTAGTTCTCTTTGAAGAAGTTCTTTACTTCCCTTGTTAGCTGTATTCGTAAGTATTTCATTCTCTTTGTAGCAATTGTGAATGGGAGTTCAGTCATGATTTGGCTCTCTGCTTGTCTATTGCTGATGTATAAGAATACTTGTGATTTTTCCACATTGATTTTGTATCCTGAGACTTTGCTGAAGTTGCTTAACAGCTTGAGAAGCTTTGGGCTCAGACAGTGGGGTTCTCTAGATATAGGATCATGTTATCTGCAAGCAGAGACAGCTTGACTTCCTGTCTTCCTATTTGAATACACTTTATTTCTTTCTCTTGCCTGATTGCCCAGGCCATAACTTCCAATACTATGTTGACTAGGAATGGTGAGAGAGAACACCCTTGTCTTGTGCCAGTTTTCAAGGGGAATGCGTCCAGCTTTTGCCCATTCAGTATGATATTGGCTGTGCATTTGTCCTAAATGGCTCTTATTATTCTGAGTATTTTCCATCAATACCTAGTTTATCGAGAGTTTTTAACATAGAGGAAGGTTGAATTTTATCGAAGGCCTTTTCTGCATCTATTGAGATAATCATGTGGTTTTTGTCATTAGTTCTGTTTATGTGATGAATTATATTTATTGATTTGTGTATGTTGAATCAGGCTTGCATCCCAGGGATGAAGCCAATTTGACTGTGGCGGATAAGCTTTTTGATGTGCTACTGAATTCAGTTTGCCAGTATTTTATTGAGGATTTTTACATCTATGTTCATCAGGGATATTGGCCTGAAGTTTTCTTTTTTTGTTGTATCTCTGCCAGGTTTTGGTATCAGGATGATGCTGACCTCATAAAATTAGTTAGGGAGGAGTCACTCCTTTTCAATTGTTTGGAATAGTTTCATAAGAAATGGTACCAGCTCCTCCTTGTTCCTCTGGTAGAATTCAACTGTAAATCTGTCTGGTCCTGGGCTTTTTTTGGTTGGTGGGCTATTTATTACTGCTCAATTTCAGAACTTTTTAATGGTCTCTTCAGAGATTCACCTTCTTTCTGGGGCTGGTTCAGTCTTGGGAGGATGTATGTGTCCAGGAATTTATCCATTTCTTCTAGATTTTCTAGTTTATTTGCATAGAGGTGTTTATAGTATTCTCTGATGGTTGTATGTGTTTCTGTAGTGATACCCCTTTATAATTTTGTATTGTGTCTATTTGATTCTTCTTTCTTTTCTTCTTTATTAGTCTAGTTAGTGGTCTATTTTATTAATTTAGTCCATAAAACAGCTCCTGGATTCATTGATTTTTTGAGGGGTTTTTCATGTCTCTATCTCCTTCAATTCTGCTCTGATCTTGGTTATTTCTTGTCTTCTGCTAGCTTTGGGGTTTGTTTGCTCTTAGTTCTCTAGTCCTTCTAGTTGTGATGTTAGGTTGTTAACTTGAGATCTTTCTAGCTTTTCAAGGTGGCCATTTAGTGCCATAAATTTCCCTCTTAACATTGCTTTAGCTGCATCCCAGAAATTCTGGTACATTGTCTCTTTGTTCTCATTGGTTTCAAAGAACTTCTTGATTTCTGCCTTAATTTCATGATTTACCCAGGAGTCATTCAGGAGCAGGTTGCTCAATTTCTATATAGGTGTGTGGTTTTGAGCGAGTTTCTTAATATTGAGTTCTAATTTGATTGTGCTGTTGTCTGAGAGACTTTTTTTGTGATTTTATTTCTTTTGCATTTGCTGAAAAGTGATTTACTTCCAATTATGTGATTGATTTTACAGTTAGTGACAAATATGGTGTTGAGAAGAATGTATATTCTGTTGTTTTTGAGTGGAAAGTTCTGTAGATATCTATCAGGTCCACTTGATCCAGGGCTGAGTTCAAGTCCTGAATATCTTTATTAATTTTCTGTCTCAATATTGACAGTGGGGTGTTAAAGTCTCACACTATTATTGTGTGGGAGTCTAAGTCTCTTCATAGGTCTCTAAAAACTTGTTTTATGAATCTGGGTGCTACTGTATTGGGTGCATATATATTTAGGAGAGCTAGCTCTTCTCGTTGAATTGAGACCTTTACCATTATGTAATGCCCCTGTTTGTCTTTTTTGAGCTTTGTTGGTTTAAAGGCTGTTTTGTCAGAAACTAGGATTGCAAACCCTGCTTTTTTCTGCTTTTCATTTGGTTGGTAAATTTTCCTCCATCTCTTTATTTTGAGCTTATGTGTGTCTCTGCACGTGAAATAGGTCTCTTGAATACAGCATGCCACTGGGTCTTGACTCTTTTTTCAGCTTGCCATTCTGTGTCTTTTAATTGGGATGTTTACCCCATTTTCATTTAAGGTTAATATTGTTATGTGTGAATTTGATCCTGTCATCATGATGCTAGCTGGTTATTTTGCAGACTTGTTGATGTAGTTGCTTTATAGTGTCATTGGTCTTTGTACTTCAGTCTGTTTTTGTAGTGGCTGGTAATGGTTTTTCCTTTCCATATTTAGTGCTTCCTTCAGGAGCTCTTGCAACGCAGACCTGGTGGTGATGAATTCCATCAGCATTTGTTTGTCCAAACAGGATTTTATTTCTTCTTCACCTGTGAAGCTTGGTTTGGCCAGATAAGAAATTCTGGGTTTGAAATTCTTTTCTTTAAGAATGTTGAATATTGGCTCCCAGTCTCTTCTGGCTTATAGGGTTTCTGCTGAGAGGTCTGCTGTTAGTCTGATGGGCTTCTCTTTGTAGGTGTCCTGGACTTTCTGGCTGCCCTTAACACATTTTCCTTCATTTTGACATTGAAGAATCTGATGATTATGTGTCTTAGGATTGGTTGATCTTCTCATGGAGTATCTTACTGGAGTTCCCTGGATTTCCTGAATTTGAATGCTGGCCTGACTTGCTAGGTTGGGGAAGTTCTCCTGGATAATATACTGAAGTATGTTTTCAAGCTTGGTTCCATTCTCCTCATCTCTTTCAGGTACCCCAATCAGTCATAGGTTTGGTCTTTTTACCTAATCCCATAGTTCTCAGAGGTTTTGTTCATTCCTTTTCATTCTTTTTTCTCTAATCTTGTCTTCCTGTCTTATTTCAGCAAGATAGTCTTCAAGGTCTGAAATTCTTTCTTCTGCTTGGTCTATTTGGCTATTGATACTTGTGGTTGCACTGTGAAGTTCTCTTGTTGTGGTTGCATTGTGAAGTTCTCTTGTTGTGGTTGCATCGTGAAGTTCTCTTGTGGTTGCATCGTGAAGTTCTCTTGTGGTTGCATCGTGAAGTTCTCTTGTTGTGGTTGCATCGTGAGGTTCTCTTGTTGTGGTTGCATTGTGAAGTTCTCTTGTTGTGGTTGCATTGTGAAGTTCTCTTGTTGTGGTTGCATTGTGAAGTTCTCTTGTGTTTTCTAGCTCTATCAGGTCATTTATATTTCTCTCTAAAGTGGTTATTCTGGTTAACAGCTCCTGTAGTGTTTTATTATGATTCTAACTTCTTTACATTGGGTTAGAACATGTTCCTTTAGCTCAGCAAAATTTGTTATTACCCACCTTCTGGAGCCTACTTCTATCGGTTCATCCATCTCAGCCTCAGCCCAGTTCTATGCCCTTGCTGGAGACATGTTGTGATCATTTGGAGAAGAAACACTCTGGCTTTTTGAGTCTTCAGTGTTTTTTCATTGATTCTTCCTCATCTTCATGACTTTATCTGCCTTCAGTCTTTGAGGCTGCTGACCTTCAGAGGGGGTTTTTGTGGGGACATTTTTGTTGATGCTGTTGTTGTTGCTTTCTGTTTATCAGTTTTTCTTTTAACAGTCAGGGCCCTCTTCTGTAGGGTTGCTAAGGTTTGCTAGGCATCCACTCCAGACTCCATTTGCTTGGGTTCCTCCCACACCTGGAGGTGTCACCAGAGGAGGCTGCAGAAAAGCAAAGATGACTGCCTGCTCCTTCCTCTGGGAGCTCCATCCCAGAGAGGCACTGACCTGATGCCAGTGGGAATGCTCTCATATAAGGTGTCTGGCGACCCCTTTAGGGGTCTCAACCCCTCAGGAGTCATAGGATAAAAGACCCGTCGAGACCACGGTGAAACCCCGTCTCTACTAAAAAATACAAAAAAATTAGCCAGGCGTGGTGGCGGGCGCCTGTAGTCCCAGCTACTCAGAGAGGCTGAGGCGGGAGAATGGCGTGAACCCAGGAGGCGGAGCTTGCAGTGAGCCAAGACTGCGCCACTGCACTCCAGCCTGGACGACAGAGCGAGACTCCGTCTCAAAAAAAAAAAAAAAAAGACCCGTTTAACAAAGCACTCTGGCTGCCCCTTGATGGGGGGGTGCACTGTGCTGGAAGGAATCCCACTCGTCTGGACTGCCCAGATTCCTCAGAGCCAGCAGGGGGAAAGATCAAGTCTGCTGATCCATGGAGACTACGGCCACCCCATGCTCTAGGGGATCCATCCCAAGGAAATCAGAGTTCTATCCCTAACCCCCTGCCTAGAGTTGCTGAAATTCCTGCAGGGAGGTCCCATCTGGTGAGGAGGGATGGGTCCAAGTTTGGCCTAAAGAGGTAGCCTGGCCATGATCTGCCACAGCCAGTGTGCTGTGCTGTGGGGAATTGTTCCTGAGTCCAAATCAGCCAGTTTTCCTGGCACCAGCAGGGGAAAATAGCAGACTGGGGCGACAGTGATGGTGGCAGCCCCTCCCCTCCCCCTGGGAACTCAGTATTCTTAGGCAGTATCTCCAGCCGAGTGGCCACTGAGAATCTGCACAGCTCTGTGCCTGGGACCCAAGGCCCTGGTGGCACGGGCTCACAAGGGGATCTCCTGATCTGTAGGTTGTACAGATCCAGGGAAAACAAGTGGTTTCCCACGCAGGGTAGCTCAATCACCAGGTGAGATTCTTTCAGCGCATTTCAGAGATTAAAAAACTGAGCTTCAGAAGGTTGTCGTTACAGACAGAGTCTCACGAGGTCAAGGCCCAGGTTTCCACCTCCTGTCCACATTTCTTCTGTATGAGCGCCTTCAGGGCCTGGGCTGCAAGATGACTTGCTGACAGTTTTCTCTTATGCTTTGATGTTTTCATGGTCCTGTACTAATTCTCATGATTAACATTCTTGTTATGTCACTTTAATAAAAGTTCAATCAACTCTAACAGGTTCTTCTACAGACCCCACCAGCATGAGAGTACTCGAGGAGCCAACGTAGCTCAGTGGCCCCATTCAGTTGGTGTTTAGGACTCTGATCCTTAGCAATGCCTTTTCCCTCCTGCGGTTCAGTGCCGCAGGAGGTGTGCTCACTGTGGCCCACTGGAGATGCAATATGGCACACTGCTCAAAAGCCCTACCCCAAGTTGAATGGCCCACACTCACACCTCACTGCCCTCCCCAAGTCCCTGCGAGCAAGCCGCTTAACACTTAACTTCTCACCGTTTCCATCTGCTTTCCTATTTAAAAAGAGGGTAATTATAGTGCCAACCTCACAGGGATGGTGTGAGGATTAAGCAAATAATGTTAGCAATGCACCTTGCATCCTATTTGGTACTTTATCTTAAAATGTGGGAGATGGAATTCATGCATCTGCTAACCCTGTTTACTGTCTCTTGTTTTCACTCTGCAACAGCTTTGAAGCAGAAATTGTCACTTCTATTTACTGACTGGAAATAATTGACTCACACAAAAGCATCAATGAGATTCCTAACAAGGCGCTGGGCTCAGCACTGACAGGAAGACCCCATTGATGTAGTATCCCCGTCTCTCCTCTCGGAGACTTAGTATTTGGTACCTGTTAGTTGTAATGATGAAGATGATGCTTGGAGAAGCCTTGATCTGTTGGCTAAAGGTGCTGCTTCTGAAGTCGGATTCCCAGCTCTACCACTTACCAACTACATGACCTCGGGATATTGACTCAACCACTCCAACTCTCTGTTCAGTGGCAATACTAATGACACACAGCTTTTAAGATTATTTTGGGCCAGGCATGGTAGCTCACATCTGTAATCCCAGCATTTTGGGAGGCTGGGGCAGGAGGATTGCTTGAGGCCAGGAGTTTGAGATCAGCCTGGGCAACATAGTGAGACCTCCATCTGTACAAAGAAAAAAAAAGGATTATTTTGTAATATTTTTTACACAACATCTTTTCTCTCCTCCAACCTCCTTCTCCCTTCGTAAACACCTGCCACTTTTGTGGACATCTGACCTGGTGCACCTAGCAGGCCAAGACGTTATGTGGGGTGATGGTTCATAGCAGATCTGGCCAGGTCCTGTAATGGCCAGGCTCTGTTCTCACATGCCACACTGCTGTTTCCTTCTACCTTTGGGGTGGAATAAAGACCACGCTTGATGTGAGTGGGACTCCTGTTTCTCAGTACTCCAGAACAAGATCTCATCACACAGTATCCAGCTGTTGACGGCATTTCCATTTGGGGAGACTGCCTAGTTTCTGGCCCACAGGTTGACAACATGTAGATTTCTGTGCTAGTGATGGCTGTGCTTCTTCCCAATGGTGATAAGATGCCCCCCTCTGCGGTGGTAGCCCCAGATGAAGGGCTTTTCTGCCATAGAATCGGCCATGACATCAACTCATAGTGGTGTAGAAGTGAAGAGCAGGGAAGGTATGCTCTCTCCATTAATGAAAATAATGGCTGCCTTTCATTCCGTGATTATTATGTGATTCAGTTACATGAATTATCTCTCTAATCATCCCTCTAAGAGGGAAAAAATAATGTGACTTATGGCCCCGTACTGATTTTTAAGGGGAGCGGATCTTGGCTTGCTGAAGCAGGGAGATGTGTATGGACTTGCTGGTTTGGAAACTGGGACTGGAAATGAGCTGAGGCCTCTGCCAGAGAAGAGAGAGAAACCGAGAGTTCGGGGGGCAGAGGAGAGGAAATGGACCTGGAGGCGAGGGTGTGAGGACACAAGGTGAGGCACTGGGCAAGGAGGGAGAGCGGGGTCAGGTCCTGGGAGCTGAGAGGAGAGACTGGGATACTACATCAATGGGGTCTTCCTGTCAGTGCTGAGCCCAGCGCCTTGTTAGGAATCTCATTGATGCTTTTGTGTGAGTCAATTATTTCCAGTCAGTAAATAGAAGTGACAATTTCTGCTTCAAAGCTGTTGCAGAGTGAAAACAAGAGACAGTAAACAGGGCTAGCAGATGCATGAATTCCGTCTCCCACATTTTAAGATAAAGAAACTGGGAGTCCCCAAGTTGGTCATCGGGTCATTGAAGTTTGGTGTGGGCTTCCACTGACTTCAAGGCCTGGACATTTACACACTTTGCTAAATTGTGCAACGTCTCTGAACATGGGCCGTCAAACTCAAGTACATAGACCTTATTTAGCAGTAATATCATAAGATACTTTTGGAGTACAAATTAGATGTAATTAGTTCCAATGCTGGTTCTGACACATACTGGCAGGGTAAATTTGGAGAGTTTACTTCACCTGTCTGAGTCTCGGTTTTCTCTTAGGTAAAATATCTGCTTCAGAAGGTCAGTGGGAGGATACGGTGAGGTCATTCTGGAAATCTCACAGCAGAGTGCTTGCAGAGAGTAGATGTTTCCATTCTTACAAGGCTGTCATTGGTTATTGTTACATATGTTGCAGGTGATAGTATCTTGTCTATTTCACTAGCCTGGCATGGGATTAAAGCACCAAGATCTCGTCTCTTCTAATGTCATTGAGTGGTTGGTTCACTGATGCCCCCATTTATTTCAAAAAAAACTATACTACTAAAAATACAAAACTTAGCCAGGCGTGGTGGCGGGCACCTGTAATCCCAGCTACTTGGGAGGCTGAGGCAGGAGAATCACTTGAACCTGGGAGGCAGAGGTTGCAGTGAGCCGAGATCGTGCCACTGCACTCCAGCCTTGGTGACAGAGCGAGATTCTGTCTCAAAAAAAAAAAAAAAAGGATTTGGCACTTCTTCTAAGAGCTTGCTTTTTCACTATTTAGTAAAGCTGTGGCATCAGATCTTGCCTCTTCTGGTCTCATTTCTTATCATTTCTAACTTAGCATTTCTCTAGAGTCTGAGACCCTCTCATCTCTTTCCTTCAGAGGTTTGGGAATTACGATCCACGGTGTTCCCAGACTTGACCCACCAGGTGTCCCCCCGGGATGGAACTCCCGCCCACCTCCTCACTCACTGTTGATCTGACCTGGCATTTCCACACTCAGCCTGTGGTGACGTGTTTCATACTTCTCTTATGCCCAGTGCTACACTGTAAGGCCCTTATGCACTAGAATCGTGCCCTCCTATTCTCCATACCTAACCAGTGCCTGGAAAACAATAGATACTCCAGAAATGGGTGGGTGTTTTAACCAGAATATCTCTAAGACCCTTTCAACTTGGACTCTGTAATTTGAAAGTAAGATTCCCACAATGCCCCTGCCAACACCTAAATGGAAAGACTATATTCTCTTTCCGCAGACACTTTCAAACTCTTCAAATTTAGCCACTTGGCTCTTTTGGGAGAATAGTAAACCCCAGAGTAACATTCTGGGCACCAACTACACGTAGGCAAAAAATTTATTTCACAAAAACATTTCCCTTAGACCTTCTGGGTCGTCGAATTCAACCTTCTGCCTCAAGTAATTGTACCTGAACTACCTTAGAAAGATTGGAAAATGGAAACTTGCACAATTTCTAACAGGTCAGGAATGAAGGGGGCAGAATTTAATACATCGTTTGTGTTTGGTTTCATGTTCAGATTGTTTCCAATATCGTGTTGAACATCCATATTCATGAATCCCACCTTTGATTTCCTTCCTTTGTTAGGCTTCTCGAAGTGGAGTTACTGGGTCCAAGGCTCCAATGAACACTTTTTTTTTTTTTTTTTTTGAGACGGAGTCTCGCTCTGTCGCCCAGGCTGGAGTGCAGTGGCGCCCTCTCGGCTCACTGCAAGCTCCGCCTGCCGGGTTCATGCCATTCTCCTGCCTCAGCCTCTCCGAGTAGCTGGGACTACAGGCGCCCGCCACTACGCCCGGCTAATTTTTTTGTATTTTTAGTAGAGACGGGGTTTCACCGTGGTCTCGATCTCCTGACCTCGTGATCCGCCCGCCTCGGCCTCCCAAAGTGCTGGGATTACAAGCGTGAGCCACCGCGCCCGGCCAATGAACACTTTTAAAACCCGTGATAGCCGGGCGCCGTGGCCCATGCCTGTAATCTCAGCCCTTTGGGAGGCTGAGGCGGGTGGATCATTTGAGGTCAGGAGTTTGAGACAGCCCAGCCAACATGGTGGAACCCCGCCTCTACTAAAAATACAAAAAAATTAGCTGGGCGTGGTGACGGGCGCCTGTAGACCCAGCCACTCAGGAGGCTGAGGCAGAGAATTGCTTGAACCCCGGCGGCGGAGGTTGTAGTTGGCACTACTGCACTCCAACCTGGGTGACAGAGAGAGGCTCCGTCTCAGTGAAAACAAGTAAACAAACAAACAAACAAAAAACCCTGGATAAATATCGTTCTGTTGCTCCTGCCACAAACGGTGAACAAACATACATTTCCTCTAGCTGGTATGCATGCCACTCAGGAACTATTTATTTTTGTACATCACAATTTAAAAAGCCAAAAAAGTGAGATTGCATTATTTTCCACTTTCATCATTTTGACTACGTCAAATCCTTTAAAGTCATATTACTTTTTATAAGCCTTCCGTGGGCCTTAAACTGAAATGGAGAAGATGCAGAAAAAAACCCACATTAGTCATTACAAATTGGAACCCAGCCACTGTTCACTGCGCCCACTGCTCACCCCGGTCCAGGCCGCCTTATGTCCTCCCAAGTCACCCTGCTTCCATCCTGACCTGCTGAGTTCATCCCCGTGGCTGCCAGCATTACCCTTCAGACTGCAGGGAGGGGCTGGAGCTGTTTCCTGCCAAAGTCACCTCAACCTGAAGTCACTGGGGGAGAGGAGCGTCGCTGGGTGCTGGGGGATGATGGAGGCTGGACTGCTAGCCAGAGGTTGGAGGCTCTTCAGGAGGCAGGTGTTGGCTGAATTTGTCTCCTGCGTGGAAGACTAAGGGTGAGAAATAAGATTTCCCCTCCAAACACCTCCCATCCTGAGAAGTCCCTGGAGGCACCCTTCTAAAAGGAAGACCCGCCAGCATTTTCCATGATGCCTCGAGGAAAACCTAACCCCTCCCGACAGTGCGCCGCACCACTGGCTCTGCCATTCTCTGCGACACCAGCTCCCCCATTTCCCACACTTCTTCCTTCCCACCCTCCCGCCCTGGACACTCTTGTCACACCAGGTTTCCCATGGGTGTGTCATCGTCATTGTTTACGCCACCACTCAAGCGTCATCTCACTGCCCCCTCCAAACCCTCCCGGCCCCCTAGCCAATGCTGCACCTCCCTGGCACACTCTCCACTGTTACTTCCACTGCCGACTGCACCTCACTTCCTGAAACTGTCCTGTCTTTTAGCTTACGTGTTCATGATCTGTCTTCTCCCGCCCGCGAGCAAGATTCCTGAGGACAGGGATTCTGTCCGTCTTCTTCTCGGCTCTATCTCAGCATCTCGAATCGTGCCTGATACACTGAGGTTGAAAAAAAAATCGGTGTTTTTGTAACTAACAAATTACGTGAACACACAAGTTTTTAAATAACTATGTCAATATGTCTATTAATTCTATCAAGGCAAGAAGTGGAGCTAAACTACAGCCATGGTCTTGGAATAGTTTCTTCTTTAAATGGCTTAGATAAAGCTGTGACAAATGTATGTCAACTGTGATGTGTCTGGCTCATGACACTTACCCCCTAATTATTTGAATTTGTTGTCTCATGGTGGCAGATCGTATTTTCCAAAGAAATCTGCTGTAACAAATCCCGTTCTACTTGTTCTTCTTATATTGTGACATTGACGTTCCCCCATCAAGTGGTGTCCCCTCTTTTTGAACCTGAGTGGACCTTTGTGACAGCTTTGACCAACGGATGCAGTAGAAGTGATGCCATGTAACTTCTGGGTCTAGGTCACAATCAATGCCAAGCCTGTTCTCTTTGCTTTCTTGGGGTGCTCATGCCTGGAGCACAGTCACCATGCTGTAAGGATGCCAGGTGGCCATATGGCGAGGCCACAGGTGGATGCAGCTGCTGACAACCCAGCTAAGGTCTCAGCCAGCAGCCAGCATCAACTGCCTGCAGATCCTTCCAGCCCTCTGGTGTCAGGTTACCCCAGC
Organism: Symphalangus syndactylus; assembly: GCF_028878055.3. Classification (NCBI taxonomy): domain Eukaryota; kingdom Metazoa; phylum Chordata; class Mammalia; order Primates; family Hylobatidae; genus Symphalangus; species Symphalangus syndactylus. Next base: position 157,362,164 of record NC_072426.2, on the reverse strand, counting down.
CTCTGAGCTGCCCTTGCTGGTGCTGCATCCAGCAGAGAGGAGCTTTCCCTTCCATGCTCCATCCAGACGGCAGATTTGTGAGCTGAATATATGATTATTGTTTAAGCCACTTGAGGTTTGAGGTTGTCGGTTACACCGAAACAGATAACTGATCCACCCCCTCACTTCAATGTAAGGGGTATACAGGCCAAATAGACATGCCTAAAAGAACCTGCCTGTTTCAGAGAACAGTTCTACTGGGAAGGGATTTTGTGACTAAAAGGAACAGATGTAGGTGATGATTATCGGTGGTTGCTAAAACCATTACATGCAGGTTGATAGGAACCTTCACAGTGGATAGATTAGGCTGACACCATCTAAACCCACCAATCCACTTTAACAGACACCACGAGCCACATGGTGTGATGCGAGAGCAGGTACATGGCACCATGTGTAGTGGATTCTTGCCTAAGACACATGGAACCTGAATCTAAGACCTGTAGATCAAACGAGGAGTCTGCAAGAAATACAGGAGACTAAGGAACATGCTAACGGCACCACGAGGATACAATCAGCCTAATCCAGAATATGGGATGTTTTCAGACAGATGACCCAGTTCCCTCCATGAATAAATAGACAAGAATTAATAAAATGGAGGAGAACCATTATCAGTTAAAAGACGCTCAAGAAACATAATCAAATAAAATGCATGGGTTTTGTTTGAATGCTGATTCTTTTTTTTTTTTTCTTTTCTTTTTTGAGACAGAGTCTTACTCTGTCACTCAGGCTGGAGTGCAGTGGTGCAATCTCAGCTCACCACAACCTTCAACTCCCTGGCTCAAGCGATTCTCCTGCCTCAGCCTCCTGAGCAGCTAGTACTACAGGTGCACAACATCACACACGGCTAATTTTTGTATTTCACGTAGAGACAGAGTTTCACCATGTTGCCCAGGCTGGTCTCAAACTCCTGGGCTCCAGATATCCGCCAGCCTTGGCCTCCCAAAGTGCTGGAATTACAGGCGTGAGCCACCTTGCCTGGCCTGAATGCTGATTCAAATAAACGAATTTCACAGAGGCATTTTAAAGATAACTAGCAAAAACTCCACATGGACTGGGTATTGAATAATATGAAATAGTTATATTCATTTTGTTGGGTGTGATAACAAGAGTATGTTTTTTTAAAAGTCCCTCAGTACTAGAGACAGGCACGGAAGTATTTATGACTTCAGATGGGATGTCTGGTATTTGCTTTAAAAATATTCCAGTGTGGGGAGGAAGACACGGGAAACCAGGACGGAGCCCTGTCCCGTGTTATCACACTGTTTTGTGCATTCGAATATTTTCATAATAGATAATTTTTAAGCTAAATGTAAGCTCTTCGGGAGAGGTAAACGTAGGTAGTCATCACTTTTAACACGAAGTCGCTTGTGAGATTTGCCACCGGTGATTGGCCTTGGGGAAAGGGGCAAAGTCAGGCGGCTAAGGCCCAGTGCTCAGAAGCCCGGACTGCGGCCCGGAGCCTTCATCTATAGTGGCTCTAAACTGGTGCCCTCCACAGCCAGGACCCAGGCCAGGAGCTGTGAGCTCAGAGGAGGAGGGCAAGGTGGCCAGAAATGTGATGACGGCAGAGAGAGGAGCCAGGGACAGGCAAAGGAAGCAAGTGACAGAAATCCCAGGCCTGCTACTCCAGGCAGAGAGAGGGCCGGTGGCTCCTGAAAAAAGAAGCAGGAGTGAGGCAGGAGCCAGGAGAGCAGAACTCACCCTCCCCTGCTGCCCTCCCCGTGGCCCTGGCTGTAGCCCCAGCGTCTCTTCCTAGGGTCATGTCTTCACATGGGGACATTTCTTCCCAGCTCGGCCACCGAGAGGAATGGATTCCTCCAGCATGAAGAATCCTCCTGCCCAGCCTGGATCCTGGAGCCACAGTCACTGTGGCAGGAACGCGGCTCCTCGCTGGCCTGGCTAGGGCTGGATGCCACACTTTGCCCTCTCCCCAGAGCCAGAGAGGTTGGGTCACAGACGCTCCTGAATGGGCCATGCAGGGTGCAGGAGGAATTTCGCCTTTGGAGGAACAAAGGGGTGTTCGAAGTTAAACGTCCACTGCAGTGACCATTACAAATTGTGGTTTAAAAAAATCATAAACTTAACCAAAAGAAGAACTAAGAGAAGGAGGGAAAGAAAGGGCTGGGGTCAAGAATAACAAAATCCCAAATAAGAAGCACACATCCTAAAAGGGAAAATGAAACACAACAAGGGTTAGGAGGGTGGGGTGGGGGAATGAGGAAGCGGGGGACGGGGGGCACAGCACGAGACTGCCTGCCAGGACAGCCCAGGCAAGGCCCCGGCTCCAGGTTCAAGGCCCCGAGGCTCGCGTTTGCTGCAGCGCGTTTGCTGCAGCGCGTTTGCTGCAGCGCGTTTGCTGCAGCGCGTGGCCGGCGGACTCTGCCTGCATTCTCGGCATCTTCAGCACAGTCACAAGCAGCTGTCAGATTTCTGCGAATCCTGGAGGTGGCCTTCAAACCGGGAGAAGCAAACACAGAATTCAAGGCTGGCCCAGCCTGGCGCCTCTCGGCGCACTTCGGGGACGGCTGCGGGCGGTGGTGATGACCGCAGCCGCCAGCAGAGGGCAGTGGCGGGCCAGCGTGGCCAGGCTCAGAGGGCTCGCTCCCAGCCCTCCCGAGCCCCGCGGGCAGTTTCTGCCTGTGACTTTCACCCCCGTGCAAACCTTCCAGCTTCCTGTGCAAGGCAGATGCAACGTGGTGCTGCTTTTCAAGGGGGTTTTCTTTTCTTTTTTGAGACAGAGTCTTACAATGTCACTCAGGCTGGAGTACAGTGGTGCAAGGGGATTTGAGACTTTTCCTCTGCAAATGATCTGTAGATATCAAGTAAGAAATGGACTGTCCGGCCCCATCCCTCCCTAGAAGAGAATTGTTCAAAGTGCCATTTTTTATTTATTTTTTATTTTTATTTTTATTTTTTTACAAATTTCAATCTATATAGACTTCAATTTGTTCATTTGTGATAATTTATGACAAAAAACATTTGTTTTTTCAGAATGACATAGTGAAAGGCACATTTCATTTGAATGCATAGTGTACCATTCTAAAATATCCAAATTTCTTTACGAAGTGCTTGAGCTGTCACATACACATACAGTAATAGCAAAAGATATTTACACTCTATAAAGCTTAAAATTTTAAATCTGTCTAAAATATATATATTTTAAACTACAAAAAATTAGTGCTTTCTTCAGCTTAATTGTGTAAATAGACCCTGCCTTCTAATATTTTTAGTGATTTGACTTCAATTAAAAAAAATTCTGTACACTGTGTAGTTACAAAATGCTGTCAGTTTTTAATGCCAAAAGCCTATTTTAGACATTACTTTCTTTGCTATTTGAGAACCGAAAAAGTGAGCAGACTGTACCTCAAAAGTATTTAATGTTTTAATGTTGTATTAACACTGTTTAAATTAAAGCCAGACAATTAAGCTAAGTTCCTCTATTGTCCTTTGCCAAGGAAATTAACTGGCATTTTAAAATAACTTTAAGCCACGTATTGTTCCCCCTTTCTATAAGATTTTCTCCCAAAGGATCTTGGGTAATAAACAATTTGGAAGGTAATATAAATGATCTCTGGACAATTTTAATTGTTCTCAGAGTACAATGAAAAGTTGCTAAAACATCCCAGCAAATATTTATAAATGTTTTTAGCTCAACTCTCCATAAATCAGTGTGCTTTTTCATGTTTCTCATAAGATTTACACCTGAACAATTTTCAAGAGATGAGCTCACTGTGATTAAATAGTTAATTCAGTATGGTTACTTAACAGCTTGCTATTCCTGAGGTATAATGACCCTAACATGCTAAGCACAGGATCAAAGATGCTATTACTAAACTAAGAAAAAACAATAAAGTCATAGATTAGGAGAAAAAAATATAAAATCAAACCAAACCAAAACAAACAAAAAACTACAGGCAAGTGGAAAGTCATGGTTTGCAAAAAGACAACCCTAGAAGAGTATAAAAAGCCATAGATGGATCCTTTGAAGAGTTGTATAAAATATTTCATCAAATTTTGTTGAGACTTTTGAGGTACAGCTTTAGTGTTATAATTCAGTTTTTTATAAAATATAGACTGTTTTATCAAAAATATTTATACATTCTGTTACAACATATTGCCTTTGCCCTCAATAACTGCCAGTATAAAATCTGGATCCAGTGGCCTAAAATGTACAAATGCACTTAATGTAGATGCTGGGGTTTGAGGTGTCTGCTCGGCCACTGTACAAGAGTGATGAAGTGGTAGAATTAAATAATAAGCCTACAACATAGAATACATTAAAACTTGCACATATACATGTTCACAGCATCTATACAATGATAATCCCTACGGTTTAACCAAGTTATAGTTCCCTTCTACAGCAGACACGAAACCAAGGTGAACTAGGTTGGCAGATGTAGAGTGAATATCACAAAAGGGGTGATCACTTCACTGATTCTGGAACATATGACTGAACATACTGAGCATCTAGACTTTGGGAATGCATGCAGGTAACAATACCTTGGTTTAGCTGATTAAAAATCCTCATTCTTAACATCTTAAGTAAATGCTGATCTTGTTTGTTTCAGCACTGTTTAATAAACAAAAAAAAATTGTTTGGCAAGCAGCTCTATTGGAAAGCTATAAGCCTCTGTTACATGGTTGATAAAAAAGGCAATATAAAGTTTTCTAATAATTATAGAACATTTATAAAATAAGACATCAATTCATTCTTTTTTTAAAAAAAATCAAGCCTCAAATTGTATACAAACTGCCGTGTTTTTTGATAGTACAGTAACGTCTTTTTTAAAAAAAAGGAGCATTTGCCTTATTCAAACAGAATCGTACTTTGTGTGAACAATGATAGCATTCCAAGCCCTTTTTTTCTTTTTGTAAAACACAGTTAAGTGATTAATTTTCTTTCCACTTAAGGCGGGCATATGGCAAAGCTAGGGACTATTAAAAAGTGGGTTTTTTCTTTCTTTTTTAAAATAGACTATTGATCCAAAAGTATTTGTGATGAATTTTCATGGCCGATGTTCACTCAACTTAAACTCCATGAAACTGTTCCCGGTGCTCATATTTACACTGAAGTACAATGAGAAGCCACCTTTGAAGAAGTATTAGAATGGTATTTTTAAACAAATCTTCACGTGTTTCAATTAAGAAAAAAAAAAAACAAAACAAAATTCAGAAGCTATTGGTGGCACAGAGAGCAAATGAAGGGTTGCTATTTTTAAGAGGTCTTCTTGGGAGTCAGTCAGCTTGGTTTCGCAGAGTCTAGCAACTTAACACCAATCAGCAGTGTAGTCAAAATCTCTGAACATTTCCTGCTCCTCTTCCGAAAGTATCCTTGGTTCTTGAGGTGGAGTCAGAATAGGTGCTTTTGAGGTAAATTCATCAGAAAAATGACTAACATCTTCTCGTCCTTTTATGGCAGGTATAAATGGTGGCTTTACTTTTTTGTCCATCAGAGCGCGCCAATCAATTAGCCGGAAAAATGGGTGCTTTTTTACATCTTCTGCATCTTTCTCGCTAGCCCCAAGGCGCAACTCAGGATTTCTTCTTAACAGCCTTCTCATTATAGAAGTGGCTTCTGTAGATAAGGACCTTGGATACCTTACTTCATCATTTACAATACTGTCAAAAACTTTCTCTTCATCATCACCAGGAAAGGGAGGCTTACCAACAAGCATTTCATATATAAGCACGCCAAGGCCCCACCAATCTACAGCCCTTGTATAAGAAGTTTCTGTTAATACTTCTGGGGCAAGACATTCAGCATTGCCACAAAATGTGCTTGTTCTATCTCCATATCCCATTCCTTGTTTGCAAAGACCAAAATCAGCAATTTTCACAAAGCCCTCTGTATCTAGCAATAAGTTTTCCAATTTCAAATCTCTATGAGCAATTTTGTGTTCATGTAAATACTGCAACCCAAGAACTATACAAGCAGCATAAAATACAGCTCTTGGTTCAGAAAAGACACCAGTATTAATGTGCATCAATAAGTCCCCACCGGCAGCATATTCCATTACAAAGCAAACATGCTCTTTGGTTTGGAAACATGCAAAAAGGTTCACCAAAAAGGGATGCCTTACACTATTCACAGTTTCAAAAATTCTTTTTTCACACATCAGGCTGTCTACTTCATGTTGAGCCACAACATCTCCTTTCTTTAAGGCTTTTATAGCAAACATCTCATTTGTGTGTTTATATTCAGCTAAAAGCACCTTTCCAAAATTTCCTCTTCCCAAGACAGCATAACACCTGAAATCTTGTAGATTACACTGAAACCTTTGCTGACATCTTCTATCCTCAAGTTCTTGAATACCGCTATATTCTAGGCCTGACTGAGGAGTATCAGGCTTGTATTCAGATTGAGATTTTGGAAGCATAGTATTTCTGTCATTCTCAGTATCAAAAGCAGTCTCTGAATCCTCTCCTGGTGTATCCAAAACTCTTAATTCAGAAGATTCATCTATTTCTCCAAGGGAAGAAGCTCGTGGTGGGGCTGGAGGAGGTTGAGGCTCAAGATCAAAGTCCAATTTGGTTACTGTAGAATCACTAGCTGGAGCTGCTAGTTTAGGGATGTGTACTTCAACCACTGGCACTGTAGTAGGCACAGGAGCTTGAGGGCTGAAGGTGCCAGAATGTTTTACTGTAGGACTAACTCTTCTTACTGGCCTTCCCCAAGTGGCAATATTAATATTCATTTGAGGAACTCTGAGAAATCTTTTGCCTTGTTGCTTTGAAAAAATTTTCTTTTGTTTTTGAAGTTTTGGTCTTTTTTCAATAACTGGATTAAAAAAGGTAACCTCTTCTGGATCTGATACAACAATATGTGCATTTAATTCCTGCAGCTTGTGATGTAGTTCTTCTAATTTTTTATTTGATTTTTTCAAAATGTTGTCTACATAAGCCAAGCTTTTTTTATCTGTTGTGACTTTCCTCAGATTTTCTGCTCCTTCTTTGATTTTCAGTTCTTTCCTTATTTCTCTCTTAATTCGATCCTTGATATCGTCCAATTTCTGCTGCAGCATCGTATCTGAAAAGTCTAATGTTTGAACAGCACTCACATTCTCAGAAAACGGAAGACTTCGGGGATCCCCCTGCAGTTCTGTGAGCAGAATCAACCCCCGTTCGGGGTTGGACGCCATCGTGCTCCGGTATGGACTTCGCACCTGGGCGCGGCCGCCGCTGGCGAAGGGAGCCTTCGATCTATTGTTGCTAGTAGAACAACGAGGGTCACTATTTGGAATATCTGGAGTCCTCGGGCAATCCGTAATATCTTCTGGATCTGATACAACACTATGTGCATTTAATTCCTGCAGCTTGTGATGTAGTTCTTCTAATTTTTTATTTGATTTTTTCAAAATGTTGTCTACATGAGCCAAACTTTTTTTATCTGTTGTGACTTTCCTCAGATTTTCAGCTCCTTCTTTGATTTTCAGTTCTTTCCTTATTTCTCTCTTAATTTGATCCTTGATATCGTCCAATTTCCGCTGCAGCATCGTATCTGAAAAGTCTAATGTTTGAACAGCACTCACATTCTCAGAAAACGGAAGACTTCGGGAATCCCCCTGCAGTTCTGTGAGCAGAATCAACCCCCGTTCGGGGTTGGACGCCATCGCGCTCCGGTATGGACTTCGCACCTGGACGCGGCCGCCGCTGGCGAAGGGAGCCTTCGATCTATTGTTGCTAGTAGAACAACGAGGGTCACTATTTGGAATATCTGGAGTCCTCGGGCAATCCGTAATATCTTCTGGATCTGATACAACACTATGTGCATTTAATTCCTGCAGCTTGTGATGTAGTTCTTCTAATTTTTTATTTAATTTTTTCAAAATGTTGTCTACATGAGCCAAGCTTTTTTTATCTGTTGTGACTTTCCTCAGATTTTCAGCTCCTTCTTTGATTTTCAGTTCTTTCCTTATTTCTCTCTTAATTCGATCCTTGATATCATCCAATTTCCGCTGCACCATTGTATCTGAAAAGTCTAATTTTTGAACAGCACTCACATTCTCAGAAAACGGAAGACTTCGGGAGTCCCCCTGCAGTTCTGTGAGCAGAATCAACCCCCATTCGGGGTTGGACGCCATCGCGCTCCGGTATGGAGGGTCCGCACCTGGACGCGGCCGCCGCGCTGGCGAAGAGAGAAGGCGGGACGGGGCTCGGAGTGGGGGTGAGGAGAGGGGAGAGAAAGAAAAAAAACAACTAGGGATTAATGGAGGCGCAGCCCCTGCGGGAGGCGCGGCTTATTCCATCGGGTTCATCCAGAGCGGCGTGGAGTGAGGGCCCTCGTAGCTGGCTGCCTCTCGCTGCCTGCCGGCCGCCACCGCTGCCCACACCGGAATGTTGGGCCCACACCGGAATGTTGGTCTAGTCGCTCCCTAGGCAACGCCAGAATCCACCTCAAGCTTCTCTGTTCTGAGCACTGCGGCTACGGCTGCCTCAAAGTGCCATTTTTCAAAGTGGCCTTTTAAAAGGCCCATTGGATTGATAGGATTGGCCTTTTCCACGCCAGACATCGTGCCAAAGCTTTCCCTACCTGAAACCACTTAACTCTGAAAAAAGATATGATTATCTCCATTTTTCAGAGGAGGAAACTGAGGCTCAATAAAGTGGAGTGAGTCGTGTGAGGTGGCTGGGATGGGATTTGAACTCTGGTTTGCTGGGCTCCAAAATTCCTTCCACTTAGGCCACATGGTTCTCACAGGTTCTCGGTTCCTGCCAGTTCTCATCCTACCTGTTCGTTCTGTTTTTAACTCAAAAATCTCCCCTATTCCCCTGGAGTCTACCGCTTGGACTCGGAAACTATCCGAAGGATGCAGCTCGCTTGAGTTGCTCTTTGATCCCTAAGGCAGATTATCTTTCAACAGCTTTTATGCAAAGAGCACGCAAGGAGGATTATAGACATGAATCACTGAATGAGACCCAGTGTCTGCTCCCAGCACCATCTGTTGATATGCAGATCACCGGTGATCATTGATCAGGACAAACCAGCTGTGGCTGCTGTGAAGTTAACTCCTGAGACTTGGGAGGCTGGTCTCACTTCTATATGGGCACACCTGGCCTGAGGCCATGAACTTGGGCAGGCCAGCATCATACCTACCTCACATATTCTAGCAACGACAAGCAAAACTAACCAAGCTAACGAAAATGAGCTTGCTTCCACTTGTTTCTTTCCCTCAGAAAAAGTGGGCGGGGGATGGTTGACTGATGGGTTTGTACTTGATTGAGCTGTTCAAGTCCCTGATTAGTTCATACTCCTAAAGAGCTGGGTTCCATCATTCTCTATCAATTCTTGGCATTAAAAGATGATCCAGTAATATTTTGGTAACTAGTCTTTTCTGTTGGAAATCATCACTCATTGGCCATTCTAAGTTCTACTCCAATTGAAAAGCTTGATCCCACTTTGGGAGGCCAAGGGGGGGCGGATCACTGAAGTCAGGAGTTTGAGACCAGCCTGGCCAACATGGTGAAACCTGTCTCTACTAAAACTACAAAAATTAGCCGGGCATGGTGGTGGATGCCTGTAATCTCAGCTACTCAGGAGACTGAGACAGGATAATCGCTTGAACCCAGGAGAAGGAGGTTGCAGTGAGCTGAGGTCCCACCACTGCACTCCAGCGTGGGCACCAGAGTGAGACTCCGTCTCAAAAAATAAAGAAAGAAAAGCTATCCTAAATGTGCTTTTTTTACTGAGTTAAATTTCCTATCCTTACCTCCCAACCCCTGCCCCAGGCACAGGTGGGGCAGCTGCGGGATGAGTGCAGTGTCTCTGCCCCTGGCATGAGGAGAATTTCTGCCCTGGGTGAGGACACGGGAAGAGAACATAAAAGGGGTACTCCCACCACCTGCAGGTGGAGCCTGGTTTTTGCCAAAGTCATCACCTACTAGTGTGAGGAACGCAGCCAACCTGGTCACTGGGGAGAGGAGGGAGACCAGTGGGTGGGAAAAGGAACCTTTATCACGAGCCAGAAGACAGAGGTGCTTCAGGATGGAGAGGGTGGCTGACTTTCCTGTATGGAGGTAGACATGCCCCAAGTAAGAAGCTCCTCCCTCCGAATATCTACCATCTTTTGAGAAGCCTCTATAAGAACTCAATAAAATGGGAGTGTGCCTCAAAAGAGATTTCATTTTCAATGCAGTAGTTAATTATTGTCCTTTTCCAACTTTGCACAGCGGTGAAGAGGAATTGAATTGTCAGGAAATTTCTTTGAGCTTTGTTAAAAATTAGCTTTCTAAAAGTAAAAAGTGTTTAAGTCAAAACTTCAGGGCTCACATTTTTGTCCTTATGCAGGAAAATTATTTTTGTTTCCTTTTCTGTATTCTACTTGTTAAATAATTGCGCCAAGCTGGCAGGCACTGCAGAAACGTAAAGCAATGCATTCATTTTTAAGTCCAGTGACCTCAAAACAATGAGTGTGAATGTTCCTAATCAAAGATGTCTCCTCTTTTGGGGGTTATTTTTGTTGCAATCCCTACACTTCACACTATAATCAAAGCCCATTATCTCAGCCTTACAATATCTGTGTCTCAGAATCTAACGATGACTGTGTCTGGCACATACATCAGGAGTTGCTTTTAAGGATGTGCAAATTGTGAGCTTTCGTTTCACCTCAATCGTGCATATTTCATTGGAAACCACTTCTTTAACATCCAAAGTCTGTCTTTGAACACGTTAAAAAAATAAAATGGATTTCCCAACAGAGGTTATCTGCAAGGCAAATTTCAATTTTTAAGTTAGTTACTTTGAGCAACGCATTGTTAATTCTTTCAAGTCTCTTGGGTATAAAGTAGTTATTTGAAAGTTCACTAATCTAAGCAGGGTCTAAACTAATCTTTACACCTCCAAATGCTCAAGGAAAAGTACTAAAGGAAACCTACTAGTGGGAATGTCTGACTTATTTAACATTTTCTGGCTGCTTGGCTCCGAATCGAATATATAAAGTTACTTCTTGTAACCATGTCAATTTGAGATAGCATATGTACGTTCAGTCTCTAAAATGTATCCATTATCTTGAGACCCCCTGATTTCAGAACTTTGGGAGCCTCTCTTTCCACAGCTGGCTTCTTTCCAGAGGAAGAGGAAGCTTAACATTACCATCTCCTTTGTTGATATCCCTAGTCTGAGAGTATTCCCTCCTTAGAGGTATTTACAGTTAAACTTTGGTGCATGATAATTGATTGCAAGAGATAAGAGAATGTCTGGCATTCCAGAGATCTGTGCATCTCCATGTGGTTACTTCACTGAGAGTCTCAGCATCAGGCCTGACTTATGAGTTCATTTGTATTAAAATGGCAAGCCCTGGTGAACTGATGAGGCAACACCTTGCCTGGAGGGGAGCAGGTGCTGGTGTGGGGGAGGGCAGATGCTGAGTCAGAGACCTGGTTGGGACTGGGGTTCTGCCCTCTTCATAGCTGTGCGGCTTCAGCCTCCTCACTCAGCCACTTTGAATCTTAGTTCTTCCATCTGCAAAATGGAGATAATATTCTCCATCTCCTGGAGTTATCTTGAAGACTAGATGCAAATGTAAAGCATTTAGTTCCAGATACAAAGGAGGTGGCCAAGGACTGGGAACTATTGTAATTAAACTGATCAGCAAGTGTCCAGAAAGTAGATTTCTGCCTTTGGCCCTAGGTTATGAGCTTCACCCCTCCAGAGTCCCAGGTAAAGCACTTCCTCAGTGGGCTCAGCCCCAAGACCTTCCACCTGGACTGACGTGTTCCCCTGAATGCATCCTGTCCTCGAGGGTGGAGGCTTCACAGATTGCATAATAGCAAGTGTAACACCAGCAGCTTCCTTCTCCTGGGGGCTTCCTGAGTGCTGGGAATCGCGTGGAGTGCTGGTTCATTCTGGTTGCACAAGTGTTAGTAGATTGCAGTGGTGAAGAGCTGAGCCTCGGGATCCAGGCTGCCTGGTTTAAATCCTGGCTCCAGTATACCTGGTGGTGTAAGACTTCAGGCAACTCACCTCTGCGCCTCAGTTACTTTACCTGGAAAGCGGGGCTAACAATAGTACTTATCCCTTAGGGCCACGGTGAAGTGGAAATGTGGAATTCCTTTCCTAGGCCTGCTGTAACAAAGTACCACAAGTTTGGGTGGCTTAGAGAAACAGAAATGCATTGTCTTTTAGTTCCGGAGGTCAGAAGTCAGAAATTAAGGTGTGGGTGGGGCGCGCTCCCTCTGAAAATTCCTTGGTTCTTTAGCTTCTCGTAGCCCCAGGTGTTGTCTGCTTTACAGAGCCACCTCTCCCTCTCCAAACACCATCCTCCCTGGGTACAGTCTCTCTGTCCACATTGCCCCTTTTTATAAGGACACCAGAAATGTGGGATTAGGGCCCACCCTAAGAACTTCATTGTCACTTGATGCCATCTGTAAAGACCCAATTTCCAAACAGGGTCACATGCTGAGGTACCTGGGGTGAGGATTTCAACAGATCTTTTTGGAGAAACACAATTCAATCCAACATAAGAGATGCCCTTAGAACAATACCTGCAATATAGCAAGCGTCACCTGTGCATCGACCACTTTTATCTTTAACGCTCATTGCAATCTAGCCAGATGAGTATTATGAATCCCATTTTAGAGAGAGAAAAAGTGAGGCTTTGAGAAGCTGAGGATTAGACTCAATTCCCACAGCTAGAAAGTGAGAAGACCCCAACCCAAACTCCTCTGTCATCTCTCCACCGTAGCCACCATCTCCCAGAGGCAGACAGGATGCCCACAGCCCAGGTCCCTGTGCCCGTCACACGTTGTTATAACCCAGTCTTTCAGCGCGTGGCCCCAGAGGCCTGCCTGCAACTCTGGACTCGGAGCTCCATTGAATGCTGCCTCTGGGCAAAAACCTGTAGGTTAGAAAAGAACGATTTCCATGATCCTTCTTAGTGTATGGTGAGCCCCACTTATATCCCCATGTTTTGACTAAATCGATGTGCCTCAAATGTAACCCCAAGTCTCCCTTTTCTGCCAGCTGTTTTGATCTCTAGTAGTCACAACCACTGTCGCCTAATGGAAACACACAGAGGCCTCAGAGAAATAAAACGAATGCCTTACAAATTAAAGATTACTGTCACTTTCTAAAGGTGGTTATACACCGGAATTAAGAAAGCGTTCATGCAATTGAGGAATTCCTCATCGGCTGCAGAGCCTGATTGTTCAGCGAGATAACCAGCTATGCAGTTGTTTTTCTGTATATATATTTGGAGACGTGAATAAAATGGTTTTCTTTTTTAAACCGAGAGCTTTCACCTTGAAATCAGCATACGTTTCATATTCCAGAGTCCAACTGTAACCATAAATCCGTTATTGTCATGGAAAGTGAAGTGTAAAGAGCATGATGTGAGAAGCCAGGAGGTCCAGGTTCAAGTCACCCTCGTTCCCTTTGCTTCTCCACCCCACCCACCGCTTATTGGAATTGTGGCCTTGGGCACACACTCAAGCCTTTCACACCTAATATATACAAAGGGCAGGGAGTTATTCCTCACCTCTGAAATTGCAGGGAGGGGATGAGACTAGGAGGCCACCTGAGGTCCCTTCCATTCCTGAGAATGTGTGATACCATCAAAGCTCACAAGTACTTGTCCAGGGGACGCTCAGCTTGTGTGGTCTCTGATATTTAGTGAAAGACCCTTGCTCAAGTGATCAACACGATTTTCTTGAAAAATCCACGTCTTAGGGTTTTCCCTGGCCCTTGCGCTGGAGAGCCTCTGTTTGCCTGTCTGCCCTCCTCTGCTTCCTCCAGCCTGCCTTGAGCCTCAGAGGGTGACCTTGAGGGATGGCCTCTAGGACAGTGGCTGGAGAGGCAGATCCCCTTGCTATTCACCACCCGGGGAGCTGAGTGGGTGGGTGGTAACAGCTTCCTGCTGCCATTCCTCCTGGGTTGCTTCGCCATGCCATTGGCTCCCCTCAGCCCGGCCCACACCTTTGTAAAAGCCCCTGACTTAAACTCTGCGAAGCCTGTTTATTGCCAGGACCTTGAGTGAGTCCAGCTGTGACCATCTCGAATTGCGCTAGCACCGCATCTAGCACATCAGTAAGAGCATCTCACCTTTCAAAGAAAGTGAACTCTGAGTGTGGGGAATAGCAAAATGCCACATTTTACTGGCATGAGGACTATCCTAATTCCTACTTCAATAGGAAGCCCTCTGTCTTGGTTCATTCCCCTCCAGTCATTTTTTCCCTCCCTCCCTCCCTCCCTGCCTCCCTTCCTTCCTTCCTACTTTCCTTCCTTCCTTCCCTGCTTCCTTCTTCCCTCCCTCACTCCCTTTCCTTCCTTTCTTCCTCCTTTCCTTCTTTCAAAAGTTGAAATAACTTAGGCTTCAAAATAGGCTTCTAAAGTTGAAATAACTTACTCTGTCATTTAATAGATTATTGAAGTTGTCTATTTCACTAGCCTGGCATGGGATTAAAGCACCAAGATCTCGTCTCTTCTTCTGTCATTGAGTGCTTGGTTCACTGATGCCCCCATTTATTTCAAAAAAAAACTATACTACTAAAAATACAAAACTTAGCCAGGCGTGGTGGCGGGCACCTGTGATCCCAGCTACTTGGGAGGCTGAGGCAGGAGAATCACTTGAACCTGGGAGGCAGAGGTCGCAGTGAGCCGAGATCGCGCCACTGCACTCCAGCCTTGGTGACAGAGCGAGATTCTGTCTCAAAAAAAAAAAAAAAAAAAAAGGATTTGGCATTTCTTCTAAGAGCTTGCTTTTTCACTATTTAGTAAAGCTGTGGCATCAGATCTTGCCTCTTCTGGCCTCATTTCTTATCATTTCTAACTTAGCATTTCTCTAGAGTCTGAGACCTTCTCATCTCTTTCCTTCAGAGGTTTGGGAATTACGATCCACGGTGTTCCCAGACTTGACCCACCAGGTGTCCCCCCGGGATGGAACTCCCGCCCACCTCCTCACTCACTGTTGATCTGACCTGGCATTTCCACACTCAGCCTGTGGTGACGTGTTTCATACTTCTCTTATGCCCAGTGCTACACTGTAAGGCCCTTATGCACTAGAATCGTGCCCTCCTATTCTCCATACCTAACCAGTGCCTGGAAAACAATAGATACTCCAGAAATGGGTGGGTGTTTTAACCAGAATATCTCTAAGACCCTTTCAACTTGGACTCTGTAATTTGAAAGTAAGATTCCCACAATGCCCCTGCCAACACCTAAATGGAAAGACTATATTCTCTTTCCGCAGACACTTTCAGACTCTTCAAATTTAGCCACTTGGCTCTTTTGGGAGAATAGTAAACCCCAGAGTAACATTCTGGGCACCAACTACACGTAGGCAAAAAATTTATTTCACAAAAACATTTCCCTTAGACCTTCTTGGTCATCGAATTCAACCTTCTGCCTCAAGTAATTGTACCTGAACTACCTTAGAAAGATTGGAAAATGGAAACGTGCACCATTTCTAACAGGTCAGGAATGAAGGGGGCAGAATTTAATACATCGTTTGTGTTTGGTTTCATGTTCAGATTGTTTCCAATATCGTGTTGAACATCCATATTCATGAATCCCACCTTTGATTTCCTTCTTTTGTTAGGCTTCTCGAAGTGGAGTTACTGGGTCCAAGGCTCCAATTAACACTTTTTTTTTTTTTTTTTTTTGAGACGGAGTCTCGCTCTGTCGCCCAGGCTGGAGTGCAGTGGCGCCCTCTCGGCTCACTGCAAGCTCCGCCTCCCGGGTTCATGCCATTCTCCTGCCTCAGCCTCTCCGAGTAGCTGGGACTACAGGCGCCCGCCACTACGCCCGGCTAATTTTTTTGTATTTTTAGTAGAGACGGGGTTTCACCGGTGGTCTCGATCTCCTGACCTCGTGATCCGCCCGCCTCGGCCTCCCAAAGTGCTGGGATTACAAGCGTGAGCCACCGCGCCCGGCCAATGAACACTTTTAAAACCCGTGATAGCCGGGCGCCGTGGCCCATGCCTGTAATCTCAGCCCTTTGGGAGGCTGAGGCGGGTGGATCATTTGAGGTCAGGAGTTTGAGACAGCCCAGCCAACATGGTGGAACCCCGTCTCTACTAAAAATACAAAAAAATTAGCTGGGCGTGGTGACGGGCGCCTGTAGACCCAGCCACTCAGGAGGCTGAGGCAGAGAATTGCTTGAACCCCGGTGGCGGAGGTTGTAGTTGGCACTACTTCACTCCAACCTGGGTGACAGAGAGAGGCTCCGTCTCAGTGAAAACAAGTAAACAAACAAACAAACAAACAAAAAACCCTGGATAAATATCGTTCTGTTGCTCCTGCCACAAACGGTGAACAAACATACATTTCCTCTAGCTGGTATGCATGCCACTCAGGAACTATTTATTTTTGTACATCACAATTTAAAAAGCCAAAAAAGTGAGATTGCATTATTTTCCACTTTCATCATTTTGACTACGTCAAATCCTTTAAAGTCATATTACTTTTTATAAGCCTTCCGTGGGCCTTAAACTGAAATGGAGAAGATGCAGAAAAAAACCCACATTAGTCATTACAAATTGGAACCCAGCCACTGTTCACTGCGCCCACTGCTCACCCCGGTCCAGGCCGCCTTATGTCCTCCCAAGTCACCCTGCTTCCATCCTGACCTGCTGAGTTCATCCCCGTGGCTGCCAGCATTACCCTTCAGACTGCAGGGAGGGGCTGGAGCTGTTTCCTGCCAAAGTCACCTCAACCTGAAGTCACTGGGGGAGAGGAGCGTCGCTGGGTGCTGGGGGATGATGGAGGCTGGACTGCTAGCCAGAGGTTGGAGGCTCTTCAGGAGGCAGGTGTTGGCTGAATTTGTCTCCTGCGTGGAAGACTAAGGGTGAGAAATAAGATTTCCCCTCCAAACACCTCCCATCCTGAGAAGTCCCTGGAGGCACCCTTCTAAAAGGAAGACCCGCCAGCATTTTCCATGATGCCTCGAGGAAAACCTAACCCCTCCCGACAGTGCGCCGCACCACTGGCTCTGCCATTCTCTGCGACACCAGCTCCCCCATTTCCCACACTTCTTCCTTCCCACCCTCTCAACCTGGACACTCTTGTCACACCAGGTTTCCCATGGGTGTGTCATCGTCATTGTTTACGCCACCACTCAAGCGTCATCTCACTGCCCCCTCCAAACCCTCCCGGCCCCCTAGCCAATGCTGCACCTCCCTGGCACACTCTCCACTGTTACTTCCACTGCCGACTGCACCTCACTTCCTGAAACTGTCCTGTCTTTTAGCTTACGTGTTCATGATCTGTCTTCTCCCGCCCGCGAGCAAGATTCCTGAGGACAGGGATTCTGTCCGTCTTCTTCTCGGCTCTATCTCAGCATCTCGAATCGTGCCTGATACACTGAGGTTGAAAAAAAATCGGTGTTTTTGTAACTAACAAATTACGTGAACACACAAGTTTTTAAATAACTATGTCAATATGTCTATTAATTCTATCAAGGCAAGAA
Source organism: Symphalangus syndactylus (assembly GCF_028878055.3). NCBI lineage: Eukaryota > Metazoa > Chordata > Mammalia > Primates > Hylobatidae > Symphalangus > Symphalangus syndactylus. Next base: position 157,344,726 of record NC_072426.2, on the reverse strand, counting down.
GTGGAGCTAAACTACAGCCATGGTCTTGGAATAGTTTCTTCTTTAAATGGCTTAGATAAAGCTGTGACAAATGTATGTCAACTGTGATGTGTCTGGCTCATGACACTTACCCCCTAATTATTTGAATTTGTTGTCTCATGGTGGCAGATCGTATTTTCCAAAGAAATCTGCTGTAACAAATCCCGTTCTACTTGTTCTTCTTATATTGTGACATTGACGTTCCCCCATCAAGTGGTGTCCCCTCTTTTTGAACCTGAGTGGACCTTTGTGACAGCTTTGACCAACGGATGCAGTAGAAGTGATGCCATGTAACTTCTGGGTCTAGGTCACAATCAATGCCAAGCCTGTTCTCTTTGCTTTCTTGGGGTGCTCATGCCTGGAGCACAGTCACCATGCTGTAAGGATGCCAGGTGGCCATATGGCGAGGCCACAGGTGGATGCAGCTGCTGACAACCCAGCTAAGGTCTCAGCCAGCAGCCAGCATCAACTGCCTGCAGATCCTTCCAGCCCTCTGGTGTCAGGTTACCCCAGCCTCTGAGCTGCCCTTGCTGGTGCTGCATCCAGCAGAGAGGAGCTTTCCCTTCCATGCTCCATCCAGACGGCAGATTTGTGAGCTGAATATATGATTATTGTTTAAGCCACTTGAGGTTTGAGGTTGTCGGTTACACCGAAACAGATAACTGATCCACCCCCTCACTTCAATGTAAGGGGTATACAGGCCAAATAGACATGCCTAAAAGAACCTGCCTGTTTCAGAGAACAGTTCTACTGGGAAGGGATTTTGTGACTAAAAGGAACAGATGTAGGTGATGATTATCGGTGGTTGCTAAAACCATTACATGCAGGTTGATAGGAACCTTCACAGTGGATAGATTAGGCTGACACCATCTAAACCCACCAATCCACTTTAACAGACACCACGAGCCACATGGTGTGATGCGAGAGCAGGTACATGGCACCATGTGTAGTGGATTCTTGCCTAAGACACATGGTACCTGAATCTAAGACCTGTAGATCAAACGAGGAGTCTGCAAGAAATACAGGAGACTAAGGAACATGCTAACGGCACCACGAGGATACAATCAGCCTAATCCAGAATATGGGATGTTTTCAGACAGATGACCCAGTTCCCTCCATGAATAAATAGACAAGAATTAATAAAATGGAGGAGAACCATTATCAGTTAAAAGACGCTCAAGAAACATAATCAAATAAAATGCATGGGTTTTGTTTGAATGCTGATTCTTTTTTTTTTTCTTTTCTTTTTTGAGACAGAGTCTTACTCTGTCACTCAGGCTGGAGTGCAGTGGTGCAATCTCAGCTCACCACAACCTTCAACTCCCTGGCTCAAGCGATTCTCCTGCCTCAGCCTCCTGAGCAGCTAGTACTACAGGTGCACACCATCACACACGGCTAATTTTTGTATTTCACGTAGAGACAGAGTTTCACCATGTTGCCCAGGCTGGTCTCAAACTCCTGGGCTCCAGATATCCGCCAGCCTTGGCCTCCCAAAGTGCTGGAATTACAGGCGTGAGCCACCTTGCCTGGCCTGAATGCTGATTCAAATAAACGAATTTCACAGAGGCATTTTAAAGATAACTAGCAAAAACTCCACATGGACTGGGTATTGAATAATATGAAATAGTTATATTCATTTTGTTGGGTGTGATAACAAGAGTATGTTCTTTTAAAAGTCCCTCAGTACTAGAGACAGGCACAGAAGTATTTATGACTTCAGATGGGATGTCTGGTATTTGCTTTAAAAATATTCCAGTGTGGGGAGGAAGACACGGGAAACCAGGACGGAGCCCTGTCCCGTGTTATCACACTGTTTTGTGCATTCGAATATTTTCATAATAGACAATTTTTAAGCTAAATGTAAGCTCTTCGGGAGAGGTAAACGTAGGTAGTCATCACTTTTAACACGAAGTCGCTTGTGAGATTTGCCACCGGTGATTGGCCTTGGGGAAAGGGGCAAAGTCAGGCGGCTAAGGCCCAGTGCTCAGAAGCCTGGACTGCGGCCCGGAGCCTTCATCTATAGTGGCTCTAAACTGGTGCCCTCCACAGCCAGGACCCAGGCCAGGAGCTGTGAGCTCAGAGGAGGAGGGCAAGGTGGCCAGAAATGTGATGACGGCAGAGAGAGGAGCCAGGGACAGGCAAAGGAAGCAAGTGACAGAAATCCCAGGCCTGCTACTCCAGGCAGAGAGAGGGCTGGTGGCTCCTGAAAAAAGAAGCAGGAGTGAGGCAGGAGCCAGGAGAGCAGAACTCACCCTCCCCTGCTGCCCTCCCCGTGGCCCTGGCTGTAGCCCCAGCGTCTCTTCCTAGGGCCATGTCTTCACATGGGGACATTTCTTCCCAGCTCGGCCACCGAGAGGAATGGATTCCTCCAGCATGAAGAATCCTCCTGCCCAGCCTGGATCCTGGAGCCACAGTCACTGTGGCAGGAACGCGGCTCCTCGCTGGCCTGGCTAGGGCTGGATGCCACACTTTGCCCTCTCCCCAGAGCCAGAGAGGTTGGGTCACAGACGCTCCTGAATGGGCCATGCAGGGTGCAGGAGGAATTTCGCCTTTGGAGGAACAAAGGGGTGTTCGAAGTTAAACGTCCACTGCAGTGACCATTATGAATTGTGGTTTAAAAAAATCATAAACTTAACCAAAAGAAGAACTAAGAGAAGGAGGGAAAGAAAGGGCTGGGGTCAAGAATAATAAAATCCCAAATAAGAAGCACACATCCTAAAAGGGAAAATGAAACACAACAAGGGTTAGGAGGGTGGGGTGGGGGAATGAGGAAGCGGGGGGGGGGGGGGGCACAGCACGAGACTCCCTGCCAGGACAGCCCAGGCAAGGCCTCGGCTCCAGGTTCAAGGCCCTGAGGCTCGCGTTTGCTGCAGCGCGTTTGCTGCAGCGCGTGGCCGGCGGACTCTGCCTGCATTCTCGGCATCTTCAGCACAGTCACAAGCAGCTGTCAGATTTCTGCGAATCCTGGAGGTGGCCTTCAAACCGGGAGAAGCAAACACAGAATTCAAGGCTGGCCCAGCCTGGCGCCTCTCGGCGCACTTCGGGGACGGCTGCGGGCGGTGGTGATGACCGCAGCCGCCAGCAGAGGGCAGTGGCGGGCCAGCGTGGCCAGGCTCAGAGGGCTCGCTCCCAGCCCTCCCGAGCCCCGCGGGCAGTTTCTGCCTGTGACTTTCACCCCGGTGCAAACCTTCCAGCTTCCTGTGCAAGGCAGATGCAACGTGGTGCTGCTTTTCAAGGGTGTTTTCTTTTCTTTTTTGAGACAGAGTCTTACAATGTCACTCAGGCTGGAGTGCAGTGGTGCAAGGGGATTTGAGACTTTTCCTCTGCAAATGATCTGTAGATATCAAGTAAGAAATGGACTGTCCGGCCCCATCCCTCCCTAGAAGAGAATTGTTCAAAGTGCCATTTTTTATTTATTTTTTATTTTTATTTTTATTTTTTTACAAATTTCAATCTATATAGACTTCAATTTGTGCATTTGTGATAATTTATGACAAAAAACATTTGTTTTTTCAGAATGACATAGTGAAAGGCACATTTCATTTGAATGCATAGTGTACCATTCTAAAATATCCAAATTTCTTTACGAAGTGCTTGAGCTGTCACATACACATACAGTAATAGCAAAAGATATTTACACTCTATAAAGCTTAAAATTTTAAATCTGTCTAAAATATATATATTTTAAACTACAAAAAATCAGTGCTTTCTTCAGCTTAATTGTGTAAATAGACCCTGCCTTCTAATATTTTTAGTGATTTGACTTCAATTAAAAAAAATTCTGTACACTGTGTAGTTACAAAATGCTGTCAGTTTTTAATGCCAAAAGCCTATTTTAGACATTACTTTCTTTGCTATTTGAGAACCGAAAAAGTGAGCAGACTGTACCTCAAAAGTATTTAGTGTTTTAATGTTGTATTAACACTGTTTAAATTAAAGCCAGACAATTAAGCTAAGTTCCTCTATTGTCCTTTGCCAAGGAAATTAACTGGCATTTTAAAATAACTTTAAGCCACGTATTGTTCCCCCTTTCTATAAGATTTTCTCCCAAAGGATCTTGGGTAATAAACAATTTGGAAGGTAATATAAATGATCTCTGGACAATTTTAATTGTTCTCAGAGTACAATGAAAAGTTGCTAAAACATCCCAGCAAATATTTATAAATGTTTTTAGCTCAACTCTCCATAAATCAGTGTGCTTTTTCATGTTTCTCATAAGATTTACACCTGAACAATTTTCAAGAGATGAGCTCACTGTGATTAAATAGTTAATTCAGTATGGTTACTTAACAGCTTGCTATTCCTGAGGTATAATGACCCTAACATGCTAAGCACAGGATCAAAGATGCTATTACTAAACTAAGAAAAAACAATAAAGTCATAGATTAGGAGAAAAAAATATAAAATCAAACCAAACCAAAACAAACAAAAAACTACAGGCAAGTGGAAAGTCATGGTTTGCAAAAAGACAACCCTAGAAGAGTATAAAAAGCCATAGATGGATCCTTTGAAGAGTTGTATAAAATATTTCATCAAATTTTGTTGAGACTTTTGAGGTACAGCTTTAGTGTTATAATTCAGTTTTTTATAAAATATAGACTGTTTTATCAAAAATATTTATACATTCTGTTACAACATATTGCCTTTGCCCTCAATAACTGCCAGTATAAAATCTGGATCCAGTGGCCTAAAATGTACAAATGCACTTAATGTAAATGCTGGAGTTTGAGGTGTCTGCTCGGCCACTGTACAAAAGTGATGAAGTGGTAGAATTAAATAATAAGCCTACAACATAGAATACATTAAAACTTGCACATATACATGCTCACAGCATCTATACAATGATAATCCCTACGGTTTAACCAAGTTATAGTTCCCTTCTACAGCAGACACGAAACCAAGGTGAACTAGGTTGGCAGATGTAGAGTGAATATCACAAAAGGGGTGATCAGTTCACTGATTCTGGAACATATGACTGAACATACTGAGCATCTAGACTTTGGGAATGCATGCAGGTAACAATACCTTGGTTTAGCTAATTAAAAATCCTCATTCTTAACATCTTAAGTAAATGCTGATCTTGTTTGTTTCAGCACTGTTTAATAAACAAAAAAAAATTGTTTGGCAAGCAGCTCTATTGGAAAGCTATAAGCCTCTGTTACATGGTTGATAAAAAAGGCAATATAAAGTTTTCTAATAATTATAGAACATTTATAAAATAAGACATCAATTCATTCTTTTTTTAAAAAAAATCAAGCCTCAAATTGTATACAAACTGCCGTGTTTTTTGATAGTACAGTAACGTCTTTTTTAAAAAAAAGGAGCATTTGCCTTATTCAAACAGAATCGTACTTTGTGTGAACAATGATAGCATTCCAAGCCCTTTTTTTCTTTTTGTAAAACACAGTTAAGTGATTAATTTTCTTTCCACTTAAGGCGGGCATATGGCAAAGCTAGGGACTATTAAAAAGTGGGTTTTTTCTTTCTTTTTTAAAATAGACTATTGATCCAAAAGTATTTGTGATGGATTTTCATGGCCGATGTTCACTCAACTTAAACTCCATGAAACTGTTCCCGGTGCTCATATTTACACTGAAGTACAATGAGAAGCCACTTTTGAAGAAGTGTTAGAATGGTACTTTTAAACAAATCTTCACGTGTTTCAATTAAGAAAAAAAAAAAACAAAACAAAATTCAGAAGCTATTGGTGGCACAGAGAGCAAATGAAGGGTTGCTATTTTTAAGAGGTCTTCTTGGGAGTCAGTCAGCTTGGTTTCGCAGAGTCCAGCAACTTAACACCAATCAGCAGTGTAGTCAAAATCTCTGAACATTTCCTGCTCCTCTTCCGAAAGTATCCTTGGTTCTTGAGGTGGAGTCAGAATAGGTGCTTTTGAGGTAAATTCATCAGAAAAATGACTGACATCTTCTCGTCCTTTTATGGCAGGTATAAATGGTGGCTTTACTTTTTTGTCCATCAGAGCGCGCCAATCAATTAGCTGGAAAAATGGGTGCTTTTTTACATCTGCTGCATCTTTCTCGCTAGCCCCAAGGCGCAACTCAGGATTTCTTCTTAACAGCCTTCTCATTATAGAAGTGGCTTCTGTAGATAAGGACCTTGGATACCTTACTTCATCATTTACAATACTGTCAAAAACTTTCTCTTCATCATCACCAGGAAAGGGAGGCTTACCAACAAGCATTTCATATATAAGCACGCCAAGGCCCCACCAATCTACAGCCCTTGTATAAGAAGTTTCTGTTAATACTTCTGGGGCAAGACATTCAGCATTGCCACAAAATGTGCTTGTTCTATCTCCATATCCCATTCCTTGTTTGCAAAGACCAAAATCAGCAATTTTCACAAAGCCCTCTGTATCTAGCAATAAGTTTTCCAATTTCAAATCTCTATGAGCAATTTTGTGTTCATGTAAATACTGCAACCCAAGAACTATACAAGCAGCATAAAATACAGCTCTTGGTTCAGAAAAGACACCAGTATTAATGTGCATCAATAAGTCCCCACCGGCAGCGTATTCCATTACAAAGCAAACATGCTCTTTGGTTTGGAAACATGCAAAAAGGTTCACCAAAAAGGGATGCCTTACACTATTCACAGTTTCAAAAATTCTTTTTTCACACATCAGGCTGTCTACTTCATGTCGAGCCACAACATCTCCTTTCTTTAAGGCTTTTATAGCAAACATCTCATTTGTGTGTTTATATTCAGCTAAAAGCACCTTTCCAAAATTTCCTCTTCCCAAGACAGCATAACACCTGAAATCTTGTAGATTACACTGAAACCTTTGCTGACATCTTCTATCCTCAAGTTCTTGAATACCGCTATATTCTAGGCCTGACTGAGGAGTATCAGGCTTGTATTCAGATTGAGATTTTGGAAGCATAGTATTTCTGTCATTCTCAGTATCAAAAGCAGTCTCTGAATCCTGTCCTGGTGTATCCAAAACTCTTAATTCAGAAGATTCATCTATTTCTCCAAGGGAAGAAGCTCGTGGTGGGGCTGGAGGAGGTTCAGGCTCAAGATCAAAGTCCAATTTGGTTACTGTAGAATCACTAGCTGGAGGTGCTAGTTTAGGGATGTGTACTTCAACCACTGGCACTGTAGTAGGCACAGGAGCTTGAGGGCTGAAGGTGCCAGAATGTTTTACTGTAGGACTAACTCTTCTTACTGGCCTTCCCCAAGTGGCAATATTAATATTCATTTGAGGAATTCTGAGAAATCTTTTGCCTTGTTGCTTTGAAAAAGTTTTCTTTTGTTTTTGAAGTTTTGGTCTTCTTTCAATAACTGGATTAAAAAAGGTAACCTCTTCTGGATCTGATACAACAATATGTGCATTTAATTCCTGCAGCTCGTGGTGTAGTTCTTCTAATTTTTTATTTGATTTTTTCAAAATGTTGTCTACATAAGCCAAGCTTTTTTTATCTGTTGTGACTTTCCTCAGATTTTCAGCTCCTTCTTTGATTGTCAGTTCTTTCCTTATTTCTCTCTTAATTCGATCCTTGATATCATCCAATTTCTGCTGCACCATTGTATCTGAAAAGTCTAATGTTTGAACAGCACTCACATTCTCAGAAAACGGAAGACTTCGGGAGTCCCCCTGCAGTTCTGTGAGCAGAATCAACCCCCGTTCGGGGTTGGACGCCATCGCGCTCCGGTATGGATTTCGCACCTGGGCGCGGCCGCCGCTGGCGAAGGGAGCCTTCGATCTATTGTTGCTAGTAGAACAAGGAAGGTCACTATTTGGAATATCTGGAGTCCTCGGGCAATCCGTAATATCTTCTGGATCTGATACAACACTATGTGCATTTAATTCCTGCAGCTTGTGATGTAGTTCTTCTAATTTTTTACTTGATTTTTTCAAAATGTTGTCTACATAAGCCAAGCTTTTTTTATCTGTTGTGACTTTCCTCAGATTTTCTGCTCCTTCTTTGATTTTCAGTTCTTTCCTTATTTCTCTCTTAATTCGATCCTTGATATCGTCCAATTTCTGCTGCAGCATCGTATCTGAAAAGTCTAATGTTTGAACAGCACTCACATTCTCAGAAAACGGAAGACTTCGGGAATCCCCCTGCAGTTCTGTGAGCAGAATCAACCCCCGTTCGGGGTTGGACGCCATCGCGCTCCGGTATGGACTTCGCACCTGGGCGCGGCCGCCGCTGGGGAAGGGAGCCTTCGATCTATTGTTGCTAGTAGAACAACGAGGGTCACTATTTGGAATATCTGGAGTCCTCGGGCAATCCGTAATATCTTCTGGATCTGATACAACACTATGTGCATTTAATTCCTGCAGCTTGTGATGTAGTTCTTCTAATTTTTTATTTGATTTTTTCAAAATGTTGTCTACATGAGCCAAACTTTTTTTATCTGTTGTGACTTTCCTCAGATTTTCAGCTCCTTCTTTGATTTTCAGTTCTTTCCTTATTTCTCTCTTAATTCGATCCTTGATATCGTCCAATTTCCGCTGCAGCATCGTATCTGAAAAGTCTAATGTTTGAACAGCACTCACATTCTCAGAAAACGGAAGACTTCGGGAGTCCCCCTGCAGTTCTGTGAGCAGAATCAACCCCCGTTCGGGGTTGGACGCCATTGCGCTCCGGTATGGAGGGTCCGCACCTGGACGCGGCCGCCGCGCTGGCGAAGGGAGAAGGCGGGACGGGGCTCGGAGTGGGGGTGAGGAGAGGGGAGAGAAAGAAAAAAAACAACTAGGGATTAATGGAGGCGCAGCCCCTGCGGGAGGCGCGGCTTATTCCATCGGGTTCATCCAGAGCGGCGTGGAGTGAGGGCCCTCGTAGCTGGCTGCCTCTCGCTGCCTGCCGGCCGCCACCGCTGCCCACACCGGAATGTTGGGCCCACACCGGAATGTTGGTCTAGTCGCTCCCTAGGCAACGCCAGAATCCACCTCAAGCTTCTCTGTTCTGAGCGCTGCGGCTACGGCTGCCTCAAAGTGCCATTTTTCAAAGTGGCCTTTTAAAAGGCCCATTCGATTGATAGGATTGGCCTTTTCCACGCCAGACATCGTGCCAAAGCTTTCCCTACCTGAAACCACTTAACTCTGAAAAAAGATATGATTATCTCCATTTTTCAGAGGAGGAAACTGAGGCTCAATAAAGTGGAGTGAGTCGTGTGAGGTGGCTGGGATGGGATTTGAACTCTGGTTTGCTGGGCTCCAAAATTCCTTCCACTTAGGCCACATGGTTCTCACAGGTCCTCGGTTCCTGCCAGTTCTCATCCTACCTGTTCCTTCTGTTTTTAACTCAAAAATCTCCCCTATTCCCGTGGAGTCTACCGCTTGGACTCGGAAACTATCCGAAGGATGCAGCTCGCTTGAGTTGCTCTTTGATCCCTAAGGCAGATTATCTTTCAACAGCTTTTATGCAAAGAGCACGCAAGGAGGATTATAGACATGAATCACTGAATGAGACCCAGTGTCTGCTCCCAGCACCATCTGTTGATATGCAGATCACCGGTGATCATTGATCAGGACAAACCAGCTGTGGCTGCTGTGAAGTTAACTCCTGAGACTTGGGAGGCTGGTCTCACTTCTATATGGGCACACCTGGCCCGAGGCCATGAACTTGGGCAGGCCAGCATCATACCTACCTCACATATTCTAGCAACGACAAGCAAAACTAACCAAGCTAACGAAAATGAGCTTGCTTCCACTTGTTTCTTTCCCTCAGAAAAAGTGGGCGGGGGATGGTTGACTGATGGGTTTGTACTTGATGGCGCTGTTCAAGTCCCTGATTAGTTCATACTCCTAAAGAGCTGGGTTCCATCATTCTCTATCAATTCCTGGCATTAAAAGATGATCCAGTAATATTTTGGTAACTAGTCTTTTCTGTTGGAAATCATCACTCATTGGCCATTCTAAGTTCTACTCCAATTGAAAAGCTTGATCCCACTTTGGGAGGCCAAGGGGGGGCGGATCACTGAAGTCAGGAGTTTGAGACCAGCCTGGCCAACATGGTGAAACCTGTCTCTACTAAAACTACAAAAATTAGCCGGGCATGGTGGTGGATGCCTGTAATCTCAGCTACTCAGGAGACTGAGACAGGATAATCGCTTGAACCCAGGAGAAGGAGGTTGCAGTGAGCCGAGGTCCCACCACTGCACTCCAGCGTGGGCACCAGAGTGAGACTCCATCTCAAAAAATAAAGAAAGAAAAGCTATCCTAAATGTGCTTTTTTTACTGAGTTAAATTTCCTATCCTTACCTCCCAACCCCTGCCCCAGGCACAGGTGGGGCAGCTGCGGGATGAGTGCAGTGTCTCTGCCCCTGGCATGAGGAGAATTTCTGCCCTGGGTGAGGACACGGGAAGAGAACATAAAAGGGGTACTCCCACCACCTGCAGGTGGAGCCTGGTTTTTGCCAAAGTCATCACCTACTAGTGTGAGGAACGCAGCCAACCTGGTCACTGGGGAGAGGAGGGAGACCAGTGGGTGGGAAAAGGAACCTTTATCACGAGCCAGAAGACAGAGGTGCTTCAGGATGGAGAGGGTGGCTGACTTTCCTGTATGGAGGTAGACATGCCCCAAGTAAGAAGCTCCTCCCTCCGAATGTCTACCATCTTTTGAGAAGCCTCTATAAGAACTCAATAAAATGGGAGTGTGCCTCAAAAGAGATTTCATTTTCAATGCAGTAATTAATTATTGTCCTTTTCCAACTTTGCACAGCGGTGAAGAGGAATTGAATTGTCAGGAAATTTCTTTGAGCTTTGTTAAAAATTAGCTTTCTAAAAGTAAAAAGTGTTTAAGTCAAAACTTCAGGGCTCACATTTTTGTCCTTATGCAGGAAAATTATTTTTGTTTCCTTTTCTGTATTCTACTTGTTAAATAATTGCGCCAAGCTGGCAGGCACTGCAGAAACGTAAAGCAATGCATTTATTTTTAAGTCCAATGACCTCAAAACAATGAGTGTGAATGTTCCTAATCAAAGATGTCTCCTCTTTTGGGGGTTATTTTTGTTGCAATCCCTACTCTTCACGGTATAATCAAAGCCCATTATCTCAGCCTTACAATATCTGTGTCTCAGAATCTAACGATGACTGTGTCTGGCACATACATCAGGAGTTGCTTTTAAGGATGTGCAAATTGTGAGCTTTCGTTTCACCTCAATCGTGCATATTTCATTGGAAACCACTTCTTTAACATCCAAAGTCTGTCTTTGAACACGTTAAAAAAATAAAATGGATTTCCCAACAGAGGTTATCTGCAAGGCAAATTTCAATTTTTAAGTTAGTTACTTTGAGCAACGCATTGTTAATTCTTTCAAGTCTCTTGGGTATAAAGTAGTTATTTGAAAGTTCACTAATCTAAGCAGGGTCTAAACTAATCTTTACACCTCCAAATGCTCAAGGAAAAGTACTAAAGGAAACCTACTAGTGGGAATGTCTGACTTATTTAACATTTTCTGGCTGCTTGGCTCCGAATCGAATATATAAAGTTACTTCTTGTAACCATGTCAATTTGAGATAGCATATGTACGTTCAGTCTCTAAAATGTATCCATTATCTTGAGACCCCCTGATTTCAGAACTTTGGGAGCCTCTCTTTCCACAGCTGGCTTCTTTCCAGAGGAAGAGGAAGCTTAACATTACCATCTCCTTTGTTGATATCCCTAGTCTGAGAGTATTCCCTCCTTAGAGGTATTTACAGTTAAACTTTGGTGCATGATAATTGATTGCAAGAGATAAGAGAATGTCTGGCATTCCAGAGATCTGTGCATCTCCATGTGGTTACTTCGCTGAGAGTCTCAGCATCAGGCCTGACTTATGAGTTCATTTGTATTAAAATGGCAAGCCCTGGTGAACTGATGAGGCAACACCTTGCCTGGAGGGGAGCAGGTGCTGGTGTGGGGGAGGGCGGATGCTGAGTCAGAGACCTGGTTGGGACTGGGGTTCTGCCCTCTTCATAGCTGTGCGGCTTCAGCCTCCTCACTCAGCCACTTTGAATCTTAGTTCTTCCATCTGCAAAATGGAGATAATATTCTCCATCTCCTGGAGTTATCTTGAAGACTAGATGCAAATGTAAAGCATTTAGTTCCAGATACAAAGGAGGTGGCCAAGGACTGGGAACTATTGTAATTAAACTGATCAGCAAGTGTCCAGAAAGTAGATTTCTGCCTTTGGCCCTAGGTTATGAGCTTCACCCCTCCAGAGTCCCAGGTAAAGCACTTCCTCAGTGGGCTCAGCCCCAAGACCTTCCACCTGGACTGACGTGTTCCCCTGAATGCATCCTGTCCTCGAGGGTGGAGGCTTCACAGATTGCATAATAGCAAGTGTAACACCAGCAGCTTCCTTCTCCTGGGGGCTTCCTGAGTGCTGGGAATCGCGTGGAGTGCTGGTTCATTCTGGTTGCACAAGTGTTAGTAGATTGCAGTGGTGAAGAGCTGAGCCTCGGGATCCAGGCTGCCTGGTTTAAATCCTGGCTCCAGTATACCTGGTGGTGTAAGACTTCAGGCAACTCACCTCTGCGCCTCAGTTACTTTACCTGGAAAGCGGGGCTAACAATAGTACTTATCCCTTAGGGCCACGGTGAAGTGGAAATGTGGAATTCCTTTCCTAGGCCTGCTGTAACAAAGTACCACAAGTTTGGGTGGCTTAGAGAAACAGAAATGCATTGTCTTTTAGTTCCGGAGGTCAGAAGTCAGAAATTAAGGTGTGGGTGGGGCGCGCTCCCTCTGAAAATTCCTTGGTTCTTTAGCTTCTCGTAGCCCCAGGTGTTGTCTGCTTTACAGAGCCACCTCTCCCTCTCCAAACACCATCCTCCCTGGGTACAGTCTCTCTGTCCACATTGCCCCTTTTTATAAGGACACCAGAAATGTGGGATTAGGGCCCACCCTAAGAACTTCATTGTCACTTGATGCCATCTGTAAAGACCCAATTTCCAAACAGGGTCACATGCTGAGGTACCTGGGGTGAGGATTTCAACAGATCTTTTTGGAGAAACACAATTCAATCCAACATAAGAGATGCCCTTAGAACAATACCTGCAATATAGCAAGCGTCACCTGTGCATCGACCACTTTTATCTTTAACGCTCATTGCAATCTAGCCAGATGAGTATTATGAATCCCATTTTAGAGAGAGAAAAAGTGAGGCTTTGAGAAGCTGAGGATTAGACTCAATTCCCACAGCTAGAAAGTGAGAAGACCCCAACCCAAACTCCTCTGTCATCTCTCCACCGTAGCCACCATCTCCCAGAGGCAGACAGGATGCCCACAGCCCAGGTCCCTGTGCCCGTCACACGTTGTTATAACCCAGGCTTCCAGCGGGTGGCCCCAGAGGCCTGCCTGCAACTCTGGACTCGGCGCTCCATTGAATGCTGCCTCTGGGCAAAAACCTGTAGGTTAGAAAAGAACGATTTCCATGATTCTTCTTAGTGTATGGTGAGCCCCACTTATATCCCCATGTTTTGACTAAATCGATGTGCCTCAAATGTAACCCCAAGTCTCCCTTTTCTGCCAGCTGTTTTGATCTCTAGTAGTCACAACCACTGTCGCCTAATGGAAACACACAGAGGCCTCAGAGAAATAAAACGAATGCCTTACAAATTAAAGATTACTGTCACTTTCTAAAGGTGGTTATACACGGGAATTAAGAAAGCGTTCATGCAATTGAGGAATTCCTCATCGGCTGCAGAGCCTGATTGTTCAGCGAGATAACCAGCTATGCAGTTGTTTTTCTGTATATATATTTGGAGACGTGAATAAAATGGTTTTCTTTTTTAAACCGAGAGCTTTCACCTTGAAATCAGCAGGCGTTTCATATTCCAGAGTCCAACTGTAACCATAAATCCGTTATTGTCATGGAAAGTGAAGTGTAAAGAGCATGATGTGAGAAGCCAGGAGGTCCAGGTTCAAGTCACCCTCGTTCCCTTTGCTTCTCCACCCCACCCACCGCTTATTGGAATTGTGGCCTTGGGCACACACTCAAGCCTTTCACACCTAATATATACAAAGGGCAGGGAGTTATTCCTCACCTCTGAAATTGCAGGGAGGGGATGAGACTAGGAGGCCACCTGAGGTCCCTTCCATTCCTGAGAATGTGTGATACCATCAAAGCTCACAAGTACTTGTCCAGGGGACGCTCAGCTTGTGTGGTCTCTGATATTTAGTGAAAGACCCTTGCTCAAGTGATCAACACGATTTTCTTGAAAAATCCACGTCTTAGGGTTTTCCCTGGCCCTTGCGCTGGAGAGTCTCTGTTTGCCTGTCTGCCCTCCTCTGCTTTCTCCAGCCTGCCTTGAGCCGCAGAGGGTGACCTTGAGGGATGGCCTGTAGGACAGTGGCTGGAGAGGCAGATCCCCTTGCTATTCACCACCCGGGGAGCTGAGTGGGTGGGTGGTAATGGCTTGCTGCTGCCATTCCTCCTGGGTTGCTTCGCCATGCCATTGGCTCCCCTCAGCCCGGCCCACACCTTTGTAAAAGCCCCTGACTTAAACTCTGCGAAGCCTGTTTATTGCCAGGACCTTGAGTGAGTCCAGCTGTGACCATCTCGAATTGCGCTAGCACCGCATCTAGCACATCAGTTAGAGCATCTCACCTTTCAAAGAAAGTGAACTCTGAGTGTGGGGAATAGCAAAATGCCACATTTTACTGGCATGAGGACTATCCTAATTCCTACTTCAATAGGAAGCCCTCTGTCTTGGTTCATTCCCCTCCAGTCATTTTTTCCCTCCCTCCCTCCCTCCCTGCCTCCCTTCCTTCCTTCCTACCTTCCTTCCTTCCTTCCCTGCTTCCTTCTTCCCTCCCTCACTCCCTTTCCTTCCTTTCTTCCTCCTTTCCTTCTTTCAAAAGTTGAAATAACTTAGGCTTCAAAATAGGCTTCTAAAGTTGAAATAACTTACTCTGTCATTTAATAGATTATTGAAGTTGTCTTTGTAGAAAAAGCAAACTTTCACATATTGACTCAAGTACTCAAGAAGATCAGGGTGATGACAGCATTATCCAACAATAGTCAGGCATTTGAAGTTTCTTCCTTCCTTTCTTCCTTCCTTCCTTCCCCACTTTTTTCCAGCACCCTATGAGCCTGCAAATATAAGTTGAACAAGAACACTGGAGGGCTGAACTGCTTTTGAGAAAACTGAAGTTTGGAGAGAAATTTTTGAGGGGGTTGCTGTGGAGCAGAAAGTAGGGAAGCAATGAGACAGTGAGATGTGCAGGTGGGGTCCATAAGAGTGGTGACCAGGAGAAAACCACGGGGGGAGGGGGCAGTGGTTGCTGCAAAGACTGGGGATACCTTGGATGCCTTTTTTCTTATTATTTCAATAGGTTTTGGGGAACAGGTGGTGTTTGGTTACATGAGTAAGTTCTTTAGTGGTGATTTCTGAGATTTTGGTACACCCATCACCCAAGCAGTGTACCCTGTACCCAATGTGTAGTCTTTTGTCCCTCACCCCCTCCCACCCTTTCCCCCCAAGTCCCCAAAGTCCATTACATCTTTCTTATGCCTTTGCATCCTCATAGCTTAGTTCCCTCTTATGAGTGAGAATATACAATGTTTGGTTTTCCATTCCTGAGTTACTTCACTTAGAATAATGGTCTCTAATTCTATCCAGGTTGCTGCAAATGCCATTATTTCATTCCTTTTCATGGCTGAGTAGTATTCCATGATATATATATACACCACACTTTCTTTATCCACTCAGTGATTAAGGAGCATTCGGGCTGATTCCATATTTTTGCAATTATGAATTGTGCTGCTATAAACATGTGTATGCCAGTATCCTTTTCATATCATGACCTCTTTTCCTCTGGGTAGATGCCCAGGAGTGGGATGGCTGGATTGAATGGTAGTTCTACTTTTAGTTCTTTAAGGAACCTCCACACTTTTCCATAGTGGCTGTACTAGTTTACATTCCCACCAACGGTGTAAAAGTGTTCCATTTGCACCACATCCATGCCAACCTCTATTATTTTTTGATTGCAGCTATTCTTGCAGAAGTGAGGTGGTATTGCATTGTAGTTTTGATTTACATCTCCCTGATCATTAGCGTTGTTGAGCATTTTTTCATATGTTTGCTGGTCATTTGTATATCTTCTTTTGAGAATTGTCTATTCATGTCCTTAGCCCACTTTTTCATGGGATTTTTTTCTTGCTGATTTGTTTGAGTTCCTTGTAGGTTCTGGTTATCTGTCCTTTGTTGGATGTATAGATTGAGAAGATTTCCTCCCAGTCTGTGTGGGTTGTCTGTTTACTCTGCTATTTCATTTGCTGTGCAGAAGCTTTTTAGTTTAATTAAGTCCCATCTATTTCTTTTTGTTTTTATTGTCTTTGCTTTTGTGTTCTCTGTCAAGAAGAGACGTTGGATGTCTGATGTTCAGTTGGAAGTTCTTTGCCCTCAATCTCCCCCTCTTCTCCAGACTGAATCCCCAATAAAGTTCACCCAACTCATGAATATTTCATGTGAGGAGGTTCCTTTTTGTCATACAGGAAAGGGCTGAGCTACATTTCTAGACACCATATGTCCTGGAAGCAGGAGTATGGAGGTAGAGATGCCTGCAGTTATGTGTATCTCCTGGGGACTTGTGAGAATCTTGGTGGAAGTAGGATTGGAACCAATCATATGGAGAGCTCATGAGAGAGAGTGCTCCAGCTGACCTCTAGATTGCATTCATTTGTGTGACTCTTCCCCTAATACTCATAGTAATATAAGTTAATATTAACAGTGCTTACCATGTGCTATGTATGTTTATGTGCATGTACACATGTGCATGCATACACACTCTTTGCTTTGCACAATTCAGATATGCACAAAACTCAATTACCACAGATTAAATAATGTCTGTTCTCCAAATAATCCCATCAAAAAATGGGCAAAAGTCATGAGTAGACAATTCTCAAAAGATGACATATAAATAGCCAACAAACATGAAAAAATGCTCACACTATTAGGGAAATGCAAATCAAAACCACAATGCAATACCACCTTACTCCAGCAAGAATGGTTATAATTAAAAAGTCAAAAAGTGATATATGTTGGTGTGGATGTGGTGAAAAGAGAACATTTTTACACTGCTGGCGAGAATGTAAACCAGTACAACCACTATTGAAAATAGTATGGAGATTCCTTAAAGAACTAAAAGTACAACTACCATTTGATCCAGCAATCCCACTACTAGGTATCTACCCAAAGGAAAAGAAGTCATTATATAAAAAAGACACTTGCACATGCATGTTTATAACAGCACAATTCACAATTGCAAAAATATGGAACAAACCTAAGTGCCCATCAATCAATGAGTGGATAAAGAGAATGTGGTATATATATACTATGGAATACTATTCAACCATAAAAATGAATGAAATAATGTCTTTAGCAGCAACTTGGATGGAAATGGAGGCCATAATTCTAAGTGAAATAACTCAGGAATGGAAAACCAAATATCGTATGTTCTCACTTATAAGTGGGTGCTAAGCTATGAGAATGCAAAGGCATAAGAATGATGTAATGGACTTTGGGGACTCATGGCAAAAGGGTGGGATGGGGGTGAGGGATAAAAGACTACACATTGGGTACAATGTATACTGCTTGATGACAGGTTCACCAAACTCTCAGAAATCACCACTAAAGAACTTATCCACACAACCAAAAACCACCTATACCCCAAAATCGATTGAAATAAGATATTAAAAAAAATAAAAAATAATAATGTCAGTTCTCCAACAACATGATTCGAATTTCAGTTACCACAGTATGTTGACTAAAATAAATCTGGTGGCCCTAATTGTAGCTGCTGTAGCATAAACTATAAACTTCCCTGCTAGTCCTCAGTCCACTAGGACTATTTATCATTATGCAAATCACAAATATGCATCATGATTGTTGGTCAATCACATCACTTCTTTCATAGTCTGCTGGTGATTCGCTGCTGCTCATCTAATATTAGCTCATGCATGGAGAGCAAAGCACGCAGTTGTGTTGCTTCCCTGTGTCCCACTGATAAACCCATATAGTTTAACTTCTAATGCATTACTATCATTGGATAATGCTCCAGGTCATGCTGACCCTCTTGAATACTTGAAAGAATATGAGTAAATTTGCTTTTTCTATAAAAGCAACTTTAATCATCTATTAAATTGGACAATAAGTTATTGCAACTTTTGAAGCCTATTATTTTAGATGTAAGTAACCTGTATTTCAGACAGGTTATTGATGATACAATGGGAGATAATGCAATTTATTTAGCTAAGCTTTGGAAGAACTGTGACATAAAACATGCAGCCAGAAACATTCAAGCATCATGACAGATAGGAACAGCAAGTAATATACATGGAGGATGGCAGAGACTCTTACTGTACTGGAAAATAACTTTGCAGGATTTGAATCAAATATAAGTGGAATTATGGAAGAGATCATTGACCATGTGAATATTGACACTGACATCATTTACAAAGCTCTAGATATGTAGCCCAAGGACCTTACTGAGGGTGAATTTATTGACATAAATTAAGAAAAAAGTTACGAAAAAAAGGATGAAGATGTCCCAGAGGAAGTGACACCAGCAAAAACTTCACATTAAAGAGCCCCTGGAGCTATTTTATGACATTGAAAGCACAAAGGATAAGATGTTGAAAGCCAACCTAAACTTAGAAAGAACATAACAATCCCCTAAGGCATAGAAAAGATGATCACTCATATTTTGTTATATCTCTGGAAGAAGCAGCCAAGCACTGTTCAAAGCATTCTTCATAAATTTCTTACAAAGAAATAGTGCCCTTTAATTCTCCATGTTTCTAATATTGTAAATTATAAAATACTAATAAATTATAATTGTACAATTCTTCCTTCATTTTCCTGTATAACTGATAGGAGAATTTTCAATATTTTGACAAACATTTTTAAGTGTCACAGAACAATCCTATTCCCCTCACCCCACCCCACTGATTATTAAGATAGCTTTTCATGGTTTTGGCCATTTTTATGGTTCCATGCTGCCATGCAAACGGATGACTGTTCACAATAATTGTTATGATGCCCATTACTCAGATGAGGCAATTGAGCCTTCAGAGAGTCTAAGCTACTTGTCCAAGGTCATGCAGACAGTAAATAGTAGAGTTTATACTTGAACCTATACAATCTGACTCCAAGAATCGTTCCCTTAACCACTGTGCCATATTATTGTCCATAGCAGACTGTGAGCCAAAGACAGTGACCATTTCTTTTTTATCTTTATATACTTAGCATGCAAACATTATCTGATAAATACATGTTGAATGAATGCAAAAAGAATAAAAGAGGTAAGGAACTATAAAAGGAATTGACATTGACTGTTTGAAAACAATGAGAAAAATTAAGACTGACATCTAAGTAATAGCAACCTTATAGATGTCCACTGTTAAACAGAAACTTGGCTGGGCACAGTGGCTCATGCCTGTAATTCCAGCACTTTGGGATACTGAGGCGGGTGGATCACTTGAGCCCAGGAGTTTGAGACCAACCTTGGCAACATGGCAAAACCCTGTCTCTACAAAAATTCCAAAAAAAAAAAAAAAAATTAGCCAAGCTTGATGGCGCATGCCTGTGGTCCCAGCTACTTGGGAGGCTGAGGAGGAGGCTGAACCTGGGGAGGTCAAGGCTGCAGTGAGCAATGATTGCTCCACTACACTCTAGCCTGGGTGACAAAGTGAGATTGGGAAGAAGAAAGAAAGAGAAAGAGAGAGAGAGAGAAGAAAGAGAGAAAAGGAAGGAAAGAAAGGAAAGAAATGAAAGAGAGAAAGAAAGGAAAGAGAGAAAGGAAAGAAAGAAAGAGAAAGAGAAGAAAGGAAAGGAAGGAAAGAAAGAGAAAGAAAGGAAAGGAAAAGGGAAAGAGAAAGAAAGAAAAGAAAAGAAAGAAAGAAAGAAAACTTATTTATGATGCTTGTTGAAGATGGTAAGGCAAACTTTCTTTAAGGAGGAACCACTGTGATAGATGGAAGGATCCTGCAGTGGGATCCAGCAGTGGGAGAGAGATTGGGCTCCACTCCAAGTACAACAGACAAGTAGAGATTGACAGACAAGGAACATGGTGGGGTCAGCGGATGGAAAACTACTAAGAAGAAACATCAAGGGAAACGGAATTCTGGCTAGGTCTACTCAACAGAACTCTTGCTGAAGGCAGGCAGGGTGGTGAGATATTGAGGGTGGTCAGATACCAAGCGTGGAGGATTATCACTAAACTGACTTAGCAGGATTCTTGCTCAACCTGGACTCTACAAGCAAAAGGAAGGAAGCCCAAGGTTGGGTCTAGCTGAGCAGAGGACTCAGAGGTCAAAGAGAAAGTTTCTGTGACCATGAGCTATAGATAAGATGGACATATCCTGTACCTTCTCACGGGATGTGAAGGCCAGCCATTTCTGAGATGAAACATATAACATGGTGCAGAAGTTTCTGGGGGCTTGCTAAGAAACTTCTTGTGATGGTCATTACGTCTGAACACACTTGAGTAAGACTCTGGGGAATGAACACTGAAAGTGTCATATCCCACCCCCTTCATACAGCAGTTCTAGCTATGGGAACGATTCCAGGAGCTCTTTCTGAGAAAAGCAAACACAGATTTCAAAGCCCCCAGAGTAGTCATTTGGAGGAGGAAGAGCAGTAGATATTCCTTACATCATACCTGGAAACCACCTGCAATTGTGGTGTTGGAGGATGTCAGGAAAGTTTCTACTCAAGCCTAGAGCAAAGAAACCAAAAAACCAAACCACATCCAAGCTCTGTTTGGAAAGCACAACCAGAGAAAAACCCAGAACTGCAGTTGTATAAAAATAGATATGGGTCAGGCAGGAATATGGAGATGAGAGCTCGTGGGCTGCAGAAGCCAGTACATTGTGTTCTGTTCTGTTCTTTCAGCCACCACTTTTACCGAGGCAATAAAAATGAAAGAGCAAGAGAAACAGAGGGTTGGTAGGGAAATCAGCTTGAGTCTGAGTTGACTTCGACTGTTGCAAGCACAGACTGCAGCCTTACTGTATTCATGGGAAGGCGGGAGAAGATCTGAAGCAGCCTCCTCCTGCCGGCTTCCGGGAAAGGCCACTCTTCCCAGAGCAAAGGAAGCCCTGGGGACAGCACAACCTCCCATCTCAGCTCAGGGCCCAATCCAGCAAAAGAGGAAACCCAACTTTCTCCACAGGAGCCTGAGGTGACCTTCTTGAAAGCGCTCCACCTTATAGGAATTCTCTAGGAGAATGTTCTCTCCATCTCTCTCTCTGTCTCCCTCTGTTTCTGTCTCTCTCACACCTGTGCATGCACACACACAATCGAGCCATACAACAGCTCTGCAATCTACAAGAGGCTCCTTATAATTTTCTACTCAGAGACAGAGAACAAAGAAGAATGAGCGAGTTTGGACGCTTTAGAGTCTAGAGTGCTAAATATGTGTGTTGAAGAGAAGAGAGAAATGTTCACCAAATGATATGGGGTTTCTGAGATATACAAGTATAGATTATATGTACTTTAAAAATTGTTTTCTGGTTGCTTCATGCTTCCTTGTATGCAGCCTTGTGAAAACCACATCTTGTGAAGCCTCCATTTATCTTTGGGTTTCATGCCCTTGTTCTAAAATGGTCCAAACAACTCAAGCTTGGAAGCAGAGATCCCTCCACCCCTCTCACTCAGCACCTCTCCCTATTATTCCCATGTCTGATATCCCTGGTCCTTTCCTGGTGATTCATTCAGAGGCTCTTCTTTGGTTCCTGACCTCAGGAATGATGCTTCCCACACCCCCTTCCGATTTTGCACATTTGCTCAGCTTCTTTGCACACCAGCTGCAGTTGAGATAACCTCCTGGACTTGGGAGATCAGAGAGCATCTATCTATAAGGAAAGACTGTCCATGAAGGAGGCCTTTTCCTGTGGATATGATCGTGGTTATCTTGCCTTGTGAAAGGATGAGTAAGCATCATTAGGATGATACAATTTGTGACACAGGATGCAAAATTTTGAATAAAGGAAATAGATAAGTACTTTTACTTGTAATGGGGCTCTCTTAATATGATTCAACTTTCATATACTAAAAGCGATAATATAGTTGAACTAATAAAATTAGGACCCTACTTTTAATGAGTTGGTGAGAACATACTAGGAATTATCCTCTGCAACAGGGTGAGCGAGGGTCATCATAATTCTGAAGTTGTGGCTGCAGCCTGTCCTCCTTCTCAGACCCAGCCCCGGGAAGCCTGGGTCTTTTACACAGAGGACCCTCTGTTGAGTATTAAATTACAAGCCACTTGAGGATGGGCACGACATTTATTCAGATTGGAATCTCTACACCTATCACAGCCTACAATACATAGGACTATATATAGAAGAGCACTGAATACATGTTAGTTGAAACAATAAATAAAATAACCTCCTTAACCATTGCCGAAATTGCTCAACATATTAATTTTATTTTATTTTTAAGTTTATTAATCTTTTTAATGTGAAAGTTTTGGTCAAGATCAAAACACTAATTCTACAGCTTTGGGTGAAAACCGTTTTTGCTGGGATCTCTGGGAGCACAGTAGCATAGTTTGTGGCATGCCTTGCTTTCTGGGATGAAATGAAAGGTTTTTCCATTTGGTATTTTTAGTGTCTATTTTCCAAATAGTATTTTATAATTTTTCTTTGTTTCTGTTTAAAAATAAAATTTGGGGAGAGGGTGGTGAGAAGAAACAACGACAGTAAAACAAAGAAGAAAAGCCACTTGATTAAGCATAGTTAGGGAGCTCAGTGAAGCATGTTTCATCCTGGTGCCAAATGACGCTCACTAAAATTGCAGCAATTTTTGATGCACTTGCCAATGTTTGTGTTATTTTTACTTTAAAGATGTAACAGATTGCTCCAAAATAAATAATTTAAGCCTAATGTTTCAAAAGAGGCCAAGCGTTTGCGTCTCTCACTTCTGGCTTGTCTTCTGGGACTAAGCTGTGCTCAACAGAACCAGCCCTCGTTTCTGTATAACACTGCATTTGGAGGGTTGTTTTCCTGCTTTGTTTTTCAAAGTTGAATCTATTTTTCGCCATTCTGTTCCAAACGTCATAGGTTTTATCACTGTTCAGTGCTGAAGCAACAACTCCTCTTATCTAAGAAAGGAAAGAATAAACACTGTAACAGCCGGATTGCTGATCTCACGGGAGGAGGGTTTGGAGGGTGCAGAGAGGGCTCTGGGGTGAGAATCTGAGACCAAGTCTCAGAGGAATCCACAGATGTCCATGCTAATTCATATTTAGACTTCAAGCTCTGCACACGGTGTGCTCAGTGTAACTTAAAACAGCTGACTTGACAGGGTGACGTCACTCAAAATGACCCCACCCTCCGTCAATTAGTGGACATCTTACTGGATTGTCTACCTTCATGGCACAGCTTAAGAAAAAAAATCTAATTTTTTTTTAAAGTCAAAAGCAAATCTTTATGCTGTTCTGTACTTCCTAAACAAGCACGAATGGCTTATATATCAAGAAACAAAGATAAAAATAGAAACCACCAGAACCGTAAACTGACAGCTGTGTTCTCATTGACATAGGCCGCCATTGTGAAGTCCATCAGATGATCGGGAACTACATGTGGGACCCCAACACCAACAAGTCCTTTGACATTGGCGTCAACAAAGACAGCCTGATGCCTCTCTGGTGGAATGGATCAGAACCTCTGTGGGTCACTCTGACCAAGGCCAAAAGGAAGGTCTACATGTACTACTGGCCAGGTGAGTGTGTGAACATCCATTCTAAATCTCAAATCATCACAGAGTCTCCGAGGACAGTTACTGTCAAGTTACTAATTGAAGACCAAGCCGTGGTTTGGAAAATGGGATCTTTATTTAAGAAATATGTCTTGGCCGGGCACGGTGGCTCAGGCCTGTAATCTCAGCACTTTAGGAGGCCGAGGTGGGTGGATCACCTGAGGTTGGGAGTTCGAGACCAGCCTGACCAACATGGGGAAACCCCGTCTCTACTAAAAATACAAAATTAGCCGGGGTGGTGGTGCATGCCTGTAATCCAAGCTACTCAGGAGGCTGAGACAAGAGAATCGCTTGAACCCAGGAGGCGGAGATTGCGGTGAGCTGAGATTGCGCCATTGCACTCCAGTCTGGGCAACAAGAGCAAAACTCGATCTCGAAAAAAAAAAAAGAAAAAAGAAAAGGAATATGTCTTATGGGCACATTTTTGAAAAAAATAACATCAGACCAGAGATAATGCTATTTCCTGATTCTCTTGACATAGCAAACCCCACAGGATAGCTTGCTTTTTTCATGTGCAAAATGTTGGATATACAGGAGAGAGAAATTATAGGGTGCTTACTTGCTTTACAAAAAAAAAAATTGTGTACCATTTCCATACGTCGTTGAGCTCCTCTACAATATTGAAAAGAGAATTGAAAGCACTCACTATTTTTTGGTAGTCCATGAAATGAAGTCCCTTTGTGTTAAGACTCCCACACTACATTCTAGCTCAACGAGGTAAGTAGTCATGCAAACTGCCTCGGCTGCTGTGAGAAGTCCTCAGTATACCCTCACCTTGGTCACTGAATATCTTTCATTAAGGATGAGAGGATTCAGTGATAACAACACAACCCGCTTCCCATTGTCTTTCCATTGGTGGGATTCATTACTTAGGTAAGTGGTCAGTTTACCTTTCCCACGCCCATGGCAATAGACACTTCTTTTCTAATTCTCAATGGTGTCATCCTGACGATGGCCATTATGGAGGAAGATACCAGGGGAGGCCTAGAACGTTGAAGGCATAAATGAAGAGCAGCCTGTAGGAGACGGGGTGAAGTGGCTGAGGGGGTCGCACTGGTCTGGATTGAGGACAGCGGCAGCCTGATGGGTCTGTGAGCAGGCGGTGGGTTGTGAAATGTGTAGTCTGCAGGGAGGGGGCAGCGGAGAGGGAGTGAAGGCCCACAAGGATTGCGTGGGCCTTCAGCAGGAGTTTGGAGGATGCTGGATGGAGGTGGGCGTGTGGGGAGCTGCTGGGGCACTCCCGGCTATGCAACTCTCGGAGGTGCATGGAACACAGACACACGGAGACCGTGGAGGGCAGCCCGCCACCCAGCTGCGGCATGGCACATGCCCTACAAGCTGCTGCAGAGCAGTGGCCACACCTGCAGGTGAGCTTCTGAAGGCCAGGGCAGGCTGCATGAATTCACAGCTGGGCCGAGCAACAAAGACATAGCCAGCATAAGCTCTCCCAGCAGACACAGCTTCAGAGGAATTGATCACAGTTTCTTCAGAAGACACCTAAGATTCCTTCCATAGCAGCCATCTCGGCTGACACAAGACACCTTTGAGCAAGGGAAGAGGAAGAGTTTAGGAGGATTCCACTATCTTACAAGGAGATAACTTTTCCTGGAGTTGGACTAGATTTAAGGAAGCAAGTCACTGCATGGAGCAGGCTCATCAGGCTTGCTAAAGGAGCCAAACCCAGGGGTGAGTTTGACTCTTCTAGCAAGTGTGATGAGGTCAAATCACAAAGATTTTGTTGCACTTTGAGGTCATTCTCAGAGGCATTATCATCAACAAATTCATACACAAGCATAGCAGAGGGAATGGATTGGGAACACTGCATTAGGGACCACCTGGAAACAAATCTAAGGACCATCAAGATGAACGTGGCCAATACCATGAGGATTATCTTCCATGATATCTGGATAGTTTGACTTTCTCTATCTTGGAACTTAAGTTTTTCCTGCTTTGAAGAGCACACCCTCACACACAAAACCTTCCTGCCAACAACCCTTGAGCCCTCTCCACATAAGATCTCCTGGAGAGGGCCTTTCAGCAGCCAGAAGGCCAGTGCTATGGCCAAGTGGGAGGAGATCCTCCTGAGGGCAGTTGCCATATTGCACACACTTCTCTCTGCAGCAGTACAGGGTATTATTATTAGGCTTTATCTCCTTTTGTTTTTGACAGAGTTTCACTCTTGTTCCCCAGGCTGGAGTGCAGTGGCGTGACCTCGGCTCACTGTAACCTCTGCCTCCCCAGGTCAAGTGATTCTCTTGCCTCAGCCTCCGGAGTAGCTGGGACTACAGGCGTGCACCACCACGCCTGGCTAATTTTTGTATTTTTAGTAGAGACAGGGTTTTACCATGTTGGCCAGGCTGGTCTTGATCTGCTGTCATCAGGTGATCCACCCGCCTTGGCCTCCCAAAGTGCTGGGATTACAGGCATGAGCCACTGCTTCATGCCTTTATCTCCTCTTGGAGAATACAAATTTATATAGCACTGAGTGTCTAAAGAAATCTGAAAGCTAATTTGCATGAAAAATATCTCGTTGCTCCTCCAAAACAGCTCCTTCAGGACAAGAAGGGACCAATATCTTCCTCTGATTCACAGTCTAACAGCTAATGGGATGTGACAAAAATGCCTTAAGATCAGTTATAGTGTTAACTGTCAGGAGGAAAGAAGCTATAAAGATAGCCTCCTAGAGTTTCCTCAGTGACCTAAATGAAGATTCCCTGAAGATCTGGCTGTGCTGAAGCCTTCGTAGATATAGGATAAAGTCTCTAGTCTCTCAGACACTGTCTAGTCCTTCTAAACTGGATACTCAAATGAAGCTCTGAGAGAGCCAGCTGTCTCTGCTGCCAGCCCAGCAAGGCGTGCCCTGGCACCCTCTCATCTTCCTGGGGGGCAGCTGCAGTATTTCTGGTTGCTGCTGTCCTTTCTCTGTCTACCCTGGTTCCCTCCAGCCTCAGCCAATAGCCCAGTGAGCACTCACGTGTCTCTGCAAGATTAAGTGAGGTGCAGGGGCATTTCTTCAAAACACGACTTGATTGTATTTTTCTTCTTAAATCCTCTTCCTTCTCCACTCCCCACAGGATATTGTACAGACCTCTCGGTGAGGCCTGGAAAATCTTCGTTGCTCTAGTGAACTGGGCTATGACACGCTGAGTCTCGCCATGAAGTCAATATTTAGAAGTGCAATTTAGAAATGGCACTAGTTCAAGTCTTCCTGTCAGGTAGATAAAGCAGCAGGCTGAAAAATTGACCCACAGTGAAGAGTCCAACATACTCCACCTCAAGTCTTGAGGCGTTTAATATCGTTCAACAGGCCCTTTAGCACCCCACCCAATGTTGCCATTGGAGTGCAGGGAGGAATATGCCTCTGGAAATGATCCCAGGCCCTAAGTCAGGGTAGGCCCCGCAAATCAGCCAGAAACTGTATATAGGACCCAGTTCTGTTCTGCAAGGAGTAAGGGCTGAGTGTGTGTTGTTCACTCACTCAATCCCTCCACCCTATCCTTCTAGTTTAATGTTAAAAGAATTGGCGGGGGTGGGGGGCGGTGAGGAAGAGACTCCAACATTCACTTCATATGGGAAAGAACCCAAAGCAGAGAATAACTATGGGAGGAAGGAGGGAAAATAGGGAATATGGGAGAATAGTAAGATATGGTGTAGAAATGCAGCTTGATTTCTCTGGATAAGCAGGGCTACCTTACATGGTGGCAGCAGTTTTTAAGTTTATTCTTATGACTATTATAAAATACAAAAAAGGAATAAAAAAATAGCAAACTTTTAAGAGTCTGCGCTTAAAACTCTTTGGAGTTCTAAGTTCACATCTCCCACCATGCATGTTGCAATGTTAACTCCCTACAGCCAAGCAGTCAGGAGCACTTGGATGCAACCACTCATGCGCTCCTGGAATGGTGTTGGGTGTGGGTCTGGGCTCATCTCCTGGCCTCTTCCTGTCCAGGGCAGGCCTTCAGACCAATAAGACACCTTCTATGTAGAAAAAGACACATTTCCACCTGGTTTCCACTCCCACACTTTCCAGCAGTGGGCTGGGTGGGGAGTTAGTGGGTGGGCATTTGACTCAGCTTCTATCAAGTTTTGCTTGTTACAATCAAGGTGACGTCATCTGGATAATAGGAGGCATGCAGTGGCTATTGGTGAAGAATTATGGGTCAGGTACAGCCTCTTTCTCTTTCCTGCCATGGTAGGACCTTGACAACCTTCAATCAGGCTGACCTTAGAAGCAGAGGCTCAGGCACAGGGAAAATTACGAGCTCAGCATTGCTCATACAGAGGTGTGAGTAAACCTGATAGCTAAGTCACGGCCTCTATGCATGTGACACCAATCCTCTGGATAAAAACTGGGCCGGGCGCGGTGGCTCACGCTTGTAATCCCAGCACTTTGGGAGGCCGAGGCGGGCGGATCATGAGGTCAGGAGATCGAGACCATGGTGAAACCCCGTCTCTAATAAAAATACAAAAAAAATTAGCCGGGCATGGTGGCGGGCGCCTACTCGGAGAGGCTGAGGCAGCAGAATGGTGTGAACCCAGGAGGCGGAGCTTGCAGTGAGCCGAGATCGCGCCACTGCACTCCAGCCTGGGCGACAGAGCGAGACTCCATCTCAAAAAAAAAAAAAAAAAACTGGAATTTTTTCCAGGCAGATGTCAAAACATTGCAAACACAAGTGGTCTGGATATCCACTATTTTTTAAATAACATTACCAGTTTGGCATTAGACTTTGTGGTTTATGTAATTTTAGGACTGGAAGAGGCCTTAGTCAAGGCATAATTTGCTGGTTCCTGCCCTCATTAGTCAAGAACCTCTTTAGGAAACTGAAAAAAACTGTAGACATCTTTCCAGAAGAATGCATCCACATCCACTACACTCACACTTTTGTTCTCATGTAGTATAAGAGATTACAATGCTGAGGATTGCCAAGCGGTCCTTGATGTGATAACATACCCATACCTATGATAGCTAATTGATTTGATTTTTTAATGCAATAGAAATGTGTTAAAAACTCATCAAAGTATCAAATAAAACCTAAGCTTCTGCAATTAATGTTATCTGGCAAGGGCAGGCTTGGGTCAAAATTCTGTCAGCCTCTTTGGGTTGAATTCACATTGCATCATTTCCTTTGTCAGTAACTTCGGCGAGATCTGCATCACTGATGTTGTCTGTGTCAGCAAGAAAAGGATTGCAAATTCACATCTCAAGAGTGAGATTGTCTCCACAAAATGATCTTCAAAAGCGTTCTGCAGGGTTTCTAGGCGTCGACCATTTCTGCTGCAGAGAAATGGAGGAGATGCTGCCTCTCTGGACTGCTGTCTGCAGAAGTGATTCCTCCAGTGTTCAAAAGTTTTTATAGCTGTCTAACCACATCCAATCTCCCTTTGCAGGATGGTATCTTGGCCAAAAGAGTGCATAGTTTTTTAGCAGCATCCATTATGTTGATTAGAAAGTTTTAAAGAGAAATCCAGGGACGAACTTCCATCCTTCACAAATCACGGCAAATCCACTTCTTCACAAAACATCTTTAAAGGGTGTGACTCAAGGCCTTGGAATGAACTCTCAGGAGGCGACCATGAGCAAAAGCAGATACAGACCCTCCTCACCTGCACCCCCTCCCGAGAACCTACCATCCAGTGAAGGAGATAAATGATCTAATACTTATCAAAATAAATGTAAAAGTACAGGTATCATAAGTACAATAATGAAAAGCAGGCATGATGACATCATCTAATAAGGAGTCTAGCTCCATCTGAGAGGGTTAACAAAGGTGTCCTTAGAAAGTGACAAAGAGGGGATGGGTAAGGTGGGAAGAAGACCCCAGACTCAAGGAGCAGCAGGTGCTAAGGCCCTGGATAGGGTGGGAAGCATGCAAGTTTCAAGACAGTGAAAGAAGGGAAGAGAGGTGTGGTGTGAATAAGGTGGAGAGAGGCTGAGGCCAGGCCAGGCTCTAAGAGCCAAGCTGAATACTTTTTTTTTTTTTGAAACAGGGTTTTTCTCTGTTGCCCAGGCTAGAGTGCAGTGGGGCAATCATAGCTCACTGCAGCCTCGACCTCCTGGGCTCAAAGGATACTCACACCTCAGCTTCCTAAGTAGGTGGGATGATAGGTGCACACCTCCCCACCCCGCTAAATTTTTTACGTTTTGTAGAGATAGGCATGGGGTCGGGGGTGGCAGGGGTTCACTATGTTGCCCAGTCTGGTCTCGAATCCTGTACTCAAACAATCCTCTTACCTCAACCTCCCAAAGAGCTGGGATTACAGGCATGAGCATCTGACCCATGCTGAAGCATTTATTCTGATCACGAAATGAATGAGAAGTCACTGGAAGGTTTTAAGGAAGAACGTGATGGCATCATACTTGCATTTTGAAAGCACTACTCCGGCTGCAACCTGAATGGAATGGAGGCATCCAGGGTGGGTGAATGAGGGCGACTGACACATCAGGAAGTCATTGTGGAAACCTGGAGAGCAGGTGAGCATGGCTCAGACTGGGCAACAGAGGTGGTGAGAAACGGCTGGGTTGGAGGCACACTTAGGAGTTGGAACTGCCAGGACCTGCTGATGGCTTGGATTTGGGAGTAAGGGATTGGACGGTGACAGGCATGGCCCTGGGCTTCTTGCCCACAGAACTGCATAGACGGTGATTCTTCACTGAATCGAGTGGAGCTGAAAGAGGAGCAGTCTGGAGGCAGAGGGGCATCAACTCGGAATCGGCTCTGGGACGTTGAGCCGGCAGGTCTGAAGCTCAGAG
Source organism: Symphalangus syndactylus (assembly GCF_028878055.3). NCBI lineage: Eukaryota > Metazoa > Chordata > Mammalia > Primates > Hylobatidae > Symphalangus > Symphalangus syndactylus. The sequence goes on along the minus strand of NC_072426.2, from coordinate 157,314,240 downwards.
AAGAGGGCTGGAGATACAAAGACGTGACTCAATGGCGCATCAGAGGTCAACGCAGCTGTGGGAATGGAGAAATTTACCCGGGGAGAGTGCAGAACTGGAAAGAAAAAAGGGTCCCGGACACAGCCTTGAGGAAATCTAATTTTTAGTAACCAGATGGAGGAGGGTGAGCCTGCAAAGGACACCAAGGAGGGGAGGCTTCAGAAGCAGGAGAAGCCCCAGCAGAGCTGTGAAAAGCAAGGGGAAGTAGTATCACTTTCTGCGTAGCCATCTGAAGAGGGCCCCATCCCACCTGAGAGGCAGGGAGAGGCTTCCCTGAGACAGTGACAGTACTTGACAACTGTTGACACACACTTGTTACAGGGGCCAAAAGAATGCAAGACGGACTGGGCATCGTGAGCGTTTAATGCTGCTGACCTGCAAAAGGAGCATCTGCATTTATTAACGGGGCACCCCTGGCCAGCTCTGGACTTTGTGGCTGTTTCATTTCTTTAACATTATAATTTCTCACTTTGTGTAGCAAGGATGCATTGTTTTTACAGCAAGAAAAACAATTCAGATTGTTTCAACTAATTTCTTTCTTTCTTTTTTTTTTTTTTTTTGAGATGGAGTCTCACTCTGGCGCCCAGGCTGGAGTGCAGTGGCGCGATCTCAGCTCACTGCAAACTCGGCCTCCCAGGTTCAAGCAGTTCTCTGCCTCAGCCTCCCGAGTAGCTGGGATTACAAGCACCCGCCACCACGCCCAGCTAATTTTTCTATTTTTAGTAAAGATGGGGTTTTACCATCTTGGCCAGGCTGGTCTTCAACTCCTGACCTAATGATTCACTCCTCCCAGACTCTCAAAGTGCTGGGATTACAGGCGTGAGCCACTGAGCCGGCCGTTTCAATTCATTTCTTTCTTTTTTTTTTTTCAATTAATTTCTAAACATTGTTAGTCAACCCTTGAAAACTGGCTGAAAATGAACTGGGATACACACAAAAAAGAGAGGACAGGGTAAGTAACAGCAGACAAACTAAACCAAAAAAAAAAAAAAAAAGAAAAGAAAAACTTAAAATCAGAGAGTCATGAATATTCCTTTTAAATCAAATTATTGTTTTGACCAAACTGGTGTGCTAACCAAATTATTTCCAGCCAGATTGCTTTGTTCCAAATTTGTTTCAACACAACTGCATAATACTCCATTTACTCTTGGGCAGTCACTGGCCCCTATGGGTTTACAGTAAGGAATTCCCTGACGTGCATCGCACATCTACCGGAGGTTTTCAAACTGCATTCAGTTGCCCTCAGCTTCCCAGTCAAGTTGCAGGGGCTCAGGGGCTGGAGAGACAGGAGATGGCTGGGACTCCTTTGGGAAAAGAGTTTCTCTGAAAAAGAAATTTGGACATCAACTGCCTATACTGTTCATTGATGTGTTCATTCCATGGTGGTTTTCTTGTGTGGCCTGTGTACCTGACACATGGGGCACAGACGGAATGTGCCACAGCCCTGCCACCAAGAAGCTTAGAGCCTAATTATGTAGCCAGGTGTGTCAAAAATAATTGCATCACAGCACAACACGTGCGGCGGGGAAAGGAGACAAACCTCAGGCTTCATCACGTCTCCTTGCAGCTGTGTCGTGATCACTTCTTAAAATCAATTGAGTGCTGCCTCAGGAATGGAAAACAAAATGTGTCGTTTGATGCTTTCATGTTGAAGGAAAAGAGAAAGAAGAAAAAGGGGAGAGGATAGAAAGGAAGGGAAGGAAGAAAGAAAAGGAGGCAGGGAGGTGAAAGGGGGAAGCAGCAAGGCAAAGGAAGGGGGAAGGGCGGAAGAGAGGAGCTAAGGCAGAAGGGACTCGGGAAGGACTGACGTTCCTTAGGCTGAGCGAGTCGTTCCACATGCAACGCTGCACCCAGGTGCCTGCAAATCACAACAAGTGAACTGTGTTTCGGGGTCTCTCCTTGAGGCAGTGGCTAGACCAGCGCATGAATGCGGGAAGGCCCTTCTCAGGCTGCTCACCTCCTCCCCCTCCTGGCACTCCACCTGGTCTGCCCTGCTGAGCCCAATCCTTCCCAGGGCCTGCCCTTCCTTCCTCAGCTCCCTCTGTCCTCCGCTGACCTGATCAGGAGATTTCAACCAGGGCCAGGACCGTGGGCTCTCAGGCCACACCCCATTTCATCCTAACAGTCCTCGGTGCCTTACGTAAAGGAACGATGAGTACAGGATTGCACCCCAGGGTGGGACCCAGTGAGGAAGACCTTGTTGCTCTCAAGGTCAACTGCCAGCTACACATCCTGGGGCCTCTCTCTGGGCTGATTTTGGGGTTCCAGTGTCCTGCCTGCTCGGAGCTTGTTTAGGGTGAAGAAGGTTCCTTCCCACGGAGAGTGCCACCTGACCTGGAACAGGCGCTGGTAGCAGGGCTCAGGAGCTGGGTGAGGCGGCCCTGCCACCTCCCTTTGCCTCCTACGTTAGTTAGGCCATTGGACGTGACATCAGGCTCCCTGGGAAGCCTTGGCTGCTCCAGACTCCTGCAGAAAGAGGGGTCTCCCAGAGAACCCCAGGGGAAAGGCTGCCCCCGATCCCTTCCACAGGGCTGGGGAAATGGAGGCTGAGGGAACACGCAGCGGAAAGTGAGTGGCGGGGCTGCCGTTTGGGGCCGTCTGACCCCAGTCCTGAAAGAGGTCCCTGCACCGGGACCTGGTTTCTGGCCAGGTCTGGAGAGGGCCTGGCACTGCTGGGGCTTCTGCTGGCCTTCCCAGCTGTGCCAGCCCAACTCCCCAGAGCACAGTCCGGGGGTGGCGGATTTGGGGGGAGGAGTCCTGGCAAAGTAAAGAAGGTGGCTCCAGGTTGGTACCCCCATAATAAATTAGCCCTCAGAGAATGCCAGAGTCTGGGGTGTTCGGTGAGTGGGGCAGCCTGCACCCTTTCTGCATCATCTGCCTTCCTCCTAGGCCTAGGCCCCATTCTCTGTCAGCAGCAAACCCCTCCTAGAGCAGAAAGGCGGCTTGGGGGCCCGGGGGGCCCTGCCAGCCTCTTCTGTACCTTTCCTAGCTGAGTCTGCAGGCCCTTGGCTGTCTGATCCAGCATCTGTTAGAGGGACTTCGCTGTGGTGGGACAGAGAGGTGGCACTTTGGCCTCACCTGAGCCCTCTGTGCGCAGACAGCTGCGCCCCCTACCTGCCTGTGCCTCCTGTTCGGCTACAGTGTTTCCAGCACTTCACTGGAGCACTTGAGGAACTTCAGGGCAGAAGATTTTTTTTAAAAAGCCAGAACATGGATTCCAGATCCGTGCAGCCACTCACTCACTGCGAGGCGCGCAGAAATCCCTTAGCCTCTCTCTGCTCTTCCCTCCCCCTCTCCGCAGACCCTGCACTGGGCTGCAGAGGTGCAGAGGGCAGCAAGAGCCCTGTTCCAGATTGCCCAGAGAATTCTGGGATCAGCCATGAGGGCCAATGAATGACAGGAAGCGGGGCTCCCAGGAAAGGGACGCACAGCGGGAGAGGCCACCAGGTCCATGGAGAAGGGGAGGAGGACAGAGCTTGATCGTGTCATGTCTCAGGGCTCACCCACAGGACTGAGGCAGAGGCGGAGCTCATTGACAAGGCCACAGGACTGGCTAGTCCAGGAGAGCTGGTGCCGGGCTGCTGCCCAGAAACTGCAGAGAAGAGGCTTTGCAGGGCCCACAGGCACTGCTCCCTCCTCACCTCAGCTCTTCCTATGAGTGGCTCCGAACCACCTGAGAAGCCTGGGAGACCATGAGACCCCGGTAGACATGGGGGATAAGGCCATTTGGAAGACTTGGGAATCAGAGGCTCAAACTGGAGGGGTGAGGAAGGAATTCCTAGACAGGGGCAAGAGGTTCAGCAACCCTGATGAGCTCTGCATTAAAGGACTTGGCAGCATGTTGCATGCCCGGTAGGTCCAGTCTGCTGTGATCCAAATGCGAGGAAACCAGCTCCTCGGAGAAGGAGGCTTTGGTCAGGAAAACCGTGTGGTGAGACAGTCAAGAGGGCTTCCTTTGTGGGAAGCATGCAGTCACTGTAATCCTTTCAAGACTGAGAAGGTCATGAGGCACATGCCTCAGACACAAAGACCCTGTGGATCGCTTACGTCGGGTGGCCTGTAGGGGTCGTAATTCCAGCCGTGGTCATTCATTCCTCTCACCTGGTCCCACTCGGAAGACGTGCAGTCCCTGACCCTGGGCCAGGGATTTTTCCTGATCTAAAGGTAACCAGAAGATAGAGAGATGAAAGCGCGGCCTTTGGCCTCATTACGCCTGGCTGTAGTTTCACCACCTGCCTCCCTGAAGCTGAGACTCAGCCTGGGTACAGCACACGTTCCCTCTCATCTTGGTTTCCTATTAGTCACTTTCTGTACCCAGTGGGTCATTCTCAGTTGAGTTTTCAGAGTCAGCGCTAATGGATGAGTTGGTTCTCATCTAATTTGTCTTCCTCAGCTTGCTCTCACCCCTGCACACAAGGCCAATCTGCAGGGTCACCCTGCGCTCAGGCTAGCCCACCCCCTTCCTCCCTGCATCAGAAAGGAGCCACCGCCAAAGGTCCCCCAGCCCCGTGGGCAAGGCCAACCCCAGGAAAAGTGTCTCTGAGATCAAAGGCCATGCTTTCCCCCAAGGACTTGTTCCCACAAGCTTCTGTGCCTCAGATGTATTTTCCTGGAAAAGGTTACGTGCTTCTAAGAGAGTTAATTGGCTTAGCTGTTTTAATAAGCTCTCTTGAGACATGTATTCAACAGTTGCACACCTGTCTCACATCACATAAAATGCAGTGCACAGGGGTTATTGTTACAAGATGTGTCAAAGTTGGCAGGCAGCAGGAGCTACACTTGGAAGGGGAAACCTAGGCTCTAGGAAGTTTGGAGAAATGTAATTTTTATGGGCTCAACTCAGTGGTCCTTGGAGAGAGTTGCCAGGAAGCGAGTCTCCTTCAGGAAGGCAGTGTGCACAGTGGAAAGTACCAGAGCTAGACCCTATAGCTGGCAGGCCGGGAGACCTTGGGACGTTCACTTCTCCCATAGGAGGCCTCTGTTTTCTCAGCTGTAGATGAAGGGGTTTGAGGTACGATGGCAGGTACAGCTGTGAAAGCTGTTAATTGCACAGAATGCCACATCTATGGGGGGCATCATCCATATTGTAGACGTTACAGATTTGCATATGTGTTGACAATTTTTGGTCCAAGCCAATAAAGTGTTATGAAAAAAATAAGTATATCAAAATAATTTTCTAATGGGTGGAAGTTATGTTTTGAAGAAGAAATAACTTATCATCATCATCATTATTATTACTATTTTGCACAAAAGCCCATGGGCTTAGTGATGGCTGTCATTGGTTGTCCTTTAAGTTCTCACTGATGCTCTATTTTCCAATCAGGATGTATTTATTAGGTTGTAGAAGAAGACTGCCCGAGATGGGAATACCCAGCAAGAGGGCAGACTCTAGACAGAGATAAGAGTGGGTCCTAAAAAATGAGCCCTAATTAAGGGCATTTCCCTGCAATGTTCCCTGGGAATGATGAGGAAACAAGACAGAATAAAGCTAAACTATGCCCTCAAAGTTGTCATGAAACCAAAATCTTACCCCAAGTCCCTGATTAATGTTTGAAATTGCAAAAGGCAGCCCATCGCCCTTGTTGCCGCATTCCCCACAGATCCCTGAGGCAGAGATTCAGAAAGCCCTGCTTTCCTCAGTTGTGTTGGGGAGACTTGCAGGAGGATCTCAGCTGACCAGATTCCATGCTCCCTGTGGAGCCATGAAAAGGGCCTGGAGGCAGCAGCCTGCGAGGTTGAGCACTGCTCGCCCACTTCACAGATTGTGCCTGTGTGAGATACAGGAGAGGGGCCCGCAGACTCCTGATTAGACAGCTGCCTCCTGGGATTCACACAACACTCCCCCTCCAGTCTGATTTCTATCAGATAAAGACCAGAGAAAACAAAACAAAGCTCCCACGCAAATTCACCTCGGAATAATTAACTTTGCTCCCTCTAAAACTTTGCTGAATCTGAAACTGCTCTCTCTCTCACATTCCGTTTCATTGCCGTTGTCATTTATTGCTGGCTGTTGCCTTTGCCAGTCATTTATTCACTCTGGGTTTTAACATTAGAGGTAAGGGCAGATGTTTTCCCTTTTGGGATTCCACCACGGAGAGACCATTCTGCAGAGATAGAGCAGAAGGATTGCACCTGTCCAGTCTCCATCCACTTGGGTGGTAGGTAGTCCCATCCCTTCTCAGAGACACATGACTTCCACCCAAATAAACAGTGTCTGCAGGACTTGCATTCAGAGCACCTCTGATGGGTGGAGATAGGACCTTCTCACCCCATTATCTGAGTCTGTAATCATCTTAGTAGATCATAATTAGGATGTCCTATTGGCCCTGGCTTCGAAGTTTCTTCCTCTCTCTGCTGTGCACATAGAGCTTTAGTTGGGGGATAACCTTGAAGAGAATAACTTATGCCACTGTCAGACAGATCTCACCTCTTACCTCCAACTGTCAACATCACTTCGGGCCCATTTGCTTCCAGGGCATTTCAGTTCCCATAGAGTACAGCTACTGCTGCCTAGTTTCTTAGTCAGGAGCCTTCAGACTTAATTCCCAGGGATTTCCAAGAGCAAGATTAGTTTTAAAGAAACCAATTCTAAGATCCTCAATGTCCATACATATTGCTAAAGTCATCCTGACTAAAAAATGTTCTTTCCTGTTTTATGTAAGAAAAAGATACCTCTCGCCCATCAAGAATATTCCTAAGGTGCATTGCCATGGTATATAAATGCCTTTAGCACCAGACAGAGACAGATGGTTCAAAATATTGATGTAAATGTTGGTAAGTGAATGAATCCAGTAACAAAATAACAAAACTTAAAAGATATTTCCAGTGCTTGCTTTTAAATTATTTAAGAAAAACTTAATTGAGTTGTCAGCTGAAATATTGTTTTCAAATTCATGATGATAGACCACAGTGTGATTTTGGCATTCAAAGAAGCAGTTCAAAGAATTAAATGACATTGGTACAAAAAACTCCTTCTATTTCTATATATTTATTTATGTGAACAGCTTTCTCAGCACTTACATTTAATGACTAGAAATATCATTGATTCTGAACTTGTCTCATTCTAGAAATCAGTCATATTTAACCATGAATATACAAATTAATTTTTTAAAGCACACCTATTTCTTTCATTAAGACATGCATTTCTAATAAAATGTAAAGATAATTTCTAAAATTGTAACCTTTTATGTTTAAAAATTATTTATTGAAATGTGGGGTTCTAGTTGGTACAATGCCCAGCTAAGTTGTTTTGAAACAACGCATCTCTCCAGGAACAACTAGAAAAGCTGCTGGCCTGCATGCATGTGTGCACGTGATGGACCAGAGACATGCCAAGACCTGGAGAAAGAGGTGCATCCAGCAGTGGTGCCCCATCTCTCCTTCAGTCAAATGCTGATCACAAAAGCAGCAGTTGAGAGGTCAAGAGACATGGCAGCACTATTGGATAGGGGAAAGGACAAAAATTGGAGTTCAGGGCCCACCAAGGGAAAGAAATCTAGTAAACATCCCAGACTTTCAGCTGGAACAATAAAAAGCAACACCCTAGCAGTAAGAATAAGCTAGAAATAGACAAGGGGAAGCCTGCATAAAGACACAGCTGAGCTTCAAATCATCTTAATCCTTGACAATCCACTCTGGGTTAAGGTAGTCTGCTCCTAGCTAAATCCTCACCATGAGCAAAACTGTGTGCTTGCTAGAAGATAACTACATATCCTGTTAAGTGGTATTTACAATTTTATGTTTATAATATGTAGTATTCAATTTAAAAAAAACAGAATATAAGAAAACAAGGCCTGACTGAAAAACCAAGAGAGAGAAAAAAAGCAGAATAGACCCAAAACCACTATAGGCCAGCTGCAGTGGCTCATGTCACTCTGGGAGGCTGAGGCAAGTGGATTGCTCGAGGTAAGGTGTTTGAGATCAGCCTGGCCAACACGGCGAAACTCTGTCTCTATTAAAAATATAAAAATTAACCAAGTGTGGTGGTGGGTGCCTGTAGTCCCAGCTACTCAGGAGGCTGACACAGGAGAATTGCTTGAACCTGGGAGGGGAGGTTGTAGTGAGCCAAGATCGCGCCACTGCACTCCAGCCTGGGTGACAAAGCAACACTCCATCTCAAAAAAAAAAAAAAAAAAAAAAGAACTATGATAAAAGGCTAAATCACAAAATGGAGACCTGCAGTAGTAAATTAAAATCTTTTTTACAAACGGAACTCTAGAAATAAAGACAGAGCTATCCAGCCTCAATGTGAAGAGGCAAAAGGATGAACAAGGCAGAAAAGAATGTAAGAGACATGCAGGACATAGTGAAGGGGTCACAGCAGAGAGGGAAAATGGGGCAGAAATAATATTTGAGTAATAATAATTGAGGATTTCCCCAAACTGACAAGAAATACCAAACCATACATTCAAGAAGTGCTGTGAAACAGGAAAGAGCATCATGGATTTCAGAACTGGTGAAAACCAAAGACAATGAGAAAATCTTAAAAGAAGACAGAAAATTTTTCAGTGGGGCAATAATAAGGCTGACAGCTGACTTTCCAACAAAATATTGGAATCCAAGGGGACAATGGAATGAGATCCTCAGAATGATATGAGAAAACAATGATCAACCTAAAATTCTATATCAAGTGAAAATATCCTTCAAAAATGATAGCATAGTAAAGTGAGATAGCAACCATAGTAAACATAGAGATAGCAAACTGAGAGAACTTATTGCCAGCTAGAGTAAAGGAAATATTAACTTCTTTAGACAGAAGGAAAATGATCACAGTTGGAAGCACAGAGATGGAGGAGGAAATGAAGAGTAATAGAAAGGGTGAGCGTGTAAGTAAACTTAAATAAATAATAATACTAAAAATCTCTTTTTTGGATTAAAATCCTGTAGAGAGTTAAAACACATGACAATAGAAGCACAGAAGATGGGAGAAATGTAAATTTCAGAGTTAAAGTGTTTGAATATTCTTGCATTTTCTGGGAAGTTGTGGAACGAAAATTTATATTTTAATATAAATTTTATATTTATATAAAATTTAATAGACGAATACTTCCATTTTTATCATTTCTGGGACCCTTTGCAAGGAAGAGATTAATCAAAGTATAAAAGTAGCAAACTAATAGAGGAAGGGAAATGGCACAATAATCACAATGTGTACTTTATTCAAAAGAAATTAAAGAAGGAGAGAAAAACCATCAAATGTGTGATGGATACGAAATGTAGTTAATTGCCTGATTTAAACACCAAAATATCAGAAAATACATTAAAGGTAAAGTTTAATTTTTTTACTAATATTTTGTTAAATATTTTAATGAATCAGAATTTATATAGTGTTCCATTTACATAAAATTCAAAACAGGTGAAGCTAATGTACAGTGTTAGAACAGTATTCACCCTTGGGTGAACAGTGATGAGAAGGGAGCATGAAAAGGTGCCCACGCGTGATGGCCATGTTCTGTTTTCTGACATGGGTACTCAGTACACAGCCGCCTTCACCTTTTAACGATTCGCTGAACAGTACCCTTATGAATTATTCACTCTTTTGCATCAATGTTAAATTTTGATAGAAATTTACTTTAAAAATGACTATCATCAGACTGGATAAAACCAAAAGCTAATATAGGCTACTTATAAAGACATACAGTAAATATAAGTATGCAGAAAGTTGAAAGTAATAGCATTTTTAGAAGACACACTGCACAAAACACTAAGAGAGCTGGTGCAGCTATAATAACATTAGGCAATGTAGACTCTAAGCCTAGAATGTTTTTAAGTTAAGGACATTTCATGTTGATATCAATTTTTATCTGCTAAGAAGATGTAACAGTTCTAAATTGTAATGTTCCTAATTACACACTCTCAACATAAATAAGTCAAAAATGGGAAGCACTAAAAGGAGAAACAGGTAAATTCACAATAATAGTGGATTTAAACACATCTTTCTCAATAACTGATAGAATAAGAGAGCAAAAAGTTAGAAAGATACAGAAAATTTACATAACATAATTAATATTTTTACCTAATTGGATTTACTAGAACTCTGCACCTAGCTGCTGAATAAACATTATTTTCAAGTATACATCAAACATTTATCAAAAATGGCCATATGTTAGCCATAAAACCTTTCTCAACAAATTGGAAAGGTCTGAAATCATCAGAATGTGTCCTCTGTCATGTAATTAAACAATAATCAATAATAAAAATAAAACTTTAAATCCTCATACATTTGCAAAATAACCAGACCTCTAAATAACTCCTGATTCAAAGAAGTAATTGTGAAAACTTAGAAAAATCTTGAGCTGAAGGATAGTAAAAATGCTACTTATGATGTAGTGGCATAAGATGAATGCAGCTAAAGTCCTCCTTAAAAGGAAATTAACAGGCATATAAGATGCATTAGCTAAGAAGGCCAAAAGTAATGATTTGTCTCCAATTCAAGGCAAATTTAATTATCCCCAAATATAAAGAAGAAAATCGTGATGAGCAGAAGTGAATAAAATAGAAAATAAACATACAACAAAGAAAACTGACAAAGCCACATTTGTTTTTGGAAAAAAAAAACTATTAAAATGGATGAAAACTTGACAAGGCTTATAAAGAAATAAAGAGAGAAGACACAAATAGCCAATAATAAAATGAAAAAAGGGACATCAACAGAGAACCTGCAGACCGTAAAAAGCCAGTAATACAGTGTGAAAATGTTACACCAGTGTATTTGAAAGCACAGATGCAACAGATAGATTTCTAGGGGAAACATCACCAAAACAGAAAAAAGGAAATAGAAAATTGGAATACTTCTATATCTGTTTTTAAATTAAATCTTTAGAAACCATTCCTAAAATAATAACCCAGTATTAGACACCTCCCCTAGTGAAGTTTTCAAACATTTAAGGAAAAAATAATAACAATCTTACAGAAATTCTTCCAGAGAATGCATAAAGATAAATCGAGCCAGGCATGGTGGCGCATAGTTGTAATCCCAGCTACTTGGGAGGCTGAGGCAAGAAGATCCCCAGAGTTCAGGAATTCAAGGCTGGCCTGGCCGACATAGTGAGATACCAGCTCTAAAAAAAAAAAAAAAATCACTTCCATAATGAGGTTAGTGTAATCTTGATAGAAAAATGTGACAAACATTAAAAGAAAGTAAAATTACAAGACAACCTTTTTCATGAACATAGATAGAAAAATTAGAAACAAAGTATTTGCATCCTGAATCTATCAATACATCAATAGAATAATATATGCCAACCAATTGGGTTTATAAAAGGAAAACCCAGGTTTAACATTTAAAAATCACTCCAGCCTGGGCGACAGAGTGAGGCTCTATCTCAAAAAAAAAAAAAAAAAAAAAAATCAATATCATTTACAACAGTAATAGAATGAAAGAGAAAATCATTGAATCATTTCAGTAGACACATGAAAAGCAATTGATGCAATCCTAAACTAAGATTTATTAAAATGAAGTTGGGTAATTAGTACACTGCTCCCTTAGTGTGATAAAGGATATCTACAAAAAAAAAAAAAAAAAAAACGACAGCAAACATCATAATGTATGGAGAAATGCGTTCGGGACTGTGGTAAGGGTGCCTCCTAGCATGACTTCTATTTAGCTTTGTACTGGAGGGTCCTTCAGGGGAGCAGGGGAAGATGACAGGGATAAAAGTAAAACAATTAAAAAGGCAAAAAACTGTCATTATTCACAGATGACTGTTTTGGAAAAACCCCAAAGAATTCACTTTTAGAATTAATAAGAGGCATTTTGATACAAATTCAAAATTTAAAAATTATTGTATTGCTATCAGCTCTAAAAACTGAGAAAAAGTTAAAAGGTCAATGCCATTTATAGTAAATTCAAATACATGAAAGATATAAGAATAAATCTAACAAAAATGGCTCAAGAACTTAATATCAAAAAGCATTTGGAGAAATAAAAAGACCTAAATAATTGGAAAAATATGTTTATAAATCGGTAGTCTTAATATTTTATCAGTTTTCTCAGAATGGATCTACAGATTCCCTGTGATCCCAATCAAAATCTCAGCTGTGTGTGTGTGTGTGTGTGTGTGTGTGTGTGTGTGTGTGAACTGACAGGTTGATTCTAAAATTTATATGAAATGCAAAGACTCAAGAATAGCTGAAACTATTTAGAGTCAGATGAACAAAACAGGAAGATTTACTCCATTAATAGATACAGACCTATTTTAAACTACAAAAAGTAAGACAAATTGTATTTCGGCAAGAATAGTTAAATAGACTAAGGGTAAAGGTCAGAAATTCCTGAAATAAACCCATAAACATATGATCCAATATCTGATTTATGACAGTGACACTGCCGCAAAGTGATAAAAGATAGTCTCCAAAAAATTATGATAGATCAATTGGAGATTTTATATATATATATGTGTATATATGTGTATATATATATATATACATCTTCTGACTCCTATGTATGTGTGTGTGTATATATATAAATATGCATATTTAAATATATATTTATATATATATATACATCTTCTGACTAATACCATATATGAAAATTAATTCTAGGAAATTCCTGATGGATTGTAGATCTAAATGTAAAATGGAAAACATAAAACTTCTATGTTTAGAAAAATTTGGAACTGAAGAAAGAAAACATAGGTGAATATCTTCATGACTTTGGATAAGAAAAATATTTCTTAAGCAGGAAAAGATAGCACCAACAATATAGAAAAATGACTGATGAAGCAGTCCTCAAAATTAGAAGCTTCTCTTTATGAAAAGACATTATTAGGAAGGGCAAAAATAATTACAAAGTATGAGGTAATAAAACAAACAACAAGTTGATATCTGGAATATATGCAGAATTCCTATAAATGAAAAAGAAAAATTCAACTCAATAGAAAAATATGGAAGAGATTTGAGCTAACACTTTACATAATTGAATATCCCAATGGTCAATAAACATATGTAAAGACATTCAGCCTTGTTAGCAGAAAAAGAAATCAAAATAAAACTACAACGTGAGAACTCGTCATACCCACTGTGATGTTATTTTTACGTGTCAACTTGACTGGTGGAGGGGTCCCCAGATTATATATCATTTCTGTGTGTCTCTGTGTGTCCCCCCATCCCACAACAGTCACCGGAGTGTGATGTTCCCCTTCCTGTGTCCGTGTGTTTTCGTTGTTCAATTCCCACCTATGAGTGAGAACACACGGTGTTTGGTTTTTTGTCCTTGCGATAGTTTGCTGAGAATGATGGTTTCCAGTTTCATCCATGTCCCTACAAAGGACATGAACTCATCATTTTTTATGGCTGCATAGTATTCCATGGTGTATATGTGCCACATTTTCTTAATCCAGTCTATCGTTGTTGGACATTTGGGCTGGTTCCAAGTCTTTGCTATTGTGAATAGTGCCGCAATAAACATACACGTGCATGTGTCTTTATAGCAGCATGATTTATAGTCCTTTGGGTATATAACCAGTAATGGGATGGCTGGGTCAAATGGTATTTCTAGTGCTAGATCCCTGAGGAATCACCACACTGACTTCCACAATGGTTAAACTAGTTTACGGTCCCATCAACAGTGTAAAAGTGTTCCTATTTCTCCACATCCTCTCCAGCACCTGTTGTTTCCTGACTTTTTAATGATCGCCATTCTAACTGGTGTGAGATGGTATCTCATTGTGGTTTTGATTTGCATTTCTCTGATGGCCAGTGATGATGAGCATTTTTTCATGTGTTTTTTGGCTGCATAAATGTCTTCTTTTGAGAAGTGTCTGTTCATGTCCTTTGCCCACTTTTTGATGGGGTTGTTTGTTTTTTTCTTGTAAATTTGTTTGAGTTCATTGTAGATTCTGGATATTAGCCCTTTGTCAGATGAGTAGGTTGTGAAAATTTTCTCCCATTCTGTAGGTTGCCTGTTCACTCTGATGGTAGTTTCTTTTGCTGTGCAGAAGCTCTTCAGTTTAATTAGATCCCGTTTGTCAATTTTGGCTTTTGTTGCCATTGCTTTTGATGTTTTAGACATGAAGTCCTTGCCCATGCCTATGTCCTGAATGGTATTGCCTAGGTTTTCTTCTAGGGTTTTTATGGTTTTAGGTCTAACATGTAAGTCTTTAATCATTTTTAAAACCCAGGTTCTTTTTTTTTTTTTTTTTTTTTTTGAGATGGAGTCTGGCTCTGTCCCCCAGGCTGGAGTGCAGTGGCGCTACCTCGGCTCACTGCAAGCTCCGCCTCCTGGGTTCACGCCATTCTCCTGCCTCAGCCTCCCGGGTAGCTGGGACTACAGGCACCTGCCACCACGCCTGGCTAACTTTTTGTATTTTTAGTAGAGACGGGGTTTCACCGTGTTAGCCAGGATGGTCTTGATCTCCTGACCTCGTGATCTGCCCGCCTCAGCCTCCCAAAGGTGCTGGGATTACAGGGGTGAGTCACTGCGCCCAGCCAAAACCCAGGCTCTTTATATCCCTTGCCCATTTCAGCACATCGGCTTATCCTCATGCTTATTGCCCTATAGTTTCAAGGCAGCAGCTGCAGGCCCAGGGATCCTGCCTTCACAACCTCCCAAACTGGAGAAGAGAGTAGCTTGGCCAGCAGCACACCTTGTCTTTCATGAGAAAGGAAAGCTTCCCACCCTAAGCTCTGCACCCAATCTCAATGCCACTTCTAAGTCAAATGACAATTCCTACCCACAAGGGGACCTGAGGACATGAGGAAGTTTTCCTCTTTACATTCTACAAAATAGAAACAGAGAAGGGAGTTTGGAATCACTTCAATCAACCAAAAAAAGTCTGCCAAACCAGTCATCGAAATTGTGTCCTTTCTTCTATTTTGTTGTATTTACTTCTACTCTTTTTTGGACATAAACCTGCTTTAAATACTTCCAAAAGGAGATCATCTGTTATATACTATTTTGTAGCTTTTTTCTTTCAAAATATTATGTCACTCAATAAAATGGCATAATTATTTTAATGCCTGCATATTACTTCATTATGTGGATATGCTATGACTTAACCATACCTCTATTATCAAATGTTTAAATTGCTTCTCAGTTTTATAAATAACATTGTAATAAAGATGCTTGTACATACAACTTTATCTTTTAGAGTATGTTTCTGGCAGTGCTTTGCTGGGCAAAGCATGTAGACCATAGAAGTTGTCTGAGTTTCATAACAACCTTAGTCTCAGTGGATGATAGTGACCCCGAAATCCATGTCTAGGCGTATTTTCAAACATAGGTCTTGATCTATAGTGGATGGGAGTTCACTTGATCCATAAGTTGAAACCAACTTATGGATTGCTAATAAGCGTTTTTTAAAAAACACAGAACAGAATAGAAGAAAGTATTCCTGTACATTGCCTATAATTTGGTGAAATTTTGTTTCTGGTGTGTGTGTGTGTGTGTGTGTATGTTGGGAGGGTGTTTGTGTACTATGTCAGTGCATTTTGCCACAGATTACAGACAAAAAGTTTTCAAAACATTCCAATAGAGGAACGCTCATATGCCTCCTGATTTCCAGCATTCATTTCTTATTTCTTTTTCCTGTTTGAGAAGTTCTATAACAGTAATAATAATAAATTACCGTGGTGATGATAGCATTCCTGATTTGCTTCTCACCTAAATGAAAATGCATCCCTTGAAGTTTTGAAAAATGTAGAGTTTTCACTGTTGTTAATAACTAGCCTGTCAGTGAAGTTCTCATTTCCTCTTTACATCAAGTTACATAAAGGTTTCTTTTTAATTTATAGGCAGTTAGGTTTATTGGTAGTTAATTATCATGACTAATTCCTAATTTTATTACCCATGATCAGATAGTATGCATTGTGGCCTACAAAAATTCTGCTTTTTGGAAGTTACTGAGATTTTCTTTTTGACCAGAATGTGATCAGTTTTTTCAACAGTTATATTTGAAAATAATGCACATTCTATGCTAATAAGATAAACTTTTCAGTATCTATTGAATCCAGCCTATTGATACTAACATTCAAATCCTCTAGATTTGTATTTATTCTTTATGTCTTGAACTGTCATGAAAGTTTTCCACCAAGTTGCCATTTTGCACTTTATATTTCCAAGATTTCTTTGTATGTGTAGGATTTTATGATATATAAACAATCATACACATCCATAATTATTTATGTATATTTGTAGCTGCTTCAGGCTTTCAGTGCCATAACTTACTATAATACTATTGACATATCTGATTTTTAAATTTACCTTTGGGTTTTTTTTTTTTTTTTGCCCATTCTTTTATATCTATTCTTCTGTGTCATTTTATTTCAAATGTGCATTTTGTAAATAAAGTTGGATTTTATTTCTTACATCATCTTGACATTCTTTAAAAATAGGTTAAGCACCCAGGCATGGTGGCTCATGCCTGAAATTCCAGCACTTTGAGAGGCTGAGGCAGGCAGATCACTTGAGATCAGGAGTTTGAGACCAGCCTGGCCACCCATGGTGAAACCTTGTGTCTACTAAAAATACAAAAATTAGCCAGGCATGGTGGCACACGCCTGTAATCTCAACTACTCAGGAAGCTGAGGTGGGAGAATTGCTTGAAACTGGGAGGTGGAAGTTGCAGTGACCTGAGATCGTGCCACTGCACTCCAGCCTAGGTGACAGAGTGAGACTGCACCTCAAAAAAAAGTAGAGTTTAATCTATTTACAATAATTTTGAAATTAATAAATTTGGTTTTCTCCTTTTTTATTCATTCAGTATTAATGCTTCCTGGTTGCTTCCTTTTATTCACTTGTATGTTCTTTGAAATTTGATCAGTTTTGTATGTTTTTTCCTTGATGACTCAAAAGCTATGCTGTTCTGTATATATTCAAATCTTCTAAATCAATATCTAGAATGAAACTTCATATATTGACTATCCCTTCCCTTCATCAACAACGAAAATGCTTTCTCTTCCTTCCCTGGCACTCTCTTCCAATTTTTGTTGACATAATTGGGAACTTTAGACCCAGATTATTACATTAAAAATGCTAAGTATACACGTTATTCTTCCATAAAATATTTTCACATAACTACCTTAATAGTTATCACTTAGGCTTAACGATTTTTCTTTTATTTATTTTGATACGGAGTTTCACTCTTGTTTCCCAGGCTGGAGTGCAATGGCGCAATCTTGGCTCACTGCAACCTCCACCCCCCGGGTTCAAGGGATTCTCCTGCCTCAGCCTCCCAAGTAGCTGGGAATACAGGCACACAGCACTACACCTGGCTAATTTTATATTTTTAGTAGAGGCAGGGTTTCACCTTGTTGGCCAGGCCAGTCTCAAACTCCTGACCTCAGGTCTTGCTTTTTTATTCAGTCTGACCCACCTCTGCCTTTTAAATAACATATTTAGTCCATTTATTTTTTATGTAATTATTGATGTTTTGGAGTTTAAAACTCTCATCTTCATACTGTTTTTTTACTTGTCTTAACTGTTTTTGTTCCTCTGTTTCTCCTTTCCTTTTTTTCACTAATTGAGTACTTTTAGAATTCTATCATATCTTCTTTATTAATCTTAGATTTTATTGTGTTTTTTTCCTAATGGTTATTCTGGACATTTCAACACACATCTATAACTTATTTACATCTACTTTAAAATAATATTCACAAATGATATGTTTTAAAATTTTATTATGTAATACAATTTGTCCACATATGCACCTTTTATATTATTGTCATATGTTTTATTTTCACATATGTTGTAAAGTCCATAATATATTGTTGTCAATTTTGATTTAGTCAATAATCTTTTTTAAAAATGTATTTTATGTTTAAGCTTTCTCACTGACAGTTGTGCCATCTATGGATCTGATTCTGTTGATTATTTTTTCTCTTAATTATGGGGCATGCTTTACTGTTTTTAGCATGCTTCATGAATTTTATTGTATGTTGGGCATTGTGTGAGAAAGAACAATAGAGATAATATGGTAAATAATATTTTCTTCAGAAAGACCATATTTCTTCCTATTTCATTCCTCTATGGTGGCATCCAAATCAATCTAATCTGTAGTTTAGCTGGGTCTGGGCTTTCTTGAAGATTTAGTTAGATTCATTTTTACACTAGTGTCACAGGTGAGAAATGATAAGGATGATCACTTTAGCAAATCTTGCGATTTGTCCAGTGCTTTACATAGAGAATTCATGCTGTCAACTTCCTGGGTCACTGAGGAATTCTTTTTCTCTCCAGCATTATCTACAGCTTTCTGCAAGTTGGAAGATTCCTTTCCACTCTGATGTATGTCCTTAGTCTTCGATAAACTGTTGCTTTGCACTCAGTGAAGAGTTTGTGTACTTTGGGGGAATGTCTCTTGATTCTCCTATCCTACCTTTAGCCTAGGTAGCCACAGTAGGCTGCTGCCATGATGTTTGGTTAAGTTAAAATTAATTATTGTTTTTGAAAATAAAGAATTCCATAGCACTGTAACAACAGCTCCACTTTGACACATACTGCATCTGCCTGTACTATAGAATTTTACATGTAAATAATAAAAAAAAGTTTGTATTCTACTTTAACCTGAGGCAAGGGTAAATTTCTCAGGTGAACTATATTACTATGCCAGTGTTAAGTCCAGATTCATTTTATTTCAATAAAAGTATTAAGAGAACATCTGTTTGATAACATTAACAAACACATATTTATTGTTGCTCATACCAAAAACATTTATAGGTTTATATTATGTGCAAACACCAAAAAAGGATGCGTTTCTTTTATCTGCAAAACCATGGTCATACTTGCATCACTTACAATTTACATACAGATGTGTCAGAGATGCTAGAAGCAGACACCTGGTCACATTGTACATGACTGTTAAACTTTTAAAGGACGGGTGTTATCTTATTTGCTTTGGGGTTTCTGGCACTGAGCACAAGGTGGATACAGAAAAAATAGCTTTGAGAGAGCAATAACAATTCACAAATCACTTTCAACAGATAAAACACTGGTATCTAAAGTGATACAGTCATTCAAGATTCCACTGACATTTCTTACTCTAATGAATATTTTCCTGGAAATCATGAGCAGTATTTATTTCTGGGTCTCCTAGCCTATTCTTCCCTCTCAAAAAACATGTTTCAGAAAAGGAAGCTTCCTGCTTTTCTAGTTCTGTCCCAGTTATTGTAGGGGCCCTTGCTCTCCCTGAACCCAATATATCAAGCAGAAAGCAATAGGGTCTCTCATGATGCACCCAGGTCTTGCTATAGTATGCCAGATGAAGGGATGCTTTCTGGAGGCTGCCCTATCGTCTTTTAAATCAGCTGTAACCAGCTGGCAGATGTGCCCAGGGGTGGGGTTGATGTGCTTCCTGACAGAGATTCCTTCCTCCTTTCCTCCTGTGCTCCCTCTTTGGCCCACTTATACTTACCTCACTTTGGAAATCATTTTCTCTGGGCTATAAGAAAGAGCAGCATCTGGGCTCCTGGCACCACTGTCTGGCATCTTATAGTACTTACAGTTCTCTACACATACAGTATTGCTCAGAAGTTCTCTGAACCTTTGGTCAAGCTGCTGTCTTTGCCTGGGACATCCTCCCAGCCCACCTGCATCCCATTGCCGTGGCTAAATCTACAGAACTGAGCCCAACATTGGGACCTGAGGAAGGCTTTCAGGAGGAAGTGATGCCTGAAGTCAGTGCCCTTCATCTGATTCCCACAACACCCAGGAAGTATGCACTTCACTTTAGACTTCACATACCACACTGCTTTCCTGTGTCCCCTCCCACTAGACTAAACTGTGGGATGCTCCCGGAAGGAGACCCTACCAGATCCATTCCTGTTTCCAGTATGTCTGAACACAGTGACTAGGTCATAGTAAATGCCCAATAAATATTTACTCAACTAGTGGAAACCGAGATGGGCACATTCCTCTCCTGTTCTATGTTCCCTAATATGGATGGGTGTCTCCTCGGCAGAGCAACTACTTCTACTTGTCCAGGAGTCTGGGGCAGAAAAGCTGAGTCTGTTCACATCAGAATGAGTTTGATTCTTTCACTCTGTTTTGGGCCGGGCGAGGATACAGCTCAGATCCCATTGCTTGAACTCACGGATTTTTAGCTTGCCAATTTGGCAGAGTACCTCTAAGTCCAGTTAGCTTTTGTATAATGCCACAGGATAGTAAAATATTTATTTTATAATCCTCTGACTAATCAGATACTACCTAATACTTAATTCTAGAAGAGGCAGAGCTACAGTAGAAGACTTTGTTTTCATGAAAGACTTAGATTCATGAAAAATCTATTGAAGAAACTTTCAATTGAAGTATTTGTATATGTTGATTAACTGTGTTTTGTTTCAAATTGGGAAAGACGGTTGTGGTCTAATTTTTGCCAGTCTTTGATGTGGGATGCCAGTGTTGCATAGGAATGACATTTGAGAACCTCTGCTCCAGTTATGCAAAATTGCAGTTAAATACACCACCTATTAGCAGTAAGTTATTTTAGTTCATAAAAATACACAATATTTTTATTTTTGATTTTGACTAATGGTGTTTGCTTCCTGAAATAGGCTCGTAACCTGACCTTGCTTATTGAAGAGAGTAACTATTTGCCATCTCTTTCCTTCTCAGGCTGTGAGGTTGAGATTCTGGGTGTCAGACCCACCTACTGCCTAGAATATAAAAATGTCCCAACGGATATCAATTTTGCCAATGCAGTCAGCGATGCTCTTGACTCCTTCAAGTAAGTGTCCCAAACTCTAGCCACACCATTTTCTTCCTTGTTTCCAGGACTGATCATGGATGCTAAAGTGAATTAAGAGGGCTTGGTGGAGGTGAAATAATGCCAGAGGGTTGGTGAGCGTCTTGCATGGTGATTGCTAACTGCCAGTGGGGAGTAATTGTGAGCAAGTGATTTCAGGCAGGGGCAATCTCTGGAAATGTTGAACTGAGAGCAGGAAAATCCCTAAGGGTTTGAACCTCCTTTTTTAATGTAGTTAAACAACGGAAAAACAATATAAATGGCATCATTTCCCTAAGCATGATTCAGTGAACAATTGTGTCTCTGAAGGTACTAATAAGTATTTGGCAAAAAGGTAGGATATGTGGTCAAATAAGTTTGGGAAAATTGCCTACCCTACCCCCTTCTTGGCAATGTACAAGATGCAGGGGCATATTAGAACACAGAGTCTGTTTTTTCCCTCCCACATGGAACCATGACACACAATTTGAAAAATGTAGGAATTAGTAATGCTGTCTTGTATAGCACACAAGAGTCTGTCAAGGACACTGATCAAGACAGTTCAGGACAAAGCCTCAAGTCAGTCTCAGAAATCTCTGGAAGTGGAAGTCAAGGTGGGAGTCCAAGTGGGAGTTTGCATTAAGTAGAGATCAGCAATTGAGAGGTTACAGATGCTGGGGGCTTTTGAGTTTCCAGGAGTGGACTTGAGGTCACTGTGGCCACTGAGTGGGTGTCCTGTGTGCGTCAGGCAGAAGACCCACCATAATCAGAGCAAAGAGACTGGGGACAGGACCTTCTTCCCCCCAAGAAAAGGAGCCTGGTTTCAAGCTGGGCATATCAGAGAACCAACATACCCAGGCACAGTGTACAGACCACTAGCACGAGCCACATCAAAGGGCCTGTCACTAAGACTGCCTCAGATACAGAGCTGACCAATCATAAATTTTCTTCTTGCCACGCCCCTCTGACACTATGGTGAGCAGCAGCCACCCCCACAGAGCTGTGAAAGCAGAAAACAGCACCCTGCCTTCACCGCTTCTTAGAATGATTCCACTTCCATGAAGCCTATCAAGAGGGTCCAGGGAGGTGGGGGTACATAAAGGTTCATGCTCTCATTGACAGGTCGGAGAGAAAACAGTTTTAAAATACACAGAAATGGAGAAATAATTGCCCGTGAGTGCTGGAGAACCACACAAGCACGAGCCGGGATATTACGCTGCAGTCTAGTTTTGTGCGAGTGAAGCAGAATAGCACAGCACGTGTAGCAGATGAGTGGGGCTGGCCCTTGGACATTGCTCCATGTCTAACCAATGCTGTTTCCAACATATCCAGAATGCCAGCCATCCCCACAGGCCATGGCTGTGCCAAACATGAAATTTTGGATTAGAGTTGCCATACAAATACCTCCAAATAACCCAACAGTCTGTTTGGCAATGTCATCCTTTTTGCATTCATCTTATCTTAACAGCTGATGGATTGT
This sequence comes from Symphalangus syndactylus, assembly GCF_028878055.3. Taxonomy (NCBI): domain Eukaryota; kingdom Metazoa; phylum Chordata; class Mammalia; order Primates; family Hylobatidae; genus Symphalangus; species Symphalangus syndactylus. Next base: position 157,292,067 of record NC_072426.2, on the reverse strand, counting down.
CACTCTGTACCGCCCGGTGATTCACAGATGGGTGAGCACAGAGCGCACAGCCATGAGAATCCCAGGTTGGTGCTGGCCTACTAGCTGGCCAGTCTAAGCAGACTTCCCTGCCCTGAGAGACACCAGCATGCAGCGGGGAATAAGTGCTGGGTTCTATTTCCTCTAGAGAAGCTATGGAAATGCATCTTTACCTTGGAGAACATTTAGGAATGGGGAAGGTTTTGGTGGTGGTGGTGGTGGTGGTGGGGTATGAATGTGTGTCTACCATAGGTATTGGGTTCCACCAGGAAGAAAAGGCTACAAAGAACCAGAAGCCCAGGTAAGTGTCCCCAGCTAGGCCTCCACCTAATGTGCCCTGGTATTACCATACTGCCCAGCTCCACATATTTATATTGTGGTCTGTGTAGACGGCCTTGGGCTCCATGGGTTGACATTCACATGGTCTGCAATAAGAATGATGCCCCTGAAGCAGTGAAGGCCTGGGTCGGATGGAAACCAGGTCAGTGTAATTGTCTCATGGGGTCTTCATATTGCCAAAGTTAACAGGGCCACCAGAAACAGCCCCTTTGGGTAGTAGGTGGAAAGATGGAGACCTACTATCTCTAAAGCTAGGAAGCTCTTGACATGAGAGAAAGAAAAGAATAATAATAGGCTGGATGATACTGCCTGTGGAAGACAGTGAGATGACTTGGGCCTCCCCTGAAGACACAGGAAGCCCCTCCTTCAGCCAACCTGTGTGTTATTATTAGATCATGTCTCATCACCTTCTTACAAAGAAGCATAAAGGCCTGAAAGTTGTGGGTCAACAGTTTTCTTTGAAAGAAATCTAACCTTTGTGCCCTTCAGGAATGAGGTGAGTGAAGAAGATGTCCAGTCTAGAACAGTCTAGACCAGTCAAGAGCACTTTGCCCATAGTAGCTTGTCCATGCAATCATGTGGCTCAAAGGAATCATTAAGTCTCTTGGTATGTGTGTCTAGCAAAGATGTAGGATTATTGGTCTGTCCATCAGAGACCCCTAAAAGAGGAGCGTGTCTAGAACGCCACAGCTCACCTCTTGACTTCTGTTCAGCTCTACTGCAAATTCCTAACTATAATTTGAGGAGCACTTGGAGTTTTCATACATGAGTGTCCAAACATGCACACACATTTCTCCAAGTCACTACAAGACTCACAGAGTGTCTTTTTAAATCCACTTTGCTATTAGCTTGAGAGGCAGAGAGAATGGAACTCAGGATAGATGGGCTTTGACAGAAAGCAGGAGAGGCTGTTAAGATCTTGAACACAGAGGTCTGCTCAGGGACATTCAGCAGAGGATCTAGGTCAGCCTGTGGTAGGAAAGATAATCCCTCGCCCGTTTGATCCAGGCATTGCCTTCCAGTGCTCATAACGCATTACTGACTCCAGACATATCCTTGTGAAATGCTACCTTTGAACTTGGACAACTTCTAGAATAGGGAAAAGGAGGAGGGAAGGGAATTAGTGCTTTAACAGCCATCGGCTAGTATTGTGTCAATGGGCTTGATTTCCAGTAACCTACTTGGTTCTCATGTCCACAGTATTGTGTAGGCATTGCTCTGCCCACCTTACAAAAGAGGTCACTGGCTCTCTGAAGGTTACATACTTCTCCTTGGACCTCACAAGCCAGCTAGGGGTGGAGCCAGAGCCCAGCTCTTTCCACAGCGGCTTAGGGCCCAGTCTCTGGAGGCCTCCTGCCTTGGGGACGCGGTGCCTGAGAACCACTCCAGGGTCAACTCCTCAGTCCTCCACCCTGGTCTCTGCCAGCTCACACCTCTAAGACACTCTGAAATTGAGACAGCGACAGGGAGTCCAGACGCACCTCTTTGCAAGTGTCCTCTTTGGGGCCATCCTAAGGCCTGGGGTTCTGCAGCCTGCTCAGGTGTCGTGTGTCTGCAGCCTGCAGCCCAGGCACTGGAGCCATGTGCCTTCCACCACACATGGGCACTCTGCAGGCAGCACCCCCCACACACGGCCCTTTACCCTGGCTGAAAAGGAAGCAGAGTTTGTGATCTGCATCACTTACTCCCATCCTCCTGGAAGTCCTATTTGCAGGATATTCGTGGTTCAGTGGGCAGGAAAAGGTGCACGGTGCTGAAGCTGAAATAAGCCTTGAATGGCTCATGGGGGTGGGTGGAGGAGAGCAGGGGGCAGTCTCAGTGGCCGGGCAACTGCCTCCAGGCTTGTATAGCAGACTCACTGTGCAGCCTCACAAAAGTGTCAGTCAGGAAACAACTTGGCTGCAGGAAAAGTGGACACAGCCATAGGCTGTGTATAGATATAGTCCTTTGTCAAGCTCCAGGCTACTGAAGACAGCTCTAAAGGACTGCCTTCAGGATCCCAGAGCCTCAGTGGTGCCTGGACTAATGAAGGAATGGATGACACAACTCTTTCCATGGGCCACCAGGAAGCCAGTTCCCCTGTCCCGGCCTGTTCCCTCCTCCCTGTGGAGTACAGGGAAGAAGGAGCAGGAATCAGGCTGGGGCTAGGAGACTGGCTCCTCCTCCCTGCTCAGCCACATACTCAGGAAAAGCGATCTAGGGCCACCTGGAAGGAAGAGAGAAATGGGAGGCATTTCTTCCCCTCCCCTCCCTTTTACTATGTGCCAAGTGCTTTATACACATCAGCTTGTTTAATACACCATGTTACCCTTTGAGTAGTGTATCAGTTCGTTCTCGTGCTGCTAATAAAGACATACCTGACTGGGTAATTTGTAAAGGAAAGAGATTTAATTGACTTGCAGTTCTACAGGGCTGGGGAGGCCTCAGGAAACTTACAATCATGGCAGAAGGGAAAGCAGACACGTCCTTCTTCACATGGCAGCAACAAGGAGAAATGCCAAGCAAAAGGGGGGAAAGCCCTTTATAAAACCATCAGATCTCATGAGAACTCACTCACGATCATGAGAATAGCAATATCATGAGAATAGCCCCCATGCTCCAATCACCTCCCACCAGATCCCTCCCATGACACATGGGGACTATGGGAGCTACAATTCAAGATGAGATTTGGGTGGGGACACAGCCAAACCATATCAAGTAGGTTTTTCAGATGGGGAAATGGAGGCTTGGAGATAATCTTGCCATTCATCTGAGGCCTCGAGGTTGGTTAGAAGAGAAGCCAGAGTTTGATCCCAGATTTGTCTAGTTCCAATGACCCTGTCAAAAGAGAATTTTCAAAATTAAGACTTGTCATATGCTCAGTACATCTGGGTATGAGGAATATGCCAAGGTTCAACGTAGTTTCTTGCTGAGGGGAACCAGGAGCATGATAAAGTTGCTTATAAGGAGAAAATGAGACACACACACACACACACACGAAACAGACGGATGGAGAATGATGAGGGATAATTATTGTTTGATGCAGATATGCTTAATAATATAGAGGTTAATCAAACCGTAATGTTAGAGCTGCTTTCTCCATCAGACAAAAATAATTTTCATCTTATCAGTTTCCTACAAGTTAACAGCTAGGTTTCTAGAGTCTGAACTCCAATCAGTAGTTCAGTATGGTGACTCAAGCAAGCTTATTAGACAGTGCTCACCACGGCACTGAGAAGACAGGCAATCATACTGTAGGCTTTATTTCTAAGTTTTGGATCATTTTTCTTAACAGTCACCCACTTTAGTAAGAAAAATGGAAAGAACATTAAGAACTTTTTACATGGCAAAGAAATCGGGACAGAATCCTAAGGTGATGGGAGACTCAGGTGTCCCTGAAACCCCAGGGCTAGGAACCCCTTGCAGCTCTCAGGTAACTGTGCTGGGGGCCACATGTCCTTCTGAAATGGTTCCTGGACCTTAGAGCTGTCAATGGCCAGTAGTAGATGGGCAGGCATGACTACTCCTCACCCAAACAATTCATTGCAAATGAGCTGACCTGGGATGGAAACCAGATCCCTGTGGAAAACAGCTGGCAAGCAAGCATGTGTCAGCTAAACTCCAGACAGGCAAGAGGTCTCAGCCCTTGAAGACATAGGGTCCTAATGAGTCAATGAAATGTCAACGTATAATCCTTTCACAAAAGACACGTGTATAATCCCTGAATCACAAGCATCCCAAATCCAGGATTCCTAGCATCTGGGGTTGACAGCATCCTGACCAAAAGCCATCAGGTAAATTGTCATACATAATGGCTGATGTGGAGGTTTGTGAATAGAGTAATAGCCTTGAGGAAACCAGAACAGTGAGTGCTGCACTAAGGTGAGGTATCTAACACGAAGAGACCTAGAATTAGTTCACTCATTAAACTTGAATGCAATGGTAAACTTTATTCTTGAAAACTCCTCACTATAGTAAGTCACCACTGAGTTTAATCAGATTTTTCCCTACATGTAAGCCCGCTCTGGAAGTGTGGACACCTAAACAGATGCCATAGTATGTGAACAGGCACATCTGAAATGCTAAATGTGCACGTACCTAAAGCAATGAAATGCTGAAGCTTATCCAAAGGACAGATGGTACGGAAGCTTCACTATGTTCAAAGATTGCGAATTCTGTGTTCAAAGATTGCGAAGAATTGCCCAGGACCAGCAATTCTTGCTTCAGTGTGTGTTTCTTCCTTGGAGATTTGACCTCATTTATTTTAGGGTATTGGCTTTGCCTGGCCCAGGGACAAGGTTTCGGGGGGTGTGAACACCTTCACAGAGTGCTATGTGGGTGATAAGGCAGCAAGCTGGCAGGGGCCTCCCTCACCTATGCCTCTCTCCTCTGTCCCTCCAGGAGTGGCCGGGCCGACCTGGCAGCCATCTACCATGAGCGCATCGATGTGGAAGGCCACCACTACGGGCCTGCATCCCCGCAGAGGAAAGATGCCCTCAAGGCTGTCGACACTGTCCTGAAGTACATGACCAAGTGGATCCAGGTGACCTGAAGCAAAGACACGTGGCCTGGCCTTCTCTCTGTCGCCCTCTGTTTGTCTCCTCCACAGTCACTCGTGTCAACACCTTCCCTCTTATTGCTAAAGGCCGACTGGGCCTGCACAGGCTTCCATGAGTCCCTTGGCTTCACACAATGCCTCCTGCGATACCAAGTGATCCTTTGTTCCACAGCCGGGCCAGTGAGAGAGACTGACCTGGGTGTGCCTTCTCGCCTGGCTCAGCTGGAGAGATACCCAGCTCTGTGGAATCCTAATAAGTTTGGTAGCAGCTTGACATGTAGACAGGTTCCAGTCCTGATTCTACCTCATGCTTTTGCTGAATGACTACAAGTGTTTGGTTTTGTTTTTACCTTTGCTTTCCCTTCCTGTGCTTTATCCTGTACATCTGTAACGTGGGCACGTGATAGTTCTCAAACCAGCACAAAAGTTTGTTGAAAGGAGAGCCAAAGAAGATGCAGAGGGTCGACCTTAAAAAGCTGAAAGTGCTGTGTAAGGTGTCAGCACGAATTGAACGGGACTGAGCCTCACAGTCCCCTCGGCAAAGGGCTTCTGTTGTGGTTTTGAACTGGGTCTCCCCAGGGCAAAATAGTAGATGATTAAACACAGAACTGAGGAGATAGCCTTTCTCCTATCATTTGTAGTTGACAAGGTTTTCTGAGAGCACGAGCCTCTCTGTTGGTGCCGTAAGGACTGTCTTTTCCCACCCCACAGGAGCGGGGCCTGCAGGACCGCCTGAACGTCATCATTTTCTCGGATCACGGGATGACCGACATTTTCTGGATGGACAAAGTGATTGAGCTGAATAAGTACATCAGCCTGAATGACCTGCAGCAAGTGAAGGACCGCGGGCCTGTTGTGAGCCTTTGGCCGGCCCCTGGGAAGTACTCTGAGGCAAGACAGCCCCGTGGGGGTGGAGGGGGGCCATGTGGGCCTCCGTGTGTTGCCATTTGCACTGTATCCTTTCCTTGTAGTTTTTTTGTTTGTTTGTTGTTGTTGTTGTTGTTTGTTTCTTTTTTTGAGGTGGAGTTTCATTCTTGTTGCACAGGCTGGAGTGCAATGGCATGATCTCGGCTCACGGCAACCTCTGCCTGCCAGGTTCAAGTGATTCTCCTGCTTCAGCCTCCCGAGCAGCTGGGACTACAGGCATGCACCACCACACCTGGCTAATTTTGTATTTTTAGTAGAGACGGGGTTTCTCCATGTTGGTCAGGCTGGTCTCGAACTCCTGACCTCAGGGGATCCACCTGCCTCGGCCTCCCAGAATGCTGGGATTACAGGCATGAGCCACCACACCCGGACTTTCCTTGTAGTTTTGATACTGACATACAGAGCAGTGTTAGGAGCTTGGATGCTGGAGACAGATGACCCTGGTTTGCCCCTCACTCCCTGAGGGAGCTCTATCAAGTCTCTGTTTTTTCTTCTCTGAAATGGGCATGAGCATACCTACTCCATTAATGTCATGAGAATTAAATGAGATCACGGAAGCACCATACAGGCCCTCACCAGGGCTGTTTGTTTGTTTGTTTGTTTTTTGTTTGTTTTTGAGACGGAGTCTCGCTCTGTCGCCCAGGCTGGAGTGCAGTGGCGCAGTCTCGGCTCACTGCAAGCTCCACCTCCCGGGTTCACACCATTCTTCTGCCTCAGCCTCCTGGGTAGCTGGGACTACGGGCGCCAGCCACCATGGCCGGCTAATTTTTTTGTATTTTTTTTTTTTGTAGAGACGGGGTTTCACCGTGTTAGCCAGGATGGTCTCCATCTCTTGACCTCGTGATCCACCTGCCTCGGCCTCCCAAAGTGCTGGGATTACAGGCGTGAGCCACCGTGCCCAGCCTAGGGCTGTTTTATTACTGGCCCAAACGCAGCACTTCTCAGGCACATCTGGGGAGCATCAGCAGCATCCCTAGGCTGCCCTTTCTCAGGAAGGAGGCTGCTGCCAGGCTGATCCGTTTCTGCTGGGGAGCAAGAGGGTAAAGAATGAAGGGAGCTGAGGCTGTATGCAGTGCCCAGCTCCTTATGTCCGGAGCCCCCATTCCCAGCTCTGTGTTCAGCTGGAAGCCAGACAAGCTCCCCACCCTGGCCCCTCTGCCTCCTGTAGGTGAGCATGGTGGTGTTGTCATAGCTGCCTCCTGGCTGCTGTGAGGGATGTGGAAGCGCGCTGAGCCCACTGCACAGACAGTGTATGTGTCGGTGACCACGATGATCCCCTCCAGAAGGTGTGGTTGAGTTCCCACAGTGCCAAGATGGGGGACAAAGCTCTGCTCCCCACAGTCACTGCCCTGCACCAGGGATGACTAGACCTCTGCTTACCCTGCTCTCAAAACAAATATTCTGCCTGGCAGTAGCTGGTGACCTACCCTGAGAAGGGAGGAGGAGCAAGTGGCACCTTCTGCTGGCTGCTTGTCCCCCGAGTTCCTAGTCACTTCCCAATATGGGCTTTGTGGCTCGTCCCACTCCCAGATGAAACTGATCGGGGCAGGAAGCAACTGTCTTCCTGGGGGCAGGTGACTTGCTGCCCCTGGAGGTTGCCAACCACAGGGTGCCAGGAGTAGGTCCTAGCCAGCCTGCTTTCTCTCTGCATCCTCACTGCAGCGATACAATTGGCTCTGGACAGTCATTAGTAAGGATGAAGCACTGGTGGAGGCCAGGGTCTCACCTCTTTAGCCCAATCCTTCTGCAGATGCACCCTCCTTTCCTTAGGAACTCCGGGTTTCCTTAAGTAGAAAATCCTAACTCACGGAGCCTACTCCCCTATAAGATCTGTCTATTTGGGGTTGAGGAACACAGATGCCCACATTGCCACTGCTCCCAGCCTTGCTCCATCCCCAGGGGGACTGTCCTTTGTTCTCAGGCTCCATGGTCAGGAACTGCAGGTGCAGGCTGTGTTTATGCAGTGTTCCCATGAGCTCCCAAAATATGAAATCAGAAACAATATTTTACACATTGGCAGGTTCTTGAAAATAAGTTCTGGGTTTTTTTTTTTTTTTTTGGGAAGAAAGATCATCCTTGTCTCCAATTTGGCACTTAGGAATATGCTGTCTCCAGAACTTGGGCACCAACAGCTTTTGAGCTGGGGAGAGCTCCTTCCAAGGTCCTGTTCAAGTCAGGCATTGCAAGCAGCCAAAGCATTTGGTAGAGTATTCAAAAGCGGGGGCCATGTTTGGGCGACAGTTTGTCATGTGACGGACACAACAGTTTGTGAGACCTGCTGTGTGTCACCAGATTTTTCACTTATACAAAATCCTTCTGCAAATGCATCCTCCTTTCCTTAAGAACTCCGGATTTCCTTAAGTAGAAAATCATAACTCACGGAGCCGTCAGAAACCATCCACTAAATTATTTTACAGAGTTGAGTTGATAAACTCAGTCTTATATTCAATTATGCCCAGAAATATATGCCTGATTTGGCTAAAGTCCAAGTCAACATCAGTCAGTCGATTTTAATTTTAGCCATAGATATTTAAGTGGCTGCTACTATTAGAAATATGTACAGGGCCAGGCACGGTGGCTGACGCCTGTAATCCCAGCACTTTGTGGGGCTGAGTGGATCAACTGAGGTCAGGGGTTCAAGACCAGCCTGGTCAGCATGGCGAAAACCTGTCTCCACTAAAAATACAAAAATTAGCTGGGTGTGGGAGTGGGTGCCTGTAGTTCCAGTTACTTGGGAGGCAGAGGCAGGAGAATTGCTTGAACCCAGGAGGCGGAGGTTGCAGTGAGCCAAGATCTTGCCATTGCACTCCAGCCTGGGTGACAAGAGCAAAACTCCATCAAAGAGAGAGAGAGAGAGAGAAAGAAAGAGAAAGAAAAAGAAAGAAAGAAAGAAAGAAAGAAAGAAAGAAAGAAAGAAAGAAAGAAAGAAAGAAAGAAAGAAAGAAAGAAAAAGAAATATGTACAGGGCCACACTCTGTGGCTGAAGCCTATAATCCTAGCACTTTGGGAGGCTGAAGCAGACAGATGTACAAAGTATGTACAAAGTTTGCATCTTCATCTTGGAATTAGCAATGTAATTAATGGCAAACAATTGTTAGTGCTTTAAAGATTCATGTGCAGGTAGGATGGGTTCTAGGTCAAGTTGAAGAACAAATCCTCTTTTTGGATCTTTCCAATATTTAACATCAGGTAGACCAATTTCTTACTTTCCCTTTAATATCAGCATGGGAGTTTTGACATAAATAATATTAGAGCATGGGCGTTTTGACATTATTATAAAATGAATAAGGTGTGAAGGGTAATGTTACAGCAGACCCTTTATACTCAGAACACTTGAGAAATAGGACATTACCATTACCTGGGACAGCTGTATGTCGTTCTCAGACCCAATCCCCCTTTTTGCCCCCTCAGAGGAAACCACTGTCTTAAATTATTAAAACTTCTGTTCACAGTTTTACCATATATGCTGTTTAGTTTTGTAGTTGCTCAAACTATAATAAGAAATATAGAATTGGAATAATTTTGCCTGTATTCTTCTGCAAATTGCTTTCCCCCCCCTAAAGCTGAGATCCCTGAGAGTCTTCCAGGAGTGTTTGTAGCTATAATTCATTCATCTTCAGTGCTGTAGAGTATTCCATTGCAGAACCACACCATGGAATTCTTTCTCTCCCCCACTATTGCTGGGCATTTGGGCTGTTCCATTTTGCAGGGTTCATTCCTCCACATGTCTACAGGTGCACAGGCTTGAGGGATTTCCCTCTATTCCTCAGAGTCAACTTCTTAGGTGAGAGAGTGTGAGGATCTTCAGCCTTCCTGGATAAAGCCACCTTGCTTTCTGAGACAGACAGAGTTTTTTGTTTTTACATATTCAAATCTATCAAGTATTTGGCAATTTCTTTCTTTGGTCTTATATGTAAGTTCTCCTCTCCCCTAGCTCCAGTAAATATTCACACATATTTAAGAGAGTGTCAAACTGATCACTCTTGATTTTCTTTGCAGATATATAACCAACTGAGCACAGTGGAACACATGACTGTCTACGAGAAAGAAGCCATCCCAAGCAGGTTCTATTACAAGGAAGGGAAGTTTGTCTCTCCTTTGACTTTAGTGGCGGATGAAGGCTGGTTCATAACTGAGGTAATTATGAAATATGTGCCAATTTATTCTCTATGCAAATTCTATAAAACAGTCCCAATTTAAATAATAGTTACTCGAGTTTTTATACATAAAAGATTTTTTTCACGTAGGCATCGTTCGTTGCGTTATGCCTTTCTTTAGAGAATCAAAAGTCTTGATCGGGTAGCTCTGTAGACACAATTGTAGACGTGAACCCAGAGTCATGGTTTGGACTTCGTGGCTCCAGACTCGCTGTGTTTTAACAAACGGGCCTTAACTCGATTACCCAGCTTACAATGTAACCTGTTCGCTTGAAAGTGGAACAATTACTGTGAACCAAAGCAATTGCTCAAGGGCAGTCAAAAGCAGGGAAAGGCTCAGCTTAACTTTCACCTTCAAGAGAAATGTTTGGCAAACGAGACTGTGAGTCCCCAGTTTGCCAATTCGATCTTTCAGAGGAGAATATCATGCATTTTCGGTCCAAACCTTAATTGCCTCATGCCTGAATGACCTCCACAGCCTCCTCCTGGTTGGCCTGGACTCTAAGCTCATCCAGCTCTGGCATCAGCTTGGGGTATCGGGCCACGGTGGGGAGGCCCTGCCCTTTAGGGAGTCTGCAGTCATGTCATGTTTACAGTTCATTCCTGAAGACAGCATGGGTTATTTTAGGAATTTGAAGGTGGGTTGCAATCTTTAGCTTGGTTCAAAAGTAATTGCGGTATGGCAAAAATCACAATTACTTTTGCACCAACCTAATAGTACAGGCTCCAGGGTACATGAGAGTAGCTGGTTGAGGCCAACCAAGTGTAAGACCTAAGACTGTCAGTAGTCACCCCGGGGCATGAGGGCAGGTGATGATCGGCAGGAAGGCTGACTGTGATTGGGACCCCCTGGTGAGTGGGAGTCCGGGACATGGGCATGGGAAAATGGGGGTTGTGTGACATGAACATCAGTTATGCAGGAAGACCACGTGGCTTCTGGGTGCTCTCAGACAGAGAGAAGCACCTGGCACCGAGGAACTGAGAAGAGAGCAGATCTAGTTAGGAGTGTGAGCTGCACAGAGCAGAGGCCAGGGAGGTCCTCCTCAGGCAGCTATGGCTTCTCTGCCACGTGGTTTACAAGGTCAGGGTTCCTCTGTTCCCTAACACCCGCTCCCCTACAATCCAAAATGCTTCTCATCACTTCATCACAGCGTGTGAGGTCACCTGGAGTGAGGTTAGGTGGGGATCACCAAATCATCACTTAAGAGTGGTTTGCTCAGGACCTCACACTGAGTGCATATGTGGTTAAGCAAGTCACCTGTCTCACTGTATTCCATAACGCCAGCCTTCCAGATCACACCAAAGGGCTTACTGTGTGAGCTTTTTTCAGTTTATAAAATTCTGGCAGAATTGCTTTGAATTTTTAAAAACAAATATGCCCTGAAGGTTAATCCACAGCTGTCAGTCATTTCTTAGCTGGCTATTTGCATCCGTCATTACTCTGTCGTCTTTAGCTGAAGTCGCCCGTGCTGAGAGGCTGGGTGGTGGGGAGGGAGAGTGTGAGAGGGCAGAAGTGATCGGGGCATCTTGGTGGGAAACAGGCTTAGGTAGGGGAGTGCAGGGCCAGAGGTCACTATGGAGATGCTGGATGACTAATGAGGTGCCATCTCAATTCCAGCGAGAAAGGTCTTGGTCCCCTGCAGTAGGGTGTGACAGGTGCTGGGGAAGCAGCTTCAGCCCTGAGTCCTCTCAGTGAAAGTAAACATGGTATCTCAGCAGCCACACGTCCGGCATGAAGATGCAGGGCCCTCCAGTGAGTGACGGAACACAGTGCTGGGAGACCTCGAGGCATCCGCTGAGACGCTCTTGGTCATAAATCACAGCCTATTTGATAAATGTGGCTTAAAAGAAAAGGATTTACTATCCCACATAACTAGAAGCCTGGAGGCAGGCAATTCCAGGATTGCTGAATCCAGCAACTCAATTATATCACACCCCAAGCCAGCTCTTCTGCAATGCTCTTGGCTTTCTTCAAGGTCACAAGGTGGCTGCTGCAGCTCCACACATCACATCATATCCCATCAGGACATTCCAAAGCAGGAAAGAAAGGGTATGGGTTCTGTTTGCATGTCTCCTACTGTTATCAGGGAGCAAAATATACATACCAGAGCCAGGGCCAGACTCAGGTTTTGTAGGACTCTGAAGATTATGGTGAAGGGGATCTCTCTTTAAGAAGAAAACATACACAATTATGAATACAAAATTAGGTACAGGGATTTGGAAGAAGTTCACACACATGAGGAGCCTTGGTGCATAAGCTGTAAATCTGCTTCTGCCCAGAACCCACCAGCGGCTTCCCTTCGGTCTCATCAATCAGCTGACTAGTGGGACTAGAAAATTCCTGCCTTGGGTCAGTTTTGGTTCTGAGATCTGAAGTTGTGCTGAAGTGCAGACCAGGGGGTCCCAATCACAGGACAAAAGTGAAACAGAGGCCAGGAGTCAGGCAGACTGGGGCCCTGAAACAAAGAACAGAAAGAAGGGGTGAGGGGAGAGCAAGGACAAACGGCAGCCTCTGCACCATTCTGACTGGTGCTGGCCCACTCAGGATGCCCAGTGACACGTCTGAGGACACAACCTCCTTCCCCTGGCTCTGCTTCCATCTCGCCCGCATCCTCCTGCCCCACACTCTGCTGTGGGTCCAAGTACCTGCTCCCCTGTAGGAAACCGACAAATTAGCATTGACCATGTTATGTTCTATTATATATTACTTTTGTATGCATTGACAAACACACACACACACGTTTGTCTGAGTAATAGAAGTGAGACCGTCAGTTAGCAAGGGCTAACCAGTACTGTATTGTATGTCTTAGGGAGAAGCCACAGAACAGAAAGGAAGACTGCCTAGCTATTGACGATTATTACAGCAGCATTTTAAAATATACAATCACTTCCAAAGGAAGATTTGAGGTAATTTCAAAGATAAGTGAAGTAGAAATCTCAAAAAGAAAAAAAAGAACATCAGAAATAAGATAAATAGGGTGTGAAAAAATAAGATTAGCTCTGAAAGATGAGGGTTGCCCACTAACAGACTATCCATGGTGGCTCACACACCTTTAATTACTAATGATAAAGGCTGCGAAACTCATCCTCATGTATCACGCCTGGATCCTTAGCAACTCTAGAATGACCCCTCCCCCAAAGCTTCAATGACATGCATAGAAAGTTGTTTTACACCTTGCAGATAATAAATACATCAAGAAAAATTTCTGTTTAAATTGTAGTCGATGACAACAACTACTGCAATAATAATGGCTATCTTGAATTAAGTGCATCCCAGTTCCTGTTTCTGATTCTCCTGATGACTCTGCATTGTGGATATTGTTAGTTCTTTTTGTTTTATTTTTGTTGGCTTTTTTTTTTTTTTTGAGATGGAGTCTCATTCTGTCACCCAGTCTGGGGTGCGGTGGCGCCATCTCAGCTCACTGCAACCTCTGCCTCCCAGGTTCAAGAGATCCTCCTGCCTCAGCCTCCCAAGTAGCTGAGATTACAGGTGCCCACCAGCCTGCCCAGCTAATTTTTGTATTTTTAGTGGAGATGGGGTTTCACCATGTTGGCCAGGATTGTCTTGAACTCCTGACCTCAAGTGATCCGCCCGCCTTGGCCTCCCAAAGTGCTGGGATGACAGGCGTGAGCCACCGTGCCCCGCTGTTATTGTTAGTTCTGAAAATAACATACAGCCAAACAAAATGGAACACACATGTGGTTCTGAGCTTCCAAGAAGCCAATCCAAGGAGAGCAATCAGTTCCATTAACATAATTTACGGCATCTATATCCATGAACACAAATGTCTCTCTGGAAAATCATAATCCTCCCTGAGTCCTGAGAGACACTGAGATATCTTTTTTTTTTTTTTTTTTTTTACATAATTGCTCTTTTATTTTTTTATTTTTTATTTTTTTTAAATTTCTCAAAATTTAATATTTTGGAAACATAACATCAAAATTTACATAGCAGAATTAGAATTTCCAGGACATTTAATATTAGAAATTTCAGTACAAAATACAAAATAAAGCAAGCATGGATATAATAATAATAATTTGGCAAAACTAAATGAAGAAAAGCCATCATTGTATTAGCACCAAAGTGAACAAAAATGCAGTAGTGTATATAAGATTTGAACTATAGAATTAAGCAGCCTTATGTACAGACATAATATAGAACCCTCATATACAAATTACCTAAAATATACTCTTTCCAGTGTTGTATGGAACAGTATAAAAACTACATATTCATCCATAAAGAAACTCTCAGTAATTTTCTTTTTTTTTTTTTAATTTTATAAAATTCTCCTTATATTTCTAGGAGTTTTTGCTCTATAGTTTGCTATTATATTTTTGTTTTTGTTTTTTTATTATACTTTAGGTTTTAGGGTACATGTGCACAATGTGCAGGTTTGTTACATATGTATCCATGTGCCATGTTGATTTCCTGCACCCATTAACTCGTCATTTAGCATTAGGTATATCTCCTAATGCTGTCCCTCCCTCCTCCCCCAACCCCACAACAGTCCCCAGAGTGTGATGTTCCCTTTCCTGTGTCCATGAGTTCTCATTGTTCAATTCCCACCTATGAGTGAGAACATGCGGTGTTTGGTTTTTTGTCCTTGCGATAGTTTACTGAGAATGATGTTTTCCAGTTTCATCCATGTCCCTACAAAGGACAGGAACTCATCATTTTTTATGGCTGCATAGTATTCCATGGTGTATATGTGCCACATTTTCTTAATCCAGTCTACCGTTGTTGGACATTTGGGTTGGTTCCAACTCTTTGCTATTGTGAATAGTGCCGCAATAAACATACACGTGCATGTGTCTTTATAGCAGCATGATTTATAGTCCTTTGGGTATATAATCAGTAATGGGATGGCTGGGTCAAATGGTATTTCTAGTTCTAGATCCCTGAGGAATCGTCACACTGACTTCCACAATGGTTGAATTAGTTTACAGTCCCACCAACAGTGTAAAAGTGTTCCTATTTCTCCACATCCTCTCCAGCACCTGTTGTTTCCTGACTTTTTAATGATGGCCATTCTAACTGGTGTGAGATGGTATCTCACTGTGGTTTTGATTTGCATTTCTCTGATGGCCAGTGATGATGAGCATTTCTTCATGTGTTTTTTGGCTGCATAAATGTCTTCTTTTGAGAAGTGTCTGTTCATGTCCTTTGCCCACTTTTTGATGGGGTTGTTTGTTTTTTTCTTGTAAATTTGTTTGAGTTCGTTGTAGATTCTGGATAGTAGCCCTTTGTCAGATGAGTAGGTTGCAAAAATTGTCTCCCATTCTGTAGGTTGCCTGTTGACTCTGATGGTAGTTTCTTTTGCTGTGCAGAAGCTCTTTAGTTTAATTAGATCCCATTTGTCAATTTTGGCTTTTGTTGCCATTGCTTTTGGTGTTTTAGACATGAAGTCCTTGCCCACGCCTATGTCCTGAATGGTATTGCCTAGGCTTTCTTGTAGGATTTTAATGGTTTTAGGTCTAACATTTAAGTCTTTAATCCATCTTGAATTAATTTTTGTATAAGGTGTAAGGAAGGGATCCAGTTTCAGCTTTCTACATATGGCTAGCCAGTTTTCCCAGCACCATTTATTAAATAGGGAATCCTTTCCCCATTTCTTGTTTTTGTCAGGTTTGTCAAAGATCAGATAGTTGTAGATATGCGGCATCATTTCTGAGGGCTCTGTTCTGTTCCATTGATCTATGTCTCTGTTGTGGTACCAGTACCATGCTGTTTTGGTTACTGTAGCCTTGTAGTATAGTTTGAAGTCAGGTAGCGTGATGCCTCCAGCTTTGTTCTTTTGGCTTAGGATTGACTTGGCGATGTGGGCTCTTTTTTGGTTCCATATGAACTTTAAAGTAGTTTTTTCCAATTCTGTGAAGAAAGTCATTGGTAGCTTGATGGGGATGGCATTGAATCTATAAATCACCTTGGGCAGTATGGCCATTTTCACGATATTGATTCTTCCAACCCATGAGCATGGAATGTTCTTCCATTTGTTTGTGTCCTCTTTTATTTCATTGAGCAGTGGTTTGTAGTTCTCCTTGAAGAGGTCCTTCATATCCCTTGTAAGTTGGATTCCTAGGTATTTTATTCTCTTTGAAGCAATTGTGAATGGGAGTTCACTCATGATTTGGCTCTCTGTTTGTCTGTGATTGGTGTACAAGAATGCTTATGATTTTTGTACATTGATTTTGTATCCTGAGACTTTGGTGAATATCTTTTAATGATGCTTTGCAGTTTCCTAGACTAAATATCTTAATCATTTTACTTCTATCCTGGAATTTACAAATTTTTATTATTAAGACACCATATGTAAAAGCTATAATTTCTGATTCTACTTTAATATAACACTGGGGCTTTATTTATTTGTTTTCTGAGAAATCCCCAAAACAAGTGCCCATTCTTTCTTTATTGGCTTAAACTTCTTCCTTTGACGTCATTCGATTGTTTGTTATCCTTTCTTGACAACAGAGAATTAAAAACCCCATTCTATATCCTTGTTTCTGCTCTGTGCCAAGGCTATTAATCTCGCACTTTCCTATTCGCTAAACTTCTCCCCAGATGGTAAAAGAACATTATGTTTTGCCCTGAAACCTACATACCCATCCACAGTGCATGCGATGACGTTTCAGGGCTGGCTTACACTTCACGTCTATGGCATGGCAAGACTCTCGACCCAAAAGCAGTCTCTCTGGGTCTGAGTTTGGCTGGCAGATGAGACTGGTTTCTGGTTTAGCCATGATTAGGAAAACGGCTGAGTCAGGACATGGTGATGCTGGGTGATGGCCACTAGAGTCCTGTCCCCCACTCCTTTCTGCCTATAGCCGCCATCCCAGAAACATGGAAGATTTGGTTTCCTTGGTCAAAATGCACTTCCCCAAAACACACCAACTTTCTACCATCAGTTTAAGTCTTGCAGACTCTAAGGTGGCTGCACTAACAGGAAGACTTAATTGAGTTCATCTTTTTCTTAGGATTTCTTAGAGAGGTGTCACTGAAAAAGATAAAGACAGAAACAGATTTTATTTATTTATTTATTTATTTATTTTGAGATGGAATCTTGCTCTGTTGCCCAGGCTAGAGTGTAATGGCGGGATCTCAGCTCACTGCAACCTCCACCTTCCAGTTTCAAGTGATTCTCCTGCTTCAGCCTCCCGAGTAGCTGGGACTACAGGTGCCTGCCACCACGCCTGACTAATTTTTTTTTTTTTTTTTTTGAGACTGAGTCTCACTCTGTCGCCCAGGCTGGAGTGCAGTGGCACGATCTCTGCTCGTTGCAAGCTCCGCCTCCCGGGTTCACGCCATTCTCCTGCCTCAGCCTCCTGAGTAGCTGGGACTACAGGCGCCCGCCACCATGCCCGGCTAATTTTTTGTATTTTTAGTAGAGATGGGGTTTCACTGTGTTAGCCAGGATGGTCTCAATCTCCTGACCTTGTGATCCGCCTGCCTCGGCCTCCCAAAGTGCTGGGATTACAGGCGTGAGCCACCGTGCCTGGCTCTTACTAATTTTTCTATTTTTAGTAGAGACGGGGTTTCACCGTATTGGCCAGGCTGGTCTTGATCTCCTGACCTTGTGATCCACCCGCCTCAGCCTCCCAGAGTGCTGGGATTACAGGTGTGAGCCACCGTGCCTGGCCCTGACTAATTTTTCTATTTTTAGTAGAGACGGGGTTTCACCGTATTGGCCAGGCTGGTCTCGATCTCCTGACCTTGTGATCCGCCCGCCTCAGCCTCCCCAAGTGCTGGGGTTACACACAGTCATCCAGCGGGACTGCTGACCCTGCCATAGCAAAGCAAGGGCCCCCAGTGTGCCTCTGCCACTGCACTCTTTAATAAACCAGCTGGATTTCCAACTGCTGTCAGTCCTTTCTCCAGCCTCCTGTCCTGAAAGGAGAGAAATCTGAAAGTATTCTTATTCCCATAGGATAAAACAGAAAGAGGAAAACACAGGCTGCCTCCACTGGTCCAGCCTGAGCCCGTCCCACCAGCCAAGCTCTTTGCTTCAAGGATAGGAAATGGGCCTTCCTCATGGAAGTCCTGCCTGAGACCTGGTCCCTGTCTCCTGGAAAGCCTTTGCCCTGCATCTTCCCGCCAGGGGATGAAGATCAGACTCTTCCCAGAGCACAGGAGCCCTGCCCAGGTCGGCTCCACTGGGGTTCTCAGCTGGTCACCCTGCCACTCCCTCCCCCAGGGGCCTGGGGCAGGTTGGGTTGTCACAATGTCATGGTGGGCTAAGGACACTGAGGAGGCAGGGTCGGTGATGCTAAATTATGGGAGAGTCAGGCACAACACAGCAAAATGCCAAGTGGAGAAGGGCTGTGGGCAGCTTGCAGCAGACTCAGGCACACTCTTCCGTCCCCGACCGTGAAGGCCGTGTGCCTCGGCGGTCATGCACCTAGCGAACTAGCAGGTATGTGCTGAGGGCCGACTACATGTGATGGCCAGTGAAAAGTTCTAATTCCACAGTGGGGAGTCACTGGGAGTCCTTGCCCTGCTCCCACCCTCCCTGCTGGTGAAGGCACTAGACACTAAATAAACACACATGCCACACAAATAAATCCCCATGGTAAGAGCTGTCATGGACACAGAGAGTGCCATGAAAGAGGGTACTGGGGTGGGGGCAACAAGAGCCCGATATAGATGAGGGGCTGGGGGCCCCTCTCTGAGAAGGGAGCTTGAGGCTGAAACCCAGAGGAGGAGTGCTCTGTGGTCAGGCGGGAAGAGGAGGTGCTCTCCAGGCTGAGGGAATGGGCTGCTTGAAGAACCTGAGCCAGGACAGACCTCTGAGAGCCAGAGGAATGGAAAGAATGGGGCAGGTGGCCAAGTGTGGGGAGCCAGGAGAGGGGACGTGGCAACAAGATGGGACTGCTTAGGTAAGCAAGGGACCATTGGGCCAGGACTTGGTATTTTTTATCTTAAGACTTGGTATTTTTGTGGCTGGGGATGGTGGCTCATGCCTGTAATATCAGCACTTTGGGAGGCCGAGGCAGGTGGATCACCTGAGGTCAGGAGTTCGAGACCAGCCTGGCCAATATGGTGAAACCCCGTCTCTACTAAAAATACAAAAATTAACCGGGCGTAGTGGTACGTACCTATATTCCCAGCTACTTGGGAGGCTGAGGCAGGAGAATCACTTGAACCTGGGAGGTGGCAGTTTCAGTGAACCAAGATTGCACCACTGTACTCCAGCCTGGGTGACAGAGCGAGATTCCATCTCAAGATAAAAAAAAAAAAAAAACTTGGTATTTTTAATCTTAAATTCAATGGGAAACCACAGGGAATTTTTACAGGGAAGGATCATGATCCATCATCTTCAGCGTAACGTAATTTATAGCTCATGGGAAGAACAGGGTTAAAGAACCGAGGTCATGAGCAGTTCCATGAAAATCCTTACACTGACCCAGTAAACAGACCGTCAATGTGATTTCATACACCTTTAATTAGTAATACTGGTTGCTGTGAACAACTACCTTAATTTTTCTTGCCTGGGTCATTGTAGACTTTGGAAAGAGCTCCCTATGGCCCTCCCGAAAGTTTCCATGACATACACATCAAGTTATTTTATATTTTGCAGATAATAAAAATATGGGGATTTTTTAAAAAAATGTGGTCAGTAACAGCCATAACAATAGTGGCTATCTGGAATTAAGTACCTCCTCAATTCACTCTCTCTGCATTGTGGATACTGTGATCCCAATTTTACTGAGTGAATGGCGGCTCAGCATTTTAGGTGCCTTGCCTATGGTTACAAATCTCTGAGCAACAAACCCAGGACTTGAATTCAAGTCTAGCCATGAAGCACACAGTCCCATCCAGTTCTTCTAAGATGTTCCAGACATTTCAACAGAATGTTCAATGTGTGTCTAACCTCGTGTTTCCCAGTTACAGACTCACCCTTCTGGCTTCTGTGGGGTCTAGAGCTACATCTTGGCTCCTTCACACGTGCAGAAACAGAAGTTCTACCATCATCCTTTTAAATTTTCTTGCTCATGTCATACTGCAAAAACCTCTACAGTTGCTCCAAAGCCCAATTTACCTCCTTTTCTTCTTCCTTACCCCAACCCCTTTCTTTCTTTCTTATCACCAACATGGGTGATTTGCATATACCGGAACCCAAATTTTTCTGCTTATGAAAACAATTCTTCCAGTGCAAGACTTAAGTGTTGGGAATTTGGTGGTCAGGGAGGGGTAACCGTGCTCGCCCAAGTAACTTCAATCAGCCTAATAATCAGTAGAATCCCTGGAATGCCCTCTCTGTGCCAATCCCTCCCTGTCTTTCAAAGCCCAACTCAAACACCGTCTCTTCCAGGAAGCACTCAAGAGTTGCTAGTGTTCTCCAGCTTGGAGTTTCCGTAAGACCTGATGCTACATTTGTTTGTCTGGTTTAGACTCTGCCCTCCTGGAGTGGAGGCTCCCTGAGGGCAGGTCTTTGGCTTCTTGACCTTTGTTTCCCATCATAGAACTTGTACACAGTAGAGTTTCAGTAGATGTTAGTGGGTGGTACGAATTATTAAATATTGAGACAGTTGATTCCTGACTACTTATCGACAGATTGTTCACTTGGTTGGTGTGTAAACCAGTCACCAAGTAAACAGAGAAGAAAGCGAAGTTAGGCTTTCACCCTTAGCTAATTATTAGTAGCCCCAGAAGAGATTTCAACAGGGAAGAGGTGTTGAAAGCACGAATTCTTCTCACCTCAGTTGACCCAGAGCTACAGTCCAAGGGCGGGACACAGCAGCTCTCCCCAGCCCTGAAGGGTTAATTCCTGCAGCCTCTCCTGGATAATGTCCATTATATGCCACCATGCTGGTGAAGGTAGGATGGGGAAAGATTTCCCCAGAGCTTGGTGAAAGATCGTAGAACATGGTCTAGGCCCCTGCCTGACTTGAGAGAAATGCAGCAAATTCAGGCCCAAGTTTCGAAAGGAGGCCAATATTTTTCTCCAGAGGAAAGACTTATTTTGAAAACTGGAAAAGGATATGAAATGCCAGGCTCAATTCTAAAGCCTGTGGTTGAATGGCTGTGAGGCCTGGACCCAAAATATCTGGGGAAATCAAGGCAATCTGGAAAACGTGGCTTCGGAGCTGCAGTGGCAGCTAGTGTGGTATTGTCCAGGCCTGCCTGCGCTTCAGGAAGTCAGATGTGGGGCGCGAAGCTGCATGCGTTCTGGCGGTGACCAGGACCATCTGTGTGAGCTGCGTGGGAGCACAGGCATACCCTTCTCAGCCTGGGCGTGCTGCAATCAACGTGATTCAAAAAAAAAAAAAAGAAAAGAAAAGAAGAAAGAAACCCCCTCCACTGAGTGCTTTTCTCCAGCGCTTCGCTCCACTCCGAGAACGTCTGCGTCTCCGGATCCCTGCTGACTTTGCTGCTTGCATTTTCCATTTCGAGGATCAAGCAGTGTGTGGCCAGGGGCTCGCTGGGGTCAGGCCAGCGGGCCGAGGCCTAAGCAATTACATTCTGTTTCAGAAAGACAGAGAAAGGGAAATGGTTAGAGGAACATCTCTTTGGAGCGGCATGTGGCAAACACGTCTCCAAGGCTCATAACCACCACTCCCACGGGCTCCAAAGAGTCCTGCTGGCTGGAAGCCACTTTGCAGGACAATTTAAAATAGCAATGCCACAAAATATGAGAAAGCGTGGTTTATAATAGAAACCATATCTCGACCTTCACACTAGCAGCAAAACCATCCAAGCCAGCCAAACTGTCATCATTTCACCAGTTTTCACTGAAGGCACCCATGGCTTGAACATTATTGGTGCCTTTTCTTAGATGGGGAGGATGTCAGAAGTGTATTGTATTCTCAGGGAGGTGGGAGGCCTCTGTTATAACCATGTCCTAGAAGAAAAATGTAGATTTTTGTTAGGCC
Source organism: Symphalangus syndactylus (assembly GCF_028878055.3). Taxonomy (NCBI): domain Eukaryota; kingdom Metazoa; phylum Chordata; class Mammalia; order Primates; family Hylobatidae; genus Symphalangus; species Symphalangus syndactylus. Next base: position 157,270,221 of record NC_072426.2, on the reverse strand, counting down.
TCTAACCTTAGATAGGTTTCACCTTTTATTTTAATCTGACCAGATTTCAGCGGTGTTCCCCAGTTCCCTGGAGACCTGTTGTAATGCCTCAAGGGAGAAAGGGAAGAACTTGGGTCCCTGACCCCACACCTCATGAGAATTATACTTTCAGTAATTGAAAGGAGACACAATAGTCAAAATGTGTAACAACCAGCACCCCATGGGCGCTGGCCTTTGAGAATGAAGCACTTGTTGGAGCAGCTGGAGGGCCACCCTGGCTCCTGCCTGTTGGAAAGCAGCCCTGTACCGGCTGATCCTGTGCCTAACTCTGCAGTCCCTTGAAGCCCTTTGAACTTTGTAAGAGGGAGGCCCGTGTTGCTATGCCCAGCGCCACACAAAGGGACATGAGGCACAGTCCCTGATCAGAAAAGGACAATCATCCTTTTACACGGCCCACGGCAGATGCCAGGCGAGCAGCTTCCAGGGGTTCTCATGCCTGACTGCACATCCCGACCACCTGGGGGACATTAAGAAGAGATTCCTCAACTCCTCCTGACCTGCTGAATGCAAATATCCAGGAGCCAGGTCCAGGCCAAGCTCAGGGTGGTCCTTGAGCAGCCAGCATGGGATGCACCGGTGTGGATGGTGAGCACCCTGGTTTCCAGCAGGGAGCGACGCCGTGGCCTCTGTGGGAAGAAGGCCAGAGGGGCAGCACCAGGCAGAGCAGGAGGGACCAGGCAAGGCCCTGCAACGGCGCCTCTGCTGGGGGAGGGATGCCAGAGAAGACAGATTTCAACCCTCCAGCCACCTGGGGAGGAGACATTTAGGGATGCAGGACACAGCTGGAGGCCGGATGTTGGGCAGCTGTTGGCCACCAGCCTCCTCTGTTATTCTCCCGGGGCAACCATTCTCCTATATATGGTGGAGAGAAATAGGAAGTAATGGGTGAGAAATATATATGCTCATGTATTCCAAAAATGCATAATGAAAAGACAAGTAAATTCCCCCAGAGTTTGCCAAAGCCATACCTTGCCCATGTGAAACAGCAAATAATGAACATGGACCACTCAGTGCTCCCCACCTCCGCCTGTCCTTCCACCCCTCGTTCTGCCTGCAACTTCATTCCCAGCGCAGCCTCGCATTTCTGATTGTGCTCCCCAGACAGCACAGCTCAGCTCAGAACACAAAGGAATCCTACAATGCTGGATGCAAATGGATGGGCCCTGGCAAGTGTAGAACAAACTGTATTTACTGGGTTTCTGATTTGGAGGTAAAGCGCGAATGTTGCATTTTCTTTTCATTTTAATGCGAAGGATGATTGAGACAAAGGTCTGGTCTAGAAATTATAACTCTTATCTCATAATTATTCTTTGGCTTCCCAAAGCAATGCAAGCATATAACAGGCATTAGCATGGGGAGCTGGCGATGGAGTGCAGGCGCCCAGATAGAAGGCAGGCACCGGCAGGAAAGCGTGCAAGCCTGAAGGCACCGGCGCAGCCGCTTCTCACCGCGCGTTCTGGTGTGGGGCGACTTGTTTCTGGTTCCTTCCTGTTAGAAATGATTAACTGGTTGAGGGGCTCATTGAGGAGGGTCCTGGCATTGCTGTCTACCCCTGTCTAGAGGAGCGTCCTGGCATTGCTGTCTACCCCTGTCTAGAGGAGGGTCCTGGCATTGCTGTCTACCCCTGTCTAGAGGAGGGTCCTGGCATTGCTGTCTACCCCTGTCTAGAGGAGGGTCCTGGCATTGCTGTCTCCCCCTGTCTAGAGGAGGGTCCTGGAAGGCACTGGGAAGTGCTGAACACATCACCCTGGGTGAAGATGTTATCTCAATTCCTAATACAGTGCTGACTGTACAGTGGCCACCTTGTCCTCGTTTGCCTGGGACTGTCCTGGTTTTCAAACTGAAAGTCTTGCATCCCTGAAACCCTCTCAGCTGCACAACAGGAGAGTTGGTCACCCTGTTTGGTTGGCACAACCCCGCTAGCAAAACAACCCAGTTCCTCTCACCTCCTGGCTCTTCCAGCCGTCTCTCTGATGGCAGCTTTCTTTCAACCTTTCCCACCCAGCTCTTTCGAGGGCTCCCCCGCTCTTGGAGTTCCTGGGATTCTGTCACTGCAGAACCCTTGGAGCGACCCCACCCTCTTTATTTGGACTCCCTGTGTGGACTCCTCATCCTGATTGCTCCTCTCCATCTCCCTATCCCACTGCTACACACACACACACACACAAGCACACACAAGCAGAAACATTAACACACACATGCAACACAGACATATAAACACACACTCACATATACACATGCACACACGTACATGCTTACACTCATGCACTCACACACACTCATACACAGGCACATACACACTCATGCACACACATTCACACACGCATGCACACACGTGTTTACATGCATGTAGGACGCATGCACACAGCTGCATCTCCACTGACTGACTCTCCCCTCAGCCTCCTGCTGTGTACCCTCTGCTGAAGGCCTCCCTGGGGCCTGAGCCTCCCTCCCTCCTTCAGGCTCAGGCACCCACTCCTGGTACCGACTTACTCTGGAGTCAATGCCCAGCAGCTGCAGCCCCTTCCTCCCTCACTAAAGCTGAGCTCTGTTAGGGAAGGAGACGCCCTCCACCTCTGTGCCCCCCACCCCAGAAGCCTAGCCGAGTTCCTGGCCCGAATCCAGAGCTCAGTGCCTGTCTGTAGAACTGAATAAACCGTCCCTGAAATCATGGGCTTCTCCCACATGCTGGCAGGGACGTTCCACCGTCGCCTGGGACTCCTCTCACCTGGGGCACCCCACTCCTTCTCTGCCTGCATGGAGTGGATTCCCTCCCCACCAGTTGAGGAGCGGGGAGCCACCCCTCCAGCACACATTGCAGGAGAACCGGGCGCTTCCTGCCACCCACCCTGGGAGTTGGCTGCCCACCTACAGTGGGATCCCACTTAGAGGCCCTACTTCCCCTGAACACACACACACAAGCCCACCCTCTACCCTTGTTTCTCACCTTCGGCCAGATCTGGAGGGCTGGGGTGCCTCCCCGGATGTCACTAGGTGGCGCTGTGTGGCAGTCCCTGGGCCCCGCAGTGGCTGGATGGGGTCAGCAGGCCAACTGGGAGCTTGCAGATCCACAGACGGAGATTCCCGCTGTGGAGGTGGAGAGGTGTGTGGCAGGCCCTTCTTCATGGGCCTGGCCTCAGCTGTATGCCCTTGAAAAGATAATGTGGGGTACAAAGCAAAGGTGCTAAAAGCCACTGGCAGACCAAAAGGAAGAAAATCATCGCTGCAGCAGTGTGAAATGAAGGCTGAGTCCATCACTTACACTACACAGTTACCTGTGCACCTGACCTGCCAGGGGGCTATGATTTTTTCATCAGGAAGAGCAATTGTTTTTCTGGGGCAACTTGTTATTTTAATAAAAACGAGTGGATTTACCTATGACTAGAAAGATCCAAAATCACTTTCAGGGCTGGGGTTTTCACTGCTGTGTGTGTTTATTTGTGGAATCTAGGCTGTAAGTTTAAAATCAGGCCATCAGTCTTCATCTCTCTTGCTTCTGTTCTTTGTCATGGGGCAGACACAGACTATGAGGTTCATAATTGGTGAGGTCGTTAATAGCAAAAGTGTTCTACTTCGTGCTTCAGTGCTCACCGCCTTGTAGACTGTGAGAGGGAGAAGCAACACATTAAATTAGCTGACGAGACTAAATTGGGATGTGTTGTGATCATCACCACGGACAGATAAGGAAGAAGAAGAGAAAGTTAGAGATGCAGTAAGTGAAAGAAACCTTCCCATGGAAAAACACGAACCACAGCTGGAGAAGGAGGGACGAGGGATGCAGGAAACTCAGGAAACAGAGAAACTTGGAAAGCTGCAATGCGAGGGGGCGATTTATGGGGTGAGAGCAGATGGCTGTGCAATGTGATATGACAGCTAAATAAGCACAAGCAGGCTCAGCCCTCACGACCCACACCGCCCGGGTGCAGACTGCCCGGGCGCCTGGCCCCATGGCCAGGGGCATCTGCGGACCAGCCCGTTGCCACCTACTGAGCACCTATTGTGTGTCAGGGACTTAGCACACAGTCATGCCATCCCCCACAGACCCTGCAAGGTGGCCAGGACCAGTAGGGAGACTGCAGCTCAGAGAAGTGAAACAGCCAAGATCCCAGAGCTAGAAAGTAGCAGCTGGAATTTAACCCACCTAACTGCACCAACCCAGTTCCAAAATCCTGTTAGTGCTTTGTGTCTGGCCACACTCCGTGAGTGAGGATGTGAAGTGCAAGGTGACACTTCACTGGCCGCTGCCAGTAGGAGCACTGCAGTGACCTCTGGCAGTGTGGAGTGGAAGGGGCCCAGGCACTGGGAGACAGATTACCTGGGTTCCAATCCCAGCCCTGCCTTGCACTAGCTGTGTGACTCTGACTGTTACTTACTTAACCTCTCTGAGCCTTAGTCCCTTCAACTACAAAATGGGACAAATGGTATCATCCCCACTGGGATGTTGTGATGGTTAAGTGGACGTTGGTGTCAGCTTATGGCGAACTGCTTGGCTCACTAAACACATGATACTAGTCTTGTGAGCCAACCTGTAAATTGCTGGTAGCTTAGCAGTCTTGATTCTACTCATTCATCACGACCAGCCTATTCTACCTCCTGCATTTGAAATAGTAAATATTTGTAATATTGAAACCTGCCTAGCAAGGATGGGCCGTTTGTCCTTGGTGAGGTCTTAGAAGAATGAGTGGCTTCTGTGGTGCATGGCTAGGCTTGTGCTCAGCTGGCTGCAGCCTCTGTAGGACTTGCAAAGCCTTCTCTCAGCCGTCTATTTCATAGCAAGTGAGCAGCTGTAGTCTAAGAAAATTGGGTTCCAAAGAAAAGAAGGGTGATGGGAAGTGATGGTTCTGGAACCCATCCCAAAGGAAGAGTGGTTGAAGGAAATTAAGGTCTGCGAAGCCTGGACAAGGGGAGCAAAGGTGCCGTCTTCCAATGTGTGCATTAATGGAGGAGGGGAGGCTGGCTTGGAGGGACCAAGGCCCAAGGGCAGGGCTAGGAGGAAGAAGGGCAGGGTGGGCTGCATGGGAAAGGGCGTTGGGATGTGCTGAGGAGACCCCTCTGGGCTCCAGCTGCTTTGCTAGGAAATGTGATTAGATAGATACTGGTTCCCTAAGATTCTCCATCAACTGGATATCCCACCATTCGGTTCAATGCTGACAACAATACCTGGAGTTAGAGTGGGCCTCACAGGTCAAGGGGCTCCATCCCACAAGACAGCCCCCACTCGGAGGCCAGCCACAAGTTCCAGGTCCCCAGGCTGCCAGCACCTGTGTTTGATTTGGCTACATTCGAGGGGTCACATGACCCTACTTCAGGTTTGATCACTCACTAGGACAAACCACTGAACTCAGGAAAGCACACTATATTTAAGATGACTGTTTTATTGTAATGGATGGCCCTTAGAGAGGCACCACATAGAGAGGCCCGTGGGAAAGAAAGCATGGGAGGTGAGGCATGCAGAGCTTCCACTCCCGAGGGGCTCTGGAACCGCATGCCTCGTGGGCTTCACGTGGGGCTTCATGGCGCAGACGTGAGTGAGGAAATCATGGGTCAGGTGATTGGACTCAGTCTCCAACTCCTCTTCCCTCCCCTGGTCTGGTTCCTCTGGTGGCCAGCCCCCACCCTGAAGCTGTCTAGCCCCCAGCCCCAGGACCCCTCTCAGTAGCATTAACTCAGGCGTGGGAGAAAGTAGCTCCTTATGAATGAAAAGCGAAAGACATTCTTATCACTCAAGAAATTGTACCCCTGGTTTTAGGAGCTCTAGGTTAGAAACCTGGGACAAAGACCAAATACATTTTTTATGACACCACAGATACAGTTTCACATCCCTTCTGCCACTAACTTACTATATTTAGTGGCTCTAAAACTGATTATGGGAGACAATTCAGCCCCATATAGGGAAACACCTTGTTAACCAGAGTGCTTAGCAATTGAATAGGCTGCTGCCCGAGGTCTGAGCGGCCTGGAGCAGGAAGTGCCCCAGCGGAGGTTGGGTGGCCCAGTCGGAGTGCAGAGGAGGAAAAAGCGCCCCCGCGTGGAGTGGCGGCTTGGAGCAGATGCCCACTCAGCGCCACGGTCAGGACGCAGTGTCATGTGTCTGCCTTGCTTGGTTTCAGAATCGAGAGATGCTTCCGTTTTGGATGAATAGCACCGGCAGGCGGGAAGGTTGGCAGCGTGGATGGCACGGCTACGACAACGAGCTCATGGACATGCGGGGCATCTTCCTGGCCTTCGGACCTGGTAGGCGAGGAAATGACCAGATACTCTCAGACCCTATTCCCAAGGAAGTGTCTGTAACGGGGGCTACGGGTGCCAAGAGAGGCTGCAGGGATTTCCTTACAGACCCTCTTTATGAGCCAAGCTGAGCAAACCCAGCCGGTCATGAAACATCTTTTGCTGGCCTCCTTTCAAATGCTTCTTGGGTTTGGCAAATGTAGCCAAATACTTCGCCTTGTAAATTTTAAATCCTGAGTGCAGTGAAGAAAATGTATTCCACATGTTTGTGATTCATTTTTTACCTAATTCATCAAAATGTTATTTCATAGCTATCTGATGTCCAGCAAAGCTTATCGGACACCAGGTTGCTGACAGCTGTGAGTCTCACAGTTGATGCGATCACTTCTCGGGGTCTGGCTCTTCCATGGTCCTTTCTGTCTAGAGCACCCACCTCAGGGAGGCTCATTTAGTTTAGAGCCCAACCAGAAGCTGGGATGTGCTCAAGGGCAGGCGCGGAAATGACCTTGAGCCTGACTTTGAGAATGAGCCAGAATGATGAGGGTTGCCTTGCATGAGAGCAAATTTGCTGTGTCTTCCTTCACCAGATTAATTCCTAGGGCTGGAGGACAGGAGAGATGGAGAGGGCCTATCTGGTTATTTGATTTAACAGATGGATCCCTGTCAATTCATACTTTGGAAAAGTTTGCCAAACACTCTGAAGATCTTACTGCTACCTGAATACTCTCTTCTCCCAAAAACAAAAATTAAAAAGGGAGAAAAAAGCATCCAACAGCCATCAATCATCAGTTGACTGGTTCATGAGCTATCCTTCTTTCTTAGCACAGTCCCTCCTCCTGTACTAAATGTAAGCAGCTTACCCTGATACCTGTATTCTGAATGCCTTTTTCTAGATGTTGGTCAAAATGTTTCAGCCCGCAAAAGTCCACATTTGCCTTTCAAATTATAGGTTAGACATCACATCTGCAAGCTCTGCGAATCTCTTCAATGTAGTAAGATCAAAGACGTATGTCAGCATCCCTCATTCGGCCTACCATGGTTCACTCTACTTTCCACAAAATCCCTGTTAAGAACTATGAGGTGTCAGTTTCTGCAACCTCCGTGGGTGCCTGAGCTTAGGAAACATATTAGTCCAAATCCCTTTCCATGTGTGCTTCAGGTTCCCAAGTCCTCAAGGGAGCATTAGAAGCAGTAGCAGCAAATTCATGGAGCACGAATAGGGTTCATGATGTTGGCCTAAGACAGGGTTCTGAAGATGCCTGAACATGTTGCCTTTAACCAATGATAGTTATCAGGTGCTCCCTGTCAGCCGAGCCCCAGGTCAGATATGCAGAGCCCCAAAGCTAAAGGAATTAGGAATGGAGCACACTGAGGGCAACTGCTGGATTACATTGGATCCATTCCAGGGCCATGGTCTTTCTTTGGGAGAACATTAGTCAGCAAGGCTTTCATTCAAAAGCATGGCACCCTCCATTCCCAGATGAGGGAAATAAATAGGATCATGAATGCAAAGCAGTGGTCTAGGAAGGACTATATACAAGTGAGAGTCTCAGGAATATATATATATATATATATTTATTTATTTATTTTTTTGAGACAGTTTCTTCTCACCCAGGCTGGAGTGCAATGGTGCCATCTCAGCTCACTGCAACCTCCGCCTCCTGGGTTCAGGCAATTCTCCTGCCTCAGCCACCTCAGTAGCTGGGATTACTGGAGCCCACCACCACGCCTGGCTAATTTTTGTATTTTTAGTAGAGACGGGGTTTCACCATATTGGCCGGGCTGGTCTCAAACTCCTGACCTCAGGTGATCTGCCCGTCTCAGCCTCCCAAAGTGCTGGAATTACAGATGTGAGCCACCGCGCCCAGCCGAGTCTCAGGAATATTTTAAAGCAGAACCAAATCTAGCCCCAAACCCCAAATTTTAAACAAGGTACCCAAAGCTGCATTAGCTCAAAGTTAAAATTCAGTGAAGAGATTCTGTCCATTAACAGAGGCCTCCGTCATGGTCTTCTTTAAGACTGAAAGCTCCCAGTCTTTTACAGACAGATAGATGAGCCCTGATGAAAATGGACTGGGCTAATTGCAAAATGTTTCCAGGCAGATACAGCGTGGAGAGCCTCCCGCAAACCATCACGTTCTGGCTCCAGCTCTCATGAAAGATTAAACAGCTTTACACACTGGCTGTTTACTGAGAAGAAAATTTAAGAGCAAGGCCTTTAATAGCTATCTAGCTGCACTTTGAGATAAAGGTGCATCCCTCCTGATTAACTGTATGTGCTTCTCGCTTAGGGAGAAAACTGGGCATCATCGCGGCTGCCCAGATGCACCCTTAGAAGTCAGTGAGTCTGGTCCAGCAAAGAGAAAGGGGAGTAATTCTGCAGGAGAGCCTCTCTCTCGTTAATCTCAGTTTCTAATTTGAACAGTCTAATCTTGCCCTGGAGAACTCCACGTTCGAGATAAGGCAGCAGGAGTGTGAGTCAGTGAGCTGCCTGCGAGCTAGCAAGCCTTACGGGGAAAGCAGCCCCAGGTGGCCAGGCACAGTGTAAGCCTGCCGAACCTCCTCTCTGTAAGAGACACATCTCTCATATCCAAAAAAATGTAAACGCGCGAGGATAACTGGGACTCTCTGTCCATGTCTGAAATGCCATCTTGAGCTAGTAGAGCCTGTCTGGGTCCTCAGTTGGATCAGGCATTGTTTTGCTCTTCAGGAATTTTCTAAAAGCTTTCTCATTCCAGCCTGGATCATTTCTGCACTGAGCCCAAAGCACTATCCCTGCAGAGCAGGAGGCCAGGAACTAGATGGGATGGGAAAGAAATCTCAATTCTTCTTTCTGCTTAAATGCACAAATTCTATTTCATATTTTCAATGTAAAAAGATAATATTTTCTAATACTTTTGTCAGAAGAATTTGATCTCAGTTTTTCCTGTGAAGTGTTAAAGAAGAGGATTTTTGTTTTGTTTTGTTATTTGGAGATGATCTCTCTCTCTCATCGAGGCTGGAGTGCAGTGGTGTGATGGCTTACTTGTAGCCTCCATCTCCTGGGTTCAAGAGATCCTCCTGCCTCAGCCTCCTGAGTAGTTGGGACTATAGGCACACACCACTGCACTTAGCTAATTCTTTACTTTTGCAGAGTTGAGGTCTTGCTATATTGCCCAGGCTGGTCTTGCACTCCTCAGCCTCAAGCCATCCTCCTGCCTCAGCCTCCCAAAGTGCTTGGATTACAGGTGTGAGCCATAGTGCCCATCAGAAGTGGATATTTGAGAGGCTGGGGGACACCTGGGCTTGCTCTGGTCCACTGCCTCACATGCCCTCCCACCCACACACAGCAAGGTATTGCCCCATGTGGCAGTAGGATTATCACATCCAGGTCACATGAGAAGAAGGAGATAGAAGAGTTGCTTCCATGTCGCTGGAACAACTGTTCCACTAGATTCTCGTGCTGCAGTTGATTCCTGGGATAGGGAAGTGTAACTACCATCCTCGTCTGGTTGTCTGATCTGCCTGAGCGGGGCTGGGATGCTGGGGCAGCCCTTCCTTTCTCCTCTCTGGGCAGGTTTTACATTATGATTATGATTAAGATTATGGTTATGATTATTATTTTGAGATGGAGTCTCGCTCTGTCGCCCAGGCTGGAGTGCAATGGCACTATCTTGGCTCCCTGCAACCTCCGCCTCCTGGATTCAAGCAATTCTCCTGCCTCAGCCTCCTGCGTAGCTGAGATTACAGGCACCTGCTGCCACACCTGGCGAATTTTTGTAAATTTTGTAGAGACGGGGTTTCACCATGTTGGCCAGGCTGGTCTTGAACTCCTGACCTCAGGTGATCTGCCCGCCTTGGCCTCCCAAAGTGCTGGGATTACAGGTGTGAGCCACTGTGCCTGGCCAGGTTTTACATTTTTTAAAACTAATTTTTACTCTGAGGAGAAGCTGACCCTTATCCTCCATGCCCCTGAAGAAAAGTGAACCCTCCAAATAACTTACAAAGTGAATATATTCAAACCACGATTTGCCCTTGTCATACATATTTATTAATAATAGTAGTGACCATTTACTGAGTATACACAATGTGCGAGGAACGATGACTTTCTATGCCTATTTCCGCAGGCCACCCAGCTAGTGCATGCTGGGTGCAGGCTGGTGGTGGAGCCCACACACCTCTTTATATTGCATTCAACTTTAATTCTCCAAAGGGAGCAAAACGTGCTACTTGGGCAGTTGCCCTAGGATCTAACATACTATGTGGCAGAAGTATCTATATCTACCTTTTTTCCAATTTATAATTCCAGGATAAATAGAGGAGCAGAATTCGGTGTTGATGCCTCTGCAATATATTGCTGTGTGTTGTTGTTTGTTTGCTTTTTAACTAAAGTATTTAGGATTATTTAGCAAAGCAATTACAAAGATTCTTTTTTTTATTTTTTATTATACTTTAGGTTTTAGGGTACATGTGCACAATGTGCAGGTTTGTTACATATGTATCCATGTGCCATGTTGATTTCCTGCACCCATTAACTCGTCATTTAGCATTAGGTATATCTCCTAATGCTGTCCCTCCCCCCTCCCCCAACCCCACAACAGTCCCCGGAGTGTGATGTTCCCCTTCCTGTGTCCGAGAGTTCTCATTGTTCAGTTCCCACCTATGAGTGAGAACATGCAGTGTTTGGTTTTTTGTCCTTGCGATAGTTTACTGAGAATGATGTTTTCCAGTATCATCCATGTCCCTACAAAGGACATGAACTCATCATTTTTTATGGCTGCATAGTATTCCATGGTGTATATGTGCCACATTTTCTTAATCCAGTCTATCGTTGTTGGACATTTGGGTTGGTTCCAACTCTTTGCTATTGTGAATAGTGCCGCAATAACCATACGTGTGCATGTGTCTTTATAGCAGCATGATTTATAGTCCTTTGGGTATATACCCAGTAATGGGATGGCTGGGTCAAATAGTATTTCTAGTTCTAGATCCCTGAGGAATCGCCACACTGACTTCCACAATGGTTAACTAGTTTACAGTCCCACCAACAGTGTAAAAGTGTTCCTATTTCTCCACATCCTCTCCAGCACCTGTTGTTTCCTGATTTTTTAATGATGGCCATTCTAATTGGTGTGAGATGGTATCTCACTGTGGTTTTGATTTGCATTTCTCTGATGGCCAGTGATGATGAGCATTTCTTCATGTGTTTTTTGGCTGCATAAATGTCTTCTTTTGAGAAGTGTCTGTTCATGTCCTTTGCCCACTTTTTGATGGGGTTGTTTTTTTCTTGTAAATTTGTTTGAGTTCATTGTAGATTCTGGATAGTAGCCCTTTGTCAGATGAGTAGGTTGCAAAAATTGTCTCCCATTCTGTAGGTTGCCTGTTGACTCTGATGGTAGTTTCTTTTGCTGTGCAGAAGCTCTTTAGTTTAATTAGATCCCATTTGTCAATTTTGGCTTTTGTTGCCATTGCTTTTGGTGTTTTAGACATGAAGTCCTTGCCCACGCCTATGTCCTGAATGGTATTGCCTAGGCTTTCTTGTAGGATTTTAATGGTTTTAGGTCTAACATTTAAGTCTTTAATCCATCTTGAATTAATTTTTGTATAAGGTGTAAGGAAGGGATCCAGTTTCAGCTTTCTACATATGGCTAGCCAGTTTTCCCAGCACCATTTATTAAATAGGGAATCCTTTCCCCATTTCTTGTTTTTGTCAGGTTTGTCAAAGATCAGATAGTTGTAGATATGCGGCATCATTTCTGAGGGCTCTGTTCTGTTCCATTGATCTATGTCTCTGTTGTGGTACCAGTACCATGCTGTTTTGGTTACTGTAGCCTTGTAGTATAGTTTGAAGTCAGGTAGCGTGATGCCTCCAGCTTTGTTCTTTTGGCTTAGGATTGACTTGGCGATGCAGGCTCTTTTTTGGTTCCATATGAACTTTAAAGTAGTTTTTTCCAATTCTGTGAAGAAAGTCATTGGTAGCTTGATGGGGATGGCATTGAATCTATAAATTACCTTGGGCAGTATGGCCATTTTCACGATATTGATTCTTCCAACCCATGAGCATGGAATGTTCTTCCATTTGTTTGTGTCCTCTTTTATTTCATTGAGCAGTGGTTTGTAGTTCTCCTTGAAGAGGTCCTTCACATCCCTTGTAAGTTGGATTCCTAGGTATTTTATTCTCTTTGAAGCAATTGTGAATGGGAGTTCACTCATAATTTGGCTCTCTGTTTGTCTGTGATTGGTGTACAAGAATGCTTGTGATTTTTGTACATTGATTTTGTATCCTGAGACTTTGCTGAAGTTGCTAATCAGCTTAAGGAGATTTTGGGCTGAGATGATGGGGTTTTATAGATATACAATCATGTCATCTGCAAACAGGGACAATTTGACTTCCTCTTTTCCTAATTGAATACCCTTTATTTCCTTCTCCTGCCTGATTGCTCTGGCCAGAACTTCCAGCACTATGTTGAATAGGAGCGGTGAGAGAGGGCATCCCTGTCTTGTGCCAGTTTTCAGAGGGAATGCTTCCAGTTTTTGCCCATTCAGTATGATATTGGCTGTGGGTTTGTCATAGAGAGCTCTTATTATTTTGAGATACGTCCCATCAATACCTAATTTATTGAGAGTTTTTAGCATGAAGGTTGTTGAATTTTGTCAAAGGCCTTTTCTGCATCTACTGAGATAATCATGTGGTTTTTGTCTTTGGTTCTGTTTATATGCTGGATTACATTTATTGATTTGCGTATGTTGAACCAGCCTTGCATCCCAGGGATGAAGCCCACTTGATTATGGTGGATAAGCTTTTTGATGTGCTGCTGGATTCGGTTTGCCAGTATTTTATTGAGGATTTTTGCATCAATGTTCATCAAGGATATTGGTCTGAAATTCTCTTTTTTGGTTATGTCTCTGCCAGGCTTTGGTATCAGGATGATGCTGGCTTCATAAAATGTGTTAGGGAGGATTCCCTCTTTTTCTATCGATTGGAATAGTTTCAGAAGGAATGGTACCAGTTCCTCCTTGTACCTCTGGTAGAATTCGGCTGTGAATCCATCAGGTCCTGGACTCTTTTTGGTTGGTAAGTTATTGATTATTGCCACAATTTCAGAACCTGTTATTGGTCTATTCAGAGATTCAACTTCTTCCTGATTTAGTCTTGGGAGGGTGTATTTATTGAGGAATTTATCCATTTCTTCTAGGTTTTCTAGTTTATTTGCATAGAGGTGTTTGTAGTATTCTCTGATGGTAGATTGTATTTCTGTGGGATCAGTGGTGATATCCCCTTTTTCATTTTTTATTGCGTCTATTTGATTCTTCTCTCTTTTCTTCTTTATTAGTCTTGCTAGCGGTCTATCAATTTTGTTGATCTTTTCAAAAAACCAGCTCCTGGATTCATTAATTTTTTGAAGGGTTTTTTGTGTCTCTATTTCCTTCAGTTCTGCTCTGATTTTAGTTATTTCTAGCCTACTGCTAGCTTTTGAATGTGTTTGCTCTTGCTTTTCTAGTTCTTTTAATTGTGATGTTAGGGTGTCAATTTTGGATCTTTCCTGCTTTCTCTTGTGGGCATTTAGTGCTATAAATTTCTCTCTACACACTGCTTTGAACGTGTCCCAGAGATTCTGGTATGTTGTGTCTTTGTTCTCGTTGGTTTCAAAGAACATCTTTATTTCTGCCTTCATTTCATTATGTACCCAATAGTCATTCAGGAGCAGGTTGTTCAGTTTCCATGTAGTTGAGTGGTTTTGAGTGAGTTTCTTAATCCTGAGTTCTAGTTTGATTGCACTGTGGTCCGAGAGACAGTTTGTTATAATTTCTGTTCTTTTACATTTGCTCAGGAGAGCTTTACTTCCAACTATGTGGTCAATTTTGGAATAGGTGTGGTGTGGTGCTGAAAAAAATGTATATTCTGTTGATTTGGGGTGGAGAGTTCTGTAGACGTCTATTACGTCCACTTTGTGTAGAGCTGAGTTCAATTCCTGGATATCTTTGTTAACTTTCTGTCTCGTTGATCTGTCTAATGTTGACAGTGGGGTGTTAAAATCTCCCATTATTATTGTGTGGGAGTTTAAGTCCCTTTGTAGGTCACTCAGGACTTGCTTTATGAATCTGGGTGCTCCTGTGTTGGGTGCATATATATTTAGGATAGTTAGTTAGCTCTTCTTGTTGAACTGATCCCTTTACCATTATATAATGACCTTCTTTGTCTCTTTTGATCTTTGTTGGTTTAAAGTCTATTTTATCAGAGACTAGGATTGCAACCCCTGCCTTTTTTTGTTTTCCATTTGCTTGATTGATAGATCTTCCTCCATCCCTTTATTTTGAGTCTATGTGTGTCGCTGCACGTGAGATGGGTTTCCTGAATACAGCACACTAATGGGTCCTGACTCCTTATCCAGTTTGCCAGTCTGTGTCTTTTAATTGGAGCATTTAGCCCATTTACATTTAATGTTAATATTGTTATGTGTGAATCCGATCCTGTCATTATGATGTTAGTTGGTTATTTTGCTCTTTAGTTGATGCAGTTTCTTCCTAGCCTGGATGGTCTTTACAATTTGGCATGTTTTTGCAGTGGCTGGTACCGGTTGTCCCTTTCCATGTTTAGTGCTTCCTTCAGGAGCTCTTTTAGGGCAGGCCTGGTGGTGACAAAATCACTCAGCATTTGCTTGTCTGTAAAGTATTTTATTTCTCCTTCACTTATGAAGCTTAGTTTGGCTGGACATGAAATTCTGGGTTGAAAATTCTTTTCTTTAAGAATGTTGAATATTGGCCCCCACTCTCGTCTGGCTTGTAGAGTTTCTGCCGAGAGATCAGCTGTTAGTCTGATGGGCTTCCCTTTGTGGGTAACCTGACCTTTCTCTCTGGCTGCCCTTAACATTTTTTCCTTCATTTCAACTTTGGTGAATCTGACAATTATGTGTCTTGGAGTTGCTCTTCTCGAGGAGTATCTTTGTGGCGTTCTCTGTATTTCCTGAATCTGAATGTTGGCCTGCCTTGCTAGATTGCAAGATATTATCCAGGAGAATTTCCCCAGAGTGTTTTCCGACTTGGTTCCATTCTCCCCATCATTTTCAGGTACACCAATCAGACGTAGGTTTGGTCTTTTCGCATAGTCCCAGATTTCTTGGAGACTTTGTTCATTTCTTTTTATTCTTTTTCCTCTAAACTTCCCTTCTCGCTTCATTTCATTCATTTCATCTTCCATCAGTGATACCCTTTCTTCCAGTTGATCGCATCTGCTACTGAGGCTTCTGCAGTCTTTGCCTAGTTCTCAAAACTTGGCTTTCAGCTCCATCAGCTCCTTTAAGCCCTTCTCTCCATTGGTTATTCTAGTTATCCATTCTTCTAATATTTTTTCAAAGTTTTTAACTTCTTTGCTATTGTTTTGAATTTCCTCCCGTAGCTCAGAGTAGTTTGATCGTCTGAAGCCTTCTTCTCTCAACTCATCAAAGTCATCCTCCATCCAGCTTTGTTCCGTTGCTGGTGAGGAACTGCGTTCCTTTGGAGGAGGAGAGGTGCTCTGCTTTTTAGAGTTTCCAGTTTTTCTGCTCTGTTTTTTCCCCATCTTTGTGGTTTTATCTACTTTTGGTCTTTGATGATGGTGATGGACAGATGGGTTTTTGGTGTGGATGTCCTTTCTGTTTGTTAGTTTTCCTTCTACCAGACAGGACCCTCAGCTGCAGGTCTGTTGGAGTTTACTAGAGGTGCACTCCAGACCCTGTTTGGCTGGGTGTCAGCAGCGGTGGCTGCAGAACAGCGGATTTTCGTGAGACCACAAATTCAGCTGTCTGATAGTTCCTCTGGAAGTTTTGTCTCAGAGGAGTACCCAGCCGAGTGAGGTGTCAGTCTGTCCCTACTGGGGGGGTGCCTCCCAGTTAGGCTGCTCAGGGGTGAGGGACCCACTTTAGGAGGCAGTCTGTCCGTTCTCAGATCTCCAGCTGCATGCTGGGAGAACCACTACTCTCTTCAAAGCTGTCAGTCAGACAGGGACATTTAATTCTGAGGAGGTTCCTGCTGGCTTTTTGTTTGTCTGTGCCCTGCCCCCAGAGGTGGAGCCTACAGAGGCAGGCAGGCCTCCTTGAGCTGTGGTGGGCTCCACCCAGTTCAAGCTTCCTGGCTGCTTTGTTTACCTAAGCAAGCCTGGGTAATGGCAGGCGCCCCTCCCCCAGCCTCGCTGCTGCCTTGCAGCTTGATCTCAGACTGCCGTGCTAGCAATCAGCGAGACTCACTCCGTGGGCATAGGACCCTCTGAACCAGGTGTGGGACACAATCTCCTAGTGTGCCATTTTCCAGGCCCGTTGGAAAAGCGCAGTATTAGGGTGAGACTGACCCGATATTCCAGGTGCCGTCTGTTACCCCTTTCTTTGACTAGGAAAGGGAACTCCCTGACCCCTTGCGCTTCCCGAGTGAGGCAATGCCTCGCCCTGCTTCGGCTCGCGCACAGTGCGCTTCACCGACTGTCCTGCACCCACTGTTTGGCACTCCCTAGTGAGATGAAACCGGTACCTCAAGCAGAAATGCAGAAATCACCCGTCTTCTGTGTCGCTCAGGCTGGGAGCTGGAGACCGGAACTGTTCCTATTCGGCCATCTTGGCTCCACGAAGATTATTTTCTAAAATCTTAAAAAACTTGCCTTTACAGCCCCCAAACAACTCATTTCCTTCAAAAGTTGTAGGGGAACTAAAAAGCACAGGCACAGGCCTTTATCAATGGCTTAAATCTCCTCCCTCAATTCAACCTTAATGTAGCATTGGGTATTTTGTTGCAAGCTCTGGTTTGGGGCCTAAAAGTGAAGTTGCTTATGTGTATTACTAAAATCTTACATTCACTCTTTAAATGGACAAGTGCTTTGAATTCTGCATCTCATTTGCCCCCTGCAGAGAAGGAGAAATCCCTTGATTGAAATCCCTCCAAAGGCTTGCGGAGTCACCCTCAGCGCCCCTTGCTCACCATGCTGTGCGTGGCCACCCTACCTGTGTGTCCTCGCGTGACTCTCGAGCTTGGGGCCACTCTGGGCAGAGGCACAGCGGTTTTCTCCATTAGATTGCTCAGAGCCTGCACATGGATCCCTGATTCAGATACCAGTTTGCTCATTTTCCACATGGCTAATTTATTTTATCTGTTGCTAAAATGCTCCCAAAGAGTGTTCCACTCATCTCCAAATGTATTTAGGAAACATCGCCATGGCTGCTGAGCTAGTCAGCACCGAGAAAACTGCCGGTTCACATTCCATCAAGACCCGTGACCTCGATGGGGCAGCAAAGTGAGAAAACATTCTTGAGTTGCCGTGCGGCCTCTGCAGTAGACACTTAGACACTGGCACTCTGGCTGTCGTGCGGCCTCTGCGGTAGACACTTAGACACGGGCACTCTGGCTGCGGTGCAGCCTCTGCGGTAGACACTTAGGCACTGGCACTCTGGCTGTCGTGTGGCCTCTGCGGTAGGCACTTAGGCACTGGCACTCTGGCTGCGGTGCAGCCTCTGCGGTAGACACTTAGACACTGGCACTCTGGCTGTCGTGCGGCCTCTGCGGTAGGCACTTAGGCACTGGCACTCTGGCTGCGGTGCAGCCTCTGCGGTAGACACTTAGGCACTGGCACTCTGGCTGTCGTGTGGCCTCTGCGGTAGGCACTTAGGCACTGGCACTCTGGCTGCGGTGCAGCCTCTGCGGTAGACACTTAGGCACTGGCACTCTGGCTGTCGTGTGGCCTCTGCGGTAGACACTTAGGCACTGGCACTCTGGCTGTCGTGTGGCCTCTGCGGTAGACACTTAGGCGCTGGCACTCTGGCTGCGGTGCGGCCTCTGAGGTAGGCACTTAGGCGCTGGCACTCTGGCTGCCGTGCGGCCTCTGAGGTAGGCACTTAGGCACTGGCACTCTGGCTGTCATGCGGCCTCTACGGTAGGCACTTAGGCGCTGGCACTCTGGCTGCGGTGCGGCCTCTGCGGTACGCACTTAGACATGGGCACTCTGGCTGTCGTGCGGCCTCTGCGGTAGACACTTAGGCACTGGCACTCTGGCTGTTGTGCAGCCTCTGCGGTAGACAATTAGGCGCTGGCACTCTGGCTGTCGTGCGGCCTCTGCGGTAGGCACTTAGGCACTGGCACTCTGACTGTCGTGCGGCCTCTGCGCTAGGCGCTGGAACTCTGGCTGTCTCTGGGCTAGATAGATGTTCTGGAAAATGACATAGCATTTGATTTGGTTAAGGGCAAGACAGTCACTCTGTGACCATGCAGGCTCTGCTGTGCTCTCTGCAGACATGGAGCAGCATCAGATGGCCGTTCAGCCTCCCCCCAACCCCCAGAGAAAGTGCTGTTGTCACAAAGAGAGCACAGTTATGCACAAAGAAAGTCTGTTTGCTGATTACCTTTTGTTGAGACAGGATCGCGCTCTGTTGCCTAGGCTGGAGTACAGTGGCACTATCATGGCTCACTGCAGCCTTGAACTCCTGGGCTTAAGTGATCTCCTTGCCGTGGCCTTCCAAGTAGCTGGGAGCACACCACCATGCCTGGTTTAAAAAAATTTTTTTAGAGCTAGAGTCTTGCTCTGTCGCCCAGGCTGGTCTCAAACTCCTGGGCTCAGGCAATCCTCCCTCCTCGCCCTCCCAACTCGCTGAGACTACAGGTGTGAGCCCCCAAGCCTGGCTCTGCTGCTTGTCTTTTAAAGAAACTCATCTCCGTGAGCCATAGAAAGCTGTTTCCCTTTCTAACCTACAGCCTTCCAGATACCCTTCTATGTTCACACTCGCTAGGCCACACCCCTCTGATAGAGCTGATTCCCTAATCTCAATGTCACCTGCAGCCTGAATGTAATCCTTCTTTATTGTGTTCAGCCCACATCTGCCCTGGAGCTGCCATGACAACTTGTTCGTTTGCCTTTCCATTTCAGATTTCAAATCCAACTTCAGAGCCGCTCCTATCAGATCAGTGGACGTCTACAACGTCATGTGCAACGTGGTGGGCATCACCCCACTACCCAACAATGGATCCTGGTCCAGGGTGATGTGCATGCTGAAGGGCCGCGCAGGCACCGCCCCACCTGTCCAGCCCAGCCACTGCGCCCTGGCCCTGATTCTTCTCTTCCTGCTTGCGTAACTGATCGTATTGCTTGTCCCAAAAAAAACACCATCAGCAAAGTGGGCCTCCAAAGCCGGATGATTTGCATTTTATATGTGAATAATAGCTTCATTAACACAATCAAGGCTGTGCACATTGTAAATATATTATTCTTGGATAATTCTATACATAAGAGTTCCTACTTGTTAAAAAAGATACAAACCTTGTTTTTCCAGAAAGTAGGAAAATCCTAGCTTTCCATTTCTTCAGTTATATGTCATTTTCTCCTTTCTTTTCACGTTACTCAGGATGAACTCTCTGAGCAGGGACCTGCTCCCGCAGCAACCAAACTTGGAGTGGATATTGTGGCTCTGGGCCCCTCTGTCCCAGCTTGCACAAAGGAGCCCCTCAGACCAGGCCCTTGTCTGTGCCCCGTCCCCAACCAGGAGCCATCGTCAGTGTCTGTGGCCACAATCCTGTACTGTTCCTTCCAACCCTGATAAAAGGAGGTCTGCACGAAAGCAAAAGCTACTGTCTATTTCTGACCCAGCTCATGGGATATTTTCATCTTACACTGAGCTCCAGAAAGGACGTAACTTAGCATGGATCACCAATCAATCAAAAAATAAATAAATCACTAAGGATTGGAGAACTCATAGAACAAGGTGAAAGACACGAGTCCCCTCCCAAAGACTGAGTGCACGAAAATTTCTCCCTTGACTTGAGGAGCAGAAAAGCTTCTGATGGACATGGGCTTCTGTGAGACTTATCACACATAGTACATCATGGCATGAAGCCTGGCACATAGCAGGCCCTGCATGTTGATGGACGAATGGATGGCCTGCCTGCCTTCCCTGCCCATCCACCTGTGCAAAGGCTTCCTCAGACGCTGCCACTCTGTGGCTCCCAATATAGGGTGCAGACAAGAGCAATCCCTGACATGACATTATAGGCTGGGAAAGGGCTGGTTCACTGATGAGAATGTGGAGGCATCAGCAAGGATCTCAGTGGGTTGCTCGGAGAAGTGGTGCACTAAGCCTCAATCCTGGGCACCAGTACCCCTGCAGCATTGCTTGCTCAGCGACAGTCTTTGAGTGGCATAGAATTCCAAAGAAAATGGTGCTGGGTGGAGAACAGAGAGAGCATGATGGAGCAGCATCCCAGTCACTGACCAACTAACTGGTCGTTTGATTAGGAAACAGTTTGGCCAAAGCACCACCTTTGAGACCTAAGTTCTTTTGATACCTTTGAGAAGAGCCATTGAGGCTGAGTTGAAATATTTTTAGCTTAGTCATCTGTGCTATAGGAGAACTTGTAACACAAGAAATAACTGCCTTTTTACATGATCATTCATATCTATTTACATAGATATACTTGCATACACTAGTACTGCATTAAAAAATGAGTTTGGGCTGGGCACGGTGGCTCACACCTATAACCCCAACACTTTCGGAGGCCAAGGAGGGACAAACGGACCCTTGATGCCAGGAGTTCCAGACTAGCCTGGGCAACACAGGGCGACCCCCATCTCTACAAAACATAAAAGAAGATTTTTAAAAAATTAGCCAGGCATGGTGGCACATGCCTGTGGTCTCAGCTACTTGGGAGGCTGAGGCAGGAGAATCACTTGAGCCCAGGAGGTCAAGGCTGCAGTGAGCTTTGATGGCACCACTGCACTCCAGCCTGGGCAACAGAGCAAGACCCCATCCCCTACCCCCCACCCCCAAAAAGAAAGAAAGAAAAAAAAAGTTTGCATTGACTGAGGTACATCTGCAAGTGAGTCTTTTTGTCAGGAAAAGGCAATATATTAGGTCTCCTCTGGAAAATGGAGGCCTTATATGGTGTGTTACCTTGAAAACTGATTATCAACATTCACCTTGATTCAGGAAGGCTGGGTGCTGTCTCCATGCCATGAATCATGAGAGCAAAGGATCACTGCTTAAAAATACTGAATTTACCTTCACAAAAGATTTCTAAAGATTTATGTAATGTGTTTTAAAAGCGCCAGTAAACCATCGGATCAATTGGAAAGAAGGCTACTCTTCAGCCTTTGTTATCTAGCTGAAAACAAATGAGAACTTTCAAAACATTGGCAGTAGTTGTTGAAAAAGACATCTATTGTTCAAAGTTTCTTTCTCCTTAAAGGACGGTGTTCCAATGAATTCAGTGGAGCCCACTCTCCTCCATTGTGGAGGAAGAATCCCTAAGAGATACTCAAAGGATTACATTAAAAGTGGATCATCAAACTCAGATGACATGATTGTATATCTAGAAAACCCCATTGTCTCAGCCCAAAATCTCCTTAAGCTGATTAGCAACTTCAGCAAAGTCTCAGGATACAAAATCAATGTAAAAAATCACAAGCATTCTTGTACACCAATCACAGACAAACAGAGAGCCAAATCATGAGTGAACTCCCATTCACAATTGCTTCAAAGAGAATAAAATACCTAGGAATCCAACTTACAAGGGATGTGAAGGACCTCTTCAAGGAGAACTACAAACCACTGCTCAATGAAATAAAAGAGGGTACAAACAAATGGAAGAACATTCCATGCTCATGGGTTGGAAGAATCAATATCGTGAAAATGGCCATACTGCCCAAGGTAATTTATAGATTCAATGCCATCCCCATCAAGCTACCAATGACTTTCTTCATAGAATTGGAAAAAACTACTTTAAAGTTCATATGGAACCAAAAAAGAGCCCGCATCGCCAAGTCAATCCTAAGCCAAAAGAACAAAGCTGGAGGCATCACGCTACCTGACTTCAAACTATACTACAAGGCTACAGTAACCAAAACAGCATGGTACTGGTACCACAACAGAGACATAGATCAATGGAACAGAACAGAGCCCTCAGAAATGATGCCGCATATCTACAACTATCTGATCTTTGACAAACCTGACAAAAACAAGAAATGGGGAAAGGATTCCCTATTTAATAAATGGTGCTGGGAAAACTGGCTAGCCATATGTAGAAAGCTGAAACTGGATCCCTTCCTTACACCTTATACAAAAATTAATTCAAGATGGATTAAAGACTTAAATGTTAGACCTAAAACCATTAAAATCCTACAAGAAAGCCTAGGCAATACCATTCAGGACATAGGCGTGGGCAAGGACTTCATGTCTAAAACACCAAAAGCAATGGCAACAAAAGCCAAAATTGACAAATGGGATCTAATTAAACTAAAGAGCTTCTGCACAGCAAAAGAAACTACCATCAGAGTGAACAGGCAACCTACAGAATGGGAGAAAATTTTTGCAACCTACTCATCTGACAAAGGGCTAATGTCCAGAATCTACAATGAACTCAGACAAATTTACAAGAAAAAAACAAACAACCCCATCAAAAAGTGGGCAAAGGACATGAACAGACACTTCTCAAAAGAAGACATTTATGCAGCCAAAAAACACATGAAGAAATGCTCATCACTGGCCATCAGAGAAATGCAAATCAAAACCACAGTGAGATACCATCTCACACCAGTTAGAATGGCCATCATTAAAAAATCAGGAAACAACAGGTGCTGGAGAGGATGTGGAGAAATAGGAACACTTTTACACTGTTGGTGGGACTGTAAACTAGTTCAACCATTGTGGAAGTCAGTGTGGCGATTCCTCAGGGATCTAGAACTAGAAATAAATACCATTTGACCCAGCCATCCCATTACTGGGTATATACCCAAAGGACTATAAATCATGCTGCTATAAAGACACATGCACACGTATGGTTATTGCGGCACTATTCACAATAGCAAAGAGTTGGAACCAACCCAAATGTCCAACAACGATAGACTGGATTAAGAAAATGTGGCACATATACACCATGGAATACTATGCAGCCATAAAAAATGATGAGTTCCTGTCCTTTGTAGGGACATGGATGAAACTGGAAAACATCATTCTCAGTAAACTATCGCAAGGACAAAAAATCAAACACCGCATGTTCTCACTCATAGGTGGGAATTGAACAATGAGAACTCATGGACACAGGAAGGGGAACATCACACTCTGGGGACTGTTGTGGGGTTGGGGGAGGGGGGAGGGACAGCATTAGGAGATATACCTAATGCTAAATGACGAGTTAATGGGTGCAGGAAATCAACACGGCACATGGATACATATGTAACAAACCTGCACATTGTGCACATGTACCCTAAAACCTAAAGTATAATAAAAAAAATAAAAAAATTAAAAAAAAACTCGAGAGGCATAAACTTAGACACAGTCTTGCATTTTTGTCTTTCCTGAACTCTTTTGCCATTTTCCTCCTTCACTAGTTCTGAAAATCTGCAAGTTACATAATAAAACTTTAGATATTTGTCTGACAAAGTGTAATTACTCAACTGAATAAATGACTGAGAACAAGTTACAAAAAGAATCATGAATCCTGGTAAACAAGAAAGAAAATTCAGACATTGAGGGAAAGAAATAAAGCTTTTTATTTCAATAATGCATACATTTTTGATGGCTTAATTATTTGGTGAAAATTTGTTCCCTTTTATTTTTGTTTTAAAATTACATTGTTCTCCTTAGGAAAATTCCACTTTCTCTAAATGTGTTTTTTTCCATAGGAGTAAAATCTGCTAGGAATATGTATAGACACTTTTTCTCCTGGATTACTTTTCGATTTCACTGCTGATTCCAGGACAAAGATAATTGGGTTTGTCTACCGAGGACAAATGAAAGGAATGAGCCTCAGATTAAGGATGAGATGACTTTTTAATAATCGCCATTCTGACTGGCATGAGATGGTATCTCATTGCGGTTTTGATTTGCACTTCTCTAACGATCAGTGATAATGAACTTTTTTTCATATGCTTGTTGGCTTCATAAGTGTCTTCTTTTGAGAAGTGTCTGTTCATATCCTTTGCCCACTTTTTGATGGGGTTGTTTTTTTCTTGTAAATTTGTTTACGTTCCTTGTAGATTCTGATATTAGACCTTTGTCAGATAGGTAGATTGCAGAAATTTTCTTCCATTCTGTAGGTTGCCTGTTCACTCTGATGATAATTTCTTTTGCTGTGCAGAATCTCTTTAGTTTAATTAGATCTCATTTGTCAATTTTGGCTTTTGTTGCAATTGCTTTTGGCGTTTTAGTCATGAAGTCTTTGCCCATGCCTATGTCCTGAATGGTATTGCCTAGGTGTTCTTCTAGGGTTTTATGGTTTGGTTTTACATTTAAGTCTTTAATCCATCTGAGTTAATTTTGTATAAGGTGTAAGGAAGGGGTCCAGTTTCAGTTTTCTGCAAAACTGCTAGCCAGTTTTCCCAGCATCATTTATTAAGTAGGCAATCTTTCCCCATAGCATGCTTTTGTCAGGTTTGTTGAAGGTCAGATGGTTGTAGATGTGTGGTGTTATTTCTGAGGTCTCTGTTCTGTTCCACTGGTCTACATATATCTGTTTTGGTACCAGTACCATGCTGTTTTGGCTACTGTAGCCTGGTAGTATAGTTTGAAGTCAGGTAGCATGATGCCTCCAGCTTTGTTCTTTTTGCTTAGGATTGTCTTGGCTATACGGGCTCTTTTTGGATGATTATTAAAAAGTCAGGAAACAATAGATGCTGGTGAGGCTGTGGAGAAATAGGAATGCTTTTACACTGTTGGTGGGACTGTAAATTAGTTCAACCATTGTGGAAGACAATGTGGCAATTCCTCAAGGATCTAGAACCAGAAACACCATTTGACCCAGCAATCCCATTACTGGGTTTGTACCCAAAAGATTATAAATCATTCTACTATAAAGACACATGCACACGTATGTTTATTGCAGCACTCTTTACAATATCAAAGACTTAGAACCAACCCAAATGCCCATCAATGATAGATTGGATAAAGAAGATGTGGCACATATATACCATGCAATACCATGCAGCCATAAAAAAGAATGAGATCATGTCCTTTGCAGGGACATGGATGAAGCTAGAAGCCATCATTCTCAGAAAACTAACACAGGAACAGAAAACCAAATACCGCATGTTTTTACTCGTAAGTGGGAGTTGAACAATGAGAACACATGGACACAGGGAGGGGAACGGCACACACCGAGGCTTGTTCAGGGGGGTGGGGGTAGGAGGCAGGGGGAGGGAGAGCATTAGGACAAATACCTAATGCGTGCAGGGCTTAAAACCTAGATGATGGATTGATAGGTGCAGCAAACCACCATGGCACATGTAACAAACCTGCACGTTCTGCACATGTATCCCCGAACTTCAAGTAAAAAATAAAAAGACAAAATACTACTACTACTACTAATAATAATAAAGATGAGATGAGTGGCCACTCTTCCTGTCCATATGCCTAATCTCCGGAATCCAATTCAATTAAGTTGTGAAGACCTAAACTAGATCAAGCCCAGGGGATTCCTTTTAGCCTCCAACAGTCCTCAATTATAAGGTCCTAGTTTCCTTTGCTTTTGAAGGGACCTTGGGAGTCCACCTCAGAGCTGAGTTCATCACAGAGAGTAGTTCGCAAACTTCCTGGACTTTTAGGCCTCATCTGACCCACCTCCAGAGATGCAGGTTCAGAGGGTCTAGGGTGGTCCTGAGATAGCACTTTGAAGTCACATGGACCCAAGACTTGGGTTTGCTCTGAGAAAAGGTGGGTTCTGACTTGATCCAGTAGACCCAGTTCTCTTGAGAGCTATTTCATAATCAGCCCATATCTCTAGGGGCCTCGGTTGGGTCAAGTGTTCAGTCCTCCTAAACCAAAGTAGATCTGCAGCCCCAGTGGTGGAGGGAGGACCCACAAAAGGCAGACTCGGTTTCTCCACACCCCACTCCCTGTGGCTCTGAGATCCCCAACGGTGCTACAAGACACATTCAGACATTGTTCAAGGCTCACAGCTATTTTATGAATTTTCCAAGAAAGCGCTTTGCATTTCTGTAAATAGCAAGAGATTTCCAAGTGTGGGTTTTATCTTTGTAAGCAATTTGTGATAGACCAAAGTCAGCTACTGTAAATGACTTGCTAGAAAAAAGGAAGGAGGTAGCCTCAACAGACTGGTTATAAAACATTTAAAACTTGGTCTCAGGTGTGTGCTATGGAAAATATACATTGCTGTGAAATCATAAAGTAGCACCTAGTACAGTGCCTCAAATGTTTAATATGTGTCCCATAAATATGTGTTGAATAAAAAATGAATAAATGTCATTAAGGAGATGTGCTTAAACCTTAGATATCCTCTCTGTCTGCAGTTCCTCAAATTAAGTGAACTTTCAACTTTTGGCTTGCTATCTTTTCTTATTACCCAACTAACAATATAATTATACTTTATTTCATGGATGTAAACATATTCTATCTCAGGCTTATAAATTAACCATGGAGGAGGGCGGAAGGAAGGGAGGAAGGAAGGAAGGAAGGAAGGAAGGAAGGAAGGAAGGAAGGAAGGGAAGGAAGGGAAGGAAGGGAAGGAAGGAAAGGAAGGAAAGGAAGGAAAGAAGGAAAGAAGGAAAGAAGGAAGGGAGGGGAGGAAGGAGGAAGGGAGGGGAGGAGGGAGGGAGGGGAGGAGGGAGGGAGGGAGGGAGGGAATTACCTTTTAAATATACTATGCATATTAACTTTTTAAAAATATAGCACTTTATTGAGATTGAATTCACACACCATACAATTCATCTATTTGAAGTGTACAATTCAACAGCTTTTAGTATATTCACAGAATTGTGCAACTATCACAAATTTTAGAACATTTTTATCACTCCAAAAAGAAACTCCAAACCCATTAGTACACTAGCAGTCACTCCCCATTTCCTCCCACTGCCACCCCAGGCAACCACGAAACTACTTTCTGGCTCTACAGATTTGCCTGTTCTGGACATTTCATAGAATAACACAATATGTTGTCCTTTGCAGATGGCTTCTTACACTTAGCATAAGGGTTTCAAGGTTACAGCATGAGTCAGTACTTCATTCCTTTCATTTACAAAGAATTATTCCATTGTATGGATATACTTCATTTTATTTATTCATTCAGCTATTGATGGACATTAGTTTTTCTAACTTTTTTGATTTTCATCATATGTTTCATTCGTGAACACATTTTTGTGGACCCGTTTTCATTTCTCTTGGGTCTGTCACTAGGAGTGGAACTGCTAGGTCAGATGGTAACTTTATGCTAAACTTTTGAGGAACTATCAGACTATTTTCCAACTTGGCTGCCCCATTTTGCCTTCCCACAAACAGTGTAGGAGAGTTCAAATTTCTCTACATCCTTGCCAACATTTGGTACTAGCTGTCCTTCTTAATTACAACCATCCTAGTGAGTGTGAAGTGGAATTTCATGGTGGGTTTGTTTGCAGTTCCCCAGTAATGAGTCAGGTTGAGCATCTTCTCATGTGCTTATTGGCATTTGTCTGTCTCTGCTGGAGAAATTCTATTCAAATCCTTTCCCATGTTTTTTTGTTTGTTTTGTTTGCTATATAGGTAAACTCATGTCAGGGGTGGGGGATGGTGGTTTGAACAGCTTTTTTCATCACCCAGGTATTAAGCCCAGCGCCCATTAGTTGTTTTTCTTGATCCTCTCCCTCCTCTCACCCTCCATCCTCCAAACAGCCTCAGTGTTTTGTTTTTCCCCTCTTCGTATCCATGTGTTCTCATCATTGAGCTCCCACTTGTAAATGAGAACATGCAGTATTTGGTTTTCTGTTCCTGTGTTAGTTTGCTAAGAATAATAACCTCCAGCTGCTTCCATGTTCCCACAAAAGGCATGATCTCATTCTTTTTTATGGCTGCATAGTATTCCATGGTGTATATGTACCAGATTTTCTTTATTCAATCTCTCATTGATGGGCATTTAGGTTGATTCCATGTCTTTGCTATTGTGAATAGTGGTGCGATGAACATTCACATGCATGTGTCTTTACGGTGGAACAATTTATTTTACTCTGGTTATATACCTAGTAATGGGATTGCTGGGTCCAGTGGTAGTTCTGCTTTTAGCTCTTTGAACTTTCCCGTTTTTTAATTGGATTATGTCTTTTGAGTTGTAAGCATTCTTTATACATTCTGCATACCAGTCCCTTATCAGATATATGGTTTGCAAATATTTTTCCCATTCTGTGAGCTTTCTTTTCACTTTCTTGATGGCATCCTTTGAAGCAGAAAATGTTTAAACTTTTGATGACGTCCAACACCGGTTTTCTCTTTTGTCCGTTGTGCTTTTGGTGTCGTATCTAAGAAGGCTTTGCCTAAACCCAGATTATGAAGATTTACTCCCTTAATTTCTTCTAAGAGTGTTAAAGTTTTAACTCTTACGTTTAGGTCTGTGATCCACTTTGAGTTAATTTTTGTGTTAGACGTGAGGAAAGAACACGGCTTCATTCTTCTCCATGTAGATATCCAGCTGTCCCCACAATACTTGTTGCAAAGCGTGTCTACTTTTTAGAGAAATGTTTAAATTATTCTGTTGACCAAAACACTTATTTAAAAAAAAATCCAAATCACTTCAGAAATTTAAATTTTGTCTTTCTGGTTACAGAATACTCGGTATGGAACACTAAAATGAGTATCCCATAAATTCAAGGAGAAATATATTCTATAGAAGGTGAGCCCTAATGTTCTTGAAAACAGCTCCCATCCCCTAGAAGCACTGCAGGGGACCCTACCTTAGGATTCTGCACCATCTTCCAGCTGAGCCTGTGTTGAGGCCCCATTTCCACCACCATCCCTGGGACAGCCCGAGTCCAGTCTCCATCCAGCTTCACCACCGAAGCTCACCCAGCCTCTCCCAGAGCACTCTTACAGCCTCACCCTAGAAGCCAGTAGCAGCCTCACAAGCCCCTTCTCCCCAGTACCCCAACTAGAAGTTCCACCTTATCATTCTGCTTATCATTATGCAGTGACCGCCAATCAGACTTCCTTGAAATCTTAAGGTTTCAGCTCATTCTCCTCTCTTCCACCCAAGGGGTTTTCTAACATGCAAGTCAGGCCAGGCCATTCCTCGGCTCTAAACTCTTCAGTGAGCGTCCATGGTCTCGATTTAACACTTTTAGCAGGGTTAACCAGGCCTGGCATGCGTAGATCTGTCAGCCTGTTCAATGAGCGAATGACTATTCATTTTACTTGCATTTTATTGCATTCCTCACCCCCTGCCCTATTATTATCCACCCCTCTACCCCACTCCACTTCCACTTTTTTTTTTTTTTGAGATGGAGTCTCGCTCTGTTACCCAGGCTGGAGTGCAGTGGCACCATCTCGGTTCACTGCAAGCTCCGCCTCCCGGGTTCAAGCGATTCTCCTGCCTCAGCCTCCTGAGTAGCTGGGATGACAGGCGCACATCCCCCACCCGGATAATTTTTGTATTTTTAGTTGACCAGGCTGGTCTCGAACTCCTGACCTCAGGTGATCCGCCTGCCTCAGCCTCCTGAAATGCTGGGGTTACAGGCGTGAGCCACCACAGCTGGCCCACTTCCACTTTCTAAAGTCCCTGCTTCAACATTTTAATCTAAACTCTGACCTTCTTCTTTAACCCCATTTTCCCTCAGTTACTTCACTTTTGAATCCCTTTAGCACTGGGCAATGTTATGGTTCACAATTATCTTTATTTCTATTTCCTTGCATTCATACACATTTTATTTTGCATGAAGTTTTTTGCATGCCAAATATGCAAATAATTCTATTTTTCTTCTCTGTCTCATAGTTTCCTTGGAAGCAGAAAGCTAGCTTGTTTTCTCTCTTTTTAGGATGTTGGGGTCTGAGGGACCCTAATAATTGCCACCCCTGCACCCTAACTAATTTGAAAACTCACTGAGGTAGACACAGGGTATGGCAGATGGAGAGTAAAATATCCTCTTTCTTAAAACAAGGCTGATGGATACTGGAGAATATGGTTTATAATACCTCACCTCTGAATTACACAGGGTTGCCCACCAAGGCCCTGCACCTGTGAGACTCAGAGAACAGAGAAGCAGAGGCCAGAGAACAGCTGGCCCTTCAGAGAAGCAGGGAAGGGGCTCCTTCTGAAGCTCCCCAATAAGGTAAATCATCTCTCCTCTACTGGGGAGACGAGGGTGTGAAGAGTGGAGAAAGGCCGGAGGTGGGACTGCAGCAAACGTCCCTGAAAATAAAGGGATGCTAGAAGTGGAGGCCCCACCCCCTGCCCGCTTCACATGGAGCCTCATTGGCCCTGGGAATATGACTTCCATGCACATTCCTGGCTGAGAGGACTAAAAGGTGCAAGGGCCAGAAGCAGCTTCCGTCACTGTGAGACCTACTGTTGAGGGATCCAGCAAAGGCAAGACCTGAACCAGGCCCAACAGCAATGGGGAGCTGGCGGGTGTAGAAACTGTTAACAGTTTATGGACGAACCACAGGCTCACCCTGGAGAACTGCAGTGTGGCCACAGTGCCATCACGGTGACACATCCCAGGCTCTGCAAAGACAAGGGTTATGCTTGGGCATGTGAGCTAGTTGAGGGTCTGAATTTGATGGATCAAATTCAGTGCTTTATTTCTGCATTGGATGAGCAGCTCTGCTTCTCACACCAAAATAATTCACCGTTAGTAGAGCGAAACATCTTGTAGAGGGCTTTCAGACCTGTCACATATACCTGCATTCTTCTGCAGCCTTTCGGCGAAAAGTTTACGTTGGTCGCTTGCAGTAGTTTGCCCTGAATCCTGAACTTAAATGCACCGGACGTAGATTTCCGTAGTTCATTTTCAAGTCTTAGAATTAAGGATTTAACAAATGGTATACAAATGAATGTAAACCTCACACAGTAATATAAAATAATATGAGACTACTTTTGATTGCTTGGGAAAAAATCTAGTCATTTTTTTCATACTTGCCTGATACGTATTAATAGAACCCGGCCCAGGAATGATTAAAGGCAGAAGTCTGTTCAGACCTTAAGTAGGAAACACCAGCCTCTGGTACACCAGGTGACAGCCAGGATGACAGCCGCTCATTTTGTTGCATACTGAACTCTACCTGCTGGCTATGTTGTCTCATAATCCTCAGACGGGGCGGGGAGTGACAGTTGAGAAACTGGATAGGACTCTTTACTGTAACCACACATTAGCAATGGTGCTTATAATTTGTGTGGGAACCATGATCTCCAAGATCCTTCCTTCATTCTCATATATATGCTGCGTGTCACCAAGTAAAAAAACTATGGAGAGAGGTAACGTTGCTCCCAGTTATTTGCAGGGGGGGTTATACAAAACAACCACATTTATGTCCATGTTTCATGTTGCATCTCAGCCTTTGTCCCTTATAGCTGGTGGGTACTCCAAGAATCCCAGGCCAGGATGCAGCTTCTTTGCTTGCTGTCACTGTCTGGGTCCCTGCAGCCTTAGCCTGGCAGGGGGAGCTGTCCAGAGGTCCATTCATAGGTGTCAGCCGTCCCACCTCCGCTGAACAGAGGCCATTTGTTACACATTCTCCATATTGACACAGGGGAGATGAGTTGCTGAGAGTACAAGGATTGAAATCAGAACCAGGAGGCAGGCAGGGAGGCACACAGAGTGTCAGGCCAGAAGGCCCAAGGGGAAGAAGGGTGTGATGGCAGCCCGAGGCCATGCCACCCTTTGAGGAAAGCCACGAAGAGGAAGAAGGCACAAACACACAGCTGTCCTGGGGTGGTTACCTGAATGCGGAATGCCTGTTCCAGTGTGTTTCTTTCCTGTACCACCCAGGGCACTCACTGGCCCAGGAGAAGCTCCATCACGTTGGTGGTTCCAGCGGCCACCAGGACAGCTCAGGAGGACTCCTTCTGGCCTGATCCACTGTCAGGGCCCCCAGCACCACTGCAATCCATCCCGCAGCTCCCCTTCATCTCCCCTCCCTCAGACCACCCATCCTTACTTCTGTTTGTCACCCTGGCGTGCTCAGATTCCGGGCATTCCAAGCTGGGCTCCACAGTTTTGCCATAAGCCCTTGTCAGTACGCACGATCCTATAAGATGACATTTTCCCAATCATGCATCTTAGTTTACATCTTGGCAAAAAGAAAAATGATTCCTTTCTCTTTAAACTATGTTTTAATCCTATAATTGCCAGAAGAGTCCATGACGCTCTTGGCAAGTTTAAAACACAAACAATTGTATTTGATCAGAGCTCTCTGGCTTACTCATCTCTGCACATCCAGATCCTGAAGCAGCATCAGCACACAGTAGGCCCTCAAACACTGCAAGAATGCATGAATCTAGCCCTTAGAAAACGGTGTGCTGACTGTGGAATATAATTATTTGAAGTTCTGGAGCTGCCTCTAGAACAACCTGCCCCATGTGGAAGGAGTCCCTCCAAAGAAGCTTCAGACCTGTAGATACAGAAGAAGAGCACACACAGCACCCTTTGTTGGTTAAACTGTGGCCCTCCCAAAAGATATGTTCCCATCCTTACCCCTGATAAGGTACTTGTGAATGTGAGTTTATTTGGAAATAGGGTTTGTGCAGATGTAATCCAATTAAGATGAGGTCACGGTGGATTAGGGTGGAACCTCATCCAATGACTGGTGTCCTTAAAGGAGAGGGAAATGTGGACTCGGTGACACAGAGAAGAAGGCAGGGAAGTGACAGACAGAGACTGGAGCAGTGCAGCTGCCAGCAGAGGAATGCCAAGGCTTGCCGGCAACCGCCAGACGCTAGGGAGGTACAAGGACAGAGTCTCCACTCAAGCATTCGGACAACTCGTGACCCTGTGACACCTTGATTTCTGTGGCTTAAAGCTACCCAGCTTGTGGTGGTTTGTTATCACAGCCACAGGAAACTAACACACCCTTCCAATTGTTCAGGAGTCAATCCAGCTCATCAAAGATTTTTTTGAGTCAGGGTCTCACTCTGTCGCCTTGTCCCTTCCTAGCTTCTAGTGGTTGCTGGCAAGCCTCTGTCACCTTGTCCCTTCCTACCTTCTAGTGGTTGCTGGCAAGCCACGGCTGCCATAACAAACTACCACTTGCCCAGAGGCTGGAGTGCAGGGGTGTGATCACAGCTCACTGCAGCCTCCGACTCCTGGATTCAGGCCATCCTCCCACTTCAACCTCCTGAGTAGCTAGAACTACAGGCACACCACCATGCCCAACTAATTTTTAAATTTCTTGTAAAGACGGGGTCTCACTGTGTTTCCCAGGCTGATCTTGAATTTCTGGCCTCAGGGGATCCTCCCACCTCAGCCTCCTTAAGTGCTGGGATTACAGGCCTGAGGCAACTGCACCTGGCCTCATCAAAAATCTATTGAATTCCTCCTTCACACCAGGTACTGTGCTGTATTCTGGGGATACACAGAAGAGAAAAATATGGTTACTGTCCTCAAAGAACTTACACTATAGTCATTGCATTCTTCCATTATTGTTTTGGTTTTTGTCTTTTTTTGAGATGGAGTTTTGCTCTTGTTCCCCAGGCTGTAGTACTATGGTGCAGTCTCGGCTCACTGCAACCTCCGCCTGTGGGTTCAAGCGATTCTCTTGTGGCAGCCTCCCAAGTGGCTGAGATTACAGGCGCCTGCCACCATGCCTGGCTAATTTTTGTAATTTTAGTAGAGACGGGGTTTCACCTTGTTGGCTAGGCTAGTCTCGAACTCCTGACATCAGGCCATCCACCCGCCTCGGCCTCACAACGAGCTGGGATTACAGGCGTGAGCCACCGCACCAGGCCACATTATTGCATTTTTGAGCAGATTGAATTTTCATTTCTATGGGACAAAATGTTCCTGTTGCACCAGGCAATGCATAGAGAGCATTTCAGGGAAAACAGGAGTAATGTAATGAAAGAAGGCACCTGCTTCCACGCAGAGGGGCTGGTGACAGGAAGCTCAATGACCCGTGCTCCTGCCAGGCTCCTCACCTGCTGCCTCCTTCAGGACATCACTCTTGGCCATTGGACGTACTGCTGCAGTCGGCTCTTTGCCTTGCCTGTAGAATTGTCTCTCAGCAATAGCAGGTTGCTGACCGGCTTCAAAGCCACCTTTCTCTCTCTCATTCCTATAGACTTAAATTCCAAATTCTGCCTCCAACTCATTTCTGGGGCTTGGCTTCCCCTATGTCTCTCTATGCTCCCTGACAAGTTTCACAGATGAGCCCCTGGCTGTGCCATTCTCAACTGTCTTGCTGGCCTTGTGTCCAGATGTCCTGCCCACCCTGTCTAGCAAACATTTATCCTTCAGATCTCAGATGCTCTGAAATGCTGGTGTGCTTTCAGGTTCTTGTTATTGTCTTGCTTATTACAAAACAACTCACACGATTGTAATCATTTGTTTTCAAGTTTTCTCTATTCTGTAAACAAAACAAAAGCTGGGATAGTATCTTTTCATTTGGGGGGGTCTCCTTCAACACCCAACAAAGGCTGCCACAAAATAGTTGATACTTGTCTGCTGAATAAATGAATGAATGATTGAATAAGTAAATAAAGCAAAACAGGTTAGGATGCTCTGGTCAGATCACCTAAATTTGGACAGTGCTCCTCAGAGTAGGGATGGGTTGGAGAAGTTGGATGCAGAAAAGGTTTTGCAGAGAGTAGCAGGATTGGAGAAGTGACAGGCTGCATGACATGAAATCCAGAGGGCAGGGGTTTCTTTCTGACATTCCAGCAGCCTCCCTCTTCAGGCATATACTAAAGGGAATGGAGCCATGGGGAGAAAGAAGAAAAGATAAATGAGCTCTGTCTTTACCACACTTGATTCAACTTTTCAACAAAACTCTGGTACACACTTGTACTGTCATTTCTCCTACACCTATAAGAGACAACAGAAAGGAGCTGAGTCCTGAACACCCAGACTGAGCATATGGAGGAGGAAGAATCCCACTCAGCATCTCCTTCCTTCTCACACCTTCAGAGTCAGATTTGCCTTTCATTACCTTGCGGCAGCGTCGGGAAGTGGAAATAACCTTGTTTCCACCTCTCCTCTCTCGCCTGACATTCTGCTGGTTAGAATGTCTGGCCCCAGGGTGATGTCAGCAGACACGCAGGGAGCTGAGCCTCCACCCTGTCTTTGAAGGAGGGGGTGCTCCAAGCACCTCCTGCACTCCCACAGACGTGGAAGAGTGGCAGACAGGGCAGGGGCGCAGGTCCAGAGAAAAGGAGACGAGGAGGCCTCCTCCTTATGACGACGAGGTGGTACCCTGCATCATGAGGGTGATGTAGGGTCTCTCCTGCGTCGTAAGAGAGCCTCGAACAAGCGCCCTCGCCCTCTTCTGCCATGTGAGGACACAAGGAAGGCTCCATCTATGAGGAACAGGCTCTCTGCAGACACTGACTCTGCTGATGCCTCTGTCTTGGACTTCCCAGCCTCTGGAATTGTGAGCGATACATTTCTCTTGTTTATCAATTACCCAGTCTAAGGTATTTTGTCATAGCAGCACAAATGGACTGAGACAAATAAGTCCAAACAGGAAGCTTGCTTTGCGAACAGCTTCAGACATACCCTCGGCATATCCCCCACCAAGCTGTCCCCCGGTGGTCCCCCATGCTATTTTCAGATGACCCCAAAGCTCCCATCAGATGGCCTCTATACACTCCTAAGCAGGATTGCTGTCTCTCTGTGGGTATCGTATGATAGTCATCATGAATTAAAATTTTTGAACTGGAGTCACTAGTTCTCAAAACTGGCTGTCCAAAATTACTGGAGGACATTATCTGTAAGTACTGATGTCCAGGCTCCACCCTGCAGATTCTGATTCAAAAGGCCTAGAGGGAAGCCAAGTGCTGATATTTAACAAAAATTCCCACGTAATTATAATGTTCAACCAGGAATGAAAAACAGGAAAAAATTTAATAAAAGAAGAAAAATACTAGTAGATATTAGGCCCTTTTAAGAATCCAAAGGGAGCATTTATGCTTTACATAATTTTAATATTAGAATTTGTGCAGATTAGGAAATTAATTGTGTTCTGCTATGTTTCATAAACACATCTAATGTAGTATGCTACAAGTTCTTTAGTACTTTTAATACCAGTGTAACAAAAAAAGGGCTAGAAAATGGCTTCTGCTTTGAAACAAACCACACTGAAGATGAAAACGCTCCTTAGAGTGAATCACAGTTCACTTGGAGCCATGCTGTGGACTGTTTGCAACTAGTCCTGATCAGAAGTATCTACTGGCAAAACAAGAAACAGCTCATTGGTGTAGCCAGAACAAAATATTTGGGGGAGTGTAGTTAGAGAGGCAGCAGGCCTTCTTCTGAGCCACAAGATATAAAATTTTGTGGCTGATGAGATTTTATTTGTCTTTGGGGAAAACTATTTTATTCATCAGCTTGACCTAAGAAAATTCAATCTAGCAATCAAATTAACACAGATCATAGTAAGTCCAGCAGGGACCAGACAACTTAATGTTGAGAGAGCCATTTAGAGTCAATAAAATGTACTAAGCAAATACTTAATGAAGGGCTTTTATGTCATGCAGGTCAGACCCCTTACTTTGTAGGGAAAGGCCATGCTGAAAGCAGCTCTCAGGGCTGGCTCAGCACCAATAACATAACAGAGCTGCCACTGCTGGGATTCTCAAAGACTGGGAAGGGCCAGCAGAGCCACAGGACAGCAACTGTCAGAGTTGATGAGGCTCTTCTCTGAATCACTTCTAGAGGTTCTGGAGCTCATTCACATATGCATACCCATGATGGTGGACAGAAGTATTGTCTGTTTTCTCCCCTGCAAATACAGAATGTCCTTATCCCAGCAAAAGGCAGCCATCCAAGTCAAGTGTGGTAATAAAATGTTATTCATCAAACCTTTGGATGCTGGTATGAGTGGTGGGAGAGAGAAGATGAACTTTTAAATCTTGAGAAACAATGACAGCAACCACAAAAAGAAGTATAAAAATTCTGAACTTCTGTGTGTCAAAAATTAAGCAAATTTAAGTTGAATTGATTCTTAAACAAGAAAAGAACAAAGTGGAAAAAATTATAGTAAATATAATAAATGGTCAATTTCCTTAATCTTTTCTTTCTTCCTTTTTTTTTTTTGAGACAGGGTCTTGCTCTGTCATTCAGGCTGGAGTGCAATGGTGCAATCACAGCTCATTAGAACTTCAAGCTCCTGGGTAGCTGGGACTACAGACTCACGCCGCCACACCCAGCTAATTTTTGTATTTTTTGTAGAGACAAGGTTTCGCCATACTGCCCAGGCTGGTCTCCAGCTCCTGGGCTTGAGCAATCTGCCTGCCTCAACCTCCCAAAGTGCTGGGACTACAGACATGAGTCACCATGCTCAACCTCCTTAATCTTTAAAAAATTCATATGAATCAAAAAGAAAATCATTAATATCTCAGTAAATAAATGAGTAAAGGACATCGATTACTATATACAAATAGTTTACATACATTTTTAAAATCACATAACTTCAAGTGTAATAAAAATTGTAAATAAATAAGATGCTAATTTTGCCTATGAAATTGGCAAAGGTTCTTTTCAAATTGTAGCAGGGAGCTGTCAGGCATGTTGCCGTGATGGAATTCCATCCACATGGAATGACACATCAGAGGTGATACATGATCTCAATAATGTTAAATTAATGTATCCTTTCTGAGAACAATTTGGCACTTAATATAAGAACCTTGAAAAGTACATAACCTTGTATTCAGCATGGCTTTTAAAATGTTTTTTTCTCAAATTATTAACAAGGAAATAGTGCATGTACATATTTTAGAAATCAGGCCGGGTGCAGAGGCTCATGCCTGTAATCCCAGCACTTTGGGAGGCTGAGGCACGTGGATCATTTGAGGTCAGGAGTTCAAGACCAGCCTGACCAACATGGGAAAACTCTGTCTCTACTAAAAATACACACAAAAAACCTAGCTGGGCATGGTGGTGCCCGTAACCTCAGTTACTCAGGAGGCTGAGGCAGGAGAATCATTTGAACTTGAGAGGCAGAGGTTGCAGTGAGCCAAGATCTCACCACTGCACTCCAGCCTGGGTGACAGAGGAAGACCTTGTCTCAAAAAAAAAACAAAAAAAAAAACAAAAAACAAAAAAAAACAGTAACTCCATGTTCCCTTCCTTTAAGTCCTCTGGGTTTGATCTTTTAGCAGTTTTTGTTTTTCTTCTGGTATATATCTCCATGTTTTGTCTGTAATCAATATGTTTATGACATTATTTCTTACATTTTTAGACAGCATCTATTGACTCCTAGTGCCCACTGCACTCATCTTTTCCTCTCACTGTGATTATTTCACAAGTTGTACTTAGAATGATAATCAGTGTTTCAAATATTATGATTATGTCAACATTGTTCACTTTGCAGTGATTATTTCTTAATACCATGTGTTTTTTCCTGGGTTAGCAACTGTCCTTTTTTATTCACTCGTGTAGTTTTCTATACATTTATCTTTAATGATTTCAAGTGCTCTTTCACATGTGTCATACATGAATATATGCAGCTGTTTCTGTAATAACATCAGATATGTTTTACTGAAAATTTTCACCTTCTGTAAAGCTGTGTTACTAAATGTCATGGGGTTTATGGAAAAAATGAGGTTAAAATAGGTGTCTCAAAACCTGTGCAATTTTATAATCAAAGCATTGACAAAAATAACAATTGGCACCTTTAGAGATCCCCTGGAGAATGTGCGTGGGTAGCTCATTGTGGCTGTGATTTGCTTTAAGGATATGGAAAAGAAACGGTGGCTGATGGGTGGGCACTTAGATAGTATCTGTGAAAATGGAGCTCTGAGCACCAGAGGAAGAGCAACCTGCTATCAACTGAGAGCTGTGCAAGGCTGGGGATGTGCCTGGTGGAGAGGGAGCCCCAGGCTCATTATGCTCATTTTTAATAAAAAAAATTAATAAAGTTGAAAGAGATTCTGGGACGGTAATAATGGCAGCAGAGACTGTTTTTTTTAAATCTCCCTGAATCCCTGAATATTGAACAACAAAATCAACCAGACAGACATTTATAACAAAACTGAGTGACAAAGTATCCCCAAGAACCCCAAGATACAAGTAGATGGGGTCAAGCTACCAATAGCTATAAGGCCTGCATCATGTCAGTGTCTGTGAGGAAGGAATGAGTTGAAAGCATTCATGAGGACTGCACCCCCATGACCCAAACACTTCCCACTAGGCCCCACCTCCCAACACTGCTACACTGGGGACCAAATTTTAACATGAGTTTTGATGGGGACAAACTCAAACCACAGCAAGGGTCAAATACACAAGCTTTATCCACAACAGAGATATCTTAAGGTTCCCCCAGGCTGGAGGAAGAAACGGCCTCATCTTCTGGCTTTGTTACCCTTCCAAAGTAGGGAATTAGTGATGTGGACCTCAAAAGTCGAGACTGGTCTTAGAAGTCAAGCTGAGTCATCATCTGTGCTTATGACTGGTATTACTGGGCATGTGCATCCACCAGAAGCACCATGTCTACCCACGTCCATTCAGAGGTCCTCTTCTGTGGTCTTCAAGTACACAGGATTGTCAAAGATCATGCCTTTCATGTTCTTATGTTGCCAGTTCTGCCACTTAAGTATCCACCTACTGCTGCCATTGCTTAGAGCAAAAGGGGAAGGATGACCCAGACAGCAGAAGTCCCTTTTGGAGGAACACTGACTTTTGATACCAGAGTGGTCACAGTGATCCTTTGACACTCTCTGCCATTTTCCTTTAGATTGTACCCACTGGGACAGGAACAGGTATATTTGGGAAAGCAATCATTAATCTGTGGTGCTGGAAGGTGTGGGTATTCAAATCCTCTATTCTCTATGTCTTCTTCACGCACATCTTTATCTGATGGCTTCACATCAATTTTTACAAGCTCATGAAAGACAATACAGTCTTGGGCATCAGTAAGGTTGTTAACTAGTGTGGACAGCTCCAAAACAGTGAATTTACTGGCACCATAGGCTTCTTTATTTTCTCCATCTATCCAGATGATCCTCAAATATTGTTAGTACAAGAAAATGAGCTGGGAAGCCAACAAAGCGAGAAAACTTTCCCGAAATTAAAAAGAAAATACCTGAGACTACACACTAAAAGAACACGCCACATACCTGTGAATATCAACCAGAACCACAAATACCAAAACCAAACTAGACTGGAATTTAAGACAAGGAAAAGTCTTTCTGGGCATCTAAGCAAAAACAGGAAGCAATTTACAATGAAAAGTCTTTTCAAACACAATGCTTTATGGCAGAAGAAAATGGACTAACGTGTTTGAAATACTAATGGAAAGAAAATGTGAGCCAAGAATTTAATGACCAGCAAAATGGATTTTCTCAAGAATGAAAGGCACATCCTGTTATCAACATGAAAGAATTTAGAAAATATTGCCCTCATGGATCCTTTCTGAAGAATCTACTAGAGAACAAGATTCAGACAATAAAAATGACCAGAGAAACACTGATATAAGTTCTAGTAATGAACAGTAAATGTACAGTCAATACAGAACAGAGGTGAGCATACATCATGCAGTGGTTGTGTCTTGACAGTGTAGACATAGTACAATTGTTTTAAAATGGGGGGAGGATAAATAGAGAAAATATATGTAGTAAAAACACTGTTTTCAGTAATCACATTGGTGGTGGGAGTATTTGTATTGTTATTCTGAGATGATCGTATAAGTAAGATAGAATAAAGCATATGAATTAATATGGAATATTCTAATTACATTAATATGGTTTGGCTGTGTTCTCACCCATTTCATCTTGAATTGTAGCTCCCATAATTCCATGTGTTGTGGGAGGGACCCAGTGGGAGATACTTGAATGAGGAGGCAGTTTTCCCCATACTGTTCTCATGTTCATGAGATCTGATGGTTTTATAAGGGGAAACCCGTTTCACTTGGATCTCAATTCTCTCTTGTCTGCCACCATGTAGGACATGGCTTTTGCCTTCTGCCATGATTGTGAGGCCTCCCCAGCCACATGGAACTATGAGTCCATTAAACTTCTTCTGCTTTATAAATTACCCAGTCTCGGGTATGTCTTTATCAGCAGCGTGAGAATGGACTAATACACATATCATTCCTGTGTCATTGAGAACCAGGCTTCTCAGTGTGAAAGAAAGAAGATGCAGATATAAAATAGAAAAGATTACATAAAAAAGTAAAAGAGTAAGAGTAAAAACTCATGGAGATTTTTTTGAAGTAGGAATACCAGTAAAAACTCATGGAGATTTTATATTTAAATATCTATTTTCTAGTTGTCTTCACCAAAAAGACCTAGAAACAATTACATATCC
This sequence comes from Symphalangus syndactylus, assembly GCF_028878055.3. NCBI lineage: Eukaryota > Metazoa > Chordata > Mammalia > Primates > Hylobatidae > Symphalangus > Symphalangus syndactylus. The sequence goes on along the minus strand of NC_072426.2, from coordinate 157,228,823 downwards.
GTTGACATTCTCAAACCCCAGGTCTGTGAATAAACATCACAGTCCAAGAAATGAACCAAGGCTTCTAGAAAAAAAGCTAGTTTTTAGTTATATTGGTCATGTCAAATATCAAATATGTTTTTTAAAAAGCAAGGAAAAAACTAAAGAAAACATACCAAAATAGTAGTGGTTATCTCTGGGGATGGTAAGAGTGTAGGTAATTTTAATTTTCACCCTTATACCTTCTGTATTTTACAAATTTCTATAATGAACTTATGATCAAAATGAAGCTACAATTGAAAAAGAAGAGCTTTAAAACAAAAAGACAGAGAAGGAAATTATATTATGAAAACACACACATAAAATACCTGCATTAAAGTGTATGTTTTGAAAAAGGATCATCAAGCAGCCAAACAAAACACAGCAATTCAAACACTGTTGAAAGGAATCCTTCTCTGGGGTCGCTCTGCACACACTCCTCTCTCTTGACAGAAAGATTCCTCAAGTATACAGGCAGAAATGGCTTTGGACTACATTAAGAAACGACAGCCCAGCATCCCCACGTGAGACTCGATGCCCTCCCTGTGGCTGCCATGGCCCTGAGTGAGGAATGCTCTGTCAGCCCTGCTGGGAAGCAGAGGTAGAGAGAAAGGGCAAGACCTCCACGCTTTCATTTCAAATGCTCATCACTGGGCTGCAGGTACTTGGGAGCTATAGATAACTTCTTTCCAGAAGACACGGTATCCCAAAGAAGTATCCTGTTAGCCTATTCTCACCTTGCTATAAAGAAGTACCTGAGATTGGGTAATTTATAAAGAAAAAGGGTTGAATTGGCTCATGGTTCTGCAGGGTGTACGGGAAGCATGATGCTGGCATCTGCTTGGCCTCAGAGGAGGCCTCAGGAAACCTTCAATCATGGCAGGAGGTGAAGGGACAGCACACACATTACACAGCCAGAGCAGGAGCAAGAGAGAAAGCAAGGAGGGTGCCACACACTTTCCAACAACCAGATCTCACAAGAAGTCACTCACTGTCCTGAGGACAGTGCTAAGGGGGATGGTGCTAAACCATTCATGAGACACTCATCCCCATGACCCAGTTGCCTCCCACCAGGCCCCACCTCCAACACTGGGGATTACAATTCAACATGAGATTCAGGCAGGGACCCAGATCCAAACCACAGCAAGTATGAAATGGAACAGCACACCTCCTGCCTCAAGTCTTCCAGCATAGCCCGGAAACAACCATCTTGTCACCGGAGGCAGGATGCTGACACATGCGGCATCTTCAGGAAAATGTTTTTATCAGAAGTTCTTCTCCACGGGTTTCAGTGACCACAAGAGTTTAGTGGTCAGGGAAGGGGAAGACACGGGCATGGCTGCCAAAAAGAAAAGTGATCTAATCACTTATTTTGGCCCCAAAGTGTCTTTACAAGTAAACTATCTGATGCCTCAATTTCCCTCCTGCAAAATGAAGGCAATCTCACTTGTTATTTATTTTACAGGAGTGCAATGAAGATTAACGAGAAGGTGTTTATAAATATCCTAAAAGCCCCTGAGAGAAAAGTGGCTAAGTTTCAGGTGTTGCACCATACAGAGCTATCTTGGCACACACAAAAATAGAGGGAAGAAGCTCAAAGGGAGAGTTCAAGTCTTAAAAATACACCGCAGAGCGGTTTCTCAGTTGTTGGGTGTTATATAGGTCTCTGCATGCGGCTGACTGTGAGCGAGGTGATTATAAAATATGGGACAGCGACTGAGCAGCATCCTTGCCAAGGGGAGAACGGGGGCTGTCTGTCGCCGGAAGCTGAACAAAGACTGAGTGAGAAAGAACCCGAAGTTCCTAGACAAACCATCCTCAGTGGAGGGTCTAGGTTAGTGTTGTCAAACTCTGATGTGTATTAGATCACCTGGTGATGTTGATAAAAGGCATAGTTCCAGACCTCATCTCCAGAAATTATCATCAGTGCATCCGGAGTTGTGCCAAGGAATCTGCATTTTAATCAGCAAATTCTTAATCCTACCACACTTTGGGAATCAGTAGTCTAAACTTTCCATTAGGAAGTTTTGTGGTGAACTAATGGTCACATCATTCTCTGAAGGCAGAGAAGAGCTGGGACTACCAGAATTCTAACTCTAGCTCTAAATTTTGGTCCAGAATGAGATAATGGAGAGAAAATAACAGAGGGCAGGGAATGCACAATTTTGTGGGGGCAAAGTGTCCACCATGACTAAATACAGTCACTCACATACCCATGGCAACAAAAGGCAACCAACTGAGGCTGCGTAGTTGGAATAAATAAACATTCTAGATCCATGCTGTCTCACACAGTAGCCACTAGCCACATGTGGCTACCAAGCATTTAAAACGTGGCTAGTCAGAATTGAGATTTAATGTGTGTATAAAATACACATCAGATTTCAAGGACTTCATACCATATACATATATACATATATATGTGTGTGTGTGTATATATATATCTATGTCTCAAATATTTCATGTCTTATTTCATTCATGTTGAAATGACAATGTTTTGGACATACTGTGTTAAATAAAATATATTTAAATTAATTTCACTTGTTTCCTGATCCTTTTCTAAATGTCACTAGTGGAAAACCGAAAATTACTTATGTGACTCTCATTATACTTCTATTAGACAGCACTGTTCCAGATCAGGACACTGTCTGGGTCTTAACTGATAGAACGCCTTGATCTTGGAGCGTGCTCCTTCTGGAGGATATTGGTGGGCCAAGAGCCCCTTCTACACTGCTGTCATAGCAGGTGACTTAATGGTAATGGCCCCTCAAGAAAGACGAAGAGCAGACAGCCCTGGCCCAGCTCATTCACTAGTCCCGGAAGCCTGCCAAATATAAACACTCCTGCAATATAGAGAAGGAGTCAAAGGACGTACATTGATTAATGACTGAAAAGATAACAAAAGCCCAGCAATGCCCAAAGCTTGTGGCCACTGCATGCTGTATAGTAGCCTCTAGCTCCCGGCGTCTCGCTCCTACCCATGTCCCGTGGGGAAGGGCAGGATGGGGACGGATGCAGAGACAGAGTGAAGGGATCATACTCCTTGCTCTAGAGGGGGGAAGAGCAAATTTGGGCCATTTCATTTTCTCCTGGAGTAGAACTTGCACCTGGTACAAACCTACCCAGTGTTACCTGTGATGACTGGAGAAATATTTTTGGGAATTATTTCTTTAATTTAAAATAAGTCATTACATTATTATTCAGGTTTTTTTTTCATCACTGGCCCCCAAATGCCAATAAAGACACAATTAAAGCATGAGAAAAGTTCTTTCAATGACAGAACAAGCAGAGATAAATTTGTAGGTTATTTCGGAGCATGACAAATTTTACACCTAGAGAAAAGTGTAAGAAAAAAGGATTCTCACCTTGTTAACTAAACTAGAACAGAGGATTCAGATGTGCTCTGACTTCCTGGCCGCTGTGGGTGCTGCAGTACCCTACAATTCTACAAAGACTCAACTCCCACAGCCTCCATCTCTCTGGGATGCTCATTTGAGCCCCCCTCTTGTCCCTTCTGTTCTAGAGGTCCCAGAGACCGACGCCATGGCATCGACAAGCTCTCCACCTGAATCTCAGGATGCCAGGACATCCACACCTCTAAGTCTGGAGTCAGTGCCCATGGCAGCTTTCCTCAGTGACCCAAATTGTAGCATCGTCACTCACAGGCAAGAGCTGCAATCTATGTTGAAAAACCCAACTTTCCAAAACGCAAAGTTAATGGCCTCTTGTGAGACCCTTGTGTCAGGTATGACCTCATTCACCCAACAGAAGGAACTGGATGAGACTAGAAATTATATCAAATTATGAAGAGGGAAGTTGTACTTTCTCTTGCCCAAATGCTACCTCATGGGACAGTGTCCGGGATGCTTCATGGCGTTTGAGCCTACGTGTATTGAGTTATACTAAATTGAATGTGGCAATTTAGTTTAAGCAAAAGTGTACAAGAGAAGTCACAGACATGCTTGCTAGCCACATGCTCTGTGTGGCAATGAGTTACTCCTCAGCCATACAGGTCAGAGGCCAAACAGTCTCCTGATTCCACCATTTTTGTTCTGCTTACTGTGGATTTTCTGGCAGGAAATGGAAATTTGGTTGATAATTACCAGGCGTACAGATAAGGTTTCCTCATTAAAGTCTCATAAAACCGCGAAAATAAATCATTGCAAGTGAAGAGGGAAAGAAAATCTTCTGTTTGGACTTTTCTGTGACCATTTAGGCCAATTATTTTTTCTCTGCCAGCCCAGTGACTTTATTTTCAGCTAGCGTGCAGGCTGATCATCACAGGAAAGAATTTAACGACCTCACAGAACTTTTCTGATTTTGAGTTAATGGTTTGGTATGTCAAGGACATGCTGAGCATGGCAGAATAAATTATGAAACTGCAGCTGAGGAAACACAGCAGAGGAAACCTGCGTAATACATGTCTGCAGATATGATATAGACATAAATAAATACTACAATTCTGAGAAAATCAGAGGGGTCCATTTGGTCTGTCCTGGAGGTCAAAGCTGTTCAGAAGTCACAGAAATGGTGATAATCCCAAATAAGACTCAGCTAAAAACTGGAACATACTACCTTTCCCACTCCCCATCTGGTGGAGTTTCTTCCTTTTCTGAACATCAATTCCAGGCATGGGGGACCCTTACACAATTCAGTTTCTCCCAGGAATTCCTCTCCAAGGATTTCCCAACTCAGCCACAAGCTCAGGAGCTTTCCAATTTTTTTTACCATAATTTCTCTGGTCCCAAGTCTTAGCTTTTCTGCATTCTGGAAAAAGGCGTTACTGCATCGATACATGTTAGCAATAGCTTTCAAGGTTTCATCTAGGGTTCCTGAAAAGTATGTCACCCTTTGGTATGTTATGACTTCTTCCATTGGAGCTGATGCGTGGAGTTCACATCTTCATTAGACTGCCCTTGCAAGAGCAGGGAGAGAAACACACTCTCGAGTAATTTAATAGTTTCAGACTACAAGGAATCCAGATTACTAATGAGCCAAGTTGTTAAAATGAAGATTCTCAGAGCAGATTACTGGGAGGCAAGGTGACCAACTGCCAGGGTTTCCTGGGACTGGGGTTCCCAAGAGGTGAGATTTTTGGTGCTAAAGCCAGGCAAACTTGGACAAATTGATCACTGGTGAACCAGAGACGTTCACAGAAGCTCAAGACAATGTTCATTTCACACTTTCCTGAGAGACTGAACTATGCTGTAAACAGTGACCGCAAAGTACCCAAATATAAGCAGGTTGTGATTTGGCCATCATTTCCTTGCCTTCAGTGGCAAGTAGAAAACTAGGCATGGAGGTCGAGATGCAAGGCTTCGTCTGCTCCAAATGTCCTTGTGACTGTAAGTTTTGTCACTCCACCAAAAGGAACAGGCCAGTTTTAAACTCTTATTCTTAAAGATGGTTGAGGCCGGGCACAGTGGCTCACACCTGTAATCCCAGCACTTTGGGAGGCCAAGGCGGGCAGATCACCTGAGGTCAGGAGTTTGAGAGCAGCCTGGCCAACATGGTGAAAGCCTGTCTCTACTAAAAATACAAAAATTAGCCAGGCATGGTGGCAGGTGCCTGTAATCCCAGCTAATCAGGAGGCTGAGGCAGGGAGAATCTCTTGAACCCCGGAGGCGGAGGTTGCAGTGAGCCGAGATTGTGCCATTGCACTCTAGCATGGGCAACAGAGCAAGACCCTGTCTCAAAAAAAGGAAGGAAAAAAAAAAAAAAAGATGGCTGAGAAAATGGCTCTGACAGCTCCCGGCAGACCAGATGCCCTGTACAAGGTGCTCATACCGTGATGATCCGTGAGGATGACCAGCCGCTGGGACATTGTTTTGTCTTCTACTGAAAATACTCATTTCCTCTTTTCCACCCTTCTAAGTGTGTGGACTAGTCAATGGCTTTTGGGTGCTGCTTGTCTTCTGCTACCTGTGCTTTCAAAGGAGCCCTAGAACAGCCTCCCCTAGACCCAAAGACCCAAACGGCCCGGCCCAGTGGACAGACACACCCCTCCCCAGCCACTCTGCCCCGTCCTTTCTTTCTGTCCTCATGCTCAGGTGCTGTAACAGGCAGGGTGGGCGTGGCTGGAGAAAGGAAAGGCAGCACTCTGGAGTTCAAAGTCCGGTGCATGCCTCCCTCTTGCAACCTGGCACCTCTTCCAGTGCTGTGTCCTGAGCTTTTGAAGCTTGCAGCCCAGAAAGTTTCCATAAAATTGTGTGCAGTTCCCTACTACCCAGCTAACTGTATTCACTTCCTTCTCCATCTTATTTGCTAAGGTGGTGTGCCTATTTTCCTCTCTTTTCAGAAAGTCCATTGACGGCACAGTGCCAGCTTCAAGGAGTTTCTGCTGAAGAGCTCTGGAAGTGACTAATGCACTGAAGGGCATCGTCTCACCCTCATCTGAATGTGTGTCTTGGTCCTCTTCGTCTCTAATTGAAAACATCCAGGCAAAAGTTTATGCCTAAATCCAAGTGTCAAGAACCCAGAATTAGTCCCTGGTTCATTTGAACCTTCATGGAAGCAAAAATTTTGGAGCCGCACCTTCAGGGCTCCCATCGTCTGCCACGTATGAAATAGATTTGTTAAGGGTTGTGAGTGACACCGCAGAGGGGCAATCCATGCTCGTCACTGTCCAGATGACTTGTCCTTGCGGAATGTCAGGCGTGTTGTCGGCAATGTTTGTTGACTGAACCCAGGAAAATGTGATTCTCCTACCTCCTCCTGCATTCATGCTCTTGTTCCTGTTAGCTGTGATTTCATGACTGATAAAACTTGGAAGAGTGCAGCCAGGTGCAGTGGCTCACACCTGTAATCTATCCCTTTTGGAGGCCAAGGTGGGAGGATTGTTTGGGCCCAGGAGACAGAGACCAGTCTGTGCAATGGACTATGGGTCTATGGAGACCTTGTCACTACAAACAAAAATAAACAGTGTTTTTAAATGGAAATTTTTTTTTTTTAAAACTGGGAAGACTGTTAAATAAGAATTTAAGCAGAAAGGAACTATTGGCTATGTGTTTGACATCCCATTGGAAATTCTGATTCCCTGTCAGTTGTGGGCCAGACCCTATACATGACACCGCAGCTGTGGAAGACTCTGAGCACACGCAGCACAGCCTCTGGGTGCTCCTGCACTGCTAAGCAGACAACAAGCCCATCCAAACCTTGGAGGCTGCTGTATCCCCACAAAGCATCCACCTGGTTATATTACAGAAGCATAATCATGGGAACAAGGCTTTTAGAAAACAAGAAAAGGCAGGAAGGGGGAAAAGAGAAACTTTACAGTGGAGGAACTTGACAAACACTACTAAGCCAGTGATCAAGGTTAATATGAACAGTCATAAGTTATGTTGCTATGTGCCCCTGATGGGGGTCTGATGAAAATACCACTTTACCTCTGTGACTTTTCTTTCAAAGACCCGTAACCCCTGTCTAATCATAAGAAAAGCATCACAGTCCAGTCATGGAGCATCCTATAATCCACCTGAGCAGCACTCCTTAAAACTGTCAAGGTACCATAAAAAACAAGGAATGTCAGAGAAACTGTCACAGGCGGAGGAGCCTTGACAGACGTGACAACTCAGTGGAATCCTGTGTCCTGGATGAGATTCTAGGACCGCAAAAGGACATTAGGAGAAAACTCAGGAAATGTGAATAAACTAGAGACTTTGGTTAGTAATAATGTATCAGCACTGGTTCCTTAATTATGACAAATGTACCACTCGAATGTATCGTTAATAAAAAGGGAAATTGTGAAGACTATATAGGAACTCTATGTACCATCTGCTTAATTTTCCTAAATCTCTGCTAAAAATAAAGTCCATTAATAATAATAATGGTAATAATAAAGCACATACCAGGCACTGGTACTATTTTGCCAAGGTGAAGGGAGATGCCAAGAACAAATAAGGTCCCTCCACACCCTGCACACGGGGCTAAGGAGGGAATGGCTAATAATCTTACTAGGTTTACTGGTTTTCACTCCATCTACTTACTAATGTACCAAACAGTACATGAAGATAATTACCAGAGAAGCCAGACACGAAGGTCACACGCTGTATGATTCCATTCTTATGAAGTATCCGAAATAGGGGAATCCAAAAGACACAAAATGCAGGGGCCGTGGCGAGGGGAATGAAGAGAGACTGCTTCATGGTTAGCGGGTCTCCTTTTGGGGACTGAAAATGTTTTCAAACTAGAGAGAGGTGATGGTTGCACAACATTGTGAATTGCTAAATGCCACTGAATGGTCCACTTTAAGATGGTTAATTTTATGCTATGTGAGTTCTATCTCTGCAAAACATAATTAATGACAATAAAATAATTTAGTAACTTAAACATAAAATAATTTTGAAGTCACTGAATAATGATAAAAAATGAAAATGTGATGCTTTTTGTCTATCTGCTATTTTTCCTCCGTCAGGATTCTGGATGTCAACTGGGCAGTACTGTAAAACTGTTAATGAACAAATAAAATCATAGCCATTTTCACTGGAAAAAAAAAAGAGTCAGGACACGGTTATTAGTCAAAAAAGGGATGTGGCTCCAGGACAACAGATTTGGAACCGGACATCTGTTGGTGGTGGGAGATGCCAGGGCTCCTTAATTTCCCGGACCTGAGTCCTTCAGAGGTGTGAGGCCTCCAACCAGCGACTTGAATTCCGTGGTTGTTACCATCTTTGTGTATAAACTGTGGAGAGGGGCAGGGTGAGCATTAAAAGACCCTGCCAGGGAGAAAATCCAAGGGTTCTCAAGCAAGACTTTCGGTGGACCGTTGCGTGAGCGAGTGTGAGCAGGAAGAGAGAGGAGAGAATGGGCCAGGGTCATGGATGCAAATTTTATCTCCTGGACTAAACTGACCGGGTGTTCTTGTTTCACAGAAACCCAGCAGGGAAGACAGGCAATGCAATGTGTGAGGTTTTAAGTGCAACACGGAGCTGTTTCATGGATTTCCTGACACACTTAGGCCATGATAACAGGGCCCTGGGATACGGCAGTTTTCAGAAGGATGTGCTGGGAGCAAATTTAATCTTGTGCCTGGTTTTGGGGGCTCTTCTTTCCTTCCCACCTGTCTCTCCAGACGTGCTCTCTCCCAGCCCAGCCTCCCCTGCCTCTCACCAGGGCTCAGGAAGTCCTCTGCTATGGAGAGGGCTTAGGCAGAGGCCTTGGGTGCTCTGCAGATGAAAGATGGCTGTTCCTCACTCTCTGCTCTGCAATGCCCTTTTCTGGACAGGTGATGCTGAGTGGTGATGCGTTAACTACCCCATGGCAAGGAACTAATGCCTGAAAGATCTCACTAGAATGCGGGAGGAGGGAGCTTTGAGGCAGGGCTGTGAGGTCTTTTACCGTCCTCCCACCCCCAGCCCCGGCACAGCTGGTCACCTCCTCCACACACGGGGCCAGCACAGGGTGAGGCACGAATCCTGAGACCTGCCCCTTCTCAGATTTCTTTCCACTCAGAGGAGCGAGTAGGCCATCCACCATGAAGCCTACACAAGGCGAAGCTTCCCAGCAAGGGCCCCGATGGCCTAACTCAGAGCTCCCGCTTCTGTCCCTCCTTCCAAGTCCCAGCCTTGGAACGTGCAATGGGGAAGAGAAAATCATGATTCCCATGTTCAGGACAAGAAGAGGGAATCGAAAATCTTTTGCTCTTTCAACAATGCTGAAAGGCAACAGAAGCCAAATCACGGCAGAACCTGAGTCTGCCACTTACGTACAAAACTCGCTAGAGGAGCAGTTCACGCTCCGTATCTGTGGGTTTCCCACGCATGGATTCAACCAATGGCAGATTGAAAATATTTGAAAAGAAAATTGCATCTGAACGCGTCCAGACTTTTTTCCCCTTGTCATTAGTCCCTAAACAATACACGATAACAACTCTTTACATAGCATTTGCATTGTATTGGGTGTTATAAGTAATCTAGAGATGATGTAAAGTGTGTGTGCATAGAAGGATGTGAGTAGTACAAGTACTGCACCTTTTCATATCAGGGACTTGAGCATCCTCAGATTTTGGTACCCACGGGAGTCCTGGAACTAATCCCCCTTGGATACCGAGGGACAATTGTATTTATAATCCACCTTCTGAATTGTAAATATATTTTCTCATTCTTGGGATTTTCTTTCTCTTTTTCTGCATTTTAAAAATAGAGACAGAGTCTTGCTCTGCCACTCAGGCCGGAGTGCAGTGGTGCCATCACAGCTCACTGCAGCCTTGACCTCCCGGGCTCTGGTGATCCTCCCACCTCAGCTTTCCGAGTAGCTGGGGCTACAGACGACTGCCACCACACCTGACTAATTGTTTATTTGTATTTTTTGTAGAGGTGAGGTCTTGCTATGTTGCCCAGGCTGGTCTTAAACTCCTGGGCTCAAGTGATCTGCCCACCTTGACCTCCCAAACTGCTGGGATTACAGGTGTGAGCCACCACAACCAGGCTTTCTTGTAATTTTGTTAATAACATTTTTTTCTCCAGCTTTCTTTCTTGTAAGAATAGAGAATATAATAAATATAACACAAAGTATGTGTTAATCCACTGTTTATGCTATCAGCAAGACTTCCAGTCAACAGTAGGCTATTAGTAGTTAAGGTTTTGTGGAGTCAAAAGTTATACATGGATTTTTGACTGCGCGAGGGGTTGGACCCCTACCCCTGTCTTGTTGAAGGGTCAACTGTATATTCAGGATGCTGTGAGAGCATGAGGGGAAAGAATTGAGCCTTTGCGTGGGGGTTAGGGGACATTCCCAGGAGAAGAGACCCCCAGGGCTGAGCCTGGAAGGACCTAAGCAGGTTGAGGCAGCATCCAGGCCCTGGGGAGAGCAACACAGTCACCAAATGAGGACCCTGGCAGAATCCATTCCAGGAACCTTGGGTAGCTCTGTTTGGTTTCCCTGCAGCTCTGAGTCTTCAATCTCTCAAGAGTGGAATGGCACCGAGATGGTGGAGTGGGGCCGAGGTTCAATCCAATCCTGCCCCTGACACCTATTAGCTACGTGTAAACCCCTGTGAGCCCGCACACCCCCACCCCCTACACATTTTGGTGTAAGCGCTCAAGAGTTTTCCTACCCCTTACCTTAGAATCAAGAGGTCTCAGCAGTACACAAAGATCTGAAAGGCCTGCGGTCAACAAGGCAGCACCCCAGGGGCCCCCAGGAGCTGGTTCACATCTCAGTGGAAAACCTGACTCAGGTCTTTCTAGGTCTTCAAGCTTCACTTGGGGAACCGAGTCTTCTGCACTTTGCGAACGCTGGTCCCCACCGCAGCACTTCCATCACTACGTGTTTACTGGGAAATACTGAAGAGAGAAAGTTAGAACAATATTGTCAAGAGTTTCATTTTTTATGACGCAAAATTTATTCAATGACAGAATTCACTCTTAATTTTGACAGTGTATGTTCTCCCTTCTGGGAGGAGGTATGTGACATTATATGTCCTTTTTAATGAAATGGTTGTAACAGTAGATGACAGGATTTTTTCAAATGCCTTTTCCTGGCAAAATTATCATTTGGTAACTCCTGCCAAACTCTTAGTTTTTATTTTGACTGCTCCCAGTTGATGAAATCTCAAAATCTGGGGATCATTGAATTGGTCATTCTAGAACTGAAGTTCTGGGACTAGGTCTCAACTCTTCTTGGTCAGAAGTAATAGATTAGGCCTTTGGCTCAATTCCGAGGTACTTCAGATGCATTCCTATGGGATCTTCCAGGATAGCACAGACTATGCTATAGTAACAAATTAAGCGTAAAATCTCAAAGGCTTAATATAAAAACAAAATTATTTCTTACTCATTACACATCAACCGTGGGTCAACAGGGGTTTGTATACTCTGCTGGTCATTCAGGGACCCAGGCTGATGGAGGCTTCACTATTTATAGCTGCACTTTCTGAATGTGCTTAGAAAGCACACATGACCTCTGAAGACACCACAAAATGTGAAGACTGGAAAGCCACGTAGGAGCTTTTATGTCCAGGCCTAGAAGTGACAAACCTTACTTCTACCCAAATCCCTTTAGTCAGAACTCAGTCATCCTGGCCCAGTCTGCCAGTAAGGGAGGCCAGGAAATGCAGGGGAGCATGTGGATATTCAGTAAATACTAAATGCTTCTGCCATATCAGAAAAATAATGGGAAAGAGAAACTGGACAGGTAAAGGCAAGACTGCAAAGCATTTTTATTTCCAGGTTAAAGTGTTAGCACACTACCCTATAGGCATCAGAGAGCATGAGGGGATTTAAAACAATTAAACTAGTCCCAGTATGAAGGACGGATTAGAAGGAGAAGGCACTAGAGTCAGAGAGACGAATTAAGAGATGTTCTAACAGTGGTGGCATTTGGTAACAAGATCTGCATTAGTGTGATCTAAAGAGGAGTGAAAAGTACGGATAAGCATGAAATTTTCAGCAGAAGATTAATTACATGGAATGTCAGGATTGAAAATCCAGATTTTGGAGTCAAGAGGCAATACTTGAAACCATGAGACCCTGTCAAGGGAGAGAGGAGGGGGCTCCATGCAAGCTCTGCTGCCCCTTGGCAAGGCAGTGTGTACGGGTGTGGATGGAGATGAGACGCCAGCTTCCTCGAGGGAGGTGAGTGTTGAGAGGGCAAAATTTAGACTCGAGCATTCTGTCTTTCTGAAAATGACTTACGTAACCTTCAGATAAAGGGACCAAGAATAAAATCAAGATTTGTATTTCTGTATAAGTTTGGGGCTTTCTATATTTTTTCAACTTATCTAAATTGAAGACATATCACCCTTGTAATAAGACTATAATGTTTTTAGTTTAAAAAAGGAAAGAGGAAAAGTAAGATGTCAAATGAAAAGCAAATTTCCTTCTCCATCTACTGTAAAACTAACAATTTTCCCCTGAAAGTCATGTGCATTCTAGTCCTGTGTCTCCCATCCTCACATGCATTTCCTGAGAACCCAACACCCCATGGGAACTGGATGTGAGGGCTTCTATGAATGAATACATCACAGCATACACACAGAAACACACACCACATTGTCATGGGCGACTCAGTGACTCGCTGTCCATCTTTATCAAACCATTCTCTGACCCATAAATTGGTGAATTACACTTACTGTTTGGAATAGAAAATATATGCACTGGATGCGTGAGAAATTTTCCTTTTCTTTTCTTCTTTCTTTTTTTGAGACGGAGTTTTGTTTTTGTTGCCCAGGCTGGAGTGCAGTGGTATGGTCTCGGCTCACTGCAACCTCCACCTCCTGGGTTCAAGCGATTCTCGTGCCTCAGCCTCCCAAGTAACTGGAACTACAGGCGCCCGCCACCACATCCAGCTAAATTTTTTGTATTTTTAGTAGAGATGGGGTTTCACCATGTTGGCCAGGCTGGTCTTGAACTCCTGACCTCAGGTAATCTGCCCACCTCAGCCTCCCAAAGTGCTGGGATTACAGGCGTGAGCCACCGTGCCCAGCCAAATTTTCCTTTTCTACTCTTCCTAAACCCCTTAGGCCACACACTTCACATTTTTATTTAATGAAGCTACTCTTTAAATACCAGGCATTGCAAAATATGAGCTGTTGGGTGTAAGACAAGGGTGACCCATTCAGAACATAGAGGAATAAGCAGAATTATCCCACTGCTGTTTTGTTGTTGTTGTTGTTGTTTTAAAAAGCTCACAGTGTGCTGCACTGGCAGAATTAAGAGTCTGCTGTCTTTGTGTATGAAGAATGATACCCTATTGAAAACACAACGTGTTCTGGGTTCATGTTTGACAGCCTCAATCCATGGATCACTTTAGGAGTCTCCTGTATCAATACTCATGATAAACAAAGTGATAAAAGACCCGGGGGCAGCAGAGCAGCGTGCTTAAAAATGTGGGCTCTGGATTTAATTGGATTAGAATGCAGAATCTGCCTCAGCCACTCACTCATGAGTGACCCTGGGCAAGTCACGGAGCTCTCTGTGCCTCGGTTTCCTCACTTGCAACTGCCAATAGTGCCTCCCACTCCCTGGGGCTGCTGCAACTATTGAAATTCACAAGCACATCAAGTGCTTAAGCCCCTGCCTCACACAGGATGAGTCGTCCCCAGATGGAGAGCCTTTCTAAAAAACTTCCTCATCGGCAAGAAACGGACCCTCAAATGTCTCCGTGACAGGCTCGGGGCTCAGTACAGGCAGAGCCATCCCCACACAGCTCTGGGCCCCCGAAGCTCCTGACGCTTGGTGGGAGATAGGCTTTTTCACACTGAGGGGAGCACAGCAAGCTCAGCTTAGCTCGGTGTTGGAAGTTTCGGGTGGGAATATATAGGGGACCTGCACAGACCAGGGCACAGTAGGTAGCAGCTTGGCCCGTCTTGGCCCTAGCAGAGAGGTCAGAGAGCAACGCAGTTCTAGAGATGCCATCATGGGTCCCTGGTTAGGATTTCCCATGGCCTCCTATGTGAGGGATCTGCCATATGGGGACGCTGTCATTCCAGGGCTGTGGCTGAATTGCCAACTCTGCCTCATGCCTCTGCTTAGCCAAGGATGGCCTACAGGCTCTTCCTTTCCTCCACCCCATGAACTCCCAAGAAAGACCTGCAGCTGTGGCAGGCACCAAAGGCAGCTTGCATGTGTCTAAAGCAAACTGGTTATCTGAGAATTGCAATACATGCCTTATTTTTTTGGTGATGGTGGGGGGAGGTGTCTAAGATGCTTCTGAGGCTGTTGGCCCCTAGTGCAAGTTTGAAATATTCGGGCGCCGTGTATTTCTCTATTTGAGAACGTTGATTTGGGATATTTCAAAGTTGACCATGATTTCTCTTCGCACATAGTAAACAACTCTAAATGTCATTGATCAGAAAACTAACAACTAGTTATTTCAAATCCCATCAAAGTGCACCATTTGATGATGTTTTTCTACAGTATGAAATGTGACAGACTAGAAACTTTTCTATAACATAAAATGATAGTAATCATACAATTCCATGAAAAGAGAAAGGGGCAATACCAGTTAAGGATTTTGGAAACTGTTCTCTGTTCTACCAGTGTTCACTGGGCTTTGTCTTCCTTTGCAAATCTCCAAAATAGAAGTGTGATTTATTTTTTTTTTCCAGTTTCAAGGGTGTGTACATGCCACGTAAGCTGTCTCTCAACAAACTAAGATGACTTTGAAAATGTCTGTAATCCAATTAAAATCAATATGGGGCAATCTCAGGAAGACAGGAACTTGGATGTAATTTAATAAAGGAACAGGTATCACTTGTACAATGCCTTGACTGGAGAAAGATTGTCGACCAAGGCCTGTGGCAAGCAAGTGCTTAGTAAATATTTTTATGTGTGTGACTTGCTCAATGAGTCCAGAACTCAGAAAAGAGGTAAGGCCAAATAGTCAGGGATTGGCAAGACTGATGGGGCACAACCCATGGAGAGAGACAAGGGATTGACAGACACAAATCCAGCCAGGAGAGTCTCACAGGCCACTGTCATCAGGGAGTCACTTCTTGTGCTGAAATCTTTGCTCACCAAGCAATCTACTGATCGTGCATTTAAATTCTCAGGTGAAATTCTAACTGGAAAATGGGATGGGGTATGAGCATTTTGATCCCCTGGAAAGGGCTAAATATTTGGGAAGCAGTGAAAAATGTTAACTGTGAAATATCTTCAGAATCAGTATCCAGAAATCTCCCATTTTTCCCCATTCTTGTTTCTTTTCACACCCATTCAGAACTCCTGTTGACTTTAAACCAACTCGGAGCCTTGGGAAGCAATTTGTCGGAAGATGAAAATCGACAACAAGCCGGGCGCCGTGGCTCACGCTTGTAATCCCAGCACTTTGGGAGGCTCAGGCGGGCGGATCACGAGGTCAGGAGATCGAGACCACAGTGAAAGCCCGTCTCTACTAAAAATACAAAAAAAATTAGCAGGGCGTGGTGGCAGGCGCCTGTAGTCCCAGCTACTCGGAGAGGCTGAGGCAGGAGAATGGCGTGAACCCAGGAGGCGGAGCTTGCAGTGAGCCGAGATTGCGCCACTGCACTCCAGCCTGGGCAACAGAGCGAGACTCTGTCTCAAAAAAAAAAGAAAATCGACAACAAAATAGGACTTTAGGTCCAAACAATTCTCCTTTAAACACTTTGTGCATGTGATTATCTGCTTTGCCTCCCCCCACATCATCTTTCTTAATTAAATTTAAAATCATGGTTTCTGTTCAGTTTTCAAAAATTGCATAAAATAAACAATGCAGCAGACATGGCTGTATATTAGCTTTAGCTGCCCTGCTGCTTGTGAGAACTGGCCCGTTGTCTTCCACGGTGTAGCTTTCCATCTATAGTATTCTTTCGGGCATCACATTAGAAATTGCAAGCAGAATGTGCATCACCATCCATATAGGTGAAGTGTAACATTTAGAAACTTACTACTCGGTCCCTGCAGTGAGAGAGCAATATTAATTACCTTGTTCCTGGCATGGAAAATGATGAAAATGACCTGCACAATGACGATGTCAAACTGTCTTTTTTAATCTGACACCTGGACTGGAAATGCTAGGAATCTATGACACTTACAATTAAATACCTAAGATTATTAAACACAAGTTCAGACAAGGCTAATTTAGAAATTATTATCAAGACTCACTGAGGAACATTAATAATTTGGGAGAAAATAAAAGCTTAAAATGGCAAAGAGCCCCACAGAGGGACCAAGTACATGGTTTCCCCTTTTAGGAACTGAACTGAAAGTCAACGACATTTGCTTTCTTCAGAATAAAATCACATTAATTAAAAGATGTGTGTGATTAAGAAGAATCTTTGGTATTGAGGTGTTTCCAGAGAAGAGCTGCCGTTTCAGTGGAGGAAAAGGGGAAAATTTTAAATTCTGGATCTCTCTTCTCCTCTTATGTTTTGATAAAGAACAAGGAGGTTACCTCTAACATTTTGTGTTAAACTCAGCTCATTGCTTGACGCCATATTGGCATTTATTCCCACGTAGAATAACATTGAGACAGGAAGTAGTAAAAGATACAAGTACCAGACTATGAGAAAACCAGGATCTGTCTTAAGATATTCTCAAACTCTCAAGAGGCTTCAAGTACATCCCAAGTCATCCTTCTTTAAATTAAAAAAAAAGAAAGAAAAATCCAGAAAAGTACTTTTTATATCAAGTTATTTTCTCAATATCTTAACTGGACAAGAGAAAATTCCCAACTGATTTCAAATGAATTGTCCATGTCTATTTGAAATATTAGAATCCAAAATATGAATAACTAAGGTATTTTTGAACAAGGTATTTTAAACCAAAGTTATGGGAGTGAGAAGCAATATTAACAGAAGAACAGGCTGGGCGCAGTGGCTCACGCCTGTAATCCCAGCCCTTTGGGAGGCCGAGGCGGGCGGATCACGACATCAGGAGATCGAGACCACGGTGAAACCCCGTCTCTACTAAAAAAAAATACAAAAAATTAGCCAGGCAAGGTGGTGGGTGCCTGTAGTCCCAGCTACTCAGGAGGCTGAGGCAGGAGAATGGCTTGAACCCGGGAGGTAGAGCTTGCAGTGAGCTGAGATCGCGCCACTGCACTCCAGCCTGGGCAACAGAGCGAGACTCTGTCTCAAAAAAAAAAAAAAAGAAAAGAAAAGAAAAGAAAAGAAAAGAAAAGAAAAGAAAAGAAACAGAAGAACATAACACGCAGGTATAATGAGAAACTAAAACCTGGCCAAAATCTGATACATTTCCTTAAAAAGAAAAAACCACTCTGTGTGTTAAATCAGAAAGTTGAGTTTTCAGTTCAGTCACTCATGTTTGGACAATGGCAAGTTCAGGCCCATTAGGAAGGAGGGCGTGGTGCTGAAGGGAAGGTTGGCGGAGGGAGGATTAACCATGTAACTGCTTGGCATCCGTGAACAAATGACGGCTCCATAAAGGCCTGGGAAAACAGACAACAGACTGAGGGAGGGACCTGTGAAGAGCCAGCCTTGGTTTTGAGAGTTTTACATGCAAAAAAGAAAGGAACTGGACCCGCCTGCTCCATAGAGAGGGCTCCTCCCTTCCTAGGAGGGGAACCCTGACTTGGGATACAGGACACACAGAGCTTGGAGTGCTGGCAGGCAGGCTACTCCCCCATGATAACTCAATTAAAATGGATTTGCTTCTTGTTTTTGAGATTCCTGTGACCCCTTTAAAGGCACAGCCTCCCAATGATACCTCAGATTACCAGCACCAATACAATACGTGCAGAGGATGCCTCGGGCACAGCTGCAAAGCAGGCAACCTTCACTTTCTTGGGTGGCCCCAGCTTTCTCTCCCTAAGATTTTTCGTGGTGTTTCTTTCCTCTCTACTTCTGAATATGCTGAGCTCTGCATGTGACCCTGGGAATTGTGATGGAGAGCCCTCCTGCGGCTGTATGTGATATGCACCTGTCCTCATATAGTACTACTCTGGTGCTGTGGTATAGGCCTGTTCATCTTGTGCTGGCCTCAAGGCCCTTCACTGCATAGCAGGGCGGAGAGCTCAACTGGAGGAAGTGATTTGGTGGAGGTCAGCCATCAAGGGAAGCTCATCTCTCAAATTTAAAGCTGGAATTTGGAAGGAGCGCCTCAGAGAGAAAGAGAGTCTCTAGGCCTTGACCTTAATGGGCGAGTATCCATCTATCTGAGGACAAGCCAACGGCTGGGACTTGGGAACTCAGGAGCTCAGACAGGGTGGCCTCATTTATGGCAGGCCTTTGGAGCTGGAAAGTAATTAGCTCAGCCTTTGAAAGCAGGGCTGTTTGAATGCTCATGTATGCTAGGTTTTATTTTCCATCTGGTCCACCTGTTAGGGCAGTGTTGAGAGCCTCGGTCCATCCAAGCTAGATTAAAGGGAGTGTGACAGCAACGGCATCCGGGCTTGAGCAAGAACCTTCAAGTGTGTGCAGCACATCTCTGGGGCCGGGAACAGCAGCAGAGCTAAGTGAAGTAAAAGAACCCTAGAAGAAGTCGAAACCCTTGTGAACAGAGCTCAGCTCTCCCTTTTGGCAACAAGGTTCTCTTTCAGCTTCTAAACTTTGATTCTGGATTTGGGATTCTGATTCTTGGTTCTTGATTTTGTTTTATTAAGAAAGTGGTGACTCTTACACTCCAGGCTCTTTCCCTTTACCTCCTTATAAAACTTGCTCCTAAGGGGGGAAACCCCATATCTATTTAATCAGCAAACACGTACTAAAGGCTTCCTGGGTACTGGGCTGCAGGTGATGCTCTGGAGGCTGCACTGTGCCCGACCCCTGCCCTCAGGGAGCTGACAGCCTATTGGTCAGTGCTCATCCCCCAGCTATTTTCATTCTAAGACTGTGAATGAAAACGTTTTATTCTACATCAAAGGAATAGCTGATGTCACCAGCAGCTGGGGCCAGTTTTCTGGGCCCTCAGATCTGTGCAAGGCCCATTTGGGACATGGATGCCAGCTGACCATATTCTCTCTCATTGCTCTACAGAACTGATGGCACTATGGTACCTAGCACACTACCAGCTGGCTCCATCAGTTTACCCATCTGTCTCCCTGCCCCACCTGCCAGACCCATGACTGCACCAAGTTAAATCTCCTAGCAGCGGGTTTAACAATATCTTGCCCTCTAACAAATTTAAATAGACACGAGATACACAACAGATTCAGGGTAATAGGCTATATTAAGTTACAATGGCTTTCCTAGCCTTTGGTGAGAGGACTGTGCCAGTAAATCTTGATTCTAAAAGAAGAGTTTAAAAGTCAGCATCTCCCAGCACTCCCTCTGAAAGGCAACACTCAGACCAGAAGAAAGAGAAAAGGCAGAACATAAAAATAAAGAAAACACAAAGGTATCACCACAGACACACACTGAAAAACAGGATATGTCATCCTCAAGTGAGGAGAATCTAAACCTCCGAGCCTGCTGTGGGCACCTTTGCCACCTTTATCCTATAGTCAGTGCCCAGGATAAGATAAAAATTTCAGTGCTTAGTCACAATAGCAAAGACATCAAAGACATGGAATCAACCTAAATGCCCATCAATGATAGACTGGATAAAGAAAATGTGGTACATATACACCGTGGAATACTATGCAGCCATGAAAAAGAATGAGATCACGTCCTTATGCAGGGACATGGATGAAGTTGGACCACGTCAAACCCTGTGATGCTTTTCTATGTCACTCAGGATAAAAGCCAAGGCCCCAAACAGCCTACAAGGCCGGCCTCCTTTGGGTCCTGAGGGGTCTCAGGTTCCCTTACCCCCTCTTGTACCAGCCATGTGGGCCTCCCTGCTGTTTTTCCACAAGCTGGGCATGCTCCTGCCTTAGTGATTCCCTCTGCTGGGAATCCTCTTCCCCTAGACAGAGCAGGTCCACATCTAGCCTTCTCCACAAGGTTGACCCCGACCACCCCACTGCATGCTGTGACCTTCCCTACCCCTTCTCTGGGATTCCACATCTGCCGAACCCTGGTCTGCTTTCCTTCCTTGAGTAGCCCACGCCGCCATCCAGCGTGTGTCCACTTCTTGGGCTCACTGCTCCAGGCTGGCTCCCTGGGCAGGGAAGTTCTCCTCACCAACTCCTCCCTTTCACCAGACTGCGTCCTCCACACAGCACTCAATAAACACCTGCCGAATGCGGAGTACCAGAGTGAATGGAAGTATAAAATTCTTTTCAAATGGCAGGTGGATCACTTGAGCCCAGGAGTGCGAGACCAGCCTGGCCAACATGGCGAAACGCCGTCTCTACTAAAAATATAAAAATTAGCTGGGTGTGGTGATTCACACCTGTAGTCGCAGCTACTTGGGAGGCTGAGGCAGGAGAATTGCTTGAGCCTGGGAGATGGAGGCTGCAGTGAGTCAAGATCACACACCACTGCACTCCAGCCTGGATGACAGAGTGAGACCCTGTTTAAAAAAAAAAAAAGTTGTACATCTAAAGGTGCTATTTAATATAGGACATAGAGGAATGTGGACATGTTTGTGCCACAGTGGTGCTTCTAACAGTAAGAAGGCCCCGTCTCCTCAGATATCCGTTCTCATGGTTTCCTCTAGCTGGTTCTTCCTACACTCTTACAAATCCCAATGAACTGCTTCATCTTCTCATTTCTAAGATGACCTATTCATCTTCTTCCTGTTTCCCCACCCTAGTAACTCCAAGGTTTTTCTCTCTTCCTAGGACTAGGTATTTTCTGGACCATTTCTAAAAGATAAAGTTTCCACAAAAAATTCCTTCTGGAGTCAGACAATCTGGGTTTGTATCCTGGTTCCACTTTCCTTATCTTTACAATGAAGATTATAATAGTAACTATCCCACGTGGCTGTGTGAGGATGAAAGGAATAAATTGATGCAAATTCCCTAGAACAGCACCTGGCATATATAGAAAGAACTTTCTGTGTTGGCTATTTTTATTCTCAGTATTACTGAATCATGAAGAAAATCATCTAATGTAGACATACACTGTGCTACTTTAACTTGGTTTTAAATGGGATTGATCAACATAACCGAAAGTAAAGCAAAACAAAAATAAAAATTCTATCTGCATCACACAAAATATCTGGACAGGTCTTCACCAAATTTGGAGTTATCTGACTTTCATATAGAATTAGTGGCATGGTCAAAACTCACTTTGGAAAAGTGCCAAAGGAAATTTCAACAGGATGGGTAGTCATTGTCCAGAACAGCCCAAACTCGAGTATATAAGACTCATAGAACCAAAAATGGAGAGAAGTGTTCTGCAAATATTGAGATGCGATGGACGGAGAAAACCTGAGTCATTTTGGACATGAGGCCTAAACTGCAAGTCGCAAGGGCAAACACTCCTACCTGCCCTTGCTGAGTTGCTCTCAAGCAATGTGCCACATGAGCAACTACATGCAGGCTGGCCCAGGTGAGAGACAGAGGGTAGTTTATTTAATAATTGCTCATGCTGGCCGGGCACAGTGGCTCATGCCTGTAATCCCAGCACTTTGGGAAGCTGAGGCAGGTGGATCACCTGAGGTCAGGGGTTCGAGATCAGCCTGGTCAACATGGTGAAACCCCATCTCTACTAAAAATACAAAAATTAGCCAGGTGTGGTGGCGGGCGTTTGTAGTCCCAGCTACTCGAGAGACTGAGGCAGGAGAATCGCTTGAACCTGGGAGGTGGAGGTTGCAGTGAGCTGAGATCATGCCACTGCACTCCAGCTGGGCAACAGAGTGAGACTCCATCTCAAAATAATAAAATAATAATAATAATAATAATAATGTGTTCATGCTTTTCCAAAGCAACTCTAAGGAGATCATTTATCAGGTTAAAACAAATCAGCCCCTTTAGAGAAAAAATGTTAAATTTTCACTAAGATCAAGTCTCAGGAAACATGCTGAAAACTCATGAAAGTCATGAGTTTTGGGATTTAAGGTCAACCCACAAGTAGGGGAGAGATGTATAACAGGATTTAAAAATGATAAGTGACCTTAGAAACGATCATTTTGCAGTTGAGAAAAATTAATAAATTGAAAGGTTAAGTCCGTAGCAAAAAGAGAAAATCTTCTCCCTCTTGAGACACCATCAAAACGTAAGGATCATGTAAGATTAAAAAATATATTAATCTACAATGTCAAAGAGACTAGAGAGTAGCTATCTGCCGATGAGTGATTTCAACAAAAATTTCAACAATAAGGCAGAAAGCCAGTGGAACAGTGAGGAATGACATATATAAGGTGGAGGAGGAGGCAGCATAGTGCTCACTGCGGGTATCTGGATCACAAGGAATCAATGTCCCTGGCCTATTACACAGAATGCTGTTACCTAAGCATTTGTGCTTCTGAAGCTAACAAATAAAAGGTTTCACTTTTGGAAATTAAGTATCCACCCACTATCCCCTGCGCCCCAAAAGACCTTCACATTCTGGGTTTTGATGAATTCCCAGCATAACAACTGCCTTCCCGCCTGATCATCCTAAAACACAACTCTACCCAAACATACAAAAACATACAAAGCTCCTGATCTAATTTTAGAATCTTCTTCTTCTTCTTCATTTTTTTTTTTTTAATAGATGGGTCTTTCCATGTCACCCAGGCTGGTCTCAAACTCCTGGGCTCAAGCAATCCACCCACCTCGGCCTCCCAAAGTGTTGGGATTGCAGGTGTGAACCACCATGCTTGGCTGAACCTTACTCTTAAATATGAATGAGCAACCTAGGACCAATAAAAAATATAAAAAAGAGAATTCATGATAAGCAGACAGGAAACATGATCTCAAAAGGAAGGGTTAATATAGGAAGCAGGAAAGAATTAAAACACAAAAACTATGATATTCTCAAAGAAATTAAAGAAGATATTGCATGTATAAAATGGAATCAGGATGTTTCCACCAAGGAATGGGTAGGAAACAAAATAAAAGGCCTCATAAAAATATGAGGGCCAAGATGAAATAAATTCAATAGGGTAATTGGAAAGAGTCAAGGAAACCTAAAAAATAAAACTGAATAACAAAGAGATGGTATGAGAAAGACAAAAAGAAACTCAGAGAAATATTACCCAAGGCAGCATATACGATACCTGAGGCAGATGGTGGATACGAAGAACAAAGATTCTAGTTCTTTGTAGATTTTTTTTAACGGAAACAATCAATTACCAAAGGATAAATAAAAATTTCTGGAGTAAAAAGCATCCAGGCATAAACATTTTAAAAGCTCACTATATTTCATGCATAATTTATAAAAAGATACCTACACCTATGGAGAATTCTCAGTTTTGAGGAAAATGGCAGCCAATTCCACATCTCCTCCCATATCCTCCCAGAAAAACACAATGCAACAAAACCAAAACATAAAATTAACAAAGAAAGCGAATACACCACTAGTACTCATGCTTTCAGTATTATAAAGAGGCAGACAATCCCACGACCTTCAAATTACTTGTAAAGAGATTTTTAAAAACTCCAACAAAGCCCTGACTACCCGCCTGCCACTGCAAGCCTGTGGGTATGGCAAACAGGAGAGGAGAGGCTTAAAAGTCTGTGAAAAACAGTAGGTGGTAGTAAAGAATTTAGATGAAGTACAGATAAGATCACTCCCAGAGAGAGAAAGTGAAATGTCAAGATACTAAACTGAGATCACAATTGGATAGTTCTCAGCTCTCGCTACAGAGAATTGGCCTGAAAAGAGCAGAATCAGAGCAGGACAGCTTCCAGGGTATAATCAAATACATGAGGAAGTGAAGGAAATAAATAATAAGATACCATGCGGTAATGAAACATAAGAAATATCAACACTTCTCCCTAGCCTGACCTACCACCACCAACTTCATCTCTAAAAGAAACTACACAGCAGAGATGAGAACTGACAGGAGAGAGTGATGGTAAACTACAATATCTGCCCATGAAATGAATAGGAATAGGAAAAGGCAACCACATTCATATAAAAGTATAAGACAGAACAAGTTCTCTAAGGCTCTTCTGTTTATAAAAAATGTCCTCCAAAAATCTAAATATGAAGCTAAAGAAAATTATAACATAACACTCCAAACAGAACTAAATATCCTCAGACAAGCATCTGGGATATTAAAATCAACCCAGTTAAGAAATATAAAAGCTAAACAGAGAAATAGCCAAAACAAACCAACAAAAAACCCAGAAGAAATAAAATAAGGATTTATCCCAGGAAAAATAGCAAGACAGTATTACATCAGAACTGAAAACTGAATTTCAGTGTGTCAAGGTGAGAATATATTCAAAGGAAAAAAAGAAATATATTCAAAGGATAAAAAGAATATATTCAAAGGATAACCAAATAAAAAACACTGAAGAAGAGCAAGAAAAAGCCAAGAGAATGAAAGCAAGATAAAGAAAAAAACAAAAACAAAAAAAAGTTTAAGAAAAAGTGATTGAAATGGAAGAGAGGCAAAGCAGGTATAACATATATATAATTGGGTATCAATGCAAAAGAAAATCAAAAGAATGAAACAGAACTAATATTTAAAACGATAATCCAAGAAAAATGTCCAGAAATACAAGAAGAATTGAATCTACACATTTAAAAAGTCCACCTGGTACTAGGAAAAATTGACACGGAATGATCCACTCTAAAATATATCCTAGTAAAATGATAATATCTGATTTTAAAGATAAGGAAAATATTCTCAGGGCCTCTAAGCAAAAAGATAAAGTAACTGAAAATGCAAGAGAACTAGACTGGCATCAGACTTCCACAACACAAGACAAGGCAACTATGGTGCAGGATTTTCAAGAAATGTAAAGAAAGTTAAAAAAAAAAAAAAAAAAAAAGGACATTATATCTAGACAAGTTGTCTTTCAGGTAAAAGCAAGAGAAAAAGTTTTAAAAGTGCCAGGGGTCAGGGAATGCTATATACATGTGCCCTTTCTGATGAATCTATTAGAAGATGAACTTCGTCCAACCAAAAACTGATGGGGATTTCAATAAATGGCTTAAGTCAACTATTACAAGAAAAATATTTTTAAATTGACTTATAAACAAAATCTAACACTTTGATGTAAAAAAGAGATATACCTGAACACAGTGACTTGAAAGGCTAAAAATAAAGAGATCCATTCCTCACATACTACATAAGAATAAAATCCAAATAGCAGAGATCCAAAGGTAAAAAATATATATATATAACTCTAGAAGTATCTTAGGAAAATATGAGTAAATTCGTCCATAACCTGGTTTTTGGGAGAAACTCTCTAAACTTGCACTGAGAAAAAGATTGATAAATTTGACTACATAAAAAGAAAATACTTTTAAATGACAAAAAATAAGCAAAGATAAATGACAATCTAGGAAAGAATATTTGCAATATTTATCGCAGTTAAAGAGCCAATATTTTAAAGGAACAAATAACTTTTTTAAATTGAGGGAGAAAGATCAGAATCATATAGAAAATGTGCAGAAGACATGAATAGGCAATTCATAAAATGATTAAACATGACTCAAACATATGAAAAGATGTACTCTGTTGGCAAACCTATGAAGAAACAGGCATTTTTCACACACCGCTGTTGGGAATGCAAAATGATACAATTCCTATGAAGGGAATTGCGAAAGCTGGAAATATCTAACTAAACTACATATTCATTCACCCTTCAACTCAGAGAATTTACCCTGAAAATATACTTCCAACAATATGAAAATATGTATGCACAAAGTTATTCATTGGGATAGTATTTGTGATTGGAAACACTGGGAACTACCTAAGTGTCCAAATAAAGGAGATCAGATGAATGAACCATGAGGGGCAGATGGATATCATATGTCTCTAAACGAGATGCCCTAAGGAGGGCACATCACCTATGTAGCATTCCAGTCAAGAATGTGTCATGAATCTAACCATGAGGAAGCATCGGACAAAGCCAAAATGAGGAATGCTCCACTAAAAAAAGGAGGAGGGGGCTGCATTCTTCAGAATATGTAGATGTGATTAAACACACACACACACACACACACACACACACACACACAAAAGACTGTGGAAACAGTCCAGATTGTAGAAGGCTAAAGACACACAGCAAATACACAGACTATGTGACTCTAGACTAGACACTACGCTAAGGGAGAAAACATGCTATAAAGAGCATTATTGGATCAACTGACACAATTGGAAAATGGGTGGTTAGCTTAGATAAAAAATATTTTTCCAATGTTAAATTTACTAAAGTTGAAAATATACTCTCCTTTGTCTTAGAAAATACACAACAAAGTATTCAGGGACAAAGGGCCATTATGTATCTAATTTACCTTCAAATGGTTCAGAAAAAGTTGGGTGTGTCTGTGAATGGAAAGACGGAGACGGAGGGAGACAGGCAGAGAGAGACAAACAGAGAGGGACAGAGAGAGAGAAACAGAGAGAGAGAGAGAGAGAAGCAAGGCCAAGTGTTAGCCACAGGTGAATCTGGGCAAAGTGCACATGGGTGTTCTTTTTACTCATCTTATTCTTATAGCTTTTTCGTAAGTTTGAAATTATTTTTTAAAAAGATTAAAATGTTTGTAAAACTCTTCCAACAAACAACAAAAAATTCTAAACATATGTATTACAAAAAAGTTTACTCATAAAAGTTTCCTTAAAAGTGAACAAAAATCAACCTGGACTAGTAAAGTAGACTTAGACTTTTTTTTTCTGCCATACTATGTACCAGAAGAAATAAAATAATAATTATAGAAGTTGAAGTAATATACTTATAATTTTTATCCTGTTATTTTTCTTTTGTGAAGGCATCAGAAAAACGGTCTAGTACATACAAAGGCTCAGAAAATATCATCTATGTTTCTTTCTTAAAAAATTATTTGAAGAAGCATTCCAATAGACTTGAAAAAGAATTATAATTCCAGTTCTAGTATCAATGAATGGTGCATACAAGAACTGACCATTGTCATTATAACCAATTAAGATAGTGTTAAATCTCAAAAAAATCCTTCCACATAAGTGGATGCAAATGAAATTTAGATTTCTCAGAGATAGAGAAGACACATGATGTAAAAAAATGTAAAAAACAACAAACTGGATTTTAATTAACAAAGTCTGGACAACCAGTAAAGGAAGAAATGTTGTAATAGATTGGGAAATATAAGTGAGTTAAATTATTCATTTCCTATTTTGGGGAAATCAGAAGATAATACATAATCTCGACCTTGATGATTTGTGAAAAATACAGAAAAACTTAAAGTGTAATAAAATGACAAAATTTCTGTGCTGTGAACAGCTGCTGGCTTGAAGTGAGAACTGGGCCAGAAGTTTGACCTCCAAGCCCAAATTCCCTCTTCTTGAAAATGGGAGGATGCCAGCCATCTTATGTTGTCCTTATAACGTGACCAAAATGATGAAAAGTGGTGAGATGTGGAAGGTATCTCTCTGCCAGTACTGAGCTCACGGCAGGGACTCCATGTCCATTCCATGTGTGGGAAGGGACAGTGGATGATGGGAATGGAACAAATGGAGCCAGCAATGCTCTTTCTAGCATGTTTTTCTTCCGCAGCATAGTTCTTATGCTGCTCAGAGTTGCAGACCAATAGATGTTGTTGCTAGAACCTCATGACTCTAGAGTCAGTGCTATGAACAAGCAGTGCTCGAAGGACCTAGAGCACATCAGGAGACTGTCTGGAACCTACTGCAAGCTTCCACAGGAGCATCAAAGGTGAAAGACCTTCAAAAACAAAGGAAAACCTGACTCAAAGATGGGCAAAGGACTTGAATAGACTTCTTCTAAGAAGATATACAAATGGCCAATAAGCACAGGAAAAGACACTCCAAATCACCCATCATTAGGGAAACGCAAATCAACCATGAGATACCACCTCACACCCACTGGTATGGTTACCACCACCACCACCACCAACAACAACAACAACAAAAAACAAAACAAAACAAAAGTACAAGTTTGGCCAAGGATGTGGGGAAGTTGGAATCCTTGTTCACTGGTGGTGGCAATGTAAAATGGTACAGTCACTGCGGAAACAGTATGATTTCCCCTCGAAAAATTAAAAATATACCATATGATCTAGCAATTCCACTTCTGGATATATGCTCGAAAGAACTGAAAGCAGCGTCTTGAAGAGAGATTGGCACACCCATGTTCATAGCAGCATTATTCACAATAGCTAAAATGGGGAAGCAACACAAGTGTCCATTGATAGACGAATGGGTAAACATACTGTATGTATATAGTATATACATACAATATAATATTATTCAGACTTCAAAAGGAGGGACATTCTTACACATGCTACAACATGGGTGAACTGTGAGGACATTATGCTAAGTGAAATACACCAGTTGCAAAAGGAAAATACTAAACTGCATGATTCCATTCATATGAAGTATTTGCAGTAGTTAAATTCATAGACACAGAAAGTAGCATGCTGGTCTACTTTGCCAGGAGCTGGGAGGAGTGGAGAAGGGTGAGTTATTTTTTAATAAGCATAGAGTTTCAGTTTTGCAGGATGAAAAGAGCTCTGGAAATGGATGGCAGAACGGCACACTTAAAAATGGTTAGGATAGTAAATTTTATGTTATGTGTACCTTACACATACACAAAAATTCCTTAAAGAAAGTGAAAGACCTTAAAATTTATGAGTAAAACTATGCCTCCAACAAATACATCTTCTCCTTCTCAGAGTAACAGTTCCTGGCTTGCCACCAGATCCTGGTGGAGATGACTGACCAGGTGACATCAGATGACCAGACACCCAATACTCATCATTCATGAACTGAGTGTTATAAGATCTACTTGGTCATAAAGTTGGAAATTCCAAGAGGTGCTCCACCATTAGGGACAGATGGTATCTACAGCTCACAGAGGCATAAATAAATCATATGTGATCAGGAGCCCGGGATGCTGCCCCAGCCACACTGACAACATGCCCTCCACCTCTACCCATGGCCTCATGGTAAATTCCTGATGACCTATTGACAAAAGAGGAAAACAACTGAAGCCAAATGTACTGTAATTTTGGCTCTGTACCATATGCCAGAACCAGCCCCAAGCAGAGTATTGAAGTCATTATAGCCCCACTTCATGGTAACCCTGAACATGGGGGAGGAAAATCCTCCCATGGGGGCAGTACTTTGCCTGTAGAATAGATGGTCTGGACATTGATTCGCGGAGTAGCTAACGGTTGGCCATATGGTCAGGGACAATGTTATAGTTTTTTAAAAGGCCATATATAATTAGTTTATTAAAATGTATATATGTACAACTGAAACTACATACGGCTTAACATTAACACTATGGGTGGTTTTAAAATTTTTCCGTTATATTTTCCTAGTTTTTTTTTTCCCGATGGTTGTGTATTATTCTTATAAACAGGAAAAAAGTTAACTTTGTTTTTAAAAGAAACTTCCTTATGGCTGTGCATCACAGGAACCCACTCAGCACACTCTGTGGAGTTTATTTTGCTCTGAAGTCTGCCTTCTGTAAGCAACACTGTGGTCAGTCTGTGGATACATTCCATTATGGCTCCGTATGAGCTTGGTTTGGCATGCTACATGCCAAAGACAGTAGAATCACAATGTTTATAACTGATACAGTCATACAAATAGGATACAAAATGCAGGGCTTTCTGTTGATGTGAAAGTACACGAGGCAGCGTGGCATCTCCCGCCATTCAGGTTGTGGCATGAGCCTGGCTAGTGTGTAATTCCTAACTCTGCTGTTCACCAACCATTTGACTTTTGACAT
This sequence comes from Symphalangus syndactylus, assembly GCF_028878055.3. Lineage (NCBI taxonomy): Eukaryota > Metazoa > Chordata > Mammalia > Primates > Hylobatidae > Symphalangus > Symphalangus syndactylus. The sequence goes on along the minus strand of NC_072426.2, from coordinate 157,198,727 downwards.
CACAACCGACCTCCAAGCCCAGATTCCCTCTTCTTGAAAAGGGAAGGATGCCAACCATCTTATGTTGTTCTTATAAAGTGGCCAAAATGATTACAAGCAGTGAGATATGGAAGGCATCTCTCTACCAGTACAGAGCTCACGGCGGGGACTCAATGTCGATTCCAGGCATGGGACGGGACAGCGAATGATGGGAATGGAACAAGGAGATGGCGCAGTTTTTTCCCAGCTCTGAACAGCTGCTTAGAAAAGGACTCAAAAGTCTCAATTGACTTTCTGCCCCAGTAGACCAGGATCAAATAGGTTATGAGCAAAAGGTGGCTGGTTGGAAGAGAGGGCTATCAGTGCTTTGGGAAACGGAAGTGGGAAGATCACTTGGGGCCAGGTGTTCAAGACCAGCCTGGGCAACATAGGGAGACTCCATCTCTACAAAATTAAAAAAGAAAGAAAAGAAGAGAGAGATATGAGGAGTCTTCGTAAACTCCTCCCTTCTCCCTCAGGGCCCCGATAATTCAGTGGGATTAAACCCAATATGGGTCGGAGCGACTCCCCAGGTGCGTCTAACACCCCCACCCGCAGAGGGGAAGTCACGGAAGAGGAGGGCAGCGTTTACAGTTTTGAGGAGCCAAGCGCACCGCAGCAAAGCCACACAGGAGGAGCCCTTGCTGTTCTCTCTGTTCTCACCTTTTACTTGGGAAATAATTTGAGAAAGATCAGCTCCAGCGTGTCCCAGGTGGACCACGGCTGGAGAGCCAGGAGACAGCATTGCAGTTACAAAAAAGCAGTTTCTACACTCCAGCGCTGCAGGAAGCGCACGGCTTCTCTCTCCCTCCCGCCTAGGTTCTTAGTCTTGTAGAATCCGATGCTACAGGGGCACAGCCAGCTCCCAGGGCTCACCAAGAGCAGATTGCGCGCGGCTCCTCCCAGCCCCGCGGGGTTTGGTGAGGTCTGTGGACAGCCCGAAAGCGCAGTGGAGGGAGAGCTTACTTACCACCCACACGCCGCTGCACACACGCTTCCGCTTCCGTTCGATTCGCGTCTGCGGCCTGGGCTGCCCTCATTGGCTTCCTACCACGAGTAGGGACCAGGTGCTCTCATGAATCTGAGGGCCCTCAGCTGTGAAATCACGCGGATGAACTCATTCAAAGGTCACTAACCCTAATCTATGAAACGTACCTAGCACAGTACTGGAGAAATAAGGGAAGGTCATTTAGAGTTAAGGTCACTTTCCCTTAGGCAGTTAGAAAGTTTCTGGAGTTTTCTAGGGTGCTCTGTTAGCTTTCCCTGTGATTTTCAGACAAGGAGGAAGAAACCGCATAGGAAGCTCTTGTCTCCAAAACAGAACTGCAGGAGGCTCATCCAAGGGGAAGGCCAGAGGCAGCCAAGGGGACACTGCTGAGGTGCCCTCATGCCACCGTCCCCTCCACGTTTCTACGTGCTGTCCAAGCTTGTGACATCTGAAATATTTCTAACCAACCAAAGTATTTTAACACCAGCTGTAGTTACTGAAATGTGGGCAGGTTTTTTCATAAAGGGAGGTTCTGAGTCAACCTTCAACTCCCCTGGATCCTTTAGAAAAGAAAGAAAAGGTGGGGTGGGCTTGGGGGATGAGAGAGACAGGGAGAAAGCAAAGAGGAGGGAGAGAGGAAAGAAAGAGAGAGAAAGGCAGCGCTCCCTTCCTTCCTGCTGGTTTCCCTGATGTAATCTATTATGTCTGGGAATGACAGGCTTGAAGAAACATCTGGGACCCACCATGTGCCTTCTGCTATGCCAGAGAAGAGATGATTTCTGGATATTCATCTAACATGGGAGCACTCTCTAAGCCTACCAAGGGGAGCAAGCAGGCTTTTCTCATTTATTGTGCCAGATGAGAGAATTCAGAGATTCGAGAGAAAGTTTTCATTGCAATGTCAAGGTGGGAGTCCTCAGGATACCCCCCACCCTGAGAAGCGCAAGCCCCATCTGCTCTGGGAAGATTCGGGCTGTGGAAAACAAGCTCACTTTTTTTTTGTTTTGTGCATACACTGGAATGAATAGAACATTTCAAGGACTTTTGAGACATCAGTCAGCTAGGGCAAGAACAAAGTTTCATTTGCTAGACTCAGTCAAGCCACTTACAACTGAGATTCTCCTCTGTAGATACTGATGATTGCTAATAGCTGGAAGAGTCACCTACAGGAAAGACTGACAGTCAATTAACCTCTGGTGGAAACCAGTGGCTTCAAGTAGAAAAATCACAGCTTTGGCCGGGCGTGGTGGCTCACAACTGTAATCCCAGCATTTTGGGAGGCCGCAGCGGGCGGATCACGAGGTCAGGAGATCGAGACCATCCTGGCTAACATGGTGAAACCCCATCTCTACTAAAAATAAAAAAAAATTAGCTGAGCTTGGTGGCGTGTGCCTGTAGTCCCAGCTACTCGGGAGGCTGAGGCAGGAGAATCGCTCGAACCAGGGAGTTGGAGGTTGCAGTGAGCCAAGATCGCACCACTGCACTCCAGCCTGGCAACAGAGCGAGACTCCATCTCCAAAAAACAAACAAACAAAAAAATTGAAACAAAAATAAGAAAAATCACAGCCTCGACCTGACAATGAATTTACTGTGGTTCAATCATTTAGAATTTAGTCTCAACAATCTCGAGAAAATTCTGAAATTACTTCTGTGACTCTCCTCACTTTCCTTTCATAAGGAAGGGGAGCTGCAAGTTCAGAGTGCCTCAAGGGAATGGTCAATATCATGTATAAACAGATGATTAATAGCCAGAAAAGGCATCAGCATAAAGATCAAGAACAATATTTTTCCATGTGTATACAGGAAAGATGGTTTTGTGTCAAAAGACAGCTGAAAGAAGTGATTTGTTTTCTTTTTGATGACTTAAAAAATGAAATATTTATAGGATTTTTAAAAGCAATCATTTGCTTATTGCCAAGAAATGCACTTGGCTGTTATGTTAAATTAAGAAAAAAAGGTCTCCAACTTTTATGTGTTAAAAACTGTAACTGTTTATTGGGAGCAGAAGACTAAAAACTCTCATTTTATTGCAGCCTATGACATATACTCAGCAATTAACCTTTAACAGTGAAACCAGAACATTCCTTCGAAGTTCTAGAATTCAGTGAGAATCTAAACATTTTCTCCCAATATTCTTTTATTACAGACAATTTCTGGTTCAGTAAAAGTGCACTGCATTATAAGACAGCATTCAAAACACTGGGGAGAAATATGTTTTAAACTATTTATCATCCTATGGGGTTTTCATTTTCTGCTGACTGTTACAACCAGAGAATTGAGCGTCTTCTCAAGGGAGGAAAGCTATTTATGGATAGTTTGTGATTAGGAGCAGCTGCTCTTCACCATATATTACCTTTTTGTGATAACCACATTTTCACACAAAGCTACCACTAATAAGCTGGTGCACACTAAACAAACTGCAGCACAACCGTTACCTTGAAAGGAAGATGTCAATGAAAAGCTCTTCCAGGTTTTCGTATCCTTGAGTTTCTTCATTGTAGGAGAATAATAAATCTGAAAGCCTGTTGCATCTTGGGAATCTAATGTTACTAACAGAAGAATACGGTCAAGTAGTTTCTGTGCAGCTTTCACTCCGGGTTAAAATGAAAAACATCTTACACGAGAGGCTGAATCTTCATGGGAATTAGAGATGCTTTTTATTCAACCCATACAACCAGGATGAAAATGTATGGGTTGTGTTGTAAATGTTTCTCTACCAAGCTGGAGACCAAATCATACTCGCATTGTGCTTGCATACTTGAGAGCAAGAGGGCAGAAAGAATTTTGAATTTGAATATGCTGTTCCCAGCCATCCAGGTGAAAAAGTTTTACAACGAAACAGTTACTTTCTCTCAAAATATTTCTGATTAGCAATGACTAATTCGGCTTCCCCTGGTGGACTTTTAGAGCTGCAAAAGCCAAGAAATCCCCTATCATAATACTGTTTTATTAAAACTTAATTAGGAGATATGATACTTTGCCTGGTAAAGACTCAACCACGCAGAATAATTTTGCAGGAGAATTATACATCAGTAGGTAATCCTGAAATGCAAATCCTACGTAATGGATGCAGTTGTAAAAGTTCCAAAATAAAAGTGACCATTACATGTGTTGGAAAATAGTTTTAGAATAACTGCTGACCAGGATGTAACTGGACACAACAAACAATGAAGGGGAACTTGACAATGTCTTTTCAAAAGCCTTAAACATGGGGAGAGCTACAGACTTAGCAATTCTAATTACAGGACATGTTCAGGTTTCTTCAGGGATGTTTGTGACGGCCTGAACATTCACATCCGAAAAAATGTTTCTGAAAATATCCAACAATGAGAAACAGAAGGAAAATGATTTAAGGAAGGCATCACCATGCAGCCATTTGGAGCAAAGTGGATGAATATTTAAAGCCATGAAAAATGTTAAGGATAACTATGGGAAAAAGGCAGGTTACAAAACAGTTTAGACTGTATGGTCCCAATTTTGTTTTAAAATATATATTTTAAATATATATTTAATATATATATTTAAACATATATTAAAATATATGTTTTAATATATATATTTTAAACAAAATTGAGACCATATAGTCACATATATATATATATATATATTTTTTTTTTTTTTTTTTTCCTTTGTTCAAAGGAAACACAGTATATTGAAAATGATCACCTTTGGTTGATATAATGATGGTTAATTCTTGTTTGCTTATTTTCTACTTTCTTGTAATTCCCAGTTTTCCTATAATAAACATAGTTTTAAATAAAAATAATAATAAGGCCAGGTGCGGTGGCTCACACCGATAATCCCAGCACTTTGGGAGGCTGAGGCAGGCAGATCACCTGAGGTCAGGATTTCGAGACCAGCCTGATCAATGTGGATAAACCCAGTCTCTACTAAAAATACAAAATTAGCCGGGCGTGGTGGCTTATGCCTGTAATCCCAGCTACTTGGGAGGCTGAGGCAGGAGAATCACTTGAACCTGAAAGGCGGAGGTTGTGTGAGCCGAGATTATGCCATTGCACCCCAGGCTGGGCAACAAGAGCGAAACTCCATCTCAAAAAATAAATAAATAATAATAATAATAATAAATGTTAATATCAGTGAGGCTTTATAAGACCAGATGTTCCAAATATTTATCTGTTCTCCACCTATGAATAGCTCCCCAATTCTTCACCCCATTTGTCTAACACTGCCCCTGTATTGTTGGCGTGTGTGAATATATGTGTGTTTTGGAATCTTTCAGGCCACACAGAATTCGGTGATAAGGTGGCACAAGGGGTCTGCAGTTCAAAGTGAAGACTAGAGACATTTCAGGATAAATGTGTACAGCTGCCCCTCAGTATCTTAGGGGGAATGGTTCCAGGACCCCCTGAAAATACCAAAATCCGATGCTCAAGTCCCTGATATAAAATGGCACAGTATTTGCATATAACCTACACACATGCCCTTGTCTACTTTAAATCACCTCTATTAAACAGTTTACTCATAATACATAATACAATGTAAATACTATGGAAAGAGTTGTTATACTGGATTGGATTTTTATTTGTATTATTTTTTATTGTTGCATTGTTATTTGTTATTAATATTGATATTGGTATTGCTATGGGTATTGATATTCCCAATATTTTCAATCCCCAGAAGGTTGAATCCACAAATGTGGAAGCTGCAGATACAGAGGGCCAATTGTATTATAATTCTAATATTATGAAAATTTTAATTTCACTCGTTATTTTTCAAATATACAAATATGTTCTATCACATATTTGTATATTTGTATATTTTTCAAATATTAATTACTTTGTTTAAAAATTACTGATAATAATGCCTCCCTAGGAATCCTGATAAGAATGCCTCCCTAATAATATACCGGTACCATATAGGTGACTATATGGATCTGTGTGACTTTGCTGAAGGTCACCCTACCCCAAATGCCTATAATTCCTTCTGCTGCTCTCATGCATATGTGAATGCATGAATTCATTCATTCATTCAGTTATTCAACAAACACCTATGTCTGTGTCAGCACGGAAGATACAAAGATGACGAAGGCACAGCCTCTCTGCTCAAAAAGCCCCACACTAACAGGGCAGAAAGACACACAGAGTACTGTGAAACTCTGTGGAAGGCTGAGTTCCCCAGCATCCTCCTATCGAAGGTTCTTTTATAAGACATATACCTTTAGAGAAGAGAACTTTTGGAGACAGTTACTGGTTTTTCTCCTGTACAGGAGACAGAATTGATGGAGAACAGAAAAGTGGCTCCAGATAAATTCACCTGCTTCCCATGTTTGTGAAGGGGGTACCCTTGGCTATGGTGTTCTCTACCTAGAGAAGGTACATTTCAAAGGGTGAACGTGACACTGAAGCCAGAAGCAACTGTTACTGGGATCTGTGCTGGTAGAGGGGAGTGCTGGGGCCAGCATATTATTCACATGTAGTACAAACCTTAACACCTCCAGATGGTCACTACAGTTACCTAAGGATGAAGTTGTTGGTTTAAATAGGTGACCTGAAATTGTAGAAAAAAAATTTTTTTTAAGATTTCAGCTCCTTGGAGAATGTTAGTGGCTGTCCAGAATGTCTCTACTGAATTGTCTTCAATCTGAGACCTCTCAGCCTGGCTGTGACAGAACTTCCTGTCTCGCTTTTTAGGATCACGTGTGAGAAGGCAGAAGAAAAGTGAAAAGTGTGCCCTGATTCCCGAAGACCAATTTCAGAAATCACCACCAAGCTTTAAGCTTCTTCTTTTCTCGGAAAGGGTCAGGGAAGAGAAAACAGACTCAATCTTAGGGAACTTTGTTAAAATATGCACACCTGGGCCCCACTGTGGACTTCCCAAATCAGAATCTTGAGAGGATGAGGGTCTCCTTGGAGGCCAACCATGCATACTTTGGAAACATTTCTCCAGTGACTGATTCACGCCCCCACGCCATGCACTGATGAGAACTATTGCTCTGGACATGCCCCCTGCACACATCTCCACCTAAAAGTCTCACCCCAAAGACCCAGGCATGACAAGAAATCCCCAGCTCTGAGCCGTAGGGGCCAAGGGACCCAGACAAGAGCCTCTTCTCCAGGGTCTTCAAGCTCAGGCAAATATCTTGCAGCCCAGGTTTATGAAACCTAAAGATTGAGTAGTGAACAGGTGCCAAGATGGGGCCAGTGGAGGCAGGAAAGGCTGTTCCAGTTCTGCTGAGGGTCTTTGAGGTGGTGGAGGCAGCGAAGAGCCTGAGCAGAGGCCTGGCTGGAGCACGGCGATGCCAGCCTTGGGGGATAGGGTGGAGCCAGCAAGGCGGGACTTGGGGTGGGGGGTTTTATAAGCCTTAGTAAAGACTTGGATCTAATTGAACTAACTTTGGCCACCAAAAGGATCCAAGCCGAGGAGTAACACAGTTAGACTTGTATTTTAGAAAGATGCCTCCAGTGACAGTGTGGTAAAAATGAGGCAGGAAATCAAGGAAGAGGCCACTGAAATAATTAGGCGAGACGTAAGGGTGAGCTGAACTAGCATGGTGGTGGTGATGGAGCTGGAGATAAGTGGGCTGACTCAGGAGACTCTTAGGAGATAAACGAAGACCACCTGGTGATGGATTCCATGTGGGATGTGAGGGAGCGATGAAGGGGCCAAGGAGCACTCCTGAGTTTGTGGCTTTAGCAAGTGGGTAGCCAGTGAGATCTTTGGCGAGACTGGGGACACAGAAAGGAAGACCAAGTTCTGATGGGAAAGATGCAAGTTTCGCTGGAAATACTGGCTGTGGAGAAATAGAGATGTCCAATCTGGAACTCAGGGAGGAAGTGTGGGATGGAGATTAAGATACTGAATTATTTTACATGAAAATTCAAGTGCCAGGCGCGGTGGCTTACGCCTGTAATCCCAGCTCTTAGGGAGGCTGAGGCAGGAGGATAGCTTGAGCCCAGGAGTTCGAGACCTGCCTGGGGAATATAGCGAGACCCCATTCCTCACAGAAAGGAAAAAAATAAAAGACAGAAAGAAAATTCGAGTAGAGGCTCAGTAACAAGAAGAAAAGGGGCCCAAAAATCCTTAAAGGACATTGATCATTCAAGGGGTGGGCACAGGGCCTTAGAAGGGAGAGCCAAAAAAGTAAGAGAAAAATCAGAAAGGTGTGATTTTGAGGTTCATGTTCTAATGCTGCTATTTAATCATGCCAAAACACACATAAAACATAGTAAGATCATGATATCTTTACACTCATGACTGTGGTAGAGTGGCTGGGCCCAAAACTACAGGTATTTCAGAAGCCTTAAAATACATTTGGCTTTTTCTCTACCCAAGTGCGGGCACATTACTTTGTGAAGGATACTTTGAAACTCACCAATAGAACTGCAAGTGGGTGGCTGTCAGGGTTAGGGCCAAGTAAACATAAGAAGGAAAGCCAGCTTGTCAGCATCAGACCAGCAATACCCACCAGAGCCAGCCACCGCTGGCTCCATGAGGTCACAGGACTGAAAGGCATGCCTGACTTCAGGGACTCTGAAATCCAGCTGGGGACACACAACATGTCCATGGGGGAAAGCAAAGAACGCAAGAGTGCTAAAACGACTGAAGGGGCCAGCTGAGGCGGGAGGATGGCCGCAGCCCAGGAGTTTGAGGCTGCAGTGAGCTGTGATCATGCCGGTGCAATCCTGCCTGGGCGACAGAGTGAGACTCTGCCTCTATAAAAAGAAAGAAAGAAAAAAGAATGAAGAAGGAAGGAAGGGAGGAAGGAAGGAAGGGAGGGAGGGAGGGAGGGGAAAGAAAGAGAGAAGGAGAGGAGAGAGAGAGAGAAACAGAGAGAAAGAGAGGAAGGAAGGAAGGAAGGAAAGAGAGAGAAAGAGAAAGAAAGAGAGAGAGAGAGAAAAGACTGGAGGGGAATGAGCCAAGACAGAGGGCTCCTATTGAAGTAGGAATTAGTCATTGAAAGCTGCGGGTGGGGGTAGTGGCTCCATTTGCAGACAAGGCATGAAGCAATAACATGTGACAAACTTCTACCATGTCACATTCCAGTGCTCACCTTTCATGTTCTATAGCAAAACTGTGTTGGAAAAATTATATTTGTGATGTTAACCCCTTTCCCCCTCGCATACACATAGAGTATTTATGACGCTAAGCATTACTTTGAGAGGAAGATCCATCATATGTACTCTGTCTTGCAACTGTTATCTTCGTTGCTCCTGAGTTTAAGCCCTTGTTATCCATGCCCGGAACACTGTCCAAACCCCTTTGTCCTTACCAATATCCCACCCTACTTTAAAGGTCCAGCTTAAACTCCAGTAATAAAATATTGCAAAGTGAGCTCTGTCTCCCCTGAACCTGCACAACAGCACAATTGTGGTTTTGCACCTTACCTGACATGCATTGTTTTCATGGCTCTCGTTTAACCCTCATAGAAGTCACTGTGAGGCAGGGAAGGCGGGATCCACCCCTATTAGGGTTAGTCAATAACGCCGAGCCTCGGAGGTCAGAGGAGGGTGTTGGCTGCCAAATCCTAGAGCTGGTGAGTAGGCGGAATGGTTCTGGAACCCTTTCCCACAGTAGCCCGAGCCCGTTGCAGCATGGGCGCATCACTGCTCTTCCATGTGCGGGGGTGACCTTCCCTTCTGAATCCCCTGGAAGGCAATGATCATGTCTCTTACTTTGTGTCCCTAGAACTTCAAAGATGCTCAGAAGCAAGGAGGAAAGCGCTGAATACTTGCTGGGTAAACTCTCCACTATATCAACATTCATATCCAAACAACCTCAGAATACATGCAGGTGCACTTGTATGTCCTCTTTCTATTGATGTGGGTTCCTTCCTCAAACAGTGTATCATTAATTTCTGAATCTGGAAAAGCAGTATTCAAGGCACTATCAAATTTAAACCTCACTTATTGACATACCTTTGCAAAAACCTAGTTTATGACAAGAAGACCCCACATTTTTAAAAAAGCATTCCCCAAAATGAACTACCTTTTGGGGGTGACATTTTTTAAGTCTGTGATTTAGATACTTTTTTTTTTTTTTTACAAATTATAATAAAGATTAATTAAGTACAACATTAATTGACAAGCCCTAGATATCTGGGCCTATAGGAAGTGTCTGAAGATTCTCACTTGGATTTTGAGGGGAAATGAGTCAGCTGTGACAAACCATTTGGGAAGAATGTCTAAATACTCAAGTAAGGATTAAGGAGAATAAGCCAGGCACAGTGGCACATGCCTATAGTCTCAGCTGCTTGACAGGTCAAGTCAGGAGGACTGCTTGAGCCCAGGAGTTCGAGCCCAGCCTGGGCAACAGAGCAAGACCTTATCTCTATTAAAAAAAAACAAAAATCAAGCACCAGCTTACACCGGCTACAAAAAATTCATTTGTCTTTGCTACATGATGGCTTTTACTCTGTGCCCCAAGGAAGAAATGACACTTAATCTTTACTCCTCAGAGTTTTCCCCTCTTAATCCTACTTCACGGTATGAAATTCTGGGCTGGGCGCAGTGGCTCACAACTGTAATCCCAGCACTTTGCGAGGCTGAGGCAGGCAGATCACCTGAGGTCGGGAGTTCGAGACCAGCCTGACCAGCATCTCTATTAAAAATACAAAATTAGCCGGGCATGGTGGTGCATGCCTGTAATCCCGGCTACTCGGGAGCCTGAGGCAGGAGAATCACTTGAACCCAGGAGGCGGAGGTTGCAGAGAGCTGAGATAGCACCACTGCACTCCAGCCTGGGCGACAGAGCGAGACTCCATCTCGAAAAAATAAAAATTAAAAAAAAAAAGAGAAATTCTGGATTGCACTTTATTGAGACCAGAACAATATTTTTGCTCTGGCTAGCAGGAGGCACATTGATTTACAGCTTGAAAAAAATTAATAAGGCTTTTTATACTCACAAGAAATCTGTAAGCTTCAAAATTCAGCCTCAGTCAGAGTGAAGTGGCCAGAAGACGCTACGGAGAAAGGAAGCACTCGCCAACCAGAAGACAGCTGAGCTCAAGAGTGTCGAAAGAGGGGAGACATGGGAGTCATAACTTATGACCTTCTGTTTATTGTCTTTTTTTTTCTTTTTTTAAAAGGCGGACTCTTGCTCTGTTGCCCAGACTGGAGTGCAGTGGCGCGATCTTTGTTCACTGCAACCTCCGCCTCCCAGGTTAAAGTGATTCTCCTGCCTCAGCCTCCCAAGTAGCTGGGATTACAGGCATGTGCCACCACGCCTGGCTAATTTTTGTATTTTTAGTGGAGACGGGGTTTTACCATGTTGGACAGGTTGGTCTCAAACTCCTGACCTCAAGTGATCTGCCCGCCTCAGCCTCCCAAAACACTGGGATTGCAGGCGCGAGCCACCACACCCCAGCCCCTTCTATGTATTGTATTCTTAAACATTTTAGTTGTCCATACACAGTTTTCTGAGTTTAGAATAATATGTGCTTACCATAGAAATATTGGGACACACAGATAACTAAAATTAAGATGAGTATTTTCATAGAGACGAGGCTTTCAAGAAGTATGGGTTTGGAAGCCCCTGTTCAATTTACCTGTAAGGTTACATCTCCCAGTGGGAACCTGACTTTGTAGTCATTCAGTTCACCCTGGGCTGCAATCCAACCCGAGTTGTCTGAACCTTGGTGCCACAAGAAACAACTTCATTTTAGCAATTCCCCTCAAATACACCAACTCCAAACACCTCAGGTAAACCAGAGGCTTGGGAGATTTCTGGTATTACATCAGACAACCGGAACAAGACAAGCAGAGATTCTGGCTTTTTTTTTTTTTAAACTAGCTTGAATATTTGGAAGTAAGAGCAAGTAGTATGTTGGTATTATAGTAGACCTCCCTAGTGAGGCTTTACAAATAGCCACATTATGACTACAAAATGAGTTAGTAACAGTTGGGGAAACTGCTCTAGGAAGATATGAAAAAGTTATCAAGAAATCAAATTCATGGACTTGTTCTCAAAGTATGCAGGACAGGGGGAGAGAAATGAGAACATTAAAATGAAAAATTAGCTGCAAGCAAAATCCCACAGACGCAAAGAGAAGGGGCAGGAGGTGGGGGAAAAAATGACAAGCAGCCCCAAGGAAGCCATGTGGCTGAGATGGGGGATGGGGTGGGGAGAAAACTTAAATCAGGACAGAGAAAATAAATTTTTTGTTACATTTTTATGGAAAGTTTGCATAAACAATAGTCAGCTGCCTTCAGATGTAAGATACGGTTAAAAGGAAACACATTGTGACCGTGGCCATACATACTCCAACCACTTTGGGGAAGACCCTCCCCCTCGTCTGCCGCTCCACAGAGCACTGGACCTCAGACTCGTATTTTCCCCACAAATGGACCGCCCGTTCCGTTCCACTGTGCACGGTTTGGCTTCTCCTGAGCTGCCTGCTCGGTGGCTTTTCCCACCTCTTTTAACTTCCCCCCGCCACTTGGTGCTGCACACACAGATTGAGGGGTGTCGTGGAGAAACACAGCGGCTCCATCACAACCCAAGAGCGAACAGCCAGGCTTCTGCAGCACAGGTGCTTGCAACAGGAAGGGCTGGAAGCTTCCCGCTCAGCTTCTCATCTTATAACAACTTCTTGACATTTCAAAAGCCAAAGCTCAGTTCCTGTTCCTGGTGTTCTTTGGTTTCGATTTGTGTTGAGGTTTTTTGGTGAAAAGGTAGATGCATGGAAGCAAAAAGGATGCAGTAGCTGGGAGCACATTCCTGAGAGGTCTCTTAGTGAGAAGCAGCCCTGACCACAGCACGCAGCATTTTTGAAATCCTGCTTGAAGCCATCACACCCAGCCCATTTCTTGCTGATTTCAAAGCTCATAAGGGCCACCTAGAAACAATGACAAGCAGAGGCTCCCCCAGCCAGGAAGTCAAGGGAATAATATTAAAGTGGTATAAACTGTTTAGCTGAGGGCATGGTCTTGGGCAGAGTCTGTCTTTAAGGCAAAACATGAGAACACAGGATTGGAAATGATGAATGCTGTACTATAAGAGAGGAAAAGAAGCCATCTTCTCAGGGCATGGAAGTGGAGAAGGGTACTCAGAGAAGGCCTTGTGAAAGAGACAGCATTTGATCTGGCCCTTGAAATATGGTAAAAATTTAGATATTCAGAGATTAGAAGTGAGGAGAAGGAAGTAGCGGTTCACCAGACATTTAGTCTGTACTACTGAGTCAACATCACTTCTTTCCAAGTTCTAACAGTGCAGCATAAGGAAGTACACATCTTAAATAAAATTAATAGTGCCCCCTTCCCTCTGAACCTTACATTCTTTAGAACAATCCTACTGGGACCAAATAAGCTCACTAACAAGTTTATAATCTTCACTGCACTCTCACACGAAGTAAGCCACATACCAGAATAAGTTGAGAAACACTTGCATTTGTTTCCCTATTTCCATATTTATCAAATCAGTTTTAGAAAATGCAATGGATGACCTACTATACGTGTATACTGCAATTGAGCAATCCAGTAAAGGGATGGCAGGTGATGAGAGCCAGGTTTCTCACTGTTGGAGTGGGAAGTTACAGATGAGCAAGAAAAGAGGCTAGAATGATCCATGTCATAATGCATTAGAGTTGAAGACATCAGCATGACACTTAGCTTAATAGAAGTACAGGTGGTTACATTTAGCAATATCTACTGATATGTGTATGTGGACAGGTTAGCATACACACATATACCTCCTTGCTCTGTCAGCTGAGAAGACCTAGAAGTAATGTCTCCCCAGTAGTAATGCACAAAGCCAGCACCCAGATAGTGGTTTCTAATACCATTCTCCAATAAAAGACACCAGCGTTCTTTAGAGAAACGACTCATTCCAAGACTGGGACAGGAAATATACAAAATGAGCCTACAGCTTCTTATAGTGCCAGAGAGTTAAGAAGGTGCTCAAAAACATGTGAACAAACCACAATGATGGGGGTACATCAAAGAGGTACAAGAGCCAACTTCAAGTGCTCTCAATGCAAAAGCTGGAAAAGTTTTTGAGCAAATAAAATAAAGTGGTAATAGACTCTCACCCAAAGTATAACATAAATACCTGAATCTGTACTGCTAAGAATGATTGAATAAATAAATAAGTGGCACAGAAGAGACAAATCTTCTGTACAGAAGAATTACAACTTATTTATTTAGATACTTTGCCCTTAAGGAAGTAGAGCTTAACTCTCCACTCCTTAAGCTGCATGTGGTGACTTTCTTCCAAAGGGAACAGTATGGAAAGAGAGGAAAAAAGAGTAACTTCACAGTGAAGAGAGCTGACAACCACTACCTCTAGCCAGATGATCAAGGTTAACATCAATAGTGGTAATAGGTCATAATGAATAGGATGGACTCTTGATATGATGAGAATGGAACTTTATCTCTGGGGTCCTCCTCCCCAAAACACATAACTCTGGCCTACTCATGACAAAAGCATAAGTCATACTCACACTGGGGACATTGTACAAAATACCAGACACATACTCCTCAAAACTGTCAAGGACATCAAATATAAACAGAGTTTAAGAAATTGTCACAGACCAAGCAAGACCAAGGAGGTAGGACAACTGATTGTAGTACGGTATCCTGGTTGGGCTCCTGGGACAAGAACAACAAAAAATGACAGTGGGGACAAACAGAAAATTTGAATAAAAGGTGAACTTTACTTAATAATGTAATAATATTGGTTCCTTAATTGTGACTAAGGAACTGTATTAATGCGAAATGATAATAACAAGGGAAATTGGATCTAGGATATCCAAGAACTCTCTGTACTATCTTTGCGATAATTCCAGAAATCTAAAAATGTTATAAAAGGTTTATTTTTAAAGTGCAATGGAAGTGCTTTACTCTCAAAAACTCTCTACAAAAATGCTAACTGCTGACGTCCCGAGGCAAGTCTTTCTAAAGCGCTGGCCCTCCCACCAGTTGGCTAGAGCAAAAGTCAATTGTAAAAGATACCTTCTATTATGCTCATTTGTCTGACTTCTTAGGGGCCCATATGGAGCCCCAATCCACCTAATTAAGTCCCCTTCAAATTAAGAGACAAGACATGGAAGGGAGAGAAATGCAGAAATGACTATTTCTGTTTCCAAGCTCACTGCTCTATTCCAGACAATCTTAACACTTTCCCAGACTGAGTATTGATCCTTTGACATTCAACACAGATGTCCTCTCATGAACTGCCCTCAGATAACACATGAAGGAAAAAAGAGGGGCAAAAGCTGTCTTCTCCAATCCACTTAAGCTTTGTTAGTTATCTGTCTCACTTGTTTTATCAACAGTGACAAACAATGTGAAGCTGCACTGTGTCGATGGGCCTGCTGATCACTAAACCACTGAGCTGTTATTAACTTTAAAGGAGGTGTTTGGCCGGGCGCGGTGGCTCACGTCTGTAATCCCAGCATTTTGGAGGCCGAGGCAGGTGGATCACCTGAGGTCAGGAGTTCAAGACCAGCCTGGCCAACATGGTGAAACCCCGGCCCTACTAAAAATAATTAGTTGGACGTCGTGGCAGGTGCCTCTAATTCCAGTTCTCAATGAAAGCTTTTGAACCCGGAAGGCAGAGGTTGCAGTAAGCCAAGACTGTGCCATTGCACTCCAGCCTGGGCACCAGAACGAGACTCTGTCTCAAAACAAAAAAAAAAGGAGGTGTCTTTCAGGGGAAAAAAACTTTTCCCACAATAAATCGTATATCGTACAGTAAAGAATGGCAGGCACTGGCTTGAAGCATAGATAGAAGAAGGTTACAAAATAATTTCCCAAGATGAGTTCTTAAAAGGGAGTCACATGGACATCAAAAAATATCCTTTTGCATGATATCTCCTTTTGTTTCATTGTCATTTTCAGACGATAAGAATACAGGAACCTTTGTCTAATGCAATATCCATCCATGCATATCTTCAAGTTACCATGTATCAGGCCTCTGATGACTCAGCTGGTGGTAGATATCTACAGAAGTGTTGGAGAACCAAAGGCTCTTAGTGGCAAGGTGAGAGTGGAAATGAGATTGAAGGATGACAGTGGTCTGTGGACACAAGGAGGGAAAGACAATATAAATGTAAAATTTTAAATACTAGTAATCAATTGTGGTTATCAATAATGGAGAACAAGGGTGAGTCCAAATATTAATAGCATAACAACAAACAAATGAAAATCATTGCTATTATGCAAAGTGAAGAGTAGTAAAGTAAAATAAACTCAAGGTAATAGAAAACAAAAATAACGCATGGAACTTTACAATAAAGGATGAGGGACAAGGGAAACACAAAGGAAAGTGACCTGGGAGGAATTTATTTGATGGAATTTGGGAGCTGCAGTTAAGCAACCTATTTGGCCTCTCTTGAGCGCAGGTGCCTTGGTTTTTCTTGAAATTCCCGTATGGAGCAATGTACTGTGCAAATATATCAATCACACACATGATTAACCATTTGCTTGACAGGAAAGGTCTGGAGCCACTGAGCGTGAAGATGGGCAGGTGGGTGTCCCTAAACCCAAGAACTCCCACAGTAGGGATAAGATTTTACACTTAAATGAATTATTAAGGTCAGGTGAATAACTTCTTTTGATTACTCAGTGGTTCTCAATTTCATGGCCACCACCAGGGAAGGAGGCAAGTATTGAGTACTCTGCTTGAATTTTCTCTAAGGAGGGGAGAAAACCCACCACTCTAAATGCTAAAAATAAGTTAAAACCATACCGTTTCCTTTGGAAAGACAACGTGTTTATGAACTGTGACCAGTCTCTCCAAGGAATCAGAATCCTGCCTCCCCCCTTCTCCTTAAGTCCTCACGTTTCCTCAGTTCACTAGATCGTTCTGAAAGGAACGCACAATTACCTTTCCTTGACCACAGCTGCTTTTGGTCCTAGAGTAAAACTCACAATATACTCCCAGTATTCCTGCTCTTCCTAACTTCATGCCTGAAAAAGGAAACGTCTGTATAGAGACAGTTTAAAATATAAAGACAAACTTACGCAACAAAATACAACTTGTTCTTCAAAGCAGTCACCTTGGGGTCTCCAGACACTTATCCGAAGACACTGTCATTGTTCACAACAATTTTTGGAAGTCTACTTTGGATATTGCCTTTATAAGAAAATCAGGCTCAACTTTATGGCTCATTGTTTTTGACTGAGAATACTATTTTCTAGCTCCACGATTAATGGGGCAGCAAATCTCTTTGGTTTGAGAAAGCCCATTCTCTACGGGCAAAGATTTGCCACAGTGAGAGACTCAGAAGAATGAATGACAGCTGAAGGCAAATAAACATGGAGGATTCCGAACCTGTGCAAGTGACTCACTGGAACCTGTGAGCAGCCTCCTCGTGTTTACCGGGGAGAGGATCCCATCCGCTTGGGAACAAAAGCTGAGACATGAGTGCTAATGAAAAAGAAACCCCAGACCTCATCACATCACTTTATAATTTCATATAGAAAATGTAGTTACAGGCATCTCTCTCACTCTGTTTTAAATTCAGTTACCTAAAAATGTGATTTTTTTCCCCAAATTTCATGGAAAAAGAATTTTGATCAGAAATTTTCCTTTTTAGTTGTTTTAACTCAGAAGCTCTAATAATATTGTATAATCACAATGTTATAAAATCCTATTAATTGAAGAGAGAAATCAATTAACCTCACCTAAAATATTTTCTCTCAAGTACCAAAAAAAATCCACTTAAGACATATAACCAAATGTTATTTAATATCTTAAAAAGTAACACAATCCAAAATGGATATTTCACACAACACTACATAAACAACATGAACACAGTATCACCATAGGGAGGGACTTTCAAATATAGACTTACAAAAATCCCTGTCCTTTTTTTTCTTTTAAGTTATTATACTAAGCATGACAAGTAATCATCATTTACAGTATGGTACACTGACACGATAAAAACCATGTTACAAATGTGCTGTTATAAATCAGTAACATTAGGGAAGACATTTCATGAACTGTAATTATTTCATATGAAATACTATACAATATAAACAGAACATCCATCTTGGATGACCTTTACAGCAACCAGAGACTAAGTAATTTAAAATTTTTTTTCAGTGCAAACACATTTTATTCAAGGCAGTCTTGGCTGCAAAACTCCTTTCTAACATACAGTAAATCCCACTTGCACGTCTTAATTCATTTACCCTAATGCAATAGTCACATTCAGCCACTCAGAGAAAGATACCTGCAGAATTATGATCCCTTTAAACTTGACGTTTAAATTTAATTCTCTTCTAGAACGTAGTATCTGTGTCAACTGCTCTAAGGACTTTAATTTGTAGCTGTCAATACTTGCATGAAGGTGACCCTAGGGCAGCTCTATTCCTACCCCAGCAAGTGTGCACGATACTGCACAGTGTTCTGCCTTTCCAATGTGGAAACCGTGGCGGCGTGTCAGTATCTAGGTGGGAGAATGGAAAGGAGGACCTTGGAGGAAAGGAAGCGGAGGAGCTGCTGCGTGTGTACTTCATGATTAGTTTCCCGGAACTGCAGAGGACAGATATTGGAGGAGATCTCAGGTCTCACATTTGGTACCTCTTCTTGGTGGGAGCAAGGGAACAGGTTTACTAAGATCAGCCTTGGGACAGGGAGGCAGACAACTGTACATGGACCAGCCAAGCTTCTAACCTTACATTTTCAACCTTCCAGAATCATCGCTGCCTGACTTGAAACACCCCCATTCCTTCCTTGGCATGGTGTGTGTGTGTGTGTGTGTGTCCACATTTGAAGCCAACCATTAATGATTACAGCCCTATAACTGATCATGTACAATCATAAGAAGGAAGTTTAGTTCCCCCTTGAGTCTTGTAGAATCCTGAATCTTGTGAATCATCAACTGTAAGTCATAGAACTGTAAAATCACAGGATTGTGTGTTAGGGGAGCCATCTCTGGGAATCTCCTTGTGGGCTGCTGCTGAAAAAGATGCAGAGTATTCACTCAACAGAAAGGTGCCAATGTCTGTTTGAAACACACAAGGAAATGTAATAATGAATGTTTTCATATATGTAATTTATGAAACATCTCCTGAATAAAAATCTGTGGGAAAATATTGGATGTATCCTTAATATCATAAGACCTTCTAGGAGAGGAATGGGGTGACAGCTGATTCTATCTCACTTGGCAAAGCTCAGACCGATAGTAATCTTTTTCTTGCCCACATTTTACTAACCCGAAGCAAAACAGTGTTTTCCATGCCTTTTGCATTCATGTTTCCTGTGTTCTAGCTCCCCCAAGCCCTAAACATGTGCAGAAAAGTCACTCACTACCAGAAGAGCGCTGGATGACATTGACAATGGGCAGGATGGTCCTGGGGGAGATAGGGGGATAGAAGAGATTGCTCCTGCTTGGGTCCACTGAGGTCTGGCAGCACGTGGCTAGTTGGTTCTGTGACTGGCCTGTGGTGATGGAGGAGATCGCCGTCAAAGATCATCTATCTCCTAATTCGAGAAAACACTTAGAACTGGATCAGCTCCCTCAGAAATCCAGCTCCTCCAAAGTAGGGCTCGATACATTGTACTGGATTTCTATGGTGCTAAGCAGCACTGTGAAGAGTACTCGATAAAGTTTTTAATTAAAATTTCTGTTTCAGCACCGTCCACTGCCAAGAGCAGTCATGTTCCCGAAAGATGGTGATTTAGCACGGGAACTATAGAAACCCAATATGAAACTGTAAACAAGGGTGTGTGTCCAGATCTGCTTCTGACTGCAATGGCATTTGGGTGGATCTGTCAATCACCCACTTCATCCATTGATACCACTAAGGTGTGCCGAGGTGTAAAATTCCAAACACCCTGAACTTTTTTTTTTTTTTGAATGAAAATGGACAAAAGTGTCAAGTTGTATTTGTTTTCTTTGACTTTATTAGCACACATCAGAAAAATAGCATTGTATTTAGTGATTTCTCATGATGCTCTATCAAACAGATAGAAAACAGATCATCAATAGCTGCCACTGTGTTCCTGGGGAATCTTAAGTCACTCCTTTTGTTTATTCATTTTAAGTATGGGTATTACAAAGATGACCTGTCTTTGAATTGTTTGTGAATCTGAATGCTTTGGAAGCACTTTGAGATCCCAAAGTGAATCGTGCAAAGTCATTATCGGTTGTTGTTGGTTTTTAAATCAAGCTCCAAATACTGCCCATGTTATAAATGGCGAGACTTTCAAAAAATGATCACTATTGTATTGTGAGCAATATGCTTGTAATTTAAGTTAAAAATTTTATTTTCAAGTACACTTGGTGGTGATAAGTGGTTTATCCTGGGTAGAGTTTTGCAAAGCTGCGCCAACCTAAAAAAGGTACAATGCTTCTGCTTCCACTGAACAGGTTTCTTCTCCCCATGGTGACTGCAATGTAACTTAAATTTACATTTTAGAAATGCTGGTTGGGCTATGAAAAAGAGGGACCTGGGAACAGCTGGTGTTCAGATCCTTGTTACTCCAGATTAACTGTGAATTGATGCTTCCTGAACCTGACCTTCACAACATCAGAGAAGCAGTAATTTGTTATTTTTATCCAGCTAGTCTCCATTCACCTCTTCTACTTGTTTTCTCTATTTGATGGCACCCCCCCCTTTCGTATGTTCATTATGGTCCCCTGAGATGTGCAAAATATATATAATGGAATACAAATTATTTAACAGAAGTTGTGGAATTCACAGCACAGCTCTTTTAATTAAAGTGAAGTTTGGGCTCGACATGGTAGCATGCGAGTGAAGGCAGAGCCCGAAGTGCTTCAAGCTTGGCAGTCCACATTGCTTGTGTGTCTTCTGTTACTGAAAACTTAGACTTCAAATCAGATTTCCAAAGGAGCAAATAGCTCTTTCAATTATGTTCACCCATTGGCTCTTCGCCAGAGAACTTTTAACAGGAATGGGTGGAGGGCGGGGGTGGGCACAAGAATTTTTAAACTTCCGTTCATTCCTAACAAAATCGAGTGCGCTTTCGTGGGGAAGAGAGGAGAAGACAGGATTACATCTGAAAGCCAAACAGCGGCGTAAGAGAAAGCCATGGCGATGGAAAGTCATGAGTCCACAGAGGCAATCACTGACACACACAGCACGCCATGCCCTAACGTTGAAGGAAGTGTTCAACTTTGCTCTTCTGAACGATACACTTTAACACACGGCTGCCATTTCATCAAATTTATGGAGGTAGTTATATGTAAAAATAAAAATTACCATAAAGTAATATGCTGTATCATAATAATACATAAGTGTGCAAAATGCCGACAGATGTGTTGACCCTTTCACAGAGATTCAACCAGATTCAGTTTTGTAAACCTTTCAGTTGCTAAACCCTAAGACTGGATAAGCAGTCGTGTAACACAAAGCTATGATTTTACAGGAGGAAAGGGATACTGGCAACGCCTGGCGATGACCCCACTGTTCCGGGACCGAGAGCCTCACCGTGACCTCGGATGACATTTGCAATGTGCAGCCGGCTGCCAGTCCTCCCCCATTCAAGAATCTCGATCAGATTCAGGCAGGAATATTTTTATATGCAACGTCTGCTTACATAGTATCACCTTTAAAGTCCATCATTTCTACACTAATGGCTGCTGGTCTAAGGGAGTTTTTAAAAAATTATGTACCCCATAGCATCAGGCAAATAGTGTACATATTTATTTGAATAATGTCTTCTGTAAACCTATATCTCGTGAAATATCAATAAATTCCTATTTTAAAGCTTCTCTTAAAGGTAATGCTTTCCTTTCCTGTTCACACAGTATTCGATTATTTCAATGGCTACTTTCAGAGGATCAGCTAGAGGCTGATGTGTTGTTTCAATGGTTATATTATTTATGAACTGAGAGCAGAAGAAAGTTTGAGAGCAGGTTTTTGGAAAAAATGAATTTAGACAAAAATTTAGTAACCGTATGATACATAACTCCCCAAGGGAACCGACTATGTAGTCTATTAGATACATGATCATTCCTTCTGGACATATCTAAGCAATGAGACAAACAATGCATCGAGGCATGCCTTGGAGGAAATCAGGCATGAGACTGAAAGCCAACTGGCTTAAGCATTTCAATGGTATGGGAGTTTACTAAGAAACGTGCTGAAGTTTCACTATAATAGCACAAAAAAGGAATTTATACCAAACTCAAGGAGTTCAGTTTGACCCAATGCAACTTCCAAATAACTGAAAAACTATAAGGGAGCATTTAAAGGTTTCAAGAATGAGTCCAGCTGTGTATAGGACTGGATTCTTTAAACAGATTGCTAGTGATTAAACCTCATACAAAAACAGATGTGTCTCACAAATCATATGCCAATTACTGAAATTGGAGGTGAAAATGTTCTAGATTTATTTTGGGATCTATATATTTTATGGTGTATGGCTCCCAACAGCACATGCCACTGAACTAAATAAAACTTTACGTCAGAACACTTACTTGTGTCACATGTAACCCTTTTGCAAATAATATTCCATTACTACAGATCTGTCCCACTGTTCTCAGAAAATAAAACACGGGAACGTTGGAATGTCTCTTTGCTATAAGATGAAATTATTGGTCATCCCTTTGCTGCTGGGTCTTCCTTGTGTTCAACATGACATCGTAAACCAAAGCAAAATGTGAACAAACCATTTGGAAATAAGCTGGGCTAATTAACTACACAGCCAGCTAAAAACGCCTCCTGAAATTGGTTACAAGGTATCTGTAAACATTACTCTGGCATAGTTCATGTATGCATAATTGTTATTCTGATACATTTTAGGGGAGTACAAATTAGGATTATACCACACTGGCAGAATGAGCACATTCTGCTGTTTATTACGTGGGCACATGTATATTTCTAATCAAAAATTATTTTAAAAGTTTTCTCTATAGATATCTTCCCAGGAATAAAAGGCCTGAAGTTCAACTCTCCCTAAATTTGCTCTTTCGTATAACCACTAAAAATTATCTCCCACAGCCTAATTTAGGCATTCTATTTAAAACTACATAAAATAGATTTATGTCCTTCCATTAGAAAGAATAACATCCTCAGGCCCTACTCTTCATTTGTATCACAAAGAACATTTTGCTTTTAAACAAACTAATTATTGTATCTATTAGAGTAAGATAGGGTCATCCTAAGTATCACAAGGAGGAAATTCTCTTCCTTCAATATTTGAGTAATACCTTTTACAAGTCCACATCACCTTTTCCATCACCTAGTGCTGTGCCCCAGCCAGACTGGAAATTCCTTTCCTTTGTCCACTTCAGATTCAAAGGCCTATATTCCTGTTTGTGATGATGGGAGGTTAAAAAATCAGACAAGCATCTGTTATACTTGAAAACAAAACCCTGAAAACATTCACTCCCAGCGATTTCCATTGCAACCCCTTCTCACACACTTCCATGGGCTCCTGCAAAATAGTGTCACGAAAACTCACAGTGAAAAATGACTGGTGCATAAACGATTCACACACAAAGGGCCAGGGTCCCTTCTAGTTAGTTTGGCATCTATTTCCCTCAAGGTGGACCCTTGCATTTGACATTTCGTGGTAGCTTAGTTTTTTTGTTTTTTTTTTTTTAATTTTTTTTGTTTTGTTTTGTTTTTTGGAAGTGTCAAGGATCAGTTCTGTGGCACCGTTTAACCACAGACTGGGAGCAACACGCATCTGTGGCATTTTAAAATGGAATTGGCAACTGCATGACATTGAAAATGCATATTACACTTACAGTGTCTAGACTTTCCTATGTGTGCTCAGATACAATTAGTGAAGCAAAAGTATACATATCACCCCTACTGTTATTCAGTTGCTACAGAGCCATAAATGTGAAAAGCAATACTCTGAAATAAAGATTTTTTGTTTTTTTGCCCTAGCCCTACTTAGCAGCACAGTTTAAGTAAACACAAAAACTGTGGTTGAGATGCTTGTCTTTCCAAAGATGTAAACATCAGTCCCAGTGTCGTAAACTTTGCTGTATCGAATGAGACAGAAGATCTGAGGCAGAAGGACTATCACACGCTAGTAACAGAAGCTTGCAAGCAGTTGGAAGGTTTCTGTAGCTTCTCAGCTTCATTTGTCGGGGGCTCCGTGCTCGCTCGGAAGTTGAAGGCTGGACCAGCTCCACCATGGGCCGGGCTCAAAGCGGGGTTCTGACGACGGTTACTTTCAACAATGCTTGATGTGTTGGAAGCCAGGCTCTCCCGAGTACTAAAAGAGCAAAAAGGGTTTGTTTTGTTTTGTTTGGAACATAAATAATTATAAATTGAGCCCCAGAGGAAGAGCAAATGATGTCGTTAATGGATTTCCTCTGTTGGTTCATAATGTCATATCAATATACATCTCGACTGATTATTCACATCTGCCTCTCCACCACGGACTCCAGAAGCTTCCACAGACATGTAATAATCAGCAGCACACTCAGTGAATAAAGGGTTTTTAAACAGCTAAATGCACTTTGAAATGTCTTTCTCCTTTTCACACTCAAGGAAACGACTTCAAAATTTGAGGTGATAGCTAGCTATCACAGTGGTTTTTAAAATAGATACTCATAAATACACCTAAGTCATGATTTCATTTCAGGCTGGAAATTCACTGGCATAGCCGCTCCTGAACACACTCAATAATTTTACCCTAATGATTCCATTTTCGTTCTGGATTAGCAGATTTCAACTGCAGGGGACTCTGAGCATGCCCTTTTTGGGGGGACCCTGAGCATTTGCCACACAGATGGGAATAAAATTCACTTTAAACACTTTATTCCACTGTTTCAAAATTTAACACTTTAGTTAAAATACATTATATTTTCGATAAGGGAACTTAGATTTTTTTTCCCATTCATTTGTTAAGTTTCCACTCATTTCTGCCCCACTTTGGCAGGATTGTTTTTGGTTGGATTTTTTTTTTTTTTTTTTTTTGGAGACAAGGTCTTGCTCTGTCCCCCAGGCTGGAGTGCAGTGGTATGATCTCAGCTCACTGCAACCTCGGCCTCCCAGGCTGAAGCAATCCTCCTACCTCAATCTCCCAAGTAGCTGGGACCACAGACATGTGCCGCCACACCCAGCTAATTTTCGTGTTTTCAGTCGAGACTGGGTTTCGCCATGCTGCCCAGGCTGGTCTTGAACTCCTGAGTGCAAGCAATCTGCCCGCCCTGGCCTCCCAAAATGCTGGGATTATAGGTGAAATATTTTCTTTTTAAAATAATTCATATAGAATAGAGGTGATTTAAAAGCTGTATTATTTTGCTCTCTCTCTTACTTTTTCTAAGTTAGAAACATTTGAATCTATTTCATTGCTTTAAGATATTTAGAACAGTTAAGATTTCAAATGCACAGGGCAATGGCAGAAATAAGATGACTGGGCCAGATTGAGAAGAACTGAGTACGTTTCCTGTTCCAGGGCCTCAATGTGGCTACAAGAAACGTATCAGCTACAGAGACCGAGGGAGCCAGAAGCATTCTCAAAACATCCACTGCATGAGGCAGAGTCAACACTTAGGAAATATTCTCTGAGAGTTGGTCCCCACAACTGACTTAAGCCTGCTAGAGCTAGTTAACAGGTCAAACTACTACAGCGAAGACGTCCTCTCCTCTCTCATTCCCATCCTAGGCTGATAGCAACTTTGTCTGAATCCTGTACTTTGATAGCCCTTTCCAACAGGTTATTTAAGCCTAACTCCTTGTGGCTTTGAGTTTGCTTCTCACCAAGAAGCCAAGAGTTAATTGTTTAAAAGGCAGTTTGTTCACTGACAACCAAAAGAAAAAAAAAACCCTGGTACTTTCTTGAATGTCGAGGGTACCTCCAGAAAGGTAATCCATTTATAGGGAGAAGTCAAGTTTTTCATTATGCTTATGGTAAATCTGAGCATACCTAAAGGACACTCCAAAATGTCATCACTAAAAGGGAAAATGCGAGACTTGCCTACATGACGTCTCCCCCAGGAAAATTCACCAGTGGCTTTGCCAGAGCTACCACTGAGGCATGGAGCAGGTGGAGGAAGGAGGAGGGGCAGGAAAGATGCAAAACCCCAAAGATTTCAAGACACATTCCTTCGGTTTCGTTCTTAATCACTGAGGTAACTTTTTACAGTATCTGACTTCCTCATCTCTAAAAGATAGAGAGTCATGATGGGATTTACCTACTCCTAGGGTGACTGTGAAGAAGAAATAAGCATCAAGGAAGAATCTGTACGCTAATAAGGTAGAAAATGTGGATTATTTCTGTTATATACCAAGCATATGATGAAATAAATAGTGACTGTGGGTTCGCTTCAGAATCCATGTATTACAAATGACATATTTTCTATGGGAAAATACATTTTAAGGCCCAAAGGATTCACTCTTAAACCAGCTTTCAAGGGGTAGGCTCAACATTTACTGAGTGCCTGCTGTATACCAGGCACCGTAAACACATATTGCAATAGATGATCTGAACTGGGGTCTGTCTCTACTGTAAGATCCCTTAGCCCACCTTCAATCACAGCCAACATATTAATAGTGGTAAATATGTAATATATGTAATAGTGGTAAATAATGGTAAAGAATGTATTTCATTATTGTTGCAATAATGATTACAGTCTGTGACATTCATACTGGGGTCTCCGGATGTGCTGATGAAAAAGTTAAAGGAGGTGGAATGTTAGCAGTAAAAATACTCCTCAAATTTAAAAGTTGGGTTTTTTTTGTTTTGTTTTGTTTTTTAGAGAGCTAATGGAGTGCAACCTTAAAAATAGGATTTCAGGATTTTATAGGCAGGAGAAATGGACCAAGCGGCTATGTTTTTCGTTCTTCTGTGCGCATGTGTTCCCCTGGCCCCAGGCGTCTACAGCACACGTTCTTGCAATACATTAAGCAGATATACCCCTGGCAGCCTTTGGTCTCTGATTTTCATATTGTGTTTATCAAGCAGCTTTAGGCCTCACATTTGAAATCGCAAAAGCTTCTCACGTCAAGACTTTTCATTTTCAATATTAGATCTCATAGCAGAGTTCAAGTTTCTACCCTTTTTCCTTCTACATACCCTTTAATTCCCAACAAAAGGGACTAAAGAATTTTGGAAATGTGTCTGAACATGACTTCTGAGCCAGCACTGAAACCCTGCAGTGTGGAGAAAAATCACCTTTTGGGGTCTTTGTTTGTTTGTTTGTTTGTTTTGGTTGGGGCTTACCTGCTCAGCGAATTATTTACTGAAAGATTTTAATAAATGGCCTGCTTAAGATTTGCAAGTCAGGGCTGGGCATGGTGGCTCATGCCTATAATCCTAGCACTTTGGGAGGCTAGGGCAGAAGGATCTACAAAAATTTTTTAAAAAATCACCAGGCATGGTGTCACACACCTGTAGTCCCAGCTACTCAGAAGGTTGAAGTGGGAGGATTGCTTGAGCCCAGGAGTTCCAGGAGGCAGTGAGCTACAATCACCACTGCATTCCAGCCTGGGCAACAGAGTGAGACCCTATCTCCAAAACAAATTTAAAATGATTCCCATGTCTCACAGCAGTGGTAATGTATAAGCATGATAATGCTATTTGGCTAAAATACCCCCCAGACTGGAGAGTAAAGTCTCTAGAAGTCAAATACTTTCCCTTGCAGAACATACTCCTGGATCAGCGAGACAACTCAGTGACTTTATTAAGGTGTGTAGAAAATAGTTTGTCACCTAGCTTCTAATCAAAGGGTAGTAAATACGAAAGGGGTAAAATTAGCAATTGTTCTGTAGATTCTCTAACTGCATAACAGGTATAGGTGATACATGTTTTCATGTAGAGAAAATTCTACTTAGTATTAGTGGGGAGACATGTGGCTATCGTGTGAAGGTTGTCTCTTTAGAACAATCTTTACCTTCTGCCATGACAAAGCATTTAACTTTAAGCACATACTGAAACAACTGAAAATCAACTTACTTCAAGAAATAATCCCAGTCATAAATTCTATATTCTGCACCCCAAGTTTAGAGATAGTAAAATATATTCTGTAGAGATACTGGTTCAACCATTTCATGAATATCTCTGTTTACCTTCAAACAAACAAAAAACTTTCAATATTATGCAGTGGAAGGTTTTCTAGTTAGAACCCATTACACTACTCCCAATGTCTCCTTAGCAACTATCTCTTTAGTATGGCAGCTTCCTGTCTGTGGAAGTCCAGGGGCCCAGAGGGAAAAGAGAAAGGTTTAAAATGAGCGTGTGAAAAGCAGGTAGGAGGCAGAGGCTACACAATGAGAAACAATAGAACAGAAAGACACAGGCAAATACACCACACCTTCCACCAGCAATTGTTCTCAACTTCTACCACGGATTACAGACCTTCTCTTTTGCTAATCTGGTATCCACTACTACGAACTCAAGAGGAAAAAAGAGTAGAACAGGAACATGAAGAAAAAAAGGACAGTTAAAATAAATTGGGAAATAAATTAATATCTGATTTGAGATAAAAAATTATTTAGCAACAATGATTTCTTAGAAAAGCCACTTAGTAGACCAGTGGTTTTCAGGCTGAGGCCCATGGCTCCCTGAGGTCTCAGAGGCTTCTCGAGGGATGGGGAGAGGGACTGGGGCCCATAGTCTCCACTGTCACCACGGCCATCTCTCAGCTCTGTGCAGACATTAGACTTCCACACACGTGTTAACTAGGAAGAAAGGCTCCAAGAGCAAAATAATAATAATGATAATAATAATAATAATGAACCAGCCCTTTAATAAATCACAAAGGCCTAATATGGGACGAAGCAATTAATGATTCCCAGTTCCAGCTGTGTGATGCTCACTTCCAAAATTATCCAGGGATATAGTGAAAAGATCACAACAGAATTAATTTTAATTCTTAATAATTAAAATAAATATATGAAGTACATAATCCTATCTGAATCCGTGTTAAAATGATTAGTATTGTCAAATCTTGGGAATCACAGCTGATGAAAAATGTCAATCTCTCAGTAGTATTTCTGCATCTCAGAGTCACCAATCTGGAGTAGAAGTCAGAAAGAGAATTAGGTCCCATGTTGCTTTTTGAGGAGAAGAAAGAGTTAAGGAGAAAAAAGGAAGTTGCACAGACTCTTGTTTGCTTTCTGAATCCCTGAACAACTCTAGAGCTTTGGCCATGACCACTGGGCACCACTAACTCTCCACTGTCAACCCTTTGCTGACCTAACACCTATTAACAAGAAGGAACTACAATTAGACTGCCCAAATGGGCTCTGTCATTTCTGCAGGAGGAGAAATAAACATGGCACATGCTTTGATCTAACAGAGCACAGGCCCCCGCCCTCGCTGTGAGGGAAGAAATATTCCATTTCTTGGCGGTGAAAGGAAAGTGTGTGAGCCAGAGGGACAGGCTGCACAGAACACCGGGATCCAAATGGCAACAAGCTTCTAGATCCATTGGAAAGGTTTCGAGATCTGCTATTATATTTTCACTAGAGGGACCCCTATCTTAGCATCAATCAATTTACTCCCAACCCCTATCTTCCTCCCCCACCCCCAGACTATTTATTCTACTCAAAAAGTTACTATTTTTGAAGGACTTAAAAAACATCCTTCTCTTAGCATGGGTGGCAATATGAATGTAGCAAAAAAATACTGGAAATGTTGGTTTTAGTTAGATCAGACTGCTGCAAGTTTGAGGGGAGAAGCCAACCCACCAGTCCAGATTGGTGATCTCTACAGGTGCAGAAACATTTTTTTCAATTCCTGAAAAAGAAGTCAGAAACAGATTGTTAACAATACAACTCATACAACTCTTAACCCTCATCCATAGAACTGAGACTACGAAATCAGAAACTTGTCAAGTTACGTGCATAAAGCCCCAGGCCCCGCTAGGTGCACGTGTGTGCACAGAGACACCTCTCCCTACCGTGGGGAGTTGAATCCACTGTCCACTGTGATGCTGCTGCTGTCCATGCTGTCCAGCCGCGCTGAGTGGGTGGCTCTCTGGTTGCTGCTGCTGTCGGTTTCTTTTGGGGCGAGAAGGGTGAGGTTCTTTTCAAACTTCCTCTGCAAGTCTCTTTCCTTCTCCCTCTCGAGGAGCCACTGCATGGTGCCTACGTCCTCTCTATTTTTCTCCTCCTCCGTGTTCTTGTTTGCCCCTTCCTCGGAGTCATCATCATCAGAGACGTTGTAATAGTCGAAAGAGGCCTCCTGGTTCCCTCCTGACTCCTGCTGACGTTGGGAAGCAGGCATGGCTTGTGCCGCCGAGGTCCCCAGGGACGGTTCCAGTTTCTCACATCGGCCTGGCAATGTGTCGGCAGGTGTCTTCGGGTGAGATTTGAGGAGGGACAGGCTCGATTTGTGATAGCTGTTTACAGACAAGGTGCTGTGAAGAGGTTTGAACAGTGTGTCTTTGCTAAATATCTCTTTCCTCTTGTCCAAGCTGCTGGGCTCGGCACCATGGTGCTGGACGAGGCGTCCATTGGCGATCCCTTCAGCCACTCCTCCCGAAGCAGCTGGGCCCCCACCCGGCCCTTTTGGTGACTCCTCCTTGTGGCCCACAGGCTCCCTGGAGGAGTGGGGGACCTGCCTATCAGATGGGGAGAGCTTTTTCACCCCTTCTGCCAAAGTCAGAGTGTCATGGTCCTCCTTATTCTTTCCCAGAGGTGACGGTGCCGTGAGCACCGTCTCACTAGAGGTGTTGCACTGGAAATAGTCATCTGTGGCTGTTTTTGTTGGACAAGAGTTGAGTTCGCCATAGGATGGCAAACTCTCGGGTGGTTTGCCTGGCTCCAAAAGGCTGCAAGCGCTGGACGGCTCCTTGCTGCCACTGACTATCTCCGGAATACACACCTCTTTATAGCTTGTGGACGAAATGTGAGCCCTTTGGAGACTAACAGTCTGTGCAGGCCTTAAAGTACTGTCGTCAATGTAGGAGTGGCTGGGGGTCTGGTCGTCCTGGCTGCAGCCTTCAGCAAGGTCTTCTGGCGTCCCTAGAGAAGAAGCACCCAGAGGGCCTTTGGAGTTATCCATCGACCTGGATCTCTCCTTGGCTTTGTTGGATCTCTCATTCCTGGACCTCCGGTCCTGTGTATGGCTGTGGCTTCGGTGCACTTTTGAGTGGGAGCTTCCCCTAGAAGGTTCAGGAAAAGGCATCTCAGTTCTCCTTTTAGCCAATTCACCAGACACATCCCATTCTGGTGTCATGGGGAAGTGGGACTCGAGCACGTTTGTGTTGCCGTGCATGATGAAGCTATCTCCTTTGTGTTCAATGATGAAGCAGCCCTCCCTGGGCACCCTGGTAAGAGGATCACAAAAGTCATACTCTCTTTCACCTGGGATATCCAGATGTGAACCGTCGGAGGGGTCTCCTTTAGACACTCGTGTCTTGCTGTGAGACCGAGACTTTCCATGGGACTTCCTATGAGTCCTACTCTTTTTACTCCTTCCGCTGTGATGGGCAGAGGACCCGGCTTTACTCCTCTGCGCCTTTTCTTCCTCCAGTTTCTTCATGAGCGCGGTGTGCCGCATGACATTTTCCACGGTCAGGTCCGGGTTAATGCGCCTGATGATTTCCATCTCTACTTCCCGAGGGATCGTAGCTGGCGTGTCCTCGTCTCGCAGGGGCCACTCTTCAGGAGGAAACTGGGCAGAAAAATTGGCCAGCTGTTTGGTCTTGTCTTTTTTAAAACTTAGCCGGAATAACTTTAGCCCGAATTTTTTTGACTGCTTTTCACTATCTTTAGGTTTTGAGAGCGTGTCTGTCTTATAGGAAAAATTTACAGTACTTTTGCTCTTTTCAGTGGGTGGCACCTGGCACAGAGAAGGGGGGCAGTAAGGGTCTTTGCAGTCCTTGGCAGACTTCCTCTGCAGGGTGGGTGCATGCGTGCTGTGCACGTCTTCTCTGCAGCAGTGGCAAGAGTCGCAGTGGTTTCGGGGTAATGTCCTTTCCCTGACACAGCCTGAGGCAGAGGGCGTGATGGTCCCGGGTTGCGGAGAGGTGCACTGAGACCGGTCAGGTATCCTCTCGTCCAAATGGTACCATTTACTGTTAGTTCTTATGAGGGAAGGAGTTATGAAATAAGTCTGTGGGGTCACGATGAAGTAGCCATCTGGAGTTGGGTAGATTTTCCTCTCCCGTACCAGCGTGTTCAGCGTGTGCCGCAGAATTTCTTGGCTTGGGGTTGGAACACCTGAAAAAAAAAAAAAAAAACCCACTTGTGAGAATGAAGACAGAACATGTGGATTCCTGATTTCCAGGATCCTGTTCATTCTGCCAAGATGCGAACGAAGTACCATCACAGAACTAGGAAGCACAATTCAGACAAAGGTGTTCATTAAATTCAGTGCAAATCCTCGCCTTCTTGGATAACTCCTAAATTACTACCCACAGAAAGAGCAGATATAAAAGCTGGGAAGACAGAGATGGAAGTTAGGTGGAGTCAGATTGCTACTGTTGTGACCTGTTGTTTCCTGTTTCCTGAACGAAACAGGAAAGACAGTATATTTTTAAATGAGAGAAAAATGAAAAATGTTTCCCATGATATGATATGAAAGCATAGAAAAGGCTTTTTCAATAAAAGCAACCAGAGAAGCAGAGTGAAAATATCTACCTTGATATTAAAAAATACATCTAACATATATGGAGGCTACCACAGAATAGTTCCTGTACGTGCTCACTGTTAAAGATTTTACTTACTAAACTTAATGCTGTGAATTATATAAAAGGGCAACTAGACTTGACTACTGTGTATGATGCACCCTCTCATTTTGGAGTCGTCGCCTTCCATTTGGAAACTGACTGCCGCATGGGCAGAATTCATGTAAGAATGTTCTCCTTTTTGGCGTCAGTCAGTAAGATGAAGGTGGTTTTTCTAACTTCTAACCAAAGAGCCCTAATAAATACATGAGTGAAGGCTTTGACATTCTGTATCTGTTTGTCCCAAATTCCCATATTGGCTAGAATAGACACACCAGATGGAAATGATGAAAGCTTCTTTGTATGATTGATAATTGTTTTCAAAGGGTTTTTGTGCATGTTTATGTCTCGTCTACCTTAAGAGACAGAATTAAGAGTATAAATTCTTAAGAGAGTTTAACTTCTCCAGGCTCCAGCCCATTTACTTCATTTCTTGGGTATTCTCCATTTCTCAATGCCAGGCACATAAAGGGTGATAATACTTAGAAGACTGATCTCAAATCGGTCAGGTTGAGTCATATGAAACTGCCCATATTTAACCATCTGACTCACAAAAATGGCAGTTTCATGTGGTTCAACCTAACACGAATGAAGCAGTGTAAGGTGGAGACTAAAAGGCTGGGGCCAGGCTGCTGGATTGAAACCTCTGCCCTGTTAGTGTTAGCTGGTGTCGCTGGTTGAATTACGCACTCCCCATCCCAATTTGTATGTTGAAATCCTAACTCCTAATACCCTTTTAAATATGACCTTATTTGGGGAAAGGGTCTTTAGAGTTAAGTTAAAATGAGGTTGTTAGAGCGGTCTCTAATCTAATACGACCGATGTCCTTCTAAAAAGGGGAAAGCTGGAGACAGAAAGGCACAGAGGGAAGACAGTGTGAGGAGACACACAGAAGGTGGCCATCCATAAGCCGAGGACAGGGGCCTCACAGCTCTCAGAAGGACAACCAATCCTGCTGAGATCGTGATTCTGCACTTCTGGCCTCCAGAACCGTAGGACAATACATGTTGTTTGGTTGAGCCATCTGCACTTTGTTATGGCAGTCCTAGCAAATGAAGACAGCTGGCACCACCTTAGGCAGCTCAGCCTCTCTGAGCCTCCACTCACTGTCGTCAAAAGGTAGATAACAATAGTACCTGTAGCCACAGGGTTGAGGTGAAAGGAGTTTAGTGTGTGGAGCAGTGCCTGGCACACAGAGAGTGCTCAGTAAACATTAACTGGGAGTTAGTCTCCACTTTGGGTCGGGACCCACGGAAAACCAGATTGCCTTCAAACAACAATGTGCACCAACCTAGAACACCTGGGTCAGCTGAGCTGCTTCAACTCCCCAAGTCCTTCCAAAGTAGGAAATAAAGGAATTAGAAATGGCCTAGAATTCTCAAGGGGAGAAAATCCGTGAATGCGAGGTAACATACACACCCATTTGTGTTACCATCTTCAGAAGGCATCTTTAGTGACCAAGGCGGAAAAGGTAACATTGGTCATAGATAATGTATTAAGATAATTAATTTTT
This sequence comes from Symphalangus syndactylus, assembly GCF_028878055.3. Classification (NCBI taxonomy): domain Eukaryota; kingdom Metazoa; phylum Chordata; class Mammalia; order Primates; family Hylobatidae; genus Symphalangus; species Symphalangus syndactylus. The sequence continues at coordinate 157,164,698 of NC_072426.2, read as the reverse complement.
AAGTCGCATGGTTTCCTTTTAGTCTAATACTTTACTTCTGGTAAGCAAGCATTAGTTTTTATACAAATGATTTTAAGACCAATAATAACAAAATTTGTTTTTTAATTTTATAATACTTTCTGTACAAAATAGAAATAAATTGTTTTCTTTTTTTTCTTTTTTTTTTTTTGAGACAGGGTTTCACCCTTGCGCAGGCTGGAGTGCAGTGACAAGATCTCAGCTCACTGCAGCCTCAACTTCTCCAGGCTCAGGTGATCCTCCCACCTCAGTTTTTTGAGTAGCTGGGACTACAGGCACACACCACCACACCTGACTAATTTTTATATTTTTTGTAGAGATGGGGTGGGGTTTCTCCACATTGCCCCCCAGGTTGGTCTCGAACTCCTGGGCTCAAGCGATCTTCCCGCCTCTGCCTCCCAAAGTGCCTTCCACTGAATAACTTCAGGGGACACCACTGACATGGAATATACCTTCTGAGATGAGGGCACACCTCTGCACCACAGTCTCAGGAATGATGCCCACTGTCATTGTTTGGCACAGCAATCAAGATAACAAGCCCATGTTTAAAACCGACCACATATTAAATGGTAGCAGACTTTTAGTCAACAATGTGACAAACTTTTTCAAAAACTTGTAAGGTTCATTTATAAGTATTCATGATTGACCAGTTTACCATGGCTCCTAATAAGGGAAAGCTGATGTATATGTCATAAAAATAGCTATTACTATAAAGCAAAAGTTTAATTTTATTATAGAATTTACTGACTGTAGGCCTTCCAAATGATGATCTTAGGAAACTCATAAAGCTATTAATATATAGAATCATGACTACAATGCAATCATCTTTACTTACCATTAAAAACAAGTTCTCCAGTAGTTCTCAAATGAAGGAATAAAAAGAAAAATAGAGAACAAAATAGAGAAAAAATTTTCTGTTTCCATAGAGTATTTGTGCTTAAATTTTATTATGTCTTGGGTTTCCAGGTATATCAATCAAATAATGTTTAATTTGATAATGCACACTAGAAACATTCTTTGCCCCCTGTCCAAGCCATTTTCCATGCTGTGACCTGAGTTTTCAGACTTAACTGAAAGTTGCTTATGTTTATGATTATCATTTTATTATGAAGCCCTAACATACTGACTGATCATCTATGAAATTCAGGGTTCTACCAGAAATCTGTAGGGTTGACCTGAGAAAGTGATGGTTGTGATGGATGTTTAACGTTTGCATATTCCACTACTTCCAAATTCGACTCTGAAAGTTCATCATGAATGCAGATTGTGAGGGCTTAAAGAACAAAAATAAACTTTACATCCTAACAGGCCTGAACCTGATCTCTTCCACACCTTTACATTTTTCAAAGCAAAAATAACTATTTTAAAACGCTGCATGACACTGTGGTCTACTTATATCTATGTATTGCTTTGCTTTTTTTTTTTTTTTTTTTGGAGATAGCGTCTCACTCTGTCACCCAAGCTGGAGTGCAGTGGCACAATCTCGGCTCACTGAAACCTCCACCTCCCAGGTTCAAGTGATTATCTTACCTCAGCCACCGAGTAGCTGGGATGGCAGGCGCGCACCACCACGCCCAGCTAATTTTTGTATTTTTTAGTAGAGACAGGGTTTTGCCATGTTGGCCACGTTGGTCTCGAACTCCTGGCCTCAAGTGATCCGCCCACCTGGGCCTCCCAAAGTGCTGGGATTACAGGTGTCAGCCACCACAATCAGCCTCTATATATTGCTTTAGTCCTGCGAATCTGACAAACTGTCAGAACAGCGAGCACATGTACACGTTCTGTATGTTAAGCACCTTCAAGTGAAACGCTTTAATGAGCATCTTTAGATTATTCTTGTTTGTGAAGAACACTGGCTGAAGAATAATGCAGTAAGAGCCAACATAATGAGATGAACGGGAGACGGAACACAGCGTATGTAATATTAACATTCTCCAGAAATCTCTAAAGTCAAGTTCAGCTCCATACCTAGCCTTATAGGTCTAGCTCTATGTCCCTGAAGACCAGCCTTCCTCCCAGGAAGATTCAGTTGTAACAGCTTAACAGGTACCAGACCACCAATTTAAATGATCATTCTGGATGAATGGATGCGTAGTTATTTAGAAATACGAGAAGCAAGTATTATTCTTTATAAACCTTTTTAAAATATTCTTGATTCTGTAATGGAAACTGATAGATAAAAGTTGTTGAGTTGGTTTTCAAAAATTCAGCCAACTTTTTTTTTCTCACTTTTATAGAAAAGTGATAGAAAGATTTAACTTTTGATGTATCAGAATTTTTTTTTTTTTTTTTTGAAACAGAGTCTCGCTCTGTCGCCCAGGCTGGAGTGCGGTGGCGCGATCTCGGCTCACTGCAAGCTCCGCCTCCCGGGTTCACACCATTCTCCTGCCTCAGCCTCCCAAGTAGCTGGGACTACAGGCGCCCACCACCACGCCCGGCTAATTTTTTTGTATTTTTAGTAGAGACGGGGTTTCACCATGTTAGCCAGGATGGTCTCCATCTCCTGACCTTCTGATCCGCCTGCCTTGGCCTCCCAAAGAGCTGGGATTACAGGCATGAGCCACTGCGCCCAGCCCAGAAATTTTTGCTAGAAGACTATTCACTAAAAACTTTCTTTAGAATATGGATGCCCAAAACAAGAAAATAAGCCAAATTCTAGACTATACTTTTGATTTATAAAATAAATTAAATATGAGATCCAAATATTTTAATAATACTTAGGCTCAAAAACTTTATTTTTCAATAGTAAGATATAAAATAACAATACTTTATTCTTACCTTAAAAAACAAAAAATACAAATACGATCTTTAAATCCCTTCAGAGTTTTAGCATTGTCATTAAAAATACAATTTTCAAGTAGAATTTAAAGGGTTAGATTTTCTAAAATATTTTCTTCTGCTGTAGCTTAACTGATAATAAAAGACAGACAAAAAAAAATCAAAGGAAGGAAGGGAAGGAAAAGAGAAAGAGAGCTAAGAAGAAAGGAAAGAAGGCAGGCAGGAAACAAACTTTCATTTTTTATGAAATACCAGTTTAAAATCTGGAGCTATTGCTGAACATAACTTTAAATAGTTACCACCATATCCTAGCCCAGGGGTCAGCAGACTTTTTCTGTAAAGAACCACATAGTAAATATCTTAGGCTTTTAGCCATATGACCTCCATTGCCACTACTCAACTCTGCCACTATTGCATAAGGAGCCAAAGATCATCCATGAGCAAATGGGCACGGCTGTGTTCCAATAAAACTTTATTTACAAAAACAGGTGGTGGGCCACACTAGGCCTGCAGGTTAGCAAACTCCTGCGCTAGACTTGGTTTTGTACGGTGTCCTTGCAAACTTCTGAGGCTGACCAATGAGTCATCAGTGTCACACAGAAGAAAAAGCTCCTCAGTCTGTCTGAAAACCAGGGCCTTGGGATTTAAGTTCTCTTCCCATAAAAGCTACTAAAACAGCTATTCTTTTAAGTACAAACGACCTATGGATTAATCCACAAAGCATTCCAAGTTAGTGATATTGTTATCAGCTGCTTGGCAGTGAGGAGCATTTTACTGTTACACACTGGCTCTATGTTCTTTCCATTCTTTATTTTAGAGCCCAAAAGTGGGTGGTACATAACCAATTTCAGAAAAGCCATGTGATTTCTCATGAAGCTATATAAAAATACAAGGATTTAAAAAGCTGCTGGGTTGTTCAATGTCAGATGTGGCTACGCACTCATAGGGCAGAAAGCAGGTCCTTCCTCCAAGACCATCGTCTTTGCCAACACTATCTGTCGCCACTTAAGTGGCTGTCACCTGGGATTCTGTTTCTCTCACTACTGAAAGGAAAGGGGTTTGCCTAGGACTTAACAAAAAGATATATGCAATCAGACAGTGAAGAATATTCAGAGATAAAATGCTGGAAAGCTTAAAATAATTTGTATGTTGCAAGGGTGGGTTCATGTTAGAGGTTTTAAACCATATACATATTATCAAAACATACTAATTAGAATATTGAAAAAGGAGGAAATATCACAAGAAGAGGGAGAAAACGTTTCTCGGGGACAAAAGGAAAAGCAGGGAGACCAATATGGTAGATAAGATCTCTACTTAGCTTAGAACTAGTCCTCCCGTTCTCTTCCCATGTGTGGGGTGCACTTCCCCACACCTTGACTTTGAGTTTAGCAGGTTTGCGTTGGTCATTGCAGTGTTAATGGGGCTGGCATGAACAAAGCTTGAAGAGCCTTCGTGCAATGGGCTTGTGCTCTGGTGCCTCTGCCATCCCACGAGTGAAAGAGATCTTCATTTGCCCCCTTTTCTAAATAGGATGGGTACAGATGGAGCAGAACTACCCTGCTGGGCCCCACCTGGATCAGCTGACTCCTGGGGAACCCACAGAGGCATGAGTGAAATCAACGCCTGTTGCCATAGGCCTTTGATATTCTTTAGTTGTTTGTTACCCAGCATTTTTGTAGCAAAAGCTAACTGATACAATTAACAGCTTATATTTACTCAGATCTCTTCTAAGTTGAATGAAAAATATATCAAACATTCCCTTTTCATATAACCTCCATTTCAATCTAGAAACAGGCTGAGTCCACACCAAGTTGGCAAACTGGTAGCCCGATAATGTATTCCATTTGACTTGCATGTTGCTGGCACACAAACGTTAAAACATACACACACACACAATTGTCAATATTTAATGAAATGTAGAGATTTCACATAAGACCAAATTTCCAGATTCTCTTGAAACATGAGATTGGCAACTCTGGAAGGACCTCCATTTGGGGGTGGGGTGACAATACACTGGACCTCTTGAAAGACGGTCTTGCATTCTGCAGCTTGTCACCCTTCCTAACGCCTTCCAGCACTGAAAGCGTCAAATGCCACTCATACAATGGCTGGGCTGTTGCCTCATTTTTATAATATTTAAGAGAAAAGTAAATATTTTATTTTTTAAAATGAAATCCTAATTTATCAAATATTATTTTCTTAAAACTCATCAAGCCATGACACAAGTATGTAAGACATGTTAATTTTTGACATGACCCTTCCTGTAGTTTAACTCCCTAGGACTAAAGTTTTCAGTTGTTGAACCCTCACGTTCATGCATTTAAAGATTAGATTGCAAAGACTGACTGGAGTCCTGGTCATTCTTGCCAGATTCTTCATGGATTCTGAATTAATTTCTTCCTCTCGGTGCCAATTTAAAAAGTATTACAGCTGAAGCAGTTATTTTTGATGTCATGCAGGTGCCTGGATTTTTAACTACAGAAGTAAGAAAAGCTTCTGGTCAGTTTTGGGGAAGACAGTTTTCCTATTCTCTTTAAACATAGGAAGAACAGTCCATGTGAGTCCTAGAGTGACCAGAGCACACCGCCACCTGGCAAGTGCTACGTTCCCGCCTCGTTACCTGGGAAACACGTGGTCAGGTGCTCCATCAGTGCTTCTTGGGTGACAGGTTTTCTTGCTGAGTTCATTGCTGAGATGGCCAAGCAGAGGATTTCCCCGAGTGGAATAAACTGAGACTGACTGATGGGAGACATACTGATTGGTGATACATCACCTGCAGAAAGACAATTTTCAAGTGAGCGGTTCATTAAAAGACCCGGTCATCTGTCAGACACACACCTTCATGCGTCCACACCCCTCCCGCCTTCACGCGTCCACCCAGTCCTGGTCTGACAAACACAGTCAGCTCTGAACAAAGAAGCTGCTTGCCAATTCCACTCTGAACACAGAAGCCACAGCCAATTCCACTCAGGTGGAAAGACTTCCACACGCAGTGGAAGCTCCTACTTCCTCAACAAATAAAACTTCCCTTTAACATCTGAGATCTCATTTAAATAGTCCTAGTACTGAAAGTCTTGCAACAACAGGCTTTTATTTCCATTTTTATTAAGTTGGAGCTGATTTATTTAATAACTGCCATTCATATCCTGACAAATTGCATTTGTGTAACTTGATGATTCATTCATTCAAACATTGAACGCCTTTACGCATCTGCTGGGGGAATGGGAGCTGCAGAGAGTGAGTGCGCGCCTCTCCCCAAACATCTCTGCCCTCAGTTTCTATTTCAGTGGAGGAGACAGACAAGTAGATCGAAGTTCGCAATGTTGTGTGGCAGGCGCACAAGAGAACAGAAAAACACCTGGGCGCTGAGAGGCGAGGGAGGATAACACCTCGGGGAGGCGAGGGTGGGGCTCAGAAGCAGGAATTTCCAAGGTTCCACCAAGGAGGTGTAATCTGAACCCAGTGCTCAAGAGTAGGTGTGTCCCTGCAGGGCTGGGACCTATAAGCAGATGTTTTCTGGGGCACAGAAGCGAAGGGGGACAGGTAGGTAGGGACGACCATGAACAAAGAGCTGAGTGTCCAAGCTCTGCATTCTATGAGGGGTGGTGAGCCATGGAAGGCCAAAGGCAGGTGTGGATTTCAGAAAGATGAGTGTGGTGGCTGTGGGGATGATGGCCTGGGAGGAGTGGGAGAAGGCAGATTACAATTCCCTCAGAGATTGAGGTTTCCCGCACACCATAAGGGCCAGTGGAGGCAGGAGAGGCTGAAGACCCCGCACTGGAGGGGTGATGGACGGTGACTCTTGAGATGTCAACCTACAGTGCAAATATCTGCCTTCATTTCTCAAGTCTTTATACCACAGTGCAGTGATTTTCAAGTGATGCTCCAGGGATCCCTAGAATTTCCTGGAATATTTCTGGGAAGGAGGTGCCCTCAGTAGAAGCAGAGGCTGGGAGGGCAGGAAAGTTCGCCCCTGACACCTGAGTGCCACCTGTTTTATACCTGGGGTTCTCCAAGGTTGCACTTGAAAAGATGTCCTACACAAAGAGGATGCAAACTATCAACACAGTAGAACACAGAAGGGCTCACAGGGTCTGTTAAGTTTCTAATCTGATTTCCTAAATGTACTTACATAATCTCTCCTTTTTTGTTTCCGAAGCATGCTTGTAATAAGCTACCATGGTTGACCAAAACCGAGACTCAGGTTGGCCTGTGGCATTAAGCAACACCCTCCCCGACAAGGTGTCTGGCTGCTCTGGGGTGGACCAACCTCCTCACTATCAGGCACTTAAAGCCATGCCCAGCCACAGTTCCTAGTTTGCAGGAGGAGTGCAGAGTCCCTATGGGGAAACACCTGCTGCTTTGATGGGCTAGATGAGAAATGGTTTGCTAGATGAAATCAGGCAGCAGGGCCTGGGATAAAGATCAGCACGTACGGGGAGAGTCCAACAGGTGCCTCGGACAAAGCAGCAGGACTCCAGTGCCCAAGGCCCAGGCCTCGCCCCCTTCCCAAACCCAGCTCAGTTCAACGCCCCCCTTTCCCTGGACCACATGGGACTCCCATCGGCTCTACTGTAGCTCCACTCTCTGCAAAATGGGTATGAGGAGGGTAAGACATTGTCCCAGTGGCCAGAGGGAGACAGGAGTACCCACATCCAGAAAAGGAGGAAGGGAGAAAAATCAGCAGAAGCCAGGAACTGACCTAGCTTAGAAGCCACAAATTTCTGGGGCCTATGGGTCACAGGCATCATAAAGAGACACCCTCGGAAAAATTCTTGTAATATTTTGTGGGGCAGTAGCAGGCGAGACTGTGTGAACTTGGGGCCATTTTGGGGGATGTGAGTTTCATTCATTGGCTGGTGAAGCTCAATTCATATTGGTAACTCAAAAATGACAGAATGACAGAATGACGTGGGCTGGAACCACCTCGGTGGGCAAGTTTGCAACGGCCTAGAACAATGTATTTAAATCTTAAAGAAAAGATTTGTCATATCCTTTTTTTTCCTGCAAAAAAAGCTGAGTTTTTTTGTTCGTTCGTTTGTTTTTGTTTTTTTGTTTGTTTGCTTTTTTGAGACAGGGTCTGGCTCTGTGGCTCAGGCTGGAGTGAAATGGCACAATCATAGCTCACTGCAACCTTGAACTCAAGAGATCCTCCTACCTCAGCCTTCCAGATAGCTAGGACTAGAGTCTGGCCACCTCTTAAAGAGCTGGGATTACAGGTGTGAGCCACCATGCCCAGCCCAAATGAAGTCTTACTCTAAAACCTAATGTGGGTTGGGCGTGGTGGCTCACACCTGTAATCCCAGCACTTCTAGAGGTCAAGGCAGGCAGACTGTTTTAGCCCAGGAGTTTGAGACCAGCCTGGGCAACATGACGAGACCCCATCTCTACAAAAAAATACAAAAATTAGCCAGGCATGGTGGCACGCGCCTGTGGTCCCAGCTGCTTGGGAGGCTGAGCTAGGAAGATCACTTGAGCCTGGGTGGTTGAGGCTACAGTGAGCTGAGATGGCGCCACTGAACTCCAGCCTAGGCAACAGAGCAAGACCCTGTCTCTAAATCAATAAATACATAAGAAATGGGTAAAGATTGGCTGAGTGCTGATGCGAGCTGCAGCAGAGGTGGGAGTTGGGAAGTTCACCTGTTTGACTCTGCCCTCCCTACAGCAGGCCCTACAGCTCAGGCACTGACAGTCTGAGACACTGGCCTGTAGTTCCTTCTCTTTCACTCCACCTCCACTGGATAGGACAGGGGCACTGAGGCCAGCTTTCTTACAGAGGTGCTAAGTTAGCCACATGGACCTGAAAGTCACCTGGGATGATTTTTAAAGTCATATGAAAAGGAAGATGGGATCAGCTGGCAAAGAGGGAGAGGATCAATGCAGATTTCAGAAACTCTGGGCTTGGGTATCACTTGAGAGGTTAATACCTTCTAACGTGTGCCTATTATATAACTGAGAACATCTCAGAAGATGAAAGATACAAAAATACTAAATATGATCCCCAAAATGCAGGCCAGACTATTTCCAGATTTTTGTATAGGTCATAAGAGGAAACTCGAACTCTGTAAAACAGAAATGACTATTGGCAAAATTAACTGCTTTGGTTTACATCATGCTTGTCCTTATGGGTTTAGCTGAAACAGTTTGTTTGGTTTCACTGCCATATTCTCAGTTAATTTCTTTTCATTCATTGCAGGCAACTCCAAGAGGCAGCATGCTTTAAGTGTGTCTGAATGGCATTTGCTTTGGAAAAGCTCAGTTTCACTATAATAATGAATATGGGCAATAACTTTTAACTCAGAATGTAGAAAAAAATGGAATTTGGATGTTCTAAATAAATATCTCTACCTCATCTCATTTTTGTGCTGCACTAAGATATATTACTTTCAACTCCTTTCCCATCCCCAACCCCATCAGCAATCCTGTCTACACCCAAATGCTTCCTGGTCTGTCCCCTGGATTCTATCCCTGGAGCTCCCTTAAACTACCATCATCTCTCACCTGGTCCCTCATAAGAACCTGACGATGTTCAGCCTTCCCTCCTGCCTCCAACACTCCCCTCTCCACAGAGCAGCAAAAGTCCTCTTAGGAAAACAAAAAACACACCACTTCCCCGCATAAAATCCTCCAGGGACTGCCTACTGCACTTAGAAGAGAAGCTGAACTCCTTGGTAGGCCTACAAGGGCCCACATGGTCTAAGCCTGTCCACCCAACGCTAGGACCACTCCCCACCTCCATCCCTACTTGCCACTCACAACCTCCTCTGTTCTTTGAACATGTCAGGCATTTCCTCAACTCAGGGCCTTTGTATTTTTTGTGCCCTTGGCCTGGGATGCTCCTTGGGTTGACCTTTCAAGACTGGCTTTTCATGCTTTAGGTCTCAATTCAAATGGCACCTCATCAGAAAGCCCTAACCTGACTGTCTGGTCTACTGCCATTCCATCGCAGCCGAGTTTACTGTCTTCTCTCCCTGCATGTGTGCATGTGGGTTTGGTTCACTGGTTTACTGTCTGTCTCACCCACTTGAATGTGTAAGCTCCATGACAGAAGGCAACGTGAATGCCACATTTCCAGCACCTAATGATGTGGTGCTTACCCAACAAATATTTGTTGAAAGAATGAATATCCATTTTTAACATGATAATCTAAGGAATTTCTTAGCCATCTTAAAGGATTGTAATTTTATTAATATTTTTGCTAAATAATAGCAAACAAAAAGAGAACAAATAAGTTTAGCCATGCAATTTCTAAGACTCCCCCAATTAACTGCATGAGAAATAGGCCTCTAAACACAGCAGTTATGATAGAAAAATAACTTTGTAATACAACTATTATATAGCAATAAGTAATTAAAAATTAATAAAAATGAGTAAATTTTTTAAAAGAATAATTATATATTAAGTGAAGTTTAGAACATGCATTTCAGATCTGTATTAAAGGAATCACAGGTGTCTTTCAACACAGCATAAACATTATTCAAGTTTACCATAACCTTCTGTGGATCTTACATAAACCTGCTTAATAAGCCAACTAGTCATTTTTAAGATATGCTACTAGAAAATTCTTCCAACTACTGGACCACATTTATTTCTTCAAAGAAGAAAAAAGAGAATGTAAGTACTGCTAAAATATTGTTGGTCACGATAATCTACATAATCTACAGAAACTACCATATTTTTCATGAAGTCTGAATTATAACTTACTTGTCTATAATTTATAGGATGGATTTTTCTATCGTCAGAATTAGCTCAGAACACATTCAAAACGACAGCTCATCTTAAAGCACATTGGCACTTTGTCAGCTAAAAAATTCTTTCTAAACTGCTATAATTCTGTCCTATTGTTCTAAAAAAGGAGTAGATACGTTTTAGTTCAGCTTTATTTTCTTACAAACATCCATTTAAGTACAGTGCTCAGAGGACTTTTGTCAAATCTAGGCTATTTCAGATAAAACCAAACTCAGTGCCTTGGACAGAGGAAGCATTCCATAGATTTTTAAGTGAGCTTAAAATGTGAAAAGACATGAAAATATTACAATTGTAAGTAAACTTCTGTTTTAAGAGTATTTAACATTTAAAATGCATGAGTGAAAATGTGGATACTGCTTTCATGTGAGGTCATTGTCAGCTGACTGGCATGAAGAGAAAAAGTAGCCGGGTGGATGATGAGGGGCGTGGAAACTGGACCCCCCTCCAGGAGAGGCGGAACAGCCCAGCCAGCAAGGCGGTGGGGCCAGGGGTGGGGGGGCAGGGGCAGCATGCTGAGCCCAGGCAGCCTGGGGAGCTGAGCCTGGGGAGCTGCGGCAGGTTCAGGCTCCCCTGGGGCAGGCTAGTGGTGAGATACAGAGAAAAATAGGGGCCAGATCCTGGTTGACAAGACAAGAAGGCTTAGATCTTATTCTTGATGCTGACGGGGCACTGCCCATGTTTTCATACAGACAAATCACATGATATGCTTGTATGAGAAAATCACTCTCGTGCAACTGTGGAGAAAGAGCTGGTGACTCCTGAAATCGCTCGCAACGGACAACAGGCAGAGGTCCTGCAGACGCCAACCTGCTCTTGGATTGTCTACAGCTAGTCACCCCTACCTCAGGAAATAGCTTTATCAAGCGCATCCATTTTCACTATTTAAATCCCTCTATCTATTTTCCCCTTCCAACTTTTGGCCCGTTATTTTAGTTGGAGTTATTTCAAAAAAACTCTCTCTCACATAATTCATCCTTTCAAGAACTATCTGAATGCCTATTATACATCAAATACCTTTAAGCACTCAAGTTCGAAAACTGTTCTTATCTCGGTTCTATTTGTGCAAAAAAAAAAAAAAAAAAAAAAAAAAAGGACTATTATAAAGCCCTGTCCTTTATAAATGGCATTTTCACTTTTTGCAGTCATTAACTGAGGTTCCAGGAACTCCTCAGCCTGTGCACATGCAGGAGGCCAGCACCACTCCTGGGATGTGACTTTCACGACAGCTTACACTTGCTCCTTCCTGGGTGACATCGGTGGCTTTCCAAAAGATACCTGCTACAGAAGCCAACATAAAACTATGTCATTTCATCTTAAAGCACCCATCCTCATACAACTGTGTAAGAAAAGGAAAGCCAGAATTTCCCCAGGCGAACTGCATCACAGTGAACAGCCTGGAAAGTACCAGCCTCCATCCTCTATCTTAGCTTTCTTTAAATAATTTTTTTTTCAAGCACCAACATTCCATATGAATTACCCTGTTTTCCTTTTAAGGTACTATTTTTCATTGCAAATGTTAATGTAATCTATTCTCTGGGTTGAAGAGTTATCTTTGACATTAATGAAGTTCTTGTACCAAAACAACCCACTTACGAATGTGGTTCTGAAACTGTACTAGTTTATGATTGAGAAATTCCCAATATAAAAAAAAGCATTCAAGAGATATTTTGATAAGTACTCAGTCTCTTAAAACACAATACAATTATCTGCTCTGCGCCTGTTTCCTCATCTGTAAAATGAGAGTTTGGATGAAATGATTTCAAAGATTCCTTCAGGCTCCTAAATCCTATGATCCTCTATTAATGCAGCAGAATTCTGGCATAAAAGCATCATATAGTACGGGTGTCTAGCTCTGCTTCCATCATGCTGGGGACACTATTTTAACACTCATCTGATCTGAAAAAGTTGGGCTTTAATTTTCAAAGAAATGGCTCCATATACTGGCTAGTAATTTTTTCTTTCCTTACAATAAAGGCTTCATCATTTTCTCTTTCTAAATTCAAAGTCTTGCTCAGCTTTGTTCCTCAGGACTAATGTGTGCCCCTTTTGTTCTCTGTACAGCCAAAATTAACAAGCAAGTTAGAATGATGGATGCCAATAAAATTACCACAAGTAGTGGATACTGTGATTCCTCATAAAAATAGTCAAACATGTCTGTAAAATGCACTATGGGCACGGGGACAACACAACTCTATTCCTCTCAACAAACTCTTCAGAAAGCGATTCTGTTGCCAAGTTTTATCTTAAATGCCCTTGGGCTTGGGGAAATCACCCGCTTTCTGGGGTTGCAGTTAACTGAACAACTTCTCGGATGCAGCACCTCAGACAAATCTTGTGTTTTACAATTTAATTCAATTCATTAACCCCAATTTTATGTATTAATGCTGTTTGGCTCTTTTAACAGAAGGCCTACTACGATATTTTTTAAAAAGCTGCTCTAAAAAAAACCCCACATACTTCTTTCTTATGCGCTCTCTTGAAGACCACAGCACCCATCCGGTGGGGGCAGAGCAGACGGCTCCCATTACCTCACATGCTCGCGTTTTAAGCAGCTTTCCTTTGAAACCAGATGACTATTCTTGACTTTCGAATGTTTGTATTTGACATTCAGAAGAAAACCAGCAATGAAAAGGCACTTTTACTAGTTTACTGTAGGTTTGTTTCAAATGCCGCTCATTTCAAAAGTTGAAGGCTGAGCCTGATGGCAATAGTCAACTGAAGGCAACAGCATAAAAAAGGAATTTTAGAATATTTAGAGATTCCATAACAACTTTTTAAACGTTTCCCAATGCTTTACTTCAACACCTAATGGGTATCTTAAAGCAAGTCCAATTCCTAAGCTATTATTTGAGTAAATCATTTCAATCAAAAGAGACCATAAACAGAAGACACTCATTAATCATACTGAAATACTGGTGTCCATTAGCTATTACTTACTAAGAAACTTCTAATGGGAATAGAGTTAAACAAGAGTAACCATGGTGGCTAAGGGCACCCAAAAGAATGAGTTAACATCCCCCACATCACCCAAGCCTTTGTGCTGATCAGTCTGGCTAATGCCACTATGTGAAGTAACGAATTAATTGGCTCATTGGTCTACAGAAGAAACTCATGATCTTCCCAGGCCGCAACCCTTCGTTAGTCATATTAGCTATTGCTCTTGTTACTGAGATTTGACTACAGGTAAAAGGTTATCACAGAACAAGCAGAGACAGACAAGGCAGAAAGGGTAGAGCATCGGGCAGAAAGGGGCCATCCTCGCGGGCAGGGGTAGGTGAGAGCGCCCTGGCCAAGAGCCACCTTCCCCACCACCAGAGGTGATTCGTGATGTCTCCGATAGGAACAACGAACACTTTTGTTGGACCATTTAGCTATTTGCAATAGACGCACAGCAGAAAAGGTAGGATGGAATATGAGCCCTGGGACCGATCAGGTTAATTCCGTAATTAACGCCTTTGCTAAGGCTCCACGCTATAACCCATCAACCACGCCCACGGTGGTATGTGTCAGGCACCTGAAATAAAACCTAGCCGAATGCTTTTACACGGCAGGTCCTCAAATGCTTGTAGAATCAAAAGGTCCTACATACATAGACAAGAAGAGGCAAGGCCCTGCTACCTTGCAAGATGTTTTCCAACACCAGCTGCCACTTGTGCTCCAGTCCTTCAACCGGAATGAAGTTAAAGCCACTTACCAACAGGGATAAAATCATGATGAAATACCAGTCCTAGATGATAACAATTAGTAAGATCTCCCAGATGTCCTGAAATTCTGACCAACAAGAGCGCCTGTGTAATATGATGTCTTCTTTTTCCTTAAGTGGATCACATAGGACAGAACATAAATTCCTGTTTTAAGCCACCCTGTACTTCTCTTTCATGTTCATTCTGCAGCATAACCTGGCCTAACACTAGACATTAGATGCTGCGATTTCCACTGATGATATTTCCCAACTTCAGCTTAATAAATCAGTCTAACAACTCTAGGTAATACATTCACTTTCCCTCTTTTTAAGTCAGAATCACCAGAGCTGTTTCTCAGCCTTTGCATTCTCTGCTTTACCAGTTTAGGGATGACAACTGCAGTGGGACTGATTTCTGTAAAATACAATTGTAATAGGACAGGAAGGCCTAATTAAATAAACTACAAATATGGACAGGTTGACAGTTCCCAAATTACAACAAAATTACACCGATTGACTGCTACCAACCAACCCCCCTAAAACCGAACACCCTCCTACCCCTTCCAGCTGCCATGGAGGCCATTATGAAAGGACTATGTCAGAATTCAGAGGCATGAAAGAAAGGATGGGGGATCAGATCAGATACACAGAGGAAACTTCCAAGTCACTGTACAATTAAGTAACTTTTCTCTCTTCAATTCAGCATTACAAGATGGTGGTAAAGGCCATGGGCTTTGTAGTCAAAACTTTAGGTTCAGAGCCCAGTTCTGCTCCTCATTGGTTGTGCGATTTGGGGCAAATTATTTAATTTTTTGAGTTTCAATTTCTTCTTTTGTAAAGTATACATAATCACGTTTACCTTGTAGACTCACTGAGGGGATTAAATGAGATAATGGATGTTGAGTGCTTACCCTGTCCCTGAGACCTAATACATGTTTAATAAATAGTAGCTAGTATTAAAAATATCTTCCCTGGCCAGGCGCGGTGGCTCATGCTTCTAATCCCAGCACTTTGGGAGGCCGAGGCGGGTGGATCAACTCAGGTCAGGAGTTCAAGACCAGCCTGGCCAACATGGAGAAACCCCATCTCTACTAAAAATACAAAAAATGGGCCAGGCGTGGTGGCAGATGCCTGTAATCCCAGCTACTCGGGAGGCTGAGGCAGGAGAATCACTTGAATCCGGGAGGCGGAGGTTGCAGTGAGCCAAGATCGTACCATTGCACTCCAGCCTGGGAAACAAGGAAAGACTCCGTCAAAAAAAAAAAAAAAATCTTCCCCAAGCCCATCTAGATTTATCCAATTTACCCATTTACAGTGTTTGAATTTCCACCAAGGGAAAATTTGTTTGGTCCTAAAAATAAGCCTTTTTAAAAAACTAAAATATCTTTGGGAAGGCTAAGAGTGCAGAGGTCTTTCTTATACTAGTATGAAGTAGTTTAATCAGATTACTTTAATTAGATACATAGAACACATAGCATTTGGGATGCATCACCAGGCTGGGAGTGCAAACATGCATCACACTAGGGAGTTTGGAGAGAAAAAGGCACTAGGAGATGGGAAATAGTGTGGACAGAGAATTACAAGGATATCAAAGGATGTTGACCTATTTCAAAACTTAGGTTGGGCCAATCCATTACCTAAGAAAGGGAAAGGAAACTCAATAAGTAGTCTTAGTACTAAACATCAGTGACACTAGGAGTTAAGTAATTTCTGATATGACCTGAATTATTAGTAACTATTTTGACTCTCTCTTCTAAGGAAAATGTCCTGTAGGAGTGAAAAAAGTGACTTTCACGTAAACTCTCCGAATTCAGCACACTCCTTATAACTTAAGGATGGCTTGTCCAATACAATTCAAGCAAACCGTGATCAACGTTCATATTTAAGGGCCTTACATGCTCATTTGTCCTTAACGGCAACAGTCCTTTACAAGCAGGGTAAGGCAGCTTTCCTGGCTGTGACACTGTCTCAAGGTAAGAACCATCACAACTTCTAGAGTGGCATGAGTGACTCCTGAGGTCCACCTTAGCCTGAATATACCCTGTGAAGATTCTTAAAATTAGCAAAACCAGATCATTCTAACCCTCTATGACCAAAAAAAAAAAAAAAAAAAAAAATTCCTGCTTTTTAAACTGCCCCTCTTCCTATTCAACTATTTATTGAAAGGTTTCCATGTATAGGGAACTGCTAGGAGATGTAGATAGCAGAAAAAAGCATAAATCTTGATCTCTGCCTTCAATGAGATTACAATTTAGGTGAGAATACAAGATACACATGTGTGAAAATATAAACCATCATGAAATATACACATTGCTGTTCAAAACACCCTTAGAAGAGCTATACCAAGAAAACACATGAATGACTAGAAAATTAACTCTATAATGGGAGTTTCAAGGATTTAGAAATGACCTCCTGTTGGGGTGATTAGGGAGAACTTTCCAGGGGAGAGAGATTTGGAGTAGGTCCTTAAGGACGGGTAGAATCGATGGGTGTGAGGACATGATGGAACTATATTTGCAACATACCATGCTTGTGTTTTTTCTGACCAAACATCCTTTAAACCTGACTCAGCATCCTCAACGGTGCTCTGAAGATGCAAAATGCTATGCAGAAAGAAGAGACGTCCGACAGTGAAGAAAGGAAACATGCTCTCTTTTCTTCTGTGAGAGGGTGAGCTATGAGATGGATGTGACTGCGAAGAGAAAGAAGATGTTCAAGGGGTCTTGAACATCTGCCTTTAAAAATGTTCTAAAAATTCTTACCAATTACATACGGGATTCACCACTCTCAGAAATATCTTTAACAGTCCTGAAACCATCCATGTGATGAGGGGTAAAGCCACGCTTTCAGATGTGCCAAGCCTCACTTTGGAAATGAAGCAGGTAATGTACTTTTGAGGACCAAAATTTTCCATTTTGTTGTCATGTTTTTTTAGAAAGCTTTTGTGTGAAAAGCCCCTGGATGTTGTAAGAAAACAGCTCTGTCATAATCTGAATCCTAAAGCAGACTATGATGAACTATGCTTACTTCCTTAGCAGTTAACAGCAGCCTCAATATGATGTTAGTCTTGGAAACAGTCCCTGGGCACATAAATCAGGCTTTCTTGGATTTTAGTGCATTGCATGTAGGTTAACAGGCCAAACAGTACACAAAATTTCAGGCACTGTATATTAATTGGTAAGAAAAAATGTCGAGGCCGGGCACAGTGGCTCATGCCTGTAACCCCAACACTTTGGGAGACTGAGGCAGCCAGATCAACAGAGGTCAGGAGTTCGAGACCAGCCTGACCAATGCGGAGAAACCCCGTCCCTACTAAAAATACAAAATCAGCCGGGTGTGGTGGCGTGTGCCTGTAATCCCAGCTACTCAAGAGGCTGAAGCAGGAGAATCGCTTGAACCTGGGAAGCGGAGGTTGCAGCGAGCTGAGATCGCACTATTGCACTCCAGCCTGGGCAACAAGAGCAAAACTCTATCTCAAAAAACCAAACCAAACCAAACCAAACAAACAAACAAACAAAAAAAAAACCCAGGAAAAATGTCAAATACTATTTACTGAATGCCTCCCTCAGAGCAGCGAGCGAGATAGATATACAGCTGAGGGAAATCTGGGGCAGTCTGATTATTTCCTATTGCTGTGGACTTCTCGGTTCCCATGAGCAGCGCTGGGATGACCCGTGCTGGTGAGGTCATGTGTGGTGGACAGTCCACAGGAGGAGGACCCGGACTGCCTAAGATTGAGGCTGCGGGAGGAGCGGAACAGCAAGACTTCTCAGAGGACCGTGCACCCTCTTCACAGGTGGTGCTGACATTTCACCATATTCCTTCGCACACAACAACTCTTGAAATAAAAGCAGGGGAAACCTACCTGGCCCTTTCTGGACTGGCTCCATCCCCCAGGTAGCGTTGACGCTAAAGCCTGGTGCATGCTAGGGAGCTGCATCCAAGCACAAGAAGGAGCCAGTAACAGAAATGGACGTCCTAGAATCTGGAATAAGAAGAAAGAGTAAACTTTCAAGTCATAGTATCCTAAATGAGCATTTCAGATTGGCTACTGAGGGCCCGTGGAACACAACAGGAATCTGGTACTTTACCTTCGTAGATCTACTTTTTAAAAATGAGTTCCAGAACTCTCAGCTCTTCTTACAATTCAGGGCTTGAGATACTGGTACAAGTTCAGTTCAAAAGCTGGCAAAAGGCACCTTAAAAAGGCTCTCTGAATGTACTTTGCTGGTAACGTTTTGAGGAGGGAAAAAAAAAAAAGGAATCCTCTTTACCATTCTTTTATCCTATTAGCATGGAACAGCTGGAATCCTGTTCCATGCCTATCCCATACATCACAGCCACTTGCTGAGCCAACATCCCACTGCAGTGCCTCGGAATCTGCAGTGTCACTCCTCTTCTGCTTGTTCTCTGCAAAGTGAAGTCACAGGGACGGATCAGCCAACCTGACTTCTCACTGCCCTGCCCAGAATCCTTTGTGAACTGAAATGAGTCATCGCTCCAAGAAAAGCTACAGCCTCTGTTTGTCTGTGCAGTCTCCTTTGTCTGTGCAGTGCAGAGACGCGAGGTCGGAATGTACCCCAGGCGCGGGGTGTCGAGGGGCATATTCTCCTCTCCAAGGGGCCCAGGTCCCCTCCCATGCATTAGCACCAACTCACATGAAAAAGGTAAAAAGGGCACATACCTCCAGATGCTTGAAGAGAGAACACACACATTAAAATTGATCTGGCGTCATATACTCACCAGTCCGTAATTAGAGACCTGCCACATTTTCCTATTTTGTGTTAAGGCTGGCTTTGCATTGTGACGAAGGACGCATCTCCCTCCTGTGTGTAACAGGCGGTTCTACTGTACACTGTATCAAAGTTTAGCTGCAGTGAGCGATTTGTCATAAATTCCAGTTGCCGTGCAAGTCTTTGCAAGCCTGGGTCTTGTCATTCCCAACACACAGACGTCAGGCTCGCAGCCCGGGCAGCGGTGGAGCTCAGCCAGCACCAGCCAGTGCGGCTTCTGCCGCTGCGAGGAGGGCGGCGTTGGGAATGAGGTCACTATGTCAGGAACTCGCTCTCAGCAGGAGCCTCTCCTGCGCTTACCACACAATTCCAGTCTCACCCAGAAGTAGGATTCGTGGGATTTGGGGGGTGGCTGTTTCCTCCGCTTTTTCTTAAAAACGTCTACGGCTAAGATCAGCAAGGTGAAAATGAATGACGTATCTGCATAAAAATGTCCTTTTCATTGCACTACGGGTGCCACGCTCATTGTGAACCCCAGGCTGAATCACTCATGCGTACACCTGTGGACATGCATTTACACACCGACACACACACACAGAGGAACTTGTGCCAGCAGAGAAAACATTTAGTCTTTATTTAGAGTGCAAGAAGCAACACGTAAACATCTCAGGAGGAAAACGGGGTCGGCAGTTGAGAGAGAGGACAGAATGGAAGGAGTAGAGCAGCCACATAAAACCCGAGAAAAATGGAGTCGGAGAGGCCAAGGAAACGAATCCCATGGCAGTGGTACTGCTACTGCCAAACTCCCAAACCGCGTAACACCAAAACAGGCACCGCTCGCTGCTTCCGCTCGGGATCCAGATAACCGAAAAATTATCTCATTCTCAGAAACCCACAGAGGTGGGTGGCAGATGACTGTGCAGCAAATTCTCCCACATCCTCATGAATCCAGCAGCTCAGCTACCAGGGGCACAAAATGTGGGGTGCCAGCAAAGATGGGAAATGCACTGAAGCTCTTCATAAGGCGCCCCCAAAACTCAGAGTTACAGAGGTCCCCATGTGGGTCTCCCGGCTAAAATCCTGAGAGCATCCTATCCGCTCCTGACTCTGGTGATTCAGCCTGTCCTCCAGAACCTCCCCCAACAGAGCTCAGGCTCTGGCAAAGGCCCCCCTGCGAGTTGAGTCCAAGTCAGCATCTCTTGTCACCCCTGCACAGTGACGTCCATTCTGTCCTCGGGAGGCTACAAAACGTATAACCCTCTTCTGCGCCATCACCCATCCGATAGCTACAAACACTAACCAGGTCCCCGTGCCCAGATCAGCTCTTCTCTAGCTGCCTAGAGTCTGGGACACTCCGCAGGCATGCAGACTATATATTCATCTACTGATCCACTGAGATGCTTGCTTTGAATGTTATTAAATAAAACATCTTCCATGCCCTCAACCACCTGACGCTTTTCACATCCTCTGCCCTCCTCGGGTCCCCCCTTTGCTCTGGTCTGGCGTATCCATTTCCCTCCAACGATGTGGCATCCTCCTGCTAAATCCTCCCTGTGGCACCATCTCCTCCCTGTCCTGGACTATCTGTCACCCTATGACCCCCTTGAGAATGTGTTCCACACCAACTGCTACTGATGCACTTTTTAACAGCCTCATCGATTTTACCTTGTATGCTTGATCAGAAGCATATAAGGACCTAATAGGCCATATATAGATGAAAACATACATGCTTGGATATTAGAAATTATGACTACATTATTATTTATACGTTCTCATCCCTTTTCTTCAAGTATTTGTTTTTTTTCTTTCTCCACATACTTAACCAAATATGGTCTTGATTTTCCCTTCTAGTGTATTATTTTCTCTCCTCTTTGATAAGCCACTAGCTTCTCATCCATGCCACAGACTGAGCCTAGGACCCAGCACCAGGGCCTCCAACCAAAGCCACTCACCCTTCATCAAACCTCTTTAAGTTTGGCTGTGTTGTTGGTTATAAATCCACCCAAACCCATGTAATCCAGCCCATTCCTGTCGGGCATGGTCTGATCACTGTAAGGTCAGACAGGGTGCCTGATAAGCACACGCACCTTAAGAATGCAATGATGGAAGCATATAACAAATGTATTACAAA
Organism: Symphalangus syndactylus; assembly: GCF_028878055.3. Taxonomy (NCBI): domain Eukaryota; kingdom Metazoa; phylum Chordata; class Mammalia; order Primates; family Hylobatidae; genus Symphalangus; species Symphalangus syndactylus. The sequence goes on along the minus strand of NC_072426.2, from coordinate 157,143,607 downwards.
TTAAGATCTAAACAGACATATCTGTAGTCGTGGCAATGTAAGAGCCTTCTGGGAAGCCCTGGGTCACTGTAACACCTCCTGACAGTTAAAGATACAAGTTTCTTCTATGATCTATGAAAGGTTAAATATGTGGAGAAAGAAAAAAAATCCAAATACTCGAAGAAAACGGATGAGAATGTACAAATAAAAATGTAGTCATAATTTCTAATATCCAAGCAAGCATGTTTTCATCTATATATGGGCCTAGTATGTCTGTACTAAGAAATTTACATAATCTTCACAAGGACTCTGGAAGTTAAGTAATGGTATGATCCCCACTTAAAGAGGGGAACGCTCTTCCTGAAGCTCACAGAGCTGGTAAACGGCAGAGACGGGATTTGAACCCAAGGCAGCTGGCTCTCAAGTCTGTTCTTTCAGCCACTGAAAGTCAGTTTTACCGTTTACACTTTTATGTATGCTGTTCTACAGACTTGCTACATCCTCTTCAACAACCATTGTTGTTGTCGAAAGTCTGTTCTTTCAACAACACGTGCTACCTCTTGATTATTAAAAAAGCCACTGTAAGCAAAAAAATGTTAAAACCTATATCTCAATTTTTAAATTTAGATTGAACACAATCTGCTTACTTGGCGCATGGACCAATGAGGTCAAGTTCACAAGTGGGGTCTCCCGTAGAAGTTGCTTCTGCTGGGGTCTATGACCCCTAACGACTGCCCCTGAGTAGACTTTTATTGAAGGACCATGATAAAGAATGTACATGGTCAGGGAAAACCACCACAAGCTCATCTTGCTGCCCTACTGAGAGTACGATGGGTTTCATAATGGACACTGTTGGCCTCCACTGAGAAATAAAGACAAGAAAGGTCTGCTGATGCTTTAGATCTCGGTATCTGATGGCAAGATGAGCTCAAGAATCACATGCAGCCATCCCTCCTCCTTGCCCCGTGCCTCTTGCATCTTTGAATAACAGCTTTGGTGTTACAGTAGAGATTTACAAACATCACACTGAGGACCGCAGAGGTGATTTGCTCAGTTGATGAAGTGTGGGCAGAGGTTGTGCTTGGCACTTGCCTGCATCCTTGGCAGCAGATTAAATATTAGTGCCACATAGTGACACAGGGAGGATCTTAATAAATGCTTGATGACTAACGGTCTCGCACGCTCTTGGAGCTGCTCCACTTGAAAAAGCAGAGAGCAATAAACACCATTAAATCAATTAAAAATATTTATCAGGTCCCTAACTGCAAAGTCCTATGGTCAGTTCAGGAATTTAAATATTAATCTTTAAGGTTGTATACATACGGAGTATATAAACCTTGGTGCACACTCTCTCATGGACAAATGACATGGTGTCTGCCCTCAAGAAGCTTCAAATGTACTTGAGGAGGTAAGATCCTCACATATAAAAAGTGCAAAAATACAAGGCAGTGTATTTCAAAGGGGAGGAACAGGAAACCAGTGCCCCCAAGAATTTTGAAGAAAAGAACCAGGGTCGAGCCATGGCTTCCAGGGAAAGGCAAACTTGTTCTAGAATCTGGACAAGTGAAAGAAACAAGAAAGCACAGCCCATATGTCATAACACAAGCTCCACGAGCAGGGATGTTTTTTGCATGTTTTGTGTTTACAGGTAGATCCCTGAAAGTGCCTAGCCAACAGCAGACCCTAAATCTATGCTGAAGGCAGGAGAGGACTGACCTGCAGAGGGGAAGCATGGACAAAGTGTTGAGGTGTGGATGGGAGGGAGGTGGGGATCATAAAGCAGGCAGGCCTGCCTGGGGCTAAGGGTTCATTACTGGGAAGTAGCGGAAAAGGAGGCAAGAGGGGTGGCCCAAGGTCAGATTCAGAACGTGGCGCACAGTGGCTCGTGCCTGTAATCCCAGCACTTTGGGAGACAGGAAGATCACTTGAGGGCAGGAGTTCAAGGCTGCAGTGAGCTATGATTACACCACTGCACTTCAGCCTGGGAAAGAGAGCAAGATCCTGTCTCTAAAAATTAATCAATTAAAAAAAATTTAAAGAACAGTCTTTAATGGGTAGGAAAATGGCCCATTTGATATTTGCAATGAATTTCACTCGGCATTTGCTAGACGGCCATCAGTAAGTCTCCTCCCACAGAAGCATGACACCTCCATTCTCCAAAAACATTTATAAGCTCATGGCAGCTCCCAGGAGGGAAGGGATGCTGACAATATGGTCAGATGCAGCTTCCCCCAGGGACTTCTCGGCCTCCTATCGCAACTCAGAAGTCTGCGGTGTCAAAATTCTCTCCCCTTTTCAAGACTGCACCAGTCGGGGAGAAAACAATCCTAGTCTGTGACAATATTCCACTAAACCTCCTTTCGAGTCAAAACACACTTATAAAATACAGCACATGAGATCCTAGCGTGTGGCTGAGGTCAGAGCAACGATGAATGAGTACCGCTCCTATATTCACTGTTCAACATCAGCATCTATGTCATTCAAGGCAAAGAGGGAAAGAGGACCAGGAGAGTAAAGATGGTTATTTCTGATATGCAAAAAGTGCCATCAAGGAAGCATGGAGGGAACTGAGAGGTGCTTCAGGAAGGAAGAGGCACTGAGGTGGCCCCACAGGATGGGCGAGTAAAGGGGTGGGGAGAGGAAAGATGAGAGTGTCTTTCCAGGCAGCAAGGCGGTATGAACAGAGACGATGTGCTTACACAGTCTAAGATGTTTTGGAGAATGGCTGGTGGTAGATTCAGCATGGCTGGGTTGGAGGGATCTATGAAGGAGATTGGTAGCAACGAGGCCAATGAGTCAGTCAGGCTGGGATGAAGATAACATTAAACACCTGGCGAATGGCATTAAAGGTTTCTACAGGGCAGACGTTCCTCATGCTGAATGTTTAGGTTATGCAGGCAACAGGGTATAGGATGCATCCAAAGGAAAAGATAATTACTGAGGCAACGTAAAAGCCTACTGTGAGAGAGTGAACAAGATGTAAAGAGTGCTTAACCAGGGAACAGAGAGAAGCAGAGAGACGTGAGATAACTTTCCTATTTCACAAAAGTGCTATCCGACATTTCCAACATGAAATACTGGAACGCTATCAGAAATGCATGAGTTTCACAACGCACATAACACTACCTGCCCAGAATCTATCGAAAAGACTGTCTGTGCTATAGCAGTAGCCTGACATTTGGAGTACTGCCCAGGGTAGAATATTAGCACCAACTGAGAAATAAAGGGAAGAGGAGAAATTCTCTAAACAAAAACCCCTGGGCACCAATAACAGATTAGACTTTCTTAGTTGCATAAAATTGATTAAAAAAAAAAAGACACAAATTAAAAACTCAACAAAAGCAGTTTGGAAAACAGAAAGTTCCTACATTTTCAGGGCCTTTATAGCCCAGAATTGACTAAGTTAAATGCATGTTTGTAACAGTGGAAGAAACCATTTCAATTAAGTTGGGTAAGATTTCCTTGCACTGTATATGCAAGGAAACTAAATATTTTAAAAAACACACTTGGTGTTCTTACAAGTATTAGAGAGCATCACTATGAACACGAAGTGAAGAACATGGCTATTCTGATACTTAAATTCTCAAAAGTCTTTGGATCGGTCAATTCTCATAGGATTGGGAACACTGAATAAGTGCAGGTGAGAGCTGGAGGAGACACGAGAAAACATCTAGTACATCATCACTTGATCGAATATAATCCTAGAGCCCAAAGTGGGAAGGTGACTTGCCCAGGTTGCAAAGATTTACTAGCAAAACCAGAATTAGCACTCAGGTCCCCTGATTCTCAGTGCAGGTGTCCCTCCATTATTCCACAACACCTTGTAAAATGTATTGAAAGAAAAGTCAACTCTAAGGCTTTTCCAGATGCACTCTGTGTTTTGTTTTGTTTTGTTTTGTCTTGTTTTGTTTGAGACAGAGTCTCGCTCTGTTGCCCAGGCTGGGGTGCACCAGTGCAATCTCGGCTCACTGCAACCTCTCTTCCTCCTAGGTTCGAGTGATTCTCCTGCCTCGGCCTCCCAGAGTGCTGGGATTACAGACGTGAGCCACTGCGCCCAGCCACAGGTGCACTTTGGATAAAATTATAAATTAAGTATGCAGATATCCAATTTTTTCCATACCACACTGTGGCATAAACTATTTTTCTGCCCTAAGTTGTTCTAATCAATATCCAAAGGAGACACCTAAGGAAAAGATGAAAGTAAAATGAAAAAAAACTGAGGAGCTTGTGATTTTTCAGTTAAAAAGCCAGATTCTAAATTGGCTGTTTTAACATTAAACAATAAGAAAACGATGAGACAGCACAGAAAAACGAAGTGTTGCCCTTCTCCATTACAATTTTATTACACAGCATTTGGATTTACAGACTATTTATTTCCAACCTACTGGGTTAAAACATGCCTGAGTGTATCTCAGACGTTTCTATCTCGTATCTAGCATTTAAACTGCAGAGGATAATGATGGAGGCCAACAGAAGCCCCCAATATGCAGAGAAAAAACAATTAGATTCTACTGTGAAGACGCCCGGAAATTCATACAGTCTATGCATTCTACTCTGTAATAGAACCCTGATTGTCCTAATAACAAAAGTTTAAAATTTTGTTTACAATGAACACCATTCAATATTACTTTCCAAAATTTACAAGTGAACTGACCCTTTAGGGAGACCATCCACATTCATCTTGAGGTTGTATAAACCTGCCAGTGTACGGCCCCAATCCCTTGGGACAAATATGCTCCCAATTTGAGAAACAACAACTACATCTAAAAATACGCCCTAAAAATGGTATTTCCCAATTAGTTTTCAAAACTATCATCGGTATTTCTGTTGCTTTAAACATATACTGCTATTGAGTCCTAGAGCTCTTTTAGCTGGAATTAGTTATAAGGTCAAAGAGCTGAGAAACTGAGTTACTTTGTCCCTGGCTTATTTAATTAGAACTAAGTTATCCTCTCTGTGGGTTGCATTCCTTCTCTGCAAGATGGAATCGGGAAAAAAATATGAAGGTTGCAAAGGCTGCCATATTTTTACAAAGCAGACATAGCAATAGAATAACCTCTGATCTCAAGGTGCTTCCAATTAACTGAGGAATGAAAAGTAAACATACATGAAAAGAAAGTATCACAATACTTCTAAAAAAAAAAAAAAAAAACTATGAATAAGAGGGAAAAAAAATCCACTCCAAACTAAGTCCAGACGGAGCGTAAAGTAAAGAAATACTGGCCAAACATTCTCATCACAAAGCTGAACTCGGCATGACCAGGCTGAATTTGTACTTTTCACAGTCCCCAGTTGAACCAGTTGGAAGGGGCAAGCCACAGTGGAACACCCAGTTCAGGGAGGTTTGCAGGGACCTTCCAAGGGCTGCTTTCCTGACACCTCCGTATCCGGGGACAGACTCCTAACATCCACCTCTATCCCTACTGACAAGAATGACAACAGGATCCGGACTGTTGTGTTCACCTGGTGAAAGTATAGTTATTTTCAGCACCCTAAAACAATCCAATATTCGCTGGTTTAAAAATAAACATTATTTGGGCTTTGCCCTCCTCTATACCTTTTGTATCACGGTCACAAACTTCTACCCTCCCACTAACATCTTTAATGTACATTGGCCTCATCCTCAGTATCACCTCCCTATAGCACCTCATGGAAGTTGGATCACGCATTTTTGTTTATAAAGCTAGAAAATGTCATAAAATCCTGAAGTCAAAAAGTAAAAACTAGTCATAATTTCTTTTATCTCTCCGAATGAATAAAAATCACATAATTTGTTTTCTAACATCACAGTGATTATACAATCATCTATATTTGTGCTGTCAAATAGAGTAGCTACTAGGCATGTGTGGCTATTTAATTATAAGTTAATTTAAATTAAATAACACTAAAATATTAGTTCCTCAGGAATAATACAGGCCAAACATTCTCATCACAAAGGTGAACTCAGCATGACCAGGCCTAAAATATTAGTTCCCGAGGAATTAACATAAGACCTGAAATATAAGACCTAACAATATATTTAGAATCTGGATTTTTAACTAAAAAATCATAAGCTCTCAGTTTTTCTCCTTTTACTTTCATCTTTTCCTTCCTTGTCTTCTTAGGACATCGATTAGAAGAACTTAGGGAAGAAAACGTTTATGCCACAGTGTGGTATGGAACTTTCTGAGGAATGAATATTTAATTTTATTTAATTTAAATTAATGGAAAATTAGGAACTAATATTGTTAGTTCCTAATAATATTTAAAATAATAATAAAATATTATTTCAAGTGCTCAATAGCTACATGTAGCTAGTATTTACAATGCTGGACAGAGCAGATACAGAACACTGTCATCATCTCAGAAAGTTATACTGGACAGTACTCATCTGGTTAATCAATAGGCAATCACAAGAATATCAGTGATATGGTTTGGATCAGTGTCCCTGCACAAATCTCACGTCAAATTGTAATTAATTCCCAATGTTGGAGGTGGGGCCTGGTGGGAGGTGACTGGACCATAGGGGCAGAGTTCTCATGAATGAGTTAACACCATCTCCTCGGTACTGTTCTTGTGATAGTGAGTGAGTGAGTTATTCTGAGATCTGGTTGTTTAACAGTGTATAGCACCCAGCCCGCCCCCCGACCTTTTTCTTTTTCCTGTTCTGGCCATGCAACAATGCTGGCTCCCTCTTTGCCTTCTGCCATGACTGTAAGTTCCCTGAGGCCTCACCAGAACCAGATCCTGCCATGCCTCCTCTACAGCCTGCAGAGTCACAAGCCAATTAAATCTCTTTTCTTTATAAATTACCCAGTCTCAGGTATTTCTTTATAGCAATGTGAGAACAGAATAATAAAATCGGGTACCGTTCACTTTTGCCAAGAAAACTCATATTTTTAACATAATTTTGAAAATTAACATATACAAAATTGAGGCCTCTTTTGATGCACAGATTCTGTAGGTTTTAACACATGTGTAGATTTGCCTGCTTGCCATCACTCAGGATAGAATCAGATACGGAATTGCTCTATCACCCCAAAGAACTCCTTCATGTTGTGCCTTACACACTTTGAATCCCTGGAAACCACTGATATGCTATTTTTCCTTATCATTTTGCTATTTCTAGAGTGTCATATAAATGGAATCATATAGCATGTAACTTTTTGAGACTGGCTTCTTTCACTGAGCCTAATGTTAAAATGTATCCATGCTGTTGAAAGTACTAGGAATGGGATTGCTGGATCATATGGTAAGGATGTATTTAACTTCATCAGCAACTACTGAAGTAGGATTGCTTTGGCTATTCAGGCTGTTTGTTAGTTTCTGGAGGCATCACATTACCTGACTTCAGATTATACTACAAGGCTATAGTAACCAAAATAGTATGGTACTGGTACAAAAATAGATATGTAAATCAATGGGACAGAATAGAGAACCAAGAAATAAAGCCACATAACTACAACCAACTAATCTTTGACAACGTTCACAAAAATATACAACACTGGGGAAAGGACACCCTATTCAATCAATGGTGCTGGAGAAATTGGAAAGCCAATATGTAGAAGAATAGAACTGGACTCCTATCTCACTCCATATACAAAAATCAAATCAAGATGGATTAAAGATTTAAATATAATACCTGAAACTATTAAAATCCTAGAAGAAAACCTAGGAAAAACTCTTCTGGACATTGGTCAAAGCAAAGAATTTATGACTAAGTCCTCAAAAGGAAATGCAACAAAAACAAAAACAGACAAATGGGACTTAACTAAACTAAAAAGCTTTTCACAGCAAAAGAAATAATCAACAGAGTAAACAGACATCCTACACAATGGGAGAAAATATTTGCAAACCATGCATCCAATGGAGGGCTAATAGCCAGAATCTACAAGGAACTCAAATAACTCAACAAGAAAGAAACAAGTAACCCCATTAAAAAGTGGACAAAGGACGTGAACAGACATTTTTCAAAAAAACAGGCAAGAGGCCAACAAACATATGGAAAACATCACTGGTCAACAGATGTTGTGAGGGTGTGGAGAAAAGGAAATGCTTATACACTGTCTGTGGGAATGTAAATTAGTACAACCTCTATGGAAAATAGTATGGCGATTTCTCAAAGAACTAAATACAGAACTACCTTTGATCTAGCAATCCCACTACTGGGTGTCTACCCAAAGGAAAAGAAATTATTTTACCAAAAAGACACCTGCACTTGTATGTTTATTGCAGCACTACTCACAAGAGGAAAGATATGGAACCAATCTAAGTGTTCATTAGCAGATAACTGGACTAAAAATGTGATACACACACACACACACACACATGAAATGGAATGCTACTCAGCCATAAAAAAGAATTAAATCATGCTTTTGCATGCAAAAGCAGCAACATGGATGGAACTGGAGGTCATTATCCTAAGTGAAATTACTCGGACAGTCAAAAACTGTATTTATAGTACAGTTATAAGTGGGAGCAGAATCAGATATGGAATTGCTCTATCACCCCAAAGTACTCCTTCATGTTGTGCCTTACACACTTCTAATCCCGTGGATACATTTTAACATTAGGCTCAGTGAAAGAAGCCAGTCTCAAAAAGTTATTGCAGAGTGGAATAACAGACATTAAAGACTCAGAAAGGTAGGAGGGTCGGAGGGGAGTGAAGGATCAAATACTACCTATTATACTACCTGTTATACTGCCTATTGGGTACAATGTACACTGTTTGGGTGACGGTTACACTAAAAGCCCAGACTTTACCACTACACAATATATCCATTTAATACAACTACACTGATATCCCTAAATCTATAAAAATAAAAATAAATTTTAAGAAACTACTGAACTATTTTCCAGACTGGCTATACAATCTTGCATCTAACTGGCAATGCTATTCTAGGAACTTTTTCTGTAAATTTCTTGGGATTATCTATATAGTCAATCAAGCTGTTTGCAAATAGGCAGTTTTATTACAGCTTGTAAGCCCTTCATTTCTTTTTCTTACCTTATTCCAATGGATAGAAACTCCAGTATCATGTTCAACAGGAATGGTAAACGTGAACATCCTTGCCCTGTTTCCAGTCTTAAACAGAGGGTATTAGGTCTTTCACCATCAAGTATGATGTTAGCTACAGGTTTCTTTTTCTTCAACTTTTATTTTAGATATGGGGTATATGCGCAAGTTTGTTACATGGGTATATTGCATGATGCTGAGGTTTGGGATTTGAGTGACCCTGTCATCCAGGTAGTGAGCATAGTACCCCATAGGTAGTTTTTAATCCATGCCCTCCTCCCTCCCTCCCCCTCTAGTAGTCTGCAGTGTCTATTGTTATCATAGCTGCAGATTTTTGTGGACGTTCTTTATCAGGTCAAGGAAATTTCCTTTTAATCCTATATAGATTGTTGAGAGCTTTTATCATGAATGTATGTTGAATTTTGTCAACTGCTTTTTCTGAATCTGTTAACATTACTGTGTGGATTTTTTCTTCTTTGGTATGTTAATATGGTAGATTACATTGACTGATTTTCTTTTTTTTTTTTTGAGATGCAGTCTCGCTCTGTTGCCCAGGCTGGAGTGCAGTGGCGCAATCTTGGCTCACTGCAACCTCTGCCTCCTGGGTTCAAACAATTCTCCTGCCTCAGCCTCCTGCGTAGCTGGGACTACAGGTGTGTGCCATCACGCTCAGCTAATTTTTGTATTTTTTAGTAGAGATGGGGTTTCACCATGTTGGCCAGGATGTTCTCAATCTCTTGACCTCATGATCTGCCTGCCTCGGCCTCCCAAAATGCTGGGATTACAGGTGTGAGCCACTGTGCCCAGCCCTACATTGACTGATTTTCAAATGCTGAATTAGCTTTACATTCCAAGCCTAAATCCACTCGGTCATGACTTGTTATTCTTTTTATTATTGCCTAATTCAATGTACTAACATTTTATGAAGGCTTTCTGCATCTACGTTCCTAAGAGACATTGGTCTGCAGTTTTCTTTTACTGTACTTTGTCTGGTTTGGTAACCCGGATAATGCCGGCTTCACAAAACGAGTTGGGAAGTGTTGCCTCCTCTTTTATTTTTCGAAAAATATCTTATAGAATTGATGTCATTTCTTCCATAAATGTTTGGCAGAGAATTCTACCAGTAAAACCATCCAGACCTGGAGTTTTTTAGGTTTTGATTTTTGAGTTTTTGGTAAAGATTTAATTATAAATTGAATTTATTGAGATATAAAGGGATATTTTGGGGTGAGTTCTGGTAGCCTCTTCTTTCTAGGATTTGGTCCATTTCATCTATATTGTTGAATTTATGTGCACAGAGCTCTTGATGGTATTTGCTTATTATATTTCTGTGGGGACTATAGTGATAGGCCCTCTTTCATACCTTACATTGGTAATTTATGTCATATTTCCTTGTCAATCTGGCTAGAGGTTTATCAGCTCTTGATATACTTAAAAAACCAGACTTTTAATTTTATTGGTTTTCTCCACTATTGTTGTTTTCAAATTCACTGATATCTACTCTTATCTTTATAAAATTCCTTCTTTCTGCTTGCTTTAGACTTGTTTTGCTCTTTTTCTAGTTTCTTTAGGTAGAAGCTTAGATTGCTCATTGCAGTTCTTTTCTTCTTTTCTAATATGAGGGTTTAATCCTCCATATTTCCCTCTAAGCCCTGCTTTAGCTACTTCATATGAATCATGATATATTGCATTTTCAATTTTGTTCACTTCAAAATATTTTCTGCTTTCTCTGAGACTTTGATTCAAAGATCACTTAGAAGTACGTTGTTTAATTTCTTAGTATTTAGAGATTTATCAATTATCTTTCTTTTGTTGATTTCTAGTTAAATCTCATTATGGTAAGATAACTACTTTTGATTATTTCAATTCTTTTAATCATTTTTAGGTTTGTTTTATGTCTCTGGCTATCAACCATTTTTGTGAATGCTCCCTGAGGATTTTAAAGGAATGTATATTCTGCTATTTGAGGGAGGAACACTTTATAAATGTCAATTAGCAAGTCTGATGGTATTGTTCAGTTTTTCCATATCCTTACTGCTATTCTATCTACTTGTTCTTGCAATTATTGGGGGAGCTGTGTTGAAGCCCCTAACTGTAATTGTCCATTTTTCCTTTCAGTTCTATTCTGTTTCATGTACTTTGAAACTTTGTCATTAGGTACATACACTTTTTTATGCTTATTATGTCATCATGGTGAACTTACCTATTTTTCTTTATGTAATGTTCTTCTTTATCCCTGGTAATTTTTCTTACTCTACAGTCTACTATTTCTGATATTAATATGGCCCCTCCAGCTTCCTTATGATTAGTGTATATCTCTTTACTTTTTACTTTTAACACACTCATTTCATTATATTTAAAATGTATTACCTGTAGATAGCATATCCTTTGGTCATTTAAAAAAAAATCCATTCTGACAATCTCTGTCATTTAATTTGTATGTTTAGATCATTTATATTTAATATAATTAGTTATACATTGGAATTTAAATGTACCCTTTATTATTTATTTTAGGTTTCTTCCCTCATTTTGTTCCTGTTTTTGCATTCCTACTTTTATTTGAATTATTTGAATATTTTCAGTGCTCTATTTTTATTTATCTACTGAGTTTTTACTATATTCCTTTGTATGGTGTCTTTAGCTGTTGCTCTACACATTTCAATGTATATACTTAACTTTTCACAGTCTACTTAGAATTAATATTTTACTACTTCAAGTGGTAAATCTTACCATCATTTTAGTCCCTTTAACCTCTTCTCTTTATGTTACAATTGTCATATGTGTTACATCTATATACAATGAAACTCTAACAATGCTAGAATATTTGATTTCCATTATTATACATATATATATTTTTTGACACAGAGTTTTGCTCTGTCACCAGGCTGGAGTGCAGTGGTGCAATCTCGGCTCACTGCAACTTCTGCCTCCCAGGTTAAAGCAATTCCCCTGCCTCAGCCTCCTGAGTAGCTGGGACTACAGGCGCCTGCCACCACGTCCAGCTAATTTTTGTATTTTTAGTAGAGATGGGGTTTCCCCATGTTAGCCAGGATGGTCTCGATCTCTTCACCTCGTGATCCCCCCGCCTTGGCCTCCCAAAGTGCTGGGATCAGAGGAGTGAGCCACCACGCCTGGCCTATTATACATATTTTAAAGAACTTAAGAGAATAATTATATTTACTCAGATATTACTACTGTTGCTTTTCTTTTTCTCTTGATGTTTCAAGTTTTCCTCTGGTATAATTTTCTGTCTATCAGCATTTCTTTTAGAGCAAGTCTTCTGGCAGTGAATTATTGCTTTCTTTTATTTGAGAATATCATTTTTTTACCTTTGTATATAAAGAATAGGTTCCCTGGTTATTTTAAAAATAGTGTTCCACTTTATTTTGGTGTTTGTAGTTTCTAACAGAAAATCTTCAGTCATTCAACTTGTTCTATTATATGTTATGTATCATTGGTATGTCTAAACATACCAATTAAATCTGCAGTAATTCAACTTGTTCTATTATATGTTACGTAGCATTTTTCCCTATTTGCTTTCAATATTTTTCTCTTTAGTTTTCAGCAGTTTATGATGTGTCAGGGTATGCATTTCTTTGATTTTAGCCTGTTTAGGTTTGTTCAGCTTCTTAAATTTAAAAGCTTACGTCTTTGACCAAATTTAGTTGCCAACCATTATTTCTTCAAATCACACTCTTTTAGGAAGTTTGATTACACAAATGTTGGACATTTTTGGTATAGTCTCACACATCCTTGAAGCTCTGTTTACTGATTTTTTTCAATCTTTTTCTCTGTTGCTGAGATTGAATAATTTCTATTGATCTATCTTCAAGTCCACTGTCTCTTCTCTTTCTATTTTCTTTATTCTGTTGTTGAGCCCGCCCAAGAATTTTTATTTTTGATCATTATATATTTCAGTTCTAAAATTACCACTCGGTGCTGCATTATATAATCTATTCCCACACTTCTGGGGCCATGATTAGAATAACTGATTTAAATCTTTGATAATTCCAACATCTGTGACACCTCAGAATTTGCAACTGTTACTTGTTCTTTCACATACAAATTGGGATTATCCTAGTTCTTCATAGGTTGGCTAATTTTCAGTAATGTTGATTATTATATTATGAGAGTCCGAGTCTTTAAATCCTAAGGATAATGTTGAATTTTGTTTTAAGCACGTGATCAACATTGTTAAGTTCAGGCTTCGATTTCCAAACCACCTCCTGTCAGCTGAATGTCACTGCAGTGCAGAAAGCCTTTGCAATGCTATTTGGATCTGTCTTACATGTGTACCATGCAGTGGTCATCCTGGGACCTGTATGATCTAGTTCATATTTCAGCTCTCAAAGCATTTGTAATGCTGCTTAGAGTCAGATCCAAACATGCACAGCTCAGAAGCGAGTCCAGGAGTTCATACAAGATTTTATGCAATAGCTCTCTTGATCCTCTCTGTGATCTCCCCAGTACCTTCCAGTACCCTAGGGCCCCTTTTCATGGCCCTTCTGCTAGAACGCTGGGGTTTAGTTGCCTTGCTCAGCCACATACTTCTAGCACAACTGCATTTCAATGTGGTGTCAAGTGGCAGAAGGACAGAGAGAGGGAAGAAAAGCAGTGGGAATTCGCCCCATGCTCTTAGGACCACAGTTCCCTTCATCAGACAGAAGGAAATCCTCCTCCCCCAGCACGCACAGTTTGGATGCCTGCCCAGCCCTACGCCACTGTGCAGGACTGGCTGTGGGTTGGGAAGGGAGAGAATGAGGACGGTGGCTTCTTCCACTCACTGTGAAGTTGGCGCTCCCCTCTCCTGCCTCTCAGGTCAGGAAGCAAGGGCTTCCCTTGAAGATCTTTCTGTCTACACCAGTGTGACCTACTGGATTTTGGGCTACCTCGGAGTCATGCCAGGTCATACAGTTTAGTGGAACTTCAAACTCTGATCTCCTTCCCCACTGTGGCTGCTGCGCCATGCATTCTGTCCCTGGTCTCAGCTACACGCTCCCTCTTGCTCAGAAGCAGAATCCATAACTACTTTTTATTGTTTGAAACAGCACTGTTAGCAGGAGAAGCAAATATGTTCACTTTGGACTTTGTTTTCCTTTTATAAAGACTTACTTTTATTTTAGGACTGCTGCCATTGAGATTTTTTTAAAGTTTTATTTTAGCCTTAAAAAATATCATTTCACTTCAGCCACTTCCCACATACCAGACACTTAGCCTTTTCCCACCTCTGTGATAACAGTGGACAGATATGGGTAACTCAAAGTTAGCTTCCTTTTTATGGTTCTGGCCTCTTTGGCCAACTGTTTTCTTTGGAGTTACCAATGAGAAGCCAAACTGATTGACGTGAGTGCCGTCCTCTCTTTCCCCAAGTCCACCCTCTGGCCAGAGGTACTACTGAGCTTTGTCATCAGTGTTAGGTGGATCAGGAGACAGGAGGAACCCACATGACCCACAGACCAGATCATTAGTGTCAAACATAACTATTGAGTTCATTGTTCCCCTTTCTGACCCTCTCCTATCCAGTCACACACACAATAGTGATGGGTGCTTTCAAAAACTCACCTTAGCCCTGGCTGAGGGCATTACAACAGAGAAGATAAACAGGTATGGCCTGAGACTTTGCCTGAATAATGCTCAGTCCTCCTACTTTTACTTCAGACTGTTGGTATTTGTGGTCATTAGAAGAGTATCACTCAATTTTGTATACTATATGAACATGATCGGCTTCTATACTCAACACAAAAAGTTCCACCAAAAAAAAAAAACCCTCAAATATTACATCTCGACAGTTCCACTACCATGCACAAAGAACCTGACCCCAAAATTCTAATGGCCTTCTCACTGGGGGATATGACCCCAACGATGATACTAAAAAGAGCTCCAAGAAGGCAATGTTCATATCATATATATTAGTATGTCATAGCGAGGGCAGTTTACTGATAATAGGACAGCCTGTTGAACAGAAATCTTGAGTATTTGGCAGGAAGAATGGGCAAGGTATACTTATAATTCTCCTCAATTAGAGAGTGAAATGTGAAAGTCAATATATGCAGTATGAGCAGATTTGCAAGAAAAGGTTTATGGGTAATAGATAAACTTTCTTACTCGACCCAAATGAGGATTTTAATTTCTGGCTACTGGCTACTTTGGCAGGGGAGCCAGTGGGGACAGAGAAGAAGGTGGCTCAGCCCAAAGTGCTCCACGGAGGTGCCTCCTGCTGAGAGCGGGGGCCACCTGAACATCCTCCTTGTGTGTATGTGGTGGCTGCCCTTCCTCCTGTGTGATTCCCCTGACACCCAACAGTTCATCTAGACACGGGTCCGGTCGGGGGCAGTGATGTGGTCTGGGCCACAGAATGGGGTCCCCCCAGGGGCTCCTCCTCAGTGAGTGGCAAACTGTGCTTCATCCACTTGGCATAGTGGGACTCCCTGAGGAGCACCCAACCCAACTGAGAAAACAGTGTTCACCATCCAGCTTGTGGCTGGGCAATCACTTAGACTGAATTATCAGCATGGACATTGCTGATAGACTTCAGAGAACGAAGGCTACCACAGATGTCAATGATACCACATTTGACACCACTGTTTGACTGAAGCCATGAGAAATTGGAAAGCAAACAAAGCTGATTTCTAACTCAACCTCGGGACAGAAAATTCAGCTGGAACTAACACACACACACACACACACACACACACACACACACATGTAGTTATAGACTGAGATTGAGAAACCTAGCAAGACAGTATAACGTGTTTTTTTCATGCATGGGCCGAGAGCAATGCGTCACTGTCTCTATTGAGAGGGGAATGAATGGCTGATGGATCAGCTCCTTTATACTTTGTTCAGATCTGTGGTCCTAAATCAATAGTTTCCCCAACACAAGATATGTAAATTTAACACCTAAAACCTGCAACCATGGCAGGGTGTGGTGGCTCACGCCTGGAATCTCAGCACTTTGGGAGATTGAGGTGAGAGGATCTCTTGAGTCCAGGAATTCAAGGCTAGCCTGGGCAATATAGTGAGATCCCATCTCTACAGGAAACTTTTAAAAATTAGCCAGGCGTGGTGGTGCGTGCCTGGAGTCCCAGCTACTCAGGAGGCTGAGGTGGAGGGATGACTTTAGCCCAGGAGTTGAAGGTTGCAGTCAGCTATGATTGCACCACTGCACTCCAGCTTGGATGACACAGTAAGATCCTGTCTCAAAAAAAACCCTGCAACCCTTAAAATGGTAAGTTCAAAGTTCATAGATTATGAATAAGCAGAAATCTAGCGGGGTATGGTAGCTCACACCTATAATCTCAGGGCTTTGGGAAGCTGAGGCGGGAGGGTGGCTTGAGCCCAGGAGTTCAAGAGCAGCTTGGGCAACAAAGCAAACCCTGTTGCTGTATTTTAAAAAATAATTTTAAATACAAATCAGGCTACTTTTTAAAAGTGTTTCCAAATATCAAACTGTTAATATAAATTAATTCTAAATTTGCAAAAGCTATCAATAAAAGTTGTCTGCAAGCTCTTTTATAATACAAAACCATGGTGCATTTTCTTCTTTCCACATTTTACTTTTATCCCATCCTTGCTGGTAAGTCACTGCCGTAACAAGCTCTTAATATCTGTTCATGTAACACATACACTGATGAAGCAGACTACATTCTTAATGATCTATTCAGATTAGTAGATTTTTCTGTTAACTTTCAAAAATCCACATGTCTACCACATTCATATTTTGCAGTAAAGGAGTCAATTCTCATAGGAACAGCAAAACTGGCCTCTTTAAAGTTCCACACCTCATAAAAGGCTTGTTTTAAGAACAAACAATTGATGAAGAAAGACATCATTCCCAATGTGATACCATATCCTATTACTTTACACTAGAATCTAAAATAATCTTGCCTATACAGCTTAAAGTCATATGTACTTTTCAGGCAGTGCCAGGGCAAAAAAGAAAAAGGAAGTCATATGTACTTAATCATTGAAAGTCTTTAAAATTTCCCTCTTGTGTTATACCATTTACCTTCTATCCTTTCTATCCACCCTCCCCTCCCCTGGCCAAACCCCTGCCACCCAACACCCCCCGCCCCCTGCTGCAACCCAACCTACTCTCAGAAAAGAAAAAAACATTCCCTGGCAACAAAGATCCTTTTGATAACTTGGCTTGGGCCACAAAGTGGTCCGGAAAAAGGGTTGATCTTTTCAGCCCTGCATTTGTAGCAGCGAAGGTGGCAGGATTTCTGTCTCCCAAGCTGTCCCGGGCTGGTCACCTGGGAGCAGGTAGACAACAGCTGGACCAGTACTTAGTAAATTCTGGCCAGATTCTGTAGGTCTGTGCTTGTGCTTGTGTGGACAATTATTTTAACAGTCCACAATGAAAAGAAGGAAAGATAAGACAACAAAGAAAATTTCTCATAAAGATAACTTTACTTGATCAAAAATTGGCTTTAATTCTGCTCTTCTTCGTGTGTGTGTGTGTGTGTGTGTAGGTACATGCATGTGTGCACGTTAAATGTCTTCCTTTTGAATGCAGTAATGGTAATAAGAGATGACAGATTTTTTTTAAAAAGCACTTGCTTGCCAGAACTAAAAGCTGGCGACCTATGGTGATCCACACAAATTTTATTGAAGTGTTCTTTGAACGTGACGTCCAAAAGTGTGAGAACCCTTGGATTAGATTTCAGACAGATGGGAGGGAAAAGGGCACAGGGATTTATAATCCTAACACACATCCTGAGGCCATTCCCCAACTCCATTTGTCATGTTCAGAGTTTGGGAAGCAAAGTGTTACCCATCCTGATATCTTCTGCTTGATAAAAAGCATTAACACTTGCGTTTGAACTCACATGAGTTTCAGTTATTTTCTTAGCGTGTACCAATCCAGTGTTCAGCTGGATCCCCTCATGGGTTTTCCTTAAGTTTTGCCTTCCTCATTTTGTCTTACGCTCCTAAAAACACAGTAGACTTTCATAATTCATTTCCCAAGCTTTGCATTCATAAACTGACTTTGTGTTTCTAAGTTTTAACATTTTCAGACTTTTGTGGCACTACATTTTTCATAACCCAAAGTTGATGATCTTTTTAATCCAATACAGGATTATAACTACTTTCCTTCCTACTATGACCATTTTCATGACATCCTACAATCCAACTATGTCTGATTGCAGGAAACTCAAACAAAACAACTAGAGCGTAGAGCACGCAACAGTTTATCTAAGTTAGGTACATCTCCGGTCCCAAACATCCAACTGTCAGGTGTGAGCACCACCCTTGGGTGGCCAGTGTATGCTCCCATGCCTTCTTACCCTTCCTTCACTCTTCCTTCAAGACACCAAACACCATCATGTTCCCCTTTCTTCCTCTTGCACCACTCACTTTCTTGATAATAAACATTCTCACTTGTATGCACACTCCCATCATCTTTAACCGCCTTCCTCTCACTTCTTTTTTTTTTTCTTGAGATGGAGTTTCGCTCTTGTTGCCCAGGCTGGAGTGCAATGGCGCAATCTCGGCTCACTGCAACCTCCGCCTCCCAGGTTCAGGCAATTCTCCTGCCTCACTCAGCCTCCCGAGTAGCTGGGATTACAGGCATGCACCACCACACCCAGCTAATTTTGTATTTTTAGTAGAGATGGGGTTTCTCTGTGTTTGTCAGGCTGGCCTTGAACTCCTGACATCAGGTGATCCGCCCGCCTCAGCCTCCCAAAGTGCTGGGATTACAGGTGTGAGCCACCATGCCCGGCCCCTCTCACTTCTAATGCCTACCCTTCCCATCTCCTACTAATAACAACTACACTTTACTGCCAGTGTGTACAAAGGGGCTTTCTACATGTCATGTCACTTTGTTCTCATGAGAAGCTTATGAAACAAATACTATTATCTCCATTTTCTTTCTCTCTTTTTTTTTTTTTTTTTTTGAGACGGAGTCTCACTCTGTCCCCCAGGCTGGAGTGCAGTGGCGCGATCTCGGCTCACTGCAAGCTCCGCCTCCCGGGTTCACGCCATTCTCCTGCCTCAGCCTCTCCGAGTAGCTGGGACTACAGGCGCCCGCCACCACGCCTGGCTAATTTTTTTGTATTTTTAGTAGAGACGGGGTTTCACCGTGTTAGCCAGGATGGTCTCGATCTCCTGACCTCGTGATCCGCCCACCTCGGCCTCCCAAAGTGCTGGGATTACAGGCGTGAGCCACCGCGCCCGGCCTTATTATCTGCATTTTATGAATGAAATCAGGGAGAGTTAGGTAACTTGCCCAAGGTCACAGTTTTAATGACAGATTATATAATAGCTAAGACATTGATCGAGTTCTATCAAGGAAAAGAAAAAAGCAAAATTTGACAAAGTAAAGAACACTTTTCTTGTTTTAATAGCTCCCAAAAATACTTAAAATATTAAGTCACACTTTCCACACAGGTCCTAGGTCATCCCTTCTAATTACAACCATTTAAGCACTCATGCTAAAGATGAGTGAAAACTACTTTAAATTGCACACCTCCTTGTTGAGTGTTCAGTACCTTCTATTTCCCACAGCCATCTGCAGCATTTTGGTCTCATGAAGATTACCGTGAATGTGTGGTGTGGCCTGAGTCATCACCACCACTGGGAACGGCTCCTGGGGGAGGCACCGCCGGGAGGGTGACTGTGATGAAATGGAAATTCAGTGGACTCAAGAGACCCGTCCATCTGTCCATCAAATGCAGAACTCACTTAGGGCACTGTGGTTCTTTCCAGCTTTGGCTTTTTGGTTCCAAACAGTTGACTTATCCATCTCTTTGGGAAACTCACTGTGTGTAAATCATTAAAACCAAATCCAGATTCTAAATTCACATCTAGGGTCTGAGTTTCCTCTTCATATAACTGTTTACTCTGCTGGCGTCTAAAAGAGAGCTCTCGAAGGCTCCATCCTCATCCATCTCCTCTCTTCCCCAGCTACGTGCCCCACAGGGGCAGGCCCACCAACTGTCTCAGGTATAACCACTCTCAGCCATACAGAGCTGAAGGGGTCCAAACTCCCTCCCTGGTCCCAAAACTCTCCCTGACTGCCTGACCCACCTGTCTTTCTCAATCTCTCTCTCCCTCCCTCCCTGCCCCCTTCTCTCTTTACCTATCAGATGATTCCACCTAGATACCCCTGGTGCCTCAAACTCAACATGGCCAAAACTGAATGTGTACTCGATCCCGTAAATCCTGCCCCTTCTTGTATCTCCTGGTTTGGACTGTAGCACCACCACCGGGGCAGCCACATGACACATGCATGTGAGATACCTGCTGTCCTTTCTTCCCTAACCACCCCCTCCCCTCATAACGGACACAGTCAACAGAGCCACTCTACTCACTGTCTGGAGGTCTCTAAATCTGTTCCTTTCTTTTGCTTTAGGTTTTCACCTGCACTACTGGAAACCGCCCCCCACAACCCCCGCCACTGGTTTCCTCTGTCACCCTAAGCATAAGTGCCAGAATGAGCTTCCTGTCCAATGCTCCTCTCTTACCCCTTTTCCAATGATAAACCCCTATGATCTCAATATGTTGATATCAATTGCATCCCTATTTTTGAGCTGATAAAACTAAGGACATTACATAAGGACAGATGATAAAACTGTCTAATCGTATCAGAAAGATATTCTTCTAGAATAACTTATCAGAGTTGAAGAACAAACAATTTTATCCCTTCAGGAAACATATCTCATTAAAGCACAGAATTTGGTCATTTTAGCAATTAAATGCAAGCAGGAAATACAGAATGCTAACATTTATTGCACACCTACTGCACGGCCAGTGCTCTATGTCAGACACTTCATATAGGTTCACAATTAATATAACCTGTGATGTGGGTGTAATCCTCATTTAAAGGATTAAAGCTAATTTGTTCTATGTCTCCCAGCAAGGAAATGGTACCTCCAGGATTCAAATGTGGTTCTAATATCCTGAACCTACACACTTGTCACCATTCCACATGCCTTGTCACCAAGAAAACGGACATGCTGGTGCCATGAGTGGCTAAAAGATTCATAAACACGGCATAACTCCTTTGATTTAAATTCAACCACAATATTTCTTTTTTATTCAAATTTCAGATTTCAAGACTATAAGATTTTTATGCTGACTGAAAAAGGAAATGGGTAAATATGAGAAGCACTATTTAGTGATAAGAAAATTCAACAGATAACATGTCTAAGATTTCATAAAACCCTCCCATTTCCTGTTTCTGAGGTCAAGGGTAACTTTTCATAACGTTTCAACATAAAAACTCACCAGTTTGGCTGGGCGCAGTGGCTCATGCCTGTAATCCCAGCATTTTGGGAGGCCAAGGCGAGTGAATCACCTAGGGTCGGGAGTTCGAGACCAGCCTGGCCAATATGGTGAAACCCCATCTCTACTAAAAATACAAAAAATCAGCTGTAATCCCAGCTACTTGGGAGACTGAGGTGGGAGAATCGCTTGAACCTGGGAGGCGGGGGTTGCAGTGAGCCGAGAGTGCACCACTGCTGGATGTGACGGAGCAATACTGTCTCAAAAAGCAAAACAAAACGAAAACAACTCACCAATTTTTTACACCTATTTTATACTTAGCGCTGGTCTGGGGACAAAAGGAAGACAAAGGCACAGTACAATCAGAGTACAATCCACCTACAAGTAACAAACTTTCAACTCAAGATAAACAGGTACTGAGATAAAGACAGCATTTCTCTCCCAGCGCTGTTGGCATCATGCATTACGTACAACCTCACCATACTCAATCTAAATAACATGAGCTCCAAATAAAAAAGGATTTGACATATTACAACCACACAATGTGTAAAATGCACCATAGGGGAAGTGATTCTAGGTCACAAAGATCTGAAAATCAGTCCTTTCTCAACATAACATTTCAATATTAATTAGCACCCCATCGGAAGAACTGAGGTGACTTGCAAAGTTTATCCTCTGAAGCAGATAATCTCCCTTGTGCCATTAATTCATTTAGGAAACCCTTTTTACATAAATGGAACAGAAGTACATTTCAGACTAGTTTCTATTTCAATTATCAACATTCAGCTTTGTAAAGAAAGCTGGGCGCAGTGGCTCACGCCTGTAATCCCAGCATTTTGGGAGGCCGAGGAAGGTGGATCATGAGGTCAGGAGATTGAGACCATCCTGGCTAACACAGTGAAACCCCGTCTCTACTAAAAACACAAAAAATTAGCCGGGCATGGTGGCGGGCACCTGTAGTCCCAGCTACTCAGGAGGCTGAGGCAGGAGAATGGCGTGAACCCGGGAGGCGGAGCTTGCAGTGAGCCAAGATGGCGCCACTGCACTCCAGCCTGGGCGACAGTGAGACTCCGTCTCAAAAAAAAAAACAAACAAAAAAAAAGAAAGCTGGTAAGGTTGCATTTTTGTCGTATTAGAAATAATATAACATTTTTAGGCCAGGTGTGGTGGCTCAGGCCTGTAATCCCAGCACTTTGGAAGGCCGAGGCAGGCAGATCACCAGAGGCCAGGAGTTCGAACCCAGTCTGGCCAATGTGGTGAAACCCCGTCTCTACTAAGATACAAAAGTTAGCCAGGTGTGGTGGCGGGCACCTATAATCCCAGCTACTCTGGAGGCTGAGGTATGAGAATCGTTTGAACCCGGGAGGCAGAAGTTACAGTTAGCAGAGATTGCACCATTACACTCCAGCCTGGGTGACAGTGCAAGACTCTGTCTCAAAAAAAAAAAAAAGAAAAGAAAAGAGAAAGAAAAATATAACATTTTTAAATAGATGAAAGCAACATTCAACATGTTGTTTCGTATTATAATTTGTGTCATTTAAAAATTATTTTAATGGCACTTTATTAATGAAGTATTATACAAATATGACTTTTTGACGTCATAATAAAACCCATAAGAATAGAGACCATATGTTTCTTAGTTGGGGGTAACAAATACTCTCTCCTTCTCATGTTTCCATGTGACGGAACCACCTGATCAGTAAAGAGCCAGGTGTATCCACTGGTCCATCCCACTCATCTACACCTGGGGGACACTGACTTTTCTGATTGGTGAGTGTGGGAGAAGGATCAATGTAGAGAGAGCAAGTGATCAAAAGTTACCCCAATGAGTGTAGAAGAATTAAGATTTTGTCTGATTTTGAAGCCTTAATACTCTTGATACTCTACCTTCCAGAGACCCTGATTTTATTCTTCTTCTAAAGTTTGCCTATCTTCAAAAGAACTTTTGCTTCTACTGCTTAATAACCCCCCTTTTATAAATGTAGTGAGCTTGATATTTGTTTGTAAACAGTGAATTTCTAAAGAAAAGTATTTTTAAATTTCTTGAACCCACCAAATTAACTAAAAGCACACTGTTTTTCTCTAGACTTCTCTACAGGTTCATATTTTTTAAAACTTCACAGACCATCAGTATTACCAATCCCAATTACTTCTGAGCAAAGTCTTTTGCTAAGCTACTAGCTTCACTGGATAATATTAGTGATGAAAGAAAAACACTACAATACTGCATCTGCCATTAATCTCTAAGCATCAGGCTTCACATCAATCACAAGTCATTTATTGTGGAACCTGTCACAGGATAGAATGATTCACGCTAGTTTGAACTTGCCATTGCTCCTCTTCAAGGGGGCTTTCAAAATAGTAAAAAGTTCATGAAACAGTAAATTAAACAGAACATCACTTTACCTTTCAATTCTACTTAATCTCTAACGTATTAATTTTGCATTTGTTAGATGCTCTAAAATGACTTAATAATGAAGATTTTGCCGTATCATAATCTGACCACAGAGACATACTAAATCACCTAAATATAAAAGATTAGAATTTTGCCACTTAAGAAAAACAATTACTATATAGTTACACAAAATAAAGGTGTCTTCCTATGACGATTAAGAAATGTGATTTCTACATTTTAAAGTAAGAGAACCTTTACAGCCTGCGAGTCAACAAAGATAACAAATCCTGCTTATAACAACGGAACTGCATTACAGAGGGTCCAATCTTATGCAAAATGAGTCATTAATGAACCTAAAAATTGTTTAAATTAGAAAAGCATGCTTGAGATTTGAAACTACACAATGAACCCATCCCCCAGAGAAATGAAGGTAACAGAACAATCAAATGTTTATAGAGAAAAAGTGCCTGTCTCATCAACAGGTGGATTTCTCTTCATGGGGTCACCGCACCCTGCTTTGTTTTAGACAAAGGACTCCAGCCCACTTCAAAGGCCTCTCCAATTGTGGTCTCAGCAGAAGCTGTCTGGCTTTGGCATTTGTGCCAGGAGATAGAATCAACATCTTGGTAAAAGTCACAACCCAAGATCCTTTTTGTGCTACAAATATTTTGAACCAATTATTTAAAAACCTAGCTATACTATCACATTTATGTATCTTTGGTAAAGTCTTTCTTTACAAAGCCATATAAACAGAAACCATATAGAGGCGTAGAAATAAGCCAAGAATACTACCTACTGGGTACAGTGTACACTATCAGGGTGATGGGCACACCAAAAGCCCAGACATCACCACTGTGCAAGATATGCATGTAACACAATATAGATTTAGGGGTACTGCACTTATACCGCTAAATCTAAAACATTAAAAAATGAATATATAAAAGAATAAAGCAAGTGTGATGTGCTGCAAAGCTGGCTACAGATTCTTGCTAGCTGGCCTTGTATTTGGTGAATGGAGGTAGCTGGGCTGACGATCATCCAGCTTCCTCACATGCCAGTGGCCTGACCTCACATAAAGCAAGGTGGCTGGCAGAGTCCACCATTCTATGCAGCAGCAGCAGCAGCAGCAGCAGCAGCAGCAGCAGCAGCAGCAGCAGCAACAACAACCATCACTTGTCGTTCGATGTGTTTTTATTCTTTGTTTATCCATTTAAAGGCTTATAAATTTTTATGAACTGTTTGCGAGGTAAATACATTGAGGTGGCAACATGACAGCTCGATGAGCTCTGTCCAAAAGCTTGCTCACATGCTTCCCATTTGTGACACGATGAACCAGATAGCCCAACTCAACTAGGGTATGTGTCCCCCCTAGTGACACATACCTTAGTTGGAGACACTGCCCTAACCTTTCCAGGGCATTGGGTTACTATTTATGAATGTGATAAAACATTCTCTAACCAACTGACAAAACCCTGGAGAGCATCCAAGTCGCTGTGTCACAGAGAACCAGGGGTAGGGCTGAGGGGTGTAGCTCATGTGTCTCTGTCACACCAGCACCTTGATGTATTTGTTTCACAAACCACCATAAACATTTCCAGATCTTTGCATCTGTAAACACAGCTTCCCTTTACAGCTTTAAGTTGAAACTGTCAGAGCATTATTCAGCAGATAATTTTGGAGCAATCAGATATTATGTTCAATTAATGAAAGACTATAATATCAATATTAGGATATAAACCAGCCAATTTCAAGGAATCTAAAAATGAACTAAACCTCCTGATCAAGCAAATCCGACACTCTTTACAACCCCCTTTATGCCCCTTACGACTCATTATAGATAAAAGGCTTTAAAAAGTAATCAATGCCAAAATATTCTCTAGAAATGAACAAGTTTGCTTACCCAATGTAAATGCACTTTAATATATCATTTATCCACCAATAGATATTGTCACTGATGCCAGCAATCAAATGAAATGTTGACTCTGAGCAGAATGACTAATATGGAGGGTTATCTCTTTTTTTAGAATACGCTTGAGATTCTATATGCAGCATACACACGTGTTAAGTTATCTATAATATACACATGCACATATAAAAGACTGAATAAAGGCAGCTGTAAAACTTCCTAACATGTTACAGTCGGTAATTAACGCAAATCAGAATGAAAACACTCTAGACTGCAGTCTTTTGGAGGCAGGAGCTCATGATCCCCAAAGATTCAGAAGCATTACCTCATTGCAGCCTTGAGACAAGCTGAGCATTCACTCTAGGTCTTACCCAGCATGCACTGGTTCACACAAAGACAACAGAGGCGTGACCAATCACATTGTGGCTAGCAGACACTGTTTCAAAGCCCTCTCCCAATATTACCCATTGACATGCTTGCTGGCAGCCTGCTGAACTTGTCGTCATGACAACACATCCCAGCTGCTCACGGAGGCTTGTCATATTACTTTTCCTTTTCACCACTCACTTAGCTAATTAAAAATTTAGAACTATGTTTTGCATGTTGGATGCAAACTGAAACAATGCAGGTTCCTTTTTTCTTTTCTAGTCTCTATTTTTTTTTTCAATGGAGCTTTTAAAAATGCTGGGAAAAGCAAATTGAAGGACACTCCCATGAAGTCCCAATATAACCAATCAATAGAGAGACTGCATGTAGCTCCAGCCAGATGGAATTTGTCGCTAAACCTAATCTGCAGCAAAGCAAAACCAAATCATGAACATCACTACAGATGTTCTTCCTGTTCTGAAATCTAGAGGCCAATTCAGCATAGATATTTATGTTGAAATATTCACATTATTCTTGGTCAAAATGTTCTTTCAATATTTTTATTTAACATGATTCTGATGTAAAACAGCTCTACCCATAATTCCACAATGCAAGCAGAGTAAATAAATAAATAAATAAAGCACAGAGAGAAGATCTTGTAAAAACTGCCAAAATGGCAAGTATTAAAGGAGGTTCCTGGTAAAAAGCATGCCCACAAACCTGACACATGTTTTAGATTTGATCACCAAAATGCACCACTGCGGGGGAAGGGGAGGAACGGCAGCCTTGGCAGTTGAAGAACCGTGGAAAGAAAATACCAGCTTTTGTTTACCAAAGCATGAGAAATAAATTAAACCTCTCAGACTGTTTCGAAGGCGATGGCTCCCTCACGAATATCACCTTTTTGAAAACCCCCCCTTCCACCCTGAGTTAGACCTTCATAACTGGAGTTGATACCAAAGGCATTCTTAGAATTCTAAGGTAAAAATTTGTCTTCAGATCTCAGATATCCACATAACACATGTAACAGAGTAGAAAGAAAATGAAAATTTGAAGCTATGTTCATTGTAAATAAGCAGAGATAGGAGACATCAAAGTGGCTTAGAAAATCCGAGTATTACAGCTGAGGGGAGAGGTCTGCACTAATTTCAATGAAATGAGAACACCGAGACATCAAAAACATGCTGAGAGAGCTGGTGTGCCTTCTGCCTCTTCCCAGGTTAGTCTCCTAATTTTTTTCAGTCTGAAATAATCCAGGACTGTCTGATTTGTAGTTCAGTCCTCAAGCACAGTGCAAATGTGTCCACAGAGAGCCTGGTCTATTCTCTCCAGAACTGCGCACATCTCTGAATTTTCAGGTCTACCATCAAATACCACTGAAAAGGAGTCCCACCCACTGAGAGAGTTAGGAAGAGAACCTTCAAGGAAGCCATACAGCGTTCTAATTGCCAGTGAGGGATACGGGAGGAATACGGACCCGGGACACTGAGGCAGACGTCATGAGCAGAGCTACGTGGGGTGTTAAAGGTAAATACTGTTTATTCCTTGTCTTCTTACTTCAAGTAACCAACAGACGGAAGATCTGAGATGGGCTTTTCAGTTAAACATGGTAGACTGCAAACAGTATCTCCCAGCTCTCACCAAAATGACAGTAGGTGGAATAAAAAAGGAGAAGAGAATGAGAGGGAAGATGAAATCAGATGAAGTCATCAAATAATTTTGGAAGCTGGAAAAGCAGATGGATGGGAAGTAGCTGAATTACAAGAGTGAAGAAAGTGCAAATATATATACAAGAGGAAAAGCCAACCACAGACGGTGGTATGGGTATGGTAATTCTAAAATGATTATGTATATATGGTGTGACTGAGAAAATTAATCATGAGAGAAGAAGACAAAGAGCCCAGTGATATCTCTATGAACTCCTGATTGTATATGTATATTTCTCCTAGCTCTGTCCACTGAAAAGCTCGGGAGGCAACGCCACCCCAGTACAAGGAGCTCCCACAGCATTCACGATCTTGGGTTCTAAATACCATTCTACCATTCCCCCGAGAGAAACCAGGGTGCCTTATTCACGATCTTGGGTTCTAAATACCATTCTACCATTCCTCACTGAAAGAAACCAGGGTGCCTTAGAGAAATAATTGATCATCACAAATAGGTCCAAGGCAGAAAAAACACAGGTGAACATGGAACATCATTTAGTGTCAGAAAAGGCTCAAAAACTGATGAGGACACCTCAAAAGACATGGGGACAAGATTGAAAGGATTTCTGTGGTCAAATCGGGAACCAGTTCAGCATAAAATAGCATGCCTGCAAAAGACTATAACCCACTGAATAAAAAGAAATCCATGAGTCCATTACGGCACAAAAACAAACAAAAAATTATAGAGTGCTTAGGAAAGGATGGTGCTTATTTTCGTTCAAAAAATGAACATCAATTCATAACTTTAGACGAAACTATGGAATTCGAACATCACGCTGTAACCACCATTGCAACAAGTGACTAAAGCAAGAATTACTGATGCATGATAAAACCACAGGGTCAAAGGCTGTTGGAAAACAAGCTATTCATACAGCCTCAAAATATCAACAGATTATTTTTAATTACACAAAGAAAAAGACAATGGAGAAATCAGGCTGCCGCCACCATAACCAAATGATCAAACTTACTATCATCAACGAGACAAAAAGCCACCATGCGCCTCGCAATGTTGTGTATTGAAAAGAACATCACACAACTTACATAGTATGCTTGCAAAAAAATGCTTAATCTAAATCTAACCTGGAGAAATAACTGCATTTCAAACTGAGGAATATTCTGCAAAACAATTGGCCTGTAATGCTCGAAAAAGTCAATTTCATAAAATGCAAAAGGAGGCTGGAAAACTCTGACATTAAAAGAAACTGAAGAAATGCAAGTCAATATAACATGTGATCCTTAGAGTTTGGAATTTAAATATAAGAATTTTAAAAAACAGTTATAGAGGATATTATTGGGACAACAGAAAAAATTTGAATGTTAACTGCACACTAGAAATAGTATCATATCAATGATCAACTTTCTGAATTCAGTAATTCTAGTCTTATTATGTGTAAGAGAATGTCCTTGCTCTTGGGAAACGTACCTCTGAAACATTTAGGAAAGGCAACTCTAAAACTTTAGTGCCACGATGCTTGCGACTACTCTCAAATGTACAGAAAATAGATATTAGAGATAGATAGATAGGTGATAGATAGACAGATAGATAGACAGATAGAACAAATGTGGCAAAATGTTAACAATTAGTAAATCTAGGTGAATAGTAGACTAGTGTTCCTTTCATGTACTTTGTAACTTTTGTGTCGCAAGAAATAAATTAAAAGCTGGTGGGAGGAAAAAAGGCTGCAAAGTCTCTAAAATTCAGGTATTGTTAAAGGCGAGGTGTAAAACAGGACTGAAAGCAGAACTATTGTTTGCAAAACTTCTAAGGGGCATTTAGACACTCAGCCCTATTCCTTCATCGAATACAGTTACCTCTCAACCTAGGCAGACGACAGCAATTTTACATAGTGGAGAGGTTAAACCACAGGTTGTTAACTTAGGGACACCAAGCATAGCTGAGAGGAGAAATCAGTTACTGAATGAAATAGGGTTATGGGAAAAATCATACACCTTACTCTCCCTCTGGACTGCTGTCACAGTCTGGAGACCGGTAGACTCTTCCAGGGAAACTGGCGCAAGAGAAAAGCCCAACCATTATCCTCTGCAGATCGCTCTGCGGGCAGGCCCACAAGGGATAAGCCCACCTCCCACAGAACTTCCAAGCAACACTTCAGTGCCTCCAGAGATCAAAACAAAGCAAAAACCAGAAAAGAAACTTTAAAGAAGCGGATGCAAGGCACAGAACAGAACACTCCTCTCCCAAACTCCTAAAATTAATATTCCCAGGAAGCTACTGGAGATGTGGCCCAGCAGAATAGGGAAATAAATCCAGGAACAGGAAGACATGGGGCCTAGAAGACAGAGGATCCAACACGGGAGTGGTGAAAACAAAACTCCCAGATATCAGCTGTTAGCCAGCCTTAAAAGCTAGTAGTCCAGACCAGAGGAAGAGGACAGGGCGCTCTCAAAGCTAAGTCTCCAAGAACAAGGAGGACTAGCTAGATTGCCTGAGATACTGAAGTACTTGGGGAAAAAAATACCGGTGGGAGTCTGGCACATCTGATGGAGCACTGGGGAAAAAGTTAAAGACATATTTTTAAAAATCTATGCAATTTTTTAAAAGGGCAATCATTAACTGCAGACAAAATGAATGGCTCTGTAAGGAAAGTAAGTGTATTCCTAGCACAATACCTGGCCCTTTGAAGAATAAAAGTTACATAGGTGGCCGGGCGCGGTGGCTCACGCTTGTAATCCCAGCACTTTGGGAGGCCAAGGCGGGCGGATCACGAGGTCAGGAGATCGAGACCACGGTGAAACTCCGTCTCTACTAAAAATACAAAAAAATTAGCCGGGCGTGGTGGCAGGCGCCTGTAGTCCCAGCTACTCGGAGAGGCTGAGGCAGGAGAATGGCGTGAACCCGGGAGGCGGAGCTTGCAGTGAGCCGAGATCGCGCCACTGCACTCCAACCTGGGTGACAGAGCGAGACTCCGTCTCAAAAAAAAAAAAAAAAAAGTTACATAGGTTACATAGTCATCATAACACCAACACTGATTATTGATTTATCTGTAAGTTCTTGTATAACTACATGGGGAAGATAAAGGGAGATGAGGTGAGTCCATAAGGAAGCTAAATTTCACTTAGCCTACCAGGAAGACAAAAGACAAAATCCAAAGTAATAAACCAAGATAAAGCATTACAAGCACATTTAGAAATTAGATACATGCCAAGGAAACAACTAGAGGAGTCTGAAGAGATTACCTCTGGGAATGAGAATCAAGGATTGGTTGGGGGGCCGGGCGTGGTAGTTCAAGCCTGTAATCCCAGCACTTTGGGAGGCCAGTCTGGCCAACATGGTGAAACTCTGTCTGTACTAAAAATACAAAAATCAGCTGGGCGTGGCAGTACACGCCTGTAATCCCAGCTACTTGGGAGGCTAAGGCAGGAGAATCACTTGAACCAGGCAGGCAGAGGTTGCACTGAGCCGAGATCGCACCACTGCACTGCAGCCTGGGCAACAGAGCAACAGTCCATCTCTAAATAAATAAATAAATACATACATACACACGTAAATATTGGTGGGGAAGGGATCAGGCGATTGTTATTTTTCATTATACTAGACAGTAGTGTGTGTGATGTGTGTGTGCATTTTTGACTTCTTAAATTATGTAAATAATTACCTTTGCAAAAGTAAAAATTATAAAAACAAAACTGGGCTGGCGCGGTGGCTCACGCCTATAATCCCAGCACTTTGGGAAGTCGAGGTGGGTGGATCACTAGCTCATGAGTTCGAGACTAGCCTGGCCAACATGGTGAAACCCCGTCTCTACTAAAAATAGAAAAAATTAGCCGGGTGTGGTGGCGGGCGCCTGTAATCCCAGCTAGTCAGGAGGCTGAGGCAAGAGAATCACTTGAACCTGGGAAGCGGAGGTTGCAGTGAGCCAAGATCATGCCACTGTACTCCAGCCTGGGCGACAGAGTGAGACTGCGTCTCAAAACAAAACAAAACAAAACAAAACAAAAAAAACAACTAATGAATAGCACAGGCTTGGTAGGGCAGAAATCAATCCACCAGTGGGACCTTTTTGAGTATCTCCCAAGGGCCCTGCAACGTGACAAGAAGTGCTCCACGGTGCTGAGGGCGTTCTTTTCGTTTCTTTTTTCATGCTATTTTTAAAGAAGCATTAATCACAAAAATTAGTTTTTATCAAGGACTAATAAGAAATTTACCCGAATGACGACGGAAGGGGTGTTGTCCACATGAAACCACCTTCAATGAGAATTAGAGGCCCACAGTCTTAGCTCTGCAAGAGTAAGGCAAATTTCACTCACTCATTTAGCATACATCTATTAAGAAACATTTTCCGGCTCCCTCACACACCAGCTGTGGGACTCTGGGCAAGTTTTGAACCTTCTAATGTCTATAAAATGGGTGTAAGGTCGAGTGTGGTGGCTCATGCCTGTAATCCCAGCACTCTGGGAGGCTGAGGCAAGTGGATCACTTGAGGTCAGGAGTTCAAGACCAGCCTGGGCAACATGGTGAAATCCCGTCTCTACTAAAAAGACAAAAATTAGCTGGGCATGGTGGTGCATGCCTGTAATCCCAGCTACTTGGGAGGCTGAGGCAGAAGAATTGTTTGAACCCAGGAGGTGGAGGTTGCAATGAGCTCAGATCCTGCCACTGCACTCCAGGCTGGGTGATGAAGCCAGACTCAGTCTCAAAAAAAAAAAAAAATCAGTGATAATAATCATGTATACCTCATAAATAGTATGTGGCACAGAAAAAATGCTCAAGCAAGTTAACTGTTACCTACTATGAATGGGCCCCAGTCTTGCCCACTGGATACAACCGGAACAAGGGGCACCCCTGCCTCCAGGACCTCTAGTGGAAGGGGAAGGTGGCGATGAATAGGCAAGGACAGTGCAAAGTGGTAAAGGGGCAACTGGGTGTGGGGCTAGGAGGAATGCTCCCAATACCACCCTTGCCTTCATGTCCCATATACCACTCCTGTGTGAACAAGCTGCCTTTCCCAAGGAAATCTCGTAAAACACTAGTCCCAGGATACACTTCTTTAAAAAAAAAAAGTTTTGTGGTAAAATCCATCTGGGAAACACCACACTTTTTTTTTTTTTTTAATTTTACTTTAAGTTCTGGGGTACATGTGCAGAATGTGCAGGTTTGTTACATAGGCATACATGTGTCATGGTGGTTTGCTGCACCCATCAACCCATCATCTACATTAGGTATTTCTCCTAATGCTATCCCTCCCCCAGCCTCCCACCCGCTGACAGGCCCCAGTGTGTGACGTTCCCCTCCCTGTGTCCACGTGTTCTCATTGTTCAGCTCCCACTTATGAGTGAGAACATGTGGTGTTTGGTTTTCTGTTCTTGTGTTAGTTTGCTGAGAAAGATGGTTTCCAGCTTCATCCATGTCCCTGTGAAGGACATGAACTCATCCTTTTTTATGGCTGCATAGTATTCCATGGGGAAACACCACACTTTATACCTGCGTGGGATAGTCACCACTCATGAGCATATGTAGGACCCTAAGCAGTCCTACAGTAAAGAAAATGGTGCAACTTTGTTTAATTCGGCATTTCCCAAACTAACGTGACACGCGCCTCTTTTTTTACTCAAGAGGCCCAAGTATCACAAAATTGGTGCTCCACAATCACGGAGTCACTGCCACTGATTTTAAGGCTGTCAAGATGGAGAAACTTTTATTCTGTTCTATTTCATAGCTTTTCAAATTCCTTTTTGATTTACCCCCAATTATTTGGATAATTTTTAAAGTCTCAAATGTTTACAATGAAAATACTATTTAATAGGAAACTCCCCTAACTAAACTACTCTTGTGAAAAGGAATCTAACATATATTTGTAAGATCTGTATATACTTTTGACAATAGTTACATAGTTGAGTTCAAATAATTCAGAATGAAGAAAAGGTTTCAATAACATTTTTAGAACAAAAGTAAAATCAGTGATGGATTCTTTTCTTTTTTCTTTAGAAGAATACTATATGAATCCTGGATACTTTGTGAAATGAGATGTGTTATGGCTTTTAAAGTACGCAGAACAAACCAACGCCATAAAAAAAGTAGCATGTGGGTTCTGCAGCAGTTTCCCTGTTTTGAAATATGCGTGACTGGGATTATTTTACATTCACTTGCTTCTCTTGCCTTTTGAGAAAACTCACAAATACATTCTTTCTGTGCCAAAGTTTTCCAAGAAAGAGAGTCTGGAAGTCCAGTGTTGTTTATCTCACCGCAAACAAAACTGCTTTAATGTGGGGAAACTACAAAGGGCTAGAGGGAGCGCATCGGAGAGTGAAGAGAGTCGCTCACCCACTTTTTAAAATTTATTTATTTAGAGACAGAGTCTCACTCTGTCACCCAGGCCAGAGTGCAGTGGTGCGATCTCGGCTCACTGCAACCTTCTGTCTCCCGGGTCCAAGAGATTCTCCTGCCTCAGCCTCCCGAGTAGCTGGAACTACAGGCATGCACCACCACGCCCAGCTAATTTTTTTGTATTTTTTGAGTAGAGACGGGGTTTCACCATGTTGCCCAGGCTGGTCTCAAACTCCTGACCTTGTGATCTGCCTGCCTTGACCTCCCAAAGTGCTGGGATTACAGGCGCGAGCCACCACACCCGACCACTCACCTACTTTTAGAAAACTGGATAAGAGACTGTCTTCCTTACCGAGCACGGTGGCTCACGCCTGTAATCCCAGCTGCTTGAGAGACTGAGGCAGGTGAATCGCTCGTACCTGGGAGGTGGAGGTTTCAGTGAGCTGAGATCGCGCCATTGCACTCCGGCCTGGGCAACAAGAACGGAACTCCGTCCCAAAAAAAAGAAAAAAAAAAAAATGAGAGACTGTCATCCTCTAAATCATGGATGAAAATATCTCTGAATAGGCAGCAACATGGACTTCCCTTCCTCTCTCTAGTCTTGCTCTTCTTCCCACCTCTGTCACCCCAAATCCTTTCTCCACGCTGCAGGAAGAATGAGCTCCTAAAGTGCCTCAAGGTGACCCTGTCACTCCTGAGCAAAGCCTTTGCACTACTCTTTTTTTTTTTTTTTTGAGACGGAGTCTGGCTCTGTCGCCCAGGCTGGAGTGCAGTGACGCGATCTCGGCTCACTGCAAGCTCCGCCTCCCGGGTTCACGCCATTCTCCTGCCTCAGCCTCTCCGAGTAGCTGGGACTACAGGCGCCCGCCACTACGGCCGGCTGATTTTTTGTATTTTTAGTACAGACAGGGTTTCACTGTGTTAGCCAGAATGGTCTTGATCTCCTGACCTCGTGATCCGCCCGCCTCGGCCTCCCAAAGTGCTGGGATTACAGGCCTGAGCCACCGCGCCCGGCCGCGCTACTCTCCTTCTTAAACAAACTAGAGACTTCACGACGTGGGTTGTGGGGCTTTCTGCTCTGACCCCAGTGAACATCCCTAACTCCATCTCTCGGCAGCTGCTCCCTCCTACCAGCCTGCACTCCCACAAAACTGTGAGCTCCTGAAATCAGCCCCCTGCAGGCTCTCTGCAAGCTGTTCTCTGGCTGCAGCAAGGCTGCGCCTTTCCTTGTCTGGAGTCCCCAGCACGCTGTGACTTCTGTGGGCCCGCCAGCCTCACGCGCTATTGCATGCCCAACCATCCTGCTCTATGTCATTCCAGCTCCTCGGTACCGTGATCTTTGACAAATTCGGCCTGCTCACGCCACTTCCCCCATTAAGCCTTCCAGCGGCTTCCTGGGGCACTGTCTCTTCTTTCCATCCTGTCTCCCCTGATCTCCCCAGGAGCTCCAGCCACACCGGCTCCCCATTACTTTCTGCTGCCCTTGGCCTTCACACTCCCTGCCCCAGGAGCATCCTGCCCAGGCCAGGTCCCCTTTTTCTGAACCTCCTAGCAGCCTGTTTTATTTCCTTCATGTTTGAGTCTGAGTCTGTCTCTCTCTCTCTCCCACTAATCTGTAGGTCCATGAAGGCAGAGACCATTTCAACTTTGCTCACTACCTGATATCCTTGAATAATCCCCCACACCTAGACCACAGCCAGGCACACAATAAGCCTCTGTGAACATGTGTTGAATATATGAATGAACGAATGCATGACCAAAGTGTCTTAATCTACCCAGAGAAATAAAAACTAAAGGATTTCAGCTTTAGCTGTCCCTTCTCTGGAATAGCAATGTAATTTAATAAGAGTGTAATGCAGTTAGCAGATTAATCAAATGCAGTTAGCAAATTAATAACAATGCTGTACAATGGTGAGAAGAACATGCCTAAAATGAAAACTTTATGACTTTTAATTCATGGTGTTAACTGTCAGTAGGAGCCCTCAAACCTCAGGGGGACATTTTGAGAAAAGTGGGGAAGAGGTGACATTGCTAGAGGAGGGATACAAACGCTGACTGGATGGACCATCCACACATCAAAGCACAAAAATGGGAAGCAAGACTTGGCTAAATGTCTAAACGGATAAGACCACCAGCCTGAAACAACAAGCACTCAAAAAAAAATGATCTAAAAATATAAAAATATCTTGCAAAAATCTAAAGTGTATTGGTATTTAAATTAAGAAAGTTTTTGTTTGTTTGTTTTTGATACGGAGTCTTGCCCTGTTGCCCAGGCTAGATAGAGTACAATGGCACAATCTCGGCTCACTGCAACCTCCATCTCCCAGGTTCAAGCGATTCTCCTGCCTCAGCCTCCTTAGTAGCTGGGATTACAGGCACCTGCCACCACGCCCAGCTAATTTTTGTATTTTTAGTAGAGATGGGGGTTTCACCATGTTGGCCAGGCTGGTCTCGAACTCCTGACCTTGTGATCCGCCCAGCTCAGCCTCCCTAAGTGCTGGGATTACAGGCGTGAGCCACCATGCCTGGCCTAAATTAAGAAAGTACAGAGAATTACAAATCCAAACTATTATGATTTTAAGGGCAGTTTCTTAAAATTAAAGACAGAAAAAATGCTACCTTTGAATTTCCATGTTTAAAGAATTAATACGGTGATTGATTTAAAATTAGCCTGTGTATTTGTTTTGTAATTTGGCTCCTGAGTGTTTACAACTTGAGATCATTTCTGAGATCTCCTCTCCTATTGTTTCTTCCTCTTCCTTTAGTGCCTAATCTTGGTTTGATTGGTGGTTGTGAACTGCTTTCCCCACCTATTATACCAACAGCTTCGATTTCTCCATGAGAAGTCTAAAAAAAAATATGAAAACTATTAATGCCACTACTGTGTGGACCTCTGCTTAGTGGATATCACTTATTATTTTTCTTATGGTCTCCAGGAATTAGCATCCTTGTTTCAGCAATGGATAGATTACAGCCAAGACAAGGAAAGATCTAAGATTTGCCGAGCACCCTCGAAGTATCAGAGGCAATGCTTTACATGTTCTCTCATTTAATCATAATAGCAACCTGCTAAGTGAGGTCTCATTATTGCAATTTTAAGAATAAGGCAGCCCGGCACAGTGGCTCACGCCTGTAATCCCAGCACTTTGGGAGGCTGAGGTGGGCGAATCACCTGAGGTCAGGAGTTTGAGACCAGCCTGACCAACATGCTGAAACCCCGTCTCTACTATAAAAGTACAAAAATTAGCCAGGCGTGGTGGTGGGTGCCTGTAATCCCAGCTACTTGGTAGGCTGAGGCAGGAGAATCGCTTGAACCCGGGAGGCAGAGGTTGCAGTGAGCCAAGATCACGCCACTGCACTCCAGCCTAAACTCCGTCTTAAAAAAAAAAAAAAGAATAAGGCACTAACAAGTTAACAGCTTGTCCAAAGGCTGCATAGTCATTAGAGAAAGAGCCCCAAGAGCACCTGGATCCCTGCCTGGTGATTATTCCCCAAACTAGGTGTTGAATTGACTAATAGAAATATGGAGCTATTGGAAAACACTCCACTTGCCAATTTTAAGATGCTATGTATCAGTTTAAGGACAAATAAGAAATGTGCAAGTTAAAAATTGTTTCTCTATTGGCTTCTCCTTTTTGAAAGGAAATAAGCCTCCACATACTTGTCAAACATCTCTACTTACTCATTTTCTTTCTTTCTTTCTTTTTTTTTTTTTTTGAGACAGAATTTTGCTCTTGTTGCCCAGGCTGGAGTGCAATGGCATGATCTCGGCTCACTGCAACTTCCGCCTGCCAGGTTCAAGTAATTCACCTGCCTCAGCCTCCCGACTAGCTGGGATTACAGGTGTGAGCCACCACGACTGGCTAATTTTTTTGTATTTTTAGTAGAGACAGGGTTTCACCATGTTGGCCAGGCTGCTCTTGAACTCCTGACCTCAGGTGATCTGCCCACCGCAGCTTCCCAAAGTGCTAGGATTACAGGTGTGAGCCACTGCACCCAGCCTCTAGTTACTCTTAAATGTAAATTTGCTACCATGGAGCCTTGTTGTAACAACATAGGATATCACAGCATCAAGCAAAACGCCAACTGGTTCTAATCACACATGCTAACTGCAGTAATATTAGTATGTACAAAATTGTATTGAGACACAGAGGAGGCACCGTTCCACTCTGCTTGCGAGAACCCTGACAAATACAACAGAGAAGATGACAAGGAAGGAGTCTTCAGGAAGGAGGAAGGGGAGGTGCGTTCCAAGCAGAGAAAACAGCCTCTGGAACACAAAACACAGAGTGAACATTTACTGAGGACTGAGCAATAAGGCAACCATTACTTTAGTTAATCCTCCCAGCAAGCCAATGATGTAGTGCTACTGTGATTTGCTTTTTACAGATAGGAAGACAGAAGCACAAAGAAATTAAATAACGTATATAGCTAGTGGGAAAGTGGAGTTCTGTGTAGAACCAAAGGGCCAGCGCAACAGGGCATATTTTGAGATGTGTATTGCATGAGAAGCAAAAGACAGCCCCACCCCACAAACTAGATGGCTAATAAAGCAGAGAATGCCAAGCCGACAATGAAATATTACACTCAGCCCTCTGCGAGCTCCATATCCAACCAACCAACGATCAAAACTATGCAGAAAAAAAATAATCAAAACTAACAATTCAACAAAAAATAATACAAATTTTAAAAATACAGTATAATGACTACTCATAGAGCATTTACACTGTATGCGGTATTATAAGCACATGTAGAAGTAATTTAAAGTATACAGGAGGATGTGCAAGAGTTCACTGCAAATACAGTTATTTCTTGCTGTCTTAGGGAGCTGGTTCCAGGACCCCCCCCTCTCCCCCCAACAGGATACCAAAATCCACGGATGGTCAGATCTCTGATATAAAGTGGTGTGGTGTTTCCATAGAACTTACCCACATCCTACATATATTTTAAATCATCTTTAGATTACTTACAAGACATAATACAATGTAAATACTATGTAAATAGTTGTAGGCAGGGCACAGTGGCTCACACCAGTAATCCCAGCACTCTGGGAGGCCAAGGGCGGGGGCGTGGATCACAAGGTCAGGAGTTTGAGACCAGCCTGACCAACATGGTGAAACCCCAACTCTACTAAAAATGCAAAAATTAGCTGGGTGTGGTGGCACGCACCTGTAATCCCAGCTACTCAGGAGGGTGAAGCAGGAGAATTGCTTGAACCTGGGAGGCGGAGGTTGCAGTGAGTTGAGATCACACCACTGCAGTCTAGTCTGTGTGACAGAGCGAGACTCCATCACAAAAAGAAAAAAAAAGAAACCACAACTATGTAAGTAGTTGTTATATTATTTAAGGAATAATAACAAGAAAAAAAGTCCATATGCATTCAGCACAAACGCCTTTTTTTCCAAATATTTTTGATCCACAGTTGGCTGAGTCCAAGGATGCAGAACCTACAGACATGGAGGACGTTTTATACTAGAGCACCCTCAGATTTTGGTATCCACAGGGTCACCGGCCCAACCCCCCCTCCAGGGACACCGAGGCATGACTGTACTTAAGAATGTTAAGTTCTCGCTATGTGCTTGGCTCTTGTCACAGATACAAGCTCATTTAATCCTCCTGACAACAGTCACTTTGCAAGTGAGGAAACTGAGACTAAGAAAAGGCGTGTAATTTGCCTGAAGTCACACAGCAAACAAACGCTTGAAATGAAGTCAGTCTTCCTAGAAAGCCCATCATTTTAACCATTATGCTATGCTGCCATTTTATTAAACACTGAGAGGTCATCTGAATTAAAAAATGTGACCTTGAATTCAGCCAACGTCTTGTATTTATTTGTTTTAGAACAAGACCTGTTAGACCTAGGAAACATTATTGCTTTCTTTCCAAAATCATTTACCCTGAGTGCCCATTGACATAGAAAATATTTTAAATTGTTCCCTTTAGAAACTGTAGTCCTAAGGCAGCTATGGACTACATTCGCAATGGTTTTATTCAGATTGAGAACATCAAGCATTTCATGACTAAAGTTTTCTAAAGAGCTTAAAGAAATATATTCTAAAGGAGGATACGATGGCTACAGCTCTTCGCAAGGAGAGAGGAAACGATGCGTCCCAGCAAAACAAACTAAAGGTGAAAGAACACACCGACCGAGGAAAAGACAGCATTTCCCCGCGTCTTAGAACCTGAATCGCAAGGGTCCTTCAGTCTTCTTTCGTGGTGTGCTCAATGATGGGAAACAGCTTTGCTGTACCCACAGTAAACGGATTTCCTCAGCCCTTTGCAACATTCGTCATCCCTCAACAAATGGAACCTGCTTTGTTTTCACAGAACTTTTTCTTTTTCTCTGTAGAACCGCTATGGGTTCCATTTTTAAATGTAGGCCTACAGACATTCGTAGTAACCTGTACCCGGCAAAACCGTCTTGAGCACTACTAACTTTTGCTCAAAATACAGATATAACCCAGAAATGATCTATAAACTCTAAAGACAAAATTACTTATGATTAGAAAGCTCAATAAATCATTCTAATCAATAAATAATCAATTAAGTCACTTTGCTTTTGCTCTCTCACCAAGGAATGGGTATACTGTCACGACCCTCTCTCTCTCTGCCGTGTACCCTCATGTTAAAATCAGATTTTTCCTGTGTCTCCTCCACTTCCAACCCCCAAATTCTGCAACTGAAATTCTCCTAAGTTCCCTTTTTGGAGAAATTTTTAAAATACCAAAGAGCTCAAAGATGTGTAAAATACACACCTGCCTTGCCACCACCTAAAACTGACAATTGATGAAATTTTGTCATAATCTTTTCTACAGAAAAGAATGAAACCTTGAAGGTAAGGTAATACACTCACAGACTCCATAACCAGAGGCACTCTTTTGAACTGGACCATCAATAATCCCAGTACATTTAAACACTTTTACATATGTAAATGAATGCACAACAATATTTGGTATTTTTAGATGCATAATAAAAGACTTAAATAAATGGTATTAGATTGTGTATCATTCTGTAAGCTGTGTCTTTTTTGTTGATGTGCCCTAGACATGGTAGACATTAGATAAAATTTGTTGAATGAGTAAAGATAGGCTTATAATAGGGAAGCCTCATATTTGCCAAATAAATAAATTATCCAAACATTCTTTACTAGTTGTCATATTGAGGTGCTCAAAGGCAAATAGAGAATTTATACTTAAATGACTTTCTCACCATTTTATTTTATTTCATTTTATTTTGAGATGGAGTCTCTGTCACCGAGGCTCGGGTGCAGTGGCGCCATCTCGGCTCACTGCAACCTCCGCCTCCTGGGTTGCAGCAACTCTCCTGGCTCAGTCTCCCAAGTAGCTGGGATTACAGGCATGCGCCACCATGCTTGGCTAACTTTTGTAGTTTTAGTAAAGATGGGGTTTCAGCATGTTGGCCAGGCAGGTCTCGAACTCTTGACCTCATGATCCACCCACCTTGGCCTCCCAAAGTGCTGGGATTACAGGCATGAGCCACTATGCCCGGCTCTCACCCATATATTTTAAATGCATGCTCAGTAAATATCTGATGAGTAATGACAGGGTCTTAATGTAGTATTTGAGTGTATTATGCACTTGAGTTTGGAAGACTCACATATCAGCACCACGTGAACTATTCCAGTTAAGCAGTGGCGCTAAAAGTAAGACATGTTTCCCAGGACATGGAGGAGTAGGGCAGCCCTGGCTTTAATTAAGCCCCACAGGGCCAAGACACTCGCTTAGCAAAAGGGATGAACAGATAAGTAACTATTATTTTACCTTGACTTATATTGTCAGCTACTCTGGGAAGTGTCCCCAGCTTCCTAGGAAGAATTAGTTCTCTTCTATCTACACGCAGAACATTTATGCATCCAGAGTGTATTCTCTTACATTTGTATGTCTGTCTTCTCTACTGAGCCATGGGTTTCTCCAGAGCAGGACTGACTTTGAGACATCTTTGAATCCACAGCGCCTAGCACAGTGCTCAGTGGTGGCTACAGCAGAGTGGCATCCCCTGAGATTTCTTTTTTGTTTTTTGGGTTTTTCTTTTTTTTCTTTGGGACGGAGTCTTGCTCTGCTGCCCAGGCTGGAGTGCAGTGGTGTGATCTGAGCTCACTGCAACCTCCACCTCCCGGATTCAAGCGATTCTTCTGCCTCAGCCTCCCCAGTAGCTGGGACTACAGGCGCACGCCACCACGCCCAGCTAATTTTTGTATTTTTAGTAGAGACGGGGTTTCACTGTATTGGCCAGGCTGGTCTTGAACTCCTGACCTCGTGCTTTGCCCACCTTGGTCTGAGATTTCTTTTTTAAATCATAAAACTCAAGAATGATTCTGCACTTCTATTTCTTCTTACACGTTTGAAATTCTTGATCACTTTATTTCTCTATATTTTATTTAAAAAACATTTTAAAATGGAAAGTTCCAAATACATTCAAAAGTTAGCAGAACAGTATCCTAAAACCTCCACGTACCTATCACTCAGCTTCAAGAGTTAACTCATTTTTGTTTCTCTGTGGAAAATGAAACTGGAAATT
This sequence comes from Symphalangus syndactylus, assembly GCF_028878055.3. Lineage (NCBI taxonomy): Eukaryota > Metazoa > Chordata > Mammalia > Primates > Hylobatidae > Symphalangus > Symphalangus syndactylus. The sequence goes on along the minus strand of NC_072426.2, from coordinate 157,101,205 downwards.
ATAGATGATACATAATAGGTATGATTTATTCTAGAAAAACTATGCAAATTCATAGTCCTTGCCTCTACATGAAAAAGGTGTTTTCAGTTAAAATATTTTAGATTTTTAACAAATAATTCCCTGCTTTAGTTAAGTTTATTCATTGGGCAACTAGCTACCAGAAGAGAGTATTCCTGGATTGCCAAGTTGCAAACACAGGGTCACTGCCCCATAATATTCTATCCCCAAAATTAATGAGAGTTAAATGACTAAATATATTTAATTATGAAAGGTCAGTGTTCTCTTCCAGCCTAAATTTTTACCTGAATTAATAAATCTTTTAAAATTTGGAATCTCAAGATTTCTTTTCTATTGCCATTCAGAAAGCTGACTGTATCCCAGATTCAGTCTTCTAGAAAAGTTGAAACTCACTACTGCCAGAGTTGGAATTCAAAGCCCCAGCAATTAGATGAACTGATAAGAAATGATTATGTAGCAATACAAAATCAAAAGCCATTTACTTTACAAAATGAAAACATCTGACAAGATAGTAATAAAGACTTCTTATTTCAGGGCCGTAAGAATTGGTTTCAAACCATTAAAAAAGATTTTTTTAAAGCACATGATATAGAAGATCTTTATAAATATGGCCTGCCTCCATTCTCCTAGGACCCCATACCAGCTTTGCAGTTCTGTCTGCCATTTGTTTTCTTAAGCTGAAACAGTAGTTAGCCCATATTTTACAAACAAGAGCTCTTCTATCTCTTTTTGGAGCGTCTAAAAAGTCAGTTTACAAATGTAAATTATGCAATATGGAATGACTTTTTTTTAAGGAAAGGAAGAATATAATTAAAGAAGAGCTGGAGGACTACAGGTTTTTGTATACAGATTATGAAAATGAAATGGGGATGAGCTCAGGAGAATCAGAAGCCTCTTAGTGATCCCTCAGTACCAGATGAAACCCAGATCCAACAACCAGAAGTCTGCTCCCATGCAGTGAGTCATGAGTGTTCATCCAAGTTTTGTTTTTGTTTTTTTAACCTTGGTTTTGTCTAAAAAAAAATAAAAACACCTAGAAGCCTGGCATATATATATATAATACAAATGTGTGAGATAATTTACAAATGTCTAAACTCAAAGGAAATAAGCTGGTTGATCAATCAACAGTAGATTGGATTGTACCTCTGTTGAAATGTCTGCTCTCAGTGTCAAAGTTTATTTAACTGTTGGCTGCTGATCTCAGAGCTGTTAACATTAAAATTACATTGATTGAGCCAAAATCAAAGATGCCTTTGCTGTTTATACATCAGGCATGAAGGCTAATTACTTACTAATCCTTGAGAGTTTTAAATGCTTCTGAGGTACTAAATACCCCTGAGGACCATCCATACTTTTTAATGGATTGAGGACAGACGCTTCAACACATGTGCCCTCTAATAGCTAAAGAGGAGTTGTAGGTTGCCAGACATGATGAAGTGATAAATGTCAACAAGAGAATCATTATTGTCTGTCGTCCTAGAGAATCTCAGATTCTCTCTAACCAAAGTGTACAATAAAATATTCACAACATATTGATTTATATTTCATCTCCGTGTTTCTTCCAGTGGAGCTTTTTAATGCACAACGCATAAACTTAATAATATGAACATTAGCTCCATCTACCAATTGCTAATGACTATGTGCCAGGCACGTGCTAATATGGTATCCATGTTGTTTATCACCATACCCCCAGTATACTTATTAGGTATACACCCCCACCCCATGCATGAATATTGGGGTGCTCAAGAAATTTTATTTTTTTGAGACGGAGTCTTGTTCTGTTGCCCAGGCTGGAGTGCAGTGGCGTGATCTCAGCTCACTGCAGCCTCTGCCTCCCGTGTTCAAGTGATTCTCCTGCCTCAGCCTCCCGAGTAGCTGGGATTATAGGTGCCCACCACCACGCCTGGCTAATTTTTGTATTTTTAGTAGAGACGGAGTTTTGCCATGTTACCCAGACTGGTCTCAAACTCCTGACCTCAGGTGATCTGCCCACCTTGGCCTCCCAAAGTGCTGGGATTATAGATGTGAGCCACCGTGCCTGGCCACAAAATATTTTTTGAATGAATGAAAGAATAGAAGAGTAGGAGAACCAAAAGGATGAGTAAGAATGAATATTATGAACCAATACATATGACTCAAAGACTCCATCAGCACATAGAATCCATAATTCAGTCTACTCATCTTAGGAGTAACTGATTTGGTTCCTGAAAAGATAAACTAAAGATGATCTAATGTGTTTTTACTAACTTCATCATCCTTATCTCTGGTGCACATAAAAGAAGCTAGATCTGAGCTTATTTCATAAAAAGTAGTTGGTTGGCCACACCACAGATCTAAAGCACATGTTACAGCAAGCTTTGTCTCTCCTGAATGTTTCATTTTCGTGGCAGCCTGAATGAAAAGTGGTTTATTTAACACGGTATTCATCAACAAATATTTATTGGACAATTATTTTATGCAGGAATTGTAAAATAAAACTTTAAAATAGTAAAATAAAGAGGCTGCAAATGTAGAAGAAACAGTAGGTTTAGAATAAACTATCACACATAAAATATTTAGTACAATTGGGACCAGGAAGTTTTTAAAGAAAAAGGAAGTCAGGCTTTCAAATCTTGCTGATTAGGGGGTAAATTTTGTACAACCAAATTAGAAAATAATACTTGACCTCTGTCAAACATCATGTGATCAATCAACTTGGCTTATCTTCGAGTTTCAAATTAGATCCTGCTGTGTTCCCTTTGATGACAACATCTTTGTGAAGCTGGTTTTTTGGTGGTTGCCAAGATAAAAAGCAGTATTGTGCAAAAATCAGTGTGGAGCAGGAAGAGGGGTGACCATGCCCCAGGTAATTCCCAGGTTTGAGAAGTTCTGCAGTTTTCAGCATGTACACATATGCCCGGAGTAACCGGACTTATTTAAGAATAAAATAACATTTTCCATATTGCTATGAAGTTGCTAGGACATAAATACCTGCTTAGTTGTTTGGGTCTCACTAACGAGTAACCAGAACAACTAGGTGTTTCTTTTGCCCTAGCAGTTTTGTGGAAAAATTCGTGAGGCACGAAAGATACCATGAACCAACGTCAGGGAACCCGGGCGTCTTGATTTCAGAAATGATGAAAATGCTGGCCGGGCGCAGTGGCTCACGCCTGTAATCCCAGCACTTTGGGAGGTCGAGGCAGGTGAACCACCTGAGGTCAGGAGTTTGAGGCCGGCCTGTCCAGCATGGCGAAACCCCGACTCTACTAAAAATACAAAACTTAGCTGGGTGTGGTGGCAGGCGCCTGTAATCCCAGCTCCTCAGGAGGCTGAGGCAGGAGAATCGCTTGAACCAGGGAGGCGGAGGCTGCAGTGAGCCAAGATCACGCCATTGCACTCCTGCCTGGGAGACATAGCGAGACTCCATTAAAAGAAAAAAAATGCTGTCTTTAAATAAGAAAACACCATAATTATGATCACTCCTGATGTATCTATCACACCGGTCAGAATTTTAAGGAACTTTACATAACTTCGCCATTATGTCATCTTGCAGATGAGGAAACTGAGACGTGGAGAAGTTAAGAAGCACATCCCAGCTCACAGAGCTGGGAGAACGCTAGAGCCTGAAATCAAGCCTGGGACTGTCCAACCCAAAGTATCACTCTTCATTTTACCACAGTCCCTCTCCCTCCAGCAACCACTCGAGCACATTATAAACAACATTCAATAAATAGTGATTCTGGAAAAAAAAAAAAAAATCTGTTACTATCTGTAGTAGCTGAGTGGTGGCCCCTAAAAGGGTACATCTAAGTCCTAACCCCCACCTGTGAATGCGGCTTTACTTAGGAAAGGGTCTTTGCAGATATGATGAAGTTAAGGAGCCCGAGATGAGAAGATCACCCTGGATTACTCGGGTGGGCCCTCAATCCAACAACAGGTGTTTTCATAGAGACAGAAGATGGGAGAACACAGAGAAGATGAAAAAGCTTTGTGAAGACAGAGGCAGACACTGGAGAGATGCAGCCACAGACGAAGGAGGACTTGGAGTCACCAGAAGCTGGAAGGGACAGGGAAGGAATCTCCCCTAGATCCAACACGTTGATTTCAGCCTTCGGGCTCCAGAACTGTGAGAATACCCTTCTGGGGTTGTAAGCCACCCAGTGTGTGTGCTCATTGCTATGGCAGCCCTAAGAAATAATATGCCATCCTTGGTTCCAAGTCACCAAATGATTAAGATTGTTACAAATCACTTAAACATCCAAATTACCTGGTTAGCTACCGATAGCTTTTACAAGTTCAAAATCTGAAAACAGTCTTCTATTCCATATGTACCAAGGAGCTGACTCTTTTGATAGATTTTATTAATGGCCTGCATTTTTAAAATCATTCATTTAATAAAATTTTTTTATTTTCCTTTATAAAATTTTTATTTTCATTAGCAGGCTATTAAAAGATGAGCATTCTTAATCAGAGCTGATGAAATGTAGCAACTGATGCTACAAGTACAAGGCTGGAAAAAATTCGAAAATGCATTTCAAAACAATCATCCTGAAATTAGGCATAATGTTATCTCCAAGGTAATGGTGAGCTTTGGAAATCAAAGTTGTCACACAGGAGCAATGGCATTTGAAAGAGTAAACTTTGGGAGTAAAATAGATTTTTTTTTTTTTGGAGACGGAGTCTCGCTCTGTTGCCCAGGTTGGAGTGCAGTGGCACCATTTCCGCTCACTGCAACCTCCACCTCCTGGGTTCAAGCAATTCTCCTGCCTCAGCCTCCTGAGTAGCTGCGATTACAGGCACGCACCACCACATCCAGCTAATTTTTGTATTTTTAGTAGAGACAGGGTTTCAACATGTTGGCCAGGCTGGTCTCAAACTCCTGACTTGAGGTAATCCACCCACCTTGGCCTCCCAAAGTGCTAGGATTACAAGCATGAGCCACCGTGCTTAGCCATCAATAAAGTTTTTTAAAGTGACAAATGAGCTTGCTTCTTGCATGTTAATTTACTAACACAAACTGGATGATGGCAATGCTACTTGAGGGAATAATGTGTATCTAAAATGCTTTCATGTTTTGTTTTAATAACAGTTACAGTAGAGGAACCAGTCTCACAAAAGTTATGTGAATGAGAATAGAAGAAGATTTTAAAGTAATTTCAGCAAGTTCAGAATTGTTTTGTTTTGTTTCTTGAGACAGGGTCTCATTCTGTCGCCCAGGATGGAGTGCAGTGGCACAATCATAGCTCACTGCAGCCTCGACCTTCCAGGCTCAAGCGATCCTCCCACCTCAGCCTCCCAAGTAGCTGGGACCTCAGGCACACACCCCCACATCCAGCTAATTTTCTGATTTTTTTTGTAGAGAAGGGGTTTTGCCATGTTGCCCAGGCTGGTCTTGAACTCCTGGGCTCAAGCTATCCACCTACCTTGGCCTCCAAAAGTACTGGGATTTACAAGCATGAGCACCCAGCCAGCTCAGGATTTTTTAACTTTTACTCAAAATAAAGCCAGAGATACTGTATTTTCAAAATTCATCTTTAATCAATTCCAAAATTTTTTTCAGTCAAGTTAGTTAATGGTACATCATCTATTGATGAAATCAATGGTTTCCATACTTCTGGATCATAGAAGCTAACCTTAAAATGCCACACGTTGTGAACAAGGTCCTGAGTGTGACTGTTCTGCAGCTCACACCACACCTGAATGAGCTCAGTGAATGAGCTTGGATGCTGGTGAAATATCAAACCGCCATTGGTGTTTCAATGCCCACTCTCAATGTCTGAATATACGTCCTTGTGGACCTGTCTGCCGACCCCACTCGGAGCAGCTCTAAAACAAACGCTGACCTCCCTAAGCAAGTGCCAAGGCCTCATCCGATAAAGAGAGGGTCATACGGCTTCCTGAGCGTCGGAAATAAGGGAAGAAGACTCGTCTTCTCTCCACTGGAAATTCTCTCCTTCAGGATGGATGAAGAATTGATTACAGCCTTTCAGGAAAGCTGTGTCTAAACAGGAAACTGACATTAACTAGGAGAATTCTGGATAACACATTTTTTAAATGACAGGTTATCTCAGCTGAAGTATCACGTACATTAAAGAGCCTCAATGTGTTTTGAATTTTCCTTGCGTGCTACTAAGCTTTCTCTTAGGTAGGCCGTGACTCACAGGAAAGGAAAGGCACAATGAATGTACCTCACCAAAGGGTGCTTTAGCTGTACATCAAAGACATGCATACACTGCCCTGAGTGCATAAAAATATATGCATGTGTGAATTCAAGATGCCGTCATAATTATTTCCCTCCTTATTTACAATGCTCATTTCAAAGTTTATTAAAATGAGTAAGATAATGTCTTTATAATGAAAACTTATAATGTGCAAAAGTATCCATGCTCTGCCCACCAAATTATATCTCCAAATATTTTAAGAACTGTTTATTCCTACAAATCCCTCGTTTCATTAATCAGAATGAAAGTGAGGTGACATAACATTTGCAAGACATAGAAGTGGTTACAACAGATAGTACTGATGAAGTTTTGAAATAAGACAAACTGTCACTCAGCACACAATTGTTCATGGTATACCTCTAAGAATACAGGCAGGCTGGCAGTTCTAAATATTCAACAATTCCATGCACCTATACCTCTCCTTTAAATAAGCTTCTTTGTGATTAAGTTCTTAGTTTCTTTAAAAGTTCTCAGTTTCTTAAAATCTAGGTTTTTCATTTATTCTCCTCAGACACAGTTCTGCCTACAGAAGACTCATGTATAATCACAATTCAGTGCTTTGGTCAATATTTTCCAATTTTGAGCAACTTTGGTATAGAGAAAAAAAAAAAAGATACTATCAGGCCTTACAATAAAGTAAAAGATACTGTCACCAATAGACACATGACCCACTGCGGAAAAAAAAAGAGAAAATATGCAAAAACCTTACAGCAGGAATAAAAATTGATATCCATCAATCACAGCCCTACAAACAAAGAAAAGCCGTGCTGAAGCAATTACGCTGAGTAGAGTCAGGTGGGCTAGGCTAGGCTAGGCTACGTGAGGCTATAGCTTCCCCAGCACAGATGAGAGCGAAGGTTTCACACAGACTGCAAAAAAACTCCAGATGGAAACAACAGCGTTTGCCAAGGCTTGGAGGAAGACTGCAGAAGTACTTAAATTTAAATTCTATTAGTAGTTAGTTACTCTTAGGAAGTTGGATTAGGGGTGGTGAAGATTTCATGTTGAAATTTATTTATATATCCCTTGTTTGAAGTTCCTACAGGAAAGCATTTCTTTTGTCATTTAAAGAAGTAACCCTTTTTCTCCCAAGAATGTCGTGAAATACAAAATCTAAATCTGAAATGCATAGGGTTCATTTCAACAAAAAAATTAAGGATGCTTCAGGTTATATAAAGTACTGTGTATCAGGTTTTCCACCTTAAAACTTAAGAACTAAACATTTCATTTTGTTATCACTCTTACATCCCCCCTCTTGAAATGCAAACCCCATCACTAGAAATCTCTGCGTGAGACGAGGGAAGCAGAGGAAACTAGCAGTTTCTGAGTACTCCTTAGTCCCAGGCAAAATGTCAGTTACTTTAACGCACTACCGTCCCATTAATATTAATTCTCATAACAACCCTATAAGTTAGGAATAAGTACTTGTTTCTACAGGTGAAGAAAGGCTCAGAGTTGAAAAGGATTTTTCCAAGATCATACAAGCTACATGGGGGCTACGTTTCATACAGGGCTAGAATTCCAAGTTCAGTTCAGTTTCCCCACACTACCAAACCGCTGGGCCCCTGGGGCCTGCCTCTGATCTTCAGCCCTGGCCTTCTGTCCCTCTCACTTCAGTTTCCCTTCAACTCTTTCTGGAATAAGCAGATAGACTTATTCACCCTTATAATTCTCCAGGGCGTTAGCGCCAAAATGCTGCATTCCAGGCCTAAGGGAAAGACAAACCTAAATACGAACTTCCAGTTGTTGTTTTTTTTTCATCTTCCCCTTTTTCTGGTCAACAGGCTGATACCCTCTGGGGAGCTTTTAGGTATGTTTGAGGCAGTTTTGCTTGAGAGGGTGCCTCTGCTATTTAGCAGATGAGGCTCCAGGGCACGCATGGGGTGGAGCCCCAGAATGCAGGCTCCTGAGCGGGCTTCCCGCTGTCCTGCGGGACATCCATGCTGGGGAGTATCTGTGTGTAATTATCTGCACTTAGAACAGAACTCCATTTTACATAAAAACACCAAACTGTTTCCCTGGCTTTAATAAAAGCTGAGTTTTCCAGGATTACAGCTGGAGATGGAACAAACTGAACTTTGTTTTGTTTGAAATATCGCACTGGGTCGATTCTTGTTTCAGAAAATTGTGTCACCAATGGCAATGACGATGACTGTGTCTGAGGCACCCATGCAACCTGAGGAGTCAGGCTGCTTGTGCGTTCATAGCGATTTCCCTAAGAGGCGAAGCAGCTGGCAGCTTCCTGCATTTTCTGGTGAAGACCTATCCAAGCAGGTACATACGAAAATATACCTAATTTTACTATAAGTTACATTCTTCTTATTTCTCATTTATTTTACAATTAAGAAGCATATTGATTCTTTGAAATTATGTGTGTAGATAAATTATATTTCAGGATAAGAAAAGAAGCATTACCAAAGTATTTGTTGTTTTGTTTTTTTTTGTTTTTTTGTTTTTTTTAAAAAAAGGAGGCTCATTGAGGCTAACAAGGACAAGAACTACTGCTCTAAATCAAGGAATTGTTGAGTGAAAGATTTTGGATATTTGTTTTAATTAACTCTGTCATTAATTGCTGTACAACTGGATAAGTCAGTAAAGGAGACAAGAATAAAAGAAAGGCTATATAGAAATAAAGATAAAATCAAGTTAGGCTATCTAAAATTTCTAAAGGCCTTTATATACTTAGATCCAAGTGCTTGAATAATTCTCCATTTCCTGATTTAAGACAAAGGGGTTGAGCCAAGGCATTCAGGAGAGAGAGACAGATTTTTCAATTAAATACAACATTTACCTCTTTATTTTATTTTATTTTTTATTTTTTTGAGAGGGAGTCTCACTCTGTTACCCAGGCAGGAGTGCAGTGGCACGATCTCAGCTCACTACAACCTCCGCCTCCTGGGTTCAAGTGATTCTCCTGCCTCAGCCTCCCAAGTAGCTGGGATTACAGGCGCCTGCCACCACACCCAGATAATTTTTGTATTTTTAGTAAAGACGGAGTTTTGCATGTTGGCCAGGCTAATCTCAAACTCCTGACCTCAGGTGATCCACCCGTCTCGGCCTCCCAAAGTGCTAGGATCACAGGCATGAGCCACCGCACCTGGCCAATATTTACATCTTTATATAGATAGAATCAAGTTTGAATTTCTTAATTCTTCCAGCACATCTTAATTCTAACACCCCACCTTCTGCTTACTTTCCTATTTTTATTCTCTATGTCCATTTTTCCACTATTTAATTTTTTTAATCACATGATAGCTATGTATCTACCTAACACATCTTAAATACTTTTGCAGGGAGGCAGGATGAAGCTGAGTATAAATAAGAAATGCTCTTTCAAACAGGAGATACAATTCTAATTACCACGTAAATGTAATTGTTAGCAATACCCAAGTTGGGCATAATGTACAATGTCTTAATACTTCTGGGTTTTGGCCAGGCACAGTGGCTCACACCTGTAATCCTAGCACTTTGGGAGGATGAGGCGTGTGGATCACCTGAGGTCAGGAGTTCGAGGCCAGCCCGGCCAACATGGCGAAACCCTGACTCTACTAAAAATACAAAAGTTAGCCTGGCATGGTGGTGGGTGCCTGTAATCCCAGCTACTTGGGAGGCTGAGGCTGGAGAATCCCTTGAACCCAGGAGGTGGAGGTTGCAGTGAGCCGAGATCATGCCATTGCACTCCAACCTGGGCAACAAGAGTGAAACTCTGTCTCAACAACAACAACAACTTCTGGGGTTTACTGTATAGCTTTTTCTGTAAATGCTTTAATTTCAATAAGAATTAGACAGGCTTAGGAAAAGCCATTAACAATTACGTCTTTGGCTAAATCTGCAGTATTAAACTAAATTGGTATCACTTAAAATATACTGGGGAAAGGCATGGTATTCGTGTCTGTCCACAAACTCCAATAAATGTTGTACGTGAGCCAGATAATCTGCTTCGGAAATTATCCAGGAGCTTAAAGAGAAATGTTTCTATTGATGCACATTAAAAATGTAAACATCGGCTAATACAAACACTAACTAATAAACCATTCAGAAAGCAATGTCATATTTATATATTTTTCATGGTCATTTAGCATGTGAATCTGCCTCTCGACAACTCCATATGTATTCTAAGGAAAAATGGAAAAATAGAGGCAAGCTCTGTAGAATAAGTGCCTTATAGATACGAGGTATTTTTGAAGTCGTATTCTGCAAGAGGCTATAAATATTGCTCAGATGAGGAGCTGTCACGTAGGACGTTTCTTTAGTTCTAAAGCTGCAGAAACACCCACATCTCCCACAGTTCTGACAGGGAGTTGGGAGACGATGTTGCTGCAGGAAGTCAGGTTCCCCATTTCCTAGCCAAATTTCAGCTGCTTCAACAAGAGCAGCCATGCCACTTTTCACAAGGCTCAAAACAGCTCATATTCAAGACTGACATGAGCCCTTAAGTGAATCACAGCAAATCTAGGCGCTCAAGATCTTTACAGGGATTAAAAGCCCTAAATAACAACACTGGTACGTGCAGGCTGATGTTGAGGTTAACACAGAAAGGAAAAAAATGCCTACCAAACATTTCTACTGTATAATTTATTGTATCAATACATTAATGTACATACTGATACATACATATACTGTATGTATATACTGACACAATTAATATATTGTATCAATATATTGCATCAATACCTCAAACTCAACATATCTAAAATGGAACTCATCAATGTCCCAAACCCCATACCTGCTCCTCCTCATGCATTTCCATCCGAGCAAATGGCACCTCTCCCTTACGCAGAAACTGGGTATCACCTTGACTCCTCCTTCCTGCTCATCTGCTACATCCTCACAGTCACGGACACGTGTCAGTCAGCTGAGTCTCCAAAGCACTTCTCAGCTCTGCCCACCACTCAGCCCCTCCAACATCATCACCTGCTCCACGCTGTCTCCTTCCCAGGCCTGGATCCCTGAAACAGCCCTTCCCTGGTCTCCATGCCTCCCTTCTTGCCCGCTCCAATCCTTCTCTGCCTTCCTCCAATCCTTCTCTGCCTTCCACAATCCTTCGCAAATTTTTATTATATTGCTCTCTAGATTGAACACTCTCTACAGTTTCTCATTTATTGCTTCTTAAGAGCATGCAAATTCCTTACCCCCATGCGTAGGGTAACCATACGTTCCCATTTGCCTGGGATGGTTGCAGCTTATGCCTGTTCTTCTCGTGCAATTATTAATAGTGCCCTCTTTCACTGGCCCCAGCGCTCCAGTTTATAAGGTCATCCAACCTACAAGGCACCTCCTGACTCACCTTACCCTACAGACTCACATTCAGCTTGCACCACACTACCTTTACGGTATAGCGAACTCCTTTCAGTCTCTTTCTTTCACAATAGTCTGCATGATCTAAGTAAACAGGAGACTTGTGTCTTTCACTGTTCCTAGACACCTTGCAACTAATATATTGCTTGCATATAGACACTAGATATCTCTGAATAAATCAATAGAACAGAGTACCAGGAATATGGTAGCTCCATAATTTTTTTGGCGGGAGGAGGGGAGGGGAAGGAGTCTTACTCTGTCGCCCAGTCTGGGGTAGAGTGGCACAATCTTGGCTCACTGCAACCTCCACCTCCTGGGTTCAAGCGATTCTCCTGCCTCAGCCACCCAAGTAGCTGAGACTACAGGCGCGTGCCGCCATAGCCAGCTAATTTTGGTATTTTTAGTAGAGATGGGGTTTCACCATGTTGGCCATCCTGGTCTTGAACTCCTGACCTCAGGTGATCTGCCCGCCTCGGCCTCCCAAAGTGCTGGGATTACAGGTGTGAGCCACCATGCCCAACCAGTAGCTCCATAATTAATATATTATAGTAGATGATAAATTAAGATCTTTTGAGAAATTAAAAGAAAAATTACTAACAAGCTAGGCTTTGGGTTTAATACAATCACCTTAACAAGAACAAACATGACAGTTTCTAGATGAATATTTTTAAGACTTATTTTGATACTAACGAAGACACTTTCATTGTCCCCCAATAGAAATTTCTATTTTAACCAGTATGGCTTATGCTCAGCCTCTTTGATTTGAAGATATCTGTAGAAACCACATATGATCCTGGGAATATCATGCAAGAAAAAAAGAAAACTTGTAGATCTAGATCAGTATTTCAACTGATATTGAAGTTATTCAGAAATACTGACTTACAGCATCCAAAAAATATGACCTCTTCCTCCAAAACAGAGGGAAAGACATATAGCTTCATATTATTCTATTAAGCTTTAGAATGGAATATTGAAGACTAACTTCCTTCTTGAAGACAAAAGTTATGGCCAGAGCAGTGGCTCACGCCTGTAATCTCAGCACTTTGGGAAGCTGAGGCAGGAGGATGGCTTGAACAAAGAGTTGGAGACTAGCCTGGGCAACATAATGAGACTCCGTCTCTAGGAAAAATACAAAAAAAACAAAAAACAAAAAGGGGCATGGTGGCACACACCTGTAGTCCCAGCTACTTGGGAGGCTGAGGCAGGAGGATCACTTGAGCCCAGGAGTGAGGCATGATCGTGCCACTGCACTCCAGACTGGGTGACAGAGTAAGACCCTGTCTCAAACAATAAAAAATAATAACAAAATAAAAATAAAAAACTTAGCTGGGCTTGGTGGCACACGTCTGTAGTCCCAGCTACTCTGGAGGCTGAGCTGGGAGGATCACTTGAGCCCAAGAGTTTGAGGCTGCAGTGAGCTATGACTGTACCAGTGCCCTCCAGCCTGGATGACAGGCTAAGACCCTGTCTTAAAAAAAAAGTTGGCCTGGCGCGGTGGCTCACGCCTGTAATCCCAGCACTTTGGGAGGCTGAGGCGGGAGGATCACAAGGTCAGCAGATCGAGACCATCCCGGCTAATACGGTGAAACTCTGTCTCTACTAAAAATACAAAAAATTAGCCGGGTGTGGTGGCGGGTGCCTGTAGTCCCAGCTACTCGGGAGGCTGAGGCAGGAGAATGGCGTGAACCCGGGAGGCGGAGCTTGCAGTGAGCCGAGATTGCGCCACTGCACTCCAGCCTGGGCCGCAGAGCAAGACTCCGTCTCGAAGAAAAAAAAAAGTTATAAAGTTAAGATAATTGGTTGTAATATTTTCTTGCTGTACAAAATTATTCACAGAGCAGTGAACATAACATCAACAAAATAGCTGTTGTTCCTCAGAAATACGTTTAACTGGGAGCTTGTCATGCTGTGGTCCTTCAACATACAATGCCGCCAAATGGTCCTTTTTTTTGGTTTCATGTGGGAATGGCAGTGAGAAGTGAGAGTTATGAATCCCCTGCAAGAGCCTCTTTGTTCATTTGGTTTTAATGTATACAAAAGGCTCAGAAGAACCCAGTGTGATCCATGGCCAGAGATTCAATCACTTTCTCAGTCTCACTTAAGGTGTTGGAAATATACCCAATAATCAATCGGTTATTGTTATAAATTATATCCCCAAACTCCACTCAGGTATGGCAACGACCCAACATACTACACGTAACGTTACATAAAGAGAAAATGTGTACTACTTCCAAACCTCCAGACCTAGACCATTCTTTTCCTTGAATTCCTAACGCATTTATCTAAATCTTTACTGGATTATTCAAAGGAAGGCCAATATCACCACAAAATCAAAAACAGCATAAAATATCTGATTTCATGATAGCTATATACTTGATATTTGGGACACAGCTCTGAACTCTTTTGGTCTCATCCTGTATGCTGCAGAAAAGAAACCAGCCATGAGCAATGGAGAGGCCCCAAGACTTCAGCAAATTTCCATGTTTTTGATCATGACTAGATCTCATGTAATTTTCCCAATAACTAAAAATTTTAAGTTACTGCCTTATATCTTTAAAGATTATGTGTATTAAAATTAAGATGGCAAGTGACACATACTCAACTGAGGAATTCTCGAGACGGTTACAGGAGTTACGTTTTCGGGGCTTGGGTTACATCACAGATCTGAACCATCACCAAGTTTTGTATTTCACACTTTATCCAAAGCTTCTTTTCCTTTGAGTAAGAGCTATGACTTTCGGCCGGGCGCGGTGGCTCACGCTTGTAATCCCAGCACTTTGGGAGGCCGAGGCGGGCGGATCACGAGGTCAGGAGATCGAGACCACGGTGAAACCCCGTCTCTACTAAAAAACACACAAAAAAATTAGCCGGGCGTGGTGGCGGGCGCCTGTAGTCCCAGCTACTCGGAGAGGCTGAGGCAGGAGAATGGCGTGAACCCGGGAGGCGGAGCTAGCAGTGAGCCGAGATTGCGCCACTGCACTCCAGCCTGGGTGACAGAGCAAGACTCCGTCGCAAAAAAAAAAAAAAAAAAAAAAAAAAAAAAAAAAAAAAGAGCTATGACTTTCTCAGACATCGCCATTTTCTCCTATTTCTTATCATCAGCAGCTGTGGTGGGTTGGTGTTCTTTTCAGGACTATTTCCAAAAAGAAACCAAGTTTTTTTGTTGGTTTTTTTTGTTTTTGTTTTTGATGGTTTTTTCCTGAGATGGAGTCTCACTCTGTCACCAGGCTGGAGAGTGCAGCGGTGCGATCTCGGCTCACTGCAACCTCCGCCTCCTGAGATACTAAGTTTTTAATCCCCTCCTGTCTCAGACACACTGGGTTGGCAAGAGTGCCAGGCTCAGCCAGCTCACTGGGTTACTGATTGAGGTCCACGCTCACAGGACATGGGATTAAAATTTGTGCCTCAGCAAAACTGCAAGTTTGTCCTAGACCTCCGTCCTGATCACCCATTAATAACTGAAATCTCTGATAAACCCTTGAATGCCAAGGCTCTCCTCTGTTCTTCTCTTCACCGTATTCTCCAGCTGAAAGATAAATTTCTCAAG
Source organism: Symphalangus syndactylus (assembly GCF_028878055.3). Taxonomy (NCBI): domain Eukaryota; kingdom Metazoa; phylum Chordata; class Mammalia; order Primates; family Hylobatidae; genus Symphalangus; species Symphalangus syndactylus. Next base: position 157,086,142 of record NC_072426.2, on the reverse strand, counting down.
AATCTTGAAGGGGGCAAAATCGAAGCTCCTGCAGACACTGAAGTAGGCTTTTGTGTTTGTGTGGTTTTTTTGTTGTTCCATTTTGTTTTAAACCCAACAGTTTATTATCTTCTGCACAGAAAGCAGACCACTGGGGCTACAAGCATTTCATGGGCAGCTCAGGGAAGGTGCAGAGATAAACAGGAGGGTTCACCAGATACAAAATACACAAAATGCCCCCCCGAGGGCTCCCCATCCTCATCCACGTGAAAGACACAAATGCACTTAAAACAGATGACCTAAACTGAACACCAATCTATTGGGAAAAAAAGCCGTCACAAAGCCAATAAGCAAACAATGCAAAACGGAACCACTGAAATAATACACCAGGGATCCTTAGCACCTCTGTTCGTCTGGAAAGATTCTGCAGTTGTATCCTCTCTGTTGAGTGGCCTGACCATCATGCTGGTCCTATCACAGCCTCTGCAAGACCATCCGACCACAGCAAGGAGGGGTGCAGAGCCAGGTTTGTTTCCCGGCCACTTGGTGGGATGCCTGGGTGCCCTGCTGAGGGGTGTGCTCACTTACCTGCAAGTGGAAAAACAGGGTAAATCTGTACTCCTCCTAAGCAAGAAGAGAGAGCAGACTGATAGTGATTCCTCATAGATGTACAGCCCTGGGTAAGTGCCAGAAAGGGCAAAACAAGGCAGTTATTAGAATGTCACACCAGCGCTCACACACCCTCCTACCTCCTATCAAAAACATCAGTTGGCAACCTCCTGACCATTAAGTCCTAATGGGTCCTTCCAGCTCAGTAACATGTGCACTGAAAAAGTACCACGTCTAGCCTGCAAAGCCAATCTATTTTAAACACACTATTTAAAACAACTCCTATAGGTCAGGGGAGATTGTAATTACCGGCAGTTAAGCCTTTCCCACCTCAAAAAAAAAGGCCCCAAAAGTTATCAGAAATAAATGACCCCTTTTTAGAGGCCCAAAGCTGCTTCTTGCTAAACTGACACTATAAGCTTTTTAATAACCATAACTGTTCACTGTTACAGAACACATAACGTTAAATGAAAGATTGCTGTCCTCAAGGTTTTACATTGAAGGCATTTGATCCTCAAACAATCCCATGAAGCAGGTGCTGCTATCGTCCCATTTTACACATGAGACACAGAGGCCAGGCATGGGGGCCAGGCTACACAGCTGGTTCCGTGCAGAGCCTGTGCCCAAACTCAGCCAGCCTGCTCCCACATCCGGGCCTCAAGCCACTATTTGGCGCTGGCTCTGCTTTCAGAAAACCAACTGAAAAGTCTGCATGTGTGCAAAGAACCAATAACTGGCTAGAAAAGCAGTCAGAGTCAATGAGGAAATAATACTCATCATGATGTGTTGTTTTGATCACCCTGGACGCTGCCATTTTTGCACCAATGGCACTTTTTTTCTTTCTGTTAAGAGTAGGTTGATACTTTACTCTTTGCCCAGTTTCCATCTCCTAAATTTTTTACAAATCTGGTTAAAAAACACTATTTGTGGCCAGGCTCAGTGGCTAACGCCTGTAATCCCAGCACTTTGGGAGGCCGAGGCGGGTAGATCACCTGAGGTCAGGAGTTCGAGACCAGCCTGGCCAACGTGGCGAAACCCCGTCTCTACCAAAAATACAAAAATTAGCCAGGCGTGGTGGCGCATGCCTGTAGTCCCAGCTACTTGGGAGGCTGAGCCAGGAGAATTGCTTGAACCCGGGAGGTAGAGGTTTCAGTGAGCTGATATTGCGCCACTGCACTCCAGCCTGGGTGACAGAGCAAGACTCTGTCTCAAAAAGAAAAAAAAAAAAAAAACCCACTTTCTGCTTTACTCTAATTATACACTGGAGGATGAAGTACTAAAGGTTCGTCCTAAGAAAAGTTAGCAGATCCAGATTTGAATCCTAGCTCTGCCATTAATTAGCTAGTAATGTTCAACCACAAATTCTTTATCAGTAAACTGATATAATTATAATGCCAACCTCAGAGAATTGGGTGTTGTATTAAATGAAAGAATATCACTGGCTCCTATTAGGGCCTCAGTAAGTGGAAAACATTATTATCAGGAATTCTAAAATATTCTTTGGGGAAAACAACATGTTTCTTACTTATTTCTTCTTGGATATTTGCTTATTTATCATTTTGAATGTTTATTTGAATGTTTTATATTTTTTATTTTTATTATTCCCTTATCTTATTTTCTTAATTTTTAAAACCTGCACTTTTTAATTTATCTTGAATGTTTTCTTTATCTTGAATATTTATTTGTGTATTTTTCCTCTTGAATTTTAAAAACACATCTGTTCTCATATAGGTGATGGAAATACAGATTTCCTTTTTTAAAACGAAGAAGACTCATGTGTCATTAAGGATGCAGAATTACTTGGTTCTCCCATGTAATAAAATTTCATGTTAATTTGAAACCTACCAATTTGGAGTTTGGAGATGATGGGATAGGGCCAGGTTAAAGGTTACCTTTCCTTTGGCTAGGAGAAGTAACTGGCATAAATAAAATTTCAGGGCACCATATCAATGATTCAAGAAGAAAAAAAAACCCTGTTTTCAAATACTAAAAGGAGCAATCTCTTAGTAGAACCATTGATATGCTAATTATAAATAATTTATCCATTCATTAGATAGCCTGAGGACATGAAAGTAATAAGACTGCATTCCATTAAACATTCTATAAAATTTAAATCTTTGACTTATTTAGACAGGTCTTCCTCCCAATTATCCCAAATTAGTGCAATTCTAGTCCTAGTTATATGTATTACATTGTCTAGTGGAACATTATATACACAGCAAGTCACATCTGACAAAAGCTTAATTAGGTGATCAATTTTTCTTGACTAGAGCTTAAGAAGAGCTCAAGTGTCCTTCAGAAATAATCCTTCATGATAATAGACTCCAACTGGAATTATTCTTCAAGCAACTTTGCAAGTGTGTTTGGGGCCAGGGAAGGGCACGCATGCCTGTAATCCCAGCACTTTGGGAGGCGAAGGTGGGAGGATCCCTTGAGCCCAGGAGTTCAAGACCAGCCTGGGCAACATAGCAAGACACCAACTCTACCGAAAAAAAAGTGAGTTTAAAATGACAGTTTGTGATCAAGATTCAAATTTTCACCTGTTGTACTTCTTTCAATTTGGATTCCTTTTTTGAGTATTTAGACTACCATCATTAGAGAACCATTCAGAAGATTAAGGAGTATCATATACCAAACCTGTGCTTCCACCTTCTCATACACCAAACCTGTGCTTCCACCTTCTCATACACCAAACCTGTGCTTCCACCTTCTCATATACCAAACCTGTGTTTCACTAGGGAACAAACCCCCAAAGGAGACATCCCATCAGCCCTGGCTTCATTCGAAGGTTACAACACGGGGAGAAAAAGAAACTTCAACTTCCTCATTACTCTAGATCCTTCTACTTGGCAAAGTGTTAAAACCTAGAAAAATCCAAATGTTTGGTATTCCCACTTTTGCACTCAGATTATAGAGCGCTACGTGTAAAAATCACTCCGTCATACAAATTAAGACCACCACAAAGTCACAGTATCCGGCCTCAGCAGGCCTCCCTAAGACTCTCTAAGGGAGGTCTACGCATGTGCCTTCTGACGCCAGCACAGCTATCTTGACTCTGGTATCTTGCCCGTGACTTCTTCCAACTCTTGCAGCCAACTTCCTGCTTCAGGGTAGAAACAGGCACCGCCAGGCATGGAATTCCTGAACATTCTGGCCCTGTCACCCTTGCGAGCCTATCTCTATCCACTGCCTGCCCATCAGTTTCTTCCTCTAGGCCCTACAATCCATTTTCCACCCTGAGCCAGGGCGATCTCTCTCTCATGCAAATCCCAACACGTCATTCCCCTACTTCAAGTCTGTCTGGGACTCATTAAGCTCAGAATAACCTGACAGCTCCTCAGCTTGAAATATAAGGTCCTCCTGGGTCCCAGCCTCTCCTCTTTCTCGCCTTGACTCTCTCATCTGCTGGCCTCTAGAGGGAGGGCACTGCCTGGGAGACTCCTCGCTGTCTCCAGCCTCTCTTGTCCTTTCCTGCTGGGCTGCCTGCCCCTCCAAGGGCAGACACAGGGCTCCTGTGCCGCCTCAGAAGTCCTTTCCCATGTCCTAGTCTCTGTGGGGTCCAGCCCCCCTTACTCAGCCCCATCATCACCCTCATCCCACTGTCCCACGGTGGTTTCCTGTATATCTCCAGCCCACTGTGGGGGCCTTCAAGGCAAGAATGGATCCTGACTCTCTAACAAAACAAGCACACGTGTCAAGGCCCTGACACAAACAGGCAACGCTGGTTTGCTGAAGGTGTGAAGAAGCAGTGAGGATCTGAAGGAAGGAGCTGAGAGGCTCCCTGTCCTGCACAGGCAATTCCAAATCAGAGGCTACCAAACCTAACTGTATATCAGAATCACCTCGAGAGCTTTTAAAACATAAAGTTCTGGGCCCCATCCCAAGCTACAAATACTTGGGGAATGAGGCCAAGATGTGTATCTGCTTAACCAGTTCCCCAGATGATTCTGCAGAAGGAACCAACTCAATGCTGGTCCACAGATGGTGTCTAGGAACCACAGTCTACAGAGTGTTCCTACCTTCTGGGGGGCACATCTAGAATACAAGGACAGAGTCAACTCAATGCCAACCCTGCGGAATGCAGCCCGACAACTCCACGCCACACCCCTCACAGCCCCGGGTAAGGACTCATCTGACACCTCACTTTCTGCAGCTCACCCCCAAAGATATTCTAAGCTCTTCGCTACATTTTAAGCAACTTGAGAAGGGCCCATATGGTTACATCCCACAGCACTACCTCATAGCACATACTGCAAACAGGGATAAAACTTGAAGAATTACAAGTTTACTTTGCCTGTATTTAAATATTTCTCTTGCTTGGAAAAAAAAATAAGAAAAAAGTATTCAAATACAAGCACAAGAAACTAGGAGCACTTTTTTTGATCAGCTCTGCCTCTGTCTTCCATGTTGGTTATTAATCAGGTGACAGTGGCCTTCTAAGAAAGACTCTGGCTGATCATGTTTCTCTGTGCAGCAGACAACACAGAGATCACTCCAGTTTCCTTCTAACTTCTCAGAGAGGACACATCATCCACAGCATGGAGCTATGAGTATACTTTGTAACATACATGACTAAGAACACACATCCATTAGGGTGGCTACTATCAAGGAAAAAAAAAACAGAAAATAACAAGTGTTGTCAGGGATGTGGAGAAATTAGAACCCTTGTACACTGTTGGTGGGTATGTAAAATGGTGCAACCACTATGAAAAACGGTTTGGTGGTTCCTCAAAATAAGTTAAACAGAATTACCATGTGAGCCAGCAATGCTACTTCTGGGTATGTACATAAAGGAACTGAAGGCAGGGACTTGCCAGTTCTTTGTACACCTGTGTGCACAGCAGCATTCTTCACAAGAGCAAAATAGTGGGGACTCAAAGGTCCATCAACAGATAAATGAATAAACAAAACATGGTACATGTGGGCAATGGAATAGGATTCTGCCTTAACAAGGAAGAAAATTCCAATACATGCTACAACATGGATGAAACTTGATGATATGCTAAGTGAAATAAGCCAGTCACAAAAGGACAGATATTTTATGATTCTACTTAGATGAGGTGGGGTAATCAATTTCACAGAGACAGACAGTAGAATGGTAGTTGCAGGGGATGAGGGTAGGGAGGACCGGGAGTTAGTGTGTAATAGGTACAGAGTTTCAGTTCTGCAAGATGAAAACGGTTCCCAGGATATATCCTGATGTTGGCCTCATGACAATGTGAATGTACTTAATACTACTGAACTGTACCCTTAAAAAGTTAAGATGGTAACTTTAGTGCCAGGCACGGTGGCTCACATCTGTAATCCTAGCACTTTGGGAGGCCAAGGTGGGTGGATCACAAGGTCAGGAGTTCAAGACCAGCCTGGCCAAGATGGTGAAACTCCGTCTCTACTAAAAATACAAAAATTAGCCAGGCGTGGTGGCGGGCGCCTGTAATCCCAGCTACTCGGGAGGCTGAGGCAGAGAATTGCTTGAACCCAGGAGGCGGAGGTTGCAGTGAGCCAAGATTGTGCCACTGCACTCTAGCCTGGGCGACAGAGCGAGACTCCATCTCAAAAAAAAAAAAAAGTTAAGATGGTAACTTTTGCGTTATGTGTTTTTTTTTTTTTTTTTTTTACCACAATTTGAAAAAGTAAGTTTAAAAAAATGCATGACTAAGCATGAATCTAAACAGTTAAAATAATATTTGCACCTGAGGAACAAACTATTCATCTTCTCAAAGCACCAGGGAATAGCGAATTTGTGGAACGTCATCTGGCTCAGATGAATGCAATTTCTATACATTTAATGTGCTGTAGATCGTTAAACCCTTTGCTTTAAAGAGGTAGTTTACTAATCAAATCTCTCCCAGAATATCGTTAGAAAGAGGAAGACAATAAGAAGTTAAGTAGACATGCAAATAATTAAGAAATTCTCATCTTAGGAAACTGGATACAAGTGTTTGACCTTTTTCATTTTATTAGTTTATCCTTTGGTGTATTGATTCTAAAGTTAAAAATACAGAGAAACTATAAATCATATTTTTAGTTAAAAGCTGACAACTTTGTGTTATATTTCTTTAGTATAGTATACAGAGAATTTAAGTGTTAGCTAGTTATCTAGCCATGAAACAGGAGTAAGAGTTAATAAAAGATATCATTTTTAACTATTATATATTGTTTAAAAGCAATTTTGGTCTTTTAAAAATATACCGTATATCATAAAGTTTCGTGACTGTTCTTAAATGCACTAAAGAGCTGGGGTTTCCTTTATTTGTATTATTTTAAGCCTTATACATTCCAAGGATTATGTAGGTGCTAGATTTTGCAAGTCCTCCTACTAACAGAACTGAATGAAGCTTATGTTTTCATATTACCCACATTCACTGGGTTGCCATGGGTTACTGAACCCATCCTCCTGGACCACTGAAATGCTGGAGGAAATTGTAACAGATTTTCTCAGAGTGACCCTCCTACAGGGAATCACAAGGACACTTTTTTTTGTTTTCCCCCAAATTGAAGATTTTGTAATATACATCTAATGTACTCTAAACCAGTTCACTGATTCTTATCAAAGATACAGTTGGTTTACCCAATTTTTAACCATCTATACTTTTTAATCATATTCAACAAAATTCCTAGTTTATTAATTTCTTTCTTGATTACCTTGAACTTGATTTTATCTTACACCATGCAAACCCATAGAACTTCTCCTTTGCCCCCAGTTCTGTCATTTTGAATTATTGTGCCAGGTACTGTCAAATTGTTCCATTATTTGGATCCTAGCCTACTGCTATCCTCAGAATAATGTTCAGTCTAACTCTTACCACAACAGATGGCAGAAATTAGACTGTGCTAAACTGAATGCTTCTTCAGCAATTTTTCATAACTAAAAAAGTCAAGAAAAATACAAGAGAAAATGAGTAAGCAAAAGAAAATGATTTGCAAAGGAATGAAATTATGTTTATGTTTGAGACTTCTTTTCATTTGATGTTCCAAATTTTGTTGTCAGGTACCTTTGCACTAAATGCGTTAAGACCTAGGAGTTGTTCGGTCCCAACTATCTCATCTTCTCCAAGAATCAGGGATATTCACTGCATGATTGACAGCTCATGATAACACTAAGCCAATTAAGACGACTAAGGAGCTCACAACGGCATTACAATGGCATTTGAAACCCACTCTAAGGTGCTAAAAAGAGGAAGAGGAAGAAATAGCAGCAGGGAAACACTCAGCAAATCCCCCAGCCCGCCCCTTGCCAGATCTTAGGAGGCTTTATTGTTCTTTGGGTAAGGCAAGATAATTCTCAGAAGAAACTCAGCTGGCTAAGAAGAGGTTATTTTTAAATAACATACACAAATATTTAGGGTTAGACTTGTTAGAATATGCAAGGAGCCCTAAAATCTGCTCTCTCATTACAGTACAGGCTTCTACAGTGGGGTCCACTTAGAGGAAGCGCAAGATGAACCACTGGGGGAATGAAACAATATTCAATACTTTATTTAAAAATAAGAAAGCTGGGTCTGGTGACTCACACCTGTAATCCCAGCACTTTGGGAGGCCAAGGCGGGCAGATCACTTGAGGTCAGGAGTTCAAGATCAGCCTGGCCAACATGGTGAAACCCCCATCTCTACTAAAAATACAAAAATTAGCTGGGCGTGGTGGCGGGCACCTGTAATCCCAGCTACTCGGGAGGCTGAGGCAGAAGAATTGCTTGAACCCAGGAGGCAGAGGTTGCAGTGAGCCAAGATGCTGCCACTGCACTCCAGCCTGGGTGACAGAGCAAGACCCTGTCTCAAAATAAAAATAAAAATAAATAAAAATAAGAAGTTATTTTACTAACACTGAACATGATTGAAAGTATACAGATGAGTACGTGAAATCTCAGTTTTCTGAAATTTTGTTACATTTGTGTTGCTAAAATATTAATCAGCGGCACCCTTGCAGGATTGCAATCACAGTTACACAGGTACCAACGTACCAAGTACATGCTCAATAAACAATCGTTTCTGTCCAGGTCCAGTGGCTCATGTCTATAATTCCAGCACATTGGGAGGCCAAGGCAGGAGGACTCCTTGACCCCAGGAATTTGAAACCAGCCTGGGTAACATGGCAAGACCCAGTCTACAAACAAATTTTAAAATAGCCAGGTGTGGTGGTAGAGAACTCTAATCCCAGCTACTTGAGAGGTGGGAGGATTGCTTGATCCCAGGAGGCAGAGGTTGCAGTGAGCTACGATAGTACCACTGCACTCCAGCCTGGGTGACAAAGGGAGACCATCTTAAAAAACAATCCCAATAACAACAATGGTTTCCTTCCTTAGGTGAAAGGGAGTTGAGGGTAAAGAGGCCCCTTGTCCATACTGACATTTCAGGAGCGCACCAGAACTCCACTGTCATTTAGGAAGCATGCTCTCAGACTGTGCTTACATCCCAGGCCTGTGCCACTGCCGAACTTAACAGACACCTCCCGGGGGGGCCTGACTCCACGACTGCGGAACCATAAACCCCACCTCTAGCTGGCCCACAGCACCAGTCCCAGCCCAAGCACACTCCACCGCGCCGCCCTGGAGAGGAAGCCTTGCACACATACGGCTGCATCTCACAATGGAAACCTCCATTTCTGGCCCTTAGGCCAGGATGGTACACTACTATTCGCTACGCCTCTGGCATCCCAAACAAACATTCTGTGTAACTCTCCATGTGTTTAAATCACCCACATCAAGCAGCGTACACCATATGGAAAAACAAGATCTGCATGCTCCAGAAGCTATGCTTTGACTAAAGACAGCCAATACTTGTGGAATCATAAGTAGAAGAGGCTTTCCAAGTTCAATTAGTTGGGCATAACCACAGAAAGCAAGTTACTTCGTACCGTTTCGGTTTTTCTTTAGTTATCTTTCCCTTGATTTGCAGGAAGGCAAAGGATATGTTGCAGATGAATAAGTAACATGGAAACTCAGGGGTAGATGCAGCAAAGGTGGGCAGCTTTGAGCTCCCAGATCCCGGCTGGTGTAGAGGTTCACAGGAGGTGTGTGCAGGAGGGAAAACCCATCTGCTCCTCCAGCTCAGGGTGCCATCCCAGAGCCCCAGGCCTGGCTGCCAAACCATCTGCTCGTAGCAGCTGAAATATTAACACATGTGAAGAGTGGACCTCCAATTCCAGCACCCTCCTTTATTTCCTAAGCAACCCAGAGGCCGCGCTGACCTGAGATTCCACTGGGCCCATCACTGCTTTTATAAACTCACCGAAGGAGGAACATGCACTTGGCTGGCAGGAGAGAGCCTACTGGCTTTACTTTCAAAATTGGCCTTGAAAGATGTCCCTTCCTTTCACAGCTTGCCCCTCTCAACTGTGCTTCTGCGAGATTCGTTTTTATTGCATATGCAGACCCATAAACACGCAGCTGAACTGCATGCTCAGAGGGGCATTTTCTCCTTTACCTTCAACTGAAAAGTCAAAATAAGTATCTCAGAGTAAGCTATGTCTGATTATATGGGGCACGATTTCCCTGATTTTAAGTAAAGCCAAGTTCTCTTAGGGTTATATTCCATGGGAACACTGACTATACTGACTGCACGGTAATTCTCTACCATTTTTCCTTAGTTGGAAGTTCAAGGACAAATGAGCCCACTTAGATAAATGAATAATTCTGTGAATTTCCTTAGCAGAGCACATACCAAAATCAGTAAGAAATGCAATACTTGATTTCTGATAAGTGAGTACCAAATATTAGGCAAAGAATCCCATTTAAAGCTGCTTTTAACTCTATGCAGCACTAGACAAGTTGAGTTGCCCACTGGCTCTCTTCTTCTGCATCCTCAGGTGTAAAACACTTAGAAACCAGTCAATCCTGTATAGTTCTGTTCCAAAAGAAATAATAGTAGCAAAGATGTATTAGGTTCTTACTGTGTGTCAGGCACTATGCTAATTATTTTGATTGCATTTGCTCATTTAATCCACATAACAACTATAAATTAGATACTATTTTATCCTCATCTTAAAGATAAGAAAACAGAGGATAGACTGATAACATAGATTGTTAGGATTTCACAGCCAGCAAGTGGGTGCCAGCACCAGTGTATGAATGTCTGATTTCACAGCCCTAAATCACAGTGCTGCCTTACTGCATAAAGGCATTTGATGAACATAGACAGAAGCCACTCTCACAAATAAGGAAAAATCCACTTGACACTATGGCCATCTTCACTGTTCTGCTCTCTGGGACTTGTTCACTCTCTGGCTAAACAGTCTTTTTAAAAGCACTGTTAAAAAGTTATCCACATCTGCCCATTGTCTACATTCTAAACAGCCAGTTTGCAAGTGTAGGGAAAATATGTCTAAATACTTCTTTCAGTTATTTGAAAACCAATGGAAATGAAAATCCAAACGAGTTCACTAGGTTAACAGAACGCCCCATTTCAATCACAAGCTCTAGCATCTAATTTAAATGTAAGTTTTATCTTAGATGTTTGGTGAATTCAGAAGACGCTGTTTTATAATTTCACCAAAGATCCACGCCGGAATTCTTAAAAATCCTAAAACCGAAGTTCACATCTCTACAACCTGGTGGTTACAGCTAAACTACCCCAGTTTCCTTCAGTTTGCTCTTTTGGGCCCCTGTGAGTGGGTCAAGATTACTGATCCACCACAATCACCCTAGCGGCTTCTTCCCATCAACCCTGGGGCATCAACCATGCATACGGTTAGAGAAAGATGTGAAATACAGAGTCCACTGAAGCCACTGGGAATGCCAGCAAGACGATGTGTCCCCGTATCTACACATTTAAACTGCTGTGTACCTGCTACACATCTGGCACTCACTAGACACTGGGAGTACAAAGCCAAGTCAGACCCGAGCCATGGCCTGAAAGAGCTTCTAGTCTAGATGGAGGGTCAGAAAAGAAAATGGCAAATGTGTTGGTTATTTCAGAGGTGTGCAAGAAGTGCTGCCGGAGCACAGAGAAGGAGCAGCTCAGTCACACTCCATCAGGTTTCCTCAAGGAACTAAGTTCTAAACACTAGGAGGAAGCAGATAGGAAGTAGAGGGAAGAGGGTGTTATTGGAAAGGGGAAAACAAAAGGGTTCTGGAAGGTCACCGTAGGAAGACGACATGGTTGCAAAGTAAAACTCAACTGTACTTTTTTGTGTAGCTTATGTGCAAGTCACTCTTTATATCAATACTTTGAAGTGACAACGATTGAGATCCTGTTGTGATTCTATATATGTGTCTGATGGGATTCTACAGTTTTATACCCATGCTGGCTCTTTTAATATTACATTGGTGCAAAAGTCATTGCAGTTTTGGCCATTACTTTTAATGGCAAAATGAGTCACAGGGATATAATGCTTCTGTTGTACCAAGCTTGGTTCTAAGTGCTTTACACATATTAATCCACCCAAAGCCCAAAGGGTAGGTACCATTATTATTCCCATGTTGCAGGTAAGGAAGCCGCGGTCCTGAGAAAATAAGTAATTTCTCCAAGTTTACCTGGCTAGTGATGGTAACATCGAACTATGAAGCCAAGCCATGTGGTCCGCATCTCTGCTCTAAATCACTATGCTACACAGCCTCTCAGGAAAAAGAATATAGTAAAATACACTGAGTAACTCAAGGATTCCAGCGAGGGCTGGAGACCCAGTCTTGAAACATGCAGCCAGAGCCGCTTCAATAAGGACACCTCTGCAGCCACCACCAAGCGCAAACCTGCAGCTGGCACCACAAGCAAGGCCACATGGGGCACCACCTGCCAGCTGCCACCCCTGGCCTCGGAATGCCATCATGCCGCAACACCACGTCCGGGGATTCTGTCTCACAGTCCCCATCATCTTACCTTACTAGCACCAGATTAGAAGTCAGGGAGGGAACATCCAGTGGGTGGAATCCAGGTCTCTGGCCCCTGCCCTCCATGTAAAGAAGGCCAGGAAAGTGTCTACACAGCAATTTCAGCATCTTCACAGAGAATGCGGGTGCTGCCTGCCACCAAGGCTGAGAGGTGGCGGACTAGTGTCCTGTGGCTGCTGGAACTAGCACCGCACAGTGGGTGGATTAAAGCAGCAGAAATATGTGCCCTCCCAGCTCTGATGCTAGAAGTGGAAACCCCAGGTGTCAGTGGGATTGTTTCCTTCCGGGACCCTGAGGGTGAAGCCATCCCATGCCTCTCTCCCAGCCTCTGGTGGTGGCTGGCGGTCCTGGGCCTTCCCTCGTTTGTAGACACATCACTCCCATCTCTGCCTCTCTCGTCACACGGTATTCTCCCCTGTGTCTGTGTCTCTTTTCTTCTTCTTATAAGAACACCAGTCATATGGATTTAGGGTTCACCCTATTCCAGTACTGCTGCATCTTAACTTGGTTACAATAATGACCTGATTTCCAAATAAGGGCATAGTCACAGGTACCAGGGGTTAGGACTTGAACATATCTTTTGGGCGGACACATTCGACACGTAACAATGAGGAATGACACAGACACTGAAGAGGTTCAGATACTGGGCAGCCAAAAATGAAAAAAAAAAAAAAAAAAAAAGACGAATACCCCATGCTCCTCAGTCACTACTGCGGCCTTCATTTTCTCTACTAATGAGACAATTTCAAAGCAAAAGTTGGATATGCCGAAAGCAGTAAATGGCATATTAGCTCTCTTAGGGGAACCAACCAGACAGGAATCTGTAGGGGTGAGAAGGCAGTGTTAATCGCAGAGGATGGCTCCTCCCTCTGAAACTACGGCCATCAGACGGATAAGGCCAGGCAATAGTCCTGCTACCCCTACTGCCCACGGGCATCTGCCAAATCTCTCTCTTTTATCTTCAAAAAAAAGAAAACTTGGCCTGGAGGGGCCATCACAGATTAAAGTAGAAAGATAAATGGAGACTTTGACTGTGTGTATGAGTTACCTAAGCCATAATTTTTCAGCGGGATAGGTATATGACAGATGTTTGAAATATACATTATTTACATATCTGGCCTGGTCTTTTGTGCTGCTACTTGCAGAGCTCTCTTTTCAGACCTGACTATAGATATCAAAAACATATCCCTTCTATCAACAATGCAATGGCTTCTGAATAAATGAGAACCCTAATAAAACAAATTCAAGAATTAAAGGGCACTTTACTTTCAGCAACAGGAAAGCGGACGGTCTCCAAGCAATCCTAACCTCGAGTTTCCAGGTTTCAGAAACCCAAGGAGGACTCTGAGTTCATGGAATCCAACTGAACCTCCTTTTGCTGGAAATAAAAATCAGTCATCTGCTCCCCTCCAAGAAGGGGAACAGAAAGCACAGAAAGCCAAGCTATTCTCGTGTTCACAACGAACACTGCTGCACAAATGACCTCCAACCTATATGCCTTTATTGTTCACCTGTACACCTGAAAGCCCTCTGTGGTTGGAATACCAAACCATTAGCCCAAAATGGAACTCATTCTCCGCTCACTTTCTGCAAGTTCATGGTCATTTACTGCATTCTTCCAACAGCAACAAAATCAGTTGCACCTTTTTTATTTTTATTTTTATTTTTGAGACACGGTCTCCTTCTGTCACCCAGGCTGGAGTGCAGTGGCACAATCTCGGCTCACTGCGGCCTCAACCTCCCCAGGCTCAGGTGACCCTCCCACTCAGCCTCCCAAGTAGCTGGGACTACAGGCACATGCCATCAAGCGTGGCTAATTTTTGTATCTTTTGTAGAGACGGGGTTTCGCCATGTTCACCTTTATTTTCTTTCACCTCTTAAACCCAACCACTTACAAAGAACAGCCAGTTCCTTTGTTCTCCCAGATTCTCCCCTTCCTCTTCATAACCCTTTCCACCTTGTCCCATCCCCGCTCCCTTGGCCTACTCAGGTTTTCCACTACACGGTGTGAGTACCACTCAGGTACATGGGTTCATTTTGGGTAGTACCTAGTTGAATATTTTTTACTGAAAGAATTAAATGTCCATTTTAATAGGGATTAGAAAAAATATATAATTATCGAGGGAAACCCATAATTTCATAGGAAATGCAAAATTTTTTCTTTAATTCACTTAAATACAAAAGTAGATCAAGTTAAAGAGAAGTATTAAATAGGTAACAGTATAGTTGGTATGTGGACATATTTTTAAAATCTTGAGGGTGGTGTGCTAATAATGCCTAGCAGTGCTGGGTCACACAGCTTTTTTGTTTGTTTTGTTCTCGACCCCTCCGTCCCCCCACTCCAGACAAAGTTTTGCTCTGTCACCCAGGCTGGAGTGCAGTGACACGATGTCAGCTCACTGCAACCTCCACCTCCAGGGTTCAAGAGATTCTCCTGCCTCAGCCTCCCGAGTAGCTGGGATTACAGGCACACACCACCATGCCCAGCTAATTTTTGTATTCTTAGTAGAGACGGGGGTTCACCGTGTTGGCCAGGCTGGTCTCGAACTCTTGACCCTGTGATCCGCCCACCTCACCCTCCCAAAGTGCAGGGATTATAGGCGCGAACCGCCACGCCCGGCCCAGGACACACTGTTCTATGGCCGTCATCTTACTGCTTGATTACCACATCAACCCCCAAACACCACCCCTCTGGTCTCCCAGGCTCTAGACGTTCACAACATGCATCTATCCTGCAAGCCACTATCTGACACCTCTTTAAAAAGGCTCCTTCCATCATTTCTCTCCCCAAATCACAAATGTGTTACCTACCCCATAAACTCTGAATCCGCCCAAATTTCAAGATCCCACACATTATTTCTAGTTACATCCCAGAGTTACAGTAAGACAAATTTCGCACACCCATTTTCATTTCCAGCTTCGTGCCTTGGTTTGTACCTGCTTCCTCAACCTCCCCCAAATCCTTCTCCTTCTCCATCTCTTCAAATCGACCCACTTCTTCAAGACCAAGTAAGTCCTCCCTCCAGGCAGCCTTTTCTAAGCAAAGCCCTTCTGTTCTCGGAATCCAGTTCCACTTGTAGCAACCACATCAACCACCCCCAGCTTGACTCTTGATTGTACCCTATTATTTAGTACTTTCTGATCATCCACTCATAGCTTGTTGGTCCTGTCTACCAATCACAATGGGAGATCTTCTCAAAAGCAGGATCTTAGAATACATACTTGTAACTTCTGCAGTTACAAAAAGGTGACTCACATTAGGACTTCGAGACTTCATTCAACTTTCTAAGAAGTCATGTTTTAGGCACTCATTCCATACACATTTACTGTGTGCCTGATACATGCCAAGCTCTGTGGTTGCTGGCAAAATAGAGATGCGAATAAGGCACGTACTATCAGTGAGGATTTCACCATCTAGACCAGAGACACACATGGGTTGTAAACTCGTGATGTGGCACAATGTGACCGTGTTGCTGTAACACAAGTACAAAACAAACGTCATGGGAGCGAATCACTCTGGAAAGGATCTGAGAGACGATGCAAGAGAAGGGGGCATAGGAGCTGGTTCTGGAAGGCTAAAGAGGATTCTATCAGACCTGTAAGGACGGAGAATGCATTCTGGGCAAAGTCACATAAACTACAACAGGTACACAAGGTGACAGGCACTGCCACAGGTAAAGAGCTCCCAGAGCCCAGAGCACGGTGTGAGGTGAACAGCAGGGAAAGAGAAGAAGAGGTGGAAAAAGTGAGGGAGATTATACTGTGACGTGCCCTGGTCTATGATTTCATCCACAGGCGTGATGGATGGGAACACTGGGAAGGGAAGCAACATGAGTGATTTTGCTTTAGGAGAGATTTTAAAATAACAAAACCAAAACAAAACCATCAAAGCCCTCTGGGGACATAAGGAGGATGGATGGAACCGGAAGAGAGGTCTGTTTGGTAGATAGTGTTAATAGAACAGAAGAAGAGTTCCGCAACAGAGATGAAGAGGAAGAGACAGGTTTTAGAAATATGTAAGTAGGAGGAGCACATAGAATCTTCTGATTGACTGGCTGCGCGTTCTGATGTTAAAGAAGACTAGCCTTTTCCTACTTCAGGAAGTTTACGCCCTACTTAAAAAATTACCCACGTCCTTTCTTTCTTGTGTTACTGTGGATAAGGTCAATTTGGAGTAGACTATATCTATACTCTCACAAATTAGAAGAACCTCTACTTTATACCTTATACATTAGGCATCACACAGTCTCTATCACTGATTTATAAAAACATGTCCTAAATTCAAAAGTTAGCATAGTACCCACTGGCAAGGGTCCAAGCAGATTTTGCTTTTGGTTATAACCTGCATTCCGCCTAAGCAATCGTGTACCAAAGAGTATACTATCGTCTGAATTGTCCTAAGTCTCCGGGGTATAGGGAATTTGAGGCCAGAATTGCTCTGGAGGTGCAGAAGTGCTAAGGTTTTTATACAATATACTCATATTCCTTTTTTTCAAATAAAAACATTGGAAAGAATGTAAAAGATATTGAAATACCAAGAGAGGTGACCTTTTGTAAGCCCACTCATGCTCTCCTGGGAAATAAAGAATAAAGTCATTCACCACCAAGTGTAATATTCCTCACTTCCACTCGCCTGATGAAAGGAGTCAACATAGGTAGTTTCAAATTAAAACGCAGTTGGAGCGGCTAGGCTGAAAATGGATCTCTACAAAGAGGGAAAGGGACGTGACAGGATGCTGTTTATTAAAACTTGCATATGATTATAACTTGTCAGGTCTTAATTTATTTCTTCCCCCCTCATTACTCTGGTCATCAGGGCGAGTCCTAAAATGCATACATTTAATGTAACATTTCAGGATGATAGGGAATAGGATTGTATTGCAAAAGGAGCACTATTCCCACATACGGGAGACACCTGACTCCAAAAAGTAGAAGAAGGCAGAGGTTTTGTCTAACAATTTATGTGTAAGTGTTCAGAAGTCTTGCACTTGCTCATGACAGAGCCACTGCAGAGCCCAATTCTGTAATGGCAGCATGGAAGTGGGGGACTCATTACAGATGGAGAGAGGTCATATTACTCGCCAGGGACACAGCTGGTTTGTGGCAGGCCCAGATTAGAACCTCCAGTGTCCATCTTCCACTCCCAGAAAACCCTCATGTCTCTTAAAATAACAGAACATAAGGAACTGGAACACACGGTCAAATGTGCCCCAGAATTAGTTTCTATAAAATGAAAACTAATAAACTAATCAAGGTGATGAGCTGGCCATTCTTCCCCAGCAGACAAAACCGCTTTCAAATTTCTTGCAATGTCTGTTTAGGGCTTTTATCTTTCTTTTCAAAGCCTTTAAAACCATAGTATTAAAAATGCACGCTTTACTCCTTAAGGATGTTATCAAAATGATAAGCCTCAAACTCAAATGGGCCAGGACTTCGCTTTCTCATTCAGAAACAAAGCTTTTAAGGATCATGTGCTGTAGAACCTGTATAATGAAAAAATTACTTTCCATGCTTGATCAATAAGAATGTCCCCCAAAACTTTGGTGGCATTATATACGGAATATAAAGAGGTGCCCATCCCCAGGGCTGGGGAAGGGGAGAGTGAAGGAAATTAAAAGTTAGCAGCATCATTCATGTGAAGAGATTACAGTTCACATAATTCTAACAGAGAAAGCTCTCACAACTTCATCAACAAAAGGTTTGGGGCCTCGAAAATCATTTCACAGAGACAAATGAGCGTGTTTTCATACATAAAGTACTAAGCGTTCGTTATACAGATTTGCTCCTTTGTGGGAGTTTTACTTTTATCTCTAGTTCATTAATATCGTAGCTTCTAGTTTTAGAAAATGCCCAAGAATGATCCCACATCCATTTGGTCCAATCCCTTTTCTTCTTAAGATAACGCCATGCACTTTTTACCATTCATCTTGATTTGAACAAAAGGCAAGATCTTCCCCTTTCTGCCCAGAAACCACCACTGGGAAATTAATATTCAAGATGAACAATGAAGTCATCTCATGGCCTGTGAACTTACTGGTTGCTAGGAAGCTCATGAATTCTTAGGATTTCTTCAGATTTGATAGCATGAGTTGGGAGCTTAAACAGTCACATAAGGCATAGTCTTCCACACTTAAAGTTTCAGCATTCTCTAACTGTCCTTTTGCAAGTCCTCGCTAGTTTATAGGTGCCCGCTCTAACCTCTTGAGCTTAAGTGTAGTTTATCCTGAAGGTATCGGAAAGGCCAAGGCTAAATGTCAAGCCTATTGCTATAAATCACATTTCACACTGGTAATTATTTATGGAGAAAAGACTGTTTGAAATGGTGCTGTCTCATTAGAAAGCTATTATAGAAGCCTACAATGTTGCTTGAAGCACCTACTGTGTGATACGGGATGCTAGACCAAAAGGAAAATTATTAATATCTATTTCTTGAAATTCCCAAGGCTCTCTCATGTCCTGAAGTTTAAAACTAAGTGACTGTTTCCCACAATTTTCAGAATATTTGTTGAGGGAGGGGGTCTAAAAAGTCTCTTAACTGAAGTTATTTTAAGTCATTTAGTACATCTCTGAAAGGCTTATCTTGTCCTTTGAACCCAAGTAATATCCCCACAACAAAAACCCTTTTTACTAAAAATCAAGTATAAGAATACCAGCAGTAATTAAACCAAATGGCTGGACAAACAGAAAGAAGAAATATGAAAGGCCTCATGTATTTCCAAGTGGTTTCATTTTCTACTCAACATTTTATGTGACAAAGGCTCTGTTTGTATCCAAAGTCACTAACTTGATAAAAGTGGATCTCCTTTACATTTCCTAAAAGGAAGAGAATGTCTTATAAATCATTTCCAAGTGTTTCAGTATATCATCTATTTCTATCAATACTCACATTTTGAAAGGAGCCATATTTGTAAAGGAAATAGATGAAGATACACATCCTTCCCAACCCAACCCCCAAAAGAGTTGCACATGAGAAAGACTCCACCTACTCTCCCAATCTTCATTGTAGGTGTTCGTCTTCATGTTTACTATTTCCTTCCATAGCAGCAACACCTGCTTCTTATTCCATGTATTAGCTAACATTTAAAATAAAGAATAAATGATAAGCCTCCCTCCCTGGGCAAGAACCATATTATATCCAACCCTATAACCCCATGAGAATCCAGCAAGGCACTTCGCTCTTTGGGGGCACGCCATAAAAATGCTGAATGAATGACAGCACTTTTCTTCCATCTTTTGGTCTTCAGGCTTCTCAGCAGTAACCTAACATTGAATCTGAACAGAAAACCGCCAACCTAAAACAGGTTATCCTTCATTATCACCATAGGACCATCTTACCATTTGTGGATCAAGAAGTGAAATAAGGGAATCAAGTACAATTAAAAGCTTCTTCCTCAAGCCCTCAAAAATGCCTCGCAGCACCTGCAATAGCAGACAAGTTCTTTTGCAAAGAATGAAAATGTGATAATGAGGTAATGCCAAGATAGATTAAAAAAAAAAAAAAAAAAAAAACTGGCTCCCTGGAAATGTGCCTGAATCATGAAACAGAGTGTTGCAGGTTTGTTGAAGAAATGATGGCCTCCTATAGCTTCACAGTTGGTGTCGGGACCGGTTCCTCAGGAGGCATAAGAAAGGGGAACTATGAAGTGTGGAATGAAGACATTCAAACCCTAAGTACATGAAACCCAGGATTATCTGAACACTCAGTGCAGACGTGGGTTTATGTACATATGTTTTGAGGTTAGGTTTGGATTTAGGTGTGTTTCAAAATTTACTGCCACAAGTCTGAAGAATATAGCAACCACAGCAGCGACTTAAATGACTGAAGTATAAACTGTAGTTGTCACTTTCTTTACGAATTTGGCTTTTCATGAAAGGGAAAATCAAGGGAGCCTTATTGCCAAAATAGTACAACATCCTTATGTCGCCTGATTTTGCAATAAAAAAGATGGTTCTTTTATTTAGGCTTTATGTTCGTGGAAATGCGGTTGCAAGGCATTTTTGAAGCATGAGATGCTGACCCCAGTTAAAAAGGACTTGCTGTTTTAGGAGAAAGAGAGTAAAGCTAGACTCTAAGTACCAACCACAAGCTTAAAATGATCTTCCCAGTTAAGACAGGGCTCAAGAGTGATTTGGTACAGTATGTGGTTTAAAATAAAATCTCGGTTCTTCCATTACAGTGTGCTTAGAAGAAAATCAAAATTTCTCTCTGAATGAAAAATAAGAACCGATGCCTTACACATCATTACATCCAAGTGGTTAACGAGAAGTAAGGAGAAGGCAACGGAAGGTTTCCAGGCTTTCCCTCCTTCAGCATTTCCCTCAAGAATTTCATCCCTGGGTTCCCAAATCAAACCAAAGCCATTCCGTTGTATTTCCAAAAAAAGAACTGGCGCCTTCAGGAAGGCTTTTCACAGCACTGCATTTTAAACGGAAATCTTTTTTGAAGCCTTCCCTTTCCATTTACCGTTCTGTTTGTCTTTCCTATCTGACATGCAAATACATGATACAGCCTCCATTCTTTCCATACAGCCTAATTCGCAGCAACATATGTTAAATCCACACAGAATCATGTGAGCATTCAATCCGCATCCACACCATTACCCCCACAGAACGCGTTCAGTGAGCTCCAACACAGTTCTCCGCGTGCAAATCAGAGGAGCCAGGGATGTCTGCAGGACTCTCCCCTGACTCAGCCCATCCAGAGCTGCGCATGGAACCTGTTCCTTTTGGAGAACAGGGGGCTGCTGGAAATACCCACTCAGATAACCGGCCACAATGCAGGAGCCAGCAAGCCTGGCACTGCAGGCAACCCTGGGCGCAGGATCCTCCACAAAGCTCAAGGAGGCTGCAGCGCCGGGGCTTGCAGTCATTTATCTCCCTGCAGCCAAAACGCCCGGCTCGTACCCTCTCCCTCGTTTTACCTAACTAATAGCTCTCCATCCCCATATTGAGAGGGCCTGCTGTGGATCTTGCGGAGGTACAAAATGGTGGATGGGAGCTAATTTTTTCCTGCTTTCCCCATAACTTATCGCATCCATCACTGCCCGTCCTCTCCTCCAAGCACCCGGGCCGCGGCGTACCAAGCACGTCCCGCGGCCCCGGCCCAGGGGCAGAAACGCGGTCACCAACCAACCTGATGTCATGTAGCCCCGCGAAGCCTGGGGCGCGAAGGCCGCGGGGAAGCGCTTGTGCAGGCGGTAGTCCTTCTCACTGCGGGACCTCATGCGGTCCGAGGCCCGATCCGAGAAATCCGAGCTAGGCCAGGCTCGCCGCAAGGTTGTGCTCCGGGTCTTCTTCATGGTGGGGAGGGCGACCTGCCGCCCCGATCCTCGGGGCCTCAGCGCCGGGGCGCAGCGCGCTCCTTCATCCGTCTACGGCGGGCACGACCCGGGCGGACTCTGCGCACATTTTCCCAGCCCCTCCTCGTCGGCGTCTACACCGCCAGCGGCGGGTCTGGCCCTCCCCACGCCCCCCCACACCCCCACGGCGAAGGCTCCGATTTTACACACGTCCCACAATGCATTACACTTCATTTGCAATCCGCCCGGCTTATAGCTTCCAGATTCCTGGGGGGAAAGGCACGTTAGGAGGCTCCCCGGCCGGGAGGAGGCGGGGAGGGGGCGGGCGGGGTGGGGGCGCCGAGACTTGCAGCGTGAAGGCAATGGGAGCGCAGACAATGGCCCGATTCAGCGCAGGAGTGCTTGGCCAACTGGGAGCCACGGCACAAAAGACCCAAACAAATGAGGCAGCCGAGGCCTCCGGGGCTGACCCGGGATCGGGCGTGCGGGAGGCCAGAGGGGCGGCTGCAGACCCTCCGCGCCGGACAGCTCAGCGCGAGGCGTGGGGATGACAGTGTCCGAGTCCTGTCCCCGCGGGCCTATCAGCCGCACGGCCCGCAGTCCCCGGCGCTGGCTGGCTCGGCCTCCGCTGCAGTCCCCGGGAGGCAGTCTTCATCACAGAGGCTCGAGCGGGGGGCGCGTGTGCACAGGATCCGAGCAGGCTCTGCAGACAGCAGCTGCGGCGGGCGGGCTCCTGCGGAATCCAGGAAGAGCCCGCGTCGTCCCCGCGACTGCAGCGCCTCGCCAATCTTCCCCTTGCCGAGGCTCCGGGCGCTGTGCGTGCGCGCGGATGGGTGGCTGGGTGGGTGCGCCGACACGCATGTGCCCCCTACACATGCATGCTCCTACTTACTGGCCGAGGCGGCGCCGGAGCCATGGCTGCCAAGGACGCCGAGCCTGCGATCGACCCCCGCGCGGTGGCAGCGCTGCTCGGGCGCGAGCGCGCGGAACGGCTATTGAAGGGCAGGAAGCAGGACAGCCGCCCAGTCTCATGCTAATCACCAGGCTGCCTTAAGTTAGAGCGCGGTTCCCATCAGGCTTCTCATTTTCATGTAAAACACCCGGCGGCGGCGCGGGACCCTTGGCAGCTGCCCCAGCCTGGAGCCAGCGCTTGGATATTTACATATTTTTAGGATGGTCCCTCCCCCTCGGAGAGAGACAGCGAGCCAGCCTTCGTGGGAACGGGGAGATCTGCGGTGCCCTGCCTGGCCCACCTGCGCCAACCCCAAAGGAAGCTAAAGCCAGACGGAGGCGGCGCCACGGCGAGCTCCCCCACAACCGCACACGCTGGGGCGCCGGGTCCACGCAGCCTGGAAGACTCAATGCAAGTGGCCTGCAGCGCTTCCTCTCTCCCTCTGGAGTCCCGGTGTAAGTCACCGCTAACCGGCTACGCTGCATTCAGGTCCACAGCTCTTTAGATGGCACGGCTCTGCACAGCTGCTTCTGGTCCAACAACCAATCGCTAAAGGACAACAATGCGCGCGGCGCGCGAGGGGAGGAGGGGCCAATGCGCCGCCCGGGCCAGGCCGCTGGGCCCGGGACGCGGGCCCGGGACCCAGAGGTCACGCCGAGTTAAAGGCGCCCAGCCACGTTGCTGCTAACCCCGACCACGCTTTGCACTGCCGTTCATTCGAAAACGGTTAACTCCTCGATTTGGGTTTCCAAAAATGCTTTGGTACAGTAAACAACGACAAAAATAAGCCCGATTTCCTTTTTCAGCGCTGCATTTTATTTGACATGTTGGCGCATTTTTTCATCTGTGACAATGCAACGTTCAAAATCATATTTATGCTGTTGTTTCATATTCACAGGTGCCAAGATGCAGAGACAGGGATATTAAATCTTTATGGGGCTATGCTTTTAACAGGCTGATATCGCAAAAACAAGCCAGTGGATTCTAGCTGGTTAGGATTCAGGAAGTTCTAACACAATCTGTGCTATTCCAAGGCTTGAATTATTTGAGGGGGGTAGCAAGGATCTTGAAGAACCAGGCAGAGCAGGATGGCGTTAAGCCACAGGCATTATAAAATCTAGAATTAGAGCTCCCCTCATTCAGATCTCAAGACTGCTCTCTATAACCTGTGGCCACTGTACTACCTCTTGGGATACCCAGGGTAAATAAATAATCACTAAGTAGCCTATGGAATTTATATTTACATAATCAAAATGTATTACTGTCAACCAATTCACTAATGTTCTATGGTTTTTGTTTTTAATTAGGAAAGGATAGTCCCCCAAAAGGCACTTGTAGTTCAATGTCTTCTTTCCTGTAAGAGAACTGCTAAGAACAGAAAGATTACAGCTTTAGAAGTTATAAAAAGCTAGCTGTATAAAGCAGGGATCCCCAATTCCCAGGCCATAGACTGCTTGGATATTTACGTACCCCACAGATATTTACGGACCCCATGCAGCTTCTAGTCAGAGGCCCTAGGAACCAGGCAGCACAGCAGAAGGTGGGCAGTGAAGCTTCATCTGTATTTACCACAGCTCTCCATTGCTTGCTGGCATTACCTCCTGAGCTCAGCCTCCTGTCAGATCAGTGGCCGCATTAGATTCTCATAGGAGCGCAAACCCTATTGTGAACCATGCTTGGAGGGATCTGGGTTGCGTGCTCCTTATGAGAATCTAATGCCTGATGATCTGTCACTGTCTCCCATCACCTCCAGATGGGACTGTCTAGTTGCAGGAAAACAAGCTCAGGGCTCCCACTGATTCCACATTATGGTGAGTGTATATTTATTTCATTATATATTACAATGTAGTAATAAAAGAAATAAAGTGCACAGTAAATGTAATGCACTCAAATCATCCCAAAACCTTCTGCCCTCCAACCCTACCTCCACCCCGGGTCCAAGGAACAACTGTCTTCCACGAAACTGGTCCCCAGTGTGAAAAAGGTTGGGGACCGCTGGTGTAAAGGACCATAAAGGTAATAACAAATTGTATTAGTGAATGTAGGAGAACTGACATTTAGATATCTCAATTCAACAATTACTCAGTACCTCCCAAGAGCCAAAAGTGGTCATATGAATGATTATAATAGCTATGACTTAAAGCTAATGGTGACTGCTGTGGCAACTGTGATAGTCATTCATTCAGCAAACAATGACTGTCTAGAATACGCAAGCCCTGGGATAACAGAACACCACACATGACCCTGCAGCAAACCATCTAGTATGGAAGAGAAACGGTAGGCAAATAAATGCAGAAATTGTGCTAAGTTCTATGAAGAACAATAATCTCTCTCAGAAATGACAGTTGAACTGAGACCCTACAGCATGAGGAGCCACTCAAGCAAAGAGTGAGGGAGATGGTGTTTCAGAAAGGGGGAACAGTCTATGCAAAGGTCCTGGGGTAGAAGGGATCTTGACTTCTGTTGGAGGAAGTGGAAAAAGGCCACTGTGGCTGAAATTGGAGCACAGTAAGAGGGAGGTTTGTGATGAGGTCATGGAAGGATGCAGAGCCAGATCATGCTGGGACTTGCAAGCCATGGTAAAGGTTTTATATTCTACTCCAAGTGCAGTGTGAACCGCTGAAGAGTTTGGATCAAAGAAGCAATGATATTTTTAGGATTTCTATATAGAAGAAGAGAGAATCTGTTTGAAGGGGGAGATTGACTAAGAATTTTCTGGAAGTAAGTTTGAATCACACTTGATTAATCTGAGAAAATATTAATTGCTCATATGAAAGAAGGAAGGTGAGTTGATGGACATTTGGGGAGAAGAGCTATAGCTCTACTCAGCCACCTCCAAATGCAGACCTTGCAGAGGGGTGACATGATCCAGTGTTCGTGGCCAACTAGCCTGATGTAGAAGAATCACGTGGTACATAGGCTGAGTTAGCTGAATCGGATCAGATGGCAAAGTAGGTATGGGTGGTGAAGTAATTTATCCATCCAAATTGGGGACAATGCTGAATAGTGCTATGAAGGGAAGGCTTAAATCTAGCAAACAGCGTATCGTGAAACCAGTCCAATCTGAAGAAAATGGAGTTCCCTGTTACTATAGCCACTATTAAAATCAGACTCAGTCTGTCCATCTGTGTTATGATGGAAAGAGTCACTCTGGTCATATACAACCCCTATGTCCCTGGGCCCAGTTTCAGATCTCTAAACCTACCTCAAACAATCATGTATCTGGGTCATGAGTGGTCCATCAGGCAAGCTCGGTTTTGTAAGCCAGTATTCAATATTAGGAAAGTTAGGATTAAATAAATGATAAAGCAAATCAATTTTATAGCATTAGTATTCTTTAATCAGGCTTTTAAAATGTGTCTATTTGGTATTTTCATATCAGACAGAGACACTAATTAGACAGATTTGCTTTGTGACTCTTAATTCAAATGTATAATTGATTTTAGACTTGTAATCTTAAATTGAAAGGTATACAAATTTTGACTTGAAATCCTCTTCATTTAAAACTTTAGTTTATTAGCTTTGCTACAGTTGAATGAATTTAGAGTTAGAAGAATGCAAACTCCATGAGGATGAGGGGTATTTTCTGTCTTACTCATCGCTGCTCATTGTTCTGTTTTGTTCAGAGCTATATCCCCAATGGCTAGCAATGGTTGGCACATATTTGATGACTACTGAAGGCCCAACAGAGTACTGGGGAAAATTTGGGTTGAAGCCTTCCTAGTCAGATATATTAACTACTTTTTAAAAATCAAGTATACCAAGTGTATGACATCAAAGACACAAGCCATAAAAGAAAAAACAGAAAAATTGACTTCATGAAATTTTTAAAACGTGTGCATCAGAAGACACTGTCAACAGAGAAAAGACAATCCACAGAATGGGAGAAAATACTTATAAAGCATATATCTGATAAGGGATTGATATCCAGAGTATGTAGAGAACTCCTAAATCTCAACAACAAAAAAACAAACAACTAGATTCAAAAATGGACAAAGGACTTGAATAGAGATTTCTGCGAAGAACATATCCAAATGGCCAGTAAGCACATGAAAAGACACTCAGTATCAGTAATCATTAGAGAAATGCAAATCAAAACTACAATGAGATACCAACTCACACCCATTAGGACGGCTACTATCAAAAAAAACCCCCCAAAACCAGAAAATAACAAACGTTGGCAATTATGTGGAGAAACTGGAACCCTTGTGCACTGTTGGTAGGCAAGCAAAATGGTACAGCTACTGTGGAAAACAGTAATGACAACTCCTCAAAAACTTAAAAATAGAATTACCATATGATCCAGCAATTCCACTTCTAGATATACCTGAGAAAAAGTGAAAGCAGGGACTCGAAGAGATATCTGGACCACCCCCATGTTCATAGCAACATTATTCACAATAGTTAAAACATGGGCGCAACCCAAGTACCCATTGAGGGATGAGTGGATAAGCAAAATGCAATATATACATATAATGGAATCTATTCAGCATTCTAAAGAAAGGAAATCTTGTCCAATGCTACAACAGGGCTGAACCTTGAAAACAGAATGCTAAGTGAAGCAAGTCAGTCACAGAAAGAAAAATAATGCATAATTCCACTTACATAAAGTACTTAGAATAGTCAAAATCATAATAACACAAAGGAGAATGGTGGTTGCCAGGGGCTGGAGGAAAGGTGAAAAGAGGGGTTGTTGTTTGAGTTGTTGTTTAATTGGTAGAGAGTTTCCATTTTACGAAAGGAAAAGAATTACGGAGATAGGCCGGGCGCGGTGGCTCACGCTTGTAATCCCAGCACTTTGGGAGGCCGAGGCGGGCGGATCACGAGGTCAGGAGATCGAGACCACGGTGAAACCCCGTCTCTACTAAAAATACAAAAAATTAGCCGGGCGTGGTGGCGGGCGCCTGTAGTCCCAGCTACTCGGAGAGGCTGAGGCAGGAGAATGGCGTGAACCCGGGAGGCGGAGCTTGCAGTGAGCCGAGATTGCGCCACTGCACTCCAGCCCGGGCGACAGAGCAAGACTCCGTCTCAAAAAAAAAAAAAAAAAAAAAAAAAAAAAAAAGAATTACGGAGATAGATGGTGGTAATGGATGCATAACGTTATATATATATATATATATATATATATTTAACTTAACTGGACTTTACACTTAAAAATGATTAAGATGGTAAATTTTACGTTATGTGTATTCTACCTCAATAAAAATAGTAATAAATTTTAAAAATTAAATAAACGAAATTTATAGATGCAATTTAAATGTTTAAGGGAATGTATTTAAAGATGTTTCTAAGTAGGGCTAATTGTTAAGTAAAAGGGATTTAGTCTTCCATTCAAGTTGATCAAATGATTTTCAAAGGCCCCAAGAGCTATGGTTTTTATTTTTTACTTAAAAATACAAAATTTACAAATAGAATAAATTGAATGTAAAACCTTAAGGAAATTTTGATTTTTCAATTTGCATCTCTAGTAAAGGAAAACTTGCAGTTTGAATTTTTGAACTTGTATCTCTAGTATACGGAACATTCATTAAAGACCTAAGCATCTGAACACAATCTTTCCTGTGGGTTGGAATCAACTTCTTCCAAACTTCTGTTAATGTTGATATTCTGACCTCCTCCCATGGATCACAAATTTTCCTAATGGCATCTAGAATGGTTAATCCTTTCCAGAAAGTTTCCAATTTATTCTGCCCAGATCCATCAGAGGAATCATGATCTATGGCAGCTACAGCCTCATGAAACATATTTCTTAAATAATAAGACTTGAAAATCAAAATTACTCCTTAATCCATGGGCTACTGCAAAATGAATGCTGTGTTATCAGGCATGAAAACAGCATTAATCTCCCTGTACATCTCCATCAGAGCTCTTCAGTGACCATTGTCACTGAAGTATATTGTCAATAAGCAGTAATACTTTGAAAGAAATCATTTTTTCTGAGCAGCAGGTCTCAACAGTGGGCTTAAAATATTCAGTAAACCATGTTGTAACCAGATGTGACATCGTCCAGGCTTTGTTGTTCCATTTATAGAGCATAAGCAGAGTAGATTTAGCATTATTCTTAAAGGTCTTAAGCTTTTTGGTATAGTAAATGAGCATCGGCTTCAACTTAAAGTCACCAGCTCCATTAGCCCCTAGTAAGAGAGTTAGCCTGTCCTTCGAAGGTTGTATCATTGAAGGCAGACATTGACATCTCCTCTCTACCTATGAAAGTCCTAGATGGCATCTCTTTCCAAAATAAGACTGTTCTGTCTACATTGAAAATGCATTGTTTAGTATAGTCACCTTCATCAATGATCTGAGCTAGATCTTCGAGATAACTTACTGCAGTTTCTCCATCAGCAATTCCTGCTTCACCTTGCACTTTTATGTTATGGAGACAGTTCCCTTTCTTAAGCCTCATGAACCAACCTCTTCTAGCTTCAAACTTTCCTTCTGCAGCTTCCTCATTTCTCTCAGCCTTCAGAGAATTGAAACCAGTTAGGGCCTTGCTCTGGATTCGGCTTTAGCTAATCCAGGGAATGTTGTAGCTGGCTTGGTCTTCTGTCCAGACCACTCGAATTTTCTCCACATCAGCAGTGAGTCTGTTCTGCTTTCTTATGATTCGTGTGTTCATTGGAGTAGCACTTCTAATTTCCTTCAACAACTTTTCGTGGCATTCATAACTTGGCTGACTTTGGCACAAGAGACCTAGCTTTTGGCCCGTCTCAGCTTTGGACATGCCTTCCTCGCAAAGCCTAATCATTTCTAGCTTTTGGTTTCAAGTAAGAGACATGTGACTCTTCTTTCACTTGAACATGTAGAGGCCATTGCAGGGTTATTAACTGGCCTCGTTTCAATACTGTTGTGTCTCAGGAAATAGGGGAGCCAGAACAGAGGGACAGAGAGAGGGGAATGGCCAGTCATTGGAACAGTCAGATCGTACACAACGCTTAGGGATCAAGTTTGCCATCTTACATGGGCACACTTCATGGATCCCCAAAACAATGACAATAATAACATCAAAGATCAATGATTACAGATGACTATAACACATATAACAAAAATGAACAAGTTTGAAATATTGAGAGAACTGCCACAATGTGACATAGAGACATAATGTGAGTACATGCTGTTGGAAAAATGGTGCCCATAGATTTACTCACCACAGGGTTGACAGAAAACTTCAATTTGTAAAAAATGCAATATCTGCGAAGTGGAATGAAGCAAAGAGCAATGAAACAAGGTGTGCCCATAAACACATTTTCCTTCTTGCTAATGTAGCTAACGATCTCGCCACTGCCAAACCTACTCAGGACGTTGGATTTGGTTTCATCCTTATTTGGTTTCATGCTTGCCACTGTTGCCCACTCTCTCCCCTTAAAACTCTTCCCTCCCTGTCATTTGCATTGTCACTCTCTACAGGCTCTCCTCCTTATCCATGGCACCTCTGCCCATTCAGTACCGGGTGTTCTCTGGATTCCACCCAATCGCCCTTCTTGGCATTCAGAATTTCATCAGCTGAGTTCCTTCCACAACATTCACTGCTTTATTTCAGTGCTTGTAAGCGAATGATTTCCAAATAACTCTCACCAACCCAGGCCTCTCTCCTGGATCTCCAAATTCTTACTTCCTACTGTCAACTGAATATCTTTTCTGAATGATCCATGGACAATCAAACTCAAGCTGCTCATTCCACAAAATGTATCATCTTTATGCCCAGTGTCCCAACCTCTGGGGTCTCAGCATACATTTCCAGTCATGGCAAATGGAAGTCCCACTGTCCAGTCTCCCAGGGCAAGAACCTGGGAGTCATTCTCAACCACCTCCTCTCACTGCTCTCCCCGCTTCAGCCCACACACATCGCTACACACAGTCCACCGCCATACTGTGTTTCTGCAGCCTTCCTATCTCCTGAAGGCCCGAGTCAAGGCACTGGAGAAGGAGAGGGAGGGCAGAAACAGAAAATCGGTGTCACCTGCCAAAGATACAGAAAATGTGACATTAAAAAATCCAATGAAATAAGACTATGCTACAAATTTAAATATTAAAAATTAAAATAAGATATATGATACAATATATGTAATCCTATGCCTAATATACTTGTTAAAATGCTTACTTCAAAATAAGCTTTTCAATTAAAAAAAGGAATGTGATAATCAGCAATTTGTTTCAATATTAAATAGTTTAAGCCAAAAATCAGACTGCATAATAATATGATTATATGTTTCACTTTTTATGCTAACCGGCATGGAGAAGCCCCAATGTGAATGCAGTTGGAAATCATGAAAAATATTTAATGATCTTTTCTGATAAGGTTGGACAGTGACAATGAGCCAGCTGACTTCTGTTCAATAAACCATATTACTTGAAATGAACCTCAGGATCTGTTTTTATTCTGCATATGCTGTGTATTTAGTAATGCATCTAAAGTGTATTACTGCCATCTTCTTTGGGAAAACATCTATGAGGTTCTTTTATCAAGCTTTCAAGCCTCTCCTCAAAATGGCTTATTTTCAGCAAAATCAGAAGAGTTCGGAATAAAGTTGCTCATTTAACTAAAAGAAACTAGCTCACCCATGACCTCAGTGTCCAGCTCCTCAGCCCCGATTTGCAGTCCCCATTTTAAAGCTATCTCATACTGAAACACTGTCTGCATGTACAACAGCTACCTCTGCTCATCTAAAGAACCTAAGGTTATACCCACAAGACTTCAAGTAAGCAAAGCTAGCACCAAAATACGATCATCTACAAAGCCAGAAGCACCCAGGCATGCTCTCACGGAGAACAGGCTTCCTCTAGAAAGACCTAATGTTTCTCTGAAACCCAAATAGACAAATAACGGGCTTCTCACGTGGAAACCAAGAAGCTTCGGAATTAAACAATAGTTGATTTGAGTCACCAAACCTCTACAGGTTGAGGAAAAGAGTAGGAATTTAGTTGCCTGATTGACATGACTGACAATGTTAACAGTTCATGAAGTGAGTCTTTGGCTTTTCCCTGTGCATCTCAGGCTTGCCCCAGGGAAACCGCAGTGGGTAACACTGGCTTCCACTGCCAAGCTTCAATAGGCAGAGCAAGTTCTCTACTGGACCACCCAAGACTCTTTGTGAACTGCTTCATGCAGCTCATATTTAACTAACCTCCAAATGACAATATCGGTGGGTTCCTTGGATTATAGTGACTAGTACTAACATCGCTGTATTCAAAAAAGTTCAGCAAAAATATAACTCTGGACATTTATAAAGTAAAATGCATACCTTATCTTTATGTTGAACACCTCCTTATTTTGTCACAATTAATCAGTGGATTTTTTGTGAAGTAGAAAAACTTTTCAAGGTTACTCCCTAGCTCGTTACAAAATCGTGAAGATCAGATGAGCTGTAAATCCACTTAATGAGCACAGGTAAACTGCAGTAGGAAGAAATATACTAAATGGAAAAGACAAGGCTGGGTGATGGCTCATGCCTGTAATCCCAGCACTTTAGGAGGCCAAGGTGGGAGGATCACTTGAGCCCAGAAGTTTGAGAACAGCCTGGGCAACATAACAAGATCCCGTCTCTATGAAAAATTTAAAAATTATCCAGGTATAGGAGGGTGAACCTGTAGTCTCAGCTACTTGGGAGTCTGCGCAAGAGGACTGCTTGAGCCTGGGAGACGGAGGCTGCAGTGAGCTATGATTGCGCCACTATGCTCCAATGTCAGCAACAGAGTAAGATCTTGTTTCTATAAAAAGATAAACAAGGAAAAGACGACACAGAGCCACAGAGAATGGCCTGCGCCTGAGGATACTCCCACACATCCTTCTGTAACTCACTGCCACCAGACACATTTCACCCAGCGCTGGTCCTGGTATCAGTTGTTAAGACTTTATTTATTTTGTACTTTCTACCTAAAAGATCACTATAAATGCCCAAGTTCTTGCATTTTCTCCTGATGATCCAGTGAATCATCCAGGGCCCTTGTCACAATGTGCACCACACACCAAAGTATGCCCGATCATGAGCAAGGTCATTTCTCATTGCAGGCCTTAGGAGCCTCCCTGTTGCTGTAAGCTGGCTTGCACCTCCTTGGTCTCCTGGAAACTCTCATGTATCCTGCTTGCAGGATTCAAACCCAGGTCAGTTCTCTGAAAGACTTTCCATCTTCTTGTCTTTGTCCTCAAATATCCCTGCAGATTCAGAGGCCCTTCTCCTGTTTATATAACAACAGTGCCCTTCCTATTACCCTGCTGACCTCATTGTATTAATAATACAACATAATACCCTACAAAAAATGTCTGTCTGCTTCCCTGGCGGTGTACGACTGAAGAGCAGTGGCTGCTTTGTTCATCCAACAAATGTTTATTGAGCACTTGCTATGTGCTAATAATGGTTCTAGGTACTGGGGTACAAAAATTCAAAAATAAAACAATAAAATAGCAACAAAAACAAAATCTTCTGTCATTAAGGAATCTGCCTCCTAAGGGCAGGAGACAACAGTAAACATATCAATTAGTGAATTGTGTCGAATATAAAATAGTGATGAATGGAAGAAAATAATGCAGGAGAGGAAGATTGAGACTGAGCGTTAGCAATGTAAAATGGGGTGGCCAGGGGAGATTTCACTTTATAATCATTTTACGCCTAGTGCCTTTCAAAAAATAGGCCCTCAATAAAGTGTGCCACAATGTGCTCATTTTAGGCCCTCTTCAGTGCTATGATTCCCAGAAGAGGGGCATCAAATGGCCGTGGACTCCAGATCATAAAGGAACAAATGTTGTATCTACTTCATGTCCCTCATATCCATTTGTAGGTAAGAATTCTATCTAAGGAAAAATAAATAATGCCTTATGTTCGCATAGGACTTGACAATTTATTGAGCCTTATGCATAAGGCAGGCAAGGCAGGGGTTGCTATCATACGAAATGATGAAAAACTAAGGCTCAGAGACGGTCCACGATTTGCCCACAGAACTTGAGGAGCCAGCATTCCATTCTTGACATCCTAGTCCACGATTGTACTCTCCTGCCTCACTCCACTGCCTCTGTAATGCCTGGTGTGAGCAGTTACTGGATTTAGCGTTTTCTTATTGTTTGTGTCATCCAAACAAAGTCCATATAAATCTTTGCACTGCTAGAATGCCCCCCAAATTTTTAGGATGTCTTGTTAAATAGTTTTTATAAATATACATACATGTAAAATAGAGTACAAATGTATTCAGATGACTCAAATGACTTCCCCGCAGCTCATTTATACAGATGGTGCAAGAGACCGAGAGAGTTAAATCCACAAACCTCCTTCACACTAATCAATCTTGAAAGTTTTCTTTTCTCAATTCTGTTTGCAGGTCACCACAGAGCTGCTTCCCAAGCCAATGAAAAACCACACTATAACACAGATGGAGTTTAAAGGATGGATCCTTTTTCCAACATGTGGCTTCCTGCAATTTAAGGCAATGTTATACAGGAACAATTAAAATCATATATCAAAAAGGGAAGCAAAACTCAAATAGTTTCCTGCTTTATCAAATTTCAATAACTGTTAAAAAAAAAAAAAAAGTCCTATATATTTAAATCCTAGACACTTAAGAATAACTTTTTAACTCCAGCAAATTACAGGACTTTTATGTGATATCATTTAATAATTACTAATAACATTTCTAATGCTAATATAGAATAAAAATACAGAGATGCTATTATTTAATAATTTCTGCTAAGTTCATCTGAAAGATTTTTTAAAATTTTGTTTCAATATTTAGCAGTTTAAGTAGCTAGGCTTATGGGTAATAATCTTAAATCTTTCTATTATTTTTCATACGATATGTTAAAGGTGCTGTTTCAAGCACAAAGGATTAGCTATAATATAACTGTAGTTTGCAGTAGCTTCCATTAGAGTTACCATGTCAGTTATTATTCAATTAGGATATTTTTAATATTTTTAATTTTTTTTTATTTTTTGGAGACAGAGTCTCACTCTGTTGCCCAGGCTGCAGTGCAGTGGCATGATCACGGCTCACTGCAGCATTGACCTCTGGGCTCAAGCGATCTTCTTGCCTCAGCCTCCTAAGTAGCTGGGAATACAGGTGCACACCAGTATGCCTGGCTAATTTTTGTATTTTTAGCAGAGGTGGGGTTTCACCATGTTGCCCAAGCTGGTCTCAAATTCCTGGGCTCAAGGGATCCGCCTGACTTGGCCTCCCAGAGCCAACTAGGATGTTTTTTAAAGTAAGAAGGATGCTACTAATTACATTAAAACACAATGCTTAGACTAGTACCTTCCTGGACAAACGGGGACACAGGGTCACTCTACTTTTTAGGGAAAGGAGGCTAGTTTTTTGTTGTTGTTACAGTTTTGCTTTATAAGAGGAACAAATAAATCTAAGTGGGGAGACAACAAAAATCACCAGCAGGATCAGACACTTTTATATGTAAAATAATCATGTATTTTATATGTAAAATAATAGTGTAAAATAAGAGTATCTCCATCTGCTCTTCTCTCACCCCGACTAGAAGGGTGAAGACTCAAGATCGGTTGCAAATGTTTCCCAGTAACAAAAACATCAAGTCCAGCATCACTTGCGTCACCCAGACTTTTCCTCCCACAGGTCTCTGAAGAGACCACCGGCTTCGTC
Source organism: Symphalangus syndactylus (assembly GCF_028878055.3). NCBI lineage: Eukaryota > Metazoa > Chordata > Mammalia > Primates > Hylobatidae > Symphalangus > Symphalangus syndactylus. Next base: position 157,050,887 of record NC_072426.2, on the reverse strand, counting down.
CAGTCCACCAAGCTAAGATGCCGACCACAAAGGGAACAGGCAAGTGCCAGCACTTCATGTGGAGCATGTTTCAGAACACAGACGAGGCTGTTAGGTCAGCTAACAGTCCACACTAGTCCCAGCCTACTGCAGGGTTTCCACGTGATCACTTCCGTACTGCCAGGGAACTGCCACTTAACCTGTGGCTGCGGCATCTCAGTAGAAATGAGCGGAAAATATCCTAGAAATGGGATAAGGCCTGACCAGAATTAGAAACCATGAGAAAGAACCAGAAGGTAATAAATTAAAGAGAGTGAGGGAGAGGGAAAAAAAAGAGAGAGAGAGAAAGTTGGACCCAGAGATATAGTGGGACACATTTTGTTCCAAAACCTCAGAGACTGGTTTCCAAAGGATATATGATCTGGTTTTCTGGCCCTGGATACTCTGTGCTTACCCATCACCACGTCCCTGGAGACAGGCCTCCTACAGACTTTTCCAGAGCATGATGCATTTTTAAACCTAAATTACTTAAGTTTTAGGTGTAAGGGAATCCATCCATGTTTGGTTTGACAAAGCAATGTCTTCATGGAGCCACAACCTATATGCCAATAAGTAGGTAACAGTTGCTCGTGTGGTATCTTAAACTCAGATTCTGGAACAAGTGAAAAAAAACTGCCTCGGAGGAGAGGTTAAGTATATCCTAAGCATGTATCGATTATGAGAAGAGTGTCCAATTTGCTTTTCCGTGTCACTACAGACGGTTGCCCCACACTGCCACAACCTCGGCAACTAAGCTGTGCAGTTCAACAGAAAGTGCTTTGATGCCCTTGTCAGCGTGCATGCAAGAAGAGTGTGAACTGGCCGGGCGCGGTGGCTCACGCCTCTAATCCCAGCACTTTGGGAAGCCGAGGCGGGCGGATCACGAGGTCAGGAGATGGAGACCATCCTGGCTAACACGGTGAAACCCCGTCTCTACTAAAAATACAAAAAATTAGCTGGGCGTGGTGGCGGGCGCCTGTAGTCCCAGCTACTCGGAGAGACTGAGGCAGGAGAATAGCGTGAACCCGGGAGGCGGAGCTTGCAGTGAGCCGAGATCGCGCCACTGCCCTCCAGCCTGGGCGACAGAGCGAGACTCCGTCTCAAAAAAAAATTACACCCGTGGAAGCAAGGCAGGGCTCTGTACGGTGCCGTGTGCAGCCTCAGGGTTTCCCGAGGTGGCTCACAGGCCCAGCATGGGAGACGAGGGGAGGGCGGCCCTGAGCCATCTCGGAGGGACCCAGTTCTCTTGACTACCTTTTCAGAATTTTGCTAAGACAAGGATTCGCTAAGACAAAACAAGGGTGTTACTAAAGCAGTATAGCTCAGGGGTTACACATGAACGCTCTGGAATATCCTGGACAGTGTGTGAATCCCAGCACCTCCACTCCCATTGTGGAGACCGCGGGCCTGTCTTACTGACGCCTTTCTCAGTTCTTCCTCTGAAACATGGGGAAAACAAAAGCAACCATCTCTTCAAAGACCTTAGACTAGTGCCTGGCAATTCATTAATGCTCGGCAAATATTAGCCATTTCTAAACTAATACACTATACCTGGTACAGGGCTGAGCACGTAGACAAATTCTTTTTTTTTTAAATTTCGTTTTATTTATTGACTATTTTTTTAAATGATGAATACTTCTGTTTTTCCATAGGGTTTTCAGGAACAGGTGGTGTGTGGTGACATAAGTAAGTTTTTTAGTGGTGATTTGTGAGATTTTGGTGCATCTGTCACCTGAGCAGTACACACTGAATCCAATTTTTGTCCTTTTATCCCTCACCCCCTCCCACCCTTTCCCCACAAGTCCCCAAAGTCCAATGTATCATTCTTATACTTTTACATCCTCCTGGCTTAGCTCCTATTTGTGAGCGAGAACACACAATGTTTGGTTTTCCATTCCTGAGTTACTTCACTTAGAATAATAGTCTCCAATCTTAACCAGGTTACAGCAAATGCCATTAATTCATTCCTTTTTATGGATGAGTAGTATGGATATATATTCCATCATATATATATATATTCCATCATATATATATATTCCATCATATATATATATTCCATCATATATATATATTCCATCATATATATATATATTCCATCATATATATATATTCCATCATATATATATTCCATCATAGATATATATTCCATCATATACACACACCAGTTTCTTTATCCACTCATTGATTAATGGGCATTTGGGCTGGTTCCATATTTTTGCAATTGCAAACTGTGAGCACATAGACAAATTCTGACAGGTGGTTAACCCCTAGACAGCTCAAAAAGTTGTGCCACATTGGATTATTAGTATTTTTTATTTTCAGAGGCGGGGTCTTGCTGTGTTGCCCAGGCTGGGGTGCAGTGATGGGCTCATGGCTCACTGCAGCCTTGACTACCTGGGCTCAAGCAATCCTCCCACCTCAGGCTCCCAAGTAGCTCGGACTATAGGTGTGCACCACCATGCCCAGCTATTTTTTTAAATTTTTTTGTAGAGATGGGGTCTCCCTGTGTTACCCAGGCTGATCTCAAACTCCTGACCTTCAGCGATCCTTCCACCTCGGCCTCCCAAAATGCTGGGATTACAGGCGTGAGCCACCACAACCGGCCTTATTGAATAACAAGCTCTCTCTTTTTCTCTAATTCCATCTCTGCCTCTCTTCCTACTCTTTCAATGATTACTCTTCCAAGAATTCTTAACTTTTATAAAATCTAAAATCGATCACTGTCTCCACCATTCTCCCAAATACAAAGACCTTAGACTGATTCACCTCTGTGCACAGACAATGGCTCACAGGTTTGAGTTGCTCAGTATTTTATTTGCTTCCCTCCCTTCTGCCCTCCATCATCCCCCCCTCTCTTATTTCCTTCCTCCCTCCATTCCTCCCTCCTTTTCCTGTCCCTCTTTCTTCTGTTGCTGTTTTATTTTTTTTTTTTTTTTTTTGAGATGGAGTCTCGCTCTGTCGCCAGGCTGGAGTGCAGCGGCACAACCTCGGCTCACTGCAGCCTCCACCTCCTGGGTTCAAGCAATTCTCCTGCCTCAGCCTCCCAGGTAGCTGGGACTACAGGTGCATGCTGCCACACCCAGCTAATTTTTGTATTTTTAGTACAGACGGGATTTCACCATGTTGGCCAGGGTGGTCCCAATCTCCTGACCTCGTGATCCGCCCACCTCGGCCTCTCAAAGGGCTGGGATTACAGGTGCCCAGCCCTGTTGCTGTTTTAAACAGTCAAACCTTGTTGAGTTTACCTGAGTTTACCGGTTTCCTTGTTCAGTATGAGCCGGCCAGTTCCCTCAGGTCTGAGTTGCTAGCTTAATGGTATGGGCAGGTGGATGGAGCTAGATCTGTAGAGCCAAGAAATACTATGTAATATTTCAGCTGGAAATTAATTTTTTTCAAACCTAGAAGCTTCTCAGGCTGTATAGTCTGCCATATCGTGGGAAATAGAAGCAAGTAGCTCGCTTTTTCTTGTACGGCCTCTAAACAGCAGTAATCCCTTAACAATCAATTATGAAATCCATCTTTTCATCAAAAGAAGAAAAAACAGAAAGTATTACCACAGAGAGAAGAAAGGTTTCCAGCCATCCTTGAATATTCTCTCTCTTTCTCCATATATATATGTATATATATATATGTATGGAAAGGAGGCAGGCGTAGAAAGAGGGGAGGTGGCCTGGTATGCCTGGCCTCAGACAGGCCTGCTCTGCCCCAGCAGACCCCATTCAAGTCTGCAGACCCCGGCCAGGCCCGTTCAGGGCTGGGCCCTCTGACTCTAAATTGCTGCAGAAGGGAAGGCCTCCTTCATGGAGGCTCAGGTCCATCAAACTTTGCTAACTTCATGCTTTTGTTTTGACTGTCTGTTTGTTGAAGGTGCTTGTACAGGTCTGCAAGGGCTGCTGTAACAAAACACCACACACTGGCAGCTTACACAGCGGAAACTGTCTCACAGTTCTGGGGACCAGAAGTCTGTGATCAAGGTTAACAGCAGGGCTGTTTCCTCCGGGGGTGCTGTGGGAAGAGCCTGCCCCATGCCCTGCCCCTGGCCTCTGGGGCACGCTGGTGACCTCTGGCGTTCCTTGGTTCCTGCATTACCGTCCCTGTCTGTGCATTCTCCCTGTGTGCCTGTCTGTGTCCCAGTTTCCCCTTTTCATAAGGACACCAGTCATGTTGGATGAGGGCCCACCCTCCTCCAGTACAACCTCCTCTTAACTAATTCTATCGCCAACTACCCTATTTCCAAATAAGGTCCTATTTGGAGCTATAGGTGGTTAGGACTTCAACATATGAATCTGTGAGGGATGCAATTCAACCCCGATCAGTGTTGTTGAGGACAATCCTTTAACTCCCTCGGACTCATAAACCAAAGCCAACTTCATGAAGGAAAAAAAATAAACCAAGCAAAAGACGGTCCAATAACGCATCGAGAACATCTTTGGCAGTTCATCAAAGCAAACCTTCCCTTTTGGGTAACTGTGTTTTCCTGACACAGGAAGAAGCCAGCTTGTTTTCTGTGCTCCAAAGAAAGGCAGCATTTGCCCCCTTCCCCAGCACAGAGCCAAATCAGCCCAAGGAACAAGCGGTAAGTCAGCATAATTGCGGGTTTGAGCACCATCCAAAAGAATGAAGGGGGGAAAGGGGTGGGGACAAGGTGGCACTTGAGATGCTTAATGCTCATTAACAGGAGCAAAAGTGTGTCTCATTCCTGTGCAGACTCTGCAAACCTCTGGCTTCTGCTTTGCCAAGCCCCAGGGCTCAGAAATAAGCAAGTCAGAATAAGAAGTAACCATGGGATTGGCAAGGAGCAGGCAAGAGAATTAATCCAGGTCCCAATGAGGCGGTGCTGCCTCAGTACCAGCCTCGAGCCCTCACTTGCAAAGGCCTCCTCCTCCAGCTCCTTCAAGGTCAGGAGGAAACAGGACATGGGCTCATGGTACCTGGGATCCAAGTGGCATGCCAGAGAGGTACAGAGTACAGAATGCAGAGCCAGCCTGCCTAGGTAAAATGCACTGGCCACTGACTAGCTGTGTGAGCATCCCTGGGCCTCAGTTTCCCCAGCTGTAAAACGGGGAAAATAGTAGAACTCTCAAGGCTGCTGTGAAGCTTGAATAAGTGAATCCATGTGAACTGCTTAGAACAATGCCTGGTAAAGAGTAAGCATTATAAATGTTAGCTACTGTTAGTAATGCTTAGGGGAAGGGTCTAAGGGGTTCTTGCTCAGAGCTTTGAACCTTCATCCTTTGAAACACGAGGTTGTCTCAAGGGAATGAAAGACAATTAAGGTCTCCAACACCATATTTTCCTCCTGGTAGGGTAGAAAGATACACGTGGCCCTAAGATATTTGCGTAGCATTCTACAGTATTAAAAAGGAGCATCAGGGCCAGGCGCAGTGGCTCACACCTGTAATCCCAACACTTTGGGAGGCCGAGGCAGGAGGATCACTTGAAGCTAAGAGCTTGAGACCAACCTAGGCAATAAAGTCGATACCCTGTCTCTACCAAAAAAAACCCAAAAATAAACAAAATTAGCTGGGCATGGTGGTATACACTTATAGTCCCAGCTACTCAGGAGGCTGAAGCATGAGGATAGCTTGAGCCTAGGAGTTCAAGGCTGCAGTGAGGTATGATTGCACCACTGCACTCCAACCTGGGCAACAAAGCAAGACTGTCTCAAAATAAAACAAAATAATAAATTTTTTAACAGCATCAGCTTTGGAGCATGGATGTAAGTCCTGGATCTAGCACTTATCAGAGACATAACCTTGAGCGAAGTCCAAAATCTCCGCTAAGGCTTTATTCCCTCCAAGACAAAATGGGAAACATAGCTCTCTCCTAATGTGTGAAGGGTAAATAAGAGCTAAGAGCGTGCATGCAGGGTGCTAGCAGGGGGTCTGCTGACGATGTGTAAGTGTCCATCATTAGTAGGAATATGTCTGATCCTAAAGGGAAAAGGCCTCCAGTAGCTCACACAGTACCTTTCAGACAATTAGGGGGAATAAAGAGTTTCCTTTATAAGGAAACATTAATCCATCTCTCCAAATACTATAATCTCTCCAAATACTAAATCGCTAAATTTATAACGGCCTAAATTGATGGTGTATCTGACAAATGGTTGTACTCTTAGCTATGATGTCCCTGTACAGGGAAGAAGTACATAACTTTTTCATTTTTTTTTTTTTTTTTGAGGTGGAGTCTCACTCTTGTTGCCCAGGCTGGAGTGCAATGGCACAATCTTGGCTCATTGCAACCTCCTTCTCCTGGGTTCAAGTGATTCTCCTGCCTCAGCCTCCCGAGTAGCTGGGACTACAGGCATGCACCACTACGCCAGACTAATTTGTTTTTTTGTATTTTTAGGAGAGACAGGGTTTCACCATTTTGGCCAGGTTGGTCTCGAACTCCTGACCTCAGGAAATCCTCCTGCTTCAGCCTCCCAAAGTGCTGGGATTACAGGCATGAGCCACCATGCCCAGCCAGAAGTACACAACTTTATGCAGTAGCACTGAGTTGATCCACCATGAAAAAGAATCTCAAGATGGATAGGAACATAGCCTTCAAGAATCTGGCATTATTCTTTGTGTGTAGAAGGTATTGAATGCACATCTGTGTGGGAGGGAGGATGAGAAAAAAGATGGCGGAGTGGGGTTGTTTTTAAGGATTGCTTGCTCTGTGTTCAACTAATGAGACGTCTGTGCTTGGGGAATGGCTGTTCAAAAAGAAAAGTGGTATTTCAGAGAAAGATGCTTAGAAGAAAAAGACCTGGTCTTTTTCTTACCACACTACTTACCCCACTACTAGTTGCATCTTACTCCACTACTACTTGCTTAATTCCTGTCTGGTTGCCTTTCATTCTGCACCCGGACAGTGCTGGAACAGAGTGCCAAGAGCTGCAGACACATGGTTATTGCTCAAACAGTAGCTTTTCTCCCTTTTCTATTGTGTCCCCAAGTGTCCTCAATGGACTCACAGACATGCAGGCAGAATTTCTTTTCAGTCTGTATTACTGAAAAATCCAGGTAGTCCCCTGCTTAGAAACATTCGATTGTCAAATCATCTCTTAGGTACAAGGCCTGTCTCCAAGGAGGCCTTTCCTCATTCCCACCCTTTCTGTTGTGCAACCCTAGTGACCCTGATCTTGCATCTGCCTACACCATCCAGCAACCATCTGAACCTTCGCCCTCCTGATCTTGCATCTGCCTACGCTATCCAGCAACCATCTGAACCTTCGCCCTCTGGAGGACCCTTCTCAGAGCCCTTGTGTCCATGCTGTTATGTGGGCCTCCATCTCTGCAGACTCATAAGCTGGGGCCAGGAAAGGGTTCCCTCCCTCGGCCAACAGTTTCAGATAATGGGGCAATGAGATGCATGTTGACACTGGAACTCTTATTTTTCCATGAAAACATTGTTATAAAGGGGACTAAGGTCCTCCACTGGTTTTGGGAATTTGGCTATTGGTCAATTGTCGTCAATGAACTTTAAAAAAAAAAAATTTAAAGAGGAGGTCCTGCAAAGCCCACAGTCAGAGCATTAAACACCAGTGTACTTAAGGAGCAGGACCTTGGATGAATGGACTATCGGTAAAGGGAGATACAGAAACTCTACTCATCCATCAGGCTAGACATCCACATTGTTCAGCTTCCAGAAGCTGAGGCATTTCCTCTTTCTTCCTCAGCACCACTAACAAAGCAAATGCGAGGCAGCCGGCACCCTGCACAGCCTCCACAGATGGAGGGGCCTCATTTTTCTCACTGCACAGAACCAGAATCATCATCACTCAAATATGGCAAGGAGGCCACAGGCAGGAGGCAGTGACCACGAAATGCAGGCCTTTGGACATCTGAGTGTTCAGCCCTAAAAAACAGCTGTTCCCACTCTCGGACTGATCAGCTACATAAGTCCTCTGTCTCTCTGTTGCTCTCTCTATATTTTTTCTGAAACATTTGTCCTTCTTGGACCAGCCAAAGCCAATGGCAGAGAAAGGGTAAAACAAATACACACCAACAACAAACTGTATGAAAGGTGAAGAAAAAAGGAGCTTCTCCAAATTCTGAAAGGTGGGTGGGGGGTGGTGGGTGACTATACTGTGATGAGGGAGTAGGAGGAAACATTTTAAGCAAGTCACAAGGTGCGTCTGTGGCCCCAATTACCAGAGGACACGGGTTTTTATTATGCCCTGGAAGTCAGTCTGACCTAAATACAGCAAGCCTTAAACTAGTTTCAGCTCACACATCTCTGTGCTGTTAGGTTTGGGATGTGTGATGACAGGGACGCGACACCCAAGCACACGGCTGTACTTGGCTGGTTTCTTTTCTTCTTTTCTCCCAGTTGGCTCGTTCACCAAGGTTTACTTTCATGACCGCTGCTCTCAGGAAAATCCTGCTTCTGGATTCTCGCTCCCAGGACCCCACTCTCCCTAACGTTTCTCTAAGGCAGACAATCTGATTTCAGCCAGCTTGACAAACTTGTAGCTTTCTCATCACAACAGACAAGTGATGAGGACATTTCTGTTTTGTACCCTATATTCTGTAACACAAAATGTCACGCCAACCTAAACATATGAATGGGATGGGACATTTATTCAACACCTGCTCGCGGCTTCTATCACTAAAGAAATGTAAAAGGAGAAGTCAAAGAAACAAGAAACGCCTTCACAAAAGGATCCCACAAAAGGATAAAACTGTCTCCTCTAAAATGCTTCCCTGGAATATAGTTTGTAGTGAATAGGACGTGTATCTAACCATAAATTATTTTATTTTTTCTTCTTTTCAAAACAGTGTCAGGGTCTCACCATGTTGCCCAAGCTGGTCACGAACTCCTGAGCTCAAGCGATCCACCCGCCTCAGCCTCCCAAACCAATAAAATATTTTCTATCTCGTGCTACTAAACTGGACCCTAGGAGCTCAAGGTATTCACATCTGCTCACACTAAAAAAAACAAACAAACAAAAAATTAGAGACAACCAACAAAGAAGACCCAGTCTTTCTCCTTTTCTATGGTGACAAGTTTCTTCAATATACTGATACTCAAATGACTTAAAGGGATATAAAAAGAACAGCTGCAGTGCCTTGGAAAAGCATCATGTTAAAATTTACTAGTTTTGGGCCAGGCACAATGGCTCGCGCCTGTAATCCCAGCACTTTGGGAGGCCGAGGGGGGCAGATCACCTGAGGTCAGAAGTTCAAGACCAGCCTGGCCAACATGGTGAAACCACATCTCTACTAAAAATATAAAAAAATTAGCCGGGCATGGTGGTGGGCGCCTGTAATCCCAGCTACTCAGGATGCTGAGGGAGGGAGAATCACTTGAACCCGGGAGGCGGAGGTTGCAGTGAGATGAGATCGCACCATTGCACTCTAGCCTGGGCGATAGAGCAAGACTCGATCTCAAAATAAATAAATAAATAAATAAAATTTACTATTTTTGGTGGAAAAGAGAAAACACTCCAAATTTAAGCGACTATCTAGCAAATTCCTCATTAATTGTAAAGTCATGTCACATTTCATCAGTGATATTGAAGAAGGCCTTTACAGCACCTCTTCTCATTCCATTCACCTAAAGCACCCACCATTCTTAACAGTTTGTTTCCTCTTCGAAAGGGAAAACACATTTGAAAATAAAATGACTATATAATATTTATAACAGGTTGGCTGGGCACAGTGGCTCATGCCTGTAATCCCAGCACTTTGGGACGCTGAGGCAGGTGGATCACGAGGTCAGGAGATTGAGACCATCCTGGCTAACACGGTGAAACCCTGTCTCTACTAAAAAACAAAAAATTAGCCGGGCGTGGTGGCGGGTGCCTGTAGTCCCAGCTACTCGGGAGGCCGAGGCAGGAGAATGGCGTGAACCTGGGAGGCGGAGCTTGCAGTGAGCCAAGATCACACCACTGCACTCCAGCCTGGGCAACACAGCGAGACTCCATCTCAAAAAAAAAAAAAAAATTTGTAACAGGTCAAACAGAACAACTATGGGGTATTCAATAACATTATGGAATTACTGCTAATTTGCTTAGGTTAGTAATAGTATTGTGTTATTTTTCAAGAGTCTTTATCTTTTAGAGATGCATGCTGAAATAGTTATGGATGAATTAATATGATGCCTAGATTTGCTTCAAAATAACTGGGGGGAGGAGGGAGTAGATGGGGATATAAATGAAACATGATGACATTGCTGAAGCCAGATATTGGGTTTGTTTTTCTATTCTCTCTACTTTTGTGTATTTTAGAAATTGTACGTGATAAAAAGAAAAAAAAAAGCAACAGTTATATAAAATGGTCTAAATTTTAAATCTCCAACAATAACATTTAGCATTTCTTGGAAATGTTTCCACTGAGAATCTGGACAGAGGTAAAGAATATCATTAAATCCTGTCCAGAAGTAAGCTACCAAAAACACTAGTGCTAGAGGTGGGGAATTGCAGTTCTAGCCCCGGCTTTGCCACTGTCTAGCTTTGTGACCTTAAGCCTGTCTCTTAGCCTCTGTGGGCTTCATTACTTCATTTATATAAAACCAGTGCGTCAGATCTGAAGTATTCTAAGGTCTCTTCCAGCTATAAGATTCAATGAAATATGAAGCCCACTTAAAAGGAAGCAGCAAAAGTGTAACCCAGGCATAGTAAATCCTAACAGCTGCTACAACTCTACAGTGCATTTGGTCAACTACAAAAACCAATCATTCAACCTAAATGTTGGGAGAAAGATATTCATCTGACACTGACCAAAAGCCTGGCTTTGTTCCACTTTATGCAGCCAAAGGTATACTCAAAATTGGGATAGAATGAAGTGATAGAAGTTAATTGAATTAGGTTTCACTGAACTCTTGCAATATCCCAGGATTAACCGACCCACGGGGAAATGAGAAGGAGTTTTATGTCTGGGAAATGCCCTGTTTTTTCTTTTATAATTGCTTTAAAAAGTGGGACCCTAGCACTCAGGAACCCATAAAGATCAATGTGTATTCAGAGTAAAGGGTCAATTAACAGAAAATTCCACATACAGAAAAACAGGGAAGGGTCTAACTGGGATCAAGGGAATGGCATTTTATCTCAGGGATTCAGTTTCCCAAATTCCATTTTGGGTGTCCTTGTAAAAAGAGAACAGGCTGGAATCTGTTTTCAGACAAACATTTTCACTGTGATTTTTCCAGAGCAGTGAGCTGGGTATCAGTGTACAGTAGACTTGAAGTCCTAGTATCTGTCACTTACTCACATTTCTCACATAGCCCTGCTGGCCACAGCACATATTTGTGGTGCCTTGGCTGGGGTCCTCATTACATGTAATTAATTCAGTTCTAGGTCAGCTCAAGTTGAAACCAGTCGAAATACGTTACTTTTAAAGTTGTTGGTTCAAATTAAGTTCCACTTCTAGAATGGAGCATACCCAAAGGTGTCTCGATCTATAATAATTCTGTTCACTATCTGTCAGCCTTCCAAAGCTATGCAGATGACGGCACGCGTGCCACACAGAGAATGAAATCAGATGAAAAGTCTATTTCCTGCTACGAAATCGGCTTGAGTGAGGATGACCGTAACACAATTAAACATAGAAAAATTACTTTTTCCGTGTATTTCTGCCTAAATATCATCTTAAACAGAGGTTTCAATATTTTTATCAGGTTTTTCTATGCCCCGCTGGGTAATAATTCATGTTGAATTCTAGTTCTCAGAAGAAATTCCATTTAGTTATTTAACAAATATATGAGCTTAAAATGTGAGGCAGTGATGTCCTTTCAATCCACTGACCAAGCCTTTTCTTTCCTTTTCTTTTTTTGTTTTTTTTAGATGGAGTTTCACATTGTCACCAGGCTGGAGTACAGTGGTGCGATCTCGGCTCACTGCAACCTCTGCCTCCCAAGTTCAGGCGATTCTCCTGCCTCAGCCTCTGGAGTAGCTGGGACTACAGGCGCCACCACACCCATTTTTTTTTTGTATTTTTAGTAGAGACAGGGTTTCACCATGTTGGCCAGAATGGTCTTGAACTCCTGACCTCGGGATCCGCCCACCTCAGCCTCCCAAAGTGCTGGGATTATAGGCGTGAGCCAGCCTTTTATTGACTGATCCTAAGATTTCCTCACCTCTTGATGGTGAGGCTGTGCCTCTTTCCTGGACAATCTCTGAGCTTGTGGGTAACTTCAGCAGCCCTTGGGGAACTCAGAAAAGGCAATTTACTCCAGTCTCATTGAAGGCAGAAAGGCTCTTGAAGAGACCTGTACCACCCTACAGCTCTGTTGATTATATTTAGAGAATGTTTTCACTCTTCTTTCCACAGCCAATGAGACAGACATTAACAGCTACACACAATGGTCTAAATTTTAACTCTCCAACAGTCACGTGTAGTTCTTAAAAAAATTTCCTCCTTAGGGTCTGTACACAGGTGAAAAAAGAAAAATCCTATTCAGAAATAAGTTATCAAACAGGCAAAAATATTACCCCACAATGTTCTTTATCTGTCCAAGGTAAAATGCTAAAATTTCATGTTGGTTGTTCAAATTTTAAAATGAGAGGAAAACATCTAACAGAGAAATTGTCAAGGCTTTCTGCTGTCTCTTTCACAAACTTTGCTGGCTCCATCTTTTTCTCTTCATCTCTCATTTTATCAGACAAAGGCCCCAAGTTAATTCTAACCTAAACATTTTAGTGCCATCTTTTCTATTCTCCTAGTCTCCAAACATACTTTTTCTGGACATATTGAACGTAGATGACAAAATTATCTTTATCTCTGATCTGGCTGTGACATTCTCTTCTTAAAATTCTAACAGTAGCTCTCAATCAATCGTTCTGCAAAATTAGCACAGTTTTTCTCCTCCACGAAAAGCTTCCTAGCTTGTTTGATCAGTTGGTTGGTTTGTTGATTGGTTGATACCTGGATACTTTAGAATCAAATCGTTTGATAACTGAAAAAGAAGACTTTTAAATCTGAAGATTTTTAAATCCATCTGCTCCTGCACTCACAGTATATAGATAAAGAAACTCAGCAGGGTACGGTGGCTCATGCCTGTAATCACAGCACTTTGGGAGGCCAAGGCGGGCGGATCACCTGAGGTCAGGAGTTCCAGACCAGCCTGGCCAACATATAGTGATACCCCATCTCTACTTAAAAAATACAAAAATTAGCTGCGCATGGTGGCACATGCCTGTAGTCCCAGCTACTTGGGAAACTGAGGCAGGAGAATTGCTTGAACCCAGGAGGCGGAGGTTGCAGTGAGCCAAGATCACGCAACTCTGGGCGACAGAGCGAGATTCCGTCTCTAAAAAAAAAAGAAAAAAGAAACGAAACTGAAGCACCAAATTCCTTTCCTAAGGCTGTAGCTAGTTAGCAGCACCAAGTGGACTAGGCCCTAGGTCTCTGACTTCCGATGCGGTGCGATTTGCACCATGTCGTACTATCGCCACTCATTGCCATGCGCCATCCCCCCACGTTCTTCTCAAGTACACCCCACCCCTCTTCCCTGTATTTGGCATCCTGCTCCCATCCCCCAAGCCTCCTCTAAAGCTGGCCATAGACCCAACAGGTTCCCACTAATCCCTCCTTCCACTCATCAGCAGCAAATCAACTATGCCACTTGAGCCCCCTAAATCTAGGCTCCAGATTTCTCCAAGAAATTAATAGATGGGGTTGTCCATGGAGAAATGGTGAAAGATGCCACACCAACGCAAGGCACCTGACATTGCCGGTGACAGATGAGATCATGGAGATGCGGCTCGCTTAACCTACGGCTACACAAGCCTACCTGATGTTAGGGCCCATGAGAAGAGAACGTCATTCACTGTATCCCAGTGCCCAGCCACACTGTGAACTCATGCGATGCACAAGCACCCGAGAAACTATTCATTGCAGGAACTCTGTGGTTTCCTCCGGAGTGATGCCAGCATAGAGCCACGGTGTGCCTCTGTTTTTGCTTCGTGAGGACACTGCACAAATACTTCTGTGCTTGACGTATGGGCCGAGAGCAGAAAGGGGTACGAGGGATGTGCGTAGCGCCCGTGGAGGTGAAGAAGGATGAGACGGTGAGAGAGAGGGTGGCAGTCAGCCCGGGGACATGCCTTGGCAGAGGCTAGCCTGAGGCTGCCTGGGGTCCCTCCACATAATTTTCACCAACTCCTTCACCCCATACACACGTCTAATCTTCAAACACTAAAACAATAACAAACACAGATAATTTGGGAGAGATTTATGGCTCTTGATCTTCTACAGAAACAGGCTGTGGGCACATGAAATTGATCTGTAAGTGCCAAGTCCTTTCATTACTGTGGCTGTTTTTTTTTTTAATAACAGACACCATTGTGCGGATTTCAAAATAGTTTAGACCTAAAAAAAAAAAAAAAAAAAGCTATCCATGAGTAAAGAACAATTCTAGAGAGCCGAGCTTTCACTGTAAATCTTTAGGGAAAAGAAAAACAAAACAAAATAGAAAAACTCAGCTCACCCCTTGCGGGCCATCCTTTGTGCTCCTAGTCTCAATACAAAGGTTAGGATTAAAAGCATTGGCATTAAAGTAGCCTGCAGTTTCTGCTTTGAAGTCTAATGATGACAATAGCTAAAATCTTTGGCAACTTTTGAGAAGGCAGAGTCCTTCAGAATCCTTTGAAATGTTAAATACCAAATTGAAGAGGTCGTTATACAGAGAATTTTTTCATTAAAGGTGCACAATGAACATGCTTTTTAAATTCACACTCATTTGGTTTTCTTTCAACACCAAGATTGCATGTATGTTCTCAATTTGCTATTGTCTGTAATTCTAATTCCAAATCAAAATCAGGACCCGACTTGCTGGATTAAACCCAGAAAACGACTGTTAAAACAGAATAATTGGTCCTTATGAAGTGACAAATATTTCTTATTTTGTAGCTGCTTTTCCATGGCCAAAACCACCAATGAAAGCTTAAGTAATAGCTGTTTCAAAAAATAACCAAAAAACAAAACATAATGAATAAACTTGGAGCAGCATTATAAGGCCTGCATTTTAGTTTTGCTTATTCCTGGGAATTCTACAAATGGCACCTTTACCAGGCAGGTTCACTGAATCTAAAAATGTCTCCAGCAAGGGCAGGCCATGGCAGAGTTGTATAAATGAAGCTTGCACTGGACAAGCTCTTCTTAGATCTCCTGGGTGCAAATCACAGCTCTTTCCTCTCCTACCAAGCAAATGGCCTTGGATGGTTCCTCAAGCTTTCTACAACTCAGTTTCCAGGTCTAAAAACTTCAAGTGATAATTCTTACCTCAGGATACTGTTGTCAGGGCTGAACAGGATAAATTATGTGAAAGTGTGGCATAAGCCAGGCACTGTGGCTCACACCTATAATCCCAGCACTTTGCGAGGCTGAGGAAGGCAGTTTACTTGGGGTCAGGAGTTCAAGACCAGCCTGGCCAACATGGTGAGACCCCATCTCTACTAAAAGTTAAACAACAACAAAAAATTATTCAGGTGTGGTGGCGGGCACCTGTAGTCCCAGCTACTTGGGAGGCTCAGGCACGAGAATCACTTGAGCTCAGGAGGTGGAGGTTGCAGTAAGCCAAGATCGCACCACTGCACTCCAGCCTGGGAGACACAGCGAGACTCCTTCTCAAAAACACAGCAGCAGCAGCAGCAGCGAAAGTGTGGCATGAGGCGGGTGCTTAAAATTCTTAATAAAGTTAATAACCCTTTATCCTAAACAAGAAACTCAAAGCTTCCATGCCTCCTGCTCCAGTGTGCAGAGCACGCATACAGAGCATGCAAGATGGCTCTGCAACAAAGTCACAGACTGTGTTTTCTCCCTTTATCAAAAGTAATCTTCGTATGTTCTGATCCATTGATTCTTTCGGTCAGTGAATTAACCTGAAAACCGGATTCATGCTAACATACTGGCTGGTGTTCATGTTTCCCCTACTCCAAAACATTTTAACATCATCTTTCTGGAAATGTTTGGGATCTGGTTAAAATGCAGATCCTGTAGGTCTACACGGGGACCTGACATTCTTCATTTCTCTTAAGCTCAAAGGAGATGCAGATGTGCTGGTCCCCAGACCACACGCTTTGAGTAGCAGGACTTTAGTTCAAGGGATAGCAAGAATCAGAGACTCACAGAACTTAGAGCTAAAAGAGATTGTTTTTATCCCAAAGATGGAAAACTCAGCAAATTCTGCCCACATATAATTTTTTTAGTTTTGGTCCTCATCGTGTTTTTCTTAATTGGGTAAGTTTTATAGACTTATAGCATCAAAAAAACCCAAAAAACACAGTCTCATAGTATGGGCCTTTTTTCCTGAAGCCAAGTGGTGGCCCTATAGAGAGGCCACACATTCTCCAAGACCCTCCCCAACACAAAGACTGAACGGCACGGCCACGTTCCAGGATGCAGGAACTACTGTCAACCGTTCTCACTCTAGAAAACGCTTCTCCATTCGCACTCACGATGGAACTCACAGGGTTTCGTGCACGTTTCAAGAAACATCAGAATAGAACGCCCGCTTGGCCCACTTCACTGGTTTACATGACCTTCCTGGCAACCCCACTCGCTCTGCAGACAAGAAAGTGGGAGGCACAGCCATGAACGACTTGGCTCAGGCCACAGGGCTGGGCAGCAGAGAGAAGGGGAGGTGCTGGGTCCCCTAAAGGACAATGAGAACTACTGACAGCTCAGCAGGCACCCCGAGCGGCTGCCTCCGTACAGGTGGGGCCTCAGCACCTTTCAAACCACCGGCACTGGCAACCTCTCCTTGCCATCCCGGCTCCACGTGACTACTTTCACTTTTAAAAACCTCCTTTCTAGTGCAGCTCCATGTCTGGTTGTTAATACTATAAACAAGGAATACCAAGAAGCCTATCCGTCATCCACTTACGTCATCCACTTATCTGACCTCCTGGTCAGAGCCAAGCAGGAGGCTGGGCCAAAGCTGGCATCTCCCCCAAAGGAAAGGAGCCCAGGCCTCCCGAGCCTGCTGCATGCTCTCTGGAAAGCCATTACGCACAGCCTTTGCAGCCTGGGAGGCTGCCAAGAGCTTGGGACCTGGCCAAGTCAGGGTAATGCATCAGACCGCCTGGGAGTCGCCCCTTGAAGTTCAAATCGTAGACAGTCTCTGTCAGAGAACTGTGTGGGCCAGACACAGGTTTCAGGTGTCTGCAAGACACAGAGCTTGGGTCATCAAGAAATCTGCACCTCTTGGAGAACTCATGGGGATCGAGGTGAACATAGGCAACATGCTCCTGGAAAAATTCTAGCTGATATGGGGCCTCTGGTCAATGGTATCTAAAGTATTCATGTGGCCACGTGCAGTGGCTCACACCTATAATCCCAGCATTTTGGGAGGCTGAGGCGGGAGGATCACTCCTCCCTGGACCTGAGCAACATAGTAAGACCCCATCTTTACAAATAAATTTTTAAAAAATTAGCCCAGCGTGGTGGCATGTATCTGTGGTCACAGCTGCTTGGGAAGCTGAGATGGGAGGATCGCTTGAGCCTGGGCGGTCGAGGCTGCAGTGGGCCACCATCATGGCACTTGACTCCTGCCTGTCTCCAATAACAACAACAACAACAGTAACAAAATACTCATGTAAGACTAAAACGAGCAGAACTCATCCTCTCAGGACCCAGGTTTTACGTGCACATACCCTCCTCTTCCATCCTTCTTTGACAAAACACAGGCTGCCACTCAATTTTCTTAGAGGGCTTTGCAAAGGAGACACCAGCTACCGCAGCATGAAAGGAGGAGGCTGCAAGGTCCGCTCCACCAGGCCTCGGGGCTCCCACACAGTGAGAGGGAGCTCTCCAGGCAACACAGTCCCGACTGTCGCAGGCGCCTCCATAAGATGGGAGGCTTTGCCTGGGGCAAACGCAGACTCTCCCTAGAAAAGCACTGGCCTCTGGGGAAGTGCTATCAATGAGGAGCAGAAAACGCAACCACAATTGCCTCCTTCCCCTGCCCCATCTTCTAAAACCCCAGCCAAGGTATTCACCACCACCTACGATGAAAGCCTTGAGGAAGCGGAGGGAAGGGAGAGAAAGGAGGACTTTCCTTATTTTAAGAGAATAAAGACAAGAAGAGAAATTTAGAACTCAGTTTCTCTACAGTCCCCATCACCCTGTAGTAATATGGGCATTGCCGGTGACTACTTGAGACAAATGTTGACCAGGGAAAGAGGCAGCCAAGGGCCACTAAATCTGCAGACAGTGGAAGGACAGGAGCTCTTGAGATGTATGTGACTCTGTTCTTGAGAAATCACAGAAACCAAAGCTATCCCACAACAGGTAAACTTAATTGATACTGCAAAATGCTAAGTTTTATATATATATATAGTCTCTGCATATATTAAGTGCCCTGTTCTACAGATCAAGAACAAAAATGCTATTAGAAAGACTTCTGTATAACTGCTTAGAATAATAAGTACATTTTAAAATACACAACAAAGGTAAAAGCTCATTAATAATCTTCAGTCCTCCTGAGACTCTGAGCTTTCCAGGAGTCAACCAAATATTGCAGCTGCTTAAAGAGAACTCTGTAAACCTAAGGACTGTCCTCCTTCTCTAAGAGGCAGCAAATACAAAGAGACTTTCTTATTCAGTTATGACTACAGGGAGGCTGGGGTTGAAGAAAATAATAAAACCCCCTGCACAACCAAAGAAAAATGGCATGCAAAAGGGTCACTTTTACCAAGGGATGAAGACTTTCTCCCAGTGTCACTGATAAGAAAATATCCCAAATGGGGCTGCAGTTCCAAAAGTGGGTTGGACGCATCCGTGACATTTTTTTTTTCTCCAAGTCTCTGCAATCTGTTTCTTGCCATCTGCTAGGATATTGGTACAACCACATCTGAGTCAGAATGCCCACCTCTTAGAAAAGCGAATGATTGTCTGCTCGCCACTTACTTATGGGAGCCACAGGCCACACTATCTCAGATATCCAGCCCGAGTAGGGAAAAGGATGGGCTCTCATGGAATAGAAGGCAAGTACCCGGACCTCAACTGAGCAGACCACAAGTCTGGAGGATGCTCATCCACACTCTCCAATTGGAGGTGTCGTTTCAGAGTCATGACAGAGCATTGGAGTTACAATTCCAAGGAAACCACCATTTCCATGGCGCACAGCCCTGGCAGCCCTGGCAGCTTTGTGTTTGTACAACTACAGCCCTGCCTTACTGTGGAGCTTCCCTGGGCAATTTTCAGGAGAAGCACACACATAATGGTGATGAAACTAATTATATGCCTGATTTAAGTAGCTTTCTTCCAAAGAACTCAAAGCATGTTCATGTGCACTGTCTCACTTCCCGGTTTCAACACACCCAAGAGACAGTAAAGGGAGGCATTCCTATCCCACAGTATCTATGAAAACAACCCCCAACACAGTGCTCCAGGAGGAAGCCTGCATGCTGTGTGTGTTACTAGCACAGTCGCCGTTTAGTGCTTGTCAAGACAGGCTCAGCACCTTCTGGAAACCTAGAATGTAACACCCAAAGAAATCAAGCAACCATCCTTTTTTTTTTTTTCTTTTTTTTGTTTCGAGACAGAGTTTTGCTCTTGTTCCCCAGGCTGGAGTGCGAAGGTGCGATCTAGGCTGACTGCAACCTCCGCCTCCCAGGTTCAAGCGATTCTCCTGCCTCAGCCTCCCGTGTAGCTGGGATTACAGGCATGTGCCAACACACCCGGCTAATTTTGTATTTTAGTAGAGATGGGGTTTCTCCATGTTGGTCAGGCTGGTCTCGAACTCCCGACCTCAGGTGATCCGCCTACCTCGGCCTCCCAAAGCGCTGGGATTACAGGTGTAAACCACTGCGCCCGGCCCAATCCTCCCAATTTTTATATGTGCCCAACATAAAAATGCTTATAGACAGATCTGAACATACCAACAGGACATAAAATGCAGGGAAAAGACTTAGACTCTCTTTGTATTAAAAATAAAGAGCCAGCTTCCAAAGAGTAAGTAACACTTTAAAAATCTGAGAAGTAACATTCACAGCTTATAGAAAAGTTTCAGAATGTGACTTTCTGAAATGTTCTGTCTTATCATTGATTCCATGGCCTTCATGGTTTTTCAAACTTTCACTAAAAGCAAACAACAGAACCACAAAGATGACGGACTAATCTCATAGAGCAGATCTAAATTCCAAAGTGTCAGATACACAGACATTTTAGGGCGAGAAAACCCAGGATTAAAAAAAATAATAATAAGCAGATGGCCAATGAGTTAGGAGGACCAGAGCCATCAATTTATGTGGGTTTATCTTGTTTATTTACTCAGCTATTGGCACAAAGCAGCACGCTTACCCTAGCAACAGCTATGTCATATGCTTCTGAGCTTGCCACACACCCAGCTTCTAATTTTAAAAACCACCACTTCACAATCTGCAAGAGGCCCCTTTTATGATCGATGTTAAATAAGCTATTTCAAGTCTCTGACACATAGCCTTGATATTTCTCCCTTTATGTACATTTTTAAACACACTTGTGATTTTTCTTAAAAAATACATATAAAGTTTGTACATATTCTGGCACCTGGCAATAATTCTTCCTTTAGAGTCTATGCGTCTATGCAGCAATATAACCCTAAACTGATGGTGTTTCGAATCAGGCAGTCATCTCGAACAAGGTCCAATGGTTCCACCTGGCCGGGCACGGTGGCTCACATCTGTAATCCCAGCACTTCGGGAGGCCGAGGCAGGAGGATCACCTGAGGTCAGAAGTTCGAGACCAGCCTGGTCAACATGGTGAAACCCCGTCTCTACTAAAAACTACAAAAATTACCTGAGCGTGGTTGTGGGCGCCTGTAATCCCAGCTACCCAGAAGGCTGAGGTAGGAAAATTGCTTGAACCCAGAGGCAGAGGTTGCAGTCAGCCGAGATTGCGCCACTGCACTCCAACCTGGGCAACAGAGTGAGACTCCGTTTCAAAACAAACAAAAAAAAAGATTCCACTTGATGCCATGCTGTCTTGGTACAACTTATAGTTTATCCAGATGATAGGGTTTTTTATACCTGTAGCACTTCATATTAAGTTATTACATTAATATATGAGGCGCAAATTTTCATCCTTACAAAAGTAACTAAGTTGGATACATAAGATCCTCTATTTCTCTATTACAAACCCATACTTCTGTAGTGAATTATAGCTGCATTTTTTTTTTTTTTTTTTTTGGTATTGACTGTTTCATAAGAAGAGCTCACGGTCTGTCAGAGAAATTTTCCAAACGATCACTTATTACATAAGGAATTCATTTTTTCCCCTAAAAAGAACTGGGCCTGAGGTGGTAGTTACAAGGCAGAATAATCACAAGCAGATGTAAAAATACTTACACAAAGTAAAAAAAAATAATAAAATAAACTTCATATGTTTTGCTCCTTTAAAAAATATCAGATACAGTGAGCAGTGAGTTGGCCGCTGATTGTCATTAATTGCCATTATTACGTGCTGCTGAGGGCTCCTAATGGCACTATTTTTCTGAGCAATGGTTTTATATTATTTTTCTGGCACAAAAGCCTGTTCACAAATACCAGAATGTTCTCATACCAAAACTAAAGTGACTAGGAGATTAAAAGCAATTAGTGTAATTTTATCACTGGCATTAGTACTGAAAGCAGATCAGGATACCTGCTTTTCAAGGTTCAAAAACTTTTTCAAGTTGAGCAAGACTTGAAAACAGAGCAGGAACTGCCTACCAAAGGCATTAAAAGAAGAAAGACATTTGCTTCTGAAGGGCAGCCAAGGAGAGGACAAAGAATTCTTACTCCCTGAAGAGAGTCCACAGCAGTTAGAGAAAGACAGTTAACAAGGCATGGGCACACCTGGAGAAGCAGGTCTCACTGCAAAGAATAAAGACTGTGCTCCCTGCAAGGATGGTATCTCCCTGTTAGATCCAGCCAGGAATGGCACCCACCCACCAGAATAACACTCACTGCAGTCTCGTATTAGTTAAAGCAAATAAGGCCATCTAAGAATAAAAAGTTCATAAATAATTTTAGGCAGCCATCCAGTAAGCCACATATAACCAGTATCTTCACGATTTCTAGGCTTCTTAAGTTTAACTTTCAGGATAGAATCATATAAGATTTCAAGCAAGAACATTTTTACATTCAGTAGACTCTATGAATGTGGGCTTGTTAATCTGAGAGAGAAGGAATCCTCTTAGAAAGTACACTTTTATATTTTTAAGAACCCAGTTCTATCAACAAATGGGGTTCTTATACAGCATTTCCACGTTCAATATAGTAATTACTGAAATTCTTCTCCCCCATGAGTGCAACAACTGAAATTGATAACTATGTCTCTGAAAGACCATACAAAGACAAAGCTGCTATGAAAATCATCCAAAGAACATGTTTTAAATTTGAAGATTTTTATTACTAAGTATATTGTACTCTCATACTTATAATAAATATTTTTATAAATTTTAAGTGAAAGAGCACACAGGTGCCCTAGACTTAAAATTTATAAACCACCATCATTTGTAGAATGCATTGTCCCAATAAACAATATTATAAAGGGTAACATGGTGTAGCTCAGTGTACAAAAAAACCAACATAATCTCTAACGTAGGCGAAATGACTAAAAGTGCAAGGCTATTAATATACTACTGGTCGTTAAAATATCTAAAAACCCTAGTCATCTAAACTGTATTTGAAGACCTAGAAAGAAATGGTTTTAGGGTTGAACAATGCTTTTTGTTACTACAAGCAGTCATTTACTCACAAATGAACTCTTAGAACACAAACACTCTTATACAAAACACAATCACATGTAGTGTTAAAAATGTCACGCAAGTTCCCAAAGCCATTTTAATCATACTATGGCTCTGGTATTTTAGTACTACTAGAGTATATAACAGCATTACAGTTTGGAGATACTAGTATGAGACTATCACAGCTGCATATGGAATAAAATGGGCTTCATTTCATCGTAAGTACTGAAATGTATTCACTACTACTTACAACGATTTTTTTGCCCACGGAAGTATGAGTTCTGAGACATCCCAAATCAATCAGGCCATAAACAAATTTTCGGAAAGATACCTTGGCTGCTTTACGGACTGCTTGTGAATCAGAAGCCCATTCCTTAGTCCCGCCCATTCCTTAGTCCCGCCCGTTCCTTAGTCCCGCCCCGTTCCCTAGTCCCGCCCCGTTCCTTAGTCCCGCCCCATTCCTTACTCCCGCCCCGTTCCTTACTCCCGCCCCGTTCCTTACTCCCGCCCGTTCCTTGGTCCTGCCACAATTAAGCCCAGAATACAGTACAAAAAAGATGCAAGAAAAAGCAAACCATCTCTGGGATTCCACTGATGACTGGGAAGGATGGTTTTTAAATAGCTTATCAATGTTTCCAAGTATATGGGAACTTCCAAAGAATGGTCTCGTAAATAGCTTTAAATAGTCACTGATTGTTTCTACTTACACAGTTATAGAATCTCACAAAAGTAATTCTAGTCCAACTTTTGTCTAAATAATCACAAAATTTAGAATTAGTGAAGCCAAAATTAATAAAGGTGAATTCTGAGATGCCAAGCTAATAGTGTGATAAATGACTATTCTAAGTATTCTGAGAGTTGGGCCTAATTTCACCTTTATTGATTTAATCTAAGGAATGAAAACATTTTCTATTTTCAAGGCTGTGTAATCATGTGTTATACAGATATATTAATACAAATCACCTCAGATAATAAAAATATGACTTAGCAAGTTGAAAAGGTGATACGTTATAGCTTTTAACCTTTCGCAGGATTCCCTTGCTTATAGTGAAAAAAAAAAGAGCTTTAAAAAAGTTGCTTCTACCCATCAATTGATATGCACCGCTGACATGGATATGGATTCTGAACAGCTTTCAATGACAGTCAGTTTCTAGGCCCATGGAACAATTCTGACAGCTTTATTAAGTGGTGGTTTGTATTGTCTTTATTGTCCATTTTCTTTCCTTGTCGTGGAAAATTGTGTTATAAAGATAGCACGGTTTGCTTTCGTTTGTTTGTCATGTATACTAAAAACAGTCTACATCATACCATACTGGGAAGTTTTAATTTCACTATCCGGAACTTTCACATAGCAAATAAATACATAATCAGTGTTTATTATTTAAAGTTTCAGAAAATAATCTGAATCTCCCAGAGCTTCATTCTCATGTCTTACCATGAGGAGTAATATCAAAGTCAAAAGAATCTGGGGAAATCCTCAAAACACCAAATAAACCAAAAAGGTTCAAGAATATACTCACTGTTTTGTATTAAAGACATATTTTTATCAAAAGAAAAGTGGGGAGGGACTTACCCTTTTTCTTTTTTAATAAAAAGGCTTACTCTTAACAAAAGGGGTTTACTTTTAATAAACTAGAAAATTCAGTTAAGCCAGACATCTTATTTCCACCCATTTGAGGTTTTGCTACGAGGAGCTATACACAGCTTGCTGCATTCCATGAAGTCTTGAATTCGAGTAAGAGATGAGCATTGTTGCACTCAGGAGAAAAACTGAGCATCTAAATGTTTCCAGCCATCATGGTCACAGTGCTGCTATATTATGCCTCCTCGGGCTTAATTAGCTATTCCTGGTTTCCCCAGACTTTTCAAGTACACCTGAGCAACCTTCACTCAAGTTGGGACATTCGTCTCTGGGGTAGGTTCTGCCACCTCACCAGCATGCCAAGATGACCTGAGAAGATCTAGGTAACTTCCATTATCCAACTCATACATAGAGAAACAAATTTTTTTTTCTTTTTTAAAGAAACGGAGTCTCCATCTGTTGCCCAGGCTGAAGTGCAATGGCACAATCATAGCTCACTGCAGGCTCAACCTCCTGAGCTCAAGCAATCCTCCCTCCTCGGCCTCCCACAGTGCTGCGGTTACAGGTGTAAGCCACAGTGCTGGCCCTGGAAACAATGTAAAGAAATGGTTGTCCATGGCTATCTGGTATTCTGGCCTCCTTTCTAAAAATGTCACTGAACTGTATTAGCAAAATAGTTTCTATGATCCACTGAACTGCCATCGAAATGTTTTCCTAACACTTCTCCTCAGATGCCACTGGGAGGCTTCAGTCATGGCTTCAGAAAGGCTTTCGGGGCAATTACAGACTTGCTGAGCAAGTGGCCAAACCCCAGATCCAGAACTCACTCTAATGTTTGAAAGGCACAGGTTGACACAACATGTTAATTTGCTTCTTTATTATGCAAATTGTACACTACAGGAATAAAAAAGCAGAGGGAAAATTCTGACTGTCCCCAGCAATCAGTTCTTCCTTCTTCTGCATCCCCTGAACCATATGGGTGCTCTATTCTAGCTCTTGGCACTTGTGAATTGCATCCCTGTCTGCTTCCCCCTTGGGGCTGTGAGGTACCTTTCAGGAGAAGCTACTCAACCTTTTGTGTCTCTTGAGCCCAGCAGAGCCTGGAGCAGCAAGGGGGCACGATTAATACTGATAGACTAAAAGTGATTGCACACGCCAAGAATTAACCATATGGGAGAAGAGCTAGGAAGGGAAATATACCCCGACTTACTAAAGGAAACTCCTTCTCAGGATGACAAACGATGGATAACCTCAGATCTCTGGCCCCATGTCCCACTGTAAAGCAGGATCATGATGGGGTGGGCCACTGCTCCAAGTAACTATGACACTATAATACGCTTTTAATGATGAAGGGACCAAGAACAAATGAAACACAGCATTCACTGAAAGCTCATCTGGCAACGTTCCCTCAGTAGCCCTCTCCAGGAAGCATATCTGCTGTGTCCCGATCTTGGCCTTTCTCCTCGGGCTCTCGGCTTAAGAAGTGCCAGCCTTTCACCCTCTCTTCCATGTCATATTTTTTAAATCTCTGTTTATCCTCTGGGCAACCAGTCTCCGTAAGTTTTAAAGGTAATCTGGGAGTTTCAAATCCATCTGAATTTTAGTAAAATTTCCTAAAGTGACAGTGGCAAATGGAGATTTAGAGAAAAACTATTTTGTAAACACTGGGTGTGCCCACATGGGTAATAGAGAGGGCGAACATGTCGCCACCTTGATCCACTCTAAACTCTGTACAGTTGTTTATAGGCAGCTCTAGAGCTGAAACAACATGGTGATTGAAAGTTTGGACACAGATCCTTCCACATGTAAATAGTGCCCACTCATAGGGAAAAAAAAAAAGAACTATAAACAAGAGATGACCTTTTTCTAATTTGTATCACAGAGTATCAAATGTGAGGGTAAATTGCTTCAACTTCCATTCATGCTGATTGACAAAATAAAATACATTGTTCTTTTGTTTGTTTGTTTGTCGTTTTGAGACAGGGTCTCCTTCTGTCACTCAGGCTGGAGTGCAGTGACCCAACTGCCACTCACTTCGGCCTCCAAATCCTGAGCTCAAGTGATCCTCCCGTCTTGGCCTCCCAACGTGCTGGGGCTACAGGCATAAGCCACTGCGCCCAGCCCATTGTTTATTTCTTATATTTTAGACCTATATTCCCTTTTCCACTTCTTGCATGACCTAATATTTTATAGTCTCTAAAGTGCTTCAGTCTATCAAATTAGCAATGGAAAAAAACTTTAATTTACAACCAAACTGGCAGTTCAAATATACTAGTTATAGGAAAACATTTCAGGCTGAGCACGAGGACCCATGCCTGTAATCCCAGCACTTTGGGAGGCCGGCCGGGGCATGAGGATCACTTGAGCTCAGGAGTTCGAAACCAGCCTGGGCAACATGGTGAAACCCCATCACTACTAAAAATACAAAAAATTAGCCAGGTATGTTGGTGTGCACCTGTAGTCCCAGCTACTCGGGAGGCTGAGGTGGGAGGACCACTTGAGCCTGGGAGGCAGAGGCTGCAGTGAGCTGAGATCATGTGCCATTGTACTCCAGCCTGGGTGATAGAGTGAGACCCTGAAAAAAAGAAGAGAAAGAAGAGAAGAGAGAAGAGAGGAGAGAGGAGAAGAGAAGAGAAGAGAAGGAAAACAAACTTCAAAGCTTTTTATTACAGACATCTAAAAGGCCCAGGTGATTAAATGTTTCACACATGCCTAAATTTTACTCTATTCCAAGGCTTTTAAAAGAATGTTAGAGAAAAGTAGAACAATAAGAAGGTGCAAAACAGCATACAATGAAACATGCCTTTTTCCAAGAAAATGCTGTTTTAGAGTCTCATGCCCTTCTTGCACAGTAGCATGTTTCAATCAACCAGGGGACACCAAAAAGAAATCTTACAGATCACCTTTAGATTTAGAATGGGAGTAACAATCTGACTTGGAAGTCAAAGGTCCTCTAACACTGCCTGGAAGCGCGGTGGTCAGTGGTTAAGCCTGAGGTGCTGTCAAGGCATTGGGCTTCAGCTAAATCAGATTCATAAGCAAAACTAACAACTGAAGAAAACAGAAACTCCTTTAACCTTTGTTCCTTCTGTTAGGGAGGATTATGCTTGTGGTAGCAGGAAATGGTGACAAAATTCCAAATGGTAGTAATTTATATTCTGGAAAAAGCAAGCTAGAGCAACATCACATGATAATCCAGGCTGAATCTTCTCTGAAGGTAATGTTCTTTGGAAGAACCTCTGCCCCTGCTCTCCTTAGCTGTACACCTTCCAGCAAGTGCTAGGAGGCCCAACCGTCCTGAAAGGAACTAGCCCTAATCTGCATCTCTCCCAGAGGCAGCCCAAACTGTTTCTCTGCATTGTTTTGTGTTATGGCTTTGTGGAACTTTTAAAGCTGAAATCATTTCACACATGAGGAACACACACAGAACACTTAAGTAACTGGTGCCAGGCCACGTAGCTCATCTGAGTAAATGCTAAAACTGAAACTCACTTCTTTTGACTTTCTAGTCTCTCCATTTACACTACCGCCGCCTAAAAATCAAGTCTGCTTTGCAACTTTTAAAGTCATTTGTATTTTCCACAAGAATTTCTGGAAAGGAAAGGGATAAACAGAAGGAAATCGCAATTCCTATCTGGAACATTAAAGTACAGATTTCACTTTCTTTTAGAAAAAAAAAAAAAATGGCACTAGCAGCATCTTTCTAGGCTGCAGCAAATGTAAAAATTATCTGAGGAAAGGAATCCCAAAGGAGTGTTACGTGTATCGATTACAGACCTAGGCTGCCCAGTTCAAATCTCAGAGGTGCCACTTCTTTTTTTGTTTGTTTTTTTTGAGACGGAGTCTCACTCTGTTGCCCAGGCTGGAGTGCGGTGGCACGATCTCGGCTCACTGCAACCTCCAACTCCCAGGTTCAAACGATTCTCCCACCTCAACCTCCCGAGTAGCTGGGATTACAGGCACCTGCCATCATGCCCGGCTAATTTTTGTGAAGACGGGGTTTCACCATGTTGGCCAGGCTGGTCTTGAACTCCTGACCTCAGGTGATCCATCCACCTCAGCCTCCCAAGATGCTGGGATTACAGGCATGAGCCACTGCTCCCAGCCTCAGAGGTATCACTTCTATGACTAGTACCTTTCTCTACCTCAGTTTCCTGATCTATACTGTGGTGACAGTAGTAACAGGACCAACTTCAGTGGGTTACTTGGAGAATTAGATGAGTTTTTTGGGGGAGGCCGAGGTGGGCAGATCACTTGAGGTCAGGAGTTCAAGACCAGCTTAGCCAACATAGTGAAACCCCATCTCCACTAAAAATACAAAAATTATCCAGGCATGGTGGCATGCACATGTAATCCCAGCTATTCGGGAGGCTGAGGCAGAAGAATCGCTTGAACCTGGGAGGTGGAGGCTGCAGTGAGCTGAGATCATGCCACTGCACTCCAGCCTGGGTGACAGAGCAAGACTCCATCTCAAAAAAAAAAAAAAAATTATGTCTGGCATATAGAACAATTCTTGGAACACAGTAAGTGCTATAAAGCTGTTAACTATTTTCATCATGTAGGGAGGTGGTATATGCTTAAAATAAGGAAATAGTGTAACGAAGACCCAGTAATTTTTATGTAAAACAAAAAAAGCAAAAGTCTAGGAGTTCCAAAAACACAAATTGTTGAAGTTTTAGAAACACTAACAAGAGGCTCTGAAACTTTAAGGTAAAGAACAATGAAAGGAAAAGCAACGACATTCAATAATGCAAACACATCATTGCCCGGATCTGGCATGGTAATTCTCAGTAATTCTTATCTAACTGGGAGAATATAGTATATCCCAGCCCCTCCCCCTCCACCATCCTCTTCTCCATAAATCAGGCAAAATGCCTGATTAAAGCAGATGGCTGTGAAATCAGATGCCCTGCAGCTCTGAAGGCTGAAGCATCCTACTCAGAACACCAGGAGAAACAGGATCTGAAGATGCCAGAACAGGTTCTCCGTGGAGAACGTTCTTTCCTCACTCATTATAATACGATATCTTCAGGCTGCCAGTGAGAGAAACCGGGAGAGAAAGACCACTAGGAAAACCAGCAATTAGGGTTTTTGGCAAGGAAAGAACGGGCTCGGGGTGGGCTTGCCTTCTTGAAATAAGCTGAGCACTGGATATAAGAGAAGGGGCAGAGGGGTGGCCACTTGAAGGGGGACAACAAGAGCTTAAGGCCCCTATATTATTCCTTCACTGCAAATAATTAAAATTAACTTTAAAAACAATTGTTCATCAGCACGTGTATCTTTCTCCCCTTCACCTATGCTGTGGGTTTTCTCTGCTCCTCATACCCAGGTCTGCTGGGAGTCACCAAGATCACTAGACCCACGACAATCTCAGGGGAACCCTCATTTTATTCACCTGTGTCAACTCCGTCTTCCATTTTTCCTAAAGCATAATCTTTATCACACCACTCGTCAGCTTAAACTTTGTTTTAATGGACTCACAATGCCTAAGTGGTTAAAAAGAAAAAAGCCTTCCAAAAAATGACCCCCAAATCAAATTCTATCTTTGTCTCCACAAGGCTTCTCCATGCAACCTACACGCCAGGGTTTTCTTGCCTTCTAGCCTGTGTTCTCGCCATTTCGTTCCCCTGCTTGCAACCTCCGTCACCTCCTCTCCCCCATCCAAACTCCTAATTCTGTCTTATTCTTTTAGCCTAAATCACTACCTCCTCTTCAGTGAATTTTTTTCTTTACATCCCATACATTTTTTCTATCTACGGTCCTGCAGACTCACCTGAAATTAGCCATCCTCATTCCTGTATCCTATAATGTTTTTGATACTACTAACAGGGTCTTTTATTAAATTGTATTATAATACTTATCTCCGCAAACAGACCATAAGCTCATTTAGAGAAAATACGGGCTTTTTATTCATAGATGCTGACACCCTCTACGTGCTTAATATGTTTGTGGCAATTTCTACAGCAATTGTTCATGCCTTTTCTACAGTCTCTGCCTAACTCATGAAACAAAAGACAGGTAAAACAGCAATCCCACCCACCCCAGTCACTTTAAAACCGAGTATCTAAGAAGAGAGATAATAAATAATCTGATTTCAAAACAAAATATAAATTTTTTTCATTCAGTGGAGTTTCTGCTGCATACAAAGCTTAACAAGGATTAAACACATGTGCACACAAATGCACAGATAGGTGTGAGCCTCAAGTAGCAGAGACGGCACATATGTGATAAACCATAGGCAGCAAATGTTCATAATACAGGCTAAGGCGGGGTACAGATGATAACAGCTCTAACAGAGATTCTTTGTGGATTGCGATGGTCAGGAAGGTCTTCCCAGGGTAACTGGGATTTGGAGAACTGTGATCTTTCATACTGGAGCAGAAGAAAGGAAAGCATTTCAGATTGGCTAGGTAAGAATGGAGGAGAGAAAGAGAGTATCACGAGAAGAGACTTAAAAGTACAGAAACCTGAAGTTGTTTGGGAAGATTATAAAACAATTAGTTTTGCTGGGACGGATAAGTGAAGTGACAATGGGACACACTGCTAGAGGAGTGGTTAAGGAAAACCCAGGTTGAGAGGTTTGGGTTTGATCTTACTTCAGCATCAATCCTGCTTGGATTTGGATTGTTATCTACAAGGATATATATTTGCATAAAAAGAGTCCATTTGACCGGGCGCAGTGGCTCATGTCTGTAATCCCAGCACTTTGGGAGGCAGAGGTGCAAGGATCACTTGAGGTCAGGAGTTCGAGACCAGCCTGGCCAACATGGTGAAACCCCATCTCTACTAAAAATACAAAAATTGGCCAGGCATGGTGGTGGGCGCCTGTAATCCCAGCTACTCAGGAGGCTGAGGCAGGAGAATCACTTGAACCCAGGAGGCGGAGGTTGCAGTGAGCTGAGATTGCGCCACTGCATTCCAGCCTGGTGACAGAGTAAGACCCCGTTTCAAAAATAAATAAATAAATAGTCCATTTATACATCACTTGTAATCATCTGTACCTGTTTTCATACAGATTACTCTTCTTTTAGTTTTTTTAATCCAAAGTAGGATCTGCAGAATAACATTCCTATAAATTGCTCTGAAAGGGGCTGAGGTAGGCATTCAGGAGTTAAATAAGTCTGGAAAATAATAACTGTTTTATCTCCGTTCTGGAGAATAACAGTGCATGTTAGGATAGTAAAGGCACTGAGAAGTCCTGCAGTAAACAGCCTCGTTTACCTCTGTATTTCCTCATATTTCAAAACTTTTTTTTTTTTGAGAACCTAGTTGGGAAATGCAGAACTCTAGGCAATACAGACTATTAAAAAAATAGCATTCACATATTTTAAAGTGTGGACCACAGAGTTAAAATGAAGGAGGAAATACAGATGGAGCTGGAGCTGGAAAATGAAGAGAAATGAAGGTGCTAAGAGGTCTGAACATTCTGTTTCAAATTAAAGTCAACCAGACACTCTTCCACAAACTGCCAGAGCTCAGTGGTTCTGTGAACACCTATCAAAAACATTTCCTCCAAGTTCAGATACGGTTGTGTAAATCCCTAGGTAAGAGCAAACAAAAAAATTAAAAGAATAATAATCTGTATGAAAACAGGTATAGATGATTACAAGCAATCTAGAAATGGACTCTTTTCTATGTAAATATGTAGCCTTGTAGATAGTAATCCAAAATCAAAGGCATGTGTGGTTTAGAACATTTATCTTTTAAACCAGGTAAGACTGGTTCCTGCTTTGAGATCCTAGAGTCCCGAAGAACAAGCCAATCGTCACACAATACTAATGGAAACGCTATGAGTTCAAAGGGCAAAGTAATTAACATTCGTGTACAAAACAGGAGTGGATTTATGATTTTCAACACTTTGAATCTCCACTCATCCAGTCTTCATTCTACGCATATGGAAGTGCTTTACAAATGTTGTTTCTAATCCTTTCACACAGAGAAGACTTTCAGGCTCAGAAAATCCTTGAACTCTTTCAAGAGCTCATTTAGTAAACACTCTATAGCAGCTCTCTCAGCTGGCATTTTCCAAGTGGCACCTCCAGAACTTGCATTCCTTGAGATGTCAATGGACACAGCATACGAAAGAGCTCCTATGGCCTGGTGTAGGGGGCACGATTGATAGGTTTCCTTACTGCAGAGCTTCTCAGAGGCTTTACAGCATTCCACATGGGGACTCTCCAGGGCTGGGAGGCACTGTGCTCCATGTCCACGTCACTCACCCGGGACCGCTTCTTTCATGAGTCCTGCATGCCACCGATGTTCTCAGATGACCTTGTGGGAGACACAAGGCTACCTGCTTCCTGCAGGAGTTGGCTTGTTTCTTAGGTCGGAAGATCCTGAACTATGATGACATGAGCAACCTAAACATCCCCAGTGAGATTGGTGGGCTCCCTGGTGTGGCAAAAGGAGTTCTGCAACAAGCCTTAGGCCCTCCCAGTGTCTGTCACCTCCCCTCTGACCGGAAATAACCACGCCTTCATTGTAGGCCTCACGAGGTGGTAGTGACGGTCCAGGGAGGCCCTGTGTTTACAAGGAAACCGCACTGTC
This sequence comes from Symphalangus syndactylus, assembly GCF_028878055.3. Lineage (NCBI taxonomy): Eukaryota > Metazoa > Chordata > Mammalia > Primates > Hylobatidae > Symphalangus > Symphalangus syndactylus. The sequence continues at coordinate 157,018,102 of NC_072426.2, read as the reverse complement.
CAGGTCCCACAGGGCACCGTTAGACAGAGGTGGCGGGGCGCAATCCCTGCCTCTTCTGAGTTTCCTTGGTTTTTCTCAGAACACTAATTACCCTTGATCTTAAAACACAATTTGCCCCCAAAGCCTGTACCGGGCCCTCAGGGTGTAAACCCTGCCGACTCTTGCATGGCTTCTTCTTGCGACTCAAATGCGTGCCAGCCTCTCCCGCGCAGGGGCCTCCCACTGCTCCCTCCCATGGGCAGCTCCTCCCTGGGTCTTCCCATTATCACTTCTTCAGAAGGGCATTCCCTGGTCACCGTTGTAGAGGCACCCTCTGACAGCTGTCTTCTGGCCCATTCCGGTGTTTTATTTTCCTCACAACACTTAACACTGGCCGGGCACAGTAGCTCATGCCTGTAATCACAGCACTTTGGGAGGCCGAGGTAGGCAGATCACGAGGTCAGGAGTTCAAGACCAGCCTGGCCAACATGGTGAAACCCCGTCTCTACTCAAAATACAAAAATTAGCCAGGGGTGATGGCACATGCCTGTAATCCCAGCTACTAGGGAGGCTGAGGCAGAAGAATCGTTTACACCCAGGAGGCAGAGGTTGCGGTGAGCCGAGATCGCGCCACTGAACTCCAGCCTGGGTGACAGAGTGAGACTCTGTCTCAAAAAACAAACAAACAAACAACAACAACAACAAAAAAACACTTAACATTATCTGAAATCACCTCATTCTCATATGCTTTTGTTGTCTGGCTCCTGCCTCTGAAACGTAAGCTCCCTGGGGACAAGAACTGTGTGGTCTTGCGCCTGGGATCTAGGAAACCCTCACGAAGTATCTGTTGAGTGTTAGAAGTTTAGGAAAATGACTAAATTCGGTAAGAAGGGAAGGGGAAATCGTGTGGATGGGGAGAGATGAGGCTCCTGTGATCCTGTAACGTTCTAGTTACCACCTGGATGGTGGTTACATGGGGCTTTGCACTTTGCAATCATCCACTGAGCTGTAAATTGGGCTCTTCCGGGTCCTAATTTAAACTAAAATAGTTGTTGGTATATTAGCGGTTAGATAATCATAAATATAGGAAAAATGATAACTGCTACTATTTTTGAGGACCCACAATGAGCCCTATGCTCTGCGAGGCACTTTACATACGTTGTTGCATTGTGTCTTCCAAACATCCCTACCGGTAATCACCACAACCCATTTTACAGATGAAGAAGCTGTGGCGCCCAGGGACCAAGTGACTTGTTCATGGTCACATAGCTAAGATGCAAAACTGCAATCCCAAGCCAGTGTGTTCCAACTCCAAAATCCACAAGCTCTCCTAAACCCTGCCTGAAAGTCACTTCTCACGTCAGAACTGGTATTTTGAGGTGTCCTTATCTCTCCCTAGAGGCTATCGCAGGCTAAGAGAGGCTGAAAGCTCCCCGGCTCTCCCTCTTCTTGGGTACCTATGAACGCTACAGTGGAACAAACTTCACCATGGCGGCAAACACAGCAGCAATGGTCAAACAAAGACGGGCAGAAAGAGCCCCATTTGCCCCACTGCAGCAGGGTGAGGACCCCCCAAGGTAACGGGGCAGTCCACTCCCACCTGGGGGTTTTGCTGAACCTCAGTGGTGGCGGCAGCTCCTTCTGAGATCTAGGGGGTCCTGCCTGCTCCTGAATTTGAAATCTGACCAGGTTCTGTGTTTTTCTCCCTGTCATTTTGAACTTCTTTGGAAGAAACAGCACTTTTAGTCAGGAGAGATCTGGAGAGAAAGAAGTAGTGGGGAGAAAATGCACTTTGATAATTTTTTTCCCGAACAACTACTTGCATGTTTGGATTAGTGTACCGTAACAACAACTGAAAAGGATTTGTTTCTCCAAATAAAGGGTCACCTTGGAGTGATTAGCATGGCTGCCAACGCGTAATCCCTTTGCAAACAACTAATGGCGGCACTGACAAGTTTCTACAGGAAGATGCTTGGCAGGCGAGCACTGTGGGAAAGGCTCTGTCTTCCACCTACGGAAACGCGGATGGAAATGGAATCGTTTGCTTTTCCTTCCTTGTGTCTGAGAGATTCCCCCAGTGGCTATGGGGTTTTTCATAAAAGTGTCAGGCCCTATCGGAAATTTGATGACAGCCACACACATTATCAAATAAATAAAAAGAACGGCCTTTTGTCTCACCTTTGAAGTTCCCTTAAGTTAGTCTGATAGCGTCTCCCTCTGCCACGTTTCCTGTCTCTCGAATAATGAGATACTTTCTAATTAGCATATCACAAATATTCCTGATTTTCTTTACAAGTCCTGATACATTTTTAAATGTTTCTTTTAAAGCATATCAGGATTTTTCACACTCTATAAAGAGGTAGGGGAATTCAAGCAATGTGTCAACTCAATTCTCCGATTTTTTCTTTTTTTGTTGTTTTTTGTTTTTTGTTTGTTTTGTTTTGCTTTAAGCCAGCTGGCAGCATGCAATAGTGGGAAGGTCACAGCACTGAAAGCCAGAAGTCCTGGATTGGGGTTTTGGCTGGGCCACTAATTAGCTATGTCATTTTAGGCAAATTGCTTCACCTTTGAGGGCCCATTTCCTTTTCTGTATAATGATGAGGCTGGACCCAGTGAGAAGTCCCTCACAGTTTAAAGGACTATGTTCTATTTGTGAAGCTTAAATCATTCCTCATCTCCCTTTTCAAAAACTGGAACAAGTTATTTTCTTTGATTTAAAAATTCACAGTGAACTACATCCTAAATAGGTAGACGTCGGTAAAAAAAAAAAAAGAATATGATTTTAAAGGGACACAGATATTTAATTGCAGAATTATATATTCTCTTTAAACAGCAAAGAGGCTTTTTGACTAGTTTTAATATACTAACAAATACATACACACACACACACATTCTAATCTGCCAGGAAATTCTGTCAGTAAATATCTAATCTAATCTAATCTGTCAGTAAACGCAACTGACATGAACAAATCCTAATATACAGAATATTGTGACAAGGAAAATAAAGTCCTAGATATCAAAGTCTTTCTAGTCTTTGGTATAGTCGGAAAAAAAAATCCATTCAGTTCAGTAAGATCATTTGGGTCACCCCAGTGACATGCGGTTTTCAGGATTTGACTTGTGATATCAAAATCATAAAAATACAGAAATTTACCTTGCTTTCAATGACAATTTCCCTGCATGCAAAGGCCATGCCTTCTGTGCGTCACCATTTACTTTGTCTCATCAAAACTGTCCGCTGGGTGGGTGGAGATGGCTCTGTAAGCCTGTTCATCCCCTGGCCCTGCCGCCTCTGTCATGCCAAGCCACACCAACACCCACCATCTGGCCCCTGCCCTTCCCAGGCTGCCCACCACCCCCAGTCTCCTCTGCCACCCCTCAAATGCCTGCTGTCATCCTCTTTGGTCACTGCCAGCTGAGCTCCGTAGGTGCCTGTCACAGGATAAGACCAGCTCCAATGTCACCCAGATGGACACCCTTTCTTGCTCCCCAGTACCACGATCTTGCCCTATTGCATTTGTCTGTTTACATGGCTGTATCTGCCCTACTGCAGTAGGAGCTGGAGTTCGGAGGCACTTTGGTCACCTCTTCAGTCCCAAGACCTGGCAGCACGTGACACCCTACAACACTGGGGAGAGGGAGAGAGAGAATGGGCCACGGCAGGGGCACAGCGATGAGCAAGGCACCGTGGGATCCCAGGAACTGCCCCTCCTAATCCCAAGGTGTAGCCTATGACAACCACCAAGCTTGGTCCAAATAATATATCTTATTCAGAGGAGAGAAAGAATCCTGAAGACTGAGAAAGGCACGAAACCATTCCTACAGTAGAGGAATGCGGGGCGGGGTGGCAGAGGGCCATAGGAAGCTGCCTATGCTTTTCAGCAGAAGAGCAGCAAGAACGATTAAGTGTGAGGATGACTTAGGGGCGGTGTGTATAATACACTGAAATGGTGTAGAGATGAAGGTGCAAATTGCTTCCAATAATTATGCAGCCATGAAAAGAAGTATTATATTTCCAGATACAGAAAAGCAATCATAGAAGCTAAGTATAAAGAAGTCGACTACAAAACAATATAGATAACATAATCATGATTTGTAAGACTTTTTTCACATTTGTATAGATGAGGATATTTTGATAGATACATGGGAAAAAGTCTAGAGGGATAACTATCAAAGCCTCAATAGGGACATTATCTGAATGGTGAAATGTGTGGTTTTCCCATCCCTCCCTTCCTTCCTTCTTTCCTTCTTTCTCTTTTTCTCTATTTTCTAATTATTTTCCACCATGAACGTGAACCACTTGGGTAATTTTTTTAAATCTCTGAGGAAGTAAATGCCCCATCTATAAATATGAAACAGTGCAGGAATGAGGCAGGGAGGCTCCGGCCGTGGGCAGAGGCAACAGGAATGGAAAGTTGGAAGCAGAGCTGAGCACAACGACAGCAGAAGAGCTGCCGGGTGGGTGGCGGACTGGGTAAGGATCTGAAGGGAAACTAGAGCTGTAGTGGGACTCCCAGGCTTGCAGCCCGCATACGGTGGGAGACGCAGTTCACAGTGTCAGGAATGGGCCAGCAGCAGGGCACTTAGCTTGGAGGAACAGATTGTGGGTTTCACTGTGGAGCTGCTTTGTCTGAAGTGTGGACAGGTCATCCAGGAGGTGGAGGGGCACGGGAGAGCCTACGGATGGGGCTGTGCAGTGAGGTCAGGCATGGCGCCTCCTGAGGGTTCCCCAGGGAGCCTGCACTTCCCCAGGGGTTGTCCTTCCAGCTGTGCTGGGGAGGCCTATTTACCACCCGCTTCCTCGCTGTGGACTCCAGGAGGCAGGGACCCAGTTTTTGGCCTCATCCTTCTACTCCAATGCCTGGATCAGTTCCTGGGGTATAAAAGGCACTCGATAAATGTTTGAGAAATGAATGACTGACTCCTGTAGGGAGACAAGAGTGGATGAATTATCATTATCCCAGGGAGAGAACAGGGGGATGGGCAGGACTGAAACCTGGGGATACCCTCAGAGGCATGGGAGGCAGCAGTGCCGCCAACAGCATCGATGCAAACAAGGACAGAGCAGCTTTCCAGAAACCAAGGAAGGGGGGCTGCAAAGCAGACAAGGACACCAGCAGCCCTGGGGCCGAGCTGGAGGAGAAGGAGACAGGGCTGGGGGGAAGTTTCCTCTATTCCACAGCTGCCCGTGATTCCGGAAGTGGCAAGGACCCCAGAGGTAAGAGGTAAGAAGATAAAAGGAATGAAAGCAGAACATCTTTTAAGTTATGTGGTGACGAGGTAAAATAAGTAGTCTAAGAAGCTGAATCGGGCAGAACTTCAAATTCGGAGATGACCTGCACATGTCAGTATGTGGGAGGCTGGGAATCCAGGCAGCGGCGGCACTGCCTTCAATGGGATAACCAGTCCTGCGGGATAACCAGTCCTGTGGGATAACCAGTCCTGCAGGATAACCAGTCCTGTCAGATGACCAGTCCTATGAGGCAACCAGTCCTGCGGGATAACCAGTCCTGCGGGATGACCAGTCCTACGAGGCGACCAGTCCTACGAGGCAACCAGTCCTATGGGATAACCAGTCCTGTGGGATAACCAGTCCTGCGGAATAACCAGTCCTGCGAGATGACCAGTCCTGTGGGATAACCAATCCTGTGGGATGATCAGACCTGCAGGATGACCAGTCCTGAGGAATGACCAGACTTGCAGGATAACCAGACCTGCAGGATGACCAGTCCTGAGGAATGACCAGACCTGCAGGATAACCAGTCCTGCAGGATAACCAGCTCTGCAGGATGACCAGTCCTGTGAGGTAATCAGTCCTATGGGACAACCAGTCCTACAGGGCAACCAATCCTACCAGGCAGAAGGATTACCCTATAGAAGGGAGAGGAAGGCTTGTTTGATCTTCCTGTCCTCCAAACCCCTCCAAACCCTCTCCCAGCCTCTACCACACAATTTAGTCTAATTATCCACTCATCTCTCTCCCTGCCTCTTCACATGTCCTCTCTCCTCAGTCAGATGCCACAGACCAAATCTCCAGGACTTTCCAAAGTAAATTCTCAATAAGACTTGGTAGCTGACTGTTTTGATCCCATAGGGTAAGTGTCAAAAAAAATAAAGCTACACACATTAATGTATATGCACTAACTATTAAACAGACACTACTGAAAAAAGACTATTTTTAAAGTAGCACTTTCATATCTCCCTTCTCTTCTTCTGTAACAACAAAACACCCCATTATTCTCGGGCAAGGGACCTATCATCCCCCGGGGTCCAAGACAGCTAACTGCAAAGCAATGTTCACATGAACCACCCTACCATTAGCTGCAGTCAGCCAGGGGCAGGTGGCTGAGAGCAGGGACGGCTTTTAGACAAGGCTTTGCAGACAGATCCCTGAATTGCCCTTCAGCTTGGATGGAGACTGCTGAGGGAAGGTGGAAAGAACAAAATTAATTCCCACACCTGTCGAATACGAGGTTAGCAAGTAAGTTGAATCACACACATTACTTTAAGTGTTTAATGCTGAAAACTACTCATCCAAGTGTTCACTTTGCAATTAATTGTGCGTATCTGCGTCTCTGCTCCTGAAGGGTGCTCTCTGTTAGGGCAGCCCATGCCGTTTCTTTAATTAATGGTGCAGATTCTTTTAGTTCATAGGCTCGTCTTGGGGGAGTAATGCAGGCATGTGTGAAAGGGGCCGTGAGCCTTTCTGGACACTCGGATCCTATTTGATAAATTATTGCTTCAATACACGAAATGGGCCTCAGTGTCCTAGAAACCTGTGACCAGCCTGTTCGAGACCCCAGGGTGTGCACTTAGGATGTTTCTGAGAGGTCCATCCCTGCAGCAAGATGCTACCACCAGGCCAGAAATGAGACCTAGGCTGGAAGCGAACTCAGAGGAGATGGACCAGAGCAGCTGCCAGCTTCAGCAAAGCTTGCCCTACTCCTGACCCAAACCAGAGCAGCTGCGGCCAGAGCATTCTCCGAATGTTCACCATAGGCAGAAGATTCCCATCAAAGTAGCATCACAAGGCAGCTAAAATGCCAAATGTCATTTCAAAAAGAAGCCAGGATGGAAGTGAAGGGCCTGCACTTGCCCCACATTTGCACGCTTCCAGACAAATCATTAACATTCCTCAACACATCATTCCAACCATACCTTCCGCTGCATAAAGTCTTCTTGCTTGCTCACGTGTATTTTTGCAATAGGAGAAATCAACTATGCCTACTTAGCACTTTCTTTTCTTAAGCCTTAAGATGCTTACATATACATTTTGAAAAGTATACTATAAGCATGTTCATAATACACTTCACAAAAGATTTTCCCACACTGAGGTTATTTTCAAAACATATGCCAAATAGACGACCATTCGTTTTTCTTCAATAATAAGCTTGGATTTCCAAGCTACCCTTGTCATAAGTTACACTTTCCAGGAAAAAGAAGTGAACATGTGGAAATGATATGAACGTTTCTAGGACACTGGGGTCCATTTAGTGTATTGAAGCAATAATTTATCAAATAGGACCCAAGTGTCCAGAAAGGCCCACGGCCCCTTTCACACATGCCTGCATTACTCCCTCAAGACGAGCCTATGAACTAAAAGAATCTGCACCATTAATTTAAAAAACGGCATGGGCTGCCCTAACAGAAGAGCACCCTTCAGAAGAAGAGATGCAAATACGCACAATTAAATTTCAAAGTGAACACTTGGATGAGTAGTTTTCAGAAGTAAACACTCAAAGTAATGCGTGTGATTTAACTTACTTGCTAACCTTGTATTCGACAGGTGTGGAAATTAATTCTGTTATTTGCACCTTCCTTCATTTTAATTTGGCCACATACTCTGTATTACATCATTCTGTGAATCTTAGCTTACCAAAGAAAAATATTGGGGTGAAGAGTTTCTTACTTAAACATTAAGATTTCAGGGGTTGCAAAGAATGAACAAATCTATCCATGGAACATTTCATATCCGGGACACTAGTCTAAGTATCAAAGATCTAAGATTTTAATGTTGCCAAACTAGCTAAGAATTGACAAATATTATACTAAATTCATATGCATGTTAAAAAAACATTCCCTGTTTATAAGCAATCTTCCATATGTGTTGGATAGAAAAGCACTAAGTGATAATTGGCTGACTTCTCCAATCTGTCATTAATTGTCATTTTTAAGTTGAAATGATTCCATTAAATTTTATTTTCAGTGCTCTATATCAAAATCATTTATGAGAAAGTTTCTATTTCTCCATGAGATGTCAAATAATTTACCTAACAGTCCCATTTACATAGGATGTAACTCTATTTTTATGTAAACATTTTAGGTAAATGGGCTTCTCTTATTCACTACTTGTTATTTTAAAACACTTTTACTTTTTATAAAAAATAATAAACTCACCATCCCCCCTGCCCCCTGCCATGAATCTAGCTTTTCAAGGGCTAGAGTTTAGGAGTTCAGGTCTAATATCTCTGAACAAATATAAGCACTGATTAAAACACACAGACACGCACAAAAACATCTGATGTGAAACTTGCATGTTTTATGTTTAGTCTCTATCTATGAGCCTCAACTGCAGGGAATCTAACCATTGGCCCAAGTTATAATGTCAAATAAACACTGGGCAAAACATTCTTCTACTGATATTTAATGCAGGTTTATCAGAAAGTACCTTCTCAAGAATAGTAGAAAAGTCCAAGCTAAGTGATCTATGGTAGTGATGAACCAATTCATTATTCAAGACACTTATATGTGTTTTGTGATGACCTTTCCACAAGTTTCAGGAAAGAACACAAAACCCATCACATAAGAGCAATCTGAAATCAGAGAGCACTTTACAGATACTTCTACATTTACAGAAGAAATCGTGGAAGCATGAAGGCCTGGTATAGTAAAGGTTTGAAACAATGGGATATCCCACGAGACATGCAAATAACCCCTCCAAATAAATCTGATGTTTCTGATTATAGACAAATTCTAACATCGCCAGAACAGAATAGTCAGGTTTTATGAAGTATTATATTTAAAAATTCAAACCAATTTCTGAGTTTCCTCCATCTGACAACACACCCCAGAGTTCAATATACTTACACTCCAGTCTGGGTCCTGGGTTTCTGGTTTTTGCAAGAGGTCTGTAAAATGTACAGATGGTAATAATCTGTGACTTCCTTCAAATCCTGACGACTGCTGCTTTTATTCTCTTGATTTCCTTTGGTGCCAAAGATGTCGTTCTAGTCCAGAGTTACCGCACGTTAAGTGAAACTGCTGTCAACATTTTATTACATTCACTATTTCGAGTTTCCTGATAGCTAACTCAAACATTAAAGATAGCTGTATCTGTCTATTTTTCAATCCTCTTTTTCTTTTTCCCTCCAAGGAAAGGTGTGGGATCTCCTTAAGCAGCCCAGAGATTTAAAGTTGTGTGTTTCCAGGCTGCATTAAAATAAATCCTAATGCAATTCATTTCTACCTTCAGACATTTCTTCCCTTCCCTGGTTGCTCCGGCAGTGTTAATTTTCTCACACTCTCCTGTAGTGGTGAACGACTTGTCTGGGCAAGTAAGATAACACTTGGGCAGGAGATTAAAAACCCACATTGAAGTCATTAAGGACCGACGGGGCTGGGCCCTGAATCCGCTCAGCGCAGTCTCCAAACACCATCACCTGACGAAACGCAAGGGAAAAGCCTGACAATGAAGACAATCTCCTTTTGGCACTTCCAGGACCTTGAGCCACCTGTGTTTTATAGAAGAGAACAGTCCTTCAACTTAGATGCCAGAACAAGGAGGAAATGCCTTACTTTGATTTCGTTTCACCTTGAATTATGGAATCTGGGAACCACTGCTGAGGTCTAGAACTAGGGTGACCATAAGTCCCACTCTGCCCAGAAAAGTTCCTGCGCGCGATTATTCCTAATAATGCCTTTCCCTCTCCCAAGTGCCCCGGGTTCATCAGTCAATGACTTGCCTACCTTATCTGGAGCTTCAACCTCAGTTCTGGGAAGTTCTTTACATTTGCCATCTATGTTTGAAAAAGCAGTTGACACCCATACCCTAAAATCACAAGTCTGAATAGCAACTTGACCATTTTGACCATCAGGAACTTACAGATTTCTACTCTCTACTACTTATGCTGACGCACCCTTACACTAACTTACAAAACCATTCATTTTATTAAATAGGTTTTAATTAATTTCCTCTTCCTTATTAACATAAATCTTAAAAGTTCCACCTCTAAATACAGAAAAAAAGAACCTCCCATGGCTGAAGGGCATGCTGCTTCCGAGGTAGAGGGTGTGGTCAGATTGTTCAACCTAGAATTAACCTTGATGTGACTATGATGAGGCAGCATCATCCTTTCTGTCATCCTTTCTCCCATTTGCCACATGATGAAAGAATGGAGGAGAAGGTGGCAACGTGTTCTTCTTCTTTTGACTTCTTCTTTTTTTCTTGAGACGGAGTCTCACTCTGTCGCCCAGGCTGGAGTGCAGTGGTGCGATCTTGGCTCACTGCAGCCTCCACCTCCTGGGTTCAAGCAATTCTCCTGCCTCAGCCTCCCAAGTAACTGGGATTACAGGCACCTGCCACCAAGCCCGGCTAATTTTTGTATTTTTAGTAGAGACAGGGTTTCACCATGTTGGCCAGGCTGGTCTTAAACTCCTGACCTCAAGTGATCCACCTGCCTCGGCCTCCCAAAGTGCTGGGATAACAGGCGTGAGCCACGATGCCCGGCTCTTTTGACTTTTTTAAAAAAGAAATCTCATAAGTATCAATTACTATAAGTGAAAATCATAAAGAATAATAAGCACAAATCCTTGTCTTAAGGATGGAAAAGATGGCATTCTCCAAAAAAATTTTTTTTCTCCTTGAAGAATCTAAATAAACTTTTTGAGCATTTAAGAAAACGCAGGCTGGGTGTGGTGGCTCACGCCTGTAATCCCAACACTTTGGGAGGCCGAGGTGGGCAGATCACCTGAGCACAGAAGTTCAAGACCAGCCTGGCCAACATGGTGAAACCTCGTCTCCACTAAAAATATAAAAATACAAAAAATTAGCCAGGCGTGGTGGCTGGAGCCTGTAATCCCAACTACTTGTGAGGCTGAGGCAGGAGAATTGCTTGAACCCGGGAGGTGGAGGTTGTGGTGAGCCAAAATCATGCCACTGCACTCCAGCCTGGGCAACAAGAGTGAAACTCCATCTCAAAAAAAAAAAAAAAAGAAGAAGAAAAGAAAAAGCAAATGCAGCTATTTGGGAGAAACTGGTTATATTTAAAAAACATTAGGAAAGAAGAATCAACCAGAAATCAGAGGAATCTGGGAAAAAAATCATAGGACAATAAAATAAAATGGAAATAAATACAACCCTTGGAGTGGCTTCTCCTTCATGGCGCATACACAGAAATGATGTGCCGAACTCCCAACGCCCTCTCCCTTCACAATCTCACCCCATCCTGATCCCGGCGTGTCGATGGCTCCAGTCTTTATTTCTGGCTATAGAGATCTTGGTAGAGATCTCGCACGTCCCAGTCTCATATAATCAATTACTGACATCTCTCCCTAGATGCCCTATGTACTCATAGGCTCAGACGTTTAGCATCAACAATTATTACTATTTCTGTATTCCGTATTTTGGATAAAGCCAGCCAGCTAGGCTCACCCTCCAGCACTGTCTTCTTTCCAATCCCGTAAATGCTATCTCCAAAAGAGTTCTTGTATGTATCTCCTACGAGGCTACATCCTTTCTTCTCCCGCCCCAGCAGGAAACTCCTGATCCATATGTAGTAGGCTCGGGCTAATTTCCAGTGCTCAGGGTCAAGCCCATACTGAGGCATGAGGCCTTTGACTTCAGCCCACTCTGGGGCCTTGCACCAAGTAGCAGTGGCTGCTAGTTCCACCCTAAAGTCTCAATTTTAGTCAAAGAGCTCCTAATTCCCCAATTCCAGCCTGCCTCCAACCCTAAACAACAGGGTTTCACCTCTTAAGCCTTGTTCCCAAGCTCCGATTTTGGTAACTGCCCAGGAAATCTGGCTCCTCCCGGGCCTGGGACTCTTGCCAATTTCCCCGCTTGGCCCTAAATTGTCTTCTCCAATCTCTAGTTTGATGCTTGGAATCTACTAGCCCCTGCAAGGCTGTGTTCATGCCCAGAGTGAACTAGTTATCTAAGGGCCTGGAGATTGCCACACCTGCTGGAAACTGCTTGCCAGCTCTAAATGTAACCTAAACTCCCACGAGGCAGGAGCCAGAGCCAGAAACCAGGCACTCAGCAGAATTCTATTCCCTCCACCTGGGCCCCAACATGGACTTCGGGCTCCCGTTCCAGCATCCGACACACCACAGGCTTTAGCTTACTTTGGCTCAGAGTTGACACTTCTGGTTTTAACCCGATTACGTGACTGTCTGTACGTGTTGTGTTTCTAATCTTCACTTCTAACCCCTCACTTCTCTAATAAAGATGACAGCTTGCTCCAAGTTTGACATGGTTAGAACAGAGCAGGTACCTGCTACCCTTCCAAGTAGCCACCTCACACCCTTATCAGCCATCCCTCTTAGCTTCTATCTAGCCATTGTCCACTGCCCACCTAACAGTTATTCTTTCTTCCTGGCTTACAGAACCCTGCTCCTTTAATCTCTCAGAGGCCCTTCCCCAGCCCTGACAGAAGAATCACAGACTTGTCATGGTAATCTCTTCTTTTGGCCAGTGATAAATATAAGAGTGAGCATGAGACTTATTTATGGCTGATGAAATATAAGAAGTCTTCTGACGGGGGCTTTCTGTTCCAACGTTTTAAAAAGTTGCCAGGAAAAGACTTTTGTATATTACGTGCCTTGAATGCAGAGGTGCTATCTGGAGCTACAGCAACCATCTTGAGATCAAGAGGCAACAACTGAGAATATAGAAGCCAATATTCTAATGACAGTGAAAGGGAATGATCAACAGCACCTGAGTTCTTGACAGCATCATTAGGCCACTACTCTGGCTCTTACCTGTTCATCCCCAGGTTTCCTGTTATGTGAGTCAAATAAATTCCTATTTGTGTGGGCCAGTATGAATCAATTTTCTGTTACAGGCAACCACACACTGTCCCCTAATAGAACAGATACCCGAACTGCATAACTTTCTAGGAAGACTGCATTATGTTTTGGTGCCTGAAGCCGGGCCAGTCAATATCCCTCCATTTCCTACTCATTTCTTCTCCTTCAATCTCTCTCCTCTCCAATTCTCTTTATAGCAAAGGTAATAAGGTAGCATTCTGCACTTAGCTCACACATATGTTTTCTTTTATATACACACTATTTGTAAGGCACATGTGCACAGAATGACATCAGCGAAAACCATGGAATAGGGAATTCCAAGGGCCTGTTCCTGTACAGAAACAGCTAATAAATAGACAAAAACTGTCAAAATCAACTTAATCTGAATGCTGGAACTGGTCACAGGTTTACAGTGGCCAGGTGAACACGTAAGAAAAAGGCAGCTGAATTTCAGTAGGTGAGATTTATGGCATTTTAACCTACCCTGGCCCCATGATCCTCCTATCCAGTTCGATTGTGGTCTTGAAGACAGCAACCCACTTTCTTGGTCATGGTTCCTAGTGCTGGAAGGAGAGCAGACCTTGCTTTCCAATAATTGTGTTTCTTTTAGCCTGTCTGGTGGCTCTGAAGGACTGATAGAAAGGTCTATATGTTCTGAATTATTTTTGCTAATTCAGAACTTTCCCTGGGTGGTGAAGTGACTACCCAACAAACATTTGTCATTCATTAAAAACACATGACTTAGTTGCTGACACCTGGGACAAAGAAATACAAATTGGGGCAAACAACAGATAGCAAAAAACCTAAAAGGAGAGGCTAGGGAGTTACATACTTTTCCAAATAAGGACTTTGAAAAGTTCCCATGTAATCCTGGGATTCTAGAAGCCCATACACATGCTAAAGATAGGGCACATGCTCAGAATAGACCTGAGATGGCCCTAAGCTCACTTCTGCCTGACTTTCAGGCTCTGCACAAGCAGGAAGTGAAGGCTAAGGCAGAGTTGGGAATTGTATGGCTGAGTGTTGAAGGCATAACCTAATACACACAGCACACTGGCTCTCTGATTTTTTTTCTTTTTTTGTTCCAGATGTTTGAGGGAATCTTTGTCAAATTGCTAAGCTAATCAAACATATGCTTCCGTGGACATACACGACAAAGAAGGCAGAACTTAACAAAATTAGTTTCTAAAAGTCACTAAACAAAGAAACAGCAACCACAATAAGCAGGTACAACAAGTCCTGAGAATCAGAAAGAATCTGACTACCTGAGTTATCACATTACAATATTCAAAACCCAGTTTCAAAAAAAAAATTACATGGCATGCAAGAAAGTATGACCCACGCACAGGAAAAAAAGAAAAGATATGAACAGAAACTGTTTCTGAGGAAGCTATTGAACTTACTAGGCAAAGATTTTAAATTGACTATTTTAAATATGTTGAAATGTTTTAAGAAAAAAATATACAAGCAACTAAAGGAAATCATGAGAATGATGTCTCACAAAATAGAGAATATCAATAAACAGGTAGAAATTATAAAAAGAAACCATAAAGAAATTCTGGAGTTGAAGTACAATAAGCAAACGTCACTGTTCAATAGCAGATTTGAAGAGACAGAAGAAAGAATCAGCAAACTGGAAGATAGGTCAATTGAGATTACCCAATGTGAAGAACAAAAATTAAAATAAGACGAAAAATGAACAGAACCAAAGAGGCCTGTGGGACACCATCAAGCACACCAACGTGTGCATAAAGGAGTTCCACAAAGAGAGGAGAGAGAAAAAGGGCAAAAGAATATTTGAAGCAATAATGGCCAAGCATGAATCCACACATTCAACAAACTCAACAAACTCCAAGCATGATAAATTCACATAAGTCCACAACAAGATACATTATAATCTAACTGTGAAAATACAAAAAGAGAATCCTGGAAGCAGCAAGAGAAAACAGCCTTGTCACAAGGTATACACAGTAAGATTAACAGTTAATTTCTCATCAGAAACCATGGAGGCCAGAAGGCAATAGAATGACATGCAAAGTGCTGAAAGAAAACAAACTGTCCATTAAGAATTCTATATTCAGCAAACTATCCTTCAAAAATGAAGAAGAAATTAAGGCATTCCAAGATAAACAAAAACTCAAGAGGATTTGTCACTAGTAGATCTGCCCTACAAAAAATCCTTCAGGTTGAAATGAAAAAATACTAGACAATAATTCAATATGCATGAAAAATAAAGAACACCGTTAAGTACATATTATAAGTACACTACATAAGTACATATAAAAGTCAGTATTAAAGTATATTTGACTATTAACTCCTTTGTTCTGTAAGATTTAAAAGATAACCACATAATAGTTACAAATCTATGTCAATGGGAACACATTGTATAAAGATGTAATTTATATCAATAAAGCACATATGCAGAGGAGAACTGTAAATCTGCAGCAGAATGAGAGATTGCATTCCCAAAGCATTGAATGGTGGATGGTCCCCTAGAGAAAACTTCTCTTTTTGCTGTATCCTCTCCACATCACTTCTCTATTATCTTCTTGGCCTTTACAGGTATGTGAGTTTGCAACTCCCTTGTTCAGAACTGCTGCCAGATTAACACAATTCTGCTTAGAAGCCTCAGGTGGCTCTCCACTTCCAGCAAAAAAAAATTCGAGCTTTATGGCCTGGCATCAAAGACCTGGAAGATGTGTTTCTTTTCCATCTTTTTGTCCTCATCTCTAATAATTCCATGTGACATATTCTATCTTCAAGGTAAATTGAACCACTGACCGTTCCTATTTCCATTTTTCCCATGCCATATCCCACCTGGCTTAAGCTTTTCTGAAGCTTTTCCAGCTCTGGATGGAATGATCTTCCCCTGCTCTGAAAGTGCACAGCCCATCCATCCCTAACCCTAGTCCTTATTCCCTTTATCCATCCCCTACCCAGAAGCCATCTCTCCCTCTTCTGGACTCCTGTACCACTTTAGATGAACTTCTGTGATTGTACGTATTACTGTCTATTTTGTATTTACCTATGGTGGACATTTCTTATCTCTCCTTTTTAAACTACTATAGAGCCATCTCTATGGTTTGGAAAGGTCACCTGATTGGGAATCTAAGGAACTGTGCTACAGGCAGCCTTGGGGAGACTATATGTTTTCTATGTTTTAGCTTCATCATGAATGAAATGAAACCAACATCTGCTTCACGAGATTCTTATGAGAACGTAATGATGTTATTTGTAATCTGTAAAGCACTGTGCACATGTGAAATAACATTTTAGCCTTGGGGTCAGGGTCCATGTTTTAGTCAACTTTTTATGTCTAACAAAATACTCAAGACATAGTAGGCGAGGTGCTCAATACATTTTTGTAAAATGAATGAACATGCTAACTCCTTGGTGAGATGAAACTGAATCATTTAAACCAATCTACAGGCATTTTCATTAATAATCTTACAGTCCTATCTACAGTCTCTCCCAGAGGTAAATAATGAAAGAATTTTTTAATAGCTGCAATTAAATGACTCACCTTGAGTTTTAACACAATCAATGGCTTATTTTATTACTAACATGACTTTTTTGATATCCCTGAGGTAAAAATTCTCTGTACTCAGGGCTATTTTTTCATAATTCACACAATTTGACAACCAAATTGACAAAAGTAAGAGAAAAAGAGGTGACTCCATTTAGTAAAGCAAAACAATACTCTGTTTTTCTTTTTTAAAATATTTTTACTATAAAAGGATTGTTTGAGTGAGTAAAACTGATAATTTTATAGTAAAATAAATCAATGCTCACCATGGTTTCACTCAGCTACAAATGTCAGGCAACCTAAAGAGAGAAATGAGTTCTCGGGTTTGTTTTTCTAGGAAAACAATTGTTGCTTTCCTGAAGACATTTCTCAGTACCAAAATATTCAACTGGACCATGGGAACTCTCCAAGACAGTGTTAAGGGTTGGAGGAAAAAAATGACTGCCATCCTCATATCTACTTGTGATGGGGTGTCCGTTTTTCAGAGATTTACATTCCAGAATACCAACAAATACAAATTCACCAAATTGAATAATAATTTTGTTTTTTTAAAAAACAATTATTAGATTGCTTTTAAAAAGATTAGAAATTTGGATTGGGTAGAAGAACACTGGGGATAGATGCAATTAAAGAAGTAAACGTTAAAGAAAAGTAAACAATTATTTTCAGAATTTTACACCTACACTACATAAACTATCATTTATGTATAAAAAAGTTAAGTAAGTAAAAGCAAAAGTACAGAACTGTGGGTCAACTATAATTACAATTATTATACGATACAGTGACGTATGAAGAAAATAATATGGATTATGGAATTAAAGATGAGTTTCTCATCCTTTTGAAATGTTCTTTCATGTTATTACCTTTATAATAACTAAAACTCAAAGAAGAAAAAAAGCCAAGATTTTTTTTTGCTAAAATCAGAAAAAATCAAAACAACATTTCATCATATGTGAAAATTATATGGAATTCAAATTTTGGCATGCACAGAGCTTTACTGGAACACAGCCATGCTCATGTGATTTCCATAATGTCCCTGGCTGCTTTTGTGCCACAGCAGCAGAGCTAAGTAGTGGTGACAGAGACCATATGGCCACACAGCCGAAAGCATACACTATCTAGCCCTCTGTGGAAAAAGTTTGCCAACTCTTGATCTAAAGTTCAGTGCCCATGAAGGTACACAATGTTTCTGTCTACATATGTGGCTGAACAAGTCTAAAAATTGAGTGGAAATATATAGTACATAAGTACAAAAATGATTTCATCTTCTATTTTGGTGTTTTTCACACTGAGTTCTGAGGAGTCCTACGGGTCAGGGTGACGTCTCTTTGTGAGCTGTGTGGCCAAGGTTCTGAGATTCTTCTCCCTCCTCCCAAAAAGAGTCATTCTGCTTTTATCCTTATAGATTGGGATACCACGTGCAATTTTATTTTAAAAACATTTTTCTTTTTTTCTTTTTTTTTTTTTTTTGAGATGGAGTCTCGCTCTGTCTCTCAGGGTGGAGTAGAGTGGCATGAACTTGGCTCGCTGCAACCTCTGCCTCCCGGGTTCAAGCAATTCTCTGCCTCAGTCTCCCGAGTAGCTGGGATTACAGGCACCTGCCACCATGCTTGGCTAATTTTTGTATTTTTTAGTAGAGATGGGGTTTCACCATCTTGGCTAGGCTGGTCTTGAACTCCTGACCTTGTGATCCACCCGCCTCGGCCTCCCAAAGTGCTGGGATTACAGGCGTGAGCCACCGCACTCGGCCTGAATAACATTTTTATTTCAAAAAAAAAAAAAAAGAGTTTAAAACTCACTGTGACCTATTTTATCTATGAGAGATGACTGCAGTATCAAGCAAGTTTCAAAGGCCATATATAAAAAGGAACCATTATGAACCTAAAACCACACAAAACCGGATTGAAAACCAATCAGCCCTATTTGCTGAGCACTATGTCATGAAATGAAACATAGGCAGCCAACATGGTGTATGAGGACTTGAGTTTTCTCATAGAGCACTTTCCTCCACCACAGCTTAACCCCGTGTGCACACAGCCCTGCTGTATACTTTATTAAATATATAAAATTACAGAGCAATTTGATTCACATTCCTGTATTATTGCCACACATCCATTTTCCTGGAGTTAGCGAAATCAAAAACTAAAGAAACTACAAACAGGGTGGCAGAGTACCTATAATTTATTTTCATAACTAATGAGCCATTAACAGGTACTTGAGGAGGTAATTAAAGGGAAATTGATAGGAGCTGACTGTGAGGATTGAAGTTTTCATGTTTGCTTTTTTAGTAAAGCAATAGTCTTCTATACTCCATTCAAAGCATCTGAAAAATTACTTTAGCCACGTCGTATGGAACTAGCAAACTGATATAGACTAGGTTCCATCTAAAAAAGCAGCTCTAAGACATTCCTACAAAGACTGAGTTTTGCTGAATGCCTGGGGCAGCCAGTAAGAAGACTGGCCTCTTCAACACTCAAATCTGGAAAGGTGGTAAGAGCTACTAGGGAAATGGGGAATTACCTGTGTGTTATATTTTAATGAATATATGTTGCAATGAGCATGAAAGGATCAAGTGGCTTCATTACCCATCTAACTTTTCTTACAGGGATTATATGAGGAAATTCATTACTTAAGCCACACACTGGCAAGGACACAGCCCTTGCTGAAAGTAATGCCAGTATTCATAATTCCACAGTCAAGTTTTTTTTTTTTTCCATATAAATGACTCTTAGAAATTGTATGACTCTATGGGAAAATTAAATTCCTACCATAAGTATTTACCTTACCTGCTGTTTTCCAATATCTTGATTATGCAAAGCCAACTTTGTATTTGCTTTCATTGTTCATCCAATAAGAAATTCCTAAAACAAGAAATGCTCTGTATAATCATCTGGTATATATTTTGGAATGCCTTAATTAGTTGTGTATTTTTTTCTGTCTCTATTTTCTCAACTTCTTACCTATTCTAAAAAGTTGTTTTAAATGTTCAAAAATAGTGAGCAAGGCAACTTACAAATGAACTTCGTTTTAAAATAAGAAGCAGGCTGGGCACAAGAGATCGAGGAAGAAATCGCATGCTACCAAGGGTTCTGATGATTTCATAATACTACAGCATGGCACAGTGGCTCAAGCCTGTAATCCCAGAACTTTGGGAGGCCGAGAAGGGAGGATCTTTTGAGGTCAGGAATATAAGACCAGCCTGGGTAACACTGCAAGTTCCTATCTCTCTAAAAATAAAAAAAAATAATAATAATAATTAGCCTGGTATGGTGGCATGCACCTATTGTACTAGCTACTCAGGAAGCTAAGGCTCCAGTAAGCTATGATCACACCCCATACTCAAGCCTGAGCCACACAGCTAGAACCTGTCTATAAATAAATAAATAAATAAATACTATGATGAAAGCTGAGCCGGGCGTGGTGACTCACCCCTGTAATCCCAGCACGGGAGGTCGAGGCGGGCAGATCACTTGAGCCCAAGAATTTGAGACCAGCCTGTGCAACATGGTGAAACCTTACCTCTACTAAAAATACAAAAATTAGCCGGATGTAGTGGTGTGCACCTGTAATCCCAGCTACTTAGGAGGCTGAGGCGGGAGGATTGCTTGAGCCCAGGAGGTGGAGATTGCAGCGAGCTGAGATCCCGCCACAGCACTCCAGCCTGGGCAATAGAGTGAGACCCTGTCACAAAAAAAAATAACAATACAATGAGTGAAACTCTCTCCCGCAGATCCACAGTGTGCAGCGTCTCTAAGAACACACTAACCACGTCACTGAACTTTTTTTGTAGTCAGACAAAAAGATTAAGACCAAGTCTCAAGCCACTGAAGAGGGGCTCTGGCAAGTCTGAAATATGCATATGAGCTAAGCTTCAGAGTATGAGAATTATGAGAATTTCCATCAAATCTGTTACTTGTGTTATAATTATCCTACAAGGATTTCTAGGAGACCGAGGGGAAAGCATTGCAATTTTATGCAGTCAAAATACAGCAAATAACCACTGCCACATACTCACCCCACACACTTACACACAAACACAAACGTACAGAAAACCTCTGGTTGCCGTTAAGCGTGTCAGGACAGAGTCACCAGTTTATCTGCAGTGATGGGGGACAGGAGCGGGGGGCGGGGGCTACGTCAGACGGCTTCTGCCGTTCTTCGCTTGCCCCCTGGTGGCCAACCACCTGAAGAAGGGCGCAGAAATTACCAAGAGAATTCCTCCTTCAGAGAACAGGAATTGACTGTTACATGGACAAAGAAAAGACATTTGAAACAGAACACAGAATTGTACAAACGGGTTAAGAATCATTATTTTAAATAATCCATCCACTCTCAAAAATTCAGCCTTTCAGACACATTGTCTATTTGTAACAATAAGGTATTAGAACATTCCAATCTAAATACAAAAGACTTGATTCCAAAAGTTACATTATCAATTTTGTTTTTACAACAAAGTGGAGAAAAACTACATGCTTACATTTTTTGGCATTCCCTTTTCCCCTAGTTCTTGCCCCCACAACCAACACACACACACACGCACACACACGCACAGTCCATGAAAAACAAAGAAATCCTTGCACGCTGAGTCTTCACAGACCACAGGCCTTTCTGTTACTTGAAGGCAACATTTTACAAAAGTAAAAACAAACAAAACCCTTAGAGCGTTGGCCAAAACTTGCTACAGACACAGTATCAACAATATTTGGAAATCCAAAAGTTTATCATTTCATAATTCACGTTTAAAAGTTATATGGATTCTTTACTCATGCAATCTGCATAACATTAGGTGCCACGTCACCATATGTAACTCAGGGGAACCAAAACAACTCACATATATTTCAAATTCTTTCCATTATTAATTAATAGAAATTATCAGAATGCCTGAAAAAGAACATGAAATGCAAAGTCAAGAGGACACAGTTCGCGTGCTGGCCTCATTCACTCACTCTGTTACTTTGCCCTGTAGACTTGCACACAGTCACAGTAACTTTCTCAACTGCAAAATTAGGGACTTGCAGGGAGAAATCCCCTTAGGTTTCCTGTAGTACTAATGCTAGTTGTTCTAAAAGGAACAGCAGATGAGTCACAACTTTCCATTTCCCTCGTTCATGGTGCCCTCAAGTGGTTCAGAGTAAAAATAAACTTTTGTTGTGTGTGTGTTTTAATTCTTGCCTATATGCAGGAGAACATTAAAGTCAGTGGCACCCGAACTTTTCGGATCAGTGTGATGGTTAATTTTATGTGCCAACTTGGCTAGGTCATGGTACCCACATATTTGATCTGACACCTAGATGTCTAGATGTCTCTGTGACTGTCTTTCAGATGACATTAACACTTAGCCAGTAGACTGTGAATAAAGCAAATTACCTTCCATGATATGGGTGACCCTCGTCCAATCAAAGGCCTTAAGAGAAAAAGACTGACTTCCTCCAAGGAAGAGGGAACTTTGCTAGCCTACTGCCTTTGGATTGGATCTGCAGCACCCACTCTTCCCTGGGTCTCCAGCCTGGCCTGCTCTGTGTGTGTGTGTGTGTGTGTGTGTGTGTGTGTGTGTGCATGTGTACCTGTGTGTGTGTGCGCGCATGTGTACCTGTGTGTGTGTACACACATCTTACTGCATCTTATTGGTTCTCTTTCTCTGGCTAGCACAATCAGTGATTCTCAAATGCTTACCAGAAACCGCTCATATATACCTCTCTCCAAAGTGAAGACTTCTGCAAGAAATGAGACTCACTGGTGATGAGTGTGTAACCACATGGAGGAGGTGGAGGCAGAACAAAGGCTTGAGAGCCACTCTTGTATATAAGTAAACAAGGCACACTCTCCTCAACAGGCAGTCTCCACACATCCACAATGGGTGCCCCAAGTGGGGGCTGCAGAGAAAGGCCAAAACCCCTGGAATGCGAAGCACAGTTTTGAGCAAGAGCATTACTGTGCTGCTTTAAGGACATGGGGGCTCACACACTGGCGAGGCTGTGGCAAAACTCTCACAGAGTAATCTGGCCATTTGTGATAAGCAACTTGATTTGCTCATATCTTTGATGTAGTAGTTTCATTTTTATGTAAATAACAGGTTTATCAACAAAGATTTATATGGATATGTTCATCTCAGTGTAATTTATAATAAATCTCAAAATGATCTAAAAGTAATGAAATAATAAATCAAGACACATCCATAAATGTATTGTTTATGGTCATTAAAAATATTTGAAATATTTTATGTATTTTTTTAATAAATTTCATTTATTTAAATATTTCAATATATTTATTGAATATATTTAAATATTTCAATACAGTTATTGAATTATTGAAATATTTCAATACAGTTATTGGATAATTTAAATATTTCAATACAGTTATTGGATAATTTAAATATTTCAATACAGTTATTGGATATATTGAAATATTTCAATACAGTTATTGGATATATTGAAATATTTCAATACAGTTATTGGATATATTGAAATATTTCAATACAGTTATTGGATATATTGAAATATTTCAATACAGTTATTGGATATATTGAAATATTTCAATACAGTTATTGGATATATTGAAATATTTCAATACAGTTATTGGATATATTGAAATATTTCAATATAGTTATTGAATATATTGAAATAAATATTTCAATATAGTTATTGAATATATTGAAATAAATATTTCAATAAATTAAATAAAAATAATAAATACTAAAAATCTATTTAGCCAATATATTTATTGAAATATTTAAAGAGAAAAAAGGAGATAAATTTAACATATTTTCAATGTAAAAATTATCACTAAATACAAAAGTGGTGATTTTCTGTTTTAATTTTAATTTTCTGTATTTTTCTAACTAATCCACAATGAATATGTGCTATCTCAGAACTCAAGGTAAAATTGTCCTAAAAAAGTGAGTGCCACTGAACAGACACCCACGTCTGCACACCCATGTCCACAGCAGCATCATAGCCAAAAAGTGGAAACAACTCAAGGGTCCATCCACAGATGAACAGATAAACAAAATTTGGTATACACACACGATGGAGTATTTATTATTCAGCCTTGAAAAGGAATGAAATTTTAATATGTGCTACAACATGCATGGAGGCCAGGTGTGGTGGCTCATGTGTGTAATCCCAGCACTTTGGGAGGCTGAGGCAGGGGGATCACTTGAGGGCAGGGGGATCACTTGAGGCCAGAAGTTCAAGACCAGCCTGGCCAACATAGTGAAACCTCGTCTCTACCAAAAATACAAAAATTAGCCAGGCGTGGTGGTGCATGTCTGTAATCCCAGCTACGTGGGAGGCTGAGGCAGGAAAACCACTTGAACCCGGAAGGCAGAAGTTGCAGTGAGTCAAGATTGTGCCACTGAACTTCAGCCTGAGTGACAGAGAGAGACTCTATCTCAAAGAAAAAAAAAAAAAAGCACGGACCCTGAAATAGTATGCTTAGTGAGATAAGCCAGATACAGGACAAATACTGTATGATTCCACTTACAGGAAGTACCTAGAATAGGAAACTCCATAAGGCAGCAAGTAGAATAAAGGGTGCCAGGGGATGGGAGTTCTTATTTAATAGGTATAGACAGTGGTGATGGTTACCTGACATTGTGAATGTATTTAATGTTACTGAATTGTACACTTATGAATGATTTACATGATCTATATTAAGGGTTATGTATATTTTTCCACAATTAAAAATAAAGGGAATGGCCTGGGATGCTCTTCCCCACTCCCCGAGAAAGCTCCAAGGATTCCCCCATTTCTGCTCCCAGAAGTCTTTCCTTCTGCTACTAATCTTCACTCAGCAGCACAGATGTCAGTCTATGTGTTTATCCCCACTCTTGTACAGTGCTACCTGTATGAGTCATAAGAAGCAGGGATGTGCTCTGATTAATCCTGTATAAGCAGCACACAGTACAATACTGGCACACAGTAGGTACTCAAAACACCGTCTTCCTGGAATTATTATATAAAAGACAGAAAAGACAATCCATTCCAAGGTGTACCAAACCTGTTTAGTCAAATTAGAAGCAAATATTCCAGATGAATCTTAGCGTCCCTAAGTGAAGTTTTGTAGTTCCACTGAGCCAACTAGGAGATTTCCAATATCAGAGTGTCTAATAGTATGCCTGCTTTTTCACCTTCATGAGGCTGTCATGAAAAGTCACTGACCCCACCACGAAATGGGAGATGGTGACTGCGATGGACACTGCTGATGCTCACTAATACCAGGTCACCCCTTCCCAGGACATGGAAGACTACCCTTCCCAGATCCCTTCCCATTGATGGGGCCATGTGATGGGGTCTGGATAATGGCTGAGGCATCAGAAAGCCCCTGAGCCCCCTCACATTGTTCACATTCATAGAAAGCAGAGTTGTGCCCTAAGATTGCAGCAGCCTGGACCATAGACTTTGCAGAAGAAGAAATGAGGCTTAATGTGTTAAGCCACTGAGATGTTACTTCAGCATAAAACAGCCTATGCTGCTAACGTAGTGACACTCCTTATGTTTATTTTTAGTGGTCCTCAGACCACTGTTGCTGCTGAAACTCACTACACCACAACCATACCCACTGACTTGCAGAAGAGGATCTGCGGTGCAACCTCAGAGGATAAAGCAATCCCTACAAGCCAGGAGAAGAAGAGTCCAAACAACAAATATCAAAGTCAATGACTCTCACAATAGGCAAAGGATTTGAACAGACATTTATCCAAAGGCTATGATAAATAGCCAAAAAGCACATGAAAAGACGCTCAACATCATGAGTCACCAGGAGATCGCAGATCAAAACTGCAGTGGGATACCACTTTCCACCCACTAGGATGGCTCAGATAAAAAAAAAAAATGGCAGTAACAAGTGTTGGTGAGGATGTAGAGGAATCAGAACCCTTACACAATGCTGGTGAGATTGTAAAATGGTACAGCCATGTGAGAACAGCCTGGAAGTCCTTCAAAAGGTTAAACATGCAGTTACCATATGACCCAGCAATTCCGCTCCTAGGTGTATACCCAAGAAAAATGAAAACATATGTCACACAAAGACTTGTATGGGAATGTTTGTAGCTGCATTACTCTTAATAGCCAAAAACTGGAAACAAGTCAACCCAGATCCTTTCCCTCACAGACCCCACAGGAGGTCTACAGGGAGGTGTGACTAGCTCTGCATCCCTGGAGTCACACAGTAGGCTGGTGGCAGAGCCAATTCCAGTGTTCTTTCTATTACAATAATTTGCCTCCAGTAACAATGTGAGGAACAATAACAGGAAGAGATTGAAAACAGATAGACATTAATTAATATATTTAAAAACTATTACTGGACATTAATTAATTAATTAAAAATCTATTGGTTTGGCCGGGCATGGTGGCTCACACCTGTAATCCCAGCACTTTGGGAGGCTGAGACAGGTGGATCATGAGGTCAGGAGATCAAGACCATCCTGGCTAACATGGTGAAACCCCATCTCTACTAAAAATACAAAAAACTTAGCCAGGTGTGGTGGCAGGCGCCTGTAGTCCCAGCTACTCGGAGGCTGAGGCAGGAGAATGGCGTGAACCTGGAGGCAGAGCTTGTAGTGAGCTGAGATCACGCCACCGCACTCCAGCCTGGGCAACAGAGCGAGACTCCGTCTCAAAAAAAAAAAAAAAAAAATCTATTGGTTGCCAGGCACTATGATGAAGTTTTAGGACATTATTATCTTCTTTGCCTATTCTCAGATGAAAAAGGTGAAGTTCAAAAAAAAAAAATAGGTAACTTGCCTGAGGGTCACATAATTGTTAAGAAGAGGAGCTAGAATTCAATCTCACCTATGCTCTGCTTCAAGACACTATGTTTCCTCTCCATGACACGGTATTGCATCAAACTCTGAAGATCTTCTCCTCTGTGCATCCTTCCTATCCACCCCAGCCCCAACGTCGGAAATTCCTGGCTCATCCACGGGTTCCCCAGAGCACCTGGCCCACATCTCACTGCTTCAGTAACCCTGGATCACAAAGATTACCTGTCTCTTCCACCATAAACTTGAAGCTTCTTGAGGTAGGAATCTCAGTTCCTAGCACAGTACCTGACACAGAGTAAGTGCTAAATATTGCTTGTTGAACGAATAAATGGAATGAATGAATGTGTCACATTGAAATTCAAGGCAAGCAGCTAATGTTCAAGAGACTTTGTGTTCTCTTTGCCTAACATGACTATCATTGTAAGACCAAAAGAACACGGAATAGGCACAGATCTTCATGACTATTCTGAGCGACAACTGGGGAATATAAAGAATTTACAGCCACCAGCCTTCCTTCCCTTATATAAATGCACAGAACCTGCGTGTTTCATGCCACTGACTCACACGAGCCAAGACGGCAGCCTGGGAGCCATTCCAACTCCACACCTCTCCCACCTCCACTCCACCTCCAGACTGTAGGAAGCGTGTTAACCTCTCACAACAAAGATTGCCAGCAGATCCAGGCTGCTCTGGCTGGGGAAAATAAGCCACAAACAAGGTAGTCACAGGCTGATCAACTATCTAACAGGCTGCGTGGTGCAAAACTTCAGAGATCCAAAACGGTCTGTGTGAAGCATGGGAATATTTAGAAATCCATTAATTCAAAACACATCGATTACTACAATATTTTGGGGCCACGCCAGGCTGTGACAGAGAAACAAAAGGAAATCAGTGAATGCTTTACTGCTGATGAAATGCTCCTCTCCTGGGAAGCAAGTAACGCTGCTGTAGCCATTCTACAGATGGAGAAGCTGAGGCTTGAAGAGATCCAGTGGCTTGCCAGAAGAGGCTGGTTCTAAGGAGGAGAAATACATTCATGCCTGGATTTTGTGACAACACCTTCTCACATTCTTTCTACCTGCTTTGGTGAAACTCTGGTATGCTTGGAATGAAAAAAAAAAACTCCTGCAGAAATATAAAAGCATGTATCATTTTCATCAGCCCTGATGCCGCCTTGCCAATGCTATTTCTCTGTTGCAACCACTTGAAACCATTTCTTCTGACATACCAGTGTTTGCATTTGGATTTCCTCAGAATGTTTCCCCTCTAACCTGAAGGTCTTAAAGGGTGGGATATAGAGAAGAGATTAAGGAATGTTTGATCTTTTATGTGGGAAAATATCTAGGCTATGAGCTTACCTGGGGAAACAACTTTTTAAGAGTAATTCAAAAACCCCCACCAGTTTCATCATTACCAAGCAGAGTTAGACATTCTTTGATGATGCTAGACCTGAGCGTTCTGCTAAGTAACCACGAAAGGAATCCTGACAGGTCACACCATAATCACGGGGCAGGCTGCAAAGCACAAAAGCTCCTACAAAATCAGGAAGAGTCTGGACTTGACTTCTTGCAAGCGGTTATTAGGCAATAAAAAAAGAACTGTCGCTGAATTTAGAAAGACAATTAAGAACTGAGAGCATCAATGTTCAAACTTACTGAACCGTGTCCATTTCACAGGGGAAATTTCAGGTAGACCATCGCCATGGATAATCCGTATTTGGTAACAAATTAGCAAAATATTCTTAATAGCTGACTAATATTCCTATTGGAGACTGAAAAACATCAGCATGCTGTAACAGGTTTTGAAGGAATCTGTAGTGTAGTGTTTGGTCTGCAGAGGTGAAGTTAAAAGGAGATATCACTGTTCCTTAAATATATATGAAGGGATTGTGTGTAAAGTTTACCTCATCTTCTTTTTTTTTTTTTTTTTTTTTTTTTTGAGACGGAGTCTCGCTCTGTCGCCCAGGCTAGAGTGCAGTGGCGCAATCTCGGCTCACTGCAAGCTCCGCCTCCCGGGTTCACGCCATTCTCCTGCCTCAGCCTCTCCGAGTAGCTGGGACTACAGGCGCCCGCCACCGCGCCCGGCTAATTTTTTGTATTTTTAGTAGAGACGGGGTTTCACCGTGGTCTCGATCTCCTGACCTCGTGATCCGCCCGCCTCGGCCTCCCAAAGTGCTGGGATTACAAGCGTGAGCCACCGCGCCCGGCCATCTTCTTTTTAATTGAGCCGAGAGTCAGAGGAAAAGCTTAACGACAGTAAAGAGCCAGTTATAGGCCGGGTGCGGTGGCTCACGCCTCTAATCCCAGCACTTTGGGAGGCCAAGGTGGGCGGATCACTTGAGGTCAGGAGTTCAAGACCAGCCTGGCCAACATGGTAAAACCTGTCTCTACTAAAAATACAAAAATTAGCCGGGCATGGTGGCGGGCACCTGTAATCCCAGTTACTTGGCAGGCTGAGGCAGGAGAATCACTTGAACCCAGGAGGCAGAGGTTGCAGTGAGCCGAGATCATGCCACTACACTCCAGCCTGGGTGACAGAGCAAGACTCCGTCTCAAAAAAAAAAAAAAAGTCGGTTATAGGCTACTAAGAAGCTGCAGAATATAGCTTTCTGGAGTTTTAAAAAACTGGATGAAGTATTATATTCCTTAGATAATTTCAAGAGTCTTCTCTAACAGTGAGAAGCATGCAACTAGGTCCCAAAATGGGGTTAGTAATATTTAGAGTCCCTGCTTTCAGAAACAAATAGAAATCAATGAGCTCCAGGGCCAGGTGTGGTGACTCCTGCCTGTAATCCCAGCACTTTGGGAGGCCATGCTGGGCGGATCACCTGAGATCAGGAGTTCGAGACCAGCCTGGTCAATATGGTGAAACCCTGTCTCTACCAAAAATACAAAAATTAGCCAGGCATGGTGACGAGCACCTGTAATCCCAGTTACTCAGGAGGCTGAGGCAGAAGAATCACTTGAACCTAGCAGGCAGAGGTTGTAGTGGGCCAAGATTGCTCCATTGCACTCCAGCCTGGGCGACAAGAGTGAAACTCCGTCTCAAAAAATAATAATAAATAAAAAAAAGAAGAAGAAATGAATGAACTGCAGAATTCAACAGAGGAAGCTTCAGGGAGGGTGCGAGGAGGGGACTAAAGCCTGAAAACAGGAAAAATTGGGGCAGAGCTGTCCCGGGAGAGAAAAGAGGAAGTACAAAGCCTCGGAAATGAAACCAGGGTGTGTTTAGAGCCGCCCAAACAGGAACTAACGCAGAGAAGCTTAACAAAATTTATTTATCTACGTATTTACTTTTAGTGTTTTTTGTCTATATCCGTGGGGTACAAGTGCATTTTGCTACCTGATCTATTGCATCGTGGTGAAGTCAGGGCCCTCAGCGCATCCATCACTGACAAAATTTATTTTTAAGAATTATACAGCACAGAAGATTTTTTATAAACTAGAAGTTGATTATTTACTGTACCACAAAATTCTAATACTTAGCAAAATATTTCTAGACCATTCTTTTCACCATTATTTAAGTCTGATATTCACCAAAAAAAAAAAAAAATGTACATAGTTCTAAACTTTCCATCAGGGTTTTCTAATGTTCATGAACAATGCCCATGGTCCACACAATTATTTGTGTTTTCTGGTACTGCCTAACCATCTGTTTCCTGATTGGAGCTGCAATTTGGCAATGTCCATAATGTAAGATTCCAAGTTCAAGGCAAAATTGGGGCCAGAAATGAGGAAAGGCACAAGAGCCAAGCTTCTTTCCTGCCACAATTTTCCTTACATGTGTGCAATTTCTGTGGGTGTGTTTTGTACAGGACAACGTTTTTAACCTACTGTATCCTGCCTTTCAAATCGTCTTCTCTCCTGTAGACCTTTAGCAATAAACAACTCTCACTGAAATCTTCCATCCCCCCACCATCCCCCCTCACCCCTCCACCAGGAAGGGGAAAAGCCAATACCCTCCAAGCCAGCTGCTCAGGCCCGGAGTTCAGCCCCACGTGCTTGGCCATCTCCACCGAGGCCTAACCCGGAATCCCAGGATTCTTCTACTGCCAGCCTGGGAAGGATCTAAACACCAAAGGCTGCAATTTTGAAACTGAAAACTGTTCAATCATATACAGCTAGCCAAAAAAAAAAAAAAAAAAAAATTCTAAAAAGGCAGACCTGCCTGTTACAACCTCTGAAAATGTTTTGCACAGCATTCTTACCCAGTCTTCCCCTACTGGTGTGGATCAGGTGACCCTCAAAGCAGAACAAACGTCCTATTGTTGGAGGAGGGCCCTTAATGACTGCTTTTCAGCTGAGAGTGAAGTTCGTGACTAATTTCTTTTCAATGAGCCATTGGCCTATGATGAAAGATATGTTTTCCACCTCAGCTAATTTCAACCAACAGATATACATATATCACCCTCACATATACCCTCAGCTAACTGCCACACAAGGAGTGACTACTGGCCAGGCCAGACCAGCCCTGGGCACATCAAAAGGGCAGGGTCAAAGGTAAAGCCAGCCTGGGGTCATGGCCAAGGTCAAAGGATAAGAACCCTCATGACCATCTCTCCCAGCCCTGGCACAGAGGACTTCACTGGACACCCTCCTTCCCACAGAAGAACACAGCTGTAGTTGCATTTTATCACCCAGTGGAATTCAGAATACAAGATAACACCCATAGTAGCAAACTCTCAGTGCCCCTAGAATGTAATTCAGTCAAACTAAGAGTGTAAAAACCCCATGTGCTTGCATTTGGCCAATGAGGGGGAATTCTTTTAGTTATAGTTAGAACGGTATGTTACTCCTAGCCCAATTTGCTACTGTGTGCAAGGAAAGCAAGTTAGCAGAAAAGCAAGTAACAACGCACCAGGTGACCCTAGGTACCTTGACGGGGGCGGGGAAGTGAGATTAGTTCTGCTCAGACACTGGAAATAGCCCTACCTCCCTGAGACACTGTGCTCAGAGCCACATAAAAATCCATTGACAGCCCAGAAATAGTCACAATCAGCACAACTTCAGCAACAGTGCAGTAAAGATCTAAAGGACTCGCCAATTCTACCCCATCACTCACACCTGCAAGAAGGGGGAGCAGGCCCAGTAATGGCCATCTTCAGCATTCCATGAGGAAACGTCTCTGAAACACCCAGCACACATAGCAGATGCTCAGCAAGTGTCCACTTTTCTTTGTGTCTCTTTGGGAGTGTAAGTTCCTTGGCCAGGAGAGGAGAATTATTCTGTTTCATTTCCAACACATAACAGAAAATCTAATTATAAAGTTCATTACAATCAGGATCCGTTAGGTGCATTTGGTTGCAAGTAACAGAAACCTCAGGTCAAGCTGGCTGAAAATTACAGGGAACAATGTATTGACTCCTCTAACTGTGAACTCCTGAGGTGGGGCTGGAATTGAAGGCCTTGGCCCATGGCTAAGACAATGTGACCAAGGGCTGATTTTCATAAGAAATTTAAAGTGTACTGTGTTACCTATGCTGGTGACTGACAGTTTAACACAAAGACATGAGGGAGACGTGCCACCGAATGCAAAGGGAATGAGGAGCATTAAATAATCTTGCGCATAGAAGTTTTCTAGTTATGTATAACAGTACCCTAGATTCTGGGGGTTGGAAAGGCCTGCAAGTGTGACAAAGACAATCAAATGACAAGGGACTAGAAGTTTCAACAAAAAGAGAAAGGAAACGGCTTTTTCCACGTTCTCTCTTCTTTCCTTTCTGCTACTACTGCAACTCACAATCTCACCACAGTCTTAAAGAATGTTGAATGTAGAGATGAATGTTTTTAATTTTTCAAAAATAAGAATGTGTATGTTTCGAAGCATAATAGATTAACTAAATGCCTCATAAAAAATCTTGTAGTTTCATGATTCAGTTTCAAAAATAACTTATAATGAGCATTAAAAATAATTCAGATATAAGTCAAATATAATTTCTCTCATCAAAGAAAAAGATGACAGATTTTTAAAAACAGAAGACCACTTTCTTTGGATAGGAAAAGAGCAAAAGTTTATTTCTAAATTCTCTTGTTTCTTAATGCTAATTGGCAAAATATCTGCGGAGAAAATTAGTCAACTTTATAAATGCTGCCATAAAACAGCTGAAATCAGCAAATTGCTAATCTCCTTGTTGGCACCCAAGCCAAACTGCTTTCCTTCTTCTGCCTGTTACAACTTAAATCTACCTGACAAAACGCATGCGTCTGCAGCACCAGGTCTGGCGTCCATGGTAGATTTTTTACAAGATACCCATGATTCTCTGTCTAGTTTTAAAGTATGATCTTGGTTAAATACAGAAAAAAACTCCATCAGGCTCAAGGTAAATCACAATACTCTACTTTGAATTTGGCAAGGCCCCCCAAACAACGCGATGAATAATTTCAAAGCAAACAGAAATATTTCACAGAAGTTCATTTTTCCAGTTCTCTGAATGCTGGCTCATTTGTCAAGACATTTTCAGTACCAAGAGCCAGCCTGAATAATAAAAGCATGTACCTAAAAACTTAAATCTGTCGCCTCTGGGATTACGCCCTAAAAGCATGGATTTACCCCACTGCGTTCATTGACTTTACTCAAACACCCTGTCATCATTCAATACACCTCCCCAAGTTTCTGACCATTTTTTTTATAAAGGGGGGAAAAGCCAACATAACAACTTGCAAGAAAAATCAAGTGGAAGAGTAGAGACGAAGAATGAAATACAGGAAATAGACATGTTGGACTGAATATGACTGAAGAATCTAAACACATCCCCCGAGCCACACCCATCCTCTTTTCCTGGGGCTGTTTCTTCCTCCCACCTTCCCCAGCCCTGTCAAGATTCTACCGCTGTGTCACTCACCCAAACTTATGACTTCAGAGGCAAAATGCACCAACACCCTCTGCCAGTTTCTGAGTCCACCCTGTCATCACAGCCAGCTGGCAGCTCCTTGGAAGTCTCTTTCTCCAGCCTCAAACCGCGCTTTGCAAACATGGGCACAATAAACATTTGCTGAATAAAGTGCAACAAGTACACAACATTTTCAGGTACTTTGCTTTAAAATTCATTCTCAAAAATAGACTGTCTTTTGTTGGGATCCTGATTTGAGAAAATGAACTGTAAAAAAAAGTTTATGCAAATATCAGAGAAATTTAAACACAAACAGGATAGCTGGTATTAAGGAATTACCAATAATACGATACTTTTAAGTCTGATAATGGCATTGAGGTTATACTGGGGGAATAAAGGCCGTCTTTTTTCTTCTTTCTTTCTTTCCTTCCTTCCTTTCTTTCTTTCCTTCCTTCCTTCCTTCTTTCTTTCTTTCTTTGGCAGGATTTCATTCCATCACCAAGGCTGAAACGCAGTGGTGTGCATAGCTCACTGCAGCTTTGAACTGGGTTCAAGCAATCCTCCTGCCTCAGCCTCTCGAGCAGCTGGGACTACAGACACGTGACACCACTCCTGGCCCATCTTTTTGAAATATATTTACAAAATATGTACAAGTTCATTGTAAATACAATCGCTAATGTGTTGTCTTTACAATAGTATGATGTCCGAGATTTGTTTCAAAATAACCCAAAGTGAAGATAGAGGTGACAGCACCAATGAAACAAGATGGGCCATGTGTTGATTACATTAAAGCTGAGTACAGAGGAACTCATTCTCTCATTCCCTCCAATTCTTTGTTTTTTAAATTTTTTTTTTTTTTTTTTTTTTTTTTTTTTAGAGACGGTCTCATTATGTCACCCAGCCTGGAGTGCAGTTGTATGATCCTAGCTTGCTGCAGCTTCAAACTCCTGGGTTTGAGCAATCCTCACGCCTCAACCTCCCTAGTAGACTACAGGTACGTGTCACTACACGTGGCTAATTTCCTCATTTTCTGTAGACTGGGGTCTTGCTGTGTTGCCCAGGCTAGTCTTGAACTCCTGGCCTCAAGTGATGCTCCCTCCTTGGCCTCCCAAAGTGCTAGGATTACAGATGTGAGCCACCACACCCACGCTATCCCATTTCTATAAATGACTGACATTTTTCATAACAATAAAATAGGGGTTATTTTTATTTCGGTGCTATAAAAATACAGTGGTTGCAGCCAGACTTTCTGAGTTCAAATACTGACTATACTACATAACAGCTAGGTGACCTTGGGCACCTAACCACTCTGTGCCTCAGTTTCCTCAGATGGTGTTAATGACAGCCAATACCTCAAAGCTCTGTTGAGAAGGTTAAATAAGTCATATTATATTTAATGCCTGGCATATCGTAAATACTTATAAATTTGCTATTACTATTATTACCATTACCGCTACTACTATCACGGCCTTTTGCCTTATGATTATCTGTTGAGCAGCAAGCTCAATGCTGAGATCAGAGAGGAACATAAAACACAGCCTTTCTCTTTTGAGGGTCTTTGGTCCAGCTGGGGATTCCAGACACAGAGAAAAGAAAGAGAAATAGCATTTATCCAAACACATTCTATGTAGTGGGCACTGTGTATTCTCCCACTTAAGCCTCCCCAAACCCTGCGGGACAGATTCTACAGTTGGGAAAACTGAAGTTGAGGGCGATGCTGTGACCTGCCAGGGCCACGTCACTAGCAGGCAGCCGTCCCAGGGCTGTGTGATGCCAAGCTCTTGCTCTTTCGACAAGCTAATGGCTCGTATTTGAAAGGAGTGAAGTGGTGTAGAGAATACAAGCCATGGAAATGGAAAGCAGAGAGGTTGCACTTACTCAGCAGGGAGGTCAGAGCGGCAGCTTTCGCAGGGAAGACGAACTGTGCCTCGAAGGCCAGTGATGGGGACAGGGAGTCGCTGGAGCCAGAGGCTGCCTGAGTATCCCCCGAGATAGATGAGCAAGCCATTCTCAGGGGAACAGGTTCGCTGATGAGGACAGTGAGGGGCAAGGCTCAGGGAAACCATGGAGGGGTCTGGACTACCAGTGGCGATGAGAACAGAAAGAAGTGCCCCAACAGAAAGAGAAAAAAGACCAAAACCGGATGGAACCCGGCAGCTGAGTCTGTTTTCTCAAACGTGGTCCTCGAATCAACTGCACTGGAATCATCTGAGGAGCAAAATGAAAATGAAATGCAGGTTCCCAGCCCCACTCCTGCTCTGCTGAGCTGGAGTCCCTGGGAGTGGGCCCAGGAGTCTGTGTTTTGACATGTTCCCCTGATGAGTCTGTTGTGCACTAAAAACTGAGAACTTCTAGATTAGACAAACAGGAAAGAGCAGAAGAGGTGATAGATTACCCAAAGGTTTCAGCGACTGCAAATGGTGTCGATTTTCAGCTCACAGCCAAAGACCCTTCTCGCACCTTCTCCCCACCATTTGCCAAACTGACTGCCATACTCGTTCCCAGACTAAACTTCCCCAAACACTGCTTTTATCATACCCTGCCTGTGCTCAGGAGCCCACAGCAGCTTTCCACTGCTTGAAGCATTAAATCTGAACCCCTCCCTGGCAAAGTCCAGCCCCAGCCACCTCCGAGCTGCAGACCCTGACTCCTGCTCCACTAGGTCTAGGTCGCCCGTCCCGTCAAGCTATCCTCAGAAAATAACAACGGAAGCCTGCGCTCAGGGCTTCACTGCGAGTCCTGGGACACAGAGGACAGGCAGGGAGGGGTTGGGCACTGCACCCATGTTGGCAGGACAGAGGCACGGACACACACACACCTACAGCGAGGGTGGCTGCCTGCACTCAGGCCTGAGGGAAGCCTCTCTCCAACCTCTGAAGGTTGCCTGCCACCCAGTGCAAGCCTGTTTTGCGGTCCAGGGATGCTAGGAGATGGCATGAGCTGACCGCTGCCATCCCCAGCACGCGCTTCACACAGGTCAAGGGATGGCTCAGCTGTGTGAAGGCTGACCGCTCCCGGCCCACCTTCCTCCCAAACTACTGCTTGGGAGGCCTCATCAGCTATGTCTCACTCCTAAGAACACGTCCTTCCTTCCTCACTCACAGCCTCTCCTCCTCATGCGTAATTAGCTCAAGATCCTCAAAGCAAAATAAGCTGGAATAATGTCCCAGCAGTCCTCATGGTGGACCTGAGACCGTCCACCACGACCTCCTGACACCATGGGGTGACCTTGGACACTCAGTCCTAGCTCTGCCTCTTTTCAGTAAGTGTCTTTGATGAGCAGCCTCCTTGGTCCTTAAGAGCCAGGGATTATCCACCATGTTCCTCCCCGATCCCCAAGCTCAAGATTGTGTGAGGAGACAGGGGATGTGGGGACATTCCGATTGTGCAGGCTAAGAAGAGAACCCACTTGTGATTGCACACTTAGTCCAGGGCAAGGGTCACGATCAAGCTCTATCGGTCCCCTCCCCTCACGAGCTCACAGCACTTGCCTGGAAGCCCCCATCTGAGCACTTAACCACCAGCCACAGTCTGCTGCCCTGCGTGTCTGGGGAAGCCCTGAGTCCTGAGCAGCTGGAACTAAATGCATGATGTCTCCTGCCTCTCCCATGGCGCCTAGTATTGGTGCATCACACAATACATACTAAACAAATGCTCTATTGGTTCAGATTCTGTTATTTTTACAAAATGCACATTTTACTCTGTGCTTCCCTCGAAAGTTTATCCCATGTCAAATAAATATAATTTCTGTTTACCAGTTTATTGCAAATTAAGAAACTTTTCTATAATCACACAATAATATCTTTTTTTAAATTTTATTATTACTATACTTTAAGTTTTAGGGTACATGAATCACACAATAATATCTTTGTGGTTGTTTATTTGAGAAGCTCTGAGAGTTCATCCAGATGGCTGGCCGTTCCACTTCCCTCTCTCCAGCATGCCTTTTCAAATCAGATGTAACAGAAATTCACCTAAGGAAATTACCCAAGGCCCATGGCCTAGGAAAGTAAAATAGGCTTAAATGAAAATAGAATGTCGGTGAGAAATAATTTATAATAAAATATGAGGAACATTAGAAGGTGGTGAGAATATTTTATTAGCTTTATGACCCAGAAAAAAAAAATGCTATGAGGGTATCCCTGCTTAAATTATCCTATTCTGGCCAGTATGAATTTATTATCACATTGTTTTAATCCCAAAATTATTTTAAAGAAGGTGACAGTTTATGAGCTAAAGCTCAAAAAAACCGTTGTATAAAACTGCTGAATTGTTCTAACATCTGATGCCTTCCCAAGTTTGCAATAATACCACAAATGCATCTCATGGAAACCACTTCTCACAGAAAGTTCAGTAGCCGATTTTACGATACATGGTTACACATGTCTGCGTATCTGGGAAAAAGATCAAGACCTGAAGCCGCATTTGAAGGACAAAATTGCCTTGCTGTTATACTGTTTTTAACGTATGCCGTACATTATGCTTTACAATAGCTAAAATGTGCCAAAGAACAAAATCCCTGCCCTAGAGGATTTACAGTCTAGAGGCACAGATGTTAAGAGCCGAGGAAAACGCCAGGAAAGTTGTGGAAGTCTCTGGAAATGAGAGGCCTCTGCTCATCAGGTAAGTTTTCAAACCCGCGGCAGCCTCCGCCAGATGGGCTGGGAAGTGTGACAGCCCTTTAGGCACTGCTGTCTCTCGGGCCCAGAGCTATGAGGACGTGCTTTGCTGGAACTTCTTGTGGGCCAGACATCTGGTGACTCACCAGAGCTACTACGATTAGGGCAGAGAGCACAGTTCCACATTCCCTCATCTTCCAGGTCTATAAGCCTAAGGAATCTGATGGGCTAGTGGGAAGGAAAGCCTTTTATTTTTATTTATTTATTTATTTTTTGAGACGGAGTCTTGCTCTGTCTCCCAGGCTGGAGTGCAGTGACGCAATCTCGGCTCACTGCAAGCTCCGCCTCCCGGGTTCACGCCATTCTCCTGACTCAGCCTCTTCGAGTAGCTGGGACTACAGGCGCCCGCCACCACGCCCGGCTAATTTTTTGTATTTTTAGTAGAGACGGGGTTTCACCATGGTCTCGATCTCCTGACCTCGCGATCCACCCGCCTCGGCCTCCCAAAGCGCTGGGATTACAGGCGTGAGCCACGTGCGCCCGGCCGGAAAGCCTTTTATTGTGTAACAGTTTGCCTTTCAACAGTCTACTTCTGGACAGCCAGCTGTTGCCTCCAGATGATAGGTGGGGGTTTTTTGGTTTGTTTTTTGTTTTGTTTTGTTTTTAGACGGAGTTTTGCTCTTTTTACCCAGGCTGGAGTGCAGTGGTGCGATCTTGGCTCACTGCAACCT
This sequence comes from Symphalangus syndactylus, assembly GCF_028878055.3. NCBI lineage: Eukaryota > Metazoa > Chordata > Mammalia > Primates > Hylobatidae > Symphalangus > Symphalangus syndactylus. Next base: position 156,979,629 of record NC_072426.2, on the reverse strand, counting down.
CTGCCTCCTGGGTTCAAGTGATTCTCCTGCCTCAGCCTCCCGAGTAGCTGGGACTACAGGCGTCCATCACCACACCCAGCTGATTTTTGTATTTTTAGTAGAGATGGGGTTTCACCATGTTGGCCAGGCTGGTCTCGAACTCCAGACCTCAGGTGATCCACCCACCTTGGCCTCCCAAAGTGCTGGGATTACAGGTGTGAGCCACTGCGCTCAGCCCAAGTGATAGTTTTAAAAAGAAAGAATCATCACTAGATCATTGCGGTTACATTTATATTGAAAGAAAAACGTAGACCATACAAGCTTTCAAGAGCACCCGAAGGTTCTCAGGAGGTGCACAGCAGATGGGTCGAACACAGGAAGGCTAGGAGAGCCATGTCCAGGCTCAGCCATGGAGTCAGGCAGACCTGGGCTGAGGTCTCAGCACTGCACAGCTGGACCTCCAGCAACATACTTAACCTCTCTGAATTTCAGCCTCTTAGACAATAGAGATAAGAAGCGCCTCACTGAGTTTCTGTGAAGATTAAATACAATCATGTACATCACAGGGGTCCCCAACCCCTGGGCCACAGACCGGTACTGTGGCCTATAAGGAACTGGGCTGCGCAGAAGGAGGAGAGCAGCAGGCGAGCCAGCGAAGCTTCATCTGCATTTGCAGCTGCTCCGCATCACTCAGATGACCACCTGAGCTCCGCCTCCTGTCAGATCAGTGACAGCATTAGATTCTCACAGGAGCATGAACCCTTTTGTGAACTGCGCATGTGAGGGATCTGGGTTGTGTGCTCCTTATGAGAATCTAATGCCTGAGGATCTGTCACTGTCTCCCAGATGGGACCGTCTAGTTGCAGGAGAACAAGCTCAGGGCTCTCACTGATTCTACATTATGGTGAGTGTATAATTATTTCATTATATATAACAATGTAATCAGAATAGAAATAAAGTGCACAATAAAGGTCATGCGCTTGAATCATCCCAAAACCATCCCCCAGGCCAGTCCGTGGAAAAACTGTCTTCCACAAAACCAGTCCCTGGTGCCAAAAAGGTTGGAGACCATGATATACATAAATGAGTTACTTCTCAATCTAAGCTACAGCCAGCGTTCCACTAGCAGTAGCTTTTTAAAAGCTCACTCTCCAGCATCGATGGAATCTGCCCTCTCTGGAGGGCACAGGAATCCCATCTAGGCTTGTGGCTTATGGGGGTTTGATGCTCCCTAGCACGTGGGTGGCAGAGACACCATAATCTGGATCCTGAAAGGCTGATCAGGACGGGAAGTTTGCAGAGCACCCCGCCCAGGAGGGCAAATCCCAGAGACCTAGGCACCCCCAGCCAGCCTGGCTGCAAGACCCAACACAGAGTGTATCACCTTTCCTATACACAAGCGTCGTTTTTAGGGAAGGGCAGGGTGGGGGACACAGACTTCTAAAGCCCCATCCATTTCTGTTAGATCCTAAGCTCCAACTCTGTGACTAGAACCCCACCCTACAGACTCACAGACCTGCAGCAGGGGTCAGAATGCAGCCCGGCAGGAACAGGGACAGCGACGGGGACAGGTGCTCCGCAGGGATGCAGAGGGGGAGGCTGCCCGAGTAGCAGGAACCCCTCCCCTCCCCTCTAGGCAGGGCCCAAATGGGAGGTGGTGGGGTGTGACAGTGGGGACAGCACCCTCTAGTTCCGAAAGAGGACACGTGCCAACCCTCACCTTCCCAGCCTACCTGCCTGCCAGCTTCCCAAAGAGGCCCCAGGACCAACCACAGTGACATCAGAACAAAGGACACAGCAAGGTGGGGAGCTGTGAGCAATGACCTTCGCAGCAAGGGTTGGGATCACCCACATTCTCTTAAGGGTCATGGGTGAAAATATCCAGCAGGTAGAAGAAAAGGAATTACAATTTTCAGAGCAGCTAACAGTTGCTGTGCTCTGGCATGAATAATACCAGTGTAACGCTTTCGTTTGTTCTTTCTAAAAGATCTTCTACCTGCTAGCACAGGCTTCCACCTATTAAGACAGGGAGGAAAATAAAGCCATTATCTGCATTCCGTGAAGCACCATATGGTTACACACGGGCCTCCAGCCAAGGGAGGGTTCTCACCAAGCCTCTGTGTACAATTCAAGAGCAAAATTAAGTCGTTACGCTATATTGGATTAGCATCAGGAAAGGAGGGCCAGGAACTCAACAGAACTGTGAACAGAAAAATCCCTTTTTTCTTTTTCTTTCTTTTTTTTTTTTTTTTTTGAGACAGGGTCTCACTCTGTTGCCAGAGGCTGGAGTACAGTGGCACAATCACAGGTCACTGTAACCTTGACCTCCCGGACTCAAGCAACCCTGCCACCTCAGCCTCCTGAGTAGCTGGGACTACAGGTGTTCACCACCACACTAGGCCAATTCTTGTATTTTTTTTGTAGAGATGGGGTCTCACTATGTTGTGTTTGAACTCCTGAGCTCAAGCGATCCTTCTACTCTGGCCTACCAAAGTGCTGGGACTACAGGCATGAGCCACCGTGCTTTGCCAAAAAAACTCCTTAGCTTCATTCTTTTTTTAATCTCCTGGTTTCTGAGTTACCTTGAGTGTCTCAAAAACCACAATGGGGATCAGCCAGATTTGACTGCACAGACAGCTTCTGTTCTTCAATCTGCATACTTTGAAACTAAGTATAACAATTTCAGTCCTTTGCAGGACACATAGCCTAATAATTCTAATAACCATAGACTGTTACGTCTAAATAAGCAGACAGACCAAAAGAAATTTACTCAAAACTCAAAGCTTTAAAACAGTAAAGAATAAATTGATACATTTATGGTTTTAATCTCATTGAATCCTCCAATAGGAGAGCCACTTGTCTGAGATCCCGCAGCTTTTAAAGAGTAGAGCAGGGATGAGGGGCCAACATTCAAATCCAGAGCTCCTGGCAGGGTACCCAGGTGTGTCACCTGACAATGACATCAATGAGAGAAGCGGCAATAGGAGAGGGAAGGGACACGGAGTGGCCCACCTCCTCACAAGAAAAGACCCTAATAATAGGGGCAAAATGTGAAAACCAGAGACACACATGCACAAACAGGTTATCAGCCTCATGAACACAGAACATCATTTGGTAATGAAATAAAAATAGTCTAGCTGGGCGTGGTGGCTCACGCTTACAATCCCAGCACTTTGGGAGGCCGAGGCGGGAGGATCACTTGAGACCAGGAGTTCGAGACTAGCCTTGCCAACATGGTGAAACCCTGCCTCTTAAAAAAAAAAAAAGTCAGGATTTTTTCAGATCATTTTAATGGTGTGACTAGCGCATACCTCAAAAAGAGAGTAAAAGAAGTACTATGAACTAATACTCATTGGGATTTTAGTTTAACTGTGATACTTATACCATAACGCACATTCTCTAAGCACTCCAAATCTCAACTGTACTGTAAAACTATTTTCCAGAACATTGCTTACCCTATTTAAGAGCATAACCTCACCACCTTCTCCTCCAAAGGCAAGGGCAGTTTGCATGGAAAAAGAGCCTGGCCCTAAAGCCAGCAAGACAAAGGGAGAAAGAACCTTTTCTCCTCCTTGTGATTTAGTGTGGCGATGCCGTTCAAGCCTTTTTCACCCATGCTTCCTTTTGACAAACATAAAATATCTCATGCCCTCCTTTCATTTTACCTGAAGTAAAATTAAGCACATCAATGAAAAATATCAAAGCAATGATATTTTAAAAGAAAAATATTTATAGTCACCTTGAAACATACATATTTTTTCTTGTCACGTAATTTTTCTTTAATGCTGAGGGTGCTTGCTCACCAAAAGTACAGTGAGAGTTACTTCATACCCAAGTGTTCTGCTGCGTGAGGCGGGGTGAACAGTGCAGCAAATGTCTGTAAGTGAAAGAAATAAGACAATACCTGAAGATGCACATTTGCTTGTTTTAATGTAAGATAACCACAGTGATCTGTAAAGTATATCTGGCACCTGAATCAAATTCCTCTTCCCAAACCTCACTTGGAGTTCTCTTTTCAATACCATCAGTGAGAAAAGGTCTCTCCTCACAAGTCACAAATGCAAATCTCTACTCATGTCAAGAGTAGGTGACCTGAATTCACCTAAACTGGATGAGATGTAACTTCTTAAAAGTCACTTTCACAAAGTCTTGAGAGTGTCATCAAATTGGTGGCTCATAATTTAAAAACTGTTTGTAAATGCATGAACTATAATGTTTGTTTTTATCCCTTGCAATTTCCATTTCTGTGTACTTGGAGTTTCCAGTCTTTCTACCAAATACACAATGCTCCACCTGAGGACTTTTCTTAAGTACAAACAATTTGATTTTTTCCCTGGAGTTCCAAAAATAGGGCTACTATATCTTTCAGCTCACAGTCTGGCAACCATACTCCCCACTGATCGCCAGCAAAGGACGGACCCTTTGCAACCCATGCAAAGGGTTGCAAAGCAAGGCACGCCTCCGGGTGTGTAGCACACTCTTTCGAACACGGTGAACCATCTTGTTGGTAAGGACTGAGGTTTTCTCCTAGACTACTAAGCAGTTTTGGAAGCCATTTTTTTATGAATGACACAGATCAGCCCCCAAAATAGTTGGAGGGTTCGTTTCCTCTTTGATTCAGTTCACTAGCTTCCAAGAATGCGGACAGCATTTCAAGGCTTTAGTGGTGGCCACCTACCTGCAGAAAACAGTAGTCCTTTTCCATCTCTCATGACTTGAAGCATGTGCTGCACTCACCAGGAGTTGAACACAACTGCAATTATCAGAGCTCACAGCAAAAATGATGATGTGATCTGAGGCAACACTAGAAATTCAATAGCTTCAGCTAAGTCATCAATTCAGCCAATGCAGCCCTTGTCCACAGAGTTAGACAAAGACATCATCTGGAATTTCTTCCCCATTTCCTCTCTAAAGAAGTTTTGGCAGATACACAAAAAATGCTAATTTTCATGAGACTATCTTTAATGAGGACTTTTTAAAATCTTTTCAAGTTACGGGATTATTTAATATAAAATTTTCACAGCTTTTGTGGATTTCAGTAATGTGTTCCAGTTCCATTCCATCTCATGTGTGGAAGAAAAGTGATGTTTCCAAAATAAATGAATACACTTCACCATTTAAATTTTTTTGAATTTTTTTTTAAATTTTAGATTCAGAGGATGCATGTGCAGATTTGTCACACAGATATATCATGTAATGATGAAGTTTGAGTTTCTGGTGAACTCATCACCCAAATAGTGAACACAGTACTCAATAGGTGGTTTTTCCACCCTTCCCCCTCCTCCTCCCTCCTTTTAGGGTATCTGATGTCTACTGTTCCGATTTTTATGTGCATGTGTACCCATTGTTTTGCTCCCACTTATAAGTGAGAAGATACGGTATTGACTTTCTGTTTCTGCATTAATTTACTTAGGATAATGGCCTCAAGCTGCATCCAAGTTGCTGCAAAGGACGTGATTTCATTCTTGTTTATGGCTGCATAGTATTCCATGCTGTATATGAACATTTTCTTTATCTAATCCACTGTTGATGGGCACTTGTGTTGATTCCATGACTTTGCTATTGAGGTCACCATTTTTTAAATAAGACTTTTATGACTAAGGCTAACTGGCACCACTGCTCGGCTTTTAAAAATACATCCAATATTCCTCTTACTTTTCACAATATACATTCACGTCCACATGAATCACTCATGAAATCGCTGGTTATTCCTTACGAATCAATTTGGTTTTCTTCCAAATTGACCCAGGAATTCTGAAATCTGGCCAGGCCTGCAAAGTGAGGAAGATGTTGCAACAACGTACTGTTGGACACTGGATGCTAAGGTTACTCCAGGTGTCCAACCACGTATGCAAGATTTTTTATCATCTCATGTAAATAGTATCAACATATAAAAATAAGTGGCTGATTAAAATACACATACAAGTTGTCTAAAGTTTGACATCTTCCTCTGCCTTCCTGAAAATAGGCACTTTTCAACCTCATTTATACCTTATTTAAGGTATCACATTGTTGCCCATGCAGTGTTCAAGAGACCTCATTCAAAAGATCTCGTGTTTACCTCCCCACACTGAGGACCACAAGGTTGAACATTAACAATAAAGTCCACTGTGTCCTGTAATTAATATCTCACTTCACTCTTTTTCTTCTCAACTATGAGTAAAAGAATTTTATTCCCCTTCCTTCACAACAAAAATGTTCTGCAATTATAGTTTTCTCTCTTGCTTGTCAAAGAGCTAAACAGGCCAGTCTCACTGGCTTTTTGTAATTGTCCAATTTATTTTATTTTATTTTTAAATTGAGATATAATTAATATATTATTTATTAAAATCTATTGTTCATTTTAATTTCTAAAGCAATGTTGTAACGGAAATAAATTTAATACATGCTATTAAGTGTAATCATCATTAGACTGACACATTTTATAATATTTTGCTAAGATTAAGCCTCTTTTGACTACAATTCCATTCCCCCACTTATGCATCTTCACAATGGGTTTTTTAAAGCAACAACGCAGGCCCACAGTGGCCCACACCTATAATCCCAGCACACTGGGAGGCCGAGGCAGGAGGATCACTTGAGTTGGAGACCAGCCTGGGCAACATAGCAAGACTCCTTCTCTATTAAAATAAAATAAATAAAAATTAGCTGGGCATGGTGATGGACACCTACAGTCCCAGGCACTCGGGAGGCTGAGGTCAGAGGATCACCTGAGCCAGGCAGCCACAGCAAGCTATGATCACACCGCTGCACTCCAGCATGGGCAACAGAGCGAGACCTGGTCTTGAAAAAAGTAAAATAAAATAAAATAAAATAAAATATTCCCCCCAAAAGAAGGACTCTAAATAAAACCTTTTATTCAATTTTCTCTTTACTAAATCTTTATACTCAAAGTAACATCATTTATCGCTAAAGAAAATCTGAAAATGAAGAAAAAGACTAAAATCACTTAGTTCTCTAACCCAAATCCAACCACTATTAATATTCGCAGTATTAATATTTGTGTATTTTTGTATGTATTTTAATATTTGTGTTGTACACAACAAACGGAATGTGCAGAGGGTCCTAAATGCTGGCGACAGGCTGGCACTAGACCCTGGCTTGGTGTAAACCGTGCTGGGCTCTGGTTGTCTGCCAGGTGACTCTAATTCAGGAGGTGGCCACGGGGCATGTATTTGTTTTCTCACTCATTTATCTATTTGAAGTTCTCAGATGATTCTGACACACAGAAAAATTTGCAAATTACCAGTTTCAAGCACAGACCCTGGATCCCACAGGCAGACCTGGTCCCGATGCGGTCCCATCACTTAATGTGGCTGAGCAAGATTACACAACTTCTCTAAGCTCAGTGTCTTTATCCACAAAATGAACAAACCAAGAGCCATTTATAAAAATTAAGTGAGAAAAATTACTCGGCAAAGTCTCTAAAACATAATAATTACTCAATATACAGTAATTATTGTTATTCTTTCCCATCTTTCCTATGCATCTGGTTTAAGATTTTGTTCTAATTTGTATTGCTGTGAAATATTCCATGTGTTTCTAAGTGACATTATATATCATAAGCACTTTTCTATGTTGCTTCATAACCTTCATAGATTTTTTTTTTACAGATATATACTATTCCACCCAATATAAAGAACCATAATTTACCTAACACTTTCCATTCGTGGCATTTAGATTATATGCAATTTTTCTTTCTTAAAAATTGTGTAATGAATAGCTTCCTACATATAGCTCTCTACAAAATGTAAGATGCAGTAACTCTATTTCTAGGACTATCTCTAAGACAATATTACAAATATTCCAAAATTTTGTAATATTATCTTAGAGATAGTCCTAGAAATAGAATTACTACATCAAACTATATGAACATTTAGATGGCTTTCTAATACAGACTGCCAAGATACTTTCCAAAGAAGAGTTTTTTCAATTTATAATATCATTGGCAGTACATTAAGGTATCAGATTTATTTTACCCTTGCCAGTACTGAGTATTTTTCCCCAGTGTTAAAATGGTAGTTTAGAAATTACTACCAGCAACCAATTAGCATTAACTCTACCTGTGAGGATATTTATGCAATACTTATAGATCCACGTTACATAGAAAACTGAGCTAGAAAATATAAACTGAAGTTTATAGTCTCCACCCTCAAAGGAATTACAATCTAATGGGAAAGACACATTCAAAGTGTCCTGCTAACATAAGCAAGTAGAACACCCAGGCCTCCCTCGGTACAGAGGATCAGACACCAAGAATACGAAAATCCACGGATACTCAAGTCCCTGACATAAAATGGCAGAGTATTCACAGATAACCTACTCACATCCTTCCAGATTCTTTAAATCATCTCCAGCTTACCCATAATACCTAAAGCAATGTAAATAGTTGTTAGATTATGTTGGCTTTTTTTTTTTTTTTTTTTTTGAGACAGAGTCTCGCTCTGTCACCCAAGCTGGAGGGCAGTGGTGTGATCTCAGCTCACTGCAACCTGCACCTCCCAGGTTCAAGCAATTCTCCTGCCTCAGCCTCCCAAGTAGCTGGGATTACAGGTGCCTGCCACCACACCCGGCTAATTTTTGTATTTTTAGTAGAGACAGGGTTTCACCATGGTGGCCATGCTGGTCTCAAACTCCTGACCTCAAGTGATCTGCCCTCCTCAGCTTCCCAAAGTGCTGGGATTACAGGCGTGAGCCACCACGTCCTGCCTGTATTGGCTTTTTATTCGTATTTTTTCTGAATATTTTCCATCTGCCATTGTCTGGATCTGTGGACCCAGAACCCACAGATACGGAGGGCTGACTGTAAATGCAAATTATTTTTTAAATAATTGATCATATAAATGGTAATCATTTTCAACTTTTATGACTTGAGAAGGCAGTGTATTAAATATCTTAATTGAAATGCTTGGACAATCTTTTTGGTATGAGAACAAAATCAGCACAATGACCTACATACTTGGAAAATTAAATATGTTAGCAGTGTTACAAAGGGCTACATTCATTCATTAGGGTTCAGAACTTTTGAGTACATGGGGTCAGGGCTTAGAGAAAATCATTCACATTCTCTCTACACAACTGCACATACTGTAAATCCCTCCTTGAAAGTAAAAGCATTTTTTTAATTAGATTGCACTCTCGATCCTTAGACTGGACAGTACAGATTTATATTCTGAAAAGTCAATCTCACAAGTAGTCATAGAAATTATGTGAACTCACCAATTCATGTCGAGCTGCTCTTTAGAAACAACGGTAATGCATATTCTATCAGCATGTAACCAATTTTCTACTAATAAACTTTCAGAAATTTTAATGGGGGAAGAAAAAATCATTTAAAAATTTAATACTGATTTTAGCACTCTTTTAAACAAATCTAAAATCCCTTAAATTGCATAGACATTTTAAAAGTATTATGCACAACGCGACTTTATCAATTAATCATCAGTTTGAGTATACTTAAAGTAAATTTAAAGTTATAGTTTCTTCAAATTACATGCAAATTTGCTGGCTAAATATGATTTCACATTTTAACTCCAAATATAGCTACAAACTGCTGGACTTTAAGAAAATCTCAGATGGCTGGGCATGGTGGCTCACACCTGTAATCCCAATGCTTTGGGAGGCAAAGGCAAAAGGGTTGCTTGAGCTTAGGAGTTTGAGACCTGCCTGGGCAACATAGTGAGACCCATCTCTACAAAAATAAAAATAAGTTACTTGGGTGTGGTGGCATATGCCTGTAGTCCCAACTACTGAGGAGGCTGAGGTGGGAGGATCACTTGATCCCAGAAGGTACAGGCTGCAGTGAGCCATGATCGCACCACTGCACCCCAGCCTGGGTGACAGAGTGAGACCCTGTCTCAAAAAAAAAAAAAAAAAAAAAAAAATCCAGGCTTTCTCACTAGGTCATTTTATAAGAAATGGGCCCACACTTGAGAATAAAAGAAACTGATATTATTTTAAGAAAACAAAGAAATTTTGGAGCTTTCTGAGCCTTATCTCTTCCATAGTGTCAAAGAAATATCTAAAGTATTCATTTTTAAAAGAAGAAAGAGAGGAGAGGAAAAACTATTCATGAATTAAACTTTTTTCACAGGAAACATTTTCTAGTTAGTCACATATCACTGAATTAACACCATCAACAATTTCCATGTGAATCTGTCTTCATGGACCTCTTCAAACTAGATTTGCTGCTATAAGCAGCTTCTATTCCCCTTCCTGCTTTTATTTACTTCTTGATTCGGCATAAGCAGTTTTAAACATAAACAATCTCTTCCACATGAAGGAGATGGAAGATTTAAAACAGGAGAAGCATGTGACAAGAACCAAAACTTGTCACCCAAAGGAACAGCATGGCGCTTTATACTTTAGGCCTGGATCAAATACCTGGTGCTTGTAACATCTGAAAATCTGTTCCCAGGGTTGCCTGAGGGAGCTGCTTGTTCTGTGAGCCAGTTGAACTCTGTAGCAATGCCCACGTCTCTCACCTTTCTGCTTTTGAATTGTGGATCTAACATAGACTTAACACAATATAAACTGGAAACAAACAAACACAATTTCAATTTCCAAAGCAACTGATGTAGTCTCTTAAGAATAAACTGGTGTCAGTCCCCATGTACCATCTATCACCCCTCCCCGTCCTTTGAAACCTGGTCAGTGACAAAGATTCTCTGCTTGGCCAAACTGTAGTCAGGCTCTTGAACCTTCTCTCCGGCCCATCCGTACTCTTCCTTGTAAAATCGTTTCAGCAAAAGAACCCTGCACTATATCAGTTTGACAAAAACCCAAGTCCTTGATATCTGATCAGGTTTCTCATCCCCCATCACCCCCGAGGTGCTGTCCGATCATCCTGGCCTGTCTTCAGCAAGAATTCTATTAGGTAGGTTTCATGCCTTGTCTTAGTCCAGGTTGTGCTGCTATAACAGAATACCACAGATTGGCTAATTTATGAACAACAGAAGTATATTTGGCTTATGGTTCTGGAGACTGGGAAGTCCAAAATCAAGGGGCTGAATTTTGTGAGGGCCCCCTGCTGTGCCATAATATGGGAGAAGCCATTGCATGGGGTGGGGGCCAATTCATCCGTTTATCCAGAACCCACTCCCAAGATAACAGCATTAATCCATTGATGAGGGCAAAGGACTCATTGCCTAATCACCTGTTAAAGTTCCCACCTCACAACGCTGTTGCACTGGGGATTCGATTCCAAGATATGAACTTTGGGGAAGACGTTTAAACCACAGCACCCCTGATGTTTCTTCGTAGTAATTTTCCAGCCACTGACTTCCACCCAGCTCTTTCTCTGGCAGTGAATTGCCACTTGCCCATGCTGTGTTTGGAGTTGTGCCTAATTTCTCTCCCCCCCTGCAAAACCTTGTTGCACTGGTTCCTGTACCTACCATGGTGGTCCTGATAAAGTCTTCCTCACAGTACTTTAAAAGTAACATTAAAGAATTTTTTCTTTAACCTAGGGCAGAAGCATCCTCAACAATCCCTGGTCCAGATACAACACAAAGGAGGTTTCTGGGCTGGAAAGTGAGCATTTTACCAACTCACACCTACTCCAGTCCCTCCCTGCAACTACAAGGTGGCAGCTATAGTTACCTCTGTCCCCACTACACCTCCTTAGGGTCAAGGGTAGAGAATTCGGGTTTATTTATCCATGCAGACCAGTACTGTAGTTACAAGGTCGAAAGGAAACCACCAAACAAGGTAATTCTTCATAGGTAAAAATGGCAGCGAACATTCAAGAGTTATGCTCTATGAATTCAGTTTACTGTTAGTGATTTACAAAAAGCTGACATTTCACAGTCTTCCATAGATAAACCTATCTATAATTTTTTGGAGAATAAAAGATGCTCATAATTCAACTTTAAAAAAGAATTTCAGAGGGAAACAGCACTTAAAACATTTTATCAAAAATAGCTAATGCAAAATACGTGTACTAAAGGAAAAGATACAACAGTAACGTTGAAAGTCTGTGTGTTTTTCTGTTTTGGCTTCTAGAAAGTCAAGTATATAATCAAAACACAAATATCTGTATTTCTCCAAAAGTGGAGAGTTGACTTAAAAAATAAAAGTCAGGGCCAGGAGCGGTAGCTCACACCTGTAATTTCAGCACTTTGGGAGGCCGAGGTGGGCAGATCACGAGGTCAGGAGATCGAGACCATCCTGGCCAACATGGTGAAACTCCGTCTCTACTGAAAGTACAAAAATTAGCTGGGTGTGGTGGCACGCGCCTGGAATCCCAGCTACTCAGGAGGCTGAGGCAGAAGAATCACTTGAACAAGGGAATCGGAGGTTGCAGTGGGCCGAGATCAAGCCACTGCACTCCAGCCTGGTGACACAGCAAGACTCCGTCTCAATAAATAAATAAATAAATAAATATAAAAATAAAAATCAGATCAGGCCAGGCACAGTGGCTCATGCCTGTAATCCCAGCACTTTGGGAGGCCAAGGCAAGAGGATCACTAGAGGCAGATTCGAGACCAGCCTGGGCAACATAGTGACGTGTCATCTCCACTAAAAAAACTTTTTTAAAGTTAGCTGGGTGTGGTGGCTCATGCCTGTAGCCCCAGTTACTTGGGAGGCTGAAGTGGGAGGATCTCTTGAATCTGAGAGCTCAAGGTTGTAGTGAGCCGTGATCACACCACTGCACTCCAGCCTGGGAGACAGAGCAAGACTCCCTCTATCTCAAAAATAAATAAATAAATAACAGCTCTAATTAGTATCCAAATTCCACAAAATTCAAGCATGTCCTGTTGTTTACAATGTGTACAGATGAAAACTTTAGTACAAATTCATCACTACCACTAGAAAAACAATTCAAAGCAATCAAGACCCCCAGTGTCTTAAGCTTTCTTAAAACAGTATGAGGTTTTTTGCGATTTTTTTTTAGCTCATCAGCTACGATTAGTGTCAGTGTATTTTATGTGTAGCCCAAGACAATTCTTCTTCCTATGTGGCCCAGGGAAGCCAAAAGATTGGACACCCCTGATCTAACAGAATGAAGAAGTATATAGCATAAAGACTGTCTTCTAGAATGTTCCTTTTTCAATATAAGAGGAAATGCTAAAGATACAGGTAAAAATGAAACAAAGATGCTACAGTAACCATTGTTATCTGGGAACAGACACAGTGTCTAAAGTACTGCTTTTGTTTTTCTACATTACTGCATTTTCTACATTTAAAAAGTACTGCTTTCTACATTCTCTACCTTACTTCACAGTCTACTAACGATTAAAGACTTTCCTCGAACAAACTTTTTGTTACAAATTAATAACCAGGCTCTAATGAAAGGAAAGTGATCAACCTCGACAAACTATGCTGGCCATAAAGTCCCCCAAAACAAAAAACAAAGGATGCTTCCCGTCTCTGCGGTTCTATGTTAACTCCAAAGTCAGCAGGGCCTTCTGAGGCTTTCCCAGCCTATCACGACCAACCCAGGACAGAGGGGAAATGACCGGTCAGGAGAACCTAGAGCCCAGAGGCACTGCTGGAGGGAGTTAGGCGAGGATCAGAATGAATGGTGGCGCTGTAACAAGATTACAGGAGAGATGTAACCCTAACCAATGAGATCGAGAACTGGAAATCTTTCCAGAAGTGCCGCAGAGTTCACTGAGCTGCATCTTCCTTTCACTTCCTCAGGAAGAGTCCAGGAGAGTCTGGTTTATTGACCAGAGAACAGAGATTTAAAAAAAAAACAAAAAACAAAGTGATTCGTCCTGACTGGACAGTTCTTTTCACCCAGCAGGTGTAATGTGAGGTCCATCTGCTACAGGAACTCGCGCTGATCCCTTAGTCCTCCTCCTGGCCTTGGCGACATTGGCTGGGAGAGCTCAGCCCGCCCCGCAGGCCTGTTGGGTAGATAAATCCACAAAGAAAGCGGCCTGATTCCCAGCAAGAGCCTTCCACTGCAGCCTCACGGACACCAGGCAGCTGCTCCCCTCGCACCTCCTCTTCCTCTATCTTCTCCCTAGCCATTTTTCAGCTCCCAGTCATGGATCTGGGCCGTCTCCCATGCTGCCGTCTCCCCGCTCACAGCCCACTGCTTCAAGAGCACCTTGGGCCCTCACCTGCCTACCCCACTTCCCCCAGCTCAGCCTCTTCCAGCTCCATCCACCCACCCAGGCTGCCAAACAAGCAGGCAGGATTAAGAAGCTGAGCTGGGAGTGGGGTGGGTGTGGGGTGTGGGGCTGTGAAGGCCGCAGGGATAAAGCTCAAGTGTTCCCTAGAGAAGGTGTCACCCAAAGCCAAATGACAAAGAGGGCGGGCGATGAGACATGGTGGCCAGAGAGGCTGGCGGCTCGGGCAGGCCCACAGGCACCTTAGGCTGACAGATGGTTTGCGAGGACTGCAGGACCGTCCCAAGAGTGGAAAGCATCACAAAGGGGTCACACCAGAAGGCCTGGGGACTTCTGTCCACAATAAAATTTGTTTTGGAAATCATATCCACCGTGGTACCCCTCTAAATATGGAGAAGTTCTCCTCCCTTTTTCAGCATGAAAGTGTCAGAGGCCGGGCGCGGTGGCTCACGCCTGTAATCCCAGCACTTTGGGAGGCCGAGGCGGGCGGATCACGAGGTCAGGAGATCGAGACCATCCTGGCTAACACGGTGAAACCCCATCTCTACTAAAAATACAAAAAAATTAGCCGGGCTTGGTGGCGGGCGCCTGTAGTCCCAGCTACTCGGGAGGCTGACACAGGAGAATGGCGTGAACCCGGGAGGCGGAGCTTGCAGTGAGTCGAGATTGTGCCACTGCGCTCCAGCCTGGGGGACAGAGGGAGACTCCGTCTCAAAAAAAAAAAAAAAAGAAAAAAAGAAAGTGTCAGAAAGCATCTGAGACTCACAAAGGCCCCCTCCAGGCATGGGGGCTTCGAGCTGTGGGGCAGTGGGCGCAGTCCATGCGGGGGAGTCTGGAATCTCTAAAGACCACTTGCCTTTCAAGGGCATGTCCTGGGCCCTACCGTCCTGAACACGAACACATAAATGTTTGTTTCCTCAAAATTTGGACGGCGGGGGACCTTATTTAGAAGTAGAAAGGCAGAGGTGTCATCATAACCTTTTGTTGCAATGGTTTGAAAAGAAAAATAGTCCAAATCCTGGAGGGAAAGTGGGGGTCGGGGGGAGAAGGGAGGTACCTGACACAGCACTGGAGGAAGCAGGCTGAGACAGAAGGAAATGGTGTCACACGCAGAGCTCCCAGGAAACAGGCCACAGCAGGCCACTGCCCTGGGAAGCCAGCCTTTCAGCCAGCACCACCGCAGTATCCCGAGGTTCACAGTGAAGGCAGAAGGCTGCAGCAACCTCAGGAAGCAGGAAGATGGGGTGCCCCAGACTGGATTCCACCCCTTCAAGACACCAGGAAGCCCTCTGTGAGCTCCAGGGACTCCCGGACTCATAAGAAGGAGGTGATTTTGGACTCGATATGCATCCCCGGCTTCCATGCCAGAGAGCTAGACTAAGGGACATCATGTGCTCCCCAAACATACGTTATGGGGGAACGGGGAGGTGACATCCTGCTTACAGAGACAAGTCATTTTACACTGACAGATGGGCTCTCACTTTAGAAAATTATTATGGGGCCTTCACAATAAATTGGGAAAATGGAGGCATTTATCGTGTTTATTGTCATCCTCAGAGTGAAATCTACAGCACAGAGGTATGCTGCCAAAGTGTTAATGTCATAAGGACAAATTCAGACCTGGATCTGCTCAGCATGGGGTCTCCCACTGTCCCATGCACTTTCTCAGCTTACCCACTTCTTCAGGCCCCAAAGACTTGGAGGAATCCTTTCTACCTCTTTATCTAAGTCATTTATCCATTTATAAATTCTCAAAGACACACAGCCAGCTCTGGCCCTCGGCAGTGTCCAGCCTGACTGGGCTGCATCAAGAGAGACTGACGCCAAGATATCAAGAGCTGGTTAAGCCAGCTCGTCCTGCCAGTGTGATTTTTATTTTTATTTTTGTATTTAATGAGATAGGGTCTCACTCTGTCACCCAGGCTAGAGTGCAGTGGCACAATCTTGGCTCACTGTAACTTCGATCTCCCAGGCTCAAATGGTCCTCCCACCTCAGCCTCTCACGTAGCTGGGACCACAGGCACACAGCACCATGCTCAGCTAATTTTTTTTTAAACTTTTTTGTAGAAATGGGATCTTGCTATGTTGCCCCAGGCTGGTCCAGAACTCCTGGGTTCCAGTGATCCCCCCACTTAGGCCTCCCAAAGTGCTGGGATTATAGGCATGAGCCACCATGCTTGGCCCAGTGTGATTCAAGTGGATTAAAATCTCTTGACATAAGGCCTTCTTAAAAATCCAGATCTAGCTATTATTATAGTATACTATAAATTTAAAAATTAGATCCAAAGCTTGTACCTTGGCAATACATCTATTTATTCCTCATTGAGATAAACTATAGACCATGTCATTAGTTTCCTCCAAATTAAGAAATGTTGGAAATTATGTCACGTCTACAGCTATGCAACAAGGGTTTAAAACTTATTTCACGGCCGGGCGCGGTGGCTCACGCTTGTAATCCCAGCACTTTGGGAGGCCGAGGCGGGCGGATCACGAGGTCAGGAGATCGAAACCACGGTGAAACCCTGTCTCTACTAAAAATACAAAAAAATTAGCCGGGTGTGGTGGCGGGCGCCTGTAGTCCCAGCTACTCGGAGAGGCTGAGGCAGGAGAATGGCGTGAACCTGGGAGGCGGAGCTTGCAGTGAGCCAAGATCGCGCCACTGCACTCCAGCCTGGATGACAGAGCGAGACTCCGTCTCAAAAAAAAAAAAAAACACTTATTTCACAAATATATAAACTAAGTAGAAGGATACAAGTACAATCTCCAAACTTCAAGTAACTAATGTTAAAGCCCCCGTCATACACTGAAAATGCTATTTTTAAGGTGACCAGATCATCACTGTGTGTTATATTTTAGGCAGACTGAAGACATTTAAAATTCCTTGCAGCAAATAGTTTGTATATAACGAACTTTCCCGGGTTTTTACCCCAAAATATGTGATCGACCTCAGGAACAGAAAGCATCTAAATACTTTCAACTCGTCGCAAGATACAGACACCATTTTAGTTTAATGAGCCCTTTTAAAAGAACTTGGCAATAACCAGCAAATTTACCTCTTGATGCAATTTATTTTCCAAATTCAAAGTAAACCCACAAGGAAACAAACATGCTCAAGATCATAACTGATCTATAAGCAGTAAAATTTACAAATCTTTGCAAAACCAGATTTATCACAGCAAGACCTGGAATCTCAGAAGTTCATTCTAAATGCTTTATGGCAATGAAACTGACATGCCTTTGCTGAAAACATCTTTGAGCCAAAGTGAGGTAATTCATAAAAATGGTTTTTTATGACTAGCTAGAAGTCACTAAAGTTTTAAACACAGCCTTGTTCACTGTTTAGACTTAATCCTGTGATTTTAATATAAGAGGTAAGCTTCTTTAGGAGCCAGGCCCGCTTCTTAAACTTCTCTAAATTTTCTGCAGACCCCAACCCAGAGCACATTTCTGGAGACTCACGCCTTCTCTCTGCAGAACACCATCCCACACGGCTCCACAGGACCTGGCCTGGGCCTGCCTCTGACCTCAGCTGCAGTCACACCTTCTTCTCCTTTCCTGGCTCAACAAGCCCAGCCCCATGGGCCACCCTCTCTGTTTCTCCAGCATAGCCAGCTGATTTCCATCTGCTCCTCTGTCATTGCTGGTTGGTGGATACCTGCCTCATTCGTCAAGTGTCACCCCAAATGAGGTACTGTCGAGTAGTCATCCAAAACACTGCTTCTAGCATCCCAGGGCCTCGGTCCAGATCCTGGCTCTATCACTTACTAACTAGGTATCCCTGGAGAACATTTATCTTTCTGTTCCTTAAGGTCCTTATTTGTATATGGATAAAATAAGGATACCTAAATGGTATAAGTGTCTTAAAAATTAGATTAGATCATAAAAATAAAGCATTTAGAAAATAGTTGATCAATAAATGTAAATGTTAGCTATTCTGTCATTTCTCCCCAACGCTCTCTATTCTATCAAGTGCTTAATTTTTACAGCACTTAAAAATATTAGAAATTTGTATTTCTTTAATTTTTTTTTTTTTTTTTTTGAGACAGAGTCTCACTGTCACCCAGGCTGAAGTGCAGTGACACGATCTCGGCTCACTACAACTTCTGCCTCCCAGGTTCATGCGTTTCTCCTGCCTCAGCCTCCCAAGTAGCTAGGATTACAGGTGTCCACCACCACACCTGGCTAATTTTTGTGTTTTCAGTAGAGACAGGGTTTCACCATGTTGGCCAGGCTGGTCTCAAACTCCTGACCTCAAGTGGCCCACCCACCTCGGCCTCCCAAAGTGCTGGGATTACAGGTGTGAGCCACCACGCCTGGACCATTTCTTTAATTTTTCAAATGTCTGTTGTGCCACTAGAACGGAACCTCCAAAAGTACAGGGACTGTATCTGACTTGTTCTCCACTTCAGTGCCTAGAACACATCCCAGGAACTGGTGAATGCTCCAGTCACTGAATGAATCAATATCTACAATTTAAAAGGCTTTAAAACAATTGTTAAGCAATTCAAGCTATTTGTCTAGGAATATTATTCAATTTTAAGTTGACTTAACTAAGTTCTTGAACTATAACTTCTTTTGAATATACAAATGTCTGTGGAGTATACATTTTTTTTTTAATAATTCTAGGCCGGGCTTGGGTGCTAACATCTGTAATGTCAGCACTTTAGGAGGCTGAGACGGGAGGACTGCTTGAGGCCAGGAGTTCAAAACCAGTGATTTGGTTTGGAGCTGTGTCCCCATCCAAATCTCATCTTATAGCTCCCATAATTCCCACGTGTTATGGAAGGGACCCTGTGGGAGGTGACTGAATTATGGGGATGGATCTTTCCCGTGCTGTTCTCATGATTGTGAATGGGTTTCACGAGATCTGATGGTTTTAAAAAAGGGAGTTTGCTTACACAAGCTCTCTTTGCCTGCTGCCATCCATGTAAGATGTGACTTGCTCCTCCTTGCCTTCTGCCATGATTGTGAGGCTTCTCCAGCCATGTAAAACTGTGAGTTCTCCATTAAACTTCTTTCCTTTGTAAATTGCCCAGTCTCGGGTATGTCTTTATCAGCAGCATAAAAATGGACTAATACGGGCCGGGCATGGTGGCTCACGCCTGTAACCCCAGCACTTTGGGAAGCCAAGGTAGGCGGATCAAGAGGTCAGGAGATCGAGACCATCGTGGCTAATACGGTGAGACCTTGTCTCTACTAAAAATACAAAAAATTAGCCAGGCGTGTTGGCCGGTGCCTGTAGTCCCAACTACTCATAGTCCCAGCTACTTGGGAGGCTGAGGCAGGAGAATGGCGTGAACCCGGGAGGTGGAGCTTGCAGTGAGCCGAGATCACGCCACTGCACTCCAGCCTGGGCGACAGAGCCAGACTCCGTCTCAAAAAAAAAAAAAAAAAATGGACTAATACAACCAGCCTTGGCAACATAGGGAGACCCTGTCTCTACAAAAAAAAAAAAGTTAAAAATTAGCCAGGCATAGTGGTGTGTGCCTATAGCCCAGCTACTAGGGAGGCTGAGGCAGGAGGACCACTTGAGCTCAGGAGTTGGAGGCTGCAGTGAGCCATGATAGTGCCACCGCACTCCAGCCTGGGCAACAGAATGAAACCTTGTGTCAAAAACAAAAACAAAAAAATCTGTCTTAAAAATCTACTATTTGGGGCAATCACTTCAAGAAAGCAACTCTTTTTGAGAAAACCAGTAAAAATTGTGGAAAAGAATAAAATCTTGATGCCCATGTGTTCTAAACAATTTTATAATGCAAAATACAAGTTCTGATATAAAGTCTAAAAAAGTGTATTTGGTCTGAACTATTTAAACATGTGAGGATCAAATGGGAAAGTGTAAAGTGCCACTTTCCCATTTGGGGACAGAGATGCACCTGTGCTCCCTGAGGTCTGGAGGGGGAGTACATGGCTCCACACAAAGGCTAAGGGCTTGTGGCTGAGGCTAGAAGGCCCTCCAGCCTCAACCAGACTAATGGTGTCTTTCTTTGGGTCCTAACCGTGGCCTGTGCAAGTGTACCGAAGGAGGGCAAACACTCTAAAGAAGCACTTGGCATTTCTCCCTCTGTTTCAATAGGCCCAGCTAGTGCTCCTATTTCTAATCCCCTCCCAGTCCCACCCTTCGCCCTCACTGGCATGGAATTCTCATTGTAACACAGATCAAATCATGTCATTCCCACCCCTGCTTAGAAGCCCCCAGTGGCTTCTAGATCTTCACATCTGGCCCTCTCCCATTGTCTTATCACCCCAGCCAGTTTCCAAACACATCAGGAACTCTCTAACCCCAAGCCTTCACTCAAGCTTCGGTCACCTCCTTCCCCAGCAGGGAAAGTTCTCCTGCTCTGGAAGAACTCCTGCCCCACCCCCATCTCCATCTGCACAAGGTCAAGTTCAAGCCTCCTACCTGGGAAACCTCCCCTACCAGTTCACAAGACAGAAGTCACTGCTTCTTGTTCAATCAAAACAAAGAGTCCTCAAAGCATTTAGCACACTCTCAATTTCTTATGTCAGAATACCCCAAAAGATGGCATGTCCCATCAGTCTTCCTACTTGCAGGAGTGACACAGAGGCTGGAGCTAGAAAGCACTCAATAAACATGTATGGGCTTTAATTTACTGTGATTTACTCAAAATATACAGCACAATTTTAAAACATTACCAGCATCCCGTATACCCTTTGAAGGGTTCTGAAAATCAAAAGTCCAGACTTTTTTTCTATATGCCCATAGCAGGTTATTTCTAAGAATGGACTTGCATATTCTAGTAGGTTATTTCTAAGTAGTGGATTGGAAGATGCCAAGTCAAAACCACTTTTCCTTTGAGTGACTTAACACCCTGCTTCTTGTCGAATCCAGTAATTATCTCCTTGTTGTCCAACCCTCACCTGAAGTTTTACAGTTGGTTAGAACCATATACTTTTGGAATTACAGGCACCAAAATGCTTACGATTTCAACACAGGTGTTTCAAGTTACAGAATAAAATATTAACTCCTGGCAAATCCTGCTGTGAAAGTGTAGGTTTGCCTCAACTGTACCACAGCACAGTGAGAAAAAAGCACCGGGGCTTGCCTGTCTCTCCTCGCCTGTGAGCCTCTCTGCTCTGGGTTGTGTGAAATCATGCACCCAGGCGAATCCAAGTCAAGAGACGGGGCAAAACTGTTCCTCTCCTTTCTTCACCGGCAGGATCTAATGGAACACTTTTATTACCACTCTCTATGGTGGGATCTAAGAGATCATCTGAAACACAACCAATTTTTATAAATAATCTTTATCCCACACAACATCCCCCACAAGAATAAGATCTGAACAAGCTTTTGGCTATCAGCTATTTTAGAGGACTATTGGTAACTGATGAGCTTAATTCAAGTTCAACAGGTGCGAATGTAATGCGCCTCCTGTAAAGCTCATCTATGTGTCTGGCTCTATGGCCGTTTCATGTGCATGAAATAAGGAGCTAAAATCCCAAAACAATGTAAAAGGACCTGACAATATATGTACTACAGATGGGGGTCAATTGAAAGGGATGCTGCAAGAAATGTATTACTAATAATAAAGTATCAAAGATAGCATTTGGTTTCTGGTTTTGTACATATAACGGTAGATCGATTCTAGGCCATTCCTACGATAACATCACTCTTTTCAGAGTAGAGTTTCAGCCAGGATCCCCCATATCACCCTCCCCCCCCCCCCCCCCCGGCTCCCTGCCAGCATTTGAACTTGTCATCACGTGTACTGTGACTCAGAATAAAAGGTTGTGAGCCAATCCTCATCAGCTTCCAGACTGGAATTGCAAAGCCCAATAAAAGATCTGGCAACAAAAAAAAATGAGGAAGCCTGCAGCAGATACTGAGAATTTTTATAGTAGACAAAAATCTTTCAAACAATTCAGCATTTTACCGTCATTACTGAAGCAAAATGGGAATTCCAGTGGAGATTTTTAACCCACCCCACCCCCCAGGCAGTTCAAAAGAAAGTTACCACTTGGATCCCAGCAGGTATCACCCCTGCTCTTTTATCTGATGCCTGGGCTTCAAGAGGGAATCCCTCTGCTTCCACTGAGGGCGCAGAGGTAAGACGAGGAGCTCAGTACTACAGAGGCTGGCAGGCCCCATCAGCGGCCAGTCAGCAGAGACAGCTCAGGCCAGGCCACCTACCCAGGTCAGGGCAACAGTCAACCAATTAGAGCAATTTGGAACCTTTAAAAATTGCCAAAATATTTCTCTTTGGTTAATATGACAGATCACCAATTCCTATGAACTTATAAATTCTGCTGAAATAAAAAAAAATGAGCATACTGAAATATTTACAAATGAAATTAAGTTGATATAATGTCTGGGATTTCAAAATAGTACTGGTAGGGGGTAGATGGGGGTATAAATGCAATAAGACCGGCCATGCCATTGATACTTTGTGGAGCTGGATGATGATGAGTACACGGTGGGGGTTCAATATAATATTTTTGAGTTATACTACTTTTGTATATATTTGAAATTTTGCAAAATAAAACATTAAAAAGTGTGAAATCGAGTTTCAAAGAAAATTATTAAAAGCCTGTAGAGCAATCTATACGGTGCATATAAATGACTACATATATCCTTAAGTCCTAATGTGTCACAGTCCTACACTGCAAAAGCAAGTTAAGTCTCAGAGGCGTTCATCTCGGCCCTTTACGGAGTCCGCTTAATTTCAGAGACTGAGGATTTTGCTCAAAAGAATTGAGAAAATTAAGGCACCTTTTGAAATTCAGCGCAGGTTACAAAATATACAAGATGTAAACTTTACTAGCTTTTTGTCTACTCAAGTCAAAGAAAGCTTTGTAAAGATCTCTTCTATGCCAAAATAGGCAAAACACAACAAAATAAAAATGCTATAAATTTGTCACACGCATAGATGGAGACACATCAGCAGGTAACAGCTAATCCTTCAGAGGAAGGCGGCATAGCAACAGCGGGTAACGAAAAAGGCGGCTTTACAGTTTTTTAGCGTTTGAACTTTTGACCTCCCAAAATGTCAAGAAAGAATTTCTAAACCGCGGAACTAGAAAGAATGCTTTCTTCCTTGAAATTGTTTCCTAAAGCTTTACTATTTACTATGTACGCTTTTAGCTGCCGGACCCAAAGTACAAAACTCAAAAGTATATTCTAAAGGTGATGCAAACTGGATTAAGGAGGGGAAATTAAGTAGTGCAATAAAACCCAGCAAGTCAAAGCACCACTGGAAGCGCGGCCGCGACCTTCACCTCTAGGAGACTCTGCGCCTCTTCACGTTTTGCTCTCTTTTGTTGAGGATCAGATTTTTTTTTCCTCCGGCCTCTTTGTGTCTCTTCCTTCCCTCAAACACACAAAACGACTTAGATGTGCTGCAGGTGAGACATTTAAGACGAAATCTGCAGCCTTGTCTCGTTGAGAAATGCGTGCGCGCAACACTCAGCCCCCACCCGAGCTTCCTGGCGCGTCCCCCGCAGTCGCCGCCCAGGGAAGGGCGTCCCGGGCGCACCTGAGCCGCCGCTCCAGCTGGGAGCCCCGCGCGACCCGAGCCCCGGAGTCCTCCCCACCCACCTCCGCCCGGCCCGTGCACTCCCTCCGCGGAGCAGTGCCGGGAGGCGGACACTCACACGCCCCTAGCGCCGCGCCCTCCGAGCCGCCCGCCGAGCCGCGGCTCCCACCTGGCCGGCCCCAGGCACAGCCCGCCACCGGGGAGGCTCCCGCGGGCAGGCGGGGGCGGCGCACCGGGAATGGGACGGCTCCCTCCTTTCGGTGCCAGGAAGTTCCCCAATCCCACGCTCGCAGAGGGCCCCCGGCTCCTCCCCCGGCAGGGACGCGGGCACCCAGGGGAGCCTCGGCGGTGCCCGCGGCGGTCTGGGACAGGGCGGGGCACCCGCGGCCGCACGGCACGGACGCGACTCGGTGGGAAGGGACGGGACGGGCGCGCGGCGGTCGCACTCACCCAGGCAGCGGATGTGGAAGCCCGAGGGCGGCCGCAGGGCCCGGCGCGTCCAGCCCTCGCGCAGCGCCTCCAGATGCTCCTCCTTGCCCTGGATCAGCAGGACCTGCTCGTCGATCCAGCCCAGGAAGAAGGTCTCGGCCACCGCGGCCGTGACCTTCTTGTTCCAGAAGTGCTGCATGTTCTCGGCTTTGAAGTCGGCGAAGATCTCGTAGCCGATGTGGTGCCGGGCGAGCTGGCGGGGCTGGGCCGGGGGCGCGGGCCGGGCTGCCCCTGGCCTTTCCCCCGCCGGCCCCTCTGCCGGGCCCAGGACGATGGCCAGGGAGTGAGGCGCGATCTGCAGAAACTTCTCCATCTTCCCAGGCATCTGCCGCGCCGACCTGGCTCACCGAGGCCGCCTCCCGCCGCTCCCAGGAACAGCCGCCGGGACGTGGCTGCAAAACCAGCGGGGAGCGCGACCGTCCCCCAGGGCAGGGCTGGCCGCGCCTCCCCCCGCGCCCAGCGTCCCTGCAGCCCGGGCGCCCGGCGCAGTCCCTGGGCGCAGCCCGCGGGTCGCTGCGGGGAAGGGACGGCGTGCGGGGCCCGCTCCGGCCCGAGCTCTGGAGCGCGTTACCTGCAGCTCCTGGCCACCCTTCGGGCAGCGCTCATTTTCCGGCCGCGGCACCTCGCCTCCCCGGGCGCCCAGCGGCCTCGCGGGGGCGGAGAGGCGGGAGGAGGCGGTGAGGGGGCGGGAAGTGCGCACCGGGCCCGGGAACCCCCTCGGCTGGACGCGGCCCGAGGAATCCCAAGGAGTCCGATGAGGGAGGTGGTCGGGGAGCGCTGATGGCCTAGGGGTGAGCGTTTGGGTGTTGGGCCTCGAGGGAGATCAGAAAGCGGGGGGTGGGGGGACGCAACGGCGACACTTGGAAGGCACGGATTCCGGAGCGGCGAGTGTCGCTCCTCCCCACGCTCCACCCCTGCCCCCACCTCCCACCTCTCGCTGGAACAAGTGGATTCGCTGACTGGTTAATGAATGTACCCTTAGAAGTGGCTTTTTAAAAAACTTAGTCAACCACGAAAAATTGTCATCAGTCCCTCCTCCCAAACTCTTGTGGAATTCTACTCTCTTGTCTTCAGCATATACTTTGGCCTACCCTAGAGGAAACCCAATCAACCATTAACCCTCGGTTTGTGAAGAGGTTACAGGAAAGGTAACAATGATGCTTTTAAGAAAATTCCTTACGTTTGTTTCTATGCAAAATTCTATTTGACTTATATTTTAATCTAAAGAGACTAGTAGTCATATGTGAAAAGAGATTATTGTCATAAGAAGCATTAAGGGTTATGCTACATTTACCCAGAGCAGTATTTAAATTTCAGTGTGCATCACCGTCACCTGAACACGTATTAAAACGCAGGTATCTGGGCCCCATTCCCAGAGTTTCTGATTCAGTAGGTCTAGGGCAACCCGGTTTTTAAAATTTCTAAGAAATTCCCAGATGCTGCTGCTACTGCTGCTGCTGGTGGTCTCGGACCACACCGTGAAAAACACAGAATGTCCAGCCTAGTTTTGGGGAATGGAAATAACTGTTTTCTACTGGCGTCCTGTGATTTTATTATCATGAAAAAGTCACTAAACCCGGGTCTAAAGACCTGAGGTGTTTGTTCGTTTTGTTTTGTTCTGTTTTTGAGACGAGTTCTCACTGTCGCCCAGGCTGGAGTGCAGTGGCGTGATCTTGGCTCACTGCAACCTCCGCCTCCCAGGTTTCTCCTGGCTTAGCCTCCCCAGTAGCTGGGATTACAGGCGGGCACCACCACACCCGGCTAATTTTTGCATTTTTAGTAGAGACGGGGTTTCACCACATTGTCCAGGCTGGTCTCGAACTCCTGACCTCAAGGGATCCACCCACCTCGGCCTCCCAAAGTGCTGGGATTACAGGCATGAGCCACCGTGCCTGGCCAATACCTGAGTTTCAGTCTTACTGCAGGACGCCCTATTGAATAAAGCAAGAAGGCATAGCCCACACTGTTATAAATAATAAACAGAACCTCAGTTTCTCCATCTGCAAAATGGAGTTGTTAAGTCCTACTCAGTCCCTGTCACTGGACTGGTGAAGGAATCAAGCAAAGAAATGGATAGGAAGTCACCTCAGATGATAAAGTTTTCAGTCAGCTGAGGGTGTTACAGACCCTAGGTGCTTTTCAGACCTCAAAAAGCCAAGAGCTGGGTTTAGCATAGGAAGGCTGCTGGAGCAGGGCATCCTGACCTCAGAATTTCCCAGGCACCCACCGTGTGGGGAGACCTGTGATTTTCTTGACTGGCTTTTGGCGCTTTCGTATTAAGCCTCCTCAATTTGGCCCCGTTGAAATGCCGCATTCCTCACCCTCCTTGCTTAGTGTCTGGGCCTCAGGAAGAAAGGAAGTGATAGTCGTTGGAAAAAATGGAAGAAGGGACGATTTTATACTTGTGACTTTTTTTAGTTTGCATTTGTCTCTTTAATTTTTTGTTTTATTTTGACATAACTTCAGACAGAGAAAAGTGCAAGAATTGTACAAAGAATACCCACATATCTTCACCTGGGTTCCTTAATTAACATTTTACTGTGTCTCTACACATGCACAAATTCTTTTTCTAAATGATAGAACAATCTCCCTACTATAAATTATTATTTTACTCTTTTAATTAATAAATATCTTTCTGAGAATTATTTTGAGATTATATAAATACCATCCTGTTACTTCTCCAGTGTTTGATCATTATGATTCTTGTTTGTCGTGATACTATAATGGTTGCTAAATTCTGGTATTCCAATTTCATCATGCCTTCTACGTGTATTCATTGTCATTCTACTGTGAAAATGAGCTTTCCTTTATTATTAAATAACAATGTGGGCTGTGCCTTCTTGCTTTATTCAATAGGTTATAATTCTTAAGTATTATCATTATTTTGATGTTCATATTACCCCAAATTTGGCCAGTGGGAGCCTCTAAAAGCTGGCTCTTATGTCCTTTTGAATTGGTCTCATCATTCTCTGAGCACTTCCTTACTTTTTGGCACATCAAGATGTTCCAGAATCATTTTGCTCCACCCCTGCAATCAGCCATTTTTCCAAGGAACTCTGATTCTTTTTAGTGAATGGTATTTAGAAACCAGCATGTGGCTACTAGGTGTGCTCATTGCGGAGGTGACATTGGGTTTTGATTAATCCGTCTATTCGTGAGCAGCATCCGCAAGATACTATAGTTCTCTTTACAATATGTCTTCAGTCATCTGTATAGGAAACATGAGGCAGTGTAGCTTCGTAAAAATAGGTTGGATGCAGGGTGGGACAATGTGTGTTCAGTCTACTTATCAGATAGATGAAGGACCTTAGGCAAGTGACCTGTTTAACTCTCTGGTTTCTCATTTCTAAAATGGACAGTTGTCATGAGAAGCAAGATATGTGTAAAGTGCCCAGTACCTGATAGGTACTCAAGAAAACACTAATTTCTTCTCTTTCTACTCATTCACTCATAGATGTACATCTTTTTCTTTAGTGTAGCTCTCCCCACAACCTCCAGATTTCTGCTTCTCTCAGAGCCCAGAATAACACTGCATTGCCATGTTCAGGCTTTCCCCTCGATGGAATAAAAGAAATGCTGCTCTGATCAGAGGTGAGGATTTTGCTGCTTCTATTGAAGGTTCTACAACATCTTGCTTTTTAAAAAAGCATACAATCACAAGAATGGCCTGTAACCCCACCACTCTGGGAGGCTGAAGCAAGAGAATCACTTAAGCCTAGGAGTTCAAGGCCAGCCTGGACAACACAGTGAGACCCTGAGTCACAACATTTGTTTCAAAGATTAGCCAGGTGTGGTGGCATATGCCTGTGATCCCAGCTACGCAGGAGGCTGAGGTGGGATGATGGCTTGAGCCCAGGAGCTTGAGGCTACAGTGAGCTGTGACTGTGACATTGCACTCCGGTATGGGTGACAGAGCAAGGCCCTGTCTCAAAAAAAAGAATGAATTAACTTAAAGCTCATCTTGGCAAGCTATCCCTTTGGTGATTGAATGCCTTCCAGAAGTCTTCTAAATGAAAATTGTTTATGCAAGACTACCTCCTGATCAGGCCCTTTCCCAAACTTGTGTGCTTCCGAACTAATGTGCTAGCCCCAGAAACCATGCTGCAGCAGCTGTGTTTGGGGTCTCCTGCTCCGCCTCTCTTTACCCTGTTCCCTGCTCATGAAGACCCTCAAAACCTCCTTGTCATCATCCAGATGGCCAGAACAGTCTCCCAATCTTTCCAAACCATGGTGCTTCAAGGTGCCAGGGCAGAGCATAGTCTATGATGTGGGCCTTCCTTTCAATTCAGGATACTCTCAGTCACTTGACCCTAAGGTAACTCTGTCTGTGCCTGGAAAATCACCAAAGTAGCTCCTTCATTTTCTATGAGCAACTCCTGAGCAAAAACATACAAAATACTGCAAGAACAAGCAACCATCTGAAATAGTTATACATCTTTTTCCCTAGGAAATTAAATGCAAAACTGCCTTCACTATAGACAACCTTTGACATTCTCAGCAAGACATGTTTCCCTCTTGAACGGCATCGCAAACATCTGCTGTCCAATTGGCTCTGCTTTCTATTTGTGTAACTAAATGGCCTATTTTATTTTCTCAGAACAAAGAATATTCTCTAGAATACTCAAAGGAACAGTGTTTTCAAATAGCTACTTCTTGAAAGATTACTCAATCCTTTGAAAAAAAAATAGGTTTTCCATCTTCTACTACAGCTATCTAGGCTCAACAGCCTTAGAGCCAAGTTTTAGTCAAAATTAAGACTCAAACATTCCCTCTCCTATCCCTGAATCTGCAAAAAGAAAGTATCTTTTTCTAAACACATGGCTTAGGAGCTCAGCCCTAAGATGTCTGGAGAAGTCCTATCTGCATACTCTTTCTGCATCTTGATACAGAGGTCTTTGTCTTCCTTAGGCAACAATTCCTCCTGAAAATAATAAAGAGTAAAATTTAGTTCAGCACCCAGGGCATGGAAAGGTCTTTAATTCTTACAACAGCCCTCTAAGGCAGATCTTATACCATCTCTATTATTTTGTGGAAGAGGAAATTAAGGCACAAAGAATGTAGGAA
This sequence comes from Symphalangus syndactylus, assembly GCF_028878055.3. Lineage (NCBI taxonomy): Eukaryota > Metazoa > Chordata > Mammalia > Primates > Hylobatidae > Symphalangus > Symphalangus syndactylus. Next base: position 156,950,522 of record NC_072426.2, on the reverse strand, counting down.
ATTTGTCTAGGATCCCCCAGCAATGAAATGCCTAGGTTTAGAATTAGAATCTAAACCTAAGCAGTTTATCCCAAAGCTCAAACCTCATGTTGTCCCATCTGTCCCACTTACCTAACCAATTACTGGTAGGTAGAATATCCCATTAAGGTCCTTCAACAGTGCCTCTTGCATAAATGATACTTGACATTTGTATTAGTCATCTATTGCAGCATAACAAATTATTCCAAAACTTAGCAGCTTCAAACAACAAACATTTTTAATCTCACAGTTTCTGTAGGTCAGTAATCCAGGCACAACCCCACTGAGTGCCTGAATGGTTTGGATCTGTGTCCCCACCAAAATCTCATGTTCAGTTGTATTCCCCAGTGTTGGTGGTGGGGCCTGGAGGGAGGTGACTGCATCATGGGGGTGGGTCCCTCATGAATGGTTTAGCACCATCCTTTTGGCACTGTTCTTGTGAGTGAGTTCTCACAGGAGCTGGTTGTTTAAAATTGTTTAGTGCTTCCCCCATCTCTTTCTTGGTCCTGCTTTTGCCAGGTAAGATGCCTGTTCCCACTTGGCTTTCTGCCATAATTGTAAGTTCCCTGAGGCCTCCTCTAAAGCTGATGACACCATGATCCTGTACAGCCTGCAGAACCATGAGCCAATTAAATCTCTTTTCTTTATAAACCACCCAGTCTCAGATATTTCTTTATAGCAGTGTAAGAACCAACTAATACAGTGTCCGTGGCTCAAGGCATCTCAGGAAGCTGCAGTCAAGTTGGGGCTGCTGTCTCATCTGAAGGTTCAACTGGGTATGGACCCATTTCCAAGCTCACTCACATGATTATTGACAGGATTCAGTTTCTTGAAGGTTGCTGGCCTGAGGGTCTTATTACTCACTTCATGGAAGCCCACTGTTTTTCTTGCAATTTGAATCTTTCCACAGGGTAGCTCACAACGTGCCAGATGGCTTCCCTTAGATCACCCAAGACAGAAATAACATCCCATCGCCTCTGCTGCATTCTATTTTCTAGAAGTGAGTCACCAAAGCCAAGCTCACACTCAAGGGGAGGGATTTATACAAACGTATGAATTCCAGGACGTAGAGATCATTAGGGGTCATCTTAGAAGCTCCAGGCACATTTATAATGAACCAGGAAAATGTTTAATTATTAAGAAAATTACAATAAAGTGACAAAAAGAGCAACTCCTAATAGAAATGATCTCCCTCACATAGAGATAGCAAGCTCTTGGCACCCACACAATCAGAAAAACTATTGATCTTCCCAACAGGAAGGGCTATCTTAGAGGATATACCATCAGAACTCAATGGGACTAAGAAAAGAAGATTCTTTATCAGTTCTTACTGCTGTCATCATTTGCATTACTATCAACCTCATTAACATCATCATTACCAATTAATGATTACTTCCTATATGGCAAGCAATGTGCTAAGAACTTTTCATGTGTGGTCATATTATTGTGTTTTTTTTTTTTCAGAAGATAGTCTTAATGGCAATCATATTTTTCAGGTAAGTAACCCAGTGAATTTTCATTTTCTTTTTTTTGAGCTGGAGTCTCACTCTGTCACCCAGATTGGAGTGCAGTGGCATGATCTTGACTCACTGCAACCTCCCCCTCCCGGGTTCAAGTGATTCTTATGCCTCAGCCTCCTGAGTAGCTGGGATTACAGGCAAGCACCACCACGCACAGCTAATTTTTGTATTTTTAATAGAGGCGGGATTTCACCATATTGACCAGGCTGGTCATGATCTCTGGACCTCGTGACCCCCTGCCTCAGCCTCCCAAAGTGCAGGGATTACAGGCGTGAGCCACCGCACCTGGCCCAAATTTTCATTTTCAATAATCCTCAATTCCCAGTTGTCTCACAGTATCTTCCACTCGTGGACTCAATTGTTTCCTCCATGTCAGTTCACCAAAATGTGCCTCTGAATATAGCTTCCTTTTCTTCCTCAGCCTTTCCCTCTCTTTCCTCTCCCTGCCCCACCTCCACCATCCCCAGTCCCTTCTCTCTTGGCCCCATCTCCTGCTGCTGCACTAGCCAGGAGCTAGGACAGAATCTGTGATGAATGAGCATTCCTTCAAATTTATAAAAACAAGATAAAAACCAGTCAAGAAAACATAATGGGTTTAAGGGGAGCAATCACCAGGTAAAGGAATGACCTTGAGTGTAGTTATAGCATGTCAGACAGGTGAAGGGACAGACAGAAACAGGGAGGACCTACCTTAGATAGGATGTTGAGGGAAGCCCTCCCAGAAAAGGTGGACATGTACTCCAGCCCAAAGGATGAGAAGCAGCCCAACTTGCCAAGACTACAGTGATCACATAGATATATAAAACATTAGAATAATAATTGTTCCTTCTTACTGATTTCGTAAGAATGAGGCATTTTATATATATAAATATATATTTTATACATTTATATATTATATAAATATATATTTATATTTTATACATTTATATATTATATATAAATATATATTTACATTTATATATTATATATAAATATATATTTACATTTATATATTTATATATTATATAAATACATATAAATAAAAAGAATGAGACATATTATATATATACAAGTATATATAATGCCTCATTCTTACAAAATTAGTAAGAAGGAACAATTATTATTCTAAGTTTCCAAGAAGGAACTGAGGTTCCCAGATGTTAAGTAATTTACCCAAGTTTGCACAATGAATAAAGCCAAGATTTAAACTAGATCTATGAATTCAGACCCATGCTTCGTCACCATCCACTGCAGCTTCCACAGGAATGTAAGAACCTACATGATAAACCAGTGTTACTTTAGTCCCAAGAAATGCATGCACCAATTTACTTGAAAACATTTAGGAAAAACTATGAAGAACTGCTTGAATATCTAATACATAAGAAATCCTCAAAGCCATCTCAAGCTCTCTGGGGAAAACCTTTGCCTCGGTTGTCTCAATCCTGAAGTTCAAGATGAGTGGGATTTGGGGCAGGATTAAAGAGCATGGTGAATAAAATTCTTTGTCAGCACTTCTCCCCACTGCCTGCAGTCAACTGCCTGCCATTCTTGCTGGGGAAAGACGGTTTTGCTAAACTTGCTCTTAGCCAAGTTTATCAATTGCTGATTGTCCACTGTGCTATAACAGAAGCCCAGACAATCATCAGTCAGGGAGGTGCATTCCTGCCTAAGTGCCTTCAGTTTGGAATTTCTGTTTGTGGCAGCTACTGTTTTCTACAGATCTCCGCCACAATACCTCCTGTTCACATGCATATCTATGATATGACCTTGCCACACTTCCATCAAGAAGTAGAAACCATCTCTCCACCCCCTTCACTCTGGGCAGGCACTGTGATTTCTTTAACCAATAGAATAGAACTGAAGGGATACTGCATGAGTTCTGGCTGTAGACCTAAGGTCTCATAGTTCCCAATCCTGCCTCATGGAAGCCAGCCACCATGTAACAAGTGCTACTACCCTGTATTCATCATATTGTGAGGAAGCTCAAGCTAGTCACATGGAGAAGGTGTGCAGACAGAGTGCTGTTGGCCAATCCCCAGCTGTTCTTGCCATCCCAACCCAGGAGCGAGACACATGGGTGAAGGAGACCTTCCAGCCACAGCAGACACCAACTATGAAAGAGCTGAGGCCCCAGACTGATGGCCCCAGTTGGGTTGTCCCAGACATATCTGGCCATCCAAGCCACCCCAGCTGAAACTTCCAACTTTGTGTAGCAAAGGTGAGCCATCCCACTTTGCCCTGCCTGAATTCCTGATCCACAGAATTGTGAGCGTAACAAAATGGTGGCCTTTTTACATCATCATGTTTTGGGGTGATTGATTACATAGAAACAGATAATTGTAACACCATTGTTCTTATAATATATGCATGCTACATGTGGAACTATAATTTATAAGAATCCAGGCAGGAAATAATATTTTAATGACATGCTGATTATGCATCTATGGAGAGTCAGCTTTTATAAAGAAAAAAGAATGTCCTTCTATATTATTTTGATAGCACAGTATTGTAGATGGATTACTTTCTCTGCTGTGTCATGATGCAGCATGAAAGCCCTCGTCAGAATCCAGGCTATGCCTTTGGACTTCCCAGACTGCAGAACCATGAGCTAAATAAGCCTCTCCTCTTTATAAATGACTCAGTCTCAAGTATTCTGTTAGACTTCTAAGTACATAATTCCAGGCACCAATTGCTTATGTGTCAGAAACAACAGCATCTGCACAAAAAAACCTTACTGTTGTCAGGTACAGTGGCACATGCCTGTAATCCCAGCTACTCAGGAAGGTAAAGCAGGATGATTGCTTGAGCCCAGGAGTTCAAATCCAGCCTGGGCAACATAGCAAGACCCCCATCTATAAAAAAAGATAAAATTAAAAAAATTAAAACCTGGCTCAAGCCTGTAATCCCAGCATATTGGGAGACCAAGGTGGGAGGGTTACCTGAGCCCAGGAATTTGAGATCAGCCTGGGCAACATGATGAGACCCTGTCTCTACATTAAAAAAGAAAAAATGAGTCAGGCATGGTGGCACACACCTGTAGTCCCAGCTACTCAGAAGGCTGAGGCAGGATCACTTGAGCCTGGGAGGTTGAGGCTGCAGTGAGCTATGATCATGCCACTGCACTTCAGCTGAGTGACAGGATGGGACCCTGTCTCAAAAAAAAATAAAAATAAAAACCTTACTGCAGTAGGAAGCCAGAATTTCCACAGAACTTCTATAACCATGGGGGTGACCACTTATTCTAATTACAAGACTTCTAAAGGATTCTTTCAATAATAACCCAACCTTGGCCGGGTGCGGTGGCTCACGCCTGTAATCCCAGCACTTTGGGAGGCCGAGGCGGGTGGATCACGAGGTCAGGAGATCGAGACCATCCTGGCTAACACAGTGAAACCCCGTCTCTACTAAAAATACAAAAAAATTAGCGGGCGAGGAGGCAGGCACCTGTAGTCCCAGCTACTCGGGAGGCTGAGGCAGGAGAATGGCGTGAACCCCGGGGGGTGGAGCCTGCAGTGAGCTGAGATCGCGCCACTGCACTCCAGCCTGGGCTACAGCGAGACTCTGTCTCAAAAAAAAAAAAAAATAAAAATAAAAAATAACCCAACCTTAATTGTGTCATAACACTTATGCAGTATTAGTGATTTTTTTCATGCTTATGACTACATGTTTACCTACAAGCAGGAATCCATCAATTGTTGAACCTTCAATTACGTGTCTGCTACTGCTTATCCCAGATAAATAATAAAAATAGCTAGCATTTATATTTTGCTTCCTATATGTCATGCAATGTGCTAAGTACTTTATGTATATTCACTTATTTAATCCACACAGCAGCCCTACGGGATAGATACTCTTGTTATCCTATTTTACAGATGAAAATTGATTCAAAGAGAATCAAGCAACATGTGCAGGACCTCCAGTGTTAAGACACTGCTGTGGTTTGGATTTTTGTCCTCACCAAAAGCCATGTTGAAATGTGGTGGTATTGGGAGGTAGGGCCTAGTGGGAGGTGTTTGGGTCATGGGGGCAGATTTCTCATGAATGGCTTGTTTTCATTCCCATGGTAGTGAGTGAATTCTTTCTCCAGCAAGATGGGATTAGTTCTCTCAGGAATGAATTCATTCCCATGAGATCAGTTGTTACAAAGTGAGGTTCCTCCTCCTGTTGGGTCTTCCCATGTATTTTCTTCCCCTTTGACCTTCTCTGTCATGTCATGATGCAGAGTGAAAGCCCTCGCCAGAAGCCAGGCTACACCCTTGGACTTCCCAGACTGCAGAACCATGAGCTAAATATACCTCTCCTCTTTATAAATGACTCAGTCTCAGGTATTGTGTTATAGCAACACTGAATGGACTAAGACAGACACCAAGCCATGATTCAAGCCCAGGCAGTCTGGTTTCAGAGTCTGTGCTCTTAACAGCTACACTGTGAGACCCCCTTCCACTGTTTTTTAAATAGTTCATGATGGTCTAGTTACTGTAGCCACACATGTGCAAATCACGTCCTTTGAGGATATTGGCTATCTCTTGTGGTCGAGAATGAATATGACATTGAAAACACTGCCAGGGTACATCCCATACCTCACTTCTTCCCACAGCCTACCAAAGACACTTACCTTAGTGAAGAGCCTGTACTGATCTACCCTACAGGGAAGACTTTTTGACTGCCTGAGACACTTACTCAAAGTGGCTCAAAATGCTCCTAGAAGCTTCTCTATCTATTCTGATTCCTCACTAAATTTTCCCAAAAGAATTCATCTTTTCTGGTAGGAAGTTTAATAGTACCACTATCAGTGAAAGCTCATATGGCCTAACATTTAACTGCAAGTGGCTTTTGAGATGCTTCTGAATAATGCCTCTGTTGACATTCCCCCAGCCATGACCCCTCTCTACTTACACAGCACTGGCCCTGGCATTTCAACTACAATGGCAGAAGCTCATCCCACTTCAAAACCAAATTTCAAAGAGCAGTGTGCAAAATATATATTTCTTTGTCTTCAGTTTCTATTAGTGGTTTGTTTATGTTCAATTCCTGTACCTGTGCACAGCAGCAATTAAGAGTGGAAATCAATCTAGCATAATACTTTCCCCATTAAAATATCTGACTCTTTTCCTGCTTGTTATTGTAAACCCAACCCAAATTTCATGCTAAATTCATTTTTATTTGAACAAAAATTCCACCAGCCAAACCAAATGATGAAATGTTGACAGTATTGGATATCCATATCATGAGCGTGAATGTCTCCAGCTTTAACACTGAGTGATTCGAAGCTACTAAATATTGCTCCCATTCATCAACAACCATGTATCAGACAACTCTTGTATTCTAGGCAGTGAGCTGACTGCTGGACAAAGAGAAATAGACGTGACATGGCCCTTGTTTGGAGGGAGCTTAAAGTTTGTAAAAAGAAACAGACAAGTCATCCCCCCAAAATGAAGTTATACTAATTGGTGGAATGATAGAAACATGTACATGCTGCAGAGGAGCAGAAAAGAGAGAGGGGCATCAGTGGAAGGAGGGGCTCAGTATAAAAGGGAATTGGGAATGAGAGAAGACAGCTTGCAGTGGGGGATATTGGGCTAAAACTTGGGAGATGAGTACTTGTGGTATCGTATTGATGCATTATGTATAGCTCTTTCCAATCTAAAGATCTTGATCCACTGCTGAGTCTCTATCATTGGGAAGTATGTCATAAGAAAATGGTTATTAACAGTAGAGTGTCAGTTTGAGATGGATTTCTTTTTATTTATTTTAAAGTTAGAGTAGAGTCAAAGTTCCTCCAATAATAATTTTACTCTCATTCTTTTGCATACTGCTAGGCTTTATTAAGTAAGAACAGAAGGGGTGGACTTCAACTACCCTACCAGGATTTGTGTATTTCACCGTACTCTCATGGGCCTGTGTCTTTCACGTCTGTGTCTTTCACGTAAATGACGTCCTCCATGAGGGCTGTGGTGGGAAAAAAACAACATGACAAACTGCTGCTATAACACATACTATACTGTCATTATTTTCATAAGTATTTAGATGGACATAGATATACCTTCTTGCTACTTCGTGTGAAATAACAATAGCTGATATTAATAACAAAGGTACATGGTAAAATAAACATAATTTTTAGACATGTTTGTCCACTTACTGGAATAGCAGCAGTTCATTATCCATTGATTTTTTTTTAATGTAATTGCCAAGTTCTACCCTTGATTTTGTCTCCCCCGAAAAAAGAAGTAAATACCCAGTGTCTGAGGTCTCCAGCAGTGGAAATTATAACCTGCCAGGAACCTGCCATCTTGCCTGAAATACATATTCGCGAGTGAACAGGCAGGCCTTCCCTCCTCTGAGATCTCTGTAGATGGCAGGTTTCCAAAAGGAAAAAAAGAAAAAAAGGACCAGCTAAAAATAGGCAGTTTTAGGAAAATGCTATGGCTCATCAGATAACTGCTATCTGAAACATGCAGATATCAAAACATTTAAAAAGGCAGAAACACAGTCACTCATAAGAGAAAGAATAATGACTTAATACAAGTTCTATGTGTTTTTTTTTCCTTTTTTTTGAGACAGAGTCTCGCTCTGTTGCCCAAGCTGGAGTACAGTGGCACAATCTCGGCTTACTGTAACCTCTGCCTCCCGAGTTCAAGCAATTCTCCTGTCCCTGCCTCCAGAGTAGCTGGGATTTTAGGCATGTACCACCACACCTGACTAATTTTTGTACTTTTATTAGAGACAGAATTTCACCATGTTAGCCAGGCTGGTCTTGAACTCCTGACCTCAAGTGATCTGCCGGCCTTGGCCCACAAAGTGCGGGGATGACAGGCGTGAGCCACTACGGCTGGCCTACATGTTCTAGTTATTAAAAAGTAGAACTTCAGGGCCGGGTGCAGTGGCTCACGCCTGTCATCCCAGCACTTTGGGAGGCCGAGGCAGGCGGATCATGAGGTCAGGAGATCGAGACCATCCTGGCTAATATGGCGAAACCCTGTCTCTACTAAAAATACAAAAAAATTAGCCGAGCGTGGTGGCGGGTGCCTGTAGTCCCAGCTACTGGGGAGGCTGAGGCAGGAGAATGGCGTGAACCTGGGAGGCAGAGCTTGCAATGAGCCGAGATCACACCACTGCACTCCAGCCTAGGTGACAGAGCAAGACTCTGTCTCAAAAAAAAAAAAAAAGTAGAACTTCAAAATCATCTATACTGGGCATTCAGTTATAAACGTAATTAGATTCGTATGCTGTTTTACACTTAATGATTTTAGATGTGACTGACCACTGAGTTTAGAAAAATATTATATGTAATTGATTTTTCCTGATCATCCAAGATAAAGTTATTAGACATTTATCTAGAAGACTAGACATAGACTTTTAGACATTTATCCTGTGTATTCCAGATGGAAAAATACAGATGTCTACTTTTTCAAAATGTATTTGAAGTAGTTTTATTTGTAATTTGTTCACTTTTATTACATTATTGATGGAGATTGTCTTGTTAATTAAGACTTGTCTACCATCTGTAACAGTTATTGCAAATCTTGGTGTCTGCTCAGCTCATCACTTTTTTTTTTTTTTTTTTTTGAGACAGAGTGTTGCTCAGTCACCCAGGCTGGAGTGCAGTGCCACAATCTTGGTTCACTGCAACCTCCGCCTCTTTGGTTCAAGTGATTCTCCTGCCTCAGCCTCTCGAGTAGCTGGGATTATAGGCACGCTCCCTCACACCTGGCTAATTTTTGTATTTTTATTAGAGACGGGGGGTTTCACCATGTTGGCCAGGCTGGTCTCGAACTCCTGACCTCAGGTGATCTGCCGCCTCAGTTTCCCAAAGTGCTGGGATTACAGGTGTGAGCACTGCACCCAACCTCATCACTTTTAATTTATCCTACTTATCCTGTTTAAACATTTTGAAAGGTATAAATATAATTGGAAAAGGAATTGGATAAGCACTCCATGTCTAAAATTGTACTTCACATCAGAATAAAATATATACATACAGTTAAAAAAACCACTATGTTTTAACAGAAAACATACATACTCATTATCAAGAAAAAAGTGGAAATGGAAGGCGTTCATTTCTGGCAGTAAAGCACACTAGATATTCTAAAAATTTCTCATTACACCCACATAAAAATGATATATCTCAGAAATAACTCCTCTAGCACTCACTGGCCTTATGTTTCTGGGTAGGGTAGAGTTGCTTATGTAAGACCAGTGATTCTTCCAGGAACAACTAGAAAAGCTAGATTAAACCTAAACACGATCTGCTTACAGACAGCACAGTTTCTAAAGCAACAAAGAAAAAGGGTAATAAAATTTCAAAGAGAAGAGCCATGAAGTAATGATCCAACCTTCTGCAGCCACTTTTCCCAAAGGAAACTGGTTAACCCTAAGTATGGGCAAGAGGCTGAGAGCCCAGGCTTTCCCTGAGTAGAATGCTGCTCCTGATGGGCAGAGAAACCGGTAGACTTTTTGGCACTTTATGCAGCTGGAGTGACACGATTGAAGGGCCTCAAACATGGACTGTTTTCTCTTCAAGACAGCTGGAAAGGATACGGAAATAAACAGCTCAGCTGAAAACTAGAGCAAAGCTTTTGGCAGCCTCAGAGTCATGATCAGACAAAGATTAGAGTTCATGACCTGCCAGGGACAGGAACCCCAGTGTACACATCAGGTCCTCAGTTGAAAGCCCAGAGCTCACTAGTGTAAGAAGAGAGGTGAACCAAAGAGAGCATGCCAAGACTGCAACCCAGAGTAGCGTCTGCTCAGTTCCTTACTGAGCAAAAGCAAAAGCTCCGTTCACCCCTACTGGGGAAGGGTAACATTTCCCTGGAGGAAAGTAGCATCAACCGGGCCTCTCCTATATATATATATATATATATATATATTTTTTTTTTTTTTTTTTTTTTGAGACGGAGTGTTACTCTGTCGCCCATGCTGGAGTGCAGTGGCACGATTCTCACCTCACTGCAACCTCTGCCTCCCGGGTTCAAGCGATTTTCCTGCCTCAGCCTCCTGAGTAGCTGAGATTACAGGCACCTGCCACCACGCCCAGCTAATTTTTGTATTTTTAGTAGAGATGGGGTTTCACCATGTTGGCCAGGCTGGTCTCAAACTCTTGACCTCAGGTGATCCACCAGCCTTGAGCCTCCCAAAATCCTGGGATTATAGGCATGAGTCACCGTGCCCAGCCCTCTCCAATATTTTCTAGACAATGTCCAGAATTCAGTTAAAAATTACAAGTCCTACAAGGGAAAAGGACTACACGGAGTCTGTTGAGTCCCTGAGGGAATGAAATATACACCAGAAGCCGACTCAGAGCAGACTCTAAAATAACTCACATATGTTCAAGAAAAAGAGAGGAAAACAAACAGTAGAGATTATTACCAGAAAAACCAAAACCTAAAGAGGAAAATTAAATGAAACTGTAAAATGGAAAGTATAATCTCTGCAATTAGGACTCAGCAGGTGGGTTCAAGACTAGACAATACACAGTATAAGAAAGGGCTGGTTAACTGACACACAGGTCAGTAGGAAATATTCAGATTTTAAAACACAAAGGAAAACAACAATGAAAAAAAAGCACAGAAACCCCTGGTATATATTGGAACTGTGTAATACACAGGAATAATTAAAGCTCTTTGAGAATGGGGCAGAATAAATATTTGAAGAGATAACCAAAGCGAATTTTCCAAAACTGATATGTAACGTTATCTCACAGATGTAAGAAGCTCTGCACAAAAAAAAATCACACATACACACATCAAGATAAAGCTGTTGAAAACCAAAAATGAAAAGAAGATCTTAAAGTCGTGGGGTGGGGATGGAGCATAGGGGGAAACATTACCTTCAAAGGGGTAACAATAAGACATTTTGTCTGCTTTTTGGTAGAAACGATGGAGCTAGAAGACAATGGAATATCTTTTTAAAAGCTAAAACTCTGCAGCCAGTGACAATAATCTCCTAAAACGAAGGTGAACTCAAAGTGTTTTCAGAAGATCAAAATCACAGCACTAATTTAATAATTCTAGCTCTAGTGTGGCAAGCTGAATAATGGCCCTCCACAAATGTCCATGCTCTAATCACTGGAACCCGTGAATATGGTCTATTACATGGGAAAAAAGGACCCTTTTTATTTTATTTTTTGAGATGGAGTCTCACTCTGTCACCCAGTCTGGAGTGCAGTGGCTTGATCTCAGCTCACTGCAACCTCCACCTTCCGGGTTTAAGCGATTTTCTTGCCTCAGCCTCCCAAGTAGCTAGGATTACAGGCAGCTGCCACAACGCCCAGCTAATTTTTGTGCTTTTAGTAGATATAGGGTTTCACCATGTTGGCCAGGCTGGTCTCAAACTCCTGACCTCAAGTGATCCACCTGCCTTGACCTCCCATGGTGCTGGGATTACAGGCGTGAGCCACTGTGCCCGGGAAAAAGGGACTTTGAAGATGTAATTAATGTTACTAATCAGTTGACCTTAAAATAGGGAGGTTATCCTGAATTATCTGGGTGGACCCGATATAACCACATGAGCCTTCACAAGCAGAGTCTTCTTCTAGCTGAAGGCAGAAGGGAGATGTGGCAGGAGGGGAAGCTGGACAGATATCAAGGGTGACAAGGATCTAATGCATTTTTGCTGACTGTAAGACATAAAAGCCCATCTGCAAGAACCGGAAGGAGGCCTCGAGGAGCATAAGGATAGTCCCAACTGACAAGTATTTAAAGAAATAAAGCTGGCTGGGCACAGTGGCTCATGCCTGTAATCCCAGCACTTCAAGAGGCTGGGGGGGGTGGGGTGCAGGGGTGGATCATCTGAGGTCAGGAGTTTGAGACCAGCCTGGCCAACATGGTGAAACCCCATCTCTACTAAAAATACAAAAATTAGCTGGGCATGGTGGCGTGCGCCTGTAATCCCAACTGGCATGCACCTGTAATCCCAACTACTCAGGAGGCTGAGGTAGGAGAATCGCTTGATCCCGGGAGGCGGAGGTTGCAGTGAGCCGAGATTGCACCATTGCACTCCAGCCTTGGCAACAGGTCAAGACTCCATCTCAAAAAAAAAAAAAAACAGAAAAGAAATAAAACGGTCATCCTATGACTGAGGGTTGGGGTGCCTAACACGTGCACAGGAGGCTCCTAACACAATGAGACAGAGCTGGGAGTTGGAAGAGAAAGAGAAAGGCCCGGGCAGGCTGGAAGCATGGGGCTGCCTCTGAATATTCTAAGGCAGATCTCCAAGGAATCAAAAAACTCTAAACTAACTCTAAGTTAGAATCTGCATTTACAGGAGATCATAACGGTATATTTGTTAAAATAAAAAGATGGACTACAGGGATGAAGACAGTGTGGTACCAGACACATAGATCAATGGTTAAGAAAGAAAAACGAGAGCCCAGAAATAGCTGCTTACACTTATGGTCAACTGATCTGCAATAAAGGTGCCAACAAAATGCAATGAGAAAGAAGGTATTTTTAACAAACAGTACTGGGAAAATTGGATATTTACAAGCAAAAGCACCTTACACCACACACAAAAGTTAACTCAAAATTTATCACAGACCTAAATGTGAGAGCTGAAACTAAAAATCGTAGAAGAAGGAATAGGAGTAAATCTTCATGCTCTTGGATTAGGCAATGATTTCTTAGATACAATACCAGAAACACATGCAAGAGGAGAAAAATGGTAACTTAGACTTAATCAAAATTAAAAGCTTTTGTATGTCAAAAGACACCATCAAGAAAGTAAAAATACACTCAAATATTGGGAGAAGATATTTGCAAATCATGTATGTGATAAGAAGCTTGCATCCAGATTATGTAAAGAACTCTTAAATCTCAATGGTTAAAAGATAAGTAGCTCAATTATGGCTCAGTACGGTGGCTCACACCTGTAATCTCAGCAATTTGGGAGGCCAAGGCAAACAGTTCGCTTGAGCTCAGGAGTTAAATATCAGCCTGGGCAACATACTGAAACCCCATCTCTACTAAAAATGCAAAAATCAGCCGGTCATGGTGGTGTGCACCTGTAGTCCCAGCTACTCGGGAGGCTGAGGCATAAGAATCTCTTGAATCTGGGAGGCAGAGGTTCCAGCGAGCCAAGATCGCACCACCGCACTCCAGCCTGGGTGACAGAGTGAGACTCCGTCTCAAAAAAAAAAAAAAATGTAGCTCAATTAGAAAATTGGCATAAGCCAAAACAGACATTTCACTAAAGAGGAGACACGGATACCAAACAAGCACATGAAAAGAAGTTCAATATCATAGCCATCAAGGAAATGCAAATTCAAATCACAAAAAGCTATTATATCATTATACATCTATGCAAATGACTGTAATAAAAAATAGTGACAGCATCAAATGCTGGCAAGGGTGCAGAGAAATAGATCACTCATACATTGCTGGAGGAAATTTAAAATGGTAAAGCTACTCTGAGAAAGTTTGACAATTTCTTATGAAACTAAACATGCAATTACTATATGATTGAACAGTTGCACTCTTGGGCATTTATCTCAGAGAAATAAAACTTCTATTCACACAAAAACCTGCATATGACTGTTCATAGAAGCTTCATGCACAATTGTCAAAACCTGGAAACAGTTCAGATGTCCTTCCAACTCAGATACCCTTCAGTGGGTGAATGGTTAAATAAACCGTGGAACATCCTACCATGAAATACTCAGCAATCAAAAGATATGGAGTATTGACACATGAACATCTTGGATGAATTTCCGGGGAATTATGCTAACAGAAAAAAAAAGCCAATCTCCGATTACATACTTTATGATTCCATTTACATGACATTCTCGAAATGACAACATTATAGAAATGGAAAGCAGACTTGTGGTTGCCTAAGGTTAGGAGCAGCGGAGTGGGAGGAGGTGTAATGGAATGGAGCCAAGTGGGGAAGGTAGATGTTACGGTTATAAAAGCCAACAGGAGAGATCCTTTGGAGACAAACCTGTTCTGCATCTTGTGGTAACAGATACACAAACTTTTATCAGTGATAAAAAATGCACAGAACTCGGCCAGGCACAGTAGCTCGCACCTGTAATCCCAGCACTTTGGGAGGCCGATGCAGGGCAGACCACCTGAGGTCAGGAGTTCAAGACCAGCCTGGCCAACCATGGCCAACATGGTGAAACCACGTCTCTACTAAAAATACAAAAATTAGCCAGGCATGGTGGTGTCTCTACTCAGGAGGCTGAGGCAGGAGAATCCCTTGAACCTGGGAGGTGGAGGTTGCAGTGAGCTGAGATCATGCCACTGCACTGTAACCTGGGTGACAGAGGCAGACTCTGTCTCAAAAAAAAAATATATATATAGAACTAAACACACATATGTGCACACACACACAAAAGAGTACAAGTGAAACAGGAGAAACAAGAGTAAGCCTGGTAGATTGTTTCATTGTTAGTATCTTGGCTATGATATGATATAGTATGTCATCATTGGAAGAAATTGGGCAAGGGATCTCTCTGAATTATTTCTGACACCTGCATGGATTTACAATTACCTCAATGAAATTTTTAATTTAAAAAATGCAAAAGATTTAAATAAGCATTTTCCCCAAGATATACACGTGGCCAAAATGCACATGAAAAGATGCTCAACATCATTCGTCACTAGGGAAACGCATACTGACAAAATCACAATGAAATACCATTTTTTACCTAGTAGAACAGTTACAATTTTTTAAAAAGGCAAACAATAATAAGTGTTGGCGAGGATGTGGAGAAATAGAAACCCTCCTACATTGTTTGTGGAAATGGAGAGTGGTACAGCCACTCTGGAACAGTTTAGTAGTTTCTCAAAAAGTGAAACACAGACTTCATATGTGATCCAGCAACTCCACTTGTATTAATAGCTATCTACCCAAAAGAAATGAAATGAAATGAAAACATATGTCCATGCAAAGACTCGTAAACAATGTTTGGCAGGGTGTGGTGGCTCACTCCTGTAATCCCAGCACTTTGGGAGGCTGAGGCGGGCAGATCACCTGAGTTCAAGACCAGCCTGGCCAACATGGTGAAACTCTGTCTCTACTAAAAAAATAAAAAAAAATTAGCCAAGTCTAGTGGCACATGCCTGTAATCCCATCTACTTGGGAGGCTGAGGCAGAATCGTTTGAACCTAGGAGGCGGAGGTTGCAGTGAGCGGAGATTGGGCCACTGTACTCCAGCCTGGGAGACAGAGACTCCGTTTCAAAGAAAAAAAAAAAGCTCTATTTACAGTAGCCAAAAAGTGGAAACAATCTACGTGTCCATGAACTGATAAATGGAAAACAAGATGTTTATGTGCACAATGGAATACTATTTGACAATCAAGAAGAATGAAGTGCTCAAACACACTAAAAACTGGAAGAACCTATGCTCAGTGAAGCAAGCCAGATGCAAGTGACCACATATTTTATCATCCCATTTATATGAAATGTCCAGAAAAGGCAAATTTGTAGAAACAGAGAACAGATTCGTGGTTGCCTACAGCTGGGGGTGAAAATTGGGAATGACTGCTAATGAGCAAGAGGTTTCTTTGTAGGGTCATGGAAATGTTCTGAAATTAGATCATGGTAATAATTGTACAACTCTGTAAATATGCTAAAATTCTTTGAATTGTATACTTAAAAGAGATGTATGTTATGCTATGTAGGTTGTACCTCAAAACTGATAAAAACAAAATGAAACAAAATTAAGATAAAATATGTTTGCAGAACATATTGTGACGGTTGGTTTGCATTAAAACTGTTGAGTGTCTGGACATGTGGCAGGTAGGTCTCCATTTGCGCTGGAGACAGCCTGTCTGCCATTGTCACTAATAGGACCACAGAGAGAGAACTGAGGAACTAAGCCCCGAGAAGGGGCTAACTGACTTGAGGGCCATGCCAAGGAGAGCAGGGAAAATGCACAGAAGTTTAGAAAAGTTCTAGTTATATTGCTTTAGGTTGCAGCGTTTTACAATTGCAAGATGTTTAGGATTGTCTTTTATTCAAATCTGCTAGCCACTACCCAGCTGAAAGTATAGACTCTAGGCCAGGTGCGGTGGATCACGCCTGTAATCTCGGCACTTTGGGAGGCTGAGGCAGGTGGATCACCTGAGGTCAGGAGTTCAAGACCAGCCTGGACAACATGGTGAAACCCGTCTCTACTAAAAATACAAAAATTAGCCGGGTGTGGTGGTGGACGCCTGTAATCCCAGCTACTTGGGAGGCTGAGGCAGGAGAATCACTTGAACCCAGGAGGCAGAGGTTGCAGTGAGCCAAGATCGCACCACTGCACTTAAGCCTGGGCAACAGAGCAAGACTCCATCCCCGCCCCCCCCCCAAAAAAAAGAAAAGAAAAGAAAGTATAGACTCTAAGCTAAGAATATATGACAATTAATTTACTTCCACATTGCTCCAATCATTTTCTTGAATCCTCTCCTAAGCCCAGTGCTGTGATTTTAACATGTTCCCTCCAAAATTCAGGTGTCGAAACTTGGTGGCCAATGTGATGGTATTAAGAGGTGGGGTCTTTAAGTGGTGATTTAAGAAGTAAATTATCCAGTTTGTGGTATTTTGTTATAGCAGCACTAAACAGACAAGGATATCCAGGATTCCACTTACCTTTTCAGCGAAGATGCAGACAACAGTGTCACCCTAGCCACAGCTGCGACTGATGCTTTCTCCTAGAGTTGGACCTCTGTGTTGGTGCACTGCTCTCCTCCTAACTCCTAGGGTTCAACCATAGTGTTTTGTAAATCACTGACCTTTTTATGTCTTTCCTAATCAATTCCATGGGTAAAATTAAATGACAATATATTGAAAGTAAATCCAAACTTAGTTGGTCACAATTTTGATATAATTCAGCATCTTAGGGCCAAAAACGTCGGAACAGGCCAAAAACTTGATGTACCGTTTCCTAGTGTCTCTACTAATGTTACAAGATGGTACAAGCTGGGGAAGGGATTACAGCTAAACAAAAGCAATTTTGTGGTTCTGAATATGATCAGACCAGCCAAGCATTGTATTCTCAGCAAGGAAATGTGTTATCATGCCTTAATGAAGAGGTAAGTGCTCTTTCATGAATCTGCTTGGTGGCCCAAGGATCTGAGGGATTACCACCTGGATTTGATGAGTCAGACTCTAAATATTACAATGTTAGCACCGGCCATGTCTGTTGCTCAGATCTCCCCTTTTGTGGCACCCTGGCTAGAGACTGAAACGATTTGGGAAGCTCAGATCCCAGGCTCAGATCCCCTCTGCCAGTCCTTTTCTTTAAGGGATCATCTTATGCACGGGAGGGTGCCACTGCCCTAAAAAGAAAGTCAGAGAAATCTGCCAATGCATGTGGTGTGGGAAGAAGCTATCAGAGGCTGGTGTCACTGACTCTGTGGGTAAGCCACCTGCCTGAATTTTCTTTAGTTCCCCTCCAGATCCCTGCTCCTCCTCTTTCTTTCCTGCTCTCAGTCAGGAGGCAGGCTGCCATGGGATGTGCCAACAGGCCCTCTTGCCCTCTGACTTCCGGCTGGACCTAGCTGATGGGAGAAACTGGCAGGAGCTGGGAGGCCGGGAGGAGAGGAAATGGGGTACTTTTCCTCGCACTTCCTAGTCAGGCCTCAGGGTGGGCAGTAGCGGGGTTCCTCTCCCCAGCGCTGGGCTGCTTTCCAGGGACCTTTTCTACACTGGTTGGTGTTGCTGGGTTAGTATCCACTCCCTTCCCTTGCTCCTTCAGGCCTAGGAGAGGGTGCAGAACTTGCTGCTGCGGCCACCCCAGGGTGCTTCACTGCCCCTTGTTAGTTTTTCTTAGCCCTGCCCCTCGTTTGTAAATAGTTCCTTCAGGAAACCTGCTTCCATCACCCCTTTGGTGAGTGCTGTCTGTTTCCTGCCAAGCTCCAAGCAGTTACTGGGAGCAACCATTGGTGAGTAAAATTGGGAAGCACTGGAAAGGGATTTAATATTTTATTTTATTTTATCCTGCTCTCAATTTTTTTTTTAATATTTAAAAATGAGCAAGTGTTACTTTGGGGATGAAAAACAGCACACAAATGTATACACACACTCGAAAAAAATCAAAACTAACCTAAAAGTTAATAAATAATATTACACATAATAGAATGCATGTAGGATATGTACATTTCTTTCACTGTGAGGAGTTCAGACAAAGATATAGTAGGTGTGTTCTACAAGACATAAAGATTTGACTGTAAGAGTATGTGCTTGTGTCATGTTGATGAAAGCCTTCTCTTAAGTCTCTAAAAATGGAATTCATTACCAAGTATGGACTCATGAACAAAAAGAAAACTTTAAAGTAGATATTAGAAAACAAATAATTTAAGATTGCATTAAAATTATATAATATTAGGCCAGACATGGTGGCTCACCCCCACAATCCCAACACTTTGGGAGGTCGAGGCTGGCAGATCACTTGAGGCCAGGAGTTCGAGACCAGCCTGGCCAACATGGTGAAACTTCATCTCTACTAAAAATACAAAAATTAGCCAGGCGTGGTGGCTCACACCTATAATCCCAGGACTTTGGGAGGCCAAGGCGTGCAGATCATTTGAGTTCAGGAGTTGGAGACAAGCCTGGCCAACATGGTGAAATCCTGTCTCTACGAAAAATACAAAAATTATCAGGGTGCAGTGGTGGATCCCTGTAATCCCAGCTACTTGGGAGGCTGAGGCAGGAGAATCGCTTGAACCCAGGAGGCAGAGGTTGCAGTGAGCCAAGATCACACCACTGCACTCCAGTCTGGGTGACAGAGTGAGACTCTGTCTCAAAATATATACATAAAATACTACTTAATCTAAAAAGATTATTCCCAAAAAATGCATTTGCTAGGGATTTAGTGACGCATCAGCATTCAGATGCATCTTTATGAGATATTCTCCCCAAAAACCCTGTTTGTTTAAAACATATGCTTATTTTGAAAGTAATGTAGCAACATTTTCCTAATTAATGTTCTCATACATAATTTTAGAACATTTATTTATGACTAAATATAATATTAGATCTGTGACTTTACATAGCTAAGCATTTTTTAAATAAGCCTTAGTAATGCATACTTACAATGAAAAATACTTAATATATGAGAGTATTACTAAATACTTATTCTCCAACAAAAAATAGAAACAACCTAAATGCCCACTTGTAGTCAAATGGCCAAATAAAATATATTTCCACAATGTAATGCTATAGAGCAGTCACAATCTGTGTGTAGTATAGTGAATATATCTCAAAACACATGTTGAATGAAAGCAGCAAATTCCATGATAGCAGAATGCACCTTTGTGAAAAACAAATTCCACAAATAATAAGTTCTTTGCTTTTTGTTTCTTAAGAAACATGATATAGTATTCGTTATGAGCCAGGCACTCTCTCAGCACTTGACAGATACTAACTCATAATTTTCAGAGCAGCCCTGCCAGGAAGCCTGTAATGTTGTAGATTTCCTAGAGATGGGAAACTGAGGCTCAAAAAGGGGAAGTTACTTGCCCAAGGCCAGAGAGCTTCTAGAAGGAGGCACTTGGATCCAAACCAAGGTGGGCAGACTCCATAGTCTGTGCTCCTGACTACTGCCTCTTGTGAGGCTGGGAAAGACAGACGTTGGCTGTGGGATTTAGGGAATGCCTGAGCAAAATGCTGCTGGAAGTAGCCACACTCTACTCCCCCATCTCTGGGGCATCTACTCATAAGCCATTCGTGACTCTCTTCCCTTACCCAGTCCCAGGTGTTCTAGGCATAAATAGTTAATGTCTTCTTCCTTCTGAAAAGAGCAGAGGGACAGTTGGCAACCTCTTACATCCTGGAAGAAATAATGTCATCCATTGTAGGTTTCCATTCATATGGTTAGTAACTATGGAAGGCTGTGAGACCCAGGCTTTTGTTCTCTTACACACACTGTCCCAGAAAGAACACTGAACGTGGAGTCAGAAAAGCTAAGTTTGGGTCCTGGCTCCAGCACTTAAAAGTGGGAAAGTCACTAGAGTCAGATGTTTGGCCGAATACGTCTTCCCCAAACTTCAGTAGAGAAGAGGATGACATGCTCCTTTATCAGTCAGGGGAGCGAGTTGTTGTTGTTGTTGTTGTTTGTTTGTTTAACTTAAACAGGAGTCTTCCATTCTCACTCACCAAACAAATGTTTAATGAGTGTCCAGCTAGGTTGGAAAAAGGAATTTACAGTGTAGGTGGGAGACATGAGACCTACATACCTGAAATAAAGGCCAAAATTTAAAATAATGATATGGCCTTAATTGTGTGGAAGAGGGTATTGTTACTTTGGAATTTTTGTTTGTTTTGTTTTGTTTTTGAGATAGGGTCTCACTCTGTCTCCAGGCTGGAATGCAGTGGCACAATCTCAGCTCACTGCAGCCTCAATCTCCTGGGCTCAAGTGATCCTCCCACCTCAGCCTCCTGAGTAGCTAGGACCACAGGGGTCCGCGACCACCCCTGGTTCATTTTTAAATTTTTTTTGTAGAGACAGTGTCTCACTGTGTTGCCCAGGCTGGTTTCAAACCTCTGGGCTTAAGTGATCCTCCTGCCTTAGACTCCCAAAGTGCTGGGATTACAGGTGTGAGCCACTGCACCCAGCCCAGTATCATTACTGTGAAATTTCAGAGCAAAAGAATGGTGAGGACTAAAGTAGCCAGAATAAGAAACATTTGCTGGGTGCTGTGGTCTGAATGTTTGTGTCCCCCCATAATTCGCACGTTGAAATCCTAGCTTCCAGTGTAATAGTATTGAGAGGTGGGGCTTTTGGGAGGTGATTAGGTCATGGGGACAGAGCCCCTTATAAATGGGACAGGTGCCCTTATAAAAGAGACTCTAGAAAAATCCCTCACTCCTTCTACCACGTGAGGACAGAGTGAGAAGGCTTTCTGGACTATAAACCAGGGAGAGGGGCCTCATCAGACACTGAATCTGCCAGCACCTTGCTCTTGGACTTGCCAGCCCCCAGAACCATGAGAAGTAATTGTCTGTTGTTCGTGTCTGGGATTCTGTTATGGCAGCCTAAATGAACAGAGACATTGGACATGAATAGCAGTATGGAAATGGCAAGGTATTTCGCAAGAAGGAAATACAGAGAGTAGTAACACAGTCTGCAGCTGGGTTGATGAGGAGATGAGCTTGTAGTGTTGGAGCTCAACCTCCCTGCATTGCATCTTTATGACCTGTACATAGACCACCCACACGCAAGCACCTGGCAAGGTATAGGCCTTAGCTAACGTGTTCCGAAATGTGACTCAAACCCAGGAATCCCATTGGCACTATACTACAGAAGGTCTTGGAAGCCAGGTAGAGGAATTTGGACCTGATTATTCAGAAAATAGATAAATAAATGTGTTGACTGGGGACAGATGATGTTCTATGACTACAAAGTGGTCTTTAGGGGTGACTCAGTCCACCAGACAGACCAGGGACAGGAGAGTCTCAGGCATGTGTCATTATAAAAGGAACTGGCTCTGGGCTGGGTGCTGTGGCTCATGCCTGTAATCCCAGCACTTTGGGAGGCCAAGGTGGGCGGATCACGAGGTCAGGAGATCGAGACCATCCTGGCTAACACAGTGAAACCCCGTCTCTACTAAAAATACAAAAAATTAGCCAAGCGTGTTGGCAGGCACCTGTAGTCCCCGCTACTTGTAGTTCCAGCTACTCATAGTCGCAGCTACTCGGGAGGCTGATTCAGGAGAATGGTGTGAACCCAGGAGGCGGAGCTTGCAGTGAGCCGAGATCACGCCACTGCACTCCAGCCTGGGCGACAGAGCCAGACGTCGCCTCAAAAAAAAGGAACTGGCTCTGAAGAGACCTCCTATGGATTATATGCAAGTGGAAGGCAGCAATAAATCCACCCTATACGGTGGCCACAATAACAAACACAAAAATTGCTGTACACATTCATTGTAAAATCCTCAAGCCAATGTCTCCTACTGGAATGTGCAGAAACAAATTGCTGTCCATGTTCAGAGAATTACTGAAATGTTCAACTAATATGGATCTTCCCTTGGAGGAAAGAACTGATTATTTAAAACATATAAATCCTCATTTATTATAGAAATACTCTACATTTTCTGATCATTTTGGTACTCAGATTATTGACTTCAATATAGTTGTACACCAATTCACCTGCCCTTAATGTGATCATTATAATAACAACCTTACACAGAACTTAAATAAATTTATTTAATGTTTTCTGACCTTGCCGTCTAATTTTTTTTTTTAGAGACAGGGTCTGGCTATCTTGCAGAGGCTGGAGTGCAATGGTGCAGTCAGAGCTCACTGTAGACTCAGACTCCTGGGCTCAAGTGATCATTCCACCTCAGTCTCCTGAGTCCCTGGGATTACAGGTGTGAGCCACTGTGCCCCACACTATCCAATTTTTGTATCATTCACAATACAGAGAAAATGTTCCCCCTAGAAACCGCTTTTTGTAGCATTTTCCAATCGACACATTTGCAAAACCACCATTAGCTCCTGTGAGTGAGTCTAACATAGCACCAGATTCCTATGACTTGGGAACCAGGTGGCAACCTCACCTCTCCCGATGGAGGAAGCTCTTCCAGCATCTCTTTCCCTCAGTAGATTTGAACATGAAGCCTGTGAGAGCTCCTTGTCGTTATGTTTACATTGCCCAGGCACCTTTCTAACACAAAGCACCTTATCAGTCAATGACCTCAGTACAGATCTATTACATGGCAATTTGTGCACAGTGCTCCCTCAAAGCCAGTAACTTGAGAGAACAAGTGGTACAGGCTGGTTTACCCTTA
This sequence comes from Symphalangus syndactylus, assembly GCF_028878055.3. Classification (NCBI taxonomy): domain Eukaryota; kingdom Metazoa; phylum Chordata; class Mammalia; order Primates; family Hylobatidae; genus Symphalangus; species Symphalangus syndactylus. The sequence continues at coordinate 156,927,289 of NC_072426.2, read as the reverse complement.
GGCAGAACAAGCTCACCTGCCCGAGGATTTCAAAAACATAAAATTGCTTTACTGTTGCTTTGCTTTGTCTAACTAACGATTCGTGCTTTAATCAAAAGCACAGGAGTAAACCCACTTTCAGGCCTCAGGTTTCAGTTAAAAGCTTCACTTGAAATCACTGTAAGTCTGGACCTATTTAATTGGATTTGAATGCCACTTATGAAATAAATTTAATTCTGAGGACCTTAGGTTCCTGCCCTGTGCTTGGCTGGAGGCCAGTCTGCACTCCTGTCTGAGGACCCAATGACCTTGAACCGACCTGTTCCTTCCTTCTGAGTCCCCAGCTGACAGCAACTCTTTCCACAAGTTCCTTCATTTCACTAGTATTTTACTACCTTCTCAATTTCCATTTTTTCTTTACATTTTGCTTTGTGAGTTCAGTTTTTCCTCAGCAAAAATACTTTCTTTCCAACATTCATGAGGGAGTTTTAAGTGTGATTCCAAAGTTAGACCCCAAAAAGGCACAAATTGATCAAACTAACATCAGAAATATTGGCTGAGTTGTCCTGAATCAAGACAGTTCTTCATATACCACAGCCACAGTAACATCACACAGACACACACACATGCACACACACACACATGCACACACACACACATGCACATACACACACACCTCTGTTCACAAACACTAGTGTGCAATACATTTAATATAAAGCAGATACAGTCCCCATCATAGGAGTATATGGTCTAATTAGAGGAGCAAAAATAAAATGTTCTACACATTGGTAGCAGGACTACATCTCAGTATGCTTTTTTCTTGCACACTGGGATATGTACAAAATGCCACTTTATTTTTCTTTAACTCAATTGTTTCATCTTTCAAGCCACCATTACACCATCACCATTACATCAGAGTGATAGAAATGACATCTCATTCTGTCTTTTTTCCCTCCCCCAAGAAGGAGTTTCACTCGTCGCCCAGGCTGGAGTGCAATGGCATGATCTCAGCTCACTGCAACCTCTGCCTCCCAGGTCGAAGCTACTGTCTTGCCTCAGCCTCTCGAGTGGCTGGGATTACAGGTGCACAACACCATGTCTAGCTAATTTTGTATTTTTGGTAGAGACAGGGTTTCACCGTGTTGGTGAGGCTGGTCTCGAACTCCTGACTTCAAGTAATCCACCCGCCTCGGCCTCCCAAAGTGCTGGGATTACAGGTGTGAGCCACCATGCTTGGCCATTCTGCCCTTTGTCTGGGGTTGTACCTAGGTTTTGGGTGGGATAGAGGGGTCATGCCAAGGTATCCTGAAGTGGAGGAGAGTGCACCAGGCCCTCACTGTCACCTGTCCATACAGACATCAGCTTAGACATGTGTTCCCTGCCAGGCCCTTGGTCTCTGGTCTACACAGGTCATTATAGAGACAGTTTCCCTTTCAATCCACTGGCTCCTCCAGGTTTTGAGGCTCTTCTCCTATGACTCCTGGGGCCCTCATGGGTAACCACAAATTATTCTGCTATTTCCATGACACACTGAGGTGCAGGAAGCTCTTTGCTACTAAGACCCATCTGACAGCCATTTCTTCTCGGGAATCTGGTGATCCCCCTGGGAGCACAAATCCTCCCTGCCCTCTGACACATGGACTTGGGTCTGGGCTTTTGCCGCTGCCCCGAACCCTGATCAGAGAAGCAGACCAGGGCTCTCTTTTCTGAAACCCACCAACCGCGATGCTCCCCTCACTCCCTGTCACCTTCATTCTACTCCCATTAAGGATAAACTTGATCTTGTACTTTTTAAAAAATAACTGAAGTAGACATCACATTGCAATGCTATTTCTATTCCAGTGATACATTTAAAAGAGAAATACAATTGCTGTATTTGTAAACTATCTGGAATACTTTTACAATACTCTGGAAATCAAATCCTATACAACTACTTAAACTTTAAGAATATTGGGAGTGTCAACTTAATTATCTGCAAGAGGCGAAACAGTTTTCCAAAATAATTTTAAAGGTTATTTGACCAAAAAGTGTGAAGACCAACTACTCTGGAAACCAAAGGAAATGATTAATTATGAATGGATGTTAGGGAAGACTTGCATTTGAGATGGTTCATGAAAACTGAGTCAGACACTGCAGGCTAGACATGATTGGGAAGAGGAGGTCAAGAGAGCTGACCTTCAGAGTGTCAGAGGAATAAAAAGCCCTGGTGCAGGCTGGGCGCAGTGGCTCATGCCTGTAATCCCAGTATTTTGGGAGGCCGAGGTGGGTGGATCACCTGAGGTCAGGAGTTCGAGACCAGCCTGGCCAACATGGTGAAACCCAGTTTCTACTAAAAATACAAAGATCAGCCGGGCATGGTGGCGGGTGCCTATAATCCCAGGTATTCAGGGGACTGAGGCAGGAAAATCGACTTAAACCTGGGAGGCGGAGGTTGCAGTGAGCCGAGATCACATCACTGCACTCCAGCCTGGGTGACAGAGTGAGACTCTGTCTCAAAAAAAAAAAAAAAAAAAGGTAGCTAGTGTGACTGCCCCAAGTGCATGGTACGCACATGGTCAGGTTTTGCCACACTGATGAGCCTGGACTTATTCTTTGGGCAAAAAGGAGAAATGACTATATCTTATCAAGATGGGTAACCCTGGGCAGACACTGAGAGGACACAGGTTAACACTTGTGGAAATGTAAACCTCTTCCTTTAGATACTGGAAGAGCCCTGCCCAGGATATGCATGGAGCCCTAGCTCATTGGCTGGCCCTGTGCAGTGCTGCGGCCACGCCATCCATATTCGTCTCTTGTCCCTGATATCCTCCTCCACCTGCTCTTCACACCATCCAGCCATGCTCACTACACACAGAGCTCCATAAATTCTTTGGGGAAAAAAATCCATGTTCTCTGTCCCCAAGACTGGGTCATTCCTTCTGCAAAAATTTCCCTCCAGCTGCCTTCCAACCTGCTTATGCCCTTCTTAACTGCATTGAAGTCTGTTTCCTCTCTTCCTCAACAGTTTCCAAAGCATCTCATTTACCTCTCTAAACAAGACAAAAGCAAAAAACAATTAAAATTAAATCAAACCCTGCCACAGTTTAATCCACATACATTTAAACCTTAACTACATCAAGTTAAAGTTCAAATCTTTATAACTAAGTTTCTTTCTTTCTTTCTTTCTTTTTGAGATGGAGTCTCACTCTGTTGCTGGAGTGAAGTGGCACAATCTCAACTCACTGCAATCTCGCTTCCCATGTTCAAGCGATCCTCCTGCCTCAGCCTCCAGAGTAGCTGGGATTACAGGCATGCGCTACCATGCCCGGCTAATTGTTTTGTATTTTTAGTAGAGATGGGGTTTCACCATGTTGGTCAGCCTGGTCTCGAACTATTGGCCTCTAGTGATCTGCCCGCCTCAGCCTGTGTCTTGTCCTTGTTTCCTGTTGAGCACTCCCTATCCTTTATTAAAATGCTGGTCCTCGACCAAACACACACACACACACACGCACACACACACACACACAGGCACACAGATGGACCTATAGATAGATCACACACATCTATGGGAATGTTTTAAGTTTTTGAATGTAAATGGTAGGTATCTGGGTGATCAGTACACCATTCTTTTAATTTTTGTGTGTTTGGAAATTTTTATAATAAAAACTTAGAAAACAGGATTCCCACCCTCCATCCAGTCTTGGATCTGTGATCTGGGACGTTCCCTCCATGTAGGGCACCCTTTGGGTCCTATGCCGTTTCATGCTGTCTCTTCCTCCAATAGCGAATCTTCTCGAAAGTGGAGAGCTCCTATTACAGCACCTCCTTAGCTTGGGGGATATTTTATACCTTTTTTTTTTTTTTTTTTTTGAGACGGAGTCTCACTCTGTTACCCAGGCTGGAGTGCAGTGGTGCGATCTCGGCTCACTGCAAGCTCCACCTCCCGGGTTCACGCCATTCTCCTGCCTCAGCTTCCCGAATAGCTGGGACTACAGGCGCCCTCCACCACGCCCGGCTAATTTTTTTTGTATTTTTAGTAGCGGTGGGGTTTCACCGTGTTAGCCAGGATGGTCTTGATCTCCTGACCTCGTGATCCACCCACCTCGGCCTCCCAAAGTGCCACCACGCCCAGCCTATACTTCTTACCTTTCTAAGAATCATTCACATCTTATCTTCCACTGTGACATAAAGGTTTTGTGCCCTCTGAATCGGTTTCAAGATGAACAAATGAGAGAGGAACGGAGGGGTTGGGGAGCTGTCTTCCCAGAGCCACAATAAGCAGATAGAAGAGGCTGTGTCTGCTCTGTCTACACTCACGTTTGGACAGCATGGTGTCCCTCTTTAAGCCACATGTCTCAAATGGGCTCTGCTTTCAATCTGGTGCTGTTCTGAGTCCCGTGGCCTCTCCAGTCCAGACTGCTCCTCGATGAAATGAGGCCTCTGTACCAGCTGGTTATTGGGCCAGCTCTCCTGGGCCACTTACTAAGTATGTGGATTCCCAGGCCTCACCTCCTGGTGCACATGGTCAACATGAGAAACCCTGGACTGGGTGGCCTCCGGGACTCCCTCGAGCTGTGATACACCACAAATCTGTGGCAAAACAGTGTGGGCTGTGTCATCAGAGCAGAGTGCCTCTCTCACGCCTTCTCTTTCTCTTGACCCCCTCACACTCTCTCCTCCCGGGCCACCATCCATGGCCTGGCGGGGATGCTGTCCCCTCACAAGGACGAGCTCTCCACGACACTGCTGACATGGGAGCCTGAAGCAGAACAAGAGAGTTCAGACAGCAGCGGAGTCGAGGCTGATATTCCAACATCTAGAAGCATTTTCTTGGTCCTCCTTTAAAATAAAACAAAATTGCCATGTATCAATAAAAATAAATAAAAACAAACCAAAGTGTCTTAGCTCTTTGTTACTGCATTAAAACATATTCTATAAGATAAACTACCTTAACTATGCATTAAGATATATTTTCTATTCTTTAGAACACTCCTTTTTTAAATGTGTTTTTGGAGAAAAGCTTTGTAACAGCCTATTTCAGTCTAAAAATATAAATACTTTCCTTTAGGAAGTCACCGCTCCCTTCCCCTCACATATTTGAGGAAATACTGCAGATCTAACTGCAATCATGCTAAAAAAAAAAAAAAAAAAAAAAAGGAAACCCAACCACAAAACAAATCCCTTTCCAATGTTTCCACGGGAGCCAGTAAACAGCTAATGCCATGACGATGTGAGGTGGGCGGGGGCCTGGTTCCCCCCAACGTCATGCACTGCCTTCCGTTTTCTGCCGGTTGAATGTTAAATAAATCTACATGCAAATTCACAAAGAGCCCTTTCATTCTTGGGGCATACAAAAATGTAGAATTAGGCCTGAAGTTCTGAGTCCCTTCTACCTTCCATCGGCTGAATGAGCTACAGGAATTCACTTAATAGGCCTTTGGAAGGATCCTTCGTGGCAAACCCGGCCGTGACCGCCACCCCTCTGTCCTCCCGGCTGCTCCCGTGCCCCAGCTTGGCTGAATTACGTGATGATCTGAGGCCAGTACAGAGGTAGGTCCTGGAGGGAGTGCTGACTGCTTTCTCTTTTCTTCAGTACATTTCAAGGATGGCAAAGCACTTTAGAAAAAGGTTTCTTTCAAACTTAATGCTACTTAGGCCACAGGTACACACGCCTCGCTGTGTGATTGTTCAAGCCCTTAAGTCAACACTACAAGAATTTACAAGGCACTGGCTGAGTGCACAACACTATTAACAGCTGAAGTGAACACACACACACAATGTTCATATTGTGTGTCAAAGAGTTTTATATCCAATTAGGTAAGTATTAATAAGTACAACACAATTGAAGGATCAAATAGTATGAATGCAATAAACTAATAACATCTGCAATATCACCTGTAAGTATCCTGTTTGGGCAGAGTTTGGGGAAGGCTACTGCACAATGAACAAAACAGAGTAGTAATTAGTATACATTGGAATTTGATTGTAAACTGCCTTGTCCAGAGCTTTGCTCTGACACCTATGAGCTACGGGACCTAGGGCAAAATACTTAATCGATTTTGGCCTTAGTTTTCTCATCTGTCAAATGGGGATAAGACACATTCCTATCTCAGAAGGTTCTTATAAGAAATATACATACACAGGTACATATTTACTCACTTACTGATAGTCCCTTTCCTCACTAGAATATAAGCCCCATGACAATAGGAAATACTGATTGTTTGCTGCTTTGCTCAACTTAGCCAAGCTGGGACTGCACTTCCAGCATTCTCTTCCCTGCATGTTGCTGGGTTAGGGCAGACCACAAGAGAATTTTGCCCAATATTTGGGAGACAAAAGCAAGGGCTCTGCCATATCTTTATGCTCTGAAGGTCAGGGCAGGCTCCGGGCAGTGTGGGAGCCACACACGCTGTCATTGATGTGCAAGCACATCCTGTCCCGTGGCCACCAGCCAGGCTCCTCCTTCTCCAGTTCCCACCAGAACGTCCCTGCAGCCTCTCTGCATCCCAGGCCAGGTGTGTGTGCAGCTCCTCCTAGTCAGTGTCACCATGTTGGAGCCAGTGAGGCAGACGCAGGTTCCAGTTTGTTCTTGTGGGTTCCAGTGTGTTCTAGTGGGTCACAGTCTGTCCTAGCTGATGCCATTTCATACCTGGCTTTTCTTCCCCAAGTGGGTCTAGTAACCTACAAAGATTTCATCACCAGACGAAGAGGCAACAGCCTTGCACTGACTCCTCCAGCGACTCCCACAATTGTGTAACGTCTAATCCCCAAAATAAATCCATTATTCCGTACCACTTGCAGTGATTCAGCATCTCTGACTGAACCCTGCCTTCTATGGAAATCCATGCCAGAAATCGTTGCAGAGGATGTGCCCTTGGAACCAGTTCTAGGCTACCTGAAATTGGTTCTCTGATCTGATTCCATTTTAAAGTATTAGTGATTCTGTTTCCATTGGTAAAGAGAGTAATGGTCATGTATGAAACAAGATGGCAAAAGTGATTTTAATGATTTACCTGTAGAGACCTGTCATCAAGTGCCTATAGACAGCAAGGCTTCAGGCCGGGCGTGGCGGCTCACGCCTGGAATCCCAGCACTTTGGGAGGCCAGGGCGGGCAGATCATCTGAGGTCAGGAGTTCAAGACCAGCCTGGCCAACATGGTGAAACCCGTCTCTACAAAAATACAAAAAGTAGCTGGGCATGATGGTGGGTGCCTGTACTCCCAGCTACTCCGGAGGCTGAAGCAGGAGAATCGCTTGAACCCAGGAGGCAGAGGTTGCAGTGAGCCAAGATCGCGCCACTGCACTCCAGCCTGGGTGACAGAGTGAGATTCTGTCTCCAAAAAAAAAAAAAAAAAAAAAGCAAGCAAGTCTTCAGATGACTATGCAGCTCCTGCCATAGAACATTTTACACATAATGGGATTGCTTGCTTATTTTGAACTGTTCTGCAGTACTTGGAGAAAGAAAATGATGAGCTTAGGGCTTTAAATTCCAACTCGAGGTCTGGCTAAAGGACTAGAAATCTTCTATGACTGCCCTCCCCCTCGCCAAAAAAAGCATCTTTTCTTGTAGCTATAGAGTCAAGATTTCTGAAAACCAAACCCAAAGTTCAATTCAATTGAATTTAACCTTGCAGGATCTCCTTTGCTAAAGTTAAGGCAATGATTGGAAAGGAGAGCGACTCATAAAAATCGGGAAGGGAGTATGTAGGCATATTCGATGTGGCAGGGGGCCTTGAGTCCCCAGATCTGCCAAGTCTTCTTTGCTGGTAGAAGCAGCCCTTTTTAGCCTGGTTAAGGAGATTATTGTCCTCATGGCTGAAGGTCCTGTAATGGTCTCTTCTGAAGTGGTTGCCTTACAAAGGACTTCTGACCCTCCTTAGGAGGAGCAGTGGGTCAGGGTCAGCCCCACCCCCACCCATTTCTCATTGATTCTAGACAGACACAAATCCCAGCAGGCCCCAACAGGTATGAAATATAAGCCGTAAGATTATAATACACCAATTTATATCAACAGAAACCAGAAGGACATGTGTGGAAGCCCAATAAGGATGTTGGATCAGAATGGAAGGAATACAATGTTGGACTGGACTAAATTTTTTAATATATAATAATGTATGTTACATAATATAAATTGAAACAGATTATTGATTCAATGCATTAGCTCAAGTGGCTGGGAGTGGCGCTAATATTTTTCTTATGTGGTTGACTGAAACTGGACCCAAGGGGCTACACTAAAACTTTAAAGAAATAGCAAAGAAAACACTTCTGGTACAGAATGAACATTGGAGGGGGAAAGGTAATACTTGTTTTAAACACATTTGGTCTTCAAGAATGAATGAAAAGAAATTGGTGATTTTCTTATCCACAAGCAGGAGATTTAGCCCTAGTGAAGTTCATCTCACTTTTTACACTAATTCCAAGTAGATTATGGATCCAACACCACAGATCATTTTTTTTCCCAGCCTTGTGCATCATTTTCCAATATTCTTGCCTACTGAAGTCTGTAAAATGTGGTTAATTTTAATGAGAGATTCTAATTAAATCATTTAGCCATGCCAACACAGTAACCTCTTTCTCATTCCAGGTCTCCCTCCTTTGGAACTAGTCGCTTGGGTTGAGTCCAATAAGCGCATCATCTTCCCCAGCTCTACAGACTGGCTCCAGTTTTGAGACCTTTCAGACTTTTCCATTTTGTGATTTCTTAGTGTTGCGTGTTAGGGAAGTTTGAACTTCTTCATTTGTATTGTCGCCTTAATTAACATGGCTGGGACCAGAATCCAATAGACCACATTAGTCAACACTGGACAAGGAGGAAGAGTCGGAGGTCCATGATCTCAGCTCTGAGGGTTATATGCATTCTCCATGCTCATGTCCCAGAAATGCTTCATTCTTCAAGAGTTTCAGCAGAAAAAAGCCCTCATGAATCTAGGGAATAGCATTAGCAACATGAGTGTTTTTAAGCGGATTTTTGTCTCCAGATACTGCGCAGCCTCTTCAGTTCTACTTGTTAACTTTAAAAAATTACAAACTCTTTTTTTTTTTTTTTTTTTTTTGAGACAGAGTCTCACTCTGTCACCCAGGCTGTAGTGCAATACTGCAATCACAGCTCACTGCAGCTTCCAACACCTGGGCTCAAGAGATCCTCTAGCTTCAGCCTTCTGAGTAGCTGGGACTTTAGGTGAGTGGCACATGGCTATTTTTTTTTTCTTTTTTTGTTGTTGTTGTAGAGATGGGGGTCTCACTATGTTACCCAGGCTGGTCGCGAACTCCTGGCCTCAAATGATCCTCCCACCTCAGTCTCCCAAAGTGCTGGGATTACGGCTGTGATCCTGGTTTGGCCAACTTTCTTTTTTCCACAACTATTTTTTACGTGAAGATTTAGCCCTTAGTATTAGAGCCTGGAAAGGGCAAGGGGGAAGGGAGGATGGAGAGAAGTTGGTTAATAGATACAGAATTACAGCTAGATAGAAGAAATGAGTTCTGGTGTTTGGTAGCACTGTAGGATAAATATGGTTAACTATCATTTATTGTATACTCTCAAAAAGCTAGAAGAGAGGATTTTGAATGTTCACAACACAGAGAAATGATAATTGTTTGAGGCAATGGATATTCAAATTAGCCTGATACGATCATTATACATTGTACACATGTAATGAAATGTCACTCTACATCCTATGAGTATGTACAATTATCATGTGTCAACTAAAAATAAAAGAAAACAGCATGTTAGCCCTCAAAATGAAATTCTTAAAAGGACAGCAATTATGCCATATCCTCTTAGGATCTGAATCTCAATGTGTCACCTACATGAAGGATTTTTTACAACTCTAGGTGTAAGTTGAAAGAGGGAAGCATTCTGAAAATCGCTGCCTAATGTTGGCGTCCCTTATGTTCCATGTAAGCACTGAAATTACTCAAGGGGAAGGATTTGGTCTCTTTCTCAGAACCTACATAGAACTTGTCGATTTAATTTAATTTAAATTTATTTTAACCTATAATTTTTATTTTAATTCATTATCACACCAATATCATAGTGAGAGAGTTGCGCTATCAGAGTGTGTGAAGGTTAATTCTGTATCTATTCTATATTTAAAATATTTAATCAGAAATCTAAGGCTTGGTTAAATGTTGCAGCATGTAACTCCAACACATTCTAATTCCAACTAGTCAAATTATTAAAACCAGAGCAACGTATTGCAGTTTTATGTTTTTCAATTTATAAAATAAGAAAAATAATATTGACCTCTTTTACCCCTGTATTAAAAGTGTGAACAGAGTTTTACAGACACAACCTGCTAGTTAATTGCTTAATAATCTTGCATTGATTTATGCCACTGTAGCAATTTTATGCTGGTTTTTCCAGTATCAGAGCAGAGGTGTGGTTGTTCTGTTAAAATGACCTTTATGCAAGTTCCAACTTTAAACAACTCTGCTTACCAGTATTTGCAAACTGAAACATCCCATTAAAACCAAAGCAAACATCCAGGGGAGGATTTTGTATATATATAAACTTTACTTGGAGAGATTTTCATTTTCTCCCACAAAGTGTAACAATAGTAAATTCCATTGTTTGACAATCACTATACAGTAAATATTTATACTAATTTCTCATGTACTCAAACAAGCCAAAAATTTTTTAAAGTTCCATACTCTTGAACTTCCCCAATAATGTTTCTGATTTAATGGCAAGATTATAAGCTGTAAAGATTAGGAGGATCTTATAAAGTATCCAGTCCTTCTCACCTCTCAGCATTTTCTATGATTTTCTTTAAATTTTTTTTTTTTTTTTTTTTTGAGACAGAGTTTTGCTCTTGTCACCCATGCTGAAGTGCTATGGCTCAATCTTGGCTCACTGCAACCTCTGCCTCCCAGGTTCAAGAGATTCTCCTGCCTCAGCCTACCAAGTAGCTGGGATTACAGGCACCCACCACCAAGCCCAGCTAATTTTTGTATTTTTAGTAGAAACGGGGTTTCACCATGTTGGCCAGCCTGGTCTCGAACTCCTGACCTCAGGTGATCCACCCACCTCAGCCTCCCAAAGTGCTGGGATTACTGGTGTGAGCCACTGCACCCAGCCTGATTTTTGGAAAATTTTAATAATAAAGCTTAAAAGCTATTTTTTCCACCTTGGTGGCTACAAGTAGAATTTTTTTAATTAATATTAAATCAAGAAGTTCTTACTCTCAGTTAATTAAGCTTTTTTGATGCCCAAAGTATATAGAAGTCTCTTTAAATGTATTTAACTGACATCACATGAACTATTTCTTCTTACTCTTGCTGTAGATTGATGCTCTCTGAGACATTTAGAAGCATAGAGTTGCCAAACAAAATACCAGACATCCAGTTAAATTTGAATTTCACATAAACAATGAATTTGAATTTCAGATAAACAATGAAAATATTTTTTTTTTTTTTTTTTGAGGTGGAGTCTCGCTCTGTCGCCCAGGCTGGAGTGCAGTGGCGCAATCTCGGCTCACTGCAAGCTCCGCCTCCCGGGTTCACGCCATTCTCCTGCCTCAGCCTCTCCGAGTAGCTGGGACCACATGCGCCCGCCACCTCGCCCGAAAATATTTTTAATATAAATATGTCCCAAATACTGCTTGGGATATACTTATACTAAATTTCTTTTCATGATTTATCTATTCATAAAATTCAAATTTAACTGGGTATCCTGTGTTTTATTAACAGCTTTAAGATACTCATGGATTATAAAATTCCACCACGTTTAGTGTGCAGCTCAGTGGGGTTTAGTATATTCACAGTTACTCGACCATTACCACAATCTAATTTTAAAACATTGTTATCACCCAAAAAGACACCCTGTGGCTGTTATCAAGTCACTCCCCATCCCTGCTCCGTCATTCTGCAGCCCGGAATGGCCGATAGTTTATTTTCTGTCTTTACAGACTTTCCCATTCTGGACATTTCACATACATGGACTCACGCAGTATGTGGTCTTTGGTGACTGGCCTCTTTCACTTAGCAGGCTTCCACGGCTCACCCGTGTCGTAGCACGTGTCGGCGTACGCTGCATTTTTATTTGCGAAGCCTGGCACCCCCAATCATAGGCATACAGAACAGAACCCTTCTGTCTACAAGGTGGCCAACGACTGATCTTTACCACCAGACTCGGAGCCAAACATCCCGGGAGCTGCTTCCAAATCTCCTACCTCTCCTGTGCACTCTCGGAGTTTCTCATTCTGGATTTGGAGACCTGGGCTCAAGGAAAGCCCCAAGGAAGCAGCACTGGGGCGGTTAGTGGAGGAGTCGCTGGGAGGCCGAGGGAAAGGGTGGAGAAAGGCGGGCGCCCCAGTTCAGGACCAGCAACAGCCTGAAACAGCGGCCTGCCTTCCATACTTCCCTAGGGTATTGGGGGTGGCTTCTGCTCTCTTCTTTTAGATCTCCCCTTGATGTCAGCTGTCGCCAGATTTTCCCTCTATGGAATGTTAGGGAGGATGGGTAAGTAACACCGTGGGACTGCCTCATCATCCAGGCTTGATTTCGCATCTGCCACAGTTGCTCTTTCCCTGCCCTGTCCCCAGCCTTCCCCACGCCCCAGCCCAGACTCCCCACCAAAGCTCCCTCCCTGCGGATGTCAGCGACTCTCACGGATGTGGCCCTGAAGACCCACGGTTTCGCCTTTGATCTTGATAGCGCCTCCTGCTCATGCCCTTGGGAACTGCAGTCCACGCACAACCAGCCACTGCTGTCACCGCGCCAGGACGTTCCTTTCAGGTTCAGAAGGACAAAGCTTTAAAACCTCAGCAAACAGCTCACCCAAATGATTTCTTTGTTTTTTGTTTGTTTGCTTATTTTTCTTTGTGTGACTTGACTTTTTGCCTTCCTCAGAGTTAGAGACGTTTACTATCTTCACCTGGGCAGAAATTAGGTAACTTTGCTCCTGAGAAGGCAGGCGAGAGGGCCTTGCCTGGCAGGGATTTGAGGCGCAAGCCCAGCCTCCCCTTCTGCCTTGTGTGACAGGACACTCGGTGCGGGCTCCGCAGAATCCAGGACACCGCCTCACACCCTCCGCTTGTAAAACATGTATTTCAAATTCCATGTCGCTTTCCGTTTAAGCCTTCCGCAAAGCCATAGCCAGCATCCCCAGCTCCCCCGGGGACCCTCACTCTAAGATTTCTGTCTCCCACAGAGAAAGTAACCTGCTCTCACCCCAAACTACATGCTCAGCTGGCAGACTGCCTTTTTATCAAATTAAAAGAAAAAAAAAAGAAGAAATCACTATCAGTCTTATAAACTTTTTTTTTTTCCCGAGACGGAGTCTTGCTCTGTCACCCAGGCTGTAGTGCAGTGGCACAATCTGAGGTCAGCCTTCATGCAACGCTTATCGAATGCATTTCAGGGAGTCCCGGCTTGGCTAACTTGTTCCCAAACTTCAGTTTGTTTGTTTGCTTGCTTTTTTGAGACAGGGTCTTACTCTGTTGTCCAGGCTGGAGTGCAATGGCGCGATCTTGGCTCATTGCAGTCTTTGCCTCCCGGGTTCAAGCATTCTCCTGCCTCAGCCTCCTGAGTAGCTGGGACTCCAGGCACCTGCCACCATGCCTGGCCAATTTTTTATACAGACGGGGTTTCACCATGTTGGCCAGGCTGTTCTCGAACTCCTGGCCTCAAGCGATCTGCCCGTCTCAGCCTCCCAAAGTGCTGGGATTACAAGCACAAGGCACTGTGCCCGGCCCCAAACTGTAGTTTCTTAAGGTGTTGTGTTTTTAGTTCCCAATCCACTTCAGATTCCAAATATTTGTGGTTCCCAGGGAGCGGGCTGTCATGCTTTGTGGCTTGGCAGCCTGGAGGCAGCATTCTCACCTGTCAGCATTCTAGAAGTAAATGAAAGACTAAGGAGTAGGATCCATGGTGGCTGAGTTTGGGCAAAAGGAAGTGTGGTTTCTTCTGTGCCATGGGAACAAGACCAACAAGCCATGCCATGCATCTGACCCTATGGGGCCACAGAAGCCTCAAGGCTCTGCAGAGAGGGGCTGCCGTCCCGCATTCATCTCTCCCCAGCCACAGGACTCCACCCTCAGCTTACTCCTCAGAGTCCTGCCCAATTAAGTGAAGAAAACGCTAGCATTTCAAAAGAGTTCATCACGTTCACCAATTAACAACCACAAAATATATTGGGACTACATGCATATTGTATGGGGTAAAAATGAAAAAACCCAAAATCTTAAAAGTGAGAAATGCATAAAAAACAAGACACAAAGACACTGAATGATCTAGATTTAGTTTTTTTTTTTTTTGAGACGGAGTCTTGATCTTGTCACCCAGGCTGGAGTGCAGTGGCTCAATCTCGGCTCACTGCAACTTCCACCTCCCGGGTTCAAGCAATTCTCCTGCCTCAGCCTCTTGAGTATCTGAGATTACAGGCACCCGCCACCCCGCCCGGCTAATTTTTTTTTTTTTTTTTTTGTACTTAGAGACAGGGTTTTGCCGTGTTGGCCAGGCTGGTGTTCAACTCCTGACCTCACGTGACCCCCCTGCCTCGGCTTCCCAAAGTGCTGGGATTACAGGCATGAGCCACTGGGCCCGACCGATTTACTTTCTATCCATGGACCCATATGTAAAATTATATATAAGCGTATATATGTATCTCGGTAATTTCCAAACATATTATAATGAACCCTTATGTAGTTATCTCAGTAATTCCTGAACATATTTCCCTCAAAAGCCCACTTGTAAGGCACAAATTACAGTTATTTTACCAATCTACCCATCAATCGTTGTATACTGAACATGCCTACAGTTCGTAAGGCACTATGAAACTAGTACCTGAATTAAAAGTACTGAATGCATTTCTTGCAAGTACATGTAATTCTAAACTATCTCAAAATAAAAATTTTAATTAAAGCCAGTGCAGTGGCTCATGCCTGTAAGTCCCAGCACTTTGGGAGGCCAAGGTGGGTGGATCACTTGAGCCCAGGACTTCGAGACCAGCCTGGGCAACACGGTGAAACCTCACCTCTACAAAAAATACAAAAATTAGCTGAGCGTAGTGTGCGAGCCTGTAGTCCCAGCTATTCAGGGGGCTGAGGCCAGGGGATCACCTGAGCGCAGGAGGTTGAGGCCGCAGTAAACTATGATTGTACCACTTCACTTCAGCACTTCACTCAGTGACACAGCGAGACCCTGTCTCAAAAAAATTGTTTTCAACTAAAAAATACCGAATTCCAACAGTTTAAAGAAACCAGTGGCCTCATAGTGAATTGTCATAGCAAAAATTCCTGAGGAAGATAATGGCTCACTAATCCCTCCTATTTGGTAGAATATTCTAACTTGGGCTCTGCTCATTGAACCAAAGAGAGAAGATCATGTCAGCTGTGTATCATTTACTGGACACATCGTATGAGAGAGTAAATCTTGGACATGGAGTGACTGGGGGGACTCCCCCAAAGCACCTCGGTTGGATATTACTGCATCCTGTGCTGCATAATGACAGGCTATGCTCTGAGAAATGTGTCTTTAGGCAATGAACATCATATTGTGCATTTATACCCCTAGTTGGTACAGCCCACTACACTCCTGGGTGATACGGTGGAGCCTATTGCTCCTAGGCTACAAATCTATACAGCATGTGACTGTACTGAATACCACAGGCAATTGTAACACAATGGTATGTATTTGTGTGTCTAAACCTAGAAAAGATACAGTAAACATACAGTATTATAATCTCACGGGACCATTATTGGATATACAGTCTGTGGTTAATCAAAATGTGGTTATGCGGTGCATGACTGTACATGTGTGTTCACAAGCATATATACACATATACTCCCACACCAATGCCAACACATATGTGTACACACAGACCCCTTCTCCCGCTTTTTACTAAAATTAACTCTTCTAATTTATTTGTAGAGCTCTTTCAGCTTGAAAATCCCAGGAAGGGCCGGGCGCAATGGCTCATGCCTGTAATCCCAGCACTTTGGGAGGCCAAGATGGGCAGATCACCTGAGGTGAGGAGTTCGAGACCAGCCAGGCCAACATCATGAAACCCAATCTCTAGTAAAAATACAAAAATCAGCCAGGCCTGGTGGCGGGCGCCTATAATCCCAGCTACCTGGGAGGGGGCTGAGGCAGGAGAATTGCTTGAATCCCAGAGGCGGAGATTGCAGTGAGCCGAGGTCCCGCCACTACACTCCAGCCTGGGCGACAGAGCAAGACTCTGTCTCAAAAATAAATAAATAAATAAAAATAAAAATAATCCCAGGAAGCTGTGTCGGGCAGTCGGGGTCCCGCTCCGCCTTGAGGAAACCGAACACAGGACAGGGCAGATCCTTTAGAAACGGGACACTCTGCCGGCCGGGCGCAGTGGCTCACGCCTGGAATCCCAGCACTTTGGGAGGCCGAGGCGGGCAGATCACAAGGTCAGGAGATCAAGACCATCCTGGCTAACAAGGTGAAACCCCGTCTCCACTAAAAAATACAAAAGAAATTTAGCCCAGCGTGGTGGCAGGCGCCTGTAGTCCCAGCTACTCAGGAAGCTGAGGCAGGAGAATGGCGTGAACCAGGGAGGCAGAGCTTGCAGTGAGCTGAGATCACGCCACTGCACTCCAGCCTGGGTGACAAAGCAAGACTCTCTCTCTCAAAAAAAAGACTAAAGCTAAATTCTACAATTGTAGCAAACATGGAGTTCTGGTTCCTAACTCATAGAAATTTAGAAATGAGAGAGAAGCTCTACGCTAACCCAAATGCCCACAGCAACAAGAAAGGACAAGTTATAGCCATAAATGGAAAGAAAACAGACAAACTCTAGTGTGCCAACCCAAGAACCAGAGAGCATGGGGACTTAAAACCTTGTCACAGACCTCTGTGACAGATGACTTACAGCCTAGGTCTATAAAGGAAGTGCAATTGGAATTGTTATCTTTGATTTCAAAAAATTGAAAAGTGAGCAAAGAAATTTGGAAATATTTTTGTCCAAAGAATCAAAGAGAAATAATTTGTGCCTTCTAGAAAATTGGCTATCTAGAGCAAGTCATCAAGGAATGTAGGCAATTGAGATGTGTACTGGGCTGAAGACTGTCCGCTCCCACCAAATTCATGTCCACCTGGAGCCTGTAAATATGACCTTATTTGGAAATAGGGTCATTGCAGATGTATTCCAGTTATGATGAAGCCATACTGGATTATGATGGGCCCTCGTCTAACTACTGATGTCCCCATAAGAAGACGGAAATTTGGAAACATCACGTAGAGGGAAGAGAGCTGAGATTGTAGTTACGCTGCCAAAAGCCAAGGAACACCAAGAATGGCCAGCAACTATCAGAAGCTAGGAAGAGTCCAGGAAGGATTGCCCACAAGAACCTTCAGAGAGAGCTTAGCCTGTGGACACCTTGACTTCAGACTTCTGGCCGCCAGAACCGTAAGAGAATAAATGTATGTGTTGAAAGTCATCCAGTTTGTAGTACTTAGTTTTGGCAGCCCCTAGGAGACTAAGATAGCAAGGTGCTATTCTGCCTAGTTCATTCAATTAATTCTGACAGTTGCTTTTGAAAAAAGTAGATTTTGTTTGTTGAGTGGTTACCATTCTAAGCACTTTTCATGGGTCAAATCACTTAATCCTTACAATAACCCTGAGCTGATATTACTATTATCAGATGAGAATATTTTCATCTATTTTTGAAACTCTGTTGTGACAGACGAGAACACAAGACAGAAGAGAGTTCAGGAACTTGCTCAAGTCCATTCAGCTAGTGCATTTTGGAAAAAGAAATTGACTCAGGCAGGCTGACTGCAGATGACGCTCCACTGCCCGTGTGACACACTTTGCAGCCTAAGTCATCTAGATTTGTTGTTTTCAAAGAGCAAATGATCCAGATAATTCCCTTCGCATCCTTGTGGATAATTCAAGTCAAAGGTTAGCACAACAAAATATAGTGGATTTTATGGCCCATTGGTGATTCTCTCTCACTGTCTTCATATGGTGCTTGTCATTCATTCCCTGACCATGCCAGGCCCTCTCATTCACTGGTGCCTTTAAAATAGTTATGCCTATTTCCTGGAATGTTATTCCTGGCTTTGGCATTTTAAAATTGCAGCTTATCTTTCAGGTCACAGCTCACATGCAAGGGTGTGGTTAAAGGCATATGCATCTAACAACAGAGCTTCAAAATACATAAAGCAAAACTAACACAGCTTAAAGGAAACTTGAGAAAATCCACAATTATAGTTGGAGATGTTAACATGCCTCTCTTAGTAATACAACCAGCAGACAGAAAATCAGCAAGGATTTAGAATTGAACAATACTATCGATCAACTGGATCTAGTTGACGTTTACAGAACACTCCGCCCAACAACAAAATACACATTATTTTCAACTGCACAGGAAATATTTACCAAAATAGACTATATCCTGAGTCATTAAACAAACATTTACAATTTAAAAGAATTTGTGCATTAATTGTATAGATCAAAGGGAAGAAAAATAAGAAAAAATAAAATAATCTGTGGCTGGGTGCAGTGCTTATACCTGTAATCTTAGAGCTTTGGGAGGTCAAGGTGAAAGGATCACTTGAGACCAGGAGTTCAAGATCAACCTGGGCAACAAAGTGAGACCTCATCTCTATAAAATTTTTAAAAATTAGTTGGGAGTGGTGGTGTGTGCTTGTAGTCCCAGCTACTTAGGAGGGTGAGGTGGGAGGATTGCTTGAGCCCAGGAGTTTGAGGTTACAGTGAGCTATGATCACACCACTGCATTCCAGCCTGGGTGACAGAGTGAGACCCTGTAATCTCAACACTTTAGGAGGTCGAGGTGGGTGGATCACCTGAGATCAGGAGTTCGAGACTAGCCTGACCAACATGGTGAAACGCTGTCTCTACTAAAAAATACAAAAACCAGCCGGGCATGTTGGTAGGCGTCTGTAATCCCAGCTACTCGGGAGCCTGAGGCAGGGGAATCGCTTGAACCCGGGAGGCACAGTTTGCAGTGAGCCGAGATTGCGCCATTGAACTTCAGCCTGGGTGACAGAGCTAGACTCCATCTCAAAAAAAAATTTAAAAATGAAGACAAAATAGAAGTCATACAAAATATGTTCTTATGTTCTTGGACCATAATGGAATTAAACTAGAAATCAATAACAGAAAGATACTGGGAAAATCCTCAGACTGTTGGAAATAAAATAATTCACTTAATCCATAAAATACCCATGTGAGGTGGATATTATTATCTTCATGTTAGAGATGAGAAGGTGAGGCAGAGAGAAACTGAGGAACTTGCCCAAGTTCACTTGGCTAGTGAGAGCTGGAGTCAGAAATTGGACTCAGGCAGGCTGGGTCTCGATCACACTCTGCTGTCCCTCTGAGGAGCCTAACTTATCCAAACCAGTGCTTCCACAGATCAGATGATCCAGGTAATCCACTTGGCTTCATTCAGGACAATTCAGGACACTTTCACTAGTTATGAAATTCAGGTTGACAGGTTTCTCCTCTCCCTATAAGCACTTTAAAGATGGTTTTCCATTATCTTCTGCCTTGTTTCTGATCTTTGTTCTCCTCTATGTGTCTTTTTACTTTGGCTGCTTTATCTCTGTTTTTTAGCAGTTTGCTGATGATTTGCCTAATGGTAATTTTCTTTAAATTTATCCTGTTTAGGATGTGCTGAGCTTTGTGGGTCTACAAGTTGAATTACTTTTTCTCAATCTTGGAAATTCTGCCATCATTTTCCTCAAATAAATATTCTGCCACATTCTCTCTCTGCTTCTTCTAAGATTCTAATTACATGTTAGATATTGTCCCACAATTATTGAGGCTCTGCTCATTAAAAAATATATATTTTTGCTCAGTGTGCTTCAGCTTGAATGATTTTTCATCTGCCTTCAAATTCATGTCCTTTCTCCTGAAGTTAAGCCTACACAATTTTTAAAATTATTTCAGGTATGTATCATTCCATCCTAGAAGATCCATTTGGTTCTTTTAAACAATCTCTTGGCAGCCAGTAGACTATAACCTCCATAAGGGCAGAGCTTTTTATCCATTTTGTTCATTGCATTATCCCTGTTCCCTAGAACTGGCATAATATCTGTTCATGGACGAACGTGTGACTCCATCTCCCTGGTTGTGACTGATGGGCTAAGGAACATGTGGATGTAGTAATGATTCGGGAACAAATGAGAGTGGCCCAGCTCTTTTTCTGTTCACTTCAAGGCCTGATGATCTCAAAGTCCACTAATCCTTCTCCTCCTGAAAATCTGTATTTCGGATGATGCCGATTGCCTTAATTCAGGTTCCAAAGAAGCAGACCTTGAGAACCCCAACACCAAGATTCAAGTGCAAGTAGATTAGATTATTTTGGAAAGGATCCCAGGAAATATCTATTGGTAAGCTGGGAACTGAGACAGGGTAAGAAGGGCAGCTGATAAAGGAGGTATTATCAAAAGTGTCATTAAGTGGACAACTGGAGCCTAATCCTAGTGTAGAATTCTGAGTCAGTGCAGAGTTTTCCCTCACGAGAGGCAAGGGAGCTGCAGCTTTTATACACCCATTCCCATCAGTCACTGGTTGATGGCTGCTGGGGTTGGGGTGGGAGAGTTAATTTTCACATGCTTTTGAAACTGACCCAGTAGTCCCATGGATAGTTTTTAAGATAAACATAGAAATTGACCCTTCTGGTCTTAAAAAGCTTGAAACTTACATTTGTCTTCTGTGAGTCCCTTCCTCAGGAAATGACCTTCAGACCTCTCAAAAAAAAAAAGTATCAAAGAATTGAAACTCACCAGTTACCCACATCCAGACAATGAGATGCCAGGCCCCTCACTCCTCATGGGATTGCTTCCTTGCCCCTCCCCAGTTACTGTTTTCTCACACGTTGTTATATTCCTTCCCTGCTATATAAACCTCCAGTTTTAGTCAATCAAGGAGATGGACTTGAGCCTGAGCTCCCATCTCCTCAGCTGTAGCACCCAATTAAAGCCCTCTTCCTTAGTAATACTGTTGTCTCGGTGATAGGGCTTTCCGCGCGGCAAGCAGCAGGACCTAGACTGAGCACCCCAGTGTTTCTTTAACACTTTTAGTCTGTCATGTTAGCGTTGCTGGAGAGAGCAGGAGCCAGAGAAGGACCTCAGGCAGTCAGAAGCCTTGGGAGTGCACTGCAGTGAGCCGTAAGTTGATATGGGTAGGAACTTTCATCAGGTGCTACGCTGATTTGCCCTGAGAACAAGTACCCAGTAAGACAAATACTTAATGCAGTGCCAGGCCCACATAAATATTAGCCTAGAATGGTAGCTAAATCACAGATTTGGGAGTCAACCCAACTTGGGTTCAGTTATTATATTTTCTATCAACCTGCCTTGTGACCCTAACAAAAAATTACTTAATTTCTTTGAGCTTTGGTTCCCTCACTTAGAAAAATGTGTAATGCAGAAGAATGATGGAGAGTCAGTAACGGATGCCTGGCACCCAGTCAACACTAGGAAGGAAAGCATGTGCGTGGCTTCTTGGCATCCCTTCTCCTGGCTGTGAGCCAAAGCAATAAATGATGGAATTTCAGGCATCAGTGAGCCAGGAGGGATTTGTATGAGGGGCATGAGGAAAAGAGAAGACAATTTTCTGGCATTCCTGAATTACAATGTGGAGAGAACACCTCTTTGCCCTGCTTCCTGGTTTCCAGCTTGAGTACCCAGGAGAGTGGGGTACTATTTACAAAAAGGGAGAGACTGGAGAGAGAAGATGCTTCAGTGCAAGGGTGACTAAGCAATTCAAATATTGGGATATTTAGTCCATTAGAGGTCAAAACTCTGAATATTGCCCTAGATTTTGATAAAATACTAGCTCAAATTAAGCATTCTTTGCAAACATATTTATACTTTAATATACATCACTAGATTTGAGTTAGAAACTTGAGTTTAAACTCCAGCTCTGCCATTTATTAGCTATAAATGGACAAATTATTTAACTCTTATAGACCTCAGTTTCCTGGTCCACAAAATGAAATTATGCCTGCTCTGTCTGTCTCATAAAGGGATTAAGTAAACTGTGAAGTGCTACTTTAAAAACATGACGGCCGGGCGCGGTGGCTCACGCTTGTAATCCCAGCACTTTGGGAGGCTGAGGCGGGCGGATCACGAGGTCAGGAGATCGAGACCACGGTGAAACCCCGTCTCTACTAAAAATACAAAAAATTAGCCGGGCGTGGTGGCGGGCGCCTGTAGTCCTAGCTACTCGGAGAGGCTGAGTCAGGAGAATGGCGTGAACCTGGGAGGCGGAGCTTGCAGTGAGCCGAGATTGCGCCACTGCACTCTAGCCTGGGGGACAGAGCAAGACTCCGTCTCAAAAAATAAATAAATAAATAAATAAAATAAAAACATGACAATGTTACTTATTACTGTATCATAAAGACACAAGCAGTGTTGTTACCAATCACATTCCAAAGGATTTCTGGGGGCTTCCAGTCCGGGTAAGACCATTACCAGTTTTTCCAAATACCCACAGCAATAGGATGACAACATTTAAGCAACTCTCAGACAGCATTTTTAATAAAATTAGATGACAAAAGTTTCCCCAGGAACTCCAAAATAACTGCGAAGAGGATCAAACCACCACTATCAACAAAACCCGCTTGGAACCCTTGCAGTGTTAACACCTGTGTGAAGAACCTAAGGGAAGAAAGGAAGGGGAATTCTGGTGGGGCTAAAAGCCAGTGAAATCAGCTCTCCAAGACAAACAAACGCAACACAACCAACCTTGACTTGTAGCGTTGGCTGGGGTTTGTGGTTTAAATACTCCCAATACAGCTCATGTCACTGGCTGCAGATCTGAAGCCAGCAGCACATGATCACGTCTTTCTGGCCAGAGTAAGTTGAGAATTTAGTCAGCCTGAGAGTCTCGTAACACAGCCCTTGCCAACAGCAACTCACCCTACATGAGCGGGCTCTGCTCAGAGGAAACGAGTGAGAGGTGACAGCGTGCTGGCAGCCCTCGCTCCCTCTCGGTGCCTCCTTGGCCTCGGCGCCCACTCTGGCCGAGCTTGAGGAGCCCTTCAGCCCTCCCCTGCACTGTGGGAGCCCCTCTCTGGGCTGGCTGAGGCTGGAGCCAGCTCCTTCTGTTTGCGGGGGAGTTATGGAGGGAGAGGCACCAGCGGGAACCGGGGCCGTGCACAGCACTCGTGGGCCAGTGCAAGCTCCAGGTGGGCGTGGGCTCGGCTGGCCCTGCACTAGGAGCGGCCTGCCGGATGCCGGCCCTGGGCAGTGAGGGGCTTAGCAGCCGGGTCAGCAGCTGCGGAGGGGGCGCCAGGTCCCCCAGCACTGCCGGCAGGCCCGTGCCACACTCGAATTCTCATGGGGCCTCAGCGACCTCCGCGTGGGGCAGGGCTCGGGACCTGCAGCCTGCCATGCCCGAGCTCGCCCCCACCTAGCGGTGGGCTCCCGCACAGCCCAAGCCTCCCCAGCGAGCACTTACCCCTGCTCCGTGGCACCAGGTCCCATCGACAGCCCAAGGGGTGAGGCGTGCTGGTGCACAGTGCAGGACTGGCGGGCAGCTCCGCCTGCGGCCCTGGTGCGGGATCCGCTAGGCAAAGCCAGCTGGGCTCCTGAGTGGGTGGGGACTTGGAGAACTTTTATGTCTAGCTGGAGGATTGTAAATGCACCAATCAGCACCCTGTGTCTAGCTCAAGGTTTATGAATGCACCAATCAGTGCTCTGTGTCTAGCTAATCTAGTGGGGACTTGGAGAACCTTTACGTCTAGCTAAAGGATTGTAAATACACCAGTCAGCACTCTGTGTCTAGTTCAAGGTTTGTAAACACACCGATCAGCACCCTGTGTCTAGCTCAAGGTTTGTAAATGCACCTATCAGTGCTCTGTGTCTAGTTAATCTAGTGGGGACTTGGAGAACTTTTACGTCTGGCTAGAGGATTGTAAATACACCAATCAGCACTCTGTGTCTAGCTCAGGGATTGTAAATGCACCAATCAGCACCCTGTCAAAACAGACCAATCAGCTCTCTGTAAAATGGGCCAATCAGCAGGATGTGGGTGGGGTCAGATAAGGGAATAAAAGCAGGCTGTCCGAGCCAGCAGTGGCAACACACTTGGGTCCCTTTCCACATTGTGGTAGCTTTGTTCTTTTGCTCTTTGCAATAAATTTTGCTGCTGCTCACTCTTTGGGTCCGCACTGCCTTTATGAGCTATAACACTCATCGCGAAGGTCTGCAGCTTCACTCCTGAGCCAGCGAGACCACAAACCCACCGGGAGGAATGAACAACTCCAGACCTGCCACCTTAAGAGCTGTAACACTCACCGCAAAGGTCTGAGGCTTCACTCCTGAAGCTAGCGAGACCGCGAACCCACCGGAAGGAAGAAACTCCAAACACATGCGAACATCAGAAGGAACAAACTCTGGACACACCATTTTTAAGAACTGTAACACTCACTGCGAGGATCCGTGGCTTCATTCTTGGAGTCAGTAAGACCAAGAACCCACCAATTTCGGACACACTAGGATGACCTAGGTCCTGGAGGACCTCAGACGTACTCAACAATAAACTCTCTGTTAGGAGGGAAAGAACCTACCCTAAATTGAAAAAAAAAAAGATTTCCGGTAGTAGAATCTAAATTGATCAGATCAGGGTACCGGGTATAAAGAGAGAGACAATACAAAGGAGAAAGATCTCATAGCTGTGGAGGTGAAGACAGAGAATGGCCACTTTTGGGAAAACTTTGAAATGGCAATAGAGAAGGGAGTTTTCAAGCCAGAAAGCTACCTGGGCCTATCTCCTACTCTCTATGTGACAATACTGTCCTTAAATTACAGGAAAAAACTGTCTCATATAAGTATAAACATTATGGCCAGGCATGGTGGCTCACGCCTGTAATCCCAGCAATTTGGGAGGCCGAGGTAGGTGGATCACCTGAAGTCAGGAGTTTGACACCAGCCTGGCCAAAAGGGCAAAATCTTGTCTCTACTAACAAAACTACAAAAATTAGCCAGGCGTGGTGGTGCACACCTGTAATCCCAGCTACTAAGGAGGCTGAGGCAGGAGAATCGCTTGAACCCAGGAGGCAGAGGTTGCAGTGAGCCAAGATCGTGCCACTGCACTCCAGCCTGGGCAACAGAGCAAGACTCTGTCTCAAAAAATAAAAAAAAACAACAACATTAAAAAAGAAATGTAATAAACCCCGAAGATATTTTAAGAAAAAGTAAAAAAAAAATGTTGATTGTGCTAACAGATAAAAATGCAAGGGAAAGGCAAGAAAAATATGTCCTAATATAAACCCCAAAGTAATTCTAAAAACTGCAGAAACTGCAGAAACATATCATAAATACATCAAAAATTAGATAGCTGAACAATAGAAGTGTGTCAAGAGAGCTCAGAAAAAAGTTAGAAAATAATATTTTATAAATTAAGACTAAGCTAGAAGTTACGCGAGAACAAATAGGCATTACAGAAAGCATAGCAAGGACATTGAGATTAGAAAGGAGGAAACAAAAATCAAACGGGACATTTTTTGGTTGTTGTTTCTTGCTTGTTTGTTTCTGAGACACGGTCTCCCTCTGCTGCCCAGGCTGGAGTGCAGTGGCGCTATCACGGCTCACTGCAGCCTCAATCTCCCGGCCTCAAGCAATCCCCCTGCCTCAGCCTTCTGAGTAGCTGGGACTACAGGTGCTCGCCACCACACCCAGCTAATCTTTTTATTTTTTATAGAGATGGGGGTCTCACCATGTTGCCCAGGCTGATCTCAAACTTCTAAGCTCAAGCGATTCTCTCACCTCGGCCTCCCAAAGTGCTGGGATTACAGCATGAGCCACCACACCCAGTCCAAACAGAAAATTTTTAAAAATATTTTTTAAAAGATAGATATAGAAGATTGGCAAAGGAAATCTATGACAATATGACATAGGAGTTTCTTAAAAAGGAAATCAAATAAATAGATCAGAACAAATAGTAGTGTAAGTAATCTTTCGACAAATAAAAAGATACTTGAGCTGGGCGTGGTGGCTCATGCCTGTAACCCCAGCACTTTGGGATTCTGAGGCGAGGAGCACTTGGGCCCAGGAGTTCTAGACCAGCCTGGGCAGCATAATGAGAACCCATCTTTACCAAAAAAAAAAAAAATTAAAAAGTAGCCAAGCATAGTGGCACATGTCTGTAGTCCCAGCTACTCAGGAGGCTGAGGTGGGAGGATAGTTTCAGCCCAGGAGATCAAGACTGCAGTGAGCCGAGATCAAACTACTGCATTTCAGCCTGGGTGACAGAGTGAGATCCTGTCTCAAAAAAAAAAAAAAAAAAAAAAAATACTTGAATCTACAATTAAGAGGATATACTATGTGCCTAGGAAAATCACTCAGAGATCTATTCAGAGACACATTTCACACTGACATATTCTTGTTAAACTACCGGGAATTAGAGAGAAAGAAAAAATTATCTGAGTATCTAAACAACAACAAAATGAGAACTATAATGGAAAAAAGATAAAATTTGTATCAGACTTGTTAATAATAACACTTCATAATGGAAGACAATGGAACAATACATTTACAATACTCAAGGAAAGAAAATGTGAGTCAAGGATTTTATATCCAGTCAAACTCATCAACAATAAAGATTACTGCATGTAAACATGCAAGACTGGCTGGGCGCGGTGGCTCAAGCCTGTAATCCTAGCACTTTGGGAGGCCGAAGCGGGCAGATTACCTGAGGTCAGGAGTTCTAGACCAGCCTGGCCAACATGGTGAAACCCTGTCCCTACTAAAAATACAAAAATTATCCAGGCATGGTGGTGGCAGACTCCTGTAGTCCCAGCTACTCAGGAAGCTGAGACAGGACAATTGGTTGAACTCCGGAGGCAGAGGTTGCAGTGAGCTGAGATGGCACCACTGCACTCCAGCCTGGGCAACAGAGCGAGACTCTGTCCCAAAAAATAAATAAATGAATAAACAAACAAACCAACAAACAAACATGCAAGACCTCAGATAATATTGTTCCCACGTGCCTTTCCAAGAAATCTATGAAAATGAGCTCCAAACAACCATTCAAAATAACCATAAGAAGCTTCAGCACAAAGTCTTTGATGAGCCTTAAATATATTTATCCGTAGAACTAAGAAAAAATAATGAGAATAAAAATGGAAGAAGGGTAGGCCCTGCATGGTGGCTCACGCATGTAATCCCGGTACTTTGGGAGGCCGAGGCAGGAGGATTACTTGAGTCCAGGAGTTCAAGATCAGCCTGGGCAATATAGTGAAATCTTGTCTCTACCAAAATTTTCTCTTTTAAATTAGCCGAGTGTGGTGGCACATGCCTGTAATCCAATTTACTCGGGAGGCTGAGGTAGGAGAGTAGCTTGAACCCAGGAGGCAGAAATTGCAGTGAACCATGATCACACCACTGCACTCCAGCCTGGGTGACAAAGCAAGACCCTGTCTCAAAAAAAAAGAAAAAAAAAGGAAGAAGGTATTTCAATATTATATACTCTGAAAATATGGATATAATAGAACTAATAAAAAATTGAGTTTGGGATGAACAAAGTACTTGGAAAGTAGAATAAGCTCAGTAAGTAACTCGCAGATATTAACTGTGAGTAAAAGGCTACCACTTTAATTTGGAAGCTGGATGAGAAAGAGGAAAGAGTGGGTATTAGTTAATTTCATTATTACCCATAGTTGGGAGCAAATAGACAGTGTATTTAAAAAAAGGGACTCAAAGCTCTTATACAAAGATATGAATATCAAGATAACAATTAGAACAAAAATACAAACCTTCCTAAATATTAAGACATACCAAAAATTTTAAATCTACATTGTAAAAGAATATATATTGAGAGAGATATATGACATAGCTATCATAAAGTAGTATAATAGAACTGAGACCTTTTGTGTAAGAAAAGAGAAATAAATATAATTAGACATTTGCCTAAATTTGCAAAACACAAATAAAAACAAAGGACGCAAAAACCAAAAACCAATAAAAATGGTTCCCTGTGGGAGTGGAGGCTAGAACACTACAGACAGCTGGGAGGCAAGCAAGGCTTCAGGGAAACTTACCAAGTGGTGTCATTTAGAAACATTACCTGGTTCACTTGGTTAAAAAAATAAAATTAAATCACCAATTAAAAACAAAGCAAAACCAAAAATGGAAAACAAACTGAAATATAGCTGCTGTACATATAAAGCTGGTGGCACAAGCAGACAGAGAAAGGAATTATTTAAGTGAAACCATTAAGTGAATTAATAAGGTGAATCAAAAAATTAGTGAAATTATTAAGTGAAACAGAATTTTACTGTATATCCTTAGAGATGTATAATCTAAGGACACAAAGCCCCATAGAAATCTGAAATGCAATTAATAGCATTTTAGTAATAATAGTATTTTTATTTTAAAACTATTTTAGGTATTTGTAGAATAAAGCCAATAAGTAATTGCGTTATTGTCATTAGAAACTAAGATTGTCAATGATACAAGAAAAGAGATTAATTTAATTATTCAATGTAATTTTTTTTTTTTTTTTTTTGAGACGAAGTCCAGCTCTGTCTTCCAGGCTAGAGTGTAGTGGTGCGATCTCAGCTCACTGCAACCTCACCTCTCAGGTTCAAGTGATTCTCCTGCCTCAGCCTCCTGAGGAGCTGGGATTACAAGCGCGTGACATGACGCCCGGCTAATTTTTGTATTTTTAGTAGAGACGGGGTTTCACTGTGTTGGTCAGGATGGTCTCGAACTCCTGACTTCAGGTGCTCTGCCCACCTTGGCCTCCCAAAGTGCTGGGATTACAGGCGTGAGCCACCGTGCCTGGCCGATAAATTTAATTTTTTAAAAGTAAAAACTCTGTAATCTTAAATCTGAATTGGAAATATCAGTATGAACTTTAACAAAAGTAAAAGGCATTTCTGAAAATTGCTTTGGAATTTCACATAAAATATATAACAGACTTAAAACAAAAGCTATGAGACTTTTAGAAAAAAAAATAGAAGAAAATCTTAGGGCTCTAGAGCTAGTTGAAGAGTGCTTAGGCTCAACCCTAAAAATAAATCCATAAAAGGAGAAAATGATAAATTGGACCACATAAAAATTAAAATCGTTTGCTCTGTTATCCTCAAAGAGGATGAAAAGACAGGCTACAGACGGAGAGGAAAAAAATATGCAAACAACATGTCAGACAAAGAACTGGTATCTAGAATATATAAAGAACTCTCAAAATTCAACAGTGTCGAAATCCCGGTTAGAAAATAGAACAACTATGTTTTCACTGAAAAGGATACACAGATGGCAAATAAGCACCTGAAAAGAGGTTCACCACCACTAGCTGACTGTCAAGGGAATGCGAATTACAACCATAGTGAGCTACAGGTATCATTACACATCTATCCAAATGGCTAAAATAAAAAACAGTCGCAATGCCAAATGGTAGCAAGGATGCAGAGACACTGAATCGCTCATGTATTATGGGTGCAAATGTAAAATGGTACAGCCACTCTGGAAAACAATTTAGCAGTTTATTGTAAACTGAAGCATATCATTACCATAAGACCCAGTAATTGCACTCTTAGAAATTTCAGAGAAATGAAAACTATGTTCACAAAAACCTGTAAACAAATATTTATTGCAGTTCTGTTCATAGTATTTAAAAACTAGAGACAACCTGCATGTCCTTCAATTTGTGAATAGATAGATAAGTTGTGGTCCATCCATCATGCAATAGTAATCAACAATAAAAAGGAACAGGTTAGTCCAGGCGCGGTGGCTCATGCCTGTAATCCCAGCACTTTGGGAGGCCAAGGTGGGCAGATCACTTGAGGTCCAGAGTTCAAGACCAGCATGGCCAACATGGTGAAACACTGACCCTACGAAAAAAAAATAATTATAAAAATTAGCTGGGCAGGGTGGCCCACACCTGTAATCCCAGCTACTCTGGAGGCTGAGGTCGGAGAATCGCTTGAACCTGAGAGGCGGAAGTTTCGTGAGCCGAGATTTTGCCACTGCACCCCAGCCTGGGCAACAGAGGGATATTCCTTCCCACCCACCTCCAAAAAAGAAAAAAAAAAAAAAAAAATGGATCGGGTTAATCTCTGGGGAATTATGCTGAGTGAAAAGTGCTGACCCCCAAAGTTACATAATGTATTATCCTATTTATATAACTTTTTTCAAATGATAAAATGAAAGAAACGGAGAGCAGATTAGTTGTTGCCAGAGATGAGGAACTATGTGAGGGTGGCGGGGGGTGTGGGGGGCGATGGTTAACAACACATGGAATCCTCATAGAAATGGATCTTTTCTGTATCTTTTTTTTTTTTTCTTAGAAAAAAAAAATAGGTCTCACTACATTGCAGGCTGCTCTCAAAAACTTCTGGCCTCAAGCAATCTTCCCCCCCTTGGTCTCTCAAAGTGCTGGGATTATAGGTATGAGCCACTGTGCCTGGCCTATTCTGTATCTTCACTATGGTGGTGGATACGTCAACCTACATAGGTGATAAAATTGCCTAGAACTAAATACACACACACACACACACACCAAGTGAAAGTGGGGAAATCTGATTAAGACTGGTGGATTGTATCAGTGTCAATATTGGATTGTGATCTTGTACTCTAGTTTTGCAAGGTACAAAAGATCTTCCTGTAATATTTCTTACAAATGAATGTGAATCTATAATTATCTCAATATAAAAAGTTTAATTTAGTTTTTAAAAAATGCAGTGCTCTGGGCTAACCTATGTTCTTAAATCAATATTCAACATAAAGGAAATTTCACTGATGACAACGATGACAATGGTGGAGGTGGCAGTGCTGATGGTGCTGTCATTTGCTGAGCTGTCACTGTCAGCTCCAAGATAGCTGAGACCTTGGCTGTAACATTCACTACTATACCCTAAACACTACAGCCTCCTGAACCATTGTTTGTTAGACGGCACTAAGCAAATAATTGTTGAATAAATAAATGAACAATTCTGCAAGATTTTTATTTTTTATTATTATTACCACTTATTATCATGTTTCAGATGAGAAAACTGGAACTCAAAAAGTTTAAGTAGGCCGGGCGTGGTGGCTCACGCTTGTAATCCCTGCACTTTGGGAGGCCCAGGTAGGCGGATCACCTGAGGTCAGGAGTTTGAGACCAGTCTGGCCAACATGGTAAAACCCTGTCTCTACTAAAAATACAAAAATTAGCCGGGCGTGGTGGTGCATGCCTGTCATCCTAGCTACTCAGGAGGCTGAGGCAGGAGAATCGCTTGAACCTGGGAGGTGGAGGTTGCAGTGAGCCAAGATCGTGCCACTGCACTCCAGCCTGAGCAACAGAACGGGACTGTGTCTCAAAAAAAAAAAAAAAAGTTTAAGTAATACCCCAACGTCAAACAACTTACAAGCAGAGAAGCCAAGATTGACTCATCACCATCTGTGCTATTAATAACTAATCACAGTCTCCCAAAATGCTAAAATAGCTTCCAATAAACCAAAACGAATATTCTTTATTTTAGCAATAATCACTTTAACTGCCCAACATCTCTCAACTGAACCTCCGGATGGTTCTTTAGTTCTTATTTATAGAAGGGCATCACCAGCCCTCCTCCCACGCCCTATTGTTCTCTGAGCGTCATTGTGAGAGAGTATTATTAGTGCTTCATGTGTGTGCAGAAAAGCTACCAATGACTAAAGCATTTTTAAGCATGTTAGCCACTTTGGCAATGTCCGTGAATTTCTGAGAATACACTTAGGAATCTCACCTTATGGGTTTGTATTACTCCAATTTAAATTGTCCATGTAAACTGCAAATAAGATCAGGCATGGTGGCTCATGCCTGTAATCCAAGCACTTTGGGAGACCAAGGTGGGAGCATAGCTTGAGCCCAGGAATTTGAGACCAGCCTGGGCAAGAGTAAGACAAAAATAAAAACTAAGAAAAGTAGCCAGGTGTATTGACACTTGCCTGTAGTCCTGTGTCCGGAATTGGTGGGTTCTTGGTCTCACTGACTTCAAGAATGAAGCCACAGACCCTCGCGGTGAGTGTTACAGCTCTTAAGGTGGCGCGTCTGGAGTTTGTTCCTTCTGATGTTCAGATGTGTTCAGTTTCTTCCTTCTGGTGGGCTCGTGGTCTCGCTGGCTTCAGGAGTGAAGCTGCAGACCTTCGTGGTGAGTGTTACAGCTCATAAAAGCAGCGTGGACCCAAAGCGTGAGCAGTAGCAAGATTTATTGCAAAGAGTGAGAGAACAAAGCTTCCACAGTATGGAAGAGGACCCGAGTGGGTTGCCACTGCTGGCTCCGGCAGCCTGCTTTTATTCTCTTATCTGGCCCCACACATGTCCTGCTGATTGGTAGAGCCGAGTGGTCTGTTTTGACAGGGTGCTGATTGGTGCGTTTACCGTCCCTGAGCTAAACATAAAGGTTCTCCACGTCCCCATCAGATCAGTTAGATAGAGTATGGACACAAAGGTTCTCCAAGGCCCCACCAGAGTAGCTAGATACAGAGTGTCAATTGGTGCATTCACAAACCCTGAGCTAGACACAGGGTGCTGATTGGTGTATTTACAATCCCTGAGCTAGACATAAAGGTTCTCCACTTCTCCACCAAACTCAGGAGCCCAGCTGGCTTCACCCAGTGGATCCTGCACCGGGGCTGCAGGTGGAGCTGCCTGCCAGTCCCACGCCATGTGCCCGCCCTCCTCAGCCCTTGGGTGGTTGATGGGACTGGGCGCCGTGGAGCAGGGGGTGGCGCTCGTCGGGGAGGCTCAGGCAGCACAGGAGCCCATGGAGGGGGTGGGAGGCTCAGGCATGGCGGGCTGCAGGTCCCGAGCCCTGCCCCGCGGGGAGGCAGCTAAGGCCCGGCGAGAAATCGAGCACAGCGCCGGTGGGCTGGCACTGCTGGGGGACCCAGTACACCCTCCGCAGCCGCAGGCCCGGGTGCTAAGTCCCTCATTGCCTGGGGCCGGCAGGGCCGGCCGGCTGCTCTGAGTGAGGGGCCCGCCAAGCCCACGCCCACCCAGAACTCCAGCTGGCCCGCAAGCGCTGTGCGCAGACCCGGTTCCCTCTCCTCCACACCTCCCTCCTCCACACCTCCCTGCAAGCTGAAGGAGCCGGCTCCCGCCTTGGCCAGCCAGAAAGTGGCTCCCACAGTGCAGCGGTGGGCTGAAGGGCTCCCCAAGTGCCGCCAAAGTAGCAGCCCAGGCAGAGGAGGCGCCGAGAGTGAGCGAGGGCTGTGAGGACTGCCAGCATGCTGTCACCTCTCAGTCCCAGCTACTTGGGAGGCTGAGGCAGGAGGATCACTTGAGTGCAGGAGTTCGAGGCTGCAGCGAGCTATGATTGCACCACTGCACTTTAGCTTCGGCAACAGCATGAGATCCTGTCTATAAAAAATACAAATTAAAAATCTGCAAATGAGTCTAGTGTCAGACACGAGAGATAGTTTAAAAATAATAGGTCTGGCTGTTTTGGGGACAACTACTTAGAAAATAAACACTATTGATGCAAAGGATAAAAACTGGAAGAAAATTCTCCAAAAAGTTCAAGGTCTTCATTATTCAGTAATGGCTGGTGAATTATTTTCATTTTCTTATTTATATTTTTCTGCATTTTCCAAATTTTCTACTATAAATATATATTCCTTCTATAAATAACATAGTAAAAATAAGAAAATGAATGGCCTAGGTCAAAAATTTTGCAAACACTGTTTTAAATTGCAAAAAGAATTCAGGGCCTGGAGTGGTGGCTTATGCCTGTAATCCCAGCACTTTGGGAGGCCTTGGCGGGCGAATCACTTGAGTTCAGGAGTTCAAGACCAGCCTGGCCAACATGGTGAAACCCCATCTCTTCAAAAAATACAAAAATTATCTGGGCGTGATGGTGCGTGCCTATAATCCCACCTACTTGGGAGGCTGAGGCAGGAGAATCACTTGAACACAAGAGACGGAGGTTGCAGTGAGCTGAGATTGCGTCATGTACTCCAGCCTGGGCGACAGAGTGAGTCTCTGTCAAAAGAAAAGAGAAAGAAAGGAAAAGAAAAAAAAAAAGGAAAGAAAAGGAAAGGAAAAAAGAAAAGGAGAAGGAAAGAAGGAATGAAGGAGGGAGGGAGGGAGGCAGGAAAGAAGGAAGGAAGGAAGGAAGGAAGGAAGGAAGGAAGGAAGGAAGGAAGGAAGGAAGGAAGAAAGGAAGGAAATTCAAGATCAAGATATTCTGGAATAAACTTATCTTAGCCCAGGTTCTCTGGAAACCAGAACCAAGGACAAGGCATTTGTGATTATGCTTTACTAGGGAAAGCAATCCCAAAAAGTATCAGTGAAGGAAGGAGGGAAGGAGGAAGGAGAAAAGAGGAAAGAAAAAAGTGGGAAAGGGGAAAAGAGGAAGGAGAAAAGGAAGAAAGGGGAAGGAGGAAGCAAGGAAGAAAGGAGCAAGGAAGGAAGGAGGGAGAGCAAATACAGGCGCATTGCTAAGCTCCTCACAAAGTGTGGTTTTTCTGCCTTACAGGATGTCTCCGGAGAGGCTGACTAAACTATAAACAGTATCATGAAACAGTCCACAAAGGAAGGCAGACTTTATCCACTGACTCTTGTCTGCCATTGACTGAAGTTTGTCTCACAGAACACCAACTCCTCGTCCTCTTATCTGGGCAGTCCCTGCAGGCAGGTCCCTGCAGGCAGCCACCAGGAGACCGGATCCCAAGCAGTGGTGGCAGCCTCCCTTGCCCACCTGCAGCCTGCAACTTCCGGGGCCTGGCGAGGTGAGCAGGAGAGCAAATGTGGGCTCCGAGAGGTCACAGGAGCCGAGGAGTGTCCCGCAGGAGGGCAGAGGAGAGGCACGCAGCGGGGTGCTATCTGCTAGTGAACGCCCTGGGCACCCCGGCAGCCAGAAGCCAAGTGTGCAGGTGCAGCTCCACGTGCCACTGCGGGCATCATGAGGTGCAGAAGCAGCTCAATAGGCCTGCCTCCCAAGAAGGCAGAAATGCCCTCTCTGCACATGTGGGTTGTTAGGGGGTCGTGGATAGTCCAGCCCCTCCTGCAGTCCTGCTCGGGTGGGCCCTCAGTACATGTGGTCAATGAGGGTAGCTTTTCGGGGCTTCAAGGGAGAGTCTGAAGCTGAAGGCTCTGTGTGTCTGTGATGGGTACGCAATCACTTCCCGGCACCTTGTTTTCAATGAGAAAATAAAGTTCATCCTGTTGTTTGCTGCAGAGAAAATAAGAGCAAATCTTGCAGGTGGATTTCACTGAGAGGCAGAAATTACACGTGGCCTGTCGGGATGCACAGGGCTGCCCAGGCTCACCGGTGCAGCGCTTGATCACCCAGGGCCTCTGCCCAGCGAGCAGCATTCACAGAGACTTGGGGTGGATGGAGCCCTGCTGCATGGCAGCCCCCGCTGCTTACAATTCCTTATGTCAGCTCAGAAGACCAGGACTCAAGCGCAGGGAATACAATTTTCTCACAAATAGGCGTTCTGGACACACAAACAAAACAGAAGGCGAGGGAGACTCGGTCACATCTGTCAGGACCATCGTCCAGCATCTACTACAACTGTCCTGGTTACAGGGCTTGGGCAGGTGACTCAATTCCCATTTCTGTGATTGATGAAATACCATAAGGGGTTTCTGAGGAAGTTTCCAAAAGGCAAAATCTTTTTCTTATCTGCATCATACTTTATCTGAAGAGCCCTCCAAAGACGCCATCTTCTACTGTCTCCAGAAGAAAAGATGTCAGCTGGGGTTTTCCCTGGTGGGAGGACAAAGAAACGTGGCTTGGGAAAAAACAAAAAAACCTTTGCAAAGGGATTTAGGGCTAGAGCACCCACAGGGAATGAACGACATGGGCCATCGACCTGCAGTGTCTGATAGAACTCTCATTCTTACACTATGACAGAAATTCTCGGTTTCCTTAGGCACGTTATGTAGGCCACGGTACATCTCCAACTTACCTGGAACTAGCCATGAGAATAAAGGGTGCACTCAGAATCACTGTGCTTCAGTTTCCACTTTCTCTTCCTTTTTTTTTTTTTTTTTTTGTTGTTGTTGTTGAGATGGAGTCTTGCTCTGTTGCCCAGGCTGAAGTGCAGTGGTGTGATCTCAGCTCACTGCAACCTCTGCCTCCCAGGTTCAAGTGATTCTCCTGCCTCAGCCTCCCAAGTAGCTGGGACTACAGGCATGCACCACCATGCCCAGCTAATTTTTGTATTTTTAGTAGAGATGGGGTTTCATCATGTTGGCCAGGATGGCCTTGATCTCTTGACCTCATGATCTGCCCACCTCAGCCTCCGAAAGTGCTGGGATTAAAGGCATGAGTCGATTTCTGCTTTCAAAAGCACCAGGACTTTGCTGTGATGGGACTTGGAAGCTTCCAGGTATTAGGGTATTAGATATGATTATGGCCAGTGCTTTCACGGGCATTCATATGGGCCCATTATTTATTTATTTATTTATTGAAACAGGGTCTCATTCTGTCGCCCAGGCTAGAGTACAGTGGCATGATCTCAGCTCACTGCAACATCCGCCCCCTGGGTTCAAGCAATTCTCCTGCCTCAGCCTCCCCAGTAGCTGGGACTACAGGCATGTGCCATGATGCCTGGCTAGTTTTTGTATTTTTAGAAGACATGGGGTTTCACCATGTTGGCCAGGCTGGTCTCAAATTCCTGACCTCAGGTGGTCCACCCACGTTGGCCTCCCAAAGTGCTGGGATTACAGGCATGGGCCACCATGCCCGGTCTGGGCCTCTGTGGTTTGATTCTGAGCAAATGACAAATGGACATGTGGTGGGGTGAGGGAGGAGTTCTCAAATGTAGATGTAAATGTGGAAAATGAAGAAGAAAGGCCAGGTGCAGTGGCTCATGCCTGTAATCCCAGCACTTTGGGAGGCTGAAGCGAGAGAACTGCCTGAGGCCAGGAGTTTGAGACCAGCCTGGGGAACATAGCAAGACCCTGACATAAATAAATTGATAAATAAATAAAAAGATAATGAGAAAGAAAGGACAAGAAATAGGAAAGAAAAAAAAGAGGAATCTGGAACTGAGGAATAAATCATTTCTAAAGAGTAGGCCCAAATTTACCTATATGTGCAACAAATATTCTTCTCTTCTAATGCACCATGGATGGTTCTGGGGGAGCTGGAGATGAGGCGGTGAATACAACATGTCTGTTTGGCACTTGCAGTCTAATGGTTCTGCTGGAAGGCCCATTTAGGAAGTTGTGGTAAGACTGAAGCTATCCCCTCCGGTTTAGTTAAGACTCTGAAACTCTTTAGGTCACTTGGTAGCATCCCCTAAGCCGGAGGCCTAAGTCTAGATCTGTCTCCTGCAATCTAAAGGCTGAGACACCTCAGAGTGTCTGCTGTGAGAACCACTCCTGGCTCCATTAGACTGGAAATGTGGAGAGAACCGACTCGGTGAACATGCCAAGCCACAGATCAGTCACTGACATCCTCATGAACCTTCTAGATTAGAGAAAAGCATCATGGCTATAATTCCAGCCATAGCTCATCTGCTTCTTCCTGGAGTAGCCATCAGACAAGAGCAGATCTTCATCTTAGGCAGAGTAGAAGCTTGCCAGGAATCCACCTCGGGTGCCTTCAGTGTCATACTCGTATCACTAGATGTGCCTTCGACAGAGAAAAAGGGTGTGTACAAGAATTTTTGCAAAAATATCTAGAAATCATATCCAGGTATCAGCGTGTGTAGCAAAGAGTGGATGTCTGATATACTACCTTCTAGCCCCAAAACATTTTCAAAAGAATGGTGCTGGAATGAGACAGCTAGACATACACTCAAATGCACTGATGCCTCCAAGACAACCAAAAATCACATGTGAAACCTGCATCTCAGCATGGCCACGAGGTGCCGAAAGATTGAAGAGGAGGGGTAGTGGATTAAGCACGACATTGTAATTTGGGAGAATTGGGTTCTTACCTGTCTCTACTGCTGACTAGCTGTGTGACTTTGGGCAAGTCACTTCAGTTCTCTCCAGCATCTGAGCACCTCTCATCAGTTCCACTGCCACTCCTCTCTCCAGGGCCCTGGGATCACCACAATGTCTCCTCTACCTTTGTACCCTGACAGTCCAGGATCAACATAGCAGCCAGAGTGATCCTGTGAAAGCTGAGTCAGAGCTCGTCACTCCTTTGCTCAAACCTCCCAGTGGTTCCCTATTCATTCAGAGAAAAAGCCAAGTCTGTGCAATGAATGGCCTGGAAGGTCCAGCAAGATCAGACACCTCTGTGATCTCATCACTTTGCTCCCTCTGCTCCCCACACTGCTCTGGAAATTCCTGGTGGGCATGCCCCTGCTTCGGGACATTTGAACTAACTCTTCTCTGCCTAGAGCCTGCTTTCTCCAACCACCTCAAAGCTAATGTCCTCTTCTACTTCAAGTCTTTGCTTAAATGCTACTTTTTTGGTGAGTCCTGCTCTGACCTCCTATTTAACAATGTAATCCCCACTCACCCCTGCTCTACTTCTTTTTTGTCGGGGGTTGGGTGGGGGACAAACAGGGTCTCGCTCTGTCACATGGGCTGGAATCCAGTGGTGCAGTCATGGCTTGTTACAGCCTCAACCACCCAGGCGGCAGTGATCCTCCCCTCTGAGTCTCCCGAGTAGCTGGGACTACAGGCATGTGCCACCACACCCACCTCTAATTTTTGTATTTTTTTTGTACAGATAGTGTCTTGCTCTGTTGCCCAGGCTGGTCTTGAACGCCTAGGCTCAATCTACCCACCTCAGCTTCCAAAGTGCTAGGATTACAGGTGTGAGCTACCATGCTTGGCACCCCGCTGTATTTCTTTTTTCATGGCATGTATCACCTTCTAAAATACTTTCTAATGTTTATCTATTATATTTGTGGTTTATTATCCATCCTAAAAGACCCATGAGGAGGGGAGTCTTGGTGTATTTTGTTCACCAATGTACTTGAACTGGCTTAAGAGATCACCTGACACATTTTTAGTGTTCAATAAACATCTGTTAAGTGGCTGGTGCAGTGGCTCACGCCTGTAATCCAAGCACTTTGGGAGGCCGCGGTGGGCGGATTGCCTGAGCTTAGGAGTTCAAGAAACCCTGTCACTACTAAAATACAAAAAAAAAAAAAAAGCCAGGTGTGGCGGCATGCACCTGCAGCCCCAGCTAATCAGGAGGCTGAGGCAGGAGAATTACTTGAACCTGGGAGGCATAGGTTACAGTGAGCAGATTGCGCCACTGCACTCCAGCCTGGCGACAGAGCGAGACTCCATCTCAAAAACAAACAAACATCTGTTAAGTAGAATGAATGAACAGTTCAGAGTACAGTAAGAAAAGTCTCCATCCACATGCAAACAGGATTCTGGATGAGATGGTTACAAATGCCTAGCCAGTTTCCCACTCTGTCTTCCCAGGCAGTGGAAAGGCGTATGTGAGCAGATGCCAGACCCGGTCAACTTCCAGGGAAAGCTGCCCCTCTGTTAGGAACGTTTGTTTCTGGTGCGAGACCCCAACTTCCTCTACCGAGGTTCCAACAGCCTCGGTGGGATTTGTGCTGGGGTCAGAGACCAATGAATGATGGATGGACCGACACTGGGTTGCTGTCAATCACAAGATGTCTGCCAGCCCCTCTCTCTCCTTACACACACAGTTTGGAGGCGTTCACTCGTGCCATCCCCTTCGACTGAACAGAATCCAGTGAAGAGTTGTACAGAAGGCAGAACAAGCTACTATTTGGCAAAATGGTATTCTTAGCGTTGGCCAAACTGGGGATGTGCCCTTAAACAGCTCCTGTTAAGGTCCAGGATCTAGGCTGGACGTGGTGGCTCATGCCCCTAATCCCGGCACTTTTGAGAGGCCGAGGCGGGTGGATCACTTGAGGTCAAGAATTCGAGACCAGCCTGGCCAACATGGTGAAAACGTCTCTACTAAAAATACAAAAATATTAGCCAGGCACAATGGCTCACACCTATAATCCCAGCACTTTGGGAGGCTGATGCAAGCGGATCGCTTGAGGTCAGGAGTTTGAGACCAGCCTGGCCAACATGGCGAGACCCCATTCTCTACTAAAAATACAGAAAACTAGGCGTGGCGGTGGGCACCTGTAATCCTAGCTACTGGGGAAGTCGAGGTGAGAGAATCGCTTGAACCCAGGAGGCAGAGGTTGCAGTGAGCCAAGATCGCGCCACTGTCCGCCAGCCTGGGTGATGGAGTGAGACTCCGTCCCAAAGAAAAAAAAAAATCTGTTAAGGTGGGGCTCTCTCCATATCTCTCTCACAAATAGAGAAAGGGAAGTCAGCAATTCTACAAGAATTGGCTGCTTTTAATTCCATTTTTAGTATTCGGGAAGTACATATTTTTAAAAATTCTGCTTGATCAGTGAATAAATCCTTATTTAACTGCACCAAATAATATGATCATTGACAACACCTAGAGCCGTATCCTGTAGCCATCCAGACGTAGGTCCCTGAAGATAGCCCGCTACACTGCTGAGTACTCTGGTAGAGAGCTTTCTCCCTGCTGACTGACTCAATAAGGCAGCTGACCTTGGGCCTCCACACTGTTTGGATTCTCTCTAGTCACTGTATCCAGTTCAATCACTGAGTTAAACCAGCAAGTGGTTGTTGACTGTAGCATTTCACAGAACTGTTTTTAGTAACAAGACAGCCCAGATTGCACTTTTGAGCAACTAAGTCATCCCCTGGCCATTGATGGCTGTGTCCAACCCCATCTGAGCCCTGCGTTGGGCACTAGGGAGAAAAGAGATATAGCACAAAGAGCTAGTTGAGAGACAGAATGCAGCCTTTAAAAAGGTGCAAGATGAGCTGGGTGCAGTGGCTCACACCCGTAATCCCAGTGTGTCCGGAATTGGTGGGTTCTTGGTCTCGCTGACTTTAAGAATGAAGCCACAGACCCTCCTGGTGAGTGTTACAGTTCTTAAAGATGGTGTGTTGTAGGGAAAAGAAAGATCAGACTGTTACTGTGTCTATATAGAAAGGAAAGACATAAGAGACTCCATTTTGAAAAAGACCTGTACGTTAAACAATTACTTTGCTCAGATGTTAATTTGTAGCTTTGCCCCAGCCACCTTGCCCCAGCCTCTTTGACCCAACCTGGAGCTCACAAAAACCTGTGTTGTATGAAATCAAGGTTTAAGGGATCCAGGGCTGTGCAGGACGTGCCTTGTTAACAAAATGTTTACAAGCAGTATACTTGGTAAAAGTCATCGCCATTCTCTAGTCTCAATAAACTAGGGGCACAATGCACTGCTAAAAGCCGCAGGGACCTCTGCCCTTAAAAGCGGGGTATTGTCCAAGGTTGCTCCCCATGCGATAGTCTGAAATATGGCCTTGTGGGATGAGAAAGACCCGAGCGTCCCCCAGCCCGACACCCGTAAAGGGTCTGTGCTGAGGTGAATTAGTAAAGGAGGAAAGCCTTTTGCAGTTGAGATAGAGGAAGGCCACTGTCTCCTGCTTGTCCCTGGGAACTGAATGTCTCGGTATAAAACCCGATTGTACATTTGTTCAGTTCTGAGATCAGAGAAAAACTGCCCTATGGTGGGAGGTGAGACATGTTTGCAGCAATGCTGCCTTGTTATTCTTTACTCCACTGAAATGTTTGGGTGGAGAGAAACAGAAATCTGGCTTATGTACACGTCCAGTCATAGTACCTTCCCTTGAACTTAATTATGACATAGATTCTATTGCTCACGTGTTTGTTGCTGACCTTCTCCTTATTATCACCCTGCCCTCCTACCACATTCCTTTTTACTGAAATAATGAAGATAATAATCAATAAAAACTGAGGGAACTCACAGACCAGTGCCGGTGCAGGTCCTTGGTATGCTGAGCGCCGGTGCCCTGGGCCCACTGTTGTTTCTCTGTACTTTGTCTCTGTGTCTTATTTCTTTTCTCAGTCTCTCGTCCCACCCGACTAGAAATACCCACAGGTGTGGAGGGGCAGGACACCACTTCTGTGTGTCCAGAGTTTCTTCCTTCTGGTGGGTTCATGGTCTCGCTGACTGA
Source organism: Symphalangus syndactylus (assembly GCF_028878055.3). Taxonomy (NCBI): domain Eukaryota; kingdom Metazoa; phylum Chordata; class Mammalia; order Primates; family Hylobatidae; genus Symphalangus; species Symphalangus syndactylus. Next base: position 156,885,456 of record NC_072426.2, on the reverse strand, counting down.
AGGAGTGAAGCTGCTGACCTTCACGGTGAGTGTTACAGCTCTTAAAAGCGGTGCGTCTGGAGTTGTTCATTCCTTCCAATGGATTTGTGCTGGCCTCAGGAACAAAGCTGCAGACCTTCGTGGTGTTACAGCTCATAAACGTGGTGCGTCTGGAGTTGTTCATCCCTCCTGGCGGGTTGGTGGGCTCGTGGTCTTGCTGGTCTCAGGAGTGAAGCTACAGACCTTTGCAGTGAGTGTTACAGCTCATAAACACGGCATGGACCCAAAAAGCGAGCAGCAGCAAGATTTACTGCAAAGAGCAAAACAGCAAACCTTCTGCAGCATCGCAGGGGACCCAAGGGGGTTGTCACAGGTGGCTTGCCTGGCCTGCTTTTTATCCCCTTATTTGGCCCCACCCACATCCTGCTGATTGGTCCATTTTACAGAGTGCTGACTGGTCCGTTTTACAGAGTGCTGATTGATCCGTTTTGACAGAGTGCTGATTGGTGCATTTACAAACCTTTAGCTAGACACAGAGTGCTGATTGGTGCCTTCATAATCCTTTAGCTAGACAGAAAAGTTCTCCAAGTCCCCACCCATCCCAGAAGCCCAGCTGGCTTCACCTCTCACCAGCACTTTGGGAGGCTGAGGAGGGCAGATCGCCTGTGGTCAGGAGTTCGAGACCAGCCTGAGCAACATGATGAAACCCTGCCTCTACTAAAAATACAAAAATTAGCTGGGCAGGGTGGTGGGCGCCTGTAATCCCAGCTACTTGGGAGGCTGAGGCAGGAGAATTGTTTGAACCTGGGAGGCGGAAGTTGCAGTGAGCTGAGATAGCACCACTGCACTCCAGCCTGGTGACAGAGTAAGACTCTGTCTCAAATAAATAAAATTTAAAAATTTAAAGGTATGAGATGGGCATCCATACAGGAAATGCCAGAAGAGTCCGTAGGACAAGAAGGACCCCTGAAGACTGTGGAGGGAGGTGGAGTTTCAGCTGAACCCTGCAAGGCTCCTGTGGCAGTGATAATGCTATGTTTACCATACAGTCCCCTTCCTGGGCACCCTGACTTCTCTGCAGTCAATTCTGGCCACTAGAATGGGGGTTGACTTTTCGATGGGAAATAATGAAGCCTCAAAAATATATCTTTGTGTCTTCTTCTGGTTGGTCTCCCTCCATACACGAGCTGCCCACTGTGCCTGCCCTTCTGGGCTGGATGCATCTCAGGCAAGTCTGCAGTAACAGCTCACATGCAAACATGTGCGCTTCAGTGTTGAATGGAACACTCCTTGTCTGAGACACATAACAATGCTTTCACTCAAAGAGAACTTCAGGGTTACATTTTTAGATATGCAGGGCCTATGACCTTTGCTTAAACCATCTTGGTGGGGAGCCTTATACTATTCCTAAGATTAATATTTGTTCAAATGGGAACAGATTTCAGGGCTGGAAACAAACTTGTTAATGGCAACCCTCATCCTGGAACATTGATGTAGCTTGTATATACTTTACCTCCTGGGTGACTTGTGGATCACTGGGGAGGAAGTTTGTGCATAGGACCTATCTGCTGGGACTCTTCCCTCTGGTGCTGTGATCTATGTTCCTTTTATTTATTTATTTTTTTGAGATGGAGTCTCATTCTGTCGCCCAGGCTGGAGTGCAGTGGCACCATCTCAGCTCACTGCAACCTCCACCTCCCAGATTCAAGTAATTCTCCTGCCTCAGCCTCCTGAGTAACTGGGACAACAGGTGTGTGCCACCGTGCCCAGCTAAATTTTTTTATTTTTAGTGGAGACGGGGTTTCACCATATTGGCCAGGCGGGTCTCAAACTTCTGACCTCGTGATCCATCCGCCTCCACCTCCCAAAGTGTTGGGATTACAGGCGTGAGCCACCACGCCCGGCCAATCTATGTTCCTTACAAAAAATAAACATTTATTATCCCTTCTTCTTAGAAAAAAAAAAAAAATGTTTACTGTGGAAAACCATTCGGAACAGATAAGTAAAATAAAGAAAATTATTATCACCTGTACAATCCAACAATCCAAAAACGATCTTTCTAGAGAAAGAGAGAGAGAGAGATGGGGCCCAGCTCTGTCGCCCAGCCCAGAGTGCAGTGGCACAATGATAGCTCAGTGCCGCCTTGACCTCCTGGGCTCCAGCAATCCTCATACCTCAGCCTTTCGAGTAGCTGGGACTACAGGCCCACACCAGCGCCTGGCTAATTTCTTTTTAATTTTTGAAGAGACGAAGTCACGCTTTGTTGCCGAGGCTGATCTTGAACTCCTGGGCTCAAGTGATCCTCCTGCCTTGGCCTCCCAAAGGGCTGGGATTATAGGCATGGGCCACAGCCCCAGGCCCGAAAACAATGTTTTTATGCATGATCATTTTCCTTTGGGTTTGTATTTGTATAGTGTCTGTTTTGTTTTGTATTACAAAACAAGATCATTACCATATTCACTGTTCTGTCCTTGCTTTTTTCTTAACAGTACCTAGTGATCCTTTCCCCACGTTATTATTAAGCACTGAATCTCTTTATGACAGATCTCTATAATCCAAATAAAAGTGATTTCATGAAGGAACAGAGTCCTTCTTACAAAGAAAGCCATGACTATCAAGGTTTCAGGCCCCACTGAGAGTATTGTCATCTGCCAAACCAAACAGAACGGACAGAAGGAGGGGCACCTCGCACCTGCAGTGTGCACGGCACTCACTTCTGGGTAGGAAGCTCTAGGGCACCCAAGTTTGCAGAGGCCAGATACAGCAGAGAGGCCAGGTGCAGCAGAGAGGCCAGGTGCAGCAGACAGGCCAGATGCAGCAGAAAGGCCAGGAGCGGCAGAGGCCAGGTGCAGCAGAGGCCAAGTGCAACCGTTTAAGTTTCACACTGCTGCATCTCCCAGGGCGGCTTTGCAAACCCTCACCGGACGTTCTGCACTGTGCTTCCGAAAAGCTACAGGAGTTTCCTGCGAACCGCAGTGGCGCAGGTGCAGGTGGCGACAGCCCCTATTGAAGGCCCCTGCAGAGTACGCGTCGGACGGGCTTCCCAAGGAGGGTGCTGGCGGCGGCGGGGCGCACCGGAGTCCTGGTCCCGCCGCGGCCGCTCCCTGGCGGCCCCCGCGGGCCGCGTGCCCCAGCCCCAGGGCGCCCGCCTCGCTCGGCGCGCACGAGTTTCTGCAGGTCTCTCCTGCCAGCCGCAGGGGAGCCTCTTTGCGGCGCGGCCCGGCGGGGTTCCGGCTTTAAAACAGAAAGGCTCATTGTCCCGAGGTCCCCCGGCCGGTCTAACCGCTGCGGAAACTCCCCCATGCCCCGCCCCGCGCCGAATGGCCCCGCGGCCCGGCCGGAGAAGCCCGGACCAGGAGCGGGGGCCGGACGGGCGGGCGGGCCTGGCTAGAGAGGCTGGGTTGGTGTGGGTTTTTTGTTTGTTTGTTTCCTTATTATTATTATTATTTTTTTTTTTTGAGATGAGGGCTCCCTCTGTCGCCCTGGCTGAACTGCAGTGCGCGATCTCGGCTCACTGCAACCTCCGTCTCCCGGGTTCAAGTGATTCTCGCACCTCAGCCTCCCGAGTAGCTGGGACTACAGGCGCCCGCCACCACGCCCAGCTAATTTTTTGTATTTTTAGTAGAGACGGGGTTTCACCGTGTTAGCCAGGATGGTCTTGATCTTCTGACCTCGTGATACGCCCGCCTCGGCCTCCCAAAGTGCTGGGATTACAGGCGTGAGCCACCCCGCCCGGCCTAATTTTTGTATTTTTAGTAGAGACGCGGTTTCACCATGTTGGCCAGGCTGGTCTGGAACTCCTGACCTCAAGTGATCCACCCGCCTTATCCTCTCAAAATGCTGGGATTACAGGCGCGCCACCGCGCCCGGCTAATTTTTTTAGTAGAGACAGTTTTTATTTTTAGTGGAGACGGTTTCACCGTGTTGGCCAGGCTGGTCTTGAACTCAAGACCTCAAGTGAACCGCCCCCCTCAGCCACCCAAAGTGCTGGGATTACAGGCCTGCGCCGCCGCGCCAGCCTGGATGAATTTTCTGTGCACGGAAGGGAAGCAGCACCAGAACCCCTCCTGTTCCCCTAAGCACCGGGGACACTGCCACCTGACAGCGGAGGGGCAAGCAGCCGGAAAATAAAATGTTGCAGGGCGCAGTTACGCGTATCTGTTAGTGTTTGTGTGTGGTAGAAGATCTGTCATTCAATGAGTACCCGTTTTCAAAGAATGAACATAAAATGAATATTTATTAAACATAATTTAATCTCTTCTCCATGTCAGGCCCTTTCACTGATTTCCCAAGGTGACCATTCGGACCATCCGTACATTAATGTTGATTTTAAGTCGATAAAGGTTGTGTTTGAAGTTGCCTTCTTGATTTTATCCTTGCAGCTGAAGACACCTTGTGAACTTTACTTTTCAGAGCAGAGCGTCTGAGCGCTGGGCAAGGCACAAAGCGCGAGGGAAACCGCTGGAGGGAGCTGCTGTCCTGCACGGAGGGCGCAGGCGCCAGCCGCTGCCAACACCACGGAAAAGCCCTCGCCCTAACCTGAGATTCCTGACCCCAGGCTCCTAATTTACATCATTATTCCATAAGAACAAGGGAGAAACGGAGAGAGCACGAAGCACTAACACCGAAGCTCTGGGATAACATTAGAGATAGGAGGGCCACCAACTCATTACACTGAAAATTAAAAATACAGAGGCCGGCCGCTGGGGCTCACTCCTGCAATCTCAGCACTTTCGGAGGCTGAGGCGGGCAGATCACTAGAGCCCAGGAGTTCGAGACCAGCCTGGCCAACCTGGTGAAACCCCGTCTCTACTAAAAATACAAAGATTAGCGGGGCTTGGTGGCGTGCGCCTGTAATCCCAGCTACTCTTGGGAGGCTGAGGCAGGAGAATCGCTTGAACCCGGGAGGCGGAGGTTGCAGTGAGCCAAAATCATGCTACTGCACTCCCATCTGGGTGACAGAGGCTCTGTGTCAAAAAAAAAAAAAAGGAAGAAAATTACAAATAAAGAGAAGGAATTAGGTTATTAAAAATTATCTTTGCTTCCTTGTCTGATGAGCTGAATTAAGAAAAAAAGTTCTCTTTGCTGTAGGAACTATATTGTAGGGTAATTAAATAGACCTAGTGGATGAGGAAAAAAAAAATCTCTAAGAATTCCAGTCAATGAATGCAGAATAGCATTCTTTAATTACATTTTGCAACTTCCAATTGAAAAACTTCTAATTTTAAAACATATTTAAGTTAAATATACAGTTCAGCTAAACAGTGATCAACGCGTCAATGCAATGAGCGTCATTCAATTCAGACAATTGCATCGATGGCTGTTTAGCTGAACCTTATGATAAAGGAATTAGGCTGTCATCCTCTAAACTCATCGATCAATCTTACCACGAAAAGCGAGACGAGACATGAAGTGTGGCGATGGGAAATATCACCTATGAAATAGCCTTATCCTAAAAAAAAAAAAGGAAAGATGGAAGGAAGGAGTGAGGGAGAGAGGAGGGTGGAAGGAAGGAAGTAGAGGAGAGAAGAACTGGAGGGAGGATGAGAGGGAGAAAGAATTTGAGCTCAGGGTAGCTCATAACTCTAACTCCCAGTCCATTGGAGAAACAGTAGATAGAGGAACAAGTTACATAAACACCCTGGGGTTGCAATTAACCAAACCCCCAATGTGGGATATTTTACAAAACAACTGACCCATTTCTTCATCAAGTCAGTAGGGGATATAAAGGGGGACGGGGCTGTTCTACATCAAATGAAACTTAATATAATGATGGACCTTGTTTGGATCCATATTCAAACAAGCCAACTGTAAAAAGACTTAGGGAAAATTGAATATGTTATTATACTAGACAATGTAAAGAAATAATTGATTAGATGTAATAATGCATTGTGGTTATGTGATTTTAAAAGTCCTTTTCTTTCTGGTGAAATGAGTTAAGGAGGATGGATGGTAGAGAGCAAGGCATTAATGGCTGAAGCTGAGTATAAGCATGGAAATGTGTTACAGTCTCTACTTTTGTGTCTGTTCGGAAATGGTCACAATAAAAAAGTAAAATGAAATAAAGGATGGCAATCAGAAGTGGAGAGAATATCGTAAATGTAGTCCGACCAACTGGTGTCACTAATGCCTTTGATTTAAAAAAAATCAGCTTTTTGATTTTAAAAAGCTGTCACGGAGCTCCTCCCAGCATATGACTGAATAATTCCATATTTCATCCTTTTTTTTTTTTTTTTTTTGAGACGGAGTCTCGCTCTGTCCCCCAGGCTGGAGTGCAGTGGCGCGATCTCGGCTCACTGCAAGCTCCGCCTCCCGGGTTCATGCCATTCTCCTGCCTCAGCCTCCCGAGTAGCTGAGACTACAGGCGCCCGCCACCACGCCCGGCTAATTTTTTGTATTTTTAGTAGAGGCGGGGTTTCACCGTGTTAGCCAGGATGGTCTCGATCTCCTGACCTCGTGATCCGCCCACCTCGGCCTCCCAAAGTGCTGGGATTACAGGCCTGAGTCACTGCGCCTGGCCTATTTCATCTTGAATAAAGGGTTTCTGAATTGTTCCTGTTAAATTTGGCATTTGGAATTCAGTCCTTTGTTGAGATAGTGATTTTGAATTATTCTCCAAGATCAAATATTTTTTCAGACTACAGTTCTTCAAGCTGATGAGCATTACCAAAAAGAAGACCAGCTTCCTCCAAAAGCTCCGGGAGAGAAGCCCTGCTCTGCAGAGAGGCTCAGGGAGACGGCAGCAAGCGCTGTTTGCATTGTTAAGTGAGTTTCATCCCCCGCCCACCATTTTCTTATCACTGAATATCTAAGGTAGAAAAAATAAAGGTTAGGTTTACTCAACAGTGGACAAGTCTGTCTATGTTCAAAGCACTGGCATGCCAGGGTGCCGCAGGGGTGCATGCCAACAGTCCCTTTCATCACCTGGAAAGCTCTTCCTTGATCTGTTTATTTTACAAACGCTTCTATGTCCTCCAAAATCCAGTTCACATAACATTACCTGTTCATGGATGATGGAAATGCATTCCCACACAACAAAAGCACAGAATCATTTTATTATGAACACAAAAACAAAAACAACTCCAATGTCAATGTCACTCCTTGAGGAAGCCCTACCTCCCTGCCGCTTCCTCCTCATACTCTATAAAAGTTAATCCTTCCCTGGGGCGCCTTTCTACCTTGTATCCTTTGTTATTTTTTTATTATGGAAATTTCCAGACATACCCAAAAGGAGAGTGAATGGCAAAGCCCCCAGGCCCACCCATCTTTAATGTTATCAACATTTTTCAAATCCTGTTTCATCCATTTCTCTCCAATCTGGGTGTTTTGTTTCTTTTCAGGCATGTTAAAGGAAATCCCAGACATCCCATCACTCACTAGTCTTGTACCCATTTCCACGGCACTGACCACACTATCAGAATCTGCTGCCGTGGCAGAGTCTCCTGCTGGACCACTGGTCTTCAGGAACAGGGATTCCTTTATGGCCACAGCAACCAGCCCATGAACTGGCCCACAATATACTTGGAATAAATTTGTGTAATTCAGGGCAATAGATTTACTGTCATAGAATGAAAGGTTTTTTTTTTTTTTAGAGACAGGCTCTCTCTCGCCCAGGCTGGAGTGCAGTGGTGCAAACACGACTCACTGCAGCCCCACGTCTCACGTCCTGGGTTCAAGTGATCCTCCTGCCTCAGCCTCTAGAGTACCAGGGGGGCACCACCACTCCTGGCTAATTTTTCTATTTTATGTGGAGAAGGGGGCTTGCTAGCCCAGGCTGGTCTCAAACTCCTAGCCTCAAGTGATCCTTACCTCTCAGACTCCCAAAATTTGGGGATTACAGACTTGAGCCACAGAGACGCAGGCATGGAAAGGTCTTAATTCATAAAAATGCCTAGTACTTCAGGCATACACAATTTAGCTGAAGACAAAGTTATTTAGGACTAAGCTCTGGCAGCATTAGAATGGTGGCTGTGTAGTGTTGCGGCCTCTGCAGGACAGTACCTTGATGACAGTCCCAGCTCTTCTCCCACTTGCCATGTCACTGGGGACAGCAGATTTTGTTTTCCAAAGATGGAGGCAATAACACCTCCTGTCCTGTACCTTCTGAATGAGGCCATTCCCCCTCAAGAGGTGACATTTATAGTTTGTGTTCCCTCCCCTTGAATCTGGGTGGACTGTGACCCTAGCAGTGATGTTACGTGATATCGAAGGCAAGCTGAAAAAAGGTGATGCAGCTTCCGTTGCTGGTTCCATTCTCACTGGAGGTTTGAGCTGCCAGGTAAGCAGTCCAGCCACCTTGAGCCGGCCGTGCTGTGAGGAATCCCAGTGAACACATGGAGCGACCCTGACTAAACAGAGATGCCTGGCTAGCTCCAAGCTGCCTCGCTTCCCCTGGTTCTCACAGTTGGCCCTATTCTAACTCCAGCTACTGTTTGACTACAACTGCATGAGTGACCCCAAGCCAGAACTGTCTATCTGAGCTGTTCCCAAATTCCTTCCCCACTGAAATCATACAGATAATGACGGTTGTTTTAAGCTATTAAACATTGGGCAGATTTGTTTTGTAGCAATGGATAACCAGAACACTGGGCAAGTTACTTAACCTTTCTGCGCCTCAGTTGTCACATCTTTAAAATGGGAATAATAAGAGTACCTAAAACCACACTGAGCTTTTATGAGTATTATATGAGATAAAAACATATCCATGTGGCACATCACAGTACTCAATAAATATTAGCAATTATCATTTGGGATAGTTTAGAAATCCTGACCAACCAACCTAACAAGGCAATATTTGTAAGTTTCCATTTACCATGCACGATGATACTATTTTTTTTTTTTTCCTGAGACAGGATCTCGCTCTGTCACCCGGGCTGGAGTGTGGTGGTGTGATCATGGCTAACTACAGCCTTGACTTCCCAGGTTCAAGCGATCCTCCCACCTCAGCTCCCTGAGTAGCTGAGACTACAGGACTACAGGCACGAGCCACCACATCTGGCTAATTTTTTTGTATTTTTAGTAGAGACGGGGTTTTGCCATGTTGCCCAGGCTTGTCTTGAACTCCTGGGCTCAAATGACCCGCCTGCCTCGGCCTCCCAAAGTGCTGGGATTACAGGCATGAGCCACCGCGCTCTGCCTCATGTTGATACATTTTGGATAAGGGTGTATTCTGTAAATAAAAAACCAACTTCAAGGTTACTATGAGTTTTGTCTTCTTTCAATGGAGAGAAAATAGAAATAATAAAAAACTGTTTGGAGTGAGCATACTAAAAAAAGAAAAAAAAGTTGCTTGGAGTGTAACTTGGATGGTACATAGAGCTTGAAATGCAGGGGTACTTGGCAGTTTGAGTTTTTTCGTTTTTAACACAGCCCCTTGCAGAGCAGGGCTAACTCAGGCAGTGCACCGAGTGGACATGCGTGGCAGTTTTGACCTTGGTTCTACTTCCCCCTCTAGTAAAACATGCTTCAGAAAGCAGAAACAATAAGGCCTTGTGATCACCTTCTCTTTTGTTTGCAGGCGTAAGTAAATCGAGTGGAAGGGAATGTTTTTTCACCAGTTTGATCTTTAAGGAAAACTTGAATATAATTGAACTATGCATTTTTCTTTTTCATGAAAAGCATGGAATTTCATACTCATTTAGTGAATTTTATGGAGCTCTTCAGTAGGTGTGTCTGAGAATGGCATCGCTTGCTAAAATAAAGGGTATGGTTATGGTCACCAAAGAATGGCATGAGTATGGCCGGGCACGGTGGCTCACGCCTATATAATCCTAGCACTTTGGGAGGCTGAGGCGGGTGGATCACCCGAGGTAAGGAGTTTGAGACCAGCCTGGCCAACATGGCAAAACCCCATCTCTACTAAAAATACAAAAATTAGCTGGGCGTGGTGGTGCACACCTCTAATCCCAGCTACTAGGGAGGCCAAGTCAGGAGAATTGCTTGAAACTGGGAGGTGGATGTTGCACTGAGCTGAGATCACACCACTGCACTCCAGCCTGGGCAAGAGAATGAGCAGAGTGAGACTCTGTCTCAAAAAAAAAAAAAAGAACACCAGGAGTGTCACTCATTAGAAATGTTTCAGAACAAATCTATAAGTGTAAAAAAGGGTATGTAAGAATACTGGGACAATAAAATAACGTTAAGAATTTGTTTCCTTATATAACTGAATGCTTTTAGTTAGCATGCATTCATAATGCTTTAGCTACAGAAGATTTAGTTCTGTGGGGTGAATCCATATGGCATGAAAAAATGAGGAGATGAGATAACGTGTACATTTCTATTTGGTTATCACATATTTGTTGGACCATCTCTAATTACTAATGCTGCATGCACGTAACTGCTTTGAAAATTACCGTCACTGCTATTTATCCACTCTATCATTAAATAATGCAACCCATGTGTAACTTTTAAATTGAGTTGGGACACTCTGGGTGCCTTTTCTGAATGTTAAGGCCAAGTGAGGAGGCTTCGGAAGGGTATTTGCTGGGACTGCATGGACCCTCCCCATTAAAAGGTGAACTTCACTTGTCTGCTTGCTGTCCTTTCCTTAAAAGCACTCCCTTTCTCATGACAACATCAACATGGAAATTACAGCTTGTAATTCTTCACAGCTATTATTTCAGAGAATCAACTGGTGGGCTTTTTATACTCCGGGTGGAAATATTACATGGTCCATGAAAGAAATGACTGAATTCGAACAAAAATAATGAATCTCCCAGTAATGTGAAGACATTTTGAAAAACCTGAAGAGCCATGCTCTGTAAAACCTCTTCATTCTCGTAAGACTTCAAAGATAAAGAACTAAAGACATTATGAGGAAAACTGAGTTGAAGGGATCAAATCTGCAAGTTGAAGGATCACAAAAATATAAAATTAAGCAAATTACTAATTTTGTCCTTCCCAAACACATTATCATCTGCATGCTCCTTTTGGTAATATCTGGATTATCCACTGGTGCTTATCCCATCATGTATACGAGTCAAACTTTTATACACACCTCCCCCACAATTTATAACACTTTATTTAAAAAACTGTATCCCTGGATGGTGCGAACACTGACAGACAGCAATGCTGAGAAGCAAATGTCAAAGACAAGAGGCAGATATTCTCATGAGGGACAGATGGCTGTGGCTGCTGGCAGAGGCAGGGAGAAAGAGGGTGAGGTCCTGCCTGACACTTGGAGCCTCAGTGAATGAAGAGCTCCTGCAACGCCGTTAACAGTTCTGAGTTTAGAACCCAGAGTAGACGATGACTTCATGTATTGTTGAATTCGAATTTTCAGTTTCAAAATAGGTAGATAGAATATACTCACAGTAGAATTTATGATATGGGAGAATTCCTGGTTGAGAAAGGCTTATTCTATTGCCAACTCTAAGAAAGATCAAGAAGAAAAAGACCTGTTTGATATCCGTACAGAAGCACGCACAGGTACACAAATCCCACTGCCATCCATGTTGATCATTTTGAAGTGCATGTCAGTGGCCCACTGTTCAAACATGTACCTTGTTTGACTATGGCAGTGTTAACACATGGGATCTTTATTATGTAGGCACTGCATCAGACCATCTTAGAATTCAACAGAACCTTCAAGATCTTGGTCCAGTATTTTTCAAACTGCACTTTACATTCTATTAGTGGGTCATGAAATCAGTTCATCAGGTTTATAACCAGGGATGTTTTTTAACAAAACAGAGTAGGATACAAAATATATGAGTATATAGAATGCATTATTCTACGAAACTTGTTTATAGTTTCATGTATTTACATACATGGGTATACTCATATATGTAGTAAATTATGGAAAATGTATCAACAAATTCTGATAACGTGGACCTCTGCAGTAGAAAAGTGAATACCCTCTTCAGTCTTCCCATAAAAATACAGATGACACTGGCTGAGCACTCTCGTACATAACTTTGGGTCCGGCACTGTTCCAAGCTCTTCTCATGTATGAATCTATATCATCCTTCATAACAAGCCTATAAGATGGGTGTTATTTACATCTTATATACAAGAATGCTGAGATACACAGAGGGTAAGGAACTTGAACAACGTCACCCAGACAAAAGCAGCAGAGGACGGATTTGACCCTAGACAGCTGGACTCTAGAGTCATGCTCCATGGCCTCTACCTGGAAAGCCATGTTACAACAGGGAGCTCATGTCCTCCCAGATAGCACTGTCCAAGTCTCACCTACTATTACCAGAGCCAGTTCTAGAACACAGCCCAGTTTTCAGTCCTGTGCTTGCCACTGTATCTCATGCAACAGTGTTCTTAGTAAAAGCTGTTTCATGAAGCTGAAATCAAACAGGCTCAAAATAAAAGATACAGATAGACAAGCATACTTGAAAGCGAATATGTTTATTTACATCACTATTTCCTTTTTACAATGCCTCCACCTTTTGAATAATAAAATTTTCCAGGAAATCAGGTAGTTTTAAATTATTAAGATATTTTAACAAATACAATTTTCACCCTATGACTTTTATTTACATGAGTTTTCAAGAGTTTTAAATAGTTCTTTTGAAACTGCACAATATAACCAAAAGGCCTGACTCAGACCCTGCATCTTTTCCAAAAACTTTTAGTCTAGGAAATTATGTTTATAATCAAATCCTTGCAGTTTGGATCTTTTCAGATGAGGATTTTATTAACACCTCTAAAATATGAACCTGCTTCATAAATGATCCATATTTTGTCCGCAAGCTGAACCTATTTGACACTTTTTGATAGTAAGCAAAGATATTTTTGATACCTTAATTAAACTGCTTTGATTAAAACTTTCTGGAAGTTTTCCCTATCAGTCATACAACTCCCTGTGTTGTTGTGTATGTATTCTGAGTACACACTGAATTTATGAGAATGATTGATTTCCGGTCTGACCAGCTCTGAAAGAGACACATAGGGGATTTGGAACTTTATGGCACAGGCATTGGTGCATCTGCTCTCTTTGTCCAGTCATACTTGGGATGCTTAATTTTCCTGATTTTATACATGCAAATCACTTGCTTTTCACAGAATTTACCATTCATCAAATGATTTTCAACGATAACAATGGTCTGACATCCTTTCATGTCATACTGAGATTTCAAATATTTATTAGAGAAACTATAAGACAGATTTTCCTAATATTTTTGAAGTATGAGTTCCTCTGAATAGTTGGTATAACATCCATTAAAAAATAGAAAAGATTAACTTTTTACCATGATCAAAGCTAGAGTTCACAATGAAACACCTGCATAGCTCTGCCCAACGTCTCTGTGACAACAGCCAAGGGGCCAGTCTTGAATATCATGCAGCAGCAATAGAGGTATCATCCATGAGTCGACCCTGTGGCTTTAAAGTGGGAAAAACAAAGTGGGCTTACAAAATTATAATATAATAACAAAAGCTCTATTAACTGGAAGGATTTTGAGATTCTTGAAACTGTTTTACAAAAACAGAATAAATGAATGTAAGCATCAAAACAAAAATGGTGATATGGTGATTCTCCTCCTTTCACCCCACCTCTTTCTTTCTTCACTTGCACCTGGGGATGGCCACGGCACAGGCTGGGAGCCGCCCTCTCCTGTAGCCATCACCAGCTGACTCTGCACTTCCACCCGAAGAATCCTCTTCTGTCAGTACTTCTCTCTCAACCCTGCGTTCCAGCAGCTACTGCCAGGCCATTTCCCACTGACGGCATGTGGAATGGAACCTTGTTTATCATTCCTGCTTAACTGATAAGTTTTATTCTCTCTCTCTTGCTCAGGGCCCTCCTATGTCTCAAGCTTTAAGCAGGCCCAGAGCCTGAGCTGACAGGTAAGTTCCTTTTGGGGACTCAAGGTTGCCCAATCTCCTGTTTGAGAAAAAGTGTCTGCAGTGAATTCCAATGCATGCTGCAAGAATAAAAGTGGCAGATAAAAACAAAAACTGCCCTATCTCTAAGATCACTGATTGAAAGAATTTAAAACACCATGCCAGAAAAGTCAAGACTAAGAATGAATAAAAGGTATCATAACTGTTTTTAGTTGTAAAATTTCTGGCAGGTTAACAACATCCCAGAGGGATAGCTAATAGCTAAAAGAATAAAATTCTTACAAATAATTTTATTTTATTATACAGATATACAATAGCAGACCTTTGTGGGGAAAGCAGGAGAAAGATGATCAGGAAATAAAACAGAAGAGTGTTCACAATCAAAAGTGATTTGCTATGCTTTAAGCAGAAAGATTCTGAGGAATTCCCAAGGCAGTGAAGACAGCACTCCTGTTTTCAGTTTGTTGCTGCTGTGGTTGTTCAGATGTATATAGGGGTGTGTGTGTACATACATACATAAACATAGCTAAGTATAGCTTCCAGACATTCACGGCAGGAATGGAGTGAGTGAAATAGGTTTCCAATCCTTGATTCTTGACTATTTTTTTAGTACTGATGGAAGCTGCTCAATTTTAGAAACAAAATCATGGCTCAAGCTAGTGAAATTCCTGCCAAATGTAGCTTTTACAAGCAGGAGCAAAAAATGAGTGCATCATACAATTAGAAAACCAAAGTCTTTTATTCTAAGGAAGAAAAGTATGGATTTGTGCTTGCCTAGGACATCACTGTCCAGTATGGCAGCTACTAGTCACATTTAGCTATTAAGCACTTGAAGTGTGGCAGTGTAACCAAGCAAACTTAATTTAAACTGAAATCTCAATAGCCACATGTGGCTAGTGGCTATACTGGACAGCACAGCTCTAAAGTTTAATACAGGTGCACTGGGACCTAAAATTTTAGTCAGTGATTGTCCAATAAGTGGGAAAGGGTAATCCTCAGCCACTGTCCTTAGTGTGACAAGTAAAAAAAAAAAATTGTAGACATTTACGGTATACAACATGACGTTTTGAGATATGTACACTATATATACACTGTGGAATGGCAATTTTTTTTTTTTGAGACAGAGTCTCACTCTGTTGCCCAGGCTGGAGTGCAATGGCATGGTCTCGGCTCCCTGTAACCTCTGTCTTCCAGGTTCAAGCGGTTCTCCTGCCTCAGCCTCCCAAGTAGCTGGGATTTCAGGCACCCATCACCACACCCAGCTAATTTTTGTATTTTTACTAGAGATGGGGTTTCACCACGTTAACTAGGCTGGTCTCGAACTCCTGATCTCAAGTGATCTGCCTGCCTTGGCCTCCCAAAGTGCTGGGATTACAGGCATGAGCCACCGCGCCCGGCCAAAATTTTGTAATTATAAGTTTTCGCTACTGATAAAAGAGCTGGCTCTGTGGAGTCCGGTGAACATTTTCGGCAGCAGTCAAGTTGCTAGAAGGTGGCACCTGTACTCAGAAAAGGGTCCCTGCAGTTAAAAAGGGCATGCTAGTCATACCAAAAAAGTGAGGCCGGGCGTGGTGGCTCACGCCTGTAATCCCAGCACTTTGGGAGGCCAAGGCAGGCGGATCACGAGGTCGGGAGTTGTAGAGTATCCTGGCTAACAGGGTGAAACCCCGTCTCTGCTAAAAATACAAAAAATCAGCCAGGCGTGGTGGCGGGCACCTGTAGTCCCAGCTACTCGGGAGGCTGAGGCAGGAGAATGGCGTGAACCCGGGAGGCGGAGCTTGCAGTGAGCCGAGATCACGCCACTGGACTCCAGCCTGGGCAACAGAGCAAGACTCTGTCTCAAAAAAAAAAAAAAAAAAAAAAGTTTATTTTCTGGAACCTTTCCTTGTGAATTTAAACACTACCCAGAAGAGGTTTACCTTGAGAGAAAATCAAAAGACTGAACGAGCATTAGTTGGGATTAGGTTTGGGTCTCCTGAGCACCCGGGAAAGGAATGAAAGAGAATAATTGATGGAACCAAAAACCTCTCCTTTTCAGTATTAGTTACTCTAGTATTTCAAACAAGCTATTTCTGTGCAGCTAGAATATGATCAAGTCTACATACATCTGAATGATTCAAACAGTACTTCTAAGCTTAAAAATAGCAAACTTCAAAAAGTCTAACAGCTAAAGGGACATTACGGAGGCCACCTGTTCCCCTCTGTTCCCCCACCTGGTCATGAGACTCATCCCCTGCAGAGTGACTTCACCAAGGAAGTGTGCGGCCAATGGAAGTGTCTTTAGACTGAAGGGATCTGGTGAAAATGTTTAAAAAGCCACTGTTTAAACACAAGGAGATCCAAAATTATGAGATTTTTCTTTTACAATTTATTTATTTATTTTGAGACAGCATCTTGCTCTGTCGCCCAGGCTGGAGTGCAGTGGCGCAATCTCCACTCACTGCAAGCTCTGTAAGCTCCGCCTCCTGGGTTCAAGCAACTCTCCTGCCTCAGCTTCCCGAGTAGCTGGGACTACAGGTGCCCACCACCATGTCCAGCTAATTTTCTGTATTTTTAGTAGAGACAAGGTTTCACTGTGTTAGCCAGGATGGTCTCTGACCTCGTGATCTGCCTGGCTTGGCCTCCCAAAGTGCTGGGATTACAAGTGTGAGCCACCACGCCCTGCCTCTTTCACAATTTAAAAGTATGATGTGGAATAGGAGCTTGGGAGGGTTAATTATTTTTATACACATAGAAAAAAACTGTTTAAAAGTCTGGAAATATAAAAGCTGGCAGAGTACAGAGAATATATTAACAGATAATTTATCAAATCCTGGATTATATAAACAAGGAACGGTTCCCCCAAACTTGAATAAGACAGACACAAAAAAGGAAGTAGTGAGTAATATGAACTGTCATTCCACATGAGGGTAGAAACTTAAAAGAGGGCGCACAGCAGTGACATATATTCATGTATATGTATATTCATGTATATGTATGTTAGACGGACACCAGAAGCATGTGGAGATGGCTCTTATTTAGGTATCGGGGAGTGACAATCAGAGGTGGGCTGCTGAGCTAAATGAACCACTCGTCCCTCCAATTCACTCTGTTACACACTGCCCATCCTACGTATTCTTTTATTGTAGGAATCTGGAAATTGTGTAATTATAAAAAAAAAAAACATTAAATCAGAGTGTAGTTTCTGAGAGAGGATCATTTTCAGAAGAGAGCTAAATCTAGTATTACACAGTTACAGGGAATCAGAAAAGTTTAAGGATATTTAAAGTTAATTCATTTTGATGAAAGACTAGTTACAAACAAATTACAATTTGAAAGCATACTTTACTAAACCAAAGAGAAAATATGCTTAAGGATATTATGAAGATAAATCATTATTTACCTAAGGAAATACAAATCTTTGAAATTAGATTCTATAAAAAGTAACTATAGAAATGAATAGCAATATTGCCAAATACATATAATAAAAGGCAAAACTATCACTGTTGGTCTCAAAATGCTGTTCAGTAAAGTTTACATGAAAAAGAAGTCTGTTTGTTTTTAAGACTTTGAATTTAAAAAGCAGAAAATTGCTAAGCTTTACCTTAACAAAAATACTGGTAGGTATAAAACGCCTGAGCAGCTGATTTGTGAAGTTAGGAAATCTAAGCAAGTTGATGTTGAGAGACGGCAGCTGCTGGTATCCAGCCATCAGAGGATAGAAATTATATAGCATTTCCTGCTCCGTGCCGGGGAGGATACGTAATCGAATCTGCATCATAAAAAGTCACAGAGAAAGATAATCAAATACACATATGTGCAATATCTATATGTTGTTACCCTCAATTATTTACAAAAGATTGGATAACCAAATCCTTCTAGTGAAATATTCACTCTCTCCTAGTCCATCTTCCAAAAAGATTCCAAAGTGTAGGGCTGAATTAGTATGAGTTTAGGACATGGCAGACAGGAAATGTGTAAAAAATAGATGCAAGATTTCTCAGTTTCTACCAAGACCTACAATGAGTAACTTATACCTCCTAAAGAATGAGAACTCCAGGCAGGTGAATATTTTCTCTGTCTTAGCCCAGGTAGATTTTATGTTCACAATATGTAAAGGGATAATTTGTAAAAGAGTCTCTACTTGTAGACATTATGCCAATACAAGATGAATTAGTTCTAATTTATTTAGTTGTTTCTGTTTTCTTTTAAGGATTTTACCTTTGTGTTAACTAACTGCAGGAGGAAAAAAAAAGACGTTTTGAAAATCTTTGACAATACTTTTAAAAAGTATACAAACTGGTAAGATTTTAGCATCCTTATATTTCTCACTATTTATATAAGTCAACACCTGGAAAAAATCAAGACACTCAAGAAAAAAGCTTACTCATTTGTAAATATTATAGTTGGTATATTTAATACTGTATATTATAAATATAAAACAGTAGCTGAACATACAGCATATTTCATATAAAATTCTATTTTGCATTTAACAACAAACACAGCACTCGGAATATGCAGGGCAGTTGATTAGTCAGGATAGACGCTTCCAGGTGTGAAGACACATTTGTTCTCTAATTACGCCCTTGTTAATTGAAAAGTATTTCCTGACTTTGGAGGGGCATCTGTGTTATCCCTCTGACAGTGAAGGACAGGACTCTCACTGAAGCATGGTTTTGCCTGGGTATTTTGTTTGCTCACTTAAAAACTTGATGAACTTTTCCAACTCTGATTTGACTGAACGAATAAAAAAATCTAGATAATTTAAAGTATAGAAACAAAATTGTATCTAAACACACCAATGGTTAAGTATATTCTACGCAAAATCAAAATTTCTATAAAACTTCACTGATAGAAAAATGGGCTGTTAATATTAGGACAGTGAAGTCTCCAGGCCTGACACACACACACACACAAACACACACACTCATCAGTAATAAGGGGATATTTTTAAGTTTTTCAGGAATTATAACATATTATAATATAGTCCAAGGATTTGTGGACTTTTGTTTTATAAGAAGAACCCACATGTCTGATCTCAATGATGTGACAAGGGTAACCCACCTTTATAGGTAGCTGCACTTAAGGTGCTTAAAAATTCACTATTACCAAAACAACAGGGACCACAGTCAGCTTTACTCAGTTCATTCACAAAAACTAAAGGTACAGCTCTCTGTTTCCTGGTGCACTTTTGTGTCAACATAAGCATCACAAGATATGACCTGTACCTGTTTGAGACCTGAGAACATGAAGGCATCACTGGGCTCCACAGAAATTTCCACATCTTGAACTAAGTCGGTCTTATTCTGTAGGTGATACTTGACAGGCAAGGACTCTCTGACACGCCCAAATGATGGCAGATCTACAGAGAAAGACGACACATTTCTCTTGGTTTAAAAAATAGCTCCCCACTTATGGCTTCGTTTTGCAAATGAATCTCATTCAACGGACACAGTATCATTTAAATTAATGATGTTACTGTACTCTTGCCAGATAAGAAAATTCTTTGATTGGACAACAGCAATAGGACTATGATAAAACAGGCTAAGGAAATAAATGTCCTTCTAAAAATGACTGGTCTAGACAGGGTCCTGGCTATCAGGAACTGAATTGTATTTTAGGGATCATTTCTTAAATCCGTAAAAGATTTCCCAAAGTATCAATCATGGTTCCTAAACTAGAATAAGCAAAAGCTGTGTTTCAGTGACGTTATAAGTAAAACTTTCATTCACTCATTTGTGGATACACTGTTGTTTGGGGTGTGTGTGTGTGTGTGTTCTGGCAGTTCTGCCATTTTATTTTTCCTAGGATACAAAAACATGGAAGGCTTCATGAATTTGGGGTGTCATCCTTGCATGGGGCCATGCTCATCTCTGCACCGTTCCCATTTTACATATATGCTGTTAAAGTGGGCACTATAAACAGTTTTTTCAAATTACAGACATCAGGATAACCAAACAGTTGATAAAGGGAAGTTTCTCTTGATAAAGTATTCCAGTAAAGAAAAAATGATGGACAGATGTTACCTGCCTCCTGGTGGGAGCACATACACTATGAAGTATTCTTGCCAAAAACTTGACCCTGAATCTGATCAAGCCTACAGACAGGCTGCCAATTTATAGGGACAGAGAAACATTTAAAAACAGCACTATGTAATCTCCAAAATCCAGGCTGTGGGAAACTCTATAGGACAAATGACTTAGTTTCTTCAGCAAGGAAGAGATGGGGGGAGGGAGAAGATGGACAAAATGGTAGAGAAAGTGGTATTGGAAGAGGTGATGCAGGGGTTAATGGTTGGGAGGAGAGGAGAGGGGGTATGGGGGAGAGAGAGGCAGTCAACCTATCTGCCTACCTATAGGTTATAGGATAGTATAAGACTTATCCATCAATTGCAGTGTATAGTCCTCAAAATAAACTGAAAAAACATCCAGAGTTAACTAGGAAAATTTCAACATTGGAATTTGATGACATTAAGACATTACTGCTAATTTTTAAAGTCGTGATAATGGTACTGTAATTATATTTTTTAAAATAGCCATTATTTTTAAAACAGGCATATCAAAGTATTTATGGTTTTGTATTTAGGGATTTGTTTCAAAATAACAGGGGTAGGAGGAGTGTGTAGAAGTAGAGATGAAACAAGACTGGCCATAAGCTACTTTTACAAATGTTGAAAAACTTTCATAATAGAATGTTAAAGTAACTAAACTCTTAGAGGTCAAAATAACTATTATTATTGGGTCAAGTAATATCAAGTAAAATGTTAATTCCGCTACCTGCATTCACATGGAGAGGGATATTCTCCACAATCACATGCGGCAGAGTGATGACAGTTGTGATGACAGGGATGTTCTCCATTGCTGAGGTCCTGTGGTGGAAGAGGTCATCTTTTTAAACTCTTTTTAAACTATGAAAGAAGTTCATCAAAAACAGGAAACATGTATTCACCAACTAGTTTCAAAGGAAATATGTTACTTATCCATTTCCCAAAACATTATTATTATTATTATTTTATTTTATTTTTTTGAGATGGAGTCTCGCTCTGTTGCCCAGGCTGGAGTGCAGTGGCGCAATCTCGGCTCACTGCAAGCTCTGCCTCCCAGGTTTACACCATTCTCCTGCCTCAGCCTCCCGAGTAGCTGGAACTACAGGTGCCCGCCACCACACCTGGCTAATTTTTTGTATTTTTAGTAGAGATGGGGTTTCACCTTGTTAGTCAGGATGGTCTTGATCTCCTGACCTCCTGATCTGCCTCTCAAAGTGCTGGGATTACAGGAATGCGCCCGGCCAATTTTTTTTTTTTTTTTTTTTTTTTTTTTTGAGACAGTCTCACTCACCCAGGCTGGAGTGCAATGGTGTAATCTTGGCTCACCGCAACCTCCAATCCCAGGTTCAAGTGATTCTCCTGCCTCAGCCTCCTGAGTAGCTGGGACTGCAGGCACGTGCTACCATGCCCAGCTAATTTTTGTATTTTTAACAGAAATGAGGTTTTGCCATGTTGGCCAGCCTGGTCTCAAACTCCTGACCTCAGGTGATCCACCTGCCTCAGCCTCCCAAAGTGCTGGGATTACAGGAGTGAGCCACCGCACCAGGCCTCCCAAAACATTATTAAAGGAAATAGTTGTGTGAAGTTAAGAGCTTTTAAAATCACACTTCTGAGTATTTCCAATTAACAAACTGTTATAACCCAGGGCTGCTGTGTGTCACCAGTGGGGAATAAGTCAGGAGGTATGTCAGACTGCCAATCATGACCCACACCATTTAATACAGTGTTTTGGTAGCAAGACTTTCTCAATTCAGGAATAGTGCAGTGATTTACGTTATGACACAAATTCCTTAACTCACTGAGGATGGTTTACAGGTGGGCCCCAGACCACTTTGAAGAGCACTGTTGTAACTCACTATACGTATATAGTAGAAACTGAAGAACTAAACGTATTTTACTATCAACAAACACAGTGGTGTTCCAATATTTATGGAGGTGAAGTAACATTATGAAACTGTTAAATATTTTCCCTGTGGTACAGCTAAAGTGGGAACTACAGGGGTGGTGCCAGGGAAATCCCTTGTGAGTCTAAGGGTGGAGCAGCTGACATGATGTGCAAACTATCACAGAGCAAAAGCAACAGGCAAAGCATCTAAGCCCTCATCAATAAGAAATGGATGTATCCCTGTAGTAATACTATAGTATGATGGAATAATTCAGCAGTGCCTTTAAAATGCTGTTTTGACACCTGCAAACAAAAAAATAAAACTAAACATCAATATAGTAAATTCAGGAATGGGGAAAAGAAAGGTTTATTTACTTCTTAGTAAAATTACGTATTTCTCCGTTCTTAAAAAGTTTCTGCTTTAGTTTCCAACATGGTAAATATTTATGCATATAACTAACATAAATAAGCTGTTTAGGGTTCTCAATGATTTTTCAAAGTGTAAAGGTGTCTTGAGACCAAAAAGTTTGAGAACCGCTGGCCTACAGTTGCCTTTTTTATTTTCTGCCTTTGTCAGGTTTAGGTATGGGTGCTCTTCACGAACAAACCCAGGGAATTTTCCTTCTTGTTCTATGCTTTGCATATAATTTATAACATGAAAACAATAAATCATACCATGCAATTACATATACTAAACATATATTCTTTGAAGGCAATTTCATGAATTTCCTCCAGTTACTGGTTTTTTTAGGTTAAAAAATTTTTCCTTTAGTCAATTTTGATAATTTATAACTTTTTCATGACAGCCATAACATTCAGATCTTCCTACTCATTACTCTGAGTTGTATAAACATTCCCTTAAAACTAATATCTTCTGATTCCTTTCTCATTTTTAAGTAATACATTTTATTCCTTGTTTTAAAATTTCTGAAAATAACTACGCCTCACCAACAGGATAACACATGAATATCATGTATCTACTTCCCAGTCTAAGAAAGAAATTACAATGATACAATTGAATCTTCCTGCAGAGCCCTTCCTGCTTGTATCCCCCTACCCCAAAGGTAACCACTATCCTGAATGGGGTATTTATCAATCCTATGTATTTTATACTTTTCCAAATTATGTATGTAGTCCTAAGAAATACATAGCATGTTTTTCAATGTCATATAAATCAATTTATTCATATTCTCATCAGTAGCTTGCTTTGTTCACTTTACCTTAAGATGTTGATGGTGTAGCTCTGGTTCATTCATTTCACTGAAATACAGTATGACACTGTATGAATGTGCCACAATTTATTCTTTTCTATTGATGGGCATTTACGGTTCCCCCCCTCCCCATTTTTTTCCTATTACAATCAATGCTGCTAAGAACTTTTTTTTTTTAACAGGGTCCTGCTCTGTTGCCCAGGATAGAGTGCAGTGGCACAATCTCAGCTCACTGAAACCTCCACTTTTTGAGTTCAAGTCATCCTCCCACCTCAGCCTCCTGAGTAGCTGGGACTACAGGTGTGCATCAACAAGCCCGGCTAATTTTTGTATTTTTTGTAGAGACAGGGTTTTGCCATGTTGCCCAGGCTGGTCTCAAACTCCTGAGCTCCAGCGATCCTCCCACCTAGGTCTACAAAAGTGCTGGGATTACAGGTGTGAGCCGCTGCACCCAGCCCATGAACATTCTTACACATACATCCTTTGTGTACAGATTTAGTTTGGCTAAAATTTCAATAGCATATAAGTCACAAATTATGACAAGCACAAATTCAGCTTTAATTTTTTTTTTCAGGTTTGTGTTCATATCCACGTGACTTCTGCTCTTCAGAATGACAGAAACTCTCAAATATTAAGTGACAAAGATGAATAATAAAGGTGTCAGAATAACAAAGACATTGAAGAAAAGACAGGATTGAAATAATTCTTACCTTTTCCAAGAGATAATATAATGCCCGGTTGCCACTCCACCTTCAACATTTCCAAGAGATGGGCATTGAAGACAAAAGCATTCACTAGCACTCTCTCCAGTCTGTAAGATAACTATAGGGAAAAGTCTTTACACTCCTTATGCAATGGTTTCATCTACGAAAGGAGAGTTTCACATCCAAGTAACAGAACAAAAAAAGAACACCTCACCCACTATATATTACTTGTAGAGACTTAGAAAGTAGGGTTCAGAGATGTTAAATGACTTTTTCAAGGTCACGAAGTTCACTATTTTTGCTAATGTATCAATATTCCATCACAATAAAACCCAATGAGGCATCTGTATATCTGCAAGAAAGTCCTATGGAAACTAATGAATACGAAAAGCTTAGAGACAGAATCAATATCTTATGGTGATTGTTTTTCTTTTTCCAAATTATTTCATGCCTCCAAAGTAAACACTTTGGGGTAGAGAAAAAGAAAATAGAAAATTTCAGTTAAAGTACTCAAAATATCATTCCAGAAAATTGTGGCTTTCTCTGAGTAAATACATACAGGTTGACCATCCCTAATCTAAAAATCTGAAACCAAAATGCTTCAAAATCTGAAATTATTGAGTGCCAACACAACACGCAAAGGTTATTCTAAAAGGAAGTGCATCCAGGTGTGGTGGCTCACACTTGTAATCTCACTTAGGGAGGCCAAGGTGGGAGGACTGCTTGAGCTCCAGGAGTTTGAGACCAGCCTGGGCAACACAGGGAGATCTCATCCCTATAAATAATTTAAAAATTAGCCAGGTGTGGTGGTGTGCACCTGTGGTCCCAGCTACTTGGGAGGCTGAGGTGGGAAAATAGCTTGAGCCCAGGAGTCCGAGGCTACAGTGAGCCACGATCCTGCCACTGCACTCCAGCCCGGGTGACAGAGTGAGACTTTGGCTCCAAAATGAAAATAAATTTTTTTTTAAAAGAGGAAATGTTCTTTAAAGCATTTCAGATTTCAGATTTTTAGATGAGGGATGCTCATCCACTAAGTATAATGCAAATATTCCAAAATCTGAAAAATCCGAAATCTGAAACACTTCTAGTACCAAGCATTTCAGGTAAGAGATACTCAGCCTGTATTACTAATAGCACTCATACCGCCTCACTATTGCCTCACATGGCCATTCACCTCTGTGCAAGAATGCTTTCCTCCTGCCAATTTTATAGCAAACTCCCTCATGACAAGATAAGCGCCCATTCAAACCAAGTCTTCTCAACCTTTCAGCTCTCCAGAGCCTGCAATGCCTCAGCTTCAAATGCAAGCAGGCAACAGTACTTATTTAACGGCAATTTTAGCAATCTGTGAGTGAAACTCCGAAGGAATAACAACAACAAAGTTTCTAAACATTAGGCTATTTTTATGGTTTTCTAATAAAGACGGTTGTGACAGATTAATGGAGGTCTGATTGTGGACAGATAACAGCAGTGAAAGGGAAAAAAGCTGGATCAACCTTTGCTTTAATTAAGTACTTTTATGTAATGTTAAAGACTTGGAAATGATATTGTAGCCCAGTAAATAAAACATATATCAATTTGAGCCTCTAGAGATCGCCTTTTGAAACACCTGGGCCATTCATATTAAACTCTACCAAAGTTCTCCTTAATTCTAAGAAGTTAAACAAAATGATCACAATGTTTATTAACAATTAACATTAGGTAGTCAATTTGTGACAAAGAAGAGCTACACTGCTGGTTTTGAAGACAGAGGAAGGAGCCACATGCAGAGGAGTGCAGGTGGCCTCTATAAGCTGGAGAAGGCAAAGAAACAGATTTTCCCTGAGAGCCTCCAGAAGGAATGCAACCAGGCTGACACCTTGTTTTTTGGACTTCTAACCTGTAGAACTTTAATATAGTTGAATCTTTGTCATTTTAAGCCACTAACTTTGTGGTTGTTTGTTATAGCAGCAGTTACAAACTAATATACTAGAAGTTCAAGCCAGAGATTATTCCTTAATTTAGTAAACACTTATTAGCTAAGTACTATGATGCTGGCAATATGAAGATGATTAAGACACAGCTCAGGTTCTAAGGGAACACACAGTCTAGTAAGGGAGCCATATTTACAAATAAGAAATTGCAATATAATATGTTAAGTGTTACAATGTAGGTATGTATCAAACACCATGGGAGTAAAGAAGGAAGAGTACTTAGCCCTGCTTGGGAGGAACAAGAAGTTCAAGTTTACAAGAGCCCTGAAGAGCAAGCCAGAATTCAACAGGTTGAAAAAGATGAAGAAGGTTTTAGACAAAAGTTCCAAAGATATGTTCAAAAGTACCTGGGGGCAATGTTGGACGAATGCCCTAAGTTTGTCTTGGTTTAAACCTGGGAGAGAGCAAAGGGCAGCAGACAGCCTGGGGTAGAGGCAGCTGGGAAGGTCAGCCAGAGCCTGACCAGGTGAGGTCCAGTGTGTCACAAACTCTAGTGGCAATATGAAAGGCAGGATAGGGAAGAGAATGACTGCCAAGGAAGAAAACAGTTAAGGACCAGTTCTATAGACCAGGTGAGAGAAATGGTGAGGATGGCACCGAGAATGGAGATGAAAAGCTGGATTCGAAAAACGTTTGGATGTGGGTGTGAAGGATAGATGTGCGTGTGAAGGGGTGTAGTTTTTTTCTCTACAGTTTCCAGCTTAGATCAAGTGTATGTACAACAACCCTTCCAACTAGACAACCCCTCCAACTGGACGAGGGAATGCAGCAGCCTAAGGTCGTGTGGCAGCTGAAGACTTGTAGAGAAAGAACAAGAGAACCAACGTCAGGATACTGGAAATGACCAACACTGAAAGAAAAGGAATCAGCAAGAATGGACAAATAACCAGCTTTTATCGAGCTGTTAGAAAATGAGCACTGAGCTAAGATATTTCATATTTTCTCATATATATTACTTAATTCACATACATCATCCTCTTTGACTCTAAGAAGTGATGAAAGGAACCATCCAAGTTCACAAAAGAGCATGTTGTAGGGCTGAGAACTGAATCTAGTTCAGTCTGACCCTAAAGCTCATTATTCACAATTAGCACAATAAGGAAAAAGGGAAGGAGACAGAAAAACAAAGTAGGACAGAGACAATGATTTCCAAACACACAAGAGAAAACCAAGTTTCAAGGAGAGATGAAAAAAACTCATGAAGACATTCTGAAAGCAAAAGATATTATTAGTACTTTTTAAAACCGGAAAGGTGTTGTCCTGGGTTTGAATCAGTCTTAAAAATTGTTTTAGTTGGGTGACTCAGAAAATTTATCTTCTATTTTTCTATTTTCCAAAGTTTCTTTAATAAATACCTTTTCTCATTTCAAGTTATGAAAAACAGTAAACATTAAGAGTTAATGAGAAAAAAATCTTTAAAAAGTTCAAAAATGAAAAAAGAATTCTTTTTGTGAAATACATTTTCAAAGTATAACTTCCTTAGAGTAGGAAAAAAGTCTGACCTTTTAAAATTAGGTATACTCAAGCAAATGGTGTTATAAATGACACTAATTCCACCTCAATTCCATATGCATTTGCTTTCACGAGTACAGGTCTCAAGTTCCCTCACTTAGCAAAAAGCTAATTAACTCTTCCATTGCCAGCTTATACACACACACGCATGTGCACAATTCTCCTGCTCTTTGAGTGGGAATGAACCAAAGACTCACCATTATCCACTTGAGACTCTAGCTGGTCCACTGTGGTCATAGATGGAGCAAGCTGGAGCTCACTGGAAACAATAGTGAGGGCCCAGGGTGAGGCACTTAAGAGGTCCGTCATCAACAGAAAGGGGATGTCAGCATAAACCCTTTCCAGGTGCTCAAACTGTCACAAATGAAGACAAAAGGTCTGTCGGGAATTACATTAATCCATTTTAACATTTCAGTCCATTTTTATAACCTAAATGATTTCTAGTATGCCTCAAAGAAACATACCTTGGTAGAAACAAATTTAACGGCAACATCAAATGGAAAGACTGTTTCAATTGTTACAGTTTCATCCTGCAAGAAAATGTAAAGGGCACATTCATGGATTTTCTAAATCTTTTTATATAAAGTTTTAAAAAATACAATCACTGACCAATAAATAATCCCAAATTATACATACTAAGAAGTAAAGGCCTTTCTTTTAGATAACATTTGTAAAATTCTGTGTCGAGAGAACTGAGTACTATTTTTTTTTTTTTTGGAGACAGGGTCTCACTCTGGCAACCAGAATGGAGGACAGTGGCACCATGACAGATCACTGCAGCCTAAAACACCCGGGCTCAAGTGATCCTCCTGAGTAGCTGGGACTACAGGCACACTACTATGCCCGGCTACCGTATTTTATTTTTTTAGAGATGGGGTCTTGCTATGTTGCTCAGGCTAGTCTTGAACTCTTGGCCTCATGTGATCCTCTTGCCTCAGAACCCCAAAGTGCTGGTACTACAGGAGTGAACCACGGCAACTGGCTAAAGTGTTTTCTTATACATTATTTATCTCTGGATCTAATGAAGTGGGCAGGGCAGGCATCATCACCATTTTACAGAGGAGGAATCAGATGTTCCACAAAGCTAGGGTCTTCCTTTTGTCTAAGTTCTTACTACACCTCAACTCAAAATGACTAATAAGAAAGATAATAATAATGTAATGTGACAGACACTGCTATCATCCATATACGTGTATTATGTAATGTTCATAATCACGCAAGGAAACAAGTGCTGTTATGATTGCCACTTTAAGATGAGGTCATGGAGCCTACACTCTTAACCAACATGCTACATCTCCTTTCTAAAAGAGTCTGTTAGAAAAACAATGGTGGGTGGGCACGGTGGCTCACACCTGTAATTCCAGCTTTGGGAGGCTGAGGTGGACAAATTGCTTGAGCTCAGGAGTTCGAGACCAGCCTGAGCAACATGGCACAACCCTGTCTCTACCAAAAATACAAAAAATTTGCTGAGTGTGGTGGTGCACACCTGTAGTCCCAGTTACTCGGGAGGCTGAGATGGGTGGATTGCTTGAACCCCGGAGGTGGAGGCTGCAGTGAGCCAAGATCGTGCCACTACACTCCAAGCTGGGCAACACAGTGAGACCCCATGTCAAAATAAAAAAATAAAAGAAAAAAGAAAAAAAAAACAATGGGGTTATTTCATCTTTCAAAACAAATAACACAACCTCTTGGTAAGAAACCTTTAAAAAAGATCATACTGGTTAAAAGCTCAGGCTGTAATGCCAGACAGAGCTGAATTCTAATCCTGGCTCAATACATACTTACTAGCTCTGTGACCTTGAACCTAATGATGTGACCTTGGGAAAGTTATACAGGTTTTCCGAAATGCTTGGGGCCCAGTGTCTCCGATTTTTTGGATTTGGGAATATTTGGATTATACTTACTGGCTGAGCATTCCAAGTCCAAAATGCTCCTGGGAGCATTTCCTTTGAGTGTCATGCTGGCACTCAAAAAGTTTCAGATTTTGGAATGTTTTGGATTTTGAATTTTCAGATTTGGGATGCTCAACTCATGCAGTCTCTTTAAGTCCCAGTTTCATAATCCTCACAGGCTTGTTAGAAAAATCAAATGAGATAATACATATAATGTGCTAAGACTGGCACCCTTATCTCCTAAGCCACCATATAGGACTCTATGTATTATACCAGGCTATGAGAAATTTTCAACAGTACATTACATGCCTTCTTCTCTCCCACTTGGGAAATACTAACAATTTTGAGAAGGTTTTCTTTCCCAATGACTAGTAAATAGCCCACAGCCCAGACTCTGTGCAGTAACAAAACTACAAATCCCCAAATTGCTATAGGCCTTCTCCTCTGCTGGGCTGAGGACCCAATTCCTAAGAGAAAAAAACATTACTGTCAGGACCAAGAAGATACCAAATATAATGTTCTACTAACAAAAGAGAACATAAACACTACATACAGCATAGTTAAATCTATTTAGAAACATGGCCTGTTAAAGATCTCTAGAAATAGAAAAGAGATCAACAAGAAATACAGAGAGTTAGCAGTTGCCTTCGAGTTGTGAACTGTAACTGTGATCGTTCCTATTTTCACTTCTATGTGCACTTACCAAAAACAATTTTTACCAGTATTTTTTAATAACACAAAAATGCTTTTCAAAGGGAGACCTCCTTTTCTCCAGAACCTTCTCTATATAAGTCAACTTACAGATCTTATCTCATGTGTGATTTGCTTGAGATCTCAAACCTATTGATCTTCTATATGAAAAGCCATATAGGCCGGGCCCAGTGGCTCACGCCTCTAATCCCAGCACTTTGGGAGGCCAAGGTGGGCAGATCACCTGAGGTTGGGAGTTCAAGACCAGCCTGACCAACATGGAGAAACCCCGTCTCTACTAAAAATACAAAAAATTAGCTGGGCGTGGTGGTGCATGCCTGTAATCCCAGCTACTTGGGAGGCTGAGGCAGGAGAATCGCTTGAACCCCGGAGGTGGAAGTCACAGTGAGCCAAGATGGTGCCACTGCACTCCAGCCTAGGCAACAAGGGCAAAACTCCGCCTCAAAAAAAAAAAAGAAAAGCCATATAAGCTAATTTTCTGTTTAATGTTTGAGCAGTGAATGCCAGCCTAAACAAATCTCAACATAAGTGATGTTTAAAAAAGTTTAATTAAAATTTATAACAGACTATAAGCACCTAAACTGCTTATTTTATGCTTATTTTATAGGTAAACTAAAATAACACAAAATGGGAATAGTCCACATATGATGCTTCATAAAGAAGCTATAAAAAAAATACCTTGTGACACTTGCAAACAATTTCTTTTTCTTCAACGGTTGTATTTATCAGGTAAGAAACATATACAAGAAACATTCTGGAACCCACCGTTCCACAGCGAACATACAACATTTTTTCCAGCTGTAACAAAATAAATGTTGTAATTTAATTAGTATTACAGATATTTCCTCTTGATATATATTCTAGGATAATGTTCCCACCTTCTAGAGTTTATTCATACCAACTGGCTAAATTCTTTATCACTTTTACAGAATGTTACAATGTAACTCATCAATGCTCCCACTGTAGAAGAGTACTCTGATTACACTGTGACCACAGCATAAGGGTGGGATCATTACTACTGCATCTTTTAGAAATTGTTATTCTTTAACTTCCAAAATATTTTTCTATCTAGTTTGGAAGCAGAAGTTGACTGAGAAGTTAACTGCACTAAGTTACAAACAACGGTTACTTTATTAGCCCACTAATTCATGTCAAGCATGTTTTCTAAATTCCCTTGTAGATAAACTGCTGAAGACATTTTACACATTTAAGTATGTAAAATGTGTATGAAATGTTCATTAGTTAAATCACTTTTTCAGTCCTAGAATATGTTGTTAAAACGCTCTGAACTGTTAAAAACTCACTATATATTTAAAACTACAAACTAATTGATTTCCTCTTCAATCCCAGTTGACCAAGTTTACCTGTTCCCCTGGATGTAAGTCTCCAACAGGAATGTCAGTGAGTAAAGCTGGGTAGGATTCATCGCACAGTTCCGTTCCATGAAGAGTCACGTGAGTCTTCTGAGTTAAATTGGCATCCTGTCCTAAAAGAGTTAATATTGGTTCTTCAAAACAAAGAATTCAAACATTATCCCAATAATCAATACTGTGTGAAGAGCACTATGCCATACCTTCTTCTAAACAAAAGTCCTAGAGTTGACATCAATGATGCTTATTTAATGTTGGATTAATACTGATCAAACTTACAAAAAGGAATGCTTACCTGGTTTTAAGCCAGCAGTGAGCTTCACATCTCTGATTTGGGTCTTTTCATGGGACTGAACAGTCACAACCAAACAATACATTTCATTAGTCAGTGCAGGGGGTTCGTGCTGCAGATGTACAGAAATGTTTGGAACTCTGGATATGATCCTTTGAAAAGAAACCTTAGCTAAGTAACTGATTTAAAAAAAAAAGCAAATAAATTATTTAAATAAAGTATTTGAAAGACATAAGAGGCTGGGTGCAGAGGCTCAGGCCTGTAATCCCAGCATTTTGGGAGACTGAGGCAGGAGGATCGCTTGAGCCCAGGAGTTTGAAGCAAGCCTGGGCAGCACAGTAAGACCCTGATCTCTAGAAAAAATACAAAAATTAGTCAGGCATGGTGGCACTTGGCTGTAGTCTCAACTACTGGGGAAGGCAAGGGTGGCGCCTGAGGTGGGAGGATCGTTTGAGCTCAGGTGGTCAAGGCTGTAGTGAGTCATGATCACACCACTGCTCTCCAGCCTGGGCAAGAGAGACTCTGTCTCCAAAAAAAATAGCAAAAAAAATGAGAGGATGACCTTTAATATCAGCTTAGCAAAGCAGACTTACATTGTGCTTGCCTGAATTATAATGCTGTCCCAGTGAACTTCATTGTCAGGTAGCTTAGGCCGCCTTTTGAAAGACCGAGCTGCCTGTAAGGCTTCTTGGGAGGAAGCAGCATCTCCTCCTCCTCCCTGCCAATTTAAAACCACACATCTTCCTGTCTCATTGCCCAGAGCAAGATCCACTGAAGTAATCTAAAAAAAAAAAGGATGTTGGAAATGTCATCTCATATGTGCTTGTCACGATCCCCTCTCACCAAAATTACATCGTTGACTGCTAGACCATGGAGTTCATCTAGAGACCCCCAGTGTGACAGAAGTCAGAACACCTGCTATTAGGGTCTTACTCGGGCTGGGACAGAAACTAACTGCGCTCTGGGTTCCAACTTCTTCACCTTTAAAACAGAGACAATAACCTGACTTTCTGTTGAGAGGCTGATTGTACAATAGTGTTATGATTTTAACATCTGGCATAGACCCTGATGTAACGAATGTTCAATTAGTGGTTGCTGAATGAAATAAATATTGTGATGGCTATGGATACATTATAACATAATTTCCGATTCCACAAATATTTTTCCCGAAAATATTTATAGTATTAGCAATAAAATGCTTTATTAATTGAATACATGTTCTATTCAACTAAAACCATTAACAAAATGACTCAAAATCGACTTACTAATTATACTTTATGTCTGGTAGGTTCCCTTAGGTACCATGAGAAAATAAAATATGCAATTAGGACATTTAGTCAAAATCATGAAAGATTTTTTTTTTAAATGAATAAGCAAACAATTCTGGATACTGGTGAATAATAAAATCAGTATGTTCACAGAAACTGTTACGGGAACACTGGTTGTACAACTTTATATATCATTTATCTTAGCAATGGTCCCATGTTTAGATTAGCTAACCATTCCCATTCAAGTCATGAAAAACAAGCACTTAATGAGTGCTTACTGTGTGCTAATCACTATTCCAAGCAAATTACATTAACTAGCTGATTTAATCCTCATGAAATCCTAAGAGATTAGCACTCTTATGATCCCCATTTTACAGACGAATACACTGAGAAGACACACAGAGGCTAAGTAACTGTCCAGGGCCACAAGTTAGTAAGCTAGAGAGCTGTAATTTAAACCCACACAGTTTGGCTCCAGAGTTTATGCTCAATAAAGATATTACTTAGATCCTATATTTCTAAAAGGCATTTCAATTATCTATACTATATCAATCTTTACAAATATATATGTTCGTTTTTCTTTAAAAATATGTACTCAGTAATGTTTAAACATCAACAGATATTCAGTCTGAATAACATAAAAAATACATTTGCTATATTACATAATATACATTGTTTAAAACCCCTTAACTGATTATGTAGTCATTAAAAAACAAGATTGGTTTATGTACTAACAAGAAATAATATCTAATATACACTATTAAGTGACAAAAGCCAGCTACATTTATTATGTACAGTATGTTCTCAATTTCTTAATTGCAAAAAATTTTAAACTACAAATATGTTCACAGAAAAATGTCTGGAAGGAAACCTCCCAAACTATTATGAATGGTTTCCTTTAGGAAGTCCAAGTAGATTTTCATTTTTTACTTAATAAACTTTTGTATTATTTAAAATATTGATATAAACATACTACTTTTATTATTAAAAATATTTTAAAACAAATTTCATAACTAACCTCAATTTTCTTTCCCACATCTTCAGTTTTCGCAACAAACTTAAATAACAGTTTTCTTGTTTTACCAGGAACTAGGCACATCTTTCCTTGAGTCAGATTTTCTAAAACTTCATTTGCTTTGGATGCTTCTTCTATTACACAGAACTGGTTGTATTCCTGAAAGAGGTGAAGAGGGTCATCAAATGTCAGATGTCTGCTAACCCTAAATGCCAAGTGCTTTGGAGCTCATTTAGTTTTAACTCCACAAACACTGAAGCATTATGAAGGGTTACTAATAAAAGGAAGTATTTTTATGCCAAATAGAGGCACTTATCCACTCACTGCTGCCATAATATAACAGTTCACTACACACGAACTGTTTTCTGAAAATATTTAGGTACCCCTCTCCCAGAGAAACAGTTTGTTCTTTGTTGCACTGGACACTACTGTTTATCACCTACTTTTCTTGAAGAGCCTTTTTTTACTTGGCTTCTGTGATGCTATAATCTTTCCTGTTTCTCATCCTGCTTGGTTACTTCCTGTTTTTCCTACCTGGAGTACAGTGGCACGATCTTGGCTCACTGTAGCCTCAACCTTTTGGACCCAAGGGATAGTCCCACCTCAGTCTCCAAAGTAGCTGGGACCATAGGCATGTACCATCACACTCGACTAATTTTTCGATTTTTTGTAGAGATGGGGTCTCACTATTTTGCCCAGGCAAGTTTCACACTTCCTGGGCTCAAGTGATCCTCCTGCCTCAGCCTCCAAAAGTGTTGGGATTACAGGTGTGAGCCACTAAGCCCAGCCCCATTCCTTTGCTTTCTTTCAGGTCTTCATTTCTATGTTCACTTCATTGGAAATGTATTTGTTTCCACATTCACCATACCACTGTTGCTAGTATCTCTCACATAAAGTCGTCCTATTCTGTCTTATTTCTTAATTACAAGCTTATATCCACATCTGTCTAGAGGACAAGTCCACTACCACCTGAAACTCAGCATGTCCCAGAGTGAATGTGCATCTGCCTTCCCAGAAGAGAACAATCCTCATAGATGAGTAAAGGAAGACATCTTTCACGTTTCTATCTATGGAATCACCATTCTCATCTGTTCAATAAATATCAATACCTTTCCAAGAGCCATCTTCTATCCCAGCATATAAATTACCTTCATAGAAATTCTTACACAGTTCAAGTTTTATACTTTCCCACTAATTTTCATTTCTATTCCATGCTTATAAAACCTACTCTACTTTTTTTCTTATGGTTTATATCGTGAATTTCTTTTCTTTTAAGACGGAGTCTCACTCCATCGCCCACTAGAAATGCAATGGCACAATTTCAGCTCACTACAACCTCTGCCTCTCAGGTTCAAGCAATTCTCATGCCTCAGCCTCCCAAGTAGCTGAGACTACAGGCACCCGCCACCACGCTCAGCTAATTTTTGTATTTTTAGCAGAGATGGGGTTTCACCATGTTGGCCAGGCTGGTCTTGAACTCCTGACCTCCAATGATCCGCCCACCTTGGCCTCCCAAAGTGCTGGGATTACAGGCGTGAGCCACTGCGCCCCACCTGTATCTTGAATTTCAAATAAGATATATTCAGAATATAATCTAAGTTTTAAAACTAATTGCTTTATATTCCATTTTAGCGTTTTATTAGTTTTTAATTATAGTAGTTTATATTTTTTGTTAAAAAAAAGGGAAAGAAAAGAAATGAAATAGTAGGCTATTAAGGGAAAAGTAAAATAAGAGCCATCATGCTTCACTTGAGCCCACGAGTTTGAGGCTGAGATGAGCTATGATCACATCACTGCACTCCAGCTTGGGCAACAAAGTATCTCTTTAATTAAAAAAAAAAAAAAAAAAAGAGTCCTTGTGTTGACCCTCTAATTTCATAATGAACAAAACAAACAAACAAAAAAAACCCTGCCCTTCTGCCCTTGTGGAGCTTAGATCCCAGTAAGGAAAAACAGGCAATTTACCAAATAATCACACAGACAACGGTGAAGCCACAGTGTGATTGGCACTACCAAGGCCATGAGAGCCTCGCTAAGTGGTTCAGTCATGCAAGTCAGGGGAGGCTTCCCTGAAGAAGTGATGCTTTTAAGTGAGAAAAGGCGAGGAACGAACTAGTCAGAGAGGAGGGCAAACCAATTCAAGCAGAGGAAAGGGCATGTACAAAAGCTCCCGTCCTTCATTCATCCTATCCCCACTTTTCAGCCGCTATATGCACTCGGCAATCCAGATTTATCTATTTTTAAATGCCTCTTGTATCCCTAAATCTCCATTCTCAACACCGGCAACTTAATTCCAATACTTGTACTTTTGTACATGGATTAAGATAAAGAGCCTCTAATTGGCTTCCATGACATTATTTCTATTTTGCTACTAGAATAAAGTTTCTTACAACTTTAAGAATAAATTGCATGCTCTTGCTTTAAAATTCTCAAACTGAGCCAGGCATGATGGCTCACACCTGTAATCCCAGCACTTTGGGAGGCCGAGGTGGGTGGGCTCCTTGAATCCAGGAGTTCGAGACCAGCCTGGACAAAACAGCAACACCCCATCTCTATAAAAAAATACAAAAATTCGCTGGGCATGGTGGCAGGTGCCTGTAGTCCCAGCTACTCAGAGGAGGCTGAGGTGGGAGGATCACTTGAGCCTTGGAGATTAAGGCTGCAGTAAGTCAAGACAGTGCCACTGCACCAGCCTGGGAGATAGTACAGCCTTGTCTCAAAACACACACACACAAACACACAAATAAAATTCTCAAACGGATTAGAGGAAATCCCTGGGTAAACGGTCTGAAGTTGAATAAAACATACTGATCTTCAGGTGACCCAGCTTCATCTAATCATTTCTATTACAGAGATATTTCTCATTTCTTATGAATCAAATCCTAATAAAACAGATAACATCGTTTCTTTATCACCATCCAATAAATAGAACACAGATAAAAGAATGAATAAATCTTGAAAGACATCTGTTTACTAGCCTATCCCCGCTTAACTCTTCAAGGTTCCTTTAAGCCACCTGGCCTTATTTCCCACCACCCAGCATTATAAACCCTCTGTTCTAGTGAGGCTTGACTTTCCCAGAAACACAGATTGTGCACTTCTGTTTCCATGCAGTGTTTTCTCACTGCCAAACATGTTCTCCCCCTCCATCTTTTCGACCTATTGTAATTTCATCTTCATTCTTGGAACTCCCTCCCTTTTCTCTGGCATGCCTACTACAGCTGTACTTCTTTCTAGCCTACACTACGTAATTTAGTCTTCATTACCTACTTGGGCAATCTTTGATTCTGTCCTGGCCCTTGTCCCCAAAATGCCTACATTTTAATGAGGTCGACATATGCTATACTCAGATTCAGCATGTTAAGAATATCCTAACTCTCAATAAATGCTTGTTAGTGAAAGACTCACTATACTTTCTGGGTAATCAAAAGATGATTATCTACTAAGTGAGTTTATAATAGAGTTGTAATGAAGTACTTGACTATATACTATATAATGCTTCAAATATATTCAAATGCAGGAAATATATGATCCCAGCTCTGCAAGAAAAAAAGTTGCTTATATATTCGTGCACAGAAAATGTCTAGGTTATTCAAGAAGTTAACGTAGAGGGTGTGTGGGAGAATGGAGAAGAAAGAAGACACACATTTACTTTTCACATTATATCTATTCCACTTCAATTTTTTAAATGTCAAACATAAATTAGTTCCATTAATCATAAACTAATAACATTAACTAATAATGTTGAAGCAGAATACAAACCAAATGATTTTTTAATTTTATTCATTCTGAATATACCTTATTTGGAATTCAAGTATACATTACAAAAAAAAAATAAGGCCAGATGTGATGCCTCACACCTGTAATCCTAGCACTTTGGGAGGCTGAGGTTGGTGGATCACTGGAGCCCAGGAGTTCAAGACCAGCTTGGGCAACATGGCGAAACCCTGTCTCTACAAAAAATACAAAAGTTAGCCAGATGTGGTGGCAGGTGCCTGTAGTTCCAGCTACTTAGGGGGCTGAGGTGGGAGGATCTCTTGAGTCCAAAAGGTTGAGGCTACAGTGAGCTATGATTGCACCAATGCGCTCTAGCCTGGGCAACAGAGCGAGACCCCGTCTCAAAAACGACAAAAAAAAAATATATATATATATATACACATACATATATACACACACACAGAGAATTCTTAAGACTTTATAAACATGGAGTGAAAACAAAAATTGGAGTAAGCAAAGTGTAAACTTGAATTGCTAGAAGTTTAGAAACATATATATATATATATATATATATATATATATATTTTTTTTTTTTTTTTTTTTTTTTTGACACAGATCTTGCTCTGTTGCCAGGCTGGAGTGCAGTGGCACGATCTCAGCTCACTGCAACCTCCACCTCCCGAGTTCAAGTGATTCTCCTGCCTCAGCCTCCCAAGTAGATGGGACTACAGGCACGTGCCACCATGCCCAGCAAATTTTTTTGTATTTTTAGTAGAGACGGGGTTTCACCATGTTGGCCAGGATGGTCTCCATCTCTTGACCTTGTGATCTGCCTGCCTCAGCCTCCCAAAGTGCTGGGATTACAAGCCTGAGCCACCGTGCCTGGCCCTAGAAATATATTTTTAAATAGAGCTTACCAAAGTTCATTTGTTACTATGAAACCATTAAGACATAAAATTCACTAAGCTCGTTTTATCTAGTTTAACATAAGCTACAATAAGATAAACGTGGTACAAACACATGAAATGGCATCATTACCTGATTATTAAAGCTGACACAGAGCTTGGAAAACCTAATGGGATGTGGACAATCAGCCTTCAGATAAATATCAAACTGAACAGGAACATCAACATGAAAACTTGGGGCATGAAACTTGGCTTTGCATTGTACTAGAAATAAAACAAAAGGGCTGTGTTATGCACAACCAGATACCCACGACCAACACACATCCTGTTAACCAAATTTATTCTTCAGAAAGACACATTTGCACTGACCGTTCTTACTGACTTCTGCACTTAAGGCACTTCAAGAGACAAATGAGCTAACTTTTTATTATAAAAATAAAATTTAGGCTGAGCGCAGTGGCTCGCAGCTGTAACCCCAACACTTGGGGAGGCCAAGACAGGCGGATCACTTGAGGTCAGGAGTTTGAGACCAGCCTGGCCAACATAGTGAAACTTTATCTATACTAAAAATACAAAAATTAGCTGGGCATGGTGGTGTGCACCTGTAATCCCAGCTACTAGGGAGGCTGAGGCATAAGAATCACTTGAACCCAGGAGGTGGAGGTTGTGGTAAACGGAGGTTGCACCATTGCCCTCCAGCCTGGGCGACAGAGCAAGACTCTATCTCAAAAAGAATAATAAATAGGCCAGGCATGGTAGCTCATGCCTGTAATCCCAGCACTTTGGGAGGCTCAGGCGGGCGCATCACCTAAGGTCAGAAGTTCAAGACCAGCCTGGCCAACATGGTGACACCCCACCTCTGCTAAAAATACAGGAATTAGCTGGGCATGGAAGTGCACGCCTGTAAGTAACCTCAGCTAGTCAGGAGGCTGAGGCAGGAGAATCGCTTGAACCTAGGAGGAAGAGGTTGCAGTGAGCTGAGATCATGCCACTGCACTCCAGCCTGGGCGGCAGAGTGAGACCCTGTCTCAAAAAAGAAAAATAAAATAAATGAATAAATAAATAATATAAAATAAAATTTAAATAAATTATAGCTTCAAAACCATCTTTAATTTTAAAAACACAGCTGCTCCTGAAATGTAGATAACAAGATTTTAAATGAAAAAGGACCATTTTATTATTATGTCAAAATACCTACCTAGACAGTAAAGCACAACCTTTTAAATAACTGTCAAGTGTTTCTAATAACACCTGAACTACAAATGAGCAAAGTGTATTTTAAAACATAAGTCAAGTATTTAAGATCCTAACTATCTCTGTAAGTCACTGAGGGGACACACAAAAAAATCAGTTTATCTATAACATGATTATACTTTGAAAATTCTTTCTTGACTTTTATATTTATTATCCTGCATCTATTCATTTTGTAGAAATAAGACAATTTCTCTGAAATAATACTGTAGATGTTAGCT
The DNA here is from genome assembly GCF_028878055.3 of Symphalangus syndactylus. Classification (NCBI taxonomy): domain Eukaryota; kingdom Metazoa; phylum Chordata; class Mammalia; order Primates; family Hylobatidae; genus Symphalangus; species Symphalangus syndactylus. The sequence goes on along the minus strand of NC_072426.2, from coordinate 156,845,728 downwards.
ACCTACCAAATGGCACAAAGTCCTGTACTCCTATTGTGAAAATATTGCTGCCAGCCAGAGAAATTCGGTCTGCCCACAGCTTCTGAGCAGTTTTCACAGCTAAGATATCACAGTCGGGTTCTGGATCAGGACTTTCATTCTGTATCAACACAGAGTTAACATTCATTCAACTAGTTGAATAAAAACCACTACTTGCATTAGCTGATATAGATATAAGTACACATATTCCTAATAACACACTCTATATAAACAATTCCAACCTACCATTAAAACATTTATGAGGTTCTTTTCTATCCGAGACTTCTGGTCATCTTTCAGAGTTGAAGCTAGTATGAAGAAAGAAGGAAAAACATTGTAAGTACTTATAATTAAGTCTACTACCCCCATTTATTGTTTAAAACTTTATATAATAATAAATACTTCTTAAGATGACTAAGCACAGTGATTTGCACATAGTAAAAGTATATTAATTATATGGGACTAAATTATTCTTTAAATTTTAAAAAGCTTAAAGATGCTAAATAATTTTATATGTCAAGAATTTTACTCAAAAAACATCAGGTTACCTCTGCCAAGGAGTTCTAGGGAGTAAGTAACGTAATCCTTTAATTGGGCCATGAGGTAGGAGCACTTCAGAGCTGTAGTTAATATAGACGTGAGCAGAGTCCACCATCCTTCACTCCGATAATCACACATCACATAATCCAGCAACCTTAAAGAAGACAAAATGGAATACTGAACCGGCTTCACAAGAAAGGGTTTGAAGAGTTCATGGAGAAAAAAATACTTTCCTCCTTTTAGGTAAGTATAGAAAAATCTTACTGAGATGGTTGAAAAGGTATTCTCATATTTAGCTAAACGTGAGGTTTCTTAAAACGCTGAAAAAGATTGTGCCATCAATAGCGCTTGAAAAAAACATTACAGAAATGGAGTTTAACAATAATAGAAATTAACATGAAAATATGAACTCCTTCAACACTGATTTCTATTTCAGTTTCACTTCAGATAATCCACATACTTGTAAAAGTAAATAGTGAACAGGACTCACTTCAAAGCTTTGGTATAATCCTTTGCGTAATAATATTCCTCTCCCATCTGAACCACTATAAAGGAAAAAAAGATTGACGTATGTAACTTAAAGTCATTCAAAGCTGCATGCAATGGTGGCGTTTGCGGATACATACTCAGGTGGCTTTTCATCCGCGGGCACTTATACTTCTTGAACTGTGCGACAGCATTGCTCAGAAGACTTAGGATTACTTCCTGTTAGAAAAAGCAGAGGGTGAGACATTTTAACACAAACATTTTTCTTAAATAGTGTAAAAAATAGTCCATATTGGACACAAAACTTACAGAGTGAACAACATTTCTCTCCTTCAGCTGAATGGCAAGAATTCCCACCTTTTCTTTTTCAGGATCAGAAAGATCAAAACCTGCGTAAGATGAGACACAACTCATTTTAGACGGCTCATTTAATATAAATCTTCACATGAACATTGTATATGTACACTCTTTGAAACCTTTATTTAATATAATCATTTCAGACTCTTCAACATTCTAGAATCTTGAAGGTGCTAAGAGGCAGCTTTATTAACATGGAAACTTCCGTGTTCTGTTCTGATGGGAACATTATTGAGCTCAATGTTCTTCTACCTACTGGAATCAACGATCTGAAAAGCAATGTCAATATCATCCTCTATAGAGGATACACTCGCTGGAGATTAAATCATTTCCTTTTTTTCTTTTTTTGAGATGGGGTCTCACTCTGTTGCCCAGGCTGGAGGGCAGCAGTACAATCACCGCTCACTGCAGCATCAACCTCCTAGGCTCAAGCGATCCTCCCATCTCAGCCTCCCAAGTAGCTGGGACTACAGGCACGTGCCACTATGTGTGGCTAATTTTTGTATTTTTTTGTAGAGATGGGTTCTCACTGTGTTGCCCAGACTGGTCTCAAACTCCTGGCCTCAAGCAATCCTCCCACCTTGGCCTCCCAAAGCGCTGAGATTACAGGCATGAGCCACCTCGCCTAGCCAGTAATTTAACAATTATAGTTCAACTGCTTGAATTAAATTATGTATAAAGTATTAAAAAATATGCAGAGAAATTGTTTTTAAGGTAATACGAGTTAATGCTGTTTTAAAATGTCAAATCAATTGTTAAAGTTAACTGGAATTAAAATATTTAAATAAGACAACAGTGGCATGTGTCATTTAAAACCACGGATGTCCAAATGTTGTATTTTTTTTTTTTTTGAGATGAGGTCTCACTATGTTGCCCAGGCTGGAGTGCAGTGGCTGTTCACAGGTGTGATCCTTCCACCTCAGCCTCCCAAGTAGCTGGGACTACAGGCATGTGTCACCACACCCAGATACATGTTTTAATCACATCAACAACTTTAATTATAAAGTCACTCTAAGATGTAGTGATACATACAAAGCATTCTAAAAATGAAAACAATGTTTAAAAAGCACACATTTTTACTTCAACATAATTTCTTATGCATGTGCAGCCAATGGAAAATCTATTATAGCTATTGTTGCCTTTTGAGGTTGAGAGGAAAGGACAGAGGGAAAAATTATTTACTTAGTATTCCTTGTCGCCATGATCTTTGTCCATAAAAGTCAAGAACGCCTGTTTGTGTTTCTAAGGGATCAGGATTGGGATACATTACAGAAGCCTGTAAATTAAAACACAAACCTAAATAATAGTTTATGGAACTCATCGCAAACCAACTCTTGCCCAATCTTTGACTGAACAAAAAAGTTTTCATAAATACAACCACCAAACATATATTCAATTATCAAATTTGTAAATATTTTAACATAAATTTGAACAAAAATTAAAATAAAAATGTTTCATTTAATATTTAGGTAGTCTCATACAAATCAATCTGATTCTGACGAATGATTTCACAGTAATTTCTTCACTTTTTTAATCTTTGCTCTAATAAACCAGTAAAAATATATTACAAATTATGCTCTATATTTATTCCACATGCATACATGCTCTTTGTGTAAATGAAAACAATGTTACAAGGAGTTTTACAGAGAAGACACTATTTTCCTTCTTTATCACTTCCGTATTAAATCCTGGTACTGTGGGGGAATATTTTTGGCACCAGAACTGATAGATTTACAGTGCTTTTTCTTAACTTTTCCCTCTGAAACCAAAATGTAATACATGAAAAATGTAGAAAACATCCAAAAGAAAAAGGATGAAAATCTAAATTACTTATAAACCTACTACCAACTCCCACTGTTAAGAATGTATGTTATCATTCTTCCAGATTTCACATGTACAAATTTGTTAATGACTAATTTTCAACCAGCTTCTTTCATTTAAATATATTCTGTATATTTAATCCAGCATTAAATATTCTTCTAAAACATTATTTTTCATGGCTGCTTGCTAGTGCATATTTTAACAAATTCCCTATAGCTATTCGTCTTTCTATTTTACAATTAATAAATCTGTGAGAACAACTTTATAAATAAATTTTGGTACTTATCTCAGAATTTATTAGCTGCCTTAGTATCTCCAAAAATTAAATTCTAGGTCAAAAGATATGCATAGTTTCAAAGCTTCTCAAATTATTTCATGGAAATATTATTATTATTATTATTATTATCATTATTATTGAGATGGAGTCTCGCTCTGTCGCCCAGGCTGGAGTGCAGTGGCGCGATCTCAGCTCACTACAGGCTCTGCCTCCCGGGTTCACGCCATTCTCCTGCCTCAGCCTCCCGAGTAGCTGGGACTACAGGCGCCCGCCACCATGCCTGGCTAATTTTTTGTATTTTTAGTAGAGATGGGGTTTCATCATGTTAGCCAGGATGGTCTGGATCTCCTGACCTTCTGATCCGCCTGCCTCGGCCTCCCAAAGTGCTGGGATTACAGGTGTGAGCCACCACGCCCAGCCCATTATATTTTAACCAATGATATTTATTAATGCCCAGTTCCTTACGTTCTTATAAAACTTAGTTTTAATCACTTTTTAAAATACTGTGTTCAAATTACAATATGCCAAACTTTAGAAATATAATACACACAATAAAATTATAAATCATACAAATAGCATGGCAAAAACAGTTAAATCATCATTTTAGAGAAAAAAATCTATTCATTTTAAGTACTAATATAAATCTAATTGTTTTTGGAACAGTTTTAAAAATAGTACTACTGATAATATTCACTCATATTCAGTGAAGAGAACTGCAGGTTTTAAGTGAAAATAAACTGATGTAACTATATAAATATAAATATATTTATATATACCACGTTCTTATTTTAAAGGTGTTTATAGGAAAACTGGTATCTAAATGTAATCATTCAAGAAAAAGGCAAAATGAAACATTAAGTTTAAGAAACTATGCAATTAACACTACTCCTCAAACAGACTCTTAAGAGTCTCCACACAGGAGGCCGGGCGTGGTGGCTCACGCCTGTAATTCCAGCACTTTGGAAGGCCAAGGCGGGCGGATCACCTGAGGTCAGGAGTTTGAGACCAGCCTGGCCAACATGGCGAAATCCCGCCTCTACTAAAAGTACAAAAATTAGCCAGGCATGGTGGCGGGCGCCTGTAATCCCAGCTACTCAGGAGACTGTGGCAGGAGCATCACTTGAACCCAAGAGATGAAGAGATGGAGGTTGCAGTGAGCCGAGACTGCGCCACTGCACTCTAGCCTGGGCAACAAGAGCAAGACTCTGTCTCCAAAAAAAAAAAACACAGTCTCCATACAGGAAAACCCCAGGAAAAGAAAGAAGTCAAAAGTTATCCTCTCCGGTGGGTCAAACAGATTTCCAAACTCTTCCAGCAGTGATCATAGAAACAAAACAATGGATTTATAGTGTGACAAGGATGAAACTGTGGCTTTTAAAGTAATTTTCTCTTGTCTAAATAGTCACTAACTTACTGCCAAAAATTAGTTCTTCAAAGAAAAACTTCTGCTCAATTCACAGGTGAAAATAGAGTACTCAGGCTAAAACCAAAGATCAATGTAATTCCTAAAGCTATAAAAAATAAAAACTAATTAAATTTAAAGACTTGGAAAAAATTATCAACACCAATCAGTTCTAGCTTCTTTCAAAAGAAGAATAACTTTTCTATGTGCTACATAATACGGAGTCAGTAACTTACTTCGTGGTTACAGAGGGTTTTTGCAAGCTGTTTCCGCTCCTGGGCATAGTATGCTGCCTGCTGGTAATAGAAACCGGGATTCTGAGTTTGAATAGCTGTTAACCCTAACTTAATAGCTTCATCAAATAAATCTCCAAAGGCCTGGAATCTTAAAGAAAAAAAAAATCAAGAAATAAAGAGGAATGAAAAGAAAAAGAAGCTTATTTCTGGTAATTCATCCTGGGAATCTTAACCTCAGCAGACTGTATTAAAATGGTGCTATTGATGAACAGTTAATATTTGCTGTAATTTCTTTGTAAATATTAATACATACTAACTGTAGGTTACCGATAGGTTCTATATTTAAGTCATCTCTTCTAACAAGTCTTTATAAACATACCATCAAACTAGATCTCAACATAGTTCCTACCACTCAAATAAATACAACCAAGTTTCTGGGAACAATTTCATTTTAGCAATTTTTAAACTTCATTCTCAAACAGTAAGCTCCATGACAGCAAGAATTTTGTTTACTGCTATATCCCCAGGACCTAGACATATGGTAGAGACTCAATAAATATATGCTGAATGAAAAAGATGGTACCATGAATTAAATAATTGCCATTAAGGAACTGTATACAATATCAATGTACAATATTACCAGAAACATACTTATGCTATATCATCAAAAACCTACTTAGTGACAAAAAACCTGGTTCAGTTTTAGAACCAAAGTCCATGCTATTTCTCCAAATACTATGTATTATTTTAAAAATATTCTAAAAGGACAATGTAAAACATACTGTTTAGACATCCATGCAGCATGCTCAAAAGACAACTCTGCACTTCCAATCTTTTTCTTACACAAGTCGATGTGTTTTCGGAACTGAGCAATTGCATCCAATGGGGTGTTGTGTTGAAAACACAGCCTACAGATCTGCAAAATGTAAAATTGATCCCAAAATAAAGGAAAAAAAAGAAAGTCAAAAGGCATATTCATTTAAAAACTATTTTGAGAATAACATTAAAAAAAGACAATGAAATTTCCTTCTCTGAAGCTCTTTGCAATACAATTAATTTTCCTTATCAGAATGGTTATGCTAAAACCAAAGGTTATACATCCCTTTTAGAAATGAAATAAAATAACTCAGTATTTGTACATAATTTATTCTACACTTTAGAAAAGCTTTTAAAAAATATGGAATAGAATTTAAAAATTATCCCCAATGAAGAACATGGACTAAAATAAACTATGTCCAACAGGTAATTGAGATAAGATAGATCAATATTCAGTTTTAGATTTGCCATAAAGCTAAAGATTTTCTGTAGCATAATTAAAGCAAAGTTAGTTCCATATCAAACACGTATTACAGAAATTCTTGAAAATTTTGTGTCTGGCATTCTATTTCAAAATAGTACTAATATGTATGTATTTGCGGCAAAAGGAAAAAACGAAGAAACAAAGCCTAAATTTATTTCCATATGCTTGTCACAATTTTCACTTTTATTTTTTAAATACAAAGGAACACATGAAAAGTCAGTCTCTCATCCATTCCTGTCCCTCAGCCATCTAATTTCCCTTTCTAGAGGCAATCAGTTTCTGCCATATACTTCCTGATATATTCTACACACAGATAAGTATGTGTGTGCCTTTCTAGAAAACTATTGTTTTTATACAAATAACAACATCCCACTAAATATGCTAATCTGTGACTTTATTCATCTTGCAATATATTTTGGGTATCATTCCATATCACTACATAGAGCGGTCTCACTCTCAATAGCTTTTAATATTCCTTTGTTTACAGTTATAATTTATATAACCAATCACTTATAATTGGGTTGTTTCTAATCTTTTCCTATTAGAAAAAAACAGTGAATTAAAGCATCTATTTGGCCATACATCACCAACACAGTGTCAGGCATCTTTAAGATGAATGTGAAAAAACTAAAAGCAAACCAAACAGCCGTTGCTTGACTTCTGAGGGCATCTATTCCTGTGATAGACAATCTCAAAATAAAATGCTCAAACAGTAGGTATAAAAGTTTCCTCTGGCCGGGCGCAGTGGCTCACACCTGTAATCCCAGCACTTTGGGAGGCCGAGACAGGCGGATCACGAAGTCAAGAGATCGAAACCATACTGGCCAACATGGTGAAGCCCTGTTTCTACTAAAAACACAAAAATTAGCTGGGTGTGGTGGCGCATGCCTGTAGTCCCAGCTACTCAGAAGGCTGAGGCAGAAGAATCGCTTGAACCTGGGAGGCAGAGGTTCCAGTGAGCCGACATCCCGCCACTGCACTCCAGCCTGGCGAAAGAGCGAAACTCCATCTCAAAAAAAAAAAAAATGTTTCCTCTAAGGTGAACAGATACTTCTTTTCTGTGCCATTAAACCAAGAAGGAGTCACATAGTTCTAATAATTTTATCTTTTAAAACTTGGTAATACAGGCAGCTTTCTTCTCAACTCCTCCTTGCTCCCACTGAAAAACAAAACAAAAACCAAAAAACCCTCCAAACTTTAAAAACCTCTAGAACTTATCAATTCAAAACACAACTACTATGAATAGGCTGCTAAGAATCAAGGCCCTTCTGAGAAAAAGGATATACAAGAGGAGATCATAATTAATCAAATACTAACTTTTCAGAGCAAGAAATCAATTTTGATGTTCAAATTTTAAAAAGATAATTTAATATTGAAACACAAATTCCCTGTATTTGGAAGCAGAATTATTACCTTGTAGTTTATAAATCCTGCCATAGTCTTAATTTCCAGAATATTAGTTTCATGGGCCCTCAATTCGTGTACAAGATTATAGGCGGTCCTATAATTCCTAAATGGGGAGGGTGGTTAATAATGATATAAATTAGTTTCATAAACGTTTTCTAAGAACCAAATCACTAGAAATAACAAAGAATATTTACTCAACATTTCTTAGTGCTCAACAGCTCAATAATATCAATTTCTGACTTCCTGATAAATGAGCCATTAGTTATTAAATATATGTGAGAGGAATCAATGATTTCATAAAGAACAGAACCACGACATGTGCGTTGTTCTGTCATTAACATCTGTCAGTAACAAACAGATAACTTAAAAAAGGAAATTGGACAACTGTCCAGAAAAATCAGCATTCTGTTAAAAAACATAAGTATTTTAAAGTACCATTACAAGCTCTCAAACAAATAGAAATTTTATTAGCAAAGGTGGTATCAAGACAGCACAGGTCAGCCAGGCGCGGTGGCTCACATCTGTAATCCCAGCACTTTGAGAGGCTGAGGTGGGCAAATCACTTGAGGTCAGGAGTTTCAGATCAGCCTGGCCAACATGGTGAAACCCCGTTTCTACTAAAAATACAAAAGTTAGCTGGGTGTGGTAGCACAAGCCTGTAATCCCAGCTACTCAGGAAGTTGAGGCAGGAGAATCCCTTGAACCCAGGAGGCGGAGGTTGCAGTGAGCTGAGATCGTGCCACCACACTCCAGCCCAGGTGACAGAGCGAGATGCCATCTCAAAAAAAAAAAAAAAAAAAGCAGCACAGGTCAACAGCTTTTTAACCCCAAGTACCTCTAAGGTTAAGTGAATATTACTGGCCTCAGGTAAAGTCTACAGAGCAGGGAAAAATGTCCTTAGGGCAGCTCACGCTGAAGGAGAAGCATGGTGAGAAACAAGGGCCTGGTGGGAACAGGGCCTACCTTGCACATGGAAGGTAATAAGAAAATCTCAAAACAGGCTTTTCATAGAAAAAGTTTGTTCATAACTTCTCCAGGTAAATGTATTTCTTTCCAGAATTATTTTTGAACAGAACTGAAATTGAAGGATTTAAACTAATATCATCCATAAAAATGAACTACAGGCCAGGCGCAGTGGCTCACACCTGTAATCCCAGCATTTTGGGAGGCCAAGGTGGGCAAATCACCTGAGGTCAGGAGTTCGAGACCAGCATGGCCAACATGGTGAAACCCCACCTCTACTAAAAATATAAAAATTAGCTGGGCCTGGTGGCAGGCGCCTGTAGTCCCAGCTACTCAGGAGGCTGAGACAGGGGAATCACTTGAATCCAGTAGGCACAGGATGCAGTGAGCTGAGATCGCACCATTGCACTCCAGCCTGGGCAACAAGAGCAAAACTCTGTCTCAAAAAAAAAAAAAAAAAAAAAAAATGAACTACATTAAAGCCAGTTATATGAAGTTGTTGAGATTCAGGAAACACAACTTGGTGCTTTGGTACTTAAACATCTCAAAACAACAACAAAAATAAGATGTTTTGGCAATATTCCTGTGAATAATAAAATTATTTTTATTTATTTCTATTTTTCTTTCCCCTACTCAATTTTTGGATAAATAGCTGTTTTTAATACCTTTGTCTTCAAAAACTGAGTTAAAGCTACAAAGAGGTCAAGTTTCATTAAATTCTTCTTGGTAAAAGCAAAGGACTAAAATATTTAACCACTGCCAACAGATCTGCAACTCATCTTCAAGGCTCTAAGCAGAGACTTCAAATGGAAAATGATGCAACTGACTGATATCATTAAAATTTAATTTAAAAAATTGAATTGAATAAATGTACTAGTGTATAAACCTATAAAAATGAATAGTCTGGTGCTCACTTCAGCAGCACATATACTAAAATGGGAGCAATGCAGAGAAGATTAGCATGGCTCCTGTGCAAGGATGACATGCAAATTTGTGAAGAGGTACATTTAAAAATTTATTTTGCAAAAAAAAAGTCTGATTTAGATAATGTTTAAATCAGTCTCTTACAAGAATTTTATCGAGTATACACATAAAAAATAGTCAAGAAGATGGGGGAAATTTTAATATTACATTTCTGTGGCTCATAAAATTTAATTAATCAAATAAGAAAGCTTTATGACACAATGAAATTTACTTCCAAAATGAAAATTTTTTAAAATCCTAAAATATTATATTCCATTCATCTCTAGACTAATTCCTAAATCTAAGCAATATGAACACTTTAAAATTAATTATACTTTGGTTGAGATTCAGAAATTGCCATTACATGTTATTGTTAATATAAAAATAGGAAACATTCAGTTTGAAAGCTTAACAACTTACTTCAGCGCATTTTGTGTATCTTGTTTCAACTCACTGAAGAAACCTATTTTGAACTGATGCCTAACAAATAAAAGCTAAAAAGAGACAAAAAAATTACTTATACATATTCTATTTAAAAATGAAAATTATAATAATGTTTATTATGAGGAGACATAAAAGAATGAAGAAAAATATTCAAAACTGAAATCCAAGAATTATTCCCACAAGGGCACAGTTAAGAAGGTTATAAAAATCTACCTTTAAGAACTTTAAGAGCAGAATTTAATTTAAAAACAAATTAATTTTTAAAAGCATTGAAAAAACTTTAGAAATGCTGAAACCATTTAAAACATTAAAGTATTAAGAACATGTAATAATCACCTCAAAAATAATAATAATCCGCTCTAGAATGCTTCTATTATTGCAAAAAATCACGTACCTGGTGTGTTGTTTTATTCAAAAATTCTTTATGAGATTTCACTCTTCTGATCTCAGTGTAGTAATAAGTCTGTGCATGTTCATAAAAGGCATTTTCCAATCTGTAAAAAACAAAACCAAACAAGCATTTAAATATTAAAATTATTTTAAACCAAACTTTTCAAGAATATTTGTGAGACTTGAAAGTAAAATGGTGACAGAAATATCTATTTTACATTATGAATAAGACAAAGTGAAGCAAAAGATAACCTGAATTTTCAGATCAAAAAGTCTAAAAACAAGACCATCCAAAAGCCATTTAAAATTATTTATAATACAGGATACAACAAATAAAAATATGGTAATCTTTTTTTTTTTTTTTTTTTGAGACAGGGTCTGGCTTTGTCACCTAGGCTGGAGAGCAGTGATGCAATCTTGGTTCACTGCAACCTCCACTTCCCTGGTTCAAGTGATTCTTGTGTCTCAGCCTCCTGGGTAGCTGGGACTACAGGCACGTTCCACCACGCCTAGCTAATTTTTGTATTTTTAGTTGAGATGCACTTTTACCATGTTGGCCAACCGGGCTGGTGTCGCTCTCCTGACCTCAAGTGATCCACCCACCTTGGCCTCCCAAAGGGCTGGGATTAGGATCACAGGTGTGAGCCACCGCTCCCAGCCTAAAATTTGATTGGAATCTCTAAAAGTACATTCGCCCCTATTTTATATTTTTATAAAAAGTCTGAAAAAAACTATTACTCAATTAGATTTCACTTTTTTTGTGATTTTAGTATTTAGGATTTAAAAGAATAAGAAAACTAATGGGGAAAGAACCAAAAATGAGAACTGGCAAATAAGGTGAAAACATTTGTGTGATTTAAATCCTCCATCATTCTATAACTTACATAGGAACAAGAAAATCTGACCAGAGATGGATACACAACTCAAGCTTTCTTTGGTGAAAAGAAGTTATCAGAAGTTATCTGCCTAGGGCATGAAAGAAAGCAGAACTCATAGCCAGATAAAAGATGAACTTAAATATCAGATATTATATTTTAAATTTGATTTTCTAGGTTAAGATTTTATTTTATTTCATTTTATTTTATTTTTGAGACAGGGTCCCGCTCTGTTGCCCAGGCTGGAGTGCAGCGGTGCGATCAAGTCACACTGCAGCCTCAGTGTCCTGGGCTCAAGTGATCCACCCACCTCAGCCTCCAGAGTGGCTGGAACTACAGGCATACACGACCGGGCCCAGCTAATTTTTATATTTTTTGTAGAGACGGGGCTTCACCATGTTGCCCAGGCTGGTCTCAAATTCCTGGACTCAAATGATCCAAATGCCTCAATCTCCCAAATTATTGAGATTACAGGCATAAGCCCCCATGTCCCACCTTTCAAGATTTTTCTGTTTTCAAAACAGTAGTTTTAAAAATGTTAAAATATGACAAAATTAGAATCTAACCTTGAAGCAAATAATGTGTGAAGGAATGTATTAACCTAAGCTGTCTTTTAAATTTTGCAAATGGGGGCCGGGCGCAGTGGCTCACGCTTGTAATCCCAGCACTTTGGGAGGCAGAGGCGGATCACGAGGTCAGGAGATCAAGACCAGCCTGGCTAACACGGTGAAACCCTGTCTCTACTAAAAATACAAAAAATTGGCCAGGCGTGGTGGCGGGTGCCTGTAGTCCCAGCTACTTGGGAGGCTGAGGCAGGAGAATGGCATGAAACCAGGAGGCGGAGCTTGCAATGAACGGAGATGATGCCACTGTACTCCAGCCTGGGCAACAGAGCGAGACTCCATCTCAAAAAATAAAATAAAATAAAAAATTTGCAAACAGGTAGCAACAAGGCACTGACTACAATGTCTAATGTTATGGTAGCCAGAAATATGTCTACAGGCTATTCTGAATGATTAAAAAAACAAAAAATCCTTCTCAATAGAGAATCAGTATTATTAATCTAGATTGCCTCAGTAAATATCAAAGATAAGTGTGGTTTTAGTTTTCAAGCTGAATGTGTACTTAGAGATAAAACACCTGTTAAACAGTCAATACAGAAGACTGAGAGTAACTACGCTTGGTAAGTGCTATTATTTCCTCTAAACTGAGGGATACAGAGTCAAATCTTTCCCTCGCTTTAACCATAACAGGCCACAGAGACATCACGGGATAGAGCATAAGTGTTGTAAGGCTTCCACTTTTTAATTCATATACTTCTTTATTATTTGAGGCTTATTTGGAGAAAACTTTATAACCAGCTTCACAAACATAAATAAATAAATGACGAATCTAGTCAAGACATAAGGCGGTTAGTGAAAAGACCAATTCTTTTACCAGATACTCAAACATTACACTTTTAAGGCAACACCAAACATTAAGAATGCTCTTTTAAGGAAAGAGACCTTGAGTTTTTTTTGTTCTACAATAAAAAAAACCAACTGATTCAGTCTTCCCGTTTAGTGATTTAAACTAGCTGAACTTCAAATGTCCATGCTTTTTTTATGACATTCCTCTGTCCAAAATAACCACTACTTCCTCCCACTAATCCACACCTTCAAGCACAGTTGCAGGACTTCCTCTTCCTTAAACCTTCCCAGATCACATCTATTTATTTCTTCTCTGAAATCCTGTAAGACTTACAAACTATATTACAGAATTTACACTTGCAGTGCTCTGTGGAATTTAACATGGATGCTTTTGGTCTCCACAATTAAATCAGCTTCTGTATGAAGGTAGGAACCTGATCAACTTGTTTTGAGCTAGACAAAATGCACACGTACATAACATATACAAATATGCACACAATTATCTATATTTTATTGTTTGACCTGTCTCGAAATAGAATTTATCCTACCAGATAATTTAGGTTACACTTTTAATTACAAGCTGCTCCCTATTGTAACTTTTTATTAGAAAACATGTATATTTACTCTCAGCAATATTCATATAAAGATCACCTGAAGTCCATTTTCTGCTGCCACTGCACCAGCATATCAAGTAAGCACATTTTTCAGAGCATACAAACATATATTTTAGCCACTGCAACTGAACTTTGAAAAACTAGCACTGATTCCAGGAAAGAGAGGAGCTACCAGTTTTCAGGTGAAGGACATTCTAGCTTCTAAGTTATACATGCAGATTTATGTCTAAAAGGGGTGTTCCTGAATTTTGTAAAGTACCTAAGAGGCAAAAATATTCACACAACTTTGGAGAACAAAAGGAGGAACTACTGTATACTTAAAAGGAAGTTATATTGAAGGTAGATCCTGTGCTAAAGGCTGCAAATAAAAGGCACAAGAGCAGAAGCAGGAGCAGCAGTGGCGGCTGGGGTGGATGAGGGGTGGGGTCCTTACATCCTTTCTTCCTTTCTCCTCCAGCCTTTTCAGTAAAAGGGGACAGAAGGGAGAGTGAAATACTGCTTCAATATTGTCCCATCCAGCCAAATGTTTACAGCAGTTCCAATTTTTAATTTATGGAAAGACGAAGATCAGAGACAAAAATCTTTAACTGCACGGATCTGTGCATCTGCATACATCGTTTTGTATTTTTAACAACGGAGTTCAAGCCCATTGAAATTCTTTGCTTCAAATAATTTTAAACTAATTAGAAAACTGCTTCCAGGGCCAGGAACAGTGGCTCATGCCTGTAATCCCAGCACTATGGGAGGCTGAGGTGGGCGGATCACCTAAGGTCAGGAGTTCGAGACCAGCCTGGCCAACGTGGTAAAACCCTGACTCTACTAAAAATACAAAAATTAGGCCGGGCATGGTGGCTCACGCCTATAATGCCAGCACTTTGGGAGGCCGAGACGGGTGGATCACAAGGTCAGGAGTTCAAGACCAGCCTGGCCAAAATCGCCTATAATCCCAGCTACTTGGGACGCTGAGGCAGGACAATCACTTGAATCTGGGAGGCGGAGGTTGCAGTGAGCCAAGATCACGCCACTGCACTCCAGCCTGGGCGACAGAATGAGACTTTGTCTCAAAAAAAACAAAAAACAAAAAACAAACAAATTAGCCGGGTGTGCTGGTGCATGCCTGTAGTCCCAGCTATTCAGGAGGGTGAGGCAGGAGAATCGCTTGAACTTGGGAGGCGGAGGTTGCAGTGAGCCGAGATTGTGCCACTGCACTCCAGTCTGGGTGACAGAAGGAGATTCCATCTTAAAAAAGAAAAGAAAAGAAAACTGCTTCCAACATTTTCCAGAGCCATTTTTGGCATATTCTTTCCATAGCACAACTTTCCTCTGAGAAGCATTCGCTTTCTTACTCATTATTAAACTGTCACCTTTGTTTTCAAAGGCAAAGTACGTGTGTGGTTTTTAAACAGTTGCTAGTAAGCATGACACAGACAGCCTATTGTCCTAAGAGGAAAGGTCTGAACGTTGAGAACACTTACTTTTTAATAAAAGAAAAATGCTTACTCGGATCATTAACTTGGACAACTCCTGTATTTTGCCTTGAAATGATCAGCAAACTTCTCCAATACAAAAGATTTCCACGATCACTCCCAATGCATTACAGAAGTATTATCGAGATTCTAACATTTTGACACTTAAAAAAACACTAATGAAATCATTGTAGCATGTATAGGTAATACCTCGAAAGGCTCTGAAAGCACAGGAATAAGTGTGCCATCAATAGCTCCACCACCTCCCTCCCAGATCAATGAGATGAAGATGTTCTTATATCCAGCTTTACTCTCTCTCTCTGAAGACAAAATATAAATCTGAAGAAAGGGCCTATGAGTTTCCTCATCTCCAACGGACTGTCTTATGCACTCCCCATCTTGTATCCACATACTGGAGGCTATGGACCCAGGGCACTTGCTTTTTACATCAGTTATTTTGACAATCTACTCCTTATTGAAATGTTGCATCATCCACAACAAAACTACAAGTGGTTAAGGGCACAGGCCTCTGTTCCTCTTGAATCCATGACCGCCTAAATTTGAAAGCTGTGGTGGGCAGGATCACGGATGGTTAAGGTAGGGTTCTCAAGCTCAGCACTGCTGACATTTCGGCCAGGTAATTCCTTGTTGTGCAGGGCTGTCCTGTACGCTGTAGAGTGTGTGGCAACATCCCTGGCCTCTACCTACTGGAAGCCAATACAGCAACCCCCTCAGTTGTGGCAATCATAAAAGTCTCCAGGCATTGCCAAATAGTCTCTGGAAGGTAATGCTGCTCGGTGAAGTCATTATGGCAGGGTATAGCACAGAGGACAACGGCTTTCTAACGGAGGCTTCATTGAAGCCTTAAATGTTGAGTAAGAGAGAGCCCGGAAAAGGAGAGCTGGCAGGTGGGCATGACTGTGAAAGCATCTGACAAGGAACAGCACCGTGAATAGGAAAGCACTGAAGTGCAGAGTCAAGGGGGAGCTGTCCAGACCTGGAGAGCTGAGGCCAGGTGTGATGCTGGGATGAGCCTCAGTGGAAAGAAAAGCTGCCTGCGTGTGCTACCAGCTGCCCCTCTCTTCTCTCTGTTCCCTATTGCTCATATGTCTGCATTTAAGGAACAAAACTCATTTATTCTTTTCCGCTGAATTCCAAGAAATTATCTCAATGTTATCTTGGGCACTACTGACTTGATTTTCTGTGGTGTGAATTCTACTGTTTACTGCTTCCAGTGTGAAGATTTATTTTGCTAATTGCAATTAAGTTTCTTTGCAATTCATCTTTTCATTTGATCCTATTCCTCTGCATGTTCTCTGCTAAATGTATGCTTCTCTTTCTTAGAAGCCTGGTCATTTATATACCAGTGAGAAGGCCAGGTAACCTCCTGCAGCGGATCATTTTCAGAGGTTTGCTTCTGAGAAAGAAACAAATGCAAGAGAAGCAATACTCAAAAATAAATAAAACTTATGAGTTAACGAAGGACACTTATGCAGAATGAAAAGGAAAACCATTTTACAGTCAAAGTCAATGAAAATATTCATATCTAAATACATCCTAGCATAAAATGTCCTACTACAAAACTTCTGTGTGACAATAAATGCTACAAAACAATGAATAATGGCCACATAATTTTTGAGGTAATGTTGTGTCTCCAGGTAATCTGCCCTTTATACACAAAGGCTTTATAAAGATATTTAAGATATGATAGGGCTCACACCTTCCTAAAACATTAGTTACATAGATACATCGACATCTCAAGAATGATGCAAAAAGAGGCCAGAATGGAATGGAGACACTCTCATAAAAAAGGACAGACATGTCGCTCCAGGACATGGGTAGTTACTGGAAAGTATAATGGAAAAACATATAAACTTTGTTTCTTTAAATAAAGTTGACCTAGATGCACATATGGAAGAGTGTTAATGAGGTAATGTTAAGTGGAAGATCACTGCATATCATATGAGCACATTTATGTTTTTGTGTTTGTGGGTGTGGTATGGATACTATAAAGAAATACATATATTTGTTCCTATACAAAAAGACATTTTTTTGGAAGGAAACTTAAGAAACTGTTGATACTGGTTACCTCAGGGAATTGGAGAGGGTTAAGAATTTAACAAAAAGACTTTTATTTTTACCCCATAGCCTCTGTATCATATGAGTGTTTTCCATGAACACGATTTTTTAAAAAAATAAATGGGTCTAAGCTACCAATTTCTCAATTCTTAATAATCTAAAAAAACAAAACTTTAAAAGACCTCTACTTACCTTATAATATAACCCACAAGGTGGTCAGTGTGCGGCAGTACAAACAAAGACTTTCCTGAGAGTTCACATGCATTGCATAAAGCTGCAGCCCTTTCTGAAGCAATGACATCTTCTCCTGTTGATAATCCCCATCAAGATGAATGAGAAATAAAATACGTAATGTAGCTTCCCAAATAAATATTTCCCCAAGTCTGAAAAATAGAATTAGGAATAAAAACCCAAACGGCTTTTCATCACACCAACAGGACTCACGGGCTCCTTGAGAGCTCTGTGTGGTTCTTAGAGGTTACACAGTATATGCCCTTTAGGAAAACACTGTGGAATTTTCTACTGAGCCAGGATAGGTGGCCAAGTAACGCCAACAGATATACCACATAACTATTTCAAAGGACATAACTAAAACTGGAAGCAATAATTCATGAAAGAAGTCTCCAAAACCATTTTGGATGCTGTTAAGTTTCAACACAGAAACAAAAATATATTTTGGTCTACAAAAGTCTGGGAAAGTGGAAATAAGAATTTGAAACTAAGACATTTTCTAAGAAAAAACTACAAATCCTATAGCCTTTTTCTTTGCCCTACAGAAAATTAATGAAAAAATTTCATATAAGGAATATAGTTTCAAATAGACCTTAGATAAGTAAATTATATTCTTTTTTGGAAAGCTTTGGAAGCCAAAAAAATATATACTCTTATAAAAAAATCAAGCGAATTGTTTTGTGAATTAAACATGCCTTCCTATATCCCCTACATAAGAAGACAAGTGGAACTAGGGGAACAGGACTTAAGATTGCATTCTTTACTATCTTTAATTTTTTACAATAAGCATTTGTTCATGTATCATTGGTGCGTTTTAAAGTTAACATACTATCAGCCCCATAACTGAATGCATAAAAGATTTAAACATCCAAAAAACCCCTATCTCCCTTTAATAAGAATTGGAGGTAGAAAACAATTAATTAATTAATTAGACTTTTGATACCTGGGGGCAAAGGGGTTTTCTTCTGAATCAGAACCACTGCAACTTTTGTGTTTCTTCCTTGTAAACTTTGCCTGCAATGAAAAAGCAAGAATAAAATTATTTTAACTTAAAAAAATGTATTCGTGACTTCACATAAAATACAACCTTGGTAATTCAACTGAAGATAAATTTCAACTACAAAAACCAAGATCAGAAGAAATCTTTTCCTGCACACAAAGCACATATATGTCACAATGATTTAAATTCTAAAAGTATGATCTCACATCTTCTAATCTTAAAAATCTTCCTTAAAAGCAAAAGATTAATGTATACTTTTATGTAAAAGTTACAATGCAACTTACTTCTTTATGGTGATACACTGCAGAATAGTCATCCAAAAGAATTAATTATTTGAAACTTAAATAGTGATAAAGCAAAACGTTTTAAGAGACTAAATAGTAAATTACTATGTCTCCAAAAAAGATAATAAATACAAGAAAAACATTTGGAAATTCAGCCCAGTTAGTCTTCTAAATTTCTTCACATACCCAGCATTATATACAGTCAATAATTATGCTAACTGTGAGGAAGTGAACAAGATTCATTGGAGGTCAATCCCCAAAGTGACCACTGCAGTCTGAACGGTACTTCATTGCCCTCAAGAAGTGTTAGTAACACACATGTGCAAACTGACATAGCCGCCCTGACACAGAAGATCATACCTGACTATTTCCACTCTGGTGGCGCACTCAGACTGCTTTTCTTTCCACTGAGGCTCATCCCAGTCCAGTTCATAGAACACAACTACCAGGGCGGGCACCAGATTCAGATGCTTATTCATCCAGCCAGTCTTTAAGATCCCTTTAGGAATGTACCACTCATATGAAGTTCTCTGCAAACATTGGCAGAAATTGAAAAGTTACCTGACAGGAGCAGAAACCATCTGTTACTGAGTGCCAAGCACTTTATGTGCATTGATCTCATTCAATATACACACCTCCCATTTTTGATTAGGAAACTCAGGCTTACAGATTCAGCAAGAACTAGTAAGTGTTGAAGATGGAATCTCAACCCTGGAGAAGCTATACTTCCCATTTAAAGAATGACTAAAGCCAAAGAGTTTCTAACAGCCCCATAACTGAATGCATAAAATGATGATGCATGTCTAATGATGTCAAGGGTCTCAAATACTTTGTTAAAAAAAAAAAAAAAAAGTAGCCCATTTCCAGATAAATTCTACTTATATTCTTCACCATTCCAGCTTCTGTTCTTATAAAACTGCTCAAATAAAATATTATCTAAAATCCAATATGGTTTTGTTTATTTCAAAGACACATTGCTGTGATGGTATTTCACCTCACTTGAGGATGAAGTAAAAAGCAGGGAACAATTCTTAAACAGAAGCCTCACAGCAGCCACTTGAGTCTCAGCACTGAGTGCCACAGAGTGGGAAAAGGATGCTGTAGATTTGAGTGTTAGCCCTGAAGGATGCAGTTGAAACCTCACATTCCTTCCAAATCATCTGCGCTGGCTCAGACTACTCCACTTCATGCTGATGCAATGTCTACCTCCAGTAAGGAAAGATGAGGTCAATAAGGAAGCCTGACACAAAATAACATGGGGACTCAGCCAAAAGCTGGGAATAGAGAAATGAAAAGCAGCTTGAATTCAAGCATTAAAAGAGGAGAAAAGAGGGCTTGTGCTGGGCTCCCTGCCTTGACACAAACATGACACTTAAGAAAAATAATCGTGTAGGCCTGGCACGGTGGCTCACACCTGTAAACCCAGCACTTTGGGAGGCCGAGGCGGGCAGATCACGAGGTCAGGAGATCGAGACCATCCTGGCTAACACGGTGAAACCCCGTCTCTACTAAAAATACAGAAAATTAGCCGGATGTGGTGGCGGGTGCCTGTAGTCCCAGCTACTCGGGAGGCTGAAGCAGGAGAATGGCGTGAACCCAGGAGGCGGAGCTTGCAGTGAGCCCATATCGTGCTACTGCACTCCAGCCTGGGGGACAGAGCGAGACTCCGTCTCAAAAAAAAAAAAAAAAAAAAAAAAAGAAAAGAAAAATAATCATGTGAGGGCCAGGGCTGGGATGCTACTACTTGCACAATTTCAGACAGCTCAGTTTCCAGGGCTGGGTATATGAAATGGTGTCTCCTTTGTGTGGTTCTCAAACACACACAAAAATAATCAGCTGGTGACCAAGTCCTATATTCCCAGAAACCAACTGAGGAGGCCTGCAATCTACATTTTTAATAAATACCCCAGGTTATGATGACATACTTTGTCCAGAGACTACTGTGTCAGAGACACTGCTCTAGGGCAAAAGAAAAAAAAGGATATGGGTCAGAACTAAAAGGGTTTTATCACCTAACTTTCAAACCAACCTCATAAGATTATGATAAATAACAAATCAATACACATAAATTGCTTAAAACAGTAAACTGTTTTACTGTTTTTTTACAACTATGTTAGCTATTAGTGATACTATCATCATGATAATTATTATCTAAGGTAAAGTAGTCTTTACTATGTTGTTCACCTTAAAAGTCAGTTTTGAACTTAATACCTTTCTTCATTCCGCAATGAATAAACTGCCTTAGTTTAACTCCTCAAGAATAGGGAACCTGTCTTACTTAAATTCGGATCACTAGCTTGTTGCAAGGTTCCAGGTACCTGTCACAAAGCAAGTGCTCAAAAAATCTGTGAAATTGAGCCAAATTGCACAGACCATGGGATTCAAAAACGACATTAGTAATGATGGTGGGGAATGCAAGACCTTCCTTTTAGAGGCGACTATGTTGGGTTCTTTTCCTAAAAACAAAAAAGGGAAAACCTAAGCTCACAGGATAGAAAGCTTTATAAAGTAATTATTCCTCTGGAGTTTAAAAAAAAAGAACTATTATTAAATAAACATGCAGTGTATTACATGAAAATGCCTAAGGCTTTCTTTATGCACCACTGTGGGCACTGTCTTGATAAACTCGGCACACGCAACAGAACAAAAAAGACATACACACACACACACACACACACACAAACACACACAGAGGGTAAGAACACATGCCACCACAATGCCATTACCTTGGGTCTACATTTGGGATACTCATGGTCACCTGGTAGCACCTTGAAAGAAATTGGTACTCGATCAGCTCTCCGATTGGCACAGAAGGCATCCCAGACAGCTCGATGGACTGCATTATAAACTACATCCAGGCCCGTAAGAGTAACAAAGGCCATAGGCCGGCAACATAATTCCACAGGGAAGTCCCACTGTGTGGGGCTCATGTTTACGATGTCACAAAAAACCTGAAATACAAACGTTAATACATTCATAATTAATTTTTAAAAACTCATATTCATTTCTCCAGCCTGGGCAACAAGAGCAAAACTCTGTCTCAAAAAAAAAAAAAAAAAAAAAAAAAAACAACTCATATTCATTTCCAATATATGAATCTCTATTTAAAAATCATTACAAAAAAATAATCATTACAAGGCCAGGCATGGTGGCTCACGCATGTAATCCCAACACTTTGGGAGGCCGAAGGAGGTGGATCACTGGAGGCCAGGAGTTCGAGACCAGCCTAGCCAACACAATGAAACCTTGTCTCTACTAAAAATACAAATAATTGGTCGGGCATGGTGGCTCACGCCTGTAATCCCAGCACTTTGGGAGGCTGAGGCGGGCGGATCACAAGGTCCGGAGATCGAGACCATCCTGGCCAGTATATTACAGAGAATTCAGGTAAGGCACAAGTGGCTCATGCCTATAATCCCAGCACTTTGGGAGGACAAGGCCGGAGGACTGTTGAGCCAGGAGTTCGAGACTGGCCTGGGAAACATAGTGACATCCTGTCTATAAAAGAAATAAAAAAGAAAATAGCCGGGCATGGTGGTGCGCACTTGTAGTCTCAGCCACTTGGGAGGTTGAGATGGGAGGATCACTTGAGTCTAGGTGTTTAAAGTTACAGTGAACTATGATTGTGCCACTGCACTCCAGCCTGGGTGACAGAGCAAGACTGTGCCGCAAAAAAAAAAAAAAGTTATTCCAAACAAAATTATCACTATATTTTAAATATAATCTTATTTGAAAAAGAATGGTCATGAGGCTCTTTTAAAAGGTAATCTACACCAGTATATCACAGAGAAGTCTAATACAATCTTTGTGAAAAGTGAGGCACACTTAGGCTAATACCTGATCCCCAAAACATGTAATATTTTCAACTGAAAGGTTAATTTAGGGAAGACTATTAGTTTTCTCATGTTTACGTACTGAAAGAACAATAGGTATTGAATAAATGATTTGCAAAGCTTGCCAGAAATGTCTACAACAGATAGTTTTAGAATTGTTTAAATATTTTTAGGACAGGATTAAGTTATGAGGGCAAAGGACTGCATGTTCAGAGAAAGAAACAGTCTAGTTCTGGGTAATTTGGGAATGAAAATTAAAAAGGGTTGACCAGGCTGGGCACAGTGGCTCACGCCTGTAATCCCAGCACTTTGGGAGGCCAAGGCAGGCGATTCACGAGGTCAGGAGTTCAAAACCAGCCTGACCAATATGGTAAAACCCTGTCTCTACTAAAAATACAAAAATTAGCTGGGCATGGTGATACGTGCCTATAGTCCCAGCTACTCGGGAGGCTGAGGCAGGAGAATTGCTTGAACCCAGGAGGTGGAGATTGCAGTGAGCCGAGATCGCACCACTGCACTCCAGCCTGGGCAACAGAGCAAGACTCCGTCTCAACAACGACAACAAAAAAAAGGTGACCAAAATACAATACGGGCCCCTTTGCTTAATACGAACAAGTCTAGACTAGAGGCCATTTCCTGTAATAACTCCAGAGGCCCAAAAGAGATAGCTGTGGTCTTTGAATATGGAGTTGAAATAAGAGGAACTAAAAATGACTGTCATCCAATAGAAATGCGAGTCACATAAATAAATTAAAATTTTCTAGTAGTCATATTAAAAAGTAAAACGTGGATGGAATCCATTTTAATAATATTCAATTTAACGCAGTACAGTATGTCCAAAATATTCTCATACTGACACTAATATAAAAGTTATTAATGACATATTTTACCTTTTTTTGTACTGAATCTTCAAAATCTGGTGTGTATTTTACACTCGCAGCACATCTCAATTCAGACTAGTCTATTTCAAATGCCTGATGTAGCTGCTGGCTACACAACTGGACAGCAGAGATCTAAATTATGGGAAACCTGTCCCAAAATTACTGCATGAAAACTGTATCAGAAATTCTTGCCACGTTCTCCTATGTCACTTGAAATGGTCGTGCTTATTCTGCAGCAAAGGAATTTGAATGAGAACACCGATAACGCACAGGCGCAGATTGAATGGATCTCAATGACAGGCTGGAAGGAGAAATTTTCAGATCAATGGTGCAACCAACGAAACTACACATGAAAGGAGGCGCAGCTATAGAAGGTGAATAATGGATGGGAGATCAAGTAATGCAACGGAAGTAAACTGGAAACTAGCGTGAAAGATAAGAAAGGTGACCCAATCAAATTGGCAACTAAAAAAACCCCAAAACCTAATGTGGTTACCTTTTTTTTTCTTTTAACTAACTGGAAGTTCAGGGTGTAGGACACAAGGCTGCTAAGAATGAGATTCAGAGATGTTCAACTACAAAACGAACAAAAGAGGAACGACACTGTGGAGACGAAATGATGTTTCGATGTTAAAGATGAGAAGCAACAATCCAACCTAGGAGAAACACCGTCCCCGTGGTCCCGGTATCTGTTCTGGTAGCTCCAGTGAGGAAAGGTAGAGAAATAACCTTGCAGTCCCTAAAGGCAGGTATCTTCCTCCTCTTATTCCCCCGCCTTAAACCTGGGAGGCCCTAGAAACGGGTGCGTCTTTCCTCGGCTCTAAAAGAGAAGCGCCAGGATTGCACCCGTCGGTGGGATTGCAAAACGCAGGCCCCCAAACCAGCATTGTTAAGAGCTAGCTTTCTTCCTCGGCGGTCCCGCCTGGCCCCGCGGGTCTCCGGGCCCGGACTCACCCAGGCCCCACGCTCCGGGCCCGCTGCAGCTGAGGCCGGTCGCCGCCAGCCGGGACAAGACCAGGGGAGGCGTGGGAGATGTCACAGAACGCCGGGGCCCGTCCCCACCGCCGCAGCCCCACAGCCAGTTCCAACAGGCGAGACTTCCCTGTACCCACCTCCCCCGGCACAGGAAGCACTTTCTGGGCCTGAGTGACAGCGCTCTACACCAATCGCTGTCCCGGAACTTTACGCCGCTCCTCCAAGCGTCAGGAAGACGCTGCATTTCCCAGGCGCCACCAGCCGCGGCTCCGGCTCCGAGCCCACAGCCCACCGCCGGCGACTGGGTGCTGCCGAGGCTCGGGGCGCGCGCAGTTGGCGTCTGCCAGTGCCAAGACTGTGCCGCCCCCACAGCCGAGGCGCGAAAGGGGGACGCCTGGCCTCTGGGCCGCTGCCCTTGCTTTCTCTTCCTTGTTGCAAACGCCGTCCGCTCAGGAGGCGCCCGCGACCGGCGCGATGAGTGCCAACGAGGACCAGGAGGTGAGCCCCCCGGCTCAGGGCCCTCTCCCAGCGCGGGCGCGGCGCGCAGCCCCGGGCCCCGGTGAGACCTGGTGCCCGGACGGGCTGCCCGGCACGTGCCCTGTGCCCTCGGCGCCGGCCGGGGTGTCCCAAGTTCACCGGTGTCCACTCAGGCGCGCGTGAATGGGCAGGAGTCCGCCTCTGCCCCTCTTCCCCCCTCATTTTTCATTTTTGCAAACCCGGGAGTCTCCCCTGGTTGCTTAATAACAGGGATGAGCGTCCTTGGTGAAGGATCCAGTGCTCTTGGCTCTCCTTGAATCCCATGTGTTCAGTGCCTGTTTACTGAGGCTGATCACCTTTAAATTTTAGTCTGGTCATCTTTAAATCTCTTGGCTAGTAGAGGGCTAATTGAGTTAGTTACATTTCTCATGGAAGAAAATGACACTAGTGGTGCCTCTGAGTTTCTGTCCATGTTGTTTGGGGAAATCTTTTACCCATTTGTCTGTTTCCACCTGAATTTATGGTTTATGCTCAGATATTTCCTTGTGAGATGCCATTTTGACATTGAATCATATAATATTAGAGTTGGGGGGTGGGTGCCACAGGCCATCTGTAGGGGAACCTTCTAACTTTGATAGGTGGGTCCATGATAGCCGCAGGGCTGCATAGTAAGTACGTGGTAGAATCGGGACTAGAAACCAGGTCTTATTGGGTGGTAGATAAGTTCACTGTTAATTTAAAGTATAATGCTTGAAACGTACTACTTTTACATGATAAATGTAATAGAATCTCTGGATTGGAAGTTAACCTTTAAAGGACCCAAAGTCCAACAAGCTAGCTAGTTGATATCTGAATCTCTTCTAAAATATTCTTGCCAGGTGAATTTCTAAGTGAATGCGTTAATAACTTCGTCTCCCTGCAAAGCAAAGTACATACAGTTTAATGTTTCTCAGAGTTTGACCATAGTCCCCTACCTTAGAAGCATTTAGATGGTTGCTAGAAAACAGATGCCTGCACTCCACCCCAGACCTACTGAATCAGAATTTCTGTGGTGGGCCCAGGAATCTCCAGTTTAACAAGAAAATTTCATTCTTTCAGATGACCGATGTTCTGATTTTTGAAGATAGTTTCCTGCCCAGTTTCTCAGACCTTCTCTGAGGAAGTGGTTCTTTTTAGTTTGTCTTCATATATCCATTCTTTGTTAATTTCTTCACTATCCTGGGATCAAGTGTCTGTGGACAGATTTTAATTTTTTAAATGTCGCGTTTCAAAATTGTGGCATCATGCTGTTTTGTCTAGTTAAATTTACAGTCAACTAAAACCTTTTAAGTGCTTTATACAAAGCAATTTGTCTTTCATCTTAAACTTCTATATTTAGGTATCTGAGTATTAATACAAGTTCTACTTACCCTGCTAAATTTCATCATTAGCTTGCTTTTCAAAGACTTTTTGGATTCTTATTCTGCATTATTCACTGTCCCAAGAAATTGTCATCCACAAATTTAATGAACTTGCCTCCTATTTTTGTACCTGTCCAAGTCATTAATTAAAATATGGGAAAGGATTAGGGACAGAAGGAGTAGTACTATATCTTGAATAAGGTTTTCGTTCCAATCTAATCTTACTTATTCTTGAATCCAGCTTGAATTTCTGTATTTTGTTTTGTTTTGTTTTTTCTGTAAAGGTAGCAAGAGAAACCTGTGGAGCCTGACTGAAATCTATATAGTTGGTGTTTTATTCCTTTCTTCGTTGTGCCAATCAAATCTCCTTTTCTAAGAAGGGTATATCTTGTTTTTCATATGCTTATTAGGTCTTAGGGACTACTCCTTAATCTCCCAGTTCCTCACACACTATTTCTTCAACAATTTCTTTTTCCTGTTGTTGTTGCTGTTTTTGATACCAAGCCTCGCTTCGTAGCCCAGGCTGGATTGCAGTGGCCTGATCTCGGCTCACTGCAACCTCCGCCTCCCGAGTTCAAGCGATTCTCCTGCCTCAGCCTCCTGAGTAGCTGGGACTACAGGTGCCCATCAACCACACCCAGCTAATTTTTGTATTTTTAGTAGAGATGGGGATTCACCCTGTTGGCCAGGCTGACCTCAAACTCCTGACGTCGGGTGATCCGCCCGCCTCGGCCTCCCAAAGTGCTGGGATTACAGGCGTGAGCCACCGCGCCTGTCCAATAATTTCTATTCTAAAATTTTGACCGTAGATCAAGCCCACTTTCACCGTCTTTAGTTTGTAGAATTCATGACATGCATCTTTTTGAAAAACTCAAACGTGTACCCAAGTGCAGTCTTTCTTTACTTCTTTTCTCAGGTATTCATCGGTGATCACAGTGATGAACTTCTCAGTTGTAATACCAAAATGTTCTAAGAACTATGTCCAAGCAAGGATTACTAGTTACATTTTCTCTGACAGTCCTGTCTCATCTTGGGTAGATACTTGTCAGCCTTTTTTTAAAAGTTATTTTTCTTGCCCTTAGGTGTTTTTTAAAGCTTTGTATCACTGTGGGAAGGATTACATATAAAAGAAATGTGTGTAAATAATGGGAAAGTATTGTTTTTCATAGTTCTTATCTTCAGGTTTAATGCTCTTTGCACCCAGGTTCCTCTTTAGCAGAGTGCTAAGAGCGCTTTCTCTGGAGTGGCTTTAAAAGGAGACTTCCTTGCCTCCGTAGGAAAGAGAAAATAATAGGAGCCTCTTGACAGGGTTGATTTGAGGAGTCAGTGCGATAATACATTGTACAATGCTTAGCAGTCCCTGACACAGAGTTTGAAAGTAAGTATCATTGGTAGTAACATTGTCACGTGTTGCCGCATGCACCTATGTGGTAAGTATCTAAGGTTATGTAAGTTAGTCAAGCTTTTACATAGTTGAGTGGGCTTGAATGAGAAAGTAAAGACCCTCTATTTCTAATTCATTTATACCACTAAACAAAACTCATTCAGTTCTTTATTTCAGATGGAACTAGAAGCATTACGCTCTATTTATGAAGGAGATGAAAGTTTCCGGGAATTAAGTCCAGTTTCTTTTCAATATAGGGTAAGACATGGCATGAATAAGAGCACTTAGAACTTTGCTGGAAAAGACTAAAAGTGGCTAAAAATGCTCATTTTGTTTTTTAAACTTGTTTAAGTTTATTATGTCTGTATTTTCTGTAGCGTTTAAATGGAAACATCACCCTAACATCAGTCATTTTTAACGTTTGAAAACGTAATTCAGAAACGTTTAAAAAACCAGGATAAACTTGTTTTTATTGTACCAGAATCATAAGCTATTAGAAATGGAAAAAACCTTAAAAATTATGTGATCTTGTATTTAACATAAAATAGTAACAGTAGGGCTGGGCGTGGTGGCTCACACCTGTAATCCCAGCACTTTGGGAGGCCAAGGTGGGCGGATCACGAGGTCAGGAGATCAAGACCATCCTGGCCAACATGGTGAAACCCTGTCTCTACTACAAATACAAAAAATTAGCCAGGCGTGGTGGCAGGCGCCTGTAGTCCCAGCTACTCGGGAGGCTGAGGCAGGAGAATGGCGTGAACCCAGGAGGTGGAGCTTGCAATGAGCTGAGATCACGACTCTGCCTTAAAAAAAAAAAAAATAGTAACAGTATTTAATTTTGTAAATAAGTCATATAAACCTTTTATTCAAATGGTTATAAGTAGGCAGGGCACAGTGGCCCACACCTTTAATCCCAGAACTTTGAGAGGCCGAGGCAGGTGGATCACCTGAGGTCTGGAGTTCAAGACCAGCCTGGCCAACATGGTGAAACCCTGTCTCTACTAAAAATACAAAAGTTAGCCAGGTGTGATGGTGCATGCCTGTAATCCCAGCTACTTGGGAGGCCGAGGCAGGAGAATCACTTGAACCCAGGAGGCAGAGGTTCCAGTGAGCAGAGATTGTGCCACTGCACTCTAATCTGTGCGACAGGGCAGGACTCAAAAACACACACACACACACACACACACACACACACAAATGATTATAAGTAGCGGAATGGGAAACTTTTTTTTGTAAAAGATTTACAGTTATCATTAACATTGTCACAGTTTAAACTATTAGAAATGATGCTTATGCATGATCGATGGATGACCATCACAGAAAATAAGTTTCTGTTCTCAATTCCCTTTGAAGCTTAACCGTCCTTACACCATCTCCAAGTATATAATAACCAGGGACCTCAAATGTCCAAAGTTAGCAGTGGAGCTAAATCCTAGGCCCTTCTATTTGAATCCAGTTGCTACTCTTTCCTTAGCAAATGGGAGGTTGAGAATTTCCCTATACTTTCCTAAATGTCTCATTCACAATGGCAGTGATTTAGAGCACGTTGTGCAGAATGCTGTAGGACATTTGTGTGTACTATAAGACGGACACTGATGTGACACATAGGATGGATTTAAGAGGAATGATACATGAGATTAGGAGACAGTGTGTTGATAGTCAAAAGGCCAGGGGTAAAGTTCTTCCTGTGTCCTAAGTCACACCCCTCAGTTCTTGCACAGAATAGTCTGGTAGCCTTCTAGTTGACTTCCCTGGTTTAGTACTTTCTTTAGCTTCCCCCTTATACTCCACCATTTGTCCTCCAACAGTACTAGTTGGCACTCTGAAACATTTAAGTAGTCATCCCATTCTCTTCTTTAAAATGTTTCTCCATGGGTTCCTCTTGCCTATAAAATGAGGACGAAATTTTTTCACTTGACACTCCAAATCCTTCTATTTGTTTCTGTCTCTCCAAACTTTCCCCTCCACTCACATGCCTTAGACATAATGGGTTGTGACATTTTCCCCTGTGTATTTTTTTCTAGTACTATGCTTTTGCGCACATTGTTTGATCTTTCCCTCACCTCAGGTCCATTATCCCCCTGCCTCTCCTTTAAGGCCTAACTCAGGCCTCCTCTGTGACACATTAATATTTGGGCCATGTCTCCTGTCTCTGCTCTGACTTTGACTCAGAATTAGCATTAGCCATTCCCTATTTCTTCATACTTTGTTTTGTTACTTTTGAACTATCATTCATATTGCAGTTTTGTAAGTTATATAAATATCTGTCTTGAAGATAGGAATAGCCTTGTCTCTATCTTTGTATCTTCAATACCCAGCACAGTGTGAGGCATGTGATAATTTGTTCCTAAATGCACCATGAGTAAGGACGTAGTGATTGCATCAAGCAGGTAACTTTTATCACTTTTTATCATCTATATTTAAAACATAAACATAAACCAGTGACATCTATCATGCAGATAATCCTTATCCGGGTCTACCAGTAGATCCCTACATTTATTTTAATAACAATACAGAGGAGATTCACATAGCCCTGTGCAAGGATGAGATGTTGATTCGCGTATCATTCCATAGTTTTACTAGAAAATCACCATTTTGCAACCACGAGTATGATAATTGATTCAGTTACAGTTAAGGACTGTTAATAAAGGCTAAAACCTTTGGGTGAAAGGTTGTTGAGAAACAAGGTATTCATACAGTTTTGTAGTGTTGCCCCACAGATGATGATTTTTTTTTTTTAATAGAGACAGGGTCTTGCTATGTTGCCCAGGCTGGTCTCTAACTCCTAGCCTCAAGTAATTCTCCCACCTCAGCTTCCCAAAGAGCTGGGATTACAGACATGAGCCACCTCACCCAGCGAGATTATTCCTTAATTACAAAATAAAAAGGTTTACGTTGAAGAGATCTGGAGAAGATCACCTTAACCATGTGCTCAATCTTAGTGTCACCAATGATGATTCTGGAAGATCTTGTGTGCCTCCTTATATGATGCTATGGGAAGGTGCCACATTACCTCTGTAGTTTTCTTACCAAAAATGTTTAATTTGAATCAGTTCAGATCTGGGGACATTATACAAGAAAACTAGCCTGTATTCTTTTTGGCTTAAAAGGCAGGGGAAGCCAGGCACAGTGGCTCATGCCTATCTATAATCCCAGCACTTTGGGAGGCTGAGGCAGGAAGATCACTTGAGCTCAGGAGTTCGAGACCAGCCTGGGCAACATAGGGAGACCTTGTCTCTACAGAAAGTTTTTTAAAATTAGTCTGGCATGGGGCACATGCCTGTAGCTCCAGCTACTTGAGTGGCTGAGGTGGGAGGATTTCTTTTTTTTTTTTTTTTTTGAGATGGAGTCTTGCTCTGTCACCAGGCTGTAGTGCAGTGACGCGATCTTGGCTCACTGCAACCTCTGCCTCCCAGACTCAAGCAATTCTCCTGCCTCAGCCTCCTGAGTAGCTGGGACTACAGGCGCATGCCACCACGCCCAGCTAATTTTTGTATTTTTAGTGGAGATGGGGTTTCACCATGTTGGCCAGGATGGTCTCGATCTCTTGACCTCGTGATCCACCCGCCTTGGCCTCCCAAAGTGCTGAGACTACAGGCATGAGCCACTGCACCCAGCTGATTTCTTTTTTATTTTTATTTTTTTACTTTTGCCACAGACTCTTGCTCTGTCACCCAGGCTGGAGTGCAATGGCACGATCTCAGCTCACTGTGACCACCCCGTGATCTGCTGGACCCCAGCCTGGGCAATAGAGTGAGACCCTGTCTTAAAAAAAAAAAAAAAAAGCCAGGGGAGAGGGCTGAGGACTGTTCTAAATTAAAGCAGAATAAAGAGGCATAACAACTCAGTGCAATCCATGATCCCTCAATGGATTATGGATTTGTGAGTTGAGATGATGTCTATTAAAGGACACTTTAGATATGATTGGGTAGTTTTTAATATGGTTTATGTATTAGGTAATATTTTTGTACCAATGTTGAATTTCTTGGGTGTAATAATGATCTTGTGGTTATGAAGAAGGTTGTCCTTTTCTTAAGATACTTTACTCAAATATTGAGGAAATTTCATTACTGTTAAATGTTTCAGCAAAAACCAAAGGGGAAAAAAATCACATTGGGAGAGTAGGGGTTGATTCTATGGTGGAAAGGGGGAAAGATAAAGTAAATGGGGCAGGAAGTATTTGGTGAATGAGATGAATGTCAGAGTGTTCATTATACTATTTCAGTTTTTCTTTAAGATTAAAAAAGTTTAAATAAAAAGTTAGCAGAGCGAAAGAAACAAGGGCGTCTTTATTCAGAAATTGTTATCAGCTGAAGGCATTCCTTTCCCTTATCCTTTGCCTTTTCCTTCTTTCTCTCAGTTTTAAATTTCATTTTCTTGACACTTGGGGTTGTGCCTCCTGGGATTTAGCAGTTGGATAACTTAAAACAAAGATGAGATGTGTCGAGTTTGTGAATTATTTTTGTCCATTCTCTTTCTGTATCCCACGGATAAGTTGATACCTTATTTTTATCCTCAGAAAACTGGTGAAAACACTAAAACATACCTAAGAGGTAGGCATGGTAGTAGGAAAGCTGGTAGGCTGGTTAGGGACAGGACATGGGCATAAACTGAACCTATGAAGGCATACTAGGACTAAATTAAAGGCAGACTGTCCTGAGACTCCCTTCACCCCTGCTCGGTCCTAGCCTGTGTCCCTGGACTTTTCAAAATATTACATTTCTGATCTGAGCATGAGTATGGGAAAGAATTCACCCTTTTGAAGATTATAATTTAGTTTTCTGTCTTTTTATCACCTTTTACAAGCCTAAGATTTCCCCTTCTCTTCAGATAGGTGAAAATGGTGATCCCAAAGCCTTCTTAATAGAGATTTCCTGGACCGAAACATATCCCCAAACACCTCCAATTCTATCTATGAATGCTTTTTTTAACAACACCATGTGAGTAGTGTCTTGTTTTTACTGCTTTTCATTTCACTCTCTGTTACACTTTTCTCTCAGCAAGGTATTACTGTTGTGCATTGTAGATCATCAGCTGTAAAGCAGAGTATATTAGCCAAGCTACAGGAAGCAGTAGAAGCTAATCTTGGAACCGCTATGACCTATACATTGTTTGAATATGCCAAAGACAATAAAGAGCAGTTCATGGAGAATCACAATCCCGTTAATTCCGCAGTGAGTATGTGATTTCTTTTTTGCCAGATTCTTTTGTTGTTTTGGTTTTGCTGTTAGCAATAAATTTGTACTAGTTAATATATATTCAAAATTGGAAGAAGACTTTTGTTAAAGTGAGAATTACATGTGAGTTAAATGAGAACAATGAATTTCAGATTTCTTCTATTTAACCTAGAAAATGATATTATATTCTCTAGATTTTTATCCTTTATCAAAGACTAGAATACATCTCATGCCCACCAAAACTGAGATATCGTAGAACCTAGTATTTTTAATATTTGTTTCATCTCTTCATAAAGCTTAGACAGCTAAGGGATCTCTTATGCAGTGCTAAAATAAGTATGAAATTGCTTTCTCCATGAGGCTTGTTTCATTGTAAATAGTCTTGCCACAGTTCAATTTGTAGATGTTGCAGGATGTGGAAACTTTATTGAATAGAAAAAATTGTTTTATTATTATTTCTAGAATAGTTTTAGGAAATATTTCTTTCATGACATTAAGCATCTGTGTATGAGAACCCTTTGCACCACGTCATGCACTAAAAGACTATGAGTGGTTGAGTATAATTTAGTGTTGTCTTGTGAACCAAGTGGTAAGCTTTTGGCAGCAAGGCCTGTCTTCTGTGTGAGTGGTTTTGGCTTTCACATTCCCAACAGGACACAGAACCCCAAGAGGCAACTGGAGGAGCAGTGGAGCATGGTAGCTAAGATCACAGACTCTGGGCCAGACCGCCTGGGTTCACATCACTGCACCACTTACCAACTCTGTGACTTTGGGCAGGTTTCTTCATCTTTCCGTGCCCAGTTCCTCATCTGTAAAATGGGGGTTATATAGTATCTACCTTCTAAGATTGTGGTGAGGATCAAATGTGTGGTATATGAAAAACATTTGCAGCAATGCTTAGACCTAGTAAGCATTTTACATTTTAGCTATCATATACCCTGACTGCATTAACCCAAATGTCTTAAAATTTCTCTTCTGGGAACCACGATGTTCTAGGTAGGCACACGTGATTTTTCTAAAGACATGTTTAAATTGTCAAATATTCACACTGAGAAACAGCTCTGTAAAGAAAAAAAAAGGTTTTAATTAAATTTCCAAATAATAGCAAGTAAAACTACCTTGGAACTTCAGATCTTCAACATAATGCTGATAATCAGATCTTCCTTCCCAGGATTTTGGTTATAACAATTGAACTAATATTACATCCTTCCATCTGAACTTTTAAAAGATTGAAACCAATAATGTGTTAAGGGCACTTGATTTTAAAAATGAATCATAATAATATAGGATTCTTTTATTTCATAAGTGTAAAAATTATCAACCCACTTCAGGATGAAGCTGTATTTAGTGTAACACAAGTTGTAACGTATGAGGCTGAGAATTATTTCTTTTTTTCAGACATCGATAAGCAATATCATCTCAATTGAAACTCCTAATACTGCCCCATCAAGTAAGAAAAAAGACAAAAAAGAACAACTTTCAAAAGCCCAGAAGCGTAAGCTGGCAGACAAAACAGGTTTGTGTGTGTTTCTTTTCTTCTCTTTTTTTTCTTTTTTTTTTTTTTTTAGACAGAGTCTCACTCTTGTTGCCCAGGCTGGAGTGCAGTGGCGTGATCTCAGCTCACTGCAGCCTCCACCTCCCAGGTTCAAGTGATTATCCTGCCTCAGCCTCCCGAGTAGCTGGGATTACAGGCGCACGCCACCACACCTGGCTAATTTTTGTATTTTTAGTAGAGATGGGGTTTCACCATGTTGGCCAGGCTGGTCTCGAACTCCTGACCTCAGGTGATCCGCCTGCCTCTGCCTCCCAAAGTGCTGGGATTACAGGTGTGAGTCACCACACCCAGCCGGTTTTTTCTTTTATAACCCAGATAAATAGATTGCTTCTTAGTTTGATATGGTCGATATATTTAGATTAATTCTCTACTCTTTCTTCTTGGAACATTTGGGCTAGTGAACTTTTGGGTCACTGACCTTTTGGGTCACATATGTATATTGAAAATATTTTGGGAGGCTGAGGCAGTAGAATTGCTTGAACCCAGGAGGCAGCCGTTGCAGCAAGCCGAGACTGTGCCACTGCCCTTCAGCCTGGGCAACAACAGCAAAACTCTGTCTCAAAAAAAAAAAAAAGAAAAGAAAATATTTACTACTACTTCATCACAAGAGGTCACCATTTGAAAAAAAAAAAGGTAACTGAGTGGCAGAGTAACTATAAATGAGTTTAGAGATTGAGGAACATTTAAATAGTCTACAAAAACATGTTCTACCTGGAACTCTAACATGTTTTGGATTTGTTTACCTCTTTTGTAGGTGTGTGTTATTAAAAATTTTTTGAAATACAGTTTTCATTTGAAATGGATACTGGTATACCATTAGGTCTTAGTGTGATAAGTAATCTAACATTTTTGCCTGTAGTTAACTTATTTATATAACAATAATATTTAAGAATAGAATTCTCATATGTTCTAAACAAGAGTTCTTTAGAAGAAGATAATAAACTCCAGCTCGTATCAACAATAATATTTGATTGCTTTTCTTTATTTAACCTGAAAACTTGCAAATTGATAACAGTTTGTAAACTTTTTCACGGTTAGGGAAAATGAGGACGTTGTCATTTGTGCACTTGCGCATTTACACTTATGTATGTATCTATGTGTGTGCTACTATGTGAGGTTAAAAAGTTTCTCTTATTGAGAAGAACTGACCCTTTTATTTTGGTGAGGGCCTTTTTTTTCTTTTCTTTTTCTTTTGAGACAGAGTCTCGCTCTGTTGCCCAGGCTGGAGTGCAGTGGCGCGATCTCGGCTCACTGCAACCTCTGCCTCCTGGGTTCAGGCAATTCTCCTGCCTCAGCCTCCCGAGTAGCTGAGACTACTGGCACGTGTCACCATGCCTGGCTAATTTTTGTATTTTTTGTAGAGACGGGGTTTCACCATATTGGGCAGGCTGGTCTCGATCTCCTGACCTCGTGATCTGCCAGCCTCGACCTCCCAAAGTGCTGGGATTACAGGTTTGAGCCACCGCATCCAGCCTGGTGAGGGCCTTTTAAATGTCCTTTCTTTTGTAATGGAATGGCAGTTTTTTTATGGTTTATGTTTTGTTTAGTATCTGTCTGTGACAAATAGCAACTCTGTGTTTGTTTCCAAAATACATTTTTGAAATGGGAACGGTTCGTGAAATAAAAAAATCTAGGAATTCATTCTACCTAATGTCAGAGCAGCATTAAACTATAAAAACAACTGAAGCAGTAAGTTGTTAGCCGTTACAGTTTGTTGTCTAGAATTTGGTTTATCTCTCTTTGAATGTTGTAGCGTCTATGTCAGTTAGGTACTATTGCTTTCACACGTAATGGCCTGTGATCACTCTATTTCATTAATATCTCCCTACCTTCATCTCTTTCATGATGCCCACCTAAGCCATTACCTTCCTATAATGACAGTATAGGAGTTTGTGACTTGGAGCTTTCATTCTAAATAAAATTTTAATGGGACAGCCACGGCACTGTGGCTAAGTTTTAGTTAACCAAAATTGGTGATGTGCCCCCTATAACCAGTAACAAGGGGGATACGATTCTTCTTGGCATGAAAGAGAAAAGAACCAATAGCATCTGAAATTGAGCTTCAGTAATATTGCTTCTCTCCTGTAAGTATCATGGGTTAATTTCTTTTTCCCTAGCTGGAATATTCATATAATGTACTTGTTTTGGGTTTAAATTTTGAAGGTTTCATAAAGTTGAGACATGTATGGCATACATCAAGCATAAAGGAAATCAAGCCATTTTAAATTGAAGAATTTTTAGATAATATTTGTTAAACTATTCTTTAAATTTGAATATTCTGTTAAAAGAATAAAAGCACTTTGCAAACTACGAATTATAAGCTAGTTTCCAAGCAATCCCAACAGATTAAAGCCCTTTTTAAAGAATGTTTTATCAGAGCATAGCAACTAATACATAAGTTAGCCAGCCCTTCTCTTAGTCTTGAAGCCAGGCCAGACATATATTTGTGAGTCCTCCTGTCTTGAGCCTAGCTTCTGGGTGTGAAACGCTAATTTATTAAACAGAACAATACAACTTATTACTTAAATAAGCAATGACCTCTTATATAAAGCAGTAGCTTCATGCAAATGCATGAAACTAATAAATGGATTAACTGCTTTTCCTGGCATTACCAACCCATCTCCATATTTTTCCTTGTTATCAGGTTTTGTCTTGGTTAGGAATATCATAAATGTAAAAAAGGAGTATACCGAAAATATTTTGCAAGTATTCCCAGGAGAACATATTGATTCATAATGATAAACTCTTTTTCCAACTTAGTAATATGTCATTTAAATTTTTAACCTATATGTTGTGTACAATAGTATATAAAATCTTATATTATTATAAAACTAGCTGGTTGGTCTTAGAAATAAACTTACTATTTTTTAACTTCTAGATCACAAAGGAGAACTTCCTCGGGGCTGGAACTGGGTTGATGTTGTGAAGGTATATAACATTTATATTCTAGTCTTTAAACTTGTTATAATTATTACCGGCAAATAATGAAATTCTTCTTTTTTGTTTTCCCCTTCACAACCTTTGGAATTCACTGGGATGTCTGTTTCCTTTTTTACATTCAGCATGTAAGTATTTTTGAAATACCTTTTACATTCCTCTCTTCCCTACACTCTCAATTTTAGATCTTTTTTTTTTTTTTAAGTAATGGAAAATTTGCAGAAGTTACAACTACAATATAGTATGACTATGTAAGTACATCTTAAGAATGCAGATGCTTAGGGCACAGTGGCTCACACCTGTAATCCCAGCACTTTGGGAGGTCAAGGTGGTTGGATCACCTGAAGTCAGGAGTTCGAGACTAGCCTGGCCAACATGGTGAAACCCTGTCTCTACTAAAAATACAAAAATTAGCTGGGCATGGTGGCACACGCCTGTAGTCCCAACTACTCAGGAGGCTGAGGCACGAGAATTTGCTTGAACCCAGGAGGCGGAGGTTGCAGTAAGCTGAGATCACGCCACTGCACTCCAGCCTGGGCGACAGAGTGAGACTCCATCTCAAAAAAACGAAAAAAGAAAAGAAAAAATAATGCAGATTCTTAAATATGATTCCAAGTTATCAACATTATATGGACACTGAAGAAAACCAAATATGGAAAAGAATGTTTTACTTTCTTAGTAGAAATTACTTTTAAGTTTTTGTTTTTTGTTTTTGAGACAGGATCTTGCCCTGTCACCCAGGCTAGCTGGTGGCATAATCACAGCTCACTGCAGCCTTGGACCTCCCAGGCTTAAGTGATCCTCAGCCTCCTGACTAGCTGGGATCAAAGGCATGTGCCACCATGCCTGGCTAATTTTTTTTTATTATTTGCAGAGACAGATATGTTGCCCAGGCTGCTCTCAACCTCCTGGGCTTAGGTGATCCTCCTACCTCGGCCTCACAAAGTGCTGGGATTACAGGCGTCAGCCACCACACCTGGCCCCAGTTTTTATGGGTTTTTTTAAGGACAGATCTTAAACGTAGTTGTTCATCATACCAAGAACAATTTTCTGGTTTTGTTTAAAATTGTTTGCTTTCATTTTGAATTTTTCTGCCTACATGTCTCAAATTTTTCTTGTATTAGCTGTAGCTTCAAATACGTTCAACTAATATTTAACATAGTAAATTAATTCTCTTTGTAGGACTTCATGAAATAAATTTTGCATTCCATTTAGTGCCACAACTCCTGTGAGAAGTGTTTAATGTGATGCAAGGGTAGTTAAAGATTAGGATGTTAGTGAGGATCCACAAATACAGGTAATTTACAAGCAGTGTATTCTTAAACCTTTTTGGTTTTTGTTTTGGGTTTTTTGTTGTTGTTTTGTTCTTGAAGACAAGGTCTGGTTCTGTTGCCCAAGCTGGAGTGCAGTGGCGTGAACACGGCTCACTGCAGCCTTCACCTCCCCGGATTAAGCGATCCTCTCACCTCAGCGTCCCATGTAGCAGGGGCCACAGGCATGCAGCACCACACCCAACTAATTTTTTTATTTTTACTAGAGACAGGGTCTCACTTTGTTGCCTAGGCTGCTGGTCCTGAACTCCTGGGCTCAAGTGATCCTCCCACCTTGGCCCCCAAAAGTGCTGGGATTACAGGCATGAGCCACTGCTTGGGGCTATTTTCTTTTCTTTTTTTTTTGAAGCCGAGTCTCGCTCCGTCACCCAGGCTGGAGTGCAGTGGCATGATCTCAGCTGACTGCACCCTCTGCTCCTGGGTTCAAGCAATTCTCATGCCACAGCCTCCCAGGTAGCTAGGACTACAGGCATGCACCACCACACCTGGCTAATTTTTGTATTTTTAATAGAGATGGGCTTTTGCCATGTAGACCAGGGTGGTCTCAAACTCCTGACCTCAAGCGATCCCCCTCGCCTCTGCCTCCCAAAGTGTTGGTATTACAGGTGTGAGCCACGGTGCCCGGCCCTGGCCATTTTCTTAAACTTTATTTTAAAGCCAGCCGTTTGTTCCATTGAACACATTTTCTATTGAAACTTTAAAATAATCTTAGTGCTCCTAGTAGCTAGTATAAAAATATTTCCTGGGAGTTGGGCCCTAACTTACAATTGGAAGAAACACAATATTTCTTCCTCCCCTGTGTCAGATATCTGTATGAGTGAAGCCTCTCCGGCATTCTGTCATTTCTCAGGACTTTCTCCACTGATGCTTGATGGATACTTCATGTTGTCCTACGTATACCAACATACAGCCTAACCAGCTAAATTCATTCTTTCCTCCAAATATGCTGGGCTCCAGAATGAGCAATTTTCTTAGTCAAAATGTTGCCTCTTGTAGTGCAGCTCTAAGCCAAAAGTAAGAAGAAAAAGAATCTGATCTAAAGGTGTTGATAGTGCTCCTCTTTTCCTAGCTCCAGAAGTTTTTAAGAGTCCCTGATAATAGAAATAGAATTCCAATTTGTAACAAAGAGTAAAATTCAAATTATCCAGTAATCTTGGGAGATGAAAGAAGTTTTTTTTGTTTGTTTTTGTTTGTTTGTTTTTGAGACCGAGTTTCGCACTTGTTGCCCAGGCTGGAGTGCAGTGATGCGATCTCGGCTCACTGCAACCTCCACCTTCCGGGTTCAAGTGATTCTCCTGCCTCAGCTTCCCAAGTAGCTGGAATTACAGGCACTCACCACCACGCCTGGATAATTTTTTTTTTTTTTTTTTTTTTTTTTTTTTGGAGACAGAGTCTCGCTCTGTCGCCCAGGCTGGAGTGCAGTGGCGCGATCTCGGCTCACTGCAAGCTCCGCCTCCCAGGTTCACGCCATTCTCCTGCCTCAGCCTCCTGAGTAGCTGGGACTACAGGCTCCCGCCACTGCGCCCGGCTAATTTTTTGTATTTTTAGTAGAGACGGGGTTTCACCGTGGTCTCGATCTCCTGACCTCGTGATCCGCCCGCCTCGGCCTCCCAAAGTGCTGGGATTACAGGCTTGAGCCACCGCGCCCGGCCTGGATAATTTTGGTATTTTTTAGTAGAGATGGGGTTTCACCATGTTGGCCAGGCTGGTCTTGGAACTCCTGACCTCAGGTGATCCACCTGCCTCGGCCTCCCAAAGTGCTGGGATTACAGGCGTGAGCCACCATGCCCAGCCCGAAAAAAGATATTTTTAAGGAGGTTACAACCTAGACATAATTTGGTCTCTGAATCTATTATGCTAAGCCAGTAGTTTCTAGCTGTGGTCTTTGGACCCCTGGGATGTCCGTGAGACTCTCTCAGGGGGTACACAAGGTCAAAACTATTTGCATAATAATACTAAGATGATGTGTGCCCTTAAACGCTTTTTTTTTTTTTTTTTTTTTTTTTTTGAGATAGAGTCTTGCTCTGTCACCCAGGCTGGAGTTCAGTGGTGCAATTTCAGCTCACTGCAACCTCTGCCTCTGCCTCCCAGGTTCAAACGATTCTTCTACCTCAGCTTGGGACTATGGGCATGCGCCACCACGCCCGGCTAATATTTGTATTTTTAGTAGAGGTGGGGTTTCACCATATTGGCCAGGCTGGTCTCAAACTCCTGACCTCAAGTGATCCGCCCACCTCAGCCTCCCAAAGTGCTGGGATTACAGGTGTGAGCCACCATGCCCGGCCTTAACCCATTTATTTTATTTTATTTTATTTATTTATTTTTGAGACTGGGTCTCACTCTGTCGCCCAGGCTGGAGTGCAGTCACGCGATCTCGGCCCACTGCAAGCTCCGCCTCCCAGGTTCATGCCATTCTTCTGCCTCAGCCTCCCAAGTAGCTGGGACTACAGGCACCCACCACCACGCCTGGGTAATTTTTTGTTATTTTTTAGTAGAGACGGGGTTTCACCGTGTTAGCCAGGATGGTCTCAATCTCCTGACCTCGTGATCCACCCACCTCAGCCTCCCAAAGTGCTGGGATTACAGGCGTGAGCCACCGCACCCGGCCAACCCATTTTCTTATGAAACTTCTCTGGCGTTTTCCAGAGGCTGCATGACATTTGATGATGCCATCACTAATACTCTTAAAGCACTAAGAGAATGTGTGCTTGTATTTTCTTGTGTTTACCAGAATTTTCTCAATCAGTAGGTTGAGGATGTGCATACTAACCCAGGTTGTTCTTAGTACTTCTACAGTGCTGTTGTTAGCTGTCTTCCATTATACCTGATTTACTGTTGAAGCATATTTGTGAGAAGCCAGCTGTCTTCCACTGAGCTAGATAATAAAGAGATTTGGGGTGGGGCATGGTGGCTCACACCTGTAATCCCAGCACTTTGGGAGTCCTAAGCAGGAGGATTGCTTGAGCCCAGGAGTTCAGGACCATCTGGGAAACTGGTGAGACTCCCTCTCTACAAAAAGTTTAAAAATTTTAAGAATGGGAAGAGGTCCTCAGGCCGAAATATTTGAGAACCAGCACCTTTAGTAGTTTCTGCTTCTCACGGCTTCCCACACTCTCGTGTTCTTGGAGTTGTCAGGTGCCGTGGCCTTTCTCAGTAGTTAGAGCACTAGTCTGATCAGAATCGTCTTTGTATTTTATATGCCTCCCCTTACCCCAAATCTGCCAACCCCTGCCAAAGATTTTTCTTAGAAAAAAATTGCAATGCAAAAATAAGACTTTTATCATATTTTCAAAACTATAAGAATTTATTGTCCAGTTAAGATGGTAAATCTAATGTTACGTATTTTTTTATTTAACCACAATTTAAAATTATTTTTAAAAAATTTTAAAAAGAACGTGTGATGGAAAACAAGAACATGAAGAGTGTCATTCATTTTATAGATGGTACCTTCTATTTGTATATTCCTGGTTCCACTTTACTTCCTAGAAAGCTTCAAGTGTCCCGCTCACCCACCCACCACCTTGTTCTGTTTAGATTTTTGTCGAGGTTACATTTTGAAACCCATTTGAAGTAGCTGAGCTTGAAGTTGAAAAGTAGTTACAAGTGGTAAAAGCTGTAGGTGATTTAAGTTACTTGAACCTTGTTGCCTATAGTTTAATTTTGATACTCCATGGAAATAATGAACTCAGAAAATATCACTTGTTGACTATTTTCTCTCTTTTTTTTATAGTTAAGCAAAACTGGCTCTAAGGATGATGAGTAGCACTTGAAATTTGAGACAAGGAAAGAACATTCTTTAAAAAGTAAAACTGGGTTCAAAATCTTTCATTACTATTTTCTGGTATTGAGGCGGCTTTTTATAAAACACAATTTTTTGTATGTTTCTTACATTAAAAAGGTTGTAAGTTGAAAGTTCATGAAGAGATCTGGTTGTATTAAATTATTTTCACAAATTTGCCTTAATAAAAGGTGAAAATGTTACTGTTTAGTATACTTTATGAAGCCTTTTGAGCTTTG
Source organism: Symphalangus syndactylus (assembly GCF_028878055.3). Classification (NCBI taxonomy): domain Eukaryota; kingdom Metazoa; phylum Chordata; class Mammalia; order Primates; family Hylobatidae; genus Symphalangus; species Symphalangus syndactylus. The sequence continues at coordinate 156,803,199 of NC_072426.2, read as the reverse complement.
TAAATGAACAGGCATGGGGAATAAGAATCAGTGTTAATTTAAATGATCTTATCCTGGTGAATGTGCTATTTTCTTAAAGGAGTATGAAGCCCTTTTCAAACTATCATCCCAGTAGAGCCAAGTACTCAGTGAACAGTTACTCCATAGTGCAATCCATATTAATAGGCTTCTTATCTTAAATAAAGTCTTCATCTCTTCTTTTGCTTAATTACTGAACCGTAAATTGCTTCAGAGACATTTAAATGCTGGTATTTGAACTTTATACATGATACTTTTTGTAGTTTCTTTTAATTTTTGAAAGGTGAACTGCTTCCTTTTAATAAATTAATATCTATTTATACTTTTCTCTTGATCTGGGTCAAGATGTTTGATCATGAGTGCTTTGAGTGATATGTGGAATAGGAGAGTACAAAAACAAATCTGCCAAATACACTAGAAAGCATTTCAGTAAGAAATGCTGGCCCTTCCTTAAAACATTTCTCTTGCATATACCAGGATGGGAGTAAAAGATGCCTTAATATTTAGTTTTTGTATTGTTGGAGACATTGATTTTAATAAAATCCTATTTATCTGCTCTTGTGTGCTTTTAGTTGTTGGATAACTGAGGTCTCCTAAATGGTTCAACATAAAACCACATTTCAAGTCTTGTTTCTTTTGGAGTGTCTTTTCAAGTATTCAAATGTATTTCTCAACCTGAGCATCTTTTTAATCATATACTTGGGAGTCTTTTAAATGCTGAACTGTTACACGTGCTTGATTTAAAAATAATAATAGAGGAAACTATTGGTCTAGTTGTGCCAAGAAGAGTTTCTGATGTTTATGTGTGATGTACAGTGATTTTGTATATGCGCCCAGCTTTAAGAACACATAAAACTGTTATGTCTGGTAGGGAGATTGTTAGTGCCTCAAGTTAGTTACGCCTGTGCAGCTTGGGTCTGAGTTTTGATAGAACAGTAAACATTTAAAGAAGAGCAGTTTGAGCTGTATCCGCGGTTTTTACTCGTTAACTGACTTAGCTAAATAGTTTGAATTATAGAGTAAGTGTAATTACAGCAAAGGAGTTAATCTCATTTGCAAAAGCTGTTTCACATTTTATTTCTTGAATTAATGTAGAGCAAAACATGTTAAAATTCAGGACCACTGGAATATGGCAACTTATGTTTCAGGGTTGTGTGTGGGTAGTATTTGTCGTATTGGTTTGTTTTTTGTTTTTGAAGAAACATCTGCTAGTGGAATAAAATACTTTGTTTTGCTCTGAAGAGACTGAAATTGTTCAGGCTTATTATGGCTCATAGATTACAGAGAATGATGCTAGTTACATGCCAATGAACTATTTTTACTCTTTTTATATGAAATGTACAAATTTCTAGGGGTGATGGTGATGGTGGTGCCTCTTATTATCTTATGTAAAACACTTGAACAGCCTCATCAATATTGCCGTCATCTGTTTAACACTCCCAGTATATTTTCTCAAGGTCTGTTTACTTAAAATTTTGTGGAGTGACATAATAAGCAATAAAGTCTGAATTATACACAGTGACTTTTCTACACATTTTATTTCAAATCACTTCAGAGAGAATTGTTGATTTTATAAATCTGCATGGCCTTATGGTGCAAGATGTGCCCTCCTACTAGAAACTCTTCAAAATGTTGGATTAAAAAATGTTTTTCAAATGAGCTCCAGGAGATAAGGAATGTCTAGAGGCCAAAAAATTCAGTGAAAGTTGGAACCTAGAGGTTAAGGACAGCTCTAGTTTTCAGCTTCAAGGGCCCAGAAGACAAAAGACGAAGGCCAGGATCAGCCTAGGTTAGGGAGTCATACCCCCAAAACATCTGTAAGACTGAGGCCCACCCTCCAGTGCGAGCCCTGAGGAAATTTCTGTCTTGAACTGTGGTTCTGGATGGAAGAGTAAAATATAAGTATATACATATATATATAAGTGTATATACACACACACTCCTGACAGTTTGTGCCCCCAAGTTACCTCACACTTGGATTTCAGCCCAAATTCCTCCCCCTATGTGTGATTTTAAAACAGACAAAACCTCAAGCCAATATTTTAGTTGAAAGTAGAACCAAATCGGTAGGGGCTCTAGGTAACTGTTAGAAATGAACACACTTCTCTGTTCTTTCAGAACTCAACTTGAACCCAGACCACTAGTGAGGTGCCCCACAAAGAGTTTATGGAATGTGTCCTCACAGTCAAAAATCACAATACATAAAAGCAAGGCATGAGCCTGCCAAAAAAATCTTAAGGGAATAGGAGCCGCAAGGGTATAGTGATACTATACAGACTCGAAGTGTGTTTTAAATAAATAAGAAACTGAATAGGGAACAGGACAATTATCAGAAGATTTGAAAACCAAAGAGAACTTCTTGAAATGAAAAAATTGAAATTGAATTTAAAGATGGCAAATACACTTGCAGTGAGCCTTGACAAATCTGCTATGTATAAATATCCTATGGAATGAAACTGGTACTGGCCGGCATTTTGGATTTTCTTTTTGATTACAGCATTAGAATCATCGTTTCTTCACAGGCCACAGCTTTTCTTTATTCGTTGCTTGATTCAAGCTTTCCACCAAGCCCTGCTTGGTACTGTAGATATGTCTAACCCTGGATCTTGGAATTTTTGTGGAGGGTTTTTCTTTTTTCGTAGAGAAATAGGGTCTTGCTCTGTCACCCAGACTTGAGTGCAGTGGCACAGTCATAACTCACTGCAGCCTCCCCAGGACCTAGGCTCCTGAGTAACCAGGACTCCAGATTCGCAGAAGAGAGCAGTTTTGAGGATTCGGCCAGTGTTTCCAGAAGGCTGCCTGTGATTGCTTTAACCATAAATTTGGCAGGGTGTGGTGGCTCACTCCTGTAATCAGAGCATTTTGGGAGGCCAAGGCAGGCAGATCACTTGAGGCCAGGAGTTCAAGACCAGCCTGGCCAACATAGGAAAACCCCGTCTCTACTAAAAATACAAAAAAACTAGCTGTGTGTGGTGACAGGCGCCTGTAATCCCAGCTACTCAGGAGGCTGAGGCATGAGAATTGCTTGAACCCGGGAGGTGGAAGTTGTGAGCAGAGATCATGCCATTGCACTCTAGCCTGGGCAACAGAGCAAGACCTGGTCTCAAAAATAAATAATAAATATAAAAGTCATGCTATGTAGTAACAATAGAGATTTGTGTTTGCATGTTTTTACCTTTGAATATTCCAGAGTGAAAACAGAACAAGAGGGATTGTCTGGCCATCTAAGATTCAAAGTTTCAGTATTTTCAGTTAATGTGACAAAAAAATAAGTAATGTGTAACCTAGAGTGATTTTCAAATTTGTGTTCCTTTAGTGAGGAAATTAATTAGGGGTCTTTGCTAGCATTTTTTAATGGAATGGGAGACAATAGAATTGAACAGAAAATACCAGCATGCACTACCTGTTGTAAGAGGTTTTTTTTTTTTATCTGTGAAAATTTTAGTTTGGGGTGTGCATGTATGGGTACTGAGTCACTATGTAAAATTTATTAAAATGAGTCATGAAAAAAGTGTGAAAGCCACTGACCAGAGCACGCGAAAGATGAAATGACTTTTATATGAAGACTTAATTTTCAGAGGCACAAAATGTGCCTTTCAAAGGGCTAAGGACTTTTGGCATTGATTTTTGCATTATTCCTGAAGATCGATTAAGTAAAGCTACATTGCACAGTATGAGGAGAGGAGCAAGTGCTTGATTGAGAATGAGGTCTTTAATGACTTTGTAAATTTGTAATAATGAAAATTCTTGCATGATAATTTTTGCTTATATGAAGAGCTGAGAACATTTTAAGAGGCAATGCCTGAATAAATAAGTAATTTTAATAGCCTTAATTTCTCACTAATGAGAACCAAAAATAAGAAAATTAGTTTAACGTTCCCATTTCTAGAGGAATACCATTTTTGCTTGCTGAGCTTCCTGTATAAATCTAGTTTCCAGAATAAATTGTCATAATAGGTTGATGGTGGTGATACAGTAAGACAGGAAGCATCCCCACCCCTGCCCGTTTTCTGTTTGTTATTGCTGGCACCTGGGAAGTTTTAAGTGCTCTTGCCTGTTTGGCTGCAGCCTTCTGGAGCTATAATAGGTCCTTTTCTGTGCCTGCCACGAAGTCTGGCCTGTTGAGAAACTATTCTTGATATTTTAAATAACAAACCACGTCTATGCTCTGTTGTTAGTGAAAGAGAATCCAACTTAGAAAAGGAGGAAACTGTTGGGGAGTGGAGGGGGGATGCAGATTTAAAATATTTTGCTTCATAATTGGGTGATTAGAAATCAACTTTAAAAGTTTAACACTGGGGCAGTTTTTAGAGTACACAAAGCAATCGGGGAAAATCTTTGTGTTTAACGTAGCTGTGGAATTGACTTAGGAGGAAGCTTTTCCTCCTACCTGCTCCGGCTCTTCATTCTCCTGCTCCCAGCTGCATGCCATATGTTTGTTTTTACAGAGGGCAGTAGGTGTTCTGTGTTGCTTACAGTCAATCTCATCTGTGAAAGAACATACGAAGATTTGGACCCTGGAGCCTACGGGAGATTTTCATCTCTGAGGCTTCTTCACAGAAAGCCAACTCCAGCTCTCACATTCTCTTCACTATCCTTTGTATTCCTAAAATCACACTTTTTTCAAGTATCTACCCAACAGTATGATTATTTTTAAAACACAAAACTATTGGCCAGGCGTGGTGGCTCATGCCTGTAATCCCAGCACTTTGGAAGGCCAAGGCAGGAGGATCACCTGAGGTCAGGAGTTCGAAACCAGCCTGGCCAACATGGTGAAACCCCATTGCTACTAAAAATAAAAAATTAGCTGGGTGGCCTGTAGTCCCAGCTACTCGGGAGGCTGAGGCAGGAGAATCGCTTGAACCCGGGAGGCAGAGGTTGCAGTGAGCCGAGTTTGTGCCTCTGCACTCCAGCCTGGGTGACAGAGACAGACTCCGTCTCAAAAAACAAAAACAAAAATATCAAACCTTTTCCTCCCCCTTCTGTTTTTCTGAAGATCGATAAACCTATCATTGTCACTTTGCCATTTCACTTGATAAATTACACTAACACAATATTCTTTACCTCCCAGGGGCATCTCACAAATTTTAAATTGATAGATGTTAGTTTCTTTGTTTGAAATCCTCATGATAAGTGAGGAATCATGCAGTTTGGTTATAAGAACGTCCGTCCATCTGCTAAAGGAAAGCTGAACTCCCACTGCATGCTGACAAATACCATCTGTTACATTTTTCCGTTGGTTTCTATATTTTTCTTTTCGTATGTCAGTGTTTTAAAATTTCTTATTTTTTATTTTTATCAAAGTCATACATGTAGATAGTTTTAGAAGGCAAGTAGTTCTGCAAGGCTTTTAATTTTGTAAAAAAAAAGATGTTTTTCCCTTCTCTCACAATCTCCACCCCGCGGGGGTAACTAGTTTCATCTACTTTTAGCGTGAACTGGTCTCTGAGGCTGTAGACTCCTGCTAGCTCTGGCCCTCCGCTCCTGCTGTTCCCCAACATGATCCTGCTTGTGGCCTTTGTTCTGGCTGCTTCCTCTGCTCCAAGTCTGCTTTTTACTGAGTGAGGCGGAAAGCCTCCAGAGCGTATGTATTGAGCGGAGGAGTGAGGGGATCTGACTCGTGTGTTGAGAATAGTCAAGCAAGAGGGAAGGCAGGAAGGCCAGTGAGGAAGCTGTTGAGGAAGTGGGTGAAGAATGACGATTCCTTGACAAGGGTGGGAGGTGGGAGTGGGTGAGAAGCGGCCAGTTTCTGGATATATAGTGAAGGAACTGACGGGCTTGCTGGTGAATCAGATGAAGGATGTGGGAGAGCTAGAGGCATTGAAGCTAACTCCAAATTGGTTTTTAGCCTAAGCAATTGAAAAAAAATCAATTGATAATGATACTAGTTCTGTTTAACTGACCCTATAAATAAGGCAATCCTATAAGTAAGATAATCCCAGTGAAACTGCAACTGGATTTTTAAAAGAAAGAAAAGCTGATTCCAAAGCTCTTAAGGAAAACAGCATATCAGAATAGACAAAAAAAAAAAATTTTTTTTCAAAAACAGTGATGATGTGAGTTTAGTTCTTTCAATTAGTCAAACATGGCCCAGCGCAGTGGCTCAGCCTGTAATCCCAGCACTTTGGGAGGCTGAGGCGGGCGGATCACTAGGTCTGGAAATTGAGACCAGCCTGGCCAACAATAATGAAACCCCATCTCTACTAAAATACAAAAATTAGCTGGGCGTGGTGGTACACACCTGTAGTCCCAGCTACTTGGGAGACTGAGGTAGGGGAATTGCTTAAACCCAGGAGGTGGAGATTGCAGTGAGCTGAGGTCACACCACTGCACTCCAGCCTGGCGACAGAGCAAGAAAAAAAAAAAAATTTAGTCAAACATTTCCAGCAGCAAAAATTAAAGTGATACTGTGCTGATACCTGCTCAGATAAATGAAAGAAAATAGATCCCAGAAATAGACCTAAATAGATATATATGAGAAAATTTAATATGCAGTTTCTTCAATGTATGGTATTGGAGAACCAAAGAGCCACTGGGGGGAAAAGGAAAGGTACTCCTATCTCACTCTTAACATCGCAGTAAATTCAGAGAGATGAAAAAAACTTTTAAAATAAAATGGATTTGTAATCCCAGCATTTCGAGAGGCCAGGATGGGAGGAACGCTTCAGCCTAGTAGTTCAAGACCAGCCTGGGAAACATAGACCCCCATCTCTACGAAAAATTTTAAAAATTAGCCTGGTGTGGTTGCATGCGCCTGTAGTCCCAGCTACTCAGGTGGCTGAGGTGGGAGGATCGCCAGAGCTGGGAAGGTCAAGGCTGTGGTGAATCTGTGATCACGCCCGTGCATTCCAGCCTGGACAACAGAGCAACACCCTGTCTCAAAAAAAAAAAAAAAAAAAGAAAAGAAAAGAAATGGAGATTTTAAAAATAGTTTCAGGATGAGACAACCTTCCCCAAAGTATGACACAAGACTCTGAAGCCATAAAGAAAATGTTACATTTGATGACATAAATGTAAAAAATTGTGCGTGGAAAAAAATTGCATAAATGAAACTTAAGAAAAAGTACTTTTAGTATACTCATACATAAAACACTCTCAGATGTGACAGTTTCAGAAAAGGACATGTAAATTTCTGTTAAACAAAAGGACACACCCTCATCACAAGAGAAATTAAAACTGCAGGGAGATTGTTTTTCTCCTGTGACATTGGCGAAGACTGAATAGCTTGGTGACATATCCAAGGTGTGAGGAAACCAGTTCTCTCTCACAAGTTGTTTTGAGTGTAAGCTGATGCAACCTTGACAAAGGACAATTCAGTAATATCCATCAAAATCACAAAGGCCTTTGGTCCAGAAATTCCACTTCTAGAAATTGTTTCCACATCTATGCTTGTCGGTGTGAAATGATCCATGTACAGGGATAAAGTCTTGTGTCATTACTTGCCCATACTCATCAGTATCTTCAGGTGTGTCCTGGGTCAAAGGCGCCAGATTAGACAGGGGATCAAAGAAAAGCATTTGCATCAGAGTAAGGGGGATGTACGAGAATGGATACCCTGCCACATATTTGTGTAGATGTAAGAAAATGATGTCTTTCAGCTGGGCAAGGTGCGTCACACCTGTATAATCTCAGCACTTTGGGAAGCCGAGGTGGGCAGATCACCTGAGATCAGGAGTTCAAGACCAGCCTAGCCAACATGGTGAAACCCCGTATCTACTAAAAATACAAAAACTAGCGAGGCATGATGGCAGATGCCTGTAATCCCAGCTACTTGGGAGGCTGAGGCAGGAGAATCGCTTGAACCCAGGAGACGGAGGTTGCAGTGAGTTGAGATCGCGCCACTGCACTCCAGGCTGGGCAACAGAGCAAGCCTTGGTCTCAAAAAAAAAAGAAAAAGAAAATAATGTCTTTCCACTATAAAGTGGAGAATTATTGAGAGAGTCAGTCCATCACAGGCCCCGGGACCCTGCGTGTCTTTGCAGAGTATGCCAACCTGCAAGGTCCACCACCCTCTGACTAGGGTGTAGCCATTTGTGTAGCTAGTCATAGAGGCAACCACAGCACGACTGCCAGGCTACTGTTTGCCCCATAGGGAGGAGACTGGCTTGTTACCACTTGCTATCAAAGGTGCAGAGCCTGGCCTGTGCCATGGGACTTGGGGTCAGGAGACCAAGCTCTGTCATGCTGAGCTGCTGTCATGTGCTGTGCTGAGAGTAATGAATTGTCTCGCTCGGATCCACCGAGTCTCATCTACTGCCAGTAACCATGCACTGTGGCAAGTCCATCGGCTTGCTTGCTCAGTCGTCTCCTTTGGGGTCTTGTTACTTCAGGCCATCCTCTGTGAGGTTGGGGTTCATCCCTTGATGGGAATGAGAGGACCGTAAATTACAAGGTTGTTTCAGATTCGAGAAAATGTTTGTAAAGAGCCTAATACTATAAGAGTAGGCAATAAGTGGTGGTGATTATTTTTAAAATAAATACTTTTGTCACCTTTGTTCTAATCAGATGTCCTTGAATATTAATATCAAATGTATTCTGGTTTATAAAATCTTGGCTGTTATTCTAATACATAAATGATTAAAATAGAGAAAAATACATTTTCTAAACCTGTGTTTTTCAGGCAGGCTGGTCTGTAACCCAGTAGTGGATAAAAAATTTAGTTTAGGGCCGGGCACAGTGGCTCGCACCTGTAATCCTAGTACTTTGGGAGGCCGAGGCAGGCGGATCACCTGAGGTCAGAGGTTCGAGACCAGCCTGGCCAACATGGTGAAACCCCTTCTCTACTAAAAATACAAAACTTAGCCTGGCGTGGTGGCAGGTGCCTGTAATCCCAGCTACTCGGCAGGGTGAGGCAGGAGAATCGCTTGAACCCAAGAGACAGAGGTTGCAGTGAGCTGAGATCACGCTATTACACTCCAGCCTGGGCATCAGAGTAAGACTCTGTCTCAAAAAAAGAAAAAAAAAATCAATGTAGTAGATTTTTAGCAACATATTTTTTAATGAACAAAACAGAGTTGAATAGAATATATTGATAGGAATGCAATACGTGTTCTAAGAGTAGATACTGTTTGTGAAACATTTTTGGCTTGCTTTAGAATGAGCGTGTGTATGTTTAAGTACTGGGTTGTGACATAAAATCTACTATGAGTTCTATTTTAAAAAATTGAAAACCACTTTTCTAAATCTTAAGTTGCTGCTCGACTTTAATGGTTGTGAGGGTTTCAATGGAATCAAATCAGACGACCTTGAATTGAACCAGAACAGTGCTTAGATTGGGCCAAAGGTGGCAGGGAGTCAGCCTGGTGAATTCTAGCAGTCCACTAGTTGGAGTGTCCAGAGCGTTTTCTCTCTGGCACCAACCCACTTAACAGGGCAAGTGTCCTAGAGAGTCCAATCTGAGACTGAAAAAACAAAACAACACACAAAAACACCTGACCACTTTCCACTGTCTGCAAATAACCTCTTTAAAATTTTATTTTTTTCTACCTATAAAATGGAGCAAACTATAATATAGAGCAAAATCCTGCATTTTACTTAAGCCTCCTGTTTCTTTCTTTTTTTTTTTTTTTAGACAGTCTTGCTCTATCACCCAGGCTGGAGTGCAGTAGCACAGTCTTGGCTCACTGCAACTTCTGCCTCTGGGGTTCAAGCGATTCTAGTACCTCAGCCTCCTGAGTAGCTGGGACTACAGGTGCCCACTACCACGGCAGTTAATTTATGTATTTTTAGTAGAGATGGGATTTCACCATGTTGACCAGGCTGGTCTTGAACTCCTGACTTCAAGTGATCCACCCACCTCGGCCTCCCAAAGTGCTGGGATTACTGTCATGAGCCACCGCACCTGACAAGCCTTTTGTTTCTCTCTTTTTTTTTTTTTGAGACAGAGTCTCACTCTGTCACCCAGGCTGGAGTGCACTGCCGTGATCTCAGCTCACTGCAAGCTCCACCTCCTGGGTTCATGGCATTCTCCTGCCTCAGCCTCCCGAGTAGCTGGGACTACAGGCGTCCGCCACCATGCCCGGCTAATTTTTTGAATTCTTTAGTAGAGACGAGGTTTCACTGTGTTAACCAGGATGGTCTCAATCTCCTGGCCTTGTGATCCGCCCACCTCAGCCTCCCAAAGTGCTGGGATTACAGGTGTGAGCCACCACGCTCAGCCACCTCCTGTTTCTTAATAAGCTGCAGAATTTGTTGTACACTGTTTTCCACTTGAGCTGTACCTGTCATTCCAACTGTGTCATGCTTGAAATCAGGACATCTGCTTGACTTGTGCATTGAGTCAGTGATTAAAAACAAAAATATATTTAATTTCTGCACTTATGTTGTAATTCTTTTTTCCTTTTTCTTTTTCTTTTTTTTTTTGAGACAGAGTCTCGCTCTGTTGCCCAGGCTGGAGTGCAGTGGGGTGATCTCAGCTCACTGCAAGTTCCACCTCCCGGGTTCACGCCATTCTCCTGCCTCAGCATCCTGAGTAGCTGGGACCACAGGCACCTGCCACCACGCCCGGGTAATTTTTTGTATTTTTTAGTAGAGATGGGGTTTCACCGTATTAGCCAGGATGGTCTCGATCTCCTAAGCTCGTGATTCGCCTGCCTCGGCCTCCCAAAGTGCTGGGATTACAGGTGTGAGCCACCACTCCCGGCCCTTTTTTTCTTTTTTTAAAATTTGCAACCCTATTAACTGACAAGTTGTGATTTTTTTTTTTTTTTTTTTTTTTTTGAGACAGAGTCTCAGGCTGTCGCCCAGGCTGGAGTGCAGTGGTGTGATTTCGGCTTGCTGCAACCTCTGCCTCCCGGGTTCAAGCGATTCTCCTGCCTCAGCCTCCCAAGTAGCTGGGATTACAGGCACACACCACCATGCCTGGCTAGTTTTTGTATTTTTTGTAGAGACGGGGTTTCACCACGTTGGTCAGGCTCGTCTTGAACTCCTGACCTCTGGTGATCCACCCGCCTCGCCCTCCCAAAGTGCTGGGATTACAGGTGTGAGCCCCCACGCCTGGCCTCCATGTTGTGATTCTTTAAGTGAAAGGAGAAACGTCATTCTGAAGAAGTTGAAAATCAGTTTAAAATTTCCTCATCTTTCTATATGTCACCTTTAAATAATTTCCCTTTTGCACATTCAGTAATATTTGTTATTGAAAGAAATGCTGAGTGACTGTTTCAGAAGGGAAGACCTGGTAGACATCTCCACTTAGACAATGGGCCCAGGTCTGGCTGCAAAGTAAACACTTGACCCCATGTCTAAATCTGGCTCCAGGGAATTTTGTCCCTCTTCTGAGGCCATTGGGCTGGGCAGCTTCCCTAGCAATTTTCTTAACTCTTCCCCATGATGGAAACTTTTTTTTTTTTTTTTTATAAAGTCTTGCTCTGTCGCCCAGGCTGGAGTGCAGTGGCACAATCTTGGCACACTGCAACCTCTGCCTCCCAGATTCAAGTAATTCTTGTGTCTCAGCCTCCCAAGTAGCTGGGATTACAGGACCACACCACCACGACCGGCTAATTTTTGTATTTTTAGTAGAGATGGTGTTTCACCATGTTGTCCAGACTGGTCCTGAACTCCTTGCCTCAAGTGATCTGCCTGCCTCGGCCTCCCAAAGTACCGGGATTACAGGTGTGAGCCACTGCGCCCGGCTGAAACTGATCCTCATTGACTGGCTCAACAGAATTTGGTTTCTTGGATTTACAGCTTAGATCAGGAATAGGCAGATCTGTGGACACTTAAGTAAAAGATTTTGGTGGAGAGTCATTAACTCAAAACTTGCAGCATTATCATAGACAGCCTAGGCAAAACTTACTGTAAAGAATGGCAATTCTGGTTCCCACCTCTCTTCCCTGTCCCGGCATGGACGCACCGTTCCATAGACGCTCAGAGCCCACATGCTACAGTAAAACCCCAGAGTTCCAGCTTCATGTCCCATCCCCTTACCTGCCTCTCTCAACCATATCCTAAGTTCATATCCCCTTTCCCCATGAAACTCATATTAATGCCTCTGATTAAGTGCCATTCTATGTTTGGAGGAAAACTTTGCTTTAAGTAACTCATCTGCCCAGCACCACAGCTGCATCCTGGTTACAGGAGTATCCATATTCGATTTCCTGGTGCACAGGATCAGACGCCTCTGCTCTTACCCGAGGCCCACATCTTCACTTGGGTTCTGTTTTTTTTTTTTTTTTTTGAGACGGAGTCTCGCACTCTCACCCACACTGGAGTGCAGTGGCACCTTCTCGGCTCACTGCAAGCTCCGCCTCCCGGGTTCACGCCATTCTCCTCCCTCAGCCTCCCGAGTAGCTGGGACTACAGGCGTCTGTCACCGTGCCTGGCTAATTTTTTGTATTTTTAGTAGAGATGGGGTTTCACCGTGTTAGTGAGGGTGGTCTCGATCTCCTGACCTCGTGATCCGCCCACCTCGGCCTCCCAAAGTGCTGGGATTATAGGCGTGAGCCACCGTGCCCGCCATCTTCACTTGGGATCTAAACCCCATTGCCTCTAACATTCTCAAAGACTTCCACAAATCAACCCTTTCTCTCTTGTATCTGCTTTCTATCTACTGAATCATTCCCTTCAGCAAACAAGCATGCTCTAGTATCTCTCCAGTAACGAAAATGGAAGCCCTTGGTTGATCTCCCACCCATCTCCAGCTCCCTACCCCCCTTTCTGCTGACCTGCACAGCAAAGCTCCACTTTAATATTAATAACTGCCCAGTCTCTGATCTCCACATGGGGTAGAAACCGGTATTAATGCCATTTCACAGTGGATCCATTTATTCTGGGTTGCCTCTGACTTGCCCAGGCTGGTGCGTCTTTCCATGACACACAACAGCTGGCATTTTGGTGCCTCTGAAGACCTGCCGTTTCACTTCACTGGGGACTCACTGCAGTGCAGACAAGCAAGCATGTTCCCTGAGTCAAAAGGGACACACCAGCTCACACAGTGCAACCTCTACCTGATGGGAGCCCGTAGTGTACCGAGAAGGCCACAGCAAGGTCTTCCCTGATTCTGAACGTCCACTGGAGGCCAAGGGCTGTCAAAGCCCCGGAGGGTCCATGTCAAGTCTGGCTTCCTTGGAGTAAGTTCATTTTTGTGTGTGTGTTTCTTGGGAGATCCCAACAACCTCACATTCAGCATTCAGAACAGATGGCCTTTATTTCAGCAGGTGTTTCTGGCTGACAGCTTATAGAAGATGGGCATCACAAATAGCATCAGCCTCTACAGAAAAGGGGAGAAAGACAGCCGGGAAAGTTGTAAGGAGCCCCAGAGCAGCTTGTTCTCCCTCACTATAGGCAGTTGGTTCTCCCTTGGCCCACGTCCTCAATCTGAAATGCTCATCCCGCTCCTCTTGTCCTTTACCTTCCTCCAAATACGGCTCAGGAGCAACGTCCTTACTCTCCCTGAAATCTAAACACAAACAGTAGTTACATGATCCTTCCTCCAAGCCACCAGAACCCTGAAGACATGCATGAAAAATCTGAGATTGCAAACAAATGGAAGTGCAAAAATACAACATTCATGTGCTGTTGGAAGGTTTGGTCTGGGCTGGGTGCAGTGGCTCACACTTGTAATCCCAGCACTTTGGGAGGCCGAGGCGGGTGGATGACCTGAGGTCAGGAGTTCAAGACCAGCCTGACCAACATGGGGAAGCTGTGTCTCTACTAAAAATACAAAATTAGCCGGGCGTTGTGGTGCATGCCTGTAACACCAGCTACTCGGGAGGCTGAGGCAGGAGAGAATCGCTTGAACCCACGAGGCGGAGGTTGCAGTGAGCCGAGATCACGCCATTGCACTCCAGCCTGTGCAACAAGAGCAAAACTGTGTCTCAAAAACGACAACAACAACAAAGGAAGGTTTGGTCTGGACTTACTAAGAACCAGTAGTATGCAGTGAGATTTGGCAGCACTCCAAGGAAGATGTTCTTGCTTTCTGGCTTCAGCCAAGAGGCTGTAAGTTTCAGTCTCACCTTGTGATCAGTGGAGAGTCAGATAGCAGCAGGGACTGAATGGCAAAAAACCGACAGGGAGCTGGAAACAGTGGCTCAACCTATAGTCCCAGCCACTCGGGAGGCTGAAGCAGGAGGGTCGCTTGAGCCCAGGAGTTTGAGGCTGCAGTGAGGTATAATCACGCCACTGCACTCCAGTCTGGGTGACAAAGCGAGACCGTGTCTCAGACAAAAACCACAAAGCCTACAGGGGCTGGGCTGTCACAAAATGTAAGCAGGTTCAGTTTAGAGAAAAAAAACAACAAAGCACTAAGGAATAAGGAGTTTCTACTTAGCCTCCAAGTCAGTGACAGTCAAGGGTAATGGGGAGTATGGTGATTTGTGGAGTTCAAAGTTAGCCGCTGCTATGTGACTCCAGCCTGTTGTTGCCATGGAAGAAGAAAAGTAGAGTATTACCAGATCTTTTAAAGAGTAGCCAAAAAGTCATGTTTTTATTTTTATTTATTTATTTGGAGATGGAATTTCACACTTGTCACCCAGGCTGGGGTGCAGTGGCACAATCTCAGCTCACTGCAACTTCCACCTCCCGGGTTCAAGCCATTCTCCTGCCTCGGCCTCCAAAGTAGCTGGGATTACAGGTGTGCACCACCACACCCGACTAGTTTTTGTATTACTAGTAGAGACGAGGTTTTGCTATGTTGGCGAGGCTGGTCTCAAACTCCTCGGCCTCCCAAAGTGCTGGGATTACAGGCATGAGCCACCACACCTGGCCTAAAAGTTGTGTTTTTATGTAGACTCTCCTGAATTTTATACATTGGTACTTAAAATATTCAAAAAACAGGCCTAAAAAATATGGCCATGGGCTAGAATTCAACCCCTGGACCATGAGCTGGTGATCCCAGCAAAGCAAGGCCATCCTGTATGTTTGAACTTGCTCAAGGGGGTCACGTGAATCATCAAGCTGTGTGCCCAGGCTTGAGACAGTCTCAATGTGGATGAAGAAAACCTTTTTCCTGGTTGGTCTGCCAAAAGGATGGGTCTCCTTTTCCCAGTTTGCACAAAGGTGCCTGTGTGTACCAGCGGTTATCCTGCAGCCAAGATAAACTGCCCAATAGTAAGGCTACTGAGGGGTTTCCCAGGACACAGGACTTTCAGTGATAAAACGGGTGCAGTGGCTCATGCCTGTAATCCTAGCACTTTGGGAGGCCAAGGCGGGTCTGACAAGTTGGTCACCCTCAACATGACTGTGCCCAGCCTCTGTTCATGATGTTAATTTCTTTGGTTCTTTGGTTAATTTCTTTGAGGGATCTGTGCAAGCTGTTCTGTTAAAAGTTAAGTAGAAGTACATTTGCTTATAATTACAACTTACAGTAGATTTTATGAAGGAAAATACAGGGTTTTATGAGCTAGATTGATGGGAAGAACCCACACTTGTTTGGCAGTAGCCAGGTGGTAGGTACAATTCATGCTGAGAAAAGGGTGCCAGGTGCCTGTAGCCAACCTCTGCATCCCCTA
The DNA here is from genome assembly GCF_028878055.3 of Symphalangus syndactylus. Lineage (NCBI taxonomy): Eukaryota > Metazoa > Chordata > Mammalia > Primates > Hylobatidae > Symphalangus > Symphalangus syndactylus. The sequence continues at coordinate 156,787,732 of NC_072426.2, read as the reverse complement.
TTCCTGCTCCAGGCAGGCAGCCTCCTGCCTAAGCCCCTGTGACTCCAGCTGGGCCAGGCTAGCCTGGAGTGGCACGAAAGACATCCAGGTCAGCTAGTAAATACTCCTTTTTTTTTTTTTTGAGATGGAGTTTTTGCTCTGCTGCCCAGGCTAGAGTGCAATGGCGTGATCTTGGCTCACTGCAACCTCCACCTCCTGGGTTCAAGCAATTCCCCTGCCTCAGCCTCAGCCTCCTGAGTAGCTGAGATTACAGGCATGTGCCACCACGCCCGGCTCATTTTGTATTTTTAGTAGAGACCATGTTGGCCAGGCTGGTCTCCAACTCGTGACCTCAGGTGATCCACCCGCCTTGGCCTCCCAAAGTGCTGGGATTACAGGCATGAGCCACTGCACCCGGCCTACTCCCGCTTCTTTTATTATCATTGGTGGGTACTAGTGTTTGGCCCAACGACCACATTTCTCTACTCAGCCTCTCTCCTGCAGACAATTTTTAAACTTGTGTATATATATATACACACATATATACAGTCAGCCCTCCGTGTTCATGGGTTCTGCATTGCTGGATTCAACCAACTGTGGATCGAAAACACTCGAAAAAAAATTGTGCCTGTACTGAACATGTACAGACATTTTGGGGGGGGGTCAGTATTCTCTAAACAATAGAATATAACAATTGTTTACATAGCAATACATTGTATTGGGTATTATAAGGAATCTAGGGATGATTTAAAGTATACGGGAGGATGTGTATGGTTCTAGGCATATACTAAGCCATTTTATATCAGGGACTTGAGCATCCTTGGATTCTGGTATCTGAAGGGGTCCTGGAACCAGTCTTCTGTGGATACTGAGGGATTCCTATATCTATATTGGTCTTTTTTCCCCTACACAACAGTAATAGAGAGAAACAGCCAGCTCTCCTACTCCTTTAACATCTTGGATTAATCAAAACAAGTCAGACAAAGACTTACCTGCTTATTCCAGCTCAGGGTCGGGAGTGGCCACACAGTCCTTCACAGCAGCTTAGGGCACCAAGTGGGACCCGCCCTGGCCGGAACACCCTCCTGTCCTAGGGCGACTCATAGTCACCCACATTCACTCACTCGCTCACACTCACCCTCAGTCACACACACACCCACATTCACCCACATACCTTTGCCTCGTCTGCGACTCCCTAACCATATTTCTCTAGCCTGGAAGTCCTCCCTTCCCTGACCCAGTTCTTCTCTGGTATCATACGTGAGAGCATCATCAATAAATGTAATGGGGGCCGGGCACGGTGGCTCACACCTGTAATCCCAGCACTTTGGGAGGCCGAGGTGGGTGGATGCAGGCAACTGAATCCACAGAAAGTGAAATCGCCGATAAAGGGGTTTACCGTATATACGTACATGTATATATATAGAGAAAAATACATTGGGAGAGAGACAGAGGAGGAGAAGTGTAAAGTAAATATATGGCAGGCCGGGCACGGTGGAGTTGGAGACCAGCCCGGCCAACATGGTGAAACCCCATCTCTACTAAAAATACAAAAATGACATGGGCATGGTGGTGCGCACCTGTAATCCCAGCTACTCAGGAGGCTGAGGCAGGAGAATCACTGGAACCTGGGAGGCAGAGGTTGCAGTGAGCTGTGATCGCACCACTGTACTCCAGCATGGGTGACAGTGAGACTCTGTAAAAATAAATAAAACCCACAAAATAAATCTAATGGGTTTCAATTATTTATACGAAAATTTCAGGAAAAATACCCTTTATTTTGCTAAAATTCCATTTCCACATGCTAATTTTAAAATTGTTGCAATAGGCCGGGCGCGGTGGTGGTGCACATCTGTAATCCCAGCACTTTGGGAGGCCGAGGTGGGCGGATGGCTTGAGCCCAGGAGTTCAAGACCAGCCTGGCCAACATGGCAAAACCCCATCTCTACTAAAAATACAAAATTTAGTGGGCATGGTGGCAGGCGCCTGTAATCTCAGCTACCCAGGAGGCTGAGGTGGGAGGATCACTAGAGCCTGAGGAAGTCGAGGCTGCAGTGAGCCCAGATCACACTACTGCACTCCAGCCTGGGCAACAGAGCAAGATGCTGCCTCAGAAAAAAAAAAAATTGTAACAAGATAATGTGGACGTGTATTTATTTTCAAGACTGTTTAACTGTTGCCTCAGTCAACTCTGTGCTGAGATCTTCTTGCGAACATGAAATGAGCTCCCTCCCTCTGTGATTCTCACCTTTGAATGGCAGCGCAGTTCCAGTTTGTTAACAGTGCTGGCTGCCTGGGTTCCACCCTTGGCTCTCCCACTTTCTAAGCTGATAAGCTTGTGTGCTCCCTAACTTCTCTGTGTTTCAGTTTGCCCATCTGTAAAGTGGGGACAGGAGCATGAGTCGCCACCTGGTGGGGTTTTATGTACAGTATTTTGTATTTTTAGTAGAAACAGGGTTTCGCCATGTTTGCCAGGCTGGTCTCGAACTCCTGACCTCGGGTGATCCACCCACCTCGGCCTCCCAAAGTGCTGGGATTACAGGCGTAAGCCACCGTGCCCGGCCCACAGAGCGTTTTCTATAGGGTCCTCCATGGTCACTACAGTTAGCTAGAAACTACAGATACTACTTAGCCTTGAGCTTTCTGAACATCAAGGATAAAAGGGAAACAGTTTCATACTTTAAACAGGCAAAAAGAGAAACTCTACAACGTTTGGAAAAAAGTAAAGCTTTTATAGGTTTTAATTATAAGAATTTGCTCATATGAAGTTTCACAATTGGGATGCAGAGGCTTAAGCCTCCCACAAGTATGGTAATGGATTTCATAAGATTATTTCTTCTATTCATTTCATTTTTGAAGTAATTTCAGACCACAAACAATTGCAAAAAAGGTACAAAGAAGTTGCTAATACTCTTCATCTAGATTCCTTAATGTTGTATTTTCCCATATATTCACTTTTTTAATATATTTTTGATATGGAGTTTCACTCTTGTTGCCCAGACTGGAGTGCAGTGCCTCAATCTTGGCTCACTGCAACCTCTACCTCCCGGGTTCAAGCGATTCTCCTGCCTCAGCCTCCCGAGTGCTGGAATTATAGGCATATGCCACCACGTCTGGCTAATTTTTGTACTTTTAGTAGAGATGGGGTTTCACCATGTTGGCCAGGCTGGTCTTGAACTCTTGACCTTAGATGATCTGCCCGCCTCAGCCTCCCAAAGTGCTGGGATTACAGGCGTGAGCCACCGTGCCCGGCCTCCCATATATTTGCTTTACTGTTCTCCTTTTCTGCCTCTCTCCCAATGTATTTCTCTCTATCTCTCTCTATACACGTACATATACAGTAATCCCCCCTTATCAGCAACTTCACTTTCTGTGGATTCAGTTGCTTGCATCAACTGGGGTTTGACAATATTTTGAGAGAGCGAGAGACCACATTCACATAACTTTTATTACAGTATATTGTTATAATTGTTCTTTTTTTTATTAACTATTATTGCTAATCTCTTACTGCGCCATGTTTCTAAACTGACTTTTACCATAGGTGTTCCCCTACAGGAAAAATATAGTACACACATGGATTGGTTCCAGACATCCGCTGGAGACCTTGGACTGTAAGAGGGAATTACATATTTCTGAACCATCTGAGAGATAGCTGGAGACACTATGCCCCTTTACTCCTGAACACTACAGTGCATACTTCCTAAAAACAAGAAGGTTCTTTTCTGTAACCATAGTGCAATGACCAAAATCAGGAAGTTAACATGAATACAGTAGTATTTCCTAATATACAGGACTTTTCAGATGTTAATCATTTTTCTTAAATACCTTTATGGCAAAAGAAAAAAAGAGGTTTTTTTTTTTTTTTTTTTTTTTTTTCTGTTCAACGATCTTATCTAGGCTCAAATTTGTACTTGTTATCATGTCTCTTTGGTCTTTAATCTGGAACACTTCCTAAATCTTTCTTTGTCTTGGAAGCCCTTGACATTTTGGACAGCACAGGCCAGATGCTTTGTAGAGTGTTTCTGAGTCTGGGTTTGCCTATTCTTCCTCATTAGATCCAGATTCAGTATTTTTGGCAGGAACATCTCAAAAGTAGTAGTGAGTCCTCAGTGTATCCCATCAGGGGGCACAAGATATCTACTTTTCCCATTACTGGTGATGTTATCTTTGAATACTTGGTTAAGGTAGCGTCTGCTGTTTCTCCATTATAAAGTTACTATTTTTTACCTTTATAATTAATAAATACTTACAAGGAGACACTTTGGTGTCATAAAAATCTCTTGTCTCATATCCAACCCACTAGTTTCTTCGCTGACTCTTCCATAAAACAATTATGTGTACAACAATAGCCAAGTGGTGATGTTCGAATTCCATTATTCCCTCTGCATTCATTTGTTGGCATTCCATGGTTAGAAACAACTTCCCATTCTCCTCCACATATTAATTTACCTCCACATATTAATTTACATCAGTACAGACTGGTTTTTTTGTTTTGTTTTGTTTTTTGTTTTTTTTGAGATGGAGTTTCGCTCTTGTTGCCCAAGCTGGAGTGCAATGGCGCGATCTCGGCTCACTGCAACCTCTGCCTCCTGGGTTCAAGTGATTTTCCTGCCTCAGCCTCCCAAGAAGCTGGGATTACAGGCACGTGTCACCATGCCCGGCTAATTTTTTGTACTTTTAGTAGAAACAGTGTTTCACCATGTTAGGCTGGTCTCGAACTCCTGACCTCAAGTGATCCGCCCACCTCGGCCTCCCAAAGCGCTGGGATTACAGGCGTGAGCCACCGCACTTGGCCGTCCCTGTGTTTTTTCTTGCACGCAGATCATCTAAAAGTTGTTTCAAATCAGTAACATCTTTGGGCAATGATGAGAGAGAGGGACGGAAAAAACAAGCCCTATTTTATGTTCCCTCAACAATCTAAATGTTACTTAAGCTATGCTTTGTTTATGGTTGTCTGTATACTTTGTGGAAAGACAAACAGGACAGTCTGACCCTGAAGATTGGGTTGCCTGGCAACAATCTAAATGGGACCAGAACCTCCCCCCTCCCCCTGCAGGAGGGGCTGTGCCCAAATGGAACGTCTCACAAGGTCAACAGGTGCTGGCAACAGGCACTCCAGACAGCGAACTGCCTGAACAGCTGTCACCTAAGCCCAGCCTGCCCGATGCCCAAGCAGACATTTTGTTCCCCCTGGCAAGGCCACTCGGGTTTGCTCTTTAAAAAGAGAACGCAAATAAGTAGGGGCGGGGCCTTTGAGGCCTTCTCTTGCAGTCCGGGGCTGTATTAGTCCAACTAGCTGGACCCAAGTGTCCCTCCGCGGAGGTCTGAGGGGTGGAGACTGATCCGCGGCATCTCTGCGTGTGAGTGCCAGCCTGCACCAAAAGACGCACTGTTGTCTGCCCAAACCCGTTCAGTGACGCATTTTGTAAAAATCATCTATATTTTCCCCCAAATAGCTGACATCAGTGAAAAGCATCAAAGAAAATCCAATATATGACCACAGAAGAGATAATGCAAAAACTAAAACTGTTCCAAAATAATGCAACAAATATGTTTTCTAACACATGCAAATCAATTTTCTAGTAAGATTTGTATGTAAGTGTTAGCAAAACGTTTTTAGGAACTAAGAGTTAATTCAATGTTAGTTAAACAGCGCGTAGGAAATACTAAGTCAAACTTCTGGAAGTGATTGGGAAAGAAAATCAATGTTTCTTTGAAAACAGAGATAGTTACAGAGATAGTGATGGTTCATTATGTGTCGACTTGGCTTGGCTGTGGGGCCCAGCTGCTTGGTTAAACACTAACTTGGATGTTGCTGTGAAGGTATTGAGTAGATGTGATTGATACGTACAATCAGCTGACTTTGAGTAAAGTAGATTATCCTCTTGAATGTGGGCGAGCTTCATCCAATCAGCTGAAGGCTTTCAGAGCAAAGACTGAGCCTTCCCCGAGAAAAAAAGGAATTCTGTCTCGAGCCTGCAGCACAGAAACTCTGAGTGAGTTTCCGGCCGGCTTGGCCTGCTTTGCAGATTTCGGACTCAAGACGGCAGCATCAACTCCTGCCTGAATTTCCAACCTGTGGGCCTGTCCTAGAGATTTCAGACTTCCGGCCTCCACAATTACTTGAGCAATTCTTTAAAATCTCTCTCTCTGTCTCTGTTTGTATGTGTATGTATACATACACACATACATACATATATCTCCTATCGGTTCTGTTTCTTCAGAGAACCCTGACTGATATGATTATATTCTGTTAAGCATTTTACAGAAGTTATTTGAGTGAGAAATGTTTAACAGCTGAGTTTTTCTTTTTCTTTCTTTCTTTTTTTTTTTTTTTTTTTTGAGACGGAGCCTCGCTATGTCACCAGGCTGGAGTGCAGTGGCGCGATCTTGGCTCACCGTAACCTCTGCCTCCCAGGTTCAAGTGATTCTCCTGCCTCAGCCTCCCGAGTAGCTGGGACTACAGGCGCCCGCCACCACGCCCGGCTAATTTTTTGTATTTTTTAGCAGAGACAGGGTTTCACCGTGTTAGTCAGGATGGTCTCGATCTCCTGATCTCGTGATCTACCCACCTCTGCCTCCCAAAGTGCTGGGATTACAGGCATGAGCCACCGTGCCTGGCCTCTATATTTACTCTTACTGTAAATGTCATGAGTCAAGGAAATTCCTTAACTGCACTTGGTCACTTGTTTCAATGTCAAAATATATTTAACGTAGTTTTGTCTGAAAGTCTAATTTGACTTTATTTTATTGTCATCTGAACATATTCTCTCTTATTTTCCACTCAATGTGAAGATTAAAGTCTCAATCTCTGTGGACTATACAGTAAAGGAATTAAGCCATATGTAATACTACCTTTTCCAGCCAACAGTAATTATCTTATTCGAATTTAGGATAATATAATATTTGGATGATTTCACATTTAGTTCTAAGATAAGTAGTAGTATTTAAGAAAAAAACAGGCTGGGCCCAGTGGCTCATGCCTGTAATACCAGCACTTTGGGAGGCCAAGGCGAGTGGATCATTTGAGCTCAGGAGTTCGAGACCAACCTGGGCAACATGGTGAAACCCTGTCTCTACAAAAGACACAAAAATTATCCCGGTGTGGTAGTGCAGCCCTGTGGTCCCAGCTGCTTGGGAGGCTGAGGCAGGAGGATAGCGTGAGCCTAGAGTGGTCAAGGCTGCTTTGAGCCAAGATCGGGCCACTCTGTACTCCAGCCTGGGTGACAGAGCCAGACTGACCTTGAAAAAAAAGAAAGAGGAAGGAAAGAAGAAAGGAAGGAAGGAAAGGGGAGGGAAGAGGAGGGAAGGAAGGGAAGGAAGAAAGGAGACAGAGAAAGAGAAAGGAAGGAAGAAAGGAGAAGAAAGAAACAGAGAGGAAGGAAGGAACAAAAAGAAAGAGGAAGGAAAGGAAGGAGGGGGAGGGAGGAAGGGAGGGAAAAGAAAGAGGAAGAAGGGAGGGAAAAAAAAGAAGAATAAAAGACAAAAAGTAGGGCTTAGTGGCAGTCCCTGTATTGTTTTCACCTGGCAGGCCGCGTAGGTTGAGGAGAGTGGAGGGGTCTGACCAGGAGGGGAGACTGAACACACACAAGAGGGATTATTAGTCCAATAGTGAAACATATTGAAAGTGGTGGGAGGTCAGGCTTTTCATTGTTGGAAATGAGCTGCAGAGTGAATGATAAGACAACTAATCTGAACCTTATGGTGTTGGATTGGAATTAAAGGCATTGGTGCAAACTCATGGTTTTGAATATATAGATAAGGGTCAGGTGCAGTGGCTCACACCTGCCTTTAATCCCAACATTTTGGGAGGCCAAGGTGGGAGGATCACTTGAGGCCAGGAGTTTGAGACCAGCCCAGGCAACATAGTGAGATCCCTTCTTTACAAAAAAATTAAGAATTAGCCAGGTGCGGTGGTGCACACCTGTAGTCCCAGCTACTTGGGAGGCTAAGGTGGGGGGATCGCTTGAGCCCAGGAGGTTGAGGCTGCAGTAAGCCAAGATCGTGCCACTGCATTCCAGCCTGGGTGACAGAATGACACCCGTTCTCAAAAAAAATTATATAGATAAATAAAGATATATTATACAAATATGTGTCTATTATGTATAATATGTAGATTTAAATGCAGATGAGTGTGTATAATCCTGGATTATGGGGCAGATGTCCCCAATGTGGTCACAAGGGTCCTTACACAAAGCAGCCATGAGGAGCAGAATCAGAGAGAGGATAAATGGATGAAAGCAGAGATCAGAGAGGAGGGAAGGTGCTATGCTGATGGCTTGAAGATAGAGGAGTGGGCCATAGCCCAGGAATGCAGGTGTCCTCTAGAAGCTAGGAGGCAAGGGAACGGGTTCTTCCCTGGCGCCTTCAAGAGGAACACAGACCTGCCAATGCCTTGATTTTAACCTAGTGAAACCGATGGGGAACGTCTGGCCTCCAGAGTTATAAAATAATACATTTAAGTTGTTTTAACCCACTAAGGTTATGGTAGTTTGTTATAGCAGCACTAATACAATATGACACACAATAGGACACTAATGCAAGTGGCAACAAGTAAATGTAGAAGAAAATGATGCAATTAGAAAAATCACTGGATATTAATAGGGCAATAATTAATTCATCCAAAAATATCAATGGAAGCTACAATTAGTGAGTTAATGTTTGATAAGAAATGGGATATTGAGGCCAGGCACAGTGGTTCACGCCTGTCATCCTAGCACTTTGGGAGGCCGAGGTGGGCGGTTCACCTGAGGTCAAGAGTTCCAGACCAGCCTGGCCAACATGACAAAACCCCGTCTCTACTAAAAATACAAAAATTAGTCGGGCATGGTGGTGGGCACCTGCAAGCCCAGCTACTCGGGAGGCTGAGGAAGGAGGATCGCAAACCTGGAAGGTGGAGGTTGGGGTGAACTGAGATCACGCCACTGTACTCCAGCCTGGGCAAGTGAGTAAGACTATCAGAAAGAAAGAGAGAGAAAGAAAGAGGGAGGGAGGGAGGGAAAGGAAAGAAAAGAAAGAAGAAAGAAAGAAAGAAATGGGATATTTAAATAGTCTCATGTTTCCTTACTGATTCCAAAAGATTAGTCATGCACAGTGGAGAAATCTGACAAATACCACCTTAATCAAGTTGATCTCAGCAAAAACGGACAAATCAGAATCATGTGCCACCTGATAGAGGGCAATGAGAAGACAGCCTCTAGGGTGAAAGTGAGTAGACATGACCAGTGAACGCAGTGAGAGACCCTGTCCTGGATCCTTTGGCTATAAAGGATACGATTGGCGCAATTGGAGAAACTGGGTGGAATCTGTAGAGTAGGTGGTAGGAATATTTCATTGTTAATTTCCTGATTTTGCTGGTGGTATGTTTGCTTGTGTAGGAGAATCTCCTTGTTTGTAGGAATTACAAACTAAAGAATTCAGAATGATGGGGCTTTGTGTCAGCATTACTCTCACAGGGTTCAGGGAAAAATGTCCTACTATCCTTGAAAATTTCAGTATGTTCGTAATTCTTTGAAAATCAACAACAGCAAAAGAGGTATAGGCTCCAGGGAAGATTTTGTCTCCTTGCCTTTTCCGGCTTTTGCATTTCTTTGCTCAAGACCCCTTCCTCAATCTTCAAAGCATCTTCTCCTCTCTCTGACCTCTGTGCCCATCCTTACATCTTCTCTCCCACCCTAACTCCACTGCCTCCTTCTTGTAGGGACACTTGTGATTACCTTGGGTTCATTAGGATTATCCCAGGTGCACATTGCTTATTTTTTTAAACAATATATCTTAAGGGTCTTTCCATGTCAGATCTTTTAGTTTTCCTTACTGTGAATAAACTGTAATTTATCTATTTCTCTATAAATTATTTCTAATTATTAGCCATTGCAAACAATGTTACGTGGTATATTCCTGCACTTGTATTCTTCTGCATGTGTCAATATTTCTGTAAAGTCAAAGAAGAATTGCTGTATGAAGACATGGGACATTTTGTTAGATGGTGACAAATTGTTATCCCAAAAGACTGTACTTTTAGACTCACTCTGGGTGCACTGCCTAGGAGTTAGCTCTGGAGCAACTAAGAAAAAAAAAAAAAAAAACAGAAACAACTATACTTTTAGATTCCTACCAACAGGCAGAGACCATTCACCCATACATTTACTGAAACAGGATAGTATCAGCTTTCAAATGAGTAAAATATGGTATCTTGTCATCATTCTTTTTGCACTTATCTACTAGGCTACTAGAGAATGTGAGCATCCTTTTATGTGCATAAGGGCCATGTGTATTTCTCCGACTATTAGTATCCTTTACACACATCTCTACTTGATGTTTATGTTTTCCTATTTTTACATGCAAAGTGGCAGCGAGACATGACAATCGGCAGTCAGGCTTTTAACTAAGGTCTGTGTTTGTTTCTGTTGACCCTAAGCTTGGAGTTTGGGGCTCTGTTTGGGAGAATGGCACACCTCTGACAATGCCTGTGTTTAGTGGTGGAACTTTCTGCCTTAGTTTCTTCATAAATTGAGGCCATTTGTTTTCAATATTCCAGAAATCTGTACCACCACCCCCGCCAAATTCTGCTTTAATGGTGACAGCCTTTGTTCTTTCCCAGCTCTGTGCTGGAGAATGGATTGATTCTCTTAAGAACATATATTGTGTATCCTTTTCATTAGATCTTGGGAGCTAGGGAGGGAGGTAAAGACAAGTACTGACTGTGTCACCCTCAAACAGGAGGCTCACTGCATTTTCCCCTGGTCTCTTGGGTCATTTTCAAGGACAAGTTTTCAAGTACTGTAGTAAAGGAACGGATTGTCACCCTCAAAAGAAAAGTAGCTCCAATACCAAGAAGAGTTCATGGCAACTTGTGCATTTTACAGAAAAGAGGGGAGGTGAAATTCATTTATTCCTGAAGATTAGAGCTACTGTATACTTACTTGATAAGTGATAATAGACTAAAAAATTATTAAAGAAGTATCTTCCCAGTTGCATTTAATTAAATGTGAGCATCCCTAGGCTGCCGATAGAGCATCCGATGTTTCAGTTTCCAAATGATGGTGAACTTAACACGAGGATTAGCGTATCCAAAATCAAAACTAAGGCACATATAACTGAGCGTACAGGAGCTCAGGAAATAACGTGATGATTAGAATTCACATTATAGTCTATATCTAGAGACTCAGAAAGAGAATCCATTTGAATATACACAAAGTCCTCATCTAATGTCATAGATAGGTTCTTAGAAACTGTAACTTTAAGCAAAACAATGTATAATGAAACTGATTTTTTTCCCTCATCGACATTATAACCAGCGTTATTCAAGGACCTGCTGTACACTTCGCTTAAAGTCACAGTTTCCAAGACCCTACCTGTGACGTTAAGTGAGGACTTACTGTATAAATGTACTAATTTTTTCAGAAAGGAGGTTTTGGTGATAACCTCTGAAGGTAATTAGAAATGATGGCTTTCCCTAGAAATGTCTTTCAAAGAGGAGTTAGGAAACCAGGAGGAGCTGTGATGCTGACGTCCGTGAGAGCTGAGTGCAAGTCGGCCATGCTTGGTAGTCATCAGCTCAAGGACAGCTCAAGGGGCAGAGTGTGTCTGAGCAGGGGATGGAGAGATATGAGACAGTGACAGCATGTGTGAAAACGACCCCTGTACTTGGTAGGACCGGCCTACCTGGGAAGAGACAAGATACAGCAGAGCCCATGTGCCTGGGGTGGGTGACAAAGAAACAAAGCAGCCATGTGACCACTGAAGGGGGAAAGAAGGCATCACAGGGCAGCCAGAAGCATGTGTGCAAGGATATGCTGGAGGGAACAGAGCCAATAGGACGTGTAGAGATGTATATTCAGAGATCTGTGCCAGGGAATTGACTCACACAGTGCTGTTGGTGAGCCCACAGTCCGCAGGGTAGGCTGGCGGGCTGGAGACCCAGGAAAGCATTGATGCTGCAGGTCAAATCCCAAGACAGTCTGCTGGCAGAATTCCTTCTTCAGGGGAACCTCAGCCAATTTTCTCATAAAGCCTTCAACTGCGTGTGTGAGGCCCACCCACATTACAGAGGACCATCTACTTTACTCAAAGTCTAGTGATTTAAATATTCATTTCATCTTTAAAACACCTTTGCACAGCCTGGGAAACATGAGGAAAGCCCATCTACAAAAAATACAAAAACTAGCCGGGCATGGTGATGCCCACCTGTAGTCCCAGCTACTTGGGAGGCCGTGGTGGGAGGATCACTTGAGCCCAGGAGGCGGAGGTTGCAGTGAGCCATGTCTGCACCACTGCACCCCAGCTTGGGTGACAGAGTGAGACCCTGTCTCAAAAAACAAAAAAGGAAATAAAACAAAAAAACAAACCTTTGCAGCAACAAAGGCGTTTGAGGCTGAGTGTGGGGCTCCTGCCTGTAATTGTAGCACTTTGTGAGGCCGAGGAGGGCAGATCACTTGAGGCCAGGAGTTTGAGACCAGCGTGGCCAACATGGTGAAACCCTGTCTCTACTGAAAATACAAAAATTAGCTGGGTGTGGTGGCAGGCGCCTGTAATCCCAGCTACTAGGGAGGCTGAGGCAGGAGAATCGCTTGAACCTAGGTGGGGGAGGTTGCAGTGAGCCAAGATCATGCCATTGCACTTCAGCCTCGGTGACAGAGTGAGACTCTGACTCAAAAACAAACACAAACAAACAACCGAGGTGTTTAATCAAACACCTTTGTTGCTGCAAAGGTTTGTGTGTGTTTGTTTGTTTGTTTTTAGGCTAGTGTTTGATCAAATATGTGGGTACCATGACCTACCCCAGTTGACACCTAAAATTAATCCTCTTCTCCACTCTTTTTCCTGGGTTCCTTTTCAATTGTTCAGGAGGCCTGGAGTGAGGCAGATGGCAGAAATTCCCGCAATTCTGCAGATAGTGAAGAAATGCTGTTTGGTTTCTGTTGTTATTGCCTGGGAACTAGTCACCCTGCGGGAAAATTAACGTTGTTATTTCATGCCACACCACGTGCATATGCCCACTAAGTACATGGACACACATACACACAAACATCTTCCCAAGTCCTGACGAGTCCCTCCTTCAGTCACGACTGAAGCCCATCACCCTAAGCCTCAGTCCTCAAAGTTCCAGAGGTGAAAGGAGCCATACGTGTGTGTGTGTGTGTGCGCACGCACGTGTGTGATGGAGTCTTGCTCTGTCCCCCAGGCTGCAGTGCAGTGGTGTGATCTCAGCTCACTGCAATCTCTTTCAGGTTGAAGCGGTTCTCGTGCCTCAGCCTCCCAAGTAGCTGGGCTTACAGGCGCTCTACCACGCCCAGCTAATTTTTGTATTTTTTTTTTTAGTAGAGATGGGGTTTCGCTATGTTGGCCAGACTGGTCTCGAACTCCTGACCTCAAGTGATCCCACTGCCTCGGCCTCCCAAAGTGGTAGGATTACGGGCATGAGCCACCGCATCCAGCCTGTTGTTTTACTATGAGGAGAAGACGATATCAAAGCTCCCTGTTCTTTCATTTTCTAGAAGAGAGCAAAGATTGATTCTTCCACAAACCTCCAAGCTTTGCATTTCTTCGGAATGAGAATGTGTGTTTCTGAGGAAGAAAAATATGTTTGTGAGATCAAAAGTTTGTCTTAGCGTCTCCCAGCAAAAGAGCAACCCTGTGTCATGGAGAGGCTGTTTGAGGGAGGACAAAGTGTTCTCCAGAGTGCTCTCCTGGCTTTCAAGGGATCCCAGAATTGGGCCATTATAATAAGTGCAGAGGCTGTTCAGGAATCAGGCGGGTCTGGATTCTGAGGCTGGTTCTGCACAAGCTGATCATGTGACCTCAGGCAAATGTCTTTCGTGTTCTGCCCCTCCGTTTTCCAGATCCTCGAAATGGAGATAATAGCACATGCCTGTCTCCCAGAGTCACTGTGCTGATCAGTTTTGATAATAGATATGAATGTGCAAAGTGCTATGTCAATGTGAACAACTATCACTTCTTTGAACACAGTCAGTTGATTTTATGGGTAACAATTTTGAGATGGAGAGACTAAGGTTTAAGTCCTTTATGTGATAATTTTTATCTTTTATTAATAGGTAGTAGGAACCCTGTAATTAAGACTTGCTAAGTCTGTGAAAAGAGAGAGTGTTTGGGGGCCAATTTGCTATAAATTTTATGAACTATGGAAATGTCAATTGCGATTTTTATTTTTCCTTCAAATCTGAAACCAGATGAGTCGTGGGGATATTGAGGGGTTGCAATTATATCTACCCAGCATTCCTTCCCTTTGGGAAAACTCCCTTCTCCATCCCATGTGACTCTGGTGAAGCTGTCAATCATGTGACTCCTCTTTCCCCAATGCACATGAGCATGTGACTCAGGCTGGCCAATCAGAATGCCCGCCTCCCTTGACACAGTCCAGGCGTGGTCACATGACCCAAGCTGACTCCTGAGTTCCTTATGGGACTGATATAAATGTTGGGGAAGCGAGATCCCCTCTCTCTGGGATTTTGAGCGTGTTGTCTTTGGCAGCTCACTCAAGCAAATGAGCATGTAGGGGATGGAATAGTGTCCCTCTGAAATCTAGTCCACCCAGAACCTCAGGGTCTGACCTTATTTGGAAATAGAGTCTTTGCAGATGTAATTGGTTGAGGATCTTGAGATGAACTCTTCCTGGATTTAGGGTGAGCTCTATATACAGTGACTGGTGTCCTTAAAAAAAAAAAGGAGAGGCCGCAGAGATTGGAGTGATTTGCCTACAACCAGGGAGTGCCAAGGATTGCTGGCAACACCAGAAGGAAGCTAGGGGAGACACTTGCGCCAGTTTCTCCTTAAAAGCCCCCAGAAGGAACCAATCCTGCCCACACCTTGATTTTTTTTTTTTTTTTTTTTTGTGAGACAGAGTTCCACTCTTTCGCCCAGGCTGGAGTGAAGTGGCGTGATCTCGGCTCACTGCAACCTTCACCCTCCAGGTTCAAGTGATTCTCCTGCCTCAGTCTCCTGAGTAGCTGGGATCATAGGTGCCCGCCACCACACCCAGCTAATTTTTGTATTTTTAGTAGAGATGGGGTTTCGCCATGTTGGCCAGGCTGGTCTCAAACTCCTGACCTCAGGTGATCCACCCACCTCAGCCTCCCAAAGTGCTAGGAAGACAGGCGTGAGCCAACACCTTGATTTTGGATTTCTGGCCTCCTAAACTGTGAAAGAATCCATTTCTATTGTTTGAAGGCACTCAGGGGGCGGTAGTTTTTACGGCAGTCCTAGGGCGCTAATACACAGTGTTTCACAGGAACTCCAGGAGGAGTTGATGACAATGGGCCTCAGAACAGGTGGGAAGCAGAAAAACCCCAGAAGCCCAGCAGGGCACTGTGGACCTTGAGTCTCATGCTCTTCTAAGTGACGCAGTTCCCGACTCTTTCAGGCTCAATCTCTCAATTCAAATAAAACAAGAAAAAAATCTGACTCAGCTTGTGCCAGATACCTTCTCTTGGTCAAATCACTGTGCCCCAAAAGAAAGTCACGTAACAAAATTAAACTTGTCAGGACCCACTACTTGTGGATAGAGAAATAGTTCTCAGAAAAGCAGGTCTGCAGGGGCTCGGTCTTTCTAAACTCATGTACTGCACACCTATTAAGTACTAGAAGATTGAGATAGACAAGTGGCTTCTAAATCTGCCTGATCATCATAATCCCCAAAGGAACTTTTATAATTGTTACTGGGCCTATTCCAGATTTACTAGGGGAATCTTTAGAAATCTGGCCTGGGATTTTTTTTTTTTTTTTTTTTTTTTTTTCGAAAACTCATAGGTGATTATGATGATGAACCAGTGGAAATACTGGGCCAGGGAATGCCTTAGTCAGTTCAAGCTGCTATACCAAAGTACCACAGACTGGGTGGCTTGTAAGCAACAAATAAGTATGTCTCAGCATTCTGGAGGCTGGAAGTCTGAGATCAAGGTGCCAACATGGCTGGGTTCCTATGAGGGGTCTGTTTGGGTGCAGGCTGCCAACTTCTCATTGTATCTTCACTTGGCAGAAAGAGGGCGAGGGAGCTTTCTGGGGTCTTTTTCATAAGGGCACTCATCCCACTCATAAGGGCTCCACCCTCATAACCTGATCACCTCCCAGAGACCCTACCTCCAAACACCATCACATTGGGGGCTAGGATTTTAATATGTGAATTTTTGGGAACACAGCACACAGTCCATAAGAAGAGTTACATAAGATTTCTGGTTAAGTAAGATTAATGGGAGGTGTGACTTGAGCTGAGTCTTAAAGGAAGCATAGGTCTTTGCTTGCACAGAGCAACAAATTCCTAGCAGATCCTTCAAAAGATTCTAGGAGTCCTCACAAATTAAACTGAACTCCTCATAAATTAAACTGAAGTACATAAAAATGGCTGCAAATGAAACAAGTGGATGTATAAGAAAGATTGTTAGTTTTTGCGACCTGATTTTCCTGTATGGGTTTGTCTTTGAATTTATTACTTAGCATAATGTCATGATGAGTTTAATGAATCAGCCCATTTTATCCCTGTTTCAAGGAAAACTGTGTAATAACCTGAAAGGAATCAGGGCACACACACCCTTGAATTCAAAGGCTTTAATGGAGCACAGTGAACTTCATCCCGTAGCATCTGAATTTGAATCGACAATTTAAAATGGAAATACTGACATTCCCCCAGCAACCAGGAACATAGTTTATTTCAATCTCTGCCAAAAATCACTTATTAATTTCTGATTTGGAAAGATTTTCATTCTTCAAGCAAGGGTTTGGTACTTATCTGTATATATTACTGTACTGCTAGTGATACAGGACGGGGGACAGGAAAGTGCTGGGTAGAAAAGGGCAGGGTCCCTGGCGAGAGCTCCACCCTTGGGCCTGTGCCCACAGACCTAAGTGAGAACAGGCTGTCCTGTTTTGATTTTGTGCCCAAATGTTGCATTTTCCAAGACCTCTCTGGCCTGACACATCCCCCTAGCCTGTGTCCATATAAACCCAAGACCTTAGCAGGCACAGTCACAAGTGGCTGGGCATCGAGAGGAGCAGAGGAACACACCAGCAGACACTGGCAGACCAGGGATGGTGGAACTATGTGGACACCAAGGGGAGTTTGGCTGGGGGGCGCTGGGCGTCCTGACTCCGGGGGAAGACCACCTTCCCACTCCATCTCCCTTTCGGCTCCCCACCCATCTCGCTGAGAGCCACTTCCACCACTCAATAAAACCTTGCACACATCCTTCGAGCTCACGTGTCATACAATTTTTCCAGTACACTGGGTAAGAACTCATGATACAGGAAGCCCTCTACTCTTGGGGAAAGGCAGAGGGTCTGTCGAACTGATTAACACAAGCTGTCAGCAGACAGCAAAGCTGAAGGAGCACACTGTAACACACACCCACTTGGGCTTCAGGAGTCGTAAACACTCACCCCTAGATGCTGCCTCGGGGTCAGAGCCCAAAAACGCTCCCCACGACATCTGCACCTGCCCGTCTGCATGCTCCCCTAGGGGTTTGAGCAGCGGGGCGTGGAAGAAGCCAGCCACACGCCGTGCGAGGGAGATAAGGGAACTCTCCCATTTCAATAGATGTACTGAAAGCCTAGATATGTTCTTCCTAAATATTCCTATTCCAGAAGGTGGAGTTCTAGAATACAAATGCACTCACGCACTCTCATAAACACACACACGCACACACATACACACACACACACTTCCCAAGGTCTTCATTTAGAATGAAGATCACTTCTAGCCAATCTCACCTCTATTTAACACTTATTAAATTACTTGCTGTGAATAATATGGAATTTAAGATTTTGCAAAATAGAGAGCCTTGAAAGCCCTTAGGAACTTAACCTGTAGGGAAGAGAGGAGTTAGAGTGTTATCTTACAATGGAGTGAGCCGCGGAGTGAATAGTGAGCAAACACTTTCAAATCGCTTACTGTGTGCCAGGTGCTATTTTAAGTTCTTTTGTTAACTTGCTTAATCCTCACAACAAGCTTATTAGGTAGGTTTTATTATTATCACCATTTAACGGATGAGGAAACTGATTCATGGAGATTACTTAAGGCACCCAAGTCGCACAGCTCCTAAGTCATGGTGCTTGAGTTCATACCCAAGCCCTTTGGCTCTGAAATATATTTGGCCTGGTGCAGTGGCTCATGCCTGTAATCCCAGCACTTTGAGAGGCCAAGGTGGGTGGATCACGAGGTCAGGAGTTCGAGACCAGCTTGACCACCATAGTGAAAGCTCATCTCTACTAAAAATACAAAAATTAGACGGGCGTGGTGGTGGGTGCTTGTAATTCCAGCTACTCAGGAGGCTGAGGCAGGAGAATCGCTTGAACCTGGGAGGCGGAGATTGCAGTGAGCTGAGATCAAGCCTCTGCACTCCAGCCTGGGCAACAGAGCAAGACTCTGTCTCAAAAAAATAAATAATAATAATACATATATATTTATATATTTTGTATATATATGTCCTTTGTCTCAGGTTCTGCAACAAAGCTCTTAAAACCCTTGGAATTTCCTGAATGATAGAAGTAGCTTTTGTCTGTGTTAAAAAGTCCCTTTCTAGCAACCTTTAAGTTATGCTAATGAGGTGACTTAGGGTGGGGCCCCTAAATAGCCTTAGGTTGGGATTGGTAACCAGAAACACCAAGTGATTAGGAGGTTGTAACTTTCAGCCCCACTCACTGGAAAACTCCAGTGGAAGCTCTCTGACGACTCTTGAACAAGAGTTGATGAAACTTCCAGGTTGCTGAGTTCATGGAGGTGCTGGGATGGTGGCCTGCCCCAGAGGGCATGGAAGCTCCATGCACCTCCACCCCATACCTTGACCTATGCATCTCTTCTGTCTGGCTGTTTCTGAGTTGTACCGTTTATAATAAAGCAGTAAATGTAAGTAAAGCGTTTCCCTGAATTCTGTGAGCTGTTCTACCAAATTGTCAAAACTGAAGACAGGGTCCTGGGAATCCCCGCGTCACAGCTGGTTGGTCAGAAGTACATGTGGCTGGGACTTGAGGCTGGTGTTCGAAATAGAGGCAGTCTGGTGGGGCTGAGTCCTTAAATCTGTGGAATCTGACACTAACTACTGAAGTGAGCGTCAGAATGGAATTGAATTGTAGGACACCCAGTTGTTATCCTGAGAAATAGAGAAGTAGTTGGGGTTGGAAAACATACCAGAGCAGCCTATGCTCCATTCCCCAATCCCAGTGGTGATGGCTGACCCTGTGAACATGGATGTTATTCCACAAGGACAGAAAAGTAGGAAGAGAAGATGTTGAATACAGCACTTTGCAGAACCTTTGTTCTTGGTGTTACCAGTGGAGGGTGTCCAGGCTCTTGGCGTCTTGAACAAAGAATTGGACAAAATGCACAAACAAAGCAAGCAGAGAATGAAGCAACAAAAGCAGAGATTTGGCCGGGCATGGTGGCTCACACCTGCAATCTCAGCACTTTGGGAGGCCGAGGCAGGCAGATCACTTGAGGTCAGGAGTTCAAGACCAGCCTGGGCAACATGGTGAAACTCCATGTCTACTAAAAATACAAAACTTACCTGGACATCATGGCACACGGCTGTAGTCCCAGCTACTAGGGAGGTTGAGGCACGAGAATCACTTGAACCCAGGAGGCGGAGGCTGCAGTGAGCCTAGATCACACCTCTGCACTCCAGCCTGGGCAACAGAGTGAGACCCTGTCTCAAAAAAAAAAAAGAAATGCAGAAATTTATTGAAAGCAAAAGTACACTCCACAGTGTGGGAGCGGGCCGGAGCACAGAGGCTCAAGAGCCCTGTTACAGAATTTTCTGGGGTTTAAACACCCTCAAGAGGTTTCCATTGGTTACTTACTGTATGCCCTTTGTAAATGAAGAGGATGAAGTAAAGTTATAAAGTCATTTACTTGGTGTACACCCTATGTAAATGAAGAGGACATTTCCTGTCATAGCTGAAGTGTTTCCATTTGATTTAGTTGTAGAAAATCCTTAGGTTCCCTGCCTCATTGGGACAAAAGAAAGATCAAAGGAAACAGAAAAAGAGTCAGAGATAAAAGAACTCTAGGAGCAGTGGCTCACACCCGTCATCCCAGCACTTTGGGAGGCCGAGGCAGGTGGATCACCTGAGGTCAGGAGTTCGACACCAGCCTGACCAACATGGAGAAACCCCATCTCTACTAAAGACACAAAATTAGCCGGCATGGTGGCGCATGCCTGTAGTCCCAGCTACTCGGAAGGCTGAGGCAGGAGAATCGCTTGAACCTCAGAGGCGGAGGTTGTGATGAGCCAAGATCAAGCCATTGCACTCCAGCCTGGGCAACAAGAGCGAAACCCTGTTTCAAAAAAAAAAAAAAAAAAAAAAAAGAACTCTGCCACCACTGTGTCAGAGAAACCACAGGAACAATACATGTCAGACAACATCAGATGCTTTCCAGACTTCAAGACGAAGAAGGTCCATGTGAATGTCTTACTGGACTTTGGGGATCTTTTTTTTTGAGATGGAGTCTCACTCTGTTGCCAGGCTAGGGGGCAGTGGCGCGATCTTGGCTCACTGCAATCTCCACCTCCTGGGTTCAAGGGATTCCTCTGCCTCAGCCTCTCAAGTAGCTAGGACTACAGGCAAGCACCACCATGCCCAGCTAATCTTTTGTATTTTAGTAGAGACAGAGTTTCACCATGTTGGCCAGGATGGTTTTGATCTGACGTCGTGATCCGCCCACCTAGGCCTCCCAAAATGCTGGGATTACAGGCGTGAGCCACCAAACCTCGCCGGGACTTTGGGGATCTTTAACGGCCCTTCAGGAATACAGGTACTGAAGGGGACCAAAGTCAGGATCCAGAGTATAGAGGATTTACGTGAGAACCAGCAGTAGGGAGGCAGAGATGGCAGTTATGGCAGACTTGCCTTTTAGAAATTTTGCTGGAAATGATGGAAACAATTAGCAAAGCCTAAAGTCTTTGTATGTTTGCTCATATGAACAGGAAAGACATAGTAGGTGCTCAGTGAATTCACGGATGACGATAATAACTAACATTTATTTTGTGCTTTCTGGGTGTTGGGTATTAGCCTAAGCACTTAAAGTGATTTAACTCATTTATTATTTCCAACAATCCTATATGAAGTAGTATTATTATCGCCAACATCCCATTTATACTAAGGAAACTAAGGTACAGAAAGTTTAGGTCACGTGCCCAAGTTTGTTTTCCAGGTTCATACTACTGCCTTTAATGATAGGTTTGAAGATCAGAGACAAAACTTTTAAAGGGTTTTATTTTTTAAAATAAATCTATAGTAAATTGCATTAATCTTCATTAATGATTTCATCTATTTTCCAATGAATGGTTATGACAATGAAAACAGTTAGGAATAAACCCATGCAGATTTATGAGATTAAAGAGCTTTTTTTTTTTTTTTTTTTGAGACGGAGTCTCGCTCTGTCACCCAGGCTGGAGTGCAGTGGAGTAATCTCAGCTCACTGCAGTCTCCACCTCTGGGTTCAAGTGATTCTCCTGCCTCAGCTTCCCATGTAGCTGGGATTGCAGGCATGCGCCACCGTGCCTGGCTACTTTTCATATTTTTTTTTTTTTTTTGAGACAGGGTCTCACTCTGTTGCCCAGGGTGGAGTGCAGTGGCGTAATCTCGGCTCACTGCAACCTCTGCTTCCCGGTTTCAAGTGATTCTCGTGCCTTAGCCTACTGAGTAACTGGGATTACAGGCGCGTGCCACCAGACCCAGGTAATTTTTGTGTTTTTAGTAAAGATGGGGTTTTGCCATGTTGGCGAAGCTGGTCCTGACTTCAAGTGATCCGCCTGCCTCGGCCTCCCAAAGTGCTGGGATTACAGGCATGAACCACTGTGCCCAGCTAAAGAGCATTATTAAAACAACTCTCTTCCTCCCCTGTGTATCCACAGCACCCAGCCCCATGCACTATGTGCATAATGGGATCATAAATATTTGTTGAAGAATAAGTCAATAACTCCAAGCCATAAATTATTATGATCAGATTGGTAATATTTATTAATGTGAACATAATTTTTAATGATGATAAAAAGATGCAGTGAAAGAAAAAGTAGCTATTTTAGAAAAGTGTATTCCATATCCTCTTTAGTTTTTCATATAAAGATTGCTTCTTTCATAAAACTTTCCAGCCCCAAATCAGTTTCTTTCCTTTTCCTCTCCTTAAGAGTTCTTGGAAAAAAAAAAAAAAAAAAGAGCTCTTAGGGGTTTTGTTGTTGTTGTTGGTTTGGTTTTCTGTTGTAGTTTTTTGTTTTAATGATCTATGTTGCTGAAACAGCAGAGGGAGCTAAAATGAATGAGCTGAGGTTGCTGCCGTCATCATCAATGCTTCCAAGGCATAAGGATTTGAAAACTAGACACATCACCTTTCCATTCTACCTGAAACATGGTTTGAACAGAGAGTAGGAGGGCACCCCTCACCTAGAAGGTAAGAGAGTCATAGTACTTAAGATTAGGGGATAGACCTGAAACACTGCATTCACGTGTTGAGAAAGCCTAACTCATCCCAGAACACATTCCAGAGAAGGCCGGAGGGATCAGCGACTCTGACTACTAGGCCTGCAAATCCACATACTAAGTCTCAGCCCTCCGGGAGAGAAGTCAGGCCCAGGGGCCTCTGCAGAGTGACATGTCACCTCCAGCAGATGCAGGCCTTTTTGGAAATGATCACGTTGGGAAGAGAGTTCTTTCACTACAGCAGATCTCTTTTAACTGCAACACATAGTCCATTTACATGTCATGGAAATTTGGGAGTAAATTTACCTATTTGTTGCATCTGTTTTATTATTATTATTATTATTATTGTTATTTTTTGAGACAGAGTCTTGCTCTGTCGCCCAGGCTGGAGTGCAGTGGCGTGATCTCGGCTCACTGCAACCTCCGCCTCCCAGGTTCAAGCAATTCTCCTGCCTCAGCCTGCCAAGTCGCCACCATGCCCAGCTAATTTTTTGTATTTTCAGTAGAAATGAGGTTTTGCTGTGTTGGCCAGGCTGGTTTTGAACTCCTGACCTCAGGTGATCCACCCACCTCAGCCTCCCAAAGGGCTAGGATTACAGACGTGAGCCACCGCGCCCCGCCTATTATATATTTTTGTGTTGGTTCAAAAGGAGGTTGAAATTATGTTTTATGTCATTCACTTTAAGAAACAATATGACTGTATGATATGTTTTAGAGGGATTTCCTTCAAAATTGATAAAAATTAACATGTCAGAGCTTAAAATCAGCTTCAGCTATTCGGAGAAATATGGTGTGTACACTATCTCATCTCTGATGATGATGCTGAATCAATGAGATGTTGCTCTCTGCTTACTAGTCTTACTTCTCTACTTACTAGTTCACATCCCTGTCTCCTAAAAGGAAGGAACATGACCAAAGTGACACAGTAAGTCTCTGGTGGAGTAGGTGCTAGATCTTCAGTGTTTGGTTTTCCATTGACTGCTCCAGACACTAAACAATCCAGGAGCGTACCTGAGCCTTTTCATCTGCTCCATCTGAGAGTTATCAGCATTCTGTGTCAGTGCATGGCTGCAATGCAGAAGGTGGCAGTGCATTCACTCTTATTAATATGCTGAAAATATTTGCTTCCTGACATCTGTCATTTTGCATAACTATGAACACAAACCATAGACACCATCTGGGATGTCAGGGCAAAGGGAAGTGTGGCTGTTTGAAATTCCTTTCCAATTTAATTTCACAGTTTTAAAGAGCCCTGTTTTTCTTCCATGATAATTATAGGGAAAATAATTAACTATTATCCTCTGAGTGACAAAATTACTACAAATTAAGAAACAGTTATGAATACAATTTACAAATAATTATGTGATAGGAGTATGAAAATGCAAAACTAATGGAACAAAATTAATTAAAGCTATTGAGAGATAATCTTTTCTATTTATTTGTTTTGGTTCCTTGAGGGCAGACTGTCCCAAAATGACTTACAACAGCTATAATTATAATTCAGAAGGATATCTGAAGAATGTGCTCACAAGTATGTATGGTAAATGTGTTGGGATTCATTGCCGGTGGCACACAGCTAGAAGTCTCAGCAGGACCTCCACAGAAACAGAGCTGTCTTAATACAAAGTGTTAAAACAATTGAAATGAACATGAAGCATGGGGTGAATATGATGATATTCATTCACTAGACCAGTAGTTCCTTACTGGGAGTTTTTGATTTTTGAGACAGAGTCTCACTCTGTTGCCCAGGCTGGGGTGCAGTGGTGCAATCTCGGCTCACTGCAATCTCTGCCTCCCAGGTTCAAGCGATTCTCCCGCCTCAGCCTCCGAAGTAGCTATCACTATAGGCACGAGCCACCATGCCCGGCTAATCTTTTGTATTTTAGTAGAGACTGAGTTTCACCATGTTGGCCAGGCTGATCTGGAACTCCTGACCTCAAGTGATCCACCCGCCTCAGCCTCCCAAGGGGCTGGGATTACAGGCATGAGCTACCATACCCGGCCACCTTACTGGGAGTTGATGTCAGCAAAAATAGCGAAGTGAGGACCTCTGAAAATTCTTTCTTCCATAGAAAGCAATGAGAAAATGGCAAAAATGATCAGGATCAACTTTTCTCAGAACTCTGAAAATTAAAGTCTTGTCTCAATCCAGGGAGCATTTACTCAAGAAAAATGGCTGAATCTTGGTAAGAACAACTAGCTTTACGGCATTTTCACTCGCCCCATCCCCATTCCCTTTTCTCTGACTTTGTATTAGCCTTGAAAACAGCCTCCCAGTCACAGTGAAAACCAGCAGCTTGGCAGCCACCAGGGGGGACAAAATGGGCTAGGGTTCTTCAAGGCCTTATTCCTTGAGAATTGTCATTGTTTCACCTGTTGGGTGGTTCCCTGGGAGACCCTGCTAACAAGACTGTCTTTGTTTGACCTGACTCTGAACTCACCTGGTACCAAAGCCTTTCCCTGGGGACATTTGTCAAAAACACTTAAAAGGCATTGTTTAACCTTGCAGCCTCCCAAAGCAGTGGATAACAGTTGGGGCAAATAATAGGGTAGCCAAAAAATTTAAAAGAAAAAGCTGGAGAGTGAGATGTCCATGGGGCTTTGAAAAGCTCCTGCATATTCCTGGGAATCTACAAGGCCACATTGGGCTGTGTGCATGCCCAGCATTGTCTGCATGCTCAAGAAAGATCTGAGAAGGCCGTGAGCTCTGACCTCTGCTGACCTTGAACCTCTACACAGTGAGGAAGTGAAAGCTAAGATAGAGTTGTCAGCTGCGTGGCTGAGTCCTAAAGGTGTGCCCAACATACACAGATGGCCCACTGGCAAAGACCAAGAGGCTTATTGGTTCCAGGTGTTTAAGGAAATCTCTCTGTAATCATTAGCTGACTACTAAGCAGGAATTTCAGTGGCTACACACAACAAAGAACACAAAGAATTCATTCAGAGAAGTCACTGAACAAACAACAAAAATACACACAAAAGCAGTAATAACAAACTGGGGAGTGGAGAGAATCTGATTTCCAGAATTGCCATATTGTATTATTTGAAATGTAGTTTTCAACAAACATTGTGAGACATGCTATCTTAGTCCATGTTGTCATTGTTTGCTGCTATAACAGAATATTTGAGACTAGGTGACTAATGATGAACAGAAATGTATTTGGCTAATGGTTTTAGAGGCTGGGAAGTCCAAGAGCATGGTGCTAGCATCTGGTAAGGGACTTTATACTGTGTCATCCTGTGGCGGAAGGCAAAAGGGCAAGAGAGAGTGAGAATAAGAGAGCAAGAGGGGGCCAAACTCACTTTTATAACAAACCCACTTTCGTAATAACTGACCCACTCCTGTTACAATGATGTTAATCCATTCATGAGGGCAAAGTCGTATGACCTAATCACTTCTTAAAGTTCCCACCTCTCAACACTGTTGCATTGGAAATTAAGTTTCCAACACATAAATTTTGGGGGACACATTCAAACCATAGCACATGCCAAGAAACAAGAAAGTATGACCCATGTACAGGAAGGAAGCAATCAATGAAACTGTCCCACAGTAAGCCCAGATGTTTAAATTACTAAAAACACTTTAAGTCAGCTATTTAAAATATGCCTTCAAAAACTAAAGGAAACCATGTCTAAAGAACTAAAGGAAAGTAAAAGAGTGATGTCTCACTAAATAGAGAATATCAATAGATATAAATTACTTTTTTAAAAGAAGCAAATAGAAATCCTGGAGTTAAAATTTATAATAACTAAAATGAAAAAGTCATTAGATTGTCTCAACAGCAAATTTGAGACAGAAGAAAGAATCATCAAACTGAAGATTGGTTAGTTGAGATTATCCAGTCTAAGAAACAGAAAGAAAAATGAAGAAAAATGAAAAGAGCTTCAGTGATATGTAGAATACCATCAAGCATACCGACATATACATAATAGGAATCCCAGAAAGGAGAGAGAGAAAGGGGAAGAATAATTATTTGAAGACATATGGCTGAAAACTTCCCAAATCTCGTGAAAAACATTTATTTATGTATGTATTTAGGTAGCTTAATGAACCCTAAGTAGAATAAACTCAAAGGGATGCACACTTAGACACATGATAAACATCAAAACTGAAGACAGAGAATCTTAAAAATAAGAAAGAAGCAACTTATGACATCCAAGAATTTCTCAATAAAATAAAGAGCTGATTTATCATCAAAATCTATGGACAGTAGAGAGAGTAGGATGTTATATTCAAAGTACTGAGAGAAAAAGACTCATCTAAGAATTTTATGTCTAACAAAACTCCTTCAGAAGCCGGGAATTCAGCAAAACTGTCCTTCAAAAATGAAGGAGAAATAAAATATTCCCAGATTTTAAAAACAGAGAGAATGCATTGCTAGTAATCTACCCTACAGGAAATACTAAAGGGAGTTCTTCAGGCTTAAATTAAAGCACCCTAGACAGTAATTCAAATCTATATGAAGAAGAAAGGTGTACCAGTAGAGGTAACTACACAGGTAAATGTAAATAACAGTATATTATGTTTTCGCATGTAACTCTTTTTTCTTCTATGTGATTTTTTGTTTCGCCTTTCTTTTTTTCTTTTATTTATTTATGTATTAATTTTTTTGAGACAGAGTCTTGCTCTGTTGCCCAGGAGGCTGGAGTGCAAGTGGTGTGAACTCGGCTCACTGCAATCTCGGCTCACTGCAACCTCCGCCTCCGGGGTCAATGGATTCTCCTGCTTCAGCCTCCTGAGTGGCTAGGATTACAGGAGCACACCATCACACCCAGCTATTTTTTTTGTATTTTTAGAAGTGACAGGGTTTTGCCATGTTGACCAGGCTAGCCTCCAACTCCTGACCTCAAGTGACCCACTGGCCTCAGCTTCCCAAAGTGCTGCGATTACAGGTATGAGCCACCACGCCCAACCAGTCCTATATGATTTAAAAGACAACTGCACATGACAATAATTGTAAATTTATGTTGATGGATATAACCTATATAAGACGTCACCTGTATGACAATAATAGCACAAAAAGGAGTGAATGGAGTTATACAGGAGCAAAGGTTTTGTATATAATTTCAATTAAGCTGATATAATTCAAACTAGATTTTTATAAACTAAGATGTTCATTGCAATCTTCAGGGTAACAAGTAAGAAAATAACTAAAAAAAAACAAGAAAGAAATCAGTAAAATGATACACTAGAAAATCTCTAACACAGAAGAAAGCAGTAATGTAGGCATAGAAAAACAAAAAGAAAACAAATAGCAAATTGTAGATATAAATATAATTACTTTATCAATAATTACGCTAAATGTAAATGCACTAAGCCCTTTAAAACTCAGAGTTTGGCAGATTGGCTAAAGCAGTATTTCCCAGTACTCATCAAGTAAGCTGTAATGCCCTCTAATACAGCAGTTTTCAACCTTGATGGCACATTAGAATCACTTGGAAGCCCTAAACTAAACTTAAATTTCCAGAACCAATTAAATCAGAACCTCTGGGGGTGAGACCCAGATGTTAGTATTTTTAAAGCCTCCCAGGTATTTCCAACATGCAGGCAAATTTGAAAACCACATATATAATATGTGTTTCCCTGGGTCACACGAACTTGGAGGGCACAGCGGAGTCACAGTGTCAGAATCAGAACAGTAGCCCCTGATTTGCTGTATGTATCATTGTATTGTTGGACATTTCTGGGTTCAGGAAGGCTGTGGAGTGTATTTTCACATGGATGTTTTATAAAGGCATTCTTTATCCTCTGTCACTAGCACTCCTGGAATAAATCTTCTCCAGACTACACCACCTCCTCTCTCTCTACCTCTAGTGTTTTACTCTGGTGAGGTTCTAAAGCTGTCTTGCCTTTATTGGCAGTTTTGTGTAAAAATTTTTGTATAAAAATTCAAATCCGGCCAGGCGCGATGGCTCATGCCTGTAATCCTAGCACTTTGGGAGGCCAAGGCGGGTGGATCACGAGGTCAGGAGATCGAGACCATCCCGGCTAACACGGTGAAACCCCGTCTCTACTAAAAATACAAAAAATTAGCCAGGCATGGTGGCGGGCGCCTGTAGTCCCAGCTACTCGGGAGGCTGAGGCAGGAGAATGGCATGAACCTGGGAGGCGGAGCTTGCAGTGAGCCGAGATCGCGCCACTGCACCCCAGCCTGGGGGACAGAGCAAGACTCCGTCTCAAAAAAAAAAAAAAAAAAAAAAAAATTCAAATCCTTATGTAACTAGCTTCTTTTTGTACTTGTTACGAGTAAATATTTTGGAGTCAGAATGCCTATGTATGAATTCCTTTTCTACAATTTAATGACTGGGCATCCTTCCTCTGGCAGCCTATTTAATCTCTCTGTCTCCACTTTTTTATTTGTACAGGGGAGATAAGGAAAATTACTGCATTTTATGATATGAGAATGAAATGAGATAATACATGTAAAAGCTTAGCGCAATGCCAAGCCCATATTAAGCACACACTGTAAATGAAGGCAGTGGTGGTAGTGATTACAGCCTGATTTTCCTAAGACTCCAAGACATCCGAAGGAAGCTGAACAGCAACTAATCTGTTCTCAGACGCATTCATCTTCAACCTGGCATCTTGGATCTTGCCTAAGCTTATGTACAAATCTCTTCTTCCTCTGTTTCGGCTCCTTTTCCTTCCATACCAATCCCTGTTAGAAGGAATGACCCTCATCAGTAGGGAGCTTAGGGATCTTAGTACTAGAACCCCTAGTCTCAAAGAGTCTCAAATGCTTTGGTCACTGGGCCATGAGTCACCTGAGTCTCTTATAAAAATAGGTGGGAAGTGTGGCCTGCTCTGCCATTTCTCAATCATGCTCATTCTGATGTAAACTCACTTCGACACTGCAGTTCAGGCACTCAGGGTCTTGTCACACCCTCTACTTCATCCATTTGATTTTAGAGGCCATAGAAACATGCAGGAATTGACATCCCTCCTAAAATATCATATGTTTTTGGATTACAGTCATTAAAATTTATTTATTTTAAAACATTTGGGAGTTTTAGGATGCTCTTTGTGGGGATACAACAATACAACTTCAAATCCTTAAAAAGAATTCAAAATGAGTTTAATGTATCAGGTCTTAAAAAAAAAAAAAAAAAAAATTTTCTTTATACTTTTTTCCATGATGGCCTATACTCATTATACCTTTCTGAAATAAAATAGGAAATGTTTGCAGTTATGATTTATTATTTTCTTCTTTAAAACTTTTTACTTGTTATGTTTTTGGAAATATAGACTTCTTAAAAATTAGATTTATTGATCTAAAATCTACATACAAAAAATTTCACCTTTGTGAAAATCTGATATTCCACGGTATGGGTGTGCTACAGTTTATTTATCCACTCACCTACTGAAGGACATTTTGGTTGCTTTCCAGTTTGGGCAGTTATGAATAAAGTTGTTATAAACATCTATGTGTAGATTCTTATTCTTTTTTGTGTGTGTGATGGAGTCTTGCTCTGTCGCCCTGGCTGGAGTGCAGTGCTGTGATCTCCACTCACTGCAACCTCCACCTCCCTGGTTCAAGCAATTCTCATGCCTCAGCCTCCTGAGTAACTGGGATTACAGGCTCCTGTCACCATGCCGGGCTAATTTTTGTATTTTTAGTAGAGACAGGGTTCCACTATGTTGGCCAGGCTGGTCTCGACTCCTGACCTCAGGTGATCCACCCACCTTGGCCTCCCAAAGTGCTGGGATTACAGGCATGAGCCACTATCCCTGGCCTCTATGTGTAGATTTTTGTGTGGACATAAGCTTCAACTCATTTAGGTAAATACCAAGGAGCATGATTGCTGAATCATATGGTAAAAGTATGTTTCATTTTGCAAGAAACAGCCAAACTGTCTTCCAAGGTGGCTGTATCATTTTGCCTTCCCACCAGCAATGAATGAGAGTTCCTGTTGCTCCACATCCTTATCAGCATTTGGTATTGTCAGTGTTTTAGGTTTTGTCAGTGTTCCAGGTGTGTAGTGGCATCGCGTTGTTTTAATTTGCAATTCTCCAGTGACATATGATGTTGATCATCCTTTCATATGCTTATTTTGCCATCTGTGTATCTTTTTTTTTTTTGTCATGTGTCTGTTTAGGTCTTTTGCTTATTTTTGCCCCCTTTTAATTAGGCTATATTTTTTAGAGCAGTTTTAGGTTTACAGTACGTATGTGTCTTTTCAGATTGCCTTTTTTTCACTTGGTAATATGGATTTAAGCTTCCTCCACATCATTTCATGCCTCGATAGCTCATTTCTTTTTAATCCTGAATAATATTCCATTGTCTGTCATAACTTTATGTATTAATAATATGATAAATAATAATACTTGAACCTGGGAGGCAGAGGTTGCAGTGAGCCGAGATCACCCCCCTGCCCTCCAGCCTGGTGACAGAGCGAGACTCTGTCTCATTAAAAAAAAAAAAAAAAAGTAAATTTAGACTAGGCACGGTGGCTCATGTCTGTAATCCTAGTGCTTTGGGAGGCTGAGGCAGGAAGATTACTTTAGGCCAGGAGTTCAAGACCAGCCTGGGCAACACAGGGAGACCCCATCTCTATAATAGATTTAAAAAATTAGCTGAGTGTGGTGATGCACTCCTGTGGTCCCAGATACTTGGGAGGCTGAGGCAGATGGATCACTTGAGCCTAGGAGGTAGAGGCTGCAATGATCCATGACCGTGCCACTATACTCCAGTCTGGGCGTCACAGCAAGATCCCATCTCAAAAACACAAAGCAAACACATAAATGTAAATTTCTGCACTGGGATTTTAAGGTTTTTCTCTGACATTTCCTCTAACTTGTAGAGGTCATTTGAAATTGTGTTCATAATTTTCATATAATTTAAATACTTGTTTATGCATTTTGTAATTGTATTTTTACATGGAAAATTTAATTTTAAAATTGTCTTTCTCATTAATCATTGGTTCATTTGAAGCTTCTTATGAAAATAATTGAATCCAATGACTTTTAAATTTAATTTCTAAGCCTGTGGATATTTGCTTTGTAGTGTTCTAGTATTTTAAAAAACTATAGAGTCCACACTCTGAAAATTCTAATAGCTTCCTTGTATGCTGTATTGCAATGCCCATATGTATTATTTTCTTTTGTAATAATTTACTGACAAAGTTGACTGCCCGATCACCTGCAGTTCCTATGCCAGGGCTCAAGCCAGAGAGTTAGCATTTGTGCAGATGCTGCAGGGATGGGCTCTGGAGACAGAAAGGCAAGCTGCTCCCCACCTCCTGGTGGTGGTGCTGCCCCCATGCGAAGCCTCTCCTTTTTCTCCCGGCTGCCACCACTGCCACCACCACCACTGCTGCTAGGGCCCCTGTTGTCACCACTGATTAAGGCTCAGGTCCTGACCTGGCTACCTAGGGGACTCTACAGTGTCCCTGGCTGCCCGGCCATTGCTCAGTGTCTGGACACTTGGCATATCTCCACTGTGAACACGCAAGTTCCATTGCCCCGGTAGACTTCCCTTCCAAAACACATGTGCAAAGATAAAATTAAACATTTTGGCTGGGCGCAGTGGCTCACACCTGTAATCCCAGCACTTTGGGAGGCTGAGGCAGGCGGATCACTTGAGGTCAAGCATTCAAGGCCAGCTTGGCCAACATGGTGAAACCCCGTCTCTACTAAAAAAATACAAAAATTAGCCAGGCGTGGTGCGTGCACCTGTAGTCCCAGCTACTTGGGAGGCTGAGGCATGAGAATTGCTTGAACCTGGAAGGGTGAGGTTGCAGTGAGCTAAGATGGCACCACTGCACTCCAGCCTGGGTGACAGAGTGAAACTCCATCTCAAAATAAAAAAAAAAAAATTAATTGAATTAAAAATTTTAAGATGATGACAATAGAGCATTAAACCAAACATTATGCCAAGTAAAAGAAGCCGATCACAAAAGACCACATGTAATATGACTCCATTTACATGAAACCAAAGTCACACACTTATGAAGCCAGCCCAGGCTTTTGCTCACATTTCCCAACTGTGGGGCCACCTCCCATCAATAATAGCACCTGAGGGCCACTGGGGGCGGTGGCAGGGGTCTTTTACCCTGTGCACCCTCAACTGCTGTCACCAGGGCAGTCACTCCACCTCCTCCACAGACTCCTGCATGTGTCAGGAAGTCCTCGAGAGGCGCCCTGACTGTCTCCTCCATGGAGAAGCTTTTGAGACTATTGCTCCACAACGCCAATGCCAATGGGCCCTTCCAATCCAACAGACCCTTCCAATTAATAATGTCCCTTGCTTCCCATCACTGAGCTGCCTGTTTTGCCAGATAAAAGACATATTCTCTCAGGAATGGGACCACTCTTCTCTCTCCACACAGGACCCCTCACCTATCCTCCCTGCTGGTGGTGGTGTCTGGAAAGTCAAGTTACAGATAGTATCAAAGAGATCACATTCTAGCAATGCTGGGGTTATAGTCTAAGGAGTACATATTTGGATGATGTGTTCTTCCAGGTTTAAGTGGTAATATTCCAAACAGAAAAGTGAAACTGATTAGAAAGCAAATCATTGTTCAAATTCTTCTACATATTGTGGGTAAGACTTGCATTTGTGGTCATCATTAATGAAGCCCAGTACCAACCTTGGAGGGAGTCACTGGAAGCCCAGTGGGTGATGAGTAATGATGTAATCAGGTGAGTGGTATTAGAGAACCGCAGAGATAAGACGATCCATAACCTTTCAGTCCACTCAGTTTCTGAAGAGCCATAGCATTTGAGTAACAGCCCTGCTACCTTTTTCTCATGAAGGGGCATGTGGAAGCAGTTAGAACGAGGGCATCTGATGATAAAGAACATAAAGAGATGATTCCTGAACCTCAGCAAAAAGCAATAGCGCTTGGACACTAAAAAGAATTTTTACACGCACTGTTGGACAACAGAAAAATCCTTTAATCTCTATTTTCTTGCCACTGTTCAAAATCTTCATCAATAAATCACCATATCTCATATGGGTGCATGAACTTCGAAATACATTGTAAAAATTCAGTTATATAGACAAGGGACATGCTAAAAATATTTATCCAGAACTCACAGGTGGTAGGGGTAACTGTAACCTTCTCCATGAGATTACAAACTTGTTGAGAACAGGAATTGTGTCTGTACTGAATACTGTATATCCCTAGTACCGGATTAAGTTGAATGTACTGTTCTACACGTTAACAATAGTGAAATCCGTGGGTCTCTCTAAATGATTGTGTTGTATAAAAATTGTTTGAAAGTTATTGCAATAATTGGGATTGGGAAATTATTTTACAAAATAGAGATTTCTATATTGGTATTTGACATAAGCAACATTGGAATCATTTAGCTCTTGTCGGGTTCAGTGAATAATTTACAGAACACCTACCACGTTTGAGGCACTTTTTCATACATTATTTCAGTTCACCATTCTGACAATCAATACAACATCTGCATTCACAGTGGAGTTAAATAGACATGGTATCTTGGTGTTGGATTAGCAGAACAAGCATGAACACACGGCACTTGAGTTTCTAGGCCATTCATTGCCTGTGTCTGACAGCCACTGGTTCTCTCCACCCATGCCCCACTTGCCTCTATGTTTTATGCTACAGTGTTTTGTTTTTGTTTTTGTTTTGTGTTTTGAGATGGAGTTTCGATCTTGTTGCCCAGGCTGGAGTGCAATGGTGTGATCTTGGTTCAGTGCAAACCTCCGCCTCCTGAGTACAAGTAATTCTCCTGCCTCAGCCTCCTTAGTAGCTGGGATTACAGGTGCCCACTACCACGCCCAGCTAATTTTTTTGTATATTTAGTAGAGAAGGGGGTTCACTATGTTGGCCAGGCTGGTCTTGAACTCCTGACCTCAGACAGTCCACCCGCCCCAGCCTCCCAAAGTCCTGGGGTTACAGGCGTGAACCACCACACCTGGCTCGCTACAACATTTTATTCTAAATCCTTCCCTTATTCCAATCAGCCTGTAATTGCTTTGAGGCTGCCATTTCTTTTGTACAACAGTTGGTGCTGTTCACCTGTTGATTATAACAGTGGCGATTCAACGGCTTCTATTGCTGCTACAGCCAGTGTTATAAATTTTAATCTTCAGGCAATGAAATAGCATCTTTCATGAAAATGATTATTGGCAGATAAGCTATACATCTCTGCAAAAATTGATTGAGGTTATGTTTGCAACTGAGTCCCAGATGTCTTTAAAGGCAGTGAGTCATCATTTCCGGAAGGACCCCTTTTAGATCCTCCATCTCTCTGCAGCCTGAGACCCCTTGCAAATACCTCCTCACCGTGGTTGGAGCTGGGCAGTCATTGGAAAGCCTGGAATCTAGAGAGTGGATTGCGTTTTTGGTGATCTGGAAGTTCCTGGCTATTTTAGACATCCCTTGTTGAAACATCACAGGATAAATATTGCACCGACATAGCTGAAGCATCACTGACAGGCTTTTAAGAACATGTTATGTTAGTAGAACCAGGAGTCTGTTGGAAGTGTGATGTATGCAAATGTCAGAAGAAAGTCTCTACTAATCCAGAAAAGCCTGAATAAAACACTGCACAATCTATAATTCATGTTCTGTATCATAATTCATACCCAGACTTTCAGGCAAATTATACTTTAGCAAGGGTTTAAAAATTATTGCAGAGCATATGTCACAGACAGCCACGATATTTCATGATTATATATGAGCCACTATTTTTTCTTGTAGAACATTTTTGTGTTGTCTGTCAGCTGATGAATGGATAAGCAAATTGTGATATATGCATTCAGTGGAATATTATTTGTCAATAAAAAGAAATGAAGTACTGATACGAGCTACAATATAGAGGAAACTTGAAAACATCATGATAGGTGAAATAAACCAATCACAAAAAACTACATGGATTGCGTGATCCACTTCTATGAAATGTCCAGAACAGGTAAATCTATACAGATAGAAAATGATTGCTGGTTCACAATCTGGTGAATATATGAAAAAAATCAAACTGTACACTTTATTTTTACTTATTTATTTTCATTTAATTTTTTTAGAGACAACGTATTGCTCTGTAACCCAGGCTGGAGTGCAGTGGCGTGATCATAGCTCACTGCAGCCTCAACCTCCTGGGCTCAAGCCATCCTCCCACCTCAGCCTCCTGAGTAGCTGGGACTACAGGCATGTGCCGCCCACCTGATTAATTTTTGATTTTATTTTATGTTATATATTTATTTATTTTATATAGACAGAGTCTTGCTATGTTCCCCAGGCTGGTCTCAAACTCTTGGCCTGAAGCAGTCTTCCCAACTTGGCCTCCCAAGGAGTGGGGCTTATAGGCCTGAGGCACCTCGCTCAGTCGAATTGTACACTTTCAATAAGAGAGGCTGAGGCAGGAGAATGGCGTGAACCCGGGAGGCGGAGCTTGCAGTGAGCCGAGATCGCACCACTGCACTCCAGCCTGGGTGACAGAGCGAGACTCCGTCTCAAAAAAAAAACATAAGTGATTGTATGATGTGTGAATTACATCTCAATACAACTATTAAAAATTTGAGGGTTTTAAAGTATTAATGGGTTACTACAAATTATAATTTAACTCTAAAAATGGAAAAGTCTCAGTTCAGAACTAGGTCATTTAGATCAATAACTTTAGGTTAAGGCCACATAGTACTGAACGTGACTATTAAAAGGGCAGAGTTATAAATAGTCTGGTTCGCATGTTTCTCTCGCTCTGTAACATGATTACCATTCATCTTGGACACCTTGTCAAATTCTGAAGTGAAATCTCAAGAAAGCTGTTACAACACTAAGGAGGTGAGACTGTGCAGTGGAACGTGCTCCCAGAAACGAAAGCTTATAAATTAAGCTGAGAGTTGGTGAATCTGCAAGATTTATGGCTCATGTAAAAATATGCTAACACAACCGTAAATTGATACACCACCAAATTGCACTCTGTCTTCTTACACAATACTGTTTAAGCTGTCAGGCACAGTCTTTTGCGAGAATTAATTGTCACGTGTTAAATTGAAATGGAGTCTCCCGTGACTTGACGCAGCCCTTTCGGAGCCAGTACAAAATGTTCTTTGACCAGGTTGCAGGAGACACAGAGCAGGCTCTCCAAACAAACAGCGATTTGAGAAAATTAATTCATGGCGTCCATAATAAAGCCTTAGGGATTTGGGGGCATTAAATTTAACTTCATTTAATCCTTTAGAACAAGTACAAAAGAACTATGTGCCTTTACTTATCAAAGCACAACCTGGCTTTAAAATCTTTTGAGCAGGATCTTAAAAGGTCACAGATTGGGAATATTGCCTCAGGAAGGTCTTTCTCTATCATTCTGTTTGTTTGTTTTTTGTGTGTCTGTGTTGGAAGTTGCAGAGGTTGAAATTGTTTCTTGAGATACCTGGAGGTCCAACCATCTTTCAGGAACCTCCATTTTCTGGGCAAATTTTGCCTCGTAGTTACAGGTCAATAGAGCGTGAGCCCTCTCTGTGATAAACCATCAGGACTGGTTAAAGGGCTGGGCACAGTGGCTCATGCCTGTAATCCCAGCACTTTGGGAGGCTGAGGCAGGTGGATCACTTGAGCCCAGGAGTTCAAGACCAGCCTGGCCAACATGGTAAAACTCCGTCTCTACTAAAAATATGAAAATTAGCTGGGCGTGTTGGTGCACACCTGTAGTCTCAGCTACTCAGGGGGCTAAGGCAGGAGAATTGCTTGAACCCAGGAGGCAGAGGTTGCAGTGAGCCGAGATGCACCATTGCACTCCAGCCTGGGCAACAGAGTGAAACTCTGTCAAAACAAACAAACAAACTTGGTTGAAAGCCAGCCTCCTCTGTTGTTGCTGTTGTAGCTCTTGGCTGATTTGGGGGTCTTCTATCCTCTCTCTAGAGCAGTGGTCGCCAACTTTTTTGGCACCAGGCACTGGTTTCGTGGAAGACAATTTGTCCATGAACAGGGTTGGGGGTTGGGGGGATGGTTTCGGGGTGATTCAAGTGCATTACATTTATTGTGTACTTTATTTCTATTGTAATACATAATGAAATAATTATACACTCACCATAATGTAGAATCAGTGGGAACCCTGAGCTTGTTTTCCTGCAACTAGATGGTCCCATTTGGGGGTGATGGGAGACAGTGACAGATCATCAGGCATTAGATTCTCATTAAAGAGCACACAACCCAGATCCCTCACATGCGCAGTTCACAAAAGGCTCTCGCTTCTGTGAGAATCTAATGCTGCTGCTGATCTGAGGAGGTGGAACTCAGGTGGTAATGCAAGTGATGGGAGCAGCTGTAAATACAGAAGAAGCTTCGGTGTGGCCCGGCGGTTGGGGACCCCTGCTCTAGAGTGGCTTCGAATCTCGTCATGGTCCTGGCCTCCCTGGATGACAGGCAAGAGTTACATGTCTACCAGCTCTGCCTGAATCAGAAAGGGCCTCCATAGAAATTTCTGCCTATTTATTTTTCCCTCTGAACCTTCTGGAATTTTCAATAATGACCTCAGGACTACTTTTACTAATGCAATCCTTCTGCATTCTGAATTCACGACACAGTATTTGATATTCTGCGTTTCAAACTCTCACTGTCCGTAGTTTAAAACACTTGTGGTCATATGCTATCAGTCACTAGTTCTTTAGTAGACAGCCTGCTTTCTTCATATATTCTCTCTGACTAGGAATTTCAGAGAGATGCTTTTCACCGGTTCATGTTCCTTCTACCCTGAAGGATTCTATCTTAAGGAGTATTTTCTGGTCCAATTTATACTGGAGCCACCGATTCTAACAACACTAGTTTTCCCTCTGCCTGTCTCTTTATGTCCACAGCTCTCATTCTCATCCACCTCTTTTTTAAAACTGTCATAAAATTAAAACAATAACTCACTATTCTCTATAGGCTTTAGGATATTTTATGTTTCCTATTCATAATTCAGGAAATGGGTTGATCTAACACCATCTATTCCAAATCTTTATTCATTAAACAAATGAATTAACAAATTAGATTCGTTCTAATCTAACTTTATCTTTCTAGTGGATTTATTCATACCAGTTACATTGGTAGAGTTGTCTTTCATTGTTACTTAATACATGGGTAGTCTTGTTAATTTAAATTAAAATTTTAAAAATGGAGAAAGAGGATGAAAAAGCCAATAAGGAGATAAAGACCAGATGACTGTGAAATCAGTTCTAACTTTGTAAATCTCTCATCTTGAGCTGCTACATGGCAAATGAGTGAAACATTTCAGGTCTTTAAGGTGACATTTATTCAAAAGGCTGCTTTTTATTTTATAACAGCTATTAAGATGTATTTTGCATAACATACAATGCATACATTTAAAGTGTATAATTTAGTGGATTTAATATATGCACAGAGTTGGCCGGGCGCAGTGGCTCACGCCTGTAATCCCAGCACTTTGGGAGGCCGAGGCGGGCAGATCACGAGGTCAGGAGATCGAGATCACGGTGAAACCCCGACTCTACTAAAAATACAAAAAATTAGCTGGGCGCGGTGGCAGGCACCTGTAGTCCCAGCTACTCAGGAGGCTGAGGCAGGAGAATGGTGGGAACCCAGAAGGCGGAGCTTGCAGTGAGCCGAGATCGCGCCACTGCACTCCAGTGGGGCGACAGAGCAAGACTCTGTCTCAAAAAAAAAAAAAAAAAAAAAAAATATATATATATATATGTATATATGCACAGAGTTGTACAACCATCCTGAAATCATTTTAGAACATTTTCTCATCCCCAAAGAAACTCCATACCCACTGGCGGTCATTCCATCTCCCTCCTTCCTTGCCTCTCACGCTCTAGGAAATGCAATCTACTTTGTGTCTCTGGATTTGATTTTACTATTATCATTATTTTTTAAGACGGAGTCTGGCTCTGTCCCCTAGGCTGGAGTGCAGTGGCGCAATCTCGGCTCACTGCAACCTCTGCCTGCCAGGTTCAAGCAATTCTCCTGCCCTAGCCTCCCGGGTAGCTTGGAATACAGGCATGTGCCACCACGCCCGGCTAATTTTTTGTATTTTTAGTAGAGATGGGGTTTCACCATGTTGGCCAGGCTGGTCTTGAACTCCTGACCTCGTGATCCGCCCGCCTCGGCCTCCCAAAGTGCTGGGATTACAAGCGTGAGCCACCGTGCCCGGCCCTGGATTTGATTACTCTGGACATTTCCTATAAATGAAATTATACAATATGTAGTTCTTTGTGACTGGCTTCTTTCACTGAGCATCATGTTTTCAAGGTTTATCCATGTTGTAGCATGTATCAACACTGCATTTCTTTTTATTGCTGAATAACGTTCCATTGTATGGATAGTCCACATTTTATTTATCCATTCTTCAGTTCCTGGACATTTGGGCTGTTAAAGCTTTTTAGCTATTGTGGTTAACGCTGCTATGAACATTTGTGTGCAAGTTCTGTGTGAACATAGGCTTGAAGTTCTCTTAAGTATAGAACTAAGAATGGAATTGCTTGGTCACATGGTAACTCTGTATCTCCCTTTGAGGAACTGCCAGACCGTTTTCCATGGTGCTTGCACCATTTTGTGTCCCCCATCCACGGCGTGTGAAGGTTGCAATTTCTCCACCCTCACCAACACTTGTTACTATTATCTCTTTTTCATCATAGCCATCCTCGTGGGTGTTAAGTGGTACTTCATTGTGGCTGTTTATTTTTAATGTGGTATTGACTGATAGTGGACCTTTTTTTTTTAGACGGAACCTCGCTCTGTCGCCAGACTGGAGTGCAGTGACATGATGTCAGCTCACCACAACCTCTGCCTC
Source organism: Symphalangus syndactylus (assembly GCF_028878055.3). Taxonomy (NCBI): domain Eukaryota; kingdom Metazoa; phylum Chordata; class Mammalia; order Primates; family Hylobatidae; genus Symphalangus; species Symphalangus syndactylus. Next base: position 156,747,603 of record NC_072426.2, on the reverse strand, counting down.
CCGTTCAAGCTATTCTCCTGCCTCAGCCTCCCGAGTAGCTGAGACTACAGGCGCCTACCACCACACCTAGCTAATTTTTGTATTTTCAGTAGAGACAGGCGTTTCACCATGTTGGCCAGGATGGTCTCGATCTCTTGACCTCGTGATCCGCCCTCCTCAGCCTCCCAAAGTGCTGGGGTTACAGGCGTGAGCCACCGCATCTGGCCGGTAGTGGACCTTTATGGATTAAAAAAAAAAAAAAAAGGCCGGGCGCAGTGGCTCACACCTGTAATCCCAGCACTTTGGGAGGCCAAGCAGGGTGAATCACGAGGTCAGGAGATCGAGACCATCCTGGCTAATATGGTGAAACCCCCGTCTCTACTAAAAATACCAAAAATTAGCCAGGCGTGGTAGCGGGCGCCTGTAGTCCCAGCTACTCGGGAGGCTGAGGCAGGAGAATGGTGTGAACCTGGGAGGTGGAGCTTGCAGCAAGCCGAGATCGCGCAACTGCACTCCAGCCTGGGAGACAGAGCGAGACTCTGTCTCAGAAAAAAAAAAAAAAAAATAGACGTTGCCAGTCATAGTTACCTTTATCATCTGATAGACTGATGTTCATCATGCTAATTCCATTGTCTTTTAGAGCAGCGTTTCCCGATCTTTTTTCTTTCCTAAGCCATGTCCTCTTGGAAAAATATGAAAAGTGCATGCTACCCGGAGATTCTCATATACTTCCTAGATTGAGGATTATCTTAACCTGTTATCTGAAACTTTTTTATTTCACAGATCAGTAAAATAAAATTGCCAACTTTGGCCATTTACCAACTACATTAACATGATTTCATCAAAGAAAGGACATTTAACCCTCAAAAAAATAGAATAACTATTTCACGCCAAAGAGTCTTTTTCAAGGCTGTTTTATCAGCCCCTCCCCCGACCTGTCCTTAATTTCTAGTATGAAAATTCTAGTTTCTCATGTGGCTTCCCACAAAACCTCTGGTGAGGACTTACATTGGAATAATGTTACGGATACTGTAGCAGGCCACTGGCCGTCTCTGACAAGTGCACAGCCCAACAGGCAGGCAAATGGGTGAATGAACAGAGAAGCCATGAGACAGGGCTGCTGCCTAAGCCTGAGCCAAGAGTGTTCCCGTAGCCACCTCTGTTCTATTTCAAGCAGATCTGTGCCTAAAAATACTGGCCCTGCCTATCTTCATTATCTGAGTATAAAATTTTTCTTTGGCTGGGCGCGGTGGCTCACGCCGGTAATACTAGCACTTTGGGAAGCCGAGATGGGCAGATCACCTGAGGTCAGGAGTTTGAGACCAGCCTGACCAACATGGAGAAACCCTGTCTCTACTAAAAATACAAAAATTAGCCGGTCGTGGTGGCGGGCACCTGTAATCCCAGCTACTTGGGAGGCTGAGGCAGGAGAATCGCTTGAACGGGAGGCAGAAGTTGTGGCGAGCCGAGATTGCCCCATTGCACTCCAGCCTGGGCAACAAGGGCAAAACTCCATCTCAAAAAAATAAAAATAAAAAATAAATACATAAAAATAAAATAAAATTTTTCTTCTCTGATGCAAGCCAAAAACATGACATGAAATGTTGTAGGAGTTCCCAGTGGAGGCATCAGTGGGGCACATCCAGCACATACTGATCAAACTGGGGCTTTCTAAAAATGGGACAATACGCCGTAATGTACCACATGATGTGATGCCAAAAAATTGCACAGCGTTCATATGGAGGGTTCTTGCCTGTAAAATTCAGCCTGAGCCTATCACTTAGACCTCTAGGTCCAACTATCAATTTCCAGGGGATACAAGGGTTTGCAGCACAAGTCAAATGATACCACTAGGAAACAATTAGCCAATGTAGATTGTGGGAGTCTGCAGACAAATGACCCATTTTCTTTAACATATTATAGCATGTTGAAAAGAGACTTACAGAAAAAAAGAGAATTAGAGATGTAGCAGCCAATCGTGATTCTCATTGTATCCTGAGTCAAACAAATCGTCTGTAAAAAGGCATTTTTAAGATGAAGTAGAGCAATTCACATATGATCTGAATATTAGATTATATTCAGGAATGGTTATTAGTTTTCTTAAGTGATAAATAGCAAAGGGATGATGTTTTTTAAAGTCTTTACCATTCTTTTTTGGTTCATAAGTGTGATGATTTCGTTTTCATGTTAAAGTGTGAGATCAGCCTCCCTCAAACCTTGTTACTACTTCAGCACCACATTACCCATCCAATGTGCAAAAAAAAACTTTACTAATTATCACTTAGACATGCGCACTGAAGTATTTACAAGACACAAGTTGTCTGAGATTTCTTTCAAAATAAGAAGGCTCAGCATGGTGGCTCACACCTACAATCCCAGCACTTTGGGAGGCTGTGGTGGGAGGATCAGTTGAGCCCAGGAGTTCGAGACCAGCCCTGACAACATAGCAAGACCTCATTCTACAACAAATTTAAAAATTAGCTGGGCATGGTGATGTGTGCCTGTAGTCCCAGCTACTTGAGAGGCTGAGGTGGGAGAATTGCTTCAGCCTGGGATCTTGAGGCTGCAGTGAGCCGTGATCATGCTATTGCACTCCAGCCTGGGCAACACGAAAAAAAAAAAAAAAAGAAAAGAAAAAAATGCTCAAGAAAAAAGAGTTATATTGGGGAAACGGATGAAAATTAATTGGCAGAAAAATTAACATAAACAGACCCAGAAATGACACAAATAATAGAATAAGTGGACAAGGACTTTAAGATAGCAACTATGCCTATATCCTGAAAGTTCAAGATGGTAGAGAAAAAGTATGCCCATGTTCAAAAGAGACATGGGAAATATTTTTAGAGACCCAGTTAAAACTTTTAGAAATAAAACTAAATGTCCAAAATAAAAAATATATTGGATAAAATTAATAACAGATTAGAAAGTGCAGAAGAAAAGATTAGTAAATGTGAATATATAGAAGTACAAACTGTCCAAACTAAAACATACAGAAAAAAAGACTGAAAAAAGAATAAAATATAAGTGAACTATGGGACAACTTCAGTTAGTCTAATATACGTGTAATTGTGTAATGGGAGTCTGGTGGGAAGAGGAAGCAGAGGATCATAAAAAATATTTGAAGAAAGAATAGCCAAAACATTTCCAAATTTAATGCAAACTCCTAATCCACAGGTTTAAGAAACTTAACAAATCCCAACACAAGACATGTAAAGAAGACTACGATAAAATATATCAAAATCTAGTTGTTAAATCTACTACTAAAAAGGAAAAAAAAAAGCAACCAGGAAGAAGATACAGCTATGGAGGAATAAAGATAAGAATGATGGCGAACTTCTTGTTAGAAATAATATAAACCAGAAGATAGTGGCAAAGCAACCTTATAGTACTAAAAGACAAAACAAAATAAAAAACACTGTCAACTTAGATTTTTATATTCAGTAACAACGTCTTCAAAAGCAAAATCAAAATACTTTTTCAGACATACAAAACCAAAAGAATTAATCACCAGTAAACCTACACTATAAGAAATGTTAAGAGAAGTCCCTTAGGCAAAAGTATAATGCCAGGTGGAAGTCTGGTTTTATACAAAGGAATAAAGAACACCAGAAATGGTCATTGTGTAGGGGGTATGGGGGAGAGCAGGGGAGGTTAATATAAAAGACTATTCTTTGGTATTTAAAAAAATCTCTTTGAAACATAATTTTGTAAAGCAAAAATAACCACAATGCATTGTGGGCCTTATAAATAGAAGTAAAATTTTTGACAAGAGCACAAAGGTCAATCCAGGATTTGAATTTATTGTTGCAAGTATATGTGAAACAGCATGACATTACTTGATGGTAGATTATGATGTTAAAATGCTTATCAGGGGTTGGCAAACATTTTCTGTAAAGGGTCAGGTAGTAAATATTTCAGTCTCTGCAGGCCTTATGGTCTCTGTCACAACTACTCAATTCTACTGTTTTCGTATTCTATTTTATTTTTATTTTTACTTTTTTTTTTTTTGAGACAAGGCTTTACTCTGTTATCCAGCCTGTAGTGCAGTGGCGTGATCACAGCTGCTGCAGCCTTAAGCTCCTGAGCTCAAGCAATGCTCCCATCTCAGCCTCCCAAGTAGCTGAGGCTACAGGTGCATGCCACTACACCCAGCTAATTTTTTTTTTTTTTGGTAGAGATGGGGTCTCCCTGTGTGGCCCAGGCTGGTCTTGAACTCCTTCTGTGATCCTTCCACCTCAGCCTCCCAAAGTGCTGGGATTACAGATGTGAGCTACTGCACCCACCCTCAATACTGTTGTTGTTGTGCAAAAGCAGCCACAGGCAATAAATACACTAATGAGTGTGGATGTATTTTGATAAAACTTTATTTACAATAACAGGTGGCAAGCAGATTTGGCTCAGGGGCTATAGTTTGCCATCCCCTGATATATACTATAAACCCTAAATCAGTCATTAAGAGAAGAGAGGTATAGCTAATAAACCAAAAAACAGATAAATGAAATTATAGAAAATACTCAACAAATTCATAAGAAGGCAAAATGGGGAATGCAATAAATAGAAAACAAACAGTAAGATGGTAGGTTAAACCTAACCATACTAATAATCACATTAAAAGTAAATGGACTACCAGTCATTAAATGACATAAATCAGAATTGAAGGGAAAAAAAGACCCAAGTATATATATGCTCCTTATAATAAATGCACTTTAAATATGAAAATAATAAAAGGTTATAGGTAAAAAGATGGAAAAAGATACGCCATGATAAAAGTAATCAAAAGAAAGCTGAAGTACTACATAAATATCAAAGTTGATTTCATACCATGGAATATTATCAGAGATGAACAGAGTCATTTCACATTGATAAAGGGTTCAAGTCATCAAAAAAAAATAGCAATCTTAAATGTTTTTGTATATAATAACAGAGCTTTAAAATGCATAAAGGAAAACTGGTAGAATTGAAAGGAGAAATAGATAATTCCACAATTATACTGAAATATTTCAATTTTGTTTTTGTTTTTTTGGGGACAGTTTGGTTTTTTTTTTTTTTTTTTTTTTTGGCTTTTGTTGCCCGGGCTGGAGTGGAATGACTCAATCTCAGCTCACTGCAACCTCCGCCTGCTGGGTTCAAGCGATTCTCCTCCCTCAGCCTCCCTAGTAGCTGGGACTACAGGCGCCGGCCACCATGTTCGGCTAATTTATGTATTTTTAGTAGAGACGGGGTTTCACCATGTTGGCCAGGCTGACCTCAGGTGATCTGTGTACCTTAGCCTCCCAAAGTGCTGGGATTACAAGCGTGAGCCACCGCGCCCGGCCTATACTGAAATATTTCAACACTCTCTCTTAGTTATTGATAGAATAAACAGACATAAAATCAGTAAGCGTATACAAGATTTCAACAAAATGATCAACTAACTTGACCTAATTGAAATTCCACCCAACAACAGCAAAATATACATTGTTTTTCAGTGCACAGACAAAGCATTCAAGACTAGCCCTGAAACTTTAACAGGATGGTAGGTAAATAGTTCTATCACAGCCATTTATCTTTGTATCATTTGAGGACACTATCTCTCTATCACATGCCCTCATGACAGACAGAACAAGAGGAAATAAAAATGACAGAGTACAGGTAACAGAGAGCGGAGTCAAGGAATGCATCAAACCTCCAGGCAAAACTGATCTGCCACGACCAGGAACAGGACCTAATTAAAATGCAAATGACAAGTACTAAATCTTTATTGTGAAATCACAAAGGGAGAAATTAGAAATAGAAATAAAGCTACCTTATTTGGTAGACTGTAATTTAAATACACATAGTTCATTAGGAGAAAAAATGAATTAGGGGAAAAATAAACATACAGTCCAAACACAAAATTTCTCTATACGGTCACACATCACCTAATGGTGGGGGTACATTCTGAGAAACGTATCATTAGGTGATTTTGTTGTTGTGAAAACATCGAAGAGTGTACTTAACTCTAAATGGTATAGCCCACTATATACCTAGGCTGTATGGTATGGCCTACTGCTCCTAGGCTGCAAATCTGTATAGCAGGTTACTATACTGAATATTGTAGGCAATTGTAACACAATGGTATTTGTGTATCTAAACATAGAAAAGGCACATTAAAAGTACAGCATAAAATATTTAAAATGGTACACATATATGAGGCACTTACTATGAGTAAAGCTTGCAGAACTGGAAGTTGCTCTGGGTAAGTCAGTAAGTGAATGGTGAGTGAGTGTGAAGGCCTAGGACATTGCTGTACACCACTATAGACTTTATAAACACTGTACACTTAGGCTACACTAATTTTTTTTTTTGAGACAGAGTCTCATTCTGTTGCTCAGGCTGGAGTGTAATGGCGTGATCTTGGCTCACTGCAACCTCCACCACCTGGGTTCAAGCAATTCTCCTGCCTCAGCCTTCCAAGTGGCTGGGACTACAGGTGCGCACCACCACGCCCAGCTAATTTTTGTATTTTTAGTAGAGACGGGGTTTTGCCATGTTGGCCAGGCTGGTCTCAAACTCCTGACCTCAGGTCATCCACCTGCCTTGGCCTCCCAAAGAGCTGGGATTACAGGCGTAAGCCACTGAGCCCAGCCACTAAATTTACTTTAAAAATGTCTTTCTTCAACAATAAATTAACCTTAGCTTACTGTAACGTTTTTACTTTATAAACTTTTTAAAAAAATATTTTGACTCTTTTGTAATAACACAGCTTAAAACACAAACACATTGTACAGCTGCATATATATACATATTTTCTTTCTTTATATCCTTAGTCTCTAAGTTCTTTTCTGTTTTTAACTTTTATTTATTTATTTTTTACTTTTTAAACATTTTTTGGTGAAAAACGAAGAGGAAAACACACACATTAGCCTAGGCCTACACAGGGTAGGATCACGGGTATCACTGTCTTCCATCTTCACATCTTGTCCCACTGGAAGGTCTTCATGGGAAGTAACGGGCATGGAGCTGTTGTCTCGTGTAATAACAATGCTTTCTTCCGGATACCTCCTGAAGGACCTGCCTGAGTTTTACTTAACATTTTTTAATAAGTAGATGGAGTACGCTCTAAAATAATGATAAAAAGTATAGTTTAGTAAATACATAAACCAGTAAAATAGTCATTTATTATCATCAAGTATTATGTACTGTACATAAGTGTATGTGTGATACTTTTATATGACTGGCAGCCCAGTATTCATAACAACATGTGAGCAATGCATTGCACTACCATGTGACAATGAATGTGGTAGCTATGATGTCACTAGGCAATAGGAATTTTTCAGCCCCTTTATAATCTTATGGGCCCAACATCGTTCATGCAGTTTGTCATTGACTGAAATGTCATTGTATGGTACATGCCTGTACATTATTTTCTGCATTGCTTTGAAGAGATACTGCTAATCCATTAATTTGATTATGACAGGAACTCATGACTCTACAAGTCACCAAATGATTAAAGTGAAACAAAATCCCCTCTAACTAAATGGAAGGCAAAGTATGTAAAAACTTTCAGAGATCAAGCCACAAAAGAGACTTGTCATGTGCGGGCCGAGGAAATAGCAGCTATGTAGACAAATGGTGATGGGGAAATAGAATTTTAACCCTGGAATCTTAACATTAAAAAGTTTTTAGTTGATTTTTTTCACTGTTGATCCCCTAATCTTATTTCTTCTGACAATGACATTTTCTGCTGAAGGTTAGAGCTATAATTTCAGTGGAGTAGAATGAATGTCCTGCAGGCACAGGCCCTGGAGTTTAATTCCGTTCCCCTAGTGAGAAGCTGCAGGACTTGTAGCATTTCCGGTAACCCCTTCTGCAGCCACCTTCCCATACCAGGGTAGGCTGTGATCAGGAGCCAGTCATCAGCGCTAATCCTAGAGACACACAGTTGCTCACTTGGACAACGTTTCAGCGAGATTGTGAAGCTACATGGAGGAACCCACGTGGTGTGGATGTGATCAAGTGTTCTCACCAAAATACCTGGGCAAGGAATTGGTGCTAAAAGACCCTAGGCCAGCTTCCAGGTGTATGCTGTCTAACAGGAATATGTGAGCCACACATGAAATGTTAAACCTTTTCACAGCCATGTTTGGAAAAGCAAAAAGAAATTAAGTAAAATTAATTTTAGAGTTTTATTAAATCCATTATATCCGAATAGTATCGTTTCTCTACATACAGTCAATATAAACATTATTAATGAAATATTTTACTTTCTTTATTCTAAGTCTTCAAAATCTGGAGCGTATTTTATACTTTCAGCACATGTGAACTTGGATTAATGAAATATTTTACTTTCTTCTAAGTCTTCAAAATCTGGAGCGTATTTTATACTTTCAGCGCATGTGAACTTGGACTGGTCACATTACAGGTACTCAACAGTCATATGTGGCTCCTGGCTACCATATAGGACAGTGCAGAACTAAATGATTGATGGTGGAATAGTAGACAAGAAAACCTTCGGCAATATACAAGTATAAAGTCAATATTTTTATTATCAGGGAAAATATGCAGTGCTAATATCTTACATGTTCAGTTCTGCCTTGCAGAGGGTGCGGTGGAGTGGGGAACTCTGGTCAGCATTTGCTCCCAATGTGAGCTAAGCCTTCTGCTCACAGGAATGATGAAACTTGTTCATACAGGCTTAGAAATGTGGATCATGGTGAATATGTAATTTGTAAGTCCTAAGAGAGAAAAGAATTATTAGTAGTTAGGGAATTATTAAGAGAACCAGACCAAAGCTATTCTGCAAGTTTTGCCATTTAATAACATTTTCGGAGCCCAAACTCTGGCTGAGAACCAAGCTCTGCCTGGGAAATGACAGTGCCCAGATATCCTCTCTATGGGTCAGCTCATTCTTCTTTTTTTTTTTTTTTTTTTGAGATGGGGTCTCGCTCTGTTGCCCAGGCTGGAGTGCAGTGGCGTGATCTCGGCTCACTGCAAGCTCTGCCTCCTGGGTTCACACCATTCTCCTGCCTCAGCCTCCCGAGTAGCTGGGACTACAGGCGCCCGCCACCACGCCCTGCTAATTTCTTTTTGTGTTTTTAGTAGAGACAGGGTTTCACCATGTTAGCCAGGATGGAAGTCAGCTCATTCTTGCTCTTTCAGTTACATTGAATTCATAACCCCCACCTTCCACTGCCCCCTCCCACCACATCAGCACCACTGTGCGTACACCACTATTCTCCTACAAGTATGTTTTATAGAATGTACTCACATGACTGGAAATTTGCTCACCTTGATTCAGGAAAAGACATCTACCTCTCTTGCAGGAACTCTCACTAGACCATTGCCTGACAGTATGAAAAGACCCTGCAGTTCCAAGTTCTGATTAAGAAAGTATGTGTGCCAATTAAGTTAAACCTAAAATTATATAAGAATAAACCCTATTTATGCCAACATGGTGAAACCCCATCTCTACTAAAAATACAAAAATTAGCCGGGCGTGGTGGTGTGCACCTGCAATCCCAGCTACTCAGGAGGCTGAGGCAGGAGAATTGCTTGAACCTGGGAGGCAGAGGCTGCAGTGAGCCAAGATTGTGCCACTGCATTCCAACCTGGGTGACAGTGAGACTCCGTCTTAAAATAAAATAAAATAGCTTACACTTGTATTCGTTATCCATTTCTGCATAACAAACTACTCCAAAACTTAGTAGCTTAAAACAGCAAACATTTATTATCTCACAGCTTCTGGGGCCAGAAATTTGGGAGTGATTTGGTTGGATGGTTGTGACTCAGGTTTTTTCATGAGGTTACAAACAAAATGTCATCTGAAGGCTTGACTGGGGCTAGAAGATTCACTTCCAAGAGGGCTCACTGACATGGCTGTTGGCAGGAGGCCTTAGTTCTTTACCACAGGGGCCTCTCCACAGGGCTGCTTGAGTGGCCTCACTGCTTGGCAGCTGGCTTCCCCCACAGTAGGTGATCCGAAAGAGAGAGTAGAGAGAAAGCCACACCACCTCTCTTAACCTGGTCTTGGAAGCCACACATGCCCACTTTCACCACACTCCATTCATTGGAAGTGAGTTACTAAGTCCAGCCCCCACTCAAGGGGAGGGAAATTAGGCTCCACCTTTGGAAGGCAGGAGCATATTTTAAACTCATATTTTCAACTCAAAGACTTCAGGGGCATATTTTAAAACTGCCACAACATGTGTTGGATACACTTTTCTACAGCAGTTCCTCCTGACCTCCCTCACACCCAGACTCTACTGCCAAGTTCTGCAGGATCAACTGGGAAGGCTCCTGGCCCACAAGGTATCTTCCCACCAGCCACATCAGGGCCCCTGACACAGGTCTTAATACCTAAGCCAGTGCTTATTAAACTGCAGGTTTTGACCCATTAGTAGATCTTGGCCAGTTTTTTTTTTTTTAATAGATGAGAAAATATGTGTATATATTCCATGTAGTAAGCATAGATTTCATAAAACATTTATTTCAATTCACTTATTCATTTGTACAACAAATAGTCTTTGGGGGCCTATGATGTGCCAGGAACTGTTTGGGGAACTTGACGCATAAATGAAGAAAACAAAGACCCCTGTTCTCCAGGAGCTAACAGTCTAGTGGAGGGATCCAGACCATAAAAATAAACGTAGTAAAATCAAGAATTTAGTATACTCAAAGGTTTGATGAGAAAAGGAAAAACAGGGCAATACAAGGAGGTTCAAGAGTGGTAGGGGTGAGTTGCAACTGTAAATAAGGTAAATAGGTAAGCATACTTGAGACAATAGTAAACAAATGATGTGTGCATACATGTGTATTGATATGGTTTGGATCTGTGTCTCCACCCAAATCTCATATCGAACTGTAATCCCCAGTGTTGCAGGTGGGGCCAGGTGGGAAGTGATGAGATCATGAGGATGGCTTCTCCTGGCTTACACCATCCCCCTTTGTGTTATCATGGCAATAGTGAGTGAGTGAGTTATCATGAGATCTGTGTTTAAAAGTGTGTAGTACCTCCTCCCCATCCCTCTTCCTCCTTCTCCGGCCATGTAAGATGTTCCTGCTCCCCCATTTGCCTTCCACTATGATTGTAAGTTTCCTGAGGCCTCTCCAAAAGCTGAAGCTGCTATGCTTCCTGTACAGCACGTAGAACCGTGAGTCAATTAAACCTCTTTCCTTTATAAATTACCCAGTATCAGGTATCCCTTTATGGCAATGTGAGAACACACTAATGCATGTGTAATGTATGTGTGTGTATATGTATGTGTGTGTGTGCACCTGCATGTGTATATGTCTATGTGTGTACTGAGTCTGTTATAAAACTCATTTCTTACCATGAATCATACCAGCAAATCCAAAATACTCTGCCACTAGACCACGATCTGGCCTAGATACCATGGGAAGGAAGAAGACAGGGAGAAGGAGAGGAACATCCTATTCCACTCAGTTCCCAGAACCAGAGCTAGTATCTCCTTGGTAAGGAAAGAGACACAAGCTCTGGGCTGGTGTGGCATGCCATCTCAAATCAGGAAATTCTTCACCTTTTTAACCTTGCTAAACCCAGGCCATTTAATTAAAAAAGCCATCCCAACCTTTAGCAAGCTCAATACTAAATTTACAATTGCAATAGACTATAATGTGTATTGCATAAAGAATAAAGCCTGCTGTGTTGGAGAAACATGGTAGAAGAAACCTCTACCTCCTACCTTCTCTACATCCTAATGAGGTAGGAGGTAGAGGAAGAATTCCAGGGAATTTCCTAAAAATAAGAGTCAGGGGAAAGACTGTGTGGGGAGAAAGGATTTCTATGGTCTGTGCAAAGTCTTGGATGGGAGAAAATGTATGATCTAGAAAGAATGCAAGTACTAGAGTTCTAAATTGTGGGCTGGTAAAGTGGTGAGATCAGTCAGACTGATTTTAAACCCACATGAAGTCCATGTTAAAGAGTCTAAACTTTATCCTGAGAGCAATGAGGTGCCACTGAAGAATTTTAAGCAGGGAGTGTTCTGTATTTTAGAACTTTTTAGAACATTGAGCCTTGTGAAAGTAAATAGCAAAGATCCTCAAAGTGCAATGTGAGCAACCCAGGAGGTGTGCAAAGCAGTCTGTTGAAGGTGGGAAGAATATATGAGATACACTAATTTACCAAAAAAAAAAAAAAAAGTATTGGCTGGGTGCACGCCTGTAATCTCAGCAATTTGGGAGGCCGAGGTGGCCAGAACATTTGAGCCCCGGAGCTCAAGATCAGCCTGGGCAACATGGTGAAACCCCATTACTGCAAAAAATACAAAAATTAGCCCAGCGTGGTGGTGGCCGCCTGCAGTTCCAGCTAACTTGGGAAACTGAGGCAGGAGGATCACTTGAGCACGGGAGATCGAGGCTGCAGTGAGCTGTGATCGAGCCATTGCACTCCAGCCTGGGCAACGGAATGAGATCCTGTCTCGAAAAAAAAAAAAAAAGAAAAAAATATTAAGCTTTACAAAAATGTAATATATAGATTTCAGCATATAATTATATATAATTTATAAGTAAATATATTGGGAGTACATACTCAAAAATTCTGTGCTGATAGGGATGTGCAGTCAAACACGTTTAGAGACCCTGGCCATAGGAGATGACCTGGAAGAACGCCCGGGAGGTGGCTCCTCCTCAGCTCATGCGTGGTGGCTTTGGTCCAACCCCAGGGAAGCAGGGCCCCTCCCAAGACTTTGTTCACAACGGAGGCTTACAGCAGGAGCCCCCAGCACTGCATGCTCAGTGATGTATAGACTAAGCGGAAGAGTTTCTTGGCTATGCATCCCAACTCTGTCCCCAGCAGCGTGCTTTCCAGGAAAGAGAGGAACCCAGGTGTTCCGAGGTAGAAGAAACAGAAACAGGAAGTGCTGGCAGGACTCAGGGGAGGGAAGCTAGCAGGGCCACGTGGCCGACAGCCTCAAGGTTGAGGAGCCTCAAGTTTTGGCTGCTGTTCAATGACAGGTCTGTGCAGAGGAACACAGTGAGACTTTTTCACAAATGCAGACTTTGACCTTGAGCGACATCGTTTTCTAAGCGGCATGCACTAACCATTACAGAGGCTGTTGCCATGGTGACTCACGGGTGGCCTCTGTTTGTGAGAATGAAGAGCTCAGGCTGGACTTCGGGAAGAGAGAGTTTTGTCGTGTTGAAACTCCTCCTATACATTTGGTGGCCTCTCTCCAAGAGAGCACTTAGAGATATGAAAAGACCGCGTGTGTGCTCCTTGTGGAGGGTGAGCATGTCGCTTGATGAGGAACCTTTGAATAAACAGATTTCCTCATTCGACCTGGCTTCATGAGAGGTTTTCCTCTGAAATGTTTTTTATTTAGTATTTATTTTTCTCTTAGCTTTAAATTGATTTATGTAAAATAGGATTTTGCAATCACCTTTTGTTTTTTCATGCATGCCCTTTTTATTTATTTATTTATTTATTTATTTATTTATTTATTTATTTATTTATTTTTGAGACGGAGTCTCGCTCTGTCACCCAGGCTGGAGTGCAGTGGTGCAATCTCAGCTCACTGCAAACTCCACCTCCTGGGTTCACGCCATTCTCCTGCCTCAGCCTCCCGAGTAGCTGGGACTACAGGTGCCCGCCACCACGCCCGGCTAATTTTTTGTATTTTTAGTAGAGACGGGGTTTCACCGTGTTAGCCAGGATGGTCTCGATCTCCTGACCTCGTGATCCACCCGCCTCGGCCTCCCAAAGTGCTGGGATTACAGGCGTGAGCCACCGCGCCCGGTCCGTGCATGCCCTTTTAAAATATCTGCTCTGTGTACTATTTTCAGGCTATTTTAATCTTTTACGATCCTCATCACTTGCCATTAAACAATTAATTGTTGTCAATTGCACACCGAATTTTTTTTCAAATGTCAGCCTCATCCAGAATACAATTTAAGTAGAAACCAACCACAAATAATGTAAGAATTTAGATACTGCAGGTTTACAAATTTTTATTTGGCTCACAATGTATTAGGCAATCATTTTATTGTTATCCCACAGTTCATTATTAGATCCTATGGAAATCCATCGCCACTGGTACTAGTTAAATATGAGGGTAGAAGGGAGGGGGGCCTCAAAAAATCCAAGGGCTACCTGGCTTCACTGAAGAGCCTTAGAAGTTCTTTAGACTAGAGTGTAACCGTGGAGAAAAATTTAAGACCTATTTAGGAAGTTAAAGCAGTAGAATTGTGTTGTACTGAGTGTGGAAGGTGAAGACAGGCAATAGTTGGAGACAACACAGAGGGTCCTGCTTGTGACCTGCATGGTGGTTCCATTCCCTGAGATAGGGAACCATCGAAAAGGACTAGTTTTTAGCTAGAAGACAACAAATTCAATCCTGAACATGTTGAGCTTGAGCAACTTTGTCTTTGTATTAAATATCTATTGTAGAGATGGGGTCTTGCTATGTTGCCCAGGCTGCTCTTGAACTCTGGGACTCAAGTGATTTGCTCACCTCAGCTTCACAAATGCTGGGCTTAGAGGCATGAGCCCCTGCACTGGCTAAAAGAAACTTCTGAGACATCCAAGTGGAGAAGTAAAGTGGAGAAGATCTGGAGTTGAGAATAGAAGCTCGGGCTAGCAATGTTAATTTGGAAGTTGTCATATAGATAATGATTGAAGCTATCAGCAGAGCTGAGATGAATGGAGATCTAGAAATCTCAAGAAGAGTATTGGCCGGGCACAGTGGCTCATGCCTGTAATCCAGCACTTCGGGAGGCCGAGGCAGGTGGATCACCTGAGGTCAGAAGTTTGAGACCAGTCTGGCCAACATGGTGAAACCGCATCTCTACTAAAATACAAAAATTAGCCCTGTGTGGTGGCGGGTGCCTGTAATCCCAACTACTCGGGAAGCTGAGGCATGAGAATCGCTTGAACCCGGGAGGCGGGGGTTGCAGTGAGCCGAGATTGCGCCACTGCACTCCAGCCTGGGTGACAGAGTGAGACTTTGTCTCAAAAAAAAAAAAAAAAAAGTATAGAAGGAGAACAGAGCTTCGGACAAAGCACTAGGTAATTCTGATATTTAATGGTCAAAGGATGAATGTCTCAAGAAGGAAAATAAGTTGATAATGTGCTAAATGCTGTTTAGAGATTAGGTAAAGTGAGTATGGAATGATGTTGAGAGCACTGGAGATCCCGATGTAAACTACACTGGTGTGATGGGAATGGATTGGCCAATGATAAGTGAGGAGATAAAAATCGTAAATCTATACACGGCTTTCACTCAATTTAGTCATAAAGGAGAGAAGAGAAAGGTGGAGGTTACTGGAGGGAGTGCAAATCATGACATAGTTTTTGGTTTTGTTAGCTTTAAGACGAGAGGGACATGAGGATGCCACGGAAAGAGTCAGTTGAAAGGGATAGTTTGAAGCCACAGAGGAGCTAAGAGATAATTGCGAAAGTGGTCAGGAAGGCCTCCCACAGGTCAGGAAGAAAGAACATCTCCTAATGTAACAGAAAGCACAGAGAGACTAGACGCAAGTGCCAGGTTGGTGCAAAAGTAATTGACATTTTTGCCGTTAATTTAAAAGAAATTGAGAGAGTTCTTGGCTGATGGCTTCCTTTTACCCTAAGAAGCTAAGGGTGAGAAGGGAGGTAAAAGGATTCGAGGTTTGAGGAAAGCAGGAAAGTTTCAGAACTGTTGTCCAATAGAGAAAGAAAGGGAGTGAACCAGAGAAATATATGAAGACTTCCAGGCAGAGCTGGGAGTCCATTGAAGATTGGTGATTATTCATTTATAAATGCCTCTTTTCACAGGCCTAATGGAAAGACTGCCAAAAGCTTATTAAATAATTTCAGAATCTTTCTTGATGATTACTTTTAATATGGACAGCATAATAATTTTCCTACATATATTTTATCATCTATATTTTCCTTTCATCATGCTTGAACATCAAATTCAAATCCAAGAGAAAAGTTAACATAACTGAATCTAATTATTTTTTCTTTACAATTAAAATGTACCAGACTGGCTGAAGCCAATTAATCCATGAACCCCCCCAAAATACTAATATCTAGTATGAGTATTTGGAATGCTGATAAGGGTACAGAAAAAACCACAGCATGAACATAGTGGCCTTTGCAAGGTGGGCTGCTGGAAGGGTTAGCTAAAAGTGTGCAGAATTCAATAATTCATGGGGAATAAGGGAGTATTAATTGCCGAATAATTCATGGGCAATTAAGGAGATAGGTAGTATTCAAAATCAAACTCAGAATTTTTTTTTTTTTTTTTGATATGGAGTCTTGCTCTGTCTTCAGCCTGAAGTGCAGTAGCAGGATCTCGGCTCACTGCAACCTCTGCCTCCCAGGTTCAAGCGATTCTCCTGCCTCAGCCTCCCGCATAGCTGGGACTACAGGCACACACCACCACGCCCAGCTAATTTTTTGTATTTTAGTAGAGATAGGGTTTCACCATGTTGGCCAGGATGGTCTCGATCTCCTGACCTCGTGATCTGCCCGCCTCAGCCTCCCAAAGTGGTGGGATTACAGGTGAGCCGCCACGCCTGGCCCAAGCTCAGAATGTTAAATAAACTCAAGAGCTCGAGTGCCCAAAAGCAAAGTATCCATGTAGCCTTGTAAAGGACTGTGTGAGACCAACCGAAGGCTGTGTGATGGTTAATTTTATGTGTTGACTGGTCTAGGGTAATGGATGCCCAGGTAGCTAGTGAAATGTTGTTTCTGGGTGTGTCTGTGAGGACATTTCTCTTCTGCAAAGAGATTGGCATTTGAATTGGTGGACTGAGTAAAGAAGATCCCGCTCGCTAACGTGGGTGGGCATCATCCCATCTGTTGGGAGCCTGAATAGAACAAAAGGCAGAGGAAGGGTGAATTCTCTCCTGGAGCTGGAGCATCCATCTTCTCCTCTTGGACATTGGGGCTCATCATTCCTGGGCCTTTGGACTTATACCAGTGGCTCCCTGGTTCTCAGGCCTTTGGCCTCAAACTGGGAATTACACCACGGGCTTTCCTGGTCTCCAGTTAACAGACAGCAGATTATTGAACTTTTTTTTTTTTTTTTTGAGACGGAGTTTTGCTCTTGTCGCCCAGGCTGGTGTGCAATGGTGCGATGTCGGCTCACTGCAACCTCCACCTCCCAGGTTCAAGCGATTCTCCTGCCTCAGCCTCCTGAGTAGTTGGGATTACAGGTGCCTGCCACCATGCCCAGCTAATTTTTGTATTTTTAGTAGAGATGGGGTTTCACCATGTTGGTCAGGCTGGTCTCGAACTCCTGACCCCAGATGATCCAACCACCGCCGGCCTCTCAAAGTGCTGGGATTACAGACGTAAGCCACCGTTCCTGGCCTGTTTACCTTTTTGACCTCCATAATCATGTAAGTAGTTTCCCATGATACGTCTCCTCTTATATACCTATATATCTCCTATAGGCTCTGTTTCTCTGGAGAACCCTGACTAATACAGGCTGATACAGTAAGAAATTCAATGAAATAACAAAGAAGGAAGATAATGAATGTTGAAGACAACCATTCTGGGAGGAATATGAATATAAAGAGAAACAAAGACAGAAATGAAAGAAAATATTTTAATTGCACCAATGTTTATTATTTGATCTCTTGCTGTTAGGTTTCTGTCTCCTGGAGTCCTGGGGAAGAGAAGCAGCTGGTGATCTTTCTCCAGGTGTTCCATTCGAAATAGTATAGCAGTTTCTTCACTGATGAAGCTTAGGAGGGTCCTAAAATGTGCCGGTCATTTCCATGTTCAGCTTTTCTCTTTGCTCTGTGTACTCTTGTGGGAGACGACCCTTCTCTTCATATAAGCACATCTCTCTCCTTTTTTTTTTTTTAAAGGGACAGGGTCTCGCTCTGTCGCCCAGGCTAGATAGAGTTTAGTGGCATGATCACAGCTCACAGCAGCCTCCAACTCCTGGGCTCAAGCATCGGCCTCCCAAAGTGTTGGGATTACAGGCGTGAGCCACTGTGTCCAGCCTCTCCTTTTGTGTATGCTCAAGAAAAGTCTAAATAGAAGACCAGGATCCAAGTCAGGAGGTTCCCTTTCTACCCACTCAGTGGCCTGAGGCAGCAGCCCAGAAATCTTCCTGCATTCTTCCATCTCCCTCACACCCATCCATGCTTATCCATACTGATCCATCCACATGTCCTCTCAGTTCCACCTCTGAAACGTCTTTCAAATCCTTTCACCTCTCTCTCAATCCCTGTTTCTGCCTAGGGCCACCATCGTCGCTCACACAGATCACATCTGCCTCTCTGCCCATGCCTGCCCTCCACTCCTCCCTAATTCAGCAGCTGCACAGCCAGAGATTTGTCCCAGATGCAAATCTGATCATGCTAGTTCATGCTAAGCTGTGCAGTGGCTCTGGACTGCTCTGAGAATAGAGCCCAAACTTCTAGAACCTTGGCCGCAGGCCCCTCGCCTGCCCTCTGTCTCACTTTCCCCGGCACTTAGGTGCCTGCCTGCCTGGACCGCTCTGGGATGCCCTGCTCTCCTCCTTCCCTCATTTCCTCCATTCTCGTCTCTTCTTTCTACCCTATTCACTGGGCAAACTCCTAAAGCAGGTTGCTGTTTAGATACTGTTTACTCCATAAAGCCTTCCTGAACCCAGCTGTTTCTTCTAGATCCCACCTTTTCCTTCCTTCAAACATCAATGTCAAGAAACCCTTGGCCGGGCGCGGTGGCTCCCAGCACTCTGGGAGGCCAAGGCAGGCAAATCACGAGGTCAGGAGTTTGAGACCAGCCTGGCCAACATGGTGAAACCCCATCTCTATTAAAAATACAAAAAATTAGCTGGGCGTAGTGGAGGGCGCTTGTAATCCCAGCTACTCGGGAGGCTGAGGCAGGAGAATGGCTTGAACCCAGGAGGCAGAGGTTGCAGTGAGCCGAGATCATGCCACTGCATTCCAGCCAGGGCGACAGAGTGAGACTCCATCTCAAAAAAAAAAAAAAAGAAAAAAAAATCCTTGTCACACTTTATTGCACCTATTTGCTTGAAAGCTCAAATGAGCTTGCAGGCTCAAATATTGTGACTATCTAATAAAGACTAACAATAGCTCTCTTTCCTGTGTATGTGTTTATTCTGCCTTCTCCCACTAAAGGGACAGCTCCTTTAGGGGAAGAATTTTGTCTGCTTCATTCATCCCTGCTGCTCAGGACCCAGGAGAGGACCCAGCAAAGATGCTGCATTAACTTCGCCAAATGAGTGAAGGCAACGAATGCTCAGGGGGGCCAAAGAAAGACAGTTTTGGCCAGGCTTGGGCTCGAGTTCAAAGCGGAATAGCGCGTTCCTGTGCCCCAGATTAGAGGTGATAGAGGCAGTGTAACAGAGAGGGTCTCACTGGGAAAGTGAAGCCCAAGGAGGAAAGGGAAGACAGGTTAGAGCGATCGATTGTCAGGATCAGTCTATTCTGCTCAATGCTATATTCCTAAGCACAGTGGTTGGGCTGTAACAAGTTTCTGAAAATATTCAATTGAATGAATGAATGAATGATCAAACGAATTCCTAATGCAGCCCACAGCTTTTTGGGACTTAGAAAATGAAACGCGGGCCAGGCGCAATGGCTCACACCTTGTCATTGAACCACCTTGGAAGGATGAGGTGGGTGGATCCCTTGAGCTCAGGAGTTCAAGACAAGCCTGGGCTACATGGCGAAACCCTTTCTTTAAAAAAAAAATACAAAAATTAGCTGGGTGTGGTGGTGTGCGCATGTGGTCCCCGCTACTCAGGAAGCTAAGGTGAGAGGATTGCTTGAGCCCGGGAGGCAGAGGTTGCAGTGAGCTGAGATCATGCCACTGCACTCCAGCCTGGGTGACAGAACGAGACCTTTTCTCAAAAAAAAAAAAATCAGACTTGGGGAAAATGCTGATAAGACATTGAATTCTAGTAGTGGAAATTCCAGTATATTCATTTCCATAAGAAATAAAACTGGCCGGGTGTGGTGGCTCACGTCTCTAATCCCAGCACTTTGGGAGGCCGAGGCGGGCAGATCACAAGGTCAGGAGATCGAGACCATCTTGGCTAACATGGTGAAACCCCATCTCTACTAAAAATACAAAAAATTAGCCGGGCATGGTGGCGGGCACCTGTAGTCCCAGCTACTCGGGAGGCTGAGGCAGGAGAATGGTGTGAACCCAGGAGGCGGAGCTTGCAGTGAGCCGAGATCGCACCACTGCACTCCAGCCTGGGCGACAAAGCGAGACTCTGTCTCAAAAAAAAAAAAAAAAAAAAAAAAAAATCTGACACGAGGGCCCAGAATTCATAAGACCTACCTTATTTTCCCTGAAGATTTGGAAAGTCAATCACATAATATTTCTAGGTGAGCATAGATTCAGAGAAAGGGAAGTTATCATTCGAATGTTTAGTAACATATGGCTCTAACTGCCCAATTCCTTCATTTCTGTAGTTGGTGGGTACACCTGCCAGTGAAGCCCCTGCACCCTGTCCACGAGGGCACCGCCAGCCCCAGCCTTTCAGACTCTGCTGTTTTGGTCCTTTTTTGCCAACCAACCCCCACATTACAGTGACACATAATTTAGATAAGCCAATATCTTCTATTAGGTTATTAGGGCCTTCAACCAGCCTGAGAGTCTTTCCCCAGATTGTCATGTGTCCGGAATTGGTGGGTTCTTGGTCTCACTGACTTCAAGAATGAAGCCGCGGACCCTCGCGGTGAGTGTTACAGTTTTAAAGGCTGCGTATCCGGAGTTTGTTCCTTCTGATGTTCAGATGTGTTCGGAGTTTCTTCCTTCTGGTGGGTTCGTGGTCTCGCTGGCTTCAGGGGTGAAGCTGCAGACCTTCGCGGTGAGTGTTACAGCTCATAAAAGCAGCATGGACCCAAAGAGTGAGCAGTAGCAAGATTTATTGCAAAGAGTGAAAGAACAAAGCTTCCACAGTGTGGAAGGGGACCCGAGCGGGTTGCCACTGCTGGCTCGGGCAGCCTGCTTTCATTCTCTTATCTGGCCCCACCCACGCCCTGCTGATTGGTAGAGCCCAGTGGTCTATTTTGACAGGGCGCTGATTGGTGCGTTTACAGTCCCTGAGCTAGACATAAAAGTTCTCGGCCGGGCGCGGTGGCTCACGCTTGTAATCCCAGCACTTTGGGAGGCCGAGGCGGGCGGATCACGAGGTCAGGGAGACCACGGTGAAACCCCGTCTCTACTAAAAATATAAAAAATTAGCCGGGCGTGGTGGCGGGCGCCTGTAGTCCCAGCTACTCGGAGAGGCTGAGGCAGGAGAATGGCGTGAACCCGGGAGGCAGAGCTTGCAGTGAGCCGAGATAGCGCCACTGCACTCCAGCCTGGGCGACAGAGCTAGACTCCGTCTCAAAAAAAAAAAAAAAAAAAAAAGTTCTCCACGTCCCCATCAGATCAGTTAGATACAAAGTATGGACACAAAGGTTCTCCAAGGCCCCACCAGAGTAGCCAGATACAGAGTGTTGATTGATGCATTCACAGACTCTGAGCTAGACACAGGGTGCTGATTGGTGTATTTACAATCCCTGAGCTAGACATAAAGGTTCTCTACATCTCCACCGGACTCAGGAGCCCAGCTGGCTTCACCCAGTGGATCCTGCACTGGGGCTGCAGGTGGAGCTGCCTGCCAGTCCCGCGCCGTGCGCTCGCACTCCTCAGCCCTTGGGTGGTCGATGGGACTGGGTGCCGTGGAGCAGGGGGTGGCGCTTGTCGGGGAGGCTTGGGCTGCACAGGAGCCCATGGAGGGGGTGGGGGGCTCAGGCATGGCGGGCTGCAGGTCCCGAGCCCTGTCCCGTGGGAAGGCAGCTAAGGCCCGGCGAGAAATCGAGCGCAGCACCGGTGGCTGGCACTGCTGGGGGACCCAGTACACCCTCCACAGCCGGTGGCCCGGGTGCTAAGCCCCTCATTGCCCGGGGCTGGCAGGGCCTGCCGGCTGCTCTGAGTGAGGGGCCTGCCAAGCCCACGCCCACCCGGAACTCCAGCTGGCCCGCAAGCGCCGCGACAGCCCCGGTTCCAGCTCGCGCCTCTCCCTCCACACCTCCCTGCAAGCCGAGGGAGCCGGCTCCCACCTTGGCCAGCCCAGAAAGGGGCTCCCACAGTGCAGTGGTGGACCGAAGGGCTCCTCAAGTGCCGCCAAACTGGAAGCCCAGGCAGAGGAGGCGCTGAGAGCGAGCAAGGGCTGTGAGGACTGCCGGCATGCTGTCACCTCTCAGGCACATCTCTATTGTGCCCCCTTGGAAGTTCCGATTTTATAGTCGAAGCAACCACATTTCCCTCATTTCCAAGTCCTAAGGAGTCACCTGCCCCAAGCAACGTTTTCCACTTGAGCATTCAGAGACTGTGGCGGTGGGTGGAGCTGTAGACGCATTAGGTAATTTACTGGGTCAGTGACTCGTTTGAAATTGAGGGCTTCTTGGCAATGACGTTTGAAAAGAGAAAAATGTTGAGTCTAGGAGACAAGACAAGAATTAGAACAGCTATTGAGAGCTCCACAGCAAGGCGGCTGAGATTGCTTAGTAGAAAGAGGTTGGGGGCAAAGTGCCCACTCTGAAGCTAGAGCTTAGTCATTTTAAAATGAACAACCTGTGCTTGGTAACGTAAGTAAATACCTTGTTATTTGTTTCTTCTATAATTACTTCTTATTCTCCCTTGATGTATGCAAGCTCTTGGAAACACTGAACAGTGTCTTAATGGTATTAATGACTAACAATAGCTCTCTTTCCTCTGTATGTGTTTATTCTGTCTTCTCCCACTAAAGGGACAGCCCTTTAGGGGAAGAATTTTGTCTGCCTCATTCATCCCTGCTGCTCAGGACCCAGGAGAGGACCAAGCAAAGATGCTGCATTAACAGTTGCCAAATGAGTGAAGGCAAGGAATGCTCAGGGGAGCCAAAGAAAGATAGTTTTGGCCAGGCTTGGGTTCAAGTTCAAAGCGGAATAGCGCGTTCCTGTGGCTCAGACTGGACGCAGTAGAGGCAAAGCAACAGAGAGGGTCTCACTGGGAATGTGAAGCCCGAGGAGGAAAGGAAGACAAATTACAGAAACAGTTTGGCCCAGACAGGCCGTCATCTCCCAGTGCTCCCCTCAGCTGAAGCCTGGGAGAGCGTGTGTCTGTGTGTGTGTGTGTGTGTGTGTGTGTGTGTGTGTGTGTGTGTGTGTGTGTGTGTTTGTTTTTGTTTTTGAGATGGAGTCTTGCATTGTTGCCCAGGCTGGAGTGCAGTGGCGCGATCTCTGCTCACTGCAACCTCCACCTCCCAGGTTCAAGTGATTCTCCTGCTTCAGCCTCCCAAGTAGCTGGGATTACAGGCACCCGCCACCAGGCCTGGCTAATTTTTTGTATTTTTAGTAGAGACAGGATTTCACTATGTTGGCCAGGCTGGTCTCGAAATCCTGACCTCGTGATCCTCCTGCCTAGGCCTCCCAAAGTGCTGGGATTCACTGAGGCAAATAGCAGTGCAGGAATAGACAACTAGCTCATATCTGGCAGCAAACACCATAGAAGAATTTAGTGTTTGAAAAATATTAACTTATTTACAGTAACAAAATGTCACATCAGTAAGTTACTTTTTAATCGACAAATAAACCAAAACATAACAAAGGAAAAGATTCGAAAAAGTTTTAATGGCTTTGCTTGATTTCCTGAAACTGTTTTGAGCCATACTTTCACTGTTTTCATCTTTAAAAAATAAAAACAGTAAGCCTGGAACCTGGACTAAGAAAACAATTAAAAATGACAAAAATAAAAACAGACTTGGCACCATGGCTTACGTCTGTGATCCCAGCACTTTGGGAGGCCGAGGTGGGGGGATCATTTGAGCCAGAGTTCAAGACCAATGTGGGCAACATAGTGAGACCCCATCTCTACAAAAAATCAAAAAAAATTAGGCAGACATCCTGGTGCATGCCTGCAGTCCCAGCTACTTGGGACATTGAGGTGAGAGGGTTGCTTGAGACCAGGAGGTTGAGGCTGCAGTGAGCTGAGATCATGCCATTGCACTCTAGCCTGGGAGACACAGCAAGACCCTGTCTCAAAAATAAAATAAAACAAACAACCCACCTACATTTTCCTCATGACCTTTTAATATTGCTATATCAGAAAGTGATATAGATTAAGTCACTTTAGCTCCCTGTGAAAATATTTTACAGAATTCTCTTGGAACCAAATGTTCATGAGAGACCATATGTTTTTGAAATTTCCATTGAAGATTTACCCTGCCTTAGCTTTTCAGTGTCCCGGGATCAGCTTCTCTTACAGTTTTATACCGGAGAACAAATTCCTCTCCTAAAGAATTGGTGACTTTTTAAAATGTCAGATAACAACAGACACATAAATCATCATCCCTCTTTGACTGCCATGAAGTCACAGCAAAATGTTGGGCTCAGCTACGGATCCTGGCACAGGAATCCTTGAGTTCAAGAAGCCCTCAGGCCACACACACTTTTGTGTCTGTCCCTGCCATGCTATAAATCACAGAAGTGTGAATGACGAAGATTTTATTCATGCTGCTTGGTTTTGTCCCACAATGAGCTCCAGGGAAATTCCAGCCTGCCACTGTTTTTTTGTTTGTTTTTTTTTCCTCAGCCTCTTCCAGATGTTAACTACTGTTGCCTCCATTTATCTAAGTCGGCACACAGAAGAAGGTATGCTAAGTGATTATGTGCTTTGTACTTCTTCTTTTTTTTTTTTTTTTTTTTCACCCTTGAGATAGAGTTTTGCTCTTGTCACCCAGGCTGGAGTGCAGTGTCGCAATTCTCCTGCCTCAGTCTCCCAAGTAGCTGGAATTACAGGTGTCCACTACCACCCCCGGCTAATTTTTGTACCTTTAGTAGAGACACGGTTTCACCATGTTGGCCAGGTTAGTCTCGAACTCCTGACCTCAGGTGATCCACTTGCCTTGGCCTCCCGAAGAGCTGCAACTGCAGGAATGAGCCACTGCACCTGGCTTGCTTTCTTCTTGCTTGTATTTCTATTAACAAACAAGCCATATAATTTATTGCTTTTCTAAGATACAAAGAACAATGGTAGTGGTTACTGAAAAACACCCTGCTTGGATGTCATTCTCATTTTGTGCATGATTATGTTCATACGCAATTATTTTAAGTTCCAAAAGACAGAAAAGTTCACACTTGGAAAGGTAAACCTTCCACCCACTTGGAGACTAAACCGTACAATTATCTCCGTCCTTCATTACATGGTTCTTCTTTAACTACCCACTTTTTATTATTTATTTATTTATTTTGTTTTTGAGACAGAGTCTCACTCTGTCGCCCAGGCTGGAGTACAAACATGCAATCTCGGCTCACTGCAACCTCCGCCTTCCGGGTTCAAGCAATTCTCCTGCCTTAGCCTCTGGAGTAGTTGGGATTACAGGTGTGCGCCACCGTGTCCGGCTAATTTTTGTATTTTTAGTAGAGACAGGGTTTCACCATATTGGCCAGGCTGGTCTCGAACTCCTGACCTCAGGTGATCCGCCTGCCTCGGCCTCCCAAAGTGCTGGGATTACAGGTGTGAGCCACTGCACCCAGCCAACTACCCATATATATATATATTTTAACTCTTTTTTTTTTTTTTGAGCAGAGTTTTGCTTCGCTCTTGTCCCCCAGGGTGGAATACAATGGCACGATCTCTACTCACTGCAACCTCCGCCTACCGGGTTCAAGCAATTCCCCTGCCTCAGCCTCCCAAGTAGCTGGGATTACAGGCACCCACCACCACACCTGGCTAATTTTGGTATTTTTCGTAGAGATGGGGTTTCACCATATTGGTCAGGCTGTTCTTGAACTCCTGACCTCAGGTGATCCAACCGCCTCAGCCTCCCAAAATGCTGGTATGAGCCACCTGGCCCAGCCTACTACCCACATTTTAATCATCCTTATGTAGCTTTAATTGTGAATTCCTGGACTCTTCTTGAGTAAGGCTAACTTTTGAAAAATGCATGAATTTTAAAACAAAATTAACCCTATGTGTAGTATATATCAATTAAGCAAAGGTTTCTTCACAGACTGAGGTGACATCTTTGGGGGTCCAAAAAGTGTTTGTGGTGGCCGGTTTCGTGGCATAGTGATCATTATAACCGTGATTGATTTCACCAAGTATTAAGCACCTACTCTTTCCCGTGAGCCTGGCCAGGCTTAGAGATGGAGGAAAACTTTAAAGTAATGGAATACAATATCCTTGTCTTTGAGGTATTAACCTGCAGTAGCTGAGGGCATATGTCCTGTTTACCTGAAAAAAAATTTTTTTTCAAAGCAAAACAAAAATTAATTATAGAGATTTGAGATTTGGTTAGTCTTAGAAGGTTTTGTGGACTTCAAATTTGATCCTAAAAGAAGTGTAGGATTTAGATGACGGGAAATAAGGAAAGAATTACTGTTCCAGGAGAGGAGAAGCATAAACCGAGTTTGCATAAAGGGAACCAGTAGTGAGCCGTGGGCATGGGCAGGGTGGAGAGTTAGACGGGAAAGGTGCCTCTCCTAGAAAACTGGTTGGAAGGCTGACCAGGGTCTGGGGAGTTAGGGGTTAATCTCTCAATCTGATATATGCTAAAGAACCATTGTGAACTCTTCATCAGAGCAGAGAGATAATGGAAATGGTGCCTCAGAAAGAATCCACTTGTGCAGATAAGAGGCTTTGTAATTACCAGAGAGGAATAGGATATGAAGGTTTTCATCAGCATCAAGAGCTGTCTGAGCTACAGAAAATTTCTAGCTTCTATACAAAGTGAAGGTTTATATAGAACAGCAGAGAGGAGAAGAAAAGGAAAAGGGCATTAAAGGATAACTTTTAGTTCCACAAAGAATGGTAACGAAAGACTAAAGTTTCTAGCACAGTACTGGTGACATCGTAGGGCTTAATAAGTATTATTACGGTTGTTACTATTATTTTTATTACCATTGTAAGATTATTTTGCTTGATGCTTTAATAGCAATAGAAAATAAGAAAATCTTACATTTGTTATGTGCCAGCTAGGTGAGAATCTGATTTCTTTTTTTCTCTTTCAATAACCCTGAGATGTGGATTATCCCTTTTTTTTTATAGTAGAAGATATAAGGCTCAGAATGACTAAGAAACATACAGCTAGTAAGTGGTAGAGGCTGGATCTGGACCCAGATGTGTCTGGCTCCAGAATCCATGCTTCTTCCACTCTGTCTCTGAATTGGGAATCAAAAGATCTGTCGGAAGCTGAAAGAGCAAATGTATGATTGAAAAACCAATGACTGCTCTAAACTCACCTAAAGAGTCAGTGAGAAGGGAGAATGTTTAACAGTGAAGCGCAGAAAGGGGCAGGGTCTGAGAGGCAGAACTGGGAGACGATTTAGCTCTGTGAGGCAGAAAGTTTGGTGACTCTGATGGATACACATCAAATGGTTTCCCTGAACCACAGGCAGTGTTCCGGCTTTACAAGGCTGGGATGCTGTCTCCTTTACCTTTTATGCAGAGATTTTCTCATCGGCTTCCTGGATACCTTGTTAGAGAGGAATATGTGCTCTCTGTACTGCAGAGGACCCGGAAAGGAACAGTTCTGTGCTGGAAAGGAAATGGTAGTTCACAGAGTAAAACACTGATGATCCTGTTGATGCCCTGGCCTCTAGTGAATTGTATTAGCACGAGCCTCTTTCTCCATGTACCTAATCGATATGTCATACTAACGCGATGAAGTTTCTGAATGTGCACATCTAAGAGAAGAATACCATAAAGGAATCCTACTATGAGGCCCCTCGATGGCTAACCAGAGGGCCTCTTTCTGGTGACACCGACCCTTGAGAAGTTCAACAAAGGGGGGTGCATATCACTGAGCGCTTTCCATCCCGTGCTGTGTCTCCACTTCCTGGAAACCTTTTCTGCTCAAATTATCCTACTTAAAGTTTTTGTTTGGAAGTGGCATACATCAATCCTTTTTTTAATTTTTTTTTAGACAGAGTCTTGCTCTGTTGCCCAGGCTGGAGGAGTGCAATGGCGCGATCTCGGCTCACTGCAACCTCCGCCTCCTGGGTTCAAGCGATTCTCCTGCCTCAGCCTCCCGAGTAGCTGGGATTACAGGCACCCGCCATCGTGCCGGTTAATTTTTGTATTTTTGTAGAGACGGGGTTTCAACATGTTGGCCAGGCTGGTCTTGAACTCCTGACCTCAGGTGATCCGCCCACCTCAGCCTCCCAAAGTGCTGGGATTACAGGCCTGAGCCACCGTGCCCAGCCACATACATCAATTCTATTCACATTTTACTCATCAAAGCAAGTCACAGGGCCAAGCCTCATGTAAATGATGTGTGCAAGTATAATTTTCCATAGTAAAGGCAACAAATAATTGGGAGTAATAGTGTAATCTACTATGTGGCATGGATTTGCTTACTAATCTGTTTAATTGAAGATTCTATTCTTTCCAGCAATCAAAAAGAATGTTGTCTCTCTTCAATAAATTCCCTGTTACTTCTATGGGAATTTGGTTTAATGGTTCATATTTAAAAGTATTTTGCTGGTTCTTTCCACGTAAGAATTTTGATTTACTTCTCTAAGTAGTCAGCTTTGCTTCAGTAACAAACAGGTACAAAAATCTCAGTTGCTTACGATAAAAACCATGTGTATGTCTTGCTTGTGTTACATGTGAGTCTGCCACAGTCAGCCCGGGACTCTGCCTCTGCTCCAGGCCGCAGGTTGGTGGCAGGTCTGTTCTGGTGTCTTCTCAATCTGGGACCTCCAACAGAGAAACAGCCCTGATCTGGGACAGGCTGCGGTAGGGGGCTGAGCAAGAGTCCCTGCCAAAGCAGGTGTATTAATCAGGGCTCTTCAGAGAAACATATATCTATATATCATATATACAGATATGCTATATAGAGATAGGATATATAGGATATATAGGATACATAATGGCTCACACCTTATGGAGGGTGAGAAATCCCATATGCTGCTATCTACGAACTGGAGAACAGGGAAAGCCAGTGGTGTAATTCAGTCCAAGTCCAAGGATCTGAGAAGGGGGGTTGGAGGGGACCGGTGGTGTAAATCCCTGTCTGAGTCCGAAAGCCTGAGACTCAAGAGCTCTGATATCCAAGGACAAGGGAAGATGGAGTTCCTGGCTCAAGCAGAGTGAACAAATTCACCATTTCTTCTTTTTTATTATTCAATTTGAGCTCTCAACAGATTGAATGATGCCCACTCAAAATAATGAGGGTAGATTTTCTTTACTCAAGCTACCAATTCAAAGGCTCACCTCCTCTGGAAACACAAGCATGTTTTACCAGCTATCTGGGCATCCCTTAGCCCAGTCAAGTTGACACCTAAAATTGGCCATCACAGCAGGCAATCACATTGAAGCGTCTGCACATCCTGGTATACGTCACATCTGCTCAGATTCTGCTGACAACAAGGTGTGGAAGCCCGCCCTGCCCCTGTTTATCGGGGGTGATGTGAGGTCACCTGCATTGAACAGGGATGTCTAATCCTCTCTGACGCAGTGGAGGAGTGAACAGCTGCAGATGATAAGACCATCTACCATCAAATCTTCCAGGGGTTTCCACTGAGTTTTGTCACTGCAGTCAGCCCTCTGTATTCTTGAGGCCCTCATCTTCAGATTCAACTAGCCACAGATCAAAAATATTTGGAAAAAAAACAACTAAAATAATAACAATACAAATTTTAAAACCAATATAGTATAACTATTTACATAGCATTTACATTGTATTAGGTATTATAAGTAATCTAGAGATGACTTATAGAAAAGGGCCAGGCGCGGTGGCTGACGTCTGTAATCCCAACACTTTGGGAGGCTGAGGTGGGTGGATCACCTGAGGTCAGGAGTTTGAGACCAGTCTGGCCAACATGGTGAAAACCATCTATACTAAAATACGAAAATTAGCCGGGTGTTGTGGCATGCGCCTGTAGTCCCAGCTACTTGGGAGGCTGAGGTAGGAGAAGCGCTTGAACCTGGGAGGCGGAGCTTGCAGTGAGCAGAGATGGCGACATTGCACTCCAACCTGGGCTACAGTGGGACTTGGTCTCAAAAAGTAAAAAATAAAATAAAATTTAAAAAGTATAGGAAAGAATGTGCATAGGTTATATGCAAATACCATGCCATTTTATATCAGGGGCATGAGCATCCAAGGATTTTGGTATTCTCGAGGGTCCTGGGACCCATCCTCTGAGGATGCCAAGGACAACTGTAATTTGAATGACTGCTGACACACACAATGTACTACTTCCGTCACTGCATTTTTGAATTGACCCTCATGCCTTTTCCAACGATGGTATTATCCACAGCCTCATTTCAATAACACTGTGTTTTGGAACCAAGAGACAAACTACAAACATCAGGGCAGATTATGGTCTGGAGATAAGAACGCATGTTACTAATATGAAATGTAATTATTTTGTTGACTGACTTGTTTATATCCTCATTCCAAAATTGATTTGATACAAGAGATGGGGATTAAATGTAATTTTGGATTTTTTTCTCCCCTTTCTATTTCTCTTTCTGCTGTTTTTCCCCTTTTTTCTTTCTTCCCCTACTCCAGAGACTAGGGAATAAAAGAAAAGGCTAAATGTTAACTATTTATTTGGCAGTTATTGAATGTCTATTACCAGTGCATGGCAAGTACTATGGATACAATAATAACTAAGAAAGTGTTTCTGCTCATTCGAATAAGTGTCTATTTGGTGGAGGAAACGAACACAGACAAACAAAAACATACAATCAAATATGATAAATACCCTAAGAGTGTTGTGGGGTTTTTGTTTTCTTTTTTTTTTTCTGAGATAAGATCTCACTCTGTCCCTCAGGCTGGGGTGCCGTGGCATGATCATAGCTCACTGCAGCCTGCAGCTTCTGGGCTCAGGCAATCCTTCCACCTCAGCCTCCCAGGCAGCTGGGGACGTATAGGCTCTCACCACCACACCCAGATAATTTGAAAACTTTTTGTAGAAACAAGGTCTCGCTATGTTGCCGAGGGTGGTCTCGAACTCCTGGCCTCAAATGATCCTCCCTCCTCAGCCCCTCAAAGTGCTGGGATTACAGGTGTGAGCTGCCAAGCCCGGCCACCCTAAGAGAGTTTATATAAACAGAAGAGTATTTTTACTACAAAATACTAGAGAGGCTCTTTCAGGAAAAGTCAAATTCTTTCATTCTTCCTTTCTGAGGAAGTTTCACAAAGTTGATACTAAATACAGAAGAAAGAGTGGGCCACCAGAGACCTCTGAACAGAATGGTTCAATCAGATTTGTTTTACGATGATAACACTGGTGACAGCATAGGGTGGACAAGGTGAGAGAGGCAAGGAGACCAGCTGGTGATTGCAAACGGCCAACTGACAGGGTGCGGGCGGGGACTGTGGTGTGGCAATGAGGAGAGGAAGAGGGAGGGCTCAAGAGACACTTAAGAGACAGAAAGGGACAAGACTTGGCAATTGTATGTGAATGATGAAGACAAAATAGTGCAAAATATTTTCCCTGTAATATACTTCTGGGCGAGGTAGAAAGGGTTGACTCTGGCTACATGTGTAAACACAACACAGTAAATCCTCACTTAACATCATCAATAGGTTCTTGGAAACTGCAACTTTAAGCAAAACGACAGATAACAAAACCTATTTTCCCATTGGTTCATTGATATAAACCAGAGTTAAGTTCCTAGGGCATAATTTCCCATCTCAAAAATATCATCAAAGTTCTAAATAAAGGCCAAAACACTTCTCATGTTACACATTGTAATAAATGTGAGCCATACAAATATTTAAGAAGAATTAATCAAAACAAGTAAGATAAGTATCGCCTTATTCCAGGTCCAGGTGGTGGGAAAAGGAAGTGGGGGGAAATAGGGGCATCCCAGCAGTTCAGGATGCCAGGTGGGACCCGCTGTGGACAGGATGCCCTCCCATCGCAGGGTGACCCACATTCACCCACACTCACCCTCACCTGCACTCACACTCACCCACACTCACCCACACCCACTCACACTCACCCACACTCACCCTCACCTGCACTCACACTCACCCACACCCACTCACACTCACTCACACTCACCCTCCCCCATCCACACTCACCCTCACTCACCTGCACTCACACTCACCCTCACTCACTCTCACACCCTCACTCACCCACACCTACCCACACTCACCCTCAAACTCACCCTCACCCTCACCCACTCTCACCCTCAAACTCACCCTCACCCTCACCCACTCTCACCCACATTCACCCTCACCCACTCACCCACATTCAGACTCATCCACACCCACCCACACTCACACTCATTCTCACCCACACCCTCACTCATCTTCACCCTCACCCACACCCACATTCACACTCACCCACACTCATCCTCACACCCTCATCCATACTCACACCCACACCCTCACACCCTCACTCACCCACACTCGCCCTCACCCACACTCACCCTCACACCCTCACACACCCTCACTCACCCTCACTCACCCTCACTCACCCTCTCACCCTGTCACTTACCCTCACTCACACTCACTCACTGTCACCCACTCTCACTCTCACCTACACTCACCCGCACTTTCTCATGCTCACCCACACTCACACTCATTTTCACCCACGCTCACCCACTCTCTCACACTCATCCTCACTCACCCACACTCACACTCATCCTCACACTCACCCACACACTCATTCTCACTCACCCACACTCACTTTCACCCATGCTCACTCACATTCAACCACACACCCTCACCCACACTGAGACCATGGAGAGATGCCAGTTCAACGAATGGGCCCAGCTTTGGGACAATGGAGGAACCCAGAATCCTGGGAGGACAGCCCTGCGGCAGTGAGAACACGCAGCCCCACCGACGGGGCCGGAGGGAAGCGTTTTCCTCTCTTCAGCATGACGCCCTTATTGGAGGGCCTGCCGCAGCTGCTGTTCTCCTGCCTGGTGTGTGGGCTCCTCTTATTTCTGGGAATGGAGGTGAATGGAATGACCCCCTCTGACCTTACTAGTGATGTTGAACAACTCAGACTCTGGTGAGCTCTGAGGGACCAGGCCGACCCTCCGCTGCAGGGCAGGCTCAGCCCAGGAGTGGCCAAGCACAGGGCGGCCCTCCAGCTACACTGAGTGGTCCAAGGTGGGGGGGGGGGGTCACCTGACCAAGAGTGAGGTCAGGGCTCTTCCCTGGGATGCCTTCAGATTAAGAGAAGAAGAAACCCTTTCGTTCCCAGTTTCTGGTGGCAGGACCCAGGGCTGCCAGGGATCCTGGTTCCCAAGTCAAGGGGAAACCATTCTGAGAGAATTCAGGGAGGCGCAGGATGTTGCTGTCCTCCAAGTGTTCGGTTCCAGTGAGCCCCGAGGTCTGCCACACCCTTGCCCTTTCTGATGTCTGGTCAGTGTGCCAAGAAACGGCCTTTCCCTTCCCAAGTGAGTCTGTATTACTCGTACCCAGAGTCCTATGCCTGCTCAGAGGGTTACTATTATTATTAAATTTTTTAGAGACAAGGTCTCACTCTGTTGCCCAGGCTGGAGAGCAGCGGCACAGTTATGACTCAGTGCAGCCTCGAATTCCTGGGCTCAAGCCATCCTCCTGCCTCAGCCTCCTGAGTTGCTGAGACCACAGGTGTTCACCATCACACCTGGCTAATTCAGAGGGTTATTGTGAAGATTCGTGTTCATGTACATGATGGCACTATGGCGGATCCTTCCTCAGATCTCTTGGAATCTCTTGATCTGGGGCCTCAGGCCAGACCATCACTGTAGCCATCAGCTCTGCGTGGACTCCTACCAACTTCACACAGGCACAAACTCCAGAGATAAATTCTTCCCCCTTCCTCCCCTAAATGGTGTCCCAAAAAGTGATTTTCTTAGAAGATGGTCCCTATGATCAAGTTTGATACCAAGGTAGTGGCCAGGTTGGTAACTCACCTTCCTCATGGTTGCCCTACCTTCCCTGCTGCGCTCCCTGAGCTCTCTCCTGCCCCCTGGGCTTGTGCTACCTAATACAGCAGCACAGGTATAAGCTGAGGCAAGAATCTAGGCTACAGAGAACATTTAGTGGATGGGAGCTGGCGTCATGATGTCTTCTGTATCTGACGACCTTCACCAACATTAATTGCTTCAGGACTTCAGAATCCCTCCTGCATTGAAAAAGCTGAGACTTTTTGTATTCATTTACCTTCTCTCTCCCTTCCTTCCTTCCTTTTTTTTCCTTTCCTTTCTTTTTCTTTTCCTCTTTCTTTCTCTTTCTTTCTTTTCTTTCTTTCTTTTTCTTCTTTCTTTCTTTCTTTCTTTCTTTCTTTCTTTCTTTCTTTCTTTCTTTCTTTCTCCCTTCCCTTCCCTCCCCTCCCCTCCCCTCCCCTCCCTTCCCTTCCCTTCCCTTCCCTTCCCTTCCCTTCCCTTCCTCTCTCTTTTTCTTTCCTTTTTTTTTTTTTTTGGTCTCACTCTGTCACCCAGGCTGGAGTGCAGTGGCGTGATCTCGGCTCACTGTAACCTCTGCCTCCCAAGTTCAAGCAATTCTCATGCCTCAGCTTCCCGAGTAGCTAGGATTACAGGTGTGTGCCACCACACCTGGCTAACTTTTTTTGTATTTTCAGTAGAGATGGGGTTTCACCATGTTGGCCAGGCTGGTCTCAAACTCCTGACCTCAGGAGATCCACCCACCTAGCCCTTCCAAAGTGCTGGGATTACAGGCATGAGCCACCACGCCCGGCTGTTTCCCCTCTTTCTTTACTTCTCTTCCCCACCTCCACCCTTTCTTTCTCCTTCTCCTGTTTTCCATCTTTTTGTTGCAATGTTTAATAAAATATTTTCTCATTTACAGAAATCATTTGCTTTTGGTTACTTAAACCTTGTATGTCAAACAGAGACCCAGCAGGAGAAAAGAGGGCATGCTCAGATGAGGATATGTCGACGTGAGTTAATAAAGAGGCTATTTACAGAAGTATGGCTAAGGAATAGAGAAACTGCAAGAGATACCACAGTCCCACCTCTGGGGGAACCAGACAAGGAGGAGAGCATTTACCAGAACAGAAAGGAGCCAGTTGTGAGGGAGAACCAACCACCCTGAGAGGAGCTCTGACCTGGGGTTAGGGATCAGACAGCCAGGGGTAGAGTGCAGAGAGGCAGTACTTTTGCTTGCCAATCATCAACACCAAAGCATTATACTGCGTTCCTTCAATATATAATAATATTTAAATTGCCTTTTTTTTTCTTTTCAGAGACGAGGTCTTGCTATGTTGCCCAGGCTGGTCTCAAACCCTGAGTTCAAGTGATTCCCCTGCCTCAGCCTCCCACAGTGCTGGAATTACAGGCATGAGCCACTGTGCCTGGCCCTGAAAATCATAAAGATTGTCTTTCTTTATGATTTTCAGAAATTACCAGTTTATAGTTCTATGAAAAGAAATATGTGTGGTCTTTATGATACACCCACCCAGAGCATAAATATAATGTGAGTATTAGAAGTTTGTCTATCAGAAAATAGGAAGATATTTTAACTCTTAATACTTGAATCGAGAAGATTAAGGAGGGTAAAATTTCTTACAAAAGGGAATACCCTCTCTTCACTGCTCCCTGCTTACACATTTTGATGAGAACCTCCAGTTCTGGAGTCTCTAGTTCTAATCTACCTACTCAGGGAGGCAAATATGAAATAGTACAAATAAGCAAATTGAAGAAGTCATACTTCACTTGAGTCCATTTTAAGGCCTCCTGTAAATGAGCCATTATAATGAACTCATGAAAATGCATAAAAATAACATTCAGATTGAACAACGTGACTCATAGTTTTGAGTAAAATTGATGTGAACTTTTTACAGGAAGTTTACACATAAATTCTCACTTAAATGGGGAAACGATATAACTCAATTTTGGTATGATTACAGTTTCATTTAATTATGATTTAGGATAATAATTTGAGAAAATACATCACTGAATGGTAGTTCAAGGGAAATTTGTTTTTAATTTAAAATGAATGTAACTGAAGAAACTAAGCTGTCACACTTTACCACAAGTAAATGAGCAAGGAAACCCCAGAAGCCACACTCAAGGAGTCTGCTTTTCCTTCCAGTGAGCTGGCCAGAGTTCTGCTAGAAAATACAGTGACTGGGCCGGCCGACCCAGGCAGAGCTACCTGTCACATAGAGAGGTTCACAAATATGGCTGAAAGCAAGACTGACACCCATTTTAAGGATTCTATCTGACTAAAAAGCCTCTGCACAATCAACAAAATGAAAAAGCATATGGAGTGGGAGAAAATATTTGCAAACCACGCATCTGATAAGTTCCCCAAAATATATGGGAAACTCAAACAACTCAACAGCAAAAAAAACCCTAAGTAACCTGATTTTAAAGATAGTCAACGGACCCAAATAGACATTTCTCCAAAGAAGACATAGAAATAGCTAACAGGTATACAGAAAGGTGGTCAGCATCACTAATTGTTACCAAAACACCAGGGGTTTGGACTAGGCCCTGCTGCTCACTGCACAGAAAGCCAATCATTGAGACAACGAGTATTGCCGAGGAAGAAGCTTTAATCTGGTGCTGCAGTCGAGGAGATGGGAGCTCAGTCTCATAACCTTCTCCCTGACCAGCTAAAACTAGAGGTTTATATAGCAGGGAAGAAATGTAACAATGTATAAGAAAACAGAAACCACAGAGGGGTGAGGGAGCAATCATGATGAATGAGGGTCCCACATCTCATTGTCTGGATGTGGTGATCTGGTGTTCTTTGCTATTTTTTTTTTTTGAGAGGTCTGAAGGTGGTTTTCAGAGGAAGGAACTCAGTTAAAACAAATGTAAGGTTCTGATTTTAAGACCAGAAATCATAGATATAGAAATTTTACGGTCAATTTCTATGTTTATCCATAAAATTATCTATGGGACTATTGGGTTGGTTTCATAATCATCAGGGAAATGCCAGTCAAAACCACTATGAGATATTATCTCACACATTTAGAAAGGAAAAAAGATGAAAGATAAGTGTTGGCAAGAGTGTGGAGAAAGGGGAAGCCTTCTACACTGTAGGCGGGAATGCATATTAGTATAGCTATATGGAAAACAGTATGGAGGTTCCTCAAAAAACTAAAAATAGAACTATGATATGATCTAGCAATCCCACTATTGTGTATATATCCAAAGGAAATGCAATCAGAAATCTACATTCTCATGTACATTGCAGCATTTTCACAATGACTAAGATATTGAATCAACCTATGTGTCCATTGACAGATGAATGGATAAAGAAAATTTGATGTGTATGCACAGTGGAATACTATTCAGCCATAAAAAGAAGGATATCCTGTCATTTGTGACAACATGAATGAACATGGAGAACATTACGCTAAGTGAAATAAGCCAGGCACAGGAACACAGATACTGCATGATCTCACTTACATGTGGAATCTAAAGAAATTGAACTCATAGAAGTAGAGAGTAGAACAGTGGTTATCAGGGGCCGGAGGTAAGGGGAGGAGATTGAGAGATGTTGGTGACAGGGTACAAAATATCAGTTAGGATGAATGAGTTCTGGACATCTATTGAACAAGGTGGTGACTATGATTAGTCATAATGTATTTCATACTTGAAAATTGCTAAGAGAATAGATCTTAAATGTTCTCACTGCAAGAAAAGAATAAGCACGTCTGGTGATGGATATGCTAACTAGCTTGATTTAATCATTTCACGATGTATGTGGATAGCAAAATGTCACTTATATACCATAAATACATATATTTGTTTGTCTGTTATAAATGCTTAACTTTTTAAAAAGAAAATAAAAGGACTGATAACCACTTTAGAGGTTAGGAAAGTGAAAGACAATCTAACTGAAAACTTTGTTCAAAAGCTTTCCTCCAGAGGCTGGACGCAGTGGCTCGTGACTATAATCCAAGCACTCTGAGAGGCTGAGGTGGGCCAGATCGCTTGGCCCAGGCGTTCCGCTTGAGCTTAGGAGTTTGAGACCCCCTGGACAACATGTTGAAACCCTGTCTCTATAAAAAATAGCTGGGTGTGGTGGCATGTGCCTGTAGTTCCAGTTACTTGGGAGGCTGAGGTGGGAGGATTGCTCGAGCCCTGGAAGTGGAGGTTGCAGTGAGCCATGATCTCACCACTGTACTCTAGCCTGAGTGACAGAGTGAGACCCAGTTTCACACACACACACAAAGTAAGATAGTAAATTTTATGTTATGTGTATTTTATCACAATTAAAAATATTTTTTAGAAAAAGCATAGACAGACCAGGAACTGTGGCTCACGTCTGTGATCCCAGCACTTTGGAAGGCCAAGGCGGGTGGATCGCCTGAAGTCAGGAGTTCGAGACCAGCCTGGCCAACGTGGTGAAACCCCGTCTCTACTCAAAATACAAAAAATTAGCTGGGCGTGATGGCGGCAGGCACCTGTAATCACAGCTACTCGGGAGGCCGAGGTAGGAGAGTCACTTGAACCCGGGAGGTGGAGGTTGCAGTGAGCTGAGATCACACTATTGCACTCCAGCCTGGGCAACAAGAGCGAAACTCCACCTCAAAAAAAAAAAAAGAAAAAGAAAAAGGGTAGTAAGTTGGGATGGGGTTAGCATTGTTAGATAAGGGTTCTCTCAACAGACTAAGAACACCCCTACAGTTTGTCCAAAAGGATACCCAAAAAACTAGAATCAATGCTTGC
Organism: Symphalangus syndactylus; assembly: GCF_028878055.3. Lineage (NCBI taxonomy): Eukaryota > Metazoa > Chordata > Mammalia > Primates > Hylobatidae > Symphalangus > Symphalangus syndactylus. The sequence continues at coordinate 156,709,112 of NC_072426.2, read as the reverse complement.
CTCTAGGGAAACGAACCCAGGGACAAGAGGTATAGAGTTGGAATGGGGGCCAGCCACAGTGGCTCACACCTGTAATCCCAGCACTTTGGGAGGGCGGATCACTTGAGGTCAGGAGTTCAAAACCAGCCTGGTCAACATGGGGAAACCCTGTCTCTACTAAAAAAAAAACAAACAAAAATTAGCCAGGAGTGGTGGCACGTGCCTGTAATCCCAGCTACTCAGTAGGCTGAAACAGGAGAATCACTTGAACCCAGGAGGCAGAGGTTACAGTGAGCTGAGATGGCGCCACTGCACTCCAGCCTGGGCGACAGGGCGAGACTCTGTCTTAAAAAAAAAAAAAAAAAGAAAAAGAGTTGGAAGGGGATTTATTTTTATTGTATATTATTTTATTATTTGTTTACTCGTTTATTTATTTTTAGACAGAGTCTCGCTCTGTTGCCCTGGCTGGAGTGCAGTGGCACAATCTCGGCTCACTGCAAACTCTGCCTCCCAGGTTCAAGTGATTCTCACGTCTCAGTGTCCCGAGCAGCTGGGATTACAGGTGTCTGCCACCATGCCCGGCTAATTTTTGCATTTTTAGCAGAGACGGGGTTTCACCATGTTGGCCAGGCTGATCTCAAACTCTTGACCTTAAGCAATCTGCCCGCCTTGGCCTCCCAAAGTGCTGGGATTACAGGTGTGAGCTACCAAGCCCAGCCCCTTTTATGTATATTGAATAGTTTATTATGTTTTTGTACTACCTACTCATAAAAAACTGGCCGGGCACAGTGAGAGGCTGAGGCACTTGGGAGGCTGAGGCGGGAAGATGACTTGAGGCCAGAAGTTTGAGACCAACCTGGGCAACATAGGGAGACTCTCTTTCTACAAAAAGTTAAAAAAATAGCTGGGTGGGGTGGCTGGAGACCCATTTGACAATCCATTTACTACAAGCTTGTCAGTATTTACAACTGGGGCAAGATAAGTTAAATGATGTAGATGTTTTATTTCTTTTTAGTTGAGGGCAGGCAGGTGATGGTATTTGCTAGTAGACATTCTGAATGATGTAGCCGAGGCATCTCAAACAACATATCTGTTTAAGAACATATATGTCTACCTTAACAAAATAAAGCCTAATCTTTTAATGTTGGCCATGTGGGGAGAATCTCTACAAGAGAGCCTTTGTCCCAAATTCATCTGTGCTGCAGAGATCTCCCCTAATTGTTATTATTTCTCACTGGCTTGAAGGAAGGAAGAATTATACTATTCATTTTATGTTCTCGAAGACATAATAGCACAGTTAACAGTAAGACTAGAGTATTTTTATAATTCTCTGCTCAAGACTAAGAAAAACAAAGCACATGACACAATATAACTACATTATTTGGCTTATAAAATATGTCCTCCTCTGAGTCTTATAGGTTGCAATCTACCTGCAGTCTGATACACAGCTATCTGGTGAGTGCTTCTTGAAACCCGGATTCAAGAGAGAGCTAGGTGTTTCCTCTTGCTGAAGTCCACATTTTGAATTACAGCTTCCACGCTGACAAATGTCTTCCTTCCAAAATGGCTGCCCCATGCGACTCATGTCCTAGCCTGACCTCATTAGGGAAACCTCTCTTCCCTCCCCACAAAGTAGGGAACTTCCCTGCAGTCTGAACGAGAACAGCATATCCCAAGTCAGCATAAACAGAGAAGATGCTGCTTTTGCAAAAGAGGTTTTCATTGCAGTCAAAAATGAAAACTTCTTTTCCCCATCATACCAGTCCTGCTGCTTATTCTGGGTTCTTGATTAATGTACTCTAGAAACTAGAAATTATTCTGGACTCCTGTCTTCCTACCTCCCACCTCCCCATGTACGACTATCCACTTGGTCTTCTGGTGACTCTACTTTCTGAATAGCTTTCAAATTAGTCCACTTCCCTCCATCCCCCATCCCACGACCTCTAATCCAAGGTGCCATGATCACCCTGAGGTGGATGACTCCAGTTTCTCCCAGTCCAGTCTCCTCACTATGCTGTCCACAGTGATTTCTCCAAATCCAAATCTATTCACATCAATTCCCTGCTAAAAACTTTCACAGGTCCCCATTGTCTCAAGTGTCAATCCTAAAACCCTTGCAAACAAGCCCCAGTTTACTTGTCTTATTTCATCCACCTGCCTCAAAACACTTTATTAGCCTTCGGGACAGCTGTAGGTTTCCCAGAAAATGCAGCCTTTCACAGCTCTCTGACCTGGCTCCAGTGGTTCCCTCTGCCTAGAATGTCTTCACATTTTCCAGCTGGCAAACGCTTAGTTTTCCTTCAAAATCCATCCAGTGTTTTTGTGCCTGTGTTTTTAAACATGAAGTTTCTCTGACTCCCCTAAATGGTCAGCAGCTTCCTCCTTTGAATCCAGAGCACTTTGAATGGAATTCCAATAGCATTTTTCTTATTTTATTTTATTTATTTTTTTGAGATGGAGTTTTGCCCTTGTTGCCCAGACTGGAGTGCAATGGTGTGATCTCAGCTCACTGTAACCTCCACCTCCCAGGTTCAAGCGATTCTCCTGCCTCAGCCCTCCAAGTAGCTGGGACTACAGGTGCCCGCCACCATGCCTGGCTAATTTTTCTATTTTTAGTAGAGACAGGGTTTCACCATGTTGACCAGGCTGGTCTCGAACTCCTGACCTCAGGTGATCCGCCTGCCTCGGCTTCCCAAAGTGCTGGGATTATGGGTGTGAGCCACTGCACCCAGGGTTGCATCTTTCATATTTTATAGCAATTGTTTTCAATTCTGCCTTTCTTCTTCTTCCCCAGACTGAAAGCTTCTGAAGAGAGAAGACTATCTTTTTGTCTTCACTTAGTACAAGACCTAGACATAACATAAGCTCAAGAAATGTATTCATTAGCTCATTCATTAAAAATAATTGTTAGTGTCTGTTGCTTGTGAAACTGTGGGCTGAGTGCTGGGGATGTAACACTGCAAGAGACAGATGTGATCCCTGCTCTCTGGGAATTTGAATGATGAACAAATTAACTAACCATCTTGCAGTTTTGTTTTTTCTTCTTAAACCTATTTCAGCTTTGCTCAGCCTTCACCCAAAGAATTCAGATTAGTTGATACACTATCATGTCTTCCCTAAAACACCAACCTTGCCAGTGACAGTATTAGGACTAATAAATATTGCCATGTGGTGAGTTCAAAGAAGTTCAAATCCCCGTCTCGGCCTTCCAGAGGTGTGTAGTCTGGCTGAAGAGTAAAAACCAACGTATGGAACAATTAGGAAACAATATAGGGAAATAATTCAGCGCTAATTGTTTGGGACAGACTGCATATTTTCAGAAGGGAGATAATGAAGTCAGCCATATAATTAGTGTATAATTTATAGCTCATGCTGTGCACACCGTCAGTGAATTTAGCACAGCAGCAAGATAACTTTCGATACACAAGACAAGGCTTTGCTCCCTACCCTAGCATAAGAATCAGATCTGTGGGAAAATGGACCTGGGCCTCAGCCTGGGAGGTGAAAGGGACTTCCACGACGGCATGTAAAAAGAAATAGAAAAGTGCCGTCCCAAAACTCAGATTTCCGGAGTCCCTTTCATAGAGCATGGAGGCGCCTGGGTTGGAAAGAGCTGCTGTTTTACTTATCTATTTGTTTTTCACAAGGAGAGGAATTGGAGAACAGTGGGGGAGAGGGTCATTCAGGACTCCAAAGTCTTCATGGCCCCCAACGGGTTCTTGCCAAGGGCAAGAGGAAAGCACCTGCCATACTCTGAGTGTTTGTATTCTTTAAAAAAAAATTTTTTTATTATACTTTAAGTTTTAGGGTATATGTGCACAATGTGCGGGTTTTTGTATGAATAGATTTTTCCTCTTGAATATTCCTTTCTCAAACACTCTTGTTCTGGCTGCCCCCAATCCCTTATAAGCCAGCAAGCCAGGTCTGTGGCTTTGGCAGGAGCAAACATAGCCCTGAGCTGCTCCCTGCATGGCCACCCTCCCTGAGGGGCCAGTGAGTTCTCCTTCTGGTGCTCGGGGGCTGTGCAAGGGGAATGCAGAAGGCTGAATTCCACATTCTTCAAGCTGTCTGCAACAAATCCAGCCTTTTGAAGAGCCCCTTAATTGAGATATTCTGAGCTTTATCCCAACTAGCCCCAGCAATGCTAGAGTAAATCCTCTTCACTCTTTTCCTTCATACGTAAGAGTCTAGCTCAGGACAAAGCAGCCCCACACAAAAGGAAAAGGAAAAGGAACATAGGAACCAGCGTTGCCTAACTATATGGACTACATTTGTTAGACTGTTAGACTTTGGGCAACAAGAGACAGAAATATTAGATATGATTTGATAGGCATAATATTTCTAAATTTAAATGCCTTCAAAGGCCTCTGGAGAGACCCCTCTTTTCTAAATTTAAATGCCTTCAAAGGCCTCTGGAGAGACCCCTCTTAAGGAGACTCCCTCATGTCCATTGCACATCAGTTAAGCAGTTAAAGACTTCAGAGAGAAAAGAAAGGCAGCCCGCGGTTACCATGAGAATGTGCCCTCCTGGTCTCAGAGACTTTGTGTTTACATTTTTAACTCGATATGGCCTTAGCAGTGTTGGCCCAGGTTCCACACTTGAAATTAATGCACTGGAAGGCTCGTAAGGGTCAGAGGTGAAGAACCCAGGCTTGTGTTTCAGCCCAGCAGACTCGGCAGGGATGAAACAACACGTGGGTGCCATGGACACTGATGTTCTTGGGTTTGTTTCAAGGAGATAGCACGCTCCGTTTGTTAAAGCTAACAATTGTAGCTGTTGACAGAAAAAGCTTGACTGGGTTTTTATTCTTTCCTTAAGTAAACACTATTTTTTTCTTTACAGTACAATGACTCGATGCACATTTGGAAACATCACTTTTTTTCTTTTGGTAGCACAGTACCTAGAATCTTCTTTCAAAATCTGTTTCTAAAGGGAAAAAAGTTCCATTTGAAGGAAGCATTAATATTTTCCATACGTGTTGGCTCCTGAGGGTGGAATTAATATTCAGATTTAGATTCACCCCATGTGGGTTGGCAAGTGGAGGCCTGTAGGTCACAGGCAAGCGGCAGCCGTGCGAGTCTCAACTGATCAAGAAATCCACCAACCTCGCAGGTGTGAAAAGCTGGTGGGGCTCAGTGGGCTCAGCCTGAAATCAAGCCCTCAGCCAGGCTTTGAGATGAAGTTTCATGGGCAACACCGATTGAAGCAGCTCCTCTCATAGGTCAAAAGATACTTTTCCACTTTGTGAAATGCATGGGCGAAGACATTCATGGAGTATCTGAGCTGCAAGGGGCCACAGAGATCACCCCCTGTGGTCCCATGTTTGACAGCTGAGAGCGGTAGAATGCACAGTAGCAGCAGGACCTGCCCAGGTCTGGATAGCTCCAAGGTCAGGCATCACTGCTCTCAGTCCCAGGCTCCCAATGCTATGCCCAGGGCCATGCACATAATTCTACAATCTGCAAACCATTTTCCCATTTTGAAAAAAAAAAAAAACATATATATATATATATATATATATATATATACATATATGGTTTTTTTTTTTTTTGAGACAGAGTCTCACTCTGTTGCCTAGGCTGGAGTGCAGTGGCACGAGCTTAACTCACTGCAACCTCCGCCTCCCGGGTTCAAGTGATTCTTCTGCCTCAGCCTCCCGAGTAGCTGGGGAAAATTTTTAAAATGTGCATATGTAATTCCAGAAAACATAAATAAGATTTGATGTTTCTGGCCTTCTTAAGCTGTCATTTTATAAAAATTAGTTTCTTTTTGCTTTGTAGAGATAAGGTCTCACTCTGTCACACCCAGGCTGGAATGCAGTGGCACGAGCTCGACTCACTGCAACCTCCACCTCCTGGGTTCAAGTGATTCTCCTGCCTCAGCCTCCCGAATAGCTGAGAAAAATTTTTTAAATGTGCATATGTAATTCCAGAAAACATAAACAAATAAGATTTGTTTCTGGCCTTCTTAAGCTGTCATTTTATAAAAATTAATCTCTTTTTGCTTTTTAGAGATAAGGTCTCACTCTCTCACGCCCAGTCTGGAGTGCAGTGGCACAATCATAGCTTACTGCAACCTCAAACTCCTGCTCAAGTGACCCACCCACCTCAGCCTCCAGAGTAGCTGGGACCACAGGCAGGCGAGCATCATCACGCCTAGCTAATTTTTTTTTTTAATTTTTTGTAGAGACAGTCTCACTATGTGCCAAGGCTGGTTTCAAACTCCTGGCCTCAAACCATCCTCTCACCTCAGCCTGCCAAGTGCCTCAGCCTCCCACCACACCCAGTCAATTTTTTTTATAAGTAGGTAGTACAAAAGCACAATATAAAATTCAAAATACATGAAAGGATATACAATAAAAGTAAATCCTCTTCCTACTCTTGACCTCTAGTCCCTTAGTTTCCTTCCCTAGAGGCAGGCATTGATTTTGGTTTCTTGTGTATCCTTTTGGACAAACCCTAAAGGGCAATCTTTTAAAATTATTTAAGATGCATTTTTGAGCTGGGCATGGTGGCACATGCCTATAGTCCCAGCTACTCAGAAGGCTGAGGCAGAAAGACAGCTTGAGCACAGGAGTTCAAGGCCAGACTGGGCAACGTAGCAAGACCCTGTCTCAAAAGCAAAATTCATTTTTGCCACTTTTTCCTTGTGATCACAAATGCCTGTGTGGACACTGACTGAATAATACCTAGTTATTGCCCAGGTAATTTCTCATGAAACCTAAATAGCAATAACCTGAGAAGATCTACAGGCAGGTGGGAAAAAGCAGATTGCAGCCTGATTGCTGCTTTCCTTCAATATTTTGTCTCCAACATCTACATTTTCTTTCTAAAATTTATGTGTCCACAAACAAATGAAGAGCTCACAACATGGCTGTTCAGAATTTGTGGTTTTCAATAAGCAACTGCCACGATTTAGAATAATCAACAGAGAGCCAGTTCTTCAATTCTTTTTTTTTTTTTTTGAGATGGAGTCTCGCTCTCTCGCCCAGGCTGGAGTGCAGTGGCATGATCTTGGCTCACTGCAACCTCCACCTCCCAGGTTCAAGTGATCCTCCCGCCTCAGCCTCCCAAGTAGCTGGCACTACAGGTACACACCACCATGCTTGGCTAATTTTTGTATTTTTAGTAGAGACGGGGTTATGCCATGTTGGCCAGGCTGGTCTCGAGCTCCTGACCTCAAGTGATCCACCACCTTGGCTTCCCAAAGTGCTGGGATTACAGGTGTGAGGCACCGTACCCGGCCCCCAGTTCTTCATTTCTCAAAGACAACAGCCACAACCCGCTTGCTATGGTTTGGATATGGTTTGTTAGGCCCACCAAGTCTCCTGTTAAAATGTGGTTCCGGTGTTGGAGGTGGGGCCTGGTGGGAGATGTTTGGGTCGTGGGGGCGGATCCCTCATGAATGGCTTGGTGCTGTTCTCATGGTATTGAATGAGCTCTCTCGCTATTAGACCCCAGAAAAGCTGATTATTAAAAACAGCCTGGCACCTCCCTCCACTCTCTCTAGCTGTCTCTCTTCCATCCTAGAAGATGCTAGGGGTTGGCATCCCTAGCCCTGTCCACTGTATGTATATGTATATTAAAAATATTTATATCAGTTGGGTGCAGTGGCTCACACCTATAATCCCAGGACTTTGGGAGGCCAAGGCGGGCGGATTGCAAGGTCAGGAGATTGAGACCCTCCTGGCTAACATGGTGAAACCCCGTCTCCACTAAAAATACAAAAAATTAGCCAGGTGTGGAGGTGGGCACCTGTAGTCCCCGCTACTCAGGATGCTGAGGCAGGAGAATGACGTGAACCCAGGAGGCAGAGCTTATGGTAAGCCAATATCGCGCCACTGCACTCCAGCCTGGGGACAGAGTGAATCTCCGTCTCAAAAAAAAAAAAAAAAAAAAAAAAACTATATCATATGTATGTGTATATATGCACACACACATACATATAACGTATTTAAATGGTTCAGACTGCCATGTTGAGAATGATTGTAAGGGAATCAGAGGCTTTGCAGGGGTTGAGCTGAAAGATGATGAGGGCTGAGCTGTGGTAGTAGTGGTAGAGATGAAGAGAACCGGATGAATTCAGAGCATGTCTTGAAAGGAGAGGAGAACGAAGTTGCTATTGGATTGAACACAGACAAGAGTGATGGAAAGAGAATTAAAAATAATTCCTATCTCTCTGGCCTTTGTTCCTGGAGAGATGCAGTTGTATCCCGAACTGAGATAGTATGGGCGGGGGGGGAAGCAGAATTTGAGAGGGTGCGCATAGAGAAGTCAGGAGTAGTGCGTGCCCCATCTTGAATCCTAGGTACCAATTGCTGCTTCCCTCAGTGTCTCTGTCAGAGGAGACATACTGATTTCTCTCCTACTATACTAGCTCCTTCTCCTCCCTCTTCTCTGCTGCTCCTTCCTCATCTTCTCAATCTCTTCACATTGGAGGGCCCCAGCTCCTTTCCTGGGCCAGTCATCTATCCATTCTTACTCCTTAGGGGATTTCTTCTAATCTCATAGCTTTATAGGCTACCTAAATATTATTGTTCTCTCCCAAATTTTAATCTCCAGGCCAGACTTATACCCTGATATCCAGTCCTATATATCCAACTGCCTTCTCAACATCTCTAACACACAACTCAAACTTTCCTCTCAAGTTAGGATTGGAGATAAAATAAAGGATGCCCAGTAAATTTAGAATAACAGCACATAATAAGTATAAGCAATAGTGCATGGGATGTACTTATACTAAAGTGTCTGTTGTTTTGCTGAAATTCAAATTTAACTGGACTTCCTGATTTTTTGCTGTTGTTGTTAAACCCAGCAACCTTACTCAAAACCTTCTTCAACCCACTGACTTCTTTGTCTTAATTGGTAGCAACTTCATCCTTCCAATAGCTCAGGCCAGAGACACTTGTGACCTCCTTCACTCTTTTTTTTCACATCCCATATCCATTCTGTCAGCAAATCTTATTGGCTCTACCTTCAAAACATATCCACGATCTGAAGCTTTTTATTATATCATCTTCACTGCTACCACTTGGGGCCAAGATACTATCATCATTGAAACGGCTAAAATAGCCTCCCAGATCTTCTTCCTTTGTCCCTTAGAGTCTGTTCTCAACAAAGCAGGCAAAGAGAGCTTTTACAAAGTTAGACAAATTATGTCACTCCTCTGCTTAAAACTGTTGACAGATCTCCATCTCAGCTGGTATAAAAACCAAAGTCCTTCCTATGGCTGACCACGCTCCATGGGATCCGCACCCGTACCCTCCATTTCTTCTCTGATCCTCTGTCCTGCGACTCTTCCCTCACTCTACTCACCTCCTTGCTGTTTCTTGAACACACAAAGCCATACCTGCCACAGTGACTTGAAACTTACTGTACCTTCTGCCTCCACTGTTATTTCCTTAAACGAGCCACACAGGCTACTCCTTCACCTTCTCCAAGTCTTTGCTGAAGTGTCACCTTCTCAGTAGGACATTCTGTCTCCATCCTCTTTAAAACTGTAACACCCTTTCCTCCTGGCACTCACTATCTGTCTCCACTCCTTAATTTTTCTCTATGTACTTCCAGCCTCTAACATAGTGTCTGATTTATTTATGATGTTCATTATTTCCAGGGTAGTGATTGCTGTCTGTCTTTAACTGATGTAAGTATCCTCCAAACCTAGAATAGTATCTGGCATTTATAGGTAATCGATAAATATTCATGGAATTAATAAATCTATCAACCAGCTGCGGCGGCTCTTGCCTGTAATCCCAGCACTTTGGGAGGCCGAGGAAGGAGGTTCACTTGAGCCCAGGTGTTTGAGACCAATCTGGGCAACATGGCGAAACCCTGTCTCTACAAAAAATACAAAAAACTAGCCAGGCATGGTGGCGCAGCTACTCAGGAGGCTGAGGTGGGAGGATCCCTTGAGCCTGGGAAGTTGAGGCTGCAGTGAGCCGTGATCATGCCACCGCACTCCAGCCTGGGCAAGAGAGTGAGACCCTGTCTCAAAAAATAATAAATGTTTTAATTAAATAAATCTATCAGTTGATTAATCAAGTAGGTGGTTGGTTCTATAAATCTGGAATTCCAGGGAGATGTCAGGGCTGGAGATGCTGATTGGAAGTCATCAGGATATGGAGGTATTTAAAGCTATGGGATTGGATGAGGTCAGCCAGGAGAGTATGTAGACAGACATCAGATGGGACCCCTGACATCTAGAAGTCAAATGGAGAAGGAAGAACAAAGGAGAGTGGGAGGCAGCATCTCTTAAGGTGGAGAGGAAACCAGAAGAGCCTGCTGTCAGGCAACATGAGAAGAAATTGTTTCAAGAAGGAGGAGAGTGGGGAACTGACTGAATCCTGCCAAGCGTGAGAAATACAAAGACGCTCCCGTGGAAACCAACAACTTCAAGGTCCCTGGAAACATGGACAACAGCAGCCTCGGAGGAGGGGGGGGCATGGAAGCTGCTCGGCAGTTAGATGATGACAGACGCTTTGCTGGAAGAGCAGCAGAGAACGCGACCATGGCTGGAAGGGAAAGAAGATGGCTGAATTTGGGGGGTGAGGCGTGCAATTATTTTTTTCTTTATCTTTTTTTGTTTGTTTTTTAGAGACAGGGTCTCACTCCGTTGCCCAGACTGGAGTGCAGTGGCGCAATCGTAGCTCATTGCAGCCTTGAACTCCCAGGCTCAAGCCGTTCTTCCCCCACAACCCCCACAGCCCTCCCCCTGCCTCAGCCTCGCAGTAGCTGAGACTGCAGGCACGTGTTGGGATTACAGGCGTGAGCCGCCGCACCCGGCCTGTTATTTTTAAAGATGAGATGCCGTTAGACCCGGTGGCTACTGAGAAGTATGGTGCCGCAGAGGTAAGAGATGAGGCAGGGGCCGGGTGCGGTTGCTCACGCCTGTAATCCCAGCACTTTGGGAGGCCGAGGTGGGCACATTGCCTAAGCTCAGGAGTTCGAGACCAGACTGGGCAACACGGTGAAACCCCGTCTCTACTAAAATACAAAAGAAATTAGCCGGGCGTAGCGGCGGGCGCCTGTAATCCCAGCTACTTGGGAGGCTGAGGCAGGAGAATCGCTTGAACCCGGGAGGAGGAGGTTGCAGTGAGCCAAGATCGTGCCACTGCACTCCAGCCTGGGCGACACAGCGAGACTCCGTCTCTCCCAGCCCCCTACCCCCGCCCCCCCAAAACGAGAAATGAGGCGGGAAGGAGAGAAGGACACCTGAAGAAGCAAGTCTTTAACAAGGCCGGGGTGGGGTCAGGACGCAAGGGAAATGGTTGGCTTCAGAAAGGGGTGGACAGGAAGGAAGACAGAGCGTGGGACTAAAGGCACGGGCAGTTTGAAGATGAGGGCGTCCCTGATGGCTTCTCTGCAGATATGTGTGCGTCCATCTCCCCTGTGAGGTAATAAGCTCTGAAAGGACGTTTTCCTCTGCAGCCCCTCTCCCTGCCCTCCTTCAGTACCGACGTTGGAAGCAGCACTGAAGATTTTTGTTTGAAGCAAACAAACAGCAGTTTCACAAGGCGGGGGTTTCCTTAACGCATGTATTCCATGTACTCAGAGAAAAGTGTTAGAGAGAGTGATGCAGCTAACTCTTAGCAGGATTGGGCCATCTGTTTTTTTCCAGCTGAGTAACAGCTAGGTTTTCTCATTAACCAGAATTCTTTTACCACAGTAAAACATTCCTGGTTTCTGGATAGGCTTAGGGTCAGCATCTGGGCAACCCATAAAGAGTCACACAGAATGAGTTCTCTGGGCCCAGCTAAGAAAAATGCCAGGTGTCCAAAAGCAGATTCCACACCCTGAGTTGAAAGGGTAAGCCCCAGACCTGGCTGAGGGGATCATCTGCCAATTTCAAGTATCTGCCAATTTCGAGTATCTTCCATGAGTCTCCACAAACCAAGAGGTTTCCAGGCCAGAAAGCTGAAACAAAGATATGCCAATAGTAGACTGGAAAGCAGAATGGAGGTTGTTTGAGAGCATTCTTTGTAATAATATCGTACTATTTTCTAAAGGTTTGAAACCACATCTCGTAACAATTCCCAAATAATGAATTTAGCAATCATACTTTAAATATAACAACAGAGCATGCTACACACAAATCAGAGCCATACACTACTTCTTGTTATTCCTGCCTCTATTAGGAGAGCTCCTTTGGCTCCATAGAATGAATGTGTTTACACAATAAGGGTCTCAGAATCTTTGGTGTCTGGGCAGGACTAAGCCTTTCCTATGGTCCACTATAAATAAGATCTCATGCAAAAACAGATTCACAAATGTGTGGCAAGATTTGACTAGGCTGGGAAAAGAAAGGGCTATCTTTCTGAAGTGTTGCCACAGCTACCTGACTGGGTTTTATCAACTTTTCTCCTCCAACTTTTTATTAGAAAAATTTCATATACATGAAAGAATTTTAAAGATAGTACAATGAATAGCTTCTTATCCTCTACCCAGATCTAATAATTGCTGTATTTGTACATATTTATATATTTTACTTATCTTTGTTATTGTTATTGGACCATTTGGAAATAAGTTGCAGACATCATGAAATCAGCGTGCATCTCCCTAGCATAAGGACATTTTCCTGTGAACCACAATACTAGTATCACACTTAAGAAAATTAACAATAATTTCATAATATCATCTACTATCAAGTCATGGTCAAATTTCCCCATTTATTACAAAAATGTATTTTATAGCCTTTTTTGTTCAAGACAGGATCCAATCATGGTTCAGGCATTACATTTGGGTATGTCTCTTTTAATCCACAATACTTCTCTCCCCTCCTCCTTTCCCCCAAAAACACTGACTTTTTTTTTTTTTTTTTTTTGAGACAGAGTCTCACCCTGTTGCCCAGACTGGAGTGCAGTGTCATGATCTTGGCTCACTGCAACCTCCGCCTCCTGGGTTCAAGTGATTCTCCTGCCTCAGCCTCCCAAGTAACTGGGATTACAGGCACAAGGCACCATGCCAGGCTAATTTTTTTAATGACTCAACAACTATTTATTGAGGACCAATTATTGACTAAGTGTGGAAGTTTTAGGGAGTGAATAAATGATGCCTTTGCTTTCCCACCCAAGCTTGAGATTTCAGAAGAGCATGTGGAACGTAACAGTGGCCAGGGCTGGGCAGCAGGAGGCACTCCCAGCTAAAGAGCCAGAGCAAGAAGAGGGACTAATGCAGATACACAAAGGGGTCAGAGATGTAAAAAGCAAGTGCAGAGAGTATGGTTTCAATGGAAGCACAATCAGACAGTTTTAAAAAATGACAAAACTGTTGAGTACAACAAAGGTTAAAGAGAATGGGAGGCATTTTAGAAGGAAGCAGAAAAGACATCAGCCTACTAAGAATGTCTCAACTACCACTACCACTAAGTCTTAAGAGTCCTAACTTTTCTTTTTCCTTTTTTCTTTTTGAGATAGGATCTGGTCACCCAGGCTGGTGTACATGACACAATCACCGTTCGTTGCAACCTCGAACTCCTGGGTATAAGCACATCTCCTGCCTCAGCCTTCTGAGTAGCTGGGACTACAGGCATGCACAACCACGCCCAGCTAATTAAAAAATTTTTTTTTGTAGAGATGGGTCTCACTCTGTTGCCCAGGCTGGCCTTGAACTCAAGACCTCAAGCGATCCTCCCACCCTCCCACCTCAGCCTCTTAAAGTGTTGGGATTATAGGCATAAGTCCCAACTCTTTTTTTTTTTTTTTGAGTCCCAACTCATAAGGGCAAAACAATGGCTAGAGGTAAGCCATGTATACCAGTCCATTGCAGTCTGTTGGTGGTGAGCCTGTGTTACATGCTTAACATGGGGTCTAATCCAGAAGTGCTGATCTCTGCTTTCCCAGCTCAATGCAGCCTGAAAATCTCAAAGTACTTCACTACATACTTAGAAGGGAAAAAATACCCACATGTGGAATCCAGCAAGCAAAAGGCAAATTCTCTGTGGATCCTGTTTAACCCAGTTGGTGATGAGTTGACTAACAATGACAGATTTTCATCTTTTGCAAAACTGTCAACAAAGAATGACAATCAGAAAGCAGAGTGCGTGCCTGTGAAGAATGTTGAAAGTTCCATCAGAACTGCAAAAAACAAATGGGTTTGCTCTTCAGTGTTAATGCCAATCAATTGATGGTGGCTCTCTAAAATCTACATTGAGAAGAACTTTGGAGGTCATTGAAGTTCAGCAAGTAAAGAGTACCATGAAAAATATGAGCTATGTCCAGCATGGGTATCTAACTGACAGCACTCTTGCCAAACATTTGCTGTTGCTACACCTCCCTTTCCTTGAACCATACAAAACTGTGGCCAACAAGTATCATCTTGGGATGTCACATTTTGAACATTTCTTCTAATGTACCTGTGACCTTGCACATTTGCTGTTTGTCTTCAGCTTCTTGAGGTGCAGAACAACACTCTGAAAAGGAAGCTTTTGTACACTGACCAAGACAGCCCCGCAAAAGGTCCTCCCTGATTAATTTTGGTGTCTGGATAACAGAGGATGGTTGTCTACAATTTGACATAGGAAAGCAAGGGTAACAAGCCAACTCTTCATCTTTCCCAATGGACAAGCAGCAAGCCCTGTGTGTGTGACTTGACCATCACAGAATCTGATGGATTTTGCTGCTGAGATCAGAGTAGAGTTCAAGTAAAACTTCAGAGAGCCCCATCTTCCTTTACTCAGACCAAGCTCCTCAATAGGAAATTAGTATTTTGTGATGGTTGACTGTCCATTTAATGCTTCTATAACAGGTTTGTGCTGTGCACTATTTCTTGACAAAGTAAGCATTATTAAAATTAATTTCTTATTTCCCCTACTTAATATCAAATCTTGCTTCTTGCTTTGGAACCAAAAGCATTCTTGGGTTTTTCCCCACTTGGACAAAATGCATCAGCTTTTAAATTTAGGGGGAAAAATACAATAACTAAGTGCTCCCATGATGCCCTGACAAGTAGATTTCCTACCAGAATTATTTAATATTACTTAGTAATATGTACAAGCACTAAATCCATCTTTATCCTAAGAAAACAAGCCTAGTGAAGCCAAGCACAGTGGCTCACATCTGTAATCCTAGTACTTTGGGAGGCCGAAAGGGGAGGATCACTTGAGCCTGGTAGTTTGAGACCAATCTGGGCAACATAGTGAGACCCCATCTCTATTTTTTTTCTTTTTTCCTTTTTCCCTTTCTCTCTCTCTCTCTCTTTCTTTTTTCTTTCTTCTTTATTTCTTTCCTTCTCTTATTCTTTCTTTCCTTGTTCCTCCTTTTCTTTCTCCTTCCTTCCTTCCCTTCCTTCCTTCCTTCCTTCCTTCCTTCCTTCCTTCCTTCCTCTCTCTTTCTTCTTCTTTCTTTCTATCCGAACACCTGGGCTCAAGTGATCACCTGCCTTGGCCTCCCAAAGTGCTGTGATTACAGGCATGAGCCACCATTCCCAGCCTCTATTATAAAAAAAAAAAAAAAATTGGGAGGCCGAGGTGGGCAGATCATGAGGTCAGGAGATCGAGACCATCCTGGCTAACACGGTAAAACCCCATCTCTACTAAAAAAAATACAAAAAAATTAGCCGGGGGTGGTGGTGGGTGCCTGTAGTCCCAGCTACTCGGGAGGCTGAGGCAGGAGAATGGTGTTAACCCGGGAGGCGGAGCTTGCTGTGAGCTGAGATGGTGCCATTGCACTCCAGCCTGGGCGACACAGCAAGACTCCGTCTCAGAAAAAAAAGAAAGAAAGAGGGGCAGGGCGCGGTGGCTCACGCTTGTAATCCCAGCACTTTGGGAGGCCGAGGCGGGCGAATCACGAGGTCAGGAGATCGAGACCACGGTGAAACCCCGTCTCTACTAAAAAATACAAAAAATTAGCCGGGCGTGGTGGCGGGCGCCTGTAGTCCCAGCTACTCGGAGAGGCTGAGGCAGGAGAATGGCGTGAACCCGGGAGGCGGAGCTTGCAGTGAGCCGAGATTGCGCCACTGCACTCCAACCTGGGCGACACAGCGAGACTCCGTCTCAAAAAAAATAAAAATAAAAGAAAGAAAGAAAACAGGCCTAGTGAGAAGGGATGATAGGTTTAAAAACCAAAGACACTGGATTGGATCAACAAAAGTTTCATGACATCCGTTCAAAATCTATTTATTAAGGACATAACATATTGGGTGTCAGCACTGTTCTAGGCATTGAAAATACATTTGTGAACAAAACACACACAGTTCCTGCTCTCGAGGAGCTTACATTTTGGTGAAAGGAGACAGTCCAATAACCAGGTGCTATGAAGAAAATAAAAGGTGGGCCAGGAACGGTGGTTCATGCCTGTAATCCCAGCACTTTGCGAGGCCAAGGCGGGCAGATCACCCGAGGTCAGGAGTTCAAGACCAGCCTGGCCAACATGGAGAAACCCCATCTCTACTAAAAATATAAAGTTAGCCAGGTGTGGTGGAGCAGGCCTGTAATCCCAGCTACTCGGGAGGCTGAGGCAGGAGAATTGCCTGAACCCGGGAGGTGGACATTGCAGTGAGCTGAGATCACGCCACTGCACTCCAGCCTGGGCGACAAGAGCAAAACTCCGTCTCAAAAAAAAAAAAGTGATGGGATTGATAACATGTTATTAGAACACTTTCTCTTTTCATAGGGGTTCTTTTCTATTTGAATTATGTCTTTGTATACTGTCTCAAATTTACACAAAGTCAAGATTTGTTTGGATTAATATCACTTTAGCTGGACTAGCAGTATTAAAATTCTCTGAAAAGGCTAAGTTCAGAAAACCTTCCTTTAGTTAGAGTTTCATAGGTTATGGTCTTCATTTTAACTTCGATGATGTTGGAGAAGGGTTTTGATGGGTCAGAGGAACAAACAGCATTCTAGACTATAAAACAGGCATTGCAGGAGTGGCTATGCCATAAAAGGAGCGACCGAAACGGAAATCTGAGACAAGGCATTTAGGCAGAGGGAAGAGTAAGTGCAAAGGCCCGTGGCTGGACAGTGTCGGGTGTGTCCAGGGAAGAGCAAGGTGGCCCATGTGGCTGGAATGGAGTAAGCAAAAGGAGAGTGCTAGGAGAAGTCAGAGCTCAGAACCAGATTACATGGGGCCTTTTAGGTCAACATAAGGACTTTGGATTTTACTGTAAGATGGGAAGCCATTGGAGGACTTTAGGCACAGGAGAGATGGATGTGGCTGAATCTCTTTATCTGCTTTACGGACAGTAAACATAAAGGCAGAGGCAGAAGCAGGAAGACTGATGAGAAGGCTGTTCCAATAGCCCTGGTAGAGGCGATGGTGGTCTAGGGGAGGCAAGGGGCAGCAGAGCAGCAGGCTGAGTATATCTCGAAGGCCAAACTGACAGAATTTTCAGACAAATCGATTTTGGAGTATAAGAGAGAAAAAGAGCCAGGTGCGGTGGCTCACACCTGTAATCCTGGCACTTTGGGAACCTGAGACAGGCAGATCACTTGAGCCCAGGAGTTCAAGACCAGCCTGGCCAACATGGCAAAAACTCATCCCTACAAAAAATACAAAAATTAATTGGGCATAGTGCACACTTGTGGTCCCAGCTACTCAGGAGGCTGAGGTAGGAGGTTCACTTGAGCCCAGGAAGTTGAGGCTGCAGTGAGCTGTGATCACACCACTGCCCTCCAGCCTGGGCAACAGAGTGAGACCCTGTCTCAAAAAAAAAAAAAAAAAAAGAAAAGAAAAGAAAAGAAAAGAAAAAGAGAGAGACGGTGAGGCGGGTAGTTGGTGGGGAGAAAGAAAGGAGTCAACAATGACTCCAAGATTTTTGGCCTGAACAAGTGAAAGATGGAATTTTCATTTTCATTTACCATGAAAGGAAGAAGAGTAGGCTCGTGCTGGGAGGGAGGTTGAAAACTAGGAACTAACCCGTGAGGTTTGAGATGTTCACCTGACATACCAACAGAAATGCTGGAGGCAACTCAGTATGTCCGTCTAGATCGGAGTCCTGGATTGGTGACAGACATTGGGAGTCATCACAGTATAAAAGGTGTTTAAAGCCAGCGCACAGGATGACAGCCCCTAGGGAATGGTTATACGAAGAGGACTTCTGAAGCCTTCACCTAGGACACTCCAGTATTTGGAGGACAGCAAGAAGGGGCAGATTCAGCAAAGCAGATAGAAAAGAAACAGTCCCTGAGGTTGGAGGAGATTCTAGAGCAAGTGTACTTTGTACCCTGAAGGCAAAGTAGAAAAAGTATTTTAAAAGTGATCATTTGTGCCAAATGCTAACAGGAAAAATTATGACGGAGAATTGACAATTGAATTTACTAATGTTAAGGCAGTTGTATTGGAGTGTTCAAGACAAAGCCATTCTGGAAAGAATAGAAAGAAAGAAAGCAAGCAGAGACAAGAATAGACAACTCTTGGGCTCTGCGTGGTGACTCATGCCTGTAATCCCAGCACTTTAGGAGGCTGAGGTAGGAGGACTGCTTGAGCCCAGGAGTTCAAGACCACTCTGGGCAACACTGGCAACACCCCAATTTCTACAAAATAAAAAAATTAGCCAGGCATGGTGGCATATGCCTGTTGTCTTAGCTACTCAGGAGGCTGAAGTGGGAGGATCACTTGAGCCCGGGAGGTTGAAGCTGCAGTGAGCCGAGATTGTGCCAATGCATTCCGGCCTGGGCAACAGAGCGAGACCCTGTCTCAAAAAAAAAAAAAAAAAAAAAAGCAACATCTCATATTCAGATATGTTAAATTTTTATATGGTTGCTTAATTGTTCTGTGATTGAGGACCATGGAATAATAAGTTTTAATAAATGTTGGTATGAAAAACAGCAACAACAAAATGGAATAGACAATACTCTTGAGGAGTTTCTCCACAAAGGTGAACACACAAAAAATGGGACATTAGTTAGCTATTTCATTGTCGTTTTTTAAGACTGGCACTATAACAACATTACATACCAATAGAAAGGTCCACTGGAAGGAGAAACACGGATGATTGAGGGAATAATTGCGGGACTGAAGTTCCTGCGCATAGGGAGAGGTTGAAGGGTTGGCCCTAGGAACAGACAATCACCCACTGTAAAGAGATGGAAGGCAGGTGGGCCAGCAGTTGTGGTAGAAATGGGGAGGGCTCCGATGACCTTTGTTTTGTTGTTTTTAACAAAATAAGAATTGAGTTAATCACCTTGCGAAGGCAGAGGGAGAGGGATATTGGGTACTGAAGGTTTGAAGACAGAAGAAAAAGTAGAATCATGGTCTCAGAGGTGAAAGAGTAACTTGACTAAGAAAATGTAGGGGAGCCAGGTGCGGTGGCCCATGCCTGTAATCCCAACACTTTGGGAGGCCAAGGCAGGTAGATCACCTCAGGTCAGGAGTTCGAGACCAGCCTGGTCAACGTGGTGAAACCCCGTCTCTACTAAACATACAAAAATCAGCTGGGTATGGTGGCGTGAGCCTGTAATCCCAGCTACTTGGGAGGCTAAGGCAGGAGAATCGCTTGAACCTGAGAGGCAGAGGTTGCGGTGAGGGTGGGATGCTTCAAATTGAGAGTGTATTTTTTGGTGGTAGGTAGAGAGTTTGGTACTTGCAAAGTCTAAGATAACTCCAAGGAGGCAGATGGCTGAGGCAGGATTTAAGGTGTGAGTCAAGGCCAGAGTATTGAACAGATTGTTTCTGTCCATTTCTAATGTTTTTGCTCTCACATATCTTAAAATTTTTTTGAAATACTACATACTCTCTCACATATATAAGTTGACCTCTAAAATGTTTTGCTATAAACTTCCATGATTACCACAAATATAATTTCCGGTATATTGTCTATACTGTCTTTTTTGCTTTTCTATTCAGACAGAGTCTTGCTCTGTCACCCAGGCTGGAGAACAGTGGCGTGATCTCGGCCCACTGCAACCTCCGCCTCCCAGGTTCAAGCGATTCTCCTGCCTCAACCTCCCGAGTAGCTGGGACTACAGGCATGCATCACGAGACCTGGCTAATTTTTGTATTTTTAGTAGAAATGGGGTTTTGTCATGTTGGCCAGACTGGTCTTAAACTCCTGACCTCAAGTGATCCACCTGCCTCAACCTCCCAAAGTGCTGGGATCACAGATGTGAGCCACTGCACCCGGCCTATACTGTCATTTTTAAATAAAACATTTAAATATTACATGGCTCAAATAAGTTCAATGGAATCTAAGTGCTATACCACATATTTTTTAAAATACCTACAATAAGAGTTTAACATTGCTTTTCCCCTAAAATTGTATTTCCATTCCACTTCCCCCACAAAATAGTATCCTAATGATGTATTCTTATTCTCGAGTCATTTGATTACCCTATTATACTTCTTGCAACAAACAAAAGCGTATATAATTCTCAAAGTTAAAAACTTTTTCTGAATTTAGTATTGCAATTATTAGTTCCCAATTGATTGAAACATGAACACTGGGAATTGTTAAAATTCATAAACTTGTATTAAACATGACAAGGATTTGGGGGGAAACTTTATGGTGCTTTGAGAAAAGGTTTCCCAGTGTATTTCAAATGTTCCCTATGGTGGCCCATAAGCTTTTAAAATCTAAAGCCACTAAATGGTGTGCTCTCCAGTATAGTGTGGTGTTCAGAACCATGATGAAACCACGAGAGTGAAAAGCTGGTTGGTGTTCATTGTTTTAGAATGTATGGCTCCAGCAGTTTGTGAAACTCAGGTAACACATCACAGCAATATGGTTGCAGGGTCAGAGCTTCCAGCCCTCATTTTTATGGTAAGATGAGAGGACGATTATGAAAAGGGAGAAGGGAAAATCTCCCTTTGCACATCCTCCTCCCTTGGACTTCCTATTTTATTCTCTTCAGAATAAACAGTAAACTAGTCTCAAAATAGCTTTACCACACAAATTTACACAGAGTGACAGGGAGCCTGTTACCTCTCAGTATATAGAGCATCAAACACTGCTGTAACTCAATTTTCTGGCTCCAGGAATAATCATTTTATCCTTCATAGCTACTGATTTTCCTGAAGACTCCAACTAATTAAGAGATGAAACAAACAGAAAGACAGATTTCCTACTCTCTCACTAAACCATGCTAGAAATGGCAAATTTGGAGCCCCGTCAATGACTCTGCTGGAATTATTACTCTTGGGCAATTAACTACCCCTTTTCTCTGGAAAGCTTGTGCCTCATGCACAATCAGGTTTTAATTCTATCTACAGATGGTATTTTTCCACCCTTAATAGAAAGTTTTGATGGTGACACTGGTTAAGCAATTCTGACTTTCTGTAAATGCATTTTACAGAAACAATTACTTTAAAATGACAATGGGACTCTCCCAGGAAAACAGTTTAGTTGATCTTTACAGGTTATAAAGCCAAAGGCGCATCATGACTTTAAATTCAAATCAACTTCAGGGCCCACTGGGAGCACAAGATTGTTGCCTAGGGCCACTTCTCACATCTACTTGACCCTCATGGTAACAATAGAATGTGACTTGAATTCAGATCCTCCTTATCGCTTGCCTTTTGTAGTCCTTTCTTTCTCAGAAAGGGACATAAGACGAACAGTGGTCCTTTCTAGAGTTCCTCTGATGAAATATGAAGGTTACTATCCATGTGTGACTATGAATGTAGACGAATTCTACCAATTAAGAAGCCAAACAAGTTAATTTATTTTCAAGGTTGAGCTAGTGGGTTATAAAACCCAATTGTATCTGACACACAATTCTTGAACAGTATTGTTACTTGTTGCACCAGGTTTGGTTAGGGAGGATTTAAACACTTACACTTCCTCCACCCAATTCAGTAGTACTGTCTTGCAGAAAGAAGATACCGGTCCTTATGCCTGACTGCTGTCTAAGCAATGGTACAAATGGCACCAAGACCATAGTGCTGGATATGGGAAAGTAGGGACCTGGGGTATAAGTCCCCCTACAGTAGGATTACTCAGTAGATTTGAGTATGATCCATCCTTTCATGGTGTAGTGTAGGGCAATATTTTCAAACCATTTGAAAGGACCCTACTTCCTCAGAATATTAAGGTATCATGGGGGAAAAGTGGCAATATGTCTCAGAACCTCTAATATGTACGTGCCTTTTGAATATCCAAGAGGAAGAATTTTATATGCAAAGTATCCCAGCTTTCTTGGGCCGGTTAGCATTCTAGGATCCATGGAACGCTTTGGGAAGCTCTAGTTTGGAACACAGTCTCACCCCAAGCCTAAGGACGTTGCCTAGTTACTACAGGATTCCTCTCCAAGTTCTACATGGCATGCTTTTGCAAATTATTTTTCACATTCTGCTTAAGTTATCTTTGAATTGTCGTATCAATGTCGAAAGTCAGGATGTGGCAGGTCTGAGAAAATGTTAAGGAAACAAGTGGCATTGTGTTTACACTTGGGGATTATTTACGAATGCTTATGTATGGGAAAATTCCTTTCATGGCATAATAGTTGCTTCTCTTGTCCCTTTGGTAGGACAGACCTCAGTGGAGCACAACAAGTAAAACAAAGATGCAAGTATCTAGTAAAAACAAAACAAAACAAAATAGTAAAGCCTCTACCTTAATCCTGGATGTAAAGTAGTATAAAAATCTACTTTTAGCTACTATTTGCAACTCACTGGACTAGCCACTTGTTGAAATACTTAGGGAGGTACTACAAACTCTCACACATAAGGTACTTTTTTACAAAAGCGCTTTACAAAGAACCCAGACTCACTCTTGTTAGCTTAAATGGATAAAAGTCTTGTTTTGAGATCTTCAAGTGACATGAAAATGATATAAATTTTTAAAATCAATTCCAGATAATTAAGCATTTAGTCTACTATTAGGAGGGGAAATCTAAGTTAAAATAAATTGAATACAGTGAAGACTAAAATAGAATACTTTAGGCCGGGTGCGGTGGCTCACGCCTATAATCCCAGCACTTTGGGATGCCGAAGGGGGTGGATCACCTGACATCAGGAGTTGGAGACCAGCCTGGCCAACATGGCAAAACCCTGTCTCTACTAAAAATACGAAAATTAGCCAGTGTGATGGTGCGTGCCTGTAATCCCAGCGACCCAGGAGGCTGAGGCAGGAGAATTGCTGGAACCCGGAGGTGGAGGTTGCAGTGAGCTGAGATTGTGCCACTGCACTCCAGCCTGGGTGACAGAGCAAGAATTTCTCTAAAAAAAAAAAAAAAAAAAAAAAAAAAAAAAAAAAATACAAGGCCAGGCACAGTGGCTCATGCCTGTAATCCCTGTACTTTGGGAGCCCGAGGCGGGCAGATCACCTGAGGTCGGGAGTTCGAGACCAGCCTAATCAACATGGAGAAACCCCGTCTCTACTAAAAATACAAAATTAGCTGGGCCTGGTGGTGCATGCCTGTAATCCCAGCTATTTGGGAGGCTGAAGCAGGAGAATCACTCGAACCTGGGAGGCAGAGGTTGCAGTGAGCCGAGATCGTGGCATTGCACCATTGCACTCCAGCCTAGGCAACAAGACAAAAACTCCGTCCAAAAAAAAAAGCAACAAAAAAAATTAGCCAGTCGTGGTGGCACACACCTGTAATCCCAGCTACTTGGGAGGCTGAGGCAGGAGAATTGCTTGAACCTGGGAGGCAGAGGTTGCAGTCAGCCATGATTGCGCCACTGCACTCCAGCCTGCCTGGGCAACAGAGTGAGGCTGTCTCAAAAAAAAAAAAAAAAAAAAAGAGAGAGAGAGAATACTTTAGATAACTCTAGCTTTTCTCCTTCTCTTAACTGGGCACAGGAAAATGTCCTTATTTTTCACTGGGTAATTAGAAAAGTGCTGGGTTGTCAGTTCCACCAAGTTGCATCTTAGTCAGAATTATCCTGAAGTAACAATGACATTGATGAAGAAAATAGTCTACGCAATACTCAAACACTATAAACTCAAAGCCAAAGCTACTGCAAAGTTTTTGCTGTGAAAATTGAACTTCCCAGTCACGAATTTGCTATGGTGCTTTATAATTGCTTAATCTATGAGAATTTACTTTTTTCAAGTTGATGGGAAATGAATGTAACCGAAAAGCAAAATGTGTTCTAAGATTACAGAAGAAAATTTCTGAAATTTGGAAGATGTTATCACATCTCAGGAAGGCACAGAAAAGCAATGGAAGTCTGTCTAAAAGGCTTGAAATTGCTATGTTCTACCATTTCATATAGTTGGTAAACCAAGTTCTTCTATTAGAATCAGAAAGATTACTTCCCACCAAGGGTATGATTCCATATTACTAATCTAAAACCTGAACACCTGGAGAGAAAACTAGCCAGCTGGCCTAACACCTGTTTCTATGTGGGAAGTTTCTAAGATTAGAATACTGTATAAATAAGTCCTCTTGTCAAACAAAGCAATTAGATCTTGCTGTTCAAAGCAAGTATATGGCAAAACACTGCTATCTGAGCACAAGAACAGGGGAGAAAAAACAATCCACATATTAAAAAAACCAAAACTTGTTGGGCATGGTGGCTCACGACTGTAATCCCAGCACTTCGGGAGGCTGAGGCAGGTGGATCACCTGAGGTCGGGAGTTTGAAACCAGCCTGACCAACATGGAGAAACTCCGTCTCTAATAAAAATACAAAATTAGCCAGGTGTGGTGGTGCATGCCTGTAATCCCAACTACTTGGGAGGCTGAGGCAGGAGAATCACTTGAACCCAGGAGGCGGAGGTTGCAGTGAGCCGAGATCGCGCCATTGCACTCCAGCCTGGGCAACAAAAGCAAAACTCTGTCTCAAACCCAAAAAAAACAAACAAAAAAATCATACATTGAAGTCAAGCACTAGATACTCTCTTAGAATCTATTTATTCTGAAGCTAGACACAAATTCAACCAAATGCTTTTCCAACACACAACAAACTAAGAGGGATACAAACTACAAGACAGTTTTAGAAGCAAGGAAGCATGAAAAACATTAAAAGCAGCCAAATTTATTTTAAAAACCACTCGGAAGCAAGTACAGAGGCAAATGGTCCTCCATACTGGAGCAAGATTTAAGAATATCACTGTATAATCACATGGTTTTGAGTCAAAAGATGAATACATTAAATGTTTGTTTGTCCTACTATATGCCAAGAAGAATTTAAGGACATATTTAAGAAGGCAGGAAAATTTTTATCCAATACAATTAAAATCTGAAAGACTACTTTTAGCTCTTACAGGTACACAGCTATCCAAAATACCAAAATACGCTGCTGCAGTAAAAATCTCATTCCTCCCGTGTTTATGACATGGACATGTTGCTTTTATCCAATTTGTAAGGAAATTGGAATTTTTGTTTTTATAATAGAGACTGCTAAATCAAGAACCCACTAGCTAGTGGATAACTGAGGAAATTATCTGGGTAATTCTAAGGATTTTTCAGGTCTGGAATGCTGGGCCCAAGAGTGATGGTATTGCAAGGCTGGCCTAGGAAACCTCTCTCAGCTCCCAAAGAGATGCACTAAGGCCCGGCTCAGGCCTGTAATCCCAGCACTTTGGGAGGCCAAGGCGGGGGGCGGATCACTTGAGGCCAGGAGTTCGAGACCAGCCTGGTCAACATGGTGAAATCCTGTCTGTACAAAAAATATACAAATTAGCCAGGCGTGGTGGTACACGCCTGTGATCCCAGCTACTTGGGAGGCTGAGGCAGGAGAATTGCTTGAACCTGGGAGGCGGAGGTTGCCATGAGCCAAGATCACACAACTGCACTCCAGCCCAGGCAACACAGCAAGACTCCGTGTGAAAAAAAAAGAGAGATGCACTGAGGAGGTGCCATTTTTAATCCTCAGATGAAAAAAGAGGTAAGACTAGAAACTCCTTTGGGGTCAGGATGTCACTCTAGTACTGACATAGACAATGTTGGCAAATACCTTATGAGGTTTACAGAAACCTTAATTAAGAGGCAACATCCATCTGCATGCAGCTAGACAAGTTCTGTTAAACTAAGAAATGTTAATATTTGTTTTATACTGATAGTCAAGCAACTGCAGTGGTTAACCTTTTGTTAAAGTGTTTTCCAGAGTAGGATGGTAAGGTAAGTACTCAAGAAAAGTCTCAAAATCCATTTGATCACATCATGCAGAAAGACTCAATTTCGTGTTTATGTGTCTTTCACCCTTACCTAACGTTACTTACTAATCACACCTTTTAATTAAAAAAAGGATAGACTTTGGGCTCTCTTCACTGGCCATACTGCATAGCTAGAGTTTAATAACACTGTTTTTATTACACTTTAAGGTAGTCTTCTAGTCACAGAAAGTGATACTAATTTTCCATTTGCCAAAGTGATATGCTTCCTTTTTAAAATAAATTTACATCAAACAGTGAGTTGACTTTAAAAGTACTAAGCACATAGTAGTTTTAAATATAAAATTAGAATGGTGTGCAGAAATGGCAAAATCCATCAAGATCTGTCTGTGGTGTCTGAAGGTTTAGAAAGCCCTGCTTTAAAGTCTACTTACCACGCACGTGAATTAAAGCTGTTCTTTTATAAACTACCCAATTAGTAAGTTTGTGACCAGGAGACCTCTTTCCTCAGACTAATGTTAAGACATGAATAACAGCCACACTTTAACCATATATTAAATCAGTCATTTTCCAGCTGAACAAACTACAGGCCAAAGAGGACGAGTGACCTGTCCAAGATCACAGGTTGAGTCCACGTCTCTGGAATCTTGGTCCAGACCACTTCCCTCGCATTGAAATAGGAGACGATGAAGGAGCTGTCATTTCTCTAATTGATGTACAGTTTAGGCAATATAGTAAAGGAAGTCCCAAAATAACTAACTTCACTTAAAATATATTTTGAACAACACAAAACTACTAAGTACTTGATTCAGAAAGCGCCGAAGAGCCGTCTAGCCGTCTAGCTTATTAACTGCTCCTTGAAAATTTGCTCCTTCCATTTCAGGAGGGGGAATGAGGACAGAACTCCAGAGGAAGCCACCTAATAGGTATATGAAAAGGATTGGGGAGATGCAATTTTTCTGGTGTACTGTAGAGATTTTGAAAATTTCTGTTTTTTTGTGTGTTTATTTTTTCATGCCTGCATCCAGGCAACAAAATGAGTAGTCTGCTCATGTGAAGTTTTGACGCAAACCTGCAGCTTGGCCACAGTCCTGGCATTCCGGGGCCATTCACTCTCCTACCCTCCCAGGTGATGCTCCACACCTCTCATTCCTACAGACTTCCAACTCCCTTCCCCATCACTTCCTCAGCTGGGAAAGTGGAAGCTATCATTTTCCCAATAACAAAGTTAGCAACCTACCTGCATATACGCCCCATTCACTCCAGAATCTAAGCTCCACGAGGTTATAGATTGTCTCACTTTGGTCACTGCTTTATCCCCAGTACAAACGATGCCTTGCAGATAGGTGCACAATAAATATTTGAGTAAGTGAATAAAAGTGCTGCCCTCCCTGTGGACATGGACAAGGCACTGCCCCTTCTGCCTACTGAGACCAGCCTCTCCTGAGTCCTGCATCCCACTCCGTCTTGCCTATTCAGTTTCCCCATCAACAGCATTCACTTGCCCCTCCTAATGGAATCCCACCAGCATATAGTCAATCATGCCATACTATTTCCGAATAGCTCAAGTCCTCCCTTAGCTCACCTCCGCCTCAGTTATAACCCATCTCTGTTCCCCTTTGCAAGGCTTGTCTGCAGTTGCCATCTCTATTTCAGTCCCCTTTTGCTCACAATCCAGACTCCAAACTTACAGCTTGTTAACGACAATCCCCCCAATCTAACAGTTCTGTGTTCATCTTCCTTCAGCACCTGAATGGGCCGACGACTACCTTCTTGAAACACTTTATTTCACGTCACGGAGAGCTCTCAGGTTCCTTTGCTGGCTCCTCCCCATTTTAGATGTTGGAGTGACACAGAGCTGACCCTCTCTCCTCCCCATCTACTTGGTTGCTACTCAAAATGTGGGCCCTGGCCCAGCGGCATCAGCATCACTGAGAAGCTTGCTAGAAATGCAGACCCTCAGGCCCCACATCAGATCTCCTGAAGCAGAATCTGTATCTTAACCAAACATGCTTATTAACATTTGAGAAGCTCTAATTTCCTGAGTAATTTCAGTCACATGGCTTCAAACGCCATAGAGATGACTCTCCAAAATGTTTACCTCCTATTACCCTAACGGTCATATGCGGGGCTCCATGCTGGATTCTACTAGAAATCTATTAGGCATCTCAAACCTAAGCGCAAACCATAAATTTTTATTCTTTTTCCCCCTTCAGGCCAAAAACTTGAGTCACCCTTGTCATCTCTTTGCCTTCCAATCCCTGGGCCAAAGTTCTGTTGGCTGTACCTTTAGTACACAGAGTCCTACCACTACTACTGGCCACTACTGCTGCTGCTACCACCCTAGGCTAAGCCACCAACACTCGATGAGAAGACTTCTGAGTTGCTATTAAATCTTCTGAGTTGCTTCTCCTAAATCTCCCTATTTTCACCCAGGTTCCCTATAATATTGTATACACAGTATCCAGAGTGACCTTTAAATATGTCAGACCATGGCTCAAACCCCTCAATGGCTTCCCAAGTTTCCTACCATGGCTTCCAAGAGTCCCCAGTTCCTAGCGCCTTGTACACTGTGCTCTAATGCCCTGCTTTAGTCAAACTGCCAAGCTTGTTCCCTCCTCCCTCCCTCAAATATTTGCCTGCCTTATTTCTGCTCTTAGCTCTAAGGATTACTTCCTTAGAGACACCTTTTTAAATTATCATAAATAAAAGACTCACCACCCCCCCTTCCATTCATTTCCAGCCCTTTACTCGGTTTTCCTTTCACTTTAGCAATTTACCTGACATTTTATGTATCTGACTCCTCCACTAGAATGGATCGTCCACAAGCAGGGATATTTCCTTTTTACGCCACAACTGCTTAAAACGGTGCCTGGCACATTAAGAAGCACTCAGATGTTGAGTATTCAAGCACTGGTGGTGGAGCCACTGGGGGCAGGAGATACTCTCATGTGTGTATAAGCATCTGTATATGCTTCAGATTTGCATAAATCTGGATGTAGATAATCCACAGCAACATTCATTAAGTTGAAAACTGAAATGTGGCAGTGGTTCCAAAACATTTCTATATATTACAATGGGGATCTTTTAAAAATTCTAATGCTTAAGCCACATTCCAAATGAATTTAGATCACAATTGCTGAGGGTGGGGCACAGATATCAGTATTTGTTGAACTCCCAGGTAATTCCAACGTTAAGTTTGGGAACCACTGGTATACACAGTATGAGTTGGTAACCATGATATGAGATCCAGAATATTCAACAAAAGAAATTCCAGTCCTAGTGCTATGGATGCTTAAGACTTCTATTTCCAAGATGCGTAGAAAACAAAACAAAAAGGCCGGGCGCAGTGGCTCAAGCCTGTAATCCCAGCACTTTGGGAGGCCAAGGCGGGCAGATCACGAGGTCAGGATATCGAGACCATCCTGGCTAACACAGTGAAACTCTGTCTCTACTAAAAATACAAAAAATTAGCCAGGCGTGTTGGCGGGCGCCTGTAGTCCCAGCTACTTGGGAGGCTGAGGCAGGAGAATGGCATGAACCCGGGAGGCGGAGCTTGCAGTGAGCCGAGATCGCGCCACTGCACTCCAGCCTGGAAGACTCCGTCTCAAAAAAAAAAAAAAAGAAAACAAAAAATTCATAAAACTGTTTCAGATATTAGGGCTTAAAGAGAGCACACCTTCCAGGATTTTCCAGGCTTGTTTTCCCGTCAAGTCTAATCCAAACTTGGACATTTCTATTAGGAAGTTGATTCTTTTCTCCCACCTGCCAAGGCAGATTTACGTAAGAAAAAGTGGTGACTGCTATGTAAGTCGCATCTGAAGGCTTTGGGGGTTTTGTCCATACTGATATTTTTAACGGTGTCAAGTAAAAAACCTCCATTCTGATGACAAGGTTGTAATCACTAAAACAAAATGCCATATTCTCAAAAGGATTTCCTTACAACTCAACTAAGTTATGATGATGAGAAAGGATTTCCTAAATTCTTTTTTTTTTTTTTTTTTTTTTTTTTTGAGACGGAGTCTCGCTCTGTCGCCCAGGCTGGAGTGCAGTGGCGCAATCTCGGCTCACTGCAAGCTCCGCCTCCTGGGTTCACGCCATTCTCCTGCCTCAGCCTCTCCTTGTAGCTGGGACTACAGGCGCCCGCCACCACGCCCGGCTAATTTTTTGTATTTTTTAGTAGAGACGGGGTTTCACCGTGGTCTCGATCTCCTGACCTCGTGATCCGCCCACCTCGGCCTCCCAAAGTGCTGGGATTACAAGCGTGAGCCACCGCGCCCGGCCGGATTTCCTAAATTCTTAATCATGCTAACGTTTCTCACTCAAAAGGTAATAGAATCAACTAGCGCCAGTCATGAATCCAAATATTCTTAGGACAGAAGCTAACAAATATTGCACATTTACCCATCTCCAAACTCACCTTTAAACTATCTTTATACCTCAGAATGAAGGACAAAATTAATGAAAGGAGAAGTCATGTCATTATTAAAATCCTCACTATAGTGCAAATACTAGAAATTTCCAAGGAATCTTGGAGATATTTAAGCCAACTCATTTTACAGGTGAATGACCTGACACCCAGACGAGGTGAAATGACATGCCTAAAAGTCACACAGGAGAGCTAGAAGAGAAAAAAACATTTTTTTTCCCAAAACAAGCAGACAGGATTTTTCATGTTAATCAAAAAGAATCAAGATCATCAGATTAGGAAGAAATGAGGAATAAAACATATGTTACACATAGATTTAAAGAACTAGTCAATCTGCTGCCCCCAAAACCAAAACCTTCTCTAAACATATGGACATATATCCATCAAGATGCTTACCCTTCAAATATCAGAATCTTGGAAAATTCAATTTACAAATACATTAATTGTATTATTATGATGAAGTAAGTTAACTAAATGTGAAAACATCAAACAGCACCAATACTAGAAGTTAAGAAGGTAAATACACTATTATTTAAAATAGTCACTGATTGGGACAGAAATGAACAATAACCACTAGCAAAACCATTTAAAACAACTCTCTGACATAAAGGCAATATGTAAAGACTACTATATGCCCTTTTCCACTGATAGGCCTGTGGCTAGGCATCCTGGCAGCGGGTCACATGGAAAATACTATTAAGATGAATTTTTAAATTGTTCAACCTTGAGCCGTGATACTACATAACCCAAAGTTTGCCAATGTAAGCCAATGTATATTTTTAGTATCCTAACTACTCTAACCTGTCCCAATTAAAACAAAACACAAAACAACTCCCTTATTAAGCACTAGATCAAGTACATCTATGAAGCAGCAGCAAGGCATTGACAAATGGGCTACTGACAGCGGATCAAACTGCTACTAAGCAAAAGACAGCAGCACGTACTCTCATAAGAGCACATTATTCCACATGGAATCCCAAATTACTCTTATCTCCAGTTCCTTAAACTCCTGGAAGACTAGAGATGAACAAGCCAGTGTATAAATAGGGCTAGGGAAAAAGAAGCTCAAATGGCATAGTGTCTGTATTTTAAAATACCCAAGATCATTTGATGCTTAAGAGAAATCCCACTATATCTAACATTTTTTTAAGCATGTATAACTAAAATGCTAGTGAAAGTTTTGTGTTTACCCAAAAAATAGCATTGCAGTTTTAAGTGAAAATGAAATAGGCATGGTTTGTGAAATTTTTATAATGTTTACACCACCCTCTTCCTGTTCCCTGCTCCTTTCATCAGGTGATCTGAAGACTACCTGGTTGGAAATATTTGGTAATTCAGTGCAGAAAATTAAGGTCACAGACAAAGTACAACAACTTTTAATACACCATTAATACTAATGATTAAAAATTATTGCATAGTCTTATGCATTTACCCTAAAACATTTTCTGAAAGTAAACGAATTATATAAAAGACAAATAACCCTTTAAAATGTGGATGGCCTTTACTACCTCGATCTTCTATCCTTTTTTGTCTTTTCAGTACTTTTGTCCATTGTTTTCTCATTATCTCCCCTGCACTTTGGGCAATACCATTTCCCCTTTGGTTTATAGGTAAGTGAAACACATGAAAAGTGAAACCATTCAATTGGACACTGTTCATTGTCACATCCTATCATCTCCCCGTAAGACACTTGGTTGCATAAACAGTATGTAGGTTCATTAGGATCTATTGCAAACTCAACAGGTGAAGCTTCCCTTTCCTGCTTGGCCTTGGAGCGTTTCTTTTTCTTTGCTGACTTGGATTTCTTTTCTTTAGGTGGCTGATCATCACAGTCTTCGATCCCATTTGCCATGTGACATAAATCACGGCTTTCACTGGTCCGCTGTCTGCGGGGTCTTCTTGAAGATCTTTCTGGTTGGCTGGAATCCATCTTTGCTTTATCTGGGGCTCGTTCACTTTCAGCAGGATCTTGGAAACACTGTGAATGTAACTCCATTTGTCTTGCCCGATTTTCCACCAATTCGAGCATTTGTGTAACAATCTGTATTTTTTCATCTCCCAATTCTTGACTATTAATTAGTGCTCTCTGGAGAAGCTGCTGTAGACGTTTCTTCTGGTTTAAATCATCTTCTTTCTTATACTTTTCATAGACATCATCAATTTCCTTTAACGTTTCTAAAAAGGGAAAAGAAAATGAGAACGTTATCATGTGTTAGCAGACACAACATTTCCAAGTTAGTTATTTTTTACAGAATTGAAGTTAGAACTCAAACCATAAAACCATACTCCTCTTTGGTACATATACATTAAAAATTATTTCATACAAAGACCACATTATCTAATATGAAAGTATAGTTAGAAATAAAGTAATGAAAAGAAAGGACACAAAACTAATACTCATTAATCTATATTAAAAAGAGGCTGGGTGCGGTGGCTCACGCCTGTAATCCCAGCACTTTGGGAGGCCGAGGCAGGTGGATCACCTGAGGTCAGGAGTTCAAGACCAACCTGGCCAAGATGGTGAAACCCTGTCTCTACTAAAAATGCAAAAATTAGCCAGGCATGGTGGCAGGCGCCCCTCATCATTTCAGCTACTTGGGAGGCTGAGGCAGAGAACTGCTTGAACCCGGAAGGCGGAGGGTGCAGTGAGCCGAGATCGCACCACTGCACCCCGGCCTGGGTGACAGAGCAAAACTCCGTCTCAAAAAAAAAAAAAAAAAAAAAGGGTAAGAGATGTTTAGCTAATTAATGATCAAAAGTATTTCTCATGGGCAGGAACACTGAATGCCACTTTAGTCTACTAAGTGCTGTAACACCTTCAAAACAACCCTATATATAAAATTTGCAGGCTGGGGTCCAGCTCTAAAACTTGAAAAGGTTATAGGACTAGGCTATAGATTACTGCCCAACTGTGTTTATAGGATTTACAGTCCAATCAATGACTTGTGACATGACTCCGGAGATACCATAGCTTCACTTTCACATCATACATTCTTAACAAAGAAGGCATAAGCAACTCTTAGCTTCCCATCATCTCACTTTTAATGGCTCTACTTTAGCCTCACATGGGAAATTCTGAAAATGAAACTATTTCCAGAGTAAAACTATTTCCAGAGTAGGTTCTGGTTCTGGCATCAACTGACCAAACCACTAACAAAATTACAATAAAGTCAGCACTCGATCATTCTGCCTTTGTAGATAAATCAGTAGTTCTAAGCTTTCTGAACTGCTGATTTAGTTGTATGGCACGTGGAATACATTTACTTAAATCAAATAAAAATAGCTGAGTCACTAGAAGGTATCCAAAAATCTGAAAATATAATTTCAGATGTCACCAAAAATTTACTTAAGATTAGTTTTGTTCAAATCTGTTTTATTTCTTATTCTTACAAGCTGTAATGCTATCTCAAAGAGTTCTGTCCACATGGTATTTTTCATACCACATGGCATACTAGTTTTATATTCCAATATTATAATTATTAAAAACAGAAATGTTAGACAAGTAGATATATACATTGGGGCTGTCTGCAAGTAAGGCACACAAAAGCAAATATTCAACAGAACTCATTAATTAGCTTCTCCCTGGGAATCGCAGGTACTCATACTTGATGTACAACTGCCTAACTTGGAATATTTAACAAAGTGCCACCACACAGTTAAGAGTACTTATACCTGCATAGCATATTTTTGAACAAAGTTCATGTCTATTCCATTTGCTTAGCTTGGCATCTAAGCAGATTTCTTAAGAACCTAATTTCCCTACAGGAAAAATAAGGAAACTGGTTCCCTCAGACACATAAAAAATTGATTAAAAAAAAAAAAAGGCAAATCTCTTTTCAAATATTTTGTACCTAATAATCAAGTGTTAGAGGCTAAGTACAGTATATATCATACCAGCACATTGATAGATGAGATAAAAAAATCAAGATACCTTATTATATAGTGAAAGAAGACAAGAAATTAACATTTACTCAGCCCCTTCTATGTGGTAAAGATTTTCTCAGTGAATCCCCACAGCAACCCCATGAGGAAGCCATCACTTCTGCTTGTGAAAAAAACTGCAACTCCAGAGATAAGAACCCGACTTTGAACTGTGCCAGATCTGTATGTCTGACCTCGCAGTTAAGCACTTTCTATAAACTATACGAAAGGCACTTGAAATTAAGTAGCAAAGTTTAGTTTCAAGGTTGTTATTTATCTAAGAAATTATGAGTGACAACACTAGAATAAAAATAAAGGTTCTCTAATAATCCTATCCCATAATAAGTACTTCAATTGTGAAATTGTTTTCTTCATTTCTCATAAGTTTTTCAGCAGTTCTGAAAGTGTCTCAAGTAGGTGAGAGAGAAATTTGACTGTCTATATAATTTATATCACTAAATATTGCTAGAAATATTAGATCCAAAACCAGAAAATACTTAAGCACTAGTGAAGATATAAAAAACATGAAATCTGAACCCAAAATATACATAAACATAAAACTGTGAAAGTTGAGCTCAGTAACCACGTGCAGAGTGAAAACTGGTGAGTTTTTAATCACTAATCACAAACTTCGTAGAGCTAAGAATTTTTATAATCTCTCAATCTTGTAAGGCCTACTATATTACTAATGTTACCAGAGCTATTAATACCTGACAATTATAGATGATCCCAAAGCAGATTTCCCTGTCAACAAATTATAGTATCCCTCACCAACTTCAAAGAGCTTAACTCTTGTGCCTTCAAAGAAATGTAAAAACCTGCAAGCTTGCTGGGCCCGGTGGCTCACGTCTGTAATCCCAGCACTTTCGGAGGCCGAGGCGGGCAGATCACCTGAGGTCAGGAGTTCAAGACCATCCTGGCCAACATGGTGAAACTCCATCTCTACTAAAAATACAAAACTTAGCCGGGCGTGATGGCAGGTGCCTGTAATCCCAGCTACTCGGGAGGCTGAGGCAGGAGAATCGCTTGAATCCGGGAGGCAGAGGTCGCAGTGAGCCAAGATCGAGCCACTGCACTCCAGCCTAGGGGACAGAGCAAGACTTTGTCTAAAACAACAACAACAATACAAACTGCAAGCTTTACAAACTTTGGTGTTATCTGAAAAACTAGAAAGGTTCCATATACAATTATTAAGCACGTATCATTTTTAGGTTACCATTTATGTTTGTGCTCCATATCTGAAGAAATCCCCTTGGACAGTTTTAATTAAAATTTAAATTGTTTGAAAACAAGGATATGCATCTAAAGTAGCAGGCTCTGGAGCCAAATATCCTACATCTAATTAACTGGACGAGTTACTTAAACCCCTGTAATCTGTAAAAGAAATATTTATATAATGGTCTGGACCCAGCGCATCAGTTTTAATTCCCTCCCCCCCCTCCCCAAACACGGATCAGTCCTATGAATCCTATGGATTCAGAAAACAGAAACAAATTTATAAACAAAAAAATCAGAGACTCTTATGTCACCCAAGAAGTGGATTCCTTACAGACTTTTAAACTATAGGATTACTGGCGTGTCTACAAAAACAGAGAATGGGTCCAGGAAATTATCTTTAAAGTCCGTATGGCTGTTTCCATACTATGTTCAAGGTCTGTTCCTCGATTCAAGGTTATTAAGCGCAACACATTTCCCCTTTTAAACTGCCCTCCTAGTAGCACCACCGTAGAAGGTAATAACACTGTAAGGAAGGTCGATTCTGTCCCGGCTTCACGGGTCGGCCCGCAAACGGTGGTTTCGCCTCAACACTTAAAGTCGGAGAAGGAGGGGCTCGGGGACGCCAGGCGGTTGCCCAGTCAACCAACCCACTTCCTCCTGAAGCCCGGAAGTGACACATGTCCCGGAACCTACGCGGAGCCAGGATCCGCGACGGTCCGAGATGCTGCTCGCCGTTCTGATCCATTGGTTGGGAAAGAGACTGGAAACATCACCGCAAAACATGCTGCAAAGCCCGACTCGGATTCCGCTGGGGCCGAACCAACGCCGCCGCACAGCCCCGACTCTCTCCCCAGCATCCGGCTCGCCGCCGCCCCTCTCGCGACCAGCCATTTTCCAGGCCCGCGGGAACGCGCGCCGTGCCCCTCCCACGCCCCACGTCACGCCCGCAGGCCCCACCCCCGGCGCGGGGGCCCTCCCCGCCACACACGCCCCTCTCTTCCTCTCCCGCGGGGGACCCCTCCCCTCTTAACCATTTTGCCGAAAGAGCTGGGCTAGGGCTGCG
Source organism: Symphalangus syndactylus (assembly GCF_028878055.3). NCBI lineage: Eukaryota > Metazoa > Chordata > Mammalia > Primates > Hylobatidae > Symphalangus > Symphalangus syndactylus. The sequence continues at coordinate 156,672,567 of NC_072426.2, read as the reverse complement.
ACGCGAGGCGGCCGCGAACTTTCCCGGGGCCAGAGAGCGGAACGGACTGCTCTCCTCCGGGCCGGGGCAGGAGCGCGGAGGAAGGCCCCCTCAGTCCGCCTCCGCGGCCTCTCGCCCCCTCCCCCAGCACGTTCCAAAGCACCCGCACTCCGGGGTGGGGGCGAGTGAGGTGGGGAAGCGCGCCCCACAGACCAGCGGGAGCCCGGCCGCTCACTCCCTCCGGCCCTTGCCCGGCTGCAGTCCCGGGCCGGGGCGGCAGGGTCTGCGGCACGGGGCGGGCGAGCGCCTGAACAAATGCTAGCTGCTTAAAATGGCTGATTCCCCTCAGCGGCAGCTGCAGCCGCTGGGTCTGCAGCGGGGGCTGACGAGCGGCCCCCACCCCCACTCCGGGGACCCCAGAGAAGTACTCGCCCACCGCGGGGCAAGGGAGGGCCGCAAACCCGGTCTCCAGTCCTCCCCGTCCCGCTCGGCAGACCCTCGGTGCGCTCGGGGAGACTGTCACGGGAGAAAGGGAAGGTGGCACTCCCCCGGACAGGCTCCCCGCCACCGGCTCCCGAGGCCGGCAGCCGCGCGGTCCCTACCTTGATATTTGTTGTCCAGCTCTCGAAGCACAGACACGTTCCTCTGCATGTCGTGGGGCAGCGACTCTACGCACTCAAGGTAGTCCTGCACGTAGCAGGTGAGCAGCCGGCTCCGCTCCCCGGTCAGGAGCGCGGCCGACGAGTACAGTTGCTGCTGCTGCTGCCCTAACATCCTGCCGATCCGCGCCGCCGCCTCCGCCTCCGCATCCAGCAGCTGCACATGCACCGGCCGCGGCCGCCGCGGGCCCTCAGCTCAGCAGCCCGGCGCCGCGGGAACCCCGCAGCCGCTCGAGAGGGCACGGCCGCGCTCCCCGATCTCCACTCCCCCTAGAGCAGTCCTCACTCCCCGCCCCCGCAGCACCAGCCCAGGGGCGGGGCGAAACCGGGGCTCCCTCCTTTTTCCCCTCCCGCTCCAGGACCGGAGCAGAGGGGATCCCCTCGGTGGGGCCGGCGCCGGGGTCCCAGGCGCTGACACTTCCTGTCCCCGTCAGAGTCCCCAGATGCTACGAGTGCCGTCTCGCAGCCTGGATCCCCATGACAAGCCCGTCGCCGCCCGCCTGTCCCCAGTCACCCTCCGTGCCTGACGGAGAGCCTCCGGCTAGCCTGCCCCCGCCCCTCCGCCCGCGGCCGCGTCTGCGCCTGCGCAGTGCTCGCTCCGAATAAGTCCTGGGCCCGCCCCTACCGCCTACCGAAGGGTTCGCATTCTCCCGCCTTCGCTCCGCCGCCCGGGCGATTGGTCTGCCGGCTCCGGGCTAGTGGGGGAGGGTGTGGGGGGCGGCCAAACGGCAGGCCGCGCCCCGCCCCCCTTAAAGGGGAAGCCCGGGGAACCAGTCTCTGCGCCCCGCATCTGAATGGGACCCGGGAGGGGAGACGGCTCGGTCCTTCCTGCCGTCCTCCCCGCGGGGAGGGGCAGCTCCTCTCGGCTCGCTCCGCCCGGCCACACCGGCTTTTTCCCCATCAGGCGGTCCGACTGCGGCTCCTCGCGAGCCTGCAAAGGAGCAGCAGGCGGTTCCTTTTCGGACGACCTGGAGCGAGGCCTGCAGGACTGCGCGCCCCGGCGGGCGGCGGGCGGCTCCCGGCATGCGCGGCGGCTGCGTTCCCGCCGCCTCCGAGCTCGCCTGGGGCTGCCGCCCGCCTCCTGCCGGGCCCTCAGGCTCGCCCGCCACCGCGGGGCTTGATCGGGGAGGTAGGCGGTGCTCCCTCCGGCCCCCGGCGTCGTGTGCGCTGCGGGTTTCGTGGCCCTTCCCCTGCGCTGGAATCTTCTGTGTCATTTAGGGGGAGGGGATGCGGGACGGCATCTGCCTGCCAACGCATTGGTCCCACAGACAGACTTTAAAAACAACTGCTTTTGGGAGTGTCAGAACATTTAAGCACAGGACGTCGGCGAGGCTTCCTGGCGGAGTGGGGCACACGCCAGCTTTACGGGACTTTTTGGTCAGTCCTGCCCCGGGACTACAATCGGAGGGGACCTGGGGCATGGAGGAGACGCGAGTAAAAACCTAGTCAGCGGGCAGGCCCTCGGCCCTATAATCTACGTGATCTAGTGGGGTTTAATTTCGGTGTAGTGTAAACGAGATGCCAGGCAGAGGAGCTGATTTTAATTACAGATGGACATTTTTGAAAGAAATGGGTGCAAGTAGAATGAATGCATGGAGAATTTTAATGGAATGCCTATGTAAACAAGCCCAATTGCGAGTACTACCTTTGAGTTAAAAAGAAAATGTGAGTGAGTGGTGACAAATTTGGATCTTCTTAGATCCAGTTTGCAGCGTTGGTACACCTGAATGGTGACCTATTTAGAGCACTTTTGAAACAGCTGTTAATAGTAACTAGCCTTTGACTTGCAAAGAGAAATCTAGATCTTTATCTAGAGGAAATTTTAAATTTCAAACCAAAATAAAGCACTCCAGGCAATTTGACGTCTTGGGACGTCAACTATTTCAAAGGACTGGGAAATTGTCTTGGGTTATTATCCTAGGACACTGAGGTTTGGGCCAGTATTAAGTCGACCCAGACAGTACAGTGGATAGTATTTCTGAGAACATTCGGGGATTTTACTGTTCTTGAAATCTTTCGGCCGAGTCTCGTCAAAAAACCGCCACTGTGAAGAACTGAATTTTACTCGTTTTTACTTGAACCTTGCTATTTTTGTTTTCTCACAAGTTTGAATAAACTGGTCTTTATCAAAGGCCCAAAATAATGTGGGGTGCCTTGTTACAGGTCAGACACCGAATGTACCTGTGGATTTTATTCAGTCTGATAAGTGATCTGCAAGTAGATAAGAAATGTGTTTAGAAACTAGAAGGGGAAAAAGGCAAAGATGCAGAATACCTAGAGTACTCCAGAAACAGAGCAAGATGAGAGGAGGGATGAGCATGGGATACGAGACATTGATAGCATTATTTTCACCTTTTATAATTCTGTTGAACAGGCTGGAAAACCAAAAAAAAAATCCAAAGAATATTTTAGCTGTTATTGATCTAAAACTATAAAACACTGTAATATGATAATATATGTATATGTATGAATTATTTTAGACATGCGTTTCTTGCTATATTTATTTTAAAAGGTTAATCTAAGACTTATTCTTGCCACCCCGAAAAAAAAAATCGCCACAAACCCTAAACTCAACTCTTGACCTCGGTTATTGAGCGCTGTCCTTCCCTTCTGAGTGGTCACTTAACTGGAAATATGGGGCCTCTTCAGATTGAATTTCTTGTCTTCTAAATGCAAAATTTAAAATCTCCCGTTCTCAGCAACTAGAAATTAATTTATGTTATTTAATCCTGTGAATAAAGCAAAAGGGCATTTTATTTGCTCTAATAATAATACAGTGTATTATCTACCATAAAGCAACCTAAAAAAAGATAAGTAACTGATCTCCCCAAATTAGTCTGGGATTACCTTGAATTTCTAAGTCAGTGACTTTAAGAGGTCCCTGGCAGGAAATGTGTATGCCCCCGTACCTGTCTCTTGGGGAGAGCAACAACTTCAAACTGGTTGAAAACAAACTGGCAAGTAATTGTGAAAGATTCCTAAAGATGCCTGCTGAGAAAATTCAGCTTCTGTGAGTCAGACCAAATAAATGAAATCCTTTTCTTTTTTCTACTTTTTAATATTTTTAAACTTTTATGGAAATTTTCAGACAAAGGCAAAAGTAATACTACAATAAATCCTTACATACCGTTTACCCAGCTTCAACATTTAGCAACATATGGCTAAGATTATTTAATCTATAGCCCTTCACACTCCCTCACTCTTGCTGGATTTTTATCATTTTATCTGTAAATACTTTAAATATGAATTATATTTAATATGAATAGGTAAAATATAACAGTTGTTTTTTGTTTGTTTGTTTTTGAGACGGAGACTTGCTTTTGTCGCCCAGGCTGGAGTGCGATGGGGCGATCTTGGCTCTTTGCAACCTCCACGTCCCAGGTTCAAGCGATTCTCCTGCTTCAGCCTCCCAAGTAGCTGAGATTACAGGCATGTGCCACCATGCCCAGCTAATTTTTGTATTTTTAGTAGAGATGGGGTTTCACCATGTTGGTTAAAGCTGGTGTCGAACTCCTGACCAGTGATCCGCCTACCTTGGCCTCCCAAAATGCTGGGATTACAGGCGTGAGCCACCGTGCCTGGCCAAGATAACAGTTTTTTAAACATAACCGTAATACCATGTATTCTGCCTCTCCAGATTTTCTTACTATCATTTAATAACTACACAATTCAAATTTTCCTATTGTCTCATTAAATCTTTCACATATGGTTTAACAGTATCCAGCAAATCCCATGCATTTTATTTGGTTAATGAGGTCTTTTCCAAACCAGTAAGAGGCAGTTTATTCCCTGTTTAATTCAGTGAAGCAGAGAGCAATGTTTTTCTGAGGAAGATATTTAAGTAGTTTAAAATCACTGCCCTTAAATATGGAGAAATTCAAGAAGAAATCCTCATATGAAAAAGTCACCAATTGATAGCGTGTTGTAAGAAATGTAATTGTACCTGATGCAGATAAATAAATCTTTAATAATCTAGGAGGCTGTGTTAGAGTGTAATTTGTTCTAGAAGGTCCAGTGAAGCATCTTAAATTATAGTGAAAAACCCTAAAACTTTAAATCAATTCATTAGTACAAAAAGCAACTAAAGAAAAACCTAACAGTCCTGTAATCCCAGCACTTTGGGAGGCTGAGGCAGGCAGATCACGAGATCGGGAGATCGAGACCATCCTGGCTGACACGGTGAAACCCCATCTCTACTAAAAATGCAAAAAATTAGCTGGGCGTAGTGGCGGGTGCCTGTAGTCCCAGCTACTGGGGAAGCTGAGGCAGGAGAATGGCATGAACCCGGGAGGCGGAGGTTGCAGTGAGCTGAGATCATGCCACTGCACTCCAGCCTGGGTGACAGAATGAGATTCCGTCTCAAAAAAAAAACAAAAAAACCTAATAGTTTGCATCTCCACTGAACTCAGTTTCGAAGCATTTTTTATTACTTTATTACGTAAGTAATACTATTGTAGAAAAAATTTAAATAGAAATAAAAAGATATATAAAAGTCACTACAAACTGGAGATAACTTGTCAATATCTAAATATGTTCCAAGATGTAATTCCATTTTAGCAGTTCTTTTGCTTTAAGAAAACACTTTGGCTAGGATTGAAGGACAAAGTTAGGCCAGGTGTGGTGGCTCATGCCTGTAATCCCAGCACATTGCCACGAGGTGGGCAGATCACCTTAGGCCAGGAGTTCGAGACCAGCCTGACCAATAATGATGAAACCCCATCTCTACTAAAAATACAAAAATTAGCCGGGCGTGGTGGCATGCGCCTGTTAGAAAGGAGAATCGCCTGAACCCGGGAGGCGGAGATTGCAGTGAGCCGAGATGGCGCCATTGCACTCCAGCCTGGGCAGCAAGAGCAAAACTGTTTCATTAGAAAAAAAAAAAAGACAAAGTTAAGAAAATATCAGATTCTGTAGAAGGAATATTAGAAATCTGAGCAATATCCCCCTGTACGTGGAGTTTATGTGATAGACTGCACAGATTTAACTGGTGTATACGGTCCATCCTACTGCTTTAGATTATAGTACTATTCAGCATTAGGATGACTACTAAAAGCAAAACATGATCCTAAAACGTTTTAACGAAGGGACTGTGTGAATGACTGGGATTGTAGTGAAGAGGAAATTCAGTATAATAAGATCTCATATTTTCATAACCAAGAAAAAAGGCAAACATAATATCCCCTTAGCTATCCCAAAGAGAAAAAATAGCACATATGGTATACTTTGCATATTGCTGACCAGAAAAACATTCAACTTTCCCTGGCTAGTTACCATAGTTACATGAGTCCTTTATAACATCAAGAGGGGGAACTAGGTCACAGTATTGAAGGAGTTTGAATTATGCAATTATGTTTTCTAAAAGCAGAGGAAAGGGTTTTTAATTTAGAGAAGAGAGATTTATATTCTGCTCAAAATTGAAATTTTGGTCTAGTTTTGCTGGCAAAACCTAAAAATTTGTCCAAAATTTAATAGTTGATATACTACATATAAATTATTCAACCTATACAAATAACATAATAGCTAGATCCATAAAAATGACATATTCTGTCTTTGTAGATATCCTTTTTTCTCAATGAACTGCTACCCGAAAATGTTTTTGCAGGTAATCAGGAAACCCAACAATTGCCTAGCGTCTGAGAGTAGCCAAACCATGTGTAAACTAAAGCCTTAACTCTTCCGGTCTTTGAAAGTGTGAGGTAAACGTTGGCACAGTGCCTGTCAGATGCTACTCTTTGTTGTACAGCAATTTTCCTATTGATTTCATCAAATGGAAGTGAGTGGCAGGAAGGGAATGTATTGAAAGTTGTGGTGGCACAGCCTTCACCCTTCCTTTATATGTATTATTATTATAATTATTTTTACTAACAACCTTACAAAAAAGATGTTTTTATTTAAAAAAAAAAAAAGGCCTGGCCTTGTGGCTCACCTATAACCCCAGACTTTGGGAGGCCAAGGTAGGAGGATCACTTGAGAGCAGGAACGTGAGAACAGCTTGAGTAGCAGAGAGATCTTGTCTCTGCAAAAAATTAAAAAGTTAGCCGGGTGCAGTGGTGTGCACCTATAGTATCAGCTACTTGGGAGGCTGAGGCAGGAGGATCCCTTGAGCCCATGAGTTTGAGGCTGCAGTGAGCTAGGATCGTACCACTGCACTCCAGCCTGGGCAACAGAGTGAGACCTTGTCTCAAAAAGAAAATGCATCTCAAGGTTGCATGATTCCAGATCGTTGTTTTCAGTCTCATGATCACTCTAGACTCGTAGTTTTTTAATGCTGAAGTTATCTTAGATCAACGATTTCTCCAAAGGAAGGAAGAGCAGGCAACAAGCAGCCCAACTGGGTAGCTGGAGGAGCCAGTGCTGCTGATGGTAGTTTATCCTAACCATCATCTATGTAAGGATGGGGAAGAGGATGGAGATCACTATTACAGATCACCTACAGACCAGTTTTTTTACAGGTGATAGTATTGGGACCCAGATAACTTAGCTTGCCCAGTGTCATATAACAATCCATAAAATAAGTATATACCTAAAAGTTTAAGAGTTAAACAAATAATTATGTTTTTTTCGGCTGACAATTATTGAAGGGAGAAGCGGGCCCATGGGAAAAAATTAAGAACTCGGATATCATAAAATATTTTTCTGTGAAGTCTTGCAGCAAATTTAACAACATCTCCTCTGAAGGAAAATCAGAATTTCCTGAAGAATAATGTTTCAAGTAACCACCCAGTCAAAAGTACTAGAAACTGTGTATAAAGGATCAATGCCTTATGCCTTCAGCACTAGCTAAAGAATAGTCTTTTAAAAATGAAACTAATGCTATCGGCTAGGTGCTTTTTGCTAAATCTATCATTTATTTGAAGTACTTGATTATTTAATGAGGTCTTATTAGAGGTATTGTTACATTAATTGCTCTTAGCATGGTTAATTTAATCCAATATTTAGTAAGTATTGATTATCTTTCATGAGCAACAGATTGTTTTGTTTTGTTTTGTTTTTTGAGACGAATCTTGCTGTGTCACCAGGCTAGGGTGCAGTGGTGTGATCTCAGCTCACTGCAACCTCTGCCTCATGCGTTGAAGCGATACTCCTGCCTCAGCCTCCCAAGTAGCTGGGACTACAGGCACACGCCACCACACCCAGATAATTCTTGCATTTTTTAGTAGAGACGGGTTTTCACCATGTTGAGCAGGATGGTCTCGATCTCTTGACCTCGTGATCTGCCCACCTCGGCCTCCCAAAGTGCTGGGATTATAGGCATGAGCCACCATGCCCGGTAAGGGTAACAGATATTTAAAAATTATTTATTTCCATAAATTGACATTCTCTGACTGTTTTATACATGAAACCAGTATATCTCACTTTACACAATACATATGTTTCTGGAAAATTGTATTTAAATCTTATTTTGCTAAATCGGGTGATTTTAAATGTGCCAGTTCTATAAAATGAGACCGAAATTTTGAAAATGAAAATATTCATTTAATACGAATAATTTATCTTATTTTATTTCTTTTTCTCTGTTGTTACCTTGAGAAAACATAGGTAGTGTTCATTAACTGCAGTCTAGATGTACTTTCATTTTCTTGTTCTAACTATACTGTACATTGCAGATATTTTAGTACAACATCTTTTCATCACAGAAATGATGTCTTCAGGGAAAAGACTTCGAAAAAGTGCCTGAAGTGACAGAACACATATTTTCTTCTGGTATCTGGCTAAAGTAAGTACTAAAATTGATTAAAAACAGAGATATAAAAGATATGAGGGAAAATTATATGGGAAGTATTAGAAGCTAAAAAGCTATATGTTAAGGGGAAAGAAGAATCAGAGAAAGAAATGATTATTTGAGCCCTTACTGATGATGGTAGAATATTAAAATTAAAATTTAGGGACTGAGATATACAAATTTTATTTATAGAGACTATTTGTGATACTTTTTTTCAATAACAAAAATAGTTGCTGGCCAGGTGCGGTGGCTCATGCCTGTAATCCCAGCACTTTGGGAGGCCGAGGTCAGGAGTTCGAGACCAGCCTGGCCAACATGACGAAACCTCACCTCTACTAAAATACAAAAATTAGCTGGGTGCAGTGGCAGGCATCTATAATCCCAGCTACTCAGGAGGCTAAGGCAGGAGAATTGCTTGAGCCCACGAGGCAGAGCTTGCAGTGAGCTGAGCTGAGATCGCGCCACTGCATTTCAGCCTGGGCGACAGAGTGAGACTCTGTCTCAAAAAAAAAAAAAAAAAAATTGTGTGTTTGTGTATGTGCATATATATATGTGTGTGTGTGTGTGTGTATAGTTGTAATACAGGGTTAGAGCAATAGCATATCTAACCTAGTCTTCAACTTGATAATTGGCATGTTGATTAAAAAATAATTTCAAAAAGCCAAGTGACTTCCTTATATGATATTACATTTAGGATATCCTAAACAATGTTAACTTTGTATTCAGATTAAATATCTCTGGAAAAATAGTCTGGCAATATCTAGAGGCTTCATTTATCCTTTTGCACATTTGTTTTTCTTTTTTTGGTATATGTATTATTTTAACAAAAATTTATGCTTCATCTAAAATATAAAAGAAACAAAAAACTGGGTGGGTGCGGTGGCTCATGCCTGTAATCCCAGCACTTTGAGAGGCCAAGGTGGGTGGATCACGAGGTCAGGAGATCGAGACCATCCTGGCCAACATGGTGAAACCCCATCTCTACTAAAAAAAATACAAAAAATTGCATGATGTGCGCGTGCCTGTAGTCCCAGCTATTTGGAAGGCTGAGGCAGGGGACTCGCTTGAACCCGGGAGGCAGAGGTTGCAATGAGCCGAGATCGCGCCATTGCACTCCAGCCTGGCGACAGAGCGAGACTCCGTCTCAAAAAAAAAAGAAAAGAAACAAAGAACTTTATGCGCTTTCTGGAATAACAAAATGCAAATGTAATATTATCTACCAGGAAAAGAGTAGATAAGTAGATACACCAAATAGTTGGATTTAGTTCACTTTTATGATAATTTTTTTTACTTATTAGTCATGTCTGGTCTTAGTATACCAGCATTCTAATAACACATAAATTATTACACAAATTAAAGTGAAGAAGTACCACAATTGGTAAATTTGAAGCTTCTGAAGACTTCTCACTTTAGGAATTAATCTAGGCAGTTTTGGCTTAGAAACACATTTTTTGTGAAAAATTTTTAGCAGTTTAAGAGAGGTTCTAGGTAACCCTTTTCTCATTCAGTATAGCCCTCAACGTGCTGCTAAGAGCTTTAACAATTTTTGCAGGATCTCACTTGAGTATTTTAGGTTCAGATGGAACAATTCTTATCACTTTTATGAATCAGATGTTTTAAAATTCAAATTTAGATTGATGTTAAATGTTAACACCATCTATAACATCTGCCTACACCCTCAGAAGGGACCTATGAAATATTAACTAGCCAAGGAATCCTTTTCTGACTGTGGTCTTTTCTGTAGGAATGAAATTTGGCAGAAATATTTAATGAAGAGCAATGTGAACATAGCAGTTGAGAAAGGAGAAAGGTTGGGAGAAGACTCCAGATGTCGTAAAGCAAAGAGAGGATGAGGCACAGGAAGCAGCTCTTATTATTTCTGTTGCACTTTGGCTCAGAGAACTCCAAGCAATTGATTCTATCCTAAGGACATATTTTTTCAATTTGAGATATAATTAATTTGTTTTCCAGTAAAACAGATATTAGTAGATTTATAACATACAGGAAACAATCGAAAATAGAGATAAGTGGTAATAATACCTCATTATGTATGACATCTTTTTCAGAAAATTATACTTCAGTGTGTGGTGCATTGGCTTTCTAGGAAAGAATGGGAGGGAGAACCCTGCTGAAATGAATAATGGCCTGGGGGAGAGGGGAAGAGAAGCAAGAGAAAGGAGCAGTTAAGAGGAAAATGAGGTCATATGGAAAGAAGGAAATAGATCAGGGCATCTTTAGGAGCTAATATCAACTGGGTTTAGTGACTGTATTTAGAGGATGGGAGAGAAGAGGTATCATCTAGGGGTTTGGCTTGGGCCACAGGTAGATCTTGTTAAGGCTGTATGAAATAGAAAATCCAGGAGGTAACGCAGGTGTGTGGGGGAAATGATACAAATGTAAATCATACAAGGATATGAACCCTGTAGATTTTACAACTTTGAGCTCTATCTTTCTTAGGCCTCCTCTTCTAAGCAGCATAAACTACTGCTGCCTACATGTTGCCTGTTCATAAAGGCTGAGGCAGGGGAGTCGCTTGAACTTGGGAGGTGGAGGTTGCAGTGAGCCCAGATCACACCATTTCCCTCCAGCCTGGTGACAGAGCAAGACTCCACCTCAAAAAAAAGAGAAGAAAGAAACAAAGAACTTTATACACCTTCTGGAATAACAAAATGCAAATGTAATGTTATCTACCGGGATAGAAATTGGAGGCTAGAATATGTTGGGTAGGGTAGAGAGACTAGAGGGAATGATTTAGCAATAAAATAGGTTTAAATATCTTCTCACATGCCCAGACTTAATTAGCTTTGTATTATTCCTATTAGTAAGCCAGGAATTAGTACTAGGTGATAAGCAAGGATGCGCAGGGCCTTTGAGGAAAAGAGTCATTGTAGCAGTTCTGGTTGCTTACGCCTTGCATGTCTCCAGGGGAACCATCTCTGACCTTGGCCAACCCCTGGATTGCAATCCTTGGAGTGTTCTTTATGTTAGTGATGATGATTTTGTTGTATACACCTGGAGCATTGGACCATTCCATACTGGCTCACCAAGTTGCATTGCACAAACCCCAAGATTGATAAATAGGCACCTGGTTTTATTATTGGGCCCCTGAGTTTTGGTTGCCATAGCCAATTCCACAGCAGAGTATGCGTACATGAACAGCCTCCCACAAAAGCCTTAGACCCTGAGACTCAAGTGGGATTCTGTGGGCAGAGACATTCCACACGTGTCTGTAGTTTGCTGAGAGAGAGAGAGAATTCCTGTGTAGCTGCAGGCAAAGGACAACAGAATCCTATGTTGGACCTCTCTGGACTCCACTGATGCATCTTTTCCTGTTGCTTTTGCTCTGTATCCTTTGCTGTCATTAATCTTAGCCACATATTAATATATAACCTGCTATTGAGTCTTGTGAGGCCTTCTGGGATCACCAAAGGAAACAACCATATACCTAGTACTGAAGAGATTCTTTTTAAAGCCCAATTTGTCCATCTGAGTCTTGACAGGATTCACTGAAAAAGAATAATCAACATATGTGAGTATCTGCAGTGTCGAGGTTTAAATGAAATCAAGGCTTTGGTCTTTGTCCATGAGACATTTATAGTCTTTATAGGGACATGACACATGTTAGGGAAATGCTTATGAGCATAAGTATAAATAAAAGCAAATTGGCAATGACGGCAGAATTAAAGAGAGATTAAAATTGGTAAAAGTCAAGCAAGGCTAATGAAAGATGGTAGGTATTTAAGAAGAGATATAGGACTGCATTATCAAATGATAGCCATAATTTTCCCCCATATGTACTTTAGCAGTATGTAAAAACTGTAAAACAAAAAACTTTTTTCTTGGGTTTTATCTGATATATTCCAAGCTCAACTCAAGTTTGATGAATTATTTGTATGGAATCTAAATTTGTACTAAATCAAAATTTAAGTGTTTTATGCAAAAATTTTTTACGGATTTCAGCTGTGGGATAATGTTCTCATGTGTTATTATCCCAGAGACTCCATGCCAATTCCTATTATAATTAGTCACACCTGATAATTCCTTCAGTTGTGTGGTTAAGCTGCTTGTGTCCAAAGCAGTTTACCTGAACTATACATGTGCAGGGCAGACTCTAAGCAGCCCAGATTAAGAAGGAACTTTGAAGGTTCTGCTTCCTGTAATGGCCAGATAGCTCCTGTCAGATCAGTGTTCCTGCAAATAACAGCTATACATTCTGAACAGAATTTTAAAATCTACCAAAAGGCAGTGGAGAGCAAGAAAAAGAAGGCAAATTCTGGACAGGAGTCCACACTTGGAAGAAGGAAATAGCAGTTCTTGAGTTTCATTATCTAAGAATGTCATTTAGCCTTGGGGCAGGTCCTCATCAGTATCATGTAGAATGACTATAACTTTCAAACTTGCAGACTTACTGGCTTGAAGAGCCAGAGGTTGGAGTCCAGGACAACCACAGGGTGGTGTATGGTCTAAAGTTAATACCATGTATTGCCTTGATATCTGGTAAAATCAGGAAGCCCTTGAATGGCCTAACTACAAGTTCCTGTCCACACTCCGCTCCTTAGCTCAAGGATCAGGCACATTTCCTGCTTATTCCTGAGTCACAGGTTTTAGTTCCCTGACAGCTTATGGAATTATTCATCCACACCAGTCACATCCTCCCTCGGGAACCAGGAGCGACCTCATCCTCTTGATACTACAAACCCTGTACCCGTAGTTGTTCTCTATTTCCAGGTGCAGGCCCCACCTGGCCCTGTGTGGAGTGGGTGTTCTCCTCTGCTAGGCTGTGAGTTTATGTGACTAGTACACTGCTGTCAGTCTCATCTGTGTAGTGCCTAGTGTTGTGTTTAGCCTATTCCCATAACCTTATAGTAGAAATCCCTCCCTCACCAAAGAGGTGAGGAGGAGGGATGCAAACACACAGCAATGGGAAGTAGAGGAGAAATCACAGAAAAGAGAGATTCACAAAGGAGGAGCCTTAAAGACTATATAGAAACTGCCCAAATTTCTTGCCAAACCTGAACTACACATGTACACAGCAGACTCCAAGCAGACCATATAAGGCTTAAATAACTGAACTGAGAAGTTTGAGTTCATCCAAGTGTCCAGGAAAGAATCAAAATTACCAGGCATCCGAAAAAATAAGAAAATGTGACTCAAAGTCAATCAGTTATCCCAGGATGAACCAGATGTTGGAATTAGAGACAAAAATTTTAGAGCAGCTGTCAAAACTATGCCCAAGGATTTAGAGGAAAATATACTCATAATGAATGAAAAGATAGGAAATCACAGAAGAGAAAAAGAAACCATAAAAAAGAACCAAAGGTTAATGCTAACATTGAAAATATAATATTTAAAATGAAATTTTTGCTGGATAGCCTTAAGATCAGAATAGAGGCCAGGTGCGGTGGCTCACATCTGTAATCCCAGCACTTTGGGAGGCGGAGGCAGGTGGATCACCTGAGGTTGGGAGTTTGAGACAAGCCTTACCAACATGGAGAAACCCCATCTCTACTAAAAATACAAAATTAGCTGGGCGTGGTGGTGCATGCCTATAATCCCAACCACTCAGGAGGCTGAGGCAGGAGAATCGCTTGAGCCCAGGAGGTGGAGGTTGCAGTGAGCAGAGATCACACCATTGCACTCCAGCCTGGGCAACAAGAGCAGAACTCTGTCTCAAAAAAAAAAAAAAAAAAAAAGATCAGAATAGAAATAACAGAAGAAAGTATCTGTGAATTTGAAGGTAAAGCAATAGAAATTATTCAATCTGAAGATCAGAAAGGAAAATAAAATAAGGAACGGTGCCTAAGAGACAGGACAATACAAAAAGATCTAACATGTATAGGGTTCCAGAAAGGAACGAGAAAATGCATGCCCATTATTTGCTGCTGCCATGGCATGGGGGTACCCCGTCCCCAAATTGTGCCCAAAAGGCAACATAGAGGAGACTGAGGAGGGGGTGGAATAGGAGCCACAGGAGCTAAATGAGACCCATCATGACAATGGCATCAAATGGAGATGCTCCCAAAGAGCTCTGGTCTGTAGCTGGATCCATTTCTGATCTCTCCCTCTTCATGGCTCAAAAGATATACAGATTTTCCAGAACAGCCTTGTGGATTGCAACCACTTTCTTTATACTCCTGGCTCTTCTGTTGTCTTTGAGACTAAGTCACAAGTGGAACAACAGCAGCAACTAGAAGCAGCAGTGGATACTTTCTAGGGCCTACCACGGGGCCTACCACAGGCTCTCCCTTCACTCCTGGAGAGATCTAGATTGTTACTGCCATATATGAGCCATCTTGGTGGGAGAAGTTTGAAATTAAAGTCTCTAGACTGCTGATGATTTGGATTTTTTTCTTTACTTTGGCACATTGATCTATCTAAATCAGGTCAGGAGAATCCTCCTCAGAGCGTTTCACAGAGAGACTCCCAAGTTGCAACTGTGTCCTCCATGCTTTTCTGCCCTATTTTTTCTCTCCTCACTCAGATACCACAGTACATCAGTGCAGAGGGTTACTCCATCTCCAGCCACCCTACCCCTTTTACTAGATTTTTCCTAACTGATCTTCTCACTATCCCATTGTAGGGCAGGAACTGATGCTAGTGGAGGGATGTATCCTTGACCATCAGTCAGAAGGAGGAAGGATGTGCACATGGCATGAAGCAGACAAAATGCATTACAGCTGTAGTATAAAGTGGATGCTGTGGATTTCTATGTATGTTGTAAAGGAGGAAGGCCAGCAGCAAATTCAATCACAGAATGGGAACCTTGGAGGACACAGTAGGAGATCATTTCCTCTGTGCATTTTGGCTGTTAGACTTGTATGTATGTTTTATTTGTTTGTTTTTTGAGATAAGAGTCTCTCTCGCCCAGGCTGGAGTACAGTGGTGTGATCTCGGCTCACTGCAACCTCCATCTCCCAGGTTCAAGCAGTTCTTCTGCCTCAGACTCCCAAGTAACTGGGATTACAGGCACCCACCACCATGCCCAGCTAATTTTTTGTATTTTTACTAGAGATGGGGTTTCGCCATGTTGGCCAGGCTGGCTTCAAACTCCTGGCCTCAGGTGATGCACCCACCTCTGCCTCCCAAAGTGCTGGGATTACAGGTGTGAGCCACCATGACCGGCCTGTGTGCATGTTTTTAAAAAGCCAGTGCTCACTTTTTGTATTTAAATTTCAAAAATGAGGCTGGGTACAGTGGCGTGCACCTGTAGTCCCAGCTACTCAGGAAGCTGAGGTGGGAGGATCACTTGGGCCCAGAAGTTTGAGACCAGCCTGGACAACATAGCAAGACTTCATCTCAGAAACAAAAACAAAAAACAAAACACAGCCAAACCATTGAAAGGGAAAAATAAAAAGAATATCTTTAGAGTAACCAAAGGAAAATGACATTTTATGAGGGGAACAAAGATTTGAAATGCCATTGACTTCTCATCAGAATCAAGTGAAATGACATATTTAAAGTTCTGAAAAAAAAGAAAGCATCAACCCTTTATCTGGAAATAATCTTACAGATGAAATGAAAATATCATGCAATAATGAGGGCAAATTAAATACATTTTTACTTAAAACTTAGAATCTGTCACTAGCAGACCTGTGCTACAAGAAATGCTAAATGAAGTTCTTTAGACAGAAGGGAAATAATACCAGATGGAAACCTGAATGTTCAGGAAGGAAGGAAGAGGCTCAGAAAGGTAAATATGTGGGTAAATATAAAAGACTCCTTTTCCTCATAATTTCTTTAAAATACGTGGCTGTTCAAAGCAAAAGTTGTAACAAACCCTGTAATGAAATTTGTGACATGGAAATGTGATGCATTTGACAACTAATTAAAGTACAGGTAGAGTGCAAGGGGCTTGTATTTTACTTGATGTGGCACAATATTAACTTTAAAAACACAATGAAAAGTTAAGGTTGTTTATTGTCATCTCTTGGGCAACCACAAAAAAGCAACTCAAAGACCGTTTTGCTAAATTCGGCCATAGCAATAATTACATTGTATTTGAATAAACTAAAAACTCCAATTAAAATGCAAGGATTGTCAGAATGCATTAAAAAGTAAGGCAATTATATGCTGTCTATCAATGATGCTATTTAAATATAAAAACAGATAGGTTGAAAGTAAATGGATGGAAAACGATAGGCACAAAATATAAGCATAAGAAGGTTGGAGTGGCTATTTATCACATAATGTAGATTTCCAGACAAAGAGAATTATCAGGAAAAAGAGGGACTTTTTTTTTTTTTTTGAGATAGAGTCTCGCTCTGTCACCCAGGTTGGAGTGCAGTGGTGTGATCTCCGCTCACTGCAAGCTCCGCCTCCCGGGTTCATGCCATTCTCCTGCCTCAGCCTCCCAAGTATCTAGGGACTACAGGCGCCTGCCACCACACCTGGCTAATTTTGTTTATTTATTTATTTTTTTGTATTTTTAGAGACGGGGTTTCACCGTGTTAGCCAGGATGGTCTCTATCTCCTGACCTCGTGATCCGCTTGCCTCAGCCTCTCAAAGTGCTGGGTTTACAGGCGTGAGCTACCGCGCCCAGCCAAAAATGTTTATGGTGAATTTGAAATAGGATGTCGTTTTTTGATAATTGAATAATTTTTATGTGCAAAGTTAGATTTCCATACTTTTTTTTGCTGGTTAAAATAATGTAACATACATGAACAGTTTTACATACTTGAGTTTTTTTGTAATATGATAAATAACACTTGTCCTGAAACGATGAACATTTCTCTCTGAGGGAAGTACTGAGTTTATTCTAAAGAGCAAATAAAGGCTGGCTCATAGCCAACTGTCATTCCTTAATGTCTTTAAATTCCCCAGAGTCTTCTAATATACACATTCCACCTCCTACGTGGTTCGAAAGTAACTGACCAAGAAATAGATTTTTTTTCTTAAATAGCACGTTTCCCTTTAAAGTTACGTGTGAATTCAGTTTTATAGATCCATTTAAGAAAATGATTAGGAGAGCTGCTATTTCACATCAAAGAAGAGTTTTAATAAATCCTTAGGTTTTTGTTTAAAACTCTTTACATTTCACTGAATATTTTTGGTTTGTTCTTTACACTGACACTGACGTAGGCAGCTTTTCACAGATGAAGAAATAGGCTTACAGAGGCTAGATTCTAACATGGAGGTCAGATAGCTACTGAATAGTGGAGCCAGGTCTTCTGGTTTCCAATAAAAGTCCTTCCATTATCCTGTACAAATTAAAATAATCTTTTTTTTTTTTTTTTTCTGAGACAGGGTCTCACTCTGTTGCCCAGGCTGGAGTGCAGTATTCTGATCACAGCTCACTGCAGCCTTGACCTCCCAGCCTCAAACTATCTTCCTGCCTCAGCCTCCTGGGTAGCTGGGACCACAGATGTGTGCCACCACACTAGACTAACCTCTGTTTTTGATACAGATGATGTCCCCCTATGTTGCCCAGGCTGGTCTCAAACTCCTGGGTTCCAGTGATCCTCCTGCCTCAGCCTCCCAAATTGTTCGGATTACAGGCATGAACCACTGTGTGTGGCCTAAAAAGATCTTTTATTTTTATTTTTATTTTTTTTGAGATGGAGTTTCACTCTTGTCATCCAGGCTGGAGTGCAATGGCATGATCTCGGCTCACTACAACCTCTGCCTCCCAGGTTCAAGTGATTCTCACGCCTCATCCTTCCGAGTAGCTGAGATTACAGGCACCCACCACCACACCCAGCTAACTTTTGTATTTTTAGTAGAGACGGGGTTTCACCACGTTGGCTAGGCTGGTTTTGAACTCCTGACCTCAGGTGACCCACCCGTCTCGACTTCCCAAAATGCTGGGATTACAGACATGAGCCACCCCACCCGGCCAATTTTTTTTTTTTTTTTTTTTTAATAAAGATGAAGTCTCACTATGTTGCCCAAGCTTGTCTCTAACTCCTGGGCTCAAGTGATCCTTCTGCTCTGGCCTCCCACAGTGCTTGGGATTACAGGTGTGAGCCACTATGCCCAGCCAAAACCAATTTTTAAAAAAGAAAAATATTTTTAAAACATCAGAGTGGAAAAGATTCTTAAACAAGATCCTCAATTCACAAATGAATATGAGTACACCAAAATTAAATAGTTTTGTTCAAAGAAAGAATAGACCATGTTAACACATAGGTAACAGACTGGAAAGAAATACAATATATAAAAGCAATAAAGGGATAAATAGCTACAAAGAACTTCTGCAGGCCGGGCACTGTGGCTCACGCCTGTAATCCCAACACTTTGGGAGGCCGAGGCAGGTGGATCATCTGAGGTCAGGAGTTTGAGAGCAGCCTGGCCAACATGGTGAAACCCTGTCTCTACTAAAAATACAAAAATTAGCCCTGCATGGTGGCGGGCACCTGTAATCCCAGCTACTCAGGAGGTTGATGCACGAGAATCGCTTGAACCAGGGAGGCAGAGGTTGCAGTGAACTGAGATCGTGCCACTGCACTCCAGCCTGGGCAACAGAGTGAGACCGTCTCAAAAAAAAGAACTTCTGAAAATCAGCAAGATAAAACAGGAAACCCTAAAGGAAGATTAGTCAAAGGCTATGAGTAGGAATTTTCATAAAGAGATTCTCAGCCTCATTAGCAGATCACTTGAGGTCAGGAGTTTGAGACCAGCCTGGCCAACAGGGTGAAACCCTGTCTCTACTAAAAATACAAAAATTAGCTGGGCGGGGTGGTGGGTGTCTGTAATCCCAGCTACTCAGGAGGCTGATTCATGAGAATGCTTGAGCCTGGGAGGCAGAGGTTGCAGTGAGTCAAGATGGCACCATCACACTCCAGCCTGGGTGACAGAGCAAGACTCCCTCTCAAAAAAAAATAAATAATAAATAAATATATTGTTTTTATCTTTCACACTTTTAACCTAATTAAGGTTTATTTTTTATGTTGTATATAGTAGAGACATAATTTATTTTCCATGAAGCAAGCCATTTTTCCATTTTCACTAAATGACCATTTCCCCTAGGATTTGTCATGCCACCCCCAGGTGATTCAGCTATCGTGCATACTCCATTCTTTTTTTTTTTTTTTTTTTTTTTTTTTCAGAGTCTTGCTCTGCCACCCAGGCTGGAGTGCATGGCATGATCTCGGCTCACTGCAATCTCCGCCTCCCAGGTTTAAGCAATTTTCATGCCTCAGCTTCCTAAGCAGCTGAGACTATAGGTGCATACCACCATGCCCAGTTAATTTTTGTATTTTTAGTAGAGACAGGGTTTCACCATGTTAGCAAGGCTAGTCTCGAACTCCTGACCTCAAGTGATCCTCCTGCCTTGGCCTCCCAAAGTGTTGGGATTACAGGCGTGAGCCACCACTCCCGGCCCACACTCCATTCTCTACCATTCCTGGCTCTGTGCCTTGACTCTTTTCCATTCCCTTGTTCTTTCTCTATGCCCACTACCCCAAATACAGAAATTTAAAATTTTGTTGGCTGGATACTGTGACTTTATATTGATAGTCAATTCTTTCCTCTTTTCTTTTTCAATTCTTTATATAATTCTTATATATATATAATAATAATATAATTCTTTTTCAATTATATTAGCTAGTGTGTGGAGGTTTATTTATTCACAAATATTTTAGCATTTATTTGTCAAATTCTTGCAAAAAATCTTGATAGGATTTTTATTAGTATTGCACCACACTTATAGATTAACTTTGGAGGACTGAACAATTCTACAATGACAAGTTGTCCCAACCAAGAGCATGATATTAATATCCATTTATGCAGAAGTTATCTTCTCCTTATTTATATATTTTCTCTTTATTTGAATTTTTTTAAAGTAGTACGTGCACATAGTACATGCAAACAGTAAAAAGGGATATCAATAAAATAAGTACAGTTCTGCCCCTGACCTCGGCCCCTGCAGCTTCTCTTCCCAGAGGAAGAGCCAGTTTCTTCCCAAAAGAAGCCAGAGATTTGCTACGCATATACAGGCATTTATGGATGTTATAGGATGTTAATTGGGACTGTTCCTGTCAAAATTTCAGTAGAGGCAATGAGTCTGTATATGTTACATTCCAAATAAACCATCATGCAAAAACTTTAGCATAGATAAATGCGTCTTTTTTTTATTTTTTTTTTGAAACAGAGACTCGCTCCATCACCCAGACTGGAGTGCAGTGGTGCAATCTCGGCTCACTGCAACCTCCACCTCCTGGGTTCAAGTGATTCTCCTGCCTCAGCCTCCCAAGTAGTTGGGCTTACAGGCCTGCACCACCTTGCCCAGCTAGTTTTTGTATTTTTTTTTTTAAAGAAGTCATAAACAGCATTTATTACCTTGGTATATCATACTGGTCTTATTGCTGTTCCTTCACATTTAAGTGGCTTTCCATCTTTCCTGCCTCCTGCCACAGCCTGGTTACACAGTGCATGCCTGAACTGTTAGCCCACAGCAGCAATATGCTTATTCCATCTGAGAGGTGACAGCGTGCTGGCAGTCCTCACAGCCCTCACTTGCTCTTGGCATCTCCTCTGCCTGGGCTCCCACTTTGGCGGCACTTGAGGAGCCCTTCAGCCTGCCGCTGCACTGTGGGAGCCCCTTTCTGGGCTGGCCAAGGCCGGGGCCAACTCCCTCAGCTTGCAGGGAGGTGTGGAGGGAGAGGCACGGGCGGGAACCAGGGCTGCACGCAGTGCTTGCGGGCCAGCGCGAGTTCCGGGTGGGCGTGGGCTAGGCAGACCCGCCCTCGGAGCAGCCGGCCAGCCCCACCCGCTACGAGCAGTGAGGGGCTTAGCACCTGGGCCAGCAGCTGCTGTGCTCAATTTCTCGCTGGGCCTTAGCTGCCTTCCCGCGGGGCAGGGCTCAGGACCTGCAGCCTGCCATGCCTGAGCCTCCCCTCCCCCTCCGTGGGCTCCTGTGCGGCCCGAGCCTCCCCCAGGAGCGCCACCCCCTGCTCCTCGGCGCCCAGTCCCATCGACCACCCAAGGGCTGAGGAGTGTGGGTGCACGGCGCAGGACTGGCAGGCAGCTCCACCTGCAGCCCCTGGTGTGGTATCCACTGGGTGAAGCCAGCTGGGCTCCTGAGTCTGGTGGGGACGTGGAGAACCTTTATGTATAGCTAAGGGATTGTAAATACACCAATCAACACTCTGTATCTAGCTCAAGGTTTGTAAACACACCAATCAGCACCCTGTGTCTAGCTCAGGGTTTGTGAATGCACCAATCGACACTCTGTATCTAGCTAATCTGGTGGGGACGTGGGAGAACCTTTGTGTCTAGCTCAGGGATTGTAAATGCACCAATCAGCGCCCTGTCAAAACAGACCACTCGGCTCTCCGTAAAATGGACCAATCAGCAGGATGTGGGTGGGGCCAGATAAGAGAATAAAAGCAGGCTGCCCTAGCCAGCAGTGGCAACTCGCTCTGGTCCGCTTTCACACTGTGGAAGCTTTGTTCTTTCGGTTTTTGCAATAAATTTTGCTGCTGCTCACTCTTTGGGTCCACGCTGCCTTTATGAGCTGTAACACTCACCGCGAAGGTCTGCAGCTTCACTCCTGAAGCCAGCGAGACCACGAACCCACTGGGAGGAATGAACAACTCCAGACTCGCTGCCTTAAGAGCTGTAACACTCACCGCGAAGGTCCGCAGCTTCACTCCTGAGCCAGCGAGACCACGAACCCACCAGAAGTAAGAAACTCCGAACATCAGAAGGAACAAACTCCAGACGCGCCACCTTAAGAGCTATAACACTCACCACAAGGGTCCACGGTTTCATTCTTGAAGTCAGTGAGACCAAAAATTCCGGACACACATCCACATCCGTAACATCATGCGTTCACAAGGTGAAAGTTCTGGTCCACAAACCTTTCCCTACAGGAAGTTCAATGGTTGCGAAAGAATCTGTAGTAAACCAGGCCTCCCAGGATGGTGAGCTCCAGTAAGATGATGATGGAAAGCAGCAGCTTATTGTCACTTTTCTGGATATTGAACAGATAATCTTTCGACTTTTGTTCAAGTTTTGAGTTGTGTTTACCAGTCTACTCTTGGTGTGTTCTAAATGGTCTCGTTGTTCCCCCAGCTCTTCTGTGGTTTCTGAGCCAATCTGGTCAGTCTCCGTGGCAATCTGATGAGAACGTTCAATACTTTGGGTGGCCCGGTTCAGGCTTTCAGGGCCTTGCAGAAGCATTGCCCTTTGAGACTGTAGCCGATTCATATGCTCATTCTCTACAGCATATATGCCATATTTCATGTCTCCTCGCCCTCTTGGTGTGGCTGTCAAAGGCGTGCTTCTCACCTCTGGATGGAGTTTGGCAAGGTCCTTCCGGTAGTTTCGAAGCTTAGACATCATGGGGTTATGGAAAGACATAACATAGCTCCTCCTCCATCCCTGCCAGCATTTAATTTGCTTCCTGTTGCTTTTCATCAAAATCCCTGATCAACGTCTCTTGAGTCTTCGCCGTCCCCAGCAGCCACTCGGGCACCCCTTGTAGGTCTTCATGGAGGCCGCAGAAGATTTCATGCAGCTTCTCGAAATGCTCCGAGGAGGCGGCGGAGGTGGCCATGGCACAGGCCGTGCTCCAGCAGTGGCCACCAAGATTTGGGGCGCTGGGCCCTCTCCTAGCCTAGCGGTCAGCCGCCCAGCCCTGTGACCATCACAGCGACCACCGCACCACTGCCGCCCAGGACGAGGCTCTTCTGGGGCACTATTTTTTTGTATTTTTAGTAGAGATGGGGTTTCACCATGTTGGCCAGGCTGGTCTCGAACTCCTGACCTCAAGTTATCCGCCGACTCCGGCCTCCTAAAGTGCTGGGATTACAGGCATGAGCCACCGCGCCCTGCCAATACATGCGTCTTGAGCCCCTAGTCTCCATTAAGTATTTTAAAAGGTAAATAGGTAGTTAAGATGACTATAGAGATGGCTGTGCTGTGGAGACCTCCAGAGAAAGAGGGTGGGAAAAACCTCAGGTTGGGAGGGAGGACTTAGTGGGACCTCTCAGAAAGTCTAATATGTTCACCTGTAATTAAAGAGACACAGTGCATTAACCGAATCTCACCTAGTAATCAAAAAAGACAAAGAAGAGACAACTAGCTCCTGAAAAGGCAGGCATGAAGAAGGGGTCGTCGATACTTTGGGATCAGCCTACATTCCTGAGTTTGTCAGGCGCAATGTTGCTTGATATTTCCTGCAGACATGAAGGCCCCAGAGTCGGGAGCTATTTAAAATCCTGACCAAGAGGAGCAATGGAACTCCACGAGAAAAATGTCCCTGTGGAGTGGGCCATGGAAAATCCTATAAGTGGAAATGTCACCAATAGGAAAATACATTGTCTCGGTCATGGGAAACACACTCATAGATTCCTAGTAGAGGCCTTTGAAGGACAAAAGCATTTACTATAGAAAGAAACACTTTTAAACTCCTACCAGGCCCAAGGAATGAGAAGTCATTTTATTTAGTTTTCAGATTTAAATCCCTAATGATCAATCATATGAACATAGTCCTGTTTAAAAATCAAACATTCTCTAATAGTCATATCAAAGTATTTTTATGGTAATGTGGAGTATTAGTAACAATAGGGCCAGACGCGGTGGCTCATGCCTGTAATCTACCACTTTAGGAGGCTGACTCAGGCACTGCTTGAGCCCAGGAGTTTGAGACCAGTCTGGGCAACATGGTGAAACTCTGTTTCCACAAAAAATACAATAAAATTAGCCAGGAATGGTAGTGAGAGGTGACAGCATGCTGGCAGTCCTCACAGCCCTCGCTTGCTCTCGGCGCCTCCTCTGCCTGGGCTCCCACTTTGGCGGCACTTGGGGAGCCCTTCAGCCCACCACTGCACTGTGGGAGCCCCTTTCTGGGCTGGCCAAGGTGGGAGCCGGCTCCCTCAGCTTGCAGGGAGGTGTGGAGGGAGAGGCGCGAGTGGGAACCGGGGCTGCCCACGGTGCTTGCGGGCCAGCTGGAGTTGCAGGTGGGCGTGGGCTTGGCAGGACCCGCACTCGGAGGAGCCGGCCGGCTGGCCCTGCTGGCCTCGGGCAATGAAGGGCTTAGCACCCGGGCCAGCGGCTGCGGAGGGTGTACTGGGTCCCCCAGCAGTGCCAGCCCACCAGCGCTGCACTCGATTTCTCACTGGGCCTTAGCTGCCTTCCTGCCGGGCAGGGCTCAGGACCTGCAGCCTGCCATGCCTGAGCCTCCTACCCCCTCCATGGGCTCCTGTGCGGCCCAAGCCTCCCCGACGAGCGCCACCCGCTGCTCCACGGCGCCCAGTCCCATAGACCACCCAAGGGCTGAGAAGTGCAAGCGCACGGCACCGGGACTGGCGGGCAGCTCCACCTGCAGCCCCGGTGCGGTATCCACTGGGTGAAGCCAGCTGGGCTCCTGAGTCTGGTGGGGACGTGGAGAACGTTTATGTCTAGCTCAGGGATTGTAAATACACCAATCGGCGCTCTGTATCTAGCTCAAGGTTTGTAAACACACCAATCAGCACCCTGTGTCTAGCTCAGGGTTTGTGAATGCACCAATCCACACTCTGTATCTAGCTACTCTGGTGGGGCCTTGGAGAACCTTTGTGTTGACACTCTGTATCTAGTCAATCTAGTGGGGACACAGAGAATCTTTGTGTCTAGCTCAGGGATTGTAAACGCACCAATCAGTGCCCTGTCAAAACAGACCACTGGGCTCTACCAATCAGCAGGACGTGGGTGGGGCCAGATAAGAGAATAAAAGCAGGCTGCCCGAGCCAGCAGTGGCAACCCACTCGGGTCCCCTTCCACACTGTGGGAGCTTTGTTCTTTCGCTCTTTGCAGTAAATCTTGCTACTGCTCACTCTTTAGGTCCACACTGCTTTTATGAGCTGTAACACTCACCACGAAGGTCTGCAGCTTCACTCCTGAGCCAGCGAGACCACGAGCCCACCTGGAGGAATGAACAACTCCAGACACGCCGCCTTAAGAGCTGTAACACTCACTGCGAAGGTCTGCAGCTTCACTCCTGAGCCAGCGAGACCACGAACCCACCAGAAGGAAGAAATTCCAAACACACCTGATCAGAAGGAACAAACTCCAGACATGCCGCCTTTAAGAACTGTAACACTCACCGCGAGGGTCTGCAGCTTCATTCTCAAAGTCAGTGAGACCAAGAACCCACCAATTCTGGACACAGTAGCTCGCACCTGTAGTCCCACCTGCTCAGGAGGTTGAGGTGGGAAGATCACTTGAGCCCAGGAGGTTGAGGCTACAGTGAGCCATGAGCGTGCCACTGCACTCTAGTCTGGGTGACAGAGTGAGGCTGTGTCTCAAAAAACAAACAATAGTCCTCAAAGTCCAAGCCTTGGTTTTCTCTACCATGCTGTAAGGTACAGAATTTTTATATTTTTATTTGTTACAGGGTCTGTCTCTGATGCCCAGGCTGGAATGCAGTGGCACAATCATAGCTCACTGCAGCCCCCAACTCCTGGGCTCAAGCAGTCTTTTGCCTTAGCCTTCCAAGTAGCTAGGACTACAGGCACAGGCCACCACACCTGGATAATTTTTTAATTTTATGTCGAGATGGCGGCTTCAATATGTTGCCCAGGCGGGTCTCAAACTCCTGGCCTCAATCCATCCTTCCTCTTCAGCTTCCCAAAGTGCTGGGATTACAGGTGTGAGCCACCACACCTGTCAAGTACAAAATGTTGAGGCTGTAGTTGAGAACTTTTTTTGCTCCATACAATAGATGTAAACCTACTATTGAAAGTATGGCTGGGTGCGGTGGCTCACACCTGTAATCCCAGCACTTTGGGAAGCCAAGGAAGGTGGATCCCTTGAGCCTAGGAGTTCAAGATCAGCCTGGCCAACATGGCGAAAACCCCATCTCTACTAAAAATACAAGAATTAGCCAGCCACGGTGGCACATGCCTGTATTCCCAGCTACTGGGGAGGCTCAGGTATGAGAATCACTTGAACCCAGGAGATGGAGGTTGCAGTGAGCCAAGATCATGCCACCGCTCTCCAGCTTGGGCAACAGAGTGACTGTCTCAAAAAAAAAAAAAAAGATGTTGACTCTCTTTTGCAATCCCTCTGCAGTCTTATTCCATGTGGAGCCATGGAGGCCTTCCACCCTATAGGAAACACAAATTTCAGGCCCTTTAATTTGCATAAAGAAATTTCCGGCCAGGCGCGGTAGCTCACACCTGTAATCCCAGCACTTTGGGAGGCCGAGGCGAGTGGATTACCTGAGGTCAGGAGTTCGAGACCATCCTGGCCAACATGGTGAAACCCTGTCTGTACTAAAAATACAAAAATTAGCAGGGCGTGGTGGTGTATGCCTGTAATCCTAGCTACTGGGGAGGCTGCGGCAGGAGAATTGCTTGAACCCAGGAGGTGAAGGTTGCAGTGAGCCAAGATCGTGCCACTGCTCTCCAGCCTGGGATACAAGAGCGAAACTCTGCCTCAAAAAAAAAAAAAAGAAAGAAAGAAATTTTCATCTTGCCACCTACAAATCTGAAACCTGAAGTGATCGGATCTCTTTTTAATCAATAGAGATAATTTCCATGCATTTATTTTTTGAAAAACTTTTGTGTTATGGTGATCATTTTTTTGTTGTGGGTTTTTTTGGGGGTAGAGAGATTATAAAAATGACATTGTTAAGGGTAGAAATTTTCAAAATAGAAACTAAAATGAATATTGAAATTCCACAGTCGTAATTCACCATACAAAAATTAAGTACTTATAGTACTGTTTTGTATTTCTTTCTAGTCTTTGTTCATCTGTATCCTTTTCAGAAAACATAATTGAGTTGATAATGTATATACTAAGTTGTATTATTTATAATGGCTAAATAATATCCCATGACCACCTATGTGCTTGTTTTTATGTATTTAGGATTATTTCCTTAACAGAGGCCCCTTAAAGCAGAATTACTGGGTAGAAGCTCTTGCTACATATTAAGAATTGGGCAGATTCTGCTCCTTCCCTTCCCACTTTCTGCCCTGTGAATCATTTGGCAATATCCACAATGGTAATTGCGTCCTTCTGTGCTTTTATTTTATACTCATTGGGATCTCATATTTTTCTCAAATTCCTCTTTCAGCTGCAAAATCTTGTGCAAAGCCTGCCAGCTAGCACGATGGGACCCCTGGATATAGCTATGGCAGCCCCACCTAAAGGAAAAGAGAAAAACACAAGACTTACATTTTATCCATCCAGCTTTCTAAATGCATCTC
The DNA here is from genome assembly GCF_028878055.3 of Symphalangus syndactylus. Classification (NCBI taxonomy): domain Eukaryota; kingdom Metazoa; phylum Chordata; class Mammalia; order Primates; family Hylobatidae; genus Symphalangus; species Symphalangus syndactylus. Next base: position 156,645,072 of record NC_072426.2, on the reverse strand, counting down.
TTTCTAGCAATCTTAGCCACAGAGATACACATCAGAATTCAGGGACTAAATGTTACCAATCTTCTACTTTGTGCTAAGTATTTTACATGTTTCATTTTAATGAACCTTCAATAGCTGTTAGATTAAATAGGTCTCATCTTTGTTTTATAGATGCAGAAATTGAAGCACAGATTTAAACAACTTGCATTAACTAATAGGTTGGAGATTTCAATCCAGGTTTTTCTAACTTCAAAGTTCTTTCTCCTAGGCCAGTATCCCTTCATAGTTAAAAGAAAACTGTGGTCGGGGGCAATAGCTCACGTCTGTAATCCCAGCACTTTTGAGAGGCCGAGGCCAGAGGATTGTTTGAGCTCAGGAGTTTGAGACCAGCCTGAGCAACATAGTGGGACCCCATCTCTACAAAAAATTAAATTAAAAAAAAATTAGCCAGGCATGGTGACATGTACGTGTAGTCCCAGCTACTCAGGAGGCTGAGGCAGAAGGATTGCTTAAACCAGGGAGGTTGAAGCTGCAGTGAGCTATGATTGAACTGCACTGCAGCCTGGGTGACACAGCAAGATCTTGGGAAAGAAAAGAAAAGGAAAAGAGAAGAGAAGAGAAAAGTAGAGGAGAGGAGACGAGAGGGAAAAGAAAGGAGGGAAGGAAGGAAGGAGGGAGGAAGGGAGGGAACGGAGTGGAAGGGAGGGAGGAAGGGAAGGCTGTGAGCAAATGCCCCGTGGATGAAGTTCCCAGATAATATTTTGGGGAGGAAAAACTTTCCTGTGTTCTCTTAAGTTCAGTGACTGGAGCCTGTGAATTAAACTGGCAAAAGACAAAGGCATACAAACCTATTTGATGTTAATATTTTAATTATTTTTTATGTGCTTAAAAGCGTTCATACGAAGTGAAGACCCAAAGAAGTGGTTAAACTCGGGGCACTTAAATACCATCTTAAAAAGGGCAACAAAACGTAGAGAAGTGATAAGACCAAGGAGAGAGGAGTGGAGCTTCTAGGGTGGCAAATTCTGGGAAGGTAAAATATGGGGGAAACTCATGGGAAGATAAGGTTAATTCACACAGCCGCATCTCGGTACACCTCCATCTCCAGAGATAAAGGCTGTTTTTCCCTTCCTGGTACAAGAGTGGGAGATATTTTCACAAAGGGAAACTTGTGCCCTGCTTTTAGGTAGAAAAGGGGAGGACAGAGAGTATTTCCTGCACCTGCTATTTCACAGTTGCCTTCAGTTTAAAATAATGCTTTTGCAAAGTGGCGTATTTTGGGGTGCCAATTCTGAGCTTCTTAAATTTATGGCTTTTTTTTTTTTGAGACAGAGTCTCTCTCTTGTCACCCAGGCTGGAGTGCAATGCTACGATCTCGGCTCACTGCAACCTCCGCCTCCTGGGTTCAAGCGATTCTTCTGCCTCAGCCTGCTGAGTAGCTGGGACTATAGGCACGTGTCACCATGCCTGGCTAACTTTTGTATTTTTAGTAGAGACGGGGTTTCGCCGTGTTGGCCAGGCAGGTCTGGAACTCCTGACCTCAGGTGACCCACCTGCCTCGGCCTCTCGAAGTGTTGGGACTACAGGTGTAAGCCATGGCGTCCGGCCTATGGCTGTTCTTTAATGTGCTTTGATAAATAACTCAGATCCAGTTTCCTCTTATTCTTTGCTTTCTTCCATTACATTTTCCTCATGTTAAGGCCACTTATTCTTGAGGTTTTCCCTTTAGATTTAGCTCTATCGCTGTGAAATTGGAACTTTAATTGGTAGCATAAAATAATTTTCTAAGAAGATTGCTGTTGATTGCTATTAGTTGTTGTTAATTAATAAAAAGCATTGCTGATTTAGGTTCTGGGTTTATTTTTTGTTTGTTTTTGTTTTGAGATGAAGTCTTGCTCTGTCACCCAGGCTGGAGTGCAGTGGCACAATCTCAGCTCACTGCAACCTCTGCCTCCCGGGTTCAAGGGATTCTCCTGCCTCAGCCTCCTAAGCAGCTGGGATTACAGGTGCAGGCTACCACACTCGGCTAATTTTTTGTATTTTTAGTAGAGACAGGGTTTCACTGTGTTAGCCAGGTGGTCTCCATCTCCTGACCTCATGATCCGCCTGCCTTGGCCTCCCAAAGTGCTGGGATTACAGGCGAGAGCCGCCGTGCCCTACCTGTTCTTAAATTAAGAAGATTCAGGCAAATTGTTTTTGTGTTCCAACAGTAAACAAGCTGATGCAAAAGAAATAACTATTACCGAAACGGATAATCTTTTCTTACACTTTTCCTCATCCTCAGTAGTATTAAATATTCACTGTGTTATAAACTGCTCAGGCCAATGCCATCTGATTTTAATGATACCGTTCGTTGCTCCTGGAAACCGACAAAGAAATCAGAATTTACAAAGACCATGAAAACGAATCACACTCACAAGTGAGACAATATATGATCATGAAAGCTGCGGGAAGAGTGTGCATCATTCAAAGCAGAGAATGAAAAGAAAGGCTGTGCTGGGTTATGGTGTATTTATCTGGTTGGTACATGAAAATCTTCACTGAAGAGAATACTAAAAGGCAAAATGTTAAATGGCCAAAGCCAGGGAGCAAATTATTGCCAAACTTAGAAAAAGGGTTTTCAGCCAGTGTTGCCCTTAATGGGGTCTCAGACCACCTCCATCAGAATCGCCATTAGCATTTACTAGAAGTGCATATTTCTGGACCTCAGCCCAGACCTAACCTGAAATCTCCAAAAACGAGGCCCCGGAACCTACGTTTTAAACAAGTTCTTTCCGGGCCTGGCATGGTGGCTCATGCCTGTAATCCCAGCACTTTGGGAGGCTGAGGCAGGAAGATTGCTTAAGCCCAGGAGTTCGAGACCAGCCCAGGCAACATGGTGAAACCCCGTCTCTACAAAAAAAAATCCAAAAATTAGCCATGTGTGATGTGCACCTGTAGTGCCAGTTACTCAGGAGGCTGAGGTGGGAGAATCGTTTGAGCCCAGAAAGCCGCTGCACTCCAGCCTGGGTGACAGAAGGAGACGCTGTCTCAAAAACAAACAAGCCAACTGAGTTCCCTGTGATTCTTTCACCAAGTGGAGAACCATGGACGTAGTCTCTGAGCCCCCACCAGTTACTGAAAGAAGTATGGTCACCTTGTAGTCCGACAATTTTTATCTTTGTTAGTGACTAATTGTTGACAAATATTTTCCTTCAAAATTTGCATTCTTGAAATAATCACGCATGTAAAAATCCTTCTAAAATATTCAATTTAAAATTTGTATTAATGAAATGCTTTCTACCATATTATATGACAGATTTGCAGATATGAATCTGATACCAAATTCAGCTGAAAAAATCTTCTTCATAAAATGCTAAGACATTCAAACCATTTACTAATCTGTCAGGAAGACATTTGAAATACGAACAACATGATGTGATTTGCTTCACAATGAGCTGATAGTTGTTAAGCTGGGTGATGATTATATGGGGGTTTGATGTATTATATTATATATGTATATTTGATATACTCCATAATTTAAAAGTTAAAAAAAAAAAGCTGTCCACCCAAATGCTTTTAAAGACTCTCTCATTAAGATATGTAATGTACCCGGTATTTGTTTTTACTCCCTTTGTTTTGCTAGTTAGTAGGTATTTTGGATAGAAAATTAAGCACATACTAACTGAACATTGATTGTAATTGTAAAGCTCAGTTAAGCCAAATGGCATTAAAAAGCCCCAGGGAATGTTTACAATTGATAAGATATTTGTTGTTATTATTATTTTGAAACAGGGTCTTACTCCTTCGCCCAGGCCAGAGTGCAGTGGTGTCATCATGGTTCACTGTAGCCTCCATCTCTTGGGCTCAGGCAATCCTCCCTCCTCAGTCTCCCGAGTAGTTGAGACCACAGGTACGTGCCACTGCACCCAGCTAATTTATTTATTTATTTATTTATTTGTTTATTTTATGTATTCTTTATTTTCTGTTTATTGTTGTTGGTACACCCTCGTAGAACACTAGCTAATTAAAAAAAGCTTTTGGTTTTTTTTGTAGAGATAGAGTCCCACTGTGTTGCCCAGGCTAGTCTTAAACTCCTGGGCTCACACAAGCCTCCTAGGTCAGCCTCCCAAAGTGCTAATCCCAAAGTGAGATTACAGGTGTGAGCCACTGCACCTGGCCACAATTTTTTTTTTTTTTTTTTTTTTTGAGACAAGAGTCACGCTCTATTGCCTAGGCTGGAGTGCAGTGGTGTGATCTCAGCTCACTGCAACCTCCACCTTTCGGGTTCAAGAGATTCTCCTGCCTCAGCTTCCCAAGTAGCTGGGATTACAAGCATGCGCCACTATGCTCAGCTAATTTTTGCATTTTTAGTAGAGACAGAGTTTCACCATGTTGGCCAGGCTGGTCTTGAACTCCTGACCTCAAATGATCCGCCCACCTCGGCCTCCCAAAGTGCTGGGATTACAGGCGTGAGCCACCGCATCCTGCCCCGAGATTATTCTTATTCTTATCATTATTATTTTTTGAGATGGAGTCTTGCGCTGTCGCCTGGGCTGGAGTGCAGTGGTGTGATCTCGGCTCACTGCAACCTCTGCCTTCCGGGTTCAAGCGATTCTCCTGCCTCAGCCTCCCAAGTAGCTGGGATTATAGGTGTATACTAAGAAAATCTTACAGTGTCCATCAACAGATGAGTGGATAAACAAAATGTGGTATGTACATGAAAAGGAATATTAATCAGTCTTAAAGAGGAAGGCACTTTGGGAGGCCAAGGCAGGTGGATCAGCTGAGGTCAGGTGTTCAAGACCAACCTGGCCAACATGGTGAAACCGTGTGTCTACTAAAAATACAAAAATTAGGTGGGCATGGTGGCAGGCGCCTATAATCCCAGTTACTCGGGAGGCTCAGGCAGGAGAATCGCTTAAACCGGGGAGGCAGAGGTTGCAGTGAGCCAAGATCGCGCCACTGCACTCCAGCCTGGGCGACAGAGCCAGGATCCATCTCAAAAAAAATAAATAAATAAAAGAGGAAAGAAAGTCAGTTACATGCTATAACATGGATAAACCTTGAAGATATTATGCTAAGGAAAATAAGCCAGTCACAAAAGGACACCTATTGTATGATTTCACTTATTTGAGGGACATAAAGTAGCCAAATTCATAGAGTGCAGAATGATGGTCGCCAGGGTGGATAGGGAAGGATGCAATTAGAAGTTATTGTTTAATGGGCCAAGAGCCTTAGCTTGGGAAGATGAAAAGTTCGGGAGATGGATGGCGGCAATGGTTGCACAACAATTTGAATGTACATAACGCTGCTGAATTATATACTTAAAATGGTAACTTTTGTTATGTATATTTTACCACAATTAAAAAAATATTGAGCACCTGTTATGTGCTAGTCAGTGTTGAAAAAGACAGCAAGGTGCCTGAGCTCATGGAGCTTCCATTCTGATGAAGGAAATAGACAATAAGTGAGATAATTATGAAGGAAATAAAGGGGCGATTTCATGACATAGTAACTAGAGAGGGGGATATTTACTCTAGATAGTGGTGTTGGAGATGAGATTTAAGGGATGGGAATGAGCCTCTAAAGGAATTCCAGATAAAGGATGCAGCAAGTATGAAAGTCCTGAGGAAGAGAAAGACTGAGGAAGAGAAAAGAGGCCAGGAGGTTGAAGAAGCAGACACACAGCCTGGAATCTTTTGTTGTGCAAAGAACAGAAGATGATGGGGTAGATCAAGGGGTTGACAAACCTTTTCTGTAAAGGACCAGATGATAAATAATTTAGGTTTTTCAGGCCAAGAGAAAAAAAAAAGAAGGAAAAATGAAATTTCCATGACATTGGTAGGAAAAAAGTCTGACATGGTGTCTATAATTTTGAGAAAGGAGTGGCCAGTAGTGACAATTTTTTGTTCCACTTAGGAAATGATCAGAGCCTCACCTGAACTATTATCCATCCAAAAGTGGGATTCATAAAAGGAAGAGGGCCTAGAAATGAGAAAGAAGTGAAAAATATGTTTGTTGAAAGGCTAACATGAGTGTTTGGAAGAGGTAATGCTAATGAGGTATTCATAAAATTGGAGGTAGGCAACTTTGCTTTTGATACCCGTTATCACCATTCCATTGCCCCAGTAAATGTAAATTCCTTAAGCGTTTGGCACATACGACATCCAATACATATTTGTTGAATAAGGTAGCTTTTTCCTTCTTTTTGTTTATTCCCTGAGAAATAAGTGCCCTGGTGCTGCCCCCTGGTGGCTAAAGGATCCGTTCATTGGGAACCTAAACCCTCCTTGGCAGTGCTGTGGGCTAGGAACCGTGGCTCTGTTTGACTGTGTCGTTCCCCTCCCTCACAAAGGATATTAAGGATGTTAAAGAGTATCAGTGGTATAGATAAGAGAAATACGTTTTTTCTTTCTTTTAAATTTTATATTTGATTTTTAAAAACTTTATGCAAGTGGGCCTGAAAATCTTAATAAAAATCCCTACGAATAAAAAGGTTACATGGACATGTGCGAGAGTAGTTCCTCCTTCCATTTAAAACAAACAATTCCCTTTTAGCCAAACTTACAAAACCACTATATTTAGCTTTCCTTTCTTGAGATGAATCTTTCCTTTCCATAAAATTTTAAAACAAAATAAGTAACTGGCTTAAGCCAAAATTGGGATTTAATTTTTTATTTTATTTTATTTTATTTATTTATTTATTTATAGATGGAGTTTCACTCGTTTCCCAGGCTGGAGTGCAGTGGCACAATCTCGGCTCACTGCAACCTCCGCCTCCTGGGTTCAAGCAATTCTCCTGCCTCAGCCACCCGAGTAGCTGGGATTACAGGCATGTGCCATTATGCCCGGCTAATTTTGTATTTTTAGCACAGACAGGGTTTCACCATGTTGGTCAGGCTATTCTTGAACTCCTGACCTCATGATCCACCCACCTTGGCCTCCCAAAGTGCTGGGATTACAGGTGTGAGCCACCGCGCCCGGCCAGGATTTATTTTTTTGAGACGGACTCTTGCTCTGTCGCCCAGGCTGCAGTGCAGTGGTGGGATCTCGGCTCACTGCAAGCTCTGCCTCCCAGGTTCACACCATTCTCCTGCCTCAGCCTTCCGAGTAGCTGGGACTACAGGCGCCTGCCACCATGCCAAGCTATTTTTTTTTTTTTTTTTGTATTTTTAGTAGAGACGGGGTTTCACCATATTAGCCAGGATGGTCTCGATCTCCTGACCTTGTGATCCACCCGCTTCGGCCTCCCAAAGTGCTGGGATTACAGGCATGAGCCACTGCGCCCAGCCAGGATTTAATTTTTTAAGGGTAGTCTCAGTGGAAATAAATTAAGGTTGTAAATTGACTTAAATTACTTTTATTGGCAATGTTGAATAGTAAAGCTACTAAAACCATAAGACAAAGCAATATTAATAAAAATCAATTCTAAAACACAATTTTATATTACTTTGAAAAACATTTTTTTTTTTTGAAATGGAGTCTTGCTCTGTCGTCACCCAGGCTGGAGTGCAGTGGTGCAATCTTGGCTCACTGCAAGCTCCGCCTCCCAGGTTCGTGCCATTCTCCTGTCTCAGCCTCCCAAGTAGCTGGGACTACAGGCGCCCACCACCATGCCTGGCTAATTTTTTGTATTTTTAGTAGAGACGGGGTTTCACCGTGTTAGCCAGGATGGTCTCGATTTCCTAACCTCGTGATCTGCCCGCCTCAGCCTCCCAAAGTGCTGGGATTACAGGCGTGAGCCACCGCACCAAGCCTGAAAAACATTTTCTATTGAGTGACATTATCAGACCCACATATAAGCCCAATCATTACAAAATTATTTTTTCTTGATCTTTTTTATAGACCTGTTTAGGCATAAAATATTACTTTTGAAATTAACAATAGAGAATAAAATTTGCCTCTTTAAGTGTATACCTGTGCTTATTTTTGGTAGCACAAATACTGAATCCTGGGATGAATTTGGACTAAGCACCCACAGATTTCCTCTTCAATTGAAATGAGAATTTCTGTCCGTGTTCTTCATGCTTGTTATACTGGAAAAAGTTTGCTTATATAAGTAAGAAATTGAACATTGTAACAAAATTTTCATTTTATGCATATGAATAGTAGGATACTCTTCTTTCACAGAAATCCAGAACTTGCCTAGGGAGAGATCAGTGAATCTCATCTTGAATGTACTATCAGATTGCAGTTTACAAAGTTCTTTCTCTCCTCTCAAAGTCAAGTTCTCAAGCTGAGTAGGTTTAAAGAAAAGGTCCCTTGGCCGGTCATTGGTGTTGAAACGGAGAGAAAACCCCCTTTCATTTTGTCCTGAAGTTCTTCCAGGAGGTTTTCAATAAGAAGATGTGAGACTTACTGATGTCTTTCCTTGCTCATAGGGCCAAACGACATTGGAAGCATTTTAAGATTCTTTCAGCATGATTTTTTCAAAAATTCAGTTTCCTTTTAAATCCAAGAATCTCATTACTTGGAGTCAAAACATTTTCTCCTGGGGCCTGGAAGATACTTGTTCAACTAGTTTATGTGATAAAGTATTTGCTAAGTAGGCTAGTTTCTGCTGACATTCTTTATCTTCAAAGCACTAAGAAAAATCTGGCTTTCCATTTTCTTGAAAGTCCTCCTGCAAGTCACCTTTCAGCTCAAACTCTGAGAACTCTTCCTTTGTTAAGCCACCTGGTTTCTCTGTACTGGGAGATTCATGTACCTTTGTCCAGGTTTTCTTAGTTTTTAAAGCATACTCAAGTGAATTGGGCTTTTTAAAATGTAATTTATCATGTTTGAGAATCACTCAGAACTTTGGTCACTTCACCTCCAAGAGTTTTTTACTTCAATACCTTTCTATAAAGAAAGTAGTGTGTTGTGACTTTGTCAGAATTTTCTTTCTTTACAAGAGGTGAAAATTCTTTTTTTTTTTTTTGAGATGGAGTCTCACTCACTCTGTCGCCCAGGCTGGAGTGCAGTGGCGCAATCTCATCTCACTGCAACCTCTGCCTCCCAGGTTCAAGTGATTCTCCTTCCTCAGCCTCTAGAGTTGCTGAGATTACAGGCACCTGCCACCAGGCTAATTTTTGTATTTTTAGTAAAGACAGGGTTTCACCATGTTGGTCAGGCTGGTTTCAAACTCCTGACTTTGGGTGATCTGCCCGCCTTGGCCTCCCAAAGTGCTAGGATTATAGATGTGAGCCACCACATCCGGCCAAGAGGTGAAAATTCTTATGGAACCATCCATGCGTGGGACCCTGTGGTCCAGATTGTGAGCATGGTTCCTCCAAGACAGAGCTTTTGTTTCCAGGTAGGAAGACAGAACATTAAATGTATCTTGGCCTTGAGGTGAATTTTTACAGCAGGAAGCTTTCTTGAGATCATCATTACTTACAAATCTTCCCAGTGCTACCCAGTGATATTTATTGGTAGCGTTTGTTGACTCATCAACCTGAATAAGGAAGCTATTGTTTTCCAGTTCATTACGCAAAATTCTTCAGCATCACAGGAAAGACATATAAACTTTTTCCTCTACTCCTTTAGGTTCATTGTCTGGGGCCCTGAAGGTTAGACTGATGAAAGACAGATTAACAGGAGAAAAGACATACAAATTTTATTTGATCTTAATATTTATATATAAGGGCCTTCCTGGAAAAGAAGTTAAGAGCCTAAGAAGCAGATAGATCTGAGAGCTTATATACCATCTTCAACAAAGAGCAATAAATTGTGGAAAAGTGACAAGACAAAGGACATTTTTTTAAGAGAGATGGGATCTTGCTATGTTGCCCAGGTTGGCCCGGAACTCCTAGCCTCAAGCAATCCTCCCACCTCAGTCCTGAGTAGCTGTGACTACAGGTATAGCCACCACACCAGCAGGAAAAGGGTTTTAAGCTTCTAGGGACTGCACTCTTTGGGATCATAGATATATGGGGAAAGTAATGGAAGATAAGGGTTAATTTAGTAAGGTTGGTTTGTGCAGGTCCATCTTGGTGCCAACTATCTGTTTTCTTCATGGTCATAAAATGTCCCTGGGAGAGGAGATTTATGGCAGTTCTCATTTCTCAGGCATTTCTGCTTTTAGTCAGATAAGGAAAGCCCCAGGAAGGTTCTCTCTGCATCTGCTAATTCTCAAATGCCTTTGGCTCAAAATAATTCAAATGCCAAAGTGGCACATTTTGGGGTAGCATATTCCAATCCTCTTCCACATCATGTGACATGTCATCACTATGTTGATCTATATTGTCGAAAGTGGAACCTTGTCAACTTCTTTTTTTTTTTTTTTTGAGACGGAGTCTCGCTCTGTCACCCAGGCTGGAGTGCAGTGGTGCAATCTTGGCTCACTGCAAGCTCTGCCTCCCGGGTTCACGCCATTCTCCTGCCTCAGTCTCTCCGAGTAGCTGGGACTACAGGCACCCGCCACCACGCCCAGCTAATTTTTTGTATTTTTAGTAGAGACGGGGTTTCACCGTGGTCTCGATCTCCTGACCTCGTGATCCGCCCGCCTCGGCCTCCCAAAGTGCTGGGATTACAAGTGTGAGCCACCGCGCCCAGCCTGTTTTCAACTTCTTACACTGCATCTTATCTTCTCGTTTTACTCACTGTAATTTTACATGCTGGCCTAATGAGATTCTCACCAATGGTGTGACTTTTCCTTTTTTGAGCAATTAGTCCAGCTGGTAAATAAATTGCTGTAAGCCTTTCCACTGAATGTGATTATCTTTTCATTCTTTCTTTCTTTCTTTTTCTTGCAAGAGCTTTCCCTGTTTGGAATTTCCAATAGCCGTTTAAAAAAAAATCAGCACTTTTACTATTAAATGGCTGTGATTTCTGGGTAGGTTCTTTTCCAGTTTTTTGGAGCCACTGCTGTATTTGTAAATGACACTCAACATATAACAGACTAGGCCAACAACTTGAATTACCAGACCACCTAAAACTCATCGACAAATAACTTTGACTGTTACTTTTTGGTGCATCCTTAATCATATTAATGCTGAATCATGAAATGACTCAGAAGGTTGTAATTAGCTTTAATCAGAATTATTCACAGGTATAAGCCTATGAATACTGCTCTTCCATTTAGTGTATTTTCCTTAAAAACTGCTACATTTAACCATCGGACTCTAAAAAACACCAACAAATATGAACAGAGGGCATAGTAAATATTAGACAAAAGAATGGCAAGCAAAAGTTAAAAAGTAATAATACAGTTCACTTCTACCCTGCACAATCCATGTGTTGCAATGTTTACAGCAGCAAAACAACAGGAATAGGCAGCTGAGTCACAGCGCATTAAAATTCTTCTTTTAGAATGAAACTTTCACTCCAGTATTCCAACCGGGAGAGCTTATTTACTGCTGTCAGTCATGGCATCCGAGAGGAGATTGGGGGACTGAGGTGATTTGGTATGGAGAGGGTGATGTCTCAGCCTACTGTGGCACATGCGTTCTGGAGCTCCTCTGTCCCATAGAGACTTCAAACATTTATTGTCCACCCCCCACACTGGAACATAAGGTTTGGTGATGTGCAAAAGCAGATCATCCCTGTTCACAGATACTTAACGCTTAGTGTACTTGTGTATTCTAAACTTGATCCTTTAAAATGCTACAATTTTCTTTCCACAAAGACAGATACTCTGTCAAAGGATTTTGCCTTGCAAATTTTTTCCATGTAAACAGATGTATTAGTCTGTTTTCACACTGCTGAAAAAACATACCCAAGACTGGGAAGAAAAAGAGGCTTAATTGGACTTACAGTTCCACATGGCTGGGGAGGCCTCAGAATTATGGCAGGAGGCAAAAGGCACTTCCTACATGGTGGCAGCAAGAGAAGATGAGGAAGAAGCAAAAGCAGAAACCCCTGATAAACCCATCAGATCTCATGAGACTTATTCACTATCATGAAAATAGCATGGGAAACCCCGGCCCCCATGATTTAGTTACCTTCCCTTGGGTCCCTCCCACAACGTGGGAATTCTGGGAGATACAATTCAAGTTGAGATTTGGGTGGGGACACAGCCAAACCATATCATTCTGCCCCTGGCCCCTCCAAATTTCTGTCCTCACATTTCAAAACCAATCATGCCCTCCCAACAACCCCCCAAAGTCTTAACTCATTTCAGCATTAACCCAAAAGTCCACAGTCCAAAGTCTCATCTGAGACAAGGCAAGTCTCTTCCACCTATGAGCCTGTAAAATCAAAAGCAAGCTAGTTACTTTCTAGATACAATGAGGGTATAGGTATCAGATAAATAGAGTCATTCCAAATGGGAGTGATGGGTCAAAACAAAGGGGTTCCTGGGCCCATGCAAGTCCGAAATCCAGCAGGGCAGTCTAATTTTGAAGCTCCAAAATGATCTCCTATGACTCCAAGTCTCGCATCCAGGTCACGCTGATGCAAGAGGTGGATTCCTGTGGTCTTGGGCAGCTCCACCCCTGTGGCTTTGCAGGGTACATCCTCCGTCCCAGCTGCTTTCATGGGCTGGCATTGAGTGTCTGTGGCTTTTCCAGGTGCACAGCGCAAGTTGTCAGTGGATCTACCATTCTGGGCTCTGGAGGACGGTGGCCCTCTTTTCACAGCTTCGCTAGGCAGTGCCCCAGTAGGGAGTCTGTGTGGAGGCTCTGACCTCACATTGCCCTTCTGCACTGCTCTAGCAGAGGTTCTCCACGAGGGCCCCACCACTGCAGCAAACTTTTGCTTGGGCATCTGGGCATTTCCATGTATCTTCTTAAATCTAGGCAGAGGTTGCCAAACAATTCTTGACTTCTGTGCACTTGCAGGCTCAACACCATGTGGAAGTTGCCAAGGCTTGGGGCTTCCACCCTCTGAAGCCACAGCCCGAGCTGTATGTTGGCTCCTTTCAGCCACAGCTGGAGGGGCTGGGACACACAGCACTGAGTCCCTAGGCTTCACACAGCACAGGGACCCTGGCTCTGGCCCACAAAACCACTTTTTCCTCCAGGGTCTCTGGGCCTGTGATGGGAGGGGCTGCCATGAAGTTCTCTGACATGGCCTGGAGACATTTTCCCCATGGTCTTGAGTATTAATATTAGGCTCCTTGCTACTTACACAAATTTCTGCAGCTGTCTTGAATTTCTCCCAAGAAAAATTTTTTTTTCTATTGCATAGTCAGGCTGCAAATTTTCTGAACTTTTATGCTCTGCTTCCCTTACAAAACTGAATACCTGTAGCAGTACCCAAATCACCTCTTGAATACTTTGCTGCTTGGAAATTTCTTCCAGATACCCTAAATCATCTTTCTCAAGTTCAAAGTTCCACAAATCTCTAGGGCAGGGGCAAAATGCTGTCAGTCTCTTTGCTAAAACATAACAAGAGTCACCTTTGCTCCAGTTCCCAACAAGTTCCTCATCTCCATCTGAGACCACCTCAGCCTGGATTTTATTGTCCATATCACTATCAGCATTTCGGGAAAAGCCATTCAACAAGTCTCTAGGAGGTTCCAAACTTTCCCACATTTTCCTGTCTTCTTGTGAGCCCTCCAAACTGTTCCAGCCTCTGCCTGTTACCCAGTTCCAAAGTCGCTTCCACATTTTCAGGTATCTTTTCAGCCACACCCCACTCTAATGGTACCAGTTTACTGTATTAGTCTGTTTTCATACTGCTGATAAAGACATATCAGACTGGGAAGAAAAAGAGGTTTAATTGGACTTACAGTTCCATGTGGGCTGGGGAGGCCTCAGAATCATGGGGGGGAGGTGAAAGTCACTTCTTACATGGCGGCGCCAAGAGAAAATGAGGAAGAAGCAAAAGCGGAAACCCCTGATAAACCCACCAGATCTCATGAGACTTATTCACTATCACAAGAATAGCAAGGGAAAGACGGGCCCGCATGATTCAGTTACCTCCCCCTGGGTCCCTCTCACAACATGTGGGAATTCTGGGAGATACAATTCACACTGAGATCTGGGTAGGGACACAACCAAAATATATCAGCATATTAATTGGTATTTTCCTTCAATGGCTTCTGAATTTTGTGTCAAAGTTAGAAAGCACCACCCCCTGCCCCACACCATACTTCAAGATTAATTTGCTCATGTTAGTACTTTCATAGTTTTACACTTTATATTTAAGTCTTTGAATTTATCTTGGTGTAAGTTGGAAGGCAGAGATGGATCTTTTTTTTTTTTTTTTTTTTGAGACGGAGTCTTGCTCTGTCGCCCAGGCTGGAGTGCAGTGGCGCAATCTCGGCTCACTGCAAGCTCCGCCTCCCGGGTTCACGCCATTCTCCTGCCTCAGCCTCTCCGAGTAGCTGGGACTACAGGCACCCGCCACCACGCCCGGCTAATTTTTTGTATTTTTAGTACAGACGGGGTTTCACCGTGGTCTCAATCTCCTGACCTCGTGATCCGAAAAGCAGAGATGGATCTTAATTTCATTTCCAATTTGTTACTTAATTTAGTTATTGATTAAGCTATCTTTCTCCCACTAGTCAAAATGCTGCTTTTATCATATTTTATATTCCCTAGAAAATTTGGGTTATTTCTTAACTTTCTGTTTTCTCCCATTTATCCCCTATCTTGTTATGCTCCACTACTATACAATTTTAACTTTTATGACTCCAAGGGTTAAAATATGTTTTTATTTATAGGATTAAACTATGTTTTAATATCAGGTAGGGGTAATACCTCTTCATTATTCTTTTTTTTTCCTGACTACTTATATTTTTTTTTCCTACAAACTTTTGAATCAGCTTATCTAGTATAAAAATCCTCTTGGTATTTTTCTCTTGGGATCATGTTAAAATATAGATAAACAAACATAACTGTTACACTTACAAAGTTAATTTTTGTATCTAAGAGCTTTATGTGTTTTCCTGTTTGTTGAAAAATTCCTTCTTGTCCCTTAGTATTTAAAGGTTTTCTGCATGTAGGTTTTAAATGCTTCTTTATCACTAAATATTTTATTTTCTGTTGCTATTGTAAATAACGTCTTCTCTATTATATCTTCTGGTTGGTTATTTTTATATTCTAAAGCACCAGATTTGTACTGGTATTTGGCATTAATTTCATACCCAGGTACTTGACTGAATTCACTTATTTATTTATTTAGATTTTTAAATTGATTAGGGGTAGGAATTCTAGCATATAATTATATCTAAATAACAATGATTTTACCTTCTTTCCAATGTTTAAACATATATTTCTCTTATTGAATTTTTTTTTTTTTTTAAGACAGAGTTTCATTCTTGTTGCCCAGCTAGCATGCAATGGCAGGCTGGAGTGCAATGGCACCGTCTCAGCTCACTGCAACCTCCACCTCCCGGATTCAGGTGATTCTCCTGCCTCAGCCTCCCAAATAGCTGGGATTACAGGCACCCGCCACCACGCCTGGCTAATTTTTGTATTTTAGTAGAGACGGGGTTTCACCATGTTGACCAGGCTGGTTTTCTCTCATTTAATTCTATTGCTTTGTAGCAGGATGGGCTGCAGACAAAACCCCTCAGACACTGGCTGAAAGAGGGAAGAGGCTTTATTTGGCTGGGAGTGTTGGCAGACTTGCATCTCAAGAACCAATCTCCCTGAAGAAAAAATTCCTGGCCCTTTTGAGAGGTGAAGCCAGCTGGACTTCCTGGGTTGAGTGGGGACTTGCAGAACTTTTCTGTCTAGCTAGAGGATTGCAAACGCACCGATCAGCACTCTCAGTCTAGCTAAAGGATTGTAAACGCACCAATCAGCATGCTGTAAAAATGCACCAATCAGTGCTCTGTGTCTAGCTAAAGGATTGTAAATGCACCAATCAGCACTCTGTAAAAACGCACCAATCAGCGCACTGTGTCTAGCTGAAGGATTGTAAATGCACCAATCAGCACTCTATGAAAACACACCAAACAGTGCTCGGTATCTAGCTAAAGGATTGTAAACACACTAATCAGCACTCTGCAAAAATGCACCAATCAGCACTCTGTGTCTAAGGGATTAAATGCACCAATCAGCACTCTGTAAAAATGCACCAATCAGCACTCTGTAAAATGGACCAATCAGCACTCTGTAAAATGGACCAGTCAGCAGGACGTGGGTAGGGACAAATAAGGGAATAAAAGCTGGCCAGCCCCAGCAAGCAGCGGCACTCCACTCAGGTCCCTTTCCACTGTTTGGAGGTTTTGTTCTTTCTCTCTTCACAATAAATCTTGCTGCTGCTGACTCTTTGGGTTTGCACCACCTTTAAGAGTTGTAATACTTGCTGCGAAGGTCCACAGCTTCATTCTTGAAGTCAGCAAGACCAAGAACCCACTGGAGGGAACCAACTCTGGACACACTTTTAAGGGCTTACAACTCTAAGGGAGTCCACCTGAAAGAATCGAGATATATTGAGCGGGTGATCTATAGATAACACACGTGGTTAGGGTGGGGGGTTAATGTTAAACTCAGGCCTGGTCAGTGGCGCCAGATGGTCTTGCCACTGACTTCATTTCTGTTGTTTTTCGGCTCTTACTTCCTCCTTCTCTTTAGAGACAGGAAACAGTAAGAGAAATGGCCTCTCTCCTCAGCTTAAGATAGTACTTGCCAGGCACGGTGGCTCACGCCTGTAATCCCAGCACTTTGGGAGGCTGAGGCGGGAAGATCATGAGGTCAGGAATTCAAGACCAGCCCCACCAACATGGTGAAAACCCCATCTCTACTAAAAATACAAAGATTAGGTGGGCGTGGTGGCGCGTGCCTGTAATCCCAGCTACTCAGGAGGCTGAGGCAGGAGAATTGCTTGAACCCGGGAGGCGAAGGTTGTAGTGAACCGAGATCGTGCCATTGCACTCCAGCCTGGGCGACAGAGTAAGACTCCATCCCCCACCTCCAAAAAAAAGACAGTGCTTATCTTGTCCATAATTTAGCAGGAGTGTTTCAATATTACACCCATGGTGTTTCATATTAAACAGATTCTTTGTGGTTGAGATAAATATATTTCATTATGCTAAGAATGTATTTGTATACTCCTGTGAAGAACTTACATCAAGTATGAATATGGAATTTTTTTAATATGGAATTTTTCAAATGTCTTTGATAGCTTTTTTAGACATGAGTACAGTTATGTGCCACATAATGATGTTTTGGTCAACAATGGACCACGTATACCATGGTGGTCCCACAAGATTATAATGGAGCTGAAAAATTCCTATCACCTAGTGATATCATAGCCATCATAATGCAATGCATTACTCACGTGTTTGTGAAGATGTTGGTGTAAAGAAACGTACAGAACTGCCGGTCATCTAAAAGTGCAGCACATACAATCATGTACAGCACATAATGAAGGGCTTGATAATAAAGGGCTACGTTATTGGCTTATGTATTTACTATCCTATATTTTTTCATTGTTATTTTAGAGTGTACTCCTGCTTTGCAGTGTCTCACGCCTGTAATTCTATCACTTGGGGAGGCCAAAGCAGGTGGATCACTTGAGGTCAGGAGTTTGAGACTGACCTGGCCAACATGGTGAAACCCTGTCTCTATTTAAAATTCAAAAATTAGCCGAGTGTAGTGGCGCGTGCCTGTAGTCCCAGCTACTTGGGAGGCTGCCGCAGGGAAATCGCTTGAACCCAGGAGGTGGAGGTTGCAGTGAGCTGAGATCACACCACTGCACTCCAGCCTGGGCAACAGAGCAAGACTGCGTCTCAAAAAAAGGAAAGCAAGCTGTAAAATAGCCTCAGGCAGGTCCTGTAGGAGTTATTCCAGAAGAAGGCATGTCATTACAGGAGATGACAGGCTGTAGGAGTAGAAGGCAGTGACACCGATCATCCTGGCCCTGTGTAGGCCTAGGCTAATGTGCATGTTTGTCTTAGTTTTTAGCAAAAAATTTTTCAAAGTAAAAACATAAAAAATAAAAATTTTTAAAAACATGAAAAAGCTTATAAATATTTTTGCACAGCTATGCAATGTTTTCGCGTTTTAAGCTCTTACTACAAAAGAGTTTTAAAAATTAAACTTGATAAAGTTACAGTAGCCTAAGGTTAATTTATTATTGAAGAAAGAAAAATTATTGTTTATAAATTTAGTGTAGCCTGCATGTACAGTGTTTATAAAGTCTATACCCATGCCCAGTAATGTCCTGGGCCCTCACCCTCACTCCCCACTCACTCACTCACTCACCCAGAGCCACTTCCAGTCCTGCAAGCTCCGTCTATGGTGAGTGCCCTGTGCAGGTGTTCATTCTTTATCTTTTGTACCATATTTTTACTGTACCTTTTCTATGTTTAGCTATATTTAGATATGCAAATACTTAGCATTGTATTACAGTTGCTTACAGTATTGAGCACAGTCACATGTTGTACAGGTTTGTAGTCTAGGAGCAGGAGGCCATACCATAGATCCTAGGTGTGTAGAAGGCGCTACCATCTAGGTTTGCGTAAGTACATGCTATGATGTTTGCACAATGACAAAATTGCCTAACACATTTCTCAGAGCGTATCTCCATCATTAAGTGATACATATCTGTATAGAATTTTTCTTCTTATACCTATTAATAATAACAATATATTTCTGTAGAAATATACTTGGTTCATTAACTAAGCACTGGAAATGTTACCTCTTTTTATATGCTCCGAAAAAATTAAAATAAGATATGGGAGTTGTCTTTTCTTTAAAGGTTTTACAGAATTCCTCTGGAACTGCTGGAATTTGAGGAATCTTTTTTTTTTTTTGACAATTTCCTATTTCTTTTATAGTAATTGATCTGTTTAAATTTTTTTCTCTTCTAAGTCGATTGTGGGCCCGGCATGGTGGCTCACGCCTGTAATCCCAGCACTTTGGGAGGTCAAGGCAGGTGGATCACTTGAGGTCAGGAGTTTGAGACCAGCCTGGACAACATGGTGAAACCCTGTCTCTGCTAAAAATACAAAAATTAGCCAGGTGTGGTGGCGCATGCCTATAGTCCCAACTACTTGGGTGGCTGAGCCAGGAGACTCACTTGAACCCAGAAGGCAGAGGTTGCAGTAAGCTGAGATGGTGCCACTGCACTCCATCCTGAGCAACAGAGGGAGACTCTGTCTCAAAAAAAAAAAAATCGATTATGGTAAATGATACTTTTCTAGAAAACAATTTTATTCATTTTTATATGAGATTTCCACTATATTTGTGGTTATTTTCCTCTTATCAATAATTTTTTTTTTTTGGAGACAGAGTCTCGCTCTGTCTCCCAGGTTAGAGTGTGGTGGCTGATCTCGGCCCACTGCAACCTCCACCTCCCAGGTTCAAGAGATTCTCCTGCCTCAGCCTCCCGAGTAGCTGGGACTACAGGCATGCGCCACCACACGCCCAGCTAATTTTTTTGTATTTTTAGTAGAAACGGGGTTTCACCATGTTAGACAGGCTGCTCTTGAACTCCTGACCTCAGGTGATCCGCCCGCCTCGGCCTCCCAAAGTGCTGGGATTACAGGCATGGACCACCACACCCGGCCTCAATAAATTCTTATTTGCATACTTGTTTTTCTCCTTCATTAGGTTAAGCAATGGCTTGTCCATTTTATTGTTTTTTTTGTTTTGTTTTGAGACAAGGTCTCGCTCTGTCACCCAGGCTGGAGTACAGTGGAGCAATCACAGCTCAGTGCAGCCTCAACTTCCCAGGCTCAAGTAATTCTCCTGCCTCAGCCTCCTGAGTAGCTGGGACTACAGGCATGTGCCACCATGCACAGCTAATTTCTTAAAATATATTTTCTAGAGACAGGATATCACCATGTTGCCCAAGCTGGTCTTGAACTCCTGGGCTCAGGCAATCCTCCTGCCTCAGCCTCCCAAAGTGCTGGGATTACAGGCATTAGACACTGCACCTCACCTATATTATTGTTTAAAGAAAGATTTCAAATTTAGTTTCCAGTTCTGTGGATTTAAAAAATTGTTCCATTTCATCAACTTATGATTTTATCATTATTCATTTCTTTATTCTGCTTTCCTTACATTTATTTTTTATTCCTCTAATTTGTATTTTCCTTCTTATTTACTTTGACTCTGTAGCTAAGCTTCATATCCCATACGTACAAATATGTAATATTTTCTATTATTTTTGTTTGCTAACCATTTTGCAGTTTCTACTTTGATTTCATCTTGAATTCCAGAGCTGTTAAGAAAGTATTTTAAAGTTTCCAGATGGCAGACAGTTTTTGTTTTGGGTGATGTTATTACCTCCTCATTTCATTGCATTGTGATTGAGATTGTTGTCTGTACATTTTCATTTTTATGAATATTCCATGAGTACTTGTAAAAACAGACCATTGCCTCTTTTCAGCAATCATCATTTGATATATATTTGGATATATAACTGAGATCTGTTTCATTAGCTATATTATCTAGCTCCTCGGTAGCCTTGATTTTCGTCCAGTTGATCTGTGATGGACCTTGAGAGGCGATTGAAAGTCATCAGTGCCGGGCGCGGTGGCTCACGCTTGTAATCCCAGCACTTTGGGAGGCCGAGGCGGGCGGATCACGAGGTCAGGAGATCGAGACCACGGTGAAACCCCGTCTCTACTAAAAATACAAAAATTAGCCGGGCGTGGTGGCGGGCGCCTGTAGTCCCAGCTACTCGGAGAGGCTGAGGCAGGAGAATGGCGTGAACCCGGGAGGTGGAGCTTGCAGTGAGCCGAGACTGCACCACTGCACTCCAGCCTGGGCGACAGAGCGAGATTCCGTCTCAAAAAAAAAAAAAAAAAAAAAAAAAAAGAAAGTCATCAGTGCACTGATGTCTGTTTTTCTGGTCTGTCCTATAATTTTTCCTTTTGCATATTGAATGTTAACGCTCTGCTATTTGGTGCTTAACTGTTCATAACTATGAGATGTATATTGTGAATTGCGTCCTCTGCCATTGTGAAGCACTGTTCTTTGCTTTGTTTCTTACTTTTGAACCTGAACTCAACCTTGTCTAACAGTAGGAGCCTCAACTCCTGCTTTCTTTTTGGATAGTTTGTCTAGTTTGGTTGATATTTTAATACTACACATTAGGTGCAAGGCAATGTTGTAAGCACTCTACACATTACCTCATTTCATATTTTTTACTTTTAATGATATGCTTTTGCTTATCCTTTTATTTTCAAACTTTTTGCATATTTTTAGTTGTGTCCCCTGAATGCAGCATAAAGTTGTATTTTGCTTTATGATTCAATCCGAAAGTTGTTTTCTTTATGTAAGTAAGTTTATTCATTTATACTTTTGATGAGCCGCATATATTTGATGTTGATTCTGTCCTATTACTTTATTTTGTGCTTTCTCTTTTTGCATCTTTTAAAAGATGTCACTGTCTGGCCTATTTTCTGTGTTGTGTGTATATGTTTTTCTTTTGAAAGGTAGTAAGATTTGGGTTTTTCCTCTCAGAGTTTACCCTTCTAAATGTGACTTTATATTGTGCCCTTAATCTCTCATTTCTTTAGAGAGTATCTATTTATTTATTCTTGCATTGTGATAAAGGAATACCTGAGGCTGGGTTATTTATAAAGAAAAGAGCTTTAAGGCCAGGTGTAGTGGCTCACGCCTGTAATCCCAGCACTTTAAGAGGCCGAGGTGGGCAGATCACCTGAGGTCAGGAGCTCGAGACCAGCCTGGCCAACATGATGAAACCCCATCTCTACTAAAAATACAAAAGTTAGCCAGGCATGGTGGCAGGCGCCTCTAATCCCAGCTACTCGGGAGGCTGAGGCAGGAGAATTGCTTGAACCTGGGAGACAGAGGTTGCAGTGAGACAAGATTGTGCCACTGCACTCCAGCCTGGGTGACAGAGCAAAACTCCATCTCAAAAAAAAAAAAAAAAGGAAAAGAAAAGAGGTTTAATTGGCTCACGGTTCTGCAGGCTGCACAGGAAGCATGGTGCCAGCAGCTGCTTCTGGGGAGGCCTCAGGAGGCTTGCTATCATGGCAGAAGGCAAAGGGGAGTCAGTGTGTCACATGGTGAGAGTGGGGACGAGAGAGAGGGCAGTGCCACACTTTTAAACAACCAGATCTCCTGTGAACTCAGGCCCCACTTCCAACACTGGGGATCATATTTCAACGTGACATTTGCAGGGACCAAACATCCAAACCATATCAATACTATTCCCAAATTTAGTTGATTATCTTTCTCATTATTTACCTTTCAGTGTGTTTTTAAAAAACCTAAAACCCCCTATTGTTTGACTTGCCAGCATTGAATGGTAAACGCTGACCTCATCTATTAAAGATGAGTAAATTTGCACACTTATTTCTACCTACCTTCTTTCTCTTTTCTGCTCCAACTTTATTAATTATATCATTTCTACATTATCAGAAAATATAAAATTTACTTTCTTTTCTGTCACTTTAATCCCTGAGTTTGCTTTCATCTTGGTTATACTGTTAAATAGAGTTAGCTGGGCACGGTGGCTCACACCTGTAATCCCAGCACTTTGGGAAGCTGAGACGGGCAGATCACAAGGTCAGGAGATCGAGACCATCCTGGCTAACACGGTGAAACCCCATCTCTACTAAAAATACAAAAAATTAGCTAGGCGTGGTGGCAGGCGCCTGTATTCCCAGCTACTCGGGAGGCTGAGGCAGGAGAATGGCGTGAACCTGGGAGGCGGAGGTTGCGGTGAGCTGAGATGGTGCCACTGCACTCCAGCCTGGGTTGGGTGACACGGCAAGACTCCGTCTCAAAAAAAAAAAAAAAAATGGAGTCAGTGATTGCTTCCCATCCCTTTGTGCTAACTTTCCCAGTCAGCTTGCTGGTTAAAACTTCCTTACTTATGCAGAGTTCGTGTGACAATATCCTTGAGTTCTTGGGTATTAAAAATTGTGTCTGTATTGGAACCATTGTTTGCCTGGATAAAATTCTTCTTCACAGTTTTTTCTTAGTGCCTTCTGGTGCTTCGTGTTGCTATGGAGTATGAGTTTACCCTGAGTTTTTTCTTATACATTACTTGATCTTTTTGCCTGGACACCCAAAGGATCCCTTCTAAAATCTATGAAGTCCAATAACTTTATTAAGATATATGTAAATATTTAGAGCTGGGCATGGTGCATGCATCTGTAGTCCCAGCTTTTCAGGACGCTGAGGCAGGAGGATCTCTTGAGCCTGGGATTTCAAGACCAGAATGGGCAATATAGCAAGACCCCATCTCAAAAAAATATATATAGGCCGGGCGCGGTGGCTCACACTTGTAATCCCAGCACTTTGGGAGGCCGAGGCGGGCGGATCACGAGGTCAGGAGATCGAGACCACGGTGAAACCTCGTCTCTACTAAAAATACAAAAAAATTAGCCAGGCGTGGTGGTGGGCGCCTGTAGTCCCGGCTACTCGGGAGGCTGAGGCAGGAGAATGGCGTGAACCCAGGAGGCGGGGCTTGCAGTGAGCCGAGATCGCACCACTGCACTCCAGCCTGGGCGACAGAGCAAGACTCCGTCTCAAAAAAAAAAAAAAAAAAAAATATATATATATATATATATGAATATTTAGGCCAGTTTTCCCTGAAATATGGTGTGCTCTTTCAGCATGTTGATCCTATATTTTTATTTTATAAAAATGTTTGAAGTATCATTAAATATTTGTCCTGTTCAACAATTCAACTGTATTTTTTTGAGACTCCAATTATGCTCTTCATCTCCTTTGTCTATTTTCTCTATCATTTCGCTAATTTTAAAATCCCAAATTGACACTTCCTTTGATCCACTTTTATGCTTTCGACTTTCTGCTCCTGTGTCGTCAGCAGCATCTTCTCTGCCTGTGCTTCTTCTGATCTCGTTTTCAATTCTATGCTGACTTTACTGCTTTCTCTCAGTTCCTGAGTCCCTCCAGCCTATGTTTTTTGTATTCCTGTTGCTCATTCTTTCTTCCCTGAGCTACCACACTTCTGCTTTGAGCTCCTGCTTCGTAGAACTGATTGCTGTTTTAAGTTGCTGCTGCTGTTTTTAATTCATGGAGTAATGTTTGGTCCCAATTTTCAGACTGTCGTTGTTGGCTCATAATGTGGCCCATAGGGTCTAAGAATGTGAGACTGCCTGCTGTATACCTCAGGGCTCCGCAGACTCTTGGGTTTCTGGGATTTTTTGATAGATTAAGTATTTTGGAGGACATGGGTGAAAATGCCTGATGTTAGGACAGGCACCCTGTGCTTAGGACACATGCTAGCATGCTGTGAGCCTCATGAACACTCAAGAGTGGCCGGTTTTCTGCCTGCTAAGTATTCCAGGCAGCTCCTGAAAACAGTGTTGCTAGAATACCACCAATTTCTCCTGGAGGGTGGAAGAAAACCAAAGAGCTACGCTGCTACCAGACTCTCCTGAGATAGACTTTGTCTAAAAGGGTGTAATGCTGTGAGTCTGGCTCTTTCATCTCTTGAGGAGGCAGCGATTTTCATTTTCATCAGCGTGACACCTGTTGGCTATAAGTGATATCACAAGTAATTTTAGATAGAATAAGGAAGATTGAATGATCTATTATTTTTTACAGATTATATCAGATCTAAAGGCACATACTGTATTTGTGATGACCATCTATCTGACTGTTGGAAGGAACAAAACATTAGAGATTATCTTAGTGGAAACAGCTTTCCCAGGAAGGTAGTGATAACCAAAAAATTAGGGTAGGAAACTAAGAGAGACCAAGTCAACTATAAGATAAGATTGTTGGCATCATTCAACGGCTCTTACCAATGGTTTTAATCGATAGACATCTGGTGAAAAAGCTGCCCATATTGACAGCATTGGCAGCAAAGAGTTGCTTTGGCTGGATGTGATGGCAGCTTGGAGACCAGTAGAATGAAAACCACAGGAACCAGGGGGAGGAAATCCGTTGTGGGAGGGCACCAGCATCACCCTATTCTGATCAGTTATTTGAGTTTCTGAGGGAAATCTCCTGACCATTTTTCTTTCTCAGGCACAGTGTTTGGGGAACTTGCTGGGAGAAAGACCTTGAGAATGGGGAGAGTGTGCTTCAGGACCTGGGGGTGCTGGATGGCTTTCATGACCATCTTCGTACAGCGTGGACCATGGCAAGAACTTATTGGAGGTCTCAACGGCTGTTTGTTCACCTTGAGTCATTCTACGGGACATCTGTTTTGGCCTGCCCAGCACATTTTTTCCTTTTATGGTTAAAACATCCCTCTGGAAAGTCATCCCTGAGGCAATGAGAACTTTCAGGAATTCTCCCCACCACCACTACTGCCCAGCCACCCATACCCAGGTCATATGGTCTCAGTGGGGATGGCAGTCAAGGTGCCCAGCTCAGGATAGGCGCTTTACTGCTTCAAGGGTCTGTTGTCCAATGCCCAGGGACAGATAAGTTAACCAACCTTCATTCTGGTCCCATAGCTTTGAATTCAAGTATGTTCTTGGCTCAGGCCATGTTATCTTGGGAAAGCTAGGAGCAATAGATGAAAATGAAACTGGGCAAGAGATGGTGGGTTTACACCAAATGTTCAGAAACAAGTGATGTGATAAATTAAGGGACATTATCTATTTGTAGGAGAGAACACAAAGCAGACACTCAAGTTTTATTCCATATCTGAGCCAACACAATTCTTCATCTGCCTAGTTCCTGAATTTCCCCCAAGGTTTGGGAATAGAAACAAAACAAATATAATCCAAGCAGCCTTACATTATCTCATGTGCTTTTATTTTAGGACAGTCTTGAAATAATCCCTCCTGTAAAAGAATGTGTTGGGCAAAGTAATTCATGACCAAGTATAAATAGTGCCCCCAGCATCAGCACATAACTAGCATATATGCTACTTCCAAGAAGAGTTTCTTAGAACTTATGTGCTATCAATGCTTCATAGACCTTTAATACTATTTTTTTTTCAAAATCCTTTCTTTAGCAGCTCTTTCCATATTACAGAACCAAATTCCTTTTTAAAGTAAGGTTTCAAAAATAAGTTCACTATATACAGCAATCACAGGGATTCCAAAAAGGGCCACCTTCTTCCACAACTTCAAGGGGCACCACTCATCGTAGTAAATGATGTCTATAAGATTGCTTGTGAATGGCTCCCCGTGGTGTGTACAGCTCGGTGGCTCTCTATTTAAGGTCCTGATGCTTTCACTATTTCTTACTCAAGCCCTCTTTGCTTTGCTCTCTTGGAACCTCCTAAGAAGTGATGCATGCTTTAATTACAGACGGGATAAAAGCAGCAGGATTGGCCGGGCGCGGTGGCTCACGCCTGTAATCCCAGCACTGTGGGAGGCCGAGGCGGGCAGATTACGAGGTCAGGAGATCGAGACCATCCTGGCTAACACGGTGAAACCCCGTCTCTACTAAAAATACAAAAAGTTAGCTGGGCGTAGTGGCCAGCACCTGTAATCCCAGCTACTCAGGAGGCTGAGGCAGGAGAATGGCGTGAACCTGGGAGGCGGAGCTGGCAGTGAGCCGAGATCGCACCACTGCACTCCAGCCTGGGTGACAGAGCAAGACTCCGTCTCAAAAAAAAAAAAAAAAAAGGCAGGATCATTGGATGAAAATTGTCATCACTCTCATCTCTGCTATATTGACACAGGTGAAATTCATGCTACACCATAGAACAGGGGGTCCCCAGCCTGCAAGCCTCCAGTACCAGTCTGTGGCGTGTTAGGAACAGGGCCACACAGCAGGAGGTGAGCGGCGGGTGAGTGAGCAAAGCTTCATCTGTATTTACTGCTGCTCGCCATTGCTCACATGACTGCCTGAGCTCCGACTCTTGTCAGATCAGCAGTGGCATTAGATTCTCATAGGAACACAAACCCTATTGTGAACTGTGCACGTGAGGGATCTAGATTGCACACTCCTTATGAGAATCTAATGCCTGATGATCTGTCACTGTCTCCCATCACCCCTCGATGGGACCATCTAGTTGTAGAAAACAAGCTCAGGGCTTCCACTGATTGTGTATTATGGTGAGTTGTGTAATTATTTCATTATATGTTGCAAAGTAGTAATAATAGAAATAAAGTCTACAGGCTAGGCGTGGTAGCTCACGCCTGTAATCCCAACACTTTGCGAGGCCGAGGCACGTAGGTAATGTGAGGTCAGGAGTTCAATCAAGACCAGGCTGACCAACATGGTGAAACCCTGTCTCTACTAAATATACAAAACTTAGCCAGGCATGGTGGCTCATGCCTGTAATCCCAGCTACTCAGGAGGCTGAGGCAGAAGAATTGCTTGAATCTGGGAGGTGGAAGGTGCAGTGAGCTGAGATGGTGCCACTACACTCCAGCCTGGGCAACAGAGCGAGGCTCTATCTCAAAAAAAAAAAAGAAAGTGCACAATAAATATAATGTGCTTGAATCATACCAAAACCATTCCCTACCCACCGTCTGTGGAAAAATGGTCTTCCCTGAAACTGGTCCCTGGTGCCAAAAAGGTTGGGGACCACTGTCATAGAGGTCAAGACCCACAGGTCGCAAATGCCTGCCTCTTTAACCTTCTCCTTGACATCCTTCCCTGTGAGAACCATAGTGGCAGAATGATTGCTAGAGAATGCAAATTACAGGGGAGTGTAGTGAATATTTTCAAAATAGTATCCGTATCTTACTCCATCTTATTTCTCTTGTTAATCACATATATTATTTTGAAACAAAAAACAAAGACAGAAAGTTGCACATATTTCTACCCGATACTAGTTTCCAAACTGCAGGTTGAGCATTCATCATAAACTCCCGCATTAAGTATATATGATCCACTATCAGTGCACATAGGTAAGATACACTAGAAATGCTTCCCGGGAACTCAGATTTTATTTCATGAGAATCATTTTTTCCTTAGCTAGTATAGAAAACCCAACAATATGCAAATGGTGAAGAGTAACAGGCAGCATTCCTAAGATACATCATGCATCTCGACGCATTGGTTATATCATTGCCTCTGTAAATTGTCCCTGAATTCTACAAATAGAATGTCTAGAAAAATTTTCTAATGATTCAGATCATTGAGTTTTCTTTAAAGTTTACTATTTTAGAAGCTTCCTAAATAGTTGAACATAAAATTTCTCAAATTTTCCTCAAAGTGTGCATTTCACTATTTTCTGGAATATAGGAAACAAGGATCATGGGACAGCATGTCTCACTGGCATTTACGTTCACTGCCCCAAATCAGAACCAAACCACTGTTCAAGTCTTCTGTAAGAACACTGCATGGCCGGGCGCGGTGGCTCACGCTTGTAATCCCAGCACTTTGGGAGGCCGAGGCGGGCGGATCACGAGGTCAGGAGATCGAGACCATGGTGAAACCCCGTCTCTACTAAAAAATACAAAAAATTAGCTGGGCGTGGTGGCGGACGCCTGTAGTCCCAGCTACTCGGAGAGGCTGAGGCAGGAGAATGGCGTGAACCCGGGAGGCGAAGCTTGCAGTGAGCCGAGATTGTGCCACTGCACTCCAGCCTGGGCGACAGAGCAAGACTCCGTCTCAAAAAAAAAAAAAAAAAAAAAAAAAGAACACTGCATTTGGGTCCCTGAGGTGCTGATAAAATTTTATTTTTTGGCCTACATAATTATTATATGGGCATTCAGTAATTGTTGGACTTTACATGTGTGGACTTTATGGGTTTTTGCAATTGTATTTCACAATAAAAAGAAAAGGCAGCTATTTTTAGTATTACTTAAATGTTAATTTATGTAATAATCCCTTAAACCTGATCTGAGTCCCCCCCAATTCATGTAAATTTTAATATGGCATACTACTTTAAAAAACTAATTAGTTCAATTTTGTAGTAAACTGGCAGCTTCGACCCACATCCACTCTAACACCTATTGCAGAAGGAGGCTGGCTATTTACACTGAGCCTCCTAGTTGCTGCATCCCCTCTGCTCATAGTCCAAGGAGGTAGCTCAGAAATTGAGTCTGAGAACAGAGGCTGGGTGTGGTGGCTCACACCTATAATCCCAACAATTTGGGAGGCTGAGGCAGGTGGATCACCTGAGGTCAGGAGTTTGAGACCAGTCTGGCCTAGGTGGTGAAACCCCATCTCTACTAAAAATACAAAAATTAGCTGGGTGTGGTGATGCGCACCTGTAATCCCAGCTACTTAGGAGGCCAAGGCAGGAGAATCGCTTGAACCCAGGAGGCAGATGTTGCAGTGAACCACTGCACTCCAGCCTGGGCAACAGAACCAGATCTGTCTCAAAAAAAAAGAAAGAAATTAAGAACCAAACATATAATTCAGTTGTAGGGTGTGGCCACCTTCCTTTTTTTGTTTTGGAGACGGAGTCTGGCTCTGTCTCCCAGGCTGGAGTGCTGGAGTGCAGTGGCGCAATCTCGGCTCACTGCAAGCTCCGCCTCCCAGGTTCATGTCATTCTCCTGCCTCAGCCTCCCAAGTAGCTGGGACTACAGGCGCCCACCACCACGCCCAGCTAATTTTTTGTATTTTTTTTAGTAGAGACAGGGTTTCACTGTTAGCCAGGATGGTCTTGATCTCCTGACCTCGTGATCCGCCGGCCTCGGCCTCCCAGAGTGCTGGGATTACAGGCGGGAGCCACCACACCCAGCCTGGCCACCCTCCTTTGACCACAGTAGTTCTGTTTTACATACACAATGCCCCCATTTTTCTTTGAAGAAATATGGCTAAAGTTTCAAACCCACTGATCACATATTCAGAACTTGGGTTTTATCATTTTTTTTTTTTTTTTTGAAACGGAGTCTTGCACTCCAGGCTGGAGTGCAGTGGCCCCATCTCGGGTCACTGCAAGCTCCGCCTCCCAGGCCAGGTTCACGCCATTCTCCTGCCTCAGCCTCCGGAGTAGCTGGGACTACAGGCATCCACCACTACGCCTGGCTAATTTTTTTGTATTTTTAGTAGAGACGGGGTTTCACCGTGTTAGCCAGGATGGTCTCGATCTCCTGACCTCGTGATCCGCCCGTCTCGGCCTCCCAAAGAGCTGGGATTACAGGCTTGAGCCACCGCGCCCGGCCTTATCATTTTTAAGTGTCTAAGCCCTGGTACACTGAAAACAGTATAAGGAAATCACTAGGTGATTCCCTCCCAAATCACCTTTTTGTACATTTGTCTCTAGATTCCAAGTTATATACATTGCACATAATAGTCTCACTTCAGTAAAATGGTGGTCTTTCGTGTATTTACTGCTTATATTGTTTAGTTTGGTTGCTTCCTAAGACCTCCAAGGATTCTGATTCTATTCAATAAAGTTTCAAATTCACAAAGTATTTCTGATTGCTTCTTAAGTATTGGCATATGAAATCTCTAGTTTTTACTAAAAATGTCCTGTATCCAACCCTTTGTGTATTACTTTTTTTTTTTTTGACAGAGTCTCACTCTTGTCACCCAGGCTGGAGTGCAGTGGCACAATCATGGCTCACTGCAACCTCCACCTCCCAGGTTCAAGCGATTCTCCTGTCTCAGCCTCCCAAGTAGCTGGGGTGACAGGCACACACCACCATGCCCGGCTAATGTTGTAGTTTCATGAGATAAAGTTTCCCCATTTTGGCCAGGCTGGTCTCAAACTCCTGACTTCAGGTGATCCACCTGCCTCGGCCTCCCAAAGTGCTGGGATGACAGGTGTGGGCCACCATGCCTGGCCTAGCATTACTTTTCTTTTTTCCCTTCAAAATTAAAAGTCCATTTACTTTGGGGCCTTGTCTACTCTTTTTCTTGCTAGATGAATAGCAAAGGAACAGAAAGAGAACTTTAAAAACTAGTAATTTTCAGATAATTACCTTTTTTTTTAAAGGAAAAAAATCGGCTGGGCACAGTGGCTCACACCTGTAATCCCAGCAATTTGGGAGGCTGAGGCGGGTGGATCACAAGATCAGGAGTTCGAGACCAACCTGACCAACACGGTGAAACCCCGTCTCTACTAAAAATACAAAAAAATTAGCTGGGTGTAGTGGCACACACCTGTAATCCCAGCTACTCAGGAGGCTGAGGCAGGAGAATCGCTTGACCCCAGGAGGCCAAGGTTGCAGTGAGCCGAGGTCACGCCACTGCACTCCAGACTGGGCGACAGAGCGACTCCCTCTGTCAAAAAAAAAAAAAAAGGAAAATCGAGAGATATTAAAATTAAAGTTGGTAGTAAGAAATGGTTCTAACTGGATGGCAACTAAGCTGTGTGCAGGGACGCCAAAGAAATATGATTGATATTTTTCTTGGGGAGGAGTAGTTGGGCAACAAATGGCTTGACAACCCTTCATTCAACTTGAACATTTTGTTCTAGTAGAAAGTGAAATATTCATCAATCACAGAAAATATTAAAAATCATGCAGGAATGGATAACCAATGTCTAGAAAGTAGGTCAATATAGGACTTCAGCACAATTTTTGAGGACAAAACCCACAAAGTAGTAACACAATACCTGTAGGACTGACCTGGCTCCCAATTGCTGCTTGCTTTTGTTACTTTCTCACTGCTGTTACTCAAAAATCTAAACAGCAAGGAGAAATTTGTACCAAGAAAAGCTGCACTTGGCAGGGAAAACATAATTCAAATTGGAGCAGGCTCTTGATAATACGTATCAAAGGCCTTAAAGTTACACATATCCCTATGACAATTATCCTAGCCAATGATAGCAGTGACAAGCTCCAAGAATTTAGGTCAAAAACTCATGACAGTATCATTCTTACAAGTCAACTAATTTTACCATTAAAAAAAATTCTCATTTTAACATCAAGAAAAATCTTGACATCTCAGGAAATTGCCTCCCCTCACTCATCTGAAAAAAACAGTATATCCCATCTTGGTAACCGACTTTATTCACTCAACTTGATGATACACTATTTTAGGCAGGTGTGTTTGGTTTTTTGGTTTTGGGGGGTTTTTTGTGCAGATTTCTTTTGTGTGTGTATGGTCTTTTTACAAAGTTCAACTGCATCCATATGGGATGATTCACTAGTTGAGGATATTCAAGATAGGCAAGTATTAGAAGCATTAATAATAGAAGAGCCTCTGAAGTGACTAATTTCAAGGAGGCTTTAGAAAGATGCAGTCACTTACTCTGGTAGAAAATCACGTTCTGGGAGGGATTTTCAGAAATTTCAGCATATAGAGAAGTGACAAGGATAATAAGCAATACAACATACTTGAGCTTGGGTTTTGAAATCAGACATGGGCTTGAATTACCTGACCAAATTACTTTGTCTAAGTTTCTCCATCTGAAAAGTAGGCCAAATGAGAAGAGCTCCTCGTAAGAGGAAATGAGAATATATAAGTGAACCATGGGATACCTGCACCACGCTGGGCACTTTAAATGTATCATCTCATCTAACTGCCATGCTCTATGAGACAGCTATTAGTCCTATTTCACAGACGAAGTAAGGTTAAAAGGTTAAATTCCCAGAGGTTACATGTCCAGTAAGAGACAGCAAGATTCACTCTCAATAATAGAATTCTAAAATATGCATTGCTCTTAAATCGGGATTCTTTAAATGTTATTAACCAAGAGTATTTTTTCTAGGTTTTTAAACAGGATTATCATAAATGTACACTAAACAACTTCCTCCACATCAAAGGTCACTATAAAACATTTTCAATAACCTTCGTATTAACTTGAAACAAGCCAATTTAGGAAATTACCAAACCACCTAATTAGATATATTACATAAATTTATTTGTTCTTTGTAATTTTTTGCTTTTCTGATAATCATTATCCCACAAAA
The DNA here is from genome assembly GCF_028878055.3 of Symphalangus syndactylus. NCBI lineage: Eukaryota > Metazoa > Chordata > Mammalia > Primates > Hylobatidae > Symphalangus > Symphalangus syndactylus. The sequence goes on along the minus strand of NC_072426.2, from coordinate 156,612,610 downwards.
TACACATTCCAAGACTGAGGAAAGTGAGGTAACTAAAAGTGCTTTCACAATACATTCATGTTATTGTGTCCCACAATCTATAAAGGCAACCCACTTACAGTATATGGATTTTAGCTTTGGTATCCAATTAATATCCTCAAAAATGAATCATTTTTAAAGGTTATATGACAAAATTAAAACATCTGATTATGTAATTCAAGCATAAAAAATTAAAGTATCTTGTTTTTATTCCTAGAATACAAAATAGGAGTACTGCTACATACTTAAATTGTGCTTACGTTCAATTTTCCTATTCCAACACAATTGGCCCATGAAAGGTCTTTCTCTGTATATTACCACCATTATTGCTCAATGGGCAGTATCTAAAAATAGAATCTAGAAAGCCAGAAACCACAAAAATAACATCTTGGGGCCAGTTTGAAGCAAAGTAAACAGAATATACAATGACAGACAAACAGGCAGAATCACCTAAGACAAAAACAAAATTCCACTTCATTTTAACGAATATAGTTAAATTGAGTAGGCTCATTATCAAGAGCTGAACATGGCTCTCTGTTCTTTCCAGTATTCTAAAAGATTCATAAACACAAAAACCATCCAGTTCTAGATTTGAAAATTGAAGGGAATCGCTTTGAATCTATTCTGGCTCAGGGGGTTGCTGTAAAAAAAAAAAAATTAAATAAAGATGTATATCACACAATTACCTGGTTGTCTAATTTATAATGACAAGTCATGGGAAGCCTATTTGCAGGAATTGGTTCTGACTTGGAGAAAAAAAACACAACTTCTTGAAAAGGTAAAATAGCTTAAAGCATTTAATATCTAAACAAATCAATCTGTTAATAGTAGTCACAAAATATGCTTAATATAGAAACCCACATTCATGTCTTTAAGAAAAAGTGTAAATTGTATTCCACCTCAAAACATAAATTAACCCGCTTAAAGAATCTGCAGCGGTCAAAGTCATGATGAATTTTAAACAACTTCAGAATAAAATAACAATAAGTACTTTATACTGCTTTATATCTAAAAAATGCTTACAACTTCTCATAAAAATAGTCTGAAGCAACTATTTTTCCTTTTATTTTTTAACAGACATGTTCAACATTACGGGCAACATTTTTAAAACCTTAAGCTTTACAGACTTTCAAACATTCAAATACTGTGGTCCCTTTTCTTTGTTGTGGTTTATTCAGCTAGAAAAGAAAACATGGTAGACAACTTAATACATTTTCACCAAATTGAAAGTAGTACAAAAATTTTAGGACTCTACCGAACTACACATCGTACCTAATGTATCATTAAAAATAGAAGACAGTATTTTCTTCAGCAAATAAAACAGCATAGTAATATGCTGCTAATGCATACCTTTTAATGTGTACTGTCATTCATAAATTATTTACAACTGCTACTGTGTGAAGAGAACTAGAATGTAAATTTTCTGCAAAACTGGAAAAAAAGCAATACAAAATTTGTGAAAGCCTGTGTTTTATACTGTACGAAAGTCAATTTTTCTCTTCAAATACCAGATATTGTATGCAGTGATATTTTGGACACATTATAGTAATTCTTGAGGATGTTTTAGTGCTGGAGGTAAGTTTACAGGCCTCGATTCTTCATCAAGGAGTACTAGATCTTCTATTTCACTGCCTCTGTATTTCCTTTTACATATTTTTACCACCACCTTTTTCTTGAGAAATAACTTCAATGCTTCTCTTGATGCAACTGCTTTTGCATTTTCTTTGCTTTTTCCACAGCCAGTGCCCAAATACACAGACTTGCACCTCAATTCACAAACAATACTTTCTTGAGAGCTCTTATTTTGAGGCAGATCTGCCAATTCTTTTAGTGGGACAAAAAATACATCCAGTGTTGCTTTCAGAGCCTCAATAGCTGCATTTAGGAGCTCTCCATGATTCACATTGGGACTAAAGCCACCAACAGCTACCAACTTCCATGCCACCGTTTTATATAGTCTATTGAAAAAAGGTTGCTTCTGTTTCACATCTTCATTGGTTAACTTGCAAGAGAATTTGACAGAACTCTCACTTGACTGTGAAGTACTTTTAGAAGGCAACTGTGAGGTGCTAGTCTGAGAACTACTCTTAGAAGCCAACTGGGACACACTTGCTAAGGAAGTGCTTTTGGAAACCAGAGATGCACTGGTCTGGGAGCTGCTCTTGGAAGCTAGTAGTGATGAAGCTACCTGGGAAGTGCTTTTGGAAGTTAGCAGCGATGTATTTGTTGAAGAGCTGCTCTTGGGAGTCAGTAAGGATGTGCCTGATGAGGAACTGTTTTTAGCAACTGATGATGAAACACTTGCCTCTGAACTAGTTTTGGAAGTTAACCCACTTGACACTGTCTCTGAACTAGGTTTGGAAGACAATAGTGGCAATTCTACCTCTGAGCTTCCTGAGGAGCCCAACAAGGGCACCGCGATCTCTGAGCTGCTTTGAGAAGCTGAGACCGAAGAGCCTTCCAAAGCACTCTTTTTAGGTGATCCACTTTGTTGTCTAGAATCAGTGGACTGGGTCATGTGACTATTCACACTGGATTTCAGCAAGGAAACAAATGATGCAGAACCTTGTTTATCTGGAGCTTCTGCTTCAGAAGCTTTCCCAGATCCTGCCGTTGTTACCTGAGAGGAAACGCTGCTGATGCTTTGGCTGGAAACAGATCGATCTCCATCACTTGTAGAGCTATTCTGACTGGAGATGCCAGAGCTCCGAGCTGAGTTCCCACTCTCTGATTTGATGGCCGACCCTGTACACGTTGAACTGTTTTCCTGCTGAGCTGATGCACGTTCTGTCTTGGCAGAAGTTTTTGCGTGATCTTGCTCAACTGCAGAACTGTTTTTTCCTTCTATAACTCGTTTTTTGGATGGCTCTTCTACCCCTTCTAAAAAGAAGAAAAACATAGATATGTGACTAAGAATACCTCGTACAAAACGGGTGATGAGACAAATACACATTAAAATAAAGGCACAAAATGAAAACATTTCAAGACTAATCGTTTCTTTAAAAAGTGTGGAGTCATTAATATCTTAAAACAGTGTTGAATAACATCATGAATGTATAATATTAAAAAAAACAGCATGAGACAACGGTGGACACTTCAAAATCTAAAGCAGTCAAAGCAAACTATCAAATTCAAAGCCTAAACACACAGATATATACTTTAGGTTTAACATTCCAACTTTATTACTTATTAATAACATAAAAATTCTGGCTTGTTAAAAAATTAGTAACAATAATTCCTAATTATATCAAACTTATGCTCTAAACTCCTATGTATGTTCACATCTATGATCTGCTAACCATTGCTACTCGATATCCCTCTTTTCTTCACCTTGGCAACCAGTTCATCTCTTGTTGTATAGGTTGGAGCATCTGTCACTTTGATGCCTTCAGCCATACTAAGTATTTTATCCATTACTTTTTGAGGGTATCTGAAAAAGAAGGAAAAGTCATTTTTAAAAAGTGTTTTTTCTAAGGTCCTACTTGCGCCGTGCAAAAAAACAGGCCACAGGAACTGCATTTCCTGGCTGCAATCAAGAAAGTGAACCAACCGCCAAGAACTGTTTCCTGGAACCCATAAACAAGTGCCCCAGGATCTGGGAGGCAGGACACCTCCTCACCAATCTTAAATCTAGCACCCGTCCCCAAGAGCGTTGTCCCCTAACACAAGCAATCCTACCGACAGCTGCCCCCACACCACCGGGCACACAGACGTCCGGGAATCATGTCGGCTCCTCGCAGGGGCGCCCTTCTCACCCTTAGAGGGCAGCCGGGCCGGCGGATTCCCGCGCTTCACAACTTCCCCTCCCCGCCGAGGCAGGTCCCGCGGAGGGCGCTGGGCCCCGGTCTGCAGGTGGCAGACAAAACGGGGCGTGCAGGTTAGGGACGCTGCCTCACTCACCTGCACCCGAGAAAGACGTGGTTCGCCCAGGCCATGGAAAAGGAGATGAGCTGCTGCAGCTGCCGGTTTCGGGTCCCGCTCTCGGCGTCGGCAGCTTCATCCGTGCTAGCGGAGGCAGCGCCGCCAGCGGGGGCCAGGTCCCCAGCGTTGCGAAGCAAAAAATCCCGGCGGTGGCGCCAGTGTTTGTCAGTCTCGCCGTCGCAGCGCAGCGCCTCCACCCAGGCGGCCACCCGCGGGTTCTGGCTCAGGTACTCCGACACCTCCTGCGCCATGTTGGGCCTGCAGGCCGCAGAGGCCGCGAACACAGCTGCACCGGGAGACAGGCACGACGCGCGGGGCGAGGGGCCCTGTCACTGCGGCCTGCACTGGCAGCCGTTATCTGACGCCCCTCCGGAGGCCCAAAGACCAAACAACAGCGCCCAGAGCCGCCGAACCGCCCACTTCCGCCCGCCGCCGGCTTCTTCCCTTTTATAACCTCGCCGCCGCCGCGCGCCCTCGCGTTCTTCCGGCGCGCGCCGGCGCTCCCGGGACGCTTTGCGGCGCCGGGGCCGCCGCGACGTTGCGTCCCCGTGAGGCCAGGGAGGGTACCCCGGGGATGAGGTGGGCGGGCGTCGGGCGTCTCCTGCCCCGCGAGGGCGGGCTGCAAGTCGGGCTGGCCCGGGACGACCGAGTCTTGGCGGAACCCTGGGCGTTCTGGCCTCGCTTTGTGATGCCGCGCGCTCCTGCCGCCCTCCTCCCCCGCTGGGTCAGCTGCGAGAGGGGCAGGGCCCGAGCAAGGGAGGCAGCGGGGCGCGGCGAGCAGAGTCCTCCAGGGCGGCGTCCCGGGGGACCTTGAGCCGCCGGCAGCCGCGGGGCCTATGGTCTCCGCCCTGAGACGCCTGTGTGTGAGCGGGGCCAAAACAAAAGCCGGCCTCCGTGTTAGAGTGTTGGGAACTGCGTCTCGCGCTGCTTTCAGTGTGCCCGAGGGAAGCGTTCCAAGGCCGTCCGGGTCTCGGCGCCTTCAGGAGGGCGGGAGTGCAGGTCCCCTTACATAGCAGTAGTAGACAGGTCACACGAGGACTTGACTCCGTGTTGCCGTGAGGCTTGCAGCCTTGGAAGCTAGCCCTGGCCCCGCAGCGGTGGCGCTTGTTCCCGCAGTTTCTTACGTCTCTAGTTAATCCAGGCATTGCCTTCCTGTTTTGGTCAGTAGGAAAACAACACCCCGACAACGCTCTGTCTCTAGAATTTCCTAAAATCAACAACTTTACCACCAATCGGCAGATGTCCGGAGGTGGAGTGGAAATGTGCCTATTTATCTGTAGGGCCCCAAACCTCTCCCTGTTAGAGCTATTTTTTCCAACTATATGTTTTTTTCCACTTTACATTTCCCACAGTTATGTACTCTTAACTGCTGGCTTGCTTATTGTTACGTTTCCCATTCCAGGTATACATGCAGTCTAAGATTAATACGTTAAATGATATAAATTATGAAAATTTTCTTTCAATAAATGTAGACTTTGATGTAAAAATGCGTGAATCAGAATAATCAAGCAAAAAAAGGTCACTTTAGGTAAGATCAGATAGGTTAACTGTGTAATTTATGCGCATGCTGGAACAAAATACAGCTATTGTATGAAAACAATATTGCCCATTTTCCTGCCATACCAAAAGAAACTGCATAAAAACGGAGGCACAAAGAAATTTTGAAGCTTTGTGATTTTGCTTCTTGTTTGCTAGTCTTTCCTCCTTTTCACAGATAATTGCTGAAAATCTAGAGGGGGTGGATGGATTGCAGAAATCTGGCTATTTAAAAGGTGGAGAAATTATGATTTCTCCTTTCATGAATTCTTTGGCAAGGGGACCATAGCAAGTAAAAGAAGCTATGATCGCATACCTAGATTATATATGTGAATTTTAAATCAAGAATGTTCTCACGGCCGGGTGCGGTGGCTCACGCCTGTAATCCCAGCACCTTGGGAGGCCGAGGCGGACGAATCATGAGGTCAGGAGTTCGAGACCAGCCTGGCCAATGCAGTGAAACCCCCATCTCTACTAAAAATACAAAAATTAGCCGAGTGTGGTGGCACGTGCCTGTAGTCCCAGCTACTCTGTAGGCTGAGGCGGGAGAATCGCTTGAACTCAGGAGGCAGAGGTTGCAGTGAGCCGAGACCAAGCCGTTGCACTCCAGCCTGGGTGACAGAGTGAGACTCCATCTCAAAAAATAATAATAATAATGTTCTCACTTTTTTTCTTGTTGCTCTATAGTCTTCCTCTCACTCATGGGCTTCATTGCCTTGAAGAGAGAACAAATAGAGCCTGAATTTCAAAAATTTTTTAAAATTATAATAAAAGCGATAGAGTCTGAAAGGTGGAGTACTCATGTGCAAAAACCAGGTGCTTGGAATAGATAACATGCATTTTTCTTTTTTGACTCTTAAAAAGTTGACACTGCATATAAAGATTCAAAGACTATGAACCACAAGTAGCTGGGACTGCAGGCGGGCACGACGACGACAGGCTAATTTTTTGTTTTTTAGTAGAAACAAGGTTTCACTATGTTGTCCAGTCTGGTTTTGAACTCCTAATATCAAGCAATCCTTCTGCCTCGGCCTCTCAAAGTGCTGGGATTATAGGCATGAGTCGCTGTGCCCGGCCTTTTTTTTTTTTTTTTTTTTTTTTTTTTTTTTAAAGACCCTCCCACCTACAGAGACAAATTCCTCTCTGAGCTGGGGGAGACGTTCTGAGAGAAAAGATGAGAGGAGAACTTAGGTGATAACTAGGAAAATCTGTGGGAGTAGGGAATAAGATGCAGGGAGGGAAGTGTTGGCTGTTATAAATTGCTGGGTAGATTTTGGGTCTAAGAGTGGAAGGACTTGACTCTGCCCGAATTTCTGAGAGAAGACAGCCCAGTAGTGCTCTGAGCCTGTATGTATTGGCCTTTAGAAATGAACATAGAAAGGGCCTTTTATAGCTTTGATAACCAACTATACAACTCCCTCCCCTGCCCCTAACACACAAGTGTGTATATATATATACATATGTGTGTGTATATATACACACACACACACACACACACGCATTTACGCACATATATCTCACAGGGCCTAGAGGAGATCCAAAAGGTTCCCAAGAAAGAATTGAATGGTGAAGTGCTACCAAGCACCAGGGTCCAAGGTGAATGAGGCTAGGGGTGGTCAGCTTGTCAGCAAAGGAAGATGCAACTAGTTTTCAGCAAGTCATCAGACCAGTGCCCATCAGGCCACATCAATAGGAGAGGACCCTCAACCTCTCCTGAAATGATCAGTGTGCATTGCTTGTGCTGGTAGATCAAGCAGTTACACTCTCAACAGAGCCCGCAGGGAAGAAAGCACAGGACAATGCTAGGATGATAACCAAGCCTCACCCCACCACTGCCCTCACTAGAAATCTACTCAGAGGAGAAAAGGGAGAGAATTCTAATGAATTGAGAAAGATCCACTATCATCCCAAATTGAGTTTCAAACAAGTGACTGAGTTCACAAGATTAAATTTTCTGCTGTAAGTGGAAGCCCATTCACTGAGACTGGTGCTGCAGCATATCTCTCTGAAGACATCCAATAAAAATTCCAGCGGCAAGCTGGCTTTTCTGCAGATGGCTTTCCTGTGGAGCAACATGAAGGGATTGGCCCTGTTCTTGGATATGACTGTGGAAGCAAGAAAGCCTTTGGCAGGAAGGTCTGCATGTGGAGTGGAGAGGCTTGTGAGGAGCAAATACTCCAGTTATGGCCAAGGTTATGACTTGATGTGAGAAATACTTCATGGTGAGGGGAAACATTTTATGCTAATGATGTGTGAGGACACAAATCTGCCAAATTACAGTGATAAGGTGGGATGTCCTGAAAAAGCAAGAGAATGTTTTAAGAGTGATCCCCTCTGTTAGAAGCTTCGAGAAATCAAGTAGGAGGAAGATTGGTAGTAACAGTCTGATTAGGGATTGGAGCCACCTGTGAGCTTGGCAAAAGTCGTTTTACTGCAGTGATGAAGGCAGACTCCGTATCAGAGTGAGTTCAGGAGTCAGAAATGGAGATATTTGGCTGTAAAGGGGAGAAGAGAGAGGAAGCTGGACAGGGTCATGGGGTCAAGGTGGCTTTTCAATTTCAGATGGGAGTAGCCTGAGTGTGTCGCCCACTGCTTGAAGGCAGCTCACAGAAAAGGAGAGTTTGAGGATCCTGAAGAGAAAGAGGGTAATTAGCAATTTCTGAAGACACAGGTGTGGCTGGGATCCACACACAGGTGGAGAGATTAACCTTAGGTGGGCAGACACTTCCTCTATTTTAAAAGAAGACGTTTGTAAGTTTGGAGCTGAAAAGTTGACATGGAGGCCATCTGACGGTGCAGAGAATGCTTGCAATGGATATTTTAGAGGGCAGAAGAGCAGGCTGCCTAGGTGAACATAGTCTTTTTGGCCAATTTAAAATTACAGGCTGGGCGTGGTGGCTCACACCTGTAATCCTAGCACTTTGGGAGGCCGAGGTGGGCAGATTACTTGAGCCCAGGGGTTCAAGGCCAGCCTAGTCTACATGGCAGGACCCTGTCTGTACAAAAAATACAAAACATAGTTGGGTGTGTTGATACATACCTCTAGTTCCAGCTACTCGAGAGGCTAAGGTGGGAGGATCACTTGAGCCCACGAGGTCGAGGTTGCAGTGAGTTGTGATCGCGCCACTGCACTCCAGCCTGGGCGATAAAGGGAGACTGTCTCAAAAAATAAAATAAAAATATAATGCGTGCACACAAAAATGAAACATCTAAGTACGAAAAAAGAGGCATAAATGAAAGCAAACAATCTCCCTCACTCAACCTGGTCCCACCCTGTGGATATCAGCATTCATGTCATTTCTATCTTGATTTCTTTGGGTGATTATTTTCATAACTCCAAATTAAATGCTTATACTTCCATTTCTTAATTTTTCAACTTTAAGCAGTGCTTATTTCACTCCTGAATGTTGAAGCTGAGAAATCCATATCATTTACACTACTCCTTTTTTCTTGTAATTTTTGTTATCTTTTATTGTTTTCCTGTTGGCTACCTGTCATAAATTCAAATATTATACTTAATCATCATTTTTAAATCTGTCAACTTCAGGCAGGTAGCTCTTGATTTCCACATCATGTAAGAAAATTCTGAAGGAGAGACCATATTACAGATATTTGGATATTCCCAAAATATGCGTTTAGGATAAAATCTAATCTCTCGTGATAAATTGACAGCAGGTGGATAATTCTGAAGTTTTCCTACTTACCTGCAGGATTTATGCCATTGTTTTTACATTAAGCCTTAACATTAATAAATGTTAATAAATTTGTTTGCTGCTGTGAGGATTAAGTAGATTGTGAACTTATACCTTTCATGGGGTGAGTTTCTAAAACCAGCATGTAAATGGAAGTCAGATGTGACTCCACTTTACCTTCTTTTCCTGTAGTGTCACAATTGACCTCTACGTGGTGGCTCATGCCTGTAATCCCAGCGCTTTGGGAGGCTGAGGCGGGTGGATCACCTGAGGTCAGGAGTTCAAGACCAGCCTGGCCAACATGGTGAAACCCCGTCTCTACTAAAAAAATACAAAAATTAGCCGGAAGTGGTGGCGGGCGCCTGTAATCCCAGCTACTTGGGAGGCTGAGGCAGAGAATTGCATGAACCAGGGAGGCAGAGGTTTCAGTGAGCCGAGACTGCACCACTGCACTCCAGCCTGGGTGACAGAGTGAGACTCCATCTCAAAAAAACAAAAACAAAAACGAAAAAACAGAAAGGCCTCTTGGGCATCTACTGATGTGAAGTTAGAGAACTATGGACTTTCTCTACAGGTTCACACATTTTCGTTTGATTAATTTCAGTTGCTAGTGACACAAAATTATGATTTAAAATGGCTTGTGCTGAAACAAAAATGGAATTTATTGGCTGTGTTATTGAGAGTCCCGAGGTAGACTGTGGGATCCAGGTACTGAAACAATATAGTCAGGAAAGCTGTTTCTCTTGTCTCTACAGTCTCAGGCAAGCTCTTCCTACAGAGTGGCAAAATGGTTCCTATTGGCTTACAGCATACATTCTTCATAGCTCAGCAAATTCAGTAGCAAGAGACCTTCTCTTTCCTGGTAGTTTCTGCCAATGTCCTAAGGTTCTGTTAGGAGTTCTTTGGTTCTGTTGAGTCATATATCCCTTACATAAACACTCTAGCCAGGTGTATGAAATGATTGTACAGGTCTGAGTCATGCACTCTCCCTAAGAATGATAAAATATCCGAGTAAGGTCAGTATCATGCAAGGAAAATAACAAACTCAATAAATAAAAGAATTTACACTCAAGGAAATGGAGATAACAACAATATGAACAGAAGGATGGCATTTATTTCATAGACAAACCTAGGTTCAGAGTGGTTAACTTATTGTCCAAGCTGTTTATTGTCCAATGATTAACTCACAAGGTGTGGTGACTGAAAGATAAATAAGAACTGAGCTAAGACTTGTTAAATCCAGGCCAGGTATGGTGGCTCACGCCTGTAATCCCAACACTCTGGGAGGGCAAGGCAGGCGGATCAGAGGTCAGGAGTTTGAGACCAGCCTGACCAACATGGTGAAACCCCGTCTCTACTAAATATACAAAAATTAGCCGGGCATAGTGGTGCGCACCTGTAATCCCAGCTACTCAGGAGGCTGAGGCAGGAGAATCGCTTGAACCTGGGAGGCAGAGATTGCAGTGAGCTGAGATCGCGCCACTGCACTCCAGCCTGGGCGACAGGGTGAGATTATGTCTCAAAAAAAAAAAAAAAAAAAAGACTTGTTAAATCCAAAAACTAAGATTATGACCACAATAATCCACTTAATTATTGGGCGCTTTGGAAATTAGGAGCAGGAAGGATAAAAAAAAAATTGTGCTTCTTTGTACCCAGGGCTCCAGTTCATGAATGTGTGATTGCCTTGTAAATGTGAGCAGCCGAGGAAGCAGAAAGGAATGTTCCTGGAGAGATCTAGAAAGTCAAAGGAAAGAACAGCATCGAGCTTAATTTAGTGGTCAAGAATATAGACTTGGGAGTCAGACATTCCTGAGCTGGAATTCTGGTTCTACTAATTACCATCACTGTGGCCATGGGCAAATTATTTCACTTTTCTAAGTCTTCATTTCCTTACATGTAAAAGGGGATACCAGCACCTATGAATCATAAGAAATAAACGAGATGATGTATATAAAGGCACATAGTTTAAATCCAATTAATAAACTTTAGAAATATCTTAGGTTTTATTTGGTAATATTGACAAAGTTTAATAATTGTTTCTTTATCGTTTGTACAGAGAACGTTTTTTTCAAATAAATTCTGAGTATGGTAGGTACAAATCTCTGTCCATAATTTCAAGGCATGTAAACAAATGTAGCTACAATATTTTTCTCTGATTAAATTTGTTTTCTTTTCTTTTTTTTCTTTTTTTTTTTTTTGAGACGGAGTCTCGCTCTCTCGCCAGCCTGGAGTGCAGTGTCACAATCTTGGTTCACTGCAACCTCCGCCTCCTGGGTTCTAGCAATTCTCCTGCCTCAGCCTCCCTAGTAGCTGGGGTTGCAAGCGCACACCACCATGCCCGGCTAATTTTTTGTATTTTTAGTAGAGAGCAGGGTTTCACCATGTTTGTCAGGCTAGTGTCAAACTCCTGAACTCAGGTGATCCGCCCACCTTGGCCTCCCAAAGTGCTGGGATTACAGGAGTGAGCCACCGATCCCAGCCTAAATTTGTTTTCTATTTTAAGGTCCCATCCTACCAAATGGTGGAAACTTAATTTCAGTCACCTCAAGATTTTACTTCCTTCTGTACGCATTTGAGTATCCATTCCAGGGAGCTGACACAGTGTTGAGGCACAAGGACAGGGTCAGGGACAAGGTGAGGCGCTCCCAGGCATCCCCTGGAATAACCATCTTCCCACCAGGTTTCGGCCCACATAGGCCACTGCTGCTTCCTCCTTGTCCCTGTAGCAGTGCCTGTTTAGGTCAGGTGACTCTCCCTGCTGTGCTCATGCCTCTCTCAGGCACGGGTGAACATTCCGTCGCCTACTGCACTGTGCTGGGGAGCACAGGTTCTCTCTGAGGCCCTCTCAGTGCACTTGCCCACACATGGCACGCCGTCATTTCTAGTCTACTCCTCCACGCCATGCCAGGGAGAAGGGATGGACGGTCCAGATCTTGCAGCTTTGCTGGCTTCTACTGGGAATGGGCATGGTCACCTTACTCACGGGTCCTGCAAACCTTTGAAGATTGCCATCATCCTTGGCTGGGCGCGGTGGCTCACGCCTGTAATCCCAGCATTTTGGGAGGCCGAGGCGGGTGGATCACGAGGTCAGGAGATCGAGACCATCCTGGCTAACACGGTGAAACCCCATCTCTACTAAAAATACAAAAAATTAGCCGGGCGTGGTGGCGGGCGCCTGTAGTCCCGGCTACTCGGGAGGCTGAGGGAGGAGAATGGCGTGAACCCGGGAGGCGGAGCTTGCAGTGAGCCGAGATCGCGCCACTGCACTCCAGCCTGGGCGACAGAGCAAGACTCCGTCTCAAAAAAAAAATAAATAAATAAAAAGAAGATTGCCATCATCCTTCCCCACCTCTCTGCTACCTCGCGGCCGCGCCCCCGCCGCCAGTTGCAATTCGGCCTTGGAGGTACCGGTAGGCAGGACAAGGGGCCTCTCTTCCGGGATCCATACCAGCAGTCGAATTCCCTAGCTTCCCCCGTCACCCTTCAAATTTTCCTTTCCATCGGATAATTTCTTGTCTGGATATGAGGTAGCCTGGGTCTTCATTTGTCCTCCAAAACCTACTGTTAACTATGCCCATAAAAGCCAGGGCTTTGCTTCTCTTGCCTTCTCTTCTCTGCTGCATCTTGTAAAAGGCAGTGGCCATAGAACTTCCACGCCTCGAGCACAGGCAGAGGCAGTTTTAAAGGTTAGAGCCGCCCCCCGGAATCCCCTGAGGAAATGAGGGAGGGAGCGTCGTTAGCCATATCTGCCAAAGCCCCCTTAGATATTACTACTACAGGCTGATTTTAACTTTTCATAAGCAATTTCTTTAACCTTATAGAATAGGTAGAGCAGCCTTGTGGAAAATTTGCAAGCTAATAAAGAATATGTGGATCAGGCCGGGCGCAGTGGCTCACTCCTATAATCCCAGCACTTTGGGAGGCCGAGGCAGGAGGATCACCTGAGGTCAGGAGTTCAAGACCAGCCTGACCAATACGGTGAAACCCCATCTCTACTAAAAATACAAAAATTAGTGGGTGTGGTGGCATGCGCCTGTAATCCTAGCTACTCGGGAGGCTGAGACAGGAGAATTGCTTGAACCCGGGAGGCGGAGGTAGAGGTGAGCCAAGATCACACCACTGCACTCCAGCCTGGGTGACAGAGGAAGGCTCCATCTAAAAACAAAACAAAACCAAACAAACACACAAAAAAATGCATGGATCAATGTAGTCATTCCTGCAAAGATCTTATGATTAGTTCCCTACCAAGGACTACACCAATGAGGCCGAAGTTATAAACTATGATGGGGGAGAAATGAAGCAAAGGCGAAGAAAAGTGTTCAGCAAGTGGCCTAAAGAGGGACAATGTGCTGACAATCTTTGATGGGCCACGAAAGTCAACATTTTGAAATCGCATTTTCGTCTCTTCTCCCCTTTATGCGACTGTTGGTTGAATAAGGATAAGTTTTTTAAAACCTCAATTAATTTTAAGAAAGGAAACAAAGTAAATGTTTTTCTTCCCACCAGGGAAGACAATTTTGATGTTAAACACCTCACTGATAGTGGTAATACTATGCAGTTAATTTTAAAAACGAGAACAAAAGCAGCGTTTTCTTTCTCACTAGGGAAGGCAGTTTTAAACGCCTCATTGAGGGGTTGTACTGCCAGGCTCATTTGGGACTTGATAATAACTGCTCTTGACAAGACAATACTGAAAACATAGGGTGAAACCTACCAGCACTCAGACGAGTTTTCACCCCACCTACTAGCAAAGGCACATTTTCTCTGTTCCCTGAAAGGAGTGTCAGAGTGCAGTGCAATCCAATTATTTTCACAATGCCAAGTCTCATGGAAATGAATGGGGAGCTTACGCTGTTGACTTCAGTGAGACTCAGTGTGGTAAAAATGGATTCCCAAGGGCTTTGATACACAATGAAGAGAGCAGGGGATGTCTATTCACATTCATTTATTTTTCCAACCTAGAGTTTAAGAGGAGGAGAACACTCCTTTTATCACTGCCACCTGAAACTAAAACCAGAAAGGAAGGGAAAAGAACACGCTAATATCACCCCCAAGGCTGTGAATTTACTTCTTATCGTGGGGGAATACCTCTGGTGGCATGTTTTAGTAAGCAAGTAGGTAGAGTCAGACACTGCGGCCGAAAGCTTCAGCTTAGACTCACGAAAGGAGCTTGATGTGTGTGGACCGTCCCACTGCTCACTGGGCGCTGGCCTGGCCTCAGTGGCCTTGGGTCATAGCATTATGGACTTAGCATCACCATTGGTTGTCTTTCAAGACAGAGATCATATATGCTTGAGTCACTGGTTCAGAGAGAGGAGATGTAATATACCCATTGGGGGATGGGGGGAAGAACTATTAGAGAAAAATTGAAAGTAATTCAAACCTAATTACTCAATTCTAAACACTTCAATTCTCTTATAACAGGGGTCCCCCCGCCACTACCCTCCAACCCTGGGCCACACAGCAGGTGGTGAGCAGCTGGCAAGTGAGCAAAGCTTCATTTGTCTTTACGGCCACTTCCCATTGCTCGCATGACCACTTGAGCTCCACCTCCTGTCAGATCAGACAGGAGCGTTAGAATCTCATAGGAGTGAGAACTGTACTGTGAACTGCGTATGTGAAGGATCTGGGGTGTGTGCTCCTTATGAGAATCTAATGCCTGATGATCTGTCACTGTCTCCCATCACCCAGATGGGACCATCTAGTTGTAGAAAACAAGCTCAGGGCACCCACTGATTCTCCATTATGGTGAGTGTATCATTATTTCATTATATATTACAATGTAATCAGAATAGAAACAAAGTGCACAGCAAACACCATGCACTTGAATCATCCTGAAACCACCGCCGACCCCCCTTCCATGGAAAAAGTGTCTTCCATGAAACCGGTCCCTGGTGCCAAAAAAGTGGGGGACTGCTGTCTTATGACATCATAGATTCATGGAATTCTTTTATAGGCAGGTTCCTTAGGGGTAACTGAAGCTGTTTCCTCATTTTTAGGAAATTTAGGGAAGATTAGGAAACTGAGGCTCAGAGAGGCCATTTAGCAGTGACTAACACAATTTCCAGGTCAGTATTGTTTCTACGAGCCCTGGTCTCCAGAAGAGAAAAGGCTAGTCAGGGCTACCACCAGAAGTCCCCTAGTCAGATACAAAGAAAGGATCCAGGATCCAAGTTGAATTACAGTTAAACTCACTTGGGGAATTCACAATGCTTAAAAGGCAAGAAGAAAACAACACAAGACTGGACATACCACAGTGTAAAGAGTCTTAACCACACAGCAGCACCTCCTTCAGAGCCACACTGGCCACTGCTGTGCGACTCCCTCCCCTGGCCTCCCCCTCACCCCGAGGTTTCAGCATGGAGACCCACGTAGGCCCGTGGGGAGAGCTGCGTGGAGCCTGGTAACTGTATTTAGTCTCCTTCCTTCTGGGGGCTTTTACATTTAAAAATGCAATTTCGGTCGGTGCAGTGGCTCATGCCTATAATCACAGCACTTTGGGAGGCCAAGGCGGGCGTGTCACCTAGGTCAGCAGTTCAAGACCAGCCTGGCCAACATGGTGAAACCCCATCTCTACTAAAAATATACATATATTTTTACACACACACACACATATATATATATATACACACACACACACAAATTAGCCAGGTGCGGTGGTGCGTGTGCCTGTAATCCCAGCTACTTGGGAGGCTGAGGCAGGAGAATCACTTGAACCCAGGAGGTGGAGGTTGCAGTGAGATGGCACTATTGCACTCCAGCCTGGGCGACCGAGCGAGCCTGTCTCAAAAAAAAAAAAAAAGAGAAAGAGAGAGAAATGCAATTTTATTCTTACGACTTTCTGGAAGCAAGAATGTGATTTTGAACATTCTAAAGAAAATGTTTATAAAGGAAATGTGAGAAAGCAACAAGATAATGTTGGCCGCTCTGGTATTAAAATCCTTAAAAGGTAAAAGCACTGTAGAAATATAAGGTATATTATTCTACTTGTTTTGTTCCAGGATAATATGCATGATATTAGGTTCGCTTTTTCCGTAGGAGGCCATTTTTCTCTGGGTGTGGTGATACCCGCTCTCA
This sequence comes from Symphalangus syndactylus, assembly GCF_028878055.3. Taxonomy (NCBI): domain Eukaryota; kingdom Metazoa; phylum Chordata; class Mammalia; order Primates; family Hylobatidae; genus Symphalangus; species Symphalangus syndactylus. The sequence continues at coordinate 156,596,366 of NC_072426.2, read as the reverse complement.
ATGCAGCTGAGCATGAGCCTCAGTAGCTTCGAGTGTGAATATAACCTTTTTGTGAACTCTGTCACATTACTGAGTATAGAATCTGCTCCTGGATGTTTTAGTTTCTCCCAGGGTTGGCGAGAGACTTTCATTTCTTCTTCGTGCTTTCCTCACTCTCGGGAATCGCAGGGAAGCTGTGATTGTTCTAGGCGTTAGTTCTTTATTAGTGCTCAATCTGCTTCACACTCCTCTTGTGTGCCGCCTTTGAAGTCTCAAGAAGTCTCCTGCCTGGCAGGAAGTGCCAGAGGCCCAAACAGTGCAAAGGAAGTCACACCCCTGGCGGCCTTTCCAAAGTGCAGGCCTGGGGCTCAGTCCATTTCTCCTGGTCATTCTCACAATTCTGGATTCAGAAGGGAGGAGAGAGGCAGTGGGGGGCGCTATGCATCCCTAAGGGATTGCATTCGAGTCTGCTGACCAGGCCCTGGGTTCCCCTGAGGCCAGTAAACCTCTGGCCAGTAAACCCCTGCTCCTGGGGGGCTGAGAAAGCCGTCCTTCTTGGTGCAGACCCTACCCAGCCCTATGGCTTAAGAGTTCCTTCTCTCTGCTGTCCCACAGTCAAGCCAGCCCTGCTCTGCTTGCTCTGCCCTGCCCATGCAGAAAAGCTTCCAATCCTATGACGATCTCCTTCTCAGCATGCCAGCTGTTTGACCTCAAGGGAGTTACTTAACCTTTCTGAGCCTTGCTTGCTTCATCTGTAAAATGGGACAGCAGTGGTGACTACCTCTTAGGATTGTTGTGAGGATAAAACGAGATAATCCAAAAACTAGCCAGGTGTTGTGGTATATGCCTGTAGTCCCAGCTACTGGAGAGGCTGAGGTGAGAGGATCGCTTGAGCCCAGGTGGTCGAGGCTGCAGTGCATCTTGATTGCACCACTGCACTCCAGCCTGGGCAACAGAGTGAGACCCTGTCTCAAAATAAAAATAAAAAATAAATTAAAAAATGAGATAATCCTTGTAAGTGTCTCAGCATCTTGCCTAGCATTTTGTGGATGTTTGGTAAATACTTCTACTATTAGTAATAAACCATTTTTATTAGATTAAGGAAAGTGTATTGACAGGAGCTGGACTTAGGAAATCACAGTGAGAAAGGAAACACCTAGAACATCTGCAAAAGAAGAAATCCTCGGTGAAGGATGTGGCCCGAGTGGTTGTGCTTTGCTCCTGTTTGTTTCACCATAATGTTTGTCACATGTGAATTCTTACAGCCCTCAGTGTGTCTGTGTCTATACATTTCCTTGACCTCTTCCCAAATGGTTGAAGCAGCCTGACCAAAGAGAATGGATTTGTGCTGCTGTCCCCCTTCGTCTGATAACAGTTCGTGACTTCCCCAGGATTCTGCTCCTTTCCCTCTGGCAGTCCCTGTGGTCTGTATGGGGCTGTCCCCAATCACTGGATCCAGGGGACACATCACCCAGGCCTGGCCACTGAAAGCCAATTGTAATACTTTTGCTGGAGCAACCGGGAAAAGAATGTGTGTATCCTTTGGGTGCATAGAATGCAGAGCATGGATTGCAATCGTGAAGGAGCAGGCAGCTACAGAACCCAGAAATGGAGAGAGCGAGGGTCAGGCCTCAGCATCTGCTCTGTGCAGGCACCGGGATTCAGCAGTGAACAAGTCTCGGTCCTTGTGAAGCTCTGGTGAAGAAAACATCAAGACATAGTGATAGGTGGTGGGCAGATGGATGGGGTACATGGATGGGTGGATGCACGCATGGATGGACATGTAGACCTATAGATCATTCTGGTGGTGATACATTCTATTAAAGAGAAAGGAACAGAATAAGAAACACATTAGGGGCCGGGCGCAGTGGCTCACACCTGTAATCCCAGCACTTTGGGAGGCTGAGACAGGTGGATCATCTGAGGTCGGTGGTTCGAGACTAGCCTGGCCAACATGGCGAAAACCCCGTCTCTACTAAAAATACAAAAATTTTTATGGTGGCAGACTCCTGTAATCCCAGCTACTCGGGAGGCGGAGGCAGGGAGAATCACTTGAACCAGGAGGCGGAGGTGCAGTGACCCGAGATCGCGCCACTGCACTCCAGCCTGCATGACAAGAGCAAAACTCAGTCACAGAAAAAAGCAACACATTAGGGCAGTACTGTTTTAGATAGTGTCATTAACGATCCTATTGACCTGAAGAAAGAAACTGAGGCAAAATTAATATAAGTACAGAGTTTATTTGGGCCAAATTTGAGGACTGCAACCTAGGAGACACAGATTGCAGTTTCCTTGAATTTATGCTCTTATTAGCAGCGGTTGCCAGTAAGTTTTTAAAGAAAAAAAAGAAGGGGCAGTTCTTACATTGGTTCATTAAAGTAACATGAAAATAAGCTACTGATTCGGTACACATTGTTCTTTGTATCACAAATTCTAGGAACTAGAAGATGATGGGTGAGGGTCACATTATATAACTTGTAATAACTTTTTTTATTATTATGGGATATGATGAAGTTATTAAAAAGAACAAGCCGTTATGTATGTACTCTTGTTCTGGATACATTACTTATTTATTTATTTTTATACTTAGAGATGGGGTCTTGCTCTGTCACCCAGGCTGGAGTGCAGTGGCGTGTTCTCAGCTCACCTCTACTTCTGCCTCCTGAGTTCAAGCAATTCTCCTGTCTCAGCCTCCCAAGTAGCTGGGATTACAGGTGTCCACCATCATGCCAAGCTAATTTTTCTGGGCCTGATACATTTTGCATCTTTTGCGTAGGATTGCTTTGAGTTACTTTTCTTTCTCACACCGATGAACTCCTTTTTTGTTAAAGCTAGTTTGGGGTGGATTTCTGCCACTTGCAACCAAAGGATTTCTCATTGACATTCTGTATAGCCAGGATTGTAAAACTATGTTTTGGCTGGGCACGGTGGCTCACGCCTTTAATCCCAGCACTTTGGGAGGCCAAGGAGGGCAGATCACCCGGGGTCAGGAGTTTGAGACCAGCCTGGCCAACATGGCGAAACCCTGTCTCTACTAAAAATACAAAAATTAGCCAGGTGTGGTGGTTCATACCTGTAATCCCAGCTACTCGGGAGGCTGATGCAGGAGAATCGCTTGAGCCCGGGAGGCAGAGGTTGCAGTGAGCTAAGATCACGCCACTGCACTCCAGCCTGGGTGACAGAGTGAGACCCTGCCTTAAAAAAAAAAAAAAAAAAAAAAAAGCAATTCATAGAAGAGGACTAGGAAATGGCAAGTAAATATGTGAAAAGATGTTAAGCTTTACTAGTAATCACGTAAATACAAATCAAAACAACGGTGGGATAACTTCTTTTGCTTATCAGATTATCAGTCTTTAAAAGTTTTGCCCGCAGGCTGGGCGTGGTGGCTCACACCTGTAATCCCAGCACTTTGGGAGGCCGAGGCGGGCAGATCATGAGGTCAGGAGATCGAGACCATCCTTGCTAACACAGTGAAACCCCGTCTCTACTAAAAATACAAAAATTAGCCGGGCGTGGTGGCGGGCGCCTGTAGTCCCAGCTGCTACGGAGGCTGAGGCAGGAGAATGGCGTGAACCGGGGAGGCGGAGCTTGCAGTGAGCTGAGATTGCGCCACTGCACTCCAGCCTGGGCGACAGAGCAAGACTCCGTCTCAAAAAAAAAAAAAAAAAAAAAAAGTTTAAATGCATGTACCTTTCAATATAGCAATTTTACTTCTGGAAATTTATCTGACAGAAATAAGAGCAAGCTGTTTTCTGATATCCATCCACCCTGTCTTCCTCAGTAACAGAGCCTGTGATGCTGAGCAGGGCACATGGTCACCTGGAATAATGTCATTTCCCATCACACCTTATAGTTAGGTTTGATGTTGCACTGCAGTTCTGGGCAATACAATATACACAGAAGTAGCAGCTTCCAGGAAGTAACCTCTGAAAGGAGGATTAATGCCGGGACTTGCTTCTTTCTTCCTCCTGTAATCCAGGCTGCTGGCTGGAGCTCTGGCAGCAGGATGGGCCATGCGGGGTCCTTGGAAGTGGAAGCTGTGAAGGGCAGAGACAGCAAGGTAGCAGGAGCCTGAGCCCCGAATCCAGGGAGCTCCAGACCAATCCTGACCTGGCCTCCTCCAGACTTCTTGAACATAAGACAGTGAAATATCTATCTTGGCAACAAACACGTGAAAAAAATGTTCAACATCACCAATCATCAGGGAAATGCAAATGAAAACCACAGTGAGATACCATTTTACTCCAGTCAGAATGGCCCTTAGTAAAAATTTTTTAAAGAAAGAATTTGGCACAGATGTGGTGAAAAGGGAACACTTATACACTATTGGTGGGGATGTAAATTAGTACAACCTCTATGGAAAACGGTATGGAGATTTCTCAAGGAAATAAAAGTAGACCAACCTACCATTCAATCCAGCAATCCCACTACTGGGTATCAACCCAAAGAAAAATAAGTCATTATATCAAAAGACACTTGCATGCATATATTTACTGCATCACAATTCACAATTTCAATGATATCAAACCAACCCAGGTACCCACTGACCAATGAATGAATACAGAAAATGTGGTATATGTATACCATGGAATACTACTCAGCCATAAAAATGAGTGAAATCATGTCTTTTGCAGCACTTTGGATGGAACTGGAGGCCATTATCCTAAGTGGAGTAACTCCGAAATGGAAAACCAAGTACCAGATGTTCTCACTTATAAGTGGGAGCTAAGCTATGGGTATGCAAAGGCATATAGAGTGGTATGATGGACACTGGGGACACAGAAGTGGGGAGGGTGGGAGGGAGTGAGGAATAAGGAATCATCTGTTGGGTACAATGTACACTATTCCAGGGATGGGTGCACTAAAAACCTGGACTCCACCACCACACAATTCATCCATGTAACCAAAAACCACTTGTACCCCGAAAACTATTGAAATAAAAATAAATGAATGCAAATATTTTAAAAATCTATCTTGGCTAAGCCACAATTATTTGGGTCATTCTTTTACTCTCCAAGCCCAGTCCTAACTAATTCAGATGCATAAAGATTTAGGGTTGGCCCTCCACATCCCTGGATTCTGCATCCATGGATTCTACCAACCTCAGATGGAATTTTTTTTTAATGGTGATTATGTCTGAACTGAATGTATACAGATTTTTTTCTTGTCATTATTCCCTAAACAAAACAGTATAACAGTAATTTATGTAGCATTTACATTGTATTAGGTATTATAAATAGTCTGGAGATGATTTAAACTGTACAAGAGGATGTGTGTAGGTTCTATGGAAATACTATGCCATTTTATATCTGGGAATTTGGTATCTGACACGGGGTATTGTAGAACCAATCCTCCATGGTACTGAGGCACAACTGTAGATACAGATAGGTTTATTGAAGTGTTGTCTGAAATAACAAAAAATAACAATCTGAATATCTGTTGATAAGGCAGTGGTTGAGTCCATTGTGGGCCATTTGTTTGTTCACTTGGCAGATACTTTTGAGCATCTACGCTGTGTCTGACACTATTCTAGACTCGGGTATAGTAGTGGATAAAAGGAGACAAAACTGTCCCTTCGTGGAATTCACATTCAAACGGGGAACATCCAAATTATGGGATATGATGAAGTTATTAAAAAGAACAAGCCGTTACCTATGTACTCTTGTTCTGGATACATTACTTATTTTTTTTTTTTTTTTTTTTTTGTGGAGACAGAGTCTCGCTCTGTCGCCCAGGCTGGAGTGCAGTGGCGCGATCTCGGCTCACTGCAAGCTCCGCCTCCCGGGTTCACGCCATTCTCCTGCCTCAGCCTCTCCGAGTAGCTGGGACTACAGGCGCCCGCCACCACGCCCAGCTAATTTTTTGTATTTTTAGTAGAGACGGGGTTTCACCGTGGTCTCGATCTCCTGACCTCGTGATCCGCCCGCCTCGGCCTCCCAAAGTGCTGGGATTACAGGCGTGAGCCACTGCGCCCGGCCCCATTAATTGAATCTTTACAGAAGCATGTGTGACTTTTGTAAGAAAATAAAATATACATATATATATATATTTCCATTGCATTTCATTCTTTCACTCTCCTCTCACCTCCTTCCCCTGTCGCACCTGAGCTGTGTACACCTGGGGCTTCTGGTGCTGTGCCTGGCAGCTCAGCCATCTGCTCGGCCACACGCCCCCTCTGGAGGGCAGCTTTCCCCGCATTACTTCAGACCCTTCCCATCTTCTCTAAATGTGTTGAAATACCTAGCCTGCTGTATGCGCCTCTGTATCATTGGCATTGTGGAATTAGTGCTATTTTATTACTTGTAATAACTTTAATGGGATTGCCAGGAGGAAAGGAATACAGAACCTCGGAAGCCTGGTGATCTCTGTAGGTAGTAAGTCCCTGCACAAGTGTCAGCCATCCAGCACCTTGTCCTGTCTGAGAATGTAACTGGGCCTAGGGTGGTTAGCCACAGTCAAACGGTGGGAGGAATAGGCCCAGCCCTTGACAAAGACCCTCATGCTGAGATGGGTCAGGCCCTGGAAAAACAATAAATCTTCACTTGTAGGGACCACAGGGAAATTCAGTCCAGCAAACTAAATATTTGGAATCCACCTGCCTGGAAAATAGCTGGTATCATAGCCAAGCAATTGGTGGGGAAATGGAGGGGGTTTCCAATACAAATAGGGTCCCATCAGATAGTGGGACAGAGGAGTGGGGCTTGCAGGATGGATAGTTTCAGGGAGGACCTTCTGGGGTCAGGCAGCCTGTAAGAGAGAAGTCAGCTCAAGTTGAGGGACAGGCAATCACTCCTAGGTAGAGGCATCATGCTTTCACCAAATGTTTGTGGAGCACCTTCCCTGAGGCTGCAGGCCTGGCAGGAGAGGAGGGAGCCAGTGCTCATCTTGGTGATGACCCGGCTGGAGCCTGGGGCAGGGCCCTGCATCCCGGTCTACTCAATGCTGAGTGCCAGAGTGTGCCTCCTGTCACAGACAGGATGCTATCGACCACACATCACAGCGATGCCACTTTACCAGTCGTGTGACTTTCTGCCACTTAACTTCTCTGAGTCTCATTGTTCTTGTTTCAAAAATGAAAAGAATGAACCCCAGCTCGTGGGGTTTCTGGAGTGTTAAGCGAATAAACCCATGTACTGAGCAGGAACTCGATCATCCAGCCAGCTCACCTGCTTGCACTGTGGGCCCCTGAGGTGCTGGGAGGTAGCTGGGCTTTCCCGTGGAGTAACCGGTTTCCGAGATTGGCTGTGAGTCCTTTGGAGACTTGACTAGCTCAGACTATTCAGAGCTCAACTGGGCCTGAGGGCAGTCTCCAGATTTGATTCAGATTATTTCAAGGAAACGGAAAAAAAGAGACATCTGAAGCCCTTGAAACATCATGTCGGCTGGGCACAGTGGCTCACACCTGTAATCCCAGCACTTTGGGAGGCCAAGGCAGGCAGTCACGAGGTCAGGAGTTCAAGACCAGTCTGGCCAACACGGTGAAACCCTGTCTCTATTAAACATGCAAAAATTAGCCGGGTGTGGTGGCACGCACCTGTAGTCCCAGCTACCTGGGAGGCTGAGGCAGGAGAATTGCTTGAACCTGGGAAGCGGAGGTTGCAGTGAGCCAAGACGGGGTCATGGCACTCCAGCCTGGGTGACAGAGCAAGACCCTGTCTCAAAAAAAACAAAAACAAAAACAAAAAACTTATGTTAACCTGCCACATACATGGATTGAGAGAGAAACAACGATCTTCCAGGCTCCCAGGCCTTTCGGACTTTGGCAAATTCCAGCACAAATAGGGAAGGAAAATGCTGAGGGCAGTCTCTTGAAAATGAAGGGTGGATAAATAATAGTGCTCCTTTATCTGGACCCTCTGATCTCAGGATTTCAAAGAATGCTAGACAAGTACCTGGCGGCAGATAAGATTTTTCTCTATTTTCTAGATGGGTAGTTGGGGCTCAGTTGATAGGCGGGAACAGAACCAAGAATGCAATGTGGGTCAGATGCTTTAGAGCTGGGAAGGGTGTCACAGAAGTGGTTTTCAAATTTAAGTGTGCGTCCAAATATGTGAGACAATCTCTCAAAATGCATACTCCTGGGCCCCACCGCAGCAGACTCTGATTCAGGAAATCTGGGCGTGGGCCTTGGATTTTAAACCTTAACATATGCTTTCAGGTGCTGTGTTTATCATACTCTGAGAAACTCTGGTCTAGGGAGAGTTGGGAGGCTGTGCCTTCTGTTCCCGGCTTGGCCCCGGAGGGACAAGGCACATCTCTGGGTATTTTATCCAGGGATGGAAATCTGTAACAATTCTACTATCACACTTTCTCTTCTAGAGGGAAAGGCATGGCAGAATACACATTCAAGGGGCTTAGGCACACTCAGTGTTTCTTTCTCTTTTTTATTTTATTTGAGACAGGGTCTCACTCTGTCGCCCAGGCTAGAGCGCAGTGGCATAGTCACGGCGCACTGTAGCCTGGAACTCCTGGGCTCAAGTGATCCTCCCACCTCAGCCTCCCAAGTGACTGGGTCTGTGGGTGTGCACCACCATGCCCAGCTAATTTTTTTCTTCTTATTTTTTTTAGAGATAGAGTCTTGCTATGTTGCCCAGGCTGGTCTCAAACTCCTGGGCTCAAGCGATCCTTGGCCTCCCCACGTATTGGGATTACAGGTGTGAGACACGGCACTCAGCCAAGACTCTTTCTATAAGGCCACATTCACAGGTCTCAGGTGCACAGATCTTTTTGGCGGACACCATTCAACCCATCACACCTCCCCCAACTCCCCATCACTATGATCATTAGTTATTGCAGTGTCACTGAGGGTCAGTCTCCACTATAGCATAACCTCACAGGCAGGAACCACATATAAACATAGGTTCTGTAGTGCCCACTGCCTGGAATATATTAGGTACTCAATTTTCTTTTCTTTTCTTTTTTTTTTTTTTGAGACAGTTTCGCTCTTATTGTCTAGGCTAGAGTGTAGTGGTGCGATCTCCGTTCACTGCAACCTCCGCCTCCCGGGTTCAAGCGATTCTCATGCCTCGACCTTCCGAGTAGCTGGGATTACAGGCATGTGCCGCCGCGCCTGGCTAATTTTTCTGTTATTAGTAAAGACAGGGTTTCTCCATTCTCCATGGTGGTCAGGCTGTTCTCAACCTCCCGACCTCAGGTGATCCACTGGCCTTGGCCTCCCAAAGTGCTGGGATTACAGGCGTGAGCCACCGCGCCCGGCCAACGTACTCAATTTTCATTCAATACATTTTGTTTCATTGAACTACTTGTTGGATAATCCAACAGTACTACTGTTTTATTAAGTATTTGTGTAGTTTAATAAAATGCATTACTAGCATTAGCAATTATTGGATTTAGTTACTCCTCAAATTGCATAACTGCTTTTACTCCTCAAATTGCATAGCTATGCAGCATTCTTAAAAAGACACACTGTACTGCATGGTGGCATAAATTGCTCCTCAGTACTCTTGTTTTTAAAAATGTCTTCCACTCTTTCCCATGTACGAAAGCCCCAGATTTGTGGCATTGTGGATTCTGGAACTGCACAAATCAGGGCTCACTATGAAGCCAGGTTTTAGTCCCTGTGGGGTGGCTTCCGCAGCTGAGGGGGCATTGGTGACCGTGGCAGTTGTGGTGGGGTCGAGGAGGCTTTGGTGAAGGCCGAGGTCCCGGTGGAGGTGAAGGAAGAGAGGGAGGAAGTAACGGAGGAGGAAGAGGTGGTGGGAGAGGAGGAAGAGGTGGGGGAGGAGGATAAGGAGATGGGGGAGGAGGAGGAAGAGGTGGTGGGGGGAGGAGGAGGAAGAGGTGGTGGGGGAAGGAGGAAGAGGTGGGGGAGGACGATGAGGAGGTGGGGGAGGAGGAGAAAGAGGTGGAGGGGGAGGAGGAGATGGGGAAGGAGGAGGAAGAGGTGGTAGGGGAGGAAGAAGAGGTGGTGGGGGAGGGGGATGAGGAGGTGGGGGAGGAGGAAGAGGTGGTGTGGGAGGAGAAAGAGGTGGTGGGGGAGGGGGAAGAGGTGGTGGGGGAGGGGGAAGAGGTGGTGGGGGAGGGGGAAGAGGTGGTGGGGGAGGGGGAAGAGGTGGTGGGGGAGGGGGAAGAGGTGGTGTGGGGACGGGGAAGAGGTGGTGGGGGAGGGGGAAGAGGTGGTCAGGGAGGGGGAAGAAGTGGTGGGGGAGGGGGAAGAGGTGGTGTGGGGACGGGAAAGAGGTGGTGTGAGGAGGAGGAAGAGTTGGTAGGGGAGGAGGAGTTGGGGGAGGAAGAGGTGGTGGGGGAGGGGGAAGAGGTGGTGGAGGAAGGAGGAAGTGGTGGTGGGGGAGGAGGAAGTGGTGGTGGGGGAGGAGGAAGAGGTGGTGGGGGAGGAGGAAGAGGTGGTGGGGGAGGAGGAAGAGGTGGTGGGGGAGGAGGAAGAGGTGGTGGGGGAGGGGGAAGAGGTGGTGGGGGAGGGGGAAGAGGTGGTGTGGGGACGGGGAAGAGGCAGTGTGAGGAGGAGGAAGAGTTGGTAGGGGAGGAGGAGTTGGGGGAGGAAGAGGTGGTGGGGGAGGAGGAAGAGATGGTGGGGGAGGGGGAAGAGGTGGTGGGGGAAGGAGGAAGTGGTGGTGGGGGAGGAGGAAGAGGTGGTGGAGGATTCCCTTCTGGTGGCCACCGGGGTGGTGGTGGGGTAGACAAGGAAGAAAGCAGTCTGGGAAGAATGTGACAGTGGATCCGTATGGGCTGAGGTGTCTTCATTGTGGAGGAAAGGATCAGACCGTGCACTAGTCACTGAGAATCTGGTCCCTGGAGAATCAGTTTATGGAGAGGAGAGAGTCCCCACTTCGCCGGGAGACGACAGCATGGAGTCCCAAGCGTGGAACCCCTCCCACATCAAGCCAGGGCCCAGGTGCTGTCCCTCGGGGCTGCCTCAGGCACCATCTCCCATGTCTCTGACATTGTAGGTCCAGGTGGTCTAGTCTAGGCCGTGGAGTCCTCCCACCGCTCTGGCCGTGCCTCATTAACTTGACCAAGAAGAGGACCAACATCCTTCCTGCGAGGGAGGGTGCTCGGCACCAGTGCAAGTACCATGTGCTCATGGCCGTGGTGATGTGACTTTTGCTGACGTGGCCCTGCCAGGCCAAACCTGGACTGTGGCCCTGAATGCCCACCCCTTCCTGCCGATTGGAGGACACCGGTTTCCACTGAGGCCAGTTGCATGGAGTCCACAGCCCAGCAGAGGCCGTTTGTGTGTGATGTGAAAAGGATGGAACAAGAGAGCACGAAGCCCTGGGGCAGCTGACCCGAGAGCCACACCAGAGAGACCAGCTGGTGGTCCTGGGAGTGGACAGGCCACCGCCAAGGTGAGGAACTGAAGTTCAGCACATTCCGGATTGCGATGAAGTGTGTTGATGGTGTGGCAAGGGGGGTTTCTTTTTCTTTTCTTTTTCATTTTTAGGGGTGAGGGTGGGAGGGGCTGGATTGAGGGATTCACAAGGGTTTTTTTTTTTCTATTAAAAGACTCATCTGTCACAAAAACATCTTCCAGGCCAGGCATGGTGGCTCATGCCTGGAATCCCAGCACTTTGGGAGGCTGAGGAAGGAGGATCACTTAAGGCCAGGAGTTCAGGGCCTCAGTTGTTTATAAATTACCCATTACAAGCTATTTTGTTACAGCAGCAGGAACAGACCAAGACAGGACCCATTTGCACTATTTTTCACTCTTGTGCAAGATACGTTTTCTAGTTATTTATTTATTTATTTATTTATTCCGATGGAGTCTGGCTCTGTCGCCCAGGCTGGAGTGCAGTGGCGCGATTTCAGCTCACTGCAACCTCCCCACCTCCCGAGTTCAATTGATTCTCCTGCCTCAGCCTCCCAAGTAACTGGGATTACAGGCATACATCACCACGCCTGGCTACTTTTTTTGTATTTTTAGTAGAGACAGGGTTTTGCCATGTTGGACAGGCTGGTCTCGAACTCCTGACCTAAGGTGATCCACCCTCCTCAGCCTCCCAAAGTGCTGGGATTACAGGCATGAGCCACCTCACCTGGCCTAGTATTTTATTTATAGTGTGTACATCTATCATAAATAATATTGGTCTCGTGTGGGTGTGCCCGCAGCAAGGTATTTGCCAGATGTGTTGGTGCCAGAGTTGTTTTGACATCAAGAAACGAACTGGAAAGTCTTCTTTCTTTTTGTGTGTGCTGGTGTGGTTGTAAAGCATGGACTATTAGTAATAACCACTTGAGCTGGCCTCACTGAGTGTGTGCAGACAGCCCATAAAAAGAACAATTGGAAATACTGCTTAGGGATGGTGTTTTGCACTGGTGGACAGACCATTTTGTTCCCAGATGTTTGCGGTGTGAAACAGATTGTGTCTCTGCCTTCCCATCTGGCATAGAGGGTCAGCGTCGCTGGCCTCATAGCTGGCTTGTTGGAATTTTGCAGGATCCTCCAGCATGCGTCCATGCCATCTCCCCTGAGCTGTCTCCTTCAGCAACACAGCCTGGAGGGAAGAGGAGAATGCAGGGCGGATAGAGATGGGCCTCAATTCAATTCCTCTGAATGCTTCATTTGCCAGGACTGAAGGAAGTGAGCGAGGCCATGATTCAAAGGCAGCGGCATCTGTGTGTTTGAAGGCCTGGGTTGTGTTGTGGAAGTGCAGAGTTTCATTGTTGGCTTTAAAAATAATGTTCACAGAGGCTGTTAAAAAAAGAAGAAGAAGAAGAAGGTTATAAGAGGCAAGGAGATTAGACTCTGAATCTAGTTTTCTTTATCTTTGCAGAAGAGAAGTTTTTATTTGAAAGGTTTTATCACCAGCAGGTTGACAGGCTACTGCAGTCACCAGCTCCATTTAGAATGGGACTGGAAAGTAATAAAAACCTCTTCCTATTTTATAGTTGCACCTGTGCCTGCCAGATGGACTAGACATCGTGAACTGTGGGGTGACTGAAATAAATGGAGAAAGGAATCAGAACCCCAGGTGACTTGTTACAGCCCCTCTCTTTTCAACTAGAGCCTGACAATCATTCATACTTTAACATATAACATGACAAATGTATATAAGAGAAAGCGATGAAGTGTCATTTCATGCAATCAATACTGAACACTGTTCATTTCAATATATGGACATTTTAAACTAAATTACAGAAAGTTTTTTCCTCCTAAATTTCACCTCAGGGATTATGAATTAAATGTCATTCTGACATAGTTTTAAATGACCAGATGAAGATTATCATCAGATTATCATGTGGCTGGAACAATACTGACATAGAAATAATTGCTTTTTGACAGGTGGTCTGGCAGTTTCCTGATTAGACCTACAAATTCGATGTCAGCAAGCTGCCCATACACGCCCTCCCTGGCCCTCAGTGAAGAATGCCCTGCTTCTCTGAGATTCCAACTTCTTGAAGCTTAGAGACTTTAACAGTGAGTAACCAAGGGCCTCTGACAAAGACTCTTCTATTGCCTTTCCAACATTATAGCGCCCATGTGATATAGATCCATCTTTAGTTGCAAATAAGACTATAGGGTGAAGTGAATATTCTTAATTTTTTAATACTGTACCAATGAAGGAACAGAGTAACAAAGTCTTGTGAATTAAAAAAAAAAATCCAGCCAGGGGCAGTGGCTCACGCCTCTAATCCTGGCACTTTGGAAGGCCAAGGTGGGCGAATCACCTGAGGTCAGGAGTTTGAGACCAGCCTGGCCAACATGGTGAAACCTCGTCTCTACTAAAAATACAAAAATTAGCAAGGTGTGGTGGTGCATGCACCTGTAATCCCAGCTACTCAGGACGCTGAGGCAGAAGAATCGCTTGAACCCGGGAGGCAGAGGTTGCACTGAGCCGAGATCGTGCCATTGCAGTGCAGCCTGGGCAACAAGAACAAAATTCCATCTAAAAATAAATAAATTGTTTTAAAAAAAATCCCTCTCTCAGTCGATCTACAACACGTAAGTAATGCATTGTCTAGGCAAACTGCACCCTGGAAAGGTTCTGTTTTGGCTGAAGGACAGCTAGCAACCAGCCATGAGAAGGCGTGCACACACGGACAGCAGCTGCCTCGCAAAGACTGATGAACAAGGCAATGAAGATTTGCATGGGTTCGCGAATTCCAGAAGTATTCACAGAAAACTCCTCTGTGTTGGGCACTCTTCTAGGTGCTAGGGATACAGCACAGCACAGAACAGACACAAATGCCTGCTCTCCCGGAGCCTTTGTTCAATGAGGGATACAGTCAATAAATCAGTAACAATGTGGGGTGTTAGACAGTGGTCTGTGCTCAGCAGGAAACTAAGGAGGGAAGGGAGGGGGGGCTTTAGGGGATATGGGTGGCAGTTTTAGCTGAGGTGTCCAGGAAAGGCCTCAAGAGAAGGCAACATTTGAATAAAGACCTGCAGGAGAGGGTGGGGCAACCATGAGGACATCTCTCAGGGACAAAGACCACCAAGGTTGGGGCATGTCTGGGGTGTTGGAGGAAGTGGGGCAAGAGAACCAAGAGGAGGAGGAAGAAGGGTCAGAGATGCAGCGAGGGTCCAGGTACCGTGGGTCTGCGAGCCTTGTATGGCCTTGGATTGAATTTCCGTAACAGAGGAAGCTCTATTGGAGGGTTTGGAGCTCAGGAATTCCACGATCTAATCATATTTGAACGGCATTGCTTGGCTTGAGTTGAGAAGAGACCACAGCAGGCAAAGGTGGAAGCAGGTGACAAGCCAGGAGGATCGTGGGAGCCGGGGAGAGAGTTAGCAGAGGGTGGATTCTGGACACATTTTGAAGGCGGAACTGACAGAATTTGCTGAAGACTGGAAGTGGGAGTGAGAGAAAAAAGAGAAGTTGAAGATGACTATATAAAATATATCTCTTAAGATATTTTATCATATATATAGATTTTGTCTGAGCAACATGAAGAATAAAGTCATCATTTGCAAAGAAGCCCAGAGGAGCAGGGGATTTTGGGGAGCGATCACGGGAGGAGTTGATAGAAATGGCTGTCAGGCCAGGTGTGGTGGCTCATGCCTCTAATCCCAACACTTTGGGAGGCCAAGGCAGGAGGATCACTTGAGGCCAGGAGTTGGAGACTAGACTGGGCAACATACCAAGATGTTTCACTACAGAAACATTTTTATTAAATTTTTATATATATATAATTTTATATCATCTATCTATCTATCTATCTATCTATCTATCTATCTAATTTTTTTGAGACTGAGCCCTGTCACCCAAGTTGGAGTGCAGTGGCACGATCTCAGCTCACTGCAACCTCTGCCTCCCAGGTTCAAGCGATTCTCCTGCTTCAGCCTCCTGAGTGGCTGGGATTACAGACATGTGCCACTATGCCCAGCTAATTTTTGTATTTTTAGTAGAGACAGGGTTTCACCATGTTGGTCAGGCTGGTTTCGAACTCCTGACCTCAGGTGATCCACCAGCCTCGGCCTCCCAAAGTACTGGGATTACAGGTGTGAGCCACCGCACCCAGCCTCAACTTATATTTTTAATAGAGACAGTGTTTTGCCGTGTTGCCCAGGGTGGTCAAAACTCCTGGGCTCAAGTGACTCTCCTGCTTCAACCTCCCAAAGTTCTAGGATTACAGGCATAAGCTACTGTACCTGGCCTAAATTTTTTAATGTACAAAAATTAAAATAAACGGCCGGGCGCAGTGGCTCACGCCTGTAATCCCAGCACTTTGGGAGGCCAAGGAGGGCGGATCACAAGGTCAAGAGCTCAAGACCATCCTGGCCAACATGGTGAAACCCCGTCTCTATTAAAAGTACAAAAATTAGCTGGGCGTAGTGGTGCACGCCTGTGATCCCAGATACTCAGGAGGCTGAGGCAGGAGAATTGCTTGAACCTGGGAGGCAGAGGTTGCAGTGAGCCGGGATTGTGCCACTGCACTCCAGCCTGGCGACAGAGCAAGACTCCATCTCAAAAAATAAAATAAAATAAATTAAAATAAACTTAGAAATGGATATCAGGAGTTTGGGCACTTTTGGTTTCAGATGAGTGTTAGACAGCTGAGTGGAAAGTCGGCAGCCGGGAGTCTGCAGCTGGAGTTCAGGGGGAGGCCTGGGATGGAGGTGTAAATTCCAGTCTTCAGCGTGGAGATGGTATTCAAAGCGATCAGACCAGTGACATCGATGAGGGAATCAAGGAATCTGTAGCCCTTGCTTAGGGAATGATAAAGGGAGGGGCAGAAGAGTGAAGGGCACCAAGAAAGGGGCTGCCAGGAGAGTCAGGTGGCGGCAGGCGAGTGTGGTGTCCTGGGGCCAAGCTTCTTCTGGGAGGAGAGGGAGACAGCTGGTCGGATGCCTGCGCAAAGTCAGGGAGAACCAGGCCTAGAAATTGGCCATCAGACTCAACAACATGGAGGACCTTGGTGACCCCAAGTAGACCCGATGAACGGATGCATAAACCCAAATAAAGAGGCGGAGGAAAGGCTCCCGTGCCCTGGGCTGTTGTCCTGGATGTGTCCGTCACAGCCCCTGCCACGCTCAGCCTGCTCCTGAAACACAGCTGCACCTGCGCAGACCCAGGCTGCTGGGGGCACCTGGTGTCTTATTCTGGGCCACGTGGTATGCTTGTCATCGGCCCTGCAGGGGCCTGACCCGGAGAGCTCTGCCATGTCCACCAGGTCACCTCTCTGAAATATGCAGAGGCAGGCTGGCAGCAGTGGAAGCTGACTTTGCTGAGAGGCCGTGCAGGAAAGGCGATGAGGCAGGAGGGCTATGAGGGATCACTGCAGGAGGAGGCTTCCCTTGGGCAGGAGGCACAGACAGTGACAAGCAGATCACAGTGCAGCGGCTGCCTGGGGGCAGGAGAAGTGAGAAGCATCACAAGAAAAAGAGATAGAGACAGTGGTGGAGTCAGATGAATGGCGGGGCACTAGAGTCCTTAGTTTCCAGAACCAACCACCAGCCCCAGATCCTCCAGGCTCCTCCAGATCCTTGCTCACCCATCGCTGTGTGTCTGTACATGAAAGCCCCAGTTCTTGAGCTAAACTCCAGGGCAAGAAAAACACCCGAACGCCACAGCGGCCACTATTTTACTAATGCAGAGCATGATCTGGGCACGATGCGGTCACAGGGTCTTCAATTGAAGCAAAAGGACATAAACAAAACAGTGAATGCCACAGGAAGACCTGGGATCACGGAGAAGGTGTCAGGATTGATTTCCAGTGTGATAACTGAACGCGGGTCTTCCTGGTTGTGTAACAGGAAAGGCGTCAGTGTCTTACTGACTTCTGACTGATCATGGGATGAAGTGAGGAGAATGACGGGAAGGTCAGCTGTTCATAGTGACGCTATGGAGTGATATTTTGCTCTTTTAGAGAGCCCAGGTAGATGTCACCCTCAAACTGTGAGCACTGAGTGAGCCGAGGCCTTGGATTCCTCAGGTTTAGTGACCAGGTAGCAGGCATTTTTTTTTTTTTTTGAGGTGGCGTTTCGCTCTTGTCACCCAGGCTCATGTACAATGCCGTGATCTCGGCTCACCGCAACCTCTGCCTCCCGGGTTCCAGGGATTCTCCTGCCTCAGCCTCCCAAGTAGCTGGGATTACAGGCACCTGCCACCACGCCCAACTAATTTCGTATTTTTAGTAAAGACAGGGTTTCTCCATGTTGGCCAGGCTGGTCTTGAACTCCCGACCTCAGGTGATCTGCCCACCTCGGCCTCCCAAAGTGCTGGGATTACAAGCATGAGCCACCGCGCCCAGCCTACGGGCATTTTTTAAAGATACTCTGATGTCACTAGATCTTTGACTGGGGTTGTTATTTTTGTTGAGGTCAGTGGTAAAATTTGTTTTTTTTTTCACACTTCCTGTACAAAATTCAGAATTTGTTATGGTTCTGAGCACTGGGGTCAGCTATCAGGAAGATTCTACAAGGGATCAGGAAACTTCCCAAACTAAAGCATCTTAGTTTTCTAGCATCTCTGTTTTAGGGCACTAAAGGAAGAAGTTTCTAGATCCATTCCTGAACCATGGACATTAAAAAAATATTAACTGTAGCCCCTAGATTTTTGTTTGGTGCTATGTATGCTGAGTTCAATACTTACTACAATGATGTTTATCTTTATTTTATTTTAATTTTTTTTGAGAGAGTCTCGCTCTGTTGCCCAGGCTGGAGTGCAGTGACACAATCTCGGCTCAGTGCAACCTCCACCTCCCAGGTTCAAGCGATTCTCCTGCCTTAGCCTCCCAGGTAGCTGGGATTACAAGCACATGCCACCACACTTGGCTGATTTTTGTATTTTTAGTAGAGACTGGGTTTCACCGTGTTAGCCAGGCGGGTCTTGAACTCCTGACCTCGGGTGATCCACCCGCCTCGGCCTCCCAAAGTGCTAGGATTACAGGAGTGAGCCACTGCGCCTGGCCTTACAATGATGTTTATTGAACACCTACTTTGTACCAGTTGTATAACAATAATGGGAATGCCACATGAGTCGATGATAATGCTATTCCAGTCATGGAGTGTGGTATAGAAACTCAGTGCCTCACAGTACAATTCGAGGCGCTCACATGCTCTGCAGTAAAACCACCCAGGAATTATTCTGGCTTACAGCCTACTAACTTTTACCACTGCCTTAATACAAACAGAATTTTATTACCAATTTACGCAGAGGGTTAAATTAATATTTACAAGAGTCATGGAGGCTGAGAAGTATTGTGAAATTTCTAGATGTGCCTTGTCAATGCTGGATTTTTCTGTGTCATCTTGTGGTCTCTCTGTGGTGTTAAATTAACCTAAACTTGGCCCAAGGATGCCTCCGCACTCGAGCCCTGACATAACAAACTGCCGCCTGGCTTAGTTCAGAAACTAACTGAAAACCTAATATAGGAGCATACTTCTGTAACAAACAGCTGAGCCTCAGCTCATCACAGCAGCTGAGCTTCAGTCAACCATGGGTGGCCAACTGAGTCAACTTAGGCAAACGCTCAGCTGCAACCATTCAGCGCTAGACTGCCCTTCCATTTTCTATCCTCAGCTACTGCCTGACCACCGTGCTGTCTGGCCACGGTGCTTTGAACCTATTCCAGTACAGGGGCTGCCTGATTCTGGAATCATGAATAATAATCAATTAAGGTTTTTTGTTTGTTTGTTTGTTTGTTTGTTTGTTTGTTTTTTTGAGACAGAGTCTCGTTCTGTTGCCCAGGGTGGAGTGCAGTGACACGATCTCGGCTCACTGCAACCGCCGCTTCCCGGGTTCGAGCGATTCTCCTGCCTCAGCCTCTTGAGTAGCTGGGATTACAGATGCACGCCACCACACCCGGCTATTTTTTTTGTATTTTTAATAAAGACAGGGTTTCACCATGTTGGCCAAGCTGGTCACGAACTCCTGACCTCAGGTGATCCGCCCGCCTCGGCCTCCCAAAGTGCTGGGATTACAGGCGTGGGCCACCATGCCCGACCACAATTAAGATCTTTAAACTAAATTTGTTGTCGTTTTTTGACCATTGTGACAAAAAATACTTATTACATTTCCCTTGTTTAAATAGAATGAATGGGAACCCCTGCTGGGGCCACCGTCTCCCCGAAGCCTCTGCAGGCAGCTGGTCTGCTTAGCTGGGTGTCTTCCTCTTGGGCTGGGAAAGCTCTTCAGAGGCGACTGAGTGAGGCCAGTTCTGTTTTGCCCACACTCTGTGGCCAAGCTGGAAATCGGTCCCTTTAGGAGAGGCAGAGAATGGGGTGGAGACCCGGGCTTCGGAGGCCCTCTGGCACTGCAGAGACAGGGTCCAGGGACCAAGGCGCAGGGGCTTGTTCTGTGTCTTCTTAGCTGTGTGAACTTGGGCATAAGCTGAACCCATTACCGAGCCTCAGTTTCCTCATCTATAAAAATGAAAAGGCCAAGTCAGAGGGTTGTACAAGGACTGGTGAGACGATGCAGCTCATGACACACGTTCATGAAACGCCAGCTTTTTCTCTGCGAGCCTCAGCCCTCTCTCCCCTGCGGGAGTGATCAGCGAGGAGGGGCCAGGGCTGCCTCAAGTAGGAGGTCCAGGAAGCCAGCGGGGTGGTATGGAGGAGGAGGAAGGTGGGATAGAGACAGGTCGAGAGGCCCCATGGGATGGTTCCACAGCCCCCACTCTCGGCAAGTGGCAGGAGGCTGGGAGTAGATGACAGAGATGGTTGGCCCGGTCACGCCCCATGGAAGAATGCAAGCTTGAGGCCAGAAAGTGGCATGGGCTCTGAGTTTCTGTCGTGCCTGGGTATCAGGCTAGCATGAAGCTATTTTATGACATAGGGAATTTCAGGCATTGGCATTTCCCTGCTCACGTTATTACCTGAAATATAATTACCTCGTCTGACAAGTGTTTTTCAGAATGTGTCCACTGAATATCCTGTGACCTCTTTTGATCCCAGGGAGGTAGGCAGGGAAGGTGGGATCCTCTGCCTCCATCCCATCTCCCATCAGAGGAGAGAAACCCAAGATAGTGAACGTCAAGGTCCCAGTGTGCAGAGGCCGAGCACAGAGCCACCGCGGGCGGAAGGACAGCCCAGACCTCCTGACCCGATGCCGTTCTCTCCCCTGGAGCACAGTTCTCTCTCTTGTGGTTGAGAGATCAAATCTGCAGTGAGGGCTCATCAAGGGCAGGTCACTTACACAGCACAGTTTGTTTGAACTGATTTATCTCTGTAGATACTGAAAACACACACACACACACCAGAAACTCACATAGCAAAGGCTTAGGCAGGTCCCCTGAGTGAGCTCTGAGCAAGCTGCTCTCTGCTATCCAGAGCCTACATCCAGACCAGTAGGGCACCAATGAGCAGGTGGGTCCATACAACAAAAGGAACAGCTGAGTAGGCCGCAGCACAGCAATAATACAGCACTAATGACAATAATTTATGTGTCCCCAATCCAGCCTCTGACATCGATGACAATTCCCAGTTACTGAGGATTTGCCTTGTACATGTGCTATGGTTTTACAGGGTGATTCATTGAGGAATTAACTGGTGTTTTCCATGTTGTCGTTCTTGCTGTTGTCTTTGTTTCTCCTTTGCCATCCCAAGTATTGGGCTCTCCAGCTTCATGCTGGGGACTGTGTGAAATCTCTCCTTCAGGGCACAGGACAGAGTCCTTGGAGGGCAAGAGGTGGAGGGTGCAGAGTGCCAGAGGCTTGGAGACAGCTCCCAAGGCAGGCAGCGGAATAGATGTGTGTGTGTGTGTGTGTGTGTATTCTGCTGGTAATAAAGACAAGCCCTGCCCCATCAGCCCACACTCAGCCCCCTCGGGAAGGAGGAAGTAACCCAGAGGGCTTGGTTGGGAGGGGGCCCTGAGAGACCTGGCCCTGCCCTCCATGGCTGTCAGTCTTAGGGACCAGGCTGGCTGGGCACAGCAGGGGCTTGGCATCACGCTGATGGCCTAGGGCTAAAGGCCCAGCACTGGCTTTCTGGACACCACAGGGTTACCAACGACTCTCATGTGATCCTAGAGACAAAAAGGACACCTTGAATTCAACGGATTGAATTTCTCACCATAGAGGCAAGCTGATTTAATATGATTTGGGAACATTCTGAATGTGGCACTTTTTTTTAATACTCCAAGTCTATGAGTAAAATTTATCACCATTAAATGTATATCACCTCAATAAAAACTCACAATAGTCTTATGAAGTGGGTGTCATTGACATCCCCATTTTGCAGAGGAGGTTGAGCCTCAAAGGGTTAAGTAACTTGATCACTCACAGCAGAACTTTCAATGCAACCCCCCTGCTTGGGAAGACCACCTTCCCTGCATCATCATCTTTGGGTAATAATTGGTTATGGAGTTTTCATTCTTGAATTTGGTGAAACCTTTATTCTGACATGGTTTCTCTTGAATTTCTTTATGAGAAATTGAATTCATGGTCTAGCACCCACTGTACCGCCTCACTTGGTCACAGCACCTGGATGCACGGCTCTTTGGGAGAGTAGGGGACGGTGGGCACTGAGGCCTGAAGAAGCCCAGGGCCCATGGTGCCCACCGGCTCCCCGCCACAAACACGCTCCTCTCCTGGGCCCCCTTTGGTCCCGTGCTGAGCTTCCTGGCATCTCCCTCCCAGAGGCAGAAGCTGTTTCCCTCCCTGACAGGAGGGCACAGAAGGGCAATAAAGGTGTCACTCATCACGTGCCCCTAAGCTTCTTCCTCTCAGCTGTGCAGGGAAGGGCAGTTCATGTTCAGTGTTATTTAAAAACTCAAAAAAAAAAAAAAAAGAAAGAGAGAGAAAAAAATGAAAGAAAGAAAGAGAAAGAAAGGAAGGAAAGGGAAGGAAGGAAGGAAGAAGGCAGGAAGGAAAGAAAGAAATGAAAGAGAGAGAGAGGAAGGAAGGAAGGGAAAGAAGGAAGAAGAGAAAGAAGAAAAAGAAAAAAGGAGAGAAAGAAAGAAAGAGAAAGAGGAAAAGAAGGAAGAAAGAATGAAAGAAAAGAAAAAGAGAAAGGAAGGAAAGGAAAGAAGGAAGAGGAGAAAGAAGAAAGAAAGAAGGAAGGAAGAAAGAAAGAAGACAGAAAGCAAGAAAGAAAAAGAGAAAGCAAGAGGAAAAGAAAGGAAGAAAGAAAGAAAAGAAAGAAAGGAAAGAGAAAAAGAATAGAAAAGAAAAAGAAAGAGATCCATAAGAGAGTTCTTTGTAACAGTTTGGTAACCTGAACAGAAAGACCTTTGATAAATTCCCTGAGAGAGCTTCAATCTTTCTCCTCTCTCTCGTGGAAAGATGGCAGCAGGTAAGCCCTGAAACAAGATGACCCGCATCAATAAAGCCCTGGTCCTGGAGGAAGGAAGTGGGGTCTGGTTTCCCCGGTGGCTATAAAAAATCGGGGCTTTGTTTCTCAGGACTGCTCTTCCAGTAGCTGTAAAGCACGGTGCTTTGCTTTGGCAGGGCAAGCGCCTGCAGAAGACAAAGGGTTGTTTTACAGGCGCCGCGCTGCGCCCCGCCACCTCGGAGCCCCTCCGAGCTCGCCCGAGATTCCGCTTTGAGGCCACTGGGTGGCGCCCGAGGAGCCGAGGTTGCGGTTGAGGACGTCGCTTGCCGCTTCTGTGGGGCCTGACTGGGCACAGCGGTCACAGAGGTGATGGCGGGAGGAGACTGCACGGAAGGGGAGCGGGCCAGCCCCTCCACAACCACGTGCAGCGTGGATAGTCCAGGTTTGCTCTCTTTTACATAAAGAAAGAATAGAGCACATCTTTTTTTTTTCTTTTATTTATTATTATTATACTTTAAGTTCTAGGGTACATGTGCACAACGTGCAGGTTTGTTACATATGTATACATGTGCCATGTTGGTGTGCTGCACCCATTAACTCGTCATTTACATTAGGTATATCTCCTAATGCTATCCCTCCCCCCTCCCCCCACCCCACAACAGGCCCCGGGGTGTGATGTCCCCCTTCCTGTGTCCAAGTGTTCTCATTGTTCAGTTCCCACCTATGAGTGAGAACATGCGGTGTTTGGTTTTCTGTCCTTGCGAGTCTCGCTCTGTCGCCCAGGCTGGAGTGTAGTGGCGCGATCTCGGCTCACTGCAAGCTCCATCACCCGGGTTCACACCATTCTCCTGCCTCAGCCTCCTGAATAGCTGGAACTACAGGCGCCAGCCGCCACACCCGGCTAATTTTTTTGGTATTTTTTTTAGTAGTGACGGGATTTCACCGCGTTAGCCAGGATGGTCTCGATCTCCTGACCTCGTGATCCACCCGCCTCGGCCTCCCAGAGTGCTGGGATTACAGGCGTGAGCCACCGCGCCTGGCCTTTATTTTATTTTTTGAGACAGAGTCTCGCTGTTGCCCAGGATGGAGTGCAGTAGTGCGATCTTGGCTCACTGCAACCTCCACCTCCCGGGTACAAGCGATCCTCCCATCTCTTCCTCCCAAAGTTCTGGGATTACAGGTATGAGCCATCGTGCCTGGCCTACATAAAATTATTTTAAAATATTTTATAAAATTACCTTCAGATGATGTGTATAAGGTGTATATGAAACATAAATGAATATGAAACATAAATGAATATGAAACATAAATGAATTAGACTTGGATCCCATTCCCAAGATATCTCATTATGTATATGCAAATATTTAAAAATCCAAAAAACATCCAAAATTCAAAACACTTCTCGCCCAAGGCATTCTAGATAAGGGGTAATCAACCTGTTTTTGGAAAATGCTATTTTTATTGGTCTGTAGAAGACCATCTGAGTTAAGTTAGAGCTCAGCTGCAGGCAAATGTAGCTTACAGGCCCGTGGCCTGGCGAAGGCTCGCTGCCCCACAGCCCCTCCTGCACGCAGGCAGGCATGGAAGGAGCTAACACTGTCCTTTGATTAGGCACTTCCTTCCTTGCTTGGCTCCCTGCACCGCGTGGGCCCCTTCAGCCCCCAGCATGTCCACGGTTGCTCAGGGACAGCTCCTGCATTCTGGACCAGGAGATGGTCCAGGGACCAGGCCTTACGGTCAGCCCCTCCTCTTGGCTGTTCTCTTGAATAAACTTGCTTAGCAACTTCATTCTTATTTATTTATTTTTTTTGAGACAAGGTCTCGCCCTTTGCCCAGGCTGGAATGCAATGGCACAATCTCGGCTCACTGCAACCTCCGCCTCCCCGGTTCAAGCGATTCTCCTTCTCAGTCTCCCAAGTAGCTGGGATTACAGGTGCCCGTTACCACGCCTAGCTAATTTTTTCTATTTTTAGTAGAGACGGGGTTTCACTATGTTGGCCAGGCTGGTCTCAAAGTCCTGACCTCGTGATCCGCCCGCCTCGGCCTCCCAAAGTGCTGGGATTACAGGCGTGAACCACCGCGCCCGGCCAGCAACTTCATTCTTAAAAACCAAACTATCCTGGAAACTAGAGATCTTCCCTAGCCCCTCCACCTTCCCCCTTGGCTACTTCATACCTTTTCCCTTCCCTTCTCAGTAAGCTTTAGGATGGGCTTGCCTGCGAGCACCCACCGGCTCTACCTCCTCCCTCCTACTCACTCTAAGCCACCCCAAGTTAGTTTCTGTCCCTCCTGCTCTTGGAACTCATGTCCATTCTCCCAAATCTAGATGCTTCAGTCTCTTTTCTCGCATGACCTCTCTATTCTGTGTGATACTAATGGTCCTGATTTCCTCGAACTCCTTCCTGCCTGGACTCCTGCAGCAATCACATCCCTTGGATTTCCTCCTAGACCCCAACCCCCCCTTGTTCCCATTGTGGAATCCATTTTCCACAAAGCACCATGCTGGGTGTGGAAGGGAGCCCGCACAAGGCCCCACGGTAGCAGGGGTAATGGGCTTGGACTCGGGAAAAAAGGTGACTGGGGTTCCTACTCCCCATTTATATTTACTAAGTTACAGCAACCGTGGTCAAGTCTCCCAAATACTGAGCAGGTTCCCAAGATCCAAGGATACCGGTGAGGAGTAGTGGGAGAGGGGGCTGGAAAGCATGAAAGGTGTGTGAAAGGTGTTCAGCACTGGGCTTACTGTTCGGATACCATCTCACAGGCTCGTATGGTCTTGCCTGTGCGAGGCTGGCCAGTGGCCCCTTCCTGGGGCATGCTGAGCGGTCAGCATCCCTCTGGGCTCCCTCAGGGAACGCTGGAACCCTGGTGCTACGGTTATCTGTTGCGGCGTAGCAAGCCATCCCAAAGCTTCACTGAAATAGCAGATTATCAGATCTGCAGCTGGGACACGGATGGGGTGGGGGAAAGCTCATATCAGCTCCACATGGCATTGACTGGGCCCCAGGGCTGCTCCACCAGGGACTGGAGGATCCATTTACAAGATGGGTCTTGCACATGGCTGGGAAATCGGAGTTGGCTGTTGGCTGGGAGCTCAAGCTAGGCTGAGGGCCAAGGGCCTTGGTCCCTGTCCCCGAGGGCTTTTCTATGATCTGGTTGGCTTTTCTCAGTCTAGGCCTTTTCAGGCTGGGGCTGGGTGGGAACACACACTAGAGTTGAGCCCAGAAGGTTCTGAGCATGGCTTATACCCTCTTTTCTTTCTCCATCCCAGCTTTAAGATGACTTCCCTTTGGACGTGGCCAAGCTTGCAGAGGAAAGAAAGTCTGTTAGCAATTTGATTCATTGCCCCTGCCAGGAGGGTGGACAGGAGGGTAGAAAGACTAAATGCCTGAACTTCAAGGAGTTTTTCAGCAGCCTGACGCTTGCATTTGGGGGCAAGAGAATTCTCTGAGCGAAGGGAAGAGCGACGAGGGGCAGAATGAGCCCCTGAGTCAGCGTGTCTGAGCGCCCGCCCAGCTGCCTGCTTCCCAAGCACAGTGTCAACATCCTGCCGCCTTCGTCGTCCTCATGGGTACATTCTTAGTACTGGGCTGATTTTAAGCTTCTCTTTCTGGTTATTTTATTGTGTTTCAAAAGTAATGGAAATTCGGCCGGGTGCAGTGGCTCATGCCTGTAATCCCTGTACCTTGGGAGGCCAAGGTGGATGGATCACCTGAGGTCAGGAGTTCAAGACAAACCTGGCCAACATGATGAAACTCTGTCTCTTCTAAAAATACAAAAAATTAGCCGGGCGTGATGGCACGTGCCTGTAGTCCTAGCTACTCGGGAGGCCGAGTGAGGCAGGAGAGTCGCTGGAACCTGGGAGGCAGAGGTTGCAGTGAGCTGAGATCATGCCATTGCACTCCAGCCTGGGCGACAGAGCGAGACTCCATCTCGGAAAAAAAAAAAAAAAAAAGTAATGGAAATTCATAGTCATGAGGCCCAGCCAGCCCAGGCATTTTCCTCTGAAGGGGAGACAAGGAAGTGAGATGTCATGCCAACTAAGGTGGCCATCTGTGCAGCAAGTCTTCAACTGAAGACAGTGATTTACCTTCCAAACGCTGCCAAGCAGCTCTCAGGATAATGACACCATCTCACTGCAGACCCAGACCAATTCTGAGCCCTTGACCTTGAGTGACACTACCTCCCACGGCTCTTCCATATAGGAGAGAAAGATGGTGAGTCAGTAGAGTGACTCCTTCCAGTTAGGAAGGTGACAAAGGACATAAATACACGAAGCACTGAGGCTGGCAGGGTGAGTGGCTCAGTGCCAACAACCACAGTGGCCTTTTACACCAATTAGGTATATTTCCTGATAGACTCTTCCTTTTGCAAGCATTGAATTAATTTCCTTTTCACACACAGTCCCTCCTGTCCCCATCAGACCAGGGGCTCCACATGACCTTCACCCAGGGAGAATTTATCAAGCCCAGTGAATAAGGTGAATATTTGTTTTAAAAGAGTTTCCACCCAGAGGAACATGTGACTCTGGGGATGTCACTGGAAGTCAGCTTGGGGCCCAGGAAGTATTCCTTTGGAGATCCCATCTATCTCCATCAAAAACTTGCCAGATGACCCCGTGAAAAGTCTACCAAAGGCTGTGATTCAGCTTCCCCGGAGAAATCTCAACTGGGAGGATTTGGGAAATTTCATGGGCTTTTCAGCTGGACCTTGATGGATGGATAGGACCTAGATAAAACCAAGAGGCAGGCACTGGGCAGAGAGGGAGGGCGGTCCCCGCGGGAAGAAGAGCAGGACATGGAGAAGGACACCCTGGCAAATGAAGCTGCCTGTGACAAGGGAAGGGCGCCCACACAATTTGGGGTCTGACATCACTAGGTTCAACTTTCTGCCCCATTTTTAAGACCTTTGGCAAGACCATCTTTGAAGCCTGTGTCAATATCTAAGAAGGGGAGATTAAAATAACTGCCTCAACAGAGTTGCTATGCCAGTTAAATGAGAGAACATATGTATGCAGCTGTTTGAGGAGTGGGAGGGGTTCTGATAAGATATGCCATCAGTAGTAAACACAGTGTATTTGTGCATTTGGAGGCCAGGAGACTAGTCTGGTGGGGGCACAGGGCTTGTGTTGGGAAGGAGAGGGAGGTCAGTTTAAAGGGTGGTGGTGTGTAACTGTGGAATCACTCTGAATATTGGCACTGGAAAATTTTGGACACACCATTTTCCAGGTGCATAACCTGAACCCCAGATGATGCTGGAGTTCTTATCACATGAGCGCTGTATTCATAATATCATCTGAATATCTGACCTTTTCAAGAATACAAGAGCTTTGAGGGCAGAGACTGTAACTTACACATCTTTGCAAACTCCTGTAAAACCCAGCACATCATACTGCTGCTCAGTCACTACTTTTTGAATGGGGGGAGCATGAGCTCATTAAAGAAATGTGGTAACTATACCAATGGTTTAGTACTCTGCAGCTCACCAGTTAATCAGATCAAAACGGATGATCAAAACTAATCAGATGGCTGAGGTGTATGAACGTAGGTGAGTCAGGCAGCTGGATGAGATGGCTCCATAAAGAGCTCTGGAATTCGTCTGTCGTAGGCACAGCCCTCATGAAGGAAACCAAGAGAAAAAAGGGGCTGGAAAAATGTAGATAATATCCAATGCCAGCAAAGGTGTCATTAAACAGGCACTCAGATGCGATTCTCGGTGCAGGATAAATTGGCACAAACACTTAGGAAAGCAATTTGGCAATGTGTATTCAAAGAGGTATGGCCTTTGAGCCAATCATTCCACACAAGTGGATTTATCTTTATTTTATTTATTTTATTTTATTTTTTGAGACAGGGTCTCACCCTGTCACCCAGACTGGAGTGCAGTGGCATAATCTCACCTCACTGTGACCTCTGCCTCCCAGGTTCAAGCGATTTTCCTGCCTCAGCCTCCCAAGTAGCTGGGACTACAGGCACCCGCCACCACGCCTGGCTAATTTTTGTATTTTTAGTAGAGATGGGGTTTCATTATGTTGACCAGACTGGTCTTGAACTCCTGACCTCATGATCAGCCCACCTCGGCCTCCCAAAGTGCTGGGATTACAGGCTTGAGCCACTGCGCCTGGCCGGATTTATCTTTAATGTCTGAATTAAAGGAGGGGCCAAGCAGGGAGGGCACCTGCATTGGAAGGGAAGACCCACGGGGAATGTACAGCCTGCAATGTCGAGGTAGGTGTCCATGTGGGGGCGGGGAAGAGAGGACACAGTAGGGTGGCAGAATCCACATGGTTGGAGGGGGCACCTGTGTAGGGGCAATGGAGGCAGCAGCCAGAGAAGGGTACCCAAGACCAAGCAGTAGGACAGTGGGGCAGAGGGAATAGGAGACTGGATACATAGAGGAGGAGGATTCCGTAAGTAAATATATTGAGGGTGATGGGAGCCGGGTTTCTCACTACTAGACAGAACAGTTATAATTATGGGAAACAAGAAAACTAGATTAAAGTCTCAGGTGCAGAACTGAAAATGGGGCAATTGATGTGAACTCACAGTTGCAAACTTTACAGGTGAAAAACGCCCTCCTGGCCGGTCACGGTGGCTCAAGCCTGTAATCCCAGCACTTTGGGAGGCCAAGGTGGGTGGATCACTTGAGGCCAGGAGTTCGAGACCAGCCTGGCCAACATGACGAAATCACATCTCTACTAAAAATACACACATTTGCCTAGCGTGTTGGCAAACGCCTGTAATCTCAGCTACTTGGGAGGTTGAGGCACGAGAACCGCTTAAACCTGGGAGGTGGAGGTTGCAGTGAGCCAAGATTGCGCCATTGGGCAAAAGAGTGAGAATCCGTCTGGAAGGAAGGAAGGAAGGAAGGAAGGAAGGAAGGAAGGAAGGAAGGAAGGGAGGGAGGGAGGGAGGGAGGGAAATTGAGCATCTTTTCAGTTTGCTTATCCTCCATTTTTAGTTCCTTCTCTGAAATGTGTGTTTACATCTTTTGTCATTAAGAGTTTTGGGGATATTAGTAAACTTAGCCATTCATTCCTAATAAGTATCATGAATATTTTCCCAGTTCTTCAGTTGTTTTGGTTTGGTTTTGTTTTTTTGGAGACAGAGTCTCAGTCTGTTGCCCAGGCTGGAGTGCAGTTCCACGATCTCGGCTCACTGCGCCCTCTGTCTCTTGGGCTCAGGCCGTCCTCCTGTCTCCAGAGTAGCTGGGAATACAGATGTGCACCACCGTGCCTGAGTAATTTTTGTTGTTGTTGTTGTTGTTTTTAGTAGAGACGAGGTCTTGCTATGTGACCCAAACTGGTCTCTAACTCCTGGGCTCAAGCAATCCTCTGCGCTGTACCGGGAGTACTTCCTCTTTTATTTTTTAAATAAATAGAGACGGGATCGCACTATGTTGGCCGGGCTGGTCTTGAATTCCTGGCCTTAGGCGATCCTTTGGGAGGCCGCTGTGGCCTCTCAAAGTGCTAGGATTACAGGCCTGAGCCACCATGCCCGGCCCCAGATCTTCAGTGGTATATTATTTTATAGCCAACCTAGGTTTAAAATTTTGTATTTGGTCGGACTTTTCCATTTTTTCCCCTGATGTTTTCTGGGTTTTGTATCGTGCTTACAAACAGCTTTCCCTTCTCATTACCCTACACTGATGCACCCGTATTTTTGTCACGGTTTCTTATTCCCGTGTGCGTGCAGTGTTCGATGCATCTGGGTGCTGCGTGAAAGGCGTGCCCTGCTCGGAGACAGAGCCTGGCCATGGGTTTCCTCCAGCACAGGGGGCGAGGGGCTTGCCCTGGGGTCACTTAGCCACCACTTGAGCTTGGGCCACTTCCTCCACCACTTCTGTCTCCATTTCCTCATCTGTTAAATGGGCTAACAGTAGAACCCACCTTAGAGGAGAGTCTAGAGGTCATCGTGGTGATCCACACCAGCTTACAGCTGAGCCTGGCCCAGAGTACATGCTGAATCTAAACGCTCAGTGTATGTTATGTTATGTTATGTTATGTTATGTTATGTTATGTTATGGTTATGTTGTTATGTTATGTTGTTATGTTGCTATGTTTTATTTTTTTTTTATTTATTTATTTATTTTTTTTTGAGACGGAGTCTTGCTCTGTCCCCCCGGCTGGAGTGCAGTGGCACATCTCGGCTCACTGCAAGCTCTGCCTCCCGGGTTCATGCCATTCTCCTGCCTCAGCCTCCCGAGTAGCTGGGACTACAGGCGCCCGCCAACACGCCCGGCTAACTTTTTTTTTTTTGTATTTTTAGTAGAGACGGGGTTTCACCGTGTTAGCCAGGATGGTCTCGATCTCCTGACCTCGTGATCCGCCTGCCTCGGCCTCCCAAAGTGCTGGGATTACAGGCTTGAGCCACCGCGCCCGGCCTGTTGCTATGTTTTATGTTATGTTGTTTGTTATGTTATGTTATGTTATGTTATGTTATGTTATGTTATGTTATGATCCACCATGATAGGCTTGAATCCGGGGCCCAGCGTCCCCGGTCCCGGCGCCTGGCAGCGGGAGGGTGTGGATGGAGCCGCAGCAGGGTTGCCCAGGATGCTGAGAAGCCCTCCCAGCTCTGCCCACGGCCATGGCGGACCCGGGAGACGCCAGACCTGTGGCGGGGTGAGCGGGGGCGGGTTCATCGCAGCCGGGGCGAGGCTCACTCTCATCGCTAGGAGGCTCTGTTGCCACTAGGACCTTGCGATCTCCGACTTCGGGGCTTGCGGGCTGGTTCTCAGAATGCAGTCTCCCCCGGGCCCGGCGGCCTCTTCAGCACCGCGGTCCCAGTGGGCTCAGCGTGCTTTTTAATAAAGGAAATTAAACACACACGTTCTCTCTCTCACACACAGAGTGCTTAGATAATTAACAAATCGAGGCTCAAGGACAGAGATTTCCTGGCTGTGGCTGGGTGGAAGCCAGCCACTTATGGCGGGGGCTGCTCACCAGCACGACCACCAGGGGTGCTCGGGCCTGCACCCCTGCTCGGGAGACCTGGAGCGGGGCGAGCGCCCGGGCTGCCCAGGACCTGGCCATCTGGCACTTCCTCCGAGTTTAGGGTGCGCTGAGTCAGCTGCCGGGGCCAGCGGGGGCCAGTTAGGGGTCTGCAAACCAGCAGTTCTCGGCCTGTCCTCTTTTCCTGACACTCGTAGCCTCTGCCCACGTCGTCACCGTTGCCTCAAGTTTTCTGCTGTGCTGCACGGCCAGCACTTCCTCTTTTTCTTTCTTTCTTTCTTTTTTTTTAAATTTAAATTTTGCCTTTTTTAAAAAAGAGAGAGACAGGGTCTCGCTATGTTGGCCAGGCTGGTCTCAAACTCCTGGCCTCAAGTAATCCTCCCACCTGAAGCACTTTTTTTTGTTGCAGCGACTGATCGCTTCTCTTCCTCTTCCCCACTTGGTTTGGATGGTAAAGTGCATCCTCCCGAGGCAGCCTGGGCTGGAGGCTCTCCTTCGGGGGGCCCTGCCCTAATTTCCCTAAGTACCCTCATTTCTCACGTCTCCCTGGCCCCCGTGGCTGCCAAGCCCCCTCAGAGAACCCAAGGGTGCCTGCAAGTTCTGCCTCCTCCGGAGCCTTCACAGCGGCCTGGGGTCCCCCTCTCCCTTCTTTGCTGAGCAGCAAACTTCTCTGCTCTTTCCTGAACGCCCCAGTCTAACATGCTTGGCTCTGAGCCTGTTCTTCATCTCAGTGTCCACTAAGCAGACACACCTGTATGTTAGGGCTGCAAACAGGCCGCATGTCTTTATCGGAGGGCAGGAGGAGGTGGTTCCTGTCTTCCTTATTAGGTTGTGTATGTCCATCTCCATCGCGCCCAGAGCATCCTGCCCCACTGCATCTTTCCAGTCGACTCTTCTCTCAAAACTCTGTGGCTAAATTCTTTTTAAAACCTGTCCTTGTCCCAGCTACTGGGGAGGCTGAGTCAGGAGATTCACTTGAACCGGGGATGCAGAGGTTGCGGTGAGCCGAGATGGCGCCACTGCACTCCAGCCTGGCGACAGAGCGAGACTCCGTCTCAAAAAAAACCCCAAAACAACAACAACAACGAAACTTGTCCTTATGCCCTCAGATAGGGTTTCTCACTCTTGCTTCTCTGCACATCCTCTGAGGCCTGTACATTCTATTACTATTATTATATTAAATTGGTAGTTCTTGAGTTACTTGTCTGTTCCATTTTCTAGACTCTAAGATCCCACATCTTATTTATTTTATGATCTTAGTAAGATATCTCACTATATTGATCTTTGTATCTCCAGGACCAAATACAGTGCCTGACCTTGGGGTCTCTTTTTTCTTTACATTTAGAATCTTCCTTCCATTTCTTATACTGTACGCCTCCCCTGCGTCACTCATTCTGTTTCTAGATGTCTGGTCATGGGAAAGCCGAGTTTCTTAAGGACTGCCATGGGGAGTGTAAGCCTGCAGGGATTCTCCAGCTGTTTGTGTGAGTTTGTTTCAAGGGCACAGCACCTAATTGATCATAGGGATCTTGTACAGCTGTTGAACATGTCTAGAAAAACAAATTAAGGCAGAGCAGACCAGAAGCGCCTTCCATCGTCAGCCCCCAGAATAGGTATAGCACCTGTCATAAATCCCAAAATGGCTCCTGGCCCTTCCAGACAGTGGCTGTCCTTGTCTCCGTGCATGGGAGTTTCTGTAGCAGGAGAAAGGCATGGCTGGGTGGGAGAATGGGGTGGCATAATTTCCTTACACCAATTTTAACATTAGCCTAAGGAAAATATTGTAAAGAGACTAAGAAGGTGGGATAATGCATTTCAGAACCAAACCAAAATGATTATCTTAATTAATCAAGAAGAATTATCTGTATGATAGATATGATGAAACTGGTCCGGGAAGAGGAAAGAACTAACTGATCTGGAAGAAGAAAGGACACAGAAAGTAGAAACAGAAACAGGAAGGAAGTGGGAAGTGTCAGCTTCTTCAATCTGAAGAAATTTACCCAGAACAAATTTAACCTGTGCTTCAAGGAAATTTCAGTGCCAAAATGGATTTAACTACTTGTTTACAGGTTACCTATGACTTGTCCTTTGAAACCCATCTTCTCATAGGTCCGTGATACGGCATCATGAAAAACCTTCAATCAAGACGCTGTGCTAGCCTGCCCATGCAGCTAGCCTGACTCAGAAGGTACTAGAACATTCTATACTTCCTCTGTGTGTCATCACAGTTTCCAATGATAGTTCTCATTTAGATAAAATCTCCACTTTAAGCTATCAATGTTATTTTCTTGAATACATTTGTATCTTCAAATTCAACGCTTTATGAGAATTTTCCTTTTGCTATGAAACTCAAATAGCAATCAAAATAACTGAAAACAGTCCGGGCGCGCTGTCTCATGCCTGTAATCCCAGCACTTTGGGAGGCTGAGGTGGGTGGATCACTTGAGGTCAGGAGTTTGAGACCAGCCTGGCCAACATGGTGAAACCCCATCCCTACTAAAAATACAAAAAAGTAGCTGGGCATGGTGGCGGGTGCTTGCAATCCCAGTTACTTGGGAGGCTGGGGCAGGAAAATTGCTTGAACCTGGGAGGTGGAGGTTGCAGTGAGCCGAGATTGCACTACTGCACTCCAGCCTGGGCGACAGAGCAAGACTTCGTCTCCAAAAAATAAAATAAAATAAAATAACTAAAAACAAACAAAACAAAATCAAACACCTGCCCCTTACTACAGAGCTTGCTGCCTGGGAACTCATAAAATGTTACCAGACTAGAGATGTGTTTATTTGTTTGTACCATGTTTTGTTTTGATTTTTGCATGGATTTCCAAATTAAAAATTTTGGACATTCCTCATAAACATCAGGATGTCTGACTTCTCTTGAAAAATTGGAAGATCTTGTGTCACTGCACCCCCAGCCTGAATGGCAACAATTGGCAGGTGCGGGTTGAGTGGCTGCTGCCCCCCGAAGCTTATCTTCAGTTCACAGGCTCTACTGGTCCTATTGCCTATACTGCCCGTTCATTCATTTATGTAACTGGCCTGTTGCTTATCGTTGGGAGATTTTATTCAGCCGGTAATTCTCTAGCTATTTTTTTGCCAGGTAAAAATATCTTTATGTAAATACTTTATTTAATTGTGGATTATAAAAGAGAACATGGGTTAAGGAAAAATAAAGGTGAAACCAGGCGCTGCTACAGTTAAAATTAAATCTCTAACAGGATCCCCTTTTCAAAGCTGCGTGCCTATTAATTTACATACTCATGCTATATACATGTTCTCTCTCCTATGTTTCACCACTGTATTAATGTACTGGAATATGAATTTTTGATGAACTATAATATTCCTACATGCAAATCTGGAGGGTTGAAGTTAGGAAAAGGAACTTTCAAATCTGAAAATAAAAATGTGAGCATCGTCTATGCTTTTGAAAATTCTATCTTTATGGCAAAGAGCTATGTTTGTACTGTGGTATTGAAATATATCTTGGTTTTGTGAACGAGGACAGCATTAGAGTTCCACTATCGAATTCTCCATGTAGCACTTTCTCCTTCCTAAGGTTCTTTGTAAGGGAGCAGGGGGAATAAAGACATTTTGAAAGTCTTAGTTATTCATGGCCTTGCTCCCAAGCCAAGAATCCAAGAGACCCTGAAATTTCACATCAGCCACTTGGAATACAAACCCTAAATCTCCCTCTTACCTTGGAGAACAGTAGTTTTGCTCTCTTGTGCCACTGCCAAGGCAGGACTGAGCCACGTTGAAATACAACCCCGGGATTGTAGCATTTCCCCGGGGGGATACCTGAAGAAGCCCAGGCACAAGAATAAACATGTATAGGGTAGGGCTTGTTTTAGACAAGATGGGGGAGGAATGCTAGCAAGATTTCTTAGTTTTCATTCATTACTTGAGGGTTCAAGGAGATCTTTTTTCAGGTCTTCTTCCATTGCTTCGCATTGGCTCAGGAGACATTCCAAGTAGAAGTTTATTAGGACTTGGTGAACCATCCCAGGTGAGTTCATGAAGAGTCAGCAGGAAGCCCTGCAATGCAATGCATTTGGACATCACAAATAAAGACCCACAACATGTCCATAAGAACAACGAGAAGTGAGAGTTTCCCGATTCTGAGTTCTCCCCAGCCTTGCGCACCCGGAGTTGGCTCAGAGGAGAGATTTACTGCCATGAAGGTGAGGGCAGTTGCTGTAAAACTTTGATGCAGGGCCAGTCCTGCACAGAGGCATTGCTCCCACTGGCCTGTGGGGAGTGGGTTTTTCCTCCAGTCCCAGCACAGCTGCCCCTCGGTAGACCCGGCTCTGGGCCACCTTGAAAGGAGAGCCATAATCACGACTGTTTATTGATAGCTGCCTCTCTGCCCAGGCACTGTCCTGAGGATTTTGATCCTCACCCCTGAGAGCGGGGTACTACTTTCATCGGCAATCCATAGATGAGGAAACGGAGGCCCAGAGAGGGTAAGTGACCTGCCCAAGGTCATGCAGGTCTTACATGGAGGAGCCAGAATCCCAAACCATTCCAGGGAGCCTGGAATCCCAGATGGGTGGCAGGGATGGCAAGGCCTGGCTGAAGAGTGTGGACAGGGAAGCCAGTGTTGGCCAAGGTCTAATGCAGTTAATAGGAGGGAGGCCGGGCTTCCAAACGGGAGCTGGGCAGTTGATATAGGTTCTAGGTTCAGATTGCAGAATTAAGACCAGACTTGGGGAAGCACCACAAGGTTGATTATGTGCTCAGTTTTTCTCTTAGGTGAACTGTCTGCTCATATGCTCTGTCCATTTTCTTGTTGGGGTTTGCTGCCCCTCTTAACAACTTGTCCACTGTCTACTCCCACAGGGCAGGTGCTTTTGCCTGTATTGTCTGCTGTTGCACACCCAGCACATAGCAAGTACCCAGCATATAGTAGGTGCTCAAGAAATATTTGCCGAGGCCAGGCACAGTGGCTCACGCCTGTGATCCCAGCACTTTTGAAGCCAAGGCAGGTGGATCAGGAGGTCAGGAGTTTGAGACTGGCCTGGACAGCATGGTGAAACCTCGTCTCTACTAAAAATACAAAAAATTAGCTGGGCGTGGCGGCGGGTGCCTGTAGTCCCAGTTACTAGGGAGGCTGAGGCAGGAGAATTGCTTGAACCTGGCAGGCAGAGGTTGCAGTGAGCCGAGATCACGCCACTGCACTCCAGCCTGGGCGACAGAGCGAGACTCTGTCTCAGAAAAAAAATAAATAAATAAGAAATATTTGCCAAATGAAAGAAGAAACATTAACTCCTTGTCTGTCATTTTCTAGCTTATTGTGTTTTAAATGAATTTTTATGTGCCTAAGTTTTACATTTTTATGCAGTCAAATTATCTTTTTCTTTGTACTTTCAATGTTTTCAAAGTTCTTTCCCAGCCATAGATCATATAAATATTTAGCTATTTTTTTCCCCTCGTTTTCTTATTGTGACTTTTTTTTTTTACATTTACTGCCTTAATTTACCCGGTAAAAAGGGCCTTCAATTTTTTTTGTAGCACTATTTATTGAATAATTCAGCCTTCTTTCCATTGGTTTGTCTGTTCACTCTTGTGCAAGTATCACATCCTTATGTGTGCACGTGTGTTTAATATATAATATGTATTTAGATATCTTTCAGTACATGTCTGCCCTCATTTACAAAATTTGATTTGTTATTATGTGTTCTGACTCTAGAATTCAACCTAAAATATCAATTTAGGAATCATTATTATTTGACAATATTCACCTGAAGACATGACTAGTAAATTGGTCAAATTTTTGACCAATTTTCTTGGGTTTCCCAGGAAGACTGCAAATAATAGCAGATGTGCTGCTTGCTTTCCAGGGGTTTGAGAGCCCAGATCTGTCAGATCCAAAGCCTGTGCTCCTAACCACCACACAGAATTGCACTCTGGAGTGTGGTCTGGACCTAGAAGTGTTGTAACTGTGTGATCCTGGGGAAGTCACTTCCTATTTTGAAAATGACAGAGTTTCATCAGTTTCTCTGACATGAATGATTGAAAAATGAACTTGGATGCTCAGTGTAGCCCACACTTACCTGATCCTGGGATTATCCCTAGAACCCAGCATCTCTTCCAAAGTCATATGCATCCGTGCAATATGGGAGGATGCGAAACTAAAGGGTGCTGGAGATGGTGCTGGCTGCACTCGTGTGTATGGGCCCACACCTAGTTCCCCAACTTTTGAGCTGCATGAGGACCCAGTCATACCTCAGAGATACAACTGAGAGCCAACTTACCTGAATCCTGTGTTCTCTGCTTCAAGCCCTGCAATCCTAGTTATACAGGTGATCTCTTCTTGTTATGATCTTTTTTTAGGATTTTGACTTTCGAAGCCTTATTTATTTATTTCTATTTAAAATCCCAGCCTCTTAAAAATATCCCCAGATGTTGGCTTGTTCCCACACACCCCACACCTTTGAGGTGCTCTCCATCTTACAGACAGAGAACACCAAGATAGAGAGAGGGTGGGCGTCCTGCACCAGCCAAAGCTGTGACTAAGTGGGACTAGAAGGCAGGAGTCTTGACCCAGAATCAAATGGCCAACCATGGAGCGCTGCTCTTCCCAGCTGCCATCATGGTGTAGCCTGGAGAAGTAACGATGGGACAAGAGTGTAGTGTGCACATGCAAGTATGATTGAATATGAGTCCCCTCCTATCAATGCCTACGTTACAGAGAAAAGGAAGTACAAGGTTGCTGACTCTCCAATAGCCAACTATGAGCAGGAAAGCCAGGTCAATCTGCAAAGGAAAACAATTACTTCAACAGTTAAGAGTTCAATATATGACACTAATGTCACAGGCGGGACTAGCTGGGGCCAGTGGCAAGGGCGGTGAAGGAATTTACCAAGACTGTTGTAGGTAAAGGAAGGCAGATTTATTAGAGAAAGTATGAAAATACGTTGCAAGAAAGCAACAGGCAGCACAGCAGAGAAGGGGCTGTCTGCAAAGAGGCAGAGGCTGGAGGGAAGTTTTATAGGGTCGCACTGGAGGGGCTACCTGCAGAAAGAGGTCGTTGTGCCCATGGAAAGAGGTCATTGTGCCCATGGAATGAGGTCATTGTACCCATGAGTTGTGATTAGCTGTTTCTCAGAGCAATTGTTCATTGTTCTTCCCCAGCTAGGGCCTTTCCCCACCTGACGTCCCTTCCTCTTTGTTGCTTACTTATCTTATCAAGACTCCACAACTAATTCCCCTCCAGTAAAGCCAAATCCACAGCCATTACTGCCAACCCTCATGATAAATGTAAACTGTTGACAATCAGATTGACAACAGTAAGCACTGATTATTAATGCTCTTGGAAGGGGGAGGTATAGAGTGTAACACTGTTTACACTCCATACACCACAATTTATCTACTAACGAGAAGGAGGAAAATGATTTTTACTACTAAATTAGAAAAGACAAACAAAAAGAAAGGAAGGAAGGAAGAGAGGGAAGGAGGAAGGAAGAAAGAGATGGAGGGAGACAGAAGAACACGAATTAAATTGTAGTTTGATCTGGCAAATTTAGTGAGGAAATGAAGTGAACAAGATTAGATTTAACACAGATAGTCCCTGATTTACTGTGGTTTGACTTACGAGTTTCAACTTTACAATGGTGCAAAAGCAATATGCATTCAGTAGCTCCTCCACTTACCATGAGATTACATCCAGGTAAACCCATGGTAAGTTGAAAATATTTTATATAAAAAATGCACTTTTGATTTAGGGTAATGTAATCCTAGCATAAGTATATAGGTTAATGTAAGGTAATGCACCTGGGGAGAAATAATATTCCACAAATATCTAACAGGGAAGGCTGCTATTTAAGAAACAGCAATGTAGGAAAGAAGCAGGAGTAATAGTGAGTAATTACTTAGGGTACATATGAGCCCATAACATCACCACTGCAAAAAAGGACTGATGCTGTCTCGGGCTATATGTACAAAAGGATCTCTTAGAAAACAGAAGTGGTAATAAGTGATCAAGGAAAACTCCGAGGCCAGGCGCGGTGGCTCACACCTGGAATCCCAACACTTTGAGAGGCCAGGGTGGGAGGATCACTTGAGCCCAGGAGTTCGAGGCCAGCCTAGGCAACATAAGGAAACTCGCTCTCTACAAAAAAAATTTAAAAATTAGCCACTGTCATGGCGCACACTTGTAGTTCCAGCCATTCGAGAGGCTGCGGCAGGAGGATCACTTGAGCCAGGAGGTTGAGGCTGGAGCAAGCCATGATGGCGCCACTGTAGTCCAGCATGGGTGACAGAGTGAGACCCTATCTCAAAATTATTAATTAATTAATTAAAAAAGAAATCGTGCCTTAATTGTTCTTGTGTGTGGACGAAGACTTGGCTCACCTTCCCGAAGGCGTCAGTGGCCTTCCTCAGAACCAGATGCCGCTCTCCAAGGCCACGCTTCAGTCTGGTTCCGAAGAGCGTTGCTGCAAGTGGGTTAGAACTCTGGTGCCTTACCCCACATCCCACACCCCCTCTTGCAGATTCAGGCTGGCTCATCCACATTCTGCTTCTGCTGGGTGTCATTCTCCTTTCCGTCTCTGCTGCTCTCTCAGACTGCCTGCCCCGGGTTGGCCACAGCTTGTTCCACTTCTTCTTCTTCTTTTTTTTTGAGACGGAGTCTTGCTCTGTCACCCAGTCTGGTTCAGTGGGTGCGATCTTGGCTCACTGCAAGCTCCACCTCCTAGGTGGAAGTGATTCTCCTTCCTCAGCCTCCCGAGTAGCTGGGACTACAGGCACCCATCACTGCCTCCAGCTAATGTTTTTTTCTTTTTTTTTTTTTTTTTTAGTAGAGACCGGGTTTCACCATGTGGGCCAGGCTGGTCTCAAACCCCTGATGTC
The DNA here is from genome assembly GCF_028878055.3 of Symphalangus syndactylus. Classification (NCBI taxonomy): domain Eukaryota; kingdom Metazoa; phylum Chordata; class Mammalia; order Primates; family Hylobatidae; genus Symphalangus; species Symphalangus syndactylus. The sequence continues at coordinate 156,555,949 of NC_072426.2, read as the reverse complement.
AGCTGATCTGCCCACCGTGGCCTCCCAAAGTGCTGGGATTACAGGCATGAGCCACCGCGCCCGACCTATTCCACTTCTTTCTGTGGTTTCAGGCTGCGCCTCACTGGCCTCTCTTGCTGCAAATCTGTGGGCAGCTCAGCCATAACACAGACCATCGTGGGAAGCTTGGGGCTCAGGTGGCTACGGGGTCTCCGATGAACATTTTACTACAGGGAGCTAGTCCGTTTATACTTCATGTTCCTTGTTTCCTTTTTTTAATTGGTCGCAATTATTAAGAAACATTACCCTGAAAGACACACTGTGATGTGACTGTTGAGTTGAAAACAAGGACCAAATAATATTCTAAACTGAGAATCTTGCTTAACTTCTTTCAAAAGAGGCAACTCAGCCATAACAGTGAGAAATATGATCTTCTGGACTTGTTAGCAGAACAGACCACTGAGGCTTACTCTCCAATGCCTGAAGCAGTCAGGATCCTGGAGAGTTCGGCTAACCTGGCCCTCACCCCTCCAAACGCCATTCCCCGTCCAAAAGAGGATTTCTCAAACTATGGGGGAGGAAAATGGCCAGGGGACTCCTCGATCCTCTGAATATTTTCATAGCTTTTACTCTGTCAGCTTTCAACAGGAGTTCTACGGGCATTTTGAGTGGGCAAGCTCTCGGTTGTGAAGGACTGTCTGGCACATTGTTGAACGTCAGCATCCCTGTACTGCACGCGGTAAATGCCAGTTCGTAGCCTAAGGCAGATAACAAATGCTGCCATACATTTCCAGGCACTCCCTGAGAGGAAGGTGCTGCTCATGGTTGGAAACCTTTGGTGGTGCCTGGGGCCAGAGTGTGAGGGCAAACTCTCCCACGCCTTTGTGAAGCTCGGGGCTTTGGAGACAGCCTCCACCTATTTGAGGGTCCCTTCTATGATTATTGGGTTGTGGTGTATAAGCTTCTAGCGAAACGGCTAGGCTAAATATGCACTCTGTAAATATTTGCTAATTAATTGTCATGTCTTGCTTATTATTATATGCTCATTGAGACCAGAAATTTCACATCCTCTATGTTGTGAAAAGCCCTAGGCAGACTTAATGCAATGCTATGCTACTGAGAAGCACTCACGAAATATTAATTGCTATTGATTAAAGTAGCGACTACTTTAATTTAGACGCAAACAATGAAAAAGGGCTAACTACCCTTGGCTCTGTGCCTTGACTGCATTTGGAGGGACTGATTAATACAGTCCTGCAGCTAACTAACTGTCTCCATCTGTGGCATGTTACCTAAACTCAGGTGCATTCAGGTGACCCAGCAGTTGTGTGGGTGGATGAGAGCCTTTCTTGACATGTAGCCAGAGAGCCAGACTATCTGCAGCAGAGCTAGACTTGTAAGGAATGGAAAACTTGGTAAATATCCCAAAGTAGTAGAGAAGAACCAGGCCACGTCAGGCCAGGCCAAAAGATAGGGGCATCCTGAGAGGCTGGGGGGCCACAAGGTGAGGTATGTGTTGCAAATGCCGAACCTGGGCATTAGTTGGAGCCAGGAAAGGGGTTGGAGTAGGGTTGGGGCCAGTGGGATGCCTCCCTTTCCCAGCCCCCGCACTCCTTGGAGCTCTAGTTCCACCTGAAAATTCGATCATTGTCTTGCTGAGTGCAGGCAGGATAAGATCCATGAAGAGCAGCAAGGATCCAAATTTCCATTTCTCAGGAAGTCAGAATCCAAGATCTGATTCCTTGCCCGTAGGTAAGGCATGACAGCTTTATTTCCCAGGGTGATCTCTGAAGTATCAGGAAAAAAGTCCGATGCAGGACTAAAGCTTTATAGAGAATGAGAGCCACTGCCAGTTTTGAAACAAAAAGGAAACTGATTGTCATGAGCAGTCATGGGTTTATGGGTTTATTGATTTCTGCTGAAATGCTGGGTGACCTGGGTTCATTTGCAGATTTGAAGATGATACTCTCATTTTGTCCTACTTTTATACAAGAGATAATAACATTCGCAAATGGCTTTGACTCACCTGATCTGAATATCCTCAAATATCTGGCAAGACGAAATCTGGTTTCATCTAAAGAAAAAGCAGAGGGAGTGAAGGATTGTGTTTTAAGTACAGAGTTTACCTAAAAACCAATCACCTCCCCTTCAACTTACTTCCCCCAGGTGCAAATGGCAATTCCTTTTTAATTAGCCTGGGGTGTTAAAGAAAGCTGTATTTTCTTCTTCTTCCTTCCTAGGTGGTCAGGATTCAGTGCAGTAAATTTTGGCCATTCCCCCTTCCTGGAGCAGAGTGACAAGAACCCAAGACAGGAGATTTGAATGACTTTTTAGAGGTCACTTTGGGGAAAATGTTTCAAAGGCAACCCTCCCAGCAGTGAAAGCTACCGCTAGTCTTCTGTGCAACAGGTAGGCGCGGGAATATGTGAATGTGTGTGGCATGCGAATTCTTGGGAAATGACATGTCAAGACAACCTTGTCACTACATGGAGTAGAATGAGGGTAGCTTCCCCCAGAGGACTGTCCCCCCTTTCTGTCCCCTTAAGCCAGTAGCTCCTCTAGGTCGCATCCTGAGAGTGTCACCAAGGTGTGTGTGAAACAAGAGGATTGTTCCCATATTTGTAGAAAAAGGAAAATGTTCTGGGTGTGGTGGCTCATGCCTCTATCCCAGCACTTTGGGAGACCGAGGCAGGCGGATCACTTGAGGTCAGGAGTTCAAGACCAGCCTGACCAACATGATGAAACCTCATCTCTACTAAAAATACAAAAATTAGCCAGGCGTGGTGGCATGTGCCTGTAATCTCAGCTACTCGGGAGGCTGAGACAGGAGAATCACTTGAACCCGGGAGAATCACTTGAACCCGGGAGGCGGAGGTTGTGATGAGCCGAGATTGCGCCATTGCACTCCAGCCTGGGCAAGAAGAGTGAAACTCCATCTCAAAACAAAAACAAAAACAGAAAAAGGAAAATGCATAATATTTTTAATTCCATTTGTATGTCTACCTGGATCACAGGCATCACTCACAGTCCAGTCTAGACTTAGGTTTTTCTAATTACTTCTTTTGAATTAAGTAAACTTGGTTTGGAATTTTATCTTTATGCCACTTAGTAGTTATGAAAACTTGGGAAAAGTTTATAAACACTCAAATTCTCCATGTTCTTATTGATAAGAGGGGGTATTAAAACCTCCTTCATGGCCGGGTGCGGTGGCTCACGCCTGTAATCCTAGCACTTTGGGAGGCCGAGATGGGTGGATCACGAGGTCAGATCGAGACCATCCTGGCTAACACGATGAAACCCTGTCTCTACTAAAAATACAAAAAAATTAGCCGGGCGTGGTAGTGAGTGCCTGTAGTTCCAGTTATTCGGGAGGTTGAGGCAGGAGAATGGCATGAACCCGGGAGGCGGAGCTTGCAGTGAGCCGAGATTGCGCCACTGCACTCTATCCAGCCTGGGTGACAGAGCAAGACTCTGTCTCAAAAAAAAAAAAAAAAAAAAACCTCCCTCATAGTGCCAGGAGGGCATAAAGGATTTTGTCAGAAAGCAGCTGGCCAACATCTTGCTGCATAGTAGGGGCTTGAATTGGCAGCAAGGGTTACTCTTTCTCCCCAAGCCACGGCTTCTTGCAGAGATGGGGCCATTGTCCCTGAGACAGCACAGGGCCAGAGGGAAGGAGAGACTACCAGACATGCTGCCCATTGGAGACCTTCTCAGGAGCTTATAACAAAGATCTGTCATGGGACAGGGACACTGAAGAGAGTAGGCTTTCTTTTTTTTTTTTTTTTTTTAATTTGAGATAGAGTCTTGCTGTCTTTCCCAGGCTGGAGTGCAGTGGCACAATCTCAGCTCACTGCAACCTCTGCCTCCTGGGTTCAAGCGATTCTCCTGCCTCAGCCACCCAAGTAGCTGGGATTGCAGGCATCCACCACCACAGTTGGCTAATGTTTGTATTTTTGGTAGAGATGGGGGGGTTTCATCATTTGACCAGGGTGGTCTTGAACTCCTGGCCTCAAGTGTTCTGCCCGCCCCAGCCTCCCAAAGTGCTGGGATTACAGGCATGAGCCACCATGCCCAGTCTTCTTTTTTTTTTCCCTTAACTTTTATTTTAGGTTCAGGGGTAGATGTGCAGGTTTGTTATATAGATAAACTCGAGTCACAAGGGTTTGTTTTACCAATCATTTTGTTACCCAGGTGCTAAGCCTAGTACCCAACAGTTATTTTTCCTGCTCCTCTCCCTCCTCCCACCCTCCACACTCCAGGAGGCCCCAGTGTCTGTTGTTTCCCTCTTTGCATCCATGTGTTCTCACCATTTAGCTCCCACTTCTACGTGAGAACATGTGGTATTTGGTTTTCTGTGCCTGTGTCAGTTTCCTAAGGATAATGGCCTCCAGCTCGTCTATGTCCCTGCGAAGGATAAGATCTCATTCTTTTTTATAGCTGCATAGTATTCACAATAGCAAAGACGTGAAATCAGCCTAAATGTCCATCAGTGGTAGACTGGATAAAGAAAATGTGGCACATACACACCATGGAAAGTAGGCTTTCTGTGGTGCCACAGACCACTGGAATCTGTGTATGCCCCTGGAACAGAAGCACAGCAGGCCATGGCAGTGTCACAGGACACTTAGGGTGTTGTTTTTCTAGCCAGAAACCTCTGTGGCCAGTGGCACCTTTGCCCAAATTTTGTTTGGGCCTTCTGGGCTTGTTCCACCCACTTGGCCAAGCAGGCTTTGCTCAGCCACACTACCAGCAGGGATCACACGCCTGCCAAGGGCAAGCCAGGCACAGAGTGGTGAGGGGTGTGTGAGCAAGCAAACGCAAGGTCTGGCCACTGCATATAGCCAGGCATGCCAGCTTCTGCAGTGGAGCAGGCACCAGCACAGATGCTGACTCCATGAAAGGCTACGGCTGGAACAGATGTAACACAAGTGGCTTCCGCTGAGGGCACCTGCATCAGGACAAGGGGAATGCAGTGGCACCTGGAAGCTTAGAGGTGCCAGGAACCACAGAGCCCTAAAGAGGTGTCACAGCCCTGGCTTGGGGAGCCCCTAGGTCTTGGCTCCCTGAAGGGCTGCAGCCCTTCTCTCTTTCTCATCACCTGCAACGTGGTGAGAAGTGGGCGGGAGGGGGGTATGTTTCAGCCTGTTTGTGTTACAGCTCTTTCAGTTCCACCATTCAGCGGGTCCCAAGTTCTTGTCCCACGCCCAGGAAGAATGAGGTATGCAGACAACTGGAGGGTGAGCAAGGCGGAGAGGATTTTCATTGAGCAACAGAATAGCTCTCAGGAGACCTGAAGTGGGTGGCTTATTTCTGCAGGCAGGTTGCCCCGATAAGTGTCCAGATCTCAGTGGAGAGGAAACCCTGCAGTGGGTAGCTCCTTTACACAGGCAGGTTGTCCCAGTGAGTGTCCACCTCTCAACAGAGAGGAGACCCACAGTGGGTAGCTCCTTTATGCAGGCAGGTTGTCCCAGTGAGTGTCCAGCTCTCAACAGAGAGGAGACCTGCAGTGAGTAGCTCCTTTACACAGGCAGGTCATTCCAATGAGTGTCCAGCTCTCAGTGGAGAGGAGACCCATGGTGGGTAGCCCATTTCCACAAGCAGATCATCCCAGTGAGTGTGTGAGCCTGGCTGAGTCTGGGGTTTTTATGTGCTCAGAATGGAGGAAGCATGTGCTGATTGGTCCATGGGTGCCTGGAAAAAGCAACATCTGATTGGCCAAATGGTGACCAACAAAGTTCTCACTCTGGGCCACTAACTTCACCTGGAACTGGCAGCCCAGCCCCCAGGCTTCAAGCCATTCTTGGCTTGAAGGAGAGGTTTCACCAGGGACCTACCCCTTCCCACCTAGGAATCTGTCTGCTTCCTGCAGCCATCAACATGCTATTGCAGCACCCAGGCTGTCTGTACCAATGGGTGCCTGCAGCTCCACACTGAGCTGCCCTCAGTGCCCCAGCCCCCTCCCATGCTCATTGGTGCCCAAAGTCTGGAGGTGGCTGAGGTGGCAGAGGGCTGGTGTGTCAGTGCCACTCTGAGTGTGTGCACACCCAGCTGGGTTGCAACAGTGCCCAGGCTCAGCCACAACTTTGCTCACCCCAGAGCAGGTGCCAGAAGTGGGGAAAGGCCCGGGAGTGGGAGCAGGCACTTTGAAGCCTGCAGGGGCAGGGGGCTTCCTAGGCCACCGAGAGTGCAGGGATGCCAGGGTCTGGAGCTGCTGCTGGGTGGCTGTGGCTGTGCCTGGGAGCATGTGCTCCTGCCCTGCCAACTCACTAAGGAGTGGGGCCCTCGCCTGCCCCAGCTCCTGCTGGCTCCACAGAGCATGCAGCCCCTGCCATGCCCCTCGACACCTGCTACAGCCAATGTCCTCACAGAGGCTGCTCCAGATGGGACATCATCACCATCAGCAGCACCCCAATAAGTCTGGTCAGGAGCCATGTCAAAGAGAAAATGAAGGAAGTATGAGAAAATGACCTTCAGTACTGTAGGTGCTATGGTGTACCACAATATTATAACTGATGGTTTTACCTTTCCCCATGTGCCCCATCCCCTGGGTTAAAGGTAGGGATGTGCATACTCACAGCTGAATCCCCAGTGTTTATCATGTACATGGCACTTGACAAGAGTAAGAGCGGGGGACCCAAGGAAGAGATATGAAGCAACCAAATGGCTTTCTGTTTGTCTTTCATGATGAAATTCCAGAATGGTTTCCCTAAGGAATGAAACATGACCAATAAACTCCCAGAATCTCAAAAAACACCAACAAAAAGCCACCTTCCCTGCTGTCCTCAGTATTTGACACATACGTGGCCAGTGTGTGTCCTCACAAGCCTTTCCTTTGCCCTCCATCCTCTGATTCTGCTGGAGGAAGTACCAAGTGGTTTGGAGCCATGGCTTCATAACCAGGGTCCAGTTGCTCCCTCTCCACCAACAAAGAGTCTTAATCTTTCTTTTTTTTTCTGTGTTGTACATTTTTTATTGGTATGGATAACTTATTAAAGTAACAAATCTGAAAACACATCTTGCTTTTGCTGGTGCTGGAAAGAAAGTGCTATGTTAAGCCGGATGTGGTGGCTCACACCTGTAATCCTAGCAGTTTGGGAGGCTGAGGCATATGGATCATGAGGTCAGGAGTTCAAGACCAGCCTGGCCAAGATGGTGAAACCCCATCTCTACTAAAAATACAAAAATTAGCCGGCCATGGTGGCAGGTGCCTGTAATCCCTGCTACCCAGGAGGCTGAGGCAGGAGAATTGCTTGAACCTGGGAGGTGGAGGTTGCAATGAGCTGAGATCGCACCACTGCACTCTAGCCTGGGCGACAGAGCAAGGCTCCATCTCAAAAAACATAAAACATTTTAAAAAAAAGTACTGTGTTAGAGAAGAACTAAGAGAAACCAGAAGTCATTTGCAAAAAATAGGCATATGATATAGTCTGGTAACGTAACAGCCAGAGGTACTGTTTTATCCGTTTCAGTGTGCATGTTTGTACAAGCATCAGAAACCAATGACACAGACCCTGAAGCAAAGTCACAGCAGGCTTACTCTGAAACATGCTGGATTACCACCACAGACTACGCAGGACACAGAGGCTGTGCTGGGGCAGGTTTGTTGTGTCTTCTGTATGGAGTTTCTGCCAGATGGGGGCTAATCATGCAGTAGCTTGAGTTTTTCTTAATGTGATAAACACCCGGCATTGCTAGCACCAGAAAGTGTGTGTTCACTGTTGTACAAGGCAGTTGAGCAGCGCTTCAGAAACAACAGAAAGTTCTTTCATTTTAATCTGGTTATATGCCCGAGTCTCTAATCAAGAAATAATTCAGCTCTAGAAGCTAATTAAATTACTATAAAACATGCCTTCATCTGTAAAACATTTCTTTTCCCCTCAAATGTGAAATTTAAAGTAAAATGTCTCTGGTTTTGATAGGCAGCTCCACCACCAGTCTCTGATACTGTATATCGTTCAGTGCAGCCATGGCATTTCATTCTGGAGGTCTCAGAAGGGATGGGCCAAAGGCAATTCCAGGGTTCTCCACATTTGTAAGATTCTTGTTTTCATGGAGCATCACTCTCTTTAGACACACCATCAGGGATCAGAGGGTTTCACAGCGAGCAGGTGCCAGTAGTTTCAATGCTTCATGAAGGGTTTCCAGTTACTCACTAGGATCCATAGTTTTGGCAGATTCTATAAACTTAGGGTAGATATCATGCATAATTAGTGAAATTGGCAAATCCCTGAAGTGCAGTTTTGGAGTTCCAGCGATAATGTTGATATCTTCATATGTGTTCACAGAAATAGCTGCTTTCTCAGCATCTGTCAAAAGCTGTCTTGACATCAGTTAAGTCACTAAATCCTGATACGTGGTATAGCCCTTCAGAATTGGGACTTTCAGACCCAATCTCCCTGTTGCACATGTCCACCACCCTTGGCTGCTTAGCAGTATGTGCTTTTGACAAGCATTGTAAGGTCACAGCTGGACACGTTGGCATGCCTCAAGCCTGGCTTCTAGTCAGTTGAGACCATGTTGGGTCCTGCTTGTGAAGACTGAAACTAATCCACACAGTTCAGTCCCTGAGCAATGAGACCATACATGAGGATGGCACAGTATTCATGCCAGGGTGGGCCTCTTGATGCATGGATCTTGAAATTGTGAACCTTTTCATATTTTGGAATTTGCTTGTTTTCTAACAAATGATGTCAGCCTTTTCTCCGGCACCTCATCCTGGCCTATAGAATCTCACCACGTGTCTCTTTCAGGACTGGCATGTATTTTTTGCAAGCAGACTCTCTGTTTAAGGTTGTGCATCCTATGTGCTCATAAACTGGGTTTATTATCATCTTGGCAATGTATTCTGCTGCCTTCTTTCAATATAGAGAGTAATTAAGCCATCAGTTACCAGATTGTGGATGGATGCACAGTGTTTCTCCCCAGCAAAGTGATTTCCACTGCACTAGAGCCTGAAGTTTCTTGTTTGACTTCCCAATCTGAAAGCCAAAGTGTAGGGCCCTGGCTGTTGCTGCCTCTCTCCATGATGTATCTCCCTCAGCCACACTCAAGAGCTGGTCAGCTGCTTCTCCAGAGATCATGCCGTGAAACTCTCTTCCATGATACTTTGGGCTGTTTTCTCCCTTGAAAGTATAGATAATCCTTTGAGGATGAGGGGCTTCCTGTTGTAGCTGATAGAAGTAAGATTTCCAAATAGGAAATCGATTTTCATCTGTATCAAACAGGGTCAGGGATGATCTTTTTTTTTTCAATAGACTCAAGAACATGGATAGCAGCACAGCATTATTTGCAAAAAGACTCTACTAGAAAACAAGACTATTGCCCCCAATTTTTTTGGTTTTTGTTTTTGTTTTTTAAATATTGAGTTGGTCTTGAACTCCTGGCCTCAAGCAATCCTCCTCCTTTAACCTCCCAAAGTGCTAGGATTATAGGCCTGAGCCACTGCACCCAGCTACAGCCAGGTATTTTTTAAAAAATGATTGCCCAACTTATTTTGTTATTTACTTATTTATTTAGGATGTAAACAACAAACATTTATTTTGCACAGCTTTGGAGGCTGGGCACCAGCAGACTGGTGTCTGGTGAGAGCATCCTCCTGGTTTGCAGATGGCCATCTTCTCACCGTGTCCTCACACAGCCTCCATGAAGCCTATTTGCTCCTTCTGGAAGCTTCCCAGGGGTCTGATGAGAAAATCACTAGCATTTGTGCTATTGTCATCTTCTCTTTCTCTACTTTTTTTGAGCAATTCAACAAATTCCTTGAAGGATTCAGTGATGTTAATATCATCATCGAGTCAGAGTATCTACAATGAAATCAAACTGAAGTGACTGCAGCATCTGGGAACATTTCTGACCTGCAGAAGAGTAATGCTCACCAGCTCGTTATAAAGGATATTACAAAGGATCCAGATGAAGAGATGCATGGGGTGAGTATGGGGGCAGGGGCAGAGAACTTCCATGCCCTCCCCAGGCATGCCACCCTCCAGGGACCTCCACATGTTCAACTACTGGGAAACTCTCCCAACTTATTTTGAATAATTTTTTTTTTTTGAGACAGAGTCTCGCTCTGTTGCCCAGGCTGGAGTGCAGTGGCACGATCTCAGCTCACTGCAACCTGCACCTCCTGGGTTCAGGCCATTCTCCTGCCTCAGCCTCCCGAGTAGCTGGGACTAAAGGCGCCTGTCACCGTGCCTGGCTAATTTTTTGTATTTTTAGTAGAGACGGGATTTCACTGTGTTAGCCAAGATGGTCTCAATCTCCTGACCTCATGATACACCTGCCTCAGCCTCCTAAAGTGCTGGGATTACAGACGTGAGCCACCCCGCCCAGCCTGAATAATGCTTTATGATAGTACATGTATACCTGAAGGAACCATTGGATAGGCAGTTGCTAATGTTTGAAAAACAGAAGCTTACACATAGCTTACAAAAAAAAGCTATGTGTAAGAGCATGTGGGGGAGTGCTCACTGGAACTGTGGTCTTCTGCAGTCCACAGTGCAGAAGCAGGGCAGGCCCAACAGAAATGTATTTGCTAGGGTCTGGGGAGCTTCCCAGAAAGGGGCTCAGCCTGGGTTTCTGCTGGAGAGCTCCATGTGCAAAGGCTGGGGAGCTTCCCAGAGACACTCATGCAGAGAGAACAAGAAACTGGCCCCATAGAGGCCCTGAATGCTAGGGAGGGTGGAGCTCTTACTCCAGCCAGTTCCTGGCCCAGGCTACTGCACACACATGAGCCTAGAGAGAGAGAGAGAAGATCAGAGTGAAAACCAGAAAGCTCTGCCTCCATACTCTCTATCAACTACTGGGGCTGGGCAATAGCACCTTAGGACCCACGCCTGTTGGGAACAGGCCCCCCAAATCTGGCCATAAACTGGCCCCAAAACTGGCCATAAACAAAATCTCTGCAGCACTGTGACATGTTCGTGATGGTCATGATGCCCACGCTGAAGGTCGTGGGTTTACTGGAACGAGGGCAAGGAACACCTGGCCCACCCAGGGCAGAAAACGGCTTAAAGGCGTTCCTAAGCCACAAACAATAGCATCAGCGATCTGTGCCTTAAGGACATGTTCCTGCTGCAGATAACTAGCCAGAGCCCATCCCTTTATTTCGGCCCATCCCTTTGTTTCCCGTAAGGAATACTTTTAGTTAATCTATAATCTATAGAAACAATGCTTATCACTGGCTTGCTGTCAATAAATAATGTGGGTACATCTCTGTTTGAGGCTCTCAGCTCTGAAGGCTGTGAGATCCCTGATTTCCCACCCCACACCCTATATTTCTGTCTGTGTGTCCTCTAGCGCCACTGGGTTAGGGTCTCCACGACTGAGCTTAAGGGAGGAGACCACCCCTCATATTGTCTTATGCCCAATTTTTGCCTCCAAACGGAGAAGAAGTAAAAACTAAAAGGCAGAAATGAAATCCACAAGCAGACAGCCCGGCACCACACCCTGGGCCTGGTAGTTAAAGATCGACCCCTGACCTAATTGGTTATGTTATCTACAGATTACAGACATTGTATAGAAAAGTACTGTGAAAATCCCTGTCCTGTTTTGTTCTGTTCTAATTACTGGTGCATGCAGCCCCCAGTCACATACCCCCTGCTTGCTCAATCGATCACAACCCTCTCATGCGGACTGCATTAGAGTTGTGAGCCCTTAAAAGGGACAGGAATTGCTCACTCGAGGAGCTCGGTTGTTGGAGACTTGAGTCTTGCCGAAGCTCCTGGCCGAATAAAGCCCTTCCTTCTTTAACTTGGTGTCTGAGGGGTTTTGTCTGCGGCTTGTCCTGCTACAAGCTGATCTCGGCACACTCCCCTTGGAGGAGCGTGGAGTTCACTGCTCCACAGGTTTGGAACCATGAGAACTCAGGGCATCAGTAACATCTCTACAGTTGTGCCCTGGGGACATCAAGATGAGGCATGGTGCTTGGCAACACAGTGGCAGCTCCAGCAGGAAGTCCTAGAGCTGGCTGGGCATAGTGGGGACTCCTCTGTGTTAGCAGAGTTAGCAGCTCTGCTGACAAGCATGCACCCTTGTGTTAGCAGGTAGAGGCAAGAGCCTTTGAATACCAAGTAATTATTCTTTACATTACCTCCTCCAGATGCGGGAGGCCTAGGAAAACTCGGGTTCCACCACCTATTGCCAATCGTCTATGCCTTGGAAATAACGTTATCAGTAGTGGTTAGGTTTCCAAATGAGAAAAGAAAGAAGGAAGGGAGGGAGGGAGGGAGAGAAGAAGGAAGGAAGGAAGGAAGGAAGGAAGGAAGGGCTGCTTTCTCCCATAATCAATTATATATTTGTTAAACACTATACACAGATAGTTCTTTTTGTTTCTAAACCCATAAAATATATTTTGCAACCAGATAACTGGCCTGCAGTGCCTTTACCCTATCAGCCAAGCTGTTCACCCTAATCCGAGGGGCTGAATGTAGAGCTCACTTAGAGCTGTGCCCATTACCCAGTCCCTGAAATGCACCTTTATGACCTGGGAGAGGAGGGAGGGGGTGTGGAGTGAAAAGTGCCAGCACCAAATGACGGGCACGAGGAGCAGTCAGGCAGGAACGAACTAGCTGAGGTCTATTGGGCATCTTTAGTAGGTCTCATTTGATCCTCCAAATATTCTCATCTGGAATGAGAAGAGGCTCAGAGAAGGTAAGCAAGTTGCAAAAGTCACACAGGTAGTATCAGAGATCACCAGCCTGGAGGAAGATGAAGGGCCAGAGCAGCTGAGGCATCTGGCGTTGCTCCCCAGGAGATCAGATCACAGAGGGAGGTCACAGGGATGCCCCAGGAGATCAGATCACAGAGTGGGGTTGCAGAGAGGCGGGGAGTGGGGGATGGGGCAGTGCCGCAGGGGCCGGCAGGGTGGGGGTGGAAGGGGGAGAGGCACGTGGGGACCCCCACAGAGCCACTGCGCTGGGGCGGGTAAGGAAGAGGGGGTGGGTGTGGGAAGCCTGGGCACTGGGCAGAGGTGGACAGTGGGGCGGGGGAGGAGCGGGGGAGCAGAGGGGAGGAGGGGGGACCCAGGTGGGGAGCGCAGGAGTTCCTGCTGTGGTCTTCACAGAAAGGCCAGAATAAGAGATAAGAAAGTCAAGGTGTATGGAAAAGAAGGAAAACGGGTCATTCCCGGCAACGTGGGTGAGGCAGGTAGCGGGGGTGGGGGTGGGAGTTGGGGGAGGGGGGCCGGTGTGTGAAGTGGAGTCAGTCAGGCACAGAAAGACGGGCCCTGCGTGTTCTCACTTCTGTGGAAGCTGAAAAAGTGAGCCCCAGAGGGTCCACTTGGAGGGCAGAATAGCCCAACAGCAATAACACAAAAATAAAAACAAAAAGGCTGAGTTTCATTCACATTGGAAGGACATGTGAATCGTGCGTCCCCAGACAAGCCTTGCCTCTGCTAATAAACGTGGTCAAATATTCCACTTTTATTACCTTTGAAGAAAATTACCCACTGAATGTTTAAAAGCCTGGAGTCTCCAGGCCAATACCAATTATTTTAATTGTTCTTAAAGGATTAATTGCTTGAGTGTTTTAGTTTTTATTTTATAGAGAGGATTTCTTCTCCCCACCCCCACCTTACAAACTATTCAACACGGGATACCAATATCTTAAGGACTACACGTTCCAGGAATTCCCCGCGGGGTTCTCAGGACCTGCAGCTGGTGTTAAATCATCTTTACAGCGAGGTAATATATTATTTACGTGGACTCCAGACACCAAAACATCTATACATTCACACTTAGTTAACCTTCTTCTTCTTCCTTTCTTTCCTTATTAAGCAAATTCAAGACCTAGGCTGTCACCCGATATAAAGATCTTTCAACAGTTTCACCCACAATTTCTTTAAGAGGAAAATAGAAAACAAGAGACTTGGCAATTTTTCATTTAATGTGAGGCACGCTTAGAGGCTTCAGAGGAAGTGTTTACGGGTAGGTGATCAAATGGGTAAATGATAAAAACGCGAAGGAAAAATGCATTATTGGCATTTTGTCTGTTGGAGTTATATGCAAATTGCAGAAGAGGAATTGGATTCCAAGGGATAAAATCTTCCAGAATGTAACAAGGTATTCTGAAGGATTTCCAGGGATTAAAGAGTGAGCACATGAACAAAACCAGTCTAAAAGGCAAAAATGATACTGTTAACAGTATGTGAGTTCATTAACATGAATTGACAAATTGCATATTGCTAGGAATTCCTAAGCAAGGGTTTCCAACCAAGGAATAAAATTCTGCACCTGCTGTGGCTTTTTCTGGACCTCCTGCAACAGCTCAGTGACTCCCAGGCCAGCTTGCCTGAGCCTTCAGATGTCTGGGGCCCCTCAAGATTTCACCTGAGGCTTAATCCAGCTGAGGCTGCATGATCCCTTGACTCTCAGGGACAGGAACCAAGTGAATCTCTTAATTACACAGTAATGAGAAACTGAGACTGGGTGGTAACTGGGGAGGCCCGTTGGGATCAAACCAGTTTAAATCAAACTAGCTAGAGGAGTCAACACAAGGACTTGTATGTGAGTGTTTAGAGCATTGTTAGTCATAAAAGCCAAAAAGTATTAACAACTCAAATGTCCACCAGCTGATGAATGGATAAAGCGGGTGGGGTATATTCATACGATGAAATAGTATTCAGCACCAAAGATAAATGAAGTGCTGATGTGTATTACAAGATGAATGAACACAAATGAACACCATCAGGAATGAAAGAGGAGTTATGGTTGCTACAGATCCTACACTAAAAGAATAATAAGGGAATATTGTGAAAAACTTTATGCCAACAAATGTAACAATTTATTTATTTATTTTTTTAATTTTAAGATAGAGTCTCACTTTGTAGCCCAGGCTGGAATGCAGTGGTATGATCTCGGCTCACTGCAACCTCCACTTCCCAGGTTCAAGTGATTCTCGTGCCTCCGCCCCCCGAAAAGCTGGGATTACAGGTGCCCGCAACCATACTTGGCTAATTTTTTTTTTTTTTTTTTGTATTTTTAGTAGAGACGGGGTTTCACCATGTTGATCAGGCTGGTCTCGAACTCCTGACCTCCAGTGATCCACCCACCTCAGCCTCCCAAAGTGCTGGGAATTACAGGCGTGAGCCACTGCACCTGGCCCAAATGTAACAATTTAGATGAAATTGGATAAACTCCTTGAATAACATAAAAACTGGCACAGGATGAAACAGATAATCAGAATAGCCTTATATCTACTAAGGAAATTGAATTTATCAAAAGCTTCACAAAGAAAACTCCAGATCCCACCAGGTGTGGTGGCTCATGCCTGTAGTCCCAGCACTTTGGGAGGCCAGGCGAGAGGATCACTTGAGCCCAGGAGTTTGAGACCAGCCTGGGCAATATAGTAAGACTTAATCTCTACTAAAAATAAAAAAAATTAGCCTGGTGTGGTGGCGTGTGCCTGTGGTCTCAGCTGCTTGGAGGCTGAGTCAGGAAAATCACTTGAGCCCAGAAGCTTGAGGCTGCAGCGAGCCTTGATTGCACCATGCACTCCAGCCTGGGTGATAGAGTGAGACCCTGTCTCAGAAAAAAAAAAAAAAAAAGAAAGAAAGAAAAAAGAAAAGAAAAAAAGACAACTTCAGGTTCATATTATTTCACTGGTGAATTGTATCAAATACGTAAGAAAAAACAACCCAAAACCTCTTTTTGAAAAATAGAGAAGGAAACACTTCCAACTCATTTTATGAGGCCAGCATAGCCCTAATACCCAAATTAGACAAAACATAACCAAAAAAATTAGAAGCCAATATCCCTCGTGAATATAGACACAAAAATCCTCAACAGAATATTAGTGAATCAAATCCAGCAATATATAAAAAAGGTAAATATGACCAAGTAGGTTTTATTCCAGCAGTGCAAAGTTGATTTAACATTCAACAATCAGTGTAGTTTATCACATTCACAGAACAAAAAAGAAACACCACATGATTATTTCAATAGATGCAGAAAGAGTATTTGGAAAAAATTCAATATTCATTTATGATTTTAAAAAACACAAACAAAAAACTATCAGCCAAATAGGAGAAAAGGAAACTCTCTCAATCTGATCAAGGGCATCTATAAAAATCCCGGAGCTAACATCATACTTAATGGTGAAATACTGAATGCCTCTCCCTAAGATCAGGAACAAAGTAGGATGCCCAATGTCTCCATTTCTACTTGAGATCTAGCACTTGCAATAAGGCAAGAAAAAGAAAAAAAAAGGCATAAGGAGCAGAAAGCAAAAAAGTAAGATAACTTCTGTTTGCAGATGTAAGTAAATGGTGGCTGTTATCTGGGATGCAGAATTAAAGATAGTCCGTGTGAATGCAAAGTCAGCCTGTGAGAAACCTCTGCCGAGGGTGTCTGAACTAGAGCCTAGCTCAGAACTTGACAGCTCCATAAACCACTCTGCATGGAGTTCCTCCTGTCATAGAGGTGCTGCATTTATGTGGGCTGAGGTTTGGGGCACTTATGGAATCCACAGTGTTTGTCCCCTTCATGGTCTGCAGAATCTCATGACAGGCACCATGCAGGTCTCCCTGTGCTGTGGAAGCGCTGGTTCTAAATCAACTTCCGGGCTGGTTATTCTAGCCTTTTAGCTTGGTAGGCCTAGATAACGTTGTAAGTTTTGCTTTAAACAGTCACATGCATTTGCAAGAAGTTAAAAGGGGAAATTGTCTTTTACATGTAGCCACACCTTTTGAGTGTTTTTCATTCCTTCCTGGAAATCTGAGTTTCCATGAGATGTAATTTTCTTTTTGCCTGAAGAACTGACTTCAGCATTTCTTGTAGTACAAGTCTACTGGCAGTGGCTTCTCTTGGGTTTCTTTGATTTGAAGATGTATTTATTTTGCTTTCATTCTGGAGTGATATTTTCACTAAATACAAGGTTCTGGGTTGAATGGTTTTTGTTCAGCACTTTGAAGACTGTACCACTGACTGCTGGCCTCCCATTGTTTCTGATGAGCAGTCAGTGATTACTTGAATCATCGTTTTCCCAGGTGTCACTTTGTCTTCTTTCAAGGTAATAAGGTTTGGATCTGTGTCCCTCCCCAAATCTCATGTTCAATTTTAATCCCCAGTGTTGGAGGTGGGGCCTGGTGGGAGGTGACTGGATCATGGGAGCGGAGTTTCCATGTATGGTTTAGGACCATCCTCTCTTGGTACTATATGATGAGTGAGTTCTTATGAGATCTGGTTGTTTACAAGTGTGTGGCAGCTCTCCCCTCTCTCTCTTCCTCCTGCTCTGACCATGTGAAGCACCAGTTCCCCCTTCACCTTCTGCCATGACTGTAAGTTTCTTGAGGCCTCCCCAGAGGCCAAACAGATGCCAGAATCATGCTTCCTGTACAGCCTGCAGACCCATGGGCCAATTAAACCTCTTTTTAAAAAAATAAATTACCCAGTCTCAGGTGTTTTTTTGTAGCAATGCAAGAACAGCCTAATACACAAGCGTTTCTTTCTCTCTCTTATTTTTAGAGACAAGGTCTTGCTCTGTTGCCCAGGCTGGAGTACAGTGGTGGGATCATAGCTCACTGCAGGCTCCAACTCCTGGACTCAAGTGATCCTCCCACCTCAGCTTCCCAAGCAGCTGGTGTGTGCCACCAGGCCCAGCCAATTTTTAAAAAATTTTTGATAGAGACAGGGTCTTGCTGTGTTGCCCAGGCTGGTCTTGAACTCCTGGCCTCAAGCAATCCTCCCACCTGGGCCTCCTAAAGTGCTGGGATTATGGGTGCAAGCCACTGTCTCAAACAAGGGTCTCTTTACCTCTGGTTTTCAGCATTTGATTATGTTATTCCTTGGCATGCAAAATATTTATTGTGGTTGAGGTTCTTGGATTTCCTCGAATCTGGAAATTCATACTTTTACCAATTTTCAGCCCTCTTGCTTCAAATTGTATTTGGCCCATTCTGGAATCTTAATTACATGTGTGTTTGACCCTTTGATAGAGTCCCATATGTCTCTGAGGCTCTCTCTTTTTTAAATCCATTTTCTCTCTTTTCTTTACATTAATTAATTTCTATTAATCTATTTCTGCTGATCACTGACTTGTTCCTTTGTCATCTATATTCTGCTTTAAGCCCATCCAATGGATTTTTTGTTTCTTTCAGATATTACACTTTGCTTTTCTTTGGTTTCAAGTCTTACACTTCTCTGCTGTTTAATATATTCTATATTTTCTTTTGTTTTACATATTATGTTTTCTAAAAAAATAATTTCAGCTTGGTTCCTACAATGATTAATTTTATGTATCAACTTCCCTGGACCACAGTGTCCAAATGTTTGGTCATACATTATTCCAGATGTTTCTGTAAGGATATGTTTGGATGAGATTTACATTTAAATCAGTGGATTTTGAATAAAGCACATCTTTCTTTGTACCAGTGGAAGACCTGAATAGAACAAAAGGCTGACCTCACCCAGCAGGAGGAAATTCTCCAGCAGAGCTCAAGTCTTCTTTCCCCTCAGGCCATATAGCCTGTAAATCTTTACATTTGCTTAATTTCTGCCTTTCCGTATGAGCTCATTTTGCTTCTAGATGGGTCCCTCTGGGTTCTTTCTTTTTGCGACCCCCTTGTCAGCCCTTCTGTACTTGTAGACCTGAGGCAGTCAACGCCCACCCTTCCCTGGAGCATGCCCAGCGTGGGGAAGTGTGGCTGTGGAGGAGGCCCCTCTCCTCCCGGATGGCTACAGTACCAATACCCGCACTCCACCCCATCGCAAACACCTGCACGACCAGCGCCTGCAAGGACAGACGAGCCAGCACTTACCCACAGCCCTATAACTTTCAGAATCCCCCAAAGTGCTTTCCGATACGGGTGGTGGCTTCTCTTTCATCATTAGTGACAGGAGGGAAACCATAGGAAATATTGTATTAATAAAGATATCTTTCTGAGCCTAGTACTGAAGATATCCACCACAACGAAAATTAGAACAAAAAATTGCAATGTGCTATAAAACATTGCTCTTTTTGGGTCTGTGAGCTCATTTTACTTTTGAATGGATTCTGTTTTTCTCATCATACTGGAGTCATTGCTAACTGAAGAGCCGCTAAAAACTTACATATTCCCACTGCACCCTTTCCCTTTTTTTCTCTGGCTGTATTTTCCTTTCTGATTCTTCTCCATGGGCTTTTCAGCTGCCTCTCTTCAGCGGCCTCAACACCATCGGTTTTCTTCCACCTGGTCTTTTATCGTATCTCTCTTATTTCTGAAATGTTTACTGCTCAAGTGTCTCACACTTCTTAGAGTCCCCGAAAGCATCCATAGCCAATAGTTCCTCCCTGCCTCGCTCCCTCTCACCTTTGCTGGATGGAGCTTGGAACAGCTTTCTTGTTTGGAGCTGAAGATAGAATTGAGAGCTCCTGATGCCTAATTCATTTTGTTTCTACTCGACCAATCCATTTACCTGGACAATTTTACATTTCAGTTCTCAAAAGCTAAGGATGGCCAGAACTTTTTAAATTTTTTAAATCAATTATTTATTTTGAGACTGGGTCTTGCTCTGTTGTCAGGCTGGAATGCAGTGGTGTGATCTCAGCTCACTGCAGCCTTGACCTCCTGGGCTCAAGCAGTCCTCCCACCTTAGCCTCCTGAGTAGCTGGGACTACAGGTGGGCACCACTGTGCCCAGCTAATTTTTGTATTTTTTGTAGAGGTGGAGTTTCACTATGTTGCCCAAGCTGGTCTTGAACTCCTGAGCTCAATCCATCTCCCTGCTTTGGCCTCCCAAAGTGGTGGAATTACAGGTGTGAGCCACCATGCCCAGCCTAGAACTTTTAAAGTAGAAGACATCCTTGTCAAAGACAGCTTTTTCTTTTTCTCTAAGAGACATTTGCCAGGAAATACCATTTTTTTAATTTATAATTTTTGTGGGTACATAATAGGTGTACATATTTATGGGGTATATGAGACACTAATTTTTTAAGGAAATGTGAGCAACAGTTTAGTAGGGAAGACAATCCCGCCTCTTTTCATGGGTTTCACGTGCCTGCTTTCTCCTTCACTTCTGCCAGTTAGAGGGGGAGATTCCATCCCTCTTTGATTACGAGAAAATGCCAGTTAACAAAAAGGGTCAATCCTTTCTAAATCCCCAAAAATAGTGAAAAAGTGTGCAACTATATTCTACTCCAAACGCCTTTTCACAGTTTCATGGGTTAATGGATCTTCTTATTGAATTATCGAGCCAAAGCTTTAAATAAAAACATCAAAGCATCCTTTACCTTATTCTTCCCTAGCCTCAAGACAGGCCAGCCTCGCAGCCCACTTCCTCGTCAGAACCCTAAAACCACGTGACTTGCTCCCAGGGCACACTCACCAAAACTCGCCCAGCTGCAGTGGCCTCTCAGTGCTCTTCTGCCGGACACACCAAGCAGGCTTCCCTGCGCGGTGATGTCTCACCCTCAGCTGGATGCTGTTAGTTTTTCTACAATTCACTCACTACAGTTCTTTCATCGTATTTTGACGCTCTGCTGAGAGAATCCAAAGTTGGGCAGATGCTTTGGTTTACAAGCCTGAGTTTACAAAATCAAAAGTGTAAATGTTTTCTAAATCCTCAGCCATCTCTCATCATATCGAAAAGCACATTATTTTACTTCTGATACATTTTGGTGGTTTCACGGGTTAATGGATTCTCTTATTGAACCACAGGTTGAGCATCCCTTATCTGAAAGGCTTGGGGGTGGGGAAGAAGTGTTTTGGTTTTTGGATTTTTTTGTACTTTGGAATATTTGCATATACATAATGAGATATCCTGGGGATAGGACCCAAGTCTAAACACAGAATTGTTTCTGTTTCATATATACCTTATAGACATAGCCCCAAGGTAATTTAATACAATAGTTTTAGTAATTTTATGCATGAAACAAAGTTTTGACTGTGGTGGTTTTTTTTGTTTTCTGGTTTTTTTTTGTTTTTTTTTTTGAGACAGTCTCGCTCTGTCATCCGGGCTGGAGTGCAGTGGCGTGATCTTGGCTCACTGCAACTTCCGCCTCCTGGGTTCAAGCAATTCTCCTGCCTTAGCCTCCCAAGTAGCTGGGGTTATAGGCATGTGCCACCATGCCCGGCTAATTTTTGTATTTTTAGTAGAGATGGGGTTTCGCCATTGGCCAGGCTGGTCTTGAACTCCTGACCTCAGGTGATCTGCCCACCTCGGCCTCCCAAAGTGCTGGGATTACAGGCGTAAGCCACCGTGCCTGGTCAGTTTTGACTGTGTTTTAACTGCAACCTGTCAGTCTCACTTGAGGTTAGTTGTGGAATTTTCTACTTGTGGCATCGTATTGGTGCTCAAATAGCATTGAAACTTGCAAAAATAGCAGAAGCTCGTCTTAACAGGTGTCAACGTGGGAGTTTAGCAGCTGTCCGGTGAAGTGGAGCTGTGTAGACAGCCAACCTGGAAAATTCAACTCTCAATTCTGTTTCTCCTTAGTTGTACCCCAGGCTGGCTGATGGCGAGTAAAGCAGGTTGGGGATGGAAGTGACCTGGATTACTGTGATTGTGAGATGTAACTTTTGAAGTGTGAGTATACTTAATGCTGTCTAGTATCTGTGTTTCTTCCTGGAAGGTTGAGAATCTAATTTTGGTCATCGCATAATGTTCTTATTCACACTATAAATTTTAGGATGCTTTGCCTTGACACCTAATTATCTTTAAAAGGTAGTTATTTCCAACATTTCTCTTTTCTTTATTCTGTTTTGGGGCTCCTGATAAGTAGGTATTACTCTCTGAATGCTTATGAATGCCTTGGAAGCTGTACCTGTAATAAGACAGTGGTTTTATAGGCCTTACTTTATTTCTTTAAAATATAATTTCTTGGCTGGGCACAGTGGCTCATGCCTGTAATCCCAGCACTTTGGGAGGCCAAGGTGGGTGGATCACCTGAGGTCAGGAGTTCGAGACCAGCCTGGCCAACATGGTGAAACCTGGTATCTACTAAAAATACAAAACTCAGCCGGGTGTGCTGGCACGTGCCTGTAATCCCAGCTACTTGGGAGGTTGAGGCAGGAGAATCGCTTGAACCCAGGAGAAGGCGGTTGCAATGAGCCAAGATCGCGTCATTGCACTCCAGCCTGGGCAACAAGAGCAAAACTCCATCACAAACAAACAAACAAACAAAAATCACCAAAAACAAAACCAGAATTTCTTATGCTAGAGCTTCTTTAGGCAGAGTGTCAGCTTTGGCAAATCTGATGCCACCACAGTGCTAACAGCTACCTTTGAGGTTGTCCTTTGTTCTGGTTATTTATCTCTGTGCAAACCCTCACCCCGAAACCTAGTGGCTTAAAACAGCAGTATATGTTTCTCTCTCAGGTTCAGAGGCCTGCCTGGGTGCAGGTGATTCTCCTTGGGGTCTCTTGTGCAGTTGCCGTCGGATACTGGCTGGCGATGGGGTCACCTGACGGCTTGCCCGGGCTAATGAAGGAGGGGTCGTGAATGGGTAGGAGCCACAGAGTCCACAGTGCAGGGAATTGATAAATGAGACCCCAGGGCCACTGAATTTCTTCCCCACCCAGGTCAGTGGGTATTTTAGATCAGACAAGCACTTCTGAATTGTCTAAAAGTGTCCTCCAGACCTAACAGAAACCAATTCACTGAATAAATTGCCTGAACTCACTCGCAGAACCAGCAGATGTTTCGGGTTTCCTCTGTGGGGCTGCTGCTCACCGCCCTGCTTCTGGGAGATGTGGCCTTTGAGAGACGGGAGCCTGTAGCCTCCAGTTTCACCTAGCTAGCTCACCCAGCTACCCTCTCCCGGGCCTTACCCTCCAAGCTGGGTATAAAGGCAGGACTGACCTGGGGTGAGGCAGGCATCACCAGGCCTGGGCCTCCCCTCCCCTCCCCTCCCCTCCCCTCCCTTCTCTTCCCCTCCCCTCCCCTCCTCTCCCTTCCCCTCCCCTCCCTTCCTCTCCCTTCCCCTCCCCTCCCCTTTCCATCCCCTCCCCTTTCCATCCCCTCCCCTTTCCATCCCCTCCCCTCCCTTCCTCTCCCTTCCCCTCCCCTCCCCTCTCTTCGCTTCCCCTCCCCTCCCCTCCCCTCCTCCTCATCGTGCACACTTTCCCTGCAAATGCCTGCCACTCTGATTCAGCCTTTGGCATTCAGTGTGGAAGACTCGATGCTGGAAGGCTGTCTGCAACCCCTAGCTGTGTTGAAGGCTGTGGCATCCTGAATTTCTCCCGTCCCACTGTAGTGATGACGCTGTCATTAATACTGTCTGTTCACGTCTCGGTGTTACCAACATGACCTTAAACACCAAGCCAGGGCCTGTACCTGTCTTGTTCACAGTTGTATCCACAGTGCTTAAAACAATTTCTAGTACACATTTCAGACCCAGTAAAAACGTGTTGAGTGAAAGATGTCATCCTCTAAACCCTGTAAGTATGCATCATTTCTCCTCCTTTCAGGTGGGGACTTGAGGTTCTGGAAGGCCCACTTGCTCAAGGCTGTGCAGCTAGGAAGTTCCAGCTGTAGACCAGGTCCTCTGACTTCTTGCTTCATGCTGGGGCATTACTTCCTCATGCTTGGGGAGACGATTCCAACTGCTGGCCCTCAAAAATCAATTAGCAAGCCTTTTTTTTTTTTTTTTTTTTTGAGACAGGGTCTCACTCCGTTGCCCCGGCTGGAATGCAATGGCCCAATCACAGCTCCCTGCAGCCTCAGCCTCCTGGGCTCAAGTGATCCTCCCACCTTAGCCTCCCAAGTAGGTTGAACTACAGGCACACATCTCCACGCCTGGCTAATTTTTGTATCTTCTGTAGAGACAGGATCTCGCCACGTTGCCCAGGCTGGTCTCCAACTCCTGGGCTCGAGCAACCCACTCACCTCGGCCTCCCAAAGTGCTGGGATTACAGGCGTGAGCCACTGTGCCTGGTCTTAGCGAGCTTTTAAAGAGGACTTTGCTCTCATCTGGGGGTACTACAGGGCAGATTTCAGCTCCAAACTGCACTGGCGCTATCGGCCTCCCACATGTTGGTATCTGTTCTGACCTTTAGTGACAGACAGCAAAGACTACGGATATTTACTCTGGGTTTGATCTGAGAGAAGGTGACAGCAGAGACTGGTTTTAAACCATTTTAGGAGCCGGCTGGCTGTTGTCAGCTTGCTGGTCGTGTAACTGTATTGCTACCGTACATCTGCCTGGAGGGTTTAACATTGGGAATGTTTGTAAAGTCTAAAAATAGAAGTCCATAAACAAATCAAGCTACAATAATTCGCACACGATTGCATCTTTTCTGAATTCCAATAATGTGTAGCCAATGCTGACGATAAGCACTGGGGTCGTGGTTTGATTTGTGCCCGCTCTGCACCCCGAGGGCGTGTGCCCGGCCATCAGCACCGCCCTTGTAACACATCTCCTGCCCAGGATGGGTGGATCTTTGCATTGATTTGCTCCAGGCTCGGATGCTGTGTGGTTCTTGTGCAAAGACCCGAATCTTCCCTGTCAGAGCAAGAACGCAAACATCCCAAACCATCCGTGAAAAACTCACAAAATCACAAGGAAAATACAATAATATGGAAACTGTGTTGAAATGAATCAAAAACCTGAGACGCTGTTCTTCCAACGTGGCTCGGGGTTTATCAGGTCTACTGAGAACAGCCTGTATATTTTCTCAGTGGGGCCTATCGCTAAGGGCTTCTTGCACGGAAAGAACAAAGCTCCACTATAATTAAATCAAAGGGTGATATTATTCTCCCATGGAAGTGTAAGGATTCAGGAAGGGCTGCGGTACGCCCTTCTGCACTTTGGGAAGATGATTCCCACTGGCGGCAGCCCTGGGGGTCACCATCAAACTTCCTGTGCAGTAAGTTTCTTCATGGGGCCTCAGGAGGCCTGGCTCTTTCCCAGCTTGTCACTGAGCTAGAGAGGGGCTGGAAAGGGGTGGCCAGAGATAAAAATAAACAGAAAGAGGAGAAACAGGAAGCAGGAAGAAGTGGAAGAGAAAGAGGATGGATGGTATTGTGAGAAAGATGAAGCCCCTCACCGTCCCCAGGTTTTGATTCCTCTGCTAATCCACTGTCCCCAGGGGACTGCCCAACCTGAGCCCGCACACAGGTCTTTTCCTGTGTCTCTTAGTACAAAGGAGACAAGTTGGCGTTTTCAAAAGGGCGTTGACAAAGAAAAGCAAAGAGGAAATAGTTACAGAAAAATGTTGGTAGCATACAAAAGTCAGATTTCCCCAGAGACAGAGGTCTGATCCTACCACGGGGAAATTCTCACTCCGTGGCACAGTGCAGCCTCACAGGCGCAGGGGCCGGCCTCGTGCAGCGGGTGACAGGTAGGTGACAGGGCCATCTCAGGTCAGTCCTCCATCTGTCTCCTCCTTGATTCCAAGGAAAGCCCCACCCCCTAGTGCTCTTCCCCTCAGTTCTGGTTTCCCACGTGAGGGTTCACCCTGAGGACTGATGCAATGAACTTGTTCACCTTTTCATGGGACCTACCAACGCCCCCTCCTGGGAATGGCTTTCCAGGTCTGCAGGTCCCCTAGTATAACAATAATGGAAATACAAACAATTTATGATCTTCATAGAATTATAAACACAAGTTATATCCTCAGATACTAGGCCTCACACAGATTAGGAGCTCAAAAAATATTAGTTGTATGAATGAATGGCACTTTCTTTCTCAGATTGATTTATGGGGCCACATGATGGATATGCCTGTAGCCATGGATCCATCCACCTGGTGTAGGATTTGCCAACTTTTCAGGTTCTCCCAGACTGGAAGACTATTTAAACCCTTTACCACCGGGCGCGGTGGCTCACGCATGTAATCCCAGCACTTTGAGAGGCCGAGGCGGGTGGATCTCCTGAGGTCAGGAGTTCGAGGCCAGCCTGACCAACACGGAGAAACCCTGTTTCTACTAAAAATACAAAATTAGTCGGGCGTGGTGGCACATGACTGTAATCCCAGCTACTCAGGAGGTTGAGGCAGGAGAATTGCTTGAACCTGGGAGGCGGAGGTTGCAATGAGCCGAGATTACAACACCACTGCACTCTAGCCTGGGCAACAAGAGCGAAACTCCGTCTCAAAACACAACAACAACAACAACAATAACCCTTTATCCTTTTCATTCCATTTTTCCACTCACCCAAAGCCTTCCACATGAACGCACTGTGTGCAGAAAGTAAAGAGCAGCTATGCATTCGTGAGAAGAGGTCCAGGGCACAGCAGAGGCCTCCGCGAACTCTCAGTTGCAGGGATGGGTAGTAGTCAGGGAGGGTAGCATGGGAAGCAGTCCCTGCATGGGTGGAAGGAAACATGAGGGCTGGATGCCATGGAACATAGGGAAGTCAGGGAGGTTTAGACAAAGGAGGCTACAAGGGACCAATTTCAGCTTCTGAACAATTTGCTGGAGGTATGACATTTAAGCATATCTTTGGGAAATTAAGCAATTAGCATTTTGAAATCATACACAAGTCTTCACTTGATTTGAAAATCATACACAAGTGAAGACTTATGTATGATTTCAGAATGTGAATTGCATTTTGAAATGCAATTAGGGTTGCTAAGTGTCTTCTTACCAATGCTCAGGACAATAGAAAAATAACCTTACCTAGTTGAACAATGAGTTGCTATTATACCGCAATGAGAATGTTAGCTTTTGGGATTGCCAGAAAGATGAAACAACATGAGTTCTCAGGTTGCCTAAAGACCTGGGGCACGGGTGCTTCCATAGTGGCTGGGGGGAGTACACATTAACACAAAGTTTCTGGAGGAACAACTAGCTAAGAAAAAGAAAAAGCATTATTTATTTATTTTTCTGTAGAGTCGGGGTCTCACCACCTTGCCCAGGCTGGTCTCAAACTCCTGAACTCAAGTAATCCTCCTGCCTCAGCCTCCCGAAGCACTGGGATTACAGGCGTGAGCCACTGTGCCCCACCTGCAAGAGCCTTTTTAAAAGTGCACTGGCCAGGCGCAGTGGCTGATGCTTGCAATCCCAGCACTTTGGGAGGCTGAGGAAGGAGGATTGCTTGAGGCCAGGAGTTTGAGACAGGCCCAGGCAACATAGCCAGACTCCATTTCGACAAAAAATTTAAAAAATAAAAAAAATTAGCTGACATGGTGGCACACACTTGTAGACCCAGCTACTCTGGAGGCTGAGATGGGAGGATTGCTTGAGCCCAGGAGCTGAGGTTATGGTGCACTATGATGGAAACTCTGTCTCTAAAGAAAAAGAAAGTACATTTCCTTTTAACGAAAATGCTCTGTATTTCACCATGAAAACACTCATCACACCTTAGTGCCTTGTGTAATACCACTGGACTCAAAAGCTCGAGGAGGGACCATGTCTGTCTTTGGGATCGTTTTTCTGTCTCCAGTGTTCATTCCAGCTGTGCGTTAGAAGACAACACGTGTGTTAAAGGGTTATTGAATGCATCCCTCTTCTAGGATGAATACATCCCAGGAAACAATTGGCTAAGTGTGCAGAAATGTCAGTCAAAGGTCATTTGACTTCACAGCTTCTAAAATGTCTAAAAATGAGAGATTGGCTACATGAATTATGATAATTTATAAAATAGAATACTATGCAACCATTTAAAATAAAGCTCCATATTTAATGACTTGGAAAGATATTCACAATACAGAGCTGTAACACACTAAAGCCACATATGCAACTGCACACAACCTACCACTGCATTTTTAGAATGTAAAAAACTGTGTAGTAGAAAATTAGGTATTTTTATTTCCTTCTCTAGGTTTCTGCATTATCTGATTTAAAAAAAAGCAATAAACATGTATTTCTTTAAAAATTTCCTTTTATAGTAGGAAAATCCAATAAAATAACTTCTATTCTGAAAAAAATATTGTAATTGTTCATGCCCATCTGGCCATTCTTCAGATATGAGGCAATTATGTGTTACACTAGTGAAAGGTAGAAAAATGGCTTCAATTAGAGAAATGGGAAACTAGCACCTCATTAATTGAGGAAATTAAAAAGAAGGAACTGTGCCTACTGGAGCTCTCTTCTTTGTATCAAACAGAAAAACTGAAAAGGCATTTACTTAGTCCCTGTTGTGCTGCTATAACAAAATACCTAAGACTGGATAATTATAGTAAAAACAGACATGTATTTCTCACGGTTCTGGAGACTGGGAAGTCCAAGACAAATCTGCTGAGAGTCCAGTCTCTGCTTCCAAGATGGCGCCTTCATGCTGCCTCCTCAGAGGGGAGGAAGGCTGTGTCCTCACAGAAGGCAGAAGGGCAAGAGAGTTGAACTTCCTCCATCAAGCCCTTTTATAAGAGCACCTAATCTCATTCATGATGGCAGAGCCCTCATGCTTCAATCACCTCCCAAATGCCACACCTCTCAATACTGTCGCATTGGGGATTGCATTTCAGCAAAAGTTTTGGAGGGGACAGAACATTCAAACTATAGCAACTTTTTTTTTTTGACAGTCTTGCTCTGCCTTTCAGGCTGGCGTGTAATGGTGCAATCTCAGCTCACTGCAACCCCCGCCTCCTGGGTTCAAGCGATTGTCCTGCCTCGGCCTCCCGAGTGGCTGAGATTACAGGTGCCCACCACCATGTCTGGCTAATTTTTGTATTTTTAGTAGAGATGGGGTTTCACCATGTTGGCCAGGCTGGCCTCGAACTCCTGACCTCAGGTGATCCACCCACCTTGGCATCCCAAAGTGCTGGGATTATAGGTGTGAGTCACTGCTCCCCGCCTATAGCAACATTTAAAAAAATAGCCAAGGAAAGAAAAGTGCATCAGGAGCTGCATGAGTCTGTTTGGGCAGCCACCATGAAATACCACAGACGGTGCCTCAAATGACAGAACTGTATCTTCTCACAGTCTGGAGGCTGAGAATCCCAGATCAAGGCCCTGTCAGGGCTGGTTTCTGGTGAGGCCTCTTTCCTTGGCTTACAGACATCTGCCTTCTCACTGGACTCTCCCACGGCCGCTCCTGTGTGCTTGCAGCGAGACAGGTCTCTGGTCTCTCTTCCTTTTCTTACACAGTCACCAGCTTTACTAGGTTAGAACCTCATTCTTATCACCTCATTTAACCTTAATGATAATACTTCTTAAAGGCCCGCTTTCCAAGTCACGCTGGGGGTTAGGGCTTTAACATATGAATTCTGGAGGAACACAATTTAGTCTATAACGGGAGCCAGAGGTGTTGATTTGGTGCCCAGTGGAGACTCAGAACAGCGAATCTGGATGTGATGACTCACAAGCACTTCTTTTCTTCTTTTTCTGATACTGACACAAAACTATGCATCATTGGGATCTGGGATCAGCTGCCTGGATGCTCCTAATGTCCTCCAACCCCTGGAATGTCCTTTTCTTGCCATCTTCGTGTGACTTGCTGGAGGCTCTCCAGCATGCTCTAGATACAGAAGGTTCAAGGTCTCACCAAGCCTTCTGGAGACTCACCCAGATTTCGGGGTGGGGGATACAGCCCTATGTTCCCATGATGATCTCTTGTTACAAATTCCTGCTTTTCCTGAATCTTGGTGGCCTATATTCCTTGGTGGCCTCAATTCCTCTCTCTTCATTTCCCAAGGCACCAACAGCACAAGGATTTGATGAAAGTTTAGGCTCAAGAGGAGTCCTACGTGCTGCTCAGATTAGGCAATGACTTGCAACTGAATATCAGCTGTTCCTGCCCAGGGCCTTCTCATTCTGGCAGTGCCTGCTGCTATGTTTTCTGAGGCCTACACTCCATTTCTAGACCCTTCTGTTCCTCTTCTCATCTTCTAGGCCCACAGAGTCTTTTCCTTCTAGAATTGCCAGAACACCCAAGTTCTCATTACTTTACTGAACTGAGCAATTTAATTCTCTCATTTCCCACTCTCCTCTGCCTAATCCCAAGCCACCCAGACTGGACAGGGCCTTCATCTTTCCTCACCAAAAGGCCCATAAATGTTTTCTTAAGCCTATGTGCCACCTACTTTTTTTTTTTTTTTTTTTGGAGGCAGGGTCTCGCTCTGTCACCCAGGTGGGAGTACAGTGGCGCAATCTTGGCTTACTGCATCCCACACCTTCTGGATTCAGGTTATCCTCCCGCCCCAGTCTCCCACGTAGCTGGGACTACAGGCACACACCACCACACCCAGTAATTTTTTTTTTTTTTTTGTAGAGACCACATTTTGTCATGTTGCCCAGGCTGGTCTGGGACTCCTGAGCTCAAGCGATCTGCCTGCCTCGGCCTCCCAAAGTGCTGGGATTACAGGTGTGAGTCAACACGACTGGCCATCCACTACTTTGAACAATGCCTTTTCCCCTAGAATGTGAAAATTCCGTAAGAATTTCACTTTTGAAATAGTAATCTCTCCTCATTAAAGGTGCACATATATCAGACTTTGGAGCCATCTAATTTGCTGATACTCGCAACCCTTCTGTATTTCTGTACACACATGCCTATGTCTATACATACAAAATTAGTTCTTTAAATAAATAAAAATGGGTACGTTCTTTAAGAATCTGTTCCCATTTCTGTTGTACAAGCTTTAGAGGTATGGAAGCAAAACAAGAACATATGGAGAAGGTATTTTGGGGTTTGGCACAGACATTTTGTAAGAAATTTCAAAGCATCGATGTCTCAAAGCGTATTTGCAAAGTGGGGACTAGAACATGGAAACCAAGAGTTTCCATTTTGGTCGCGTTGCAGCTGTGCCAGGTCTTCAGAAAGCTCAACCCGAGAGCTCCAGCCCTGCCGTTCCTTGCAGATGGTCCACTGGTCCAGGCTTCCTGCTCGGCTGGGCTTTTTCTCATTAAACTCTTGTGGAGAGGGCACCCCTGGGGCCAGAAGAAAGATGGTGTCCTCTACAATGGCCCCAGGATGCTCATTGTGATTCCTCCTCAGCTCAGAGCAAGCCATGAATAATTTAGGGCAGCATTTCAACCTCTTGTCTCCGCTGGCTGTTCAACAAATCCTCTTTCTCCCTCTTTCTGCCTTTGATTGCCCTGGGAATGTTTAATAAAGCATCTGGCATTGAGTTTGTGCCTCAGCATTCAAGAAGCGCGACTGAAATGACCTCAGCACATGCGTGTGCATTGACTGGAGGCAGCATAAATACCGTCTTGAATTCATGCCCTGGAAGCATCATGGACTTAGTGTGGGTACCTATGCTCTGGAGGGACATTTGTAACAACAGCGAGAAAGCCAGATAATGGCTCCATTTAACAGCCATTCAGGACCATAAATACATTTCCTCCAATAAATCTGCTGATTACCTGCGCGCTGACTTGACAGCTCAGCCAAGTGGTTTGCCCTAAATGTTGCAAAAGGCCCTGCCACGAATCCATCCATGTGGAGGACCCGGATAAAGAAATACAGTTGGTGGGTCCTTTTCGGAAATGACTGTACAACATGAGAAAAGAGATGAGGACGAAAAATCTCTCAGGAGCAAGCATCTAATATCTAGCCAGTTGCCTCTACAAAATCATAACTACTGCTGCAGGAAAAATTGGCCACAATTCACATCCCAGACATGCGTTATGACAAATCTTTTGGAGAAGATCAAAAAACAAAAACAAAAAAATCCCCTGTGTTTTCTTTGAGACACATGCTAAGGATGAGGGTGGACAATCGAATGCCGGTTTGTTACTCCTTTAGGGGATCAGGTTGTTTAAGATCCTTCAGGGTCTTCCCTTGGCTTTTGGGATAAAGTTTAAATTTCTTCCCATGGCAGAAGAGACACTTCCCGGTTCGACTGCACCCTCTTTGCCACAGGGAGTCTTTGTGATCTATTCTAGCCTTAGAGAACCACCTGCAAACGACTCGTTATCTGGAGTTTTCTCCCCTTTCCCATCACCATCTCTCCTCACCTGGTGAAGCCTAATTTATCATTAGGAGTTCAATCGATCGGTCATTCCCTCTGCAAAATCTCCGTTGGGTCCCTTCTCCTACCTCAGCCTGATTGGATGTCCATCCACCTTGCTCCTCCAGACCCCGACGGCCGGCATGGGTTGTCTTGTGTGGTTTTCTTGCCCATCCTCCTGCTGGGAGAAGGGGCCACGTCCCTGCTCTGGATCATAGCAGGCGTTTGATGGCCATCTCTCCAACAAGAGACAGCATGCAGTGGCCTCCTGTGGTGTGCCAAGCCCTTCACCTGCCTTATCTCCTAGTCCTCCCACCAGCCTTAGGGGGTGGGGACTAGTCATAGCCACACTTTTCAGGTGAGGGAGCTAGGCATAGAAAGCTTCAGCAACCTCCCCAAGGTCAGGCATGTGCCGGTAAGTGCTGGGGCCAGGCCTGCACCCCAGCACCTGGACTCCTGGGCTGAATGAATAAACGCACGAGTCCAGGCATGCCAGGGAGACATCTTTCCTGTTATTTCCTGAGAGTGGAGGGTGGAGAGGAGCCCGCAGCGTTCTTGGTCACACACACCGGAGCGCAGGTGAGCCTGATGCCTGTGTTTGGTGCCGGCAGGGCAAGCCCGGGCTGGGCAGGAGAGTGGGGGGGAGACGCTGCTCCTCCCCTTCCATGTCTTCTTGCTTCATGGACGTCTTGTCAGCTCCTTGCTGTCGGGGGTAATAGTCACAGATTAGAGGAGTAGGCGTAGACTATTCATTGTCTTCAATTGTAAACAATGCGCCCTACTTATCCTTATTACTGCTACTCAAACATCAACATCTTAGAAAAAATGCCTCCTCCCTCCAGATCTTCTTCAGACTGAAACCCTATCGCAGGGGCCTCCCGCTTGCACGGGGTCTCAGCCACAAATCATCAGAGGCAGCGGCTCCACAGCTGCCCCCTTACGGGGTCTGACGACCCATCCCTTAGATCCAGGTGGGGAGGGAGGGAGAGGTGATCAAGAGGAATGGCGGGAACCAACCCCGGAGGGGACTGAGCTGGAGGTCAGGCTCCAGCAGAACTTGCCTTTGGTTGTCCAGAGAGAGCACGGCTGCTGGATGCCCAGGCAGGCTGCAAACCGTACCCGTTAGACTTGTCTAGTGCTGCAGCCTGGAGCGGGGCTTGGGGCTGAGTGGGCCCTATGTTTGCCTGTGGAAGATAAGCAGGAAGGGAGAAAGGAAGGCAGGGAGAAAGGAGGGAGGGAGGAAGGAAAGAAGGGAGAGAGAGGGGGAGGAAAGAAGGGAGGGAGGCAGAAAGGAAGAAGGGAAGGAAGAAAGAAAAAGGGAGGGAAGAAAGAAAGGAGGGAGGGAAGGAAGGAAGAAGGGAAGGAAGAAAGAAAAAGGGAGGGAAGAAAGAAAGGAGGGAGGGAAGGAAGGAAGAAGGGAAGGAAGAAAGAAGGAAAGGGAAGATGTTGGAGGAAACCTAGGCTGGGAGGATGCACAGACTGAAGTTTTTAAGAGGTGTGGCTTAGGCATGAGGGAAGAAGAGCCACCGGCCATGGCTAACTCAAGGCAGGCTCACATCTGAGGGGAGGCGTCATGTTTAGAATGGTGAGTTTCATTTTCAACTTTTTTTCCCAACATCTCCTCTTTCCCATAGTTTGATTTTGTAAGGCCTTAGATACATGTTAATTTTCCTGTCTGCAGGGCTTGGATTGATGGACGGACTAGTTGCCCCACTGGGATCCTGAACGTGGCCCTCTCAGTGGCCCAGGGGCTCAGAGGCAGACCCCTTGACCTTAGTCCCAACTTGTGTCTACTTACTCAGCATCTCGTGGTTCAGAACTGCTTGGCTGCCGCTTGAAACATGAAGCTAGTTTACAACAGTTATGTTTTAATTTTAGGCATAATTGCTTTTTGAATAGAAGAGAATGATGCTGACATTACAGCATAGGTTCCAGAGTCAGTTCACTGTAATTCAGTTCCCACAATTTTACCACAAAGGCCTCCTAATGAGATTAAATCTAAGCATTACACAGTTGCCCATTTATTATTTTTCCTTGGCATGCCCAGATAGATGGTGATGACTAAGCTGAACTCTGATTATTTTACCATAATAAGGTCAGCTCATTGAGGGCTCATGGCTGAGACCCAGAAAATATCATAACTCACTCAAGATAAGGTCTATGTCATGGAGTAAATCACAAACTCTATAGTTAGAACAACCCTCCCATGTACACTGATGTTTACTTTCAGCCGTGTTCTTGCACACAATGCGTTCTCTATTTGAAGGGTTTGCTGCTTTAATCTCACACAATAACAGCCATTCACTTACTCTCGCCCGCAGCTGCCTTCTCGATACTAAAATTCCTTCACTGGAATCACCCTCTCATTGACCTAAATCATTCATTACAAAGTATTTCAGACAAGCTCTCGATAGCCCTGGAGTAGAGGTGGCACCTGTCTTTCTTTCATTTACGATGCCTTTCCACTCCAGAAAGCTCCAGTCACCACTCAGAAAGATTTCTTTTCTCCTGTGTTTACAATGAGCAGCTTTGCCTTTAGTAAGAAAACCTGAGACCACCAGATCTTTGGGTCTACTTATTTATCCAACAAGGTTGATGAGAGCTGGCGCGAGGAAGCAGGTATTCTACATTCCCAGTGGGAGCGAAAGGGGATAGAACGTTTCTGAAGAGCAATTTTATAGTATGTAGCAAAAACTTCAGAATAAAATCATCAATAAAATATTAATATTAAGTAATTAGCCATTACTATTAACTAATAATATTAAATAAATTATTAATTAATAGTTCTAAATTATTTATCCAAATAAATGTATTTCAGGAAATTTCTTTTTTATGCTTAAAAATGCACATGTACAGTATGCTTAAAAACACACCCGGGAATGTTCAGAACGTCTCCCTCTGTGGTAAGTTTGCAGATGACTTTTCTTTGTTTTATTTCTACTTCCTAAATGTAAAATAGGATGGTGCCGTATTACTTTTGTAATATAAAAAAGCAAGCAACACCCACAAAAAAAGAGGGAGGGGAAAGAAAAAGGAAAGAGAGAAGGAAAAGAAAGAGAGAGTGAGAAGGAAAAAGGAAAAAAAAAAGGCTGAATGATTGATACCTGGCGTAAAAAAATAAATATATAAGTATAAAAGTCCTCGAATGTGGTCTATTTGCATACACCGTAATTTGACCCGTGCCTCTCCCCTGATAACATGGAGGGAAACGGCATTTACGTTTCATGCTTTCAGAGCCCATAAGCAATCTAACTGGGTTCTGTGGGATCTTTGGCCCTTGATTTCTGTCCCATCACAACAAAGAAAACAGACCACGTGCTGGCTTTGACAGAACTGATTTAATTATATTTGCTTACATGAGCCAGTCAGGGCTTGTGAATCACCATATGCCTTCAGGGGTTAAAATACACCTGGCCTTTGATCACGGCAGAGTGAAAACTTCTCCTCACACTCATGTCTGCATCCCAGGAAGAAGGTTCTGATGCTGGGGCTGACGGGAGTCCCTAAGGGTTCCTGGCACTGCCCTAACCTGCTCACTCGTGGTCTCAAAGAAATTCTACCCCTTAAATAACTTATTCTAAGCAAGACCAGATCGTCTACTCCCTTTGGTGTTCCTTCGAAATTTGTCAGCACATCTGTAGGCGCACAATCTTTGCGTAGGTGTGCTAGACTAATGAAATGTTTCTGCTTCTCATTTCTTCCACCTTGGGGATTGGTGAGGCAATATTCTAACTATAACTTGCAAGAAGGTCGGGGGGAGATTTTCATACTCCTGCGTGGCTTTGGAAACTGGGGAAGCTGGGGCACCTCATGCACTAAAGAAATAGAAACAAACATGAGGGCCCCCAAAGCTGCAGTGTGAGCCATAGGAAAGAGGGTGGGGTATCGAGCTGTGGCGGGAACTTGCAGTCTCCTGTGATCTGTTTTATCGACGTGGCAGCCTGCAGCGGTCCACACCCACCAGCAGGGATCCTCCTCTCCCACGGTGTGTTTTGCATGTGTGGCTGTGCGAAGATGATTGAAAACCATGTTTTTGTTTTCTTTTGTTATTTATTTATTTATTTATTTGAGATGGAGTCTCGCTCTGTCACCCAGGCTGGAGTGCAGTGGTGCGATCTTGGCTCACTGCAAGCTCCGCTTCCCGGGTTCACGCCATTCTCCTGCCTCAGCCTCCGGAGTAGCTGGGACTACAGGCGTGTGCCACCACGCCCAGCTAATTTTTTTGTATTTTTAGTAGAGATGGGGTTTCACCGTGTTAGCCAGGATGTTCTTGATCTCCTGACCTCGTGATCTGCCCGCCTCGGCCTCCCAAAGTGCTGGGATTACAGGTGTGAGCCACCGCGCCCAGCCGTTTTGTTTTGTTTTTGAGACAGTCTCGCTCTGTCGCCCAGACTGAAGTGAGATGGCATGATCTCACCTCACTGCAACCTCTGCCTCCCAGATTCAGGCAATTCTCCTGCCTCAGCCTCCCAAGTATCTGGGATTGCAGGCGCCCACCACCATGCCTGGCTAATTTTTGTATTTTTAGTAGAGGCAGAGTTTCACCATGTTGGCCAGGATGGTCTTGAACTCCTGACCTCAGGTGATCCACCTGCCTTGGCTTCCCAAAGCGCTGAGATTACAGGCATGGGCCACCACTCCCAGCCCATCTCTTTTTTTTGTTTGTTTGACAAGGTCTCACTCTGTCACCCAGGCTGGAGTGCAGTGGCACGATCATGGCTTACTGCAGCCTTGACCTCCTGGGCTCAAGTGACTCTCTTGCCTCAGCCTTCTGAGTAGCTGGCACTACAGGTATGTGCCACCACACCCAGCTAACTTTTAAAAAGTTTTGGTAGAGATAGGGTTTTGCCATGTTTCCCAGGCTGGTCTCGAACTCCTGGGCTCAAGAAATCTGTTCACCTTCACTTCCCAAAATGCTGGGATTACAGGTGTGAGCCACTGCATCGGGCCGAAAACTGTCGCTTAATGGACAAACTTATTTCAATACCCATTAGAAGAGGAAGACATTTAGAAGTTATTTCAGTCTTTAAATGCTTATTTTTCCACTGCCATGTATAAATAGAAAGAGAAAAAGCTTGAAATCATTGTCTGCCTGAGCAGAAATGTCATGTACCTCACTGCCTGCAAGTCCTTGTGCTGTAGGTTGAATGGTGACCCCCCTACAAAATATGTCCACTTGGAACTTGTGAATGTGGCCTTATTTGGAAAAAGGGTCTTTGCAAATGTAATTAAGTTACAGATCTTGAGATGAGATCATCCTGGATTATCTGGCGGGTCCCAAGTCCAAGGACAAGTGTCCTTATAAAAATAGCGGAAGACACAGGCAAAAGACAGAACACCCAAGAAGGCCACGTGAATGAAGTCAGAGGCAGAGACTGGGGTGACACAACTGCCACTAGAAGCTGGATGAGGCAAAGCAAGGAGTGCCCCAGAGCCCGCAGAGGGAACATAGCCCCACCACTACTTTGATTTGGGGCTTCTGGCCCCTAGAACTGTAAGAGAGTAAATTCCCATTGTTGTAAGCCACAGAAGATCTCTTTTTCTTTTCTTTTTTTTTTTTTTTTTTTTTTGAGATGGAGTGTTTGCTCTGTCGCCAGGCTGGAGTGCAATGGCACGATCTTGGCTCACTGCAACCTCTGCCTCCCGGGTTCAAACAATTCTTCTTCCTCAGCCTCCCGAGTAGCTGGGATTACAGGCACACACAACCACACCTGGATAATTTTTGAATTTTTAGTAGAGACGAGGTTTCACCACGTTGGCCAGGCTGGTCTTGAACTCTTGATCTCAGGTGATCCACCTGCCTCAGCCTCCCAAAGTGCTAGGATTATAGGCATGAGCCACTGGGCCTGGCCCACAGCAGACTTCTTACAGCAGATCTAGGACATGAGTACACCTTGTCTTTACTCATTATCCATCCTTGTCAGCCCTCTGGTCACCTGGTAGCATTGGAAACAGCAAATTGATGCCTGCCTGTCATTCTAGAGAGCCCTTTTTCATTAAAAAAAGGTAGCTGTTTTGGGAATGCACGTCCTCAAATGCATTTCAGTTCCTCAAATTTGCCTGTTCAATGAGTTTTTTCTTTTACATTTCTGAATCTCAGTTTCTTTCTCTCACTTCCTCTCTGCGCACTTCCCACATTTCTGTGGCACCCTGACTTTTGACCCCTGGAGAACTCCCTAAACAGCAGAGGTGACGGGAGGGGACAGGTAGTGTGCGTCCATCTGCCCAGCTACCCAGGAGTCCTGCTTTTACTCACAATCCTATGACTGGCCTCCTTGTCCATATTTTACCCTTCTCCTAAAACCCAAGTGAGCAGATCACTTGAGGTCAAGATTTCAAGACCAGCTTAATCAACATGGTGAAACCTCATCTCTACTAAAAATACAAAAATTAGCCAGGTATGTTGGCGCATGCCTGTAATCCCAGCTACTCAGGAGGCTGAGGCAGGAGAATTGCTTGAACCCGGGAAGCAGAGGTTGCAGTGAGCTCTTTCAAGC
Organism: Symphalangus syndactylus; assembly: GCF_028878055.3. Lineage (NCBI taxonomy): Eukaryota > Metazoa > Chordata > Mammalia > Primates > Hylobatidae > Symphalangus > Symphalangus syndactylus. Next base: position 156,517,728 of record NC_072426.2, on the reverse strand, counting down.
ACAAGTTACAGAGACTTAGCATGAATTACTGTAATAAAAAAAACAGGCAATGGCTGGGTGTAGGAGCTGATGCCTGTAATCCCAGCACTTTGGGAGGCTGAGGCGGGAGAATCACTTGAACTCAGGAGTTTGAGACCCACCCGGGCAACATAGCCCGACCTCGTCTCTACAAAAAGAAAAACAAAGGACATGAATTGACACATAACTGGGCAGGGCCAGACTGGTGCTACCTGTAGAATGGACTAGATCCGTGACCGAAACACACCGTCAAGTCTCCCCTCCCTCTTGTCTCTCATACTCCGGTTTGCCTCCTCGTCTGCATTACCTCTCCCCCATCAGGCTGAGGTTGAATGGCCATCTCTGCTCTTTCTGTGTTCTTTGTCGAAATGACAAGCATGCAAAACCCTGCTGAACTGTGTGAGATAAATAGGAAATCCATCCCAGTGTTGATACTGGAAGTGTTATCTCCAAATCCATGGGAATCAGCATGGAGAAGTGCTAAGCTTCTTAAGAGAGGGGCCCCAGCTCCCTTTGTCTTCTCTCTGAGTCTGCACATGGCTGTCTTCTCATAAGGACACACTCATGTGCTCAGTGTGCCCTCATTGTAACTGAGTCCATCTGCAAATCAGACCCTATTTCCAAATAAGGTCACCGTCCGAGGAAGTGGCATGACGGACTTTAACAGAGCTTTCCGAGGGGACACAGTTCACTCCGGAACAGAGACTGAGACGCAGCTGCCAAAGAAACGCTCTGGGCTGGAATGTAAGTGAAGAAAGTGGCTGGAGTGCTGCCGCTGGGTTAACTAAGGAGAGGGCTGAAATGACGCATTTCAGGGGACCCATGGGACACAAGCCTGATGGGCACAAGTTCCTGAGGGAAATGGAGAAGAGAAATTGGGAATTGCAAATACAGAGAAGTTGCTTTAGGAGTTGCTGTAAAGAGAGGAAGAAAAATAGGGTAGTGGCTGGAGCAAGACGTGGCGCCAAGAGAGGGTTTGTTGTTTCGGGGAGGAGGGTGCGAGCCAGAACAGAGCGGAGAGTGGAGGATGCCAGAGAGAAGAGGGAGGATTGCTGGAGGGGAGAGGATCTGTGCTCAAGGAAGGGGTGGTTTAGAAACGGCAACCACAGGCCGGGCACCGTGGCTCACGCCTGTAATCCTAGCACTTTGGGAGGCTGAGGCGGGCAGATCACGAGGTCAGGAGTTCAAGACCAGCCTGACTAACGTGGTGAAACCCCCGTCTCTACTAAAAATACAAAAATAAAATTAGCCGGGTGTGGTGGTGCGCACCTGTAATCCCAGCTACTCAGGAGGCTGAGACAGGAGAATCCCTTGAACCCGGGAGGCGGAGGTTGCAGTGAACCGAGATCGCGCCATTGCACTCCAGCCTGGGTGACAGAGTGAGACTTCGTCTCAAAAAAAAAAAAGAAAATAAATGCAGTATTCAGGCCTCTTCTGAGCCGTTCAAGTGCATTTAAACTGTTCGGGCTTGTGCTGAGCCGCACAGGCGGGAAATCAAAAAACTCTTGGGTGAAATACACTGACTCACTGATCAATATGTGTAGTTTTGTTCCTGGAAATACTTGTTTCTCTGGGTTATTTCACCGTGTTGGGATAATTTTGCATGCTGTTCTATCTGGAACTACCAGACTTCATCTGGACAACGGATGCATCAGCTACACTAAGGCCCGATCTGAGACTTCTGATGCATAAAGCATGCAACTTCGCACACGGATGTACTTTCCATTTGAAGTACTGCTAGAGATTTGTGCCCTCAAACACGGGAATTTTGGTAAGTTCTATTTCATACCATTTCCATAAAAAAGAAATATGGTCCATTTACTATGGTGTACTATGCATTCTGAAGGATATTTGAAACGGGCGAAAACTTCCATCGTGATGAGGTGTTAATGAGAACAGAATCTTCTGCTTACAGTTTTATATATCTGAGGTTAGAAGATTTTCCACAGGCCAGCATCTGGTTCTGCACACTTCAAACCTTGTGTCTGTCACTCTGTAACCAGAAAGGGATCTCGATCCAGACCCCAAGAGAAGGTTCTTGCACTTGGCACAAGAAAGAATTCTGGGTACGTCCACAGAGTAAAGTGAAAGCAAGTTTATTAAGAAAGTAAAGGAATGAGAATGGCTACTCCATGGACAGGGCAGTGGCTTGGGCTGCCCACTGATTACACTTACAGTTATTTCTTGATTATATGCTAGATAAGAGGTTGATTATTCATGAATTTTCTGGGAAAAGGATGGGCTATTCCCGGAATTGAGGGTCCCTCCCCCTTAGACCATATAGGGCAACTTCCTCACATTGCCACGGCATCTCTAAACTGTCATGACGCTGGTGGAAGTGTCTTTCAGCATGCCAGTGCATTATAGTCAGCATATAATGGCAGTGGGGACAACCAGAGGTCACTGTTGTCACCATCTTGGTTTGGTGGGTTCTGACCAGCTTCTTTGCCACATGCTGCTTCATCAGCAAGGTCTTTGTGACCTATATCTTGTGCCGACCTCTTATCTCGTCCCGTGACTAAGAATGCCTAACCTCCTGGGAATGCGGGAGGTCTCAGCCTCATTTCACTCACCGCCTATTCAGGATGGAGTCGCTTTGGTTCAAGTGCCTCTGACAACACTGCTTGCGGAGTTCTGGGGCCAGCCCCCATGGCCACATTCACCTTGCCATTGCACCACACCCAGCATCGTCAGGCAGGCCGTGACGCCGGGCACATCAGCAAGGTGGGGAGTGGACGGGTGACCAACAACCTGATGCATGGGAATAACTGTCAACCACAGAGACGTTGCCCCTAACCTCAATTAAATGTAGCCCCATTCAATTTCTCCTTAGTCAAATCCCCCAAAAGCAGATGCTCCAATGCTGGCCCCCATGAGGGGAAGGAGGATGAGGGGAAAGACAGGGAGGGAAGAGAGAGTAGCCTTGACTGATTGCAAAGTCTCCTACTCGCAAATTTTAAGAAAAACATGACCAATTTGTGACCAAATTACTAGGCCCCTCCCAGGGTCTGGGATGGACTCCTGCGGGTGCAGGGCCCTGGAGTGCACTTACATTAGCCTCACCAAGTCCGCCTCTGGCGCAAAGAGATGGTTTCCTGCCATAAGGAAATTGGCGAAGGCGTCCAGCAATACCGTGGACTCCCATAGGTTTCTGGCCCTCTACCTCCAGACCAACCCCGCAGAGAAGTGTGGATTATAGGAACTAACAAAAATGGCACGTTCTGTTTTTTCCCATTTCTCAAGGCGCTGTGGAATAATTATTGCTTGTCCCCATCCACCACAGAAATCCGCAGCAGCAGTCCAGGCCATTGACGCCAGTGTCTGGGACACCAATACTGGGGCAGGACAGGGTCAGGAGAGGAAAGGGACGGAGGTGGAGGAAAGCAGACGGGCTCCACCACTGTGCTGGGTGTTGTACGACTCCTGCACCCTCTTCAGCTCCACGGGGAGGCTGTCTCCTCCCTGTCACTTATCTCCAAGAGCCTAAAGGCTAGACAAGAGGAAAGGCGTTGTCTGGTGGAACGGCAGCTGTATTAGGGTCCTCTAGAGAAACAGAACCCCAGGCTATCTGTGCATAGAGATGAGGCGATCTACTGTTTGGCTCGTGGGGTTATGAGAAGGAGGCTGAGAAGTGCCATGATCTGCTCTCTGCCAGCTCGAGATCCAGGAATGCCGGTGGTGCAATTCAGTCTGAGGCTGAAGCCCTGAGAACCCCAACCCCTGGGGCCTGGGGGCTGGGGTTGGAGGAAGGGCTCTAACACAAGTCCCAGAGTCCAAAGGCCCTAGAACCAGGAGCTCTGATGTCCAAGGACAGAAGAAGATGCATGTCTCAGTTCAAGGGAAAGAGAGAGAGAGAGAGAGAGAGAGAATTCACCCTTCTTCTGCCTTTGTGTTCTATTCGGGCCCTCAGGAGACTGCATGATGCTCATCCACATTGGAGATGGGGGTCTTCTTTACTCAGTCCACCGAGGCAAATGCCTATCTCTGCTGGAGACACCCTCTCAGACACGCCCAGAAATAATGTTTCACAGCTATCTGGGCATCCCTTAGCACAGCCAAGTTGACATATAAAATTAACCATCACAGCAGCAGACAGGGGTGGTCAATCAGGAGCTGTATGGTCCCTGTGTCTCCCCACCCTGTAGCTCATCCCTCCCTGCTCCTTAGCTTCCCAAGAGGCACCTCCACTAGGATCTGGCCCTCAGCCCAAATGGGCAGCCCCTGACAGAGTGGCCAGTGCCCCTGGGAAACATGAGCTTAGAGACCAAAGTAACTAGGTACCCTGACGTACATTATCATAAAAGAAAAGCCAAAAAGTGGAACAACATATGCCATCTAATGCAGAATTATTGGAACAGGCTGACTAGGACTTTAAAATATTTATTATTTAGGGCCGAGTGCAGTGGCTTATGCCTGTAATCCCAGCACTTTGGGAGGCTGAGAGGGGGTGGATCACAAGGTCAGGAGATCAAGACCATCCTGGCTAACATGGTGAAACCCCGTCTCTACTAAAAATACAAAAAATTAGCTGGGCATGGTGGTGGGCACCTGTAGTCCCAGCTACGCGGGAGGCTGAGGCAGGAGAATGGCGTGAACCTGGGAGGCAGAGGTTGCAGTGAGCTGAGATTGCGCCACTGCACTCCAGCCTAGGCGACAGAGAGAGACTCTGTCTCAAAAAAAAAAAAAAAAAAAAGAACTAAATAGAGCTATTAAGTGTGAATGCATCTAGTTGAAATAAAGGGCTCAGTAGACGCAGTGTAAGGGTTTGATGTCAGTCAAGGTGCAGTGGCAGGCACCATGAGAAGGAGTTTCCACACGGCAGCAGCAGGCAGCTGGACTGGAGTCCTCTGCTGCTACGGGTGGCAGCCACTGGGCAGGTGGCCCCTGCTACCATAACACCTCGGAATCTTCACAGGAGCCAGAAATCTCCTCATCTGGCTTTTGTTGTTGCTGTTGTTTTATTTATTTTAATGTGAACTCTCCACAATTTTAAATGTTGGCTCGATTATTAAAGAAAAAACCGGACAAAACAAACAAGGCACGTCTGAGAGGCAGCATCACGGGTGGACTGCTGGTTTGCAAACTCCTCTGCACACCATTCTGTTGGGACGTTCTGTTGAGCCCAGTTGATTCTGATGTCTGAGCTGCTTAGAGTCCACATGATAATTCTTTTTCACACTGAGGATCAATTACAGCATGAATTAAACCAAATGTGGCATTCGTTACCCAGCTAACACACAATAGACTACCACTGTTTAACACCTTATGTGTGACAGAGGCCTTACACGCCTTATTTCATCTAATCCCACAACAACCCTCCAAGAGATCTGTCGTCATTTACTGTGAGCGGAGGCTCAGAGAGACTGAAATCAGAGCTTCACAGCTGTGTACGGTGACACTGAGTCCTGCATGAGGGACAGACATGCTGAGACACAATGGCCTCTGCCCTGGAGGTGACAGTAGGACCTGGCACTCCCACCCTCTGTGTCCCCAATGAATCAAACACATATTACAGTTTTTCTCTCAGGCCTCAGGTATGAATCCAGATGGTCTGAAATGCTCACTTCCTACCCTGTAAAAAAATTGTAAAAGTCATTAAGAAATTTCTTAATGCATAAAAACTTCACTTGCATATCATTATTGCTGTAAATAAATTCCAAGAAAGTGGGCCCTGCCCATGAATATCGAGGAGGACATTTTGAACTGCCTGTACCGGAAATGCTGACACAAGGGGGCTTGTGAAATCAGCAAATCTATGTTCCTGGAGAGGAGGCCAGGAGGCCGGGCAGCCTTCAGGGTGGCTGGCTCTGTGGGGTGCAGTTTTGTCAGGAACCCACTTCTCTCCATGTCTCCATTCTGCCGTCCCCAGGGCTGACCTCCTCCTTGGAAGCAGGATGGCTGGGGCAGTTGTGTGTATCACACCCAGGCCAAGAAAGGGGCCATCTCTTCTCAGGGATCCTTCTAGACCTGAAGAGACATTTCCTTGAAGCCCTGGGCGTTCTCATTTCCTGTTGGACAGAACTGGGTCCCAGTCCATTCTGGAACGATCACCAGGAGGCGGGGAGTAGGCTTCTCTCAGGCCGGATGGGCCCAGCCTGACTGGGGTGAGGTGAGTTGGCCTCCCCGGGGGCACATATTCAGGGAGTGTGGATCACAGTGAGGTTGGGGTGGGGATGGAGATCTTTCAGGGAGGCCTCAAAGGGCGATGGGCCCTGGGCGGGCAACACACATGTCCCCGCACGTGTTGTGTGTGCTCTGCATGAGTTCTGCGATGGCCACGAGTGATGTTATTTTAGTATTGCACATGGCGTGGTCTGTGCAGTGGCTCCCACCTGTAATCGCACACTTTGCAAGGCCCACTCAGGAGGATCGTCTGAGGCGAGGAGTTTGAGACCAGCCTAGGCAACACAGCAAGACTCCATCTCAAAAAAAAAAAAAAAGAAAAAGAAAATATTAGCTAGGCGTGCTGGTGCGTACCTGTAGTCCCAGCTGCTTGGGAGGCTGAGGCGGGAGAATGGCTTGAGCCCAGAAGTTTGAGGGCTTGCAGGCACTGCAGGAGAGGCTGCAGTGAGCTGTGATTGTGTCACTGCACTCCAGCCTGGGTGACAGAGTGAGACTGTCTCAAATTATAAAAAAAAAAAGTATTATGCATGGCATCCTGTCTCAACTGCAGATGCAGAAGGACTTTTCAGTGTAGTGGATGCTAGGGATTGGCAAAACAAACAACGTGTGTGGAAAGAGGGCAAAGTGAATAGTGATTTAAGGTGAAAACTGTTTTAAAAAAATAAAAATATAAAATGCTCACTTCACAAATGCAAATTCTGCAGAGGACACACTCTAGCGAAATGGGTCTATTCCTCCTCCTCCCCAGCCAGCCCCTGCCCGAGGCTGGGGACTCACAGGCTGTGTCCCAGACCTTGCCCTCACGGTCTGGTCCACCTGCCCAGGACCCAGCATGGCCGGGGAACCACATGTTGCCTGGAGAGAGGCACAGACACAGTGGGAGAACTGGAGGAAGGGACAGAATGAAGCTGGGTCTGATTTCTCACATAGAAAATGGGGTTTTGGCCAGGCGCAGTGGCTCACGCCTGTAATCCCAGCACTTTGGGAGGCTGAGGTGGGTGGGTCACCTGAGGTCAGGAGTTCAAGACCAGCCTGGCCAAAATGGGGAAATCCTGTTTCTACTAAAAATACAAAAAAAAATTAGCCGGGCATGGTGGTGCACACCTGTAATCCCAGCTACTCAGGAGGCTGACAGGAGAATTGCTTGAACCTGGGAGGTGGAGGTTGCAGTGAGCTGAGATCGTGCCACTGCACTCCAGCCTGGGCGACAGAGGGAGACTCTGTCTCAAAAAGAAAAAAAAAAGAAAAAAAGAAAAAGGGTTTGTGCCTGTCATGTAACCTTGAAGGGCTGCGACCACAGCCACACTCCCAAACCTCTGCTGGAGAAGGTTCTGTTTGACTATGGTCAGCTGCAGCCCCAAATCTGTGAACAACCCGGCCGGGGCCAGAGGAAGTGGCATTCCGTGTAGAAATGCTACCGCGTTAGTGGTTCAAGGAGGAACAATGGCCTGGAGATGTCTCCATCCTCAAGACAGTGGAGGGCTGACTGGGTGGCTCCAGTGGTGGGGAGAGAGTTGGAGGGGAGAGAGGAGGGGGCCGTCAGGACAGGTGGGCTGGGGGTCAGGGGGCTGTAGTCAGCCGTGTCCCCCAAAGCAGAAGTCCCCTGCTAGATAGAGTCAGGACCAGGCGCGCCAAGAGCTTAAAACAAACAAGGCTGGAAGCAGCACAGCTGCGCTGCTGCGGGCCCTGCAGGAGGGAGGGAGGGAGACCAGGGCCTGGGTGAGGGTTGCGCGCGGCCCCTCCCAGGGGAGGAAAAGAGAAATAAAAGCCACGTGCGAGGCCACCACCAGGGAGGGGGGCGGGGGGAGAGGGTGGTGGCCGTGGGTGAAGCGGGGCGTAGCCACGAGAGCAGGGTGGGCCCCGGGGCAGGGCCACGTGGGGTTCTCCGTCCTCTGGGTGCAGCCAGACCTGGCGGTGCAGCGGGAGCACCAGTGAGAGGCAAAGGGGGCCTGTGAGGCAAGGGGGGCTTCCAGGCCCTGAGCATCTCAAGAAAACAGCCATGAAGCCCCACACCCAGGGGCCAGGTGCAGAGGCCAAGGGGGTCCTGGGGGCAGGAGCGGCTGATCTCCCTCAGGGGAGAGCAGCAGCGAGCCAGGGACAGAACCGCCTGCCCTGCCGCGGGAGGGGGACAGGGACCCACCCTGGCCTGAGGCCCACAGAGTCCTGAGGACCAGGAGCTCGCCCCTGCTCCCCGCAGGAGGAAGGGAGTGGAGGAACACCGCTCCCGGAGACTTGAAGCTGGAATTGGCTGAGTACTTACTGGATAGAGTACTTACTGGACGGACTGAGAGAGACTGTTCAAACTGGAGCAAACTGAAATGCTGTTATCCCGATAATGTCAGTTCTGTTCCTTGGGGGGCCCTGAAGAAGACTGGGTCAATTATGAAAATAGAGACAAAGCCGTATTTCCTTTGCACACTTTGGTTATCTGCTATTAATACCGACATGCGGGCCGGGCGCGGTGGCCCATGCCTGTAATCCCAGCACTTTGGGAAGCTGAGGCAGGCAGATCACTTGAGGTCAAGAGTTCGAGACCAGCCTGGCCAACATGGGGAAACCGCGTTTCTACTAAAAATACAAAAATTAGCCGGGTGTGGTGGCGGATGCCTGTAATCACAGCTACTTGGGAGGCTGAGGCAAGAGAATCACTTGAACTCGGGAGGCGGAGGTTTCAGTGAGCCCATTGGTACACTGCACTAGGCAACAGAGTGAGACTACCTCAAAAAAAAAAAAAAAAAAAAAAAGCTGTGAATGCCCAACAAATTAGTTTTTTTAACCAAAAAAAGCTATATATAGTGTATACTTTCCATACCTTATCTCTATTTGTTTTAAGTAAACAATATATTGTGAATATTCATCGAAGCCAACACTTAAAGATCCATCACCTTTTAAAACTGTTCCAGAGACTTCCATACTACAGTTTTAATTTCATCAGTCCTCTATGGACGGAGGTTTAGATGAGGCTTATGTTTTCCCTTTTACAAAGTAATTCTGCAGTGAACATCCTTGAACAGTGATCTTTGTAAGAATGTCTTCAGAATCAATTTCTAGAAGTGGAAATTGTGGGAACAAATGTATATGTATATTAAATTCTGAGAGGTACTTGGGACATCTTTTGATACTGGTGGAGGCTTTGGGAAGTTATTAAGAGAAGCGATAATGGAGGGTCAGGCCCCAGGCTGCTGTGGGAAAAAGAAGTATTCTCCATTATTCAAAATGTTCCCCTCCAAGCATTGGAGTATTGTAAGTTAAAAGTCTAATGAATTATAAGTGGCATATTTACAGAGTTTATACATTTCTAAATCCTGAACTGGATTTATAACATGATAGCAATATAGGAGTTTTAAGTTAAATTACATTTTATATTAAATTAAATTTCCTCAAAAACCCAGCACAGAATGTTTCCATAGTGCCAAGCTTGGCAAGAGACTTTGGCATATAATCAATCAAAGAAAAAATAGACACGTTGGACATCATCAAAACCAAAACCTTTTGTGCTTCAAAGGACACCATGAAAACAGTGAAAAGAAACTAACTGGTAGAAAATGTTTGTAAATCACATCTCTGATACAGGGGCTGCATTTAAAATATGTATAAATAATTACTCCAACTCAATAATAAAAAGACAACCAAATTTAAAAGTGGGCAAAGGATCTGAATAAATATTTCCCCAGAGAAGATGCACAAATGGCCAACAGGCGTATGAAAAAGTGCTCAACATCATGCATCCTCAGGGAAATGCAAATCAAAACTGCCGCGAGAGACCACCGCGCAGTGACGAGGATGGCTAGAATAAAGAAGACAGATAATAACAAGTATTAGTGAGGATGGGAGGAATGGGAACCACATACACTCTGGTGGGAATGCAAAATGGTGCAGTCACTTTGGAAAACAATTTAGTGGTTCCTCCAAAGGCTAAACATAGAGCTCCGATATGACCCAGAAATTCCACTCTTAGGCATACACCCAAGAGAAATGAAAACATACGTCCACCCAAAAACTTGTACATAAAGGTTCATAGCAGCATTCTTAATAATAGCCAAAAAGTGGACACAATCCAAATGATCAGTAACTGATGAGTGGATTAATACAATGTGGTCTCCTCATATAACACAGTATTATTTTGCCCATAACAAGGAATGGAGTACTGTTACAGGCTGCAACCTGGATGAACTTTGAAGACATTATGCTAAGTGAAAGAAGTACAAAGACCACATATTGTACCATTCCGTTTATATGCAATGTCCAGAACAGGAAAATCTATAGAGACAGAAAGTGGATTCATGCTTGCCTAGATGTGGGGGTAATGGGAGGAGGATGAGGGAGTGAGGACTAAAGGGTCTGGGTTTCTTTGAGGGGTGATGGAGATGTTTTAAAATTGGTTGTGGTGATGATTGCACAGCTCTGTGATATGCTAAAAGCCATGGAATCGAACACTTCAAATGGATGAATTGTATGATATGTGACTTAGAGCTCAGTAAAGCTGTTCCCAAATAGACTTTCTTTCCTTCCTTTTTTTTTTTTTTTTTGAGACTGAGTCTTGCTCTGTCACCCAGGCTAGAGTGCAGTGGTGTGATCTCAGCTCACTGCAACCTCTGCCTCCCGGGTTCAAGCGATTCTCCTGCCTCAGCCTCCCAGTAGCTGGGATTACAGGTGTGTACCACCACGCCTGGCTAATTTTTGTATTTTTAGTAGAGACAGGGTTTCACCATGTTGGCCAGGCTGGTCTTGAACTCCTGACCTCAGGTGATCCACCTACCTCGGCCTCCTGAAGTGCTGGGATTATAGGCATGAGCCCCGGTGCCTGGCCCAAATAATCTTTTGATTGGGACCTAATCATAATAAAATTGGGAAAGGAGAATTTGTGGTCCCTGTTTCCAGAAGCTCTGAATTTGCACCAGGATTGTTGCTGATGAGCTTCTCAGCTGTCAGACCTTAAAATCCCAGATATGAGGTTGTTGCTCATTCACTTCCTCCAGCATAACTCCTTTCCATTCCACACAGCAAATGCCAGCCCAGACGGACCAATTGTCGCAGAGAAGGTAGGGGACATCTTAGCCTTCTAATTCCAATGGAAAATTTCCTGCCTCCCTGTTGTCAATTCCTGCCCGGCACTACGTGCAGCAGAGATGAGAAAAGCCACTTCCTTTGCATTCATCTGGACTGCCGTGCTTGGAGAACAGAGGAGCATGCATTCTGGCTGAGGGAGGTGTGCAAACATGACGTGCAAGTCAGAGACAAAGTGACCTGGCAAACACATGCTCTGACAGCACATCCCTGGCCACGTCCCAGAGATCCCATCATTTGGGTTGTTGTCCTTCTAAAGAGACACACATCTGCTTTTGAAAACTGTGCTTTGTGGCCGGGTGCGGTGGCTCACGTCTGTAATCCCAGCACTTTGGGAGGCCAAGGCGGGCGGAGCACGAGGTCAGGAGATCGAGACCACGGTGAAACCCTGTCTCTACTAAAAATACAAAAAAAAAATTAGCTGGGCGCGGTGGCGGGCGCCTGTAGTCCCAGCTACTCGGGAGGCTGAGGCAGGAGAATGGTGTGAACCCGGGAGGCGGAGCTTGCAGTGAGTCGAGATCGCGCCACTGCACTCCAGCCTGGGCGACAGAGCAAGTCTCCGTCTCAAAAAAAAAAAAGAAAACTGTGCTTTGTAAATGATGAACTTGAGCAACGCAAAGAAAGGACCTAGTGAACATTTAAATTCAACTTATTTCCTTTTAGGCTATCTTGTAATGTTTGTAGAACACTTAAGCATTTAAAAAAATATAGTTACATGCAGCATGCGTGTGCTGCTCTACATTGTATCATTGCTTAAATATTCCAATCTTGATGCATCAAAATGGTCCTTTCCTTGTCATTTTCTTTACTTTTTTTTATTTTTATTTTTTGAGACAGAGTTTGCTCTTGTTGTCCAGGCTGGAGTGCAATGGTGTGATCTAAGCTAACTGCAACCTCCACTTCCTGGGTTCAAGCAATTCTCCTGCCTCAGCCTCTCGAGTAGCTGGGATTTCAGGCGCCCGCCACCATGCCCGGCTAATTTCTGTATTTTTAGTAGAGACGGGGTTTCACCATATCTCTGCTCTTGACCTCAGGTGATCCACCCACTTCGGCCTTCCAAAGTGCTGGGATTACAGGGTGAGCCACCGCACTTGGCCCCGTCCTTGTCATTTTCAATGGCCATAAAGTATTTCATGGCACTCCATAATTTGTTTAGCCGTTTCCTCTATTGTTTGTCCGGTTTGTTTCCAGTTTTATACCGTGTGCAGTTGCAGCTGCTGTGTATTTATTTGTACATATTAGCTTTTTTCTTTGAAATTATTTTCTTGTAGTGTATTCCCAAAAGTGGGATTATTGAGCCAAACAGTTCCATAGCTCTTGTTACATTATTGTCTGATCTTTCTCAAGAAAGAAAGAGAGGAACACATAAGAAGCCATCACATATGGGCATGCTTATTTCCTGAAAGTCCTGCCAGTATTGTGCTTTATTCTTAAAAAAAAAAAAAAAAAATTATGCTACCTTAATAGACAGGAAATTGTTTTAAGTGACATTTCTGTCATTGCTGGGGGTTTGAAATACACCAACTTGGCATGGGCCCAGATGTCCACAGGTCTGTGTCGGGATCCCAGCCCGAAATAATGCAGCAAACCACACCCAGAGGAGAATAAAGGGGTCAACTAAGAGGCAGGCCAGCCAGTGCCTGGCTGCAGTTTCCCAACATCATGAGACTCACTGCAGGGAGCCTTGTACCTCACGTGTGTGAGACACACTAGATGCTCAGTGAATGCGGACTCCACATATTAGGTCCCTGGGGGGGACTCCAAGAATTATTTCTATTAGTCTGGGGGTACAAACAGTAAGATCCTCCTTACCTTCTGGAAGGAGGTTGAGGGTAGTAGGCCCAGCTTGGATTTTATGAAAGAGTGGGTTAGAATGGGGCTTTGTTGGTCTTATGGGGGTACCCTGGGAAGCTACGCAGGGCCTGAGAGCTTGGCTCTGCCCCTCCTTCTCCCACTCAGGATGTGCGCTGAGGCTAAGCCCCTCATACTACCTCCAGCAGCATCTCCCCTACAGCAATGACCTCTCACCCAGACACAGGCGAGCTGCTTGAGTTCCAGGAGATCTGTGCGGAGGGAAGTTTTAAGCCACAGGATTCCCATCTGGGTGCCCCCAGACAGGAAGTGGCCTCAGTTCCATGCACGTTTTTGATGGCGGAGATTCTCGGGGTCAGCGGGAGATGATCCTGACTGGAGAGCCGTAGATCCACTGTTGGGGGTTCTCTCCCCCCAGCCTTCAGACCTGCTGTTTCTCTGTGGGGTTCTCGCCTCCCAGCCTTCAGACCTGCTGCTTCTCTGTGGGGTTCTCACCCCCCAGCCTTCAGACCTGCTGTTTCTCTGTGGGGTTCTCGCCTCCCAGACTTCAGACCTGCTGTTTCTCTGTGGGGTTCTCACCTCCCAGCCTTCAGATCTGCTGCTTCTCTGTGGGGTTCTCGCCTCCCAGCCTTCAGACCTGCTGTTTCTGACTGGGTGCCTCCTCCATCTCATTCCTCTTGTTAAATCCTCTAATGTAAACATCAGCTTTTGCAGGAAGCTCACTCCTGACCTCCCCTTCTGGGTTAGGAGCTGTCTTCTGGGCTCCCATAGCACCCTGCCCTTCCTCTTCTTCACGCCTGTCATACTGGATCATGGTGGCTGGAACCACGTTTGACCCATCTCGGTATCTGCCTTAGTACAGTAGCCGGGGCATGGCTCAGTTTGTTGAGAGAATGGATGAATATGTCACAGGATGAAAGGGTGAATTAATTAACCCTGATATTTACAGTGGCCACCAGGGCCTATGGTTTGTAGCAATCCTGAGGTGAACCAGATCTTTGTGAAATCTCTAAGACACATGGGCCATCAGGCTCTCTTTACTCCAGAACCACACCGTGGAGATGGCTGAGACTGACTCCCAAGTGGGGGAGAAGGGAGGTGCTCTGGGACCTGGCAAGCAACCAGCTCTATGGTTATCTTTTGGCTTTAGTAAAATTAAAATAATTTCTTCCTAACATACGTCAGGCTCTAGTTTTTTCCAGCAACCTCAGCATCCCCTTATGGAATGAGGCTAGAAAATTAAAAATAAACAAAAACGATAAATCAAAACTTTGTTGTGAGGAAGCAAATTTTCTTTTTTTCTATGTCAGTCTAAAAAGCCCTTACAAAATGTTCATGTATCACAATGCATTTTAGGTCCCCGAGTCCTCCCATCACCGTGCTTCATTCAGTTTAATTCACACACAGCGATGAGCAGTTCCTAGATTCTGGACACATGGGGAGCCAAGGGTGGGGTTTCTTGGGTTAGGGGTGGGTGCAGAAATTCTAACCTGAGACAATCGCAGGAAATGCAAAAAATGAACAAAAAGTGATCCGAGCTGGGAACTGTGCTGAAAGCTAGGTCTAAGAGTAAGAAGGGTAAGATAGTGGGTGGCCCAGGCCAAAGCTGTCAAGCATTTAGTTAGCAGCAGAAGAGAGGAAGAGGTGTGGGCGCTGCTGGGCAGTGGGAAGCTGCACTGTCAAAGCCTTGTTTTGGCTGTTTTGGCAGTGGTCACCGCAAAATGGTCTCAGAAAAGCCAACTATGTCAGGAATGGAAAGAACTTTCCAGAAAGGAAGAGAATACGGCCATTTCCTTCAAGAACTTCCTCCAACAGGAAGCAGGGACAGCAGACGTATAATCAGCCATCAGTCATAGTACCAAGAATGAACTGGTAAGAACAGATGGGATTCTCCTGTCCATAACCACTCAAGTTTTTACAATGATGACACATACATTGACAATATCTTTTTATTTAATAATTTAGACAAGATGCATATTAGTCTTCACTTAAGTAACAGTTTACTTATCATGCCTTTGATATTAAAGATGGTTGCAAAAATCACTTTTAATTTAATTTTCAAAATTTTAAAGTTGCACATACTCTGTGGAGAAGAGGTAAATCAATAAACTAAAAATTCTTGCAACAATGTTGTTCTGCAGAATTTATCATTGTTTTAGCTAATTTCAGATTCTTTAGAGGAATAGGTTAGGTGAGATACAAATTATAAATTAATAGTAAAAATAGAATCTTTTGATTCTACTATTTTCTGTTTCCCTTAAGTTGCAGCCACTTGCAATTAAAAGTTTTGTCAATATATCACAACATCAAAGAAAATGGCAACTACCTATTTCTCAGGCAACTAGATATTCTATTTACTATAACTATAATTTTCTAAAATACAAAGTTCTTCATACTAGGAATCATAAATGCCTGGACAGCTGCATGATTTTAATTTTATATTTTTATTTTAGTTTTCTTAAAATTAGCAATTCTAAGAATATAATGAGAAAACTTACAATGGTAATTTATATTTAATATTTTCATAAAAAGACTGTTTCTTAAGTCAGTGTTTTCTCAAACTGGGGTTCATGAGCATATTATGAAAAGCCTAAAAACTATTTCTTTGTAAATTCTTCAAGTTCGAGAAACACTAATACATATTCTTACCATTCAAAGTCCATTCTTGGTTTTTTTTGAGTTTTAAAACTAATGACACATTAAAGCTATATCTCATATTTTGTAATATCTGCATGGCATTAAATTAACTCTCTGGTTGTTAAAGATTTACTTCTATGTTTATTTCTTAAAGCACTTTTGTTTTTCCACAGCAGGTCTTAAAATTGGGCAAGAAGGTGTTTTTTCTTTTCTTTGCCACAGGATCATGTTTTTTTCCATTGTTATTAGAGATTCAGGTAGGAGTTGCATGAATCCTACAAGTGAAATAAAATCTATGTATCTTTTCCTTATTATAAAGATTTATTTATCTTTTCCTATTTGTCTTGCAGTTGCCTCACCTGAGCCACAATAGATGTGGTAGAAATGGGACACCTCAGAGATGTGATTTTTTTCACCCTCTGAAATTCATAGCAAATCTCATCATGCCACTCCAATCTCCACCCCCAAATCCCTGTCCAAAGTCCACAATCCTTGGTGTGACATGACTCATTCATTCATTTAACATTTCCTGAGTATCTAATGTGTGCGGACTTGGCTCTGATGGGCTCTGGATTCACAGAGGTGAAAAGACAGACGCAATTCCTGCCCACAGGTGAGAAGGACAATGACACAAATGTGTCAGTGATTGCATTTTGGATTGTTGAGGTCATGGAATCCAGAGTGACTGAGGAGCTGCGGCAGGAGGAGCTGAGTTAGGACCAGGGGTTTGTGAGGCTGGAGTCCATGAACATGAAGAAAGGCCTTCTTGGGAATAGGAAATGGTGGGGAGGAGGAATTACATTTTCTACTAACTTCCAACTGAAATTTAGCATTTTCTTTAATTATGAATGTGGGCAACAAACCATGTGGCCTAGGAGCACCAGTATTTTGACACCAATGGAAACTACAGATATTTTCATATTATATGGCAGTTGTTGACAATATCTTGAAATATTTACACATTTCACCACTGAGACACCATGGTACTTGGAGACCCTTTGCTAGATCTTGTTATTTAATGTGTTAATAGGTGACATCTATTACTATTTTTTAATGTTGTGATTACTGTATTTCAATGTCATTGGTTGCCTTTGTCATCCTGTGTATTTAATTTATGCATTTAAAAACATGACTCTGAAAAGAGACTCATAAACTTCACAGACTTGCACAAGGGGTTGATGGCTCAAAAAAGAAAGAGAAGCCCTGAGCCCAGCCCTTGCCTTGTGGCTGCCACTGGCTCCCAGCCTGGGAATCTGCTGTGGCTTCTGGGCCTCACACATGCTGTTCCTTTCCCCTGTGTTCTCTGTTCCCTCCTCTCTGCTTGGCATTAAATTCTGATGGCTCCCATCATGCTTTGCATGGACATGAAACATCATCAACTTTGGGAAGCTTCCGTGGTGGTGCCGCACAGGCTAGGTGTCCTAGCCAAGTGCTCAGTCTCTTCTCCCACTCCCTCCTCCCTCACCTCACACTTGTCACATGGTATTGCAGTTGCCTCTTTGCTTGTCTGCCTTCTTGAATGGTCTGTGAGCTACTTGATAGAGAGGACCCCTCTTCTCCATCCCTGATCCCCCATGTGTGATGTGCTTATTACAGGAATTCAACACAAGGATACGTAATGGAGGAAGAATAGATGGATGGACAGATGGATGGACAGATGAGCAGATGGATGGATGGATGGATGGATGGACAGACGGATGGATGGATGGATGGATGAGCAGACGGATGGATGGATGGGAGGACGGATGGATGGATGGATGGATGATGGATGGATGGACGAAAAGATTCAGACACAGGTGCAAAGTACTTCACATGTACAATCTCTTTATTCAGTGTTTCTTCTCTTAGAAATGATACTTTTCTTCCAGTGAAGGTTGGTGGGAATCTTTGTGCCGACAATACCCACAGCTCTTCTCGCATAGCAGGATCTGAGGGAAACTTGGCAAGAAACACCGCCTCTGGATCCAGCCTCCCAGCCACAGCCCCAGGTCGAGGAGGTGGGCCGGAACCACGGTCGCTGACCAGGGTATCTGATTCTCTCAGTCTGAAGGAAAGTGAGACCTCAGCACAAACACCATGGACGGCACAGCACGGGAGGGAGCGGCCCAGAGAGAGAGGCACGAAGCACTCGCTCATGTCGGAGGAGGAGGAAGAGCAGGATCCATGGGCCAGCAAGCCTTTTCCATGGCACGAAAAACAATTTTAGAAGTATCCAGTTGTATAAAGACAGGAAAAGGGCATCTGTTTCAGCCAGTGTACCACAACAAACCACCCACCCGCAGGCGAAATGCACTTTCACAGCTGCCTCTGAAGATGGGTTTGAAAAAGCAAATGCAAAATGAAAATAAGAACTCTCATTTATTGAGAGCCTACTATGTGTTGTGGGACTTTCCTATGCTATCCCCAATCTCACCATGTGAATGCTAGCACAGTTACTATCACTATTTTGCAGACTAGGTGACAGGCTCAGAGAAGTTAAGTTGCCTGAGGCCCACATAGATTTAAGTAGCAGAGTCAGAATTTGCACCCAGGTCTTTCTAATCTCAGAGCCCAAGCTCTTCCATTTGCATTAAGTTAATCTTTAATTTATGGAAAAGTTTTATCCTCTTGGGGGAGAAATCCATGTAATAACTCTGAAATAAGACCATTTTTATGAGTATTAGGTGGGGACTTTCAAAGGCCCTTTTACCTCGACTGGGTAAAATAGTGTCCTCTTTGGAGGAGTTTGACCTGTGGGCTCTGCAGTTGGGTGGGAAGTGTGTCGATTTTGGGAGCAGCCTCTGAGCTGGAAACAGGAGTATTACAGACAACAAGGATTTTATGAAAGAGAAGGCCATGACGTAAAGTCTCACTGCAGCCCCATGATTTCCTTTGCAGGGGAATTTAAGAGAGAAACCTCCTTCTCACCCAGTTAGCGCACTGTTTTCAAAAAACCTGAATGGAACAACCTGTTGAGAGAGCAAAGAGCTCTTGTGTTTGTTTGTGGCACACGGGAGCCTGGCGGCAGCAGGTGTTATCAGTGGGAGACTCAAGGCAGGCCTCCCCTCCATAGCCCCTCCCACACCCCAGACTTAGCCATGCTGGTGCCGGACATCTTGTGCTGCTTCGAGCTGGAATGTCGCATCCTCCAGAGCTCCAGGTGGCACTAAAGTCTCTGGGACGTGGTCAGCTGTTTAGATGGGTTCCCAGGAAGGCTCACTGTCCTGGAAAGGTCTGTAAGCCTGTGACCTGAGCTCCTTGAGGTTCAGGGAGCAGGTCTGACCTAAGCAGAGTTTTCCCTTCCCCGGCTCAGGAGGGATTTCCCACTTCTGCCTGGTGAGTGGCTGAGGGTAGCGACTCTGCCATGCCCTGGAAGCCCAGGGCATGGATGCTTATAGGTATTCAATTGATGTCTTTCCCATAGTTGGTTTCATTTAGGCATTGTGTATGTATTTTCTGCCAAACTCTATTACACTTCAAGCTCCATGAAGGCAGGGACCATGACTGCTTTGTTAACTGTATAACCAGGGCCTGGCCCTGAGGCTGGCACTAAATGCCCAACAAATGCTTGTTGAATGAGTGGCCAACACCTTAGCTTTTCTACAGTTGGTCTTTCTGTTTAAAGAGAAAGAATGAAAGTGATGGGATTGACACTGTGTTCTATGGAAATGCTGCTCCCTGGAGTTGTGCAACATAAATGCTCCAGATAGAAGGGCGCACAGCAAAGCTGACTCAGGCGATGGTGCAAGTTCAATTTTTAACTTTTGTGCCCAGAAAGTCCTTATGTCTCAACTCCTGGCTGGGCCTAGGATGGTCCCAAAGTCTTCAGGCTGATGTTTCTTTAAGGTCGTTCTAGGAAGCAGGACCAGAGTCCTCCCGTTCATGAAGTCCAGGGCTCCCTGGGGTGGTCCCCAGATTGGACACACCCACGGCCCTGCCTGTGCTCCTGCTACGTCTCCCCAGGGCCAGGCGCTTCCATCTCACACCTTCCCCCCTCTGCCCCCTCTTAGCATGCCTTCCAGGACATGGCTATTGTTTGGCTAATGTTTGCGTGGAGTTCAGTCTCTCTCCTGGAGAAAAGGGCAGATATTCTGGTGGCTGGGGCACCAGCTGGGGCTGTGGATTCCTGCTAAACCCCAGCAGTGAAGAAGAGGGGAAGAAGCCCTGGCATCCGAGTCTGGAGGCCGGGTCAGAGTCTTGACACCGATCCTCAGCTCACTAGAAAATGAAGGCACTGTGATGCCTGAGGTGTCGGCTGCCTCTAGGGTTCCGTGAGTCTCAGACACTCACCTCTTCAAGAGTAGGTGCCAAGGCTGTCACGGATTTGCAATGACTTTCCCATGTGTTAACTGGAAACTTAAAGGAAACATTAGCCATGAGGGTTGGGAGCTTAGATTAATATTTAGAAAGGATTTACAAAGAAAAGAACCCAGTTAATCTCAAGATAGAGGTCTTTTCATTTCTATTTGCATAGTGGGTGGAGATGGAGTCCCTGGCTAGGACAGTTCCCATAACCTTCCCTGTCAAGCCCCTCTGCTGTAGCAGTTTCTAACTTTACAGCCACAAAGCCAGCCTGTGCTTCCCACAGCTTCAGCCCCCACTGCTGGAGGATGCATTCAGGGTTCTGACTCTGGCCCCAGGAGGAGGAGGCACAGTGCTTGCCAAGTGAGTGCCGACTTTAGCAAGCAAAGCTTCAGGACAAAATGGAGAGGCAACCACGACAATGGTGTCAGATCACTCTATACAGCATAAAAGACTAAGGGCTAGACTTTGGTGTGAGACAGGCTTCAATCCTTGAACTATTGTTTGGCGAACTATTGTTTGGCAAACTAATTGGCTTACTTAAGCCTCAGATTCCTTATCTGTTAAATGGAGATAAAAATGGTATCTATATCAGACAGTTCTTGTGAGAATATGATAACACAGCTAAAGCTCTTAATCTAACGCTCAGCAAGCAGTAAGTGCTTAATAAATACTGGCTATTATTATCATGCTTTTGCTAAGGTTTGAATGTGTCCCCTAAAGTTCATATGTTGGAAACACAATCCTCAGTGCAATAGTATTTAGAGGTGGGGCCTTATAAGAGGTTATTAGGGCAAAAGGGCTCTGTACTCAGGGAGGACTTAATGCTTTTGTCTTGGGAGTGAGTTATCTTGAGAGTGGGTGGTTATAAAAGTGAGTTTGGGTCCCTCTTGCCCGCTCACCCTCATCCTCTCTTGCCCTTCTGCCTTGAGCCATGGCATGACGCAGCACAGAGGCCCTCACCAGATGCCAGTGCCATGCTCTTGGACTTCCCAGCCTCCAGAACTGTGAGCCAAAATACATTTCTTTTTCTTTCTTTTTTTTCAGGTCAGGTGGGTAATGTGCCGACATTGTAACAAGGTTTGAGGGTGGCACATCTCACACATGCGTGTGAACACCCAATCATCATGCTCATGAACTACAAAAGGATCAAGCCAAATACATTTCCGATAAATTACCTAGTCTTAAGTATTCCGTTATAGTAGCACAGAACAGACTGAGACGCGTTATTCTGGCCTATGTCCCTTGGTTGTTGCATGACAGGATGTTCCCTTCGCTACCGAGAGCCGATGTCTCCCATTATTTCTTAGGCATTAGTACCTTGAAAGTTTGGCATAAAATCTTAGTTAGGGCCTCAGAAGACAGAGACATAACTAGGCTTTAGAAACACTCCACCCCCACACACTCAGCTATGAAAAGGGTTTGTTTCCTGCTGCTGGAAATCCACACATTCCTCCTTGCCAGCGTACACACAAGCAGAGATCAAGTGAATGACTAGGGTTCCCCTACTTCCTCTCTTAAATGCCATCACCTGAATCGGACTGAGGGCGCCCCTGGAGTCACTCACAGCAGAGTAATTATGTGGCAGCAACACATCCTGCTTATGTCTTCAGACCCCCACCCTCTGGACTGGGAGCTGTGGGGCAGCAGCGATGGGGCCTTCTGGAGGGGTCTGCACACACCCCTCTGGATCTGTCCTGGCAATGGTCTGCTGGGCTGAACCCCTCCCACCACCTGCTGTCATTCCATTCACCCCCTGAATGTCCTGGGCAAAAAGTGTCAGGCCACAGGGAGGAACTTTCTGCTGGTGGTTCCCTAAAGATCCTCTGACGTAGGAAGCCACTGCCTGCAAGTTTAAAGTCCCAGTTTCCAGATAAGTATGAGTTTATACTTGTTTATATATCTTTTCCTTAGAGTCTTTGGTTGGCTTTCTTTTTTTCCTCCAATGGGCAAGAAGTTGGACTTTTTTTTTTCTCTTTTCTTTCCCCAAATCCTTTGATGAAAGCTTCAGGAGCATTCAACTAATAGATTGGCTGGTAATGATAAAATTAAATGCATCAATTCAAGTAACCAGTAAGTGCTATAAATCTAAAAGCAATATATATTTTTAACCACCAACATCCTAAATGTCTGTAGGCCAAGCTGGTGGTGTTTGGAGGATTGGAACAGAAAGACATAAGGGACCACTCTGTATTTCAGACAAGTCACTTGAACGAAACAGCAAAAATCAAGAGGTAGGCACCACAGGAGGGGGGTTGGCAAAATCCAGACTAGCCTGCCCTTCTGCCTCCTCCACGGCCTAAAGGCTGAGCATCAGCGGTGTGGCTGGGCTTGGCTGAGGATTCTGAGGGGTCTCAGACCTGTGCTCCGGGCAGTAAAGCCAGGTAGCTTAGTTCTCAAACTCACAAGCCTCAGTGTGTGAGAGAAGTGCTGGAGGAGCTTGCTGACCTGCAGAGTCCTGCCCCCAGCTCCCGGGACTCTCCATGGGATGTGCAACGTCTGTGCTCGTCACGGGGATGTGCAGGACCTGTCTCATATGGGCTCCGGAGAGCTGTCAATTTTTCAGGAATTCTGGGAGTTGGTTGTTAAACACAGCCATCACTGAAAATTGAATTATATAAACTTATACATGATATGACAAGCAAATGAACACTCCAAACATATCCCTTCCTCATTATTTTACTATTATCTATGTTCTTGAGGTTATCTATAGCTATTGTATCTAGATAGCCTCACGTCATATATTGACGCTTCAGTCAATGACAGACTGTGTATATGGCAGTGCAGTAAGATTACAATACTGCCTTTCCACTGCATCTTTTTTCTTTTCTTTTCTTTTCTTTTTTTTTTTTTGAGACAGAGTCTCACTCTGTTGCCCAGGCTGGAGTGTAGTGGTGTAATCTTGGCTCACTGCAACCTCTGCCTCCCAGGTTCAAGTGATTCTCCTGCCACAGCCTTCCGAGTAGCTGAGATTACAGGCATGTGCCACCACACCTGGCTAAAATTTTTGTATTTTTAGTAGAGATGGGGTCTCACCATGTTGGCCAGGCTGATCTTGAACTCCTGACCTCAGGTGATCCACCCACCTCAGCCTCCCAAAGTGCTGGGATTACAGGTGTGAGCCACGGCACCCGGCCTTCACTGCATCTTTTCTACGTTTAGATATGCAAATCCTTATTGTGTTAAGACTGCCTGCAGTCCTCAGTATAGTAACCTGCTGTATAGGTTTGCAGCCTAGGAGCAATAGGCCATACCATACAGCCTCGGGGTGGAGGAGGCTAGAGCATCTAGGTTTGTGTAAGTCCACTCTGTGATGTTTGCACAATGACAAAAATTGCCTAATGACTCATTTCTCAGCATGTGTCCTCATTGCCATAAATAGTCACCATTATATGACTGTATTCTCTCTTCCTAACTCACTGCATACTCAGTGATTCCACACTGGTAGCCTGGAATTGGCCGTGGTGAGTGTATTTACACCACGGAAATTGGCAGAGGTTGTAATCCAGGGTTACCAACCTGAGAGTTGCTGTTAAACATTTACCAGCACACTGCAGGCAGGGGAGTGGGGAACCCGAAAGTTGAGCTGGATAAGCTCCTCAGGTGGTTTCAAAGCAGAAGCTCTGCTTGGAACAACACTGTGCAGAATAGACTCAGAGGTCCAGCCCCAGGTACCTCTGTGCTCTGAGTGTATTAGTCCATTTTCACGCTGCTGATAAAGACATACCTGAGACTGAGCAATTTACAAAAGAAAGAGGTTTAATGGACTTACAGTTCCACGTGACTGGGGAAGCCTCACAACCATGGCAGAAGGCAAGGTGAAGCAAGTCACATTTTACATGGATGGCAGCAGGCAAAGAGAGTGAGAGCTTGTGGAGGGAAACTCCCCCTTATAGAACCATAAGATCTCGTGAGACTTATTCACTACCATGAGAACCGCACGGGAAAGACCTGCCCCCATGATTCAATTACCTCCCACCAGGCCCCTCCCACAACATGTGGGAATTCAAGATGAGATCCGGGTGGGGACACAGCCAAACCATATCACTGGGAAAGGAACTGAGGTGCTGCCTCCATGGCTCTGTAAATGACCCCACGACCTCGGGCAAGTTACTTGCCCACTGTGCTTAGCCCTATCGTCTGTAAAATAGTGATGCACCTAGTATCTACCCCCATTGTGTGATTGTGAGGATTCAATAAGATAATCCATGTTAAAGTCTCAGAACAGTGCCCGGTATGTAGAAGGCTCTTGATAACTGTTAACTATTATTATAATCTGACAAAAGAAAGTTAATTTTGTCCAGCAGATCATCTTTTTTTCTATCATTTTTTTTCTTATGAGGGTCCTGCACAGTCTTTGTAGAAAATTTAGAAAATAAAAATCAAAACAAGGAAAAGAAAAGGCATCCATTTCTAGCCCTCTGTGAATATTCTGGGGGGCCTTCGGCCTTCTAGTCTTTCTCCCGCACCCAAGAGATGTCATTCTTGATGCCCTTCCAGAAGGGGATACTCTTGTTCGCTAACTCATGAGGCTTCAGCAATATTTCCTCTCCCACTCTAGGTGGGTGGTGAGTTCATTTCTTCTATTTAAGTTCATTATTCATGCTCAGACGCTCCAGGACAGCTGGGTTTTGTCACCATGATGAAAGGGCACTGGCAATGGGAATGGCATCTATAGTGTTGGCATTCTATATTTACTTTCATTATCATTTAGAAGGATCCTTCTAATCAATTTATTAGACAAATATTTGCTGAACACATAGTAGATACAAGGTATTGTGCCGTGGGGTTTGTGAGGGTAACAGCATGTCTTGTCCTTAATAATAAGCTTAATAGTATTAATAGTGTGAATTACTATTTAGTAGGATAAGAAATATTAACAAAATGGGAGGCTGAGGCACAAGAATCACTTGAACCCGGCAGACGGAGGTGGCAGTGAGCTGAGATCTGCACTCCAGCCTGGGCAACAAGAGCAAAACTCTGTTTCCAAAAAAAAAAAAAAAAGAAAAAGAAAGAAAAATCAAGAAAAAATAAACTATAGATTTTCTTTTAATCAGATAAAACTGTTTAGCAAGAGGAACCCCCCCATCTTCACCTATTTATCAAAGTGCCAGGGAGGCCCACGCCTGCTAGGAGGAAGGGCGGCTCTTCCTGGCAGCACTGCTGGGTGCTGCGGAGGGGAGGCAGGGAAACCTGTGATGTCCTGGTGTTCCCAGTGCCCTCCTCTCTGGATTCTGCTGCCTTCAGATTCAGCAGATAATCTTCCTGCAAGATCCCAAACTAAGCCTACTTCTTCATTTTGTGCTCAACCTGTGGACCCAGAGTAACCTTGCTCATATTGCCAGAGAAGACCCCAGCGAGCTGGGCCTGGGGAGAGATGTGTATTGATCTCCAATGCTTAAGGGATTTTTAAAGGGTAATTTTGACAATGGAGGATTTGGCTTCTCCACTGACTTCAGAATCCAAAGCTTTTATTGGACCTCTTGGGCCTCTGCCTTTGTCCTTCTTCAACCCTGTCTTGCAGGACCCAGGGTCCACGGCTTCTGTTGCCAGCCGATGAGGTGGGGGCTGCTTACAGCAGCAATCTGGCTACCATTTGGCTTGAGGTGGCCTTCTCTGTGTGGTTTTTGTACCCTATATGACGATAGAGGCTGAGCTCCCTGCTGGCAGCCCGCCATGTGGGTGACCCACCTTGGAAAGGGACCCTCCAGCCCCGTTGAGCAGACGCTGCCTGGAGCAGAGACAAGTGGTCCCTGCTGAGTCCCAGGCTGTACATTCATGAGCAAAATACATAGAAATTGCCAGCTGGGCACGGCGGCTCATGCCTGTAATCCCAGCACTTTGGGAGGCCGAGGCAGCCGGATCACCTGAGGTCAGGAGTTCAGGGACTGGGGAGGGGTCGCATCCATACTGTTCAGCACTCAGTGCCTGCTTGGCAGGAGGGGCTCACAACTTTTTTTTTCCTTTTAGACAGAGTCTCGCTCTTGTCGCCCAGGCTGGAGTGCAGTGGCACATCTCAGCTCACTGCAACCTCTGCCACCCCGGTTCAAGAGATTCTCCTGCCTCAGCCTCCTGAGTAGCTGGGATTACAGGTGCCCGCCACCACGCCTGCCTAATTTTTGTATTTTTAGTAGAAACAGGGTTTCACCATGTTGGTCAGGCTGGTCTCAAACTCCTGACCTCATGATCCACCCGCCTTGACCTCCAAAAGTGTTGGGGTTACAGGCGTGAGCCACCGCGCCCGGCCCACAACATATTATTTTAACGCTGAAAGAATAAATGAATTGGGAGGGTGCTCAGAGGTTATGCAGGTCCAACACCCACCACAGCAGAAATTCCCACCGTGATAACCCTGGCAGGTGATAACCTTTGGCTTAGACGCCTGTAGCAGGGAGAGCTCACTATATCACGGAACAGCCTATTCCATTAGGTTTTTAAAAAGCGTTTCACTGTGATATTAAGAATCATCTCCCTATGATCTTTCACGCCTGCTCTCCAGGCCTTCACCAGCCCGACTGCCTCCTGGAAGAGGGTTCAAGCTTGCCGTATCCTGTGCACTGGTGATGAGGCCCCAGACAGGTCTCTGGCCCTCTGGATCCAGGTACCTTTATGCACCCTGGAATGACTTATTTCAGGATGGTGGGGGCACCAATACATCCTCAGGAATTCTGAAAATTTGTAAAAATTAAAGAAGAGTTCATCTGGTGGCACAGTTTTTTCTTTTTAAACTTAAGATGATAGGAAAAGCTGAAGAAAGTACCACCTGAAATCTACATCTTAGGCGATCTTATCCAAAGTAATTTGGATACATCGGGATCCAGGTTCTGTCTCTCTGATCTCCTATTTAGAGACACCATAAAAGATCGTCTCTGATCTTGGGCTACACTCCACTGTTGCAACGTGATGGGCAGTGGTTCTATTTCTCCAGGTTAGAACCTCTCAGGGGAGTGGCTCCACCTTTAGGGACCTTTCTGTCCTGTGGGTCCATCTGATTTTATCTCCTCTGAGCGGGTGCAGGATGCCCAGGGGCCATGCGGAGAGGAGAGGGTGCAGCCCTGGGAATCTGGTGCAGGTGACCTCTTGTCCTGGCCTGTAAGGCCGGCCCTGTGTTCTCTGAGAGGTCAACCCTCTGCATAAGTATGCTCTCAAGGTGTGGCCTCAACCAAAAAAATAAACAAGATGAAGCCTCAAAGTTCAGCTCCATTGTGGCTATTGTGTTTGTACCAGAGACTTTTGTCTGGGACCTGGCAGGAGTCTTGAAGCCTGGTGTTGCTCTGCGTAGGCTGCTGAAATGACAAGGGGACAGCTCAGCTCTGGACAAAAAACACCTCCCTGGACGCTAAGACATCATGCTTTACCCCCAAGACCTTAACGAGGATGGAGAAAACCACAGAGTGAATGCTGGAACTTCCCGGGGCGTTCCCTTCCTCACTCAGTAACCCCAGCATCAGACTCGGTCCTTTTCATTTTAATCAGTCCCGTAAGTCAGCCTCTACCTTTCAAAGGAATCTGAGGAACCTTCCTGCCAACTCTCACTGAGCTCCTGCGACACTTGAGGATGTGGGCCAGGCTCTTGTGTAGGTTAAGGAAGTCTGAGAAGAATAGAGATTATAGGAAACAGTCCACCTTTCTTTACAAGGCCTTGCTTTGCATCCCTGAAATCTCAGATTCAGCTCTTACAATGAAGTCCTGTTGTAGAAAGAGCTGGCCTTTTATCACCACTTAAAATCTAATTAATCCATATTGAAGCACAAAGATTTCTGTTGTATTTTAGGGTGAGGGGTCATAGAGCCCTCTTTGTTCAACCTTAGACTTACAATCATCAAGCATTGGGGATATAATTTTACCAAATTGGAAGGTAACAGATCAAGTCCTTATCAGAAAGCCTAACTCATAGTTTTAACAGAGTCCTTCGTCCTTTACATGAAACATTATATTCAAGAACAAAAACACATTTCAGAGTGCCCAAAGAGTTAATGACCACAGCTTATATTCCAGGCAGCATAGAACCAAGATCATCACATTACCGTCAACCACAAAAGACAGCAGATCCTATAGGGGTGGCAAAGTCCTAAGACTTGTCGCAATGGCTTTGATCTTTAGAATAGCGATGCAATCTGTTGGACTTTTACTATCTTTCCTGGGATGGATTTTATCCATTATTACAACTTATTTGCCACACTGGAAGAACCTCAACCTGGACTTAAACGAAATGGAAAACTGGACCATGGGACTCTGGCAAACCTGTGTCATCCAAGAGGAAGTGGGGATGCAGTGCAAGGACTTTGACTCCTTCCTGGCTTTGCCTACTGAACTCAGGGTCTCCAGGATCTTAATGTTTCTGTCACATGGGCTGGGATTTCTGGGCCTGCTGGTCTCTGGGTTTGGCCTGGACTGTTTGAGAATTGGAGGGAGTCACAGAGATCTCAAGAGGCGACTGCTGATCCTGGGAGGAATTCTGTCCTGGGCCTCGGGAATCACAGCCCTGGTTCCTGTCTCTTGGGTTGCCCACAAGACGGTTCAGGAGTTCTGGGATGAGAATGTCCCAGACTTTGTCCCCAGGTGGGAGTTTGGGGAGGCCCTCTTTCTGGGCTGGTTTGCTGGACTTTCTCTTCTACTGGGAGGGTGTCTGCTCAACGGTGCAGCCTGCTCCAGCCACGCTCCCCTAGCTTCGGGCCGCTATGCAGTGGCGCAAATGCAAACTCAGTGTCCTTACCTGGAAGATGGGACGGCAGATCCTCAAGTGTAAGACTCCGACAAGGCCAGAGATGTATCCTGTATCAACTGTGATGACAAAGACCTCTTTGCTTTGTAGCTAAATCTGTGATGCTCACGTTTTCTCATTCACTATTTTTCTACAGTAGGTAGACCCACTTCCCTCTAAAATCTGGAGAATAATGAAGGAAAAATCTTTTATCTAAAAGAAAATGATTATGGTAAGCATTATATAGGTAGAAGTGAAACAAGCTTCATTGATCTGGTTATTGAAATTAATGTGGTGGCTGTCCAATATAGTCGGTTTCAAGCGTTAATGTGTAAATTTCATATTAGAAAGCTTTTTTCTGTTTTTCTTTTTTGTTGTTGTTGTTGTTGGTAGTTAGAAATGATCTTTAGTTTCTGTTTCCTAAAGAAAAAAACTAACAATCTGAAAATTTTAAGTGTTCTACTTTAGCAAAACCACATGCTAAGCCAGCCCCAAAGTTATTTCCACAACAACGACTCTTTTCTTCTTTGAACAGAAATGGTTTGTGTTTAGGATATTACCAGGTACTCAGTGCGACAAGATTTTATGAGGCTGAAGAGTTTTCAGTACCTTGTGATCCTCTCAGATTTAAAATGCTGGCCAATCTCTTCTCTCATCCTTTCCCTCAAAATCTTCATATTAAAAAAAGAAAAACAATTCCAAAGACATTTTTCTTGATATCCTGATATCGTCAGGTCATTTGAATAAAACCTTTCCTTTGTTCAATGAAAAATCACTAACATGGGGATATATACTTTAGTGGTGAATAAACAGAAATGCTGACTCCAACCTGCAGAGTCCAAATGCTGAACTCTTTCCTCGGCATAGAAAGCATATATAAGAAAAAAAGTGTTTATACACACAAGCGTGAATTTGACAGAAAGGCATGCAGATAAATAAACTAGATATGTAGTTCAGTATTGCTTCATATGCCATGTGGTATATGTAGCCTGAGGAATTT
Organism: Symphalangus syndactylus; assembly: GCF_028878055.3. NCBI lineage: Eukaryota > Metazoa > Chordata > Mammalia > Primates > Hylobatidae > Symphalangus > Symphalangus syndactylus. The sequence goes on along the minus strand of NC_072426.2, from coordinate 156,488,086 downwards.
CTGAAACACAGGCCCGAGTTAAGGTGTAGAGAGATTTCTGATAAGATTGATTTATTTGGTTAAGAAATACTTTTCTTAAACCTATTTTTAAAAAATAACACTCAGTATTAGCATAACATGCACATTTGAAATGTGAGAACTTATTATACGAGATGAAAATCTGACAGGTGCAATTAGTGAGATACAAAGCAGGAGGAGTTGAACCAAAACCATCAGTTAAACATTTTGCATTTAGACTTAATTCTTTGTTAGAAAGGTTGGGAATAACATGAAAGCCATTTTAACCTTAACAATGAAAGGAGGACTATTATCACTTAATTATATTTCAGTGATAAGCTGCTTTCTGTAAAATCCAGCCCAAAGGACACAAACACGGTCTTGGCCACACCTTAGCATTACTGGTTGGCGGCATTATTTCCCTATCCTTTTCTGAAACCCATTCAACATGGAATCAAACAATAGCAACTCTGGCAAGAATCCTCCTATATACACAGTGAAGAAATATTTCTGAGTTTCATAAGTTATAACACAAGTGTCACACTTCTTTTCACAGCAACTGAAGGGCAGGAGTTAGTTTGGCTAAAGCTCTCAGGACATTATAATGGCTTTAGTATTTAGAACTGTGGCTCAACTAGCTGGTGTTTCATTATCGTTGCTGGGATGGGTTTTATCCTGTCTTACAAATTACCTGCCACACTGGAAGAACCTCAACCTAGACTTAAACGAAATGGAAAACTGGACCATGGGACTCTGGCAAACCTGTGTCATCCAAGAGGAAGTGGGGATGCAGTGCAAGGACTTTGACTCCTTCCTGGCTTTGCCTGCTGAACTCAGGGTCTCCAGGATCTTAATGTTTCTGTCACATGGGCTGGGATTTCTGGGCCTGCTGGTCTCTGGGTTTGGCCTGGACTGTTTGAGAATTGGAGGGAGTCCGAGAGATCTCAAGAGGCGACTGCTGATCCTGGGAGGAATTCTGTCCTGGGCCTCGGGAATCACAGCTCTGGTTCCTGTCTCTTGGGTTGCCCACAAGACGGTTCAGGAGTTCTGGGATGAGAATGTCCCAGACTTTGTCCCCAGGTGGGAGTTTGGGGAGGCCCTCTTTCTGGGCTGGTTTGCTGGACTTTCTCTTCTACTGGGAGGGTGTCTGCTCAACGGTGCAGCCTGCTCCAGCCACGCTCCCCTAGCTTCGGGCCGCTATGCAGTGGCGCAAACACAAGATCATCATCAACAACTGGAGACGAGAAACACCAACCTGAAAAACTAAGCCAGACGGGACAAGTGTCTGTTGTTCAGGAGACGCCTGCTCACCACTGGATTTGGTAGGATGCCCCGCTCTAGTCATCTCACTGTGCTTTTGATTTTTGAAAACGCATTTTTTCCTGTGGCTATTAAACTATAGTTTCTTTCCAAGACTGGTAAGCCATTTTTATCTTCTACTCTGAGACCAAAACCAATCAAGACTGAATAGTAATGACACCCATTTCTGTGGATGAGTGTTCTCAATTTTAAAATAGTAATTGCATAGAAATGGTAAATAAAACATTAATCTGTACGTATCTTTGAAGGTATTATTCATATGGAGCGGCATCATTTGACAAATCATTTACTTCTTTCAGGTGTTTAAGATAACCTAGTATAATAAGCCTGAGGTCTTGTTGCATATTTATTTAAAATGCATGATGTCTTATTATATAAAATAATTATTAGCTCTTTAAAAGCTTTCGAGGTGAAAGGTGGACACATCATCTCCTTCTGAATCAGAGACCTCAGTGTCTCTATGGAGCCTTTTTCAAAAGGCAGCCACATTCAGTCATGCCTTCTACACTGTCAGAGGCAGGAGGGCGACCTTGGGTTTTGGATGATTCAAGTAGACTCTGCCACACAAACGTCCTTCTGCATCCTGTGCTCTGTATTTCATGGGCAGCGTTTCTGGCTTCCCCGGCACTGAGCAGCCTGTGGGGGGCATGGCAGGGCAGGACTGGGGTGTGCGGGTAGAGAACCTCCTGGGCCGGCTGCCTCTCCATGGAGCGCACTGCCAGCCCAGGTGCAGCGACCGCAGAGCACATCTTCTGGAGCCCTTCATTTCATTTGCCCAATGAAAAAACTTCGTCCTTTTTTATCAGCAATACATATAGTTCCAACGAGAACTAGTCATCACAAACTGCCGGCCTGGGGATTTCTTCATGAAATATTTTGTATTTGCTCAGTACATGGTTCAAGGAAACTCTTGTGTTTGTGCCAATCAGGGAAATAAACTGAACAATAAACAACACTGAAATAGAGTATTAGGCAATACGTAGCTTTGTTTTTTTTTTTTTTAAAAACCCACTGAATTTTTTTCCACCCACAAACACATGGAAAGTGCAGAAACCAGTTAATCTATGTGATGTATTTGCATACGTTTACAAACAAGACAAATTAAAACAGAAACATGTTCAGAATTTAACCTGATTAAATATTAAGTTCAGTCCTGAGCTTTTGATATTTAATACAATATAGATAAAGCAACAGCAAAAAATTTTAATTTATTTGATTTGCATGCTACAGAGATTTAGCTAAACTTTGTTCATTTGGCTAGCAATATTCTTTTTGTACCTGTAACACTTAAGATTCTGATATACAAAATTGTAATAATATACTGATAATTCAAACTTGAGAACTAAATATTACATTCTTTTTACCCTGTGCGAATAAATTCTACCTTTTAAAAATAGTATTTATAATATTAAAATTCATATTTGTCCATATGGTTTTGTGATCAAGTTATTAAAATGTTTTGTCACTGTGAATCATTTGGGTTAGTACAAATATGACAAGATTATTAAAAGCTGCCTATAAATACATAACACTATTGCTGACTTTTAAAGTGTAGAAAAAGGATTATATTAAAATAAGTTCATCTCTCATGTTAGAAATGAGGAAATTTTGTGAAATACAACAACCAAAAGCATCTTGGTCACAACTGCTAACTACCAGCCTGAGACAGATTTTATTCTTTAATACTTGTCTGAAACTTTTTGTATTACAAAAAGTCAACAGCTAATCTGATGAAAGACTTATAAAGCTGTAAATATTCCAATATAGTCTCTTCTGTGTCAAATATTTAAAATGGCCAGAATCAAACTATATATTAAACAGAACATAAATAAGACTGTAAATAAATAAATGAAGAAAATAAAATCGTACGGAACAACTACACATAATTCTATCGACATTTTCATGGTCAAACTAAGACGCTGAAAACAGCTCACCTTCATTTACCTCTACGTTAAATAAACTTCTGCCTTTCACATTTGACCTTGACAAGGGTGAACTGTATTCTTTTTCTAGTTTTCCTTAGTCATCTAATAGAATGAACTGGGCAGCCTTAAAGGACTGTACTCAGTCAATTCACTAGGCTGGTTTTGGTTCAAAGTAGTGTCTGCCATGTCCAGTTATGTCTTCAGAGAAATTTGTATGTAAGTGGTGGGACATTTAGGAAAAAATAATTAAAGTTCTAGGCTCAGAAGTTGCTTAATTTGAACTTCGATTCCAATAACACGAACTTTCCAAAATATATATAATTGCTTTCAAGAAAATAAAAATTCTTGCTAGTGAGCATTCTAACTGAGGAACACAACTTTTTTTTTCTTTAAGGGGTCCATTCCTTTAAGACAATTTTGGATTTCTTTAAAAAATCTATTTTATTTGCTATATTAGATAGCTAACCCAAAATTGTTTCTGAGTAATAAGTATGGTTTACATGGCCTAAATACTATATATTTTAAAAGCCTTGATGCTCACAGAGCTGCACTGAGGATCTGTTTTTTTAAGAAGTGCCTGGGTCGGGTAAGGCGAAATTCTAAACTGGAGGACACATTCGTCAGTTTATCTCTCTAAACTTGTTCATCCAAAATAGGCTTTTTAAATAAACAATTTAGCTTATACTTCAAATTAATAATCCCCCCAGGTACATTCTTCCCTTTGCCTCCCAACTATTTACCATAAATTATAGATAGAATCTCCTAAAAATGAGAGCTATGAAGTAATTTCTACTAAATGTTAGAAATCTGCTGGATAAACGCTTTTTTGTTTTTGGCAACTTTGATTCTATCAAGACATCTTTTCCCCTCTTCTTGGTTATACCAAATGAGTGCCGATGCGTTTCCCTCCACACCTCCAGCTCTCTCTGTCCTCAGAACACAGGGCCACCACTTGGCACCATTCTTAGATTTAGGGCAAAACACTGGTGCAAGCCAGAAACTCCCTTTTGAACACTTATGCAAATTCAGGCTGAGTGAGACAAACCAGCTGCTCATTTGATGAGCTTATTTGTATCTCTACGTGGCTGGTGTTCTTTCTTCTCCCGGCCCTCAGTGTCATGAATCCCAAGATCTTTCATGTAGCCAAGAGTAGTGCTCCTTTGTATGCTTATTCTTATGTTTATTCTTAAGAGCACTTGGTAGTTTATATCTTAGTTTTCTTTAGAAAAATATAAAAGGACAAAAAGAAAATTGTCTTAAGGAAACCAGGTGTCCCCGCACAGGTGATGGCCGTGAAAGCAGCATCCATTTCAGGTGGACTTTGGAACGCTGCACTCCAGCGTGTGCTCACACTGCCTCCAAATGGAAAGCGCTCCTCTCCTCGCCAGCGCAGATACCACGTGGCGCTGCTGCCATGGGCACAGCCCACTCACAGGAACACAAAAGAGAAGCAAAACCACCTGCTGAACCAAGTCGTTTCTCAACAGTCGGCTCAACAGTACGCACATGGGGTACTGCCTCTATTCCATTTTTACAAAATAAAGTCCACTGGCAATGCGCACATACTGGGCAACATTTGTGTACCAGGTTATCCCATTTTTCTTATCTGATTTTTTCTTTTTTAAGCACATAAAAATTACACTCGAGGTACTTTACAAATTAACGTGTTGAAAATCTGATATGAAATAAAGTTCTTCAAGAGTTGACAGTTATGTTACCAAAAAAAAACCAAACACCAAAACAAAACCACAAATCTTCAGTCTTTTACCCTCCCTAAGAAAGTGAACAGATGAAAAAATAATTTCTCAAGTCATGTAATCACACATCATCAGCTGGCAGGGAGGGGATGCTTATCTTTGCTCTGGTGAAGTAGGCAATCTTCTCCCTAGAGTTGGGGTGAGAAATAAATTGACTTAAATATGACGCCAAAAATACTCTGGTACCATTAAAACAGTCCCCAAGACCTGCAGTGGCAGTGATGTCTCTGGAAGCACAGGCAGAAGCTCTTTTCCTTAAGCAGAACTCCATTTAAAACCAAGAGAGCCTCTGCTTGCTAAAGGCAGGGTATCAAGGAGAACTGCAGCTCTGGCTCACGGAAGTCACCTATAGACCAAGGCCGTAAGTTCCCTTCAGGGCACTTCCAACAGAAGACAGTTTTTAAACTAGCAGGGGTTTGGTCTAGGATGGGTGTTTCTGAACTAGGTAGCAGAAGACTCAAAAGACCCAAAATCCTATGTGGAAACTTCTCAGTAACCTCACAGAAAAGTATGTAATACCAGGAAAAGTCTTTAAAATTGAACCGTGCCGGGGCAGGGACAGCCTGACGAGCGACACCACGACTCAAATGAAAGAAGGAGGAACTCACTATCTGAAAGGTAGTAATGCCCTGGTCCCAAAGCAGCTGAGAGGCTGAGACAGGGCAGAGCGGTTTTCAGGTGAGGAGAGTACTTAGAAAAAAGACAAACAGTGCGTCTCTTTTCCTACAGAACTTCACACTGTACATGGCATTTGTGCCGTCAGCACGTATTTCTTGAGGGCATATTACATGCAAGGGCGTGCTGGTAGCTGAAGAATCAAGCACTGGCTCTCCCTTGCGAAATAACAGTCCAGATGGGGGAGGAGGGGCGGGTTAGAAACCAGAGCTGAGGTGGGGATGTTCTGAAGACTAAGAAAGGATAGAGGAGAAAAGGAGGAGTGAGAACACTGTGGACACTGGAATGAGCTACTGCTGTGAACAGTGTCCTTTAAATTTGTTCAATTCATAAGAGGGAAACGAACGAAAAATGCCACGAGTGTGGGTGTGATGTCAGCAGAGGCCTTAAGGCGCAGCTGCTAACTGGGGTGTTTAAAAATACCTGAACTAGTTGCCAGCGCCTGCATTTGAGATATTTCACATAAAATTGAAGGCCAGGGACCATCGGGCTCCTGATTCCAGGTCAAACAAGCAGCTGGGGTGGTGCCGGGCAGAACGGCCCAGGCCCCACCGCTGCCTGATCTCACCACCCCAGGCCAGGCAACGGCAGCCATGCAAATCCCACGCTTCCAGCATGTTCTGTCTCACCCTGGTCCATCTCATCATTCTCATCACTTGCCTGGTGATATAATGGCTTCGTATCTTAAGGGAAGCTGGGAATGTTCATGGATTCCTTGCTTCGGGTTTCAGCAACAACTGCGAGTTGTGTGACTTTCCATGCTAGACAATGCTGCTTACTCTCTAAGTGACCACAGCACCAGGGACATGGATGGGTTCCCCTCACCTGCAGTTCTAAAACCCAAGTAGTGGCACTCCCTGAAAGTCACAAATGTGATTCTTTAGCAGAAAAGAGGGTGGAAAAACCTCTCTATCACAAGGTGTTGCAGAAAAATCAAAGGGCTGTGAGCCCACTAAGGCACACTGCTGCTGCCACACGGTGCGTGGCCCTGCCCTCCCGCTTGGCACCAGACCCCAGCCTTCCATAGCTGTCCCTGCTCCACCATGTGACCTAGCTTCCCCACACTTCAAAAACACTCGCTTTTTCCGGGCTTCTCCCCTTTATGCTTAAACGCTTTCCAAAGACTCATCTATATAAAACCTTAATCAAAACCAAATAAAAACGCAATAGGAACAAACCTGTTTGCTGAGCTCCCTCCAACGGGGCTGAAACCATCTAGCATGCTCACCAGGGATCCCGGATGTACTTTTCAGTTCTCTCCGTCAATCTCCTCTCCCCACCCTCTGGCCCCAGGCTCCTGGTTCTCCTCTGACCTCTCCAGCCACTCCTTCTAACATCTCTTTTGGGGCAAGCCCTTCAGTGACTGGTGCCCACCAGACCTCCTTTCCCAGTCCCCTCACATTTTCTGGGATGTCTGGTCCATTTCCACTGATGAGACCAGTGCATTGAAGATGAGCACTCCCATTTTTAAATCTCTATCCTGACCCCTAACCCTGGCTTTAGATTTTTATTTCCACTTGTCTACTGGTCATGGTTACCTCGCTGGCCTGCTGGCATTGCCTGGTGTGCCATGGCAGAGGTCAGCATCCTCCCCACACCCCTGCTCCCCAGCGTTCTCCATCTCGAGCGTTGGCACCACAGGGCAGTCACTGCCCCCCACAAACCTCCCGTGAACCTAACTGGCCACCTTTACCCGCTTCTCCCCAGCCCACTCTCCACAATGCCTCTGATATCTGCCCTACGTAAAACCCATCCCCATCATCTGGTTTTGTGCACGGAGAGCCCTGCTGGCCGCCCCATCAGAGACCGCGGATGGAAGCCTTCTGCACAGCTTCCAAGGCCTGCGTGGTCTGAGCCCAGTTCTCCTGGGCAGGCTCACCAGCTGGCAATTCCCCATGTGCCACAGCTTGGCACTGACTTCTAAGGTCTGTGCCTCTGTCCATGCTGTTCTTCCCGCCTCAATGTCCCACTCAAAACTGCCACCCCTGGGTGCCTAAGGAGCTTGCAGCCATCCTTCCATGACGGGTTCTCTTATCATCTCCTCTGCTGCTGCCCGCAGCCCCAGCACCTGCCCCATACGGATTGAGGCTCCTTCCACATCTCTCACAGGTCCCTACGTATACCTTTAGTTAGCTCTTTCCACATGCACTGCAATGACCTGGTTACCTGCCTGTCCCTGCTACAGCCTAGAGCCCCCCAGAAGAGCAGAACGAATGCACATGTTCTTAGCCTCCACATCTCAGGGCCTGACAAGGTGCAAGGTTTCTGGGGCTGCCCGAGGAATGTCTGTAAAATGAGTGAACAAACCCCCAAAGATGTCTGAGTTTTCTGTACCTTTGTATCCTGTGTCAAGATAGCCCAGTGAGACGTGCTAACAGCTACTAAGAGCTGGGGACACCCTGGGTTCCTGTGGGGAGTTAGGCTTTCATCAGCCTTTAACTCTGCCAGTCACATTTACCACCTCAGGTGCAAATGGAAAATTATATATTCAAGGTAGGGAACAGAGGATTTCTGTCTTGGATCCTAATATTAACTTTCACCGCTCTGAGGTGAATTCCTACACAATCAGACCCCGTGAGGGCAGCCCAAAAGCTGTCCTGGATGGCGCTATTCACCTGAAGGACTGCACCTGCCGAGGCACCTTCTGGCTCTGCTCCCGGAGCCGACACACGTCCTTGGAGACTTGCCTCATCAACTTCTCTGCATTCAAACCTTGCTTCTGCTCTTCTTTGGACTGTTCAGCCTGGAAAAGGGTATAAAAATGTAAGAAAAACACAAAACACTGATTAGAAATCCCTGGAGACACCCTATGAAGCTTGAAAGATTGTGGACTAAAGTCAGGAGGGCAAGCAAGGCAGCCAGTGGGCTGGTGTCCCTTTAACACCCATCGGGGCCAACACCCACATGACCAACTCATGCTGAGCATATGTGGATTTTGGGGTAAGTTCATTTTAATCACATTTTAGAAATCTAATTACACAGGCAATATGTGACAATTTTATTACATCTGAAAACCTAAGAACTCTCAAAAATGAAACTGAAAATTACTCACAGCACTGTTTCCAAAAAATATCTACAGTTAAAGAATGTTTTGGGCAAATACACTTTCAATGTCTTATTTATGTTTTTGACCCTTTTTTTTTTCTAACTTAGCCATTTAAAAAGCTGTTTATTTAAAGTAGAATTTACCAATCAAAAAACCTGCACATGCTGGGCGCAGTGGCTCACGCCTGTAATCCCAGCACTTTGGGAGGCTGAGGCAGGCAGATCATGAGGTCGGGAGATCGAGACCATCCTGGCTAACATGTTGAAACCCCATCTCTACTAAAAATATAAAAAAATTAGCCGGGCGTGGTGGCGGGCGCCTGTAGTCCCAGCTACTCGGGAGGCTGAGGCAGGAGAATAGCTTGAACCCGGGAGGCAGAGCTTGCAGTGAGCCGAGATTGCGCCACTGAACTCCAGCCTGGGCAACAGAGCGAGACTCCGTCTCAAAAAAAAAAAAAAAAAAACCTGCACATATACGTGTATAGCTCAAATAACTTTTACAAATTGAACACACCCATGTAACCAGCACCGGATGAAGGGGAGAACACTCCTGTTTCCAAGAAGCTCCCCTTGGTGCCCTTCCAGCTCTGCCCCAAGGGTTCCCAGCATTCTGACTTCTAATGTGCCTCTTTTGTCCTTGGTACAGATGCAACAGTAAACAGATACTCTTTAGGGTCTGGCTTCTTTCGCTCAACATTATACTCATGAGAATCATACATGCTGTTATATGTAGTTGTAACTCACTTTCCTCACTGCTATATAGTATTCCACGGTATGACTTTACTACAATTTATCATGTTAGTAATAATGAACACTTGGGTACTGTGCATGAACACATTTTAAAATAAAAATGTACTAATGACACTATATTAAAAGTTGTCTTTTCATTTCATTCTTTCACTCATATTCATTCACTCATTCATTCACCCAATCAACAAATATTTGTGGACTGCCTTTTAAGGAAAGGTGGTATAAGTTGGTGAAGAGCAAACATTCAGGTCACACGGCCTGGGGTCAAATTCCATTTCTACCACTTACTAGCGATGTAAATCTGGGCAAGTTGCTTGACCTTCTGCTGTCTTAGTTTCTCCATTTGTAAACTGGGAATAAGTATTTACTTCAAAGTTGTGAAATTTAAATGAGTACATATATATGTAAAGTACTCAGAGCAGTACCCAACACATCATTGACTGTACTATTTCAGAATGAAGCTATTACTGTTGCTTTTTTTTTTTTTTTTTTTTTTTACAATATGCCAGGCTCTGTACTAGGAGGCAGGGTTGTAGTTATGAACAAAACAGATGAAGTCCAGGCTGGGAGGCCAAGGTGGGAAGATTGCTTAAGGCCAGGAGTTTAAGACCAGCCTGGACAACATAGGGAGACACTTTCTCTATGAAAAAAAAAAAAAAAAAGAGCTATGCGTGGTGGCATGTGCCTGTGGTCCCAACTACTCAGGAGGCTGAGGTGAAAGGATCACTTGAGCCTGGGACTTTGAGGCTGCAGTGAGCTATGATCACACCACTGCACTACAGCCTTTGTGACAGAGCAAGACCCTGTTTCAAAAACCAAAACAAACAAAAAAAACAGGTGAAGACCAGTGGCAGAGAAAAACAGCAAAGAACAGAAATTGTCTAATAATTATTAAAAATCAACAATATATTGTTTTTTCTCAGGTTAAACCTTCCTCACATAACATTGAAAAACACAGTCTATTTATTAGAGCAGTTTTAGGTTCATAGCAAAATGGGGTGGAATGTAGAGTTCTCATTTACTCCCTGCCCTGACTCATGTATAAACTCTCCCACTATCAGCATCCTCCATCAGAGTGGTACATTTGTTACAATCAGTGAACTTATATTGACACTTCATTATCACCCCAAATCCATAGTTTATGTTAAGCTTCACTCTTGGTGGTGTACATTCAATGGGTTTTGGCAAAAGTATAATGACATGTACCCACCATTACAGTATCATACAGAGGAGTTTCTTTACTTTAAAATTCTCCTGGGCTCTGCCTATTCCTCCCTCTCTTCCTCCTGACCACTGGCAACCACTGATCTTTTCACTGGCTCTGCAGTTTTCCTTTTTCCAGAGTGTCATACAGTTGGATGATACAGTATACTGCCTTTTTAGACCAGCATCTTCCACTTGGTGTATGCATTTAAGTTTCCTCCATGTCTTCTCATGGCTTGATAGCTCATTTCTCTTTAGTGCTGAAGAGTATTCCATTGTCCGGCTATACTAGTTTATTTAACCATTCACCTACTGAAGGACATCTTGACTGCTTTCAAGTTTTGGCTATTATGAATAAGGCTGCTGTAAATATTCATGCAAAGGTTTTCATGTGGATGTAAATTTTCAACTCATACCAAGGAGCACAAATGCTGAATTGTATGTAAGAATCTGCTTAATTTTATAAGAAATCTACGACTGTCTTCTAAAGCGGCTGCACGATTTCGCGTTTCTGTCAGTAATGACTGAGAGTTCCTGGTGCTCCACGTCCTTGTCAGGATTTCGTGTTGTCTGTGTTTTGCATCTTGGCCACTCTAACAGGTATGCAGAGGTATCTCGTTGTTGCTTTAATCTGCAATTTCTTATTGACATACGATGTTAAATATCTTTTCATGAGTTTATTTGTCATCTGCTTTGGTTAGGTGTCTGTTCAGGTCTTTTGCCGATTTTTAAACTGGATGTTTGTTTTGTATTGTTGAGTTTTAAGAGTTTTTTGTAACTTAGGTAACAGTCCTTTATCAGACATAACTTTTACAAATATTTCTCCCAATGTGTGGCTTGTTTTCTCTTTTTCTGGACAGTGTCTTTCACAGAGAAGTTTTAAATTATAACGAAGTCCAGCTTATCAGGTATTTCTTTCATAGATCATGCCTCTGATGTTGTGTTGTATATGAAAAGTCATTGCCATACCCAAGGTCATCTAGATTTTCTCCTAGGGTAACTTCTAGGAGTTTTATAGTTTACATTCTACATTTAGGTCTGTGATCATTTTGAGTTAATTTTTGTTAAGGGTGTAGAAGGGTCTATATCTAGATTCATGTTTTTTTGCACGTGAATAAATGTCCAGTTCTAGCATCATTTGTTGAAAAGATGATCTTTTTTTATTTTCTTTGCTCCTCTGTCAAAGGTCAGTTGAATATAGTCAGCCCTCTGTATCTGTGGGTTCCACATCCATGGATTCAACCAACCATGAATAGAAAATATTTGGGAAAAAAATGGATGGTTGCATCTGTACTGACATTGTTTTTCCTTGTCATTATTCCATTAATGACATTATTATTACTACATTATACTGTATTACTACTGTCATTAAATACAGCATAACAATTATTTACATAGTATTTAAATTATAATAGGTGTTATAAGTTATCTGGAAATGATTTAAAGTATATGGGAGGATGTGGGTTATATGCAAATACTATACCATATTATATAACGGACTTGAGCATCTGTATCCATGGGGAGTTCTGGAACCAATCCCCACCATCGATGTTGAAGGATGACTGTATATTTAAGTGGGTCAATCTATTTCTAGGCTCTCTGTTCTGATTTGTCTATTTTTTCACCAATACCACACTGCTTTGATTATCACAGCTTTATAGTAAGTCTTGAAGTCAGGTAGCATCAGTCCTCCAACTTTATTCTTCTCCTCCAATACTGTGTTGGCTATTCTGGGTCTTTTGCCTCTCCATATAAACTTTAGAATCATTTTGACTATTACATAATAACTTGATGGGATTTTGAGTGGAATTACATTTAATCTATAGATTGAACGGGAAGTACCAACACCTTGGCAATATTGAGTCTTCCTATACATAAACATGGAATATTTTTCCATTTATTTAGTTCCTTTTACATTTTCTTTCATCAGAGTTATGTAGTTTTCCTCTATAGACTTTATATGTATTTTGTTAAGATTTACAAGTATTTCACGTTTTGGATACTAATGGAAATGTCATTGTTTTTAATTTCAAATTCCACTAGTGCACCGCTGGTATATAGAAAAGTGATTAACTTTTGTATATTAACCTTATATCCTACAACCTTGTTATAATCACTTATTAGTTCCAAGAGTTGTTTCTGTTTGTTTTGTTTTTGGTCAAATCTTTCAGGTTGTCTACATGGACAACCATCTTACGTGCAAACAAAGACAAACAAAGACAATTTTGACTTCCTTCCCAAGCGGTATACCTTTTTTTTTCTTTTCTTGTTGCATCAGCTAAGATCTATAGTGTGATACAGAAAAGAAGATGTGAGAGGGGACATTTTTACTCCGTTCCTAGTCTTAGCAAGAAAGCTTCTCGTTTTTCAGCATTAAGTATGATGTTAGTTGTAGAGTTTTCTACATGTTCTTTAAGGTCCCTTTTATTCCTAGTTTGCTGGAGTTATTTTTAGCATGAGCAGGTGTTGATGTGATCAATTACAATAACTGATTTTGAATGTTAAATCAGCCTTGTGCACCTGGGATAAATCTCCCTTGGTCATGGTATATAATTCTTTTTCTACATAGTTGGATATGATCTGCTAATATTTTGTTAAAGATTTCTGCATCTATGTTCACAAGAGATATGGGGCTGTAGTTTCCTTATCTTTGCCTGGTTTTGGTATTAGGATAATGCTGGCCTCACAGAAGAAGTTGGGAAGCATTCTCTTTGCTTCTGTTCTCCAAAAGAGATTGCAGAGAGTTGATAAAGTTTTTTCCTTAATTTTGGTAGAGGCCAGGCACTGTGACAGACTCAGTGGCTGTCCTCCAAAATCCTACAAATTTTGATTAAGTTGTTTTTCATTTAGTTCAAAATATCTTTTAATTTTTCTTAAGATTTCTCCTTTGACCCATCTGTTATTTAGAAGTGTGCTGCTTAATCTCCAAGTATTTTGGAATTTTCCAGCTATGTTTGTTACTGATTTCTAGTTTAATTCCACTGTGGTAAAAGCAGACAGTGTAAATATATACCTTATGGCCTGGACTGTGGTATCTTGGTGAATGTTCCAATTGAGCTTAAGAAGAGTGTGTCGTCTGTTGTCATTAAATTAAGTAGTCTATAGATATCAATTATATCCAGTTAAGTAATAGTGCTGTTGAGTTCAGTTATGTCTGCTGATTTTCTGCCTGCTGGGTCTTTTTATTTCTGACAGAGGATAATAATGAATTCATCCACTTCTCCTTGTAGGTTTTTTTTTTTTTTTTGCTTCATATATAGTTGGTGCTGTTAGTCACATAGATATTTAAGAATTGTTATCCTGGTCGGGGACACTGGCTCATGCCTGTAATCCCAGCACTTTGGGAGGCCGAGGCAGGTGGATCACCAGAGGTCAGGAGATCGAGACCAGCCTGGCCAACATGGCAAAACCTCGTCTCTACTAAAAATACAAAAATTAACTGGGTTTGGTGGCATGTGCATATAATCCCAGCTACTCAGGAGGTTGAGGTAGGAGAATCACTTGAACCTGGGAACCTGGGTGACAGAGCAAGACTCCATCTCAAAAAAAAAAAAAAAAAAAGTTGTCCCTTCTTGGATAATTAATCTCTTTATTATTCATTATGTCATACTTTTTTTTTAAATCCTGGATAACTTTTCTTGCTCTGAAGTCTGCTCCATCTGAAATTAATATAGCTACTCCCACTTTCTTTTGATTAGTATTAGCATTGTCTACTTTTAGTCCATATGTGTTTTATGTTTAAAGTGGGCTTCCTATATACAAAATACAGCTGGTTCTTTCTTGATCAACTCTGACAAACTGTTTTTTAATTGGTATATTCAGACCACTGATGTTTACAGTGATTAATGAAACAGCTGGAATAATATCTACCAATTTGTTACTGTTTTCTATTTGCTGCCCTTGTTGTTTGTTCCTATGTTTGTCTTCTACTCTTTCACTGCCTTTTGTGGTTTTAATTGAGGACTTTATATAATGCCAATTTTCTCTCCTTTCTTAGCATGTCATTTATATTTCTCTCTTACTTTTTCTAGTGGTTGCTCTGGAGTTTGTATTATGCTATCCAAATAACATTACACCACATCATGAGTAGTACAAGTACCTTATAATAACAAAATATCCCCCATTCTTCCCTCTCGTCCCTTGCATCACTGCTGCCACTCATTTACTTCTACGTAAGCATACACACATGTGTACATAACTGAATACACTGTTGCTATCATTACTTAGAACAAATTATTTATGTGATTAAGAATAAGAAAAATTCTTATTTTACCTTAATTTATTACTTTTTCAATACTCTTCCTTTGTTTACATAGATCCACGTTGCTAACATATCATTTTCCTTTTCTCTGAAGAACTTTTTTATTTTTATTTTTATTTATTTTTTTTGAGACGGAGTCTCGCTCTGTCACCCAGGCTGGAGTGCAGTGGCGCGATCTCGGCTCACTGCAAGCTCTGCCTCCCGGGTTCACGCCATTCTCCTGCCTCAGCCTCTCCGAGTAGCTGGGACTACAGGTGCCCACCACCACGCCCAGCTAATTTTTTGTATTTTTAGTAGAGACGGGGTTTCACCGTGTTAGCCAGGATGGTCTCGATCTCCTGACCTCATGATCCGCCCGCCTCGGCCTCCCAAAGTGCTGGGATTACAAGCGTGAGCCACCGCGCCCGGCCCTCTGAAGTCCTTTTAACATTTCTTGCTAGGCAGGTCTACTGAGCACAAATGTCCTTAATTTTTGTTTGTCTGAAAAAATATTTATTCTCCTTCACTTTTGAAGAATAATTTTGTGTTTGGGTAGAGAATTCTATGTTGGTTTCTTTTTCCTCTTAACAATTTAAATTACTGCATCTCACTCTCTTCTTGCTTGTATGATTTCTCAGGAAGAGTCAGGTATAATACTTATCTTTGCTCTTCTATAAGGAAGTTTTTTCCCCTCTGGCTTCTTTCAAAATTTTTTAATTTTTAATTTTCTGCCGTTTGGATATGCTTAGGTGTAATGTTCTCTCTGTGTGTGTGTATTTATTTTGCTTGGTGTTTTATGAGCTTTCTGGCTCTGTGGTTTAACGTTTGACATTAATTTGGAGAGTCTCAGTCATTATTCCTTCAAATATTTCTTCCGTTCCCTTCTCTTTCTTCTGGTATTCCTATTACACACATTGTACATCTTCTGTAGTTGTCCCACAGTTCTTGGATGTTCTGTTCCTTCTTTTTTTTCCAGTCTCTTTTTTCTTTGCTGTGCAGTTTGGTAAGTTTCTATTGACATATCCTCGAGTTCAGATATTCTTTCTTTAGTCATGTCCAGTCTACTAGTGAGTCCATCAAAGTTATTTTTCATGTCTGTTACAGTGTTTTTGATCTCTAGAACTTCTTTTTGATTCTTGCTTAGAATTTCCATCTCTCTCCTTATGATGTCCATCTGTTCTTGTATATTGCCTACTTTTTCCCTTATAGCCCTTAGCATATTGATCACAGTTATTTTAAATTCCTGGTCTGGTAAGTCCAGCATCCCTGCCATATGTGAGTCTGGTTCTGATGCTTGTTTTGCCTCTTTAAACTCTGTTTTTTGCCTGTTAGTATGCCTTGTAATTTTTAGTTCAAACCCAGACGTAAGATACTAGGTGAAAGAATTCTGGTAAACAGCCTTTAGTTTTGTGGTAAGACAGGGGTAAAGAAGGAAAGTGTTCTCTATAGCTCTATGAACAGGTTTCAGTCTTTTAGTAGCCTGTGCTCCTGGGCTACGAGTTTCACAAGTGCTTCTCAGTCTCTCCCCGTCCTTAGGTGGAACAGAATATCTAGGATGGGCTGGAGTTGGGTATTCCCCTTCTTCCACATGGAAGACTAGAGGGGGTTAGAGTTGAGTATTTCCCTTACCAAAGTCAGTTAAGTTCCGATAACATAGTTTCTCCTGAGGGCAGCCCTTGATAAAAAAAACAGAATGCTTTCGTGTGTTTCAAATGGCTTCTTTTTTCCTCCCTTTGCCAGAATCAGGGGAAGATTTTTCTTTGACATCCATCGTGAAGACCCAGTCAAGCTCCTGGAAGTAAAACGAACAAAAGTGTGGAGAGCCCCTGACTTCTCATGACTGGGTACTCCTGCAGTTTTTAACTCTCGGACTTCTCTACAGTGAGCCTCCAGCAGTATGTTAATTACAGTTTAGGTTTTCTTCCCTCAGTATTGGTTCCTGCAGAGGTCACTGCTCACAGGTTCTTGCTCCAGTAAGTTGTGATTCTTTGTTCTGCTTGCCTGTCTCTCCAATTGTGGGGGCAGTAGTTTGCCCTATGACCTCACCTCTCTGACTGATCTAAGAAGAACTGATTTTTCATTTTGTTCAATTTTTTTTATTTGCTGTTAGATTGAAGACTTCAAACTCCTTATATGTTGGACCAGAAACCAGAAGCCTGTAACTTTTAATGATTTCATAACACTCAACTTAGTAGCTACAGCTTAATTATCTAACAAACCCTCTACAATCACCTATTTAAATTATTTCTAGGCTGCGATGTTCATTCAGTGGGATTTAACATTTAAAAATCTTGGTAAATGAACATGTGGCGATATTAGATTTGGAGATAAATAAATGCAGGCATGTACTATATAGTTTAAAAAAACTCTCCACAATAAGCCTACATCAGTGTATTCATATAACTGTTTATCTTACTCCATTATCAGGGAAAAACTAATGTTAATTTGTACTTTGAGTTTTAAAAACACCTAATATTGTAAAATACTGAATAAAGCTTCCCTGATATAAAATCAAAATTTACGTTTATTTATCAGTAAGTATTAAATAGAAAGACAATTCTTTAGCTATGTAAACAAACTGTGAAATAGAAAATAAGGCTTAAATTATGAATGTGCTACTTGTTACTCCTCCTACACTCATATTAGAAAGTTACATAATTCACGGTAAGGACTGTCGTCATGGGGTAAAAGGGCCACGATGACTCTGTTTCCCATTTGCTGTCCTCCACCCAAGGCACTGACTCCCTCTTGTAGGTATGCTAAAAGGCTGCCTAGTTATTAACTTAGGGTATGGCTCAAGGTTTGCCTTGGTGGCTGAGATGTTTACACTGGGCCCAAAAGCTTCAGGAGGGCAAAGGATGTGTCTGTTTAACATAATTCATAAAGGCTCAGGTGCTCAATACATTTTTTGAACCAGTCGTTTATTTCTGACAACTGCCTATATTTGCAGAAGTTACTTGCAATGTTGTCTTACAAAAGGAATTAATTAAATCAAATGGCTGGAGACTTCATTATATAATACATATCCATTTAATAAGGTGGAGTGGTCTCGTCTTAAATCAATCTTGCCAATACATACTTAAAAACAGTTGCTATCTCTATCTGACAGATACACAAATCCTTTTTTTTTTTTTTTTTTTTTTTTTGAGATGGAATCTTGCTCTGTCACCCAGGCTGGAGTGCAGTGGCACGGTCTCGGCTCAACCTCCCCACCTCCTGGGCTCAAGCAATTCTCCTGCCTCTGCCTCCAGAATAGCTAGGATTACAGGCGCTTGCCACCATGCCCAGCTAATTTTTACATCTTTAGTAGAAACGGGGTTTCACCATGTTGGCCAGGCTGGTCTTGAACTCCTGACCTCAAGTGATCTACCCACCTCAGCCTCACACAATGCTGGGATTACAGGCATGAGCCACTGCACCCAGCCTCTATCTGACAGATATACAAATCTAATTTAATTTATTTGTGTCTTGAGGGACAGTGGGGCCTTCTAAATATGTGAGTTGGCGTCTGTCAATTTTTTGGAAAGCTGCTTTAAGAGAAGGGATTCTAAGCAAAATCTCTGCTGTGAATACAGGGTAACTTTCCTGTTCACTTTCCCTCCCAATTCTCACTGGGGATGTTGGGGAAACTAAGCTAACCAGCAGTGCTTTGAGAAGCTGCCTCTTACTGTACCTGACAGAGAGAGAGAGATCAACGTCGACATCGACTCAGGCCAGAACCAAGCAGTTGACGTAAAGAGGTAGAAGAGAAAACAGCTTAGGCAAAGGTCTAAAGGTGGTGGGTAGCCTGCGCCTGCAATCTAAGCTGATGGATAGTCCCACAATTGCGATCCTTCTAGACTTGAAAAGCCAATTGCTTCTGTTATAACTTAAGCAGTTAGAAACATTAGAAGGAAATAAGACTGGTGCTGGCAAAAAGGGCAATTAAGGACCTGGTCACCCCATGTGCATCCACTGTTTCAGACACCTTTAAGGCCAGGAAATCAAACAAGGTCTTCAGGCTTAAAAGACTTGACAAAGACAAGATCTTTGACTATGGTTCACAGCCAAACTGATACTATCAGCAATTCTCTTATGAAGAATTTATGCTTTAGGAATACTAGTGTGACCAGAAAGGTGCAAAAATATGCATAGAAGTGTGTGTTTCCACATTGTTTATAATAGAAAATTTGGGAAATTGTTATTAGAATATTAAATAACTGTGATAGAGCTATACAAATGAATGCATTAAAATAATGAGTTACAGTAACATTTACTAATATGGAAAGCTGTTCATCACATACTATTAGAATTAAGTGAGGGAAAGAAGCAAATTTCAGAACAATCTATCTTTATGACCCTATTTTTGTACAACCCTTTCAAATAACACTAACATACACACGTTGCATAAAAAAATAGCTGGAAGGATATACACCAAATTGTCAACAGTGGTAACCTCTGGGAAGTACAACTCCGAGAAGGACTTCTAGTTTTTGCTTTATATAGTTCCGCATCACCTGAATTTGTTATAATAACCATGTGTTACTTAAACATTTTTTAAAAAATTAAAATATTCTCAAAGCAAAAATATCCTAAACTCACTTTAAATCTGCAAATAAAAATACTGTGGCACTTTTAGGAAAGATGAGCTTTTATGAAAACTCTTTATCCAGCAAATACTTATAAAGAATCAATTATACTCACGCTATTTTATGGAAAGCTAAATAACCCACAATGGGGCATCCCTAGTACTTTGCTAATCATCATCTACTGCAATAAGTTTTGATTTTTTTCATCACACAGTGTCTTTTTCCAGGTATTTTTTTTACTGCCCCCCCATTTCCTCTCCCTGTTTTGAAAGAGTTCATCTATAAAAGCAGCCTATATTTGTTAAGTAACAGTTCTCTCTTGATTACTTTGTAATTGATGAGATAATGTAGTTGCCAGCTGGAGCTTGTGAATTTATGTGATTCAAGTACAAGGGTGACCAATGTGATACTTTAGTTACTTTGTGAAGTCCTATCTTTAGTAAATGGGTAATTTTTCATTAGGTCCCAGATAAGGAACTGTTGACTTAGTACACACTGAGAAATGACTTCTATCTTGCTATGGTATGTCAAATTACTAAATTAGTAAATATACTAAAAATTTTGCTGCTATCCAAATTCTTCATGAAATACCATAAGAAAAAAAATCACTCTTAAAACAGACATCTGTTGACTGATTTAACAAGGGATATATCAGGAAAAGTCGGGGAAGGAAATGAATCATGCATAGGTAAGAAAATCTAACCCACTTTTCTTACCTAGAAGTGATTTTATCAGATAGGAAATAGGACAGGCTCGCAGGACCCTGTTGCGTCTTTGCCACCTTCCACAGGAACGGAACATAGAGGATCTATCCTATCCCTTGCAGAGACGTCTTTTGGCAGTCCCTCTAAGTAGTGTAATGGCTGCTGACGTTTTCAACTTCTAGCATTTCTATGCTGACTACAAAATTACTTTGAAACTTGGCTTTGTTTTACAAAAAAATAAAGCTGACCAGGGAACACTGGAAGATATTTCCTTCCCTGCTGAATAAGAATATATTTTACTGAAGACTGTGTCTCTATGTTTTTATATTTATATCTGTATCTATATCTTTCTCCACAAATTAGGTGGCAAAACATATAGAATTATTATCAGCTGCTAATAATCAATACCAAACAATTTTGTAGGTAGTTAAACCTCAGTGCTGGATACTTTTCTGTAATCATTAAGATTTTGTTGAATGAAGTGTATTAATATCTTTGGCATAATTTTAAAAATAGATCTAACTTTTAAGAGTGTTAACATTTGCGTTATTTTAAGCTTTACAAAAAGTCTAGCAATTCTGCAGTCTAGCACCATAGAATTTTGGCATTTTGACAGGGAAACACTCTATGGAAAAAAAAAAAAGAAATTCCTGCTTTGTAAGGACCACGGGGCTCCTCTGGAAGAACCCCAGTCCTCTCTCGGCATGCTTTTCCCCTCACCCCGATGAATCACAATAAGATGCCTGGCTTATGAGGCCCGGGAGCCACTTCGAGCGCTGCGGACTCCAGAAGGGTGTGCGTCACCTCCAGTTTACATCATGGGAGCCCAACCCACACAGAGGCCCAGTGATTTATTCATAGTTGTATTAAGAAGCCTAATGGAGTAAAAAGCACAATCCAGTCTTAATTTACAGTCCTGAGCTTCTTGCTCTGCTTCCTGAGGGGGTTTTACAATACACGAGGACACTAAATAAGATTCTGTTTTTTATTCTGAGCTACAAAACAGACTTAGGACCACAAAGGAGGAAGGTTAAGGAGTGTGACCCTGAGACCTGACAGTTTTCCCTGACAAGGGAGGCAGATCCAGGATCTGCTGCTGGCTTCGATTCATTGCTTTTCTGGGAGCCATATTTTTTATGGCAATCGGCAGGCTCTTTGCTCATCGTTAGGCACTTTATGGTCATCTTGCTGAAAACCTCACAAATCCCCAATACCACAGGGAAACGATGGAGATGAAAGGGCAATGTGTGAGTGTGGCAGAGTTAGTGCGTGTGTGCATGTGTGCAGGTGCTGGTGTACCCATGTGTACGTTAACAAATGGCTGTGGAAGTGAGGAGGAAACAGGTGAGGGAAGTCAATGGTGATGATGAGTTTCTGTGGATGATGAAAGGCACACAATGGAAAGTTTGTATTTTCACACAACTGGTTTTTGCAAATTTCACTGGTGAGAAAAGTACACAACTCAAATAGTTTATATATCCACAGAGTTGTTAAAAATAATGATAAAAACCCTCTGCACTAGGGAGAATCAAATCATTTTGAAAGCAGGATAAATGCACCTTGTTTTGTGAGCTTTTTTCACTGTTGCTTGATGTGAAATTGCCAGTAGCAGAAGGAAGCAAAGACGGAGGGGCAGCGGGCTTGGCATCTGCTACGGGTTGAATGTTTGTCCCTCCAAAACTCATGCTGAAATTCAATTGCGATTGTCACGGTATTGAGAGGTGGGACCTTTGAGAGGTAAGCAGGCATGAGGGTTCCACCCTCATGTGTGGGTGTAATGCCCTAGTCAAATGGCTTTTTTGGGAGTGGGATCTCTCTCCTGCCTCCTACCCTCCACCACGGGATGACACAGCAAGAAGGGCCTTGCCAGCTGCAGCCTCTGGATCTTGGACTTTCCAGCCTCCCGAACTGTGAGAAATAAATTTATGTTCTTTATAAATTACCCAGTCTGTGGCATTTTGTTATAGCAGCACAAAATGGACTAAGACAGCATAGTTTCCTACAGTGTGATAAAAAAATCTGCTCTGCATAACCTGTGTAAGACTGCACTCCGAGTATCCTGATATGAGACAACTTCCAGGAATCACATTTCACCTGGGACTTCAGAATTATCAAAGTACTGCATGTACCCTAAAGGTTCAGTTCCTTTAGGCCATGCAGACTTCAATTTCCACAGATCTCTCTGAATCCTTATTTATACTGAAAGCATATTAGACTTGATCTCAAATAGATCACAGAATTCTGTAACTAGAAGGGATCTTGGTGGCTATCTACTTCAATCCTCTTAATTCATAGGTGAGTATATAAAACCCTATTAGTGCATGGGAAAAACATAAGCCACAGGCATGCATACTTTTATGGTATTTTATAAGGCTGGTTTGTTTTCATTTACCTATTTTTTGATGGGAAGAAGAAAGAAGTTGTGAGGGAAAGCAATGGGGAAGGGTAATGAGAAAGTGAAGCCACAACAGCATCTAAGAAATCTGACTCTGACACCACAAGCACTCATGGGTCTCCTGGCCTTGCTGTTACAGTCTCTTTTCACTTGGACCCTAAACAGGGACCTCAGGTGTATACCAATGGCTCTTTCCCTGGGTATCATCAGGCTAGCTAAAGAGTTTTGGCCCTATCTTGTGTATAAAAAGACAGCATTTTGTATATGAGGCTCAACTCCTCTGACAAAGGAGTTTTATACTGAACTGTTAATGGCATCCCCAAGGTGTTCACAGTAGTGATCTAGGAAAACAATAGCTGTGGCACGGAGAAAGCTGAATACAAATTCTTTAGACTGTTAGCTTTTATCAGCCCTTAATTGTTTTTAGATGTATCTTCATGTTTTGTTAAGCTGAAATTTTCTTGGCAAGAACTAGAAAACAAACATTCTCATTCACGTTCTCAATAAGAGACCTCTAACATGTCAGCTCAAATCCTCTTGACCTTTCCCAATGCCCTTGCAGTCATCAACTCTGCAGGGTCTGGTGGACTTCATGAAGGTATAACTAGTGTCTCCCCTTATGTCCCTTCTCTGACCCCTGCCATGGCCTTTCTGTTGAAGCCAACATGTGCCATGAGATTGTCTGGCAGCCATACGTGCACATGGGTAGAACAATTTTTCCTCATTTCTCCTGAGGTATGACTGTGAGATGTGGTTAGCATGGCCTTTGGGTGCTGGTCCCAAGGGAGCAAGCGGGCAACACACTAGCGGCCATCTCCTCCCTTGTCTCTCTTCAGCTCCCCTGGGCTGCGCCCTCTTAGTGAAGCAGTAGAACAGAAGTGTTTATCCCAGGCTGGGTGCGGTGGCTCACACCTGTAATCCCAGCACTTTGGGAGGCCAAGATGGGCAGATCACCTGAGGTCAGGAGTTCAAGACCAGCCTGGCCAACATAGTGAAACCCCATCTCTACTAAATATAACAAAATTAGCCGGGAGTGGTGGTGCGTGCTTGTAGTCCCAGCTACTTGGGAAGCTGAGGCAGAAGAACTGCTTGAACCCAGGAGGTGGAGGTTGCAGTGAGCTGAGATTGTGCCACTGCACTTCAGTCTGGGTGACAAGAGTGAAACTCCATGTCAAAAAAAAAAAAGTGTTTATCTCAGGCTCTACCACAATCATAATAGAAAGATCCTTGGGATCTTCTTTTCCCTCATTATCTTGGTATGCAAACTAATTTTAAAACCAACTAAGTGCTGGTTCATCAAATAAAGATCACAAATCCTCTACACCTGCAGTTCCAGCACTTTGGGAGGCCAAGGAGGGAGGCTTGCTTGAGACCAGGAGTTTGAGACCAGCCTGGGCAATATAGTGAAACCCGGTTTCTACAAAAAAAAAAAAAAAATTACCTGAGTGTGGTGTCGTCTGCCTGTGGTCCCAGCTACTCGGGAAGCTGAGGTGGAAGAATTGCTTGAACCTGGGTGGTTGAGGCTGTAGTGGGCTGTGGTCACACCACTGCACTCCAGCCTAGGTAACAGAGGCCCTGTCTCAAAAAGAAATCTTCTATTAAGAAATAATTTTTTTTTTTTTTTTTTTTTTTTTTGAGATGGAGTCTCGCTCTGTCACCCAGGCTGGAGTGCAGTGGTGCGATCTCGGTTCACTGCAAGCTCTGCCTCCCGGGTTCATGCCATTCTCCTGCCCCAGCCTCCCAAGTAGCTGGGACTACAGGCACCCGCCACCATGCCCAGCTAATTTTTTGTGTGTTTTTAGTAGAAAGGGGGTTTCACCATGTTAGCCAGGATGGTCTCCATCTCCTGACCTCATGATCTACCCACCTCAGCCTCCCAAAGTGCTGGGATTACAGGCATGAGCCACCGTGCCTGGCCTTAAGAAATAATTTCTAAGCAAAATCATCAATGCAATCTATGTAATGATGATTCTAATCATCACCAGAAACTTATTACAAGGCCAGAATTATGCACAGGTATCATTTAGTGACTAAACAACTATAAATTAATATAAAATAAAGCACTATTTTACAAAGGAGAGTTCTAAAGTGTCACTCTTTTTCAGACAGTTTCCAACTGGAACAAGGCCTGCTTGTATCCTTCACTGGGCAAAACAAAGGAGATCTTGGCTCTCTCAAATCTTTGCACTCTTGATCCAAATTGAACAGTCCCACGATCTTTGAATTATTCCTGGGCAGTTCTGAGCCCAAGCAACCATCTAAGAGAGTACTGCCATGTGGGTACCAGAAGGCCTGTTTTGTGAGCAAAATACATCCAATGTGGCATTAATGTTACCTCTGCTGGCAAGGCCAACTTCACTCGGCTTTGTACAAGTATGTTGGGTTGTGTTGACATTTTTAAAGAATCAAAACCCTCACCCAGCTATGGCAGCACCTTTATGAAGACACTGGCTCTGAGGCAGGCACAGGAAGTGATGGCACCCGTCAGGTATGTTAGCCAGCATCATTTTTAGGCGGTGCCCTGCAATAGGAACAATTAAATGCTGACAATTAGGAGATGAAAGTGAAAAATACCACCCATGTCACACACATGGTCGCACTGAATGACAGAGATGACAGCTCCCAAAGAGGCCACTTACAAGGCAATTTAGTGCAACCTTATACTATGTCTGAGAAACATGCCTCACATTCCTATCATTATTTTTGTCACTGAGAACAGAATGATAGGTCGGTATGATACGGACGAAAACAAACAAACAAGGGGTGTCAGGGATCTTCGCACCCTGGGAAGAATGAACTGGGCACCTTTCCTCTTGCACTGTCATTCTTTTCCTAGATCACGGCTGTGAACATCGTATGAGATGCTGAGAACAAAAACAGCAGAAAACTGTTTCAGAACAGTCTGCCAAAAGAGTTGAGGGTTGATTTCAAAACTGTGTTGTACATAAGGTCTCTAAGAAATACTGATTTGATCTGATAATATCCCTAGACCCTGATATTCCTGAAACTTGGTCCCAGCATCACCAAGCACAGCTGGACCAAGGGTTCCCTGAGGACAGGGCAGGGGCCCTCTCATGGCCAAGCTACGCTAAGGCCACAGACTGTGCCCACCAGTCAGATTCTCATCACGTTTTACAGGCTGTATTGATCTATTCACCAGTAAGCCCCAGGGTGAAATCCTCTATTCTAGTGGTGAGCAGGAGGCAAGCAAAACTCAAAAGAGGGCTAAAATCATGGCTGGTCAACAAGATGAGCAGCTTGAATGAGGCAAAGGAGACTTCTCCAAGGTTGGATGGAACATCTTCTAAGGCACTGGAATACCAAAGGAGCAAAAGCAGCCTCGCTGCTTCCCTGGGGAGTTTACACTCCAGGCTGAAGGCAGCATAGGAGGTGGAGAGGAAGGATTTGCATTAGGAGGTGTGTGTGTGTGTTTACAGAAAATACGTCTGCTCAAGTTTCCCAAGAAACTCCTTCTTAATTTTTTTTCAGATGGAAACAAACACACATTCTTGACTGGCTCATTAAAGGACAAATCATTAAAATGAACATGTGTGTCTCAAACATCAACTCTTACTTGCCTGCCAGTTTTCAGAGACTCTGAGCAATGTGTCTGCCCTGATGATTTCCTTGGGTTGTTGGGTTCTAGACTCCTACGTACATCTACTTTACTTGGAGCAAATCCAAAGATTTCTTTAGTGTAGAAGGAAAACAAAGGTCACTCAGCCCCCAAACCTTGAACCATTCATCAACAACAGTAAAAATCTTAGCAGAATTCTACAATGAAAGACAATTGAAAAAAACCACTCAGGAAAACAGTATATTTATGATACTTTTAAAAGAAGGTCTTAATCTTCTTTTTCAATCAGTGTTAGACATACTGTTCGGATCTGCCAAAGTCTCTCTCACTTTATCTCATGAGAAAATGTCTGGCGCTGGGGACTGGGAAGGAGCCTCTGGCTCTAGCCATGGTCACTTACACTACTGCCACACAGTCTTTCCAGAGAACACTTTAGAAACTTCACTGCTCCCCTATTACTTACGCATCACACATCAATACTCCATACAGATACCACCCTCATCACACAGCAACACTCCATACAGATGTGTCTGTTTCTGAGCTCTGTATTCATGCCATGACCAATCTCTTAATTCCTCCACAAATTCCCGCTATTTCAGCAGTTTAATAAATTTGTAGGGCAAGTCCCTCTCCTTGTTATTCTTTTCCAAAATACCTTGGCTATTCTTTGACCTTTACTTTTTCATTAACTGCATCAGTATCCATGAAGAACCATGTGGGTATCCTGCTTGGAATGACATTGACTCTATGGTGCATTTTAGAAAGAACTGGCCATCTCCACATTATTAATTCTTCCTCTGTATCAGCAGTTGGCAAACTATGGCCTGCCCTGTTTTTGTAAATAAAATTTTATTGGAATGCAAATACATCATTTATTTACATTTTATCTATGGCAGAGCTGAACAGTGGCAACAGGGATTATATGGCCCACAGAGCCTAGAATATTTAACATTAATATTTAATTATAATACAATTACATTATATTGTAGTATAATTTGATATAATATTTAATATACGGTCATTTATAGGAAAAGCTTACGGACCCCTGCTCTACATGGATGTAATAAATTCTCCATGAATTTGCTTTTACATTTCTTCTGAGTAGGTTTTGTGATTTTCTCTATACTGTACTGTTTATTTTTGTTAAATTTATTTCTTGATATTTGATATTCTTTGATACTGTTGTAATTATCTTAATTAAATGTCTAGGTGTTTCTGGTTGGTGTAAATAAATGCAACAGACTTTTAGATATCATTCTATTTGCTGAACTCTTACTATTTGTAATAACTTACAAATTTTTTAATGTATGCAATGTCACCTGTAGATAATGGCAGCTTTATTTCTTTCCAATCTTTTTGCTACTTTTTTTCTTGCCTTATGGCACTGTTTAGAAACTCCTAATACAATGTTGAATGGAAGAATATTGAATGTCTTGTGTTTGATTTTAAAGAAAATGATTCTAATGTTTACCTATTTATGATCACATTTACTTTAAGTTATTCTTTATCAAGTTGAGGAACTTCCGGTCTCTAACTTACTGGGATTTTTAAACATGAAGGAACACTGACTTTTCTCAACATTTTTCTGAATCTATTGAGTTGACCAAATGATTTTTCTCCTTAATCTGTTAAAGTAATGAATTATATAAATATATTTCCTAGTATTAAAAATATTCTTAGACATTTTGACATGGTCAACATGTATTTTTTTAATTCACTGTTTTCTAATATTAAAAAACCTGCCAGGTGCGGTGGCTCATGCCTGTAATCCCAGCACTTTGGGAAGCTGAGGCGGGTGGATCACCTGAGGTTGGGAGTTTGAGACCAGTCTGGCCAACATGGCAAAACCCTGTCTCTACTAAAAATAAATTAGCTGAGTGTGGTGGTGTGCACCTGTAGCCCCAGCTACTCTCCAGCTGAGGCAGGAGAATCGCTTGAACCCGGTAGGCAGAGGCTGCAGTGAGCCGAGATCGTGCCACTGCACTCCCGCCTGGGTAACAGAGCAAAACACTGTCTCAAAAAACCAAACCAAATAAAACAAAACCTTTGTACAATTTAACATAGTCAACATGTATTATCTTTTTAATACAGTGTTGGATTCTATTTACTAATTTTTTTTAGTCAGGATTCTTGCATCTACATTCATAAATGAAACTGGCCTCGCCTGCAATTTTCCTTTTGATAGTATCTTTGTCTAGTGTTGGCATTAACATAAAATTAGTTGTGGAAGTGTTCTCTCTTTTTCTAGTGTCTGGAAGAGTTTGTATAAAATTGAGATAATTTCTTCTTTGAAAGTGTGGCAGAATTTGCTTATAAAGCATCCAGAACTTATATTTTCTTTGTGAATAGATTTTTAATCACTGCTTCCATTTTTTTTTTAAAAGAGTTATAGGATTTTCTATCCTTTTTAATCTTTCCAAACATCCATTCTAGTAGATTTTCCTAGACGTACGTCCAAATTGTAGGCATATACTTTTGATAGTATTCAATGGTTTTTTCCTGTCACTCAGGCTAAAGTTCAGTGGGGTGATCATAACTCACTTCAACCTCATACCTCTGGTGATCCTCTTGCCTCAGTCACCAGAATAGCCAAGACTATATAGGTATGTGTCACCATGCTCAGCTAACTTTTTTTTTTCCATAGAGAGGGGATCTTGTTATGTCACTGGTCTCAAACTCTTGGCCTCAAGCTGTCCTCCCACTCTGGCCTCCCAAAGCACTGGGAGTGCGTGTGTGTGTGTGTGTGTGTATGCATTTATCATTTTTTAATTTTTCATAACTGATTGACAGGGTCTCACTCTGTCACCTAAGCTGGAGTGCAGTGGTGCAATCACAGCTCACTGCAGCCTCTACCTCCTGGGCTAAAGTGATCCTCCCACCTCAGCCTTCCAAGTAATTGGGACTACAGGTGCATGCCACCATGCCTAGTGAATTTTTTTAACTTTTTTTTGTAGAGACAAGGTCTCCCTATGTTGCCCAGGCTGGTCTCCAACTCCTGGGGTCAAGTGATTCTCCCACCTCAGCTGTAATTATTTTTTAAATCTCAAATTTACTTATAGTTCTGTCCCTCATTAGTTTTATAACATTCTTTATTTGTATATTCTCTTCATTAATTTTGCCAGAGTTTTGTTTTTCCTTTTGTTTTTTTTCAAAGAACTTTTTGCTCTACTGAGCTTCTCTCTATACAATGAAGATGAGACAGCAGTCAAAAAAAATGAAATGCAATTTATGGATGAAACTTTGCATTATGATATTAAGTAAAAAAACTTAAGTCCCATAGTTTTAGTAATTATTGATATCTAAAGATTTAGAATTTCATATTATGACACACTAGAAATGAACAAACAACCAAAGACACAAAGTTCTGTTTGCATCTATAGTTGTAAAACTCCAATTCAGCTTTGGAAGGCTTTGACCCATAACAGTCAAAGACTGCGATGCTTCTCCATGACATTAAAGTAGGTCAAAGTCAACCAAGAGTTTGAAATTATTGCTACCGTTGAGTTAAAAACTCAAGAGAGTAAAAATGATGGTTATTCAGGTTACAAACTAACAGCAGGTCATTTCTGCTTGAATTCAATCTTCCATTTCATAAGACTACCTTCCACCTGCTGTGGCCCTACTCTCCTGCAGGCTCCTGCCCACAGCCCTCCACTGTCTGGAGCCCATCTGGACCTTTACTAATGGAGAGTCCTGGGCCTCTCACCCCTGTGAAGCTCCACTACCCACTTTAAAAGCCAGTTCAATTGCCACCTCCTCCATGAAACCTCTCATGACCTCCCCAGGAAGCACTGCTCTCGTGGACCTGGAGTGTCTGGCTCATCTCCTTTATGAAACCAGCACAGTGTCTAATTATCCTGTATTCACTGCTGTGGCAAACGTAGGGCCTAACACTGAACTCCACATTGAGCAAACACCTGTCCTACTGAACGTGAAGGTTTCCTTCTATCAGGTGGGATAAGATACAGATATGTAATACATTTTGTTGCTTAAAGTTTCTTTAAAGATTACTGGTGTCAGTTTGATTCCTGAAATTCATTCATTTAGTTTCTGAGTTCCATCTAGGATCAGTAGTTCCAGTCAGCTGGACGATTCACACTTTCCTGACAGTACTATACATGACATGATCAAATAACAACTCTGGGTCAAAAAGAGCAGTTTACATCATAGACAAGATTTTCTGTTAGTTTCAGGAAGTGTCTAATCCATTTTACATTCCCATTCAAAGGGACTGAAAGAAAACAATGTTTTGGCATTTGTAATATTAATATTGCAGCTATGTGGAAAATTCTATATGCTACTACATACGGATATGAATACACACTCCTAAACCAAAATATAAATTCTACTCTTGAGAAAGTAAATCAATTTCATATGTATGCAGATTCTTGAAAATTTTAGTAGTATTTAGGTGCCAAAATAATGGAAATAGTTTCTTTAAAAATACTATTTTTTTTTTTTTTTTTGAGATGGCGTCTCACTCTGTAGCCCAGGCTGGAGTGCAGTGGCACACTCTCGGCTCACTGCAACCTCCACCTCCCACGTTTGATAAATTCTTTGCCTCAGCCTCCCGAATAGCTGGGATTACAGGCACATGCCACCATGTCCAGCTAATTTTTAAAATATTTTTAGTAGAGACGAAGTTTCAGCATCTTGGCCAGGCTAGTCTTGAACTCCTGACCTCATGATCTACCTGCCTCAGCCTCCCAAAGTGCTGGGATTACAGGTGTGAGCCACTGCGCCCAGCCAAAAATACTCTATTTTTTAATCAGTGATTTCATCTTTTTTTGGTATAGCTATTTGTAGGGTGAAAGGTAAGGGAGAATGTCAATAAGCAAAGTGTAATTTTTCTTTAAGTTAAGAATGAAAGTGAAAATTTAGTGGCATTAAAATTAGCAATGTATTTCACAATTGATGTGGTTAGTGAACCTTAAAAACATATCCATAGAAAATTCGAACAAAATGCCCCACTTATGCCAAAAGTTATACTGTATTTATTTGCCAAGTCTTACGTTGAGATGGAGAAAAATATGGAGGAGAAATTATGACTACTTCCCACTTCTCCTTTGGCCACACCCTCACCCCCACTGGCAATGCCCTCACCCCACTAGCCATGCCCATCCCCTGTTGCCACACTCACTTTCCCAGCTTCCTTGTTCCTTCAACATTTTTGGTTTGGAAAAAAGAAAAGGGCCTATAACAGTGGGAAAAATATGTTCCAAGCTGTAGTAAAACATCTAAAGACTTACGCGCAAAACAGAAGTGTAAGTTGGGTACCTTCTACGTGGCATGCTTTAAAAAAGATGTAAGCCCCTCCGAGATGACAGACCCTGAGCTGTGTACCTGCTTCTCAGCTTGCTTCAGAAGCTTCTGGAATCTCTCGTCCTCCAGCACACCTGGTGGAAGGTCAGTCTCTCCCTGAGCTTTCAGTTCCTCCAGCTTCTGCCGCAAGTCCCTCAGTGCCTGCAGCTCATCATTGAGGCGGCTCTGCCGGGTCAGAGATGCCTGAAGGTCCAGTTCTAAGTCTAGAGATGTCCGCACTGGGCATTCCTGTGCTGTTCTTCTAAGGACTGACTGGCAAACCGTCTGGATAGTTAGAAACAGAATAACGAACACCCTGGTTATACAGGCAGTGGTTACCCCACTTTCCCTCCTTCCTGGCGCATGATGGATGGTGCTTCCTTAGGCCCTAGAAGCCAAGGCCTAAGGGGCAGGAGCAACTCGCTCTGGCCCATGGCAGGTGAGTGGGAGAGACGTGCCTTACTTGTGGCAGAAGCCTGTCAAGGCCAGTGTGAGAGGTGCACATTTCTGTCCCCTGCTGGAAGGAGAGCAAAGAACCACAGAGGGAGGCTCCATCAGCATGGGCTCTGGGTGAGGGCAACGTGGAACAGGGCCTCCTGACAACCTGCAGTGAACCAGTAGCTAGGCAAGAAATAAACCTTTATTGTTTTATACCACAGAGATTTTTAAAGTTGTTAGCATAGTACAGTCTGGCTTACTTAGCCTGACCAATTGATTGCATGAAGCCCGCCTCGTGTAATAAATAAATACACTGCAAGACACTTCTGTTTCCTCCATTTCAGGACACATAACTCCTACCATGTCCATGACAGTCAGCCTGAATACAGCTGGACACTGTTGCTAAGTTTTGACTATCTCCTCTAATCAGAATGCTTAAACTGAGTTGCCTTCCTTGATTTCCCATTGTGTGCTAGTTACTTTCACCACTGAATCACCACAGCTCTTCCCAGGGGCAATCTTAACCTATTCATCAAGCAATAATTATTGAACATATATGAAGAAATGTCTGCTGGGGCTGTGCAGGCAAAGTACTAGGAAGAGAAGACACAATCTCTGCCCTTGAAGACTTCGGCTGCGGAATGACAGGAGGCCTTAAGCGAGAGGAAGCTGTGAGTGAGCGCAGAAGTGCACAGGAAGTCAGGGAAGGGGATGGATCACTCAGGGTCAGGGCACATTCATTTGAGGAAGAGATTTTAAACAAGGCTGGGTGAGAGGTGAGACTCTACCAGCAGAGGGGAACAAGGAGGTATTTTTTGCCTAGATTATTGGCAGATGGAATGCAAAATAAGTGATCACTAATAAGAACTGTTACTATTTGATATGAGTGAGGAGGGACTCAAATTTGACAAGTACTCTAGTTTGAAGATCTAGAATAATGGTAGTGCTCATGCCAGATGGAAGGGAAGGGGCCTGTCTGTCCCTATGCTGATTTCAGAGCCTTAGCCCAAGTCAGAATCACTCTTATTGTGTCCTCCTGTTCTTCCTCCACATCCAGTTCATACTGCATGGTCTTCTGTACCATTCTTATTATTAGGTTCCCTTTATTCAACCTCTACCCTCTCCTCTCCACAAATGCATTACACAGTAAGAATCATCTAGACACACATTATCTTTGACTGTATTACTTACTTTTCGGAACCAGAAATCTTTCCTAGCTGTCATGCACACAGAGCCTAAGGACTCCACATACAAGAGTCTGCTGGTAAATGTTTAATAACTGGCTCTCTCTGGGAGAGAACGAAGCACTGACTTGCAGGGTTGGCCAGTTTCTATGTGGTAAATACTCCTACCATCACGATTTTCAAGCTATGACTGTGATGTCACTGTCACTCCGATTTAACTGGCAAGAGACGAGCACAATTGGCTCTTGTGAGCCAGTGTGAGGAGGGTGCAGCACACCACTGCCGGTCAGTACCCCTCTAACCTCATCACTCACACACTTGGCGCTTTGCTCTTCTATTCAGGCGAAACTTTTACTCATCTTTGCAGATACTTTTGTCCTCATACACCTCTATACCTTGCTCATGCTGCAATTCCTAAAGCAGAATACCATTTTTTTTTTTTTTTTTGAGACGGAGTCTCACTCTGTCGCCCAGGCTGGAGTGCAGTGGCATGATCTCGGCTCACTGAAACCCTCCACCTCCCACATTTAAGAAATTCTCGGCCTCACCCTGCAAGTCAGTGCTTTCTTCTCTCCCAGAGAGAGCCAGTTATGAAACACTTACCATTTCCCCACTTGTTCCTATCAAACCGTATCTGTCTACTTTTAAAAACCATTTAAAACCATCTCCTACACACGCTTCAGGATTAACCTTCATCTGTTTCAAGTAGTCCTAATAACCAAGTTTATCAGTAACCCAACCGTTTCTCAGCTCCACTCGATTCATAAACACTTTTGGTTAATATTTATCTGAAGAGTGAAACTATCCCGAGAGTATGTGCTGCTTAAGAAGGCAGGCGACTTAGAAAGGAGTTGAGAAGACTTTTCATTCAAGATGATAAAAATTCAGGTGCTTTTAAAGCATAAAGTTTGGTAACCTGAAAAATCGACATCTCAGAATTTCCTGAAAATGACGAGTGCTGAATAAATGCCAGCACATTTCATCTGCCTTTAGAAAAATGAAATAGCTTTTATGCCTTTCAGGTAACCAGGTAGTTAAACCAGGGGCGCCCACTGCAGCCTGGCCAGGCATCTCTTACTCTGCTCATGGCGGCATGAGACCAGAGTGGCCCTGGTGACGACAATGCTTCTGATTTACCTTCCCAGCCTTCATGCCTCATCCTCCTGTCCACAGCGCCAAAGCTGTTGGCAGAACCTGACACTCATCATGCCATATGTCCCTGCTCCCGTATCATTTTATGCCACCTACCCACAGCACCCAGTATCCATCACACCCCCACCCTGCCCCAAAGCTACTATTTTCTTTTTGAAATTGTATTCAAGGGTCAAGACCCCCCACTCGCTGCCAACTGAGCCTTTCTGACTCTCTCAATCAGATGGGCTCATTCCCATCGTACCCGGCACAGCTGTGACAGTCCTGTGTGTGCTGCGTCCTCCTCTAGACCACAGACTCCTGAGGGTGTGAGCTTGCCACCAACAGAGCTCAGCACATGCGGTGCTCTGAACTCACCCAACCACACATTTTAAGCCAAAATGATCACAGTAAAGAAATATTTTCCTTTAGCATTTCAGCTGTTAGCAAGTAAACGGGAATTTCGGAACTACTTGGAGTCCAGCCTGTTAATTCATTTATTCTCTTAGACTTATCCTTAAAGCTCATGCAGAGACCCATGACCTCCAGGAAAATGCCACCTGAGCTGCCCACCCACGTTACTTTTCACCTTCTAAAGATATCTGTTTATGCAAGTTACAAAACCTGTGTGTTCCGCCTTTACCAGAATGTGTGTCCTTCAGAAAAGGTACCAGGTCTTACACCCCTTCCCACAATCACTCAAGACCTGGACATGGTATGCAGAGTCATCAGAAATGTGTTCTACCATCGTCTGATACCCCTGCAGGCTCAGCAGGCCCCTTCTCCAGAGATACTGAAACTGCATTTCCAGCCTTAACCATCACAGTTCCACACCAATGATGAATAAATGCCGTCACACACCCCCATCTCCATAGCGGCCATGGCATCTGCGTCTCTGTGTATCCCAGCGGCTGCATTCAGCAAGCCAAGTGCACGGAGCACTGACATTCATTCTGTAGTTCTGGAGTTTGTGCTGCACAAGTGACAATTCTGGGCTGGTCCAGGGACAGTGGGATGTGGCTGAGGGAATACATACCCTTTTGACCCTCAAACTGCGGCGTTCGGTGGAGTTCCTCACGAACAGTGATTTTTTAGCCAGGGTTGAACTGTCACTGTCACTCCGATTTAACTGGCAACAAAACATAAAAAAAAAAAAAAAAATCACTGCATCTCAAACAGAGTGCAAGTGGAAGTTTGGGATTGAGACATTTACCAAGTAAAGCAGGTAGTGATAGTTAAGAGTTTATTTATTTAAGAAAATCCCCTCAAACTAGTTTTTCCTGTTCTGTTTTGTTAAATAACTTCATTTTCTTAAATTACTTATTTATGTATTTTTTTTTTGAGACACAGTCTCACTCTGTCACCCAGGCTGGAGTGCAGTGGCGTGATCTCGGCTCACTGCAACCTCTGCCACCCAGGTTCACACAATTCTCCTGCCTCAGTCTCCATAGCGGCTGGGATTACAGGTACACGCCACCATGCCCAGCTAATTTTTGTATTTTTAGTAGGGATGGGGTTTCACCATGTTGGCCAGGCTGGTCTCGAACTTCTGACCTCAGGTGATTTGCTCTCCTCGGGCTCCCAAAGTGTTGGAATTACAGTCATGAGCCACCGTGCCTGGAAATAATTTAAATACCTGCCTTTTGGTAGTGGCTATCAAAAATCATATGTTTAAGGTACTTATATGTTTTTTGAAATAAAATTATCCTTTGTATTTTTAGCTAATACATGATATTTGTTTCTTTAAAGAAAGGTCTGCATAAAGCAGAGCTCAAGGTCAGAGTTGAGACACAGTCTGTGCTATCTAGAACGCTCTCGGCCCAGATAGCCCACACTCACTGTCTCACCTGCTTCAAATCTTTACTGAAATGCAGCCTGCTCTGAATCCTGCGTATCACCCCCAACCCCCTGCACTACTGTTGTCCATAGCATTGATCCCCTTCCAAGATATTTCATAGCTTGTTCATCATATTTACTGCTTGTGGTCTGGCTCGATTCCCAGGAATGTAAACTCTACAATGGCAGGGCTCTGGGTCTCGTTTCTGGATGAATCCCAAGTATCTAAGAAAGTGCTTAAAAGCAGGTGCTTAATAAAAATGTGTTGAACTGAATGAATAAATTTAGAATTTAAAAAGTATTTCTAACCCAGTTTATAATATTATGTCTATCTTACTAGATAAAGCAGAAATACTTCTAGAAGTAGAATTTGGCAAATTGATACAAATCTCATAATTTTCTTTTCAGAACTACAGATGTGATTCAGTGTTTATAAGCATTATTAAAAGAGGATTTTTGCTCTAAAATGCAATTCACAGTTCTCAGTTCAACAGACTAACATGGTTTGAAGGACATATGATATAGAATAGAAATATACAGACCACATATATCTCAAACAACCACTTTATGTTTCTAAATACAGACCGATGTCCAAATAACGTACAAATACTCAGCACTCAGATCCTTAAACTTCGCTTACTTGCCAAATAAATCACATTGGAACCAAGGAGACATTAAATTTGATGGAAAAACAAACTAAAAGGGACCATAAGCGTGTGATATTCTACATCTATTTTATAGCATTTCTAGCATTCCAAGTTGTCATGTGAAGACTCCCAGTGCATGGTCTCTTGTCCTTTGCAGGCCACTCCCTACCAGCAGGGAAGAGGCTGCAGTTGCAGCGCCTTGCCACGAGCACTGCCACCTTACCCTGCAGATGTACTGGCTCCGTTCTCCTGGAGAAAAGGTCTGTGAGCGCACTATCACGCTGCTCCTCACGAACGGACGCTGTCTAGAGCTCAGGCTGCTGCGCTCTTTGGGGCGAACTGCCATGTTATCATTAGCAGCTTCATCAGTGTTTGTCTCTTTGTCAATCTATAAGAGAAGTTAACAATTTGTCAGGAGCTGAAAGATGTGTAAATATTATGCTCCTTTCTTCTAAGAAAGAAAAAATATCTAATGTTACAACAGAGACTCATGGAGCACTATGGCCACTCCTAAGGGAAAGGCTTTGCATTACAGACTATAGCACTTCTGAAGTACTTCTGGGGAGAATTTCTCTTCAGTTTTCTACCAAGAATGGTTTTGTACTAAGCTCTTGGGAAGTTCTGCACAGTAGGCCATGTGATATCTGTCCAACAAGCACCATAAATAGAGGTGCTGCCTCCAAAAGGTCGGACATAAAATTGAAGGTTTAGATTTAAAGTGATTCTATAAAGAATCCTATTTGGGTATATATCGTCATTAAACTTTATTCAACTTTCTGATTACATTGTTTTCCAAATAAATGATAAAGATAATTAAATATAAGAAAATGAAATATACCACAAACTTGTAGGTTTAAACAGAATATGCAATTATGCATGTATAAACATAACTGTTGTGAAGCTGAGTTGTATTTTTACTGGATCTTTAGAAATGTAACAAAAATAAAACTTCAGCACAAATGGAAGTTTCTCAAAATACAAACTCAGTAGGCATAGGCAGATGTCTATTTTTTATCTTATAGGTATAATTTGATTCCAAACCTGCCTCTTGATGAAAGTTTGCTCCTTTGAGAAAGGAAGTTCTCAGGGCATAATATTATTTTCTCAGGAATACAAAATTATAATTTTCTAAACTCTATTACCAATATCCCCAGTGTGTGAGCATCCTCAAAGCTTGAAAATATTTTCCCCATATGGGGTTGACAGTCTCAATACATCTCTCACTTAACTAGCAAAGTTACCTGTTTAATAACTTGGTTGGCACTTGTGCCTAAACTAAGTCACCTGTCACCTTTCCAATCAGGGCATCGCCTAACCAAAATGAACTTTAAATGTTTACTTCATGTTTGAAATGGAAATAAAACTTACTACATATACGAAACTTGACACGAGACACCCTGTTGTTATCCAAGGAATTCAGAAAATACTTTTAATATTCACAGAATATTTATAGAGATTTAAAGTAGCTAGCACTATTTTTTTCTTATATATTCTCCAAATATAAGTGGAGAATATTTTGGGCCATTTTAAAACGTTAAAGCATTTATGATGCTTCTTAGAGCCTATTCCCACACATGCCTTTCACAATCAGCCTCTGGCACAAAGTCTTGACATGGAATTTACATCTAAGGAGACAAGCATCTCCCTAGTCCACATGGTGCCTGTAAGGTATCAGTTTTAAGACAGCACAGCAGAATAGTCACCAGTGTTGGTGTTCCAGTAGGTGGCTGACTTCTGAGGTCTTTGGCACAGTTGTTTTCTTTCCTGTTCCCGTCTTCGTTCATCTCAGGCACACTAGTGCAGGAACTTAAATCTTCTGTACAGCTACTGTCCTCTGGCAATTCAACTTCAGTCTCTTTTTCAGCCACAATTTCGTCAGAGGCCTCTCTTAGCATTGTTAGCCTATGGTAAAACAAAAACAAAACACACTTTTGGTAGGCAGGCATGCTCCATGAACACGCAACCTGGGCATGCTAAGTTGTTATCTGGGAAATAAACAGACTCACACACAATGAGCCAGGCCATTGCTTTGGCTGGGGTTTTTAACTAAATGTCTCATAAAAAAAAAAAAATCTTCACTTCACCCTCTAGTAACCTGCAGCAAAATCACCATAATGTGGTACTAAAAAGTTAAACTCATGAAATTTAACCTAATTTCTAGATATTAAAATAGACATATTCTGAAAATCACAGTTTAATGTTAGCATTTAAAAATATTGACACGCTATAAAATAACTTGGTATTCGTTGTTCATTTATTGTAAAATTAATCATATAAAAGTGAATAAAGAAATAAGGATTTTAAATACTCATTTTATTGAGTGTGCTCACAGTCTAGCAGGGAGAATCCTATGTTAAGGAAGTTTTTCTTCTAAACTAGCAGAAGGCTCATTTTTAACAAAAGCCCTGGCATGGGCTGAAGTGGCATTGTAAGTGATATAAGTGGTGCTCCAGAATATAAATACAGCTTACATGGAATATATAAGGCAGGAGTACTGGGATGGTTTAGAACATCTCATATTTTGTTGAGTTTCATGTTCTCTGAACGCAAACATTCTTTCCATTGATAACTAAATGTTCAGCTTTAATTTGATTGGTGACATAATGACAAACTGGCACAGACTAGTTAATAAATGTCTAGCCATGAAGTGAACACAAGGGGAACCATTAATGACTACCATGAGTTATAAATTCCTTTGTTTACATATTAAGTGTACTGTTTGGAAATATGTGTGAAATAAATTATATTTTACATATATGAGAATTACTATTTAAAGTTACTATAATGGACTCTCATATTTATTTGTTTTGCAGTGCTGTGATTTTTATTCACTACGGAGGACTTTTTATAAGGATAAAGTATATCTATCTTTTTACATCACAGTAGAAGCTCTTCCTTCCAAATGTCCCTGACTGCGTTATTTATGATATACCGTGTCACTCTAAGTTTCTAAAAAGTTTTCTATATACACACATATAAATGCATGCTATATATGTATATGCACATGTGTTAACAGTAGTTCAACCAAACATAACAGTATAAACAACTATATATTAAAAATTAACTCAAATGATTTTACACATATACTTAAAAAGTGAAATATTCGCTAAAATTTGTTTTAAGAGAAAACAGTACAATCCAGGAAGGACAGCTCTTTATATATAAATGAACCTGGACAATAACTGTAATAACTTCCTCCTCTGCCCCCCACCTTTTTAAAGGATTGGGTGTGGATACAGGGAAGGACACAGAAAAGAAGGTAAGAGTGGTAACAAACAGAGAAATGAGTACTCAGAAGTTGTTTTTTAAATACCTGCTTTGTCTTACTAGACCCTAAATGGTACTTCCAGGTAGTTAAAAGAAAAATAGAGTGACTTTTAAAATTATCTATAACTCTACAATAAGCTACCATATCTTTCAAAATCAAGTTCAGACTTAAAAAAAAAGCTCAGAAATAGTGTTTTAAAATTACTCGAAACAGGAACAAAGAATCTGGCTAATGTTTTAACTTTGCCCATAATCTTGCCATTACTTCCTTAACTCTCTAATGACCAAGGAAAGACTTTTCCTAGCATAGCTTCCTGAAGGTGCAGTGCATTCCATAATTCTGGAATAAGCATGAGCCTACAAAGGTTTCATTGTAAGACGTGTAAACACATCATCTTTGAGTTCCCAATAGCAAAAGGAAATAACTGTTTAACCAGTCTCCATCTGGACCCCTTTGCTCTTCTTGTCCTGATTCTTCTGCTTCTTCTTCTTGTGCTAATTCTTGTTCCACAGCTAACAACTCAGCTGATGTTCTTGCAAGTAAGGCTGACACTGCATCCTGGAGAATGTAAAGCATATGGCAATTAATATCATATACTTGAAGAAATGATTTAAAAACTCATCAGATGGGAATTTACACTTCTATCTGTAAAGAAGACTCAACTCTCCTGCTGAAAACAAATATGAAAGCTGAATAAAATAGAATCCAAAACAAGCAAAACCTCTCAGACGTTTTAAAGCAATGAAGAACAACAAAGGCAATCAGGACTAGAGGGCCAAGATCCCAGGCAGAACAGAAATATAATAAGGTGAGCCATTGCCACTCTTTTCCCTTAGTGTATTTGTCAATTCTAGTGGTGAGGTACATGGGCTAAACAGATTGTGGCTGCCTAGAACAGTGGCAGTGTCAGTAGGATGGGAAGACTAAAATTGAGTTCAGGACTACCAAGGCAGTCAACTTACAAGAGGTTAGAGAAAATGAACTGTAAAGTGAGCTCAATATTCTGCATGATATTCCTGTCATGGCATTTGCCATTCCTAAGCTGCCTATATGCAGAGTAAGAAGGTGAGAAACAAAGCAAAAAAACAGCTGCTATCATGCTAAAATAGTAAGCAGATATTTCCATTGTCCCATACAGTCTTATGGAGAGCAAAACTGGAATTCAGGTCCCCACATGATTCAGGTAAGCTACCCATATTGTCATTTGCCTTTCAGAAGAATATAAAATCCTCTCTGGAGGAAGATAATCAGTCAGTTATCCTCATACGTAATATCCAGTATTTCATTAGGACCTAAAGAGTGCAAGTCAAGAGAAACAATAGCTAAATAAGGCAGACCCACAGATGATCCATACACTACAGGCATTGAGAGAAAAATTTAAGATTTTATGAATAATATGCTCAAAAAACTGAATGAAATGATAAAGAATTTCAGTGGTATAAACAAAAAGAAAATCACATTAGCATATTAGAGTGAAACTGCTGAAAAATCAAAGAAAAAGAAGAATCTTACAAGCAGTAAAAGAAATGATGCTGTGTGAACCAACAATTAAGTTGTCCTCCAAAAGCTCAACAGAATCAATGGAAGCTAGATGACAATAAAATGATATTTTTAACATGTTCAAAGAAATAACGGCAGAGCTAGAATTCTGAATATGCAGCAAAAAAACCATCCTTCACAAATGAAGTTGAAATAGATACTAACAGGTCTATACTAAAAGAAATATTAAAGGGAATTCTTTGAGCAGAAGCAAAATGTCTCAAATGGAAGCACAATAATGCAGAAGGAAATAAAATATAACAAAAGGGTAAAAATGTGAGGAAATCTGAATGAATACTAATTGTCAATGAAACAATAATAATATCTTGTGAGATTCAAAATATATGACAATAATAGCAGAGAAGGAGGAAAGGGAATAAAATGGAGTTAAAGTCTTTGAAAATCTTTGCATTCTCTGGGAAAAAGTAAAGGAATTTATGGTAGTTTTTAATAAGTTAAGAACTCATGCTATAATCTCCAGGGAAACTGCAAAAAATAAAAGACTGCAGATCTAGTAGAGGGGAAAATGAAAATTTAAAAATAATTCAAAACAGGGAAAGAAAAAGAATAAAGATGGAATTAAAAGAAAACAAATAGGAAGATAATAGGATCAAACCCAAATATATCAATGATAGCATTAAAAGTAAATGAGCTAAATATTTCAATTAAAAGATGAAGATTTTAAGACTGAATAATGAATCAAAACCAACTACATACTGCTTATAGGTAGAATACTTTAAATACAGTATCTCAGAAAGGTTGAAAGTAAAAGGATGAAAAAAGATAAACCATGCAAACACTAACCCAAAAAGGCTGATATGTAGCTTTACTAACACCAGACAAAGTAGATTTTAAAACAAAAGGTATTGCTAGAGATAAAAAGGAACATTTCATAATGATAAAAGGTTCAGTTGAACAGAAAGATGCAATGCAATGCTAAAGGTAAATGCCAAATTTACTTTACCTAATAACAGACTCAAAAAGCAATACTTCTAAGTCTAAATAGACTGAAGTACAGAGATAGAATCTGTAAACAAAAAACTCCACACACAAAAAAGTACAGGACTGGATGCCTTCACTTGTGAATTCTATGAAACGTTTACAGAAGAATTAATACAAATTATTCTCAAACTCTTCCAAAAGGTAGAATGCTTTCTAACTCATACTATGAAGCCAGAATTAGCCTGATAAAAACCAAAGCTATCACAAGAAAACTATGAATACAGACACAAAAATCCTGAATGGAATACTAGCAAACTGAGTCCAACAACATACAAAGGATCTACACTATGACCACGTGACATTTATCCTAGGAATGCAGGGTTGGTTTAATACTTGAAAATCAATTAATAAATTATATCAATTGAATAAAGAACAAAAACCACATGACCATCTCAACAGATGCAACAAAGGCATTTTACAAATCCAACAGCCTTTAATGATGAAAAGCAGTCAACAAACTTGGAAAAGAAGAGCTTTTCCTTATTCTGATAAAGGACATCTATGAAAAAGCCACAGCCAAATTCATACTTAATGGTGAAAGGCTGAAAGCTTTTCCACTAAGATCAGGACCAAGACAAGGATGTCTGCTCTTACTACTTCTTTCAATATTGTTTGGGAAGTTCTAGCCAGGGCAAATAGGCAAGAAAAAGAAATAAAAGGCATATGACCGGAAAGGAAGAAGTAAAATCACCTCTATTTGCAAACAATATGATCTTATAGAAAATCTAATGGAATCCACTAAAAAAACTATTAGAATTAATAAATGAGTTCAGTAAGGTTGCAGGATACAAGATAAACAAAATCAACTGTGCAACAAACACTTAAAAATGCAACTGAGAAAACAGTTCCACAGTGGCTGGGGAAGTAGGGAGGGTGAGGAGGTAAAGGGAAAGGTTATTCAACGGGAACATCAAGTTACAGTTAGAGAGGCAGAATAAGTTCTGCTGTTCTAATGCCCAGTAAGGTGACTGTAATTAACAACATTGTATTATATACTTCAAAACAGCTACAAGAAAGGATTTTGAATAGTCTCATCACAAGAAATGATAAATGTTTCAGATGATGGATTTGTTAATTTACTCTGATTTGATCATTATATAATGAATACATGTACTGAAACATTACACTGTTTCAGTGGGTCCTCAAACTTTGTTTTAAATGATTAAAACATTTAAATGATTAAATATCTGATATAATTTATTGATTTTCAAGTGTTAAACCAACCTTGCATTCCTAGGATAAATCTCACTTGGTCATAGTATAGATCTTTTTTATGTTGTTGTATGGGGCCATGATGAACAAA
The DNA here is from genome assembly GCF_028878055.3 of Symphalangus syndactylus. NCBI lineage: Eukaryota > Metazoa > Chordata > Mammalia > Primates > Hylobatidae > Symphalangus > Symphalangus syndactylus. Next base: position 156,444,281 of record NC_072426.2, on the reverse strand, counting down.
ACTTTTAAAAGCCCAGTTCCATTCACAATAGCACCAGAAACAATAAAATACTTAGAAATAAATTTAACAAAAGAAGTCACATACTGATCCTTTTGTAGTTCCTAAGTGTGACATATGCCTCCTTCAAATCTCATTAGGACATCAGCACATTACCCATCTCACATAAAAATAAAAAAGAAAAATGAAAGAAATACAAACCTTGAAAACTATGAAATATTATTGAAAGAAATTAAAGACCTAAATAAATGGAAATATGTCCTATGTTCATGGATCAGAAGACTTAGAACTGTTATGATGACAGTATCTTCCAAACTGACCTACAGGTCCAATTCTACCCCTATGAAAATCTTAGCTATCTTTTTTTGCAGAAATTAGTAAACTGATACTAAAACTCTTATGGAAATGCAAGGGACTCTGAATAGCCAAAATAATCTTTAAAAAGAAAAACAAAGTTGGAAGACCCACACTTCCTGATCTCAAAATGACTACAAAGCTATAATAATCAAGGCAGTGTGGTCCTAGCTTAAGTACAGACATATGGATTAATGACCAGGATTGACAGTCCAGAAATATAAACCCTCACATTTGATTTTCAACAATGGTGCCAAGATAATTCAAGGTGAAAGAACAGTTTTTGCAATAAATGGTGCTGGGACAACTGCATATCCACATACAAAAAGACGAAACTGGATCCACATTAAAAACTCAAATGAATCAGAGACCTAAATATAAGACTTTAAAACTGTTAGAAAAAGACGCAGGAGTAAATATTTGTGATATTAGTTTAGGCAAAGCAGTCTTAGCTATGATACCAAAAGCAGAAGAATTTTTGAAAAATGGATAAACTGGACTTTTAGGAAAATTAAAAACTTTTGTGCTGTAAATAAAACCATCAAGAAAGTGAGAAGACAATCCACAGAATGAGAGAAAATATCTGCAAATCATTTATCTGATAAGGGGTTTGTATCAAGAATAGGTAAGAACTCTTATAAATCAATAACAAAAAGATAAACAGGCTGGGCACGGTGGCTCATGCCTGTAATCCCAGCACTTTGGGAGGCGAGGTGGGCAGATCACCTGAGGTCAGGAGTTTGAGACCAGCCTGACCAACATGGAGAAACCCTGTCTCTACTAAAAATACAAAATTAGCTGGTCATGGTGGTGCATGCCTGTAATCCCATCTCCTCTGGAGGCTGAGGCAGGAGAATCACTTGAACCCGGGAGGGGGAGGTTGTGGTTAGCCAAGATTGTGCCATTGTACTCCAGCCTGGGCAATAAGAACAAAACTCCATCTCAAAAGAAAATAATGATAATAAATTAAAAATAAATAAATAAACAATAACTTTTAAAAATAGACAAAGAATCTGAAAAGACATTTCTCAAAAAAAAGATATACTAATGGCCAATAAGCCTACGATGCTCACCATCATTAGTCATTAGGGAAATGTCAATCAAAGCCACAGTGAAACACCACTTCACACCCACAAGAATGGCCAGAATCAGAAAGACAGATAACACATGGCAAGGGAGAAACTGGAACCCTCATACAGTGCCAGTGGGAATGCAAAATGGTGCCAACACCTAGGAACAGTTTGGCCGTTCCTCAAAATATTAAACACAAAGTTACTATACAACCCAACAATTCTACTCATAGGTAAATACCCAGGAGAAATGAAAACATATGTCCACAAAAACACTTGTATACAAATGTTCATAGCTGCATTTTTCATAATAGCCAAAAAGTGGAAACAACCCAAATGCCCATCAGCTGATGGATAGATAAAATGTGGTACATCCACGATAGAATATTATGCATGAATAAAAAGGAATAAAATACTAATACTGCAACACCATGGCGGTACCTTGAAAATATTATGCTAAGTGAAAGATGCCACAAAAGAACAAATATTGTATTATTCCACTTACATGCAATGCCCAGAAGAAGCAAATTTAGAGACAGGGATGAGTGGTTGCCTTGTAGTAGAGATTAGTGGTTGCCTTGGGGGAAAGAGGTTAGGGAGAACTCAGAGTCTCTGCTCGTGCACACACGGCTTCTTTGGCGATGATGTCAATGTTCTAGTATTAGACTGTAATGTTGGTTGCACACATAACTCTGTGAATATCCTAAAAACCACTGAGTTGGGTGCTTCAAATGGATAAACTGTCACACTTTAAATGTGTGAAATGTATGATGTATGAATTATATTGTAATAAAGCTATTTTTAAGAACTTACATAAAGTGTGACCATTATAAAAGCATTCTTAAGGATAAAAAATCATATTTCGCCATCTTGTATGCATTGCTTAGTGTCTACCACAAGCCTGGGCATGTAATCTAAAATGTACCATTATGTTTGTTTCCCTTTCACCACCCACTACAGTGTCTACTATAGTTTCTCACACACAGTAGATGATCAATAAAACACTGTTGTTTAATTATCTGACTTTTGCTTAGGAAATGCCTTCCTCATAATCTAAAATAAACTTGAACTCAGTAACAATATCCACAAATGCCAAATTCATGATGAACGGCCTCACAAAAGGCCCCTTTGTAAATTTTTTGAAGTACTGTATTGAAGTATGGTTGTGGGCTACAACCCACCCCCCATTTTTTTGAGACAGAGTCTCTTTCTGTCATCCAGGCTGGAGTGCAGTGGCATGTTCATGGCTCACTGCAGCTTCAACTTCCGAGGGTCAGTCGATCCACCCACCTCAGCCTCCCCAGGAGCAAGGACTTCAGGCATGCACCACTGCACCCAGCTAATTTTTTTGTTATTTTTGTAGAGACAGGGTCTTGCTATGTTGCCCATGCTGGTCTTGAACTCCTGAGCAAAAGCAATTCGCCTGCCTCAGCTTCCCAAAGTGCTGGGATTACAGGCCTGAGCCACCACGCCTGGCCTTCACAAAACTATTTAATAGAAAATACTGAGGGCTATTGATGTTACAAATGAAAAGCTAACATACTGTTTTGGCTTAATAATTTCAAATTTGCAAAATATAAAAGTGCCAAATGTATAACCTGACAGTGGAATCAAACAATGTGAACACAATGCATGAAATGTATACATTTAAATTAAAAGATTTTTTCCATGATCACTTAAAACCAGTAAAGCCTCCATGTCAGTTTATTTTTATAAGGAAGTGTGAGCAGAAAAGAGTGCTCCTTTTATAAACCATATTTGAAACAAAGCTGGAAATTAACTTTCTCTTTTTTTAGGAAGCTGGGAAAAACAAAGTTGTGAAAGGAGAAAAGGACAGTGAAAGTGATAAAAGCATTTTGGTCTCGTAGCATTCCATATTTCATATTACTTTCATATTATATATGTATTTCACATTACTTTCATATTATACTCTAAATTTTGACTCACCAAGTCTATAGAATCTACTAACGGCTGGTTTGGTTGAAATACGGAGTCCTCATTTTCTTCATTCTTTTTGCAAGGCATTTGCTTGGAAGGAAGCAAGTTATACCACAGAGTGAAAACCTCACTGGAAAATGGTAAATCTGCCAGGCTGATCTGAGTTCCAGCCTATGTAAGTGAAAGAAAACAAAGAAAAAAAGATAAAAGAGAAAATAAAATGTTTAAATTAGTATTTGTTCTGATATAATAAAGATTATTGAATGAGCTTGTTTTAGGGTAAAAGAAATGCAATTCTCCTGACATAAAGCATTGCTGGATTTTTTAAAACATGGGGATATGTTATATTTTCAGCTGTGACTAAATAAAAAATAACCCCCAACCTAAAAGCTAATCCTGGGATTAGTTTGTGAGATACCATTTTGCGAAGACCTAATGACTAAGCATGCCTTTTATGTAAATGTGAAATTATTATTATTATTTTTGAGATGGAGTCTTGCTCTGCCTCCCAGGCTGGAGTGCAGTGGTGTGATCTCAGCTCACTGCAACCTCCACCTCCTGGGTTCAAGTGATTCTCCTACCTCAGCCTCCTGAGCAGCTGGGATTACAGGCACGCGCCACAACACCCAGCTAATTTTTGTATTTTTAGTAGAGATGGGGTTTCACCATGTTGGCCAGGCTGGTCTTGAACTCCTGACCTCAGGTGATCTGCCTGCCTCGGCCTCCCAAAGTGCTAGAATTACAGGCATGACTCACCGCGCCCAGCCCCACAGTACTTCTTATAATATGCTGTAAAGGTGACTTGATTATTACAAACAACCTATTATCCACTGGAAAAAAAATAAAAACTCCACTTTGGTTCTTGAATAAGACATCAGATAGCAATAGTTTTCTTTAGATACATAAGTTAGTAGAATGGCAAAAAAAGTAAAGGATAAAGGCTTTCATATTCCACCAAATCACACATAGACAAAATCTAAATTAAATTACACTCTTCTTTAAGGCTATCAATTAACATATTTATGAACTTTGTTGGCGCCTCTGACATCTATTATACTAAATATGACATCTATGATACTAAAGCCTTTCTGATAGCCTAACGAGTCTGTTATCTTTGCTTCTTTCTAACTTTATTGTCAGACAATACCCTCATTTTTTTCAAGAAAAGAAAACGAAGAAAAATTAAGAAGAAACCTATCCCTCTTAAACTTTGTTCATCATGAAACATGTGTGTTTCTGTGCTTCCCACTGGACTGCAGAGAAAAGCTCAATTGGAGACTCACATTGTTTTCTGAACACCTGGGAACATCTCTAGATGCCTGCATTTGAACGCTTATGTAACTTTACTGTGACGTAATGGTTTGCTGGTTATTACGCACAACAGTGTGTTAAACTCACAATTAGTTAGCTCTGAAGTCTTCTGCTGTAGCACTTAAATATCGTATTGCTTTAAACAGTAACACCACGTCTTCCCAAAAGCTCCAATACTGTGGTGGGGGAGAATGAGGTGAATAAGGGTACTATATAGTACTCAGTGGTCTCGCTTGATTTTAATTTGTAACAGTGAATTATGTGGGGATGTCTTTTTGATATCTGGCTTCATCGCTTACTAGTTGTATGACCGTAGAATATATTACCTCTCTAAGCAGCTCCTTATCTGAAAATAGTGGATAATCATCCATTTCATAACCAATCTTTCATCAGGTTGTCATGAGGATTAAATGAGATAATATACACACAGCACTCACACAAAGCTTGGCATTGGTACTGGGAGTGGTAAGCACACTCCATGAGTGATAGTTGTCACAAAGGTAAAGTTCTTCTGTGGTTAAAAGGTAGAAAGCAGCTTTTATAGAAAATCACAATTTATAAGCAGATTTTAAAGGTCTGGAATAAGAGAATAAACAGAAACCATTACTTCAGAAAAAAAAGAACACACACTAGATGTGTCCCAAGATGTTGGGCAGTTCTGTAGTGATTTCTAGGGCTGGCAAAATAGCAACTATAAAATATATTCTCAGACCATCCGATCGTAAGTGTTATTTGGTAATGGGAATGATGAAGAATCCTACCAGGCATTCTTCCCTTCGGTGTTTACTGACAGAGCAAAGATCTACCCTCAGTGTCTTCTGTTGTAAGGCTGTTTGGGAAATGGCGACTCTGAACACATCATTGAATAAAATGGATTCTGTGGGCAGATGAACTTTTGTGCGAAACAGACAGCTGACATCAGTTGAGGAAGGAAGAACTGCAACCCTAAAATATCTGCAAAGAACAAGAATAAAATGGATTTCATAGGTACTTTAATTATACCAGATTCACAGCTATCATTTGAAATTATCTGCAAAGAGAGAAAATGAGGGATCATGGAGTTCAAGATCAATCTAAAGTGTTGCTGCCATCACGGGTCCGTGCTCAGCTGCATAGATGCTCTGTTCTTCACCCACCCGAGCTGACTACGCCCCTGAGCATGCAACGGCCCAGCCTCCACTCACCACGAGACTGCAGCAAAGGCACATGATAGGAAAGTGAAGAGGAAGAAAATCCGTAGGGCAGACGAATTTAACGTCCCACCTGCCCCATGGACAGCCAATTCCAAAATAAGTTATTTCTGAGCCTGGGAAGGTGGGAACACACTAAGTAGACACTGGTGACTTTATCTCACAGAATCCTCATCCTGAGTATTAAACAAGAGATGCTGATGATCACCTCCCAGGAATGGAATACATTATCCTACTAGAGAAAAAGAAAGGCTGAGTAGCATATTGTTAAGAAAATTTAAAACAGATGAAATAACAGTTCAAAAATATCACTGTCTAGCATCTCCAAAGTCTGAGATACGACAAACTGTTTCAAGAGTCTCGTGCTTTGTAAAATTCAGAGGAAGAGTTATAGAAAAACAGTAACTTCTAATACTACTTTAAAGTGACTTTTCTGAGCACACATTATATGAGGACCCACAAATCTTAGAAACAGCATGAGGTAACTTCCTTTAAATCCCAGAAAGAGAATACTGCTAAGTCTATCCCCTCCACCCCCATTTCCAGGCTTGTCTAATCTAGATTCTAAAACATGGCTTTCTCTGTTAGAAAAACTATAATTCAAATGCAGAACTGAGGAATGTCATATTATTTTGTATTTCATATCAATATTAATTATGGAGATTCGGCATTGAAAACCTAGCAGGCCTGAGGCCCACTGCTGTTGATTAAAGGGCCTTACTAAGACACAGCTCACTGTCCCTAGGAGGCCGAAGATTCAGCAGAAGAAAATCTTTTCTGCTTGTCACAATTAATAATCAAAAAATAACTTTTGAAGTTGGGAAAAAAAAGAACAATTTTAAGAATATTTCGTACTAGCTGTCATGTTTAGCAGTGTCATTATTTAGGGCAAGGCTTTTACATATGGGTTAAGGAAAGATTGCTATATATGTCAGGAAGGTTCGTACCAACTCAACAAGTGCCTGCACACCGGCTGGGGAGCCAAAGAGCAAATGGCTGCTCATTGGTTGGGCTGAGTATGTCACTGGCCCTACACCTTGCAGGTATCACCATGCCTCCAGGAGGGACTCGGTGACATCCTATGAGGTAAGTGAGAATGACCGTGATTGGTTTAGTTGAAGTAGAGCATATTGCAGGTGCACCCTTACAGTGAGTTTAAAGAAGGTGTGTGTTCTTGGGGTGTTCTGTAGTTTTCTCCTGAAGTTGTGCATTAGTTCTCACTGTTTACTGTTTCAATCTCTGGTAGACTTGTCTTCTCCGTGATCTGCTTTACTAAAAGGCCACCAATGGCATGCTCCAACATCACAGCTTATCTACTGGTAGGGAGAAGTCACAGATTATATCAAGCCAGTCTTCCTGGACACCACTGACTGGTGTTTTTCATCTCAGGCTTGGGAAGCCGACTCTCTGTGTTGATCTAGGCACTTCTACGTGATGCCTGCTCTCCTCACTGGTCTCACTAATGATGTGGACAGTCCACACCTTGATTCAGGAAGTTCTCTAAGCTCACCCTCCTCCTGGAATCCTATCCTACCTCCAGCTTTGATGCTTGTCAACACATTAAAATCTACTATCTCGGCTGGGCTCGGTGGCTCACGCCTGTAATCCCAGCACTTTGGGAGGCCAAGATGGGAGAGCCCAAGGAGTTCAAGACCAGCCTGGGCAACCCAGTGAGACCCCATCTTAAAAAAAAAAAAAAAAAAAAAAAAGAAAGCCACTATCTCTATTCTTCTATTGTCAACTATATAATCTCTATCTAGTTCTTTTTCTCTTAGATCCAGTTTCTTCTTTCTGATGATTATTGATTATTGGAATGTTAGGAGGTGAACTTACAAGTAACTCTGTAGGAAAAACATGCAGAACTCTTAAATTTATTCTATTAAAAGTCCTATCACTAAGGAATATACTCTATCATTAAGGAAAACATTCACCTGGCTGGGTATAGAGTCTTGGGGATCACCCCTCAACAGCTCTTTTTAAATTTCCAAAGCCTTACATTGCATATTCAAAATATTATTAAGATCCACTTCTCACAGGAAGTTTCAAGCAGAGTGGACGTGTATATTCTGGATTCTATGTCACAGTGCTAAGTCGAAATCTGGATTCTTCCTGGTACTTTCCAGCCATGAGCCCTTCAGAGTCACTGAAATTCTGATGTCAGAAAATGTGAATGGTGTCTTATTTGTCATGAGCTCTTTAGGCTTATCTGTCAGGAAGCAAACAGTCTCTAAGCAATGGACTGTGTAGCATTATGTCATCACTTTGTTGGGATTCTTGGGTTGATGAAGTGAAATAACTTTAAGAACTCACTGGTCACAGGGAAGTAAATGCTTGATAATAAAAACATACTCTTACATGTAGCATGATAAAATGTTTGACTGGCAACGTTGTACAGATACATAAAATTTAATCACTACATTTTAATGTAAAAGATTAGAAAATTCCTTAAACAACAGTAGTAACAATTACACAAAAACAAAAATTTTACTCATATTTCAATCAAATTCCAACACAGCATAAAACAGTATTTCTGGTTACAAAAAAGAGATTAAAAGCCTTGGCTTCTACTCTTAAAAAGAATCAGTTGAATAAGAATTAAAACTCAGTATGTCTTCCTCACATTTTCCTTTTCATCTTTATCTGCCATTCATTTAGACATGATCAGCCCTGCTATGTCTTTTTCGTATCTTCATTTTGATGAACTACATGATTACAGTGTAAAATTCTCTTACATGGAAATGTTTCAGTTCCTCAATTTGATCTTCGCTGATTTTACTTACACTTTTGAAGTATGAGGTATCAAGAAGGCATGAAGGTTTCGGAGCTGTGCTATAATCACCATGAAACTTGAACTTTTTGCACTGTATCTGTGAAAAGAGAGGCTAAATGAAGTCAGGAATCACCACAGGCCACTTGCCCTGCACAGATGTCAGAACTGCTCCTTTCCCATGCATGTTCCTTACCTGAGTCCTATCTGAACCTGGGCGGTCTCTACAATGGCTACATCCTCTTCACTGTATGTGACATCTTCAATTTCACTAGGTCTGTATGGACAGGGAGTAGATGAACAGTTAATTAATGGAGTTATTGATTGTTATGGTTACAGTTCGCCACTTAGCGATTCTGAATGAAAATCCGAATTAACAGCACTCCTATGCCCTCCCAGTGGAATTGATCCCAGTGAAATCTTACTATTTTAGAGGCTCTTTTCAAGAAGAGTCCGCCTCTGGGCTTTAGGGCAAAGCCTCTCTGATGACTACTTTCCTTATTACTAGAAATATACCACACCCTAGAGACATTTCAGGCTTTCAGAAATACACGAGAAGCTTCATGTGCCAAACAGGGTCTGGTGAATTCTTCCAATATTCCCACCAAAATCAAGGTTTTTAAATTTTAAAGAGGGTCAGTTGCCTCTGGGTATGCCAATCTGTTTATCGATAATTTCCATGGCTAAGTCATTTTTGATAATACTGAAATTTTCAGGCACACCACTTCTTTAACGGCTAAAGTCCTTACTGAGCAAGAGCGGACTAATGGTAGCAGTCCATTTACAGCATATAACCCACATCCACGGCGAAGGAGATTCGCTGGAGCTAAAAGCACCCCTGCCGAATCCTTACTGTTTCACGAAAGCTTCATAGACCCCACTGTCTCCAGCCACAGACTCATCAGATACGGCAGCCGACACACAAGTGGTTTTCTCCCCAAGCAAGTGGATCACTCTTCTTTTTGGTAATGATTTTTCCACATCTGTGGAGGGGAGGGTGAGAGCACTAATCATAATGTCTTATTTGGAAAAGTTAAGTATTAAATACATACACAGTTTGGTCATGAGCAATCCAAAATAAGATTTCCTTCTAGGAGTCAAGAATGTTAATATTCGAACCTACAGATGTAAAAAATTCAAGGCACTATGACTTATAAGATTCCTGGGACGCCAGTTATTTCAGTCATTACTTGGAAGGGAATATGGTTTTTCTTTGTCCTGAAATATTTTAAGGGAAGGGATGAATTACACAAATTCTCATTGATCCTTAGTCTCTTTCTTTCAAGCATTCACTGCAGTGTTCATATATTCAGGAATAGGAAATGATCTATCTCCCTCAAGTGACATTTCTATCACAGAGAGAGCTTCTAGCTACTCAATGGGTAAGTTTCCACCTCTTTTGCTCTCCCCTTCTCTCCACATGCCATATTCTACATCTCCTGTGCTACTATCCTAACAGAAATTAAGAGAAACTGTCTTTGACTCACAGGAACTCCTCACCAGCCAATACCATTAAAAAACTTTTTGTGCTACTGAATCTTTAGCACCAATGACCACTTAACTTTTATCTCGAACTCATATTCATATACCAGCATCCTGCAGTGAGCAAGAAGCATTCATTTAAGGCTGTGCTCTGTACTGTAATGAGCTGCAAGCCTGTGGTGCTCTTTCATCCTCCAGTGAGTGAGAGTGAGCGCAGGGATCTGTATTGGTATGCATTTCGGCCCCCTTCTGAGCCGTGACTTTACATCTTGTTAAGATGTTTAAGTTTTAAGGCTTCAGATTACAGGATTGATTGCTGCATTTTCCCCTTTATTTTTGGCAGTGGGAATGCTTTTTCCTTGATGATGAAGTGCCTTCTCTCCGCCCACCCCCCTTTGTGAGGGGTGAAGGTGATGGCATGATTTATTGATTACCCCCAGGAATAACCACAGCAGCCTGAAATTGACTTTGACAATGACAGTGACTGACTGCGGAAGGCCTTCGTAGTTATTCCAACATGGTTGGTGTCATCCAGCAGGGACTGGCACTGGACAGCAAAGTTTACATTAAAGGGACTTGACTTTACCTGCCTAAGCCTCTGGAGCACTGAGGGAGATGACAAACGTCCCTGATAGGGAGCCACCACCCCACATGCAGGGCAGATGTCCCCTGAAAAAAAGTGCTGGTGACCTGAAGAGAATTCATCTTTCCTTTTTTTGAGACAAGGTCTCACTCTTGTCGCCTAGGCTGGAGTGCAGTGGTGCAATCTCAGCTCGTCGCAGCCTTGACATCCTCCTGCCTCAGCCTCCTGGGACTACAGATGTCCACCACCATGCCCAGCTAATTTGTGACAATTAGCCTTTATGGTTAAATATACGCTTTCACTTGTTTTCAGACATGCAACTGAATATTATCTGCAATCAAAGCTCTTGGAATATTATCTGCAATCAAAGCTATTTTCTCTTAGGATAACTTTTTAACAGCAGTTTTCTAATATATGCATTTAAAAAGTTAAAAACTGTTTCACAAAAGCTTCAGAGATACCTGCCTCCAGCCACAAACTTTTCAGACACAGCAAGACCCACGTGTCAGGAGCAAGGCATGGGCCAACCAGACACACTTGGAAGACAGGACTCCCAGACCTCAGGGTTACTGGGTGGGTGATGGACTTTACGCAACTTTTTCCCTCATCACTCTCTCCCCTCTTCTCCAGCATCCAGCCTCACTTACTGCCCCTCCAAACTGACTGAACGTTAGTTAGAAGTGGTCACTAGATACCACTCCAAATACAGGAAGAGCAAAACCAGCTTGAAAGGTCAAGAGATGTAGGTTCAAAGCACAGGAAGGAATGCTGCTGGCACAAGAGAACATTCCACTTTCTTCTCTTTCTTCTTCTCATAGCTTTCCATGGTTTATGGTAAGAACTGTGTTTAACCAGAGTTTATTACTTATCATCATCACTGTCACGGAGTACTAATAATTATCATGAAGTGTGTGCTGAGTGCCAGACACGGTTAGGTACTTCACATGTTATCACTGCATTAATCCTTCAGCCTGACACAAGGATTACTGTAGCAACCCCAATTTGCAGATAAGGAACCATAATCCTGAGAGATTGGGTAGTGTGCTTACCCAAACATGTTGATGACTAAAATGTGAGTGGAGGCTTGGCTGGTTCCAGGAGTGGTATGCACCCCCTAACACACACACACACACACACACACACACACACACACACACACACACACATAACGTACTCCTTCCCAGAAGCAGTGGTGAAGGCCTCACGCGGCTTTCTGTTTTGTTGGGGCCATTATGTACACACACCATTCCCCTGGTTATTTTCTTTGTGGTTATTTCCATAACCTGCTACTTGTAGCTTTGACATCTCCCCAGGAGGGGGCGCACAAACCACACAAATGTCTCATGGGCCCTCCCTCAGCCCCAGACCACTGGCAGGGCACAGCACTTGGCTCTTCAGTGTTTGAAACCGCAGAAACAAGGTGGATTTGTCAATGTCTTTAAACATCTGAATTGGCCAATCAATTACTTAGAATTCTTAGGACCATACATACAAATAAAAATGCTTCTAGGAACAGGAAGAGAGCACTTCTAAAGAGCCCTGTCTTGTTTTGTGTGGTCAGTAAAACATGTAGCTATGAACAGGACAGCTGTAGATGAGCACTAGGGCTTTTATTTCACATTTTGTCTCAAGCTAGCTCTGGAACAGATCATCCTCCTCAGACCAACAGTGATATCTGCCAACAAGGGTACCATCTTGTGTTCTTTACAATCATATCTAACATATTCAAAGTTCCTGCCTTGCAAAGGAAAACAAACAAACAAAAAATGGTATTTTTCCTGTTTCTGTCTTTTTGAATACAAATGCAGGCCTAAGAACTCCATCTCTAGTAATCTCTTCCCAGGGCTGCAACTGTTAACCTGGCCAGAAGGTGGCAGGGTAATACCATACATTGCAACTTGCTGTTCCAAATTAATTTTTCGCCAGAAAAGGAGTCTGGCGTGAAACAAAAACTGTATTTATATAGAATTCCCTGAACAATCTAAACATCGAACCTTGGTACTAATTAGCTACTATGTTAATTGCTTTGGTTTTAATCTGTTTTAGGCCAACTTTTAAAAGAAAATCCTCTTCTTTGCCTTGCTATTTCAGAACTGGAATCTATTTGGAAATATGTTCACAAAATATGTTCCCAGGCAGCTACCATACACAGAGTGTCTCTGGACAACTGAACAGGTACTAAATGATTAAGTCTACTAAATAGGGAAGGTGATTTTTATTTGATAATGAAAAATATCTAGGTATATAAATAAAAACTCCTTCTTAAATGAAGCCAAAACGATTACTCAAAAGAAAGAAAAGGGGAATCATACCCTTTGTTTATATGGAAAAATAACGCTCCAATCATTCTCCTTAAAATCACTAACAGGGAATACATGAAAGCAAAGGGCTGCATTTACCTGCAGTTCCTTCATATAATGGCTCCCTAGCACATTCATTAAGGTCTTTATCCTCTGAAAGAGACTGGGAGGCTCCTCCTGAATCAGAATCCAGCAATATCTGATTTTCGATGAGGCTGATATCTGCAAAATGGCTACTCAATTCACAGTCTTCAAAGTCAGCAGTGAACTGATGGAGAGAGGCATCATGAGAAGACATGGGAAATGTGCCTTCCAAAACCAAGGGAGAGCCTGGAGGAGACAAGGAGGAAAGGGAGGACCTCGAGGACAGGGAGGCCACAGACTTTGGGGCCTCGGCCAGTGGAGGAGTGTGGCCTGTTGCTGCAGCTGCCACCCCACAGAGTCCACTCTGGCCAGGCTGGCTAGGGGACTTGACCACCTCGTTTTCATGGATGGTGGTGATGGGTCCGGAAGGAATGTAACCGCTTTTCTCTTGCAGAAGGAAGTCCAGTTTATACTGATAATCCACATCTATCTGATCACTTTGACTGCTGTAATAGAGTTCAGTGGAACTGAGGGAGTTGAGTGACCCTCTGCTGGAGGTGTTCAGAGAGCCCCGACTCGATGCCAGGGAGCCCAGGCTGCTCCCAGATGACATGGACAGGGTGCTGGCAGAGAGGCTGAAAGATGAAAAGCACACACCATAAAATCTGTTACAAAATGGAAAACCAAATCACAATCCCTACTGGCTCCCTCAGTTCTGCAGAGGGAAGAAACCTGCTAAAGAATGGAATCAATGGCCAGGGACAGAGGAACTCCCTATCACGGCCATGTGTCAGTTAACGACTGGGTCGAGTTTTGAGAAATGCATGGTTAGGTGATTTCATCACTGTGCAAACATCACAGAGTGTACTTACACAAACCTAGACGGTACAGCCTACTGCACACTCAAGCTATATGGTATAGCCAATTGCTCCCGGGCTATGTGTGCAAACATCACAGAGTGTACTTACACAAACCTAGATGGTACAGCCTACTGCACACCCAAGCTATGTGGTATAGCCTATTGCTCCCAGGCTACAAACCTGCACAGCAGTTGCTGTTCTGAATGCTGTAGGCAATTATAAAACAATGGTAGTACCTGTGTATCTAAACATAGCTAAACCAGAAAAAACACAGTAAAAATACAGTATTATAATCTTATGGGACCACTATCATATATGCAGTCTGTCCTTGACCAAAAAATCATCATGTGGCACCTAACTGTATACCATGTCTATGTTTCTTCACTAACCTTTTCATCCTTGCTCTCCAAATACTCTTTAAGTAGCAAATCTATTCTTATTAAACATTATCCTCCTTTTGCAAAAATAAAAGGAATCAAATACCTGTTGATAAGTTTATTTGCGCAGACATCTAGAAGCCACTTTGCGATTAAAAAATATTGAAAGAAAAAAAAAACAGGGCAAAAGCATTAATGTAGTTTTTTATTAAAAAAAAAAGCTTTTTATTTTTAGAGAAAAGAAGGCAAGCTTATAAAAAGAAAGAAGTCACACAAAAGACCCTTGGTTTCACTCACCTTTCCTCTTTGTGTGTGAATGTGAGGAGTGAGTATTTTTCTCATCAATGTAAGGAAATCTATGGTTATTTTAAGGCAAAACTCCCCCACTTTCCCTTTTTAAAAAATGGGGCAGTGGGAAAAATGCGTTATTTTCCTAAGTGTACTGACAGCTAAAACATATCTTGTTTCTATAACATATTTCAAATGTATTCCAAATATGACACTGGGTTCATGCAAAAGAAAATGTGATTTTTAATCTGATCACTCAAATATTAACTGTACTACTAAAATGATTTACTTTTAAGTAGTTGGAAATAAAGTGAAAAGTAATCAAAGATGAACAAGAACATGCCTGAATGTATTCGGAGAAAAGCTTTCCCCTCAAAAATCTGATAAGCTCACCTTTTAAGTTGTGAATGCAAATAAGTAGTTAATTTAGTAGTTTCTTCAAGTTTCTGTAGCAGCTCTTTTCTTCTCTCTTCCAATCTCAATCTAGGAAGAAAAAAAGAAATTATTTTCAAATGACTATAACAAAATATGAAAACTAAAAGAAGATTCTTATTGTACAAACACTACAGAGCACAAGGGAAAAATGTGAATGGGCTCCACAGACAGAAAACAGGACACCAGCAAGAAGTGTGGGAGGCAGAGCTGCATGAGCCAAGCTGAAGGATGGGGAGGGAGCGTTATGCCCCATCACCATGTCACTGAGAATTTAAAATTGCTGGTAGCCTAGAATCTTTTTAAATGGGTAAATAATATGGTCTTTTGAGTTGGGGAAGAAGAGTGAGGAGGAAAACAACCATGAAAACAAAAAACTAAACAAAGACTAAGAATCCTGACACAGATCTGTGACTTGGGAACCCTTTCCTAAAATATTTCACAGCAATAGTAAAGGTCACCCTAAATACCGAATTTAGTAATGCTTATTCCAACATAATATTTAGCGATAACATTCCCAACCCTAATTTGATAAGAATTTCAGCAATTAAGAAATAATTTTGGTCCACATTACCATTGTGGGCTAATTTGGGCTCAACTGTTTAGGGAAGAGGATGACCTAAAAGTGACTTCCCTTCTGAGCTACAGCACATCTCATCATCTGCGTCGGACTATCATAAAATTTCATCCACATTCAACTGCAAAAGTTTTTCTTTTTTTTAGAGTACAGCATTATAGAACTGTATACTTGAATAGTAAGTCATTTTAAAATATACTAAGTACCCAGGGGTTTATGCAACTAAGAGTCTGCACAAGTATAGCCTATGTCATGTGAAGGTCTTTAGACATCATTGAAATAAAGTAGTTCAGAGTAGTGAGCAGCAGAATGGAATTCAGAAAAAGGGCACCTGGGTTTCTAATCTTGATTTGCAGCTTACTAGCTGCATATCCTTGGTAAGTCACTGAATCAAGGGTCTTACTTTTCTCTTCTGTGAAATGGTGACTATAATTCCCCTGCGTCTCCCTGGTAAGGCTGTTAAAGGGATCGATGGAGTAATGTATGGGAAACTGCTCGACAGAGAAGAAAAACAAATCTGACTTGTTCAAAGCCTCAGCATGCCCTGCAAAGCGGTGACATAAAAATTAGCCACTTTTCTTTGGAGAAAAATAAAATTTCCTTAATTTCTAATCGCTTTGAAATGTTATATATGTTTTCCGCAGTAAGGAAACATGCCCATATTTTATTTATAGGTATCTATCCCTTTGATGTGTCAACAACACTATTCCATTACATGTTAAACTAAAAAAAGTAATTCTTGCCATTTTCTTTAACACTTGAAAAGCGTGATAAATTCTTAATTCTTGGCTTTCAAAGGTGTACTTTTAAAAGCAGCAGTCATTTTTAAAATCTTTCAAATATAAATAAAAACTCAACAAGGAAAAGAGTAATATGAAGTAGACTAACTGAATTAAAAGGTGCACAAAGGTCTGAAGAAAGCCCCAAACTCTACTAAAATCCATGTCTTCTGAAACAAGAGAAACACTTCGGAAGTAAGTTTTAAAACTCAATATTGCTTTTATTAAAATGAAGCCTTTTTCTAGTGCTTTCAGGAGGCACCAGGATGACGTCAGAATGTGACCCTGTGCCACACTTTCAGTGCTGTCCCTTCCCCATCACTAGGGAGCGTCCTCAGCCTTCTCCAGGTGATGCTCGGCAGCTGCTCTTCCAGCCCTTTAATGTCTGCTTTGAACTACAGATGCCTGTCTTTGTGTTCTTGTTCACATTTCCCACTTAGCTCCTACATTCTCAGAATGCAGACATCAGCTCTTTCTCCCTGCAGCGCAGGGTGCACTGGCCAGTCCCTCCGTTCTTGCTGCTGTTGAGATGAAACCTTCCCTGGGAGAAGCATGAGGAAGGCACTGGGGAGAGGCACAGAAATCTCCTAGTGGGCCGCAGTTTGTCTCTGATGTTATCACCAAAGCCTCTCCTAGTGAAAGCCCGAAGTCTTCCTCAGAATCCAGGTGTATTTCATGTGAAACGCTCTCCCCAACTTCCCCATAACCAGGGGTTAGCAGAAATTGCAGACATCAGCCCTCTCAAAAGGGTGCACACCTGTTTCTCTGGGTTCTTCTCCAACTCCTGCCTGTTGGTCTGCTGGATGAGAAAGGGTTTCCTCTACTTGGCCCTTAAAAGATTCCTCCCCCTGGCCCAGCTGCTCCACATACCCTTTCAAGCTGCCTTTTGTGAAGTGTGGGCCTTCACACCTGCCTGCCTCTGCCCTCTGTGCCCTGCAGGTGAGAAGCACAGCCTGGATTCTCCTGAACTCAGAATTCTGCACCTAGGGAAAATTTCATGTCATCTATGGAAGCAGGAAGTCCCTTTTCCACTCAAAACTAAGTGACACTCATGCCCCCACCTACTTGCTTTAAAAAAATTTTCAGAAGCAGTGGCAAAAACATTCAAATAATTAAGAAACAATTAAGACGTCTTGGCAATTACAAGGCAAACCCCCAACACTTGTGAGAAAACAAAGAGCAATGTTAAGATCTTACCAGGTATAGAAAAGCACAGAGTTTAAGGAATTTCAATAACTGCAAGGAAGGAATATGAAAGATGCATAGAAACACCTTCCCTGCATGGTTTTTTTCATTTGCGAGCAATTTCTCTTTTGGCCTGGCGATCCTTCACCATGAGCACCTCTTTCCCACCACCAGGTGGCAAGCACAGTCGCTGCCATCAGGCCCAGTGGGCGAGGCGACACTGCAGCCCTATGGGGGCAGGAACGGAGCCGGGGGGCTGTAGGATCACACTGAGAGACTGAAAATTCATGTGCATCTAGCTCCTTCAGAGACCAACGTTCAGCAATGACTGAGAATCTTGCCAGAGGTCACCCCTGAAATAATGGGGAACCCCAAATATAAGTAGAAAACACGAAAATGTTGGGGAATACGGCAGGTAGCTTTCTTTGACAGTCATATAAGTACCAAGAAGAAAAGGAAGGATTTGGGGTTGGTGGCACACAATCTGTTCTATGATGAAACTGAGTTTCACACAGCAAATCCTACTTCCCAAAAGCAGCTCCGGCCAACCCTGCTTTGACACTGAGGAGACACTGCTGGCAAGGGCATTCTCTTCCCTCTTAAACTCCCAGTGTCAGTGAAACAGCAGCAATGAGCAGAGCAGAAACCCACACACACAGGAGGAAGACACGAAAGGGTGAAGCCATAAAAAAAAAATGCCAGAGCATGGGGGAATAGAAAGCAAAACCATGAACAGCAACAACAAAATCCAAAGCCAGACGAGGTTGTATCTACTTGGGAAAGAAAGGATTCAATGTTCCCAATGGCAGTAGGTTCTGCTCTTCTGGACATGAGTCACTTGGAGCATCCCAGGATAGGAGTTAGAAAGCTTTAAGCTGATCAAGCGAGAAGGTCTGAGTCCTTCCACTTTTGACGGCAATGTGAGTATGAGGATTTGCCTTTGGCCATAGACACTGATAAGGAAACTAGTATCCACTTATTTGGAATACTGAATGACCTGGCTCTTCCAGGTAACTCGGAAAGTCAACACACTACATATATAAAATACACGTTTCCCTTCCTGCTAACATCCAATCATGGGAGACAGGGCCATGGAAGTATCATATCCACACCACTTACTCCCCAGATGACACAAACCCAGTGGCTGGATCTCACTAAATAAATAATTTTTATATATATATCTTATAGCTCCTCTTCCTAATGAGTTCAAGCCTACTGTTTCTGGTGAGGTTTGGGCTTTTCGTTAAAAAAAAAAAAAAAAGGGAAAAAGCCTACTATTTCCACTGGAATTTTGAGTTACTATGTGTGTGCAAACAAAAGCATAAAGTTTAGGTACTTAGGAAAAAGTCAAA
Organism: Symphalangus syndactylus; assembly: GCF_028878055.3. Lineage (NCBI taxonomy): Eukaryota > Metazoa > Chordata > Mammalia > Primates > Hylobatidae > Symphalangus > Symphalangus syndactylus. The sequence goes on along the minus strand of NC_072426.2, from coordinate 156,425,355 downwards.
GTTTAGGTTCTTAGGAACAAATTGTTATCTTTAATGTTATATCATTAGTCATTTTTTGGAAGCTCTACTCCTAATAAAAAAGGCAAGCAAGACACCACCTCAATAAAAGCTGATTAAGACAAACAAATATGTTTTCTTTCTCTGCCAGAACAAATCTGTTTGTAAGTCCTTCCTACATTCACCTACTACAAAGTAGAACAGCTGAGATGGACGTGGCACATTAGACACGTATGATTATATAAAATTTTATAATCTGTAAATGCTATGTAGTAGTATGAAACATCATTACTCTTTTATACATGGGCCACATAAAAGCTACCCGTTTCATCATAGCTATTGATGACTATCAGTAGCTAGAAACTTTAGGTATACAAATTTAGATATATCAAGGTAATTCAGAAAAACAACATCAACAACAACAAAAACAAACTAATTCTCCCTTGTCTTCTTACTCTTTTTGTTCCTTCTGGTCTTTGTCAGATGGTGCCTTGCTTTGCCAGCCTGGCTGGTACTTCCCTTACGCTGACCCTTTGGTCAGCAAAATTAGACAGAAAAGCCAGAACAAGAAGGGAAGAAAAGAAGAGGAAATGGAGGCAAAGATGAGAATTATTAAGAGGGTAGAAGATTATAGTTCAGAGGCTTTTCCTTTTGATACATTTTCATGTTCCCTACAGCTATGACACTGAGGCCGCGTGTTACCTTGATCAACATTTTAACCCACAGAAGTCAACTCTCCTAAAATGGTTAACCGTGGGGTAGGTGAGTCCCCATGCTAACACCTAACTGGGAATGTCAGAGACTTTTTCCTCTCTCCCTCCCCCTACTTTTCAAATGTTTTGATATTCTGTAGCCATGCAACCCTAACATTTATTGAGGACAAGGAATTAGAAGGCAAGATGCCAAAATTTTTTTTTTTTTAAGCAACTGGATTATGGCTGGGTGTTTTAAACTTACTTCCAGGTCACTTGAAATTATACCAATGTGAATTTCTTTCCCATCACTCTGAAACAGGCACCGCTCTTTACTGGCTGGCCTAAAGAATGTATATGCAGTCGTTCTCAAGGGCCCTCTGGTCTGTCCTGAAACAGGTATCCAACCCTTTCTGCCATCAAGGCCTGGACCCAGGCTCCTATGCAGATGCGTTCATGTCAAACTGACACACAGAGGTCCCCTCACTTAACATTCTAGCTGATCTGTATACAGAACTGGATTTTTTTAGATGAAATAATCAACTCACACCTTCCCACAGAAAGATGAGAAAATTGCCTAGAGTATTTTCCTTTACAGTTTCACCTGCTTCATGGGAGGGCTGCAACTGACAAACAAAATGCAAGTGAGTACGTTGTGACCTGTTAGGATATCACAGGGAGGAAGCTGTCTTTTCCTTGTGAAATGAATAGCAATAAACTTTGGCATTCTTGTGAGTAATAAAACCCAGAATAGGAGGCTTCAGTTGCTCTAAGAGTCTAGATAATTTTTCTTATCAGAGTGCAATAGTTTATAGCTATTGTTATCAGACTTCATCAATGATGTACATTCCTGGTTTTATGTCAGCATTCCTTAGTTATTCAGCATCTGTCACAGGTTTTGCACGTTCCTAACAAACACAGAACTTATCCTGTGGGGCATTAGGATGGCACACTTTATTGCTCTACAGAAAGTCCATTTGTGCTGTTTCTCAGTCCACTAAGAACAGATGCAATTGAGATTTCCAAACCCAGGGAAAATAGTATCCAGTTAAGACACCCCCACAAGAGTAAAGCTGCCCCATTTCCAGAAGGAAAACAAACCTCTCGGCCAGAGCTCTGCTTGGCGCTCCCCTCACGGACAGCAACTCTTCCTCCAGCCGCTGCCTTTCGGCTTCTAGGCGTTCCAATTCATCTTGGGTACGTTTCTGTGGGGTGATGAACTGAAGCTCTTTCAAAAGTTCTTCTTTTTCATTAATCAGCATCAGTTTTTCCTTCTCAATATCCAATGCCCCAGGCCAGGCCTCACTGTCCAATTTTGACAGTTCAATTTTTAAGTTGGCCATACTAAAAAAAAAAAAGATAAAAGAGGTATGCACATACTTAAAACTCCTGAGAAAGGTAAACACAGCCTAAGCCAAATTTGGGGCTGACATGCTGTCCAGATTTTCCTGACTTGACCTTACCAGAGAGGGGTGTGGTCTACTGGTGAGAGGCCGGAGTGGGAGCAGCAGCCTTGCACGCCAGTCTCTGGGCCTGTCTCTGCACTCAGCTGTCATCCGTTTCTCTCCCCCATCTTTAAAATGTGAGTGAGCACACCCAGCTTTCTGACAAAACGGTGAAGGCCAAGTACACAGACGCTTCAAAAGCTGAGTGCTCTGGGTGCCACGAGAGGCCAGCCCTGACATGTGACTGCCTGTGTAGGTGACAGGAAAGATGCCTGGGGGGTTCCCTTTAAAAAAACTGAGGTGAATGATGTCTGAGATGCCATCACTATCCATTTTATTCCAATGCGTTTTAGATGCTGTCAGCTAGTAAAATGGGAACCCCAGGGCAGACTGTACAGAGACTAGGGCATTAGTAAGTCAGAGAAGGAGAGGGCAGCAAAGAGAGCAGTGGTGTGGCCAACTGGTATGAAAGCGGTTGGGCCAGGTGCAGTGGCTCATGCCTGTAATCTGACACTTTGGGAGGACAAGCAGCAGGATCATGTGAGGCCAGGAGTTCGAGACCAGCCTGGGCAATACAGCAAGACCCTGTCTCTACCAAAAATATTTAAAAAATTTTAAAAATTAGCCAGGTGTGGTGATGTGTGTGCCTGTGGTCCCTGTTCCTCAGGAGGCTAAGGTGAGATCACTTGAGCCCAGGAGTATGAGGCCACAGTGAGCCATAACGGCACCACTGCACTCCTGCCTGGGTGACAGAGCAAGACCCTGGGAGGGAGTCAGGGGTTGATCCATCAAGGCTCCCCCATCGCCAAAGAGAAGGGGCAGGGCTTGGCCTTCTCCCTTTCACATTCTCCTTAAGCTGCACGTGAGTCTCCTCCCCATCAGTGCCCCGACTGGTGTACAAGCCATTTACTGAGCAGTCATTGCACTGACACTTTATACATTATTGTGCTAGCCCTGTGGTTGCTCTGTACACAGCTATTTGCAGGCAGCATACGGTGGACCTTCACTAGTACAGGCAGCTCAGCTGGCATGACACCACTGGAGCGACAACAGGTGCTGAAGTGATGTGGACAGGGACAGGAGGAGGAGGAAAATGCACCAAAGGCAAACCTCACTGTTTCCATAATTTTGCCTGACCCCAGATTTCTCTTATGTCTAGAGCTTCATAACACATGGTAGAGTTAACATTACTCCCGACTCAGTACGAATGTCCTAACCACCTGAGTCAAATAACTTGCTACATGGCACTGTGAAGACAATCAGGACTGCTCATAAGGTAAGTGGCACATGGTTCTTTCGACCATAACGACAAGATCTCAGTGAACTATGAACTCCACTGATGTTTGCACAAGGAATCTATGTTTCTACAGAAAAATGTTGGATGATTACTTTGGATATTGTTAACAGCACACACCAAAATATGAAAAACAGAAAAGAAATACTTTTTTCCCATTTTCTTGGGAGAACTTGTAGAAGGGAAGAGAAAAGGTGAATGAAAAACATAATCAAGAGCAAAGATGGAAGTAGATCCATACCTTTGTGCCATTAAGTTTCTTGTTCTAATTAAAAATAAAAATAACCATTAAAATCCTACAAGAAAACCTAGGCAATACCATTCAGGACATAGGCGTGGGCAAGGACTTCATGTCTAAAACACCAAAAGCAATGGCAACAAAAGCCAAAATCGACAAATGGGATCTCATTAAACTAAAGAGCTTCTGCACAGCAAAAGAAACTATCATCAGAATGAACAGGCAACCTACACAATGGGAGAAAATTTTTGCAACCTACTCATCTGACAAAGGGCTAATATCCAGAATCTACAATGAACTCAAACAAATTTACAAGAAAAAAACAAACAACCCCATCAAAAAGTGGGCAGAGGACATGAACAGACACTTCTCAAAAGAAGACATTTATGCAGCCAAAAAACACATGAAGAAATGCTCATCATCACTGGCCATCAGAGAAATGCAAATCAAAACCACAGTGAGATACCATCTCACACCAGTTAGAATGGCCATCATTAAAAAATCAGGAAACAACAGGTGCTGGAGAGGATGTGGAGAAATAGGAACACTTTTACACTGTTGGTGGGACTGTAAACTAGTTCAACCATTGTGGAAGTCAGTGTGGCGATTCCTCAGGGATCTAGAACTAGAAATACCATTTGACCCAGCCATCCCATTACTGGGTATATACCCAAAGGACTATAAATCATGCTGCTATAAAGACACATGCACACGTATGTTTATTGCGGCACTATTCACAATAGCAAAGAGTTGGAACCAACCCAAATGTCCAACAACGATAGACTGGATTAAGAAAATGTGGCACATATACACCATGGAATACTATGCAGCCATAAAAAATGATGAGTTCGTGTCCTTTGTAGGGACATGGATGAAACTGGAAAACATCATTCTCAGTAAACTATCGCAAGGACAAAAAACCAAACACCGCATGTTCTCACTCATAGGTGGGAATTGAACAATGAGAACTCATGGACACAGGAAGGGGAACATCACACTCCGGGGACTGTTGTGGGGTGGGGGGAGGGGGGAGGGACAGCATTAGGAGATACACCTAATGCTAAATGACGAGTTAATGGGTACAGGAAATCAACATGGCACATGGATACATATGTAACAAACCTGCACATTGTGCACATGTACCCTAAAACCCTAAAGTATAATAAAAAAAAAAAATAAATAAAAAAAAATAAAAATAAAAATAAAATTGCCATGTTAGACTGGCACTGTGTATGCAGTGTACTTCTGATTTTCTCCCACCATCTGCACTTATGATAGATGTAACATCAGCTATTCTTCAGCTTTAACCAAAAAACCATAAACAACTGTCTCAACGTACTAGAAAATTAATCATCAAAATGCTAAATAAGCATGATATTATTAACTTCATTAAGCACATAAAACAAGGGCTGGAGGAGAAAACAGATTTCAGAGAAACACAGCCTACCTCTTTACTTATTCAGAATTGAGGAGGAAAAGGCATTTTCAACATATGCATAAGCACTTGAGATTTACTTTCTCATCAGCATCACTAGTAACTTTAAAACAAAACCCCAAATGGTATGCCAATGCAACCAAGTGGGAAAGAACCAATGTCTGAAGTTTTGATGTGACTGAATTAACCAACTGAACCAGGAACAACAACATAATACAGGAAAAAGAGGCGCCTGTTTATTATTTGTGTGATCAGACATTAGGCAGGTCTTAAATTTTATTTTAGAAGGGGTGTGACAAATTTGGGGAGCAGAATATGAAGAAGACTTCTAGAAGCACCTAGGAAGAGAAATGCGATGTGAGCTCCAGACAAAATTAACTTAGAAGTCAGAGGAGGGTGAAAGCTGAAGCTGATCCCTGGGAGGCAAGAGTCAAGCCTGAAAGAATGCAGGGGCATAAGGCCCATTTCTCCAAGACTGCTTCTGAGTCATGGCCATTCTCCTTCAGAAAAGCAGACCTAAATCATGGATTTGTCCACAGGCCAGCCCAGGTGGACATACAACAAGAGGACCACAGGCACTATTGACCGAAAGCTGGCACATCGCCAGGCCACAAAACCAGAAGTTGATCCTAAATACTTATTGAAGGGCAGGCACTAATCTGGGCACTGAGAAGGAGATAATAAAGCCTAAGCATTTTTTCCTAACCTGAAGAAATTTAGAATCTGCCAGAGAAAATTTAAAGCCATTAAAATTAGCTGAGTAAACTGCTGTTCATATTGACTAAGTGACTTGTTCAAGCTCACATGGTTAATAATTTGTGGAATGAAGCTTAGGTTTCTTTCAGGAAGTGAGGAACCAAGTAATATTAAGAATACAGGTTACATAGAGGTGAATATTGTATTTATTTTACTTTGTTAAAGCCAGATAACCTCTAAGGACTAGGGCCAATTGCTTTTAAGTTATCATCATCACCAATAATAAGGAATCTACTTCAATATCTGGTTCTCAGCTGAGCTTTTCATGGTCATGGGGACAAACATGATAAATTCCTGTTTCTTGCAGGATGATAATGCAGTTTTTCCCAATGTCCTCCTAAATAATAACCCAATAGCATTTTAAAGCTCTTATAAGGAAAATAATGAAATCAAATGTATCAGTATAATCCTTTCCCTCATAATAAGGAGTTCTATATTAGGAAAAAATTTAAGTCTACTAGATAAGGATGGTGAAATCTCTCTTTTTTTTTTTTTTGAGACGGAAGTTTCTTATGTCTCACTCCAACAGAATCACAAAGTAAGAAAAAGATAGCACAGGGATTAACAAGAGTTTATGAGGTAAAAGAGAAATAAGAATCTCTCTTCCTTTTCCCTAAAGTAAGTCAACTGGAACTGACACCTCAGCACCTTCAAGGACATTAGCAGTAAGACTTCCCTTCAAATCAAAGGCAAATAAATCAATACTTATTTGCCTTAGAACTCCTCAACAGCTATTTAGTCCTATACCTGAACCACCGTATCGTATTTCCATCAAAGCAACCAATCTTCTCACTTTTAATTGAGAGTTAAGTATTGTACCAACTCAAAGCTTCTTTTTTCTCAGAAGAGAAGGAGGCAATTTCATTTCTACACTTCTCATTAATTCTCCCTGTTCCTTAGCTTTTGGTGGTGAGGGGGCAAGGGCCGGGGGGAAGAAAAGGTAGACCAGAGAGGAAGCAGCCCTTACATGCTAAAAACTGAAGGGTGGCCTTGGTAAGAATGTATGGAGAGTGCCCAGCAGATGTCACCACAGGAGTAAAGATTAATTCTGGAAAAGAAAATGTTTGAGCCATGCACATAACAGCTTCTCTGTCATTACCTTCTTTTGGCTTCTTCATACTGTAGGCTTAGCCTGACCTTTTCAGCTAAATTTGATCTACTTCTCACTCCAATCTAGTGGAAAAAAAAAAAGGGAAAAAGTCAATTAACTCTGCTAATGAATGAAGTAAATTGCTTTTGTTTCTGGGAAGTATGTGTAATTGAAAAGTTAAAGAAGATGGTACTGAAATTGGGAAACACCGATTTAAAAGACACTTATTTTATTGTCTCAGTGGGGTCAAAACATTTCTTTCAATTCAAGCTCATCTGTTTTTCAAAGACTCTAACATTATTTTCTCTACACGTTAAATTCAAGATAAAAAATATCCTGATATTGTAAATACCAAGGTAAATGTGTCTGGTATCTTAGAGTTTATGAAGGGTGTACAGGTCAATAAAATTTATGAACTGGAACTAATTTCTTTGCCTTTATGAGCCTAATTTCTAGTATTTAGCTTTCAACTGTACAAAATATAAACTAAATAAGTTCAAAAATTAATTTTCAAACAGGTAAGCCCTACTGTTGATCTCTACCTGTTTTACTTTCACAGCACATATTTCAAAGCAGCATAAAAGAATATGAAAATAAATGGGAATGTATTGAGAAGTAAATACCCGCTAATGGCATCCCAAAATGGAGAAGGTAAAATAGTTAACAATAGCCAAGCCACAATAAATATTTAAATGGCAGATATAAATCACAAATTAAACATTTTAATATAATCAATTAAGATTTACAAAAACAAGTTTTCTTATTAGTCTTAAAAGGCATGTTTTTCTGTTTCTCATTGGCCTAATGTTTATTTGAAAGGACCTAAATTTCCAAGACTCTAAACGTAACAGGAAAAAGTTAAATTCTTATATGCCTCTAGCCTTTCAATGTGTTTCTAAAGGAATACGGCATGAGAAAGTTTGAACAAAGCTACTCATATGGACAAATCCTGAAGTGCTTGGCACCTAGATAGAAAAGATAAGGCTGTGATTTTTAAAACTAATCTTACGAGAATGAAACACTGAATGCACACAGCCAGCATCCAAGTCACATATACTTCTGGTTCCAGTTTACCATCCATATTGCAATTAAGTCCCATCAAGGACAACACTGGGCCAACTCTTCAACATAGACAACTTACATCTCCGGAAATGCGTGTTTGTGACCCAGCATCAAGGGTCTGTCTGGAGAGAGATAAATGAGAGTTCACAGGACTACATCTCAAATCTGGCTCAGATCTGCCAATGTTCTGCTCCAAATGAAACCGCTCCTGCAGCTTAGCAAGACTCTGTTCAGAAAACACAAAGTGTTTCATAAAGCTTAACATGGAAGAGAGCAAACCTTCCCTACCAGGTGAAATTAAAAGGAAAGAGCTAATCTCAATGGAAAAAAAACTTTATTTTAGTAGGTACTTACCATTTTATATAATCGAAAAAATAATAGCAGGATATAATTTTGCACCTATATGCATGTGACTTTGGAAGCGAGATCATATTAAACCAGTTGTCTTATCTATCTCAAAACAGCATTTTCCTATGAACGGTATCTTTAAAATACACGCATGTCTTATTTTTAAAAATTTCATTAAGAAATTGCCTCTATTTCAATAGGAACCCACTCACTTCATGCAGTTGAAATTGTGGAAACAGAGTATCTATAACATAATCTCTCATTTTAGATACAGTAAGAGAACTTCCTACTTTGAAGACTTCTTCAATTATGCCATTGTACATCTGGACAGGACCCAAGAGATTATTTAGCTCACATCAACGTTAGGGATTAGGAAACTGAGGCTCAGAAGTTGCTAATGAGTGGCACAGGCATCAAACAAGCCCATCTGTGTGTCTACTGCATGGCACTACCTGTGGTGACATGTTTGGTTTGGTAAAGAGAATAATCAAAAGCAAATGTGCCTGCTGTGGGCACTCGGGTTTAATATACTGTGTTTACTTTACAGGGAGGATATGAACAAGTGAAAGTATTGAAAAGGAAAGACTAATCTGAACCACTTAAAACAATAAAAAGGAAACCCTAGGGTAATACTAATAAAATGATAAGAAACCATTATTAACAAAAGAGCCTATATTTAATCCTGATATTTAAAATTTTCATGATTAGGAGGAACTAGAAATATCAGAGATCTGAAACTTTTTACCTAACTTTCTCCATTTTCTCTCAAAGGGATATTTATACAAAATATACATATATATGAGGATAAAACTTAAACGATCATATCAAGTAATACAGAAAAGAACAAAAAACCCTTTTAGTGACCTTGTGCAAGTCTTTTCTATTTTTCCATCTATGCAGTGAAAAAAAGTCAGTGTTCTTCAAACTTATCTGTGATGGCAATGCATTCCATCAATTTAGTAGGTTGTTACTAGTATTTTTTTTAAATGAAATAGAAGATACTAGAAAATAAAATCAGAGTACATCACCAGTTTAAGAGTAGGCATATTTCTGTGAAATTCATTTTGAGCGTGTATATGTGTCTGTGTGCACACATGCACACCTGTGTATCTGTAGGTACACACAATTGTGTGTTACTGGGTTTTGATGTAAAATCTATTTCTTACTGTGGTCAAAGAGGTTTGAAAGTCACAGTTTCAAATAAAGTTTCTTCTAACTCTATTGTCAATCTCTGCATCTACTAATTAATGTAATTTAGTAGCTGAAAAGGGATCTAATCTTTTAATTTAATCAGGCCTGCAGATGAATCCAAAGTTTATAGGAAGAATGAGAGATGACCTAAAATTGTTGAAATAGAAGGTTCCAATGTAGATTTGCTCCAGTTCTATTAACTTTTTTTTTTTTAAAGGACCTACTACATGCATTTCTGGAATGACTGACTTAATCAGCAAGACAATTGTGGAACAAAACCAAAATACACACAAGTGAAGTCTTGCACATGTTATATATATGTTAAAACCACATTAACCCAGACTGCCTGGGTTTGAACCATAGTTTTGCTACTTACCAGCTGTATGACTTTAAGAAACTTTAATTTTTCTGTGCTGAAATTTCCTTGTCTGTAAGCTGAGAATAATAACAGTGCCTACCTTTAGTGGCTGTTGTGAGGATCAGGGGAATTATTTACACGCAAGGCAGTTAGAAGAATGTCTGGTGTGAAGTCAGTATTTATAATTATTTGCTATTATTATTTTGTCTTTTCTATTAGATTTCTTCTTGCAAGTAATGCAAAATTATATGGATCCAAGAATATTTATCTATATTCAACTAATATTTTGGAAACCAACATCAAAGTAGTTACATATGGTATTTAAATGTAGATGTTCTATTGAGAATGTAAACATCATCAGGGACTCTAACATCTTCCCATAGATGCGGACTAAATTATTCCTCAGCTAAGTAAGAACTCCAAATATATGAAATAAGAATTCTTAGTGTTTGGGATGGAGGGAAGGAGAGGAAGAGAGACACCCTTAAAAAAAAACTTGACTGTATTTGATAAGTATAGATATTCAGAATACTGATCACTTAATGGCTATTTTGTTTTTTCTACACATGATGCTGGATCACTGGGAGTTAAGACCCGCAAGCTGAGAAGTCAACAGGTTTAGTAAGGGGATCTATGGCCATTGGCAGCTTTCCTAGGGTAACTGTATAGGCATCTCCCAGCTGGGTCAGCACTCCCTACCCCACCCTTAGCTGGCACCCCAGAATCAACTGGGTCGGAAAGCTTTTCTAAGCTCCTCACATAGCCTCACCCCAAAAGGCAAGCCTTCTACTTACTGATGGCAAATGACATATCCCTTGTGTATCCTGGGCTGAGAATTCTGCTTATCGGGGTCCCATATGAAGTTTTCAGTGAGTTTCAGGGTGCACCAAGATGTTAATCTCCTCACATGAGCTCCAGGCCCCACCACCCACTATCTCAAAGGCCATCCAAAGGCTGCTTACAATGAAGTGTACCAGTCACTTGGAACCACTCTGCTCTCCTCCAAGGCAGCAGGCTACCTTTGTGCCTGCAACAGTCTCCACAGGGCCCATTCCGCACGAATGCGGCAGAGGTGGAAGGGTCATCCAGACTCTGAGGGAGCACTTCTGCCCCAGTAAGAGTTTCTGGGGGCCTCAGAAGGTAGAAGTTTGGCTTAACAAAATGTTTTATAATGTACCTGCATCAGATCTTGTTTTTCTTTTTCTCCTGAGCTAATGGCCTTTCTGATAGATTTTAGTTCTGTTAGAATGGCTTTGGCTTCACTGAGTTCATACCCGCTCTGGCCTCCAGACATTTTTTTATCAATTCTGTGAAAACAGAAAAAGAAAGAAAAAATATCAAAGAATGATAGCATATAAGTTAAACAGAGAGTAGGAAGTGGTTTTGAAATTGTCTCAGTTGGATGATTATTTCACCTCTGACTCTCATATACCAGCAATCATCTTTTCAGGCAGTTTCTCCTCCTTTCTTTTTTTTTTTTGAGATGGAGTCTTGTTCTGTCGCCCAGGCTGGAGTGTGGTGGCGCAGTCTTGGCTCACTGCAAACTACGCCTCCTGGGTTCAAGTAATTCTCCCGCCTCAGCCTCCCAAGTAGCTGGGATTACAGGCGCCCACCACGATGCCCGGCTAATTTTTGTATTTTTGGTAAAGACGGGGTTTCACCATGTTGGCCAGGCTTGAACTCCTGACCTCATGATCCGCACGCATCGGCCCCTCCTTTCTCTTTTAATCACAGGCAGCTAAGATTTCTCCCATCCCTCACTTCAAACCCAGTCCATTTCTAATCACTTTTGGGCTCAAATAAATGTATGTCTTTTTGTCTTCAATCTGTTTGAATGATCCCACTGCTGGCTGAACCCAAACCTTATCAAGTGCTGATCCTGATCTTCACCCAAGAAAGGTAAAAGACATGGGCAAATGCTTTAGTAGAAGAACACAGAGGCAAGTAAACCGCCACCTGATTTTACATAATGTTTTGCTGTAATGTCTGTGCAAAACCTGGCACAGGGCCTGTAGCTTGGGAGGCCTTTAATAAATGGTTAATAAATAAATTATTATTTATACTAGTGAGTATCCTACAATGTTTGGATTGCATGGTTAGTTTTTTATTTCTCTCTCTCTCTCTCTCTCTCTCTCTATATATATATATATATAGTATTTATTCTGCTTTTATGAAAGTTATGAGTCAAGATAAAATTGCTTGACTTGCTGGATTGAGTTCAAACTTAGGAAAACGGCAGAAGGGCAGTAGTCATTTTTCAACTCATACTGAATAAACAGCTCTTCAATGAGCTAATTTATTATCCCTGCAGAGCTGCTTACTCAGTGTCCTTACAGTTTACATCATCACCTTAGGCTAGAGGATTTCATGTAACCTAATTCTTTGTGTTTGAAGGGCCTAATCAAATTACCTAATTCTTTAAAAAAAAAATAGTTTCATGTACTCTTCATGATCACTCTCCTGGTCCTCCCCAGCTACCTGTGCTATCCGGGATTCGTTATGAATACAATTCATGATCATTCTCCTGGTCCTCCCCAGCTGCCTGTGCTATCCGGGATTCGTTATGAATACTGCACGAGTTCCCCTTGTGGGACATATGGCTATGCCTCTGCCCCAGCCAACAACTCTATACACGTTCTTAGACATATTTTTGGTCTTATCCAGAGTCTCCAGAGAAACAGCACCTACTGAATCGGAGAAAACAGACTCTGAGCTCGTTTGGTTTAAAACATTTAATAATTAATACTTATTTTCAATGTGAAAGGTATAATCTGAAAAAAAATAAAGCAATGCCATCTTAATCACTCTTCCAAACAAAGTCCACTCAAACAAGTGCAGTTTGTAGATAATGTATTTCCCCAAGTACTGTTTTAGTAACTATCTTATGCTGCTGAACAAGCAATTAAAGACTTAAAGAACCTAAGAAAATAAAATAAACTTGATCATAAGATCATCTGATAATAAAGTACAACCAATCAAGTCACAGATTAAACACATGCACATGTGCACATGCACACGTGTGCATGCACACACGCACACGTGTGCATGCACACACACACACAGTGTTTAGAATGGGAAGGGCCCCTAAAGATCCCCTAGTCACATTTCTTCCAAATGAAGAAGGCAAGGGAGAAAGTTGATGCAAATTTATACCCCAAATTGCACAGACACTTAGCTGGTAGGGGAACTATCCTAAAATGACAGATTCAGAACTGGGGCTCTTATGACTATCACATTTAGAATATCTGATGGGACTAGTGAAGTACTTTGAATATCAGCTAATTCTATTTATTTGGGAAGAGATTTATCAATGGAATTTCTGACTCCCTGAAGTATTATATCCACCAACTTGGCTGAGGAAATGGCTTATTAAATAAAACAAACGATATTTCCAAATATAGCATTTTGGCATTTTCAAACGTGGCACTTTTTAACTAAAAATAAAAACTAAAATGTGGGATTTCATAAAATAGGTAGTAATAGGGATATCTGAAATTGTGTCAAAGTGAATTTCTAAAACTCAAGTAATTTCTTCCTGTTTTGTGCAAAGTCTTCAGAATTTAATGATAAAACAAATCTTTGATTCAGAAACAAACAAACTTTATCATTTGAAAATAAAAGCAGGTAAGCTGTTTTCAGAAAAAAACCTTAACATTTAAAAAATAAAAGCAGGACTGGTTCAAGACTGCTAATTTAAACTTCAGAGAGCTTTGAACACATGAAAATTTCTTGGCTATCCACTGCTCAACAGAATGCTAAATATGAAGAACACAGCTCAGCTTTCACCATGGAACGCTTTTGCTCTTTTTCTTTTGCCTCCTTTGAACTTCTCTACTTTAAGTGCTGCCTTTCTCCTTTATTTCACTGTTTCTTGTTTTTCTCCTCCACTTTTCATTTCCCACCTTTTCTCTTTTGACCCTAACTTGCCATAAAATAAACCGAAATATGAGCATCATTTGCTGACTTAAAGTATCATTCTTTTTGTTCTTAATATGAGAAGTGCCATTTTTTTTTCTTAAAATTTCTTTTGGAAGTTCTTGACTTGAGTGTGCCCTATAACTAATTTTCACTCAATACATTAGTCTCTTCTGAAAGAGAAAATATGTTCACTTGCATTCCTTCTCTGGAAAGTGTATATCTTGAGAACCAAATTTTCACAGAATCTGTATATGCCTGTTCATCACTAGCCTGTTTTCCAATTCTGAATGCAAACTGGAGGCAGCAAATGGAAATAGGCATCTTCATGGTATCCATTTACACATATACTACACTGCTGCTTAGGGCAAAGTCAAATTTAGGACCACAAACTGAAATGAATAACGTAGAGAACAATGCCACATTTGTCTATCCAGTATAAAACTATTGTACCAAGTAAAATGAAAGCTCAAGTTTAAATTACATTATAATTCCAGATTCAACAAATATATTCCATTATATTGTAAATAAATGAAAAGTTATAAAAGCCTACAATAAGATTCTATTTAAATCTTTTCCTGAAATACATTTTCTGTCATGCCACAAATATAAGTCCCTTTATAGTATCAAGAATATGGTTTCTTAAAAAGTCTGGCTGCTAGGTTTGATTGTTGATCATTTAGTGTTTTAGTAGTATGGTGGTTAACACTGAATAAAAACAGCTTTATTTTGTCTCTAGTTAAGATAAACAGGAGAGGTCTCTGATGTTAGATATCATATCTTTCTGCTCTTGGTTCAAGGGATTAGAATCATTGCAAGAGAATGCCTGGATTTCTACAACAAATGTCTATTGTTTTCTTGTGGAATGTTATTGACAGATTCTTAAACATGCCTTAGATTCCTATAAAAATTGCTTGCAAGCAAACTGCTTTGAAACAATACAGCATTGTTACATCAATATAACAAAGACAGCAAGTTTGGCTAACCTTTAATCCCAAATGGTGACGCTGAGTTATAATTTCATGTGCCTTAAAAATGTGGAACATATGGCTGAACACGTTATGGCACTCCTCAAAGTCTGTTTTCTCTCCCCACCCCCACCCCAAAGCCCTGCTTTATGCTGATAAACAATCACTAAATAACGCATTTATGTCATTCCAGTTCTGCTTGGTTTATCGGGGAGCTCTGTAACCAGCTGAGGTTCTTACAACAGGGCTGGACTTGAGAAGCACTTGGGATCTCATAAAATATACCTGGCATAGAGACTAGAAACATTATTTTTCTAAGCACTCTCCAGATTATTCTAATATGCAGCCAGGTTTGAGAACCACTAGGATGGGAGCATCTGAAGGAGTATCAGGGTCATAATACTATGCGGTGAGCAGGAAAAAAGGAGTCTGGGCGACAACAGCACATGTGAAATTAAAGTCATGCGTCTGACTGGTGGTCAAGAGCAGCGCCTGGGTATCCCAAGATTTGACTAATCACCCAAACAAGAACAACAAGTTTGTTTATCTGGCCAGTGACACACAGGATCTTTAAAGGGGCTTGCTGCTTGGAGCATCCTAAATTTCCTAAGAGCAGAAGGCAAAGTAAGATTCCACAGGGAAAAGGAACACAGCTGGGTACTTTCCAAAGAGGTGGCGCCTGAGACCAGCTTGGCATTCCTGAGGTGCTACCAAGGGAGATGCCGGGAAGAACACGAAACCTGCCTGAACACAAAACTGACCAGGGACATCCCTAGAAATACTGCACTGCACTGGGAGGCACCAAGCAGGAGGGAAGTTTTACCTCCTCTCCGTGGTCATGTGGCTGTGAAAACCACAGACTGCTTCTCTCCCATGAGAGACCCTGTGGAGTGGAGACTGCAGGATTAGCAAGTCTCAGGTGTGCCTGTCACGGCTTGGATAGGCTGGGCCTCAGCAGCAGGGAGAACAGTGGCTTTCAGGGGCCGGGAATGGGGAAGGGATATCCTGATCCTGTGACCCTCTGTCACCTCCTTTTCCACTTTACCTGGCCCAGCTTAGGGCTCTGCTAATGGCCCAGCCAACTTCAATAGCAAACGGGAAAGGCAGAAGAACACAGGAAGTGAGGAGCGCACTCCGCCCCTTTGCTAATAATCCTAACTTGCTCTTGCTCCCCTGCCATCTGTCAGGGTTAGACTCCAGGTCATCCCTGGGGCTGACAGAGAGAGAGACACGCCTCCACCCAAGGGCCCAGGGCAGCTGCAGGCTCACATAAGGGTCAAATACAGCCGGCCCAGCCGAATGTGGAGAGGAATTTCTTGTGCCTAGTCTCTTAGCTCTGTACCACAATCTCAGAGGAGGCCAGCAAGGGTCCAGGAGATAAAGGTAAGACAAAGGCTTTTCACTTTGGTTTCTTTGGATCTCCAATGATTAATAAAAACTTTGGATCTTTTCAAGTGCATAGATCTTTCCCAAGTGCATAGATCTTTCCCAAGTTTTTTTATCTGTTGGTTGATTGCTTTGTTTTCTTTTGGTGTAGAGCTCTGAACTTTTTACTTTACGTTTCTTTAAGAAATCTCTTATGTAATCTATCTTCTATTTTCTTTGTATTAATATTAGTTAGGCAGCTTATTCTAAAGTTGATTCAGTATTTTCATACTTACTGCTGCAATGTTTCAAAGCCTTGTTCTTTATAGAGCAGTTCTTGCTTCATCTGTGAGAGTTCTCTCTTTAGCTTTTTAACCTTTAAAGAGAAATCAACATAAATATTAATGTTTGCAAATTTAGCAATATAGCCCACAGTTTTAAAAGATAATAAATTAGTAAACCATTAAACACATAAACAAAGCCATTAGTTAAAGTAACATTTACGTTAGCAGTTTCTCCTTCACATAAATTCTGTGGAAGGCATATTAATGATGTTTAAAACTATCAGTGATGTGTATTATTACTACTATTTACCTTCATCACCTTACTTAGCAACATTCTTATGAGCTGGACATCATCATTGTCTCCAGCCAAAATGGGCAGAATAAGAACTCCAAGTCATGGCATCTCTATAAAAGTGTGTGTTTTTCCTTCATTCACTGTGCCAAGGGCCACTGCCCACCCCTCCGTTCCTCAGATGTCCTGGCAGTTCCTTCTGCCTGGAAAGCTCTCCCCAGATCTCCCGCAGTTGACTCCCTGTTCCTCCAATGCTAGCTGAAATGTTACCTTTTCAAATAGGACTTCCCTAGCCCCCTGCCCCTGCCACGACTCTGTTTTATTTAGACCAGAGTATTTTTCAGGAGCTGAAATTCTCCATGTACACTGTCTGTCATCCATGAGAAAGTAAGCTGCAACCCACCAGCTGTATCCCAAGCATCTACAACCATGCCAAGCAAACAGCAGATGATCAATAAATATTTGTTGTCAAACTGATAAAATATATTTTTCCTGTTGTCAAATATATACTTTGGTAATAACAATTCTAAAATTGGACAGATCAGAAAAGCAGCACATGTCTGGTTTAGTCACAAACTAATAAAGGTCTTCTCACAAGGGTTAGAAACTTACTTCCACATATTAAGTTAAAGCCTTAATTTTTTTCTGTTGTTCGTGTTTTTGAGACGGAGTCTTGCTCTGTCGACCAGGCTGGAGTGCGGTGGTGCAATCTCGGCTCACTGCAACCTCCGCCTCCCAGGTTCAAGTGATTCTCATGCCTCAGCCTCCAGAGGAGCTAGGATTACAGGCGCCTGCCACCATGCCAAGCTAGTTTTTGTGTTTTTAGTAGAGATGGGGTTTGACCATGTTGCCCAGGCTGGTCTTGAACTCCGGGGCTCAAGCGATCCACCCACTTCAGCCTCCCAAAGTGCTGGGATTATAGGCGTGAGCCACCATGCCCAGCCAGAGCCTTAAGTTTTAAACACATTCTGTTGTGCAATATTTTAGTGTGCTTTTGAACTTTTATGCTGATTTATTTTACTCATTCCACAAGTAGGTATTGACTCTCTACTATGTGTCTGGTGCTGGGCCTGAGTGTGAACAAAACGGACATGATCCCATGATCCCTGCCCTCAGGGATCTTATAGACAATGGAGCAGCCAGATATTGAGCAAATAATCAGCCAACAAAAGAAATCTTAGTAATTACCAAAGGTGCTCTAAGTTCAGGATACTTAGATATGCCAAGAGAACAGACCCTAGTTTAGTCTGAGGGCTTGGGTGGAGCCTGTCTGAGGAAACCATGTTTCAATTGAGAGGGTTAGTGGGGCTCACTTGGTAGAAGGGGTCCTCAACAGGAAGAGCCTATGCAAAACCCTAAAGAGACAGCAGGGTGAGGGGGTATTCAGCAAACCTCTGTAATTTAAAGAATGCCACTTTGGCTGGATTACAGAGGGTAGGGGTGGCAAAAGATGGAACTGGAAAAGGACTGATACATAGATGCCACGTTGAGAATTTCTAAATCTTACTCTAAGAACAATGAGAATCAAGGAGATTAAAGCAAGACCTGCTTTATGATTTTAAACAGTCACTGTGACAATGCTGTGGGGACTGACCAGAAGTGCCACAAGGGTCCATTATGCCAGCACTGTGGGCTGGCATGTGGGCAAGAGCCAGAGGAGGAAGATACTTCAGAGGCAGAATCAACAGGACTTGGTGATGGACTCAACGTGGAGGGTGGGGGAGAGCATGTGACCAAGATCACATCAGGATTTTGGCTCGCCTGCTGAAGGTGCTTCCCCGGAGAGCAGGACCAAATGTGGAAGAAAAGAGGAAGGGTTTTCTTTAAGACATTTATTTCCATGATGCCCAGGAGACTTCAATGGCAACTAGAATATGTGGACTTGATGTTCAGAAGTGTCTGGACTAGAGATAGATAATTGAGAGTCACTGGCATAAAGATATTTTAGGTGCATGAGAATAAACAAGATTACCCAAAGTGGGTGTGTATTGAAAAGAGGAGAGTGTTCCAGAGCAAGCCTTGGGCATATTCATTATTCACATGTCTACTAGAGAGAGATAAAATACACTATGAAGTCGTGGCAAGAGATGTAAGAGGAAAAAAAAGGGCATCCTCGAATACAAGAGAAAAATGTCAAGAGGGAGACCAGGCACTATGAGGAACAATGTGACAAAGACAAGAGCGGTGTAATACTCATGTTTGCATACCTTTAGGCACAGTGTTTTGGACAAAGCAGATATTCAATAATATATCTGTTGAGTTTAACCTGAATGTTTATCAGTTTGTGCTTAGGTACTTGTATTTTATTAGGGAAAAGAAATACAAATAATTATGTTTCAAGGCCCAGTTTATAAATACAAAGAGAGGTATAAAGAGTGCTACTGGAACTCAAAGGAGGAAAGGATTACTTATGGCTTGGGGATGAGGGTGGAACTCCTGGAGAAGGCTACCTGAACTGGATTTTAAAGGTGCTGTAATATGAATTAAGAGCTGAACTGGATTTTAAAGGTGCTGTAATATGAATTAAGAGCAATGAGCTCATTTGCAGTATATCACAAAAACATTTCAGTTTTAACATTAAACTATTATCATATCAAAAAAGCCACAGCAATCAGTAGCTCATTCTACATGTATTTCTATTTAGGACAGCATTTTCAGGTGCTTTTTGCCAAAAAGACAGCAGCACTTTTATCTTTTGAAAAAAAAAAATCAGTCCAAAAATTGATAGCACTCAAGTATCTGAGCTGAAACCTGTCTTTACCTTTGAAAATACAGTTTGTTACAACAGCTACAAATAAAATAAAATACCTAGGAATTAACTTAACTAAAGAAGTGAAAGATTTCTACAATGAAAACTATAAAAAAAGATTGCCCAACCCACGATAGCTTTGAATGCAGCCCAACACAAATTCGAAAACTTTCTTAAAACATTATGAGGATTTTTGCTTTTTTTTTTTTTTTTTTTTTTTTTTAGCTTACCAGCTGTTGTTAGTACTAGTGTATTTTATGTGTGGTCCAAGACAATTCTTCTTTAAATGTGGCCCAGGGAAGCCAAAAGACTGAACAACCCTGCTATAAAACATTGATTAAAGAAGTTGAAGAGGACACACAAAAAAAGGTAAGATAGACCATGTTCATGGATTGGAAGAATCAATATTATTAAAATGTCCATACTATCCCAAGTAATCTACAGATTCAATGCAATCCCTATCAAAATCCTTTCACAGATACAGAAAAAACAATCCTAAGATTTATACAGAACCAAAAAAGACCTGGAATATCCTGAGCAAAAACAGCAAAACTGAATCACATTACCTGACTTCAAATTGTTAAAGCAAACTAAATATGGCCTAAGAAGGACTTCATACTTCTATAATTGAGACCTTGTGGATGAACTGCAACCTAGCTTAATAGTCAGACAAAATTGAAAACCTAACTTAATAGTATACACCTGTAACAATAACTGAGTGTTGGCCAATCCCAGTGGCCATACTTCGACCACTCATAGAATGCTGAATGTTCAAACTATGTTCAAATAAGGCAAATGCCAAGCTGCAACCGATCTCGCTGTTTCTGTACCTCACTTCCAATTCCCGTACATCACTGTATGTTTTCTGTCTATAAATTTGTTCTGACCACAAGGCACCCCTGGAGTCTCTGTGAGTCTGCCGTGATTCTGGGGGCTGCCCGATTCACGAATCGTTCATTGATCAATTAAACTCCTTTAAATTTAATTCAGCTGAAGTTTTTCTTTTTTCAAAATTATCCAACAGAGGTATAGTAACCAAAACAGCACACAACCGGCATAAAGATAGACACAGAGACATAGAGAACCAGGAAACAAATCCATAAATGTACAGTGAACTCATTTTTGACAATGGTGCCAAGAACATATACTGGGGAAAGGACAGTCCCTTCAATAAATAGTGCTGGAAAAACTAAATATCCATATGTAGAAGAATGAATCTAGACCCCTCTCTCTCTCCATATACAAAAATCAAGTGAAAACAGTTGATTAAAACAATGATGATATTGAACCCATTTAGAAATAATGAATTAAAACAATTACTATATCTTACTGACATAAAATAGAAGTCTTAAAATCACTTGGATTGCATGAGATAAATATTATACAAAAAATCATTTGGATTATGATGAAAGGTCAATTTAAATTTTTTTAAAAATTGTTTAAGACATTCTTTATCTTGAAGAGATATTAGTGCTCCCATGTTCACTGTAGCATGATTCACAATAGCCAAGATATAGAAATACTCTAAATGTCCATTGACAGATGAATGGATTAAAAAAAATAGTGTGCATACACAATGGAATATTATTCAGCCTTCAAAAAGAAGGAAAGTCTGCAATATGTGACAATATGAATGAACCTTGAGGACATTGTGCCAAGTGAAACAAGACAGTCACAGAGGGACAAATACTGTATGATTCCACTTACATAAAGTATCTAAAATAGGCTCATAGAAGCAAAATGGTGGTTGCCAGGTGCTGAGGTGTACAGAAAAGGCAGAGTTGCTACAGGAAATAAAGTTTCAGTTATGCAACATGAATATTAGTCTAGAA
Source organism: Symphalangus syndactylus (assembly GCF_028878055.3). Classification (NCBI taxonomy): domain Eukaryota; kingdom Metazoa; phylum Chordata; class Mammalia; order Primates; family Hylobatidae; genus Symphalangus; species Symphalangus syndactylus. Next base: position 156,404,044 of record NC_072426.2, on the reverse strand, counting down.
CTCTGCTGTGCAACTTTTTTTATAGTTGAATATATTATACACTTAAAAATTCTGTTAAGAGGGCAGATCTCATGTTAAGTGTTATTACAAAAGAAATTGAAATTCAAAAAAAAATCTAAAATCGACTTGACAAACTTGGACTCTCCTCTGTTTAGGTGATAGGTGTGGAATTATATTCTATGTTGGGTGACAATCACATAGGAAGCTAACCTGTGCTTTCTTTGTTCCCCACATTATTTAGTTTACCTATAAGTTGGCTATACGCTACTGTTTTTATACTGGGGAGTCTTCTTAATGGACAACCTGAATGATTCTTAGCTCCCAAATACCGAGATGGCATTTTATGAACTATCAAAAAGTTTGCTCCCATAAGTGAAATGAATATTTCCAACCAGACATTATTTCTAGTTGTTTTGGTTTTATTGGTATGGTGTTAATTAGTAGTTCAACAACCTTTCTTCTTTGGAACCACTTGGCATCATTCTAGCTACCGGAGGATCACTGTTTCCACTCTTCTGTTCTCTACCCCAGCCTCAAATGTAGGACACAGAATGTAAAAACTAATGTCCTTAGATCACAACTAGGAGATTAAGCTAATGCTGACCTACAAGCTTAGCACAATGTAGACTCTACTAGGAAGTAATAATGAGAGCTAAATTCATAAGTGCTTTTAATGTATTCCAGGAACTGTGCTAAATACAAATACCCATTTTCAATCCTCAAACTACACTACTAGATAAAGTTTTCATTCTCATTTTATTGGTAAAGAACCTGGGACCTAAAGAGGAAAGGTAAGTAACCTGCTAAAGGTTACCCTGCTATCACAGTCTATCTAGAACCCAGGAGAACTTCTAAAAATACAATTTAAAAAGCTTTGTTATTAATGGCATGATAATACATGCAAAAACAAAGGCAAACTAGAATTGTAGCAAAATGACCTAAATAAAATCTGTGACCCCTTATTCTGCCTTAGAAACTTCATTGTTCCTGTATCCCACTGGAAATGAAGACATGAAAAGCCCACAGTCCCCAGTGTCTGTTTTCTCTCACATCACGGAACTTAACTACAGCTGTGGCTAACCACCTAATTTTACTTCTATGGAGCCAAATCTCACAACCCAGAGTGCTAAATTGGAAGCAAGAGCACACGATTTCTGCACATTTCCCACTGTCTATACTGACTACGCTAAAGCAACTGATATTTTACATTGATTTCAGTTATTTCTGGAAATCAGGACGATATTGTGATTAAACGTGATAAGTAGGACTGAAAATCACAGAGTTTCTTACCACTTCTTATAATCCTAGTGTCATAGGTTTTGTTTTAAAAGAAGGGGAAAGAAGATGACGATGAAGGAAAAGTAAACTCTGGAAACCTGTAGACCTTAGAAAGATCGCAAGACAGACAGGTTTAAAAAGTTTGCCCTAAAAGTGAATCTTGCAACATTAAAGCTCTAACGAGCAAAATGGTATTTTACTAATGACTATCTTCCCTTTTCACCGTTTTCTCCATTGTCTTGCAGGGAGCTCCTTAAGCAAGCCCACAAAGGGCAACTGTCAACTTGCTCCTTCTGGAAATCCTTCTCTTGACTACCACTTCCACCTTACTGAAAATCTTCATCACCTACCTCATCTCTGAAGCCACCTTTAAAGAAAACAAGAAGTCAACTCCACACAGATAAAGAATTCAGAATAAAACACTGTTTAACTTTCACAAAGCACAGAGGAAAGCAGAATTCCAGATGCTGCTAGAACCATGTATGATGGCTAATAAATGGAATTGGCCATCAGAAACAAGATGGCTGAACACAATTATTTTTTAAAAATCTTTTGTTCAACAACAATAAAAAGGAAATAAAACAAAAGCCAATGAGAAAAATTACATAAAACATTTATGAAAATACTATCTCAAGATACAAATAACAAATATTAATATATGGAAGGTCAATGCTAGATCTCCAGAAATAATTAAACCAGTAAGGCCGGGTGTGGTGGCTCACGCCTGTAATCCCAGCACTTTGGGAGGCCGAGGTGGGCGGATCACCTGAGGTCAGGAGTTCGAGACCAGCCTGACCAACGTGGTGAAACCCTGTCTCTACTAAAAAATAGAAAAATTAGCTTGGCATGGTGGCAGGCGCCTTAATCCCAGCTACTTGGGAGGCAGAGGCAGGACAATCATTTGAACCCAGGAAGCAGAGGTTGCAGTGAGCCAAGATCAAGCCATTGCACTCAAACCTAGGGGACAAGAGCGAGACTTCTCTCAAAAAAAAAAAAAAAAAAAAAAAAGAAGTTTAAAAAGAAAAAAAAAAAACGGAAATTACCACATGACCCAACAATTCTGCTTCAAGGCATATACCCAAGAGAAATAGAAATCTATGTCCACACAGACACTTGTACATGTAAGTTCACAGCAGCATTATCCATAATAGCCAAAAAGTGGCAAAAACCCAAATATCTGCCAACTGATGACTGGATAAATAAAACATGGCCGGGTGCAATGTATCATGCCTACAATCCCAGCACTTTGAGAGGCGAAGGTGGATAGATTGCTTGAGGTCAGGAATTCGAGACCAGCTTGACCAACATAGCAAAACCCCATCTTTACTAAAAATACAAAAATTAGCTGGGTGTGGTGGCGCACGCCTGTAATCCCAGCTACTTGGGAGGCTGAGGCAGGAGAATCACTTGAACCCAGGAGGCAGAGGTTGCAGTGAGCCAAGATCGCACCACTGCACTCCAGCCTGGGCAACAGAGAGAAACTCTGTCTCAAAAAAAATAAAATAAAATAAAAGTTTATTCATATAATGGAATATTATTTGGCAATACAGGGTATGAAGTTCTAATACATGCTACAACATGAACAAACCCTGAAAACATAAGCCAAGTGAAAGAAGCCAGTCACAAATGATCACACAGTATATGATGCCATTTAGATGAAATGTCTGTAACAGGCACGTCGGGAAAGACAGGAAACAGTGGTTGTTCAGGGCTCAGGGGATGGAGGAGGGAGGTGTGGGGAATGGGGAGAACTGCTAATGGGCACAAAGTTCCCTCTGGGGGCAGAGCAAAAATGTCCTACAGTTAGATTGCAATAATCGGCATGTAACTATGAATGTACTAAAATCCATTAAAATGTACATTTTAAATGAATGAATTGTATGGTTTCTTAATAAAGCTGTTAAATTAAAAAAATAAACTAGCAAATGGAAATACACATGGTAAAACATCATTTAAAAATCACCTAAAAATAAAGACAAAACGGAAAAGCATTATATCATTACATACCAATTAAACTAGCAAACATTAAATACAAATAATAAACATATGGTCAAATGGTTTCCCATTTCAGATGCGCATCCACAACCCTTCCAGTGGTGTGTCAGGCCAACATGCTCTTCTGTCTTCATTCCATCACCTGGATTAACTCTCTTCCTTTCTCTCTTACTACTTTCCCCTTTCTCTCTCTATTGAGGCCACATTTGACTTCAAATTGTTTCTGGAAGATCCCACACCTTCTCCTGTGTCAAAACCTGTATGTACGCTGATTCTCCCCCACCTGACTAATTTCTTCATCACTTCTGTCCAGTCTTTGCTCAAATTTTGCCTTCTCAATGAGACTTCTTCTGAACACCTATTTAGAACTGCAACCAAATTGGGGTGGTGGTGTGTACCTGTAGTCCCAGCTACTCGGGAGGCTGAGGCAGGATGATCACTTGGGTCCAGAAGTTTGAGTCCAAGCTGGACTACACTGCTGTCTCTTAAACAAAAAACCAAAACAATAACAAAAATCTTGCCACCTGCTCTCCTTCATTCCCTATGTCCTATTCTGTAGCACTCATTCCTCGTTGAATCAATTTTTAAAAACATGAATAAAAGCTGAATTTATCAAAATGCTTTCTCTGGGCCGGGCATGGTGACTCACGCCTGTAATCCCAGCACTTTAGGAGGCCAAGGCGGGTGGATCGCTTGAGGTCAGGAGTTCAAGATCAGCCTGGCCCACATGGGGAAACACTGTCTCTACTAAAAATACGAAAATTAGCTGAGTGTGGTGGTACATGCCTGTAATCCCAGCTACTCAAGAGGCTGAGGCACAAGAATCGCCTGAACACAGGAGGCGGAGGTTGTGATGACCTGAGATTGCGCCACTGCATTCCAGCCTGGGTGACAGAGTGAGACTCTGTCTCAAAAAAAAAAAAAAAAAAGCTTTCACTGTATCTATTAGAATAATTAATAATTTCCCTTCACTGTTAGTACAGTGAATAATTTTCAAATCCTAAATTGTATATTCCTAGGATAAGCCCACCTTAGCTATTATATATAATTTTAAAATGTTGCTGTATTTAGTTTACAATGTTTTGTTTTGGAATTTTGCTTCTTTGCTTATGAACATGGTTGGCTTATATTTTGTTCATACAATCTTGTCACAATTTAATGTCAAAGTTGTGCTAGACTAATCTTGAGGGTTTCTCTGGAATTTCACTCATGGTAACAGGGCCATTCAGATTTGTTCTATCATCTCGAATCAGTTTTGGTTAATAATATTTAAATACGAATTTAGTCATTTCACTTCAAAATTCAAATGTAATAGTATAAATTTTCTCATGTCTCTATTTCTTAAGCATGTTTTCATTCCCCGCACTTTTTTATTTGTTCATTTTCTCTTCTTATTTTTGAGTCAATCCTGAGAGATGTCAATTTTATTATTCTTTTAAAAAACCAAAATTTGCTTTTGTTGATCCTTTCTATTATAGCCATGTTTTCTATTGCTTTTTTTTTTTAGACGGAGTTTCACTCTTGGCAGTTGCCCAGGCTGGGTGCAATGGCACAATCTCGGCTCACTACAACCTCTGCCTCCCAGGTTCAAGCAATTCTCCTGCCTCAGCCTCCCGAATAGCTGGGATTACAGGCATGAGCCACTGCGCCCAGCTGATTTTTGTATTTTTAGTAGAGATGGGGTTTCACCATGTTGGTGAGGCTGGTCTCGAACTCCTGACCTCAAGTGATCCATCTACTTTGGTCTCCCAAAGTGCTGGGATTACAGGTGTGCGCCACTGTGCTCAGCTGATAGTTTTTGCTTTTAATTTTATTTATCTTCTTCTACTGGCTTTGGCTTATTCTGTTCTTAGGTTGACTACATTGCTCATTAATTTTAAGACTTTCTTCTTTTCTAGTACAAGCATTTAAAGCTTTAAGTTTTTCTCTAACATTCATTCTATACTATTAACTAAACTACAGACTTTTTTGAATTTCCCCAGATTTTTCACTATTGTCCTTTTTTATTCAGGTCCAGCCTAGGTACCATAGCAAGACCCTGCCACTCTTAAAAAAACAACAGGAGGCTGGGTGTGGTGGCTCATGCTTCTAATCCCAATCTAATCTGAGAGGCCGAGGAAGGAAGGTTGCCTGAGCCCAGGGGTTTGAGATTAGCTTAGGCAATGTGGCAAAACCCCATCTCTACAAAAAATACAAAATTTACCAGGTTGTGATGGAGTGCACCTGTAGTCTCAGCGTCTCAGGAAGCTGAGGATTGCTTGAGCCCAGGAGGTGGAGGTTACAGTGAGACGGATTGAGCCGCTGCACTCCAGCCTTGGCGAAAGAGTGAGACTGTCTCAAAACAACAACAAAAACCCAAGAGGAAAGTCTCCTTAGTTGCCCCCAGTCTGTGACAGTTCCTCACTTTCTTGTCTTTAATGACCTATTCATTTTTGAAGCGCACTAGTCAGATGTTTTATAAAGTGTACTCCTATTTTGGTTTGCCTGATACTCTCTCAAAACTAGATTGAGATGATGGATGCTGGAAAAGAATACCACAGAGGCGACATGCCCTTCTCATCCAATGATGTATGAGTATATGCTCTCCACATGACTTATCCCTGGTGATGGAAACATTCATCAATTGGTTCCAGTAGGATCTGCCAGGTTTCTATAGTATAAATCAGCTGTTTTTCCTTTCCATAGTTTATTTGTCAGGAGGTACTCACTGGATCCAGCCCAAATTCAAGAAGAAAGAGGTACCAAAATTAGCAGACATGTTCAAACCACCAGGGTCAAGGAATACAAAGTTGAGGGGAGACGCTCTGAAGCAATGCAAATATCCTCTTTTTCAAAGTTTTACTCACTAATTTTAGCAAAGAATATTCATGTATGTTTGACCCATTATTTAGAATTGTATTACTCTAGAGTTCCAAATTATGTAGCTTCTAAGTTTCTTAGAAGTACAACACAGATACTGAAAGTAAAAAAACTTAAAGCATAGCAACTCAGTGAGTGTCCTCAAAGTAGAAACAGCCAGGTAATGGCCAACAGCTGAAGAATCCTAGAAGCCATTCTTGTGCCCTCCAAATTACTAAACCTTCCCTTTTCCCTAAAAGTAACCATTATCTCAACGTTTAGGCCTGTAAATAGTTTTGTCTTTTCTGAACTTAATGTAAGTGGACTCATACAGTGTGTACTCTTCCGTGTCTAGCTTCACCCACTCAACACTGTGCTGCTGCATGCAGTTGTGTACGTTGATTTGCACTGCTAGATGAGGTTCTACTGCATGACCATACACAATGCATTCATCCATTAGGCTACAGACACATACTTCCAGACCTAGGCTACATACTACACTCTATTCTAGGGTGGAGCTGCATGGTAGCAGGTGTGCATGCACACATTCAGCTTTATTAGGAAAGGCCAGTTTCCCACCAGCAGTAAAGAGTTCCAGCTGCTCCACATCCTTAACAATGCTTCATATTGGTCATCTTTTGGATTTCAGCTCCTCTGAAAGGTTGGAAACAGCTTTGTTGTTATTTTTAAATGACAACAAATTCACTACAGAGAATTCACTATTCTATTTCTAATTCACTATTTCTAACAAATTCACTACAGAGAATGTGGTCTAACCAATACTTTGAAATATATTGAAACAAGTCTAATGGCCCAAATATGGTCAGTTTTCATGAATGTGCTAAATGTGCTTGAAAAACATTTTTGCTTCCCATTTTTTCCCCACCACAATATAGCATAAGCTCCATGTTGTATACATTAATTAAGTAAAGCTTGTCAACCACGTGTATTTACCTATTGTATACTGTTACTAATTTTTAAATCTGCTTGATCTATCAAATACCAAAAGTTATACTGGAATCTCTCACTATGATTGTGGATTTTCTGCCAATTTTTGCTTTATATATTTTGGGGCCCACATTTTAACGGACACATTACAGATTCATGGTCCTTTTTCTTCATTAAAGCATTTTGCCATAAAATCTATCACTTCTGACATTAACAAAGCTTTATTTACTTATTTATTTGTGTACACCAGCTTTTTTCTGTTAGGATTTGATTGGTATATCTTTTTCTTCCCATCCTTTTAACTTTTCTGTATCTTTGTTGTTAGGTGTCTCTTTAAGTATCATATAGGTAGATTTTCTTTCCAAATCCAGTCTTTTAATCATTGTATTTTTAACTAGAGCATTTAATCCAATTATACTTAATTCTAATTATTGATACACTAAGATGTTTATCATCTTATATTAGACTCATTTGCCCTGTATTTTTTATTCTTTTCTCTCCTTTCCTGCTTTCTTTAGTAATATAGTGATGCCATACATTACTCTCAAATTTTGTCTGAAAATGTCTTTATTTCACTCATATGCATGAAAGATGTTTTGCTGTGTATAACATTCTGGTTAATGGTTATTTTCTGATAGAACACTGAAGGTATAAAAAATACGATTGGTATGAAAAAATAAGCTATTACTTGTTAATTTTGGACCTTTGCAAATAATCCTCCACCAGCTTTGATTTTTAATTCATTCCATGATTAATTTGTAGAACTTCTACTTAGTTCGTTTCCGTATTTTCTTGATCATTTTCGTGGTATCTTCCCTACTTATATTTTCAATCTCTTTTATTTCTTAAAAACATGTTAAACATGGATATTTTGTATTTTCTCTAATTTCTCAAAAATCTGAAGCACGTGAAGATCAAATTCTATTGTCTGTTTTTTTTTTTCCTGCCAGTTCTTTGTTCTCTGTACATCTGTGATTGGGCTATGTGTTCATACTTTCCTACTGAAGGCACTAGTTGAAGGTGTATTACTCTGGAGAAGACGTGCATCTGCAAGTGACTGGAGGCACAACCACCTGTCACTGCTAAGTGTTTAGCTTGGGCTTTTTCAGACCATCCACGTAAGTGTGAATTCAGGGGTATCTGATGGTGATGAATCCAACGGTCCCAATGTTTTTTTTCTCCTTTATCTACCTAGCATTGTTGCTCTAGATAGGCAACCTTTCTTGCTGTCTTCAACAAGTAGTAGTGGTGGTGGTGGGAGGTATGCTAGGGTGGTTGGGCTGGCTGAATTTAATTCTAGTATTTTTTTTTTTTTTTTTTTCTTGAGACACAGTCTCATTCTGTCGCCCAGGCTGGAGTGCAGTGGGGGGATTTCCGCTCACTGCAAGCTCTGCCTCCCGGGTTGACGCCATTCTCCTGCCTCAGCCTCCCCAGCAGCCGGGACTACAGGCGCCCGTCACCATGCCTGGCTAATTTTTTATATTTTTAGTAGAGACGGGGTTTCACCGTGTTAGACAGGATGTTCTCGATCTCCTGACCTCGTGATCCGCTCCCCTCGGCCTCCCAAAGTGCTGGGATTACAGGCGTGAGCCACCGCGCCCGGCCAATTCTAGTATTCTTAAACTGAAGGTTTAGAGTCTGTCTGAGTCCCCGCTTGATGCAGCTGGGGTCTGTCACCATGAGACCAGGAAAGGGACACAATAGAAGGGAATATTCACCTAGCTTATCAAATTTCCTCAGGGCAAAGCCAACTTTAGTGTTCTGCTTACTATTCTGAGTTCTGAATCTGGTGTACAGTCTCTATGAAATCCTTCTTTCTACCTTATCCAGACTTGTATTTATCTTCATTTATATTACATTCACAATTTTTAGTTATCACTAGGAAACATACAGTGTGGACATATTGACCACTGAATGGTCGGATAAAAAAAGTCCCCTAATGTTGGCTTTTTGGTGCTTTCTCTCTTCTATTCTTGTGAAATCCTGACAAAGCCTGATTTGGTGTTTTTTTGTTTGTTTGTTTGCTTTTAAATATTGCAGGGCTATTCTATTGTACCCATTTTAAAATTTTCATTAATTATTGTCTTTTTCTCTATTTCTCCGTCTTCTTTCAGTTTAGTCTGTTCCTTAAGATTTTTAATGCAAAGCTTAGTTATTATTAGTATTCTTCTTTAAGCCTATATAAATTCCCCACTAAAAACTGCTTTAGTTGCAGCCTGCAAAATTTATATGTATTTTTATGACCACTTAATTCTAACTATTTCTATATTTCTATGTAATTTTGTTAACCCATGCATTATACTGAAAGTACGCGTAAAAGTTTACTGTAGGCCAAGGCAGGTGGATTGCTTGAGCCCTGGAGTTTGTGACCAGCCTGGGCAACATGGCAAAATCCTGTCTCTACATAAAATACACAAATTAGCCAGGTATGGTAGTATACCACCTGTGGTCTCAGTTACTCGGGAGGCTGAGGCAGAAGGATCATCTGAGTCTGGGAGGCTGAGGCTGCAGCGAGCTGTGATTCCGCCACTGCACTCAGCCTGAATGACAGAGCTGAGACCCTGTATCAAAAAAAAAAAAGAAAAGTTTCGCAGAAGAGTTCTGCATTTTTCGGCTTTTTTATTACTGACTTCTAACTTAGCTGGCATCCAGGCTGGACAGTATGCTCATAATCCATTGTATTAATTTTTTAAGGGCAGCTTTATGACTAGCATGTGATTAATTTTTATGAGTAATGGAAAGAAATTTGCATTCAATATTTGGTGGGCTCCACATACAACCATTAGACCAAGCTTATTAACTTAGTTGTTCAAATCTCCCCACCCCAATACAGCATAAGCTCCATGAGAGCAGTTACTTTTGTTTGTTTTGTCTATGCTATATCTCACTGCCTAGAATAGTGTCTGAAATGTATCTGTTCTCTGCTACATCACTTGTGTAAAACAGTGTCTGGCATATATGAAACACTAAATAAATAATTGCTTAATGAATGAACGACTAAAGGCTTCTCATCCTGTTAGTTATTGCATTTAATTTTTAAAATGTCTCACCATCAGGTTGGCTTTGTCTGCTACTCCCCCATTGTTTTCTCAATCTTTTCTTTAAATGTTTCGTGACTAATTTAAATGAGCTCACGATTGGACTTTTCATGTTTAAATTACTGGTCCATCTGGAATTATTTTGATACAAAAAGTAAGGTATGGACTCACCTTTATTTTCTTTTCACCTTTATTTAATTTCTTTTAACATGGGCAAAGAGCTATCCTTACACATTCACTGAATAATCCAGTTTTATTCTAATCATAAAAAGTGCTACTTTCATTATATTTTAAATTCAACAAGATGTTTCTGCCTATTTGTGGATGTTCAGTTCCATTGATCTTCCTATTTTTGTGTCACTATCACACTGTTGTAATTACTGGTAATGTATGTCTTTTAAATATAGTAAGATAAGAACTTAACACACAAGTTCAATTTTGTTGCCAATTCAGTTGCAATAAACACTCATGCATATAGAGTATGGTCTGTAAATACAACATTTTACAAAAAGAATCAGAGTTTCTTGAATAAATGTCTGATTCCAGGTCTAGTGCAAAAAAAGTCAAAAACATCTTTTCAGGCCAGAGTAAAAGAAAACTTTCAGAATACTAGGATCAAAGGTATGAGGAGTCAACATAAAGAGGTTCCTCTATCACAAGACAGGAAAATTTGTGGATCAATAAGCATAATAATTACAATGACCTAAAACATGTCAGTTATGTTTAAATCTGTGAGCACAAATTGATACTTTAAAACCTAAACAAATAGGCCAGGTGCAGTGGCTCACACCTGTAATCCCAGCACTATGAGAGGCTGAGGCAGGCAGATCACTTGAGATCAGGAGTTTGAGACCAGCCTGGCCAACATGGTGAAACCTCATCTCTACTAAACATACAAATATTAGCTGGGTGTGGTGGCACATGTCTGTAATCTCAGCTATTCATTCGGGAGGCTAAGGCACAAGAATCACTTGAGCCCAGGAGGTAGGGGTTGCAGTGAGCTGAGATGGTGCCAGTGCACTCCATCTTGGGTGACAGAGCGAGACTCCGTCTCAAAAAAAAAACAAAAAACAAAAACAAACAAAAAAAAACTAAACAAAAACCTCAACTCTGTTGGTTATCTCTGGCAGGTGCTAGACAGAGACAGGGCACAGTTTATCATTTCATCTATCTTTCCAATATGAGCTGAGGATCAGTAAAAAACAGAAGTGGTGATGCAGGGGGAAAGTTTCTTTTATAGAGGTATTCCAACAAACAAACAAATAAATAAATATATAAATAAGGAATGGTATACTCAGACTATAATATTTTTGCAATCCCTAATGAAATAACGAATCTAGATGATCATAAATTACTACTACAATAAAAAAGAGACATGCACTTCATGATGGATATATACAGCACAACCCATGATGAATGTCCCCGCCCGAAAAAACTAGATCTCATAATCCTCTACATCTAATTAATAATTTCCAGGAATTATAGGAACAAAGGAATTTAAGTACACCATGGGGATGTAAGATACAAAAATCAGACAGCGAGGAATTCCACAAACGACCTAGTTTTTTTTTTGTTTGTTTTAAGTCACAAAGAAAAGAGGGCGATTAAAATTAGACTTCAGCTGGGTGCGGTGGCACACACCTGTAATCCCAGCACTTTGGGAGGCCAAGGTGGGTGGATAGCCTGAGGTCAAGAGTTCAAGACCAGCCTGGCCAACATGGCTAAATCCTGTCTCTACTAAAAACACAAAAATTAGCTGGGCATGGTGGCAGGTGCTTATAGCCCCAGCTACTCAGGAGGCTGAGGCAGGAGAATCACTTGAACCCAGGAGGCAGACGTTGCAGTGAGCCGAGATTGTGGCACTGCACTTCAGCCTGGGTGAGACTACTGGGTAAGAAAAAGTGAGACTCCATCTCAAAAAAAGACAATAAATAAAAAATAAAATAAAATTAGACTTCAGAAATATATTTACCAATTGCAATATATAGACCATATTTAGACCCTGATTCAAACAAGCCAATAGAAAAACAAATGAGAAACATAAATATTGATAAGGCATTTGGACAGCAATAAAGAACTCTAGTTAACATTTCAAAAACAATGGCATTGTAGTTACTTTCTTCTTAGCTTTAAAAATACATGCTGAAATGTTTACAGGTGAATGATACACTATTTCAAGTTGTCATCAAAATAATTCAGAAGGTAGGGTGAAAGTAAAAGATAAAATGGATGACACGTGATGGAAATATGGGAGAAAATTAAACTATTCTCTCTACTCGTGTATATTGTTTAGTATTTCCCATAATAAAGTATAGTCATGTGTCACTTCATCAGGTTACATTCTTAGAAATATGATGTTGGGCAATTCTGCTATCACATGAATATCACAGAGTACACTTACACAGAACCAGATAGCATAGCCTGCTGCACACCTAGGCCACTTGGCATAGCCTATTGTCTTAGGCTACAAACCTGTACAGCATGTTACTGTACTGAAAACTGTAGGCAACTGTAACATAATTGTAAGCATTTGTGTATCGAAACATATCAAAAGATAGAAAGGGTATCGCAAAAACATGGCATCATAATCTCATGGGACTACATATATATATATATATGTGGTTTGTCATTGACTGCAGTGTCATTTATTTGGCACATAACTATATTTTTATTATTCTTTTATTTTTTGAGATAGCATCTCACTCTGTCTCCCAGGCTGGAGTATAGTGGCACAATCTCAGCTCATTACAACCTCTGCCTCCCAGGTTCAAGTGATTCTCGTGCCTCAGCTTCCCAAGTAGCTGGGACTACAGGTATGTGTACCACCACATGCAACTAATTTTTGTATTTTTATTAATAGTAGGGTTTTCACCACGTTGGCCAGTCTGGTCTCAAACCCCTGGCCTCAAGTGATCTGCCCGCCTCAGCCTCCCAAAGTGCTAAGAGTGGGCCACCACACCTGGCCACATAAATATATTTTTATATGTAAGGCAAATTTGTTCTACTAACATATTCAGATGATATTCTGAAAATTTCTCTCTTGTTCCCCCTCCTACACTCCCAAATTAGGATTTTGATATTGCATCCTTATGTTGTTTCTATTTTTTAAAATATCTTTCATTTATTAAAATTTTCATTTATATCCTTCAAAAATGTTTTATAATTTTCTCTAGATAGGGCCACTGTATTTCTTGATAAAAGTTAATTCTAGATATTTTATGATTTGGGTTTGCTATTGTGAATATTTTTTTTATTTTATATATTATGAATGGCTATCATAGATATGTTAAGATTTTACATATATTATATATAAAATACATATAGATTCTGTTTATTAGTTCTAATAATTATTCATCTGAATCTTTTCCTCCCACATAGAAAATGGTATTTTAACCATATTTATTTACAATAAATGGCACAAGTTTTAAATGTACAATATGATGAGTTTAGACAAGTATATATAATCATGTACCACCAGGACAACCACAAAATATTTCCTCATGCCTCTTTATAGTCTATCCCCAGCTGGCCTCTAGCAACCACTAAACTTTCACTGTTTTTGAAATTCATCCATGTTGTATCAGTAACCTGTTCCTTTTAAATTACATTTTATGGATACATCACAATTTGTTTATCCATTATCTATTGATGGACATTTAGGCTGGTTCCCAGTTTAAGCTAATAAGCATAAAGCTCGCATAAATATTTACACTGAATTCGTTGTATGGGTATATGCTTTCATTTATATTGGGTAAATACCTATAAGTGGGATTGCTAGATAATATGTTATGTTTAACTTCGTAAGAAATCGCTAACCTGCTTTCCAAAAGGGTTGTACCATTTTGCATTCCATTTGTATATTCCAAATGTATGAGACTTCCATTTGCTAATGGCTTCCCATTAAGCACTGCTGTAGCTATACCCAATAAATGTTTATACAGTGTATTTTCCCTTTTGTTTAGTCCAAAATATTTTTAAATGTTCCTCATGTGCTCTCTTCTTTGGCCAATGAATTATTGAGAAGTATGCTAATAATTTCCAAGTATTTGACAATTTTTCCAGATATATTTCTGTTTATGATGTCTAGTTTAATTCCACTGTAGTTATACTCTGTATGAATTTGAGTCCCCTTAAATGTACTGAGACTTCTTTTCATATTCTAGAGTAAAGATTACCTTTGTGATGTTCCACGTGCACTTCTGCTGTTTCTAAATGGTATGTTCTATTTTATAAATGTTAATTGGATCAAGTTGGTCTATGTTATTGCTTACATCTTCGACAGCATTGCTGATTATCTGACTACATATTCTATCATGTCCAACTATAATTAGAGATTTGTCCTTCACCTTGCAGTTGTATTGGTCTTTATTCCAGGTATCTGAAGCTCTGTTAGCACGTGCACACATCTTTAAGATTCTTATGTCCTTTGATGAACTGATCCATTTATAATGATAAAATCTCTAGTAACAGTCCTTGTTCTGTAGTTTGTCTGATATTAACATGACAACTGCAACATTCTTTGGATTTGTATTTTCATGATATATCTTCTTTAATATTTTAATTAACCTATCTAGGCCTTTATATTTAAAGTAGGTCCGTTGCAGCCATCATGAAACTGGGTCTTGTTTTAACCATTCTGATAATCTTTGCCTTTTAATTGGAGCATTTAGGACATTTATTAATACATTTAGTATATTAGCTTTCTTATTGTCATATTTTCTTCCTCTATTCTTGCCTTCTTTTGGGTTAACTAAATTTTTTCTAATGATTCCATTTTATCTCCCTTATTGGCTTAAAAGTGTTACCACTTTTTTTTTTTTTTTTTTTTTGAGACGGAGTCCCGCTCTGTTGCCCAGGCTGGAGTGCAGTGGTGCTGTCTCGGCTCACTGCAAGCTCCGCCTCCCGGGTTCACGCCATTCTCCTGCCTTAGCCTCCTAAGTAGCTGGGACTACAGGCGCCCGCCACCACGCCCGGCTAATTTTTTGTATTTTTAGTAGAGACGGTGTTTCACTGTGTTAGCCAGGATGGTCTTGATCTCCTGACCTTGTGATCCGCCCGCCTTGGCCTCCCAAAGTGCTGGAATTACAGGCGTGAGCCACCGCACCTGGCCATTTTTTTTTTTTTTTTTAAGTGGATACTCTAGGGCAGGAATCAGCAAATGACAGCTCATCTTGTGGCCTGTTTTTTGTTTTTGTTTTATGGCCCACAAGTTAATAAAGGTTTGCAAATGTTTAACTATTATCCAAGAAAAGTAGAAAAAAAGAGCAAAAATCTGCACCAGAGACCGCACATGGCCTACTATATGAGTTTTCTGATGCTGCAGGACAAATTACCACAGACTTAGCAGCTTAAAATTAATTACAATTATTTAATAGCTCACTAGGTTCTCTGGGCTCTCTGGTCAAATTATCACAAAGCTGAAATCAGGGTGTTAGCCAGGCTGAGTTGTCAGCTGGGGCTTTGCAGAAAAATCCACTCCTAACTTCATTATCACTTTTGGCAGCATTCAGTTCCTTGTGGCTCTAGGACTGAGGCTTGTATTCCTTGCTATCAGTCAAGCTTGCTCTCAGTTTCTTCCCATGTTGGCCTCTCCCTCTGTAATCCAGCAATGGTACATTTAAACCCTCTTATGCTTTGACATCTAATGTCCTCCCCTACAACCAGCCAGAGAAACTCTGTCTTTAAAGGGCTTGTGTGTTACCTCCAGTCCCCCAAGATAATTTCTCTACCACCCAGGATAATTTCTCTATCTTAAAGTTAACTCTGCCATATTAAATAATGAATCATATTCAGCCTGGAAATTATGAAAGGCATGTATACTAGGAAAGGTGGGGGAGGGGAAAACCTTGGAGGACTGGGAAATATTTTCAAATTCTGCTTACTATACCTACAACATCTAAATATTTACTATTTGGATCTTTATAGAAAAAGTTTGCTCTAGTGTATAAAATATGCAGTCTACTGCCAATAAAATCACTAATTTATGAATAGTCAAAGTGCCTTATGATGGCATCCTTCCATTCTCCCCCATTCTGTGATATTATGTCTTATATTTTGCTTTTAAATATTTTATAAACCTCACAACCTATTGTATTATCTTTGTTTAAATAGGCATTTTTATTTAAAGAGACTTCAACTTATTTAAAAAGTCTTGTATTTGAATATGTATCATCTCTAACATTTTTCATTATTTTATTTAGATCCAAATTTCCTTGTGGTATCACTTTCCCTCTGCTTGAAGAAATTACCTTTAACATCCAATATATTACAGCTCTGCAGGCAATCAGTTCTCTTGTTTGTCTGAAAAATTATTTTATTCTTTATTTTTGTGGTAAAATATAAATGTAAGACTTACCATTTAAGTATACAATTATGTGGTATTAAGTGCAACCATCATCACTGGTCATTTCCTGAACTTTTTCATTGTCTTAAACGGAAACTCTGTACCTATTAAACAGTAACTCCCCTTTCTCTTCTTCCTCAGCCCCTGGTAACCACTGTTCTATTTTCTGTGTCTATGAAATTGCTTATTCTAGGTACCTTATATAAGATGAATCATATTTGTTCTTTTGTGTCCGGCTTATTTCACTTAACATAATGTTTTCAAGGTTCATCCATGTTGTAGCATGTATCAGAATTTCATTATGTTTTAAAGCTTAATAATATTGCATTACATATATATGCCATATTTTGTTGACATTTACCTGTGATGGACATATAGGTTGTAGGTGTGTAACAGTTAATTTTATGTGTCAATTTGGAGGATATTTTTGGATAAGATTAATTTTTAAACTGGTGAACTCTGAGTACACAGATTGCCCTCCATAATGTGAGTATACCTCATCCAATCAGTTGAAGCCCTGATCGGAATTTAAAAACTGACCTCTCTAACCTAGTAGGAATTCAACAGACTGCCTTTGGACTTCATCTGCCCTGCCAGCTTTCCTGGGTCTCTGCCTGCCAGCCTTCAGACTTCATCTGCACCATCAGCTTTCCTGGGTCTCCAGGCTGCTGGTCTCTGGACTGGAACTGTACTGGCTCTCCTGTGCCTCCAGTTCGTCAGCCCATATGGCAAATCTGGACTCGCCAGTTTCCATGATTGTGTCAGCCAATTCTTTGTAACAAATCTCTTCCTAGATTAGAAGATATGTATCAAAATCTATCTAGATATGAATCAAAAAGTTAAATTTAGAATTACCTTGTGATCAAACAATTCCACTTCTGGATATATACCCCAAAGAACTGAAAGCAGACACTCAAACAGGTACTTGTATACCAATGTCCAACCTGTGTTAGTCAGTTATTTTATTTTTTTTTTTAGTAATAGCTTTCCTAATAGGTGTGAAGTGATATCTCACTGTAATTTTGATTTGCATTTCCCCAGTGACTAGTGATGTTTATCATCTTTTCATATGCTTGTTGGCCATTTGCATATCTTCTTTGCAGAAATGTCTATTGAAGTCTCTTGCCCATTTTTATACTGGTTGTTTTGCCTTCAATTTAAAAGATATTTTCACTAGGTACAGAAATCTAGGTTGACAGTTTTTAGTATTGGTACTCTTAAAATATTGCTCCATTGTCTTATAGTTTCTATTATTTCTGATGAGGAGTCTGTTGTAATTCTTATCTTTATTCCACTGTACGTAATGTCTTTTTCTATGGCTACCTTTTTTTTTTTTTTGAGACGGAGTCTCGCTCTGTCGCCTAGGCTGGAGTGCAGTGGCACAATCTCGGCTCACTGCAAGCTCCGCCTCCTGGGTTCACGCCATTCTCCTGCCTCAGCCTCCCAGTAGCTGGGACTACAGGCACCCGCCACCACGCCTGGCTAAGTTTTTGCATTTTTAGTAGAGATGGCGTTTCACCATGTTAGCGAGGATGGTCTCGATCTCCTGACCTCGTGATCCACCAGCCTCGGCCTCCCAAAGTGCTGGGATTACATGCATGAGCCACCACGCCCGGCTCTATGGCTGCTTTTAAGATTTTCTCTTTATCATTGATTTCTGGCAATATGATGATGATGTGCTTTGGTATAATCTTTTTTTTTTTTATTCTGCCTTGGGTTTGTTGAATTTCCTATATTGATGGATTAATAATTTCAGTTTCTGCAAATAATTTTTGTGATTTCCTCCCCTGCTGTTTCTAGGAGACTTTAATTACACACGTCAAACTATTTGATATTGAACCACAGGATACTGATATGCTGTTAAATTTTTACCAGGCTTTGTTTTCTCTGTGTAATTCATTTTCGGTAGTTTCTATTCCTATGTCTTTAACTTCACTGATCTTTTATTTGGTAATGTATAATCAGCTGTTACTCCCATACAGTTGTTTTATTTCTGATATTGTATTTTTAATCTGTAGAAGTTCCATTTTGTTTTTTTAATATATTTTTTCTCCCCATTTTCACATTTTCCTTTACATTCTTGAGCATATGTATAACATGTTTTAACATGTTTGTCTGCTAATTAAATTGTACCTGTCATTTCTTCTTTTTGTTGTGGATATTTTCTTGCTTCTTTGCATACCTCATCATTTTTAACAGCTTTATTGATGTATAACTAGCATGCGATAAAGTGAATATGTTTAAACTACATACATAAGTGTTGACACGTGTATATACACATGTAACTGTCAATACACTTTTAGAATATATCTAACACTCGCAAAGGTTTCCTGATGCCCTCTTGGTAAGCCCTCTTTTGCCCCTCCACACTTCTCTTATCCCCAACACACATGAAAAATTCTGACTAGATACTGGCCATTGTGAATTTTACATTGTTGGTGCTGGATTTTACTGTATTATCTTAAAGGATCCTGGACTTTGTTCTAGCACACAAATAAATTATTTTAAATCAATTTGATCTTTTCAATGTTTGCTTTCAATTTTTGTTAGAGTAAGTCCAATGCAGCCTTAGCCTCAGACTAATTTGGTCCCACTACTATGTCATTACCCTTCTGACGTTTCTGTTCAAGGTTCTATGTCTCTATGCTGGCTGATGGAAACACAAACTATTCCCAGCCCTATGTGAGCTCTGAGAACTGTCCTATCACTTTCTTTCTCCAGCCTTACGGTATTGTGTACCATGGCTACTCAATCAGTATTCAGTCAAAGATTTAAGGAGCCCCGACTAGAAATCTCTAGACTGGCATGTGCCTGCTCTTGCTCTCTTCTATTTCTGTAGCTCCCTTTGCTCTGGTATTTCCTATAGATTCTAGCCACTTCTCCGCCAATGAACTTTTCTCTTCTGTCTCATCAACTTATGCACACCACTAGACTATGTTTGGGTCCTTCTCCTCATACTGCAAACAGTGCAATCCCAGGGCTCGCTTCATCTGTTTCCTTTCAGTTAAGAATTACGTCTTCTACTGTTACCTGAAGTCTGAAGACAGCTGTTTCCTAGATTTTGTCCAGTTCTCTAATCACCTGCTGTTAGAGGGCAATTCTTGTAGTAGTTAATCTTTCATGGACAGAAACAGAAGTAAGCTGGATCTTTTAAAATATATTCACAGGATTTTGACAGCCTGAATTTTAGGCAAAATGTCTTCTTGTTGAGCCTATTTCACCAATATCACCTTCTCTCTAAAGACACATCTAAAATTGTCATCCAACTGACGACTCTTGAATCACACAATTTTACTCCCTTACATCTTGAAGGGAGCTAAAATTCTGATGCCTTCATTAAGTAGAAGCTGAGAGTATTATGTCTACCACCCTCATCTCTAGAAATAAATATGCACCCGAGGCTGCTAAAGATTGCAAAATGTATGTACAATAAATAGCTATTTCATACTCTCGCTGTCATGGCGTCAGGAGGTTGTTTCAAAATTCAATGTGAACGTGTTAGGTCAATGTATTTATTATGTACATGTCAAAGAAAAGTACCAAAATATAAGGAAGTGTTGGTTTGAATGTATTCACTATATCTTTATCTCATAACATTCCACAAAGCTTAGCCCCTATGACCTTCAAAATATGAGCAAATGAGCTTTGTAGGCTTTATAGAATCATTTAAAATAGATCATTTATGAGTGATTATTTTCCTGCCAATCCTGTTTGCTCAGATTATATATTCTCTAACAGGAAAAGTTAATTGCTTTTAATATTGTAAAATGCTACAAGCATTATGGATATAAGGGTATTTACGGATGTATAGAGATTGACATGGTGGCTTATCTAGGTGAAGAGAAACTAAATATCTCCTCCTCAACAACACAGTGCCAATGAATAATTTCTTTTTTAAAATACATATTTAGCCTGCAGTTTCATACCCTTCAAAGCTAGAAAAGGAGGCCAAACTCATAGAAAGAGAGCGAGAGAAATAAAACATTATAAAATCATTGAACATTATAACATTGTAAAACATTATAAAATCAATAAATGTGATTAAGTATTAAAGTTCACTCTACTCAAATTCTGAGTATGCTTTTGAAAAAAGACACTACTGTGCTATACATTTTAATTATTTCAAGTTACTACCATGTCATATTAGATAACACCAGTTCTTGTATTAAAGATAATCTCTCATTTTCTTTCTGTCTTGCTTTTTTTCCTTGTGAATGTAAGTCATCTCATTCCTAACTTCACTCAAAATTCACTAAGACTGTTGTACTATTTTCTAACCCAACACTAACTATAACAGTCCTCCCTTTTCCACAGTTTCATTTTCTGCAGTTTAGGTTGCCTGCAGTCAACTGCGGTCCAAAAATAGATGACTATGATACAGTAAGATATTTTGAGAAAGAGAGAGAGAGACCACGTCCACATAACTTTTATTAAAGTATAATGCAATGACTGTTCAATTTTATTATTGAACAGTCAATTTTATTGTCATATTATTATATTATTCAATTTTATTGTCGTAATCCCTTACTATGTCTAATTTATAAGTTAAACTTTATCACAGGTATGGCTGTATAGGAGAAAACAGTATACAATGGGTTCAGTAATATCTGGGGCTTCAGGCATCCACTGGGGGGCCTGGACCATATGCCCTATGAATAAGGGGGAGCTACTGTACAATACAAATTCATTTCCAAATATCCTAAGAATAACCTTATCTACAGTTTGGTGTTGCAAGTTAGCATCATTCTCTTTCAACACCCTAAAAGAAAGTTAAGTCACAGCTGAAAGAACTTGAAATGTAAGCTAAATTGTAAATACAGTATAAGAATAAGGATATCTCTCATGTCTAGTCAAGAGAGAATATTTGTGGCAATTTACATTCTCCAAAGACATATTTCTTTTTTTTTTTTCGAGACAGAGTTTCGCTCTTGTTGCCCAGGTTGGTGCAATCTCAGCTCACTGCAACCTCCGTCACCCAGGTTCAAGAGATTCTCCTGCCTCAGCCTCCCTAGTAGCTGGGATTACAGGCATGTGCCACCACACCTAATTTTGTATTTTTAGTAGAGACGGGGTTTCTCCATGTTGGTCAGTCTGGTCTCCAACTCCTGACCTCAGGTGATCCACCCGCCTAGGCCTCCCAAAGTGCTGGGATTACAGGCATGAGCCACCACGCCCGGCCAGCATATTTCTTTTTATTTGAAGAATACTGATATGATTTTTGCTGTGTGAGATAATTAGTTAAAGTGTCATATTTTGATGTGCACATTATTAATTACTTTACTCACAGTTACAAACTGAACCTTAAATTTGACTGCCATTCTTTTAAATCTCTCTCCAAGATTACTGTGGATGACGACTTTTCTAAGTTCATCACCACTGCTAAAACGAATTCAAAGTGAGTCTTTATTAACAATGTGTGAGGGGTGGAGCCAAGATGGCCGACTAGGAACAGCTCCAGTCTCCAGCTCCCAGCACGAGCGGCACAGAAGACCGGTGATTTCTGCATTTCCGTTTGAGGTACTGGGTTCATCTCACTAGGGAGTGCCAAACAGTGGGTGCAGGACAGTTGGTGCAGCGCACTGTGCGCGAGCCGAAGCAGGGCGAGGCATTGCCTCACTTGGGAAGCGCAAGGGGTCAGGGAGTTCCCTTTCCTAGTCAAGGAAAGGGGTAACAGATGGCACCTGGAAAATCGGGTCAGTCCCACCCTAATACTGCGCTTTTCCAACGGGCTTGGAAAATGGCACACCAGGAGATTGTGTCCCCCACCTGGCTCGGAGGGTCCTATGCCCATGGAATCTTGCTGACTGCTAGCACCGCAGTCTGAGATCAAACTGCAAGGTGACAGCGAGGCTGGGGGAGGGGCGCCCGCCATTGCCCAGGCTTGCTTAGGTAAACAAAGCAGCCAGGAAGCTCGAACTGGGTGGAGCCCACCACAGCTCAAGGAGGCCTGCCTGCCTCTGTAGGCTCCACCTCTGGGGGCAGGGCACAGACAAACAAAAATTCAGCAGGAACCTCTGCAGACTTAAATGTCCCTGTCTGACAGCTTTGATGAGTAGTGGTTCTCCCAGCACGCAGCTGGATATCTGAGAACGGACAGACTGCCTCCTAAACTGGGTCCCTGACCCCCGAGCAGCCGAACTGGGAGGCACCCCCCAGTAGGGACAGACTGACACCTCACTCGGCCAGGTACTCCTCTGAGACAAAACTTCCAGAGGAACTATCAGACAGCTGAATTTGTGGTCTCACGAAAATCCACTCTTCTGCAGCCAATGCTGCTGACACTCAGCCAAACAGGGTCTGGAGTGGACCTCTAGCAAACTCCAACAGACCTGCAGCTGAGGGTCCTGTCTGGTAGAAGGAAAACTAACAAACAGAAAGGACATCCACACCAAAAACCCATCTGTACATCACCATCATCAAAGACCAAAAGTAGATAAAACCACAAAGATGGGGAAAAAACAGAGCAGAAAAACTGGAAACTCTAAAAAGCAGAGCACCTCTCCTCCTGCAAAGGAATGCAGTTCCTCACCAGCAACGGAACAAAGCTGGATGGAGGATGACTTTGATGAGTTGAGAGAAGAAGGCTTCAGACGATCAAACTACTCTGAGCTATGGGAGGAAATTCAAAACAATAGCAAAGAAGTTAAAACTTTGAAAAAAAATTAGACGAATGGATAACTAGAATAACCAACGGAGAGAAGGGCTTAAAGGAGCTGATGGAGCTGAAAGCCAAGTTTTGAGAACTACTCAAAGATTGCAAAAGCCTCGGGAGCCGATGCGATCAACTGGAAGAAAGGGTATCAGTGATGGAAGATGAAATGAATGAAATGAAGCAAGAAGGGAAGTTTAGAGAAAAAAGAATAAAAAGAAACAAACAAAGCCTCCAAGAAATTTGGGACTATGTGAAAAGATCAAACCTACGTCTGATTGGTGTACCTGAAAATGACAGGGAGAATGGAACCAAGTTGGAAAACATTCTGCAAGATATTATCCAGGAGAATTTCCCCAATCTAGCAAGGCAGGCCAACATTCAGATTCAGGAAATACAGAGAATGCCACAAAGATACTCCTCGAGAAGAGCAACTCCAAGACACATAATTGTCAGATTCACCAAAGTTGAAATGAAGGAAAAAATGTTAAGGGCGGCCAGAGAGAAAGGTCGGGTTACCCACAAAGGGAAGCCCATCAGACTAACAGCTGATCTCTCGGCAGAAACTCTACAAGCCAGAAGAGAGTGGGGGCCAATATTCAACATTCTTAAAGAAAAGAATTTTCAACCCAGAATTTCATATCCAGTCAAACTAAGCTTCATAAGTGAAGGAGAAATAAAATACTTTACAGACAAGCAAATGCTGAGTGATTTTGTCACCACCAGGCCTGCCCTAAAAGAGCTCCTGAAGGAAGCACTAAACATGGAAAGGAACAACTGGTACCAGCCCCTGCAAAAACATGCCAAATTGTAAAGACCATCGAGGCTAGGAAGAAACTGCATCAACTAACCAGCAAAATAACCAACTAACATCATAATGACAGGATCAGATTCACACATGACAATATTAACGTTAAATGTAAATGGGCTAACTGCTCCAATTAAAAGACACAGACTGGCAAACTGGATAAGGAGTGAAGACCCATCAGTGTGCTCTATTCAGGAAACCCATCTCACGTGCAGAGACACACATAGACTCAAAATAAAGGGATGGAGGAAGATCTATCAAGCAAATGGAAAACAAAAAAAGGCAGGGGTTGAAATCCTAGTCTCTGATAAAATAGACTTTAAACCAACAAAGATCAAAAGAGACAAAGAAGGCCATTACATAATGGTAAAGGGATCAATTCAACAAGAAGAGCTAACTATCCTAAATATATATGAACCCAACACAGGAGCACCCAGATTCATAAAGCAAGTCCTGAGTGACCTACAAAGGGACTTAAACTCCCATACAATAATAATGGGAGATTTTAACACCCCACTGTCAACATTAGACAGATCAACGAGACACAAAGTTAACAAAGATATCCAGGAATTGAACTCAGCTCTGCACAAAGTGGACCTAATAGACATCTACAGAACTCTCCACCCCAAATCAACAGAATATACATTTTTTTCAGCACCACACCACACCTGTTCCAAAATTGACCACATAGTTGGAAGTAAAGCTCTCCTCAGCAAATGTAAAAGAACAGAAATTATAACAAACTGTCTCTCAGACCACAGTGCAATCAAACTAGAACTCAGGATTAAGAAACTCACTCAAAACCGCTCAACTACATGGAAACTGAACAACCTGCTCTTGAATGACTATCGGGTACA
The DNA here is from genome assembly GCF_028878055.3 of Symphalangus syndactylus. NCBI lineage: Eukaryota > Metazoa > Chordata > Mammalia > Primates > Hylobatidae > Symphalangus > Symphalangus syndactylus. The sequence continues at coordinate 156,379,290 of NC_072426.2, read as the reverse complement.
TAATGAAATGAAGGCAGAAATAAAGATGTTCCTTGAAACCAACGAGAACAAAGACACAACATACCAGAATCTCTGGGACACATTCAAAGCAGTGTGTCGAGGGAAATTTATAGCACTAAATGCCCACAAGAGAAAGCAGGAAAGATCCAAAATTGACACCCTAACATCACAATTAAAAGAACTAGAAAAGCAAGAGCAAACACATTCAAAAGCTAGCAGAAGGCTAGAAATAACTAAAATCCATGCAGAACTGAAGGAAATAGAGACACAAAAAACCCTTCAAAAAATTAATGAATCCAGGAGCTGGTTTTTTTGAAAAGATCAACAAAATTGATAGACCGCTAGCAAGACTAATAAAGAAGAAAAGAGAGAAGAATCAAATAGATGCAATAAAAAATGAAAAAGGGGTTATCACCACCGATCCCACAGAAATACAATCTACCATCAGAGAATACTACAAACACCTCTATGCAAAGAAACTAGAAAATCTAGAAGAAACGGATAAATTCCTTGACAAATACACCCTCCCAAGACTAAGTCAGGAAGAAGTTGAATCTCTGAATAGACCAATAACAGGCTCTGAAATTGTGGCAATAATCAATAGCTTACCAACCAAAAAGAGTCCAGGACCTGATGGATTCACAGCCGAATTCTACCAGAGGTATAAGAAGGAACTGGTATCATTCCTTCTGAAACTATTCCAATCGATAGAAAAAGAGGGAATCCTCCCTAACACATTTTATGAGGCCAGCATCGTCCTGATACCAAAGCCTGGCAGAGACATAACCAAAAAAGAGAATTTCAGACCAATATCCTTGATGAACATTGATGCAAAAATCCTCAATAAAATACTGGCAAACCGAATCCAGCAGCACATCAAAACGCTTATATACCATGATCAAGTGGGCTTCATCCCTGGGATGCAAGGCTGGTTCAACATACGCAAATCAATAAATGTAATCCAGCATATAAACAGAACCAAAGACAAAAACCACATGATTATCTCAATAGATGCAGAAAAGGCCTTTGACAAAATTCAACAACCCTTCATGCTAAAAACTCTCAATAAATTAGGTATTGATGGGACGTATCTCTAAATAATAAGAGCTATCTATGACAAAACCACAGCCAATATCATACTGAATGGGCAAAAACTGGAAGCATTCCCTTTGAAAACTGGCACAAGACAGGGATGCCCTCTCTCACCACTCCTATTCAACACAGTGCTGGAAGTTCTGGCCAGGGCAATCAGGCAGGAGAAGGAAATAAAGGGTATTCAGTTAGGAAAAGAGGAAGTCAAATTGTCCCTGTTTGCAAATGACATGATTGTTTATCTAGAAAACCCCATTGTCTCAGCCCAAAATCTCCTTAAGCTGATTAGCAACTTCAGCAAAGTCTCAGGATACAAAATCAATGTACAAAAATCACAAGCATTCTTGTACACCAATCACAGACAAACAGAGAGCCAAATCATAAGTGAACTCCCATTCACAATTGCTTCAAAGAGAATAAAATACCTAGGAATCCAACTTACAAGGGATATGAAGGACCTCTTCAAGGAGAACTACAAACCACTGCTCCATGAAATAAAAGAGGATACAAACAAATGGAAGAACATTCCATGCTCATAGGTTAGAAGAATCAATATCGTGAAAATGGCCACACTGCCCAAGGTAATTTATAGATTCAATGCCATCCCCATCAAGCTACCAATGACTTTCTTCACAGAATTGGAAAAAACTAATTTAAAGCTCATATGGAACCAAAAGAGCCCGCATCGCCAAGTCAATCCTAAGCCAAAAGAACAAAGCTGGAGGCATCACGCTACCTAACTTCAAACTATACTACAAGGCTACAGTAACCAAAACAGCATGGTACTGGTACCACAACAGAGACATAGATCAATGGAACAGAACAGAGCCCTCAGAAATGATGCCACGTAGCTACAACTATCTGATCTTTGACAAACTTGACAAAAACAAGAAATGGGGAAAGGATTCCCTATTTAATAAATGGTGCTGGGAAAACTGGCTAGCCATATGTAGAAAGCTGCAACTGGATCCCTTCCTTACACCTTATACAAAAATTAATTCAAGATGGATTAAAGACTTATATGTTAGACCTAAAACCATTAAAATCCTACAAGAAAACCTAGGCAATACCATTCAGGACATAGGCGTGGGCAAGGACTTCATGTCTAAAACACCAAAAGCAATGGCAACAAAAGCCAAAATCGACAAATGGGATCTCATTAAACTAAAGAGCTTCTGCACAGCAAAAGAAACTATCATCAGAGTGAACAGGCAACATACACAATGGGAGAAAATTTTTGCAACCTACTCATCTGACAAAGGGCTAATATCCAGAATCTACAATGAACTCAAACAAATTTACAAGAAAAAAACAAACAACCCCATCAAAAAGTGGGCAGAGGACATGAACAGACACTTCTCAAAAGAAGACATTTATGCAGCCAAAAAACACATGAAGAAATGCTCCTCATCACTGGCCATCAGAGAAATGCAAATCAAAACCACAGTGAGATACCATCTCACACCAGTTAGAATGGCCATCATTAAAAAATCAGGAAACAACAGGTGCTGGAGAGGATGTGGAGAAATAGGAACACTTTTACACTGTTGGTGGGACTGTAAACTAGTTCAACCATTGTGGAAGTCAGTGTGGCGATTCCTCAGGGATCTAGAACTAGAAATACCATTTGACCCAGCCATCCCATTACTGGGTATATACCCAAAGGACTATAAATCATGCTGCTATAAAGACACATGCACACGTATGTTTATTGCGGCACTATTCACAATAGCAAAGAGTTGGAACCAACCCAAATGTCCAACAACGATAGACTGGATTAAGAAAATGTGGCACGTATACACCATGGAATACTATGCAGCCATAAAAAATGATGAGTTCGTGTCCTTTGTAGGGACATGGATGAAACTGGAAAACATCATTCTCAGTAAACTATCGCAAGGACAAAAAACCAAACACCGCATGTTCTCACTCATAGGTGGGAATTGAACAATGAGAACTCATGGACACAGGAAGGGGAACTTCACGCTCCGGGGACTGTTGTGGGGTGGGGGGAGGGGGGAGGGACAGCATTAGGAGATACACCTAAGGCTAAATGACGAATTAATGGGTGCAGGAAATCAACATGGCACATGGATACATATGTAACAAACCTGCACATTGTGCACATGTACCCTAAAACCCTAAAGTATAATAAAAAAAAAAAAAAAAAAAAAAAGAAGAATCAATATCGTGAAAATGGCCACACTGCCCAAGGTAATTTATAGATTCAATGCCATCCCCATCAAGCTACCAATGACTTTCTTCACAGAATTGGAAAAAACTAATTTAAAGCTCATATGGAACCAAAAGAGCCCGCATCGCCAAGTCAATCCTAAGCCAAAAGAACAAAGCTGGAGGCATCACGCTACCTAACTTCAAACTATACTACAAGGCTACAGTAACCAAAACAGCATGGTACTGGTACCACAACAGAGACATAGATCAATGGAACAGAACAGAGCCCTCAGAAATGATGCTGCGTAGCTACAACTATCCAATCTTTGACAAACCTGACAAAAACAGGCAATGGGGAAAGGATTCCCTATTTAATAAATGGTGCTGGGAAAACTGGCTAGCCATATGTAGAAAGCTGAAACTGGATCCCTTCCTTACACCTTATACAAAAATTAATTCAAGATGGATTAAAGACTTAAATGTTAGACCTAAAACCATAAAAACCCTAGAAGAAAGCCTAGGCAATACCATTCAGGACATAGGCATGGGCAAGGACTTCATGTCTAAAACACCAAAAGCAATGGCAACAAAAGCCAAAATTGACAAATGGGATCTAATTAAACTAAAGAGCTTCTGCACAGCAAAAGAAACTACCATCAGAGTGAACAGGCAACCTACGCAATGGGAGAAAATTTCTGCAACCTACTCATCTGACAAAGGGCTAATATCCAGAATCTACAATGAACTCAAACAAATTTACAAGAAAAAAACAAACAACCCCATCAAAAAGTGGGTGAAGGACATGAACACACACTTCTCAAAAGAAGACATTTATGCAGCCAAAAAGCACATGAAAAAATGCTCATCATCACTGGCCATCAGAGAAATGCAAATCAAAACCACAATGAGATACCATCTCACACCAGTTAGAATGGCCATCATTGAAAAGTCCAAGAAACAACAGGTGCTGGAGAGGATGTGGAGAAATAGGAACACTTTTACACTGTTGGTGGGACTGTAAACTAGTTCAACCATTGTGGAAGTCAGTGTGGCGATTCCTCAGGGATCTAGAACTAGAAATACCATTTGACCCAGCCATCCCATTACTGGGTATATACCCAAAGGACTATAAATCATGCTGCTATAAAGACACATGCACACGTATGTTTGTTGCGGCACTATTCACAATAGCAGACTTGGAACCAAGCCAAATGTCCAACAACGATAGACTGGATTAAGAAAATGTGGCACATATACACCATGGAATACTATGCAGCCATAAAAAATGATGAGTTCATGTCCTTTGTAGGGACATGGATGAAACTGGAAACCATCATTCTCAGTAAACTATTGCAAGGACAAAAAACCAAACACCACATGTTCTCACTCATAGGTGGGAATTGAACAAAGAACTCATGGACACAGGAAGGGGAACATCACACTCCGGGGACTGTTGTGGGTTGGGGGGAGGGGGGAGGGACAGCATTAGGAGATATACCTAATGCTAAATGACGAGTTAATGGGTGCAGCAAACCAACACGGCACACGGATACATATGTAACAAACCTGCACATTGTGCACATGTACCCTAAAACCTAAAGTATAATAAATTAAAAAAAAAAATGTGTGAGCAGTACATACTTGAGAACAAAACATAGTATACTGTTATTAATAACAGTGACCCCTAGCCAGCTATGTGTTTGGAATGCTGTGCAAATAGTTTAACCAAAGGGATCTTTGTTCTTCACTCTCACAAAATTAAAAGTTGTATTAAAGCACATGCAGTGGGTACTCAATACACTTCTCAAATACATTTGTATTTCTAAAGACTTTCTTGTACATTTCTAACACTCTATTTAGGTTTAACAATGGTAAAAATGTAATAAAAATTAGCCAAAAACTTTCTCCACAAAATTTTCACCAAATTTCACCTATTTGTAAACTTTGGTATTGTGTTTTTTTTTTAACGGCAATTGAATGTAAAGTTTAATTTGCATGAGACAGTTTATATTTTAACCCAAGGTGACTATGGTCTAAGATCTATTATAAATAAATAATAAATTTTGCAGTAAATACGTTTATATTCTTCTTCCTTAAAAAATAGCTATTGAGATTTTCTCAAGCAATTAAACACCAGCTTTAAAAGTTATGAGGATCTTAATAAAAAGCACTAATGCATTCATTTTACCATTTTGACAAATAAAAATAAGGTATCAGGAAGTATTGTTATCCCATTTGACCAAAGAGGAAACAAGCCCGATGATTATCAATACCCATGTCCATAATGTAACATGAAACATATTTTAGACAGGGGCTGGTAAATACATGATTCCCAAATACTTGACCTACTAGTACTAATTCAGTAAAACAACTGAGGTACACCTGCTAATATTGTTGCAAGAAAACATTAAAGCATAAAACTAGTGTTTGGCTATGCTTCAAAAATTGTTATTGTGACCAAAAATGCAGGCAAGTATTCCAAGACACCAAAGTGATGAGTTAATTTATTCAAGAGTTACTACTCCTGTGGCATTAATTTGTGAAAGGGATTTTTAACAGAGTATGCAAAACAAGCAGGGCCCAGATTATGAAAATCTAACAGACTCTGCCAAGTTCCCCACCCACTTCTGAATGGCTGGGCCATTCCTAAAGTGTTACCTGGTCAAAATGGACACAGATACCAAAGAGTGCATCATCTGTGCCAAAGCGTTCAAACACAGCTCAAAACATCACAACAGCAACACAGTCCACAAGGACCAATCTGCTATGGCAGCATTTCTAAAAAGGCATTCACAGTGCCAGGAACTATTAAACAAGCACCTAGACACTGATGAAAGGGATGAAGCCAGTGTCATTTCTGATCTTTTATTATAGTTTTTTATGAATATCTTGTCTTCTTTTTGTGAGGGAAGCACCTTCTTGAAGAGGGCGTCTCTCTCCGACTCATCTTTGCAGTCACAAGGTGATAAATATTATATATATTATATGTTATATATAATATAGGCCTCTGATATTAAGAGCGAACTAAACCTGGCATAGAAGAAGCTTAATCTAAGAGATTCCGCTACATCAGAAGACAATTCTGGGGAACGCGACCACTTGGGATTTCCTGTGCTACCCCTGATTGGGATGGGGCTCCATTTCCTTCTAAATGGTTAGTTTTATGAGATATCCTAATATGTTTTTGTTTCTAAATCCCTCCCTCGGTTTGCATATTTCTTAGAGGATCTAAGTGTACGGATTAACAGCTTATTGTGGTTATTCCATTTACAGTGTGTCTTGCGAAGATAAGATCTATGAAAAGGATGAAAATTTCAGAGGGAATTAATAATAACTTGCTGAGAAGTGCACAGCTCGAGTATTGGAGTTTATTGAGAGTAAGTTTTGACAAAAATGTCATTTCCTTTTTTTTAAGATAAGGTATCTAACCTAGTAGATCACAGAAACAAACATATAGACACGGTACAGAGATACAGTACCAAGGCATTTGACAAACCATTGCATGAACAGAGAATTATCGATGGACTGACAAAGTAAAGGGTCCAGGACACCCTGGAGTGGTATTTATTGTACAGTGACATAGAATGATGACTTCATAAATCAAGAAATCCAAACTAAAGAGAGGTTTTGCTTCCAGTAAGTATAGACAAACCTTTTTCATACTCTTTTTCTAAAAAGAAATAGAAAAATTATGAGAAAACAAACACATACATCTATTTGAGGACATTTGAGAACTAAGGCAGCAAGAACTTGTGTTAAAGATCCAACAGAGGCTGGGCGCCATGGCTCACGCCTGTAATCCCAGCACTTTGGGAGGCTGAGGTGGGCGGATCATGAGGTCAGGTGTTCAAAACCAGCCTGGCCAACATGGCGAAACCCCATCTCTACTAAAAATACAAAAAATTAGCCGGGCGTGGTGGCAGGCGCCTGTAGTCCCAGCTACTCAGAAGGCTGAGGCAGGAGAATCCCCTGAACCCAGGAGGCAGAGGTTTCAGTGAGCTGAGATGGCACCACTGTACTCCAGCCTGGGAAACAGAGCAAGACTCTGTCAAAAAAAAAAAAAAAAAAAAAATCCAAAAGATAAGGGAAATTCAGTGTCATAATCCAAACATGGCACTGTTTCTGCTTTTGAGGTATTTGCCCACACAGAGAAAGTGAAGGCTGGGAGAATGCAGTGACTGAGTACCTCAGACACAGAGAAGGGCTGGCAGCCCCACAGAACTAAGGCATAGGGAAGAGACGTGAAGTTCAGCCTCTATCGAACAGAAGGGGCCCTGGTAAAACACCCCAAGAGTTCAACTGGGATTTTGAAGAGCTCTGCCCTAAAAGAAAAGGGAAACTGGAAATTGACCCGCCCTTAGAGAAGGACTGAAGCCCAGGCTACAGTCAGCTCAAATCATGATTATATTAAAATTACCTGTCCCTGGCCTGACTACCTAGAAGAAACAAAACTAAATCCTCTCTAGGATGACAAAGTGTTCAAAAATTACATATTAATGTGCAGAATTTGGGCAAGTAACTAGAAACAATTGAAAAATAATCAAATAGAAATTCTGAGATTAAAACTTTTTTTATTTTTAATAGAGATTATGTCTCGTTATGATGCCCAGGCTGGTCTTGAACACCTGGCCTCAAGTGATCCTCCCACCTTGGCCTCCCAAAGTGCTGGGATTACAGGTGTGAGCCACTGCACCCAGCTTCAAATATAAGTTTTTGAACTGAAAAATACAATGTATTTAAGTTGAAGTCAATAATAAAAGAAAATCTCCAATTGTTTAAAAGTTAAGCAATGCACTCATATGAGAAATCATAAAGGAAGTCAGAAAATATTTTGATCTGAATAACAATGGAAATATAAAATTCAAAACTTGTGAGATGTAGGCAAAAGCCTGTGCATAAAGTAACTTAGAGGCTTAGTGCAGACATGAGGAAGTAAGAAGGGCTGAAACTGGCAGTATCCACTGAGATGTATACAGTCAGGTGCCACATGTCCACATTTCCCTGCATATAAGACGGTATGTCTCACACTGCCTTTTCTACCATTGGATAAGTTTAGATGCACAAATACTTACCACTGTGTCTTATAATTCTAGGTACTGAATGTACTTACAATACGTACTTACAGTACTCAGTACAGTATCATACAGTACAGGTTTGTAGCCTGAAGCAACAGGCTATCCCATATAGCCGAGGTGTATAGTAGCCCTATGATATGGGCTTGCGTTAGTATACTCTGTGATGTTCACAGGACAAGCGAATTGCCTAATAATACACTTCTCAGAATGCATACCCGTTGTTAGGTGAGCCACGGTTGTATTTTTTAAAATAAATTTTATTGTGTATATTTGAGGCTTACAACATGATGTTATGGATACATGGAGACAGTAAAATGATTACTATAGTGAAACAAATTAACATATCTATCAACTCACACAGTTACCATTTTTTGTCACAAAATCTACTTATTTAACTTATTTAACAAGAATCCCTAATACAATACAATGTTATTCCCTATAGTCCTCATGTTGTACATTACATCTCTAGACTTGTTCACCCCACATATCTGCACCTTTTATCCTTTGAACCACATCTCACCATTTCATCTCCCCTCACCTCTGCCCCACCCCCGAGGTCCACGGTAACCACTGTTTTATTCTCTATCTCAGTATATTTGATCTCCTTTTAAGGGTCCACATATAAGTGTTCCACATATAATGCATAATAGACATGTACATTAAGGCATAATTTTTAATAATCAGAAATTGAAATAAACTTTAATGTACATCAATATTACATGAGATAAAGAATTTATGGTATGTACACAAAAGTGGAACACTATACAGCAATAAAAATGAATGTGGATCTCGAAATGCTGTTGAGCAAGGCGAGCCATCAAATTAACACATATGGTATCCAGTCTTAGGAAGTTCAAAGCAGGTGAAAAATTAACCCGCAGTGCTCATGAGGCTAGTACCACCTTAAGGGAGAAGGGAAATAATGAGGAGAAATCATGGTAATAACCTAGTTCATGACCAGCGTATTGGTTACATGAGTTTACTTACTTGGTGAACAGACTTTAATATTCTAAAAATCAAGGATAAACAAGTTCTGGCCTTAACATCAGTTTAGTTAAAAAGATTCAGGCCAAGATTCAGGAAACACCTCTCCATGAGGCATTATGAGGACCTAGTAAAGTCTGACTTAGACTTTTAAGTTGTGGGCATCTTGAAATATTGGGTTGTCTGACAAAAGAGCAACTTGGCTTAACTCTGGAGGACAAAACTCAGCACAATGAGGGAAAGCAAGTTACAAGACTCAAATTTTGATTCAATATTCTAACTGCTAACAATAAAACTGCCCAATAGGCCAGGCGCAGTGACTCACACCTATAATCCCAGCACTTTGGGAGACTAAGGCGGGCAGATCATTTGTGGTCAGGAGTTCAAGACCAATGTGACCAGCCTGGCTAACATGGTGAAACCCCATCTTTACTAAAAATACTAAAATTAGTTGTGCATGGTGGCACGCGCCTGTAATCCCAGCTACTCGGGAGGCTGAGGCAGGAGAATTGCTTGAACCCAGGAGGCAGAGACTGCAGTGAGCTAGCCTGGGGGACAGAGTGAGACTTCATCTCAAAACAAACAAACAAACAAACAAACAAACAAAAAAAAAAAAACAAAAAAAAACAACAACAAAATACTGCCCAATAATGGAACACATTGTCCCAATAATAAAGACTATCCCACACTCTGAACTTGTTCACATCAAGGTAGAAGGACCACTCATCAGGGATAAGGGGAGGAGTTTTCTACACCAAATGGAGATGAGAACTGATCACTAAAGCCCCTTCCACAGCCTTCAGACTCTATGCATATGAGTCAACATAGAACCACAATTTAAGATCTCTTACCCTTAATCTTGTAGTGGAGATCTCAGCTTTTAAAATATCGGGATCATATTTAGTACTGGATGAAGATCCTGAGAATACTTTTATAGAGAAAAAAGAAAAACTAATTATTTACAAGTTGCATAACTAGTTCTCAGCTTAGAATTTACTGAAGCTAAAAACAAGATTTATGTGCTTCTGTGAATACTTGCTTTCTTTTTATAATTCCTTTATTGTCATTCATCAGACACCTAAATATAAAAAGTAATCTTCAAACCTCTACCATTTTTTTTAACTCTGTAAAGAGAAATGTCATTAAGACCTTGGTGCTTAATTTTCTTCTGGATTTTATACACACACTGTCCTTGGAGGACTATACTGCAGCAGTATATCAGAGTTTTGCATTATCAAGGAATTTATAATTTAAGCAGAACTTCTGAGCTCATCACAGCTGCTTCTTTAAACAAAGCCAGCTCCAAATAGTCAATTTGTGAGACGAGGGAGCGGTAAATCAACTCAGATGGTCAACAGAAATTACACTCTAGGTAATAGTTCCAGTTCCTCCCCACTAAATATATTGTACAAAAGTAGCAAAAAGGGCCAAACTACTTGCACTGTTCTGAAAAGGTAAAAATTAACTTGTAAATGCATAAAAGGCAACCTGGCAGAGGCAGGTGCAGAAACAGAAGGCATGCATAACCCCCAAATGGGGGTTCTTTTATCTGAAGTAGGGGTGAGAAAATCTGGGGTGTGCCCTCACCTCTCAATGGGTTTGAGAGACTCTTCCTGCTTAGGAGGGAAAAGGACTCAAAATTAAACTCCATAGAAATGTAAGTGGTCTTCTGTTATCTACAATTCAGTCTCCACTTCCAAAGTCTGAATAGCCACACTGTACTTACAGCTTGTGCGAGAACTTGACTTTTCCTTATAGGCATCATTTAATCGCACGTATTCATCCAGGGCCAGCGCCAGCCTCTGCTCCTTCACGTGGTACAGTTCCTTCTGTGTCCGGAGGGCATCCCGTGCCACAGAGAGGTAGTCCTTGAGCATCTTCTCCTGCTCCCCCCTCCATTGTTTTCTTGGATCTTCTATCTGTGTGGTTTCTGAAAACATTAGGTGGAGGGTATTTTTTAGAATTTAACTCTGTTTTCCAGATTGTTTAAGCTTTAGGGAGTAGGCTAGCTTAAGTTCTTGTATCCTCTAAGGAGTTTATTTAGCTGTGCTGGAGTGACTTCTCCAGAAATTTTATAGTTTTATTTTACTCAGTCTCATCAACTTCCTTCCTCTTCCAGGTTCTCATCAACAATGTATTCTCACTATAAATCTACCACACACAATGTTGTCAATCAGATCATTCTTTTCAACAATTCTGTGGCTCCCCAGTGCCTACAGAATAAAAACCAAGCTATTCATTCCAGCACTCAAGGCCCTGCATAATCTGGACCCAACCTACCTTCGTTCACCTAATACAGGACTCTAGCCACACTGTCCTCTGCATCAGCACTTAATCAAAGCTGGTCTACTCTGCAGACCAACACCAGTCCATGAACTCAGTTTCATGTCCACAACAGTAACGACAGAAATACAGAGAAAACATTTTGTAATCATTATAGCGATTTTAGTCAGTTATTGTTTATCTGTTGATAAACATTGTGCATTTCTTTGTGTGTATACATTTTCACTTTTCTAGTAATTCACTTTTTCTTGTATTTTACAAAAATATCAGTGAGTCCGCAGTGGATCTGAAACTTAAAAATAAACAAACAAACAAAACCCTGGTCCTGTTTATGCAGAATGCTCTAGCCTAAGGTCCTGGTTCTTGCTTCTGCACTTCTGCAAACTACAATCAACCACAGACCCTTTTTAAAAAAAAAACCCAGACCAACTAGAGTTTCTGTGGGTGGAGCCCAGGCACTGTAGACTTAAAAGCTGCTCAGGTGATTCCAATGAGCAGCCGAGCCCAAGAACCAGTGCTCTGCAACAGCGTTCACACGCTGCCTCCTCCAGAAGGTGCCCCAACTGCCTCATCCGCAAGTCAGCCCTTTATCCTCTGTTTTCCACGGCAGCTTATGCTCAGTTTATAGACTCCAAACACATTCTTTACTGTGTGGTGAAGCTACAGTAGGGGCCACAAAACATGAAGAAAAACAAAAACAAAAGAATCAGATTACCCTAAACATTTTATGTTCTCACATTTAAAAATTAACATATTTTTTGACCACATGTTGGGCCAAGGAGTTGGAGTGTACTGGTGTCCAGCATTGGGGTGCCATGCTGTATACAAGAGAATGGATAGTTTTGGTGATGGTTAGTGCAGGTTGGTTAAGAGATATCCCCCTGTGTCTGCAGACATGTACTGGACCCCTCTGCTGTGAAGAAAGGAGTGGCCATTAGCCAGTAGAGGAAGCGGTTGAGAATGGGACAGAGTAAATAAAAGAGGTTTCCTGGATGCTGATACTCTATTTCTTTCATCCATCGAAATTACACAGTTCATTTCTAAAATATTTGTTAAACTTTGTTATTTCAGTCTATGCACTTTTCTGTGTGTTGTATTCAGTAATACATGTTTTAAAATAAAAGTAGAATAGTTCAAAGGCATAAAAACTATGGTATTGTGACTTAAGATCTTGTCTCTAGCAGGACATTGTATCTGAGTGGACCCCACTCCCAACAACAGCAAACACAATCAGGGGATAATTTGGGACAAACCGAAGTATGGCTTTAATACAGAAAACACATGAAGCTTGATACACAAAAGGTTAATAGAGATTTTTAAAAAACAAAGCAAAACACAAAGAAGGCCATGGTGGAATAACAGGGCCACTGTAACTAGAAGATAAAATATATGAACAATGGTTTTCAGATGTTGGACAACAGGTAGTACAGGATTGTGATCTCTGAAAGAAGGGAAATGAACCCCACGATTATCCTACATTTCTGTCTGAAAGCACTTTTTGGACAGTAGTGCAAAGAGGGGTAACTCAAGCAGAGAAAGGAGGCACTGCTGAATTGAAGGGAGAGGGAAGCAGATTTCACGGAAGCCATGACAGGTGGAGTTTATAAAGCAAAGCACAGGAGAAGCTCCAGAGACTGGAGGAGTTGCAGAAATTTGCACAGGGGTCACAAGAAGTCTGTGAGTGAATGCTAAGATGACAAGGAGAAATGCACAAGGCCAGGCAAAGGACAACTGGGATGCTATAGGCAGATAAATTCTCTGAGCTCACACAGGGCTGTGACAGTTTCAAATTATGACCACCCAGAGGAGAAAGGCCACAGTGAACATCGAGGGAATCCAGCGGAGACCACAGCAAAGTTACACCTTAACAACAGAGCTAAATAAGACATAGGGTAAAGGCTACTCTGAACCTAACCTAACAAAGCTTTAAAACAAGCTTCTAAAGGACCAAGCTGGTCAGCAAGTAACTTAACTGCCAGTCAGAAGAAAAAAAGTATAAAACTCCCTAAAAGGCACAAAACCTAGCACTTAATGAAAACAACAACAACAAAACCAACTTTATAATGTCTAGCATCCACTATAATGTTACCAACATTAAAAGCACAAAAATATGGCCCATAATCAGGAGAAAAATCAGTCAACAGAAACAGATCTGGAAATGTAGAAATGACGGAATAAGCATAATCTAGATAAAACAGCTATGTTGCAACAGAATAGAGTCCAAAAATAAACCTGCACATCTACTGACTATTGTGCAAATAGCCAGTAAGCAGATGAAAGGAGACTCAACATCACTAATCATCAGGGAAATACAAGTCAAAACTATAATGGGACACCACTGCTCACTATGTAAAATGGCTAGAATTTAGAAACTGGCAATGCCAAGTGTTGAAGAGGATGTGGTGCAATTGGAATTCTCATTCATTGCTACTGGGAATCTAAAATGGTGCAATCACTTTGGAGAACAACTTAGCAATTACCATACAACCCAGCAATCCTACAACTTGTTATTTACCCAAGAGATATGAAAATATGTATCTACAAAAAGACCTCTAAACAAATGCTCATTAGCAGCTTTATTCATAATAGACAAAACTATTACAGGTAATGGCTAAGCAAATTGTGGTATATCCATGCAATAAAATACTACTCAGCAATAAAATGAAACAAAATACTCAACAGCAATATATAAGACTCTCAAACACATGCTGAGTGAAAAGATGCCAGACACAAAATACCACAAGCTGTATGATTCCACTGATATGAAATTCAGGCAAAAGTAAAGCTAATCCAATGACAGAAAGTGGTTGCCTGGGCCCAGCAGTACTGAGAAGTACTTGTTACAACAGAGCAAGAAGAAAGCTTTTTGAGGGGATGGAAATGTTCCCTATCTCGATTATTGTGATAGTTACATGGTATGCACTTGTCAAAACTCATGAATTGTAGAGTGAAAATAGATGCAATTTATGTATTTGTATATAATAATAAAGCTGATTTGCAGTTTATTATTAAAATATGCTTTACAAGGTTCAAATGAATGACTGATGATGCCTGATAAAGAGAAATGAGGTATAATGGAAAAGCAATGAAATCCTCTGCTACTGCCAGCTGTTGAAAAGAGCACTGGTTGGGGAGTAAGGCCGTGTGGGTTCCAGATCCACCTAGCCAGATGTGAGACTCTAAGAGAAGTATTTTACCTCTCTTACTCTCACGTCTCTCGAATGTAAAAAGAGGCTGAAATATGGACGAATATTTTCTGAGGTAGCCTTTGTAGCAGACACGGCTGGTGTCCTATCGTGGTATTCTCGGGTCTTTCTGCCACGGCCTGCTGTTTGTTGTTGATGGATGTCTGACTGCTCTAGAGCACTTCGCTAACTCACCTGAAGCCGATGACTGACTAGTGCAGAAGACAGAAAGAACTCCCAGGTAGGGCAAACTCTGAGGTAGAAATTGTACTTTAGAGCCACCATAATCATGTGGAATCAGAGACTTCACAGAAATAAAACCTTCAGTTGTTTTTTTCCCTTCACTTTCTTTCTTTCCTCATTTCCTTACTGGTTTCTCCTGGGATTTCCTTCATAAACCACTTTCACTTAAATTCTTGGCTTAGGGCTTGCTTCTGAGAGAACTCAACCCAACATACCCTTGTATAATCTATGCAAATGGAAACTGAAGAAGTTTGGTCTTGGACTGTACTACTCATATCCTCCTGTGATGGCTCTTAGTAACACTGTGTGTATGGGCAAGGCAGGGGAGAAATGAGAGGAAGAATCACTCTTGAAAATAAAAAAGGAAAATAAACCTGTCATTAATAGAGAAATGTAACAGCAAGTTCTAGCAATTGTTTTCTAAGATTCTACTGGAGAACTGAATAAATAAGCTCTGGTTATTGTAAAACAAAATTAGATTAAGGCACAGCCTAACTGCCTCAATAAAATCATTTTTGTGTACCATTAATAACAGTACTCAGATTTTAAGCCCTTGATGTCATATCATACCTGAAAATACTTCCACAGCCCACTCAGAGTTCCACAACCCCTTTCTTAGGGGTGTAGAGAGTGTACATTAGTCAGCCCAGGCCACACTGGAAATGAAAGGGTGGATACAGAAGGACTATGGAACATATAAAAGGAAAGTGTTCCAGCAAGAACTTCAGCACTTATTACTAGAAGGGGATGAGGAGGGACAGAGGTGCAGGAGGAAGAAGAAAAAACAAAATGATACGGTAGCACTACCACCTGGGTGATAATGCAGGTACCTCAGAAGGGCTGAGGTACCCGCACTATGAAAAACTAAACAGGAAAAGGAGGGATAATTCTTCCTTCCACCTAATACCTGAATAATTAAAATGATTCCATATTGGAATGTACATTGAGAATACTGAGACTCAGGTCATAATGAAAGTTTAAAAAAAAAAAAAAAGCAAATGAATTATTTTGAGTCCTGAAGAAGTTTTAAGAATATGAATACTGGAAAAAAGAACTGAGATGTAATATCCCAGTAGTTAAGATCATAAACCCTGTATTCAGTCTAACTGGGTTCAAATCCAGGTGTGTCATTTACAAATCGTGTGACCTTGAGCAGGTTCTTAAACCTTTCCAGGGTTCAATTTCCTCCTTAATAAAATGGAGCTAATTCAGGGGGCTATTTGGAAGATTAAATGAGATACTGCAAAATATAAAAAGCCTTTAATGCTAGTAAGCTGTAACACTGTCTCTGATACTCAGATTGCAAAAGCAAATAAATTATAAAGTCACATTCCTTTCCCCAGCCTTGACTCCAGAGAGCATCTGTGTCTAGAACTAAGGCTCCACAGATCACTCTGCACCCATGTTAACCTACCCTGGCTTGAACCAGCTGATGAAAATGGGATAGAGTCAGCTGTAACAAATGAATTATATATACATATGCTCAACACTTCCCCTCAATCTGTGCACATGGCAGCAACACTGGGGAAAAAAGAGACTTGTAACTTAATAAATTATAAAATTATATCCACTCTGCTCCCTCTTCCCTTAGTGGAATTTGCACACTCCACCACATATGTATTTACACAAGATGTCAGGGGCAGATCAGCAGATGAGACTGAAAAATAATCAAGAAAATATTGCTTCTCAAAGTTTCTTAGTATGACACATAATGTTGCACTTTCCATTTGTCAATGGATGGTGTATTGATCATTGTTTAAAATTTTATGTATTTTATGATGCTTTGATGTCTTGGGGGCCTTGCTGTCTGGGAAGAGACTGCCCCTCCCAGGGCTAATTTAATTCTTAGAGATGGCCAATGACTCCCATGAGCCCATCCTTCATATGTAAACCAACAGTCCAAAGCCCATATCCCTAACCTCCTCTTTTATCTAACTCACACTCCAAACCAATATTTCCCCTGCCCTCCATCATCCCGCAGGGAAGATACTGGACAACTAGAGACCATTCCCATATCCCAGAGTCTGCTGAAATTATTCAATCGAGCCAATCCTAAACTTGTTCAGACTTGCCTACCCTGCCTCACTCATTCCTTCCCAAGGAAACCACAATACAGGCTCTGGCCATGATTTCTCCTCTGCTCCTTCTGCCTCCCAACCAACCCAAGCACTTCCCCACTATGTGGCCCGGAATGGTGTAGTATGCCCCCTTCCCTTGAGGACTATAATAAAACTTCTTTCAATGGCACTGACCTCTTCCCATCACCACTCAGTCACTTCTACAAATTAAATCCTGGGTATAATCAAAACAAGATGGGCCATGGGGCTGGCCACTATATGAACGTTAAGAACCTGTTCCTGATAGATTAGAATAGAAATATTATCAATTTTCTGGAATGCCTAGGGGCACATAATGTCTTCAAAAAGCTTTGCCTGGTAATCTCAATCTTGATGTAGCCCAACAAAGTATTTCTGGTTGGCCCCAAGAGCTACAGCAAGTCAAAACCTAGAGAATAATCTGCTATATTTATTTATTATTTGTTCGTTAATAAGTCAGAGGGCATCTGACTTGGCCCACAGGAATTTCTAGAGACCAGACTGGTTCTGTGGGTGTTTAACCTGGCCTCTAGGGATAAGGGATGACTCTAAACTAAAGTGATTCAGGCTGTGAAGCCTGGGTCCTTTAGGGGCCAAGACAAGCCCTGGGTGATCAACAAAATGGCCTGAGTCAGACGGGCACAATGCAACCACTGCTTTAGACCTAGAGCTCTTGCCTCACACTCACTGGCTAAAGTTGAGCTTTCTCTAAAGTAGTATTTTAAACACTAATTTTAAAGATGTAAATATTTAAATATGCAAAAGATGTAGATCTCACCTAACTGTGAAAAAAAACAAACTGTATGCTAGAGCTGATGTCTAAACAAGAGATGTACAGGATGGACAGACCCTCCAGCCAAGAATTTTCAAGGACATCACCACCACAAGGCAGCCCAGCCATCTGGAGAATGTGGGAGATGGGCAGAGATCAGTCAATAAGAGTCCAAACTTCTCAGGCTTAAATATTCATTGTAACTCGGGTCTCTGATTATCCTAATATTTAATACCTATATCTATTTCCAATATTTATATATGTGAGTGCAACCTGCCTCAAAGTATAGAACTCATCCTCTAACAAACATAAACGTATGGTCTTCAAAAGTTTTCAGAGCTGTAGATGACTCCCAATAATCCTCATCTCCTAGTAATTTATGCCTCTTGAGTATGGGCTAGATCTGATGGCTTGCTTCTAATGAACAGAACATAGAATAAGTGACAAGATATTACTTCTGAGATTAGGTTACAAAAGACTGTGCTGTTGTCCTGCTCACTCTCTCTTTCCCTGATTCTTCTTGGCTTTTTGGCTCTAACAAAGCAAGCTGCCCCGTTGTGAGCTGTCCTGTGGAGAGGCCCACGTGGCATGGAATGAGGGAGGCCTGTGGCCAGCAGCCAACAAGGAAGTGAATCCTGCCAACAACCGTACGAGTGGCTTGGAAGCAAATCTTTCTCCAGTCAGCCTTGAGATGACTGCAGCCTGGCTGACACCTTGATTGCAAACCACCACAGAGACCTTGAGCCAGAGGATCCAGCTAAGTCTTGCCTAGATTCATGGCCCACAGAAACCATGAGATGATAAATATTATTTTAAACCACTAAGCTTTGGGACAGTTTGTGACGATGAGATATATAATTAATAAACTAATGAAATAAAGAGATAATAGAAATTAAAAATGTATGTTAAAAATCTGAAATGTTCCTAAGTTATAATAATTATAAGATATGTACTCTCAGTTCTCTCTCAATCTTTTGAGGTTTCAGCCAATCATATTTCCCTCCATCTTGGGGACCCAGTATATTTCAATAAAATATTTGTCACTGGCTAAAATGCCACAAAACACTGACACTTAAATGAATAAAGTGCAATAATGATGATGATAATAAACTATTAGCATTTGTCTTGGATAGGTCAGGAAAAACACTCCAGTAGACTGGTTTAAACACCACATATTACAAGAGAGGCAGTGGGAGGCATTCTCATTTCTGAAATACTGCACAATTAAAATATGAACTACAAAAGAGGGTTCCCAAAGGCACCTTAGAAGAAGGCTTCATAAAGCAGGATTGTGCTTCATCTCCATCGTTGTATTTGCAGAATAGATTTGTGAAGATTATTTTTTAAATGTAAATACTCAAGTATATTATACAAATGTGGTATTTTTTATTAAGACCTAGTGGCCTTGGGAGCTCATGGCATTATAATATAATTTGCTGTTTTCTACTATATTAAAGAAGCAATATGTAATACTGTTAAAATGCCCTGTACCTCAAGGGAATTCACATTCCATCAGTTTTACAGATGTGAAACTTTATAGGTAGAGAACACATGTGAATTACAAGAGCTTATCATGGAAGATAACATTAGATTCTTCAAAGATTTTTTTGTCTATAATGCATATTTCTATTCTTCCTACTGCGCTCAGGAAGAATAAATCAAATGAATATAAGTAACTTTCCTTATCTTCCTTTTTATAAAGTATCTGCTATATTTATTTATTATTTGTTTGTTAATTTCTACAGACGATTATTGACCATCTACTACAGGGTTTGGAAAAATAAGATAATCGGGCATGATCCCTCCATCCAAGAAACTTACAAAATGTAGAAGAAATAGTGACATAGATATATGTAGAACACAATCAGTGCCTCGAGCAGAGAATGGCTATGTGCATGGCTAGTGTATGAGAACAGCTAGTACCATGGCAGTTTAGAGACAAATGCCTTTCTTCTGGCTGAAAAGAGTACAGTTCCATGGAAAAGGCAGTAATTAAAGAGGGCTTTGAAAGATTCCCGACTAAAGAACCTGGCCCGTTCCCTGCCCCAGTCAAAACCCCCAGTTACCCCAGTCACACCAGCCTTCAGCTGCACTGAATTTCCTGCATGTCTTTCCTCAAGTCCTGCTTTCTCTAGCCTCTTGAGACCTTTGAATCTACCTGTGGTCTTCCTTCTTCCCCACCCCCTTTTTCTCCAGCCTGGTTAACTCAGTCATCTCTTCAGTGTCAGCTTAAAGCACTTTCTCCAAGTAGCCGTGGCTACACTCTTTAGAATGGAAAGGCTGCTTCTTCACGTTTCCCCGTGTTCTCCTGGCATGATGGTGGTCCTTTCCTTATTTCACTACACAATCTCATTTCTTTACCAATACCCCAAGAAGGACTAGCCGATGATCTCTTGAATGTCCAGTAAATGAATATGAAACTCATTTTGAAAGCAATAATGTGCCACAGAAGGGTTTTATGCAAGAGCACAAAAGGATCTTTTTTTTTTTTTTTTTTTTTTTTAAAGAGACAAGGTCTTGTATGTTACCAAGACTGGCCTTGAGCTCTTAGGCTCTAGCGATCTTCCCACCTCACCCTCCTGAGTAGCTGGGACTACAAGCAAGAGCCACCATGCTCAGCTTCAAAGAATCTTGACTATATTCTATGAAAATCATCTGACAGAAATGTGAAGTTCTATTATCAAAATAATTGATATGATGGTGCAAAAAATTTTTTTGGTGAAAATTATACATTGAATGAAAAAGTTTATAAAAATGTATATATAATATAATCCCATTTGAGATGTAAAATACATTTAAAGCTGTGTGTGAGGCGCGGGGATTCCTTGCGGTCAGATTTAAGACCAGTCTGGGCAACACAGAGAGATGCCATCTCTACCCCCAAAAAATGAAAACAAAAATAAATTTTAAGAAACTGTGTATATGTGCATGTGTGTATCAATATGAAAAAGTCTGGAAGGATACACATCAAAAGATTTAGAATACTTAGTTAACTCTGGGTTGTATGAACATAGATAATTTTTCTTCTTTTCACTTATCTATATTTTCTACTTTTCTCCTATACACCATTACTTTTCGTTTGTTTGTTTGTTTTTGAGACAGGGTCTCACTCTGTCAACCAGGCTGGAGTGCAGTGGTGTGATCACAGCACATTGCAGCCTTGAACTCCTAGGCTCCAGCAATCTGCCCACCTCAGCCTCCCAAGTAGGTGCGACCGCAGGTGCAAACTGCCTCCCAAGTAGGTGGGACTACAGGTGCAAGCTGCAAAACATGCTGAAAGAATCTATTCCCAAAACTGAACACAATCCTTTTATATGAAGTTCCAGAACAGACAAAACTAAACTATGGTGATAGAAATCAGAACAATGTCTGCAGCAGTAGGGAGGGCTGACTGGAAAGGGGCAGGACAGAACTTACTAGGGTGACGGAAGAAGTGTACCTTGATGCGGGGGCAAGTTACAAAGGATTATACATATGTCAAAGTCCACCCAAAATACACGCTTAAAATCTGTGCATTTTTGTGTATGTAAATGAAACCTTGATTACTAAAAGAAAGAAAAAAAATTACGGTACAACTCTGACTCTACCAAAAAGTGATTTACTTCTGGCTGTATTAATAATATCAAAACCTTATAAACCACACCTCCTTATTTACCTTCTAGTTAGTTACAAACATCCCTCATTGATATCTATACCCCCACTCCACATATACCCACTGAAAGGTGAATGTGATCATAAAACACTTATGGCCTAAAATAACTTTTACTGTCAAGGTCAAATCTTTTACTTCTAAATATTCAATAGTGTTTCTTAGAAATAGTGTTAAACAGCCAAACATTCCTTATTTCATTTTTTATTTAAATAATGAGAAAATGATGCTGAAACTATACAATGTCAGAACACAACATATGTGTGGAACAGCTGTTTGGGAAGATAATACCATTTGCTTCCTAAACTACTTCACAGGAATGTCTTGAAGATTAATGAGACGATGGACCAGATCGTTTTCAGTGGGTGAACTGTTTGCTGTTGGTAATTTGGATACATCAGACCACTAGAATACCATTACCATTAAAGCAAAATAGCAGACTTAAAATTTTATATTCTAATAGTGAAGTTTTAAAATATTCAAAATGGTGTTTTTTGACACACAATTTATACTTCAAATGTATTTTAATTCCTTTAAATAAGAACAGAAAGCTTTTGATTGCTGAGTTAAGCAATAAAGCTCTTCTTTTTAACATTTTAAGAGTGTATCCTTATACTAGTTGCCCAGGGATGAAAACATAAAAGATGCAGTCATTGCCCTCAAGAAGCTCACAATTTAGTGAGGAAAACATACAAAAAATAATATAAATTTAATATGAGAATGCTTTTTAAAAAAATCCCTATGCACCTGGTCCTCCAGAAATATCTGGATGGGGCACTCGACCAGAATGGGACGGGGACCTGTGAGGTGGAGGGGTGGGTACCAGAGAAGGCCTGTGGGAAGCAGTGGCACCTGAGCAGATTGACCCTAGAAGGATGTGGCCTTCAGTCAAAGGGAGGGCCTAGGGGCTGTGCAGAGCGTGCTCAGGCTACACTCTACAGATGCAAAGAAACGCAGGGCACAGGGTGCAAAGAAAGGCAGGGCACAGGGTCCTCCTAAAGGCCTCCAGTGCCAGGCATGGCAGGAGATGAAAAAGGAGAGGCCGGTGCAAGCAGACTAGGAAGAGCCTTCTAGCAAGGAACAGAACACATGCATCTGGGCTCTGAGAAAGACTTAGACAGATGTGGCAGCCAGCAGCCTGAAGGAAGTAACTGAAGTTATCACCCAAGGAGATCTGCAGCATGCAAACAGCAGAAGACTAAAGACTATTACAGAAATCCTGACAGCAGGTCCTGGTGAAGAAGAAATGGGCAAAAGAAGGCTGGGCAGGTGCGGTCAGGTATGTGAACAGTATGTCACAAAATTCAAAGAGTAAAGAGCAGGAGGAAGTAACTCACAGTGGCAAGTCACAGAGACAAGACTATAGTGTTGTTTGGATTTGATAGTTTGTGGGGTGTATTAGACCTTTCTTGCCTTGCTATAAAGGAATACCTGAGACTGCATAATTTATGAAGAAAAGAAGTTTAATTGACTCACGGTTCTGCAGGATGTACAAGCACATCCCCAGCATCTGCCAGGCTCCTGGGGAGGCCTCATGGAGCTTTTACTCATGGCGGAAGGCAAAGCGGGAGCAGGTATATTATGTGGTGAGAGAGGAAGCAAGAGAGTAAGCGGAAGATGCTTCACACCTTCTAACAGCCAGATCTTGTGAGAACTCACTACAGCAAAGACAGCACCAAGGGGACGGCACTAAACCATCATGAGAAACCCACTCCCATGATCCAATCACCTCCCGTCAGGCCCTACCTCCAACACTGGAGATTACATTTCAGCATGAGATTTAGATGGAACAAATATCCAAACTACACTGTGGGGTCTCGGGTGCCCTCAGCAAGAACAGATTCTGAGAGATGATGGAGAACAATGGAGGAAGTGGAGTTCTTGCAGACTACAGCTTTCACCAAGTCTGGCTGTGAAGGGAAGAGGAGGCAACTATAGCTGGCAAGGGATTCTGGTTGAAGGATGGTTTTGAGAGGGTGAGGAAGGGAGTTTAATGCCATCTGTTTGTATTTCTTTTGCAGTTTTGGTTTCGTTTTGAGAGTTTCCAGTGTTTATACATTAAGACAAAAGAATCATTTATTAATAGAAATGGTGGGAGAAATCAGGAACTAACTAGTAAAGATACCAAACAGGAGAGAAGGATGAAATAGAAAAGTTATTAAGAGGTATCTGTAGGGGTGGAGGTGTCCAGAGGAATGCCTCTTTCACTGAGAAAGAGGAGGAAGCCCTGAAGGTGGGTTTAGATACCAAAGAGTTTGTAGGTGTTGAGAAGGAGGCTGAGAGGATTCCTTTTCTCATTTTGGTACCAAGAGAGCTTATTTTTGTTGACCTAGGATGGCAAGGTTGGTTTCTGGTTTCCCAAATACTACCTTCAGGAAAGAAAGCTACATAATTGTTCATCTAAAATAACCATAAAAGTGAGAGTTAAATAGTTAATACATTTCAGATATTTCACTGACTTGTTTATTTGCAATGACATAAGGGTGGGACAGAGTGCTTAAGATGAACTTAATTTTACCAAAATTAGTTCATTTCACCCTTACAGATGACATTTGGTTGTCAGTGACTGATACACAATAAAACCTGGTATATACTAATACAGTATATCAATAAACATTTATTAGAAAACAAAATTAAAAGCTAACTTAAAAACACAATCATTGATTCTTCATAGAACTTTTAGAAACTTTCAGGGAGAGATAAATCATAGCTCTACAAAAAAGTCACATTTCTTCTGGTCATATAAAAGAGGCTGAGGTAACAACTTGTAGAAACTATTATTTGTATTTGTGTTGAACTAATAATGTACAGTATACATGAAAGCTGGTTCCCAAGCTGTGTATGACAGGTGTTCTACTGAAACAGATCGCTAACCATATGTGCTCACCGGACTTCAGAGTGCTTACGCTCCTTTCTGCCCTTCCACCTCACCCGCCTGGAAGATGGTGCCTCACAGCTAATAATACAGGCTTTTTTGGCCTCTTGAGAAATACATCATCTACCTACACAAGGGCAGCTGCAAGCCATCACTAATGAGTGAGTATCAAATGAAACACTTTGCTACAGTGATACTGTTCCTAAAGATACTACAGAGTACTGCATATACAAATTTTAAACACAAGAATAGATCTAAAAGAAATAAGACAATGAGGAATAAATTCATTGTGTATTCCCCAAAACCTATACAAATAATTATTTTTAAGTGAATAAGCAAAATGAATGAGTATTGTATGCTACCATCAGAATAAATTTTTAAAGGAGTAGGTAGAGCGCTAGATATTCATATAAACACACACACACACACAAATATATAAAAAATATTTCAAAGTATGTGTTTTTGAAAGTCATTCACGGCCACAGTAATCCTCTGCCCTAGACTTACCATGTCAGAGATATGACAGATTTAAAAGCTGTTAAAATGAGAGGTTTTTCCCTTCCAACGACAAAGAAATCAGGAAACAGAAAAAAGGAAGAGGTTTAGGACCTTTCCCAGCTATGCTATGTCTTCCAGAGCCACTGATGCGGGCCAACCCCTCCCCAGTCCCAGCCTACAAAGCACACTGTGCCAACACCCAAGTCTTTCTGTGGCAAACACAAGGAAAGGAAGAGCCTGTCAGAAGGTGCAGTGGCCGTGGAAAGAGGAGCCCAGCAGCTCTGATCCCCACAGGTTCCCAGACCTGTGCTGAAGGAGAATCCTCATTCCCCAGCAGGCAGGCAGGCAGGCAGGCACACGGGCCAAACACCCTTTCTCCCTCTCCGTTCCCATAAGGACAACTCTATGTACATGCCCCAAATACCAAGACAGGCATTTCAGTTAAATATTAGTCACTAAGAAAATGGGGTTTTGGAAATTCACTTTGTAACATGTTTATCCTTTTGTGTGATTGTAGGTTTGGGGGGATTACTTTTCTGATGTTTGCTTTTACCAAAAAGGAAAACTTACTGTTGATGTGATCGATGTAGTAGACACCAATCTGAGGGTCAAACCCTGCTTCCCATCCCCACGGCAGCTCATCCCCAACACAATCAGCAAATGACAAGGGCTTCGTTAACCTACAACAAACCAGAATAGACACACACCAGTGATTCTTTCCGTCAAACCGCATATGTCAAAATTCAGCACCCTAACCACAAGTGTCTAGGTTGCATTTAAAATCTTAAAGAAAAAAAAAAAGGATAAAATACAGATGTATATATCCAAAAAAGTAGGACATAATACCCTTTTGAAAGTTCACTGCTTAATATTTGGAGATAAATCTATACACTAAATAAATAAAGGCATCCTAAATCAGGGAGAACGCCAAGCTGAGAGTGAGGAAGCTTGGGATCTAGCTCTAGCTCTACAGTGAAACAGATACCCCATTAAAAAGAAAAATGTGTCCCAGGATTCAAATACTGGTATCATGAAAATCCTATCAGTAGCTTCGAGACAAGATCCGCATCAGGTTACACCAATTTCAGACTGGATGCTCGTTTATAAATTAACTAAACATTCAACTGTGAAGTCTATTATAAGTTCTCCTTGAGAGGAAGGACAAATTTTTTTTGTAAGTATCTTGTACATAACACTCACTCAACAAAATTTTTAACTGAACCAAATCATCAAGTATTCATTCATATATCAATGTGATCTCACCTTCTGAAATTGCTTTATACTCTCTTAAGACCATTTTTTTCTTTAAGATGCTTTCTCTGTAGGATTTTTCTCTTTAAAACTAATGAAGAAACCACACAGTTTCCTAAGCAGAGTACAGGTTTCAGACTTAATTACAATATATATATTTTTTCTCACTCTCTTGCATTTTGCTTTTGAGATTTTCCTTGGCTACTGGAGCAGCCATGGGCAGGTTAACACCACAGATGCCTTGCTGGAGTGTGGCCACCATCAGTCAACACATTTTCTAATTTAATGCACTGGCACCACTAGCATGGTTCTTACATATAAAATCTCCTGGAATCCCTTTTATCTATGCTAATAACTATCAAAGATCTCACAGTTCAACTGAAATATAGGTCATTTTCAGAATCATATCATTCATCAGAATAACAAAGTACATCATCCACCCTTCAGAATGCTGAAGAATGATATAAAAAGGAGGAAAATTCTTTTTTTCCAGGCCTGCTCTGCAATAGTCCTCCAAGGACAAAAAACACCAATAGACAAAAGGAAGGGTCTACTTTTCTGTCAACCTTCCTATAGCATGAAATCTCTCCTTGTGGAGATGGCTCCAAAGACGACACTGGCCTTCCAAACCAGCTCAGCAGACAGAAGCAATAATGAGGGTAACCCGCTCTACCACTGACTCACTGTGAGACCACTTACTGGGCACCTCTTCCTACCTCAGTTTCCTTCTCTTTGAAGTAGTGATTATACCCTCACATACTCTCCCTGCAATTTAACTAGCTCCTAAAATAAACTCAGGATAAAAAGGAATTAACTTGGAAGAGCATCCAGGACGTTATAAGTAGTCAATAAATGTCAGTGATTATTAACATAAGCACATGTGAATTCTCTCATTTATCCCTCAGAGGAATCAAGTCAGGCAGCACAGCATAGAACTGTGGTTCTCAGAATATAGTTCCCAGAACCAGCAGCATTAACATCTGGGACCTTGTTACAAATACAAATTCTAGTCGGGCACCGTGGCTCACGCCTGTAATTCCAACACTTTGGGAGGCTGAGGCAGGAGGACGGCTGAGATCAGGAGTTCAAGACCAGCCTGGGTGACACAGTGAGACCCTGTCTTTAAAAAAATAAAAAATCAGCCAGGCATGGTGGCTCATGCCTGTAATCTCCGCACTCTGGGAAGCCAAGATGGGAGCATCACCTGAGCCCAGGAGTTCAAGGCTGCAGCGAGCCATGATCACACCACTGAATTCCAGCCTGGGCAACTGTCTCTAAAACAAACTAAAATGATTAAAAAAAAAAACAGAAATAATACAAATTCTTGAGCCCTATTGTAGAATCAGAAACTCTAAGTCCCAGCAATGTATGCTTTCCAGGTAATTCTGCTCCACACTTAAGTGCGGGAACCACCGGCTTAGAAGTTAAGAGCTTTAAGTTTGGCATCAAAGAGATCTGGGCTCAAATCTTTATTCTGCCACTTACTCACTATACAACCTAGAGCAAGTTATTAGCCTTAAAAGCCCTAGTTTCCTAATGTTTTTTTTTTTTTTTTTTTTTTTTGAGATGGAGTCTCGCTCTGTCACCCAGGCTGGAGAGCAGTGGCGCAATCTCGGCTCACTGCAAACTCCGCCTCCCGGGTTCACGCCATTCTCCTGCCTCAGCCTCTCCGAGTAGCTGGGACTACAGGCGCCCGCCACCACACCCGGCTAATTTTTTGTATTTTTAGTAGAGACGGGGTTTCACCGTGGTCTCGATCTCCTGACCTCGTGATCCACCCGTCTCGGCCTCCCAAAGTGCTGGGATTACAAGCGTGAGCCACTGCGCCCGGCCTCCTAATGTATTTTTTTAAGGAGGTAGGAGGAAAGATTAAGTTTAGACGAGAACTAAAGAGTATAACGCCGGAGAAATGGTAAGCTTCAATACATGTTAGATGAGTAAAATGTAAACATGTTAGGCAATGTGCCCAAATATGGAAACTTGCCATATTTACTTTGTAAACATGGAGTGTATTTGAACTCAATCTGAGTTCAAACACAAAACATTTTATTCTTAGAATTATGCTCAAATTCTGTCTTATATCAAAAACTGCCCCGGAAAGTTGATTTTTCTTTTGACAAAGAGTGAGATACCATATCAAAAATCCCTATACCCTAGGACACCTCCTTGTCTACATACATGGTCTTTTTTTTTTTTTTTTTCTTTTTTTGAGATGGAGTCTCACTCTGTCGCCCAGGCTGGAGTGCAGTGGCGCAATCTCGGCTCACTGCAAGCTCTGCCTCCCCGGTTCACGCCATTCTCCTGCCTCAGCCTCTCCGAGTAGCTGGGACTACAGGCGCCCGCCGCCACGCCCGGCTAATTTTTATTTTTTTTGTATTTTTAGTAGAGATGGGGTTTCACCGTGGTCTCGATCTCCTGACCTCGTGATCCGCCCGCCTCGGCCTCCCAAAGTGCTGAGATTACAAGCGTGAGCCACCGCGCCCGGCCTGCATGGTCTCTTTGACTACCTCAATGAAGCAACTAGATAGAGCTCCTGTGCCAGGTCATCCTCTGTATCATTGTTTGATGATTCTCTTTCACTAACTCCATTATCAATGCTGTCTAAAAGGCACATGCATCCTAAAGAAATGAAGACGGAGGAAACATGAGAACGGTAAGTTTAAGTGACACAAGACAAATATTAGACCAGTATTACCCAGGCACCAATTCAATGTGCTTAAGCATGAGTATGACAGGAATACATTTATTACTTTAAGAATAAGAAGTTATAAAAGCTTGAGGGCATGTGCTATGATTACAAGTTAATAGTAACTTGATTACATTTGGAAATAATCCAGTTTGTTCCATTAACTGGTTAGCAGATAAGCATTTAATTGTCACTGTTCTAAGACTACAATTACATCTATAGGTAAACATGTAATTGTGAACTCTGAAAAATTCAGAAGACTCCATTCCTAAAATTTTTTTTGTTTTTTTTTTTTTTTGAGACGGAGTCTCGCTCTGTCGCCCAGGCTGGAGTGCAGTGGCGCAATCTCGGCTCACTGCAAGCTCCGCCTCCCGGGTTCACGCCATTCTCCTGCCTCAGCCTCTCCGAGTAGCTGGGACTACAGGCGCCCGCCACCACGCCCGGCTAATTTTTTGTATTTTTTAGTAGAGACGGGGTTTCACCGTGGTCTCGATCTCCTGACCTCGTGATCCGCCCGCCTCGGCCTCCCAAAGTGCTGGGATTACAAGCGTGAGCCACCGCGCCCGGCCCATTCCTAAAATTTTTAATATAAAAATTTCTTTGCAGAGTTCCTTCAAATGTCAATTTAATACTTTATTTTCTATATATGGATAAATATATATATTTTCTCTGCACTCTATCAATAAGTAAAACCACTACATAGATATTTGTAAATATTAAAGTTTTAGGATTGAATTCTTATGCAAATTATAAAATATAAATAGAACAACATTCTCAGGTTCCAAACAAATTAAGCACCCAATTATGGTGCTATCCTGATAAAAAGAAATATTACTATGATGTACTAAGAGGTAACACAAAGCAGAAAGAACTAACAGATGTATTCCAAAATTACAAACAATATAAATTAAAACAAATACAGTGAACGGAAATGTTAATTAACTTTTAAATTTCTTCCTCTTGTTGTGCACAAGGAATTTCTTACACATTCAAGCTTTCTTTGATGTTAAGTAAAAATGGATGGAGTTTGTTTTTGGTTGGTTCCCTGAAAAGGAGCAACAGCAAGCAACAACAACAATAACAACAAAATCCTGAAATTAACTAGAGTCTTAATGCTGAATTCCAGAGATTACTCTTTGCTTAAAAAGGTCTTCCTTTGCACCATGCAAAGGAATTTCATATTATGAAGAAAATGGTAATTTACTGCAGCACTTTGCCAACGTTTATATGCAAAATTTAACTCTGCATGGTATTTCCTCTCCTTGCTGGCATTATATCATTCTTTCACAGTTATTTAATATCTATTGTCAACTCAAATACATGTCCTATGACATGAGATGCCACACAGTGATGTATCTGTTCACTTCACAATTACATGATGGTGAATACTGTGTGAGTACAAGCACAACTCCAAAAAAAACTGAGTTTGTACTAATTGCACTAAATGAATAAGCACTTGAAAAAAAATTTCAGGTTACTAAAACTCTTGCCACAATTCAGAGCCTCCCAAATGTACAGTTTAGCACACACATTAAAAGTCTTAACAGTTATTTTTACTTTGTAGCATCTGTTGTTCTCATTGTTTGGCTAACACAAAGCAGAGCGAATCCTGTCAACTGCTTATGATTACCACAGAATCTGCTCACAGAAACATTACTGAATTGCTCTAAGAGAACAGGGAGGAAGTAAAGATGTGTTTCACAACTTGAATTTTAAAGCAAGGATAAAGCACTAGAAATCTTTCCACAGTCCTAAAAGAATCTTCGTTTATAATGATGTCAATTAGTTCCCTCAAAATAACTTTTTTTTTTTTTTTTTTTTTTTGAGACTGAGTCTTGCTCCGTCACCCAGGCCAGAGTACAGTGGCGCGATCTCAGCTCACTGCAACCTCCACCTTCCTGGTTCAAGCAATTCCCCTGCCTCAGCCTCTCGAGTAGCTGGGATTGCAGGTGCCCGCCACCACGCCTGGCTAATTTTTTTGTATTTTTAGTAGAGATGGGGTTTCACCATTTTGGCCTGACTGGTCTCAAACTCCTGACCTCAGGCAATCCACCTCCCTCAGCCTCCCAAAGTGCTAGGATTACAGGCGTGAGCCCCCATGCCTGGCCAACAACTTCTATCTATCACTAGATAGGGAAACTAGCAGCAAAAAGAAACAAAAGGAGAATAGTAGAAAACAGTGGATGGAGGCAACAAGAAAAAAATGGCTTTCAAGGAAAAATTAATACAAACCACTTCGGAAGATAATAATGAGATTAGTTCCCTGTGTGTGAGGAAATTAGCTTAAATGATTAGAAAGAAGTCATATTAGAGGGCCAGGGGCGGTGGCTCATGCCTGTAATCCCAGCACTTTGGGAGGCCAAGGTGGGTGGATCACCTGAGGTCAGGAGTTCGAGACCAGCCTGGCCAACTTGGTGAAACCCCATCTCTACTAAAAATACAAAAATTAGCCAGGCGTGGTGGCACACGCCTATAATCCCAGCTACTCAGGAGGCTGAGGCAGGAGAATCGCTTGAACCCGGGAGGTGGAGGTTGCAGTGAGCCAAGGTCAGGCCATCGCACTCTAGCCTGGGGACAAGAGTGACACTTCGTTTAAAAAAAAAAACAAAAAACAAAAAAAGAAAGAAGTCATATTAGATAGAATTTCTAGAAAACAAACATTAGGTATCAGAATAGGTCACAATGGGCCAGGTGCGGTGGCTAATACCTGTAATTCTAGCATTTTGGGATGCCGAGACAGGCAGATCACTTGAGGTCAGGAGTTCAAGACCAGCCTGGTCAACATGGTGAAAACCCACTGCTACTAAAATTACAAAAATTAGCCAGGCGTGGTGGTGGGCATCTGTAATCCCAGCTACTTGGGCCGCTGAGGCAGGAAAACTGCTTGAACCTGCGAGGTGGAGGTTGCAGTGAGCCAAGATCGTGGAACTGCACTCCAGCCTGGGCAACAGAGCGAGACCCTGTCTCAAAAACAAAATAAAAGAACAGGTCACAATGGGGAGAATCATCTCTTCCTAAGATAACTTTTACCAAAAGACAAAAAAATAGACTGGGCAACATCTGGAGGCTCCAATCTAGCCTCACTCCCCCATTCTTCCTGCCATAAGCCCTTTTGGGTGTCTGGCAACTTATATTATTGTTTATTAGAACAGTTACTCAATATTTGGAAGATCATTTTGTGACATACTAATTTTTTCAGAAAAGAAACTAATTTTATTAGTTATCTATTATGTTCCAAGAATTATGCAAGGTTGTTTCATATCTCATTTATCCTTTAATGGGTATTTCTAGTCTCATTTTTAAAATTTTTATTATTTATTTATTGAGATGGAGTTTCGCTCTTGTTGCCCAGGCTGGAGTGCAACGGCACGATCTTGGCTCACCGCAACCTCTGCCTCCCAGGTTCAAGTGATTCTCCTGCCTCAGCCTCCCGAGTAGCTAGGATTACAGGTATGCGCTACCACGCCCAGCTAATTTTTTTATATTTTTAGTAGAGATGGGGTTTCTCCATGTTGGTCAGGCTGGTCTAGAACTCCTGACCTCAGGTGATCCACCCACCTTGGCCTCCCAAAGTGCTGGGATTACAGGTGTGAGCCACCGCACCGTGCCTATTATTATTATTATTTTGAGATGGAGTCTCGTTCTGTCGCCC
Organism: Symphalangus syndactylus; assembly: GCF_028878055.3. NCBI lineage: Eukaryota > Metazoa > Chordata > Mammalia > Primates > Hylobatidae > Symphalangus > Symphalangus syndactylus. The sequence continues at coordinate 156,346,774 of NC_072426.2, read as the reverse complement.
AGGCTAGAGTGCAGTGGCACAATCTCGGCTCACTGCAACCTCTGCCTCCCAGGTTCAAGCAATTCTCCTGCTCAGTCTCCTGTGTAGCTGGGAGTACAGGTGCGTGCCACCATGCCCAGCTAATTTTTGTATTTTTAGTAGAGACAGGGTTTTACCATGTTGACCAGGCTGGTCTCAAACTCCTGACCTCAGGTAATCCACCCACCTCGGCCTCCCAAAGTGCTGAGATTACAGACGTGAGCCACTGCGCCCAGCCCCTATTACCATTTTTTACAGATTTAATTCTGTATGTGACACATCCAGAATTTTGTGTTTTATATGAAAGATAAAACATGTGTCACAGAGTCCTGTGTTTTAGATCCTGTCTGTGTGCAATGGGGGGGATATAACAAGGAAAGGACTTGGTCCTTGCCCTGGGGAGCCAAGGTGAGGACAGCCAAGCAGATAACTAATTTGTCACACTAGGACTTGGCCAGGAAGGCCCTTAGCCTGGTGCAACGGGTTAGGAAGAAGACTGCTGCTCCAAGATTTAAACGATTCACCCAGTGCTACAGAGCTGGCAGGAAACATAACGAGGCAGCCTAACCAAGATCATTTCTTCAGATTAGTTCATGTCATGTCTGCACCTGCTTAGGTCTTCAGACAGTTCTCCCCTCTATTGGTCCTAGGTCTGGTCCTCCTACAGCTAGCATGAGTTTTGTCACCTGGTACCAAGGAGAACTAATTTGATACCTCCTCCACATGACAGACTTTCAAATATCTGAACACAACTGTGTTGTCTCCCAGGTCTGCTCCCCCAGACCCACACACCCCACTCCTCTCTACATGTCTCGCATCCCCCCTCCAGGCTAGCCTGCCAGTCTCCTGCCCTTACCCCAGCTGCTCCTCTCTACTCTGCAGTCTCATTCCACCTCTTATTATCTGACATTTATCTCTTCTCATATGGTTAATTTTTTCTCCTTCAGTCTATATTCAATGCCCCCTACCCTACAAAATCTTTCTTCAAACCTTCTGATTCTTCTTTTGACATTCACTTACTAACCATTCCTAATCATTCCCTCATCCTAACCTAGAGGTTGTAAACAGGAGGACTTTAGGAGGCCCCATCATAGAATTTCCCTTCTGCCACGTGACACTTAATCCTACAGTTACTTCACAAATACACTCTTGAAAGACAGTATTTGTGGGTGATTTGCCTTTGAAAAAGCACATGGCTCATGCTGTTGGATTTTGGGATCCAGATATAGTATCTGCAAAAGCTTCACTGCTTACAATATTCTATGTTAGGCCAGGCGTGGTGGCTCACGCCTGTAATCCCAGCACTTTGGGAGGCCGAGGCGGGTGCATCACAAGGTCAGGAGATCGAGAACATCCTATGAATGGTGAAACCCTGTCTCTACTAAAAACACAAAAAATTAGCCGGGGGTGGTGGGGGGCGCTTGTAGTCCCAGCTACTCGGGAGGCTGAGGCAGAAGAATGGCGTGAACCCAGGAGACGGAGCTTGCAGTGAGCCGAGGTTGCGCCACTGCACTCCAGCCTGGGTGACAGAGTGAGACTCCATCTCAAAAAAAAAATAAAAATTCTATGTTAAAGGTGAAATTTTACATATAGCAATTATACTAATAATATAAAACACTTACTGAATGCTTATCATGTACCACACATGCTCTAATATACATAAATGTGTAGGTTAAATCCTCATAAAACTCTGCAAAGTAGGTATACTTTTTCCATTTGAATAGCCCGGGCAGAGAAAAAAATGAACACTCCTCTCCAAACAAGCATGTGTTAGGGTCACACACACGTCTCTCCAGTCAACATTTGTACTATAGGGCAGTGGTGGTTGCAAGCTCTGCCGCATAGGCCTTCACACTAAAAACCTTCACACTAAAAACCTTCCCAGTGTTGGCTCTGAAGAAGTAAAAAATAAAGTCTAGTTACGAATAAAAGGAAACATAGCTCATGAAAAGCAGGGCCAAAAAATTGAAAAATTACAAATAACAGGAAAAATATACATCATGGGTATGTGCCTCTTAAATTACTTCAGTATTTGACCAAAGATCAAAAGTCGCTTTTGAAAAATACTTTCCTCTTTTTTACATGATTTGTAAACCGAATAGCAATTTCTGGGTAAAACTGTATGCTTTATGCTTTCTTAAATAGGAGGTTATAACATGATTCCAAGTTAACTGTTCATATTGTCTGACTACTTAAGCTAAAAAAAGTTGGTGCTAATGAGACCAACATTGCGGATTACACCTCCCACAAGAGCTGTTTATCATAGAATCAATCTGAGAATGTTGGTTTACAGTAGCGGTTCTGAAACCTATGCGTGCATCTGATCTGACTCAGCTGAAAGGCTTATGAAAACACAGACTGTTGGGCTCACCCTCAAGGTTTCCGACTCAGTAGATTTGGGAAGGGCCTGAGGATTTACATCTCTAAGTTCTGAGGTAATACTGATCGGTAAACTTCAGGGACCCAAAGTTCACCTTGAGTGCTATTGTTTAAAAGGCATAAATTAGATTGGATCCCTAATCCAACCAGGTGATAGAAAAATGGAAAACAAGCTCAAGTTAAAAACAAACCTGGAGGCTTTACAAGTATCTCTGCTACGAAAACGATGAAATATTTAAACAGAATTAATGGCTTAACAGTCCTCCTATTTGGAATAGTAGGACACTTCATTTAATTTTAAGTAAACATTTCCTTTCTTCAAAGGATACTTAACTAATTTGAAAACAACTTCAAGAGCAAGGCTTTCTTTTTCCTTCATTTTCTCACTTATATATAAATAGTAACAGTACTCAACATCATTAGTTATTACGGAAATGCAAATCAAAACCACAGTGAAGCACCAGTTCACACCCACTATGATGGCTATCATTAAAAAACAGACACACACAAGACACGAGTATTGACAAGGAGGTGGAGAAATGGGAACCCTGTACATTGTGGGTGGCAACGTAAAATGGTGCAGCCTCTGTAGAAAATGGTTCAGCAATTCCTCAAAAAGTTAAATGATCCCACAATACGACTTCTAGATCTGCTTCTGAAGGAAGTGAAAATAGGTACTCAAGTAAGTACATGTGTGTGCATGATCATAGCAGCATTATTCATAACAGCCAAAAGGTGGAAAGAGCCCAAATTCCCATCGACAGGTGAACGGATAAAAAAAAATTGTAGTATATACATGAAATGGAATATTATTCAGACAGAAAAAGGAATTAAGTATTTTATTTATACATGCTACAATATGGATGAACCTCCAAAACATTATGCTAAGTGAAAGAAGCCAGGCACAAAATGTCACATATTGTATGATTCCACTATATGAAATAGCTAGTTCACAAACGCATAAAAAAGGAAAGTAGGTTAATGGTTGCCAGGGGACAAGAAAAGGGGCAAATAGAAACTGCTTAGTGGGTACCTTGGAGGAGTGATGAAAATGTTCTGAAACTAAATACAGGGGTTGGTTGCACAACATTGTGAATGTACTTAATGCCACTGAATTGATAATTTTAAATGGTTAATTTACATTAGGTGAATTTCACTTCAGTAAGTTGGTTTTCAAAAGAAGTAGCAAGTATATAACAATGCCAAGACTTAAAGTGAATAAAATATTTTCACAAAAGATAGTAAAAACACGGGAAAATGTTAAACATCACTAATAATAAAAAAAAAATGCCAAATACAATAAAATAATAAGGCTAAAATTTAAGCCTATTAAAATATCAAGTTTTTGCCTTTTTTCCTTTTTTTTGAGACAGGGTCTCACTCTGACATCCAGGCTGGAGTGCAGTGGGGCGATCATGGCTCAGCTCACTACAGCCTCAACCTCCCGGGCTGAAGCCATTCTAACACCTCGGCCTCCCAAGGAGCTAGAACTACAGGTACACACCAACATGCTTGGCTAAATTTCTTTTTTTTTTTCCTTTGTAGACATGAGATCTGATGCCCAGGATGGTCTCAAACTCCTGAGCTCAAGTGATCCGCTCTCGTTGGCCTCCCAAAGTGCGGAGATTACAGGTATGAGCCACTGCTTCCGGCTGTTTTGCTTTGTCTTAGTGATGAAACTCACTCTGGTGAGGGTGTGGGGCATCAGCTACTTTCATTCATTGCTGGTGACTTTGTAACTTGATACAGTCCTTTTAAGAAACAATTTGGCAGTGTTAAAAAACCATTAAAATGTTGATTCCGGGTGGAGGAAGGGAGACTGTTAGGGAAAACAGCTAATGCATGCTGTGCGTAATACCTAGGTGATGAGGTGACAGCATGCTGTGCGTAATACCTAGGTGATGGGGTGATAGGTGCGGCAAGACATCATGGCACACATTTACCTATGTAACAAACCTGCACATTACTGCACATGTACCCCAGAACTTAAAATAAAAATATTTAAATTTTTAAAAATGTTAATTCCATTTAACCTAGAAATACTATTCTTGATTGTGTTGCATGAATCTTGTCCCACCTCCACAGGGATCAGCTGCCACCTAAGGCATGTTACTACACTCAGACTCAGTCTCTAGCCCAAACTATGAGCTTCTCAAAGGCAGGGATCCTGCCTTCTTCTCGCTCTCTAGCACAATGCCTAATGCCTACCTCATACACAGTCGACACATAATAAATGTTGACTGAATGGAAGAAGAGTAGGAAGGAAGACAGAAAGAAAACGTCAACTATATCATGAAAGGGTTGTGATTTATTCTTTCAAAAATTTTCTGTGTATACAGAAGTAATAGTATATGCATTTATTCAAATAACAATATGAAGGCTGGTATTAAGGTGTTAGTTGATACATATGTTTCCTGACAATGGAACAAGATACAAGAAAATCTTTCAATACTGCATCAAAATATTTGGTCTTGTGATTTATTTTTGTTATTATTACATTCTGTATCATAATGAATATCTCAGCAGAAAACAGATTTAAGTGACAAAGACATAACGGAATTTATCTCAAGTATTTCAATAATTCAGCAAGTTTTTAAAGTATTTTTATGCCACGGAAGAAAACAAAGTGGTCAAACAAACACTTTAACCTGAACCTCTTTTTCTCTCCTAAGTGCCAAGAAATGTTTGCTTGTCAGATTATTTGGTTTTGAAAAATAGTCTGAAATGTTAAGTGGCTACGCCAGCAAAGAAGTCTATGAGTGTTTGAGAGAGGTAGAGAACTTAAAAAGGATTATTGTCCAAACAAATAACAGAAATCCACCAAGGCTGCCTCATTCCCAACCTGTAGTTCAACACACAGCCAGTCAGTTTCATGGTGGATAATAATTGCTCATGGACGAAGACTAGAAGAGGCTTGAGTATTCAGTCTGGAGAATGAGCTCCAGTCAGGACAACAAAGAAATGACACATAGCACACCTTTCTGAAGGGTCACAACTTCCCTTCTGAAGAGGTTAAATGATTAAAATACACCTATATTACTTTTATCAAAACTTACGAAACTGAGAGGACTTTAAAAAATCTCTATAACCTCACTACATAGGAATAATCCCAGTTAACAATATGATGTGTTTCACTCTAGGCTATGTTTTTTAAATAAATATATACATATATAGATATAACATTATGTACAAAATATACATCATATTTTGGTATCAAACTAAAACTCTATGTATACTATAGTTTTCAATGTTGACTTAAAAATATACATTTTATAAAACAGTTAATAGATTCTCATTATGGAGAATACAGAAAATAACAGGATAAACTGTTATTAAAGTCCTTGCTTCACTTTCCTGTAGAGTGGCATATATTCCAATACTTTGGTATTTTTTCAGTCCATGTATAAACTTATGTACAGTTGACTTCTGAACAACACAGGGGTTAGAGGTGCCAACTCCTTGCACAGCTGAAAATTCTCTTATAATTTTTGACTCCCTCAAAACTTAATTACTAATTGCCTACTGTTGACCGGAAGCCTCACCAATACATAAACAGTCACGTAACGTATTTTGTACACTGTATTATATACTGTATCCTTACAATAAACTAAGCTGGAGAAAAGAAAAAGTCATTAAGAAAACCATAAAGAAAAAGAAATACATTTACAGTACTGTACTGTATTTATTGATGTTTTAAGTTTAGGTTATCTGTTTATACACCATGAATCGTCCATCTGAAATGGTGGAAACCTAAGCTGCAGACCTCAATCGACCGTAGATATCAAGCAATTCAATGTTTTCTTGTAAGGTCATTACTTTTCTCCACTTCTTGGGAGCACTTCCAGCATCACAAGTGGCACTTTGTATGGGTCCCATGGTGTACTCAAGGTTTACGGTATTGCACTAAGTACAATGAAAAATACTTGAGAAGCATGAGAGATCACTTTTTACCGTGATACGCAATTTACCAGAGAGAGGAACGGCTCACATAGAGATGATTAGCATCACAGGGCATGTTAAGCGGATGTTCCCAACACTTGAGCTCACCACCACAACAGAAGGTGGCTATGCAATATCAATCATTACAGTAGTACAGTATATACTATAATTATATGCAGTTATGATTTAATACTGCCTCTTTACATTTGTTTACATTTCTCTCAACCGCTAATGGCATCATGTACACTTTGTAATGTGTGCATAAGTTTTGATAAATTTTGAAGTCTTATAATGGTGTGTATATTTTATGGTAGTAAATAATAAAACAGTCTAGTATCTACATATATTTTATGCATTCATGCCATACCTTTTTCTTAATTTTTTTCAATGTTTGTAGACTATGTAGTTCACGTAAGTTATTTCGAATTGTGGGAAATCTCCCTGCCCCCGCCTCAGGCAGCCACTCATCTACTTCCCGTCCCTACAGATTTGCCCTTTCTGGAATTGCATATAAATAAGATCATACAATTTGTGGTTTCTTGTGTCTAGCTTCTATCATTTGGCAAAATGTTTCAAAATAATAATGTTATTATATAACATGCATTAAGAATTCATTCTTTTTATTGCTGAATAGTATTTCACTCCACAGATACCACATTTTGCTTATCCATTTACCAGTTTACAGCTATATGGATTGTTTCCACTTCTAGCTACTATGAATGATGTTGCTATAAATGTTTGCATCCCAGTCTAGCTTTTGAGAGGCAAAAAAAAAAAAAAGTAGACTTCAAGCTTGGTGAGACTGGCCAGGTTTCAGAACACGGTTGGCATGAGTTACAGGCACAGTATTCTACGAATACTAAACATCTAAGAAGAAAGAAATGTCAGCTAGTACCAACAAGATACCCTCATGAATACAAGGAAATCATGAGACAAGACGGCAAAGTGTGGAAGTATACTTCACAGCTCAGAGGCAGGACACCTGCGTTGCAGATGCCTATGACAGCAACTACTGAAAAATCTACCAAAAGAAGCCCAGGAGAGGTCAAGGAGAAGCCAGTTGGCCTGATATACAGGTAGTAAAAATATCTTTAACACGTGCAGTTCCCTCCACCTGGAACATCTTCTCTCCCTCCACTTTTCCACCACCCTGCCCCTTTTATAGTTTCACACTTAAACAGTTGTCTTCTTCTAAGATTCAACATCCTTAAAAATTAATTCAAACATCATCTTCTTGGTGAAGACATCATGTTTTCCCAAAGCTGTCACTATTTAGTGACATTGTTAAGCTCTGGAAGTATTTTCCCATTCAAATATTTCACACAGTTTACATTTTTTAGTTGACTTCTCTGTTCAGTTCACCGAGTTTCTAGCGGCTGTTTCATCTCTGCATGCCAAGCACATACATGGTACATAGTGCTCAATGTTTGTTAGAGAAAACGGTGAGTGAGTGATTTCCAGAGAGACGTTTCCTTAGAGGTCCAGATTTATCAGAGAGCATCTCCCTGATCATTCTATAGCAGGGTATCTAATGGCCATATCAAACAACTCATAAAAAACAACTCTTTAACTTCCCCCTCATGACCACTTCTCCAGTCCCATTCCTCCCCCAAATGACCTCAGTTTGGAAAATGGCACCATCATCAACCCAGATGCTCACCTCACAACCCGGGAGGTGGTCATCCTTTATGCCTCCCTCTCCATCAACATCCTGCAGGCTTACCCTCCAGAACACAGCCCCATTTACAACTATTTTTCCTCCACCACCACCTCTCTAATCCAACCTATTAGCATCTCTTGCCCCGATTAACTTCCTAACTAGTTGTTACATTTCCACTCTCATCCCTCTATAACCCATTCTCCACACAGCAGCTGATGGTCTTTTGAAAATATTTAATAAAAGATTTTAGTTAAAAAATACATGGATATACCCTCCTTGTAAAATATTAAAATACTGCAGACAATGCTAAGTCTCTTTGACCACCAGCTCTCATTCCAGTTCTCACACTCCTCTCTTTGGAAGTATCCACGACCACCGGGGCAGTATGTGTTCTTCCAGGCCTTTCTCTACATACGGCCTAGAAAATATAATATACTGTGCACATCGCTCTGAGGTTTACTTTTTTCATTCAACAATTTATGAGGCTTTTCATGTTGCTACCTCATTTTTTATAGTAAGTTTTTAAATTTTATGTCACAGGAGCATCTTTTATAATAAGCTTAGATCACAGTTTAGCCCTTCCAGTATCGTCTGGTACTGATAGCCATTTTAATTGTATCCAAAACAACACTGTATGAATATCCCTGAATGAGCCCTGAGTTAGATACTGACAAGTATTTTACTCAGACACAGATTCATAAAGTCAACCTCAGAAAGCACTGCCTGCTATGCTGCTCCTGCAGTAAGGGGACTTGGGGCCATGGTGCCTTAGCCTTACTTGTAGTTCTCGATTATGCACCCTGAAGCCTGCTGCTTCCGAAGGGAGAGCTCAGCTAGATCAGACTGAGTCCAAGCTTCCATGCAGCAAGCTCACTGGTGTAAAGGCACAGCTGCTGTCAGTGGAGAGTTATAAGAACTAACTCAGCCATAGCTTGTGGGGAAGTATCTAGTGCTTCAGTTCCATCCTCTGATTTTTACCTTTTTTTTTTTTTTTAAGAGACTCTGGGCAGCACAGCAAGACTTCAGGGACTTCAGGGTCTTGCTCTACTGCTCAGGCTGGGCTGCAGCCTCGAACTCCTGGGCTCCAGTGATCCTCCTGCCTCAGCTTCAAGAGTAAGCTAGGATTTACAGGTATGTGCCACTATGCCTGGCTAATTTTTAATTTTTTTTTTTTTTTTTTTTTGTAGAAACAAGGTCTCACTGTGTAGCCCAGGCTGGTCTCAAACTCCTAAGCTCAAGTGATCCTCCCACATTGGCATCCCAAAGAGTTGAAATTACAGGCATCAGCCACTGTCTGGCCCTGATTTTAACTTCTTTTGTAGTCTGCAGCTATTGTTACATTTAGGGACAAAATAAATGAATTTCACAATAAATTTCAAAATGTTCATAATGTGAAGTTGGTGTTATTTCAGTATATCTCAACTCTTAATCTTGCCTGGATAAATGCAAGAAGAAAGTATGTTGGTTTGGCCACATGATCATTGCATTTCTGTGGGATTTAACTGAACAAATGTCCTAACGCTATAGTGATGCTGTTAGTAGGGCCTGGTCTTTAACTAAGGGATCTCTACATAATTGACCTAAATGGAGTTACCCAGCATTGACTCTCAGTGATCTTCCAGGGTCCCAAAGTGAAGAAGAAATTCAGTTAAGCACGGGCCTTCCAGAATGTGAAGATCATGGAGGCAGCTGGCCAGATTACTAGACAATTAAACCAAGTCTAACTGCTTCCCAAAAAAGCTTTAAGAAGGTAAATGAGTCAGTCAGTCAATCTCTGTGCACCTGTAGCTTCTCAGGCCAGAGAAAAAGCACATGCTGGAAAGCATGCTTAACATTTCAAAGATGACTATTTATAGACATCCAAAAAATGTATGCCCATGTTCATAAATGTTACTCTTTTTTTTTCTAACATCATCTAAGGCATTTTAAACTTAGATTCAAGTTTCTATTATAGTCTGCTTCTACAAAATGTTCACTTTTTTATATATAATGTCTTTATTAAGAAGAGGAAACAGCCTTCTTATTCTTGAAACTTGTTAAACAACAAAGGAGCTTCTGACCAAGGGCCCTACAATTTCCTTCTTTGAGTTCTTTGTATTAAATTGTTTTATATTAATTTACAAAGGTTCTATTTTTATTGTCATAATCTGACTCTTTTGTGTTATGCATATATTTCACCAAGACCAATTTGAATTTTTTTCTAAACACATTTTTGGTGACCAAACAATTTCACAGATCATGCATGATCTTCAGCTTTGAGATTTTTACATGGTTATTTCATTTTATTCTCTAGTTGACGATGTAATACCAGCTAGAAGGAGATACTTGTTGTGGAAGTCACAGATTTACAGGTTGCTTATTACCCCAGCAGAGATGACTAATGCATGAGTCTATCTAAAGTAGTCACTATCTATCATGGCATACAGTTTATTTCTTTAATGCTATTATCATGTCTGAATTTATCTCCTTTATTGCTCTAGTCCTCCTCCCTACCTCCCCATGACTTATTTTGTCCACCACTGTAGTCCTTAGTGGCTAGAACAGTGACTGCTGCTTATTCAACATGTGTTCAATGAACCTATCTTCTGGTGACCACATCTGCACTGGTGACCCCTTCAACCATACACTAAGTCACGCTTAGCTTTTGCAAGTATTTGTTTTGCAGTATTGAAAAACTCCTCCATGAGGAGGGCACAGCACTCTGCCCAGAGCATGAGGCTGGTGTTGCTTGGCTGCAGCTGCCATTTGCCACTGATGATCATTCTTCTCTTCCCCTGTGAGAGTAAGAAGGAGAGGATGCAGTCTGAGTGGTTCAAAAAAATTAAAAAGAACAAAAATAAAAATAAAAGGGCTGGGCATGGTGGCTCACGGCTGTAATCCTAGCACTTTGGTGAGCCGAGGTGGGTGGATCACCTGTGTTCAGGAGTTCGAGACCAGCCTGGCCAAAATGGTGAAACCCCGTCTCTACTAAAAATACAAAAATTAGCTGGGAGTGGTGGCAGGCGCCTGTAATCCTAGCTACTCGGGAGGCTGAGGCAGGAGAATTGCTTGAACCTGGGAGGTGGGGGTTGCAGTGAGCCGAGATTGCGCCACTACACTCCAGCCTGAGTGACAAGAGTGATACTGCGTCTCAAAAAAATAAATAAATAAAAATACAAAATAAAAAAAACTCCTTATCCTGGCCCTGAGTACAATTAAAAGACAAACTGAAAGAATCACAGATTTTTTTAAGCTCCAGGGCTGGAATTTCAAGAACCAACAGAAAACTAAGAAATGTTCCTAAGCAGCCTAAAGAATGGTACTAACATGCCACAAATCAATCCCGTACCTACTATTTGCTTTGCTATTTAAACACACGACTGAATTTTTATAGCTTACATGGAGACTTTCTTTGGTGGTATTTCCGTGTGCTCTCTAGCCTCTATGTTCCTCTGGCATAGCACCAGATCCTCCAAGCACTAAAAATTAGACATATGGAATGTGAGGAATGTTTGATAACTATACTAACTTCAGAGATCAGCCCTTAGTCATAAACAAAAATGCATGCCCTTTGAGCTTAGACTCAAATTCAATTTGAAGCAAACGTAAGTCATGAGGCTGAATGCTGGCAAAGTATGCAAGGTGAAGTGGGGTGGGCTGGGAAAACTCTAAATATAGTTCCTCATCACAGTGAAGACAAATACTGCTTCTTTGTTTTGACTGAATGTGCAAAGCACTGCGTGGCTAAGTTTTAGATTAGTAGGACCTGGGTTAGAAAAACAAACCATTAAAAAATAAAACGTGCTCTGTTTCCCAGTGCTTTCACGAACATCTCCTTATCAGGGCCTCATCTTTATTTATCTTTTTCTATAGGTGCTAGTTCTGTTCAAGATTAATTAAAAGCAAAAAATCAAGTACAAAAAACAATGCTTTGAGGAACTGTTCTAGTCCAGAAGAGAAATAACAACCAGTTGCAGCATGTTTACCATGATGGGATTGCAATTTTTAAGGGAAAAAAAGTTATAAAAGAATTTTTGAGGTCAGGCACAGTGGCTCACACCTGTAATCCCAGCACTTTGGGAGGCTGATGTGGGCAGATCATTTGAGCTCAGGAATTTGGGGCCAGCCTGGACAACATGACAAAACCCCATCTCTACAAAAAATACAAAAAATTAACTGGGTATGGTGGCATGTGCCTGTGGTCCCAGCTACTTGGGAGGCTGAGATGGGAGGATCACCTGAACCCAGGAGATCAAGACTACAGTGAGCCAAGACCACACCACTGCACTCCAGCCTGGGCAACAGAGACACTGTCTCAAAAACAAGAACAAAAAAAGAAATAAATAAAAAAGAAATTTTGAAACTACATAATTTATGCTAGATGTCAGATGATGTTAGCTATGCTAGATGTTAAATGATGTTATGGAACTATTTTTTTTAATTTTCCATAGGTATGATAATCATAGTCCTGTAAGAGAATATTTTTGTTCCTGGGAAATGTATGCTGAACTATTTAGGAGAGAAGGGTCATAATAGCTGTCTGTACCTTACCTTCAAATGTTACAGCAAGAGAGAAAATATAGACACAAATATATTTACCTCACATATACCATATATACTGGGAAATGTATGCTGAACTATTTAGGAGTGAAGGGTCATAATATCTGTACCTTACCTTCAAATGTTACAGCAAGAGAGAAAATATAGACATAGATATATTTATCTTACATATACCATATATACTTGTGGAATATTACAGAGAGAGAGCACAAGAGAGACAGAGAGAGAGGAGAAGAAGGAGGAGGAAGAGGAGGAGGAAGACATGATAAAATTAGCAGAAAGTTAATTGTCAGATCTAAGAGCGGGATATACATAATGGTGTCCATTCTACTGTTTCCATTTTTTCTTATGTTTGAAAATTTTCAAAATAAAAAGTTGGGAGGATAAAATTCATTATTAAAGAACTTCCAGGCCAGGCACAGTGGCTCATGCCTGTAATCCCAGCGCATTGGGAGGCCGAGGCGGGTGGATCACGAGGTCACGAGATCTAGACCAGCCCGACCAACGTGGTGAAACCCCATCTCTACTAAAAATAGAAAAATTAGCTGGGCGTGGTGGCACGCGCCTGTAATCCCAGCTACTCGGGAGGCTGAGGCAGGAGAATTGCTTGAACCTGGAAAGCAGAGGTTGCAGTGAGCCGAGATCACGCCACTGCACTCCAGCCTGGTGACGGAGTGAGACTTCATCTCAAAAAAAAAAAAAAAGAACTTCCAGTAAATACTACACAGATTTCATATATGTGCTTACCTATATTCCCTCTAGAAAATAGCAGAAAAGGGATTTTTAAAAAGGCATAAACACAAAAGGACAATGGGAAGGTCAGCAGATAAGAACAACAAAATTTGGGACGGTGGAAAGCAAACTGCAGCGTGGTAAGTGATTCAGCAGACGTGAAAAACAGAAAGCCTAGGTTAGTAACAGAGAAAGCCCAGAAGCAGATCCATTCATACTGCAAAAGCCTGAAACAGCTCAGGAATTCCAGCACTAAAGACTTCAGACAGAGGGTGTGACCACGGAGGACTCGCCAGAAGTCTGTTAAGAAGCAGTCAGACCCCCTGCCTGCCTTTGCCCAACCTGGGCAGAAACAGAAGGTTTATTCTCTAGAAAGACTTAATCAGATGGGCTGTGGACTTCCAGGTGGCTGGGACTGCTGAAAGGAGTACCTTATTAAAAACAGGGAACATTATAGAGTGTGCACACATCAACAGCAAGCATCCCAAGCCCCACTTCCATTACTCAGTTTGCAGAACCCAGGAGCTGGGCTTACATTTGTCAGGCCGGAGAATTGGAGGGTTTTTCCTGGGAAAACTAACCAGACCAAGAGAAAAGATCTACTGACTTTAACATCTGGGAGTGCCTTAACAGAAACGCTAAGCCAGATCACTGCCATATGACTACCCCACCCACTAGTAGAGAGCTTCCAAACAGCTTTTTGTGCCTCATTCTTAAATATGACTGAGAGCTGTCTCAGTAGGACAGGCTAGATAATGCTGCAATAAAAAACAATACCAAAGTCTCAGTGGTTAAAAACAACAAACATTTACTTCCCATTCAAGCCAAGTCCAAAGTGGCTCTGGATGAATCCCCCGGCAGCTGCCCCCCACCCAGTGTGGAGCATTCCACACTGCATCTTGGGTGCTTGTGGCATCTCCAATCTCAACACAAGCATCGATCATCCAGGTAGGGGAGACGTGCACATCACTTCTGTTTGCAATCCACTGGTCAAAACAAGTCACATGGAGGCAGGGAAGTTAACCCTGTCTCCTGTGTCTGGAAGGAGTGAAGAGCCAGAATGGTTGGTATTACTTATCTCAAATGCAAAAGCTAAGAATACTAGTCCCCTAAAATGAAAGCAGAAACTAAAACAACACTGAAAAAATAAAACTGAAGAATTCATTTCTTCAGAGACATTGAAGAAAACTTCAATTAGCATCTTCAAAGAGATAGAACAGGTTACCATCAAAAGAAAAATATGTGGCCAGGCATAGTGGCTCACACGTGCAATCCCAACACTTTGGGAGGCCAAGGCAGGAAGATCGCTTAAGCCTGAGAGTTTGAGACCTGCCTGGGCAACATAACAAGACCCCACCTCTACAAAAACAAAGAAATTAAAAAATTAGCCAGGCATGGCAGCACATGCTTGTGGTCCCAGCTACTCAGGAGGATGAGGTGGGAGGATCACTTGAGCCTAGGAGGTCAAGGCTGCAGTGAGCTGTGATTACACCACTGCACTCCAGCCTGGGTGACAGAGCACCCTGTGGGGTGAGGAGGGGAGGGGAGGAGAGGGGAGAGAGGGGGAGGGGAGGTAAATAAATACATACATAAATATTTGGAGAAAAGAATTTAAAAATTCCTGGAAATGAACAATATGATGGCAGAAACCATCTATTGACAAATTAAAAGATCAAGTTTAAAAAATTTCCCAAAGAGTAAGACAGAAGGGAAAAGATAAGGAAAGTGAACAACCAATCTAGGAGGTCTAATATCTGACTTGCATGAGTTCCAGAGAGAGAGAACAAAGTAAATACAAAGAGAAAAATATTATCAAAGTACTAATGCAAGAAAATTTCCCTAAACTGAATCGGAATGACACTGGTTTCTTGATTATATATGACCCACCTAGCACAATGGTTACAAAAGGCCTACATCAACACTCAACATTGTGAAATTTTAGAACATGAGGACAAAAACAAACCCAAAAACTTCAGAGAGGAATCAGGTCACAAAGAGGAAACAAACAAATAACAACAACAACAACAACAAAACAAGAAACATAAAAGCATGAGACTTCTCAAACACAACATTGGAAGCTACAAGTCAGTAAAGCAGTACCATCGAATTTTTACTCCAAATTACTTCCAACCTGGAATTATGTCCCTAGCTAAAATATTAATCACATACGACAGCAGAATAATGGCATTTGTGGAGATGCAAAGCCTCAACAAATCTATGCTCCCTTTCCAACACTACTCCACCAAAACAGAGAATAAACCAAGAAAACTGGAAGACATGATATCCAGAATATGAGCACCCAACATAGGAAATGACAAATGAAACCTGCAAGATGACAGTAAATGGAGGCCATAGGACGACAGTGTGCAGCAGTTACAATGATTAACCAGGACAAACTTGGGATTAAGAACAGAAGGTGCAGGAGGTTCCAAACCAACAGAATACACAGTGTGCTGGAATGTACTGAAAGGAGATTTATAATTCTGGCCACAAATTGGTAATAGGAATATAGAGAAGTAAGCCAATGGAAAAAAGAGATGATTATTAACTACAGAGAAAACAAAAGGAAATGCAATCATAGTACACCAGATAGGTCATCCATGAATAATATTTACATAGTCATAAAAATGTAAACATAGACTACTGAGTTCTTTACAAGGTGACAGAAAACACCAAGAGGATGAGGGAAGGGAGGCACATGTGCATGAGGAGGGCACAGTAAGAAAGCTGAATCCTCAACCAGGGCGGGAAGTCAGTTCTCAAAATCCAAAGCTAAGAAGTCGAGATAGACAGATAAAGTTATTTAAAAACACAGCGGCAAATACCAAAAGAAACTTTTAAATATGTAAATGTGGTCAACTCTAGAGAGAGTGAATCAAGTGTGGGGGACAGTAGTGGGTCACAGGACGCCTGTCTTTGCTTTGGGAACCTAGTTGAATGTTTGTTAATCATTTACAGACATAACTTTGATTAACATAAAGTTTTAAAATCTCCCACTGTTTCCAATTTTAATTTTAAAAGTCAGAAAACTTTCCCTACCATGTTTATTTACTGATTTCAAATTTACCTCTGAAGAAATCTCATAAAACTTTAGTTACATTTGCTCAGAGATTATGTAAAGTATATTTTTCAGTACTCCAAAATACAAAATATAAAAATATTAAGATATTACCAATATACACTTTTAGTATAACTAAACTCTAGTGAATCTTAAATCAAATTTTAAAACATAAGTATTATACCTTGTTCTTCCAGCTTTCATTTGGAAATCCCAGTCAATATATTGTTAAAAGACACCAAATAATATATATGAAAAGTATTCTATACAGAGTTAAAGCACAACATAAATGTTTTCACTTTTATTTTTTAACCCTTGACCCTGATCTCAATGAGGCTAATTGGAAAGACTGAGTCTAATTGGAAAGATAAGGCACATGCAGAAATGTTTATAATCTAAGGCAGTTTGTGTTAAGAACTCTGTAAACAGTACAAAGAAGAAATGAAGGCCTTTGATTAGAAAAGCTTCCTTATGGTTGCATCTGAAATAATGGATGTCACTGTAAGCTCTCATCAGTTACCTTCTCTCTTCATTTTACAAAGTGGAAAGCCAAATTGATTTGAAGAAATTACTTTTTCTAAATGTCATAATAGGAGACTGAGGCAGGAGGATCACTTAAAGCCAAGAGTACAAGACCAGCCTAGGAAATATAGCAAGACTCTGTCTCTATTTAAAAAAAAAAAAAAAAATTAATTAGCTGGTGTAGTCCCAGCTACTCAGGAGGCTGAAGCAGAAGGATCACTTGAGGAGTTCAAGATTATAGTAAGCTATGATCATGCTACTGCACTCCGGTCTGGCTGGCAGAGCGAGACCCTGTCACTTAAAAAAAAACATAAATAAATAAATCACAACATGATGACTATTTATTTCTCTTCCTTGTTATTTCTCCCGTGCTCTCAATAAATAGTATGAAAATCAATAGAAATGCAATATCATGTCACAAAAGTACATCTCAGCATCCCAGGCTCCCCAGGTTTCACCTTCAGGACTTTTACCTCTCTCTGTGCCAACCCTTTGCAATACATGTTCCCAAGCCCGCTCTCCTCAAAAGTGCTTTTCTCTTTACCCCACCCACCGTCCACGTACCCCACAGGCATCCTAATGACTAACTCCAGGACTTGAGAGCTGGAAAGTTTGTCCAAGGAAGCCCCTGAAACTGTTGTCAGGTGTCTGAAGAGCATGTTCGTGCAAGGCTATGCAATGTTTTAGTTTATACACTTCGAGCCTCACTCAGTGAGGCTGAACTGGTTAGCTGGTCCCCCACTGTGACTCTAGGCGTCTGCCTCCTGAATCTGTTTTAAGACAGATAATGGATCAAGCATGACCCGCTATTTTCTACAGTGGAAATCGTTCTCTGGCCAAGGGCACAATAACTGTTAATCTAATGCTTGGGTCTTTTTAAGTTAATAAGCATCTGGAATACTAATCCTCTCAGCATTATTTCTGCTATAGCTTTCTGTTCACTTTTTCCAACAAACCAACTATCCTTCAAATAACTTGAAAACCTACTTTCCAAATAAAAGCATCCTTTGAATTATACTGTTCTTTTGAAGCTCAAATTAGTATCCACGAGAAAATATTGATTTACAGCAGCTTCTCTACTTAGGTAAAAGTCTACCTGATTGCTTATATTAAAGCAAGCTAGAAATCGAGTTTTCAAAAGTGTTCCTGCAATGAAAACATAATTTTACATGAATATTTACTTGAAAATATAATTATTAGAAATTTAGTAATTCACTGGTTTGAGAGGAACTTGCAGCACTTTATTTAATGCTTCTTTATGCACAGTCTTAAATGTCCAAAATTACTTGCTTTAACATAAATACTATATTATATAAACAAATTAGGCTTATATGCATAAAGATATTCACCCTATTATATAGGTATCCCATGGTCATTCCAAAATCGTATTTTTTAAGGGGTCTCTCTGATGGCCACCCAAAAACATAATGATTAAGAAAAACATGGCCAGATGCAGTGGCTCACACACGTAATCCCAGCACTTTAGGAGGCTGTGGCAGGAGAATCACTTGAGGCCAGGAGTTCAAGAATAGTCTGGCAACATGGTGAGACTCCACCTCTATGAAAAAAAAAAAAATTATTTTAAAAGCTTTGAGTCCGTGTTACAGCTCTTTTAGAATTCATCTAGCAGGTTTTCCAGTCTTCGATAAATGTGTAAAAAACACATGAAGCATACTTGTCAGTCCTTCCTCAACTCTTAACAGCTTTATAGCAACACGTAAAATTTCAAGGAGCATCAATAATGATTAAGTAAAATTAAAAGTTTCATGTGCCAATGATTTGTAAGTTTATACCTAACTGATCAATTCTGTTGATTTTACAACTTCTGAATGTTTTTTAAATATGCACATATAAATTTTAGAGGCTGGGCGTGGTGGTTGACGCCTGTAATCCCAGCACTTTGGAAGGCCAAGGCAGGCAGATTATCTGAGGTCAGGAGTTCAAGACCAGCCTGACTAACATGGAGAAACCCCATCTCTACTAAAAACAGAAAATTAGCCAGGCGTGGTGGTGCACACCTGTAATACCAGCTACTCGGGAGGCTGAGCCAGAAGAACCACTTGAACCTGGGAGGCGGAGGTTGTGGCGAGCCGAGATCGTGCCATTGCACTCCGGCCTGGGCAACAAGAGCGAAACTCTGTCTCAAAAAAAAAAAAAAATTATAATACTATATGCCATAAAATGACATTTCATATTTAAAGAGTTTTTTAAAACTCTTCTATTCACATGCCATAATCTGAAACCCTATTTCACTGAATGAGAATGGTATCTGTTGTCCTCATTTTTTCATTTTTATCCTTAACAATTTCTAGCACAGCCAGTGCATACAATGGCAATGACACCCAGGGATGGAATGATTAGTTCCATCACAACTAAGTCAAGACACAGACACTGATGTGACACCAACAAAAGTAAATAATGGAGTCTCCAAAATAAAGCTCCATAGTAAAGTTAAATACCCACTGCACAAGAAACCACAGCATCTAGGTTCTAATCCCATCTCTATGAATAGCTTGCTGGGAGAGTTTTGACATTTAACAATCTGTCTGATTGCCAATTTTCTTCTTCTATAAAATGATAATGTTTGACTCAAAGATCCAAAGTCAATTCATGCTCTAAAACTTAATGATTTTTTTAGGTTTTGTGACATTTCACTGTACACTGTAGTAATTTATATCTTATTTTCCCACTAATTTAGAAAAATATCTAAATGATCCTTAATTGGCAATGGGTCCTAAGAATTTTGTGTTAAATCCCTGTTACCTAAAAGAGCCCTTTTTTTATATCTCGCAGTAGATACAAGGATCTTTCTAAATCTTTAAAAAAAAAAAAAAAAAGAAAGAAAAGAAAAGAAAAAAAGTCAGCCGGGCGTGGTGGCTCATGCCTGTAATCCCAGCACTTTGAGAGGCGAAGGTAGATGGATCACGAGGTCAGGAGATAGAGACCATCCTGGCCAACATGGAGAAACCCTGTCTCTACTAAAAATACAAAAAAATTGGCTGGGCACGGTGGCACGCGCATGTAGTCCCAGCTACTCGGGAGGCTGAGGCAGGAGAATCACTTGAACCCAGGAGGCAGAGGTTGCACTGAGCCAAGATCGCATCACTGCACTCCAGCCTGGTGACAAAGCGAGACATCACCTCAAAAAAAAAAAAAAAAAAAATCACAAGCTTCCATGGCCAACTACATAAAATCAAGGTATCTAGTCTGGCATTCAGGATACTCAAAATTTGACCTCAACTCACCTCCCAACCTTCATTTCCAGTGATTCCCTTTCCCATTCCCAAAGCTACAGTCAAACTAAACATGTTTTTTCTAAGTGCACCAAAGTGTTCCATCACCCATGTTTTCTGTTTATGCCATTTATCTTTACCTAGACTGTTCTCTATCTCCACTAAGCCAAGTCTTACCTGATTCTCAAAGCTAGGGGGACCATCCATATAATTTATCACACAAACTGGAACAATTTTGACCAGAAAGATGTTAATTGGAGGGGACATCAGGACATCCAGAGTAAACTGGGGCTGACCCAAGCAGACTGAGAGATATGATAGCTCTACACAAAGCCCAGCTCAAATGCACATCTATCAGAAATAACCTCTCTCTCCCTTAAATCTCTGCCACACTTTTCAGTTGTATCTCTTCTCACTTATCATTTCTGCATGTATTCGAGCTATGTGTATAAAAGGCTTTATTCTCCCTAACTAACCTGAGTCATCATTATCCCCACAATGTCTAGCATACAGTAGGTTCTCAATAAATGTCTAATGGGATGAATTATTTCCTAGGTATGTCTAACTCCAGTATATAAAATTAGGTTTTCTCGAATCAGTGCATGCCTTTTAAAAATCAACACCAGAGTTCACACAGAGAAGAACCACACTCCGTGGCCATATGAAAGTTCTGTGTTCCTCAGAGATGTCCCATGTTCACAAACCATGGTGGTTTGTCCTGATGTGAAACTTCCATGGTGCAAATGACAAATTCATATATGATGTCATACAGGCTGGGACAGAAACCATATTGCCCAGCCACTTGGTGCCTTGGTAACAACTACATGTCTAAGCTCTGGTGCAAGATCTACAGAACTCTGTGCTTCCAATTTGTGAGGAGATAGTTCAAGAAGAGCATTGTTTCAACTTAGGAGAGCTTTAGCTCTCAGGACACAGAGCTGAAAGATTACCTTTTTATCCAATAAGGTTTTGACTACCCTGGATCCCAAAGTATTTGATCTTACCTTTCTTATGATATTGACTACCTTCTAGTTATATATTCTAGACACCTGAGGGTCCAGGGCTGTAATCACTGATCTTTGTATACTTCAGAGTACACAGAATAACACACATCATACATACTCAACAAATATTGGTTGAATTAATTTTAAAAACAAATGAGTAAATGACTTGAGATTGTTCACCAACTGAAACAAGACTTCTTATGGCCCTGCTGAAGCATGTTTCAAATACACACGAACTCAGGCCTGCTTCACTCATGTATTCCAACTCCTTTATAGGCAAAAAAAAAAATCCTGTGAGATAGATATAATGAGGCCCCACCTTACAAAACACTATGGCTCACAAAAGTGAAGAGCACTGTCCAGAATGAGCAGCCAAGGGACAGCCAGTTCTGAAATTGAGACATTCTGCCAACACAGGAGCACTGCAATAAACTTGACAGACATGGCATTTATATAAAGAAAATATTTACAAGTTTGATGGCTATTCTCATCCCCGAATGCCACAGGCTACAGTGGACAAATACCCCAAATGTCTTACCCAATTCTATCAATTTCCCTGAAATCAAGGAAGGAGAAAAAAAAAAAAGCTTTCATTATCTGCATCTTTCAGCCACTAGTACAGATAAACGTGGCTATATCTGGGGGAGGGAGTAACATAAATGAGAGAAAAAAAGAGTGTAGGACAAAATTAGAAGTAGAAAGCTTTAATTTGTATGTTCTCATTACTAACACAAGATCTCAATTTATTAAATTACATGTAGATACTAACAGTATGATATCAGTGTGGCACTCTTCATCACAAGCACACATTAAAACACTGCTAGATAAATGTATCGAGTTATTCTGAGGACTCCATAAATGAGACACTTTGTCATCTGGAACGTCTACCTGAAGACAGACTCTTTTACTATGACAGAAAGTCTTACGAATTAAACAAAAGCATTTTTTAAAAATCAAACACACTTATTTTTTGTCCAAGTGTATTTCATCACACCACATTCAAATTCCACAATGTAAGATTTGGATGAAAAAGAAAAAGTTCCATTTGGTGCCAGTTTTTAAGGTTCTTTGATTACCTATATAGTTTCTACATTCTTTGTAACAGTAATTAAATGTCAGCCTCAATGGGCTTCAGTCCTATTTGCTATGAGTCTGAAGGCATGAGAAGTATGTAGCATTTATATAACAGGAAATATCTAAAAGCATTCTGCTGAGATTTCCTTCCCCCACACCCCCTTCCACACCCATTCCTTAAACTGCCTTCAAAAGGCCTGCTGTGTTCTCTAAAAATTAAACATTAGTTACTAAAAGAAACAGTGTACCTATTCCTCAGCACATCTCCACTAAAGCTGTATTTAGCCTGGCTTAAATAGCTTCTCAAGCCTAGCACCTGACCCTTAATGCTCAAATATTTTAACGTCATAGAGGCCAAAGATGCTTTTCTGTTGTTATCAGGGTGGAATTCAGGAGGAAAGAAGAAGGCTTCCCAACTCAGCTTTCCACTCTCCACACACCAAACCCCAGTCAAGAGGCCCTTCCAAAGCCCTGACATGAATGTGTCCCTGACACTCCAAGTCAGAAGAGGCCCTTGTACCTCCTTCTACCCTCTCTAACCCCCTACTCCCTGTCCTACCCTCAAACCAACTTTGTCCAACCATGATTTGAATTCCCATGGGCATTTACCCAGTAAATACAAGACTCTGAAACAAATGGAATGTGAAATGCACAGACCCAGGAATGTTTGTGTTATGCTACAGGTAATGATTGTTAATCCAGCTCTTAAATGAGTCTAACATTTACTATTAGTTATTAGTACCTCTGCAGCAGTACTTATTACTATTAGTTATTATTAGTTATCAATACCTCTAGTTTACTAAATGCCTAAAATGTGCCTTTTCTACAGCATACCATTAGTCATTAAAAATCCTTACGGTAACCAGGATGTGGATGTCACTTAACTGGAGGCTGCCACATGGAATTGGCACCCAGCCAACTATAATTTGCCTGGCCTCTTGAAAACATGTGCCCATGTCCTCAGAAGTCAAGCACTGCCCAAGGATACCCACAAGACCTGGCTCCACCAAGGAGCATCCTCATAACAGGTGAGTCAAGTAGGCCTAAACCCAATCCATTCCAGGACTCATACCCACAAGAAAGGACTTACTTCTCTGCTGCTGGTTTCAGAGCCATTCATATCATAGGGTTTTTCTCCAACAGTGTGAACTGTCTAAAGAGCTTACCAAAATTATTTTTAGCTTTTTTTTAAAAAGGTGGGAATTCCTTAGTTCTAATTTTCTCTGCCTTTTGAAGATCAACTCCTAATCTCTTCTTTCTGTGCCACTACTTAAAAAAAATATATATATATATGCACACCAAATCACATAATGCAGGGGACACTCACCTACGTTAAGTCGTAACATTTTCCAAGTAAAATATCACGGAGCTTAAGATCATACAATCTTACTAAATGAAATTAGAGCAGAAGGTGAATCTCTTAATATGGACCTTCTTAATTGCTGCTCACAGAAATCATTTTGTCCAAAGTGCAAGAGACAATTTTAATTTCAGTTCCATTTTCTCATTATCCTCAAAAACTCTAATAGTACCATTTTGTTAAATTGAGTCAATCCCAACTGAATAGAGTAATTCAAGAAGTTGACTCAATTGTCCATAGGAACACTAATTTCATTTTATCTAAAATTAATATAACCTGGAACATTAAAGCTAGCCACTCCCATTAATCTTGCCACCTTATTTGATGATTCAATTCTAACTATAATTATGTTATACAATTTGAGGCACCCAATAGCTAGATCACAAATCACTTTCGTATTATGACCTAGAAAATACCCACCATCTCTTCACAAAATTGAAACTTCTGAATTAAATTTAATAATTTTGAGCACCATCCACATACAATAACACAATCAAGACAAAGGGTACTTCCAAAGTAATTTAGCAATGACCTGTAACGTAGGTCAAGTCAAACAACCAAAATGAAAAATAAAGGAAATAGAGACGGATCCTAACTGACACTGAGGTTATGCCCCAAACACTCATTGGTAGTCAGCTGTTTCGCACTCAGGTTATTCATTTTGTCATGCCCCCAAACCAGATCACAGAAGTCTCAACCTCACAGCTTACCTAAATAAAGTTCTCTGCATCCTCCCTATCATGTGACCAGTTTTTTTTACTGGACTGATTTGTTGTTCTGTTCTTACTATCCCCTGCAGCTATGGGCTCTGGGCTTCTCTTCTGGTGGTGAAAGAACAGATTTCTCAGCTTCCAGCTGCACTCCACTGATGGATGGCTATTCCAGCAGCTCAGGGCAGGGGTGAGCTGGCAGTGTGGGGTGTGGACTAGAAAGAGTGAGGAGCTACTGGCAGTCAACATCACCTTGGCATACTTTAAGTACTAAACATCTCCCAAGACACTTATTTTCTAATCTCTCTGTGGCCACGTGAACGGGTCTGCCTGCTTTCCTTTTACTGTCGCCACTTTTTAATAGTTCCAGTTTTTCCCCTTTATGGGTTCACTGAAGAAAGTCTTACAGCTTTGCTTTACCCTTTTTTTGTCCCTAATGGAAATCGCTGTTTTATCTCAAAGCTTTTTACTGCTAGGCACTCATGTAAAAGGGCTCCTTCCTTTGAAGCCATCTCATCTCACCAAGGCACTAGAGAGAAAAACAAAAATGGAACACCAGGAAATAAAGGTGCTTCTTGGAACACAAAAGAAAGATGAATACATTGGAAAAGGCAAAGCCCTTGATAAGGCCTTGGGATTGTGGATGAGACCCTAAGGACATGCTCTAGAATAACCAAACAACCACTAACCTAGATTAACCAGACAAGGGGGAAATGATGACGATGCTGGAAGGGGAGGAGGGGCCTCTGTGGGAAGAAGGAATGGGGTGAGAAGAACGGCTGAATGATACTATAATGGTAGTTTCTCGTGAGTCAGACAACCTAAAATTCCTGCAAAAAAACCAGCTGTCAAGACAGCAGATCAGAAAAGAGGGAAGACGAAGAAATGGCAGTCAAGGAGCAGCTGGAGGACAAGGTGCCAAAGAGTAAAGGGAATACTACTAAGAGTCTAGGAAGAGTTCAGTAAAGACAATAAAACGATGGTGATGTTTGCTGAAGGCAAGTGATGGCATGAAGAGGCAAAGAACATTTATTTTTTGGAAAGGCAGTCCTTGCTTTGCGTGGTAGTGCTGCACCATAAAAATTACCTTGCAAGCTGAAATCATGCAAAGTAATTTTAATAATTATGAGAACAGAGTATAATTATTCCATGATCTTTGAGAATTTTTATCAAAACATTTAAAATTCTCTGTAAGTGTATAGGCAAATGAAAAATATAGTAAAAACAGTAAAAATAATATTTAGTACACTGCAATTTGAAACATTAGAAACATAGAGAATTAGGGTTTCTTTGTAAAAAAAAAAAAACTAATCAGTAGTAGTTTGAACAGGGTTTGCCTCCTTTGTTGTATAACTTACAATACAGAGCAAGTATATTTTCTGTATCTTAACAAGTCGCAATACTCCTTCCTAAGTTTGGATTCACTATCAACAATTTTTCCTTTGTACTTTCAACGTCATGTATTATCTCTTTTAAAGTGAAGACATTTTGTAGCATCACTTCCCTGAGACATCTCCATCCTTCCTCATTTATGCTGAAAAATCTGCCCTCACTACGTTCCTATGAGTACAAATCTGAAGTCTCTCAAATGGGGGAACATTCACAAAGTCAACTACAGTTATATGTTGCTTAATAACAGAGACACATTCTGAGAAATGTGTGGTTAGGTGATTTCATTGTGCGGACCTCATAGAGTGCACTCACACAAACCTGGAGGTGTAGCCTACTACACACCTAGGCCATATGGAAAGGCCTTTTGCTCCTAGGCTGCAAACATGTACAGCATGATACAGTACAGAATACTGTAGGCAACTGTAACACAATGGTAAGTATTTGTGTAGCTAAACATAGAAAGGGTATGTAAAAATATGGTATTTTAATATTACGGGACCACTGTCATATATGCAGTCCGTCCTGCCCAAAATGTCCTTATGCAGCGTGTGATGGTGTTTCTTCTAAAACTCTATGTTCAATTCGAATTCTGCAAGGTTATTTGCACAGTGTGGTAAACGTTCTGCCATACTGCACACACATTACTCACTGTTACTTCCATATTTCTTCCAAAATTCAGCTACAGAAATGCATAATCTCTACTTGTAGCATCAATAACCTGTCTGAAACTCCATCTAAGATAACAGGCCTTAAAAGCTCAAATAACTCCTTGGTTCACTGGCTGGATTAATGAAGTTTCTGTTTGTAGTAAAAAGCAAATTTTCACATTTTCTTTTAAGTACTCAAGAGAACTGGGGTGACTTGCAACATTATCCAACAGTAGTAGTTGTGCTCTAAAAGTTAAAATTATTTTGCCAACCTCTGGACAAAAACACAACTGAAACAAGTCTTGGAGCAATGGTACTGTAACCCGTGATCTTTTATTTGCATGCTAAATGACTGGCTGAGATGCCTGTTTCATGATTTTTTTTTTTAATGCTCTAGGATTCTCAGACAGATAAGCATAGGTTTTATTTTAAAGTTACCTTTTGTGTTGTCTCCTAATAAGTTGCTCTACCTTTAACTCCTGAAAGCTACTTCTCGATCTTACATCTTCTGTGGCACAAGTTCCTGATGGAGTTGCCTTACAACTTATCTCATCAATATTAAATATTTGATGATCATTATCATCACCCGCCTTAAATAATCCTTGGAATCTGGATGCAAATTTCCCAGCAGCATCTTTCTCTGTGCCACAGCTTCACCTAACAGATTAATCAACTCACACCAACTTCTGAATGATGAAGCTAGTCTTTACTGGTAGAATTTCTTCCTCAATCTCAGTGTAATTACTATTTTCTTTCAATGTGGCAACTAACTTCAATACTTTGACCTTAATGCTAACCAAACTGATTGGCATTTTTTTTATATGGTCTTCAATCCAAAGTGAAAGTAATACTCCACTTTAGCCATAAGCAGCTTTCTGTTCCTGGTAAAATTTAAACTAAAACATAGTGACTTGATTTTATTTTGTTTTTTATATTCACAGGACTGATTCAATATGGTTCATACCACTGCTTCATGCAGGCCTACCTCTCATCCCACATTTGCTTTGCTATCAATATTTTCAAATCTTCTAATCACTTCCAATTTCACTTCCAGCATTTATCACTTTTCATTTCTTTGCTGCATTTTCATCTTTGTTGGCTAATTTGTCTTTCAACTATTCATTCTTACAAAATGTTATGTGAGTTTATCAGTGGGTGACACAAAGAGGCAATACAACTACATACCTTGCTGTCTGTGTATGAACTGAATAACAGATTAACAGTGACAATTACTGATAGAGTTGAAAAAGAAATGAGATTTGTCACTGATCATGATGCACATTTGTTACTTATGCAGGATTTGTGGACTGAAGGGCCAAAAGCAAAATTTGTACTTTACGCAGTTAATAAACTGTGGAAGATGAAATTTCAATCATGTTGCTGGGGGACTGGCGTCATTTAAGTAAACCATCATAACTGACATATGTGCACATCAGAATCAGGCAAAGTGAGGAATGCCTTATTTCATTCCAATACCTGCTCAAAAATAAGTTTAGGTCAATTTGAGCTAAAGATTTTCAATTCTTATTGAAAGAATAAAACTTTAGGGAAAAGCAGATCCCTACACTGTGATCAAATATGGACAAATTCATTATACAAATAAGGCATATGGAAGGAGGAAAAGGAGTTATAAATTTTTGCTTTGAAATACATTACTCTACAAAATTAATGTATTGTGATCAATTTTTTTTTTTTTTAAAGGTAAGTTCAGCCAGGTACAGTGGCTCATGCCTGTAATCCCAGCACTTTGGGAAGCTGAGGCAGATGGATCACCTGAGCCCAGGAGTTCAAGACAAGCCTAGGAAACATGACGAAAACTGGTCTCTACTGAAAATACAAAAAATTAGCCAGGTGTTGTGGTGCATGCCTGTAGTCCCAGCTACTCAGAGGCTGAGGTGGGAGTATCACCTGAGTTTGGGAAGTCAAGTCTGCAGTGAACCAAGATCTCGCCACTGTACTGCAGCCTGGATGACAGAGTGAGACCCTGTCTCAAATAAATAAATAAATAGATAAGAAATTTTGAGAGAAGAATCTGAGTAGCAGCAGTAATGGCAGCTGTGCAAAGTCAAACCTCTCAACACCTTCTCCAAAAATATAAAAAGACAATTTTAAAAAGCAAGAACAAGTGGGACTGCATAAATCCATGCCTAGTCAGAAAACTAGGGTAATTTCAAATTACCTGTAAGTAAAAAAGTGAACATCAAATTCTAGTGAACTACTATCAGTTCTGCTGTAATATCTGTTTTAAAAACACAAAATTTGGTGTTCAAATGTGATTGATATATTAGAGAACAACTTTAACATAATGAGAATTTTGCATTGTATGGGTATTTTCACCTGCTGAGATACTAGGCGAATGCAGAAAACTGCACCCAGCAGAACCAAGCTGGCAGGAATAATATACAAAACACACACAGGCACAAGCACACAGCATACCTGGAGCATCTGCCAGCCACCCTGGCTCACCACAGGCATTGTAAGCCACACCCAACCGTCTGGTGCTAACTTTCCATCTGACATAAGATAAACCTGCCTGCATCATTTCAAAATAAATCACACGCTACAGTCTCCTTCCTATGCCCACTCCCACAAGCAAACTTCCCATCTTTTCCAAGGTAAAGTGCCATGTTTACTGGAATGTTTATGTATTTCTAATGATTTAACATGGGTAAAATGGTGCTACAGTTTTTACTAGTTTCTGTATTTTTTTAAATGTGTCATTGATGTTTTGAGCATTGTGACTTGTTATGAGCTGACTTGTGTCCGCCAAAATTCATGCTCAAGTCCTAACCCCCAACACCATAACCTGAGGTTTGACTGTGTTTGGAAACAGGGTCCTTAAAGACATAATTAAGGTCAAATGAGATGATGTAGGTAGGCCTAATCCAGACTGACTGGCATTCTTCTAAGAAAAGGAGATCAGGACACGGACCCACAGACAGGAAAGACCATGTGAAGACACAAGGAGAAGATGGCATCTGCAAGCCCAGGAGAGAGGTCTCAGAAGAAACCAACCTTGCCTACACCCTGGTCTCAGACTCCAGCCTCCGGAACTGTGAGAAGATACATTTCTGTTGTCTAAGCCACCCAGTCAGTGCTACTTTGTTATGGCAGCCCTACAAACTAATACATACCCCAAACCTCATTTTTCCCACAAGCACTGTGGTTTTTATTGTGCAATTTTGCATTGCACAATGATTTTCAAGAATGCATATGCTGCATTATAACAGAACTAACTGTATATCTCAAGTTTCTGCTATAAGCCCTAACAGGAACAAGAGTATACAGAGAAAAATGGAAGGGAAGAAATAAGGGGGTGTTAGATGTGGCCCTAAGATTGATCTAAAATCACTCCCTAAAAGACAAAGTCCATCTAAATGTGAAAATAGTAAGGTGAGATGGAGGAAAGGGGGGAAGGTGCATCACCACATACTACAGAAAAGGAACTTAAAAATACATCTTGGGACTCTAGGAGGCAGTCCCTTGGAAAGGCAACTGTTTGGGGGAAAACAAAATAGTCAGAAAAGGAGACCTTCTTTGAAAACTGCATGATAAAGAGAAAAGAAGAAAAGGGGAAATTCATAAGACAGTGAAAAAAAAAAAAAATTTAGTGACACAGCTGGGCACGGTGGCTTACGCCTGTAATCCCAGCACTTTGGGAGGCAGAGGCAGGCAGATCACAAGGTCAGGAGATCCAGACCATCCTGGCTAACACGGTGAAACCCTGTCTTTACTAAAAATACAAAAAATTAGCTGGGTGTGGTGGCATGCGCCTGTAATCAATCCCAGCTACTCGGGAGGCTTTGGCAGGAGAATGGCGTGCACCCAGGAGGCGGACGTTGCAGTGAGCTGAGACTGCATTACTGCACTCCAGCCTAGGCAACAGTGCGAGACTCTATCTCAAAATAAATAAATAAATAAAAATTGAGTGACACACAAGTCCTCTCCCCTTCCCATTTCTGTAAAGCAACCAGTAAAGCAACCACTAGAGGACACTGCCAGAAACCTGGCAGACATCCCTCAACAGGAGACCAAAGTTAGTATCACGGGGAATGGAACCAAGAGACATCATCATGTGCCCCCTGACATGGTACGTTGAGAAGGACACAGCGTACTTCTACCAAAAATGCATAACCTGAATCTACTGTTTAAATATCAGACAAACACGAATTGAGGAACCAAATAAGTGATCTGTGTTCTTCAAAAATGTCAAATTTATGAAAAATAAAGAAAACTGAGAAAAGCATCCAGATTAAAGGGGAACAAAAAGACATCACAACTACATAAAACAGGTGAGCCTGAATTGGATGTGGACCAGGGGAAAGAAGGTCCTATAAAGGACAGTAGGGGCCAATCTTGCCCAATTTGAATAAATATATAGATCATTATAGTGTGATCAGGTAAGTGAATGCTATTGTTTTGGGGTAAAGGGTATCACATCTGCGATTTACTCTAACACAGTTCAGAACAAAAATTAATGAGTACAAGGGAAGAGATGTATGTGTGTGTATAAAGGTCAGGAAGGAAAGAGGGCGAGAGAGAGAATGACAATGTCAACATAGTAAAATATTAACATTTGAGGAATCTGGGTAAAGGGTAAATGAGAATTCTTTGTGCTCTTTTTGCATCTACACTGTAAGTATGAAATTATTTCCAAATGAGAAAAAAAGTGCAAAAGATAAATTGTACTTAGCTTTCCAACGTGTACTTTCTGGTCAAGTCCTTAATTCATTTACTGAGAACAGCGAGGCCACTGCAGAGTAGATGGGAGAATAAATGAAGAACAAAGGTGCTGGGCGTGGTGGCTCACGCCTGTAATCCCATCACTTTGGGAGGCCAAGGAGTGTGGATCCCCTGAGGTCAGGAGTTCAAGAACAGCCTGGCCAACATGGTGAAACCCCATCTCTACTAAAAATACAAAAACTAGATGGGTGTGGTGGCGCACGCCTGTAATCCCAGCTACTTGGGAGGCTGAGGCAGGAGAATCACTTGAACCCAGGAGGCGGAGGCTGCAGTCGAGATCGCGCCACTGCGCTACAGCCTGAGCAACAGAGTGGGACTCCGTCTCATAAAAAAAAAAAAAGAACAAAGGGCCAGGCGTGGTGGCTCATGCCTGTAATCCCAACACTTTGGGAGGCCGAGGTAGGTGGATCACCAGAGGTCAAGAGTTCGAGACTAACCAGGCCAACATGGCAAAACCCCATCGCTACCAAAAATACAAAAATTAGCTTGGTGTGGTAGCGGACACCTGTAATCCGAGCTACTCAAGAGGCTGAGGCAGGAGAATAGCTTGAACCTGGGAAATGGAGGTTGCAATGGGCTGAGATCACGCCACTGCACTCCAATCTGGGCGGCAGAGCAAGATTCCGTCTCAAAAAAGAAAAAAAGAAAGAAAGAAAAAAAAAACAACACAATGGAATTGGAAAATCACAAGTGACATCATCACATCATCTTAAAATCTCAATTCAGAAAACTTGAAAAATATTATAAACTGGTAAAGTAATCAGGCTCCATAATACAGACTGAAAAATCCTGATTTAAACCACCAACCTTGACAGATAGAACCGGAAAAAGGTACTACTGTTTCTTCTTACGCAGTGTCTTGGCTCAATGACTCTGAGTAGATTCTCTATTAGCATAAGGCACTCACATACAGAAAAGGACTGAGTGAAAAGTCGGCATCACTGTAGATGACATTTTCTTAAAGTACATCTTATGACTTTAAAGTACATGTAGTCCAACCAACTGCTAACAGGGAGAATAACGGAGTGACTCTTAACATAATCTCATTCCAATACCAGCACTCTACACAGGCACCATTTTCACCCCTATACCATTATAGTATTGTCCAAATTCGTCTCCTCCCTCCAGTCACTCTGCCTTTCAACCTCTCCAACAACACTCTTCCAGATTCTTCATTCTAAAATACCCCTTCCACGTCACACTCCTTTAGCAGAACCCTTCAAAAGATATTTATAACATAAAGAATCAGGTTCAAGTTTCTTACTCTCAGTATCGAAGGCCGCCTATCATTTAGTCTTCAGCTTCTTTTCCAAACTACTCTCATCTCCCTTCTGCCAAAACTGGCCACCACGTCTCTGCTGACCCCTAGCACTTTGCCTGCCAATCCTCAAAGCCAAATGTGGAGCCAGCTGACTGCAGGAAGCCTGTCCTCACCACCTCAACTCTCTCTCTTCTCTCTCTCTCCCCCCTCAGAAGATGAAGTCATTAGAACTTGCTGCAAATAAATAAGTAGTATGACAGCCCTACCAAGTTCTAACTTTTCTAATTTTTTCCTTCATGTTTGAATGTCAATTATCTAACTTGTGCCCACAATGTCCCTCCTTCCTCTCATTGTTTTTATTGCTCCTGCTTTGCAGGTACACTAGCATGTGCTTATTCTATAAGACAACGGGACAGAGCAGCTACGAGAGCAAGGCGGTGTCAAAGGAATTTAGTGCTTAAAGAAGCATGAAAGCAAAACCAGCACTGAAGGATTGATATCTGTGGTCTGAGAGAGGGGCCAGAGTCTGGGTTAGGCAGTAGAGCGGTTCTGAGCCCAACCCACAGGTGGGTATTGTGCTTGCAGCATATTGTCATTGGCTATATGACATATCTACTATCCTCCTAGGCTCCACAACTGCAGATAGGGGAATGTGGGGGATGGCTGCAAGAGGGTGAAGGTTAGCAAATAGTGCCACCATAGACAGAAGAATAAGCTTCATCTTAATCCAGTTCAAATTATTAAAAATTATGAGATAAATCCAAATTTGTGAAATGTTGCCACACCTTCAGACACAGTGGTAGAGTCTCTATGCAAGATGTAGCCATTTGGTTATAGAAATGGAGATCCTGCTGGTGAACGCAGAAATCCAACACCGGGGAAATCACAAGGTTGCGCCTGACCCTTCCCTCCTCATTCAGGACAAGGGCTTCAGGGTCATTACGAGATATCCCCTGGGGACCATGACCTTCAGCAATGGCACATAACCCAAATACAGTTTTCACAATTCAAGGTGATCACAGTAACACATTTTGAGCAGGTATCACTGGATCCTCATCATAAGCCTTTGACTAAGGTCCTTCTATAACCCCTACTGTACAGACAAGGAAACTGAGGCCCAGAGAGATTAAGTAACTTGCCTGAAATCACACAGCCAGTGAAAGGCAGAGCCAGGACTCAAATGCAGGCAGTCTGTCTCCAGAGTCCATAATGAACTCAACTAGTACAAAAATACAAATGTGCTTAAAAAGATAAAAAAAGTTATGCTTTCTAAAAATTAACCCTGAAGTTTAATATTTTAATTGCAGTTTCTTAAATGCAGCCTAATTTAAAAGGAACTAAATGATGAATTCGATTTGGGGATTGTTGTTGGTTTTTTTTTTTTTTTTTTTTTTTTTGCTTTTTAAAGCTAACAATTCACTGTTAAAAGAGCAAGTCCACTAATCATGACTGTTTGGGCCAGGCACAGTGGTTCACGCCTGTAATCCCAGCACTTTGGGAGGCTGAGGTGGGTGACTGCTTGAGCTCAGGAGTTTAAGACAAGCCTGGGGGACATGGTGAAACCCCATCTCCACAAAAAATACAAAATTAGCTGGGCGTGATGGCGCACACCTGTGGCCCCAGTTACTCAGGAGCCTGAGGTAGGAAGATCACTTGAGCCCAGGAGATCAAGACTGCAGTGAGCCGTGATTGCGCCACTGCACTCCAACCTGGGTGACAGAGAAAAACCATGTCTTACCAAAAAAAAAAAAAAAAAAAAAAAGACTACTTCTAGGGCAATAATATTTGCTAAAAACTGACATTTCAATTATTAGTTAAAATACCACATTAGTATCGTATGAATATTTTTCTTTAATAACAATATTTTTAAAATGGCACACATTTTAAATGTTTTAACTATTTTAGTTACACATATGAATTATAGTGGCTTTTCAAACCAAAATGAAGTAAACACAAATTAAATATTTAGAACATTTCAGCCAGATTACCAAATGTATCTGGTATGTGACAGTCTTCACATTCCTTTACCTGAGAGGCAGTCAGGCAAAGAGGACTAAGTCTAGGCTTTGAAGCCCTACTTGAATCTCCTATTCTGTAATCTCAGATAAGGTATTTAACCTCTCTGAGCTTTGGTTCACTCAGTTATTAAATGGGTATAAATAACATCAACAGCCTAAAAGTCCCAAAAATAAAAACATATAAGACCATGTGCAGTGGCTCACACCTGTAATGCCAGCACTTTAGAAGGCCAAGGCAGGAGGATAGCTTGAGGCCAGGAGTTCAAGACCAGCTTACGCAACATAAAGAAACTCTGTCTCCACAAAAACTATATATATATTTTTAATTAGCTGGGCATAGTGTGATGTACCTATAATTCCAGCTACTGCGGAGGCTGAGACAGGAGGATCACTTGAGCCCAGGGATTCAAGGCTGCAGTAAGCTGTGTTCATAACGCTGTACTCCAGCCTAGCTGACAGAGCAAGAACCCAACTCTATTATTTTTATTTATTTATTTATTTATTTTTGAGACAGAGTCTCACTCTGTCACCCAGGCTGGAGTGCAGTGGCACAATTTTGGCTCACTGCAACTTCTGCCTCCTGGGTTCAAGCGATTCTCCTGCCTCAGCCTCCCGAGTAGCTGGGATTACAGGTACCCGCCACCATACCTGGCTAATTTTTTGTATTTTTAGTAGAGACAGGTTTCACCATGTTGGGCAGGCTGGTCTTGAACTTCTGACTCAGGTGATCTGCCACCTTGGCCTCTCAAAGTGTTGTGATTACAGGTGTGAGCCACCGTGCCCGGTCAAGACCCCAACTCTTGAGAACAAAACTATATGCACGTGTGCACGCACGTATGTGCGTTGTTTTTTTTTTTTTACGTTTCACTTTTTTACCTTTTTTCTTTTTTTTAAGAGGCAGGGTCTTGCACTGTTGCCCAGGCTGGAGTGCAGTGGCACGATCTCAGCTCACTGCAACCTCCACCTCCTGGGTTCAAGTGATCCTCCCATCTCTGCCTCCCAAGTAGCTGGAAGTACAAGCGCACACCACCACGCCAAGCTAATTTTTTTTTTTGTAGAGACAGGGTCTCACTATGTTACCCAGGCTGGTCTCAAACCCGAGCTCACGCATCCTCCCTCCTCAGCCTCCCAAACTGCTGGGATTACAGGCGTGAACCACCATGGTGGGCTATATATTTTTAAAATATACATAGAACAACCAGACCCAAAGGAAGAACTTAATAAATGTTAAATCCTTTTCTTTCTTATGAGAAACAAGGACAGATACATTGTCTCTGTGGATTTGTAAATCCACACTACACTGATATTTTCCAGAATCCAAGGGACAAGCAATGTTTCTCTATAACCACTTTCAGTTATGAAACTGAGGTTAACAAATCCCAATTCTAGATTCCAATGTATATGGAGGCTTATATAAAGTGTTTACTCTAAAATGTAATTTTTAAAATTGTTTAGTTTTTCAGCATGGTACTGGTACCAAGA
This sequence comes from Symphalangus syndactylus, assembly GCF_028878055.3. Lineage (NCBI taxonomy): Eukaryota > Metazoa > Chordata > Mammalia > Primates > Hylobatidae > Symphalangus > Symphalangus syndactylus. The sequence continues at coordinate 156,311,003 of NC_072426.2, read as the reverse complement.
CAGATATATAGACCAACGGAACAGAACAGAGGCCTCAGAAATAACACCACACATCTACGACCATCTGATCTTTGACAAACCTGACAAAAACAAGAAATGGGGAAAGGATTCCCTATTTAATAAATGGTGCTGGAAAAACTGGCTACCCCCATGCAGAAGGCTGAAACTGGATCCCTTCCTTACACTTTATATAAAAATTAATTCAAGATGGATTAAAGACTTAAATGTTAGACCTAAAACCATAAAAACCCTAGAAGAAAACCTAGGCAATACTATTCAGGACATAGGCATGGGCAAAGGCTTCATGACTAAAACACCAAAAGCAATGGCAACAAAAGTCAAAATTGACAAATGGGATCTAATTAAACTAAAGAGTTTCTGCACAGCAAAAGAAACTACCGTCAGAGTGAACAGGCAACCTACAGAATGGGAGAAAATTTTTGCAATCTACCCATCTGACAAAGGGCTACTATCCAGAATCTACAAAGAACTTAAACAAATTTAGAAGAAAAAATCAAACAACCCCATCAAAAAGTGGGCAAAGGATATAAACAGACACTTCTCAAAAGAAGACATTTATGCAGCCAACAGACATATGAAAAAATGCTCATGATCACTGGCCATCAGAGAAATGCAAATCAAAACCACAATGAGATACCATCTCACACCAGTTAGAACGGCGATCATTAAAAAGTCAGGAAACAACAGGTGCTGGAGAGGATGTGGAGAAACAGGAACGCTTTTACACTGTTGGTGGGAGTGTAAATTCGTTTAACCATTGTGGAAGACAGTGTAGTGACTCCTCAAGGATCTAGAACTAGAAATACCATTTGACCCAGTAATCTCATTACTGGGTATATACCCAAGGAATTATAAATCATGCTACTATAAAGACACATGCACACGTATGTTTATTGCAGCACTATTCACAATAGCAAAGACTTGGAACCAACCTAAATGTCCATCAATGATAGAATGGATTAAGAAAATGTGGCACATATACACCATGGAATACTATACAGCCATAAAAAAGGATGAGTTCATGTCCTTTGTAGCAACACAGATGAAGCTGGAAACCATCATTCTGAGCAAACTAGTTTGGTTTTCGCAAGGACAGAAAACCAAACACCGCATGTTCTCACTCATAGGTGGGAACTGAACAATGAGAACACTTGGACACAGGGCGGGGAACATCACAAACTGGGACCTGTTGTGGGGTGGGGAGATGGGGGAGGGATAGCATTAGGAGAAATACCTAATGTAAATGACGAGTTAATGGGTGCAGCAAACCAACACAGCACACAACCCTGCATGTTGTGCACATGTACCCTAGAACTTAAAGCATAATAATAAAAAAAAGTTTAGTTTTTAAAATCTTTTTTTAAAAAACAAACCTAATACTATATAATGACATCAACGTACAACATAAAACTCTGATTTTGAGATTAAAATTGATGAACTTGGCTTCTGTGATGACCTTGAACTCTGTTTAAGATGCAAATCTAACTCAGACTTTGATTTTGAGATTAAAATCTATGAACCTGGCCTCTGATGACCTTGAACTCTCTATAAGATGGAAATCTCTTCACCTATTGAAATCTCTTCAACTACTGATAGCCAGCGATAGGACCAGATGATATTTAGTAGTTTCATATAGCAAAATAAGGTTTTAGGTCTGTCAACAAACAGGAATAGATCCAAAAACGTGGGCAGCTTAAATGGGCAGGTACAGAGTCCATTCTTCTGTAGTACTCAATGGCAGCAACAGGCTTGCAGGCCAGGACCTCTCACTCCCTGTCCAACCTAAGAACCAAGACACTGTCACTGGACCTATGCCTATCAAATGGCCCTTTCTAGGTATGTTCAGTTTCTCAACCTCAAAGAGGTACCAGGAGAACCCCATAGCTAGTAAATCCCAGCATCCCAGAAGCCTCCTGGGTACCCTGTACTACTGGGTAACAAAGAAGCAGATGAAGAGAAACCCCAGTTTATAGAAATGTTTGAGCGAACAAATGAAAAAGAAATGACTGAATGAGATCATTGTTTTGCAACCCCATATTAATTCATGGATCTAGACAGTAGATATCAGCGGCTGCTAACATCTCAGACACTGCGTGCTTTCAAAATGTTCATATACATATATTCTGAATGTGAGCAAATCTCTAGATCCACCAACAATTTACAAGAAATATAAACTTGCACAATGGGGATTCTATTAGCCAAAAAAAAAGAGAAGCTATGGATTAAAAAAATACTTTAAGATTTTTTTTTTTTGAGACGGAGTTTCACTCTTGTTGTCCAGGCTGGAGTGCAATGCCACGATCTTGGCTCACCGCAACCTCCGCCTCCCAGGTTCAAGCGATCCTCCTGCCTCAGCCTCCCGAGTAGCTGGGATTACAGGCATACACCACCACACCCAGCTAGTTTTGTATTTTCAGTAGAGATGGGGTTTCTCTCTGTTGGTCAGGATGGTCTCGAACTCCCCACCTCAGGTGATCCACCCGCCTCGGCCTCCCAAAGTGCTGGGATTACAGGCGTGAGCCACCGTGCCCGGCCAAAGATTTGTTTTTCAAAAGAAACAACCACCTATGGTATTTGTCATTTTGTCACCCAAGCATGTATTCCTAAAGAAATGCAAAGAAATGACTGCCATAAAGGTCAGGATAATTACTTTTATGAGAAGGGGACCGTAAAAGGTCTCTGGGGTGGCTGGCAAAGTTCTAGTGTTCTGGTTGGTGTTACGAGGGTATTCTCTTTATGACAGTTCATTAAAGCCATACTACTTTGTCTTCTGTGGATTTCTATAGGTTTTATTTTTTACAATTAAAAAAAGACTTAGATGAGTGAGATTCTAAAGGTAATTCCAGATTATCCATTAAGCTAAGTATGTACTGAGGCACTTTGAGCATCAGTAAATAAGGCCCTTCCCTACTACCACTACTGCAATTAAAAAAAAAAAAATTGGATTTGATACTTTAAAAAGTCAAAATTCTGGCCTAAACCAATCCTCCCGCCTCAGGATTGCAGGCATGAGCTACTGTGCCCGGCTGGGTCCATTCTTAATTGCTCATCTACACTAAATGCTTTTTCTAACTCATTCGGGACACCCTGGCAGAGGAAAGAAGCAGTTTCTTCTAGAAATTCCTAGTTGAATAAGAAAGTCCTTGCTGCAAGGAGCTCAAATTTGGGAACAGAAGTTGCATAGGAACACAGATCACTATCTTATGAGCTGAGAGCTACAACAAAGATATCTAGAAAGAAGCAAAGACATACAATTGTTTTCTGAAATCCTGAGCCTATTTATGTCATTTATATAGTGCCACCTTTGGAGAGCAGGAAAGCCATTTCTGATTTAAGCAGAGAAATGGGGAAGGCAGCGGGGAACATACTCATAGAATTCAGTAAACATTAAGATAGCTTAACAAGAAAATCAGAGATGGATCTCAATGTTCTTTACATAATATTAAAATGGGGAGGAGGACATACAAGCAGTAGAATAATCTTAAATATATTTACTTAGTTAAAATCTAAGATTCATATCTAATTTAAATAAGGTTAAACAACCTTCCTAGTCCAAGTTTACTAAAATTCACTATTCATCAGCAATGATATAAATAAGGAATAATATCATCACCAGATGAAACCTTGGATAGTTTTTTCTAGCAGTATTTTTCATTAGTACTTTATATCCCAAAAAAACTCAGTTTTGCCAAGTCAGGTATTTTTCTACGAAGGGGAAAACGTGCGTTCCTAAAGTACTATGAGAGGGCCACAGTCTCACACACTACATATATCTTCTGTACTCAGGAGGTAAACTAGAGTTTAAGGTTGGCTTTAGTAAGATCATTTAACAGCAGAGCTGTAATTTCACAGAGTTCTAAGATTTCTTATAACCTGCTTTTTTTTTTAACTACTTAAAACAAAAGGATTATTCAGTACAATCACTCTAAGTATTTATTTTATAAAGGCTGTTCCCATTCATTTTGAACAATGAAACAGAACGAAGTATGTTAGCATGTGCAAATATATACTTTACCAGAGAAAAACATGTTTTACCTTATTGTTCTTCTATCTGCCTTGATATGCTTTTATGTTTTGTCTTTACAGCATTTCAAAACACAGAACTTAAATAATGCAGACAATCCTTTGTTTTAAGATCACTCAAAATCTCTCACAACAAAATTAAAATTGAAATCCTAAATGAAAAAGGCCAGAAAGTTCTGTAACATTTCAGCTTGATCCTAAGCTTTTAAAATTTCATTATTTTTCAATATTCTCTTTTATGACATTTTTAAGCAAAAAGTTGAAGGGGTTTTACCACTGACAGATCTCTGAAATTCACTTGGTATAACTGTCATGTTTTAGATCCTGGTGAATACAGAAATCTACAATAACAACAGAGTGATCTGAGTGCTTCTCACCCACGACTGAAGGGAAGGCTCCCTCCGCTGCCTAAAGCTTCACCCTGTTGTGCGGCGACTTGTAGAGAAAATAATCTAAGAGTTACAATAAGGATTTGGCATTAACTCAAAAAACCAGTCATAACACAGACTAGCTGTGTAGCTTTGGGCAAATTACTTAGCTTCTCTGGGCCGCCACAGCCTCATAGAAAATAGAGATAGTATGACTTTTATGTTTGTGAGAAGTAAATGATGCTATACATATATATCAGCATCTGGGACAGAACAAGAACTCAAAAGTTCCTATTTCCTTCTCTTTTCAGAAACATTGAGACTGGAGGAGTAAGAAAAGTTTGCCTGTGATACAGTGTAAACACAGAACTGTGGCCCCAGGACCAGCAGCATTGACATCACCTGTGAGCTTGTTCATAGCTTGGGCCTCAGCTCAACCCTATAAATCAGAATCTCTGAAGATGAGTATAGGAAACTATTTTAACAAGCTTTCCAAGTGTTTCCAAGTGTTTCTTGAGAACATTACAGTTGGAGAGCCACTGATCTTGAAAAGCAAAATAGATCTATGCAGTACCCTCCCATGATTAACTAAGGATCCCATTTTCTGATCCTTGCTTACCTGTCTCCTTCTCTATTGGCCACTCCAGATCCTTCAACTGCCCAGCTGTACAGATTTAACTTTTGGCTTCACTAGCTCCTTTCTCAGACCACAACTGGTTTCTAACCTTCCTGGCAGAGTCTTTTCCTGCTGACAACGTGGTCATTGTCACATTTCCCAGCCCCAGCCCCACCCTGTCATACAGGCAGACATCTAAAAGGGCTTAATGTCCACTCAGGCTGTACACTGCGCATATGAGCAGGCCAGTCTGTGCACACTCAATTCCTGTGATCCTTCCCCATCCTGTCCCAGAAGAGGAAGTTCCAAACATCATTCTGCAAACCTGTGGTACCTGGGGCATGAAAGAACTCCCCAAAACTCTGAATTCCATACATCTCATTGTCAAAGCTTTTCCAACAAGTCAAATAAGAAAGGTTTAAAAAAACTAGCTGTTCTGTTTACCATAATTGAATCCACCCCCCATGGCCCTCAGCTAGAGAGAGAGCAACTGATCTTCAGGTCCTGGTGATCCATATTCCTCCTTCTTTTTTTCCTCTGGAATAGAGCCCTCTCAAAGTCCAGTTCTACCAACACCTAAAGCCGACGATGAAAATGAAATCATGGTCCAATTTGTCTGGCTCCAAAAGGCTGGCCTCTACTAATACATGCTCACCAGTTCCATCAGAACCCCACTCGGCATGAGCCCTCAGACCTGGAGGGAGAAAGGACTGGGACCACCATTCTGGCAATGAATTGTTGCAACTGCCTCCAAAAGATAAGTCACCTCAACTTCTCCAATGGCGGAGCCAGGGGGTAAGCAAATGCTGTTACTCAGACCTTCCTACCATCAGTATGAGATACCCAACTAAGGAGTTTATTCTACATGTGTCATAATAAATCCTTCAAGTAGTTACACTAATCAACCAAACTTCAAAACTTAGGGAATTGCAATATCTCTGACAGGGAAGTCAGAGTAATGATCTCAAACAAGGATAAGAGATGAAGGCAGGCATGCCCCATAAACTACATAGGAAAACTAGGGTTACAGAAGAAGATTTCATGATACATTAAAAACACCAATTCGAGATTATCCTTTTAGTTAAGTTCAGATCAAACAACTGTTCTGTTTCTCTGCTATTGGCTCTGGAAATACTCAATTTGCAGTCTCACTACTGCTATGCAAGAGTGCTTATATACTGATGTTTTTAAGTCTGTCAGTTTTGCAAGGGGAAAACAGTTATTCTTCCTTATGCATTTAACTTCCTGAAGAAGCTGCTCCAGCTGCTTAGCAGTACTTCTGAGGAAAGCCTGCTCTGCCCTCTCCCATGTGGCTATATTGTGACCACTATGCCCAACCCATTCCCTAGCAAGCTTGCTATGTAATTATGATTTCAGTTATGTAAAATATGCATGCAGGTAAATTGAAATTACAAAATATTAAGCAAACATTATTTTAAAATACTGACAATATGGATAACTATTTTAAACTCTTCTTTAATACTGTTGTTCTATCATCTTTTCAACAATAAAAGAAAAAATAATCCTTCTAAATATATTTTCAAATAGCTTGAAAATAAATATTGCCAGGAATATTCTTTTTAAATGCCATTTATATTCACTTAATATGAGGCAGTTGTTATTCTAAATGTTACAAATGACACACATTTAACCTCTTTAACAACCCTATGAGGGAAAGAGGCAAAGAAACTTACCACAGGGCTACAAAGTCAGTAATCTACAGTGCCAAGATTAAAACCATGGCCTCAACCACAGGCCATGCTACTTCCCAACTGCAGTTACTAAATTGATAACACCTTCTCTCTAACTACAGGGTATCAAACCACTCTAAAGAAGCACCGGGAATTCTATGAGCACAGCATCTCGCCTACAGCTATACTCCCTTAGGTTGTGATTTTTGTCAGACTTGGACAGCTAAACAAAACCAAATCTAACAAGAACTAAGAAAAGCAAGAAACGCACAGTGGATTCAAGAACGCCCTAGATGTTGCCATGACACTTTTTCCCAGTAGTTAAAAGTAATAATGTTTACTTACAACATTATCTTCTAATTAGAATGTAACGTGTATTTACAATGAACAGCGTTCTGTATACGATAAACATCATTAAACAAATCTTGTCTGTTATAAACAATGAGTAGGAAAACTACTGAACCCAGAACCTCTTATTAGTAAGACATATCGCGAATAAGTAATGGCATTTGGGATCATATATTTTCTCGCTACAAAAATTTCAATTAGTCCTGGCAGCCATGGACCTAATTATTACTTTCAAATATCAATTTTAATCTTCAAAATAATGATTTAGCAATGCTCCACAATTATGAAATGCCAAGCAGTTTTCTTCACCATAGTACATTTTAGTACTAATCTCTTAGCACTATAGTCTCTAAATTTGTAATTTTTTTCAACGTGCAATTGAAATTCCAAAATAGGACACTAAAGTTTTTTTAAAATAAAAAAAATGCAGTTTTTTTAAAGTTTCAGAGTGAGCAATTATTATTTATTCATGTCAAACGGTCACATTTCACCAAACTATAATCTTACATTATCTCATTACAACAAACAGCAAAGGAAAAGCTCCCCGATTCAGACTAATGAAAAACTAATAAAATCAACTCACCATTTAAAAGAAACTAACTTGGTTATTTTTCAAATACTAGGTAATTCAAATAGGAGACACAAATCATTCAGAAGTTCTGAAGAAGTGCAAGTGACATATCAACTGTTCCCATTTAAACAGGCTTCTGAAATACATATACCTCAAGAAGATACTCAGAAGAGCTTATTATAATTTCCTTCTTTATTTCTCTGTATCTGTTATCTTATTTCATATTCACTAGTAGTTTTGCCTTTCTGTTAGAAAAGAGTTCATTCTGGACTATAAAACCATACAAAGTCATCACTTAACTCAAAATACGTACCACCTTCAATTTTAGTAAAAGCTTTAAATATATTTCACTTAATATTCTAGAAGTAAAACTTAACATAATTCTTGCCTTAAAATGTTTGCTGTATTTTTTTTTGTGGGGAGGAGGTGAGACAGGGTCTATCTCCGTTGCCCAGGCTAGAGTGTAGTAGCACAGTCTCAGCTCACTGCAACCTCTGCCTCCTGGGCTCAAGCGATCCTCCCACCTCAGCCTCCCAAGTAGCTAGGACCATAGGCTCACACCACCGTGCCCAGCTAAATTTTTGTATTTTTGGTAGACATGGGGTTTGCCATATTGCCCAGGCTGGATTTGAACTTGTGAGCTCAAGCGATCCACCCTCCTCAGCCTCCCAAAGTGCTGGGACTACAGGCATGAGTCACCATGCCCAGCCAAAAAATGTTTGTATGTTATTAAAAACACATGAAACTTTAAAAATGATCATCAGAGTTCACTACTTTATAGCATGTTTCTAATTATCCAAACAGGGTTCATCTATACTTAACAGGAGAGAGTTGACAAATGAGTTTCATCTCTTGGCAATTCTCGTCAATTAGTAATGACTTCCTGGAGAAGACTGTTGAGAAGGACGATGAGAAAGCAGATGTCATGACTGGAATGCAAGTCAAGAGTGTAGGGGCCACATCGATGCCATCACTGATGCAGTTTTTTTCTGGCAAAATATCAAAGAGTTTGACTTTCTTCTGACCTAAGGCAATGCTTGAGTCACCTACACCCATTATTGATAAATACTCAGGGCCGGGCAAGGTGGCTCACGCTTGTAATCCCAGCACTTTGGGAGGCCGAGGCGGGCGGATCACGAGGTCAGGAGATCGAGACCACGGTGAAACCCCGTCTCTACTAAAAATACAAAAAATTAGCCGGGCGTGGTGGCAGGCGCCTGTAGTCCCAGCTACTCGGAGAGGCTGAGGCATGAGAATGGCGTGAACCCGGGAGGCGGAGCTTGCAGTGAGCCGAGATTGCGCCACTGCACTCCAGCCTGGGCGACAGAGCGAGACTCCGTCTCAAAAAAAAAAAAAAAAAAAAAGATAAATACTCAGAAACTGCTAAGTTAATTTTAATATTATTTCAATAAAACATAATTTAAAAAGAAAACTAGCCTGCAAAAATGAATGTCTCATTATGAATTCCAAAGTCAAATAAACATGGTGTGGGGACAGTGCTTGTTGCTACACCTTCTATCTGGTGATTCTCTTCTGACAGTGACAGAATGATGAATTTCACTGTTCATTTCTGACAGGAGATTGGATTTTCTCATGCTTCACTTTATATTGCTCATTCTGGGAAGAAAACAGCATTTTCGTGGTTTTTATTTTATATATAATTTATGGAAGGAAGTTGAACATTTGTGTTTTGCTTTACAGGATACTGAACAGTAAAACCACCCAGCCCACACCCTAATGCCCTTGGGTAACATTAGCCTGCTGTTGAATGTAAGCCAGAACATACACCACATGGCTCTAGTCCACCAGGGCTTCTCATACTGGTGCAAGCCAGGAGTGTGCCTGGGGGCAAGGGTATTCAAATCCACAAGACAGACATGACACAGCTCCCCAAACCACCATTTAAAACATTATCCCAATATTAAAATAGGAACAAATATATTTTCTAAAAGAATACAAAATTGGCATGAAGCTTTAGAAGAAAACGAAAAGATTACAAAGGAAATGTTCTTTTTGGAAGGACCTACACACACTCTCTTTGTCGGGGTCAACCTTCTTTCCATTAAGAGTACTGTACTTGGGTTGAAAACTCAGCAACACATTACTCCATTAGTGTGCATAAACTGAAAACTGACTCAGAAATTTTAACAATTATCTTGATTTTAAAAGGGGAGGGGTGGCAACCTAATTCCTGTAACAACTTAGCCTCAAACAAAAAAGCACATTTGGGACAGACAGAAAAATCTGTAATGCAGCTAAATTTGGACCTTATTCACATTAATAACAGCAATATTTAACATTTATTGAGGATTTCCAGGAAATATAACCCCAGAACCAGGGGGTGTCACCCTTATGCTACTTGTCAAGAATACCCCAGGTATGGGGCCTCTGTATTTGGTATTTCATCCCTCTGTCCAGAAAATGTTCTTTTCTCAAATATTTCCCTGATGAATGCCCATGCTTTCCTATCACTTTCCTAAAATAGCACTCCAACCCACCAAACTGCTTTCCTCAACAATTACCATGCCTTTCTGTGTTTTCTTCACAGCACACAGACATTGTGCTATGTATTTGTCTGTTACTTACTAAACTCATGTCCCCTGCTATAGTCTATATGCCATGAAGGCAAAGCCTTGTCTCTGCTAAGCTTTTTGCTGTAGTATTCATGGCTACAAGCAGTGTCTAGCATACAGTAGGGCAAACAGACATTTGTTAAATGACTATTAGATACTATTTAGTTAGAAATGTAAAATGACATAAAGCTGTCACATACAATTCATGAAGATATCAGAACTGTATATCTACATAATGATACACGTCTCAGTATACAGGAAGACTAACTCCCCGGGTGTTTGTACCTTATTTTTGCAACACACCGGCACCTACAGAAATGCCAAATACTTTGAAATAAGTCTTTTGGTGATAGAAAGGTGAATCTAGCCACTTGGTAATAATTTTTAACTGACACTCATTAGAAGATACTAGAGAAATCATCTCGGCTTAGAGGATGCTATATATTTGCCTCTGGGGGTGGTAGTAGGGTGCTGTGGGCTGAATTATGTTCCCACAAATGTATATGTTGAAGCCTAATTCCCAATGTGGCTATATCTGGAGACAGGGTCTTCAGGAGGTGTTTAAGGATAAATGAGGTCATAAGAGCAGGGCTTTGATCCCACAGAATTGATGTTCTTATAAAAAGAGACAAGGGAGAACTGACGCTCTCCCCTTCCCAAGCACACACGCGTGGTAAGAAAGGCCATGTGAGGACACAGCAAGAAGGCAGTCTCTGCAAGCCAGGAAGAGGGCCTTCACCCAAACCTAATCTGCTGACACCTAGACCGTGGACTTCAGAACTGTGAAAAAATCAGCTTCTGTTGTTTAAGCCATTCAGTCAGTGGTATTTTGTTATGGCAGCCTGAGCTGACTGATACCTGGAGAATAGAAATCAGATGCTCCTTAACAGCCCTGAAATCCTTCAGCTCATTCCTCTGCCTGTTCAGTACTCCCCTGTGGTTTCCCACGAATTTGTCTCACCCTGTGCTACACTTATTCGGAGCACAATTATCCAATTTTACTTCCAAAATAATACTATGCAGTGGGCATGACTAGTGCCCTCATTTCGAGAAACTGAGGCACAGAGAGGTTACATAGTTATTAAGCAGACGGGTAAAAATTTGAAATCAGGCAGTCTGATTCTAGAGTCTATGCTCTTAAATTCAGTGTCTGGCCTAGAGTAAAAATTCAGTAAAGGGGGCCGGGCGCGGTGGCTCACGCTTGTAATCCCAGCACTTTGGGAGGTCGAGGCGGGCGGATCACGAGGTCAGGAGATCGAGACCACGGTGAAACTCCGTCCCTACTAAAAATACAAAAAAATTAGCCGGGCGTGGTGGCGGGCGCCTGTAGTCCCAGCTACTCGGAGAGGCTGAGGCAGGAGAATGGCGTGAACCCGGAAGGTGGAGCTTGCAGTGAGCCGAGATTGCGCCACTGCACTCCAGCCTGGGTGACAGAGCGAGACTCCGTCTCAAAAAAAAAAAAAAAAAAAAAAAAAAAAAAAAAAAAAATTCAGTAAAGGCTGGGGCTTTTATTATAAAAACTATAAAATTAGTAGTGTGGGCACAAGTCAAGAAAGTAAATGTATTTTTCCTTTTCCATGCTGTTCTTCTAAGGTCTTATTAATAATTTTATCTAGCAGTAAAACTGTAATTCTGCTTATTAAAAATAACACTTCTTTATATACAGTAAAAAAAAATACTTGTTAAACCCAATATATTCTTTAAAGTATTAAAAAGTTCTAATAGTTTATACTCATGACTCCCACGTGAGTCAGTATCTTCCCATTAACAACACAAGGGCAAATCTGCTTTACCTACTGGCAGCACCAGACTGCTCTCCCCTTGAAGCAGTGGTCTCAAATCTTGTGTATGAAAGAATCATTGCAATAACTGCTTGAAAAGGAAGATTCCCAGGCCCCACATCTAGAAATCCTGACTTAGTAGGTCTCGGGCAAGGCACCACAGGAATCTCCACTTTTAGTCAGGAGCCCACATGATTCAGATATAGGTTGGACCACCAAGGTCACAGTTTACAATGTACTCACTGTTTTAGAGTAATATTTGTTAAACATCTATCTTCCTCCCCACTGTACATTCCTGAACAGTTCTCAATCCCTACAACACAATACACATTCATTCATTCATTTACAAGTATTTATTGAGCACCTATATATACCAGGGATGCAGCAGTAAACAAAACAAATTCCCAGGCTGGGTGCAGTGGCTCACGCCTGTAATCCCAGGACTTTCTAAGGCAGAGGCAGGCGGATCACCTGACGTCAGGAGTTCGAGACCAGCTTGGCCAACATGGTGAAACCCTGTCTCTACTAAAAATACAAAATTGGCCGGGCGTCGTGGTGTGCACCTGCAATCCCACCTACTCGGGAGGCTAAAGCAGGAGAATCGCTTGCACCCAGGAGATGGAGGTTGCAGTGAGCCGAGATCACACCACTGCCTGGGAAACAGAATGAGACTCTGTCTCAATTTAAAACAAAAAAACAAAAAAACAAAAACCAATTCCCTGCTCTCAGAACTAACGTTATGTGGTGGCAGATGACGGGGGTAGGGGGGCAGGTGTGAATGCATATGTGTGTGTACTTACAGCATAATAAACTTTATCAGTTAGGATAGGCCTGGTTATTCTAGGACCACAAACAAGTTTAAGATCTCAAACAGCAAAGTTTATTTCTCACTCACACTATCATATTCATCATCTGTCAACAGTGGGCTCTGTTCTTTGTGGTTGCTCATGGACCTTGGCAAATGGCAAGAGGAAGAAAAGAAGTACGGAATGACTGTAAAGTTTTTGGCCTGATCTACTGGTGGAATGCTGTTGACATTTACTGAGATGGAAAAGAAAGAGCCAAATGTGGGGGACAGATGGGGAGTTCATTTTTGGACATGTTTTGGATGAGGGGGCCTACTAGACCTCAAAGTACACCTGTCAAGTAGGCCATTATAGAGTCTGAAGTTTAGGCCAGCAATGTAAACTAGAGATTTCTGGGCATACAGAGGTAGAATTTAAATGTACAATTAGATGAGATCACCAAGGAAGTGAGTGTCCTCATTCTGCTTACCCCATCCAAATGGGAACAATGGCTGGATTCCCAGCTTCTAGCTCCTGACTCCCAAGTAAACCTTGATTAAAGGAAGGAGGCAAAAAAGTTACCACTGTGATCCTGCAGTGTGGGGCTACAAAGCAGCTGGTCCCTCCTAAATTTCTTGGCTGCTAAGAGACAGAATCAGTAATATGTTACTGATACGAACCTCCACTACAATCGACTGCCACTCTTCCAATTCCCACATCTTCTGTAAGTTTGATCAGAATTCAAGACGCAGAGTACATGTGATAGCATTCTCTGCAAACTCATCTATCCAGCTGTTACCTGTAGTACATCCCAAGCCTGACAATACATCACTGGGGCCGTGTTATAAAAATACATATGTAGAGACTGTTTCCAGCCACATGAAGGACTAGATGCCAGACCAACAATCCTGCTTAAGACAACTAAATGTGTTACTTAAAAGACAAAAAAACAAAAAACAAAAAACTTGCCTTTGTCCATGAGCTAGCGAGAAAATAATGTTCAGGCCAGGAACTGAAGGAAAGCAGTAACCAGAAACGGAAATGGGGCCCTAAAGGAGACTTTCACCTAATTAGATAGCGTGTCTATCAGGTTAGTGAGTTTGTGCAGGAGTCAGCAAAGTTTTATATAAAGGACCATATAATAAATATGTTCAGCTTTGCAGACCATATGGTCTCCTGCTGAAACCACTCAACTCTGCTGCTGAAGTACAAAAGCAGCCGTAGATAACACATAAAAGAATGGATGTTGTTGTGTTCCATTAAAACTTTATTTACAAAAACAAAACACCAGGCCAGACTTGGTCTGCAGACCACAATGTCTGAACCCCTGAGCTAAGCATCAGTTTTCCTAATTAGGATCTACAACCACACTCAGAGTTTGACCAAAGTGAGGAAACTAAGCAAAACCCTACCATTAAGTTCAGATGCCAAAGAGACTAGATCCTCTTATAATGGTAAATACTCATGTCCATCCCAGAACCCCAGAAGACTGCAAAAAAAAAAGAGCCTGTCCGAAACTCTGGCCCAAAGGTTATAGGGAGAGGGTGAAGTCTACCTCCCCCAAGAATTCATAAAATCAATACAACTTCCAGATAGGTTTTACAGCCCAATTTTACCGTATGTGGTGGCTAAAACGAAGCAAAGATAGGAATTTAGGTGATTCCAGACTGGCAGAGCCCCTCAGCACCTAGAAAAAGTAAATATAAACCCTTTCTGAAAGAACCTATCTTTTGCCAGGCCTCAAAGGATCAATACATACAAAGTTCTATTAAAAATAAGTAACTTAGCTCACGGTCAAAAATCACTAAACATACAAGGAAACAAAGGTATCAAGAACAAGAACCAAAGAAACAAGTCTGCATTATCACACAGCAACAACGAAAAGTCAAGTACAGTCACGTACTACACAATGACATTTTGGTTCCATAAGACTATAGGCCAGGCATGGTGGCTTACACCTGTAAACCCAGCATTTTGGGAGGCCGAGGCAGGCAGATTGCTTGAGTCCAGGAGTTCGAGACAAGCCTGGGCAACACGGCAAAATCTTGTCCCTACAAAAAATACAAAAATTAATCAGGTATGGTGGTGCACATCTATAATCCCAGCTATTTAGGAGCCTGAAGTGGGGGAGCTGTTTGAACCAGAGAGGTCAAGGTTACAGTGAGCCAAGATCGTGCCACTGCACTCCAGTCTAGGCAACAGTGAGACTCCATCTCAAAAAAAAAAAAAAAAAAAAAAAAAAAAAAAATTCTAAAGAAGCTGAGAAATGCCTATCACCTAGGGATATCTTGATGGTCCTGACCCTATGCAGACCTAGGCTAATGTGTGTGTTTGTTTTAGCTGTTAACAAGAAAGTTTAAAAAGAAAAAATAAATATTTTAAAACAAAAAAAGCTTATAGAACAAGGACACAAAGAAAAGATATTTTTGAACAGGTGTACAATGTGTGTGTGTTTTAGGCTGTTATTTAAAAAAAGTCAAAAAGTTCAAAAAATTTAAAGTTTTAAAGTCAAAATGTTACAGTAAGTTAACACTAACTATTGAAGAAAAATTTTTTAATAAATGTAATGTAGCCTAAGTGTGCAGTGTTTATAAAGGGTACAGTAGTGTAGAGTAATGTTGAAGGCCTTCACAGTCACTCCCCACTGACTCACTGACTCACCCAGTGCAACTTCCTGGAAGTCCTGCAAGCTCCATTCATGTTAAGGGCCCTAAACGGTACTTTTTCTATGTTTAGATATGTTGATACCACAAATACTTACCATTGTGTTACAACTGCCTACAGTATTCAGTACAATCACATGCTGTACTGATTTGTAACCTAGGAGGAATAGGCACTACCATATGGCCTAGGTTTTAGGTATAGGCCTAATAGGCTATAACATCTAGGTTTGTGTAAGTACACTGTATGACAGCAGTACCCAATCTTTTGGTTTCCCTGGGCCACACTGGAAGAACTATCCTGGACCACACATAAAATATACTAACAATAGCTGATGAGCTTTAAAAAATTTTGCAAAAAAATCTCATGATGTTTTAAGATAGTTTACGAATTTGTGTTGGGCTGCATTAAAAGCTGTCCTGGGCTACATTAAAAGCTGTCCTGGGCAACATGCGGTTTGCAGGCCACGGGTTGGATAAGCTTGCTCTATGACGTTCACACAATGACGAAAGTGCCTAATAACACATTTCTCAGAACGTATCCCCATCGTTACGCGAAGCGTGACTGTGTAAGAATTACCAAGCACAGGCTATAAAATAAGCATGTGTACTATGTTTCCAGAAGAGTCTTAAAAATGAATAAAGAATGACCAGATTTGAAAATGAACCAATGAGATCTCCCAGAAATAAGATATAACTAAAATTAAAAATTCAAATAAGAAGTTTCACAGCAGATTAGACACAATCAAAGACAGAATTTGTGAAATGAAAGTCGCAATTGAAGTAACTATCCAAAAGAAGCCCCAAAAGACAAGGAAATGAAAAATATGAAAGAGGTATAGACCATAGAGTAAGTAACATTTTTCTAAATAGAGCTCCATAAAGAAGAGAGAGAGAATGGGAGAGAGGCAATATGTAAAGAGATACTGTGTAAAGCCTTTCCAGAATAATCATAAAAAGAACACCTATCTACAGATTCAAGAGGCCTAGTGGATCTCAAGCAGGATCAATAGAAAGCAATCTATACCCATACCTACACACATCAGAGAGAAACTGAGGAACACCACAGATAACAAGAAAATGTTTTAAACAGAGTGAGACCTGGTCTCAAAAAATAAAAGGGGAAGAAAAGAAAAGAGAATGGAAAACTCATTTAAAGGAATACCATACTATTAGCTGATTTTACAAAACCAAAAATAAAAGCCTGAAGACAGTGGAATTATATCAACAGTGTACTGTGAGAAAATAACTGTCAGCCTATAACTCAATATTTAGCAAAAAATCTGTCAAAAATGATAATGAAATGAAGACATTTTCCAAGAAAAATTGAGCGTGCGACCAGCAGATCTTTGACAAAAGACACTTGAAAACGTATGCACTGGGGAAAGAAAGTGATCCCAGCTGGTAGGTTTGAGTTGCAAGAAGGTATGAAGAACAAGAAAGTGGTACGGAAGTGAATTAAACAAACACATACTATATAAAACATTAATGCTCTTTTGTCCTCTCTCTCTCATGTACTCTTTCTACGTGTGTGTGTGTGTATATATATATATATATATAATTAAAATACTGAACAAAAGTAGCATATAAGTTGGGAAAGGATACTTTAAGTACTACAAGGTTCTCAACTTGTCCTAAAAGAGGATAAAGATACTAATTATTAATAGAATCAGAAAAAGGTAAATACGAACCTCATCATTTCTAGGGTAGCCACCAAAAAAAAGCAAACCTCTAAGCTAGCAGAGAGAAAAACTAATCAATCAATTAAATAGGAGGAAAAGGCAGGGGAAACAAAAAGTACAAAACAACACAGTAGAAATATATATGAACATAGTAATAATTACAATAAACGTAAACTAAGTAGTACAGTTAAAAGGTAAAGATCAGCAGGGCAGGGTGGCTCACTCCTGTAATCCCAGCACTTTGGGAGGCTGAGGTGGGTGGATCACTTGAGGTCAGGAGTTCGAGCCTGGCCAACATGGTGAAACCCCATCTCTACTAAAAATACAAAAAAGTGTGGTGGCACATGCCTGTAGTCCCAGCTACTTGGGAGGCAGAGGCAGGAGAATTGCTTGAACTCAGGAGGCGGAGGCTGCAGTGAGCCGAGATCACGCCACTGCACTCCAGCGTGGGCAACACAGCAAGACTCTGTCTCGAATTTTTAAAAAAATAAAGATCATATCGGACTAGAGTTTTTTAATTTAAATATATCATGTTCAAAAGACACATCTAAACAAGGAAAATGAGGAAATTACTAACTAAAAGTTAGTGTAGTTACATTAATAATAGAAACGGGCCGGGTGCGGTGGCTCACGCCTGTAATCCCAGCACTTTGGGAGGCCGAGGCGGGTGGATCACGAGGTCAGGAGATCGAGACCACGGTGAAATCCCGTCTCTACTAAAAATACAAAAAATTAGCCGGGCGCAGTGGCGGGAGCCTGTAGTCCCAGCTACTCCGAAGGCTGAGGCAGGAGAATGGCGTGAACCCGGGAGGCGGAGCTTGCAGTGAGCCGAGATCGCGCCACTGCACTCCAGCCTGGGCGACAGAGCGAGACTCCGTCTCAAAAAATAATAATAATAATAGAGACAATAGATTTTAAGGCAAAAGCATTTTAGAAATAAAAGTTATTACATAACAATAAACGGGACAATTCGGCAAGAAGATGTAATAGTTCTAAGTTTGCAAGTACCTACTAACAAATTATCATATAAAGCAAAAATCATGAGAATTATATGAAAAAATTCACAAACTAGAGTTCATGGTGAGAGAGATGAAACAGATGAGAGGCAACAAGATAAAACACCTGAGCAACAAAATTAACAAGTGTGATCTGATGTATATATATAGAACAGTTGTCTGTAAAGCCAGAATGGTACTTCTAAATAGTTAGGGGTAAAAGAAAATGAAATAACAATTACAAACTTTGTAAAACTAAATAATAAAACTCCACATATAAAAACATATGAGATTCAAGTAAAGCACAATGTACTTAGTTTATTATCTAATAAGCATAACTTTTAAAGAGAAAAGACCAACATCTACTATGCTAAGCATCCCTTTTAAGAGGTTCAAAAATAAAAACAGTAAAATCAACCCGAAGTAGAAGTACAGAAATATTAATAATAGGCACAGAAAATAATGAAACAGAAAGCAAACTATAAAAAAGATGAACAATGTCAGTGTCAAAACTTAGTTCTTTGAAAGAATAACATCTAACAAAAGCAAACAAAAAGAATTGCAAAAAAAAAAAGCAAGAGAGAGACAACAGATGTTATATTGATTAATCATACATGAATTTATTATGAGTTACTTTATGCTAACAAATTTGGACACAGGGATGAAATGAATAAATTCCTTTAAAAAATGAAACCGAAAAAAACAGAATCAATAAGAAATAGAAAACCTGAATAGTTTTGTAAGCAATAAAGAAACTATCAGTAGTTAAATGCCACAACCATATGCTTTTATGGGCTTGTTCAACCAGTCAAGAAATAAATATTACACCAACAATTCCAGAGTCTAGAAAATGTGGGCACGTTTCTCAAGTCATTTCATCATGGTGCATAATCTTAATGCCAAAACTTGACAAGAAAAACATGAGAAGGCAGGGCACGGTGGCTCATGCCTGTAATCCCAGCACTTTGGGAAGCCAAGGTCGGCAGATCACGAGGTCAGGAGTTCAAGACCAGCCTGGCCAACATGGTGAAACCCCGTCTCTACTAAAAATACAAAAATTAGCTGGGCGTGGTGGTGGGCGCCTGTAATCCTAGTTACTTGGGAGGCTGAGGCAGGAGAATCATTTGAATCTGGGAGGCAGAGGTTGCAGTGAGCTGAGATCGCACCATTGCACTCCTGCCTGGGCGACAGGGCAAGACTCCGTCTCAACAAAAAAAAAAAAAAAGAAAAGAAAAAGAAAAAAAGAAAAGCATGAGAAAGCAAAATTGTAAACCAAGCTCACCTGAGAACATAAATATGAAACAAAAAAAAATCAGAACACTTAACTGGCATTATGACATACATTTTTAAATCTCTAAAACCAGAATACATCTTAATCTATGGCATCCTATAATTATCGTTAGCCATTTGAAAAAGGAAAACAGGCAGGCAAGGGGGTGTGCTCCTGTAGTCCCAGCCACTTGGGAGGCGGAGACTGGACAATGGCTTGAGCCCAGGAGTTCAAGGCTGTAGTAAGCTAGGATCACACCACTGTGCTCTAGCTCCAGCCTGGGCTGTGAGACCCGGTCAAAAAAAAAAAAAAAAAGAAAAGAAGAAAAGAAAAAAAGGGAAGCAAAAAGGGAAGGGAAGAGGGAAGGAAAAAAAGGGAAGGGGTAAGGGAAGGGGTAAGTGAACGGAAGGGAAAAAGAAAAGAAAGAACAGAAAACTTAATATCCCTGAAATAGGGATGCATTTTAAATTTGGGAACAGGGGCTAATAATAAAGTATTGATAAGTCAAATCCTAGCAAGTGCAATAATAGTAACAATCATTCGTGACAAATTTTGGTTAATTCCAAGAATGTAAAGTTGGCTTGACATTAGAATATAAATTAATGTATTTAATATAACTTGTGCTATTCACAGAAAAAAAATCATTTGATTACCTCAAAAGAAACAGAAAATCTTTTTATAAAATTCAACACCCATATATTGAAAACAAAAACCTCTTAGCAAGCTAGGAACAGAAGGGAACTTCCTTAACCTGACAATGGGTGTCTACAAAATATCTATTTACATTGAAAGTACTCCCTGTACCATTTAGAACAAGACAAAGATGCTCATTATTACTACTTCAATTCAACACTGTACTGGGAGTCTGAGCTAGTACTGAATGGCAGGAAAACGAAATAAAAGGATTAAGGATAAGCAAGAAAGAACAAGAGTGTCATTATTTGTAAATGATATCACTGTCTTCACATAAATAATCTGGGAGACTTTCCCCACCAAATATCAAGATTTGTTATCAATATTATAAAACTATAATATTGAACACAACATGATATTGGCAAAAGGAATGAATAAAGGAACTAAAGGAACTGAACTGCAACCCAAAAATAGACCCACACAAACTTGGAGACTTGATTTATAGAAGAAACTAGTGTGGAAGAGGCATCACAGCTGCTCAGTGTGAAAGGCTGGACCTTTCAATACACAGAGCTGTGACGACAAGTTAGACATACAGGAGAAAAAAATGAAACTGGTCTCATCCTATAACCCATACTCAAAAATCAAATCCTAGTGATTTGAAGACCCAAATATAAAAGGCAAATCTCTAAAGCTTTGCAAAGATAATGTAGTATAACATATTATGACCTCAGGATGCACAAAAAACAAAATGCACAAGCACAAATGAGAAAAGAGATGGACAAATCTGACTATACTAACTTCGGAACTGCCATTCATCCAAAACTCCACAAAGACAGTTAAAAAACAAGCAATAAAGTAGAAGAAAATATGTGAGGCACATAGAACTCACAAAGATTTGCTTCTAAAATACTTAAGGAACTTGTAAGAATCAATAAAAGATTAACAAACCAATAAGAAGATGAACAATCAAGAAAAAACAAAAACCCCATCCAGGAATTTCAAAGAAAAGGGAAACGAATGGCCTATAAACATACAAAAATATGTTCAATCTCGTTTTCTCAGCAGCATCATTCACAAAGGTATTTAATTTTGCTGAATTCTAAATTACCATTTTTTCTTTCATGAATCATGCTTTGGTGTCATGTCTAAGAACTCTTTGCCCAACAGAAAGTCATGAAGATTTTTTCTGATGTATTTTCTAAAATTTATAAAATTATAAAATTATGTATAAAATTGTAATTTTATATTTTACATTTATATCTATGATCAGCTTCGAGTTAATTTCCGTATAAGATGTGAAGTTTACAGGGGAGTTTGTTTTCTGCATATAGATGTCCAATATCATTTGTTAAAAAGAGTAACTTTTCTTCATTAAACAGCATTTGAGCTTTTTTGAAAATCAAATGTCCATAATTGTGTGGGTCCACCTCCGGATTTTTTGTTATGTCTCACTGATCTATATCTAACTTTCACAAATACCACACTGTCTTGATTGCAGTGATAGTTCACTTTATGTGTCAAACTGGCTAGGACACAGTACCCGGATATTTGAGCAAACACTAATCTAGATGTTGCTATGAAAGTACTTTTCGGATGAGATTTAACATTTAAATAGTACATTTTGAGTCTTTTTTCAGGAGATAGAGGAAAATGCCCAATGTGACTAGAGTGTGTATTTGCAGGGAAAGAAGAAGGTGACTTGTTATGTACAAATCCAGAGAAGCAGACAGGACCTGGCACGATGCCTGGCACAATGCAAGCACTCAGACAGTGGCTGAATGAATAAATACGTGGACAAATGAAGAAACTGGGCTCAGATCCAGCTAAGATACCTCCTGGCTAGGTCACCTCAGACAGATTATTTAACCTTTCTAAACCTCTTTAAAAAATGGAAATAGTCACGTCTACCTCTTAGAGTTGCTGTTAAGGACTAAATAAGGTACCAAAGAATCAAGTACATAATCAGTGCCCTGTGGAAGCCAAGGAAAGACCATATCACTCACAGTACAAACTGAACAGATACAAAGTTTGCATCCCTTTAACTACTCTGCCATGAAGATCACAATAAACACCTTTTATTTAGCATAAGAACGCAGCCACACATAATTTTTTTTTTAATTTTAAAGATACTTAGAAATGGCCGGTTGCGGTGGCTCACGCCTGTAATCCCAGCACTGGGAGGCTGAGGCAGGTGGATCACGAGGTCAGGAGACCGAGACCATCCTGGCTAACACGGTGAAACCCCATCTCTACCAAAAATACAAAAAATTAGCAGGGTGTGGTGGCGGGCGCCTGTAGTCCCAGCTACTTGGTAGGCTGAGGCGGGAGAATGGCGTGAACCTGGGAGGCAGAGCTTGCAGTGAGCCAAGATCATGCCACTGCACTCCAGCCTGGGTGACACAGTGAGACTCTGTCCCCCTCCCCCCCCCCCCAAAAAAAAAAGACACTTAGGAATAAAGAAGAGTGTCACACCAAATAAGCGCATACGCTTACATTTCCAGGCAAAAGAAGGGCAGATGCTGAAAGTGGAGAAAAAGGCCAGAGACAGAAACACAACCGCCCTGCACTCTGCTGAACAGAAAAGAGGGAGCTGTGCTGTAAGATAAAATGGACGAGTTGTGCAGCTGGTGTAAGTGATCACATGACTGCAGACGTAGAGCTATCGCAAGAGCCATCAAAGACATGGATTCTAACTTTCCCTAGTAAAAGGCCAGAAGTATCCAAATGATTAAACTAAATGTAATAAGTACATGGACATCTGCAAAGTACCTGAAAAGAATAAAATACCCAAACATTTGACGGATTGGTACAAATCGATTCATCTAACCTGTACATTATCAAGACTTAGAAAGAACAACTATACAGATTCCTGGCATCAACAGTGATGAGAAACATACCACTTCGTAAGGCAGCCCTTACATTCTTCAACAACTGAAGAATTGGATTATGGCTTGTTATAAGGAAAAAGATGCAGGTCTTCTTGTAGTTGTGTCCACTGGTCCTAAATCTCCCATAAATGAGGTCTGATCTTTCTTTCACAAGACAGACCTTGAAATATTTGAAGATAAGTAGGTAACTATGTTTCCATTTGCTAAGACAGTCCTAGTCCACACCCATCATCCCAGGATAAGTATAGATAGTGATGACCTTCAGTCTCAAAGAGCACTGGTTCAAACAATAAATTATACCATCATCCAGTCATAAGAGATACCCCTCCCCCCAAAAAATTCTCTCCTTCAGGCTAAGTATTCACCTTTCCACCAACCATTCCTCCTGTGACATAATTTCCAGTCCCTTCACCCTTCTTTAAGCCGTTAGCTCTAAATGAACTCCAAGTAACTGCTGTCCCTAAACCAAATGCAATATTCCAGGTATAGTGTCATCGTAAAAAGTAAAACTTATTCTTCTGATCATATGAAATCACATCACAGCATTTTCAAAAATCAGGTCACACTCTTTGCTTATGTTGCGCTAAATGATCAGTTAAAACTCTTAAGTCCTTTCCCTTTATATGTCCACCAGGCAATACAGTACTTATATAATAAATACTCAATTACTAGTATGCCTAACTAAAAGGCTAGTAAGTCTCTATTTCACTATGTTCTTCGTAAGAATGTTATAAATACCTTGTTCAGATACACTACATCTACTGCAGGAGATTGTTCTGGGACACATTATTTTGGAGGCAACATCTGAATGCCAATGTGGAAACTCCTGAAAACAGTTGGAGGACAAGGACAGAGGTACATTCATCCATTCATTCAACAAATACAGCTTCTCACATGTGTCAAGCATTGTGCTGGCCCTGATTATACAACGGCAGCAAGATAAATGGCCTCTACCTACCCAGAATTCTGAAAAACACTCATTTTTAAGGAGTTGGAAGACACAATCAAAAAACAAGTAGAAAGTAAATGATGAAGGTGAAGAACAAGGAGGTTGTCTTATAGGAAGAGCCATAAAAAGACACATTTTGATTTTTTTAAGACAGGATCTTGCTCTGTTGCCCAGGCTAGTATGCAGTGGCACAATCACAACTCACTGTAGCCTCCACTTCCTGGGCTCAAGCAATCCTCCCCACCTCAGACTCCCAAGTAGCTGGGACTACAGGCACGTGCCACCATGCCTGGCTAATTTTTGTCTTCTTTTTTTTTTTTTCTTTGAGACAGTCTCGCTCTGTCGCCCAGGCTGGAGTACAATGGCATGGTCTTGGCTCACTGCAACCTCCGCCTTCCAAGTTCAAGCAATTCTTCTGTCTCAGCCTCCTGACTAGCCAGCACTACAGGTGAGTGCCACCACACTCGGCTAATGTTTGTATTTTTAGTAGAGAGGGGGTTTCACCATATTGGCCAGGCTGGTCTCGAACTCCTGACCTCGTGATCCGCCTGCCTCAGCCTCCCAAAGTGCTGGGATTACAGGCATGAGCCACTGCACCTGGCGTTTTTTGTTTTTTTTTTTTTCAGAGATGGGGTTTCACTATGTTGCCCAGGTTGTCTTGAACTCCTAGTCCCAAGACCCTATACTTATTTCACTTAGTATAATGTACATTTCTTTATTAGACTGGATTGTTCTCATAGTTTCCTTGGAAAACGTCGCTTATATTTAAATTGGTTGCGTCTTATGATCTGTAAAAAGCTCTTAAATAATTAGCACAGTTGGCCCTTTGTAATGTGTTACATATATATGTTTTCAATTTAGATTTTATGGATTTTTATAGTTTCATGTTTTGAATTAAAAAATTGTACACATTTAATGTATATAATATAGATAGCAAAATGATTAATATGGTGAAGCATATGAACACATCTATTATCTCGCATAATTATTCCCCACTTTTGGGTTTTGGTGGGGGCAAGAGAAGCTACAATCTATTCATTTAGCAAAAGTCCCAAATATAATGCACTGTATTTGGGATTTATAGCAGATGAGCACATCCTCCCTATCTGCTACTTTGTATCCTTGAACCTACGTCTCCCCATTTGCTAGCCCCTAGCTCATCCTTGATAACCACTGTTTCATTCTCCATATATATATTTGACTTTTTGTTTTTAAAGACTCCACATATAAGTGAGATCAAGCAATATTTTTCTTCCTGTCTGGCTTATTTCACTTAGTATAATGTCCTTGAGGTCCAGCTGTGCTGTGGCACGAACATGAATTTTTATTAATCAAATTTCCCAGTCTTTTATGCTTCTGGGTTTTATACAATGCCTAGAAAGGCCTTCTCTGTTTGAAGATTATTCATCTATTTTTCTTCTTGCTTTAAGGAATAATTTTATACATTTAAACTTGAATCATCAGAAATATATTTTCTTATTATGTAACATGCTCAAGGTCAAACTCTTCTCCTTTCCTTTGCAAACCAATTCTGCTTTCCAGTGACATTTGTAATTCTCATGACTTTGACCCTTTCTTCATCAAAAGGTCTCTTTCCTGGCTAGGCATGGTGGCTTATGCCTATAATCCCAGCACTTTGAGAGGCTGAGGTGGGCGGATTGCTTGAGCCCAGGAGTTTGAGACCAGTCTGGGCAATATAGTGAGACTCTATCTCTTTAAAAAAAAAAAAAAAAAAAATAGCTGGGCATGGTGGCTTGCACCTGTAGTCCCAGTTATTCAGGAGGCTGAGGCAGAAAGATCACTTCAGCCAGGAGGTGGAGGCCGCAGTGAGCCATGATTCCAGTCTAGGTGACAGAGCAAGACCCTGTCTCAAAAAAATAAATAAAATAAATCAGTGTGTGTGCATACATAGGCCATAGAAGACTTTCCAAATCACAGTTTTCCTTCTTCATATTCACTCTACTAGGTTTGATGTAAAATCTAATCTATCCTTTGACCTGAAAGTAAAATATATAGGTTTTGGAAAGTGCTAAGGAAACTCTGCTGCCACTTGATCTACAACAGTCCTCTCCTATTCCTAAGAACCCCCTAGTGTTATTTGCCACAAAAATGACAACAGTGGATAGAAAGAACACATATCTATCACCCAAGTCATATTTGGGGGCAAGTACTAGATATTTGAGAAGCCCCATGAGGCCTGCTGAGTTGAGAACCAGGATGTCATTGCATCTGATAACCTTCTCTGTCATAATAGGATCCCAGAGGACCGGCTTTAGGAACAAGCTCTCAGTAGCAAGACTGTCTTTAAACATGCAATCCAGGAAGAGAAGGACTGACATTACCTCTCAAACAATCCATAATAATAACTTGTTCTCACCCAGTTCTGTCAGCAGTGGACAAAATTTATCTGAATACCCGAATGAACAACGCAGTGGTTTCCTAGTTACTTTGAGAATAAACAGGCTCAGAGAGAGTCTGCAGGAGGAGGAAAGGGTGGACACATGGAGGAACTGAACCTGGCCAGGACCAGGGTGAGGCGAGCCAGGGTCCTAAGGCACAACATTGAAGGGGCACTTATTCTAAGGGTTATGCCATGCTGACCTTGCATCTACATGCATGGCAGAGTAAGTGCCTCCTTAAATTCTGCACCCTGGGCCTTTCCTTAGTGAGATACCTTGCCTCACCCTAGTCCAGCTGTGGACATGAACAAGGCCAATCCTTCTCATTTCACCGACTGTGTGTGTTCATTAAATAGTCCTAAAGGCCTTCAGTGCCATGCAGCTGGGAATGAGGGATGTTTTCTCCCTTCTAACATGGAGGGAGGAACATGGAAATGAGCATGAATTCTTCTGGAACACTGAAGATAAATAAAACACCTAGAGACTCAAGTAAACTCAAAGACTGTATGGAGTTTTCTACTTTGATATTAAAACAGTTCCTAAAAAGGCATACTAAGTTAAGTATGAAAAGTTTTCAAAAGGCTTAATG
Source organism: Symphalangus syndactylus (assembly GCF_028878055.3). Taxonomy (NCBI): domain Eukaryota; kingdom Metazoa; phylum Chordata; class Mammalia; order Primates; family Hylobatidae; genus Symphalangus; species Symphalangus syndactylus. The sequence continues at coordinate 156,284,158 of NC_072426.2, read as the reverse complement.
TTATACGGGGGCTGGCAGGAGCAAGAAGACTAGACAATATCATAAAACTTCAGACCCAATATTACAAAATGCAATACCAAACTAAATCTTTTTCATTTTCTTTCACAATGGAACAAGTACACAACTGGCTTAAATCAAACAAGCATTTAATTGAAGCAAAGGAGTCCTCATGTTTTTCACTAGAAATAGCATTTTTGAAAACTTTTTAACATTCATTTTTGTAAATGATAAAGAATTTACTTAAAGTATTACAATAACTATAAGCTATAAGCAATGACAGCTACAACACCAAAACAGAACAGATGTCAGGGAGCACTGATATATAGCTAGAAATATGTGCAGATAATTTGAACACAGCACCTGAAAGCAGATTTCATGGTACCCTTGAACTGAGTCACTTGCAAATTGAACCTGTAAAAATCGAGGATGCACCTGCATCTTCGCTCCAGGAAACATGCCTTATTTGATGTAAGAGCTTCCATCCCTGAGGCACTGCGGGCATGAAGAAGCCCTGAAGGAAAGCCTGTAACTCCAGCCCTTATCCCTGCATTGGTCCCACACATTACAAGCAGCCCTTATAGCCCCAGGTCCCCTCCAAACACCCTGGCAATGGTGAGCACTGGGAACGCTTCCTGCTCTTGGGACTATTTCTTTGGCTACACATTCCATCAGAAAAATTTAGTGTGTCTAATCATTTCCATGCTTTTGTGGAGGAGTTTGAGCTACCATAGATTCTAAGTTCTGAATAAAGAATTCAAAACTGATAAGTACAAGATAACGAAATCACAACATAGCAGGCGGATCACAAGGTCAAGAGTTCAAGACCAGCCTAGCCAACATGGTGAAACCCTGTCTCTACTAGGAATACAAAAAATTAGCCGGCCATGGTGGCGCGTGCCTGTAAGCTCAGCTACTCGGGAGGCTGAGGCAGGAGAATTGCTTGAATCTGGGAGGCGGAGGTTGCAGTGAGCCGAGATCATGCCACTGCACTCCAGCCTGGGCAACAGAGCAAGACTCTGTCTCAAAAAAAAAAAAAAAGATCTGCAAGCTGGGCATGGTGGCTCACGCCTGTAATCCCAGCAAAAAAAAAAAGAAAAGAAAAAGGAAAAGGAAAAAAAGAAAAACAAAGCAGAAGGAAAAAATAAAAACAAAAGCATAAAGTACGCAATTAGAAAAAGAGTCATTTGTATCAATAAGTCCAAGAGCTGGTTACTTTAAGAAAAAAATATCCAAATAACTGAGAGGTTAGGTAACCTAAACTAGAGAAAGGAAAAAAAAAAAAGAAAAAAGCACAAATACATAAAGTTATAAATGAGAACGGGAAAACGATTGCAGTTATAGTAGAAAAGAAAATAATATTAAAGGATTATCTTGTCCAATAAATTTGAAAACACTGAAGAATTTTTTTCCAGGAAAATGTAAATACCAAACTGACCCCTGAAGACAAGAAAATCAGCCATATAGATACCCAAACAGTTATCTGCAACCAAATAGATAACTAACAGGAACTGTTTGGGTATCTATATGGCTATCTATAAGAACAACCCCTTCCCAGAAAAAGTACAACATCTCATAATCTATAAATCTGAATTCTACCAAACTGCAAGGAACATATTTAATTCCAATGATACTTAAACTGTTCCAAAACGTGGAGAAGAATGAAAGTTCTGAATTTTTTTGGGAAGTCAGCATAACATTACAACCAAAATCTGGTAAACAAGGCATCAAAGGAGGAGGAAAATAAAACTAGACTACTCTCACAAATATTCACGTAAAAATCCTAAAAAAAAATTAACAAATAGAATCCAGCTTCACATCAAAATTAGGAAATCTTTTATAAAATTCATCATATTAATAGTGTAAAGCAGAAACTACATATAGTGAAAAGGCATGTGGAAAATTCAAAATGTATATTTAATATATGTCAAAAAATATGAAGGCCAATAAACATGTATGTCTATAACACCAAGATTTAAGAAATGATATTATGCTATATTTACCTTCGGATTTAAAAAACAAAGAACTGTAGATATCTTTCAGGATAGACCCCCCTACACTCTTCCTTCACCAGAGACAATCACTATCCTGATGCTGGGGTAGAGCATTCCTGTTTTAAAATCTTGACCACCTATGTATATATCCATAAATGCTATATACCTTAGTTTTGTGGGGTTTTAAATTTTACATGAAATATATATATAAACACACACCCGCACACACCCCCACATACACACACACCTGAAACTTGCTGTGTTTCTCTAAACACTGTCACTGAGATTTGTCTATGTTGGTATTTGTAGGAAGATTCTAGTTCATTTATTTTAACAGCTGTATAGCACTCTGTAATTAAACCATAAAAATTGTTTAATACAATCTCCCATTGACAGACATTTCTATTGTTCAAAATTTTTTGCATTTACAAATTAAGCTACAATGAACTTACTTGAACATACATGCAAGAGTTTCTCTAGGATATACAAATGGAATCCTGAGCTGAACAGGATGCAAATGTTTAACCTGACATATATTGTGCCATCGGCTCTCCTTAGTAGTAATATCAACTCACACTCCTATCGACAATGATGAAAGTTCCTATTTCCCTACATCCTCTCCACACCTGATGTTGTTAGGCCTATTAATTTTGGTAAATGTCATGGAAATGAAATGGTACTTCATTGCAGTTTAACTCTGCATTTCTCTTACTTCTAATGAAATTGAGGTCTTTCCATATATTCATTGGTCACTCTGTTCTCTTCTGAGAACTGGCTGTTACTTTTACCCCACTTTCTTCTTTCTCATTTACTTATTAAAATACAGATCTTGGCCAGGCATGGTGGCTCATGCCTGTAATCCCAGCACTTTGGGAGGCCAAGTTGGGTGGATCACTTGAGGCCAGGAGTTCAAGACCAGCCTGGCCAACATGGCAAAACCCCATTGCTACTAAAAACACAAAATTGGCTAGGGGTGGTGGTGCATGCCTATAATCCCAGCTACTCAGGAGGCTGAGGCACGAGAATCGCTTGAGCCTGGGAGGCAGAGGCTGCAGTGAGCTGAGATCGCACCTGCACTCCAGCCTGGGCAACAGAGTGAGACTCCGTCACAAAAAATAAGAAATAAAATACAGATCTTTATTCATTCAGGACACTAATTTTTTATTGACTATATGCAAACATTTCCCCTTTTGTCTTTAATTTATGCCTTTTGTCATGTCAGTTTTAATTTTATTGTAATCCACTATGAAATACAGATACCCACCCACCTATAATTTTCTAATAGCTTAAAATCTGTTTCTCCTTGTTGATTTTAGGCATAAATCGATGTACAAATTTGTGTGTGTGGGAAGGCATAGGTGTCTGAATTTTATTTTATTTTTTATTTTTTTTTGAGACGGAGTCTCGCTCTGTCGCCCAGGCTGGAGGGCAGTGGCGCAATCTTGGCTCACTGCAAGCTCCGCCTCCCAGGTTTATGCCATTCTCCTGCCTCAGCCTCTCCGAGGAGCTGGGACTACAGGCGCCCGCCACCACGCCCGGCTAATTTTTTTGTATTTTTAGTAGGGACGGAGTTTCACCGTGGTCTCGATCTCCTGACCTCGTGATCCGCCCGCCTCGGCCTCCCAAAGTGCTGGGATTACAAGCGTGAGCCACCGCGCCCGGCTGAATTTTATTTTTTAATATACTAATAGATGGCCTATCGTACCAGCACCATTTATTAAATAACCCATTCTTGCCCCACTGATTTTATAATTTGCCTAATACATAAATAACATTTATAAATCGGTAAGAAAATAGCAACTTTCCAATAAAAATAAAGAGCAAAGAATATGAAATCTAGTTCACAGAAAAAACATGCTTCTTGGCCGGGCGTGGTGGCTCACGCCTGTAATCCCAGCACTTTGGGAGGCCGAAGAGGGCAGATCACGAAGTCAGGAGATCAAGACCATCCTGGCTAACATGGTGAAACCCCGTCTCTACTAAAAATACAAAAAATTAGCTGGGTGTGGTGGCAGGCGCCTGTAGTCCCAGCTACTCAGGAGGCTGAGGCAAGAGAATGGCATGCACCCAGGAGGCGGAGCTTGCAGTGAGCCAAGATCGTGACACAGCACTCCAGTCTGGGCAACAGAGCAAGACTCTGTCTCAAAAAAAAAAAAAAAAAAAAAAAGGTTCTTAACAAGTGAAAAAATGTTCAACCTCACTCATAATAGGTGAAAAATGCTATTTCATTGTAGTTATAATTTGCATTTCCCTTATCTATAACAAACACAAACTATTTTGAAATATAATGTTTGACAAAGGTGTGGGGAACAGGTTACTGGGAATATATATTGGTACAACCTCCATAAAGAGCAATTTGAAACAATCTACCAAAATTATAAATGTATATACCTCTGACCCACTTCTATTAGGTTGAGTATCCCTAATTTGAAAATCCAAAATCCAAAACACTCCAAAATCTGAAACTTCTGAACGCCAACATAACACTCAAAGGAAATTGCTCATTGGAGCATTATGAATTTTGGATTTTTGGTTTAGGAATGTTCAACTGGGAAGTATATAATGCAAATATTCTAAAATTAAAAAAAAAAAAATCCAAAATCTGAAACACTTCTGGTCCCAAGCATTTCAGATAAAGAATACCTAAACTCTATTAGCACAAGAATCATCACAGAAAATTACACGTCAACAATTTAATTATTTTCCTCCACAACGTTACTTTTTTTTTTTTTTTTTTTGAGATAATGTCTCTATCTGTTGCCCAGGATGGAGTGCAGTGGCAGGATCATCATCACAGCTTACTGCAGCCTTGACTTCCCACCTCAGCCTCCCAAGTAGCTGGGACTACAGGTGCGTACCACCATGCCTGGCTAACTTTTGTATTATTTTGTAGAGACAAGGTCTCGCCATGTTGTCCAGGCTGGTCTCAAATTCCTGGGCTCAAGTGATCTGCTGGCCTCCCAAAGTGCTGGGCTCACAGGCGTGAGCCACCCCTCCTGGCCACAATGTTACTTTTTAAAATGTGTTCTGGCTGGGCATGGTGGCTTATGCCTGTGAGCCTAGCACTTTGGGAGGCCAATGCAGGAGAACTGCCAGAGCCCAGGAGGTCAAGGCTGCAGTCAGCCATGATGACACCACTGCACTCCAGTCTGGGCCACAAAGCAAGACCTGTCATTAATTAAATAAATATATTTTATTGTTCACATCCAACTTATACCAAAATTTAAGAGAACTTCCCCAAAAATAAAGATAAGGTAAAATTAAATAATATTAACAGAAATTTAGGGAATATCATGATTTTAACAAATGCTTGTATTTTCTCTGTACAAATTTGAATATTTGAACATTTTCTTCTCTATAAAGGGAATTTTCATTTAAATTAAATGTTTAAAACAGTGAAGTATACACATAATCATTTCAAGTGACCCAAAAAGTAATTCCATAAACTCCAGGTTGTTCCCCTAGTCTACAGTGTTACTCCCCAGAAGCAGCCACTAATAAGGATGCCTTGTTCAAAATGGTTCTAGTTCATAAACGTCAGCATCAATCTGTGTACATGCGTTTTAACCCAAACATAATCATAGTAGAGATCTTTGTATTTGGGCACTAATACATCTTTCTTTGTTATCAATTCGCAGTATTTCATTCTATATGCCATGATTTAATTAACATGAAGAAAGGTGTTTTTCAATAAAATTTATATACATTCCCTTTCAGGCAGCTGACATTGAAAGTTTTTAAATAACTGGTTTTCCAACTGATTCCTCATTTTCCTCTACAAGGCCAAAAAGGATACCAGCTTTCCTAAATTATTAACTTAATCATAAAGTAGCAAAACATCCTTTCTATACTTGTAAAGGTAATTTTTCATCTCTACAGCTAGGATATCCCTTCTGATATCTTGATGAAACCAGCTATTTAAATGATTTCCCTTTCCATTGTGGCTTTTTAAAAAACCCAACAACAAATAAATTTAAGTTCTGTGAATGAACTGTTTAAGAATCATATAATTATCACTATGGATGTAAATCAGAGTAAACAACTCAGAGGTTAAAGGCTGACCACAGAAGAACTGAAAATCGTGGAAAGAAAATGAACGTAGTACTGACTTCCGTGATTTACACATAAAAAACTTTCCTCAATGGGTTAAATGAATATCCATCTCAAATATACTACGCGCTCATTTTAAGTGCCCACCCATAACTCAGAATATCTTTTGGAATTAATATCCTAAGTTATATCTGTGTTTTTAAAACTGACATCTTAACAAAACAAAAGTCCAATTCAAGTTTTTAAAATTAAAACTTTCACTTTTAAAAAAGTCACTGTTTTCCAACACACATGGGCAAAGTGCATGGTTACACAGAGAAGCAAATATGAAGAGGGGCTTGATACCCCGTCTTGAAATGAGACGCCCAGCAGGTTCTTCCAAAATCTTAAGAAGCAAGTCATGGTTCCTTCTTGCTAACTGTGTAAAGGACAAGTGCTTCAGGGTTCATTCTCAATAGTGACCTGAAGAAGAGGCGAGAATGCAGGAAGAGGACAAAAGGCATCTCTTCACTTCGTCCTATATTCTCAGTGGGAGAATTAATTACATTATCCCTATATATCCTTAAACTAAGCCATTCTCAGACTCCATGCCTTTAACTGGGGAAGTGGCTTCCATAGTCCAGCCAAATTCCTAGTGCCCTTCTGGAGAGGGAATTCATGGAAATTTGTCTCAACGGCAGGGCCAGGGCAATGCCCTTGATTTTCATTCAAATGGGCCAACCTGTGTCCTTCACTACCACCACTAATTTAGGTAAACACTGCTAGTTTAAATAGCACAAAGGAGTATAATCAAAAATCACACAACAGAATCAAATAGCAAGTCTAAGCAATCACTAGGAGTCAGTGAAATTCAGACTGGAGTACGGTGGAAAGCAATGAAACAAACACCATCAGGACAAAAGGAGTCTTTAAGAATGAGGTAAAGTGTTGTCAGGGGAGGATGAGAGACAGGATTACAAAAAAAAAAAAAGTTGAGATATTTCAGATAAATCATGGCCCTTCTATGCAAACCACTACACACAGCTTCTTTTTGGTCACAATAGTAAACCCGGTCAGACAACTGGCTAAAAGGACTCAACGCTTGGCTACTTGGCTGCAGCCCCATAATGTCTTTCCTCATTTGAATAGTATTTTAGGAATGTTTTGTCAATGTGTCTGATGATTATTCACTTCTACTGCATTCCTCCCTTCACCACGATAATTATGGTCACAGTAACAATTTATTTTATAGACAGAACACTCACAATGCTAAATGATGACTTTTTAAAAATCTGTTAAGATTCATATATTTGTCCACATTTCCTAAAAAAGAAAAAAAAGTTAATTTTAACAATTGTTGCTCATAGCAACACAGGACAAAAGATTTTTCACATGCATAATCTAGGCATTTAATTAAAATTCACAAACTTGATCTCAAACCAAGTCAAATGTAGAAATGTAGGAAAACATAGAATCAGATATACAATATATTTCTAGCTACCATGAAGACAGAAAAAAAAAGTGCAGCAACCTGTAACAGGGATAAGGAATGTACAAATGAAAAGATTCCTCTTTAACCATAGTTTAGTGACTGCTTGTACACTTCCAGGTAAGTTTCACAGCATAAGTAAATCAAACAAAAACATGCCACACTCCCTCTGAATTTCTATCACTTCCTACTTATGAAGGCTCTTTACCCTGAATCCAAATCTAAGTAGTTTAAAGCAAACTATAACGTGGCAATCGACTGAAAGAAATTATTTTTCCTCTAAGACTGAGGCTCGACTATAAGAGTAGAGGTAAAAAATATCCATAACCGGCCAGGCACGGTGGCTCATTCCTGTAATCCCAGCACTTTGGGAGCCCAAGGTGGGTAGATCACGAGGTCAGCAGTTCAAGATCAGCCTGGCCAACATGGCAAAACCCCGTCTCTACTAAAAATACAAAAATTAGCTGAGCATGGTGGCACGAGCCTATAGTCCCAGCTACTTGGGGGGCAGAGGCAGGAGAATCGCTCGAACCCAGGAAGCGGTGGTTGCAGTGAGCCAAGATCGCACCATCGCACTCCAGCCTGGCACTCCAGCCTGGGCGACAGAGTGAGACTCCAAAAAAAACAAAGGATCCCCAATCAAGGTCTGCAGGCTGGGCATGGTGGCTCACGCCTGTAATCCCAGCACTTTGGGAGGCTGAGGCAGGAGGATCCCTTAAGCGCAAGAGTTCGAGACCAGCCTGGGCAACACAGGGAGATGAGACCTTGTCTCAGTGTTTTTTTTTTTTTTTTTTTTTTTTTTTGAGACGGAGTCTCGCTGTCACCCAGGCTGGAGTGCAGTGGCGCGACCTCGGCTCACTGCAGGCTCCGCCCCCCGGGGTTCACGCCATTCTCCTGCCTCAGCCTCCCGAGTAGCTGGGACTACAGACACCCGCCACCTCGCCCGGCTAATTTTTTGTATTTTTAGTAGAGATGGGGTTTCACCGTGTTAGCCAGGATGGTCTCAATCTCCTGACCTCGTGATCCGCCCGCCTCGGCCTCCCAAAGTGCTGGGATTACAGGCGTGAGCCACCGCACCCAGCCTCAGTGTTTTTTTTTTTTTTAAAAAAAAAAAAAAAAAGCTTTGTAATTTACATGTTTGTGGTAAAATCGAGGCTTTCTTGGATTATAGTAGACACCCATCAGGGTTTAAATTAATGAAAAAGCACTATAGAAAAGAATGTGGCTGGGCGCAGTGGCTCACGCCTGTAATCCCAGCACTTTAGGAGGCCAAGACGGGCGAATCACCTGAGGTCAGGAGTTCGAGACCAGCCTGACCAATATGGTGAAACCCCCTCTCTACCAAAAATACAAAAATTAGCCAGGCATGGTGGCGGGTGCCTGCAATCTCAGCTACCCAGGAGGCTGAGGCAGGAGAATCGCTTAAACCCAGGAGGCAGAGGTTGCAGTGAGCTAAGATCACGCCATTGCACTCCAGCCTGGGGGACAGAGCACGACTCCGTCAAAAAAAAAAAAAAAAAAAAAAAAAAAAAAGAATGTGGAAAAGCTGGAACTCTGCTTTATCATTTTGAAAATTCTCTATCCTTCATAATCAGTTCAACTTGTCTCGAAAAGGGAGGGGATATGCAGAAGTGCAGGTGGTGTAAGTGGCACATTTGAAAAGGAGATGGTTCCACAGAAGCCTAGATTGGGAAAAGCTGCGGGACGACACCAAACCGTTTTCAGAACCAGAGACAGGACAGGAATGAAGAGGATTTACAGCATATAGATCTCAGCCTCTAAAAGAACTGAAAACACTGGAACAAGGCAGAAATGACAGAATCAAATTAGGATTTATTTGAGCAACTAATATCCACAAGACATTGTACTGGGTATCCTGTAAGGCAGGATAAATAAATAATATTGTGCATGATTTAACTAAACAGAGCCTATAACCTAATTTGGGAAAATAAAAAATAAATTCTGAAAAAGTAATAGTTTAATTCAAGGAGTCAAAATACAGTACACATGTAGTTTTAATACAGATGCTAAAAACAGGTAGCATAAGAATTAAGCACTGGAAGATTATGTGTGGCTAAGTTGTTAAGGCAAACTTTAAGTGATGAAACTTCAGCTAAATCCTGAAGGAGGCTATATCTTCCAAAGCCAGGGAGGAGGCCAAAGGCCCTTCCTAGCAGTAACCAAAGGCAGTATCTTGTTAGATGCACAGCTTGGAAGTCAGACAGACACACTTGAGTTCTGCCACCACTTAACAGCTTTGTGCCCTTAGACAAGTCACTTAAACCCTTAAGTCTCAATTTCCTAAAATGGGAATAATAATGGTACCTATCAAAGTTTTATTCAATAGTTACTAAGAGCTTGTACAAAGCTGAGCATTGGAATACAATAGTGAACAAGACAGACACAATACCTGCCCTCATGAAGCTTGAGATAAATATATGAAGGGCTCTTCACATAACTTATGGTACTTGTCATCATCATCATCTTTAGCACAGTGGTGAAAAGTATAAGATACGTTCCAATAAATGGTGCAAAAACAGACCCATACACCAATGGAACAGGTTAGAAAAACCAGAAATAAAGTCGCACACTTACCACCATCTGGTCTTTGACAAAGCTGACAAAAATGAGCAATGGGGAGAGTACTCCCTATTCAATAAAAGGTGCTGGGATAACTGGCCAGCCATATGCAGAAGACCGAAGCTGGACCCCTTTCTATACCATATACAAAAATCAACTAAAGCTGGATTAAAGACTTAAATGTAAAACCTAAAACTATAAAAACCCTAGAAGAAAACCTAGGAAAAACCATTCTGGACGTAGGCCCTGGCAAAGATTTCATGACAAAGATGCCAAAAGCAACTGCAAAAAAAAGAAAACCGACAAATAGGACCTAATTAAACTAAAGAGCTTCTGAACAGCAAAAGAAACTATCAACAGAGTAACCTACAGAATTGGAGAAAATATATACAAACTATGCATCTGACCAAAGTCTGAAATCCAGAATCTATAAGGAACATAAATCAACAAGCAAAAAACAAACAACCCCATAAAAAATGGGCAATGGACATGAACAGACATTTCTCAAAAGAAGGCATATGAAAAAATTCTCAACATCACTGATTATTAGAGAAATGCAAATCAAAACCACAACAAGCTACCATCTCACACCAGTCAAAATGGCTATTAGAAAAAAGTCAAAAGATGCTGGCCAGGTTACAGAGGAAAGGGAATGCTTAAACACTGCTGGTAGGAATGTAAACTAGTTCAGCCACTGTGGAAAGCAGTTTGGAGATTTCTCAAAGAACTTAAAACAGAACTGCCATCCAACCGAGCAATCCCTTTACTGGGTATATACCCACAGGAATACAAATCATTCTGCCATAAAGACACATGCACATTTATGTTCACTGCAGCACTAATCACAATAGCAAAGACATAGAATCAACCTAAAGGCCCATCAAGGGTAGATTGGATAAAGAAAATGTGGTACGTGTACACTATGGAATACTATGCACCATAAAAAAGAATGAAATCATGATCTCTGCAACAACATGGAAGGAACTGTAGGCCATTATCCTAAGCAAATTAACACAGGAATAGAAAACCAAATACCGCATGTTCTCACTTATAAGTGGGAACTAAACAATGAGTACACATGGAAGCTAAAAGGGAACAACAGACATCACAGCCTATTTGAGAGTGGAAGGTGGGAGGAGGGTGAAGATCAAAAAACTACCTATGGGGATTAGCTGGGTGTGGTGGTGCCCACCTGTATTCCCAGCTACTTAGGAGGCTGAGGCATGACAATCGCTTGATCCTGGGAGGCAGAGGTTGCAGTGAGCAGAGATCTTGCCACTGCACTCTAGCCTAGGCGACAGAATGAGACTCTGTCTCAAAAATAAATAAATAAATAAACAACCTATGGGGTACTATGTTTATTACCTGGGTGATGAAATAATTTGTTCACCGAACCACCCGCAACACGCTATCTACCCACATAACAAATCCACGTGTGTACTCTGAACCTGAAATAAAAGTTGGAAGAAAAAAAAAAAGATATGTTCCAGTGAAAACAAATAAACCATCTTAGCTGAAACAAGATTTCACAAAAAATATTGCCATGTCTCAAGGCTCAATCCTGGAACCTCTCCTTTTCCTCTCTTCCAGTAATCTCATCCCATCCCACAACTTCAAATACTACCTATGTATAAACCAAATTTAGTATCTCTAGCTCTGAGCTGTTTCCTGAACAAAAGATTCTAGATCTGGGTATCTACTAGATTTCTCTATTTGTATGTCTTCATAGGGGTCTCACATTTTGTATTTCTTGCATTGCTATAAGCACCTGAAATGGGGTAATTTATAAGGAAAAGAGGTTTAATTGGACCTATGACTTCTGTAGGCTATACAGAAAGCATGGCCCCAGTCACCTGCTCAGCTTCTGGGAAGAGCTTCAGGAAGCTTACAATTATGATGGAAGGCAAAAGAGGAGCAGGCACATCACATGGCCAGAGCAGGAACAAGAGAGAGGGTGGCGGGGGGTGGGGGAGGAGAGGTGGTGCCGTACACTGAAACAACCAGATACTGCAAGAACTCACCCACTACCCGACCTCCTACCAGGCCCTACCTCCAACTAGGAATTACAAATTACAATAGTGGGGACACATATTCAAACTCTATCACACCTATACATCGGAAACAGAACTTTGGATTAGCAATCCAAATGGATACCAACCAACCACATTCTCCCTCGGTCTTTCCCTAACAGTAACTCTTTTATTCTCTCTTTTCCTCAAGCCTCATGTACCCACATCATGAGCAAGTTCTTTCATTTTTACCAAAAAAACATAAGTTTTTTAAGTAAAAACAAATCCACTCACTGCTTCCTACTGCCAAAGCCATCATCCTAGTGCAAGCTCTGATTGTTTCTCATCCAGATTATCTCACTAAAAAAACAAAATCTGTAATTCCTTCTCCATAGAGCAGTGATCTCTTTTTTAAAATAAGATCTTTAAAAAAAAAAAAAAAAGAAAGGCCAGGCACAGTGGCTCACACCTGTAAATTCCAGCACTTTGGGAAGCTGCAGAGGAAGGACTGCTTGAAGCCAGGAGTTTGAGACCAGCCTGGCAACATACTGAGGCTGTCTCTACAAACAAACAAAAATGAGTAAGATCATTTTGCATGCACCTGCGTGTGCACACACATACACACACACACACACACACAGGCCCCACCTTACCTCAGTTCAACTTAAAACTCTCCAGTAGCTCCCAAACAACCTTAAAATCTTGATGGTCTACAAGGTATACATGATAGGACCCCTTTCTATAGGTTGGTGCAAAAGTAATTGTGGTTTTTGCATTGAAAGCAATTACTTTTGCACCAACCTAATACTTCTCTGCCTCATGTCATAAGACCCTCCTCCCTCCGTTTCTACAGCAATCTATGCTGATGGAAATGTTCTGTATTTGCAGTGGTGCAATCTCAGCTCACTGTAACCTCCACCTTCCAGGTTCAAGTGATTCTCCTGCCTCAACCTCTCAAATAGCTGAGATTACAGGTATGCACCCCACACCTGGCTAATTTTTGTATTTTTAGTAGAGACGAGGTTTTGCCATGTTGGCTAGGCTGGTCTCAAACTCCTGACCTCAGGTGATCCACCTGCCTCGGCCTCCCAAAGTGCTGGGATTACACGCATGAGCCACCGTGCCCGGCGGAACTAAATTTCTAACTAAATTTTAACTAGTTTAAATTTAAATAACCACATACTCCTAGAAGGTATCATAGTGGAAAGTGCAGGGCTAGTACTTCTGTTTAGCCTTTTCTTCTGCCTAGACCACTCTTCCCCCCAGATCTTCACAAGAATGGCTCCTTCTTATCCTCATAGCTCAGCTAAATGCCAGCTCCTCAGAAAGGCCTTTCCTGACCACCTAACCCAAAGCAGCTCCCACTGACACTATTATCACTTCACCTTGTTTATTTTAATCAAAGCAAATTCACTATCTTTAGAATCTGTTTGCCTTCCCCAAAGTAGAATATAAAATCCATGAAAACAGAGATCTCACCTATTTCATTCAACGCTGTGTCCCCAAAATGTATGTGCTAGGCATATAGTGTTTCCAATAAATGTGTGACGAATAGTTTGATTGAATGAATGAATGCGTGACCGAGTGAATGACTAGGTGGTCAAGTCAGTAAAGTAAGCTGGGGACAAATTATGGAGGTTACTGGAACAAGGAAAAGGTCCTTCAAATGCATACATTTCATTTCTATGGGTAGAGGGCTCCGCCGTGTTAAGTGTCCCTGTGGGGACAGGCAAGCTAAGCACAAAGCATGAAGGGGCACACACGAAGCAGGTCTCTATCCTCAAATAACTTAGAATCAATTTTATGAAAAGCTCCTTACACATGAGACCTTAGGAAATCTCTCAAGAATGCATCTACATACGTTCTACAGGCATACCTTTAGGGGTAAATGAAGGACTGAAAGTAGAGTTAGACAATCAAGTTAGTTTTGCAGTCTTTCGATCTACAATACCAAACCAGGGCGCTGATGTTATGTTAAACATTCTGCCAAGTTAAATACTGGTTTCTAGTCATGCTGTCCTATAAGAAATATCATTAGCTATGTCATTTAGAAGAAAAGGGGAAGGGAGGCAAAGAGGGAAAAAAGTAAATGATCTGGCCGGGCGTGGTGGCTCACGCCTGTAATCCCAGTACTTTGGGAGGCCACGATGGGACAACTGCTTGAGGCCAGGAGTTGGAAACCAGCCTGGGCAACATGGCGAAACCCTGACTCTACAAAAAGTACAAAAAGACTTAGCCAGGTGTGGTGCCGCACCCCTGTAGTCCCAGCTACTTGGAAGGCTGAGGTGGGAGGATCACCTGAGCCCAGGGAGATTGAGGCTGCAACCAGCTGTGATCACGCCACTGCACTCCAGCCTGGGCAACAAGAGTGAGACCTGGTCTCAAAAAAAAAACAGAAAGTAAATGATCTGTTTTTATCAAACTCAAACACTGATAACCAGCAGATAAGGAAAGAACATATGGTGTGGACAGAATTACCGACCAGCCCAAAATTACACCTAGACCAGTAAGTCAACAAAACTGATAACCCAGTGATACTATCTACAAAGTAGATTCCACGCATTCATTCACTGTCATAGTTTCAAAGAAAAAAAAAAAGACTGGAATTCTAATGTATCTCTATTAAAAACCATAATGCTAAGGAAAACTGCAGAGTAGATTCAAGTTTCACACTAAATGAAACTACATGCTCTTCAAATCTTGTGCAGTCAAAGTTGTCTACCACATTTTAAACTTAACTGAATATCACTGCCACTTCATACCAATTACGCAATTATAAAATGCATAACTGTCAATAAAGTATGTAACGTATTCTACAGTCCATTAGTAAGTCAGAATTTTATTTTATTTTTTGAGACGGAGTCTCGCTCTGTCGCCCAGGCTGAGGTGCAGTAGCGCGATCTCCGCTCACTGCAAGCTCCGCCTCCCAGATTCACGCCATTCTCCTGCCTCAGCCTCCTGAATAACTGGGACTACCGGCGCCTGCCATGACGCCCAGCTAATTATTTTATATTTTTAGTAGAGATGGGGTTTCACCATGTTAGCCAGGATGGTCTCAATCTCCTGACCTCGTGATCCGCCCGACTCAGCCTCCCAAAGTGCTGGGATTACAGGCGTGAGCCACCGCGCCCAGCCCTGTAAGTGAGAATTTTAATCAAGGGTTTGTAGCACCAATCTCTATAATTCAACATTTACCTCTGTTGTTCACATTCAGAACTGGTGACCAACACAACCCAGGCCACACCAAAAAACAACACTGCACATGCAGCAGGAGCAAAGTTCACACCAAAGAAAAGCCTCTTCGCCTTCCAAATCTTGACATACTCATTTTCACAAAAATACCAGGGACACTTACTTAGTTAAAAGTGATTATTTGCATAACACGATGTCTATGCTTCTTTAAAATTAAGTTTCCTACCTCCACTCCTAGTGAAACCAAAGTACATTAAATGTACACCTTTATTCAAATGCTCTATTGGAACTATTGTAATTCCTCATGAGCTACAGGAGTGGAAAAACAGCTCCCAATACATAACTCTGTTAGTGCATGACTACCTCACTTCCGAGCTGGCTCCATTTTGGAACCATGATTTGTTTACTGACATCAGGGCAAACAGTATAGGAAAAATTACTGACAAAGCAAAAAAAAAAAAAAAAAAAATCAGCTCTGCAGAGCAGTCTTTGGGACATGCTTCAAAGTGACAGGCATCATAAGGATAATATATGGAATAATTTTTGGTTGATCATCACCTAGTAATTTTATAAATATTATCAGTACGCCACAAGAAAGTCAGTATTTCTAACTACCAAAGTGTAATACTATCTACTTCCAACAGTCAAGTATAAACAAACAACTATGGTACTTCCAAAAATTCATTTTGCCTGTTTTTCTCATGTCCTATGTACAATTCTTCTTAAGAATTATACAGCAGCGCCTGGTATCTGGTATTTATTGAGTGACCAGGGTTGAGCTGTCTCTACACCACAAAAACAATCTCTACTTAAGGCCCTGCCATGGCAAAGCCAGGTGCCCTAAGATGTCTCTTGATTTTCCATCAAAATAATCATGAGGTATACAGAATCCACAGGCTGCTACATTTGAACAGGGACCCATGAAATCATTCTTACCTTAAGAGTAACAGACCTATTTCCACTACCATTAGGTCCAGCTACTTCAAAGAACCAGTTTGGAAAACTAACTAAGGTGCTGCATTTCCTTGTTTAAAAAAAAAAAAAAAAAAAAGTAACATGAGATACAAGACAGCTCCTCAAATTCAGCACCCATGTCTGACTCACCTTTGTCCCACACAGTAGCTAGAGTCCAAATCCCTTGTGGAATAAATCAGGGGTTCCCAACCCCTAGCCACAGACTGGTACCAGTCAATGGCCTGTTAGGAACTGGGCCGCACAGCAGGAGGTGTGTGGTGCGAGCAAGCATGACCGCCTGAACTCCGCCTCCTGTCAGATCAGTGGTGGCATTAGATTCTCATAGGAGAGCGAACCCTGTAATGAATTGCACATGTGAGGGATCCAGGCTGTGCACTCCTATGAGAATCTAACTACTCCCTGATGATCTGAGATCCAACAGTTTCAGCCTGAAACCATCCCTCGCAACTCCCCCAATCCCATTCTGTGGAAAAATTGTCTTCCACAAAACCAGTCCCTGGTGCCTGAAAGGTTGGGGACTGCCGGCATAAAAGAATGTGCAATGATCACTAATAAATGTGCCATTTTATCATAAAAGGTTAATATTTATAGAAACATTTAAAAAACACTGCTATAAAATTTGTAAAGACAATGGCAAACTTTTTCTGTAAAGGGCCAAAGTAAACATTCCAGGCTTTGTGAACCACATTCAGTCTCTGTCACATATTCTTCTTTATTTTTGTTTGTTTGTTTACAACCTTTCATGATTTAAAACCCATTCTTAGCTGGAGGGCTAAAATGAGGCCTACAAAGAAGAATTTTCATATAAACAACAAACATGCTTACACTTCCACCAAAGAAAATCATCTTTTAAAATTTTATTTTTTAGAGCAGTCTTAGATTTATAGAAAAAAAAGACAAAATTAGTGTGGAGAGTTGCCATATATAGTCCACACTTACTTTTCCCTGTTAGTATGGTACATCTATTAACATTAACAAAATTAACTACAATCCGGCTGGGCGTGGTGTCTCACGCCTGTAATCCCAGCACTTTGGGAGGCCAAGGCAAGCAGATCACTAGGTCAGGAGTTCAAGACTAGCCTGGCCAACATGGTGAAACCCCGTCTCTACTAAAAATACAAAAATTAGCTGGGTGTGGTGGCACATGCCTGTAATCTCAGCTACTTGGGAGGCTGAGGCAGGAGAATCGCTTGAACCCAGGAGGCTGAGGCTGCAGTGAGCCGAGATCGCACCACTGCACTCCAGCCTGGGCGAAAGAGCGAGACTGTGTCTCAAAAAAAAAAAAAAAATTTTTAACTACAATGTATACGTTATTCAGATTTCCTTAGTTTCCACCTAATGTCCTTTTTCTAGCCCAGGACTCCTCCACCCCTGGGACACATTACATTTAGTCTTGGTGTCTCCTTACGCTCCTCGTGGCTGTGAGGGTTTCTCAGACTTTCCTTATTGGTCAGGACCTTGATGGTTTTGAGGGGTGCTGGTCAGGTATTTTACAGGATAACCCTCTACTGGGATCTAGTAGGTGTTTTTCTCAAGATTACACTGGAGTTACTATGGTTTTGGGGGAGAAAGACCACAAAGATAAAATGCCATTGTCACCACATCACCTCAAGGGAGTATCAGCGGGACTTAGTGCCCTGGATGTTCCCCTTGATCACCTGATAGAGGCAGCGCTTGTTAGGCTTGCTCCTGCCATTTTTTAAAAAAACAATGAACAAAAATAAATTTAATTCTTGGCATATATAACGAGCTAAAAGGAAAAGCCTTTACATGTCAAATCATTTTGAATAAGCTGATGTGTATACACTGCACATGATTCATTACGTGACTCACACAAATGCCTCATAAAATATATCACATTTGAAATAAAGAAAAAAATTAATATATACTTTGCCAATATATTCTGCTTTTAATTCCTTTCAACTGTTTTCCCTGTGAGTGTTTAGGAAGAAGGTACCCTTAAGCTGAATTACAGGAATATAGAGAAAATTTAACAGATAATATTCAAAATTTTCTTTCACTTTTTAAATGATGATTATGCACACTAGATTTTAGGCAAGCTGAGCTGGGACCAAATCTTATCCATCTTTATCTCCCAGAGTCCAGGGTACCTGCCTGGTTGATACAATAAAAACTGTTAATTAATGTATATCTATAATGTCAGTATTAAATAATCACTCAAAGCAATCAGATAGGGGGAAAAGGGAAGAGCAATGTGAGACTAAAAAAACCCTCTAATTTCTCTTACCTAACTTTTTATTGATCAAGTTAAGAGTGAGAGTACACAAACAAAAAGAGGGCAGAATAGCAACAGCTATAAAAGGCTAGAATAAAGGGGGAAGGCTTGGGTCAAATTAAGGCTATCAAAACACTATGAAGAGGGAAATGCAAATCAACACCACAGTAAGATCCTACCTCACACCCACTAGAATAACTTTAAAAAAAAGAAGTGAGGCCAGGTTTGGTGGCTCACATCTGTAATCCTAGCACTTTGGGAGGCCAAGGTAGGCAGATCACTTGAGGTCTGAGGTCAAAAGTTCAAGACCAGCCCAACCCCGTCTCTACTAAAAATACAAAAATTGCCCAGGCATGATGGCTTGTGCCTATAATCCCAGCTACTCAGGAGGCTGAAGTGGGAGGATCTGTAAACCCTGGAGGTGGAGGTGGAGGTTGCAGTGAGCCGAGACCACCACTGCACTCCAGCCTGGGCAAGAGAGACCAGCTCCATCTCAAAAGATGAAAGAAAAGAAAAAAAGAAAAGAGAGAAGAGAAGAGAAGAGAAGGAAAGAGAAGAGAGAAACACAAAGAGGAGAGAAGGAGAGAAAGAGAGAGAAGTGTTGGTGAGGATGTGGAGGAATTTGCACACTCATACCCTGCTGGTGGGAATGTAAAATGGTGGTAAACAGTCTAGCAGTCTCCTCAAAAAGTTAAACATAGAATTGCCATATGACCCAGCAACTCCACTTTTAGATATGTATATACTGAAGAGAATTGAAGACACACATTCATACAAAAACTGTACAGGGATATTCATAGCAGTATCATTCATAATAGCCAAAGAGTGGAAACAACCCAAATGCACATCAGCTAATGAAAGTACAAAATATGGTATATCCACACAATTGAATATTATTAAGTCACGAAAAAGGATGCAGTAGTACAATAAAAGCTACAACACGAGCCTTGAAAGCATTACACTAAGAAAAAAAGAAGCCAGATACAAAGGGATACAAATTTTATTATTCCATTTATATAAAATGTCCAGAATAGGCAAATCCAGAGACACAAAGTAGAACAGTTGCTGCAAAAAGCTGTAGAGATGGGAGATGAATGAGAAGTGAGTTCTTAATAGGTAAGGGGTGGTTTGTTTTGGGGGTGATTAAAATGTTCAGGAATTATACACTGTTTATGGTTTCATAACAATGAATATACTAAAAACTAAGGTGTAGTCTTCAAAATGATAAAAATGATTAATTTTATGCTGAGGAATTTTTTTAATCTAATAAAGATAAAATAATTGGGAAAAATCACTGAAGACACTGAAAATATTGTGAACCTATACTTTGATAAATCATTTGTAACTCACAACTTACATACACACTGTGCCTTTAAAAATCCCTTTCCTCAGCCGGGCATGGTGGCTCATGCCTGTAATCCCAGCATTTTGGGAGGCTGAGATGGGCAGATCACCTGAGGTCAGGAGGAGACCAGCCTGGCCAACAAGGTGAAACCCCATCTCTATTAAAAATACAAAACTAGCTGGGCGTGGTGGTGAGAGCCTATAATCGCAGCTACTCAGGAGGCTGAGGCAGGAGAATTGCTTGAACCTTGAACCCAGGAGGCGGAGGTTACAGTGAGCCAAAATCACGCCACTGCACTCCAGCCTGAGCAACAACAATAAAACTCTTGTCAAAAAAAAAAAAAAAATCCCTTTCCTCTTCTACATTATTCTGTGGTAACTTTTTCAGTAACAGGAGTTTCAGAAATGCATAAAGAAACAAGTCCAAAATTCTTTTTTTTTTTTTTAAGACAGAGTCTCGTTCTGTCACCCAGGCTGGAGTACAGTGGCGCGATGTCTGCTCACTGCAAGCTCCGCCTCCCAGGTTCACGCCATGCTCCTGCCTCAGCCTCTCAAGTAGCTGGGACTACAGGCGCCTGCCACCACACCCGGCTAATTTTTTGTATTTTTGGTAGAAACAGGGTTTCACTGTGTTAGCCAGGATGGTCTCCATCTCCTGACCTCGTGATCCACCCGCCTTGGCCTCCCAAACTGCTGGGATTACAGGCGTGAGCCACAGCGCCCAGCAAGTCCAAAATTCTAACACAAGATCAGTTTGACCAATTTCAATCAAGTTCATAGGAACCAGGGCATATATACAGACTCAAGCCCTATCATAAGGAATTCACAGTGTATTAGGGCTAACACTGTTTCCTGCTAATTTAATAACTCCTGCATCAGCAAGAAGAAGCTGGCCATGCCCCTCCAAAGTGATAATCTCATTTTCCCACAGACAATTACTGAAAATAAGTAAGCAAGAGCCATTTACAAGGCAAAGCAGGGCCCGGCAGTGTGGGCCAACAGACAACTTCCATGCTTTTCCTGGTGCACCTGGGCTTCCTCTGCTTAAATTTAAATACCAACTTGCTTGAAGGCCACATGTCACAATGGCTGACTATGTAGATGAAGCTTAGGGATTTGCAGCTCAAAACAAATAACATATTTAAAGATAATAGTATGCCAGCAGTTTGGAAGGCTGAGGCGGGCAGGTAACTTGAGGTCAGGAGTTCGAGACCAGCCTGGCCAACATGGTGATACCGCATCTCTACTAAAAATACAAAAATTAGCCAGGTGGCATGCACCTGTAATCCCAGCTACTCAGGAAGCTGAGGCAGGAGAATCGCTTGAACTCAGGAGGCACAGGTTGTAGTAAGCCGAGATCGTGCCACTGCACTCCTGCCTGGGTGACAGAGCCAACTCCGTCTCAAAAAATAAATAAATAAAATATTTATTTTATTTAAAAAGCAATTATTGTCCTGAGTCTTCCAACAAAAGTACACTGCAAACTATGGACTATTAATATCACTGGAGAACTCTTAGTCCCTCAAATATACTAAGCAACTATAGTACTGTTCACTCCAGCAAGCATTATACCAAACTGTGTTAAAAAGAATATTTCTTTTGGAATTTTTGGAAGACAGCATACTTTAAATTAGTGCTTCCTAGAGTGATTTTTTTAATCCTCTTTTAACAACCTCTCCACACTTCAAATACTATAATCACTCAAATAATTCACAGTAATCATTTGGCACCCAGACTCAGAGCCTGCTGGAGAGGAACAATTCCAGCAGTCTATGACAGTGGCAGTTGTGATTAAGACTATCAAGGTTCATTTGGTTTTCTTTGCTCTTGTAAGTAATTCTCATATTTATACCATTACTCAAAATGTAACAGCTCAATTCCCTTATTATTTTAAATCTAACTGGAAAGTCAGCTGTCTCTGTTGGTGGTTATGGGTTTATTTTTTGAAAGCCCAACAGTAAGAATCTGGAAATAAGAGAGTAGCTCAATTAATATGCTTTCATTAATTTAACAAACTGTATTCATTAACTAAATTAACCAACATTTATTTAACATCTACCATGTATAAAGGATTCAAAAAGCAGTAATAAGCAATCAGGGACTCAAGGAGTTTACACTCTAGCAGTGGGTTGATAGAAATTACTTAATTTGCCAGCCTGGCCAACATGATGAAACCCCACCTCTACTAAAAAAAATACGAAAAATTAGCTGGGCGTGGTGGTGGGTGCCTGTAATCCCAGCTACTCGAGAGGCTGAGGCAGAAGAATCCCTTGAACCCAGGAGGCGGAGGCTGCAGTGAGCTGGTATCGCGCCACTGCACTCTAGCCTGGGTGACAACGCAAGACTCTGTCTCAAAAAAAAAAAAAAAAAGAAATTACTTAGACTTTGAAAGAAAGACAAGGCCAGGCCGGGCGCGGTGACTCACGGCTGTAATCTCAGCACTTTGGGAGGCCAAGGTGGGCAGATCACAAGGTCAGGAGATGGAGACCATCCTGGCCAACATGGTGAAACCCCATCTCTACCAAAAATACAAAAAAATTAGCTGGGTATGGTGGCGAGTGCCTGTAATCCTAGCTACTTGGGAGGCTGAGGCATGACAATCACTTAAACCCAGGCGGCGGAGGTTGCAGTGAGGCGAGATCGCATGAGGTTGCAGTGTGGCAAGATCGCACCACTGCACTCCAGTCTGGCGACACAGCAAGACTCCGTTTCAAACAAAAAAAAAGAGAAAGACAAGGCGGGGAGCGGTGTCTCACGCCTGTAATCCCAGCACTTTGGGAGGCCGAGGCGGGCAGATCACCTGAGGTCAGGAGTTTGAGACCAGCCTGGCTAACATGATGAAACCCCATTTCTACTAAAAATACAAAAAATTAGCCGGGTGTGGTGGCAGGCACCTGTAATCCCAGCTACTCGGGAGGCTGAGGCAGGAGAATCGCTTGAACCCGGGAGCTGCAGTAAGCCGAGACCACGCCATTGCTCTCCAACTTGGGCAACAGAACGAAACTCCGTCTCAAAAAAAGAAAAAAAAAAAAGACAATACAGAGCTCCTCAGATCCTAGTCATATGCCTCAAACAGGTGTGGAGAGTCAAAAGTTAACTGTGACATCAATGATATACCCAGCTAGCAGCCCTTCCTCCCTTCTCACCCTCCCACCCCCTAAGATTATTTTTATTCAATTAGAAGGTACAGGTTGCTCAACATCTGACCCTAGCCATAAGCCACAGATTAGTGTCTATCAGTGGGTTTTAATGGAAAGTCACTTTGCATGGTGTGAAATCTTTCAGTTCAACTAGACAAAGTCATTGTATCTCTGGGTAACACTCAATCCAAGAACAGAAAATGAGCAAAATTCTACTGGGAGTTGGTAAAGCCAACTCACCCTATCTCTGAGGCCTGCCCACTTTAGCTCCATACTCCTCCAAAAGGCAATGACGCCAATTCATCCCACTTTTTTCTCCTTTGTTGAATGTAATTTTAAAAAAAAAAAAAAAAAAGCACCAGGCCATTTGGCCAAGACCTATGGCCTACCATAAACACCAATTGGTATGGTCAAAAGGGTCCATGGTGAGCAAAAAAAGAGGGGGTAAACCTACAAAATAACACTCGGGGAGTGGGCCCATGCAGGCAGGGTAGGGGGACAAGGAATTAATCACAAACAGGGAGATTTCCCCAGGATTAGCCTAGTCAATCAGCCTGAAAAATAAACACTGGGCGAAAAGGTTCTGCCCCTCTGTGCACTCCACCCAAAGACCCCTGAACATGCCCAAGCGTTCAGACTAAAGGAATGATTAAGGACACATGCTGTAGAGTCAAGCTGTCTGGCTTTAAATCCTAGCTCCACACTTAACAAGGGCTACTTCTCTGTAACTCAATTTCCTCATCTGTAACTGGAAGATGACAATAGTACCTACCTCACAGGACCAATGGAGAATGAAATGAGATCACAGTTAAAGAGCTTAGCAGAGTGGCTAGCACACAATAAACACTCAGTAAATACTGCCCATGCTAGTATTTCTACTATTTCCAGGGTCACTCAGTTCCTAAACTGGAATGTCAACACTACACTAATACAATTAGGCTGGGCCCTAATGGTGAGCCCACAAACACCCCTATGAAGAAGATTATATTATCCTCATTTTACAGCTGAAACATGGAGGTTTAGGGGGATTCAGAAACTCACGTAAACTTACTCAGTCAATAAGAGTAAGAGGCGGAGCAATAAAAGCTTTGACCACATCCCAGCAAAGTTTGAATGATGTCATTTACCTCCAAAAGCTTAAAAGCATTTTAGAATTATGCTTCAGCATTCTGGCATGACTACCTGTTGAATGAAATTATGTTCTTATAAAATCCCCTAGCCTCCCCTACTAAATCAGCATAATTATCTGTATAATCAGAAATATTCAACAAATTCTGATAGACTATCAAAAACACAAAATTCTTTTCCTTAACAGAATAACATAAAAAATACGCAAGGTAAATCATCGTGACCATTCTAATTAAATGGCTTAAATAGTTCAAAAGTACTGCAGACCCATAGTATATCAAGTTGTTTTTCTTTCAGGATTTGTAAGGTGATTTTGCAGAAGAATCCACACACTCCTATTGGCCTGTGTAACATCTCTCTTTCCATGTTTGATAAGTGTGTAACAAAACTGACAAGAGTTAATAGTTACTCCAAATATACGTTCCCACCACCTCTTACTCTATTTAGTAAGATTTAGTCACTTAATTGCCCTAAAAGAAAATATAATCAAATTTAAACTGAGTATATAATGGTGACTCTGATCTCACAGAATATCTTTTAAAACTCTAATACTGAGATCCAGAAATATTTGTAAGTTGTCAAATTTATGTCTCTAAATATTTAAGACCTAACAGCTGCAAGGAAAATTGGAAAAATAAAAAGCTATCTTAGACGAAACTATTTGTCCCCATCCAATGAATTGTTTACCCAGTTTCCTGAAAATAGTTCATAATAATTACTAATCTATTAAGAGTTTAAAATAAAGGACATGCTTGACTTGTGAAAAAAGTAGTGATATGGATATGCCAAGTCATATAATTTCACTCCACTTTCTATTTACTTTACCCAGACATTACATATTCTTGTAATCCTTTCTGGTAAACACAACTGAGATAATATAGTAAAACATGTAAACCGAAGGAGAAGAGAACCAAGAATGCCTAAATATTTCAAGAATTTATTGCTATTTCAATTACTTGAAACTCCAAGTATCAGAAAGCAGAAAGAATTACCACACAACTGTAAAAGTCAAATATTTATACAGGTGCCTTAAAAGCCGCAGTTGGGTGCACACCATCAGCACTGACATTTACTATCTGTTAAGTAGTTTCAAAGTGCAATGGCATAAGTCAAATAACTGGCTTGGAGCGTGAAGTTTACGACAACAACTAGCATGTCTGGAGAGACTGTGAAGGTGTGATGCCTGTCACAATTTTCATCAGGCCAGCAACAGGCAGCCAGGCTGCGGCAAGACCGAACCTCAGCACAGGTGCCTTTTCTCATTTCAGGAGGGAAACCTAGGCCCGTAGCTTCATGGATAATTGAACAAGGCTTGTTCCATAAATTTATAATGTTATTTATAACTTTCTTGTAATTGCTCTTTAATAGCATTCAAAAACAACATTTTTAGGGCAAAAGTAACTGAGACTATAAAGTAAGAATTTCAGCTTCAAATTGAGAAAAGGGAAAATGTTAAATAGGAGAAGCACCTAAAAAGGTTATAAAGCCCAAAGGGCCACATTCAATAAAAAGTTATAATTTTCAGAAATGACAAAAGTCCAGTTGTCGAAGTTATCCCTGGTGGTACGTTATTTAAATTTACAATTAGGAATATCTCCTTAATGGATAATTTACAAATGTATAATTAGGAATACCTCCTATTATTCTTACAATAATTCTAAGAAATTTTAAGGGTAAAAAAAAATGGGACACAGAAACATTTGTGAAACTTCAGTTCCTGAACTAATTTAAAAAACAAAAAACAAAGAAACCAGGCTAAGCTCAAATCAGAGTTCCCCAATACCCAACGTTAATTTCACTACATCTCCCTTCCAAACAGAATATGCCTGTTCACGATCTGGGAGTCGGTTCAAGCTTTCAGGTGAAGACTAACGATAGACAGTGAAACCCCTAAACGCGCGTTTTTAAACTCTGAGGGGCAAAGTCAGTCACACCCACTAGCAGGCCCCGGCGCGGGGCGAGAGCCCCTTCCCAGCTCGGGACCTCCGGCCAGTCTGGGCGCCCCCGCCAAGAGCTCGCAGCCCAGTCTCCGGCGCCAAGGACGGCCTGAGGGATGCCACAGGTGGCCCGGAGGGCTCGTTCCCCACCTGGCACTGAGGCCCTTGCCCACCCCCGCTGCCCAGAGGCCGAAGGTGCCCTGCAGCCTCAACGTGGGCACCTCGAAGCCTAAGAAAGTTCCTAACAGGGCTCAGGTAGCCCCTCGGGTCCGTTAGCCTGGCGTGCGGCGTCGGCCCGGGGCAGCGACTCCAGCCTTGCCTCGGGGCCGGGCGTGTCGCAGGGTCCTCGGAGGGGCGTCGGGAAGCCGGTGGGCGGAGGAGCCCGGGTACGGCCGGCTCCTCGGCCCCGCCGGAGCAGCCAGCCCTACACCCCTCCCGGGACCCCTCGGGGCACCGCGGGCCGCCGCCGCCCCCGCCCCCCGCGCGGCCGGGTCTCCGGGACAACAGCCGCCGCGTCCAAACGGGCCCGCGCCCCCGCGGCCGGCGCCCACCTGTCCCGGGGGTCGATCCAGCTGGTCCTCCTGGTGTTGTGGTCAATGTAGAAGACCTTGCCGTCGTAGTCCCTGGCCTCCTCCCAGCCCCGGGGCAGCGGCAGCTGACCGCTCCCGGCCCTCCTAGGCATGGTCGGCGGCCTCGCCGGCGAGCGGCGCCTCCATAGGTACCGGGCGCGGGACGCGGCGGGAACGCAGCTGCCGGGCCCGGCTGCCAACCCGCGACGCGGGCGCCGGCGAGGGGCTGAGGGGCGCGGGGCGCGGCGGAACCACGCGCGGGAGGTGCCTCAGGAAACGCTGTTCGCGGCCCCGCTGGGGATCAGTCCACCATGTCTGCGTCGGAGCCGGCGAGCGAACCCTCCTCCCCTTCGCCGCCGCTGCCTCCGCCTCTTCCTCCTCCTCCGCCCCGTCCCCCTGTGGCCGCCGAGGGTCGCGGCGCCCAGGCTGCCGGAGCCGCCGCGGTCTGGGCTCGGATCCGGGAAGCTGCGGCGCGGCCGCGGTAGCGACGGGCCCCTCATTTGCATGCGATTAGCATGCGCCCGCCCCCTCATCTGCATGCGCATTCCTCCCGCCGCATTCCTGAGCTTAACCCCGTCGCTGCCGGCGTCGTCGCACCAGCTCGGGCGCACTGCCCAAGCGGGGCCGCGGCTCCAGGTGGGAGGGAGGCGGGCGAAGGAATGTGCGGCCCGCTCCCTCCCCTTGACCCCAGATAGCTCCCCTGGGCCAAACGCCTAGAGGTTTTAGAGTTTCTGGACGGGGAAGATTGCAAAAAAGTCTCTGCAACCTTCTCAACCTCCTTCGTCTTCTAGGGAAACCACAAAACTTTCAAGAGGAAAGGGGTGGCGGGGGGGAGCTCTCCTCGGGAGAAAAAACCTCAACAAGCGGAGAGGGCACAAAGGCTCCCCACGCCGCGCCCCGAGCCCCTCCGGCACCCCAAGGGCGGTCCGGCGTGGTGGGAAAGCGCCAAGCCCCGGGAGCGCGTCGGTGGGTCCGGGACGGCGGGGCCTCCGCAGGGCTCCCGGCCCTCGGTGACCTCGGCTGAGACCGCGAGCCGCGCGGCGGAAAGCGGAGGAACTCCCGTCCGGCCCTGGAGCCGCCCGCGCCGCCCCCGGAGTCACCCGCCGCCCTTTCGCGTCCGGGCGCTCCAGCCGCGGGGCCCCGAAGGCTCCCCGTCCCTGGCTTCCCCTGCGGGTTCGGGGCGGTTGGCCGTGGACGCGCCCCGAGTCCAGTCCCTTCCGTCCAGCCGCCCGCCCCAGGATGTCCCGCCACCGCAGCCCTGCCGTGGCCAGGAGGTGTGGGCGGCCACGCCGGAGGGACCCACGGCGGCGCCGGACGCCCGCCCTTCCTAGGCCCTGGCCTGGCCGGGGTGGGCCGGGACGTTCCCTGTTGCACAGGCATTTATTTATTCAGCAGCTACTACGTGCTGGCCGGCACTGCCGAGGGACAGGACGCCTGCCCCAGGCGGGACAATGCCGTGTGCAGCGCTGGCGGGGCCTGGACCCCAAGCTTCAGGGTCCCCAGCCCCTCAGTCAGAGGGGGCACCTCCCAGGCCCTGGACTCCTCTCCAGCCGGGTCTACACCACCGTCCCCCGTCATCTTCTTCTGGGTTACTAAGCAGCTTCTTTTAAAATAGCAACACCGAGGAAGGCCCCGAAGCCCAGTCTTGCACCTCGTGGTGTGAAGTCATTTAATCCTGCCCGCTAATGCGTAAGGACTTTCCACCGTGTGCAGGACTCGGCGCCGGGCAGCAGCTCTCGCAGGGTTTGAAGCGACCTCCGCCTCCCCTGCGGGTTCACAGGCCGGCGAGGGAGTCGCGTGAAGGAGATTCGCTACTGTGCGAGCCTGGCCTGCGCGGCATGGGCAGCAGCTGTCCGGGGCTGGGGACGGCTTTTGGCTCCCCAGGCCATCCCGTCGGGGCATCTGCGGCCAATCTCGAAGGTGGAGAGGCTCAGGGTTGGAACAGACTTCACGGAAGGGGTCCTAGAAGAGGAAAGGGGTCGCATTTGCCCTTAGAGCAGTCTGGGCGTGAAGCGGAAACGAAACCACCAGAAACTCTGGAGAGCTTGGAGCACCTGGGAAGGAGCAACCAGAGTGGGCCGGAGGTAGGGAAGGAAGGCACCGACGGCGAATTCGCCCGCTTTGACCGCCTTTAGGGCGGCCGCTTGTGCAGCCAGCCTTCTGGAAGGTGTGCGCTTGGTGAAGAGAAGCCCTCACCTCCGGATCTGTGTTCCGCCCCAGTCCATTAATCAGGAGGTGATCACATAAGTCAAGCTTCTCTAGTTCCCGGTGGAATGAGACGCCCTGGTGGGGTCTTAAGGTTGAACGTTTGAATACTGTAAAAAAGATGGGACCTGCCTACAATTAATCTCTCACACTACTGAGCGAATGTTCGTTGTTTTGGACTTCCCTAAATTGGCCCAAATGCATAGCCAACACTTGCATTGTGGTGTACTAACAACAACATTCAGCACCAAACCAAACCATTCTTATTTAAACCTTGCTTCCCAGCTTATTTATTTCCCAAACAACTTGAAAACATTTGTTATACTAAAATGTCTACATTTTACTATTTAAAAAAAAGTAACACACTTTGCTGCTGCCATAATTTTATGTCACTGAGATGAACTATTCTACAATACTTGTAATTTCAAATTTGTTAAACTTTCAGCTAAGTAGTTTTACCCAAATTCTAAAACCAGTGAGGAATCCAAAATAGCACGCAGCATTAAATGACGTTTATTGTTCCATAAATCTTCAGACTTCAAAAAGAAACGCTAAATAGACAAACAGAACTCTAAAGCAATTAAGAGACAACAAGCTCGCTGCTTCTTCCCCACTGATTGGCAAGGAAACATTTGGTCACACAAAAGCCGTTAAAATGACAGAAAGGAGAGTTGCCACTCTCTAGCCTTTTTTGTTCTGATCAAGTTTGAACTCTGCTGTTTGGAGTTCACACAATTTACGTAGTAACAAGACCTTCAGAGAATTCCTAACGGTCAAGACAGTGAAATTGCATTTATATCTGTAAAAGGAAAAGAAACATGAAGATTATCCCCATTTTAGAGGTGGACACATTTAGATTTGATTTGGGCTCCAAATGATCCTTGGCAGAGAAAGATGATGCAATCCGGTGTCCAGGACGCCATATTGCCCTAGCCTGGAACCGTGTTCTAGCCGCTGAAGAGCCTATTCTTTGGCTTTCAAAATGTTCTTTTCTCCTAGCTTTACGTTTTCTCTCCAGCGCTAAATGGTGGGGATAAGCCGCCATTAGCAAAGCTCCCACTGTCAATGTACTAATCTTGAGTGGCAGAAAAATTAGTAATATCAAAAATGGGAGTAGACAATGAAAATTATTTTAAAAGATAATTCTATTATGTACAAATTTAAAAGATATCAGGCGGGCCAGGCGCGGTGGTTCACGCCTGTAATCTCAGCACTTTGGGAGGCTGAGGTGGGCGGATCACCTGAGGTCAGGGGTTCGAGACCAGCCCGGCCAACATGGCAAAATCCCGTCTGTGCTAAAAAATACGAAAATTAGTCAGGTGTGGTGGCAGGCAGCTGTAATCCCAGCTACTCGGGAGGCTGAGGCAGGAGAATCGCTTGAACCTGGGAGGCGCAGGTTGCAGTGGGCCGAGATCCTGCCACTGCACTCCAGCCTGGACAACAGAGCAAGACTCCATCTCAAAAAAATAAAATAAAAATAAAATATATCACGCACACCTATAGTCCCAGCTGCTCAGGAGGCTGAGGCAAGAAGATCACTTGAGGCTAGGAGTTCAAGGCACGATAACCGTGCTTTTGAATAGCCACTGCACTCCAGCCTGGGCAACATAAGGAGACTCCACCTCTTAAAAAAAATATTTATATGTAAACACACACACACACACACACACACACACAGACACACACACACCTTTAATCCAGCAATCCCAGTACAATTATTTTCCTGTGACATTAAAGTTGCTCAAGATATAGGAGGATATTCACTGCAGCGTGTTTGATAATAACAAAGCCAGAAAAACCACCAGTAGCCATCAGTAAGGGACTAATTAAATAAATTATGAATTATCCATAGTTAGCAAGCATTTTAAAAGCATTAGATAAACATGTATGTGCTGGTAAGGAGAGATCTCCAGTATATGTTAAGTGAAAAAAAGCAAGGTGCAAAAAGACACTTGGCTGGCTAAGTTCAGTGGCGTTACAATCTAGGCAGTTCTGGAGATGGGGCCAATCATAAAATGTAAAGAACACGGCCTCCTGTACACTTCCTTCCTGTCAAAGGAAGAACACAGATAGTAAAGGAAGGAAATTCTTATAGAGGATTAGTGCTGTCAGGGAGATCCATCGAAGTATCATGAGGTAAATAATCATTAAAAAGGATGGGGAGAGATGAGCATAGACATGAGGCTAAAATGGACAGGCGTGACGGGACATGTTTGAGGAAAGAAATGGGTGTGCAACGTTCAAAGATGAAGCTAGCATGAAAGAGCCCAAGACTGGCTGGAGCCATCCAGTTAGGAGGCTGTTGTGATAGTATAGGTATGAGACAGATAAGGTCTGGATCAGAAATAAGGCAATGAGGGATGAAAAGAAATGGTTTGGCAAGAATTTGCGACTGATTAGATTAAGAAGAGAGAGGCAAATAGGCTAGAAGGAGGAATCTGAGGTGATTCCAAGATTTTAGACTGTCGAAGAGCTGGAAAAAATGAGGAAGTCCAAAGGAGGATCTGAGATGCAGTTGACTTTAGAAATTAGAGCTACCCAGCAGAAAGTTAAAGGTCAGGACTAAAGCTCGAAGCAAAGGTCAGGACTGCAAATATATGGCTGAATGTCTATCACCTAAAAGTCTGTAGAGAACTGAGTATGCAGGAGTGAACCTTGGGAGGGAAACATCAGTGCAAGTCAAATAGAATTAAGTAAGCCATCTATAATCCTATTTTTGGCCTTCCATAATTTGATATAATTTTATTTCTTTGTACAATGTGGTCTACATTTTCAGTTATGTGTGTAAGAATTAGTTGTTAGTATATAAACCATCTTCACTATGCTAGTGAGTCAACTCTGTGTAGGACAAGATGAACTGGTTTTCAATATTTTAATACCCCTTGTTTCTTCAAGGAGATCAGGGATTATACAAATTTCAAATTCTAAATAAAAGAATGTTCTTTATTTCTTAATCAAACTAGTGGCATTTTTTTTTCTTGGCAACTGAACTGGTTAAAACAAATATCTCTAATTATTGTGATTAGGTAACCCCAAGCCACAATTCTAAATTTTATTGTCTAGACAGTCCTTAAGAAGAAAGGTATGTGATCTTTAAAAATTCCCAGTGCTGGCCAGGCACGGTGGCTCACTCTTGTAATCCCAGCACTTCGGGAGGCCGAGGCGGGTAGATCATTTGAGGTCAGGAATTCGAGACTAGCCTGGCCAACATAGTGAAACCCCATCTCTACTAAAAATATAAAAATTAGCCAGGTGTGGTGGCGCATGCCTGTAATCCCAGCTATTTGAGAGGCTGAGGCAGGAGAATTGCTTGAGCCTGGGGGGCGGATGTTGCGGTGAGCCGAGATTGCACAACTGCACTCCAGTCTGGGCAACAGAGCGAGACCCTGTCTCAAAAAAAAAAAAAAAAGAAAAGAAAAAAATTCCCAGAGCTGGGTCAAACCAGAATCCTTGATTACCATAACCACTTCCCTTGCAGTTAATGATTATACCAACACCTTAGGCAAAAAGTCATTCCCATTTAATAATAAGCAACATCAAACAGATTCTGTTTTACCTTATTTACTGCAGGTAGGAGACTGACATTGGGCAAATTTTGTGGTTGCTAAAAAAAAAAAAAAGTGAACATTTAAAATATCCGTCTCATCAGTGAAAAGAAGCAGAAGCTCAAATACCACGTTTTCATACATATGAGGGTCTCAGAGGGCACCTCTTGTATTCTCTGTAGGGTAGGGCTTTAGGGTAAATAATTCATGTACTTTTTTTTCTTTTTTTTAATTATATAAAAAATAGAGATGGGGAATCTCACTATATTGCCCAGGCTGGTCTCGAACTTCTTGCCTCAAGCAATCCTCCTGTCTCAGCCTCCCAAAGTGCTGGGATAACAGCATGAGCCACCGCACCTGGCTTACATTATTTCTTATGAAACGAAATAATGTGAGATTCTGTTTTCCTTTTACCATCTTTAATTTGCATCCTTTTTTTCTGTTCCAACTTTATAGTCTGGAAAATACCTTCTTTAAAAGACAGCATTGGGCCAGGCACGGTGGCTCATGCCTGTAATCCCAGCACTTTGGAAGGCCGGGGTGGGAAGATCACTTGAGCTCACGAGTTCAAGTCCAGCCTGGGCAAGAGGGTGTAAACCTCGTCTCTACTAAAAAATACAAAAATTAGCCAGGCATGGTGGCAGGCTCATGTAGTCCCAGCTACTCCAGAGGCTGAGGCAGGAGAATGGTGTGAACCCAGGAGGCAGAGCTTGCAGTGAGCTGAGATCAAGCCACTGCACTCCAGCCTGGGCAACAGAGCGAGACTCCGTCTCAAAAATAAATAAATAAATAAAAATAAAATAAAATAAAAAAGAAATCTGACCTATGTATTTCTTGAGACACATCCAAGAGAGTTAGACTCTAACTTTTTCATTTGAAAAATGTGAAAATTGTTGACAATTTGAAACAATAATAAAATGAGTACCTATGTATCTGTGTTCCAGATTCACCAGGAGAGATTGCCATTTTACCACATTGCTTTTATTTCTCCCTATGGAGATGTAGGTTTTTTTGCTCAACAATTTGAAAATAAATTATAGACATCATGACACCTGACTTCTAAATACTTCAGTACTGAAAATAAGGCCATTCTCCTATATAACCATAATTTTTTTTTTTTTTTTTTTTAGACGGAGTCTCACTCTGTTACCCGGGCTGGAGAGCAATGGCATGATCTTGGCTCACTGCAACCTCTGCCTCCCAGGTTCAAGCGATTCTTCTGCCTCAGCTTCCTGAGTAGCTGGAATTACAGGCACCTGCCTCTACACCCAGCTAATTTTTGTATTTTTAGTAGATAAAGGGTTTCACCATAATGGCCAGGCTGGTCTCAAACTCCTGACCTCAGATGAAACCCACCTCAGCCTCCCAAAGTGCTGGGATTACAAGCGTGAGCCACCGTGCCCAGCCTATAACTATAATATTATCAAACCTAAGAAATTAACATTGATACAGTAAATATTATCTAGTATACAGCTGAATATGGTTTGGATTTGTGTCCCCACCCATATCTGATGTTGAATTGTAATCCCCAGGAGCTGGGTGGGGCCTGGTAGGAGGTGATTGGATCATGCGGGCACGTTTCCCCTGGGTACTGTTCTGATGATAATGAGTGAGTTGTTGTCATGAGATCTGGCCGTGTAAACGTGTGTGGCATCCCTCCCTTCTCCCTCTCTTCTGTTCTGGCCACGTAAGACATGCCTGCCTCCCCTTCACCTTCTACCATAATCAAAAAGTTTCCTGAGGCCTCCCCAGCCATGCATCCTAAACAGCCTGCAGAACCATGAGCCAATTAAACCTGTTTGCTTTATAAATTACCCAGGCTATATATTCTTTATAGCAGTATGATAACAGACTAATATATAGCTCATATTAAAATCTCCTCCATTGCCTCAAGAAACCCCCATAGCTATTTTTTGTCTGTTTGTGCACAACAGGATCTGGTCAAGTTCATCACATTAAGCTTGGTTGTCGTATCTCTTTAGTCTCCTTTAATCTTGATTGATCATTCACCTCCTTAAAAAAAAAAAATCTTTCATGACAACGACATAGAATCTAGGCCAATATCCCACGATTTGGTTTTAGAGTATTTCCTCATTAGATTCAGGTTTAAATTTTTGTTAAGAAAACTTTATGGTGAGGTTGTATACTTCTCCCTTCATCACATTAAAAAGTATGTAATGTCAGTTTTGTCTCATCATTGGTGACACTAAACTTGATCATTAAGTGGTAACTGACAGGTG
Source organism: Symphalangus syndactylus (assembly GCF_028878055.3). NCBI lineage: Eukaryota > Metazoa > Chordata > Mammalia > Primates > Hylobatidae > Symphalangus > Symphalangus syndactylus. The sequence goes on along the minus strand of NC_072426.2, from coordinate 156,249,549 downwards.
TATCTGACACCATTTTAAAGGCATCTTTTCCCTCTGTAATTAATAACTGTCTGTGGGGATGATACTGTACAACTATGAATATCCTCTTCCTCATCACATCTTTCACTCATTGGATTTGACATCCATTGAAGATCCATGCTGGAATTCATTACTACAGTGATAGCTCCAAACGGCAGGATTTCTTCTACATTTATGAGCCAGCATCTTTCTGGGGAGACTTTTCCTATCCCTTCCTGCCATTATTACTATTTTTTTTAATCATTAGGGGCACTGGGCGTGGTGGCTCATGCCTGTAATCCCAGCACTTTGGGAAGCTGAGGTGGGTGGTCAGGGGTTCGAGGCCAGCCTGGCCAACATGGAGAAACCCCATCTCTACTAAAAATACAAAAATTAGCAGGATGTGGTGGTGCATGCCCATAATCCCAGCCACTTGGGAGGCTGAGGCAGGAGAATCGCTTGAACCTGGCAGGTGGAGGTTGCAGTGAGCTGAGATCATGCCACTGCACTGCAGCCTGGGCGACAGAGGGAGACTCTGTCTCAAAACAAAAAAATCATTAGGGGCTTGTCTTAGCTTGGACTGACATAACAAAATACTGTTGACTGGGTGGCCTGAAAAGCAGAAATTTATGTTCTTGAAGTTCTGGAGACTGGGAAGCCCAAGATTGAGGTGCTGGCAGATTTAGCTCCTGTGAGGGCTCATTTCCTGGCTTTTAGACAGCTGCCTTCTCATTGTGTCTTCACATGACAGAAAGAAAAAGAAAGCTCTCTGGTGTCTTCTCTTATAAGGATACTAATCCTATTAGATCAGGGCCCCACCACTATGACCTCATTCACCCTTAATTACTTCCTTATTCCAAATACAACCACACTGGGAGGTTATGACTTCAGCATATAAATTGCAGGGGGGTGACACACAATTCAGTCCACAGCAGGACTCATGGATTATTTTTTTGTTTAGTGTTTTACACTCTATTGCTATCATTTAAAAAATTCTCATAAAATATGCATAACAATTATTTTTTAAACCATTTTTAAGTGCATGATTCAGGGGCATTAAGTACATTCACACTGTTGTACAATGATCATCATCCATTTCCAGAACTTTTTCATCTTCCACAACTGAAACTCTATACCTATCAATACTAACTGCATTCCTCTCTCTCCCCAGCTCCTGAGAACTACACTATCACTGTTTAATAATGCTCAAATGGTCTCAGATTTGGCCAGTGGGAACTCCTTTGGCCACAAGCTGGCTCCTATGTCCTTTAACATCGCTCCCACTTTCTTTGAGCACTTCTTTGTCTTCTGACACGAGAAGATGTTCTGGCCATCTTACGATTTCCCTGTTCCAGAGCTGGAATAGGTCATCTCTCCAAGGGCCCCAGTTCCCTTTAGCGGGAAAAGGTATTTAGATCTGGGCTTCCAGGAGAACTCATTGCTATTGGAGCGTCACCCTCTTAGTAGACAGAGTTTAGACACTGTCTAGATACATAGTATCTATCTACCTATTGAAAACCACAAGTTCATGCCAAATTCCTTCCATTCAAATCCAACATCTCAGCATTCATTCTAGTTTTGTTTCTGATGTGGTTTGGCTGTGTCCCCACCCAAATCTCATCTTGAATTGTAATTCCCACAATTCCCACGTGTCGTGGAAGGAACCTGGTGGGAGGTGATTGAATTATGGGGGCAGGTCTTCCCTGTACTGTTCTTGTGATAGTGAATGAGTCTCACAAGATCTGATGGCTTTAAAAACAAGGGTTTCCCTGCACAAGCTCTCTTCCTTTGTCTGCCGCCATATGAGATGTGACTTTCACCTTAGGCCATGATTGTGAGGCCTCCCCAGCCAGGTGGAATTGTAAGTTCAATAAGCCTCTTCCTTTTGTAAATTGCTCAGTCTTGGATATGTCTTTATCAGCAGCATTTAAACAAAGTAATACAGTTTCTTTTCCATATTCAGAACTCCCTTCTACAACAGTGAGAAACCTGACTCTCCTTAAATTTAAAATACTTATGTATTTAGTCAACACCCTGAACATAGCCAATCTCCTGAGGCTGCCACTGCCCTCTCCCCAAGGAGATGCCCTTCTTGTCCCCTCAGGCCTCCACACCTCAAACCTGGCCAGCCCCCTCTTACCCTTGGTGGGTTCCCATACCTTGTGCAGGCCACCCGCTTGCACAGGCACCCTCTCTTAGCACCCATACCGGGGCCCCCTGTCCTCGGTATATACATGATCTCCTCATCTTCTGGGGCTCTGACACCCCACACAGGTACAAGGTACACTCCTCTATGGGGACACCATCTTCACCCTGCTTGTCTTACTACCCATCCCTGTGGACATTTTTCGGATCCCTCTTGGGTTCTAATACCCCATGCCCAGCTGCCCCTTTGTGTAGCCCTTTTTGCCCTGTGCTATAGTTTAAACGTCCCCTCCAAAACTCATGTCAATGGTACTAAGAGATGGGCCCTTTAAGAAGTGATTAGGTCATGAGAGCCCTGCTCCATGAATGAATTAATGCCGTTATAGTGGGGGTGGGTTAATTATCATGAGATTTCAGCCCAGTTTTCCTCTGTCTCCTGTGCATGCTTCCCTGTGATGCCATATATTCTGCCATGTGATGATGCAGCAGGATGGCCCTTATCAGATGCAGCCTCCCAATCTTGGACTTCCCAGCCTCCAGAACTATGAGCCAAATAAGTTTTTGTTCATTATAGATTATCCAGACTGGGTGCAGTGGCTTACATCTGTAATCTCACTACTTTGGGCGGCTGAGGTGGAAGGATCCCAGGAGTTTGCAACAAGCCTGGGCAACATAGTGAGACCCCTTCTCTATAAAAAATAACAAATTAGGCTGGGCGCAGTGGCTCACCCAGTAATCCTAGCATTTTGGGAGGCCGAGGCAGGCGGATCACGAGGTCAGGAGATCGAGACCATCCTGGCTAACACGGTGAAACCCCGTCTCTACTAAAAATACAAAAAAATTTAGCCAGGTGTGTTGGCAGGTACCTGTAGTCCCAGCTACTCGGGAGGCTGAGGCAGGAGAATGGCGTGAACCTGGGAGGCGGAGCTTGCAGTGAGCCGAGATCGCGCCACTGCACTCCAGCCTGGGGGACAGAGCAACACTCCGTCTCAAAAAAAAAAAAAAAAGAAATAAAAAATAAATAAAATAAAAATAAAAAATTAGCTGGGCATGTTGGTGAACACCTACAGTCCCAGCTATTCAGGAAGCTGAAGTAGGAAGATCACTTGAGCTCAGGACTCTCCCTCTGCTTCCCTTTGTTAGGGAAGCATTTCTTACAAATTAGTGAACATAAGCTTGTCTTTTAGTTTTGTTTTTTTTTTTTTTTTTTTTTTTTTTTTGAGACAGGGTCTCACTGTATCATCCAGGCTGGAGAGTAGTGACGTGATCATTGCTCACTGTATCCTCAAACTCCTGGGCTCGAGTGATCCTCCTGCCTCAACCTCCAGAGAAGCTGGGACTACCAGCATGTGCCACCATGCCTGGCTCATTTTTCTTATTAAAAAAATGGGGTCTTATTATGTTGACCAGGTTGGTCTCAAATTCCTGACCTCAAGTGATTCTCCCACCTAGACTTCTCAAAGGGCTGAGATAACAATGATGAGCCACCACACCCGGCCAGAATTTCTTGATGAGCTTGTTAAAATGCAGAATGCCAGGTCCCACTCCCAGAGATTCTAGTTCAGTTGATGTGAGACATTGAAATCTATATCCTCAGCAGGAAGCCTGGGTGGTTCTGATTCAAGTGGTCTGAATGAAAACGCTAAGAAATATTTTCTTCTGGAATTACTGGGTCAAAGGATAAGCACATTTAATATTTTGATACATATTGCCCAACTGTCTGCCCAAAAGATTGCACCAATTTACAGTCCACCAGAAATGCATCACAATGCATTGTCCCAAACCTTTTGATACATTCCCATTGTACTTCTGTAATGCCCTATAGAAGTAGATGCTTACTGAATATTGGAGGGGTAGATTATCTTTCCTCTGGGCCTCACTTTTCTCATATTAATCAGGATCTGGATTAAATCAGTTTTTCGGAATTTGACTGATGAGCATTACTTGGAACTCTTGTTTAAAATTTTGATTCAGGCCAGGCACAGTGGCTCACACCTGTAATCCCAGCATTTTGAGAGGCCGAGGAAGGTGGATCACTTGAGCCCAAGAGCTTGAGACCAGCCTGGGCAACATGGTGATACCCCATCTCTAAAAAAAAATATAAAAATTAGCCAGGGGTGGGAACATGCACCTGTGGTTCCAGCTATTTGAGAGGCTGAGGTGGGAGCATCGCTTGAGCTGAGGGGGTTGAAGCTGCAGTGAGTTGTGATCATACCACTGCACTCCAGCATGGGCAACAGAAACGGACCCTGCCTCAAAATAAATACATAAAAATAAAATTCTGATTCATGGCCAGGCACAGTGGCTCACACCCATAATCCCACACTTTGGGAGGCTGAGGCAGGAGGATTACTTCAGGTCAGGAGTTTAAGACCAGCCTGGGTAACAAAGCAAGACCCCTTCTCTATAAAATGAAATAAAATAAGGCCTGGCATGGTGGCTCACACTTGTAATCCCAGCACTTTGGGAGGCCAAGGCGGATGGATCAAGAGGTCAGGAGTTTGAGACCAGCCTGACCAATATAGTGAAACCCTGTCTCTACTAAAAATACAAAAATTAGCCGGGCGTGGTGGCGGGTGCCTATAGTCCCAGCTACTCGGGAGGCTGAGGCAGGAGAATGGCGTGAACCTGGGAGGCAGAGGTTGTAGTGAGCCAAGTCGCTCCACTGTACTCCAGCCTGGGTGACAGAATGAGACTCCATCTCAAAAAAAATAAATAAATAAATAAAATGAAATAAAATAATAAAATAAAATTCTTATTCCCAGGCTCAGATTTATTACCTCAGACTCTCCAGGGGAAGGAATGAGAGTCTGTGTGTTTAACAACGACCTGGAGCTTCTCTTGAGCAAGTTCCACATTACTCCTTTGATCAAATGGGTTTTATACATTTAATGTATAAAAAACTGCCCTGACTGACTCTGAATATTCTCTTCCATTCTACAATATTTTGATTTTGCCCAACTATACAAACTTTATTTAATTACAGACCAATAGCCATGAAACTTTAAAGAAAATAGTGCAATAACCATGGACTTTAAAGAAAATAGTGCAGGCTGGATACAAACAGAGTAGCTATAACACTCAAATGACATATGTGTGAATGATAGATTCAGAACATAACTTTTGTACCTTTGTCAAGGCTGTTTCAGATATTCTTACTTTTTTTTTTTTTTTGAGACTGTTTCTCTCTGTCACCCAGGCTAGCGTACAGTGGCGTGATCTCGGCTCACTGCAGCCTCCACTTCTTGGGCTCATAAGATCCTCCCACTTCAGGCTCCCAAGTAGCTGGGACTACAGGTGCAGGCTACCACGCCTGGCTAAGTTTTGTTTATTTATTTTTTATTTTTATTTTTTGGTAGAAATGGGGTCTCGCCATGTTGCCCAGACTGGTCTCAAACTTCTGGGCTAAAGTAATCCTCCCACCTTGGCCTCCCAAAGTGCTCAGATTACAGGCATGAGCCACTGAGCCTGGTCTATTTTTCTTTATGTATTATATTGATTTATAAATAATATATACAGACACTCTTAAAATTTTAAGTTGTCAGGCCCCTGTTGGCTGTTGATATTTCAGTCAAATAAATCTTCTGGTATAAACTTTTTTCTAAAGTTAATTCTTGAGCACTTACCACGAGACAGGCACTGCTCTGAAGTGTTTACTTGTGTAAACTTCTTCAATTCTCCCTTCAGCCCTATGGGATATTAATTATTATGACTCTTTTTTGAGAGGAGAAGAAACTGAGGCACAGATAGTTTAACTCATTTACCGAAGATCACACAGCTATTAAATGACAATGCTGGGATGCAACCCAAGGGATGGACTTCAGTGTCTGTGTCCCAGCCATATCGTAGTGGAGCAGTGGTTACTATGCACAATTATGAAGAGGGCACATTGTCTCCTTACTTTCTGTCTCCATTCAAAACCTAGTGATTATTATTGGCAAAAGTTTAGGTAGACCTGAGCCAGGGTTCTCACTAACACAGAAAGAAAGTACAAATAAGCAAGGGGGAAGTCGAGAATGAATCCTGTCATACAGGATTAGGTTGGAGACATGGGTATGAACTAATGCATGGATGGATGGATGGATAGACAGATAGACAGACAGACAGATAGACAGATAGACAGACAGAAAATGAGATACGTGTGTATGCTTGGGTTAGCATAGACACATGAGTTTCTGAGCTTGTCTCCCTAGAAGGTTTAGAAGCAATGCCACTCCAGTCATAAGGAGGATACCCAGCACCCAGATCTTGGTTGCTAAATACCATTCTCTAATAAAAGAAATCAGGGGTCCTTGGAAAAATGGCTGATTTGATTCTAGAGAGAGAGCAGGGAAAATACAAGGTGAGCCTGGAAATCTTGCAGGCTCAGAGTAAGGGAGTGCCCAACAAACAAAACAAGGAGGATGCATCGAAGGCACACAGGAGTCATCTTTAAAAAGTCTATAATGATGAAAGCTGACACAATTTTGAGCAACAAAATAAATACACAGAATTGGATTATGTATTAATCAGGGTTCTCTAGAGGGACAGGACTAACAGGATAGATGTATATATAAAGGGGAGTTTATTAAGGAGTATTAACTCACATAATTACAAGGCGAAGCCCCACAATAGGCCATCTGCAAGCTGAGGAGCAAGGAAGCCAGTTGGAGTCCCAAAACCTCAAAAGTAGAGAAGCTGACAGTGTAGTCTTCAGTCTGTGGCCGAAGGCCTGAGAGCCCCTGGCAAATCACTGGTGTAGGTCAGAGTCCAAAAGCTGAAGAACTTGGAGTCTGATGTTTGAGGGTGGGAAGCATCCAGCCTGGGAAAAAGAAGAAGGCTGGAAGACTCAGCTAGTCAAGTCCTCCCACCTTCTCCTACCTGCTTTATTCTACCAGTGCTGGCAGCTGATTAGATGGTACGCACCCAGACTGAGGGTGGGTCGGCCTCTCCTAGTCCACTGACTCAAATGTTAATCTCCTTTGGCAACACCCTCACAGACACACCCAGAAGCAATACTTTGCATCCCTCAATCCAATCAAGTTGACACTCAACAATAACCATCACAGATTATAACCCAAAACAAAATAAATGTACATGAGTCCAAACGCATTACATAAATGAATGAATAAATAAATAAATGGGGAGAAGGGACAAATCTTCCTCACATAATTCTAAATGATATGTGTAGATACTTGTCCCTCCATGAAACAAAGCCTAATCCCTTCCCTCTTGGGTGTGGGCTGGAGTTAGTGACCCATTTTTTAAAAATAGAGTAGGAGCCGGGCTCGGTGGCTCATGCCTGCAATCCCAGCACTTAGGGAGGCAGTATTTTAAGAAGGAAGGCCTCACTTTGGAAGGCTGAGGCAGGCGGATCATCTGAGGTCAGGAGTTGGAGACCAGCCTGGCCAACATGGTGAAACCTCGTCTCTACTAAAAATACAAAAATTAGCTGGGCGTGGTGGCGGGCACCTGTAATCCCAGCTACTCGGGAGGCTGAGGCAGGAGAATTGCTTGAACTCAGGAGGCAGAGATAGCAGTGAGCCAAGATTGCGCCATTGCACTCCAGCCTGGGCGACAAGAGCGAAACTCCATCTCAAAAAAAAAAAAAAAAAAAATAGAGTAGGGAAAAATAGTAACTTTACAGTGGAGTAATCTGGCAAACACTATCTAATTAAGTGATGAAGTTGATATTACTAGTGATATGTCACGTTGGTAGCATGTACCCCTGGTATGATGTGATGAGAAGGGCATTCCATCCTGATATAGGCTTCCCCCCAAATCCCTAACTCCAGCCTAATCCTCAGAAAACATTAGACAAACCCAGAGTGAGGAACATTCTGTAAAACAAGTCATGGAAGACAAGGAAAGACTGAGAAACGGTCACAGAACAGAGCAGACTAAGGAGATATGATGACTAAATGCTTTTTGGATTGGATGCTAAAACAGAACAAGACATTGATGAAATCCAAATACAGCGTGGAATTTAGTAAACAGTAATGTACCAATGTTAATTTCTTACTTTGACAAATGTACCATAGATTCGTAAGATTTTAGCATTAGGGAAGACTGGAGAAAGTGTGCATGTGAATGGTTCATCCTACAACTTAAAGTCCAGAATATTCCAAAGTGAAGACTTAACTAACGAAAAATAGCTTAGGTAGAGCTAAGACAAATGCTTTTTTTTCTTTTTTTGAGACAGACTCTCGCTCTGTCACCCAGGCTGGAGTGCAGTGGCATGATCTCGGCTCACTGCAACCTCCTCCTCTCAGGTTCAAGCGATTGTCCTGCCCCAGCCTCCAGAGTAACTGGGATTACATGCGTGCACCACCATGCCGGGCTAATTTTTGTATTTTTAGTAGATACAGGGTTTCATCATTTTGGCCACCTGCCTCAGCCTCCCAAAGTGTTGGGATTATAGGCGTGAGCCACCGTGAGCGGCTTTTTTTTTTTTTTTGAGACAGGGTCTTGCTCTGACGCTCAGGCTAAAGTGCAGTGGTGCGATCTCAGGTGACTGCAGCCTCAACTCTCAACCTCCTGGGCTCAAGCGATGCTCCCACCTCAGCCTCTTGAGTAGCTAGGACTACAGGCATGTGCCACCACATCCAGCTAATTTTTGAGTTTTTTTGTAGAGATGGGGTCTCCCTATGTTGCTTAGGCTGGTCTCAAACTCCTGGGCCAAGTGCTGGGATTACAGGTGTGAGCCACTGTGCCCAGCTGGCAACAACTGCTTTTCTGTAAGATCAAATATCGTACTGGAACAAGAAATCACATGATGTGAAATAACCCTTTCTAAAGATATTGTTGTTTTTTGTTTTTGTTTTGTTGTTGTTGTTGAGACAGGCTCTAACTCTGTCCCTTAGACTGGAATGCAGTGGCACGATCATAGATTACTGTTGCCTCAAATTCCTGACCTCAAATGATCTCCCACCTCAGCCTCCCAAAGCTCTGTAATTACAGGTGTGAGTCACCTCACGTGGCCCTGGTAATATCTTGAAATGCGCAAAGGCAATCATTATTTTTTATAGCAGGTAGGTTGGTCTACTACTAGGGGAGGGGACTGTATCATTTGCTATCTTGAGATTTCTTCCAGATCTATGATTCCAACTTAATAGGAATTTGATTTAATTCAGTTTATGCGGCCGGTCGCGGTGGCTCACACTTGTAATCCCAGCACTTTGGGAGGCCGAGATGGGCTGATCACAAGGTCAAGAGATCGAGACCATCCCGGCTAACACAGTGAAACCCCGTCTCTACTAAAAATACAAAAAAATTAGCCGGGAGTGGTGGTGGGCGCCTATAGTCTTAGCTCCTTGGGAGGCTGAGGCAGGAGAATGGTGTGAACCCGGAAGCAGGTGTTGCAGTGAGTCAAGATCACGCCACTACACTCCAGCCTGGGCGACAGAGCGAGACTCTGTCTCAAAAAAAAAAAAAAAATTCAATTTATGCAACAGTGACTAGTAATCTATGAATGCTAAGAAATATATGTCATATAGACTATTCTGAAATAGAGTATAATTAGTAATAATAACCTTTATTGTATTATATAATCAAACCTCATGAAATTACACTTTTTGGTACAAATAAGAGTAATGAAAAAAATTTTTTTTTTTTTTTTGTTTTTTGAGACGGAGTGTCGCTCTGTCACCCAGGCTGGAGTGCAGTGGCGCAATCTCGGCTCACTGCAAGCTCCGCCTCCCGGGTTCACGCCATTCTCCTGCCTCAGCCTCTCCGAGTAGCTGGGACTACAGGCGCCCGCCACCACGCCCGGCTAATTTTTTGTATTTTTAGTAGAGACGGGGTTTCACCGTGGTCTCGATCTCCTGATCTCGTGATCCGCCCGCCTCGGCCTCCCAAAGTGCTAGGATTACAAGTGTGAGCTACAGAGCCCGGCCTATGAAAAAAAATTTTAACACACATAAAAATCTTTTACTAGTACTGATTCTAAATAATTTTGCTTGCTTTTCTAGTTTATTTGGACTAGCAGTGTCTTTTAAACATCCAACATTCTTGAGTGGCTGTTTTGCATAAGACATTTTGTAATATGTTAGTTGAACTGGTGAGAGTCATGGATTAAATGCTAGAAAAGATAATCATAAATACTACATTCACTGAATTATTTCAGATATAAAAATGAGGTGCATATAAATGCCTATTTAAGTATGTAACACAACACATCTGTGTACTATCCTCAGATAAAAGCCTTTTGTTTGTTCTTAAAAGTTCAGTATGATGTAGAGGAAATAAAGTCCAACCGTTCAGACAGCCAAATAGCAGATGAAACAGATGGACTCTGACCAGCCATAAGGGCCAGAAAATTCTCCTATTTTGGCGCTTATATTGTAACAGGCATGAAAAGGCCATTTTTCTCCCATTGTGATTATGATTTGCATAGCCGTATGCTTTTTCATTCTTATATACAGACCCATTAAAGTCTGTATTATGAATAGCAGAATAATAATTTATAAACACTTAAAATAAATGAGAGTGAGCACCATAATTAATTTGGGCTCAATGCCCAGAGAAGTCACACATTAAGATGTTCTTGACTGAGACATATACACTAGAGCCACATATTAGCCAAACCTCTTAGTGGATTTCTGTTCAACTCAATGAAGGCAGACAAATGTACCACAGCACTAATATTGATTCATACTGAACCATAGAAAGATTGTCCAACTAAAATGATTTTGTAGGCCAGTATACACAAGGCAATATACATGTGTGTTTGCAAACATGCAGTTAAAAGGCATAGCCATCTGATCACTGTTAGCTTTTAAACAATCTGGCCAGTGTTTGATTTTTTAGTGAAACAGCTACAAAGTTCACTTCAGCGTTTTGCTCTGGTTACTCAATGCAAAAAAAAAAAAAAAAGTGTTGACAAGAGATGTGGTAGAGATACAACAGGGTCTTTTCCTTTTGGCCGAGGACATTCTTGGACTGTTTTGAAAAGTCCAAGGTGCAAGCTGGAAGACTCTTCTTATAAAGCTGCAAAGGAGTGAGGCAGCCTCCTACCTGTCAGCCTAGTTAAGCTTTTGTTTCCATTTAAGGGTTCCTGGGGTGTGAATGTCTTTGCTACCCTGGCTTCACTGGGCATCAGTAACTCCCCTGCCTGAATGTCTCTGCAAGTGTCCAGAACCAGGACCCTTCACGTGCAGGTATAAAGAGCTGTTGAACTATGAAGAATAGGAATGGGTGGAACCCTGAATCCCACAACCCCGGCGCATGGAAAGATGCAGCTAGAGAGCTTAACTATTATTCCAGAATCTACAGAATTCTCTCCCTTCTCACTTCTTTTTCTTTGACACGGAGACAGCAATATCCCCAGGCATAAATTTGGAGATATGTATAAATGTGTGTGTTGTATTCCTTTTTCTCATTTCTCTTCTGGTTGTATTTCTCCTAGTGTATGTGTGCCCCACAACTTTTCTTAGGAGCACTAGGCGAAACTATAGTAGCCTAGGGAAAAAGCCTGGGCTTTGGGGTCAGACAGATCTTTGCGGGATTCCTGGCTGCACTGCTTACTAGTGGGTGACCCTCAGTCATTTTACTTTGCGTTCCCATCTTATGTGTTGCATAGGAGCAAAAGCACCTACCTCACAGAATCGCAGTGAGCACTGAGACAATGTGTCTGACATCAGGTGACAGAATTAGTTCACTTTCCTGGCTCCTGCTTCTTCTCCATCTTCCGCCCTCTAACAGTCTTGTCTGTCTTTGCCATCTCTGTTTATCTCCTTCCCCAACACGAAATTTGCATTTTCATGGCCAAAAAAAAAAAGTATGCTTTTGGCCAAGCTAGGTGGCTCACGCCTGTAATCCCAGCACTTTGGGAGGCCGAGGTGGGTGGATCACCTGAGGTCAGGAGTTCGAGACCAGCCTGGCTAACATGGTGAAACTCCATCTCTACTAAAAATACAAAAATTAGCCGGGCGTGGTGGCCCGCGCCTGTAATCCCAGCTACTCGAGAAGGTGAGGCAGGAGACGCACTTGAACCCTGGAGGCAGAGGTTGCAGTGAGCTGAGAACGCGCCACTACACTCCAGCCTGGGCTACAAGAGCAAGATTTTGTCTAAAAAAAAAAAAAAAAAAAAAAAAAAAAAAAAAAAAAAAGGTTTTTAAATAGTTTGACTTTACCAAATAAATGGAAACTTTAAAAGTCTCTAATTTATAAATCTTGTGCCTTCAAACGTTTGTCTCTGAAAATACATGTTTAAAAGTGTAATGAACTTCCTTTTTCTGGTAACATCTCAGCCCTTTTCCTAAATTTGGGTACCGTTTGGCGCAGAAGCCTTGATGCAAGGCGGGAAATGCCTCCCGCTAGAGGACTAGAAAGGGGCAGGTAGTAACTTAGCCCAGCCAATCAGATGCCCCCGATGTGCTACTGATTGGACTCAGCCAATCAGATGCTCCCAACGGGAAGTGACGCACAGACGAGTGGTTCAAAGCCGGAAGAGGGAAGGCGGCAGGAACACCCATCTGCAGGTACTGCAGGGGTGGGGTGCAGGGGTACGCTGTCCTGGCCCAAGAGGGCCGCCCTCACTGTCTTTTCGGAAGAGCTCCTCTCACCCGCAGGCAGTTTCATTCAGGCTTTTGTGACTTCCTGCGCCATGCAGTTATGCTGGAGAGGGATTTAAGAAGTGAAGATAGAGACATTTTAGAGCCATTTCCCAGCTTTTGTGCCATTGTCCTGGGAATTCTTCTTAGATAAAAGTGACAGGCTACCCAGCTTCTCGCAGGAATTCTCACCTGAGGGTCCTGTTTGAATTTTAATTTTAGTAACCCGATTTTTATCTTTTCCTCTCACTTTTTTCTTTCCGTGTATCCATGTTTGAAGGTGTGTGTGTGCGCGCGCTTCTCTGTGTGTACCTGTGTGTGTGTGTGCCTTTCTCCTCACTCTTCTCATGTTAAAGGCTAACCTGGAGTTAAAAAAGTTCACAGGCCGGGCGCGGTGGCTCACGCTTGTAATCCCAGCACTTTGGGAGGCCGAGGCGGGCAGATCACGAGGTCAGGAGATCGAGACCACGGTGAAACCCCGTCTCTACTAAAAATACAAAAAAAAAAAAAATTAGCCGGGCGTGGTGGCGGGCGCCTGTAGTCCCAGCTACTCGGAGAGGCTGAGGCAGGAGAATGGCGTGAACCCGGGAGGCGGAGCTTGCAGTGAGCCGAGATTGCGCCACTGCACTCCAGCCTGGGTGACAGAGCGAGACTCCGTCTCAAAAAAAAAAAAAAGTTCACAAAGTCATCTCTGGTTAAAAACCAATAAAGCCAAAACAGTAGAAAATCTAGAATTTAAAAGATGCTTTTACATATTGCAAGTCAAAAAACCTTTCAGTGGGCCAGGCATGGTGGCTCACGCCTGTAATCCCAGCACTTTGAGAGGCCGAGGCAGGTGGATCACCTGAGGTCAGGAGTTCGAGACCAGCCTGGCCAACATGGTAAAACCCTGTCTCTACTAAAAATACAAAAATTAGCCAGGCGTGGTGGTGTGCGCCTGTAATCCCAGGTACTTGGGAGGCTGAGGCAGGAGAATCACTTGAATCTGGGAGGCAGAGATTGCAGTGAGCTGAGATAGTGCCACTGCACTCCAGCCTGGGTGACAGAGACTCAGTCTCCAAAAAACAAAACAAAACAAAAACAAAAAAGGCCTTTAGTGTATAAGTGCATTGTTAAATATTTTCTCATTGCATTGTTTTTTCTTTCTTTTGAGACAGGGTCTCACTCTATCACCCAGGAGTACAGTGGCATGATCACAGCTCACTGCAGCCTTGAAGTCCTGTGCTCAAGGGATCCTCCAGCCTCCACCCCCACAGTAGCTGGGACTACAGGTGTGAGCCACCACACCCAGCTAATTTTTGTATTTTTACAAAACAGGGTCTGGCTATGTTGCCCAGGCTGGTCTCAAGCTCCTGGGCTCAAGCGATCCTCCTGCCTTGGCCTCCCAAAGTGTTGGGATTACAGGGGTGAACCACTGCACCTGGCCTTCTCATTGCATTTTACACTACTTTCCAGGATCACAACCCCAAATGTAAGAAACACAACTTAAATAAACGCACATATTTGAAGTCATAATAGGGTCGCTCTCTTTGCTTTTTAAATCTGAGACACTTTAACCACCTATTAGTTATTATTTATTTTCCTTTCTCTTCAAGCTGTCACACCTACCTGCGGAATTTACCTTATACCTTAGAGAGACCCTGCAGCCAGTGGCAGCTGATGGGAAACGCATCTGTTCCTTTGAGTATTCAGCAACATCATTACTTCTCAGGTATCTGTTGAGGGTGGAGCAAACTAGAAATCGCTGATGAAATTCACTGCATAGAAGCCGAGCTCATGGGTTCTGCCACTTATTATCTTTGTGACTTTGGGCAAAGTGTCTCTTGGTGCCTCTGTTTCCTTCTCTGGAAAAAAGACGTGCTGATGATAATAGTACCTACTTCATAGGGTGCTTGTGAATGTTAAATGGGCTAATATATGTGAAGCACTCTCCACGGAACCCAGCAGGTAGCATGTGCTGAGGACAGGCTCGCCATTGCCATTATAATGTGTATCCCTCAGTTGGCCAGTGGGGAACTCCCAGACCTTACAGCCTGGTGTGGGCTGAACTGTGTCTCCCCCTACAAATTCATGTGTCGAAAGCCTAATCTCCAGTACCTCAGAAAGTGACTGTGTTTTTGAATTTAGGGCCTTTAAGGTCAAACTGGCCAGGCGCCATGGCTCATGCCTGTAATTCCAGCACTTTGGTAGGCTGAGGCGGGCGGATCTCCTGAGGTTAGGAGTTCAAGACCAGCCTAGCCAACATGGCAAAATCTCGTCTCTACTAAAAACACAAAAATTAGCCGGGCATGGTGGCAGGCACCTGTAATCCTGGCTACTCGGGAGCCTGAGACAGGAGAATTGCTTGAACCTGGGGGGCGGAGGTTGCAGTGAGCTGAGATCGTGCTACTGCACTCCAGCCTGGGCAACAGAGCCAGACTCTGAAAAAAAAAAAGGTAATTAAGGTCAAACAAAGTCATATGGGTGGGCCCTAATCCAATATGATTGATGTCCTTACAAGAAGAGATCAGGACACAGACACACAGAAGAAAGGCCACATGAAAATATAGGGAGAAGATGGCCACCTACAAGCCAAGGAGAGAGGCCCTCAGAAGAAACCAACCCTGCTGACATCTTGATCTTGGACTGCTAGCCTCCAGAGTTGTGAGAGGACAGATTTCTGTTCTGTAAGCCCCCCGGCCTGTGGTGCTAATATCTTGGTACTTTGCTTTGGCAGCCCTAGCAAACGAATACACTGTCCAGTCGCAAGCTCTGTCCTTGCAACTGGCTCCAACCTGGGGTTCTCTGCCCTTGAACCTTTCTGATTCTCCCATACCTCTAGATGCCCCTCATCTCCATCTCACAGCTTCCTTCGCCACTTTCTCTCCCCAGAGTGTAAAATTCCCCAGGCTCTTCCTCAACACTTTTTCTTTCTATATTTCCCCATGAGGATGAGCTGATGGTCCATTTTCATAGATCCAACTGCCACCTTTATGCCCAGGAGTCCCAAATCTATAGCTCTGGTTTTACTCCCCTGAAGTGCACACAGACTTTCCAAATGCCTGCTAGACATCATGAGGATATCTTGCTAATATACCCCCCACCAAGCTCATTTTCTTTTCGTCCAGATTTTTCCTCCTGCTTCTCCTCCCTCCCTTAATGCCTTTATCATTGCCTTAGTAACCCCGCTATGAAATCAACCATTGTTTCCTTCTCTCATCACCCTCTTACCCCTAAGCCCTATAACTCATTTCCCACATTTTCCTTCACTTTTCACTCTTTCCCCATTCCCCACTACACAGACCCAGGATTCATCTCTTGCCTAATATTTTTCAATTTCTTCCTAATGATTTTCCCTACCTTTGGTTTCAGATCTCCATTTTTCAGGGATTTTTTTCCCCTAAATTACAAATAATATTTTCCTCTTGAAATATCTTACTGATATTTTGTTGCCTAATTTAACACATAAAGCCCCAAATTACTCCCATTGGCATTCGTGATTTCCATGATCTTTTAAACATCCTTTTCAGCTTGAGAGGATATATTTTGCACAAATTGTGGCTTCCACAAAATCACCCAGCACACTTTACACTGACTGCTGCCATATCAGACTAGTGCAGAATCAGTGTAAATTGGTGATCCTACAAATAGTAATCAGAGTAATCATTTATCTTCTGCAAATATTAATAGGTTACCCTTGCCTTCTGTAGATTACAACACTTCCCTTCAAAGTAGACCCTATACAGTGAATGAAACAAAGGAGAATTTAGATTTTTTAGTAAGTGCTTTTTTTTTTTTTTTTGAGACGGGTTCTCATTATGTCCCCCCAGGCTGGAGTGCAGTGGGCAATGGGACAATCATAGCTCACTGCAACCTTGAGCTCTGGGGCTCAAGCAATCCTCCCACCTCAACATAAGCCACTGTCCCCGGCCAATAAATACTATTTTAAACTTCATGGAGCTTCAGCACATCTTATCCAGATCACTCTGTAGGGCTGAGGATAATGGTTTGGGGGAATGCATCCCTCATGTATCTTAGGCATATTTCTAAAACTCCATAATCACCATGGCCATTTCTGATGTCAATGCCCAGTGCCACTCCTTGGAAAATGTCAAGAATATAAGACTCAAGTCTGTTGCAATGAAATGCATTTCCAGTGAGGCTAATGATCCTTACATAAATTGTTAGAATTCTTGTGTGAATAACCCTTAGCAGTAATGACAATGAAATGGAATCTTACTTTACTTTTCTTCCTGGGGACTTCCAGACCCTCAGGTTCACCATTGCAAATGTTCAGTAGGAAGAGTGCTGAGCGTAGGTGGAAAAGAGATCTGGGTGAGGAGTGCAATTTTGGGGTTTTCCACATCCAGGAGAGAAACAGAACTGTACCAGTGGATCCATTGTCAATCATGGAGTTCAGGAGGGGAGGGCCTGACCCTGCAAGATGCACTCGGAGAAAGAATTCATGAAAAGTGATCCCGGCCTTGCAGAGCAAGCATTGTAGTTAATCGCACTTAGATAAAGGAGAGCAGCGTATTTCTCAGTTACACTTCCTGTCTTCTCAAGGGTTTAGCCAGATCTCCGTCAATGTAGCCTAAGAACATTTTGTTTTACTTTCTAATTATTTGCTTTAAACTTTCAAACTATTTTGGTATCGTTCTTCAGCATGGGCAGAGAGAAGATTTTTTTTAAGGGTTTCTTTGGGGACCATTAAATATAGTTTTTAATCTGTTTTACTTGATTTTTATTTTAGTAATGCTCAGAGGAATATTCATGTATGAATAAGCCTGAAATAATAAAGCTTGGACTAATTGTATTTTTAGGAAATAGGTCAATTCACAGCTATAAAAAGGCAAAAGGCAACATGTAGTAGCAATAGTTCTATCTGAATGTCGGTCATCTAGATTATTGCTAGCTCACACATTCCATGTGTTTTTAACTTGATATTAATGGTTAGAAATGTAGCAATGTAGTTTTTTGGGTAATTTTTGAAGAATAATGACTTCAGGTTAAAATAGGTAGGGAGTTTGGGACTCAAATTCCATCAGTAAGATTCCTTCAGCCGTCCTTCACCTGATTTGAGAAAAGTCATACAAATTCTTAGCAAATTATGAACATTTGACTAATGAACATCTATCCACAAAAATCTCCTGGTGGTAGATGGGCTTCTTACCCATCCGGGTTTTACCTGGGACAATTAAGGGGTCACGAGATCATGCTGCCACCTGGTGGTCCACATGGGTAACTAACATCTACCCTCAAATGATTTTCTCGGGGGCAGTTCAGTTCTGCTCTGTTCAATAAATCTTCATTCAGCTTTCACGAGGGCCAGGCATTGTGATCCTTACCCAGGTGACAGACCTGTCTCTAGCTACTTTTCCTTTGTGTTTTGCCATTTATAATTCAGTTTATTTAGTCTCACGTAGTTGCTTTGTTGGCACTCATATTCTCTTAAGCCCTCCTCTTCCTCCTTGCCTCTCTTAACCCCTGTTTGGCTTCCTTAGAAATGATAATTTCTTGCCAAGCGCAGTGCTGTAATCCTAGCACTTTGGGAGGCCGAAGCGGTCGGATCACGAGGTCAAGAGATCGAAACCATCCTGGCCAACATGGTGAAACCCCGTCCCTACTAAAAATACAAAAATTAGCTGGGCATGGTGGAGTGCGCCTGTAGTCCCACTTACTTGGGAGGCTGAGGCAGGAGAATCACTTGAACCCGGAAGGCAGAGGCTACAGTGAGCAGAGATCTCCTCGCACCACTGTACTGCAGCCTGGTGGCAGAGCCAGACTCTGTCTCACAAAAAAAAAAAAAAAAATGATGATTTCCCTTCTCCTTTCTCGAGTTCTGTTTGTGCAGCAATGATGACACTAATCACAACTTTAAAGCAAAGGTGTTATGGTCTTAGATATTTTTTTCCAAGGGAAAGGGAAATATTTTATGATTTCTCCATGAATTTATAAAGCCCTCACAAGGGGCCCAGAGTTCTACAGAAGACTCTTGTTGTCTTCTCATCTAATTGTGTGTCTACATTGCTTTCACCCACTTTTCCTGAGGCACTGACATTGAACAAAAAGATTTATTCTTGTTCTTATCCATTTTCAATTTTCTGGAAATAACAAATGTTGCTTTTTACTATTTTTCATCACAAGTGTGGACCATTTCAACTCATTGTGGGTTAAACCACCTTTCTTAATATTATTTGTGAATACAATCATTTTTAATAAAATGGTTTTTAGGAAAAATTTATTCAGAGTTCACACGAGCAGCTTAAACACTTTTGCAATGCAGTCCACTTCAACATGACGATTTTCTGCACTTGAAAAACAGATAAATTAGAGGCTATTTTGTTTATAATAGAAAAAATGTTACTTTATAGAATAATTAATCATGGAGTTTTAAATATGATCTTCTCATTACATTTAAATTGTGATTCAATTGTAAAGCATTTAGAAACAGCAGTAGTCATACATTTAGTGAGGGTAAACACAGATTGAACCAAGAATTATCAAAGAATTTGGAAGAATTATACAACTTAAGAATTTTCGCTGGTTCCAGTAAGTGCCCACATATCTGAAATATCCTTGCTTGCAATCAAAACAATTGTGAAGACTAATTACAATATGAAATACTCAGCCTTCAAATAAATTCCTACAATCTTTGTGGAATTGCTAAATCAAAGGATATGTACATTTATAATTTTGATAGGTACAGTAATGCTAAATTTCCCCCAATAGAGATTAAATTAATTACATTTCTATCATTTATTTTTTAATCACCAAAGACATCATTATTTTTGTTTTATACTGTCAATGTTTGTTAGATTTATCGACACATTTAGAGCGTCCTGTGTTCTTCATTCCTTCATCATTTCTGGCTCTCCGTATGGGATCATTTTTCTTTTTTTAAAATATGCCCTTTAGAATTCCCTTTAACAAGCTTCTGCTGGTCGTAAACTCTTTGTCTTCTTTGTCTGAAAATGTCTTTATTTGTTTCCTTCCTGAAATAATTTCAAGTTGACAATTATTTTCTCTTAGCACATTGAAAATCTCATTCTTTGTCTTCCGGTTTCCACTGTGGCTGTTAAAGAATTAGGTCTCACACAGTCTGACTGTTTTAACTCCCTCTAAGGTAATTAGTTTTTTTCCCCTCTGGCTGCTTTGAAAATTTGACTTTGCATCTTTAAAATAATTGTATTGTTTCATGTTTTTGTTTGTTCTGTTTTGTTTTAGTTCCACTGCATATATCTAGATGTAGATTTTCTCCCCTGTTTAGGATTTGATGAGTTTCTTTCTTTTTTTTTTTTTGAGGCTGAGTCTTGCTGTGTCGCCCAGGCTGGAGTGCAGTGGCGCAATTTCGGCTCACTGCAAGCTCCACCTCCCAGGTTCACGCCATTCTCCTGCCTCAGCCTCCCGAGTAGCTGGGACTACAGGCGCCCACCATCACACCCGGATAATTTTTTGTATTTTTAGTAGAGACGGGGTTTCACAATGTTAGCCAGGATGGTCTCAATCTCCTGACCTCATGATCCACCTGCCTTGGCCTCCCAAAGTGCTGGATTACAGGCATGAGCCACCGCGCCCAGCCTGATGAGTTTCTTAAATCTGGATTTGTTTTTCTTGTAAGTTATTAGTTATTATCATTTCAAATATTGTCTTTTAGTTATTTTTTCTCCTCTCTTTTTAGGACACTTATTAAATGTATATTAGACCTTCTTATTTTATCATCTATGTTTTTTAACCTCTTTTCTGTATTTTTTGTCCTTTGTGCCACACTCTACATAATTTCTTCTGACCAACATCCAGTTCACCAGTTTTCTCTTTAGCTCTGTCTAGCCTGCTGTTAAACTATATTTGAGTAATTAATTTTAGTTGTAGAGTTGTTTGTTTTTTGGAAGTTTTATTTGTTTGTTAGTGTAATTTTATAGTTCCTGATTCCCCAAAGACATTTTCTTTTCTTTTCTTTTTCTTTTTTGAGATAGGGTCTTGCTCTGCTGCCCAGGTTGGAAGGCAGTGGTGAGATCATAGTTTACTGCATCCTCGACCTCCTGAGCTCAAGCAATCCTCCCACCTCAGCTTCCCAAGTAGCTTGGAATATAGATACATACCACTGTACCTGGCTAATTTTATTTATTTATTTATTTATTTATTTATTTATTTTTGTAAAGACAGAGTCTCATTATGTTGCCCAGTCTGGTCTCAAACTTCTGGCCTCAAGCAATCCTCTCCCCTCAGCCTCCTAAAGTGCTGGGATTACAGGCACGAATCACAGTGCCTGGCTCCCAAAGATATTTTTCAAAGTAGTCTTTTATTTCTTAATACGTAAAAGCAGGTGGCTGGGCACAGCAAGGACTCTGAGGAAGGCCTGTTTCTTTTGTTTGTTTGTTTTTGTTTATTTTTGAGACAAGGTCTCACTCTGTTGCCCAGGCTGGAATGCAGTGGTGTGATCATAGATCACTGCAGTCTCAACCTCCTCCCTCAGCCTCCCAAGTAGCTGTAACTACAGGTGCATGACACCATGCCCAGCTGATATGGTTTGGATTTGTGTCCCTGTGCAAATCTCATGTCAAATGTAATCCCCAGTGTTGGAGGAAGGGCCTGATGGGAGGTGATTGCATCATGGGGGCAGATTTTCCCCTTGACGGTCTCGTGAGAGCGTGATAGTGAGTGAGATCTGTTTGTCTAAAAGTGTGTGGCACCTCCCCCTTCACTTTCTTTGTCCCACTGCAGCCATGTGGGACATGCCTCCTTCCCCTTCACCTTCCACCGTGATCATATATCTCCTGAAGCCTCCCCAGCCATGCTTCCTGTACAGCCTGTGGAACCATGAGCCAATTGAACTTCTTTTCTTTATAAATTACCCAGTCTCAGATAGTTCTTTATAGCACTGCAAGAACAGACTAATATACCAGCTAATTAAAACACGATTTTTTTTTTTTTTGTAAAGATGGTGGCTTGCTGTGTTGCCCAGGCTGGTCTAGAACGCCTAGCCTCAAGTGATCTTCCTGCTGAGCCTCCCAAAGTGCTGGGATTACAGGTGTGAGCCACTGTGCCCAAAGCCTGTTTCTGGGAGACGGGATTCTTCTGATAGGTGTTTTGGCTCGAGGACTCACCATCAGTCTTACTGAACTTCCTTAGAACTGCATTGCAGCTCAAGATTCTTCCTCCTGGCCTTCCTTCTTCCCTCTCTGCTGCACAGGGACCAGAACGGCACTGTAGTATAACTCTCCACTATTCCACAGTTCCCTTGGCTGCCTACCCACTTTCCGGGACAGGCATTCTCCTAATGAAGTCTTGCATGTCTAATTCTGTCTTGGTGTCTGCCTCTTGTAGAACCTGGACCAACATAAAGAGTACAAGGAATAATTGAAGAAAACAGATGATAAATGGGGACTTGAGGTTGCTTCATACACTGCCAGGTGGGCAAAGACGATGCTATCCTGGTTGGTAGGTGGGGTGTGAATAGTCCCTGGCACAAAGCGAGGCCTAATTACTAGAGATTTCACCAATAATGATGTGAAAAAATGTCTCAGTGAAAGGGCCGTGGCAGACATGCAGGCATTCAAAAGATCTGGAGGTGGGGGCAGGAAGCCATGCCTGCCAAGACAGCAGAGTGGCTAGTTACTGCTACATTGTATTGATGCCCTGCAGAGAGGTAATGAGAAAGTGGGACCCTTAACACATTATTCATGGTTAACTAACTGTAGGAGCCTCAGTGGTAACTTACAAAGGGGCCCTGTCTCCTGCAGTGGAGGAGAATGAATGGAACCCACATGATCCACTTGGGTGCATCCTGGTACGTCCTTGACTTGCTGTAATTGTGAATGGACACAGGCAACAAGCCCAGCCTTAGGAGAGTGTGATCATCAAGGGCTCAGACCTCTCAGGAATGAAGATTTGGTTCACACCACCAGGTGAGCCACCAAGAGCTGCTGAGATGATTGCTGAAGATGAGGCGAATCCCAACTGGGGAGAGGAGTAGCAGCTGCAGCCCTGAAATCGGCTGCAGTGATAGAGGCGTCATTTCCCCGACACGCCTCTTTGAGGTTTCCACTTGTTATGAATAAATTCCCACAATAACCAAAGAGGAACTCCTCCCTGAACCCATATGGAGAAGTGCAGGACAGTACAAGGGGTGGTGGCTGGGAGATACTTCTCTCAGGTCTCCAGTTTCAGGGAGTGTAACTGACCAACGGCCTCAGCTGCTGTGCACTGAGTCCGTTTCCATCTGCTGCTCCCAGCTAATGCCCAAGCAGGGCAGGGATGCTAAGTTGGGTCTATCCCTAGGAAACACAAAAGTCCTGTGATGGGCACCTTTGGCTCGGGGTTTCCCATCGGCCTTGACAAGCTCCTTTAGAACTGCACCTGCAGGGTAAGACTCTTCTATCCCCCGCTCCTTCCTTCCCTTTCTCCTTCACCTGCGTCACAGTCTGATGGCTCTCCCCATCTTCTCTGGCTTATGCCCATTTTTCCCTCATTTCCTGCATTGGAGAAGTATTAGGTGTTTCCCCTAATAAATCTCTTTCCCATTTAACCCCATCGTGGTGTCTGCTTTTTTCAGCAGACTAACAGGTCTGTTATTTCTGTTGTTCTCATTCATGGTGCCTTATTTCCTTGTGTTCCTGGTTATCTTTGACTGTGTGTTCGTCACTATCATTAAACTATTAGTTAAGGGGTTTTCCCTGGGATCTGAGATGAAGGTTTTCTGTAAAAAAGATGTTCATTTGCATCTTCTAGGCACCTGGAAATACCACTGGCCCAGGAGCGCCTTACACCATGTTGTTGGCCTCAGGTGCTCTGAGATCTCTCGGGTAACACAAACCTGGGCTGCTCATCTCAGGGAGGATGAGCCTCTCCTGAGAATGTAACTCTATTCTTAGCCTCCACCTTGTTCAGACCCAGGGCTTCCTTTCTTTTCCCTTTTTCCTCTTCAGCTTCAAAATGAGAATTCACAATTGTTACGATCCCCAGATAGCCTTTGGGCAATCTGTAGCCTTCATACTCCACGTACCATTCTGGCATTTCTCCTCCAACATTTGCAGGGTAATTCCTCATGATCAGGTGAGGATTTTAAAAATATTTTATTTAGCATTTTTAGTTGTCTTCAGGTGGAAGGTTGGTGGAAATTGCCCATCATTACCAGACAACAAAGGTCAGATGTGTTTGTTTTCTCCATATGAATTTAGAAGCAGCTTTGTCTGATTGCCAGAAAACAGTCTGTTGGATTTTTTTAAAACTCAAATATATTAATTATTTACAAATCAGTTACATTTACTGACATAGTCTATCAAATTTTGTGTTCACTTTTGTTTCTTGTAACTCACATTTTTCTCCTGGGATCAGATTTCTTCCTGCTGAAGCACCTCTTTCAATGTTTCTTTTGGTACATGTCTGAAAATATCCTTAATTTGCCCTCATAATTGTGTGAAACTTAAGCTGGACACAAAATTGTGATTTGACAGTTATTTTTCTTCAGTCCTTTAAGTATATGACTATTTTATTCTGGCATCTGTCTATTCTTGCTGCCAATTTAATTATTAATCTTTTGTAAATAATCTGTGTTTTATCTTTGATAGCTTTTGAGACTTACTCCTTCTCTTGTCGTTTAATTTCATCTGAATGTGTCTCCATGGGAATTCATCCTAATCTTGCTTGTTGCTCAGAGTTCACTCTCAATGTGCAGTCACCTCACACTTGCAGTTTCTGGCTATTCAAATGTTGTTTCCCTGCCATTCTTTCAATTTTCTTCTGGAAATGTTTGTTGGAGCTTCTCAATGATCTTTGGGCTTAAGCAATCACCCACCTCAGCCTCCCAAAGGGCTGGGATTACAGGCACGAGCCACTGCACCTGACCATCAACTATCTTTTACATTTGTTAACTGATTGTTCTCTATCTTACTCAGATGTTTCCACTTGGCTTCAAGGCCCCCAATCCCCAACACAAAAGTATTTCTAGTCTTTTTTTTTTTTTTTTTAGTCGGCGTCTCACTCTGTCACCCAGGCTGGAGTACAATGGCGCGATCTTGGCTCACTGCAACCTCTGTCTCCCAGATTCAGGCAATTCTCCTGCCTCAGCCTCCTGAGTAGCTGGGATTACTGGTGCCTGCAACCACATCGGCTAATTTTTGTATTTTTAGTAGAGACGGGGTTTCACCATCTTGGCCAGGCTGGTGTCAAACTCCTGACCTTGTGATCCGCCCACCTCGGCCTCCCAAAGTGCTGGGATTACAGGCATGAGCCACTGTGCCCAGCCTGTTTTTAGTCTTATAGTGGCATTCTGGGGCTCTTGTCTTGTAGTGATATTGAGTTGCACATTGTCTTAGTTTCCTAGGCTACCTTAACAAAGTACCACAGACTGAGTTACTTAAACAACAGAAATTTATTTTTGTACAATTCTGGAGACTGGAAGTCCAAGATCAAGGTGCTGGAGGGGTTGGTTTCTCCCGAGGTCTCCTTGGCTTGTAGATGCTGTCTTTTTCCTGTGTCTACACAATGCCTTCCTCTGTGCATGTCTGTGACCTGATTTCCATTTTTTTTGGAGGGGGGGAGTTTTGAGATGGAGTCTCGCTCTGTCACCAGGCTGGAGTGCAGTGGTGTGATCTTGGCTAACTGCAACCTCCACCTCCCAGGTTCAAGCGATTCTCCTGCCTCAGTCTCCTGAGTAGCTGGGACTACAGGCACGCACCACCACGCCCAGCTGATTTTTGTATTTTTAGTAGAGGTGGGGTTTCACCATATTGGCCAGGATGGTCTCGATCTCTTGGCCTCGTGATCTGCCCGCCTTGGCCTCCCAAAGTACTGGGATTACAGGCGTGAGCCACCGTGCCTGGCCCTGATTTCCACTTTTTTAAGGACATCAGTCGTATTGGATTAGGACCCAACCTAATGTCCTGATTTTAATCTAATTATCTCTTTAAAGGCCCCATCTCCAAATACAGTCCCATTCTGAGGTACTGGGGAGTAGAACTTCAATGTATTAATTTTGGGGAGACACAATTCAAACCATAACGCACATGTAATCCTTCTGCTTGGTCAATGCTTGGTGCATTAATTTTTTTTGAGCTACTGTAACAAATTACCACAAACTGAGTGGTTTAAAACAACAAAAATTTATTGTCTCACAGGTCTGGAGGCCAGAAGTCTGAAATTAAGGTGTCTGCAGGGCCACGCTTCCTCAGAATGCTCCAGGGGAAGATCCTTCCTGGCCTTTCTAAGAACTGCCTTCCGTTATTTCAGTGTTCTGTAAACTGGCCTCTGGGGTCCCCAGGATTTCCTTAGTTTATGGCAGCATCTCTCCAATCTCTGCCTTTATCTTCACATGGCTGTCTTTCTCAGTGTGTCTGTGTCTCTTCCTTTTTTTTTTTTTTTTTTTTTTGATAGAGATGGGGTCTTGCTATGTTGCTCAAGCTGGTCTGGAACTCCTGGGCTCAAGCAATCCTCCTGCCTTGACCACCCAAAATGCTGGGATTACCAGCGTGAGCCACCTCACCTGGCCTCTCTTCTCTTCTTATAAGGACACCAGTCATACTGGATTAGGACCTATCCTAACAACTTCATATTAACTTCATTACATCTGCAAAGACTGTTAACAGTCTTTGACCATTAAGGGGTTAAGACTTCAATGCATCTTTTTGGAGGACACAACTCAAGCCATAATACTTGGTCATAAAGGGTTTCCATGACCATCCATGCCTTAGGTCTACTATTTGCTAAAATATTTAGCCCTAGGTTGTGTTTGTTTTAAAATATAGTCTATTAGTAGAAAATTCGAGGTATTGTAAGGCCAACATAACAGGAGAGGACTGACATTGCAAAGAGAGTTTGTTACTCACAGTTCCCAGGAGAAAAGGGGCACACCATGCCAGGCAGGGCTGTAAGGGAAATCATTGCTCGGGTGGAAGAGGAAGAGAGCGGGAACTGTGGGCAGAGTCTTTTTTTTTTTTTTTTTGAGATGGAGTCTTGCTCTGTGGCCAGGCTGGAGTGCAGTGGCACGATCTTGGCTTACTGCAACCTCTGCCTCCTGGGTTCAAACAATTCTCCTGCCTCAGCCTCCCGAGTAGCTGGGATTACAGGCACACGCCACCATGCCTGCTAATTTTTGTATTTTTAATAGAGACGGGGTTTCACCATGTTGGCCAGGATAGTCTCGATCTCTTGACCTCGTGATCTGCCTGCCTTGGCCTCCCGAAGTGCTGGGATTACAGGCGTGAGCCACCGTGCCCAGCTGGGCAGAGTCTTTACTGTAGTTTCCACAGGAACAAACAGGCAAGGCCGAGTAAACAGGCTTAGGATGGCTGGCTTGAATCATCTCAGTGGGCTCTGGGCAGAGTGGCTGGCCCTAGTTGCCTGGCACCTGGTCCTGTGGTGATTAGAGCAAGGGGATGCTAGCTCAGAGTATGTGAGCCCAGTACAGGAGGTGGTTGGGCTCTGGATTGGTTCCTTGGTATTTGAAAAACATACTTGTGGATGAGTTGTTTACTGTCTCTAAAAATTGGCTTACCCTGGGAGGAGCAGTCCCTCCAGGATCAACCAGGCCCTGGATGTCTAAAGCATCAGAATACAGAAAATAAAAGATGTGGTTAATACAGTGTGCAGGAACAGTTTTTTCCACCCCTTTTCACATGCTAGGGAAGCTCCACCCCAGGTCCTGGCCTTGTTATTGAGCCTGGCTTCACCCCTTTATCACACAGGAATCAATCCCAACCATACTGTTCTCCTCTGGAGCTGGAGCCCATCTGGCCCTGCTTTGCAGTTCTGTTCTATTTCCAGTGCAAAGAGATATAGATTTTTGTTTTGTTTTCTTTTTGAGTCTGGTTTCTATTTTTATATTTTATCTCTCATGACAAAGTTTTAAGAAGAGGAGTGCTTTAAAGCATAAATTCATTGCACCATCTTGACCAGATGTCTGATTTGTTGTTTGGATAATTGTGCTTGTGTTTACTTGTTTGTTTGCTAAGGTGGGAGCTGTCAGCATGAGTATATGATTCTGGGAAAGGCCAAATTGAGAAGGAGGAGTACAAGGGATAATTGGTGCACTGAACTTCCTGAGACAGAGTGCAAAGATGGGGTACAGGGCTCATGGGAGGACACTATCAGGAAGGACACTCCCTCTAAGGGAAGGAGAAGGGCTTGGCCTCGGATCTGGGTGGCTTCTGGTTTCGGTGACAGAAAGTTGGGGTGGGCTTCACACGGTGGTTACTGCCTGTCTCTATGAAACAGGACACGAGGCTATCAGCTGAGGGGAAGAGGTGATAGGGCAAGAGGAATGGACATTTGCAGAGAGAGACATTCTAAAATAGGAACTGACTCTTTAAAATTCTAAAAACTACCAAATCCTGGAGTTGATTGAAAATACATAAATATATTTTGAGTATTCTGCAAGCAAAATGGATTTTGAATGGCTATGTGTCATGTATGAGGAATAAAGATATTTCTGGCAATATTTCAACTTTTAATAGCTCTTCTAATGACCTAGCCCTTTTGACTATGCCTCAGAAGAGTGGCCATGGCAAAAATTCTGTATTTCTTTTTCTGAAATCCAGTCTAAAGAAATCCACAAAATTTCATGTGAAGGTTAGATAGCTTTAAGACTAACAGGATTTGCCTAGTTCTGGTTTTCTTGATTATTTTTATTTCATTTCTAAATTTTATTTTGGACCATTTAATAATAGCTACAGAATCAGCTTGGTTGGGTTTTAATCCTGGCTGTTCTATTTATCAGCTATATGAAATTGAGGAAGTAATTTTTTTTTTTTTTTGAGATGGAGTCTTGCTCTGTCGCCCAGGCTGGAGTGCAGTGGCGTGATCTTGGCTCATTGCAACCTCTGCCTCCCGGGTTCAAGCAATTTTCCTGCCTCAGCCTCCCGAGTAGCTGGAACTATAGGCATGCACCACCATGCCTGGCTAAGTTTTTGTATTTTTAGTAGAGATGGGGTTTCACCATGCTGGCCAGGCTTGTCTCAAACTCCTGACCTCGTGATCCACCCCCCTCTCGGCCTCCCAAAGTGCTGAGATTACAGGCGTTTGCCACTGCACCCCACCCTAGGAAGTAGTTTAATATCTTTGTGTCTTAGTTTCTTCACCTGTAACACAGGCAGAATAATAACATTTACCTCATGGAGTCATTGTAAGAATCAAACTAGATGATATATGGAAAGCACTTAGAACAGAGCCTGGTGCCTAGATAATAAAGGTTAGCTGTTCTTGTCACTTTTAATGGCTGTAAAATATTCTGCTGTATGGCTCTGTAATAATTGATTTAGCTAACTGCCCATTGATAGCTATTTGAGTTGC
Source organism: Symphalangus syndactylus (assembly GCF_028878055.3). Classification (NCBI taxonomy): domain Eukaryota; kingdom Metazoa; phylum Chordata; class Mammalia; order Primates; family Hylobatidae; genus Symphalangus; species Symphalangus syndactylus. Next base: position 156,220,609 of record NC_072426.2, on the reverse strand, counting down.
TTCTAATATTTTTTACTGTGATAAAAAACAAAATTTGGTGATACCTTAGTCTGTTTTCTGCTGCTATCACAGAATACCACAGATTGGGTAATTTTTAAAGAAAAGAGATTTATTTGGCTCATGGTTCTGGAGGCTGGAAAGTCCAAGTTCAAGGGGTCATGTCTGGTGAGGGAGTTCCAGATGCATCATAGGATGGCAGAAGGGAAGAAGGGCAAGTGAGCATACGAGGCAAAGAGAAAGGGGGCTGAACTCCCACCATAACTAACCCACTTCCATGATAATGGCATTAATCCATTCCCCGCCGTTGTGACCTAATCAATTCTTAAAGGTTTTAGCTCCCAACAGTGTTACAATGGCAATTAAACTTCAAGGTGAGCTTTGGAGGGAACATTTAAACCATAGCAGGTGAATACATAAAAATTAATTCAAAACTTAAGTATAAGACCTAAAACTGTAAAATTCCTAGATGAAAACATAGGAGAAAAGCTCTATGACATTGGATTTGGCAATGACTTTTTGTATTAACACTAAAAGCACAGACAACAAAACAAAAATTAGCTAGGTGAACTACATCAAACACTTAAAACTTCTGTGTATCAAAGGACATAGTTAACAAAGTGAAAAGGCCACCTATGGAATGAAAGAATTATTTGCAAATCATATGTCTGATAAGGGGTTCATATCCAGAATATATAAAGAAATGAAAACACAGCAACAAAAAGCAACAAGTTTTAAAAATGAGTAAATAGACATTTCCCCAAAGAACACATATAAACCACCAATAAGCACACAAAAAGATGCTCAACATCGCTAATCATTAAGGAAATGCAAATCAAAGCTGGGCATGCTGCCATGAGCCTGTACTCCTAGCTACTCAGGAGACTGAGGCAGGAGGATCCCTTGAGGCCCAGGGCTTGAGATTGCAGGGCACTATGATTGTGCCTGTGAATAGCTACTGCACTCCAGCCTGGGCAACATAGCAAAACCTCATCTCTAAAAAAGAAAGAAAGAAAAAAGAAAATGCAAATGAAAACCACAATGAGATACACATCACATCCATTAGGTTGGCTACTATTAAAAAAAAAGAAAGCTAATAACAAGTGTTGGCAAATATGTGGAGAGATTGAAATCCTTGTTCCTGTTAATGGGAATGTAAAATGGAGTGGCTACTGTAGAAAACATGGCAGTTCCTCAAAAAATGAAAATGGAACTACCATATGATCCAACAATTTCACTTCTGGGTATATATCCAAAAGAACTGAAAGCAGATATTCGAAGAGGTATCTGTACACCAAGGTTCATAGCAGCGTTGTTCACAATAGCCAAAAGGTGGAAGCAACCCAAGCATCAAGGGATGGATGGATAAAGAAAATGTGGGCAGAGTGTGGTGGCTCACCCTTGCAATCCCAGCACTTCAGCAGGCTGAGGCGGGTGGATTGCTTGAGGCCAGGAGTTTGAGGCCAGCCTGGGCAACATGGCGAAACCCCATCTCTACAAAAAATACAAAAATTAGCCTGGCATGGTGATACACACCTGTGGTCCCAACTATGCAAGGGGCTGAAGAGGAAGGATCGCTTGAATTCAGGAGGTGGAGGCTGCAGTGAGCCGAGATTGTGCCACTTCACTCCAGCCTGGGCATCAGAATGAGACCCCTATCTAAAAAAAAAAAAAAATAGTAATAAAGAAAATATGGGCCAGGTGTGGTGGCTCACACCTGTAATCCCAGCACTTTGGGAGGTGAGGTGGATGGATCACCTGAGGTCGGGAGTTTGAGACCAGCCTGACCAGCATGGAAAAACCCCGTCTCTACTAAACATACAAAATTAGCAGGACGTGGTGGCACATGCCTGTAATCCCAGCTACTTGTGAGGCTGAGGCAGGAGAATCACTTGAACCCAGAAGGTGGAGGTTGCGGTGAGCTGAGATCATGCCATAGCACTCCAGCCTGGGTGACAAGAGTGAAACTCTGTCTCAAAAAGAAAAAGAAAAAGATAAAAGATAATGTGACACATATATACAATGGAATATGATTCTTCTTTAAAAAGGAAATAAATTCTGACATATGCTACAACATGGATGAACTCTGAGGACATTATGCTAAGTGAAATAAGCCAGTGACAAAAGGACATATACTGTAATTCCACTAATTTGAGGTACCTAGAAATAGGCAGATTCAGAGACAGAAAGTAGAATTGTAGTTGCTCGGGGCTGTGGAGGGGAGTTGTGTAATGGTCACAAAGTTTCAGTTTTGCAAAAGACAAAAAGAGTTCTGTGACTGGATGGTGGTGATAAGTCCATAATAAGGTGATTGCACTTAATGTAACTGGACTGTACATTTTAAAATGGTTCAGAGGGTAACCGCTTTGTTGTATATATTTTACCATAATTAAAAAGAAAAAAGCAGGTCGCAAAATAATACATACAATAAAATTCTACTTTCATAAAATTCAAAAGCGAGCAAAGCTTGCATTCATGGATGGTAGAACTGCAAAGAAAAGCAAGGACATGATTCTTGTAAAAGTCAAGATGAGTGGTTATTCTCTCTAGTGGGAGAGGGAGCCGGGGGACTTTTGGGTGCTGGCCAAGTTCTATTTCTTGATTTGGGTTGTTAGGTGGATGTTCACTTGATGACTCTCTTTAGCTGCACTTATATTTCAGGTATTCTTCTCTGTCCCTGATGTATTTCACAGTTAAAAAAGAAAAGCAGACTGGGCGCAGTGGCTCATGCCTGTAATCTGAGCACTTTGGGAGGCTGAGGTGGGCAGATCACCTGAGGTCAGGAGTTCGAGACCAGCCTGGCCAATATGGTGAAACCCCCATCTGTACTAAAAATACAAAAACTCCCAGGCATGGTGGTGCACACCTGTAATCCCAGCTACTTGGGAGGCTGAGGCAGGAGAATTGCTTGAACCCTGGAGGCAGAGGTTGCAGTGAGCCAATATCGCACCACTGCACTCCAGCCTGGGTGACAGAGCAAAAAAAATAAATAAAAAATAAGGGTAAAGCATGCTACTGCTGTATGGTCATGCAATCAGACAATACTGTGGCAAAAGCAACTAACAGTTTTAAGGAAACCACTTCACAGCCTTCCACTGAAACAACTCTAGGATCTCCCGTTCATTCTCCCTGGTGGGTCTGGAACTGATAGCTCTCCAGCCACCAGCATCACAGGAGCTCGGCCTGGCACTGTGGCAAGAGGTGGGAGAAGCTAAAGGAATACACATGCGAGGCTGGTCTCTGAATTGGATCTGGGGCTTGAATTTTACTTTTTAACATTTCATTTAATTTGTAATTAAAAATCATCATGTGGTGAAATAAGCCAGTCACAAAAGGCAAGATATTGTATGACTGCCTGTATATGAGGTACCTAGAATTGTCAAATCCGTAGAGACACGAAGGAGAACAGTGGTTTCCAGGAGCTAGAGGGGAGGGAGGAATGGAAATTAGTGCTTAAAAGGAACAGTTCCTGTTTGGGATGATGAAAAAGTTCTGGAAATGCATAGTGGTAATTTTTGCAGAAAAAATGTGAATATACTTAATGCCACTGGATTGTATACCTAAAATTGTTCAAATGGTAACTTTTCTGTTATGTATATTTTACCACTTTTAAAAAAAGATCAAGTGAATTTCTTTAACCTTGATTATTCAATTCAATGGGGAAAAGAAAGATGTGCTTTAAATATGTCTAACTCAAAACTCTGGTTTGGGCTGGGTGAGGTGGCTCACGCCTGTAATCCCAGCACTTTGGGAGGCCAAGGTAGGCGGATCACCTGAGGTCAGGAGTTCGAGATCAGCCTGACCAACATGGAGAAACCCCGTCTCTACTAAAAATAACAAAATTAGCCAGGCGTGGTGGCGCATGCCTGTAATCCCACCTACTCGGGAGGCTGAGGCAGGAGAATCGCTTGAACTCGGGAGGCGGAGGTTGCGGTGAGCTGAGATTGTGCCATTGCACTCCAGCCTCAGCAACAGGAGTGAAACTCTGTCTCAAAAAACAAAACAAAACAAACAAACAAACAAAAAAACTCTGCTTTGAAGTGTTTCTGGTGACCGGCCAGGCATCCTCAGTATTATCATCCACAAGAATTTGCTGACTGCTCACTGTGGGCCTTATCTGAGATAAATGCTGTGATTGAAGGTGAGAAAAAAAAGACTTTAATAATATTATTTATTACTAATCAAGCAACTCTTGGCATTCCAAGAATTTCAAGAAAAGTATAAACAACTGTAGATTCTCTTGAGTGCCAAAGACAAAAGTAATATATTATGTCCAAAGTATGTAAAGAGCTAGATGTTCACCCCTGGGGTGCGGAGGATGGGAGGCACAGTGGTAAATACAGAGGATTTGAAGGAGGTTATTGTCATAAAATATGGCAGAGCAACAAGAGAATCAATCCATCAATCATGGTATGGTCATAGAGCGATTACTATATAGCAACTCTAATGGATGAATTAAGCTACTCACGACCAGGTTGAACCAACGCCAAGGAGAAAACAAATCACAAAGCAATATAAACATCATGGTTTTATTTAAAGTTCCTTAAAAAGTTCATAAATAGACAAAGCGATTCTCTGTTGTTTAGAGTGCGCACATGGAGGAGATAAAGAGCAAATAGGGTGGGGGGAGGGGGGAGGGATAACATTAGGAGATATACCTAATGCTAAATGACGAGTTAATGGGTGCAGCACACCAACATGGCACATGTATACATATGTAACAAACCTGCACGTTGTGCACATGTACCCTAAAACTTAAAGTATAATAATAATAATTAAAAAAGAGCAAATACTACCACAAAAGTCAGGAGAGTGGTGACTTCTGCAGGGAGCGAGGGAGGAGGTATCAGGAGTGGCTCTGGGACAACTGCCACAGCTTTCCTTCACTCTGGTCACGGTTACACCTGCTGGCTTTATAACTAATGGCTAAACTCTACATGTATAGCTATTCTATCGCCCAAAGCAATAGTGAAAAGCACAGAGGAGCAGCTCTGTCTGCACAGGGCTGCTTTACTGAGTGTGGGAAACATGAAGGGGGATCCCATCATGTTTGCTATGGTGATTTTTCCACACAGCTACCCTGACACTTCTATCTAAAATTTTTTTTCTTATTGTGTATACTTAAGGTATACAACATGATGTTATAAAATACATATATAGGCCAGGCACAGTGGCTTACGCCTGTAATCCCAGCACTTTTGGGAGACCAAGGTGGGAGGATCCCTTGAGGCCAGGAGTTGGAGACCAGCCTGGCCAACATGGTGAAACCGTATCTCTACTAAAAATACAAAAATTAGCCGGGCATGGTGGTGCGCGCTTGTAATTCTAGCTACCTGGTAGGCTGAGGCAGGAGAATCCTTTGAACCCAGGAGGCAGAGGTTGCAGTGAACCGAGATTGTGTGACTGCACTCCAACCTAGGCAACAGAGTGGGATTCTGTCTCAAAAAAACAACAATAAAAACCCACAAAATACATATATAGTAAAATAGTTACTATGATGGAAAAAATTAATAAACATATTCATCATCTCACATAGTTACCCATTCCTCAGCCCCACACTGTCCTTGGCCCCATCTGGTGACAAGTACAATTATAATCTGCCCATTTAGCAAAAATCCTGAATATAACACACCATTTTTTTTTTCTTTTTTTTTGAGACACAGTCTTGCTTTGTCACCAGGCTGGAGTGCAGTGCCATGATCTCAGCTCACTGCCACCTCTGCCTCCCGGGTTCAAGCGATCCTCCTGCCTCAGCCTCCTGAGTAGCTGGGACTACAGGTGCGTGCCACCACGCCCAGCTAATTTTTTGTATTTTTAGTAGAGACAGGGTTTCACCATGTTGGCCACCATGTCACCATGTTGGCTCGATCTCTTGACCTCGTGATCCACCCTCCTTGGCCTCCCAAAGTGCTGGGATTACACACGTGAGCCACTGCACCCAGCCTGACAAGGGATTCTTAACCAAAATATTTAAAAAGTTGAAACAACTCAGTAGGAGAAAATCCCAAGTAATCCAATTAAAAATGGGCAATCAATCTGACTAGACATTTCTCAAAGGAAGACATACAAATGGCCAACAGGTATATGAAAAATGTCTAATATCACTAATCATCAGAGAAATGCAAATCAAAACTACGATATTAACTCACCCCAGTTAAAATAGCCTTTATTCAAAAGACAGGCAATAATAAATGCTGGAGAGGATGTGGAGAAAGGGGAACACACCTGTACACTGTTGGTTGGAATGTAAATTAGTACAGCCACTACGGACAACAGTATGGAGGTTCCTCAAAAAACTAAACATAGAACGACCATGTGATCTAGCAATCTCCCTGATAGGTATATATTCAAAAGAAAGGAGATCAGTACGTCGAAGAGATATGTGTACTCCCAGGTTTACTGCAGCACTATTCAAAATAGACAAGACATGGAGTCGACCTAAGTGCCCACTAATGGATGAATGGATAAAGAAAATGTGGGGTATATACACAATGGAATATTATTCAGCCACAAAAAAGAATGAAATCCTGTCATTTGCAACAACACGGATGGAGCTAGAGGATACTATGTCAAGTGAAAAAAAAGTGAGGCACAGAAAAACAAATATGTCATGTTCTTACTTATATGTGGGAGTTTGGAAGAAAAAGTAAACTCATGGAAATAGAGAGTAGAATGATGGTTACCAGAAGCTAGGAAGGGTAGTTGGTCGGGAAGGGAAGGGTGGACAGAAAAAGGGAATAGTTAATGGATACAAAAATACAGTTAGATAGAAGGAATAAGACCTAGTATTTGGGAGCACAATAGGGTGACTATAGTTAATAATAGTTTATTGTATATTTCAAAATGACTCAAACAGTGGAATTATAATGTTTCTAATACAAAGAAATGATAAATATTTGAGGTTTTGGATATTCTAATTACCCTGATTTGATTCACATTAATTAAACATAAAAGATAATATATTTGCTAGTCTTTAAGTGGAAGTTGGTCACCATAAAGGTCTTCATCCTTGTCATTTTCACATTGAGTAGGCTGAGAGGAAGAAAGAGAAGGGGTTGGTCTTGCTGTCTCAGGGTTGGCAGATATGGAAGAGGTGGAGGAGGTGGAAGAGGAGGCAGGAGAGGCAGGCACACTAGGTGTAACTTTATGGAAACGCGTTGTAACTTCTGCCTGACATTTTTGCTTTTTCATTTCTCTAAAAATATTTGCATATGATGCCAATCATTTTTCCACCATGTGTTTTAGTTTCATTGCCTATATCATAGAAGGGTCTATGTTGTAAAAGAAGTCAAAAGCAGTCTTGAATAATCAAAACCCTTCTGCCAGATCATCTAATGCCAATTTGTTTTCCGGTACTGCCTCATTGTCTGGCGCTGGTTCGGACGCACTCATCTCCATCGTCATTGTCTGTTAATTCCTCTAGTGTGGTGTTTATTCACTCTTGAATTTCTCCTACATCTATATCTTAAAACTTTTTTTTGGAGAGGCCAAGGTGGGTGGATCACCTGAGGTCAGGAGTTCGAGACCAGCCTGGCCAACATGGTGAAACACCATCTGTACTAAAAATACAAAAAAATTAGCTGGGCGTGGTGGCACGTGCCTGTAATCTCAGCTCTGGAGGCTGAGGCAGGAGAATTGCTTGAACCCAGGAGGCAAAGGTTGCAGTGAGCCGAGATTGTGCCATGCCACTGCACTCTAGCCTGGGTGACAGAGTGAGACTCTATCTCAAAAAAAAAAAAAACAAAAGCAAAAAAAAAATAACAACAAACACTTATTTTGTGTGTGTGTATTTTGTTTTTATTTTTCAAGATGCATATCTTGCAACCCTTCACTCTCTAGCTTTTTTTTTTTTTTTTTCCATATCCACAATCTCTTTCTTGATTTCCTTGATGGGCTCTGTTGTAAAATCTGTGAAGTCATGCACAACATCTGGACACAGTTTTCTTCAGCAGGAATTTCTTGTTGTGGGCTTGATGGCTTTCATGGCTCTGTCCCTAACAATGATGGCATCTTCAATGGTGTGACCCTTCCAGACTTTCATGATGTTCTCTTTTGGGGTTCTCTTCCATAGCATTGACAATCCTTTCCATAGAGTTGCAGTGTGTAATGAGCCTTATGGTTCTTATGACCCCGTGATCTAGAGACTGAATTGGAGATACTGTGTTTGAGGGCAAGTAGACCACTTTGACACCTTTGGTGTTGAACTCATGAGGTTCTGCGTGTCCGGGGAGCATTGTCCAAAGGAACTTTAAAAAACAATCCCTTACTGCAAAGGTACTTCTTGACTTTGGGGACAAAGCATTGACGGAGGTAATCCAAAAAAATTGTTCTTGTTGTCCAGGCCTTCTTATTGTATAACCAAAAAACTGGCAGCTGTGTCTGTCTTTTCCCTTCAAGTCTTGGGGTTTGCAGTTTTATAGATAAGGGCAGTGCTGTTTTCATAAACTCAACTATATTTGCCTAAAACAATAGAGTTAGCCTATCCCTTGTTGCCTTAAATCCTGTACTTGCTTCTCTTCCTTACTAATAAATATCTGTTGTGGCAATTTTGCTTGCAGAATAGGGCACTTTTGTCTGCATTAAAAACTGATTCAGGGCCAGACGTGGTGGCTCATGCCTGTAATCTCAGCACTTTGGAAGGCTGAAGTGAGCGGATCACTTGAGGCCGGGAGTTCAAGTCCAGCCCCCAACATAGTGACATCCTGTCTCTACCAAAAAATACAAAAATTAGCTGGATGTGGTGTCATGCACCTGTAGCTGGGACTCCAGCTACTCAGGAGGCTGAGGCACGAGAATCACTTGAACCAGGAGAGGCTGCAGTGAGCTGAGATCACCACTGCACTCCACCCTGGGCGACAGAGCGAGCTCTGTCTCAAAAAAACAAAAAACAAAAAACCTGATTCATTCAGGTATCTCTTCTCCTCAGAGATTATCTTAATGGCATCTGGGAACTCATCTGCTGCCTCTTGGTCAACAGAAGCTGCTTCTCCTGTTATCTTGACATTTTAAAAGCCAAACCTCTCTCCAAAATTATCAAACCATCCTTTGCTGGCATTAAATTGTCCACCTTTATTTATCATTTTTTTTTTGAGATGGAGTCTCACTCTGTCACCCAGGCTGGAGTGCAGTGGTGTGATCTTGGCTCACTTCAACCTCCACCTCCCGGGTTCAAGTGATTCTCCTGCCTCAGGCTCCTGAGTAGCTGGGATTACAGGGGCACCTGCCACCACTGCCAGTTAATTTGTGTGTTTTTAGTAGACATGGGGTTTCACTATGTTGGCCAGGCTTGTCTTGAACTCCTGGCCTCAGGTGATCTGCCCACCTTGGCCTCCCAAAGTGCTGGGATTACAGGCGTGAGCCACCATGCCCAACCAAATTCTCCACCTTTAGATCCTTCACCTTCCTTGTCATTTAACTCATCATCTAATGACTTTGCTTTTCCCCCAGTTATATTAGAGCCTATAGGTATGCCAACTTTATAGCAATCCTGCACCCACAGAAAAGCTGCATTTTCTATATGAGACAAAAAAGGCATTTCACAAAAAGTGCAAGGTTTTCATGCCTTCTGGTGTAGCTGCAGGGACAACTTCACAATTTCCTTTCCTTTTTTTTTTTTTTTAAAAAACATGGTCTGAATGCTGGATTCATTTATCTTGAAATGGTGGCAACCACAGCCGCAAACCTGAATGTACAGTACATATCAAAGCAATTCAACTTTTTCTTATAATGTCATGATTTTTAATTGCTTCTTGGGAGAACTTCCAGCATTACTAGTGGCAGTTCATATGAGTCCCATGGTCTTATTCGAGGTTTATGGTATTGCATTAAACACAACAAAATATACATGAGAACCACAAGAGATCACTTTTTACTGCGATGCGCAATTTACTGGTCAGATGAGCTGCCCACTTAGAGATGATCAGCGTCACACGGCATTTTAAGCGGACGTTCACAACACTTGAGCTCTGCCACAACAGCAACAGGAGGTGGCTACAAGATTATCACAGTAGTACGGTATTACTGCAGGTAATTTTATGCAGTTATGATTTAATACTGCATCTTTACGTTTGTTTACATTTCTCTTGACTATGAGTGGTGCCAAGTACAGTCTGTGTTTGTCTGTTTAACTTTTTATAATATATTTGTGTATACTTTAAGGTAGTAAATGATAAAATAGACTACTACACGTACTTTATGCATTCATGACATTCCTAACTTTTTCTTATTTTTTAAGACATTTCTAGGCTACACAGTTTGTCTGCAAGTTTTTTTGAACTGTCACAAATCTCCAAACATGTTTTCAATGCTTACTATAAAAGATTCTTATAGAAGTGGAGCCAAACAGTTCAAACTTGTGTTGTTCAAGGGTCAACGGTACATTCCCAACAGTGTGCAGGTGTTCCTTTTCCCCCATACCCTCCCCAAACTTTTTATTTCTTGTCTTTTTGATAATGGCTATTCTAACAGGTGTGAGGTGATATGTCATAATGGTTTTGATCTCCATAATCATTAGTGTTGCTGAAAAGCTTTTTGTATAGCTGTTGTCCATTTTTATATCAACTTTGGAGAAATTTGTAAATCGGGTTATATGGGATTTTTTGCTATTAAGTTGTACAAGTTCTTTATAAATCTTGAACCTTAACCCCTCATCTGTTATATAGTTAGCAAATATATTTTTTTCTAATCTGTAAATTGCCTTTTCATTTTGTTGATTGTATCCTTTGCTATGCAGAAGTTTTTTTGTTTGATATAGTCCCATTTATTCATTTTTACTTTTGGAGCCTGGATTTTACTGTGGTATTCAATAAATCATTGCCAAGGCTTTTACCCTATGCATACTTCTGGGAGTTTTATGGTTTCAGGCCTTACCTTTAGGTCTTTTATCCATTTTGAGCTTTTTTGTGTATGGTGTGAGATAAGAGTCCAGTTTCATTCTCTTGCATGTGGAAATTCAGTTTTCCCAGCACTATTTATTGAAGAGATTATTGTTTCCCTACTGTGTCTTTTTGGTACCCTTTTTGAAAATTAGTTGGCCATATGTGTTTAGATTTATTTCTGGGCTCTCCATTCTGTTCCACTGGTCTATGTGTTTGTTTTTATGCCAGTACCATACTGTGTTGGTTACTATAGCTTTATAATATAAATTTAAATCAGGAAGTGTGATGTCTCCAACTTTTTTTTTTTTTTCAGAATGGCTTTGGCTATTTGGAGTTTTTTTGCAGTTCTATATGAATTTTAGGATTGTTTTTTCTATTTCTATGAGGAATGTTGTTGGGATTTTGGTTGTGATGCATTGAATCCACATGTTGCTTGAGGTAGCATAGACATTTAACAACATCAGTTCTTCTGGTCCATGAGCATGGAATATCTTTCCATTTATTTGTGTCCTTTTCCATATCTTTCATCATTATTTCATAGGTCTCAGTGTACAGATTTATTGCCTCCTGGGTTAATTTATTCCTATATTTTATGGTATTGTAAATGGGATGGTTTTTAAATTTCTTTAAAAAAATCTTAACTATTTTCCTTTTATCTTTCTTTTTCCTCTTTAGATGAGCATCATGATCTATGGTTTTTAAATTTCTTTTCAGCTAAGTTGTTACTTGTGTATAGAAATGCCATGTATTTTTCCATTTTGAGTTTGTATTTTGTGACTTTATTGAATTTATTCATTATATTTAACAGTTTTTCGTGGAATCTTTGGGATTTTCTACATATAGAATCATGTAATCTGCAGATAGAGATAAGTTTACTTCTTCCTTTCCAATTCAGATAGATTTTATCTCTTTTTCTTGTCTAATTGCTCTTGATAGGACTTTCAGTACTATGTTGAATAGGGTGGTGAGAATGGGCATCCCTTCCTTGTACCAGGTCTTAGAGGAAAAGTTTTCAGTTTCTCCCCTTATTATGATGTTAGCTGTGGGTTTTTGTAAATGGTATTTATTATGTTGAAGAACTTTCTTTCTATACCTAAACTGTTAAGAATTTTTATCAAGAAGGAATGTTAAACTTTGTCAAATGCTTTTTCTGTGTCAATTGTGTGGTTTTTATGTTTTAGTCTATTAATGTGATGTATCTCATTGATTGATCTGCATGTGTTAAACCAGCCTTGCCTGCCAGCAATCAATCCCACTTGATCATAATGTTTAATCTTTTTGATGTGTTGTTGAATTTGATTTGCTGATATTTTATTGAGTTCCTGGACACTTCTAAGATGCTGACTTTTATGATCTAGAAAAATCTTTTCTTTATCTTAATCACAGTACAGGGCACATCAACAGGGGAGCTTTTTTTTTTTTTTTTTTTTTTTACTTTCTCCATTACTGTTGTTCTTTGGCCATAAGGGGAGACATGAACCCAATATTATCCTTTTCCAGATATTTTGATTTAGAAAAAAAACAAATAAATATGTGTGTGTGTGTCTGACACATAAAATTAGGACCTTTCGAGACTGCCACTAACATATCACTAAAGAACTTATGCTAAAGATATTCTGAAAAGAAATTTATATATTTAGTGTGTTCAGGAGTTTGTAATGTGCATTCCTCACAGGGTTACCTGGTTCATAAGGTTCTTGGGAAAGGGATTTGCCAGAACTTATACTTGGAAACTGTTGGCAGCCTGCGTATCTAGTGCAGAAACATTTTATTTCTATGAACCATTTAGTGTTTTAAATGTCTATACTGAGTCCATATTTTATAATAGCAGCAACAAACCTGAAATTGAATTGTCTCTGAAATTGTGTCTACATAAGAAAATGAAAGCTGCAATAGAAAGTCATAAATGAAAAAATTATCTCCTGACCATTTTTGAAAGAATGAGACATATTCTGCTCAGTGTAAAAGTGGTTATTAAAGTTATTTTGAAAAATTTTATTTATACAATGTATTTTAGAATTTACTGAAGCCTTTGGGGAGAGAGAAAAGTTATACATGACAGTGTCACAGAAAAATATGATCCAAATCCAGAAAGTAAATTTTTGTAAAATAAACTGTAGATCTAAGACTTCTGGCTTGTCAATACTGTGACCTAATGTTTTGAAAACTCTCCTCTAAAGAACTACAAATGCTAGTAAAAACAGAACAAATATTTTCTAAAATGTAAACCTGAGTGCTCAAGAAAGCATTGCCCAGAGAAATATCTAGAAATGATAACCAGAGCTGCTAGCACATGGTCTGAAGCAGCCGTAGGCGAGCGTCCCTGGAGAACAGGGACCTGGGTTTAACTTTCATGCAGGCACAAGGAATGGGGCCTCAGGCCTACTGCTGACAGAAGGTAAGAACTGAGATCCCTGCATAAATCTGAGAACTGTGAAAGGCAGTAACCTCGAAGAGAAAGATCAGCATAAATCCACAGTCCCAGCTCAAGGATACCAGTTTATGTGCATTTCTTGGCTTGGGAACAGCACTACCATGTATTTGCCTTCACAGACTCACTGACAGAACCATTTGATTTTCCTCCTCAGGAAGAAGATAACTGTGCTCAGAAGGAAAGACCAAGTTACAAAAATAAATAGAAAGCAAAGAAATTTATAAACTTTCGGCAAAGTCTAAAAAGCACTAACTATGTCAAAGAACAAATTCAATAATAGCTAATTTGAGGGTGTAAAAACAGTGTTGTAACTAAACTACTGGAAAAATGACACATAAGGTTTTGGGAGTTTTAAAATGTGTTTTTAAATCCTAATGATGTTTGGGAAACGAGTAAGCATATTGATTAACTCTTGGTTTTCAGTCAAATATACATTTAGAAAATGTAAGGGTAATTCCTAAAAGAATAAAAGAGAACATAGAACTTTAAAGTGAATTGAAAAATAAAAGGGAGGGATGATGAAAATGGTTAATTTGCTAGGGGATGAGAAAGGAAAAAATAAGAAGCAAAGTATGGAAAGAAGCACAAAAACAAGATTGCAGAAATAAATCCAATATATCAGTAATTCTAACAAATATAAATGGATATAGTATCAGTTAAAACTTGTGTTTTAAAGATTCTTGCTGTATTCTGTTATAAGAGATATACCTACTGATATGGAAAAGTCAAAAATAAACAATCAAAAAGGGCAACCAAACATCTACTATCCAAAAACAAAACAAAACAAAACAAAACGGAACAAACCTTGTAGGCTATAACAATATCTGGCATCTTGGTGTTGAAGGCAAAAGGTATTATTGGGGATTTAAAAAATAGTTAAATGGAGGCCCAGTGTGGTGGCTCATGCCTGTAATCCTAGTACTTTGGAAAGCTGAGGCGGGCGGATCACTTGAGGTCAAGAGTTGGAGACCAGCCTGGGCAACATGGCGAAACCCTGTCTCTACTAAAAATAAAAAAAATTAAAAAAAAATTAGCCAGGCTTGGTGGCCTGGGCCTGTAATCCCAGCTACTTAGGAGGCTGCAGGAGAATCCTTTGAACCCGGGAGGCAGAGGTTGTGCTGAGCCAAGATAGCGCCATTGCACTGCAGCCTGGGCAACAAAAGTGAACCTTCATCTCAAAAAAAAAACCAAAAAAAACAAAAACTAAACAAACAGAAAACTTCTATGCCTCACAAGCAGAGAGTACACATAATGTTTAGCATACATGTAACATGTTAGGGTCACAAAGGAAATACCAATACAAAAACTTTTTAAAATTAATATTACTTTAATTGATAAATCATAATTGTATTATATTTATAGAGTACAATGATACTTTGGTATATGTATACAATGTAGAATGATTGAATCAAGCTAGTTAACAAATACATCATCTCACTCAACATTTTTTGTGGTAATACAATTGAACTTTCCTCAGATATTTTGAAATATACATTATTATTGACTATAGTCACTCTGCTGTACAGTAGATCTGAAAACTTATTCCTGCTGTCTAGCTAAAACTTTGTACCTTTTGACCAGCAACACTCCATTCTCTCTCCCACTCAGCCTCTAGTAAACCATTCAGCCTCTGGTAACCACCATTCTACTCTCTGCTGCTATGAGTTCAACTATTTTTAGATCCTACATGTAAGTAAGAACATGCAATATTTGTTTTTCTGTGCCTGGCTTATGCCACTTAGCATATTGTCCTCTAGATTAATCCATGTTGTCCCAAGTGACAGAATTTCATTCTTTTTTTTTTTTTTGAGATGGAGTCTCACTCCGTCACCCAGGCTGAAGTGCAGTGGTATGATCTTTGCTCACTGCAAGCTCCGCCTCCCGGGTTCACGCCATTCTCCTGCCTCAGCCTGCTGAGTAGCTGGGTCTACAGGTACCCGCCACCACGCCCCGCTAATTTTTTTGTATTTTTAGTAGAGACAGGGTTTCATTGTGTTAGCCAGGATGGAGGAGTTTCATTCTTTTTTAAAGGTTGATTAGTATTCTGTTGTGTATACATATACTATATTTTCTTTATCCGTTCATCTGTTGATGGACACTAGTTGATTCCATATCTTGGCTATTGGGAATAATGTTGCAATGAATACAGGAATACAGATATTCCTTTGACGTATTGATTTCAATTTTTTTGGATATGCTCCCAGAAGTGAGATTGCTGGATGACATGGTAGTTCTGTGTCCAGAATTGGTGGGTTCTTGGTCTCACTGACCTCAAGAATGAAGCCATGGACCCTCGCGGTGAGTGTTACAGTTCTTAAAGGTGATGTGTCCGGAGTTTGTTTCTTCTGATGTTCGGAGATGTTCGGACATGTTCGGAGTTTCTTCCTTCTGGTGGGTTCGTGGTCTCGCTGGCTTCAGGAGTGAAGCTGCAGACCTTCACGGTGAGTGTTACAGCTCTTAAGGCAGCATGTCTGGAGTTGTTCGTTCCTCTCGTCTGGAGTTGTTCATTCCTCCCGGTGGGTTCATGGTCTCGCTGGCCTCAAGAGTGAAGCTGCAGACCTTTGCAGTGAATGTTACAGCTCATAAAGGCAGTGCGGACCCAAAGACTGAGCAGCAGCAAGATTTATTGCAAAGAGCAAAAGAACAAAGCTTCCACCATGTGGAAGGGTACCCTAGCAGGTTGCCACTGCTGGTTTGGGCAGCCTGCCTTTATTCCCTTATCTGGTCCCACCCACATCCTGCTGATTGGTCCATTTTGACAGAGTGCTGATTGGTGTGTTTACAATCCCTGAGCTAGACACCAAAGTTCTCCAAGTCCCCACTAGATTAGCTAGACACAGGCACTGATTGGTGCATTTATAAACCTTGAGCTAGACACAGGGTGCTGACTGGTGTATTTACAAACCTTGAGCTAGACACAGAGTGCAGATTGGTGTATTTACAATCCCTTAGCTAGACATAAATGTTCTCCAAGTCCCCACCAGATTAACCAGATACAGAGTGCTGATTGGTGCATTCACAAACCTTGAGCTAGACACAGAGTGCTGATTGGTGTATCTACAATCCCTTAGCTAGACATAAAGGTTCTCCAAGTCCCCACTAGACTCAGGAGCCCAGCTGGCTTCACCTAGTGGATCCCGTACCAGGGCTGCAGTGGAGCTGCCCACCAGTCCCCTGCCATGTGCCCGCGCTGCTCAGCCCTTGGGCGGTCGATGGAACTGGGCACCGTGGAGCAGGGGGTGGTGCTTGTCGGGGAGCCTCCGCCGCGCAGCAGCCCATGGCATGGGGGAGGCTCGGGCATGGCGGGCTGCAGGTCTCGAGCCCTGCCCTGCGGGGAGGCAGCTGAGGCCTGGCAATGCCGGCGGGCCGGCACTGCTGGGGGACTGCAGCTGCTGGCCTGGGTGCTAAGCTCCTCACTGCCTAGGGCCCATGGTGCCGGCTGGCCGCTCCCAGTGCGGGGCCTGTCAAGCCCACACCCACCCGGGACTCGCGCTGGCCCACAAGCACGGTTCGCAGCCCCAGTTCCTGCCTGCACCTCTCCCTCCACAACTCCCTGCAAGCAGAGGGATCTGGCTCTGACCTCGGCCAGCCCAGAGAGGGGCTCCCATAGTGCAGCAGTGGGCTGAAGGGCTCCTCAAGCGTGGCCAGAGTGGGTGCCGAGGTGGAGGAGGTGCCAAGAGCGAGCGAGGGCTGCCAGCACACTGTCACCTCTCAGTTCTGTGTTCAGATTTTTGAGGACTCTCCATACCATTTTCCATAATGACTGTACTAATCTTTATTCTCGCCAACAATGGGGTACAAAGGTTCCCTTTTCTCTACATCCTCATCAACACTTACCTTTCTTCTTTTTGATAAGAGCCATTCTAACAGGTGGGAGTGGTATCTCATTGTAGTTTTAATTTGCATTTCCCTGATGATTAGTGATGTTGAGCATTTTTTTTTTTCATTAGCCTGATGGCCACTTCTATGTCTTCTTTTGAGAAGTGTCTGTTCAGGTTCTTTGTCCATTTTGTAATTGGGTTATTTGTTTTCATGCCATTCAGTAGTTTGAATTCTTTATATATTTTGGATACTAACCTTCATCACATATATAATTTGCAAATATTTTTTCCCACTCTGTGGGTTGTCTCATCACCTTGTTAGTTGTTTTCTTGTGCAGAAGCTTTTTAGTTTGATGCAATCTTGTCTATCTTTGCTTTTGTTGCCTGAATATTTGGGGTCCTATCCAAATAAATCCTTGCCCAGACCAATGTCATGGAGCCTTTCTCTTATGTTTTTTTCTAGTAGTTTTACAGTTTTAGGTCTTATATTTTAAGTCTTTCATTCATTTTAAGTTGACTTCTATGTATGTGTAAGATAGGGATCTAATTTTATTCTTTTGCATGTGGAAATCCAGTTTTCCCAGCACCATTTACTGAAGAGATGATCCTTTGCCCATTGTATTTTTTTGATTCCCTTGTCAGAAATTAGTTAACCAGCTGGATACAGTGGCTCACACCCGTAATCCCAGCACTTTGGGAGGCTGAGGCAGGCAGATCACCTGAGGTCAGGAGTTTGAGATCAGCCTGGCCAACATGGTAAAATCTCATCCCTACTAAAAATACCAAAATTAGCTGGGTGCAGTGGTGGGCACCTGTAATCCCAGCTACTCGGGAGGCTGAAGTATGAGAATCACTTGAACCCAGGAGGCGGAGGTTGCAGTTAGCTGAGATCATGCCAATGCACTCCAGCCTGGGCGACAGGGTGAGACTGTCTCAAAAAAAAAAAAAAAAAGTTCGTTGATTATCTGTGTTTGGATTTATTTTGGGACTGTGTATTTGATTTCACTGGGCTATGTGTCTGTTTTTATGCCAGTATCAGACTGTGTTGGTTACTATAACTTTGTAATATAAATTTAAATCAGGAAGTGTCATGTCTTCAACTTATTTTTTTCAGAATTGCTTTGGCTATTTGGGTTTTTTTTTGTGGTTCCATGTGAATTTTAGGATTTTTTTCCTATTTCTGTGAAAAATGATACTGGAATTTCAGTAGAGAGCAAAACATTTGTTATCATATTGACTGCATTCTCTTACCTCAGTACAATAATTTGAAATTAATACAAAATAGGCAACAAAGGATTATATTTCTAAAGATTAAAAAAACTTCTAAAAAGAATCAAAAAATCATAACAATGATAATTACTAACAGTAGTTGAGCTTTTATGATGTGCCAGATATTCTTCCATGCATTTTACATGTTTAGCTTATTTAATCCTCATAGCGACCCCAAGTAAGAACTATCATTATGTCCACTTTACGGATAATGAAACTGAGGAACAGTGTGATTCTGCCCAGAGGCAGAACACATCCTTTTTAACACAACCCCAAACTGCTTCTTCACTTAGAAAATAATATGTAACTGAGGCTGGGGGTGTGGCTCCCACCTGTAATTCCAGCACTTTGGGAGGCTGAGGCAGGAGGATCATGAGGTCAGGAGTTTGAGAGCAACCTGACCAACATGGTGAAACCCTGTCTCTACTAAAAATACAAAAATCAGCCGGGCGTGGTGGCGTGCACCTGTAATCCCAGCTACTCAGGAGGCTGAGGCAGGAGAATTGCCTGAACCTGGGAGACAAAAGTTGCAGTGAGCCAAGATTGTGCCACTGCACTCCAGCCTAGGTGACAGAGTGAGACTCTGTCTCAAAAAAAAAAAAAAAAAAGAAAGAAAGAAAAAAGAAAGTAATATGTAACTGAATGATCATGAACATTATAATATGCAGAGCACATCAAAAGTGTAATAAGTACATAGCCATAAAAAAGAACAAAACCACGTACTTTGCAGCAACATGGATACAGCTGGAGGCCATAATCCTAGGTGAATTAACACAGGAACAGAAAACCAAATACCTCATGCTCTCATTTGTAAGTGGGAGCTAAACTTTGAGCACACATGGACATAAATGTGGAAACAACAGACACTGTGGACTACTAGAGCAGGCAGGGAAGTAGGGGATGCGGACTAAAAAACTCCCTGTTGGATACTATGCCACAACCTGGATGGTGACAGGATCCACACCCCAAACCTCAGCATCAGGCAATCTACCCATGTAACAAACCTGCCATGTACCCCTTGTATCTAAAATAAAAGCTGAAATTTTTTTTAAAAAGTGTAGTAAGTGGGAGATGTAGAATCTTAGATGCTTATGTCTTAGTAAAAAAGAAAAGACTGAGAAGTAATGACATAAACAGTCAACAGAGAAAACCCCAAAATAGTAGATACAAGGAATTAATAGAAAGCATAAATTGATGAAATGATAGAGAAGATTGTAAAGCCTAAAGCTGATCGACTGTAAAAACAAATAAAATGGAATGACTTGCAAGCAAGATTGAGTAGACCCCCAGTCTCTTCTCCTATGATATAGTGAATCTTGTCTCTGGAGGAGGAACTGAGCTCCTTTTTAGAAGATCTATCTTTAAGGAGACAAGGAAAGTTCAGGGACAGCCCCTCCCTGTGCTTTGAGGGAGAAAGAGGAGCGAGACAGGAGGGCAGGAGAAGGTCAGAGAGATCTTAGTGCTGAGGCCGTTGCTGAGGCCTTCCAGTCTCCTCCAGTTCAAAGTACTCTGCAGGCCAGAGCGCCATATGTTCAGGTATCTTTTTCTGAGCCCCAACAATGGTCGGCTGTGACATCCAGGAAGGCTCTGAAGAGGACGTGGCATTCACCTGGCTCTTGAAGGACAGGGAATACTTGAAAAGAAAAAGATAGACAAAAGACTCAGACAAAAGAAATAGTTCTCTTTCTCTCACGTAACACTTGGATAATTTTGCCAGTCATCCATCCCTGCCTTGAGGGAATTGAACAGAGAGCAGGCCAATTCAGAAGAAGAGATGAAAGTCTGTTGTGGAGAGCCCCTTAAGGGTCCTTGAACATGTAGGACCAGCCGGAGGATAACGGGGTGTGTAGGTGTCCATCTAAGCACCACAGCTTAGTTGGGAGCAATCTTGGAATTCCAAGCCTCAGATCCCCACAGCCCTTTGTTCTCATCCTGCCTCTGGCAATGCAGAAACAGGAAAAAATCCAGGGGAGGCACTGGCCCAGCCCCTCCAACCCAGGGACAGGCGAGAGCTGGTGGGTCAGCCTGTGTCTCCACACTGGTGCCCCTGCTCAGAGGAATTGATTTATTCGTGTGAAACTATCTCCATAGCCCAAAGCAAGCTCATTTATTTATGAATAATTTGAAAAGGAAAGTAGAAATCTTTTATGGGACTACTTCAGAATATTTCATAATGTTACCTCCCAAAAACTGGGGCTTATTTGCCTGGTGAGTGACAAACGACTCTCCAGGAGAACTCAGATTTTGATCAATAGGCATTGTGTTACTTGGCACAAGTAAGACACACACGGGAAGTATTCTCCAAAGCCGTGTCTTCCCAAGGGAAAGCGACAGGAGGGTTTGATGGAGTGATGGAGAAGGGAGAGGTGCATCATGGCATGTGTATTGGAGGGGGGGTCCCAGTGGCCCAGACCTCCCCTCTACAGGCCACGATGGGTCACAGATTATGGTAATAAAGCTATAGCTTCTCTAGGGGAGGAGGGCTTTAGCATGGCATGAAGAAACTTCACTGGGGTTCATCTGTAAGTTGCTGGGGTCCGTCAGTTGCTGGTTCCAACCAGCAAGGCGACTGCATTCCACATAGGCTGCAGGGCAAGAGGCTGTAAAACAGGCTGCTTGCTCAGGTTGATTATTCATTTCCTAAAATCCCTGGATACCCTCTCCATCTGCTTACAAAAGTACAGTGAATCCTTCATTTATGTGATCAGAGTTCACAGTATCTCCACTCTGCATGCTTAGGATGACCACTCTGAACAGTGATGTTTCTTATAGAGCCGAGGTATGGAGTTCTCCCAATCCGTGCTGCTTGGTCAATGATTGGCAGTAACTTCCCCCACCAGGTTGATAGAGAACTGCAATGGGAAACTTGCCTTGAAGAACAGATTTCCCTAAGGGAATCAGTGCTAAAGAACTGGTACGTTATGAACATGTTCTTTAGCAAAGCTTGTAAAGTATTTCAGAGGCCAAGGTGTATCAGGGTGTCGACAGGTATGAAACATGTTAAAGGTCTTGAGTGGCTGATGGTCCAGATCTTGTTAGCATCTCTCCTTAGAAAGGCAAACTCAGGCCCCACCCTACACCTCGATTCCAGGTGTTGCGTATGCAGGCTAAAGTTGAAGACGTCTTGGTTTAGATATCTTTGAGAGGAAGTCATAAGTCACCCTCCTCAACCACCTAGGAATGTCTCCTAGGAGAAAGAAAGTTGAACATTGCTATTTTTTTTTACTCTGATATTAATGTTGATATGAAACAGGTCAAATATTAATAATTTTCCTTTAATATACTTGATTCTACTAGTTACACCGTTTACTTATAATACCTAATGCAATGTAAATGCTATGTAAGTAGTTGTTACCCTGTATTGTTTAGGAAATAAGGCCAAGAAAAAAGTCTGTCCATTTTCAGTATAGATGCAACCATCCAGTTTTTTTCCACATATTTTTGATCCCTGGTTGGTTGAATCCATGGATGCGGGAGCCCCCGGATACAGAGGGCCAACTGTATATTTAAATGTAAATTAAGCTCTAGTTTGCAATAGTCACACTATGACAGTGTAGTAAAAATCAACACAAACCTAGGTGCAGTGACTCACACCTGTAATCCCAGTACTTTGAGAGGCTGAGGCGGGAGGACCACTTGAGGCTGGGAGTTTGAGACCAGCCTGGGCAACATAGTGAGACCCCGCTTTCCCCCACAAAAATCAACACAGTACTTCTGATTGCATGATTGTTAAAAGTAAAGTAACACCTTAAGCCCCAGCTTATACTATGCAGCCATAAAAAATGATGAGTTCATGTCCTTTGTAGGGACATGGAAGAAGCTGGAAACCATCATTCTTAGCAAACTATCGCAAGGACAAAAAACCAAACACCACATGTTCTCACTCATAGGTGGGAATTGAACAACGAGAACCCTTGGACACAGGAAGGGGAACATCACACACCGGGGCCTGTTGTGGGGTGGGGGGAGGAGGGAGGGACAGCATTAGGAGATACACCTAATGTAAATGACGAGTTAACGGGTGCAGCACACCAACATGGCACATGTATACATATGTAACAAACCTGCACATTGTGCACATGTACCCTAGAACTTAAAGTATAATAAAAAAATGTATATATATATTTAAAAAAGCCCCAGCTTGTTATATCTTATTTTCCTCATACAAAGTCTATTCATTAAATGGCTGAGTGGGAATAAATGTCATTCCTAATTTTAAGATCCAATGACAGGTAATTAATGAACTATACTATACATAATTTTCATATTTATAGACATCTGTCACTTTACATTTTGTTAGTCTTGCCATATGTGCTGCTTTGTTTTAATTCCAGTATTTAAGTTTATGAACATATACTGTGAAAATGTAGCTGTAACATCATCAAATTGGTTATCAGAGTCTTTCTTGCTGATCAGCTTTCTATTTTTAAAGGGTAATTGTTACAAATATTAAACTTATCCTAGAATCTTATTCCTCTTTTAAAAAAAAATTTGCTGTGCACTTTTTTAAGTTTCTTCTATCTGAACTTATTCTATCACCCAGGCTGGAGTGCAATGGTGCGATCTTGGCTCACTGCAACCTCCGCCTTCCAACTTCAAGCAATTCTTCTGCCTCAGCCTCCCAAGTAGCTGGGATTACAGGCATGCACCACCACGCCCGGCTAATTTTGTATTTTTACTAGAGACGGGGTTTCTCCATGTTGGTCAGACTGGTCTCAAACTGCTGACCTCGGTTGATCCACCCTTCTCTGTCTCCCAAAGTGCTGGGATTACAGGCGTGAGCCACCGTGCCCAGCCGTTAAGTTTCTTAAATTCAGTCTAAAAATATACACCCCAGCACTGGATATATGGCTGTACTTACATAATATTTATACTTGGTATCATCATTTAACATGTGAAATGTATTAATAATTTCTAGAACTTCTGCCTGATGAGGAAGACTTTTTCGATTCCTAATCATCACTAATTTTGGTTTCACTGCTTGAGACACACTCCACAGGTTGAGAAATGCCCTTTTAGGTTCTGTCTTTCATCACTAGGTGCAGCATCCAAATTAATTATTGTGTATTTGGTCTGAGTAGAGTTGTTTTTCTCATTCTGAGCTTGTCTTCAATATCACCATAGATTGGGTTTAATTCTCTAAATCCATATTGGGTTTGAATCAGCCCTGAAGGCAGTGACAGTACTAGACACATTTTTTTTTTTAAGTTTTAGCAACAAAGACAACAATCCCCAAACTATTCTTGAAAAGTCTATTTTTTGATATAAATTAGGGAAAGGAGATTCAATCAATAGAGAGACTGAATATACAAAATGAGCCATGGCCAGACCACATATAAAATTCTTCTGTAACAACTGGCCCTAAACGGCCAAGATTTGATTAATAACTGACAGTTTCCCTAATTTTTGTCCCTGCTTCCAACACCAAATATGCCCCCCTAACCAATCACATAGGATGCTCGCCTCTAGCCAGCCCGCCTGCAGCTTCCCCAGGCCGTGGTCTCCATCAGGGCACACCTGACGCCTTCTCTTTTTTTCTTTTCTTTTTTTTTTTTTTGAGGCAGAGTCTCGCTCTGTCGCCCAGTCTGGAGTGCAGTGGCGCAATCTCGGCTCACTGCAAGCTCCGCCTCCCGGGTTCACGCCATTCTCCTGCCTCAGCCTCTCTGAGTAGCTGGGACTACAGGCGCCCGCCACTACGCCCGGCTAATTTTTTTTTTTTTTTTGTATTTTTAGTAGAGACGGGGTTTCACCGTGGTCTCGATCTCCTGACCTCGTGATCCGCCCGCCTCGGCCTCCCAAAGTGCTGGGATTACAAGCGTGAGCCACTGCGCCCGGCCGCCTTCTCTTTTTTTCTACTCTGAAGCTTTCCCACTCCTCTGCCTTCTGTTGAGTTTCTGCAACAACGCAAGTAATAGTGGGTGATTCCCTTGTTGTAGAGCAAGCTCTGAATGAACAGCTTTTCATAGTTCTCATTTGATTGGTCTTCTTTTAATTTCTACACAATCAATGCATTAAGTGTATATTGAATGTCCTCTATAAATAAGCATTCTGGTGGAGAAGGCCTAAGATCAGCACTCAATAGAGCAGACAATCTAGCTACCCAACTGAAGGAAACAATAACTGAACAGTTTTTGAGGGAATTGTATAAAATAATGGGGCAGATTATTATAAGCTGTGACTGAGTTTTGCTGCGCCATGAACTTCTTTAGGGTAGACACCATGACAAAATGCTCAGACTGACTTAAACAGAAGTGGGAGGCTACCCTTTCACACAAGTAAGATGTGCAGTTGAGCATGGCCTGACCGAGAGAAGGAATTGTGTCAGCAGGATTCTCCTCTCCACAGTGCTTCTTCTAGCTTGGTTCCCTGCCAGGTGTTTATGGCAGCATCTCCTGACTTCAACTCCCAGAATCTCTGGGATTCCCCATCCTGGTTTCACGATGCTGCAGAGGAAGCCCACTGCAAGCCTCATGTCTTTGGAGCAGCAAATTCAATAAAGAGTGCAGGTGTAATCTCAGCACTTTGGGAGGCCGAGGCGGGTGGATCATGAGGTTAGGAGATCAAAACCATCCTGGCTAACACGGTGAAACCTCGTCTCTACTAAAAATACAAAAAATTAGCCAGGTGTGGTGGTGGGCACTTGTAGTCCCAGCTACCTGGGAGGCTGAGGCAGGAGAATGGCGTGAACCTGGGAGGTGGAGTTGGCAGTGAGCTGAGACCACACCACTGCACTCCAGCCTGGGAGACAGAGCGAGACTCCATCACAAAAAAAAAAAAAAAAAAAAAATAGAGTGCAGGACCCTCTTTCCCAGAGCCTCAGCTAAGTCTTCATGTCCTCTTGGCTTCACTTGGGTTAAATTCCCATCCTTAACACAGTCATGTGGCAAAGGAGATGGGAAACGGTCATTGGCTTGAGCCAATGTGAACTTACTCTTGTCCCGTGAAGGAAGGCACTAGTCATATCTCTTTATGCTCCAAAATTTAGCCCAGTGCTCTCAATAAATGACTCTTTTTTATGATATGAAAGAAAACCAGGAAGGGTTGGTTTGGTGGGAAGATGAACTCAGAGCTTTGGTAGGGAAGGAGTGAGACCCCAAGGCTTAGGTTGGGGACAGTAGGTAGATGCAATTGAGAGCTCTCACTGTAATATTCTCTGGAATCCTTGAACTTCAGAAGTGGCCCACATGGCCTAATTGGAAGATTGTGGGCCCTTCTTACTTGAAGACCAGATAGTGAGATAGTGCCTTATGAGACAACATCTGTCCTCCTCAGGATCTGCTCCACCTCCACTCCCAGCCACAAGATTCGTAATTAAGGTCAGATGTCAGCACAACCTAACAGGGAAAGCAGAGCCTGCTAAGGGAGAAGAGGGATTCTACACCCAAGCAGCTCAGAACCTGGCTGATGTGTACTGGCAAGAACTGGTGAGTATGCCTGGGAGTGAATCTCCATGGTGCTGGACCAAAGGGTTGGAATATAAAACTGGATAAGAGAGTTTCTCCATAAGGGGGCACGCCCCTATCACTCAGAATTAGCTACCTGGCAAGGGTCCCAGGATGCGGGTCTCATACACTGCTTGGATAAGTCTTAGAAACTTGGAGAAAGCGTTGGCCTACATAAAATGAAGTAAAGATGGCAGAACTGCCAGGACTGACTGTAGAGAAAAGAATCAAGAGGCTTGGAGAAGTGGACATGCTAGAATAGGTCTCCCACGGGAGGTCAGTTGACCATGCTCCTGGGGAGAACGCTGCATGTATGCAGGTGATAAGAAATGCACTGGTGAGTTTAGAGTCCTAATTAGGGAAAATGAGTCAGGATGGTGGGACCAGGAGAAAGCAAAAAACCGGATAAGCTGTAAGTTTGCCTTTCTTCATGGTCCAGGACGCAGAGCCATCGTGTGCAAATAACTCACAATCTTCCTGCACCCAGCTATCACCAGACCCTCGGCTGATAGAAAAATGCAAGTTAGCTCACTGCGACCTTGGCATTATCAGTACCACACAAAGCCCTCTTCGACACACAGCACAAGCACCATCCTATAAAATCCCCAGCAAGCTTTTGTCTCCTTGCAGTTAGCTCCTCTCTTGCTGACTTGCCCATTGCTTTCTTGAAACATATTTTCCTACTTTTTCCAATAAGTCTGCCTTTCTTTACCTAAAACTATCTTGATAAATTCTTTTTACCATCTGTGCCACCAGCCCTAGGTAGTTGCTACCCATGACAGTGAGGACACCAGCACATTGGGAAACTCAGTGGCAACTGTCTTCTGCAGGTTGAGGCTGACAAGAGATGACACTACAGAACTGGTCACACAGTAGCAGAGGCCAGCAGCACTTAATCATCAGAAGCTAGATGGCATAATACGGACAGTAAATCTGGAATGACAGTCAGGGGGAGATCTAGGGAGGTGTTTCTAGGGGAAAGATAAGTGGGCAGGCAACAAGGGCATTGTTTATAGGGTACCCTAAAAATCTTAGTGCAGTTTTAAGCTCTAAAGAGAGATCAAGAATGGATGATCAGTTTAAAATAACTAAAAGTATAATTGGATTGTTTATAACACAAAGGATAAATGCAACAAGGAATGGAGACCCAATTTTATGTGACGTGATTAGTACTCACTGCATGCCTGTATCAAAACATTTCATGTACCCCATAAATATATACACCTACTGTGTATCCACAAAAATTAAACAAAAAATTAAAGAATGGATGAAAAGGAGGCTAAAGTCGGCCATTCCTAGTGGGAACTTATACCTTCTTGCCCAGTTTCAAGACCTAAGCCAGTGCTCAGACCCAGAATTCATTGAGTAAAGAAAGATCCATACGGGTCCATGAGGAAGGGTCCGTACATGCAGGATATACAGCATAGCCTACGCAGTATGGATTCCCCAGTGCTCCCAAAAGAAACTACAGCCACCTATGTAGGTGCTATACCTTGGAAAGAAGGGAACCCCCAGATCTTACATCCAAGGCTCTTGAATAGAGCAATATCTAAGAAGTCAAATGTCACTGTGGCCTCCGTGGTAGAGAAATGCGGGTGTGAGAAAATAAATAAGGCAGTAGGCTCAGCACGGCCATGGGCAGCAGCGGTGGTGGTGGTAGAGGTGGAGATGGAGTCCTGGATAGGAGGACTGGGTGTTGTTCCTGTGCAGTGCAGGCCAGAGTGATGATTGTGACATTTGGAATGATACAGCGTTGATAGAAGCTTATGATAAAGCCATGCTTCATTTAAGCCACCATTCACAAGAATGACATTTATGAAACTTCAGATAACCAAATGTCACACCTAAAAGAAAACCCAAGGAGAATAAGAACCAAAAATAGAATATGAAACTCCCTTGAAACACAGGAAAGCTGATGGCGCATGTTCTGCCGTTAGGTCAGAAGACAGCTGCCCTCACCCAGCTACATCACTGCTTCAGTTGATTGTATTTTATTATTATTATTTTGAGACAGCATCTTGCTCTGTCACCCAGGTTGGAGTGCAGTGGCACCATCACAGCTCACTGCAGCCTCCACCTCTCAGGCCCAACCGATCCTCCTGCCTCAGCCTCCCAAGTAGCTGGGACTTAATTTTTATTTTTCATAGAGATAGGTTCTCACTACATTGCCCAGGCTGGTCTTGAACTCCTGGGCTCAAGCGGTTCTCCCGCCTCAGCCTCCCAAAGTGCTGGGATTACGGGCGTGAGCCACCATAGCCTGAGCCACTTAGGTTGATTTTAAGGGAAAAACCCGTGTTGCAGAGTACACTGGATTTGGAAATGGAGAAGAGCAAAATCTGCCTGATCTACTACTTTCCCCAACCTCTGAAGTAGCCAATAATATAGAATAGAACACTCAAAAGAATGAAAGTCAAGTTCCAATGGATGAAAATGAGAACTCCAAGTCTCCTGGAAATAAACCAAATAACATCAAATCAAAAGCTACTCCATGAAACTCTTTTCTCCTCCTGCC
Source organism: Symphalangus syndactylus (assembly GCF_028878055.3). NCBI lineage: Eukaryota > Metazoa > Chordata > Mammalia > Primates > Hylobatidae > Symphalangus > Symphalangus syndactylus. Next base: position 156,192,257 of record NC_072426.2, on the reverse strand, counting down.
ACCCCCATGCCAGGGTCAGGACTGAGACCAGGAAAGCCAGGTCTATAATTCAATGTTCCTCCACCAGCACCCCATTTCCTGTCCTGCTGGCTGCCTCCATTTCCCTCTGGACCATCAATAATTCCTCCACTCCCACCTCTCGTATGTCCAGAGTCTCTTAATGAAGCTTTGCTTTGGAAAGTGTGATCATCTCTCGGTACCTAACTGGCTATCATACTGGCTATTATATGGTGTGATGGTTAATATTAGATGTCAACTTGATTGGATTGAAGGATGCCTAGATAGCTGGTAAAGTATTGTTTCTGGGTGTGCCTGTGAGGGTGTTGCTAGAGGAGACTGACATTTGAGTCGGTGGGCAGGGAGAGGAAGACCCACCCTCATTGTGGGTGGGCACCATCCGATCAGATGCCGGTGATGCAGGCAGAAGGTGGTGGGATAACCTTGCCTGCTGAGTCCTCTGGCTGCCTTCCTTCTCCTGTGCTGGGTGCTTCCTCCTACTTCTCCTGCCCTTGGACATTAGACTCCAGGTTCTTTGGACTCTGGGACTTGCATAGTGGTTTGCTGGGGGCTCTTGGGTCTTTGGCCACAGACTTTCAGTCTGCATAAGGCTGCATAATCGGCCTACCTGGTTTGAGGCTTTCAGACTCAGACTGAGCCACTACCAGCTTTTCTCTTCCCCAGCTAGAAGACAGCTTATCATGGGACTTCACCTTGTGATTGTGTGAGCCAATTCTCCCTGATAAACTCTCTCTTAGGAAGAACTGACTCACACAGTCACACACACAATATATGATATGTAGATGACGTATATATAATATTAACATAAACGGTGTGTGTGCGTGTATGTATATATACACGTATATATATACACTTATATATATATATACACGTATATACACGTATATATATATATACACGTATATATATACACGTATATATATATACACGTGTATATATGGCCCACGTATATACATATACATATATCCTAACAGTTCTGTCCTTCTGGAGAACCTTGACTAATACATATGAGGGTTTTTTTGTGTGTTTGTTTGTTTTTCGAGATGGGTGGTGCGATCTAGGCTCACTACAACCTCTGCCTCCCGGGCTCAAGCGATTCTCCTGCCTCAGCCTCCCAAGTAGCTGCGATTACAGGCATGCACCACCATGCCTGGCTAATTGTTGTATTTTTAGTAGAGGTGGAGTTTCATCATGTTGCTCAGGCTGGTCTTGAACTCCTGGCCTCAAGTGATCTGCCCACCTCAGCCTCCCAAAGTGATGGGATTACAGGCATGAGCCACCATGCCAGGCATGAGGCACCACATCCAGTGAGTTTCAAAATAAAAATAAAAAAGAAAGGTGCTCACATGTCAATTAAGGAGTAATTCTGCCATCATTATAAAAGTGAATCTTACTTTTGCGTAACTTTTATGGTTTGTGGAAAACAAATGTTTTACAATATTTAAAAAATCGAATTGTTGAAAAGTTGAAAAGTTAATGCAAAACAACATTAAGGGGATTTTGATGCCAAAACTATTAGATACAAAATTGATCTACATCCACCCCAGAATTCTCATGGTGTCAAAGTATCATCTCACCAAAGACTTGCTGGTTGGTTGTGTGGGCAAAACATACGTTTACAATGAAGAGACCCTTAGGATCTGATAACATTGCATCACCAGGAGTCAGACAACCAGACATGCTTTTTCATTTGTCATGTAGTGTGCACCTATGATGTGTTCTTATCAAAAGAGTTCAACTGGAATTTAGTCGAGCTTTTAGATCTAATTTCCCATTTGCAGAAGACAGAGGCTAGAACAACAAGTTAAATGACACCATTAAAGAAATGATCAGATAGGTTCAGAATGTGGAATGTTGTAGAGATAACTGGCCTCATTTCTTCAAAATATCCGCATTTGGGAAGAAGAAGGAGGTGGAGCGGGTAACTCTTCTAGATTCAAAGTTACTTAAGGCCAGGCAGGGTGGCTCAAGTCTGTAATCCCAACACTTTGGGAGGCTGAGACGGGAGAAGCACTTGAAGCCAGGAATTTGAGACCAGCCTGGGCAACATAGCCAGAACCCATCTCTACAAAAATCCTTATAAAATTAGCCAGGCGTGATGGTGAGTGCCTGTAGTCCCAGCTGCTCGGGTGGCTGGGGTGGGAGGATCTCTTGAGCCCAGGAGTTCAAGATTGCAGTGAGCTATGATTGCGCCACTGCCCTACAGCCTAGGTCACAGAGCAAGGCACTGTCTCTAAAAAAATAAAAATAAAAGTTACTTAGGAGACTTAATAACTAAATACAATGTGCAGTCTTTGATTGGAACCCACTTTTTTTTGTTGTTGTAGTTTGTTTTTTGAGACAGGGTCAGGCTGGAGTGCAGTGGCACAATCTTGGCTCGCTCCAACCTCTGCCTCCCGGGTTCAAGTGATTCTCCTGTCTCAGTCACCCAAGTAGCTGGGCGCACGCCACCATGCCTGGCCAATTTTTGTATTTTTAGTAGAGATAGTGTTTCACCATGTTGGCCAGGCTAGTCTCGAACTCCTGACCTCAGGTGATCTGCCCGCCCCAAAGTGCTGAGATTACAGATGTGAGCCATCGCATCCAGCCTGAAGCCTGGTTTTAAAAGTCATCTGTGAAAGACTTGGGCAAAGGGCCACTGAAGAAATTTGAATAGGGACTAGATTTTAAATGATATTAGACAATTATTGCTAATTTTATGAGCTGGGATAAGGGTATTGTAGTTTATAGAAGAATGTCTTTATAAATGTGCGTGCTGAAGTATTTAGGAGTGAAGTGTTAAAATGTCTCTAAGATATTTTCAAATGGTTTAGCAAAATGTGTGCATATGTGTGTGTGTGTGTGTGTGTGTGTGTAAGTATATATGGCAAAATGTTAATGAACCTAATTGGTATATTTATGAATGTTCACTGTCCTATTTTTCTATATTCTTTATGTTTAAAAGTCTATAATAAATTTTTTTCATAAAAAAAAAAAAGAAAGTCCTTGATAAAGTTTGTCTCTCATTGGGTCTCTGCATCCTGCCACCCATAACACCAGGTGTCATTTCCTTAGTCCCAGAATACATCGGTCTCCTAAGGAACTTTTTCATTTTTATTGTTTTAGAGATAAGTTCCTTTTTTTTTTTTTTTTTTTTTTTAAATAAGCTCTCACTCTGTCGCCCAGGCTGGAGCGCAGTGACTTGATCATGGCTCACTGCACCACCAACTTCCCGGGTTCAAGTGATCCTCCCACCTCAATCTCCCAAATAGCTGGAATTACAGGCACACACCACCACGACTGGCTAGTTTTTTGTATTTTTAGTAGAGACGGGGTTTCACAATGTTGCCCAGGCTGGTCTTGAACTCCTGAGCTCAAGTAATCCACATCCCTCAGCCTCCCGAAGTGCTGGGACTGCAGGTGTGAGCCACTGGGCCCAGCAGAGACAAGCTGTTGACCACACGTGGCAGCTGGCAGACAGAATCCTACATTGGTTCCTTGACTGTAGAATAAGAACTACCATAGTAGGAAAGGCCACCTGAAAGTTCCTAAAATTACCCCCTCTGACCTTGATAGTAAATATCTCATTCAGAGAGAGAGCAGAGATTGGAGCTACCCTCGAAGACTTTAATAGTTCAAAGCTGGTGGTCCTTCCTGTAACTCCATTTAATTCACCAGTCTCGCCTCTGCAAAATCTGGGTGCATCATGGCAGATGACAGTGGACAATCACAAACTTAACCCTAATTTTAGCTGCTGTTCTGGATATGGTATCCCTACTGAGCAGATGAACCCAGGTTGGGTCTGTGGTACGCAGCTATTAATCTAGGAAGGGCATTCTTTCAATACCTATTAGGAAAGGGCATTAGTTCTCATTTCCATGTGATGAACTGCAGTAGGCTTTCACTGTCTTGCCTCAGAATATCATCCTCCCATTCTAGTTTATTTCTATGAAATTTCAGCTTTCAGAAGTGACAACAAGCATTCGATAGTTTGTCAGTTAGTTCTGCATATGAAGATAGAAGGTAGACCTTGAAAATATCTCAAGCTCTTTTGCTAAAGTCTACGCTCACTGCTCTGTTGGATGCTAAGCCAACAAGCCTCAGACAAAGCTGTAAGACTGAGAGTTTCAACATGGCAGATAGTAGCAAAGATATTCCTATTAAATTACTGGCAACAAATCACTGGAAATCATAAAACAGTTGTTATGGGTATTAATGATGTCATAAAAATTGTCCAAAGACATTGAAATCTTCTCTGATTGTCTCTCCGTTAAATATCCAGTGTGCCTCAGCATTCAGAAGCAGAGCACGCTCCTCCTTTTCTTCATACAGTGCACACTTAGTGGTGGCCATTTGATTATATTTACCTGTTTCACCATTTCCTTCAACACCTAATTTGGATCAAAAGGCATCTTTTTGTCCACCAACTGTTCTCCATAATTAAAGCAGTGGATGAATTGGCATTTAGGTGTATTCTTTCTCTTTCTCTTTTTTTTTTTCAAATTGAGACAGGATCTCGCTCTGTCACCCAGTCTGGAACACAGCGGTGTGATCACAGCTCACTTCAGCTTTGAACTCCTGGGTTCAAGCGACCCTCCCACCTCAGTTTCCCAAGTAGGTGAAACATACTTCCTGAGTAGGTATGCACCAGCGTGCCTGGTTAAATGTTTTGTTTTTTTTTTAGACGACGTCTCACTCTGTCACCCAGGCTGGAGTGCAGTGGCACAATCTTGGCTCACTGCAACCTCCCGCCTCCTGGGTTCAAACCATTCTCCTGCCTCAGCTTTCTGAGTAGCTGGGGTTACAGGTGCCTGCCACCACGCCTGGCTATTTTTTGTATTTTTAGTAGAGATGGGGTTTCACCATGTTGGTCAGGCTGGTCTCGAACTCCTGACCTCAGGTGATCCGCCTGCCTCGGCCTTCCAAAGTGCTGGGATTACAGTGTGAGCCACCGTACCTGGCATTTAAAAAAAATTTTTAATAGGGTCTTGCTATGTTGCTCAGGCTGGTCTAAAACTCCTGAGCTCAAGTGATCCTCTGGCCTTGGCCTCCCAAAGTGCTGGGATGACAGGCACCAGCCACCGCACCCTGCCACCTGAATTCTCTTTCACTCACATTCTATGTTCATGCACAGCAGATACTCTGTCAGCTCTGGTCCCAAAGCCTCTTCAGTGAAAGTGCCCTACAGCTCACAAAATCATCATTAACAAAACAAGAAAATACCTGCTTATAGAGTCTGTGTTTTCAGAGATAAATAAGATCAAAAGCTGTAGAACATTATCCCCAAGGTACGCTAGGAGCAGCTTCATGCCCTGTTCCTCAGTTCTGTCCAGCCTCGGTGAGAAATATCTGCTAGCAAGAGGACATGGTAGTAAAGACTCTTTCAATTTATCTGCCATATTATTCTGCTTTCTCTTTATGCATAATATTGGCCATTAACTTTGGGGCTGGTGGTGTTTGTTTCTTAATGTTCATGTCACTGATATCTCTTACTGCTACTACCTCTTCTCTGCCTTTAGTGATACAATTGATCGGTTTCATACTTGAAAAGCGATACTTTGCTTTTATTCCAGGAAACCTCATGTGGATGCTGGAAAGGTCACTGAGCTTGTGTGAAAGTGATATAAAAGTTTGGATGGCTTTGTGCCATTATGGGACGAAATTCAATACAGACAAAGCATGAAGGGCAAAAAGTGAATGAATCACTTGTCGAACGAAATCCAATTTTCAGATATTCATGATGCTACATCCTATTCACACTTTTCTTTTCCAATGCTTGTGTGAAATCATCACCTTCACAGATTCACTTGTCCCAACATGTAAGAGTTCGCGTTCCACATTTGTGCTGGAGTCTTGTTTGTTATGTTTGTGTATGGTGTTATTCTGGTTGTAGTATGTATGTTATTATTTCATTACTGCCTTTATGCCTCAATAAACCATTTGCGCCACTAATCCACTTTTGTGAAATGAAGCTAAAATGCAATGTGTGAGTAAAAATAAAAAGGCACCTTGAATAAAGTAAGCAGTATTATGTAAATGATTCGGAAGCGCATAAGCCACAAGGTAGCAGACCCTACTTACTGGATAGCAGCTCCCTCCAAAATGATCAGCACAATTTGTGGCTCATGTGCAACCTCTGAACGCATAATTATTTTTAGCATGTTAATGGCATTTCTTGAAAAGCATAGTTTATCTTACATTTTAAATTTATGACATGAATATGAACAAAATTGCCTCATAGCTTTTCCTCTGAGGCTGCCTGTGGGATGCGTGATAGCCTTACAGGGATGACCCAGGGTGTGTGAGCCACACTGCTCTCCACCTCTTGCCTTCTCCACTTAAAGATTTGCTCACATTTTTAAAAGTTATTTTTCGTAGTTTTATTTTCTATCCTTCGTTATTTAATTCTCTGGATTTTTTTTTTTTTTTTTTGAGATGGAGTCTTGCTCTGTTGCCCAGGCTGGAGTGCAGTGGTGTGATCTTGGCTCGCTGCAACCTCCGCCTCCTGGGTTCAAGCGATTCTCCTGCCTCAGCCTCCTGAGTAGCTGGGATTACAGGTGCCCGCCACCACACCCAGCTAATTTTTACATTTTTAGTAGAGACGGGGTTTCACCATGTTGGCCAGGCTGGTCTCAAACTGCTGACCTCAGGTGATCTGCCCATCTTGGCCTCCCAAAGTGCTTGGATTACAGGCGTGAGCCACCACAACCAGCCCTCTGGACTTTATTTTTGCATATAATATGAGAATCCCATTCCTCTTCCAAAAAGTTAACATATTATCTCAGTAGTATTCATTAAATCATTTTTATTTTCTCCATTTATTTCCACTGCCACGTTGATCACATACACTTTCTTATATGCCTTCAGCACAATTTCAGGGGCTCCCTTCATATCAGCCCTGCAGGCAAATCTCTTTTCTTTCTGTTCCACTTTTTGATCCCTTATTCTACTCTTGTATTTGCACTGCACTACTTTACTTAAGCTTAGTATGTTTTCCTATTTGGTAGTGCAAGATCCACCTAATTTCTCTTCTATTTTCACATTTGTGTTGGCTATTCTTTAGGGGATGTGCATATATTAGTGGTTTTTGGGTTTTGGTTTTCATGCACAAGGCTTTGGAATAAGCGAGAAGCACTCTACAAATATGCGACGTTTTTCTTCTTGTAGTCTTATTATTAGTAATCCTATTAACAGGCAATCTTAATAAAATAGGTAACCTTTTCTCATCTGGGAGATCTCAGGTTTTGATACTGTTACTAATATAACATTTTATAAGAAGCCGTTCATATTGTGACTCTTTTTCCTAGTCTGAGATGCTGGGAACACATGCATTGATGTGGTTGTCATCAACTAATGCAACAGACCAAATTATTTCTCCACTGGAGTGTGGAGATACTGCCACTATCTATTGGCCAAAACAATTAAGATAGGACTACATTTTTAGAATGCTAAAATTGCAAATAAAAAGTAAAAAAATGTAGTCAGCCTATTAGTTCCTTTGTTTCTATGACTCTAAGCAATCAGTTTTTCACATTCCACCCCTACACTGAGATAACTAACTCAGAAAGTTCAGTTTGGACACCAGGGAGGCAGAACTTTAAAGTAGCATCTTATTAAAAACACACACACAGACTCAAAAACCCCATGGGTCTTGCTATGAGTTTGCATACTCTATGCATAGATTGTCAGAGCAAACATCTTAGAGATCCAGATGGTTCACAAAGCATCTTGCGATTGAGTGATCTGAGGCAAAGGACCCATCGGTGGCCTTGTATTGTTAGTAGTTAAATATGATATGGCTTCTGTAATCAGAATCCACTAAATGAAAACAGAGCAGGTACTACTGTTTGTACTTGGTGTGCCAAGTTAGGTTTCTCTGTGGATTTCAAGAGATTTTTTTAATGTTGTTTTATCATATTTGTAATTAGCCCTTATGAAGAAAGGCTCTTTTAGTTTCTGCAGTGATGCATTGCAGCTTTCATTATAACAAATACCCCTGACCCCTGGTGCCTAACTGTAAACAATGATAGTTACTAGCCTCATTAGGAGACTGGCAGATGGCTTATAAAGTCCTCACTGGAGTTGCAATCCATTTGTGGCTTGCAGCGCACAAATGTTTATCTTTAAACAGTATCAAATATGTCAGACGGGGTCTGCATTCTCCTTTTCATTAGTATTAATGCATTCTGATTTTAACAAGGAAAATGTCTTTGATTACACTGTTTTTTTGTTTGCTTACTCTAACATGAACTGATTTTCAGAATTTTTTCTGGCATCTTACCTTTTAAAAGAACAAACCAAATTCTATCCACTTCTCACTTTTGTCTTTACCCATTCTGCACACATTTATCTGAATCCTACTATGAGCTAGGCTAAAATATTAGAGATACAATGATGAATACGATATAGTAGATGCTCAATAAATACTTACTGAAAATGCAATGGTTTCACCCTATGGACAGTTTTGCTCTCCATGGTTTCAGTTACCTGCAGCAAACCTTGGTCTGAAAATACTAAATGGGAAATTTCAGAAATACAAAATTCATAAGTTTTGAAAGTGCATGCTGCTCTGAGTGGCGTAATGAAATCTCGCAACATTGGCTCTGTCCTGCCTGAGAGGCGGATCATTCCTTTGTCTAGCTTATCTGTGGTGTCTACACTACCTGCCTGCTAGTCCCTTAGTAGCCAGCTTGATTATCAGATTGACTGTCTTGGGTATCACAATGCTTTCATCCAAGCCACCCTTATTTTACTTTCTAGTGGCCCCAAAGTGCAAGAATAGTGATGCTGGCAATTTGGATATGCCAAAGAGAAGCCATGTGAATGTGAAAAAGAGAAAGTTTTCAACTTATAAGGAAGGAAAAACCTTGTACGCTGAGGTTCTTAAGATCTACAGTAAGGTCAAATCTTCTATCTGTGAAATTGTGAAGAAGGAATGAGAAATTTGTGCTAGTTCTGCTGTTGCATCTCAGGTTGCTATAGTCATGGCCACAGCATGTGGTAAGCGCTCAGTGAAGGTGGAAAAAAGGCATCAAACTTGTGGGTGGAAGACAGGAACAGAAAACATGTTTTAGGCATTCACTGGAGGTCTTGGAACACAGCGACAATGGCTCTATTTTTCATATCTTTTGCCTGTTTTTCCTATTAGATGGTTTATCACTTTTTGCTCATTTTCATCAATGAGATCATATTTTAAGTTGAATTTTTTTTTTTTTTTTGAGATGGAGTTTCATTCTGTCACCCAGGCTGGAGTGCAGTGGTGTGATCACAGCTCGCTGCAACCTCTGCCTCCCGGGTTCAAGTGATTCTCCTGCCTCGGCCTCCCGAGTAGCTGGGATTACAGGCGCCCACCACCATGCCCGGCTAATTTTTGTATTTTTAGTAGAGATGGGGTTTCGCCATGTTGGCTAGGCTTGTCTTGAACTTCTGACCTCAGGTGATCCTCCTGCCTTGGCCTCCTAAAATGCTGGGATTACAAACATGAGCCACCGCCCCTGGCCTTTAAAATTAATTTATACAAGATAAATTAATTGGTCATAAAGTATGCCCGTTTTAGGTTTTTATAAACACAGGTGTGCACCACATAACGATGTTTTGATCAGCATCGGTCAAGATTATCATGGAGCTGCCCTATGCAGGCGTTTCATTTTTGTCTTTGATACCATATTTTTACTGTACCTCTTCTGTGTTTAGATATGTTCAGATACATAAATCCTTGCCATTTTGCTACAGTTGCCTACAGTGTTCAGTAGAGTCACATGCTGTACAGGTTTGTAGCCTAGGAGCCGTAGGGTATACCACGTACCTAGGTGTGTAGTAGGTTGAACCATCTAGATTTGCAGGTGGAGGACATGAGTGGAAAATGTGTTTCGATTGACGACAAATGCATTGTGCCATGAAGCACTGAACTTATAGGAAGACTTGAGCAAGGGGTCCCCTGAAACAGTGATATCAAGCCATTTACTACAAGTAAGGGATGGTTGCACAGATTCAGGAATAGGTTTGGACCAAAAAATAAAAAAATTACTGGAGAAGCTGCACCTGCGGATGAAGAAGCTGCTGCTGCATTTCTGGCAGAGCTGAGGAAGTTGATTAAGGAGAAAGAATACCATCCAAAGCAAATCTTCAATTGTGATGAAACAAGGTGTTTCTGGAAGAAGATGCCCGATAGAACCTACATTCATAAAAGTTCAAAGGAGGCACTGGGGCATGAAGCATGGATGGGCAGATTAACCCTGGTACCAACTGGCAATGCTACAGGGCATATGATAAAGCCAGGTGTCATGCACAGAGTGAAGAACGCATGTGCTCTCAACAACAACAACCTACTATGTACCCACAAAAATTATAAAAATATTCATGATTTACACCCCCCCCCTCAAATTATCTGCCCATCTTCTGTCAATACAATCAGAAAGTGTGGGTGAGAATCATCTTTTTTATGGAATGGCTCCACCGATGCTTCATCCCAGAAGTGAAAAAATACTTGGAAGAGGAAGGGTTGGAATTTAAAGTCCTGTCTAGACAATAGGCATTGCACCTGGACATCCTGAATTTGTTTGTTGTGAAAATTAAAATGTCAAGTTTGTGTTTTTACCTCCAAGTACAACCTTGTTGCTTCAGCCCTTTGTCCAGGGCATGACATCATTTGGTTTGTCAAAACAATATACACCCACCTGAGATTTTGATCAGCAATCGATGCAGACTCTAATCTGGGCATAATGCGGTGCTGGAAATTATTCACTATCACTGACACAATTAACACTCACCAAAGCTACAATGCATGAATCAAAACCAGCAATTACAAATGTCTGCTGCAAGAACCTATGGAGTGAAGTCATGAATGATTTTAAAGGCTTTCTGGGATTGATGAAGTTAGGAAAATCACTCTTGCAGAAAGAAAATCGACATGCTTGACAGGAAGTGGGAGAACACATTGAAGGCCATTGACAAGCGTTAAACCGGGAATTGGGAGAACTTGAGTCATCTACAGAGGAAGAGGAAGAAGAAACTGAAGCAGAACCAGCAATGTGGACATTACCAACATTTGCTGAAGTGTTTCAGATTTCACAGACTTTTAAAGACAAAATTATGAAATGTGATCCTTAGTTGGAATGCAGCATTAAAGTCACCTGCATGATCACCAAAGGATTAGAACATCTGCAGCAAAGCTTTGAAGAGTTAGGGACAACTTCTGATTACAATGTTCTTCCAAAAGTTTTCAGCAAAAAATCTTTCAACTATCCAGGATCCCCAACTATCAACATCATCGACTCCTGACGTTCAACCATCAACATTGTCATGGCCCAGTGACCCGGACCACCCGTAGCAGCTCATCCCCCTTCTGACATAACGTCAGCAGGTCCGTAGTAGCCTAACACTATGTCACAATGCCAATGGCATTCACCTCATTTCACTCATCACAAAGGCATTTCATCATCTCACATCATCATCAGAAGGGTGGGTACAGTACAGTAAGATATTTTGAGAGAGCAAGACCAGATTCACATAACGTTTGTTACAGTGTATCTTTATAGTTGGTCCATTTTATTATTATTGTTGTTAGTCTCTGACTCTGCCTAATTTATAGGTTAAGCTTTATCATAGGTATATAGGCATAGGAAAAAATGCTGTATATAGGGAGGGTTTGGCACTGTCTGTGGTTTCAGGCATCCACTGGGGGTCTTGGAACATATCCCTCATGATAAGGAGGGACTCCCGTACTTACGGAAAGACTGAAACTAAAATTAAAGCGGCGTTTCATTTTATATACTTGTGCTCTCCAGCGAAATAGTACTTGAGAACTATTTCCCAAAGAGCCGTATTATTTTTGTCCATAAATATGTCCTTTAAACTACAAAATGTTAGAAATTGAAGAATATGTTTTGCATCAGCTTAAGACTTCTCTCAATCAGACACACATGAAATTTTCAGTGCTAAAAGTTACCTAGATAGAAATAACGATAGTGACCATTAATTGAGCATTTACTATGTGCCACTGCTTACCTATGCTAAGGATTTTATTACCTCACTTAATTCTGTAAAGTCTAAATAATCCATAGGGAAGGTACTATTTCCTCATTTTACAGATGAAACTAAAGCTTAAAAATATTAAGTTGCCCAAGTTCTCCCAGGTGAAATGTGGCTGAGACTAGATTCAAATGGAGGGAATCTGACTCCAGACCCCATACTATTTTGAACTATTATATGTTAGTCACAACAGCATTTACATCTAGACATCCGTGTGCCTACAATAGTTTGTTCCTACCCAGCATCGTTTGGTAGACTGCATTTATGAGTATTTAACTATTCGGACTGCTTGGTTCAAATGTTGGTTCTATCATTTAAAGCTGTGTGACTGACTGGGCACGGTGGCTCACGCCTGTAATCCCAGCACTTTGGGAAGCCAAGGTGAGTGGATCACCTGAGGTCAGGAATTTGAGACCAGGTTGTCCTGGTGAAACCCCATCTCTACTAAAAATACAAACATTAGCTAGGCATGGTGGCATGTGCCTGTAATCCCAGCTATTCAGGAGGCTGAGGCAGGAGAATTGCTTGAACCTGAAAGGTGGAGGTTGCAGTGAGCTGAGATCACGACACTGCACTCCATCCTGGGCAGCAGAGCAAGACTCTGTCTCAAAAATAAATAAACAAACAAATAAATAAATAGCTGTGTGACTACAGGCAAGTGACTTGACCTCACCAGGTCTTGTTTTCCTTACTCAGAAACTGCAGGTAATTATAGTGCCCACCTCATAGGGTTGATGTGAGGATAAAATGATGTAATATATGCAAAGCACTTAAGGAGCAGGTGGCACATAGTACATCCTATTATACAAATAGCTATTACTACTATTATTCTTATCAATGTTATTAGAGTCCGTTGCTCCTATTTGAGCTCAATGTGTCCATAAAAGAATTCATATTCAGTGTTGCTACATCTTCTGATTTTTAAAGAGAAAATAAAACCTAGATTTTTTTTTTTAATGAGGTCTCCCAATTTTTAAATGTCAACACCTAACGGAAACTTTCAAAACTCCTGAGTGAGCAGGGGAAAATGTCTGTAGGCCAAATGCAGCCCACCATGGGCAGTTTGTGCCTTTTACTGGAGGAACTGCAGTGCAGTTATACAGCATGAGGACCAGAGAATGCAGACACCAGAAGGGATGGTTTATGCCACTTGGAATAGCTAGTGTCTCAACAGGTCTTTGGGAGGTTCACTTAGCATACGATGTTACAGACTTAACCTGGTCTGATTGGCTTGGTCCATTCATTGTGTTGCTGGCTGATAAGAATTCTGTTAGGTACCATATCCCTTACGTATTCTCTAAAATATGATCAATTTGAGTTGGTTACTTTCAACAAAACAAAAAGGAATCAAAGAGCCGGGTGTGGTGGTGTGTGCCTGTAGTCCCTGCTACTCAGGAGGCTGAGGCGGGAGGATTGTTTGAGCCCAGGAAATCGAGGCTGCAGTGAGTTATGATCGCACTGCACTTCAGCCTGCATGACAGAGTGAGACTTCATTCCTAAAGAAAGAAACTGAAAGGTGAAGGAAAGTTACGAGATTTCCATTTCCAGAAACCGAAGCCTCGATGTTATCCACAGGGAACGTGTCGCTCAGATTGAATATACCAGTGCTATAAGTTTCCTTGGAAATTTAAATGATAATATGTCTATTTTCATTTCTAAGATGGTTCTGCCAGAATGTCTAAGCTCTATCATCATATACTACGGTCTACCCAACAACACTTAATTATTTTAGAAATATTATCAGAAGTTGAGGTTTGTTTATCTGCCAGGTCTATCAGCACCTGAGTCCTTCACAAGCTGGCTGTCAGCAGTCGCAGCAGGAATCACTCTGGCCCCAACTCGTGTTCCAGCACTGATCCAAACGCCGGTTCCAGCGGCTCTAGCAGCTGGCCAGGCATGTGCTTCAGCCCATAAAATATGCTGAGACAGACACATAGTTTTGAAAAACTCAGTAGTAGTGAATGAGTATCCATGTTAAATATAAATAAGTAAATTTATAGAGGGATTTATAGGATTAAATAAAGAACAGTGGTGAACAGAGATGTTGTGAAAGGAAATTAAATGGTTTTTTCTGCTGGCCACACTTTTCCTTGGTGTTGTCCCAAAGGGCTGAATTTCCTTAGCCCTGGTTGTCCTTGAGGGAAAAACCGCATGCAAAGGGTTCCAGTCTCTCTTTTCGCGGAAGAATGCCACACTCAGCACTGCGTTTTTAGAAGTAATAATGTGCTCCATTCATTCATTTGTTAATTAATTAATTTTTTTTTTCAATTTTGAGACGTAGTCTTGCTCTGTTTCCCAGGCTGGAGTGCAGTTGCCTGATCTCGGCTCACTGCAACCTCCGCCTCCCAGGTTCAAGCGATTCTCCTGCCTCAGCATCCGAGTAACTGGAATTACAGGTGTGCACCACCACGCCCGGCTAACTTTTGTGTTTTTAGTAGAGGGGGTTTCGCCATGTTGGCCCGGCTGGTCTCGAACTCTTGACCTCAAATGATCCACCTACCTTGGCCTCCCACAGTGCTGGGATTGCAGGAGTGAGCCACCGCACCCCACTCATTTGTTAATTTATTTGTCCAATATTTATCGATCTCCTACCATGCCCCAGGCACCTTAGAGGGCACCGAGAATACAACAGCAAACACGACACAGTCCCTGCCCTCGGTCAGCTCAAGAGCCGGAGAGGGAGGCGGGTGAGTGAAAACAGTGCACTGAGATGGGAGATGGGAGGGGCAATCGGGGGTGCTTCACAGAGGAGGAGGCATGTTGGTAACGTGGTAACGTGGAACGTTGGTAACGTTCCGTGATAACGCGAAACGTTGGTAACGTTCCGTGAAGTCTGCATCTTCAAATGCCCCCAGCTCTGTCTAGTCTGATGAGAGAGGAGAATGGCCAGGCCTGAGAAGTGGCTTATGGTTGGAGGGGAGTCGGAAAGGGAAGGAGGATTTCTCAGAAGGAATGAGAGGAGCGCAGCTCCCTTGGTGATCCCCACTTCCTGGGGAACGGGCCTTTTCCTGGCAGTGCTGTGCTGCGGCCCCGCGGGCCAAATGCGGGTGGACATACTGCCCGCCCGCGTGTGGCCGGGAGAAGGGCAGGGCACTGTTCCTTCCCTGTGCCCCTCCCCTCTGCCATCAGTCTCCACTTCTCTGTATTTACCTCTCTGCCCTCTCGCCCCTAAACCTCTTTTCTCTCCCCATCTAGCTTCCCTCTCCATCGGTCAGTGAGCTCTGATTGCGCTGCACTCCAGCCTGGGCGACAGAGTGAGACTTTGTCTCTAAAAAAGAAGAAGAAGAAGAAAAAAACGAATGATGAAGGAAAGTGACAAGATTTCCGTTTCCAGGAACCCACGTCTTGACGTTGTCCACACGGAAGGTGTCGCTCAGAGTGCACTTTTCTTGGTGCGCTTTTCTTCCTAGCTTAGGGCGTTTCCTTCTATTTCGGGATCCGGGGGTAGGACAGGGGCTTGTGGGGCCTCCTGTCTTTCACTTTGGCTGTTCAGATTCTGCCATCTTCAGGAGAAGGATGGCCCTGCAAGTGGATTCAATTCAGTTTCTTGCCTGCGGAGGATGAAAAAACAAGGAGGGTCTCAAGAACTGAGCACAGCTGTTAGGAGCAGCTCACAAGGGAGGAGGAAAATGTTTTCTCTCAGATATCCGTCCCAGCCTGTCACTGCTCCGGGTATGGGACCTGGGGGGTCAGAGATACAAATGTGTGTAGGCAGCCAAAACGTCAAGCAATTACGCTGTTCCAAGGGCGGAAGGTTAAACGTGTACGCCACACACAAAATACCATTGTGCTGACGGCACTTGGAGAAATGAGTGGCTACCTTAGCCTAAGCCAGTTCTCAAAATAGGAATGCTCGCTTGCTGGGAATTGAAGGAAAACCACGAATTCACTTCAACGTATAGCGCTTTGGCTTGCCAGAAGGTTGCTGTGAGCGGGCAAGGATGGGAGCATTAGGATTGGGGGCTTGGGGTTGGGGGCAGATATTCTGAGAGAACTAATGACTTGAGTTGGAGTGAAAACAAGAATAAAAGACTTTGTATTCAATTTCCACTCCCTTGAAACACATTACCCTGTGGGAGCCATACATAATTAATGATATTACCATGCAACAGTAGGACTACAGAGATACACTAATATTGATGAATATTTTTTCATTTTTATTGCACTTTTCAAGTATGCCAAAAAACATTAAAAGTTCACAAAAGAAAATAACTTGGCTCCATCACGACTGATCTCATACCTGCAGATGAGTCCATGGTAGCACAAGCTTACTAGCCATCTGCGCTTATTGGGACAGTCCCATTTTTCACTATTTGTGGTCCCAGATGTCTGGACGTTTCAGATAAACTCCTGGGTTTGAGTATTGGCTTTTACCAGAAGGAACAGAGTCATGGGAGACTAAATCCCATTTTATTCCAGAAATACTTTGAGGAAGGAAGAAGACATGGGTAAATAAGATGCTGACTTTGTCAGCTGATGAGTATTCATTATATCAACCAATACTGATTGACCTCTTAAGCTTAAAATTTATCACTCAAATTGTAGCTAACATAGCATGGACTAAACAATAGCTGTGCTTTTGCTAGTTGGTGGTTCTACTGCTACAGCCAACCATGCTGATTTTTTTTTTTTTTTGCTCAGAAGCTGACATATTTGGGAGGGAAATAGCTTTCTGGCCCTGTAATAAATAATTCTAGTTAGTCCTCTCCCATCCATCCCAAATCAATAGGAAGCACAGTCAAGAGGAGCCCATCATCTGGTATTGAAAGGTAGATTTGCAGAAGTCCACTCACATGTGATAGAGACAGCATACTCAGCAGATATTTCCCAGGCTCCCCTGCAGGCTCAGCCCCTGCAGAGGGGAAGTGGATAAGCCTCATTTCTGCACTAAAGCTGCACGTTGAATGGGTAAAGCCCGTGGTCATAAGCAAGCTGGTTCAATGACATGGAAGACACAACTCGCAGTCACTGGAAGCGCGATGGACTTTGCGTGTGCTGGAAATGAACCTTCATGGTGCTAAGTCACTGAGTTTTCAGACTTTATCTGTTACCCTAACATATCACTGCCTACACACACTAGTAGACTGCTTATCTTTTTTCTAAAGCAAGAAAAACCACATATCAATAAACATTTACTGTTCCCCTATTATATGCAAGCGGACATGGCAGTGAACCCCCTCCCAGAGGAGCACTTTCTCCATGAAAGTCTCTGACTCATTGTTCACTGTTCCTACCGGTGACTGGTGACATCCCAAACTGAAGGCTGGTGACAATCCACTTCAGGAATATCTATCACCCACTACCCACATGTGTGGAGGAAGCATTGGCTCTGAGGTGAGAAACTCAAATTAGCTTTTGATATTTAATGTCATTTAATCTTGTCTGTTTACTTATTTAAAATAACTGTGACTTTTAGTTTTCAGTATGCATTAAAGTACATTTTGTACTTGATGGAAGATTAGTATCTCTTGAAACCTATCATGTGAAGGAATTTTAGACTCTTTTTCTTCCCCAATTAGGCTGCCATCAAGCCCTGCTCCTTCCATCTCAAACTTTCCAAAGCACTCTCATTCTTGCACCTTCCCCATCAATGGGCTAAATTCAAAAACAAACCCTGACTTTTGGGTATATAGCAAGGAGTAGGTGGGCAGACCAGAGAAAGTTAGTCACCTTTTAAAATCTCATCTGAGAGGCTTACTTACTTCATAATTCTCTTGAGTGATGTACCTGAGGGAGTCTATTATACCTTCAGAAAGAAAGAATGTTTTCTATTTTGTTGCTAATCTTACCATGGAAACTTAAATAAAGAATAGTGAAATTAGGGAAGGAAAGTAGGGAGAAGAGAGTGATTAATATACTCAGTTTCTCAAGTGCAAAGAAATTTCAGCGAGCTGTAAAGTTTGAGTATGTGTGTAACTTTTTATTTCCCCTTGATGTATGATTAGGTTTACTACCTCTCGATATTAACATTTACACACCAGCTGTAGTAGCAACACATTTTACCTTCGTTTGCAAATTAGTTTTCAATCCGGTATGTCTCTGGAAAGGGAAGGAAAATCTTGCTAAAGAATACAAACTTGCTCTTGTAAACCAGAATATTATATTTTTGACAGAAACTAAAGGGAAGAGAGAGAGATGAGAACTCAATATGATGGATGCTTGTTGCTATAATACACATTTCATCACTTAATTCTCACTACAATCTGAAGATAGAAATGATCCCCATTTTATAGATGAGGATACTGAGCCTTAAGGGAATATGGGTATTTCCTAAATTTAGCTTGCTGGTCCTGCTAGGGGCAGGTGGAGCTGGCATGCTGACACAGCCTTTCTGACCCCAGAGTTAGTGTGTTTTTCCCATTCTGCCAGACTGGCTGCGGGAAGATGCCCCACCACAGCTCCATCTTCAAGTCATACCTATTCCAACTGGCTCTCCCAAGGTGTTCGGGCATGCATTTTCAATGGGTGTGATATTGTCCCCAACGGGGCAAAAATTGGTTCTTGAGAAGAGGCAGGAATCTTTCTCTTGCTGTAAAGCCCCAGTATAGTACATAAACAGATATCCAGCATGCCTGGGCTATTAACATCTCATGGAGGGGGTGATTAGGAACAAAAGTGTCTAAAAAAGGCTGGTTACAGGGGTGCTAATGAAAACAAGGTTGAGAAACACTGGGCAAAGGAAGAGGAGAGGCCCAGGAGACGTGAGCGGCTGTTCAGTGGGTTGTTGCATCTGCTGTTGGTCTGGGACCATAATGGGGGGATGACCTGGAGCCCCAGGTGCCTCGAGTTCTTTCTCATTCTTTCTGAACATGGAAGTTCAGAGAAGGCACAGACCACAGCCAATAAGCGGAATCTCTTGCTAGATCTTCATCCCGACTTTTGTCCTCCAGCTTCTTAGAAACTTCACTGGTAGATTTATCTCACACACGGCAATGGCAAAAAGGCTTCAAAGAAATGCACAGTAGCTCCTTTCCCTAAGCAGCTCGGGGACACCTGAAGTGGAAACACTTTCTAGAGCAAGGATTCAAAGACGCTTCCATCTATCCAATTCACAGACCCCCGGGGACCCTATTGGTCTGGGACATGTGTGTTGTTCCCCAACTGCTCTCCCGTAATTGGCACCAAGGGTGGGGGAAGGTTGAAGGCTTTTTGGAAAACGAAGCTAATCATTAGGTCTACCTAAAGATTCCTCCACCAAAGTGGGATGTGAGGCTTTACTCCTGTGACCTCAGGGGTCTATCTTGTCACTCATACAGGGGACTGAGGAAGTGGCTGCAATAACTGAATTCTTTTGTGTGACTTCTCTGCCCTTGACAGAGCAGAACTTAAGACAGGTATCCTCTGGAATAACGGTGCCGCTCACCTCTCATTTTAAAATTACATCAGTGGTAGTCCTAGAAGCAGGTTTTTTTCTTTTTCTTTTTCTTTTTTAAGCAAGACCCAGAAACTAAAGAACAGGGCTCCAATATCCTGTGTCTTCTCTGTGTTGTAACTGGCCATACCGTGTTTCCACTAACTTTTGTCTCCATTTTGAAGGAGGGAGAGGGCTGTTTAAGATTTTAAAATGTGGGATAGACGAAGAGCTATGTTAATAGTAGGAGGAAAACTATGCATTTAGGTCACTCACTAACGCACTTAAAAGAAAATGTTTCCAGTGACAATAAATAATTGGATTTCTTATGGGGGACACACAATACTTCAGATAACTCCTTTCCCCTTTATCTGGGTTTTTGATGCCTGGTAGGAGGGAGCTGGGGAGAGACGCTTCACAGTGGATGGAGGGAGATAAAAGGGAAGGATCTGACAGTTGCCATTACCACCGTGCCGTATCGTTTACCTCAGCCAGGAGTCACTAACGTGCCAGGTCACCCCTGGAGTTGAGGACAAGAGGAGGAGTTTACACAGCCACGGAGGGTAGCTGGCTGGCTGGGGGCATTCATCAAAGTGTGACAACAAACATGAGAAGATGTGTTCAGGCACAGAGAGCAAGATAACAGCGCTTTCCTTGCAATGCCGCAGCACTTTGGTGGAAGAGGTGCTTTAATTTTGACATCAGCTCCTTCTGAGCTTTTGAGAAGGAGCCACACAAGGGTTTAGTGAAACAGCCTGTTTCTTTAGAATTGAGCTCTTCCTAAGAATGTATTATTTCACTAAAATGTCTTCTCTGCACCAACTCCAAATCTGACTGGAAATCTTTCTTTTTTATTGTGCTAAAATATATATAACATAAAATGTACCATTTTACTGATGTTTCATTGTACCATTCAGTGGCATTAAGTACATTCGCATTGTTGTGCAACTATCCCCACCATCCATGTCCAGAACTTTTTCATTAGCCCCAGTTAAACTCTGTACTCATTGAACACTAACTCCCTATTCCTGGCTCCTCTCAGCCCTGGGTGGCCACTGTTCTATTTTCTGTTTCTATGAATTTGACTATTTCCAGGAACCTTATAAAAGAGGAATTATACAACATTTGTCTTTTGTGTCTGGCTTATTTCACCTAGCATAACGTCTTCAAGGTTCATCCATGTTGTAGCATGTATCAGATTTCATTTTCCCCTCGTTTAAAAATTGTGCCAAAATACACATGCATAAAATTTACCATCTTACCATTTTTAAGTGTATAGTTCAGTGGCATTAAATATATTCAATGTGATGCAACCATTACCACCATTCATCTCCATAACTTTTTCACCTTGTAAAACAGAAACTCTGTACCCATTAAATTCTCAAATCTCCCCCTACCCCCAGCTCCTGACAACCCCCATTCTACCTTTGTGTCTATGACATTGACGGTTCTAGGTATTAATACATCCTATTAGTGGAATCGCATAGTATTTTTCTTTTTATGATTGGCTTGATTTGGCTAGCATAGTTATAGCGTCCTCAAGATTCATTTGTGTTGTAGCATATGTCAGAATTTCCTTCCTTTGTAAGTCTGTGTAATATTCCATTGTATATATATATACTACATTTTGATTATTCTTTCATCCATTCATCAGTGAACACTTGGGTTGCTTTCAAATTTTAGCTATTGTGAACAATGCTGTTATGAACATGGGTGTGCAAATATCTCTTTGAGACTCTGCTTTCAATTCTTTCAGCACTCGGAAGTGAAATTGTTGGATCATATGGTAATCTATTCTTAATTTTTTGAGGAACTACCATACTGTTTCCTACAAGGACTGCACCATTTTATATTCCCACCAACAATGCACATGGTTTCAATTTCTCCACATCTTCACCAACACTTGTTATTTTCTGTTTGTTTGATAGTAGCCCTCCTAATAGGTGTGAGGTGGTATCTTATAGTTGTTTTTATTTGTATTTTCTAAGGATTAGAGATGCTAAGCATTTTTTTAATGTACTTGTTGGATATTTGTACATCTTCTTTGATGAAATGTCTAAGTTTTTTGCCTTTTTTGTTTTTATTTTTGAGACAGGGTCTTGCTCTGTCGCCCAGGCTGGAGTACACTGGTGCAGTCTCAGCTCACTGCAACCTCCTTCTCCCACGTTCAAGTGATTCTCCCACCTCACCTCCCGAGTAGCTGGGATTACAGGCAGGTGCCACTACACCCGGCTAGTTTTTGTATTTTTAGTAGAGACGGTTTTCACCATGCTGGCCAGGCTGGTCTCGAACTCCTGGCCTCAAGTGATCCACCCACCTCAGCCTCCCAAAGTGCTGGGATTACAGGCATGAGCCACTGCACCTGGCCTTTTCTTTTGCCTGCTTTTGAAATGGATTGTTTGTGTTTTTTTAATTGTTGTTGAGTTTCAGGAGTTCTTTTATATCCTGGATATTAATCCTTTATCAGATATATGATTTGCAAACAATTTCTCCCATCCTGTGGGTTGCCTTTTTTACTTGTAGCTTTTTATGCACAAAAATTTAAAATTATTATGAAGTTCAATTTTTCTGTTTTTTTTTCCTTTGGTTGCACATGTCTTTAATGTCAGATCCAAGATATCATTGCTGAATTCAATGTCATGAAGCTTTTGCTCTATGTTTTCTTCTAAGATTTTAATAGTTTTAGGGCTTACATTTAGGTTTTTATTCATTTTGGGTTAATTTTTGCATATGGTGCTAGGTAAGGCTCCAGCTTCATTCTTTGCATATGACTATCCCGTTTTCCCAGCACCATTTGTTGAAGACTATCTTTTCCCCATTGAGAGATCTTGGCACCTTTGTAAAAGAATTATTTGAACATAAATGTGCCGGTTTATTTCTGGGCTTTCTATTCAATTCCACTGGTCCATATTTCTGTCTTTATACCAATACTACACTGCTTTGATTATTGTAGCTTTGTATTAAGTTTTCAGATCAGGAAATGTGAGTCCTCCAGCTTTGTTCTTCTTTTTCAAGATTGTTTTGTCAGTTTGGGATCCCTTGAAATTTTGTATGAATTTTAGGGTGAGTTTTTCTATTTCTACAAAAAATGGGATTTTGATAGAGATTGCATTGAGTCTATAGATCGCTTTGGATAGTGTTGCTATCTTAACAATATTAAATCTTTCAATTCGTGAAAAAGGGATATGTTTCCATTTACTTATGCCCTTAAAAATTTCTTTCATCAATATTTTGTAGTTTTCATTGTACAAATCTTTTACCATGTTGATGAAGTTGATTCTCAAGTATTTCATTCTTTTTGATGCTATTGTAAATATAATTATTTTCATAATTTCCTTTTCAGATTGTTTATTGTCAGTGTATAAAAATGCAACTGATTTTTGCATGTTGCTACTTTGTTGAATTAATTGATTAGTTCAACTTTTTGTATGTGGAATCTTTAGAGTTTTCTACATGTAAAATCATATCATCTGCAAAGATAATTTTACTTCTTTTCCAACTTGGATGCCTTTTATTTATTTTTCTTGAATGATTGCTCTGAGTAGAACTTCCAGTAT
Organism: Symphalangus syndactylus; assembly: GCF_028878055.3. Lineage (NCBI taxonomy): Eukaryota > Metazoa > Chordata > Mammalia > Primates > Hylobatidae > Symphalangus > Symphalangus syndactylus. The sequence goes on along the minus strand of NC_072426.2, from coordinate 156,169,322 downwards.
TATGATGAATAGAAGTGGAGAAAGTAGACATCTGTGCTTTGTTTCTAACCTTAAAGGAATAGCTTTTAATCTTTCACTATGAGTATGGTGTTCACTGTGGATTTTCATATGTAGCTTTTATTATTTGGAGGTACTTTTTCTCTATTCCAAGTTTGTAGAGTGTTTTTATCATTAAATGGTGTTAAATTATGTCAAATACATGTTCTACATCAATTGAGATAATCACATGTTTTTTGTTATTCATTCTGTTAATATGGTACATTACATTGATCATTTTTTTTCCTCTGTCCCTTTTTTTTTAATTTTTAAATTTTATTTTAAGTTATGGGATGCATGTGCAGAACATACAGGTTTGTCACATAGGTAAATGTGTGCCATGGTGGTTTGCTGCACCTATCAACCCATCACCTAGGTGTTAAGCTCCACATGCATTAGCTATTTATCCTGATGCTCTCCCTCCCCATGTGGCACTAAGAAGAATGTATATTCTGTTGTTTTGGGGTAGAGAGTTCTGTACATGTCTCTCAGGTCCACTTGATCCAGAGCTGAGTTCAAGTCCTGAATATCCTTGTTAATTTTCTGTCTCAATGATCTAATATTGACAGTGGGGTGTTAAAGTCTCCCCTTATTATTGTGTGGGAGTTTAAGTCTCTTTGTAGGTCTCTAAGAACTTGTTTTATGAATCTGGGTGCTCCTGTATTGGGTGCATATATATTTAGGATAGTAACTCTAATTGTTGAATTGTTCCTTTACCATTATATAATGTCCTTCTTTGTCTTTTTTAATATTTGTTGGTTTAAAGTCTGTTTTGTCAGAAACTATAATTGCAGCCCCTGCTTTTTTCTGCTTTCTATTTGCTTGATAAGTTTTCCTCCATCCCTTTATTTTGAGCCTATGTGTGTCTTTGCATTTGAGATAGGTCTCTTGATTACAGCACACTGATGGGTCTTGACTCTATCCAATTTGCCAGTCTGTGTCTTTTAATGGGACATTTAACCCATTTACATTTAAGGTTGATATTGTTATGTGTGAATTTGATCCTGTCATCATGATGCTAGTTGCTTATTTTGCACACTAGTTGATGCAGTTTCGTCATGGTGTCATTGATCTTTGTACTTCTGTGTGTGTGTGTGTGTGTGTGTGTGTGTGTGTGTGTGTGTGTGTGTGTGTGTGTTTTGCAGTTGCAAGATTTAATAGAATGAAAACAGAGTTTCCATACAAAGAGAGGGGACCCAAAGAGGGTAGCTGTTGACAGCTCAAATGCCTGGGTTTGTATCCCGATCATTGTCCCTCCTGCTGTGCTCTCAGGCTATAGATGATTGGCTATTTCTCTACCTCCTGTTTTTGCTTAATTAGCATTTTAGTGAGCTCTCTTTACTACCTGATTGGTCGGGTGTGAGCTAAGTTGCAAGCCCCATGTTTAAAGGTGCGTGCAGTCACCTTCCCAGCTAGGCTTAGGGATTCTTAGTCGGCCTAGGAAATCCAGCTAGTCCTGTCTCTCAGTACACCCTCTCGACGGGAAAACCCAAGTGCTGTTGGAGAGGTTGGCTGATGATCGCTCTAACTGCTTCCTGCTAAATTGGGGTGTAGTAGGGGTTGTGCAGTTGAGATTTCCTTGGGAGGGGTGCCTTCGATGTCAGTAATATTGGAGCAGGGGCCAGCAGGCCAGTCCAGGGGCCCACGGTAGATCTTAGTCATGGACTGCATCTGGGGCTCCATTTGAAGAATGATTTGTAGTTTTACAGCTTTGATTCTGGACGAGACAAACTTAACAAAGAAGTTAAAGATACAGGGATTAAAATATATGGCCTGTAATGTAGGGGATTATTTCATTGGCACAATTCACAGGCCCTGACTATCTGCTTGATAGTTTTGAAAAGGCCTGGTCCAGTAAATAATAATTTGACCATCTGATGGGTGCTATCAATGCCTAAGTGAAAGGTTTGGTGAAGGGTTTTAAGTAATTTCCATTGGTTAGCTGAAGGCAAAAGTATTTTTCCCTCTTCAGTGGCTAGCCATCCTGAGGGGAGGAAACTATGTTCTTGTGAGGTTCCCCATTCTATTTCTTCTGCTGAGTACTGGGGCTTTGTTTCCAGGAGGGGATTACCCCATACTAGGGGTCCTTCTATAAGCATTTCTAATGGAGCGTCCTGCCTTGTGGCTCTTTTTGCTTTAATATCCACTTGGCAGTTCTCTTTTATTTCTCTTTCCTTTCTGATGACCCAGGCAGTGTAAGACTGCCACATCTTTAGGTTTCTGTACAGCCAATAATAATTTCCTAATGGCTTCCTGATGTTTGATAGGTGTTTCCTCGGAAGTTAGGAATTCCCTTTCTCTCCACATTGCCGCATGGGCGTGGAGGACTAGGTAAGCATACTTAGAGTCTGTATTTATATTTACCCTTTTTCCTTCTCCTAATTCTATTGCCCTAGTGAGGGCTATTAGTTATGCCAGCTGAGCACTAGTTCCTAGAGTGAGGGGATTACTTTCAAGTATTCCATAATCACTGACCACTGCATACCCTGCTTTTTGAAGTCCTTTTTCTACAAAGGAACTTCCATCAGTTCCTTTGTAGTTGAGGTCAGGATCAGTCAAGGGAACCTCTAGAAGGTCCCCTAGAGCAGCATAGGTTTGAGCAATTGCTTGTTGACAGTTATGTACTATCTTCATTGTCTGGAAGAAATGTGGCTGGGTTAAGAGTTGCACAAGTGCGCAGTCGCAGCACTGGCCCTTCAAGTAATAGAGCCTGATATTTAAGTAAACGGTTGTCTGACAGCCACAAGTCTCCTTTAGCAGTGAGTATGCCATTCACATCATGAGATGTCCACACAGTAAGATCCCTTCTGTGTATCATTTTAACTGCTTCAGATACTAAGACTGCTACTGCTGCCACTACCCATAAACAATGAGGCCAACCCTTTGCCACTACATCAATTTCCTTACTCAGGTATGCCACGGGTTGCAAGCTCGTCCCTCAGACCTGTGTAAGGACTCCTAGAGCTATTCCTGTTTTTTCTGTGACATATAAAGAAAAGTCTTGCCTTGTTGGCAAGCTTAACACTGGGACTTGGGTTAGGGCCTTCTTTAGAGCCTGGAAAGCCAATTGTGCTTCAGGTGTCCATCTTACTAAATGGGTATTGGCTTCCTGAGTTTCCTTAATTAGTGTATATAATGGCCTGGCTATTTCACCAAACCTGGGAATCCATATTCGGCAGAAGCCTGTTATGCCAAGGAACCCTCTTAGTTGCTTTAGGGTTTTGGGATGAGGATAAGCCAGTATAGGCTGGATACGCTCCTCACTGAGGGCCTTGGTGCCTTTGGATAATTTTAGCCCTAAATATTTAACCTGCTGTGAGCAGAGCTGAGCCTTAGGTTTGAAAACATTGTAGCCAGAGGTAAAGAGGAAAGTTAAGAGCGCTTGTGTGGCTTGATGGCACAAGGTTTCTCAACGGGCGACTAAAAGTAAATCATCCATGTACTGAAGGACAAGAGTGTCCAGGTATGAGAACTGGCTCAAGTCTTGGGCTAATGCCTGGCCAAATAGATGGAGGCTATCCCTGAACCCTTTGGGGTAAAACAGTCCAGGTGAGTTGAGATGTTGGGTTTGAAGGATCTTCAAAGGCAAACAAGAATTGAGAGTCAGGATGTACAGGGATGCAGAAAAAGGCATCCTTAAGGTCCAGGACTGTAAACCACTCTGCTTCCTCTGGTATTTGGGAAAGCAGAGTGTAAGGGTTAGGTATAGCTGGGTATAGAGGGACAATGGCCTCATTGATAATCCTGAGATCTTGCACTAACCTCCACTGTCCATCGGGTTTCTGTACTCCTAAAATTGGAGTATTGCAGGGGCTATTGCATGGTGTTACTAGGCCATGGGCTTTTAGGTCCTTAACAATTTTTTTGAGTCCTTCTTTGGCCTCAGGTCTAAGGGAGTACTGCCTTTGGTAGGGAAAGGAGGTGGAATCCTTCAGTTTAACTTGAACAGGATGGGCATTCTTTGCTCCTCCATATTGTCCTTCTGTTGCCCAGACTTCAAGATTAATTCCTTCCTCAAGCAGGGGACAACAAATGGGTGTTCCTTCTCCTGTGTTCAGGTGTATAATGGCACATGCTTTTGCTACAATGTCTCTCCCTAACAAGGGAGTGGGGCTTTCAGGCATAATTAGAAAAGCATGTGAAAAGAGTAAAGTTCCCCAGTCACAACTTAGTGCTGGGAGAAGTATCTAGTGACCGGCTGTCCTAAGACCCCTTGGATAGTGACAGATCTGGAGGACAGTTGCCTGGGACAGGAGAGTAAGACTGAGAAGGCCATGCCAGTGTCCAGCAGACAGTTAACTTCCTGGCCCTCAATGGTCAAGCATACCCGAGGCTCTGTGAGGGTGATGGCATGGGCTGGCGCTTGCCCTGGGCACCCTCAGTCCTGCTGCTGGATCATCTGGTTAGTGGCTTCTGACTCAGAGGACTTTCATCCCCTGGGGCAGTGGGCCTTCCAGTGATTCCCTTGACATAAGGGGCATGGACGACAGGGTGGCTTATTTCTATTTGGACAATCTTTGTAAAAGTGTCCTTGTAGACTGCACTGGAAGCAAGCCCTATTAGGCATTCAATTTGCCCAGCTTTTCCAAACTTTTCCAGAGCCTCTAAAGTCCACTTGCCTGAGGGCCATGACTAAAGCGGTGGCCTTTTTTTTTTATCCCGTTCGTCCCATTCCGCCTGCTCCTCCTGATGTCTATTATAAAAAACCGAGGTTGCCAAGTTCAATAGGGTTTCTAGGTTTTGCTCCAGGCCTAAGGCAGACTTTTGAAGTTTCTTTCTAATGTCTGCAGCTCACTGAGTGATAAACTTATCCTTTAAGATTAGTTGGCCTTCAATAGAGTCAGGTGACAGGGAGGTTTTCTTCCTCAATGCCTCCCTTAGTCTCTCCAGAAAGGCGGTAGGATTTTCTTCCTTTCCCTGTGTCATAGTGGACATCACTGAATAATTCATAGGCTTCTTGCTAGTTTTCCTTAGTCCTTCTAGCACACAAATTAGCAAATATCTGTGGCACCAATCTCCATGTTCTGATTCTGTGTCCCAATGAGGGTCTACACTGGGAACTGCCTGCTGGCCTGTGGGGAATCATTCTCTTTCCTCTGTTGACATCCTATCATTGACCTGACTGAGATACCAGAGATCACCAAACTCTCGGGCTGCAGTTATGGCGGCACTTCTCTCATTTGGGGTTAGTGTCTGATCTAGCAGTAACATTATATCTCTTCATGTCAGATCAAAGGATTGTCCTAATCCTTGTAAAACATCAATATAGCCAGCAGGGTTATCTGAGAATTTACCTAGGTCTATCTTAATTTGCTTCAAGTCTGAGAGAGAAAAAGATACCTGAACTCTGGCTGGGCCGAATTCTCCTCCTACCACCACTTGGAGGGGGCATAATCAGGGAACATAGGCACTCTTCGGTTCATTGTTTACCCCTTTGTCTATCTCCTTTTGGACTGTTTGTGTTGAAGGGAGGTCCTTATTAGTTGGGGAAGGAGTTGGGGGGACGCTGGGGTAGGGAGGTAGACTCTGAGGGCTTCCTATAGGGCATAAATCACACTTTTTACATAATTGCGGGTTGTCTCTTAATGAAAAGAAAGTTCGTACATATGGCCCTTCACCCCATTTGCCTTCTATTCTACAAAAGAGGTCTAGCTGTAAGATAGTGTTATAATATATACTTCCCTCCGGAGGCCAGCTTTCTCCCCCTTGAAGAGGATATCGTGGTCAGGCAGTACTGCAGAAGAATATAAGTCGTTTCTTTCTTAGCGTCTGAGGGTTAAACTGGTCCCAATTCCCTAGAATACATCTTAGGGGCATTTTTGCTTTGGGGGGAACGTTTCCCATCCGAAAAAAGAACATAGGGATGCCAGCACCCCTAGTCATTTTCCGATGAGCATTAGTCCTAGAGCGTCCTCTAGGGTCCTAATGCTTATTCCTTTCCAGGGTGCGTAACCACCCATGGACCTCTGCTTATCGGATTAGTTACGCTCACCGATATAGCAGTCCTGCACCCTTTTCCCGCCTTTCTTGGCCACAAAGAAAGGGGTCCAGGCTGCTGGATTCTAGTGGTCCTTTACCAGCATGCCCAACATTGCCTTTGTGCTCAGGGGTGGATCCTAGAGCTGGGCTGGGTTCCTAATTATTTCATAACACTTAAGTGTTACATTTTTGCAGTGGCTGGTACTGGTTTTTCCTTTCCATGCTTAGTGCTTTCCTTCAGGAGCTCTTGCAAGGCAGGCCTGGTGGTGATGAATTCCCTCAGCATTTGCTTGTCTGAAAAGGATTTTATTTCTCCTTCACTTATGAAGCTTAGTTTGACTGGATACAAAATTCTAGGTTGAAAATTCTTTTCTTTAAGAATGTTGAATATTGGTCCCCACTCTCTTCTGGCTTGTAGAACTTCTGGTGACAGGTCTGCTGTTGGTCTGATGAGCTTCCTTTTGTAGGTGACTTGGCCTTTCTCTCTGGCTGCCCTTACCATTTTTTCCTTCATTTCGACCTTGGAGAATCTGATGATTATGTGTCTTGGGGTTGATCTTCTCATGGAGTATCGTACCGGGGTTCTCTGTATTTCCTAAATTTGGTTGGCCTGTCTTGCTAGGTTGGGGAAGTTCTGGATGATATCCTGAAGTGTGTTTTCCAGCTTGATTCCATTCTCCCTGTCTTTTTCAGGTACTCCAATCAGTTGTAGGTTTGGTCTTTTTACATCGTCCCATAGTTCTCAGAGGTTTTGTTTGTTCCTTTTCATTCTTTGTTCTCTAATCTTGTCTGCCTGCCTTATTTCAGCAAAATAGTCTGCAGACTCTCATGTTCTTTCTTCTACTTGATCGATCCAACTATTAATACTTGTGTTTGCATCATGAGGTTCTCGTGCTGTGGTTTTCAGCTCTACCTGGTCATTTATGTTCCTCTATAAACTGGTTATTGTAGTTAGCAGCTCCTGTAAGCTTTTATCATGGTTCTTAGCTTCTTTGCATTGGGTTAGAACATGCTCATTTACCTCAGTGAAGTTTGTTATTACCCACCTTCCAAAGCCTACTTCTGTCAATTCATCCATCTCATCCTCCGTTGCAATCAGAGATTGCTGGAGAGGTGTTGCAATCATTTGGAGAAGAGGCACTCTGGCCTTTTGAGTTTTCAGCATTTTTCATTGATTCTTTCTCATCTTAATGAGTTTGTCTATTTTCGATCTTTGAGGCTGCTGACCTTTGGATGAGGTTTTCGTGGGGACATTTTTGTTGATGCTGTTGTTGTTGCTTTCTGTTTGTTTTCCTTTCAATAGTCAGGTCCCTCTTCTATAGGGCTGCTGCAGTTTGCTGGGATTCACTTCAGGCCCTATTCTTCTGTGTCCCTCCCTCAGCCAAAGAGCCTGGAGAACAGCAAAGGCATGTGCCTGCTCCTTCCTCTGGGATCTCTGACCTTGAAGGGCACAGACCTGATGCCAGTAGGACACTCCTGTATAAGGTGTCTAGTGACCCCTGTTGGGGGGGTCTCACCCAGTTGAGGGGCATGGGATGTAGGACCCATTTAATGAAGCACTCTGACTGCCCCTTGGTGGAGGGGGTGTGCTACACTGGGAGGAAACCACTCGTCTGGGCTGCCCAGATTCCTCAGAGCTAGCTGGGGGAAAGACTAAGTCTGCTGTGCATGTGCAGAAGAAAAGAAAGTACATTCTGTTGTTTTGGGGTCAAGAGTTCTGTAGATGTCCGTCCATTTGGTGAAATGTCAAGTTCCAGTCCTGAATGTTTTTGTTAGTTTTCTGCCTTAATGATGTGTCTATTACTGTCAGTAGAGAGTTGAAGTGTCTAACTATTATTGTGTGGTTATCTAAGTCTCTTCACAGGTCTCTAAGAACTTGTTTTATGAATCTAGGTGCTCCTGTGTCGGGTGCATATATTTTAAGGATAGTTAACTCTTCTTTCTGAATTGAACCCTTTACCATTACATAATGCCCTTCTTTGTCTTTTTAAATCATTGTTGGTTTAAAGTAATATATAATCTCCTTCTCTATCTCTTGCAAATTTTTTAGATTTAAAGTATATTTTATCTGATATTTATATAGACACTCCTGCTCTTTTTTGATTACTGTTTATATGGAATATCTTTTTTTCTTCCATCTTTTACTTTCAACCTATTCATGTCTTTGGATTTAATGTGAGTTTCTTATAGAGAGCATATAGTTGGCTTACGCATTTTTTATTCATTCTGCCAATCTCTGTCTTTTGATTGGAGAGTTTAATCCAGTTACACTTAATTACTGATAAGGAGGGACTTCTGTCATTTAGTTATTTGTTTTCTATATGCCTTATAGTTTGGGTTTTGTTTTGTTTTGTTTTTTAGATAGGGTCTCACTCTATTACTCTGGCTGGAGTGCAGTGGTGTGATCTCGGCTCACTGCAGCCTTCATCTCCTAGGCTCAAACCTCCCACCTCAGCCCCCCAAGTAGCTGGGATTACAGGTACAAACCACCAAGCCTGGCTAATTTTTGTATTTTTTGTAGAGACAGGGTTTCGCCATGTTGCCCAGACTCATCTTCAACTCGTGGGCTCAAGCTTTCTGCCTGCCTCAGCCTCCCAAAGTGTTGGGATTACAGGCATGAGCCACCATGCCTGGCTAATATGTCTCATAGTTTTTTTGTCTCTCATTTCTTGCATTACTATCTTCTTCTGTGTTTAGTTGTTTGTTTGTTTGTTTTAAGATGGGGTCCTGCTCTGTCATCCAGGTTGGAGTCCTGTGTCACGATCTTGGTTCACTGCAGCCTTGACCTCCTGGGCTCAAGCAATCCTTCCACCTCAACCTCCTAAGTAACTGAGACCACAGGCATGCACCACCATGCCTGGATACTTTTAAAAAAATTATTTGTAGAGGTATGTTCTTCCTGCATTGACCAGACTGTTCTCAAACTCCTGTTCTCAAGCAATCCATCCACCTTGGCCTCCCAAAGTGCTGGGATTATAGGTGTGAGTCACCATGCTCAGCCAAGTTTATTTTTTTTGTAGTGAAATATTTAAATTCCTTTCTCATTTTTGTATATAATCTATAGCTATTTTCTTTGTGGTTACCATGGGGATTACATTTCACATCCTAAAGTTATAACACTCTAATTTGAATTTATATCAGCTTAATTTCAGTAACATACAAAAACTACTCCTTTAACATTTCTGTCCCCATCCTATTTAATTGTGATGCCACAAACTACATCTTTATACATTGTGTACCCCAAAACATAAACTAGTAATTCTTTTAAATGCATTGGCCGGGCACAGTGGCTCATGCCTGTAATCCCAGCACTTTGGGAGGCCGAGGCAGGCGGATCACGAGGTCAGGAGATCGAGACCATCCTGGCTAACAAGGTGAAACCCTGTCTCTACTAAAAATACAAAAAATTAGCCGGGCATGGTGGTGGGTGCCTGTAGTCCCAGCTACTCAGGAGGCTGAGATGGGAGAATGGCGTGAACCCAGGAGGAGGAGCTTGCAGTGAGCCGTGATTGTGTCATTGCACTCCAGCCTGGGTGACAGAGTGAGACTCCGTCTCAAAAAAAAAATGCATTATTTTCCTAAATTATAAAGAAAACAAAATGTGGAGTTATACAGCAAAGTTACAATAATACCAGCTCTTACACTATTAATTGTTTTATTAATATATGTATTTGTGTCTTAAATCATTTAGAAAATAAAAAGCAGAATTATAAACTGTTGTTATAATAACACTAGCTTTTAAAATTGCCTGTGTATTTATCCTTATTAAGATCTTTATTTCTTCTTATGGTTTTAAGTTGCTATATAGTGTCCTTTCATTTCACCTCATAGGACTTCCTTAGCATTTCTTCCAGGGAAGATCTAGGTAATAAACTCATTCAGCTCTTGTTCACTTGAGAACATCTTAATTTCTCCCTCTCTTTTGAAAGACAGTTTTGTTGTATGTAGGATTCTTGGTGGACAATTTTTTTTCTTTTAGTACTTTGAATATATTTGCCTATCGCCTTTTGGCCTTCAAAATTTCAGATGTTAAATCTGCTGATAATCTTACTGAGCATCCCTTTTATTTGATGAGTCACTTCTCCCTTGCTGCTTTCAGATTCTCTTTTCAAGACTTTGATTTACAGCTGACTTTTAAACAAAATGGGGGTTGGGGTGCCAATCCCCTGTGCAGTCAAAAATCCATGCATAACTTCTGACTCTCCCAAAACGTAACTACTAATAGCCTACAGTAACCCAGAAACCTTACCAATAACATAAATCATTGATTAACAGATACTTTTAGGTTATGTGTATTATATATTGTATTCTTACAACAAAGTAAACTACAGAAAAGAAACTGTTATTAATTATAAGGAAGAGAAAATATATTTACCATTTATTAAGTTAAGGTGGGTCATCATAAAGGCCTTCATCCTTGTCATCTTCACACTGAGTAGGCTGAGAGGAGGAGAAAGTGGAGGAGTTGATCTTGCTTTCTCAGGAGTGGTAGAGGTGGAAGAGATGGAGGAAGTGAAAGGGGAGACAGGCACCCGTGATGTAACTTTTATTGAAAAAAATTTAATATATATAGGTGGATCCACGCAGTTCAAACTTGTGTTATTCAAGGGTCAGCTGTAATATGTTTTGGTGTGGGTCTCTTTGAATGTGTGTTACTCGGAGTTCATTGTGCCTCTTAAAGGTTTAATTCATGGCTTTCATCAAATTTGGGAAGTTCTCTGCCATTATTTCTTCAAATATTCTCTCTGCCCCTTTCTCTCTCTGTTTTCCTTCTCTGATTCCCATAATGCATCTATTGGTTCACTCGATGGTGTTCCCCAGGTCACTTCAGTTCTGTTTACTTTTCTCCAATTTTTTCCATCTGCTTCTCAAACTCAATATTTTCCACTGTTCTATCTTCAAATTCACCAATTTTTTTTCCTGCCTAATTAAATATGCCTTTGAATTCCTCTAGTGCAGGGGTGACCAATCTTTTGGCTTCCCTGGGTCATGCTGGAAGAATAATTGTCTTGGGCCACACATAAAATACACTAATACTAGTGATAGCTGATGAGCTAAAAAAAAATAATTTTTAAAAATCTCATAATGTTTTAAGAAAGTTTACAGATTTGTGTTAGGCTGCATTCAAAGCCATCCTGGGCTGCATGAGGCCTGCAGGCTGTGGGTTGGACAAGCTTGTTCTAGTGAATTTTGCAGTTCAGTTATTGTACTTTTCAACTCCAGATTTTTTGGTTTCTTTTGGAAGTTTTCTATCTCTTTACTGATAATTTAAGTTTGTTCATATATCTTTTTCTTGACCTTCTTAACATCTTCCTTTAGTGCTTTGAATAGCTTTGAGATGGTTGTTTTAAAGTCTTCATATAATGTATCTGTTATCAGGTCTTTTAAAGGGACAGTTTCTCCTGATATATCACTTTGTTCTGTGTGTGCCATACTTTTCCCATTTCTTTATTTGTCTTGTTATTTTTTATTGAAAACTACATATTTGAATATAATATTGTAATTCTGGAAATCAGATTTTCCCCTTGACCACGTTTGCTGGGTTTTTGTTACTGTTTTTGTTTTTTAAAGTGTTTTAAGCTGTCTCCATGCCAGAGATAAGCCTGAGGTAAAACTTAAGAGATTCTCAGGTCTCTCCTGAGCCTGTGCCTTTCCTTGGGCATGAATAGCCATTTTCTACAGTTTCCCATATATGCAATTGCATTTGAATGTCCTAGTCTTTGATGTCTGGCTCCCAAAAGAAAAATGAAAAGCAAAATGAAGGGGTGGGGGAGAATGTTGGCTCCTTAAATCAACTGGAAGTCACTTCAGCCAGCAGAGGGGTTTGCAGCAATGGAGGGCAGTGCAAAAACAATGCCTGTCACCTCTTTGTCTGCAGCTCCATGATCAGAAATAGCAATCAGTGATTAGAGCAATCAGTGATTAGAGCACAGATCCCTGATATTTGGAAGACAGGATCCTTTTTGCCTACCCTGGCTTCTATAAGCTGTGTGCAAGTTACTGTAGGAACACATGGGCAGTTGCCTGTCATAGTTCTGGAGGTGAAGGATGAGTAGCTACTACAGTGCTAACAGCTGAAATTGGCCAAAATTAACATCAATTTACCATCCAAGGCCTCCCTTGGAAGTTTCAAGCCTTCAATAGACTCTAGAGTTCCAAAAGGGTTATATCAGACAGATACTATCAGGGCAATTGTTGTCTAGATGGAGAGCCAGATTCTTTGTGCTTCTTACTTTGCCATCTTCCCTTTCATTACTTTTTAAAGGTGAATAATATTCCACTGTATGTATTATATATGTCACATTTTGTCTATCCATTCATCTGTGGATAGACATTTGTGTTGTTTCCATCTTTTTGCTGTTGTAAATAATGCTGCTATGAACCAATGGTGTATAAGTAGCTATTTGAGTCCCTGCTTTCAGTTATTTTGGGTATATACTCAGAAGTGTAATAGTTGGATCATATTGTAATTCTATGTTTAACTTTTTAAGGAACTGCCATATTCCCCCCACCCCCATTTTTGTACCTTAAACCTATATTGCTTTTTAATTGAGCATTACATTAAGATATTTTTTGAGAGTAAAATGATTCTGTAGATTGAGTATTTAAAATAGATTATACTTTTTACAGTGGCATTGACTGCCAAATCTAGTCTCTAAAAAATAGCTATCTGGATAGCCAGTTACTAGGTGAGAGAAACCCAGTGAGCACTGTTTCTTGTGAGACAACCTATTTCAGTGAAATAATGTGAGTAGTCTTCAGTGTTAAACCATAGACAGTAAAAGAGTAGGTATCATTAACTTAGAGTGGCCACTCTCCAAGTAAAAAATGAAATTTGCAACCAAACAAGAAACCCTATGAATTCCTAATTCAGTTAATCAATACTCGATTTCTTGAGTCTTTTTAATAGTGGTAGTTCAAGGAGACAAAAGACCTGGATTCTCACCCTGATCTTTTATATATATATATATTTTTTTTTATTATTATACTTTAAGTTCTAGGGTACTTTGAGGTGCTCTTACCACAAAAAAGGAACCTATATAAGATGATGGAATGTAGTAATCATTTCACTTGAAAGATTGTTTTACCAAGAACATAATTGTAGGTTGACAGATATTTTACCACAGCATGTCAAAAATATGGTTCCACTGTCTTTTGAGTTACATTGTTGATGCTGAGAAGTCATCAGTATAATTGCCATTCCTAACTAAGTAATTGATCTTTTCTCTCTGATTGCTTTTATTATATAGTCTTCTCTTTTTTTTTTTTTGGTGTTCTGCAGTTTGGATATTCCTAGGTGTGCATTGTTTTAATTTATCCTCTTTGTCATCAGTTGGGTTGGTTGTATATGAGATTGAGACATATATTCAACAATTTCTGGGAAATTCAGCTATTTGATATCATCTCTACCCTCTCTATCTTCTCCTTCTGGAGGTCTAGGCAGCTGAGTTGTACTTTCTCACACTAACCTCTGTCTCTTAATGCATTTTTCATATTTTTAAGCTATTGATCTCTTTGTGCTATATTCTGGTTATTTCTTTAAATCTATCTTCTGGATAATTAATTTTCTTTTCAGACATGTATTACCTCCTGTTTAACTTTCTGTTGAGTTTTTAGTTTCAGTGATTATATTTTATCTCTAAAAGTTCTGCAGAGTTCTTTTCCAAAATAATTGATTATATGATCTAACATTTCTACCAGCAATGTTCAGTGCTCTGCATTCTCACCAACACTTGGTGTGGTCATATTTGTAATTTTAGCGATTTTAGTGGATATATAACAGTGCTTCATTGAGGCTTTAGTTTACATTTGCCTGATGACTAATGATATTGAGTATCTCTTTATGCATTTTATGGCTATTCCTATATCTTATCTTGTGAGTGTGTAACATTTTTGTCTACTTTTAAAAATTATTTAACCTTATTATTGAATTGTCGATGTCTTTATATATTTTGTATACAATTCTTGGTCAGATATATGTATTGTGAATATTTCTCCCAGTCTGTAGTTGTCTTTTCATTTTCTTAACTGTGTTTTTTTCTTTTTTCTTTTTTCTTCTTCTTGTATTTTTTATTTTTACCAGAGCTTATATTTGATTAATTGTGTCTTTTAAAGTATGGAAATGTTTGTTCATAAAGTCTAACTTATCAACTTTTCTTTTGTGTTAAGTGCATTTCATGTTCTGTCTATAAAAGCTTTGCCTTTCCCTAGATTATGAAGGCTTTCTCCTGGAAAATTTATAATTTTAGCTTTTACAATTAGATATATAATTTATTTAAAGCTAGTTTTTGTGTATTGTGTGAAGTAAGGTTTAAAGTTTGTTTTGTTTTCCATATAGATAAGTAGTTGTTCCAATATCATTTGTTAAAAGATTATCTTTTCTCCCATTTGATTACCTTGGCACTTTTGTCAAAGATTAGCTGATCTTTTTTACATGTGGGCTTATTTTTGGACTTTATGTCTATATATTGATACATGTCAATCCTTATATGGAAACTACACTGTCTTAATTACTGTAGCTTTATAGTAAACCTTGAGAGCAAATAGAGTAAGTCCTCCAAATTTGTTCTTTTTTTTTTCAAAATAGTTTTAACTCTTCTAGGTATTTTCATTTCTCTCTATATTTTAGAACTAGCTTGGCAATTTATACAAAAAAAAAGAGTTCTGGGATTTTGACTGGGACTGTGCTTATTCTATAGATCCATTTGGGGAGAATTAATACCTTAACATTATAAAATACATGAACAAGATATATCTCTCTGTTTATCAAGATCTCTAATTTGTCACCCAGGCTGGAGTGCAGTAGTGTGATAGGTGGCTAGCCAATTATCCCAGCACCATTTATTGAAAAGGATGTCCTTTCTCCACTTTATATTCTGATTTGCTTTGTTGAAGATCAGTTGGCTGTATTTGGGTTTATTTCTGGGTTCTCTATTCTGTTCCATTGGTCTGTGTGCCTATTTTTATACCAGTACCATGCTGTTTTGGTGACTATGGCCTTATAGTATAGTTTGAAATCAGGTAGTGTGATGCTTCCAGATTTGTTCTTTTTGCTTAGTCTTGCTTTGGCTATGCGGGGTCTTTTTAAGTTCCATATGAATTTTAGAATTGTTCTTTATAATTCTATGAAGAATGATGGTGATATTTTGATGGGGATTGCTTTGAATTTGTGGATTGCTTTTGGCAGTATGGTCATTTTCACAATATTGATTCTTGCCCATCCATGAGCATGGGATGTGTTTCCTTTTGTTTGTGTTATCTATGATTTCTTTCAGCAGTGTTTTGTAGTTTTCCTTATAGAGGTCTTTCAACTCCTTGGTTAGGTATATTCCTAAGAATTTAATTTTTTGCAGCTATTGTAAAAAGGTTTGAGTTTGTGATTTGATTCTCCACTTGGTTGCTGTTGGTGTATAGAAGAGCTACTGATTTGTGTACCTTAATCTTTATCCAGAAACTTTGCTGAATTCTTTATCAGTTCTAGGAGCTTTCTGGAGGAGTCTTTAGGGTTTTCAATGTAAATGATCATATCATCAGCTAACAGTGACAGTTTGACTTCCTCTTTACCGATTTGCATGCCCTTTATTTCTTTCTCTTGTCTGATTGCCCTGGTTAGGACTTTCAGTACTACATTTAACAGGAGTGGTAAGAGTGAGCATCCTTGTCTTGTTCCACTTCTCAGAGGGAATGCTTTCAACTTTTCCCCATTCAGTATTATGTTGGCTGTGGGCTTGTCATAGATGGTTTTTATTACATTGAGGTATGTCCCTTGTATGCCGATTTTGCTGAGAGTTTTAATCATAAAGGAATGCTGGATTTTGTTGAATGCTTTTTCTGCATCTGTGGAGATGATCATGTGATTTTTGTTTTTAATTCTGTTTATGTGGTGTATCAAAAATTTATTGACTTGTGTATGTTAAACCATTCCTCCATCCTTGATAGAAAACCCACTTGATCCTGGTGGATTATCTTTTTGATATGTTGTTGGATTTGATTAGATACTATTTTGTTAAGGACTTTAACATCTGTGTTCATCAGGGGTATCGGTCTGTAGTTTTCTTTTTTGATTACGTCCTTTCCTTGTTTTGGTTTTAGGGTGATGCTGGTTTCATGATTATGTCCTTTCCTCGTTTTGGTATTAGAGTGATGCTGGTTTCAGGGAGGGTTTCTCTACCTTGTGGAATAGTGTCAAAAGGATTGGTACCAATTCTTCTTTGAATGTCCAGTGGAATTCTGCTGTGAATCCATCTGGTCCTGAACTTTTTCTTGTTGGTAATTTTTTGATTACCATTTCAAGCTCACTGCTTGTTATTGTTCTATTTGGGGTATCTAGTACTTCATGATTTAAGCTGAGAGGGTTGTATTTTTCCAGGAATTCATCCATCTCTTCTAGGTTTTCTAGTTTATGTGCATAAAGGTGTTCACAGTAACCTTGAATGCTCTTTTGTATTTCAGTGGTATCAGTTGTAAAATCTCCTATTTCATTTCTCAGTGAGGTTATTTGGATTTTCTCTTGTCTTTTCTTGGTTAATCTTGCTAATGGTCTATCAATTTCATTTATCTTTTCAAAGAACCAGCTTCTTGTTTCATTTATCTTTTGTATTTTGTTGTTGTTGTTGTTTCAATTTCATTCAGTTCTGCTCTGATCTTGATTATTTTCTTTCTTCTGCTAGGTTTGGGTTTGGTTTGTTCTTGTTTCTCTAGTTACTTGAGGCGTGACCTTAGAGTGTCAGTTTGTGTTCTTTCAGTCTTTTTGATGTAGGCATTTAGGACTATGAACTTTCCACTTAGCACCACCTTTGCTGTATCCCAGAGATTTTGATAGCTTGTTTCATTATTGTTGTTCAGTTTGAAGAATTTTTTAAATTTCCATATTGATTTTGTTTTTGACCCAATGTTCATTCAGGAGCAGGTTTTTAAATTTCCATATATTTGCATGGTTTTGTAGGTTCCTTTTGGAGTTGATTTCCAGTTTTATTCCACTGTGGTCTGAGAGAGTGTTTAATATAATTGCAATTTTCTTAAATTTATTTAGGCTCATTTTGTGGCCTATCATATGGTCTATCTTTGTCTATTCTATGCGCTGTTGAATAGAATGTGTATTCTGCGGTTATTGGATGAAATGTTCTGTATATATCTGTTAAGTCCATTTGTTCCAAGATAAAATTTAAATCCATTGTTTCTTTGTTGACTTTCTGTCTTGATGACCTGTCTAGTGCTGTCAGTGGCGTAGTGAAGTCCCCCACTATTATTGTGTTGCTGTCTATCTCATTTCTTAGGCCTATTAGTAATTGTTTTATAAATTTGGGAGTGCCAGTGTTAGGTGCATATATGTTTAGGATTGTGATATTTTCCTGTTGGACAAGGCCTTTTACCATTATATAGTGTCCCTCTTTGTCTCTTTTAACTGCTGTTGCTTTAAAGTTTGTTTTGTCTGATATAAGCATAGCTACCCCTACTCACTTTTGGTGTCCATTTGCATGAAATGCCTTTTTCCACCCCTTTACTTTAAGTTTATGTGAGTCCTTATGTGTTAGGTGAGTCTCATGAAGGCAGCAGATAGTTGGTTGGTGAGTTCTTATCCATTCTGCAGTTCTGTATCTTTTCTTTTTTTTTTTTTTTTTTTTGAGATGGAGTCTTGTTCTGTCACCCAGGATGGAATGCAGTGGCACAATTTCAGCTCACTGTAACTTTTGCCTCCTTGGTTCAAGTGATTCTCCTGCCTCAGCCTCCTGAGTAGCTGGAATTACAGGCATGTGCCACCACGCCTGGCTAATTCTTGTATTTTTAGTAAAAACAGAGTTTCGCCATGTTGGCCTGGCCAACCTCAAACTCCTGACTTCAGGTGATCCGCCTGCCTTGTCCTCCCAAATTGCTAGGATTACAGGCACAAGCCACTGTGCCCAGCTGATTCTGTATATTTTAAGTGGAGCATTTAGGCCATTTATATTCAATGTTAGTATTGAGATGTAAAGTACCATTTGATTCATCATGCAATTTGTTGCCTGTGTACCTTGGTTTTTTTGTTTTTCATTTTTGCTTTTTAAATTGTATTTTTGTTTTATAGGTTCTGTGTGGTTTATGCTTTAAAGAGGTTCTGTTTTGATGTGTTTCCAGGATTTGTTTCAAGATTTAGAGCTCCTTTTAGCAATTCGTATAGTGGTGGCTTGGTAGTGGTGAATTTTCTCAGCATTTGTTTGTCTGAAAAAGACTGTATCTTTCCTTCATATATGATGCTTAACTTCACTGGATCCAAAATTCTTGAGTAATAATTGTTTTGTTTGAGGAGGCGGAAGATAGGACCCTAAAGACTTCCAGCTTGTAGGGTTTCTGCTGAGAAGTCTGCTGTTAATCTGAAAGGTTTTCCTTTATAGGTTACCCGGTGCTTTTGTCTCACAGCTCTAAAGATTCTTTCCTTCGTTTTAACTTTAGATATCCTGATGACAACGTGCCTAGGCAATGATCTTTTTGCAATGAATTTCCCAGATGTTCTTTGTGCTTCTTGTATTTGGATGTCTAGGTCTCTAGTAAGACCAGGGAAGTTTCCCTCAATCATTCCCCCAAATATGTTTTCCAAACTTTCAGATTTCTCTTCTTCCTCAGGAACACCAATTATTCTTAGGTTTGGTTGTTGAATATAATCCCAGACTTCTTGGAGGATTTGCTCATATTTTCCTATTCTTTTTTCTTTGTCTTGTTGGATTGGGTTAATTCAAATACCTTGTCTTCAAGCTCTGAATTTCTTTCTTCTACTTGTTCAATTCTATTGCCGAGACTTTCCAGAGCATTTTGCATTTCTATAAGTGTGTCCAATGTTTCCTGAAGTTTTGATTGTTTTTTCTTTATGCTGTCTATTTCCTTGAGTATTTCTCCCTTCACTTATTGCATCATTTTTTGGATTTTCTTGCTTTGCCTTTCTCTGGTGCCTCCCCAGTTAGCTGAATAACTAACCTCCTGAATTCTTTTTCAGGTAAATCAGGGATTTCTTCTTGGTTTGGATCCATTGCTGGTGAACTAGTGTGATTTTTTGGGGGGGTATTAAAGAGCCTTGTTTTGTCATATTACCAGAGTTGGTCTTCTGGTTCCTTCTCATTTGGGTAGGCTCTGTCAGAGGGAAGGTCTAGGGCTGAAGGCTGTTGTTCAGATTCTTTTGTCCCACAGGGATTTTCCTTGATGTAGTACTCCCTGGCTTTTCCTATGGATGTGGCTTCCTGTGAGCCAAGCTGTAGTGATTATCTCTCTTCTGGGTCTAGCCACCCAGCAAGAGAGTCCTGTGATGTGAATAATCTATGAATCTCTCAGATGTGAATACCAGCACCTGTTCTGGTGGAGGTTGTAGGAGGGTGAAATGGACTGTGTGAGGGTTCTTAACTTTGGTGGTTTAATGCTTTATTTTTGTGCTGGTTGGCCTCCTGCCAGGAGGTGGCGCTTTCCAGAGAGCATCAGCTGTGGTAGTATGGCGAGAAGCCGGTGGTGGGCGGGGCCCTAGAACTCCCAAGAGTCTATGCCCAGTATATGCCCTTTGTCTTCAGCTACCAGGGTGGGTAGGGAAGGCCCATCAGGTGGGGCCAGGGCTAGGTGTGTCTGAGCTCAGACTCTCACTGGGTGGGTCTTGCTGTAGCTGTTGTGGGGGTTGGGGGTGAGGTTCCCAGGTGATCCCAGGTCAATGGAATTGTGTACCTAGGAGGATTATGGCTGCCTCCACTGAGTCATGCAGGATGTTAGGGAAGTGGAGGAAAGCTGGCAGTCACAGGCCTCACCCAGCTCCCATGTAATCTGAAGGGCCAGTCTCACTTCCACTATGCCCCCCTAACAGCCCCGAGTCTGTTTCTAGGTAGTGGGCGAGCAGGGCTGGAGAACTTGCCCCCAATTACCTGCCTCCCAGCTGCGAAAGAAAAGGGCTTTGGTTCTTCCCCTGCCTTTGGAGTCTGCACACCGGATTTGCACCCTCCCCCGAGTTCTGGCCAGGGGGCTTCTCACCCAGTTCAAATTGTTACAAAGTGGTCAGGCACGGTGGCTCACGCTTGTAATCCCAGCACTTTGGGAGGCCAAGGCGGGCAGATCATGAGGTCAGGAGATCGAGACCATCCTGGTGAACACGGTGAAACCCTGTCTCTACTAAAAATACAAAAAAATTAGCCGGGCGTAGTGGTGCACGCCTGTAGTCCCAGCTACTCAGGAGGCTGAGGCAGGAAAATGGCCTGAACCCGGGAGTCGGAGCTTGCAGTGAGCGGAGACTGTGCCGCTGCACTCCAGCCTGGGCAACTGAGCGAGACTCCGTCTCAAAAAAAAAAAAAAAAAAAAAATTGTTACAAAGTTCAGCTGGAGACTTCCTTCTCCCTGTGGCATTTTCCCCAGCGCCTCTGGCCGCCATCCCGAAGGATCCCTGTGGTGCCAGGCAGGAATGGCCTGCCTGAGGACCCAGCGAGCTCCCAGGACCTTTCCCGCTGCTTCCTCTATCCATGTATTTTGCTCAGCTCTGAATTGACTCAGCTCCAGGTAAGGTCAGAAACTTCTCCTGCGAACTAGACCTTCGTTTCCCCAGTGGGGGTGTGTGTTTGGGGTGGAGGGTCTCCCTTTCTCACTTTCGCAGTTTGGGCACTCACAGTATTTGGGGTGCCTCCCGGTCCTGCAGGAGCAGCCTGCTTCCTTCAGAGGGTGTGTGGGTCCTCTCAGGATTGTTGGCTTGTTCTTGCAGTCATTTTGGAGCTAAAATTGATGATGCGAGTCTCCGCACGCTGCTCTGTCTGTCCGAGTTGGAGCTGCAATCTAGTCCTGCCTGCCATCCGCCATGATGATCTCTTTCTGACCAGGGGCATATTTAATGTCTTATTTCTATTAACGTTCTATTCATGATGATATATATTCTCTAAGGTGATAAAAGCTTTCACTTTCTCTACAGCTATCCTCTCTTCTTCTTGAGCTCTCACCAGAATCACTATAACGTCTGTATTTCTACTAAAGTCTTTTCATGGCAAATTAGGCTTTTTCTAGCATGCACCTCAAAGTTCATTTAGCCTCTACCCATTATCTATTTCCAAAGTCACTTCCACATTTTTAGGTGTTTGTTGCAGTGGCACTCCATCTCTTGGTACTGAAATATGTATTATCGTTATTATTATTATCAGCTTGGCCTGCCGTAACAGAACACCACAGACTGGATGGTTTAAATAACAGAAATTTATTTTCTCACAGTTCTGGAGAGTAGAAGTTCAAGAGCAAGGTGCCAGAAAATGTAATTTCTGGTGAGGGCTCTCTTGGCTTGCAGGGTGCTGCCTTCTCCTGTGTCCTTCTAGGGCCTTTCTTCTATGCATGTGTGGAGAAAGAGAGAGAGCTCTGGCGTTTCTTCCTCTTCTTGTAAGGACACTAGTGCTAATGGTTTAGGGCCTCAATCTTTTTTTTTTTTTTTTTTTTTTTTTTTTTGAGACAGTGTCTGGCTCTGTCACCCAGGCTGGAGTGCTATGGTGCGATCTCGGCTCACTGCAACCTCCGCCTTTGGGTTCAAGAGATTCTCCCGCCTCAGCCTCCCGAGTAGCTGGGATTACAGGCATGCATCACCACGCCTGGCTAATTTTTGTTTAGGGCCTCAATCTTATCACCTAATTTAACTATTTCCTTAAAGGCTCTATCTCCAAATACAATGGCACTGGGGATGAGGGCTTTCACATCTGGATTTTGGGAGGACACAATTTGGCCCAAACAGTTTTCTGTCCTTTTCCATTTTTATTTTTGGCAATTTAACTATAGGTTTATCAACTTTGCTGATAGTTTCAAAGAACTAGCTTTGGGATTTATTAATTTTCTCTATTGGATGTCAATTTCTATTTCATCAATTTATACTCTTATCTTTATTATTCCCTTTCCTCTACTTACTTTCATTTAATTTGCCTTCCACAGTGGTTCCCCCCGCCACCATCCACAATTTTATTTTCCACAGTTTCAGTTACCCATGGTCAACTGTGGTCTAAAAATATTAAAGGGGAAATTCCAGAAGTGAACAATTCATGTGTTTTAAATTGTGTGCCATTCTGAGTCGCATGATGGAACCTCCTGTGCTGCTCTGTCCTGCCCAGGATGTGAATCATCCCTTTATTCAGTATATCTCAGCTTTATATGCTGCCTGCCTGTTAGTCCCTTGGTAGCTGTCTCAGTTATCAGATTGGCAGATCACAGGAAGATGGATGAGTGTAGGACAATGACATATTTTGAGAAAGAGAGACCACATTCACATAACTTGTATGACAGTACATTCCTATAATTGTTCTATTTTATTATTAGTTATTGCTGTTAATCTCTGACTGTGCCTAATTTATAAATTAAACTTTCTCATAGGTTTATATGTATAGGTAAAAACATTGTATGCATAGGATTTGGTATTATCCATGGTTTCAGGCATCTACTGCGGAAGGTGGGGGGGTCATAAAATGTATCCCTTGTGAAGAAGAGGGGACCACTATATTTCTAGCTTCTTATTGACTGATTTTTCTCCTGGTTTTTAGCCACTGTTTTCTGCTCTTGCATGTCTAGCAATTTTTTCTTGGATGCTGAAAGTTTTGAATAGTATGTTGTTCATGTCTTGGTTTTGCTAAATTTCTTTAAGATGTGTTGACATTTATTTTGGCATGGAAGTTAAGAAACTCACAGTTCATCTTCACCTTTTTGGGCTTCTCTCAGGCTTTTGCTGGGGTAGATCAAAAATAGTCCTTGCTCTAGGCCTAGTTTAGCTCCGGATCTAAAGCATCATCTTACTAATGCCCTAAATGTTAGTGAGGTTTTTCCACACTGGTTGGCATGGGGTTTTTGTTTTTTGTTTTTTTTTTTTTGTTTTGAGACAATCTTGCTCTGTCGCCCAGGCTGGGGTGCAGTGGTGTAATGCAATCTTGCCTCATGCAACCTTTGCCTCGGGGCTCAAGCAATCCTCCCCGCTTAGCCTCCCAAGTAGCTGGGACTACACATGCATGCCACCACACCTGGCTAAGTTTTATATTTTCAGTAGAGATGGGGTTTCACCATGTTGCCCAGACTGGTCTTGAACTCCTGGGCTCAAGTGATCCACAAATCTTGGCCTCCAAAAGCGCTGGGATTATAGGTATGAGCCACTGTGACTGGCTGGCATGTTTTGATTATCTCCCAGCCCAATGTGAGCTCTGAGAATTGTTTGGCTTACAGCTTTCCAGGAGACCCTTGCCAGGCCCATCCATGGACATATTAATATTCAGTAACAGACTCAAGGGAATCCCTCTGTTGATTTCTGTATCTCTTTATCTTACAGATCCTACCCCTCAGTATTCTGCCTGGCAAATTCCTGCTACTTGAGGCCCCCTTATCTCACTTAATGAAATCCCCATATATTGCTTGGATTCTCTCTCCCTGCAGCACAGTCCAAAAAATACCTCCAAGCAGACAGCTGAGGTGGGCCTTACCCTGTTTTTCCCCTTTTTATCACATATCAAAGTCCTGTGAGATCTCTTGTCCAGTGTCTAAGTCTGATAGAAAATTTGAATTTGATATGAAGTGTTTTATACCTTTGTTCAGTTTTCCAATTGTTGACAGTAGGAGGGCAAGGCCAGCACTAGTTACTCCAATAGAGTTAAAAATGGCAGCGTTGCAATAGCCTTTTAACTCATATCTCTGATTCTATCCTTGTAACTCTCCAATCTATTTTTTCACATACCTTCCAGGGTAATCTTTTGAAAACAGAAGTCAGATTGTGCCACTCTTTTGTTGAAGATTCTCAGCTGGTTTCCCACCTCTCTCAGAGTAAAGCCCTAAATGCCTGCCCTTGTCTAAGACTCGCCATTACTTGGCTCCAGGTTCCCTTCTTCATTCATTGCCATCTTCATTGCCCCCCTCCTTCCCCCGATTCATGCTGCGTCGGCCATTTTGATTTCCTTCTTGTTCCTTGAACACCCTAGCACATGCCTGCCTTCGAGCCTTTGCACTTGCTCTCCCCAGTGCTTGGGTCTCTGCCTGAATCTGCCTGACTCACCTGCTCTTCTTCAGCTCTCTACTCAGACGTCAACGCATCATAGAGCCTTCTCTGACCAGTCCATTGTAAACCACCTCAGCCCCTGCGCTTGATGTTCTATTCCCTCCCCTGCTTTATTTTTCTTCATAGCATTTCCAACCACCCAGGATATTACGTATTTGTTTACTCTGTTGTCTCCCCCAGCTAGAATACAAGTTCTGTGTGAGCAAGGACTTTTTTGTTCACTGCTATATCCTGAGTGACTATAACACAGTGCCTAGCTCAGCAAATCTTTTCTGAGTAGTGCTTAAGTGAGCCAGGAGCAATAATAGAAATTCTATTTTCAACTCAGATCCTGAATCTGAGGTGACTAAACTCCCACAACGGGATTTCAACTGCCTTCCTATCACTGTAGCTTGCAGAGTAAAGCTGATTATTTCAAAGTGATCATTGGCAGAAGGAACGATTTGGTGGAGAGGGAGGAAGTAAGGGAAGGAAAGAGAGAGGAAGAGAGAAAGAGTAAGAGAGAGAGACAGACAGACAGACAGACTGAGTTGCCAAGCCAAATAAACAGAAAACCCATTCCAGGATTTTCAGTGTGGAGGAACTAGAAGTTGATGATAGGACTTGACAGAGCCTCTTCAAAGTTGTACATATTGATGCTCAAATTAATAATAAATGTACAATCTTCTTCTTTTTTTTTTTTTTTTTTAGACAGAGTCTTGCTCTGTCACCCAGGCTGGAGAGCAGTGGCGTGATCTTGGCTCACTGCAACCTCCACCTCCCAGGTTCAAGAGATTCTACTACCTCAGCCTCCTGAGCAGCTGGGACTACCATGCCTGGCTAGTTTTTTGTATTTTTAGTAGAGACGGGGTTTCACTGTGTTAGCCAGGATGGTCTCGATCTCCTGACCTCTCGATCCACCCGCCTCGGCCTCCAAAAGTGGTAGGATTACAGGCAAGAGCCACCTGCGCCCAGCCACAATCTTCTTTTTTTTTAAGATGGTGCCTTGCTCAGGCTGGAGTGCAGTGGCACGATCATACTTTACTGCAGCCTTGAACTCCTGGGCTCAAGCGATCCTCCTGCCTCAGCCTCCCAAAGTGCTGAGATTATAGGCATGAAACACCAAGCCCAGCCTCCAAGTTCTTACTACAAAGTCAGGGTAGGTTGTCTTATCAATTCTTTTCATAAACCTCATTAGGTGCCATGGTACAGAGCTCCTGTAGGATAAAGACCCCTTGCCTGAGAAGCTCCTGCCTGAGCATCCCGCTTAAGATTGCTATGTTCCAAGTGGAAAAGCTGGGAGCAGAATCAGCTAGAAAATTGTTCAGACTTAGCTTGTCTGGTGTTGGTCGGGAAGTGCTACATATTTATTTGTTTTTAGTTTTCTCTGTTCAGGGTTAATTATTAATTTAATAATGGGTTTCTGGTGGGACTACCTACCAGTAATGAAAAACATTTTTATAGTTCATGCATTTTCATGAACTTGCCTTTCACATATTCTGTTTCAGACCAGATCCAGGTCTTACAAGCACATTTTTTAGTGTTGATAGACTTCATAAAAATTGTTACCTTTACAATTTTTTTCTGTCTTTAAAATGAAACCCAATAAAATGATGACACATGACTTTGCCAATTATTCTCCACTTATTGTGAAAATTAGATTGCATTTGGTCTTTAGCCAGAATATATGTAAAATATGTTCTGTGATGAAATAGCATTTATTTTATTGTATTTATAGATCTTGGTTAGAGAAAAAAACTGGATGTATTGAGTGTTATACAGAAGAAAAATTATTAAATTATTACTTGCCAGGGTTCTTCTTTCCTACCTTTTCTGGAGGAAAATTGTCAATTCAGAATTTCTCTTATGGTTCTCAGAAGCTAGTAACTTATTGACTACAGAAAAAGCTTGTTTTAAACTTATATGCAGGAGAAATATCACCTCTTAAAAAGCCTCTAGTGTGATACATAATATACAACTTATGCAATAGCTGTAGGTAGATATAACACTAATTATAGAGATGCACAGAAATATATTTTGGGGCTTCTCCACACATCTTCAGAGATTTTTCTTCTGAGGCCCATTCCCAGGGCTTTTTGTTTAGACTAAAGGAAAGATGACTATGTGGCCTTCACTGACAGTCCTCGTGATTTATGAGTTTCAGTCTAAAGTTTAGTCTAAAAAGCAAATGTGCCTTATTCTCACCCGAGCATTTGAAAAGACTCTGTGGCATTAAATATTTATAAGTTTTTGGAGATTGCAGAAATGTATTTGTAGATTATTGCGTGAAACATGTAAACTGAGGATTTGGTTTTACCTTCATAACTTTGACATAGTTGGTGCTACAGATATTTGATGGAATTCTACTGTCCATGGTAATGAAATCATGATTCAAGGTTACAGTTTGTTTAGGGCACACAGGAAGAGGCAAGATGAATCTATGTTGTGCTTTTTTGATTTGCACCCATAAAGTTCTGCGGTGAAACTATAGGATCAGACATTCGCTTATGTAAAAACGTGTGTCTAGCAGGAGCTAATCTCTTTCTAATGTCACCTTATTCCACAGAAGATTAACATTAGGAAATATAGTCGCATGTGGCTTTATATTGGATTCTGACTATCTAAGCCATTTTTGTCCATAAACAAATAAAAAGGATTTTAAGACTGTAATGTAATTTCAGCAATCCTGGAAACTTTCTAGTAATAAGAATACATATTCAAAAGCACCCACCCTTTTTGCCAATGCTCAGATAGTTTAAAAATCGTCTTCCATGAGAATCCTATAGTGTTTCAAAATGCATCTAAGCCTATGCCAAATGCTAGTGTGAAAAGCAAAGGTACTTCCACTTCTTTCTCTCTTTTTCTCTCTCTCTTTCTTTCCCTCCCTCCCTTCCTCCCTTCCTTCCTTATTTCCTTCCTTCCTTTCTCTTTCTTTCTCTCTCTCTTGTTCTCTCTTTTCTTTCCTTCCCTCCCTCCCTCCTTCCTTTTTTCCCTGCCTCCCTCCGTTCCTTTTTTCCTTCCCTTTTTCCTTCCTTCATTCCTTTTTTCCTTCATTCCTTCCTTCCTTCATTTTTCCCTCCCTCCCTTCCTTTTTTCCTTCCCTTTTTCCTTCCTTCCTTCCCTTCTTCTTTCCTTCCTTCCTTCTTTCCTTCCTTCCTTCCTTCCTTCCTTTATTCCTTCCTTCCCTCCCTCCTTCTTTCCTTCTCTCCCTTCCCTTCCTCCCTCCCTGCCTCCCCACTCCTTCCCTCCTTCCTTCCTTCCTTCCTTCCTTCCTTCCTTCCTTCCTTCCTTCAGGGGGAGACAAAGTCTCACTCTGTCCTCAGGCTAGAGTGCAGTGGCACAACCATGGCTCACTGCAGTCTCGAACTCCTGGGCTCATGCTATCCTCCCACCTCAGCCTCCAGAGCAGCTGGGACTACAGGTATGTGCCACCATGCCTGGCTAATTTTTTTTTGTTTTTGTTTTTGTTTTTGTTTTTTTGAGACGGAGTCTGGCTCTGTTGCCCAGGCTGGAATGCAGTGGCGCGATCTCGGCTCACTGCAAGCTCCGCCTCCCGGGTTCACGCCATTCTCCTGCCTCAGCCTCTCCGAGTAGCCGGGACTACAGGCGCCCGCCACCACGCCCGGCTAATTTTTTGTATTTTTAATAGAGACGGGGTTTCACCGTGGTCTCGATCTCCTGACCTCGTGATCCGCCCACCTCGGCCTCTCAAAGTGCTGGGATTACAGGCGTGACCTGCCGCGCCCAGCCTGCCTGGCTAATTTTTTAAAAATTTATTGTTTATAGAGATGGGAGCTGGTTCTGTTGCCCAGACTAGTCTCAAACCCCTGGGCTCAAGCAATTCTCCTGCATCAGCCTCCCAAAGTGCTGGGATTACATATCTGAGCCACTACATTGGACCACTTCCACTTTTTTATGATGGAAGAAGGAGCATGAGGTCTTCTTGTCAATGGAGACTTGTCAAGAAGCCCTCCTGGTGCCACGGGAATTAGCTCAGTTAGCCTGTGCACACGGACTCAATCTGCTTGCGGACATGCAGGATTAAATAAATATAACAGTAAAAGAAATACTGAGGTCTAGAATCAATATTTACTCATGGTATATTTGCTTGGGAAACTGATTTTAGCCTGTTGTCACAGTAAGAGTGGCAGTGCCCAGCACTCACTTCTATGGGAGACCAGACATAGGCTTGCCAAGATGAAGAAGGAGCCATCCCCTAGAAGGCATGTGTGGCAGGAGCGACGTCGAAGATTAAGTGTAGGAGCATGGCTGGGTGCCAGCTAGGAGGTCCTTTTCCTTGCCAGGTAGCAGCTGCAAATCCTCCTGGCTTCTGAGGTAAATATTCCTGCAAATTGATGACTATCAGGAGCCACAGCTTCAGAGGAGGGATTTATCTCTCTGAAGATGCACTGGAGGAGGGAATGCGGGGAGAACACAGAAGAGCAGCTCTCTTCCTTTGTAAGTCTAAAGATGACTCTGTTAGGACTGCACTTCCTGCTATAGTGCAGGACACAAAAATGTGGTGAGGCCAACAAGAAAGCAGTCTAATTTGCATTCGAGTCTGAGGTCAGAGCTTGTTTTCTGGGTTGGCAGGTGACTCTCCTCCACACATCATTCAGCAACTCAAGCTGACAGGAATGATGGAAAGACAAGTCCACGGTTAGAGATTTTCTCTTAGACAAGTGATATGGTTTTGCTGTGTTCCCATCCAAATCTCATCTTGAATTCCCATGTGTCATGGGAGGGACTTGGTGAGAGGTAATTAAATCATGAAGGCAGGTCTTCCCATTGCCTTTCTCATAATAGTGAGTAAGTCTCAGGAGATCTGATGGTTTTAAAAACAGGAGTCTCCCTGCACAAGCTCTCTTCTCTTGTCTGCTGCCATGTGAGACATGCCTTTCACCTTCAGCCATGATTGTGAGGCCTCCTCAGCCACTTGGAACTATGAGTCCAATTAAACCTCTTTTTCTCCCCAGTCTCGGGTATGTCTTTATCAGCAGTGTGAAAATGGACTAATACAGCAAGAGAGGAGAAAATTTTACACATTATTAATATTATTTTGAGATAGGGTCTTGCTCTGTTGCCCAGGCTGGAATACAATGGCATGATCTCAGCTCACTGCAACCTTGACCTCCCAGACTCAAGTGATCCTCCCACCTCAGCCTCCTGAGTAGCTGGGACCACAGGCATATGCCACCATGCCTGGCTAATTTTTATTTTTTGTAGAGACAGGGTTTTGCCATGTTGGCCAGGCTGGTCTCAAACTCCTGGGCTCAAGTGATCCTCCCACCTCGACCTCCCAAAGAGCTGGGATTACAAGCATGAACCACCATGCCTGACCTACTCATTATTTTTTATATCATTTCTTTTGCAAGAGTGTTGTCATTTGGGCACACCCAAATAAATGGAGTCATTCACTGAAGAGGGCTGAAAAATGCCATCATCACTTGGACAGTCTTTTGAGAAAGTCTGGACTACATCTTGGGTAAGTGTTTAGAAGGGTTTCATGTACTGCTGGCTCTGAAACAGTGAAGGGCCTGAGATGTTACCCTCCTTGTACAGTCACACAGACACACACATACACAAGACACCCACACAAGCAGAAACACTAGGCCTCTGGATCAGAGAAAATAAACATTTATTTAGAGAACTTCTTAGTGCCAGTTCTTAGGAGATACATTCTAAAGTATTTTTAGACAAAAACGTCATGATGTCTGCAATAAATATTTTGGCAACAGCTTTATAAGATACAATTCACCCATTTAAATTATACATTTCACATTCATTTAAATTCTACATTTTAAATTATACGTTTTCATTCATTTAAATTATTTACTTTTTTTGCATGTTTACAGAATCATGCAATCAAGACAATGAATTGTAGAACATTTTCATCACCTCCAAAATAAACTTTATACCCTTTAACTATCACCTCTCAATCCTTACAGACCCCTCTAGCCCTAGGTAGCCATGAATTACTTTCAGTCTCTAGAGACATTCATATGCTAGACATTTTATATGAATGGAATCATACAATATGTGGTCTTTTATGACTGGCTTCTTTTACTTAGCATAATGTTTTCAAGGTCATCTACATTGTAGCATGTGTCAGTATGCCATTCCTTCTCATTGATAAGTCATATTCCATTGTATAGATATACTACATTTTGTTTCTTCATTCATCGATTGATGGACAGTTGGATTATTTTCACTTTTTGACTATGATGAATAATGCTGCTATTAACATTCTTGTTTCTGTTTATGAATGGTCATATGTTTTTATTTTTCCTAGGGGTAGAATTGCAATTGAGTGTTTCTATCATGAAAGGTTGTTGGATTTTGTCAAATGCTCTTTCTGCATCTATTGAGTAATTGTGTGGTCTTTGCCCTTCATTCTATTGATTAAGTGTATTACATCAATTGATTTTTGAATGTTAAACTAACCTTGCATTCCTAAGACAAAACTCATTTAGTCATGGCGTATAACCCTTTTATATGTTGCTGAGTTCAGTTTGCTTATATTTTGTTGAGGATTTTTACATTTATATTCATAAGAGATGTTGGTCTGTAGTTTCATTTTCATGTGAAATTTTGTCTGGTTTGGTATCTGACCTCATAGAATGATTTAGGAAGTTTTCCCTACTTTTCTGTTCTTTTGGAAGAGTTTGGGAAGAATTGCTGTTAATTATTCCTTGAATGTTTGGTAGAATTCACCAGTGAAGCACCTGGGCCTGAGCTTTTCTTTGTGGGAAGTTTTAAAAAAGTTTTATTACTAATTCAATCTTTTTACTTATTATACATGCCATTTGAATTCTTCTTGAGTCAATTTTACGAGAAATTTATCTATTTCATCTAAGTTATCTAACTTATTGAGATACAGTTGTTCATAGTATTCCCTTATAATTATTTTTATTTCTTTAAGGTTGGCAGTAATGTCCCCTCTTTCATTTCTGATTTTAGTAATTTGAGTCTTCTCTCTGTTTCCTGATTAATCTAGCTAAAGGCTTGTCAATTTTTTTGGTCTTTTCAGAGAACCAGCATTTGATTTTATTGATTTTCACTGTTTGTCTATTCTTCATTTCATTAATTTCCACTTGAATCTTCATGATTCCCTTCTTTCTGTTTGGTTTATGTTTAGGATGCTCTTCTTTTCCCAGTGTCTTAAGGTGGAAGGTTAAATTATTGACTTGAGATCTTTCTACTTTTTATACAGGCATTTACAACTATAAAGTTTCCTCTAAGTACAGTTTTAACTGTATCCATAAATTTTGATATGTTGTGTCTTCATTTCCGTTCATCCCAAAGTGTTTCAAAATTCCCCTTGTGTTATGGGTTAAATTGTGTACCCCCTACGCCAGATGCCTATGTTGAAGTCTTAAGTCCCTGTATTCCTTATTAGGAAATAGGATCATTGCAGATGTAATTAGTTAAAATAAAGTCACAATGGAGTAGGGCGGGCCAGGCCTCCAATATGACTAGTGTGCTTATAACATGGAGAATTTTGGACAGACGTGAATACAGGGAAAACGGTGATTGGAGTTATTTAGCCATAAGTCAAAAAACTACCAGAAGCTAGGCAAGAGACAGTCTTGGACAGTCTTTTGAGAAAGTCTGCACTATATCTTGGATCAATGTACAGAAGGGTTCTATGTACTATTGGCTCTGAAACAGTGAAGGGTCTGAGATGTTACCCTACTTGCACAGTCACAAAAACACAGGCACACACACACACACACACACACACACATGCACACATGCAGAAACACTAGACCTCTGGATCAGAGGAAATGCCTATTTATTTACTTACAGAACTTCTTAGTAGCAGTTCTTAGAAGGTACATTCTAAAGTATTTAGGTTAAAAATATCATGATATCTGCAATACATTTTTTGTAATAGCTTTATAAGATGCAATTCACCCATTTAAACTGGAATAGATCCTTCCTTAGCATCTTTAGAGGGAGAATGGCCTGGCTAACACCTTGATCTTGAACTTCCAGACTCCAGAACTGTGAGATAATAAGTTTTTTAACTACTCAGTTTGTAGCACTTTGTTATGACAGCTCTGACAAACTAATACATTCTCTGATTTTTCTTCAGCACATTCATTTTTATATAGGAGTGTGTTGTTTAGGTGCATGTATTTGTGAGTTTCCCAAATTTCTCTCTGTCATTGTTTTCTAACTTGACTACATTTTAGTCTGACAACATACTCTTTTAATAGTTCTATTCATTTTAAATTTACTGAGGCTTGTTTTATAACCTAGCGTATGGTCTATTCTGGAGAATGAGAAGAATGTGTATTCTGCAGTTGTTGGTTGTAGTCTATAGATGAGCATTGATCTAATTGGTTTATATTGTTGTTCAAGTAATCTATCTCCTTGTTTACCTTGTGCCTAGTTCTTTTTCTTTTCCTTTTTTTTTTTTTTTTTTTGAGATGGAGTTTCACCTTGTTGCCCAGGATGGAGTGCAATGGTGGCTCACTGCAACCTCTGCCTCCTGGGTTCAAGCGATTCTCCTGCCTCAGCTTCCTGAGTAGCTGGGATTACAGGTGTACACCACCATGCCCAGCTAATTTTTGTATTATTAGATGTAGAGACGTGATTTCACCATGTTGGCCAGGCTGGTCTTGAACTCCTGACCTCAGGTGATACACCCACCTTGGCCTCCCAAAGTGCTGGGATTACAGGTGTGAGCCACCATGCCCAGCCTACCTTCTGCCTGCTTCTGTCCATTATTGAAAGTGGGGCATTGAAGACTCCAAATAGTATTATTCGATTGTCAATTTCTTCCTGTCTTAGTTCAAGCTGCTATAACAAAGTATTATAGACTGGATGACTTATAAACAACAGAAATTTATTTCTTACAGTTATGGAGGTTGGAAATAGAGATCAGGGGCCAGCAGGTCAAGCTCTGGATAGGGGCCTTTCCAGACTGCAGATAGCTAACTTCTTGTTGTTTTCCTCAATGGCAGGAAAAGAGCAAACTAGCTCTCTGAATTGTCTTTTACTAGGGCTCAAATCCCATACATCAGGGTTCCACCCTCATTCCCTAAGTTAGGGCCCAAAGGCCCCAGCTCCTAATACCATCACATTTTGGGATTTGGAGTTTCAGCATATGAGTTATGGGGGACACAAGCATTCAGTCCATAACAGCCTTCATTTCTGTCGGTTTTTGCTTTATGTATTTTGGGGCTCTCTTGTTAGGTATATATGTTTGTAATTATTATATCTTCCTGATGGATTGACATTTTTATTATTACAAAATGTTCCTCTTTATCTCTAATAGCATTTTCTGTTTTAAAGTCTGTTTTGTCTGATATTAGTTCAGCCACTCCAGCTTTTTTATGGTTGCTCTTTAAATGGTTTTCTGTCTTTTACATATTTTTCTATTTGCGTATTTTCCCTATCTCTTTTAGTTTCAGTGTATTTGTATCTTTGAGTCTAAAGTGTGTTTCTTATAGACAACATATATTTGGATCTTTTAAAAAAAGTTTAGCCCAACAATTTCTGATTTTTGATTAGGTTGTTTAATTCATTTATATGTAATATTATTGATATCATTGGGTTTGTCTGCCATTTTACTTTTTGTTTTCTGTGTCTCATATCTTTTTTGTTCTTTATTTTCTTTATCCCTCCTTTACTGCTTTATTTTACAGTAAGCAAACATTTGCTTGTGTTATGATTTAATTCCTTTAATGACTTTTTTCACTATGTTTTTTAAGTTATTTTCTTAGTGATTGGTCTAGGCCTTCTGATATATTGGTTAACTAGCCAGAGTTACTTCAGATTCTACATGAGACTTACAGTAACTTAATTTCAATTAGATATATAAATGTCACTTCTGTATAGCTCCATTCTCTTTCCCACCCTTCTGTGCTATTATTGTTATACATATTGCATCTATAAATGTTACAAACCCAACAATACATTGCTATAATTATGTAATTATAACATTTAATTATATGTATTTAATTTTTTTCTGTTTTTATTTTAAATTTTATGTATTTTAAAGATGCTGAGAGAAGAAAGCAAGTATATATTCATAGCATCTGTTATATTAATCTACCAATTTACCATTTCTAGTTCTCTTCATTTGTTCTTGTGGATTTGAATGACCTGTCTGGTGTCAATTCTTGACTCCAATATTCCCACTCACATCTTCAGTGCTGTTGTTGGCAAATACAGAGACTCCTTAACTTATAATGGAGTTGTGTCCCAATAAACCCATCGTAAGTTGAAAATGAATTTTATACAATTAACCTACCAGACATCAAAGCCTGAAACATGTTCAGAACACCTACATTAGCCTATAGTTGGGCAAAATCATCCAACACAAAGCCTATTTTATAATAAACTGTTGAATAACTTATGTAATCTGTTAAATACTATACTGAAAGTGAAAAACAGAATGGTTACATAGGTGCCATCATAAAGTTGAAATATTGTGGCCAGGCCTGGTTGTTCACACCTGTAATCCCAGCACTTTGGGAGGCTGAGGTGGGTGCAGAAAAGCATTTGGTCAAGATCCATTATATGATTTTTAAAAATTTTAGCAAATTAGGAATTGAAATGAATCTCCTTGATTCGAGAAAGGGTATTTTAAAAATTGAAACAAACACCACGTTTAATGGCACAACATTAAGAGCTTTCCCTGTGAGATTGGGAAACAGACAAAAATGCCTATTGTCACCTTTCCTATTCAACAGTGTTCTGTAGGTCTTAGCCAATGCAACAAGGGAAGATGAAAAAAATAGAAATACGCAATTTGGAAAGGAAAATATGAAACTGTCATTATTTGCAGACAATGTGAGTTTTATATGTAGAATATCTACAAGAATGTACAGATATACTGTTAGAATTAATAAGTACATTCATTAATATTGGATCCAAGGTCAATTAAAAAATAAATTGTATTTTATATGTCCCAAACCAATATAATTTATAATATCATCAAAAAGGAAATATTTGGAAATATATCTAAAATGTTCAAGAAATGCAAAAATCTATTGAAAATATTATGTCACTAAATTAAATTATTAATAATTAAACACAAATAAAAAACTAAATTAAAGGAAATACTAGACCTATAGATTTACTGTTTATTGATGTATTTTTTATAGATTATAAGACTCAATATTGTAAAATGTTAATTCTCCCCCAACTAACTTATAGATTCTAAACAATTTGAATTAAAAGCCCCACAATTTTCATTGCAATTTACAAGCTGACTCTAAAATGTATGTGGACATGCAAAAGACCAAAAATAGCCAAACCCAAGAATGAGAGGAAATTATTCTACCCTATAGAAAGACCTATAACGATACAGTAATTTTTAAAATTACAGTAATTTCACTAAGTGTGGGATTGGTACAAATGGATAAATAGACCAGTGGAATATAATAGAGAGTCTGGAAACAGAGCAACACATATACGGACACTTGAATTTTATAAATGCAGAGACCTGGTGGAAAAACAGTCATTTCAATAACGGGTGCTAAATTTATTTGTTATCTACTTTAAGAATAAAAGAAAACTTCACTCTTACTTTATGCTATACACAGAAATCAATTCTAGGTGGACTGTGCAATGTGAAAAGTAAAATGATAAAGCTTTTAGAAAATAACATAGCATTTCTTCATGACCTGTGCATAAGAAAATTTTTTTGGACAGAAAAGGCAATAACATTAAGTCAAAAGATTGATAAATTGGACAACCTAATAATAATTTCTGTTCATCAAAATATCTCATTGAGGGAGTTTTTAAAGCTAAAGAAAGGGAAAATATGTGGAATGCATATTACTAATGAAGAAATTGTTTCCAGAATTTACATAGAATTCCTGCAAATCAAAAAGGAAAAGGTAACACACTAGAAAAGTGGGCACAATTTTCTATTAGGCTATTCACAAAAGAAGATATTTAAGGGGCCAAAAATGTAGGAAAAGATATTCAACCTTATTAGTTTTCAGGGAAATGCAAATTAAACCACAATGGGATACAACCCACTGAAATGGCCAAACTTAAAAAGGCTGATGCTACCAAGGAATAGGAAGAGACATGAGCAACTATAATTCCCAAAAATGCCTGGTGGTAATGTAAATTGGTGCAACTTCTTTGTATGACTGGCATTATCTATTAAAATTGAATATATGTATGTACTCTGTAACCAAACAATTGCACTCCTAGCTATGGAACCAACAGCAGCGCATACCCACGTGTGTCAAAAGACACGAACAATAATGTTCTTATAACATTAGTCAGCCAAAACTAGAAACAACCAAAGCCTATCAAATATAGAATGGATACATAAATTGTGAGTGTGTTCACCTGGTTGTAATTCATCAAGCTGAACACCTTATGATTTTCTATATAGTGCACATTGCTATACTTCATGTATACTTCATATGCTATACTTCAATTAAGTGGGGTGTTGCTTTTTTTTTAAACCCAGTCTGGGGAACTGAGCAGAGTTTCAGCTGAAAGACACAAATCAGTATCATTTCAGGTCAAGTGATCAAAGCCTCTACCAATTTCACTGCATGGAAACTTAAAAAAAATTTAAGACTTTTTTTTTTTTTTAAGAAGGAAACAAACTCTTTTAAAGTCTGACCCTGCATGCTGAAAGCTATGAAATGATGACAAATGATGAGGTAGATCTTTGTCTATGCTCTAACATTTGGACATGATATATGATGATACTTCAATGATATTATCAATGATAACTGGGAAATATCTCAGATGAGGTTTCTGACCTTCCTTACTCATTTCTTGAACTCTTGGTTACTTTTCATATTTGCAAATTACTGCTAAGCACATACTAGCATTAAGTACATCAACATTCCTCAGAACAAATGTTGGAGTGAATACAAAACCTGTCCTCTTACCTAGAACATATGGTTTTAACAACAACAGTGATAATTTTTCATGTACCAGAGATGAACAGTTTGGCTTGTGTCTTTTTAATGAATTCAATCTGTTCTTAGTCCCAGGCTTGTAGTATGCCTCTTTCTTTCTGAATGGCTCTCAAAAATGAAATGACAATCTGTAGATGTTTCCCTTTACCACCAAGGGTACTAATGTTTTGGAAGACATGGGAACAGATGAAAGTATTTGGTTCTGGGAATGGAAATTACAGATAGATAGATAGAATCCCATTACAATGAGCTTCATTGGCATTTTCTGTTGAACAATTAGCCCTTGCCTAAGTGGAAAGGCTTTCCACCACATTCTGAAGGGAGCAAGGCAAAGCGGGATTTTATTTATTCCAGAAAAAAAAATTTCATATTTCCAGCCTCTTTAAGTTTCAGATAGGTGTTTTCCTTTTCCAGACAAGACGCTTTTTCACATCTAAGGCTAAGGCTGCATGTGTGCGTGTGTGTGTGTGAGACAGAGAGAGAGAGAGAGAGGGAGAGAGAGAGTGCGTGTCTGTGTCTGTGTCTACACAATATGTAT
Organism: Symphalangus syndactylus; assembly: GCF_028878055.3. Taxonomy (NCBI): domain Eukaryota; kingdom Metazoa; phylum Chordata; class Mammalia; order Primates; family Hylobatidae; genus Symphalangus; species Symphalangus syndactylus. The sequence goes on along the minus strand of NC_072426.2, from coordinate 156,131,890 downwards.
TCCTGAACCTGGGCCTGGAGTATAAATGTGAATATAAATTAGATATTTATTAGGGATTCTTATTTACTTCATTACTTTAACAAAATGTTTTAAAAGTCCAATTAATTTAATCTAATTTTTAATATAGGAGAAGCTGCATGCCATAAGATTGCATGACAAAGTGCTATAAATGATATAATTCATTTGAAGCAAGATTTTGTAAACACATGCACAATAAAAATTGCCAGGTGTCTCTTATTTTGTAGATGTTGTCATTAGTCAAAAGTAAGCAACATGCAAGTAAAAATACAAAAAAAGACATGTTATGAAATAGTCCAAAATATTGATGGCACACCTCCTTTTGTTGGATGCTCTCAGACCTTTCAGAATAAAACATACCGAAATACCACCAGTTATTCTGTGTTCCTCTGTTCACAGAGATTCTGGGCTTGGCCAAGCTTTGCTCAAGAGCCTTTTCCTAGGCCCATCTGTGCACTTCCTTGTAAAATCCAGTTTTAGAAAAAGAACCCTTCTAAGTAAAGTTAGCCAGAACCTCCCACCCTCCGTATCTGATCATCCTTGATATCTGATTGGGTTGCTCATCCTCCATCAGCCCCCAGATGATGTCCGATTGCCCTGGCTTGTCTTCTGCAAGAATCCTATTAGGTCAGGTTAGCCAGAATCCCCCTTACCCTGACATTTCCTCTTAGTAATTTTCTATCCACTGACCACCCCCCACCATTCCTTGGCTATAAGTTCACTTGCCCATGCTATGTTCAGAGTCGAGGCCAATTTCTCCCCACCATAGCAAGACTCCATTGTAGCGGTCCTAAGACAATCACAATGGTCCTGAATAAAGCCTGCCTTATGGCACTTTAAGAGGCATCATTGGATAATTTTTCTTTAACACTATCACTAATTTTACTTAGTCCTTACAAGGCAATATACTACTACTCAGATACCCAAAGAACACATGATTTATTTTCTATTATTGATATAATCTTGTTCTCAAACTTCCAGTCTATGTGTGTAGGATGCCTGTGGGAGGAGGAGAAATGGCTTGCCAAGTAAAGCTCTCTCTTCTGGTTTGAATACTCTAGTCCAGGTAAATGTTCAGGTGTTCCAAGGTTTTCCCCTTTTGCTTCTCCTCCCTAAGATAGTGTTTGGATATAGATGCTTAGTGAGGGCTGTCCTAGGGTGGTGAGGAGATGGGGGCTTCAGGTCCCCAAGCCCAGCTGCTTGTGCTGCCTTCTGGATGATTGCTGGCCTCATCATTGATGTCTCTAGTTACCTGCTTCCTGTGCACAGATGGCGCTCACTGGTGACACTTGTGGCTCATGAATTTGTGGTCTATTATTTTGGCTGACCAGGGCCAATGGACACCCCTCCCTTTCAGTCCTATCAGCTCTGGCTGGCATTACTGGCTGCTATGGCTCTTAATTGTGTCCTCTGGAAGGGAGGAAAAGAATTTTCTCTCTACCCTTTATAGTTCTAAACTATAGTGCTTAGTTCATAGTTCCTATAACAAAAGACAGATTAGCAAGATAAAAATGAACAGAGGTTTATTAACATGTGTACCTCATGTATACAGGGGGAAAAAAACAGAGAAATAAGTGAATCTCTAGACTGGCTCTCCAAGAAGGAGTCTAAACTTCAGACTTAAATGCTGTGCCTTGTCTGAAACAAAGAGATGGCCAAGAAAATCTCCTTAAACAAAGGCAAGGCTTGTTATGCAGATTTCAGGTGATGCCTTCACCACTGCTCAAGAGTCTCTGGAGATTTAACCATCCTTTCCTTCCTGGTGCAGAGAGGGAGCATCCCACCAAGTGTAGAGAGGTCTTTTATAGATGTAAATTACTTTTACAGAAGGACAACTTTTCAGAGCTGACTTTATGTCTGCAGTTTCTCAAAATAACCAGCTCAAAATAATCAATGTGCCAAAAAGGTGTATTTTGGGGTGGCATATTCTGGTCTCCTCTAGTCATATTTTGGGGTAGTGGGTCCTGAGCATCATCATTCCACCTGCTCGCTTTCTTCCTTTTCTTTCTCTCTTCCTTCCCCCATCACCCCTTCCTTCCCTTCTTTCTCCTCATCCACTCATACTTATTGGGTACCCAGTATAAGCACACACTCTACTAGGCACAGGGAATCCATAAATAACCCTGAGGACTGAACTCTGACCTTTTTTCTTTTGTCCAAATTCCTATCTAAGGGGCCTGAGGAGTTAAGCCCTATAAACCATAAAATCTCATTAGTTTTTTTTCTTAAAAAGAACTTTTTTTCTATGGAAAAATCTGTATTTCAAATTCATTTTTACTATTAAATACAGAAATCTATCTTTCCGAATGAGGTAGCTTAGGTTCCAAATTATCCTAAAACCCAGCACCCAACTGATGTATTGAAAACTCCAGGCTTGGACATGTGTGGTGGCTCACGCCTGTAATCTTGGTATATTTGGAGGCCAAGGTGAGTGGATCACTTGAGGCCAGGAGTCTGAGACCAACCTGGCCAACATGGCCAAACTCCATCTCTACTAAAAATACAAAAACCAGCCAGGTGTGGGGGACACATGACTGTAGTCCCAGCTAAATGGGTTTTAAAAAGTTAACCTGGTATAATGTGGCTTACTTTCCAACCTAATTCTGGTATAGCATCACATGACAGGAGCAGACCTCCTTATCTTAACTCAGGCATTCCTTTCTACTGACTTCAAGTCTTTAGGCAAAACTTAAATCTCTCAACCAATTGTCAACAAAAGAATCCCTAAAACCCACCTACGGCTTGTAAGCCCCCACTTCGAGATGTCTCACCTTTTTGGACTAAACCAATGTATCCCTTCTGTGTATCGATTTATGATCTTGTCTGCAATTCGTGTCTCCCAGAAATGTATAAAACCAAACTGTAACCTCACCACCTGGGCACATTTTCTCAGGAACTCTTGGGATTGTGTAGCCCCGGGCCGTGATCACTACTAATGGCTCAGAATAAACCTCTTAAAATATTTTGATAAAATTTGGTTTTCCCATCAGCCAAAACTAAGATGCCTGCTCCTTGGAGCTTACATTTTAATGATGGGAATCAGATAATGAGCAACAAGCAGAAATAAACAGATAGTATGTTAGAAGGCGATGAGTGCTATGAAAAAGAAAAAAAAATTGAAGCAGAGTAAGTGATATCGGGTGCCAAGATGCAGGGATGGGGCAGGAATAGTGTTCCATGAAGTAACTGGGACAGGCAGGAGCAGCCAGGTTTTGTGGGACCCAAAGCTTATACAATTTGAAGGGCCCTCCTCCTTAAAAAACACAAACTTGGGGCTGGGCGTGGTGGCTCACGCCTGTAATCCCAGCACTTTGGGAGGCCGAGGTGGGTGGATCACGAGGTCAGGAGATCAAGACCATCCTGGCTAACACGGTGAAACCCCGTCTCTACTAAAAATACAAAAAATTAGCCAGGCATGGTGGCGGGCACCTGTGGTCCCAGCTACTCAGGAGGCTGAGGCAGGAGAATGGCATGAACCCGGGAGGCGGAGCTTGCAGTGAGCCGAGATCGTGCCACTGCACTCCAGCCTGGGCAACAGAGCAAGACTCCGTCTCAAAAAAAAAAAAAAACAAAAACACAAACTTAGAACACAAAATTAGTCCCTAAAGTTAATACTTGACAATAGGTGAAAGATTTATACCAGCTGAAGGGAAATCAGAGTTTTGAATATGTATTTAGAATTAGAAAAGATTGCAAGTAATTACTGTAACAATGGCGTTACAGGTCCCTATGTTCTGATTAGGCAATTTCCCAGGAATGCTGACATAGAAATGCTTTGTAATCATAAACTGGTCTCACCTCTCCATGTTGTACAACTACCAGCAACTTCTAGCACACACAGGGCCTGTGGGAATTATGTACCCCCAAACTGAAGCTTCACTAGCTTCCCAGATCAATGTGCCTTTGCAGCTGTGTCTCACTGAGAAGGGGTATTTGTCCAGGAGAGAGAGAGTTAGCCAAGCATATAGATACCAGGAAGAAAAGTGTCACAGAAAGAGGAAGCACATTCCACACATCCCATCCGGAGCCTCCGTCTGTGCCACAGGGGCTGCTCCATTCACGGGCACTTTAGCAAGTGTTGGGGTGGCAAGGGGAGAGGCTGGCTAGCATCAGTTGGCTGTGCCATACTCTCTGCCTCCTTGCTGAATGCCTGTTCTGCCATGCAATGCAAAGATCTTCATGTTTTGTGTCCTCTTCCCCAGGTCTATCTGTATGTATGTCTCTCCCCTAGACTTCCTGGTTCCCATTTTTCAAACTTATTCCTTCCATGTCCTTAACAAACCAGAAAAAACCATTCTGAGAGTCCACGACCCAAAAGCTTATGCCTAAGAGTCCATGCGTACGCTGACCTTGAACCACGTTCTTCTCGATACAAAGGTATCACTAGGTGCTATGTCCAGTGCTTGGCCCAGTGGGAGGACTTTTTCCTCATCACCATCTTTCAGGGCCACCTTCGGGTAGATCTGTCAAGTAGCAGCAGCCTATTTTTAGCTGGGATCAACATACTCCACTGACCCATCTTTGAGCCAGGCCATTTTTTCTCTCTGTCCTCTGGCCATCAGTGTGAGATGAGGGAGGGATGCTGGTGCACATATTCTTTTCTTAGAGCTCTCATAAAAAGTGCCACAAACTGGATGGCTTAAAACAATAGAAATTTATTATCTCACAGTTCTAGAGGCTGAAAGTCTGAAATTAAGGTGTCAGCAGGGCCAAAGTCCCTCCAAAGGCTCTAGAAGAGAATGCTGTGCTTCCTCTAGTTTCTGGGGGCTTCATGTGTCTTGCGGCAGCATAACTCCCATTTCTGCCTCCTTCCCTACATGGCCTTTCTCTTCTTCTTCTTCTTTTTTTTAATTTTTGAGACAGGGTCTTGCTCTGTCACCCATGCTGGAGTGCAGTGGCACGATCTTGGCTCACTGCAACCTCCGCCTTCTGGGTTCAAGCAATTCTTGTGCCTCAGGCTCCCAAGTAGCTGGGATTACAGGCCTGCGCCACCATGCCTGGCTAACGTTTGTACTTTTAGTAGAGATGGGGTTTCGCTATGTTGGCCAGGCTGGCCTTGAATTCCTGGCCTCAAGTGATCCACCCACCTCGGCCTCCCAAAGTGCTGGGATTACAGGTGTAAGCCACTGTGCCTGGCCCCCACATGGCCTCCTTGTAAGGACACCATTCATTGGATTTAGGGCCACCCTAATCTAGTGTGACCCAATCTTAACTAATTATATCTGCAAAGACCCTATTTCCAAATAAAGTCACAGTCGGAGGTGGATGTAGACATGAATTTGGAGGGATACTGTTCAGTATAGCGCAGGAGGCTTAGGTAGCACTGGGCCTAGGTGGCTGGGTTTGACAGCTCACTTGTGGCCTCTGTACTGGCTCAAAACTGATCTCAAACACACTGCTCCCATCATACAGTGGAATCCTGCTGGAATCACCAACCATGTGTCTGGTGGTTTGCCGGCTCCTAAGAGGCAGTTCTGGTGTCAGCATCACTTGATGTCCCACGTGAGACACTCAGTTTTCACCAGGGTCAGGGTCCCCTAACATGAAAGGTGCTGTTTTTCAAATGGTGTATACGTTCATCTGGCAGATGACACGGCCTTGCTCCAGGATTCTAGGGTTCTGTGCTATATCGCTTCTACAGGGAATTTCCAGAGACTTCATGTAACATCTTTATCTACTGTAGATACTTCCAGAACCAAGAGATCTTCCAGGACATGAGGCCCAAGCAGCAGGCCTGTTTGCCCCCTAGACTGAATCTGCTTCAGAGCCCTCTCTTGTTCTGGACCCCAGCCAAAACCAGCAGCACTGAGCCAGCCAATAAGTTGGTCATAGAGATGATCCCAAGCATGGAATATGCTGCTTCCCAAACCAAAGAGGCTTACTCAATATTGCACTTTTTTCTGCATGGGCCGAGATATAAGGCGAGAGAACTTGTTTTTTACCTTGGAGGGGATATTCCAACACGCGCCAGACGACTGGACTCCTAATAACTGCAGCATTGTGTGAGGCACCTGAATCTTTCTAGTCTCTCTGTCATCCCCTGGAGCAGGTGTGTCCTACCAGGGCGTCTAGGATATTTATCACTTCCAGCTTATCAGGTCTGATGAACACAGTGTCATCAATAAAGTAGACCAGTGAGCTGTTCTATGTAACAGCAGAACTCTTCTGACTGTATTTTCAGAACTAACATAGCCCCGAGACAAGGCCATAAATGTGCACTGTTGTCCATCTCAAGTGATTGCAGTCTGCTTCTGATCCTACTTCCTGATGAGTGTGAGAAAAGAACACATTTGCAAAGACTGTGAAGGTCTGTTCTAGAGAAGATACTTCTGGATTAACAACTTCCATTGGGGCTATCACCTAATTACGTTTGTAGAAGTCTACTGTCATCTGTCATGAGCCATCTGGTTTTTACAGGGGCTAGACTGGTAATAAAATGGGGATGTAGGCCAGGCGTGGTGGCTCATGCCTGTAATCCCAACACTTTGGGAGGGGGAGGTGGGTGGATCACTTGAGCCCAGGAGTTCAAGACCAGCCCAGGCACCATGGCAAAACCCTGTCTCTACCAAAAAACAATACAAAAATTAGCTGGGCATGGGGGTGCGCACCTGTGGTCCCAGCTACTCAGGAGGTGGAGGTGGGAAGATCGCTTGAGCCTGGGAGGTCAAAGTTGTAGTGAGCAAAGATTGTGCCGCTGCACTCCAGCCCGGGCAACAGAGCTAGACCTTGTCTCAAAAAAAAAATGGGGATGTGATGAAGACCACCACCCTTGTATCCTTTAAAGTCTCCGAAGATTGTCTTAATCTCTGCCATTCCACCTGATATTTTGTGCTATTGTTTCTGATTGGCCACTGCCAGCTATAAGTAGGATACTACTCCTCTTACTTCACAAGTCACAGAGTCAAGTGGGGATATTGCCAGTGGCTCAGTGTGCCCGCCCAGGTCATGGATTCTGGAACCAGGATGATGACTACCAAATGAGTGTGGGGGAGCCCCACTGTAAGATAGGCCTAGGCTAGAACCCCATTTTTTCACCTTGTCTACATATGGTCCTATTAATGAGGGGGCATGATGACATTGGCATTGTTCGCTCAGCTGACCTCTACTTTTTCATCGGCCATTCTTTTTTTTTTTTTTTTTTTTTTTTTTTTCTGAGGCAGAGTCTTGCTCTGTCACCCAGGCTGGAGTGCAGTGGCACGATCTTGGCTCACAACAACCTCTGCCTCCCGGGTTCGAAAGATTCTCCTGCCTCAGCCTCCCAAGTAGCTGGGATTACAGGTGGCCGCCACCATATTCAGATAATTTTTTTGTATTTTTACTAGAGACAGGGTTTCACCATGTTGGTCAGGCTGGTCTCGAACTCCTGACATCAGGTGATCCACCCACCTTGGTCTCCCAAAGTGCTGGGATTACAGGTGTGAGCCACCACTCTGGGATTTCATCATCCATTCTTGATGCCTTTGATTGCATATGTCAAGCAATACCCTATTGGTTACACACGCACCCAGCTCCTAGGAATGCCATTGTGTATTAGCCCTATACTTAGGCCCCTGTGGGTAAGGGCAGTAGTATCATACACGGCCCTCAAAATCCTCTGTGCTCTGCCTAGTTGTATCAGTGCATTCTCTCACTGCTATAAAGAACTACCTGAGACTGGGTAATTTATACAGAAAAGAGGTTTAATGGCTTTACAGGAAGCATGGTGCTGGCATCTGCTTGGCCTCTAGGGAAGCCTCGAGAAGCTTACAATCATGACAGAGGGTAAAGAAGGAGCAGGCACATCACATGGAAAGCAGGAGCAATAGAGGGAGAGAGTGGCAGGAGAGGTGCCACATACTTTTAAATGACCACATCTCACAAGAGCTCACTATCATGAAGACAGCACCATGAAGGATCTGCCCCCATGATCCAAACACCTCCCACCAGGCCTCACCTCCAGCATTTGGGATTACAGTTCAACTTGAGATTTGGTTGGGGAGAAATATCCAAACTATATCATAGGCTTATTCATATCGTATGTCTATTTCTTCTTTTGTGAGTTTTGGCATATGGACAGGAGACAGGGAAATAAATACTGGGTAGAAGAGGGCAGTTCCCCAGCAAAGGCCCTACCCCCAAGCCTGGAAACCTATGGCCCTAAATGGGAACAGGCGTTCCTTTTTTTGTACCCAAAATTTGCTTTTTGGCCCACCATGCCCACCTGTCCTGTACCCATATAAACCCCAAACCCAGGCTCCACTAGCAGATGAGCAGACAAACAGAAGAGCAGAGGAGTGGAAGAGTGGCACAGCAGAGGAGAGAAGAGAAGGAACATCTGAATTTTGAGAGGAAGTCAGCTGGGGATGGTCGGAGAGATTGACCGTGGGACAGCCAAACTCCAGGGGAAAATAATCTTCCCGCTCCATCCTCTTTCCAGCTCCCCATCCACCCTGCTGAGAGCCATCTCCATCACCCAATACAATCCCCACATTCACCATCCTTCAAGTCCATGTGCGACCTGATTATTCCTGGATGCTGGACAAGAACCCAGGTACCAAGAGGGCACTGAGCCAGTCAACACTTAAGCTGTCTGTGAATGGTAGAGCTAAAAGAGCACTGTATTATGCCCACTGGGCATGAGAATTGAAGACAGTCGCCGCTAGATGCTACTGTGGGGCCATGACCTGAAAAAGTTACATGGGAGGTTTTCTTACAGGGACAACAGTAATATTGAAGTAGGAAACCTCTGTTTATGTCTTTTATTCTTTTTTTTTTTTTTTTTTTTATACTTTAGGGTTTTAGGGTACATGTGCACAATGTGCAGGTTTGTTACATATGTATCCATGTGCCATGTTGGTTTGCTGAACCCATTAACTCGTCATTTAGCATTAGGTGTATCTCCTAATGCTGTCCCTCCCCCCTCCCCCCACCCCACAACAGTCCCCAGAGCGTGATGTTCCCCTTCCTGTGTCCATGAGTTCTCATTGTTCAATTGTTCAATTCCCACCTATGAGTGAGAACATGCGGTGTTTGGTTTTTTGTCCTTGCGATAGTTTACTGAGAATGATGTTTTCCAGTTTCATCCATGTCCCTACAAAGGACATGAACTCCTCATTTTTTATGGCTGCATAGTATTCCATGGTGTGTATGTGCCACATTTTCTTAATCCAGTCTATCGTTGTTGGACATTTGGGTTGGTTCCAAGTCTTTGCTATTGTGAATAGTGCCGCAATAAACATACGTGTGCATGTGTCCTTATAGCAGCATGATTTATAGTCCTTTGGGTATATATCCAGTAATGGGATGGCTGGGTCAAATGGTATTTCTAGTTCTAGATCCCTGAGGAATCGCCACACTGACTTCCACAATGGTTGAACTAGTTTACAGTCCCACCAACAGTGTAAAAGTGTTCCTATTTCTCCACATCCTCTCCAGCACCTGTTGTTTCCTGACTTTTTAATGATGGCCATTCTAACTGGTGTGAGATGGTATCTCATTGTGGTTTTCATTTGCATTTCTCTGATGGCCAGTGATGATGAGCATTTTTTCATGTGTTTTTTGGCTGCATAAATGCCTTCTTTTGAGAAGTGTCTGTTCATGTCCTTCGCCCACTTTTTGATGGGGTTGTTTTTTTCTTGTAAATTTGTTTGAGTTCATTGTAGATGCTGGATATTAGCCCTTTGTCAGATGAGTAGGTTGCAAAAATTTTCTCCCATTCTGTAGGTTGCCTGTTCACTCTGATGGCTTATTTTCACAGGTGTGGGACAAAGGACAGAACTCAAAGTCCCTCTGCTCACCTGAGACAAATGCATAGCTGATTGCTTCCTCTCCCCTATTGTTTACAGAAAAACGCAGATTCACCAAGCCAGACTAAGGCATAAGTAACTATTCCTCTACTCCTGTCTCACGTGTAAATTGTACATACAGTAAAAGGGTGATCAAAGACTCAAAAGAAGGCAACCATTTGTCTCTTATCTACCTACAACCTGGAAGCCATCTCTGCAGACCATTTTAAAACTTCTTTTTTTTTCTTCTGTGGCAATTAATCTTTGCTAAAATTGGTGCTGAGAAAAATGAATGTTTGATTATGGGTCTCATCACCAATGCTAAACTTTGATATTAATGATTATAGTTTTTTGTTGTTGTTGTTTTGTTTTGTTTTTTGTTTTTTGTTCTTTGAGATGGAGTTTCACTCTTGTTGCCCAGGCTAGAGTGCAATGGCACGATCTCGGCTCACTGCAACCTCCACCTCCTGGGTTCAAGCGATTCTTTTTCCTCAGCCTCCCGAGTAGCTGGGATTACAGGTGCCCACCACCAGGCCCGGCTAATTTAAATTTTTTTTTTTTTTCGAGACGGAGTCTCGCTCTGTCGCCCAGGCTGGAGTGCAGTGGCGCGATCTCGGCTCACTGCAGGCTCTGCCCTCCGGGATTCACGCCATTCTCCTGCCTCAGCCTCCTGCATAGCTGGGACTACAGGTGCCCACCACCTCGCCCAGCTAATTTTTTGTATTTTTAGTAGAGATGGGGTTTCACCGTGTTAGCCAGGATGGTCTCGATCTCCTGACCTCGTGATCTGCCCACCTCCGCCTCCCAAAGTTCTGGGATTACAGGCGTGAGCCACTGCGCCTGGCCAAAAATATTTTTAGTAGAGAGGGAGTTTCACCACATTGGCCAGGCTGGTTTCGAACTCCTGACCTCAACTGATCTGCCTGCCTCAGCCTCCCAAAGTGCCAGGATTACAGACGTGAACAACCGTGCTCAAATGATATTAATGATCATACTTGAATGACCCATTTCACTGAAAGTCTTCTTCAATATACACTTTTAGTATCTATTTCCATTTAGTACATTTTTTTTTAGCGCGTATTATATGCTATGCTATGTGAATACAGAGATAAAGGCAGTTTCTACACTTAAGAAATTCACAATCCAGTGAAAGACACAGGCAAGAAGATAAGTTAATATCATTACGTTATATTGTCTGATAGATGTATAAGCAGAATAGTAGGTCAGCACATAGAGGGATACCTAATCAGCATATCCTAATACTAACAGAGTAAGAACAGTCTTCCCAGATGAGATGATGGTTGAGCTGACTCTTTCAAGGACAGTAGGCACCAGCTAGACAAGCCAGTGGAAGAAGGGCATTCCAGAGAAAGAACGCAGTGTGTACAAAGCCAGACAGCTGTGAGGCAGTAGAGCAAGAATTGGAGGTTAAATGCCATTCATTAAAGGGGAGGGATTGAAGGATTCTGAGTAGTGACATGACAGTATTTGCATATTTAAAAAATCATTCTGAAAATAATTTAAGGAGTAGATTCACAACCTCCAAAAGACGGAATAATTTTGGAATATTACTAGAAATGTTGACTCATCAACCAAGTCATTGAAAGTGAAGATGGGAAAAGGAAAAAAAATTAAAAGGCTGCGTGCAGTGCCTCATGTCTGTAATCTCAGCACTTTGGGAGGCTGAGGCAGGAGGGTCACTTGAGGACAGGAATTCAAGACAGCCTGGGCAACATAGTGAGACCCCACATCTACAAAAACAATTTTTTAATATTAGCTGGGCAAGGTGCCTCACAACTATCATCCCAGCTACTCAGGAGGCTGAGGCTGGAGAATTTTTGCTTGAGCCCAGGAGTTTGAGGCAGCAGTGAGCCATGAATGTGCCACTGTGCCCCAGCCTGGGCAATAGAGCAAGATCCTGTCTCTTTAAAAAAAAAAAAAAACAAACAAAAACAGGTTATAGTATCCATAAGGCTTGAGCAGTTAACTTTAGCCAAGGGATAGTCTCAGGTAATCCCAGAGTTTTGGTTGGGAAAAGGATATCACCTGCTGATCAAGGGAATACAGAAGGAGGGACATTTGGGAATACAGAAGGAGGGACATTTGGGAATACAGAAGGAGGGACTTTGGGGAATACAGAAGGAGGGACTTTGGGGAATACAGAAGGAGGGACATTTGGGAATACAGAAGGAGGGACATTGGGGAATACAGAAGGAGGGACATTTGGGAATACAGAAGGAGGGACATTTGGGAATACAGAAGGAGGGACTTTGGGGAATACAGAAGGAGGGACTTTGGGGAATACAGAAGGAGGGACATTGGGGAATACAGAAGGAGGGACATTGGGGAATACAGAAGGAGGGACAAGGGGATGCAGAAGGAGGACAGTGTGAGTGTTGGGCATGTTGTGCTTGAGGTCCCTATGGGGCATGGGTAGAGATGTCCAGCGGGAAAATCCATACTTGATTTTGAAGTTCTCTTGGCTCAAAGTGGACATGCTGAAGTCATCACTGGGAGCTGAAGCTGTGATAGGATCCCAGAGAGACTGTTTAGAGAGAGGATAGGGCCAGGAAAAATACTTCAGCAGCGATTGGAGGAAGAGGAACCATCAAGGATAATGAAGTGGAGTAGCCACAGAGGCCAGAAGAAAACTAGGGAGCAGGTGTATCATGGAAGCCAGCGGAGGAAGAGTTTCAAGAAGGAAATAGAATCAACAGTGAATAAGAAGGCTGAGGAAGTTTGTACCTTAGTCACTCCTGTTGTCATTTTTGACCAATTTAAATTGTATTTATATTCTATTTATGTTACTTATTAAATTCAAAAATATGTGTTTAATACATTACATAAAATATAGCCGTATTGTATAGATATTACAGCTAACAATTATGGCCTTATCAAGGTACATCTCTCGTCTTGTATTCTTATGGTAATGCCAGAGGCATTCTTTCCAGTTGTGTTTGAAGCAAAGCCTGGAACCACATAAAGAAACTATTCCTGCAATTCCCCAGTATAAAAATGAAATTTTATTCAATAGAAATGAATTCTAATATACGACTGAGTGGGTCCTTTTGAGAGATACTTTATAATGCCATAATAAAACTACTTTGTACTCACAAGTTCAGCCGTTCAGGTTTTTATATTTGTCATAATGTCAGAAATTACCCTGAGGTGTCCAGAGAGTAGCAATACTTTGAATATGATGGAAACATATTCAGAGTTCTCAGCACTGCCACATAAACATTGAACCTAAATAATTGAATGAGAAAAATACATTTTAAAAGATTTATTCCATGAAAGAAGATCATGCACTCAGAGTTCTCCAGAGAGACAGAACCAATAGGATATATAGATAGATAGACAGACAAGAAGGCATTTATTAGAGGAATTGGCTCATGTGATTACGGAGGCTGAGAAGTCCCACAACAGGCTGTCTACAAGCTAGAGACCCTGGGATGTCAGTAGCCCGGCTCTGAACCAGGAAGCTGATGGTGTAACTCTCAGCCTGAAGTTGAAGGCCTGAGAACAGGGAGTTGGTAGGGGAGGTTGCTGGTATAAGTCCTGGAGTCCAAAGACTGGAGAGCCTGGAGTTGTTCAAAGATAGGGGAAGAGTATCCCATCTCCAGCAGATGGATCAACATATGTGTCTTTTCTCTGTTGTTTTTCTCTATGGACCCTCAACGGGTTGGATGGTGCCTGCTCACACTGAGGGGGGGTCTTCCCCACCTGGTCCACTCAGACTCACATGCTAGTCTCCTCCGGAAACACTGTCACAGACACACCCAGAAATCATGCTTTACTGGCTCTCTGGGCATCCCTTAATCCAGTCAGTTTACACCTAACATTAACCATCATGCAGCATTTTATAATACTCTCAAAAAGAACGCTGAATCTCACCGTGGGGTACTGGTCTTTTAGGACTAAAAGGCAAGTTAGTTGAAATTCAGAAATGTGCTTGTTTGGTGTGGCATGCATGCATGTGTGTGCCTGGTCGTGTGTGTGTGTGTGTGTGCACACGTGTGTGCCTGTTGGTTTTAAGGGATGTCTGCCCAATGACATATCTAGAGTCTAGAGTGCCCAGAGAGATTTAAATATCTACCCAAAGAGATTTAAATTTTAGGAGGACGGTCTATTCAGTTCCCTTCTGGTTTCTAAAGGGGAGACAGTCATATATCTCTTATATCTACACACGCAAACAAGATGTGAATGGAACAAAAATCAACCAATATGTTTTCTGTTAGAAAATAAATATAGGCTTCATATCTGTGAAAAGGTATTGTTTGTCATAAACCAACATCCACATGAAATGTAATATTCTCAAAACTTATTATTTTGAAAAATTCCAAAAGTACAGAAAAGTTGAAAGAGTAATGCATATACCTTTCATCTAGAATCACTAATTAGTAATATTTGGCCATATTTGTTTGTTCAGTGTATATGTGGTTACATGTGTGTATGTACTGTTTTCTTTGAACCATTTGAAAATAAACTGTAGCTATCAGGATACGTCTCTCCTAAGTACTCTGTAATCCTAAGAACAAGAACATCTCCATATCCACAGTACCATTAGCAAACCTAATAAATTTAAAACTGGTCTGCTCATATTCAGTTTTTCCCAGTTGTTCCCTTAATATCCAGGATCTAACCAACAGCCCCATTGTGCATTTAGTTATCATATCTTTTTAGTCTTTTTGCATCTAGAACAATCTCTTAACCATTTTTTTGTGTGTTTTTGCTGTTTATGACATTGATATTTTAAAGAATCAGACCAGTTGTCTTGCAGAACATCCCACAATCTGAATTTGTGTGTTATTAGTTCCCTAGGCTGCTGTAACAACGTAGCACAGACTGCCTGGTTTAAAACGACAGTAAGATATTGTCTCACAGCTCTGGTGGCTCTAAGTCCAAAATCAAGGTGTTGGCAGAGCCACGCGCCCTCCAAATGCTGCAAGAGATAACCATTTCCTTGCTTCCTCCAGCCCTCACTGGCTCCTGGTACCCTTGACTATGGGCAGCATAACTCTTCTCTGCCTCGGTCTTCACACCACTTTCTTAAAAGAACACCATTCATTGGATTTAGGGCCCACCCTACACTAGTGTGACCTGATCTCAACTACGTCTGCAAAGACCCTGTTTCCGTATAGGGTCACATTCTGAGATGCTGTGGGTTAGGACTTCAACATGGAGAGATTTTGGGCAGACACCAGACACAATTTGCTGAAGAACAGTGTGTTTCCTCCTCGTGGTTTTGTTGTTTGTTTGTTTGTTTATTTGTTTGTTTTGAGACGGCGTCTTGCCCTGTCACCCAGGCTGGAGTGCAGTGGCGTGATCTCGGCTCACTGCAACCTCTGCCTCCCAGGTTCAAGCGATTCTTGTGTCTCAGCCTCCAAAGTACCTGGGATTACAGGTGCCCACCACCACGCCTGGCTAATTTTTGTATTTTTAGAAGAGATGGGGTTCACCATTTGGCCAGGCTGGTCTCGAACTCCTGACCTCAGGTGATCCATCCGCCTCGGCCTCCCAAAGTGCTGGGAGTACAGGCGTGAGCCACCGCGCCTGGCCCCTCATGGTTGATTGAACTTGAGGATTTTCATGAAGAATATTTTGTAGGTGGTGCTGTGTACTTCCCATTACCTCAATTTGTCCCATTATTGGTGACGCTAAATTTGTTCACATAGTTAAGGTGGTGTCTGCCAGATTTCACCAGGTATCAATAGGTAATCTATGAGGGTGGGAACACGACTGAGCTGAAGATTCAAGCTCAAGTCACGATGTGGAAGCTGACCTAGAAACACTGGTAGGAGGTGGGAAAGGGACATAGGGAAGCACGGCCAGTGCGGGCTGGGGCGTCGAGCTGACCGTCACAGGGTGCTGCAGCTCAGTCCTGCTGGGACCACTGGGTCAGTGTAGACTGGAACGAGGACGCCCTGGCTCTGGCTGTGGACCACTGGAGCGGAACTTCTACCCTCCCCTGCCAGCAGACAGAGCTGGTTCTTGACCAGGGGAAGCCCTCGGAGCTTTGGGCTTGTGTGCTTCACAACGTCAGGGCTGAGGGCCATGGCCAGGCTGTTGGCAGCATCTGCTACAGTGACCTTGTAAGCTTCATTTGTGGCTGAATAGTACTCCATTGTGTATATGCACTAATATACATTTTCCTATCCATTCACCTGTTGACAGACACTTAGGTGGCTTCCAAATCCTGGCTGTTGTGGATACTGCGGCAGTAAACACGGAAGTGCAGATATCTCTGGGCATGATGATTTCAATTTCTATGGATATGTACCCATATATGAAATTGCTGGGTCACGTGGTCATTCTATTTTTTGTTTTTTGAGAAACCAAATTGCTAAGAGAGTAAATTTCTAGTGTCTCACCACCAAAAAAAAAATAACAATAATAAGTCAGGTGATGGATATGTTAATTAGCTTGGTTTAATCATTTCACATTGTATACATGCATCAAAACATCACAGTGTACCCCATAAATGTACATAGTATCTGTCAATTAAAAATGAAACACTGAGCCAGGCGCAGTGGCTCACACCTGTAATCCCAGCACTTTGGGAGGCTGAGGTGGGAGGATCACGAGGTCAGGAGTTCGAGACCAGCCTGGCCAACATGGTGAAACCCTGTCTCTACTAAAAATACAAAAATTAGCCCGGCGTGGTGGCGCACACCTGTAATCCCAGCTACTTGGAAGGCTAAAGCCGAAGAATCACTTGAACCTGAGAGGCAGAGCTTGCAGTGAGCCGAGATTGTGCCACTCTACTCCAGCCTGGGAGACAGAACAAGACTCCTTCTAAAAAAAAAAAAAGAAAAAAGAAAAAAAAAGAAAAACACACATACACACAATGAAACCCAGTCTCTACTAAAAATATGAAAAATTAGCTGGGTGTGGTAGCAGGCGCCTGTAATCCCAGCTACTCTGGAGGCTGAGGTGGGAGAATCTTGAATCCAGGAGGCAGAGGTTGCAGTGAGCCGAGATGGTGCCACTGCACTCCAGCCTGGGCACCAGAGTGAGACACCGTCTCACACACACACAAAAAAATAATTAATTAATTAATTAACTAAATTAATTTTAAAATGTTAAAAACACCTTAATTTACGAGCAAGTTATAGACCTCAGCTACTTTAACCATGCTTTCAGGAGTTTTCTCTGTATAATACCCTGCTTTGTCAATTGCAGCTCATTTTGGTTCCATATTTTTGTGATTTTGGGAACTGGAGTTAATAAGGGGTCCAATCCTCACATCCTACGGATTCTGCGTTGTCAATTACATGCGAGGGAACAAGGACGTGAAATGAAATTCCTGAGAATCCGAGAAGGAACGTTGAGGGCGAGGGCACGGTGCCCACAGCGGGCCTGGAGTGTTGCCTTGCCCTCCGCCCAGGGCGGCTGCAAATCTCTGCTGCCCCCTGGAGTCCACGCTGAGCACAACCCTGAGTGTCCTTGAAGTCTGAGTCCTGTCATGGACCGAGTTGTGTCTCCTTCCGCCAAAATTCACATGTTGAAGCTCTAACTTCCAATGGAACTGTATTTGGGGATAGGGCCTTTAAAGAGATAATTAAGGTAGAAGAAGGTCTTATGGTTAGGACTTAATCTAATATGACTGGTTTCCTTAAAAGAAGAAATTAAGACAAACAACAGAGACCTGGTCAGGACAGGGAGGGAAGGCAGCCATCTGTCTGCAAGGCAAGCAGAGAGACCCCAGGAGAAACCAACCCTGCCGACACCTTGATCTTGGACTTCCAGCCTCCAGAACTGTGAGAAAATACGTCTGTTGTTGAAGCCACCGGTCTGTAGTATTTTGTTATGGTAACCCCAGCAAACTACTACAGGACTGCTTTGAGCTCTTTCATTCTCTGTTCTCTTTTTCTCATCTGTCTCTATATCACACTCTTTGAACTTTAAGAGAGAGATACTTTACCTCCTGCCTCTAAATCTCTCTTGCTGCCTGGGAGGTAATTTACTTCTAAACATATCCAATTTTTCTTTGTCTTTCCAGTCTTTAAGAAAAGGGGGCAGGATTTAAATAATAAGTAGATCTTAAGTAACATTCTTTTCTTTACCTTGCATTATTTTCATACTCACCCTTTCCAAAGACTAGGTTCCTTTCTGGCTTGAGCTATGCAGCTGGCTCTCAGGTCAGCCTGCAGGACAGGAGGGCAGGAGGTGGGTGTGTTTGTAGCAGAAAGAACATGCTGTCACTGTGACTTCACTACAAACATTAGTCTTAAACAGTGCTTCTCAAATAGTCTGGGAGGGAGGACCTGAGATTTCCCCACGATCTGTACCAAATCTATATTTTTTGTCAAATAAGATCAAGTGGATTTCTAGAAAAAAAATGAAGACATACAAAATACAGGTCCCAGGTTTTTATTATTAGATTCAATAGACAGAGAATTACCCTGTCCGATTGCTTTAATTGTTTCTAAACAGTTACTTTCAATTTCTGTACTTTTCGCACACACTCAACATGCAGTGCAAAGACAGATGCTGGTCTATAGAGCACGCTTTCAAGACAGCTGCCCAAAGGATGGTGCCAGTGATTTCCGTGCTTTCTCATTGGTTTTTATAATCTCACTCAGAGTCAGCTGAGCTGTGTGTCTGGAAGAACTTCTCCCAGACTTTCTCTCTCTTTTTTCTGCCCCTCTGCCTTCCGGTTGGGGTTCATCCCACTGAACTTTCCTTCATGGTCAAGGCCGGGGAGAAGGTGGTTATTCCTGAGGGGTCTTGGGGAGACCTGCAGTGTTCTAGAAGAGCAAGCTCAAGTTTCTCGGTTCCTCTGAGTGGAGCGGCTAGAAGACGGAACGCCCTCTTGCTCTATGACAGCCTCTGCCATATTTGACTCTTTTTTTTTTTTTTTTTTTTGAGATGGAATTTTGCTCTTGTTGCCCAGGCTGGAGTGCAATGGCTCGATCTCGGCTCACCACAACCTCCGCCTCCTGGATTCAAACGATTCTCCTGCCTCAGTCTCCTGAGAGCTGGGATTACAGGCATGCACCACCACACCCTGCTAATTTTTTGCATTTTTAGTAGAGATGGGGTTTCTCCATGTTAGCCAGGCTGGTCTCGAACTCCTGACCTCAGGTCATCCGCCTGCCTCAGCCTCCCAAAGTGCTGGGATTACAGGCGTGGGCCACTGCACCTGGCCATATTTGACTCTTGATCACTCTCACTTTCCTGCAAGCTCTCCTTTGTCTCCCCCTTGATAGCAGTCTGTCCACGGGCAGCCAGCCTGGCAATATGTGAGAGGAAGCTGCAGTAACAGCTTTCTGGGTCCAGGAACTTCTCCACCGTCTGTTATGGTAAGTGGGAGCAGAGTGATGGGCAAAAATTCCGGGAATGGAATCATCTGGAACTCCTGAGGAAGTATGGAGCCAAGAGCTACATCATTCACTGGAATAAACCTTCCCCAGGGAAGTTATTGTCACATAGTATGTTTAGTTCATTGTTCAATAATAAACAGAAGGTTGCAAGACAATAATCTTTAGGCTGGCATAGTAAGAGTGTGGATGGCTAAAGCCAGGCAGAATGGACCCTACTCAATTTCCCATCGCTACCTGGACAACAATCCTGCCCTGCCTCTCATCTATCTCATGACCAATACATACCATTTGGCACCTAATAAGGTCAGTTTTGTGAGGCTGGATTCCCCTGGAACTATTCCAACTGGTTTAGAATGAGCATAAGAGGTCACCATGCCACCATTTTTTTTTTCCCATGCAAGTGCAGCCTACCTCAACAAGAAAACATCCTATCCAACCAGGGCACCTGGTTTCTAGAAGAGGTGGATGCATGTGCCACTTCTGTTTTCTTGGATGACCAAGAAGCATGGTACTCCCGGAGCAAAAGGGATCGTTTTGTATGGTCAGGCTGTAACAGATGCGGGTGAGTCTGGTATGGGCCTAAGGAAGTAACTCTGACACTAGTTGATCCCAAAGAAATATTGTTCCACCATTTATCCTAACTCTTAACCTTGCCTAGAATATGCTGAAATGTTGAAAGATGGAAGCTTCGGTGTTATGAAGCCATGGGAAATGAACTGAGGGAAACTTGACTTTACTGATTTTTAGAAAGGGATAACTTAGAAGCAAATATCTTGAGATGGGATGGGATGCAGAGAACACATGGAGAGACTAGCCTTTGATAGAAAAGGAAGTTTTTTTCTCAGTTGCTAAAGGAAAGAAAAAAAATCAACAATGTCAAGTGCAGATGAGTTTCTGAATCTGACAGTGGGAAGGTGAGGGCGGATCTGATGGCCCCTATTTTCTCAGCCAAGTATCAGGTAAAGTGGATGGAGGATGTGAGGAGGCCACTAGGAAGGGTAGAGAGTTTGAGAAGAGAGAAGAAATTGTCTTCTTGGAGCCAGGGGCAGTTATCTTACCAGCAAAAATGCACTGGGTTGCTGGGTTACAATGAAAGCCCATTTGGGGTGCAGGAGGATGAATTTTAAAGTGAAGCCAATTTGCTTAGTTGTATGAATCTGGCCAAAGTTCACCTGCTGGGTGCAGCTGAGGAGTGAGCACCTGGGTCTCTTTAGGCAAGCTTGATGCAGGGAGAGGGGGCAAGGTGGTTCTAATGACGGGCCATGGGGTCTAATCTGGAGAAAAACTGTGAAGGAAGGAAAGGGCTGACGGAGATCAAGAAATCGAGAATTTTATGGCATAATTAAAGGCAAAATATGGTAGAAGTACTTGATAAGCGACATAGAAGATAAGAGGTCACGGCTGGTATATGTAGTGTTCTGGAAGTGATGCAAGTTTGGGCGAGGCATGAGAATCATGCAGACTGTGGCAGTCATGGAGCAGAGGAAGATGTATTCATTGGCCCTGGGAAGCCCAGGAACTGATTGGCAGGGCGTTGGGTGGGTCATCCAAGTAGATACTGAAGATGTCACAAAAGGTGATGAAGGACACCTGAGGGACAGAGGTCGGGCCCGGTTGGGGATATGTTGGTACTGACAGATGCTGTGAGTCTCAAGGGAGAGAGGTGGGAGGTGATGGTCTGGAGTGGCAATAGTCACCTCCCCAAATAAGCTTTGGGACAGCCTGGTTTCAGTGAAGGTTAGGAGATGGACCCAGCCTGCAGGAAGAGGCTGAAGCTAGAGGGCATGGCTTGCTGTCACTTCTGGAGCAGGGATTCCGGGGGCATAGTGCATGATACACAGGTAATATGTTTGTTTTATATTATTAATAATATTTTCATTGAACAAAAAAGAAATAAGTGCCCGTCAAAGAAAAATTGGGAAGTACGGGTAAGTATGGAGAAGACAATAAAAATCATCCATAATCTGACTCTTGGTGACGACAACTTTTAAATGTTTTGTGTTTTTCCTTCCAGTCTTGCCCCTACATATCTGCACACATTGCCCAAATTAATCATGTGTGTAATGGGGTAAGCTAAGATGCAGTATAGATTAGAGATGGAGTACGGAGGCTCTGGAGTCAAATCGACATAAGTTCAAATCCTGGCTTTGTGATTTATTAGTCGTGTGAACTCAGCCAAGCTTCTTAAATCTCTGACTCGGTCATTTATAAAATAGAGATAATAAGATAATTCATTGTGTCATCCGTTACTATGAGGATGAAATGAGATGATGTATATATAGCAACTTACCACAGCATCTGGTACACAGTAAGTTCTCAACACATTTTTCTCTTTAACTTTTTTAAATGAACATTTCCCATATTATTAATAATTCTTAAAGTCCAGGATTCTTCCTATTGACTGAGTATCCATTGTATTGATGTACACTGTGTCTATCCCTTTTTGATGACAGCATAATACAGAAGTTGAGGCAGCCTCCAGAGTCAAAATGCCTGGGTTCGACTCCTGGCTTCGCCACTTACCCTGTGACTTTGCTGAGTTACTTAACTTCTATCATTTCAATTTTCTGATCTGTGAAATGGGGATAACTATATCCCTAGTGAGTTTTTGTGAGAATTACCTGATGTAACACATGCGAAGTGCTCAGTAAATCTTAGTGATGATGATGATGACGTTTGTGAATATTTACAGTGTTTCTGACATATGCCAGTTTGCATCACTGGTTTTTATAACTAAAAGTGTAAAGTTTACCAGAAAAAGAGGGGCTCTGGTTGACAAATAGACAAAATCTACTTCAGGATTCTAAAAGGTGCAAGTAAAATAAAACTTGTGTAATAACAATTAATATTTTTTTCTTTTTTTTTTTTTTTTTTTTTTTAAGTAAAACTGTTGAATCAAGAACAAGGCAAACCACTTCAGGAGGCCATCGAATTTGATTATAAAGTAATGAGACAGACTCCACAGTAACCAGCCTTATAATTTTAGAGTCACACCTAGAATGTTTCCTCTCTGCTAGAAATAGGGGGCTTTGGTGAGCCTGATTATGTCACTGATGTCAGCTGATGATGAATACATGTACACATAAATCTATGAATATTCTCATTGGCTCCAAGCTTTCATATTAGTGATATGACCGAGCATATGTCAACTGGTTTTCTTGTGAACCCTAAACTCATTATTTTCCCCAGATATAACCTTCTATTTGGTGACTCAAGCACTAATGAATTCAATACAATGTCTGTTATTGTCATAGAAAATTCCTGGTACATTTTTAGTTATTATCTCAGCTGATGATACAGGTCTGAATTCAAAAATGGAATCCAAATTCTTTTGAAGCTGCACTTTGGGAGGCCGAGGCAGGTGGATCACCTGAGGTCAGGAGTTTGAGACCAGCCTGGCCAACATGGCGAAACCCCATCTCTACTAAAATACAAAAATTAGCTGGGCATGGTGGCGGGTGCCTGTAATCCCAGCTACTCGGGAGGCTGAAGCAGGAGAATCGCTTGAACCTGGGAGGCAGAGGTTGCAGTGAGCCGAGATCACGCCACTGCATTCTAGCCTGGGCAACAGAGAGAGACTCCGTCTCAAAACAAAAACAAAAACAAAAACAAAAATTCTTTTGAAGCTGTGTGAGAGCTATCTGTTCACTTTATCTCCTGCTCTGTGCATGAAACAATGAACATTGGTTATATTAATATAATACTTTCCCACATAAAAGAAAAATCACTCTTTTTTCAAACAAAATTTTTATATTAAAATTAAAGACCTGGGGGCATCAAAAATATTGGACGCTAGAACCTGGCCAAGAGCAATACAACAAAGATATTTAAAACTGCTGCCTGCTAAATGGGGAGACGGGGAGGCTACGCTCCTTTCTCGCCCTTCCTTTGACAGGTCTTTTGACGGAATCATCGGTGGAAAGGATTTCTGCTGTGTCTACATAAAGTGAGGAATTGGATTAGATTTTTCACATCCTGTAGACCATGGTGTATAATAATCTAGAGTAATGAAAACATCATTTGTAATGATAGATTACAAGATGACCCTGTAATAGCTAAATTGAGATCAATTACCTCGACTCCAATAAGAGTACGTTTCCGGGTGGGAGGAGAGGAAAACAGGAGCAGAGTGTAACCGTGAGGAGAGCAGCTGTTGGTCATGGGGATGGAGCCTCAGAGGTCCAGGGCCCCAGGACCAACCTCACAGGCGGGTGACTGCCCAACTCTCCTTCATAGAAGAATCCTTTGGAAAGCGGAAATGCCCTCAGGACAACAGTTACTGCAGTTAGTACATTTTGTTAACTCTCAGATCTATTTTTTTTTTTTATTTGTGAGTTTCTTTTTGCCCTTTTTTAAAATTTCAGTTCCATATTTTCTAATTTTACCTATTTCTTCTTTGGCTACTACTTGAGGCAGCCTTTACTCCCTTTGAACGTGGACTATGGACACCACCCGGCAGCTGTATTTGTCTTGTATATAAATATTTCACAAATGTTTTGCCCCCATAATCCATGCGAGGCCTGAACCAGGCTATGTAGTGGGTGCCCAATAAACATGCATATGCTTCTCAGTGTACAGGACTTTCACCTCTTCTCTGAGCCTCTCTACAGTCCTGTGAAGAAGGCAGGGCAAGGCGGGGCATGGTGGCTCACACCTGTAATCTCAGCATTTTGGGAGGCAGAGGCAGGTGGATCACCTAAGGTCGGGAGTTCAAAACCAGCCTGGCCAACGTGGCGAAAACCCATCTCTACTAAAAATATACAAATTAGCTGGGTTTGGTGGTGCACACCTGTAATCCCAGCTACTCGAGAGGCTGAGACAGGAGAATCGCTTGAACCTGGGAGGCGGAGGTTGCAGTGAGCCGAGATTGTGTCACTGTACTCCAGCCTGGGCAACAGAGCAAGACTCCATCTAAAAAAAAAAGAAAAAAGAAAGAAAAAGAAAGCAGGGCAAGCATTAATGCCGTTTCCCAAGAGGAGAAAATGGCACAGATATGAAGAAGCGAAACAAGTTCCCATCATTGTTAGGAGTAGAACTAGAATGTGACCCTTGTGACTTCCCTTTGCAGCTTCTCCTCGTTCTAAGGGAACCAACAGAGATGAGCAGGTACAGTAGTTGGAGCACACCATGCTTTCCCAGAAACCTCCAGGTCTTACTGGCTTCTGCTGAAAACAGTCACACCAAGAATAGGCTTTGAGTCCCCACAGCAGAGGTCCCTAACTGTGAGTTTCTAAATTCCTAGGATGTTGTTTATGGATGGGTGACACGTGACCCTCCAAAATCATGTGCCAACTGCGTGTGTGTGCATAGTTCCAGGGACACTTCAGAGCTACCAGCAGATTCTCAAAAGGTCCCTCAAATGCTAAGAGCTGTCACCTAGGTCAATCTTACACCTAAAGCTCCTGAGGCTTCTTCTAGTCTTTGCTCCAGGAAGAGATGCCGATGATGAGTGAAATTCCAGTATTTCAACTGCATGAGATGATTCTCTACACTGGAACTTTATTAGAATAAACACATGAGAAATTCCTAGTCTGTAGGAATGTGGAGGCCGTGCTTGGTGTCATCGGGGTATGCAGGAGTTACTTTGGGTAATGGATGAATCAGCTCTGAAAGAAAGAAGCTCAGTTCAGTCGCTATCAGTGAGCCTCAAGCTTTGGCTTATGTAAGAAGCTCCTGGAGAGCTTGAGAAAGCTTCAGATTCCCAGGCCTCATCCCAGACCTACTGACTTGAAACCTCTGAGGATGGAAACTTGTCATCTGTATTTTAAATGACAACCTTGGGTAATCCTGCCAGTTGTCCACACTAGGAGAAAAAGTGCTGTAAAGGGTGCTATTTTTTCATGTCAGGAACATCTCTTCTTACATACCAAGAAGTTGAATTTTTTTTTTTTTTTTTGAGACGGAGTCTTGCTCTGTCGCCCAGGCTGAAGTGCAGTGGGCGATCTCGGCTCACTGCAACCTCTGCTTTTTGGGTTCAAGTGATTCTCGTGCCTCAGCCTCCTGAGTAGCTGGGACTACAGGCACGTGCCATCAAGCCTGGCTAATTTTTGTATTTTTAGTAGAGACGGGGTTTCACCATGTTGGCCAGGGTGGTCTCAAACTCCTGACCTCTGGTGATCTGCCCACTTCAGCCTCCCAAAGTGCTGGGATTACAGACATGAGCCACTGTGCCCGGCAGAAGTTTGAAGAATTTAAGAAATTATTATTAATTTAAGTAAAAACCACACAAGGGCATATGCACAGCATAAACAAATAGAGCAATGAATTATCACAAGAAAATACACGTGGGTAATCATCACCCATGTCAACAAACAGAACACAGCACACCCACTGCCACCACCTCACTCACTTCCCAATGGAGATTCCCTCCATTCTCTCCAGAAGTGCCCCTTGTTTTACCCATTTTTAAATTTTTAATAAATTGAGTCATACACTATTATTTTGTATTTGGTGGCAACAGGTTCTAGAAGCCACACCAGTTATTTTAACAGAGATAATTTAATACAATGAATTCCTAACTGGGTATTACAGAACAGAGAGAAAGAGACACTGAGGTATGGAGGTAGCAATGTCAGGGTGCAATTACCACCTCTAGGACTAGGGAGACAAAGGGAAGAAGTTGGAACTATTAAAATTGAGAAGAGCAAAAGGAGGGATGCTGTGGAGCCAGAGCCCAGACCTCCAAGGGGATGCAATGATGCTTTTTGTGTGTGTGATGGAGGAAAAACTGGAAAACAACCCATGCTCCAGGAAGGAGCCAGTCAGGCCTTCCTCACAGCCTTGAGGTCTCCCTCTGGTGCCCCCTATAGGTAGAACCTAGCAGAGAGACAGCTAGAAAAGCAGAAATGTGCTTTGCAGGGTCCTGGTCTCAGCATTGTCAAGCAGAGAATAAAAGGATGGGCTTGAAGCAGAAAGACAACAGTTAAATACCTGGCACAGTGTCCCTAGCTCAATGTGATCTTTGTGAGATTCGTCCATGTGACACGTACCAGTAGTTCACTTATTTTTATTGCTAAATAGTATTCTGTCGTATTAATACACCATAATTTATCACTTTATTGTTGATGAACATTTGGATTGTTTCAGTTTCTTGACTATGATGAACAATAATAGAAAGATGTTTCTTGGTGCACATGTGTGCATGTTTCTGTGGGCCTATGTCTAGAAGTGGAGGATGGGTCGCAGAGGATGCGTATATTAAACTTCACTAGATCAGGCCAGCTGTCCAAAGAGATTCTGCCAATGTGTACTCCCAGGAGTGTAGTAGACTTGTCAGCTCCTACTCATTCACATCAGCTCTTGATGTCATCAGTCTTAAATTCTAGCCATTCTAGCCAATCTGATAAGGATAGTGATATGTGATTGTAGTTTCAATTTTCTTTTCCTGATGACTAATGACTCTGAGCACATTTCAAACACGTTTATCAGCCATTTTGTGCCCTCTTTTGTAAAGTGTCTGCTCAAGTATCTTGCAAACTTTTCTGTAGGACTGTTGCTTACTGATTTGTAGGAATTCTTTATATATACTGAAGATGTCTTTTATCATTTCCATAATATGCTCTTTCTTTGCTATAACTTACCTTTCCCATTCTCTGAATGAAAAAGAAAAGTTCTTTTTTTTTTTTTTTTGTAGACGGAGTCCTGCTCTGTTGCCCAGGCTGGAGTGCAGTGGCACGATCTCGGCTCACTGCAACCTCTGCCTCTGAATTCAAATGATTCTCCTGCCTCAGCTTCCCCAAGTAGCGGGGACTACAGGCACACAACATGCCCAGCTAATTTTTGTATTTTTAGTAGAGATTGGGTTTTGCCATGTTGGCCGGGCTGGTCTCTAACTCCTGACCTCAGGTGATCCACCCACCTTGGACTCCCAAAGTGCTGGGATTACAGGCGTGACCCACCACGCCTGGCCACAAAAGTTCTTAACTGTAGTCAAATCCAATGTATCATTTTTTCCTTAAGCGCTAACTTACATTAGTATGCTTTGTGTCTTATTTTAAAAACTCTTTTCCAAAGACAAGGTCATAAAGGTATTTTCTTAAATTTTCTTCTAGATCTGCACCATCCAATGCAGTAGCCACTGATTATATATGGCTGTTTAAATTTAAAGTGAAGCAAATTGAACTAAATTAAAAATGCAGTTTTTCAGTCACACTCACCGCATTTCAAATGCTTTGTAGCCATATTGACTAGTGGCTCATGTATTAGACAGTGTAGAATTATAGAACACTTGTACCATCACAGAAAGTTCTATGAGACAGCACTGATCTAGAAATGTTATTGTTTACTTTTCATATTTGGGTCTGCAATCCAGCTGGAATTAATTTTCATGTGCGTGTTTAGTGGTAGGCAAGTTTTAATTTTTTCCATATGAATCTCCAATAAATCCAGCATTATTTATTCTTGTCCCTCTGCTCTGCAGTGCTAACTCAGTAATTTATCAAGTCTCCATTTGTAAGTGGGCCTGTTTAGAGGTTCTCTATTCTGTCCCATTAGTCCATTTCTCTACCCTTGTGCCAAGAAGTACCAGATGGTCCTAATTACCATACCTTTAAGATGCATCTTACTATCTGGGAAAACAACTTTCCCCAACTTGTTCTTCTTCAGCTATGTCTTGGCTATTCGTGGACTTCTACACTTCTACATATATTTTTATTGTGTTTAAAAATTTTTTTAACTATTTGAGAGTAAGTTGCCCCATCACCTCTGAATACTTCAGTATATTTCTATAAACAAGGATATCCTCTTATATAACCAATGGCCAATCAGAATCAGGAAATTAACATGAATACATGACCACCATCTAGTCTTTAGATCTCATTCAACTCTTCTCAGTGGTCCCAAGGGTTCAATCTAGGATCACACATTGTGTGTAGTGCTATCTCTTTAGTCTCTGTCAATCTAGAACAGTTCCTCAGACTTTTCTTAAATATAATGTCCTTAACACTTTATGAAGATTACAGGCAGTTACTTTGTAGAATGTCCCTCAGTCTGGGTTTGTTGTTGTTTGATCATTATTAGATTCAGGTTATACGTCTTCGGTAGAAATATCACAGAGGTGATGCTGTGTTCATGCATCTTCTCTAGTGGCACAGGCTTTTGATCTGTGCTATTATCAGTCATACTAACTGTGGACACTTGTTTAAGGTGGTGCCTGCCAGCTTCCCCATGGTAAAGATACAGTGGAGAATATTCCCACTTTGGAGTAAGTATTCTTGAAGATGGTATAATGAGATTCCCAGAATACCCTCTAGTTCTATACATTTTCAGTGTGTTCATTTTTTTCCTTTTATTTTTAGTTGGCATGTAATTAATGCACATATTTATAGAATGGATAAAGAGTGATATATTGGCCAGGCGCAGAGGCTCACGCATGTAATCCCAGCACTTTGGGAGGCGAAGGTGGGTCCATCACCTGAGATCAGGAGTTCAAGACCAGCCTGGCCAACATGGTGAAACCCCGTCTCTACTAAAAATACAAAATTAACCGAGCATGGTGGCGGGCGCCTGTAATCCCAGCTACTCTGGAGGCAGGAGAATTGCTTGAACCCGGGAAGCAGAGGTTGTAGTGAGCTGAGGTCATGCCATTGCACTCCAGCCAGGGAGACAAGAGCGAAACTCTATCTCAAAAGAAAAAAAGGATATTTTAATACATGTGTACAATACATAATATTCATTAATTAATTTATATATCAGTTTTAGGACTGATCACTTCTTATTTTACTAAATGGACTGTAATTTGTTACTATTGTTATTTCTTCTGATGCTCAAATTGTCCCAGATTTGGTTGAATATAGAAAGAAATGTGGACGTAACTGTGGGTGCTGTATGTCTGCATGTGCACGTATTGTCAAGTTCTGTTGTCTGGGAGCTTTTGGGAGTAGGGACACTCCAATAGCAGCAAGCACCAAATTCCCGGCTCTGGTTGTCCCAATTTCTATGTCTGTGTCTGCTTGTCTGTGGATGTATATTGCAAACAATGAGTTCACATCCCTATTTTTCATGGCAATTCCATACCAGGGGGCTTGTTCTAATTTCCCCTTTACATATTTGTAAATCTCTTCTCTGACAGTGAGAAACCCGGCTCCCTTATTGTTTATTAATTAATTAGGTTAGATTAGTCCTGCAGTAAATAGTAAGTCTCCTGCTGTCACTGTCAGCCCTCCTCCTCCTCCTTGCGCTTGTATTCCTTACTTCACTTGGGCACAGGGCTGGGCACCCCCTACGCCACCCGAACATCCTCCTCACCCCTTAGGCTGACAGCAATGCCAGGTCCCCACCTCCAGGAGCAGAGGCTGTCCTGGCCCGCATTGGAGACAGGACAACCCCCGGACGTCCTCCTCCCCTGCCGCGGATCCTCCCCGGCTGCGCCAGGCTTCCTGCTGCATGGCCGCACCCCTCATCCCGCCTGGGCTTCGGCAGCCTGTGCCAAGCCCCCCAGGGCGGAGGCCTCCTCACCTCGTGCTGGGTGCTTGCCCACGAGGGTGCCTTCTTCCTCCCGTGCGCTCCGCGTCCTGCGCGATGGGCACACCCACCTCTCCCGCTCGGGCCCCCGCACCTGCGCTGGGACCGCCTGCTCCGCAAAGGCAGAGGCCCTCCTGCCCGAGCCTGGGCTGTGACCCTCCCGAGTGGCCCTCCCCTCACTCCTGCTGACACGCCGCTCTAGGCCCCCGCCCCTGCTCTGAGCCTCCCGCCCTGGGGGTGCCGCCTCACTCTGCTGGAGCTCCACAGTCCTGTCCGTGCAACCCTGCTCATGCCACCCTCCATTGCTTTGGGGGTAAATTATGCAGAAACTAAGGAAGGAAAGGGGAAGAGAAAAATGAAGAGTAAGAAAACGAAGAGCAATCAGTTTGTTCAAGTCCATAAAAACCCTGTTGGGATTTAGATTGGGATTGCACTGACTTTGAAATTCAACTGGGGAAGAGCTGACATGTTTACATCACTGCATCTTCCTCCCAGCCCAGAAACATGCCACAAATTCCCTCATTTATTTAGGCCTTCTTTAATTTTCTCAGTAATGCTTTTTAGTTTTTGGCATAGAGGTCTTGCACATCTTGTCTTAGATTTATTTTCCTAGGCAATTGATATACTTCTTGTTTATTTTATAGAATATCTTTATGTATTTTTTTGCTATTTATTACAGGCATCTAGAAAATTCAAATGATTTTTATGGATTGCCGGCAACATTGCTAAACTCATTAATGCTAATAATTTATCCATAGATTATGTTGATATTTTTACGTACATAATCATTTCATTTTGAAAAGTTTTTAGCATTAGAATTTCTTAATTAAGTATTCAAATATGGAATGATACTCTTAAAGAATATCAGAATTGGGGGGGTCTTTAGAAAATACCTTGATTCATGGAGAAAATTCATGTGTATGTGCAAATACAGGAAACATTTTTTGCAGATAATTTGCAGGCAGGGGAGACTCGATCTCCTGAAGCTTCCCAGAAGGCCTGGTCTCAGCTCGAGGGACCCATGACCCCAGGTTAACAATCTCTGCCAGCTACTTCTTTTGAGAGGCGAGGAAACCAAGGCTCATGAGGGAAGTGATAGAATCCATTGTCCCCAAATAATTGTGTGCATGAGTTAAAGGCCCAGGACACAGACTTAGGAGAACTCCTTCGTATAGCAATTCACCCAACAACTCAGTTTTACCTCTTCTTCTTCTTCTTTTTTTGATCATCCTAGTTTGTCCTATAACTCTTCTTTCCTTCATGTTTCACTCTCATATTTGAGTCATTATCTATGCTAGCTTCTTGTCCTGTAATTTATAAACTTCTCCTTTTTTGAGACGGGGTCTCACTCCGTCACCCAGGCTGGAGTGCGGTGGTGTGATGACGGCTCACTGCAGCCTCAACCTTCCAGGCTCAGGTGATCTTCCCACCTCAGCCTCTCAGGTAGCTGGGATTACAGGCGCACACCACCACTCCTGGCTAATTTTTCCATCTTTTATAGAGACAGGGTTTTGCCATGTTGTTCAGGCTGATCTTGAACTCCTGGGCTCAAGCAGGCTGCCGCCGCAGCCTCCTAAAGTGCTGTGTTTTTTTGTTTTGTTTTCTTTTGTTTTGAGCCAGGGTCTTGTTCTGTCACCCAGGTTGGAATGCAGAGACCCCATCATAGCTATCTACAGCCTTGAGCTCCTGGATCAAGTGATCCTCCACATTAGCCTCTTGAGTAACTGGGAGCACAGGCATGCACCTTCGCGCTCAGCTAGTTTTTATTTTATCTTATTTTATTTTGTTGAGATGGCATCTCACTACGTTGACCAGGCCGGTCTAGAACTCCAGGCCTCGAGAGATCCTCCTGCCTCAGCCTCTTGAGTAGCTGGGATTACAAGTGTAAGCCACCACACCTGCCACTTCCTATGCTTATTAGCATATCTCTGTAACACAGTCCTCAAGGCAACAGTAACTATGCTTAGGGCTTTGGTGGAACCATCCCTTTCCCCCTCAGTATGCCCCCCCTTGGTGGGGAACCATTCATTCATCACCTTTTGATGTGTTCTAAAGATCTGTTCTTGTTCAGTGCCCAGAGACTGCTATCACTCCTGCTATGACAGGCACGAGGTAGCGACAGTGGGAAGCACAGGGCAGGGGAGCATCTGAGCTGGGGTCTCCATGCAGGTGTCTTGGCAGCACCTCAAACACCATCCTCCCCAAACAGAACTCTGGATTTCCTATTGGCTATCACCTTCATGCCCCGGCCAGTTTTCCATGTCTCAGAAAATGCCATCTCCACCCCACCCAGCTGCTCAAGCCTGGACTCTGGGAGTCGCTCGTAATTCCTCACTCCTCCAATTCCTGTACCTGATTTTTTCATTTTACCTACTAAAATGCACCCATTGATCTCCCTCTCCACTGCCACCTAGTCCAAACCGTCACCTAGTCCAAACTATCACACCTATCTTGTGGGATTCTGTAACAGCCCCTTACCAGTCCCTTCCACTCTGTCCTCCCTCCAGCAGCTAAGCTGCCTTTCACAAATGTGCATCAGATCATGCCACTCTGGTGTTTAAATGCCTGTGGCAGGTCCGTCCCACATTCAGAATAGCTCACTCTCATTGCCATGGTCTGAGCACTGCCCCCTCCAACTCCACGCTGTTTCTCCCCTTCTCACCCTCGGTTTCTGCCATGCTGGGTACCACTGTTTTGTTCCTGATACCAATAAAGCTCTCTGCACCCTTCGCGTCTTTACAAGGTGTTCCCTGGATAGATGGGAACTCTTCATTCTATTTCACGGCTCTTCTAACAAGCCATGAAAATGCATTAATTTGTTTTCTTGGCAAATATATCTGTCTCTACTCCCACCCACACGAATCTCCTTTAGGGCAGAGACCCTGTCTGTTTTTCTTCATCAGTGTATACCAGGGAATATTAGATGTTTAGCATGTATTTTTAGAGTGTGGAGTGGAATTATATTGTGGAATATTAATGTATATCTTTTTCCTGCAGTCTGTAGCACCCCTCTATCCCCCACACAAATATGCACCTTTGAAAAAATTCAC
Source organism: Symphalangus syndactylus (assembly GCF_028878055.3). NCBI lineage: Eukaryota > Metazoa > Chordata > Mammalia > Primates > Hylobatidae > Symphalangus > Symphalangus syndactylus. Next base: position 156,099,271 of record NC_072426.2, on the reverse strand, counting down.
ACTGCCCTTTCCTAGTGAAACCTGGCTCTCAACAATCCAGACTGTCAGGGAGAGGCTGCTGGGGATGCAGACAGAAAGAAAAGTAGCTTTTAAGCTTTAAGAATCAAGATCCTGGCTTCAATGATAGATATGGAAGAATTCTCAAGCGTAAACTGACATTATCTTCTACCAAAAAAAAACAAACAAAAAAAAACAAAAAGTAGAGGGGTGGACCAGGAACTTTATGTTGAGGGTAGAGTTGAGAGCTGGAGGGTCAGTGAGTGAGCTGGGTGTGGTGATTAAGTTTCCCACCCCTTCCACAATTCTGCACATAAAAGGGATCTGTGCTTTCTTCCTGCTGTGGTGCAGAAATGAGGGAGACCGCCCAGGACGTAGCCAGTGTGGTGGAGCGGGGCAGCAGCGGCGTACACAGGGCTGCCTCCTGCAGCCAGGCAGAGAAGGCCAGAGGAGACAGTGGCCAGTGGGGTGTGGAAGTGGCAGCCAGGCCCAAAGGGACCTCTAGTTGGAATGAGGAAGACAGAGCCCCTGGAGGCCAAGGGGACTTTCCAACTCAGTGGAGGCTAGTGGAGACTGATGCCCACAATGGGAGACAAGCAGGGGCCTGTATCTGTGTGGGCAGATTCCAACCCAGGATGCAACTCCTTCCCTCCAAGGCTACAACATGACCCTCCAACCTACAAGTCAGAAGGGCATTTCCTTCCTTAGCAGAAGGAGGAAGGAGAGAAATGCTGAACTGACTGATCTCAAACCTGAAGTGTCCATATTTTCTGTCTTTTTTTTTTTTTAATTAATAAAGAACAGAAATTTCTTTTCTGACAGTTCTAGAGACTGGGAAGTCCATGAATAGGTTTGGTGTCTGGTGAGGGCTGCTCTGCAATTTCGAGACGGTGCTTTGATGCTGCATATTTCAGAGGTGAGGAACGCCGTGTTCTCACAGCACAGCAGGGAGAAAGCCAAGGGACAAACTCCCTCCATCAAGCCCTTTTACAGGGGCAGTGAACCCCATTAGTGAGGGCTCCATCCTCCTGACCAAGTCTATGTTTCTTATGCTAAATAGCCTAAGAGCTCATTGTAGAAATTGATCTAAATTCTAGAAAAGGCGGGTGTGGTGGCTCATGCCTGTGGTCCCAGCACTTTGGGAGGCCAAGGTGGGTGCATCGCTGGAGCCTAGGAGTTCAAGACTAGCCTGGGCAAGATGGTGAAACCCTGTCTGTACTTAAAAAAAATACAAAAAATTAGCTGGGGATTGGGGACCTGGTCCTAGAAGCAATTCTTATTATATATATTTCCCTATTGCTGAATGTGATTGGATATATGCCTGCGAGCTTTTAAATTTGTGTTTCCATGAATTTCTCATGGATTTCCTAAATGATAGCAAGCCTTGTGAACTTGGGACCTGTGCCTTCCATCTGATTCGGAAATCTTTATAAAGTCCGAAATAGTAGTCTTCCTGGCACCGGTGTACATATTCCTTGGTGCCAGATTGGTTTCCCCTAGTGCTGTTTTCTGTCTGTCTTTGTCTTTGCTTGGCTCTTCCTAGAGAAGTACACGTTAAATTTTCTTTTTCTAAAAAAAAAAAAAAAAAGTGCATTACTGTAGGGTGGATAGCAGAAGGAGGTCTGATGTCCACTGATGATTCCCAGTTCAACCTGGGCCACAGTCAGCTGTTTGGACTACTGAGACCACCACGTACTGACTTGCAAACTGGGATTCTGCTTCCTCATCACAGGACTCGGCAAACTTGGCAACTAGCTGTTGCCTTGGCTGGCACAGGCCATTGTGTTTGCACGGCCTCCCTGCCCATGTTTGCATGGCCCTTGAGCGAAGGATGGTTTCTACATTGTTAAATGATTGAAATGAAACCAAGAAAAGAACAATATTTTGAGGCATGTGCAAATTAGACGAAATTCACATTTCAGAGTCCATAAATAAAGTTTTATTGGCTATATCCACTCTCATTTGTTTATGTCCTTGACAGCTCTTTACAACAGCAGAATTGAGTAGATGCACAGACACTGCAGAGACGCAGAGACTGTGTGACCCTCGAAGCCTAAAATCATTACTCTCTGGCCCTTTACATGTAACGTTTGTAAACCGCTGCCTTATCTGGGGGCCAAAAAAAAGAGATCATGATTCCTACACCAGAAGGTTTTTGTGAGGATTGAATGAATACTAGTGATAAAATAAGAGACCATACCTGGAATGTGTGGGTGCTTCAGAAATGATTTCCTCCCACCAAGCTTAGCAGCTGGCCCTTATCACATTCCATAAACAGTTCCCTTTACAGCCAAGATGGCTTTGGGGCACAGCACAGAGCTTCTGCATGTCACACAGATGGACAGGATAAATGTACCTCACTGTCTACTCAGAAATACCCTTCATGAATGAAACTCCTAGAAATCCACAAGGATGAATTTAAACCTAAATGCTTCCCCGTGAACTTGATAAACCTCTAATATCCAGTCTAGAAACCACACAGCTCAGTTTAATAATTTATAAGTGTTTTTTGTTTGTTTGTTTGTTTTTTGAGACGGAGTCTCGCTCTGTCCCCCAGGCTGGAGTGCAGTGGTGCAATCCTGGCTCACTGCAGGCTCCGCCCCCCGGGGTTCACGCCATTCTCCTGCCTCAGCCTCCCGAGTAGCTGGGACTACAGGCGCCCGCCACCACGCCTGGCTAATTTTTTGTATTTTTAGTAGAGACGGGGTTTCACTGTGTTAGCCAGGATGGTCTCGATCTCCTGAACTCGTGATCTGCCTGCCTCGGCCTCCCAAAGTGCTGGGATTACAGGCGTGAGCCACCGCGCCCGGCCTATAAGTGTCTTATGGGTAGCAGCACAATAGTTGGGAAAGGCAAGTTGCTCATAAACTGTTCCCCCAGATCCAGGAGATGTAGATTGCAGTGGAAAGTGACTCTACCTTGCTTTCCAAGATTAATCTTTAAAAAAAAAAAAAAAATTAAACTTTTTAGAGATAGGGTCTCGCTGTGTTGCCCAGGCTGGTCTCGAACTCCTGGGCTCAAGCTGTCCTCCCACTTCGGCCTCTGGAATAGCTGGGATTACAGGCTCGGCAACAGCCCTTTAATTCTAAATCCTCTCCCCAAGTGAGTCCCCTGCTTCAGATAATTTTATGTTCACATGGCCACTAGAGAGCACTTGGAGACTAACAAACTTTGCTCTGTGCGCCCAGGCCTCTGGTGCACCCTGGTCCCCTGAGGTGGAGGGGCTGTGTTCCGCTGCTGCGCCATCCAGCTACCAGCGGCGGCCTCCAAATGCCTGTCAAGGCTGATGGACGCATTTTGTGAAGCTTAGTGACCTGTGGTAGTGATAATGAAGTATTCTGAAGCTCAGATAACATTTTATTCTGTCACTATGGTTTTCTGCCTTTAGTGACATCACCTAATTTGTACTGCTTTGCCGCGTGTTTCTCAGGCAAGCATTTCAGCCACGGTCCCAGTTTCCTTATTGCCCCTACTCCCTCCTGTCAGATTGAATTTCTCTCAAAGAGAAAATATTGCTTGATATTGATTCCAGTGCACAAGATAATTTCAGGTTCTCACTCTATAGTTCATCCAGGGCCCTGTTTAAAATCTTGAAGAGGTTTTCCAAGGCTAAGAGGCACAGTTCAAAAGAACAGTTCTTAAATGTGTTTAAAAGACCCTTGGCTACATTTTCTGATGTTTCATCAGCAGCTTGCACTGATACACTTTCCATTGTTATTACAACTGAACCATATCATAGGGAGTTGTACCAGCAAGACCATCAAGTTTTCTAAAAAGCTATAAAGCTTTCATGTTTTCTGGCCTATTTCTTACTGTGCTCTTAAGAATGTTTAGCTTCTGCCGAGCCAAATGTGTACCTCCAAAGGCAGACGCAGTGAAAAACTCTTCAAGTATCTCAGTGACTGCTGCAATATCTGTATATACAGCAGGAGGATGATTCTGTTTGGACGGAGGAAGGGGCAGTTCTCTGTGGTGTGCCCTGTGAATGAATCACACCTTCCTTCGGTGAGGCCCATCAGCACCGGGGTCTAGCTACAGATTTAGAAGGAGAATCCACTTTCCTGACCACTGCTTATGAGCACTCCCCAGAGCCATTCCATTCTGGTATCATTGTTTGCATCAAGGAGAAATCAAAGGCATCCGTTCTAGCCCTGACTCCTCAATGGGTGGAGGCATTTATAAGGAGAGGTTTTCAGGGCATTTCTTTGATGTTTTCACAAATCCTAAATAATTTCTCCCTCTTTTGAATGACACTTGACTTTCAAGTAAAGAATATGTCTGCATGTGAAATGTCTGTTCTGTCTAATAATAACCTGTTTAATGTGCCACTGAAATCTCTAATCGAATTTGCCACCATTTTTATCAAATGAAGTTCTTTTCCTCTGTCCTGGCGCCTGGCTCCTAGAAGCTGGTTAGAACAGTGTCAGACTGTTACAAACAAAACGGATGGCTTCGTAAGGAAATTACACTCTAAAATGTAAACTCACTATCTCACTCTTTGCCGACACACGTCGTTTGTACTTTGCCATGAGAATAGCGAGGAAGTGAACAGGCTATTAACCAAGACTTTCAAGAAATATACTTCTCTAGGTTTCACAGGGAGCCATGAATATGAAAACTTAACGGAGCGGAAGGCAAGATAAGGAGTTTCCATGGGGGCATGTGCATTATTGAGTAGATATGGTTAGTTTTCAGCAGCCAGACTTAGTTTTTAGCTGTCAGTCACTAACCCAGACCAAGCCACCTTCTCCAGTCCTGGAGGGTGTACCACATGCTCTTGTTTCTTTACGTCATGTGATGCCTTACTGTGTGTGGGTAATATGATAGTCAAACTTTATCTGAAAGGCAATGTTATCCCTGGAATTTCAACATGGGTCGAATAGTACAAAGCGGAAAGATTATCTACATGTGCATGTATGCATGTTTCTTTGACTGAAATTCCATGGTTCTTGGGGGCTACAATTTTGTTAAGGACATAGGAACATTTAATATTTAGTGAATGCAGAGAAATGGCACTGACTCTGCCTTGTCTGGGCTTTGTTCCAGAAACCAATACAGATGGAGTCTTCTCCCTAGCTAGTGCAGGGCTAGTTAGGGCAACCTCTCATACTTAAGGCTGCGATGCTAGTAATTCTGCCTGAGCTCTCGCTCCATGTGCAGGCTCCCATTCCTTGCAGCGTGTATATCTCGCACTCCTTCCAAAACAAAAACTGGGGCATAAACACAACTGAATATTGTGCTAAGTGGAAGTAATAATAAAGGGAACAGAAATACCCCTGCCTTTATAACCTACTTCCTAGGTGGGAAGAAAGGGCTTTTTCAGGTAGAAGACACACACACACACACACACACACAATCATATTCTGCTTTGGGACAGCTCTCTTTTATTGTTGTCTTACATCGCCACTTAACCACTGAATGTTGGGTAACCTGTTATGTAGTTTGATCTTCTCTCTGGCAAAGAGAGGGCGAAGACTGACTCGGCTTTCTTTATGCCCCTCGAAGGCTTGGCAGAGTGCCTTCCACAGAGAGGCTCAATAAACATTTGTGTTTTGATTCATGGACTGCAAAGCTGGACATGAGCAGTGTGGCATGAGGAAATCTCACCAGAGCAGCTGTGTGAATGGGAGCGAGCCAAGTCATCTTTCTGGGCCACTATTTCCTCATCTGTAAAAAGAAGGGGCTGGACTCAATGATTGCTAAGGTCACTTCCCAGCTCTGTAAATTCCATGCTTTTAAAAAAATGCTCGGATACTGAAAGAAGAACATCTTGTTGGGTTTGCAGACGAAAGAGCCCGGGGTGTATTTATGTTTGACCTCCTACCACATTCTGACTTTCCAATGAATCCGGGTTTACTCTTCACTGAAATGGCTCAGCTCCAGGAGCCCTTGGTGTGATTCTAACACTGTGTAGATATCGATTTTTCTTGCAGGTTAGTGGTTACTGTAACCACCACACTATTAAATCTCTCTCGTCCTCTTAGGGATGATTTCACGAGGGCCGTTCCACTCCCTTTGGTTGATATTTAACTCAATCCAGGGCTAATTTGAAGATAGCATTACTAGGATCAAAGTATCTTAAAATGCTTCATGGCTGAGAGCTCCCTACCTTGTATCATTTCAAGTTGTCTATCAAACACCGCAGCAGACAGAGGTTCGTCAGAAATGGGGCCTTTGGAGAACTCTGGCCTTGGTACTGCCGTGTTGCTCTCCGTCAGCTCCTGAATCAAAGCTTTGAATTGCTTACTGTGAACAGTGTCAACAGTCATTCACATAGGATAGGCTTCCTGCCTTATTTTGTTTGCTCCTGACTGTAGAAGATGACTTTTTTCCTCATGGCATTAACAGCAGATTGTTGTCGTGGTGGGATCACAGGTGTTATCCTCAACATATACATACATGGTGTGCCACAATACTAAAATATTAATTTGATTCTCGCCTTCTCCTTTTAGAAGTTTACACCCAATGAGCTTTCCAGTTAGCTGAGGGAAGGCACAACACGTCAGGCAGGTTATGATGGCCATTAACTCCCAACTACAATTACACAGGGACTTTCATTTACAATGGTTCTTAGGCATTCACCTTGCTACACCAGTTAAAATACACACTGCAAAATGAGTGGTGACTCTGATGTCAATAAAGAATTCTATATCCAGAACCGTAATACCTTGTTGATTACCCTTTAGGAGGTGCCTTGGTGACCCCAGAGTAGAGGGTGTAATTTAATGAAATCATTAACATTTCTATAAAGCCAACAATCTGATACATTCTCTTCAGGTTAGGCACTTTCACAGAACTAGCATAAGTGACTGTTCCACATGAAGCATTATCTTTTCTTGTACAACACTGAAAGCTTACATGCTGCTTGACAAATGTGAATTTTAAAAAGTAAGAATGATTGGCACTTGGTAACTTACACAGAAATAGAAAGTGGTACGAGAAAATTGCCCATTTCTTTTAGATTTACATTTTATATGTTTTTTTTTCTTTTAAGAAGCAATAAGACATGTAATTTCCATCCACTTCAACCAGTTATGTATGAAAGAGGCTACAAGTTCAGCTCTGTAGAAGCAAAGCAAGTCATGGGGAGAGGCATCACACCAGCAAAGAGGAGACAGCCTTCCCCTCCGCCTTCAGCTCTGCTGTACGAGAGATAGTCATTTTCAGGCCAAGCCCCAAATCCTAGGACTGAGATCCATGCCTCCTTAAAATGATACTGTTCACTCTTGGTTCCCTGACCCACCAGCCCCAATGTCTCACTTGTCAAATGTCTCTCCAGGTCTATGAATCGCAAGGAGAAAAAGGAGGCGGATAGGGAAGTAGAACCAGAGTTCACAGACAAAGACTTCTCTCTGTGAGTTAGATGCTCCAAACAATTTGGCATAGAACAATGATATTCTATTAACTCATTTATTTAGTCAACAAATATTTATTAATATAAAACAGCAAAACACCCAGCTTCGTGCATATGCCATGTTAACATTTCCTTACTGATCTTCATTGAAAAAAAAAATTTTTTTTTTTTTTAGATGGGGTTTCCCTCTGTCACTGAAGCTGGAGTGCAGTGGTACAGTCATAGCTCACTACAGCCTCAACCTTCTAGGCTTGAGCAATCTTCCCTCCTCAGCCTCCTGAGAGACTGGGACTACAGGCATGCACCACCATGCTTGGCTGATTTAAAACTTGTTTTTTTTTTTGTAGAGACTGGGTCTTGCATAGCCCAGGCTGGTCTCAAATTCCTGGGCTCAAGCAATCCTCCCACCTTGGCCTCCACTTTTCTGGGATTACAGGAGTGAGTTCATTACAACGAACCCGGCCCTTCATTATAATTTTGAAGATGTATAATGACAAAGTAATTGGTGGCTTCAACTCATAACAGAAATGCTATTTAGGGATCCTGATTTTTTTTCTGATAGGAATGCTCTGTCATGTCAATTTGCAGTCTGTATGCCCTTCATGGAACACAAACAACTGACCTCATGCTCTAACATACCTACGAAAATGTATATACAGGTTGAATATCCCTTCTCCAAAATGCTTAGGACCAGAAGTGTTTCAGGTTTCGGATTTTTTCAGATTTGGGAATATCTGCATATATATAATGAGGTGTCTTGGGGATAGGACCCAAATCTAAACACAATATATATTTACGTTTAATATATACCTTATATACATAGCCTAGAAGTAGTTTGACAGAATATTTTTAATAATTTTGTGCACCTATCACATGAGGTCAGGTGTGAATTTCCCACTTGTGGGAGTGTCAGCAATCAAAAAGTTTCAGATCTTAGAGCATTTTGGATTTTGAATTTTCAGGTTAGGGATGCTCAACCTGTACTGTATTGATAAGACCACATATTTATTTTTTTCTAGAATTTTCATTGTGACTTTTTTGTGGTTTAGCAGACTTACAGTCATCCCTTACTTAAGATTTAAAGAGTTCTCTCTAGTTTGCATTTTAGCATGGAAACATAATTATTCCTCTGAAAACCAGTCAAAGTGGCACTCTGCCTCTAAGTGCAGTTGTTATGAAAAGAAGTTTTTGGTCCTGACTGACAACCACCAAATTAAGAACAACAGGCAGTTTATAACAACATTTACTATGTTCACTGGGCCAGCAATGAGGTTCATTTTTTTCTGTATTTATCTGGGGAGAGGGGAATGTGAGGGCAAGAACTGGCTTATAGTATCCATTATGGTATTTGCAGCACTTAGCACATAGTAGGGAATTAATAAAAAATGAATATTGTTGATTTTACAGAGACTCCAAGAATGGAAGTAGCTTCTCAAGGTTACTCGGGTTGTAAGAAGTGGGAGTAGGGTTCAAAGTCTGGTCTGACTCCAAGGCCTGTGCTCTTTCTCTCATGACAAACTTGATGGACAGATTGGCCACCTTCCTGACTCCTTGCCTCTGTTTCCCCAGTTAAAGGTCACATCCTTACCTTGGCAGGCAGAGGAGGTGGAAGGAGGGGCAGGTAGTGTCTCGGTATGGCAGACATTTGCAAATGCCATCAACCCCTCTTCTGAGGCAGCCCTGAAAGAATCTTACCTTGACTTCTGTTTTTAATCGGGATCCCCTACCTAAGGCACACTGAAATATTAATATATTCCAGGTTATGCTCTAGACTAGACATAGATAACACGAAACCCCATAAACATAAGGGCCAAGACAGTAGTCCTTAGGAATGTGCTGATCGTGTTCAACCTATGTGAGGAGAAAGATCCTCAATTATAAGCCCAAATACAAGGTATTAGCAAGAGAGATTTAACACCTACAGTCACACTTGGAGTTACAAGGTGTTAATGAGAAAGACATACCAAGGAATATATTTTTACCCCCGTTGGCCGCGTGGCTTCACTATTGGTGTAGAATATTTGAAACCTCAAGTTGTGAAACTCTGAACCAGGAGGGTTTCCTGTATTATGAATGATGTCATCTTTAAGATGAGGGACTTTCGGTGAAATGCAGGAACATTCAGGGTGATGTGTTTTCAGCAAGCAGGAGCTTGAATTTATGGCAGAGGGGAGTGTGTGAGTTGACCAAAATGGAGAATGATGAGAAGTAACTAAATTATGTATGGCAGTCTTTACCGAGCAGAGGAAGGAAGCAAGCTTAATGATGTTGTGGTTAAAGGACCAGCAGCAATTGGTGATGTATGAGTTGTAGGTTGGTAAGAAGAGAAATGGATCTATGAAGACCCAAAGACTATATATGAGTGTGACAAAGACCAAGCAGTGGATTTGGGAGGAGGAGGGAAACCAGGGGCTAGGATATATGACACACTTTAGCGGCAACAAGACAGCCACGTAAAGTCAGCTTGACATTAAAAATCATCATCTTAATCTATGTGGCTCTTTCAAGCCTGAGTCTTATCAAGGCAAAAAAAAAAATCTATAGTTAACGATGAAGTATTTCTCCCTTTTGCTTTCCCGGCATCCACCAAGAGCAGTACATAATTTAATTATTGAATCTACAAGCTGGACCATGAGATGAAGAATGATGTGTCTGCTGTAGTGAGAAATTAGATAGAACCAACTGTTTACTCTCATCATTCTTCCTCTGTTAGGCTAAATTAATATAGTTAACAAGCTTTTGTTTGGAATAGCAGTTCGAATCTGGGATGTGCAGATCAGAACTGATGATTATTACAGTAGCTGTTATTTATGGAGTGCTGACAGTACCCTCAAGTCCCATGAGTGAAACGGAAAGGGGTTCTTCTGTCATTCTCTGTGCTAGAACCACAGTAAGGGGCTAGACGTCTGCACAGGGTAACCAAGTTCATGAAAACCAGATTTAGTTGCTTGGGGGATACGACTCCAGAAATGTCACTGAAGGTCTTTCCTATTGCCCTGTTTTTCTCATCTTTGAAACAACTGCAACAAAATGTCCACAATATAAGCGGGCGAGCATTACCAGGAGGTAACATGTAGTTGGGGTGCATGTGCGGTGATACTCGAGCAAGGCGCGGCAGGCTTTACCAAACACCTGAGGCCCTTCCGCACAATTTGAGCAGAAACTGCAAGCCTGTCCCTGTCAGGCACAGCCAAATGCAAATCTAACTTCGAGGCACTGAGCCTCGAGGCACAGCGCCCCCGCCCGACCCAGTTCCCTGCCCCATCCAGTGTGTGAAACTATGACCCAGCCACCGGCCAAGGTCCCCACGGGGACGCTGCGACACAGCGGGCTCACTCCAGAGACCCAAACCAGGTCTCCCCACCTCCCACCCTGCCAGTTCCACGGCACTAGATTCTTGGGGTCGTCTTTTAATCACAATCTCTATAGCCGTGTCTCTAAGCAGTTGATGGAACACGGATGGTGGGGAAAACCTCACCACCACCACCACCAAACCAAGCAGCCCCCGACGGTCGTGCAGTCAGGCCCGGGAACGCCCAATTCGCGGCCACCCAGCGCCACGCGTGACCCGGGCAGCGGGGCGACCTCGGGACGGTCTGGCACCCGGGAAGTAGTTTGTGCTCGGGCTCTGAACACCGCCGGCCGGACCGTGGGCTGCGTCACGGGGACCGGGAGGCGTACGGCGACGCGGAGCAGCGCCTTTGCGGCGTGCGACCCGCACCCGCCGTCCCTCCCTCCCCGCAGGGCTTCGGCCCCCCGGGCCGGCCGCCGTCCTGCGAACGCGCGGCGTCCGGGCCGCTGCCCCCTTCCGGCCCCGAGGCGGCCCCGCCTCCCCTCCCGACTTCCTTCCCTGAGCGCGGCGGCGGCGGGGACGAGCATCGGCCTGCGCGCGGAGCCGGCACCGGATGGTGGGCGGGGGCCAGCCGTGCGGGTACGCGGCCCGCGCGCCCCTAGCCACCGCCGCGTGGCACCGTCCCGAGCGCGTGGCGCGGGGCGCCGGCTGCCGGGCGGGGGCCTGGGCCGGGGCCACGGACGCTGAGGGCGCCTCGGCCGCGTTCAGCCTTTAGATCGGAGAATGCGGGCGGGGTGGGAGCGCTCGGGGTCCCCGCCGTCACTCCAGGGTCGATTTCTCGGCGGGCGCCGCGGCCTGTGCGAGGCCGGTCCCCTCGGAGTGCCCCGGGAGGTGGTGCTGGGCGTCTGAACATCACATCCCTTCCTGCGCCCGCGTGTGGGGTGGGAATGCCGGGTGTAGGCCCTGGATCAGAGCTGACGGGGTTGCGAGCGGCGTGGGGTGTGCCTGGGACGGTGACCGAATGTGTCTTCCTGAATCGTTGTATTCGAGCTCCAGTTCCCTCTGTTTCTACAGCTGGGCCTCAGTCCTCACAGGGCTCCAGTGGGCGTTCAGCCACGCCAGGAGAAGGCGTCCCGGGGACTAACAGGACCCTTACCTCTCCTGCCCTTCCCTCGCCCCCCCATGGCTCCCTCTCCCTCCTATTTAGTAGGTACTTCTCTAGAACCCCACAGCGATGATGGATGCTGGCCCTAAAGCCAGGTGGGAAAGCAGGCTGATTCAGCACCTGTCTTTTCCTGTTAGGGGGGTTGCCAGGCCTCTCAGATTTGGGGCAACGTAATTAGTGGGTGACCATGGTTCCCAGCACCTACTCTCCACTGCATACTAGTCTTAGGCACAGCCGCCCTGCACTGCAGCATATGCCTAAATAAAGTGTGGAGCCTGAAGCAGAAGTTTTGGGAGATGCTTGCCTTCCTGTAGACCACAATCCTCGCCTTTCTCACGATTTCTCCATGGTAGCCACCCCGTTTTTCTGTTGTCTTCTTTCCTTGCCCTTGTTTCATTCCTTTTGAAAGCGACCACTTCCCCTGAAGTTCTAGGACCCCCTTCGTGGGCTCTCCCTGTTGTAGACAGCCTGTGCTTGCCCCTGGTAAACTACGTTCCAAAAACCTTGCTTTAGGAGTAGCACTTGACGTTTTTCATAGTTTCTTCTCATGTAATTCATTACTCACAGTTGATAACTTCTGTCCCTTCTGGAGTATTGAGGGGAAAGAGAAGGGAAAAATTATCTGGTTAATATCAGAGTTGGGAAGACTTCAGATGTGTTCTTTGAATCCATCTGGCATGGATAATAATCCTGTGTGGTTTAGGATACGTTACCTAAGTTCTCTGAGTCTGTGTAAGATGGGATGGCACTGTCTACCTTAGGTATGAGTAAGGCAAGTGACATGATGCGTATAAACTTTAACAATGTCTGGAATCTCTAGATCATCAATAAATATTTCTTTTTTCCACCCTCCTCCTGTGCTGACTCCGTTTTGTAAGGGAGACAGGTAAAGGACAGAACAATTTGTAGGCCAGCGTAAAAAATCCTATGAGAAAGCAGTAAATAGATGAAATATTTGGGAACGTGAAGCTATAGATGCCAAATTCAAACTTCTGAAATAGGAAATTTCTTAAGTTTTTACTTAAGACCAGAGATTGTTTAGGGCTCATGTGCTGTGATTTCTGATTGATAAATGTAGCTGAAGTTGCCCATGTTTAGAGATTTAAAGGTTCAGTGTGGTTGGATTGAACTGGAAAACAGACTTACTAAAATGCTTCACTAAACTTCTGTTTTGTCATGTTTTTCTTCCAGACCCAACATGAGTGAAGTTTCCTGCAAGAAACGGGATGACTATTTGGAATGGCCTGAGTATTTTATGGCTGTGGCCTTCTTATCAGCACAGAGAAGCAAAGATCCAAATTCCCAGGTAAGTGAATTTCACAGGAGAATGCTTAGATACTCACAGGCAAAGAGATTACTGCACATGAGCAGAAAGGGGAGACTCAGTGGACACCTATCAACTTAAAAGTGCAGGGTCGGTCTGCCTTTTGTGCTGCGTTTCTACAAGCTTAGTTCTTCCTATGAGACAGAAAATTGTCACATGCCGTTGTTAACTGCCTCTTGTGCCCGTTCTGGGACTAGGGGTGCACTTTCCTTGGCTTGTGGGCGCTGCCACAAAAAAAACAGGCAAGGAGACTGACAGCTCTCAGCACCTGCAGCAGCTGTGCATCTGTTTTGAGTTCTGCAGTCCCCCTGGTTTTATTCCCTGCTTCCCCAGCGGCAGACCAGCCAGTTGTAGGCACCAAGCCTTTGGGCATGTTTCCTTCTAGGTCGGTGCCTGCATCGTGAATTCAGAAAACAAGATTGTCGGGATCGGGTACAATGGGATGCCAAATGGATGCAGTGATGACCTGTTGCCTTGGAGAAGGACAGCAAAGAATAAGCTGGACACCAAATACCCGTACGGTAGGGCAAGTTTTATGTCCCGTTCTGCTTAGTGACATAGCCTGGTGAGTGCCTAATTAAGAAAGTTGGTCAGAAGGCATCATGTCCCTTTTGTCATCAACAGCTAGAAAGAAGAATATCCTACTGCACTACCCCAATTTCCTGGCCTTGTCTCTTAAGTTCCAAAGAGAGCTACGGAGAGAAGCATGGTAGTGGCCACACAGGCTGGCCCTGAGATCCGGGGCTCTGCTGCCTGTGCTGAGCTTGGCAGGCTTCACTGGCAGCCTGCTGGCCTGCACAACACCAGAGCATTGATAGTCGGCTTCTCTGCAGAGGGTCACAGCCCCTTGCAGAGATAGCTGAGGGATGTGCATGGTGTCTCTGCGGGTTCTTTTTTTACTACTCGGAAGCAGGGTCGGCTAACCAGGGGCTGGCTCGGGCTTTGGTCTGATGAGAAGCAGTCTTCATTCAGTCCATGTGCCTGATGAGAACATCTGGCTCAAGCTCATTGCCGGGAAGCAGGAATCAAACTGTGAACTAGACATCAGGAGATGGAGGATCCAGTTGCTTCCTCCAGTTACGGGGGATGCTGCAATTTCACAGTAGGCTGTGGTCAGACCAAAAGCCAGAAGCGAGGCTGGGCGTGATGGCTCACGCCTGTAATCCCAGCACTTTGGGAGGCTGAGATGGGCAGATCACCTGAGGTCAGGAGTTCGAGACCAGCCTAGCCAACATGGTGAAACCCCACCTCTACTAAAAGTACAAAAATTAGCTGGGCTTGGTGGCAGGTACCTGTAATCCAGCTACTCAGGAGGCTGAGGAAGGAGAATCGCTTGAACTCGGGAGGTGGAGGTTGTAGTGAGTGAAGACTGCGCCACTGCACTCCAGCCTGGGCGACAGAGTAAGACTCTGTCTCAAAAAAAAAAAAGAAAAAGCTAGAAGTGTAGAACTGTAAACCTTTGGCTTAACTGTCTCTGGATTTTCACCTTGAAATTAGGGAAGGCTGCTTCTTAGAGTTTGTTGCCTGTCTGAGCCCCGGGGAAAATTCCTTCAGAGATTGCCTGGGAGGGTCCAGCCATAGCTTTACTTTTCCTTGCATTCCTCCGAGAATATGCAACTGATGCTGGAAAAGAGGCAAATCATGCTGCGTATGCACGTTGCTGATTTTTTGTAAGGTTAGGCCCTGTATTTTATGTCTGAAAATGAACAGACTGGCGCTGTTGGAAGTGAAGGTAGAGTGAGGCCATCCAAATGGGAAAGATTGTGCCTTCAGGCCAAGGCGTGATGTACGACCTTTCTTCTTTATTGACTTTCCTGGTAGGTTTTCCTCTGGGTTTTTCTCTTGAAGAATTCCAAGTCTACATTTAGTCTAATTTATATATTTTTACTAACGTTCCTGGACCTCGATCATGTTAAATAAGCCCCATAAATTTCTTTCTAAATTGCCTAGGGGCAACTCTGCCATGTTTGAATGAAAAAGGAAAGAGGTACCTGGAGGGAGAGGAGGAATTGAGCACTGCAAAGCAGTCTGGGTTTCCAGGGTGTGAAAAGTAGTTTAGGGATGAAGGGGACTGAATCGTCAGATCCTCGATTTAACTTCACCCCTCCCTGGTAGGAGTGGGAAGAGAGGATCGGAGTTGGGGGAGGGTAAGACTGTCTTCTCAGCCCAGCTTCAAAGCTGGTGGTAGTGGATGACTAATTAGAAAAATGCGCTGACTCAGAGAAACTTTGTCATCCTGATTTTGATTCTATAAGCTTTTGATGGTAAGAAAGAAGGGAAGTGATTAGTTGTTTTTAAGTCCATGCAAAGATAATTTTTCACAGTGCGGTTCAATGTTCCATATAAAAACGGTGAAAGTGGAGGCTCGATGTTAAAGATCTGCATTGAACTGTGTGACGGCCACAGTCAATATTTCACCGAGTCTAGACGGTGAAATATTGGCCCTTGGGCTGGGCTTTGATATGGAGGAATTCTGGGGGGATGGCAGTCCGTCATACTCAAGCTGGTGCAAAAGATACCCGTGGTTGGACAGTGCAGAGGGGTCCTGGGTGAGCACTGAGCGGGCCTCCCAATGGGGCCTGTGCCTTCTTCAGTCACCCAGAGCCCCCAGCAGATCTGTAAGCAGTGACCTAGAAGCCAAGGGCCATGCAGTACATTTGCAGCACCTGCCCCACACCCCAGACTTCCCAGCTCTCCTGACTTCCCGTGTAGCTGATTTTGTTGGTTATGAGACACTGCCTTTTGTCCAAATTGAGGAGAGTACCTTTCAGAGCCCCTTTCTAGAAGGAATTTTTTTAAAAACCTACATAGGTATTTGTCCAACTTCACTGATTGTTTTTTACTGAATAGCTCCTGAGCTTCTGGGCACTGGTTGTCTGTCTGCATTATTTTTTATTATCCATATGATACCTCTAGGTTTTCAAAGCTCTTTGCCCTTACTTATCAATTATTCATTTATATGTAGCTATGTTAGAATGTCGACAATTTTCTTTCACGAGAGTAAGCTTGTAATTTGATGTACCATAAAAGTTGCAGAAGGTATTAAATGGTTTTTAAAAGGCATTTAGTATTACTACCACCATAATACAGTAAAGATGGGCTTTAAGTCTAAATGATGATGACTGTGTATAAACTGTACACTTGTTGTCTTCTCAAGGATTTTCAGGCCACAGAGAAGTAAATGTTCGGATTGCCTGGGATGTCACAGAAATGTTTGCTGATAATTGACTCAAATGCAAAGTCTTTTTTTTTTTTTTTTGCTTTCGTTTTAAGATTTTCAAAATTAATTTAAAAAATAAGGGGATGCTGCCTGGAGTTGGATAGCTCAACCCATTCTTTCCTCATCTACATTAACGCTGACTGAGCTGCTGTAGCAGGAAGGGTAAATTCATAGGTTATGTGTTAATCCCTGTAAAGGAGCTTTAGAGATTATCTCGAGTTCTAGACAATGATTTTTAACTCTTTTGAATGTGCAGGACCCTCTTTTAAATGCTGAAAAACTTCTAGGACCCCTGCATAATGCTAAATTCTTGGTATCTTTTGAGTAAGAAACTCCACAATGACAAAAACTCCTTGGCATCCGTAACATTTTTTGTTAATTTGAACTTTATTAATTGGATAGCATGTATGTATGTTTGGGAAAAGTTTATGTGTGTCCTGGACATGGGATTTATCCAGCTGTGGCTATGCTTGGACCCCTTGCAATACCTTAGTAGTGTCTCAGGGTTCTAGGCCCACAGGGTCTAAGCCTCCTCCTTTCTTGTAAGTAACTTCTATAATGTCACACATGCAGGGTGACATCTCCTAATTCCAAGGTCAGTGCTCTTCCTGCTGCGTCCCTGTGTCTCTCCTGTGGGGCACATGAATTCAGCTGTACTGAAATGCCAATCATTGTCTCGTTTTTTTTTTGCAGTTGATCAGACTGAGATTCCCATAAAATAACTCCTCAGAGATCAGGAGCTCGGGGAGGGGTGGCCTGTGCCTGGCATCATGCAGAAAGCCACGTGCGTGGCTCACTGTAACATTTCTTCAAAGGGGAGTGCAGTGGACTGAATGTGTCTCCCCCCAAATTCACATGCTGAAACCCTAATTCCAATGCGCTGATATTTGGAGGTGGGGCCTGGGGTGACGTAATTAGGCCATGAGGGTGGAGCTCTCCTGAATGGGGTTGGTGCCCTTCTAAAAGGGACCCCAGAGAGCTCAGTTACTCTTTTTCCATGTGCAAGGATAGGAGAGGAGATGGCTGTCTGCAACCCTGAAAGGAGACCTTGCCAGAACCTAACCATGCTGGTGTCCTGACTTCCAGCCTCCAGAACCATGAGAAATAAATGTCCGTTGTTTCTCAGCCACCCAGTCTCTGGGACTTTGTTATAGCAGCCCCAAGGGACTGTGACAGGGAGCTTGAGAACTGTGTAAATTTGAGTTTACCAAATAACATACAACTTAATACTGCTTTATTAATTCCGTAAGTCGGAAGTCATTAGTCCTGATTGATGCCTTGTGGGGAGGAGGGAAACACACACTACTTGTAACATAATAGGAAGATGGAGCTTTTCCTGGGCTGTGTCTCTAGAGAGGTATTTTTAAAGGGTGTTTTTGTTCTTCCAGCCTTGGGATCAAAACTTCATAAAACTATTTTATTATAATGTAGTATTAATGTGGAAAATGAAAATTCCCTCTGCTAAAGAAGCTTTTTATTCCATCCTTTTCCTGAAAAATCCAAAAGATAATATGATGTCAGTAACATTAAGTGGCAGGAAGAAGGCAATGTTATTATACTAAGAATCTTTTCAGATGAATGACAATGAAAAAAGAGGAAGCAGCAGATTTATCTAATTTACAAGATTAAAAACCTTGGGAAGATTCTGATTTTCATGAGGGGGTGGGTTGCTAAACCCGTGCTGATGTATTCAGTTGACATTTTTCGTTCCTTTTGCTTTGTGGAATTCATTGTAGTGAAGCACATTTAATCAAAATACCGATGTTATCAAATGGAGGTAAAATACTCTTGGTGATTCAGATATCACTCTTTCCTTGGGTTTTCATAACCAATTTTGATGATATAGTTTACAAATTAGAGAGTTGGAGAATTAACTTGTTCTCGTTGTTAAACTTAAGGGAATTTTTAGTAATGCTTGCCACACGTATCCAGCTGCCCAGCACTTGTGGCCTTGCTGATTTCTGCTGGCGAAGGGCTCTGGGTTTTGGTGAGTGCCTCTGTGCTTGGCCTCCTATCCCACCCAATGGACCAGGGAGCCAGGGTTGCTTGGCCTGCTGCATCTCACTGCACCAGGGAGGGAACTGTAGAGTCTCAATGTCCCCAAGAGTCGGGGGTGGCCTCACTCTGAGTGCATTGGGCAGAAATGGAGATGTGGGGCCCTTACCCGCGTCAGTTCCTATGTCTACAGGGATACTCTAAAAAGGATGTAATGCTGGGAAGGAAAATGCTGAAAAACCTGGAATTAATTAAGGCGAAAGAGTTCAGCAGAGCATCTTAAACACCTTTACCAGTGTGGGGCAGTGCCTCTTTAAATTCTCTATTTAAATTTCATCTTTATTTTTCAGACTTAGCATATTGTTAAGCATGCATAGATGTCACTTTTGTGATTACTTAGCCATTTACTTTACCCCCTTGAACACTGACATTTTCCTGACTGCCATGCACGTGATATATTTCTTTGGCATCCGAAAGGTTAGTGTTGAGAAAGTAATTTATCAAGAAGTTAGGAGGCTGATCCTTCTTAAGATATGACTTCCTCACAACTTGTAAGAGCTTCTTAGTAATTAAGATCAAATTTGTTCTTTCAGTCCTGAAATTGAATGTCCTCTGGTTTTGTTAGTCAGCCCATGAATTTGATAACTTGCTGTTTCTTTTCCTGCAGAATTTAATTTCACTTATAGCTTCCTGCCGCTCCTCCCCTGCCTGGCCATCTAGTAGTTGTGGCCCGACAGCAGGTCTAATTAGGGACTTTTGTACAAAACTACTGTTATAATCAATGGAAAACCTTTGAACAATTGCATAGAAAAGAAATTAAGTAGATTATTTTTACGAATCAAGGGGCAAACTCAGCTGTGATTGTGTGGGGTTTTAGATAAACAGAGGAACACACCAGTGTATATGTGAGTCTTCTCCCACCCACTAAAATCAACCAGCTCCATGTAAGCATGTTTTACTTTAAGATATAATTGTTTATAAACAGTTTTCGGAAAGGAATAAATAACGATATTTTAATATAATTTATTTTGATATTTATGTATTTTTATAGTTACAGAGTTAATTATTTTTAAAGTGCTAGAGTTTACTATTTTATTATGAATATCTACAAAAGACATATAGTAACAAAATAACTCCTTGTTTCGAAGAGCACATGTTAGGAAAAGCTGAAATGTTTGGGGATTGGACCCACCTATGAAAATACACATATCTGTCTCCTTTCTATAGAAAGTGATTTTTGAGTCAGTTCACCTCATAGAAGTTTGAAATAAAACTTAATCTAAAGTAGTGGTTCCAAGGTTCCCAGAAGTGGGTTGAAGTTTATCTTTGTACTATAATCTCTCAAGATAAAAGGTTTGTTGAAAAATTAGTAGCCTTGATAAAATGTCAGGAGCACATGCAAGCTAATTTAGAAAACAGCTATGTTAAGTATTTGAGCACATTAATGATCTGAATACAAATGGATATTCCTTCATTTCTTTTTCTTCTTCTTTTTTTTTTTTTTTTTTTTTTGAGACAGTCTTGCTCTGTCACCCAGGCTGGAGTGCGGTGGCACAATCTCGGCTCACTGCAGCCTCCACCTCCAGGTTTCAAGCGATTCTCCTGCTTCAGCCTCGGGGTGGCTGTGATTACAGGCACGTGCCAGCACGCTTGGCTACTTTTTGTGTTTTTAGTAGAGATGGGGTTTCACCATGTTGGCCAGGCTGGTCTCAAACTCCTGACCTCAGGTGATCCACCCGCCTCGGCCTCCCAAAGTGCTGGGATTACAGGCTTGAGTCATGGCACCCGACCACTTCTTTATATCTTTAAGTTTGCTAAGTCTTTGCTTAGAAACACAGGGATCACTTTTTGGTGTGGTTACCTGAGAATGATTACTCTCATAGTCTTGATTCTGGTGATCTGTTCTATGTCAGTTGTGCTGATTTGACTGATCTTCTCTGAATTGGCCTAAATGACTAAAGATTTATTGTATTTTGAGTTTTTTTCATCCAGAATCTCCCTTCAGAAGCTTTGTTAATACTAGCTATGTTAAAGTAGAATATGAATATATTGTTTGCTCCCAGAAATACACAAGAAAACCTAGTTCTCAGAGATTTTTGCAAATGTTTGTATTGCTTTTTACTTTTACTTTCTGAAGACTTTTTTTTATCTGGGTAGGGATATGCATGTCTGTAATACGCACATTAGCTAAGTAAAGTCTCATAGTGCTTAAAGCAACAATTGCCATATTCACACGAAAGAATCCTGGCGCCGCCTTAAGGAGCCAAGGGTTCCAGGTTTGGTATGTTGATGTCCAGTGACTGTGGGGTTGTTAGAGGCATCACCTGACATTTATTTCTCAATATCTCTATGAAGTAAATTATCACTGAAGATTCTTCCAGTTCTCTTATTCCAAGGAAAAATATAAGTATTATAGCTTTGATGGCATTAGATTAGTATCTTTTTCTCAGCTTACGGAGTTCTGAAAGCGTTCTCGGTCAAATCAGAGCTGTAAAAAGCTGTTGGAGGCAATGCCACAGGGAGAATGTGCATGTGTACATATGGATAAATTAATAGAAACAGGCGCCTTTCCCTCCCCCCTCTAGCGATTAAAGTCTGGCACAGTTCTAAGATGAATATAAACCATATGGAGATCGGATGTATGAATAGGAGAGGACAGTCAGACTGTAGGTTACTCCACAGACATGCAGATTAAAAGATATTGGATGAGAAAAGGTTGGATAACAGCAATAAAGAAAAAGATCCTAGCTGAGTATGGAGTGCACGCCTGTAATCCCAGCACGTTGGGAAGCCGAGGCAGGTGGATTGTTCGAGTTCAAGAGTTCAAGACCAGCCTGGGCAACATGGCGAAATCCCATCTCTACAGAAAATACAAAAATTAGCCGGGTATTGTGGCGTGCAGCTGTAGCCCCAGCTACTCCAGGGAGGCTGAGGTGGGAGGATCGCTTGAGCCCGGGAGGCCAAGGCAACAGTGAGCCAAGATTGCACCACTGAACTCCAGCCCGGACGACAGAGTGAGAGACCCTCTCTCAAAAAAATTAAGAAAAAGATCCTATGTCTAAGTGAAAGAAAATGTATGATTACATGGGACACGCTTAAAACTCTTTGAAAGAGACAAAAGGTTAAGACCAAATAGAAAGAAAGGACTTTAGAAATTCTTTGGAGAACAAGTCAGCGTGACAATATTTATTCAAACAGAGATGCTTGCTTGACATTGGGAAACCCCTGTGATAAATGCGGGATACTGGTGATGGCAGGAGAGTTGCAATGCAAGGGAATGGACGCTCTCCTCTGCTGATGCTGTCTGAAGGGTCGGGGCCAACCAATTAGTGGAGGTGTAAATTTTCTCTGTGCTTCTTTCAAATGATAGATGCCATAGTAAATTTAAAATATTGAATATGATAACTGAGCATGAATTTTTTAATTCTGCAATTAAAAGACTTTGTTCAAAATGCCATTAATTTTGAGTTTAGGTGAATAAAGGGAAGCAGAATTCTGTCGTTTTTCCTTCTCCACGTGAGTTATCACTTTTTAGGAATTAAAATAAGTACTAATGAGTCACCTATTCTCTTACCAGTTTCAGTTGTCTGCTGGTGATGGGGATGTTTCTGGAGTCATCTTTCTTTCTTTTTAAAATCGTAACTCTATTTTATAATGCGTTGGAGTTTTTCAGACACCATCACATGTAGTCATTCAGCAGACACTTCTAGGGCATCTATTATGTGTTTTACATGCCGGGCACTCTGCAGAGGTCAACAGAATGCCATGGGAGGGTCTGTGTTTTTGAAGAGTTTGCAGACTAATTGTGGAGGAGGTAGACATTAATGAAACAAACAGATATGATTGAATGTTCCCTTCTGAGGCAGTCACTTTTTTTTTCTTTTTTAATGAGACGGGGACCAGACCCCGAATCTGCCAGCCCCTTGATCTTGGACTTCCCAGCCTCCAGAGCTGTGAGAAATACCTTTCTGATGTTTAGAAGCTACAAATTTATGATATTTGTTAGAGCCGCCCATACAGACTAGGACAGGTTGTGTGTATGAACTGGATCGTTCTGGGGCAAGAGTGGCAACAGGGACTCGCCAGCCGGGAGGTGACGCAGTCTACGATGCGAGGACCTTGGAGGGGGTGGGTGCTGGGGCTGGAGAGGCTTGGCTGGAGATAGGGTATATTCTAGGGGCAGCATCAGGAAGATGGCATGATAAAGGGTGGAAGAGGTAGATTGACTCCCCCCAAACAGTTCTGGCTGCAGCAGCTAGACGGGCATACAGAGGAGGAGAAGCAAGATTTTGGGACGATCAAGGAAGATTTAGACACCTGAAGGCTGAGGTGCCCATGAGAGCTCCCCGCAAAGGGTCGGGTGGTCAGGTGGGTATATGAGTTGGGGATTAGTCCAGACTGGCTCCGTCAGTACAGGTGTGTCAGTGCCAGCGACCTGGGTGGCTGATCAAGGAAGCATGTGCAGAGGCAGGAGGAGTAGCTGTGGCTAAGCCCTGAGGGCTCCAGCGCTTAAGGTGGTTGGAGGAAGAAGGGCCCGTGAGAAGGAGCACACAGAGCAGTGTTTTAAGAAAGAAGGCCTCACTTTGGGAGGCCGAGGCGGGCGGATCATGAGGTCAAGAGATCGAGACCATCCTGTCCAACATGGTGAAACCCCGTCTCTACTAGAAATACAAAAATTAGCTGAGCATGTTGGTGCACGCCTGTAGTCCCAGCTACTTGGGAGGCTGAGGCAGGAGAATTGCTTGAACCCGGGAGGCGGAGGTTGCAATGAGCCGAGATCACGCCATTGCACTCCAGCCTGGTGACAGAGTGAGACTTTGTCTAAAAAAACAAAGAAGGAGGGCATGGCAGCTGTATCGGAGGTTGCCAAGAGGCCTAAGATTAAAACGTGTTCATGGGGTTCAGCAACGTGGAGGTCAGAGATGCTATTGCCAAGTACAGATTCAGCCAAGTATAGTTTCAGCGGAGCAATAGGGTTGGAAGCCACGTTGGAGCCACTTGAAGGAGAACAGAGGGCGAGACAATGGGGACAGGTTTATTTAGATCGGGCTTTGGGATGTGTGGCCGAGAAGAGAGCAGAGCAGTGGGGTGGTGGCTGGAACGGAGATGACGCCGCGGGAAAGGATTGCATTGTTTGTAGGATGAGAGAATCTGGTTTTGGCTTTGGTTTTTGCTTTTCTGCAGCAGACATTTGTTTGCTGATGGGAATAGTCCAAGACAGAGAGAGTGAGATAGAGATTTCTGGAACAGAGTCAAGGTGTTCAAGGCTGTGAGGATTGGTCTCTCAGACACCCTGGTTGGTAATAAGAGGAAGGACTGAGGGGGGAGGTAATAAGAGGAAGGACCCAGCAGACACAGGGTCCTGGAGGGAAAGGCAGAGTGTGATCAGTTGCAGCATTCTGGTGGAGGAAGCTGGGAGTTGGAGCTTGGATGCTGGGAGGAGAGAAGAGATGATTGTGTGGAGTGGGAGAGGAATGTCCTAGGAATGTAGGGCAGTGTCAGGAGCTCACATCTTAGAATCGCGAGTTGGGCGGTTGCTCCCCATTTCTACCTGCCGACACAGGCTGCCTGAGGCTGTCCAGGGAGAGCTGGAATTAATTAGAACACACATCCCAACTCCTCTTCCAGTGCCCAGTGCTCAGGCCCGTTTCCCCTCTAAACACTATTAACACACGAAGGAGGCTTTTAAGCTCCGTGATGCATATTTGCATCACAGTACTATCAACGCTGATTAGTGCTCTGTTTCTCTTGGTGCTATTGTCACGCATTTTAGGCATCACGCGTGCATTTCACATGAACAATGGGAAGGGAGTTGGCATGGCCTACCGTGGATGCAGTACAGCTATTTCCACATCCTCCTCCTCCTGACCTGATTGTGTGCCCTTAGCACATAGGGAGGCAGCGTAATTAGAGTTCTGGGGGCTTTATTACCAATAATGGCCTTACCACAGTCAGAAATCTCTTTAGCCCCGAGCACTACCATTGGGGCTAAGTGGCTCCCCTGGGCTCCGTGAGTTGTCACCCGCAGCTTTAGCAAGAGGCAGTGACGAAGTGGGCAGGGATGGGGAGCAGAGTGGGAGAGAGGGAAAAAGAAATGGGTGTTCTCGCAGGCAGGCTGGATTGGGCAGGCCAGGACAGCCTGGTCTCAGGTGGGCACGTGTGGGAGAGGGTGGGAAGCACTCACGTGTGGCAAGTAGCTCGTCTGTGCTGTGCTCTTGACAGATGTTAGTCTTTCTAACAGTTCTTGGAGAGGGATTTTTCTCTCTATGTCTCAGGTCTGGAGGCTGAGGCTGAAGAAGATGCTTGACTGATAGGTTGGGGGCAGTGTGTGAGGACAGAGTAGGGAGGAAGCAGAAGAGACAGGCAGTACCTGGGGTCTCCAAGACTCCTGAGTGCATTGTCGCAGGAGCGGAGACAGAAGTTCTTGCCTCAGCCTTCAGGGCCCTGGGCTGTGGGCAGGCAGGTGGGTGCCCTGGGAGTGGAGGCTTCCCTCAGAGCCTGTAGGATGGGCTGCCTTTTACGTGAGTGACCCACCACTTTCTCCCCAGACCTTGGTAGAATTCCTTTGCGCTGTCATTTTCTTCTAGCAGAGCCCTCCTCTCTGGACACAGGGTGGAAACAGAACAGACCCCATACATTTTCCAGGCATGCGGCGGGTTTCTGCACATCACCCCTGTTTCTCGTCTTTATTTTCACACGCAGAATTACACTGTCGTGCCTCTCAGGTGGAATCATGTGTCCCTCCGTGGCGGGAGGCCTCAGTTACTTTATCTTCTGAGTAGAAAGGCCACACTGTGCCTGGGGCTGGGCTGGGGGCAGGAGTGTCTCGACGCCAAGGACAGGTAGGCTGTCGGGTGCAGCGTGATGGGGGAGGCAGAAGCACTGTCACTTGTCCCTGATCAGGAAGACCCGGTTCCTGCCAGCCAGTGTCTTTCTCAGGAAACAGGTCCCATTCTGAGTACTGGTGACAAAGGCCCTGTTTGCAGAGTTCTTTGGAGTTCACACAGCGTTTTCCTACTATGTCCCTCACTTGCTGTTCGTGTGACCCTGTGAGATGGGAAGGGGCAGGTGTTGTTATTCCTGTTCGTAGCTGAGAGAGGCTGGAACTTGAACAGGGTATTACCTTTGTGTAGGCACATCCTAGGATTTAAATCCCTTTGTTCTGAAAAGACATTTGTAATCCAAATACATTTTTCTACAGAAACAATGTTACTTGAAGATTCTGTTCCCCTTGCACCTGCGAGCAGTGCCTGGAACCCCCGTTTCCTGGATTTTCTCAGCACTCCTTCAGCAGGCCTGCTGTGTCGCTTTAGCTTGCGCTGGGCCCAGCTGGTGTGAGCTCTGCAGGGGCCAGACCCGCCTCCATCCCGCAGCCCACACCCAGCCCTGTTAGCTCTCCACCCGGTGCAGGCCAGTTTGCAGCCAGAACTTACCAGGACATACCTGGGAAACTGTGGAAGTTTTAAACTGTTTTATTTTCTTGCTCCAGTCCTGTTACTAAGGGCTGCTCCCCTGGGTGAGGGACAGGCCTCTGTCTGAGCAGGCTTAGAGGGATGTAGGCTTTGGAGCAGTCCAGCAGGCTGGCAGGAGGAAGACAGGGCCTGAGACGGGAGAGGGGCGGGGCACAAGAGGGGCTTGTCTGGTGGAACCATCTTAGGGAAGTGGTATCTGTTGATTTCTATATGGTGCCCCCCTCCCCAGTTCCACCTTTATTTCAAATCATTTGAAAACCCTGATAATGAGCCGGATTGCTACTTTACTAATAGGAACTTCATGCAGGAGAGATAAGATAGAGAGGTGACATTATTTGGGACCAAATTCTAGAAATCTTTGCTTTAGATTTTGGGGAAGCCATAATTGGGAACACTTTATAAGCTTTTGGGAGAGTGTACTTGGTGGGGGTTGAGGGGGCTTAATTGTCGCGGCTATGCTGTTGTTAAATTATTGACGTGAAGGATAGGTACTCCGGAGGCTGGCAGTGACATATGAGGCCCTGTCAGGATATCTTTCAATAATTAAAAAACAAGTAGTTGAAATTCCATTTTAGTTCTAGAAGCTGTGAAGCAGTTCCATAAATGGATCAGTTAGAGGAGCAAGTGTGTACCCCATCCCTTAGCAGAAGTTTCCATCAGGCATCTGTGGGCAGTGGGAGCCGGGGCGGGGGTGCCTGTGCTCCCAGAGACAACGCGTCCAGGTTTAGCAACTCTGATAACTTTAGGACCCCAGAAGTAAAAACACTCAGGCCCTAACTTCAGGAAGTAATGACAAAAAGCTTTGTCATCAGAATGAAAGTAGAAAATCCTGTAAATTACTGAGTTTTTTTTTTAATGCACAGGTCAACCTTGAACTTGGGTATGCCATTTCATGTCACTTGTTAATTGCAGGGTGGGAACCCAGTAGAAATAATAGAGGGTGATGCTTCCCACCTTTTCATTCCAGAAGGCTGTGAGCAGACGCTTCTTGGCTCGAGTCCTGACCCTTGTCTAGTCAGTGAAAAGAACTGTCCGTGCTCTGAATGGCTCAGGCTGGGGTGGCGGGGGAAGGCGTTGCAGGTCTGCTCTCAGTGGCAGCAGGCACTCCATGCCTGGACTTCTGACCCTGACCCTAGCGGGAGCCACCACACCAGGCTGCCACCTGTTCAGGTCAGCTTTGGCAGAACAACCCTCAGGTCTAAGGACATCATTTTCTTTAAGGAAAATCCTGTGTCACTAAAAATAAGGGACTTTTAGGCAACCTGGAGAGTTCAGAACTAGAACTAGAGTTCAGAACTAGATCAGAATCTTCATTTTCCTGACTCTAAATTTTCTCAGGCCCCAGTAGTTCCTGTCACGTCTCCATAGCAGATGAAGATCAATTGAGGGTAGAATAACACTATCACTGCTAAATTATTTAGGCAGCAATTAGAATTTGTTCAGCATTATTTAGGGTTTTTAAACAGACCTATCTGAGTAACCTTATAATACTACTGTCTAAAATAGGTATTGTATGAGTCTTATATCAGATGAGGTGAAAGTCAAATCTATAAAATGCTGAACTTTTAAATCTAACCAAGGATGGAATATATCCTGTTAATTTGTCAAACTTCTAGGGAACCGCCTACATGAGACAGTAAGGATTAATCAAGCCCTAGTAAGAAAGAATTTGAAAAATACAGTTTTCTAATTATACAGTCTCTTCTCCATGGTCCAAGGTTAATGCACTTCTGAATTCTGACAGTTGGTAATAGAAAAGAAAGAAAAAAAACCCAAAGCAGATGAATTGTCTTATAATTACCTGCAGCAGAGAGTCTCTTCTGGCAATCAAGACTTTCTAAGCATTAATCTGATATTTTCAGCATTTGATTATTTTCCTTTTAAACAAGGTTGGGAATAACTGGAGGGTTGTGTGTCACTCTTTGTGCTTATCAAATATATATGTAGTGTTTGCAGATTTATTTTGCTTATTGCTTAGCTGTAGATGTGTAATTCTAGGTTGAACATTGTATCTTTTTTTTTTTTTTTACAATTTAGACTAACTTACGAATACTTCCTAGACACTGTGTCTTTGAAATACTTGGTCCTTATTCCTACTATGAATATAAAAACTAACAATTACTTCTTGGTTAGTTTTTGCACTCAGGTATATTTGTAGCTCTTGCTGCAGTTCATCCAGGCAACACAACAAAAATGTTCACACTAGGGAAAGGTAAATTTATTCCTTGGTTTATTGCTGTCAAATATCTGTGGAATGTTTATTGTACAGGTTGAGTGTGCCAGATCCAAAAATCCAAAATCTGAAACTTTTTTTTTTTTTTTTCTGAGACAGGGTCTTGCTCTGTTGCCCAGGCTGGAGTACAGTGGTGCAAACACAGCTCACTGCAGTCTTGACCTCCTGGGCTCAAGTGGTCCTCCCGCCTCAGCCTCTCAAGTAGCTGGGACTACAGGTGCATGCCACCATGCCTGGCTAAGTTTTTTTATTTTTAGTAGAGATGAGCTGTTACCATGTTGCCTAAGCTGTTCTTGAACTCTTGAGCTCAAACGATCTCCCCTACTTGGCCTCCCAAAGTGCTGGGATTACAGGCATGAGCTACTGCACCTGGCCCAAAATCTGAAACCTTTTGCACACCAGCGTGACACTCGAAGGAAATGCTTATGGAGCACTCTGGATTTCAAATGTTTGGATTTGGAATGCTCACCTGGTGAGTATAATGCAAACATTTTAAAATCTGAAATCTGAAACAATTCTGCTCCTAAGCATTTTGGATAAGAGACATTTAACCCGCAGAGGAAAGGTACATGGAAACCCCAGACCACCCAAAAGAAAAGGCCTGGGGAGAAGTTGGGCAATTACGGCTAGACAGCAGATTTCAGGGTTTTACAGATGGATCTGGTGTCTGAGAATCTATGAACAGATGGATTCTTAAAGTCAGTGACTGTCCGGGCATGGTGGCTCACGCCTGTCATCCCAGCACTTTTGGAGGCTAAGGCGGGTGGATCGCCTGAGGTCAGGAGTTCCAGACCAGCTTGGCCAACACAGTGAAACCCTGTCTCTACTAAAAATACAAGAATTAGCTGGGCATGGTGGCGAGTGCCTGTAATCCCAGCTACTTGGGAGGCTGAGGCAGGAGAATCATCGCTTGAAACTGGTAGGCGGAGGTTGCAGTGAGCCGAGATCATGTCATTGCACTCCAGCCTGGACAACAAGAGCAAAACTCCATCTAAAAAAAAAAAAAAAAAAGGCAGTGACTATGGGAGAAAAATCAAAGAGCAATATTTTACCTTGGGAAGTGCCCACAAAGGCAGCAAAAATAAAAGGACCTACAGAAAAGTAAAGTAGAAAGAGAACACAAGTGTGTGGTGGTCCTGAGAGGTTTTAGAGTAGAGAGGAGTCCAAAGAGAGCAGGTGAATCCAAAGGTTCCAGGCCAGAAGAGACCTTGGGTTTTCATGATGACGAGACCCTCCAGTGGCCTGTGGAGCTGGCTCTCATCAGGTCGTCAGAGCCAACTGCGCGCATTGCTTCCCAAGTCCACGTCATGTTGGGAGTGAGAGATTGGCTGTGTGAAAAAATGTCTACACAGTGGAAATTGGCAGATACGTGGTGACCCAGCAAACACAGTTGACACCTGAAACATAATTTTTAGGGACAGTATTTAACCTTGTATGTGGGATCCATTCTGATGTCTATCCTTCCCTTCTTACCTACTTCATTAAAACAGAAGAAAAAGCTGGTGTAACTCACTGAACTATTTCATGACCTGCAGTTTGAAAAACATTATTTTAGAGAAAACTGGAGATTATATATGCCTTACAAAGTCAGAAGACAATTATTTTAAAAATAAATTGTGGTAACAGTTGTAGATAGGATGATTTCATCTTGAAAGGAGGAAAACAAGAATCCTAAAAGGCTGACAAGATGACCTCTCTAGACTAAGGACTAAGTGTGCATGCTTACAGGAGAAGAAAAACGAGCAGAGAGAAGCGGGAGCCCTCAGAGATGGAGGGAGGGGCTGGGAGCACGGCCTTGTGTTTGCCTGGGGAGAGGAGGCCGTGTTTTGATAGTGAAGCTTGTTTTAGAGAAAGTCACCTGTTCTGGAGGATTGAGGAATGAAACTGGAAACCTTAGGAAAAAAGCAAAGACATCGGATGTACTTGGTATTTTTTACATTGCTTTTATTTAGTTAGCTGGAAATGCACTTTCTCAGATCCACTGTCACTCCTGCAAATGACAAGAGCGCTCAGCCACCCTGTCGAAGGTCATCCAGCTTCCAAGCAGCAGATTGTACCTTGAGCCCTCGTGCTGCCCTTGTTGCAAAGCTCTTTGTCCACACTCGCTGGCAGAGGTGGAGAGTACAGAGGGGAGGATGCTTGGCCTGTGGTGGTCTGGCCAGCCAGGGCAGGCATGAGCTCGTCACAGGCCAGGCAGGCATCAAGTGCTCTTTGTGGCCTGAAGTGGATTTGGCAGGTGCCTGTTATTTGATCAGTGTCGATGGCCAGTTGACACAAGTAAATGAGTCCCCAGACTTTACTCTGACCCACCTGCTTTAAACAAATTGGAGGAAGTCATCAAGTTAGTTTCCCCAGTTTCCTCTCTGAGGACAGTCTGGGGTCCGAGGCCTGCCTGAGTCCTGTCTCCTCAGGACAGGCCCAAAAGGAGGTGCAGGGTGGCCTGGGGGACAGCGAGGATCAGAGTTTCAGGGCTGTGGAGATCCTGGAGCTGATAGACGAGTGTCAGCCACAAAGGTGAAGCTGGATTTCAGGACCACAACAGGCAGCAGCTGGGAGTTACGAAGTGGGCAGGGCTGGGTTGCAGCCTCAGGTGCTCCTCTGGGTTGGAGCTTCTCTCCTCAGCCCCGCAGGTGCGGGCCGGGCAAGCCTGTGATATCAGACAGGGCTGAGGGGGTCTGGGGAAGGGTGCAGGAAGCAGCAAGAGAGACCAGGGTGGGTTGATCTTACACCCTCCACTGAACAGTTGAGTTTCCTGTTTGTCAGTGTCCAGTTTTGCGTATGTGGGATTATGTGTACCCGACACACTATTGTTCATATTGCCCAGTAGCTTTATGTATATGTAAATATATATATATATATATATATATATATATATATGGGTGCTAAATATTTATCGAATGAATAAAGGAGGAAATGCAGATTCCAATTATTGATGGTGACGTCAGGAAGTACTGAAAGTCCTCTTAAATTCAAATATCAGAAATATGCTCTCCCATCTAATAAATACTTTTTGATGGTGCTGGTATTAATATTCAGATATAATATATATATTTAATATTTATTTTTAATATTAATATTCAGATATATATTTTTTTAACAAGAAGCTTTACATTCTTCATCTTGTGATTTTTTTGGTTAAAAGAGAGGAAGTCTGTTTATAATCCTGTGCATTATTTCTATAAATTGCCCTCTGTACACAGGGATGTCAGATGCTGCCCAAGAGAATCTGTTTCATATGGTAATTTTCACTAATGAATCCAGACCTATACTGTTAAATTTTGCCCCAAACTGCCTGGGATGAAGTAGAGGAAGCTCATTGCAGTGAGCATGACAGTTCTTAGAGGACGCTATCGTAGTGTTTCATAACAGATGCAGAGGGCCTGTAGTTCTGAATATTAATACCAGCACCATCAAAAAGTATTTTTTAGAGCATATTTCTGATATTTGAATTTAAGAGGACTTTCAGTACTTCCCAATGTCACCATCAATAATTGGTATCTGCATTTCTTCCTTTATTCATTCGATAAATATTTAACACCCATTATGTTCATGGCATCACATTAGACTCTGGGGGAGTTACAAAGAACCTAGGCTGGGCTCCGCCCTCAAGGGGGAAATAAAAGAAACAATTACATGTAATTGTTTTTAACACCAAGCAGCGTGAAACCCAGCTCTGGAGCATCCTGGTCACAAGGGGAGAAGGGGTCACGGGAGCCCCTCCAAGGCCAGCGCACATGTGGCCATACCTTGCGCCTTCCCAATCCTGGGCCCTCACCCCTTCTCTTGTCTTTCTTTGACCTCCCATGCCGTCAGGGTTTATGGGACCTCCAAGTCTCAGGGCATGGCTGTGGTCACTCTGGCCAGCGAGGATTATTCTCTGATGGGCTGTGGTCAATGAAACACAGCTTGTTTGCCTCTTTCGATTTTCCTGCAATGCCAGGAGAGACTGCTCAGTTTTAGGCAGGACTGAGACCTCCTAAAACATGGAATTTGTAGACAAAAATGAATACTTCCTAATATATCCTGAGAGAGCTTTTGGTCAGCCTTATGCCTGCCACATTGCATTGCTGCTGGGGGACCCAGGCACACAGAGGTAGCTGCAGCTGCACCGGAACCCGGGAGGCTGGCTGAGGAGGGTGGCCAGGACTTCATCTCTCTGACCCAGAGTAGGTGCTCAGTAAATGGTCATCGATGAAGCAAGTGAGTTGGGACTGAAATGTATGAGCGCCATAAGTTTAGGCCACTGTTCATTTAAGGCCTCAAGACTCCTGGAAGTGTGACGTGTAGAAGGTTGGCAGGCTGGAGAGGGTAGGGGAGAACTTGAAGATCCCCATATTTATATTCTAGGTGGCTTGTGTGATGTGGACCATGGCCGGATGCCATTCATTAACTCGTTTGACAAATATTTTAGCACTTGTGTGCATAGCATGTGCTGGGAATACCAGGGGAGCCAGAAGGCAGTGCTTCCAGAACTTGTCTGCACATTGGAATCACCCGGGGAATTGCTTACAAATCCAAGCCCAAGCCACAGCCCAGGCCATCACACTCTGCAGGCATGGGGCACAGATCTTTGTATTTTGGAAGTGTCTAAGGGTGTTCTGATATCAGAGAGGTTGGCAAGTCACTGCTGTTAGGATTTATAATAGAGTTTTAGATAACACACCCAGGAAAATTCAGTAACGATACCAGACGGCCATCCAGAAACCTCCTGGGCAGGATGAGGGAGTCAAACCCAGGTGTGTGCTGTGGGCACCACTCATTCCCACTCAAGGAGGATGTCCCCTGTGGGTTAGGGAGTGGGAGCATCTAGGCAAACTGGACCTGGGGTGTGTGTTGGCTTTGCCAGGTTCAAGAGAGGGAGGAAGGGGATCCCCTTGACTCTGAACTCAGGTAGGTCCGGATGTGACCCGGGATCATGGGTGGAATACACTGGTCTATCAAGAGCTCAACTAGTCATTGCCATTTCAGTGGATGAACATTTTTCTTATAAAGGACAAACTGGGCTGGGCATGGTGGCCCACATCTGTAATCCCACAGCTTTGGGAGGCCAAGATGGGAAGATCACTTACGGCCAGGATTTCAAGACCAGCCTGGGCAACATAGTGAGACTCCATCTCTACAAAAGATACAAAAAATTAGCTGGGCTTGGTGGCACGTCTGTAGTCCCAGCTACTTGGGAGGCTGAGTTGGGAGGATCACTTGAGCCCAGGAGTTGGAGGCTGCAGTGAGATATGATCATGCTGCTGCACTCTGGGCAACAGAACGAGACCCTGTCTGGCTGCTGGTGTTTTCCTTGTGCGTATGTGGGCTGAGCACCATGTGGCGAAGCAGATCCCTCAGGATGGACCACTTAGCTTCGTCACTTGTTGATTCTCTTGCTCTTAAAATCCCCTAGCCCTCTGAACGGCCACGGTGAGCTTCCCCATGTGTGCTTGTCAGCACACCAGCGAGCCAGCTCAGGTGGACACTTTCATGCCCCAGGGTCTTGTGGAGCCGTGAAGTGGAGCTGCGCGTAGGGTGGGGAAGGCACTTGACCTCGGCCGTCCTGGCCGCTCTAGGTGCCTTCAGGCCTCACTGCTCAACAACAACCAGCCAGACCACGTGGGCCTCATTTGGTATTCTTAGTACTTGCCATTTCTAATCAATTTTTTTACTTGAGTCTGTTATGTGTTATTTCAGAGGGGGGAATGGAATGTGTTAACACTTAGTAAATTCTTCATGAGCTGCAACCAAAGTTTTTCTTTCTTTCCCTTTCAACCCACAGTGTGCCATGCCGAGCTGAATGCCATCATGAACAAAAATTCGACCGATGTGAAAGGCTGTAGTATGTATGTCGCCTTGTTCCCTTGTAATGAATGTGCTAAGCTCATCATCCAGGCAGGTAGGAACCGGGTCTTTTCATTTGTCACATTTGCATTGCTGTCTGCTCGTCAGTAGCTCATTGCTGATGTGTTTGATCTTAAATTGCTATTGTTTAGATCTAAATTAATTGCACTATCGGCTTTGCAAGATACTTCCCGTGTTTTGTTTTTGAATGGTGCCAGGTATTCTAAGACTAATTGCATCCTCTGTGATTCTTAGCATGTTTTTAATTTAGTTTGCAACTTCTTAAACTGCAAGCTGCCAAAAAACAACACAGGCATTGCATATAATTACTGTCAATTTACTATTCTCTGACATATTGTGCATAGATTGGGGGGAGGGAGAGAAATGAACTTCTGTCAGAAACAAGGTCAGCTGGGAGTCTGTATATGAAATTTTAATTTGTATCTAATACATGGTAGATATTTGAGGATCTCAACATACCCTGGCATATAAATGTCATAAGACCCAAATGGCACTACTTTCAGGTTTTCTTATGTACAGTTCCCATAAATCTACACCATTGTATTCTGAATATTTCACCTTTTTCAAACTGTCACATCTAAGATTCAGCTACACTTTGTCTCCATAAAACTCTCGGCTGGAGATTTAAAGACTTATCATGTTTAGCCGGATGTGTGGTTTAAAGGGGCCGTTTATCACCAGCCCCGTGGATCTCAGAGCAGAAGTGGCCTGCTGGTACTGAGGAGTCGCGTGGGCTCCCTGGCTGTCGCCGTCGCCATTCCTGGGAAGCTCTCCTCGCGGTGCTCAGGTGTGGAGGTGATGGCCCAGCAGTCTGGGCCCCACGCTGCAGCCTCCTCTCTCTTCAGAGGCTGATGGAGCAGCAGCCTTCAGTGCGGGGCCCTTGGGATTCCTGGCTCCCGAGTTAGCGCTGCCTGCTGAGATCAGGACAAGAAAACAGATCAGCCTTCTGCAGAGCTGGTTTGAAGTGGTCTGCAAAGCCATGCTGGGAAGCACAGCGGTGCCCACCTCTGAATTTGCCAGCAACCCCCACTCCCTCCATCAGTCCTCACACTAGTAAGAGAAGCTACCTTGTGAATACTACCTTGATTACCTGTAGTAAGGGAAATTGGTTAATCGGATCAAGCCTTGACTACTTGACATGTTTTCCCTTTGCATTTGTTTAAAAAAAAAATCCATAAAGACTGGAGGGAAGATTAGATATAATCCGCCCTCTGCTGTATGAGAAAGCGGCAGATATGTATTTCAGTGACTGGACACTGTCTGCAAGCACGCTCGGAAAAGGTCATTAATCATAGACTAAAAGCGCTCCAGCTGCTTCCGCCTGTCTTTTGCAGCATCTGTATGTGCGTATACTAAGGGAGCTCCCATTGCTACCTTACAGGTATAAAAGAAGTTATTTTCATGTCTGATAAATACCATGATAGTGATGAGGCAACTGCTGCGAGGCTCCTGTTTGATATGGCTGGGGTGACATTCCGGTAAGCAGGGAGAACGCGGGGCAGGGGGGAAGGGGTGGGGTGAAGGCTGATGAAGAGATGTATTTGACCTTGTCTCCTCCTTGTGATGTCTGACTTCCACACTTGGAGGTGTCTTTAGAAATGCAAGGGCATAAGAATTTAAAAACTATTATAGGGGTAGATATTTAAGAGCAGCAACAGGAAAATCTGAAGACCATTTGTTTAATGATTGTACTTTAATTTCAGTAACTTTCCGGGGTAATTAGACTAGTTATTCAAGTAGTGAGAAGTTTAAACATTCACAAGTTTTATAATAGGAACGCCAAACCTTGGTAAATTTTACAAATGTAACAACTTTGGCATAGAAAATTTAGGATGAAAGTAGCCTACCAGATTGAAACACTGGGGATTCTCTTTTTTTTTGAGACGGAGTCTTGCTCTGTCGCCAGGCTAGAGTGCAGTGGTGCGATCCCGGCTCACTGCAGCCTCTGCTTCCCAGGTTCAAGCAATTCTCCTGCCTCAGCCTCCCCTGCCACACCCAGCTACTTTTTTTGTACTTTCAGTAGAGATGGGGTTTCATCACGTTGGCCGGGATGATCTCGATCTGTTGACTTCATGAGCTGCCCGCCTCAGCCTCCCAAAGTGCTGGGATTACAGGTGTGAGCCACCCGGGGATTCCTTTTACAGCAACATTTTGCAGTGAGATTTGAAGTCTTACAGATTTTTATGATTGTCTTTGCTAAGAAATGGTTGTGAGCTATATTTTACTTGCAGGTAAGTTCAACTACCTTTAATTCATGGCAGAAAATTCCTTTGGGACTAAAGTTTTCCAGCGCTTCATGGTATTGGCGTTCAGCAGCTGGGGGACCATTGTCATAGGTGACGTGCCTGGCCCTTTGTGCTGGTCATTAGGGATACACCTCAACTGTGGTGCCTTCTGAGACTTTAAATTCAAATTATTTGTATACTCTCTTGTTTAGTGATTCTTAAAAGAATTTGTTTTGTTCCCAAATATTTTCTTTTTAATTGTTGTAGAAGAAATGAGGAACGAGTGAAAAGTTAATGAGCAAAAAAAAAAAAAAAAAAGTTGGTTTATGTTTGCATTTTTAGAATGTAATTTGAAAAATTACTCCTCACTAAAGGTAGTCGTTTTTTGCTATGTATAAGCGGCAAAAGAAAATTTACTATTTTTTTGCATTAGAGCAACTCCAAGTTGACTGCAGAAATTTTTCTAGAAAATAAGATAAATCTGATGGGAAAACTAGTAATTGGATATCATGTTGTGCAGCTAACTTGTTCGAAATCCTTTGACTCCCCAATAATTCATGAACTCAGACAACTGAAAAACATACAAACCACAGCACCCCATGCGTCTCCTTTTGTCTCAGTCTTTTCCGCTCCGTGTTTCTCTTGTATGGTGCACTATAATTGGCTCCTATAGAGAGAAAATAGCAAGTGAATCCCAGGACATTTTTTTCTCTGCACAGAAAATATGAGTTAAGCCAAAGTAAACAAATTGCTTTAACTACTCACCAGATAATAATTGTATTTTGTTTTTGTTTTTGTTTATTTTTAGGAAATTCATACCGAAGTGCAGCAAGATTGTCATTGACTTTGATTCAATTAACAGCAGACCGAGTCAAAAGCTTCAGTGAGTTACATCTCATTAAATCTCCAGAAGATTGGGATTATCCTCTTCTAAGAAGTTGTTAATGCCTTTCATCTTGAAGTTACACATAACTTCTTACTAGCCAGTATGGCAAAAGTAGACATCTAAAGAATATAAAGCCTCAAATCTTCCTTACTGTCTCTTTTGTCACATGGAATCTACATGTGTTTGAACTGTTGATTTAGGGTTTAAAATAGGGGAGCCTGTGGTGGCCTGGTGCACGGTGCTAGAACGAGGGTGCTGGGATCCTGGTGGCTCTTAAGAGGAGCGTCAGCTGTCTGTCATCCGCTGCGATCTGGCAGCCTCTCTTCACTGCTACATGTGCTAGAAGGACAAATAAATAATTGTGGTTGTGTTCTTAGTGGGGACGAGCAGACACACTGATCTGAACATCTGGCCCAAGTGAAGCATGGCATATAGTGCCCTTGAAAGAAAATTAGGCCTCAAATGACAGTAGCATTGAAGTATTTGCTGCAGAGTTGAGGGAAACCCCCAGCCACCCTCCCGGAATCCGAGATAGGGGGGCACATCTGTCCTGACAGACGACGAGTGTAACTGAGCCAGGAATCTTTCCTCCATCCCTGCTCTCCCGCTGCACACAGGGTGGTGGCACATTATCCCTCTGGGGGGTGGGGACGCCTGTTGTTTTGGCTCAATTCAGGTTTGTTGGTCACACGGAGCTCTTCCATTGCTTTTCACTGAAAAATGAGTTGTTCCTAGAGGAGACAGCCTGTCTCTCCTTGTTGCCCCCAAAGCCCATGCCCTGCCGTGGTGGCAGCTGGGGCTGTGGGTGGGAGGGATCCCCAACATGGATGTATTGCCCCTCCTCTGCATGCCAACGCAGTTCATGTACAAGGCCGCTCTGCAACTGGAGAGAAAATTAATTCCTATCCCGCGAGTGGATTGTGAGAAATTCCGCCCACGTGGAGATAGTTTAGTGCAGCACTGTTGGTGTTTGGAGCTCTTCTGTGCCCTGGCTCCGTGCTTTCACCTACACAAACATCACCTTCCTGATCACCGCGGGGCGGGGAGCGTGTGGCTGTGCCCCTTCTCTTTAATCTCATTTAATTTTTATTAAACATGCTCAGTACCTGTGTTGAGAAAAGGCTTTCTTTATCCTAAAGATTATTACCTTTTTAAAGTGCTCTTATATTTTCATGAGTTTTTATTTTGTCTCTGAGATTTTGTATTCCACATTCTAGGGTATTCTGTAATTTGGCTCCTTACCAATCTTATTAAAATCTTATTAAAATCTACCCTACCAAAGCATGTACATTTCTATGTTATTACAATTGTATGTTTAACTCTCCACTCCTGTCCTTTCTGTATTGCCTCTGAAGCACATTGCATATGTTTTAATGCTCAAAGAATAATTTGAGATGCCCAAGCTGTGTGCATTCCCCAGGGTTGATGGTTGGGGCTGCTTTATGGATTAGATTTATGTAAGATGCGAAGGCAGCCGCTGGCCCTGCCCTCTCTCCTGTGTACCCTGCCCCCGGTCCCAGGTGTGGCCATCTATCTGGTAGGGCCTAGGCCTCTGCCCTCCCAGAAGGCTTCAGTCCCGAGTTCTGCCCTTTGCTGACTTCTCACCTTATCCTCTTTCCAAGTCTCTCTTCTCTTCTCTCCTCAATTTCCTTCTCTTTTCTCCTCCAAACTCCTCGCCCTTTGTTTGCTCCAAAATACATAAAACAAAAGGTATGTGAAAGAAAGAATCAGGGCCGGGCGCGGTGGCTCACGCTTGTAATCCCAGCACTTTGGGAGGCCGAGGTGGGTGGATCACGAGGTCAGGAGATCGAGACCACGGTGAAACCCCGTCTCTACTAAAAAATACAAAAAAAATTAGCCGGGCGTGGTGGCGGGCGCCTGTAGTCCCAGCTACTCGGAGAGGCTGAGGCAGGAGAATGGCGTGAACCCGGGAGGCGGAGCTTGCAGTGAGCCGAGATTGCGCCACTGCACTCCAGCCTGGGCCACAGAGCGAGACTCCGTCTCAAAAAAAAAAAAAAAAAAAAAAAAGAAAGAATCAGTAGACTTAAAGGTAGAAAATTAGAGATTTCTATATTGCCGCAAGTCACGAGTTGTGAGTCCTGTTAGGATGGAGTGTGTCATTTGCATCACATCACATTGATAAATATGTCTAGGGGCTGATAAGCCGGTAGCGCATCTAATTTATTTAATTTTGATACTATCTTATATCTTGTCCGGTTGCTACATTCAGTTTTAGTGAAAAAAAATGGACTTTTTTCTTTTTCTGTCTTTGAGGGGAGGTTGACAGGAAGGGGGTTGACAGGAAGGGTCCTTGCTAAAAGGGGAGTCCTGGTATTGAGGTCAGTTGTGGGTGTTTATTTGGGGGCAGATGCTGTCGCTGGGGGTTTGTGACACTTCCACCTGTGAACCGACCCTGGTTTCCTGGTGACTGGAGTGTAAGTGATTATGTCTTCGTTTCTACGATCACTATAAGAATAGTAGAATTGTCCTATCCAGGGAATTCCGCAGATGTTCATGTTCCAGTTAATAGAGGTTTGCTTTGAACTGGTGCCTTCGGGAGAAGCTTTCCAGAAGGAAGGAGTTATGTGCAGTCTTTTGCCTTGCAGGCATTACTAGATAATTGTGGTGAAGGGAGACTGTATCTGAGCCAGTGTTGCTGCCTGTCATGGCTAATAAATGACGATAAGGAAACCATCTTTCACTGAACCGTTGGTAGAAGGACTACATTTAAAAGGCAAAATTTGTGAGTGAAATGATAGGAACTCCATTTCCCTGACACATTTTGTGCTTTCTTCCCTTTTACTCTTTTAGCAGTCTGTCCTTAAAGACTTCTGAAGCCTAACAAGACCCAGCAGTGAAAGTGATCTAATATATTAGCCATCTTTTCCTAAATTAAAAATGAAGCAAAATAAGAGAACAAGCATACAAGCTGAGCTCATGAATACAAATGGAGGTTTGCAAGCCCGGTGAGCTGCAGTTCCTGTGGCCCTGGTGTAATTTTTGATCTTCCAATGTCTGTATCTACCTGAGGATTAAAAATATTTAGGTTGTTGCAAAAGGGCCTGAGGAATGCAGGGAGGGAGTTTTCTCATTGGCGAGGCTGATAAGAAGTTTTAATATTTATAGTTCACTTGTTTTTGTTGTTGTTAAAGTAAAGCCACTCTCAAAATGGTAGTTTCTACAAATCATTAGCCAGGAGGCCTGTCTAAAGCTCCAGGGAAGGACCAGAACTCAAGGTGGGGGTGCTTTGCAAGCTCTCTTGTCAGGGAACCGTGATGACTAGAGTTATGGATTACCGGCTGCAGAGGTGTCAGCAAAATAACCCTGGGTCCAGGAGTCACGTTTAGAGCAGGGTGCCCCAGAATTCTTCTGGAGATACCTTTAGCTAGCTCGACTTTTATTTCCGAACTGTTGGAAGAATCTAAAGCCCTTTCATCGTGAGGGTATATGAATCTCAAATAGTTACTGAGTACCTACCACGTATTGGGTTCTCTCATGGCTCTTGGGTGAGAGTTAGAACAGACTGGATAGCTAGATATTAGACAAGTTCCTTAGATGAAGCCCAAATTTGCCACCCACATCCCTGAGCCACGTAGGCGCCACC
Organism: Symphalangus syndactylus; assembly: GCF_028878055.3. Lineage (NCBI taxonomy): Eukaryota > Metazoa > Chordata > Mammalia > Primates > Hylobatidae > Symphalangus > Symphalangus syndactylus. Next base: position 156,058,657 of record NC_072426.2, on the reverse strand, counting down.
TGCACTTTATTTTCTCTGTGATTGGGTTGTCTATTATTTTGTGTCTGTATCCGTTGGAGTGAGACCCTGGGAAGAGGTCAGGGACCAGACATGAAGTTCACAGGAGCTGGGTTCTTACCCTGATTCCAAGGCCGAAGACTTTAAAAAATTCTACAAGTCCTGGCCGGGTGTGGTGGCTTGCGCTTGTAATCCCAGCACTTTGGGAGGCCGAGGTAGGTGGGTCACCTGAGGTCGGGAGTTTGTGACCAGCCTGACCAACATGGAGAAAACCTGTCTCTACTAAAAACACAAAATTAGCCAGGCGTGGTGGCGCATGCCTGTAATCCCAGCTACTCAGGAGGCTGAGGCAGGAGAATTGCTTGAACCTGGGAGGTGGAGGTTGCGGTGAGCCGAGATCGCGCCATTGCACTCCAGCCTGAGCAACAAGAGCGAAACTCCGTCTCAAAAAAAAAAAAAAAAATTCTACAAGTCCTTCATTAAATTAAAATGAGTTCAGTATTTCCTAAGAAAATCAGGGGAAGAAGGGTTCTCTGCTGATGAAAGAAAAGCATACCGTCTGCTCACCGCTCGGGTATGGAGCCCAAGGGTCTCAGGCCTGGGGCCCGAAGAAAGGTATTGCCCTTATTTTTGGTAGCCAACTGCCAAATCTCTTCTCTGGAGCCCCACTTTACAGCTTCGCTTGCCTTGCCAATCTTAGCCATTTTTAAGATCAGTGGTATTAATTACACACGTGTTGTGCAGCCATCACCACCATCCATCTCCAGAGCTCTGCGTCTTGCAAAACTGAAACTCCACACCCATTACACAGTAACTTGGTCTTCCCCCTTCCCAGAAATGACATCCACCATTCTACTTTATGAATTTCACCACTCTCAGTACCTCATATAAGTGGAATCATACAGAATTTTCTCTTTTTGACTGGCTACTTAGCATCATGTCTTCAAGGTACATCCAAGTTATAGCCTGTGTCAGGATTTCCTTCCGTCTGAAGTCTGAAGAATTGCCCATTGTGTTCACATACCGCCTTTTGTTTAGCCATTCACGCGCCAGTGGACACTTGGGCCACTTCCGTCTTCTGCAGCCATCCTTTCCCAAATGTGCAGTGTGCCTCTCCAACCAGGACCCGTCTGCCTCAGCCACCCAGCGGCCTTCCTCCCTGCACCAGTCACCTACCTTGAAGGATTTTTCTGTTTTAAAAATCAATATTTTTTTCTTTCTTTTTTTTGAAACAGGGTCTCACTCACTCTGTCGCTCAGGCTAGAGGGCAGTGGCGTCATCATATCTCGCTGCAGCCTCAACCTCCTGGGCTCAAGTAATCCTCCCACCTCAGCCTCCCAAGCAGCAGGAACCATGGACATGCAACCCCACACTAATTCCCTGGCCAATTGTTATTTATTTTTTATTTTTTGTAGAGACGGGGTCTCACTATGTTGCCCAAGCTGGTCTCAAACTCCTGGGCTCATGGGATCCTCCTGCTTTGGCCTCCCAAAGCGCTGGGATTGCAGGCGTGAGCCACCTTGCATGGCCTAAGCCCAGCATTTCTAAGAGCCTCTTCCTGTGCTCCCTTTGACCATCCACAGTTTCCATGCATCTTTCGACACTGAGTTGGATCCTGCCTTCTCTATAAAGTCTCCCCAGACCTTCCTGAGCTTGAAGTGACTTTTTCTTCTTTGAAATCCTGCAGCAGTTATTGTCAGCAACCATCTTTCTGGCAATGAATCAGGTACTGTTTTATGATATCTCTTCTACTGTCTAGAACGGTTACTGAAACATTTCATTTAACTTTTCATATCTTGTCCTGCTCTAACGAGTTGTAAACTCCACAGAGGGCATGTGGCATCCTGTGTATCTTGGTGCCTGGCTACCATTTCTCCCCACGTCTGCACAGGACCCTATGCAGAGGGGCTTCATAAACATTTTTAATATTTCCACGTGAAAGTTATGAACTGGATTGCACTTTAATTCAGCGAGGTAGCTGAGCAGGAGCCAGCCTCCTAAATTATTTTTTCCATGCTGATTTCTTTGTGAATGGCTTGAAAAAAATTGTCATCTGGAATGTAAGAGAAAGAAATCTTCCTGTTAGCAACCAGGGCTAATGGGCACATTTATCTTTGAGAGAGACAGGAGATTACTATTTAAATGTCTTATTTTTGACTTCTGCGTTTCAGTTACAGCATTCTTATATATGGGTTTGAATGAGGAATTTGGCAATAACAGTCACTCCTGGCAGAACACCCAGAGATGATGTTTCCACTGAAACCCATCTGATTAGAGGATTTCTTCACCTTTCCAGGTCTTAAATCACTGTTGAATGCTTTCTGTTGTAGGAGTTCTTTATGTTAACTTTTGTTAATGAAAACTGTTAGAAACTTAAACATGCCATTTGGTCCAGGTTTTAAATGGGCATTCTGTTCTGGAATTGCCTCCTCTGTGGGGGTGGGCATGGTGTGCAGCCTTTTGATTTATTCTGCCTTTCCCCAACCTCTGAATAAGTAGGCATTAGTAATGCATGTAGCTGTAAGTAACAGGCCCCTGACTCTCAGTGACTAAACAAGTAGCATATTTTTCCTCACATAATAGGTACGGTGGTAAGCATTTGCTGGAGTTGGGTCAGCTGCTCCATGATGTCTGCAAAGATCTAGGCTTTTTTCTTTATTTGTATCTTTTGCTTTATGTCTTCAGGCTTGTTTTGTCAAAAACTTCAGGCATCCCATTCACACTAAATGCAAGAAGGAGATGGATGGTACAGTGGGGATGAGGCTTCTCTGCTCTTGGCTATCTCTTTGATTAGAAAAGCAGAAACTTTCTCAGAAGCCCCAGCAAATATTCTCTTCCATCCCTTTGGCCATAGCCAGTCACATGGCCACCCCTAGCTGCAAGGGAGGCTGACAGGGTCCTTGGCATTCCACATTCGATAGAGGAGGCTGCAGGGGAGAAGGAGGCTAGTAACTGCTGTCATTCATGCTGTTGGCCACAACATACCCCTTGCTTGGAAAATTGTATAGCAGTTTAATCGTGTAATTTCTACTCAGTGGCTCTTCGCATCCTCGGTGTTAAAGTTGTTGTTGAGTTGAAAAATGATACTTGCTTCATAGGAATTTTGTGACCTTGACATTGACTTTCAAACTCCTGTGCAGGAAATCTTAGTTTCTTAACTGGTCACAGCTATGAAAGAGTAATATATATATACATATGCACGCATACCACTTGAGGGTCAGTTACAACGTGGTCTCTGGCCCCTAAATACTCAGCATTTGTTTCCTGAGAATAGGGACATTTTCATATCCAGTATAGTTAAGTATAGTTATTGACAATAATATGTTTGACATTGTTGGAATATTTTAATTTATTATTCCTATCCCAATTTTGTCAGTTGACCCAATGCGTTTCTTTCTGGTGTTTTCTGTATGGGATACAGTCTAGAGTTTGGTATTGCATTTTGTTGTCAAGTCTCGTTAGCCCCTTTAATCTGGAATATTCCCTGTGGTACTGCTTCTTCTGGAGCCTCTTTCTCCTGCTGCCTCAAGCTAACATTTTTTTTTAAACATTTTGGTCTCCGGGCCCCTTTACACTCTTAAAAATTACTGAGGACCCCAAAGAAACTTTAGTTTCATGGGTTATATTTATCAATATTTACATTAGAAACTAAAACTGAGAAATTTAAAAAATATTTTAATTCACTTAAAATACCAATAGTAAACCCTTTACATATTAACATAAATAACATACTTTTATGAAAAAATAACTATTTTCTAGAACAACAAAAAAATCTTTAATGAAAAAAGCAGCATCGTGTTACATTTTTGCAATTGTTTTTCATGTCTGGCTTAATAGAAAACAGCTGGATTCTCATTTCTGTGTGTTTTCTATCTGTTGCAGTAAGTTGTTTTGGCTGAAATATGTGGAGAAAATCCAGCCAAACCCAGATACGTAGTTGGAAAGGGGAGGCATATTTTAATAGCATTTTCAGAAAATTGGGATAGTCTTTGATACCGCACCACAATTTGATATATGAAAGTTTCTTAAAAGCTAGTTGCAATGTGAAATCTGAAATCGTATTAATGAATATTTCATATTATCTTATATTAAAATCATTTGGTCTATCTTGTATTTTGAATTGGTGTTTAACCCACGCATGATATTATTGGTCATTTGGAAACTACTAGTTCATTGAATTATGCAGATCTTTCAAGACTTGACACATTTCATTATACAACATCCCCAAATCACTTTTGTAAACATCACCACTAATTTGAGAAAAATCTCTCTCTTTAAGTACTGGGAAGCTGTCAAGTTCACAGTAACCGATAACAAGTTTTCCAAAATTCCGATTTTATCTTGAAAGCATGAATTTTATCATTTGATCACTTCATTTCCCTCAAAGTGATAGATAGGCTTACTTTGTTCATTTTCAAGAAAATGTCTGTCATGTCCCCAAATCTGAGTATCCACAGTCACTCTTTCTTTGAAGTAAAAATGGCATCCCATGAACAATGGGGCTAGTTGAGCTTGCAACTCACTCACATGGCGCTCTTCCTGAGGACAACGTGCAGAAGTGCTTCATGCACACTTCTCATCTCACCCAGGAAGTGTGAAAAAGATGACTCGTCAACGTGGAGGTTCCCTACAAGTAATACTTTTTCCTGCTAGCATCATTGAGGACATCTTAAGGGAAATGGTCTTTTTACTTCTCTGCCTTTGTTTTCTTCCCTGAGTGTGTGGTGGTGGAGAGTGCACGTGGGCGCCACTGCCTCTGATTCCTTCACCCTCACTTTTACTCACCATTGATTTGGTTGCATAGTGCAAATGTCCACACAGTGAAAAAAGGCAAAAAACAGCTTAGTATTATAATGAAGATCGTTTTGACAGTGTAGACCCCATGAAAGAATCTGTAGGCTCATGCTTTGAGGTGCCAGCTGCCTTAGATGACAGTACGGTTCCAGCCCGAAAGGCACTTTGGAAGTGTCTGTTCACTGATGACTTTGCCCCTTCCTTTCTTCCTTCCTTCCTTCCTTCCTTCCTTCCTTCCTTCCTTCCTTCCTTCCTTCCTTCCTTTTCTTCTTTCTTTTTGACAGAGCTTCGCTCTTGTCGCCCAGGCTGGAGTGCAGTGGTATGATCTCGACTCCCCACAACCTCCACCTCCCGGGTCAAGCAATTCCCCTGCCTCAGCCTCCCGAGTAGCTAGGATTACAGGCGTGCACCACCAAGACTTTGCCCTTTTCTATGTCTGCATTTCTTGGCCCGGATGATATCACCTGCAGGGGGAAAAATTAGATTTTTTTTTTAAAGAATTGATCATGTTCTTTTTACCTGTATTTTTATCTCTAATATAATGAATATGCAAGGTATGATTAATATCATTGCTTTAAGAGAAGAAAAAAATAGACAAACTCTTGATGTATACCAGGCTATCTTGGTTTGCTGCAGCTGATCAAATGAAACAGTTTGTTATGGTTTTACGAATGAGAATATCACAGACTCTCTTCTAATTTAAGGCGCCTGTGTTAAAATGTTAATAAGAGATGGCGAATTGAGTCAGGTCACAGCAGTATATTTCAAGAGGATGCAATATTCAGCCAAGGTCTCTCTGCAGTCCAGGCAGACAGCTGGAAAGGTGCACTCTGAGTTCTGATTAAACTGTGTCCCCATACCAGGGGCTTCCTATTTCTTGCATCCTTTACACTGAAAGGGGACAATAGTGCTTTCTAAGCTTAGCCGAGGCTGATTGGCCATCTTCGTGGTAGATCTTTTAATTACCTGCGGCAGCCCTAGAAGGGGTGATGAGCAACAGAGCAGTCAACACTTGAGCAGCACATGTTGGTGCTGATTAGCGCGGCTGGTTAGAGCCAGGACTAATGAGGCCGAGGTCACGGACTCGGCCCCGCTGCCCAGGTAGCCCGGCCACCCTCCAAACGGCCGCTCCGCCCGGTCAGCTGCCTCACAGATGCTCGCTGCCGTCTGGAAAGGGGCCAGGGAGGCTCGAGCCAGCAGCCAGCACGGGCTCTTTGTGTTTAAAACCAAACAAAATAAAAACAGGTTCTCTAATGTACCACCCCCTGTGATCCTCTCTAGGAATATCAGACTTAATGATTTAAATTTAATTTGTTAGCCATTTGGTGGTTAGTTTTTTTTTATATAAAACCTAATGATTTATTAGCATTCTTATAATAAGAAACATTTAATATCTATTAATGAGAGTTCAAATGGATCAACTATTTAATTTCGTAATAAAATGAATCAGAAAAGTATTACTTAGAAGAAACTCCATACTGTGAGCGTGTTCTCTGCATGTTTTCCGACCTTGGTTCTCCCGTATTATTAGAGTCAGGAATGGAGGGAAATGAAGCTGATTTCAGCCTTTCCCCCACAGCTCTGCCTTCCAAGAGGGAGCGGCTGAGCGGAGGGCACAGTGGACTTTTTATTTAATTTCCCAAATATCACAGACTCATAACGACTCTATGCTCCTCTCCTTTCTACTGTTTCCCTGGTGCCGTTGACAGAAACAGGCTGGCCCCAGGTCATACCCAGGACACAAGGAAGGCGCACACTGGCATAAGATAAGTGCCTGATAAAAATACACATATAAATACATCCAGCCCTTTGCTACCGACTCTGAACATCAGTGCTCATGGGCACATTTTGATTAAGCAGCTACTACTGTCTTTAAAGGGGTGGGAGCAGGGAGGAGAGGGTTCTGAAAGGCTTACGGGAATCACAGGAAAAGGAGGTGAGGAGCAGCATGGCCACACGTGCCTCCCCACCACATGAAAAAGGGGAGCTCTTTACCAAACAGCAGCCGCAGATTGATGAGAAGCAGCATGGCCGAGCAGCTCTGAGTCACGGTGAGCAGCACAGAAGAGACCCGAGGTAGAGTGTGCCTCCCCTGCCCCAAAGCAACTTTGGCTAAACATTGTCTGTTGGGTCTTGAGTGGGGAGGAGCAAAGTGAACAGTCACTAAATCCACAGCAGGGCTAAGTCCAAGCAGCACATGCTGAGGCCTGGGCGCGGGCTCCAGGTTTGCTGGGTTTGCAGCCCCAGATGGGGGTCTCAAAGCCAGCACAGATCACAAGAGCAAGTCCAGCAGCTCCTCCAGGGAAGAGCAAAACGCTGCCTTGGAAACACATTTTAATTGATGAAAGGATTCTTTGTTTCAGCCACTGAGGGTAGTGCAAGTGAACTTCAGAGCACTCGAGGTGCTTTGGCCCAATTAGGAAGTCAGCCGGAGCCTCCCGTCGCAGGCAGCCATGGTACCTGCTGTCTGATGTTTTGCCAGCTTGCTTTAGTGTAATCACTCCGCTGCACCAGGATGTTTCAATTTAGACTCCTGCTCCGTCAGGACTCTGAAGACGCTCATTGTCTGGGAGTGGGCTTCCTGCCTGTTACGTCTCCCCTCCTGCCTCTCCTCTCTTGGACACGGCCGTGACATTGCTCACTGGCCAAGTGAGTTGTTACTGTCCCTCGGCCGTGGGTTGGCAGGTTTCCACTCTCAGAGGAGCAGCAGCAGGGTTTGCAGGCGAAGATCCTGGACTCTGTCAATGCAAGCCCGGCACTTTGGCACTGGCAGTGCTGGAGTTCTTTGTGAGTCATCTGTGTGGCCAGCATGGCACAGTCGTTGCTGGAGAATATTAGAGTTTAGAATCGTGTCTCCAGCATTGCTTTGTAGATAAGGACATGCAGTTAGGACTTAGGCAGGCTTGCACTGCTTTAGAGGTAGAAGTGGGCTGAGAACTCAGGTTCCCCAGCTTGGAGGCCGGTGCCCATACCAGGACACTGGGCCAAGTGACATGGGGTCTTGGGACAGCTCATGAAGCTGGGTGCTAAGGCAGACAAATGGGAGCCGTAGTCTGTGGCCCTCCACCACAGCTGGCTTTCCAGCCTCTCTGCTCCTGCTTTCCGATTCCTGATGCCCTGGCCTTGCCAGCCTGTTCTTCTTGAGCGTTCCTTTCCAGATCGGCAGCTGCACTTGCTATTTCTTCTTCCCAGGTGAGAATTCTCTCCACCAGCTCTTCCCAGTTTCCTCCTTCCTATCTCCAGCACCTCCACTCAGAGTCCGCTCCTCGGAGGGGCCCACCCTGGCCCACCCTGTCTACCTGCACCCCCAAGACCCCCACCTCCCAGGAACCATCAGGTCACCCAGTTTCTTTCTTTACATAACTCTTTTGTCTATTTGTCTTATTGTTTTCTGTTTGTGTCCCCCCAAAACAGCAGGGGCCAAGCCTGTTTTATTCCTGTTGACTCCCTAGTGCCTAGAACAGTGCCTGGCCCAGGGGTTTTGGGGTTTTTTTTGTTTGTTTTCTGAGATGGAGTCTCACTCTGTCACCCAGGCTGGAGTGCAGTGGCACGATCTCAGCTCACTGCAACCTCCACCTCCTAGGTTCAAGCCATTCTCCTGCCTCAGCCTCCTGAGTAGCTGGGACTACAGCCTCACGCCACCATGTCCGGCTAATTGTATTTTTAGTAGAGACAAGGTTTCACCATGTTGGCCAGGCTAGTCTGGAAATCCTGACCTCAAGTGATCCACCCGCCTCCGCCTCTCAAAGTGCTGGGATTGCAGACATGAGCCACCGTGCCCGGCCTCGTTATGTGTGTGGTCGTTTTTGTTTTGTTTTTGTTTTCTTACCACACACACACACATACAAAACAGCTGCCCTGGCCCCTAGAGTAGTGAATTTTCACCAGAAGCCACCTAGGGGGTGAATTTTCTGATCATTTTGGGCTCAGTTCTGATGTTCCCTCAGTTCTGAAGTTCTGACTTTGACCCCCACCTCACTCTGAATCTACAATCATTCTCTCTCCTGTCATCCTGTCGCAGTCTGCTCAGCTGCCCATAACTAAATACAAGGGACTGGGCAGCTTAAACAATAGGCCTTTACTTCTCACTGTTCTGGAGCCTGGGAAGTCCGAGATCAGGTGCTGGCATGGCCAGGTTCTGGTGAGGGCTCTCTTCCTGGCTTGTGGACGGCCACCTTCTCACTGTGGGCTCACCTGGCGGTGAGTGGGGCCGGGAGCAAGCACTCTGGTCTCTTCTTAGAAAGCTACTAATCCCATCGTAAGGGCGACACCCTCATGACCGCATCCAAACCTAATTACCTATAAAGGCCCTATCTCCAAAACCCCTCACACGGAGGGTTAAAGTTTTGACATATGAATTTGGGAGAGGGACACAGCTCAGTCCCTAGCACACCTTTCCCCCAACCCCAGAATTCAAAGGAGCACACATTCCTTCAGCTCCGTCCATTGTAGCCGCCATTTCTCCCGTGCTGTCTGAGCATCCTGGACTGTCTCGGGAACACCTGTCCTGTTTCCACCAGCTCCCTGGGAACTGCAGTGCAGACACCCCCTGAGAATGCCCACTCAGCTCCCCTGGGTCTTTAACCCAGGGCCCGGCCAGATGTCTTGCTCACATGTCGTAAACATGATTGCAATGTGGCTGTGCGTGGAACCCCGGCCCACTCTGGACCCTGAGCTCCAGAGACTCCGAGGCAGAGCTGCATTTCTATTATCACTTAGTAATTGGAGTTTTGCAGGCTTGGGATTACTGCTAATGGAAAGCAAATGGGCCAAGAATCAAGAAATAAGCACTTGAACAGCCAGCAGCACTCGGTAAAGCAAAGAGGCTACTATGCCACTTTATGTGGATAGAGATCATCATTTGTAGAAAGATTTGCAAAAATCTTTCCAGCCCATGGAAATGATGACCACCAGGCCTTCTGGTGGCCCTGCCCTCCCCGCCTGGTGCAGCTAAGTGGCCACCCAGGTAGGGAGCCTCACCTGCAGCACAAATTACCACCCGAAGCCAGCCTCTCCCACTTGGCAGGAGCAAGGTTTGATCTTGCCTTCGCTGCCCGCTTTCTCGCTGGTACACAGAGCTCAGAGAAGCTCTTGGAACCAAAACCACTCCCACACACCCTGCCTCAGACTTCCTCGGCCTTCTCACCAGCCCCGGCCCAGAGAGCAGGCGGTGACAGGGCTGCCATGCGCTGCTGTGACGGAAAGCTCGGAACAGTGGCTCTTGACTCAAGGAGAGAGAAGAGGCTGTAAAGAGTGACGTTTCCCGGGGTTTGCTGACCCCTGGTCTCCAGGTTAGTCTTGCCCTTTCTCCTCTGTGGGGTTGTGTCACCATCATACATATACATGAGGGTCCTTCTCTCCATAGATCACGCCACCCCCTTCCCAGTGGCTAAAAGGCGATTTAATATGCAGAAGCTCTGCTAGAACAGCATTAGGTTATGACATGAGGAAATGGAAAAAAAACATCTAAGGCCAACTCTGCCCTTCAGCCGTCCTCCTGAGACAGCGTGCTGTTGTCGGCCAAGGACAGAGTGGGCATTGCTGGGGTTCTTGGGCTCAGCAAACAACAGGAAAACTGAGGCAACTTCAGCTGCTTGCAAGAGAGAGACACAAGATTCACATGAGTTCCTATGTTCAAGTTGGCCGAGGGGCTCAAGGGACTCCCTGCGTCCCTCCCTCACTCTGGCAGATGCCGGGACGCTTCCAGACAGTCCCGGAGGTGGGGGGAGAGGGAAAGGCACGGAAACCCTCTTACCTCAGCCCCTCAGAAAGGTGCCTCCACTCATCTTAGCCATTAAATGTCACTACAGCCCGTTCGCACAGGGGAGAGAATCTACATCTAGCAGTAAAAAAAGGTGATGAAATGAAAGAAGTTGTGAAATGACATTTTTTTCCAGCAGGTTTGTCATATCTCCTGCATGGAGGAAAATTGCTTTCTGTAAATCTTGGTCCAACAGAACAAAACACCTATTTCTTTCCAGTTGGGGGGACAGCCATTCTCATCGGTATAATGAAGGTATTGTAAGCTGTGACTTTTACAAAGTCTGGGGGAAACCAATCTGCAATCTTGACAGATATGATCTTTCCAGATGCACTGTTCGTTTACGGCGGCAAGAGAGCTCAATTAATTTATGAGGGAGGACGGCAGGATGCGACCCCTTGTGCGTAGTCTAGGTGGAACTGTCCCTGTGTGAATTTATGTTCTGGTAATTTAAAAAGATTTATATTAAGCTTTTTTTCATTTTGAGAGTAGATTAAAATTCTAATGGAAACCATTTGTATGCATTTGTTGAATTGAATAGTATTTATGGCTGTGTAAAAAAAATGCTGCAAAATTCTGCCGATAATAAAGTCAGTGAAGCAAGAATAAGTGTAAAAACAGGAAGGAAATACGCGATAGAAACCGTACTGTATTATACAAGTATAATGAGGGAGGCAAGCCGAGCAGAACGGGGCAGGGATTAGGCCCCCGGATGGGATAGTTTTCCTTATTTAGTGTAAGGCTTTTATAGCCCTTTTATGACTTAAAACAAAATTTAAATTTTGAAATAGGCCGGGTCAGTCTGCACAGACCCCGTGGCCACATCACTGTCTCACATCATTCTTGAACTCCTGCCGGTGTCCAGGACAAACAGGCAGGAAAGAAAATCCAAGCGGCCTCTCAGAGAAAAGATGCTGATGGCAGGAAAAGAAGACGCATGAAACAGGAGGGGGCGGTCAGCGAGCAAGGCGAAAATCAGCGCTCCAGAGTGCAGTGCAGGTGGAAGAGAGGTAGCAAAACCAGGGAAGTCGCTGTGCTCGGGACCGTCCAGTGTGTCCCTGGCATCCCCAGTCATTGCCGTGGCCACCTGATCAGAACCTGTACAGAAACTGCCCCGTCTCCTCCACGGTGAGGGCCAAGTTGCATGTGCCACAGCCCTGTCGGTGACCTTTCTGCGGGCTGGAGAAGCAGAGACAACGGCCTGACAATCTGCGGGCACAGCCATCCGAGGGGACAGGGTCCATGCAACAGCCACCAGAGAAAACTCCTCACTGCCATCTTTGCAGAGGGAGAAAAGCAGAAAGCATCGTGGAGGCCCTTATCATGTTGGAAGGGCAGAGACATTTGGCATTCTGTCAAGGTCCATCTTAGAGTCGAGAGAGATTTTCACCAGGAAACTCACATTCTCTCAAAACTAGCAGCCGTGATCGCATGTCGCAGTCAGGCAACGCCAAGCGTGATGGTTAACAGCGCTAAGAGAGGAGAAAATGGAAATTTCCCGAGAGCCCACTGCTCTGCTGCTGTGGTGGTGCTTTTCCCCCTCGTTGTAAGCATGTTCTTTACCAGAGCTGCACGGATGTCATAAACTGCCTTATGATGCATTAGAGCAGAATCGTGCATTAGCAAATTTCACAGATGCAAAGTGGGATTTCTGTCAACGGAAGCCTGCATGGAAAATACGGAACGGCTTAAGAAAGTACTGTCTTCTCTCAAAATTGCACAGGAGCCTGAAATGCAGGTGTTCCGGCCTAGGCGTTTTCTGAGGCAAATAACGTCGCCACACGGCCAAGACACAGGCCGCTTTTTGCCCCATGAGCCTTACTGGCCTCAGAGTCCGGCCACTTCTATTTTGTTTCTTCATGTATCCTTGGCTTCTAGCGCAGTTCGTGGTACACAGTAGGCACTCAATACATATTTGTTAAGCTAAGCAAATATGTCCTAGGCCCTGTGGAAGATACGATACGAGGAAGACAAGGTCCCTGCCAAAAAGGCACCGAGGGCCCAGGCTGGGGAGGGTAGTGCTGACATCAAGTAGGCCTTCAGCTCTGGCCCCAGCTTCATTCTAAGTGACTAGGAACAAATTCTCAAAACTTCTTTTCTATCAACTCATCGTCACCCCCCATATCACAGCACAACTGTCTGTCATTTGATGGAGTTCCTGCGATAAGACAAGCACTAGAAGTTTACCGTATTCGTATCCTTATTGGATTCCCAAATTAATCCTAGAAAGCAAGTGACATGATTATTTTTAGTAGAGACAGGGTTTCACTTTGTTGGCCAGGCTAGTCTTGAACTCCTGACCTCAAGTGATCCACCCACCTCAGCCTCCCAAAGTGCTGGGATTAGGAAAATGAATACTTTCGCAAACACAGTGACAGGAATGTCAAAGGAGGTAGGCTCCACACTCTGAAGTCTCTTTATCAGGGAGGCCTTTTCTGACTCCCTCACATGAAGAGCAAACTCACTTCCCTTCTGCCAAAGCACTCAACATATACGACATCCCACGTGGGGTAGGCTGAATCGTGGCCCTTAAAGTATGTCCATGTTCCAGTCATTGGAACATGTGAATATATTACCTTATGTGGCAAAATGGACTTTGCAGACATGATTAAGTTAAGGATCTTGAGATTTCAGGAAAATTGTCTTGGATCATCACGGTAGGCCTGATGTAATCACAAGAGCCCTTACAAGAGAGAGGCAGGAGGCCAGGGCGGAGGGAGCTACGCTACGGAGCTGCTTTGCGGATGGAGGAAGGGGCCACTAAGACCTGAGAAAGTCAAGGAGACGGATTCTCACCTGGAGCCTCCGGAGGGAACCAGCCCTGCTCACACCATCATTTCAGCCCTGCAAGACTTATTTGGGCTTCTGACGTCAAGAACTGGGATAGAATGAATTTGTGATGTTTTAGGCCACTAGATCTGTGGTAAGGTGTTATAGCAGAAATAGGAAACCAACACAACTTATCTCTACTTGTGTATATGTTTGTTATCCGTCTTCCTCTGCTGGAACATGAACTCCGCGACAAGCGGAGGCAAAGCCGGGGACTTTGTCTATTATGTTGACTGTGGCATCCTTAGTGCTCAGAACAGAGCTCAGAACAATAAATATTTGTCGAATGAGCAAAGATAGAGGGGGCAGTCGCAGGAAGGTGGCCTACCCCGTCACTAAGGGCCCTGAGGTATGAAAGATCCGAGATGCTGGTGGATGTGACTGCTTCGTGACCTGAACTGGGGAAGTGGTGGGAGGTGGGAGACGTTGGGGAGCAGATGCTGGGGCAGCTTATGCTTTATTCCGCAAATGAAGGACTATTGATGGCTTTCATGTAGAGTAGAGTCATGATCGTATTTCCTGATTGTGTTTTTTTGTTGTTTTGTTTGTTTGTTTGTTTTTGAGACAGGGTCTTGCTCTGTCGCCCAGGCTGGAGTGCAGTGGTGTGATCTTGGTCCACTGCAACCTCTGCCTCCTGGGTTCAAGCTTCCTGAGTAGCTGGGATTACAGGCGTGTGCCACCATAATTTTTGTATTTTCAGTAGAGACAGAGTTTCACCATGTTAATCAGGCTGGTCTCAAACTCCTGACCTCGTGATCCACCCACCTCGACCTCCCAAAGTGCTGGGATTACAGGCATGAGCCACCGCGCCTGGCCTCCTGATTGCTTTTTAAGTAATTTTTTAAAAATAATTTTTCTCTTTATTATTAAATGTTAGAAATATATGGAAACATGGGCAAAAAGTAAAAATCACTCCAATCTCATTCCTAGAGTTAGTCACTATTAATATTTTGGTGTATGTGTATTTCTTCCTTCAACATTCAGATTATACTTTATATACTTTTTTGAAACCAGCTTTTTTCTCTTAGTGTGAATTTCTCCATGTCATTAAATAGTCTCCTAAAAACATGGTCTTTAGTAACTATATCGTATTCTATCATACAACCACAGCTAAGTTCATTTAATCAGTTCCCTCTAACTGGACAGTTCTTTTACTCTCCCAGTATTTTGTGATTTTAAGTAATAATAATAGCACCTGGCATATACTAGGCAGTCCATATCTGTTGAATGAATGCATGTTTCAGAGAACATTTCAGACATAAACCTTTATATGTATGTCTAATTGCTTCTTCAGGAAAAAAATTCTTGCAAGTGAAAATGTTGGGGCAAAGGCTGTATTTTTTTTAATGGCTCTCGATACGTACGGCCAAATTGCCTTTCCAAAAGGTTATAAAAATTATAACTCCACCCACAGTGTATGGGTGCATAATTTCGCCGCCCCAAGGGTGGTATCGTAATTTTTCAAACCGGTATTTGCATTTTAGAAAAGTTTCCATGGCGACATGAAGGAAGTAGTTAGTGGGTCTTGTGAAGTCCAGGTAAACAATAGAAAGAACCTGAACTGTGGCATTGGAGGTTGTGTTAGAAAGAAGACGGATCCAAGCTGTACGGGATGTGACATCCTCATGACTTGAATGCAGAAGTTTGAGAGAGATGTTGGAATGACCAACTCCGGCTTAATTAACCAGACCTTTATTGTAAGCTCATGGGGCAACCCACAGAGTCAAAGCTAAGGCGTCAGGCTCCAGAAACACTGAGGCAGCATCATTTGGGATCCAAGACGCAGAAAGGAAAGGATGGTGTCTTTTCAGGACCCCACCCCCAGAATGAGACTGTTTTTGTGTCACATTGCTTAAGGTTCAAATTCCAGAGAGAGGGGCGAGTCTGGCCTACTGTGGGTCAAGTGTCCATCCTGTGGCCAGAGGCAGGGGGTACCCTGATGGATGGTCCTTCCAAGAAGAGGGAGGGGTCCGTACTGTTTCCAGCAGAAGACCATCTAAATAAATACCAGGTATGCAAAAATCTATGGCAGACTTCTCCAAATGGCAGTGCTTCCCATATTTAACAGTTCCTGCTCACATTCAGCCTTTCCTTGAACACAGGGATAACGCCTTTCTAAGAAAAAGAGGAAATAGGAGGGAGACAGAAATGTCTTCTGACCTTGCTGGGATCCTGGCTCAAATCCCCTGTAACCCCGTGCCCTCTGGCTTCCTGGACCTTGGAGTGGCAGTCAGCTAGCTGACCACCAATATCTGTGCTTCCTCTCTCATGCCATGAGGTTGCTTCTGGGAGCACCTGCCCCTCCAGAGGCAATGTTTCCCAGCCCCACATGCACTGGCTTGGGGCCACGTTCCTACCAATGGAAAAAGCTGGGCCAGGGTTTCCTAGAAGCAGATGTCCCTGGACCCGGAATTACCACAGAGGGAAAGCTGCGTGCCCACCAGGAACACCCTCATTGGACTGTGATGTGAATGAGAAACAAACTTTGAGTATGTGGCACCATTGAAATGTTGGGGTTTATTTGTCACTGTGGCTAATTAATAACCTTCTAAACACCTCTAGATACTTGTTTAATAAAGGCCTGAGAAGAAATAAATGAGCCATGGGTAAAAAGGACCCTACAGGATTCCAGAGTAACATAATTCCTTAAAACGTAGGAAATAGCCCAGCAATTCCAGTCTTAGGTCTATATCCAAGAGAAATGCAAACATGTGGCCACACAAAAGCTTGCCCGTGAACGTTCACAGCGGCATTGTATGTAATAGCCAGCAGGTGGATACCCAGATGCCCATCAACTGATGAACGGATAAGTGAAATGTATATCCATACAATATTGTTTGGCAATAAAAAGAATGAAGTACTGATACAGATGATACTATGTGTACTTAACATCATGCTAAGTGAAAGAATCCAGTTACAAAAGACCATGCGTTGTATGATTTCATTTATATGAAATGTCCCAAATAGGCAAATCTGTAGACTCAGAAATAAGTTAGTGGCTGCCTGGAGGTGGGAGTGTGAGGGGGTAAGTTGGGAGGAGATGGGCAGTAAATGCCAATGCATATGAAATTTCTTTTTGGGGCGACAAAACTGTTCCAAAATTCATGGTGCTGATGGTTGCACCATTCTGTGAATATATTAAAAGCATTGAATTGTACGCTTCAAATAGGTGAATTGTATGGTATGTGAGCTATATCTCAATAAAACTGTTATTATTTCTTAAAGAGAGAAACGTAGAAAATAACAACAAAATGAGATAATGATGAAAAGGAACACGATAGACCATCTTCACTCCTTCTAGCAACCCCAGTCTCTCATAGGGCAAAGGAAAAGCAAAGTGACAGCTTCCAAATGAAATCAGAGACATCTCCCAGCCCTAAATAAATAAACCCAGTACTTGCTTCACAGAGAGGGTGAAGACTGTGGATTCCATATGATAACAAAGCTTTATTTCCAGATAAAGTATGAATATGGAGATCAAAGGACAGCTGACCAGGGGCCAGTCCCAAAAAGGTTCAGAGAGGCTGGAGATCTTTGCTGGCAAAAGTATTAAAAGTAAAACAACCAAACCAAAGGCACGTCACAAGAAGCTGAAATGGCAAAAAATAAACTCATCGGCACCAAGAGAACAGAAAGGAGATCCACGCTGGCTCAGAGACATGAGTTGGGGCAGTGTAGCTGAGTGAACCCAGTGCCCATGAGGAGGGAGAATCGCTTGAACCCAGGAGGCAGAGGCTGCAGTGAGCCGAGATCACGCCACTGCATTCCAGCCTGGGCAACAGAGCGAGACCCTGACTCAAAAAAATTAAATAATAAAAGAAAAAAAATAAAGGAGGGAGACAAAATACCATATGCAAGAAAGGAAATCTTTTAACGTGATTTAAACTTATAACAAAAAATTGGAGCTGTTACCACCTGTTACCATTGTTACCAATTACCATCGAAAATGGTAATCAAAACCACTCTGAAAAAGCATAGCCTGCCCTCTGAGGGGTGGTATGACTCGGATTTGTGAAAATTATTTTTATTTGAATGGAAAAAGAAAAATCAAAAAGACACCAAAGAGCCTTTTACATATTTTACCACGAATTCATAATTTTATAGGACAATAAGAAAACTGAATTAAAGCCAGACGTGGTGGCTCATGCCTGTAATCCTAGCACTTTGGGAGGCCGAGGTGGGAGGATCACTTGAGCCCAGGAGTTCAAGACCAGCCTGGGAAACATAGTGAGACCCCGTCTCTACAAAAACATTTAAAAATTAGCCTGGCATGTGGTGTGCACCTGTAGTCCCAGCTACTTGGGAAGCACCTGTAGTCCCAGCTACTTGGGAAGCACCTGTAGTCCCAGCTACTTGGGAAGCTGAGGCAAGAGGATCACTTGAGCTTCCAGTTATGCCACTGCACTCCAGCCTGGGCAACAGAGCAAGACCCTGTAGCTTAAAAAAATAAAGGAAATAAAATAACTTATAATGACTGATTAAAAACTTATCGTTGCTTGCTAATAGAGATAAAAACTTGGCAAAATGTTGGTGCCTTAAATCTGGGGGAACTTTGCTTGCCCCCGGTCGACAGATCTGGGACCTCTGAACCTCCTGACTGTATCAGTGCCTGGGAACTCTGAGCCTCTTTTTCCCTCCCCAAAGCTCAGGGACCCTGGTTTCTGAACCCCAGGCCAGAGCCCCTGCTTAAGACAGGCTTATTGAGTAGATTTTCTGCTTTGTGGTGTTAGCAAATATTTAGATGCTCAGCAAGGTCTGGCTGATTCTAGACAAAAAAACCTAGAAGATTTCTGGCAGAAGAGAGAGGCGGGCAGCGTTGCTACAGCATTTCAAGTTCAACCAAAGTCAGAAAGAGAGGAAGAAAGGCTAGCTTTGCTCCTGACAAGCACACAATTTTATTAGTTTTGCTGTTTTTTTCTCTTGAAAAGATACTTCTCACCGCCTTCCTTGGTGAGGAATCCCTCTGTTTTATTATGAAGGAAGGGAAGAGCACCATGCGGGTGGGCGTTTTTATCCTCATGCACGCCGGCAGGTCAGACATGATTTTATAGATGAGAGGACTGGGGCTGGGAAATGTTTATTAACTCTCCCTGGGCCCCCATAGTGAGCGAGCGCCGGGGTCTGACTTCCAAGTTCATTGTCTTTGCATTGCTCCCCAGGGCTTCCTGAGAAAAATGGCTTCTTCTTGTTCCCTTGACCCCTCCCAAAGAAATGAGTTTTCCTTGTTCCCTCAAGCAGGGAAATGTTGGGGATAAAATTAGCATTACTGTGTTTTAGTGGATAATTCATGCTGCTGGTCTCACTGAATCATGCTGATAGGTCCAGGCTGTCGACTTCCAGAGACTTTTGTTTAGGGCTCATTTGCTGGTGCAAGTTGAGGATAGAGTTGGGGTCAGTTCTCTCTGGTTATTCCAGATGCCAAATTGGGGCAAAAGCTGAAGGGAGGCTATGCAGCGGGATTCAAACTCACATGTGCCACCCAAGGTCCTTGCTGAGATGCAACACCTTGTGGTACTTGAGATTTGGGGAGAAACCTGGGGCCCTGGGACTGCTTTTCTCCAGGGGCTCTTCCAGGACTTGAATCGTGGGTTAGAAGAAGCTGGAGAGCGGGCAGCTTGCCTAGGTTTGAGGCTGGTGCATTTGCTAAACACGGGGAATGCTGCCCCCTTCACCGAGATCCAGAGTGTAGCCAGCAGGTCTCTGGGAGAGCGTTTGCTGCCCTCAGCCTAACTCATGCCACTTCTCTAGTGTGGGCGGTGAGTCTTCACTCCCTGTAGATGCCGCAGCCTGCTATCACCATAAACAGATAGAAAGTTTCTGGAGTATGGGTTTAAAGCAGGGATTCTTAAAAAAAAATTTTTCACCATGGACCTCTTTGGCAGTCTATGGACACTTTTTTAGAACAATGTTTTTAAGTGCATAGTATTGTATTAAATACCAGCCAGGCACGGTGGCTCACACCTGTAATACCAGCGCTTTGGGAGGCCGAGGTGGGACAATCAGTTGAGTCCAGAAGTTCAAGACCAGCCTGCAACACAGCAAGACCCTTGTCTTCACAAAAAAATAAAATAAAATTTGGCCGGGCGCGGTGGCTCACGCCTGTAATCCCAGCACTTTGGGAGGCCGAGATGGGCAGATCAGGAGGTCAGGAGATTGAGACCATCCTAGCTAACATGGTGAAACCCCGTCTCTACTAAAAATACAAAAAAAAATTAGCCAGGCATGGTGGCGGGCACCTGTGGTCCTAGCTACTTGGGAGGCTGAGGCAGGAGAATGGCGTGAACTTGGGAGGCGGAGCTTGTAGTGAGCCGACATCGTGTCACTGCACTCCAGCCTGGGTGACAGAGTGAGACTCCGTCACACACACAAAAAAGAAAATTAGCTGGACATGGTAATGTATTCCTGTAGTCCGAGCTACTCGGGAGGCTGAGGAGGGAGCCCAGGAGTTTGAGGTTACAGTGATCTATGATGACATCATTGCAATCCGGCCTGGGCGACCGAGGGAAACGCTGTCTCTCAAAAGAACACAGAGGATTACAATGAAAACCAATTATACTGATATACAATTATCAATATTTAAAAAAACCCATTTGTGATAGAGTATATATGTGCTTTTTATTACTGTGTTACATAAGATCTCATGCAGGTTTAATAACCACCATAACATTGAAGTAGTGATAAGGGTAAATAATATTTCAAGATATTTGCAGCAACTGGTAATGGGATATGAAAATATCTGTGATTTCTACTGGGAACAAACCACAGGAACTGCTAATACTACTGTGGTTCAGTGGCCACATTTATAATTAAAGGAGATGCTAAGTTTCAGCTAGAGGTTAGTGAAAATAAGAGGTAATTGTTTTTCTACCCAAGTCTAGGATCCCCCTGAATTCACAGATTCCTGAATTCCTGTAAAAAGAAAGCCTTGCTTTCTTCTCACAAGATGCATTTTAGAGAAATAACTAACTTGTTGTTCTTGTTGTTTTACATTTCTTCGCTCTTTTAATTTCCCACTTACTTTGATTTCTGTTGTTCATTCTCGCTGCCGTCCCCAAATGCTTTTTTCAGTCTTCCTAAACCTCTCCTTTCCTTTTTAAAAGGTTCTCTCCTTTCCTTCTTAAAAAGGTTTTCACTTCTTTCTGTTCTGTAGACTCAACAACAAATCCAAAGAAACACCTTTAAAATATTGAACAGGCAGAAAACGGAGGTCTGGTGGGGCAGCAAATGTGCGTGTCCCACAATCTCTGTAAGGAGGGGCCCTTCAATTCTGAGGTCTCTCCCTCATCCATCTTCCCGGCCTTTTCGGCTCTGCACTGCTGCTCCTCGGGAGATGGCAGGAGGCTGGGCTTCTCCCCAGTCTGGCACCCCTTGCCTGTGAATTCATGCAGTGGCCCCAATCTATTTTCCTGTATAGACCCTACAATAATTTTTGAAAAACTATGTATCACTTCATACATTTTTAGGTAAACAGGTCCAATTTTTTGTTATAAGTTTAAATCATGTTAAAAGATTTCCTTTCTTGCATATGGTATTTAGTCTCTCTCCTTTATTTTATTTTTTTGAGTCAGGGTCTCGCTCTGTTGCCCAGGCTGGAGTGCAGTGGCATGATCTCGGCTCACTGCAGCCTCTGCCTCCTGGGTTCAAGCAATTTTCCCGTCTCAGCCTCCCAAGTAGCTGGGACTACAGGCGCCCACCACTACACCTGGCTAAATTTTGTAGTTTTAGTAGAGACGGTATCTCACCTGTCGGCCAGGCTAGTCTCGAATTCCTGATCTCAAGTGATCCACCTGCCTCAGCCTCCCAAAATGTTGGGATTACAGGCATGAGCCACCGTGCCGGGCCTCAAGGGTCTTTCTGAAGCTCTCCTTGCCTTGACCTTAGAGAGTCCTCAAGAATACTGTATTCAGGAATTGTCTCTTTTTTGGTGTCCTAGAGGTGTTTGCACCCCAAGGCAATTCGGGATGGGTGAGAGGAAGGCCTTTCTTCTGTTCATAGAGAAGACTGTTGTGGAAAGGGGTGGGGAGGGGAAACGACACTGCAGAATGCTGGCACATTCTTGGCAGATCAATTTTAGGAAGTTGAGAACCTGGAAATTGATTTATTGATTCCTTTAAAGCAGCCTGTATCCACTAAAAAGCCTTCGTGGGCTTGGGTTTCATTGAAGACCCATGAAATTAGGGAAGGGGCTTATTCCCTTTGGGTGAACCTCTTCATATTAGGTTAATTGTGACCCAAGCATCGTGTACTTCTTCCATCACCAGGACCTGCTGTGTGTCACACCCTGTGCCGGCTGGTGAGGGAAACACAGCCACAGTCCCTGCCCTCTCTGCGGAGCCCAGGAGAAGGGGCAGTGCTCTGGAGGGGAAGTGGGGGCACGGCCGCCAGGAGGAACTCAGCTCAGGCTGGCGCTGGGGTGTGGTCGAGGCAGAGGGAGGACTTCACGGAGAGGGTGTCCTCTCTGAGGCCTGGAGGAGGCATGAATGAGCAAAGAAGGAGGCGGGTGGTGACTGCGAGAGGAGAGGAGGGAAGGGCTCTGCAGCCTGGAGGCTGGAGGGGAAACTTGCCCAAATCCGTCAATCCAGACAAAAAGCAGGTAACCATAAGGCAGTTTAGTCAATTGCCTGCATTGCAAAGAAACAGAAATATGAAGGCCACACACTAAAATCAGTGACTAGCCTTGAATTATGATGCAGACATCTTAGCCGAAGGCCAGGGCGTGACTCCTCCTCACCAGAGGTGCTATTCATTCCAGCATTTAATCACTGTTGATTAATTAAGCTTCCGAAGACGCATGAGTACGTGGTGGAATCATCTCCAGTTCAGAGAGGGGAAAGTTAGGGTTCAGCAATGCAATCAGCTCAGACGCGCTCCCACGCTGGGGTCAGGCAGCCTAGGGCGCTGCCTCTCGGTGGGCATCAGTGGCCGCACCTCTGCACTCCTCTCAGGTGCTGCTAACGTTACCAGTTGTGAGTGCAGCCACTTCTATGGAGAAAGGAAATGGTCTTGGCCAGGTGCTGCCACCACAGAGCGGGGCCAGCCGCCTGCCCATCAGCAGGGCGGCTCGGCCTGGCACCTTTGTTCTCACATTTGCTTTTCTTTCCTGAACTTGGCACAGCAAAGCCAGTCCCAGGAGGAGAACTCCTTCCCAAGAGGAGGTTAAGTGTTTTGGCTTTGGTTTGCAATATGACTTGCTTGACTTTTTTTCCGCTTCACAGAGATAAGTGAAAATCCTACAGGTAGGATTCGCTCTGGCCAAAAAGACTGGCATGCTCAGGCCTGGCAGAGGAGGCGGGGAGAGAGTGGGCCAGCGGCCAGTGACAGCCCGGGAGGCCGCCCACTAGAGCCACCGGTCAAGGACACAGGCACCCAGGGAAGGCTAGGGGTGGCAGGAAATGCCGCCCAGTGACCTGGAGGGCTGTGTGAGTGGAGGGTCTCCAGAGCCCCAGCAGCAGCAGTAGCTTTTGCCATTTTATCTGCTGCAGGCTGTCAGCTGGCACGCAGCGGGGCTCCACTTTAATTTCTGGTTTGCTAGAGCCTTTCGGAGGAAGGCGTGAGCTGAGAACTACCCAACTCCTGGTGGCTGTGCTAACTTGAGTGTGACAGTCAGAGCCACGCTCTGCCAGGACTCCGTCGTTGGCATGGGGGCCTTGTGAGGAGGCATCCTGTTAGCCAGAAAGGTGCATTTTTCTCCGCTTAGCTTCCAAGTTGTGGGGAAGCAGGCCTGTCTTCTGGGGATCATCCTGGCCCAGGCGGGCCCCCTGCAGGGCCCGAGTGTGACTGCAGACAGGCTGCAGAAGGTGTGAGCTCCAGGTGGGGCCGGGAGAGGAATGGCAGGCTCCCTCTTGCTTGCTTGCTTCTGGCTAATCACTGCAATGAGCTTGCAAATGGCTCTTTACACAGGGGCTCTCCAGGAGACAGGCAGGTTCTGGAACAAAATATGATGCCAAGCTCCCTTCTATCCATTCTTCTGGCTACGTTTCAAAGCATTGACAAAAACATCCCATAGCACCTCCTGCAAAGTAGGTGCTCAATAAGTATTCAGTGAACCATCAAGCAAATTAAAATAAATGACATATTAAAAATAAATGACATGGTGGCATCAACATACTGATCTTGGACTTGATGTCCCAGAAAATCAGGGCTGTGGCTTTTGAATCTGCCTTGTGGAAAATTAGAAAAATTTTCTATTATTTTTGGTGATGATGATGATGAATCTAGTGCCTGAGTCCTGTGATCTGTAGAGTGGAATAGTGAAGCTTGAAAAGTGAGAGTTATGTGTATTCATCAGGAAAGGTGGGAAAGAAAGTTTGAAATCACAGCATCCTGGGAAACACCTGGCCATACCTCCAGGGGAGTCTTTGATGCTCTTCCAGCAAACTCACCAATATAAGAGATCCCTGGGCCTGGGAGGCCCCCGGAGAGCACAGGAGCTTCTTTCTCGGTACCAATGGATCCCTTTCTATCAAAAAGGTAAGTGGGAGCATGTGTTTGTTACCTAGGGCTCCCTAACAAAGTACCGCAAACTGGGTGGCTTCCACAACAGAAGTGTATGGCTCCGAGTTCCGCAGCCTGGAGGGTCAAGGTATTGGCGGGGTTGGCTCCTCCTGGGGCTGTGAGAGCCTGCGCCGTGCCTCTCCCCAGGCTTCTGGAGATTCCCTGGCGATCTTGCATGATCCTCGGCTTGGAGAAGCCTCACTCCAATCACTGTCTTTTTCTGTACATAGTGCTCTTCCTACATGTCTGTCTGTGTGCAAATTTGTTTTTTTAAAGAGAACACTGGTCATGTGGGATTAGGGCTCACCTCCCCGGCCCCCATAACCCTCCCAACCCCCTCCCCACCCCTGCCAGTATGATCTTATCTCAGCTTAACTAATTACACGTGCGACAACCCTGTATCCAAATAGGGGCACATTCTGAGGGACTGGGGGTTAGGATTTCAACATATGCATTTTGAGGGGACACGGGCCTGTAACAGAGAATGTCCACAGCTTTGAGAACGAGAGTGAGAGGATCGTCTGTTGGGCGATTGCACACGAGAGGTGATGAGGGAAAAGGAGGGAGACGGGAAACGAAGGACAGGAGCAATTGTGGGGAGGCTTGGTGGGCAGGAAGGAGCAAGAGCCCGCAGCATCCGACAGCGGGGTGTTTTGTTTTGTTTTGTTTTGTTTTGTGTTTTGTTTTGTTTGAAATAGAGTCTTGCTCTGTCGCCCAGGCTGGAGCGCAGTGCCGCCATATGGGTTCACTGCAAGCTCCGCCTCCCGAGTTCACGCCATTCTCCTGCCTCAGCCTCCTGAGTAGCTGAGACTACAGGCGCCCGCCACCACGCCTGGCTATTTTGTGTGTGTGTGTGTGTGTGTGTTTTTAGTAGAGACGGGGTTTCACCGTGTTAGCCAGGATGGTCTCAATCTCCTGACCTCGTGATCCGCCCGCCTTGGCCTCCCAAAGTGCTGGGATTACAGGTGTGAGCCACCACGCCCTGCTACAGCAGGGTTTTTTATGGGGCTGCTGGCCTTCACGGATTCATTCATTCATTCCTTCATTAGTGAGCCACTGCAGTTTGCTAGCACTGTATAGAATACACATAATACAATATATAATACGCATAATTTGGGGGAATGGGGTCCAGTCCCTCAATGAGCTTCTAATTTAGCTGAAAAATGGGAAGTGTAACACTGGAATAATGCAGTCATTCATTCCGCAGATGACATTGAATGTGTCTTGCGGACCAGGTGTCGACCCGCGAGGGGGCTTTTTGAAGCCAGGGGCTACTTCTTACTTATCTTCCTGTCCTCGGAGCCAGCCTATTGGCTGATTTGTTACAGTAACAGCAGACTGATCTGATTTGTTAAGGTGATAGTAGTTGCTCTAACAGATAAACTTCAAAACCTCAGTGGCTTAACATGGTGGGTGTTAATTTCTCTCTCACATAAAGTTTCTGATCAGGAGCAGGGTGTGGCAATAGGGTGTATGCTCTGCTCCATGCAGTCATTCAAGGCCTCAAGCTAACAGAGCCTCCACCATCTGCAATAGGTGGCTCCCAAGTTACCCTCAGTTTCAACTTCCAGCTGGCAGATGAGGGAAGGGCTACAGCCATGCTGTCCAACACAGTAGCCACTGGCTGCATGTGGCTATTTAAACTTACACTGGAATTAAGTAAAATTAACAATTCTGTTCCTTGGTCTCATTAGCCACATTTCAAGTGTGGCTTGTGGTTACCATATTGGACAGTGCAGATGCAGAACATTGCTGACATCATGGAAAGTTCTATTAGGCAGGACTGGTCCAAAGGATGGTTCATGGGAAATACAGGGGAATGGAGGGAAGGCCTGGAATAGGCACACACCACTTCCACTGTTCTAGTGTTCAGGGAATGCTTAGGAGGTAGGAACATGAGGGAAGAAAGAATGTGACTGGAAGAAAAATGTCAATGGGTTGAAAGCAACTGAAAAAAAAAATTACAAGATTTATAAATTGAGAAAAGGAAATCTTATAACTTTATTTATTTATTTATTTATTTATTTATTTGAGACAGGGTCTCCCTCTGTCACCTAGGCTGGAGTGCAGTGATGCAATCTCGGCTCACTGGAACCTCCGCCTCCCAGGCTCAAGCAATTCTTGTGCCTCAGCCTCCTGAGTAGCTGGGATTACAGGTGTGCATAACCACACCTGGCTAACTTGTAGTTTTAAGAGAGATAGGGTTTGAACATTTTGGTCAGGCTGGTCTCAACCTCCTGGCCTCAAGTGATTCACCCACCTCGGACTCCCCAAGTGCTGGGATTACAGGTGTGAGCCACTGCACCTGGCTGGAAAAGGAAACCTTATTTCTTATAAATGGTTATAGCCTGCAAGATGGCCATTCTGCAGGCTGGAAAGCACAGCCTCTGGCCAAGGCCAGAGACAGGCACTTGGAAGGTGAAGGGGCTGGGGTAGGAGATTTGTGCTGAATGGGTTGGCTAAACAGACATAGTCAACAGATTACAGGAGGAGCTATTAATATTCATGAAGGTGGTCCCAACACATGTATATTAAACAAACATGAATGTAACATACAACCCATGTTCACCTGGGGGTGGGGACATAACATTTCAGTGTATTACAGTTAGGTCTTATAAATCCAAAGATCTTTTTAGGACATGAAGGCTCTCAGTGCACAGCCTCTGTCAACTGGAGAGAACAGTTCATAGTCACTTGGTGGTCTTCTTATCAGGAGAAAGTTATTGAAATCAGTCTCTTGTCCAATCAAAGCTGTAGTCATGGCTGGTGGAACAGGGGCTCAGTTAGTGTCTGGTGGCTGGTAAGCTGCAGTTGCTTCAACATTGCTTATCTCAAGTCCAGTGCTTGTTTAGCTGCTAGAGAAAAAGAAAAAGCTTATGGCAGTTAAATCATGGTTTATTCTTTTTTTTTGAGACGGAGTCTCCTGGTGTTGCCCAGGCTGGAGTGCAATGGCGCGATCTCAGCTCACTGCAACCTCCACTTCCCAAGTTCAAGCGATTCTCCTGCCTCAGCCTCCTGAGTAGCTGGAATCATAGGCACCCACCACCACACCCGGCTAATTTTTGTATTTTTAGTAGAGATGGGGTTTCACCATGTTGGTCAGGCTGGTCTTGAACTCCTGGCCCCAGGTGATCCTCCCGCCTCGGCCTTCCAAACTGCTGGGATTACAGGCGTGAGCCACCGTGCCCGGCCCAGAGCATGGTTTATTCTTTAAGTGTAGAGTTGCATGATTTAACCCTTACCTGGCATGGCCAGGTCTTGTTTCTAACTTGGTATCTTATTGCCATGGAGAGCCCATTGTGTCAGTCTTATGATCTCTATCATATGCCGGTCAGTTGTATCTAAAGTGTGAAAAAGAGGGAGTCTAATGAGGTGTGTTTAACCTCCCTTCTTGTCATGGCCAGGAACTCAGGTTTTATTTGTTTGTTTTGTTTGGTTTTGTTTTGAGACGGAGTCTTGCTCTGTTGCCAGGCTGGAGTGCAGTGGCACAATCTCGGCTCACTGCAAGCTCCGCCTCCCGGGTTCACGCCATTCTCCTGCCTCAGCCTCCTGAGTAGCTGGGACTACAGGCGCCCGCCACCATGCCTGGCTACTTTTTGTATTTTTAGTAGGGACAGGGTTTCACCATGTTGGTCAGGCTGGTCTTGAACTCCTGACCTTGTGATCCGCCTGCCTCAGCTTCCCAAAGTGCTGGGATTACAGGCGTGACCCACTGTGCCTGGGTCGGCACTCAGTTTTTAAGGTTTCTCGGGGGTCCGCTTGACCAAGAGAAGGTTCAGTTGGTTGGAGAGCTTAGGGTTTAATTTTTAGTTTACAAAAGGAAGAGGAAGAGCATTCTAGACAGGGCCGTAGTGAGGATAGGATCCCAGAGGCAGGAGGGCGCTGGCAGGGTTTAGAGTTCAGGTCGGAGGACAGCATTGCCTGGCGGGGAGCAGCGGGCTGACAAGCTGGTGATAGTTCAGGTGATCCTGGTGCTGGCCTTCATCGCACAGCCTGCTTCTGAGACGCTTCTGCCCTATCTTCATTATCGGTAATGCTCTAAAATGTCCCAGAGCCTCCAGTTTGGGAAACGGTGGCCCAAGGCAGAGCAAAGCAGGAGTGCTGGGCACTGGCTGGCGGGTTGCTTCCTCGAAGCAGAAAACGTTTGCAATTTGGTGCTCACTCTAAGGCTGAAGGAAGTGGGAAGGCCCCTTCTTCGGGCTCCTGCAAATGCCTCCATGTTGGCCAGGTTCCAAAGACAGGAGGAACAGAAGTCAGCGTAACCCAGTTAAGTTAAACAAATGCTTGATGAATACTAAGGCGTCTTTCAGTAATAACATGGATAAATGCTTTGAAGGACTGAATGCACGCCATTTTATGCAGATCCCGGAGGGAGACAGCACTCAGTGCACAGCCTCTGTCAACTGGACAGAACTAGTTCATAGTCACTCAGTGGTCTTATCAGAAGAAAGTTATTGAAATCAGTCTCTTGTCAAAAGACAAAACCTTGGGGGTTATTGGGTGCCTAAAGCAGAATGTGAGAGCGGGCGCTTCTCTGAAATTGTCAGAGAGAGCGAGTGTGGCGGCGATGAACCGAGAGGACATGGCATCGCCAGGGAGCAGCGGTCGGGCTGTGCACATGCAGCGGAGGTCAGGCCCGGTGATGCGGCGGCGTGCCGTGCTTTGCTGTCTGCATTTTAAGAGCAATACAGTAAAACTGCAGAAAATCAAAAGCAGAAACGAGCAAAGGTTACAAAGGAGTTGGAAGTTGTTTAACTTGTAAAAGGGCAATGTAAGAACTGTATAATACAGGCTTATTCTCAGGTGGGTGAGAGCCTGTGACAAGGAGAGTAGGAGTCCCTTCAACTCCACAGAGGACAGCAGAGGTGAAAGCGAGCCTCAACTCTTGATTGAAAGGATGAGTGAATGCTGTGTCCCTGAAGATGGCTAACATTTTAATTAATAACCATCTCTTATGGAGAGGGGAGGCTGTCCGCTACACAGAGGCAGGAGCCAGGACTGGCCAGCACAGTGCCTATTTTTGAGTCTGTAAGTTCTCAGATGTTCTCTCGAGATGCTCCCCGTTTTCATGACAAACATCTTGCACTAACCCACCGGCACCTGGGGCAGAATACCTCTCCTCTGCACCTGTTCCCTTTCGAGCAGCGGAGGCTCAGTTAGCGTAACTCCTGGCCCCTCCCTGCCCCTTTAGCCCTTCAACCTTATGACTGGCTATTGAAAAATGTGGAGATTGGCCAGGAGCGGTGGCTCATGCCTGTAATCCCAGCACTTTGGGAGGCCCTAGAGGGGCAGATCATGAGGTCAGGAGTTTGAGACCAGCCTGACTAACGTGGTAAAACCCCCTCTCTACTAAAAACACAAAAATTAGCCAGGTGCAGTGGTGCATGCCTGTAATCCCAGCTACTCAGGAGGCTGAGGCAGGAGAATCACTTGTACCCGGGAGGTGGAGGTTGCAGTGAGCTGAGATCGCGCCACTGTACCCAAGCCTGGGTGGCAGAGTAAAAGAAAAATGTGGGGATTATGAACTGGATGTGTCTGCTCAGCGGTGCCCGTCCTTCCTCCCTTGGGAGCACTGCCTGCAGGAGCTGCTGCTGTCTGCTGCTCCTCCAAGGGCACCTCTTCCCCTCCTCGGGGGTGGAGGACTGTCCGCTTCTGCGGCCGTTGTTAGGGAGTCTTTGGTTCTCATCCCAAGCCTTATCAATGAAGTGGATGCTATTTTAACCTCCATTGCCACTCCACTGTTTATTCCCAAAAGATTCCAAACTCAGGCAAGAAAGAGAGGTGCTGTCTAGGCCAGGAAGGGGGTGCCCTGCAGGACCCCAGCAGCCTAGCTGCAACATTGAGCTCCCCACTTTTACACCCCAGAATCCATTCTCAATGCCTGTGCGCGCTGTTGCAAAACAAATTGAATCACACCACTTCTTGCTGAAAATCTCCCACTGGTTTCCATCGCAGCTGGAATCAGACTCCACTCCTCTCCATGACCCCAGGACCTGGCCTCTTGCTCTGCAGCGGCAACTCTCCCCTTGCATTCAGGCCTCCCGCTGCAGGGACACCAAGCGTGGCCAGGCTGTCAGGATGTTGCAGTAGTCTGGAACGTGCTTTGTTGTCATGCATGCCTCTGCCTGCTGCCCCAGAGAGCCTCCTCAGTGCCTGCTCCTGACTGGCGCCTGTCCCCACACTTCCCCACAACCTTTGTTCGCTTGATAACACATAGCGCTGACATTATCACGTGTACGTATTGGCTTCCTCGTGTATTGTCTCTCTCCCCCACTAAAACAGGGAGCCTTCCACGAGAAGAGATCTGGTCCAGCCGCATCTCCTTTGCATGCTCAGTGCCTGGCATACAGTAGTCACTCAATAAGTGTCTGTGCAAAGAGGGAAGGAGGAGTGTCCAGTGAAAGCAGCCTAATATATAGGACAAACCCTGAACAATGAACCAAGACATGTTAAGGGAGGAGACCACCCCTCATATTATCTTATGCCCAATTTCTGCCTCCAAAGAAAGAAGAAGTAAAAACTAAAAGGCAGAAATGAAATCCACAAGCAGACAGCCCGGTGCCACACCCTGGGCCTGGTAGTTAAAGATCGAGCTCTGACCTAATCAGTTATGTTATCTATAGATTAAAGACATTGTATAGAAAAGCACTGTGAAAATCCCTGTCCTGTTCTGTTCTAATTGCTGGTGCATGTAGCCCCCAGTCACGTACCCTCTGCTTGCTCGATCCATCACGACCCTCTCACGCCGACCCCCTTAGAGTTGTGAGCCCTTAAAAGGGACAGGAATTGCTCACTTGGGGAGCTTGGTTGTTGGAGACGTGAGCCTTGCAGAAGCTCCCGGACTAATAAAGCCCTTCCTTTAACTCGGTGTCTAAGGGGTTTTGTCTGCGGCTTGTACTGCTACGATGTGGGACTTCAGAACTTGCTCACCACGAATGATTTGTGTGTCCCTGTGCTTGTCACCAGCCTGTGTTTACTCACTTCCTTCATCTCTGAGATAAGGAGCTTTGACCAGCACCACTGTATGGGCTTTCCACTGGGCAGAGTCTCGGGCAGGGCAGATAGAGGTCACCTTCAGGCTACTCTTACTCCTCGTTCTCTCTGGTTTACTTACTTCTTAGGAAATGCTGTTTCCCTGGCCCATGACTTCTGATGGCTTTCTCTCTGCCTGCTCCTCTCCAGTATTTAGTGTAGCCACTGAATTATTTAACTGTGTGTTTCAAGACCAAGTTTGAAGGGCAAATAAGATAACAAATGAAGCAGCGCTGTTTGCATCATTCTTTTCGCTGCTGGGGATGCTTGAGCTTTTATTTTTCTTGAGCATCTTGACTCTACTAACATAAAGAGTAAAACAAATCACATACACAAATCAAATCCACAGCCCTGCCAGAGCCGCTGCGGCCGAACAGCAGCCATTTTAAATGAGAAGATTATAGCTGCAGCTAATGCAGCAGGAGCGAGAAGCACTTGTACTGGACTGGCAGCGCCAAATGCCCCTTATCACCCCCGAAGAGTGTACTATTTTAATGTTAAATACAGTAAATTGCAAACTAGTAAAGTCACATTCAGACTTTCCTCCCCTCTGGTTGTCCGGTGACAGGCACGTGCATTAATAAGTTTCTCCTCATTGTGAGGCTTCTCAGCAGCCGGCTCCAGAGCCTTTATCTCCTTTGGTACCTTTCCTTGAACCATGCAGTAAAGTCTCCTTTTAAAAATACAATGCATTCCCCCAACCCTATTCTTCTGGGGCTTTTATGACTCACAATTGACAAAGGCCTCACTAATGGAAATGCAAATTTCCTACCTGTCAAAGACTGAGAATGCTTTCTGAAAACACTGGTGGGGCAGAAAGTACATTAGCATCTGCATATTAGGGAGAGAAGCTGCTTCCAATAGATTTGTAGGATAAAAAATGTTTATTTGATGCTGGGACAGAAATCAAATAGTACAGATAACATCTCCCGTGCAGACAGGACAATTTCTTGGTAACGCTAAACTTTTGCATGTCTTTGATTCCAGCCCATGTATTATTTAGAGTTAAATAACACCAATGCTGCTTTTATAAAGGCTTTGATCTGGGGACCAGTTGGGGAAAGAGGGTTGGGTGCTCTGGGTCTCCCTGTCTTTCTGCCATGCTCTCCACCTTGTGGAGTAAAACCCAGCTGAAGGTCCAACCGGTGTATGGCTGCAGTGGGCATCCTCACTTCTCAGTGAGTACCTTTCTTCCTCTGGTTCACCACTGCCCTTTTCAGTCATATTCTATTATTTATTTATAGAGACAGGGTCTTGCTCTGTTGTCCAGGCTGGAGTGCAGTGGCACCATCATGGTTCACTGCAGCCTCCAACTCCTGGAATCAAGCAATCCTCCTGACTCAGCCTCTTGAGTGGCTGAAACTACATCATATTCTATTGTTACCATTACTTAAGTGTGTGTGTGTGTGTGTGTGTGTATTTGAAGAACACAGAGTGAAATATGGTATTTGCCTGGGATTTTGGTGGGGAGCAGGCCCTGGAGACAGGTCCTGGAAAGCCAGGCTAGTTCGCTCCGGCTGCCGTAACAAAGTACCACAGACGGGGGTGCTCAGACAACAGGAATTTATCCTCTCAGTTCTGAAGCTGGCGTCCAAAAATCAAGGTATCCACTATGTTGACTTCTTCTAGGGCTACGAGGGGAGGGTCTTCTCCAGGCCTCTCTCCTTGGCTTGTGGACAGACACCTTCTCTCTGTGTCTCTTCACACCGTCTTCCCTCTATGCCTGTTTGTGTCCAACTTTCTGCTTTTTGAAAGGACACCAATCTTATTGGATTAGGGTCTGCCTTAATTACCTCATTTTCACTCCATTACCTCTGTAAAGACCCCATCTGGAAATGGAGCAGGGACCTCTCTTAGGGGCCTGCCAGGCACATCCCCCCCACCCCAACCAAACATAAAATAAAGGAAAATCTTGAGTTCCTTCAAGGGAAATTCCAGGCATCCAGCTCTCCCGGAGAAGCACATGAGCCACTTGATAAACAAGAAGGTAATAGTAGCTTAAAACAATAGCCAAGGGAGTTAGCGTCCTGAGATGTTTGGCTCCCTACAGAAACCAAAGATAACATCTTTTTAAATTATTTATTTATTTATTTTTATTTTTGCAGAGACGGAGTCTCACTACATTGCCCACGCTAGTCTCAAACTCCTCGCCTCAAGCGATCTTCCTGTTACCGGAAAGGAGACCCGATCCAGACCCCAAGAGAGGGTTCTTGGACCTCACACAAGAATTCGAGATGAATCCATAGGGTAAAGTGAAAGCCAGTTTATTAAGCAAGTAAAGGAATTAAAGAATGGCTACTCTATAGGCAGAGCAGCCCTGAGGGCTGCTGGCTGCCCATTTTTATGGTTATTTCTCGATGGTGTGCTAAATAAGGGGTGGATTATTCATGTCTCCTTCTTTTAGACCATATAGGATAACTTCTAATGTTGCCATGGCATTTGTAAAGTGTCACGGCGCTGGTGAGAGTGTAGCAGTGAGGATGACCAGAGGTCACTCTCATTGCCATCTTGGTTTTGGTGGGGTTTTGCCAGCTTCTTTACTGCAACCTGTTTTATCAGCAAGGTCTTTGCGACATGTATTTCGTGCTGACCTCCTATCTCATCCTGTGACAAAGAACACCTTAACCTCCTGGGAATGCAGCCCAGTAAGTCTCAGCCTCATTTTACTCAGCCCCTATTCAAGATGGAGTTGCACTGGTTCAAACGCCTCTGAACTTTCACCTTGGCCTCCTGAAGTGTTGGGTTTACAGGTATGAGCCACTGTGTTTGACCTAAAGATAACATCTTAACTAGGTCCCTGAGTTGTTTTTCGGAAACCCAGACCCCCATCAAACACGTCCACTGGCCTGTAGGCCTCAGAAAAGGGGGAGCTGAGGACCGAACTTGGACGGTATTCTTTGTTCTAAAGTTCTTCCTGAGGGGCCCGGAGGAGGTGGTGCCCTTGAGTCAACCCTAACATATCTTTCTTCTGACCCCAGCATACGTAGACAAAGCTCTGCCTCCTTAACCAATTGCAAATCAGAAAATATTTGAATCGAACTGTGGGCCCCCGCTTTGAGATGTTCCACCTTTTTAGGCCAAAGCGATGTATAATCTTCATGTGTTAGCCTCCGATTTTGCCTGTAACTTCTGCTTTCCTGAAATATACCCCTGCCTTTGAAAACCCTTATTTGCCAGCCATCAGAGTTCAGGTCTTAAGTGTTGCTTGGCGCACTGCAGTCAATGCCTCACTTCATTTCTCCAGGATGCCAATGCCACTGCTTGACCTTGCTGGGCCAGATGAGCAGATCCCACTTGGGTCAGT
The DNA here is from genome assembly GCF_028878055.3 of Symphalangus syndactylus. Classification (NCBI taxonomy): domain Eukaryota; kingdom Metazoa; phylum Chordata; class Mammalia; order Primates; family Hylobatidae; genus Symphalangus; species Symphalangus syndactylus. The sequence goes on along the minus strand of NC_072426.2, from coordinate 156,024,446 downwards.
AACAATCTCCAAATAAGGTCACACTCTGAGGAGTGGGGGGGGTTAGGACTTCAGCATGTGAATCTGGGGGTGCAGGAAGACACAATTCACCCCAGCAGCACTACCTATCGGAAATATGCGGGCATCTGATCAGCTGAGCTCTCCGTCAAGGAGTGCAGGGAGATACTCGAGAGTGGTGGCTGTCCCTGCCCTTGCCCCCGCCCGCCACCCCATTCCCTTTCACTGTAGTGTGCCAGCAAAGTGACTAAAGCTTTCCAAGGACCCAATTACCGGCTTCTCCTCGGTGGCCCTGCACGAGTCCTAATGTTCAACACAACATTTTAATTACTTTTTAAGTGCACCCTAATCACGATGACACTGTAGCAGAAAGCCTGAAGAAAGTGGCTTTTCCTGCAGAGGGCTGTTCTCCATGAAACAGACTGCTCTCAGCGAAGGCGGAGAGGCCAAAGCGCAGGCATTTCACGCGAAATGAGGGCAGGAAAGCCTCACCTCCTCAGTGGGCGGTAGCACTTTTTGGATTCCCCCTGGTTTAAAGGGTGGCAGGGCTGTGGGATGTGGCTCCGTGATGCTGCAAACAGATGGGTCTAGTTTGGTGTATTCTCAGTTGGTGCACAGAGCAGGCCAGGGTGACTGACCCAAGGCCCTGTTGCATCCTCTGAGGCAGAGTGATTTGTCAAAAATTTAGAGCTGATGGAAAAATTAACTGTATCTCATTTACTTGCCCACGTCCTCACAAATGGGAAAGAAAGAGAGATCATTACCCTCCTGCAATTCTGGAGTATCCCTCGGAAGAGTTATAGGACATCATCATCATCACCACCACACTGGCTTAAACAACAGACATATCTCATAGATGTGCAGTCTGGAAGTCTGGATTCAAGGCATTGGCAGGCCCTGCTTCCTCTGAAATCTGAAGGGGAACCTGTCCTTGCCTCTTCCCGGCTTCCCTGGCTTGCTGGCCATCTCTGATGCTCCTTAGCTTGCAGATATACCCCTCGATCCTCCATCTTCACATGGTGTTCTTCTGTGTCTCTGTCCTCACCTGGCTGCCTTTTTATAATAATGACCCAGAACATTATCTTAAAATGTCTGGGCTGGGCGTGGTATAATCCCAGTGCTTTGGGAGGCTGAGGTGGGAGGATTGCTTGAGACCAGGAGTTTGAGACCAGCCTGGGCAACATAGTGAGACCCTGTCTCTACAAAAAAAAAAAAAAAAAAGATACAAAACTTAACCGGATATGGTGGTGCACACCTCGAGTCCCAGCTACTCAGGAGGCAGAGGTGGGAGGATCGCTTGAGCTTCCTGAGCCCAGGAGTTCAAGGCTGCAGTGAGCTATGACCATGCCACTGCACTCCAGCCTGAGTGACAGAGGGAGATCCTGTCTCCACAAAATAAAATTATCTGAGCCAGAGGCTAGAAACTCATGGCCTGCAGGTCAAATTTAGATATTGCTGGCCAGGTGCAGCGGCTCATACCTGTAATCCCAGCACTCTGGGACCCCAGAGTGGGCGGATTGCCTGAGGTCAGGAGTTCAAGACCAGCCTGGCCAACATGGCGAAGAAACCCCATCTCTACTAAAAATACAAAAATTAGCCAGGCGTGGTGGTGGGCGCCTGTAATCCCAGCTACATGGGAGGTTGAGGCAGGAGAATCGCTTGAACCCAGGAGGCAGAGGTTGCAGTGAGCTGAGATTGTGCCATTGCACTCCAGCCTGGGTGACAGAGCGAGACTCTGTCTCAAAAAAAAACAAACAAAAAAATTTAGATATTGCTGTGATTTTTATGAAATTCAAATGCTTTTAGCAGGGATGGGTCTGTTCCAGTTTGCCACAGTCACCACCTGCAGCCACAGAGCAGGCCATGGTGACTGTCCCTCATTGTCACTGTTTTAGTGATGTTTGGCCTTGGGTGTTGAGATTCTAACCTGTCAAGGATTGGAGGTGGAGAGTGCCCCTCAGGTCTGGAGAGGGAGGGTGTGGGAGAGGCACCAGAAGGACACCAGCAGGGCTGTGGGGATGGCAGGAATCTGCTCCTACCCTCGGGAAGGTAACAGAGACCCTGTGTGCCACGCGTGGCCTTGGCAGCCTCTGGGAAGGCCCTGTGGGTAACTTGAGCCTGAGGGACCGGACTCGGGAGCAGAGGAGCCACAAGACTTGGGCTTGTCCATGAGTCTCCCTGAACCCCAGGGGGCTAAAGACCAAAAGTCTCCTCCGAGTTTCCTCGATTGCACGAATGCTGGAGGGGCTTTTACAGACCCAAAGAAGGTGTCTGGGGCCCAGAAAAATGACTGAGATAGGAAAGATGAGAGGGGCCCAGCCAGATCTATTTATATGTGGTTTATTGATTTTTATCTTATGACATTTATTATATAATATATAGATTATTATATACAATGTATTTATTACATAATATAGAATATATTTATTATAACATATTTTCATACTTAGAATAATGTATTATAGAATAAATCTATAAATATCACTAAATAATATATTTTTAAATTTTATGATAGAATTTCTCACAGGATTTTTACCATAGGGAATTCTGAATGAGCATGGAAGCAAATAGTGGAAGGCAGCCAGATGCAGTGGCTCACGCCTGTAATCCTAGCACTTTGGGGGGCCAGGGCAGGAGGATTGCTTGAGCCCAGAAGTTCGAGACCAGCCTGGGCAACATAGTGAGACCCTATCTCTTAAAAAAAAAAAAAAAAAAAAAAACTTAACTGGGCGTGGTGACCGGTGCCTGTGGTCCCAGCTACTCAGGAGGCTGAGGCTGGAGGATCACTTGAGCACAGGGGGTCTGGGCTGCAGTGAGCTGTGATTGCACCTCTGCACTCCAGCCTGGGCAACAGAGTGAGACCCTGTCTCAAAAAACCAAACCAAACCAAAACAAAAACACTGGGATGATCTGTTCTCAGCACTCTGTGACGAAGGGAACCCCTCTCTGCTTGCCCTGGGCCCTAGACTTCAGGCGAGGCACGGCCGGGGCCTCCCGGGCTCCCCACATTCATGGTCCTTTCCTCTGGTGCATCGATGGTGGAATCTCCTCTTCTGTCTTGGAAAAGCCAGGGCAGATTCCTCCCTGAGCTCCTGGGCGTGGGCTGGAAGGGGCTGTGCCACAGTGGCCTCCTGTCCTTGCCCACGCCCAGGCTGTGGAGGCGCAGGAGTGCTGAACGCCACGCAGTCCCCGGCGTGGCCAGCCTTGGACCAGTGAGGTCTCCTACCAAAAACCTAGAGCTTTGGCGAAATGTAAGCAATTTCTTTTGAGCAAATTCCTCCAGCTCTGTCCTTCGTCTCTAAGCTGTGAGATCAGGAACCTTTTCTTTGTTGTTCACCTCTTGCTGCGCGGTTAAGAACAGACCTAAGCCAACTTGTCCATAGTCTGGAAAATATCGCCAGCCTCTGACAAGGGCGGGGAATTTCGCCTTCCCCACTCAGCCTCCCTGCCAGGTGGTGTGTATGATGAAAGCGAGTCTCTAGCCGATTGCTGACAAATGTTCAGGTCACAGCAGGCCCAACACAAATCCATGCCTTTTACCTCTGGGCTTGGTGAAGCCCCTCTGCTCTCTGCCCTTCTAGAAAGATTCTCTGTGAGACACGTGAGAATATTCTGACGGCAGGATCAAGTTACCTTCTAAATGAATCCCGCGACACATGCTCTGCTGAGTGGCTCTGGGGCAGGAAGGAGAGGTATACCCAGATGCAGTCAGGATTCTAGACCTAAGTCTGTCTCCCAAAGGTGAGCGTCTAGGGGCTCACAACTCCCATACCCCGTTCAAGCAAGTACAGAGGACTTGTTTCTAGGCCACCAAGTGTCTCCAACACCACCAATTTCTTTCTTTCTCTTTCTTTCTTTTTCCTTTCTTTCTCTTTCTTTCTTTCTTTCTTTCTTTCTTTCTTTTTTCTTTCTTTCTTTTTCTTTCTTTCTTTCTTTTTTTCTTTCTTCTCCTTCCTTCCTTCCTTCCCTTCCCTCCCTCCCTCCTTCCTTCCTTCCTTCCTTCCTTCCTTCCTTCCTTCCTTCCTTCCCTCCCTCCCTCCCTCCCTCCCTCCTTCCTTCCCTCCTTCCTTCCTTCCTTCCTTTTTTTGAGACAGAGTTTTGCTGTTGTTGCCCAACTGGAATGCAATGGCATGATCTCAGCTCACTGCAACCTGCACCTCTCGGGTTCAAGTGATTCTCCTCCCCCAGCCTCCCGACTACCGGGATTACAGGCGCGTACCACCATGCCTGGCTAATTTTTTTGTATTTTTAGTAGAAACACGGTTTCACCATTAGCCAGGCTGGTCTTGAACTCTGGACCTCAGGTGAACCGCCCACCTCAGCCTCCCAAAGTGCTGGGATTACAGGCGTGAGCCAGCATGCCCGGCCAACACCACCAATTTCACAAGGGAAAGAGAATTACTAACACTCCAATGCCAGTGAAGGAAGCCTGTGGTGCAGATTTAACTAGAACACGGAGCCTCTGCCCCTGAAGTGGGGGGCCCTGATCCTAGTCTTGCAAACGCCCACCAACCCTTCCTAGAGACTGGATTGGAGTTAATTCACACACACACACACACACACACAGACACACACACACACACTGACACACACACACTGACACACACACACACTGACACATGCACACGCTGACACACACACACTGACACACACACACACATACACTGACACACACACACACACGATCTGTACTGTTTTTACTGATCTGTCTTAACGTAAATTATGTGCACTCCAACACCAGCCCTGTGCCTAACAGGTATTTGTTGAATGAACCAACATAATTTCCATTTCTTGAAATCAGGAAACTGTGTCAGATGGCTGGGAAGAAAGAGCAGGCCATGGGGTGTGCTGGTCTGTGGAGCAGGTGACAAGGGGATCTGTGGGCAGGACAGGCTGGCATGATGATAAGTCACCCTCACTGGTGGAAAGAACGCTAATTCCGAAGAGGCCAAGGACAGATTTAGCCTCCGTGGAGAACATTTAGGGAAACATCTGGAACTCCCTCCTCACTTCCCACGGCTCTCCTTTGGGGGATCTTTCCTCAGCTCCTGGACAGGGTCTTGTCACCCTGTTGCTTAGACAGGCTGAGTGGCTCTCATCTGAAATGCTTGGGATCGGAAGCGTTCTAGATTTTGGATTTTGAGATCTTTGTGTTACACTTTCCTATGTTCCTGTGCAACATAGGAAAATCTGAAAAGCTCCATTGAGCACACAACAAGATTTGGATTGGGGAGCATTTTTGGATTTTGGATTTTTGGATTTAGGGAAACTCAGTCAGCAAAAGCTGGTGTTGATAAAATAAGAAGTTGAGGGACTCCAAAGAGTTGAGGCATCTGGAGTGTGCAGGGTGAATGGAAGAGTCCCTGAATGAGGTGGAGTGGGTGGCGGGCCAGGCTGGGGAGGGACTTGCCAGCCCATGGTGAGGATCTGGAAGCTTCCTGTGGCGGACTGACTCATGTCCCCCCAGAGAGACATGCTATGTCTTGACTCCCTGTACCCCAGAATATGAATTTATTAGGAAATAGAGTCTTCGCAGATGTAATCAAGTGATTATTAGGGTGGGCCTTAATCCAATGTTACTAATGTCCTTATAAAAAGGGGGAAGTTTGGACACAGAAAAGTGGAGGCTTTGGAAAGAGTCACAGTGGGAAGATGGCCCTATGAAGACTGGAGTGATGATGCCACCAGCCAAGAAAGGTCTGGGCTGCCAGGAGCTGGAAAAGGCAAGGAACGGCGCTTGTCCTGAGGCTTTCTAAGGGGGCGTGGCCCTGCTGACACCTGGATTTCCAACTCTGCACCTCCAGGGCTGAGAGACGACTCATTTCTACTGTTTCCAAGCCGCCCAGGGTGTGGCTCTGTGTTAGGGCAGCCCTAGGAAATAGACTGCCGGTCACATCTGTAATTCCAGCCCTTTGGGGGGCCAAGGCGAGCAGATCACCTGTGGTCAGGAGTTCAAGACCAGCCTGGCCAGCATGGTGAAACACCATCTCTACTAAAAAAATACAAAAAAATAGCCAGGTGTGGTGGCACACACCTGTAGTCCCAGCTACTCGGGAGGCTGAGGCAAGAGAATCACCAGAATCCAGGAAGTGGAGGCTGCAGTGAGCTGAGATCATGCCACTTCATTCCAGCCTTGCCCTGTCTCCAAAAAAAGAAAAGAAAAGAAAGAAAAAGAAATACACTCTCTGCGGACAGTGGGAAGCCAGAAAAGGATTTTAGGAAGGGAAAGGACTGCATGTCTGATCTTGAAATTGTTTGAGTGCTGCCGGCGTCAAGCTGTGAGTAGCAGTTCTTTATTTATTCACTTACTGGGAGTGTAAGCAAAAGACCAGAGGGAGGCCAGGCCGGCGCACCCAGTATTCCATTCCTGCCCATCCAGAACAGCGCCAGGCTAGGGCCAGAGGGACCGGGGGAGTCAGCTGGGGTGGCTCCTATCACTGCCCAGGGAGTGTCAGCCAAGACTCGACATTTTATGGATGTGGGGACCCAGGGAGGGAGGGAAAGGGCTAGGAGTGGAGATGTGGGGAGCCCTGGGCTGGAGTGGGAAGTGTCTTGGAAGGTGCTGAGAGGAGGTCTCAGCAGAGGTGCTGGACAGGACCCCGGCCCCAGTCCACACAAGGCGGCCTGTGAATGGGGGCACCAGCTGGGAAAAGATTCCTGTAGGGTCTGGCTAAGTGGGCAGGGGCGGTGAGTCCTTGACCGCAACCCCTCCAGGCACTGCAGTGAGGCTTAGCGCCACATCTGAGGTGGGGAGGGCAGCCCCCTGCCCTCCCTGAAGACTCTCAGGGGGAGCCACTGCAATTGCCTGCAGTTGGGCTGGAAGACCACGCGTGGGATTTGGTCCTGGAGTTGGACTCCTCCAAACCAGAGAGAATGTCAAGGTTGACAGCAAGTAGATCACATGGAAACGTGTCTGAGGTCCAACGGGGGCGGTGAGGGGAGGGGATTTGGGATTGGCTGGTACGGGTGGAGAGAAATGCTTGATTGGAGAGGTATTTGGGAGGTAAAACTGATGGGGTGTTGAAATTGTCTGGACCCAGGAGCCAATCAGTCCCAGGGTCTGAAACTCAGGAGGGAGCTATTGGTTGGAGAAAATAAGATAAGTCAAGAGCATAAAAATGGCAATGATGACCTGTTAAGAGACTGAATGTGGAAACAGACAATGCCCGACCACGTGTGCAGACAGACTCTGACCCACAGCCTGCAGCAACCTGCCCAGGAGCCAACCCATTGTCTCCAACAGTCAGTCCAGGAAGCCAGTGCTTCCAATCAGGCTGGGAGGGCGCCAGGCTGTGCACAGACCACTACCCCATAACAATCTGCCCAAATGGCCAGGACTTGACTAATCACTGACAGCTCGCCTAATTTTTATCCCTGCTTCCAACCAGAGAAAGCCAAATATACCCCCTTAACTAACCACATAGTATGCCCGCCTCTAGCCAGCCCGCCTGCAGCTTCCCCAGGCCACGGCCTCCATCAGGCCATGCCTGACGCCTTCCCTTTTTTCCACTCTGAAGCTTTCCCGTGTCCCTGTCTGCCTTTGAGTCTTTGCCAGAACGTAAGTGATGGTGGCTGACTCCATTGCTATGGCAAGCTCTGAATAAATAGCCTCTGGCTGTTCTCGTTGCCTTGGTCTTCATTTATTTCTCCACTCCCCACACTTCCCTTTTCCTCTTTCATTTTTTGGAGATGGGGTCTCACTCTGTCACCCAGGCTGAAGTGCAGTGGCACAATTACACTTCCCTACAGCTGTGACCTCGTGGGCTCAAGCAATCCTCCTGCCTCAGCCTCCTGAGTAGTGGGTCTGCAAGTGTGCACCACCACACCTGGCTGAATTTTTTTTCCTATTTTTTTTAGAGATGGGAGTCTCATGATGTTGCCCAGCCTGGTCTTAAACTCCTGGGCTCAAGGGATCATCCAGCCTCAGCCTCCAAAGTGCTGAGATTACAGGCATAAGCCACCGCATGACCCCTTTTTCCTCTTTCTTGTTTCCCAGGGATGCAAATGGGCATTCCTTGACTTCACTAAGAAGAGATGTTCCCAAGGCTGGCACTCGCAGCAGAATCTCTCTTTCTTCCCTCACTCCCTCTGCGTTCCCCTGTTCACTCTTCCCCTTGTCTCTTCCACGTTACCTGCTCTTTTTTTCTTCTCCCTGTATTCCTTCCTCCTTTACTCATTTCTCAGTGGTTACTTAATGATAGGGCAAAAGGGCTGGATGAGGTTGGTTGCTGATTCCTGGTCAATGGCAGCCTTGCAGGAGCAGAGAGGTAGGAGACTGGGCCAGAGAGGAGCACGGCTCTGCTGGGACCCGTGAGCACGTTGTCGCCTGGCGTCCGCTGACTGACCTAACCAGCCTTTGGTATCTCTGATGTCTTTGGTGATGTGGACATTGATTTCAGTTTGCAACTGTCACTTTTGACTAATGTGGCTCTGGTGATGAACACGTTTTGAAGGGAAAGGAAAAACAGGGGACAATTGACTTGTTACTGAAAAATAATTAAAGCTAGGTTCCAGCAGAGGAGAAGAGGAGGAAGATGTCAGAATAATTTAGAGACATGGTGAAGGCAGCGCACAGTACACTCAGGTTCACAGCGTGCTCAGTCATCACCATAAAGAGAATAAGCATGTCCTTGTTAGTAATTTTTAGGCAGAGCTGACTTGGGCTTCCTGGGTTTGGCAAATCTGGATTCTCCTGCAGTCCAAAGAGCCCTGCAAAAGGATCAGCCAGAATCAGATTTACTCACTTTACCCGGAGATACAACTTGCTCAATCATTTTCAAAATAAAAACGGGTCAGACTCTCCTCCCTCGCCTGGGATGTGAGTGCAGGTTAGTTTTGCCCAACTTCTCCGTTCCTTAACAAAGTGCTTCCTAGGAAAAGCTGAGACGAGAAAGTATCACGTTTAGAAACAAGATAAACATTTCTAATTTGGACTTGTCCTCTTTAGGCGGTCTTCCAGAAAGCTCCAGGGCCCTTGATAAATTAGGGGTCCAGCTCAAATTCCAGGAGTGATTGTAAGGGAGATAAAGAAAAATGCTTGAGAGGACAGGAATTTGGAGAAACGTTTGTCAAGGCCAGGTTTGGGCACTTTGCCAAGTGAGGCCCTGGCTGCCTTGGCCTGCCCTCTGGGGTGCATCCTTGGTGGCATTCGAGCAGGCGAGGGCCAGCCAGGCCGCCCCTGTGGAAAGCATGGGGTTTCTCCAGTCAGATGGCCCTGGGTTCGATTCCTTGCTTTACCACTTCTGTGACGTCTGCACTCCAGCAGCTGACGTCACCTCTGAACCTGAGTTACTTCATCATAAAATGGGGATAATCAGTGCATCTACTTCACACACTTAATAAATGGTTGAATGATAACGGGCAGATAAAATATTTAGAACAACGATCCCCTTTGCAATAAGTGCTAAATTAAAGTACATCCCTTTCTGTCCTGCACAAACTGAACAGACCTCCCTCATCTGCCCTAGACGAGTGATGCTTTTTATTTATTTATCCATTCAAGCAAAAGTTTTGAGGCCTACTATGAGCCAGACACTGTTTTAGGTGTGGAGACTGGAGCAGTGAGCAGACAGGCCCTTCCAACATTGCTCATGTGCCATCAGGGAGCTGGGCAACAGGTAAGCAGACAAAGGAATAAATCCCGTAATTTCCAAAATTTCCAAACATAAATGCATTAGTCTCCTATGGCTGTTGTAACAAGTGACCACACACTGTAACTTAAAACAACAGAAATCTGGCCGGGAGTGTGGCTTACGCCTGTAATCCCAGCACTTTGGGAGGCCGAGGAGGGTGGATCACCTGAGGTCTGGAGTTTGAGACCAGCCTGGCCAACGTGGTGAAACACCGTCTCTACTAAAAATACAAAAAATTAGCCAGGCATGGTGGTCAGTGCCTGTGATCCCAGCTACTTGGGAGGCTGAGGCAAGAGAATCGCTTGAACCTGGTGGGTGGATGTTGCAGTGAGCTGAGATCATGCCATTGCACTCCAGCCTGGGCAACAAGAGCAAAACTCCATCTCAAACAAAAACAAAACAACAGAAATCCATTCTCTCACAGTGCTAGAGGCTGGCAGTCTGCAATCGAGGTGTTGGCAGGGCCCTCCTCCCTCTGGAGGCGCAAGGGAAGGGGCTTCCAGGTCTCTTCCAGCTTCTGCTAGTTGCTAGTTGCCAGCAGTCCTCAGCTTGTAGATGCATCACCCCAATCTCAGCCTCCTCCTTGACCTGGCGCTCTCCTTGGGTGTCTCTGTTTCCAGATTTTCCTCTTCTGTCTTTTATTTCTATTTTTAGAGACAAGGTCTCTCTCTGTCATCCAGGCTGGAGTGCAGGGGCGCCATCACAGCACTGCAGCCTCAACCTCCTGGGCCAAGCAATCCTCCCACCACAGCCTCCCAAGGAGCTGGAACTACGCAGCTCAAGTTTTCTTCTTCTGAGTGATATTGGCTTTAAGGCCCACCCTAATCCCCTATGACTTCCTGTTCAGTTGATTACACCTGTTAAGTTGATTACACCTCCTGTTATTTCCAAATAAGGTCGAATTCCCAGGTTCTGGGTGGACATAAATTTTAGGGGAACTTTATTTAACACAGTACAGTAAAATATGCTATGAGAACAAGAAAACTAGATAAAGTGCCAGAGAGTGGGGGTGGAGTTACTGTTGCTGGGGGAGTGAGGTGGAGGTCAGGAGGTGCCCCTCTGAGTAGGTGACTTTTGAACTCACATACAAAGACAATAGGATGTCAGCCCTGGGAAGAGTAGTATTCACTTCTTAGGGTAAATTTCTTTCTCTATTTCTTCTAATATATACTTTTAGTAGAGACAGGGTTTCACCATGTTGGCCAGGCTGGTCTTGTGCTCCCGATCTCAAGTAATCCGCCCACCTCGGCCTCCCAAAGTGCTGGGATTATAGGCGTGAGCCACCACACCCAGTCCTAGGGTAAATTTCTTTTCAGACAATTAGTTTTCATCCTAAACCAGGACATCTCCACACAGACGACAGACTAAAATCAACTGGGAAGCTCAAAAAATATATGCGGTAATTCTCAGACCAATTAAACACAATCGCTGGGGGTTAGGCTTATACCTGGGTATTTTTGAAAGCTCCCCAGGTGATTCTGGTGAGAAGCTGCGATTAAGCCCAGTGGAATCCCGGGCACATGGTGGAATCATATCTTCTAAATGCTTTATATGAATGTTCTCACCAAACCTGCTGTAACAGAGATTACCCATGCCTGGGTCCCAGGGCGTATGACGCATGCGTGGGGATGCACCCTCGGCATCAGGATTTCTCAGGCTCCCCAGGTGACCCTATCATGTTCCATTTAGCCCTGGCTGTGTCCTGAAGATGTCTGGGGGTGAGGCATGCAGAGGAAGGCAAAAAATCGGACTAGAAAAGGACCTCCGTGATTCCTAACCCCTTGGAAGTCGCACGGTAGTCCCGGGGCCTCGGGCCCCCAATCAAGGAGTTGTAGAGAGAGGGGTTCAGAAAAGGAGATGGGAGGCAGTGGAGGGCCCTGGCTCAGAGCAGAGGCATGGACGTGGCCTGGCCCCAGTTCGAACCCCAGGCCATTCGGTATAGCATTTTCTGTGACCTCGAGCAAGCAGCTTCACCTCTTTAGCCTCAGTTTTCTTATCTGTGAAATGAAAAGAATAACAGCACCTGATCCCCAGGGTTGTCCTAAAACTGAAATTCAGGAGCACACAGAAAGCATCTCCCACAGGGCCAGACAGCTGTCAGCACTCAGTCAGTGGGAGCTGGGATGTTTCCCGAGAGGCATTTGTCCCCGCCCTACACTCTGGCCTAGTGCCCTGGGAGCTGCAGGATCTTAGTGGGGTGCTGGGTGACCATCAGCTGACCAGCTCAGCCTGGGTTACAGATCCTCCATGTTGGAAATAATGCCAAGGATGGCATTTCTGACCTCACTGACACCAGCGAAGGTTCCAAAGCGATGACTGGGTACAAGTTGCTGAGCTCCAGAGCTCTTTGTAGAGGGAATTTCTTCCTTGATCTTTAGACAGAGTTTGGACCTGGCTTTGCTGCCTGTCTCTCGGGGGATGGGACCAGCCAGGAGCACCTGTCAGCATGGGGACTGGCCAGCGCACAGTTTAGCCTTGATGAGTAGATGAACCCCTGACCCCTGTTGTGAACATAGGTGGCAGCTGGGCTGTGAAGACCCCCTTTTTTGGGGGGACCACAGATGGGCCGCTCCCTGGGATGCCATGGGCCCTGCCTTGGGGCTCCAGGATGTGCTGTACCACCCTGCCTGGCTCAGGGGCCAGCCAGCACCCTGAGCTGTTCCCAGTAATGCTATAAAGTGGAGCTGTCTTTTCCTACAGTGTGCCGCATCTGTCTTCATTGAAGCATATGCTCTCGGTAATTTCATCGTGGGGTTTTCCATTACAAAGTTTTGATTAATTCCATAAATATTAAAATAAGACAGATAATTAGAATCCAGGTACTCGCTGTTACACAAAAGCAGTAAAGTCGACACTAAATTATTATTATTAATAATAAGCGCTCATATAGCACTGGTAATAAGTGCACAGGAAAAGAGACTCACAGTCATTGTTATTAATATTGCTCCCCCCAAGACAGTCTTGGTAGTGGCTGAAGCTCTCTCTGTGTCCTAGGCGTGGACTGAAGCGCAGTGAGGTGAAGTGATTTGCAAAGACAAATCAGGTGGGAGCCTCATTTTTGCCTCAAGCCTGGGGGTGCGCTGACTTACTAGTCTCCTGCTTCTGGCCCCAGGAGGCAATTTCTCCCACTGGCTCCTTCCTGGCTTCCTCCTGTTCGGAGGCCGTTTGCAGGTCCTCCGTCTTCAGCAGCTCATGGGATGGTGGGAGGGCTGGGGAGAGGCGAAGGACTCGGCCCCGTGGGTGTTGCTTGAGAGCCGGAGCTGAATAACAGGTGTCTCCAAGCCTCTACATAAATCATGTAGACAAGTTTAAACTATGAATCATTAAGGTAGGAGGGAGGGTACACCAAATAGATAAATAGCAAAGTAAGGGAAAAACTCTCATTACACTGAAGTTGAAGCGCCTATTTTGTTGTACTGGGTCACAGCTGTAATTGTCTCACTAATCACTATGGTGGATTCCCAAAGTGGCCACCTTGGAGAATGAACAAAGCCCTGTTCTTATTTTTAATCAGAGGAACAAGTCAACTATACCTAACACTTTTTCTTTTTCTTTTTTTTTTTTAAGTACTTGTTATTAAAAAAGGCTACTTGGCCAGGCACGGTGGCTCACACCTGTAATCCCAGCACTTTGGGAAGCCCAGGCGGGCAGATCACCTGAGGTCGGGAGTTCGAGGCCAGCCTGACCAACATGGAGAACACCTGTCTCTCCTAGGAAATACAAAATTAGCTGGGCGTGGTGGCACAGGCCTGTAATCCCAGCTACCCAAGAGGCTAAGGCAGGAGAATCGCTTGAACCCAGGAGGTGGAGGTTGCGGTGAGCTAAGATTGCGCCACTGCACTCCAGCCTGGGCCAGAGGAGCAAAACTCCATCTGAAAAAAAAAAACAAAAAACAAAAAAACAAAACAAAACAAACAAAAAACCTTCTCAGTAGCTAACCAAGGAAATGGCACGGACTTTGCTCTTTGGGCTTCAGGTGGGGCTTTTCCCCGTGCTGCGGGCCACGGTGGAACGTTGCCGATGTGTTGTTCAGACCTGGCACCAGGGCAGACCCAGTGGAGATAGGGACCCCGTCTTTGCAGACCGCTGCTGTGAGATTCATGTGGGCTGATGTTGCCCCTTCTAGAAGGGCCCAGAACTGACAATGGGAGCTGCTACCCTGAGCCCATTTCTGACCAGTGAGGAGTGAAGTGGATAGGATGGAACACTTGGGAGCAATCTAGCGTCTGATTTGAGAGGTCCTGGGAGTCAGCAAGAAGGGTGTGCTTGGCTTGAGGAAGGATCACGAAAGCAGAAAGGATTCCGTGAGAGGGAAGACACACAAAAGCTGTGCAGGAGACAGTGGTGATGGCTGCACAGCAAGGGAAACGCACATCACGACATGGAATTGGACACTTAGAGCTGGTTAAAATGGTAAGTTTTATGTTATGTATATTTCACGACAATGAAACAAAAAGGCTATACTGGGTCATATTGGAACCTAAGGCAAAAGGAAAAACTAGTAATACCGATCCTGTCTGTATTTAAAGTCTTGATATTTTATTCAAGGACTTTTTGCATAAATTTTAGATTTTGTAAAAATGATTGTGTTAAAATTGTATCTCTCTTGATTGCTGTGTGTTTTGGCAGCATCTTAAAATTTTGAGCCTTAATCCAGGTCCTGCACAAGTGGGATGGGCGGTTCTCAGAAGGAAGGAGGGTCCTTCTCCAAGGAGGATGGAAAGAGGAGGGAGGAGGTGTCTGTAGAAGCCAGGAGAGTTGCACAGGGGTGCTCCGAGTGGCTCAGGTGGACAAAGGACATTTCCTAATGTCGGAAAGTGGGTGTCTTCTCAAAGGCCATTGCCCACTGGAAGCTGGGCTTGCAGGAGGCCTTTCAGAAGACGAGTGAGCCGAAGGACTCCAAAGGCCTTGGAAACCACTCCAAGGGGTGCTAGAAGTTAAGCGAGATGGGGGCATCTCAAGAGCAGGCGCACGGCTATGAGGGTGCCCCTGGAGTGGAGTGCAGGGGCCTGTCCACATGAGCTTTCTCTCTAGAAGAGCCTTCAGGCAGAAAAAGGTGGAAGAAGCACCAAGATAGGGGAGGAGGTTAAGAGCTTTGACATCTTTCAATATGCTCTTGCCTCCTGAGGGGTGAGGGCTGTGGCTGGGGTGACATCCTGAAGCCCTGAAGGACCTGCAGCTGCTGGCAGTCCGTGAGGGCCTGTGGGGACGGGACAGGAGAGTGAGACAGCTGGTGAGAATTGCTGAAGGATGTGCAGCTGCTGGCAGTCCGTGAGGGCCTGTGGGGATGGGAGAGGAAAGTGAGACAGCTGGTGAAAATTGTGTTGGTCCCAGGGAGCTACTAGAACACCTCAGTTGAGGATCAGGAAGGGATGCAGGGATTGATGAAGGTCAGCATGGGGTTAACAAAGACAAATCTAGCCAGGTGCCCCTGCATTTGGGGGAGTTTCCTGCTTAGTAGAGGAGAGGATGTGGTAAACCTGCCATTTCTGAGTTCTCACTTGAGCCTCCTTTCATGTATTCATTTATTTTCATTGTTGTTGTAGTTTGTAGAGATGGGGGTCTCACTATGTTGCCCAGGCTGGTCTCAAACTCCTGGCCTCAAGAGAGCCTCCTGCTTTGGCCTCAAAGAGCTACAGGCATGAGCTACTGCACCCAGCCTAACTCAAGCTTCCTAATTGGTCTCCTGTTTTCACACTTGCCTCTGCTACAATGTCAGTTATGTTATTTTCTTCAAAGAGCTGTCTAAAATTATCTCATTCATATTATCTCACTAATTAATGTGTTTATTGACTATTCCCTGTCCCCACGTTATATAAACTCCATAAGGGAAGGAACAGCATCCATCTTGTTCAATTTGGTATCTCCAGCACTTAGAGAAGTACCCAGCACATAGTAGGAGCTTGGTGTATATGTGTTGAATAAATGAATGCATGAGCGAATGAATGAAAATCTGGATTTCAGCAAAAGGCTTTTGGCCAAGTATTATGCAGAAGGTGAAGAAAGTGACCTGGAAGACGGCACATTGATGCGGACAGTTGCCTGGGTAAATAAATGAATACTGCCTCATGGATCAGAGGGGTCTCTAGTGGAAGGCCACAGGTCTCTTGGCACTATCCATTCACCGTCAATGGCTGATATTTGAACATCTTCAGGTGCACTCAAAGTGTGGCGTTCAGAGCAGGAGGCTGATGGCCTTGCTCTATTCCCACCACTCTTAGGTCACTAGGCCAAGTTTAATGGATATGGGTGGCCCTTCTAAATGGGTAGGTCTCTAGAGGAGAGCGACTGGGCAAGGGCAGACTTGATGGGCGATGGCTGGTGCAGGTGGCAGTGGACAGACGGGATAATGCACACATTTGTGGGAGAGGGATTAGGTTTAGCCCATGTGGCACCAGGGAGTGAAATGAGGGGTGGAGGCTGGAAGTTACAGGCAAGTGTTTGGCCAGTGCAGGGGAGATGCTCCTAACCGCTGGCACTGGCCGGCGCCGGACTTGGAGCCCTTATGAAGGTGAGGGTCCGAGGATAAGTGCATGGTGCCCTGGGAAAAATGAACCGCAGCGAAGAGGAATAAAGACAAAGTGGTGGTGGGGCCGGGGAAAGAAATGTCAGTGGATGCCTGGGACTCCAAGGCGTGTGCAGAACCTGCTGACAGTGACTGAGGGGTTCATGGCCAAGACATCTCTGGGCACAGCCAGCAGCCTCTCAGAGGAAGCCTGGACTCTGCAGGCAGGTGATCTCTCTGCCCTGTCCAAATTCCCCACACCCCAGTGAGCAGAGATGTTCACGGAAGCCATTGAAAAATCCCAGAATTGTTGTGATGGCCTCAGTCTATAGATTTGACTTGCAATACGTGGTTCTTATTAAATACCTTTTTGCTCTGATTGTGTTTTGCAAGCTTATGGCAGAAGGATGCACTGTGCTATCTTGTTAATGGCGCCAAATCTTGGAATTGGGAGTCATTGTGAGCAAGTGCATCCTCCGGTCACTCACCTCTCTCATCCCTAATGCCATTCTCCTATTCTCGCCAGGTCTGGGACTCTGCAAAGGGCATTACTCCTTTGGCAGCTGACTCTTAGCCATTAGAGCACACTGGAGGACAGGAGAGGAGAAGGAAAAGGGGAGAGGAGAAGGAGGAGGAGGGGAGAGGGGAAGGAGGAGGGGAGAGGGGAAGGAGGAGGGGAGAGGAGAAGGAGGAGGGGAGAGGAGAAGGAGGAGGAGGGGAGAGGGGAAGGAGGAGGGGAGAGGGGAAGGAGGAGGGGAGAGGGGAAGGAGGAGGGGAGAGGAGAAGGAGGAGGGGAGAGGAGAAGGAGGAGGGGAGAGGGGAAGGAGGAGGGGAGAGGAGAAGGAGGAGGCGAGAGGGGAAGGAGGAGGGGAGAGGGGAAGGAGGAGGCGAGAGGGGAAGGAGGAGGGGAGAGGGGAAGGAGGAGGGGAGAGGGGAAGGAGGAGGGGAGAGGGGAAGGAGGAGGGGAGAGGGGAAGGAGGAGGGGAGAGGGGAAGGAGGAGGGGAGAGGGGAAGGAGGAGGGGAGAGGGGAAGGAGGAGGGGAGAGGGGAAGGAGGAGGCGAGAGGGGAAGGAGGAGGGGAGAGGGGAAGGAGGAGGGCAGAGGGGAAGGAGGAGGGGAGAGGGGAAGGAGGAGGGGAGAGGGGAAGGAGGAGGCGAGAGGGGAAGGAGGAGGGGAGAGGGGAAGGAGGAGGGGAGAGGGGAAGGAGGAGGGGAGAGGGGAAGGAGGAGGGGAGAGGGGAAGGAGGAGGGGAGAGGAGAAGGAGGAGGGGAGAGGGGAAGGAGGGGAGAGGAGAAGGAGGGGAGAGGGGAAGGAGGGGAGAGGGGAAGGAGGGGAGAGGGGAAGGAGGAAGGGAGAGGGGAAGGAGGAGGGGAGAGGAGAAGGAGGGGAGAGGAGAAGGAGGGGAGAGGGGAAGGAGGGGAGAGGGGAAGGAGGAAGGGAGAGGGGAAGGAGGAGGGGAGAGGGGAAGGAGGGGAGAGGGGAAGGAGGAAGGGAGAGGAGAAGGAGGAGGAGGGGAGAGGGGAAGGAGGGGAGAGGGGAAGGAGGAGGGGAGAGGAGAAGGAGGAGGAGGGGAGAGGGGAAGGAGGAGGGGAGAGGGGAAGGAGGAGGGGAGAGGGGAAGGAGGAGGGGAGAGGAGAAGGAGGAGGGGAGAGGAGAAGGAGGAGGGGAGAGGGGAAGGAGGAGGGGAGAGGAGAAGGAGGAGGCGAGAGGGGAAGGAGGAGGGGAGAGGGGAAGGAGGAGGCGAGAGGGGAAGGAGGAGGGGAGAGGGGAAGGAGGAGGGGAGAGGGGAAGGAGGAGGGGAGAGGGGAAGGAGGAGGGGAGAGGGGAAGGAGGAGGGGAGAGGGGAAGGAGGAGGGGAGAGGGGAAGGAGGAGGGGAGAGGGGAAGGAGGAGGGGAGAGGGGAAGGAGGGGAGAGGGGAAGGAGGAAGGGAGAGGGGAAGGAGGAGGGGAGAGGAGAAGGAGGAGGGGAGAGGGGAAGGAGGAGGGGAGAGGGGAAGGAGGAGGGGAGAGGGGAAGGAGGAGGGGAGAGGGGAAGGAGGAGGGGAGAGGGGAAGGAGGAGGGGAGAGGGGAAGGAGGAGGGGAGAGGGGAAGGAGGAGGGGAGAGGGGAAGGAGGAGGGGAGAGGGGAAGGAGGAGGGGAGAGGGGAAGGAGGAAGGGAGAGGGGAAGGAGGAGGGGAGAGGGGAAGGAGGAGGGGAGAGGAGAAGGAGGAGGGGAGAGGGGAAGGAGGATTTTGTCCAGAGGTTGGGTGGGAAAGTAATCCAAATGCTCTAGTGAAGGTGCCAGAGCTAGTTTTAAAGATGAGAAAAATTTACTTCCCAAAGAGTGTTTATGTTTCTCACATTAAACAAAAAAACAAAAAAACACACAAAAAAAGATGAGAATAAGAGCAAAAAAGGAGAAGAGGAAAACAAGGAAATGGACCTGTGCAGACCCTCTCTTTCTTTTAGACTGTATTTTTAGAGCAGCTTTAGAGTTACAGTAAAACTGAGAAGGTAGAGAGATTTCTCATATATTCCCTGCCCCATATATGCATAGCAACCCCCATTATCAATACCCCCCACCAGAGCATGAATTCATTACAATTCATGAACCTTCATTGACATGTCATTATCACCCAAAGAAAATATTTTTGACATTAGGGTTCACTCTTGGTGTTGTACATTCTATGGGTTTGGGCAAAGGTACCATGACATATATCCACAATTACAGTATCATACAGAACAGTTTCACTGCCCTGAAGTTCCTTTGCATTCCACCTGTTCATCCTTCCCCCCTTCATACCTCACCTTGGTAACCACTGAGATTTTTACTCTCTATAGTTAGTTGTGCCTTTTCCAGAATGTCACATAGTTGGAATCATATAGTATGTAACCTTTTCATACTGCCTTCTTTCACTTAGTCATATACACTCAGGGTTCTTTTATGTTTAGTTTTTTGTTATTTATTTACTTATTTAGAGACAGCTCTTGCTTTGTTGCCCAGGCCAGAGTGCAGTGGCTATTCACAGGCTTGATCATGGTGCACTACAGCTTTGAACTCCTGACCTCAAGCAGTCCTCCTGCCTCAGCCTCCTGAGTAGCTGGGACTACAGGTGCCTGCCACCACGCCTGGCTTCATTTCATCTTAAAGCTAAGTAACAGTACATTATCTGAATGTGCCACAGTTTATTAATCCATTCACCTACGGCAGGACATCTTGGTTGCTCCCAGTTTGGGCAATTATGAATAAAGCTACTATGAACACCCATGGGCAGGTGTGTGTGGATACCAAGGAGCACAATTGCTGGATCATATGCTAAGAGTATGTTTAGCTTTGCAAGAAACTGCCAAACTGCCTTCCAACAAGACTGTACCATTTTGCATTCCCACCAGCAATGAACGAGAATTCCTGTTGCTCCACACCCTTGTCAGCATTTGGTGTTATCAGTATTCTGGGTTTTGGCCATTCTGTACTAGGTGTGTAGTAGTCGTTGTTTTAATTTGCATTTCCCTGATGACTTAAAATGTGGGGCATCTTTTCTTATGCTTATTTGCCATCTATATGTCTTCTTTGGTAAGGTGTCTGTTAAAGTCTTGGCTCAGTTTTTAATCGAATTGTTTATTTTGTTTTTGTTGAGTTTTAAGAGTTCTTTGTATATTTTAGACAAGAGTCCTTTGTCGTATATACCGTCTGCAAATATTTTCTCCCAGTCTGTGGTTTGTCTTTTATTCCTCATGATCTGGTTGGTCTTTTCCACTGTGACACCTTTCTTCTTTTCTTTCTTTATCATCACTATAGAAAAGTAAAATATTGGGAGACTTCCTAGCTCAGGATCACTTTTAGAAGAAAGGGAGCTTTGAGAAAGGGAGGGAAAGAGAAAGTTATTAGGGATCACAGGGCTCTGTGCAGGAGGCAAAGGGCAAGTGAAAGCCAGAGAGGGGGGTCTGGACAGTGGGCAACACAGCAGCTCTGGACTCCTGAGAGGCAGAAGAAAGAAGATGCCAGAAGTTGGAGAAGATCTGAATGCTGGGGAGGAGGAATCTTAAGAACAGCTTTACTTTGAAATTTTCCTCTGCTGTTGGACTCTCTCTTTCTGGCTATCACAGATTTTAAAAGAGAGTCGATTTTTTAAAGGTGAGTTATGAAATCATTTCTACCACATCTTTCCTGTAACACACAGGCTGCAATTCTTCCCCATTTGTACTGACAAATAAATAGTGCTGGGGAAGGCTGGAGGGTTGGGGGTCACCTCCAGCCGTTCTTGCCTTGGTGTGAGGTGCTAAGAAGGCAGGCGGATGAGGTGGCTTTGCTGGAGGCCGAGGGGGCTTTGATTCATGCATAGATGGCCTTCCCTTAAATTTCATTTTCTGGCTTACTATTAACAAACATCCTGGCCGGGTGCAGTGGCTCACGCCTGTAATCCCAGCACTTTGGGAGGCTGAGGCGGGTGGATCACCTGAGGTCAGGAGTTTGAGACCAGCCTGACCAACATGGAGAAACCCCCTCTCTACTAAAAATACAAAAATTAGCCAGGTGTGGTGGCACGCACCTGTAATCCCAGGTACTCGGGAGACTGAGGCAGGAGAATCACTTGAACCTAGGCAGAGGTTGTGGTGAGCTGAGATTGTGCCATTGCACTCCAGCCTGGGCAACAAGAGTGAAACTCCATCTCAAAAAAAAAAAGAAAGAGAGAGAGAAAGACAAAGAAAGAGAAAAAAAGAAAGATAGATCCTGAAAGAGAAGCCAGCAAAGAGAGTTTACTTATCTTTTCGTTTTTGTGCTGGGGCATCCTCTCCCCAGAGAGTGGAAAGGTCTCAGCCTCGAGGATCTGGAGAACAGCAGCTGTGCTGCAGGACTGGGCTCCCCTCCGCAGACCCCAGAAGTGCAGAGTGTGCCCCTGTGAGATGCACACTAACCGCGGTTATGTGAGTGAACCAATGGTCATTTAGGCCTGAAAGTAAACAGCACAGTAACGATTCTGCCTATCATTCTGTGTGTCAGATTGTGTCCACAATTGGTGGGTTCTTGGTCTCACTGACTTCAAGAATGAAGCCGCGGACCCTCGCGGTGAGTGTTACAGTTCTTAAAGACTGCATGTCCAGAGTTTGTTCCTTCTGATGTTCAGATGTGTTAGGAGTTTCTTCCTTCTGGTGGGTTCATGGTCTCGCTGGCTCAGGAGTGAAGCTGCGGACCTTCGTGGTGAGTGTTACAGCTCATAAAGGCAGTGTGGACCCAAAGAGTGAGCAGTAGCAAGATTTATTGCAAAGGGCGAAAGAAAAAAGCTTCCACACTGTGGAAAGAGACCCAAACAGGTTGCTACTGCTGGCTGGGGCAGCCTGCTTTTCTTCTCTTATCTGGCCCCACCCACATCCTGCTGATTGGTCCATTTTACAGAGAGCCACGTGGTCTGTTTTGACAGGGTGCTGATTGGTGCGTTTACAATCCCTGAGCCAGACACAAAGGTTCTCCACCTCCCCACCAGATTAGCTAGATAGAGTGTCAATTGGTGCATTCACAAACCCTGAGCTACACACAGGGTGCTGATTGGTGTGTTTACAAACCTTGAGCTAGATACAGAGCGCCAATTGGTGTGTTTACAATCCCTTAGCTAGACATAAAGGTTCTCCACGTCCCCACCAGTCAGGAGCTCCCGCTGGCTTCACCCAGTGGATCCTGCAGCAGGGCTGCAGGTGGAGCTGCCTGCCAGTCCTGTGCCCTGCGCTCGCACTCCTCAGCCCTTGGGTGGGATGGGACTGGGCGCCGTGGAGCAGCAGGTGGCACTCGTCGGGGAGGCTCGGGCCACACAGGAGCCCATGGAGGGGGTGGGAGGCTCAGGCATGGCGGGCTGCAGGCCCTGAGCCCTGCCCTGCGGGGAGGCAGCTAAGGCCCGGTGAGAAATCGAGCGCAGCACCGGGGGGCTGGCACGGCTGGGGAACCCAGTACACCCTCTGCAGCCGCTGGCCCGGGTGCTAAGCCCTTCATTGCCTGGGGCCGGCAGGGCAGGCCAGCTGCTCTGAGTGAGGGGCCCGCCAAGCCCACGCCCACCCGGAACTCCAGCCGGCCCGCAAGCGCCACGCGCAGCCCCGGTTACCGCTCGCGCCTCTCCCTCCACACCTCCCTGCAAGCTGAGGGAGCTGGCTCCCACCTTGGCCAGCCCAGAAAGGGGCTCCCACAGTGCAGTGGTGGCCTGAAGGGCTCCTCAAGTGCCGCCAAAGTGGGAGCCCAGGCAGAGGAGGCGCTGAGAGCAAGCGAGGGCTGTGAGGACTGCCAGCACACTGTCACCTCTCAAGATGAAGTTGACTGTAAGCTTTATTTAATTACAACGATACATTTTCTCTCTCAGGCTTTGTCAACTCAGGCTTCCGTTACCTTTTTCTCACGTGGCCTCCCCAGGGCCCCATGGAGAGGAGTGAGAGAGTGGCTTCCCGAGGGCTTTCCTTCCTCCTCCCCTCCGCCTCCCCAGATTTGGTCTGACAAAGCTTCTTTCTAGGGTCCTGTTATTTGGGGTCTCGCTGATGTCAGCAGAAGCCGGCCCCCTTTTATTGCACTGCTCCCTCTGGGCTGAGGACGGGAGCTGCAGGATCCCAAGATCCCTTTGTTTTCTGGGCGGTTCCCTGAAGCTGCTTCTCTCCTTGCAGGGGTCTCTCTGTGCTCAGCCCTCCCTCTGGGGAGGCTGAGTTGTCACTTCCCCATCAGAGGAAGACAATCTCTCTCTGAACAGTGTTCTGGCTAAGATGGGGCCCTGGTGGAGGTGTGTGAGCAGGTGACTCAGAGACTCTTCTTCATATTAAAATATTCCAGTGATTATGTCAGGGCCGATCCCGCTCACGCATGGCACTTTACAAAAGATACACAAATCATGGCCCAGTAGGCTCTGGGCCAGAGCACACGCAAGGCACCGGCATGCTCCACAGCACCCCAGGCGGATCAGAGCATCTCTAGCGCGTCAAAGACCCACTCCTTTGAATCTCTCCGTGGGAGACAAGCCATTTGCTGGAGCCACATAATGGAGCATTCAGCCTTTGAATTTCCACTTCTCTGCAGACTCTTACAAGGCTATGAGGGTGACTGCCTCAGGCCGGGAGGAAGGGAGGAAGGTAGGATGGAGGTTTTGAGCCTTTATCTGACTAGAAAGAGGCTGCTATAGGCCCAGAAAATCAAGGTCTCACCCCCTCATCACTGAGAGGCAGCCAGGCGTCCTGGGCAAGAGTAGTGCTATCTCCCCACGGTGGGGGCAGCAAGGTTGTAGACAGGGCTGTTCCACCGTGTGGCCACAAGAAGACACCTGCCAAGGAGAAGGAGGCAGTGCGGGCTCCTGAGAAGGAGCTGCCCAGCCTGTGTGTGTGTGTGTGTTGGGGGCCGAGGCTGTTGGCTTCAGTGCATTAAATCATGGACTGCTCTCCACTGCGTTACTATTCCTTTGGCTGCCCCGACAATGCACTCCGTTATGTCATTATTAATTATGAGGTAGCTGAAATGAGGGCTTCACCACCCAGAGGGGCCCCAGAAAACAAGGGAAGGAGCCCAGCCTGTGTGTCCGCTCTGCAGGCACTGTGCACTTTCACAACACACTTTGGGCCCCAACAGACACGCCTACTGCAGGGCTGGGCCGCGTTGCTGGTGGGGGCAGAGTCTGGGATCTAGGAGCTCGGTGGGATTCCAAGAGGGTCTCCAGGGAGCAGCAGCTCCCAACCCCTCTGCCCCTCTGAGGCTGTCAGAAGCCAGTGCTCAATCCCTTACCTGAGGCTTCTCATTTTCGTTTTTTATTTTATTTTATTTTTTGAGACGGAGTCTCGCTCTTGTTGCCCAGGCTGGAGTGCAATGGCGCCATCTCTGCTCACTGCAACCTCCACCTCCCAGTTTCAAGCAATTCTCCTGCCTCAGCCTCCCAAGTAGCTGGGATTACAGGCACCCCCCACCACCGCCAGCTAATTTTTTTTGTATTTTTAGTAGAGATGGGGTTTCTCCATGTTGGTCAGGCTGGTTTCGAACGCCTGACCTCAGGAGATCCTCCCATCTCAGCCCCCAAAGTGCTGGGATTACAGGCGTGGGCCACCGCGCCGGGCCGAGCCTTCTCACTTTCATCAGCCTGGCACTCCCTCCCTCAGCCAGGCTCCAGGCACATGGCCGAAATGGACTCTGGACTTGGGAGGGCGTGGGGGCGCCTGGCCTGTGCAGCCTCTCAGCAGGCCTGGGCACAGCTCTTCCTTTCCCTCCGCAGGAACTCAGCCTCTCGCAGAACCTCTGCTCTGCACAGACTTGACTAATGGCCCCAGGAACACACACGCTGCCTCCAGAGCTTTCTTGTAGTGATGCAGGCGCCATTTTGCTAGTGTCTGGGGTGGGGTGGGTGCCCCTTCTGAAAGGTTCTTTGCAAGAAGCAGGTGGAGGCAAGTTCCAGCCCAAGGTGTCAGTGAGTGCCAGCTCCTGCCACCCTGGAGTTGCATGGGTTTGGCCTTTAAGGACTTTTGGAGCAGATATTTGATTTTTTTTTTTTTTCTGGTCAGTTTCATGGTCACCTGGATCTGGAAGTTTTCAGTGAGGTGGGTGTGCGTGAATGCAGAATGAAGTCAGACTTAGTTCTCTCTCCTGTGTTGGACAGTCCCCCAGATTCATGTCTCCCTGCAACCTGAGAAGGCACTCTTACTTGGAAATAAGGTCTTTGCAGATACAGATGGGATCATACTGGGTTAGGGTGGGCCCTCATCTGATGACTGGTATCCTTAGACGCAGAGGAAACAGAGACCCAGGGACACACAGGAGACAACGCCTTATGACAACTGAGGCCGAGAGTGGAGTGACACATCTACAAGCCATGGCTCACTGGCCACCACCGGAAGCTGCAAGAGGCAAGGCAGGTTCCTCCCCTCCGAACCTTCAGAGAGCGCAAGGCCCCGCCCACGCCTTGATCTCAGACTTCCAGCCTCCGGAACTGAGAGACAACTTTCTGTTGTCTTTACCTCCACCCCCGCTCCAGTTTGTGTCACTTTGTTAAGGCAGCTGTCGGAAATGAATACACCCTCCCACCCACTTCTCTTTGCCTCCACTCTGCTGGAGTGCCAGGCGCGGATGGGGAACAGGCCTGGCAGGGTTTCCACTGGGACGACCCAGGGTTGCCTGACTGAGCACCTATGTATGCAAAGAAAACAGAAGAAAACAAAACAAGACACCTGGTTAAATTTGAATTTCAGATCAACAACAAATAAACTTTTTTAGCATAAATATATCCCAAGTATTGCCGGGATATACTTGTACCAGCAAATGATTGTAATTGCTCTGAAATTTATGTAACTGGGCCTGGGTGTCTGCCTTCTATCTGGCAACCCTAGCCGCCTGCTCCGGCCTCCCTCCCCTGCCGTTATCTTCCAGCCCATGGCTCATAGAAGGGCCCTTGGGGTGGGCTCTGACCTGCTCCAGGAGCACAGCAAGGTGACAGCGGCCAGCAAGCCTGGGCAGAACTGGTCTGAAATCCATGAGTGCCCAAGCCCCTGGCTCCCCATGCACCGCCAGCAGCCTGCGGTCTGAACATCATCTTTCCCAGCTGGGTGCAAGTCTGGCAGGATTTGAACATACGGAGGAGGCAGCAGGGAGGGGAGGGTGAGGCCTGCCTGGGGCGCCTTCCAGCAGGGGGGACCAAGCCTCAGGTGCTTCCTGCTGAGCGGTGCTTGGCTTTGGCCAGTGTACTTCGATTTGTTCTATTTTTAACTGTCTTCAATTTCCCTCCTGGGGAAAGGGAGAAGGAGGAGGGAAACAGGTAGGAGGTGGGGAGTGAATCGGGGGACTCGGGAGTGGTTGGCAGGGTTGTGTTGAATTCTGAGGAACAGCAACGCCAAGGCAAAGACAGGGCAAGGCTTTTCGGGGGAGAGAGAGGGGGTGGCCGGCCAGGCAGGAACACAGGGCACCTGAGAGGGCTGAGGGACAGAGGAAGTCCCGTTCTTGGCTGAGGAGAGACCCAGGGGCCTGGGCTTGGGTGCTAGACCAAGCTGGTCAGAAGGACTGCAGCGCCCAGTGACTGACTGGCATGTGGCAGACATGGTGCCTCTGAGCACACACGCTTGGGTGACTAGGAGGACGATGGTACCATTTCCCAAAAACAGATCCCAGGAGAAGGAGGAACAGTTGGAAGGAGAGGCCCCAACCCCACAGTGGTGGAAACGTCCACAGGCATTTGTGGACGGTGACTGTTCAGCAGGGCGTGGCTCATTCCAGAGCGCCCTGGCCTGCGGGCAGGGTGGCAGCTTGCCTCTGGGGGCTGGGACGGCCTGTGCCTGCACTGCTCATGCACTTGCTGCTTCTGCGGACAGGCCTCGGTCTTCGGGGCTGAGGGGCACAGAGCCGGGTCCTTCTGTGAGCGAGAGCAGGACTCACGAGAAGGCCCATCCTGTAACTGGTGACTGTGGAAGGGCCACTCCACAGAGATCAGACCTGGGGGCCAGGGTGGCAGAGGGCTTAGGGAGGGGGCACCACATTCTGGATAAAGGACAGCTCTGCAGCTCTTTGTAGCAGGATGTGCCCTGGTCCTGGGGCCAGCAGGAGCACCGTTTCTGGGCAGGAGGCCTTTTCTGTGCTCTTGGACAGAAGGGTGCAGGGCTTAGGCAGCCCATTCATTCACTCATTGCTTACCCACTTACCCAACAAACAACAAGTTCTGTCACCTGTCTGTCACCTGCCTAACACCGTGCTGGAGCCTGGGGACACAAACAGGAGTGAACTCAAAGGGTTTAGAGTGTGAGTCTGAAGTCAGACACAGGAACCAACAAGGAGAGGCATCTCCACGGAGCCAGGAGACCCCGGGAAGGAAAGGCCTCAGGCCTTGAAGCCACACATACCTGAAATTGAATCTTGGCTCAGCTTCTCACGAAAGCTCTTTCAGCTTCAGTTTCCTCATCTGTAAAATGGGGAAATGTTCAAGTCTACCTTCAGGGTTGTTATTGTTGGATTAGAGATGCTGAATCTAAGTTCCGTACATAACGCATGGCATGTGATAGCTTTCGTGCGCGTCCCTGTGAAGAGACCACCAAACAGGCTTTGTGTGAGCGACAAGGCTGTTTATTTCACCTGGGTGCAGGCGGGCTGAGTCCAAAAAGAGTCAGCGAAGGGAGATAAGGGTGGGGCTGTTTTATAGGATTTGGGCAGGTAAAGGAAAATTACAGTCAAAGGGGGTTTGTTCTCTGGCGGGCAGGAGTGGGGGTCACAAGGTGCTCAGTGGGGGTGCTTTTTGAGCCAGGATGAGCCAGGAAAGCGACTTTCACAAGGTAATGTCATCACTTAAGGCAAGGGCCGGCCATTTACACTTCTTTTGTGGTGGAATGTCATCAGTTAAGGTGGGGCAGGGCATATTCACTTCTTTTGTGATTCTTTAGTTACTTCAGGCCCTGTGGGCATATACGTGAAAGTCACAGGGGATGCGATGGCTTGGCTTGGGCTCAGAGGCCTGACATTCCTGCCTTCTTATATTAATAAGAAAAATAAAACAAAATAGTGTTGAAGTCTTGGGGCGGCAAAAATTTTTGGGGGGTGGTATGGAGAGAGAACGGGCGATGTTTCTCAGGGCTGCTTCAAGCGGGATTAGGGGCGGCGTGGGAATCTAGAGTGGGAGAGATTAAGCTGAAGGAAGATTTTGTGGTAAGGGGTGATATTGTGGGGTTAGAGGAAACACTTGTTATGTAGAATTATTGGTGATGGCCTGGATACGGTTTTGTATGAATTGAAAAACTAAATGGAATAAGAGAAGGAGAAAAACAGGTATAAAAGGTCTAAGAATTGGGAGGACCCAGGACTTCTGATTAGAGAGTGCCTAAGGAGATTCAGCATAGTCCTGCCAGCAGAGATCATTTATTTACTTCAAGAGTTTGGAGTGGCGGTTTGGGGATAGCACCAGGAGATATCGGCTGTGATGGCTTGGAGAAACAGTGTAAACTGGCAGTGTAAACAAGAGCAGGGCATGTGTGAGTAGTTAAGAACGGCGAATTGGAGTATGACTAGACAGAAGATAGTAGGGATGACAAGTTTTTTGGGGCACAGTCCAAGTTGGTCTGGTGTCTAGAATGAGACTGGGGCCTAATAAAAAGGAGCGTCTATACAGGAGCTCAAATGGGCTGTACCTTGTAGCATTCCGAGGACAGGCCTGAATTCTGAGAAGTGAAAGTGGTAAAAGTATTGTCCAGTCCTTTTTTAAGTTGGTGGCTGAGCTTGGTGAGGTGTGTTTTTAATAGACCATTAGTCGGCCGGGCGCGGTGGCTCACACTTGTAATCCCAGCACTTTGGGAGGCCGAGGTGGGTGGATCATGAGGTCAGGAGATCGAGACCACGGTGAAACCCCGTCTCTACTAAAAACACGAAAAAATTAGCCGGGCGTGGTGGCGGGCGCCTGTGGTCCCAGCTACTTGGAGAGGCTGAGGCAGGAGAATGGCGTGAACCCGGGAGGTGGAGCTTGCAGTGAGCCGAGATTGCGCCACTGCACTCCAGCCTGGGCAACAGAGTGAGACTCCGTCTCAAAAAAAAAAAAAAAAAAAAAAAAAAAAAAAAAATAGACCATTAGTCTGTCACTGAATACTAAGAGCCTGAAAAAATGCTTGGCTGATTTGACTAATAAAGGTTGGTCCATTATCAGAGTGTATAGAGGTGGGAAGGCTAAACTGAGGAATTATGTCTGACAGCAGGGAGGAAATGACCGTGGTGGCCTTCTCAGACCCTGTAGGAAAGGCTTCTACCCATCCAGTGAAAATGCCTACCCAGACTAAGAGATATTTTAGTTTTCCGACTAGAGGCATGTGAGTAAAGTCAATTTGCCAGTCCTGGGCAGGGGCAAATCCCCGAGCTTGATGTGTGGGAAAGGGAGGAGGCCTGAACAATCCCCGAGGGGTAGTAGAATAGCAGATGGAACACTGAGAAGTAATTTCCTTGAGGATAGATTTCCATGATGGAAAGGAAATGAGAGGTTATAAGAGATGAGCTAGTGGCTTGTAACCTACATGGAAGAGGTTATGAAATGACGACAGAATAGGATGGGACTGTGAGGCTGGAAGGAGATATTTTCCTTGGTCTAAGAACCATTTGCCTTGTGTGGGAAGAGATTGATAGGTGGAAGTTTCAGCGGGGGAGTAGGTGGGAGTGACGGATGTGAGGAGAAAAACTGGCTGTGAGGGACAGAAGTCGGAGAGCTAGCTGCTTGTCTAGCCACCTTATCAGCATAAGCGTTGCCTAGAGCAATGGGATCTGACGCCTTTTGATGCCCCTTGCAGTGAATGATCCCAGCTTCCTTTGGAAGTAAAGCGGCCTTGAGTAGAGTTTTTATTAAAGAGGCATTAATGATGGAGGACCCTTGTGAGAAAACCTCTTTCAGCCCATATGACCGCATGGTGGTGCAGAATATGAAAGGCATATTTAGAGTCACTATAAATATTGACGCGTAGTCCTTTTCCAAGAGTGAGGGCAAGAGTTCAGCTTGCTGAGAGGTAGTGGAGGGGGGCAGAGTGGTAGCCTCAATGTTAGATGTGGCAGATACTATAGCATAGCCTGTCTTTGCTGGTGAGTGGCAATTAGTCCTGGTGGAACTGCCATCAATAAACCAAGTGTGATCAGGGTGAGAAACAGGGAAGAAGGAAATGTGGGGAAATGGGGTGAACGTCAGGTGGATCAGAGAGATGCAGTCATAAGGGTCAGGTGTGGTATCCGGAATAATGTGGGAGGCCGGATTGAAGTCCGGGCCAGGAACAATGGTAATTGTGGGAGACTCAACAAAGAGTGAGTACAGCTGAAGGAGCTGCGAAGCAGAAAGTATATGCGTCAGGTATGAGGAAGAAAATAGATTTTGGAAGTTATGAGAACTGTAGAGAGTGAGTTGAGCATAGTTTGTGATTTTGAGGGCCTCTAAAAGTATTAAAGCAGTGGCAGCCGCTGCACGCAGACATGAGGGCTAGGCTAAAAGAGTAAGGTCAAGTTGTTTGGACAGAAAGGCTACAGGGTGTGGTCCTGGCTCTTGTGTAAGAATTATGACCACGCTAACCATGCCTAGGAAGGAAAGGAGTTCTTGTTTTGTAGAAGGTGCTGGGGTTTGAGAGATCAGTCGGACACGATTGGCAGGGAGAGCACGTGTGTTTTTATGAGAATTATGCCGAGATAGGTAACAGATGAGGAAGAAACTTGGGCTTGACTGAAGTAATGGGGGCTGTCTGTGAAGCTTTGCGGCAGTACAGCCTAGGTAATTTGCTGAGCTTGATGGGTGCCAGGGTCAGTCCAAGTGAAAGCTGAGAGGCTGGGATTAAGGGTGCAAAGGAATAGTAAAGAAAGCATGTTTGAGATCTAGAACAGAATAATGGGTAGTAGAGGGAGGTATTGAGGATAGGAGAGTATATGGGTTTGGCACCATGGGGTGGATAGGCAAAACAGTTTGGTTGATAAGGCGCAGATCCTGAACTAACTTGTAAGGCTTGTCTGGTTTTAGGACAGGTAAAATGGGGGAATTGTAAGGAGAGTTTATAGGCTTTAAAAGGCCATGCTGTAGCAGGCCAGTGATAACAGGCTTTAATCTTTTTAAAGCGTGCTGTGGGATGGGATATTGGCGTTGAGTGGGGTAAGGGTGATTAGGGGTAAGGGGTGCATGATTGGTCGCCAAGGAGGGAGTAGAGGTATCCTATACTTGTGGGTTAAGTTGGGGGGATACAAGAGGAGGATGTGAAGGAGGCTTTGAACTGGGGGAAAAGGTGGCAATGAGGTGTGGCTGTAGTCCAGGAATAGTCAGGGAAGCACATAATTTAGTTAAAGTGTCTCAGCCTAATAAGGGAACTGGGCAGGTGGGGATAACTAAAAAGGAGTGCTTAAAAGAGTATTGTCAAAGTTGGCACCAGAGTTGGGGAGTTTTAAGAGGTTTAGAAGCCTGGCCGTCAATACCCACAACAGTTATGGAGGCAAAGGAAACAGGCCCTTGAAAAGAAGGTAATGTGGAGTGGGTAGCCTCTGTATTGATTAAGAAGGGGACGGACTTAACCTCCACTGTGAGAGTTACCTGAAGCTCGGCGTCTGTGATGGTTTAGGAGGCTTCTGAGGCGATCAGGCAGCGTCAGTCTTCAGCCGCTAAGCCGAGAAGATCTGGGAAGGAGTCAGAGAGCCTTGGGCCAGAGTTCCAGGGGCTCTGGGAGTGGCTGCCAGGTGAGTTGAACAGTCCAATTTTCATTGGGGTCCTACCCAGATGGGACACGGCTTAGGAGGAATCCTGGGCGGTGGGCATTCCTTGGCCCAGTGGCCAGATTTCCAGCATGTGTAGCAAGCTCCTGGGGGAGGAGGTTCTGGAGGAACGCCTGGCGGCTGCGGTTCACGCATTTGGAAGTTCTTGTGTGCTGGAGATGTGGCTGGGGTTTGTGCCACAGTGGAGGTAAGGAATTGCAACTTTTTTCTATGATTGTACACCTTGAAGGTGAGGTTAATTAAGTCCTGTTGTGGGGTCTGAGGGCCAGATTCTAATTTTTGGAGTTTTATTTAATGTCGGGAGCAGATTGGGTAATAAAATGTATATTGAGAATAAGACGGCCTTTTGACCTTTTAGGGTCTAGGGCTGTATAGCCTCTCAGGGTTGCTGCCAAACAAGCCATGAACTGGGCTGGATTTTTTTTTTTTTTTTAATTTTTTTTTGCATACAAAAACAATAAACATTTTCCAAAAATACATACAAACAAAAAGATGCATATCAAACATATTAGGAAGGTTGCACATGGGAAGTCGGGGAATAGAAATGGGGGTGGGAGTTAAAATAAATGAGAGAGGGACTTTATATGGATCAGTGATAATAACTCAATCCTCTATTTGACAAAGAAGAGGGAGAAGGAAGAGGAAGAAAAAGAAAGTGGGATAAAGGATCAGAAAGGGAGGAAAATAGAAAAAATTAGAGTATGACTCCAGGGTAGACCTGTTTTGTTGTCACTGAGTTGGTTGGTTGGTTTGTCTGTTGTATTCTTCATGTTTCGCCAAGTTGGCCAGACTGGTCTCGAACTCCTAGCCCGAAGTGATCAACCCGCCTCGCCCCCCAGAGTGCCGGGACCACAGACTTGAGCCACCACGTCCAGCCCCCACATTGCTTCCGGTCTCCGTGGTAGACCTCCCAGACGGAGCGGCCAGGCAGAGGAGCTCCTCACTTCTACCCAGACA
This sequence comes from Symphalangus syndactylus, assembly GCF_028878055.3. NCBI lineage: Eukaryota > Metazoa > Chordata > Mammalia > Primates > Hylobatidae > Symphalangus > Symphalangus syndactylus. The sequence goes on along the minus strand of NC_072426.2, from coordinate 155,992,188 downwards.
CGGGGCGGACGGGCAGAGGAGCTCCTCACTTCTCAGACGGGGCGGCCGGGCAGAGGCGCTCCTCACTTCCCAGACAGGGTGGCCGGGCAGAGGCGCTCCTCATTTCCCAGACGATGGGTGGCCGGGCAGAGGCGCTCCTCACTTCCCAGACGGTGGGTGGCCGGGCAGAGGCGCTCCTCACTTCCCAGACGGGGCGGCCGGGCAGAGGCGCTCCTCACTTCTTCCCAGATGGGGTGGCCGGGCAGAGGCGCTGCTCACTTCCCAGACGGGGCGGCCGGGCAGAGGCGCTCCTCACTTCCCAGATGATGGGTGGCGGGGCAGAGGCGCTGCTCACTTCCCAGACGGTGGGTGGCCGGGCAGAGGCGCTCCTCACTTCCCAGACGGGGCAGCCGGGCAGAGGCGCTCCTCACTTCTCAGACGGTGGGTGGCCGGGCAGAGGCGCTCCTCCCTTCCCAGACGGTGGGTGGCCGGGCAGAGGCGCTCCTCACTTCTTCCCGGATGGGGCGGCCGGGCAGAGGCGCTCCTCACTTCTTCCCGGATGGGGTGGCCGGGCAGAGGCGCTGCTCACTTCCCAGACGGGGCGGCCGGGCAGAGGCGCTCCTCCCTTCCCAGACGATGGGTGGCCGGGCAGAGGCGCTCCTCACTTCTTCCCGGATGGGGCGGCTGGGCAGAGGCGCTCCTCACTTCTTCCTGGACGGGGCGCCCGGGCAGAGGCGCTCCTCATTTCTTCCCGGACGGGGCGGCCGGGCAGAGGCGCTCCTCACTTCCTCCCGGACGGGGCGGCCGGGCAGAGGCGCTCCTCACCTCCCAGACGATGGGAGGCCGGGCAGAGGCGCTCCTCACTTCCCAGACGATGGGTGGCCGGGCAGAGGCGCTCCTCACTTCCCAGACGGGAAGGCCGGGCAGAGGCGCTCCTCACTTCCCAGACGGGGTGGCCGGGCAGAGGCGCTCCTCACTTCCCAGACGATGGGTGGCCGGGCAGAGGTGCTCCTCACTTCCCAGACGGGGCGGCCGGGCAGAGGCGCTCCTCACTTCCCAGACGGGGCGGCCGGGCAGAGGCGCTCCTCACTTCCCAGATGGTGGGTGGCCGGGCAGAGGCGCTCCTCATTTCTTCCCGGATGGGGTGGCTGGGCAGAGGCGCTCCTCACTTCCCAGACGGGGCGGCCGGGCAGAGGCGCTCCTCACTTCTTCCCGGACGGGGCGGCCGGGCAGAGGCGCTCCTCACTTCTTCCCGGACGGGGCGCCCGGGCAGAGGCGCTCCTCACTTCTTCCTGGACTGGGCGGCCGGGCAGAGGCGCTCCTCACTTCTTCCCGGACGGGGCGGCCGGGCAGAGGCGCTCCTCACTTCTTCCCGGACGGGGCGGCCGGGCAGAGGCGCTCCTCACTTCCCAGACGGGGAGGCCGGGCAGAGGCGCTCCTCACTTCCCAGACGGGGTGGCCGGGCAGAGGCGCTCCTCACTTCCCAGACGGGGCGGCCGGGCAGAGGTGCTCCTCACTTCCCAGACAGTGGGTGGCCGGGCAGAGGTGCTCCTCACTTCCCAGACGATGGGTGGCCGGGCAGAGGTGCTCTTCACTTCCCAGACGGGGCGGCCGGGCAGAGGCGCTCCTCACTTCCCAGACGGGGCGGCCGGGCAGAGGCGCTCCTCACTTCCCAGACGGTGGGTGGCCGGGCAGAGGCGCTCCTCACTTCCCAGACGGTGGGTGGCCGGGCAGAGGCGCTCCTCACTTCCCAGATGGGGCGGCCGGGCAGAGGCGCTCCTCACTTCTTCCCGGATGGGGCGCCCGGGCAGAGGCGCTCCTCATTTCTTCCCGGACGGGGCGGCCGGGCAGAGGCGCTCCTCACTTCTTCCCGGATGAGGCGGCCGGGCAGAGGCGCTCCTCACTTCTTCCCCGATGGGGCGGCCGGGCAGAGGCGCTCCTCACTTCCTCCCGGACGGGGCGGCCGGGCAGAGGCGCTCCTCACTTCCTCCCGGACAGAGCGGCCGGGCAGAGGCGCTCCTCACTTCCCAGACTATGGGTGGCCGGGCAGAGGCGCTCCTCACTTCCCAGACGGGGCGGCCGGGCAGAGGCGCTCCTCACTTCCCAGACGGGGCGGCCGGGCAGAGGCGCTCCCTCCTAGATGGGGCGGCGGCCGGGCAGGGGCTGCAATCCCAGCACCCTGGTAGGCCAAGGCAGGCAGCTGGGGGGCAGGGGCTGCCGCGAGGCCAGACCACGTCACCGCACTCCAGCCCGGGCAACACCGAGCACCGGGTGAGCGAGACTGCGTCTGTAGTCCCAGTACCTCGGGAGGCTGAGGCGGGCAGAGCACTCGGCGTCAGGAGCTGGCGACCTGCGTGGCCAAGATGGCGAATGCGTGCCTGCATCGAAAGGAGAAAAGGCAGGCAGCAGTCGCGCGCGCTGGCAGTCCCAGGCAGTCTGCGGCGCGGGCAGCAGCAAGCCGAGTAGATTGTAGCCTGGGCCAGAGCGGGAAAGAAAGAAAGAAAGGAAGGAAGGAAGGGATTTTTATATTTGATGAAAAAGAGCCTAAACGCTATCTGATTTGGGATAAAGAAAAAGAAGCATTAACCTTGACTATGCCTTTAGCTCCAGTAACCTTTTTTAAGAATAAATTGCCAGGCAGGTTGGGGAGGGCTAGTCACAGAATGAAACTGTAAGCCAGACCAGGTTTGAGGAGGGGAGGTGATAAAATGCTTATAGGGTGGAGGAGTGGAGGCTGAGGAAGAATTGGGACCTAGCTTGGCCTGGTGAGGAGGGGAGAAGTCAGATGGGTCTGTAGAATAGGAAGATTAGAAAGACTCAGCGATGCTTGGGGTGGGACTGAGGGGACAGGCAGGAGGGAAAGAAGGAAGATTTGGGACGAGTTGCATTGGGCACAGAGACTAGGAAGGGACTGATGTGTAAAAGAATGCCTGGACATCAGGCACCTCAGACCACCTGCCTATTTTATGACAAGAATTATTTAGATCTTGCAGGATGGAAAAATTCAAACTGCTGTTTTCTGGCTATTTGGAACTTCTGTCGAGTTTGTATTGGGGTCAAGCAGCATTGCAGAAGAAAATAAGGCATTTAGGTTTTAGGTCAGGTGCGAGTTGAAAAGGTTTTAAGTTCTTGAGAACACAGGCTAAGGGAGAAGAAGGAGGAATGGAGGGTGGAAGGTTGCCCATAGTGAAGGAGGCAAGCCCAGAGAAAAGAGAGCATAGAGACATGGAGGGAAGGGGTTCAGGGATTCTTACCCTCCAGAAAAGCGAGAAAGGGTTTGGGGCACGGAAATAAGGGATTGGGGGGTTCTTGCCCTCTAGAAAAGCGGGACTTGCTACTAAGGGTGAAGGAGAAGGGGTTGAGGGGTTCTGACCCCTGCCCCAGAAAATCAGAGAAGGAGTAGAGACACAGAGAGAAGGGGTTGGGGTACTTGCCCCTCCCCCAGAAAAGCAGGACTTGCCGCTAAGGGTGAAGGACCAAGGCAGGCGTCCCTGCGTGGTCTGACACCTCTGAAATGTGGGTGAATAATCAGAGAGGCATCCCTGCAATGATTAAACACCAAGGGAAGTCTGCCTTCCCAGTCCGTGACTGGCACCGGAGTTTTGGGTCCACAGATAAAATGTGTCTCCTTTGTCTCTACCAGAAAAGGAAAGGAATTGAAATTAAGAGAAGGGAGAGATTGAAGTGTGGTGCCAAGATTGAAAGGAGAAAGAGGTTGAGGGATAGTGAGGGAAGTTGGAGAAAAGAGTAATAAGAGGCCACTTACCGGATTTGAAATTGATGAGATGTTTCTTGGGCTGGTCGGTCTGAGGACCTGAGGTAGTAGGTGGATCTTTCTCATGGAGCAAAGAGCAGGAGGACAGGGGATTGATTTCCCAAGGGAGGTCCCCCGATCCGAGTCACGGCACCAAATTTCATGCGCATCCGTGTGAAGAGACCACCAAACAGGGTTTATGTGAGCAACATGGCTGTTTATTTCACCTGGGTGCAGGCGGGCTGAGTCCCAAAAGAGAGTCAGCAAAGGGTGGTGGATTATCATTAGTTCTTACAGGTTTTGGGATAGGCGGTGAAGTTAAGAGCAATGTTTTGCAGTCAGGGGTGGATCTCACAAAGTACATTCTCAAGGGTGGGGAGAATTACAAAGAACTTTCTTAAGGGTGGGGGAGATTACAAAGTACATTGATCAGTTAGGGTGGGGCAGAAACAAATCACAATGGTGGAATGTCATCCGTTAAGGCTATTTTTACTTCTTTTGTGGATGTTCAGTTACTTCAGGCCATCTGGATGTATACGTGCAGGTCACAGGGGATGCCATGGCTTGGCTTGGGCTCAGAGGCCTGACAACATGGACAATGAAATCCAGGCTGAGGTGGTCTCAGATGGAGAGGAGGAACTTTTTGGGAACCGGAATAAAGATGATTCTTGTTATGCTTTAGCAAAGAGACTGGTGGCATTTTGCCCCTGCCCTAGAATTATGTGGAACTTTGAACTTGAGAGAGATGATTTAGGGTATCTGGTGGAAGAAATTTCTAAGCATCAAAGCATTCAAGATATGACTTGGGTGCTCTTAAAAGCATTCAGCTGTATACATTCACAAAGAGATGGTTTGGAATTGGAACTGATGTTTAAAAGGGAAGCAGAACATAAAAATTTGGAAAATTTGCAGCCTGATGATATGATAGAAAAGAAAAACTCATTTTCTGAGGAGAATTCAAGCTGGCTGCAGAAACTTGCATAAGTAATGAAAAGCCAAATGTTAATCCCCAAGACAATGGGGAAAATGTCTCCAGGGCATGTCAGAGGTCTTCACAGCAGCCCCTCCCATCACAGGCCTGGAGGCCCAGGAGATAAAAATGTTTTTGTGGGCTGGGCTTGCTGCTTTGTGCAGTCTCAAGACTTGGTGCCCTGCACCAAGTGCAGCACAAGCTGCACTTGGGCTGTGGCTAAAAGGGGCCGATGTACAGCTCAGGCCATTGCTTCAAAGGGTGCAAGCCCCAAGCCTTGGCAGCTTACATGTGGTATTGGGCCTGAAGGTGCACAGAAATCAAGAATTGAGGTTTGGGAACCTCCACCTAGATTTCAGAGGATGTATGGAAATGCCTGGATGTGCAGGCAGAAGTTTGCTGTAGGGGTGGAGCCTTCATGGAGAACCTCTGCTAGGGTAGTGCAGAAGTGAAATGTGGGGTCAGAGCTCCGACACAGAGTCCCCACTGGGCATTGCCTAGAGGAGCTTTCAGTAGAGTGCTGCCATCCTCCAGACCCCAGAATGGTAGATCTACCGACAGCTTGCACCATGCACCTGGAATAGCTGCAAACACTCAATGCCAGCCCATGAAAGCAGCCAGAGGGGGGTGTACCCTGCAGAGCCACAGGGACGGAGCTGCCCAAGGCCGTGGAAGCCCACCCTTTGCATCAGAGTGACCTGGATGTGAGACATGGAGTCAAAGGAGATCATTTCAGAGCTTTAAGATTTACTGCCCTGCTGGATTTCAGACTCACATGGGGCCTGTAGCGCCTTCATTCTGGGCAATTTCTCCAATTTTGAATGGATGTATTTATCCCATGTCTGTACCCGCATTGTATCTAGGAAGTAACTAACTTGTTTTTGATTTTACAGGCTCATAGGCGGAAGGCACTTGCCTTGTCTCAGATGAGACTTTAGAGTTGGACTTTTGAGTTAATCCTGGAATGAGTTAAGACTTTGAGGGACTGTTGGGAAGGCCTTCTTGGTTTTGAAATGTGAGAACATGAGATTTGGGAGGGGCCAGGGGAGGAGTGATATGGTTTGGCTCTGTGTCCCCACCCAAATCTCATCTTGAATTGTAATCCCCATAATCCCCAGGTGTTGAGGGAGGGACCTGATGGGAGGTGATTGGATCATGGGGGTGGTTTCCCCCATGCTGTTCTCATGATAGTGAGTTCTCACAAGAGCTGATGGTTTTATAAGTGTTTGACTGTTTCTCCTATGCACACATTCTCTGTCTCCTGTCGCCATGTCAAACGTGCCTCTTCCCTTTCCACCATGATTTTAAGTTTTCTGAGGCCTCTGAAGCCATGTGGAACTGTGAGTGAATTAAGCCTCTTTCCTTTATAAATTACCCATTCTTGGGTATTTCCTTATAGCAATATGAGAACGAACTAATACAGTGTGTGTGTGGTGAGTGTGTATGTGTGGTGAGGGTGTGTGATGTGTGTGGTGATAGGGTGTGTGTGTGGGAGTGTATTTGTGTGTGTTGGTGTGTGTGGTGTGTATGTGGTGAGGGGGTGTGTGTGTGGTGAGGGTGTGTATGTGTGTTGTGATAGCATATGTGTGTGGTGTGTGTGTGTATGGCATGTGTGGTGAGATGGTGTGTGTGATTGTGTGGAGTGCGTGTATGTTGTGTGTATTTGTGTGGGGTTTGCATGTGTTTGTGTGGTGTATGTGTGTGGTGAGGAGGTATGTGTAGTGATGTGTGTGTGTTGTTAGGGTGTATGTGTTGTGTGGTGAGAGTATGTCTGTATGTGGTGTGTATGTGATGGTGTGTGTGGTATCTGATGTGTGTGTATGTGGTGTGTGTCTGCGTGGTGTGTGTGTATGTGGTGTGTGTGTGGTGTGTGTGTATGTGGTGTGTGTTTGTGTGGTGTGTGTGTATGTGGTGTGTGTTTGTGTGGTGTATGTGTGTGTGATGTGTGTGTGGTGTGAGTGTGTATGGTGAGGGTGTAAAGTAAGCAGTGCTCCCCCTGGAGGGCCCTCTTGGGGATGTTCCTGCCCTGCCTGTGTCCCACCTGTCCTCCCTGCCCAGGGTCTCTGGGAAGATGTGGGGATGGTGACAGATTCAGGGTTGGGTAATGGCCCTGGCTCTCACAAGTGACTATGGGCAGAAGTAGAAAGGATCCTTGTCTTTTTGGGGGCTGGGGGACTATGAAATTGCAGGGCGACACCACCAATACAGGGTGGTTTTTACTGTGAGGCAGAACCCTTTTACCCGCCTTGGCACTGGACTTTGCCGGTTTTCAGGGGGCCACCATTTTGGGCATCCTCACGGCCAGGGTCTTGAATGTGGTGATGACCAGTGAGGCCTGATGCCACTGGGGACCAGGCAGGGCCCAGGAGGGAGAACTGGTGAGGCGTGCCCTCGGGGTTCAGTCCAGTTCTGGCCTTTAAAGCTGCCAGAAAAAGGGGGACAACATTGGGCGCCATCAGGCATGGAGCCAGGGACTCTCTGCTGTCTCCTCTGTCCACTGCCTTCCTCCTCGAGTTTCCTTTTCTGGAGCAGGGCAAAGCATGGGATGCTGTCAGGGCTGTGTTTGTGGTGGCCATGCTCCGTATCATTTCCTGTGCGGTTATAAGTATTCACACCTGCGAGTCAGGCTGCATCGTCTTAAAAAGGCGAGCAGTGAGCTCTGGGGTGGGGACAGGGCAGCCACTAAGCTCTGTCCTGCAGGAAGTGTGAGGAGGTGCCAGGGAGCCCTGCTTGCCACTTCCCTCCCTGGTGGGTGGGGGCTGCAGGGAGAGCAACCCCCTTCCCTTCCCGGGGCCTCCTCATGTGGCTGAGCTTTGTGGCTGGGGTTCCCGCAGCTCAGGGACTTTCCCAGGAGATGGTGAAAGACGTCTGGGTGGTAGCCTTGACATCACCATGGGCTCTTTCTTCTAGCTTTTTCTCTCCACCACACACACATGCACACACACGCACAAACACACATACATGCACGCAAATGCCCATGCACACACACACATCCCTGCACACACACACGCACACATGCCTGCACACACGCATGCACACATGCACACACCCACATAGCACGTGCACACACATACGCAAATGTACACATACACATATGTGCACACTCACATGCATACACTCACACATGCACACACAGGTTATTTACACACAGCCACACATGCACATGTGCACACACATATGCAAACACATACACATAAGTGCACACTCACATGCATACACTCACACATGCACACACACATTACATACACATGTCCACACGCACACACGTCCACATATGCATACACACCCCCACATGTGCGTGCACACACACATACACAAACGCACACATACACATATGTGCACACTCACATGCATATACTCACGCACGTGCACACACATTATGTACACAGGTCCACACATGTATGCACACACACACAGAAACGCACACATACACGCACATGCAGGCACACACGCACATGCACAAACACATGCACACGCGTACACAGATGCATGTGCATGTGTGCACACACACACGCAGCGTCTTGGCACAGGAAATGGGGAGGAGCGGCTGGGGGCCAAGGTCTGGGTCCACTGTAAAGATGGGGAAACTGAGGCGCAGAGGCTCGTGGTCATCTCCGTCTCTGCAGAGCCGGCCTGAGAGGGGGCCTCCCACGCTGGGCTCCTCCCGGCTTCGCTGCTTCTCCAGGGAGTTGCTAAGTGTGATTAACTGGAGCACTAACTGGCACAGGCCGCAGAAAGAGCCTGAATGGTGGCGAGGCGAGTCCTGTTTCCCTTTGATTTACAAGAGCCCGGCGAGCCTGCCGTCCGCGTCCTAACAGGCGCGAGAGGAAGGGGCAGGCAGCCACCTCGGAAAAGGCCAGAGCCCGGCTCCCCGCGCCCCTCGCAGGCAGCGCCATGGGGTGGCAGGGTGGGAGCCAGGTCAAGGGACTCAGGCCGGGAGCAGAGGCACGGGGCCTCCCGATCTGGGGCTGCCAGCCTGTGCTTACGACCCAAGAACTTGTGTTTAGGACTGGGTTCCCGAGCAGCCCCAGAGCCAGAGAGAGTTGTTTCAGCAGGCGAGGCGCTCGCTGCTGCCGGTGGAGAGGCCCCGCCTCTGGCTTCGGCAGAGGCCCAGGGCAGGAAGCAACCTGGCTGAAGGCCGCAGGCCGCGGGGGCAGCGTCCCCCCGCGTCCGGCAAACCCGGGGCTGGAGACCTGGTGCAGTATTGCTTCTAGTGCCACAGTCTCCTTGGTGATTGTGTGTGTGTGTGTGTGTGTGTGTGTGTGTGAGAGAGAGAGAGAGAGAGATATCTCACTCCGGGCCTCCCAGTCATCCTGGCTCCCAGTGGGCAGGGGAGCGCTTTGCCCTCCTGGTGAGTGGGGAGGAATGAACTGGGCACGGGTGCGCCGGGCTCCAGCTCAGGAAGCAGGGCCTCTCCCGTCATCCTGTCACTGCTGCCAGCGCCTGGCTGATCTTGGCGTCCCGTTAGTGGCCCTTTGGGATTTCACATGCAGCTGTGCCTGTTGCATCCCAACCTGGCCTTTATCTAGGTGATATTTTGGCTTCCCGAGCCGTCTCTGGCCTTCTTTCTCATTCCAGCAAGAACCTGGGTAGGAAAAAGGGCCTATTTATTGGCCTCCCCAAATGCCAGCGGGCTGCACTCAGGGTCGGTTTCTGAAGGCAGGACACCAGCAAACAGGCTGCTATATGAGATTAGCATCCATTGGCTTCTCTTGGCGACAACCCAGGGGCAAAAGGTTGAATCCCTCCCCAGTTCTGCGTCGCCCTGGCTTTCATGGCTGCCACAGGCTTGGGTAGAGGAGGGAGACTGGATGTCACCGCTGCAAGGAGGCCAGGCCGAGGCGGCTGGGGAGCTGCGGGGAAGCTGGAGGGGGGCGGCTTTCGCTCTTTCAGGCTGTCACTCCAGCACGTTCCGTGAGAGCCCAGCTCCCCCAGAAATAAAAATGCCACTCTGAATTTAAGTGATCCGTTCTTCTGGGGCATTCTTCCCAGTGACAGGACGGTTAACATGAAAAGTAAAAGGGAAACAATGTGATAGTTCAGAAATCACTGTTTTCAGGGGGCTGCAGAACTCAGATAGCCCGCCGACAATTGCTGGGAGGAAGCACCTTATTTTGATCTGTGAGTGAGGGCAACGCGGCATGACAGTGTCTGCTCCACGTGCAGGGAAATCTTACCCGAGCCACTTTGGCAGGGCCCAGGCCTTGGTGAGGCGGTGCTGCAGCAGAAGTCTCCTCTTTAAGTGTGAAACTCGGGGGGCAGAGCAGAGGTGGGGAAGAGAGGGTCAGAGAGCCGGCCCCGCCGCGGTTGGGGTGGAGAGTGGCGAGCGGCGGCGCCTTCTCTTCAGTTTCCCTGCAGTTTCTGGCCCGGGAGGTGCCCCTTCGGCGTCCAAGGACTTTCCCTACCACAGCCGCGGGTCACTAGGGGGCGCCAGAGCCCTTCCTGAAGTCGCCGCCATCCCAGCAGGGCCCGCTGGGGGCTGCAGGGGCTGCCGGGGATTCAGGGGCTGCAGGAGGGGGCGTCCCAGGACCCCTGCCCACGGGGCCGCCGGATGTTGGGACGGCTTTTCCATGTCCGCAGAAGCCAGAGTCCCAGGAACCCCAGGGGAAGGCCAGAGGGAAGCCCCAGATGAGGGAGGACTCAAGGAAGGGTGTTGTCTTCCCCTTGCTACCTCCCGTTCTCTGCCTTGGGTCACCTCTGTGCTCTGCAGTGACCTGTCACCTGTCAATGCTCCAGACTGAAGTTAAAAGCCAGGCTTGATTTTTTTTTTTTTTTTTTGAGCTTGGAAATCGTATCATAGCCGAATAAAGGTATTTTACAATCTGCTTGTTTGTTACCTTTTGTCAATAAATTAAGAAACTGGGGATGACAGACTGACTCTAGGTCCTTTTGAGATCCTGAGTCATCAACGTCCCCCTGGCCCACCGAGGGAGCCCTATGGCGTTCCTTCCAAGCCTTAAAGGACAGAGAGGGTTAGATTCAACCTGACCCACTGCAACGAGAGAGAGAGAGAGAGAGCGAGCTAGCATCGTGGATGCAAAGATAGTTCTGGGGACGATTTTTGCAGAATATTCTCTGCAACAGGTAGACTAGACTTTCCCTACTGTTCGTGTGGGAGGAAGGTGTGGGATGGGGCAGTCTCCAGACTACGGTCATTAATCACGGTACAGTAGGAACTACAGGTTGAAGAGAGCCTGGTGAGCCTCTTCACCGACCTCCACTGAGCGCCCCATTTTCAGCCTTTCAGTCACGCCCGAGAACTTGTCATTTTAACTACTTGGGCATTTATGCTCCCCGCACGCTCCACTGATAGAGTTCACTTGTGAAAATTTTAAAAAATTCATTTTAACCTAGCAGACCACTTGTAAATCCTGACAGTTCTGTGCAGTAAGCTATGCCACAGAGAAATGGCCGCTGTGGGTGGAATTCAGGAAATCTCTGCACACAGGTAGAGGAACGAGATTTCCCTGCATAATACAGGATGAATGCCTGTGGCCGGGGCCTGCTAAGTGTAGCTCACAATTCACCCTGCAAGCAGGGGGACCGTTACCAAGCCTGTCTCTTGCCCTAAAAGTCACAATTTATGGGCTCGGCGCGGTGCCTCACGCCTGTAATCCCAGCACTTTGGGAGGCCGAGGCGGGCGGATCACGAGGTCAGGAGATCGAGACCATCCTGGCTAACACGGTGAAACCCTGTCTCTACTAAAAATACAAAAAATTAGCCGGGCGAGGTAGCGGGCGCCTGTAGTCCCAGCTACGCGGGAGGCTGAGGCAGGAGAATGGCGTGAACCCCGGGGGGCGGAGCCTGCAGTGAGCCGAGATTGCGCCACTGCACTCCAGCCTGGGCGAAAGAGCGAGACTCCTTCTCAAAAAAAAAAAAAAAAAAAAAAAAGTCACAATTTATGCTTCTAATTTTAATTTTCCTGAGCTTAGATCCCAGAAGGATTTATTAAATTTGCTTTGAGGAACCCATTAACTCTAAACTGAATAATGATGTTACTCTAGGCTTAGATCGGTTGATAGGAAATTCTCTATCCACAGGACTCTAGGAATCCTGTATTCCTCCACGACAGGATTCTAAGTCGGTTCATAAATGAAAAGGTTTACTCAATTTACCTAAAAGTTATTAGTAATTAACTAACATCAAGAGACCATTGCTTGCAGGGGTGGTGAACAGCAAATGAGAAGTCCGGCAAAGAGATGATATTCATTATGTGGCTTAAATGAGAAGGTAGAAAATTCAAATGGCTTATCAGTACCTCTTTGGTACTCTGGCTTAACTCTGTGGTTAAAATGGGCGTTAATGACTTATAACTCATTTTTATTTTATTGTTTCATGGGTCTAGTAGGATGTTCAAAGCCAGATGAATAACTTATGGAAAATCTAGGTAAACAGCCCAATGGTCTTTCTTTTGGGAGTAATGGAGAGTCAAACTTGCTTATCTACACGGAAGGGCCGTGAGGAGCTAGAAATACTGGCAGGCAGAGGGGCGCTCAAGGCATCTGTTTTGTTTAGTGTCGGGGGATCGTTATAGAATGAAAAACGCTAGTCCTGGCTGTAAATGATGGCAGCTTTGGAAAGAGCAAGTGCCCGTGGGAAGGGGGGCGGTAAGGAGTATCTGCGGTACCTTCCCGGGGAGCGTTATGGGGAGGCTGTGACGTAGCGGAGGGTACTAGCCCAAGGGAATCTCTGCTCACCTTAACTTGAGCCACTTCTGTGAACTTGGACAACTCAAATTTCTGTAAGTCCCTTCCACCTCCAGCTTCTGGAATGGGGATGCATTTTGTGGACTGGGATGCTGGAATCATATCACTCCTTGAAGGAAAGTGGGATGAAATTTGGGTATCTATGGAAGGGGTGAGATCTTAATACGTTGCCCTTCGAGGCTTCCCAGGGGCAGACTCACCCCACTCTGCTGGAGCTCAGATGATACCCCCCCACCCCCCTCGCCAGGTGGGTAGTGGCAGTTCTTGGTCCAGGTGGACCTTGTCCTCCTCTGTAGAACAGCAAGCGAGCGGCTGTGAGCACTGCCCGGGTGGTTTTGCCCAGACAGAACACGGCGTGGATCAGTGCCTTCCGGCTTCCTCTTGAATCCCTCCTTTCCAAAAGCACCTCGGACAGCTGATTTGCTGTCAGCAGGCGAGAGAAACAACCGCATTCAGGAGTAGCCCAGCGCAAAAGGAGAAAGAAAAGATGGTGAACGGAGTGAAGAATGGGCACGGATAGGGAAAGCATCAACGTCATTCTTTCATTAAAATTTTTTTTTTTTTTTTTTTAAGAGACAGGGTCTTGGGTCGCTCAGGCCGGAGAGCAGCGGTGCGATCATAGCTCTTTGTAACCTCCAGCTCCTCTCCTCATCTTTTCAAGCGCTTGAGGACTGGTCCTGATTTTGAGGTGCTTATATTCAGGGTGCTGCCCTTCTGTTGCGGTCTGGCAGTTAGAACCCCATGCAACTGTTAGGAAATGTGTGGTGAATGTAAAGACATAAATTTCACGGGATGTAGCAGCAGCATATTCCATATTCAGATCATTTTTTCTAGTTTTTACCGGCACCATTTTTATTTGCATTTGTTCAGACGTTACTTTTAAGGAAAAGAGCGTAGAGAAGGAAAGCAGAACTTCGCCTGGTTTTCTGGAATTCCGTTTTGATCATGTTGAAGTTTAATTCGAGGAGAAGAAAACAGACCAGTTTGCCAAGTGCAATGACCTGATTCTTGTTGGATCAACACGTTATGCAGTTGAGGTTGTCACTAGAAAGCAAGTGTGATGAAGTCTGCCTTTTGCAACTAAAATCAAAGCCCTGGCCTGCCGGCCAGAATTGCTGAACTAAGCATCCTCTAATCAGCCGGTCTATATGTAGATTTAGATATCTCCAGGAGGCTGCAAGCCTATCAGGCCCAAACTGATTATTCTAATCAAGTGTTTTAATTAAGCACACTTATTGCCAGGATCACAGGAATGAGGCCTGGTCTCAAGTAGTAATGGGTGGTATTTTTGTAAATTCTTCTTTACAGTTAGCGTGTTTGGCTTTGTGGAGGTGTGTTTACTGTTTTCCTAAAGTAGGCCATGGGAGAGTCCCCTGTGAAGTTCACTCTGCTGAGCCAGCAGTCTGGCCAATGGACAAAAAAAAAAAAAAAAAAAAAAGGTACTACCAACTGGGTTGCAGATGAATCAATTCCCCAACAACTGCATCTATTTGCATCCTCCACGTTAAACACAAAAGCAATGCTGGCTAGCCCAAGACTTGAAAAAATATAAAAACACACACACATTGGGTTGGCTTTTATTGGAATGCCTAGATGCAATCTATAGTCATCAAGTTATGGAAAATTCAGGTCACATATAAAGTTAAGAAGGCAAATGAAAAGAACAATACAAATCAGACAAAATTTACATCTCAAAATATCATGAAAGCATTTTGACTGGCTTTGCCTAAAATACTTTGAATATCAATTTCTTTTTTGTAAGCTAATTCTTTTCATTATACAGTCCCCCACCCCCTCCCAACTCTTAGAAAAAGGTCTTTTGTTTACATATTCCCCAAGGTCACTATTTCTTGTAAAAGCATGTCCAGATCACAAGTCTTTTTAGAAAGAAATAGGCTCATTATACCTACTAACAAGACACTAATTGGGTTGATTTGACTTCATCTAAAATAAGCACCAGGAGATACTCCAAATCTGTTATTTATCGGTGCCCGTGTGAAGACCAGTCCATGTCAAGAAGAGGTTAAGACTGTGATTTCACTTCTGTCATGTGGCACAAGCTTTTCATGGTAACACATCAGAAACATGTCTGAGAATTTAGACTCAGAGCCTATTTCACCCAAAAGTACTTACAGCATGCTAAATACAGGCCTGCAGAAGTTCCACGGAACAGAACTGCAAATACCTAAGTTAACAGTTAAAAAATAAAATGGAAAACAGAATCATGTTTATGTGGTTTGAAATCTCATAGTTTTCTAAATTTGGGCCTCATAATACTTGCCAAAGGATTTCCAGGATAAAAAATATTAATGCTAATCTGTGCTTTCATTCTAATAAAATATCAGCATTCATTAGAAGATTAATTACTTCGGTATGCTCTACCAAATACACAAAGACAGTAATAGCACTGATACTGTAAATTCAGTAGCTATTTTGAAACTTTCCCAGCCAATCTGTTTAATAAACACGCCTACTGTGCAATTTAGAGTATGTGATACATACAAAGCAGTTAGAAAATTATTCTCAATACATCACTTGAACCTTTATATTTACGACATGTTCACTTGCTATATTTTATCACCATTATACATAGAGGAAAACAGTGTGTACTATAGCTCAATGAACTGAGAAATATCTTCTAAAAATATTTTTGTGGCTGAATTTAGTGCTCAGGAAAGAGATTTGTCAGAGCTGAGCCGACACGGAAGTGCAGATGGCGGCTGGGCTCGTTCCCACACGCGTGCATGCATGTGTGCAGGAGGGCGCGGCTGTCAGTTCACTTCCAGCTGGATCTGCCACCCCAGGCTTCCCCGAGACAGAGCAGAGGCTGTCATTCAAACCAGCCCCTAAGATGGTTTGGTCATGTGGGCTTAGAGTAACCCTGACCGGCTCCATCTGGCTCACCCACCACTGCTCGGTTTCTGATGTCTTTCCTAGATCTTAAGACACGTGTTTAGGATCACGACTACATCAGATCCTTTCCTCCTCCTGTTTCCCCAGCATCTGATGTGGTCTCTCTTCCATCATGAGACAGAGCTTTGGAACAGTAACAGTAAAAACCCCGGGGTTAATTATATCAACTCCCCATTGACTTGCAAGGTTGAGAAAGGGCCAGAGAACCCTTCCTCCCGTTTCTTCGAATCTTCCCTTACATTCCACCAGCCCTAGTTGTCTACTGTGTCTCTCAGTTGACAATGCTGAGGACACTGGCTTGATGCGTGAGAGAGGGAAGAGAAAGGAGCTCTCTGATTCACCACCCACCTAGAATTGCACGGTCCTATCCATCTAGTGATAGAAGCTTGCACATTTTTTCAACCTAATACAAAAATATTAACACTTCTGGACATTATAGGCATAAGTTGTTATATCTCTACAATATAATAATTTATACTGTACAGCTATAACAGATAACAAAAGGTGCAATCCTTTTAAAAAATCACACAGTTCACATGTTTTTATCATTTTATTTTTAAGTATAAACTTTTTAAACACTTTACATAAATTAACTCCTCTGAGACTAATATTTGATGTACAGTAAATTGTAATTCATATAAAAATCCATAAACAACTTGTCTCACATAATTTACAAAAAAAATCAGGATTTCCTTTGCTTATCAGTGACAAGGATTCTAGTTGCCAGTTTTTTCCCCGAAGGCAAACCACGTTAGCATTGTAAAATCCATTAATAAATCCCCGCCGCAGAAGTCACTGTGCCAATGTCCTTCTACAAAGCTGCAC
Source organism: Symphalangus syndactylus (assembly GCF_028878055.3). Lineage (NCBI taxonomy): Eukaryota > Metazoa > Chordata > Mammalia > Primates > Hylobatidae > Symphalangus > Symphalangus syndactylus. The sequence goes on along the minus strand of NC_072426.2, from coordinate 155,976,040 downwards.
AGGGAAAGCAGTTGGGTTGTCTAGAAACAGTAACTTTGCCCCACATTGTAAAATGAACAGAGATAGCTATCACATCCTATGCAGACAGACTACTTCTTGTAAGCAAAGGTCGACAATTCAGGACTATTTGGAAACACTGTATGCATTTTTTTCTTTTTTAAAGTTAGTTAAATACAGTGCCTCGAAGGAACAGACGGCCCAGCGCAAAAGATCGAGGCCTTTGTCCTTGATGATGTTTTCTTCTCTGGCTACGTTCAGTCCGACTGAGTGCAGCGCTTATGCATATGTAAACATATTCGTTAAAGCCGATCACCTTTAAGGTCATTCAGAAAAAAGCGGTCCTTGTTTTTGCGGTGTGGGTGTGGGTCGTAACAGCAGTCTCGTTCTCCCGGGAGGAAGGCTCTTGGGCGTTGGAGAGTCCCACTCGGGTCGTGCCACGGGACGATGTGAGCAGGGCGTGAGCGGCTCGGCGGGCGCAGCCCGGGCGTTACCTCCTGCCGATCTCGCTCTGCCGCAGGAACTGGATGTTGTTGGCGCTGTCGGCCAGCTCGGGGTACTGCTCCACCGAGAGTACGTAGTACCCGTCGTAGCCCTGCACCTTGCCGGCGCTCAGCAGCTGCCGCTTCTCGCCCTCCGTCCAGAGGCGCGCGCCCTCCTCGCCGTCGCGCACGCGCTGCTGCTCGCGCGCCCAGGCCCGGGAGAGCGCGCGCTGCCGCGCCTGCTCCAGGATGCGCGCCTTCTCCTCGTCCAGGGTCATGCCGTAGCGCACGTGCAGCGCCAGGGCGCCGAACTGCATCTCCACGTCCGCGAACCTGCGCGTCCTGCCGTTCACCACCGTGGTGGACTGCGACACCGTCACGTTGATGCCGTTCTCCAGCGCCTTGCGGCCGCTGGTCAGCCGCAGCGTGCCCAGGTCGCTCTCGGGCGTGGTGGTCTTGATGAAGTAATGCGTGTCCTTGCCCTCGATGGTGAAGTGCAGGTTCTCTAGGTAGAAGGCGTTGTTGAGCACGGCCGCCACCTTGATGCAGTCCTCGTTGGCGATATTGAGCACGTTGGTCTGCACGCGGCCCTGGCTGACGGCCAGCATGACGCCCTTGCCGATCAGCGACTTGACTGTGGCGAACCACAGCCAGGACTTTGCGCCGCCGGCCCGGCGCCGGCTCACCTGCACCTCGGCCATCTTCCCCAGCGACAGGAAGGCCTTGGCCTGCCGCGCCACTTGCTGCTGGACTCCGAAGATGGGCTGCGGGCGAAACACAACAAGGGGCGCGTCAGAGGCGGCAGGGAGCCTCCCCAGTCCTGACCTACACATGGGGCCCTGGGGACAGCGCCGGGGCATGCATGGAAGCCCCGGGGTCCTTCCCTGATCAGAAGGCTGACAGCCCGGGTGGAGGAAGCACTCGAGATCTGTCCCCCTCAAGGTGATCCCAATGCTTTGGAACTCCCAAACGGCTCACTCATCGTGGATCACTTTAAAGCTTTCTTCATTTCTAACATGGGAAAACCAGTCCCGTTTCTTGCTTTTCTCTTAGTTTCTAGATGCTCTTTTCCCACGCCCACCCCACGTGGGGAACCCAGCTCATCCGGACCTGCATGCTCGTAGCTTTCTCCACAGGAGGCTGAGAAGCCACCAAACACAGAGAGGGATCTGAACGGCTGGGGATACTTAGGGCCGATCACGGGGACCTGCTTCGTATGCTTTGAAATGCTTGTATTTAAGTCAACTCTGTCCCCTCTCCTGGCAGAGTTTTCAGCTGAAGATGGTGAGTGTAACGGCAGAACTGAAATGTACAGGGATGAGTGGACGGTGGGGCAGCTGGAGACGGTATTTGCTACTTTAGGAAAACAATTATTTTTCTCAGACTTAGGGACAGTGGACCGTCTAGATTGGCAAATGTTTTAAATTGGGGGCATCTTAACTCAGCCATTTCTTATACCACCAGATGTTTGTCTGGCCATTGTTTCCCAAATGAAAACATCTGTTTCATTTGCGGCAATGAAAGAAACAGTTGTTTTTCTGCACTTGGGGCAGCCTCAGTGTCTTTGCTCCTGATTCCCTATGCTGTCCTTATAGTGCGCTTCTTCTGACAGAGAACTTGAACCATATTTAAAAGGCTGCTTAGGAAAAGAGCGGGCAAGTGCATTTGTACAGTTAGATGTAAGTGTTTTCAGGCATGTTGGAAAGTCATACACAACTAGGACGTGCATGTTCAAATGCATTAGGAAACTTTGGTATGTCTTCATGCCACTGTATCAGTATAGACAGTCATGTGCTGCTTAACCACGGGGAGGCATTCTGAGAAATGTGGCATTAGGCCATTTCGTCCTTGTGTGAACATCATAGCGGGCACTTACACAAACCTAGATGGTGTAGCCTACTGCACACGTAGGCTGTATGGGATGGCCTATGGCTTCTAGGCTGCAAATCTGTATACATGTGACTGTACTGAATACTGCAGGCAACTGTACCACCATGGTAAGTACTTGTGTATCTAAACATAGAAGAGGTACAGTGAAAACACAGTGTGGGCAGAGCCCGGTGGCTCATGCCTATAATCCTAGCATTTTGGTAGGCGGAGGCAGGAGGATCGCTTGAGCCCAGGAGTTCAAGACCAGCCTGTGCTACACAGGGAGGCTCTTATCTCTACAAAAAATAAAAGATTAGCTGGGTGTGGTGGCGCGTGCCTATAGTCCCAGATACTTGGAAGCCTGAGGTGGGAGGCTCACTTAAGCCTAGGAGGTCAAGGCTGCACTCCAGCCTGGGTGACAGAGTGAGACCCCATCTCAATTAAAAAAAAAATATGACATTGTAATCTTATGTGATCACCACCTTATACAAGGTCTATCATTGACCAAAATGTTGTACACAGGACTATATTTGTAACTTATGAAAAAGGAATTGCTTTTATATCAGGTATGAAACAACAAAAAACAGGTACTGGTACTGTAGATAGCCTGCGTGTGTGTTAACCATGGCGGCCTCTTCTCTTTGTTTTCATTGAAATGATAGGAAATTGCTCAACGGGTGGTTGGGAATTAATTGTTCTAAGAAAGTCTACACTGTCTTCTCCTTATGATCATGGAGTCACCCATTTCTCCATCTCTAATTATTCTTACTGTAAGCTGGAAATTCTGGTGTTGGCTGTGCCTTCCCTTCTGGTCTCTGACTGGTGGGGATTAGAAGTACCACTTTCTGAAGCGGCAGCTTTGACTTTGCAATCTTCTATTATATTTCTTTATTTCTTGTAATGGTTACAGGCCTCTTGATCTGTTATTCTTAGGAAAATTCCACAAACCTTCCTGGTTGTAGGTGGAGCCTTACCAGAGGACATTTATTTTTATTTTGAATCTTTTCCCATGAAACACTATTAACTAATTATTATTATTTTTTTTTTGAGACGGAGTTTCGCTCTTGTTGCTTAGGCTGGAGTACAATGGCGTGATCTCGGCTCACTACAACCTCCAACTCCCAGGTTCAAGTGATTCTCCTGCCTCAGCCTCCCGAGTAGCTGGGATAACAGGCATGCCTCACCACGCCGGGCTAATTTTGTATTTTTAGTAGAGATGGGGTTTCTCCATGTTGGTCAGGCTGGTCTCAAACTCCTGACCTCAGATGATCCGCCCGCCTTGGCCTCCCAAAGTGCTGGGATTACAGGCGTGAGCCACCTCACTCGGCCGAAACACTGCTAATTTTTAAAGAAGTTGAACCTTGTGGCATTGTTTGTGGGTTGCTAATTTGTAATATGAGTTCCCTGCCCTCTTGTTTATTGTATTTTTGCCTTCAGGTCCAGGCTTTCTTGGGGTTCTTTTTAGAAATCCAGCACTCGAAAGTGAGCTTCTGCATTTCTGTGTTTGCATTAGCATTGCTGAAAACATATTTAAACCTGTTCAACAGGCCTCTGGTTTGTTGAACACAAAGGCAGAGGAAGTGTTTTTTTTTTTTCCCTAAAACAGTCAAAAAATTAAAAACTGTCTTTGGTACAGTTTTCACAAGGGTAGTTTGATTCGATGTGGGTAGATAAGACACAAGCTACTTATCACCTTTCCGTAGGTCTTTTTGTTTCTTACCGGTGTATCATCCCACTGCTGACTCTTCACAAGTTCGTAAGAAGGTTCTGTTAAATCAAATTTGGGAACAGGGAATCCAGGAATAGCGTTGTGCAGATGGAAACCAAATGTCACCAGCCAGCTGTTAACATCTAGGAGAAGAATGTTCAAAATGAAAGGTGTTGGAGTTTGTTTTGTCCTTTCAAAAATTTAAATTCTTACCTTAAAAAGAAAATCCAATTTCACAATTAATAATCTGAAAAGGAGCACATTTGCTTTCGTCCTACAAATCTAAACCTACTCTGTTTTTAGACATGAAGATGGTAACCTTCACAGCAGAACTATGGCAAATGCTACAAAAAATGCGAGTAATAGATGCTCAGACAGACTGGGTAAGCCATCACTCCTGCTAAGTTGCAGCCTGTGCTAGTAACAGTGAAAGCAAGAGTAAGAACAATGCACAGCAGCAGGAGAGAGACGTACTTGTAGAAAACAAATGAAATTTGTTTCGTAGTTAGTAAAGGCTGGTCTCAAATAGAAGTTGTGTGTTATTAGCTCTCCAAAGCGATTGCCCAAGGATATGCGGACTTCCACAACCCATTTTCTATTAATAAAACCCCTAAATTGAGAGTATTAAAATCAACAGTTGATTCTTAATCAAAGATGAATGCTGACAGCTGGCAAAACTGGCCAAGGGCACAGAAGTCCTGATTACCATCAGTTGTGACTTCAAAGGCTCACTGTGCACAGGTGGAGACAAACTTTTTGGGGAAAGAACCTGGAAACCTTTAAGATGGTATTTTAAAATATTGCCATGTGACTCCAAAAGCCATTAAGCTCAGAATAAGGCTTTTATTCTATTCTGGAGGTTATAATGTTACAGAACTACTCGGCAGGCTTGCAGCTTTATGAGTACGGTTGGGTGTAGATTATTTTATATGTTAAGCACATTGCTGGAAAATTTGAAATTGCATTTCACCTAATATATTTTATGCTGTTCCATCTCTCTTTTGATGTTTTTCAAAAAATGCTGCTATGGCATTCCCTGCAGTCCACGTTGCTAGGAGAGGATGAATTCAGGAGCTGTGGGCTTTCCAGACTTTCAGTCAGCCCCTGTCAACACCCCTTAAATAACCAGTGGTAAACTGCTTGTCAGAATGATGGAGAGCCACTTGATTCCCATTTCCTTCTCTAGGGCACAGACTCTCACCTCATTGCCAGGCTGGCAGGTCCTTCGTCCAGGCATCATATGGCTATAAAACCAGTGGTATTCTTTCTATTTGAAATGGGGTGGTAGTAGTGGTGGTGGGGAGACATAAATCCTAAGTGGTTCACATAGGATGCAAAGTGATACAATTTGTGTGTATGTGAGAGTGTATATGAGTTTGGGGGTGGGAGGGCCTTATTTTGGGAGAAAATTCTCCCAAATATTAGAGTATTGGGGGCAAAAATTCTGTTACTCTGAACAATGTCTGCACAACAGTGAAAATCAGAGGGCCGTAAGTATTGAAAAGTACTGCCAAAATAATGGGGTTTGAATGCAGATGTGTATTGAAAAACCCTGAATGAGAATAAGGGTGCTGCTGAATCAGGAGACAGAAAGGAGGGACTTTCAGCTGGTTCACATGGAAGAGATATGAAATGCTTTAGGCAGTCTGGAAAGGTAGGAAGCAGATATGAAATGAACAGGGGGCAAGCTGTTGAGAGCTGTTTTGAGAACTGAGAGAACAGACATCTCAGTACGCCTCAAATATTGAGCTAGAAAAGAGGCAGCCTAAAGGAGCATCTAACACAAGCCAAAACAAAACCGAAATACTTTAAACCAAGCTCAAAAAAAGACAACAGGAAAGAACCTTCCTCCTGGAAATATAAATGTGGTAGAGGGTTAATGATGGTACTGTATATCAGGAATGGAAGGTAGGAGCAGCAGGATTCAGAATTCTTGGAATAGAGGTTGAGTGAATAAGTCAGCTCACTAAAGGGAACTAGAGTAATGCTTGAAAGGACCTTGTCTGTTTCACATGCTGGTTGTTCCATGGTGGCAGAAGTGGGATCTGATGTTCTACCTCTTGCATAACTAAAAAGGTAGCATGCACTAAACTTGGAAAGATCTTAAGTCTGTACCCTAAAAATTATCCCACATTCGTGGAAAAGTTAGTATGCCTATTAGTATTGTCACCATGCAAGAACTGCACTGGCAATGAAGACAGTGATGTAAGAAGACAGAAGTGAGACCAGACACAGGATCCATTGTCTAAGCAACTGATGGGAGAAATGGCTTCGTGACTGTCCTGAGGCGATGGTGGTGAGGCAGGAATTAAACACCTCCCAGGGATGAAATGGTGTCACCCTGTATTGTGTTTCACCTTAATCATCTCCATAAGAACTTGACACACGTATTAAAAAAACCGGGCATGGCTGGGCGTGGTGGCTCATGCCTGTAATCCCAGCACTTTGGGAGGCCGAGGCGGGCGGATCACAAGGTCAGGAGATCAAGACCATCCTGGCTAACACAGTGAAACCCCGTCTCTACTAAAAATACAAAAAAATTAGCCGGGCGTGGTGGCAGGTGCCTGTAGTCCCAGCTACTCAGGAGGCTGAGGCAGGAGAATGGTGTGAACCCGGGAGGCGGAGGTTGGAGTGAGCAGAGATCGCGCCACTGCACTCCAGCCTGGGCAAGAGCAAGACTCTGTCTCAAAAAAAAAAAACAAAAAAACCGGACATGACACATTCATAAGGTAGTTACTGTCTATTGCGGAATTTCATGTATTATATTTGTGCCCTAAGTTAGGCATTATTATCCCAATTTTATAGTTAAGGGAATGGAAACTCAAAAAACATAGGGCTTGCTTACAGAGCTACACAACTTGTGGGAGAGGAGCTGGCATTGGAACTCCAATTTTGGGACTCTGTGTTCATCATGCTTTTTGCTCCCCCATGTTCCCCTTCTTTAAATAACTGGAGTTCATGTCATTTCAAAAACTTGTGGCCTTGGGCAATGGCAGGCAGAATAGGAAGTGACTATGTCTCATTTTCCCTTTGTGATTTCTCTATGGTTCCATAGAGAAATAAACACATTTAAAAGGTTAGCCATTTGACTTTGCCTGAGTAAAGTATAAAGTTTTTTAAAAAAGCATTTCCGGTTATTTTATGTATTAATCTAATGATGGTAGTCCTCCAGCACTTGGGAAGGAATCCAAATGCTTACCTGTGACGTAATCTTTCACGTCATGGATTTTGCTTGCAGGGTTATTATTCCTAAACATATACAAGTTAAAAGGAGCTGGGTCCTTCCCAATTCTTTTCCAGATTTCTATGTCAGGTGTTGTCCACCGTCCTGCCAAAATGTCATAATCTCTTTCTCCAAAGTGGATTAATTTGGTGAGTGGGTCATACAGGCCACCATGAAATCCAATTACCAGTTGAAAGTCAATATTGGAGTCAAAATAGATTTCACCATATGCAGTGTACTGAATCTGTTTCAGCATAAGCCCATTGCTACTGAACACAGCCAGTGGCGTCCCTGTGTTATCTGATGCAATGTAGAATTCGTCCCCACTGCTGATTTCCATGGCAAAAAGATGTCCTTGGAGATCATAATACAGGGAGGTAATTTCTGAACTTGAATGGTTGTAGACATGAGTAATCCTAGTGGGATAAGTTAGGTCAGCATAAAAAAACTGCAGGTGCTGTCCTAGACTGGTTTTGCTAGAAACACGCCTTCCCAGGCCGTCGTAACGGTAGATCACTGTCCAGCCACTGCCTTTACTGTAAACTCGAGTTAGAAGCCCCTTGGAGCTATATTCAAAGATTTCCGTGCCCCTTTGACGTAGGAAACCGTCTTCATCCAACCGATATTGAACATCACCCAGTCGAGTGATTCTGTCTCGCAGGTCATAGCGAAGGGGTGTCAGACGTGCACTGTTACTTGGGTTCAGTAAATGGAGGTTTCCATTCAGATCGTAGTTGTACCGCCACATTATCTTTTCATTGAGGTAAACTGTTTGGAGCTGTCCATCAACATCATACTCATAAGCATATTTGGTGGTGTTGGCAAAGGGCCCTATTTTAATCTCTCTCTTGGTTACCCGACCCATGTTGTCATACTGAATTGTAATCCAGTACATGAGCGACCTGAATATCTCATATTGAATTTCCTTGATACGGCCATGAGCATCAAAGTGCTTCGTATAGGTCATTACAGCTGTAGAAATGATCTGGTTAATATCATAATATATAACTCCAAATTTTCCAAACTGCTCAACTTTGCCAGAAATGTCATCAAACTGATAGAGATCAATAGGCAATGGGGTTTCATTGATCACACCCTGCATGCTCGTCACTCGAAAGCTGTTGTCGTAGCTATAGTCAAATCTTGCATTTACCATCCCATCTTCACTAAAGCGGAAAATCTGCCTGTCAATCAGGGGGCCAATTTGCCTGTATCTAATGGTGCAAATAAAACCATCACTCTGGAGGTTTACTGTCTTTAGGACGCCTGCTGTTTCATCATAGGTAAAACTGACTCTTGTGCTATCATATAAAATTTCTGAGAGCCTAGTCTGCCTTCTGTATTTGAATAAGACCCTCCGACTTGTACCCAAGAAAGCTGTTTGCAGAAGCAGCCCCTCCTCGTTGTAGTCCGTGATGATGGAGGCGTTGCTTTCCGGGGGGTTGTATATGTTGCGGTAGTAGCCGATGGATCGGATGGTCTGCATGGTGTGGCGGGCCACACTGGGCATCGTGATGGCAGACAGGCGGTCCCACATATCATATTCGAAGATGTACTGCCGCTGGCTGTGAAGCAGAAGAACCATGGACTGTAAAGAGAGAACACACTGTTACTCAGTGTTTGTGAACGGGAGATGCAAAAGCAGATTTAGTGACCACAGATGCACAGAAACATTCCACTAGAGAAAATGATTTTCATTTTAATTGAGTTATCCTTGACCTTGCATGTTGTTAACGTTTGTCTGCCTAATTTGCCTGGATGCTTAATTGTTAGGGGTTCTGCAATTAGTGGCTCAAGATTCACAATGTGCTGCCTGTCACGACGGTACCATTCTTTTCCTAGACATTCGTAGCCAACCAGCAGATTGTCAATGGATGTGGATTAGTCATAATACAGGCATGATCAAAGCTGCTTTACAGACAATATTTTGAGGAGAAAAGAGCATATGGGGAATGCAGTTCTATCCATAATTAGCAATTATTTAGTAAGGTGGCTTCCCCCCCCTCATTTGACTGAAGAACCACTCAAATCATGTTTAATTTCTAGTGTACTTGGGGGAGGGGCAAAGCATTCACAGTATTATTCTACAAAGACATAAAATTAGCCAAAAATGGATAAAGTGTATAGAAAGCATCAACACCAAAAAATATTGTGACATTAATCACATGGTGAATGAGAGCTATACATGCCCTTAATAGAAATATATACCCATACAAGCAAATTGTTACAAGGCATCCGTACTGACAACAAAATCTCCTTTTCTTTCTGTGGATACCAAATCCGATTTGTATCTCAGGAGCAATAAGAATGGTTTCTGGACTACATACTGCTTTGGTGCTAAATTATGAAATGAGTAAATGTATTAAAAATCAACTCTATTTCGTGAGCCACTGCCGAAAGACAAGTGACAGTTATTAGGCCAACAAACGTGAGAGAAGGTCATCCCAGGCTGGTTAAGTCAAGCTCAGCAGTAACACAGGGCTGTGGGTGGCTCTCTGAGGAAGCTTCCTGTTGGGCCCAATGGAACAACAGTGGCACAGGGAGGATGTGGAGCTTGGGAGCCCTGCTGGGACTTCTCCTTTGCCTGACTTCAGCTTCTGTAGAATCTCCCCTTTGGGCAGACCTAGGGGCAATTTTTGCAAGCAGGTTGTGTAGTAAATGTCCTGAGAATTGTTCCTAATAGTTTGCATTGTTCCAAGGAAAGCTTGGACTATTGCTGAATTCACATGGATACCTACTTTTGGAATCATCTGAAGTCATATTTGATGGTGGTCTGTAAAATATTACTTGTTTTGCTATGAGTAAGTTTTGGCTTAGTGCACCTATCCCAGTAAGAACCTCAGAATAGTCTGGGTGGATTTGCGGGATTTGGGAGAGATGATGAGAAAGATCTGTCTGTTGTCTTTTCTGATCCTCCTGGATGCATGCAGGTGATCTTGGTCACTGCCTTTGTCATTCTGTGACAGCGGCTCTTCTCAGTGATATGCTCCTGGGTTCCCTCTAAACATTTCCCAGTGCCATTATGATCACTACTATACATTTGTAGGGTTGCGCTTGTATGTTTCTGTTATTCTTCTCTGTAACGCACTTAATTTAAATTGGGAAAACTGCTCCAGAATGAAGCGGTGATCCTCTCCCGCTTAGAAACGTTGCCTTAGGGGCCTGTCATCTAACAGGTGCGGTTCACTGTCTCAAGGGTGAGTCTAAGGAGAGCAGGCAGGTGGGTTTGCAAGAGGACGGATTGGCCATGAGGGTCCTAGCTGGACGCATCCCAGAGGTGGGGGGCTGCCGTTAAGACAGTAGCATCCTCCAGTGAGCTTTGGAACTGAAACTGGTTCTCACGAGGGGTACCCTGTGCAGGCGCCGGCTGGAATTAGGTGGGATGGCTCAGGGTTCGGGGGGTTAGGTTTAGACTGAGTCATTCCCCAGGGCACCTCTGGTAAAGAACAAGACTGTGTGAGGGGAGCACAGTGACAACATGGATGTAATGTGATTTATTTGGATGACAAGAGTTCCTCTGTGCAATGTTTCATTCAGGAGGGGTGGAGCAGTAACTGCCGAGTAGAGTGTGTAGCACGCGCTGCTGGGTAACTGGTGGTGCCGTGCTCTGGGGTCTGAGAGCTACCGGAACTCAAAACAGAATCATTTTCTAGGGCGAACTTCTGTCTCAAAGGCAAATGAAACATTCCATGAATATGCTTTTCGGTGGATATTTCTTAAGAAAGGAATTACAGGGAGATTGTTCTTTCCTTTTTCTTCCTTTTCTTTTACTTTCATTTCCTCTGACCCCAGTCAATACCCCAAGCCGCACAGCATACAGCTTAGCATTTTGCACACGTGTAATTCTAAGTCTCCATTTTTGATACTATGCATAGTTCTTAAGAATGGAAAACAGCCTAATCTAGGACGCTTACCTTTTATATGTAGAAGAAAGGAAAGATGCCACAGAGTACCTGAAAGTGTGGCTTTCTAAGAAAATCGCCTCTTTTGGTTAATAATGCATAACTAGGATCTACATGCTTTTTATGATTATGTTGAAGCTCTGCCAGGAACAACACAAAGCTGACAGCTTTAACTGTGCTAATGTAAGGCTCTCTCTTAAATGAAAGAGCCAGCACGAAAATTATTTACGAGCGACTTACATGCTCAAGGTCTAATTTGTGAATGTTGTCAATGTGTAAGCTTGGCAGGTGGACAATGTTAATGCTTGTTTGTTTACATCATAAATCACTTAAAAGGGTCTCAGACAGTAGAACTTAACTAAGGAGAAACTACTTTGCTAATGCAGAAATTCATCATTGCTGTGCCAATGTGACTTCTGTATTGATACTTCGAATAATAAATGGAACTCAGTCATGTGCCACTGGTTTTTTTCCCCCTTAGTGCTCTGGATGATTGCTGAAAAATGTGAATTATCCTTTCCCTATTGTTGAGCTTAGTTTGCAGGCATACCTTTTCTAAATATGTGTAACTCCATGTTTTACCATCAGCAAAGACCCGAGATACGATCCTCCCCTGTCCATCATAATCTACTTTCTCGCTAGTGGTGCCTCGCTGGATGCTGGCGATTTGACCTGTGGATGAATAGGTGACATTGACGGCCATCAGCTTGCTGCTTGGCAGCCAGAGAGTCGGGTGCCCAGACGTGTCGTAGGCGATCCTCAGTAGAAATTTACGGTGGTCGTCATAGATCTTTTCTGTCTTTGTTGTTCGATCAAAGTCAACTGAAAGGAGGTTTCTGCCATTAACCTGTTACAACACCAACAAGAAGATAAAATAAATAATGTTATTCCAACACAGGAGTCCCCAGTATTGTTTAAACACCATTTATGATGATTGATTCTCTTTGTAAGTAAATTAATTTAGCAACTTCTTGGGTACAAGTGCAAGGCAGTAGATTAACTGCTCTTTTAAAGTGTTTTATTAAGCAGAAAGACAGCCTGGCATTTGTTCAAAACCATTTCAATTAAATTTTGTAAACTAAAGCAACTGATAAGAAAAATACCAAAATGTATTTGTCTTAAAGTTTGTTCAGGAGATCCAAAGGTGATAAACATGACACCTATTCATAGGACTCAAAGCTCCTCCAAAAGACACTGGAAAATAATTGCTTAGCAAATTAATCATGGCTCCATTAAATAAAACACGGTGGTTAATGTGACTCTCGCCCTTTGAAGAGCAGTTAAGTAGAAGTTGGAACCCACATTACTGTAAATTATTAATGAGTTTCAATAGCAGCAGGTTATAAACAAGATCATTGCTTTTGGCCCAGTGCTGCAACATCACAATTTTTGAGAAGGCCCCTTTCTTTGGAGAAGATCTGGTTAACTGGCAGGGACTTCAGAGTCCTTTACTAACACATACACATGATCTGAATATTGTACTTATTTGACAAATTCAGCACCATGTGTTGTCATAGAGTCTCTGTGGCTAGGTGCCACGTCCGGAGCCTTGGACTAAATCTGGCTGTTACCGTCTGCCATCCGAGGCATACACAACCCAGCCTTCGTTATTGCAGTAGAAACGTGGTCCCGATTCAGTTCTGCTTTACAAATAGTCTCCAGTGTTTGCAGGCTGTGAACCTCTGAAGAGCAGAGACCATGGCCTATTCATTCTCTGGTCTTCTACAGAACCTTTGTGGGAGTGGTGGCTTGTACATTCCAAAATGCTCATTAACTGTTTTGACTGTTAAAAATTAAATGGGAAAATCTTAATTTTCTATAACCATATTCTAGCTAGAACCTTCAAAATGGACAGATCCAGCTGACCAATTTTACACACACAACCACTCACATGTTTATATATAAATATATGTGTATATACATACATCATATATATTTGTAAAATTTGGAATAAACTGCCTTTTGCATTCTATCATTGACATTAAACATGTCCCATGCAAAAATAATCCTTAAGCTTAAACTTTTCCAATTGGCTGTTCAACGGGTGTATTGTGAAGTCCGTGGAATGGTAGCTCGATAAGCTAAAAAGAGATGATGTTGAGGGTGGGAAGCACCCAGAGAGCTGATTTACAAAAAATAAGAAGGCAGAACCCTGGAGAGAAATTACATCTTTTTTTTTTTTTTTTTTTTTTTTTGAGATGGAGTTTTGCCCTTGTTGCCCAGGCTGGAGTGCAGTGGTGTGATCTCGGCTCACTGCAGCCTTCGCCTCCCGGGTTCAAGCCATTCTCCTGCCTCAGCCTCCCGAGTAGCTGGGATTACAGGTGCCTGCCACCACACCCAGCTAATTTTTGTATTTTTAGTAGAGATGGAGTTTCACCATGATGGCCAGGCTGGTCTCCAACTCCTGACCTCAGGTGATCCGCCCACCTTGGCCTCCCAAAGTGCTGGGATTACAGGCGTGAGCCACCGAGCCTGGCCTAGAAATTACACTGACCCTGGCCTAGAAATTACATCTTAACTTCTCAGTTCTATTAGCTGATGTGGGCAAAAACCCCGCAACACTTAGTCACAGCAGATCGTCGGGGGTGGTGGCTGGGGGAGGAACCCAGGAGTCCGAAGCCTGATCTCTAGACCTGAAGCAGCCTGACCTTGGCTTTCAACCCCTCTGAGTCTGTTTTGTCCATCTGTAAACAAAGAGGTTGGCCTAGATCCCTTAGGCTCTGTCTTTCAGTGAGTTTTATTTGATTCTGACCAGCCAGCTGGAGGCTTTCTGAGCTTCCATGCGGAAATGTCTGCATATTAGTTGCTCCCTGCCTTATGTGAATTTTGTGAAACTTTATGAATTGAGCTTTGTAGAATACTTTGTGTACCTTGGAAAGAAGCTACCAGCTCATGTTACAAATATATATTTTAAAGTCTGTAGAAATGTTTGATATCAAAGTGATAAATGGCAGAATCAAGTTCTTCCGCTTATACCTGCACTCCATTTTTGGAGGCCTCAAGAAGAGGTTCTGCACAATTTAAATGGTTTTCTCAGGGCTCTCGAGTGCCTGTGATTGTGTTTTGAAAGGAAAAAATACCCTGAATGTTTAGGTTGCCCTTTTTTTCTTTCTTAGATTATCCCAGGCTTTGGAGGAACTACAGAAGACTGACCGTAGCGTCCAGGGACAGTGCTGCCATGTTATTATTGCCCACGTGTTTGCATTTTCCTTGGCATCCATTTTAATTTGTATGAATTCTTTACTGCTTCCTGGACCCTCCTTCATCTCTGCAGTATTTCCTCTGGTTGGAGTATGGGAAATCTGGACCACAGAGTGGGTGTGACGTGCTGCTGTAGGGAGACACGCATGGAACCCCATGCTGCTCAGGCTTCTGATTTTTTTTTTTTTTTTTTTTTTTTAGACGAGTCTCACTCTGTCACCCAGGCTGGAGTGCAGTGGTGCAATCTTGGCTTACTGCAACCTCCTCCTCCAGGTTCAAGCAATTCTCCTGCCTTAGCCTCCTGAGTAGCTGGGATTACAATCATGTGCCACCACGCCTTGCTAGTTTTTGTATTTTTAGTAGAGACGGGGTCTCACCATGTTGGCCAGGCTGGTCTTGAAATCCTGACCTCAGGTGATCCAACCGCCTCGGCCTCCCAAAGTGGTGGGATCACAGGCGTGAGCCACTGTGCCCAGCCCTGGCTTCCGATTTGCACCTTTGGTTTGTGAGTGTGGCTAGGTGACACCGAAATACCCAGATGCAAGTCAGATGATGCCATGACTGTGTGTGCCTTGGACAAGCATCTGGAAGCAGTGAGACCCAGCATCTGGACAGAAGTTATGATTTTTCTTTTATCCAGACAAATACTGGATGCCGTGCCTTTCCTGTATCCTCAAACCAAAGTAATGAGGAATGAGTTAGAATGTGGCTATGTTTTTTCCCAAATTCCCAACACAAGCCAAGGCTTTAACCATTCTTACTGTTTCCAGACACCGCTCTCTGTTATTCAGTATGGAAAATTTCAAAAGATACTAACAGATCTCATGTTTTTCACCCCCTTACCATGCCTGGACCTTCTCCTTTGGGTGTTGTGAACAAAAGAGCAGACAAGGGGCACCTGCGTTCCAGGACATGGTCTTGCTTCACCACATCTTTATGACGTCAGGGCAACTTTTCAAGTCTTTTTTTTTTTTTTTGTTACAGTCATGAAGTATCAGCATTATTCCAGGCTTCAGTGGCTTTTTTTTTTTTTTTCTTGAGACAGGGTCTTGCTGGGACACCTAGGCTGGAGAGCAGTAGTGTGATCTCGGCTCACTGCAGCCTCGACTATCTGGGCTCAAGTGATTCTCCCACCTCAGCCCCGTGAGTAGCTGAGACTAGAGGCGTGCGCCACCACACCCGGCTAATTTTTGTATTTTTAGTAGAGACGGGGTCTCCCCATGTTGCCCTGGCTGGTCTCAAACTCCTGGGCTTAGGCAATCCACGCGCCTCAGCCTCCCAAAGTGTTGGGACTACAGGTGTAAACCACTGTGTCCGGTCTTCTGGTAGCCTTTTAATAAATATTTTTAATTATTAAAAATATCAGGTTAAGACTAGGAGGGGTGGCTCATGTCTGTAATTCCAAGATTTTGGGAGGCCGAGGCGGGCAGATCACTTAAGGTCAGCAGTTTGAGACCAGCCTGGGCAACATGGTGAAACCCTGTCTCTACAACAGTACAAAAATTAGCAAGGTGTGGGGGCGCCTGTAGTCCCAGCTACTTGGGAGCCTGGGGTGGGAGGATCACTTGAGCCTGTGAAGTCGAGGCTGCAGTGAGCCAAGATCACACTACTGCACTCCAGCCTGGGCGTCCCAGCAAGACCCTGTCTCAAGAAAAAAAATATATATTTATACACACACACACACACACACACACACACACACACACACAAACACACACACTTAAATAACAATCTAAAAGTGAAACCTTATCTCAGATCGCTGCTACACCTCCAGCTATATAAAAATGAATCCATTTGTTGTGTATGAATGAGATCACCATGAATTCCTTTGTGAAGTATACTTCCTTTAAGTAAGCATGGAAAAAAAATCTCCATTTGCAAAGATCATGTCCAGCATGATTGTAATTAATCACAACATCACTTTGATGTTGGGAGCGGGCAGCTATAATCTTCCCTCTGGAATATACTTGAAAAGAATATGACGCTACACAATTTTCCCAGGGAGTGACGCCAGCAGATGGGATTACACTCACTTAGCCAAGATGTCATGGGGGGAAGTAAGGAAGGGCAGGCTCATTCCCCAGTACACTGGGTGGCGATATCAAGACTCTCTTCTGTTCCTGTTAGAGCATCAACTTGCTACAGGTTGTTGTGTGTGTCTGCTCCGTCAGCAGGTGCCAAGTGCATTGTGCAGTCCCATGCTACACCGTGCCGCTCAGATTAAAGTGAGAAATAGGCCACTATGCAAATGTGGCTGGCATAATGAGATTTAAATATGCTATCATATTTATGCATGCCTGTAAACACACGTTTGGCTTTCAAATTTTGAGATTTACTTTTTGAAAATGATTCACTATGATTTTTTTTCTCTAAGCCTCTGAATCTTGGGCAGCTTTAGGGGATGAATTTTATTATTAGAACACCATGACAATTTTTTGTAATTGATTGAAGGCTGGTTCTACAATCCAGCACTGATAAAACCTAGGAATATTTACTAAATATTATAAAGCACAGATAAGCAACTGCTATCTATGCGTCTTTTTTTAAAAAAATGAGCTACAAACAAGTAAGTACAGAATAGTTGTCTTTATTCTGCTTCCTTACATCTCTATCACAGTTTTCTGTGCTTGTTATTTTCTGCTGTGTCCAGCCTGTCCCTTAATGCACTGTTTCACAGAAATGCTTTTTACATTGCTGTTTTCTTATATGATTTTTCCGTTTCTACTCCCTGCCTTTTTTACTTTTTAAACATATATATATATATATACATATATATATGTATATATATATATATATATATATATATATATATGGCCAGGCATGATGGCTCACGCCTGTAATCCCAGCACTTTGGGAGGCCGAGGTGGGCAGATCACTGGAGGTCCCGAGTTCAAGACCAGCCTGGCCAACATGGTAAAACCCCATCTCTACCAAAAATACAAAAATTAGCTGGGCATAGTGGTGCGTGTCTGTAGTCCTAGCTACTTGGTGGGCTGAGGTATGAGAATCACTTGAACCCAGGAGGCAGAGGTTGCAGTGAGCCAAGATCACGCCACTGTACTCCAGCCTGGGTGACAGATTGAGACTCCATCTCAAAAAAAAAAAATATATATATATGTATATATATATAAACACACGCATATATATATATAGACAGAATATCTCTAGTATCTCCATTTAACCTATTATTTCTAGTGTTAGATTTATAGCAGTCAAACATTTGCAAGGATGTGTTCACATAGCCCCTCCCTTGGGAAGATCTAGATGCAATGGCACAGAGAGAATTCGTATCGTAAGGCTGGCTTTCCTCATTCTTTCATTTATTGGATAAATATTTGAGTGCCCACCATGTGACAGGCACATAGCTAAATTTAGGTCAACAACTTAAAAATGAACAGAACTTTCTGCTAGGAAATAATGCAAGGTAAGAGAGGAGGCGTCCTCTGTCTCAGGAAAGAGTGGAAGGGAAACGGTGGCTCTCTGGGCTGATTCTCGCTGTCTTGGTGGGCTCAGATCTTCCTCTTCTCTCCCCTCTTCTCTATTCTGGCAGACTCCAGGCTCAGTCCTTAAACCAGATTTTCATATCATCACTTTCTCCCTAGAATTTCTCTCTTAGAATCCACAGAGGAATGAAATTAGTAGTCAGAGCTGGCACATCCAATCTTATCTTGAAAGTAAGAAGCCCTCCCTTGTGATCTTGGCATTGTCTCTCTGAGAGCAATCAAACATATCAGCTGGAAATCTCCTTTCAGTGGGATGGCACAGGCCATTTTAAGTAGCGCATTTTCTAAAACGTCTTGCTGAGGCATTGTGGCTCTGCCATTTAGAAAGAAAGTAACACCCATGCCTGTGTGCAATGGCCTCTTCCTTCCTCAAGTGAGGTATTTTCTTCATTTAGGATTAGGCAGAGAACCAGGGACTTCAGACTGGGTTTCCTCTCTTTCCCTCTCATCTGCCTAAGTTCCTTTTATGTCCTGCAAAGCAGTATTACAACGAAAAAAAAACTGCACACTTACTTATAACTTGTCTCCAAGAATAGCAGGCAATATGTTATGTGGTCAGTTTCTGGACAAACTATATCCCCTTCCTCCCTCTTTCCAGTGAAATTTTACTATCCAGCAAGCTCAACAGCCCTTTCCTATCCATCTGGTGTGTGAGTAGAAGAGGCTATCTGCTTTAGGGCCAGGGAATATATAACCATGCCTTTTCTTTTCTTGTTTTGAGACAAAATCTTGCTCTGTCTCCCAGGCCGGAGTGTAGTGGCGCGATCTTGACTCACTGCAACCTCCACCTCGCGTATTCAAGCGATCCTCCTGCCTCAGCCTCTTGAGAAGCTGAGATTACAGGGACCCGCCACCATGCCTGGCTGATTTTTGTATTTTTAGTAGAGATGGGGTTTCACCATGTTGCCCAGGCTGGTCTTGAACTCCTGACCCTAAGTGATCCGCCTACCTTGGCCTCCCAAAGTGCTGGGATTACAGGCATGAGCCACCGCGCCTGGCCTGTTTTCAAAGTACTTTCACATTATCTCATTTGATTCTTGTAACAGCTGTGTAAAACAGAGGTAGTATAGGGTAAATTTCATTTATCTGCAATATAGCTATATATATATATATCCTATCTATCTATATAGATATATATCTCCTATCTTATGGTATTTAGATAATGTATAATCTATATCATAATATAGATACCATTATATAGATAAGGAAACAGATTCAGAGATGTTCTGATTCTCCCACAAGGTTTACTATTAGCAAAAAGTAGAGCCTCATCTGCAACCCATATTTTTTTGAACTCTAGTTAGGTGCTGTGTCTTTGGTATGCAGAGTGAGGGGCACAGCTGTCATCCATGTCTTTGTCTTTTGATGAACTCCTGCATCTGAGAACAGGTGTGATGCTGTGTGCATGCGTGCACGTGACCCCTGCTTCAGGACAGCTGAGCAAGAGGAGGCCTGTGAACTAGCTTTGCGTTTGCAGTGGCCCAAGGCAGCAGGGGCCCTGGGAAGCAGCAAGGGCCCTGGGAAGCAGCAGGGGCCCTGGGAAGCAGCAGGGGCCCTGGGAAGCAGCAGTGAGTAGAGGCAGCAAACGGGGATGCAGGTGGCAGCAGCATCTGGCGCTCAGCAGAACAAAGAGCAGCAGCCGGAGTCCACTTTGGGAATGGACCATGGCTCTAGGAAAGTGACCTGGAAGATGTCTGGAGCTGGTTTTCATGGTCATGGCTTTACCTTCACTCCTGATCTCCTTTTCCCTCTAGTGTCCTATTGCTTTTTCTTCTCAGCCCTCTCACGACCTGACCTCCCTCCAGCCTCCCCAGCTGCACCTGCCAGAACAGGCCCATGTGGGGTTAGAACCACAATGAGCGTAGTGCTCATATTCAGCATAGACATAGGGGGGTGAGCAGGAGACGCATCCTGCCCTCAGGGTGATCTGCACAGATCAGAGGGCTGCAGCTATCTCCTGCTCCACAACATGTACGTACCCTGAGCTTGCGGCCAAAGACATTAACTTTCCCTTGGGCTTGCTCTTTTCGGAATCTCCATTCCACCAAGTTTTGACCGTTCTCACCAGGCAAAGTCATGTTTCTTTTGGCAACGGTCGGATTAGCGGTGCCAGCCAGAACATGCGGCTCTGTTTGGTAGTTTGAGTCCAGGCCACTGGCGTAGATAATTCTAAGGGAGCCGTCATAACCAATCTGGTAGCTGTTTCTTAACTGATCTAAAGAACAAGAAGCACAAAACATGAACTATTAGATATGGATTAAATACTTGGCCGGTTGTGCCGTGAGATGGGATCTAAATTTCTAAAAGTTGACTAGGAATAAGGAGTACCTGATAATGTCCTTTTAGAAAGAAACAAAACAACTTTGATCCCCGGCATTTCATGCTGTCAGAGGTTTGGCTAAATATTAAAGGCAAACTTTAGGGGAATTTGAAGTCCTTCTCCAGTTTAATGGACTTCTTTTTCTCATTTCCCTGATGAAATGAGAGCTCAGCCTCCATGGGATGTGCACTAAATACATATTTTGTAAAGAGGCACATATGTGATCTCTCAGGAGGGTGGTGTACACACCTCCAAGGTCTTGGAAGACTTCCCTCCCCTGCTCCCAATCCCTGCATCTTCTGTCAAAGATCCTTTGAAAGGATTAATATCTATATCTTGAATACCAAAAATAGAAAGCAATGCTCCCTCCGAAATTGACTTCAATAAAGGAAGACGTTTTATATTTTATACAAAAAAGCTCATATTGTAGACTACTGCCTCAGTTTAAAATTTTGAAATAATATAGGACCATTTGGGGAAGGAATGAATTCAAGCAATAGCAGTTTTAGATGGTTAGAGATTACTTCACGGAACAGGTAAAAAAAAATGAGTCAAAAAGTTGAATACAGATTTAGTAATTATTCTTAGAGTTGTGAACTCACAATTACACATGTCATTGTAGACAGGCTTTTTCAAATTTAGAAAGGAATATGGCAAGGAAGGTCCATTGTGGAGATATGGCATCCAGATGACTATAGATGGAATGAAAAAATGGACACTCCAGGCATTACATGAATGTGTAGTTGGAATTTGGGATAAAATTTCCATGATATGCAGATTACAATACTGCATCACATATGGACTCAAAAAGTGCTAGGTCTCAAACTACTGTACTTAGATGGCGGTCAGAAGACCTGCTCTGGAAAACTCGTGGGTGGTGCAAAAATCGTCTGATGATGCAGGTGAAGGGCTGGAATGAAGTTGTTTTAATATATGAGAATGGAAACAGACACTATTCCAAGGTTGACAGATTATTTTATATGTGGTTTTAAAATATGTCTATATAACTAAATAAGTATTACATGTACACTGTAGATTATGTCACCAATATTTCTAGAGGTTTGTATTTTCACCTTCCCTTTTCTGGTTCATCTTGGAAAATGGGTGTTGCCGCCTTCCATCTGGGTGCTGGTGGTACTTTAAAATGATCAGTTTAAAATGATGCTTTCGTGTTTACCTTGAACCATGGTGTAGAAAGAATCGATCGAGGACAGATTTGAAGTGATGCTGACATCTTCTTCTCGGCTGGATGACTCAATGTCCACTGTGATAGCCTTGTCCATGTCCCCATGCAGGTTTGTGACCACTCCAGTTGGAAACGTAACATTTGTCAGACGACCTTCACTGTCATAGCTAAATACAAGACGCATTAACTTGGTGTTAAATAGGAAACTGCAGTTTCTTCTGACTTATAAATATAATGTGTAGCAATATTAGTTGCACAAATTTGGAGGAACATTTGTCTTTGTGCATGAGCGATGCAGAGTGAGGACTTCAAACATGCTTTGAAGTAATCAAAAACCCGTTTAACATAGAAAAACCTCACCGGTGAGAACACGAGTAAACAGACCAGCTCTCCATCTCAGCACGATTCTTTCAAGTGTGACCAAAATCCTCCTGCACATCTAATTTGCGGTTTCAAAGGGAACATGTTTGCTGATATTAAATTCCTTAGTATTCCTTCATATTTTCTATAAAGTAGATTTAATTCACTGTTATGTCAGTTCTTAAAGATTTACTGACTTATTCCCTCAGTGGCAGTACAGTACAGTATGTTTACGTGCATGTATGTATTTGCATATGTAAAAAATCCTTTTAGTATCTTCAGACATCTTCAACAAATTAATAAAATAAGAACCTTTTAAAGACTTTATTTCTTAGTGATTGACATACTTCATAATGGTAAATTAGAGCTTGAATGCTGGCAGTGGTGATGATAACCCATCTTGTCTACAGTGATATTGAAAGAATGGGGAATATCTTGCATGATGATTTACTGTGTTCACTGAAATGAGATGCAATATTTCCTGACATTTAATGATTATTTGTTTTTTTATTACACACTCTTTTTAGCAGACAAATACAAGAGGAACTTATAATTTGAGTGTTAAAATACATTTTAAAAGCTGTTCTGTGCTCATAAATATGCATCATAGATACAACATTTGACTGAAGAATTGAATTTTCGTGACTTTTCTATTTGTGGCAGCACCAGAGAAAATTTCAAAAATGACGGTGTCGTCTGAAGAAATTAAAAAAAAGCAAAATTCTGGATGAGAAATTAGGAGTTTCCTTGGGACCACAATATACTAAAGGGTGGATTTCAGATTGATTCTAAGACTGCTTCACTAATCGAAGTGAGATGGAGACCTGAATCAACATCCTACTTAAAATAAACCCAGACACAGAACTAACAGAGAAACAGTGCTGTCAGAGAAAGACAGGTTACCAGGGGAGGAAAACAGTGACAGGGGATCATAATCACAGGTGAAAACACGGGGCCACACAGGAGTGAGGAGTAAAAAAGGTCTTATTTCAGGAGTAAAAAAAGTCATATTTTGGAATAAAGGATAGAGGTGTTTCATTTGTTTTTTCAGTTTCACTTGTTTATGAGATAGGGAGTTTTTAGTGAAACACTCACTTTGAAAAATGTGGTTGTTCATTAGGAGAAGATTCTAGGGGATAAAGACAGAGAAGACTCTGCCAGGACAATGCTATAGTAGAGAGAGGGAAGAAAGAGAGGAGGAAGGCGAGGGACGGAGGTCTGTTCCGTGCCCGGTGATGAGCTGATCTCATTAATTTGGTGGGGACAGTATTGATCAGATCATGGGTTTGACTGACATGATCTGACAACCTGCCACGCTGCTCAGCCAGCGGCAGGAACGGGCACTCGGGAGGGAGAAGCCAGGAATGGAGACGCAGAGGAAGCAAATGCACCATTAAGTGGAATCATTGTTTAGACTCACAAAAGGCAGAGCTGAAGATGTCCTCCCCACCAACCCAAACGCCCCTAGCAAAGGAAGGCATAAATGACAGAAATCCAACAGAGTTTATTGCTGTGATCGCTTTTTTGAAGACATTATTGCTCTTGAAGAAACAAACACGCACTGGTTTATTTAAGAGCAAGCAGTGCAGAGTTACAGAATTATTGACAAAACCAGCCTAAAGTTCTGTCGTTCAGTTTGGCATAAGTCTTGCAGCACATTACGCATCTCATGGTATGATGTGAAGAACGTGCTATTGGGTTAAAACAAATTAATGCCCTTTTGAATGCCTCTACATAGAATTCTGTATTGCACTATTTTCCCCCCATTTCAGAGATGGAAAATGAAAATACGACATGGTTAGCTGATTTGATCTGGCTCTCACTCTATCTCTTGACTGGACCATAACTGGGACTTTTGTGCAGCTGACCCCAGGCCCATTAGCCCTCCTGTAGATCACAGTGCCTGATTTAAAGCTGGGAACTCTAGCTTTATATAGATGGTACCACCTGCAAGCAGCTTGCTGATTCATTCTCCTCTGCCCTTTTTTGACCCTTTTGCTGGTTTTTATTTTCTAGCCCCATTCAATCTGAAGCAGAAACTTCACCTTTCTCCTGTAGAAAGCATTTCTGCAACCTCTGACTTTGCTCTTTCATTGGCTTACCACACATTCCATTCCCTGCTGGGCAGGCATTCTGTATCACAGGATCCTGGGCACAGGGAGATACAGCCCAGGAAGCTGAAAGTTCAGACTCTCACCTATTAGCCTTTGGTTCTTTGGGAAATAAAAATACAAGTAACCTTTGTAGGTAGTACAGTTAGAATGACAGAGGGTTAAGCTGGGATCTTAGTGGCCCAGCTTAACAGTTTAGCCCTGGAAGTTCTGAATTTGTGCCTTCCAAGGAGTAGCTGAAGCTAAGTGCAGGCACTAACAGGGCTGAAGTGTTTGCACAAGGAAGGCTGCTCCAGTGTCAGGGTCCTCAGAGCTCCTATCTAACCCGGCACCCAACAGTTTCAGAACAGCCTTTCCGTGCAAGCTAAAGTGTCAGGATATTGTGAAAACAGAGAAGTCTGGGTGAGCAGAGGTCACATACCTGACAATTTAACTATTAAAAATGAGTGTCCCGTGAGGCTACCGCTCACCAGAGTGAGCAGAAGGGGAGATGTGTTCGTGCTGACATAGCTGGGGAAGAGCTGCACCCAGGTGAGGACCAAGCCAGGCCCCAGAATAGAACTAGATATGCCTCTGGGCAGATTCTCTGCTTATTTGCAACTGTGTGGCTCAACTGAGCGTTGCTTGGCCTTAGTGGTGAACTAGACTGTGGGATCAGGCAGCCAGGCGGGGGCCCGGGTGGGGCTGGGAGGGCTGCGGAGGAAGGTGTCGGGGTGCAGGGGCCCGGCTGAGGCACAGCGGCCAGCACAGAGTCATACTGGAAGGCAGCCTTGGACAGATCTCCTCACTGGAGAACATGAGGTGCTGAAGGTTTAAAGAAAGCGAGGTTTTAATGAGGAACCTAAGGTGGGGGTGAGAGTGGCTCCCTGACTTGCCAATTTTACAAACCATGAAAAAAAACCAGGGATCAACACAGGGTTTTTAAATTAAAAACTACTACTTGTTACTCCCATCGTTTCATAAACAAGGCCATTTAAACGTATCAAAGAGAGGCAGGACCTAACTGCAGGGTGAGTTCTTTCAAAAGAACTGTTTTTTTTTTCTTTTTTTCCTGAGACAAGTCTCACTCTGTTGCCCAGGCTGGAATGCAGTGGCCCGATCTCAGCTCACTGCAACCTCCGCCTCCTGGGTTCAAGCAATCCTCTTCCCTCAGCCTCCTGAGTAGCTAGGATTAGAGGCCCCTGCCACCACGCCCAGGTAATTTTTGTATTTTTAGTAGATACGGGATTTCACCATATTGGTCAGGCTGGTCTCAAACTCCTGTCCTCAGGTGATCCACCCGCCTTGGCCTCCTAAAGTGTTGCGATTACAGGAGTAAGCCACCACGCCTGGCCAAAAGGACTTCTTTATTTATGTATTTATTTGTTTTTTGAGACGGAGTCTTGCTCTGTTGCCTAGGCTAGAGTACAGTGGCGCGATCTTGGCTCACTGCAACCTCCGCCTCCCAGGTTCAAGCGATTCTCCTGCCTCAGCCTCCTGAGTAGCTAGGATTACAGGCACCTGCTACTGTGCCTGTAATTTTTTTTTTTGTATTTTTAATAGAGACAGGGTTTCACCATCTTGGCCAGGCTGGTCTCAAACTCCTGACCTCATGATACACCCGCCTCGGCCTCCCAAAGTGCTGGGATTACAGGCGTGAGCCACCGCACCCGGCCTAGGATTGCTCTTTAAAAGCAACGAATAAAGCTTTATGAAAACATTCTCCACATCATTTTTTTTTTTTCATTTCAGTGCGGATGAGTAAAAACTTTTTCACAGATTAGCACCTATGTCAACAGAAATGAAAACAAGACGAAGGAAAGACATTAGAAAAATGACCCGGGGACTCTGACTAAGGGAGTGAAAGAAAATGTCTTCAAAGATGACTCTCAGGTACTTCCATAAACATCAGGCTAACTCTGCTTTACCTCCACAAAAGAAGAAAACCAATGCACCAAAGAATGTCCAACGAGCCTCTGAAATACTCTGACTCCAGGTCTTAAAAAGACCTTTTCAATAACTAGATATGCCTCTGGGCAGATTCTCTGCTTATTTGCGACTGTGTGGCTCAACTGAACGTTGCTTGGCCTTAGTGGTGAGCTAGCCCGGCCCAGCTTGTAGATTTGAGAGGTAGTTTTCTTTTATTAGCTTTTTGAATGTACAATGCAATAGGCTGCGGGGAATTTGAATGGAACATCAACTTCATCCCCTCGATTGCATTCCTCTGGCCTTAGCCTCATGGTCTCAAATTCATAACACAGCACATTCCTTCCTGCTCCTGCCTGACCCCGCTTTACAAAGGACTCTTGCTGGAAAGGACAAACTTCCTCAGGCTCTCCGTGACCTACCGCTCTTCCACTGATGAGATGCCCTTATTTGATGTTTATCTGTTTGTTCATCTTTAATTTGGATTGCATGTTTGCCTAGTTGCTGTTTTAGCTTTTGTGGTATATTTTTAAATCTCTTTTTAAACTTCCCTAAGTAGTGGGATTATCGACAAATGCCTCAGAGAATCGCAGCCTCAGTCGTTCTCAGCTGAGAATGCTATACTCAACCTGACGTGAAATTTTCTCTCCCTCTGCCCCTTGCAGATGTGAAGCTCCTAACTTTTTCCTTTTCCTTGGTAATGTCTCTCAGATATTTATCTTTCTATTCCCAGAGCTGCCCTAGACTTTTAAAATGGGTCTATCTGCCTCTTCCCATATTCAGTGATACCAAATCAATCTTCGGAAACACCGTGATTATAATACCTTTCTACTTAAACATCTTCAGTAGATGCTCAACTGACAGTAAAATCAACTGATTTAGGTTGTTACCAACCCAATGTCAACAGCCTATTGATACTGCAAATTTATTCAAGTGGAAACAATTTGCAGTTCTCGAAAACTTTCTTTAAAACTTGACAACAGGAGTATTTATCGTCTTTGGTGCTTCCCCATAAAATGGCTTCTTTACCCAAGGGTTATGTTTTTAAAATTATCTTCTGCTTTTGAGAAGAGTATGTGTAAATGAGAGCACAGCTTTAGAGAAGCGCATACACCAGGGCAGAGAAGTCATTCTAACTCTGGAGGTGGGCTCTTTTGCGGAGTGACGTACTCTTTATCCCTTCTGTGGATTGGCAGTCCAGAATTCAGCCTGACCCTGAATTGGCCTGACTCAAAGATGAGACCAGCATATGTCGTTACATATATAATGGCGGCAATGCCCTCCCCACACCTGTCATTTTCACCTAGGGAAGCCGGAATGAGAGTCACTGAAATGTGACTGCTTTCTCTGGACAAAACCAAGCCTGTTCTGGGCAGGCAAGACAGCAGCAGATGTTGGTTTGGGTTCATTCTGAAGGCCTCTAGATGGGATAAATGTTCAAGTTTCCTTATGAGTGGGCCTTCCTCGGGATCTTCCTCAGCGCCTGCTTTGAGAGCTGCTTCGTGGGTTACACGGGTTTGCTTTCAGACATGGATCCCAGTAAGAACTCACATGAAGGACTTAATTAACCCATCTTTCCCCCACTTTCACTATAATGTGTGTGTGATGTGTATATATAATATACGTAGTGTATATAATACACACACACACACCCAGAAACACACACACACACTTTATACAGAGCGAGAATCTTTTCTTCCATCTAACAGAGTTGCTTAGGCTCAAATTTCCTTCCATAGTTTAACAGCCAACAACAACAAAAACAAACAATCCCCTCCATCTTTGTCACCAGTTACCACAAGACTTTTCCCACATTGCTAATTTGTAACAGCCTCTTATCTGTTGTTGAGGTAAAGTGGAACACAATTACTAACCCTGTCATGACTAAACATGTAGGCATAAATCACTCCTTGATCATCCTTCTTGAGGAGGGACACGTGCACAAACAGCGAACGTGGAACGGCGGGCTGATGCGGAATCTTGATGCCAATAATGTGATTTGCAACAGCGACATCAAAAGATTTTACATGTAAGTCTTCTGAGAAGGAACCTGCGGTTTATGTATTTTAACAATTATCTCATAGACAAATAATAATTTGTAGCAAGGTAGTAAGAAATCCTCAAAAATCAGGTTCTGGATAGAAAATGCTTCTATCACCAAGGGAAATAGAGCAGTCGCCTACGCCCACATCATGGCACCACCTGATACTCCCCTGCCTGCTACCTACCTATTATCAAAAATGGCAGGGAAAATGCAAGAGAAGAAAGACAAAAGAAAGTATTATTTCAGGGGAGTTTGGTCTCGGTGCTAAGGGGATCCTGATGAGAAAGGGGTGAGAATTGTATGGGGTGGGTGTTGGTAACCCCAATGTGAATTTCTTTGTTGCTGCTGCATTTAATTAGGAGGTCTTGCTGATGGGGCAAATTCTGACCCGTGCTTTGCTCCATAAAACCAGAAAGGGTAGCAGTCTGCAGTCAAGCTGCTATTCTTTTTTTTTTTCAAACACCCCCCAGCTAACATGAGTTCAGAGGTGTGTAGACAAGGGCAGACCCCCCCCCCACTCCTCTCTGGTCCAGCCCTTTTGAGCGCCGAGCATAGTGATAGATGGTCACAGAAATGACATTTTCTTCAAGGATCAAATTCAAAAATAGTGACCCAATGCCTCTTTCCTTTCATAGTCATTACCACATCAGGGAGAACTGACAAAGTGATAATGCCCAGCTCTGAAATTCACAGGCCTTGAGACAAAGGCATCCAAGTCAGGGCATTCCAGAATTAGTTCCCTTCGGGATTTGAAGGATTCTGGGTTAGCCATCGTTAAGAGAAGAATCATGTTTAAGACAGTCTTTTGTTTTCTTTTTTAAATTGTTTATCGAGTGAGGAAGGCTGACATGGGTAGGATACAGCTTATTTGTTTAGCTATCTGGTCTTGAAATGGAGACCTGCTAGACAGCTGATGGCGAGGAAAATTTTTGCTTCAAAGAATCTGTAAAACAGAACTGTGCATGCCCTCATCCTCCTGGATTTATTCCGTGGGTCTGGAAGTGCTCAGAGGACAAACTCCTCCTTCTCTTTTGTTCTCCTTGTATCCTGGTGCTTGTTCAGCCATACGTGGACCCACACCCTGGCACTCAGCGAGGACAGGGAGGGCTGTGCGAGGCTTCTAGTAAGTGGGAAAGATTTTTAAAAAGTAGGTGGCCCATTTGGAAAGAGAAAATTCTATTTATTACTATAAATTGCTATTTCTACCACCAACATAACATATAAGATACTAGTTTGACCAAAATGCAATATGCATAACTGTCTTAGCAGAGGAAACTTGGTAACTTTTGTTAAGTGTTATTTCTTTTGGAATATACCTTGACAGAGGCCTATGAGAAGTTGGAAGGAAATGGAAGAATCACGTATTTTCTTTTGAATAGGAAGTGATTTTTCATTACTAAGGAGCCTTTCATGTTAGAGGTGAGGACAAGAAAATCCAGAGAGGTGCTCCGACTCTCACAGTCATGCAGTTAGGAGTAAGCGACACGATCGCGACCGGAACCCAGGTTTTTAGTTTCATCTCATGAGTGTCAATGACTTGGAAAACGGAGGTGAGTAAGGAGGAAAGGGAAGGAAAAACAGTCTAACATGAGAGAATATGGAGACTAAGATGTTACCCACTCACAAGCTTTAAGAGAGAAAATGAACATTGTGCAAAGTGCAAGAAGTAAGGGGAGGCAGAGGAATGGCCACATTTGGGCAGTTAAGGAGCAAAAGGGAGCAAAGAAAGAAGATCAAATACAGAAAGTGATGCAAAATACAAGGGAAGACACAGATTTGAAGATTTCAAAAAATTAGGCATAGAGTATCCAGTAGGAGAAAGTGGATCCTTCAGTATTAACACAGCTGTTGTCTTTTATTATGAAGCCA
The DNA here is from genome assembly GCF_028878055.3 of Symphalangus syndactylus. Classification (NCBI taxonomy): domain Eukaryota; kingdom Metazoa; phylum Chordata; class Mammalia; order Primates; family Hylobatidae; genus Symphalangus; species Symphalangus syndactylus. Next base: position 155,946,360 of record NC_072426.2, on the reverse strand, counting down.
CAGCAAACTTCAGTCTGTAAACTCACATATTTGCACCTTTTTTTTCCCACTTGTAACCAGATCTTCTATGTTCTCTTTCAATATGATTTTATTCACACTTATAGCTTCGGCTCTCCCAATAGCTCTCGTGTCCACATCTTTGGAATTGTCCTCTAAGTTCCAATCAGACATTTTTTTTTTTTTTTAATCACATGCTAGACTGTGCCATGGTACTCCCAAAGTCATAATTTATGAATCTGAACTCATCTTTTGTTGATCAACCTACAATTCTTCCCTGTATCTCCGTATCCACTAGTCACCTAAGTTGGGAAAAAAGAAACTCATCCTTGATCCTCTTTTGCCCTTACCTCTTACATTCAGACAGCAAGTTACATTTCATTTCCTAATGACTGACTGATCTCCACTGCCTCCTACCTTTCCTTTCCTAACCTACTTTTCTACCTTAAATCTATCCTTACATTGTCACCAGATTGGCTATGTTGCTGTCCCTGTTAAACTCCCTGAATAGAGTCCCGCCTACCCCGGAGGGAAGATCCACCGCAGTCCAGCTCTTCACGTAGCGGTGCAAGCCCTACCTGCGCAAAGGCACCATCTCCCTCCCTGGTTTCATCTCCCTCCTCCCCACACACATTCGATGCTCCTGTCATTCCGAGCTGTGTTCTTTCCAAAGCCTGCCACGTTCTGCTCCTGGGTAAATGCTTTCCTGTGGCCTAGCTGTCTCTTTCTTTCTCTTCTGGGTAGCCTTTATTCGCAACTTGCAACACTGATCTTAAAAATTACCTCCCTTGGTAAGTTTTTCTTGCCTCATCCCATCCCCAATTCTCAATCGGATTTAGATGATCCTCCTCTGTACCTCCACGGCCTGTCGAACAACTATCTTAGCAGTTACCATTCTTTTTTTCTTTTCTTTGTTTTTTTGAGACGGAGTCTTGCTCTGTCACCCAGGCTGGAGTGCAGTGGCGCGATCTCGGCTCACTGCAAGCTCTGCCTCCTGGGTTCGCGCCATTCTCCTGCCTCAGCCTCCCGAGTAGCTGGGACTACAGGCATCTGCCACCGCGCCCGGCTAATTTTTTGTATTTTTAGTAGAGATGGGGTTTCACCTTGTTAGCCAGGATGGTCTCGATCTGCTGACCTCGTGATCCGCCCGCCTCGGCCTCCCAAAGTGCTGAGATTACAGGCGTGAGCCACCGCGCCCGGCTAGCACTTATCATTCTTATCACTGTTTACTTGTTTTTCTTTCCCAGTGGACTCTGAGCTCCTTGAAAGCAGGGAATGTGTCATCTAGCTCTGCATTCGCCAGCACTTAAGGCCAGTACCTGGCACATAATAAATTCTTACTCAATGAATGAGCACATGAGTGAATGAATGAATGCCAGGAAATTAGGGGCTAAATAGGAAATGCTTGATGATCAAAAAGCACAGAAAACTTCCCACCTCATCAAAGCCTAAGAGGTTTGAAATAATTTAATAATTTGTCAATCTGTTTGCCTTTGCAATGTAGCATGGGAAAGACTTTCATTTTCTTTATTAGGTGGCATAGCTGCTTTTGGAAACAGTGCCTCCTCAGAGGCTGGTGTTGCCTGGACCAGTCCCATATGGGATTAACTATGCTTATGGTTAATCGTTGTGTTAAGGAGAATGAGGTACATTTTAAAAATTAAGTTAAAAAACTAGAAATCTTTATTAAATTAGTAAGGGGTGAATGAGCTAATCTTTCATTGGATATGGATACACCGATATGAACACGAAGATAAATTCCTGGGCATAACCTTTCTCACTAGCTGTAAATGATAAATAACCACTGCATAAGCCCATTCTGACCTTCCTTGAGGGTTTAAAGGTTTGAGGTTTAGTCATCCTGAATATTTGTTGACTTCTCTAGGAATAGTCTGATGCATTTAGATACATTCTGCTCCTCCAGATAGAACATTCCTGTAACCTTTCTTTTATTACTATAACGCTAACTGACCTAGCTTAAAAGCATCATCCTCTATAAATGAGTACTTTCTTCTAATTTTGTCAAGGCTTATGCTTGCCTTTATTAGAACTTGGTTCCAGCTGGGCGCGGTGGCTCACGCCTGTAATCCCAGCACTTTGGGAGGCCGAGGTGGGCGGATCACGAGGTCAGGAGATCGAGACCATCCTGGCTAACACGGTGAAACCCCGTCTCTACTAAAAATACAAAAAAATTAGCCGAGCGTGGTGGTGGGCACCTGTAGTCCCAGCTACTTGGGAGGCTGAGGCAGGAGAATGGCGTGAACATTCTCCGGGAGGCAGAGGTTGCAGTGAGCCGAGATAGCGCCACTGCACTCCAGCCTGGGCAACAGAGCGAGACTCCATCTCAAAAAACAAACAGAAACTTGGTTCCATCGTTTCTTTTTTTTTTGAGACGGAGTCTTGCTGTGTCGCCCAGGCTGGTGCGATCTCGGCTCACTGCAAGCTCCACCTTCCGGGTTCACGCCATTCTCCTGCCTCAGCCTCCCGAGTAGCTGGGACTACAGGCGCCCGCCACTACACCCGGCTAATTTTTTGTATTTTTAGTAGAGACGGGGCTTCACCGTGTTAGCTAGGATGGTCTCCATCTCCTGACCTCGTGATCTGCCCGCCTCGGCCTCCCAAAGTGTTGGGATTACAGGTGTGAGCCACTGCGCCTGCCCCTATCTTTTCTTTTCTAGAGTTTGAAACAGAATGACATCTTTCTTCTAGCTGATGCTTGACTTACATTCATTAAATGCTTAATCAGTTAACTACTTTAAAATACACTATAAGGTTTTCAGCCTTTGCTTTTTATACACTTTTTTATTAAAAAGCTCAGTCACGGGAAAATCTTAAGTTACATCAGACCCACACTCTTAAAATACACTTAAAGAGAACAAAAAGTAGTTTTTAGAAAGCGCTACAAAGGAGTATTTCTTTACATCAATATTTTCGAGAAGTTGTGGGGGGTCTCTCTTGAAGAACCATGGCTTCACCAAACTTTGGGATGAACTTGAAGTCTCAGAAACCTTTTTTGAAGTATGTCAGTATGTGTGTTCAGGAGACATGGCAGTGGTGATGATAGGGTAGGGGAGGGCGGTGTAGCTAAGTGAGGAGTTAGGGTGACTTGAAGCATGTACATAGTATCTATCCCCAACCATCCTATCTCCTTCATAGACTGCCTTCCCCAACCCGGAGAGAGCTCCAAAGAGAACAGTGTCCACACTGGTTCTGCATTTGCAGCCTCAAGATATTCTGACACCACTCTAGGATCCTGAAACATAGGCCAGGGACTTTCTCTGTGTTGAACACCTTCCTGGGAGGCTGAGGAGTTACGGAATCCAGGAGTGAGAGCTGCTGGCATTGCTTTTATTTTGATGTCAGAGGAATGAGCCACAGATGCTGGAAAGTCTCCAGGAAACACTCCATTGTCAATCTTCAGTTCTGTGATTGTAAAACATGAAAAGTTCTCTTGCACTGATCGTACACGTGTAAACTTCTTGCTTTATTATCAATCATTTTAAATGGCTGGTGTACACAGCTTAGGGTTAGGGTAAATCATCTGATAATCACCGTGTAAGGGAAGCTGATGATGCACACAGATATGAGGCCATCAAATCATCTAATCTAGACAGTTGCATAATTAAAAGAGGAAACTGGACACTTGTGGAAGCTGCATTTACTCTCGAACCATTACGGAACAGGTTAGCACATCTAGAACATTGATTTGCCAAATGAAACACCCTGAAAGAGTTAATTCAACCTTGCAGCTATCAACACACTCCAGGGACACAGCTGATGAACTGAGAAAATCTGACTAATCTGTTTTTATTTTTTGTGCAATTTTTTGAGTAATCTGAGTAATATACTATTTCCCCAGTTCCTTTTCTCCTTTGAAACCTGGGCAGAACTAATGATTTTTAAAAACTAGACTGCAGAAGGGAATTGGAATAGATCAAGTATTAATAAAAGTATTGCCTTCATAGTGTTCAGGTTAATGCTTGAAATGTACAGCAGCCACTTTAGAAAATTGCCTATGCATTGCTTTATTGATGTCCCTGGAAATACACGTTTTGGGTAATAATTTAAAGCAAAATTATTAAGCAATTAAAACGGCAAAAAAAGAAACTATTTGATTCTACTAAATCAAATATTTAAAATTCTATCAAAAATAGAATTTTCCCATGATTTTAAGTGATCTACTGATAAAATCACTGACAAATCATTCTTAAACTCCTAAATGTTTTCTTTCATGAAGAAAGGAAAAGGAAAATAAAGCAGGTGGCTGAGCACCATTTTAAGATATATGTGTGTGTGTGTATATATGTATATACTTATAACGTGGGCTGCTCAGTTTTTAATGCAGTTTTTGGCAGAAATAACAATGATGCATGGTTCAGTATTTTGAGTTTTTAGGGTTGGATGGCAGATGCCTACCAAAGGAAAGGATATTCTCTCAGTTTTGTCCTGTGGAAGATACCTCTCTAATTCTTCTTCTTCTTCTTTTATTTTTATTTTTTGAGATGGAGCCTCTTTTCACCCAGGCTGGAGTGCAGTGGTGTGATCTTGGCTCACTGCAACCTCTGCTTCCCGGGTTCAAGCGATTCTCCTGCCTCAGCCTCCTTTTTTTTTTTTTTTTTTTGAGACGGAGTCTCGCTCTGTCACCCAGGCTGGAGTGCAGCGGCGCAATCTCGGCTCACTGCAAGCTCTGCCTCCCGGGTTCACGCCATTCTCCTGCCTCAGCCTCTCCGAGTAGCACCTCAGCCTCCTTGAGTAGCTGGGATTACAGGCAAGTGCCACCACGCCTGGCTAATTTTTGTATTTTTAGCAGAGACAGGGGTTCACCATGTTGGCCAGGCTGGTCTTGAACTCCTGACCTCGATGTGATCCACCCGCCTCAGCCTCCCAAAGTGCTGGGATTACAGGTGTGAGCCACTGCACCCAGCCGATACCTCTATAATTCTTCTAACATTGGAAGCGATTACAGTGGTCACCTCTGTAAGGAGAACACAGCCTGGCACTGCAGCCAGGCTGTTTAAAACAGGATTCAGTGTCAACAACAATGGGCATATCTTTTCTAATTAATGATATCATTTCTAATTAATGAATAATCATCATTGCATTTTCCTGCTTTATTTGTGCTTTTGGTATACAATTTTGAACTTGAAATAGGCTTAAGTGTAGCACATGCGCTGCTCACATTGCCTGTCTTTCCTCTTTGGGGATCCCTTCTCTGAGGCACTCCTACAGCATGAGAACTGATGTCAGTGGGAGTCGTGCGTTTGCCATGGGCACTGAGTTAAGTTCATTATAAAGAAATGGTTCAGAAGCTCATTCTGAAATTGAAAAGCTTGAATGAGGGACAATAAACCACCCAAATGGGAAGCCGGAGACCCATATATACCTACATAAATGTGTAAAAGCTGAAACTCATTTATTTGCTCTGTGAATCTGAATATAGCTCACGAAAGATCACAGAGTCAGCTCCACAAATATAGAGCTCCAAATATTCAAAGTCCCAAGATTTGAAAAAATGTCACTAACCTGCTGGTGTGCATGTACATATTGGCCAGAATTCATAGTTTTTTCATGTTGTCTTCTTTAACCAGACACAACAGCCTCTAGATACGCCCAAATGGTTTGTATTTGATGTGGGTAAGCAAGCAGAGAACTGTGAAATGCCATTTACTATTAAATAACTTATTCTATTCCCCAATTCAATACACTGGATTTCCTTTCTTTGTGCATTTGAGTGTAAGAACTGCGGTTTCTTTTCAGGCATAAACAACTTTTTAAATAATAAATATTTAGCAGGTGAGATCTTTTCAGTTTCCTTGGAATTACTCTAAGGAATGATCGTGTGTGGCCACTGTTTTTAAGTGGTGTGAACAGCAGCATGAAGCAGTCCCTAATACTAACTGAAGACACAGTGTCTTCATACAAGGGGACCCTGTTAGCTAGTTGGGGTCCTTTCTACAGCCCAGCAAGTCAATGGAAGAGGAGGTCAGAGCCAAGATGGTTTACTCAGTCAGTAACAAATAATTATTTAGCCCATGAAACTATTAGTCTAACTCAGTGATTGCAAAGCTGAATTATAAACCATCTGATACCTAATGTAGTCTTCCCACCATACCATCCAGTAGCATGTCTAAATATATTGGCCACTTCTGTAATGAATCACAATAGGGACATAATAATTACAAGTAACATGGAGAGAAACTGCCGCCAAGAAGCAGATGATATTTCTAGTTTTCAAAATGACAGTTATCATGCTAAAGAAACCCCATCTGTGTACCCTGAAGAATCACCCTACTTACTTTATCGGTGATTGATAAAAACCTTATTGGGAATCAGGCTTTCTTCTCCTAGAATCCTTTCTGATACCAGATACAATAATATCCTTTAACTGTATTTGCATGGGAAAAGTTTTCTGTGTTTAACACCAGCATTTCAGAAGAAAGTGCTATCAATAGGAAGTTATTTTTTTGTTTAATTATTGGAATAACAAGATCAACTGAGGAAGTCCTTATTTTGTAAAGCAAAATACAGTGAGCAAACATGCAATATTGGGTAAATATTTTTAAAAATCAGTAACAAAAATGGGTAATGTTAACATTTTCAACATTCACTATTGGTACGGAGGTGTGAACTAACTTAGAACGCAAAAGAGCATTTATAGGTATTCTCTCAGTGGAACCTTGGCAAATGCCAGCTTCTGGTTTTACCAGACTCTTCTCTGCAAATAAACACTGACCTGTTTATATCTTTGATTTATTTTTCTATTTCTTCATTCAACAAATACCTATTGGGAGAGTTCTATACCCACAGCAACATTCAGGAGTGGTGGGGAGCCACAAAGATAATCAAAGTTTGCATTTTATGAAATACTTTTACATTTCATTTTGTACTTATACCAATACTGTGACATGTTAGTGGTACACTAAAGTTTGTACCAAGAAAAAAATAAAAGAAAAACATGTAAGGTAAGTAATTGGAACTAATTCTCTTTTAAAATTTCTTTGGAAGGAAGTATGACAAGTGTATTTTTATCAGTAGGCAAATTTATTGATTCCAGATCTTCTTCCATCTGTTTCTATCCTACAAAAGCTTTAATCTCAAGGCTTTTAAGACACCAGGCTAGTCAGAAAGCTGGCCATATACAAATAGGAATTTGAGCTGAAAAGTTTAACTTTTCTGTGCAAGGTATTTGTGCAGGAAGATGATTATAGAGCATGTTATCAGAGCTCAAGGGACTGGTGTCATGAAAGTCATAGAAAACAGGTGTTTTTCAGTGGGGGATGGCAATTTTTTTTTCACAATCTCGTTGTGGTTTTGGTAACACTCTGGCCATTGTCAAACTTGTCAAATCCCTTCTTTGTGAACTTACCGGCTACCCTTTGTAAGGTCTAAAGTAGACACATAGACACATGGTACTCTAAAAAATGAAGGGAAATATTACCGACACGTACTAATATTCTGGGAGTCAGCCAGTTCACCAATAACTACAAAAACAAAGGCATTCCGACAGGGATTCACAGACCCCCTGCTGCCTCTATTAGGACGCTCACATTCCGCCGCACACCCAGGTCAGGAGACAAGCAGCAGAAACTCTGTTGTCAAGGCTCTGATGAGTAGCGACAGGGGTTGAGTTTGCCCATTAACCGTCTCAAACTTACACAGACAATACGTGCTGCTGTGTCTGAACACAGACAGTGCTTCTGGAGGGGCGGCCTGATAATGACACCTACCCCCACTCTTTTCTTTTTGTGCATTTCCTTTTGAATGTGTTTTAAAGTTTCTGACCCTTAGAAGAGGCTGCCTTTGCTCTTTCACAGCCAAATTACAAGAATGTATGGGGAAGAAAAAAAATGATCATTTGTCATTCTGACACGATGATTCTGAGTTCCTTGGGTTAAGTGCTCTTTTTTAACACATTATTTTGTAAAATGCATAAAGGTTTCTTAGAAATTTTTTAGTCGTCTTTGCTGTAGATAGCTTATGAGGAAAATTAACAAAACACTGGTTTTTAAAAGCAGTATTTCTGTTAATTTTGTTAGAAAAGTCATTTTTAAACACTGGTTTGTTAAATTATGATATTCTTTTATATATATGTATATATATATAAAATTGTGAGGGTGATATTTGGTAAGATATTTTAATAATGCTTTTTGGAATAGTTTAGTTGCCCTTACAGCAATTTATCTAGTTATAAGATTTAATAGATATACTGACATGTAATGAGTATTGGTGAAAATGTGATTTTGATGTGTTTTAATTAATTAAAACTTTTCATTCTTTAAAATAATGTTTTCCCATTATATCCAAGATTAGCTTGCCAACCCAACTCCTACTTCAGCCAGTCTGCCAATTCCTAAGTCTGAAATTCTTGGAGGTTGTTACTAGAGAAATAGATCTTCTTTTTTGCACTATCATTTCTTTAAAAGGTAAAAAATCCAAATTGGTTTATACTATCCCACATCAGCTCCACCAGTGAAATTTCTCTAATTTTCCAAACTTGATTAAAATGCATTTGTAGGCCATAAGCAAACCACTGTATCTGCTGCAGGAAGTTCAAGTGTCAGCACTAACCCATACAATGAACTCCTGGGAATGAATAAGGACACATTCAAAAATGGCCCAGAGAGCAGGGCTTGAGTACCAGACTATACTAAAAACTTATTTCTCTATGTTTCCCCTGCTTTCAACTAAACTGAAACCCTACCAATGCCGCCACTATCTCCTGAAGATTTTTTTTTTTTTTTTTGAGACGGAATCTTGCTCTGTTGCCCAGGCTGGAGTGCAGTGGCACCATCTTGGCTCACTGCAACCTCTGCCTCCCCAGGTTCATGCCATTCTTCTGCTTCAGCCTCCCAATTAGCTGGGACTATAGGCACGTGCCACCACGCCTGGCTAACTTTTTGTATTTTTAGTAGAGACAGGGTTTCACCGTATTAGCCAGGATGGTCTTGATCTCCTGACCTCGTGATCCGCCCACCTAGGCCTCCCAAAGTGCTGGGATTACAGGTGTGAGCCACCGTGCCCGGCCTCCTGAAGATCTTAGAATCAGAGCAGCTCTCCTGCCCAGTCTCATCTGATGGCAGCACTTTTCCTGTGCTCTTTTTTGCCTCGTCGGCAATCTAGCCTGCGATCACTTTGAAAACAGTGCAAAGGAAGTGCTTTCCATTAACTTCCAATTTATTCCTTTCCTATTGCGATACTAAAATGAGCAAAAGGAATGCTAAGAACAGAATTTTAATGTAATTCAATTGAAAAGGTTTGTTCCTCTGACAAAATCATGCTGCTGGCTAACATTCATTTTATTAAAAGGGAATCTGTCAAAAAAGAAAAGCAATTCAAGCTACAGGAGAACTAAGCTTTATGTATAAGATACATTCCAGAAAAGCTGTACAGAAAATATTTGTATATTGAGTCATTTTTTCTACTGACGTTTATTATAATTTTAGAGGTGTGCTCCTACAGAAAGAAATACTTTTGCTTCAGCATATCATTGTGAAAACCACACTAAGGAACTCAGGATTCATTTCAAAGACTATTTTGCACTTGTCAACATGCCATCTCTGCATATCTCATTTCCCCTCATGGCTTGTACAACTGAGTCAAGTGAACAAGCAACTGAGAATGCATTTATATATGCCATGACATACTCAACGGCTGATTCTCCTTTCATTCTCAGTGACTCACGCGATGTGACTGTTTAGACAGCACAGTGCCCAGGCCACCACTCCACGCTATCTAGTGGAACACCCTGGCTGAATGAGACTCCTACCTCTTCACATGCTTTCAGGTAACAAACGGCAATTCCTGACTTGCATTTAGTTGTAAGGTTCTTTGAGGCACAGTGTAGCTTCTCCGGTAACTGATTACAAAAACTTAAGCCTTCCTATGTAATCAGCAAAGTTCACTGTAAATGTTTTTGAAGTTTTTCTTCAATGCAAGCTCCTGAAACAGCTTTATCAGGTGGGCAAACCTAGAGCCAAAGGCTTTATGCCCCAAACCATAGCTGCAGGATGCTTCTCAGAAGGTTTGCTGCTAAGACGCTAGGTCTATTGGAAGCAAGATGTTAATCCTTAAGTAAAGGTAAATTGACCATGAAGCCAGCTGAAACTTAAGCTTTGGGCTTCTCCCTTACATGAGTCCCTTCCCTTTCCAAGGCCCTGCATCTTGTATCTTGCAATTTTGTCTTCTTTCTCAGAAAGAGGAATCTAATTTTTTTTTTCTTTAGAGATACGTTCTGGCTCTGTCACTCAGCCTGGAGTGCAGTGGCACAATCATAGCTCACTGTGGCCTCGAACTCCTGGGCTGAAGCAATCCTCCCATCTCAGCCTCCCCAGGAGCTGCGACTATGGGAATAAGCCACCGTGCCCAGCCAGGACCCAAAAATTATAGAAGCTCTAGGCTCTCAAAAACACGGAATCCTCCAGCCCTTAAGATTATATTGCTATTATAGATGATATTATTATGTCACAGCATTTTATAATCAGAGTAGAATTTTCATATACTTACTCAAAAAACGTTGTCCATCCAGTTTCATCGCTTTTAGTGGCTAAAAGGCCACTATTGCCATGGTAAGTAAACAAAACTAATTCCAGTCCTTGAGCAGTCATGCTTTTCAAACATCCATTTGTTCCTATTGTCAACCATATCACTTGGTTATCGGGAGACACCACTCGAACTGGCATGCGATTTGGGTCGCGTCTAATTCTAAGGGTGTTGCCATTGCTGTCTGTCACAGCAGTAATATCATTGTCATTGCTGTAGCTGAAATTGTACAGGTAATCACCAGTGACTAGACTTACAGTATATTGGTGAGTACCATTGATGTCAAAGATGTAGAGTTCTTGATCAGTCGGAGACGCAACTTCATAGAAGTTCATAGAGTTAAGTAAAGGCTTATTCTTTGACACAGCCCGGATCCGGATATTCCCGAGATCTGCAATATACAGTGTGCCATCTGGAGAAGCAGCCAGGGAGGATGGGGCATTGAGTTTGGCATCCTTGGCGTAGCCATCTCCACTCTGGTAACAGTCACAGTTGGCATCATTTTTGCAGTCACACTCTGAAGGTATTCCGGCCACTAAGGAGATTTCTCCATCTGTTGTGACCTGCCTTATCCGGTTAATTTTCTTCTCATCAGTTTCAGTAATGTACAGGACCCCACTGTAGGACACAGCAATGGCAGTGGCTGATTCCAGTGTTGTCTGCACTGCGTGCTTCCCCACGGGATATTCCACTCCAGGAACCTGACAGTGCATGGGCCGTCCAGCAGCAATGCGAACTTGACGATTTTCAGTGATCTGTAAAACTACATTATTATCCAGGACATAAATGGAGTTATCCATAGGGTTAATGGCTAGGTCAGTGGGCCATTCCAGACGTACCTTAATAAAAAAAGAAATGGCCTGGTTAGTAAGTTACTGCACTACAGTTAATTCGCCAGAAGAGTAAATTAGACCATTCAGGGAAATTGGCATTAATCTGAGATAAACTGTTTGATAATAGTTTTTTCAATAGCCTCAGTAAAATAAACCAAAAAGTAATGAATGAAGATAGATATAGGAAATAACACTTTACTTTAAAATTCAGCTCACAGAAAGATTTGCTAGTTACAGGCAAATAGCAAATTAGCCTCTAAGTAGTGAGTCAACATATATCAATGAGCTATGAACACACAGGCTCCTTATGGCAGCAATAAGGAACACACAGGTTCCTTATGGCTTTCTAGGTTATGAATAGGTTAGTATTCTATGGTGTTTTCAATCGGGCCAATAGTAAAGTTTCTAATTCTAAATATAAGTCCCTTGGGACTAATCATAGTGGGTTCTCTCTACTACTTAAGGAGCTCATGCAATCAAAAGATTAGAGATTTAAGCTGTTTGGTTCTTTTTAGAATACCTGCATGCTGCTATTTTACTGGTATTTTATTACAAATGCTTAGCATTTCTTAGTGATAACTGTTCTGTATCTCACTGAATTCATCAAATGCAGAATTATAGAAGAAAATAACTTTTTATTAGCTCCTGTGATACATGTAAATGGAACTGCCCTATGAGAACAACTGCAACACATGATATATGCAGTTTAATATGGTGCCATCATAGTCTACTGACTGAGTAAGTCAAGTCACCTAGAGGAAAAACAAACAAGTCAGCTTAGTATTTAACTACCTGGCTGATGTGCATGCTGGTGTCACAAGTTAAAGGTCTGGCTGAAGTCAAATCGTTAGAGCCCAGGAGAGTTGATATGATTCCATTTTGGTCAACTTTCCTAATCATGGTTCCATCAACAAAGTAGATTAATCCATTCTTATCAACTGCCATTCCTGTATTTGAGAGAAGCGAGTATTACTAATTTTTCAGAAATGATTACTTTTGATTATTAGGCCCATTATTAAACTCAATTATTTAACCCCAGTGACAACATGGGTGACAGGTAGCAGGTAGGACTGGAGATTGCAAATACATCCAACATAGGCATTTATAATACAAATAAATTAAAAATTCAGTAAGGAGGCAGGGCATGGTGGCTCACGCCTGCCATCCTAGCACTTTGGGAGGCTGAGGCAGGCGGACTGCCTGAGCTCAGGAGATCGAGACCAGCCTGGGCAACACGGTGAAACCCTGTCTCTACTAAAAAATACAAAAAAAAAAAAAAAAAAAAAAAAATGGGTGTGGCAGCGTGAGCCTGTAGTCCCAGCTATTTGGGAGGCTGAGGCAGAAAAATGGTTTGAACCCGGGAGGTGGAGGTTGCAGTGAGCCGAGATCGCGCCATTGCACTCCAGCCTGGGCGACAGAGTGAGACTCCGTCTTAAAAAACAAAAAAAAATCAGTAAGGAAATTATCCAATTTTGTCAGAATCTCTTGTGAGTATATGTATCACACAGGTAACACCTGTATGTTTCAAATATAAATTATAATGATTATATAATGTTGTGGTCTATAAATTATAGAACCAGTTTCAAATTCCATTCCAGCTAATTTACAGTAACCATATCCTTCTAACAAAAATAGATCTAAGCCAAGGTTAGTGTTTTGTGGACCCTGTTACAATGAAATTTTCTATTATGAATAATTCAGTACAGATACTTTTTTCCAGTCCTTGTTCATATAATAGCAGCTACCATGAAAAAAATAAAGGCCCCAAACCAAAAACATTGTATTGAGTGGCATAATACATGAGCAGGGAATCATTCCTGCCTGGTTTAAAAGCCTTTACCATGTAGAACTTTTTAGCCCTTGTTACCTCCAAAAATTCCTCTCAGCAAGGATTTTTTCCCATGGCATAGAAACAAAAGTTTAACAGCTCTCCAAAGAGGGTGAGGGCTCACAGGGTTGCTTAGTGATGGGTTTTAAAGAAGCCTGGGACTCATTCATGACAAAGAAATTCCAGGACTATGAAAAAATTTGGATACTTCCTTGAAGTTTAACAGGATGTGACCTGAATTAGATAGAGTAGTTGCTTCATTCTTTGAAGAGCTGAAAAAAATGGTATGATAATAAAAAATGCCAAGAACCTAATATTTACTGTAAAACCAAGTTAGGATTCTAGCAGTTTCATGCTACATGGCTTTTAAAAACCCTAGATGTGAAACAGCTTTCCAGAACACTGTCAAAGGTAAAAAGTTAGACTCAGGATTAAACATGACTAGGCACTAAATGGATTTTCTACCCTTTTTTTTTTTTTAATAAATAAAAAGAAATCCTCAAATCGCCAACTGCTGGTACCTTTGGGACTCATGAGTGTGGCTTCCACGGCCTTCCCTCCATCCCCACATCTTGCTTCGTCAAACGGAAGGCACTGCTCCCCCGTCCCTGCGATGACTTCTGCATTTTTAGTCAAGTCTTTTGCCCCGGTAAGTGACTTTGGGCGATAAATTCTGCGGGTGTTTGTGTCAGAAACGTACAAATCTCCTGTGACTGGATCTGTTGCAAGGTAGTATCTATGAGCTGGGTTGCTGCTGTGAAAAGGATCATACATAAACATCAAAGGGAGTTACTCCTAATACACAGAGGGAAATTAAAAGCAAAATAAAACAGATCATGAGAAACTGATTATAGTCTGGAATCCATGATTAAAGACTAGACATGAATAGTACTGTCTATTTAATAATGACTTAAAAGATGTGCTCACAGGTAGCATTTCTCTGATATTACTGTTTGCCTTCCTTGCCTGATGCTGAGGATTCAACAATTTACTAACAGTCATCTTAAAAAATATTACTTTTAAAAGGCAATATGTGTCTAGCCTAAAACAAAGAAGCAAATTGTCTAAATCTTTTGTGCTCAGTGCAAAGCCATTAAAAAACTGCCCCTGAATGAGGGACATAAAGTTTATTCCAGGGGAAGCATGTCTCCATCAAATTCTCCAGTGAAGTACAATATACTACTGATTCCACTCATACCTCGCCATAGGGTATTATCCTTTCAAACTAAAAACCCTCCCCCTGAAGAAATGTACCACTGTATCTGTCTCGGTTGCTCTATCATAATCCAGAAAAGTGCCAGTGTCTGTCCTATGGGGTTAAATATTAAAATGAGGTCGTTCAAGTGTACGGGGGAGTCTTAGTTGGTGGCCTGTCGCAGTGAGCTAGGATGCTGGATCCTTCAGTTTTCTTTCTAAAGTTTGTATACTGAGCTGCTCTGAAACCTGTCTATGAATGTGGTGGCATACAAAATGTAGTGCCTCAGTTTTATAAATATGAAGAAATGCAAATGTAAAACATTTTATGATGTCCCATTACTTGTAAAAAATGGTAAGCCCGACACTGCTAAGGAGGGGACAAATTATGACGTATCATTGGAATTAAAAAGTTAATATCCTTACAAACAATGCCACATTCTTAAAATTAATGTAATCTTGTACGTGTGCAACGACTGCCTTCTGAACAAAAACCTGAAAAATAATTTAAATGATTTGGTGTCCCAACCAAGATGTCAACATGATGGGAATCTACCATGTATCTTTTGATGACGAACTTAGTTACACTAATTAATTCTCATTCTCTCTCTTCCTCTCCCTCTTTCCACATACAGCCACACACACACACACACACACACACACACACACACGCTTGTTTCCATTTATTTTATTTGTTGAACATCTAAAATATTTAGAATAAACCTACCTATATGAATATTTTTATTCTAATAGTGATGTAGTAGTCTCCTCATTACTAATGAGGTTAGGTTCTAATAAAACAATTTTCACTACTTAATGATCTTCCTTCGAAGTGCTGAATAGATATACTTTATCATTCCTGTAAGAGATTCTATTCTTAAAACCGTGTAAGTGTTTCTCATGTTTTAGTGGAGGACAGCAGATCACACATGGAGTCTGCAGAGGCCTCGGGGAGCTCTGAAGACTCTTAGGCTGTGATTAGCATACAGAGAAATACAAAGACATACAAAGGCTTGAGCTTTGTATGTCCTTCAGCTTTGGGATCTCCTTTCCAGCCTTTAATATCTTTGAGTGACAAAAGACAGACTAGAGCAAGATGTCTTAGAGTGTGTAAATGTGTGTGAAATGGTAAAAAGTAAGATGAACTCAGAAAGATGCAAGTCATTATACAAGAAAAACATTTCAGAACAACTGGGTTATGCCAAATGATCCACTTGCTATGCTAAGTGTTATTATATCATTTTCCTAAGTTGATGCCTACAATTTTAAATGCAGCAACACATATTGCATCCCTTAATGTGGTAGTTTATTACTTTGTAGGAAGTGAAGGGTTACATACCAATATAACATTCCGAGCAATTTTACAGAGGTTTTTTTTTTTTTTTTTTCCTTTCTATAAACAGTCTAATGTTGACAGAGCTGGTCTTTCAGGTATGTATAATTGGTGACAGAGTTGCAACTCCACCAAGCTGAGTCTACTTTGAAAGACATGACATTGTAGAGGCCCCTCTAGTCTTTCCTACCTCCCTGATTATACAGTTAACTGTGAATAGCTGTGTACATGGTATGCATACACTCATGTGTATACATAACACAAGTATTTTTTTCTTCTCAGTTGTGTATCTTTTGAGTATGAACTCTGTACCTGATTGCCTGGGTTTAAGTCCTAACTTCATTACTAACCCTAAATGTATGATCTGTGCATGTTGCCTAACTTATCTGTGCCTCAGGTTCCTAAAGGTGGTGATAATAATACATATTTCACAGGATGCTGGGAGGATTACACGAACTATATATGTAAGATCCTTAGAACACGGCCTAGCGCATACTACATACTCACTAAGAATTAACTGTCCTTATACTCGCTTTTGTCCTGTCTCTTCTTACAGTGCAATGTCTTTTGCCTTATAACCTTAGAAAGCGCAGGAATGCAATAATTAACTAAAGTATGAGTTGTTTCTGAAAATATTAAAAGAAAAAACTGATTAGGTTTAAACTTGGTTTAGGTTTAGGTTTGTTAAACCTAAACTTGGTTAGGTTTAAATTTGTTTTCTTCTGCTGTTATAACAGCAGTTTATAATATCCTAAACTATTAAAATAATGAAGACTCATCTTAATATACCCACTTTAAATTGTTTAGAGAGTAATGATGAACAATGATGACTCATTCATGGTAAATGAATCATGCACACTTCCTCAGGATGCCCTCATTTTGAGAAAAAACAAACAGATTTTTGAGGTGGCAGCTTCCGTGGTGGTGGCATCCTCTTTAGCTATGGGACGTGAGTTTTCTTGGTGCAGAAACGAATGGACATTCAAGTCATAAGCTTTGCCTTTATTGTCATCAGTTTTATTCTAGTGGGGAAGTAATAAGAGAATGCCCAAAGTGGTGCTTATATTTGCTTATTTCCTGTCCTGAAGCATCTCCTTCCTAGAAGACATAGAAATTTCTCCATCAAGCAACAAATGTCAATGGCTTTAAAAATGTCTGACAAATGAAAGCTGTACTTTTGGACGCAACTCTAATGTCCAGAAGAACAAATGTAGGGGAGTCTAAGTGGCCCTAGAGAAGAGAATTAGCCTCTGGAAATATTCCCCACAGGATGGTAAGAAATGAGAACTTGACAAATTCCCAGCGGTGCAGGCTAGCCTGGCAAATTAGAGCTGGTTGTTAGATGCTGGTCTCTCCTAAATGAAAAGAGGGATCAGCATGGAAGTACTAAAAGGAAAAGAAGTGAGTCTGGATATTTCTAGTTGACAGACTGGTGGCAGTGAAGCTCTGAATCATATGCCATAGGACTGGGATTCAAGGGCACCTAATTTAAGCACAGAGAGTTGACAGTGTGAGCTAGTGCTTGCTTTCCAACTTTCTGAAAAGCCAAAGCACTAAAGAGGCGGGTGTGTGGGTACAAATGAGTGGTGAATTTTTAGGTCAGTAATCTATCTACTGTGAAAACGTGAGGCTACCACGACGGAACCGGCTGCAGCTAGCAGCTGGAGCACAGGGATTTTCAAAACGCTTGGTTTGGGGAAATCTCTGCTTAGCAGAAGCACAGCAGCATTCTTATGTGATTGATTGAGATTTCACTATTTCAGAAAGGTTTGAAATATTACAATTTTGACTAATAGCAAAATCAAGGAAACTGAGATCAAGTTAAGAACGTTTAGTATATTACACCTTGATTCTTAACTCATCCCGAATTGCCTAGATCATCACAATTATCAAGACATCTTCTCTAGTCTCATTCAATTAGACACAGATCCAGTGATAAGTACAGGCTGGATTTGCTCATTTATTTTGTCATAATTCAACCTTCTTAGACTAGAGAAATATTCACAAAGAACAAGCCAGAGAACAGACATTATTAGCACTTCTATCTTTTGAGTTGGAAACTGTGCCACAGCCTTTAGAACACAAGACATTTGAAGAAGCATAACAAACTATATTCATATATAAAAGTAAAACAGCTTCTTTTATGGTAACCAAAAGACCGTTTAGAATATTGCAAGCAGCGACTTGGGGTGTGATATTTCCATGCCTGCCTGATTTTTAAATATTAAGTCAATAAGGAGTGCTGAATAAAATTTTTATAATTTGGTATCTAAACTTTAATGGATTCAAATTCACAGACTTATGATTGACACTTTCTTTGATCCTTTAATTGGTAATATAAAATTCACAAAGTTGATTTTTAGTTCTACATGTTTAAGTGCCCTTTGGCTGGTATTAGTTAATTAATGCAATTTTTAAATTTTGGAATGTGTGAGAATTGGAACCAGGATGAGATAAAATTTACTATTTACTACATATTAAAGGGGTTCGTTAGCAAACTAATACTATAAACATCAGAGAAGGACATGTTTGGTATATCTAAAAGAAAGACATTTTTAAAGCATTGTAGCAGCTTCTATTCATATAAAAAATTTAATATGTTGATCAGTAATATTTATATCTATTCATTAAAGTATAGCTAAGAATTATTTCATGTAATATCCTGGTGGTGCTTATGAGTTTGATATAACAGAATACTCTCTGAATTTTAAAATAAGACAATGTGTTTTTATATTAATTTTTATTCAATATTTTTATTATTCCCCCATTAGTCCAATTAATGAGACTGTTTATAGTATATGAAATATAGAAGAGGATAAAAAGTGTGCATTTTTATATTTTAATCATTAACAAATGGCAATACCATTCCTTTTGTAGATTTAGACACACTTTTCCATTTATTTTTCTTCCTATGACCTGTTCCTAAGCCTGTCATGTCATGACTCTTATGCTGCCCAAGAAAGCGAGGATAGGGAGCACGCCAGGAAGGATCTTATTAACCAGGAAAGGGAAGATAACGATAGGCAGGTACACAGGAAGAAGCATCTGAAAAGAAAGAACTTTACTTTTTTAAGCTAAAAGAAGAAGTTCCAATGAACTAAAATATGTTGACTCTGCTAGGTCAATTTTATTACAATGGAATCCCTATTTTATCAATGACATGATCATGTTTGATGATTTGGGCTCAAAGACCTTACACATTCTCTACATCTTCCTCTTTCTTATCACTTAGACAAAGACTCTCCATTCTCTCCTTCCCTTTATTTTATCGCTTGGCTTTCTTCACTGCTAACCATGCTATTGTAGGTTCTCTAGCATCTCAAGGTGCAACAGCTTTCTAATTGATCTGATGTTGAATCATTTTGAACTCTGACACCAAATTACTCTTCCTAAAAGGCCACTTGTTCAGGATCCTAAAATGGGTCCCCACTGTCTCAGGTATTCTATAGGACAGAATAATTCCTTAGAGCACTCAAGACCCCAAGCAGTCTGACCCTCCCCTGCCTTTCTGCCTGTATCTCTCATGATTACCACCATGAACCCCCCATTCCATTCAGGTGGGTCTGATTACTCTCAGAACATGTCTTGCTCAGCTCTCCCCCAGTCCCCGGTAACTTTACTTGCTTTCTCTATTTCTTCATGACTGCCCTCTTTTCTTCTTGCTGTTCTATTTAAGCAGACTTCATTTTTAGACCTAGCTCAAATATCAGCCCTTCCAGAAAATGTTTCCTTACCATACTGCCAGCTCCCAATAATCTCTTCCTTCACAGAACTATTCTCACATTTGAAACCATGGACCACAGGTATGATTAGGTGTCAAAGAATGAAACTGATAATGTTATTTAATTTGTCACATATATACCTTGTCTCCCCTGCTAGATTGTGAGTTCTGAGAGAGGTACTTTGTCTTATATTATTATTTTTCAAAGTGCCTAACACACGGTAAGTGATCAGTTAACACTGATTGATTTCATATAATTAAATATCCATATAAAACCCAAAAAGTGTACTCTTCATGCACGGCACATAAAAGAAATGCAGAAGTGCAAATGTAGTTAGGATGATGGACAGAGGAGGATTATGGAGGATCATGAGAGAGGGATTACAATAGTATCACTGCCAAACACCAGGAGTTAGTACAAATAAAGATGTAACTCTAACCTCATAGATTTTTTTTTTTTTCCAGAGGGAGAGATTATGGCTTTAAATAACAGGTAAAATGATTGTGAAATAAGTCTTGCTTTTTGCATACCCAGGGAACGAGCCCCTAGACTGGGACACAGAAAAACCGGCTGTGTGGTGCAGTGGAAAGAACATATTTTTAGAGTGGTTTAACTGTCTGCTACCCATTTCTTAGATATGTATTTTGGGGAAGATATGAAACCTCTTGGAGCCTCTACGACGTCACCTATAACCCTGAGGGATTGCTGTGTGAATCTGCAATAACGGATATAAAATATCTGGCACCATGCCCGGCATGGACTAGGCCCGCTTGTTAAAAGGTAACTGCTTTGATGGTTTTTTTCTGTATTGCCTCCAGCATTTTCACATTTAGTTGGTGTGCAACCTGTCTGTCTTTCCTCTTTTCTCCACAGCTACCAAGAAAACAAGACCAGAAAGTTTTTGATATTCTGCTGTGGTTTCTAATAGCAGAGCTTTGCACGCTCAGTATCCTGGGGAGATGAAGTGTTGATTTTAGCATGTGCTTGAGCTATTGGCTGCAAGTATAAAATCAATAGGGGATCTCAGGAAAAGATCATGGGGCCAGGTTTGGTCACCCTGATATGCAACAGCTATCCATCTTTCAGTAGAACTTTGGTTTTTGTTTGCTAGTTGTCAATCACTACACAACAGTTTACAGGGGTTATGTTGACTTATTCATCTAAAAGACCTCACATAAAATATTACTAATGTTTCTATCTAATATCATTTCATTAGATATTTTAATGACCAAACTAGATCTAGCATGTCTAACCTGTCTAGCTTTTTGCTAGCTTTACTTTAAAACAAACATTGGTTTCCTCTGCCTTTTTTTCTATCCTGAGCAAAGTTTTTCAATCAAATGTGTCCATACAAGTCTTTATTGTATCTTCTGCAGCTACGTGTACACAGAAAGCGGAACATGAAACACTTCTGAGTCTATATATTTGCTTCAACTATATTCGTCCT
This sequence comes from Symphalangus syndactylus, assembly GCF_028878055.3. Classification (NCBI taxonomy): domain Eukaryota; kingdom Metazoa; phylum Chordata; class Mammalia; order Primates; family Hylobatidae; genus Symphalangus; species Symphalangus syndactylus. Next base: position 155,925,467 of record NC_072426.2, on the reverse strand, counting down.
TCACTTTGAAGAAAGTCATTTCCTCCATAATAATGGCAATGAAAACATTACTTCTTAAATCTAGTAATTCTCCTAAATTAGGAAAATATAAACGATAGGCAAAGAGGAATTTACCAGGAAGCTAATAATTAAGCTTCAGCTTTGGGGCCTCTCACTCTGCCAAGCCACATGTTCACATAACTGTACGTTTTAAAAAATTTGCCAAGGTAAAATATTTCTAGATTCTTCTTCTTAAAGAGTCTCCAATAAAACACAACCTGTTCTGGGTATTCATGGGACGATGCAAGCCTTCTCAAACCTTCCTAGTGTGCTTCAGGTCTCATTCCGTTCGACATGGCTTAGATTGTGTCGGTCAGTAACTACAGCTTGGAAATCATTTTTTTTTTTTTGAGACGGAGTCTCGCTCTGTCGCCCAGACTGGAGTGCAGTGGCGCAATCTCGGCTCACTGCAAGCTCCGCCTCCCAGGTTCACGCCATTCTCCTGCCTCAGCCTCTCCGAGTAGCTGGGACTACAGGCGCCCGCCACCACGCCCGGCTAATTTTTTTTGTATTTTTAGTAGAGACGGGGTTTCACCGTGGTCTCGATCTCCTGACCTCGTGATCCGCCCGCCTCGGCCTCCCAAAGTGCTGGGATTACAAGCGTGAGCCACCGCGCCCGGCCGGAAATCATTTTTTATAGAGAGATATTCCTTATACTTTTTTGTAACGAAATTTATTTTATGAACCAACTGAAAAAAATTTCTCAAATTATATCATGTAAATAACTTGCAATATATTGCATAATAATTGTTCAATTAAGCACTTTTAATTCCTTTGATGATCCGTGATACTGAGTTTCCTCTCTCATGATGAAATATTCTTAGAAAACAATTTCAGAGGGTCACATTGAAATGTGAAAAGGATATTTGAAAATATACAATAACCTTAAGGTAAGATGCTTACCTATGTCTAAAATCTTTATTTCTTGGTGGAAGCAGATTAAAAAAAGGTTAAAAAAAAAAAAAAAGAAAGCACAGTTAGAAAAGGCTTCTAAAATATAATGAGTTGAATTCTGAGATTTTAATTATTTGTATGGAAAATTGCCAACTTGGCAGAAATGATACTGGAAATGAATTCTGTAGTCTAGGGCTTATGAATTCTGTAGTCTAGGGCTTACCAAATAACTTACAGAATAGAATGATTTGAAAGTCATACTTAAATGAACAAAGCAAAGACAATATGTTACTTTTACTATTGGCATTATGGCTAATGGATTAACCCAACCTGAAGATCCAATATTCTAGTTAGAAGTTGTAGCCTTAGTTCATTTAATATCAGGTCCCGAAATCACAGGAAAATATTTTATGCTTTAATTTCAACCACTGTGAAATAAAAGAGCTATGCCTATGTCACAGGGTTATTCTAAAGAGATTTAAGAATCATAGCTCTAGCCTTTTAGAGCACAGAAAATTCACTGAAATCAGTAAGATATTTGATATATTGGGTGACTTCATGCTCTTTAATACATTTATGGGACAATATATATGTGTTATGCTTCTCTTTAAGCAAGAATTTGACTTCTTTCTAGGGGAAATTTTAAACCTTGGGATGGCATTTTTACATGAATAAATTAGTACATCAGACTCAACATTTTTTTTTAAAAAGGCACATTTAGCTTTGGTTAAAAGCCCAAATTTAGGAAAGACATACCTTAGTTCTAAGACACTTGTTACGTTCCCAGAAGGGAATATCCGCCGCACATAGTTGAAATCGCCTACGTATAGACTGCCATCAATCCCACAAGCTAGCGCCACTGGGGCCAGTAGCTTGTTACCATCAGCTTGACCATTGCAACTGGGGCAGGAAATGCTGCGCCTTCGCCCATTGCCCATGATACTACTCACGACTGGAGGCTGCTGGGAGATAAACTGGTTTTCCCCGTTTCCCTTGTACAGTATACCTAGAAGAAATAAAGTGTTATGATGAAAAAGTGTAAAGGTGAAAAGCAAACATGTTCATGATTGTTTTAACTATAATTCAATGCCTGTTAGGTCTGGATTAAGATATTCTTATTTGAAGCTCCATTGGAAAGAATTGTATTCAACTACCTAGTGTAAAATATTACATGATAAAGTACATAGGATATACACCAAAAGTGCTGTCTACTGTGAACTGAAATCATGGCTGGTGAAAGGAACAAAAGAAGACTAAGAAGAATTAAAATCCCAGTTCTCAACATCAGTGATGATCAGTCATGGCTATACACTGGAATGGCCTGGGGAGTTGCCAAAAAATATTAATGCCTGGTTCTCACCCAGAGAGATGGTGGTTTAATTTGTCTGAGGTGCAGCCTTAGCCCTGAAGTTTAGAAATAACGTGCAACCAGGTTTGAGAACAGGCTCTACATAATGTTCTTTAGGGAATAACAAGTTTGCCTAATTGTTAATCAATATTGAAAATATTCAATTAATAAAAATGTGAACCAGGAATATAAATTTCTTTTGAATTTATAATTTTCTTTAAAGTTAACAAACTTTATGGAAAACAAAGGTAGAAAATAATAGACATCAAACTCCAAAGCTGTAATGATAATACAGGCTTATTTTAACTCTACCTATCCTGTCAAAGATGACTATTCCTGCGTACACTCTCATCTGATAGGAGAACGCATATACATGCAGTTATTCAAAATGTCAAACATAACAAAACTGTTGTAGAAGGCCAATGTATTATTTAAAGTGAATTCTGCTTTAAGGCATGGAAGTAAGTAAGTGCCAATAATTTTATCAAGACAAAATGCCAGTCTGCTTTTTTATGGTCTTCAGTGAAAATCTGAGAAAAGATTCCAAATGAATATTAAATATTTTCATAGTTAGTTAGAAATTAGATTTGAGTTGAGATTCTAATTTTATTGCTTTTGCCATTGCTATATACAGAAGTGGCTCCAGTTTGGTGTGATGCACACGGGGTAGTCAGCTGCTATTGTTCCATGCATAGTTTATGACATTTCTCAATGTGTTATCATCATCTGTATACACCACCTGCTGCTTTGACTTTAGAGCGGCATATATTATATTTATTGAATGTTCTATGCTCCAAAGCAGTTCTTAGAGATACTGACTCTACTCCTTAGCAGATACACTGTTGAAAGAATAATCCCACGAAAGTACAATCAGGAAACTTGAGAAAGTGCTTTTTCCCCCACTTCGGGATAATTTTAAAGTGAAGAAGAAATTAGAATAATTATGTTCTCCTTATAACTCACTCAGCACATTTTAGGTGCATTCTGTGATTACTTTTTTAATGCTTTGCTATTTGGGTGATGTAATAATCATAGCAAATTTACATAAAGAAATCAGGGAAAATAAAACAGGTTTATTCAAATTTAAGAAAAATAAGCTAAATAAGGCTGGATCATACCAAGAGGTGAAACGCATTTTGCCTTGAATATTCAAAGAATGCGTTAATGATATCTAAGATTCTTCTTTCTGTGATTACGTTAGTTGATAATTATGGAGCTATAATTTCCTATGAGAGCCAGTTGTGTAATTTTCATCAGAAGAATCCTACAAGTCAGACTACCGCTCTACGACATCTGATTTATTCAGTCATTACTTTGAACGATTGGCCCTTCCTGCTTCTTCTCTATGATGACAGAACAGAAAGATGAACATTAGAATATTTATTTCCATGTTTCAGGGTGCCTGCACGAATAACTGTCAGCATCTATGTTTCCGTCTTCTCTGCTTCCTTCATGTCTTTCTATAGCTCATCCACCTTGTCATGACTACAAATCACTTTGTTTGTTTATTCAGTTAGACACATGTCACTTTGGAAAGCCACTACTTGTCAAAATGTTCTTGGATAAAATTCTAAACTGCAATCTGTTCACTCTGTGGCTGAGGTTATCTCACATTTAAAAATAACATATATTTTCTTTTATTTATTTTTGAGACAGAGTCTTGCTCTGTCACCCAGGCTGAAGTGCAGTGGCACAATCTTGGCTCACTGCAACCTCCGTCTCCCTGGCTCAAGCGATTCTCCTGCCTCGGCCTCCCAAGTAGCTGGGATTACAGGCGCCCACCACCATGCCTGACTAATTTTCATATTTTTAGTAGATACAGGGTTCCACCATGTTGCCAGGCTGGTCTGGAACTCCTGATCTCAAATGATCTGCCCACCTTAGCCTCCCAAAGTGCTGGGATTACAGGTGTGAGCCACCGTGCTCGGCCTAAATATATTTTATAATTTAGAACTTTTTTTTTGAGGACAGTATTTTGGAAAGTTCGGTTTTTACATCTGCCCTGATGTTTGTTTTAATAGAAGTTACCCACATGTTTTCTGGTTTAGAATATGTGTGTATTTATATTATACATACAAAGAACATCTACACATTTCTGAATCCTCCTGAATATAATATTGTGTGTTGTATCATACAATGGTGAATTACTGAGGCATGGGCTTTTCTGGAGCTACAGAGATGCCTGTAGTTTTCCTATTGATTTGTAATCTCTTGAGTGAAATCCTGTAGCTAACTGGTTATGAACTTTACCCTATACTCTCATCATAACTAAATGGCATCTAGAGATGTTTCCCCTAGTTTTGTTTGTAGAGGGCTTCTGAAGGAATACAGAAATATGTTCAAACTGTATGAAAGATAATTTTACATAATTCCATCAAGAGCAGCTACTAGCATGTTTGCCATATGGCTTCGCATTTTAAAAGACCATGATTGAACCTTGTGCTACTAATATAACAGAATGAAACTACTACTGCTTCAGACACCACTGATGAGTTAAGAGAGGCTCTGAGAGAACACTGGAGTCCCCTGCTTGGTCAGGAGTCCCACCTTTTCAATGTGTGCTGCATGTGGCACTAGTTATCTGCTCTGCTTAATTTGGGGTGCAAACTGAGCTGCATCCTGATGTCCAGGACATAACTGGAAGGGGTGTAGAGCTTAACATACTGCTATAAAATAGTGAAGCAGGGGGGTTTTTCTGCTTTTTTGTTTTTCCTTACTACTGATTTTCTCAGACTATTATTTCCTGGAGGGAAGGCACTAGCATTTTCTTCCTTTTTTATTTTTTTGAGACGGAGTCTCACTCTGTCAGTCACTCAGGCTGGAGTGCAGTGGCACGATCTTAGCTCACTGGAACCTCCGCCTCCTGGGTTCCAGAGATTCTCCCACCTCAGCCTCCCGAGTTGCTGGGACTACAGGTGTGTACCACCACACATGGCTAATTTTTGTATATTTTGTAGAGACACGGTTTTATCACATTGGCCAGGCTGGTCTCAAACTCCTGACGTCAAGTGATCCACCTGCCTTGGCCTCCCAAAGTGCTGAGATTACAGGCATAAGCCACTGCATCAGGCCCAGCACGAGCATTTTCAAGTACTGGTCTGAAAACTACTTTAGACTGTATATATTTGGAAGGTTAAAATGCACCCTCTCCAACACTCACACAAAAAAAATTGTTTTAAGGAGGAATGAACACTGAAGCAACAATAATCTGAAAAAGTGACCACTAACTATAAACATTTAATTGTATAACATGGTCAAGTTAACATTCTGAACCTTCCAAAAACCTCTGCAAAGTCAAGAGCTAGATTATTTTGCTGAGATTGTGACATTTTTCTCTGGCTATCAGTAAAAGAGTACTAGTATGATATGGTTTAGGACAGGAGGCTAAAGTTAATAGATTAACTTAAGGTCTTGCTTTTCTAGCAAAGCACCCTTCAAGTTGTCTGAGATGCAGCTAGTATGTGGGCAAAATGTTGGAAACACAGTCTAGACAACAGAATTGTGTTTCATATAAATAAATAATATTGATGAGCTTGAGCTGGTCATATTTTGTGAATACTCACTCCTCTTTTGGTTTGCGGCATTTGAAACATGTTTCTTCAGAGCATATTCACTAGCACATTATCAGGTCTACTCCTAGGAACGCTTTTGATTCTTGCTTTTTTTCTCAGATTATTCATTTTTTCCCCTAATATTCACCAAGTCAAGTAACAATATATGTGACCCCATTTGAGTGGCAGAATGTTTTATTTCCCTGATAGTCTAAGAAGAACTGAAAAAAAAAAATCTAGATACTCAGAATAATTACCCACGAATTAAAATCTACTAAAAATATTTTGGTGAAGTCACATGATTTTTTTTTCTTTATTTTAAAAACAAATCCCCCTCCCTCCATTTTTGGTAAACCTTTCTAAAGTACTTTGGCTCACACTCACTGACTCATTGTAGAATGAGACACTCTAGGTGAATCTGTGCTGACAACTCCCACTCAGAGATCTTTCATTGCAACACCAAAGTCAGTCTGTCTTTCACAGTCTAATGGGAAAATCGTTTTGGCGATGAATACGTGAACATCTTAAAATATATCAAAGTATTATACGGTTCCCACTTTAGGCTTTTATAATCTTTAAAAATTCACCTTTACTTTTTTTCTGCCATTTCCAATCCTACAGCATGGATAGCATAAAATGTTGTTACAATCTCGTGAGTTGGAAAGTGGGCAACATTAGCTATCTCTGAACAATACATTACAACATCAGCTATTTATGAACAAGAGCTTACCGTTCTGTACATCCAGCACGTGATGTTTATCTAATGTCCAGCCACCCATGTTGGACGCATCCAATTCATAGCCCTGCAGAATGGCAGTCCTCTTTTCCCACAGTGTCAGGTCCAAACACGACTCATACTCATATCCAACTGACACTGGAATCCAAACAAATCACAGCTCATCTTTCCAACTACTGGTGGAAATGCAATTTATTTTCTTACTTGGAAAAAACTGCCTTTTTCGCATCTGTGTTCTGAGACTGTATTTCCACTTATTTATGAGCAGTTTATTTTTTAATTTAAGAAGATTTCACCATATAAAAGATTTTTTTTAAAAAAAATCTCTAAATATTATTTTCTACTGATTTAATAGAAAATGAATGTTTTTTCCCCATACCACCCCTTCATGAGGGGTTCACAGCACAAAATAAAGTCTGGATTGGGCATCTGGTTAAGTAACTAGATCAGTCAGTCTCAAACAGTGATTAGATAACAACTAAAAATAATGTTTGCCATCTGAATAATTAGAACTCTAGTTTTCAAGAGTGTTAAATTATGGAAAATATTTATGATAAGGAAGGTTCAATGGAACAAAAAAGCTAGCCAGATTATGACATTATGTTGACATATTATTATCAGAAATAAACAAACTAGCAGTAATATGAATAAATCACAGATGAAAAACTTTGGATCCAGAGTTCACAATGAAACAGGGATTTTAAAATTGAGAAAAAATGAAAGGAGAAGTGGCAACTACTGGATTGATTTGAACTAATTCAAATCCAAATTACCTATTAATTTCAGAGTACAATGTTCTATTTTAAGGTAAATACTAATTAAAACAAAAACATATCATTCTTTAGTTTTTTATGTTCTGAGCTTGAGCTTGAAGCTATGCTATATACCTATTCTCTTTCTCTCTGTCTCTCAACATGTCACACTTTGATTGCACTGTCCAGTCATTCAATAAAACAACTGGTTTGACTGTCCTTTCATTGAATGAACTGGCCGTTCTAGTGAAAACAGCTGATGTAATTCATGGACACAAATGTCTGCTATCCTGTTAAACATCAGTATGCATTGAAACTACATTAGTGTTAGATACAGAAAGCAAAAACAAATAAGGAAATCCAGGGAGGTAAAGTTATAAATAAAGATAAGAAGAAAACGGAAAAAGAAAGGGACAAAATAAGGAAAGAAACATGGGGGGAAAAAGGATGTGACAAGCTGAAATCTCATTCAGAGAATTCCTCTATGACATAATTTCAGCCAGAAAAGGCTGATATTTTCTTCTTCTTGCCACATGGAGTACATTCCTTTTCCCACGGTAGATCTAAACCAGCCAAGGTATAATATCCCTAGGATAACCTTATTCTCTTTATATTCTGTTTATCCACTGACTTCCCTGGGTTACAATTACTTTATGATAGTTCTGGCTTTGAGAAAAACTTCATTGCAGCAAAGATTTATCTGGAACTTACCAACAGCTTCAGATAGACCATAGACTTTCTGATTGTATGCATCTGTTTTATCCCATATGAAGGTATAGGCCAAGTTTGGTGAAGCAGGAAACCATTTTTGGAAGAGTCGTCCTACTACAGCTACCATAAGATGAACCTTCATTAAATTAAATGGAATAATAGACTGGGTCATGGTGATCTTGAGAACTGACTTATACCCTGCAGCTCTGGAACTCAAGTAGGAGAGTTTCAAATCCGTTCCTGGAATTGTAGTTTCCTCGTGGAGTACCTAAGTTTGAATAAAGCAGAAGTTTCCAACTGTGATCATATATGACGATTAGATAAAATACATTTATGTAGTATATATTCACTGTATTTGTGAACAGTGACTCTTTGTGCCTTAGTTACTCGTAAAGACAATGTGCTTATTTTAGTTGCTTTAGAGCAACTAAAGTGAAACACGAAAGAGTCACTATTCACAAATATGCATTTCAGCTGTTATCTTATTCAATAATTAACAATAACTCTGCTGCCAGCCCAAATGTCTCTTCCTAAAAGCCTCTTGTCATTTCTTCTGAGTTAATCACACCTCGGGTGCTACTCTTCATACGGGAAACACTGTGACTGCTCCATCAGGCTGACATGCACTGACTTGTTAGTGTAGTAGTCACAGTGGATTCTCACTAACCCATCTTTCACCCCATCACCCTGGAGAATTAGAGCAGACATTTGTAAGATGGTTAGCTCAGAACAGGGGTGCAGTCTAGGCCAAAGATCTGGCCTGTGCCAGCTGGCTCATTAGGGACTAAACCAATACCTATAGCCTCATCAGCTGGCTGCTCACAGCCTATAAAGACAGTGAGGATAACAAAAAACACCCAGTCATTTGGGTTAAATTGTAGCAAATTCCATATCCATGTTGAGAGGTAATGTAATAATAGCACATTGTCATAATTAAAGATTCAGCTCCAACTTACCATGGATTTTTGATATGATGGTAAATTAGCTAATAATTTAAAGCTCCATAAAATTTCTCCTAAAGAGCAACTAATATGTTATTAACTGCACATAGAACATATCAATTCACACTTTTTTATTTGAAACTGAACTGTAAAAATGAATATAATTATGTGCATAAGAATTATCTCCTTTACAAATTAAAAAAATTATACTCTTAACCCCATAGATTACCAGTCAGTGTAACTAGCTCAATGAATGCCGACAATATTTATATTAACAAATGCAAAATACATTATGCCAAAATATATTTTGAAAAATGTATTTTAGGTAGCATATACAATTTTTCTAAGGAGTTCAGATTCTCTTTACCAATGCTCCTGTTAGTTTGGTGAATAAGAACAACTCTTCATAGGCTTTCTACATAGGCTGTAAGTGCAAGGCTATCTGTGTTCAAGAACGTGCACCAGGAACTCACTACTTTCTCCACGAAGAATTAAACAGTACTCTCAAAGGCTTCCTCATATTGCCCTATCAAGATTCACTATTCAGACAGAAAGGGCTGCCTTTTCATGTTGGAAAGATCTTAGAATACTGATTCAGTGTTCAGCAATGTTCCCCCTCTCCCCAACACCTCCACATAGAACAGTTAAAGATGATGTGTATCTGCCACCTCCAAACTTTAATAACTTCAGTAAAACCCTCCAAGACCCCTTGTACTGAGGGTAGAGCTGTCAGCTTCAATATAAACAATCACACAGTTGGAGGTAGCACGAATGAATGGATGAAGGAAGCTTCCATTCTGGCCTGTCAGTCGGTGTTGGCATGAAGAGGGACGTGATGCAGTACAGTAGAGTAAAGGCATTTCTAACATAGATACACGGATACACGAATTTATTACCATTGGAGTTTTCCTTCAAACATGGTAACTGAATTCAGCCACAAAACGGTCTTAAGCAAAATAGTTTACAAACATATAGAAACTTTTTAGACCCGGGGAAACCATTAAATTGAAGACTGAGGGTACTTTTGTAAGACTATAGGTTGTTAGGGTGAATGGTTTAAAGATAACTCATTGTTCTCCCATAATCAGTGAAATATCAAGGAGTTAGTTTGAAAAATAGATTCTGTGACTCCAGAATGGCCCTGATAATATGTGATTTAACCCTAAAGCCCATCATTTGCTTCCTTTTATTTTCAAAATTATTTCTGATACATTTGATAGGTTTTCCATGAGTAAGGGACTCTCTTATGAATATTATATGTATTTCCTGTGACCTTCCAGAAGCTGCCCCTCTATTTCAAAATATCAGGTGTTGTGCTTGATTTTAATATCTGTAATTTTGTTCATTAAAGCATGTGTTTCTCTGATGTAATTTAACTTGACCATGTTATTTTGCATTAGTAGGAAAGGTAAATCCAGCCAAAGTGGGAAAATAAACCATCAGGCCTACTTTTGCCAGCTGCGTGAGCCGTAAATCCTATTCCTGATCCCGTTAAATATTCGGTTAGGAACCATGTCCTGCCAATTCTATCTTCCAATCCCTGTCTAATGTGTTCCCTCTTCTTCATTTCCACTACCATTGTGATTGCGAGGCCCTCTCCATCTGAGCCCTGGATATGCATGGATATACACTTCACAAGAATAGCCTGCTCACTCATTTCTCTTTTTTATCAATATCTTCTGCACTTCTTTCAAGTGCGTTTTGCCACTTGAGTTAACTTTAGAGAAATGCTGAAAAAACTCCACTGGGGCCTTGGTTCCGCATCACATAAAGACTTCAAGGTCTCCACTAGATTGCTTCTCAGGGCCATTGATAACCTGGTCCCGGAGTCATCTTCTGCCTCCTTCCCCATTATCCCCTCTACAACATGACTTGTTTTTGCCACTCCACTGTTGCTTACACATCTTCAGTCTGAAACATGCTTTCCTCCCTCTCCAGCCTAATCCTTGTTTAAGACCAAACTCCTCAGTGATTCTTTCTTTGGCTTACTTAGGAATTGACCTCTCCTTTGAACTTGTATCATTCTTCATTAAAACCTTTATCACATTTAGAACGGCAGGATGCACGTCTTCTTCTTTTTATCCTAGTAAAGTATCTTGTACATAGTAGGCTCTCAGTAAATTTTTATGAAATATTTGCCTACTGTATGAATGAATGAATGAATGAATGGAGAAAAGACTCCATGTATTCATGGAATTGTTGACTATCTGAAACCCATTTTAATGTCCTAGTTTGCTAGAAATTTGGCACCTACAGACAGGTACTGACTCTAGGTAAAGTCTATTTTAGGACTGACTAGGAAGTTTAGAGTACCTGCAAGATGGGCCTGGGGAGGAAGTAGTAAACTGATTGAGGTTACAATGAACTTCTTAAAGTTTCAGCTCCAAGTTGGCTTGACCATTTTACAATGAATCCCTGAGGTGTTGCTGCTGCAACATCTTTGCCTGTGAGCCTTTTTGACTTTTTGTTATCCTAGACCTTTCTGGCTCACCTCTTGTAGTCTCTATCTGTACTCCCTCCCTAGGTTTATGCTTTATATTTATATGCGAATGACTCCCAAATTTACCTCTTTAGTTTCAACCTCTTCCCTGGACTCCACTCTTCCGTGTCTGCTTCTACCTCCAAAGACTTGCCCTATCAAGATTTACTTTAGTTTGCTTTAGAGCAACTAAAGTAAAACACGAAAGAGTCACTATTCACAAATATGCATTTGAGCTGTTATCTTATTCAATAATTAAAATTATTATTTCTCCTGTGGACAACTAAGGTTGCCTCCTAACTGGTCTCCTTGTTTCCACCCTTGCCCAATATAGAATATTCTCAGCATAGAAATTCCTTAAAGGAGGAAATCAGTGACTGTCACTGCTCTGCTTAAACACCTTCAATGGCTTCCAATTCTCAAAGAGTTATCTTTGCCATGGTCTTCAATGGCTTGTGATTTACTTACTGCCGCCTTCACTCCAGCCGTGCCTGCTGTCCTTTTTGCCACTCCTTGAACAAGCCAAGAATCCCCTTCTATTTTCAGGGCTTATTCTTTTACTTTCTTAAAGTTTGTGCTGAAATGTCACCTTATTGAAGACATTTTCTCAAACTATACTATGTAAGATCATACCTCTATCCACTGTCCCCTGCTTTTTTATTATTTTTTGATAAGTCTCATCGCAACCTGATGTATTTCTTGTTGACTGCCTCTCTCCACTCATGAGTTGGGAAGCTCAGTGAGAGCAGGTACCTCATCTGAGTGGTTTACTGCTTTGTTCTCACATAACAGCGCCTGGTATAGAACGGGTGTTCAAGAAATATCGGGCGAATGAATACGACAAAGCTGCTATGTGCTAGTGTATTTTAATGACCACAGATTTTTCCTTACCTCTTTACGAATACAGTCTATTATGATTATATATATATTTTTGAGACAGGATCTCACTCCCGGCACCCAGGCTGGAGTGCAGTGGGACTCATGGCTCCTGCAGCCTTGACCTCCCCGGGCTGAAGTGATCCTCCCACCTCCGCCTCCTGAGTAGCTAGGACTACAGGTGCACGCCACCACACCTGGCTAATTTTTTGTATATTTTGTAGAGACAGGGTTTTGTCATGTTGCCCAGGCTGGTCTCAAATTTCTGGGCTCAATCCATCCTCCTGCCTTGGCCTCCCAAAGTGCTGGAATTATAGTAGTGAGCCACGCTGCCTGGCAATGTCCATTATTATTATACCTAATGCCCTACTTTTAAGATCTGAAAGTTTTTTCTAACTGGAAACGTGGGATGGAACACAATCCTCAGCTATTTCAGTAGATGAAACGAATGGGGAATGCATGGCTATTTCTTAAAAAGTTATATTAATGAATATTTTCTGTCAAAACTACCTTTTCCAAAACACTTTTTACTTATAACAATAATTAAACAGTAAGTCATTGAGACTAACAGCCATGGGCAATAGTGAGTGGTGTCAGTAGCACTTGGTACAATGTCAGTCAAGCTGTCAGGTACATTTAGGCACTAAAGTTTTTTTTCAATTAACAAATAAATGAACAAAGACATTATTAGTGATTGAGTTTAAGCTATAGTTTCATTTGACTATTATTAATAAATATATACGGTATATCCTGAAGAAAAAATATTTTGTTTGAGTAGATCTTTAAGAAATAACTAGAAAGGCTGGGCGCGGTGGCTCACGCCTGTAATCCCTGCACTTTGGGAGGCCGAGGTGGGCGGATCACAAGGTCAGGAGATCGAGATCATCCTGGCTAACATGGTGAAACCCTGCCTCTACTAAAAATACAAAAAATTAGCTGGGCTTGGTGGCAGGTGCCTGTAGTCCCAGCTACTTGGTAGGCTGAGGCGGGAGAATGGCGTGAACCCAGGAGGCGGAGCTTGCAGTGAGCCAAGATTGCACCACTGCACTCCAGCCTGGACGACAGAGCAAGACTCTGTCTCAAAAAAAAAAAAAAAAAAAAAAAAAAAGAAAAAAGAAATAACTAGATATCCTACTATAACAATGTCTACTCTAGGACACACAAACACACACACACACACCAACACACACTATATAATTCATTCTATAGAATTATTTAAAGATAGCACTGGAATTCTATAATCCTTTTTTTTTTTTTTTTTTTTTTTTTTTGAGACAGGGTCTCACTGTGTCGCCCAGGCTGGAGTGCAGTAGTGTGATCTCGGCTCACTGCAACCTCTGCCTCCCGGGTTCAAGCGATTCTCCTGCCTCAGTCTCCCAAGTAGCTGGGACTACAGGTGCCCATCACCATGCACGGCTAATTTTGTTTTGTATTTTTAGTAGAGATGGGGTTTCACGATGTTGGCCAGGCTGGTCTTGAACTCCTGACCTCATGATCTGCCCGCCTCGGCCTCCCAAAGCACTGGGATTACAGGCGTGAGCCACCGTGCTTGGCCTCTATAACCTATTTTTAAGATTCTCTGGCAAAACATGATCTGAAGATCTTGTATTTACAAGTATTGCCTGTGAGAATATTTTACCTGTGTTTCAGGAATGATGGGACTGTCTTCAGGAGAAGATCTGAAAAAGGTGGATAAAGGTGATGACACAATGATGGGATTTGGCCTCACGAATCCACTCAGATCACAGCTGGGAATATCATTCTCTTCTTTTTTCATGACTAGGGTATCCATCACATAAAAGACATTCCATGGAATCCACACAGTATGATACTGAGTGAGGAATGGGGATCGTTCAAATACCAAAGTTAGAGAGGCCCCACCATTTGCCACCAAGTCAAACCTAAGAAAAAACAAGGTATGCTTAGTGCATTGTCTGGATCCCATATAACTACCAATACACACCTCCTTAAGTTAATATGCTTTAAAAAGAAAATCAACTTTTTCTCCCAACGTTTATACGAAATATTTTCAGATCTATAGGAATATTCCAAGAGTTATACAATAAATACTCGTATGTCCTATGTGTATTCACCAAGTTGACCAATTTTTTTTCCAAATTTGCTTTCCATTGACTCTTTTCTCGGAACCACCTGAGCTCAAGTTACAGACATTATAAAATATTACCCCTAAAGAGTTCAACATACATCTGCCGAGACAAACAGCATTCTCCTACAAAACTACAGTACTGTCACTATGCCTTAGAAAGTAAAATCAACTTCTGAAGAAATATGTGAGTATATGACTTTAAATCTCTGCCATATGTACTGTCACAAGTTTCTAGAGTCTAAAAGTTGCTGCATTTCCATATTAAAAAGGACAATCAAACATGACAGTGGTACAGGAAGGTCTAGTTTTTATATTTCAAATCCTTCAGAGATAGTGTGATGGGACTAACTCACATTCCATCCTGGCGGGTAATAGTATATCCATATTCTGGGTAATGGAAAAACGAGACATTTACTCCAATAAGTGGAGTTCCGTCAGCAGTCAGTACTTGGCCCCTGATGACAGATGCAAGGCTGTTGGAAAAGCAGAAGAATGAGAATGAACATCTGTCTTTTCAGGCCAACATTATCATGATTTATAGATAATTCAACCTAAGGATAAAATAACACAATGCTCTGCAATCCATCGTTATTCACAAAAACCAGACCTGAAATACTCGCAAGACAATGTCCCTTTTAATTCAGTGTAATGCATATTCTCTAAATGCCTTGTGTTTACCCTGGGTTTTAATTTGTGGCAATCTGTTTTTTGGAGTGTTATCAAGACTAATAATTTAGAGATGAATTTTTAAAATGATAAACTCTGTGCTTTTTTCATAAGTCATATATATGGTGCTCACATGAAGAAAAGTAGACTCTCCAATTAATTCTGAGGCAATCAGTAAATCTTCAGGGACCAAGAAGTATAAGATTTAAGGGGGCAATAAGGAACATTTGTACAACAACTTTGAATCAACTGCTGGCTATAACTGCATTAATGCTGTTAAATTACTGCAGACCCAGGAATTCTGGTGTAAATCATCTTCTTTTGCTCAGTGAGACACAAGACACCTGCTTTCACTTACTGCTTTACTTTCAGGTCATTACTGCTCTGTAAAGCACCAGTCATACAGCTTATGCAATCTTACTGCCATGCCGTCAGCAGTTCCATTACATTAATTCATAATTTATATTATTTAGTGAGCTCAGCTAAAAAAAAAAAGTGCACTTCTGTTCTGCCTTTTGGGGTCTTTTCACTGCTTCTTTTGAAACATTTCCAACTGTGCTAACAAAATCAACTAGTTAAATGAAGATTTATTGACTCTTTAATGTAATGTCCTGTTATGTTTCAGGTACTGAAATTGACAAAGTATGTGAACTGTGTCAAAAATGCTTGAAATGCAAAGTTTGGTGAAGAATCTGCAGAAAGAGGAAAAACTGTATTTCAAAACAGAACTTTCCTCAGGTTCACAGTCATGAGTATTTCACATAAAGTGTACGTAAACTGTTGATAACATCATCACAAATCTACATACGGAAAAGAAGCATTAACCTCTTATTGAAAGGACTTTCTCCAGGTATAACATGGGTGCTATCAGATCCTATAAGAAAACTGATTCGATCGTAAAAGGATTTGGCAGCTTGCTGAGAAGGCGATTGAAGGCTTTGGCTAATGATGTCCTGAGGATCCGGCAGGCCCCGACAATAGGGCTGATTCTGGCAGGAACTCTGTAGGCAGCAATCGGGATCCATGCAGTCAATGAGTCCATCTGTAGAGAGAAATGTTCCCCAGTAAGAGAATTTTCCTTTTGATGCCATAATGTGGAATCAGTTTTGTTTCTTGACTTTTTTTTTTTTTCCACATCAAGTGATTTCCCACTGACTATCTGATAGTAATTTCTATGAGGCATACTTTTTGAAACCAGAAGAAATAGAAATACAATAGTCATATGCCACACAATGACAGACCATATATAAAAGAGTGGTCCCATAGATAATAATGCTGTATTTTTATGGTACCTTTTCTAGGTTTAGATACACAAATACCACTGTGTTACAACTGCCTCAGTATTCAGTAGAGTAACATGCTGTACAGATGAGTAGCCTAGGAGTGTAGTGGGCTGTGCCATCTAGATTTGCGTAAGTACATGCCATGATGCTCCCACCATGATGAAACTGCCTAACAACTATCTCAGAACATATCCCCATCATTACATGACACAAAAATCTACTTGCAACTGCCTTCATAGAGAGTAAATATTTAGATTAGAGATGGCTGAAAAGAATCGTATAATGTTTGTTCTGAGTAAGAAAAAAAATTAGTGATTAGAACAATCTATTGGTAGCAGTATGAATATGGGTTAGTTGTAAGTAAAGCTACTCAAATATTCTATATTTTAGAGAAAATGCACGAGGGGTTAGCATAGTAAGTGTGTATGGTAAATAGGAATCTATGAGGACGAAGCTCTAAAATTTGGGAGAGGGTCAGAAAGTGAAAGTTTATGAAGTGTAGCAAACACAAATCAATATAAAATGGATGAGATTAGCCAACCATCTTTCAATAAAATAGCTCTTCTGGCCGGTGCAGTGGCTCATGCTTGTAATCCCAGCACTCTGGGCGGCTGAGGGGGGCATATCACCCCAGGTCAGGAGTTTGAGACCAGCCTGGCCAACATGGTGAAACCCCATCTCTAAAATTAGCCAGGCATGGTGGCAGCTGCCTGTAGTCCCAGCTACTCAGGAGGCTGAGGCAGGAGAATCACTTGAACCCAGGAGGCAGAGGTTGTAGTGAGCTGAGATCACGCCACTGCACTCCAGCCTGGGCAACAGAGCAAAACTGTCTCAAAAAAAAAAAATTCTTCTAAGGAAGGTTAAGTGTGTTCCAGATAAAATCAGGCATTTCCCAAATACTAAACAAGAGCCTGGACTCCTAGAATACACTCACTAAAATGGAGGTATTAATTAAAATGTGGTAAATGTAAATCAGCCATAATATTAGAAATAATAAGAAATCCATCATGAAAAATTGACCCATAGTATTGATGGCATAAAAAGAATAATGGACGAGAAGAATTTGCCAGTGATTTCTCCAGGAACATCAAAAGGAAACTACACTCAATGGCCCATGTAAGTATCCTGTTTAAAAGCTATAACCATCCATTAGTGGTTGAGTGTTTCAGGTTATGATCATTTGACAACATTATCCTTTAAGGTCAGGCTTTACTGACCAGTTGAAAAACATGAATTTTCTTTTTTTTTTTAAGACTGAGTCTTCCTCTGTCACCCAGGCTGGAGTGCAGTGGCACGATCTCAGCTCACTGCAACCTCCGCCTAACTGGTTCAAGTGATTCTCCTGCCTCAGCCTCCTGAGAAGCTGGGACTAAAGGCACCTGCCACCATGCCCGGCTAATTTTTGTATTTTTAGTAGAGACAGGGTCTCACCATGTTGACCAGGCTCATCTTGAACTCCAGACCTCAAGTGATCCACCCACCTAGGCCTCTCAAAGTGCTGGGATTATAGGTGTGAGCCACTGAGCCCAGCTGAAAACATGAATTTTTATCTCCTTGGTAATTACATTTATTGGTATAGATTAATAAAAATATCAGTTTCTGAAGACTTTAATCATTCTTAGGAGAACTGACAAAATAGTTTTAAAATCTTCCAACTTAAGTCTGGGTCTGACCACTATGATAGCAAGCTCAGCTGAAAATATCTAGATGACCATTACGTTTTATTTATACAATTAAAAAAAAGTTTTATTTTTTAAAAAAACTATACTAGCCATTGATTTAAGTTAGGCTATTCTTATTAATAGAATATTAGCTCGCCCCTTCGTTATCTGACAGCAAACTGAGGTAAAAGAAAACAAACAAAGTTGAATTAAATTGCCCAGTCTAAAAGGCAGGTCAGCAACAACGCAGGTAAGGTAAGAAACAAGATGTGAGGAGGCCTGGCTCAGCAGGTCATTTTGGCCATCTGAAGAATAAACGAAGTGGACACTGTGCTTCCCCAGACCCATTTCCCGTTCTTTGGGCAACAGATGAAACTTTTCGTTTGCGTATCCGGCCTTCCCCACCTCTCAGGCCATGTGCATAACCTTCCCTTCCTGTTTGGTTCAGAAATGTACAGGTGACCTAACATGTCTAACAAGAGTGAATTTCACAAACGATCTAAAAAGAGATTGTTACTCCTCAACCAGGCTTGATCTGTGAGGCTGTGTGGCTGGGATTGCTGCAGCCACCTTGCTGCCGTTATAGACGCTGCTGGGAATGGAGCCATCCCCAGGCACGTGGAGCAAGGGCTGGAGCAAAAACTAACAGGTCAGGCACAGACACAAAAACCTTTGAGGTTTTTGCCATAAGCTGCACTTGACCTCCTGGGTTTTTCAGTTATAGAAACTAAGGCATTCCCTTTTTCCTTAAGTCTGTTTGAATTAAATTTTCTGTCACCTGAAATTGACAGAGACCTAGCTTATCCAGAGACAGTAACTAAAAATCTCTTCACTATTTCCTTTGTAGTTGGGGGAGGGGGGAAAGGCTTAATAAGTGAATATCCGAATTAAATTTATGAAGTTGGACTCTTTTAGCACTAATATTTTAAGTTTTTTGTTACCATAATTTCCATACACATGAAAATGTGTGGGTCAGGATTTCTGATAAGCAGATCTGATTACACACGGTTTCCTTATGATAGTATGTATTTTCATGTCTGTTATATTTCTAAGATAATGAGTTGTTAATCATTTGAAACTGCATGTTTATTTCCCTGGAAAAAACCTAAAACCATGTTTTAAGAAAATCAAGCCAGGCGCGGTAGCTCATACCTGTAATCCCAGCATTTTGGGAGGCCGAGACGGGTGGATGACCTGAGGTAAGGAGTTCGAGACCAGCCTGGCCAACATGGTGAAACCCCATCTCTATTAAAAATACAAAAAAATTAGAGGGGCATGGTGGTGGGTGCCTATAATCCCAGCTACTCGGGAGGCTGAGGCAGGAGAATTGCTTGAACCCAGGAGGTGGAGGTCGCAGTGAGCCGAGATCGCGCCACTGCACTCCAGCCTGGGTGACACAGCAAGACTCCATCTCAAAGAAAAAAAAAAAAAAAGAAAATCAAATGAAACTGAGTTTGGAAATTTCATATCAATTTATCAAAATATTACTTTCCTAGGCAAAAGGGCATGAAGATGAAAAATGTGTAAATATTTCTCAATATTTCTAGTGGAAGAAACACGACACTGTGCTATTGGCTTAGTTTTCATGAGGATATATAATAATAATGTAAAACATGTTCTGTCTCTCTCAAAGAAATAGAAGCATAGCTGTTAAGATTCAGAATTCTAAAGCAGTAGACTGTTGACCTACTGCTCCAGTATAATTTCTGGCATCAAAAAAACAATTAGCCAGGCACAGTGGCTCATGCCTGTAATCCCAGCACTTTGGGAGGATCACTTAAGCCCAGTAATTCAAGACAGGCCTGGGCAACATAGCGAGACCCTATCTCTACAAAAAGTTAGAAAACTTAGCCAGGTATGGTGGTGTGCACCTGAAGTCCCAGCTGCTTGGGAGGCCGGGGTGGGAGGATCACTTGAGCCCAGGAGTTCCACGGTGCAGTGAGAGATGATCCCATCACTGTGCTCCAGCCTGGGCCACAGGGAGAGACCCCGTTTCAAAAAAAAAAAAAAAAAAAAAAAAACAAGAAAAACCCAAAATAACAAACAAAAATTTTTTTAAAACCTCAACCTTTCCATCCCAATTCATAGTTATATGTTGATGTTTATGAGGAATCTTTCAAATGTGTTTTATGATATAGTACATTTAGTTCTTATTTGATGGATTTAGAATGGGTACATATGCTTGGGAGAATAACACCACAAATATCTGATATTCTTGCAGGTTTTCCCTTGTAGTCATTCTTCAACAAAAGTAGAAATGACTCAATAGGAAAAGTATTTCCAAATATTATATTTTATCTCCATTAATCTGGTAAGTTAAGGGTTAAGTGCTCCTTACCCTCTTCTCCCCGCCATAATGCTCCCACAGTGTCTTCCCTTAGGCAATAGATGGTACAGTTGCCAAAGAGGAATGCTCAAATTTAGTCATTCATCTTTGTTAGTTTATAAAAAGCAAATGTACATCTGGCATGTAGTCTGCAGGTCATAAAACTGCATGAGATTGACACCTTCTGAACCAATCAGCTGGAAATGCATTTTTACAAGCCTCTCTGCTAACATCAATCAGAGAAAGATCTCATTTTCAACAGCCGAGGTGCAGGGACACACTGTTTGTTATTTTTCTGCAGAGTTTATCAGTAACTTGCCCAAGCAAGTGACGGATGGTTATGAATCTGGCTTCCTATAACTTGAGAAAACATTTTTCATTTTTTGGTCTGTATTTACACGGCAGCTAAGGCTATCTAGTATAACTAAGTTGATTACCCACTTGCCCAAATGTATAGAGTGGTAAAATTGTCTTTGTGGAATAGCTTCTCAGAAATCATTGAGATTCCATTTTAGTTTCAGGAATACTAGGTTGGCTTAAATTTATATTGGTATAGAAGCCATATCTAATAGCATTAATCATAAAAATCTACATAAATCAGAAATGCTCAAAACCCGCTGAATAATAACTGCAGTGATCAGTTAAGAGCCTGTCTTTCTTCCATTTAGGCTTTGCAATCTACGTGGTACTCTGATGTACTCATCACACTGTTTATGCTTCCCTCCACTCAGTCCGTAAAATTATTGCTCTTGTTAGCTTTTCTGTCTATTATTTTTAAACATGCTCTTGTCTTTCTTTGGGCATTTTCACTGGTCTTTTACAGTGGCTGGCAAAGTTATTTTGCAGAGCCAAAGAGTAAATACGTTCAGCTTTGTGGGTCATATAGTCTCTATGGCGACTGTTCAACTCTGCCTTCAATATGTCAATGAATGGGCATGAATGTGTTCCAATAAAACTATTAAGAAAATCAGGCTTTGGCTTAGAGGTCACTGTTTGCCAATCCCTGGTCCTGCTTCAAGGTCTCTATCCTGTCCTATTTCCTATTATTCTTTACATCACTCTTGATTTTTTTTTTCTGGCAAATTTAAACAATACACATTTTGTTGGATTATTAAAACTCTTGACTACAGGTCTTTTCCTAGGTTACCTTCTATGCTGGCTTTACGCTGCTTGTCAATACTCTCATTTTCTTCTTTCAAGGAGCTATGGATATTTTTATTTGTTTTTCAAAACCTTGGTTTACAGACTAGATAAAAAGTCATGACTTTTCTTTTTTACTCAAAAGATAATTGATACCCACTGTCCTTCCCCACAGTATTCGGTACTTCCCCCCCACCCCTCAACCTCCAAGTTTCAAGTCTGAATTAGAAATTCCCATGTAATATTTTATTTGTGGAATTCAGAATTTTAAAAGTATACAGGTGTAACTTTTGTTATTCTTTTCAGTCACACTCTGTAATATGCATGAAACTCATTTATTCATTTCTGGATTGGGATCATGCTAGGTTTTCCACACATTCTTGGTTGTCTACATCAGTGCTCTCCTGGTGGCTTCGGACCTCATGTTCACATCATTTCAGTGCTAATGACTCCAGGCTGGTCATTCTCCTGAACTACAAAGCCACAAACTGCCTTCAAGATACCTGGCTTGGATATTGCACAGGCATCTAAAACTTAACATGTGTAATATGATTTAACATGTCTGTATATGATCTTCTCCTCCAAATACGCTGCTTCTCAACTTCCTATTTCAATGAATGGTTCCACCACCCACCCCGCTCAGCTTCTCAAAGTAGAAATCTGAACGCTATCCTGGACTCCTCGTCTCTTCCTTTTTCTGGCACCTAATCAATCACCAGTTGCTTTTCTTCATCTCAAATCTCTCTTGAATTAGTCTATTTCTTTCTCTTTCCCTGAAACTACCCATCAGGCCATCATGGTCCTCTCTTGACAAATTCTTAACAACAGTGTGTTTTCCCAGGTTCCAGTCTTGCCCCAACTATCCATTCTCTACCTGTTAGCCAGAGAAACCCGATCTGATTGTTTCACTTCTCTGGCTAAAATGCTTCCTTTACTTGATCTCCACTGCCTTCTGAGTAAAGTCACAACTCCTTAACATGGCTTATAAGACCTTTCACCATAATCGTTTCCTCTGCCCGGAGATCTCTAACCTTCTTGCTTACTTCTCCACATAGTCCTCAATTTCTTCAGCAATCATCTCAGACAACTGTCTCCTTAAGCTCGAGGGCTCATCTAGTTCACTATCCATCCCTACTGTCGTATCCCCAGAGCCTTGCACACTTGCTGGCGCCAAGTAGGCATTTAATACATTTGCTAAATGAAGGAAAAAACGAATTAAGTTCCTGAAGATTGTGAATTCTAAACAGTTGAAAAGGCTTAGAAGCACGAGAGATGCCCTGCTTTTATTCTATCATGCTTTCCCTACCCTCAGACACTATGCTAATCCTTGAATTCCTATTTCTTTTTTACTCCAATAGGTACTTAAAAATGTTCTTGATTAATTGAATATTAAGCAATCCACAGAATTATAAAAAGTATTAGAAGAAATTATATGAAATCCTATAACACTATGTCTAATCTCAGAAAGGCTCTACTTAGAAGACACGTAACCCAGAAGTCACAACTAAAGAGATAAACCTCAGACAAATTTATGTCATATCAACTGAAAGCTTCTGCCTGCACCAAAGTTAAAAGATAAGTGAAAACCTGGGATAAAATATTTGTAACACACCTAACAAAGAATAAGTGGAATATATAATGAAGTCCTAAGTGTTAAAAAAGAAAATATCAAGCAGTTCAATAGAAAAAAACAAGGGAAATAAATAAGCAATTAGCAAAAAAAGAAATAAATATAAAGATCATCAATCTAACTAATAATTATGAAAATGCAATTAAAATAAAAATGGGGTCATTTTCATTCATCAGACAAAATTGATATTTTTCATTTGGTTCAACATTTTTGTTTACTTAAAATAATTACAGATAGACTATGAACACCTTCAGATTGATGAAGTGTTGCAAAGCAATTGAGTAGTAGCTATCAAAATTAAAAATTAAAATACCTTTTGAACCAGCAAGTTCACCTCTAAAAATCCATCCTAAAGAAATATTTGTACATTCACACACAGATTTTATGCAGATACACACTCACACACACACAAATTCGCTACAGATTTGTCTCTATACTAAGAGCAAAAAAATCAGAAACAATTAAATTATCATCAGTGTAGCAGTGGTGAAATTAATTAGTACACCATGTTTCTGTTGTAAAGAATGAGATGGGCCTTTGTGTATGGGCATGAAAAAAATCTCTAAGATATCGTCCTTGGAAGAATCAAATTTAGAACAGTATTTATTTAAGTTTAATAACATAAATGTGCGTATGAATTCACTGAGATGCTCACCAAGTTACTGATGATGGCTCACTCTTCTGACAATGAGAGTGTAGTATCTGTGTACCATGACTACTAATAATACCCCTTGCCTTAATGCAGGGGTTCTTAATCTGGAAAGATGTGTAGCCTGGAGGCCCATTTCTAAAGAGATGCCACGCAGTGCCCATGTCTACATTCTTAAGCTTCAGGTGGCAGCTGATGGGCGCGGCTGTAAAAGAGACGGGAGACTTTTAGACCGGATGCGGTGGCTCATGCCTGTAATCCCAGCTCTTTGGCAGGCCGAGGTGGGTGGATCACTTGAGGTCAGGAGTTCGAGGCCAGCTTGGCCAATGTGGTGAAATTTCGTCTCTACTAAAAATACAAAAATTAGACGGGCCTGGTGGCAAGCACCTGTAATTCCAGCTACTCGAGAGGCTGAGGCAGGAGAATTGCTTGAACCCAGGAGGCAGAGGTTGCAGTGAGCTGAGACTACACTATTGCATTCCAGCCTGGGCAACAAGAGCAAGACTCCGTCTCAAAAAAAAAAGAAGGGAGACTTTTAGTACCAACCCGTGTGGCTCTGATTTTCCTCTTCTTCTAAAACCCATTAAGATGCAGTGGTTAGGCCGGGCGCGGTGGCTCACGCTTGTAATCCCAGCACTTTGGGAGGCCGAGGCGGGAGGATCACGAGGTCAGGAGATCGAGACCACGGTGAAACCCCGTCTCTACTAAAAATACAAAAAATTAGCCAGGCGTGGTGGCGGGCGCCTGTAGTCCCAGCTACTCGGAGAGGCTGAGACAGGAGAATGGCATGAACCTGGGAGGCGGAGCTTGCAGTGAGCCGAGATTGCGCCACTGCACTCCAGCCTGGGCGACAGAGCAAGACTCCGTCTCAAAAAAAAAAAAAAAAAAAAAAAAAAAAAAAAAAGATGCAGTGGTTAAACCTTATGTTCCTTGAGTCCTAGCAGGAAGCTACTGAAGTCCTTTGCTTTCTAGGGCACAAGCTGGATTTTTTTCCCCCAGAATGGGATTCACTATCCTCTAAAAATTCTGTGGATAGCCAAAGGGTTCAGAGTAACCTGAATCTCCTTTTCACTTTAGGTAGGATGCAGTAGTCTTTCAAACTAATAGTAATTTCCCCCCAAACCATCATTTACCTGAATAATACAGCGTAATGCTCTGAGACTCTAAGCACCACTCTATGTCTGATAATATCTAGATTCATTGTGGGAAATACTTGTGATCTCTTGTAATTTTTTCTTTTTTTTTAAACTCCCTCTCCCCCGCTTCCTTTCCAGTGCTGTTTCCTGCCATTTCATTATTTTTATTTTTAAATCTGTTTTTAGAGAACATAATAGTCCCACCTTCCTGCTAGATTTTTAAAAATTCTATTTTCAAACATTTCCTTATTTTCATTTAGTAATCTACAAATATAGATCTCTCCATTCATTATACTCATTCTCATGTTTATATTAATATTTCATCCATTTGTTTTCAATCCTTCACTCCCCTTTTCTAGTGATAGCACATTCCTACTTTTTCTTGCAGTTTGTGTGTGTGTGTGTGTGTGTGTGTGAGACAGGGTCTCACTCTTTTACCCAGCCTGGAGTGCAGTGGTGCAATCATGGCTCACTGCAGCCTTGACCTCCCCAGGCTCAGGTGATCCTCCCACCTCAGCCTCCTGAGTAGCTGGGACTAAAGGCGTGTGCCACCACGCCTGGCTGATTTTTATATTTTTTGTAGAGATGGGGTCTTGCTATGTTGGCCAGGCTGATATCAAACTCCTGGGCTCAAGTAATCCACCCTCCTCAGCCTCCCTAAGTGGGAGGATTACACGTATGAGCCACTGCACCCAACTTTCTTGCAGTTCGAATTGTATTTTTGCTTCTTTTGCTTATTTATCTAATTATTTATTTGTTATTTCTATCTTTCTTATTTCTGAATAACCTCAGTTGACTTGTGCTTTCTTCTCAACTGTAATCAGCCCCTACAGACTTGAAAAAATGGCCTGTTTTAGGTACATCTTCCTGATATACCCCCAACAAAGTAATAATTCTAAAGGATAAAAGATAACTCTAGGCCAGGCACAGTGGCTCATGCCTGTAGTCCCAGCACTTTGGGGGGCCGAGGGAGGCGGATCACAAGGTCAGGAGTTCGAGACCATCCTGGCCAACATGGTGAAACCCCGTCTCTACTAAAAATACAAAAATTAGCCAGGCGTGGTGGTGGGCGCCTGTAGTCCCAGCTACTCGGTAGGCTGAGGCAGGAGAATCACTTGAATCCGGGAGGCAGAGGTTGCAGTGAGCTGAAACCACGTCATTGCACTGCAGCCTGGGAGACAGAGCGAGACTCCGTCTGGTAAGATGTATTATTCTCGCCAGGAGTTATGCTTTGATATTCCACCATTCTTGCACAAAGTTTAGTATGTATCTTTTAAAGTCATTCTTCTGCCCTCAACCAGCCAGTCTCTAGGACAGGGCTTGAGTCTCATGCCTCAGGTACCCACAGGGGAGCTGGCCACTGGAGGACCAGGCAGGGATGCAAGGTGTCAAAGGAAACTGACTAGATCTCCCTCTGGAGAAGATGGGAGCTTGGTAACGACTGCCAGGGACAATGCACTGTGGAGAAATCATCTTGTTAAAAAGTATCTTAAGTTTCCATAGAGATAGAATTATCTCTGGCAAGCTATTGCATTTTGGTGCTTGCATAGTGAGACCATCATTTGGAGAGCTATTTAAAGTCAAGCAACCCCTTGCTGAATGAGAGTCTTCGCAGCAGGCTAAATAAAAGCAATGATGCTTTTAAAAGTATATGGGGAGAATTAGATAGCTGCCTTGCTAATCTTGGGCACAAAAAAGCACATCAGAGGTTCAGCACTGGTATTCTTGTCAAGTCAAAAGGCTATACTTTGGCAAGGAAGGAGGAGACAGAGAGAAGAAGATTCCTTCTGAAAGTGACAGTCCATGAGCATATGAACTAGTTACTGCAGTACATGGTCTGACTATACTAAAGCTGAATGCTATGGAGAGCTATTCTTATTCCTATAGTAGACTGTTTTTCTGCCTGCCCAGCATCCAAGCCCCTTTCTTCTGGTGACAGTACTTCAGTTTTCCTTTGGACAGGTGACCTAATTTAGACCAATGAGAGTGAGGCTCAGGCCCAGGCCCAGGCCACACATAACCATGAAGAAAGGTGTGTCTTCTTTGTGGTGGAGTTATTAGGAAGTGAAATGTAAACTCAGAGCTGGTGGTGGCCTTTTTGGGGGAAGGGATGGCCTGAGAATGATTCTAAGGTAGAAGAAAGCAGAGTTAACAGATGAATATACCTAAGTTTCTGGTGTCATCATTTGAACACCTGGGTGCAACTGTATCTGAATTTTTCAGTTATATAAGCTAATAATTTTTTTTACATGTAATAATGTTTGAGTTGAACTTCTCCCATGTGCGACCAGGGTCTTTCCTGCTAAGAATGGTCGAGTAGAACCTTGAAAAAAGAACAGGTTTTCCTGTTGAAGGGGAGTGGAAGTCTGTGGTAGGGTTCACTGTGAGACAGGGCCGACTTCAATGCAAATGGCTGGTGAAAAGAGGTACTCGAAGAACTGAAGACTGTGGTGAACAGTCACTGTCTTAACCCCCACTCCAGATCACACGCAGCTCCTATCTCTTCACCTTCCTATTCTCTGGTCTCAGCAACTTCATGATCAGAGTGTTTTGGGATATGAGCAACAAATGCTCAATTTAGAGGACTGTTGTCTTTATAAGTAAAGTTGGAGATGAAGAAGAAAGATTTACAAGCCATGTTTAGGTACTGGTGATCATTTGCTCTAAAAGCTTTCTCAACTAGGACAGGACAAGTTGCTCCCAAAGTGTCTACATGCCCCATCTGGGGGTGTTATTCACGATTAAATGGTCCAGTGAGCATTGTTTCTGATTTCCACTGTGTGATTTAAAAATCTCGTCATCCACTGCTTGCCTTTGTCAAAAGGATCTTCTCCAAAAACCTCTGCTTAGTACCTGGAGCTGGATTTGAGAAGCAGATGAGGGGGATAACTTACTGATTTCATAGAGTGGAGATCTTTGTCAGGGCCCTTATTACGGGTAACAGATTGCCCTTAGCTCTGAAAAGCTATAGTGACCCAGCGTACATGACAGCTGTTTGTTTGAAAAGAAACAAGGGCCTATTGGAAAGCAGCACAGGTGTTAAAAGGGTGGCTGAAGGTAAGTTGCCCCCATCTACGTTCTTCCTATTCTTCATAAGGAATTCCCTTCTAAAGCAGCTTTTTAGAGATCAAGGGGGACAGACATACATAAAGGCAAGGAGGAACACCTATTTAGTGAGATTCAGATGTTTAAAATCTTTAGCATTCAACAGTGGTGATGGGGCAAACTTGACTGGGTGAAGTAAAATAAATTTTGCAGGGGAAGGAAGATGCTTGGCTTAAGAAGATATTTCAAGATCTCCCTATATGATGGATGTCTCTTCTAAAATTTTTTGATACTTCTTCTTTAGTTCCGGGAATGGTACGCAACTTCCTTTGCTCTTCTTTTACAAACACTGTGTTCTACAAAATTGCTCAAACTATAGTAGCTATTTATTGGAAGCGTTCAGTTTCTGACTAGGGCCACATTGGGCTCTTCACCCTCTCCTCCTCCTGAGTTCCTTAATATGTGAAATCAACTTACTTAGCTACTCTCTGGATAAGTCACCATTTTGATACTAAACTTAGACAATGGATCTGTAATACTACAGTCAGTCACCATATATCCTAGAATTTCAGTCTAATAAAATCCAGTCTAGTCCTAAATAAGGACTGGATGTATAGTTCTTAAACATCGTGTTAGACTGTCTTCATATAATTGACATCCTTCATTGCCATCTTTCGTGTTTTGATTTGGGGTTTGGTGTGAAAAATACCGTCTTTATACATGTAGCTTAAGCTTAAGTTCAAAGAACCCGCTGGCTTAGGTTATAAAGCACCCAGGTTACAATCTCAGGGCATAAGAAGGCTGGCACAGAGATTCCTTCTCAGAAGATCAGCAAAATTAGGTTAGGGGCAGGAATACAAATTATGTGAGATAAGCAGAGAATCCACAGGAGTCTTCTGTCAGCTCAGATTTCCCCTCCGAGAGGGGAGCCTAGAGATAGCATAGTTTCATGCTAATCAGAATAAACAAAGGGGAATGAGGCCAATTCACAGTTGATAAATTTTGAGGAAAAGGAAAAACCTCTTTAGCTGATAATAATACTAAAGAGTTGATTAGCCCCTAAATTACTTGGCAGTGTCTCTGCAGACTTGGTCCTGCAGCCCGCTTCCCTCTGAGAGACTCTGCAATCTTCTCTTAGAAGCAAAATCTGAACTATATGATCAAGGAGAAAGAGAAGCTCTCCTTCCTCCCTGGGCAATAGCAACATTGGAGTAGAGGGTTCTCTGGGGGCAAGTAACTAAGAGAGGTGCCATCTGTACTGTGGTTTTGAGAGGATTAATGCTACCATGTCTATAAAGCACACAGTTAAGAGGAGTCAGGGGCAACAAGGTATTATTAAGCAGGAAAAGCTGTGAAGGCTAGGGGCCGCCTAAATCTATCAGGAGCAGAAAGGAAAGGCTTTAGCTCAGAATCTGTGGCTCAAGTTTCTTGATCGTCCAAGTTAAGAGAAAACAGTGAACAGTCTGCTAGAAACTAACGGATAGAATTGCAGCATCTTGTCAGAAGGATAAGGCACAAATAACATTTGCTTTGAGAATGACTGTCGGCCCAGGCTTGCGTGTGTGTGTGTGTGTGTGTGTGTGTGTGTGTGTGTGTTCTGGGTTGGAAGTGAGGTTGAGGGGTTGGTTCTGGTCACTCTAGTTCCTACAGAATAGTAGTTTAGGCCCTCTATAGGTATAGAAAGGCAAAGGCTATTCAATCTTCTCTGACAACCTTCTATGAAGTTCACTTAGTCAAGATGAGCACTTTTGAAAGCAAAAGAAGGGAAACTGGATAATAATAGCTGCTACTTAGAGCAGGCTCTGTGTCTGGCAATATGCTACATACTTCACATGCATTTTCTCACTTAATCCTTTCAAAATTCTTTTATTCCTATTTTATAGATGTGGCAATTGATTTTGTCTGAGGTCACATGATTACTACATGGTTCAGTGAAGATCTGTGTGCTCCAAAACCTACACTCTAGCCGATGCTTTATCATCCATGTGTACAGTCTCAAAAAGGGCAGGGAGAATGGTTGGGGCTGGTGGAGTGGTAGGGAAACACAACAGGCAAGTGTTCACAGAGGCCCAGATAGGAACTATAGCCCTCCTAAAAATGCAGTGCTAAAGCTATGTCAAAACTGAACAGCTGGCTGGGCGCGGTGGCTCACGCCTGTAATCCCAGCACTTTGGAGGCTGAGGTGGGCATTATCACCTGAGGTCGGGAGTTCGGGACCAGCCTGACCAACATGGAGAAACCCCCGTCTCTACTAAAAATACAAAATTAGCCAGGTGTGGTGGCACATGCCTGTAATCCCAGCTACTTGGGAGGCTGAGGCAGGAGAATCACTTGAACCCGGCAGGTGGAGGTTGCGGTGAGCTGAGATCGTGCCATTACACTCCAGCCTGGGCAACAAGAGCGAAACTCCATCTCAAAAAACAAAACAAAATGAAACAGCTATCAGGGCCAACTATTCCATCACTGGAGAGGTAATCACCAACTCTCACTCTATTCCCTGAAATTAAAATACAATACATGGAGGCTGAGCTCAATGGGAAAAATAATTATTCTTAACCAAGGGCTTCAACTGGGTGGAATCTCACCATCTTTTTAACCTAGTATCAAGTTAAGGATAAAATGTCACTAGAGTACAGCTTCCAGGGAACTGTTCTCTGTTACTGTTTTGTTTTTCTCCATCCATGCCTTTCAACAGAAGAGGCTGGAAAATTCTTTGCATCTTTGGGAATGTTAGTTATTAAAATACTGCTTTGGTGCTCCCAATTCACAGAGCCCTAAATACTGTGGTTGAGGAGAAGAGTCACCTGGGGACCACGAAAAGGAACGGAGAACAATGGACATTATGCAGTAGCTTGGTTACCTTGCCTTTTCCCTGAACGATAATAATCTTGCATTTGTTTCAGGAAAAATGGAGAGCAAAATCATTCTATCAGCACTCATACATTTGTCAATCAATCTAATCTAAGGGGATCAGGTTTTTTTTTTTTTTTTTTTTTTTTGGCAACAGATATCTATGTATTCACTGTCACTTACGAACCTGTGCTCTGGCACAGACTTGTGTTCATGCTCAGCATTTCTTACCTCCTTCATTGTCCTTGCTATCTGTGCACAAAGTCTCCATGGCTACATCACAGCCCGCTCCTCTCCATCCAGGCTGGCACACACAATGCCAGCCATTTTGGTCCAGGGTACATCTTCCATTGCTGTTGCACAGACCAGGACAACCCTCTGTCAAAACAAAGAAGGAAAACACCAGTGATTTGAGTATTGAGTTTTTGCACCTAAAATAAACAGATAAGGGACACTTAGTGGGGACAGGCCTTTATAAACAGCACAAATACTGTAATTGCACATGGATAGAAACAGCAACGTTATCTATGGAATCTAATTCTTATCCAAGTGGCATCTTTGATTGGCCTGACCCTTGAGACACCACTTACCTGTGCAGGACAGAAATATATGCAACGATCCACTAAATAGCTGCAGGCCAGACAAAATTAACTTAAATTTTTTCCCTTTAGCCAAGCAACAAGGTATATTGTATGGTGTGGAAAAGCAGCATCTCAACAAAATAATTTCAGAATCCCTAGTCTAGATTGGTAATCTGTTTTAAACATTACTGGTCATTTATCAGGACATGCCTTCTTAAAGCACCTTGTTGCTTAAAAAAATTCCCTCAAACTCCAAAAGCATGAAAGTGGGTATGAGGATATGCATGATGTCAAAAAGAGAACATTAATTTTATCTGGCCTCGGAGTTGCCGTACATTCATGTGAAATTACAGTGCATTAAATAATTGCACAAAGTATAGGCCAGTATTAATGACTATACTTTATGCCAAGAGTACATTCCTTGTCACAGAATAAGCAAAGCCCAGGAAATAGTGAAGCAGCTTAGCATCTATTCTAACAAACATTAGGATTCAGGCTGCATACGGATGGGACAGGACCGACAGGATTTCCAACTAAATGTAATAGCTGTGCATATTGGATTACTTAGGACGGACAAAATGAAATACCATAAGGACCACAATAAAACATTGATAGACTGAACAAAAACACGGTAGTGACGTGCTTCAAGACAGATAGCGAAGAGTGATATTTTGTGACAATCTCCCTAAGGCTTTTATGCTGTTACCTTTATATCCTATCTTGTCTGCTTTTATGGGCAAGGAGGGAAAATTTGGGAAACAATTAAAATAATTTAATATATCCAAAATCTATAATTGTTTCAGTCTAACATGACATTTTAAAATAAACAATTTTTGCCACTTCCTACTGATGATATCTGGCATGCAGCCAACGTGATCTGTTTATGAGGATGACACTTGGGTAGATTCTGGTGTCCTTGTTTATGAGTGTGATATGACACTGACAGAAGCAAGGAGAGAAATGCTCTAAAATTGTAAGAATAACTGGCTATTCATCAGATTTCTGTGGACAGAGCTATTTATAATTTGGTATAAAACATATTAATAAAAATACTTGCTATAGAAATTGGGGTTTGTTTTACAGCTTCTTATCATTTGAATGCTTCTATTGTTCTGGTGACAAAATTTAAGGGAACAATCTGTTTTTAAAGATGTTTAAGTCTGTGTTAGAATAATTATTCATATATTGGTGTCCCCTCCTCCACTGTGGAACTTGAAGAGAAAATATCGCAAAGAGACATTCTGTCTCTTAAGATTAGAGTTAACAGAAAGAAGACTATTTGGACTGTCTCTCGTGGAAGAGAACAATGAAATTACACTTATGGATACCATCAGGTCAGGAAGAGATTAATTTTGCTGCTTCTTTTCGTTCAGACAATTACTGTCTGTATTTATGGGTTATTCAATAAATAAAAGGTGAATCTTCTTTATGGATGTGTTTTTTTGTTTTGTTTTTAATGAAAACGAAAGGTTGAATTGCCCCACTGACAAGGAGGTACGGCAGCTGACTGACTGCACGTAAGAGTTGGTATATGAAAGCCTGGATATTGCCATGAATATTTTCATATTCTAATGAAAAGCACAAACGAGGAATAGAAAGTAGGTAATCTGAGGAGAAAGGGAAGGGGAATTTTCTCTTCTGAAAAAACTTTTTCCATCTATTTCTATGATAACTGAAGACTTGAGAATCTGCTGTTTTCTGCTGAACAAGGTTATCAGTTCTTTTTTTTGTAGAATGTACAGTCTTTATAGGTTTTAAAAAATAACAAAACATAAATTATGATACCACATGTATTTTGAAACATTTAGGAAAAAAACCAAAGAAGTTTCCATATGAAATAAACGAGATTTCTCTCAACATGTTAACCAGGATCTTCTTTAGATTGACAATTTCTTATTCTGTGATAAGAGTATTTGTGATTCTTTAGATTCTTTAGTTTAGAATTTAAAGCTCATTAAGCTGAATTGCCAACAATGAAGATCTTAAAAAAAAAAAAGAAAGAAAGCAAGAAAGAAAAAAATCCCCAAAACCAAAAAACAGCAAATGTACCATTATCTTCAGTTTCTGGTTCTAGAGAAAACTAACACTTTTACAAAGGAATGAAATCTGTGATAACCCGAAATTATAAAAATGAGACACAGACATTTAAGTCTCAATACTTTAAATCAAGGCATTTTACATAATTTAAGTCTGATTTATAATTTACAAAAATATGCATGGAAAACAGTCTATTGTCAAACCTAGTGATACACGGTTATATAGAGATACATATGTAGATATGTCAACAAAGAGCGAGTATACAGTACCTTTAACTATCTTATCCAAATAGTGAGCTTGGGAAATTAAAAAGGAAAAAAGAACAGACAGACATTTCAGAAGTGTCACATGGGACAAGAAAATTTTCAGAATTTACATGCAAATTGAGTAGCTGCAGCTGACATAAGACTCACATCACACGACAGAGATGCACTTCATATCTCCTAAAAATCCAGTCTATTCACATTTTTAGCAAATGTAGTCATGATTCCAGGAAATACTCAGCATTTTCAACTAACTGAACTAACACTACTTTTCACAGATTATTTGGAATGCACTCCACTCTCATCATTTCAACATTCTCCTTTATAATAGCTGAGCAGAACAAATGGAATCAATTCTTTATTCTCAAAGAACTTTGGAAATTTACAACTATGAGATCTACAAATAATGAAACTTTAAAAGTTAATAAATAAGCAAAAAGAAGAAAAGAAAGAAATTGAAACTCTTGAGCAAATGTAGTATTTTGACATTATATTCGGAAAAGGCACATATAAGTTCTTTAGAAAATTATTACCCAGTATCTCTTGACTGCAAGCCAGATAGACAATGATTTATCACATATATAGCCCATTAGGAAACAGGACTATTCTAAGATCCTGTTTATTTTCAGAAACCTCCTGGAATAGGCTCTTTTTCTCACAAAAGTTGTGTAGGAACAGTCAGGACTAAGACTGAATCTTTTTCTGTACCTGTACCTGCCCCTGTCCACTTGTTTCATGAGGCTACAATTAGGCTATACCTTTCCCCTTGAACTGAGACATAAATGCCTCCCTCAATGTAGAGACCTAATATATTCTTAATAAGCCTCAAATCTCCTTGCTTTGTCTAAATTCATACATCTTTAATGATCTAAAATTGCTTTTCAAAGATGCTTATGTTGATTATTTTTCACTACTGACATACGCAAATGGTAGGAAACTCCTAATAGAATGACTGAAACTGTAACTCTCAGTTGGGCCACCCAGGTGTGGTGGTTCTGTTATGTGTGTAAACAAAACAGTATATGGTTTTGACACATCTGTACTGTGTATGTAAAAGGATTCTTCACTTTGCCACAGGATTCTCTTAGAGGCGTTTGAATTGCATTTAAAAATAAGCATGTTTACAGCTAATTGATAATACGATGCAACGAAAATTACAGTGAAGAAGATATGGTGTTAGGCACTACTCCGAAATTATAATAAAAAAAAATTTACCTTTTAAACATTAAAATAAAAATCTATTACTGCATAACATTCATATAATTTCTTTATAATTCCTTCTATATGCTATGTACTTTATATGCCATATAAACTAGTAGAACCCTGTAACAGCTTAATTGATGATTTGAACATAAAGAAAGTGCCATCGAAACTTCTGGAGTTTCTGATTCTCATAGGGTAGTATTTCTACAGAAATTCTTAGTTTACAAAAATTAATAACGCTGATCACTGTTAGAGAGTAAACCTTTTGCTTTTACATTAGGCCTGCACAACCAAAATAAATAACACAACTTACTTCTGATCTGGATTAGCAGTTTTAAGGGTGGACAAAATTATTTCTAATCAGCCAATCAGATTATTTTTGCCAACAGAATCAATTATGCAAAGCTGTAGACTGATTTACAGGTATAGGTACGTCTTTGGGACACCAGAATATCAGAAGTAGAACGCAAAGTAGAAAATACATTTAAAATATATAGCTGGTCAAAATTAACATAATACTTAAAATACTTGCAACACTTAACACAAGTTTTGCAAAAGGCTAAAAACCAACCATAAGAAAAATATCTGTACTGAGAAAGATACCAAGATTTTTCATCTGCATTTTATATCACAGAGAATTGTGAGCCTGAGAGCTTAAAGCTAAGAGACAAAGAGGGAAGAACAACAAGGAATATTTTGGTATGGAAGGATAAACTTTCTGATAATACCATAAAAACCAGGTTCTAAATAATGAAGAAGTTAAAAGGAGATGTCAATATATGAGGTTCAAATAATTATTAAAAGTAATAATTGCAACAATATAAACATCATTATACAAACCACAATAGGAAATAAAAAAATGCAGACGTTGTAAGACGCCATTAGAAATAATAATCATAAAAATAATATAGCATATTTAAAAATTAATGTACCTAACAATTGCTGAAATGCGTATTAGGTTGCAAAAAATTACTCTGAAAACTAACGAGTATGTTCTGACACTAGAGAAAAGTCATTCCTTCGATCTACTAAGAAGTTGAAATTTGTTTTATAGAATAAAATTCTTACAAAAATGAGTGCTAGACACATAAAAGGGGACCCATTAAAAAACTATTTTCTGGAGCTGGATGCGGTGGCTCACGCTTGTAATCTCTGCACTTTGGGAGGCTGACGCAGGAGGATCACTTGAGGTCAGGAGTTCGAGAGCAGCCTGGCCAACATAGTGAAACTCCAACTCTACTAAAAATACAAAAATTAGTGGGGTGTGGTGGTGCGTGCCTGTAGTCCCAGCTAGTTGGGAGGCTGAGGCAGGAGAATTGCTTGAACCTGTTAGGCAGAGGTTGCAT
This sequence comes from Symphalangus syndactylus, assembly GCF_028878055.3. Classification (NCBI taxonomy): domain Eukaryota; kingdom Metazoa; phylum Chordata; class Mammalia; order Primates; family Hylobatidae; genus Symphalangus; species Symphalangus syndactylus. Next base: position 155,889,217 of record NC_072426.2, on the reverse strand, counting down.
TGAGGTGAGACTGCACCACTGCACTCCAGCCTGGGAAACAAAGTGAGACTCTGTCTCAAAATAAAGAAATCACAAAAACCAAAAAAAACCCCACTATTTTCTAGTAAAATGTTGCAGTCATAAAATACTTTCCCTGGAGTTTTAATTATTTATCTTGGAAGAAGACCCATGTGGGACACACGGCATGAGTAGTACCATATTTCCTGTGAGATGGCAAGTCTTAATCTTTTCTGGGTCTCACATCTTTTTTTTTTTTCTTTTTTTTTTTTTGAGACAGAGTCTTGCTCTGTTGCCCAGGCTGGAGTGCAGTGGCGCGATCTCGGCTCACTGCAAGCTCCGCCTCCCAGGTTCACGCTATTCTCCTGCCTCAGCCTCCTGAGTAGCTGGGACTACAGGCGCCCACCACCACGCCCGGCTAATTTTTGTATTTTTAGTAGAGGTAGGGTTTCATCGTGTTAGCCAGGATGGTCTCGATCTCCTGACCTCATGATCCGCCTGCCTTGGCCTCCCAAAGTGCTGGGATTACAGGCGTGAGCCACTGTGCCCGGCCGGGTCTCAGATCTTTGAGTAAACTGGTGAAAGTTTTGAGTTCTCTTCCCCGAAAAATTCACATATGTTCACAAACACAAAATGCCGCCTTTGATTTCAGCTCTTCCATGAGCCCTGGCTCTGTAATGTACAGATTATGAACACCTGGCTGATGTATTAATGATTCCTAAATTTCTAGCTCTGGCCCAGGCCTCTATCTCGTAGCTCTGACCAGGTTCAGAATGATCCAGGGACACAGACGAAGCACTTTGCTGCCAGCCGTGCTCACTGTAGGTAATAACAAAGGCTTCCTTTTTGCCTAATACTAAGTGCTTATATTATTCTCTCATTTCATCTTCACCACAACCCTATGATGTAATAACAGTGGAGATACTAAATACGGATATGGATACAGGAAACAGAGGAGAGGAGTGATTAACCTGGGCAAGGTAACGCCTTGGCCACCTAGGCTGCCTGGCTCCAGAGCTTGCTCTAAACCACTCTGTCACAATGCCATCTCTTGGAGATTTAGAAAAAAAAAAAAAAAGGTGTTTCCCCCCCCCCCCGTAGAAAAAATTGATGAAAGGAGCTCAGAACCAGACACTTCGTTCTCCAAAGCCACCAGGCAGTTCCATGTTCTTTTACATGTCTTCTACATGGATTCCGTAGGAAAGCACAAGGTAGATCTACAGATTACTTTAAATGCCAAGGCTAATTCTTGGCCTTAGCTGTCCTTCAAAATACATTCAGATACACAGCCATCCCTGGAACATAACAAATGAAGCAAGTATTCAGGTTTCAAGCCTATGACCTGCGGGTCCTTGGTCTACTTGCTGGTACAGGTAGGCAAAGACTCATGGAAGTTTTGAATGTGAAAGAAAAATGTGGCTCACCAAAAATATTTATATTATGTATTTAGTCCATAAATTTTCAATGTCAACAAAGCAAATGACTACGTCTGTATTCTTTTCACACATCCCCCCTTCAAGGTGCTTCTTTTAAAGAAGAATTCCTTTTTTTTGTAAAGCCCCCAATTGCCATATTTCCCCCTTTGTATTCTGGGAAAGATGGGTGGAGGAGACACAAAATAATTTGCTCTTTTTTGCAGCCCGTAGTGATGGACCTGGACTCTCAGGCCTCTGAGGATGGGCCTTACTCGTATATGGTATTGTTGTATGTTTCATTCCTCCCATACAGATCAGGAAGGAATAGCATCTTTTTGGAATTCTATCTTCATGCTGTTGCCTCATCTGCTTCTCTATCAACACTCTGGGCACCCCTCCATCTCTTCTGTTATCTTATTCTTCCTTTTTCTTCCCCCTACCCCAACATCTCTCTTGAATAAGGTCTAGAGTATGCACATCAAAGCGCATGTAACAGGAAAAGAGAACAATCAAGAACTAGCCGTGATGAATTCACTTCTACTAACAGACGCCATGAAAATACAAGACTTTAATGACCTTTCTAGGCATAGGTGACTGAATGTGTAAATCGTCTCCATTAGAGGTCAACTCTAGGCCATGTAAATCACTGCATTCCCACTGCCTGGCTCATAGCAGAGTCTTTTTTTTTTTTTTTTTTTTTGGATACAGGGTCTCACTCTGTTACCCAGGCTGGAGTGCACTGGTGCAATCACAGCTTGGCTCACTGCAGCCTCAACTTCCCAGGCTTGGGAGATCCTTCCTCCCACCTCAGCCTCCCAAGTAGCTGGGACTACAGGCGCACCCCAACCACACCTGGCTAATTTTTGTATTTTTTTTGTAGAGATGGAGTTTCACCATGTTGCTCAGGCTGGTCTTGAACTCCTGACCTAAGGTGATCCGACTGCCTCAGCCTCCCAACTGCTAGGATTACAGGCATGAGTCACTGTGCCTGGCTAAAGCAGAGGCTTAATATCTGTTATATAAAATGACCAAATGTACTTCTGGTGGCCTTAGTATGTCCTCTATGTGTCTGCAGCTTTTGAAGAAATTCTGTAAGTAATACAGAGACGATCTTTTGAGAAAGAAGTAAAAGTGGGCAAAACCTCATTTACGACATCCTTCCCCTGTCCTTCACCCATCTGTTCCTCTCCCCTCACCCTAATCCATGTATTCTAACTATGGACAGTGGTACTCACAATAACTACTATTTATTATGTGCTGAAAACTGCTAAGCATTTAATGCGAATTAACCGGTTTAATTTTCACCACCCTGTGGTGAACAGGTACATTATTATCTTCCCTTATTTCACAAATAATGAGGCAATTGAGGCACAAGAAATTAGATAACTTTCCTAAGATCAAAATGCTAGCAGTGGCAAAGACAAAGTTCCAACCAGGCAGTCTGACACCAAAATCCATATTCCAAATAAACGTTATAGTTACAACTCAGAAGAACCAGAACTGTGTACCTGTGTAAGGTGAACTAGAAGCATCATCTGTTTATAGATTGGTCAAGGAATTTACTGGAATAAAAAAAAATCAGACTAAACAACATGGAAATCCTTAGTTCCAATACTGACAGTTAAAGGAAATAAGATTAAAACCCAAATGAATTTAAAATATTTATCTGATGACACCGCTTCATAAATGAGAGTACCTTATATAAACTAAAGAAAGCTTTAATGCTGTCATCTGTTCTAAGAAATCCAAAGTTTGGAAAACCAGCAGGCAAGATAGTAGAAGTAGGCATAAAACCAGGAAAAATAAAAATAAGTAAGTTGAAAAAAACAGAAACCAAAAAGCCCCAAAGAACAGAAGCAGTAGAGTGGATGTACAAATGTTGGATGAGAAATACCTGCTGAGTAGCAGTTCCCAAGAAGGCGGCTCATTTAAAAATGAGGCCTAAGGAGTATATGTGCCTGTCTGGCTGAGATATGGAACAAGATTAATTCCAAGTTTGCTTCCTTTTGCCATCAGGCTGACTCTCATAAACACAGAGAAGCAACAAAGGCAAACCAAGCGGGTTATATAGACATCAGGTAGCTCACAAGGGAAGGTCAAGTCGGTTTCACTGTGTATAAGCAGTTGCTGATGTGTATGGCTATGAACTACTCACGTTGTTTCTGCTGTCAACAATGCGCGTGGTGGGAGCATATTAAATAGTACCGTATAATGTTGTCACCGGGCTACTGGCTTGAATCCTCGGTATAGTATAGACATCAGATGCATACATCATAAAATATAGACATATTCTTCACTATGACAATTACTGTGAAGTCCTTGGAGTAGAGGGAAGATTTTTAGTTAGCACTGAGCATTTCATAATACTTCCGAACACGGACTTAAAAAATGACTCACATTAGTATCTCATTAAAGTTGTAAGTAGGTATCATTCTTAGATTAGTCAAGTACCAATTCCTGTAGGATGACAGAAAAGCTACAGTCTGCAAATACATACATATTAAATCCACTTATTCCAATCAGCAACTGTTTAAATCAGCGTGCCAGCTGCACACCCATTGATTTGATGTTCCTTAATTGCTGCTCACTGCACTGTTTTATTACTGATTACCATATCATAAAGGATTATGACAGTGACGTAATTTTAAACACCATAAAACAATTATATATTCTTAAGAGTTTACTCAAGACTCCTTAAAATATGTTCTTTCACCACAGAATTATCAGATTATGGGGAAACATCAAAAAAATTCTTTCCTATTTAGGAAAGTCAATTAATTTGCATTTTACCAACTAGTAAGTGAGGTGATGTCAGCAAAAAAAAAAAAAAAAAAAGTTTGTGTGTGTGCGTGTGTGCACATGTGCTTTAAAGGGATCTGCTCCCTACAATTGGCAATACTTTTTCAAAAATTTGCTTCAAATAAATTGTTTTTGAAAGTTTGCATACTTTATTCTTTTTACAGTTTGGAAACTTGGTGTAAAAATTATCTGAATAAATACATTGCCTCTCACATGCACCTACCCAAGCAAAATACCATACTTCAATTTAGAACAGTATTTATACCAAGGCATTCCAAACGAGTGAAATAATATTTTTCCTGATTTAAGTCAGCCCAGAAAAATCCAGATTCTATGGAAAAGGTGCTTTGAGATAAATCACATTTTATAAAGTCAGCACTGCTGAAAGAGTGCCTTTATAAGCTGCAGAGCTTTGTAGAGATGACTGGTAGAACAGAATTTGGTATTTTCCTCCAATTTAGGATTTCATGCCTGACCATGGACTACATACACATAATGGAAGTAACAGTGGAACACTCAAGGTGCAGACGGCAGGCTCACTGATGTTGGGATGTGCACAGCCTATGCAAAGAGATGCCTTGTGTGGTGTGTGATGTGTGAGTTTTGTGGTAGCCTTTGCATGTGGGATGATTTCATCCACTGAACTACAAACATACACGTGTTAGTAACACGTCTCCTTTATTTTTTATTCCTTGTGTAAGTTTATTGAATGACACAAGCAAAAAACACATTTTAGGATTTCCTAGATTAAAAAAATAAGGTATATTTTAGTACTCCAATTTGGTAATGAAACTAGTGAGAGACAGCTCTTAACATTAATTAAAAAAAACTATAATACAACGTTTTATACTAGGTGAATATTTGGCTATTTAAGATTTAGGAAAAATGAAGTTGGTTATAACAATGATTAGAGGGGTGTCTGGATAGCGTTAACAAATCCAATCACAGGAAGCCATAACAATGATCTACAGATTTGGGCAATATCAATGGGTATAATTTTTTGTCTATAATTGCCACTTTTGTCTATTCACAACATTTAAGAAAAATGTATAGACTAAAACTTTTAAGTATGAAAAATATAATGGGTCTTTCTCATGTCAGTTTTCTTGACCATAACTGGAAAACAATAAACAAGACTGAAAAATCCTTTTAACTTACCTAGGATACATTATAATTTATTTTATGAAAATAGTAAACAAATGGCTGTTCTCAAAGGTGATTGATATAGAAAGTAATTTTGCTGTATTTGTAGGTGAGAGCATGCAAAGATGTTTACCACCTGTATACACTTTTCTCAGCCTTTTCTCATGAGCTGATGCTGGTGACACAAATAATCTACCCACTTTCTATGAGTGTTTTCCATTGGCCAATGTCTACATAGATTCCAGCCCACTAATTTCCAGCGACAGAAAAATGGGACATTAATTTAAATTTTGAAAGGAAGTAGGCAGTGTTCAATAGCTCACAATGTTCTTAAATCTTCCACAGTATAAACTGATTTTCCTCAAACTATTTTTTGTTGTTGTAATTGTTATTTTTTATTTTGGCAAACTACAAGTTCTGTTATCAGCTATCATTTAAAATTTCCTGGATAAAAAAATGTGGTACTTTACTAAGACATCACCTGCATTATTGTTTTTGCATCTGTTTCTATGACAATTCAATCTTTTGTAACAGGGACATAGATATTAATTTATTTTCATTACATAAAAATTAATTTTTATCTATTCCACTATACACATACACACAAGAACAATTAAAAAATAATTCAGGAGGAAGGACAGTCTATCTAGGGCTTAAGAGCACGGGCTTGGGCCGGGCACAGCGGCTCATGGCTGTAATCCCAGCACTCTGGGAGGCTGAAGCAGGCGGATCACGAGGTCAGGAGATCGAGACCATCCTGGCTAACATGGTGAAACCCCATCTCTACTAAAAATACAAAAAATTAGCCAGGCATGCTGGTGGGCACCTGTAGTCCCAGCTACTCGGAAGGCTGAGGCAGGAGAATGGCGTGAACCTGAGAGGCGGAGCTTGCAGTAAGCCGAGATCGCGCCACTGCACTCTAGCCTGCGCGACAGAGCAAGCGTCTCAAGAAAAAAAAAAAAAAAAGAAGAGCATGGGCTTGGAAATCGCTCACATGGGTCTCGAGTCTGATTTTGTTGCTTACTAGCTGTGCATCCATAGAAAAGTTACATAACCTTTCAGACCCTCAGTTTCTTCAATGGAGATTTTATTAGCTTCTACCTGAGAATTAAATAAGATAATTAATGTAGAACAGTTGGCATTGTGCCTTAGCAAATAGTAAACGCTCAATAAATATTAAATATTATTGATTCATCTTATTAATAGGGATAGTTTAAAAAGGACAAACTCATGAGGCAGCTGGTATTTTTTAAGCGATTATGAAGAAAAGAAAAAGTCTGACTTTGAGGAAAGAAATGTGGGATTGGCAATGATTTGGTTTCATAAGCCCCAGGGTTCATTCTGTCCCATAGCAGCAGGATAAGCCCCTTATACTGTGCCTCCCCAAGCTGTCCTCCTTTTGCTGAGAACATTCTTTATATGAACTGGCTTGTTCCCAGAGTAGGGACAACTCCATTCTGGAGTCGCGAAGTTTTCTTCTTCCTTGTCTCTCATAAACCCTCTGCTGGTTAGATGCACAATTCCTGGTCAACATGGGGTTCAGCTTTTTGGAATAAAGAACACATCACAACTTGCCCTTATATATTTTTTGCTCCCTCACTGGTAATTTTATTTGAGCAAGATAAATTAATATTTTCTAAAAAAGTGTAGGTACTCAAATATTCATATAGTCCACTCACACATTCAGAAATACAAGTCATGTATTTACAGTAACTATTTGGAAACTAAGACATTCAAATATCATATTTTACACGCATATCCCTACCCTTACATTGTGAGTTTGCTAAAGATTTTTCATTATGAAATATACTGAGCAGACAGGATATATATTGCTAACTTTTCATAGCAGAATGGTGTAAGTTTGTATGTCACCATTCTTAAATACAAGAGGCAGGCCACCCTTGGCTGAGACAATCCTTTCTAGTAGCTGTGGGTGGCACACAAACATGTAGTCATAATTGCATATCTAGACTTTTACTACGCGGTTTGTTCTTACACTGGTCACAATTCAGAGGACAACGCTTGTAGGGGCAGGAAAGAGTTAGAGTAAGTGAAATAACCAGAGTTTCCTCTTTGCTTTCCACGGCAGCTACATGGTGATTTTTTTCCTTATCTATACCAATGTATTGCAGTGGATTACTCACATACATAATAATCACTACTGGGGACTCATCTTAAAAGTCAAGAGTTGGGGCCAGGTGCAGTGGCTCACGCCTGTAATCCCAGCACATTGGGAGGCCGAGGTGGGCGGATCACGAAGTCAGGAGATTGAGACCATCCTGGCTAACATGGTGAAACCCCGTCTCTACTAAAAATACAAAAAATTAGCCAGGTGTGGTGGCACACACCTGTAGCCCCAGCTACTCGAGAGGCTAAGGCAGGAGAATTGCTTGAACTCAGGAGGCGGAGCTTGCAGTGAGCCGAGATCGTGCCACTGCACTCCAGCCTGGGCAACAGAGCAAGACTCTGTCTCAAAACAAACAAACAAACAAACACAACAAGTCAAGAGTTGGACTGTATGTGAAAAGCATTATTTTACACCTTATTGTTCAGGTGGGGACTAATTAATGAATACCTTATGTCATTAATTAGATTGCTTATGTTTAACCACATGCTTTCTGTGGACACATATATAAATATTAATTTTGGACAGAATGGTAATCATTCAGCACCATAACAATTAAGCAGCTGTAACCTGTCTCGTGCGCTAAGTGATGGAGCTGCAGGCCAGCTCTACAAGCAGATGGTCTTACCCACCCATGCTTAAAGTTAAAGACTTTTTTAAAAAGAGGTGTTGACAAATCAGAACAACTAGGCATAGTTTTGATGCAAATTGACCAATTTGCAATGTAGATTACCCTAAAAACTAATCTAGTATATAAGAAAAATTAAGCTCTGTTGTTAAAGGAAGACATTATATCACATTTAGATATAGTAGATTCCCCACCAACATAATTATTTACTAATTTCATTCAACCAACAGAGTTTAATGGAAAAGCAGCTGGCAAAGTATTCAAATTTACGGACCTCCTTTGACTGCTCCTTAATTTATCCAAGGCACATGCCTGTTAAATCCCAGAAATGATAGTCATATTTCAGACAGCTGGTTTCCAGCTTCATTAAAGAGGCACTCAAAAAAGAGAGGGTCACTGAACTTATCATGAAGAGCAACAGACAAAAATTGGCTCCAGTCACAGCATAATCTGCGAATATGTTAAATACGAAGGCTGCTGGAGGGCCGTGCTTCCGTATGGACAGACACCACAACCAAACTTGCACTTTAAAATAGGGAGGTGGAAGAGGAACTGTTTTAAAATGAAAAGCGGCTATTTTCAACTTGTCATATTCAAGAAATGGCAAAGATAAATTCTGCCATTGAAAGGATAACAACATACCATGTGGGAAGGGATAATCATACTTCTTAAAATTGTGGACTTAATTTCTCTACCCTTACATTAAACTGAATGAAAAGTCCCAACATTTTATTTACTCCATTAGGTAATAAGCATCTCAGCATATAAGGAATATTACTTCAAAGCCTCATAAACACTTCACTAGCTGCCTTTCACTCTCCAGTTAGCTGGCTTACTTTTGGGAAGAATGTGGCATCCTTATAATCTGGAATTCGAGAGAATCTTTCTCTTCCTTGCTGATATTGTGAAATAGCTGACAACATATTATTTTGCACCTGGTTTCACTCTTAAATGCCTTGGATCTAAACTTTTCAGTAAAAGGCTTCTGATGAACTTGGCAGGCAGAAGGAGCATTTTCCATCTTTATTTCTGGTTAAATTGTATATCCAGTCAATTGAGCTTTAAAACCAATATACTTGGTTTCGGTGGTAATTTAGATCTTAGATGGTTTTTAAAAGATACAAATTAATGAGGTGTTCCAAATGGAAAAAAGATCCTCTAGTATATTAGTAAAGGAACAAAATGTCAAGTTTGTAATGAAACAGTATCATACAAATTTGACATATCACTTACTTGGCTTTTATTCAGATAACATGTCTCTCAATAAACTTTTTAAAAAACAACTTATATTGGCTTAAGATGAGACATGTGGTTTCAGAAAGAAAAATGGAAATCACAGGTATGAATACATGAATATATTCATATTTTAAATTTCTGGCCTGGCATGTAACTGTAATGAAAATTAATGGATTCAAAAATTTTTTTGCGATAATAATTATAATTTATAAGTTGTTTCCCTAAGACACAGAGCCACTACACAGTAAACTGTTTTGAGACTTAAAAGAACTAGTTAGCAAACGATTAAGTTCATGGTGGGAAGCAAACACGAGGTCCTGGGAAAGGAAGGAATCGGGTTTGCCAAGCCTGAAGACATCAGGCATATTTCAATGACATCTAACTTATCAAAAAACAATACAAATCCTCAAGTTTCTTATGTATTGCTCCCAGCTGAGAAAAATCACAACAGGTTTAACTCTCCATTCTTCTGAAACAGCTGCTTCTAATGCCAGTGGCCCGCCTTCCAGTGGGCCTTGTAGGAGAAAGCTTAATTTAGCAATAGCTATTGGGACTCAAGTTAGACCACAGGAGGTAGACTGGAAAGAAATTCCTGCACAAGTAAACACCACAGTACAGAATTCATCTGTCATATGACCCTAAACAAGGATGTGAAGAGTATGTGAAGTGTATTTCTTTTAAAGAACTCTAAATTCTCATCCTCATAGGCTATGTGTAAATCACTTCAGTGGAAAACGTATGTTAAATCCAGATGTACTCACCCACCAAGCAATTATTTACATTCAGAACTGAGTCTCGGAAGGACTAAAAAAATGCTCCTTTTCTAAAGTATGGAAAAATCACATCTAACCTCTCCCAAAACAACACACCTGTCGTAGAAATTTACCTCTCAGTAGCACTGGCACTGCCATCTGATATGAAACCACGCAGCTTTAGCTGATGACTATGCTGCTGCCTCTCTTTTCCGTGAGGATAAATTACAGCATGAAGGACAGGGGGGAGAAAAAGGGAACTCAAGGCCTGATGTCAATAGTGAGAGCTATTTATCCCCACACTTACTCCCATTCTTAGGGACAGAAACCGAGGCCTTGGGAAGTTCTTTAGTGGAAAATAAATCACCAACATGACTGGAGAACGTGTACCCACATGGCCCTCGGGACTATGACTTTTCCTGACAGTTACACAGCAAGTCAGGTGCAGAAGTCAGTGAGGAGTCTCATCCACGTTTTTGAGGATGTAATCTGTAATCTAAGTTGCGGATGTAATTCTTTTTTTTTTTTTTTGAGACGGAGTCTCGCTCTGTCGCCCAGGCTGGAGTGCAGTGGCGCAATCTCGGCTCACTGCAAGCTCCGCCTTCCAGGTTCACGCCGTTCTCCTGCCTCAGCCTCTCCGAGTAGCTGGGACTACAGGCGCCCGCCACCATGGCCGACTAATTTTTTGTATTTTTAGTGGAGACGGGGTTTCACCGTGGTCTCGATCTCCTGACCTCGTGATCCGCCCGCCTCGGCCTCCCAAAGTGCTGGGATTACAAGCGTGAGCCACCGCGCCCAGCCGAGTTGCGGATGTAATTCTAATGGGACTTTTGGAGACACTATATGACTCACACAGGAAGATGAAGGAGATAAGGAAGGAGGGACACTACAAGGTTAAATTTGTAACACACTTCACAAGAGGTTGGTAGAAGAGTCCAAATTAGTATCATCTTTGAGGCTTTATAGTACACAGATTGTAACAGTAGAAATGGAATGATTTGATGAAACCTTGGCATGTAGTATTTAAGACTACGATAGAAACACAGAGTCAAACTTACTAAAGTTTCAAATTTAGACCACTAAATTTGTTTTTGTTGGTTGATTACTCTCTCACTCAACAGGCTGTGGAACACTGAGCGAAAGACGGATTTGGCTCCAAGTGCAGATCTGCCATTGCTCTCGATGCTGGCTGCAAGGAAGTGGAACCCAAGGCTCCATGTCCTGTTTTTGATGAAATTGGTGTATGTAAAGACAAGCAAATACGAAAGAATGATTTGAAGGACAGACAAATTGCAACATCAAAATAGATTACAACATCAAAATAAACATTATCTTTGTAGTAGTTTTAAAAATATTGAAACAGTAGAGAACACTGACAACCAAACAGGGCCTCCACCTTTTAGAAAGGTCAGAAAAACCAGGTTTGCCTTTGTAGAAAAGAGATTAAGTGACCTCTTCTTTTAAAAGTTACAAGTCTGAGGGGATTACAGAGGCTAAAGTACTGTTTATAAAACTGCTAAGTGAAGACACTAGACTGAAATGAGAAAAACAGTATTGGAAGGCCCCCAGTGGATACTGTCATCTCAATGGAAGAGACACACCTAAATCAGCCCGGTTCTCAGAACATGGGTGATACTCCTGAGCTCTGAAGGGGGCTTTCCATCACTCTCTCAGGGATCTCTGTCCCCTCTGTCCATCAAATTTCTTATTACTGAGAATCACTGGGACTTGCAGAGCAGGAGGGACCTCAAGAAGTTCTCGTTCTGCAAGCTTCACAGAAGGTTTTTCAGCCTGTCAATTTAGGAGAATTTCCCCTAGATTTTCAGTGCCAATCAAGTCAGTTTAGGAGAATCTCCCCCTCAACTCCACGCCTGCTGCCTCCTTGGCGACCCACTCTCTACTGTGAATGACAGACCACGAGGCATCTATGTCCAGACTATTCATGTGCCAGGAAGCAGACGGGATTAGCTCTCCTTGTATCCAGTGTGCACTCCTGTTTTTTCTGGAGGAATTAGCCGAGGCTAATCCCTTTGCCTAGAGACAAGATTTAGCAGGGAGGAATTAGTCACAGTCAGTTTGTTATGAATTTCAGTCCAAAGACTAGCAACAACAACAAGAAGAAACATCTATAGAGTGTTTACTGTGTGCCAGGCACTGTGCTAAGTGCTCTTCCACATGACCTGACCCATTTAATACTCTCAGGAACTCTACGAGGTAGTTACTGTTTTCATTGCCACTTTATAGATGAGCAAACTGAGGCACAGGGGGCTTAAGTAATTTCCCAAGATCATACAGATACGAAGTGACAGAGCTGGAACCAGGAGGAAATCCAGGGTTTATGGGTCTGAAATTTACATAATTTGGGAGGCCCTCTTTAAGAATATCAAAATGTAAAAATGAAATCAGGTATAAAAGTATTTAGAATGAGAGAAACCACAACAAAACATTTATTTTTCAGTTAATACTACAAATATGAGAGAAGCCATATGCATTTTTTTTTTTTTTTTTTTTTGAGATGGAGTCTCACTCTGTCACCAGGCTGGAGTGCAGTGGCGCAATCTCAGCTCACTGCAACCTCTGACTCCCTGGTTCAAGCTATTCTCCTGCCTCAGCCTCCCAAGTAGCTGGGATTACAGGCATGCATCACCACATCCAGCTAATTTTTGTATTTTTAGTAGAGACGGGGATTCAGCATGTTGGCCAGGATGGTCCCAATCTCCTGACCTTATGATCTACCTGCTTCTGCCTCCCAAAGTGCTGGGATTACGGGCATGAGCCACTGTGCCCAGCCCCATATACATTTTTTATTCAGTGCTTGCCATGTCTCTAACGAACATTTTTCCTATATTTTTGGGCTATAATTACTCTTTGATTGCCTCTTTATATGACAACGATTTTTGTAATATTTTCTATAGAGAGTATAGAAAGATAACTCAGTCTGTATTCTATGTGACAGTTTACTTTTCATTATTGATAAAACTATCAACAGTAGTTCATTTGGCTTCAAAATTTGTTATTGGTAATGTCATGTAAATTTGTGCCATTACTGTCAAGTTTGGAAAGACTTTTTTTTATTGTGTAATAAACTGATCTTAAATATGCTGAGTTGATAATACTCATTAACTATTTTGTTGTGATGTCCACAGAGTAGAATATTTTGAGTTTATGTTAAATTTGCAATGTCAGTATTTCATGTCACATAAACAAGACTTTTTCTGGTGCACTCATGTGATTCAGTGATACACTGGGAAGAGTAACACATGTGATTTCACACACTGTTGAACTCAGTATCTGCAGTACTGCTACGGACTTATACCCTACAAATACAGGAATTCTGATAAATACTCAAAGGAGAAATATTCATCTAAAAGAAAAAGCTATGGCATGTTTATAATGATATAAATTCCATTATCAAGTACACGCCTGGTAGGAGAAAACTTCTGTTTTAATTAGGCATTTTAGGTATTTGATGACACGAGGAATTTTCCAGACTAGCTTCTGTTTCCATACATTTCAAACCTTATTTCTCCTCCAATACCTACTTGCTTCTGGTGCAGAGCTCCACAGGACAAGGCCATATCTTCATCTAATTACTCCTTGACCCTGTACTTTTGTGTCACTAGGTGAGTCGGTGGAAGGTGGGAAGATTCCTAGGTGGCTAGCAGTAACAACCACAGAGAGAAGTGATGTCACACCTCATATGCATATCCCATTACATCTAAACTAAATGTACCCCCAGATCAAATTCTCCTTATCGGAATTCTCAAAACACCCACAGCCACCCCAATGCCACCCTGCACAAGGAAAAGTGTGGTGGAAAGGAAGCTGGAGGGTGAAGAGCCAGAAGTCAGCTGATTTGCAAGGTTTTATAGTAACATACGACACCTGAACCCATGGGTGTCTCCTTGTGGGATCTTAGGAGGGGCCAGTGCAAATGAAGGACCCTGATATTTATGTTTCACCAGCTTCACAGTAAACCTGTCTCTGGCAAGCTCAGGGATGCTGGTAGTTTGACGCAAGGTTGCCTTTCGTCACCACTACCAACCACTGACTGATGTGAAGCCAAATGCTTCCCAGAAGAGCCATTTGTGGGTATGAGGTGGTGCCCCATATCCACTGTTATTGGAAATTATAAACAAAATGTGACTTAAAATCTAAAAAGATATTTCTAGAATTACATATTGTTTTATTTTGGATATGATGCTCAATCTGGGAAACACTACAAAAGTTGCAAAGAATACTGAGTTTTGTAATTTAAGTGAAGCATTTATCAGAGTGGTCATTCTATTTTCAAATTTGTCAGCTACTTTTTAATTTAACAATTAAAATACTATTCTTTCACCATTATCTGAGATAAGAATTAGAACGCCAAGCCTGAGCTTGTCTGTATCAGTAAAAGTTTTGCTCTTTCTCTCTTTCCACCCCATATTGTTTCCGAAATACCTCCCCAGCTGTGTGCATTTCATTTTCAATTTCTAATCTTCAGCATCCCAAAGCCCAAGGGCAGTCCTGGTGTTTAACAGAGGATGCTGAGTACTGCATGTGTGAGTTTTGTCTGAGCAAACAAAGCATGTCTTTGTGATCATTAATGATCTTGTTTCCCAATGTACTAAGAATTAGAATAAAAACAAATAGCTGGTCTTTTGTAGTTTAAAGGAATTAGGATTTCCCCTAGGCCAAATTTCCATGTGAATTGCCTAAAAGTACATGAAAATCAATGTAGCTCAATACACAACTCTGTGTTTGAGACATTACTAGAAGAAAAATACATCAATATCCTCCACCTTTCTTTCATCATCACGATTTTAAAAAACAACTCTCGGCTGGGTGCAGTGGCTCATGCTTATAATCCCAGCACCTTGGGAGGCTGAGGCAGGTGGATTGCTTGCACCCTGGAGCATGAGACCAGCCAACCTGGGCAACATGAAGAAACCCTTTCTCTACAAAAATACAAAAAAATGAGCCAGGTGTGGTGGCACACTCCTGAGGTCCCAGCTATTCGGGAGGCTGAGGTGGGAGGATCACTTGGGCTTGGGAGGCAGAGGCTGCAGTGAGCCATGACTGTGCCACTGCAGTCCAGCCTGGGCAACTGAGTGAGACTCTGTCTCAAAAATAAAAAAAAAAAAATGAAAATTAAAAAAAAAAAAAACAAACCAACCCTCAAACCCTTAACCCAAACATACAAATTTCTTGTTAAACAATATCCATCATGAGACTAGATTATATTTTATAATAATAAAATGGAAATGTCACTAACTCTTTAAAGTAAATTTCCTGGACAGGAGTTTTGTTCTGTTGGTCTTGTTTTTGAATGTTGGCACCCAAAACATTTTCTGGGTTGTACTTTGTCTCATTTATACTTAATAACAAAATTAAAACTTGAATTTATTGAACATTATTTGCTAAATGCTTTACAGTCTAGTATTCCATTTAATTCTAATAATCCCATGAAGCACACAATATTCACATTTCATATAAAACAGGTTAAATGACTTGCCCAAGGTCACTCAGTGGTACGGCAAGAATTGCAATTCCCAAAGCTCTTAAACATTACAGTATTCTGCTTCAAAATCTCATATATGTACTATTATAGCCATTTTACATTGCGAAAAAACCCAACTGAGGCTAAGAACAGTTAAGATACAAGCTAAAGGACGGGCGCGGTGGCTCACGCCTATAATCCCAGCATTTCGAGAGGCCGAGGTGGGTGGATCACCTGAGGTCAGGAATTCAACACCAGCCTGGCCAACACGGTGAAACCCCATCTCTACTAAAAAAATAAAAAAATTAGCTGGGTGTGGTGGCGGGCACCTGTAACCCCAGCTACTTGGGAGGCTGAGGCAGGAGAATCACTTGAACCCAGGAGGCAGAGTTTGCAGTGAGCCGAGATCGCGACATTGCACTCCAGCCTGGGCGACAGAGTGAGATTCCATCTCAAAAGAAGAAATAAAAGAAAAAAAAGATGCCAGTTATAGTGAATAAATTGTAAAACTGACTTAAAAACATTTTATTTAAAATGTCAAAGCCCATACCTTTTTTATTATCTTACACTGATTTTTGTAAGAAATCGTTCTCAGTATCACAGAAGAGATGTTTAATAATTGCTTACTGGACACATAAATGAATTAGTTAACAAATAAAAAGTAAGTGAGGCATGCAAAGTAGAGCATCCCACAAAACAAACCCCAAATGATCTGAAAAAGGGAAGATGGTTTCTCGCTACGTTTCAATGCCACAGGAAAAACAAAACAAAATTTAAGTGACATAGAGATAAAAAGAGAACCTCATGTTTAAATCTAGTAGTTTTCCAAATAAAGCAGAAATTATCAACAGTGAAAAAAATCCTAGAACTGCAAGAGACCTCGAGGGGTCCTTCAAATAGGGCTACTACACAAGAGACTTGATCTTTTAGGATAATGGATGGAGAGAGGTTAAAAACAAACTCCCATTCTAAAAATACTCCTTAAGCTAACAAAAAGAACTGACAAAACCTCCAGTGTTTCACACCTAAGTAATCACAGTATTAAACTTTAACAATACTACGATTACTTGGGAGGTTCCAAAATTTCTTGAGTGGCTTGTTCCAGGATTTAAATATGCTTTCTGACTCGAGGTTCTTCATTATGTCTAACAAACATTTATACAGTATCAACCCATATTCTCCATTTCTGTCTCCTGGATAAATGGAAAATGCCAATCAGCCTCCAGAAGACAACTTGCCTGTCTACAGAGAGCTGAGCCTTCTTTTCCTTCACAACAACCCTCCATGGTAGATAACAATCAAATACGTTATTCAGTCATTTCCCTGCTGTGGTCTCAACCTCATCTACAGCCTCCAATTCTCTGGGATACAAATGAATGACTTCTGGGGTAAATCTCTTCAACAAATACTAAAAAGAATGGTTCATATGGAAGCGATAGGTTAGCAGTAGTCAAAATTTGGAATTTAGTATTTATCACTGCTCAGGTTATTTACTTTGTATTACACTTAAAAGTGGTTGATTCTGCCTATAACCATCTGTTCAGCAAAGCCTACCACTGCATTTGCATTGCCCCTATGGCCAACTAACTGCATCCACAGGACAGTCCCATAGGAGATTTTCTCTCTTTTTCTAAGCAGGAAGAAGCCCAATTTCTCTGACCTACCTCAACTCTCACAAGACAGAACTGTTGAAGCTTTTTTACATAGAGATAGCCAGATAATATTCTTATTATGTCAACTATTATTTAAAAAACATTTCATTATATTTAATATATTTTTAACTTGTCTCTGAATCCTCTAAATATTTTTACATCTTTCCTACCTCATGAAAAACAATGGCAGCATATAAGTATAATCCTTTGAAGCTTATATGGAATGGTCACATATAAAAGAGTATTTTTGTAGTGGAGCATCTATATCAGTGCTATTACTATTAAATCATTTTAGCAGCAAGTACTGGTGCTTATTTGATGTGGTTTAATCATGTAACTTCTCTTTTTATTTATTAAAGGGTCTAATAATCATGAATGCTTTCTGGGGAGGAAAGGAGAAATATCTATTTTAATCACAATATTGCTAAAAGTAGATTTCTCCTTGTTTCACTTTCCATCTGCAAGCATCACTAATCAAAGGGAAACCCAAGAAAAAAGGACTTGGGATGATGAACCTGCAGACGAATATGCCTAATTTGCTGAACACATGATTCATAATGAGAGGAAAATATGAATACTCTAAAAAATATCAGAATAGAATCCTTTCAGGTAGATAGGGTGTTCAGTGAACACTCCAAATTCATAACTCTATTTTACTATTGAAGTGCCTATGGTTTTATGAAAGCATGGACAGAGTTTATGAAGACAGTAGGATGACTAATGAAGAATGTCTTTTGCTTTCTAGTGGGAACTTCTGTTTGCTTCTGTTTACTTTCTCCTCCATTTCTCTTTCAATTAACCTCCCTGTTTGGTATCAATGAGATGGCACATAGTATGGAGAAAGAAAAAAATCTTGCTGATTTATGAGCATTCTTTCATCAAGTGGCAGCTTCTTTCAGCCAGATGCATAAGGATGCATAAGGATGCATATTTCAGCCAGATGCATAAATGGAGAGGAAATGCAAGAACAGTAACCATCCCAAGTGAGAAAACACACCAGAGTTTCCTGGGTGTTTAATCTGTGGCTCACAAATGGCCCCTTAGGGCCACTAAGGGCCCTAACCAGGAAACTATGGTGGGCATATACACAGATAGTAAGGAAACAGGGGAAAGGCAATTGGATCTTTGTATGCCAAAATTGGAAATAATTCATCTTATTAGTATAAAAGAGCAGAAAATGCTTTAAAGGTGCTCTACATCTTTTAAAAGGTTCACATCTAAGATTTTTAAATGAAGCAGGTCCCTTATTTCCCACACTGTTACTCATATGGAGGATAAAAGCAACAGAATAAATTAAAATGATAGGAAATGCAACTGTTAAGAACTATTGCAGGGTTTATTAAATTGTAATACAAAGACCCACTGCTAACAAAAATCCTGTTTGTTCCTAAACAACTAGAAATTTGTTCAAGAACAGCTCATCTATGGGAAACTATTATCCATGTAGTAATACCAAGGCCACTGAGAACAACACTAAAACGATTTGTTGAATAACTATTGGTTGGTAAGTTAAATCCACCTATGGATAACTTTTTGGTACACTTTCTGGTTTTCAAAGCTATACACATGTGTCTGTTGTACTTCCTAAGATACATACAGTCAGATCATAACCTTTCTCCCTCAGCTAGACTCAATTCATTTCTTCTGATGTATTGGGTATCGGGTGGTGGAGTCATAAAGAATGAGGGAATATGATCACAGGTATAGTTTTCCTGCCCTGCCTCTGGTATATAGGCATTCTAGGACCCGGGGCATGGAGCTGTTTGGTTATAGAGGCATTGCATTGTCCCTTGTATGGCCACAAAAAGATACACAAATCCTGCTCATCAACCTTTTTTCTGCCTTAATGTAGTTCACATGAACAACCTGCTGCCACTGCCCTACAAAGCCTCTTTGGGAGGGGAAAGCCACATTAGTGAGGACGAGCCCTGTGCAAGTGCTATGACTGTGGGCACCTGTTGTTGATTTCAGGCAGGAAGCTCCAATGCAACAAGCGAAGCTCCAAGGATGCTGTGCAAGTGAGAGCTAATAGTGGGCCTGATCTGCAGGATTTTGGCGGGCTGGCCCTTGGCTGGCATCTGGAAATTTGGATATTCCCTATACCGATAAGGTTATTTTGTCCACACCTACTCTTCTTAGGAGAGTTGGAATTTTGGTGGTCGTGGCAGACAGAGGATACCTCCTGGAGAAGCCCCAATAAAAATCGTAGACTCCAAGTCAGGAAAGTCCAATCTTTAGGCTTCTCTGGGCCACACTGGAAGAATAAAAATTGTCTTGGACCACACATAACGTACATTAACACTAACAATAGCTGACGAGCTAAAAATTGCAAAAAAACCTCAGAATGTTTTAAGAAAGTTTATGAATTTGTGTTGGGCCTCATTCAAAGCTGTCCTGGGCCGCATACGGCCCACAGGCCACAGGTTGGACAAGCTTGCTCTAAGTCTCCAACAGGCTTCCCTGGGCAGAAATACTGCACACATGTCGATTCATTTCACTGCTGGGAAAAGGAGCATGCTACACGTGACCTCTCCCAGTGGGAGAGAAGGAAGATGGGAAGCCTGTGCATGGATTTCTGCAGACTCTGCTGATGGGTCTTTTTTCTTTCTGGTTGTGATACATTATAGCCATGACACAACTACCTCTGGGTCCTGAGTTCTTCTTGAAGATCACCAGCGTGGGGGTGTGGTGGGACCCTTGAAACAGATGTCAAGGATGTCAATAAGATTAGAAAAAAACTTACATGAAGTGTATAATGACACACTTGTGACAATTTATAAGATGTATATGATTTCAATTTTCCCATGACAAAGTTCCCAGCTAACCAAATCCTGTGAGCAAAAAAGTGAAGTACATAATACTTACGGATACACTGGAAGAAGAAATCTTTAAAAGATACCGACACTCCCCACAACAGATTTATCAAATTTCACCCTAGGGTTGTAAAACAATGTGGAGAAATACTATACCACATATTCTGAAATTTTGGTAGGACTGTGCCATTTATAATTAATATTGTGTACTTTCACTGAAGTGATATAGAAATTTATTACTTTTGTTGTGTTTTTAAAATTAGACATTTTAATTTTAGTGACAAATGGTAAAAGAAATGACGCTGAGTATCTTGAAAATATGATATATATATTTTGGATACTTTTGTATCTATGCTAATATTGTTTATGTACTAACATTTTGATCTGAAACATCTATCTGATGGTTTTATTTAGCCTACAGATGTTCACAAATGTCATCATATATGAAAAAGTGTTAACCATACAGGTTTGTTTAAGAGCAGTGAGGTTTGTGCATTTTATTCTACTTTATTTCTCATGATACCACAAAATGAAGTCATAATAAGTCAAACCTCTTTTGTAGAGACGCAAGATATGGACAAGTCTAAGCTGTGTGATTCTGGAAACTACAGAGGCCAACAGGGCCATATATTTGAAAAAAATTTAAAGTATTTTTTTCTAAAGTGGAAAATCTGCTATTAAGAAATGCAATGACAATATGGAACATCAAGAAGTAATATTCGATAAAACTTCACTTACAAACAAATCATTGTCTGTTTTATGTGAGTCCATTTTTGTGGCCATCCCCAAAACCAATGAATAAAAAAGTTTATAGCTCATACTTGTGACAGCTGTTCTAAAAAGAACTGAATTGCCATTATAAAATGACAACCATATTTGAAAAATAATTTCATGTTAAGAAAGACAAGTAAAAAATAATGTAAAGAAATAGGCTTTTTCCAAGTTGAAAACAGCCGACCGTCGGGGCTCTTCTCTGGGAGGAAGGGGACAGACAGACACAGACGTGCAGTAAGCCTACCGATAGTGCAGTGCTCTCCGTTCCAGCCCTGGCTGCATTCACACTTGCCATCCTTGCAGGTCCCGTGCTCGGCACAGCGGGGGTGGCAGGCTCTCTGATTACACGCTGGGCCCGTCCAGCCTTCTTCGCAGCGACACGTGCCCCCCATGCAAACACCGTGTGAGCCACAGTCCACAGAACATATTTCTGTGTGGGAGGAAGAGGAAGCAAAACAGGAGAGAAGAGTGGTGGGAGGGAGAAGGGGAATTAATAAGCAGCACTCCATCTTCCACTCAGATTTGTTCAAGGAAACACAAAATCACCAAAAAGAAATCAAAAGTATTTGTATGCTAAGTAAATTTCAGCATTGACTACTAGGAAATGATCAGTGGTGGAACTCTACGTCTTTATTCATCATTTAATTTTACATGCTGCTCTAATCATGCAGAAAATACACATGACAATTGTTAGAAATAATTTCTTTATATACACAATACTTTATAGAGAAAACATTACATATATAGAGGGTGGTCATATTTACATACACCTATCACCAAGAAAACACGTCCCCACACCCCCACCCCCAAATTAATGAAATATTTCAGCATCTCAGGTATCTAACAGGACTTGGATTTCATACATATGGCAAGAATTTGAAAAGGGGTTATTTCTAATGTCATATTTAAATGTTTTAAATATTCAGAAACTTTCACTAAGAGGAATCTACTTTAGTAAGTAAATTAGCTTGCTTCTGACACAGACATGCATGTAAAAAGAAACTGTTTTTCCTATTCAGTAAATTTGTACTGTTGACAGATACAAATTTCTTAGTCCACAATACAAAAGCAGTTTAATAATACACATAATTGACTCTCCTTTGAAAAACAAGGTTTTTCAATTCTTAGAATTACTGAAAAGAGCACAAGTGACCAAATGACTTCAAATGTTGTAATACCAGGTTAGGTCTTTAAAAAGAATTCAGATGTGTAAGAAAAAAAATTTTAAGCTTTCTTAAAAGCTTTATTTAACTGGTTCCAATTGAGAGACAGGGAGAGGCAAAGGTAAAAGAAACTTTCAAGGTTATTTCATTTTTACATATAAGATTAAAGTTAGTTATAGTTTTTTTCCCCTAAAATTCTAAGACTATTGAATTAGTTTTGGTTTTCTTACAAAAATAAAGCACTGAACAATAAAAACCTAAAATCATTTCTAACAAACAGAAAATGTACTAAACCTTTTTTTGATTAAAAAATAGTAGCTGTTTATGTAGTCACATGTTCTGTTTTCCCTATTCATTCCCCAAATAACATTTCTCAGACACGTGATTCTCTATCTCACAGGCTAAACACATTATCAAGGCACTATGAGAGTTGTAATATTTTTTATAAACAACACCCAGGGCTATTAACTGGAAGAGGGTAGCACACAGATTTTTTCATGCAATATTTTCTATCTCCTTCGAATTAAATTTTTGATTAAGAGATCCAAGATAGTTTGATTAACTTCAGAGCAACATAACATCAACCCAGCTCCGGAAGTGAGAGGGTTCTTTCTGAGGTACCCTTTTTATTCAATCTAATCAATTTTTCATTAGGGTGACGGTGTTTATCAGCATTTAGCACACTGGCTTTGAGCAAGGTGCGTCAATCTTTGTAATGAACTTATTAATTAGAGTTAATTTAATTGAAGTGGAATTGAAGGGCTAATTAATGAACAAACTGCTGATGAAGATAGAGGAAAGCTCTGTTGCTTTCAAACCTATAAACTTTCAGATGGAAATAATTCATTTCTTCTCTTTTAGCAGCTTAACCAAATGTTTCTTCGGGTGTAAAGTCTACTCTCTTATTGAATTTAGACATCTGAAGGTCATTTCCACAACAACAAAAGAGGTAGTGAGTAAACTGTTTTCCTTTAGGATTCACTTAGAAATTCAGAATTATACTGCTTGTAAACTTTAAGCCGCAAATGGAAATTAACGATGCTTTTATAAGCTTTAAATGAGACCTGTGCAACAAGCAGATAAATTTCAGGCACACAAGACCAGATATTTTCACAGCGTGACCGGAAGCATATTTGAGATCTTTACTATTAATTCTAAGTAAGTTTTCTGTCTTTCTGCAGCTAATAGCAAAGTTTCATAAAGATTTTTTTCTATACTTAGTAGAATTATTTTCTTCAAAAATAGAGTATTGTATTCATTATGCTACTCTATTTATTGAGAGTTGAATATATGTGAAGTTTCCTTTTTGCATTGAGGATATCAAGATGAATAGGATAAAGATCTCTACTCACTATGATTAAACAGTCATTTAGTACACAGGTAAAATTAGATTTCCAACTACCAAAATAATTACAGTAGCACGAAAAAAATTCAGTCTAAATATGTAAAATAATGATATGTGATTTTTGGCAGCCAATTTAATCTTTTAATTAACATTTATATGTATATTTTCCAATTCATAGCAGTATCATTTTATGAAGAGGGCTGAATTAACTTTTGAGTTATTTAGTATCAGTTACAAACTACCCTTTATAAAATAATTCAGGTAACATACTATAATAACGTTATATGAAAAAAGGGACTACTGTGCTTGTTCCTTTCCGACATGGATAATTGTAGGAAGCAAATCTGAATGACAGTATTTCAAGCAAGTATTATTCTACAGCTAGTCTTAATATGCCTGTTTTACTGATGGAGGCATAAGAGACCTGAACCAAGTAGCTTTTCTATAGAAGTAATTATCTCTATAACATTTAATTGGATATTTTTTGTGGAAAGGGTTTTTCAGTGTAGGTAAAAACTCAACAGAAAACACTAATGCTTATTTTATATGTAAATTATATGTAATTACAAAATATATTTTACGAATAGAGGACAAAACAAGTTAACATGTTATTTAAAATAATACCACCCACTCATGCTGGATAAGTGTTGGTTGGTGGTAATACCCCTAAAACTCTTTAGTAAGACATTCCAGGCTCTCTCTAATCCAGATCCCAATTTGTGTTTTTACTCTTTATTCTATACATGTTATTTGCTCTAGCAGATGTGAATTTTCTCACCAAAGCTTCTGGTTCCGCAAGCTATCCAGAGGTGTATGGGCCAAAAGATGAGGGAGAATGAATAAAACAGGAAGGAAGGGAAGAAGATAAGTAGGAAGGAAGAAAGGAGAGATAAGAGAGGAGGGAAGGAGGAAGAAAACTCATACAAAAATCAGAATGGGAAGGAGAAAGGATGAAAACTTGTCTCTAAGTAGTATGTGAGTTCCACAGAAAATTTTCATCAATATTATACATTAGCTGATAGGAAACATTTGTTAGTCTGGGCTTCCAGGATTCAATCTGTAGTAGGTAAAGAGTAGCAGATAAATCTGTCATGCTGATACTGACTCATAGGGCAGCAGAGATGTCACCCAAGCTTCTCAAAAGGCCAGGAAACAGCAATTTGTAAAAATTACTAGCCTTTTTACTTCTTGCTAAAAATAAACATGTGAATTAGCTTCTTAGCACAAGATTTCATGTAGTTTTATGCCATTAGATTGTACGAATAGAGGAAACAATTTGCATTTCATAACTTTCACATTTGGGGAACCATGTCCAGTCACTATTTTAATGTGGAAGCTCCTCTGAATTGATGAGAAATTAACTATGACAAACTACAATTAGCCTTTAGAATACTTCTACCATAGTAATTACTATCACCACCCTCTACTACGTCTATTAATGGTTAACACTGAACACTTACTGTCTAAGGTGCTATTCTAAGTGCTTTTCACATCCTAGCTCATTTAAGCCTTACCTCAACTGTATAAAGTAGTCCATTTTACATATAAAGAAACAGAGGCACAGAGATATTAAATAAATTGCCCAATGTCATATTGCTAGTGAATGGCCAGTCCAACATTTGAACCCAGGCAGTTCAGTGTCTGAGTTCTGGTTCTCAGCCACTTACTGTTAAACAGGCTTAGAGAACGGGGCAATCAGTGTGGGCAGGAAAGTAGATAGACCCCTTCACTGAAGCCAAGACTTACGTTTAATCTAAGCAGGATGTTTTTATTCACTCAACACTGCTAGTAAAATCCATCTTCTTCCTCGTTTCTTCTGCTTGTCCTTCCTCCTCTATCATCGTCCTCTTCCTCCTCCACTTCTCTCTTCCCTGCTTCTCTTTCTCATTTTTCCTCTTCTTTTGATGAACTATGTAGTTTTGCTTAGTTTGAGTATCCAAACGGAATTCATCTCTTTTCTATTTCTCACTTCTCTTCCATTGCCTCCCTACATCCTGCCTCTTCAATCAGCCTTCCCCTTTCCCAACTTTCTTGCTTCATTCAGGGACATTAACATTAGCACCAATTTTCCTTGCTTCATTCTTACAGCTCTTCTCAACACGCGTCTCTATTGTGTTTTTTTCAGCAGGTCCTGTCTGCTTTTCCTTTCAAATGTCCCTCAGATTTATCTTTTTTATTTCTACTGACTCCCAACGAATTCAGGCTCTCATCACCTCACGCTTGTGGGAAAGTCCTCCAGCTTGTCTCTTCGCCATCAAAGTCTCACAATTCATGCTCTCTGACTTATCGTCTACAGGATAGTTTTCCAAAAACAATACTCTCATTGTTTAGTGGGCAAATTATTGCTATTGGTAAATCCTCCATTGCCTAAAACTATCATTTCTAAACCGTACTCACCATAATTGGGCCCAATCCAATTTTTTTGCCTCCAAATACTTTTCTTTTCACTGTCCCTTGAATATAATGATATTTCTCACAATTGCATCTTTGCTAATCTTTTATTTAAATTACGTGGAACCAGAAGTGATTTGGATTTTAAACTTTTTCAGATGTTATAATATTTGCAGAATAAATACCACTGTAGCATCCCTAATCTGAAAATACAAAATCTGAAATGCTGCAATAAGCATTTCCTTTGAGCATCATGTTGGTGCTCAAAAAGGTTTGAATTTTAGAGCATTTTGAATTTCAGATTAGGGATGTTCTATGGTAGTGATGATGGTGGTGGAAGCTATCTTTAGAATTTATTATCAGCCAAGCTTTGTACTAAGTATGTTATATACATTATTCCAAGTAATTCCTACAGCATCTTTGTGAAGAGTGTCCCATGATTTTACAGATGAGTAAACTGAGGCATATAGTAATTTGCCTAAGGTCACATAGCTCTTAAGGAGTACAGATTGGATATGAATCCACACATCTGATTTCACAGTCCATGCTCTTAAGTACTTTCTAATACTGTTCACCTAGCCAAAAATTATACCCTTACCCAGACTACCACCATCATTAAATAAAGAAATGTTAATACAAGTCTCCTTGAAAACTTTGAATACTCATTAAGTTAGAATCACTCCTCTGAATGTCCACTGAATTTAGCATAATATTCCATGTAACACTCAATATAGTATTAAACTAGAATGTATTGATTTAGAATTTTTCATATGTATTCATCTTATCTCCCTAAATAAACTGTAATCTTCCACACTAGAATGGCATCTTCTCAAACCATAACTTATGAGTCATGGAATTAGCTCATGAGTTGCAACCAACATTTGAAAAAAATAAAATAGACTTGAAAAAAAAAAAATCAGCGTGTATCACTTTGTAAAATGTTTATTTCAATTATGTATGTGCATGTATACTTATACTAGGTCATAATGTAAAAATGTATTTAAGATGATAGTTCAAGGTCAAAATATTAGAAAGCCATTGTTCTAGAGGGCAGACACAATTTGTTAAGTCTTTTATTCTTACAGGGCCTATCACAATGCCACGCACATAGTAGGTGCTCAATAACAACTTGGCTGATTGAATGAAATTACCTTGTATTATTTCTATTATAACGATATTATTATGATTAAAAACTCAGTGTTGAACCATTCATATCATAATATCTATACATGTATACTCTTTACTGTGATCATGTTTAGTCTTATATTGTCAAATGGTTTTTTAAAATTGAGCCTTCCCTGTTTATAAGATAATGTGCTTAAATCCCCAAGCTATACTTCAGATTTTAGAGAGGTTAGTTTTGGTTAGTAGTTCCATAAATTGAGAGTTAAGAAGATATGGTATCTTATGCAAATGAAGATGAGTCTCCCCCATAATACTAAAGGGGAAATTTTAGTGACAAATTGGCTAAGCCTGGTTCCTTCTTTTTTATAAGGCAACTACATATCCTTACTTTTAATATTTATTTCCATAAATAATCACTTTACTAAAATTTGTATTAGGTTTAAAAAGGGAGTTTTAAAAATTAAAATATCATCTTTAGCTAAATAGTATTAAGCAACTTGATTGTACTGCATTTATTAACCTCACCGTTTGAGCAGTCTGGGCCAGTCCAATTAGGGTCACATGTGCAGGAGCCACTTTCTTGAAGATATGTTCCGTGACCAGAGCACTGGTCTGGACACATGGTCTTCAGTATTTCACAATTGCTACCTCCCCATCCTGGACTGCAGTGACATTCCCCATGGATACACACGCCATGATTAGAACACCCAGGGTCTAGACAGTCAGCTGGTGTAAAGAAAAGAACAATTTTATTAAATCCAGAAGATATCATAGTGCATGCAGAAAAAAGAATTAAATCCTAATCTAATTTATATGAACATTTTGGATAATCAAATATTTATCTACCATTTTCAAGAACTTGTTTCTGAAAATGCAAAGAATTGTAATACAATAAAGCATTAAGAACCAGCCTAATGCCACTTAGGTAATTGAGACTCTTGCAAGGATTTGTAATTTTCCTGAATTACATACATAGGCTCTTGAGGTTTCGGACTATTGCTCTCTGTTCTGCCCAATCACAGAGTAATAAGTATTGCCTTCTCTAAAACAAAATCTGTGACCACTGAGTACTGACAGCCGTATGGGATCCTCACACTGTTTGAGAAATAAATGAGTTGCATACTCTCTATCTTTCTTAATTCACTTTAATGTGCTTTAGATGACGAGATTTAATTTAGCAATTTGACTCAATAAAACGTTACACTTGTAGGGTCAATGGCCTGAAAATTTAATTCCAGAGACTTAATTGCATAACTTTGTGTGTGCAGATCAATAAAATCAATTTGATTGAAGAACGGAAATGGTGCTTTTTTGCTTTCTGAAAAAACAATTCACCTGCACTTTACAGTATGGTATCTCGACTCTCATCATTATATGTACACAGCTATGGAACAAATCCATGATGTCATACTTCTTTTCAGTAGCATATTATGTGTACTATTCTGTCTTTCTAGAGATGTCAAAATACTAGATTTAGAAGCTGGCATCAATGTAAAAAACTATAAAAAGAAAAATTAAATCAACAGTCTGCTGTGAGTTTCAAGGCACAAAGGTTTGCTTGCTTTCTCAGAGTGAAGAAAAGGAACGATTCACATTCCTGAAAAAGAGCAAAGGGGCCCTTTGGTGCTTGTTCTTTTTATTAGTTAAAATGTTAGTAAAACAATGCATTCATAAATATGGATTTTTCAAAATTGCTTTCAAAAGGAAGCGTATAAAAGGGATCTGCCCAACTAAAGATTACAGATACAATCTGTTTCTTGATGAAGATAACAACAGACTTCTGTAAATATTGACATGTTTACCTTCTTCACAATTTTCTCCTTTGTATCCCGAGTTGCAAGCACAAGAACCCATGATACAAATCCCACGACCCCCACACTGTGGGTCAATACACTGGGTAGTCGGCACATCACACTCGGTGCCCTTCCAGCCGCTGAAACAGAGGCAGCGGCCCTTGGAGTACTGCCCGTTGCCACTACATAACACTGGACAGGCCGCTGTGAAACAAGACACGACAGGATTACAGCCACATTTTCCACTGAGCTTCCGAAAGAAAAGACACATCGCTGGAACAAGTAACATGCCGGTTTCCCCCCCTTTCTTCCCTGTCTCGGTAGTTTTCGGAATCACTTGTGTTTCTACAGCTTATTTATATCGGCTTAAGAAAAGAATCTAACTTGCGTACCTCTTGAACAATCCGGACCCAGAAATCCTGGAAAACAATGGCAAGTTCCAGAAACACACTCTCCATTTCCATGGCAATTTCGGGGACATTCCACCACAGACTCTGAAGAAAAGGGAAAGAAGGACACTTGTTGCATAGCCTGCCTCTTGCAAAAGATAAACGGCATCACTTTGATCTTCATTTATGCTAGGTAATTTGAGTAGTGAAGCAAAACACTGTGACTTCAAATGCAGATTTTCAAAGCATTTCATGACTTATTCTCCTCTCCCAAGGTAATTCCAGATAATATTTTCTCCCAGTGCTTCACAGTTTGTCACATTTCAAAAATAAAGATTTAAAAATAATTCTCACATTTTACCTGGGCTTTAACACCCTAGGAATTACCCCAAATTGGTACAGATAATTTAGTTTTTATTAAACACGGCGTTTAGGCTGTGGCCTGGAAAATGCTGCTTTGAAGGCTATTCTTACCTATAACAATGGTATTAAAAGACACCTGCTCTGCATTTTTCCCATCATTATAAAAAGCCAGATGCCAGATTCCAGAATCCAAGTACTGGATAAAGCCGGCCTCATGAAGGCTGACAGATCTCGCCTGCCGCCCGGCTCTCTCCGTCTCAAGCAGGCTCCGCTGCTCTCTGGCAATCAGCCTGCTGCCATCCAGGAGCTCCACGAAGTCATACTGGGGGGAGGACGAGGAAAAATAGTCAGAAATATAAAAGGTGGCTGCTTCTCTCTCTTTTTTTTTTCTTCAAGCTGTCTTCCTTTGCTCTAACAAATACAATGTTAGAAAGAAGTTCCTGACAGGTCCAAATGGTAGAAGTCTCCTATGCATAGCAGTTACAAGGAGGACGCAAACTATCCGCCACATAGGGCTGGATTCAAACATCAGGGACCATTTTTTCCCTTATTGGGCAATATGGTTTCCAAATTTATTTAATTCTACTGACTGATCAAAAGTTTGATGAGTTTAGGCAGTTTGGGGATACAAACATAAAATCTACATGAACTGACATTTCCAATCCAGCAGGCTTATTTTTAATGCATTAATTTCATAATTGATATATAATAGTCGTACGTATTTTGAGTGCCCTCCCAGCCTCTGGTATCCATCATTCTACTCTTTCTTTTTTTTAAATTTTATTTTATTATACTTTAAGTTCTGGGGTACATGTGCAGAATGTGCTGGTTTGTTACATAGGTATACACGTGCCATGGTGGTTTGCTGCACCCATCAACCCGTCATCTACATTAGGTATTTCTCCTAATGCTATCCCTCCCCTAGTCCCTGACGCCCTGAGAGGCCCTGGGGTGATGTTCCCCTCCCTGTGTCCATGTGTTCTCATTGTTCAACTCCCACTTATGAGTGAGAACATGTGGCGTTTGGTTTTCTGTTCTTGTGTTAGTTTTCTGAGAACCATCATTCTCCTCTTTCTGCTCATTCACTGTTTTAGCTCCCACATATAAGCAAGAACATGTGGTATTTGACTTTCTGTGCCTGGCTTATTTCACTTCACACAATGACCTCCAGTTCCATCCATGTTGCCAGCAATCTTGTTTTGGTTAGACCACAAGATAACCCTGTACGGTCTTCTCTGATTTAAAATTCACGTAGCAACAACTACTGTTGAATTCTTACTCTGTGCCGGTTCCTCATAGGAACCCTCGTAGGAAGGCTTTAACATTTGCACTTTACAGATGAAGGAATCTGAGTCTTGAGGAGCTGTAGCAGGCTCTCAGACATCTGGTAATGGTGGGGTTGGCTTGTGAACTCAAGAGCACGTTAAAGACATGTAACAAGATGCCCTTACATCTTTGATCTAAACAGTTAAACAATGGAGGGGTTCTGAAAGGATGGCAGTAACAGTAAATGTGCCTGATTATTCTTATGAATGAGTCATCATTAAACCTAGGTTTTGTTTTAGTAAAATTAGACATGAACATTGGTGACTGGAGAGTTTAAAAAAGAATTAAAAGTATAAAATGTGATTGTTAATACAGTGGGGTAAAATTTTGTAACTAGAAATAATACAGGGAATTTGAAAGACACTGAAAAGACTTTCCAATGTAGTTTCAAGAAGTTTTTTAGATAACAGTTGTTAAAAGTAGAGTGATTCAGTGTCCATAGAATGTTACCTAGTTTCATTCTACTCCTGAAGTGTGTTTATGGTGAAACATATGCCATAGTACTATATATAAATAGTAATTATTATAATACTGCATATATAAATCATAAATATTCTACTTTCTGATAGATTTCTTAAATGGAATTTCATCAGAGGCCTATTTAAGAAAAAGATTACATGAATCTCTTAATCCAATCAAACTGGAATAAAATCAGTTGTTGGAATTTCTGAGAATCACAGTTAAATAGATCGCCATTTTACTGATCATAGAACTCTACTGTTAATATTGGAGAGAATTTAGAATATCTAATTTAGTTTCTGACTTACTAAAATTTTTATTTATAAGTAAAACCTTTTTTTGTTCGTGTAGTTTCATTAGAACAGAATTCAGCTGTGAGAAATATATAAAAACAATATAACCTGATCAGCAGTCAAAAACGTTTATTTTCATTTATACCTTATAAAGATGAAAATACTGACTGGTGTGGATACATGACCTACAAAAATCTGACTGGAATTCTATTCTAGAATTATCAGAGGAAAATTAATTCAACAGTTTTGAATGGTGACTCTGTCTCAAATAAGCCATTCATTTCCTCATCAGGTTTAAATATTTACACATTTGCATGGCAAAGAGACAAGAAAAAGTTTCTTTTTATGACCCAAGCATATAAACATTTTTCTTCCCTAACATTAGACACAGTAACTGAAAAAGTGAAAGGGAGGAATTCTGAGTTTTAGCTGGTCTTTCCAGGCAAAAGCACAACCATCACCTTTATCATAGAAATAACCATTCGCATCACACTGTGAACAATAAAATAAGGCTGGGGTAGTGGGCATGATGGTGGGGAGGAGGAGCTGACAGGTTTTGAGTATCTACCCAGTTCTAGGCTCATCTGCAGAAGTGTTTCACACGTGAATTCAGGAGGGTGATTCAAATACCTAAAAAAAGTTCCCTACTTTAACACTAAAACCATCTGTGCCCAAAATTACCAAATTATAAGGAATAAAAATACTTAACAATCTTTGTTCTTAGGACATAAAGTGGTCACTTAAGGGCAAATGTGAGTTTTGCTCTGTAATACTTCTAAGATGGAGACACAGATTTGTTTTTGGGGAGAAGAGGAATCTTAGGACCTTATGCTCTTTTTAGGAAGAAATTCTTGGGGCTAACTCTTCGATTACACTACTCCGCAGGAGCCATCATGAGACAAAGCTTATACTTGATAAAGGTTTCATATAAAGTGAGACAATTTCAGTGTGAAAGCTCCGTTTAAAGGTCATTTTCTTATGATTTAATATTACCAAATATACACGCTTTTAAAATCCTCATTTAAAGTTGCTTTAAACTAAGATGTATTAACAAGTCGTCTTTTGGAAAATCAATAGAAGAAAAGTTTGCCCGTGTTTGTTGTATTTATGCTGATTATCTAATAGACCATTTAAAAACAAATAGATTTTGTTTCAGTTATCTTGGTGGTTCACTTCTGAACAGTTAGATTATATGTTTAATTCAATTCTGTTACTAAAACGATGAGTTCTTAGAATCTATGAATACTTAACTGTGTCCTTACATCAACTCTTTGGTAGTGGCACAGTCTTGCTGTAATTGGAATACACAGAATAAAGAGATTTTACAGATCATCTGATCCAGCTCTTTCATTTTACCAATGGACACTAAGGCTCAGAGAAGGGACGCTGCAAGGTCACAAAGTGAGAAGGTGGTAAGGGTATGCTTAGAACTCAGGCTTCCAACTCGTATTCGACAAGAGCCCTCACGTGAATGCACTAAAATGCTACAGTATACTTCACCATAAGGCTCTGCATTGCCTCCTGAGGACACTAACTGACTAGGAGAATGAACTGGCATCAGGGAGAAGACAGCCCACTGATTCCTTGGCAACAATCAAACGGGCAGTTTTACAAAAGGTCACAAAGACTGTGAAAGGTCAAGCAACTATTCTGAATGGCTGGCCAATTTTAATTATTTCAGGTTGATTTATTTAATGTTCCCCAGAAACAGAGAAATGTTCAATTTGGGCTGCTTTATAGAATATTTCATGTTTAAACACTGAACTCACAAACAGTTGTTTGCTCTGCTGATCTTGAATAAACCACAGGAAGAAACTATAATAACCGTGAAGCTTAAGAAAATGCATAACCTACATAAACACATATATTGTGGTAGAAAAGAAAAGGGGATATCACATGTATTGTGTTTAAATACTAGAAGGATTATGAGAAAACCTGAAACTGCACCTTTCATTTCTCTAATCTTAAATGTTATATACAACTTGCAGAGTCAACTAAATCTTTAAATAAACCTTTCAAGTACACAACACAATAGACAATTCTTATCTGAAATTATTTTCTAGAATTTGTAAGTTACATGTTCACTATTGTGCTCAGCTTAGAGGTGTATTTCTTGAATTATACACAAATAATCACATATGTGGTTTCTGTGGGAAAATATTTTTTCATATTTCACTGGACAATTCCACTTAAGAAAATCTGTTTTTTTTTTTTTCCTAGACAGAGTTTTGCTCCTGTCATCCAGGCTGGAGTGCAATGTCACCATCTCTCACTCACTGCAACCTTTGCCTCCAGGGTTCAAGTGATTCTCCTGCCTCAGCCTCCTGAGTAGCTGGGATTACAGGTGTGCGCCACCACGTTCGGCTAATTTTGTATTTTTAGTAGAGATGGGGTTTCACCATGTTGGTCAGGCCGGTCTCAAACTCCTGACCTTAAGTGATCCACCCACCTTGGCCTCCCAGTGCTGGGATTACAGGCCTAAGTCACCGTGCCTGGCCTTAAGAAAATCTGGTTATTATATCCTAGTCACTGTTCACCTATAAGATGAACTAGAGTCAAACCTAAAATTTAAAATGGTCCAGACTGGCTGGGCGAGGTGGCTCACGCCTGTAATCCCAGCACTTTGGGAGGCCGAGGAGGGTGGATCACCTGAGGTTGGGAGTTCGGGACCAGCCTGACCAACATGGAGAAACCCCATGTCTACTAAAAATACAAAATTAGCTAGGCATGGTGGCGCACGGCTGTAACCCCAGCTACGCAGGAGGCTGAGGCTGGAGAATCACTTGAACCTGGGAGGCAGAGGTTGTGGCGAGCCGAGATCATGCCATCGCACTCCAGCCTGGGCAACAAGAGCAAAACTCCAACTCAAACAATAAAATAAAATAAAATAGCCCAGATGCGGTGGCTCATGCCTGTAATCCCAGTCCTTTGGGAAGATGGGTGGATTGCTTGAGCCCAGGAGTTCAAGACCAGCCTGGGCAACATGGTGAAACCACATCTCTACAAAAAATACAAAAATTAGCCAGGGGTGGTGACACGCATTTGTAGTCCCAGCTACCCAGGAGGCTGAGGTGGAAGGATCACCTGAGCCAAGGAGGTTGAGGCTACAGTGAGGTAAGATTGTGCCATTGCACTCCAGCCTGGAAGACGGAGTGAGACCCTGTCTCAAACAAAAAACAAAACAAACAAAAACCAAAACCCCAACAAACAAACAAAAATATAAAAATTAAAATTGGGCATTAGTACTTTATAAGAAGTATACAATGCATAAGAATCAAATTTACTTTAATATAGATATTAAAAATATTAAATAGAAAAAAGTAAACACTAAAGCCTGATATTCAGAAATTTCATAGCCATAAAATATATGTATATGAACTAAATCCACAACTACATTAGAAAAAGCATGTTGAAATCTTCTTACTCATCTTTCTTTAAAGATATAATTTCTTTATTAATATGTGACAATTTTTCTTCATAATTTATGTTTCTAGGTTACAAAAAATATTTCTCACAAAATTATGCGATATAAAGCATACACGAAAACTCTCCAGTCCTTATTTTATAAATCACACTAAATCAGCATGAAATTCTCTGCGTAAATAAACTGATTATTGAATATAACTTTAGGCTCCTCCTACTGTCAATTTTAATTAATCAACTATTACATTTTTGATATTCCTCTATGTACTAACGTAATAGTTGATCTTGGGGAAAGTCTCAGTTCCAATTTTATGGTAGGTAATTTAAATAACTTCTCTCAGAGATGATGAAACCTATATTAAATGACAATTTCCAATTTACATACTATGACCCGGTACTTATTAGATTATGAAAAAGGCTGTGGAATTGACAATAGTTCTCCATCTGTGATTGCTGTTGTGAGGGAATTTTTATGCAAGGGAAACGACTTTAAAGTTCTTTGATATTAAGGATATCTGAATTGTTTTGTGTACCACGCTAATATGATCATACTTGGTTATCTCTGAAAGCTCTCTTGCCTCTTTATCTCAGCGTTGATCAATTTAGATGAGGAACAGCGCTTGAGTTGATAAAGCTCATGTCATCATATTTATGTTGATGTTCCCATAATTTCTCTACTAAGAGTAAATCTGGCATAAACTAAAAAAATACATTTTGAACAGAATGAATACGTGTTTGAGATGAATATGTTATGCATCTATTACATGAAAGGAATAAGATCATCGGAAATTATCATAGAATCTTTCTAAAACACTTGGAAAATCCATGGTGTTTTACTGGGTGCTCAGATGATGCTCAATATTCATTAAGTTACTCACAAAATTCAGTACATTTTAAACAGTCAAATCAGGAAGAAAATATTGTT
Organism: Symphalangus syndactylus; assembly: GCF_028878055.3. Lineage (NCBI taxonomy): Eukaryota > Metazoa > Chordata > Mammalia > Primates > Hylobatidae > Symphalangus > Symphalangus syndactylus. Next base: position 155,853,406 of record NC_072426.2, on the reverse strand, counting down.
CTTCCCACTACTGATTTAAAAACCTCAGAACAAATAACCTACATTCCAAATTCTTTCTGCTGTAGAAAGTCAATTCAAAAGTCGTCAAACAGTTAACCAAACAGTTGAGCTTAAGAAAGAGAATAATTTCAAAAAGTGCAACTAGCAGTTCTTATTTTATTGATAAGAAAGCCTAGTCTTACCTGAGTATGGGAAGGCGGTAAGCCTTTTCGGCCATATACTCCAATCAATGCATCCTTCTGAAGAGAGATATTGAATTTAAGAAATTGTGGCTGATCAATGAAGAGCTGTGATCTCCAGAAGATCCCAGGAGGAACCTCTTGAATTGCTCTTCGGCCAATATCAAGTTCTCCGGAATCTATGGTGTTATTTTCTTGCGTAAATCCACCTAATTTTCCTGAATGTAAGAGATCCATTGAGGAAGAACAAAATTTTTTTTTTAAAAAACACAACAAAAACGGTTTTTAAACTTTTTGAAAAAGTTATTTTTACTAAATGCTCAAGCCATTTCATCTTCTGATAAATTACTTTCATAAAATTTGCACTTTGAAAGCTTCCACTATTAGATACTGGTGTTTTACTAATTCTGATTTAGCTCGTAAGATATTTAAGTTAAAATCCTTTTGACTTCCCCCAAGGTATGCCTATTACTAAAGCTGTTTTCACACCTACAGTCTTTCTGTTCACTTGAAACATAATTATCTTACAAATTATGTGTCTTGTTATTTCTTGGGAGAGATTAGGCCTGGTACTTATCAGTCATTCTAAACATACTATAACACTGCAAAGTGTAAATTAAGGCAGAATGGATTATGGAGATTTCTAAATCAATCCTTAAGCAAACAATAAAACCAATCGATGGCTCGGATTCATGTAGTTCTATCTAAATGATATACTAGGATGAATGAAAAACATCAGATGTTGGCAGAGAGATAGAGAAGGGATACTTGGGGCATTGTGAGGGGAAAGGAAGGAGGGGTAAGCTTAAGTGCTCACATAGCTTTTGTGTAGGCTGTTACAACTTTTTCTCTTTCTTTTGACCCTCATTTCAAACTCACTTGTAGTCTTAGTGGACATACTGTGTTACTTCTGACCACACTGATCTTTGATGCATAGGAACAAAACCTCTTTTCTCCCTGGATCCCTGCCACCTGTTAAGAGACACCGTCTCTTCTCTTCCTGCATGGCCTCCTTCTAGAAAACAGATCCAAGACTCCTCTTTTTGGTACGGTGTTCCCCTTTTCCCTCTTTGTCAAGGTTCTTTCTCAGTTATTCTGATGGGGGTCATGATAGAGTTTCTGCAATTTGCCGTGAGTGGAAATATAACTACATTGTCTCTTATGCAGACGGGTCCAGAAGGCTGAGGAACAGAATGGAACTGGGCAAATTATCTTCTATCAATTCAGCCCTTTTACACTGATAACAACAGGAGGGTGAGGAGTGAGGATCACTTGAGCTCAGGAGTTAAAGTCCAGCCTGGGCAACATAGTGAGACCCTCGTCTCTTAAAAAAAACTGGTAACAAAGTTGACTTACTACCAACTTTGTCTTTTTTTTTTTAAAAAAAAAAAACATTAAACTGTTAATTCAAAACGTAGAGGATGTGATTTTAAGTCTGAGAGCTGTAAGCTATCTCATCTCAGTGATAAGGGAGACAGTCTTCTAACTATCTGTGAAGAGTTATTAGTTTAACACTGAGTTCATTTTTACTGAGTGTCTGCTAGCGGCAGCACTGTAGGTGACTTAAAAAAAGAAATATAAACCAAAGAGTAGAATCTTAGAGATTATCTAGACTTCCACAGCTTCTGCCATCAAGTAGTAATTACCTGGGTGGGGAGACAACACCCACAAACTGATAAATTGAGACCCTAAAGCAAAATATGAGTAGGAGTCAGAGAAAGGCACTATCACTGCAGGCTGGAGGTTGAGAGATTTCACAGGAGTTAAGTTTGGCGGTAAACATTGAGGAACAGGTAGGATAAGGTTTCTGAGCTGGGATAAACATCGCTATCACAAGCAGGGCCATGGAACTTGACAGGTGTTAGGTTGGTGCTCGGCAGAGAAATCCATCTGGCCAGAAAAGAAGATAAAGAAAACTCGTTTTGGAGTCGGACAAACCTGGGTTTGAATCCTGGCTCTGCCAACAATTAGCTGTGTGACCTTAAGGAAGATACTAAACCTCATTTAGAAAATGGGGAGAGTAACATAATGATTGCACCATTACAAGGATTCCATGAGGTTTGGTGCATCAAGTGCAAGCTGCAGCGTCTGGCTCTCAGGAGGTATTGAATGGGTTTGTCGTGGGAGGGATGCGGCATAAGGTTGGGAAGGGAAGTGGCATCCGTCTGTGGAGGGTCTTGAATACCAGGTTAAAGAATATGGTCTTTATACTTTATGCTAGTGATTTTTTGTATTTTCACTCTATCAAGAGTGTTATTACACCCTTCTCCCTGAAGATGTATATATTTACTAGTATTCAGTTACTGTGCATGTCATTTATGGTATGTTTTTAAAACAGATACTTGAAGACCGATTATGGGTAAATTGCATTTCGATGCCTCAAACACACTTATTCTTGTGTGGTGGTGGGGTGTGTAAATATAATCAAGAGAAACAGAATTGAAGATTACTAACGAACATGACCTGCAATCACAGACCCAGTTTATGGCCTATAGGATTTGAAGCAATTCACAAAAAATTCACACTTACAGATAAATGCGAGGTTTGAGGGAGAGTACATCACTAGCAAATGTCAGAATTGCTTTCCACCTGGACTACTGCATCCTACATGACACACGTACCACCAGTTGTGAAGGACAGCTATAACTAAATGGAGACCCATTAAAGGTTCTGAGCAGGCTAGAGGTGAGATGAAATCACTGTTTCAAGAGCATTACTGTGCAGTAACTGTGGGAAGCCTGGAAACGAAGAGATGAGTGAGGACACAGCTGCAGTAACCCAGGTATGAGGCAGAAGAGGGTTGTACAAGAAAACTAAATAAAAAGGCATCATTTATAATCTCCCTTCCTCTCTTCTTTCCCAGTGTTCACAATCATGGTAGCTATCAGGTCTATTTTTCTTGAACCAATTCAGTAATATAAAATGATCTAAGGAATAAAATTTCCAAATTGAGTTATAGTAATCACTATAATTTTTCCACACATCAACTCTTAGATTATAAACTGTAGATCATTCATAGGATTCAAAGTATGTATTTTACAATAGTAATACTTGTTCATTTCAGCAAAATTAGAACATACAGTTAAAGAAAAAGAGAAAAAATATATATAATGCTACCATCCAGAGATTATTTTGCTTTTTATCTAAACAGACATCTTGCTTTACTCAGAAATTTTTAATTATCTGAGACCAATTTCTACTTTTCATTTAGGAAGCTTCTGCAAAGGAACCTACATTTGTCATCAAGGAGCTTTTATTGAGAAGATTCAGGGGAGAAAGAAATGGAACTAATCTTCACTGAGAACCTACAATATGACAGGTAGTTTCACCCAAGAGGTTGGTATCATTTTGAGATGAGGAAACTAAGGCTCAGAGAAGTAAATGATGTGGCCAAAGTGAGTGATGGAGTCAAGACCGAAATCAAGGTCTGCAGAATTCCAAAACCATCTGTTGTATATAATCCTCAATAAAATCTTTGCTTTTTATTAAAACAAAAATATTATTTTAAATTACTAAGTTTTAAATTTATTTGTCTATTTCATATAAAATCAGATATATTGTCACTGAACCATCTTAGAGAATATACTTACAATGTCAGGACATAAAGTTTAAGGCCGGGCGTGGTGGCTCACGCCTGTAATCCCAGCACTTTGGGAGGCTGAGTTGGGCGGATCACGAGGTCAGGAGATTGAGACCATCCTGGCTAACACGGAGAAACCCCATCTCTACTAAAAATACAAAAAATTAGCCGGGCGTGGTGGCGGGCGCCTCTAGTCCCAGCTTCTTGGGAGGCTGAGGCAGGAGAATGGCATGAACCTGGGAGGCGGAGCTTGCAGTGAGCCAAGATCGTGCCACTGCACTCCAGCCTGGGCAACAGAGTGAGACTCCATCTCACAAAAACAAAAACAAAAACAAAACAAAAAAAGTGACATGGATACTATAACATAATACTCTTTATGTTATAATTCATAATAAGTTCCTCGTAAGTTTTTGTCTTTTGGTTGACTTCTACATGAAACTAATTTTAAAGTACTGAGTAGAGTAGCTGTTCTCTTCCCCTCTAAGATGTTAGTATACATATCATATTTTAATATGAATATAGTTTATATTTAGACTCATTCATCAAGTTTATACATTTCTACGGCTATGATACTTGATTGTCATTCACAAGTTCGATCTACTATCTGAAGCATATGTAATTTAATCCACTCTCTTGAGTTGACCCTATTGCTGCTATTAATGGTTTTCTGAGTTTTAATAGCATACCTGTGCTTTGAGAACTGGTAAGCATAAATTCATAAACTGGTGTTAATTTCAGAATTTTTTTTCCAAAACATTATCTTTACCCAAGAACGTTAGTTGTGGTAATGGTAACCAAGTTCTGATTTCTAGGGTTTCCAGTTTCACTATGTCAAAGCCATTTAATAAGCTAGGTATTCTTGCCTTGTTGCTTTCTCCACAAATTCATTTTGAGGGGTTAAAATCTTTCTCACAGAAATGATATGTGAACACATTGTTGTGTTGGCAAGTATATCTATTTATCCTATTAGTCCCATACATAGGTAATTTAACAGGTGGCTCTTTTCCAGAAAAAGAGGGTTCTTCATTTGTAAAACAAAAGATCCAAGATTGGTAGAGTGTGCTTGAATGGGATAGCAATTGTGATGATTTTTTTCCTCCCGTAACGAAAAAATACCTAATTAATCATAACACCACAGAATCTTCGAGTTCTAGTACCCATGGGGGTCATCTAGTCCAGGGATCTTTAAACAAGGGTAGCCATATCCCTAGGAAACATTAAAACTTTTCAATAAGGAATGGGGTAGGAGATTAATTTCTATTAATAGACCCTCAATAACATTCACATGTTGACTTTCTTTACAAAAGAAAGGCATACCTCTCACATACCCAAAATATTACTATGACTCATTGTCTTGGAGCATAAAACTTCCAGTATGCCAAAAAAAGGCAAAATTAAAAGTATTTTTGTGGTGAAGCCTCTTTTATTTAAGACACCATAAACCCAAGGTAGGGCTTCAGCGACTTTCCCTGCTTAACATAGTTCCATTAAGGGCAAAATGTGGGGTTAACAATGGGGTATTTAGGACTACTGGCATGCTTCGAAGTCAAATATATCAAGAAAGAGAGATAACCTTTTTAATGAACTTATCACTCACCCCAACTACTGTCAAAGAATGCTTTTATTTATTTATTTATTTATTTATTTATTATACTTTAAGTTCTACAGTACATGTGCACAATGTGCAGGTTTGTTACATATGTATACATGTGCCATATTGGTGTGCTGCACCCATTAACTCATCATTTACATTAGGTATGTCTCCTAATGCTATCCTTCCCCCCTCCCCCCACCCCATGACAGGCCCCGGTGTGTGATGTTCCCCTTCCTGTGTCCAAGTGTTCTACAAAGAATGCTTTTCAACTGCAGAAGAATTTCATGACTACCAAGAACACAGCAATAAGGTAAGAAACATGAAATGTAATGATGCTTTATTTATTCCAGTTGTCAAGGTTAGGACAAGGATTTGTGCTTTATCTTGCTACCTATCTACTTAGAGCAGGGATTCAGAACTGAGAGGTTCTAATGAAATGTAGATTAATTTATTTGAACTGAAAAAATAAGTCAGACTTTTTCTGACAAAAGGTAAATTTGGGCCAGGCGTGGTGGCTCACACCTGTAATTGTAGCACTTTGGGAGACTGAGGCAGGTGGATCACAAGGTCAGGAGTTCGAGACCAGCCTGGCCAAGATGGTGACATCCTGTCTCTACTAAAAATACAAAAATTAGCTGGACGTGGTGGCGGGCGCCTGTAATCCCAGCTACTTGGGAGGCTGAGGCATGAGAATCACTTGAACCCGGGAGGTGGAGGTTGCAATGAGCCGAGATCACACCACTGCACTCTAGCCTGGGCAATAGAGCAAGACTCCATCTCAAAACAAAACAAAACAAAAAAATGGTAAATTTGATTTCAATGAGTACTGGCTCCGACAGTTAAATTATATGGCAGATATTTCCCCAAAATTAAATGAGCTAATGAAATAGACACATCTAAAGCATATACAGGCATACATATTGCACATTTTCTTCCAGACCACCACAATAAAGCAGATATCACAATGAAGTGAGGTACACACATTTTTTGGTGTACCAGTGCATGTAAAAGTTATGTTTACACTATACTGCAGCCTATTAAGTGTGCAATAGCATTATTTCCTTTTTTTTTTTTTTTTTGAGACAGGGTCTCAAAAGCTGTCACCCAGGCTGGAGTGCAGTGGCCCAATCTCAGCTCACTGCAGCCTCAATCTCCCTGGGCTCAGGTGATCCTCCTACCTCAGCTTCCCAAGTGCCTGGGACTACAGGCGCACACCACCAAGTCTGGCTAATTTTTTGTTATTTTTTGTAGAGACAGGGTTTCAACATGTTGTCTAGGCTGGTCTAAAACTCTTGGACTCAAGCGATCCACCAGCCTCAGCCACCCAAAGTGCTGGGATTACAGGCATGAGCCACTGTGCCCAGCCAACAGGTTTCTACAAATCAACGTACAACCTTAATTTAAAAAATTTTATTGCTAAAAAATGCTAACGATCATCTGATCAAGTCACAACCTTTCTGCTGGTGGAGGATCTTGCCTCAGTGTAGGCGGCGGCTGATTGATCAAGGTGGTGGTTGCTGAAGGTTGGAGTGTCTGTGGCAATTTCTTAAAATAAGACAATAATTAAGTTCGCCACATTGATTGACTCTTTTCATGAAAGGTTTCTCTGAAGGATGTGATGCTATTTGGTATCTTTTTACCCACAGTAGAACGTCTTTCAGAACCGGAGTCAACCCTCTCAGACCCTGCCACTGCTTTATCTACCAAGTTTATGATAATCTAAATCCTTTGTTGTTATTTCAACAATGTTCACAGCTTCTTCACCGCGAGTAAATTCCATCTCAAATACCCACTTTCTTTGCTCATCCATAAGAAGCAACTCCTCATCCATTAAAGCTTCATGATGAGATTGCAGCAATTCAGTCACATCTTCAGGCTCCACTTCTAATTCTAGTTTTCTTGCTATTTCCACCAGATCTGCAGTTACTTCCACCATTGAAATGTGAACCCTCAAAGTCATCTATGAAGGTTGGAATCAAGTTCCAAACTCTTGTTAATGTTAGTCTTTTGACCTCTTCCCATGAATCATAAATGTTCTTAATAGCATGTAGAATGCTAAATCCTTTCCAGAAGGTGTTTTTTTTTTTTGTTTTTTTTTGTTTTTTTGAGACGGAGTCTCTGTCTGTCACCCAGGCTGGAGTGCAGTGGCGCCATCTTGGCTCACTGCAACCTCCACCTCCCAGGTTCACGCCATTCTCCTGTCTCAGCCTCCTGAGTAGCTGGGACTACAGGCGCCCGCCACCATGCCCGGCTAATTTTTTTGTATTTTTAGTAGAGACGGGGTTTCACTCTGTTAGCCAGGATGGTCTTGGTCTCCTGATCTCGTGATCCGCCTGCCTCGGCCTCCCAATGTGCTGGGATTACAGGCATGAGCAACCGTGCCCGGCCTCCAGAAGGTTTTTAATTGACTTTGCCCAGATCTATCACAGGAAATCACTATCTATCTATGATGGCCTTACAAAATGTACTTCTTAAATACGACTTGAAAGTTGAAATTAAATTAAATATGACTTGAAATTAGTCCTTGATCCATGGGCTGCGAAATGGATGTTGTGTTTGCAGGCATGAAAACATTAACCTCCTCGTACATCTCCATCAGAGCTCTTGGGGGACTAGGTACATTGTCAATGAGAAGTAATATTTTGAAAGCAATCTTTTTCTCTGAGCAGTAGGTCTCAACAGTGGGTTTAAAATATTTAGTAGCTATGTTGTAAACAGATGTGCTATCCTCCAGGCTTTGTTGTTCCATTTATAGAGCACAGACAGAGTAGAATTAGCATAATTCTTAAGGGCCCTAGGATTTTAGGAATGGTCAATAAACATTGGCTTCAACTTCAAGTCACCAGTTGCATTACCCACTAACAGAGTCAGCCTGTCCCTGGAAGCTTTGAAGCCAGGCCTTGACTTTTCCTCTCTAGCTATGAAAACCCTAGATGGCATCTTCTCCCAGTCTAAGGCTTTCATCTACATTGAAAATCTGTTGTTTAGTGCAGCTACATTCATCAGTGATCTTAGCTAGATCTACTGGATAACTTGCTGCAGCTTATACATCAGAACCTGCTGCTTCACCTTGCATTTTTATGTTGCAAAGATGGGTTCGTTCCTTAAACCTCATGAACCAACCATTGCTAACTTCAAACTTTTATTCTGCAGCTTCCTCACCTCTCTCAGCCTTCACAGAGTTGAAGAGAGAGCCTTGCTCTGGAGTAGGCTTTAGCTCAAGGGAATGTTATATCTGGTTTGATCGTCTCTCCAGGCCACTCAAATGTTCTCCTTATCAGTAATAAGGCTGTTTTGCTTTCTTATCATTCATGTGCTCACTGGAGTCGTGCTTTTAATTGCCTTTAAAAACTTTTCCTTTGCACTCACAACCTGGCCAAGTGTTTGGCGCAGGAGGCCTAGCTTTCAGCTGATCTCATCTTGGACATGCCTTCCCCACTAAGCTTAATCATTTCTAGCTTTTGACTTAAACTGAGAGATGTGTGATTCTTCCTTTCACTTGAATACTTAGAGGCCACTGTAGGGTTATTGACTGGCCTAATTTCAATACTGTTGTGTCTCAGGAAATAGGGAGGCCCAAGAAGAGAAAGATGTGGGGATGCTGGTCACGGAGCAGTCAGAACACACACATTTATTGATTAAGTTCGCTGTCTTATGTGGATGTGGTTTCTGGCACCCCAAAACAATTATAAGAGCAACATCAAAGATCACTGATTGAAGGTCACTGTAACAGATCTAATAATAATGAAAAAGTCTGAAATATTTTGAGAATTACCAAAATGCAACACAGAGACATGACGTGAGCACATGCTGTTGGAAAAATGGTGCCGACAGACTTGCTTGACGCAGGGCTGCCACAAACATTCAGTTTGTAAAAAACACGGTATCTGGGAGGCATGATAAAGCGTAATAAAATGAGATCTTCCTGGAATACGATGAAAGCATTACAAAATGATAATATCAAAGGTGAATTAATATGAGCAATAGTTCCATTTTTCACCACATTCTGAGTATACCAGATAAACAAAGTACCACTAAATAGAAGAATAACAGGTAAAACGAGCAGTATTTTGCTAAGCCTTGGTAAAGTCTTTTTTGGCATCCTACACAGAAACCGGGAAAAGGATTGGTTCTAAAAACAGTGTAATAAATCTTTTTTCAAAGTAGTTAGTTGCTGATTCCTTGCTTTCATGAGAAATGTGATAGAACTGGCAGCTTATAGACAACATATTTTTTAGAAATAGATCACAATGTGATTTTTGACATATGACTAATAAGAATGTCAAATAATTGAACAGCATCACTTAAAAAAAAATCCTTCCATTGCCACTTACTTATTTTGTAGCAAGATTTCTTTTGTTTATATTCATAAGAAAGGAAAACAGGATTAGAATTGAAACTGCATTTTGTTTTATTCTTATAAGGAATATTCATCTATGAATATATAAACTGTTTGAAAAAAGTTCCCATTCATCTCATAGAGGTATTTTCAATACATTTTCATTTTTTATGTTTCATATTATCAAAATGTTTAACACATTTATATTTCAATATATTTTCACTTTTTATGTTTCATATTATCAAAATGTTTAACACATTTATATAAGAATTAGGTTGTTTTCAGTCAAATGTGTACAACTAATAATTGTAACCATAATTTAATATAGAAGAAAACAGGTTTTTTTAAAAACATATGATCTCAAAAAATAAAAAAAAATTTAACTTTGTATAGCTATTTTGTTTAAGGGGGTCACAAGAACAAAATAGTTTGAAGCCCACTGATCTATTCTAGCTTTTCCCATGAAATATGAATCTCATCTCTAAAGTGCCTGTCAACTGCTATTTGCTTCAAGTTATTACACTAGTTTGAACAAATTTATTTTGAATTACAGTCTTAGAATGTGTCTTTTCTAAAAGGTAGTTGCAGATCTGACCTCTCATTCTAATCAGTGATATAGAGATATAAAGACATCACTGATTTTTCTCTGCAAAATCCACTGAAACGGCAGCTTAGATTAGTACAGCCTTCCTGTTTAAGCCTCTAGTTTGAATATCAGGGACTAGGGTTTTGTGAAGGGGCTTTGTCTTTAAATTCTGCACTGCTGCTTTTCAAGTCACAGCCCTTCTCTCATTTGGGCAAGTCAAGTGTGTTCATTCCTGTTAGCATTTTCAAATGCTCTGTATTGATGGTAAGCACACCTGCAAGTCAGTGGGCCATTGACACAGTTTGATAAACTTGTAAATACTTGCACAACCTTTTCCTCTGAAGCTCATCAGTCCTCTTAGATAAAAGCCTGGACACAGAAGTCTTTCATCATGTCCTGAATTCCAGAAAACTTTGGCTTCAGAAGAAATAAAAAAAGGCCAGTTCTAGGGCTCTCCATCCTCCCTTACTGAGATCACTACATCCGTAAAGCCCTAGAGCCTGAACCTGGGAATGATCATAGGAAACACTAAGGTTGTCTGTAGGTTTTACTAAAAGAAAAAGGAGGAAAACTGGAGGAAAAAATAGAGACAGGGCAACAGAGTGCCCTGTAGTTATTCTAAACTCAAAGCTTGTGGGTTAGGAATCAAACCAATTAAAGCCTTCACAGTAAGTGTGAAATGTACCACGTCTTCAAACACAATAGGGTATCATCTTGAAGGTTTTTTTCAACGTGTCCTGTTGTGCCTGAATGTGGGAGCCACTAGCAGTCTTTTCACCTACTAACTGTGATTTTTTTCTTTCATCAGTAAGTATGTGTCACAACAGTCTTAATGTCTTCAAATACAGTTGTCAGAGTGTGAAAACACAGCGAGACCACATACGCAAAGCTATTGTTATTCCTCTCCTTCTTATGTGATACCCAGTTCATATGAAAACACATCAGTGGAGTGACAGTTTTTCAGATAATGCCTTTTAAAAAGTACTTTGAACTGAAAAACATTTTCTAAATAATAGTTTACCAACCATAGATGCTGTAAGGACAAAACAGAAGATTTAAAGTCATATTGGTAATTAGGAGGTTTGGTATCTGTTTGAAAATTATTTTGTGCTATCGGAAAAATCAGTGAAAATTATCAAATGCTAAGTTTTCTGCCATATATATCACGAATTTGCCTATGATGTGAGTAAACAGCCTATAATGACTGAAACGGAAAGGCAGAAAAGAAATTCACTGTCAAAGTCTAACTGCAACTGTTGCAGAAGGTAAATGATAATATCATCTTAAATCTCACAGAGGCACTAATAATTAAGACGTCAGGAAGCAAGGTTAGGCATTTACAGACAATCAATAGCCCACCCTCCAATTCTATGACCTAACCTTGGATTCATACCCTGACTTTGAGAGCTCTGAGAGAACATACCTTTTTATAAACAACCACATGCCATAATTTAGCATTGTGGATACAGAGTGTTATATCACAAGCTAAGTGAAGTAAGACATAACTACTTTGCAAACATAGCTTAATGGACAAAATCAATATAGCACCTAATTAAGGAGCTATTACACATTGTAATAACACAAGTACTATGAACAATATTGAACAAAACTCAGTGCTCTCGCAGCCCTGTCAGCTCCATTTCTCTAATTCACAGGTAATCTTCAACCTGCTATCAAATCAAACTCTCTAGAGTTGTCTAGTACTTGAGAAAGTTGATACACGATGATCAAAAATATAAAATTTAGTTCCAGCTACTCGGGAGGCTGAGGCAGGAGAATGGCATGAACCCAGGAGGCGGAGCTTACAGTGAGCTGAGATCGCGCCACTGCACTCCATCCTGGGCGACAGAGTAAGACTCCATCTCAAAAATAATAAAAATAATTTTTTTGAAATTTAAAAGCAATTGGAATTGTTTTGTTTAAGCAGCATAAATCATATGCATATATACACATACACGCATATTTGTAGTTTTTCAACTTGTATCCATACAAAAAGAGTTCTTCTGATTGGAGAAGTTACTTGCCATAGTTACACTGACTGAAATGTATAGTCTTTTATTTCAGTCTTTATTTTCCTAAATTATCCTATGCTAAAATTGGGCATTTATCTTACTGCCCCTTTAGAAATCAAGCTGGTGTTGAAATGTTCTGTCAGGGTACACTCCACTTAAGGGAGATTTTCTAATTCATTGTAATAACTCGCTCGATTCCCGTCTAGCCTAGAATTCACATGCTCTGGAAACAACAGCTGGGATCATCTTGCTTTTACTGCTTTATTCCCAGAATCTTGCTCAGTGCATGGCACATCATAAGTGCTCATTACATAAATGTAAAATGAATAAATCCTATGCATTCAAAAAAAGATGATAATATTTCTTTCATAAAATTCAAATAACTAAAAATATAAATAACGAATGATGGGGATTTCCGTTATTGCTTTAGAGGATACTACTGATGCTGATTTGGAGAAGTGTCTTCTTAAAATTTTGCTGTGAATTACAAGTGCATCATCTTGAATTGCAGAATGAAGAGCAAACAATCACTGATATGCATTGAATAGCTGTCATGTTCCAATCATTGCTTGGCACCCTGCATGCATTATCTGATTCAAACCTCATTGTAAACCTTTACATTACCCTATAAAGAAACAGGAAGTGAGAGTGGTAACTTGCTTAAAGGCACCCAGTGAGTGGCAGAGCTTCAGTTCTTAGCCACTATTCTATACTAGTGCTTTGCATATACTTGATGCATGGCCCTTCGTATACTTTATATCATACCATTTAGTTGTATTATTTTCACTCATTCATTCAACTAATACTTCGTGAGCACCTATTACATGCCAGAACTGTGCCAAGAGCTTGGTATACAGCAGTGAAAGAACAGACAGGATCCTTGCCTTATAGTCTAGTAAAGATGAGATGCATTAAATAGTAATAGTGATAACCATAAACATTTTTCAAGCATTTACTATGTACCACACACCACTGTATGTTTACACCTTTGTATATTTGCATTGAATACTCAAGACCAAAGACCATTCTATGAAGTAAATTAGTCCCTTTTAACTGATGAGACCACTTAGGCACAAAGAAGCTATATAACCTGTCCCAAGTAGCACAGGCATTAATGATCAGAACTAGGACACGAAATCAGGTGGTGAGGCTCATAACTCTATCCTCTGTATCTCTGTGTGATATTGTTTTTATATTACAGTATGGTGTGATGCACAGCCAGACTGTGGAGAGCCTTGTAAGTCATTTAAAGGCTTCTGACTAGAATCTAGGTCACTGAAGGGTCTTAGGCAAGGAACTGATATCTCAAATTTGTGTGTGAAGAGTGGATGAGCAAGACTGGAGACATACAGCGCAGATAGAAGGCTACTATATCCAGTTGAGAGAAAACAGGATTCAAAAGATACCATGGGGTCAGAGTTGAAGGAATTTAGAGACTGACTAAATACGGGAGATGAGAGAGTAGAAGCAGTCACTGGGCCTCCTGGACCAGTGATGAAGTGAACGACAGTGCCATTTCCTAATATAGGAATCCCTTCTTATCTGTAGGGTCTGTGTTCCAAGATCCCCAGTGGATGCCTGGAACTGTGGATAATATCAAACCCTATATATACTATATTTTTTCCTATACATCCATGCCTATGATAGCTTATACATTAGGCAAGAAAAAGATAATAATAGAACGATTATAACAATATACTGCAATGAAAGTTCAGTGAATGTGGTCTGTCTCTCTCTCTCTCAAAGTATCTTAATAGTTTCAGACCACAGTGGACTACAGGTAACTAAAACCACAGAAAGCAAAACTGTGGAGGCGGGGGGATGTGGGAAGGTACCGTACAGAAATCCCTGAAAGAGGGGCAAATTTGGAAAGAAAGATGGCTTGGCGATTGTATTTTCCAAAGAGGGCCACAACAGTATCTTCCATCCCACGTGCCCTTGTGCAATGGCATAACAGGTCCCTAGTCAAGAGGAGGAGTTTAATTCCCCTCCCCAGGAATCTTGGCTGACCTTGCTGACTTCCTGACCAACAGAATGTGATGGCAGTGATAGCCTAGAATGGCCACTGCTAGGTTATACAAAGCTGGTAGTTGCTGTCATGGTCTCTTGGCATGCTCCCTCTTGGGATATTCCTCTTCAGAACCAGCTGCTATGTTCTAAGAGGCCCAAGCCACATGGAAGGCCATGCTTAGGTGCCCCGGATGGTGAGTATGGTTGAGCTCAGGTCAACAGATGGCATTAACTGCCAGCTATGTGAGTGAGCTACCCTGGACTTCCAGCTCAGTGGAGCCTTCGGTTAACCTTGGTTAACATCAGAAAGCAATCGCAGTGTCCTAAGTGAGAATGCAAGAACTACCTGGCCAATTCACTGAACCACGAGAGATGATAACAAATTGCTTTCTAAGCCACTGAGTTTTGTTATGGTTTGTTATGTAGTAATAGATAACCAAAGTAGTTGATGCGTTCTGTTTTAGACACGCGGAGTTTAAGATGCATGGAAAACACCCAAGTGGAAATGTTCCAAAGACAATTGGATAGATTTTATGTAGTTGAGATCTGGAGCTGAGGAGACACCTAGGCTGGACTAACTGATTTGAGAGTTAGGAACACAGAGAATGTAACTGGAGCCGTGAAAGTGGGTGACAGAATCCAGAGTGATTATTTTGTGAAGAGCAGAGTCCTGAGAAACAGCAGTGTAGAGGGGAGGTGAGTCAACTAAACAGAGACATCATTGCCAAAACGGTCAGGGAGAAAGTCAAAGTGAATGTGGCATCACAGAAGCTAAGGAAAGAATATTTCAACAGGAGGGATAGGTTAAGTATTAAATGGTTCCAAAAACTCAAACATGATAAAGAATAAAGAGATTTCACTGGTGCTATTGACAAAGCAATGGGTAACTCTGGAGACATCAGTTTCAGTGAAGTATGAGTGTTTGGTGAAGGTGGAGGAGGACAGTCATGAGCAAGGGGTACTGTGAAAGCCCAACTGCAAGGGGGGAAACAGAAGGCAGAGAAGTGATCAAACTGACTAAGCACACTATGTTCAAGAAGGCTGGAAGCACCGGGCGAGGTGGCTCACGCCAATAATCCTAGCACTTTGGGAGGCTGAGGCAGGAGGATTGCTTGAGCTCAGGAGTTCAAGGCAGCCTGGGCAATATGGTGGAACACTGTTTACAAAATATACAAAATTTAGCCAGGCATGGTGACATGTGCCTGTAGTCCCAGCTACTCGGAAGGCTGAGGTGGGAGGATCACTTGAGCCCAGGAGGTCAAGGCTGCAGTGAGCCAAGATGTGACTTACCACTGCATTCCAGCCTGGGTGACAGAGTGAGACCCTGTCTCAAAACAAACAAACAAACAAACAAAATAAATAAATAAAAAGAAGGCTGGTAGAAGAGAGAGGCAGTAGGAGGCAAAGTCAAGAGATTATTGTTTTCCAAGACGTGAGAGACTGGAATGTTCAAATGTTGACTGGATGGTATCAGTAGAATGAGGACGTTCTGAAGAGAGAGAATGGGATCGAGAGGACCCATGCAAAGATGAGCCTGGAATATGGGGAGAAAAGGTGGAAGCACAGATCCACATATGTGGATGAATAAAGATGTGTTTACAGAAAATGAGAGCTCCCCTTGCAAGTTTCGATTTTTTTTTTTAATAGAATGCAAGGTCATCTGCTGAGACAGGGGTTTGAGTATAGCAGGAAGATCTGAAATAGTTGTTGAGAAGTATGGTGAGAAGTTTGCGAGGGATAGGTAGGGCTGTCGACTGTTGAAGTTGGAAAGTCAGGAGACAGGTACTATTATTCCCTCTTTACATGTGAAGAAATTGAAGCTCAAAGAGGTCAGTGAAGTAACTTGCTGAAGGTTACAAAGTAAATAAATGAAGGAGCCAGGATTTGAGTATAGAGCTGTGCGATTCTTTCCAGTACATTAGGCTACATGAATTCCTTGGGCCAGGGGAATAATTTTAGTTTCTGGAAAGAGACCAGTGTTTGAGCTACAAACTTCATTCTTACCTCTTTATTCACTTTGTTCATTTCCATCAGTTTTGTCTAAGACCCTACATTTCTGATAACTCATCTCTAAAATCTGTAGGCAAAGAAGGTCTCAGGAATAATCAGTAAAGGATGATGGCATATAATAGAAATCCTTCTTTTAGATACTAAATACCATTTAGAAGCTTTGGCTCATTGTTAACTTAAATGCAAGCAGGGAGTTGACTGCACCCTTAGCACAATGATTGTTCCTTAGAATTATATTTACAAAATAAGAGTAAAATAGGACTGCATAAATAAAAGTATTACATTTAGAAGCTGTGAAATAATTTTCTCACTATGCTTTTCACAGTTCATTCTCCTAGTGAGCTTTGTTCAGAATTCTAAAGCTTTCTCAAGGGTTGTAATCTCCTAGAATTTCTAAAGAGATGATGTGATCTGCTTCTTGGATAGTATATAAAATTTAAGTAGTGGGTGGTGGGTGGTGGTGCACGGACACTGAGTTCATCATGAAAGCCTAAAAGCAGCGGTTTGCAGGTACCTCCCTCCTTGTAAATAGAGTTCCCGTCCACTCCCCGTGCCCCAGGTCTTAAGTACTATATTTAGGAGATATTAAGAACTTGTATTTGGAAAAGCAGAAACAAGAATTCCTTACAATTTAGGGTTTTGGGGGCTATTCAAACACTAATAAAGAAGGCAAGTAACTAACAGTTAGGTCACTCTTTGGACAAGATAGGAGCCCAGAGAGAAACAGCTTTTCCACGCAGGGAAATTCCTACAAATCCCTTAGTCCAGTTGGCAGTTCTCTAGTGCACTTAACTGATTCTGGGGCTTCCGTTAACCACTCCCTATATAGGAGACTTTTACACATCTAGGAAGAAAGTACTTCGCTTACATGTATATACAGGTGCTCCAAAGGTGCACAGAACTGTATACAACTGAATTCTATAATTACTTGGGGGAACTTCAGTCCCCCTTAGAGAAGGAGGCTACCAAAGCAGTATTTCTGAGATTACACACCACAATATTTCGTAAAGTATGAAATTATTTTAGTGGGTTGCAAGTGGCATTTGTTAAAAATGAGAAATACAATAAAATAAAATGGAAAATCCCAGGATGCATTTTACAAGGCAAGGATAAATATTATTTTGGGAAGCATATTTCAGATACATATGTCTATGTGTGTGTATATGTTGGCTTTGATGTAACATGTATTTCTTATTGCATTGTCATGGTCAATAGCTTAAAAGCCACTGTTTTCGAGGACTCCAGCTTTACAGAGATTTCTATTAATACGGCCATATTCATGTGATGTTCTTTGTTCTTCCAAACCTCTGGGACTGATAAGATCCTAGGCAGCCCATTTCAGAGCTGCCCTAAAATTTTCCTGTAAATCTGAATAACTAAGCACGCCGCCCAAAGTTACAAAGTAAACAGGCGAAAGAGCGAGGATTTGAATATAGGCTTCTGTGAGCTGAGGAGTGATGTGAGCAGAGGTATTCCCTGGCAAAATGCCAGGAGCCAGCACCCAGGCTGTGGGAGTCTCTAAATCCACAGCTTTCTCAGAATCATGCTTTTCAGGACTGTGAAACTAATTAGCCAAACTCTATTTTCATTTTAATCATAATAAAAGGTTAAGATGTTGTAAAATAAATAAAATCTCCATAATAAGCATTTGTCTCTTTGGCATAATTACAATTTCTTCAGTCTGTAAAAAAGTTCCCTACATGTATGGTTAATAAGTACCATCTGATCATTTTTACAGGAACCATGCATTTTAAGAGACAGTCTAAATTTCAGTCAATACAAACCAAAACAAATATTCTTAATTTCTGTGTAGTTACTCGTTTTGTTCATATATATGTTATTAATGTATAAAAAAATAAGGTAATTGAAATTTATGTAATTAAAATTTCCCATCTATAGTTTCAACCCTCTTTAACCCCCTCTACAGTGACTGCCACTGTCTACTTTAGGTGGGTGACATGTCAGTCACCAGCTTACAGTTCTTCTGGAACATGCAGAACTTTATATAAAAAGGTTCCATATGGCGGGGGATTCACTATTATTATAAAAATCGAATGTTGTAAAATTCCTCAACCTCTCTAAGGAGAAAGAGAAGTGTCATAAAGTATTATTATTAGGAAAAAAAGAATAAAAATGTGTATAAAGTATTCATCACAGTAAATGGGTACATGTAACACAGCAGCATATAAGTTCATTAAATGTAAAATAATTTCTTTCTAGTCTTGCAAAGAAACCAGCCACAGGAGGATAGACATATTAATGCCAAAGCTGAACACCAATATACTAGATAAGAAACAAAGAGGAAGAAGAGTTAGGGGAATGCCTAAAGGGAAATAATTTATTAACCAGATGACAGAAAAAGGCGTCTTCATCAGGTTGCTCTGAGATATAAAGTACTATGATATTTTGCAAAAAGTCAGAGGATACCAAGGCCAAGACATGTACACACACATACACACAGAAATAATATAAAACTATTTGCAACGTAAGTGTACATACGTATATATACACTTTTCTAAGTGTTTATATTGAAAAAATGGAATTTTCTAACTACTTAAATTCCATTTTTAATTCAGAGCCAATTGATTTCAAAATCTTTGCTAGCTCAAAGTGCAAATTCTTTAAGGTTTAGAGAAAAGGCAACCAGAGAAAAGGTCAATAAACTATAATCCTTTAATGTGTTTTGCATTTAAATGCTTTTATAATACAATTAATATAGTGTTCCAACTCCACACACAAGTTGAATGAAGAAAACCTAATATACCCCAGGTAATACAAGAGATGATACACTGAATTATAATCTATTTGCAGACTAAAAATAAAACTCAATACACATTT
Source organism: Symphalangus syndactylus (assembly GCF_028878055.3). Classification (NCBI taxonomy): domain Eukaryota; kingdom Metazoa; phylum Chordata; class Mammalia; order Primates; family Hylobatidae; genus Symphalangus; species Symphalangus syndactylus. Next base: position 155,834,258 of record NC_072426.2, on the reverse strand, counting down.
GCAGAAGGGAAAGGCAGAAAAGCCTAGCCATCAAATCAGAAGGCAGCAAATCATATTATTCCTGTAATAAAAATGTGAATTTTCAACCTTTCAAGTAAATTAATTAAAAAAACTCATAAAAAGATGATATCTGTAATTTCGAAAACTTTTCCCTGTTCCATCTAAACTAGATGTAAGCATGGGTAAAAATAAATTTATGGAAAAAGGATGTTAAAAGAAAAACACAGGATACATAATTCTTTTGCTTACCATTGTCTCCAGAAGGTAATGACACAGTGTTTGTTGGCATGGTATCAGAATTCACTTTTCCATTCTCAAATGTGTCATTTTCGGTCTGCTGTAGCTGCCAGTTGAGGCCAAAGAGATGCATTGCTGGGGGTAAAGAACACAAGTTGTTTAAAGGTCTGCTGCCTTCAGCTACAACAGCAATTGCTGAGCATGTTTAAAACAAGAGTCATATGTAAAGTTAAAATTTCCATTTTCTGAAATACCAAGGATAACTGCGCAATGAAAATTATAAAACAAAGAGTTCCTCAAACAAATATAATTTACATAGCAAGGCAGTGAAATATGGTGGCACTTCAATAATGATTTAATACTATTCACTTCATTGGTACCAGGAAACTCTTAGGAATCAATCATTATTTGCTCTAATTGGTCTGAGTTCTATTTTTCACCATCTTTTAAGTAACTGGTAGAACACCCTATAACAGCATTTGTCAAACTTACTAGACCACAGGTCACTTGCAAATTTATGTTACTTCACTGCAACACCTGTAGATTCTTAAGAGACATGATCCTCCCCACCTTTGCGTTAAGGTAAAACCAAAAACCGGTCTCTCAGATGAATTTGTTGGTACACGAAATTCAGCTGTACAAAATATAATCAAATTTGAATATTCTAAATTTGGGATGAGTAATTTTTGAATTGATGACATACAATTTAATAATGGTACAGATTAAAAAGCATGTATATGTGTCAGGTAATTTCATGTGAGTTTCTGATGTGGGTAAAATAATTTCATAAATTTATATTTAACAAATTTATTAAAATTTATGATTGTGTTTACTAATTTGCTTTATTTAAAAAAATTTAAAAAGTAACTAGAAGACTATACAACTATAAAAGCTTTAAATTCCAGACACTGACATGTGAATACACTGTGTATTATTTTTCTTAATTTATCAACACTATTTAGAAAAATGTCACTGTCATATTCACCTGATATACTAAACATTCATTTGTGCTGCACAGAGTACGGTTTAGGAACTAACCCCTAAGGAAGGTTACATATCTTTAGGGAAACCCAGTGATGGTCATATTACCATATCATGAAAGAGAACTTTTTTGATATTTTTAGACATTATTTTGCTTACTGTATACACTGGAATTTACCAGAGCGATGGAGGAAGAATAAGAAGGCAGTGTGATGACTACCACTGTCAAAAAGCCCTTCAGATCCAATACATAAAGGAACGGCACTAACCTGCCACAGTACACGGAGCAGGGGCTTTGGATGCAGTTAGATTTTGGTTCAGTCTTCAGTCTAGAGTTTAGCCTTGGATAAATTATGTGATATTGTTAGAGATTAGGTTTATTTTTAAAAGGAGGTTTGTTACAACCACCTTATTTAATTTAAGCTCAGGTGAGAAGGTGTAGGCCAGGAGAGTCTAGACTGGGCATATGAAGGAGAGCTGGCACAAAGCTAGACAGTTCTTACTGCTGAGGTATTTTATTTAGTCTGGACACCAGGTTACTGAACTATTTGCAGTCACCTGACTAGATCATGGCACCCTTCAATAAACAGTCCCTTCTGTCTGCAATGCTTCTCCCTGACAGGAAAATACCTGTGCATCCCTCACACCCTGACTGGGTGAAGTGTTTTTCTTAAGACTATTTTAGTTGACTTTCATATCTCATTTATAAGACATATAACTTTGTATATGTTAGTTATATACAAAGATATATACTAGATACAATGCCTGATACCTAGTAGGTCTCAATAAGTATCTGTCAAATAAATGAATTAAAATTAGGAATATTCTATTTTCTGAGATTTTAAAAATCTAAGAAAACACTGTGTGGATAAAATATAGTAATTTAGAGAAAAAGTTAATACATAGAAAACAAATGCATAAATGGCTAAGAGAGGAGAACATGTTAATAACGGATGAATGACTGCTTTACTATAATGCTGTCTGAAGAGCAGTTGACTGAAAGTCTACTACTACTATACGTAATTAACTAAACTTTAAAAATTTGGTAGTTTTAGGATATTCTATTAACGGTCCACATTCTTTTGTTAATAATACCTAATATAAAAGCATGCTATATTAAGAAAGATACCAAAAATAGGTAGATAGCTACATCTACCCTGTCTATTTTAAATAAATGTATATACTCACACTCCCTGCTAAACTTATCCTTGGCCAGCAATTCCTCTTAAACTCTGATTTTCCTTTTTTTCTTTTTTTCTGAGACGGAGTCTCGTTCTGTCACCCAGGTTGGAGTGCAGTGAAACAATCTCGGCTCACTGCAACCTCCGCCTCCCAGGTTCAAGCAACTCTCCTGCCTCAGCCTCTCAAGTAGCTGGGACTACAGGTGCACACCGCCACGCCCAGTTAATTTTTTGTATTTTTTTTTTATTAGAGACGGGGTTTCACCGTTTTGCCCAGGCTGTTCTCGAACTCCTGAACTCAGGCAATCCGCCCGCCTCGGCCTCCCAAAGTGCTAGGATTCCAGGTGTGAGCCACCGCGCCCGGCCTAAACTCTGAATTTCATGGATTAAGATACAGGTTATAGGCTGGGCGCGGTGGCTCACGCCTGTAATCCCAGCACTTTGGGAGGCCGAGGTGGGCGGATCACAAGGTCAGGAGATCGAGACCATCCTGGCTAACACGGTGAAACCCCGTCTCTACTAAAAATACAAAAAATTAGCCGGGCGCGGTAGCGCATGCCTGTAGTCCCAGCTACTCGGGAGGCTGAGGCAGGAGAATGGCGTGAACCTGGGAGGCGGAGCTTGCAGTGAACTGAGATTGCACCACTGGGCGACAGAGCGAGACTCTGTCTCAAAAAAAAAAAAAAAAAAAAGATAACAGGTTGTAGGATTCTTGAATTTAGAAGTTGTCATCTTGTAAAAAGGTATAAATTCATGTGTCATTTTGCATTAAATTGCATAGTGTTTGACTTGCTAAACACTTATCACGTCATACATTTTCCAGGGTTTCAGATGCTTCACAAGTTTTGAACAAAATAATGGGAGCTAGTTTTGCATAGAGTAAAATGTCTGACAGACACACTCTGGCACAGCAGCAATAAATATTCCAAGAGGTCAAAGTTTCCACACAAAATAATTTGTCATCATTGTGATCTTTTAACATAAAAAGTCTTCTTGCCTGATAGATTTGCTCATATTATCAGTTTTAACGGATTTTGAAGAGGAGACATAATCCACGGGATCATGCGCAGATGTCACATGTTAAAAAGTAATGTGACGTTTATGCTGGGAGAGCTATTTTATTTTTTGCCAGATAGGCAACAGCTTTTATATATATATATATATATATATATATAAAATAGAAAATCTCAATACAGTGGGATGCTGGTTCTACTTAAGATGCTATACAATGAGACTCATATCCAAAAATATTATCTCTGGTTTAATACTGCACTGCAAACAGAAACCAACAAGTTGTTTGGTCTTAGGATATTATCTACTTTGAAACTGTTGGTGTTTCATATTTAGTGATTCCCTTGACTCTCATTATGTATAATTTAAGATATTCTTATTTTTTTATTCATACAAATGCAGGGTGTTAGTGGGGTTCACTCTCGAAAGCTAGAGAGAGGAGACAGAGAGAGACAAGAAAAAGGAGAGAAAGGAGAGAGGCAGGCAGCAAACTCATAAAAGTCAAGAATGCTACAGAAATTACTGAGCAGTGGTGTAATAAAACTAAATGGGGTATCTGGCAGAAAAAAAGGGAAAATTAGCCAAATAAAATACATCTGAAAATAAAGAAGGATAAGTCCACTTCTTCAATGCCTGAGTTGGAAAGCAGAACTGAACTCATGGAAAAGCATTTGCTGCCACTATTCATGGATGGCACAACGGATCCTTGTCCGTTGTAGGGCATGTCCCAGTGAAGGGTGCGCAGACAGCGGCAAGAAGCAGCTGGGGGCGCTGTGCTCTCCTGAGTCCCTTACTGCCCTGGGTCTCAGGTGAAGAGGTACAAGCCAGGAGTGATACAGGCATTCCCGGCCACAAACATGCTCTTTGTGCTGGTGGTAGAACATCATGCTGCAATAGACATTTTAAACCATTCATTGAACAAACGCTGTGTGTCAGCAACTGTACTAGTACTTCATTGGCATTATCTCTAATCTTCACAAAGATTCTGTTGAATGGTTATTATGACTTATTTTTTTCGTTTTAAATCCAAGCAAGTGGAGATTAGTTGAGAGTTTAAGGTTTTTTGAGAGTTTGCATGCAGTTTGCAATGGACGTTAACCTCAAACCCCGATCTTCTGATGACAAAAGACGTATCACTACACACCTCTGTATTCTACCAGAGGGCAGTGGGATGTGAAAATCCATAGAGAAGGAAGTGAAATGCAGCTTGTGTGTGGGCCACAGGCTACGATAACACTTCTCTACTGTATCCAGGACACTGCAGGCTGGGGCAGTACTGGGGGGCTGGGGCCGAGGATATCACCAGGTAGCATCTGTGTGTCCTGAGCACCGTTCTACACAGTACTTTCCCACTATAGTGTCTGAAACTAAAGTTTTACAGTAATATGATGATGACAGTAATGAAATTAAGAACAGGCTATGTTAACTCCAAGATTCTTAAGAAACAACAATTTTAAAGTTATAAAAGTACAAAAGGAAGCATTATAGCTAATTTTAAGGTTATAGAAATAATATTCGTGTAGATTTAATCATGAAAAATTTTTATTTCTAGTATAATGTTTCTTAGTTTTATGTCATTTCCATGTATTTCTAGGTGAATATAATAGTGAAAGGGCCTGGATTCATATCCAAAATGTTATCCAAGGCAGAATGAAATTTGTAGACGACAGCAATACTGCCTGAGATATATATTTATCAGTGTGTTTTTCACAATTTAAAAAACCTTGAAGTCCATTATCTTCTTTTTTTGTAGAAAGAATGATTATATTTGCCCTATGAGGTAAATATAATCAGAAGTTGTCCAAATGTTAAAACTGGTAAATACAAGATTCTTACCAACTATAAATGGGAGTATTTTGCAAGATAATTTTTAAGTTGGTTGGAATTGGGATGTATTTTCTCATATTAAAAATCTCAGAAATGGTGGTTAAGTCCCCAGAGCATCTACAAAAGTCTGTCTGTATATCCCATAGAAATATGTATTCACATAGTAACAAAAGGCATGAGCAAGAATGTTCACAGAAGCATTATTTGTAATAGCCCCAAACTGGAAACAACTCCAAACTGGACATCTGGCAGCAGTAGAATGGAAAAACAAATTATAGTCCAGATATACAATGGAATTCTACACAGCAGCGTGAGGGAATGAACTGCTGGCAGACACAACAATATAGATGAATCTCACAAGCCTAATGTTGGGCAAAAGAAACCAGTCACACAAAAACAGTGAATACTGTGTAAGTTCATGTATATAAAGTTCAAAGGCAGGTAAAATCGACTGAGAAGAATGAAAGTCACCATGGTGATGACCTCTAGGAAGGAAGGAACAGGTAGTGGCTGGCATAGTCCCTAGAGGTTTCTGGAGTGCTGCTCAGATTCTGTCTGGGAGGTGGTTCCAATGGTGTGTTCACTTATTGTGATCCATATACTTTTCTAAATGCATATTATACTTAAATAAAAATTACTTAGGCAGGGCGCAGTGGCTCACCTCTGTAATCCTACCTAGCACTTTGTGAGGCTGAGGTGGGTGGATCACCTGAGGTCAGGAGTTTGAGACCAGCCTGACCAACATGGCAAAACCCAGTCTCTACTAAAACTACAAAAATTAGCCAAGTATAGTGGCAGGTGCCTGTAATCCCAGTTATTCGCTGGGGCAGGAGAATCGCTTGAACCTGAGAGGCGGAGGTTGCAGTGAGCCAAGATCATGCCACTGCATTCCAGCCTGGGTGACAAAATGAGACTCTGTCTCAAAAAAAAAAAAAAAAAAACACTTAAAAGTAATCCATCTAACACCCAGCGTAGATAAAAATAACATACATTTTTTTACCCTCCCTAAATCTTCTCTAAAAGTGGTTTCCTCCATAAGGCTAGCAGGCTTTCCTTTCCATGATGTTGCAGGTGAGGCAACTGTGATGGTCTGTGCTCCAGCCTGAAGAGGTAACAAATAAATGCAGGTGCAGAGTGAAGACAGTACAGAAGAAGGACACATGACTCCACCAGGTGGGAGGAAAAGGAAAGAGTGAGGAAAGACTTTCCTTGGTGCAAATCTCAGGAAGTGCAAACTTTAAGGAGGAAAGCAATATGATTAAACCAATTCATGTATTGTGGTGATGACTGTCAGCTCATGGCCCTCCCAAATTGATTTTTAGTTTAAAAACATTATGATTTGTCTTGGCACAAATGTAAAGAAATGGAAACTCTTGTGTGCTGTTGGCTAGGATTGCAACATTTTGTTGCAAACACTATGGAAAACAATATGGTGATCCCACAAAAAAATTAAATATAGAAATACCATATGATCCAGCAATCCCGCTTCAGGCTACATACCCAAAAGAACAGAAATTAAGGTCTTGAAGAGATATTTACACACTCATGTTCATACCAGCACTATTCACAATAGTCAAGAGGTGGAAGTAACCCAAATGCCCATCGATGGATGAATGGATGAAGAAAATGTGGTGTATACACACAATGGAAGAGTATTCTGCCTTAAAAAGGAAATCTTGTCACATGCTATAGAATGCGACATGCAAACCTTGAGGACTTTATGTTAAATGAAGTAAGTCAGTTATAAAAATACAAATACCGTATAATTCCACTTGCATGGACTATCTGAAGTAGTCAAAGTCATAGAATCTTAAAGTAGAATGGTGATGACCAGGGTTTGGGAGGATGGAGCAATGGAGAGTTGTTGTGTGATAGGTACAGAATTTCAGTTTCATACTATAAAGACATTCTGTAAATCTGTTGCACAACAATGCCAATCCCACTGAGCTATACACTTCAAAATGTGTAAGACGATACATTTTATGTTACATGTTTCTTACCAGAATTAAAAACAAAAACTATTATAACTTGTCACCCTGCAGAAAATCATTGTTGTTAAGATGAAGAAATGGGACTGTGACACAGAGCGGGAAACTTAACCCAGACGGTATGAAGTGACCAGCATCTTACTGTATCTGACTGTACACTGAAGGTCTCTGTGTTTGCTCCTTCAACTTAAGCATGTTTACAAATGGTTTAGAAGAGATGAAAAAGCAATGTTTGGGGTATAAACGTCATGCTTACTTACAGAATCAGGATTTTCAAGGGTTTCTTAATTCTGATTTCTTTCAAATTATTGCTTAATTCCTCTCCTTCCCTTTACTACCAGGTATCTCAGAAGAAGAGACCACAATATATACTTCCTCAGCACATACTTCTTTTCTCCTCACTTTAACTGACATTCCTCATTACTGTACTAAAATCTTTCTCGCAATGGTTATGGGTATCTCTTTTTTAATTTTTTTATTTTTATGTATGTATGTATGTATGTTTGAGATGAAGTCTTGCTCTGTCACCCAGGCTGGAGTGCAGTGGTGCAATCCTGGCTCACTGCAGCCTCCACCTCCTGGGTTCAAGCTATTCTCGTGCCTCAGCCTCCTGAGTAGCTGGGATCACAGGCACCCGCCACCACACCCAGCTAATTTTTATATTTTTAGTAGAGACGGGGTTTCACCATGTTGGTCAGGCTGGTCTTGAACTCCTGACCTCAAGCAATCCACCCGCCTCAGCCTCCCAAAGTGCTGGGATTACAGGAGTGAGTCGCCATCCCCAGCCGGTATCTCTTAAATTGCCACATCCAGTAGCCTCATGCCAATATTCATCCTGTTTACATCTCAAGAGTACTGGGCATTATTAGCCACCCATCATCAATACTTTATTTTCCTTTCATAATTCTCCTGGTTCTCTTCTCAGCTCTCTGCTGGTTCCCAGTTGTTCTCCTTAAATCATTTTGTGGAAGTCTTACAGGCTATTCACAAGTAACCAAGTTCTCCTGGACATATATTGGAGTTACTCTTCCCTGCTCTTCTGAAGCCTTATAACTTTGCTTCAGATAAAGAAATGTGGGCAAAAGTAGTATGTCTTACCTCTGTGAGGAAGATTTAAGAACCAATATGTAATGTGTTGCATTCCCATGCAGTAATCATGCAAATGTGATGAGTACTCTTTCTGTTAAGTCTAGGTCCTTGAGTGAGCAGAACCCCCTTGACAAGAACCACCCCGCACATGTAGCTTAGGCAAAAATAAACCGTCATGTTAAGCCACTGTAGTAGGTAGCCTCCGAGATGGCCCCAGATAAGCCCTGTCTTCTGGTAGTCACACCCTTGTGTAATTCACTCCCCTTGAGTTTAGGCTCGATTTAGTGACTTGCTTACAATGGAAAGCATATGGCGGAAATAATAGAACATCTCTTTTGAGCTTAGGTTATGAAAGACTTCAGCTTCTTTTTTGGTTGTTCTCTCTCTCTCTTTTGGACTGCTTTCCATAGGGAAAACCAGCTGTCATATCATGAGGCAGCCTTATAAAGAGGCCCATGTGGTAAGAGACTGAAGTCTGCCAAAAACCACGTGTGTGAGCTCGGAAGCAGGTCCTGCAGCACCAGTTGAGCCTTCAGATGAAACAGCAGCCCCAGTCTGTAGTTTGACTGTAACCTTACAGACTGTGAGGCAGAGGCACCCAGCTAAGTTGGCCCCAGCTGCAATTACAAACTGATACAGCCATTCAGGTTTTTAGGGCTGTTTTTACCACTTCATAACCTGCCTACTCCTGACTTATACAATGCCTTCCTCCATGTATTCCCCAAAATATAGACATTCACCAAAGTCCTTCCTTGATCTTCCTTTCATGTTAACCACTTTTATAATATCAACTTCCAATTCCATGTGGATGGATGACTTTGAAATATGTATCTCTTACCACTGAATTCTTTCCTGACTGGGCTATACTTCAAACTTTACATTTTTCTACTAGACCTACTATAAATCCTCTGGTACTTCAAACTTTACTAAAGACAAAATAAATGGTCTTTATCTTCATAATTGTTTTGCTTTCTGGGTTTCTCTTTTCTGTTCATGATATCAGTTTAGCCTGGGCAGTGAAGTCACTGACATCATGAACAGAAAAAAGAAACCTAGAAAACAAAACAATTATGAAGATAAAAACCATTTGTTTTGTCTTTAGTAAAGTTTGAAGTACCCCAGGAATCCCTTTAAAATAAGTTGTAACATCTGACATTTGTCATCTATAAAATTAATGAGTATACTTTTTATACTATCACCGAAGTCAATGAGAAAAAAAAAATTATAGTAATATCAACTCAGGAGTGACTAACATGGATATTAAGTCACTGATCATGGTCAAAACCTATGTTACTAACAGCCAAATAGGCTACTCTAGATTGCATCTTTTTAGGCTGTCTTGTGGTATTCATGAACCGTAACCATTTTAAGATCTTAAAAATTAAATCTTTCCTATATAATTAAAAAATTAATCCTACGAACTCTTAGTATGTTTCTGTAGATTTTTCCAATAATTAAGAAAAAAGCTTATTAATTGAAATAATTTTGAGACAATACGTTAATAAAGATCTATCAGTAAAATTTTATGAAGGAATTTTTTTTCACACACAAAGACCATTAAAGTGAGAGAAATTACGCATGCGTTTCTTTTATGTTCCAAGGCTGGAGATGAACAGAATCCATGGTATTATAGTTATTTCACCTCCTCCTCATAAAATAAAAAGGGGGCACGCCATTGTTTTTAACCCATATATGTTGGTTTGACACTTAAAAGCCAGCATGTGGAACACTTGAAACCAAAAATGTGTAATTAAAGAAAATTATATACCACTAAGTAACAAATTCAGTGCCATTTTTAGCTCCATGTTGAGAAAAAAAGGTGCCAAATTTTGATCTCGTCTCTGGGGACCATGCCACTGAAGTTGTTACCACAGCTACTATTATTTCTACCGGCATGCTTGAGTTCCCAGATCCTGCCAAAAATGGATGGGAAGGAGGGGTGATGACAGCTGGTGACACAGTCCAGCAATTGCCAGAACCATGGAGCAAATTACAGGGGATGTTGCGAAGGGAACGCAGACGTGAGCACCCAGCCATCAGTCACCTGAAGGTGGCGTGTGCCACCAGAACCCTGAGGAGTGTGCTCTAAGGTTCTGGCAACACAGAGTAGCGTGCTTGGAGGGCCTGCCAGGGTTGGCTAAATGCTGTTTAATATTACAAGATCAAGTGAACATTCTCACAAAGACAAAGAGGATGAGGTAATATGGGAAAGAGAGTCTGATAAGAAAAACTGACTTTAAAAATACCATGCTGAAAATGTCTGCCATTCCATTTTGTTTAGTCTCCCAAACCTCAAAAGTTCATCTAAGCAAGCAAGGATCTAGAGTTTCCCTTTCTTGCAATTCAGTTCACATTCACTGTGGTGCACTTCCAAAAGGAATCTTTCTGAGAAAGATTCATTAGGAACATATTCACTTGCAGAAAATAAAATCAGAGTCTGACATTACATAGGTAAGTGCATTGTTTTCAACACAGATTGTCTACTGCATCTTGTGGGGCCTTTTGTTTGTATTAAAAGACTGGAGTCCCTGTCTGAATCCTGGCTCTAAATAATTGTGGAACTTTGGCAAGTTACTGGATCTTTCTGAGGCTTGGCTCTCTCATTTACAAAGAAAATCTGAAGGGTTTGTACTAGATGACCTCTAAGGTCTCTTCCAGATTTATATACTATGATGTTAGTATATTTTAAAATGTAAATATTTAGGCTAAATTATTGAGCATAGGGAAAAATATCTGGCATCAATAAGATGTCAACACATTAGAATACCAATGTTGTTGTTGATTTTAATTTTTAAAACTACATTGCATACAGTCAAACTATCATGTTATACATACGAATCCTTGGATTGGCTTTGAATGCAGAATTGTTTCATTTTATGTACCAATTTCATGAACACATAAATATACATGATGCACATGTGTATTTCATGTGCTAATAATCAGATTTCACAGAAAAAATAAGAAAAATACTCTTAAACATAGGGCAATCATTTGATCGGCTACATGCATCCAGAGTGCAACTAAGCTTTCAATGTAAAATGAAAGTATCGCATGTGAAGACTGCAGTTTGTAACTCGGACCCCTACTGATCTAAACTGTCATTAGGAACACATAGTTCTCCATAAATTAGCTTTTGTTTTGGATCTCCTGCTGTGTTCATATACATGTTGACAGAATGTGTTGGGCAATATTTTGGCATTCTAATTCATCATTATTTGTTATTAACTTTTAAGGCTAATATCATTTCAACACTTTATACCATGCTGACCCAAATACTGTTATTTTAAATCAATATTTCTTTTGAAAGCTTTCATATTAATATGCACTCTAGTTGTCATTAAGGAAAATAAAATTATTCTGTCAACTGTAGGATATTTATATTCAAAAGAACTAACATTTGATATAGCAGGTTCCCTCTGCATTACAATATAACATTCTAAAAGGGTAGGCTTTATGAACGAACAGGTTGGAGGGAGATACAGAATGGCTGCCAATATTTTATATTTCTATGCTGTTTTTCCTTTCCATCCTTTCTTGGCATAATGCAATTAATGGGAAAAAAGAATCATATTGGCTATCAAAATGCCTTGATGGGAACACACAGTGATTTAGCTTTGAAGGTTTGTTTCTGTATTTGACTCATATTCTTTTATAAATGATAACATTAAATAATTCTACTTTAAAGTTTCATTGCATTTTTTCTTTCTGAACTATGTGGATGCAGTGTAAGACACCTATGGATGCAGCTCAGGAAATGCTAATTCCAGAGCTGCCTTTGACAGCCAATGCTGAAGCTGACAAAACGAATATCAAGCTGTTGCTTCTGTCAAAGAGAGAATTAAGTTAGAATTTCTAAAACAGACCGTTTTCCTGATGTTTCATTAGTTTTCTCTTGTTTAAAGGGTCTGTTCTCTGAATAAAAGAAGGATTTATCCTCCAATCTAATGGAAAGAACAAAGTGTTAACCATCACGATCAGCTGCCCAAAGGGGTCAGCCATTACCTATAAGCTAGAGAATTTTTGAGATAATAATTGTCAAAATTGAAGAGTATGGTAAGAGGACTTATTTCAATAACATTCAAAATACAGAATGAAATCATTTACATGATTTGTGGGTTATTCCCTGCTTCCCAAAATATTGAATTTGCTGTTATTGTGAAACGTATGTAACAGACGATTCATTAGTGAGTTACCTGCAGCTTTGCCATTGAAATCCAATAGTTCTATCTCATTATTCAAAGGCTTGCAGTACTCACTCAATTTTCATTTGGATTCCTTTCTCCCATAACAGCTTTAAGAATTGCATACATAGGCGGGGAGTAGTGGCTCACGCCTGTAATCCCAGCACTTTGGGAGGCCGAAGCAGGTGGATCACTTGAGGTCAGGTGTTTGAGACCAGCTTGGCCAACATGGCAAAACCCCGCCTCTGCTACAATCACAAAAATTAGCCAGGCATGTGGAGCACACCTGTAATCCCAGCTACTCGGGAGGCTGAGGCAGGAGATTCGCTTGAACCCATGAGGTGGAGGTTGCAGGGAGCTGAGATGGTGCCACCGCACTCCAGCCTGGGTGACAGAGCAAGACTGTCTCAAAAAAAAAAAAAAAGAACTACATACTACTTTTATGTAACAAATGTTTATGTATGCTACTGACTTACTCAAGCATAAAATTATTTCTTCACTTGTTTTGGCTTTTTTAAAAATGGTAAAATATACAAACTGAAAACTACAATTCTTTGAAATTTTAAGGCATTGTAATCACCATTATTGAAAGATCCAACTACTGAAATATGGAGATCCTTAGAAGAATGTCAGTATGTTAAAACATGGCAAAATCCAGAGAAACAGCTCCTATGTAAGAGTCCAGTTCTCCAAGGCGTTACATTTGAGACAGACACTGATTCGTGTGTGTATACGTGTGTGTGTTTGCACAGGTGCACGTGTATGTCAAGAGGAAACTGCTGAAACAGAATCAATGATCCTTCAGTAATGTAGGCACAACCAGCTCATGTGATTTGTTGTTTATCATTCAATCAACAAAGATGAAGTGGGTATCTGCCTTATCAAGTTCGGCTGGCTGTGAGAAGCAGAGGGCTGTGGAACCCACTCACGGCCTCTGGATACCTGCAGCCCCTTGCAGGTAAGGGTTATTTGGACAGATCACATCAGTCTCCCATGAGTGTCTCATCTTACTCCTCAGGCAGAAGAGAAAAACGTTCTTATGCCGCCTGCGTTCCATTTGCTCCCTCTTAATCTGGGATCACTCGGAGAGCGGTTTTCCTTAGTTATTACTAACTTAGCCATTATTAATGAATATTTATGGAGCATTTGTGGAAATATATTTCAAAGCAAAACACAGAGGAAGTTGCAGTCTCTGATCCCTGGGAGACTTGCTCACACTGCCAGCCTGCTTCTCTATTTGGTGGTCTCAGTCTCCTTTCCTAAAAATAAATGGCCCACTTTCTCATTTTAAACATGCAATGCTTCTCTTTATGTGACTCTTTTCCAAGATCATGAAGAATTTATTTGAAGAAGTAAAAAAAGGCATCTAAAAATATCATTACTCTAAAAATGGAAAATGTAAAATTTATAATTTGAAATGACTGAAAAAATATAGTTAGGTTTTATAAACAAATTCTATGTAACTCATATAGGCTTACTAACCGTATCATGCAGTTAGCTTGTTAAAACTAGAAATGTAGTTAACAAAAAGATTAAGGATCTGGAATAAAATTGGGAAACCCAGTGGAAAAGCCCCACAGCATTTTCAGTTCCCTCAGCAGTGATTCCTGTATTTGTAAAAATGTGCTGATCACCTTTATAATTGTGAACCTTCTACAGTATTATTTTGTAAGTAAGTATTTTACATTTATATACTTCTTTTTCAAGTGATTGACTTAAAATTTTAATACATTTATTTTTAAAGGAAATTCTGTATTACCTTAAGGGAAAAATCAGTATATCTTGATATGAATAGAAATCAGCAAAATTACTCTTATTTATGTATTTTTGAGACAGAGTCTTGCTCTATTGCCAGGCTAGAGTGCAGTGGCACGATCTCAGCTCACCGCAACCTCCGCCTCCTGGGTTCAAGCAATTCTCCTGCCTCAGCCTCCTGAGTAGCTGGGACTACAGGTGTGTGCCACCATGTCTGGCTAATTTTTTGTATTTTAGTAGAGACGGGGTTTCACCATGTTGGTCAGGATGGTCTCAATCTCCTGAACTCGTGATCCGCCTGCCTCAGGCTCCCAAAATGCTGGGATTACAGGTGTAAGCCACCACGCCTGGCCCAAAATTACTCTTTATTTGTAAAAGAGATGTTAAGGGCAAGTGTCGGAGATGGCTAACATCTGCTGAGACCTTCCTCATCACATAATCTGATACAACAAAATAAGAATTCAAAATGGAATTCATTTCTTATTTTGTCTTTCATTGTTATGTATTCTTCAGTTCATGTTCTATCTATAAATTCTTAAACCTTAGGAGAAACAATGCCCTATGATATAGTGGGAAAAGTTCTGGACTTAAAATAAGGAGACCTAGATTATGGTTCCTTTTAAAGATTTGCTGACTGGACAAGTCACTGATTTTCTGGGCCTAAGATTTTTCTTTTAAAAAAGTGTGAATAGTACTTAATTTACTAGGTTGTTATAAAGAAGAAGAAGAAGAGCTAAAATTAACTGAGCACTTACATTTTGCCAGGCACATTACTTTATTCAATTTTCCCCATAGCTGTACTATTTCGAAACTTGTTTATATTGATGAAGAAATTCAGGTTTATGAAGGTTAACTACCCTGTTCAAGGTTACATAGCTAGTAAGTGACAAAGGTGAGATACAAACACAAATCTGGCTGCTTTGAGAGTCTATACTTATCGACAGTATTTTAAAAATAAATTGTACTATGGTAAACAAATTTGAAATTATATTTTGTCATATAAGATTGTGAGATCACTGTGATAAAGATTACTTCTTACTCATCTTTGTGAATTCAGTATTTAGAAGAGATATTAAAAAACAGCTAAGTTTAATGAAATTGACTTTGATATTAGAAATAATTAAAAGGAGATACATGTAAAAATAAGCAAAAATCTGAAATCTGCAAAACCACCTGTATCATTTTCTCTCAAAACCAAGAGCCCCATATTCTACAAATTATATGCAGTAATCTAGGTAGCCTTGGATATCCTTCTGTCTCTGGGGGAAATGCAGGATAATATGTGAAAGGCTTCCTCTCCTTCAGGGGCAGGTGGAGGCTTATTGAAAGTGATAAAGAGAATGGGTTCTCCAGTGGAGGACAAACAGAAAGGATCAGCTAGTGGCTAAAGTATTAGGGTGATAAGACAATCCCAGGACAGAGCCAGCCAATGTCATGCCAGGCTGGCTGATGGACAGCCACCAGAAGAGGAGCATTAATTCCCTCCTGGATAAGTCACCTCGATAAAATGTAATACATAACAGAAGGACTGGAAGTTCTTATCATTAATAACATGAAATCTTTTCTCAGAAAATACCTTAGTATTATACAGAGGTGGATCTAGCTGAAAAAACATACTTGTTCTTCGAGTCACTGTATAGAATGTACAATGGGAAGATGCACAATGGGAGGGCTTCAGAGTAAGATTCTTTGCACCTTTAGGCCCAACTCAATCATGAAAATGAGACATGCTGACCTCCTTAGTTATCAAACACAGGGCAACATGACGCTTATCTCCAAACAGCTTTTGTGATGCAGGATACACACACACACACCTGTATGTTTTTAATTTCTTCAAAACAGATTGAGTACTCATGAATGGAAAGAAGTCAGAGATATCTTTTCCTTTACTAGTTTTTTTTTTTTTCCTTTACTAGTTTTTAAAAACATTTTTTGGAAATTCTTTATAAATAAAATTCTTAAAGCATGCATGTATGTTATCTGAAATTAAGAGAAAGGAACAAACAGAAAGAGACTATGGGATTCTTGTGGCAATTTTAGATTTAGTTACCCCAAATTTCCAAAGTGACATTTCTACTTCTAGATGTTAACTGCAACACTGGGCTCTAGGTAAACTAAGTCAATAATGAAAACTAAAAAAGAAAAAAAACATTTTTCCCTAACACATGGATAAATTTTCTCTTTATTATAACACAATATATTGGTTTTAATACTCCTGACGGTTGATATTTTTGGGTCACATTTAGGTTTATGTGTTAACACTTAGAATCTGTCCCTACATCAGCATTTGTCAAAACACATAATCTGAGTTATTATTTAGGCCTTAGCAGGAAAATCTTGAATGCTCAGATTCAGTAAAGTTCTGTCTTTTATGCACTCTCTTAGTTTCCTACATTTCTCCTTTTTAAATGGTTACTATAACTGTAATTAATTACTCAGTGTTTGCATTTTATAAAAGAATATAATCTCTAAGAGGCAAGGAATGTATTTTCACTGCTGTCTCTGTCACAGTGTCTGACCCATGGTAGTCACCTGATGAATAAATGTTGAATGAATGACGGATGAATGAATGGTCAGTTCCTTTTCTGACAGGTGTTATATTATAAAGTCACTAAAGAACAAATTGGAATTTTTTTAAATCTATTTTTTATTTTTTAGAGATGCTCTTGCTACGTCGCTCAGGCTGGAGTGCAGTGGCTATTCACAGGCACGATCATCAGGCATTACAGCCTCAAACTCCTAGGCTCAAGTGGTGATCCTTCTGCCTCAGCTTCCCAGAAAGCTGTGACTACAGGTGCATGCCACCATGTCTGGCTTTGGAATCTTATTTTTAAGGAAAAGGGACAAGGTGAGCAGTCTGCAGACATTCTAAGATGATGTGGGAGCAATAAACTCTATACAAATTTAAATTTTATTTGATCTGTTATATTCTAGGATGAGACCTTTGTTTGATATAGATTCAATGAAACTTAAAGGTTTTATGCTGAATTCACTTCTAAAATTCCTAGTAATTTGTCAAGTTTTTTTTAACCTTATGTATGCCATTTACTTTTCTTTCACTCCTCTCTAGGCAGACATTTCTCTCTGAACATGCTGCTGTTAGTACCACTAATGTAAAAGCAAATGACATATGCAACACCAATTAAATATTCATGCAACGCAGCAGTAAAGTGGTAAATATTGTATTATGCCTTCCACTTGTTCTTAGGAGATGTTGCTACATTTTGCAAAAATGATAGTTGAAAACAGAGAAAACTTCACTATATTTCATGAATAAGATATTTATATCTAGCATAAACCGGAGATAAGCTGACTTTAAAGGTATTTCTTATCGTTCTGTCTTTGAATATTTTTCAAGTCAGAGAGATCCCTATATTTAAATGGTAAACACAATCTGTTTAAGTGTATTCTTTTCTTTTCTTTTTTTTTTTTTTTTTGAGACAGAGTGTCTCACTCTGTTGCCCAGGCTGGAGTACAGTGGCGCAATCTCTGCTCACTGTAACCTCTGCCTCTTGGGTTCAAGCAATTCTCCTGCCTCAGCCTCCTGAGTAGCTGGGACTACAGGTGCGTGCCACCATGCCTGGCTAACTTTTTGTATTTTTAGTAGAGATGGGGTTTCACCATGCCAGCCAGGCTGGTCTTGAACTCCTGGCCTCCTCCCAAAGTGCTGGGATTACAGGTGTGAGCCGCCATGCCCGGCCAAGTGTATTATTTTCATATGTTATTTACTTTAGCTGACCTCATATCAAACTAAGAGTAAAATAAATTATGTTTGTGGGGAGAGGAGGAGCTTACTTTCTATACTGGTAAATTCTTTTATTCTGAGTCTTTAATCACCATTGAATCAGGCTTAAATATATCCTTAAGGATTCAAGAATAAGATAAAATATTGAAAAATTGATTCTAAATTTTTAGTTTTACAATTTTCCATTCTCTAAAATATAGGCAACACATTTTTCCTACAATCTGATGAAATCATGTTAGTATTAAAATGCTTCCATACCATCTCAGACAAAAATGCATTTTCTGAATATAATGCAACCCAGAGTGAAGGGAAGAAGCTGTAGTGGAAAATGGTATGTAATTCGTTGCTTGGCTGTGTTCTAGAACATTATACAACAGTGCTTTCATTACAAAGACATGTCCAAAAAGAAAAAATGTCAAACACATTTTATTTTGCCATGTATAGTTAAATGGTTGATTTTTCACGAAGCATAAAGGGCTGGCATATTTTCCCTTCTGACCCTGAGTTGCATATATATAGCTACTACCATAATCAATTTCAAGGTACATAGGGAGGTAAAAATGTTCATAAAATGCAAATAGGCCCAGGAGTAGGACACATAACTGCTAAGGAATCACAACTGCAATGAACCTGGATTCGACAGGTTATGTTTTGCCAGATCTAGGAATGCTTATGTTGTTAAACAGCCTTTTTAGCGGGCATATGACAACACGTATTTTAGAAATCAGTTGGTAGCAGCTGTTCAAAGGAAATAAATAACTACATATGTATTTTTTAAATGAAAGGAATAGTAAAAATTTGAGTAGTTCTCTGGTTTGCTATACTTGTCAGGAGCTCATAAGAAAAACAAAGCTGAGCTATTTGTTTTCACTGGGCAATTAGTTAGCAAAACAGTCCCTTAAAAATTTCAGATTTTTATGAAACATTTTTGTGGGGATAAAAAAACTATTGGGTATTGGGTGTTGGGAGATAACAGGGAGTGACTGCTAAAGGATGCAGGGATTCTTTTTGGAGGTGAGAGAAATGTTCTGTGATGGCAGCTGCAAAATTCTGTGGACACGTAACACTAAACACCATTGGACTGTATATTTAAATGGATAAATCACACGGTATGTGCACTGGGTCTCAATAAAGCTGTGATTTAAAACACTCTGTTGTCAAATGAATTATTGGTTAGGAAAAACCTGGCCAAAAGGGCAAGATAATTGAGAAAATATATCACCACAATATAGTCTGATAATATTGTTTTCTCTAGTGTTCCTTAAAAAGTTCACGTGCAAATACCTTTGGTGCTACTGTACATGGAGAAATTCTCTGACTCTGCCTAGCAGTGCAAAGAATTGCTCGTGAAATTAAAGGTCTGTAACGGTGCTATTTGAAGTCTGATTTGAGTGGCTTTTTTTTTGTAGTTTAATTGGCGTCATCCCAAGCATTTATTATGATTTGCATGTAGCAATGCTTTAATAATGTTTATGCCTCATGACGGATTTCTGGCCATTTTTCTATGTGTATAACATTGACATTTCAGGTTATCTTCTACCCAGAAAAAAGAGCTTTCTGTGAGCAAAGAACAGTATCAAGACTCCTACCCACTGTATAACTGTGAACCGAAGTGGAACGCAGACTCTTCTCCTTTTTGCCATTCTTTGGTGAACAACTGGTGGTTATTGCTCATCTTTTTTTTTTTTAATTTCAGAGCCAAAAAAAGAAGAACGAGTATATCAGGGCCCAGAGAAGTGCAACAGGTATTTCTTTGGGTAGGTCTGTATCACTAACTATAATCATTGAACCTAACATTTGTGGTTAGAAATCAGCAGAATTTTTGTTGCGTAAAGGCACAGCAACTCAAAGGTTAATGGATTAGAGCAGGATTTTAACTGGAAGCTCAGTAATCCAAAGAAAATCATAACATGACTCCACTGAAAGAAGTTTACAATATGTACATTTGATTTTTAAAAACTGGGATAGGTGAAATCACATCACATTTATTCTATCATGAATCAGCTAAGGTTTCTCAATTCTGCTTGCTCCTCTATCCCAATAGGGCCTCATGATCTCCCAGTTACGGCTACTTTTCTAACAGGTTGTCTAGACTTGTACTATCCAAATGATAGTTCCATGCCCCATGTCGCTGTTTGAGTTTAATGAAAAATAGCACAATTTAAACTCTGGTTTCTACAGCTTACTAGCTACATTTCAAGTGTCCAACAGCCACGTGTCTAGTGGCTACTAAACTGGACGGTGTGGAAACAGAACATTTCCATCATGAAATGGGACACGTGACAGCATTTCCTAGACCCGTGCTACTAGCATTGTGGTCTGAGAAGCACAGCAGCATCACCTGAGAGCCTGGTGGAAAAAAGAATCTCCGTTCTCACTTCGGATCTGCTAAATCAGAATATGCATTTTAGCAAGATCCCCAGGCGATTCCTAGGCATAGGAATGCTTGGAAAGCACAACTCTAGACCTGCTTTCATTGTATTACGTGTTCTGGAAGGCCACTGAAGCAATCCTTCAAAAGCATAAATGTGACTCCTTTTCACTCCTATGCTTAAATCTCTTCAATTTCTACTCTATTTTTACTTCTTAAAAAACCTCACAGGAGATAGTATAGTGTAAGAGTCCTCGTATGTGTGCCTTCAGGCAAGCCATCTCTCTAAGCCACAGATTCTGTTTGTTAAAAGAAGAAACCTCCTAAGGTTGTTGTGGAAATTAAATGAGGTAATTCATACAGTTTCTAGAACAACGCCTGGCACAGTAAGCACTGCACATGCGCCATGGCAGATATTTCGCATTTCTTCCTTGCTGTTCCTCACATGACCTCATCTCAAGGTGATTTTCTCACTAGCCATTGGCATGAGGTGAACAAAGCTCCAGTTCATGCATCAGGTGCCAGATCAAGTCTTTCCCCCAAATCTTCAGCAAAATGTAGGTATCGCCTTTCATCTCTTTTTGCTCATCAAGCTGGTATGAAAGCATGTATGGTGTTAAAAGAGTGTTTTTATGCTTGTCCTCATCACTTGACTATGAGCTTCTAGAATGAAGAGCTAATTTGGACCTCTGACATCTATCAGAGTGGCCAAGAAAATGTTAACTTAAAAATAGTTACTGAAAAACCATTAACTACCAGAGTAAGTTGAAGTACATTTTTAAAAATCCTGGGCTGGGCACAGTGGTGGCTCATTCCTGTCATCTCAGCACTTTGGGAGGCTGAGGCAAGAGGATAGCTTGATCCTAGGAGTTTGAGACCAATCTAGGAAACACAGGGAGATCTTGTCTCTACAAAAAAATTTTAAAAATTAGCTGGGCATGGTGGTGTGGCCTGCAGTCCCAGCTACTAGGGAGGCTGAGACGGGAGGATCACTTGAGCCCAGGAGGCAGAGGCTGCAGTGAGCTGTGACTGTGTCATTGCACTCCAGCCTGTGAGACAGAGTGAGATCTTGTCTTGAAAAAATAAAAATATAAAAAATAAATAAAAACTAATACTTAGATAAGTATGGCATGAAAGCCAGAAATTTAAAGAAAAAAAGAGTGAGAACCTGTCTCAAAAAAATAAAAATATACCAAATAAATAAAAACTAATACTTAGATTAAATAAGGACTTTACAGGTATGTCCTGAAAGCCAGAACTATAAAGGAAAAAACACATTTGACGACTTTAAAACTTCTGAATGAAATAAGGTAAAAATGACTATGACCAAAATTAATAATAAATTGGAAAAGTATATAACATGTGACAAAACATTCATATCCTTAATTGAAAATAGCCTTTTTAAATTCAAAAAGAAAGGAGAATAGCCCCAGTAGAAAAGTGGAGGCTATTAACACACAAAAAGAGAAATACAAATGGCCAATAAATGTATGAGAAGATAGTCAGTGCTACTAGTAATAAATCAAAATAACAACATTTTAACCTAAGAGATTGGCAAAAGTTAAAAATATGCATAATAAAATATAGATAGATAAATAGAGGTAATGACTAGCATTGGTGGTTACGTAAACTGACAGTTGCCATGGTTTTCAAAATTTCAAACATGCCTACTCTGTGGTACAGCAACCATCCTTCAGAAAATTTATACCAATACAAAACTAGATCAAATGAACACATACACACACACCAACATACACAGACACAGGCATAAGAAAATAAGTCACTGTATTTTGGGGAACTAGTTAATTAAGAATAGCCACTAAATAAAATTATATAGATGATGTATAATGAATGATACGTGAGAAAAGCCTGGTATAAAATGCATTTAAAAATATGGACCTCTAGCTGTATATGTACATGGGAAAATATCTGGAAGGATATACACTAAAAAGCTGACAGCACGCACTGTGGGATTACAATTAATTTTCACTCTTTATGGTCTTTCTTTACTCTCTGAAATTTTGAAGAAATAGAAAAAATAAACAACAAAGCCTGTCCACCTCCCTCCCTCCCTCCTTGCCTCTCTTTCAGAAGCTGTTCACCTTGTCTATCCTAAGATAACTTACCTTAGAGAAGAGACATGTTAAATCTACATGTCGTTAAGTTCTCATTATCTTACTGGAAGGTGAGAAAAAATATTCTAAGAAATAATTCCTCAAACTTTTTTTAATGTCTTAGGCTGTATATTAACAGTCAATATAAGAGAAGGGAATTCTAAGGGAATGGAAAAAAAAGCTTAAGGAAGGCTGCATTTCTGTTAAAAGTTGCAAGGTCAATCTCATGATGACATTGGTCTTCCCAATTGATTCTGGGGTTTATCAGACTGATCTGGCTGGATGGGCAGGTGTCTCTTTTCTCCCTCTCTGCTTTACACGCACACTCAATAAAAAAGGACAACCTTCCCTGAGAGAAGTGTCCTGTTCTTTTTTTCAAGGGTAAAGGCAACATCTTTAATCTGATGAGGGAATGAAATTTTTTTACCTGATCAAAAATAAAATCATTGTGTTAGTATGTTAGTCCTTTAAATGTAGGAAGACCAATGAAAATTTGAAGCATACATGTGCTTCATTAAAGCAATAAAAGTATGAGACAATTCTTTGAAGATAAAAGTAATTTTTTGCTAGATAACACTGGGATTGTATCTTCTTAATTCCTAGCACAATAACTAGATCAAAACAAATGTTCAATAAATATTTGTTGAACTGAAAACCCTACATGAGTGTATTAACTAGATAATTTGCATGTTGCCATGTGGGGAAAAATAAAAGCAAAGAGAAGGTTTATGACCATGGTATTAGTAGGAATAAAGCAGATTGCTAATTACTAAAAAGTAAAACCAGGCAATCTGAAAAAAAAAAAAAGAAAAATTTTGAGTTTTTACCTAGAAGTCTGAGAGTTATATTCACTAATGGGTCCTTAAAAAGAGTACAAGTCTCACAGGTAACAGTGACTGATCTCACATTAAAATGCTATTTTTTTCCTGCTAGTCACGCCATGAAAATAAAATTAAATGGTATTAAAATTGATATTCAAAATATTTAACAACTGGAAGCACACAGGTACTTATTAATCAGAAAGGATGCCTGACCAGTCAACCTGACACTGAATTCCAGCCCTGCATATTTATCTACCTGGTATGCCCCATTTAGTAAAAAAAAAAAAAAAAAAAAAAAAAAAAAAAAAAAAAAAAAAAAAAAAAAAAAAAAAAAAAAAATCCCCAACAAACACATATTCTTTTTTATTTTTAAGTTCCAGGGTACAGGTGCAGGATGTGCAGGTTTGTTACATAGGTAAATGTGTGCCATGGTGGTTTTGCTGCACCTATCATCACCTAGGTATTAAGCCCAGCGTGCATTAGCTGTTTTTACCTAATGCTCTCCCTCCCCCACCCAATCCCATGACAGGCCCAGTGTGTCTTGTTCCCTTCCCTGTGCCCATGTGGTCACCTTGTTCCATTCAAATACATATTCTTAATTTATTACATCCCATTTATGACTGGTCCATTTCAGAACCATTCAAAATTCTTTAGCAGCACACTTCTGACAGGTACAAATAATATATACAGCTAACTAGAATAGAATCTCTTGATGGCTGATACATTTTCTAACCGAATACTAGAAATCTGTTCTCTGGAATATTGATTTTTGTTGTGAAATTACTCATTTACCTTCAGTGTTATGAAACAACAGCAGTATTGTTTCACTAGAGTGTGATCCTGGTCAAGAGACAACCCCTTCAATATCTGGTTTGACCATCTTTATAAGGAGAAAGTTAACTTAGATTAAAAAATGACAGAAAGGTAACAGAAGGGTTTCATCTTGCTTTTACCTCTGACTGATTGGTAGAGGCCATCAGAGGTACTGTATGAAGCACTCTGATGAAGATAAGCAGCATGTAATCAGGTTAAGGAGAGAAAGTGCTGTGAATCATTAATGTCTTCCACGGTCAAAGAATTGGAAAAAATACTGTATAACTTGTCCCGTAGTTGCCACCCCTGACTCAATTGTCTCTAAAGTTCTTTCATGCTCTACAATTCTGTTTTCCCATTAAACACTGACTCAAAATGGTTATTTCACTTTCCAAAGTGCATAATTATATCACAGGAGTATTGTAGCCAGTGGAAGATACTGGTCCATTGCAAAAACATCATAGTATTCTACTTACAGCTCTGCAATACTCTTATTCAGTTATAGAATTTCATGGGGCATCACAAATTGCTTTGTAAACTTGAGGATGCATCACTGGCTATTGTTCTTGGTGGATAAACCACAAAGCCTGTGATTTATCTCAGTGGAC
Organism: Symphalangus syndactylus; assembly: GCF_028878055.3. Lineage (NCBI taxonomy): Eukaryota > Metazoa > Chordata > Mammalia > Primates > Hylobatidae > Symphalangus > Symphalangus syndactylus. Next base: position 155,809,536 of record NC_072426.2, on the reverse strand, counting down.
ACCATTAGCATTTCAATGTGGTAGGCCTTACCCTACACTTCGAAGAAGATCAAAACACAGTGTGGTCATTTCTGGTATTTTAAAAAGCAATTTCCAGTAGTTTGAATGCTCAAATATGTTATGAAATGGTTAAATAAAAGCAATATTTACAACTTCTATTAGTAGCTTCCATTATTCGGGTTACTATCAAATGAAAAACATGATCAATACTACATCAGAAGAGAAGAAAAATCCACATATATGAATGAGTATATAATCCATTCATTGCTTTCTGGACGCCCAGTTCTCTGGAGAGTGTTCCTGAGTGCCAGATGATGGCCCTGAGTGATGAGTTTTACATTTAGATGGCTGAGTGAGCTGAGAGACTTGCAATATCACAAGTAGTGGAGAGCTCCCTATTCAGTACGCATTGAAGGAAATCCTGCACAGGGTTCATTACTGTGCAAGCACATGAATTATTTTGTGTACATGAAATGCCACAGAGCTATCCATGTTTCACAAGGGATAAGTCAAACACAAATGTACCCTACAGCTTTTGTTGAAGAATATACCTCACTGTTTATGGAAATGGACTACCCACAAAACCTGCTTTTCTATGTATCTACATTTGCTGAAAATTACTGAAAATACTCTGTGATTTATTACACATTTTTACCAAACTCACCCCCACCAAATATAACCTCACAATATACTTCTAGACCAAACGAATAAATACAAGTAATAAAACAATGTAACACCCGGATTTACAGACAAAGTAATTCTAAGAACTTGTTCTTACCTATAAAATAAGACAGGAGTATTGCCAGGAGCACCGAGACCCCTACGGCACACAGTGCAGTGCATTTCCAGCTACAGTACTTTGAAGATTTCTTGAATTTAAAAGCACTTCTTGATAGGGTGTTTCTAGGTAGTGGCCGAGTAGGCGGCGAATAAACAGAGCCAGATGCCATTGTGTAACCTGGGGTTGCAGTACTGAACAGTGGCGTTGTCCCTGTTCCTGTTTTGAATAGGAAATGCCTGTGGAAAGGGAGAATATCATTATAAGACACAAATATGTTACAATATGAGAGACAAGAGACAGCGATGCATTTAGCTCTCCTGTCTCTTTTGCTCTCTCTTTTTTTTTAAAGAATTTACCCTATATAACCTAAAACATTAAAAATTAAGGAAATGTTTTAACCAAAGAATCTAACTCACAAAAATGACTCTAATGAAAGAGACTGATTTCTAATGTAGATAGCAGGATTTATACACATAAATGATCATAAATGATCACTGTTCCTTCAAGTAGACATTTTGAGAGACTACAAAGATTTTCTAATCATACTATTTCCTGAACAAAACCATTTTGGAACGTCCCTTGATGAATTACCCTAAGAGCATTTTCACAGTTAGCAAAAGAAAGCCAGTCTTGCTGCTTTATAGCTACATGGGCATTTACTACTCATGAGACTGTACGCTCATATAAACACGAGTATGCATGATCACGCTGATCTTCTGCAGACTGATTTATTTTCTGGATGTCCATGGAAACACTGTCCTCTTGGCCTGCTTCTCTGCTAAGTACTATAAAAACAAGTTTGGTTACAGGCAGCTGGTCAGTTCTCAAACGATGCCAACTATTTTATTGTTAGCTCATGTCAAACATAATCAGGATTGTGAACCTGCTGGGGGTAGGGAGAGGGAAGGAATCATGGAACATCTTCTAACACCAAACCTAAATAAATGAAGGGGTCAGTGAAGCAGATTCTGGATCAAATATAGAAACATTCTCTAACCACCGAGCCATACAACAGAGAGCAAACTGTCTCTAAAAGTTGTATGCTCTCTTTCTTGACAATGTTTAAGCAGAAATTGTGTGGTCACATGACAAGAGCACTGTAAAAGGAATTCTTCAGGAAAGGTAACTAATTTTAACTCCTATTAACAATAGAAGTCTCCAAATTTTAAAAAAGCACCATTTGTTTTATGGTTTACATTTAATATTATGCTGGTTACTTACAGTATACTCAGTGAGTGTCCACTGAATATACAGTATACTGAATATACAGCATATTCAGTAAGTGACACTTATTACGATGTTTCTAATACATCCAATGAAGTCAACAGACTGTGCTCTCTTTCATATTCAGAAGGTACAGAGATCTTTCAATCTGATACGGTACAGTCTTTATGCAAGGTCATTTTGGATAAGACATAGCTAAATACTTTTACTTTTAATACTCATATACTTATTGTATATTGGAGAAATACTGAATATATCAAACAAATTAAGGGGCTAATAGGGCAGAATTGGGAAGCCAGACTGCCAAGGTTCAAATTCCACTTAACCACTTAGTAGGTATGTGTCCCTGATGAGTTACTGAAAGTCAGTTTTGGTTTCTTAATCTATAAAATGAGGATGGTAATAGTATCTACCTCACAGGGTTATTATGAAACTTAAATGAGTTAATATTTAAAGTCAAGTGCTTGGAATATAGCAAGTGTTACATAAGTATCTGATTAATAAAAAAGGATCACACTCATTTATTTTATGTATATTATTGCTTAGAAAAGGCTGAATAGGGATTTAAAAGTTACAAAGAATCAGTCTCCAGAAAACTATTACGTGAAAAATAGTGAAGCTGGTCTACAGATATGGTAAAAGTCATGGAAGCTGGCCTAATACAGGTCAGTAGAGTGCAAAGAATTCTGGATTGAAAATCAGTCCCTGGTCTATCATTTCCTAGTAATGTGGTCCTAGGAAATCTCAGTTTTTTTTCTTGACCTGTAAAAAAAAATGGCACTAATGACTTACTTATTTTAACAGGGTTGCAAAAGTAGAGCTTTTAGAGACTAGAGCTAATGTCTCTAAAAAATGCTTTGTCAAACACAAAATTAGAACAGATGCAAATGATGAGTTGCCACTTGTACAAATTATACTAGTGACTGTATTACGAGCCCATTTACCCCCACTGAACTACTTTAAAAAGCTAATTTAAAAGTTTATAGCCTGAATTAAGTGATACGCTGGAGACAGCATTAGTACCTCCTACCATATTCATATTCAGCGTGGTCATTAAGCGCTCTGAAACGACACTGAGTTCAAATCCAGACTTCACCTATAAATAGCTGCATGATGTTGGTAAGTTACTCAAGTTTTGTGTCTTGGTTTTATCATCTGTAAAAACGGCATAATAACAGTATCTACAATTTATAGGCATTTTCCAAGGATTAAATGAAGTAATGCATATATAAAGTGTTGACATTAGTATTTAGCACAAGGTAAGTGCTCAATAAGCATTAGCTATTTATTATTTTGCTCAAAATCACACATCACAGTCTCTGTTCAGAAGACCAAGAAAGTATAATTTGAATATTTTAAATGTCAATTCAAAATGTAACATCATCAAAACGAATGTGTACAAAATTAATTCCCTGTTTACAAATTTGATACTGGCGATTCCACACACTGGCATGTAGTCTGGATAAGAAGATGGACTATGTCATTTAGATCAGGCATCAGCAAACTTTTGCTGTAAGGGACCACAGAGTAAATATTTTAGGCTTTTCCAGCGATATCACTGAACTCTGCTGTTCTATCGTGAAAGCCGCCATAGACGATGCATACATGTTTAACTCTGGCTCTGTTCCAATAACTTTTTTGTAGACATTGAAATTTTAACTTTATAGAAGTTTCCCATGTCATGAAATCTTCTTTTCTTTTCATGTTGTCAATTATTTAAAGATGTGAAAACCATTCTCTGCTCACAAGCAGTACAAAAACAAGTAACAGGGCTGGATCTGGCCTGTGAGTCATGTTGGCCCGGATCTAGATTCTCACTCTTTTCAGGATTATACATGAAGAGTGAGCAGGAGGCTCAGCAGCCCATAGAAACAGCCTATTCCCTCAACGCCACTGGAGAGGATTTAAAAGGCAGCCTAAAGGGTGCAAAGCATGCCTCTTGTGAAGCTTGGACAGACCCATGTAATTGGACAGAGATCCTATTATTATCTTCTGGAAGTTCCACCCTAAAAAGTCCTGGCAAACACTGGTGTATGCATTTCACAGGGCCAAATGGATCATCTTTGCCAAGTATAGGAAAAGGACATTTCCTATGACTGTGGGACAATTCGCTTATTTTACTGCAGCGGTCCCCAACGTTTTTGGCACCAGGGACTGGTTTCGTGGAAGACAATTTTTCCCTGGACCAGGGATAGGGGGGTGGAAAGGATGGTTTCGGGGTGAAACGGTTCCACCTCACATCATCAAGCGTTAGATTCTCGCACAACCTCAATCCCTCGCATGCGCAGTTCACGATAGGATTTGTGCTCCTGTGAGAATCTAATGCTATCTCTGATCTGACAGGAGGTGGAGCTCAGGCGGTAATGCTCCCTCCCCCGACTGCCACTCACCTCCTGCTGTGTGGCCCAGTTCCTAACAGGCCTCGGATCTGTACTGGTCCACAGCCCAGTGGTCGGAGACCCGTGCTACAAGTGTGGGCTTTGGCATCAGCTCAGTTTTGGATGACCCCTCCTGGTATCACCGATGGACCTGAGCTAGGTGTCCATTCTGCGAGCTTCATTAACAACAATAATGATAACTGCCATTTCCTGAGTACCTACTAAGCACTGTATTGTTGTTTCATTACAATTTTCACCACAATGCGGTGAAGAATAAAGTGACTATTTGTATTTTCAGCCTTCATCCTCCAAGTCTCAGCTCAGATGTTACTACCCGACCACCCAATCCAAAGCCCTGTTCTCTCTACTCTCCATAGTATTACCATGTATTATCATTTTCTTCAACGTGCTTATTACAATCAGTGATCTTGTTATTTATTTGTGCGGTAAATCAAGTTTCTGAAGTACTATTGAAAGCATGTTTTTTCCTCCTGACTTTTTTCCCTTTCTGTGTTTTCTCTGCCTCAGTCCTCTCATTCTAGTTTTATTTCATTGCCTCCAGGAGAAATGAAATCAGATGAAAGAAGAAACAGCTTGAGTCTCTTACTGGTTTTCTAAAGCCCAGACTGCTGGGTGAAATAGAGTGGACTGGGGAGAAAACTGTTGTGAGGGGAGAAAGGGCTTCCCTCCAGAAAGGGTAATAGGTCCACGCTGGGAGCAGGTGGAGAACCTGAGGGGAACTGGTAACAGTAGAGGAGCAATAGGGCCCAGGGACAGAAGCCTTCTTTCTGCTTCGTGGGTGGCATCCTGGGGAAGTGGCAAGACTCCAAGGAAGGCTGAGGCTCTTTCTACTGCTTCCATGCCATGCTCGAGGGGACAGAAGTAGCAGAGAGAGCTACCTGGCAAAGCTGTGTGTACAGAAACACGCAACACTCAGGTAGCGACAGGTTTGCAGGCCCATGGCCAATGACGCAGTCCCTTACCTTAGCCTTTGGTCCCATGAAAAACCTCTGGGGGAAAGTGGAAATGGAGAGGCTTTGGGATATACCCAAAATGTCAGAAAGAAACCGAATTTAGAAAATAAAGATTCCCCTTAGACTAGAAAAAATATTTCATTTTATTAAGGGCTAGGAAGAGAGAAAGAGAAGAATGGCTGAAGATGTACTGTGTCCCAGGGATGAAGGCCCTGCTCCTGGCCTCTCTGCGTGAGTCCTGGAGAAGCAGAGACTACAGCATTTATCCAAGAGGCCTGAGAGCAGAGGAAACCTGTGCCTTACATCTCAGACAGAGAATGGAGGCGATAACTGGATCTCAAAGAGAAATAAACTCATGAAGCATCCAGGTGATGCAGTCAGGGAGCCTCACCGAGATTCCTGTGCCTGAGCATAATTTCTAAGAAGTGGAATTACTTCTATGGCTGCAAGAGTAGCAAAGAGATGGCAGAGTGTGCCACTGGACAAGCAAGGGTCTCGCGGATAGGAACGAAGGCGACCCCCGGAATATCAGGAGGATTAGGAATAGACAGAGAGCATGAAAACTAAATGTCTTAGTGGAGAAGAGTGTAACACCAGAAGCTCCCTGCTGTGCTCAGAGCATCATGGAAGAGCTGGGGTAGGGGAGGGAGGGACCCAAATTGCCTGAAGAGAAGATTCTAGGAATGAGGCTTAAAATAAAACATAAACAGGCCGGGTGCGGTGGCTCACACCTGTAATCCCAGCACTTTGGAAGTCCGTGGCAGGCGGATCACAAGGTCAGGAGTTCGAGACCAGCCCGGCCAACACAGTGAAACCCTGTCTCTACTAAAAACAAACAAACAAACAAATAAAATACAAAAAATTAGCCAGATGTGATGGCGGGGGCCTGTAATCCCAGCTACTAGGGAGGCTGGGAGAGGAGAATTGCTTGAACCCAGGAGATGGAGGCTGCAGTGAGCCGAGACCACGCCACTGCATTCCAGCCTGGCGACAGAGTAAGACTCTGTCTCAAGAAACAGGGCCAGGCGCAGTGGCTCACGCCTGTAATCCCAGCACTTTGGGAGTCTGGGGAGGGCAGATCACGAGGTCAGGAGATCGAGACCATCCTGGCTAATACAGTGAAACCCCGTCCCTACTAAAAATACAAAAAAAATTAGCCGGGTGTGGTGGTGGGCGCCTGTAGTCCCAGCTACTCGGGAGGCTGAGGCAGGAGAATGGCATGAACCTGGGAGGCAGAGCTTGCAGTGAGCAGAGATCTCACCACTGCACTCCAGCCTGGGCAATGGAGCAAGACTCTGTCTCAAAAAAAAAAAAAAAAGACTCTGTCTAAAAAAATAAAAATAAAAAACATAAACAAGTATTTTTAACAGTTGTATTTCTAACGTACTATACTGATGGACTATGAATGATGTATTCACTCCACAAATCATCTATTGTCTGTCTTCTCCCATTAGAATGTAAACTCTATAAAGTCCTATTCACCTCTGTATTAACAGGACTTAAAAAGTTCTTGGCATGTAATAGGTGCTCAATAAATATGTGTAAAATAAATAAAATGGTGACTATTATGTAGATGAGGAAAAGTGAGCCTCAAAAAGTTAAGTACCTTGGCCAAGAAGCCACAGCTAATAAAGGAATGAAATCACAAAATATATAAAATAGCAATAAATAAGGTTGGAAATTATATAAACCAAAAAGCAAGCCTGGGACATGTGTTTTAGCTTTATTCAAAGTACGCTGTTTCTCCATGGGAGACAGGATTTGAATCTGAGCCTATGGGACTCTCAGGATTATGAACTTAGCCTCAACATTAAAAACGTGAAAATCTACTATGTGAGAGACAGTAAGTTTGATAGATGCTGACTTCAAATCAGACATCTCTGTTTAAATTTCTACAATTTGAGACATCAGTAGATCATGAGATCACCAGTCTTGGCAAGGGCTTGAGTTGCTATGAAATTATTCTTTTTCTTTTTCTTTTTTTTTGTGAATAGAGTTTCGCTCTTGTCATCTAGGCTGGAGTGAAGTGGTGTGATCTCGGCTCACTGCAACCTCTGCCTCCTGGAAGGAGCCTCAGCCTCCTGAGTAGCTGGGATTAAAGGCATGTACCACCATGCCAAGTAATTTCTGTATTTTTAGTAGAGACGAGGTTTCATCACGTTGGTCAGGCTGGTCTCAAACTCCTGACCTAGGTGATCTGCCCACCTTGGCCTCCCAAAGTGCTGAGATTACAGGCGTGAGCCACCATGCCCAGCCACAATTATTATTTTTCTTAGAGGAAAATGTAACTTTGAGATATTGTTCAAAACAAAGATGTAATATTCTAAAATTACATCTTTGTGATTGTATATTTTGTTATTTGTTCTAACATTATTACTCCAGCTACTCAGGCTGGAGCACAGTGGTGTGAAGACAGCTCACTGGGGCCTTGACCTCCCAGCCCCAAGTAATCCTCCTTCCTCAGCCTCCTGAGTAGCTTGGACTACAGCGTGTGTACCACCACATCGGCTAATATATATATTTTATATATATAATATATTATATATAATATATATTATATATATAATATATATTATATATAATATATTATATATATTTTATATATTATATATTTTATATAATATATTATATATATTATATATTTTATATAATATATTATATATATTTTATATATTATATATTTTATATAATATATAATATATAAAAACATATATTATATATAAATATATATTTAATATATAATATATATAAAATATATATTTAATATATAATATATATATTTTTAATATATACATTTTTAATATATATACTTAATATATATATAACATATATATTTTTAATATATATATACTTTTTGTACAGATGGGGGTCTCCCTATGTTGTCCAGGCTGATCTCAATCTCCTAGCCTCAAGCAATCTTCCTGCGTTGGCCTCCCAAAGGGCTGGGATTACAGGCATGAGCCACCATCCCCGGCCAGCCACTGACTTTAAATCTCAGAAGTACCCCTCCTCAGATTGAGGCCTGTACTGCACTCAGATTAGTCACAGAGGAGAGGTACTTTTAAGATTTAAATCTGATTGTGTATATCAGATTGGAGCCTTGGTGATGTACGTGCATAATAAATACAGAAATGTTATAAAACATGGGAAGAGAAGCCAAATCACCTGTCCACTATATTTTAAAACAATGAGGCAGGATGATTGCTTGAGCCCAGGAGTTCAAGACCAGCCTGGGCAATACAGTGGGACCTCATCTCTACTAAATCTTTTTTTTTTTTTTAAGACGGAGTCTCGCTCTGTTGTCCAGGCTGGAGGGCAGTGGTGTGACCTCGGCTCACTGCAAGCTCCGCCTCCTGAGTTCACGCTGTTCTCCGCCTCAGCCTCCCAAGTGGCTGGGACTACAGGCACCCACCACCATGCCCGGCTAATTTTTTGTGTTTTTAGTAGAGACGAGGTTTTACTGTGCTAGCCAGGATGGTCTCGATCTCCTGACCTCAGGTGATCCACCCACCTTGGCCTCCCAAAGTGCTGGGATTACAGGCATGATAAAAATTCTTTTAAAAATTAGCCTAGCATGGTGCCATGCACCTGTAGCCCCAGCTACTCAGGAGGTTGAGGCAGGAGGAATACTTACGCCCAGAAGTTTGAGGCTGCAGTGAGCTGTGATTGCACCACTGTACTGCAGCCTGGGCAACAGAGCAAGACCCTGTTTCAAAAATCAGTCAATCAATCAAAAAATAAAATCACCAGTCTTCGATATTTTCAGATCACTTTCTAGTATGTAAGTAAAGAAAGAATTAGTAAAGATTGTTTAAACTGATGTATTTTGAAACTACTTACAAACAAATGGTGTCATTTTGTGCAGACTGATTCCTTCAGGTAAAATTAGGCCTCAAAATAGATATGTGAAAATATACATGTAAAAATCTCTTAGACATCACTATGATCTATGTCAGCATATTTTCCACAGCAGAGAATATTTGGTCTCAGATTTGGTATAATTCTGTTAGTTTTGGGGTTCAGAAAGGACACCCTCTTTCCAAGGGCAACAATGGCTCTTTCATTGCACTGTATCAAACACTGCCAAAGTGTATATTGTGATTAATGTGTCTTTAAGCCCAGGGACTTCTTTTTACCCATTCTCAAGGTCCAACACAATGGTTACTTTATGTTTAGGACTCTACAAATATTTAACGAAGGAATGGAATACTGAAATTCAGCTATATGGAGGGTAGACAGTGAGCTTCCGCACAAGGAAATTATCATCACCTAATTCTCTATAAAGCACACATTTTTGTGTGTCATTAGTCTCTTCCCATCCTGTGACTCTGCCAAGTCATACAGCTTTGGGAATATGCTTCTCACACATAAAAAATTCTGCAAAAATTACTATCAAAAACATATGCTTTTGACCTGGCATCCACATGAGGTTTGTAGAATAGAGGCAGAAATTTTCTTTACTTCTCAGACCATATTTGGGAATGAAAAAAAGTGAACCTGTGAGAATATTCCCCATTGTATTCAGCAATAAAGCAGCAGCCGCGGCGGCTTCTTTTTAACACAGAGCACACCTTTTGTTCTGATGTTTCTAATGATGCCCTGCACGGAGCCTGCCTCCAGTTCCTCAGCTATTTGTGCCACTGTTTTCACTCTGGTGATGAGCTAGAGAGACGCACTTGAAGAGAGACTATCAGAGACTGAGATGAGGAAAATCAATTTCAAAGCCCAAAAGACAGCTGGTGCAGAAGGTCACTGAACACTAACAGTTGCTTTGTGGCTCTGGAATCTTGAGGGGGATTCTATTTAACAACAACAACAAGAAGACAAGAATGGTGGAACTGCATTGCGTCATTAACTTGTAATGCTATGTAGAAACTAAAACATATATAGGAAGGATGACTCTACGTTAAGCGCAATTAATAGTTGCTCTTATGTCGTCTTAAGTTGAAAGATTTGTTTCTTTGTTGATCTGGCTTTAGAGTAACCTTTTGATGTTAGCTTTTACCTCTAATCTAGCTGCTTTTTTTTTTTTTTTTTGAGACGGAGACTTGCTCTGTCGCCAGGCTGGAGTGCAGTGACGTGATCTCGGCTCACTGCAACCTCCGCCTCCCAGGTTCAAGCGACTTTCCTGCCTCAGCCTCCCAAGTAGCTGGGACTACAGGTGCGCACCCCTACGCCCAGCTGATTTCTTTTGTATATTTAGTAGAGACAGGGTTTCACCATGCTGGCCAGGATGGTCTTGATCTCCTGACCTCGTGATCCGCTTGCCTCGGCCTCCCAAAGTGTTGAGATTACAAGTGTGAGCCACCGCACCTGGCCTTCTAGCTCCTATTTTTAACCCATTCCATGATGTATACCTCTATGGGTCACGTTGCACACTGACTGAATTTCCTCACCTTGTTTGCTGTCCCCATCCCTGCCTTCTAGGTCACTGTTTAGTAACTCTGTCTTTTAAGTCTAACTGCCAGGCTTTGGGTAATTTTTAATTACTCTTCTTTCCTGCTCCCCAACCCCCACCCCCAAGTAGTCAACCTGTCGGGGGATCCTGCAGTCTTTCCTTTATAATATTTCTTTCTCTTCTTTTTCTTTTATTGCTGAGCAGAGAAGTTCTGTGTTCTTATACCTCAACTTCTTTTAATCTGCTTAGCAGAGGCAAAGCGGAGGCAAAAATAACAGTTTCATTTCAAATTTTTTTTTTTACCCTCAAATGAAAACATCATGTTTTAAATTTTGGACCCGCACAGTATACTGAATCACCTCTATTTGTTCAGTCAAAACTTCTGTCTCCTATCTCAGGCCACTTACAATTGCTTCTCATAATTTGTTTTGCTTTTTTTTTTTTTTCTTTTAACTCCATCTCTTAGCAGGCATGCTTTGTTCCTTAGTAGCTGTTTACTTTTTGATTGATTTTGTCTTTCAAAGTAATAACCATAAAACTTACCATCATAAGATTTTTAGTGGCAAGATAATCAGATTATCAAGGAAATTTGAATGTACTTTTCTATATCATATGTAATATTAATATATCAAAGCTCATTTTAGAAGATGCTAACAAAATTAAATAAGTCATAATACATAATTAAATTGAAAGCTTATAGGAGTCACTAGGAAAAATGTGTTAATACTGGTCTTTTGTTCAGGGGATTAATATAATCATTTTATCTTTAATATCAAGAATACAGTTTAATAAATTAGAAATTATAGGGACCCAATTGAAAAGCATCCCTGGAAAATGTGTTATAGCATTATTCAAAGTGGTTTGAGTCATTTCCTCAATGGGAGATTAGCATAGAAAATAAAAATCAAAAAGAAAGTGTGTAATACTGAATGAAATAAATTTGAATTAGATTAACTTCCTAAGCAGTTATCTTCATAGAAAATAGTTTGTTTTCTTCAATGTTTTATATAGTGTTAAAAACATTTTTAGAGATTAACAAACAAAGCAAATAATTAGGATAAAGAGAGTGTAGTAGTCAGTGCTCAGTTTCTGTCCCTGACGCACTGCTGAAACTTTTATTACTGACATACAGACACCTGGAAAAATACTTACGTTGTATAGTAACATCTATTATATCGTATAGGGAGAAAGGCACTACTGCACAGGAAATGTTGATGCTTTCCTCCTCTTATATTCTTTCTTGGACAAAGAGAATCATTTACATTAAACTAAAAGTGACCTGATTAAATAAAATCCCTTGATGTCCTGCTTTCTACTGACACATGTAGGTAAATCAATAAAAAGTAATCTAGAATATAGATTGCTTTCTTCAAATTAGATGTTTTGATTTTAAAGACAACGTGTCAACAAGAAAGACTGGCTATGTTTGGCCAAATTTACCACCTTTTCAATATCCAAAAGTTCTCACTTAAGAGCTGAGGAAATTTTAAGGTATAGGTTGCTCTTCCTTCTGGCAAAATATAACTTTCTGGATTTAAGAGGCTTATTAAAGGTCTCACAAGATTTCCTCAACATCAAACGACTTTTCCAAAATGACATTTTCAGATCTAAGGCAAATGAATCCCACACTTGTGGATTAAATTTACCTGGAAATATATGAAGGCTAAAATTAACTACTGAGTTCAAAATAGTTTTAGTCACTTGATGATATCAAGACAATGGACAGTTTGCCTAGAGTTCATTTTAAGATAAGATGAAGTACTGTTAAAATACATAACACTTAATTGTTAGTGTGTGTTACCTTCCATAGTGCCTATTATTACTCATTTAATTCCTTGTGGTCTCTAATTGGGCATTTGTTAAATATCACAGAATCAGCCCAAAATATTTGTCAGTATGTATTTGAAACAAATAATGTATCTGAAAGATGATATTAACTATTACCCAAGCATTGTGAATGCTTAAAACCTGTTTTTATCATAATCTTTAGGATTTTCACTACCAAATTCTGAATTTTAAGTTCCAAAGCCAACTGGATTATCTGTTAAATGTATATTTAGCGATGTGTTCAAAACTAATTAAAAAGCTGAAAAGATAGTTTATTTAAATAATGTGCTTTAGAGAATGATGAAAGGAATAGGAAATTTCTGGCAGCTATTAAACAGACAACTAGGCCGGGCGCGGTGGCTCACGCTTGTAATCCCAGCACTTTGGGAGGCCGAGGCGGGCGGATCACGAGGTCAGGAGATCGAGACCACGGTGAAACCCCATCTCTACTAAAAAATACAAAAAATTAGCCGGGCGCGGTGGCGGGCGCCTGTAGTCCCAGCTACTCGGAGGCTGAGGCAGGAGAATGGCGTGAACCCGGGAGGCGGAGCTTGCAGTGAGCCGAGATTGTGCCACTGCACTCCAGCCCGGGCGACAAAGCGAGACTCTGTCTCAAAAAAAAAAAAAAAAAAACAGAAAACTAAAGAAAAAGCCCCTATAGAAAATTACCCACTCTTACTCAAGGCTGGGTTCCTGTTTATTTTCCTTACCTTCTGGAAACTGATTCTCAATAGACATCCAGAGACATCTAGCACAGTTATTCACTCTGCTCAAACGCCTAGCTATTTGGAAATAATTCTCCAGCAGCCGAGGATGCTGGCCCTCAGAAGCTCTGTAAGATTCCTGAACTGAAAGACCGCAGAGGCTGCTGGGAATCTTCCGGGAGAAGCCCACCCACACGAGCCTCTGCAGAAACTTGCAAAAGGTGTTCTGCAGTTACCTATCTTTTACATGAAAACAGTTCAACAAGACTGATATGGAAGCGCCAGTTTTGGTAGGGCTTGTGAACTGCTGTGGTAAAGGGTCAGAACACCAACATGAGCAGAAATGCAACTGAGAGACCATTCCATACATTAAAGCGATAGGTTTCAAACTTTAGCTTACATCAGAGTAACCTGGGGGGCTTGTTAAAACAGTAGCTCTGGGGTGAAACCCCAGCAACTGATGGCGCTGCTCCAGGAACCACACTCTGAGAATCACTGCAGTAAGGTATTAGGATATCAGTTTCTTAGCTTAAGGTTAACTTCCAAGTCTCCCTTCAAGATTGTATAACGAATCAGAAAATCAATTCAAGACACCTGCTTAGAAAGTCACTGCTGGTAGCTCACTTCGAGTAGTCAATTTAGAACAGATGAGTTATACAACGCTCAATCCACTGGATCTCAGAGTCAAATGGCTTAAACATTTTTCATTGCTTTATGTCATCTCACTCTTTTTTTTTACTTTCAACATCCCCTTTTCTTAATTCTTTCCTTTCAACTTCACCTATTAGTTAAGTTTTCCCTAATCAGTTCCCTTACCCTTTCTAATGTCATTGCTACTTTTAAGTATCTACCGTGTGTACTGGCTTTTACTTCATCTCCAGATGAGATACCAGCATCTATTTCCTTTTGGGTCTTCTTTATGTTTCATAATATCTACATTTCCATTTGCTTTAGAACCACTCATCAGCACTCATCTTATTTCACAAGTACCTTGGCTAAGGGGTTCTCTTTCCTTTTCTCTTGGGACTCTATACTTGGCTTTCTGAGCCACATGTAAATCTAGTTGATACTTTACCTTGGGCATTTACAACTTCCCAAAATGCTTCACTAATTTCTTCACAGACAGAGTACTATTTCTCCACTCTCAACCTTTCTGGCTGGGGTAGTTTTTACATATTCTTTTTTCCTCTAAAAGCCTGTTCCAATTTATTACCTGTATGAAAATTTCTATTAAAAAAAGCTACTTCTAATTATTCTCTTTACCTACTACCAGAGATTCTTCTGAAAACTCAATTCTAAATATTTAAATGTAATGGGTAAGCACACATATACAAATATAATCTCTTTTCACTTTACGTATCTGCTATTTTGAGAAGAAATATATATATGTGTATGTATATATATATATATATATTTTTTTTTTTTTTCTGAGAAACATGCCTTTTCCCTAACTCTTCCTTCTTTGAAACTGCTGAGGACAAAGCAGTGACAATCAGGATGATGCTCCCAGTGCTGGCTGCAGTGGACGCCTGCCATACTCTGAAAAAGGCTGCAGCAATGGTAGCTTCGGATCTGTGAAACAACGTGAAGAAACTGAAGTCTTACTGAGGTTGGAGGGAGCAAAAAAACCAGTGTAACTGAAAAAAATACTCCACACTGAATTCTCATTGTTAGAGTTAAAGAGAAAGTGTTTTATTTCAACCTTTAGAAATAATTTTAAAACATGCTTTCGAGAGTGGGTGCAGGAGAACTTAAAGAGTAATTAAGTGGTATGAGGAAAGTAAAAAGTAGTAGGAGGACTAGTTTTTTAATTAACTTTTTCGGTGACCACTGACAGTAGCTTTATACTTGACAAAAAAGCTGTAACTAAAAAATGAGCAAATGGGATTTAAAAAATAAAAAGGCTTGTCTCAAGGCTTGATTAAAAAGATGACACAGCTAACAAGTAATAAATAATAAAACATACTCCTAGTAAGTCGGTAATAAACTAAAATTCATTATTTTTCCTTGAATTTTGATCACTGGATTTCTGCTAACTTTTAAAAAGGATGATTCTAGGAAAGGCACATAAGTAAATGTCTATGTGTGTGTGAATTTTCTAAAAATTGGCCATTTTGTTCAAAATGGACTTTCTAATATAAAGGTATTATACTATAAATTTAATGATAAATGTTTTATAGCAAATAATATACTATGTATACTATGCAATTATAAAAAGAAAATATTTTAGATTCCCACTAAAGTGCCTCTTCTATTATTACCAAAAATTAACTCTGGTATGCATTTTAAAAATAAACAGTTTAAATAAGAAAATAAGCAACCAACATTATAATGTAAACTATGTATTTTGATGGGAAAACAAAAGAACAAATATGTAATGATTCTAGCTGTGACACCGTTGAGTTAGTGAGACTGATAAACTACTTCTTCATGCTGATAGCACGTTGTGGTCTCAAATCTATTACACTTTTGAATTGATGTGCTATTATCTTTGGAAAACTTTCACACTAGGAGGTGATCCCTGCAAGACAAATGTCTTAAATGCAAAGCTTATAAACAAGATACATTTCACTGCTGCTACCTGAATTAATATGACCTATTAGTAATTGCACAAAATATGTTTTCAGACAAAAACTGGTTTTACTATTTTACATAAAAATGTGCAATAGGAATATATTAGTAATTACACATTTTGGCAATTGCCTTTGTATCCATTTATAATTATAATGAGTATGATAACATGTTCATAGTAAGTATAGCATTACATGTGTTAACCAAGCTCTGAAAATTGGGAGCTAAAATTCTAGAGAGTGTTACGAAGACTGGGGGAAATATATTTTTGTGAGTTCTGTACTGCCTTTCACACTTACTTCTCACAGTCTTAAGTAAACGGGAGAGTTATATACAATTTAAGTATAACCACAGCTATATAAAATGTATAGGACTACAATATGAAGCAAAATGTTTCTATTATGACTTATTTTAACTTAGACATGTCTACAACCAAGTACTAAATCACATTATAAGTTTTGTTTGGGAATGTTAAGAACTGAACAACAGGACTAAATATACAAAAAAAAATCTTTAGCCATTATTAAGACTAAAATAGCTTTACAGTCTTTGTTTCACATTTTGGTTACTTTAAGGAAGTATCCATGTCATCAAGTATACAAATCTGTACTATATTCTTACATGTTTTAATATATCAATTACGCCTATTGTTGGCAGTTATTACACACTAAATATATTAAAATTTAAATGGAAATGAAAAAGACCATGTTAAAATTCCTATGTGCTATTTGGACAAGACTTCATCTATTTAATTATTAATTCATTTAATTATTGATGGCCATCTATGCTTAAAATTGTTCACTAAAGTTCTTTCTATAAATACAAGAAAGGAAGCGTAAGCTAGATCAGGAGAAGAATTTCAGGGGTGGTTGTAAGTTTATGAAGAATAAAAGAATTTCCGGCGGTAAGAGTTGAGAGTTGTTGATGACATTCTAGTAAGTCACTAATCTGATGTGTATGTGACAGTGAACAAGAAATGGATGACGAAACAAAACAAGGCAGAAAACAATCAGTTCAAAGAGTGAAAAGGTCTTCAGTGAAGCTTACTGAACATCTATTTGCCAGGTGCCAAGAAAATATTATCAAACTTTAACTTCACAAAATTCCCACAGAGTGTGTGTGTGTGTGTGTGTGTGTGTGTGTGTGTATTATAGAATCTGCTTTTAAAGAAGAGGAAATTGAGACTTACTGAACTTGTCAAAGGTTAGAAGGAGCAGGCAAAGCCAGGGCCTTCTGGCCTCCAAATTGATGCAGTCTCTATACCAGGTATGCATTTTAACTCATATGCAAAACAAACTAGTGAGATAATAAGGTATTCAAACTCTATTTAATTACATATCAAACTTGTATTTTTCTCCTATCTAAAAATCAGAAAGATATTAAGCTTTTATAATATTTTATGCACTGATGATTGTGGAACCTATACTCAGTCTTTCTGTTGGAAGGGTCTCTAATGTCTGAGGATCCTGAGAAAAGGAGAAGAGGAGTTGACAGTGATGCTGTCATCTTTTACTTTCTGCTGAAACTCTGTGTGTGTTTAAGTAAATACAATATTCCGCACAATGTTTTGGGATGAGTTGTGGTGTAATCTTGAATTTTTTTTTTTTTTTTTTTGAGGCCAAGTCTCACTCTGTTGCATAGGCTGGAGTGCAGTGGTGCAATCTTGGCTCAGTGCAACCTCCGCCTCCCAGGTTCAAGCAATTCCTCTGCCTCAGCCTTCCCTGTAGCTCGGATTACAGGCATCCACCACCATGCCCAGCTAATTTTTTGTATTTTTAGTAGAGATGGGGTTTCACCATGTTGGCCAGGTTGGTCTCAAACTCCTGACTTCAGGTAATCCGTCCACCTCGACCTCCCAAAATGCTGGGAATTCGGGCATAAGCCACCACACCTGGCCTGAAAATCTTTTTTAACTACATAAAGGTTAACAAGGTATCTCACAGCAAAACACCCAAAGAGTTTAACCTTAAAGATGAATTAAATATACAAAAAAGAGAAGAGTTCAATTTTGCTGACCCGTTCTATGGTGACAAGTGGCTGTCAAAAGTATCTTATCAAGAATATATTTTTGAAAAAATCAATAATCTGTCCCTCCAAGTAGAGGAAGTGTTCAAGAATGATAAAGACAGTATAGCTTCTCTAAAGAAATTCTTAGTTCTGAGAGAATATTTTGAAAATTTACATTTGGAAATAGTCCCATCAATATATGACTTTGCTGCAAAATAAATGTATGTCATCTATAGCAATTTTTTATTTTCTAAACTGCTTAAAAGTCTGCTAACTCATATTTTAGTGGGTTTTGTTCTTATTTACTTAAAATGTGAAAATGTAGTAGCTACTGATTAGCTTGTCAGACGATCAGAGTAGACATCAGAGAAATTAACCAAATTTCAACACAAATGTTTACATAAATGTTAGAATTGAAAAATATTTATGGTATGATTAGTATTTAATAAATAAAGTTCACTTATATTTAACAATTATAAATATATATTTAATAATTAAATACAACATTAAATGAACAAGTGGAAATAAAATTCTGTAAAATTGTTTATTTTAGTTCATCCTTTCAATTTTTAATCTGTGTATGATAACAGGCACAAGCTTAGTAAATTGCTACATGTGCCTAATTTAAAATGTAATAAATACACATATTTGGGGGTTGAGGTTTTGTTTTTTTCCTGTCAAATGTAATAAAAAATTTTTTGGAGATCATTACAAGAAAAGGTAATGAACTTATATCTGGAGACCTGTCATCTAGCTGACTATTGCCACTAACTAGTCATGTGACCTCAGGCCAATTACTAAATCTCAATGGGCCTTAAAAAGAAGATAAGGCCAGATGTGATGGCTCATGCCTATAATCACAACAATTTGGGAGGCTAAGGCGAGAGCATCACATGAGCCCAGGAGTTTGAGACCAGCCTGTTCAACATGACGAGAGACCCCGTACCTACAAAAAAAAAAAAAAAAATTAACTGGGCATGGTGACATGCTCCTACGGTCTCAGCTACTTGGGAGGCTGAGGCGGGAGGATTGCTTGAGCCCAGGAGGTCAAGGCTGCAGTCAGCTGTGATCATACCACTGCCTTCCAGCCTAAGAAACAGAGTAAGACCCTACCTCAAAAAAAAAAAAAAAAAAAGTAACATTAGTTGGGCATGGTGGCACACACCTATAATCCCAGCTCTTTGGGAGAAAAAAAGAGAGAGAGGGTCTCACTTCGTTGCCCAGGCTGGAGGACAGCGGTGCGATCATAGCTCATTGCAGCCTGGAGCTCCTGAGCTCAAGTGATCCTTCTGCTTCAGCTTCCCCAATAGCTAGGACTACAGGCACAGCTACCAAACCTGGCTAAGTTTTTTATTTTTTGTCAGAGGTGGGGTCTCACCATGTTGCCCAGGGTGACCTTGAACTCCTGGCCTTCAGTGATCCACCTGCCTCAGCCTCCCCAAGTGCTGGGATTACAGGCATGAGCCACCACACTTGGCCAGATTAGATAATCTTTATGATTTTAAATTTGCTCTGGGATAGAATCTATCTTTTTCAAAAGCAGGCAAAACATCTACAGGTCCTTTGTAACAAACTTGAGTTTTTCACATTGGTATACTGTAAGACTAACAAATATTTCCTGCATAAATGAATGAATGCATTCGGGCTTTATTTTATGAATTATCTCTAACACACCACTATCTCAGAGAATTTCTTTCCCATATTATCACTGTTATGTATTATCACAGTCATTTGTTTTTTCTAAAACAAATTCTCTTTTTAAATATTTACTTCATAGTTTATCTCTGTTAGGAAGTCAATTAAGTTGAGGATTTAGTGATTATTCTTACTGTCAAAAAATCTGCAAAGGTAAAAAGCTACCTAATTGTCACAAAAATTAATTAACATGTAAGTTCTTGGTAGCTATCATTGCATTTTATCAAATCTTTATTTCCTTGGTAGATGTCAATTTACCTTTGTAGTTATAAATGAATTATTTTTCCTTTAAACACGTAGCATAAGAAAAGAATAAAAAGCAAAGAAACTGAAGCATTAGGTACTTTACATGACATCTTAATGAACCCTTATAAAGTCTTTGTGAAGTATTACAATCCCATTTTATGGAAATACAAGATAAGAATGTATAATTACCCTGGCCAAGGTTACACAGCTAGTAGGGTGTTGAGATTTTAATCCAGATCCGCCTGTCCCCCAAACCAATGCTTCTTCCCACACACCATGACCAGACAGTAGCAATATTATATTACTGTGAGATGTAACTGGAACAATTTCTGGTAGCAGTATTTCAAGTGGTTCAGAATATGAAGTGAGATGCTAAGAAAGCATAAAGAAGGTTACAGCAGAATCAGAGGGGTTATCAAATAGAATTGATTAAGTTTAGTTGGTTAATTGCATGTCCAAGAATTTAATCTTACAGTATAAGAAGAAAGAGTTCTCAGACTGGTGTAATAGAAAACAGACTTTACTTCAGGTTTGAAATTAGTGGAGAAAGAAAGCAGGCAAAAGCCTGTCAAGGAAAAAATAAAGGAATGCAGAAAAAGATACGCAATTATCTTTGACAGGATGTATATTAATTGGTGATGAAACCAGAGAATGAAATTCCAGAGAAAAACACAGTTTTAAAATTAAGGCTGGGTGTGGTGGCACGCCTTTACTACCAGCACTTTGGGAGGCCCAGGTGGGTAGACTGCATAGCAGACCCAGTCTCTACAAAAATTTAAAAAACTAAAAAATTACCCTGTGCACGTTTCCATCGTGGAGTGGCCTCCCAGCAGGCTCCTCTGCAAATGGTTCCTGGCCTAGCATCCCCAGCCCCAACCCCAAGAGTTGCCACCGAGGTCCCACCAGCCTGCAAGCAAGAGCATGGGCCATACTCTCCGGTCCCTCCAGCCTCCTGGTTGGGGCCACCCACGGCTACTACCTGCACTGGGTTCCACTTCCAGCAGCAGCTCCTGCGGCAGCACCGAGTGCCATAGGGAAGCCGCCCCGAGCCCCTGGCTGACCCAGGTCGCTGGCGGGCGAGCTCCTTTCATGGCCATGGTATTTTTATGGTCCGCAGAGCACCCGGGGCCTCCTAGAACCCCTGCAGCAGGACCGCCTATGGCCTGGCTTGGGGACGTCCCAGAAGGCAGTCCGATGGCCTGTCCAGCAAAGCCAGTGCTGGGTCCCAGCCCTGACCTGAGCGGCCACCCCCAAACCCGGGCCTGCGGAGGCGCTAGGCCGCCAGAGCCCTTCCCCGCCCCCGCGGACCCTGCAGACCAGGCGGCTGCAGCAAGCGGACAAGCAGGGCGCTCTTTTACCTCAACACAGCTAACACCAAAAAGGAGACAGCCCTCCTCACTGTCCCAGCGCACGTGAGCCCTCCTGACACCTGTAACTTTTCACCTCGCACCTCGCGGAAAATAAACGCCGAGCAGCGAGTAGACAAATAAATAAATGATAATAATTAAAAATTAAGAAATTAGCTGGGCACCGTGCCACGCCTGTAGTCCATGCCACTCAGGAGGCCGAGGCAGAAGGATTGCTTGAACCGGAGATGGGAGGTCAAGACTGCTGGGAGCCGTGATTGTGCCAAAGCACTCTAGCCTGAGTGACAGAGCAAGGCCCCGTCTCAAAAAAATATCAATCAATAAATCAAATCTTTAAAAAAATTGAATACAAATTGATTCCAGGAAAAAATAAAATCACCAGGTAGCAATGATGTCAGGTGGACATAAAATATGTATGCATACATATGTACAAATACATACACATACACAAGTAAAGAGGACTGTGACATACTTTTACAGACAATACTAGTGAGTGGTAAGAAGATTTTTAAAAAGCCTCACAAAACAGTTGCTCGAGAGGAAGAGAAGTGCTTTAGAATGACAGGTCATTTTCAGATGAAGATAATGCCTTAATCGCAATCACTGACTAGGACCAGAGTAAAGGCACAGATGACCTTTTACACTGTTCACGTTCAACAAAGTGTGACTCAAAATGTGTTAGAAGTAATTAACAATTCATTTCTACAGGTACCATGAAAATCAAGATGATCATGTGTGAACATTTTATATAGATTACGGTTATCCAAAGCCAAACATTATCAGAATATACAGTATTTGCAATTTATTGAAATTACGCTTTCAATATCACTTAAGGCCTATAGCAAATGATTAATGCATACTTTCTTGGTGTCTTAATTGCTATTAAAAAGAAACTGTTTCACTCCAATTAAACAAAATAACACTCCCACTCTATTGTACAGTACTTTTATCATGCACAAAAGACTCTAAAGCGTTCAATACCTTAAATAAAACTGGGGTCTCACTTCTGAGTGATGTGAAGACAATGCATCTACGAAGGCTTTTATTGATTCATTCCAAACATTTATTACTTTAGTTAATTAAATGTTTCAAGGATATGAATAGTTGCCTTTCATTATTATTTGAAGATTTTTTTTTCTTTTCAAGAACAAAATGAACAGACTTGGGGTTCCTACCTACAAAAATCCACCTAGTTTTTGTTAAGCGACGGGAAGAGTGAGAAAACTAAGAGATTTTAATCTAGTAAAATTAACCATGGTTTAATTTTATGTTTAGCCTACCTAACACATAAAGATAAATTAGACAAAAATATCCTGGTTAAGACAAATGCTTTTCTTATTGTTTGGAGAGATGAGAGCTACTTTATGATGAAAGGTATTAACCAGTGAGGTGCCCTTCACAATGGTTGCTATTACCATTTGGTCATTATTTTAAAAACATTTATGGAACACCTAGCATGTGCCACGTGCTCTACTCACTTTATTTCATTTCACACTTATAAATTATTTTAGGAGATATTATTATTGCATTGGAAACTGACCTCACATTTAAATAGATAGTGAAAATGGTGGATGCAGGATTAAAAACCAGGTCTCCACAGCATATACTTTTCTCATGACGCTAAACTGTGATTTGTATCCCTACTATATCCACTAGGTTTTAATTAGAATATATATCAATACTGACTCCTGAGAATGACCTTCATTTGAGAGCTGCTATTGGTCTAGAACCTTCTTTTGCACTTCAATTACTGGCATGATGCCCACTAAACAATCAAGTTGAGGCTATGGCATTACAAGTGGTTAATAATAATCTCACATTAAAAAATCAGGCTTTTACTCTCACTTATCTTAATAACCATCTTTGAATCTTTATCTCAAACTTTCCTAGAATGAAGCCTCTACTTCAGCCTAAGAGAATGGTTTTGGAAACCCAAACTGTAATGCTGCTGGAGACACAGGGATGTTTATTCTTTGAGTAAATCCAGGATCACATTTTATATACGCTACCATTTTTTTTTTTTTTTTTTTTAGAGAGTCTCCCTCTGTCGCCCAGGCTGGAGTGCAGTGGTGCGATCTTGGCTCACTGCAACCTCTGCCTCCTGGGTTCAAGAGTTTCTCTCACCTCAGCCTGCCAAGTAGCTGAGATTACAGGCGCCCACCACCCCACCTGGCTAATTTTTGTATTTTTCGTAGAGACGGGGTTTCACCATGTTGGCCAGGCTGGTCTCAAACTCCTGGCCTCAGGTGATCCACCCACCTTGGCCTCCCAAAGTGCTGGGATTACAGGCGTGAGCCACCACGCCCGGCCTGCTACCTCTTGTTCTCTTGATATTGTGATAAATGTTCTCTTGAAACTGTGAGAAGAAAATGAAGACAAATATTTTATGTATTATTTTAGGAGCTACATATTTTAGAGGCCAATAGCTTTTTCTGTGAAGGGGGTCAATAAAAGTTTAAATATTTGCTCTTAGTTAGCAATAGAAACTATTAGAAATGTTCAAGTCTGGAGCCTTACCTGCATTCAACCTGCCTTTCTCATTTCATTTCTTATTCTTATTTATCTAAGGCATAAGAAAATTTGGACTTAAAATGAACTTTACTCTTGGAAATAAAACTTAGTATGGTAATCACACGTCCCTCTTTGCCTGGGACAGCTATCAGTTTATGCTGCAATTCCAGGGTAACTGTTGATACGGCCCCTTCTCACTCTGCAAGTGTCCTGGCTTTAATAATGAATTATATGGTCACCACAGAGCTCAGGCACTGAATTAAGCTTACAATAGCTTCTTCAATTATCCTCCCCTCTCTGAGACAAAGGTTTTTTTAGCCAGGGCTTGAAATAGGCCTTAAGTATTAACAGCACACAGCAAATTCTTGTACTTTATATCTCCCTCTTCATGTTTCTTCCCATTCTCACAAATAAACAATATCCCTTCCCAGTCCTTTTAAGAAATACTAAGTTATAAAAGGTGCCATATTTTAAGAGACTTAGAATCCAAGTGATTTTTTACTATTCATTAGTATATAATTTAAGTTGTCTTTCTCTTTTTTTTTTTTTATTTAATAAATGATGATGGTGAAACTTTAAGAATTTCCTAGCATTGGCCCAGGTCCAATTTTGAAATTTTTGTTCAGTAACCTTAGGTTCTTCATTTTTGGACCTCTTTTCCATATTCAGTAATATTCCCTTTCCCCACAGGTACCCTTGTGTCTCCCCAAGCTATCTTTAACAAAAGCATATGGCATCAGCATCAGTCAGTCAACCTTAGTCATCAAGCTACCTTCCCAGGCATATTTTACTTGAAGTATCTTTAATTATGGAGGATTCCACTACTTACTGCCTCACTAATGGTAGTTAATTAATTATCAGTAAGTGGGTGGAGGTACAATTCTTCAGCTGGGAAAGGTTTCCTCTGGGGCGGGAAAGCTACCACGTATAGGATGCAGACACACGTCAGCAAGGCTGACTCAGACCCAGTGAGTGTATGATTGTTTTCACTTTCCCTACAACCATTTTAAAGAAGATAAAAAGGGAAAAAAGTATAATATCTTAGTTTAGTAAACAATATCTCTGTTTAGGTATTCTATTTTTTTAACAATGTTAACAATTGATCTCACATTAATGCGGCTCAAGACATCTCAATATTGAAATAAAAAATGCACTAATAAAGAGTCAATTTAATATGCAATTTCATACATT
The DNA here is from genome assembly GCF_028878055.3 of Symphalangus syndactylus. Lineage (NCBI taxonomy): Eukaryota > Metazoa > Chordata > Mammalia > Primates > Hylobatidae > Symphalangus > Symphalangus syndactylus. The sequence continues at coordinate 155,784,662 of NC_072426.2, read as the reverse complement.
AATAATTAGCAAAGCATTACTGAACTAGAAGGTAAAAAGCTATGGGAACATAACTAATGAACTATCCATGCCAAAGTAGGCGTCATAATAAAACAAGACTTTAATAAATCTTTTATTAAACGGCTACAAATGAACCGTTTTGTTAACATCTAATAGGTAACTACTAAGCTATTTAATTCACGTATATAAATGAGGAACTTGCAGGCAATTAACTTTACAGTTGCTGAAGGACAGGGCTTCTCAATGAGAGTTACTGTACCATACCTTTAAGTGCTGCTGCTATACTGGGCCAATTCTAAGCTTTTCCTCAGCTGCTCTGTATTCTTGTAGCAGCTATTATTACATACTGAAGCAGCTGAAGTATAAAATAAACAAAGGGCAAGTTATAGGCTCTCCAATGCCCTAAAAGTGAATGATCCAAAGTATAACAAATAGTGAGTTCAAAGAAAAGGAATTTTCAGGAAAATTGTAAGCAAGCACTTGGTATTATACACAGGGACCGATTGTTAATAGGAAATGATGACATAATAAGGAGATGCTTATGAACTGCAAAGGCATTTTTGGATCTCAGTGTGACTCTAGGAGATCTGAAAGTCACTGGAGATTACAGACCAGAAGTATTCTATTCACTGAGTGGGAATGTACAGTACACAATCATACTGATTGTCTGCAGCAGGAGCAAATGTTAAATTCATTAGAGAAAGGAAATAAACATTTTTATGGAAGCAAGAAACTGCCTGGTGAAAAAGAATGCTTTTGAATAAATCAAAATGATAGCTATACTGAAACATATAGGACAAAGTAGAAAATCCTTTTATGCCTTTTCCAGCAATTCACATAAACTGTAAGTCTACAAATCACTGAGATTTTCAAGGTTTATTACATGCCATTTTGTAACCAATTACTATCAATTTGTGTTGAAAAGAGAAAAGGGGGAGGAAATAAGAGAAAAATATAGAGATTCTTATTGATGTGTAACTGAATTTGATACTTCATAGCTTATAACCTTTAAGTGGCAGTTTCAGAAAAAGTGAGAATTAGCAAAATCGATATATATACATATAAATTGAAATAATTGCCAAAGATGAAACAATACACCAGATTAAAAAATAGTTAAAGGCAGACACAAGTCTGGATAAAGCTGTTAATATAGCTGAAACTGAGTCTGAGAATCATACTCAATAGGGAACCTTAACTAAAAAAGGAAAAATCAATGATAAATAAGACTGGTTCTTCACCTCCAGAGTTCCAACCAAGTGAGACTATTAAAGAAACCACAGTAGTACTGTGTCAGTACAGTGTGAGATTTTCACATCACTGCTTAGCTTCACTCACTGAGTACTGCAAGTTGAAATATCATTTCTTTTGATTAGCAACACTGTCAGATGTGAACTTTGGATAACGAGAAAACAACAAAACCATACTGCAGATTAAAATTTGTTAGCATAACAACAAATTTTTACATTAATTATTCTGTATATTTATTAGTGAGACCATATCAGCAGTTGATTTCCTCCCTGAAACTCATAAAACTATATAATATTAATTCCACTGATGATTCATTAATGGCATTACTTCGAAATGGAAGAAAATCTCAGTAACTACTCAGCATGGGAGTGATTTCTTATACGGTCTGAATATAGAGAAACCAGCTACAATTTCACATATGGCTACAGTGGATTTTCTTCTAACCAACTACTTTCTTTCTTTAAAGTCCCATCAATCAAAATTTCCAGTGCAATAAGACGAATAACGAGAACACATCTTACTCTTCTCAAAATTATTCCAAATTCACTGTAAGACATGGTTTCATGGAATGCTAACTCTCCTACTGACAGTTTTTGAGGCTTTTGTGTTTTATAACATCACTAAAATTAAACACGTTTCTGAGGATTTAATTTGACATATTTCATAAATATTTGTCAAAACAATTATTGTCAACTGCAATGCAATTATCCATATTCAATTTGATGACTCAACTGGAAAATTACTTTTTCCCTAATAAATTTTTTCCAAATGACAATAGTGAATCGGTGTTGATTAGTTGTTCAGTGTGTGCTAATTAATTACACTGGGTAAATTTAGGTCTGTGCTAATAACCTCAGGAAAAAAAAATCTGTATACACGACTCTGTGTCTTAAGTGAAGAGGAATCTGTTTGCCTATTTTTCCTGTTCTTTATCTTCCTAATTTCTCCCAGAAGAATGTTCAATAATACAAAATAAACAATAAAACTTAACTACTCGTGGCTGATATAGATAAAAAGATGAGTTCTTTAGAACCTTGTTCTTAGGTCAAGAGTGAAAGAAAACACAGAAAGACTTTTATTGTTGACAACTAACTGTGAGGACCTCCTGCTAGCTCATCCTCAAGGCAGAATGGGTTGAGACTGTACACCTAATGGTGGGAAATAGCAATGTATTCATTGTGAGACATTTTCTTCACCCAGAAGCTAATTTAAATCCAAATGTTAACCATAAGCTCTAGGGCAGGACATTTTGGGGGACAGTCTCTCAAGGTGTCAAGAGCTCTCTATTTTCTGGCTTTTCTATGGCGATAACTCTTTTTCTCCAAGCCTAACGGAAACCCTGGGTCAGAGAAGAAATAAAGAAGAGGAATGTTGGGGGAACCCTGCCGCAAAGCTGCCAACAGAAGACCAATAAGGTAAGACACCACTGTTGGTTGTGCAATACATAATTACAAAGGAGACAGTGACTGTTAAGCTCCTGTCCAAAGAAAGAAGGCGAAATTTTATATGCCAGGAGATACTGAATAATGAAATGGATTAGCTCAATACAGCTTTTGCTGACCTATACTTTTGTATGAGCAGATTACCACCTGTCAGCCAGCCTTTGCAAGAAGTCATAACTTTGAACCTCAATGAAACACTATGCTATGTGTACAGAGAAGGACCATTAAACTGCTGGAGCTCTAGAAGACTGAGAAGCTCATGGGCCATCATCTATGAACGAGGGCAAAACTGTTTTGTATAGTTGCAGACTACTAGTTGTACGGTTACAGTCAGAGGATGGAAGTTTCAGGGATGGAGATTTCCGTTCACTGTAGGGAAAAATTTCCTAATAGAACTGTGTCAGGATGAATGGATTGTCTTAGGAAATAACCCTGCAAGGAACTTCAGAGAGTAGGTTCTATCTGCCTCATACTGCAAGAAACTACAATATCCTTAACAAATTGTCATCTGATTTGTGATTATGTGTTATACTTGGGGCTCCACTATGATTATATGATGTAATGAACAAAATATAGTCTGAGAAAGTACAGAAGTCTAGAACCAAGAAGATGCTAGACATGTCCACTGAATCAAACTACATGCAACTGAGAATAACATTTTATATCTCTGTCCTTTTCTCCACACGCCTGATAATGTGTAGATAAGAAAAAACAACAGTGGTAAGGGAAAGTTTCACTGAAGTAATTTATCCTCATCTCTTGTAGGCAACAAAACGTGTGAAAAGAATGGGCACGTTCACTGACCCAGCAACTAAAAAAATCACAACAATCTGGAACTGCTTCTTAGAGAAGAAAAAAGAAAACACAACAACAAAACCCCAGAACACCACACCAGAATATGTAAGTATAGTAAATTTCTCTTGGTGAGAAAAGGGTTGGGCTAGCTTATTTTTAAATTTTAGATGTTACCTGCTTTCCAGTGGTACATTACTGCCAAGGACCCAGCTGTCCTGCAGCTGGACGGACTCGGGTGTGGTTTGCAGCTCGGCGGGCAAAGCAGCCGGCGGGGCCGGACTCTGGTTCCTTCTATTGGTCAGGGAGTTTCTGTTGAGAGAAGTGATGGATGGATGATGCTGTGCAGAGTGCTGCTTATGGGAAGGTGGCAAGGGCTGCAGGGTAGACTGGCCTTGATTGTTTGCAGGTTGCTCTGAAAAAAAAAAAAAAAAAGAAAGAGAACTCATTATATATATATATGTATGTATATACACACTAACAATTTCTTGGGGATCCACTGCAGGTGAATTAGAATTAAAAACTGCATATAAATCTATAACCTAATAAATTTGCATATTATTCTATTAAGCGGGTGTTCAGTGACATTCTCTAAGAGCAAGTTTACCCTTGATACACAAAGTTCTAATTAATATACAACAGATGGCAAAATTGCTTTTGGTTTTAATTTGTTTCAGTTTTTTTTCATCTGGTTTTATTAACACCTACAGAAAACAGCATCTGACAGCTCCCCTAATGTGCCTTCACATTTCAGCTTTTTTAAACAAACCAACCCTGAAATTAAATGGGTAATTTCAGTAGAACACAAAGGTTTTCGAAATGCATATAATCCCTATAATTATTTAATGGAGTTTTTTTAAGCTTTATTTAACTGCAATAAATTATTACAAGCTAGTTGCTAAACAGCAGTAGACTACTCTAGTTTAGTGCATTTCAAATAAGGCAGATCTGCACTATGATCTACTAATAGATGCTAAGTATTCTTTAGCAGAAGGTCACTCTGTGAAGCAGATGTTGTTTCATGGGTACTTAACAGACTGAATCACATCTGATTACAACGTCAGAAGACTCATATACTTAATGACCGTCACATCCATTAGAACACACACAGAACAGATTTTCCAATTTCACAGTATGCAGTGTAACTACATTCTGAAGTCAGTCATAGGTGACCAGATAGGCTCATGCCACTATGTCAGTGATACAAACATTTTTGTTTTAAACCAGAATCATAAAGAGTCTGGCAACTTCAAAACATAAACACTGTGTTTTGAATGCTGTGTTGTAACTGCTAGAAAATTCCATAAAGCTAATAAGTCATAAGTTAAAATTCACAAATTAATGTAACATCTGAGACCTACTTTTCCATCTCATTACCTAGCTTTGGACATGCTAGAATTTACGAAGACTACATTTTACCAAACAGATAGATGACTCTTTAATTTAATGCTAAACTGATTATGGTTCCACACACATAAGATGCCAATTTTGGACTAAATGCAGTTCAAAAGGCAGTATAATTTTCAATTGATGTATTAAATCACGCTATTAATATAAATGCACATATTAAAAAAGAATAGGAAACACAAGGACTAGCTTCCATCTACGATGTGAACTCCGGCAGTGACTGTTAAGCCAAATAGCACAGTTTAACACTGTAATTCAGGTTGCATGAAATGAATACATAATATGTAACTGTTTTAATATATGTTATCAAACCTCTTTACAGGGTACAATGATAAAAATAACTCCTCTCATAGCATATAACATCAGTAATATTACATGTTTCTAATGATCCCTAATATTCCATATCATATAATTTAACAATGAATAATTTCTCACTCTTGTAATGAGGGCTAGAGATACTACCTAAATATATGAAAATATCGCTACTTCCTTGCATTTTCTGATATGGGGGAACTTCAAGAATAGAAACTCTGTATTCTTGAAATTTCCCATACCAGAAACTGCAGGAATCCTTCTTGGTTTATTGCTTTGGTGTTCATGAAAAATTATGATTGTCCAAATCTCAGACTGAAATAAGCTTTTGAGGGAATGGCACATACAGTTGTCATTGTGTTAGAAAAAGAGAAACTAACAGTTTAAAATTCATGAAAGATTTATTATTCATGTTTCATATAATTAATTAGAGTTGTCTTTCTTAGCATCAGTGTATCTGACTAGAATCTCTATGGATGTCTTTAAGGTACATTTCAAGAAGCTGCTGATAGCATGACTGAACAAGCTACAGTTATGAGGGCCTAGAGTAGGCTGGTGTCAACGGAATAGAAACAGAGAACAGGGAGGAATGTTTCCAAGGAAAAAGTAACAAGACTTTGCCTAAAAAGAAGCAGTGGTATGGGTCAGATGACTCCATGGTGCCATGAAAGAATATTATATTATAGAGAAGAAATTATGTTAGATATTATACTATGTAAAGAGCAGAATATTAGAAGTTATAATAACAAATTTAAGTCCTGATTCTGTCAGACATCATGATAGTAAGCCTCAGTTTTCTCACCTGTAATGTGAGAAATACTATTGCCCCATCCAGGTCTTAGTGCAATTGTAAGGATTCAATGAAATGCACCCACTCATTCATTTATTCATCACGCACTTAGCCATTCATCCCACGTACATTTTCTAGACTTGATGTTCCAGGAATCTGCTAAGTCAGTCACTGATGAAAGCATTGTGTAAATGGTAAAATAAAGCATTATGGAGAAGAACACTGTTACTGAAAGAGAAATGATTTTAAGATCCATTATCATCATGTTTCAATATGTTGAATTTAGAATTCTTATTCCTAAATAAAAACATAACCATTGGGAAAAACTTCCATTAAGGTTTCAAAAATAAGCAGCTGCGGCTTTCCTTAGGTACACGTCTTCATTTTGTAAGTGTCTGCTGAGAACTTACAGCGTACAAGACACCACACAAGGATCCACGCTCTTGCCAATGGTCTGCCCAGGCTAGTGCAGCAGTGTGCTGTGTTTACTGGAACCTCTTGAATTGACAACACGATCAGGAGAGCTACCAATAAAACAAATCCAGTGATGAAAGCTAGGTTCAATCTAAAATTTGGTGGAACAGGATACATGCAAAGTCTGAATGATATAGGGTAGGTGGCCGGAAATTTTTAAGAAAATTTTTAAATTGTTTTTTGAGCCAGGATCTCGCTCTGCTGCCCAGGCTGGGGTGCAGTGGCACAATCACAGCTCACTGCAGCCTTGACCTCCCAGGCTCAAGAAGATCTTCCCACCTCAGCCTCCCGAGTAGCTGGGATCCAGGCATGAGCCACCTCACTGGCTAATTTTTAAATTTTTTGTAGAGACAAGGTCTCACTATGTTGCCCAGACTGGTCTCGAACTCTAGAGCTCAAGTGATCTTCTCGCCTTGGCCTCTGAAGGTGCTGGGATTACAAGCATGAGCCACTGTGCCTGGCCTGGCCAGAAATTTAAATTCTGCACCAGACCACAAACAGGAGCAAAATCCGAGGATTCAGTTAGGGTCAATGCTAGCTCTATAGATTTGGGCTTACAAAACATAAGAAATAGCTGGAGCATGTATTTATCTGTACCAATTTACTCAAGATAGAATAAGTGTATAAAGTATAACAAGATAAAGTTCAACACTACCAAAAATAAAGATAGAATACAAGAAAAATAAGTGTGAAAGATAAGATAAAGCCAGATTTAAGGTTAGCGGACAAAATACCTACTGTATAGTACTATACATTTTTAAAGAGGAACACAAATCTGGCTTTAAATAATCTACTTGCCAACACAAAGAGGGAAACATAATCGGTTGCATGATTTAGAGTATTTTTAAGATCAAAAGGTTGCTTATGAAAAACATTACTATTTTTCATTTTATTTCTGTTACTGAAAATAGAGAGAACATTTCTTTTTAAGTTTTTTTTTTTCCTCTGAGACAAGGTCTTGCTCTGTTCTCTGAGCTGGAGTGCAGTGGTATAACTACAGCTCACTGCAGCCTCGACCTCCCATGCTCAAGTGATCCTCCTGCCTCAGCCTCCCAACTAGCTGGAACTACAGGCATGTGCCACCACACCCGGCTAATTTTTTAAAATATAATTTTGTAGAGATGGGGTTTCCCTATGCTGCCCAGGCCAGTCTTGAACTCCTGGGCTCAAGCGATCCTCTCGCGGAGGCCTCCCAAAGTACTGAGACTGCAGGTGTGAGGATCTGTACCTGGCACTTTTTAAGTCTTCACATAAAGAACAACTGAATACCGAGGGAAATTTTTGTGCCAAGGTTCAAAATGGACACAAGGAAAAAGGACAGGGTCTAGACTTGGAGACTACAAAAGTGTTTATGAATCTAACACAGCTGGGCAGATCCACACAAGAACAACCAGAACAGCCACTGCAGCCTTTCGCTTTAGACAAATTCACTGATACACAGATTGAAAAAAAGTTCTGGATATAATGACTTTGAGTGAGTTATAGATGGGCCAATCAGACCTCACATAGTCACCAGGTTTAATGTTCCTGCAACATACCTCTGAACATGTCGATTTACTCCTAGAAAACTCCAAATGGCTTTCTAGTGCCTATCAAACTTGAAATGAACTCTAAAGGTGAATGTTATATTTAGTCACAGATATCCCACAATATATTTTTGCAAGCTCTCCCTCGTGTGTCCTCTTCGCATATTCTTTGTTCTAGCCACGCTTGCTGTAGCCACTCCATGCCTTACACCTTTCTACTTAGGCAGAGTTGCTTCTCTCTGGAAAGACATTTTCCTCCATCTTTCTAACTCCAGATCCAAATTACTTCAAGATCTAAAAAAGGTGACACCACCTCTGTTTTCTCCAGGTAAAAATCATTAATCTCTCCTCAGAGTCGCCTTATTGTATCTGTCCCTTTCGCATGGCTCTATTCACGTTCCCCTCTGTGCTAAAGTTAAGGTTGTAGGGCTCATGTCCCCTGCTCAGCTCCCTACGGGCAGGATGCACGTGCAGTTCACCTTTGAGCTCACCTTTGAGCTCTACAGACCTCACAAGGGCAGACACTCAATAAATACTTGTTGAATGAATGACCATTTGTGAAGAATTCAATGAGAGAGTGTGGAAGTAGCTTGTCCATACTGCCTTTAACTATAAGGTAATTTGCAAATATGTTGTATTTCCCCAACTTAACTCTTAGATTCTGAAAGGCAAGGATTCTAACTCAAAATTTTTTAGATTTTCTGGTACTTTCACTAAGCACGTACTTCAAGGACTCCCAAAAATGTGCTGATTAATTGATGACATTTATCTAATAGCACCTTGATGGGTCATCTCATTCAAGCAAGGAACCATGCCACTCACCCCAAAGACTGGATTTTAGGAATATTTCTTTGAAAATGTTCTGATATTTAAAATCTACCTTTTAAGACAGGTGAATAATATAAAGATCATATAAAATTAAAATATACAAAATGTAAGATATAAAATAATGTAAAAAAAATTATTATAAATTATATTTCACCAAACACAGTATGTTTTCCTTTTATTAGTATTTAAAGCTTATGATTAGCAATGCTTTTAGATATTTTAGAAAAGGTGTCGATTATTTTTGCAAAATATTCCTCTGTATCTTTTTGAAAATTAAATTCTCGGTACCATGGTCATGAGAAATTATGCATCATACCCAAACAGCATCTTTATTAAATTTACTCCTTCTTTCCACGTGCCTTTCCTTTATCAAGGTCCTACTGCTCATATAACTTCAATGAAAGCCTAACAGTTGCATGTTTTTATTCAATATGTTGAATGAAATTAATATCAGATGTTTTTTAAAACTCACATTAATCATAGAGATTAGATAATAAAGACTGTGGTCACCCTGTTCCTCCCTTAGCTCTTCAACAGCGTCATTTAAGGCAGTCTGTTCCCATGTTAGACCTGCTAGCATGGGTTAAGAACCTGAATCATGGTGTACACTGAATAAAGTATGTTGACTATTATACCAGGAAAATGCTAGGAGCTATTGGATAGAGGGTAGATTACAGTGTAAGCAGCTTACCGGCCCCCAGTTCCAAGCAAATGTAAGGCCTATTCATGGAACTCTGCGTGGAGAAGAAGAGAAACTGCTGGTGACTTTCCCCGGATAGCAACTCCGTTATTATGAATCAGCATGGTGAGAGGCACCATTGAGACACATGACAATGAATATGGGATATTTACTTTCCATGGGATATATTCTTGCATAAATTACTTAATCTCTCTGAGCCTCACTTATTTGATAGTGGGTGCTTGTTTAAAGGATCTAAAAACACACAGTGCCTGACATAAAAGTAAGTGCCAAGAACAGGGAAGAGGCTGGGTGCAGTGGCTCACACCTGTAATCCCAACACTTTGGGAGGCTGAGGTGGGCAGATCACGAGGTCAGGAGTTCGAGACCAGCCTGGCCAACATGGTGAAACCCCACCTCTACTGAATATAAAAATTAGCTGGGCGTGGTGGTGCATGCCTGTAATCCCAGCTACTTAGGAGGCTGAGGCAGGAGAACTGCACCAACCCAAGAGGCGGAGGTTGCAGTGAGCTGAGATCATGCCACTGCACTCCAGTCTGGGCAACAGAACAAGACTCTATCTCGGGAAACACACACACACACACACACACACACACACACACACACACACACAAACAAAAAACAGGGAAGAAATAAAAGGCAGAACATCATGAGGAAAAACAAAGTAATGGAGGAGCCTTGTCAGCAACTAATAGCACCATCACCAGAAGTGAGAACACACAAGCAAATACGCCTGGAGAGGAAACGTGTTTGCTTTATTTATTTATTTATTTAGAGACAGGTCTTGCTGTGTTGCCCAAGCTGAAGTGCAGTGGTATGATGAGAGCTGACCATAGCTTCAGGCTCCTGGGCTCAACTGGTCCTCCCGCCTCAGCTTCCTGAGTAGCTGGGACAGGTGTGTGCCACCATGCCCAGCTAATTTTTAATTTTTTTGTAGGGACAAAAAAAGCGTTTGCTTTAACAGGTAGAAAAATTACGATCAGCAATGTCATAGGGCCAGGCTCCGTGGTTCATGCCTGTAATCCTATCACTTGGGGAGGTTGAGGCAGGAAGATTGTGCGAGTCCAGACCAGACTGAGCAACACAGCAAGACCCTGCCTCTAAAAAAAATAAAAATCAAAAATATGCAAAAAGGAAATGTCATAAGAACAAAAAACAAACTAACCTCTTGCCAGTTCTCACACAGGAAGGAATTTGATCTCATAGTCATGAAGTTCGGCCTAGTCACCTTTTCCTAGCTAGTATGGCCAAGGATCACGCCAAGAAGAAACAAAACAAAACAATGCATATCTGGGCTCATTTGCTGGCTTCATTTTTTTTTCTTTTTTTTTTTTAAGACTAAAAGCTACTGCTGGCAGCTCCCGGGCTGCTATGTGCAACTCAGCTCCAGCTCCTCCCTGGTTTACAGCCTTGGGCTGTCATCTTCAGGGAGCAGAATGGAAATGGACTTTGAGACAGGAAAACTGGGGAAGAAAATAATACCTGCTGTGAGATGAAAAGATCTGGTGTGAGTGTATGTCTGCATTTGTATGTGTGTGCTCGGTTCATGTGAGAGGAAGTAAAAGGTGAGTGTGAGATGAGAGGAAAGGAGGAGAGTGGGCTGGCATTCGCTTTCAGCAGGTGTGCACAGTTAGAAAGGTGTCACTGCAGCGACTCCAACTGCTCTGTCCCACCCACTTCCTTCACCCTGCTCTCCTTCCCCTCCTTTCCTGGATCTCCATGTGGCCTGGCTACACATGTCCCCAGGGAACAAATGCCCTAATCTGGAAGGGAGATAGAAGCTAAGGGCGGACATCTGTGCTGCTTCAGAATAAGAGCAGTTTGAGTAAAGTCAGTCATCAAAAGACAAATGGAGGCATGAAGGGATGGAGAAAGGAAGATGGAGGGACAGAAGAAGGAAGGACACAGAGGGACAGGCAGAAACTGGGTGGAGGTGGAAGGAGACAGAGAGACAGAAACAGTTTTAATTTCACAAAACTGTGAGAGAATCTGAGAAGCACCGTTACACAAAACATCTCCTGGGTATTCATTCATCAGCATGTGGCTTCCTTACTCCTGAATAATAATGATAGCAAGTGGAATAAATGAAAACGCTCTGGTCTTAGCCCTCTAAGAGCTTACAATATGATACACATATTGTTTTATATAGCAAGGGAGTTGTCAGGTAATCTAGTGCTTGCCACATTGCCTAAAACAGAAAGTACACTGGACTCTCAAAGAAAAAAAGAGAACGTGAAGATTTAGATTCAGTCTTTGATTATTTCTTCTAATGCTCAAAGAACGACCCTAAAGATGCTAAACCAAATTCTGTCAGTTCACTTTCAGTTGTTGAACTTGACGAGCATTTAAAAGCAGCCAAACATATTTATGGATGATTTGCAAAGGATGGAATTAAAGTCTTCATTTCTGTATCCTAAAATTCATTTTCACCTCACTTCCTGGCTATATCTTTACTTTCTCTTGTCTCAAATAAAACTTAAGTCTTCTTCAAAATTGATCTCTTTCTTAAAAACAAGTCATCAAAACAAATTGTATAAAACTTTGTTTCTGTATATTTTACTATCATATGATTTTTTTTTTTTTTTTGACAGAGTCTTGCTCTGTGGCCCAGGCTGGAGTGCAGTGGCACAATCTCAGCTGACTGCAACCTCTGCCTCCCAGGTTCAAGTGATTCTCCTGCCTCAGCCTCCCAAGTAGTTGAGATTACAGGTGTGCACCACCATGCCCAGCTAATTTTTTATATTTTTAGTAGAGACGGGGTTTCACCATGTTGGCCTGGTTGGTCTTGAACTCCTCACCTCAGGTGATCCACCCGCCTCGGCCTCCCAAAGCGCTAGGATTACAGGTGTGGGCCACCACGCCTGGCTCCATCATGTGAATTTTAACTACAGTGGCCAGAGCCTCAAGTGGATCTTCAAAGTGTACAAGGACAAAACGAGAGTTAGTTTTTGATTTTGAAAATACCAATCTAATTCTTGGTGTAGCTTAATCTCTCATTTCATTATATATTAACTCTGTGGCTTTCCAGAAATTGCTTCTCCTTGATTTTCTAAATTTAGGGAGCTTTAGGTAACAACACTTCCCTGATCTGGTTACATTTCAGGAGCTATTAGAAAGGTGGTATTATAATCCATTTCTTTAAAAAATAAATCTGATGCAGATGTAAAAAAAAAAAAAAGAAAAGAAAGGTGGTATTATAAATTCAACATTTTTATGACACTGAAAACAGTAAATTACCATTAAAATGCCTCTTTTGTCCAGAACATCTCACACACATCGCAGACATTTAGTAGTCATTATTTCCCTCTGAAGGAAAAAAATTAGGTGGCAATAATTTTTCTTATAAATGGAGAAAATTTGAGTTAAGGAAATAGGTGCTTACAGTCATATCACAAAGTCTGTGAAGCCATCTGAAAACAAAAACAGATATTCAGGGGTTTTCCTTTCGTTTTCCACTCCAGCCCCTCAAATATTCTATTAATAATGTAACCACCTAAAATGGTATAATAAAAATTGGAAAACAAAGACCTCATTTTACTCAGAAAATCATTTTCACATAAACCAGTTCCTGTAGTTCATTATTTTTTCTAGAATTCTCACACAAGCCCAGTGTTTGAAAGTGAGTTTTCCATTTAAACACCTCTGCGTAAGCCCTTGGTTAAAATACAGTACTGTGTAAAAATTTTCACCAGTGCAAATATCTGTCAGATAGTTGCCTGTAAATCAAACGAAATTTCAAAATGTGTTTTGAAAATCGTTAAGATGCAATATAAGTAAACACTATTGTTCTTAAGACCTTCATCATCAATTGATTGTAAAACTATTTATAAAAAGACACTGAGTATGAAATACCCTGGTGATAAATAAAAGGATATAAAACAATGACTTAAACTGCCTAGAAGTTATTACTCAGATGAACACAGATGAACTGATTCACTGTACTTACTGGGTTAGTGAGAATTTGGTTTAGCATCTTTAGGGTCATGCTTTGAGGATTAGAAGAAATAATCAAAGTCTGAATCTAAACCTTCCCGTTCTCTCTCTCTCTTTTTTTTTTAGATTCTACTGTACTTTCTATTTCAGACAATGCGGCAACCTAGGTTACCTACCTGCCAACTTCCTTGCTATATAAAACACCTAGAATTGTTGGGGTAAATATACTACCTCTGGGATGAATTCATTTAGCATCTCTTGGGTGTTTACTATACGCCAGGCTCTGTTCTAGGCACTGAAGTTATACCCATGAACAAAAAGCCAACAATCTCAGCCTGCCTGTGGAACTTACACTTTGGGTTAATTAACTGAATTGGAAAGAAAGAATAAGTCAAAAGCAGAGGGAAGAGAAAAAATGTAAAGTGCAGGTAAGCTGGCACTGTAGCTTTCCTGAGGAGGTCTGCCAGTTTCTGTAATCTTTTTCTTTTTTCTGTTTTTTTTTTTTTTTTTTTGAGACAGAGTCTTGCTCTGTCACCAGGCTGGAGTGCAGTGGTGCAATCTCAGTGCAACCTCCGCCTCCCGGGTTCAAGTGATTCTCCTGCCTCAGCCCCCTGAGTAGCTGGGAATACAAGTGTGCGCCACCACGCCAAGTTAAGTTTTGTATTTTTAGAGATGGGGTTTCACCATGTTGGCCAGGATGGTCTTGATCTCTTCATCTTGTGATCCACCTGCCTCAGCCCCCCAAAAGTGTTGGGATTACAGGCGTGAGCCATTGCAGCCTGGCCCGCCTTTTTCTTTTCTTTTCTTTTTTTTTTTTTTGAGACAGGGTCTCGCTCTATTGCTGGGCATGTGCCACCAAACCTGAATAATTTTTGTATTGTTTGTAGATACAGGTTTTCACTATGTTGCCCAGGCTGATCTAGAACTCCTGGGCTCAAGTGTTCCTCCCACATCAGCCTCCAAAAGTGCTGGGATTACAGGCGTGAACCAACGTGCCCAGCCCTCTGTAACCTTTTTAATGAACAAGGAGAAGACTAGGTAAGTCTCAGCTGTTACTGAGACTCCTAGATAATGCCTGGACCCTTGAAGTGTTACACCCTCATTCAAAGAGGAAACTTTAAAAATTGTCTCACTACAAAGGGAACAATAAGAAATCTCCTATGTTATCTTAAACAACTTGCTTTTTCCTGATAGGAAAATTTTACCCATTAGCCTGGGCCTCCCTGGGATTGGAGTATTACATTGAAACTTAAACTATCATTATGGTTCTGGAACCCCAAGCCAATAAATTAATATTAAAAGTGGTCTTGGGTCAGCAATGCTTCTGCCTGAGGCATCCGGCAGAAGCAAATTGAACGTTTTTTGTTTTTGTTTTTGTTTGAGACAGAGTCTTGCTCGGTTGCCCAGGCTGATGTGCAGTGGTGTGATCTCGGCTCACTGAAACCTCCTTCTGCCTCCCAGGTTCAAGCGATTCTCCTGCCTAAGCCTCCCAAGTAGTTGTGATTACAGGTGCGCACCACCATGCCCGGCTAATTTTTTGTATTTTTAGTAGAGATGGGGTTTCACTATGTTGGCCAGGCTGGTCTCGAATTCCTGACCTCAAGTGATCTGCCCACCTCGGCCTCCCAAAGTGCTGGGATTACAGGCGTGAGCCACTGCGCCCGGCCGCAAACCATTTCTAAAAGAATATACTCTCAAACCAAGTCACAGGGATTTCTAAGACCAAACCTTGCTTTCAATGAGTTCACAAACTACAAAATTTAAAAAAAAAATCTGCCTTCAGCTACAGTCTACAGACAAAACAAAAAGCAGCAATTTATCTTCCCCAAACTTGGGGTAAGTATATCTGTCAGATAAAACTGTAAGCATGTTCAGAATGATTAAGGACCAAAAAAAAAAAAAAATTAAAAACCTAAGAATTAGACACTATGAAAAAATATGAGGCCATTTTGACAAAAGTAGAATGTCTACATATAGGAAAAATGCAGTCATTGCAATTAAAATCTCATTGGATTGTTTAAATGGTATAGTAGACACAATTATAGAGAGTACCATTAAATTGGAAAACAGATCTGAGAAAATCATTCAGATAGTACCAGAAAGACAGAATGCTTACATATAAATGAGTACTTCAAAGAAAAAAAAATAGAATAAAAAAGCTCAATATACATCCAGTAGGAGTTCTAGAAGGCAAGAATAGAGCTTTCTTTAGAGCTCCTAAAACAGCTTTCTCCAAAGCTCCTAATACCATGCTTATGATTGTGAAATTAAACATAATATATATTTATTCATGTCTTTCTCATTTAGTATGAATGGTCTCTGCTATTCTCTTCTTGTTACTGGATAGCAGAATTTCTGGTTATCTTCTATTTAAAAAGCAACTTCTCTTGAGTGGCAGTAACTTGTCTTCAGAGATATCGTTCTGGCTTCAATGGTTGCTGCTCCAAAGTGTGCAGTTAATCTAAATGTCAAGCACTCTGAACTATTTCAGTGGGTGAAAACAAGTGTACATGGCTATCTTTTGATAGTTAAAGTAGTTTATCTTGTCAACCATAATGCCTCAGACACATTTTTGCTATGAAATTCTTAGTTTTGCATAATCATTTCTAACAGAAACATACATAAACATATCTTTTATACATGCATAAAAAACTGGATAAAAATACCTTTAAAATGTCTCAGTGTATGTTTCAGGATATTCTTGTACCCATTTTAAAATATTTTACCTGAGAGAGTAAGCAAAAAAGGAAGAAGCTGTCCCAATCTTGACAATAAAGAACTGACATAAATCAATCAACACTTTTCTCTCCCCTTATTACCTTATTAGGAGCATTTCATTTTAGTGAAATTAAATTTTATGGACTTTAAATGGAGTATATGATATGATATAAATAAAACACATATTTGTAATATAGATAAGGACAGGGTGGAAGGCAAATAAAGCTACATTATTGTGACAGGTGGCTTATAAAGAGTAAGGAAAGCAAATCACATAGTTCAAACAATGCAGAATTTGCTATGCTTTTCAGATAACATATCACAAATAAAATGTCTGGTATAGAAGAGTACTACAAAATGAAACAGGAGACGCAGGACTGAGCACTTACTCTAACTGAACCTAACTATATAAATCAATTAACTTCTGAGGGGAGAGCAAGATCGGAGTCATGCAATGAAGTCTGAAGTTTTTCAATTTTAAAATTCCCTTTAATTTAGGTAATACATAATAAAATCTTAAAATATATTAGCTTATGTTATGGGTATTTGAAATTTAAAGTAATTAAAAACCATATTATACCATCTTAAGTTATACATATAAAACATTTAAGGGATAGTACAAAAAATTTTACTTCAAATATTATGAAAACTTCACTGTATTAACTCAAGTCATAAAATACCCTACCATACTATCTTATATTAAAGACATTAAAAATAGTACCTTTATTTTAAAAATAAACTCATCCATATTATCTTGTATTATAACTATTAACATCTTAAGGTACATATAGTGAAATGACTTTATATCCAATTTAAATTTATTTCAGATTTCAATGTAAAAATTTTTTAAACAAATTGTAAAAATAACTATGTAAAAGGCTAGGAGGCATCTTTCAAGCTTAAAAGAAAACCAGGCCAGGTGTAGTGGCCCATATCAGTAATCCCAGAACTTTGGCAGGCCGAGGTGGGCAGATTACTTGAGACCACAATTTCAAGACCAGCCTGGGCAACATGACAAAATCTGTCTCTACAAAAAAAATTTTTTTGAGGCGAACTCTCACTCTGTCACCAGGCTGGAGTGCAGTGGTGCAATCTTGGCTCACTGCAACCTCTGTCTCCCGGGTTCAAGCAATTCTCTTGCCTCAGCCTCCTCAGTAGCTGGGACTACAGGCGTTCACCAACACGCCGAGCCAATTTTTGTATTTTTAGTAGAGACGGGGTTTCACCATGTTGGTCTTGAACTCCTGACCTCAGGTGATCCGCCTGCCTCAGCCTCCCAAAGTGCTGGGATTACAGGTGTCAGCCACCGCACCTGGCCATCTAAAAAAAAATGTGAAAATTAATGGGGCCATGGTGGTATGTGCCTGTAGTTCCAACTATTAATACTTGGGAGGCTGAGATGGGAGGATCACTTGAACCCAGGAGGTTGAGGCTACAGTGAGCCATGATCATGCCACTGTGCTTCAGCCTGGGCAACAGAGTGAGACGCTGTCTCTTAAAAAAAAATTTTTTTAAGAAAACTGATCTGTTTTATAAAAGTTATGAAGACAATTATAATACATTTTAAAAATTATTTTTAGCAAAAAGATTCAGTCTGCTTTGAGTTTTTTTTCTGATTCTTCTTTCTTAAATATTTCAGCAACTATAGGAAAAACAAATAATTGAAGAGCACAGATAAAGTTCCCAATGACCCTACTGATCTTGCTTCTCAAAAATATATTAATTTTGCAGTTATTTTTTTCTAGCATATTATTTGATATCTTATTTCTTATCTGTAGTTTATTGAGTCCCTACTGTCTTTTAATGTTTTACATCAAAGTCAAATCAAATATTCATTTAAGTGTCCTTCCAGTCATATTATGACCTCTAGGCAGAGATATGTATCATCATGAACATGAAATAAGTAGATGCAATGGACTTCAATGGAACCCAGTGTATCCTTTCTATTCTTGGCATGTGCAATGAGAGTGATCTATTAAGTGGAAACCATGTAATGATCACTCTTCATTAAAAGGAAAATAGAGTGATAGATGAAGCTAACATAGACATG
Source organism: Symphalangus syndactylus (assembly GCF_028878055.3). Classification (NCBI taxonomy): domain Eukaryota; kingdom Metazoa; phylum Chordata; class Mammalia; order Primates; family Hylobatidae; genus Symphalangus; species Symphalangus syndactylus. The sequence continues at coordinate 155,766,442 of NC_072426.2, read as the reverse complement.
TATTTGCTGAATTCCCTTCTCTGTCATTAACAATTTAGGGGTATGTTTTTTGTGTGTATACAACACTAAAAGCTTCTTCCCAGTATATACTTTTATGCTGCTTTGACTGAGCACCTATGAAAGGCAGGATGTACACTGAAAAGAATATTGAATATGGGAGATATGAGGGCCAACATCAAAGCAAGATCACGTATATGACAATGCTCTGTGAATGGCAAGTACTATATAAATGTAAGGTCCTATAATTGGGAAATTAATAATCTGTATTTTCTAAGGCTTTGTTGTGCCTTTAAGAGAGAGGGTCTTGCTGTGTTGCCCAGGCTGGAGTGCAGTACTGTGATCATAGCTCCCTGCAACCTCGAACTCTTGGGCTCAAGGAATCCTCCCACCTCACCATCCCGAGTAGCCAGTACTACAGGCATGCACCACCACCCTCAGCTAATTCGTTAGAATGTTTTGTAGAGGTGGGGATCTTGCTATACTGCCCAACATGGTCTCAAATTTGTAGTCTCAAGTGATCCTCCCACCTTGGCCTCCTAAAGCACTGGGACTACAGGTGTGAGCCACTGTGCCCAGCCTGTTGAGTCTTTTAAAATAGTAGTAAACATGATATATTGAGATTGGAAGCCTGCATCTTTCTTCAAGATGCTCACTGCCACTAGGAACCTTCCTCTCGACATAAAGGTTCAAAAAGAAGCAGTGACTAAGATAGTCTTTCATGGATCTTATGAGCTTTTATTTCATGAGTCTACAAATAGTTTGGTGCCAGTTTGTTAAAATTTTCCATAGAAGAGATGAATAAGCACTGGATATATCATGAAGAGAATAGAGATGTGACGTATTGGTCTGCTCAAGCTTCCATAACAAAATGCTGTAGACTGGGTGGCTTAAATAATAGACATTGGCCAGGCGCGGTAGCTCATGCCTGTAATCCCAGCACTTTGGGAGGCCGAGGCGGGCGGATCACGAGGTCAGGAGATCGAGACCACGGTGAAACCCCGTCTCTACTAAAAAAATACAAAAAATTGGCCGGGCGAGGTGGCGGGCGCCTGTAGTCCCAGCTACTCGGAGAGGCTGAGGCAGGAGAATGGCGTGAATCCGGGAGGCGGAGCTTGCAGGGAGCCGAGATTGCACCACTGCACTCCAGCCTAGGCGACAGAGCGAGACTCCGTCTCAAAAAAAAAAAAAAAAAAAAAAAAAGACATTGATTTTCTCACAGTTCTAGAGACCAGAAGTCACAGATCAAGGTCTGGCAGGGTCGGTTGGTTTCTGGTGACAGTTCTCTTCCTGGCTTGCAGATGGCTGTTTTCTTGCTGAGGCGAGGCAGACAGCAGGGGAGCAATGCGGGAGAGCAAAGCCCTCTGGTGTCTCTTCTTGTAAGGATGCTAATGCGGCAGGATCAGGGCTACACCCTGATGACCTCGTTTAACCTTAATTACTTCCTTAGAGGCCCTAGCTCCAATAGTCACATGGGGGATTACAGCTTCAACATTTGAATTTTGGGGGACACAAACATTTAGCCCATAACATCTGGTTTCCTGTCCCAAGCGGGACAGTTTAAGCTACCTGTCCCAAACTTAGTAACTATATCATCAATTTCCTATTGCAAATACTCCAATTCCTCACCTGTAAAATGGGGTAATAATCAATCTTACAAGGAAATGTGAGAATTAAAAGAGATAATGTATATTAAAGTATTTTTATAAACTGTGAAGTGTTATTTTAGTGTAAGGAGCTAATTTCCAGGCTTTTCTCAATTATTCAAACAAAGTAATAAAAGTTTTTGCCGTATTTCTTTTAGGAGAAAAGATGTTTATGTGTTAGTATATCCATAAGACAATTTCTTTCTATGGGGAGGTCTTTACAAGCATTCTGTTTTCATTTCTAAATTTATAAAGGCAAATATACGGCTGGGCGCTGTGGCTCACGCCTGTAATCCCTGCACTTTGGGAGGCCTAGGCGGGTGGATCGCCTGAGGTCAGGAGATCGAGACCGGCTTGAACAGCATGATGAAACCCTGTCTCTACTAAAAATACAAAAAAATTAGCCAGGTGTGGTGGCAGGTGCCTGTAATCCCAGGTGCTTGGGAGGCTGAGGCAAGAGAATCACTTGAACCGGGGAAGTGGAGGTTGCAGTGAGCCGAGATGGCACCACTGCACTCCAGCCTGGGCGACAGAGTAATACTCTGTCTCAAAAAAAGAAAAAAAGGCAAATAAACACCTAATTGTGTTTCCAAAATATCTATTAATATCATTTATTTAGAGTGTTTGCTTAAGATAAATCACTGGCATAAAAGACGGAAAAATGTACATTATTACAGAAATAATTCCCTGTGTATGCAGAGTGTATTGACTAAAATTTGCTTCAACTCTGTGTACTGAACTTATACTTTTAAATACTGATTTTGCAGTCTCTGCATTTAAAGCAACACACTAGAAAATCATGCTCCCACCAAAACATGTAAAAATGTAAAGATGAACAAAACAACTTTATGTTTTATGGCATTTACTTCAAAAATCTGATTAAGATAGATGTCTTCAGCTCATAATTCTTCAATGTCACGTTGTCATAGTTCCCATCAGCAAGATGTTTTAAAGGCTTTCGATTCATATTGCATGCCAGAACTGAAATTACATCCTTTGTCGTTTAGTTCTTAATGGGGCAAGTGATATCTATCAAGTAGTGTTTTATGAAGCGTGTGTGATTTTTATTGCAGGCTGTTTTCACAAATCTTTTTCAGGTTTCAGAAAGGTGGCGTAGGGTTTAAAATAAATAAGCCCTTCTGTTGAAAATCTTGATGATTCTTAAAACTGAAGTAAAACTTAAATTAAAATTTATTTATCAATAAAAAATCATCTATTTGGAATCTGTTGCATTCACATTTGCACACTGTCTTGAATATATTTGCTTTAACCCATATTTTAGTAAAACAGTATTATAATTTATGCAAAATAAGTGCCAAAGACACATAGCTCACAAAGCTTTCATTAGCAAGCATGTACATTATCTGCCTAGTAAGGAAAATATATCTGTAGAAAACATACACTAACAATTAAATGATAACTGGGTTTGTACTGCCAAAATGTATATTTTATTTTTAAAATATAATTACTAATTTACTTTTAAGAGGAATCTAGTGTTCTGACATTAATTTCAAAAACTTCAAAAATCAAACACTTCAAATACAAGTCATTTTCATATATTAAAGATCCAGAATTAAAAACAGAATCTTACTTATCTATAAAATTAAGGAGATATAAGTGAAAAGAAGACAATTCTTATATTTGATATTTTTACTTTGAACACAAACTAACATACTTAGGTCCTGGCTTTATCACTAACATATTTTACTCTTCTAGTCTTGGTTCCTTTCATCTGTAATATTAGGGGAGTAGATTATGATTTCTAATGTCTTTCTTTCCAGTTTTTAAAAGAATTCCCTAAATCTCTATAATGTTTTACCTAAAACACACACACACACACACACACACACACACACACACACACACACACAGGTTTAAGCTTCAGTTGCAAACTCTATGTCTTGAATGCTGTCATGCTTTATCAGTTTGCATTTTACAAAATATAAATCTAGACAAGATAAAACAACTGATTTAAAACATTGTAAAGGACAATGGCAAGGGCTTATTCTGCGATGTGTCTCCCTCAGGCCAGCTCTCTACAGCTGATGTAAGATAAAGCTGGCTACAGCTCTCCTGAGTTAGCTGCGGGCTTTAGGGATCTCACAGACATTTGGCTTTTGCCAACTATATGTCGATTATGAAGGAGAATAAAAATATTAACATTAAGATCGACATTCTTATCCAGCTTTGCCCTGCACATTCATCTTATTTGGATAACTGCACATTTAAAATTAGAGGCTACTTATCTGGTCCTAGACATTAGGGGATACTGCACAGGGAGAAGATTCTCCACATTCTAATTCCCCATGGCAAATCGCTGCGATTCTCATTATTTCTATAAGGAAGGGCATGTCTTTCCTTCAATGTTTATGTGAATTTTTTCTTGTATGTGGTTCACTGAAGGAATAGCAATAGTTCAGTTTAAAAACATTCTCTCCATTAGCTAGAATTGATTTTTAAAGCATTCTAACACGTCCATGTCGAGTCTAAAACAATTCCTTTAACCCCTGACACTAAAAAATGCTGTTTGCTACTTTTTTAAAAAAAGGACTTATATAGTTCTCCTCTATTTTATATGTTTTTTTTTTGTTTTGTTGGTTATAAGTAATTTAATTACTTAGTAACTTCAAAAAAGAATTACTAACAATCTAGGTTCAATGTAACTAAACGGATTCTAAACACATAGGGTGGTGGAATATACGACAGAAATTTATACTCATGAAAGCTTATTAAGCTGATTATGCAATGGGCTGAACATGCACTATCTTATTTAATCTCGTAGCTACCTTAAACTGTAGGTACGTATTCCTGTTTCACAAGTGGGAAAAAATGTACAGAGAAATTAAGAAATCTGGCAACGGTCACAGAGTATGACCCCAAAGCTCTCCATACTAATTTATACAGGAATAATTATTTTTGTCATTTTTGTTCCAGGCATGTTGTCAAGAAGGAAATGAAGAGGAAGTATTTGTATTAAGGCAGTACCGTAGAAATTCAATTTTAAATGGAAGAATGCTTGCTTTACTTTGAGCCGGGGGTCAGAGTGCTATCTAGCAAAGGCCAGTGTGGAGACCCCAGTCCGGCCGTGATAGCAGAAGCATTCTTCTGTTACAGGGAAACTACACTGCATATTAAATAGGGGAACAGAGATGAAAAAATAATTTGAATGTTAGTTTCCAGGTTTATAATTAACACTTTTTAGTATGTGGGCGGTCTTTTGTCTCATTTTTAAAATTCTCTACTTGAGCTTTTGATTTCCTCTCTCTTATGCTAAGAAACAAAAATATACATGAGGTTAAAAAAATCTCTAAAAGCAATGACTTAAAAAATGACAAGAACCTAGACATCATTCCTTTTCTTCTTGGCCTTATAGTACATCTCGGTGTTGGTAGATTACTAATTCGTATATTTTGCATTAAGATATTTTTCCTAATATTCTTTCTTTTTTTTTTTTTTTCTTCTTGAGGTGGAGTCTCGCTCTGTCGCTCAGGCTGGAGTGTAATGGCGCAGTCTTGGCTCACTGCAACCTCCGCCTCCCAGGTTCAAGAGATTCTCCCGCCTCGGCCTCCTGAGTAGCTGGGATTACAGGCACTCACCATCGTGCCTGCCTAATTATTGTGTTTTTGTAGGGATGGGTTTTCACCATGTTGGCCAGGATGGTCTTGAACTCCTGACCTCAGGTGATCCGCCCTCTTCGGCCTCCCAAAGTGCTGGGATTACAGGCGTGAGTCACTGCACCTGGCCTATTTTTCCTAATATTCTTAAGGGATTATTAGAGTTATTAAATTAAACAGTACTACAAAGCACAGTCCCATAGGCTCAGCTTTGATTATTGCCACAATTTACTATCAAATATTTGAGACAGCATTATTAAAAGTTAATGGCCTTCTGGTTTATAAAGAACTGGTAACTCTTTTAATTTCTTACTTTGATCATACACACCACTGCCATGTTTATACTTTTGTGAGGTCATCAAAATAAAGTCAAACAATTTCATGTTATATTAAAAACAATATAATATCTGCTTCCTTTGTGATTTCTTCTTATTCATTATGTAAAAAGAAAAACCTGGGTAATTTAAATTCTTTTAACCTTACACATGTTCTAGAGTACTGGAAAAAATTAAAAGTACAATTTACATTAACATGTTCAATAATCTGCTTTTTGTATGACAATAAAATTAGAGGTAGCACACCTTAAATATATAATTTTACTTAAAAATATTCACCACAATCAAGTGACAGTTGCACTTAAATGATTATTTGAGCAAGATAATTAGTATTCTTAGAATATTTTCTAACTTTCAAACAATGAATATTGTTGAAATCCAAGTTATACACAACACATTACTGCACTCATAAAAATGACAAGTGATCTTAGAATAGTCTCAGAAACATTCTTTAAATTCAAAATGTACCACACATAATTTGCAATCAACGTTGACCCATCAGGGTTAGCAGTAAATGTTCTGCCCTGGCACTGAGTTAAAACAGGTAAGTTCATCAAAGGGGCTATGATACATGCCATGCCTTCCTTCATGCTTGTTGCTCACAGAGACTGGCATAATGAAAACACTTTCCGATTTCAAGGCAAGTCAGAAATATGAAGATTTTTAACCCGGCAGATCTAATGGAGCTGTCAAAAAGGGAAGTTACACTCACAGTGAAATGGTCACATCATGATCTAGTTTTCATCCTAATTGAAAAAACAAATCTTTGTGAAGAACCCTACAAATGTTTTTGGTAAAAGAGATTCACAATAAAAGAAGAAAAATAAAAATAGAGCGATGAAGAGGTATTTTTTCAAAACATGAGAGCCGAAGTCGGAGATAATGTGGTACATGAGGAGAGTGCCCCCCTTTAAGTGCATTATTCCCCTTTCATTTAGAATACAGAAAAGAGTCAGAGGAAGACAAAAGAAAAGGAAAGAACCAAACTTCCAAAATAGCATTACACTACATTATTAATAGCGTCACACTAAGAGAAATGACAGCTCTCAAAAGAGTACTTTTGTCTCCACTTACTTTAATTAAACTCCCTAGACTATAAAGTGAATCTGAACCTCTTTTTTAAACATAAAAAAATCGAAGCTGATTAAGATGTGATTTCTGCCCTCTAATGGTCCTCCCCCTTAGTTATATACTATTTAAAACAATAGAAACAGCAGCAGCAGCAGCAACAAACCTCAACATCCTGCAAATTTTCTCAAAAGGACCAAAATGTCATACTCTGCTCCTCTGCCTTCTCACAGATAAATTAGTTTCCAGTGTGTCCCTCCCTCTGTAGCCAGCACTAAACCTCATTTAAACTTCAAAAGAGAATTATAGCACAATTATACCAGTATGAATGTTTCAATTAATGTAACTTTCCTTATACCAGAGTCCTGTAACAACTCTGCTTTAAAATAAGCTGATGTGATTTTAAAAGTTCACTGCAAAATATGATCCCTGAAAATTAATCCATATTGGTGGAAAAAGGAGAAGTTTTCAAATTTGTGGAAATAATTTCAAAAATCCATTACGGCCAATGTAATGTCATTACTCTTCTACTAAAAAATCTTAAAGGAAAACACATTTCTCTCTTCCCTATGTGCACTGTCAATCTGTCCCAAACTGAATTTATCATCCTCATTTTATACTCTCTGCCCAGTCCAAGATCCCCTCCTCTTTCTCAACTATTTCGCCTCTCCACTGAAATCCCCATTTTCTACTCAAAACTGTGATGACATTTTGACTCTTGCTCTTTGATCCTTTGATCCGAATCAACAATTTTCTTGTTAGCTTATTCAAAATGTTCTTTGGTTATGTTCTTTCCTCTGTTTTCCCATTGCATTACCCTATCTAGACCCTTCCCTACCTCTCATTTATTAAATAAATCACTATCTGCTGACTAGATATGCGCTCTGAGGAAATAGAATGCTGCTATCTCTGCCTACTGACTTTCTCTACTCCAATATATTCTGCGCAAAACCAACATGGCATTTTCAAAACTTTGTTTTTTGTCTAGAACGAACAATCGTTCACTGTTGCAAAGCCACAAGTCCTAATTGTATTTATCAATAATGTTTAAGTACCGTGGAAAAACAGAAGAAGGCAGGTGTATTGGCCTAAAGGGGTTTATTCCCTAATTGAGGAGATGGGACTTCCATTCCTGAAACAGCGAGAACACAAATCTCAGGCAGGTGCAAAATAATAAACTATATGAAGAAGGTGAACAAGGGTAAACATTTGCTTTGTGCCGGGGTTGGTTTGGAAGGCTTAAAGTGTAGACTAACATTTAGCTAAACCTTGAAGAGAAGCAGTTAGCAAAGTCAAAGCAGGAAGTCTGGAGATAGGTAACAACACTGGTTTGGAAAGCAACTTAAGAGAGAGTTCTGGATAAAGTGGGGCCAACCAACCACTTTCACCTCCAAGTGGAAGAATCTGTACCTGATTTGGTAGGCCACACAGAGGTTCCTGGGAAGAAATTTGTTATGAAAAAAGAAGTTAGAGGGAGATTAACCTGAGTGTTCTTCCAGAGTACAAGGGCCATGTGGCAGCAATTAGGCTGTGAAGTGATGACTATTTTCTTAAGAATGTGAGCTGAGAGACTCATGTAGTATTGGTTGATTTATTCATTCCGCAGATATTCACTTAAGCACCTATCACAGCATGAGGGATACCTTAGCTAAAAACAAACATAAAACCTCTGCCCTTACGTTGTAGCAAGTGGAGGGGAAGAAGGGGAGAACAATAAGCAGGAAACATAATAAATTAGTAAATGAAAGAGAAGGTGATATTGACAGAATACAAGGCAGGGTAGGTGATTAGAACTGCTGGAGGAGGAATCAAAATTTTAAATTGGGGCTGGGGCGGTGGCTCACGCCTGTAATCCCAGCACTTTGGGAGGCCTAAGCGCGCGGATCACAAGGTCAGGAGTTTGAGACCAGCCTGGCCAATATGGTGAAACCCCGTCTCTACTAAAAATACAAAAATTAGCTGGGCGTGGTGGTGGGTGCCTGCAATCCCAGCTACTTGGGAGGCTGATGCAGGAGAATTGCTTGAACCTGGGAGGTGGAGGTTGCAGTGAGCGGAGATTGCACCATTGCACTCCAGCCTAGGTAACAGAGCAAGACTCCAACTCAAAAAAAAAAAAAAAAAATTAAACTGGGTCATCAGAATAGCATTTACTGAAAATATGACATTTAAGCAAAAACTTAAAAATAAAAATGGGAATCCTCCTCAGAAGGGAAGGCAATAAATTAGGTTTTAGAGGTGATAATGGTTTAGAAATGTTTACATGTTAGGATATTTATGCGTACCATCTCCTAAGTTTCTGAGTACTTGAGGAATCATAAAGATAGTTAATACTGGATAAATAAGTACTATTATCTATGTGCATGAAAACCATAGATATTCATGCTAATAAAAAATAGATTCCCCAAATTTATTTATTTTCTTCCAGATTCCCTGGATTCCTATGTTGTTAATATAGCATGTGCATTTAATTGTGAATGACTCCACTGCTATTTCTGCAATTAACCACTGCAGTCTCCTATGTAATGGTTTCTTACTTGATGGTTAGGAATTTCCTTTAGACATTCATTTCTTCAATATAGCAATACTGCAGGTGGTGGAGTCCTCATTTAAACTCTTAATATCTTTAGAAATGCCTCCTGGGCTGATATCCAATCTGATTCCAAGGAGTAAGACACAATTCTTGCCTTCATTTATTCATTCATTGGTTCCCTCATTAATTTATACAACACACCTACACAGAATACCTACAGTACTTCAGGTACTTTCAAAGTCCTAGGAATTCCAGTATGAGTCAAACAGATACTTTCCTGCCTCTTTAAAGCTTTCCTCCCTACTACACTGTATCTATTGCCTCCTCACTTTTGAGCATACAGATACACAGACAGATGAAGTATTATCTGGTAAATAATCTAAGAGATGAAATATGCTGGGTTCTGAAAGCTTCTCAGAAGGTTTTTCCGATAAGCTAATGCTTTAGTTGCCGTGAAGAATGCATATTCCAGGCAGAGAAGCCTTCAGGACGACAGAAAGAGGCTAAGGCATGACAGTGAGAGGGAGCACGAAGCTGCCGTGGTTCAGATTGGCTAGAACACAGAGGGTGTGGGTGGGGCTGGGACAGGGTAGGAGAACTCGCAAGAGGCAGGAAAGGAAGCCTGGAAGACAGGTGGAATAAAGATTTTCATAGTCCGTGCCTTGTTCCGCTTCGGCATTTGCGTATTATCCTATTAGCCAAAGGGAGCTGTGGAATGGTTTTAAGCAAATAAATGGTAAGGTCAGAGACACATTTTATGACGACTACCCTAACAGCAGTGTGGAGGCTGTGTGTGTGTGGGGGTGTGTGTGTGTGTGTGTGTGTTGCCTTTGGTGAGTGCTGGGTGATGAGAGTTAGTAGAGATTTATAGTATTGTATTGAGTGTATAAACGAAAGCCCTGGCAATGCAGATAAACATGCAGTGTCAGATTCAAGAGATAATTAAAAGGTAGAATACATTGATTAGCTTTAGCAACACACTAAATGAAGCGTTGGGTAAGAAAGAGGGTCAACCATAGAATTTCCGAAGTATTTAAGAAATATCTTTCATCTTTTAAAATTACTTAACATCACAAGATCTCATCGTATGAACCCAATTTGGCTCTAACCACTCTAATCATTTTAGAAATCTACACAGGATTGGCTTATATTGCTGTTAAATTATAGTTACTGGAAAATTTATTTTTTCTCATGAGTGAATTGCAGTATTTGCATTACCTCTCCTTTTAAACAGCAAAACCTTTCTTCGTTTTTAACAGTCCACAGCATTGAGTACAGACTTACTGCATGTGTGTCTCTCACACAAATTGTTTTCGTTTTTATCCCACATATAAGATGTTTTTCCACAGAAGCCACTCAAAGCAGAAGGAAAAAGAAACATACTAGGAGGAAGAAACTTGGTTGTGCTAAGGAACTGAACCTGATTTCTTAAAACTGCTCATGATGTGACAGGATGAAGAGAAAGAAAAAGTTAAAAAAATCTGCCGAATAAATATCAAAATCTCATCGAGTGGATTTTCTTAACATTGTCTAAAGTAAGCTTGAGGGCATTCTTGTTTAAAGTGGAATTCTGCATAAGGTCATGCTTAATCCCACCCTGAAAATGAGAATAACTGAATACAACCTAAATTCTTCCAGAGGATGTTCAACTCTAACCGAATGAATAAAAATGAGGAAATGTGAAGAAATTGCTATTTCAACCTAGAACTTTACTCTCTGACTTATTATTATGCATGTTTAGGGATGAAAACCTTAAGGACAGAAATTCAGTGTTATTTGTTCCTTTAATACAGTACTATATCTGAAAAGAATTTCTTACTTTTCTAAGACATGCAACTTTAAATGTTTTGATTTCCCCAGATAGAGAAGCATGATACCAAAGCAGTGCTTTTTAGAATATTTAAAATAAACAAAAATGTTCTTCTTTATGTATAAATATACAAGAAAATCATGAGGACAGAAAATAAGCTGCAAATCACAACATCATAAATATATAATTAAGCTTTTGTTACCACATTTTTTTCCTTCAAGGGAGCAGCAGATGGAATATTAAAAGCCCGTGTCTCTTTTTAAACCAGAAGTCTGCAAACTATCATCTGCTGCCATCTACTTCTGTAACACAGTTTCATGGGAACACAGCCACGTCCACTCGTTCATGTACTGACTGCTTTTGTACTATAAAACAAAGGATTTGAGAAGTTTCCACCTCATGGCTCTTGAAAAGCCTAAAATATTTACTATCTGGCCCTTTAAGAAAAAGTTTACCAACCAGTTCTTCTTTTCTCAATGAAAAATCTCATTGAGACAATTGTAAACTCGCATGCAGTTTCAAGAAGTAATCCAAAGAGACTGCGTATACTTTTACCTAGTTTCTCCCAATGGTAACATCTTGCAAAATACCAGGATAATCACATTGATAAAATCCATTGATTCTATTCAGATTTCTCCAGTTTTACTTGTATTCCTGGCGTGTGTGCACGCACGTGCGTGTGTGTGTGTGTGTATTTGTTCTGTACGATTTTACTACATGTCTATGCCAACCAGGTCTCAACAAAATCTTAAGTGCTTCCTCAGTAATAAGGGGCTTTTCTTAATCCTTTGTTTAGAAGGCAAAAATTGGTTATAAAGCCAAAAATTTATAAAATTGATATTAGCTTCAAGTTTAGCAAAAGTTGGGGAGATAACCTAGGTAAAGATAGCCAGATGTAAGGCTCATCTGTGTCACTGAGGTGACAGGAAACATATGGCTATATGTCTGGGAGTAGAATAAAATACCATTCTGCAAGCAGAACAAACCATCTGCAATTGCACTGTAAAAAAATATTTTTTGAAATAGTTTATTGAGAAGCTTACGTTCTTACTACCAAATCTTGTGGGGAGGGAGAGTTTGAGACAATGGTAGGGTAGGAGAAGAGAAAAAGGATCAAAAATATAAGCAATTTTAGGTGTATTAGAAGGTGATTTGCCATTTAAAATGAAAGCTCTGTCACTTGAAATGACTGTCAGAAAGGCCAAAATAATATATTTTAATGTGTTTTAGTTAAAATATATAATAGATAAAACCTATAAATGGCTCAATGAAATGCTCTTACATTTTAAATAAGTATATAGTGGCTCAGGAGAATTCATTTACTTCATTTCTAAAGCAAGAAACTAAGGAAAAGTTTCATAAATACAATTTAGTAGAGATGGCAATAAATAAATGCATGAAGTAATGCATACCAAATGACAACAATCCATAAGTAAGCCCTTCCTATGAGTATCCTTTCTGGAATAAAGTGGAGAATAAATTAGTGAATAAATAAATAATAAATAATAAAGCCATGGTAAATTGCAATTCTGATAAGAGTAGAAATCCACACGCTATGGGAATCAATTTGACATGACAAGTCATTTTAAAAGATTGAAAAGAGGCATATGAAAGAATATAAATAACATAACCAAACGAAATTTCCAAGTTTGTTGTAATAAAAAATTATGAGAGTTGGGATAAACTATGAGAAAGCATTTTGAGTCATGAATGGAGAAGGCAGCATATTTAAAAACTAAGTCTTTTTTGAATTAAAGTACTTTACTGTGTTTGAAATGAAATGCAAAATACTTTTAGCTAAATGCCTTTAAGAATTCATTTTAGTTTTTCATATTTTATTGTAATCTATTTTTATTCCTGAACAACAAAATATATATTTTCTGCTCTAAAAAGTAGTAAATAATGACAAATGTGAAAAAAATTTCTGCTTAAGCACAGTCATTTCAGTGATGTGTGAAATATGAATCTCAATATTTTTCCTTATTAGTAAATAAAACATTATAACATTTGGGAATAACTGGAAGAGAACTATAAATAGCCTTTCTTTTTAATATGAAATCACACAATTCAATTCTGATATAAAGCTTCAGTATTCCCTTTTCTCTGTCTCCCTAGCACCCACAGTCAAATCCTTAAGAAACTGTTCAGAAATGTTAACTCATATGTTGCTCTAAAGTAATAAATATTTGTGGCATTCGTTCAATCTGGGAAACTAGGCTAAAATACAAATATACTGAATTTTCAACATTTCCTTGTAATAATATCCCTGCTTCTTTTATGAACAGTTGTTTCTGATGGTGTCACACAAAATTTCATTACTATAATAGTGTGATTCTCTCTGAAAAACACGATGTGAGGGATTTGATTCCTGTGTCAAAAAGCTTACTTTAATGTTTGTTCTGAGGAATATACTTGAAAACTTACAGAAACACCCTATAGAGATTTATTCCAAATTAATATTTTTAATTGATTTGATACATTTATGTTGTCAATATAAAAAAAAATTTGGTTCATAGCATATATACACACAAACTTCGGCTCTGTTCCAGAAAGCGTTATTATTCAGTAAGTCCTATTCAAATCCTGACAATGCTGAGATACCTACGTGACGCCTCTGGAGTCTGGCTGACTCAATTTTAAATCCCCGAGTCTCACTTTTCTAATGTAGAAAATGTGGATTAACAGCTGTGAATACTACCTCTGGAGGTTTAAGGAGAATGCAAATCATTGAAATAATATCTGGCACAATCTGTATTGATGGTAGATGATCAATAAACAAGAGTTTTTAAAAATTACTATTTGATCTAAGCCAAAGCAGCAAAGCCAAGCCCTAGAACCGAGATGAACTATATGAAGCTCTCTTTATGTCCTCTCCCACTCCCCAACTGCCACCCTCAGCCTGAGTCTGTGACCTTAATAGCTATCATTAATCTTTATGGCACTTCTGGCCCCCAACAAGATCCTAAAAATTACTCAAATCCCTGAATCAGGCAGGTATCACAATGAATATGAGTTGGGACATGAATTCAAGCCTTTTTATCAAATCTATGAGCAACTATTTCTACTCCCTTTTAAAACCACTACAAGAAGTTTCTTTAACCTGATTGCCTTCAATTTTGTCTTTTTCTACTTAGCTCTAAATAGAAGTGACTGATATATCAGTTTGCTAGAATTTGGGAAGTCACTGAAAAGAGGTAAACCCATCTGTGAATGAGTAGGATTCTTAACATTGACTATGGCATTAAGATCAACTCCACTGTGGAATTATTCAAGGCTACTGCATTTCTTAATGTACTATTAATTAAATGTAGACTTGTGCCCGAGTTTACCATGATGGTACTGAAGTAAGTGACTCAGTAAACTAAAATATTGTACTGCTGTGTTTGGCATTTAAGTATGTTCCTCCAGATTGATGGCTACTTAAGTGTGGATGAAAAGACCAATATGATAGATAAGTAACTGTCTTCACAAAAATGTTCTCATTTTAAGACTAATCTTTGATCTGTGGCTGTTTAAAAAAAATATGCTGTTGTGTGCAAATCTGTCACTCAAGAATCAGCACAAAATCTGTGTTTTAAAAACAGTAACATTGGCCGGGCGTAGTGGCTCACGCCTGTAATCTCAGCACTTTGGGAGGCAGAGGTGGGCGGATCACCTGAAGTCAGCAGTTCCAGACTAGCCTGGCCAACATGGTGAAACCCCGTCTCTACTAAAAATACAAAAATGAGCTGGGCGTGGTGGTGGGCGCCTGTAGTCCCAGCTACTCGGGAGGCTGAGGCAGGAGAATTGCTTGAACCCAGGAGGCAGAGGTTGCAGTGAGCCGGGATTGCGCCACTGCATTCCAGCCTGGGTGACAGAGCGAGACTCTGTCTCAAAACAACAAAAACAACAACAAACAGTTATATCATTCCTAATTGCTGTGTGCCACAATGATCTTTGGTTTTTGTTTTACAGCAATTTATAATTATGTCACGTTGTTTGAAACTTTCGGTCTTCTATGTTAATTATATACACTTGGAAAAATCTACATTCTTAAAGTGCTCATACCAATGGTTTCTTAGATAATTACTTTTCTGTGGAAATTTACATTGAAACATAGATCATAATACCAAAATGTATTACCAGGAAAATCTAATCCAATTAACTAGAATTCTAAGTTAACTGAAATTTTTTATATCTTTCACATTTTAAAAGAGAAGAAAATACAAAGAAAACAAGGTATAGTTTGTGCGTGTGTGTTGGGGGGGCAGGGTGTCTACGTGTGGGGCATGGTCTCGCTTTCTCACCCAGGTGGGAGTACAGTGGTGCCACCTTGGCTCACTGAAACCTCTGCTTCCTGGGCTCAAAGCATCCTCCCACCTCAGCCTCCTGAGGAGCTGGGACTACAGGCACGTGTCACCATGCCCGGCTAATTTCTGTATTTTTTCAAAGAGACAGGGTTTTGCCATGTTGCCCAGGCTGGTCTCAAACTCCTGGGCTCAAGTGATCTGCCCGCCTTGGCCTCCGAAAGTGCTGGGATTACTAGCGGGAGCCACCGTGCCTGGCCTAAGGTATAGTTTTAAAAAAAGTTTTAAAACATGAACAGGGCATGTCCTCATGATAATACAGCCTCATCTTCATAGCCTGGGCCTTTACACTTCTAAGACAGTAAGCACAATAGTTATTTGTTGTTTGCCATAGGCACTGTACTTTACCCATATTTGTTTGCAGCTGTTTGATTTTAATGATACAGATTCTGTAATCTAGCAGTTAGTGAAAAATCATCCCCCAAATATGAATCTTGCCATTTCTGATTATTGTGTGCCAGGTTAGTCTGTCAGTTCTTAGAGCAAACTATAATTACAGCACATAGCCTTCTCACAGTGTGACCCAGGATAAACACAACGCATCGACCTAGAGAACCCAAACCATAGTTTGCTCTTTGGCCCTTTCTAAGTTTGTTTGTTTGTTTGTTTTGAGACAGAGTCTCGCACTGTCGCCCAGGCTGGAGTGCAGTGGTGTGATCTCCACTCACTGCAAGCTCTGCCTCCTGGGTTCACGCCATTCTCCTGCCTCAGCCTCCTGAGTAGCTGGGATTACAGGCACATGTTACCATGCCTGGCTAATTTTTGTATTTTTAGTAGAGACGGGGTTTCAGCACGTTGGCCAGGCTGGTGTCGAACTCCTCACCTGCAGTGATCTGCCTGCCTCGGCCTCCCAAAGTGCTGGGATTACAGGCATGAGCCACTGCACCTGGCTGACACCCTACTTTTCTAAGAAGACTTGAGCCGCTGCATTTAAGGTATCACATTTTCCTTCTTGTTTATCTCAGAATTTCCCAACATATGCCCATAGATTTTGATCACGTTTTAATTGAGGTGTAATTAACATGCAGTACAGTACGCCAATCTCAAGAGTTCAGTTCGACAAATTTGACAAGTGTGTATGCCTGGCTAACGGCCATCCAAAACAAGATAGCACACACTTTCTTCACCCAGAAAGTTCTCTTCTACCCATTTCCAGACAATTCCCTTCCTCCTCCCCACTACTCCAGGCAACCACTCTCTGACGTCTGTCACCATATAAATGTTTTCTGTGTGTTCTTGGATTTTATGTATTCACATAACTGGAATCAGACAGTATGTACTCTTTTGTGCCCGGCCACTTTTGCTTAACCTAGTGTTTTTGAGATGCATTCATTTTTCTATGTATAGTCGTGCTTTTTTTTTAAATTTTTTAATATTATTCCATTGAATGAATGTATCACAATCCCTTCTCCCACTGATGGACATTAGAGTTGTTTCCTGTTTTAGGTAATTCTGAATAAGGGTGCTATAAACAGTTTTTCACCTGCGTTTTTATATATTTTGATAAATATTGAAGAATACAATTACTGGGTCACAAGTAAGTGTTTAACTTTATAGACAACTGTCAAACAATTATCCATAGAGTTTGTACCATACCAAATCCTCATCAGCAAAGTATGAAAGCTCCAATTACTCTACATCCTGCCTGATAGTTTATGTTGTTAGTCTCTGTGATTTCAGCCATTCTAATGGGGTAAACTTACTCATACTTTCTTGACCTTCCAAAGCCACTCCCCATTAATTCAAAAGAAAAGGCAGCCTTGCTCTTTCTCATTCTGTTTCTCCAACCTTCTTTCAGATAACTCTTTACTAATTATTCCCTCTCTTCTGCGGCTTTTGGTGTTCATCTTCCCTGGATCCTTGCCTTCCAACTCACTGTGTTGAGCTCAAAACGTGTTGAGGGTTCAGTGCAGATCCAAGGTGACTAGCTGCAGAATGCTGTAATAAGCCAGGTGATAGACAACACTGGCTTATATGACTGTGACTGTGGTAGAGGTGAAAAGCAGTACAGCTTGAAGGTAGGTTGGAGGTAGAACTGGCAGGATTTGCTGATGAATTAGGTGCACATGATTCCCATAACTTCATCTATAGTCCTGTTATTCTCTTTCCAAAGCTCTATCACTTACTTCTAAAATTCAAAAGGACAATACTGAACTCGTATCTTCCCCTTAACACCAACTTTCCCAGTTGTGATTCAATTCAGTCTATGAAGAAATACTTTTGAAGCACTTACTATGTACGTGCAAGGCACTGTTGTAGGCATTTGAGTCACCTCTACGAACAAAACAGAGCCTATCTCTGTTTTTTTTTTTTTGGATTACATTCTATTGGGGGGAGACAATTAATAATATAATTACAAAGTAAATTATATGGTAACTTGATAGACAGTAACTGTTTTATAAAAAAAAAAAAAAAGAGTAGGGTGGGAAGCCTCCTGATTGTGTGTAGCAGGGATGAGCTGCAATTTTAAGCAGGAACATTGAGCAAAGACTGAATGGAAGAGATGAGAGAGTTAAGCAGGAAGAAGTCTGCCTGAAGAGTATTCCTGATAAGAGACAGTGCAAAGGCCTAGTTAAGACCATGCCAGATATATTCCAGAAACAGGAGGAAGTAGGAAAGGAGGTTCAGAGGTAAGAGGGGCCAGGTCATGCAGAATCTGGAAGGCCATTTTAAAGACTACCTTTCACTCTGAGAGATGGGGAGCTAGAGGAAAGTTCTGAGGACCCAGTGACACACTGTAACATTTTTAAAGATTTGCTCCGGCCACTATGTTGAGAACAGGCGTGGTGGGCGTGGGATGGGAGGGAAGGTTTCAAGGGTGACAGCAGAAAGACCAGACAGGAAGCCTCTGCAGAGAGCCAGGTGAGAGACAATGGTGAGTAAGGCTGGTGTGTTGGCAACAAAGAGGACAGGGAATTGTTGAATTCTGAACATGCTCTGACAATAGAGACAATGGACTAAAAAGCTTGTATGTTATCCCATCACAAAAAAGGTAAACAAATCTTAAAAAGTAAACTCCACTTTGCACTCTACGATCTACGTTTCGATTTCCAGGGCATAGACTGTGTCTCTTTTATTTACCCCTCTATTTAGAAGTTGTTTTTCTTTTTTTTCATTTCCCATTTCACACATCCTTTGCAGTATGTAGTTAACACATGCTTCATTACTTTAATTATCTTTAGGAGAAAAAGCTTCATTATAGTAAAGAGTATGGCCTTCTTTCTATACCAATAAATTTGTATATATGTCACTATACATACCAATAAATTTCATCTTGAAAACAGTGAAATACTATAGAAAAGAACAGTGGCCAGGTAAACACTGTTGTGCATCTGCTATGAAGAGATTTCAAAGAAATTCTGACATCTACTACTTGTGAAAACAGCTTTAGATTAAAAACTTGTTAACTGTGGAGGCATGAGGGCATATTCCCAACAGGTGTGCATCTTTGTAAATTCATAATGACATTCCATTGGTGGCCTCAATATAAAGGCAGAGCACCCATCCTGCCACATACAAGAGCTCATGGATAGCTGCTGTTTGCCAAGTCGACACAGTGCGTGATAGGCTGGAAGAGAGAAACAAAAAACACAACACTGGCATAATTCAGTATTGTGATCTATTTGGAAGCAGTCAAAATTTGATTTTCATATTCAGTCATTCTTACGGTGTTTCCTGTGGAGGGGCCAAAGTTGCAGGCATTAGTTTAGTTTTGTTTAGTCCCTAGGCTGTGGGTTATGCCAGGTTAAGACTTTATTCCGTGTTTACAAAAATAGTCATGAAGCCAACGGTAATAAGGAAAACCTCAAAATAAATTAAAGCCTTTGATACAGATGTACAACTCATGGCGAATGTCTCTTTGGCAATGGTACCAAATCGCATCACAAACAAGAGGAAAGAGGTTCATTTTTCTGAATTTGTTTTTCACTGATGCCAAATGTCATATGGACATTAAGACACCTTCGACTCAGCAATATTGGTGACAAAAGCAAACCTGTACGAAGGCCAAGGGAAAGAAGCCCTGCAGTGTCTTAGCACCCGTCCAAGTAGCACATAATTGGTAGCAGAGGTTCTTCTCAGAGGCATGATGAAATCAGAGAAAGACACCCTGTCTGACCTTTTATAGAACATTTTAGAAGCAAAGCAATCAAATAAGGAATGCTTTCAATAACAATGGTGACAAAGGAAATCAGTCCCCTTTGATCAGAGTGGTGGATCTAGGTAACTGAATCCTCAGCAAGCTATTGAAATACGCAATAATTAAGGGGCCCTTCTAGTTTACTTCAACAGCTGGTCTTAGGTTGAAAAAGAAGACAGAATTCAATCCTACATGCTAACGATTATTTAACAGATGTGGAAATCCCATTGTTCTCTCTCCTCCTTCTTAAACAATGTCAAGAAAAATTTTCTTTAAAGCATAATGCTATAGATGTCTAATCCTGTTACGTACGCAAGCAAGAAATGTGTTTTCTGTGTATTTCACTTAATAAAGTGAAATCTGGATACTTAAAAGGGTACTATAAAAATAGACACTGTGATTTAAGATAGAAAGTTTGAAAACATACTTGTAAATGATAATTGGTATGAGGGATGCTAATTTCAATAATTAAGGTCATTCCTGGAGATATTTGGCTTTATACTTTTAAAAATTCTATGGCTGAAAAATCAACATAATGGCAACATTACATTACATCCTTTGGGAGGACTTGAAATAGCTGCTTCTGAACCACAATTATAAGAAATTTGACAATAAAAAATTCTTGCTTATTTGTAGTAAATGGGTGTAGATATGACTAAAATTCACATATAATTTAATTGTATCTTCAATCTTTATAGCCAGCACACCTATTATCAGAGAAGAACGAACTGATTTATTACCTTCTCAGTTCTTTGCTTCTATTATCTCGGATGTTAGACTAAGTCTAGGAGGTAGGATAAATAAGCAAAAATGGGTGGTAACCAAGACTATGATTCACCAGGAACAGCTCTCAAAATTCAACCCTATTCCATTCAGATGCATACTTTATAAATTGTGCAACACAGTGTCTTTACTAACTATATGACTGAGCATATTAATAAAGGTGTATTGCCTCATTCTGATGATGGCAAAATAATGTATGGATGATAATGAAAAACAGAACTTTTCACACACTGGGTAAAAAGCAAATGGGAACTGTTTCAACAACAGGAGATAAGTAAGACGGCACATATTCATTTAAGATATTTATACTGTAATGTTGTAATGAGCTGTTCAGAAACAACAGACATAAAAGCTAGGAGGGGGAATAAACTCGTATATTTAAAAATTACACTGCCATAGAAATATTTGACATTTCTGTGAAGCTAAAAGAAGAGAGAAACAGATGTTAGATCATTGCAGGAGTTACTGCAGACCAACTACCAGATGGACATGTATTGATGCCTTTCTTTACAGATTATAAAACTGGAACCAAAGCAATGCTGTAACAATAGGGCACTTTAGCCATTCATTAACTCAGAAAACAAATATGCCTTCAATATTTACTGTGTGTTAAGAACTGTGGTGGTCTCAGGGATGTTGGACCAAAAAAACAAACAAACAAAAACAAAAAACTAACAAACGAAAACACCAAGAAAGGAATTGGGAATGTCCTGTGTGGTGAAGAGAATAATTGAGGTATAAAGACTCACAGTCTTATATTTGTTGAAAGGTTGTCACTGCCCAGGCATGGTGGTGACAGCCTGTAATCCCAGCACTTTGGGAGGCCAAGGCGGGAGGACTGTTTGAGCCCAGGAGTTCAAGACCAGTGTGGGCAACATAGTGAGACCTCGTCTTTATTCTTCATACACTTTCTTTTTTTTTTTTTAAAGAAAGGTTCTCACATAAAAGAAAGATCGGATTCATTTTGTGTGGAAGTTAAAGGGAAGCATTCAGTAGAGCCAAAAGAAGGAACTTTCTGATACTTTAAGCTGGCTAAAAATAGAACAAGCTGCCTCAGAAAGTAGTGAATCCCTATCCAATGGTTCAAAAAGGCAGGAAAATCTTATGCCAGGGATCCTCTTGAAAAGATTCCTGAGCCAGGCGACAGGCTGCATTTGAGGCTTTTTCCAACCTAAGGTCTTTATGATGACATGATCCAAGCAATGTCTAAGCAAAATCAAGTGAGGTGAAGAACATACTGGGGCAGGAATGATTGGCAGGAGCGAAGGATCTGGTGGTAGTTGAAACATGAACCATGAAGACCTGCATGGAAGAGACAGCTTTAGGAAGAAAAGAATGGACACCAACTATTTCAAAAGAATAATCAATAAAAACTATAACTTTGAAAATGGTTTCTAATCAATAAGGGTTTAGAGAAATGTTAGGCATTATTAGGATATTTGTAACAGCTTTTTTCCTAGTGTATTCCTTACTCACTGAAAGCACTCATTACATGTTTGCCTCTCGTTTTGTCTTACTTGTTCCAGATCAAAAGATACTTATAATGTGTAGGAATGACTTCATTTATTCATCTGTTAAAATACAAGATAATAGTAACCGCCCCTGCTACATCATAGTATTGTTATAAGGATCAATTGATATGAAGCTTATAAAAATGATTAACTTTTTATTTCAAGGGATAATTATTTAATAATATAGAATTATATCAAGTAAAAGTGAAAGTGAATTATATCAAGTAAAAGTGAAAGTGAATTATATCAAGTGAATTATATCAAGTAAAAGTGAAAGTTTCCCCTTCCCCTCTCTAAGCCTAAATTCTTTTTTTTTTTTGAGATGGAGTCTTGCTCTGTCACCCAGGCTGGAGTGCAGTGGCATGATCTCAGCTCACTGCAACCTCCACCTTCCAGGTTTCTAGCGATTCTCCTGCCTCCTCAGCATCCCAGGTAGCTGGGATTACAGGCATACACCACCATAGCTGGCTAATTTTTGTATTTTTGTAGAGACGGGGTTTTGTCTTTACATATGCATAACATGTTGGCCAGGCTGGTCTTGAACTCCTGACCTCAGGTGATCCGCCCGCCTCAACCTCCCAAAGTGCTGGGATTAACGGGTGTGAGCCACCATGCCCGCTCTAAGCCTAACTTTCAAGATAACCCAGTGTACCAGAGTAACATTTTGAAATACTAATCAAGGTTTCCTACCATCACCACCACTGCATTTTCTCCTGTACCTTTCTCCATATTCTGTGAGTACATGGTGACTTAGGAAAAAAAAGCTGTTAAAGCAAAAGTAAAGAATAAATGAATTATTGATCTTTAAATTTCAAAAGCTTGGACTTACGCTAGAAACAATGAGGTTGGCAAAGAATTTCTGAGTACTCAGAGGTCACTTTTCCAGCACCTGGCCCCTTGACCCCCACAGTACCTGACTATGATTGCATGATTGAGCAGAAGAGAATTAGGCATGGTGTTGTTGTGTTGAGAAGTTCTGCTCCATGTTGCACACCCCACAAAGTTGGATATAATAACAGAAACAAAAGATGAATCAGAGTGTGGCAAGATCTTGCCCCTTTTCCAGGAGGGTAGAGTAGCATAGGATAGGAGTAAAGGTGGCTGTGCAGGGTGTTCAGGCAGATGAAACTGAGACAGCCTCAAAGTGGCAGTCTGCTCCAACCCCAACCCCCACCATGCCCAGGGTGTCATGGTGGGGCAGCCATACATTTTCTTGAGTGAAAAATGGCATGGAAATGACTAAGAGAAGAAAAGAGTTCAGAAAGGGTCTTGTGATTAGTGTGGACACATGAGGCAACAGTGGCTGGAACAACAGAACTATTTCTCACAGTTCTGGAAGGCAGAAGTCCTAAAAAAAACATTGTGGTTAGGACTTGAACATATAAATTTGAGAGGACACAATTCAGCATATAGCACTCACCATACTGTGACACTTTCATAATCTTATTCCTAGGATGGGATAAGGAAGTTAACAGGAAACTCTGATTTGACTGTGTCTACTTAATGAGTTTCTACCATTGGTTGTAATAGTGGCTCAAAATTAAAACTTAGTTCACTTAAAAGATGTTCATGTTTCTTATACATCCTAAGGTTGCCTAGACAATCTTATACTCATACATTTTTTGAAAATGTAATCAATCTTTATATTAAGTTTGACAAATTGCTTTATCTACTACACAATAGAACATAGGTTTTTTTTCAAGTTAGGGTGTGTATCATCTATCTATCTATCTATCTATCTATCTATCTATCTATCTATCTATCATCTGGATATACACAGTATTGTTTATATAAATATATGCACAATATGTCTTATATAGGTTGGTGCAAAAGTAATTGCAGTTTTGACATTACTTTTAATAGCAAAAGCAGCAATTACTATTTCACCAACGTAATATATACTTGTTAAGGTACGTTCTTTTATAACAACTGAATAGTATTATGACACAGCACGAATTCCCTTTTGATGGGCATTTAGGTTGTTTTTAATATCCATGTATACTTAAATAATCCCTTATATAACTATTCTATAGAATTCTATAGGATCCATTCAGAGAAATGAAAAACTGAAATTGTTTATCCCTATAAAGAATTCTGACAGGTACTGACAAAAAGTCTTCCCATTAAAATTTTTTTATGTTTTCATCATAAAATATTACACATTCAGTGCAAACATTCAGAAAAAACAAAACTACAGAAATCTAAAAAAAACTGGGAAAAGAGAAAAACTAAAACTATCCATAATCCATTACCCAGAGAAAATTTGGTTTGCTTCTTTCCTGTTTTTTTAATATACAAATATCATCAGAATCAAGATTGTATTGCATAGTTCTGCTTTGTTATCTTCCATATATCACTAACATGAGCATTTTCCTATGCTATTATATATTTGGAGGGATTTTAAAAACTGTAAAGAGCTATTATCAGTTAATTTTTAAAATAACGTTTATTTACATATTATTTATATACGATATAATTTTAAATTTTGAATTCATAAATACAATTTTTAATAAATTTACAGAGCTCTACAAACATCATCCAATCCAATTTTATAAATTTCCATCTATGTTTTGAGTCTTTGTGCTTTTTTCCAATTATTAATTATAATGATTAAATCTTCTTTGGCTTTTAAATTTGCCTATCACTTTTCTTCCCATTTGTAGACAGTAACAGCAAAGGCCAGAACTTAAGACCCGTTGGAAATGTTCCTCAAATTAAACCATGCATTCTTCACGCAGGACCATTTCTCTGCCCATGAATGGAGAGGAATGGATGTACTCCAGCCTACACTACTTCTAAAATATGTACATATGTCAACACTCAGACCTTACACCAAATACAGACTATCTCTAAAACGTTTGTCTTCTCTGAGGAGTTTTATCTTTGCCCATTTACTTCTCCGCTGTTCGTTATATTGTTATTTAGTATTTTCTTTTCCCCTTCTCTTTCATTCAAGCAGGATCTGTTCATTTACAATGCCCTACTGCCTTGTTTCCCCGTGGCACGATCAGAACTGCTGCTATAGATGTGGTGCTATCCCATGGGAATTGGAGAAGCAGCATGAAACAGATGTGATACTTGTCGGTTTTATTCCTGCTGCTCCTGAGAAGGAATTCCTTTGTTCAAGAACAGAGCAGGCATGACCACCCACTGATGGCATTAACCAGTAGGAAAGAAAAAGGGAAACTGCCTTTGCCTCTCTTGAAAACTTCTCTTCCCCAGCAGAGTGACTGCATTAGCTTCACTCTGTTGCTTCTGCTGGCATTACTGGGAAATCCATGTTTGTAGGAGAAGCAGCAGAGGGGCCACTGAGCTCCAGGGAATAACGAAGTTTTGAAATACTGAATGGCTGAATCACCTTGGGCATGGAATCTACTCTCGAGTTAATGTTAAAGAGGAAATTTGAGAAAAAATTGTAGAACACACATTATTATTCCAATTGGCCTTCATACTTCAGTTTTTTAGTTTTCTTGTCTTTTAATAAACAAAAGTGTATATATGTGGGTGTGTGTGTTTGCATTAAACTACTTTTGCAGTTTCAATTCAAGTAACGTATTCCTGTGTACTGCAATGTTGCCAGGATTCACGGGTGTGTGTGTGTGTGTGTGTGTGGTGTACTGTTGTGGGGATAGTTATTCTTTTTTTTTTTTTTAAAAAAAAAACAACCTTTTTTAATTTTTAATTTTTATGGGTACATAATAAGTCTATATATTTGTGGGGTACATGAGAACATATTTTGATACAATGTGTAATAATCACATCAGGGTAAATGGGTTATCCATCATCTGAAGCATTTATTCTTTGTGTTATAAACAATCCAATTATATTCAATTATTTTAAAATGTACAATTAAATTATTATTGACTACAGTCACTGTTATGCAATCAAATACTAGATCTTATTCATTCTATTTATTTGTACCCATTAACCATGGGGCTAGTTACTCTCTATAGAATGTATAAGGATTCTTAATTCTCCATTTCTCAAATTAAATTTCAATAAAAGCATGAGGTGTAAAGAAATTGTGAATGAAATAAAGCTTAAAATGACCGTGGAGTGAAAAAACGTTATAAAAAGAATACAATAAACCTTGGGCATTAAAAAAATCAATAGAAAATCTCAGAGTTTATTACAGGGTACTTGCATAAGGTAAGCATTTTTGTTCTCAATTCAGGCTATCATGTTGCCATTTTCTGGTTTTGCCATTAGAAAGTAATCTTAGAAAGGCAGGTAAATATGTTTAGGAGAACAAAAGTTTGAATTCTAAATAGAACAAAGAATCTTTTGATTAGTGGTTACTATTTCATTGTAATTAAACAAAAGTAGTATGATCTGAGTAAGGACCAAAGAATAAGGAACTCCTCATTTCTATGGAAACAACGAAAATTACTCCTTTCAGCAGTGTTAGGGCAATCTTTGCATTATACCACTTTTGACAAATTTAATTCAAATAATTCTCTCCTGAGCATTGTATTGTTCTCAGGATTAATTAACATCTACAACATAAACTGCTTTCAAAATGTCAGTTAACGTAAGCACTATAAAATATTTTGGTTGGATGGACACAAGGGGGATTGATTTTCCAAAAAAAAAAAATCCCGAGGAATAAAGAAAAAAGAAAGAAAGAACAAAATAGAAAATGCAAATAACAATGTGAAAGAATAATTTAACTGGGTTGGAAACTCAGTGGTCACAGCTGACACCCTGGAAAATTATGATGCCAATGGAATTGCATTAAATTCCAAGCCTCATTGATTATACCTTAAATAACCATAAGGGTGGATCAGCATGGGCATTTGGATTATTCTTTTACATCATAACTTTGGATATGATACTTTTCTCTAGTGAAACTATCAATTTTACCCTCTTTGGAATTATAACATTTCCAATAAGAAAACATTAGGCTTTCAAGCTTCTCTCTGGAAGAAGCATAAAAACTGATCTATATCTAATGACAAATCAGGACAAGGGATCTGAGAGCTGATGCTACAGAAATACAGAATTATTGTTTACATTAGGAGAAATATAATGCATGCCATTTTGTGCTATAATAAGATTAAAATTGTTATCTTTTTTGTTTTGCTGCATTGATGAGTTTAATATCAATTGTCTTCACTGAAGAATGACTACAGAGGCCTTTTTATGCATTTATATCCCCAATCTACTACCTCTTACTCAACTGATATACAGTATCTTTTAAGAAACAACATCTTTCAGCTTTGCCATTTTTATCCCCTTCATCTAGAGTAGCCTGCTGGCAAATCAGCGGCATGTCAGAAATGGGTGAGGAACACGAAGATATACAAGTGTGAATTTCATGAGGCCTGATGCTCCTACCATGCCATGTTATTTTTGGCCACTATAACACTACAAGTTCTTAGCTTCAACACCCCACGTTGTGCATCTCATCCCAGTAGCAATTACAGCTAGAGTCCAGCTGTAAAAACCTGATGGAGATGCTGTGCACATTCAAAGAACCAAATGCACAATTCATTAGGAGTGCATCACTTGTTTTCGAAGCGTTTTCGCTACAGGCATGCACTGGGAGGGCAGGGCCATTCCCATTCTTTCCTCTTGTGCACTCCATGGAGGGCAAACTACTGCAAAGTAACCCAGAAACTCACGATTACCTCAGATGCCATTTAAACCCTTCCTTCATGCATTCAAGGGAAGGGAAATCGGATCGTAGCTGTAGATGAAAGCAGAAGGTATCGGGCAAGTTCTCTCTCTTTCTAATACTCCAAAGAAACGGAATCAATCAAATCAAGCGGGAAGTAAACTAGGACTGCAACTGAGTAGCGGGCAGGTTAGACATTTTGATAGTTCTATATACTTACTCAGAAGGAAATCAGTGTAAACATGTATGAATGGTAGAGAGACATCTAGGTAAAAGTGTTTCTGAGGCACATAAAGGGTACCTGAGGGACAGAATCACACCAGAAGTGATTCTGAATCTCAGCTGGGCTGGTGACAGTGCAGCAGCTGGAGGTTGGGGGAGAGAGCACAGATGAGAATCTGCGGGATGCAGAAAGGGAGACTGTGTGGTTTGAACTTCAACTCCAAAATGTTGTACCCTGTGGCTTCTCTTTAAGCATCACTGGCTAGAGACTATATGTAGATTCAATCAACAGAGCAAGGGCCAAATTCATCAATAAGAAAGACCATTAGCACATGGATTGATAGGGTCTTGCTTAGGGTTCCTTAGAAATGAGGGCTCATCTGTTAGCTCAAATAAGGCGCCTGTCCTTTTTTAAAACGAAACAAGTATTTGAAAATGTTAAGAGCTGAGCCCTGGTTTATTTGAACAAAACGTGAAAAATAAACACAACTGTAGAAATTCAAGTACATCACAATTTACTTACAGACCATAACAATTCTAATGAAGCTCAGAGTACTTAGTTCACACAAACGAGTGATTTGAGTTGGACAGGAACAATAAATAGGGTCCCAGTTAACAAATGCACTAACCATTAATATCCTTTTGAAAGCTGCAGTTTGCTCTGACCAGTATGAACAGGATTGGTTTATAAACAGATAATAATTAGATGCAATGTTGAGTAGAAAAAGTCACTTAATTTTGATTAACATGAGATTTTATAATTTTGTTTTAAAGTTCTCCGAAAAAAGCTCCACAAAAAAACAAATACAGAACCTAGCACAATCTTGTAGAAGAAGAAAATGTCTGGTAACCATATTTAGCAACTGGTTTTTAGTACATATTAGATGTATGATTTTAAAAACTGGCTGCAGGAATGAATGAACTCTTGATTAGATGAATACTGCCTCTAGGGTAACCTAATGTACACCCTCTTGCCTTCCCTTGCCTGTCTTCTAGGGAATCCACAATGTGTATGCATATTTAACCTAGTTCAGCCTGAGTCAGGCTACTGAGATGTTTTTGTATGCTTTTCTCTGCCTATTCTTTATATAGTAACATGGGGTTGATATGCCAGCACTTCAGTCTATGTAGGAGTGGGTCATCGTCATTTCAGTGTTTGCTTTATAATGTAACGTGGGTGCTCTCTTAAGATTTCCCAAATGAATTCAACGAAGTGCTGGCTCCAGGGGAGTGGGAAGAGGAAGACACTTGTAGATTGGTCACCTTAAGCTTCACTATGTAAGTAAACCTTGTAAGAGATAAGCTACCATTCTCTAAAGTTGTAAATAATTCTTTAGACAAGAAAAATTTTATTTTTTAAATAGGACAATTCCTCCTTATGAATTCTCATGACCAAATGATTTCACTAATTACTTTGTTGTATTCAATTTGGGGATAGTTTGCATAGCTGAGTTTGTAATGCAATAAACGATGCCTGAATGGTCTGTTTACGCCACTGCAAGTTACAAGCAAAATGCTTTCTCCTGAAAGGACTTGTCTCTGAAATGCACAAAGTGGCAAAAAGCCAAGGGAAGCTGGTGCTTAAGCAACCAAGACTGAGCAGTGCCTGTGTGCATTTCAATCTCAGCCAACCGAAGTAAATGTTATTGGAGTTTTTGTGCTGTAAAATTGCTGCTTTCATGCCCACTGCATCTGACAACAGGAATCCTTGGTCTGCGAGGAAGGTGGGAGGTTGTTGTGCCTTCTAGCCAGATTCCTACATTCCTAAGAAAAGGGCTGGGAAGTGGGGTAAAACTTCTGTTGTTCCTAATGGGCTAGGGACAATGAGACTCAAGTTGGTGGCATATTTGGTCAGAGAAAGAGACTAAACAACAAAAAAAGTACTAATATTACTTTTTGCATTAAGCATTAGGACTTGGGAAGTTATTCTTTTAGAGAAACTCTTCAGTGTTTGTAGAATAAAAAAAGTAATTCCAGACGCCTTAGGACCTGGGAAGTATTCTTTTAGAGAAACTCTTAAGTGTTTGTAGAAAAAAAAAAAAGTAATTCCAGAGAGTAGTGGATTAATGACTTAAGTTTTTAATTTTCAGGAAATTTTAAAAAGCATATTTTACAAATCATAAAATCAAGATCAATAAATACATTACTGCATTTTGAAGGGCAACAATTTAAAACCCATATAAATGCATTTAAGTTAATATGTGCATTTGGTTTTCCTGATGTACTGAGTCTTTCCTGACATGGTATTTATTTGTGAGGCTGTTTAGTTATCAGCACATTCATTCAGTGCTCACTTACTGAGCACCTACTTGAACCAGGCCAAAGTTTCGTCTCTAATGCTGCAGTTTTAAATGTATTTTAGGATCCATATCAATGTTTAAGCCCCAAACCATACGAATATTCTTTTTGTTTAAATATATTGAAAAAAATTTTAAAGCATCCACTGCCACTTCTAGGCAACTATTTTTTTTTCAGAATTATACTAACATAATGTCTACCATATAAGCGTAATATTTTAAGTAAGACTTACATAGTATTACAGTTAATGGAGGAGCAAGATTCAAACTATATTTCTTGATTTTAAAAAACCCAAACCTCTATGATAGTTGTCACTGGTTGCAACACACAGTTAAATTTATGCCTGATATAAAAAAAAATGTACTGAACAATACAGAATGATTTGGACTCGCCTCCCTCCTTCAGTCATAGACTAATTCTATTAGAATGGTTTTTATGTTAATTATGTCCTTACTTTCCTAAATATACATTTTCAGCGTGCACTCACATGGCCATTAATGTGAGCTAAGTAAGGAACCACGTTCACTGATTTCTTTTTTTGGAAGACGAGGAATATTACTACATCGTATGCTTGAGGCATGAAAAATAAAGAGACCACAATACACAATAGTTCTGCCTCCCTACCCCCTCTTTTCCTTAACCTTTCAAGCTGCTCACTACTCTGGCTTTAGAAAAACGTACATCATGCGAAAGGAAAAAAAAAATAAAGCTTAAAAGGAAACGGACAGAAGTAGAAATAGAAAATTAAAGCTGCAAAAAGACAAATTAGACACTGCCCCCTCTCTTCCAAGTACTCTTGATTATGATGACATGGGCTTTGTTTCAGAATTCTTTTTATTATTTTTTTTCTCTATGACTTTTACATAAATAAGCATTTGAACTGCCACTTAATAATCCTAAAATCTTGGGCAAATTATTTAACCTCTCCATGCTACATATTCTTCATCTGTAAAACAAGGTTAATGATAACAAAGCCTCAAGACTATGAACATTAAATTAAATATCACACACACACACACGTACGCACAAACACATATAAATACACACACACAAATTGCCTGGCACACGGGCTTGCTCAAAGCAGGCACCCAATAAAAGTTAGTTTCATTTCCCTCTTTTCCTGATGCATTTACATTACTATCATGTAGAAAACTGTAATTCTTGGTAAAATATGAATTATAAAGATAATGTAGTTCGACTAATTGTTCAATCGCACTATAAAACTTGATTTTGGCAAGTCAGTGGTCAGATGGGATGAGGTCAGTTAATTATCACTCGGCAAAAGTTGGAATATTTAAACTGAGCAAGCATGCATTTTTCCGATATTAGAAGAACAGTACAAATAGAGCTTTGGCATTGCAACTGAGAAATAAAAACACGAAAGAAAAGATTAATCAGATGAAGAATGAAGAAGAGATAAAACTCAGCTGGTCATTAGAAAGCCTTTGTTATATTTAAAATGTTTCTAAGCATGAGGAGAAGAAATTATTATCCCTTTTTAGCTAAGGAATAAATTTTTGTGAGGTTCTATGTATGTACTTACACTTGCGTCTGAGATTGGCCATAAGTAATACAGCACAGAAGGTTTTCATGAAGAAAAAAACTGAGATACCTTCCTAAGTATATTACTGAATACTAGATTTCAGTGGCTGTAGAGTAAGGGAACAGACATAAAATTGTTCATTTGGCAGAGAGAAAAGATTGAGTTAAGGGGTCTTGTGCTTTGAGAAAATCTGGCACCTGAAGTGAAAGGGCTTAAAAATCAGAGGCTTTTGGAAAGTTAAATCACAACGCAGATGGACTCTAACTCTCCATTTTCTTTGAAGGTTTAGATAGTAGCCCAAGTTATCAAGCTGTTGGGTCTGAAAAAGTGCTGTAAACGCTAACGGCAAGAATGCCTTTCAAATCTAAATGAGAGGAGGCATTAACTCTTAGTAGACATCGTCCCTAGCAATATGCAACTGAGCAAAGGAATAAGAAACTCTTTAAAAATAAACTTTAATCATGCTCTTAAGTTTATCTCTAGTAAATGAGTTTCAATTTTCTAAATGATTTATGAAGATTATAGATGCACTGCTCTGCTGGGTGTGGTGGCTTTTGCCTGTGGTCCCGGCTACTCTGGAGGCTGAGGCAAGAGGAAGCCTTCAGCCCAGATGCTCAAGGCTGGAGTGTGCATGATCACACCAGTGAATAGCCCTTACACTATGGCCTGGGCAACACAGTGAGACCCTGTCTAAAAAAGTAAAACAAAAAAACTATTTAAAGATTATAAAAGCAAATTAGGATATATTTACAAGAGGGCTGCCCTTGCTGTGACCATTTGCTTTTTACTGATTCAGTATCATGCATGTCCTGGAACCAAGTGTTGGCTCTCTCCCTAGTCAAGCTCTATAATTTTCTGAAAGATGATACAAAAACTTGAACACTCTTTTTCTGTTAATCCCTAAATTCAGTCACAGTTTAACTTGGGGAAACAAAAAATATTTTATGTAACTTAAAAATACCCTTTAAAAATGTCAGGACTACATTCATTAAGAGGACCCTATTAAAATAACTCCTGTGTTCTTAGACTCTCAAGTCTTACCTTAATATCTCATTCTATAATTTAATCCACTTTTTCCTTTCCCATCTTTGGCCAATGCTAGAACTAGATGGTCATCATCCATTACATCTTCAAAAATGATTAATGTATGTCCCTTTAGCTTTCTCTCTTTTCTGTTAAATAATTCAATTCTTCTTGAGTTCTTTTCATGAGTCTCATTTTCTAATCCTTTAATTAGCTCGGTGGCTCTCAGAACACTCTTCAAGTTTCAGAATGGTACAGCAAAACTGAATTTGGATAAAGGCTCAACTAATGCAAAATAAAATAGTTAAAGTATCACAGAGTTAGACTGAAAGATCCTGGAGAGTAGGAAACAAAGTCTTGTACATCTTTGCAGCATCTGAAACTTAAGGAGATGTTCACCAAATGAAGAAGTAATGGGTTAACAATCATTGGAACTCCAAACTCACCCACTACTAGAAAGCAAATCAAGAGTTAACTTTTTTTCTTTTGTAGAGATGGTGGCGGGGAAGGCATCTACTACGTTGCCCAGGCTAGTCTCGAACTCCTGGCCACAAGTGCCTCAGCCTCCCAAAGTGCTGGGATTACAAGAATGAGGCACCATGCCCAGCAAGTTATTATTTTTAAGTCATGGAACGAGAAAGAAGAAAAAAGCTAACTCTAGAAAAGTTGCTGCCAGGCCCTAAGCTGATGAACACAGTCTTGTCACTCCCAAATGTTACATATCATTTAACTTTTTTTTTTTTTTTTTTTTTTTTAGACAGGGTCTTGCTCTGTCACCCAGGCTGGAGTGCAGTGGTGTCATGATGCAATCACAGCTCACTGCAGCCTCAACCTCCCAGGCTCGAGCAATCCTCCTGCCTCAGCCTCCTGAGTAGCCAGGACTTACAGGCATGCACTACCACGCCTGGCTAATTATTTTTTGTAGAGATGAGGGTCTCACTGTGCTGCCAAGTGTGGTCTCAAACTCCCGGCCTCAAGCGATCTTCCCAGCCTGACCTCCTGAAGTGCAGGGATTACAGGTATGAGCTACTGTGCATGGCCCATTTAACTTTAAATACAGTAAAAGATGCAACTTTAGAATACCACTACACAATTATCAAATTCCACTGGTCTGCATAATGAACAGGGGGTCATATTAAGTCAGATAAAATAGTAATGATGGCTTGGTTGCATCTTGTGAAATTATGTTTATAATTTTAATTTTATTCCCATATTATTATCTCTCTCTTTTGTACAATTTATAATAGATTCACTGCACTTTATTTGGGCCTTTTCTAATCATCGCAGTTTGAAAAGTTATTTCTTCATGCACATTCACGTAATTGACCATGTATTTATTTCTTCACATAGTTTATATAGTTATCCTACCACCGCTGCTGTTAACATTTCTTTGAAAAATGTTTATTAACATGGACTGAACATTAGGTATGGACCTAAAAATCAGAGTCAGAAAACTTTAGCTGAGAGCTCTGGGAAAAAGGCACAATTTCATCATCTTGGTGTTATTATGGACAAATGAAGGGACAATTATACATATAAGGATTTTTTTTTTTTTTTTTTTAGATGGAGTCTCACTCTGTCGCCCAGGCTGGAGCTAGTGGTGTGATCTCAGCTCACTGCAACCTCCACCTCCCGGGTTCAAGTGATCCTCTTGCCTCAGTCTCTGCCTCAGTCTCCTGAGTAGCTAGGATTACAGGCACGCACCACCATGCCCAGCTAATTTTTGTATTTTTAGTAGAGATGGGGTTTCACTGTGTTGACCAGGCTGGTCTCAAACTCCTGACCCTTAAGTGATCTGTCCACCTCGGCCTCCCAAAGTGCTGGGATTGCAGGCGTGAGCCACGGTGCCCAGCCAAGGATTTTTTTGTGACAGAAACTAAATCATCTCCCAAATGGCTTACTCCCTGAAGCACTGCTTAGCCCCTCTGGTAGAAGTTGAAAATAACATCTTTCCTTCCCAATCCCAATGCCTCAGGATACGTTTTCCTTCGACAAACATTTCGGAACTGCTCTGTGTTAAGCACTACATTAAGTATTGAGGTTAAAAAAATAGACATCTTCTATTTTAACCTCAGATAGTTCACTTTAAGGGAGCACAGATTTACAGTGATAGAAGATCCTCCACAAATCCCTGGTGTTAGAAGCATTAATAACTTGTCTCTAGTGATGAACACCCAGAAAACCCAAAAAGAAATATTTTAAGCAAGTTCAGAGGCTAAGAATTAAAGTCAGAATAAGATTTCACAGAACAAAATTAAGAATGAGTCCACCAGATGTTGAAATTAACATCTGCAAAGGATGCTACCACCTGAGAGAAAGGACACAGATTTATTAGAGCAGTTGAGAAAAGCAATAGGAGTGACTGCAGGAACTGTGACCCTAGGGTTAAGTCTTAGTAAACAGAGAGAAGTACGGTGAACCAATGTATGTAATTATTCTGTGGATTATATCTCAACAAATAGGTGTGTAAGAATAGCTACTTTACATTTATTTTGTGAATCAAAGTATACTCTAATTCTTTTTTTTTTTTTTTTTTTTTTTTTTTTTTGAGACGGAGTCTCGCTCTATCGCCCAGGCTAGAGTGCAGTGGCGCGATCTCGGCTCACTGCAAGCTCCGCCTCCCGGGTTCACGCCATTCTCCTGCCTCAGCCTCTCCGAGTAGCTGGGACTACAGGCGCCCGCCACCGCGCCCGGCTAATTTTTTGTATTTTTAGTAGAGACGGGGTTTCACCGTGGTCTCGATCTCCTGACCTCGTGATCCGCCCGCCTCGGCCTCCCAAAGTGCTGGGATTACAAGCGTGAGCCACCGCGCCCGGCCTGTATACTCTAATTCTTAAATCCTGTATTTAAATTTGTAAATCAACGTACATACATACATATGACTACAAGGGCTATTTTAGGAATTGCTATTTTCTGTTCTCAGACCTATGTTAACATTTTATGCTGATTTTTTTTAAACGTAAAATTTCCACATAATTTTATGGTCATCTTGGTTAATTTTTAAAAGGTAACTCCATAAAATAACAGACACTGGTTTTGAGCAGAATTTTTATTAGACCTTCAATTATTTTCATACACAAGTAAGACTCCAATACATAACTGTAATGCCAAAGAAGGATTTCCATTTTGATTTCCCATTAAGTATGAAAAAACCAACTGCAATTTCTAAATGAACCCAAAATTTCTTATTTTCTTGCCTAGATATAGTTCTCTATACTCAGACTAAATTAAAAAGAGAAAAACAGCCGATTTATAATGAGACTGCAAAACTTCTTCCACAACCCTTATTCTATCTGTCCTTAATGCCCTAATGTTTTTAGCCATACTTGACAGATTACAAGTATCCTATGTTTCTTTGTATTACTAGAAAGACCAATTCTTCTAAAGAAGAATGCATGATATTTTGAAAGAAAACACTTCTGAAAGGATCTCAAAGGTGGAGAAAATTAAGCAAAGAAAACACTTCAAAAGCAGGCTCCTCAGTGAAAAGTGCTGGGCCCTGGAAGCGTGACTCGAACAATGGGTGGACTGCTTCTGTGGTCCTCAGATGCTGACAAGCCTAACATTTGCCTTCTAATTCTCTAGAAGAACGCACATTCCTAATCCCCAAAACACCAGAAGCTAAGCACTTAAAGAGTTCTGAAATCCAATAAGATGGGCTGGAAAACTGAAACAGCACACTCTTTCCTATCCAGAGGGATTTTTATGCTATTATAGACTTCATCTTAGAGTGGTAACTACTCTACCCAACTTTTAATGGAAAGGAACGAAAAGAAAATGCTTTAGTTTTAAATTTGTGAGTTTCCAAGTCGTGAATTTTCCTTTGAACAGTATTAATTCTTTGAAGTGAACTTTTCTGGTCTATAATTACTGTGCTGACATTTTACGTGACTGTAACATCTACCAGCACGCACACGAGCACGCACACACACACACATCCCAGAATAATACATGGTTCCAGGGAAATTTACATGTTCTGCAGTGTCACTGGACACATTAGAATTATATCTGGGGCCAACTTTAAAATTCCATCTTACCTTACAAAGGCTACTGCTCACTTAGTTAAGTTATTGCTGGACTGCCAAGTAAGAGAGAAAAAACCACATCATCTCTGTTTTCCATTTGGTAAAAGTAAATGACAGGTTCTGTAGAAAATATCATAAAGCAATCATAAAAATAAGAGCTTAGTTGCCATGGTAGGGGATGGGGAAGGGTGGGAAGAGGGGATGCATAGCATAAGAATAGAGTAAGAAAAACGGAGAGGGATTTCAGGGAGTGCTGATGCTTCTTTTTTAAAACAAGGTTGGCAACTGAAAGTGATTGTTGTGTTAAGAAAGATCCCAAGACTGACTCTGCACTCAGTAGGAAACACTGCCATGATCCATTATGAAACTGGTAAGAACAGACACTACACTTGATCTTAGCCAAAAGGCCGAGAAGCGGTGATCCATTATTGATGTCTGTCATAAGTATTGGAGGTGGGAGTGTTAACAAATGTCCCACACGTTTGCCACCTCTGGAGTAGAACATCTACATCAGGTGACTAACCAATGAATGCCAGAACCAACAGGCTCACCCGGCGTTGGCGTCATGGAAGTGTTCCTCCCCCAGGTGGAGGTGCAGAGGCAGGGCCTGTGCACTCCTTGCTTTTCAGTCCAAAGCTTTAGTGACCTGTGTTGGAGTTAAGAGTCTGGGTTCTACATATGGACATTCTTCAAGTTCCTAAAACCGTGTGTTTACGGTGAACATTGTGCAACTGAAGGCAGCTCATATTTTCATAAAATGAGGAAAAGCTGGGTTTGGATTGGAGAAATTCTGAACATGAGTCATGGGCAGTCTTTTTCTATTCTGATCAGAGGTGAGAAGGGAATATTTTCTTTTTTGAGACAGGGTCTCACTGTGTTGCCCAGGCTGGAGCACAGTGGTATGATCATAGATCACTGCACCCTCCACCTCCTGGGCTCACAGGATCCTTTCCACCTGAGCCTCCCAAGTAGCTGGGACTACAGGTGTACACCTCCATGCTTGGCTAATTTTTTTATATTTTATTTTTGTAGAGATGGGGTCTCACTATGTTGTCCAGGCTGGTCTCAAACTACTGGGTTTAACTGATCCTCCCACCTTGACCTCCCAAAATGCTGAGACTCGAGGCATAAGCCATCACGCCTGGCCTTGGAATTTTTTTTCAGAGAGATGGCAAAAGAAAACAATTTCTGTGGCTACAATAAAGCATTTATTTCTTCTCCATGCCTTAATATCTGTAGTGATAAAATATTCCCAGAAAATTTTAAATAAGGAGTTATCAAGGAGCAAGTTTAAAATATGATTTTGGTTCCTTACATGACACAAAAAGATAGTTTAGTCAAACTATGAAAACCAAAAGCTGTCATCTCCTTTCTATAGGGCTGGACTCAAATGGAAACTGCACCAGTGAGTGAGCATTGGATAGAGCTGGTAGTGTGCTTAGCATTTGGCCACAAAATGGCCCGGATGAAACTAGCACATAGCAACCTCCTCTGATTGTCATGAAGATGGGATGGGGTGGAGGTGATGTAATATGTTCAGCAACTGATGGACCAGATGAAGAAGCTGACATGAAAGAAAACAAATGGAAAAACTAAAAAATTAAAATATGGGCTAGGACACTATACAAGTGAAAGTATACAGGCTCACTATTTTATTTTGAAGCAAAATTATTCATTAACATTTAATAATAATGAATTCATATTTATGACAGCACATAAACAATTTCTTAAATATCTGAAAAGCACAATGAGAAAAGTAACCATAATATAGTTTAGAAATAAATCTATAAAACATTATACTCCACTTTCTATTTACAACAAACCTAAGAAGATCTAAAATTAAGAGTTTGCAGTGTTTTTTTGTACTAAGATGGGAGATGTGTCTGTAAAGCAAACACAAACGCTTGTACCATTCCTCTGTTTCACCGTAATTCTCTGTTCTGCTAAACAAATAGGCAGATGTAAGAAGCTACAGGTCAAGATCTCTGCTTACTCATGAGAATTAATCACGTGAGGTACATCCAGAAACGGAAGAGGAGATATTTCTTTTGTAAAAATATGCATATTGAAGATTTAGAAAACAGGATTAATCCAGCAGTTAACATACTGATCAGATTCTACAAACATGTTGCAAACCTACAATTAAAGACTTTTAATCATGCACACTCAGGTATACACGGATTCCAATACGAATAGCTTTTGAAGCGACCTCTGCTAACTACAGCAAGGCATATATAGAACCTTTTCAAAAAACAGATAACTCTTGGACACACTTTTGATTATCCATAAGTAACTTGTCCATTTTCAGGATTATCTGTGGACAGATTAAATCTCTGGTAGGATTCCCTATTTCTTTGCACATTTCCAGACTATTTTCAGTTGCTTGGAGAATAAAGATTGTCAGTTTTCAGAGAATAAAACTTATTTTAATTAACTGAAGTAAAATACAGATAAAAAGATAAACGTCAGCCAGGCACAGTGGCTCATGCCTGTACTCCCAGCACTTTGGGAGGCCGAGGCAGAAGGATCGCTCGAGCCCATGAGTTTGAGGCTTCAGTAAGCTATAATTTTGCCACAAAACTCCAGTCTGGACAAAGCAAGTCCCTGACTCTAAAAAAAGCAAACAAAAAAAATGGTAAATGTCTAATTGAGTCAAGGATTCAACAAATATTTGTAGAGCACTTACTTGCTGTGTGCTTGGAATGTTATACCATTAAACCAAACAGACATGGCCCCTGCTGTCAATTTGTCTAGAAAGAAAAATTAAAAGGAAACAAATAACAAAGTAATAATACAGTTGGCCCTTCAACAACAGGGGTTTGAACTGTGCAGGTGCACTTACATGCAGATCTCCTTCCTCCTGTGCCACCTCTGGGACAGCACGACCAACCCTGCCTGCTCCCTCTCCTTGTCAGCCTGCTCAGCATGAAGATGACAAGGACGAAGACCTTTGTGATGACCCGCTTCCACTTAATGAGCAGTAAGAATATTTTCTCTTCCTTATGATTGTCTTAATAACATTGTCCCTTCTCTAGTTTCCTTTACTGTAAGAATACAGTAAAAAATACATACAACATGCCAAATAAGTGTTAATTGACTGTTGACCGGTAAGGCTTCTGGTCAATAGTGGGCTATTCATGGTTAAGTTTTGGGGGAGTCAAATGTTACATGAGGAATTTTGACTGTGTGTAGACGGGGTGGCACCTCTAGCCCCCTAATTGTTCAACGGTCAACTGTAATTCCTATGAAAAGATGCAAACAGGACACAGAAATGGAGTAAAACAGGTGGGCTACCTAAATAGGGCAGTGAGGGAAGGTTTTTCTGTGGAGCTATATTAAGCTGAGATCTAAAGACAGAGAAAGAGAAGCCATACCAGTTGAGAGGGGCAGAGTCTTCTGGAAGAGGGAATGACTGTGTAATACCACCAGGGAGGGAGACTGTGGCACGTTCCAAAACCAGGAGAAGGCCCGAGGGCAGAGGTAAAGGCAGAACAAGACAAGACTGGAACGAAAGGCGAAGGCCAAGTTGTGCAGGGTCTAGTAGGCCAGGAGAGATTCTGCGCAAGAGAGAACTGAGATTCAGCTTTTATTTAAAAAATATTCTGGTTGCTAGAAACCAAGCAGGAGGCAACTTTAGAGGTCCAGGCAAGAGGTGATGGAGAGTGGCTTAGATCTGGGTGGTTGTAGTGGGGCTGAAGGCAAGTGGAAATATTTAAGATATAATATAGAGATGCTAACAACAGTTTGCTGATATATCACCTATCCAAAAATATACATCTGTTAATGAGTTCTTACAAACAAAAAAGATGTCTTTCCATGCAAACAGACATATCAAGTAAATAAATTGGTATTTTGTTGTCTTAACTTTTTTCCCCTCGATTTTATTTTCCTCATATGATAGACTCATAGCTCTGTAACTGTAGAACTCGATGGCATCTTAGAAATCACCTTGACTAAAAACCATGACTTTTTTTTTTCTATTAGGAGAAGCAATTTTCCTTTACTTTTTAATCTCTGCAGAGATGGGGAGTAAAAGTAAATCCCCAAGGGAAATTTAGTTAAATGAGATCCAGCATGTACGTTTTCTGTATCTACTGTTGAAGATTTTGATGCGCTGGTTGATGGTTCCTGATCTACCCTAACTCTTGTTCAGGTAAGAAAATTGATGCCAGGAGGTGTTAAGAGATTTACTCAAATTCACCTAGATGAAGACTAGTTATACACTAAGTAAAACACACTGTCTTTAACAGTGTGGGCATATATTTAACTCCACGTCCCTAACTTTCACAAACTCATCATTCATCAATCCAATGCATAGGTTCTCTCCTTAAATGAATGTCTCCTTCTTTCCATTAATTCCTGAGTTTAAAAGGTGAGGAGGTAAGGAGAAGATGAGCAACACAACTTTTATTTGATAGTCATGAGAGCTAAGCAGACTGAGAGGTTACCTATTTAAAAATCCACAGTGCAGGCTGGGCGCAGTGGCTCCCACCTGTAATCCTCACCTGAGGTCAGGAGTTCAAGACCAGCCTGACCAACATGGTGAAACTCTGTCTCTATTAAAATACAAAAATTAGCCGGGCATGGTGGTGGACACCTATAATCCTGGCTACTCAAGAGGCTGAGGCAGGAGAATCACTTGAACCCGGGAGGCAGAGGTTGCAGTGAGCCAAGATCACACCACTGCACTCTAGCCTAGTGACAGAGCAAAACTCAATCTCAAAAAAAAAAAAAAAAAAAAAATCCACAATGCTGTGCTGGAGGGAGCTAGGAGAATGCCTTGCAGGGGAAAGTTGAGCTGGAACTTGAAAGGCAAGTAGAAATTGGAAAGGCAAGAAAACACACAACAGGGTGCGGCAGAGTGTTGCTCTCTTTCTGCACAATCAACTAAAAACTTACATGTATATACCTTTCTGAATACAATTTTTGTTATTAGCTATATAAACTTATTGAACTATAAATTGAAATCTGATAACTCACTTATTTGTCAGGAAACATTCAGAGGAAAACTGACAGTATGTTATCTTTCCCTTTATTTTGGTTTTTTGAAACATTCTCACCTGAACATCTTGAAGCAAAAGGCACTACACAATATTTTGGTTCTTAAATATAAAAATAAAAGGCAACCTCCTTCGTCTATTTAATCCAGAAGGATTATATTGATGATATTATCTGAATGGGTATTCCAAAGAATAAAATAAGCCCTAATAAAATTACTTTTATAAAGATTCATATCTGACTATCCTATAGCGAAGTATGTAAAGCACTTAAAATAGAGTAGCTGATACAAACTAAAAATAAAATATACTTTTCTGGAAAATTATCCTTTCTATAGATGGAATGCCACTAGAAAAGCATGTCTCAACAACTTACATATGTGTGTGTGTATATATATATATATAAAAGTTCTATCTCAATTTTTAAATTTTTTTGGTGAAAAAAAGATGAGACTTTAAAGATCTT
Source organism: Symphalangus syndactylus (assembly GCF_028878055.3). Taxonomy (NCBI): domain Eukaryota; kingdom Metazoa; phylum Chordata; class Mammalia; order Primates; family Hylobatidae; genus Symphalangus; species Symphalangus syndactylus. The sequence goes on along the minus strand of NC_072426.2, from coordinate 155,724,473 downwards.
TTGTTTTTAAAGATAAGGGAACAGATGCCTAGATGAGGCCTCGGTAACCTGTTTAAGGTCAGAGGTTATTAAAAGTAGAATGCTGGTCTCCTTGTGCTCGCCCATTCTTATTATATTACTTCACTCATAAAAATCAGCATACAACAACAACTGGTAATACAGCTAAACTTTCTGAAGATACATGTAACCTCCAAATAGAAGCAATGACCCTACCAGATGCAGCAGAATAATTGCATGAACCTCCTGACATAGAACCTTTCTTCTTTCTCCTATTGAATTTGTTCAAATAAATATACTCTGTAGTGCCATTTCTTCTCCTGGTCTCTATGTTGAGACACTTCCCTTCCTCCCTCCCTTCCTCCCTCCTTCTCTCTCTCTCTCCCTCCTTCCCTCCCTCCCATTCTTCCTTCCATCCATGCATCCATGTATCCATCCATGCATCCATCCATGCATCCATGCATCCCTCCATCCATGCATCCATGCATCCATCGAGTCATTACTGGTGTGTGATCTAGTAGGAAAGATACAGGTCAATCACAAGCTAGATTCGGTAGGAACTCCTTTGTTACGTCACCAGCATTTGGTATAGCTTCCAAAGTTAGATGGCTTGGGATCAAACTCCTTTTCAAATTTTTACTGACCGTATGATCTTAGCGGAGTCACGCAAACCTCTTTAACCCTTGTGTTCTTCACATCTACCACCAGAATTGTTGTGCAGATTTAACAGCTTAATGCATAGTCAAAAATTTAAACTTTCATTTACAGTGATATGGAAAGTAGACACCTGAACAACTCTCCTGCTAACATTAAATAAAGGATAAAAAATTGTATAGAATCATTTTTACTCATCTCACTGACTTTGTAAGAAAGTAAAGTACACTAAGAGGTCAAAAACAAGGTGAAGCCGAAACTTGACCTCGAGCTTCATCATGAAAGAGTACACGAACGCTGGGGTGAAGATGAAGCCCAGGGCTTGTCCCTTTGAAAGTAGAGAGTTTAATAAAAACTCTTCCATAAAGCAAGGCTCCCAAAGAATTGCACTCTCAGTATAGGGAAACTATAACAAACCTACCCTATATAAAGTGACTCAAAGAAACCTGCCTGCCTTGACCTTGGCTCTAGGTGGAGAAAGAAAAACATCTCCTTCAAGAATTTGTAACCAAGAGGTAGCCCTCAAATGGGTTTGCCCATCAAATTTACATTACCTGTATCTGAAAACCTCAAGCAGAGGAAAAAAGTGTCCCAGGTAAGCTGTGCCTCAGGTACTTGGCAGAAACAAAGGAAAATCCTCTGCTAAAGAATTCCCCTACAGCCAGAACTCAAAGCATTTCCACAGATAGAGTTCCAATGAACATGACCTTAGAGCCAAAAACTTAAGATGCTGGCATGATGTGAGGCACAAAATAAGTACTCAATTTACAAACAAGGGGAAGAGACTTTGCTATAAAATACTTGGTTCTGGCTTTGGTATCATAACCTTCAAACTAAGTAGGTGCTCAATAAATGAAAACTGCTATCTATGGTTGTCACTACTTTCTATTTTTATTTTTTTGAGAGACAGAGTCTGTGTCGCCCAGGCTGGAATGCAGTGGCATGATCATAGCTCACTGAGGCCTCAAACTCCTGGGCTCAAGCGATCCTCCCGCCTCGGCCTTACAAGTAGCTGGGACTACAGGTGTGCGCCACTATGCCTCGCTAATTTTTTTAAAAAAGTTTTGTAGAGACGGGGTCTTGCTATGTTACCCAGGCTGGTCTTGAACTCTTGGCCTCAAGCAGTCCTCCTACTTCAGCCTCCCAACATGCTGGGATTTCAGCCATGAGCCACTGTGCCTGGTTGTTACTATTTTATTAATGATGGCTTATTAAATGTTACTTAAAACCAGATTTTGCTATTGAGCTTGTTGGCTTTTAGCATTTAAAATCTGTTTTCTAATCTTCTCCATCATATTAAGTGCTGAATTGCTAGTAATGAGTTCTGGTATGAAAACACAGCTTACTCTTCATTATATATACTACATAAGATAACGTATGTTAAGCCACTAGCAAAATTCTTATAAAATAGCATGGATTCAATAGAAGTTCTCATCTAACTTTTTCCCTTGACCAATGGCATGATTGAAAATGTTTGCACCACCCTATAATTTTAAAACAATCAATTCAGTATATTGTTGGATGAGTGTGTTTTTGAAAGATGCTCATGTGCACAAATGACAGATTTCTTAACATTCTGCTCTCTATTTTGAGGCTTTAAGGAAATGAAGGAAGTCCAAAAATATTTCGTTTCTATACACACACACACACACAGAATCACTTTCTATGGCTTAGGATAAAGTCCAAAATTGCAAACCCATAAGACAGCACATGATATTGCTCTGTTAAGTCATGTTACATGTTCCTCAGTTTTTCAAAAACACCATGCTTTTAAAAAACCAAAATAGAGGTTAAGAATTTGTGCTGTGAAATCAGACTTCCTGAGCTAGAATTCTGGGAACCATTTACCAACTGTTTGAATTTGAGCAAGTTATTTAAACTCTTAGCGGTTTTAGTTTTCCCATCTGTAAAATGGGATTAGTGATAGAATCTACCTTAGTAATATAATGAAAGTGTTTAAAACTGTGCCAGGCACACAGTGAATGCTCAGTAAATACGAACCTTAGTACCACTCGCTCGCTCTGCCTGAAATGATCTATGTATGTTTCACATGTGAGCAAAACGCTGATGCCTTTAGGGAAATCCTCCCTGATCCTTCAAACTAGGTTACTTCCTTCATTAGGAGCTCTGTTAGCATATGCAGTTCCTCTTCATTGCCCTTTGCAAAATTACTAAGTTCTATGAGAGCAGAAGCCGTATATGTATATATATCTATTTTTTTCACCAAGCTATCTCAATTCCTAGCCCAGTTCTTGACATGAAGTAGGTGCTTAATCAACACCGCTGATGCCATTCTGTCAGCCTGTTTTCTCATTCCTTGGTGAGACACATGGGATCACTGGATAAATATTTTTTAAGTGAAAAAAAAAATTTTTTTTGAAATGGAGTTTCACTCTTGTTGCCCAGGTTGGAGTGCAATGGTGTGATCTCAGCTCACCGTAACCTCGGCCTCGTGGGTTCAAGTGATTCTCCTGCCTCCGCCTCCCAAGTAGCTGGGGTTACAGGCATGCGCCACCACGCCAGCTAATTTTGTATTTTTAGTAGAGACAGGGTTTCTCCATGTTGGTCAGGCTGGTCTCAAACTCCCGACCTCAGGTGATCCGCCCGCCTCGGCCTCCCAAAGTGTTGGGATTACAGGATTGAGCCACAGCGCCCAGCCTTAAGTGAAATTTTTATCTGGTGGAAACAAATACTCTGTTAGCAATCTCTTGTTTTTCTATACAATATCTTGAATTTTAGTCCCTCTTCCTCCCTCCACCACGGCTTCATAATAACTTATGGAGGAAATGCTAGAGGCCAGAAGGTAAAATGAACAAAAGCTACAAGTAGGGCTAAGGTTACAAAGGTTTAAATTCAAATCAAACTTTCTTGTCAATCTTAGATTTACCCTTTTCTATCCTTTATTGTGTCCCATAGTAAACTTTGTATCAATTAAGTTCTCTAGGAGTATTAGGAAGAGTGCTCAAGTCATATTATATAATATTTTATAGTTAATAATCAATAAAGATTTCCACAAGCAAGAGGAATATTTTGAAGTTTAAACAGAATAACTGCTACCTTCTAAACAGCCAAGATGCAACACTGACTCATGATGCATACCAGGTATATGTAATGATTGTCCTGAGAAGTTTATAATTTGATTTGCTTTAAAATTTCATTTAAGTAAACTAGCCCTCAATTCTTCAACACAGCATGGATCCAGATCTATACTTATGATTCTGCTAAAACATTCCTTCCCCCTCCCCTCCCCTCCTCTCCCTCCCTCCCTCTCTCCCTCCCTTCCTTTCCTTCCTTCTTTCCTTCCTTCTTTCCTTCCTTCCTTCCTTCCTTCCTTCCTTCCTTCCTTCCTTCCCCTCCTTCCTTCTTTCTCTCTCTCTTTCTTTCCTTTCTTTCTTTCTCTCTCTCTTTCTTTCTTCTTTTCTCTCTCTTTCTTTCTTTCATTTTTTTTTGTTTAGGTAGAGTCTCACTCTGTTGCCCAGGCTGGAGTGCAGTGGCATGATCTCAGCTCACTGCAGCTTCGACTTCCCAGGCTCAAGCGATCCTCCCACCTCAGACTGCCAAGTAGCTGAGCCTACAGGAGTGAACCACCACACCTGGCTAATTTTCTGTATTTTTAGTAGAGATGGGGTTTCGCCACGTTGCCCAAGCTGGTCTCGAACTCCTGGGCTCAAGTGATCTACCCGCCTCAGCCTCCCAAAGGGATGGGATTACAGGTATGAGCCACCACAATGGGCCTAAAATTATTTCTTAAACACTGTTTAAAGTGTTCTACACAACATTATTCTCATCTAGGAATTCTACTCAAGTGCATGTAGGGAACAACATATCTTTTTTATCCATTTTAAGTGGAGAATTCCTATACACTGTATGACAGCAATCATAAAATAAATAATGCCTACACAGAAGTCTTGGCCTGATTATAGGTCTACATCCTTTCATAAGAAGAGTCTTGGCACTGAACAATTTCCTTATTATTGTACTAGATTCATCTTGAAAGTCCTTCACTAATGTTTTTGTTATATTTATATATTTTTGGTTTTACAAATTCATGATTAAAGGCTACGTACTTATTAGATAATATCTTATTCATTAATTCATTCTTCAGATATTTACTGAGCACCCACTGTGTTCCAGACGCTGGGGATACAGCAATGAGGACACTAAGGTCCCTGTCCTCACATCTGCCAAACTCTACAGTCAGCTTCTCCAGCAGTCTATCTGACATCTCCACGGAGGTGTCTGGAAGACAGCTCAAACTTAACATGGCCAAAACAAACTTCTCGATTTTCCCCCAAATCCAACCTCACCCACACCGAATCTTCTCCATCTCAGTAAATAAATATTATACACAGTTATATTCCCAGAACCTAGAACAGCGCATGATACATAGAAAGTGTTAAAATAACTATTTGCTGAATGAAGGAATGAAGTTAATAGTTGTGCTTAGTTAGAGGAGAAATTTTAATGCTGTATGAAAATTTAATATCGTTCGAATGATCCTTATGGTTTGTTGATGATCACAAACCTGGTTTACACATCCAGTATCTTCCTTCCACATCTGAATAGCACTTGAGCACTCACAATTCTCTATAATTTTTTAAAAATTAAAATATTCCCTGAACATACAGGTACCATGTTATTCGTCTCATCCCTATTCATAGCTGAACTTCTTGGAGGAGTTCTCTTTTCCCACTGTCTCCATCTCCTTGCTCACTCCTTCATCCATTCCACTCTGGCTTCCACTCCCATCCCTCCGGAGAAGTCACCGCTAGCTCATCAGTGTTCTCCACGGAAATGAATCAAGCAGAGCATTTTTATTTTTCATCTTTCTTGATGTCTGATGGTTTTCTACAGCACTGATTAGGTCCCTCTTCAAATGGTCTCTTCTCTTGCCTGCAGGGACTCTGCACTCTTCATCTCTCGGCACTTCCTCCATGCCCTTCTGCTTGTACCTTCTCAGTCTATTTTGTAGCCTCTTGTCCCTTTACTAAGCCACTAAAATACAGAATCACTCAGGGCTCTCTTCCCATTCTATGCTGTTTTTCTTAAGCAATCTCATCTATACCCACAGTGTCAGTTATCATCTATATAATGATCACTTTATAACATTGATATCCACAGCTTTGACATTTCCCTTGAGCTACTCAGCCATAGATCTAATGGCTTGATATCTCCACTTGAATGCTGCAAAATGTCTCAACTTCAGAATGTTCACAACAGAACTAAGGATCTTTCCTCAGCCCCCAAACCTTGTTCTGTTTTAGCGTACCCCCTTTCAGAAAATGGTACCGCCAACCATCCTTTCCTGCAAATCATAAATGTAGCTGTCATCTTGGAAACCTCCTTTTCCTTTGCTTTTACATCCATACTATATTAGTATTTTCTAAATATCTTCCAACACCCACCCACTTCTCTTCAACTCCACTACCACCTCCCTGCAGTCTCCAGTTTGCTCTATATTGTAACCAAGGTAATAATGCAAAATAGCAATCTGGTCACATCCTTCTAACCCCCAGCACTGTTTACTGCTTTCTGGCCAAAGATCCAAGTCCTTAAACAAAGCTCACCTTTGCATTATGCTGCTTTGCTCTGTGTTCCAGCAACAATCATCTTCTTCCAATTCCTCAAACATGTCATGCTCCCACCTGCTACTTCTGCATATGCTCTACCCTTTACCTGTATTTCCTTCTTTCTCTCCTTCCTCCGTCCCCAGGTATGTCCTGCTCACCCTTCAAATCTCTGCTTAAGTACCAGTTCCCTGAGTGACCTGAGTGGTGACTTGACGTTTGTTTGTGTGATCATTTCATTAACATGCCTTGTTAGCTTATAAACTCCCTTTTCTGAATTTGCCTATTATTGTATTCTCAGCATTTAGCCAAATGCCTTGTGCCTCTGGGCACTCCATAAATAATTGTTAATAACATTGTTTCTTCAAAGTCTTCCTGGGTACACCTTTGGTAAACAGAAGAGATGTGCAGATGCCTGAATACTTGCCTGAAACGTGAACTTAAAAAACACTATCTAAAAGCTTATATTAGATCAATTTCTATATTTAAGCATTCAATTGCCAAGCACTATAAGCATTTTTACTCCTGTTCAAAAAGAACAGCCAAAAGCAAATGGCAAGTGCTTTAAAGCCCTCACTTAATAAAAACAGTTAAATCACTGGGAAGATTACAAACAACACACTCCCCGAAATAGCAGTCAGTGAGCAGCAAGATGAATCAATCATCTTCCATGGACATAAAATATATTTCAGTTTGCACTTGTGCACATTCACAGAACACTGTATGGGGTACCTGGAAACTCAACACGCTGCAGCATGCAACAAAACACGGAGACAAGGACATAAACGTATCCACAGAAACCTGATAGAAAATGGTCGGGCGTGGTGGCTCACGCCTGTAATCCCAGCACTTCGGGAGGCCGAGGCGGACGGATCACCTGACATCCAGAGTTCGAGACCAGCCTGACCAACATGGAGAAACCCCGTCTCTACTAAAAAAAATACAAAAAAATTAGCCGGGTGTGGTGGCGCATGCCTGTAATCCCAGCTACGCCGGAGGCTGAGGCAGGAGAATGGCTTGAAGCCGGGAGGCGGAGGTTGCTGTGAGCCAAGATCGTGCCATTGCACTCCAGCTTGGGCAACAAGAGCGAAACTACGTCTCAAAAAAAAAAAAAAGAACGAAAATTAACATTAAGTAACTAGTCATAGCTAAATAATTAAACACACGGGGAAAATGTAGAATTACTAGAGGCAATAAGATTATGCAGATGGTATCATAGAAAAGTTTTGAACAAGGGCAGAAGATGTTTTCATGGTGAGAAGGAAGGAGAGCATTCTACATGCAAATGGAAAGCGTTTGAAAGTGTAGAGGCCAAGAAATAGCAGAAAGCAAAGTGCCTGCTCCGGGAATGGTAAATAAATAGTTTACTTGACTGAAGCTGAGAATTTGGTTTAGGGAGTAATGGAGCATGAAACAGAAAGATAAAGTAGCTGGTGCAAACAATTGGTAAAATACCTCAAAGTACGTAATTAGAAGATTGAACTAGACAAGAGAGCGATCTTACATAGAAGAGAAAGAGACGGCAAAGACATTTTTAAAGCAAGAGCTTAGATCCTGCAATTACAGATTGTAATTCATGACGAAATGACTGCAGGAGCTGGTCTTTTTGAAAACTGAGTCAAGAAACCACCAATGACACTGATTTATGTAAGAGTTCCACAGGATGACGAGAGAATGTAAAAAGGATGAAACAGGAGAAAGATAAGAAATCAGACAAGATATTCTAGAGCAGAGAAATGGTAGATATTATCAGAGCTCCTAACACTTCATAAACACTGTACTTCCTTGAAATCCTTATTTTTCCCTAACTGAAACACACAGTTAACTGTATTTGTCTTTCATTCTTCTGGACACTCCTTCAAAATACCTAGCATGTCGATACCTTGCCAACTGTCAGGCTTTTAGTGAATAATCATTGAATGCATAAAAAGCAAACGAGGGAAAAAAAAAGAACCCCTGACATAGAGTAAAAAACTATTTAATAAACATTCCATCTAACAAACAAATGAAATATCTGATATTACATGAGTTAAACTTCAGCTTTCTGATACCAGGAGAGGCAACAGATGAGATTTTCACGGATACGGGGTAAGAAGGAGTGACTTCACAGAAACGTTCACCATGAGCGAGCAGAAACAGGCTCCACGCTGACGAATGAAGCCTAAACCAATATAAAATATTTATATGTGCCCAAGGTTCCGCCAAGCCATCGAAGCAGGAAAACATAGGAGGCTAGCCTAAGATGAGCAGCCGTCACATCTGCTTATTGCTTTCCAGCAAGTCAGTGCTTTTTGGTCTTGGCAGAAGGAAAGAAAAAAAAGTGTGTACTTTTTACGGCGGCCAGGATGTGATCCTCTGACCCACTTGTGAGCTGCCATTAGCCACTAAGAAACCTCTCCAGATTTCTAACTGGAATTTCACTGAAGCTAAAAAGCATGGCATGCCTATTGGCAGCTATTTTGCTCCGGTGCCCAGTAGAGGCATTAGTTGTGACATTCCTATTCAATGGTCTTCAGTCCTACTGCTAGAACATGGCCACACTGATAGAAGAAAGACTTGAGAAGCTATTTGCATGTTAATTTTATAAGAATGGCTTACAAATCTCAGCGGATTTTCTCTGGACAGTGCCAGTTGACACTGGTTGCCCCGACATAATTGCAAGTTACAAACTTGATCTACGAAGAAGAAAGACTTGCTATAAACAGAAAATAAAAATACTACTACTAACAGCAGAAACAACAATCTAGTTAATCTGTGCAAATTTAAAGTAAATAAAAATACACCATATTTGTTTGTGGCATTTATCTCTATTCCCATTTGGAGTTTCCTACATATTGGACAGAATTCTTCATTGTTGTAATATACATTGTTGTAATATACATTGTTGTTTAATATACAATATAAAATAGATAATCTACATATAAAACAAAAAATGTATAATAATAACAAATGTATAATAACAACAAATACTTGTATAGAGGTTATTGTGTGCCAGTAACTGTTCTAAACATTTCACATATATTAACATATATTTACTCATTTAATTCTCACACTAATCCTGAGAGGTAGGTATTATTAACATATAATAATGTAATAATGTTTAACATAATTCATTATGGATTAAATGCCATTACAATAAAAATTCTGTTTTTTTGGTTTTTTTTTTGACATAGGGTCTCACTTTGTCACCCAGGGTGGAGTGCAGTGGCGCGATCATAGCTCACTTCAGCCTCGAACTCCTGGACTCAAGTAACCCTCCTACCTCAGCCTCTGGAGTAGCTAGGATGGCAGGTGCATGCCACCACACCTGGCTAATTTTTTAATTTTTATTTTTGTAGAGATGGGGGGTCTCACTATGTTGCACAGGATGGTCTTGAACTCCTAGGCTCAAGTGATCCTTCTACCTCATCCTCGCAAATCAATGGGATGACAGGCGTAAGTCACCACTTCCAGCCACAATAAAAATTCTTTATGAACAAAAGACTCCCTCTCTGCCCAAATCCTGGCCTAAGCAGTATTCTGCCTTGCCTCAGGGTCTAGGAGAAGAACACAGTAATCACAATAGTTCATTTTTTCAATAGAAATACCAAGAAGAATTTCAGACAAGTATCAAAATTGACCAAAATATGCAGATGAGGGTCAGGGTTTGAAAATAAGTAAGTAGTCTCACTGAGAATTTATTTTCCATAGGAAAGATGCACGCATTTCTATTTGAAACTCTCTATAGGATTTCCTGAGGCAGATCTAATCATCTAAGGAAAATGTACAGCTTGGTTGTTGTTTTCCTATTATAATCCACGCTACCTTTCCACCTATATGTATTAAAAGGCTAAATCTCTGCACTGAGCTAATTTGAGGAGGAGGGTGCAAGTCCATACCACAGCAATCCTGACTCTTAATTCATCCAAAAAAGTCTGTTATAAAACAAAAATCATCCTCCAAATTTCAGCTTGCTTGGACAAGGTGCTACACAGCATATGAGGAAAAAAGATCCATTTTGTGATCTGGCACATCTCTAAGAATACAGCACTGTGAAATCAGTGCTCGTCCTCATTTTCAATTAATCCAGTTATAACCAGAAAACATAATCTGATCTCACTTTCTAAATCCACGTTTTTAAGTGCTTACTCACTGTATAATCCTGGACAAGTTGTTCAATATCTCTGCAAGTTTCGATTTTGGAATTCTGTAGAAGTGAATTCTATCTCCATTGCTTATCTTCTCTGAATCCTTAGGCAATTTGCTTAATATTTCAAAGAAACAAGCTCGTATATATAAAACAGGAAAAATAACACTATGCCCCGTATGGATTCTGGGGAAGAATATATAAAATAATGAATCCAGTGGCCATGTGTTTACTGTCTCCACTGTGTACACACACATTACTCTCCTTTTTCTAATTAGGTTACAAAAAACTCAGCAAATTTAAACCATGGCATATCCCTAACCTGATGTCTCTCTACTTATCCTGCCTTGCTTTCTGCTTTGCACATGAAACAAACAACAAGAGACTATTATAGTACTAGCCCTTTGCCCTTCATCTTTTTTCTCAACTTTGTATCTTTATATTGTCTCCTCGGGTACAAACAGCCAGATGACTCCTATTTATCCTGTGAGATTGAGCTCAGCCTCATCTCTTGGAGGTAAATAACCCTGACTGCTTCCAATCTGGGTCGGTTCTCCCTCTGACATGCTGAAGTAGCTGGGCATGTTCCTCTGAATGCATGTTTATAGCTGCAATGGTATTGTACTATGATGTCATCATTAATCATCTCCCTAAACAGACTTCAATTTCTTTGATGTTTTGTATTCTTAGAGTACATAGCACATAGCTCTCTAAGTAAGCATCTATTGAATCAATGAGCAAGCCAGTCATATATTAGTTTTGTATCACTGAAAGCACTTAATGTTACACATTCAGTGACAACTCAGTAAACACTAAGTGGCTCATGGATTATCGGACTATACTATTTCAATGAAAAGACAATCTTTTTTTTTTTTGGAGATGGAGTCTTGCTCTGTTGCCCAGGCTGGGGTGCAGTGGCGTGATCTCGGCTCACTGCAACCTCCCCCTCCCACGTTCAAGCAATTCTCTGCCTCAGCCTCCCAAGTAGATGGGTTTACAGATGCCCGCCACCATGCCAAGCTAATTTTTGTATTTTTAGTAGAGACGGGGTTTCATCATCTTGGCCAGGCTGGTCTCGAACCCCTGACCCCGTGATCCGCCTGCCTTGGCCTCCCAAAGTGAAAGACAACCTTTTATATTGCAAAAACTAGTACTTCAGGAGTCGAATATTCTTTCCAAGAGAGTAACAACAATTTTCCCAGGTGACCTGGAAAAATACTTGACTAGAGATTTTTTTTTTTTTTTTTTTTTGAGATAGGGTCTTCCTCTATTGCCCAGGCTGGAGTGCAGTGGTGTGATCACGGCTCACTGCAGCCTCGACCTCCTGGGTCAAGTGATCCTTCCACATTAGTTGGGACTACAGGCATGCACCACCATGCCTGGCTGATTTTTAAATTTTTGGTAGAGACAGGGGTCTCAATATTGCTCTGGCTAGTCTTAAACTCCTGGACTAAAGCAATCTTCCCATCTCAGCCTCTCAAAGTGCTTGGGACTACAGGCATGAGCCACCGTGCCCAGCAAGAGATGTAATTTTAAGAATAGACTGCAGACCCCTATTCATAAGAAAGTAAGGAGTACTCCTGAATAATTAAAAGCTGTATTAGAATTAGCAATAAAAACACATCCACAGGAGGACTGATAATGTATACATTTAAAAGGCAGGATTCCTGCCCACATGAAAGTGTACCTGCTACAATGCCATGGGGCACAACTCTCTTTAGTGCTCAAGCACTTAGGGAGGCATATTAATATGACTCCTTAGTACTCAGATCAGAATCAGGGAATCACTTGTACCCTCGGGAAATAACGCCCTTCTTGCGCACTGTGAAAGGTGCATTTATTATCCACATCGGATTGATCTTGCATATTATATAGTGAGTACCGATACTTTATAAATCCCCTTAGAAGGCATGTGAGTGAACTCAGCACACTTTTCATTGAGCTTATAAGGCCTATTAAAATAAATAACTGTATCCAATATTTCACTTTTTAAAGAAAATGACAATTATAGGAAGGGAAACATTTAATATAATGAGACTGATCTAATAGTAAGGAGGTAGTCAGGTGCTCAGCCTGTTGGTGCATTATTAACTCTTTCTGGTCACTTGGGTAACATTTTGAGTACTGCACTAAAAGAGGTAATTTACTAAACGGTACCCTAATGGCCAGAAAGAGTTAATGTGGTAATCAAAAATGAGCAATTTACTTCTCATCAACTAATCCAGCTCAGTAAAATTTTTTATTAAAATGCCTCTGATACTGTTCAACTGAAATTTTAATTGAAAAACTGAAAGCCATTTAGTGAAAATACAGGAGAGTGGATATTACAATCGATTAATCCAGGAAAAGTAATGGCATGTCTAACCCAAGAAAGACAATAATAAAACAACTCTTATTGCAATTGTTAACATCAATGCCACCACTATTTCTGAATGGCCACCATGTGTCAGTCACTATTCTAGGTACTGTATGCATATATCACTGAATCTTCAAAATGGTAGGTTTTATTACCAGAAATGGAGGTACAGAGAGAATATATAGCTGAGCCATGACTAGAGAAGCCAGGTTTGTCAAATTTCACAGTCTATGATTATTTTATTATATGCTAGACTGCCTCCCAATACATACAGACAAAAATTTTAGCTTACTAGCTATCCAAATGATTTAGAATATGTTAGAAACAGTTTATTAAACAAATGCCCATTCCAGAGAAATCCTGATGTAGTCATAGTGCCAACTACGCTTGTATTTTCCTTGGGCTTTGGCCTGTTAACAAAAAAAAGAGTTAACACAGCAGTCCTGAGACGGCTTTAAAAGGCCTGCTTGCAAGGCTGGCCGTGGCTGGTGTCTGGGAACCCAGATTTCAGGAAGGTTCCCACCATTCTCAGACTAATGAGAGCAGCTCACCATGTTTAAACTGTTTATGCACACAGTGTAGTTTATGCTGAATCTGCTTTCCTTCCGTGAGCCTGGGATTTTGGTACATGCCAGGCGGAGGGTGCCTCCATGACCGGCCCCAGTAAAAACCTGCCCATGGAGTCTCTAACGAGCTTCCCTGGCAGAACACATTTCACACATGCTGTCATAACTCACTGCCACAGGAATGGACTGTCCTGTGACAGACACAGCAGAGGTCTTGGAAGCTTGTGCCTGGTTTCCTGCGGACTTCACCCCACATGTCTTTTCCTTTTGCTGACTTTGCTCTAGTTCCTCTCACTCTAGTAAATCTTACTTGTGAGTATGAGTAAGATATTGAGTTCTGTGAGTCCTCCTAGCAAATCATCTAGCCTGGGGTGGTCTTGGGGACCTCTTTTACTTTATGGTCATTGTGAATACTGGAAGTGACTAAAGGCTTTCTAATGGCTTTTAGAATGTCCACAGCCAAGATTTGTAGCACATCCTGGATTTGTAACTTTTAGCATTTTAAATTCATTTCACGGCCTATTTAATGTCCCCATTACTATCTTTTTATTTGCTTTAGGACCTAATTTTTTCACAGCTAAAATTAATTTCAGTTACTTATAACAAAACAATGTTAGCATTTCTTATTGAGTGTCTCGGAAGTATTTAACGGAAGTGAATACTCCTCTTTGACACACTTTCCTTTCTTGATTTCCACGATAGCACAGGCTCCTTGATTTCTTCTCACCCAGCCTCCTTCACTGGTCCATTCTCCTCTAACCACTCCCAGAGCTTGGTTTCGAGACCACTCTTTTCTCCTCCATCTACGCTCTCTCCAGAGGGGCCTCATTGACTGTGCTTTAAAAAATTCTCCTTTGAACAACAGACTCAAAGCCACCTGCCCATTTGACATCTCTTTTGGATTTAAACTTGCTATGTCCAAATCAACAAAAACGATTTGATTTCCACCTGCCCAGTCCCCTTTATCACCTGTCCTTCCACAGTCTTCCCCATTTCAGTAAATGGCACCAACTTCCACTGGGCATGTAAGCCAAACATCTAAGATTCACTTCAAGCTCCTTCCTTTTTCTCAACCTTCACAGAGAATCCATAAACAAGTCCTGCTAATTCTACCTCCAAAACAGATCCACTTCTCGCAACTACACTCCAGGCCAGCAGTTCTCAACTGGGAGCAATTTTGTCCCCCAGGGAGACGACATTTTTGGTTGCCATGACTAGGAGGGTGCTACCAGTATCTAGTAGGTAGAGGTCAGAGATGGTGCTAAACATCCTAAAATGCACAGCACAGCCCCACAATAAACACCTGTGGCCTCGAAATGTCGCTGGTACTAAGAGGAGGAACTCTGCTCGAGACCAAGCAATACACAGTGCCGCAGCACTTAATCGCTTGTAGCTTTAATGTGTACATTCCCCTTCTGTTTCACATATCCTTCTGAACTACTTTCAGGAGTAGCTTCTGGAACAGGGCAATATAAGTAAAATAGAAATATTACAAACAGCGAAAGGCAAAGTTCAACTAAAATCTGCAGGGTTTCTAAACACAATACTTTGGAGAGGCAGCCTGTTGAAAATGTGTGGCATGCATAAAATTTAGAGATAGTTCCAATGACAAAAAGAAAATATGAGCCTGCTGTCTTGAGTTTCAAGGCCTAATATTTTTTTCCTCGTGTTCCAAAAAAATTTACAAAAAAAGTCTCTGACTGTGAGATGAATATGTTTATGAACAAGTTGTGGTTGAGATGTCGGCCACATCTACAATTTAATTTTAAAACAGAAACAAATTCTCACTGACCGGTCTGAAATTCCCAGTTATTTCAAAAAGTAATTTTCCTTTACTACTTGGTATCAAGATACCTCGCTTACATATATACTCAAACCAGCCAACCACATAAAAACCTACTGGCAAGGATAGAGCAAAGGCTTAAAACAATGTTGGTCTCTCCTCACTAGAGCCCAATTTAAATCATCTGGCACCTGTACACAAGTCTACTTACTGTATTTATCACACTGCATGGTAATTGTTGACTTCTCTCTGTAACTACACTGTAAGCCATGACTTTGGTGTCACTGGCTAACTGGGATTTACATACAGAATACCTTAGCCCGTAAATTGGTGTTGAACAAATATTTGTTAAAATCATATGTCAAGGAATAAATGAACAAATGAATGAATCAATAGATGGATAGGAAAAGGGAGTGCTCCCTGATAATTACAGGGAGAAGGTTATGGTATGCCTTTAGTACTATCTAGGCCCCTGAACCAAATGGGGTGGAGTGGAAAAAATTTATACTACTGTAGAAGAAAGGAAAAAGAATGAAATGGAAGCTAAAAACTCATCCTGGATTCAGAACCCTAGATAAACATTAAAAGTTAGTGGGGCATAGCAGAAAGAAGAGGCCTGTCTTTCCAGATGATTATCTTTATTATACCCTGGAACTCCTAAGTGATAAGAAAGTTAATGAAAAATCGATGTTGAACACTTTTATACTTGAAAGTCCACCATAGTTTATCGATAAGACACAAAATAAGCCACAGAGATAATCTTTTCAGACCAAGTGATAAATTTTGGTTCATCTTAGGGTTCCCCCTCTTTAGAGCACCAGCGTTTCTAATGTTCACCGCCCTCCCTCCCAACTCCTTTCAAGTCCAATTATGGCACTAGCCCAGTATATAAGACGTTCTTCCTTTCTATATGAAAATATTGAAAACTAGAATCTACTTGGAAATCTCTTCAAAATGATAGGAACAGAAATCGACAAGTTCATAAGCCAAAGTGAGTTTCAGTCGCAAGCACAGAAATCACAAAAATTTGTTACTGCAGCTGAACGTTGACACAGGTAAGCAGAGAACGATCATATGTTAAGTATTTAAGGTACAGAGTAAATAGGAACACTGAACTTCTATCATCAAAGTACAATCTTTTAAATCCAGATTGTCCAACCCGTGGCCTCTGGGCCACAGGCCACATGCAACCCAGGATAGCTATGAATGCGGCTCAACACAAATTCATAAACTTTCTGAAAACATTATGAGATATTTTTGCTATTTTTAAAACCTTATCAGCTGCTATTGTTAGTGTATTTTATGTGTGGCTCAAGGCAATTTTTCTTCCAATGTGGCCCAGGGAAGCCAAAAGATTGGACAACTTTGCAGTTTAAATGATCCAAGTTCACCATACTGAGTGATTCATAGTAATACAAAATTGGTTTGTTTAATGCATAATTTACCTTAATAAACTGTTGTAATAAAAGAAGCATTTTTGCATGAATAAATGAGACTCCTATTTGTCCTCAGATTTTGATTTAAGGTCTTTGCTGATAAAAAAGAATCACTCTTCCCCTAAAACACATACATAGATCAGAGAAATAACCTATTTTTTCTTCAGAATTCTGTAATTTCATTAAATGTTTTATAATACAGTATTTGTATATCTTCCTCTACTAAATTGATTCTAGGAGCAGGCACTGGAGAAACGCTTGGGCCACAGAGAATGTGATTTTAAATAGTGATTAAAACTTCTTACAGCCTGGCCTACACTGTGAAACCCCATCTCTACTAAAAATACAAAAATCAGCTGGACATGGTGGTGCACGTCTGTAATCTCAGCTACTCGGGAGGGTGAGGCAGGAGAGTTGCTTGAACCCAGGAGGAGGAGGTTGCCGTGAGCCAAGATCGTGACACTGCACTCCAGCCTTGGAGACAGAGTGAGACTGTCTCAAAAAAAAAAAAACAAACTTTTAATATCTTGCTAAGTTTTCAAGATTCATTTTCAACATAAGAACACAAGAATATTAGGGTTGGAAAGGATTTTTAAAAATCTGTGGCCTAGGCCGGGCGTGGTGGCTCATGCCTGTAATCCCAGCATTTTGGGAGGCCGAGGCCGGCAGATCACGAGATCAAGAGATCGAGACCATCCTGGCCAACATGGTGAAACTCCGTCTCTACTAAAAACACAAAAATTAGCCGGGCGTGGCAGCATGCGCCTGTAGTCCCAGCTACTCGGGAGGCTGAGGCAGAAGACTTGCTTGAACCCGGGAGGCAGAGGTTGCAGTGAGCCGAGATCGTGCCACTGCACTGCAGCATGGCGACAGAGCGAGACTCCATCTCACAAAAACAAAAAAACAAAACAAACAAACAAACAAACAAAACCTGGCCTAACTCCTTATATACACAGGTGAGAAAATCAATGTTTACAGAGGTTAAGTGACCGATCTAAATTCACACAATCGCTATATTTCTTCTATCTGTGAGATCACGAATTGTAACATCATCAATCATCCATTTAATTACATCTTACACAGGGTAAAATGCCATGTTAATGTATATATATCCATGTACATCATTAGGTTTTTTTTTTTTTAACCCAACAGGTAATAGTTCCCCTTAATCTACATAATTAAATACGCTTTTTTTAAATTTGTTTTAGTAACAGAATCACAAGCCTTTCCTTCATTTAAAGTCTAATGATTCTTCTGAATGACTTGATCATCTGTAATTAGGTATAGCACCATGGTGACAACCACGTCATAATTTATTCCTCTTACCTGGCAGCAAGCAAGTTTCTTTTTGGAAATACATCCCAATTTCAGAAAGTTAAAAAACAAAAGTATGTTTCAAAATTGGAGGAAATAAGGTAGGCAACAAATAGCAAATGTATGTTAAGAACCTGTTGCCTTTTTATTTGACTGTATTACCTCCTTTGATTGTTAACTACTTTTGACTTCTTTAATTGAAATATTTGCTTTCAAGTCTAATACTTTAGCTAACTCATTATATCTCTAAAGAAAAACAATATAATTATCCACATTTCATTTGTCAGATGTATTATACATACCAGCAGATTTCCATATTAGGAGCTCAGAAAAAAAAATTAAAGAACTCAGAAAGCAGGGAAAGGGCTATTTAGTTTCAAGAAGGTAAAAGAGAGACAAGTAACCAATAATATTACATATAGTAGTGAATACAGCCTCAAGACTATCATCACATAGATTCAGGACTATCATCACACAATTCAACAAGCCAGCACGAGAACGGTAGCTACCTATGTTAATGAATAAAGATGTGCTACCATGCTAATCCGTTGGCAAGTAAAATAGTTAAGAAAAATGAGCAGCTATTGAGGCTCCATAGTAAATTAGTGCAATTCATTTATTCAGTCGGTCATTCAGCAAATGTGTTCTCTGTTTGAGAGGTGAACAAAACACAATTACAGCTCGACCTTCATGGAGTTTACATTCTAGTGAGGGTTGCAGACACTGAACAAAGTAATATTCTTCCTTCCCACTATTTTCTTTTCCTATTGCATTTCCTTTAACTTTGAGTGCATGTCTATACTTGACAACGATGTCAGGTATAGAGTCCCACTAACGGAAGAAGAGAGAGTCATGTGTTTGATTTGGCAAAAGGAAAGTAAAAAAAGAAGGGGAATGTCATACGATTAGACTATGTGCAGCACTACTGAGGGGACTACCAATCACAATAGGACAGTGAGAGGGGCAGTACATTTGAAATGGGATAGTTAGGGACTGCCTCTGTGAGATATGTAAGAAAGCGGCAAATGTAGCTGGGTGTGGCGGCTCACGCCTATAATCCCAGCACTTTGGGAGGCTGAGGCAGGCGGATCACAAGGTCAGGAGACCCAGCCCATCCTGGTTAACACCACGAAACCCCGTCTCTACTAAAAATACAAAAAAATTAGCCAGGCGTGGTGGCATGTGCCTGTAATCCCAGCTACTGGGGAGGCTGAGGCAGGAGAATGGCGTGAACCTGGGAGGCAGAGCTTGCAGTGAGCCCAGATCACGCCACTGCACTCCAGCCTGGGCGACAGAGTAAGACTCTGTCTCAAAAAAACACAAACAAAAGCAAAAACAAAAACAAAAACAAAAAGAAATGAAAGAAAGCGGCTAATGCAATAGGAAAACCTGTGTCAGGCATTGGAAACTGTAGAAAATAATCTAAATCAGTAATGAGTTGTTCAGTGTTTTCCTGATTATGTCCTCTCATGAGGCTTGAATATTTCCATATTACTTATCAGAATGTCTTTCATTTATCTGGAAATCTTGCTGGCTTCATTTTGAGTATGGTACTCCACTCAAGCAAACAATGCTGTTAACTGACAAAGAGGCAAGTAATTTGACAACTAAACTCCTGCAGGCAATCAATACGCATGGGGACAAGAGAACTCTAAGGGCAACAGAAATTCCTTACTAGAACTCCCAAATGTGGCAGATGTCAGAGGGATGGGTGGACATAAACACAGTTCTGGACAACTCTATAGCAGCATTACATTCGTAAGTCACATCCATGTGCTTTGCTTCATCAGAAATGGATTTTTTGAAAAGTATAAAGGACAGAAAGCATAGTGTGATGGAAAGTGTTTGGTCTTTGAAGTCAGATAGGCCGAATTGTATGTTTTGGCAACTATTATTGCAGGACTTTGGGTTAATCACCTAACTAACCTCCTCAAGTCTCTGGATCCTGATCTGTAAAATTGGAGATAATGTGCATCCAACAGCATGGCTGTGAGGATTAAATTTACATCTGGAACCAGCAGCTGCTATAGCTTCTGTTTTTGTTTTTAATTTTGTTGTTGTTGTTGTTGTTGTTGTTGAGACAGGGTCTCACTCTGTCGCCAAGGCTGGAGTGCAGTGGTGTGATCTTGGCTCCCTGCAACTTCCACTTCCTGGGTTCAAGCGATCCTTCCACCTCAGCCTCCTCTGTAGCTGGGACCATACCACAGGTGCCAGGTGCACGCCACCAGGCCCAGGTAGTTTTCTTTTCTTTTTTTTTCTTTTTTTTTTTGTAGAAACAGAGTTTTACTATGTCTCAAACTCCAGGGGGTAAGGGATCCATCCACCTTGGCCTCCCAAAGTGTTAGGATTACAGGTATGAGCCACTGCGCCTGGCCCTCTCTCGTCTTAAAAAGCAATGACTCTTGAGTTGGATTTACAAATATTAGTTTGGTTTTAAAAGAGGTCTGTGAGGCCGGGTGTGATGGCTCAAGTCTGTAATCCCAGTACTTTGGGAGGCCGAGACAGGAGGATCACTTGAGCCCAGGAGTTTGAGATCAGCTTCGGCAACATAGCAAAACTCTGCCTCTACAAAAAAAATAAAAAAATAGCCAGGCATGGTGGTGCACACCTGTAGCCACAGCTGCTTGAGAGGCTGAGGTGGAAAGATTGCTTGAGCCTGGGAGGTGGTGGATACAGTGAGCCGTGGTCATGCCACTGCACTCTGGCCTGGGTGACAAAGAGAGACTCTGACTCAAAAAAAAAAAAGCTCATCAGTGTAGAGGTATATTCCACCATTCTGAATGAATTAAAAGATGGTATACTGGTTCTCAATGCAAGATTTTTGACATGTCACCAATTTGAAATGATAACCCATTCAAGTATTTGGCAAAATAATTAATTGTACAATGACTTTTGCTTTCCTGTTGTGAGCATGTTCTTCTTCCTTTTTTCCAAATAAACCTCAGCAACTATTGTCTCCTAACAGACTGGACTTTAAACTTGGACTGCATCCAAGTTATAGGAAAGTGACGAATAACAGAGGTAATGGGAAGGAGTGATATTAAAGGGACCGCATTAACTGTCAGATTTCTAGCTCTTTTTTTTCCTATGGAAAATTCTTCCCTCTAAACTGGTTATATTCCTTTGTAGTATGTTATGATACATATGAGGAAAGTAAATATCCTATAGAATCTTTATATGATATTATAAAAGAAAGTAATAAAGTCAAATGTATTGTTTCTATTCTCTTCAATTATCCAATTTGTCTCTCATTATAATAATTGTTTTTAAATAGGAAAATAAGGGGAGTTGACTCAAATCTTGCCCCTTCCAATCCAGGTATGCTGTAACTGATATATATAGAAAATCTTCAACCAAGAAACAAACAGTAATAAAAGACATCAGAATGTATACTGTTACTAACACAAGCAACTTCAAATTGCCCAGAGCTTCTTCTTGGGGAATAACATTTTCTCTAATTTTTAATACTTAATGGAGAAGGTAGATCATTCCACGATGTTATGACATGTCATGTTATATTATGCTATATTATGCTATGTCATACTACAATACAGCAATTCTCTTCTCTTCTCAGTACCCACTAATTTACTATGAGAACAGGGAATGGAAGGTTGCCCCTACCCATCACATTATGCACAAAGGAACCTTACATGTTCCAAAAAAGGTTATAATTGGCTAATATAACTGAGGACAAAGCAGAAATAATTACTTGGTTGACAGGGCAAAAGCAGAAAGGAGAAACAGTGAGTCTTGATCAGAAGTACAGCCTTGGTGGCGACAGCATTCTCCCTTTGGTCTATGAACTGCGTCTGGACTGGAAGTGGAGGTCTCAATTAAGCATTACTTAACATGCGCCTACCCAACAGCACACACACACACACACACACACACACACACACAAAACAAACAAAAAACAAAATCCGCCAAATTATCCAATTTAAAAATGGACAAACAGCCCGAACAGACATTTCTCAAGAGAGACAGATGGCCAACATGTATATAAAAAAATGCTCAACATCATGAAGCATCAGGAAAATACAAATGAAAGCCCCAGAGAGATCATCTCACCCATGAGAATGGCTGTTACCAAAAAGACAAAAAACAACACATTCTGGCGAGGATGCGAAGAAAGGGAAAGGCTCACACAGTTGGTGGAATGTAAAGTAGTACAGCCGTTACGGAAAACAGTAGGAAGCTTCCTCAAAAACCTAAACATAGAACTACCATACGATCCAGCAATCCCTCTGCTGGATATCCAAGAGGAGTCAGTATGTCAGAGATATCTGTACTCCCACGTTTACTGCATAATTATTCACAAGAACCAAGATTTGGAATCAACCTAATTGTCCATCAACAGATAAATGGATAAAGAAAATGTGGTATACACCATGGCAGATGTATACCTATGTAACCTAGGTAACCAAACTGCATGTTCTACACATGTATCCCAGAACTTAAAGTAAAATTTAAAACAAATAAATTTTTAAAAAAGAAAGAAAGCATGGTATATATATACACCGGAATATTATTCAGCCAGAAGAATGAAATCCTTGTCATCTGCAACAACATGGATGGACATGGAGGTCATTGTGTAAAACGAAATAAGCCAGGCACAGGAAGACACATCGCTCATGTTCTCATTCATACGTTGGAGTGAATAAAGTGGATCTCATGGAGGTAGAGGGGAGAATGGCAATTCCCAGTGGCTGCAAAGGGAAAGCGGGAGAAAAGGATCAAGATAATTTTTGGTTGATGGACATGAAAATACAGTTAGATAGGAGGATTAAGTTCTGTATTTGATAGTACAATGGGGAAATGATAGTTAATAATAATTTACTGTATATTCCAAAATAGCTAGAAGAGAAGAATCATAATGTTCCCAACACAAAGAAAAAAATTAATGTTTAAGGTGCTGGATATCCCAATTACCCTGATTAGATCATTTACACATTGTACACATGCATCAAAATATCACATGTACTTAAAAATATGTACAACTCTATCAATAAAAAATATTTAAATTTTTTTCTCTTTCTGTGTAAAACATTCCTAGCCACTAGTTCTTAATAGCCAATCTGAGTTAGAACTTCATATGAGTCTCTTTTCTGAATGATTTTTCTAGAGAGTCAATTAGACTATTTTCTCTTTGATCTAGGTCACTTGTAAGAAAAATTAGTTTGTGAACATGGGAAGAGAATCTTGACTCTAACGAATCATGGAAAAACAAGGAAAAAATTAAATTGTCATGGACTATAATGTTCCTGGTTGAGAGTTAAATAATAATTGCTTAGAAAAATAAACCATATGCTGAAATTTTTTAAAAATACCCTACTGAGGCAGCAACATTCAGGATACTCTTAAAATGCATTAAAAATAGGGAATTATTTAAAAATAAGTGAATGCATTAAAAATATTTTATACTTCTCATTAAATTACAAAGAAGTGACTCCCATGCTTTTAATTTCAAGCCCATTTTATCTTAGCGACCCCCTATTTGCTACCCAACCTGTATGACTTGGCACTGGCATTTATCTCCCTGCTGGAGATTGCAGCCTTCTGCAGCCAACCTGTGGAGACAGTTATCTCTTAATTAAAACTCTACATGCAAATATAACAGTATGAAAAAGCATTGTTCCAAAAGCACATACAAAGCATGATAATTTATAACTGTACAATCCTTTTCATCTAATGTCTTAGTACCAAAGACAACTACTAAAGTCAGTGTGAGACTTCCCTCAGGAAAAGTCTACATAGCCAAATCCTGATAAATATATGAAAGGATAAGATGGGATAGATCTTCCTATCATCAAGTTGCTTCTCTGAAGAAGAATGCTGACATGTTTCCCTGTAAAGATAACACTTTGAAATATGTGAAACATTCTACAGAGTGCATGATACTTCCTTTCATAACTGATGATGACCCATTTAACCTTGAATTGTGAAATATATTTTCTAAGTTTTAGATGCTTCAAGGGCTAATGAGCTGTCATTACCTTTCTGATGCAAATCTGAAATAAAAAATGAAAGCCATCTTTAATAGGCTTCTGAATAAAGTTATTATTTATGTACAGAAGGAGCACATCAGTCTGACATATATTTGAACTTGGAGATTTTCTATTATTCCCAAGAAAGCTAAGAGCAAAAAAATTCTATAAAGCTGCAACAGCAAGGGAATTCACCTGGTTATCAATTACCATTAGAAAAAATAATTAGAACTATGGCCCATGAGAGAAGGAAAGAGCTGATGTATGAATTTCATATGGTACTATAATTATTTTTCTTTTAAGCCATTTTGTTATAAAAATAATAAATCACAAACTCTCTAGAAGATACAAGCTTATACTAACTTGTCCAGAACTAATTTATAAAGAAGGAAATTTACTTCTAGGGAAAAAAGTTTATGTTTATTTTGAAATGCCAACATCTGTTGTACCATAAAAGCAGCAGCCAAGCTGTCATGCCGGCTCATACCCTTAGCAGGAATAATTTAATGCACAACTCTTTTGTATCTGCTTTTTGAAAAAGCTAATATGTGAAACGAGATACTTTCAGTAAAATTCAGAAACGAGTGCTCAAAACTTACTAATATATATTCTGAAACCAAAGCAATATGAAATCTTTTAAGTTGAGATCAAACACCCTAAATACATACACATCTATGGGCTTGTTTAGACGC
Source organism: Symphalangus syndactylus (assembly GCF_028878055.3). Taxonomy (NCBI): domain Eukaryota; kingdom Metazoa; phylum Chordata; class Mammalia; order Primates; family Hylobatidae; genus Symphalangus; species Symphalangus syndactylus. The sequence continues at coordinate 155,699,998 of NC_072426.2, read as the reverse complement.
CAAAGATTGTATTTGCCTGTGGTGGAAATGAACCTGCTGATCCAGAGACTAGATTTACTATTGACTACTTTCTTAATTTTGTTTTCAGATTGTTTGCTGCTACAATGTAGAATTACAATTGACTTTTTTTATACTGGTCTTGTATCTTATGACCTTGCTCAACCAGAAATTTTTTTTTAAAGATTCCTTAGGAGTTTCTAAGACAAGATCATGTAGTCTGCAAACGAAGACAATTTTAGTTCTTCCTTCCTATCTGTATCTTTCTTTTCCTTCAAATTTCATTTTTAAAAAATTATCTCTAAAGCAATTATTTGCTTAATTCTATACATACCTATTAATAATTGCTAGCACTAACAGCCAACATTAACTATATCCAGCATCCCCTGCCTACCTATACCTCTTCAATAAATTTCAGAAAAAAAATTGCAAACAATCCTATAAACATTGGTAGTCACCAATGTTTAGACATTAACTTAGAAATTTTGAAATACGGAGGTTTTTTTCCCAAATACAACAACTGTATAAACATAAGTAGTCACCAATGTTTAGAAATTCAGTTAGAAATTCTGAAATATAGAAATATTTCCTTCCCAAATAAAACTATCCATAAAAATGTAAAACTTCAGGCCCTGTTGAGTTTTCTTTTCTGCTCAATACTTTCTATTATGTAATACTATAAGTCATCTTTTAATTTTTCTTGTTAAGATTTTTGAAGAGATGTACTGTGCTACAGCAGAAAGAGCACAGGTCTTGGAAGCAAATAGAAGTGGAATTCTCAGAAAGACATGGGATTGGATTTCAGCTCCTTCATTTAACAAATGTAACATCTCAGGCAAGCATTTTAAGCTTTCCTGGGGTTTCTTTCTCTTGCCCCTACAAATGTTTCTTGACATACTGAAATAAACTGTGCAGAGGGAAGAAAAATTTCTACCTTAAAAATAACAGAACGGGAGTATATGAAAATATTAACAATGGTTATTTCTGAGTAGTGGGATGTGAGTTTCATTTTCTTTCTTGTTTTTCAAATTCTTTTCTTTCCAAAAGAAATATATATGAACCACATACATAATCATAACTTTTTAATACCCATATTTAAAAGTTTTTAAAAGCAGGTGAAATTAATTTGAATAATGCAGTTTACTTAATATAACAGATCCAAAATATTTATTTCAGCATGGAATCAATACATAACAATAATTGACATATTTTACATTTCTTTTTTGGCACTAAAGCTTCAAAATGCAGTGTTTATTTCACACTTGCAGTTCATCTCAATTCAGCCTGGCCACTATGCAAGTGCTTGATGGCCACATTGGCTACTGGTTACCACACTGGACAGTGTAATGGGTGGACTGGGAAGGAACTTGCGTAAGTTTCAATATTTTACTGAGTCTTAGTTTTGGTCATAAAACCTGCAGTGAGAATTAGAAAAAACTTCCAGTATATGCCCCGTACACAGCAGGTACTAAATAAGTAAGTTATTATTAGTTGTTTTTCTTAATAGGTTTGGGATTCTCATGTACTCTTTGATTTTATTCTCTGTGTAGCTATATTAGTTTTCTATTGCTAAGTAACAAATTACCATTTAATCTTAGCCAGTTAGAACAACAAATTTATTATCTTACAGTTTCCAGGGGTCAGGATGGTCCAGGTCTGAGTTACTGGTCCTCTATTCAGGATCTTACCAGGTTGAAATCAAGGTGTCAGCTGAGCTGCAGTTCTCATCTAAAGTTTGGGGGTTTCCTTTTAATTCATCCAGGGCGTTGGCAGAACTCAGTTCCTTGCAGCTATGGGACTGAGGCCCTCAGGCCCTAGAGGCCACCTCTCTCCAACAGCAGCTTCATAACACAGCAGTTTGCTATTATTATTATTATTATTAGTTTTTTTTTAAGGCTAACTGGAAAGCATCTGCTGCTGCTTCTTATCTTTTTTAAGGGCTCTTTCAATTAGGTCTGGCCCACCCAAGATGATCTCCCACTAGATTAATGCAGAGTCAACTGATTAGGGACCTTAATTATGCTTACAAACCCCTTTCCCATATAACATAAGATACTCACCGGAGTGATATTCCATCATATTCACAGATCCCACTCACAGTCACAGATTTATACAGAATGGGCACATCCAGGGGTGGGAATCTTGAGGGGCCATCTTGGAATTCTGCCTAACACAGTCACCTTCTATTATACTGCCTGGTGTTTCTTGATGATTTGAGTGTTTCCGGGGTGTACTTGATTCCAATAAGATTCCCAAAGACTTTTATTACTATGAGGCCCCAGGCACCATGAACACAGTAGACTCCTATGAATATGAACTGAAGGCTTCCAAGGCTTCAGAAACAAAAAGAACAAGAAAAAGAAAAGAAAAGGAAAAAGATCAAGAAAAAGAGGATCTAGGGCATCTTCATCAAGTAGTGGTGTTGGTGAAGCAAGCAGAGACAGCACTGTTTGGACATGTAGGGGACTATTTGTATTTGTTTCCAGGTAGATTAACATGTGGTTTCACTCATGGTTATATACTTCTAAATTTGTTTTATATGCATTAGTAGAATTACAGCTTTTCAGTGTACTATGAGTATTTACAACACATTATTTTGAAATAATTGAATATGAATGTTAAGTACAGGTATGCAAATAAGGCATAAAAACTGGCTAAACTTCAATCTCTTCTCCTAGAACCATACTATGTTGACTATTATCTACTATGTTAGAATGAACTTTGTTTTTTTTAAACCAAATAACAGACTACAGAAAAGAGGCCGAAGAGCCTGTTGAATTCCAGTGCCACCGTGAAGCTCTGAGACAACAATCACGACACTTCAGAAGCCTTTTCCCTACTTTTAAATTATGATTCTGGCCGTTTCCATAAGCATGTCCAACTATGTTTTTTATATTCTTGGCTGGGTTTGGACATATCTTTGCTTCTGGCTCCACAGTAAAAGTGATGAAAGAAGTTCTTTTAAAATGCAGAGTTTCTATTCCTTTATCTTTTTTTCTGTTAAAAATCTAAGAATCAGTCACGGGTCTCATATTTTATAATCCAATAGGAATTACCGGCCTTGAAATTCCTTTTTTTTTTTCTTATACAAAATGCACTCATTCTTCCTACTCCAAAGAGGATGTAACCCCAGAGAAAACATGAACAACTCTCTGGTTTTTTTCATGTGATATACATTAATCCTACATTTTTTTTTTTTTTTTGAGACTGAGTCTTGCTCTGTTGACCAGGCTGGAGTGCAGTGGCATGATCTTGGCTCACTGCAACCTCTGCTTCCTGGGTTCAAGCGATTCTCCTGTCTCAGCCTCCCATGTAGTTGGGACTACTGGTGTGTGCCATCACGCCCAGCTAATTTTTGTATTTTTAGAGGAGATGGTGTTTCACCATGTTCGTCAGGCTAGTCTAGAACTCCTGACCTAAAGTGATCCACTCGCCTCAGCCTCCCAAAGTGCTAGGATTACAGGCACAAGCCATTATGCCTGGCCTTACAGGCATAATTCATCTGCTTACACATTACAGACTTTATGAAATAATGGGAAAGTACAGCCAACTCTAAAAAAAATTTGTAATAACTTTGAAAAAGAACCCTAATAAAAATTGTTCGGCCGTGAGGTAGGGAACTAATAAAGGCATTATAAACGTACCATTGGGATTTAGCCAAAGCACCCTGGAACTTTCTGTTTTAAGCAAATCTGAGAGTAGTGCTTTCAACAGATAAAACCATGACAACCACAATACCACCAACTTATGTTTATACATTTGTTAACTTTTTAAAGGATTTCGACACTCATTATCTCACTGAATAATAATCACAAGCCTGTGACATAGAAGTAGAGGTATTTTCCATTCAATTTAAAGATGAGACTGACTTATTTGATGCTTTGCAGAATGAATAGTTCTTAACTCACAGTCCAGTGCTACTCACTCACATTAATTCACTACTGCATTCTCCCACAACAAATTATGTGGAGATTTTTAGTCAACTCTCTGCCTAGGGTCACAGCTGACCAATGGCATGTTTAAATTTGTGGTAAAATAGCATCATGTTAAGACTTTTGCATTGACATGCTCTTCTCCTGGACTCAACAATAAACTTTTTGCTCTAGCATAACCACGCTATGACTTGAAATTGCAGATTAATGTAGGGTGAAAATGTGGTCATTATAGAGCTGCTTCTTAGAGCTGCGTGTGGAATCACAACGTTTTCTAATGTAAAATGTGAAAAGTTTATGTAGCAGATTCTATTTAAACCTTTTAAATGGGTATTAGACTTTTACTGTATCACAGATAAGAATATCACAAACTCATAGAATTGTAAATAACTTACAGTAGTAATTTATTCCATTTCTCCTAGGTGACTGATTCTAAATCATCCAAAATATGTATTAAAAATATGTATTTCAGAAGTCTCCTCTCCTTACATTAAACCTCATCCTTCTGCTTAAAGAGGTTGATATTAAGTCTCTCCAAACTAATTTACACCTAAGAAATATTATATACAGTAATTAATAAAATACATATTGTGTACATATGTACATACATATATGTATTCATATATATATATATACCAGACTACTTTTTCATCTTTCTAATCTAGGGCCACGGTTATTAGATGATTCTGGCTATCAGTTTCTAGGCTGTCCATTTCTAAGCTAAATAACTGAAATGGCTGTAATCTTATTTTAATTGTTCCTACTGTTTTTCCACATGTTCATCACTGTCATCTATTTCCTCTCAAATTCTCTAAATTCTTTTTTCAAAAAAATTCAGCAAACAACTATTCTGTCTTTAACATGCATCCTTGACAAACCACCCTGTTCCAAAGTTTTCACTTGGATTTTTTCTGCACCTCACTTAGTGACTGTCACCCACATCAATATATTTTCCCTTTAAGGCCAAACTCTCTGAAAAAGCAGTCTAACTTCTTTGTCTCACTTTCCTCACTTCTGATTCATTTTTCCCACCCATTGCAACCTATTCTCCCCTAGAACACTACCGAAATTGCTTTTTCACTTACCATGAGTGACGGCTTAAATGATAAATCCAGTCTTATTAGTCTGGATAAAAAATTATTGTGCATTATCAGCATTTGACACTGCTGATTATTCCCTCTTTGAAATGTTCTCCTTTCTTGGTTTCCCAACATTAATTGACTGAGTCTACTATTAGGATGTACTATTCCTTCTCACTTTCTCTTGCTGCTTCCTCTCTCTCTGTAAGCTTTAGAAATTTTAAATGTTTGGTATTCTATGGAGCAATAATCTGGGCAATTTTCTTGATCTTCATCTCAGCCCCTAGAAAATATCCCATAGCTTAAACTAACATCTGTATATTTATGACTTCTAAATCTCTTCAAGTCTGAGTTTTTTTTAATGCTCCAGATCAGCATTTTCCAAAGAGTGAGTTGTGACCTGTCAGTAGTTCACGAACTCAATTTAGTGGGTTACAGCACACATAAAAAATGAAACAAAATGAATGGCACAGACAGAAACTATCAGAATACATCACACAAAGAAAGGGGTATTGTTCTGTGAAATATGAAATCATATCTTCATATAGGCCCGGATGTAAAATGGACTTGTTACTGTGTTTCATAGTCATAAAAGTTTCAAAACCACTGTTCAAGACACATCTTCATAACTGCTCACTAGATATTTCTACATGGATGTCTTTCAGGCACCTAAACTCTGCAGGTTCCTAATCGAACTTATTATCTTTCCCCTTTTAAACCTCTTTTTCCTAGTCTGTTCTCTCACAGTTAATACTGTCAAGCTAGAAGTCTGTCAGTAGTCATCTGCTCCTTCCGTTTCCCTATTCTTCATATCCTAACACCATCAAAAACCTGTAATTCTCCCTCCTACACATCTCTCAATGTTCCTCCTCATCCCCATTTTCACTGCTTTCATTTAGGCCCACAACATTTAGTTTAAAAATAGTGTACTAGTGGAAGCTTTGAGGTGTAGTAAGGCCAGCAGAGTGGAAGATGACTGCCACTGAAATAGAGCTTGTTACTCACGGTTCCCAAGAGGAGGGGGCATGCCGCCCCAACAGGGCCACAAAAAGAAGCATCAGGGTTGGTTAGGAGGCAGAGGGAAAGAGGGGAAACCCTAAACAAGGCTTTATTGTGGTTTCATTGGGAAGAAATGGGCAAAACAGAGTAAAAAGCATTAGGATTGGTAGTTTAAATATTTTCAATTGGCTCTGAGGCACAAGGGCTCTCTGTACCTGGCCCTGGGGTGATCAGGGCAGGTGGATAATGAACCAGAGGGTGAAAGCCCACTAAAGGAGATGGTTGAGGTGTGTGCTCTGGGTTGATTTCGTTTGTTTTGGAAAAGTGCACTCGTGGGCGAGTTATTTATTATCTCTAGAACTGGCAAATACTAGGAGGGGCAGTCCCTCCAGGGTCCGAAAGGCCCCAGATGTCACAGTAACAAAACACAGGAAATAAGAAACACAGTTCCTCCACATCTGTCACTTGAATTATTGCAGTAATATTCTAATCCATCTCCCTATTACTAACTCTCTTACTACAAATTATCTTTCTAAAAGCCAGATTTAATCCCAGATCTATTTTTTAAAAACCTTACAAAATGAAACCCAAAGGGTTTGTTTTTTTTTCATTCAGGATCTTTAAATAGCTAACCTATGTTCTTTTCCAGCCTCTTCTCCCATCTTCTTTGCAAATACAACTGAAGAAAAAAATAATTCCATAATCCTATCACTAATATATCAAACTGTTTTCCATTTTCTATGTATGCTTCCTTCTAATTCTTTACTGAGTATACATTTAATTTTTCCAGGCTTTTAGTAAAGATGTAGCTGTTTTGTATTTTATGCTTCTAATGGTTTTCTAGTATAAACTTTCATGGTACGAATATGGTTTTTCTTACTTGCCTTTTAATAGCAGGAAAACTTTGCAGCAAGAGAAGTTTACGAAAATTTACCAAATTACTCCACTGTAGTTAAACACTGAGACTATTTCCAAAGGCTGAAATGAGGCTTCTGCGACCCTATCCTATCCTCACTTCTTCCTTCCCGCGGATTATTCATAAATATCCTAAATGTTAATACTGGGACAACAAGAATATATATATTTATGGCTTCTGACTCAAAATGCCAAAATGTTTTCTAAAATGATATCATGTCCTATTCCACCAAAAATTCATTCAGTATTTACTGACACTTCTTATGTGCTAAAACAGTACCAGTACAGACTTATAAACTGGACACTATTTTGATCTTCAAGGAGTATACAAACTACTGTGTTTCTGTATACTGTTAGTCTATAGCAATTTTACTGCCACCCTAAAGAGGTTAGATTGTTTCATGTTACACATTAGGAAAGGGAGGCTCACAGGGATTAAGTCACTTGCCCCAGATTAAACAGAGGCAGTTCAAGGACCAGGTTACAACTATCTGGATATCACTCCCAATATGCTCTTATTTTCAGAGTGTTTTTCCTTCTTATAAAGCAATTACAATACTTTTCGTTCATATATTCAAGGTAATAATCAAATGTTTTAGAAGTCTCAAAAATAGCTAATGCCATAATGATTTCATCAAATATTTAAAATCCTCTAATGCTCCTAGTAGTGACATTTGATCATATCCATCTACTTTGGTAAGGTAATGTGAGCTGTTGTAATAAATAAACCCTGAAATACTAGTGATATAACATGACAAAAGCTTTTCTTTCTCACTCTAACCTCAGTCTAATGCTGGTGTTCAATGGGACAACTTTCCATGTGATAACTCAGACGTGGGCTCTTCCCATCTGGTGACTCTGTCATCTTCTATGGTCCCTGAAGTCCTTTGCTTTTACCGTTTAGCAAGTAAAAAGAGACCATGGAGAAGGCCCATTTTCAGCCTGGTACCTCACTTCCATTCACGTTCTACTAAGTATATACTGACATTTAATTACATGTTCAGCATGTTCAGGATAGTGATATGCACAGTGGGTTGGTTTGAAAGGCTCAAAACATGGCTTGTTTGTTTTTTTTTAATTTATGGAACAGTTTCTATCTTCCATAAATGAGTATTTAGTATAGTATTTGATTTTATCCTAATTACGACCTACTACAGCCTCCTGCTGTCACAAATGCTGACACAAGACTCCTGGGTAAGGGGCAAAAACTCATGGCATAGCACAGCAAGCAGCATGAGTATTGGATTGTACGTTGGTCCCTTCGTCCTCCAACTCTGGCAGGCCCAAATGGATGCTACGCACACAATGGGCTTGTCATAGCTGAGGAACACTGAGCTTGGGGAATCCACTATTTGATAGTAAGTAGTAACAAGCCTGCTCTTGGCTAATGCCTCATCTCTCAAGGTTTCTTGCTACAAACCATCCTGAAAAATCTCCTGGGTAAAGAGCAGTCAGGGACTGACATTTTTGGCGAGGCCAGCAACAGTGTGCACGATGCGCTCAGAACCCATGGAAGACTGCCTCTCCTAGGAAGGATTTGATGTGGCTTACGAGAAGATAGAATATATAATAAGATTACAACATTAGAAAAAAATGTTGCAAAAGAGAAGCTTTATGGTTAAGACAATGCTATAGGGGAAGTTCATAGGCAGAAATACATGTCCAAGATTCTCTACAGTTACTAAAGACTGGCCAATAACTCAGCCCTGCACTTCCTGGTGGTAAGGACAAATAAGGAAATGTCATTGATTGTAAGATTCACATTATCCATAATATAATTAAATGCTACATGTATGTATAAGAGAACTTAACAGCATAGAATTGCCAACCAGAACTGGAATAACTAGAAAATTAATCAATTCTTGAGGTTAATCCTTAAAGGATAAAGAGGATTTCAAAACTAAGGATTACAGTGAGAAGTCTTTTAGGCAAGTGGGACATGACATAACCACATTGTAAAGGAGCTAACCAAAGCCAAGGGGTTTGTCTTCAGAGTAGAGAAAATAAGACTAGTGAGCTAGAGAAGAGCTAGAGCAAAAAAGGCTTGCACAGGAGAAAACACGTAGTACTGATAGAGAGGAAATGAGGATACTTTTGTAGTTTTCTAAGAAACACAGTGATTGATAAAGCAATGTCAACTAGATTCATCTGGCCATTTTATTAGAAAACAAAACACAAATAATCCAACTGAAGGGACTGAACTATGGTGGTAGCAATAAACTGGAGACTAAAAGTTGGTAGGAGAATCTTTTTTTTTTAATCTTATAGTATTTGGCAAAAACACAACTAAGATCTTAACTGACAGTGTGAATTTCTGTTTCAAATGTCTATCTTCTGGTTCAGGTTCAGAAATAATCTTAGATCTGAATTACAAACAATATACCCGTATCTCCCTACATTTTTTTCTTTTTTCTTTTTTTTTGAGACAGAGTTTCGCTCTTGTTATCCAGGCTGGAGTGCAATGGTGCAATCTCAGCTCACGGCAACCTCTGCCTCCTGGGTTCAAGTGATTCTTTTGCCTCAGCCTCCCGAGTAGCTGGGATTACAGGCATGTGCCACCACCCCCGGCTAGTTTTGTATTTTTAGTAGAGACAGGGTTTCTCTATGTTGGTCAGGCTGGTCTCGAACTCCCAGCTTCAGGTGATCCACCTGCCTTGGTCTCCCAAAGTGCTGGGATTACAGGTGTGAGCCATTGTGTCCGACCCATTTTTTACTTTCCATACCCTCATTGATTTAATTCTTTCCTTCTTGTTCTTAGACATGGCATTTGTTCAAAAGAGATATTCAATTCTTCTGGCAAAATTATTGAAATAATTATATATGTGAACGTAAAATTCTATGTAATATTTTCCTCCTAATATTCCAGAAAACTAGGAAATAATATTCTAAGTGATTTGTATATCATCACTTGAGCATCAAATAAATGTGCAAGAAAGAGTGAAGAATGAAAAAATATCACTGAAACGAAGCAAGCATTATATGGTGCTTACTATTTTTGTTAAAAAGGAAAAACAGCTTAAAACAAATCTTAGAACTCCCACAAGAATCTATACCTAGAAGTTATAAACAACAAAGGTGGCCCGACTGAAATGGAGTTAAACACATCTGAGGATACAGTGACCATCTGTGTCTCAGGCTCACTGTCAGCAAAGGTAATTTTCATTAAATTCGGTTTGAGATCCATTTGTACTAGACTGCAGGATGCGGACCTACATGCTTCACTGAAACACAAAGGATCCCTGCTAGATTATCACAGTCATTTTCATCCATGTGCATTAGAGTGAACATGTTAAAAATAACAGATAATTCCATTCAATTTAGTCACATCACAATTTACATGTGCATCAGAAGCAAACATTAGGGAATTAACAATAAATAATTATTGACTCTTACTTCATACTGCCACATTTTTACATGCAAAAGAAAATTTACTGGACGTTCATGTCTCATTATAGCTGGCATGTAATTTATTTCTCTGTTGGAGTTGAGTTTATCAACTGTTTCTGTCCATGCAGAGAAAATGTTCCTGCCTAAGAAACCAATACGAGAACACAGGTAGGAAGCTGAAAAGCTTAATTGAAATTCTAAGTTAGGTTGTCACTGTGATTCAAAGGAAAGAAGAAAGGACCCATTTCATCATTTATTTAACTGCACAAAATCTTTCTCATTCAATTGCACAAAATCTGACAGTTAATTGTACACTAATTAGTACCTAGCATATCATTATATCAGAATATACTAATATACATCTATCAGAAGAAAGGGACCCCATTATATCATTTATTACTCACCTGTGTGATATCTGAAAGTATATCATTCTGATTAGATACAAGGAAAGATAAATATTTCATGAAGTTGAAATAATGATGATAGTGATAATTATTGCAAAATGCTCTTTCAGTCGTTGTTGACAGTAGGCCAATTTAGATAGTTATACCTCATCGATGACTATCGTATTATTGGTACTCAACTGCCAAATGAGATTTATACAACCATAATCACAACGGAGCATACTCTTACAGGAATAGTTACTTTAATGAAACCAAGGTTCATAGACCTTATCCTACACAATACTTATAACTGAGAAAATTCAAGTGAGCCTTCCAAAAACCATCATCAATAACAACAATAATGATGGCTAACATTTATGGAGCATTTACTGTGAGCCAGGCATTGTCAATATTACATGTGGTATGTCTCATCCTTATAACAGCTCAACAAGATAGGTAGTATTTATCCCCATTTTACAAAGAGAAAACAGAGGCCTATCAGGGTTAAATGAACTGTTTCAGTCCACCCAGTTAGTTAGTGACAGAACTAGGATTCCATCCCAGGAAACCTGATACCACAGCCTGAGTATGAACCACTCAGGGGACAGAAACCATCTGCTCCAGGACCCATGAAAGCACAAATCTCTATGACCAGACTAGAATTTAAGATACTAATATACTCATCACTTAAGTATGTGAAATGATTAGTGGATACTATATAAGAATGTAATCTAAGGATATTAATATTCTAAGGCCTCTAAGATCTATTTCATCTCTTTGGCATAACTTGCCAAAATAAAAGACAGTAACTATATAGAAGACATTTGAAGAAATGTGTTTGGAAGCCCTGTATTTCAAAAGTGGAAGACTTCCAGATATTTGACTAAATCTTTTGCAAAGAATTTCATTCTCTAAGTTGAAAATTTATAAACCTCTGCTTTCAAAACTTCTCCCATAGAATGAGTACATACCAACAATTTAGTGTTCTCTCTTCAATGGGGAAAAAGCTTTAACAGCTTCCTGGACAAGACTAAATTAAGAAAATCCAATGCTTTCACACTGATTTATATAAAAAGAATTCTGATAGAATTGCCTATGAAAGAATGACTCCTGAAAAATCAAACTGAGGGGTTAGTTCTGTTTTGAAATATATAAGTCCACAGTAACTGATTTTTAAAGACACTTGGCAATGCGTTTCTGACAAGAGTAATGGCATAAGGGCAGATGTACTTGGACCAGAAAGAAAAAGAAAACAGTAAAGCTGGTAAATTCTCAGAGATTATGGGACTTAATGTTATTTAGACTAACTTCAATCCTTAGACGTAATGACGGAAGAAAAAGGGCAAAAGAAAAATTTCAGCATTCATTCTATGGTCTTTACATTTTGAATAACTCGGGCTTCTTTTATTTCATCTAATTTTAGTGTGCTTTTTTTTCTTAGTGATAACCTAAAAACTTAATACGAATGGAGAATAGCTTTTCAATTTCAGATGTTGATTCCAGTGTCTCTCTTAGGACTGTGACCTACTTTAGAGCTCTACTTTTTTGCAGTATGCAACCTGACTTCAAAAGAGGCTTCATGGATCATGAATATGACAGATAAAGATGTTCCATAGTAAGTGCCTATGAAGATTAAACACAGATAAGATAACCTTAACATGCTTATATTCACTACTATCAGGATAATAAAGGCCAGTGATCTTTAAGGTATGAAGAACCATTGAACTGACCGTTTAAGTACTATCAAACAGAGTTAAGGAAATTCAAAAAGACGTCTTCGAGCTCTTCCATGGAAGGTTTTTTTGTTTGTTTGTTTGTTTGTTTTGAGAGGGAGTCTCGATCTGTCGCCCAGGCTGGAGTGCAGTGGCGCGATCTCGGCTCACTGCAAGCTCCGCCTCCCGGGTTCACGCCATTCTCCTGCCTCAGCCTCTCCGAGCAGCTGGGACTACAGGCGCCCGCCACCGTGCCCGGCTAATTTTTTGTGTTTTTAGTAGAGACGGGGTTTCACCGTGGTCTCGATCTCCTGACCTCGTGATCCACCCGCCTCGGCCTCCCAAAGTGCTGGGATTACAGGCGTGAGCCACCGCACCCGGCCCATGGAAGGTTTTTGTATGCAGCTCCAAGCTCACCTACTCCTTACTCCTTACAACCTGATCATTCTTTCACCTTAATCTTTTACGTACAATATCTATTAGTTCATTTAATAAAACCTACTCTGTAAATATATTTGGAGTACATGTACTTATGTTACATCCCAACCAGAATTTAAAATATTTGAGACCAGGCATTCAGCTTTTGACTATTTTTTAATTTTAATACAGTATATAAGATTAAGATGTATAAATTATAATACGCATACCAGACACATTTTATTAAATAATAAAGAAGGGAGAGAGAAAGAGCAAGACACTTTTTAAGCACCATGTGCCAGGCCAGTGCTTGAATCTCTTCCTACGTTACTTCTCTTTATTATTTAACTGTTATTTAAATGTTACTACTCCCATTTTACAGATGGAGAAATTTAGCTTAAGGTAATGACAAGGTTGAATTTCAAGTTTTCTGACTCCAAAATATGCCCTCTTTCGACCACACCATATTATCTCTAAATATGGAAAATATTTCAAAAGTAGCAAGCATCTTCAGAACAAAAACAAAAACAATCAAAGGGCCTTACATATTATCAACATGGTTTTGGGGTCATATGCACAGGGCTAAAGTGAAGCTGATGCTAAGTAACTATTAAGCAACACGTTGTTCATGCTCAGTCGGAATTTTTCCTTGACTCCGTCTTGCTGAGGTCTTAATAATTTGTGCCTCTTTCTAGACCACAGCTGTTGCATTTATCTTTATTAGCAATCATCTCAGGTCCCTTCCACTTGTAACATTCTGGGATTTTTTTTTTTTTTTTGAGACGGAGTCTCGCTCTGTCACCCAGGCTGGAGTGCAGTGGCGCGATCTCGGCTCACTGCAGGCTCCGCCCCCCGGGGTTCACGCCATTCTCCTGCCTCAGCCTCCCGCGTAGCTGGGACTACAGGCGCCCGCCACCACGCCTGGCTAATTTTTTGTATTTTTAGTAGAGACGGGGTTTCACTGTGTTAGCCAGGATGGTCTCGATCTCCTGACCTCGTGATCCGCCCGCCTCAGCCTCCCAAAGTGCTGGGATTACAAGCGTGAGCCACCGCACCCGGCAACATTCTGGGATTTTATATGTGACGCATCCTCTTTTAAGTTTATTTCATACTCAACATCTACCTTTCCTTAGAGAAAATTAATGCTTTGCTTTAACAGGAAGAAACCTGAAGTCTGTCTCTTTCTACCTTGTTATGTAGGGCATGTTTCAGTAAGCACATGATGACAATGTCAACAAAGGAATGATTTATATTGAGCTGGTGACAATGTCATGAGGAAACTGAATCTACGATTTGGGTTTGAAAAGGAAAAGCAGGCCGGGTGCGGTGGCTCACGCCTGTAATCCCAGCACTTTGGAAGGCCAAGACTTTGAGACCAGCCTGGCCAACATGGTGAAACCCCATCTCTACTAAAAATAAAAAAAAAAATAGCCAGTGGTAGTGGGTGCCTGTAATCCCAGCAACTCAGGAGGCTGAGGCAGGAGAATCGCTTGAACCTGGGAGGTGGAGGTTGCAGTGAGCTGAGGTTGTGCCATTGCACTTCAGCCTGGGCAACAAGGGTGAAACTCTGTCTCAAAAAAAATAGTAATAATAAAATAAAAGGAAAAGCAGAGGAAGCAGTAAGAATTACAGCAATAAAGAAATCTTTAAAAAAATGTATAATAATTTAGACATTTAATTATTTTCCTTTCAAAGTAAGCACTTTGGAATGCTATCTGGCAGTTTTAAGATCTATATCACTCAATTTTAGGTGTGATATAGATTTTCATCTTTGCAGAATGAAATTTATTTTGGGAAATAAACATTATTTGGAGTAAAAAAATGCTAGGGTATGTAGACATTCATACTAAATTAACATAAAACTAAGACTCTGGTATATAATAATAAGACCATCGTAATGTGGCTTGTAAGCTGACTAATTCTACAGGAGGAGTTTCAAAGTGTTTCCATCAATATTGATTATATTGATACAAATTTATGGCTCCCTGAGAGTCCTGATGAGTTTATCAGCAAATAAGTATTATGATGTAATAAAAAACGAAAAACAAGTTTCATCAATCTCCCACATGAAAAACAGGAATAAGATCACCCTCCCAATATCAACATGCTGAGCTGGAAAAGAATATATAACATCATGATACCCAAGTATCTGTTGTATTATGACCTGGGCTGGGGAGATAATAAGTAGTGAGGGCAGAGAACAATGCAGAACAATTTACTGAAACAAAGTCTAAGATGATGAATAACTGACGGGAAATAACTGTAGCTGACAGACCAGGCTGGCATATTGCTACAAGAAGTGGAGCTGCTTTTTGCATTTATGAGGTTAGAAGCCATGCCAAAAATAGCAAACAGGTCTTTGAATACAAATTACGAATGCCATATGTATTCAGCATAGAAAATGCTTTAATCCCACCTAGGCCTCTTCATTCACATGCGAATAAGAACTAATTCGCTTTCAAGTAGGTTGACTATTATGTTACTTTTTCAAATGAAGGACAAACAAGAAATCACCTATTCACAGAGGGTGGCATCACCAACCACAACATATCTTGTATAGCTATTATGCTAAGTAATTCATTTACTCCAACATTTACAGAGGACTTAACTCTGGAAAAACATCCCAATCAAATCTGTATTTGGTAATTTGTATGAAAGCCAGCACATTAAATCAAGAGTCTTTCTTTATTTAATAAATATTTAAGAAGTCAGATTTGTAGTTAAGAATGGCTAATTTGATAAAAAGTATTTCTGTCTCTCTCTCCACAGAGCCTTTAATAATAGTGAAGGTATAAATCACAAAAACCAAAGAAAATGGATGCAGATTCATCAGTGGATGAGTGATTTTAAAATTTAAGAAAAAAAAAAGTTCCATGGGAAGGAAGGGATATTTAGATATTTTTGAGCAGTTTCCAGGTGTCAGGCACTATTCTGGGTACTGAGTACCCAGTAATAAACAAAAACCAAATTTCTGGGCTTGTGGTTCTTACAAATATTCTAGTTGGGAAGGACAGTTCATTAAAAAAATATGTAAATTAGATAATATGTCAGATAGTATGAAGTGTTAGTAACAAAAATAAATCAGGGAAGGGAAACAGGAAGTAGAAGAGTAATAAAACTTTAAATAGGGTGGAATCAGGGAAGGCATCACAGAGATGGTGATATTAGAACAAAGACATGAAGGAAGTAAGGAGTAAGTCTTGTGGATATCTGGAGTGTAGTAGGTTGAATTACTCATTAGTTTTTCTTTCCTCATCATATTTCCCATGCAATTTGTCTTGACCTATGGAATATGGGCTCACAGGGTGTGTCATAGCTACACAGAAGCTTTAAGTGCATTGGCTAAATTTGGCTCTGTCCTCCCTTGAGTTTCTGCCCTCTACCATGAAAACCACCTAATCTAGAAAAAAAATTTTTTTTTTTTTTTTTTTTTTTTTTGAGACGGAGTCATGCTCTGTCCCCCAGGCTGGAGTGCAATGGCGCAATCTCAGCTCACTGCAAGCTCCGCCTCCCGGGTTCACACCATTCTCCTGCCTCGGCCTCCCGAGTAGCCGGGACTACAGGCGCCCGCCAACACGTCCGGCTAATTTTTTGTATTTTTAGTAGAGACGGGGTTTCACCGTGTTAGCCAGGATGGTCTCGATCTCCTGACCTCGTGATCCGCCCGCCTCGGCCTCCCAAAGTGCTGGGATTACAGGCTTGAGCCACCGCGCCCGGCCCAGAAAAATTACCTGGATCTTAAAATGAGATGTGTGGACCTGAGCCTGCCAATCCCAGGAATGCCACTGCCAACCTGCAATCCTTAAGTAATACAAATTCTTCAGATTTGGGGATTGTTACTTGGGGCAGAAAAAAATGAGTATATATGTAGTAAGTGCATTTCATGAATGCAAAGACCCTGTAGCAGAAGTATGTCTAAACTATACACACAAAAAAGCAAGGGGCCAGCAAAACTGGAGAGGAATAACTGAGGGGCAGAGTCTGCCAATTGAACCCACTGAAACAATGAGAAGAAACCTGAGTCCCTGGAGACGCTAAAGACTGAACATCCCTGTAAGACAAATGGCAGAAGAGAAGTTTGGGACAGAATATTAGGGGACAGGTTGAAAGTCTAAATATAAAACCACACCCATCTAATGTAAAGAATTCCAGCAGCCATGTGTATACACTCTCCCCAGTCCTCATCCAAAGCAAGAAGCCAATGGTGTATTTGCTGGAGAAAAAGAATGAGGGAGATTTGGGGACTTAATGGAAGGCAGAGGTGAAATGAACTGTAGCTTGAAATGAGGAATAGTTGAACCAATAATTCCTTTCTCAATCTCATTAGCAGATGGATTGTCTAAACTTTGGACAAGAGAGCAGAAGATTATTTTAAGAAGAAATAAACCAGTTTCAGATAAATGACATTCACATACAGACGTTTGCAGGTAAGTATAAAAAAAAAAAAAAAAAAAAAAAGCTGACTTCATCCAATCACAAAACAGTGAAGCCCATCAATTAAAAGCTCCAACCCATGCCCACAGAGCTACAAATTAACCTTTAGCACCTCACAATTTAATACACATGAATAACCAAGGATCATCTGACATATGAGGAAAGAAAATATTGGAAAAAAGAGACCAAAATTAATGGATAATGCAGGGAACAGAAAAACTTAAATTGAACAACAAAAAATTGTAACATTCTCAGAATTGAAAGAGGATACGGTATCCAAATACAAAACCAGCATGTTATGACAAATAAATAATTAAAAAAGAGGTCTTGAAAATTAAAAACATCACGTCAAAATAAAAGAAAATTCAGTAAAAGAATTAG
Source organism: Symphalangus syndactylus (assembly GCF_028878055.3). Taxonomy (NCBI): domain Eukaryota; kingdom Metazoa; phylum Chordata; class Mammalia; order Primates; family Hylobatidae; genus Symphalangus; species Symphalangus syndactylus. The sequence goes on along the minus strand of NC_072426.2, from coordinate 155,682,362 downwards.
AAACAAAAGTAATCTCTGAGAAAGTAGAATGAAAACTTGAAAAGGAGAAAATGTGAAAGAAGAAAACTGTAAACTGGAGAATCAACAAAGGGAGTCCAATAGCCAATGAATGGGAGGCCCAGAAAGAGAAAACCGCAAAATAGAAGGAAGACAATTACCAAAGAAATACTCTAAGAAAATTTACCATTACAGAGGGTGTGAGTTTCCAACTTTAAAAGACCCACAGAGTACTTAGCACAATGAATGAAGTACACAGCACCGCCTCCACCGCCCCCAACATCCTCATGAAGTGCTACAACTCCTGGAACAAAGCCGCCATCCTAAATGCTTCCTTGAGGTGCAGGGTGATAGGGTTTAAGCAGAATATAATCAAGGAAGAATGACAATGGCAGTAGACGTTTCAACAACAGTAGCAGACAGTAAAAGACAATGGAGCAGTGCCTTCACAATTCTGAGAGCAAATGATTTTCACACAAGTGATTTTCCATACAAGTGATTTCCACAATTCACAATTCTAGCAGCAAACGATTTCATGCAAGTGGTTTCCATACAAGTGATCCAACAAATGTAGGGGCAGAAAAAAAGTTTACTTTAGATACTTAAGGACTCAGAAAATTTACTTCCCTTAGAGGAAGCAAATTAAGACTCAATGACATGCTCAAGTAAAAGAAGAAAAATCAAAGAGCTGAATGAAAAGAATAAATACAATTTGAGTACAATCTATGGCTTTAAAGTTAACAATATATACTTAACGACTAAAAAAAGTCATACAACTATATCACCAGAATGGAGAAAAGTATGCAGACAAGCTTATAATAAAGATGGGTCCTCATGTGACAAGACGTCAACAGATAATATTTAAAATGAAACATTAAGAAATAATGGTATATCATCAGGTAAAATGGATGTAACTATCAAATGAACAGCTAAAATTGTTGAGTAGTTGCTTCTGGATAAGGAAATGGGATGGGGTGACAGTACCATTCTTCTTGATGGACCTTTCAATGCTATTTGATTTACTATGTATCCAAATGACTTTAATTTTTAAAAATTTATGAAAAAACAAATACTCTAAAATATGGCTCAACTCAGGATATTTATAAATTCTGGATAAAACACTGTTACTATACCTAAGATGTCATGTAGTAGTAAGATTAATTCCCAAAAACCCCTCCAGTTTTAGACACAGCTTTAACTATTTTTTTAACCTCAAAAGCACTTTTGAACTCTAAATTTTTCTCTCTTCATTTTATATTTTTCATTGCCTGTTTATAGATTGATTTCATGTTATCAGGATGACTCTGCTAATTAAGCACTCTACTAAACACAGAAGGTGCCGCTGTTGAACTAAAGATACCTGTATTTATTTGGCTCTTAATACCCAAGCAAGACAAGTATTTGTTTGATATAACTTTTTCTAGAATTTTAAGAATGGATTAGATCATTCGATGACCAACGCTGTGTGCTTTCTCCTCACTTTGTACATACATAATATATGCTCACTATTCTAGAAAAGTCAGAAGAGTCAAGGAAATCAAGACTAAATAAAGAAATAAAGGAAATCTCTCCAACTCTCTCCACCCAGAAATACTAGGTTGTGCTTTTCCCACTCAAATATGCAGAGTATATATTAAATAAAAACATCTTCTGTAACCAATTTTTCTACTTAATATATCCTAAATTATCTTAATAATTATTAGAGATCATATAAATCTCTATCAGAACTTTCTAAGATTATCATGTGAAACCGTGTACTTTATTTAATCAATCCTCTATCCTGGTGGCCATTGAGATTTTCTTTTTTGGCAATTACAAACAATGCTGATAAATGTTCTCATGTGCTTGCATGCATGCATTTCCCTCCCCTCACATTTGTCTCTCTTACAATATGTTTGTGTACACATTTTTCTAATTATTTACTTAGAATAAATTCCTGAATTTCAAATATAAATTCCTAAATCAGATGATATATTCTTGCTTTAAAAAATTTTAAACATATACTGCTAAATTGTGCTTAAAGCATTCACCAGTAAATAATCCCATCAGAAGCATATGACAGTGATGTTAGCAATCTTTTAAAATCTTTGGCAATGTGAAAAATGAAATATATCTCACTGCTCTTCAATTTCATTAATCATTAATAATGCTGACCATTTTTCTCATTGTTGTTAGCTATCCATGTCCCTTACAAATTCTTCATTTTTCTATTGTGCCTTTTTAAATTTACTGATCTGTAAGAGCTCTTTATATATTAAGAATATTGACCCTCTCTCACACTTACCATGAATTCATTTACTTGTCTCTTTCTAAAGCTTCTTTTTAAAGCTCTTCTTTCTAAAGTTATCGTGTATTTTCTCAGTATTTCTCAATTAATTCATTGATCAATCCCCAAAATTTACTTGGGCCCATTATGCCTCAGCTACTTGAGTACTTGCTTCCGGGATTCCATGCTTCAGACATACAGCAGAACAACTTCTGACACTTAGAAGCAGTATTTTGATGGTTATATAAACCAGAAGTCGTATAAGTGTCTTATTTAAACAATTACTTCTCACTCGTTTGGATTTTGGCCCTATTGCCAATTCAGGAGGTACATGATGGAAAAAGCTTTTGTACATTTCCCTTTAAAATCACATACATACTTTATGATGACATTTACTATTCAATGTTTATGTATACAGCATTATTATAGTCTGTAAATGTTATAAAGAAAAAATATATTTTGGGAGAAAGGTAGTGGAGATTTTAGTAGTTGGGAATCTGGCTTGTGTTGGGTTTATTCAATTTTCAGTTCGTTAGAAAATGCTATTAAACTGCATATTCTGTCATCAGTTGTCTATTTCTTTTAGTTCTTAGGTGCTGTGAGCAATGAAAGTTCTAGAACTTTTTAATAGGCACTTAAGAAGTTTTAGTGAAGATGCATTTGCACTGCAAACATACTTTTTTACTTATACTACTTATTTGCTATGAGTTTAGGACAAGTAATGAAGATGATGTGAAATAATCTGGTGGTAGGCTGTGATGAAAAGGACTCACAAAAAGGGAACAGGAAAAGAGGCAGGAGGGGAAGGGTTTCTCTTTCTCAATATTTCTTCTTTGTCTTTATACTGACAGCCAAACCCACGGGCTCTAATAGAGTAGGGTAGGCAGCTTTTCACGGAAAGCCTTTGCAATGACATAAACCTGGGTTCAAACACCAGACAGTCTCCTTCTCAGTTCTGCGTTGTTGGGAAAGTCCTTTGCTGGAACTCCTGTGAGACTAAGCTATGCCATCTGAAAAGTGGGACCAACACTTCAGAGGGTAATTGTAAAAATTACATGTCCAGGTATCTTTTGCAATTGAGGCTGTAATTTATTCTCTTTTTTATTACCCTAAATATTGAGTTCTTTAACCTCCAATTTTAGTGACATTGTTCAGATCACCCTGGTTTAGATAACCTCATTCACTTCTTCCTTACCAGAGGAAATGTTTTTATTACCAAATCAAATCATTTCACAGTCCTATCACTGTTTAAGTACATTGAATGATCACAAACTGTGCAAAGTAAAAACTCTATGCCTTTATTTTCAGGCTTCTACCAGAATTATACTACTGAGCACCTCTAAGTTTTGGCAAATACTTGATATAACTTAAGACTCCTGAGATCTCTGAAGAAACTTGCCTGATGGCAAACTTTTCACAAATGCTGCTTTATAAACCATCCTGTGCACTGAAGTCTAGAAGTTTTTAAAAACTGACTCTTAATAAGATGCTGAGAATTTTTGTTCTTTTTTTAGATGGAGTTTCACTCTTGTTGCCCAAGATGGAGTGCAATGGCACAATCTCAGCTCACTGCAACCTCCGCCTCCAGGGTTCAAGCAACTCTCCTGCTTCAGCCCCTGGAGTAGCTGGGATTACAGGCATGCGCCACCACGCCCGGCTCATTTTTTTGTATTTTTAGTAGAGATGGAGTTTCACCATGTTTGCCAGGCTGGTCTCAAACTCCTGACCTCAGGTGATCTGCCCACCTCGGCCTCACAAAGTGCTGGGATTACAGGCGTGAGACACCGCGCCCGGCCAAGATCCTGAGAAAAATTTTAATAGAATCTGAGGGTACATAAGAAGCCACTGAAAAAGCTAATGGAAGAAAAGTGTTCACAAAACTGCCCAACTGGGTACCATCTCGGTGAAACCTAATTAGAGTGATGGGAATGGGTCGTGACAGTATTAACTGAACGTGGAGAACAGCATAAATATTCCACAATGTACACAAATTTCTCAAGAGGTGAAGATGAGTGATGAAGTGCAGTTTTCCTAATAGGCCTTAATTTCTGAGCTAAATTTAGTGTGTGTCAATTATCATTACCAACATCAAAACACTTACATCCGGGTGTTCATTAGGTGTTAAAGAAATTACGAGTCAGCCTTCCTTCCAAGAAGCCTATGTCTTAGATATATTTTGGTCCCACAAACTCTGGACTGAGAACCTCAACTCTTGTAACTATGAGGCATCATACGCTAATGAAGATAACCACTCTCCATCTCCCACAAAAATGCCTTCTCTACTTAATTTTGAATAGGAAAAGCATCATATGCACTGATGCCCCAAATCACCTTCTAACAATTCTTACTTTCCATGATCCTGAGTTTTCATTACTCAACAACTGATATCTAAGTATTCTTATCAAGACTCATTTTCTGGAGGAGTTACATATGCAAGGCTCTGTGAAATTCCTATCTAATCTATATACATCTAGGTTGATATATATATATATGTATTTTTAGTAGAGATGGGGTATATGCTACATATATATATGCATCACATGTGTCTACATAATCTATGTTTAAATGTCTACCTCTGATTGCTTTTTATGAAGAAGAATAAAACTTGACAGCTAATGGGCTGATATGATTGGTAACTATATCTAATTGTATCAGAAGCATAAAATTGTTGCCTGTTTTTAAAAAGCTAGGTTGCCTATGATTAGTCCTCTAATATTAGAAATGTAGTTCCAAAGCTCACTGCCTATTTGAATTGATGAGGAAACCTGCCACTTGTATGAACATTCAATTTCATAACTTTAACCACTAAAGTGATGTGTAAAATGTTCCATGTTTTTTAAAAACTAGTTTTAAAAGATATTAAAAGACATACTATACTTAAATTCAAGTTTTCTAGAATTGTTGTTTTGTCATTTAGTATAGCACACTAAAAGTAAATTTCTGGAACTTAGCATGGTTGAAAATATTTTTAAAAGCTGTAAGTGGGGCCGGGCGCCATGACTCATGCCTGTAATCCCAGCACTTTTGGAGGCCGAAGCGGGCAGATCACGAGGTCAGGAGATCGAGGCCGTCTTGGCCAACATGGTGAAACCCCGTCTACTAAAATACAAAAAATTGGCCGGGCATGGTGGCACGTGCCTGTAGTCCCAGCTACTTGGGAGGCTGAGGCAGGGGAATCGCTTGAATCCGGGAGGCGGAGGTTGCAGTGAGCTGAGATCATGCCACTGCACTCCAGCCTGGCGACAGAGCAAGACTCTGTCCCAAAAAATAAAAAAGCTGTAAGTGGATGGCTCCCAGTATACTTAGTATAACATGGAATTGCTTTGGAAACCCCAGAGCCCAAAACCACTTGTTAATTATTTATGCTACTAAGTCTACATTTTTCTTGTTATTCTGGTGTATCCTACAATATGTCTCATTAGAAAATCCAGAAAACATTCAGGGTGTGTTTTGACTCAAGTCTCAAAATCAATCATTTTAGGTACTTCTTTTGCGTAATAGAAATCTCTTCTAGTGATCCCTGGGACGGCTTCATTTCCTAGCACATCCAGCCTCAATTTGTCCTTACAGGTTTTTACGATAAATCGTAAAGCACACTCAGCAGGAGCTGTTCCGTGGAAATAAGTAGTTACGCTTACATTTTTAAGAGTTTCAACTGTGAACAGATAAGACAGATTTTTAATGAAGCTACAAATGACAAAGAAAACAAAGTAAATAAAAGCAAGTAGCTATGCATGGCACTAAAATCTACAGTGACTATAACAAGCAGAAATCAATCAAATCTCTCACCAGAACAACCTCTGTTTTCTTATAAAGCACAAAAATCACTTGAGCTGAACAGACAACAAATACTAACCCAAGACACACACATCAACTAATTAAAGGCTGATTTTCCACAATAGGGAAATGCCATTCCTGTTTATTGGTGTCTAAAGGCATTTTTTTTCCTCTCAGGAAAATGTATGCTTAAAGTGGTTTGAATAAATTCTGATATATCATTTCTGTAAAAGGAAGGGAGGAGAAGGTAGGGAAAATAACATTCCTAGTCCCTAAATAAATTAGCTCTGTTTAAAAGGGCAAGACGTATTCACGACTTTAACGGTGTCTTCCATTAAGGTGGAATAGTAATATTAAACCACCTCAAACTACTGGCAGAATATGAGTAAACCAAGAACAGTGAGACTGTCCCCTTTAAAAAGGGTCCGGACATATACACAAACTTTAATTCTATCATGCAATAAGAAAATGCTGAATAAATTAACTTTTCAAAGGGCCATTATACCTTAGTTCCTCATTACAGATCTCATTACAGGCTGTCTTTATAATGCTCACCTGACAATATCATGTAAAATGCTTAGCTTCTAAGGTCAGTCTAAATAAGAGAACAATTCTCCTATTTATAGCAAAGGATGAACTTTTCTCATTTAGATGTTTAAGCAGCTAACCCCTGAGTTTAATGTAATTAGGGAAGGGATATTCAATTTACAGTATCCACAAGTAATGATAATTAAATTGATCCAAAAAAGCTGTTGGTAAGCATAAGATACCTTTGTAATTACATCCTGTTTTCAAAATGACTTTAGTACTGTGAACTTGAAGCATTTCAGCAAATGAAGGCCAATACACATAAAATGAAAACTACAGTAGCTTAAAAGCTAGACTGTTTAACATAATGAGCAGCACTACCGGGGGGAAATCTTGAAAACATTCTATAACTCACCACGACAGCCTATGCTTTCTCCTTTCCTCTCACAAATATGCATTAAAAATAGGCAAGAGAGTCTTCCATTTTTCACCAAATAAATTCTTCATTCATACAGTCATTTTTTTTTTTTTTTTCACTTTTAAAGGAAACTAAAGAACCAGTCCCTCTTAATTTTTCTGTTATTCAAGTGGCTGGTCACAAGGTTCAGTTTTGTGTTTATTTGAAAGAAAAGATGAGAGCTATGAATCTGAAACCATCTCCCCTGTGAGTCCTGAAGATTGGCTAGGTCAGCATTCCACCAGGACCAAGGTGAAAAATAAACAAATAACCATGTTCACAGCAGCTGCAGCGATCAGTCTCTGGAAAATTATTCAGGCATTATGAGAAAGACAATATTAAATGCTGCCACTTGCAGCTTCACGGCTCTCTGAATATTCGCATCAGAAAGAGATGAGCACTTTAGGGGTATCATCAGAGAGCTCGCCCATCTGAGCATCTTCCATTAAGTTTTTGTCTTAAAGGAGGAAGGCGGGAACCTCTGCTTGACAGGCAAAAGGCTTGTCATAATTCATTAATATCACAGCCTTGCTCAGGTTTCCTTCAATGAGCCAGGCAAGATGCCTATGAAAAAGTGCTGAGCATACAACATTTCCAAAGATGCTGCTGTAATGAAGTTGGTACCACTTGGTGCTACTGCACTAGAGGCTAAAGACCTCCAATAGTATTTCCCATGTGAAAGGCAATCTAATAAACGTCGTCTCACTATTGCATAAACCAATAATTTCTGCATCAAATTCCAAAAGGATAGGTAAAAGAAATGATTTAAAACATTGCCAAACTATGAAAGTTTAAAAGTTCCTGGTACTATTAAGGCATACCTTCAAGTAAAACACAAATATATTCAATCAGGGAAAAAATTACTGGTCTTAATAAATGACAGAAATCTGAAATTATAGAATTCTTTATACCGCTGTTTCTTTTGACAAAATTATTTCAAGGGAATGTACAGAAATATCAATTCTGCATGATTCCAATTAAATGAGCAATTTAATATAAAACAGATTACATGAGTCCCCCCTTATTCGCAGGAAACAGCTTCCAAGACTCCCAGTGGATACCTGAAACTGAACCCTATATATACTTGCTTTGTCCTTACATACACCTAGGAAAGGTTTGATTTATAAATTAGGCAGTAAGAGATGAACAACAATAACCAATAATAAAATAGAACAATTATAACAGTATACCTAACAAAAGTTATGTGAATGTGGTCTCTCTGTCACAAAGTATCTCACTGTACTGTATGCATTTTATTTTCAAACCACAGTTTACCATGGGTAACTGAAACTGCCAAAAGTGATCAGGAGGGACTACTGTCTATACCAAAACACATCTGGTCACTAGTCATATTCATCTACGTTTCCAGAACAGAATATCATACACTGATTTCTTTTCATTTTCCTTTCCCAGTTTCTTGCTTAACACACTCAAGAAAAAGGAATTTGGTCAGGTATTTACTCTGTTTTCATTTACATGGCAAAAAATAGGAAATTGGAAAATGCAAGAAACCCACCTGGGAATCAGCAGAAAATAATACAACTAGCTATCAAAACAGTAGCGGTAAGAGGGGAATAGTACATAGACCTGCATACTAGTTTAATTAATTTTACTTTATTAAGAAATAAAAGTCATCTGTTCTATTTAGCCAATAATACGCTGAAGATGAATGGTTATAAATGTTTAAAAACCACTATTATTTTTTACAATTCTAGGTCAACATGATCGTGGGTTAGTGAATCAATGACAATTTCTTTTTAATAAGTGTCATTAACTTTATTTTAAACTCCAAATATAATATCTATTTGTTTAAAGTGCATGAAATCAAGTCTTAGCATTAATGTATATAACGATCATTAAACGAAGGTACAATCTAACTGAACAGAAATCAATAACTGTATTTAATGACTTCATGAGAAAAATAAATGACCCCCACACCCTTAATGGATTAGTGTCAGTTATGAGCAACACAACATCACATAATGCTGACACAGTCTCACTCAAAGTGGTATCACTTTTCATATGAGTGCCGTAAAGTCTTATCAAAGGAAATTGTGTTTTAATGCTATTTTGAATGTCATTTTTGAGAGGATTTTTACAATCCCATTTCATAAGGCATAAAGCATGCTCTGAATTGTTCCAAGGAGCTTTTGTCATTGGCACACGTACTGGGTCACCCTTTGAAAGCTTTCCAACAAAATGAAATCCTAAATATCTAAAAAGGATAACAATTTATAATATTACTTAAGCAACTAGTTTATTGTAGCTTGTCTCCTTTGAATACATATTCCCTCAATGGTACTCTCAGAATGTTTTTTTTACTGGAAGAAGCCCATGCTACATATATGTGCTGTGGCCTACTCCACACGTGCAACACATATGCTTCAAATACACTTAGAAACTGCTTGATGACAGAAAAGAAGGCCCCAAGAGTAGAAAGTTGATATGTAGCTAGCAATTTATCAAGTCATTAAATTTTCTAGAAAGTTTATATACGAATGCATTTTTCTTTCCCTCTAAGAACTAATTGTCCTTCTTAAGAAGGAAAATTGTCACGTCTTACAGCATAAAATTACAGAAAAATATAAACCACTCCTTCCTTTCACTTCTTGAAAAGATGCTAAAAATACCTATCCTTGTAATATCCTTTGCTGACAATTTGGCTTTTGACTGTAAAAAGAAAAAAAAAAAAGCTGACATGATGAAATAAAACTTTAGTAAATATGCAATAGTCTGGGTATTTAAATCCTATCAAGTGATGAAACCAGTATCAACAGAAATAACAATGATATCTTGATGCTGTAACTCAGTTTATTGTTATTTTCTCCAGCATAATTTAAAATTCACTTCTGACTGATTCAGCAGTCATCGAGCAAAACTTCCAGTAACCTCTCTGAAGATTTGGCACAGATAAGAAATTCAGAATAGGAACAAATGTGCAGTGATACACAGAAGCTACTACAGTATTTCTAAAAATAGCAGGGTTTCAGGCGTTCAGTGGCTTAGGATTCTCATGAAACGAAACTGAAAAATTCTTAAGATAGAACCAGGAAACTGTAGCTAAAGATTCCTGACTGACATGAATATTACTTCCTTTATCCCAAAGGATATAGTAACTTCTCGAGCAAATGTAGCATCATAATTAGTTATAATTGACTTTGTCTTTTAATTTTTAAGCCAATCTATAAATTATGGATTATTGTGTCAACTGGAAGACAGTTTCTGACACCATCCCGTATATCTCATTACCGTAATCAAAACCAAGTTCCTTATCAGGATAACTTTGCAGTCTGCCAGATTTTTAAATCATTTCAGGAAATGTTAGCTTATATTACTGAACCACTTGCACAATTTTAACATATGCTGTCATAATTCTAATGTGGCTTCAAATACTATTAAAATGTATAGTGCCACTAGGAATTAGAGGAGGATAAATTCAAGCTTATAAAGAGAGATCCTAGCCTTATTGTCTCTTATTTTGAAAACCACCCCATCTGGGCTACCTCCTTTCTTTTCTATACTCTGTCCCCATCCATCTTCTTCCTTCAGCTCAGCACACCTGCTGGGTATATGGAGTCCACTGCCATTCCTCTGAAATTAATGGAATGCTAGCATGTACCTGTTCTCAGGCACTCAGCAGGTGCACTTTACCTGGAACATTGGGAATCAGTGAAGCAACTGAAAGAGAAGGATTTATTTCTCTCTTTCCAATTACTGTTCTGCATCCCAATCCCTTCCTTCTTAATTTACACCAATGTCCATGGCAGTACCTGCTGACAGTGTAATGCAATACTATTGCAACCTGCCCCATCTCAAAAGTGGATTCTGTAGGTGTCCCACATTAACATCTATGGTGAACAGTTTAAAGCTAGTAAAAAGTATTTCCTTGGGACTTCTTATAATCAACTGAATATAATTCACCTTTAAAAGAAAAGACTGAAAAAAATACAATTTTCACTACCATGTTTCACAGATTTCAGTGCAATCCTTCAACAAATTTGAAACACTATCCGCCACTACCATTTGAACATTAATGAAATATACTGACAAAGATATAAATATAAATATTCTACATACCACAACTACCACAGTATCATGTTTATATAAATTAATCAAAAACATTTATGGCTACTGAGTTTGATCGTAAATTGTAATAACTTTTCCACAGAAGACACACACACACACACACACACATAAACTTCACTGCAATTTTTAAAGTAATGGTATTAAGCAGGTAGAGTATTGTTTAACAATATTCAGTGACATACATATAGGGAAATTTATTCACTAACCTGACAAACATCCTATGTGCCCCAAACCGAACCACAATTAATAAACATCTCCTAAGGTTGACATAAAATATTTGTCTGTTAATGGTTTTTTGGAGGTAGTTTTTTGCCTTAACATATACTTTATTAATTAAAAAGTACTGACCACACTGTATTCAGGGAAAAACCTCATTATACATTTTTGTTTGCAAAACAGTATTTAAAAACCAAGAGCAAGCTGACTAGCCTCGAAACTGAGTTCAGGAAAATAATTTAAAGTTCTTGATTTGCTACAGTGTTCTGAAATAGTAGATATGAAGTACTATGGACATCTGTGTAGGTTAAATTACCTTTTTATTCTCAAAAATGTTCCTTTACTATGTGCCCTATCCTGGGAAGGCAAGAGGCAAGGTAACAAAAACACAAGCAGGCATGAAGCAGAACTGCAGCGGCTGGGAGAGGTCATGAAATGACAGGTGTGCAGCTCAGCATCCAGTGTGAGCTGGTGCTCCCCAGGCCAAGAGTTAGCAAGTTTAAGCTTGATACGATGCCTAAGATACCACCAAGGTTGCCAAGTCCCTTCATTTTGTACCGCATGTACCCAAAGGGACCATCTCAGAAACTCTGTCATTCACAGCATCACTTTAAATGTATGTTTCATGCAATTTTTGGCATAACTAACATAGATAATGGGGTATTTTACATCATACAACACTTTGAGCACTCCATCCCATTCACTTTTCCATGAAGTCAAAAATTATAACCATTTTTCCCCCTGCAATCTGACATCTGTATGCACCCACTACAATATGATTTATTGTTTGGTAAACCCTTGACTCACAAGGCCCAGCAGAGGAGAGCACTGAGGATGCTGTCACCCAGCACTGTCCCTCATCAAGGCAAAAAAGGGCAGAATTTTAAAGATAGTACCAATTACCTCATATGATTACACATCCAAAAATTGATCACAGGATAACCTAAGTAACTCCTGTCAGTCTCAGCTGGTTATCATGGCTAGTTAAACATGACAAAAACAAAGCTATAGCTCATCTTTGAGAAACACTCTTATTTATTACTAAAATACTTGAATATCTACGGTTATTCAAAAGGCCAAGTATTTTACGTAACAACATCATCATTACAAAGATACAGCCCCCAGCTATTAACAATTTATAATACTACATTGTCCGAATGGTGGTCATGAGTTTCTAGAGGAATAGAGTGAGAATTAAGACATTCACACCTTTGAAATGTGTCTCTACTAAAGTCCTTCCTAATCTTCCCAGCTGAGAGTTTCTTTCTCCAACAGAATTTTGTCTTTACTCCTCTTATACATTTTATCATTTTCTACCTTGTATAATATTTTTTACATGTTTTGAGTTTCTCTATTAGACTGTTATTTCTATTAAGGCAACATCCCAGGAGGGGGAGAGAGGAGGAGAGAAAGAGAGAGGAAGGGAGGAAGGGAGGAAGGGAAGAAAGGGAAGGAGGGAAGAAGAAAGGAAGGGAGGGAGGGAAGGAACAGGGCGAGAGGAGCAGAGGGGAAGGGAAGGAGTAAGGAAGGAAGGAAGAGGAGAAAAGAAAAGAAATAGGCAATGTTTTGCTTAGGGAGCACATACTGTTAGCTTTACTGCAAAAGAATTTTGGATAATTTGTAAGCGGTAAGCAAAGGTTTCATGAAATTATGTTAGTCTGTTATATGTGATGAGAAAACCATCAATCATTTCAACAGTATGGTGTTTTTATAACTCAATATGGGTTGGTTTTTCTTTCTATTAAAGTCTAAATATTTTATACATGCCCACTATGTGACTTGGCATGTTTACCCCCATCCTATAAATCCACACAAACCCTGAATATTTAATTTACTACTAAAATAACCAAAGGTTATTTCACTGATCCTAAAAAGATACTAAACTGGTTTGGAAATTTCTACTCTAAATCATTTTAGGTCAGAGTAATATTTGTCTGGTAAAAATAATTACAAAACTGTAGCTTTAGAGATCACATATACATAAAAAATTAGAGAAGAAATTCAATTATTTTGAGAGGACACATTTTCCCTTTATTAGAGCACATTATAAAATGTACTATTTCTCATAAGGCTTCATGCTTTCAAAATAAAATTCTGGCTCCAAAAGTGAATATGTTTACTTAACAACTTAAGAGTCTCCCTTAACGATCAAATTCTTTCCACTGCACAAATAAAAACCTGTCAAGACTGCCAAATATCTTATGTCCAGAAAAGCATGTATACTCTGTTTTCAAAAAAGTAATAAAATCATTTAAAAATGAAGAGTACAAAGTCATCTTTTAAGTCTTGGATAACATTATGTAATTACTCATTTAAGAGTGAAAATGAATCATTTTTTTTCAGCAACTACAAATGACTGCTAGGCCCAGGTCCTTCAGTTCCTCACCTCTTGCTACCTCCGCTTCCCACCCCCACTGGCTTCTGTCCTAGCATTCTTCTAGAACTTTTAAATTACTAATGCGTTCCGGTTTCATAAACACACGTAAATTACATTACCTATTACATAATTTTATATAGTCTTCATTCTAGATCCCTCAACTAAAATGAAAACCTTCCTCTTGAAATTGTTTCTATCTTAGTATCTGATGACATTAGGCTTTCAGTTGTCCTGTCTCTGACTTCTTTCCGTGGTATTCATTAACTACCAGTGTCTTACTTCCCCTTGAACTGATGATTTTCTTCCTTTGTTTTCTTGGCTTGACTCCTCATATGGCTTTCTATACAAGATATAAGTAAAAGAACGAAATGAAATTGACATTCCCAGGTTTGGTCATGTTCTCCAGCACTATGTTTAATATCTCTATTTGTATGCAGAATAAAATTATACAGATAACTTACCAAGTCTTAATTTCAAAGCTCTTTATTTCCTGCTACATTTAGTCACTCATCTCCCCCTCTTCAGTGACACCATCTAAAAGAACTCCTTCTTGGAAATTAAATACATCACCAAATCATGATACTTTGTTTTTTTTCTGCTGGTATGTATTTTTTAGAACCCTCTTTCGATTTGGACAGCCACTATGCTAATTGCTTCAAGCCTAGACTCCTTTCCTGCCTCACTGATTCTGGTCTCTCAAACCAAACTGTTTCAACAATGACCCCCTTCAAGTGGCAGATCCTATTCCTTTGTGCTTGTCAACACAGTCTTGCCCATCATTATCCACTTGTGTTTCAGAGCTGTTTGTCATCACCTGGAAGCAATTAATCATTATTTTTATGTCCTTGCTTTTGCCATCTTATCCAAAATATACTCACTTCCTCATCATCTGTACAAACGTTTATCTCTACTTCTTGCAAACCTGGCTTAAAACTCATTATTGCCATACATAACTTCCTATTTTAACCCACCATATTCTAGAATTCCTGTTATAATTTGCCCAACCATTTAAAAGTTCTGTTTGCACTACAAAAACTGCTTCACTGCATTTAATAAATATTTATGAGATACGTACTATGTTCACCCACTGGGCCTGAGAATAAATGTTTGAATGAATCCCTTAAATTTTATTTAGGTCTCATTTTAAAGATATCGCAAGCATCTATCATGTGATTATGTCACCTGCATCAACTCCTTGAGGGTAGAGAAAAATCCTATTTTCCATTTTGTAAAATATGAACATCTAGCCAGTATGCTTAGCATTAAAAGGGCACTTATTAAACTGCACTGGCCAGAGTAGCCTAAATAGCTCAGTTGGGCGAGTGTTAGACTAAAGACCTAAACTGCACTGGCCCATCCAAATTATTTTCAGTGGTATACTTAATACACCAAGGTTCCAAATAATGAAACCAGAACTGGGTTTATTAATTCTACTGCCCTTACCAAATGTACATTATTTTGCATTAAGAAAATGAAATTACTCTATATTATTCTTTTTCAAAAATTTTAATTTGTAATCTATACAACCTTGATATGTGACAGTTAAATACAGTTAATCTGTTATCTATAGTAATTCAATGATAAAGAGACAAGTACACAAAATAATAGTAACCACAATAATCACCAGTTTCACATTTCATCCCGGGCTTTCCACACAGGTAACTCTGGTATCAGATAAGAGGAACATGAAACTATATTACAACACTAGTCTGCAGCAGTCATAAAAAGGGCTAGCTATGGCTGTTTCTCTTCCACATTGTATCCCACACTCCAGTGACTCACCAAATTCTAGAAACCAGGTGCAAGAATTAGCGAGTTAAAGGAAGTGTCTGCTGTGGAGCTCCTTTAACACTGCTGACATTCAGAACAAAGTTATGATACCGAGTGAGATGTGGAACTAGATGACTCACACAGAGGAAGAGAAAAGAGAAAACAGGGGGTCTCGTCATGTAATACAATGTTTTGTTCTGTTTCTTTTGCCAGGAACTGGATCTCTTTCTAGCTAAAATAACTAACATCATCTGGAAGACCCCCAAGGGACTAGATTTATCATAAAACCATTTTAGAAATTTCAGTTTCCTTAAGGCCAAGGCAGTGTATATTGAGGGTTATCTACATTAAGCTTAGCCCTTTACAGTAAGACAAGTC
Source organism: Symphalangus syndactylus (assembly GCF_028878055.3). Taxonomy (NCBI): domain Eukaryota; kingdom Metazoa; phylum Chordata; class Mammalia; order Primates; family Hylobatidae; genus Symphalangus; species Symphalangus syndactylus. The sequence continues at coordinate 155,666,510 of NC_072426.2, read as the reverse complement.
TGGAACACAACTGGATCACCCTCATGCCCTTGTCTGAGAAGGTAAGACACAGGCCCAGTGGAGACTCTTTGGGCTCTCCAGCAATAAAAGTGCAGCATGTGGGGGTTCTAGCTCTGCATTTTTCTGTGGCTTTTGTGATCCTGGACCTGACATAAAATTTCTATTACCAAGATTTTTGTTGACTTACTTTGATCAGCTTAGTGATTTTTGCAAGTAACTGTTTATTATATGAGAATAGCATCAACTATTTTAGGTAACTACTTGTATCAGTGATTGGCAGCTATGAACTATTAATAAAATCATGCTCCCCATTCCTACAAAGGAGGTGTCTCTGGGATGTGGCTGTACAGCCAGTTAATATAGGTCCTTGTTCCCCTATATTTTAAAGTTTATTATAGTAGCTAATATTTCCCATAGGGATGACCACCCACCTACCCTCCCCTCCACACACAATTAAAATACTTCTTAAGAATGAAAGGTAACAAAGTAGAAACTTTTGCTTTTTAAATTTTTTTAAAAGTATATTTAAAAGGGTTTTTAAAAGCCTGGATGCTTAAAAATCTTCCAGTGGCTTTCCATCAACTTCCAGATAAAGTCCAAATATCTCAGTTTGGTTTCCGTCTTTATGGTTATCCTTCCACACCTGCACTCTGATGGTTTTAATCTATATGCAGCTTCCCCACACTGTCTTCCGGCTCCAGCTGTGGACGTGCTACCTGCTCTGCAAAACCAACACCACACATGTCCCTAGCCCAGCTTTACTTCTCTTCATTGCTCAGGTATCAGCTTAAATGTGATTTCCTCCAGTAAGTCTCTATAGAATTCCCTAAGGCGGGCTAGCTGCCCATCTTCTGTGCTACCACTGAATCCTATACATAAAACTGTATTAACCAGTGTCATACTCTATAATCTCCTGTTTACTTGACTGCATTTCTGAATCGACTATAAACACCTTGAGAACAAGGATGCCGTCTTTCTCAGCATTGGATTCCAACGGCTCACACAGTACACCTAACACCAGCATTTGCTCAATAAAATATTACCGAAATACTAGTTTTTCAGATTTTAGTTTAAAATACCAAATTCCAGAAACCCACAAAGATAAGTCATATTAAACTCCATCACACTTTTTTGCTTCTATGTTCACTATTTACCTCTAAAGCAAAGTATCAAATATTGAAAAATTTAGTGAGACTCCAGTACGTATTTATATACGTACTGTATGTATGTATATATGTGTCACATACACTATGTGAGACAAATGTATTTATAGTTACTTGGTTAAATTTATTGATTGCTTGGTCAGGATTGAAATTGGGTATAATTGCATGTTACTGGATGAGGATGATAAATTTATATATAGTATCTTTTGTTTTGGAGTCTGAAAAAAATTATTTGTGAAGTCATCTGAAATGTTCATTTCCATAAAAAGTTGCCATTACACAAAGGGATCTCTATCATTCTTTTAAAATTAACAAGTTAATACTCTTACAACTCCAATATCAGCAGTTTTGCTGATATTGCATTGGTAATGAAGCGGAAAATGTTATATATACACTTATGTCACTCCTAAAAATATAAATGTGGACAGGGCTGTGAAAGCCATGTGCACATCCATTAACCAGAAAATATTGATTTATATACCATACCACAATTTTTTCAGTGCCTGCAAGGAACATGGTATACCTTTATTTATAGGAGGTATCAGATAAAATGTCTTCTTGAAAGTTTTTGAATTATTAATAGAGAAAACTATGAAAAACAGATTTATAATAAAGGTACTATGTATCTTTCTAAGTTAAAATGAAACATTATAAAATGTCTAACATGGCTTAAAACATGGAGTATCTGTGGCCATTAGAGAACTATTAATTTATTACTGTATATTAAATGATAATATTTGCATTATCCACTGTACTGGATTTAACAAGTTAATTTTGTCTTGTAATTCGATAAATTAATTCAGATATAGTATCAACTCAAGCAGCTTTCATGATCATTAACAGTAAATCACACAATTATCAGTAACTCTAAGAAGGACCAATTTGCATAACTTAACACATTTTAAAATGAGTACTCCAGTTCAGAAATAACACGACAGCTTTTATCATTAATTTATTTAAGATTAATATTCCTGACATACAAAATTTTAACAAACATTTCTCATAGGTAGGCACACGATCATTCAAAATTAATCCTAATCAAAGGGCAATTCATATCAACCAACTTTTAAAACTTTCTCTTGTTTTCCCCAGGTATTAAAAATAACCACATGGAACAAATAAGGTAAAGTATTACCACTGTTCCGTCAGTTGTGAAAGGGAAAACAAGGAAACACAGCCTATAAAATTGATTGGTAATGGTGCACTCTGTACACATGAGAAGTATGGTAATGATTCGGAGCCTTAAGTGTTAAGCCACACTGCCTGGGTTCAAATCCTAGCTCCACAACTGACTAGCTGCATGACCTCAGGCCAGTTACTTCATCTCTTTTTCACCTCGTTTCTTGTAAAACGGGTGGTAAAAATAGTGCCTATTTTATAGGACTGGTGTAAGAATTAAATACACTAATCTATGCAGAGTACTTAGAACAGTACCTGGCACTTGATGTTTGCTGCTATCATCACTTATTTGCTACTGTGTGGGTGTGTTTAGTCATTGTCATAAATGCTAGAAATAACTTGATAGTAAGAAACCATGAGTCCCAGGCCGGGCGCGGTGGCTCACGCTTGTAATCCCGGCACTTTGGGAGGCCGAGGCGGGCGGATCACGAGGTCAGGAGATCGAGATCACGGTGAAACCCCGTCTCTATTAAAAATACAAAAAAATTAGCCGGGCGTGGTGGCGGGCGCCTGTAGTTCCAGCTACTCGGAGAGGCTGAGGCAGGAGAATGGCGTGAACCCGGGAGGCGGAGCTTGCAGTGAGCCGAGATCGCGCCACTGCACTCCAGCCTGGGCGACAGAGCAAGACTCCGTCTCAAAAAAAAAAAGAGAGCATGAGTCCCACTCTCACCAAAGTAACAGGCTGATGTGGTTCGGGTTCATGTCCCCACACAAATCCATGTAGAACTGTAATCCCGAGTGTTGGAGGAAAGGCCTAGTGGGAGGTGACTGGCTCATGGGGGAGGACTTCCTCTTTGTCGTTCTTGTGACAGTGAGTGAGTTCTCGTGAGATCTGGTTGGTTAAGAATGCGTAGCACCTCTCCCTTCGCTCTCTTCCTCCTGCTCCGGCTATGTAAGACATGCCTCATTCCTCTTTGCCTCCTACCATGATTGTAAGTCTCTTGAGGCCTCCCCAGCCATACTTCCTGTACAGCCTGTGGAACTGTGAACCAATTAAACCCCTTTTCTTCATAAATTGCCCAGTCTCAGGTAGTTCTTTATAGCAATGTGAGAACAGACTAATGCACAGACATACTAATGGATATACTGACAACCTTGTTATATTGCTATACCTTTCTAGACATACCTCATTGTTGAGGTATATGGGATCACACATTGCTCCTTGTTATTAGTATAGTAGTCTCATTTCTAATTTCTAGACACAATGGTAAAATCACATCTAGGAGAACTGGTATCAAATGACCCTAATATTTGAGAAATTGAGTTGCTTGATCCTTCAGGCTCATTACATTATCTATATGACTACAAACTAGCATCAAGCCATTGCTTGCAACTGTCCTTCAATATGGCGTAAAGTGCTGGTATTAAATGATAGCTCTGGAAAATGGTACTGTTACATAAACATAAACACACACCAGTGCACGTCTACTATTTATTCCAACCATCTATTTCTGCTGCAGAGATATGTTGATAATGTGCCATGGAGACAAACACAATGTTGTTAATCCAGCTAAAAATCTCATCACTAGATAAAGCAAGAAAACAATTTTGTATTTTTGGCAACACATATGAAACATGCATTAATGAGTTCTGCTTTAAAGCTTGAATATGAAATTGCGGCGATATGCTCCGTAAAGAAAAAAATACCTGAAGAACAAACACGTTCTTTTCCTGTAAATATTCCTAAAGCAATATGGAAATTTGGGTAATATTCTTAATTTCAATGAAAACTTTAAGTATATGACATGTAGAGAGCTAAAACAAATCTAAAAGGAATCTGAAATCCAAAATTAATTCATATATTGAAGGTCTACACTCGTAACTGCTTCCTTGGATCTTTTTAATTTTAATTTAATGACCTCTTTTAAGTACACTGTGATATGTTACAAAGAAGGCATCTTACGGGAGAAGGCCATAAAAATAGACCATATTCCTGTGCAATATCTACTTACCGTGTCTGAAAAGAACTGACATGAATGCATACATCTCAAATAATGCAGGTGTGTCAGAGACAATGCTATCTTGCCATGTACAAGACAATGCCTATGTGTAGACATTTTCACAAGTTAGCAATGAAAATTATGCTAAAATTGCAAAAGGGTAAGAAAGAAATTTTCTCATTTTCAATTTTTCTTGTATTCTAACCTACAGTGCAGTGAAGATTCTGTTCTGCAATGCCAAAATTTAATCATATTGATATATTCCACAATAATATTTGCAGGATTAGACTGAAGGGTAATTTTTTAAAATCACAATTAGTGGTGGTACCTTCCACATTACATTCTGCCCATGTTATTAAAAGGCAAATAAAATCAATGTATGTATTACGTTCATAGGAACATACAAAAAATCTACAATATGGATATAAGCATATTAACAACTAGGTTTACTTTATCCTTATTTTGAAAGAAAAGGAACCATAAATTGAAAAGCATTATTGTAATTAAGCCAAATGTATTTATAGTAAAATAAGAGTTACCCCTCAAAACCTATTTTTCAATGAGTGATTCTAGCTCAGTATGTCTCAATGAAAATCACTGAATTTACATTATTTTTATAATAAAATTCAATGTATAATTGGTGGCTTTTGTTTTAGGTTCATAGGTAAAAACTGAAGTATAAGTTTAATTAACATTGCATTTAAATATACTCAATTAAGATACAGTATCTGCATTTACTTCAGTGTTGTGCACTGTCTAGAGAAATTTACTTCTTTGGCATGTCATATTTTGCCTTCCATTACAATAACCAGAAATGAAAGAAAGTAACAAAGAAAATATCACTTCTTAAATTCTGATATAAAGCAAAAAATCATTAAGTTATTGTTAGAAGTAAATTATAATTGTATTGTATTGAGTGATTGATTGACTGATTGATTGATTTTTGAGACAGAGTCTTGCTCTTGTTGCCCAGGCTGGAGTGCAGTGGCACCATCTCGGCTCACTGAAACCCTTGCCTCCTGGGCTCAAGCAATTCTCCTGCCTCAGCCTTCTCAGTGGCTGGGACTACAGGTACACACAGCCATGCCTGGCTAATTTTGTGTATTTTAGTGGAGACGGGGTTTCACCGTGTTGCTCAGGCCGGTCGTGAACGCCTGAGCTCAGGCAATCCGTCTGCTTCGGCCTCCCAAAGTGCTGGGATTACAGGTGTGAGCCACCGTGCCTGGCCTATAATTATATTTTAAAGTAGAAAAATAATTTTTAAAAATATCTCAACGTAAGTGTACAGTTGAGGATTTACCCTACTGAATAATGAATCTTTAAGCACAAAAGTCTGTTTAAAACAGATAACTAACAAGAGCTATACTTATTTCATAAGCATTTCAGAAAAGTCAAGGTAAAGAAAAAGAGAAAATGAGGTGTCTTCTTTATTGTTACAAAGTTCAAGATAAAGAAAAGCTATTTAACTTTTAGGTTTATATCTGGACTTTCTCTTTAACTCCTTGTTTATTGTTACATTTAAAGCTTGACTTAGAAATTAGTTTTTCAGTCTGTTTCTTTAAAAAATACATTTACAACTTGTTATAGAAACTCTCTTGGCCTCTCTCTGAATTATTTTTCAGAGTCTGGGTTACAAATTCTCAATTATTCACTTAGGCAAAATGAAATTTCTCAACTTCTAACCCCAAGCAATAGATAAGAGGATTATATTTAAAAAAAAAAAAGAAAAGAAAACGACTCTTCAAATAGACTAGTATTTAACAGAAAAAAAAGGAAATTCTCTCAACTACTTGTGCCTTTCAAAATCGATAAAATGACTCAGTGTATCTCAAAATCAAATACCCAATTCTCTGTTCCCTGAAACAATTGCCTAAAAATATGTCAGTTCAGATTTGACATAATAAAACCATATTTTAGTCATTGATAGAAAATTCATTTTGTGTCTAGAAATCCACCATATAAATTCAGAGTTAAAATACAAGAAGCCTAAGAAAATTTCATAAAATATCTATGCGCTTTGATTTTTCAAAAATGAAAAAGAAAAATTAAAATGATACAATTGTTTATTAAATAGCACTGATGTTTTCAAAGATACAGAGTTCCAAATAGAATCAGAACCAAATTTTAACTTTTCATCTTTACGAAGATACTTTTTAAAATTAAATATATATGCATATATATGAATTTAAAGCAAATGTGTTAATATGTGAGTTATTTAAGGCCTACAAGCAAACTTAAAAACTGTATTTCAAAAATAATTCTTTCACACTTTAGCAAAAGGAAATTGTGATTTTGAAACATACCATTAGAAAACTGGCCTGCTGTGTTTCTAGGATATTTTAGCAAACAATTAACGATACCAAGAGCCTCCAGCAGCTACATTTGCCAAAAGCTTCAGTTTGAAAGACTGGGAGAGTGAAACTTAAGATATTTTGTTAAATTACTGTAAAATTCTAGACTCCATTCATTATTTGTTAAATTATTATTATTGGTTTTATTTTTAGTGCCAATTTCACTAAGGAAGCTTAGGATGACCAAAATAAGTGAATCTTCCACACAGCTCAGAGAGATTAAAAAATGTGATGTCTGGAAAACCACTTTTAAAATTCCACAATAATATAGATTGTAATTCTCAAAACAGAATAACTGCTGATACAATTTTTGAAAATATAATCAAATACTTCCTGTTGCTATCCATCATACCCAAGGAAGAATACAACATAATAATAGATTACATGAAAAAAATCACTATTCCTTACTTTTGTCTTTTCTAAATACATTTATTTTCTAAATGTGCAGGCAAAACTTCAGGGGAAAAGACTATAATTCCATCAGTTTACTTATTTTTACAGAATATCAATATCATAAAAAAGGTTCTTATGTATCAGAAATCCTAAATCAATATATATTGGGTTTTCCCTCACAAGAAAATTATACCCCATTAAGAGATCAAAAATGTTTACTTCTAATTTTGAAGTTTTGTAGAATTCTCCATAGAATGGAAAATGACAAAAAACAATTTATCAGTAGATCCTATGGTTATTTATAAAGAATCAGAGTACTGTAAAAATAATATTTTCAACACTACAAATGAGGATTATTACTTCAGTTTCTAAAGAAATGCCTCCCTCAATGCTTTCTTCAAACACTCAAATCCCAGCTTAATAAAAACAAATGGCATTCCTCATTTCTTCAAAATTGCACGTTCGATATCATAAGCCTTGCTTTTTTAACAAGATACTACACTTTCCAATTTAGTAATTAAGTATTCATAAGCCTGAGTTTAGGCTGCAGTGTTCTGGGGATGATGGGCTGACTATAATAAATATATTCATAATCATCAAATTCATGAATTTATTTATATTAAAATAAAATAAATAAAAAGGTAAGTTAAAATAATATAAAAACATAGCCTGACTAATCCATAAAAGTGGTCTTTGGTATTTCATCACAGAACTAAATAAATTATAAACATGTATAGTATCATTAGAAAATTTTAACATTTCCATCCCTCAGTAATTCTACCCACTTCTGAAAATGACGGACTTTTAACTTGCCAAGCTAAAAGACTGTATTTTGTGTCTAACAGGAAACTAAACTGAACACTTACTATATTGTTAAGGAAAATTATGACAAGTATTGGGTCCAAAGTATTTTACGTACTGAATCTTTTAGTTTCCAACTACAATTTTCAAAAAATTGAAAAACATTTTAAAAGACAAACATTCCTTCAAGTAAAATATACCAGTAAATAAAATGTACCAAATAAGAATCTATCCAATAAAATTTAGCCAACAACCATCAATCATAAAAGTCTTCCATTCTTAAAATAATCCCCACCCTAATAAAACAAAAGCAGTACTTTAAAACCATACATTTCTAGAAACTCTGCATGATTAAATATTTTATCTATAATATCATAACTAGTTTTAATATAATCAACACAAAATTTAAGTATAATCCATAAAGATTTGAAGATAAATTTACCCAGGTTTGTGTATTTCCTTTCTGGTTGAAGAGCAGACATCTAGATAAACTTTCCAGGGTTGATATTCTAGAACAATAGTACAAAAGCCTAAAAAAATGCTACAATGTTGTATTTATTAACATATAAATTTTTTTACTGCCCTCTAGTGGCAAAGAGTCAAGTCACTGTATAAAGATGAAAGCCTGTGATTGGGAAGACTCATGGTGAGGGCTATAAAAAAATCCTGAAGAACAGAACAGCAAAATTTTACACCATATGTCACACTTCTTTACAGGAGATTAATTATTAAAAAAAATCTCTACATATGAAACTCAAATTTTATTTCCTAAAAATATTGTAAGAATGACATAAGCAGAATGAATATTAGCAAAGTACTGTACATCAACCGTTAAATATTTTAACTGGCACTACAATGGCACTAATATTTCAAAAAATAAAATATTCAATAAATTTTCACATGACATTAGAAAAAATTTGACTAATTCTTTAATTTTACTGGACTGGTTATTTTTAGTGTTTATTTTTAAAGAATGAGAATAGTATGAAAATATTTTCAACACTACAAATGAGGATTATTACCTCAGTTAGAAAAGTTATTTTTAATTTTTTAAAATTCAAAATTCTAAAGAAAAGTGCAAAAGTGTTTAAGTTCCACAGAAACAAGTAAGCTAAATTAATATTCAGATTTGTTTCTGAAAGACATTTTACATTTGAAAGTTCTCACTATGTATAAAATTGACAATTGGTATGATATAAAAGTATATATAATCTATAACTAAATTAACGTTTGTTCTGCTTTGTACCAAATTAGTCATAGGTTCTCTCCAGGTATTTTCCAGAGCATCTGCATAATTTTATTCATTATTTTTTACTTTGTTTTTCAATATTCACTTTCTATAATTAGAAATATGATTTAAAGACATAAAGTATGATTTTATTTATGATTATTAAAAAGAAGCATTTAAAAATAAAGTAGATGAACTGTTGTTTATCTGTGTATCTCAGATGTGATTTGTTGCATCTCAGATACAAAATGTATTAAACAGCTTGTGCTATATAAAGAAAATTATAATCCTGGAAACTTGGGTAATTTAATCATACAGCTTGTCTTAGGGGAAAATCGTAGAATGCAATCAAGAAATAAGAAAAGACATTATAAATCTGACAGGAAAGTCACTGGAGGAGGGATTCAAGAGGCCAGTGGAAGGGCCCTATGCAGACCCATTCTGAAAGTTTTTAACCTTTAGGAACTCTGTGACCATAAAAAATAAATTTAGGCTTGATATTTTTGTTTATTTGTTTGCTTTTACATGGTGTATGAACTATGCCTGGAAACCAAGGCTACCAGGGTCTTATAGGATCTCAATAAAGGTTGAACGCTGATTATGGCAAAAGATGGAAGACAGTTTCTTCACACTTCCTTCTGGGTAAAACTCAGAAAATAGTCACCCAGGATGCTCATACAAGGCTCTTTCTATCCAAGGTAACAATCTCTATACAACTCTCCAGTATTTCAAAGGTTCTAGACTGCAAAGTGCTTAAAGGTTTTGATCAAATCGAAGATTTTGAAGAAAATGGACAGTGAAAAGTGCTGCCTCTAGCACACTGTACCAATATACACAGGAGCCAAGGTCACTACTAAAAACAAATTAAAATACTAACTGTGGCACAATCCTTGAAATAAATATTTGAAGTAAAAATATCTCATGGAAATAGTCCTGCCTCATCTTCATTCTGCTATAGACAGCAGCTGTCCTCTGGCATGGAGAACCTTATAAACAGTGTTGAACACAGACTCATTTCAATTGGGTTTAGAAGTAGAACAAGCCTGTTCAGACTAAACTTTAAGAAGTGGGCATTAATAACCTTTTTGAAGATTCAAGTATGTCAAAACCGATGTCAGTAATGACCTCCTGTGAGACAACAGGAGAGCTGGTATTCTTCGGCTTCTCCCATCGATAATAAGTTCTTATAACATTTACAGCAGCTGATCTTCAAGACCATGTACTTTATCCGTGGAAGTATTGTTCAGCTCACTGTCAGACCTAAAAGTTCACTTCTGCAATTCATATAGAAGCTCTTAAGGAAAGCATGAGTAAATTCAGAGTATTAGAGCAATAAAAACTTGAGAAATGAAATATATGTGTGTCCAAACATAGAGATACATATACACACATGTATGTTTCTGTATATAATTTACATAAATCTTGGAAACATATAATGGGCTGCTGAAATTTTATGCTTTTAGTACCACTCTTTAAAAATAAACATTTTCTAACTCTTCAAAAAATTGACAATGAAAATATACATTCCTCCAGCATCAAAGAAATCATCAAGCCCATCTTAAATAATTTAATATGCTATCAGGTTTTCTTCTCTCCAACCCCAAACAGTTAAAAGTCATACACATAACCACTGCCACAACATCTATCTGTTTTTACCGACAAGAGATGAAAAAAGAAATACATCTGTTTTCTGCCTCTGGATATAGAAGAAATAAAGGTTGGCTATAGACTAAAATGGGTTTAAATACAGACATTCATTTTAAACAGCCACTAAAAATCTCTGGGGAGTTTCAGCTATTAGATGAGACTTCACTTAATCAAGTGTAGGTCATTTTGGAATGAGTCAAGTAGCACCACCAGGGACTTACCTTGGAATGGCAAATGCCATTTTTAAAAAGCAAAGAGGTTACACTTAGGGCTTCTCTACAAAATCTATTCTAAGTAATTTACACCAAATACTACTGTCCCATATATTCCACTTAAGCTGGAAAATATTCAAATGTACGAGAGACTGGAACACAGAGATCAAATTTTGAATACAATAGTACCTACAAGGCTTGAATTCTCTTCTGGAATCCAATTATCATAGTCACTTGTGGGATACTGAATTATTATTTATCCAATAAAGATGAAGATGGACACATCTGAGTGATTGTTCAATAGAGACAGACATTAAAACCATCTGTGACTACAGAAAGGTAAAATGTCTGATGAATTAGTCAGTGAAGATTAAATCCCGAGTGTGAGCTTGCTACTACTTGTCATTTTCGCAAGTTAAATTTATGAACTGAATAAAGAAGTATGTATATGTATGTAGATAGATGTTCCGGTTTCTAATAATGCAAGCTACCAAAGTATCAATCTTTTAAGAGCTACAAAATGCTTTCTAAATTTCCTCTAGTATTATGGCATTTCAGTCTAACATTATTAGGCATATAAAAACACATCCCCTATCATCAATGATATGATTTGTTCACTACAACTTCCATCAAGTCATTCTGTTGAATAGTTACACTTTCACAAAACTGACCCAGAAAAAAAAAAAAATTGGTCAGTTTTAAATAAGTAATATATACCAATAGCAGACACACCCATTCTCCATTCCACGACCAGAGTTTTGTATTTACATAATTTGACAATCACTGATATATTTTAAAAAGAATAATTTTTTTTAAAGAAATAACCAACTTTCAAATAAGACGGCAACTTAGGCATAGGCATCTAACAGTCTTCCGTTCTAATATGAAATGAAATGACTTAAAGATACCAAACCAGGGGATAACCTAACACTAAAGGAGCCCTCCTATTCCAGAAATAGTGAGGAATTTCTGCTAGATCCACTGTAGTCGTGACTAGCGGAAGGAAGGTACCTCCAATAAGTGCGCACTGCCCATCTGCAGAAGCCCTTGCAGTTCAGAGGACTTATATGGGGGAAATTTTAATGAAGCATGACTAATATACAACTCTTTTGAAGAGCTGAAGTGTGTAGATGGGAGTAGGTCTCAGAGAGATGGGACAGTATGACCTGCAACCATTATGCACAAGAGGACAACAGCATTAGGGAGCAGCGATAATGGGAAGGTTAAATGTAAAGCTAGAGGCACATATAAACCAGGTAAGTTCAATTAAAAAGAAAGCAGGGGATACAATATTAATATCAAATAAAGCAGAATTATGATAGAAGAAAGCATTCACTTAGATAAAAAAGCATATATATTAAGGTTACAGCCTACAATGAAAATATAATAGGCATGAACTCTATGTATCAATAAAGCAAAACAGTAAGAAATACGCACACAAAGAACAGAAACAAAACAATAGTGGAAAACTTTAACAGTTTAACAGGTCTTTTAAACCTCTAAAGAAGCAAACAGGCTTAAAAAGGATGTTTGGGATTTATATCGGTAATTTTCAATCTGGGACAGTTCTCATTGCCTGAGAATGTTTGCAAACGGGGTGTGAAGTTTTTGAGCTGCCACAATGTCTGTTAGCCTCTAAGGATACTTAGACTAGTGATGTCCCTAAAATGTAAGAGACAGTTTCTCAAAAAGAGGAAACATCCCATCCACAATGCTAAATAGTGCTCCAGCTGAATTACACTCACTCATCTAAATCATACATTTAAATATGGCTGAATGCATACAGAGCAAATGCTGATGCCTACAAATAAGAATATTTTTAAGTGCATTAATAACCATAATATGATCATTCATAAAAATGTACCATCTATTAGACCAGTGGTCTTCAAGCCATGGTATCTATAATCCTGTGAGTAAAAAATTTCTAAGGGATATGTAAGCCTGAACAGTTGCAAAGGAATTCATTTCAGGCCCTTATATTGACTTGGCTGATCTGGTACCTACAGAAGAGCTTTTTTTTCTCATCTATCTAGAAACTTACCATGAGGCAATGCCCATTCTAGAGCAGAAAATCAAAGAGCCAGGAACCATTACAATTACCACCTCATCTCATTAGGAGATACATTTCCAATTTTATTTATTTATATTTAAAATTATTTTTGGAGACAGGGTCTCACTTTGTGGCCTGGGCTTGAGTGCAGTGGCACAATCATAGCTCACTGCAACCTTGAACTCATGAGTCAAGCTATCCTCCAGCCTCAGCCTCCAGAGTAGCTGGGACTACAGGCGGTGCCAACACATCTGGCTAATATTCTTATTTTTTGTAGAGACAGGGTCTCGTATGTTGCCCAAACCCCTGGCCTTAAGTAATCCTCCCACCTCAGCCTCCAAAATTGCTAAGCCACAGTGCCTGGCCACAAATGTAATTTTTTTTTTTTTTTTGAGATGGAGTCTCGCTCTGTTGCCCAGGCTGGAGTGCAGTGGCGTGATCTCAGCTCACTGCAAGTTCCGCCTCCCGGGTTTACACTATTCGCCTGCCTCAGCCTCCTGAATAGCTGGGACTACAGGCACCTGCCACAACGCCCAGCTAATTTTTTGTATTTTTAGTAGAAACGGGGTTTCACTGTGTTAGCCAGCATGGTCTCGATCTCCTGACTTCGTGATCCACCCGCCTTGGCCTCCCAAAGTGCTGGGATTACAGGCGTGAGCCACCATGCCTGGCCAATTTTTATAAATAATAGTTTTTTTATTAGAGTGTACATGTTTGGTTTTGGATCAAGTGTGTACAGATTATAACAGTATTTGAAGCTCAAAGAAGATCATTTGTTTCTGAAATTCAAACAAGATCATTTGTTTCTATCTCTTAGGACCTTGAAGCCATAGACATTTTTCAAATATATATATATGACTGTGTTTGTTGCAGAAGAGTACGGTAAGTTGAACAATAAAGGAATTTCAAGAATAAAGATATATTATATCAAAATAAAATATTCCAGGAAATGTGGGATGAAAATACAAATTTCAAAGAGAAGAAATAATGTAAAATATTCTAGTGTTGAGGAGCTTTGTAAATTATTAATAAATACCTGATGGTGAGCATCCGATTGGCAGAGCATATAGTATTTATTTATAATTATTAATGGACACTGAATAACCATGATATAATAGAGGCCAGCAGTTCCAGACCAGCCTGAACAACATAGCAAGACTCTGTCTCCACAACAACAAAATGATACAATTAACAGGGCATGATGGCAGCTACTTGGGAAGCTGAGGTGAGAGGATAGCTTGATCCCAGGAGGTCAAAGCTGTAATGAGCTATGATCATGCCATTGCACTCCAGCCTAGCAACAGAACAAGACTCTTTCTCTTAAAAAATTGTGATATAACAATTTATTTAAAATATCAATATTTGTCATACACTGGAAATTAATCCTTTGCAATTATTTTTACTTGTGATGAAAAGTATTTGACTTCAACTTTAAAATGCGTGGGAGGATATTGAGTTTATCAAATTCCTTTAGTGAGTATGTAAGCAAAAAGTTTGAAGATTGCTATGTAAGAGGCAAAGAAAACCCTAATAAATCTTTAAAAAGCTTACATATACAAGCCACATTTTCTGTTATCAATGAATTAAACCTAGAAAGTTTTAAATAGTAAAAATCAAAATGTCTAGAAAATAAAATATTCAATCACAAAATGTACACAGAATAATTTTAAAAAGAACACCTACACATGGAATGGGGACAAAGTTGCATTTAGCAGCATATTAATAGCCATAATTATGTCTAAGAAAAAGAAGAGGATTAATAAAGATTAGAGTAGAAATTACAAATTAGTAAACTGAGAAGGTAAGGTTTGAAAAATATGTAAGACAGAGACCTCTTGCTAATCAAGAAAGAAATATAGAGAACATAAATTTGCAAACTTTAAGATGGGAAAATGGAAGTTACAGTTATATTTAGGCAGAATAATAAAAAGTTCAAGGTCTAAAAAGAATGGAGAACTAATTTATAGCCTCCGCTCTATAATTTACTCACAAGACAGAAATCCCTTGAAATTCAGAGTCCACTCAACAAATTTCCCCCTCGGTATCTTTAGTAATTAAAATGAACTACTCTTGTAACTTTTAGAGAAATTCTAATTGGAAATAGTGACAGAGGGAGAGTCCAGAGAAATATAACTCACTAAAATGCAATGACACCATCTTAATTACCTTTGCTTATAAGAATGATTTAATGAGGTTTTAAAATAAAAGTTGACTTCTGAGTACAATTTTTAAGAAAACAGGTGAGTAAGACATATGATACACTGTGATATCCTAAGGAACAGTGCTTAAATAATCTATTCAGCTAGGATTATTTCTTTTTTTTTTTTTTTATTTTTTTTTTTTATTTTAAAGTTTTCTTTTTTTTTTTTTTTTTTGAGAAGGAGTCTCGCTCTTTTTTTTTTTTTTTTTTGAGACAGAGTCTCGCTCTGTTGCCCAGGCTGGAGTGCAGTGGCGCAGTCTCGGCTCACTGCAAGCTCCGCCTCCCAGGTTCACGCCATTCTCCTGCCTCAGCCTCCCGAGTAGCTGGGACTACAGGCACCCGCCACCACGCCTGGCTAATTTTTCTTTTTTTTTTTTTTTGGTATTTTTAGTAGAGATGGGGTTTCACCGTGGTCTCGATCTCCTGACCTCGTGATCCACCCGCCTCGGCCTCCCAAAGTGCTGGGATTACAAGCGTGAGCCACCGCGCCCGGCCTCAGCTAGGATTATTTCTTAAGTACACTATTTCATGATATATTTATTTTATAATATAATTATAAGTAAAAGCATTTATACATGTTATACTTATAAACATATACTTACACACACACACACACACACAGGCATGTGCCACGTAACACTTCAATGATTAACCACATATATGATGATGCTGGTCTCATAAGATTATAATATTGTATTTTTACTGTATCTTTTCTGCTTAGATACACCAGTACATACCATTGTGCTACAACTGCCTACGGTATTCAGTAGAGTACTCTGCTGTACAGGTTTGCAGCCTAGGAGTAACAGGCTATACCATACAGCCTAAGTCTGCAGTAGGCCATACCATCTTGGTTTGTGTAAGTACACTCAGTGATTGTAGCGCTACAATGACATCACCTAACAATGAGATTTTCTTAGACTGTACCCATGTCTTTAGGCAACACGTGACTGTGTAAGAAAGTTCATCATACAGACACAATTCATAGTGGCATACTTACGCTCCTAACACTGGAAGGCCATTTTTCAATGTGTTCAGATAATCCGAATGTTCTTGCATTATCCCTATTACAGTGAAGTGTTTATTATGCTGAGGATAATTAAACAAGTTTTAGATTATCTTTATTTTCCTCCCCGTGGCCCAGCTTTTGGTCATTTCACTGCTCATTAAAATTTCCACAAGAAAATAGGCAGAAAAACAAACGCAAATAAAATTTGAGGCAAATATAATTGTATTCACATTGACAGATGTGGCAAACTCTGTTACTAGAAGATTCCGATACTAAAAAATAATACTGATCTTCATTTAAGTCACTTAAAATATTGCAACAAATCTAATTTCCTGAACACCCGGTAATTGTTGTATTCAAATGGAAAAGTTTCAGAGCTATGCAACTAAATGTGTTGCAATTTACCTGGCAATCATGGAGAGTTTTGGTTTGAGGCTAGTTCTCTAATGACTTACAATATTGAAAAGGTCTCAGAACAGACCCATTCCCACATTCCCATGGTGAAGTTTTAGAGCTTTCTACATAATGTATACACCCTAACTGACACAAATGTCCTATAGCAAATCCTTGCCTGGTGTCTACAGGGGCTCAAAAGCATGGTGGTCCTTACAATGTGTTTTATTTTTATTTTTGGCAAAGAGCAACCAACGATATGACCCTTTTCTCTTCTCTTAGCAGCCATTAATGTATGTTTTTCCCTTTCCTTTCCTCATTTTGAAATTATCTACATACATCCTATTCTATGGTCTAGTGCAAGTGGTCAGGTTGAAGTCCAGATACTTAACCAAAGGAGCTGTGTTCTTGGCATTCAGAACTAGAATTGAGAACTAGAATTGAGAACAAGAGTTTGGGGATGGTCCTTCTTATCATTCATATGTTAAATTGTGGGTTAAAAAGAATGTATGGATTACCCTGGGAAACTAAGGTATTGTGAGAAAATACTTTCTGAATTATAAACAAACTTTTAAAATACAAGTTTACATAAATTAGGGGTTGCCTTTCTCCGTTTGCTATAGTTTTTGATCATCACATTTACAACAGAACACTTACATATTATTTTCACTAGTTAATAAATGACTTGCTTAGGACAGTACAAATAGATAAACGACTTTAGGGGCCCAGTATGAAGCCAGTTCCTACAGCATATAAAATGCTTTCATGCTTTTTTTAAATGATGACCTTACCCAAGGGACAAGTTAGCACTCATGGTCACTTGGGATTCTAACTCTACGATTCTATTACTCATTTCTAAAATGGCCCTGTCCCCGCTGGATATTTTGTAATTAAAAAATTAAAATTTATAGGAACTCTTCCAGATGTCCTGGGATATCTGAGACAACAGAAAAAAAATCATTAAAATCATTGTTTACATTTATGTTATAAAACAGGATTTTACATAGATATCACACAGACTAGAAAGCTACTTTAATTTCTCCAAAGCAGATGCCATTATTTTAACAAACTATTGGTATAATGGAGAGAATACTGGGTAAGAATCCAGAAAGCTGGCTTCTAGTTCTCTTTTTTTTTTTTTGAGACAGAGTCTTGCTCTGTTGCCCAAGCTGGAGTGCAGTGGCGTGATCTCGGCTCACTGCAACCTCCGCCTCCCGGTTCAAGCAATTCTGCCTCAGCCTCCCGAGTAGTTGGGACTACAGGTGCACACCTCCACGCCCGGCTAATTGTTTTTGTATTTTAGACAGGGTTTCACCGTGTTGTCCAGGCTGGTCTAGTTCTCTTTCTACCAATATCAACTTATACCCATAGTCAAATTTCTTGACTTTTTTTTTTTTTTTTTTGAGATGGAATCTTGCTTTGTCGCCCAGGCTGCAGTGCAGTGGCACCATCTCAGCTTACTGCAACCTCCACCCCCCAGGTTCAAGCAATTCTCCTGCCTCAGCCTCCTGAGTACCTGGGACTACAGGCAAGCGCCACTATGCCCAGCTAATTTTTTGCATTTTTAGTTGAGACAGGGTTTCGCCATGTTGGCCAGGCTGGTCTTGAACTCCTGACCTCAAGTGATCCGCCTGCCTTGGCTTCCCAAAGTGTTGGGATTGCAAGCATGAGCCACCGTGCTTGGCCTAAATCTCTTCACTTCTTTGGGTCTTCATTTCCTCATGATCTTGGTTAAGTCCTTCTCTATCTAGAGTTATATATAACTCTTTTGAACTTTAATATATGAAATATGAATTAGGTGAACTAAAAATGCAGCAATTAATGCTTTAATTTTATTACAATAAAATTATGAAATTGGGGCATATGATAGCAGAGACTAACACTAAAAACAGAGACATGAAATCTCAGCTTGTTTCTTTTAGTTTTTCAAATTCATTCAGGCAGACATTCAGATGCTTATCAAGAATACTTAAGAATCAAAATAAACTAATCACACATAATGTTTCCATTGGAGATGCACAAACAAACATAACTTTCAAAAATCAGTTGTGTCCCTTCTGGCTAAGTAAAAAAGATCCTAAAATCATCTCATCGTCATTGATTTACTCATCTTTGTTTTAAATCCATATAGAGATTAATTTTTTCTTTAACTCAGAGTAACTGGCCAATAGTTCAAAATATAGATAAATTAGTGATTATCAGTATTGGAAACAAAGAAGATACGATGTTAATAGCCTAATCAACATGCACATACATACACACACACACACACACACACACACACACACACAAAAGCACACAGGATTTTTTTATTTTCAATTTACTTGAAGACTTCTGAAAAATAATGAAAGAACTTACGGGTACAGAGCCTAATATAGTATTGAAGGAAAATCTCCTAAAAGTAGTATGATGCCAAACTGCTATTCTGCTAAACAAATCAACAGAATTAAAAAAGCAGATCATAACAAAGGAATGTTTTATTTTCATCATCAGGAAAATTTCCATGTAGTAGTAGACAAAGAATACAATTCTGGTCAATACTAACAGACACTTGCAATGCAGATGCTATGTCAGTTTAAATAGAAGGATAATGGAAGAATTTCAGAACTAAAAAAAATCCAAACTATTGCTTTTGAAGGTCTTCGAGGCATCTGTTAGGGTTTTGTTATCCAGCCCAAGTCATGTAGTTGGCAGCTGAGCACAGATCAGGACTCATGTCTTCTGGCATCCAGCTCAGCACATATACCTCACCTTGTGCTTAAACCACACAGCCCCACCCAGAGCGGAAATCTGACCAGTGTCAAATATACGGAGCACCCTAATTTTGTATGAAAACAAGTTAACAAAGTAACTTTTGTTATGTAATGCCTTTCTAATAGTTTGTATTTTTTTGTAGAGACAGAGTCTCCCCTACATTACCCAGGTTGGTCTCAAACTCCTGGGCTCAAGTGATCCTCCCACCTCAGACTCCCCAAGTGCTGGGATTACAGGCATGAGCCACCATGCCCGGCTTAAAACATTTTTAAACTGGCAAAAGGTTTTCATAAATGTAATGCCTATTCATATTATTATGAATTTAAGTTTCATAGGTAAGATCATCACCCCTTCTTTCTCCTCTTCCTGTGCAACCTGAGGAAAGGAGGACATTCTCTTATGCCTGAATAAGGAATCTCAGTAGATGTCACCCATCTATAAACATTACAAAATATCAGACTGAAGTCCCTGATTTAGAACCCCTTCCCATTCTCCACCTTTATCTTGCTCCCCTAAAAAGGCATAAACCACTCTAACACTCTAATTACCAGATTGGATCTTTACAGGGTGTGTGTTCATAAAGTTGGGTTTAAACTATATTCCATGTCATTATAGTTCACATATAGACTCTCCTACTGGCAGGAGTGACCCAAAGTGGAATTCTAGGCCAGACACAGTGTGTGCCTGAGGCTCTTCTCTTCTCTGTGGCCTCCTTAAGTCCACTTCTCTGAAAGGGCTTTCCCATAACTAACTAACCAATAGCTGCTCTCAGAAAAGGACCTCATGCATCACTCCTTGGGAACATAACACTTTAGATCCCAGTATATCATTTATTGTCTTGAAAGATGATGACAAACCTCTTGAAATTCCTGACCTAGATATCTTCATTCTTACAGATAAATATGTCATGTGTTTATTAAAATATACTTTATGGATATTTATGGGTATCGGTTTTGGTATTTATGGTATCAGTTTTGCCACTTAAAACTGAAAGCCAAAGATAATTATCAAAATAAATTACAAATAAGCTTCATTGATAATCATAAAGTTCACTTATATCATTTCTCTTTTACATTAAAAATAGTTTATAAGTTTAAACCTTAAAGAGAAACTGAGGCAACAGACCATACTCACATAAAGTTTATTATAACTAATGACTAGGATACTCTAAGATGCTTAACTTACCACCAGAAGGTTTATAACTACATTTTGAGTGCCACAGCTAGAGTATGGCAGTCTCCAGAATTTTTGTCTCTAGTTTTTAAAATTCTGAAATAAATAAAGCATAAAAACTAAATTTTAATTTCCCCTATGATTGAATAGCAAACATTCAAAATTCTATGGCTGGCTTACTAGCACTTCCCATAATGTGAGACTCTTGGGAGAAAAGAAACATAAGTCAGTTTTGGCAGATAAAATATCTTTAAAGAATAGGAGTGTGAAGGCAAGAATGCTCAATTCTAATGTATCTAAACCCCCTAAGGAATGGGAAAGGAAAAAAAAAAACTGAAGACAGCAAAGAGAAGCATTTTTTACCTTCCTGTATCCTTTTCCTCTGTAGTAAGTTGGAAAGCGTGCCCTCAAAATTCATGGCCACCAAGAAGCTCAGAATGTGACCTTATTTGGAAATATGGTCCTTGGCGTATAATTGGTTAAGATGAGGTCATTCCGGATTAGAGCAGCTCTAAATCCAAAGACAGGATTCTTATAAGATAAATGGACACGCAGAGGCTGGAAACTGGCTCACACCTGTAATCCCAGCACTTCGGGAGGCCAAGGCAGGAGGATCGCTTGAGCCCAGGAGTTCGAGACTAGCCTCAGCAATATAGGGAGACCCCACCTCTACAAAAAATATTTAAAAATTAGCCAGGCGTGGTGGCACACACCTGCAGTCCCAGCTACCTGGGAGGCTGAGGTGGGAGGATCACCTGAGCCTCACAGAGACACAGAAGAAAGAAGTCCACATGAAAATGGAGGTAAAATGATGCAGGTGCAAGCCAAAGAATGTCTGGGCAACCAGAGTTGGAAGAAGCAGGGGAGGATTCTTCCCTAGAGTCTTCAGAGGAAGCACGGCTGTGTCGACACCTTGATTTTGGTTGTCTAGCCTCTAAAACTGTGAGAGACTACAATTCTGTTGTTTTAAGCCACTCAGACTGAGCAATTAATTATGGGAGCCCTAGGGAACGATTATACCCTTAAATGCATAAACACCCAGTGAATGAAGAATTACATCTTTCTTGCACCCATACAGTGCTTTTGTTTTGTCTTCATGTATTTTTTGGTGATTTACACTGAGGTTTAAACTAATCCATCAGCCTAACAGCCTAATAAACCATAACATACTTTGGTTTCAGCCTTCAATAATAGTTCCGGTTTATCTATGTTTAGTCAAGCTTAATAGACAAATGAGACTTGGGTGTACTTTGGCCTCTTATATTAAAAAAATAGAAGAAAACATTCTCAATAAAAATTTTAAAACTAAAAACTTTAAAGACATTTTATTTTATATGCAACTGGTCAATATTTATTAAATTATATGAGTTACAGTATTATAAAAACTGTTGCTTTTACTTTCTTACTACACTGTATATAGTTAGTAGTGAATTTCCTGTATCTTATATTATTAATAATAAAGCACTGATGTCAGAAACATAGTAGGTACTCAGTAAATACTTATTAAATTGAATTGAAGACTCTAGCAGTATACTCTTTTTATAAATAGCTGGGGGGAGGGATTTCTAATTCTCTAAGACTTTGGCAAAATCATTTATTTATTTGCCCCATATTTTAGATCGGGCTGCTATAAAAAAATTCCATGAATGGGGTGGGTTACAAACAACATAAATTTTTATCTCATAGTTCTACAGGCTGGAAATCCACGTTCAAGGTGCCAGGAGATTCCGTGTCTACTAAGGCACGTTTCCTTGTTCAGACACAGCCGTGTGCTTCCTGAGTCTCCACACAGCAGCCGGGGCAAAGGAGCCCTCTCTTTCATCACGGACCAGTCCCCTTCCTGAAGTCCTCAGGACCTAATCACCTCCCAAGGTTCCAAGCTCCTCATACCCTCCCAATGAGGATTAGGTTTCAACATACAAATTTTAGGAGGACACAAGCATTCTGACCATTTTAATGTTTTATCTTAGTAATTTATATAAAACCAGTGAAACATTTATTTCACTGTGCTCAAACTCTTTCCTTAAGAAAGACATTACTAGAAACTAACTTCAATAGGTTGAAAAAATATTTTATGCAACTCTCCTAAGAGTTATTCATCAATATACCCTTCCCTTGCCCCACTCTGCAAAAAGTACCTCAATGACATTATCACAGAAGTTGTTTCTATAATATGCCAAAGGACCTTTAAAGACTAAAACCTGGTTAATTCAGCAGTAAACATCAAAAGAATGAACACAGGAAGGGAATACTGATCATTAGGGGGTGAGAAGGGACATATTTAAAAAGCCTCTAACTGGATAAGCAAAAAAAGTATATGTCTTATTTATTATATACAAAACAATTTACAAGGTAATAGGTTATAAGTAAAAACCAGTACAATACAGAACTATGGTTCTCTCACAGAACCTATCTCACAGAAAACATAAACATATTTCTCTGATATCATCTCTTTCTATAGCATGAAAAGCCTAAACATTTTTATTTTGTAATTTCATAACCTTTAAAATACTAAATCAATACCTTCTAGAACTACATATTACTGTCATATTTAACATAAAGCTAGTTCATACTATAGTATTTTTAATTCATTTTGAGATTAAAAGTATTGTACAGGCCGGGCATGGTGGCTCACACCTGTAATCCCAGCACTTTGGGAGGCAGAGGCGGGTGGATCACCTGAGGTCAGGAGTTGGAGACCAGGCTGGCCAACATGGTGAAACCATGTCTCTGCTAAAAATACAAAAATTAGTTGGGCGTGGTGGCGGGTGCCTGTAATCCCAGCTCCTTGGGAGGCTGAGTCAGGAGAATCACCTGAACCTGGGAGGCGGAGGTTGCAGTGAGCCAAGATTGCACCACTGCACTCCAGCCTAGGTGACAGAGTGAGATTCTGTCTCAAAAAAAAAGTACTGTATAATTTTTTTAATGTTAAATCTGATGCTATAATAATATCAAGACTTCTTTGACTCATAGCTGAATAGTTCATATTGTAGAGAAAGTCACTATATCATTAATACAGTATTTTTAGCTTTTCTCTTTTCAACTGTGAGGGAAACATCTCTAAATTTAAAGAAGGTTAATAATGATTCATTAACAATTCTATATGTTTATAAAAGTGTGGCAATTTCTTGGTCTATTTATTCTTTACTATTGTATTAATCTTAATAAGAGCCTCTGTTACATTTAACGAATAATTTTTTTTCAGGGAAAGAAATTATAACAAAATACACACAAAAGTGATACTACAGCTGGGCGCGGTGGCTCATGCCTGTAATCCCAGCACTTTCAGAGGCCGAGGCGGGTGGATCACCTGACGTCGGAGTTCGAGACCAGCCTGACCAACACGGTGAAACCCCATCTCTACTAAATATACAAAATTAGCCGGGCATGGTGGCGCATGCCTGTAATCCCAGCTACTCAGAAGGCTGAGGCAGGAGAATCACTTGAACCCAGGAGGCCGAGGTTGCGGTGAGCTGAGATCGCGCCACTGCACTCCAGCCTGGGCAACAAGAGCAAAACTCCGTCTCAAAAAAAAAAAAAAAAAAAAAAAAAAAATTGGCCAGGCACAGTGGCAGGCGCCTGTAATCCCAGCTACTCGATTCAAATCGCTTGAACTCGGGAGGCAGAGTTTGCAGTGAGCCGAGATCGCACCACTACACTCCAGCCTGGGCGACAGAGTGAGATTCCATCTCAAGAAAAAAAAAAAGTGATACTACATGGTCTAAAGTATTCCACCAATTGCACTTTTCTACTGAAATAAAGCAATACTCTGACTAATGATCTTACTAGGTAAAATCTACACAATAAATGATAGTGGCCATCTCACAGTTTTTGTAATGGTTTCATTTCACACATATTTCTCATTACATGGTATGTTATTTCAAGGTGATCTCACAGAATCAAACAGAGTAACACCAAATTTTTTTTCTTTCTCTTTTAAATTGCAAAATGATACATAATTTAGGCTCACAAGACTATTACTTTGAGTAGAGAGCTTAAAAAAATTAAAATTTTCATTTTTCTATTTGTTTCAACTACAGTTGACCTTTGAACAACACAGGCTTGAACCAGCTGGGACCATATACATGAGGACTGTTTCAACCAAATGCAGATCAAAATTATGGGATGCAGAACCTGCACAGAGGGAGGGCTGACTACATGTGGGTTGTGCAGGATGACTGCAGGCCTTTAGTATACATGGATTTTGGTGTATGAGGAGGGGAGTCCTGGAACCAATGCCCGGCCTATACAGAGTGATCAGTATTACAAAAATATCAAGTAAATTTTTCCCTTTTTTTTGAGATGGAGTCTCACCCTGTCACTCAGGCTGGAGTGCGGTGGTGCGGTCTCAGCTCACTGCAACCTCTGCCTCCCAGGTTCTAGTGATTCTCCTGCCTCAGCCTCCCAAGTAGCTGGGATCACAGGTGCCCACCACCATGCCCAGCTAATATTTGTATTTTTAGTAGAGTCAGGGTTTCACCATGTTGGCCAGCCTGGTCTCCAACTCCTGACCTCAGGTGATCCGCCCGCCTCGGCCTCCTAAAGTGCTGGGATTACAGGCGTGAGCCACCACACCTGGCCATATCAAGTAAATTTAAGTGGTCCTTTACCAATCTGACAAAAACAGTTTTAACTATATATTTGTAACGCCGTAAGAACTTGAACTAAAAGACAGACTTGGAGGCTGGGCAATCAGTCAACTAGCTTCTGCACTCAAAGGCGTCCGGAGTGCGTGCGGCTGTTCAGAGAGGAGGGCTGCTGAAAAATAAAACAAGCAGAAGACAGTCTCTGACCTGGGATTTACCATCTGAAAAAAGTAACAATAAACAATTCAACCCATTAAGTCTGTAGATAAAAGCAACCTATTAAGAGCCTAGGCCAGGAGCAGTGGCTCATGCCTGTAATCCCAGCACTTTGGGAGGTGGAGGTGGGAGGACTGCTTGAGCCCAGGAGTTTAAGACCAGCCTTGGGCAACGTAGTGAGACTCAAGTCTTTACTGAAACTTAAAAATTGGCCAGGTGTGGTAGTGTGTGCGCCAGACTGGAGGCTGAGGCAGGAGGATCGTTATAGCCTAGGAGTTAAAGGTTACAGTAAGCTATGATTGCACCACTGTACTCCAGCCTGATTTGGAAAAAAAAAAAAAAAAAAGCTCAGGGGAGGCTGTGATGAGTATGTAAGATATGAGGCAGTTTGCAATCACTTGCAAGAAGAATTCAGAAGAATTTAGGGTAAGAGTTGACAAGAGTTGACAAAGAAAAAGCCACGCTAATGGTAATGACCTGTATGACAGCCTAGCATGTCAAGAAAACAGCAAACTGGGAGTGCAATTTTTAGGCCTGGATCTGTCCCTATCCTAGCTGTGTGAATTCAAAACAGTCACTTGGACTTTCTGGGTCTCATTCATTCAATTCAACAAGTATCCGCTGAGCATCAACCAGTGCCAGGCACTGTTCTAGGCTCTGAAGATACCAGAGTGAACAGAAGTCCCCTGCCTTTGTGAAGTTTACTTTGGTAAACTGTTCTTAATAAGTTTAAGAAGTCATGAATTGAAAGTAATAGTAGGAGAAGTCCAAACGAGTTTCTCTACTTCTATTAATACTACCTTGCTTTTATAATTCATCTAACAGCATCTACCAGAGACATCTTCCCCCAAACACACTGTACTACTGTGTGACTGTTTTCCCAGGGATCCCAAAGGCACATCGAAACCTTTTTATCTGAAATTCATGGTCCTCCATGTTCTGGTTCCAACCCACTTTTCCAGCCTTATCTTCCAAAATTCTCTTTCGTGAACTTCATGCTCAAAGTAGGTCATTTGATATTTTCTCAAATATACTTTTCATATCCCACCTTTTAAAACTTGCTCATGTGCCTCTCTACCTGAAAAGCCTTCTCCTGTCACTTGTCCGTAAGCCTACCTGTACTTCAATCAGACTCAAGCTTCTTCTTGATATGACATTGACTTTCCGAGCAGGGAAAAGAGAAGATCAGGTGATGCCCAAGCAAGATAATTTGCCTTTTTGGATTAAAGAGAAAAGTTTAAGGCAGGAAAGTGAATGAAGATATTATAAATTATGATTGTGACTGCACTATAACAAACAGATCCAAAAACATCCATCTGGTTTTTAGAGTCAGTAGTTCTTGATTAGGGATTGACTATGTAAGTGGAAAAAAATTAGTCTAAATGGACTCAAAATTATATGATTATGAATAGGATGATAAAGCGCTTACTAGGTAGCAAATAGTAGGTTTTCAACAAATGTGAGTAAATTCCCTTTTTAAATTTATGAATTAATTTTCCTTAAGAAATTAGTAAATTCCTAAAATAGACTGCAGTTAAATATTACATATTAATTCTTATTTTATAGAAAAACATTTTTACACTAATCATGACTAAGTACAACTAAAACTCAGTGATTACTGGGTTAAGCATCATTTTAAAAAGAAATAAAGTGCAATACTAGTTAATAACATCACAGAAATATATAAATGGGTTTGTCCTCTTACATTTATGAGAAGTAGGGGTTGTGTGTCAAATAGCATATGAAATAATGTCACAGACTGTTGTTTACATTAGATATCCTGCTTTATTTAAAAAAATAAAATTTAGAGACAGCTAAACATCACTATCACCCCTCTCTTCTCTCTCCTTCATTTTCTTTCCTTCCATCCTTTCATAGGCAACTGCTAGTGTATAGCTGGTGTATATTTTCTCACTCACAGAACTCTAGTACATTTACTGTGTACTTCAGCTTGCCACCCCAAATGTTTTCCCCCATGATAGAAGCAGGTTTATTTTTGTGACGGACATATATTCTGGTACCATGTGAATCAGGCTCTAGGACATTGTCATCCCATCAGATTATGGCTAAGTCATAAAAAATAAATTATCTTAAACAGATAAGTCTAATATACATAGAATTATATTCTATGTGAGCTTAAGACATAGATAAATAATTCAATATATTATTTCAAATGTACCTTTCTTTATTCAATTTTTACGTACTCTGTCCTAGGGTCATGATGATGATCTATTGTTTTATCAGAATTTAGAACTAGTTGTCTCGTTTCAGAGTGTTTTCATTTTCACACTGCAGAGATTAATAAAATCTTCAAGTGGTCTCCTTCCAGCAAGGTACCTCGTTGGAATTTAAAGTACACCACAGGCATTTAGAAGTAGACATCCCCTCATTGCTAACTGAAATATTCCTGGAAATGGGGGCTGGCGATGAATTTTACAAAAAATACACAAGGAGGTTATTTTTAACTGAAAAGATACTATCAACTTTCTTTTTAAAAAATATATTTTTAAAATCTTGAATGTTTAATTCTATTCATTCTGCCTCAACTGAGACAAATACTTTAAGTTTACAATTCTGATGCCCAGCTCCTGAAAAACTAAAATATTAATCAGTATTAATGACTAATATTAATAGATAAACAAGTATTTGAATAAATCGGGTGTTTATACTGATATCTGAGCATGAAAGCAAATAATGTTTTTTTTTCAATTTTTGAAAGACTTTGTATTTTGAATCTCCTATTCCTAACTGGAAGCAGAGAAGTGAAGACTGAGCTTCGCCTTTGTATGAAATGTAATATGCATGAAATTTAAATATACTTTAAAGAAATCAAACATATTATCATACATTCACAGACCTTCATAGTTTAAAAAAGGCCATGAATCTTGTTTAAAACAACTGCACATTAAAAATAACTAATGTATAAAGCCTTAGATTCTGAATTCCAAAATTTAATTTTCTACCCATTAAAAACACCATTCTGGTTCGGCCCTTAATCATGACACGTGAAAGGGCTATAATGTATTGTCACTCAACTATTAAAAACTCCACAATTCACCGAGATGAATACTATTGCTTTCAAAGTGGTCAACATAGGAGTTGTTGCCTTTTTTCAGAAGACGAAGTCATTTCTCAATATAATACTGAGAAAGTTCTCTTTTGAAAAGGCCTCACAGGCTTTTAGCATTATTTTTTTCTGAATGTAATTAACTGTGGTAAATACTCTCTCGGGAATAGATCTAATTTTTTTGAAATGCTGGTTAGTCAAGCCTGTGAAGGAAGGCAAGCAATCAAACTAGTTAAATTGGTATTTCATCAAAATGAGGAATGCCTATAATAACAAGAACTATTTTTATCTGTGACTTGGAAATAAACGCAATTTCAAAAAAGTAGTTTCAAAAAAGTTTGGTTAATGGTACTATAACGGAACATTGGAAAAGTAAGAATCTATTCATAATAAGGACAACCCCTTCATTTTTAGAATCTCTATTACGACCAAATACCAAAAGTGGCAGGCATATGCAGTCCATAGCACAACCATTTCCCTGGAAGCTGGTGAGTAAGCACACTCCTTTTTTCCTAGGATTTCTCTGCAGAGGATGCTGTCACTTCTTATTCCTTAGGCAAGCTGCATTCACCAAAATACCACAAAAAGTACAAACACATACACAAAGAAAGCAGGACACGTATGTAAAAATAAGCTAACCCAGTAGCAAATGTAAACAGTTAGTATCTATTTTACTTGTTCACAGTATGTTTTATTACCACTTTAGTTTGATTTTTTTTTTTTTTTAAGAATTCTGAATCAGAGAATTGAAGAAACTCTACAGAACTTCTACAAGAAGCTACGCTGTTCAAAATCATTGATCTGGTTCACTTCCCTCCTTTTACAGGTAGCAATCCAGAAAAGTCCAGCAACTTTTCCAAGGTCACACCACCAGATAAGTTTGCTAATTTACTCGACTTCCTAACCGGAAGGTTTTAGCTGACCAAAACTATAAAAAGACCACCAATAAATTAGCCTTAGGCATAAAGGAGTAAACACAAACATAATTTATCATTTTGCCAGGTTCAATAGAAACCATTCTGATGTGTTAATAGCCTTTAATAGTAAAAACATTGGCCATCAATTAAATAAACAAGCCATTCAATGGGGAATAGAAATGTCAATAAAAGCATAATCAACTAATTTTCAAATCAATGATGCTAATCATTGCTAGATATTAATCAGAGAGTGGACATTAGCTATACCATAGATGATCACACCTCATTAAAAAAATCTGAATTAAAAACAAAAACAGGAGAATAATACAAAACATATATTGCCTCAATAAGCACTTGTTGATAAATTAAATGATTTGCCTTGAGCAAATGAGAATGTCTGTAACATCCAATGGTTATAATGTTGATGAAAAGTTATAGACTGGTATCATATTTCTACTCTAGAACAGGAAACAGAACTTACATGTAAAGCAAAATTTAAGACTAAAATCGAAACAAAACCTAACTTGACAACTGCACTGGATGCAGAATTCAGTAATGAAGAAAGACAAGCCGGGCGTGGTGGCTCGCGCCTGTAATCCAACACTTAGGAGGCCGAGGCAGGAGGACTGCGTGAGCCAAGGAGCTCGGAGGCTAGCCTAGGCAATATGGCGGGACCCTTTTTCTACAAAACAATATTTAAAATACTAGCTGGGCATGGTGGCACACACCTGTGGTTCCAGCCATTGGCAAGGCTGAGGTGGGAGGATCACTTGTGCCTAGGAGTTGGAGGCTGTGGTGAGCCATGTTCATGCCAATGCACTGCAGCCTAGGTATCGAGACAAGGCCTAGTCTCAAAATAAATAAATAAATAAATAAAAGATATACCTGATTTAGGTATTTGTGTGCCTGGGTCCAAACCTCTCACTAACAACCAACTTAACTGTTCTATGACTTAGTTTCCATATCTTTAAAATAGAGATCATAAAAGTATTTAATTTCATGAGCTGTTCTGAAGATGAGATGAAATCATATATAACGGGTTTAACACAGATGCTTATCTTTCAGTAAATAATAAATGTCAGCTATTATTAGGCCTTGGCTTCTCTTCTTACAAAATGTCTAGTCTGGATTACATAATTTTGAAGATTATCTTCAGTTCTAAAAGTCTCTAATTCTATTCACTTTCTCAGAAGAAAGTAAAATTGGTTTTTAGAGTATTGTGGGGTTTTTGTTCTTTTTTTTTTTTCTTTGGGAGACAGAGTCTTGCTCTGTTACCCAGGTTGGAGTGCAGTGGCACAATCTCGGCTCACTGCAACCTCCGCCTCCCGGGTGCAAGAGATTCTCCTGCCTCAGCCTCCCCAGTAGCTGGGATTACAGGCGCATGCCACCATGCCCGGCTAATTTGTTTGTATTTTTAGTAAAGACGGGGTTTCTCCATGTTGGCCAGGCTGGTCTTGAACTCCTGACCTGAGGTGATCCACCTGCCTTGGCCTCCCAACGTGCTGGGATTACAGGCATGAGCCACCACGCCTGGCCCAGCTGTTTTTGTTCTTAAGGTAGATGAAGACAGAGCAAGAGAGCAGAAATACAGAGTTTCTTTTTCTCTTCTTCTAGTACTCCTCACCTGTAAATCTCTCGACGGCAAAACGTCTGTCAGTCCTTCCAGCATTCCTCACCTATTAATCTTCTGGTAACACAATCATGGAAGGTGTACTGATTCTTGTTCTAAATTATCATCTTAAAGATTATCTCTTCCCTACTTTAGTCATCCAAAGAGAGTTGCATTAGATATGATGTTTACCAGTTTTTAAAAAATTACAATCATGAGTATCTTTATCAATGTATATACATTTCAAGTTAACTGTACATGTAAGTGACCATTTTTTTCTTACTCAAATTTACTGTTAGGCTTCAATGAACTTCTTTGCATTGTGGAAATTAACATTTTGCTTCACCTAAACACCTAACACCTATTGGAACTTAGCTACCCCAAAATCTCACCCAACAGAAAACGCAAAGAAATGGAGGCATTAAGCCAAAAGGTCTTCAGAGAAGACAAAACTAATGAAGTTAATGAAATTAGCTCTGAGTCTTTACTCAGAACCTTTCTGTTCTTATTTTATGCATAAATTACAACAACAACAACAAAATAACCTGTGTTGTTTGATGACAGAGCAATAAGAAGTGAAAGCTGACAGCATAGCCGGGCCATTTAGACAGGGATACTCAGCCTCATCAGCTCCTATGTAAACGATTATATTTTCACACAGAACAATAAAATAACTGATGTTTGTAATGACCTTCCATCACCACAAAATTAAATTATATTTAGTGTACTCATCCAATAAGCATTCGAGACTTATAGAATAACAATTTTCTTAGCATCATGCTTAGTGCTGGTATGTAAGGATGAATGAGACAAAGTGGTTTTCTGAAAGAACTTGTCCCCCTAGTGAGGGAGACAGAAATGTAAACAAATGACTACAGGATAATGTGTTAAGTGCTCACAGAAATAAGAATCAGGTGCTAAGGAAGCATGAGAGGAGGAGGTGCCACAAGAAATGCTGTGCAAGGCCGGGTGCGGTAGCTCACACCTGTCATCCCAGCACTTTGGGAGGCTGAGGTGGGTGGATCACCTAAGGTCAGGAGTTCGAGACCAGCCTGGCCAACATGGCGAAACCCTGTCTCTACTAAAATACACAAAATTAGCTGGGTGTGTTGGCGTGTGCCGTAATCCCAGCTACTCAGGAGGCTGAGGCAGGAGAATCGCTTGAACCCGGGAGGCGGAGGCTGCAGTGAGGCGAGACCACTGCACTCCAGCCTGGGCAACAGAGTGAGACTTGGTCTCAAAAAAAAAAAAAAAAAAAAAAAGAAAAAGAAAGAAAGAAATACCATGCAAGTCAGCTCTTGGAAGTTCTGTGAGATGCAAGGAAGGGGCACAGGCAGCACCGACCAGCGAAAATACTGGTGCAAAGGTGGGAGTGCAAGAGCAGTGGAGGCTGAGGTAGGATCACCAAGGGTCTGATAAAACACAGTTCAGAATGACAACTGTGATGACATTGTGGAGGCTGGATTAAAGAAAAGACAGGCAGAAGGCAGGGCAACCCAAATGGAAAGCTAATAAAGTAGTCTAAGGAGAGCTGAAGAGAGCCTGAATTTGGGCCCTGATGGTGGGAACAGAGTGGGGGAATGAGAGAGTTTATACTTCATTTTAAACACCTTTTGATCCAATTTGTTTTTTAAATCAATGATTCTTAAACGAATAAGTCCTTTCTGAACAAGAAAACGTGACTCTCTCCTGAATGAACTATTTTTGGTGATCTTGAGTCCCTGAGATTTTAGTGTTACATAATTCATAGCATGACGATAAGGAGATATCTCCAATAAAGTCTGAAATATTATTTTAGGTATTTTGATAATGGGCCAGTTTTTTCTTTCATATGATAAAAAGATTTATACTTAGCTCCCATTAATTGTAATAAAAGAGAATTCAGTATAAAGTGAAGCGTACGCTAAACTCCAATCAGCAATGTTTCACAGCTTTGCTAGGAAAACAAAAATCTTGTATGCAGCACTTAATTGCTTTAACTGGAGTTTCCAAAAATGATAGATCTTGTACTGCGTTTAATAAAACTCTTCCTCTTATTGAACAATACTTGTTCAAACATTTAAGCAAGAATTCCATTTTATTGGAGTTGATATAAAATACATCGCAAGAAAAATCTTGGCCATAAAGTTAAGAAATATAAACTATAAATCTTATGGCTTTGTTTTAACTTCATAAGGGAAGTGATGACTCCAGAACAGCAGCAATAGAACTACTAAAACTTGAATAACTTTCAAGTAAACATACTTAGGCACTTGTTAAAACAAACATTATTCCCACTGCTAAAATCGAGGCTGGCAAGTCTTTCCTCTTACTAGCTTAAAAACAATTGGAAAAGTAGCAGAATTGCAGCTTCTTTGCAAAAAGACTAATCATCATCATTAAAAGACCCTTAAAAGCAAATACAGAATGGGTCAGCTAACCTGATCACCTTAATTTTTAATGAAGGGGTATTTCCATATAAATCAATGTATGAAACACACTTAGGAAAGAAACTCTATCATTAAAAAGAAACTAATTTTAATTTTCACCTTCATTCTGATAATCTACAATCAGAGGAAATAATATTTGAAAACGAAAAGAAAGAATATGATAAAGCCATATGTAAAAATGTGTAAGTGATAAAACAAGCAGGGGTGGCTGTCATAAAATAGCCAAATGGCTTTTTCCACCTCCATCAAGGTCACTTTACTGATGATGGTCTCAATAAGATGATAATGCATTTAACCCCTTTCCTTGCATCTGACTTCGACCTCACAAATCCAAATGGCCTTGTTTAACTACCCTGGCCTTTCAGCATTTCCCTGAACAAAGATAATTAAGGAGATGTACTGCCCCCTACTATCACAGGAATTGAAAGCCAAATAAACTTTTAAGAGCACAGCCAGGTGTCTACTCTGCTAATGTACAACTTTGAAGCAGGAGGTAAAATGAAATAATGGTTAAATAATTATAAAAGGTTAACAATGTTAAATTTGTTATATAAGGTAATTTTGTTTTATTTAAAAGAAAAGGCATAAAAAGAGATCCAGATTACATTTTACAGGTCTCTAGACAGCAGGCCCTCTCTCTCCCTGCAGTTTAAGGCTAAGGAAAAAAAGGTGCTGTGCACAAACCAGGATGAAAACAATTCATTGAAACTTTCACACATCGTTTTAATTTTTTACAAAGTTTAAGTTAATATATATAACCACAAAAGACTAAAGTGTTTTTTTATGTTAGTTCCATATTAGTCATTTTGTTACATTTTGTAATATATTCTGCCTCCTTAATGTACAAAACAAGACATTTAT
Source organism: Symphalangus syndactylus (assembly GCF_028878055.3). NCBI lineage: Eukaryota > Metazoa > Chordata > Mammalia > Primates > Hylobatidae > Symphalangus > Symphalangus syndactylus. The sequence continues at coordinate 155,632,332 of NC_072426.2, read as the reverse complement.
GTCAAACACTATTTAATATTAAGTGAGGGGAATAATAACATTTAAGAGAGAAACTGTTTTTCTTTTAAATACTATAGTATGTCGTTTCCCAAATTTAACTATTATTTAAATGTGATATGCCCACGAATATTTGTGTATACTTTTCAATTATTACTCCTCCCTTGTAAAATGAATTTACCATCATACCAACATAACATCTATGGCATAAACTGTTTCTGGGAAACCAAAAAGGTAGTTGTTTTCAACCTGTAAAACAACTGCCAATAGTAAAATTTTTACTTTCAACAGTAAAAATTAAGAGTAGACATTTCAAAACTTAAATACATAGGATTTTAACTGAACAGCTGGGTTTGTAACAAAAATCAATGTATACACAACAATCGTAAAACAACTGGTTTCTTAAATATGAAAATACCATCCTTTCAAACCTGCTATATATGTCTACATATATAGACACATACAAAAATAATCTGTATAGTACACACATTGTTATTCTTTATAGGGAAAACCAAACTTGGACATATCAGAAGACAATGTATTCCAAATACCCAACAAGAGAACTCAACTCAGGTCAAAAGGCCTTATGCAAAAATGAATATTAGAATAACTTTTCATCTTAGACAAAACTCTAACAAGAGTTACACAAATTTTATTTATTGCATATTATCTATTGCTAGAGGAATCTGTAATACCAAATTGATAAATCTAAGCATAATAAATTTCTAATGCAAAACATCTCTTTTAGAATAAAGAAGTATGTTATTTGGGCTTTAAAATAGTCAATGTTTCTGGATACGAATCACTTCACGCGATTATAACCAAAATAGCACTTATCATTCACAACTTAAAATCCATATTTATATGCTTTAGATTTGTCTAGATCAAAGTTATGTAGCAAAAATTTTACTAATGATCCTTATCTGACCCTTTGGGAACCCTCCTGCTCCTCTCTCCCACTCCTCTAATAGCCCTTACCCTTTCATTCGTTTCTCTCTGCCAGGAAGTTTCGTGGCTTGTATTTGTGACTGCAGTTGTATTAGCTAAGAACCAGGCCACTGAAAGATCTAACCATTTGGCCACAACTACTTAGAAGTTCTGGTCTAACCCAGAAGGGTACAGTTGACTGCATGCCCTCCGCCACCCCGCCAAAAAAAAATCTAAAAAAAAAAAAAACTTCTGCTCCTAATAATTTATTTATTTACTTTCTTCACCAAACCACTCTATCTCCTTCATGGTAGCATTTTCACAACATTCAAATATCCTTAAGGAAGAATATCCTATTTCTCAAGTGTTAGGTGCTAAAGCACTCATATCTATGATAAGATAGAATAATTACAGCCATCCTTTAATTTAAACTACATATGTCTGTATGTGTGCACGTATACATATAGATTTTCACAGAGTAAGAAATCCATAATAAAGCATTAATGTATCATATTAGCATAAAATTTAAACTTTCCTTAAATGAGGAAAAGTTACTACAAAATAACTCATTGTAATAAAAATTTAAAACAAATATATTGTCCTGTATTTAGCATTTACATCTGGATTACTAGAAAGGTGGCTTGTTAAAAATCTTTATTCACAATTGTTTATAAAGTAAAGCCTACCAAACAAAATAAATTATAACATAAAGAACTGATGTTCCAAAGCCCAGTCTCTTAATTGCTGATCAGAGCTGAAAACAGATCTTTTTTCCCCACTAATTGAATGAGTCTTGTTAAATCTTTTGAAATGAACTTTAGAAAATGCAAGAATACAGCTTAGAACAGGTTCTTTAATTTGGGTCATTTTCTGTTACTTGCAGTAGTGACGGGTGCTTAGCAACGCTGTTCTGGTGGCCCTTTTAAGGAAATGAATACCTGAAATACAGCATTTTAATCTATTTTATAGCATTAATTATCAGGATCACTGTATTTAGACAGTGCCTCCTTTGCCACTTGCCTACATTATGAAAGAAAGGAGTCCCGTGAAAAATTGAAAGTATTATTCCGGATGACAGAAGATCCTGTGCACCCCTTTAACCAAGTAAAAATATGTAGGAACATAAAAACTAACAGTAAATAGAAGCCACAAAAAGCTTTAGTTTAAATGTTTAGACAAGGATATTACACTGGAAATCAGTGTTCAGACATCAGTAGAAGAGTCCATGTGAAGTCGCTTTTCTTTCTCTAAATCTTCGAGAAGAATTAAATTCTATTATGCCCCACACTAGGCCACTGCTATCTAAGAAACGTGACGCAACAGCCAAAATTTAGTATGATTTTATTTGGTAATTAAAAATCTGCTGAATACTTTAAATATTTATTTTTTTATAAAAGAGGGCTTTTACATAATAACAAGAATATCATTTGAATTATGGCCAAGTTATTCACTTCATATTTATTATAATGTGCTGCAATGATAAACTACTAAGAAGGCAAGAAAACAAGTTAAAATGCAGAGCTACCAAGCAATTTCTAAGAAATCAAACTGCCATGTCATACTCTGGAAATACGTCCATTCACATCTTATTAATGATCAATACAACAGGTTAAGAAACTAGTCATTAAAAACATTTGGAATGCGCCTTTCTATCTTTTCCTGATGTCAACTGTCATTGTTAAAAGTACAACTCTTTTAACTTTTTCCTCATAATTAAACAACTCATTTTAGGTATCATGTCCTGAAAAAGGAAGGTAACGCTCTTATACAGCACTATTCTTCTCTATCTTCACAGCTAATAAGAGATCAAGTGACTCCCTCTTTGTCTAGAATGTACCCTAATTTCAGTCTTTCACAGCCAATTTTTTAAAGCTTTTTAACACTTAGTCTCTGAAGATGAGAAAGGAAGCAGGTGAACCACCTGCAATCATATTTTTGTAAGTTTCAGTCTCTCAGTTAATGTATAATCACCACCTCTTTAAATTAAATATACTTTATAGCGGATCTCAAATTCATCATCACATTGTGTAAATCACAGTATAAAATGGGATAACACCAACATTTCTCAAGTTTTTTAACCTCTTATAGCAGATGGCCTCTGCCTGGAGTTCAGTGTTTTGAACGCTGCAGTTGCATTTAAATACCTGGGAGTCCGCTGGAAAAAAAAAAAAAAAACAGAATGTGGGGCACAGACCAGTACATGCTGCACTAAAATATTCGGCTGAGAGGGAGGCTTAGTTAAGTTAGCTGATTTCTAAAATGCCTTCTCTGGGTATTTGCAATCCTTTCTTAAGGACTACTTTAACAATTAGCACACAGAGGTCTTTGGATGGCTCTCAAACATTTAAAACCAGAGAACAAAAGGTTTATTTTAAAAATGAAAACCTTGGCTTGTACAACTCCAGACGTGAATCTGCTTTCAATTACTGAAAGTATTTCCACTTTAGTGGAAGGGGATCAAATCTTCAACTACACCATCTTAAGGCACTGAATTTGATTATATTAGGCTTTCAGAAGACAGAATGACTTTGTGACACAGGCACATATAGCTGTATATATCATTTATAAGATATTCCAGAGAGATAGAGACGCCAGCACAGGAGAGGGAGGAAATGTGACTTTCTCATTCCCACATCTGCCACAGATCTTTGTTTTGTTTTATTGAAATACACGTATCAATGGCAAATGATTTTTACTTTAATAGATACAGCACAAGTTTTTCCAAACCATCTCCAACTGTCTTTGCACAGGAGTAGCCTGAATCGAAGCACAACTGCAAAGTTGAATTTCTCTGAGAGACTGCTCTATTAAACCTGACAAAAATCACACTACGTATTTCGCAGGCAAAAGACTGCTCTTTAATGAGCAGGCTTATTTTATACCTTTTTCCCCATTAAGCAATTAGTATGATGGATTTTAGTTAATGGAACCAAAGGGCTGATTAATTTAAGCTCAACGCCGATTTCTGCACATTTCAGACATAAATTATCCAAAATCACTACTGCTAAGACTGGCTCCCAACGAATTCGCAAAAGTCACCGAATGCAAGCAAAAAGGCAGCTTTGCCTCACGGATTAGGACAGTACACTACTCATAAAAAAAAATCCATCTAATTAAAAATACCGGGAACAAAAGACTCCATTCTCCCCGCGGCTACCTGCACCACTCCGGGTGACGAAGAGTCATCGAGAAAGTTCAGCCTCCATCTCTTCGAAATCCTTAAATGTGGTCCCTCAGGGGTTAAAAAGCCACCTCATCTCAGATGCGAATGTTGCCTCCGCACCGATTCAAACCCGCGCCGAGCCTCCTCCCATTCCGACACCACAAGGGAGAAAAGCGGAGCCACCGGCCCCGGAGCGGAGCGCAGCGCAGCCGCCGCCGCCACCGCCACCGCCTTGGTCCCCGGAGCGAGCGAGCGACGCTGCCGCGCGGGGAGCCTCACCGGGAGCCGCGCTCCACCAGCCCGCCCCAGGCCGCCGCCGCCGCCGCCGCTCACCCACCTTGCCGCGGCGCGCCCTCGCTGTGGCCGTGAGGAACCGAGCCCGGCGCTGCCAAGTTGCCTGGGTCTGGAGCGTATCGTGTTACAGCGCCTGGCTCCGGGCTCCGGCTGCGCGCGGCGGCCAGACATGATAGGCTGAGGCTCCTCTGTTTACACCCGGCCGCCGAGGGGGCGGCGCGCCGCTTAACCCCTTCGCGCCGGGCCGCCACCGCCGCCGCCCGCCAGCCCTACGCCCAGCGCCCCGTCCCGGCCGCCGCTTCACCCCCTCGCCCCGCTCCACACATGCGGGCCGGGGCCTGTGAGCAGCCGTGCCCCCAGCGAAGACGGGGGAACTGCACTGAGAACCCGCTCCAGGCACGCTCCGAAGACCCCGCGGGGCGGCATCCTCCCCTCCACACACGCACGCTCGCGAGCCGCCCCGGGCAGCGGCCGTGTTCTCCGGCGGGGCTTCGCGGGCGGCTGTGGATCCCGCCACAGAGCTGTTCTGCGGAAGCGCTACTTTCCCGTGCTCACAAAAGCATCTCTCTCCCAACCCATGAATGGATCCAGACCCCTGCTCTGCCACCATTCATGCGTCCCGCATCCGAGGGGTCGCCTTCACCCACACGCCCCACGTCCCCGCGAAACTCGGCCCTCCAGCTCCCGGGACGCGCTGCCTGCCAGGCGGGCCCGGCGGTACCCCGGGGCGGGAGGGGTCGGTCGCAGGGCCCCGAGCCTGGCGCCCGCGGGGCGTCCGCAGCGAGGGGGTGGGTGTCGCTCGTGAACGCGGCAGGGTCCAGCTCAGCCCGCGCTCGCCCCTCGGCCTCGGCCGCCGCCTCTCCGCCACTTTCTCGGCCCCTTGGCGGACCGGCCCGTGGCGGGGGCTGCTCTGCACCCTCGTCCCCGCAGCAGTCGCGGACCCCCATTAACGCTGACGAGTCAGTGTCGCGACCCGGGGAGAGAAGACGGTCCCAGGGGCTGAAGGCATGTGTGCAAGTGGCCCGAGCCACTCTCCATGATATGCCAGGGCTGCACAGCCCTGATCCGGAATAGCTAATGTGGTGTTCTAACTAGCTTTACTTTTAAATAAAACATACTTCAATATTGCATCACTTAAATTTTTATAAAAAATTGTCTTTTTTCCCCTCCAGATCCACTATTATTATTATTTTTGCATTGCTTCCTGTCCAACGTCCTTCCTTCTATTTCTTTCTTCCAGAACATTCCATCCCCTCCAGCCTCTTCCTCCATTAAACTGAGAATTGAATGACTGAATGTTCGTGAATTTTTAGATTCACCGGTGCTTTCTTCCAATCCCTCCAAACGTCTCATTTTTATAAAGAAATAAGGAAAACAAGAAGCACTTTACATCACAATACCAGTATCGATCAACATATCTTTATCAGCTCTCATTCCATATTTTAACTACCTTCTAAATACAGACCCAAACCAAAAAATTAATGCTTTAAGAAAGGAAGGATCAGTGTTCTCTTTTCATTTATCAGTAAGATTAGCAGACTGCAATTAGAATTTCTCTTTTCCCCCACCCTCTTTCCTCCAGTAAAGACAAAATGCTTTCCTCATTCCTGTGATTCAACAATAACAGTAATTTCTTTATCTTCTTGAACATATTACCTTTACCTTGACTTTTGTCGCTTTTTATACCCAATGCTACAAGAATATGAATACAGCTCTTCTACCTCTTTGTAGATACTTTTCTTTCTCATTTTCCATTACGTCTAAGACATCCATCCTCATACATGGAAATATCTAATGCCGCTCAGGGTTTAAGCAGTCTCTACACCTTAGTTTTTTTTTTTTTCTATCACTAACTCTGGGTCTTCTAAAATTGTGACTCACAAACACACTCTACTACAATGTCACAACCAGCCTGTCTATTCCTCCATTAATGATCAATATATTCACCCTTTAATTGGGACACTATGAACATATCATAGAAATTATTTAAACACAACGCAGTTATTTAAAATTTAGACATTCCTTTGACACTATAAATTTTGAAGTTATTTCAGGGTTTTGAAATTCTTTCTCTTTAGTAAAATTGGGTCAAAAAATAGAACAATAGGTATGTTGTCGGGCACTGCAAAACTTCTAAGCTCTTAAGCAAATATCTTCCTTAAGTCTTAATGTTTTGAAAAGGATCACTTCACAAATCAATGCAATGCATGTGTCGTCTGAGGGGGGTTGGGGGTAACCTGAAGTAATTGCAAATAAACACCATATAACTAGGGCAGAGAATGAAGATGATGTTGTTCAATTGGAATCTTTGAAGAATTAAATTGGCACAACATTACACGGTTAAAATTTGCCAAGAGGCCGGGCAGGGTGGCTCATGCCTCTAATCCCAGCATTTTGGGAGACCAAGGCGGGCGGACTGCTTGAGCCCAGGAGTTCAAGACCAACCTGGGCAATATTGGGAGACTCTGTCTTTAAAAAAAAAAAAAAAAGTGCTAGGACCTGGGGGCTTGTCTATGCTTCAAAAATGCACTCCTTGATTTTTGACAACCACAAGTTAGCAAATCTGGACTTGGACTAGAACGTTCGAATGCAGAAAGATAAGCACATTAATGGAAGAATGAAAGGTTTTAAGATCTTAAATCAACCACTGTTTGGGTCAAGATGAATCTCAAGAAGACTGATACTTTGGCACGCTCATTTCCCCAGATGAATGCTATGTAAATTGGTCACTGATTGATAGCATTTATTAAAATTTCCATTTAAAATGCTAATTAGATATAAGTATCACATACAGGTTAGGCAAAATTTTATATTGGAGTGTACCGGAATATTCTATATGTATATCTAGTTCCACCTTTTCTGAATACAAAACTAATTATGTATTTCCAAATTAGACAAAGATGGGATCCCTTGAGAATAATCAAGGATTTACACTGAACGAAGCTGAGCAGGAGCAGTAGCAGCCCATGGGGCAAAGGCAGAGTAAGAGACATGGTTTTAAACAATTTTTGTTGTTGAAAAGTGAAGGATGGTTTCCACACATATCTTCCCAAGAAAAGATACACAGTTTTGTGGACACTCCCATGCATACATTAAATCACTGCCATCTTTTAAATACAGGAGTCCACCAAAGAGTTCCACAGAGACATGTAATAAGGCCCATGTTCAACTTCTGTTTTCTTCTACTATAGTTTGCCATATCGATGATGTCAGAGATAATTAGCATTATGGATATTGCCTTCTATAACTTAAGCAATTCTTGTCTAAGATCTGCGGAATTCTCCACAGTTCCATGAGCAGACACTATCAAATATATTGAATTATGTGGCTATTTTATGTTGTGAATGAATAACCACATGGGATCATACTTGCAATATTAAATGAATTTTACTTAAAACTGAATTCGGTTCTTTAGGCATAAAAATCTAATGACTGAACACCACAAGGAAGATCTTTAAAAATGCATGAACCAAACCAAATCAAAGCAAATTGTATTAAAAACAAAAAAAGTCCACAAATGAGCTGTTACTTCAAACTGGCACCAACTTAGCTTCATATTAAGAATGCTTCTGAACGCTCTCTGCTTAGGCCAAAAACCTTGAAGAAAAATCACATTGTAACCGACACTGAGATTATTACCTTTCCCGCTAATTATTAAGCACCAAATCCATATTGTCAGAGGTGCTAATACAAAATCAAAATCAAACACTCATAGCGATACTAAATAGATGATTATGATTAAAGCTAACACTAAGCACTTGATTTTATGACTGGCATTTGATACATACCACTTTTACTTAATTTTCTAATCTCATATGAGAAGAGTAATATCATCCCATTTTACAGATGAGGAACTGGAGCTTAGAGAAGTTAATCATATGCCCACACAGTTACAGAATGCTTGGGCCTAAACACAGTTCCAGGTTTGATGGACTCAGGAGCCTGCCGCTTAACCATTTCTCTAATTATTTAGGCAGTATTGACTCAATAGTTAAAGCTGGTTATTGGCCAGGCACGGTGGCTCACACCTGTAATCCCAGCAATTTGGGAGACCGAGGTGAGTGGATCATCTGAGGTCAGGAGTTCCAGAACAGCCTGGCCAACATAGTGAAACCCCGTCTCCGCTAAAAATACAAAAAATTAGCCGGGCGGGTTGGCACCCCCCTGTAATCCTAGCTACTCGAGAGGCTGGGGCAGGAGAATCACTTGAACATGGGAGGTGGAGGTTGCAGGTTGCAGTGAGCCCAGATTGCGCCATTGCATTCCAGCCTGGGCAGGAAGAGCAAAACTCCATTGCAAAAAAAAAAAAAAAAAAAAAAGCTGGTTATTAGGAGTGTAGTTCACTGTTTAAATAAAATTTATCAGGATAAGCCCCACCAAAGATTTGGAAACATAATATTCCATTTAAAAATTGATAACTTGTGGATTTGAGAAGGAGCAAAATAAAGAAAGGGACAGTCTTTGATTTCTCCTGTGTTTTCAAATTACCTCAAGAGGTCAGGAAACAAATAAGCCAGTATTGGTATCCTCTGAGAGCTGGGATCTTGTAGAGGAATAAAATGGCTAATAAACATTCCTAAACACCGGAATTAGGGGTTGTCATAGGTCAATATATGTCTGTCCCTCTAGAATCTAGTTTGTTTAGACGGACCCTTAAAAATTATACCTTTATTTGTAAATATATATATATATTCAAAAGCATATCAAATAAACTGTTACCAAAATTATAGCACGCTGAGATCAGTTAGTAATAATAATGGTACATTTAGATCCTGTGAATAAAATCGTAGATTTTGTCTTACGTTTTGCCAACTGTTATTTTGTCAGTAGCACATAACTTCCTAACAGCTATGTGGACTCTGACATAAAACTATATTTAAAATCATAGGTCTTTTCTCCAGTAAAGTTCAATTATCATTTACATTGGAACAGAAATAAAGGTTTGAAAACAAAGTCTTGTAATAAAGGCCAATTCATAATTTTTCACAGATGTCTACAGTAAATCTAAAAGGCTAGTATAATAGCTAGGTGATTCTTTCTTTGATTTATCCTATGGAAAAATCCACCCACAATAGACATATTTATTTCACAATAATAAATGACCCACATCTGAAATCATTTCTAAAGGTAAGTTCTCCTTACTTTTTTTTTTTTTTTTTTGAGACGGAGTCTCGCTCTGTCGCCCAGGCTGGAGTGCAGTGGCGCAATCTCGGCTCACTGCAAGCTCCGCCTCCCAGGTTCACGCCATTCTCCTGCCTCAGCCTCTCCGAGTAGCTGGGACTACAGGCGCCCGCCACCACGCCCGGCTAATTTTTTGTGTGTTTTTAGTAGAGACGGGGTTTCACTGTGGTCTCGATCTCCTGACCTCGTGATCCGCCCGCCTCGGCCTCCCAAAGTGCTGGGATTACAAGCGTGAGCCACCGCGCCCGGCCTACTTTTAAAGGTGTTAAATTATTTCATCCCCAAAAAACCAAATGCTTTGTGGAATCTGATACATGATGAAGACTTAGGGCTCTTTCTTTAGATATCCAATCATGTCCACTGCGTGCCAAAAGCACTGGTCCTTAATTTTGTCCTAATTCAGATGACCCTGGGCAGGAGCCTACTGGGTCCTCTACAGCCTGGGCAGGCAGGGAGGAGGAGGAAGCAGGATCTGGGTGTTGTCTGATGAGGTCTGGACTCTGAGCAAGCAGAAATTGATCAGCTAAAATGTAGAAGTATTGAGCATATACTCCCTCTATCCGCAATGATGCATAAATATACGTGCATACTCATAAATCATGTTCACAAAATCAGAAAATCCTGAAAAACACATTCTATATGACTATATCACGAAAACACCTGAAATAATTATTGATTATCTAGATTTATTTGTCAATAAAGATATGTTAAATAAACTATTTGCAAAAATAATACATATGGATTCTTTTGAAATGGTTGATATTATAAATTGTAAAGGATTAATATAAAAGTTTGTGTGATTTCTATGTTCTGTCCACTGCATAAAGGATTTGATCTATGTATGGCTATTGCCGCTATAGACAACTACCCATCTGACAACACCACTGCACTAGGGGGCAATCAAGCAATGCGCTTTATGCAAAAGGCTTAGTGAGCTTCAGCCCTGTCCTGGCAACTATCCAAGTAGGAGGGAAGGGGGTGAGGCAGGGACATCATTCCTACCTGGTGGTGAGACAGGAGAGGGGCAGGAGGGCAGAGCTTCAAGAGAAATCCAGATGGCCAGCAAACGTTAGCTGGGGCTATGGATGCCAGGAACTGAGTACTTAGCAAGAGCTGAGGGCCCAGCCCCAGTCAAGCCACCAGGTGTCCAACAATGTTAGAAGACAATCTATAGCACAGAGAAGTATCTGGAAGCCTAGTTTTATCAGTAACCTCCATGACTAGGGAAGGACAGGAGTGGCCAAAGCAGAGGGAGTGCTGCTTATCCCTGGCACATTGGATTCGGGGGCTGCAGACAGACGAATTCCTAGGCCCACCCAGGGATGGCAGTATGTGTCTATGCTTGGCAACTTATTGGGGTTCACCTGACTTTTAGGCTTTGATAATAGGAATACATTTTGGGGACTATTTTGAAGGTATTCTTTGGCAGTCCAAGATAAAGAAATGGAAGTGTGATAAATAAAGATGATTGAATTGTTTTCAATTATGGAGCAAATTCTTCAATCTAGACCATTTGTTTCCAGCCTTCATTCCATCCAGCCATCATTCCATTCACCCATTCCCAAAACACTTGTGTTGGTTCTCAGGCCAGACACAGTGGTTCATGCCTGTAATCTAACACTTTGGAAGGCTGAGATGATGGATCATTTGAGCCCAGGAGTTCAAGACCAGCCTGGGCAACATGGCGAAACTACATCTCTACAGAAAAGAACCCATATATATATATGTATATATATATATATATACGTGTACATATATATATATGTGTATATATATATATATACACACACACACAGACACACACATATATATACACACACATATGTATACACACACACACACACACACAAATTAGTCGAGTGTGCTGGCATATGCCTGTAGTCCCAGTTAGTCTGGAGGCTGAGGCAGGAGGATCACTTGAGCCTCAGAGGCGGAGGTTGCAGTGAACCATGATCGTGCCACTGCACTCCAGCCTGGGTGACAGAGCAAGACTCTGTCTCTAAAAAAACAAACAAACAAAAAGACCAAGCATTTTTGGTTGAATGTCAAAAATCTTTGAAATTAACTGTATTACTATAAGTACTTTGTTTTGATTGTTTAGAAACGAAGAATTATTCATTGGTGACTAGTGCAGTGGTGTTATCAGATGGGTAGTTGTCTATAGCGGCAATAGCCATACATAGATCAAATCCTTTATGCAGTGGACAGAACATAGAAATCACACAAACTTTTATATTAACCCTTTACAATTTATAATATCAACCATTTCAAAAGAATCCATTGTATTAAGATATTTTTGCAAATAGTTTATTTAACATATCTTTATCGACAAATAAATCTAGATAATCAATAATTATTTCAGGTGTCTTCATGATATAGTCATATAGAATGTGTTTTTCAGGATTTTCTGATTTTGTGAACATGATTTATGAGTATGCACATATATTTATGCATCATTGCGGATAGAGGAAGTATATGCTCAATACTTCTGCATTTTAGCTGATCAATTTCTGCTTGCTCATAACTTGGCTTAGAAGTCAGTTCTTCCATTTAGCCTTGCCTGATTCACCAAGAATAGTTTATGGCCCCTCTTCTGCATTCCCATTCAACTCTGTAAATATCCTTTTCCTACGTTCATTGTACTATATTCTGCTCCCTGACTTCTTTGTCTGTAGCTCCTTCCAGACCACGAACATATGAGCATAGGGATGATTTCTTTGCTGATTTCTTAACATTTGGCATAGTGTCTTGCACAAAAGAGACACTAAATAAATGCCGGTTTGGGCCAGGTGCAGTGGCTCATGCCTATAATCCCAGCACTTTGGGAGGCCGAGGTGGGCAGATCACGAGGTCAGGAGTTCAAGACCATCCTGTCCAACACAGTGAAACCCTGTCTCTACTAAAAATACAAAAATTAGCTGGGCGTGGTGGCACGTGCCTGTAGTCCCAGCTACTAGGGAGGCTGAAGCAGGAGAATCACTTGAACCCGGGAGGCAGAGGTTGTGGTGAGCGGAGATCGCACCACTGCACTCCAGCCTGGGCAACAGAGCGAGACTCCATCTCAAAAAATAAATAAATAAATAAAATAAAATAAATGCTGGTTTGGGGATGAGTGGATGGATGGATGAATGGATGGGTCAATGGAAATGAAGAATCCAGATCATAAAAATTGCTTGCTGATTAAAATGATTCTTTCCTATGTATGCGTCACACTATTCCATAATTATTGTTTTCTTTTTTTTCTGTCTGTCTGTCTGTCTGTGACTCTCTCACATACTCCTAACCTAACATAAACCTCGCGAGGGCAGAGGCTGTGACCTAATGGCACCTAGCACCATTGATAGTTCAAGGTCATTATTTTAGAAAAATCTATAAATACATTTTTTCTTTATAAAAATTACAGGATTATAAAACCGAACATAAACTTAATACATGATCTAATTTTGTGATACCCTCCCAGATCTCTCTCAGATATAATCCAGTCTAAATTACACCACACACAGATGAATTTATTTGGTTAAAAAAAAGCCCTTCCGTGCCATACCCATTCCAAGTAATACATTACAGTGTTTTACATTGTTTGCTGAGGGCAATGTAAGGGCAACTCTTATTTTAAGAGTCTCTAACTTAAGCAGAAAAGGTAACTATCTGGAACTGGGCTTAATACCTGGACGATGGAATAATATGTACAACATACCCCGTGACACGTGTTTACTGATGTAACAAACCTTCACATGTATCCCCAAACCTGAAATTAAAGTTAAAAAAAAATCTCTAGAGCTACAATTTATGCTCAATGCCTTCCGCACGGTCTTCCGCAGAAGTGAGGAGCAGCTGGTGACCATTTTCTCAATAAGGACCTTTCATATACTTAATGATAATTATTCTCAAATCTTCCCTTAAAATCCACATTGTTATGCTAAACTCATTATTACTACCATTTCCTCCTGGGTCTATTTTTCATCTCTTTCATCCTCTTAAAGGCTCTTCTCTGAACTTCCTCTGTGGGACTGGGGGTGGAGGTAGCTGAGAACCATCACCTCTGAGTCATCAGGCTGTAGATCTAGACATGTAGGCCCAGGAAGAGAAGAAAGCTCTATGATAAGACAAATGGTGTAGAGAAAGGAAATGGAGTGAAGTGAGCATTGCTTTGGCTATCTGTATTTAAAGGTGCCCACCAGAACCGGGCGCGGTGGCTCACGCCTGTAATCCCAGCACTTTGGGAGGCAGAGGCGGGTGGATCACATGGTCAGGAGTTCAAGACCAGCCTGGCCAAGATAGTGACATCCCATCTCTACTAAAAATACAAAAAAATTAGCTGGGCGTGGTGGTGCACGCCTGTAGTCCCAGTTACTTGGGAGGCTGAGGCAGAGAATCGCTTGAACCCGGGAGGAGGAGGTTGCAGTGAGCCAAGATCGCGCGGCTGCACTCCAGCCTGGGCAACAGAGTGAGACTCCGTCAAAAAAAAAAAAAAAAAAAAAGGTACCCACCAGGAGTTTGGAGCTGGAAGGAGGGGGTTTCGTTCTGTAACGTAGATTTACTAACCTGGTCCCTAATAGTGATACTTACCAGAGCAGACGAGATTTCAGAGACAATGAGTGAATGAAGACAGCAACCAGCCAAATCTTGGCGGATGCTTACATAGAGGGGCCAGAGAGAGGAAGTTCACCCACTGGGGAGACAGAAGGCACCGTCTGGGAAGTTGGAGAAAATCTGCAGTGTAAAACGACGAAGAAGCCCCGAGTAGAGATTTCAAGAACTGGGACAGGGAATGGGGTGGGTGTTGGTTAACAAAGATACATGTTACAGATTAATACTTCTAATGATTGAAGAAAAGGTCCTGAAATTGGCAGGAAGAAGTAATTTTCGATCGAAAGGAGAATAATTCTAGCAAAATAATGGGGTGAATGTCAGAGGTAATGGGTATTAAAAACCAAGTGGATAGTGGGAAAATCGAGACAGCTAGTTCACACACCAGTTTTTTTCTTCAAAGCTTCTAGATTTGAATTCCTCTCACATTTATTGAATGCCTATTATGTTCTTGAAACACCTTACGTTCTTTCACATGAAATGCCTTGTTTAATCGTCACAGGACATCCCTAGATTAAAACTAAAGTAGAAAACTGTATTTCCATTATTTAAAATACCCTGTAGGGAAAAACATACAAATTCTTTTAGGCAAATTTCTACCTAGGGTCTGTCTTGGTTTGTAAAAAGCCACTGTGCTTAGGGTCTTGCTAGGGGCAATTTCAGCAGCTTAAGGGAAATCATAGAAACATACACAGTAAGTAATATAGGAGAAGAAGAGAGTTCTCTAAAAAGAAGAGAGAAGGGAGAGTGAAAAACAGGTAGAGTCAGAGGCTGTCAGGTAAGGAAAACTCAATTACTGTGTAGTCCTGGGGACTTTCAGCTTCAGAGTGATAACAAACTTCACAGCTGTATCCGTACAGAGGGAATTGAGTCTTGCAAAAGATCTGAAGTCATTGAAAGGCAAAATAAGGGCATCTATTAATTGGTGCTGAGCAAGTTAAACGTAACTCCTGAGGCCATGGCAAACTAAAGATACTGACCACAAAGGCAAGTGTCCACGTGTAGATTTTGACACTGGACCATCCAGATGTTTCAGAGCCCGTCATCTTGGTGGCCATTTGACTGAAATAGAAACCACTGTAAAAATATGTAGAACTATGTTATTTTTGGCCAAAGGCCTTTGCAAGATTTTCAACAAAAGCTTTGTACAATGTGATCATTCAAATGAATTTTAAAAATTAAGGCAGAAGAAGTTAGAGTATTTTAGGATTAATTTCATAATATTACTCATTAGATCAATATATCACTGTGTCACCTTAACTACAGAGTCTAAGATAGCCTCAGTTCAGATGATATAAGCAGCCAGCATAAGTAAAAATGTTCTCAAAGTTAGGTACAAGTGTATGTTGAATAACTGCGTCTTTTTTGGTTGCATTCTACGTGGTTGTTAGGTAAATTTACCTTCAAGGAATTTCTGGCAGGGTTTCATAAGGATGGCTAGAATGAGGAATTTTCTAACTGGAAAAAAAAAAAAATAGGTCAGTTTCTGATTAACAGCAATTTATGATCAGTGAGAAAGGCCTTAAATTATTTCTAGGCATCTATGCCATAAAAAAGCTTACTCTATTGCTTGATGATGATTTCTACCAACTTTAATAAAAACATGTAGTTTCATGACCAGTGCCAGGAAAATGCATGGCTGAAACTCAGACAAGCAGATATCTTTATGCTTTAGATTACTTAAATAATGGTCACTGCAGTTGATGATAAAAATGAACTCTGCAAAATAAAATAATTTAAAAGAAACAAAATAGCTTAAATAGTTTGCACATTGAAGGAGCAAAGAAACATCACAGCTCACGCTTCAAGAATTTCTCTACTTCTCTATAAATTCTCTAGAAATCAGGAAACCTGGGTTCAGGATATTGTTCTGACCAGCTGTGTAACCTTGGTAACTCTTAAGTTATCTGGGTCTCATTTATTTTCCCCTCTAAAAAGAAATCTCTCAGATCACTTGCAACCTTTAAATGGCCATCCAGGAGTTTCCTCCAGTTTCTTTAACGTCTTAGGATAATAGTTTTCCGTTGCTTTATTTATTTATTTATTTATTTATTTATTTATTTATTTGAGACAGGATCTCGCTCTGGTTGCTCAGGCTGGAGTGCTGTGGCGCTATCTCGGCTCACTGCAACCACTGCTTCCTGGGCTCAAGCAATCCTCCCTACATCAGCTTCTGGAGTAGCTAGGACTACAGGCGCCCGCCCAGCTATTTTTTTTTTTTTTTTAGACGGAGTCTCACTCTGTCATCCAGGCTGGAGTGCAGTGGTGCAATCTCACCTCACTGCAACCTCTGCCTCCTGGGTTCAAGTGATTCTCTTGCCTCAAGTGATTCTCCTGCCTCAGCCTCCAGAGTAGTTGGGGTTACAGGCGCCCACCACCACGTCTGGCTAATTTTTTTGTGTTTTTAGTGGAGATGGAGTTTCACCATGTTGGCCAGGCTGGTCTCTAACTCTTGACCTCGAGTGATCTGCCCACTCGGCCTCCCAAAGTGTTGGGATTACAGGCATGAACCACCGTGCCCAGCCAGCCACCCAGCTATTTTTTGTAGAGACAAGGTTTTGCCATGTTGCCCAGGCTGATCTCGAACTCCTAGGCTCAAGGGATTCTCCCGCCTCTGCCTCCCAAAGTGCTGGGATTACAGGAGTGAGCAACGATGGTTGGCCTCAGTTGCTGTATTTTAAAATTCATTCATTTTCCTAAGGTTTTTCCCTGTCCACCCTCTTGAGTTTGTTGCCTATCTATCCACTATAAAATTACAGATCAAGCTTTGGTTTGTTTATTTTGAAGAATGAATTAAAGAAGCTCACTCAGCTATTTCCAAATGTTAACTTCTTAATGCATATATGATTTAGAGAACAGCTATTTTTGTCTTTATTCTACTCCATATGTTAACATTCCGTGTGTTAAGATAGTAGGCACATTTGAATGTATTTAAGAGGTGAGAAGTTCTTTCCTTCATGAAAAAAGCACTGGTGCATTTTTTTTTTTTTTTGGAGGCGGAGTTTCGTTCTTGTTGCCCAGGCTGGAGTGCAATGGCACGGTCTTGGCTCACTGTAACCTCCGCCTCCTGGGTTCAAGCGATTCTCCTGCCTCAGCCTCCCTAGTACTCCCTAGTAGCTGGGATTACAGGTGCCTACCACCACGCCTGGCTAATTTTTGTATTTTTAGTAGAGATGGGGTTTCACCATGTTGGCCAGGCTGGTCTCGAACTCCTGACCTCAGGTGATCTGCCCACCTTGGCCTCCCAAAGTGCTGGGATTATAGGTGTGAGCCACCATGCCTGGCCAAGAATAGCACTGGTGCATTTTTTGGAAGTCAAGAGAGGTAACAAGGTGTGTGTGAGCTATATTATCATATGTTTATTAAATTGGTGGTGGCAAGGATCTAACCACAGCCATATCATGTGCTTTTATTCTTCCTACCTAAGGTGTACATACTTCGCAAGATCTCTCTTTTCCAATGATTCTGTGTCTTATCAACAACTTGAAATAAGGCGTTCTACAAGTAGGAGGCCCTTTGTATGTGTCATACACGTTACAGCGCATCACCAGTTTCCTAACAGAAGAGATTATACAGCACTACCAAATGTTGCAACCTAAAAGGAACTTGAAGCTTACTGCTCAATCCCCTGCCTTCTCACAGGGCAGCTGGTGAGTAAGACCCTGAAGACAGACAAAGCTGCAGTCGTTGTGAATCCTGCCCCTTCCATGATGTTCTCCCAGGATATGCTATTCATAGGGTTACACACTTGGAACTTGGTCTGTTTGCATGAGGGAAACATCTCCCTTACTTATTAGTGATCCTAAATATTGTTAACATGACTCCCCATACTCCCTTAAGCAAAGAAGTCGAGAGAGACATTATGATGTGCCTAAAGGCATCTGTTAAAGCAAAGGAACTGCTGTCAATAGAAAATGAGAATCCCTACGACCTTCACAGTCAAACAGAATGCTGTCCAGCCCCCTCTGGTTAATGTGAAATTTAATTAATATCACTGTATCTAGTAAAAAAAAAAAAAAAGCACTATTTTTCCCGTGCCTAGAGTTAGAATATTTATAATATGCCATTTCTTTTTTTTCTAAAGGATCAACAAGACTTTCCAAAGAGTAAAATACAAATCTATACTCAATTTTCTTCCAATTATGGAGAAATAAACCAACTTCAGGTCTTCCTTATGTATGTACTAACTGTGAGTTTGATGCCTTTTTAATCTCATGAGAAAATAGCTAAAGATCACCTTCCTCTGCAGAGGCAGGAACTACATATGCCTAAAAAGGGAATCTTTGAAAATTCTTAAATTAATTCTTGTGCCTTTTTCCCTATTCTATTTCAAATCAATTTCCTATTTTCTCACATTCCTCCTGGCTGGCAGCTGCTCCTTCTGGGCCTTTATCTGGCCCAAGGAAGGCAGACAGGCAAGCAGTCGCCTGTTCACCGATGCCAGCCCTGTTCCCATGCTGGAGACAGAATATCTAACCTCCATATTACAAGCAGCTTCCAATTGCCCCTCTCTTAAAAAGCATCTTAACACTTGGGTCTATAGGCTAGGATACCCCGTCTTTTTTCTTGTTGGCTTGTTGGGAATCAAAACGCTTTTTCTTGGCATAAAGACTTGCTGAAAAAGGAAAACAGTTAACAACCAACTCACAAGTCAAGTCACTGAAGAAAAAAAATTCACCTGCAGAATAAACACTTAAGATAGAAGAAGTCATGTAATAAACACAATATTTGTAGACTGTCTGAAGCAATACAGTTGAAGGAAAATAGCTCTCTGTAGCGGTCTGGCAGGGAGAATTGACTCTACTGAACAAAACCATAACTTCCATAAAACCGTGGAACCGGAGAGACCACCAGCAAAGACTATGACAAATACTTCTCCTCACCCCCAGAACGGACAGCTACTTAAATGGAAATGGCATCTAGCATTCTTGATGTGTTTGACTTTGCATTAGATTCTTCTTGGGATAGTTCCAGAATTATATTTTTAAAGACTTCAAAGATGCCAGCAAAAGAACAACTTGTGTCCTGGCAATCCCCGTGGAAATGCTCCATGCCTTTCCTGTACTCATTGTTCTGTTGATCACTGCTGAAGGGCTATGCTCAGACCCCAGGCTGGCTGTGTAGCTGTCTTTCAGCTTCTCCGCAGAGGTCCAGCCTAGCCAAGATGACCAATCATCACCCTTGGCAAAGATTACTGGTCCTCCAATTGGAGATTCCTTGTGAATGGATTTCTAAGTCTTTTTTCTCTTGCAGTGTGTGGTAAAAGAAAAATATACCCTGATAATAATCGTTGGGGTGCAATTTGATAAGCTCAAGCAGAAAAAAGCAACCTTAAAAATAAAGTATACCAATATACTGTTTTCCTTTTTTTTGTTTTTTTTTTTTTTGTCTCCCAGGCGGTAGTGCAGTGGTGTGATCTTGGCTCACTGCAACCTCTGCCTCCTGGGTTCAAGCGATTCTCTTGCCTCAGTCTCCCGAGTAGCTGAGACTACAGGTGCCCACCACCACGCCCGGCTAATTTTTGTATTTTTAGTAGAGACGGTGTTTCACCATGTTGGCCAGGCTTGTCTCGAACTCCTGACTTCAGGTGATCCACCCATCTTGGCCTCCCAAAGTACTGGGATTATATATAGGTGTGAGCCATGGCACCCAGCCAGCTATACTATTATTTAATTTTAATTCTATGAAGTACAACTATAAAGTTCTACATGCAGAGCAAGTTACATATTTCCCAAAAACAGGTCCTGCTTCTGATTTTTCCTTTTTTCTCAAGGTTATCACCATTCTCAGTCACCTCCTTTCCCGGTCCTCACCATGTTCAATGCGAAGTAATTGTAGCACTTCTATTTTCACAATGATCTGTTCCATCCATGTTTTCTTTTCACTTCTTCTGAAACTACTCTACTTTTTTTTTTTTTTTTTTTTTTTTTAATGGAGACAGCCTCTTGTTCTGTCACCCAGGCTAGATTGCAATGGTGCGATCCTAGCTCACTGTGACCTCAAACTCCTAAGTTCAAAGGATCCTGCTGCCTCAGCCTCCCGAGCAGCAGGGACTACAAGCGTGCCACCATGCTTGCCTAATTTTTAAAATGTTTTGTAGAGGTGGGTTCCCACTGTGTTGCGCTGGCTGATCTCAAACTCCTGGCCTCAAGCCATCCTCCACTTTGGTCTCCCAAAGTGCTGGGATTACAGGGGTGAGCCATCACGCCACCCAGCCATCGAAATGACTCTCCTTCAAAAATCTCATTATAACTATCCTAGACATCTCAGTAATCTATTACATGGCCTCTGTATTCACACTCCAACACATATTCTAGTTAAATCTCCCTAATACATATTTGCAAATGCTCCTCCCATTTTCAAATCCGCATTGAATGCTACTGATTTGAGAGTAACTCCCATTCCTCAGCCTATTATTTCAGGAGACCACTCAAGTTTTATCTTGCACTTGACGAAATGATTTTTCTCAAACATGCCCCTACCCTTTTTCTGCCCTCTGTACATCACGTCACTTCCTTTGCTTAGCTGCCCTTCCTCTCGTCCTCCCTTTCTTCTGTCTTTCTTTGTCTCTGACTTTCATAATCACTGCCATCTTCCAAGGCTTACCTCACAAATTATGCTATTCCATGACTTCAGTTTTCAGCCAGGCTCATATGCAATTGTTTAATGTCTTCTGTAGGATGTCCCACAAGCACCTATTGTAAAGCTGAAATAGTCCTGTTCCACAAACTCGTATCTCATCCTGCATTCCCTGTGTCCGTGAATGAAACCTCTCTATCCACTTAACTGCTCAAGAAAAATATCTAGATGCCATTCTCGAACATCTTCTCTTATTGGCACTGTCTTCCCCACTCACCAGGCAAAATCTAACCACAGGCCCTCTGATTAGATTCAAAATATTTTCCATCACCACAGTCACTACCTCTGCTAATGCAATCATTATCTTTCACTTGAATGCAGTATCATACCTTCCTCTATTCGTGTTTTCCTCCAACACATTCTTCACACTGCATTCAGAAACACCTGTTTAAAAATAGGATCCTAGTCATTTCCTGGCCGGGCGCAGTGGCTCATGGCTGTAATCCCAGCACTTTGGGATGCCGAGGCAGGCAGATCACCTGAGGTCAGGAGTTAAAGACCAGCCTGGCCAACATGGTGAAACCATCTCTACTAAAACACACACACATACAAACAGATACACAACCAAATCCATTCTCTGATGAAAAATTTGAAAACTGTAAATGACCCCCCAGTGCCATTAGGATAACATCCAAACTCCTTAGTAGGGCCCATTGTGACCTCGCCTCTCCTTGCAGTTTTGGCTTCAGCCGTGGTTTCCACCACTTTGGCCAGGACATTTCTCCTCTGTGTCTGGAAGAGCATCCTTCCTTGGCTAACTCCTATTTGTCCTTCATGCCTTAACTTAGATGTCTCCTCTTCTGTCCTGAAATCTTTCCTGTCCCCTCAAGGTTGGTCATCACTTGGCTTTTGTATATATTCACTGTATGAAGAAAATATAATTATCACCGCAGTTATTACATTGTACATATTGTCCTAAAAATAATTTACATTATTAAACATGATTGGTTTAATGTTGGTGGAATACTGTTGTATATCATGCAAAGCATTTAACACATACAAAAGCATTTAACCTGACTACAATCCAATGTAAAGACTTCTACATGTCAGAGAAAATTATAACAAAAATATATCAAAATGGGTGCAAATTTAGATTGATGTCCAACAAAATAGTGAACATAAAACACGTTTTGAATTCCTAGCCTAGCTTAAATGCCTTTTTACTTAACTTATACATGTAGAAATTTTATCTATTCTTTGGCATTTCATGTCATCATCTTCTCAAAGTCTTCCTGGACCAGTTAATCAACATTAATCTCTTTCTCTCTTGTATTCCCCTGGCTCTTACTTTTTTTCTTTTCTTTTCTTTCTTTCTTTTTCTTTTCTTTTTTTTTTCTGAGACTTACTCTGTTGCCCAGGCTGGAGTGCAGTAGCGTAATCTCGGCTCACTGCAACCTCCACCTCCCAGGTTCAAGCAATTCTACTGCCACAGCCTCCCGAGTAGCTGGGATTAGAGGCACCCGCAATCACCCTCTGTAATTTTTGTATTTTTAGTAGAGATGGGGTTTCATCACATTGCCCAGACTGGTGTCAAACTCCTGACCTCAGGTGATCTGCCTGCCTTGGCCTCCCGAAGTGCTGCGATTACAGGTGTAAGCCACTATGCCCGGCCCTGATTGTATTACATTTCTTCATTTCTGATTGTATTACAACATGATGTCCAGTGCTTACTGTGGCTACTCATAAGTAATTCTAACGCGACACATTAAAGTCAAATGCCACCTGCCACTCTGAGCCCTGAAGGCGTTCCCTGTGTCCCTAGTGTCTCAGTTCACATAGCTCTCCATCTAGTTAACTAAGGTAGAAATTTCGATTGTCTTTCCTCCAACTCCTACATAAAATCCATTATCAAATCCTGATGCTTCTGTTGTTCCTTAGTTAGGTCTTGAATCTCACCCCTCCTTTTCTTCTCTTTTTTTTTTTTTGAGAGGGAGTCTCACTCTTTTGCCAGTTGGAGTACAGTGGCGTGATCTCGCCTCACTGCAATCTCTGCCTCCCGGGTTCAAGCTATTCTTCTGCCTCAGCCTCCTGAGTAGCTGGGACTACAGGCGCCCGCCACCACGCCCAGCTAATTTTTGTATTTTTAGTAGAGATGGGGTTTCACCATGTTGGCCAGGATGGTCTCGAACTCTTGACCTCATAATCCGCCTTAGTCTCCCAAAGTGCTGGGATTACAGGTGTGAGCCACCGTGCCCAGCCCAGTTATCTTTCAAAAACACAAACCCGCTCAGATCTCTGGTTTATGATCGACAAAGCCAAACCTAATCTCCTTAGGAGGACACACAGGAGCAGTGTGCCTTCGCGCATTGGACTTTCTTTTTAATCTTAATCTACTGCCTTTCTTCAACCCACCCTACAATCTTTCTTTTTCTTTCTTTTGTTTGAGATGGAGTCTTGCTCTGTTGCCCAGGCTGGAGTGCAGTGGCACAATCTTGGCTCACTGCAACCTCACCCTCCCGGGTTTAAGAGATTCTCCTGCCTCAGCCTCCCGAGTAGCTGGGACAATAGGCGTGTGCCACCATGCCCTGCTAATTTTGTGTATTTTTACTAGAGACAGCATTTCACCGTGTTAGCCAGGATGGTCTTGATCTCCTGACCTCGTGATCTGCCTGCCTTGGCCTCCTAAAGTGCTGGGATTACAGGTGTGAGCCACTGCGCCCGGCCTACAGTGGTTCTTTTTAAGTGTGCTACAATCTGCCCCTCAAATATACCTTGCCTCCTTGCAGAAGAAGTGGCCTAATAACATTTTTCTCTGCAATGATGAACTAGCAAATGCAAATGAATCAAATGTTTTTTCCACCTGCTGCCTTATGTTAGCCTCCCGACCACAAACACAGCTGTGTCGTGTAACTCAGTGATGACACTGCATTGAAGAATGGTGGTAATAAGGCCGGGCGCGGTGGCTAACGCTTGTAATCCCAGCACTTTGGGAGGCCGAGGCGGGTGTATCACGAGGTCAGGAGATCGAGACCACGGTGAAACCCCGTCTCTACTAAAAATACAAAAAATTAGCTGGGCGTGGTGGCGGGCGCCTGTAGTCCCAGCTACTCTGAGAGGCTGAGGCAGGAGAATGGCGTGAACCTGGGAGGCGTAGTTTGCAGTGAGCGGAGATTGCGCCACTGCCCTCCAGCCTGGGCGACAGAGCGAGACTCCGTCTCAAAAAAAAAATAAAGAAGAATGGTGATAATAAAGACCACAGACACAGGAGTCAGACAAACTTCAGTTGAAATTCTGCCTCTTACACTTTCTAGATGTGTAATTTTCAGAAAATTATTTAACTTTTTTGAGCCTCAAATATGTCTGTAAAATAGGAGTAATATACGCATGTCATTGGATTGTTTTAAATTGTATTAAATGAGATACTTTATGAAACATATCTATCATAGTGCTGAAATAGTAAGATCTCAAAGGCGGTGTTCCTATTTTATTCATCGTTCAATCTCTTATGGTACTATGTGTAAGCAGCGAGTAAATAATGTTGGTACCTGAACCAAATTTGTGGCAGTTTTGAATTACCATGGTTAATACAACTGTAGCTGTTAGATAACCACTGGACTCCATAGTAATAAAGATTTAGAAATTTTCCAAACTTCAAAACTAATCATTTGAATTTGATTTAAATTGTTATGGCAAAACAGTTTTACTCCTTGGCATTAATGGAAATGTCAAATTCAATTAGTCATTTTAGGCAATAAATTAGTAAAAAACTAATATTGGATCTAAAGAATTTAAAATATAGGCATGATATAAGTAATAACAAGTACTTAAGTATTTCTATTTGTATTATATACATCTACATCATATTTAGAAGAAATTGCTTATGCAATTTACATGTGTAGGCAAATAAATTTCACAATCAAATGTAGTAGAAATAAACACTGACTTAAAAGTTATAAAAATTAAGCAGTTTTGATGGATACAAATAAAAATTAAAGTTAGTTTTTATATCCAATAATACCAAACAATGTTTAACAGTCCTATGATATTACCTCTGGGGTTCCTAAATTCTTCTCTAATTCAATAATGTCATTATTTCTGTCACAATTTAGTTGTGTGTGAATTGGCAAATCACATTTTTTGAGTGTGGGAGACAAAAAGGTAGTCTCCTGTTTGTGGATTATCAACAGTTCTAAAATCGCCAAATACATGTCACCAACAAAAAAAATGGAAACGGTGGGAGTCTTTGGAATTAAGCTACCTTAGGATCTGTTAGGTCACTAGACAAACAAAGATATTTTCTAACACTGGGAAATACTGGACCTTTCCCCCTGTATGTCACACATATTTATACACACATAAAACAGGATAAATCCATTATGCTTACTGGAACAGAGAAGCAGTTATATCAACACAATACCCTTAGTAAGAATTAGTTACCATCTGAGACAGAAAAAATAGCAACGATACAAATTATTCCTCTTTTAATTTTTTTATATTACTTCCTGGAGAAATTAAAATACAGTGCTAGGAAATTTTAACAAAATAAGGTATTTTTAAAATGCATCCTATATTTTATGAAATATTTTTTATTATTCTAATATATGCATTTATGGTTAAGATATTGGGGCTGCACAAGTCAAACAAGGCCTTCCAAAGGCCACTTTTTTGGATTTTCTGCTTGGCTTCATGGCATCACTCCTGTAACTTGGATGCCAATTGATTGATAGAATCAATAGCTGACCCAAAGAATGCCAACTATTGGCATCCATAAAATGATCTGGCTCTATACTAGATAAAGACTCGTCAAATTGATCATATCCTATCTTTGGGAAGGTGAACGTGGAGATAAAATGGGAACATCAGTCAGCAGTGGTGGCGTAAGCAGGAGAAGCAAAGCACATGGGAACTAGATAGGTGGCTACAACGAGGTACCTATGGCATCTCTTTTTGCTCTCTCACTTTCTTGAGTGAACAATTGTTGACATGTCTTGATTGACATTCATTTCTTCCAGGTCTATTGAAATGGATTTCTGGCTTTTTCTTTCTTTGCCAAGTACCTTTATAATAATTCCTTATCACTTAAGTAACCGGAGTTCCTCTAAATCTTTACTTTCCAAAAGCACCTAATACAGTATCTGTTAGCTCCCTGAATCCAAGTTGGTTTTCTCCACACCTTTGATTAATTACTATTTACTCACAAAACTGAGCTTATAAGAAATTTCTCTTTAAAAATGTGTTGTATTTATAGCAAATACATTAGCATGCATTTTTTTGTTGCAGAAATGTTTTGAATAATCATGTGTCAATCACATTTTCCTTTTGTGGGAACAGAAAGGTCAGCAAGTTGGCAAAAAAAAAAAAGTGACAGCGCTGGGTAGGGTTTTGGTAGGTGGGATAAAAAGTCACTTCTCATCTACACAGCTGCGAGTAATGAATGCAACATGTTTAAGGCCTATTCTTGGATCAGTTCCCCTACATTTTAAACTCAACTTTTCTTGGCAAGATTTCTGGGGCCATACTGTGTATGTGTCTGAATTCCTTCAGCCAAAACCTCTTAATATAAAAATTCAGCAGTATTGCATTTTGTGTAGATGTCATGACTCAAAATCCAGTCTGTTTTGTGTACCGCATGACTCAAGACTGACCTCTGTATTACTATAGGCTTATTTTTAGCACAAAGTGGTATTTATCTATGTCATTTTCTATAGCCATAGATAAAGATGGGAACATATATTATCTCTTAGACTTGCAGTTTACAAAGAATATAAATGGAAGGAGAGCATTTTTCAGTAAATTAACAGAAAATGCATATAACCGCAGCCTGACTTTTACCTTAATGCAACAATTCTGTTGCAGAAAAGAGAGCCGAGTAGTTCCATCCTGGGGAATCCAGCTTCCTTGCTCTTTCAAAGGATAAGTTTCTCTCAAAATATGACTATCCCTCCCTAAAACAAACAAAAGCTCCCTTTTGGTTGTGCAAAGTTTTCCCTCTGTATTCTGGAATTAGAATTGTATTTTAAAAATAAATTTTCAGAGAGACTGCAAACGTGATATCAACCATTCATATATCCTAAGGTCCAAAGTGTAAAGACAAAACAAACAAAAGTAACGACACAGATTTTGTTTAATGAGTATAAGTAAAAAGTTGAATATTTTCACAAGTGAAAAAAAGTAATAATGTTTATACTGGAGTTAAATTTATGAATCCAAAAAGTCATTATTGTGAGTAGGTCTCCAGAAGTCCCTCAGCACATAAAGAATCTGAATACCAAATCCAAAACAGTAACACAAAAAGATTTTGAAAATAAGCTAGAAGTCATGAACAGATGCCTCAGCATGGAAGAAAATTAGAAATACAAATATGCAAAACTGAAAGGCAAATATTTTGGAAACATGTTTAGAAATTCAATATTTTTCAACAGATAATGAACATAGGGGTATTATAATTTCTGTCTGGAAAGACTGGGAATTTATTCTATAAATTCAACAATTAGTTATGATTTAAATTATACTCATCAAAGTATTAACTCTAGGTTCAGAATCACATCAAGTTTAAAAATCCTTATCAGGCTGGATAATGGAATAATAAGATGTTTTTTTACAGTATTAGTTAAAGAAAATGATCTGGGCCCTAAAAATATAAAGACATTGCAATAAATATTTTGATACATTCTAAATATTCTGAAATACGTGCAACTATTTTATATTAATGACTAGATTAATCCCAATTTGATTTTAACTTCTAATAAAAGTATGGTGCTAATTGGGGTCATTTGAAAAGAAAATCAAGATGATTTAAAAAGTCATTCACTCACGTTTTTCTTTATGCAAAGAGATCTGCATAAGTATCAAGGATGGAATGGCAGTCCTTCATCATTGTCTTTAGAAGCTATCTTAATTTGATTTTATAATTTTTCTAGTAAAGCATACACTTTCTTCATTAGTTTTTCAAAGTCAAAGACTCAAAACTAGATAGAATACTACATTCTCAGTGGTTCTTCTCCAATATGGGCCTTTGGAAGGAGCTACCCACCCAACCAATTACTATCTCAAGTCTCAAGTAAACTGATTTCTTTGTCACTGTAGAATATTGCACAGTATCCACAAAAGCTGAACTTAGGGTTCACACGTAAATATTGGCCCTGCTTAAAGTCAAAAGAGACATTTACTCCCAAACAAATTATGTTTAGAACGTTTTGGAAAGAAATGCATTATAAACCATTGTAAAAATTCTAATATGTCCAATTTCCACTTTGAGTGTGGTTTTTTTTTTTTTTTTTTGACATGGACTCTCGCTCTGTCTCTTAGGCTGGAGTGCGATGGCGCGATCTCAGCTCACTGCGACCTCCACCTCCTGGGTTCAAGCGATTCTCCTGCCTCAGTCCCCTGAGTAGCTGGGATTACAGGTGCGTGCCACCATGTCTGGCTAATTTTTGTGTTTTTAGTAGAGACGGGGTTTCACCACGTTGGTCAGGCTGGTCTCGATCTCCTGACCTCGTGATCTGCCCGCCTCGGCCTCCGAAAGTGCTGGGATTACAGGCGTGAGCCATCGTGCCCAGCCCACTTTGAGTGTTTTTTATTGAACTTTTGGTTGAAAATTCACCTGAATTCATTCAGCGAAAGAGGACAATATATTTTGATAGAAAGAATGGAAGCACAATGTTTCCGAGAGTAACCAGGGATCAATGTGATCATGACTAACCATCCCCGTGGGTACTTTTGAAACATCTGTGTTTCATCAGGAACTCCAGAAAAGGCAGCACATACTACAATGGAAAAATTTCCTCCAAGCCCCTCCCTTTTTAATGGAATGTTTTAACATGATTTGTTTTATATGTTTGACAGAAAATAAATTACTAAGGTACAGGAGATTATCTGAAGATTTGTGATCCTCACAGAGGAGGTTAATATGAGTTAGACCGGATCAGCATTTAGGATATATAGGAAATATAAATGCTTTCAGTCATTGTCTTAAGTAACCAGAACAATTTGGGTTGTTTGACTTTTCTGGAGAAATAAAAATAACGAACATATTGCTCCAGAGACTAGAGTCCAACATAATCACCCAAATTATTTAAAACTGTTACTTATCTTCTGAAGCCATTTTTAAACAGCACAGCAGCTAGGATGGAGTGAAAAGTAAAGAGTTAATGAATCATATAGTTCTTTCCTTGGACTATTTTCCTCATTAATACCAGTCACAAAATGCAAACACAAACATTCTCATATAATCTGAAAATAAGGATCGATGTGCAAGTATTCAATTTTGAGGAGACATCTCAAAAAATTTTTCTTGTTCTACATTATACCATGTCATCAAAAAGAGAATTGTCAGTTTTTACATAATAGTTCTATCCTCAACTGGGGCTTATCTAGTGAGGTTAAATAGAATTTTAAGATATCATAATGTCAGCAAAAAATTTAATTAGTTCAGAAAAACAGCATTTTTCTCTACATTACTACTCTTTCTCCCTTTTAATTTCTTTTAACCTCAATTGCTTTAAAACAATCACAAAATAATCTGTGGCTAACTAAGAGGGAGAAAGATGGTGATACCCTATCTTGCCACTAGCAAACACACTTACTTTTCTGTGGAATTAACTTAAAAAGAGGCCAATTTAGTTCGTTTTAGGCAAATTGTATGATTTTGTCCATGCATTATTTCTTTTAATGGTGGCAAGATTGATGCAAAGTCCTCATATTAAACATGTGCTTGAAACATTCTTACATTAAATATTTCTGGTCATGTACATTTTTTTTAAAAAATAGGCCCAACCTAGAGATGATAGTAATAGTCAAAAATGAAAAAAAAGTGTAAAAAATCAAAATCAACAGTGAAGATAATTTCCTTCAATATTTGCTTTCTAAGGGGTAAATGCTAGAAAGAGTGACTTTAACTGAAAGACTCAATTCTGGGAAAGATGAAAATGCAAATTGCCATTAAAGATTTATTAAGGTATTTTAATGCTCAAATTTATAATAAACATTACATTTATATTTTTGCTTTTTCACTTTTTCAAAAAGAGCCCCTAGTTGAATTGCTACTTTTAATGTGTATGTGTTTTAAATTTTAGTTAGCTTTTTAAATTTAATTGTAGATATTGCAACCAAAGAAAATACAGAAAAAATTAGTCCAGTCAACCAGGTGAAGTAGAATTGAATGACCATTCTTACGTTTTTACCTATGGGGATTCTTTTCTTCCCATGTGTTTTATTTTATACTCATTACAAGTGAAAAGTGCTTTTTCAAAAATATACTGTACTTGTGGGTCACTGTTAATCCTGTCTTAGTTTTTCCCTTGAGTTATAGAACATGGTAAGACAAAGTGATACAACTGTTAAATTTCTTTTTTTCATTAAGTACAATCTGGTGAAATAATGACTACAGTTAACGTAAGGCATATGTTTAATAGTGAACTTACATGAAAGCAAAGCAAACATCGAAATATATTTTCTCATGCCTTATAAGAAGTCCATTAGAATATATTAAAACTATTTTAAATCTTACAATATGGCTTATTAACAACTGCCAAAAAGATCCTCTCAAAATTAAACATATTATTGTTATGGTTGATAATAAACAGGTGTTTCTGTTTTCAGAAATATATTGGCCATCTTGGAGCTTGGGGTATTAACATATGAAGCTTTGCATGTATTTTTTAAAAAAGAGTATTTACAGTGGCATTGTTCTCTCATCTAGTGCTCATTTCTAACTTTTAGTTTCCTGCTTCATTGGGCTTTGTTGCCTCCATTTTTAAAGTCTCAGGAGTGAGCACAATGTTTCAGAACACTATATCCTTAAAACAGGACATCAGCAAAGAGCCGGAAAGAATAATGCAACCATATTGACCACAGCTGTGAAAACTTTTATACTATGGATTTCATATATTCAGAGGCATTTGAGATTCAACTTTAACTTGTACAAATACAAGGTGATCTGGAAAAAAGAGTTTTAAAGATGTGAAGGAGTGACTAATATTTTCTTTTCTTCTCCAGCACCTCTCTTCCTAAAGTCCTATTTCAAAATACTTTATACAACATGAGCAGACCTCTGAAAAGAAAATGATAGCAAAGAAATTTTAAAAAATTCATACACACACGTACACACACAAGAACAAAACTGAACAGGAAAGGCCATGACAGCAGATAAGAGATGTTGACAAATTTTGGAAGGTAGAAAACAAATTAATGTTATTGATCACAGCTTAAAAACCATCTATCTACCATCTGTTTTGTAAATGGAAGGAAGTAGAGTTCAGAAAAGGAGTCCAATTGTTGAGGCAGTGTCATTTCAAGGTTAGGAACAAGGGCTTTGGATGGAGACCAACCAGCTACCTACGAGCTCCGTGACCTCCACAGCTTAGACCTTCCATGCCTCAGTTGCCTCATCTGGAAGAAGGGGGCAACAATAATAAAACCTATTTCATAAAATTGTTAAAAGTGAGTTAATATACATGTGGCATGCTTACAAGGGTGTCTGAAAACTGGTAGTGATTATTTTTTAGTAAAGCTGTGAAAATTGTACAGTAAGTAGTAAAAAAAAAGTTTCTTAAATTTTTGTCCAGATATATTTAGTACATTCTTTCCCAAAGGTTGATCCCAGTATGCAGTGAAATTGAACGACAAGTCGATTCTAATTTCAAGTTCCTCCTCCAGAAGGGACTATTTCCAGGTCCCCAGTAAATCCGGAGAGAATTCTTAAATTGGTTTCTTGGGACCTTCCCTGTTCAGTGATGCCCTAATTTACACTTCATAATTTGCATCCTGCACGTGAGGCATTCTTGAACAGTCTGAACTGAAAAGAAATTCTTATCATAATTAATTTTTAAGGCAGCAGGGACTTGGTTATGAGGTTACTCAAAGCCGACAACAGAAGCAGCAATGTCAACGTGACAACAGGTCAAAACAACACAGTTACGCCTTCCATGTCACCACTGAGCTAATAACGTGTTTGCTTTCTAAAGATGCAACTTCATTTCATGATGCCATTTTCAAAGCACTACAGCCCACTGCTTGCTTGGCTTTAGAACTTCTAACACTACAGTCTACACTCTTTTAAAAAAAAGAGTGAAAAAAATGTGTAGCTATCCGTTGATAATTAAGCACCTTTATTGGATGATACAAATTTGCATGGCTTCAGAGATGTTTCAAGACCCAGAACACATTTACATTACAAATAGTTTTAACACAGAAAAAAGGGAAGACTGAGCTTGGAGATGAGAGGTCTTTTACCAGAAATATTTCAGAATTTATCTCAAAACAGTTTTTTTCTAACCACAGTGGGATTCATTTCGCACGGAAACTGCCTAATGTAAAAGCCAAGTTGCAAAGCTGGCCCCGGGACTTGACCTTCAGCCAATGGTCATCCCGAATGATGAGCTCCAGCAAGAACCTGGGAGATCTAAAGGGCCATTTCGGCCCCTGAGGTCACGGTTGGGAGGACTTTGGCTAGTGGTATGGACTCAGTTGCAAATCAGGAATTGAATATTCCTTATTGATTAGACAGCATTTGGATTGTTTTTCTTTTTTTTCACAGCTCTTTTCATTTTATTTTCTTTTATTTTAAAAGAACCTTAATATACATAAAAATAGATCTGATCCATATAAATGTGAGAGCAGAAATCTGAGCTTTCTTTGATTCTCGCTGTCACATTTTGCTTTCTTGCTTGCTCTTATTGCACAAAACAGGAAGATAGTTATGACCAGAGGCTAAACATTTACTAACAGAAGTCTTCTCTTCGGGATTCTTTGGGAAATGCTCAGAGGGTATTTCTGAGCAACAAAGGGGAATTAAGACTATACAACTCATTTATTTCATCTTTCAAAGTTATACATAAAGCATGAAATAAGGGGAGAAACGTTGATCTAGAGGTAACAGTATACAGTGTCAGGGCTGTGTTTATTGCTCGCTCGGCCATTAGCTTACTTGAGTGGCGCTGGATGATCCTCAATCTCTCTAAGCCCTCACTTACTTTGGAGACAAAGTCCTCTCTGTCTACTTTTCCTCAGTGTGGCTGGCAATGAGAAGCAGGTGAGATACTAAAGGGTGATGATGAGGGTGAGGATGAAGATGAAGAGGGGGTGAGGACAACGAAGACAGATACAATGGCCCAGAGAAATGTGGATTTTGACAAGTCTATCAGTGCAATTTTATTTTTAAAATGTCACATCTCTGATGACATTGCATACATTTCAGAAATTACTTTCTGAAGGCTATCCGCAAGCTGTTCAGTGATGAAACCATCTCAATCTCTGGAATAACTGGATTTACTTCTTTGGCATTCGACTGTTTTTTCTTTGCACTGATATCAATTTTTAGCTATCAGGATAATGTATAGAATAAGCATGTGGCTTCCAAAATGGGATAATTAATGATAAGGACCTAAGAAAACTCCTCATCTTTCCACATGGAGATATGTCTTCTAAGTGGGTCAAATAAAAAACAGAATTTCCAACTGTTGATTTATTGGTCTGCCATTATGACTAACCCAGCATGTTTTTATAACAGCCCCTACCTTAACATACCTATAGTTTGGTGTATATCCATTCATCAATCCTCATGTCAATGCTAAGAGTGTACAATCACATCCACAGGATTCTGCCCCCACAGCAGCCAGAGTTGAACTAAAGTTTTCCCTTAGTGGCCCTGAGCCTAATAATCTCTTTCAACTGATTTATCTGAGTAAGTATTACAGTGGAAAAATTGTAGCAATGTTCTATTTTTAATTTGATAAAGGCCCTAGAAACTTCCTGACAAAACTTGTCATTTCACAGAACAGTCGTGGAGGCCATGCTTCTCAAATCATGTCCATATGCGGCAAAAATAAATCTTCACCAGTGTAGTTCGTGTGTGTGTGTGTGTGTGTGTGTGTGTGTGTGTGGTGTCTGAGAGAGAAAGTTACGAATGAATTATTGTCCATGGATGACTGGAGTCGATCATATAGTAATCAGAGTGACAGTAGCTGAAACTGCATCAACCGCCGTCCAGTATTAATTCATTTCATGGCTACAAATGTGTTAAATTAAGTCAAATTTTCATCTGTCTTATAACTCGAATATCTACCTCTCCAAACACCAAATGTATATCCATGAGAATTAGAAATTCCTTCTAATTCCTGCTGCTTGGCAGATAGGGCACGATTACAACAATCAGGCAGACTTACTCAAATTCTATTTCTATAGCTTACTAGATAGAACTGAACACATTTGTTAACCTCAATGTCCTCACCCTGAAAAATAGGAAATAACAGTATTTCTTTTTATTATTATTATACTTTAAGTTCTAGGGTACATGTGCATAACATGCAGGTTACATATGTATACACATGCCACGTTGGTGTGTTGCACCCGTTAACTCGTCATTTACATTAGGTATATCTCCTAATGCTATCCCTCCCCCCTCCCCACGACAGGCCCCGGTGTGTGATGTTCCCCACCCTGTGTCCAAGTGTTCTCATTGTTCAATTCCCACCTGTGAGTGAGAACATGCGGTGTTTGGTTTTCTGTCCTTGTGATAGTTTGCTCAGAATGATGGTTTCTAGCTTCATCCATGTCCTTACAAAGGACAAGAACTCATTCTTTTTTATGGCTGCATAGTATTCCATGGTGTATATGTGCCACATTTTCTGAATCCAGTCTATCATTGATGGACATCTGGGTTGGTTCCAAGTCTTTGCTATTGTGAATAGTGCTGCAATAAACATATGTGTGCGTGTGTCTTTATAGCAGCATGATTTATAATCCTTTGGGTATATGCCCAGTAATGAGATGGCTGGGTCAAATGGTATTTCTAGTTCTAGATCCTCGAGAAATCGCCACACTGTCTTCCACAATGGTTGAACTAGTTTACAGTCCCACCAACAGTGTAAAAGCATTCCTATTTCTCCACATCCTCTCCAGCACCTGTTGTTTCCTGACTTTTTAATGGTCACCATTCTAACTGGCATGAGATGGTATCTCATTGTGGTTTTGATTTGCATTTCTCTGATGGCCAGTGATGATGAGCATTTTTTCATGTGTCTGTTGGCTGCATAAATGTCTTCTTTTGAGAAGTGTCAGAAATAACAGTATTTCTTTTACAGAGTTTATATAAAAGTTCAATAAGATCATGGGTAACACATTTAGTACAGAGTCCGCATCATGTGTTCAGGAAGTATTTACTTGCTATGATGATTACTATTAACAATAAAGATCTTAAATAATTTCATATATAAAATGTCTTTGTAAGTCTGAATTGTCAACATTGAAAACTAATTTTCCAAAACCATTTTCATCATCTTCCGTTTATAATCTTCCTGTCATATCCACGCATAACCCTAAAGACGGAACGTGCCGCAGATGTGAAGTCCGTTGAGAAGTATGGCACTGTCCTTGGCCCCAGCAGGTCATATCCTACTCTTAAGACCTGTGACCTGGCCTGGCACGGTGGCACACAGCTATAATCCCAGCACTTTGGGAGGCTGAGGCAGGCAGATTGCTTGAGCCCAGAGGTTCAAGACCAGCCTGGGCAACATGGTGAAACACTGTCTCTACAAAACGCACAAAAAATTAGCTTGGTGTTGTGGTGTGTGCCTATAGCCCCAGCTGCATGGGAGGCTGAGGTGGGAGGATCACATGAGCATGGGGAGGTTGAGGCTGCTGTGAGCTGTGATAGTGCTACCACACTCCAAGCTGGGTAACAGAGTGAGGCCCGTCTCAAAAACACAAACAGAAACACTATATCTAATTTCCATCCTTTCTCAGTTCCTGTTGCCCCTGAGGGCCCCCAGTGCTGGAAACAGGTTGTAAACTTCTTATCACTACCCCACCCCCCAACAATCATGCAGGTTTGATCACTTCTGTGTCTGTGACCCTGGCAAATTCCAGAAACTTTTTCTAAATAAGCAAAGGACATTACGAATTCTGTGGTTAAGTAAACAATGCTTACTGGAGAATCCGTTCTTTGCAGCTGTTTTCTATCTTCCTTGACTTGTTATACTGACTTGCTTTTTGAAAATAAAAGTGAAACTGCACCTCAAAGAAACTGCTTAGTTCTCTCTAGCCCCTCCACTGTCTACAACAATCTCAACCTACAATATATTCGAATTGAAATGTTTCCCTACTTTTTTGGCCTGCTTTTTTTTCACCAGTATTTTCAGAAACATCTGTTCCCAAGGCAAATCTTAAAGTATGCTTTCATTTTTATGTTAGCACCTGCACAGATAAATGTTTTGGAAGTAATGATACCATGATTCATTTTTAGTATAATTTAGGGCCAAATTATAGAATTTTTTTTTTTTCAAAATTAGGGATATTAAAAAACCACATACACATAAATCTTCAGACATAAATTCAACTTTTGAAATGTAAATCTTCATTTTGGAGAGATGTACAGATATCAAACATTTAGGTAAATCATGAAACATGTTATCAATCATCTACATTTTCAAAGAGCTATGTTAAAAACAAAGAAAATATCAAAATGATGGGCTCTTCCTGGCTTTATCTTCAGCTTTTGTCCTAGAGGTGGATTTTCACTCTTCACTTAAATACAATAACAATGTAACTATCATTTAGGAATAAAAGTATCTTTTGTTGTCCTAATACCTATTTTCATCTTTGCTTCTTGACCCTTGAGGATGCCAATCTGACAATTTTTTCCCCCTCAAAGTGACTTTTAGCCATTTATTAGATACTAAGTCCTTCCTGGCATTATTTTTAAATAATCAATGTATTTTATGAATGTTTTTTTCAATCATTATCCTAAAGATTGATGTTAGCAAACTATAAAAAAAGAATGCAAGCAAAAAGTAAAGAAAAAGTATGTAATACAAGGATATACCATTCACAATAGTAAAAGGGTTAGATAACTTTTTGCTACGAGGGTATTATATGTTTATATTTAATTAGTGAGAAACTAATAAACATTAAAACGTTACCTATGAAAAATCACTGAGAAACAAAGTCCAAAATGTATTTGCTATTATTGTTTTCCATCTGCGTACTATATTGAAAATGGAGGCCGGGCGCGGTGGCTCACGCTTGTAATCCCAGCACTTTAGGAGGCCGAGACGAGCGGAACACGAGGTCAGGAGATCGAGACCAACCTGGCTGACACGCTGAAACCCCGTCTCTACTAAAAATACAAAAAAAAAATTAGCCGGGCGTGGTGGCGGGCGCCTGTAGTCCCAGCTACTCGGAGAGGCTGAGGCAGGAGAATGGCGTGAACCCGGGAGGCGGAGCTTGCAGTGAGCCGAGATTGCGCCACTGCACTCCAGCCTGGGTGACAGAGCGAGACTCCGTCTCAAAAAAAAAAAAAAAAACCAACAACAAAGAAAATGTAAATTGACTACCTGAGATTTCAATGTTTTGTCATCCGTAACAACAACATGCTGAATGACAAAACATCAAGACCCAGTATGAGGCGGGCAGCGATGCAGACAATGTGTGACTCTCGGATGGTTTGTTTTTTAAAGCACTCTGTTGCAGGTTTGGTGTTTCTTAAGCAATGAAATATTTTCCTATTATTAACAGGAAAGAGCATGTTTTGCATAACTGTATAAACAAACAGACTCATTATTTTACAATAAATTCTATCTAGAATAATTTTGTTATCGTTACTTTGGGAAGCCAATTGTGACCTCAAGAGTGGTACTGACTTGGTCACACGCAGATATTCAATGACTTTATTTAAATCATGAGTTATTAACCTCAATTGAACTCTGGAGTAAAATCTCATAAATACCTTGAAAAAATGTAGTGAATCAAAAGAAATGTTAAACTGAAATAAAAACAATCACGAGACAGCTCGATCATGAAAAATTGCTTGACTCAAAGAACTTTTAAAGGTTAGAGCTCTAGGAAGAAAAAAGATTAATACACTCACTGCCTACTTTTTGTTTTATTATGCTCATTTTTTTTCTAAGAGGTTACCATTTTTGCAGCTGGTCAGAAATATCACATTCCTAGATGTCTCAGAAGGTTTTACATCACTAAGCTTAACCATATCTCAACTTGAATAACACATTAAGCAGCTGTTGATAATAAAAACATATTGTGGATATGTGGATGGAGACATCAATGAGAATAAAGCAACCTCTCTTAGTGTGTGAATTAAGACTACCCATTTCCCATATTATTCAAATTTTCACAAATATTATAGCAACTAACCATAGGGATTCTAAAACATACGTTCCAGGTGCTTTCTTAGTGGAGACAATTTCTTAGTACTTTTACAAGTATGGTTAAAAGCTTTATTTTTAATTAATTTAACATACGGCAATGTTGGGGAGGCAGGGGGATTGAATTTATTATAAGGTGTCTCAGGATGACATACATGCCAAGAAACTCCTTTTAAATGACTCCAAGTAGCTCAGTATAACTGCAGTCTATATGGTGAAAACAACGCAAAAGCATAACAGGTCACAATTGAAAAAACTGCAGCTAAATTACATGTCAAGTTTCACTCAAATAATTTTCTTAAATTTCAATAAGCAATAATTTATTTCATCTTGATGTATTTTAAACTCTTCTGTTTCTTGACATATTGGCAATTTAGCACACTTAAAATACTGGCACATGACTGTTTTCCCACTGTCATACATGAAAACAGAGGGAAATGATGCCTCTATGCTAATAAAGCTTACTTTACATTAGTTTAAAATTTTTTAATGCAATTTTTTCCATCCTGGACTGCCTCTCTTATCATGCCAAAGGAATAGATGAATATGTAAGAGCTGGTTTCTAGTAAAAAGAAATGTTCAAACCTGGCTGCCAGTCAAAGGGTTCGTATACAACATAATAGATGTATATTACCTCTTTCCAATTTCAGAGCAAAATAATTTCAGAGCGTACTAATTTTGGTCATAACATTACATATTTCTTAAAGACATGAAAGTCAAACTGACTTCCTTCCTACTGCCAAAAAATCTATAGCACATTTCCGACATTTGAAATGCTACATTCTCTTTTGGAATCAAAGACAACAGTGCCAGAATGATGACACAACCAAGCATTCAAATGTGCCATGAGGCTTGAAAACCGCTGTGGTCAGAAAGCACAGCTAAAGTGGCAAGGAAAAGCTGCCCTTTCTTCTCCCTCCTGTTAAAGGCCATCTGAAATCTATAGGCTTCTGGAAAAAAATAGACTTAATGGGCATTAAGATATTTCGAAATGGTATGCTGATTAACAGTGTGTCACCAATTAGTGTTCAAGGCAGAAAATTTACCCACCAGTTTAGACAACACAATAATGAAGGTTGAAAACTAGCGACGTAGCAGAAGTGAAATCAACCGAAGAGCTGAAAATTGTTTTACTGTGTCACAGTCATAGAAGATTCAAAATTAAATGTAAAGCTGATATCTATTTTGTACCTTTTTTCTCTATGTGAATTTGGTTTCTACATTTATCTTTGTGTGTTTGTATGTGTGTGCGCGCGCATGTGCCTGTGAGAGATTTTTGAATAATTATTTCATATATTATTTAAACAGCAAAGCTTTTAAATAGTCCCACAATAGATCTTTGAGATATTTTATAAGGATTTATTTCACACATCTCCTTAGATTAGTTCAATATTATACATATTTTAAAGTGAACTACATTTCTGTGCAGGTTTAGAATCAGAATTCCTATTTTAAAGATTTACTTCAATCCATTGCTTCAAGCCCAAACTGCTATGGTAATTTTTGGAAATGTAATTGCATGCATTTAAAAATAAAGCTCTGTTTCCTCATGCACACACATCATGAAATTAAATTATTAAAAACTAATTTTTCTGTGAAGTATAGTATTTTTTCTATACTCGTTATTAAAATGATAGATTTCACGTAGCTCTTCTTTTAAAAGAAATTAATCACAGTATCCCCTTCCAAATGGATTTAAAGTACTTTGCAAAATTTAACAACATACACAATAAGGGATACTTTTTTTTTTTTTTTTGAGACGGAGTCTCACTCTGTCTCCCAGGCTGGAGTGCAGTGGCGTGATCTCGGCTCACTGCAAGCTCTTCCTCCTGGGTTCAAGCAAGTCTCCTGCCTCAGCCTCCTGAGTAGCTGGGAGTACGGGCGCCCACCACCACGCCCGGCTAATTTTTTGTATTTTTAGTAGAGACGGAGTTTTACCATGTTAGCCAGGATGGTCTCGATCTCCTGACCTCGTGATCCGCCCGCTTCGGCCTTCCAAAGTGCTGGGATTACAGGCGTCAGCCACCACGCCTGGCCAATAAGGGATAAATTTTGACAGATCCACAGAGAGCAGAGAACATGACTGTTAGCAAAATAAATCCTGGTTTGGTCTGGTATGATTTCAAAAAAGTCCACTCACCACAATTAGGCATAAAATTTGACTAGGAGTTTCCTAGCAACTATAGCAAAAATGAAAATGTTACTTTTATATAGTTGCCACTGTCTAAAGGAAGAAATTAATTTATTTGCAAGAATAATTTTTTCTAGAAACTAAATTTGGAAGAAATGTATGATCTCTGTGTGTAAAAGATAATAAGCAAAACTTCAACTATGGTGTTATAACTTCTATGATTGATTGTCTCACTATACTAACATACTCCAACAATAGTACACTTTTGTGGTAACAGAGTAAATTACATTCTCATTGACATTATTATCTACTTGATTTAAGAGATTTGTTGTAATTAGTGTTTACAGGACTGTGTTCTCAACTAGGTTGAAAGGTCTTCTAAGATAGGAACTGTCTTGGATCTGCACCCCTTGCACTGTTTATTAAATAAAAGATATTTTACTCCTTTCCTTTAGGAGCTTTAATTTTATACCTGAAATGGTAGTTTAGCTGGGAATAGAAATCTAGGTTGGTACTTATTTACACTCTATGTCAAAAGCATTTGGGGAAAATCTTCTGTTTGCCGTGAGTGCTCATGAGAACACTTCTGTTTGGGAGTTGTTCTTTTGTAGCTAATGTGTTTTTTTTTTTTTTTTTTTTTTTTGAGACAGAGTCTCACTCTGTAGCCCAGGCTGGAGTGCAGTGGTGTGATCTTGACTCACTGCAACCTCCACTTCCCGGGCTCAAGCAATTATCCTGCCTCAGCCACCTCAGTAGCTGGGAATACAGGCCCACATACCAGGTCCAGCTAATTTTTGTATTTTTAGTAGAGATGGAGTTTCGCCATGTTGGCCAGGCTGTTCTCAGACTCCTGACATGTGATCCACCTGTTTCAGCCTCCCAAAGTGCTGAGATTACAGGTATGAGCCAGCGTGCCCAACCTGTAGATAACAGATAATGTCTTTTCTCTCAGGTTACTGTAATATTTTTCTCTGTATCCCTAATGTTTTATATTTTCTTACCAAAGGTTATCTTTTTTTTCCTGCCTATCCATCAGTTCTGAAAAATCCTTTAACCATTATTTCCTTGAATGCTGCTTCTCCTCTATGTAATTGGCTCCTTCTGATGTTCATATTATACTTTGTAGACTATCATTTCATCCTTCATGTTTCTTATTTGCTCTCATTTTTTCAATCTTTTCATTTTCTTATACATAAGGTTTATAAGGTGGAATTCCTTAACACTACTTGTCAGGTCACTAATTTTTTCAACAATTATGTT
Source organism: Symphalangus syndactylus (assembly GCF_028878055.3). Lineage (NCBI taxonomy): Eukaryota > Metazoa > Chordata > Mammalia > Primates > Hylobatidae > Symphalangus > Symphalangus syndactylus. The sequence continues at coordinate 155,591,051 of NC_072426.2, read as the reverse complement.
GAACCTAGAGTTTATTTTATCTATTGTTTTTCATTTTAATAATCATTTTCCAGAATTTTCAGTAGTACTTTATTATATATTCTGTACTTGTTTCATTTGTTTTCATAATTTCTTATTCTTTTTTTTTTTTTTTTTTTGAGACAAAGTCACACTCTGTCACCCAGGCTGGAGTGCAGTGGTGTGATCTCGGCTCACTGCAACCTCCACCTCCCAGGTTCAAGCGATTCTCCTGCCTCAGCTTCCCAAGTAGCTGGGACTACAGGTGAGTGCTAACCCACCTGGCTAATTTTTCGTATTTTTAGTAGAGACAGGGTTTCACTGTGATGGCCAGGATGGTCTTGATCTCTGTCTAAAGGAAGAAAGTAATTTATTTGCAAGAATAATTTTTTCGAGAAACTAAATTTGGAAGAAATATATCGTATGATCTCTGTGTGTAAAAGATAATAAGCAAAATCTTCAACTATGGTGTTATAACTCCTATGACTGTCTCACTATACTAACATATTCCAACAATAGTACCTGTAGATACTGTAGATAATCTGTCACATTATCTGACCTCGTGATCCGCCCACCTCGGCCTCCCAAAGTGCTGGGATTACAGGCGTGAGCCACCGTGTCCAGCCCATAATTTCTTATTCTTTTATGGATGTTACTACTTCCCTTATTACTCTGAGAACATCAAACAAACTTTTTTAAAACTAATCATTTTCATTTCATATGCAGTGAACTCATCTTCCAAACACTGATTTCACAGCATTAACGTTATTTATAAATTTAATTTTAATTTGCATATTCAGTTTGAATAGTATTCTACATATTCCGTGACTGTCTCTCTTCATTTACCTCTTGCTGTTTGGTGGTATTTTGGTTGCCTTCATTCACCTAACCCCTTGCACCCCAATCCCAGAACCAGATATTGTACTGGCACTTTGAAGCTCTTGTTCTGTCATGAACCTGGGTGTATTACACATCCAGTCTCCAAGTCTGGAAGTGTCTGCACTCAAGTCTTGGCTGGGAGGCTGCCTTTGCTCCAGCCAGCCAACCCCAGATACTCAGCTTCCTAGGAAGGAGCTTACAGGCTTTTTATCCCAACTTCCTTTCCAGACTTTTCAGTTACGACCCACCTGCTGATTTCAAACACAGGGGCTGACTTGGGTCCAGGCATTGGATCGGGTACTGTTAGCCCTCGTCATCCTGTAGGAAGCGAACTCTACCTGCTCCTGTTTCTCTACCCAGAGTCTAGTAGGCCCTCACTTCAGCTTCAGTTACTGGTTTATTCCTAGTGTTTTTCTCAGCCATGGACACACTTACATTGCTTTTGATTAATGTTTTAAAATTTGTCCCTTTTTATATTTTATCTATGTGATTGGTACTTAGAACCAAGGAAGAAGCAAAAGGTGTATGAATGAAAGTATGAACTCACATGATAATGCCCTCTTTACAGGAAGTTTTCACTATCTTCCTCACCTCAATGGCAACCTATTAACATAATGCATAGTAGGGAAAATGTCTCCCCTTGGAGAGTGAATTTAGGAGAAGGAACAGCTCCATGCCCCTCCCCTCCTGTGTTAGTTACACCAGGGTTCCCAGAGCACTTGCAGTAGAATCATCTGAAACACTCATTTAAAATGCATATTCTTGGGCCCCCTTCAGACTTACCCATATGTGAATATCTGAGGGTGGGAGCCAGGAGTTTGCATTTTTAACTGCATTTTAGCTGTTTCTTTTGCAAACTGAAGTTTTGAGAATCAACGCCATACTCAGAACCTCCTCTTTGCAAAGTCCTGTTTCTAAGAACCTCTTGGGTCCTCTCTCATTTGATCCCAGGAGGGATAGTGAGGGCATTTAATGCAACAATCAGCTAGACTTTGACTTCATAAAGGAAAGTAAACACTTGTCAAAAACTCTCCATGAAATACCTTTAAAGTAACAAAGTATGCTAAAAATTGTTATCTTGTTAGTTACTATCGAGAAATTACTTTCTGTGTAATCACCACGGTGTCCACCTGGTGACTAACAGGGCATCACCGGGCTCAAGAGTGAAGGAAGCTGTGAGGGACAGGCTTTGGTTAATGGCTCTTGACCACTGGAGTGGGGCTTAGGGATAAGTCCACGTATTCAACCATTACAGCCGATAGGGACTCACAGCAGGCGAATGCTCTATTTTAATTTCCTCCTTTACACCTGCTTTTGAGCACACTGAAGCAATGACAAGGGAGGAAATATGAGTCAAATAATTAAAAATGATGATATATGCTCGTTTCATGATCATTAATGTACAGGTAGGAGGAAATGTACATCTTAAGGAAGAAAAGGAGAAAATATTCGAAATATATTTTAGTTCAAATAGAGTGAATACACATTTTTTTCCAGCTCTCTCACTTGTAATTCAATATGATATGTCAAAACTAAAGGCGAGGCTCATACCCAAATATTCCATAACCTGGGAAAACTTTGATTTTTTTTTTTCCATTTTTGCTCATGTGCTCTTCATCTGTGGTCCTCGTGGTTAAGACAATTTCTCATCTTTGTCTTTGCTCTGCTGTTGGCCTCTCATCTCTTCTCAATTTTCATGTGGCACTGATGCTAATAGATCTTCTACACAAAAAGCGACTCCTATTAATTACAGCAATGTGGTGTAACTGGAAAGCCCCAAATTATTTTACATGAGAAAAATGCGTTTTCATAAAAATCTGTGTGGCAGCATGCCAGCCGAGAGCTGCTCCTTAGCAAAGCCCTGTAAAGAGAAATACTGTGGGCCTCGGGAGGCGGAGGGAAAGGAGACCCCTGGCTGCCTAAGCCTCTGCTGCCCTGCTCTGTGTGGGCCATGCGTCCAGGCACGTATGCGCGCACTCGGGACCACACAAGCCTCTAGGCAAAAGGTCTTCCTGAATGTGCTGCACCATTTTCAGAGCCAGAAAATTAGAGTGTTGCCTAATTAGCTATTATACACTTAACCACATTACCACTATTGTCATCTTCATTACCAACATTTTCCCAGCATTCATAGCTTCTAGTGTTCTGTATTAGACACAGCAGGGATTTAAAATAGAAGAACATGATCCCTGCACACTGAAAATTATACAAAGCAGAGGCTGAGTGCAGTGGCCCATGCCTGTAATCCCAGCACTTTGGGAGCCAAAGGCAGGCAGATAGCTTCAGTCCAGGAGTTCAAGACCAGCCTGAGCAACACGGTGAAACTCCTTCTCTACCGGAAACACAAAAAATTAGCCAGGCATGATGGCTACTCCGTAGCCAGTCTCAGCGACTCTGGCGGCTGAGATGGGAGGATCACCTGAGCCCAGAAAGACGAGGCTGCAGTGAGCCATGATCACACTACTGCACTCCAGCCACATGACAGAGTGAGATCCTGTCTAAAAAAATAAAAGAAAGAAAAAAGAAAAGGAGAAGAAAATTATAAAAAGGAATATGATAATCATATAGATGTTTTTGAGGACATGTCAATAACTAAAGAAAATGCCTATTAATTGCGGATCATAATATTCTCATTATGGCATTGTCCTCAGAATATATTTACATACATAAAATTAACAAGCCCTCCTCTAGCTAATATCTATTTGACAAATCACCCCTGTCAGTAGATGGCTGAGGCAGAGTCCTCATCATCGACTGCTGAAGAACCAGAAGTGATTAATGAGAGCCTGCACCAACGTACACATAGAAAGGATGCAGTTATCTGTGTTGTGGAATATCTAGCCCAATCCTGGATCTATGCCCGACAGGGGAAAATACCGCAGCCAAAGCTCCTGGGGCTATTACAGTTAAAATGAGACCAGGAGGCCTCTGTTTTGGCTGCTGGGATGAAAGGAAATATGCTCCTTGTAAGTCAAACTGGAAAAGGAACTACATTTTCTAGGAGAAATTGTGTTATAAGAGAAGTATTGCATTTTTCATTTTTCTAGGATCCTGAGTATGTTCTGAGAGATGACCCCAAAGGGATGCCAGGTTCTCCAACAGGTAAGAGAGAGCTTTGTGGTTGGGAGGTAAGACCAGAAATGTCCTGATGCATGCATGGCCTTTACCTGGACAGAAAGGATGTCTAGAATGACCTCTGCGATGCTGAAAGTGGATGTCGCCAGGAGCCACAGCCACTAGCTCTTGCCTTGTTCTGCCTCTCATTTGCGATGTTTACCTCATTTGTCAGAGTGCCACAGCATAGATGGAGCAATTTTTAGTTATCTGAAACTCTGCTTACCATGTTTATCTGAACCCTTGACTGGTCCTTGTTATCTGTAATCTGCCTCTTTGCTGCTTTTTTGCCTTGGTACAGCCATGCCTGAGGTTTCACATCTTGAATTAATGCTCACACTGCTAACTTAACAGGAAGGAGGCTGCCAAAGGCCACAGGGGTCATCCCATGCGATACATTTTTTGAGTGTGCATCGCAAGTAACACCGGCCCAGAGACCTGTGTCCTTAGGAAGAATGCTTCTTGAACGAATGGATGAATACTATTTCATCTACACGGAATCCACTGAATGTTAATAAGAAAAGTATACTATAAAGGATGACTCTTTATTTTAAACTCTTCAATCAGGCTAGTTAAATTGGATTTTTTCTTTTTTTAACAAGAGCCAAAGTGTTAGGTGATGTTAACCAACCATAGCTAGCAGCCTTATCTCTAATTCCTTGCAATCCCACCTTTACCATGCTCTCATGTCAAGAATGCTGGCCTTTTCTCCTCTTCAGGGATGGGGCCCATTTTGTTCCCAGAAGATAAATGTTTGCAGTTGGTCTGAAGGTTTTCTCTAGGGAAACACAACCGTTCCAGTTAATGAGCTTTCAAAGCCTTACCCCCTAACTGCCCAGAATATGATACATATTTCTGCCTGCATTTTATTCATGTTTTATTGTCACAGAAGGAACTGTCTACTAAGGAATTTGGATGAAAGGGCCTCTGGGAGGAATGGTTGATAAATTGGTGTCTTTTTTATGGAATTTGGAAGAAAAAGTTTAAATACAACTAAGTTGATATTTATGTCTATTCTTGCAATGATTTACTAATAACAGAACCTAAAAAGGAAAACTCCCTGGTCAATATCATATCTCTTACTGCACACTGGGGTGTTAGATTATGGTCCTATGTGCCTTTTTCCCATGAAGAGTTTGTGATTTTACTTCTGGATGGCTTGCAGTAAGAGTAAGTCAGGACTAAAGAAAGAAATGACAGGTACATTTGAACTCTGTAGTTCAGTTTTATAACATTGGGCAGGAGTTTGGAATAAACATAAAATCTCAAGGTAAGTGTATATATAATTATGTGCAAAGGAATTTTCAAAGGTATTTTCAATGCATTGGTATTGCCATTTTAACACTTAATATACTTTTTGACAAAAATAGAAGGAAGATTTGGTAATGAAGAGTGAATTCCTGAGGATAGCATAAAGAAGCAAAGGTATTATGGAAAAGCAGGTCTTTGGCTAATGATTCATTGGGATGTCTTTTTTAAATGATGCAATATATCTTGAACAAATGTCAATTTCATTACAGCAACTTTTAAAATTCAGAGTCATTCTTTATAGCTTTAATACGTTCGGGCCCCAAGTCTTTCTTCTTATTGAAGGTCAATATGTAACAAAATTCATTCATTCATTCATTCACTCAGCAAATGCTCAAGGTCTCAGGTCCTAACACCAGTGTCATTTAGGTTACAGTGTTATAAAAAGTTACAAACAATGTGACATTTTCTTTCTTGTTAGAATGACATTATTTAACAGATCTGAACTACTTACTACTAGCTTTTTCTTTATAGAGGTTTCAAGGGTCATACTTCCCTATAATATGTTATTTTGACATATTTTGATATATTTAGTTGCTGTGAAATGAAGCAGCTGACCCTGAGAATCACTATTCAACTTTAAATGAATATACGTTTTATTAAAATTCAACCCAAAAGGGTAAGATGCAACCTAGAAGTAAAAAACTGGTTTTCTAAAATGATAACCAAAAGTTTATTCCTTCTCATAGCATTGATTTTATTTTATGTGAAGAGGTGGGTTTTTATGTTAGAACTCTGTCCATCAGAACTGAACTGAAATCTCCACGGGATGAGTAACAAGTAATAAAACTGATTTCCACTGGACACATATCACAGATCAACCTTTTTATTTTACAGTCACACCATGGATAAAAACGTTCACCAAATCACTTCTTTATAATTCTAATCGGTTCAAATGGAATGAAAGCAAACAGCATTCTGGATGTAAGGTTAGCATTCTTTAGTTTCCTGCCTTACATTTAAGTTCGTTTCATTGCCCTCCTCTAACCTAAAAATTTAAAGATGGCGAATCTGCTTGTTATGAACAGGACATTAAATGTCTGAAACCATAATTAATCAAAGACATTTCAGCCTATTTTTGTTCGTGGAAATGGAGGTAAAAATCAAAACGTTCTGTCGAATGTTCTGCTATGTACAAAGATCTGTAGCTGATTATAAACTTTATAGATAGCGAGATATGAAAGAAAGCAGATACACGTGAAGGAGTTAGAGAATAATTAGTTGACTGAAAGTTAAAAGTAGGGGGAGGAAGTGTCTTTTTCAGGGCCACAGACCACAGAAAGACATCCACTATAAACAGCAACTTGACAAGCACAAAGCCAAACTTGTCCTCTAAATTCTCCAGGCAGCCAGCCCTCTCTCCTAAGCCCCTTATTTCTGGCAGGTGTTCCATCATTGTTCCCCATGTGTTCTAGAAGACATCTTTTTGCTTTTTATTTTTTAACATTTATAATTAGTTACCAATGCTGACTAATTCTACTTTTGAAATACTTTACCTTCTGTCCCTTTTTTCTAATCTCTATTGTCACAAATATAGCTCCTGTTAATGCATGCCCAGGCTTCTGCAAAAGCCTTATTTTTTTTTCTTTTTTCTTTTTTTTTTGACGGAGTCTCGCTCTGTGGCCCAGGCTGGAGTGCAGTGGCGCAATCTTGGCTTACTGCAACCTCTGCCTCCCAGATTCAAGCAATTCTCCAGCCTCAGCCTCCCAAGTAGCTGGGACTACAGGCACCCACCGCCACATGCAGCTAGTTTTTGTATTTTTGGTAGAGACAGGGTTTCATCATTTTGGCCAGGCTGGTCTTGAACTCCTGACTGCAGGTGATCCACCCACCTCAGCCTCCCAAAGTGCTGGGATTACAGGCGTGAACCACTGTGCCCAGTGTGAGTCCAGTTCGTCCTGCACAATAGTGCCAGATTATTTATGCCAACCTACTGCTTCTTATGCCACTGTCTCACACCAGCATCTCCAGTAATGGCTCATCTTTGCAAACCCAGAGGCTCCCTTCTGACCCAAGACTGCTTATGGTGCTCCTTTATCCCTCCATACCCTCCAGCTTTCTTGCCTGCCTTCTATCCCTGAGTTTATGTCATGCCTGAAGCAAATATGCCTTCCCTTCGCTCTTTCCAAATCCTAACATACTCATCAGTATTTCACTTTCTTCAATGCCTAGTGCAACTCTCTCATGCTCCTACAACATAAATTGTCTGCACTGCTCTCCTGGGAATCCACAATTACAGAGGAAGAGCAGGAACCAAGTCTTCCACTCACTGTGATATCCCCAATACCTAGGACCTACCTTGACACAGCACAAGTACTCATTGAACGTTTGTTAAATCAATGGATGGATAAGTGCCGCTTCAAATTCTTTGTTAATTCTTTCTTTGGTATATGGCAAGTCCCCTAAGGATATGGATGGTGTGTATTATCCATTTGTCATCTCCTTTAATGTCTAGCGTAGTTCCATACACTCAACATGCATCCAATCTATTCCTGTTCAATGCACAACCTTAGGTACACTCTTATCAGTATACAAAGGAAAAGTGACGAGAGAGGTGAGGACCGTGTTAGCCCTTGGTTTGGGTTCTTCTTTTCACCAAAATTACGCAACATCTACTGTGAGTACAGAAGGAGGCATTCAGGAGAAGCGATAGGAGTGTAGTGGGGAGGTGAGGGAATGTTCCAGGAAGGCGGCTGGAAGCTCATTTTCCCTCATGGGAGACCAGCTGGACGATCCAGGGAAATGGAAGTCCATGAAGCCTTTTGGCCGGGAGTAGTGAGTAATGACGCCTAATACCTTTCTCAGGTTCTGGGTACTGGGTTTGATTTCTCACACACTTAACCAAAAAAGCCAGGTAAGAAGCTAGTGAAAGGAGTCCCACATTACAATAAAGTTCCTCAGCAGCCATTCTCAGCCACCTTCCCGATGCTGTCTACTCTGTTGATGAAGAAAATTGCCTTCCCAGGGAGTGTCAGCGCTGTGACCGGCGATGATGGAGAGCATTCAAGGAGAATGCCATGATTATTCACCTCCACCTTGGCCTTGTCCTCAGCTCACAGCTCCGTGGTTCCAGTTCTCAAGCTCCTTTGATGGAGCTGTATATTCTAATCCATAGTAAGCTAACGTGGATGTGGTTTCCTAAGGGTTGTCCTGCTTGAACACAACGTAAGTGAATGCATTAATTAATAAAGGTACTTTATTTACACCCTGCAGATTGGGGCCTCGTGAACTCAGAATTCAGATTTGGAAAGCATGTGCTTCACATTAGAAAAGCCTTGACATTTTTAATCAGCCTGGCTCTGCTGCCTGCACACACAATGTGTCAACATGAGAAAGCGGAAATACTGTCTGCGGCTTCCAGTTCTCCGCACTCTGATTAGGCATACGCTGTCAACTTCATTTGTACTTGATCCATAAAAAGAGTTACATCGTGATATTCTCTTCAAATTCTGGCAAGCTTTATTGATGGCTTAGATGTCTGACTTAGTTTGGCTTCTACTAAAAATTCCAAATTTTTTAAAGTGATGAATTACTTCATTTTGTAGGTGTAGTTTTTCATACTCCAAAATAATATTTCTGACCTTGGGGAAGATTTAGATTGAATACTTTCTGTTAACCATTCATAGATTTTTTCACATTTAGGTTACACTGAAAAACTGTTAAGAACTTTATATTTAATAGTCCTCCTGACACCTTACTGCACTGGAGAAAGTAAAGGCTGTGGTTATTCTTATTTTACTGGATGAGAAGGGGAAGAAAAATTTCAGGAATTAAAACAAGTCAGACTGTACTGACAGTGATCGAAAAAATGAATTAGCAAATTCTAAAGCACGATGATAGTAAGCCCAAGTTCTTATTACCAACTAAGAAAACAAATTTCACAGGTTGGTGCAGTGGTTCTTGCCTGTAATCTCAGCACTTTGGGAGGCCAAGGCAGGAGGATCTCTTGCGACGAGGAATTCAAGACCAGCCTGGGCAACATAGGGAGATCCGGTCTCTACAAAAAATTTTTAAAAATTAGCTGGGTGTGGTGGCGCATGCCTGTGGTCCCAGCTACTTAGGAGGCTGAGGCTGGAGGACCTGAGACCAGGAGTTTGGGCCTGCAGTGAGCTATGATCATGCCACTGTACCACAGCCTGGTGACCCCATCCCCAAAATAAAATAAAATAACTAGAAAATAATTTTCACCCAAAAGAACCTGCTATTAAACTACATCGGTTTCATAAAGGTATCCAATTGTTCCATGGTGGTAAGAATGTGCTTATTTTAGCAGAGACACACCACTACTTCTAGAAAAACAGATAAAAGCTAATTTTCTTTGCAGAAGGATAATACTTAAACATAATTTAGTCTGATGTTTCAACTTCATTTCCCTCTCTTCATCATCAGATAGTGTGTCCCTATCTGTCTGAAATTCTTTGAGACATAACATAATGTAGGATATACAGTATCCTTGCATTTGTACTTAGAGTTAAGATACAGTGCATCAGGCCTGCGGCAAGTTACAAGGTATAGCAGTCAGAGGTCTTCTAAAACAGATGCACAATCTTTTATTTATTACAGACCTTTTTATTGTTACAGCTGTACCATCATTGTATTTCAGAATAATTCCTTATGCTCTGTTTGTTTGAACTATGAAAGTGCAGTCATTGTGTCTTTGTAAAAATGTCTTACTGGAGAAATCTTATTCTTGACCGATCAACCCTAGGACTTAAAGTACATTTCACTTGACTGAGCTGCCGTCTTTGCCAAACTGTGTCTGAATGATAGAAATATTGAAGAGCCCAGCTTCGGAAATGGTCGGATTACATGGTTTCATATCTTTGGAACAAAATAGCTATGTGACCAAAGCAAGAATCTAAAAACCTAAAAATAATCTTGAAATAATTGAACGGTGACCAAAAATATCTGAGACAAATCAGCTTTGGGACAAAAATACATTTCCATCATGGTTATATATTTCCTTTTATTCTCAAATCATATTTGTCAGAGAAAGAACAAAAACATCCTTTCATTCAAGGAAAAGTTATGTTTTAAATAAATTTCCTATTTTAGGGCTTAGTTGTCTTTGAAATTATATTCCAACACCATATAGCTTACAAAAATTTGAATTGTCTCATGAAACACTCATTTGATCCACCAAAATGCATTAGCATAATTTCTCGCCCATCTCTTTGTTCACATTGTAGTTGTGGGATAAGAAAATCCTAGGCAAGTGCAGCAAACAGGAAGCTTTACCCACATAAAGATTCCAGTGAAAACCGAACCAACTGCTTGACCCTCCTAAAAAAAGAAGTATATTAAATTTTCTTTTAAGCTCACTGGAAAATTTTCATTATGTCCACTTTGATTTATTTTGGGCCATGAATGTGCATAGGTTTATTTTTATGGCTGGCTACGTCGACGTTGGCCCAGAAAACCGACTACTGTACAAATGTCAGTGGGAAAGCACAGTGTTTTGAAGAGCCGCACTGACCTTGTTTTTACTGTAACAGCAGCCAGTTAGTATACAAGATTTTGAGGCATGTGGAGCGACTGTACAAAAGTCATTGAGGGAATTCACACTTTCCCAAACATAATATTTTGCCCATCTAGATAGAAAGAATTAACATAAAGGTCTTTCTGCGCATAGTTTTGAATAAAATATTTAAGAATAGCAAAATAAAGGACCTGTGCATTTGGGTATTCCAATAAAGTGAGTGACATGAGCAGGTACTGAATTCAGAGTGAGAGATATCCCCTCACCTGAGCCCAGGGAAATTAGCAAATGGCCCTTCATGCAGCTTTGGGAGCACCCACAGGTGAGTAAGAACCGTTTCACGCTGCCGTGGGGGTCTGCCATCCCTTCCACTTATGACCTCTGACTATTTGTCTTTGTTAGTCGATACTTGTGAATTCTGTTCAGCACAGATAAGAAGACCTACAGTGAAGTAGGCTGGTCAAAAGCTAAAGGGGTCTCAAAGTGGAAATGGTAATAACGGATCGCACCATCCCTTCTCATCTACTTCCTGACCAATTCCTTATCAAGTTTTCATCAGCATTTGGAACTACAATGGGTAATAGAATAGAGGGAATAGAAAGTGTAAATGTTAAATGAAAGTCTTTAAAATTTTTACCCCAAAATATCAGAGAAACAAACTCTGTTATGCCCAGTCATTAAAAGAAATCTTTAGGTGTGTGGCAATTTATAACAGATAAATGCAAGAGAAATTCACACTATGAAATAATAAAATAAGTGACTCAGTGTCTCACTTAATATTCTTACTCATCTGTGGACCTGAAAAAAAAACTGAAAGCCATTTTGATAAAACAGATGTTGAACGGTCTCGGTGGAAATGACTGAAGGCTTGTGCCATGTAATTATTGTAAAATACCACACATCTGGCACGAAGTTTGGCCTTATATCAAAAGTCATTTAGGACGAAATGAGCAAGGAGACTTCTGGCTTCACGAAAATCTTAGCTTGTATTTTAAAGAATAATTTCAACTTTAAGTTCTCTCTTTACTAAATGTAATGTATTTCATTAAGGAACAGTAAAGTTTCTCCAAACCACCAAACAAATAATTAAGGCATTAAAACTCGACAACTGCTCTCTATTATTTCAAAGAAGATATAGAGATATAAATTTGTACAAAGAAATCTAGTTCCATGGGAAAAAATTAAAGAATGTAGAAAATTTATAAAGGACCTTTTCATTCATGAAAAGCTAAGGTCTCAGAGGAACTCAGGAATAACCTGCATATGAGTTTATCACTAATCCATCATAAGGAAAAAACTCCAAGCTGAGAGAGGACCCTGTTAATGTATTCTGAGTCCAGTGGAGCAGAAGCAGGAATGTTCTGGCTATAATATTTCTCTCCATCGCTACAGCCATCTGCCCGTCATGGGTCACATCCACTACGTACCAGCAGCACAGGGTTGCTCCACATTTATATTTATCAAAAGTCAAATCTTGAAGCTGGCAATGCCTTGCCTTGCTTTCTACCCCCAAAGTATAACATGAATCCACAATTAACCTGATAAATAGAAATAACAGGATATTCCTACAGAATCCCTTCTAAGTAAGCATCTCTCAGAGGAAGCAGTGATTTCATAGTGGAAAAAAAACTTTCAGTAACGAAATAACACTAGTGAGAATAAATAAGAAAGCTCTTGGAACTCCCTTAATTAGAAAAACAGAGCTTTAAAAATATGCTTGCATTGTGAATTTTTTAAGGATTCATTTCAAATACATGATATTGCTATTTATTATACTTTGTTAGACTGCTAAATTGTTTCAAGTTTATCCATCTTCTGGATTTTATTTTTCTCATCCACCAAGATGTTATATCTTAAAAATAACTTTAATGTTAAATGTAATATGCTAGCTTTACAATATCAACAGTACTTGGAAATAAATGAAATGAGCCTATTTAGCCAACATACAGTGTTTTATTGACATACAAACAGAAAAATGTCATGTAATGAGATGATTAAGAAAAACATGAGCTTTGTGTCTTAAAGGTTATCCATTTTAGGTTACAGTAATTGATCCCAGGCACTTCAAATGTTTAAAACATTCCAAACCCTCAGCCAAATGTCGAAGAAATAACTCTGCCAGAATTTCAGTAGAGAAAATTTTAGAAGGCTGTTCAAATCCAAAGAAAAGGAAAAATATATATTATTGCTGAAAATTGTACGTGTGTTCTGCTTTCCAATGAAAACCATAGCCAAATAAGCTTTCATTAAATTGGAACAAGATGACAAATACTAAAGCTGAAAATGCATACAGTAAATGGAAACATTAAACATTACATAAGGTCTCTGAAGTATAACAAAAAAATGGAGACAGAAAATAAAAGAAAATATTTTCAATATCTTAACAGCTGTCTCCTCTTTCCCCAAGACACACAAGTAAAACAGGTAATGGCCTTTCAAACTAAACTTCAATTTTTAAAATAGCAAAGAAGGAGTGCCAGTTAATTCATAAATTTCACCACCAAGACTCTGCAAAGCTAGGAATATTTACAGTAGTTACAAACAGCCTACCTGGAGACCCTTTTACTGTAGTCAGGTGAAGTGACAGACTGCCAGAGACTCACTCGCCATAAACTTCATTGCACAACAATAACATGTTGTATATAAAACTGCAAACTGGCAGGCGAGCAATGATCTTATTGCATAGCAGTTTGGGGTATGTTTTTCATCTTCTATGAAGGTTATAACAAAAACTGAACAAGCAGTGCGTTGTACAGCTCAAATGGGCCATGGCATGACACAGAGACTGCAGGGGAAAACTTGTTTTGTCTTTGTCTATAGGAGCAAGTAGAATTTAAAATTTTTCTTCTAACCAGGTAGTTGAAATATTACTAATCACTAATGCAAAGAAAACTCATAGCTAATTTTCACACGCAGAAATATGTACCCGTAAACAAATTGTCCCAGTTAAGCAGTGTACTACTGGCTGTCACAGCATAATGCTAATTCAAAGGCAGCCACTGTTAGCAGCTTCTGCTCAGCAGCTTTCACTGTAAGGAAACAGTTAACACGTTTAGAATTCAGTTAGGAGGTTCTCTCTATGAAGAAACAAAGTCTAGGATATTTTAAAGATGAAAAAAAATTACCACAAGTATTCTAAAACAGTGTCTGCACTCATTCCCACACCAAAATATTTTACCAAAAATATTTACCTTTATAACTCATAGTTTAGCCAAGGTGTGAACTGGGCATTTGAGGTCTGCTAATTCCTTTAGGTACCACTTAGCTGTTACGGATTGTATGTAATGATTTATAAGCTTATTAGTCAATGCATCTGAAAGCTGAAACATTCCTCCTAAAGTGTACAGGGTACCTCGGTCGCCCGACAGAGCCCAGACTTATCCATCACAAGACCAAGTTTGGGACTGTGCATAGTGTAAACATAAGTAGGCAACCAACAGACACTTGCTGGATTTTACTGAGTGAACTCAACTGAACTGCACTGAATTGAATTGAACTAAGGAGTTGGCAATTATCCATTTTTTAACTCCCAAATCACAGTTCTGGTCTTCTGACTTATTCTCATAGAACCCAAGGTGCTGCCAAGTTCAAAAAGACCTTACCAAATGTTTTCTGGTGCTATTATAATGACTTCTTTTTAGCCTAAAGAGAGACACTTAGCTTCTGTCACAACTATATCTGGTTGGCCAATTGGCTATCAGCAAAATAAAAACTGAAAATGTGGCATCTGCCTTTCCTCCATGTTCCATGCCTGTAACACCCCTGTTTCAAGTCACTGCCAATCAAGCATGCAGATGAGATTTTATTCAACTCCTATTTGCATGCGACTCATTCCTAGGAACCCAGCATACTAAGTTGGAAAGATATAGAGACACTTTTCACTTGTCTTTGATGCCCCTCTCACAGCGATTCACATTTAAGTCCTAATATATACTGGGCAGTCAGTCAACAAACACTGTGTGGAATCTATATAATAGCATCTCTGAAATAAAGGAATATATAGAGAAAAAGCTGTGGTAATTGTTCAGTAACTACAGTAACCCCAGTGGAGGTGTGGGGTGCGTGTGTGTGTGTGTGTGTCCCCTTGGCCCTGCATTTTGGTTCTCCTCACAGCTAGAGGCATAGGACTCACACCCTAATGCCTGTCCAGGATCTGGAGCCAATCTCACCCTTAGTAAGAAGAAACTTAATGTGCTTCAGTTTAACACGTAGAGGCTCCAGCATTAAGTCCCCTCCATGCGAGATCCAATCTGCTGTTTCACTTTGTAGTAAATGAGCTTCTGCCCTGCTCCTGAGACTAAAGGGTCCCTATAACCGGAGTCACCTTATTTGAATTTCTATTTTGATGGGCTGTCCAGGCTACTGCTTCCTCCAGGACTCAAAGTACTTCTCTAATATTAAATGCCAGACTTTTCTGAAACAGAGAACTAAAGCCTGCCACATGGAGGGGCCACATGTAAGAACCTAATGAAATCACCACTGCACCTAACCTAGGGGTGCCACTTGATCGTTATTAACCACGGCACAGAAGTAGAGCGCAGTAATTTGGAGCAGTGGTTCTCATAGTATGGTCCGCAGACCAGCAGCATCAACATCAGCAACTTCGCAAGACACATCCCAGAGCCACCGAATCAGAAACTTGGGGGAAGGGGGCCCAGCAATTTGTTTTAGTGGCCCTCCAGGTGATTCTGTGCTCACCGAAGATTGAGAACCACTGGTTTAGCGCATGATATTGTGAGGAATGCCTGTGTTTTAATACCAGCTCCATTGCTTGTTACGGTAGTAACCCCGGTGTGATTCTAACCTTTCTCAGCCTGGGATAACTCATCCATAAAGTGGAGATAAAAGGCACATCACAGGGTTAAGACAAATGTGTCCTGTGGCCTCTGGCATACAGTGAGTGCTCAATTATGCTGTCTACTCCTGGACTCTCCATTCATTGCCGCCTTCTGCTCTCTCCCATTACCTCGTTTGATTTTTTTTTGGGGGGATGGAGTCTCGCTCTGTTGCCAGGCTGCAGTGTGGTGGTGCGATCTCGGCTCACTGCAACCTCCACCTCCCAGGTTCAAGTGATTCTCCTGCTTCAGCTTCCCAAGTAGCTAGGACTACAGGCGCCCACCACCACGCCCAACTAATTTGATATTTTTTTTTATGTTAAAAACTACTTCTTACTTGTCTCCCTACTCTGCTCACACTTTCCTTCTGTTATTGAGTCTGAGTCTCCCTGTCCAGGTCCTTATAGATTTTTCCCTTTTTTACACAGTTTACTCTTCTGTTCCTAATTCATAAAATGATGATGGAAGCAATTGTATTTGATTATACATGTGATTCCAAGATTCTTTTATTATTAAACTTAGGTCTTTTCATTGGTATATTGAGTGGGAGATTTGTTTATTTTATTCTATATATTTATTTTTTTATTTTGAGACGGAGTCTCACTCTGTCACCCAGGTTGGAGTGCAGTGGTGCTATCTCGGCTCACTGCAACCTCCCACTCTCATGTACAAGCAATTCTCCTGCCTCAGCCTCCCAAGTAGCTGGGATTACAGATGCCTGCCACCACACCTGGCTAATTTTTGTATTTTTAGTAGAGATGGGGTTTCACCATGTTGGCCAGGCTGGTCTTGAACTCCTGACATCAGGCGATCCACCCGCATCAGCCTCCCAAAGTGCTGAGATTACAGGCGTGAGCCACCGTGCCTGGTCAGGATTTGTTTTTTTATATAATCCAACCCAACCTGGCTTGATTCAAAAGAAGTCATAGACAAATACAAAATCTCTTTTATTTAAAAATGATCAAAGTAAAAGACTTCCACCTCAATCTGAAATAATTTATAACCTGTCAATGAAGAAGTGCACCATAATGATAATAATAGCTATTTTTTGCTTGTTTACCTGTGCCAGCCACTGTTGTTTTATTTAAGAATCACAACAACCTGTGAAGTAGATAGCTGCATTCCTTTTTATAAAGGAAGAAACCAGGGTGCAGAGGATTTCAATAAGTAGATGAAAGTCTCACAGCTACAAGTGGAAGCCATCAGGACTGGCTGTCTCTAAGGCCTGCATTCTTTTTTATTCTGTCTCTAGAAATACCAGGCTTCCTCACGATAGTAAAACTTTATTTAGACAGCCTCATCCAGAAAGACAGGGGCAGACTGGAAGGAAGCCAGAGATGCATGCAGGCGATGAAGGCAACAGAATAACTGACTTACGAGAAAGTGAGAAAACAGCATCACACAATACACCCAGGTAACAAACCTGCACAGGTACCCCTGAGTCTCAAAGCTGAAATTCTTTTGTAAAAAGTGAGGAAAATTCAAATATGCTTCGCTTGAGAAAAAAAAGAAATAAGGCACTGAAATGGAATGACAATTCTATTTTATGCAACTGCTTATAGTATAAAACGGAATCATTATAATTATTAAAAATAACAATTTGGGGAGAGTGAATTAGGTAGTCCTAAGACAAAACAATTTTAGGCAAGTTCTTCCCTTCCTCTAAACACCCCAAGACGATTTTACCTTGAAGAACTTCCGGATTTTAGCAACTTCAGAGAAGAGTGAAAAATTATCATCTGGGGCATTTCAGACCATCCAGCCACATGTGAAATAAAATAATTCCGCACAAGCAGGAGGAGAAACTGAATGACCTCTTTGTCCTTGTCAAACTTTAATTTTTATGTTTTATAAATAAAACATTTTGTTTTTAAAAAGCATATGCATTTATCCTTCAAGCCTCCGGGTCTCTTGGCTAAATAATGAATTTTCAACCTTTAACGTTTCCATTTCTCTTTTAAAGGGCTCAGCATCTCCCCCATCAAAGTGCATAAGGAGAGCAACAATTAAACAAAACATTTTAAACATAATATCTCAGCGTTGAACATTCTTGGGCTAATTAGACTTATAAGACAGTATATTAATTTAGTACTTTCCTTCTGCATATTTAGCCCTGAGGGCCACATTTTACCCAAACTGATTTTAATTTTTTAATCCTCTATTAATCAGTACTCCCCAAAAGCATTTTGATTCTTAAAACTGACTCTTATTTTTGTGGTCATAAACACTGGTTGTGACAAAATGTTGGAATTTTCCGGCCAAATCTCCTAATGGGTTAATTTTCTGAAAAAGCCAGGCTGTATAGGAGGCTCAATGTTACTCCTAAAATGCTTAGTATATCCATTTGTTTCAGAAGTGTCATATCAGGGACAAATCAATGTGTTAAGCATTGTCTGATAATATTGTTGAGGGATTAATCTCACAGACTAGATCATCAGCATGATTATCTTTGGCATTCTGTGTGCACACAGCTCCATTCTAAGCATGAAAAGCCCTCTAATGCCAAACTATGAGAGCCTATATATTGAATGATCTGCCACCATTCAATATTTAATCCTGCAGTTGAAGCCACTAAAGGGATATAGCAAAGTAACAAGATGAATGAATCGTGACCTCAAACTTGCAAAAAGACAACCCAAACAATTTATCTTTCTCGCCTGTGCGGCATTTTTTATCCAATATTCCTATCACTTCTGCTCAGCCTGGGAATTGTAGATTGATCAATGCCACATTAGCGAATACTTGAAATGAGAGCTGGGAATTTAGACAATCCATTGTTTATGCTTTAAGAATATTCTGGTTCAATTTAGTTTATCTGAAGGCTAAAATCAAGAACTCATAATTAAAAATCAATTTGATTCTCTAGACTACATTTTCAAGAAACTGTGGAAAGGATGGCATAAAATAATTCAGTGTCTATGAAAAATAAAATACAGAAATGATTAAAACAAAAACTTAGAACTTTGTGCCTCAGAGCTTACATAGAACTCTTTGAAATTATACTGCTCTCAAATGCAGTAAAACCACATTTCAGTTATTAAGAGGATAAGTTCCACCCTGATTCATTGGTTAATTGCTTATTACCACATCACTTCAGCATGTAATCTTATTTTTTCACAAGCTAAGTGGGGTCAATCTGATGTATACATGGTCATACTAATTCGTAACTTTTGCTTCTGTATGCACACATATTTCAATTGTGTAAGATCAGTTTTGCTTTCATAGTTGGGGGGCAGGAAGGAATAGGTAAATATGCTCTTTTCTTCTGCTCGTAAAGTCCCTATAATAAAAAAAAAAATTCTCAGATTTCTTCCCTAGGGAAATAAATATAAGCATACATTAGGCAGCAAAAGAAACCAGTGGGTTGTTCCGCAAACAGTTAGAGACCAAGCACAGCCCTTGTAGATATCGTAGATGCACTGGTGACCTTCTTTTTTTTTTTTGAGACGGAGTCTCGCTCTGTCGCCCAGGCTGGAGTGCAGTGGCGCAATCTCGGCTCCCTGCAAGCTCCGCCTCCCGGGTTCACGCCGTTCTCCTGCCTCAGCCTCTCCGAGTAGCTGGGACTACAGGCGCCCGCCACCACGCCCGGCTAATTTTTTTTGTATTTTTAGTAGAGACAGGGTTTCACCGTGGTCTCGATCTCCTGACCTCGTGATCCGCCCGCCTCGGCCTCCCAAAGTGCTGGGACTACAAGCGTGAGCCACCGCGCCCGGCCTACTGGTGACCTTCTTAATAACTACTCTGTAGGTTTTGAAATAGCCCAACGGTGATGTTTATTTCATTCTGTTACTCAATTTTATTTTGAATCACCACGTGCTCCCCACAAACTCTTCTTCCCTAGGATTGTAACTCTAAGACTATAATTATTCTCTGCTTTCATGCATGGTTGCTGGTCAGGGAATAAGAGCTCTAAATGACTGGTATGTCATAATATCAGGTTGGCCACATTTCAGTTGGTATCTGATATCCAATAGTTTCTCAATAGTTTTGAGAAATGGACGGAAACTGTTCATGCATATTAGAGGAATCATTATTATGATGAACATGCCAGCAATCCTCTGTGATAAAGTGTCACTGACTTCCTGCCAACTCTCATGGATTGGTGACATTTTGTTAAGCAGTCTACTAAAAAAATCCATAACAGGATATTAGATGGTATTTAAAAATAATATCAATGCAAAGGATCACATAAAAGAAATCCTGTATCTTAAAAATGCTAAATCCAAAGTCCATTAGCTGTGTTTGTCAATGTCTACCCTGTGTGGTTTAATTATTGCATTTATTATGAAATTCTAAGATAAGAATTATGTTTTGGCAGTGCATATATATTAAATAAATTAGGCTTGTGGAATGATTATTTCTATATTCTGATTATAAATTATTTGCAAACGTTTCTAGCCATCTCATTTTGATTTTCTAGTTTTCTATATGTTATTCCCCTCCTGCTGCTTATTTTATTTCTGTGTCTGTATGTCTAAAGATGCATACATTATGGCGTGTGAAAAGATGCAGGACCATCCATCGCATTCTGCCTTTTGTTTTTTAACTACTATTAATCCATCAGTTTTTTATTTCAGCTACACAGGTCTCTTAGATGACAGGCAATATTGAACTAAACACTGTTTTTCCTAATGACTTGTCAACAAGTGCAGGAAAATAAGCAGGAACAGGATTCAGATGTAAAGATTTAAGTAAAATAATGTGTCATTTAAAAAGACGTGGTCTGTTAGTTATTTTTAATGGTGTGCTACATAGATGGTGATGGAAATGGATCTCATTAAGAGGAAACGCTCTGATAGCATCTTTTATCCCTCAAAGACAAACCGACATTTTCTTTACTTTCTTTCTCCATTGGGTCTTTACCTTCAGCCTGCACAGATACTCAGAAATCTCACCAATCGTTAGCAAAATACATTTCTATCGTTATTCAGTTCTTATCTCTTCAATTTTGCACCCCCAATAGCTCTTCTCATTGACCACTAAACTTCATTAAAAAATAGCTCTGACAGCTTCTCCTAGTTTCTCAGTGCTTCCTCACTCACCGTTGCGACCTGAAGCCCCACATCCTCAAGAAATTAATTTCCCTCTTGATTTGCGCGGCCATG
Organism: Symphalangus syndactylus; assembly: GCF_028878055.3. Taxonomy (NCBI): domain Eukaryota; kingdom Metazoa; phylum Chordata; class Mammalia; order Primates; family Hylobatidae; genus Symphalangus; species Symphalangus syndactylus. The sequence continues at coordinate 155,570,334 of NC_072426.2, read as the reverse complement.
CCCTCTGTTTAGCCTGCCCCTGTGTCTCTACTGTTCCTCACCTGCCTCCTCCTCTGTTTCCACCCCCGCCCCACGTGGAGGCATTCCCCTAGGTCTGGCGGCTTTGCCTGTCTCCCTTCCGCTCTCAGCGCTCCCCACATGGGTAATAACTCAGGGCCCCAAGGCCTCGTCTCTCCTCCCAAGTCTGCGTTTCTAATTCCCATCTCTCTCCTGAGTGCTGGCTGTGCTTTTCCAGAAATGCTGGTTATGGATTGGTGGCTGGATGTACCATGTAGCCAAACACATATTTCAAGTTCCATGTAATTAAACCCATTAAAGTTACATTGGGGTGTGAGCTTACTTTTTATTACCTCTTGCAGAAATGATGGCAAGCTGGGTGGTAAAGTGAAAGACGGTTAGTAAATCAACATTTACTGTTTCACAGTTAAAGCGATTCAACAGATTTCGGTTTTCCCTCTCCCCGGCGATACCAGACGTGTTAATACCTCTTATTAATTACTTCAGCTCTGTACAGTAGAGCAGGTGGCTGCAGCAATGGACAGCCGCTTAGAGGAAGAACGACCCTTCACTCTTCACATCCCACAGCCCTTATACTGAAAATGTGCCCTTTTTCCCATTTGAGATAAAAGAACATAATAGATAAAATAGCCATTCAGGTGTATCAGTGACTTGAGAGTACTGGTAGTTGAATTATAAGCAAAATTAACTAAAAATGGGGAAAAATCTAGTCAGATTCCATTCTCTGGCGCATCCCTTTTAAAATTAAGGAACAAAACATTTGAGCAATTTGTTCAGCTTATGCCTGAAACTGTTTTAAATGAAATATTATGCCATATTTTCTCAATTGTACCTCATAAGCCTGTTTTTTTTTCTTTTGCCCATTTTGTAGAGGAAGAAGTCAACCATAAAAGGATAAGTTCAGAAACAGAGCAAATCACTACGGTGTTAGTCAATACACATTTTTAAGTACCAGCTTTATGCAGGGCAGTGCCAATTATTTCTTCCACGCAGGTAGTCTCCTCATCTATTATCTCTGCCATCTCTAAACAGAGTAAATAGTCTATACAGTGCATTGGAATTGACCTTTGAATAAAAGATGCTACGAGCTGCATAATCATTAAATGCCATTAAATTTATTGAATCTGCTCAGTTACTGAAAATGAATGTTGCTTTTTCATTGTGTGTTAGTCCAGGCAGTGAGGCAACGTGGCTGCATCCTCATTTCTAACAGCCGTGTGCCTGTGTTCGCAGGACACTGGCCTCCTTAGAGCCAGGGCCAGTCATGGTTTTATTTAACTGTGTCTATTCAAGCCTAACAATGAGCGCTCGATAACTTTGGTGAAAAATTATATATAAGTGGAACGAGTCGTACTGGAATCCTGAGGACATCTGGGTTTGATTTTAACTTCTGAAATTTACCAGAGATGAAACTCTGGACAAATGAGTTAGTTTATCTGGGCCTCAGCTTCCTAATCTGTAAAGGGAGACTCTTGCCCTCTTCTCAGTCATGGGCATGGATGGGCATAATCTACACAGGCAGGTCAAATAGTATGTATGAAAATATTCTGGAAACTGAAGAACAGCTTACGAAGGCAGCTATTCTTTTTAATATTACTCTAACATAAAAGTCTGTAAAGGTAATTTGTTTTCCATGCTAAAAATAGCTTACAAATGGCTGAAAACATCATTAAATAATTATATGCAATTAGGATAAGGACAAGAAACATGAGACGAGGGATTGGTGTGCAGAATTAACAGCTATTCTGTTAAATGAACAAGCATCTCCCACGTGCAGGATTGTGTTGGGCTATACAGGGACATCCAGGATAACCCTGCGGTGGACATCATGCCATTTTGCTCCAGATTGGGCAAAAGTTAACAGTAATCATCGTATCAAGTGGGACATGTAAGTATCATAAATGAGTCTGAGAAGGCAGAAGCAATATCCATTTTGAAGAGGATTAATAAGAGCCTCGCGGAATAAAAGTCACTTTTGAGATGATCTATAAACCGACAAGGTGCTGAAGGGTGGAGAGATGGGGACGGCAGTGTGCCTCGGGCTGAAGGAACCGCAGAAACCAAGGCACTGCGGTAGGAGACTGTCAGTAATGCCACACCAGCACAGCACACAGACAATTCAGGAATGTCTCAAAACATTCTGCAACCACATTTTACTGTCATTACATGGCTAACGATCTTGCAGATCAAGGCGTATTGTTAGCAAACTCAAAACTGGTACTGCAATCCCACTTTACAAAGCCGACCATTTTCTGCTGCTTTCCAACCAGGTAAACCAACAAGAGCTCTCAGAGGAGTCCTTGGCAACAACAACCACAACAACAAAAAGGCCATAGCTCTTTTAAAGAATGTGATTCTGCTAAATTCTTCATATTTATAATGTTCTGTGACTCAACAACATCAAACAGATAAAGCCCAGAGGAAATGTTGCAGTTAATAAATTATTAAGCTGCTCTCCTTTAAAACATTGGGACTGGGCAGTACAAAGACTTGCCATGGTCTGTCAAATGCAAACGGATCTGTAAATCTCAAAAAGAAGAACTCTCTGAACTAAGGAACAGCTGGCCATGCAGATCCCATGACCCACCCGGGATCCCCTTCCTGCAGCCTGTCACTCTTAAAAAGTTTAATGCTAATACAGTCAATGAAACATAAAACCAAACTGAGGGAGGTGGGCTATGTGCACGCTCAAAAGATCTATCTTACGCTTGATAAAATGACCTTTAAAGAGTCATCTGCTGGGCCGGGCGCGGTGGCTCACGCCTGTAATCTCAGCACTTTAAGAGGCTGAGGCGGGCGGATCACGAGGTCAGGAGACCGAGACCATCCTGGCCAACATGGTGAAACCCTACTAAAAATAAAAGAAATCAGCCGGGCATGGTGGCGGGCGCCTGCAGTTCCAGCTACTCGGGAGGCTGAGGCAGGCGAATGGCGTGAACCCGGGAGGCAGAGCTTGCAGTGAGCCAGGATCGCGCCACTGTACTCCAGCCTGGGTGACAGAGCAAGACTCCATCTCAAAAAAAAGTCATCTACTGAAGTGCAGCTTTGTAACTACAGTCTAGTGCCTACACAGAAATAACCTAATTCATATTGGTGCCTTCTTTATAATATGGTGCATCGTTAAACAAATTTCCACTTTGTCATATTCCCTGTTAGATAGTTAAATTTCAGATTTCTTTGTGCCACATACGCTGACCTAAAATGGCTAATTTTTAAAGTAATTATATGTAATTTTTTTTTTTCTGGCAGGTAAAATGGTTTCAGAATTACTTTAGCTCTGTTTAAAAGTCTAATCTCTATGGCCTGGGCATACTTCCTTTTTTTTTTTTTTTTTTTCCATCTACCAAACCCAAATTGGCTTATTTTGCTGAAATGGCTACAACAGAGGGCTGGCTTTGATAAGCTGTATCAATGTGTACTTTCTGAGCAGAGAGTTTGTAGGGCAGGTGGAAAGGGCAGCTGGTGGGAGGGATCAGATTAGTGGAAACACAAAACTGTACTTCCATCTACACCTCCCTCCCTCCCCTACCCAACACAGGTAACTCTCCTTACCATCAGGATGAAAAGTTGGAAAACATCCCAGTTTCATTTTAAACGAGAAAAGAGATTTGACATATTAATGATGTGGAATGTATTGAGAACAGCATCTTCCTTCCTTCTTCGTATATGACTTCGGACATTTCTATAGGGATGTTACAATATAATTTATGTTTGAAATTTCGGTTATGAAAGGGACTAGATTCAGTAACACTGACTAGAAGCTGGCAGTGCAAAGGAAGGTCTAGAAGCCACCTCTGCCTAGAACATCACCTCCGTCCGCCTTGGTGCTGGCTATCAGTCTGCTCTTGCTGCAGAGCCGACACCTTTTGGTCATAGATTGCGAACCCTTTCAAAATGATTCTGGTGTTTCTGATACAGATAAAGGCTTCTGAAAAATTGGGGTGGCCAGAGAGTTTCACATTCAATTTCCTTTATGATCTAAATTTGAGATTCAAAAGCATGATAATACACAAAACAATAGCCAATTTACAGTTAATCTTCTACCAAATGTTCTAGAAAAAGATTACATTGAAAACAGTGTTTCTAAGTTAGTAGGATGAGTGTAGATTCTTTAGATGTTTGAAATACAAAAAATTAGCCGGGCGTGGTGGCGGGCGCCTGTAGTCCCAGCTACTCGGAGAGGCTGAGGCAGGAGAATGGCGTGAACCCGGGAGGCGGAGCTTGCAGTGAGCCGAGATCGCGCCACTGCACTCCAGCCTGGGTGAGAGAGCGAGACTCCGTCTCAAAAAAAAAAAAAAAGAAAAAAAAAAAGAAAAGCTGGCAGAGCATTTTAGACTTGGTGAGAGAACAAGGAAAAGTTGCTGTATAGCCTCCTGCAAAGTACTTAACCCGTTTAAACCTCAAATCCATACCTATTAAATGTGGTTAGTACTCACGTACAATTCATAAGACTGTTTTGGAGGATTAAACAAAATAAGGATCCAAAAGATTTAACACAGCTTAGTGCGTAGAAACTGTTGAAGAAGTATGTATACATTAAATGTTTATTACATTATTATTATTTTTGTTATCATCATCATCAGAAGACTGTTTTTTAGAAAAACAACTTGTTAAAAGCAGGCTGAAGAAGGCTTGATGAGGCCACGGCAGAGGATTGAGAGGGATTGTTAAGTCAAGGAGACCAGGTAGGAAGCAGTTCCTGGTTTCCAGAGAAGTGGCGACGGAACTTTGAGCTAGAGTGGAAGCAGCTGGGAATGAAGGGGAAGTGGCAGCTACAGAGAAAAAAAAGAGAAACCCCAGATGCCCAGATAGTTGAAAACACCCTAATTCCCAAGGTTTAATCAATTCCTCATAATTTGCGAAAGTGCGAGTCTCCATTTGGGCATGCAGATACATGCTTACATGTTTGCTTAACCATGGAGAGAGAAAAAAATTCCAAAGCAAGACTGAATGGCTGGTTTTGTTTGTTGGGTTTTTTTTTGCAATTATCACCCCTTAGAAACCAGAGTTCTATTTTATATATCATTCTTTCTTTTCAAAACACAAACACTTCAACAGTGCTATAAGGTAAAACTTCTGTTCCTTCTGTGTTAACAATACCCAGACTTTTTGTGAGAATCCCTTTTGTGGGAATCTATTCTTGTGATAAGTTGTTTGCTATTCACAATTATTAGGGTTCCAAATCAGACTGGGCTATGTTTACTAAAATTTTTAAACAAAAGGCACAAAGATACTTTTGAGAATTCTAATTGAATGCATGATTGATTTTCTCCAAATAGTAACTTGTTGTGATCAGTCTTCACTTCCTCTTTCTTACGTTCTAAGTCAATAAACAGTGAGATTTTGCTGCTTATCACATAAAAAAGCAATGCTAATTTATAATATTCTTTGGAGGGTTTTCATTTTTAAAAGGTAAATATTACTTTTCCTAGGTATAAAATCAGAAATGACACAATTTTTAAAATGTAGTTTGGATATCAGTTTAGTTACCTTATAAGAATGCCATTGAAAATAATAATAATATGAAAAATAGCAATGTATTCTTCCAAGAAAAATCGCTGTATCTCATATGATAATTTAAAAACACATCTGTCATCTACCAATAGTTTTAAGAAATTCTCAATTTACATCGGTTTCTTGTTGAAATAATTTATCTTAGAGGCAAAGAAAAGGACAAATTCATTAAAATCTCAAATTTCTTTTTGTTTCATTTCCCATTTAGTTTACTTTCATTCATTTTAAAAATAACTTTTAACAAAGCCTCTATCAAATATTGCAATGAATTCTTGCTGAATAGAGTAATAGTAATTTGTTATCTTTAGAAGATGTACTGGTTGGGCGTAGTGGCTCACACCTATAATCCCAGCACTTTGGGAGGCCAAGGCAGGTGGATCACCTGAGGTTAGAAGTTCGAGACCAGCCTGGCCAACTTGGCGAAATCCTGTCTCTACCAAAAATAGAAAAATTATCTGGGCTTGGTTGTGGGTGCCTATAATCCCAGCTACACAGGAGGCTGAGACAGGAGAATCGCTTGAACCCTGGAGGCAGAGGTTGCAGTGAGCGGAGATCGTGCCTCTGCACTCCAGCGTGGGTGACAGAGTGAGACGCCGTCTCAAAAAACAAAAAAAAAAAAAAAAAGAAAAAAAGATGCACAATAAAACTTCCTTTTCCCAGATTTACCTCTTAAGATTCCTTGCTGGTACAATTCTACATTCTCAACTCAACATTCTTGTCATTTAATGTTTGGATGAATTAGGAGTTTAATTTGGACAAGCAGAAGGATTTTTCTTTCCAGGATGCCTGATGATGTGTTTGTACTTACAACAATGGTGGGGGACACCGGCTGAAGCCGCAGAGCAGTTTACTGCACAGATCAAGAAGCTCTTCTTTTTCAGGCTGCTGATGGGTCTTTTCAATTCCCCAGCACTGTGGCCAGACTGCTAACTCTGCCAGTAGAAAATCTGTAAAACTGTTTTTTAGGAGATGGGGCTTATTCAGCTTCCAGACTTAATACTCGTTTTAAACACTGTAGCCAAATACGGAGGGGGGTTGAAAAGAAATGTGGAATGTGGGCAAGAGGGAATAAAGGGGGACAAAAAAAGAGGAGACTCATGAAAGGAGTCTGAAAAAAAGAAGAGTAATTAGAGGAGGGAGCAAGCAGGAAATCGCAGAGACAAGGGAAGGCTGCAGTGTGGAGGCTCAAGTTGCAGGAAGAGGCTAAGTTGTATTTTTGGAGAACAGTGAATAGCTACTCTCTTCTCATCTATTATGTTGCTGGCACTACAGCAAAGGAAACACAAATATTTCAATATCGGTGGTGTTTTTAAAAGCCAATGGAAAGGAACCAAAGCAGCACATTTATTCTACTTATTTTCTAGCTTGTTCAAGGGCTACTTTGGTACAGATGATTTTGGGGGCACTAAATATAGCAAATGCATTTCTTTGTTTATACTCTTTGTTTGTAAACATAGATAATAAAACTCCTCAGTGACACCTACCTGCGTCTACTCTGTAATTTTCTTTCAAAGTAATGGTACTAAATGAAGAACCATTTACTTTCAAGAAAAAAAAGAAACTGAACCGCAGCAGACATTTTCAAAGAAAACTTTGCCAATTTTTCTGGGTATAAACACATGAACTCCTTTGCTTTATAATTTTGGCTCTGAATAAAATGTCACATGTGAGTAGTATATGTTTTTTCATTTGAAAAAGTTGGCTTCACAGGGTGAGTGTGAAAGATCTGAGCATCATTATTGAGTCACATCCAAGGGCTTTTCTCACGTCCCTTCCCTACACACTATCCATATTCTTGAAACCTGAAGGCCTGACCTCCTAGGCCCAATGAGGATGGGAGAGGGAAGTGCCCAAAACAACACTGACCAAAGCGGGGACAGCCTGGCATGGGCTCAAGAATACACACTGTGCATGCACAGAAATACGGTCCTGCCTCTGGCAGAGCCATACTTAGCTGAATTTGATATATCCATTCTTAGGGTAGAACCGCTGCTTGTTGAAGGTGAGTTGGTTGTAAGTGTGCGGCCTTATTTCTGGGTTTCCTATTCTGTTCCATTGGTCTATGTGTCTGTTTTTGTACCAGTACCATGCTGTTTTGGTTACTGTAGCCTTGAAGCATAGTTTGAAATTGGGTAATGTGATGCATCTGGCTTTGTTCTTTCTGCTTAGGGAACTAAGCATTGGGTACACACAGACATAAAGATAGAAACAATAAGACACCCAAGGATTCCAAAATGGGGGGAGGGAGGGATGGAGGACAGGCATGGAAAAACTATCTATTGGGTACTATGTTCACTATTTGGGTGACGGGATCAATAGAAGTCCAAACCTTAGTACCATGCAATGTACCCATGTAACAAACCTGCACCTGTACCCCTGAGTCTCAAATTAAAAAAAATAAATAAAAATATGTTTTTTAAAACAACTGCTGCTTGTCACACTGACAAAGACTCTCTCCTTGACTCCACTTGGGTCAGGCTCCTCCAAGCGCTCTGTTTGACTAGGCCTCCACCTTGTTCACCCTTCCCCTTGCTGGGCCCACATAGCCCAGATTTAGCAAGACTCTCACTAAATCAGTTTAGAGGGAACCCCCACACCTTCCATATCTGGTCAAATTTCTCATCTCCCAACTCTGATGTATAAGTCCTTGGCCTGCCATCAGCAAGAATCCTGTTAAGTTAGTTTAGCAAGAATCTCCCTACCCTGATGTCTTTTCTTAGTAATGTTCCATCCACCAGCCCGACTCCACACCTGTTGTTTGGCTGTAAATCCCCACTCGGTCCATAATTGAGGTTGAGCCTGATGTCTCTCCCCTATTGCAACAGAATTGACACCAATTGCAACAATTCTGAATAGTCTTCCTTAACCTTTTAGCAAGCGCCAGAATGAATTTTTCCTTAGCAACACCAAGGAGTAGGTGGTCCCAGCTCATGGATGCCTCATATGGAACTAAAACAGTAAGAACCATAACAAGGGTGATCAGCCTGAACATCATGGGTCGAGGAAGCACCGGAGTCTGGCATCAAGTACCCTGAAAAGGATGAGCTCACTTGCCCCCAGTGTGGTAAACATAATGAGTTCCTGAAAAGAGGTTTTTAGAGATCACAGGAATTTGGGGCCTATGGCTTCGACCTCTGCCTGCCTTTCAATGTCCAGAGTGGATCTGGCTGAAGGATCAAGCTGCTATCATGGACACTGTGGTGCGGAATCTGGGAGGCAGCCTGGGCACCCTGGACCTGATGCCTAGAGAGAAGACAGCAGCAGGAGTTAGCTCTACCATGATAAGTTTACAATGAATACAATGAAGGAAGACGAATACAATGAAGGAAGAAAAAAGTCCTGGGGCAAAGGCTATTTAGCCCATGGTTCTCTAAACATTTCCTGGAAAAGTCCTTCAACTGCAGTGTGAATGAGAGGCGGGGAGAGGTTGGCTGGGAATGATATTGCTCATTTGAGCTATTTTGGATGTGAAATATGCAACAAAATGCCTGGGTATAACTTGAAAATATAAAAAAAAAAAACAAGAAATGGTGCAAAAATATCAATGAAAGTCGATGCAATGAATCAGCCATCTAGTTTAATGTGATTAAAATCAAGAGAAATTACTGACACATAGTTTGAGAATTAGACCCTTTTTTCTTCTTATAAATAATGAAGAAAATTGTCCAAGCAGAGCAGAGCCAATTCAGATTTCATTATATATCTACTTGCATCTCAATATGATCTTATCTTTAGCAGTAACATCCTTTGGCTGTCTTCATAGCCATAGATAGTCAACCAAATCCACATATTTAACAAACTACCATATAATTCCCTCTTTAATACATTCTATCAGAGCATCGTCCTAGGTTCCTCTACTGTCACTAGTCCAAAAGCAAATGCATATTCTAATTCTAACAACATCAACAATATTCACTCAACACCTCTACTCCCTAGCACAAAATGAGGACAACATGAGCAAGACCATTTCTTCCCTTTGGATAAATAATATCATTAAGAAAACAACAGCTATAGGCCCGGCGCGGTGGCTCATGCCTGTAATCCCAGCACTTTGGGAGGCCAATGCAGGCAGATCACCTGAGGTCGGGAGTTCAAGACCAGCCTGACCAACATGGAGAAAACTTGTTTCTACTAAAAATACAAAATTAGCCAGGCATGGTGGTGCAGGCCTGTAATCCCAGCTACTTGGGAGGCTGAGGCAGGAGAATCACTTGAACCCTGGAGGCAGATGTCGCAGTGAGCTGAGATGGCGCCATTGCACTCCAGCCTGGACAACGAGAGCAAAACTCTGGAAGAGAGGAAAGGGGAGGGGAGAGAAGGGGAGGGGAGGGGAGGAAAAGAAAAGAACAGCTATAGAATCCATCGTGGAGTTGCCTACCTCTATTCAAATCTTCAGGCCCTAGGGGGGAAAATGCCTACTGTTCTTATTTTTCTCCAAAATCATTATTTTTTCTTTAATGATTACTGTTCTTCTCTTCATTCTAGTATCGAAACCATCTTAACATCCTGAGTCTTTTTTCCCCTGCATCCCATGGTCCCTCCTCCTTACATGCTGACAGAGATATAACTAACTGGAGTGGTCAGGGAGCTAGGGAGACACACTAGGGATCAATTTATCTTTGGCATGGGAATTGACTAATAGGTGTTTTCCGTCTCTAATTTCTGTGACTTCCCCCTGTCAGGGGGATCCCCAGACCAATTCTTTCCTGGCTGTCAAAAGCACCTGCTCTCACTCCTCAGCTCAGCCCTGGTCGGGACTCTTACAGCTGTCTGATCTCGTTCCTGGTCAGAGCACACCCCTCCCTCAGGGGTACGGAGAGACTCAAGCCTAGAAGACTGCCGGTCAGTGTCAGCCCTGTGCTAGCACAGAGGAAATAAGAGCGGGTGCCCATCTCATAAGCCAGACCGCTCTTTCATCAGCTTTCTCCACGCGCTGGGGCCAAACAAGACGAGGTTTCATATGAGGTCAGGAAGACAAAGAGGGTATGTGGTAGAGACTTTCAAGAAGATTTTACTAAATTCTTCTGGGACGTCAGCCAAAGCCTGGGTTAACCTTGGTTGCATCACTGGTAAACTAATCACACCCTTGCTGAAATGGGAAAGCAAGATGTGGCCTTCGTTAAATTCCGGGAAACTGGTAAGTTTTGTGAGCAGCATACATTCTCACAGTTGGGAGGCATTTTAAATAATAATTTTGAAACCTTTTCCCTCTATTGTTTGTTTTTATGTGTAGTTCAAGGTGCTTGGCAGGGTATTACCAAAACTGATCAATATCATCAGTAGCACATGTGTATGCTATAAGCCAGCATAATTTATATATAGCAGGGCATATATAGGTGCATTATACTTCATATATTAATTCAATCCAAATGCACAAATATTTATTGCATGCTTACTCAATGCCAGGCACTGCACTAGCTGCTGGAAGTTAAACAGGAGGCGAAGTGGACATGGTGCCTGTCCACATGGAGTTTCTGGTCTCATGTCAGCCTTTCACACAACTCCTCCATTTATCTCACGTTGCCTGTACTCTAGCTGAAGCTTAACTAGCTCTTAGGGGAATGGCTGCACTAGTTCTTTTTCGTTTTTGTTTTTTTTTTTTTTTTTTTGAGACGGAGTTTCATTCTTCTTGCCCAGGCTGGAGTGTAGTGGCACGATCTCGGCTCACTGCAACCTCTGCCTCCCAGGTTCAAGTGATTCTCATGCCTCAGCCTCGCAAGAAGCTGGGATTACAGGCACCTGCCACCAGGCCTGGCTAATTTTTTTGTATTTTTAGTAGAGACAGGGTTTCATCATGTTGTCCAGGCTGGTCTCGAACTCCTGACCTCAGGTGATCCGCCTGCCTTGGCTTCCCAAAGTGCTGGGATTACAGGGGTGAGCCATCGCGCCCATCCTGCACTAGTCTTTTTGTTGTTGTTGTTGTTGTTGAAATAGCTAGCCTGCCCTGTGTACTAATGTACACCAAGAGGTCTGGTAAATACTTGATCAATAAAGCTATCTCTGCTCAATAACCCTGTGAACTAGATTCTCTCATTTAACGCCCTTTATTGATGAGGAAATGGAAATACCAAGAGATGCAGAAAACTGTCTAAGGCCCCAGAGCTAGTGAGCGGTGGACCTGGAACATGGGGCCAGGCAGCCTGGCTCAGGGCTGGACTCTGCCATCATATTCGCAGGCTGTACAAACGTCTTACAGATTTCTCTTTCATGCAGCCTCTCCTTCCTTAATGGTACATCCATACCCTCAGATTAAAAAGAGTTTTAAAAGTGTATCTCTGTTCATGTCATTCTCCTCAGACATCTTCAGTGACTCTTCACTAGTTACTGAACTATATACAATGTCTCAGACGAGCATGAAAAGCCCCGTTCAGTCTTTAACCTACCTTCACGATTTTCTAGTAACACACTATGGGTGGGACACATTGTGGGGACTTGGACTGCTCACTTTCCCCTCAAAACAGTCCTTTTCCCTGCCCCATTTTTATGCTCTTCCTCTTTCTTGCAATGCCCTTTTTTCTTCCTTAGACGGAGTCTCGCTCTGTCGCCCAGGCTGGAGTGCAGTGGCAGAATCTCGGCTCACTGCAACCTCCACCCACCGGGTTCACGTCATTCTCCTGCCTCAGCCTCCCGAGTAGCTGGGATTACAGGAGCCCACTACCACGCCCAGCTAATTTTTGTATTTTGTTTTTTAGGACAGACGGGGTTTCACCATGTTGGCCAGGCTGGTCTTGAACTCCTGACCTCAGGTGATCCGCCCGCCCCGGCCTCCCAAAGTGCTGGGATTACAGGCGTGAGCTACGGAGCCTGGCCCTTGCAACACCCTTCTAGTCTCCGGACTGGTGCCATCTCCTCGAGTTTTTATGAAAGTCCAAACCCGATGCTCGATCTTCCCGCTTAGAACTACCCAATGCCTTGTGCATACTGGCCACGGTGTGCACCTTCAGCCACGTACTCAGTTATTTGTACAGTCTCAGGGGAAACAGTTTTAGAATGTGGAGCTGAGCTCTGAAGTCAGACTGGCCAGAGTTCAATTCCAGCTCTTTGAATTTTTAGCTCCAGGTTCTTAGGCAAGTTGGATCATGTCTCTCCCTGTTCAAAACCCTTTCATGGCTTCCCATTGCAATTTTGGGAGAAAAAACACTTTTGCAATCCAAAATAATCTTTTAAAAATTCAAAATCTTTTCAAATCCAAGCACTGCAAAGCCTGACTCTCCTCTGCAACCTTATTTCGTGAGTTATGCCATTGTCCTCCGTGACCCCTGGGTGACCCTTCCGAGGCCTGTTTTCAGTTTCTCCAGTGCTCCCACTCGCTTTTGCACTCCCGGGGTCTTTGCAATGCTTTCCTTCCATCTGGAATCTCTCCTGCTATGTTATCTAACTTGCTCATTCTGTCCCCTCAAGTCTCAGCTTTAAACCTGTCACTTTTTCAGAGATGACTTCTCTGGCCACCTGGTCCAAAGAAGTCTCCCTCTCCTACATTCTGAAGACCCCCTCTCACAGAAGCCAGCTCCATTCTTTGTATGCAGTGTGCATACATATTTTTGTGGTTCACTTGTGCGAGGTCTGTCTTTCCCCTCTAGTCTTGTAAGCTCCCATAAGGACAGGGAACCTGTCTGTTTGGTTCATCGCCATATCCCCAGTCGTTCGCACAACAGCACATGCAGATGCTCAAGAAAGACAAAGGGATAAATAAATCTCTCTGTATGTCGGTTTCCTTATTTATAAAATAGGAATCACACTTACCTGAGCTCACTGCCTTTAAGAAGCCGAGAACAAAATCTGCACAGACTGGGGGTGCTCAGTGACAGGGAGCTACTCCCAATTCCACTTCCACTTCCAAACTGCAGCCCTCGCAAGCGAACTGCCTTCCCTCTGTATCCTCCACGTGGCCTAGTACAGTGAGCGTCGTGGACATCCATCAATGTCTGCTTGAACTGAAGTGAGCATGCCATCCGCAATTGCAGTTTTTCATTCTGCCACATTTACTCTATTTCACCCACCTACAGAGATTTGCTTCTTTATGATCATACAATAAGACATTCACTCAAACTTTGCTGTTGTGATAAACTAAGGGAGTACCCACAGTCTAGGATAACGTGCTAGCATCACCAGGCTCTCTTGCTTTCCCATAATGTGAAGAATTCTCTTTGGGAAACTGTATTCCTAACGAAAATTTAAAAATCATATAAATATATATCATGATATATATATATATACGTGATTTGTTTTACATATATGACCTTATATATAGTGTATCAGAAACAAGTAATTACAATATATGGATTAAAGAATAATTGTGGAGCCAGGCATGGTGGCTCACGCCTATAATCCCAGCACTTTGGGAGGCTGAGGCAGGCAGATCACCTGAGGTCAGGAGTGCAAGACCAGTCTGGGCAACATGGTGAAACCTCATCTCTACTAAAAATACAAAAATTAGCCTGGCATAGTGGTGGACGCCTATAATCCCAGCTATTCGGAAGGCTGAGGCACTAGAATCGCTTGAACTCAGGAGGTGGAGGTTGCAGTGAGCCGAGATTGAGCTACTGCACTCCAGCCTGGTGACAGAGCAAGACTCCGTCTCAAAATAAATAAATAAATAAATAATAAATAAATAAAAAAATAAATGTGGCTTTATGTGCCTATACCCAGAATCAAAATTTGGTTGTTGAACAAAGAGAGTTTGAAAAGTTTTGCAAATTAGGTCAAGTGTAGGATTCCTGAATCGGAACACAATTGTTTTAATTTTACTATATGGGTCATTAGCAAGCTGTCTGTGAAATAGAGGAGGTACTAAACTAAAAATGTGTTGTCGGTTAGCTGACCATTTAACTTAATGACCAAACCAAGACATGTTTAAGAGTGGAAGGAGACAGTGCGGATTACACTGGGACAACAGACATAAACCTGGAGTATTCTGGGGTTGCTATTTTGTGTTCTGAATTTGTGAAAAGCTTGATTCTGACTACACAGTGCCAACAAAAACAAAGATTTTTGTATTCTTCAATCAATCTACCTGTGTCTAGCATTTTCAATTGTTATTGTCTTCACTTATTTTTGATAATACATTTTTAGAACATTATTCAGCATAATGTAATATCAAAATAACATCTGATTCAACCCAGGTGAAACTCACAGGAAAAAAAAAAGTAATTTGACCAGAAACAACCCCAATTCAGGGAAAAAAAAACAAAAAACGGGTCCAATGGCCATCGCTCTGGTTTCTGTACACTGACTCCGGTTCAGCCACCTCCCTCCTCTGCCACGTTGCTGCTCCAATGCTTGGGGACACCCAGCATGACTGTCTTTATCTTCTACCCAAAAAAATCTTAGCTTATGTCTAAATTTGTATTTTCACAACATGTCGGCTCATTACAGTTATTGCATTTTAAATGATATTTAAAATTGAGGTAAATAATTTAAAGAGAAAATATCAAGGGCTTGGAATGAGTATCTTTAAATATAATGCAGTCAGGTAGATATTTTTGCAATGTTAGGTGACATTAATGTGGTGACACTGAGTAACTGTCGACAATTAGTCACAAGATGGAGCAGAGGTCTTGTAATAAAATTACTCCCAGGTGACAAAATATTGAAAATTCAATTATACTCTGTTTATTATGGGCTTACATTAGCAACTATATTACTAATGAAGACCTTGATAATAAACAAATTAATGAGAACACAGGGGAAAACTGTTAGAATTATTTTTTCCCCTTACAGTATTCTACAATACTGATTCCAAAAGAGTGCTAAACGACAGTGCAAATGTTGCTGAAGAAATTCTTAACATAAATTATATGTATAAGAACATATGACATATTCAAGTACTCAAGATTATGAAAATAATTTTAATACATAATGACAAGGTGCAATAAATTTAATGTTTAAAATTTCCAGTTATGCAAGTGTATAAATCATTTAGGGAAGGAAATCTAGTGAATGCAAATAAGAAGAAACTATCATAAGGGATGCAGAAATGGTCTGAATTCTAATTAAAACAGTATGTCATGGAAGTCAGTGCCTTCATTATCCCTTTTACAAATGTCGTTTTAAAAAGCATCCACAACATGCAATTCCTGGCCAGGTGCAGTGGCTCACACTTGTAACCCCAGCACTTTGGGAGGCTGAGGCAGGTGGATCACCTGAGGTCAGGAGTTCGAGACCAGCCTGGCCAACATGGTGAAACCTCATCTCTACTAAAAATACAAAAAAATTAGCCGGGTGTGGTGGCATGTGCCTGTAATCCCAGCTTCCCAGGAGGCGGAGGCAGGAGAACTGCTGGAACCTGGGAGGTGTAGGCTGCAGTGAGCCGAGATTGCGCCACTGCACTCCAGCCTGAGCAACAGAGCAAGACTCCGTCTCAAAAATAAAAAAATAAAAATAAAAACCATCCACAACATGCAACTCCTTAAAAAATATTTTTACAAAAGGTCAGAGAATACAAATATCTATTTTTCCACCAGGAAAATAAAAACCTTTGTCTGCCTAAGACTAAGTTTCTCTCTGAATTCCTCCCGGCATTTTGTGACATTATGCCTAGTTCAACGGACACTTCGTTCATTCCGCTGTTGAAAACATTTAACCGGGCACCTATTGGGGGTATGGCTTTATTGCTATACAATCCAAGGAATGGACTTAGAAGCCTAATTCCCCTTTTCTTGATACTTATGATCTAGTATAGGATAATAAGACAGGTAAACAGATAACTTCAAAATAAGGTAGTAAATGCTAAAGGTCATGAAGCATTAGAGAGAGTAAATATCTGGGGAATTCAGAGGCTGGACAGCTCACTGCCCTTTGTTATTAGGATGACTAAAAGGAAGAGGTACTTAAGTTGAACCTTGAAAGACTGAAAGATTTTGATCTGCAAAGAGTGGCTAAGAGGGTATTGCAGATTGTTGGTATGGTATGATCAAAGGCAGAGAGGCAAGAAAAATCATAGTTTATTCACAACATGGCAAATAATAAAGAAGATTCCGTTACAATGTCTTTATAGGAATCGCAAGGAAAGAAGGGAAAAATAAGATTATTTGGTGTTTAGATAACAGGGAAGATAAGCTTAGAGAATTTAAATTTTCCTGAGAAGGTTGATGCAACTTCTGTCCTGTCTTCACTGGTGCAAAGACGTTTTATGAAGCCAAGATCAAGAGAATTGGGGGAAAATTTTCTGGATGTAAGAAAAGGACAAAAGACAGGAAGAAATTTGAAGAAGTAATATATACACCTCCTATATACTCAGGACTAAAAAAAGTTTTGAAATAGTTTGAATTGGATGGAAGTATATGGCAATGGAAAGATATCATGTAGGGAAGAAAGACAAGGCTAATGAACTTGAAATTTTGGAAGTGATTTGGAAATGGTAAGTGGGAAGAAAAAATAGAAACTTGAGCTCCACTTTGGCAAATCGTTTTGAGTGCCATGATGAAAAATATATAACACAACTCATCATGTGATTTCAAAATGTCTTAAAAATGTTATAGTGGTTTATATTTTAAAAACTTATTTTACAATTTTCCGTTATGAAAGAGAGAGAATATGTTTAGTGTACAATTTATATTGCTGCTTTAGATAGCATTATTTTAAATAGAAAGGATATCAAGGAAGTGGCCAAGAAAAAAACAGCAGGATTGAAATTCAAATACAACTCAGATTTAGTCTGTAAAACCAAAAAGACTGTGGTGCCTCTATCGGTAGCAAAACGCTTTATTAAAGGACTAACTTTTAGATGAAGAAAGGGATATTTGAATGATGTACTGCCCAGAATAATGAAAAATTAATACAGAAATATTAAGACACAAAGCATGTGAGTAAAGAGGTGTGAAACTCACACGTGACTGTAGCTCCCATCAGAGTTACTTCTAAATATATATATATACACACACACACTATACACACTGGTAGGTCTTGTTTTCAGCTTTGTAGTCCCTGAAGAATCAGAAACAATGCCTTGGCTGTGTTTGTTGAGTGAATAAATAAGAAACAAGGTAAAGAAAACTTGGATAAAAGTATTTTCACAAAGTAGGGGAATCCAAAATTTTGAAAAGTCTTTAAATGTCGTATAGCTGTTAAGAGAGAATCAAAGAGAGAAGTTTAGAAGGCATCTCCTCAATAGGAAAGTCACAATTCCCCTAGTAGGGGGCTCCCAAAAATGACTCTAGGGAACAGGCAAGAAATTATGCTCTTTAAGTCTTGGTTCAGAGGCTGATATAGTTTGGATATTTGTTCCCTCTAAATCTCATGTTGAAATATGACACCCAACGTTGGAGGTGGAGCCGTGTGGGAGGTGTCTGGATTATGAGGGGGATCCCTCATGAATGGCTTGGTGACATCACCTTGGTGATGAGTGAGTTCTCACCCTGTAAGTTCACGCAGGAGCTGGTGTTAAAAAGAGCCCAGTACCTCCTCCCTTCTCTTGCTCCTGCTCTTGCCATGTGACACTTCAACTCCCCTTCCATCCTCCATGAGTAAGAGCTTCCTGAAGCCCTCACCAGAAGCAGATGCTGGCGCCATGCTTCTTGTATAGTCTGCAGAACCGTGAGCCAAATAAACCTCTTTTGTTATAAATTAGCCAGCCTCAGGTACTTCCTTGATAGCAAGGCAAAACAGACTCACACAGAGGCTGACAAACTTGTCTAGGAAGATAGGGGTCACATGAAAGCTGCAGCCAGCTTGCTTTCCATGCCCTCTCCATCACCAGCAGGGCCTTTTCTATCTTAATTTTGCAAAGGCAAAGAAAAATAAAACTTCATCTCTACAAAGCAGTGGCAGCTACTGAAAGTGAGATGTTGCCCTTCTTTATCGGGAGGTCAAAGAGGTGACAGGTATATACCATTGCCAGGACACTCAAATTAGAAAATGATATCTAACTTAATAATTATCAATAGGCCTGGTGGGGTGGCTCATGCCTGTAATCTCAGCACTTTGGGAGGCCGAGGCAGGCAATTTTCTTGAGTTCCGGAGTTTGAGATCAGCCTGGGCAACCTGGTGAAACCTCATTTCTACCAAAAAAAAAAAAAAAAAATAGACAGGTGTGGTGGCACGTGCCTATGGTCCCAGCTACTCAGGAGGCTGAGGTGGGAGGATCACTTGAGCCTGGGAGGCAGAGGCTGCAGCCAAGATCATGCCACTGCACTCCAGCTTGAGTGACAGAGTGAGACTCAAAAAAGAAAATTATTAATGTGTCAAAATTATCAATGAAGCAAGTAATTATGACATTTAGTCCATGTTAATTTTCATTCTGGATGGATTTCTTTTTTGTTCAGCATGGGACAGGTGACCACTATTTGCTATGTAAACTAAAATTTTGAGGACAAGGTATTTATCATTACTCTTATAACTGGAGCTCCGCTAAGATGCATCACAAATGCTTACAATCTCTCGTATGTTTTACTACTAGAAATAACTATCTGTTTAATTCACCAGTTATCAAATATGTTTGCAAACAAAGAAATCTTGGAAGAATATATTTTCCAGAAGAACTATGGAAGAAATAGAAGGAATTACAATATATTTAAAGCTTAAAAAATTTGAAGTTATTAATAACAAAACTGCTCTGTCAAGTATTTTTTTAATTTGTAAAGATGTCAGTGTCATACTTAATATGGAAAACATGCAAACTATAGCTAAAAGAAACAGACTACCGGTTTATGTTTTTCATAACATAATGAATCTGTTGACAGTACATATATTGCTGTTATTTATAATCCCATAGTGACAAGAAAATGCCACCAATTACTGGCTACAATGACAGAAGACAATTTATTCCTAATGATTTGTGCCTGCTAGGAAAAAAGTAGGCTACTAAAAGAGTGCTACCATTCTTTTCCCCAACAGCAGTCTTCTAACTGGAATTATATTTGCAATGTATAGCAAGTTATTTTTGTTAATGAGAGTTTGCATAATTTATCTATATAACACCTTAAGCTGCAAACTACAATAAGATACTCTAAGGTATATTTTTAAAACAGATATAAACTGAAATATCAGGTTCATGGAACAGCCTTTCATTAACTCACATATTGTATTCTCTTTCAAACCTAGATCTCTTTAAAGTTGCATCGACTTTTAGGGTGTGGGAAATAATATTTGAAAAGCTACTAAGTCAGGACTTCAAATAGATATTTATTGCTCATCCTGGTCTATTAAGAACTGCAAGTTGAAAGAAACATGTATTTGAATGCTTCCGTTATGAAGAAATTTAAAATGATGAAATCAGAGGGGACAGGAAGGAGAGGGTCTGATAATTAGAAGCAGGATAGGAAACTAGACAAGATCGTGCGATTGTATTCGATTGGTAAGACTAGAGGATGTGGGAAGAGAATGATCAGAAAATCCGAATCTAGTCATCCATGGTGATCCAGGAAATAAGAATTTTATGGAAAACTCTAGAGAAATCCAAAGTTGGAAATCACAATGAAATTTACCAAGAAGTAGGAGAAGAGAAAGGTAACACGTTGTGGATATTTTCAGTGGTTTCAGAAACATCATGGTGAGGCTTAGGTCAGATTGAAGAAAAGGGTCACAGAACAGATTTACCCATTGAAGACATATTTGAGGGCAGACACCATGGTTTTTCACATAGCATTGATACACATTTTAGACAATAAAAACAACTTTGAACAGAAATAGGGTGTTATTACCATTAAAAAGGCATAAAGATGCTGGGTACATACATCAACAGTGCTTTAAAACATAAGAAAGTCTCTCGTGTGTGCGTGTGTGTGTGTGTGTGTGTGATGGGGAGGAGAATTTTTGAGGTCCTCAGAAACGAAGGAGTCATGATAAACTGGGAAAAAGCTCAGTGAATAATGAAAATGACTAGGGTTAAAAAGTAGGAACAATTTATCAAGGAATGAATATTGGTCTAATTAGTTTTGAGAAAGGAAGGATAACAGTCTTGCTTCTCAAATGTGAAAAGAAGTATGCCATGAAACTAAAGACCAAAACGTCTCCACTTCATATTAAGAACTTAGGACAAAACCAGGAAGAAAAAATTTAATTAAACACCAACACAGGCAAATTCAGAAAAACCATGATACCTAGTGCAGTTTTGTCTCTCGAGGCTTCCTTACAGAAAATAAAACTAATGTCTCTCAAGGTCCAGAGCAGACTTATGATTAAGATACTCCATTATTTGGCAGGTCTTTTAGCAACAGATAGCAGAATTGTTTTGCACAGATCACTTCTCCTAGAAACAAGCAGATAATTGCATGAATATTCTCACAGTGAAATAATGAACTGCTCCAGATTGCGTTTTAAGAGCCTGTAGTATCTCAAGAAAGACATAGATAACAATACTTGGGAAAATCTGGGGTAGGAATGACTCATGTTTAGAAATAGGACCATGGTTAAGTGAAACGGTAAGTACCACACCACATCGTTCTCTTTGCAAAGTATGTGAAAGAGAGAGGGAAAACGTTATTGTCTCTTTTTTGTTAAAACCGACTTATCTTTCAAAAAGGTTGATTAAAATATTCAGGTAATGTCAGTTATTTTGGTATTAATCTATTAAATACAGGACCTGCTTGCTAGGTATGGTAAGGTATTCATCAAAAAATTTCTTCCTGAATACCACTACTAGTCAAAACAAAAGAAAAGCAAAGCTCCGTAGGGGATAGTGTATGCTGTATTAGTTTAAGTTCTATTCGTCATAGATGTGATACCTACAATAGACACACAGACACAACGGAAACTTGGGTTATGTTGGATGGATGCAAAAAATAAATCTAACTTTTCTTACCATTTCAGGTGGTTTCCTGGATTTTTATGCTTTGCATCTTCGCTTTGTTAGACCTATCCTGACTCAACATGACTTTCCTCCCTTGAGAGAAATCCTCAAGAAAACACTTTGCAAAATTAGCTTTGTAATCTTAATCAAAGATAAAACAATGCACATTAAAATTATTTAATAAGAAGGCAGAATTGGAAGAAACTCAAACCCAGTGACACCCGGTGAACTGTCTAAGGTAAAACAACAAATTAATGATAGAACCAGAATAAGAAACCAGATCTCTTATCTTCTCATCAAATGCCCTTACCACTGTGCCTATGAAACTTTTCTTTCTTTCTTTCTTTTTTTGAGACAGAGTTTCACTCTGTCACGCGGGCTGGAGTACAGTGGTGCGATCTCGGCTCACTGCAACCGCCTCCCAGGTTCAAGCAATTCCCCTGCCTCAGCCTCCCGAGTAGCTGAAACTATAGGCACCTGCCACCACGCCCAGCTAATTTTTTGTTTTTAATAGAGATGGAATTTCACCATGTTGACCAAGCTGGTCTCGAGTTCCTGACCTCAGGTGATCTGCCTGCCTCAGTCTCCCAAAGTGCTGGGATCACAGGCATGAGCCACTGCACCTGGCCAGAAACTTTTCTTAATATAGCAGGATTACATCTTAAACTAAAAAGTAGGAAACAAATTCAACTGCGCAGAAGCTCTTGGAGACAGTGAGGATATTTAAGTTGAAAAAGCTCTTTCCTCCTCATTGCAAAGCATGTGATCTGAGGACCTACACTCCACTACTGTCTGGATGCCAATAGATTCCACCGAAGAACAGGAAGTTTACTCAGCGGGTTTTAGAATTAGGCTGTGGCTTTAACTCCTGGCTTTGTCACTCAGTATCTGTGTGACCTTAGCAAGGTATTTAGATTCTTTATAAGCCTTAGTTTTCTTTCCTCTGTAAAACACAGATAATACTACTAATCTCAGAGGGTAGTTGAAAAGATTAAACATAGTAAGTGTTGAGTAAAATCCAATTATCTATCTCTGCCTCCATCAACTTCTCTGCCATTTAGATTTTCATATACTGGTTTTCCCGAAGAACAGTAACAACGACATTCACATCCAAAATCCTTAGCAGTTATCATCGGAAAGGTCACTGTTACAAATGGCTGTTTTCAAAATGCTTCTGGATAGTAATGACATTGAATGTGGGGGAGGTCAAAGGATTTTGGAGCGAACACAAAGTGTTTCATGAGGGAACGATGTTTGAATCGCAGCACCAGCATTGGTTGGAGCAAGAGGATTTTTGTGAGGGAAAACATATGATCGAAATAGGAGAAGAAATGCGTCCCATGGAAAGGGTCAACACTCTCTCCTCTCCAATACTTCCGAAGGGAATCTTGCCTGACAGCTGTCAACTACAGATGGGCTGCACATGCCGTACAAGCTACTTGCAATCTGGGGGAAGAAACCAGAACTCGTGGGTATATACATGGGCAATATTCTTATCCTTTAAAGAACAAACCTTTACCTCCAAATAGACCCCTTTATGTCAGTTTTTCTCCCTTTTAGAGATCAATTTGGGAGCAGACAGGTGAAACTATGACAACATTTTAAGGCTACGCTATATAGCTTATGCTCCCCTCTGATCCTCCAAACTCACCTTTTGCTATTTTTAGATAAAATAGTAAGAGCCCTCAATCTGCTAATGGTATTAGCAACTAAGGAAGTTAGTTAGAAACTAAGTTAGTAAGGAACTTAGTTACTAAGGAACTAACATGGAAACCCTGAAGATGCAAAGGTCGACAATAAAAACTACTGGATTCTTAGCCTGTCTTTACAGGATAAAAGGGCCCACAGGTCAGGACATCTGCTGTGTCTTTAACAAGCCATCTACAAAACTCAACCAACTTGATTTAAAATCTTGATCAGGATTGAGACTCACAGGTGGAGGGGAATACGGTTTAATATCATAATCCTACAGCCTACTTCCTTGCACCATCATGCCTCCGATGCTCGTGTTCTCAGGAGGTTCCCATGGAAAGTATAACAGCTGCAAAACCCTCATTATGGCTGTGGTGAAGATAAATACAAAGTCAAGAGTAAAGGAAATCTATTTTATGTTGTGATTGTTTTGAGATTTGCAGGAAGTAACTAAAATCTATGGCGATAACATATTCTCAGACTCTGCTATTCAATTGCTAGGGTCTTACTCTAGTAGCAAATTAGTGCACCTTAGCTGGTACTGCAGTACAGGTATATGAAAGTTAACTAGGCTAGTATGATGTAGTATTTTTATTTGATACCGAGTGATCACTGAATGACCTGTTCTAAGAAATGATTTATGAAAGATGGAAAAATAACTTTTCCATCCTTCCATCTTTTGATCCTGAACTTGATCTGCTATTCTTCACCGTCCACCTTATTCTCTGAAACCATTATGTTTTCCTTTAAATCCACATTTATTTTTGAGTTTTGATAACACTTTTATATACTATCTACAGTTTCACAAACTTCAATGTCAACTCTCCTGCAATATGACTTTATGTAACTGTGCAGATGACGGTCTATTTTAACTATCTTTCTACGGCTTTTCCGTTTTTTTCTCTATTACAGGAACATTTCTCCAGGTTCTGCACCCAAAAGCTTGGAGTCTTTTTTGGCTTTGTACTCTTCTTCTCTCACATTACAGAGCCCTGTCAACACTGCTACCGCTTGTTCCTTCCACTCTGTTCACGATGTAACACCTTCTTATTTCATAATGGATCTGGACTCATCAATTCCAAGCTCATCCTAATACAGTCCATTCATGGTTCATCGCGTCTCAGTTCTGCTCTAGGACCTAGACTGGCCAGACACTACCCACAAGGACAGTCTTAGACCTCTCGGGACAACGTTCACAGTTCTGAGTAAGTGGATTCCACTTAACTGTCAATGTTAACTTCCATGGTTTCCCAGGAGGATCTCTCCAGGCCGGGCGGCCTCCTTACAATGCCACCATTGTTTTCCCTTGTTGCTTCCACTACTTCCTGGAGCAGTTTCAACTATAAGTACGTACTGCTCTCCTGCTACACTTAAAACAGATTTTACCATCTTTCGAAGTCCTGCTCAACCTGTAAATTCTGTAAAGTCTTTCCTTTTCTGAATCCTCATTGCTTTTCTCTTCTCAACGTGCAGTTTAGCAATGCGTTTCATCTAGCTGTTTTGTCTTCCAATTGTTTCCCTGTTGTAAAGCCCAATATTACAAGCCTATAAGCTCGACAGCAAAGGATGTATCCTATTCCTTAAAACGAATTCTCAAAATATGTAATATAGGGATTAAATTTTATGCTCATGTGCTTATGCAACCTGACTTTTTGCAGGATTAACACTTTATTTTTACTGAAAAATAGATCTTGATAACTGCTTCTGACATCACATGTAACTTCCATCAGCCTCTTTAAGTCTGCTTTTCCACTATTACATTTTTTTTACAATGTCTAAAGGTTACACATTATACTCCTAATGGCTAATTGTGTATTTCTGAAAATATTTATTTTTAGTTAGCATTCTAAGTCTATCAGAAATCATCAAATCTGAATTTAGTATTTAAACCTATTATATTTCACAAATCCTATCCCAATTCTTTGCAAAGATTTGACTGCACAAATTTTTATTGATGTCTCATTGCTGAAATATAAGCAGATTAGCATATATTTATTAGACGATATGAAGTATCCCCTAGTTAAATTAAATGACATTTACAAAAGTGGATAATGTGAAAAAAAATTAAATTCCTACTTCAACTATTACATTACAAAATTCAGATGAATTAAATGTAATATATATAATACATAGTAAATATACTTAAGTAAGGATGTAGACATATAAATGAGGAAAAAATATAATTATATTTATACATATAAATAAGGAAAAAATATAATTAGTATTTGCTCTAGAGTGAAATCAATATTTTTAAGCATAAGAGGTCACAAGTAAATAATGTTATTGATTTGATTATATTTTAAAGTTGGTAAAAAAATCCTTTATATCAAAAACACCTTAAACAAAGTCAAACAGGAAAATATTTGCAGAATATTAAGATCTAAATATTTACAAATAGATTAAGGGTTAATAAGATTCATAATATATAAAAACTATTTGCAACTTAATAAGAAAATAATCCATGTCCATAATTATCTATATCTGTATCTGTATGTCTACAGTCACACATCACACAATAATGCTTTGATCAATGATGAACCACATATATGACAGTAGCCCCATAAGATTATACTACCATGTTTTTATTGTATCTTTTCTAGGTGTAGATGCACAAATACTATTGTGTTACGACTGCCTGCAGTATTCTGTACAGTAACATGCTGTACAGATTTGTAGCCTAGGAACAATAGGCTATACCATGTAGCCTAGATATAGTGGGCTATAACCTCTATGTTTGTGTACGTACACTCTATGATGTTCACACAATGACAACATTGTCTAATGATACATTTCTCTGAACGTATGAGTTAAGTGACACAGGACTGTATCTATATCCCTATATATCTCCTGCATCTTTTCCAACACTCTATGGATTGATGAAAAGAGATTTACCTCCCAGTGCTATTTATCACCTGCTTTACTTTTTTTATTTATTCAATAAGGATGCAGAAACTTTGTGGAAATGAACTTGCTACTCTGAACTGGAGTAAATGCAGAACTTGTTGGCACCTAGAATCTGTAGTAAAAAGTGTACAGGTGGCATCCAGCTAGACTTTAGGACCACACATTAGGCCTGTGCCCCAGCTCATGCACACCTGTGCTTCACCATTGTGAAACTTACACCTATGTCTATGAGCAGAAGGCCCACTTGTAAGGAGATGCTTATACATAAAAGGTCCTGCAACCAAACCTGTCTTATCGAGGCCACATGTACACAGGGGGGAAAAAGCAGAGTCACTGTCCTGGTGTCCTCGAAGTCCATCTCTGCCTTCAGTTTTCCTTATACCCTGAGTGACCCATTTCTTCATACACCCAAACAGAATAATGGACAGAGGCAAGAACTGGCAATTCACAAAAGAAGAAATACAAATGGCACATACATGTGAAAATGTATTCAACTCATTAATCAAACGAATACAAATTACAACAAAGGTAAGACACTGTTTCATCTGCCAAATTGTCAAAAATTTAAAGCATGGAAACACTCCCTGTCAGTGCCCTGGGGGAAAAGGCACTTTTGTATACTGTTGGGAGTATAAATTGATGCAAGCTTTTTCACAGGGCATTTTGACAGAGTGTATCAAAAGCCTTAGGTTGTACAGCCCTTTGGCTCTGAAATTCCACTTCCAAGAATTTATCCTAAGGTAATAACAGAATTAGAGGCAAAGATTTAGCCACTGAGATAATTATTGCAGCATGACTTATAGTAGCGAAAGTTCAAACCTGGATGTCCAAAAGTAGTAGATATGTTAAATTATGATAAATCATGGCATGAAAAAAGTACTATGTTATAGAAAAAAATCTAATAGCATGTGGAAACTTAGGTGAAAACTGAAGTTGCAATTTTTATTTTTTAAAAGATACACACACACACACAGATTAAGAATAAAAGTGTAAATCCTAAAAGAGAAACTAGTTTTTATTATCCATCTGCTTATCTGTGTTGCCCAATAAACATGAAATGCTAAATCACATCATAGATAAATTAAGGGCATTGATTTAAACACTCAAATGATTTATTCTTAAGTTCGTTTGATCTAAAGTTCCACTTTTATCACATCTGTCATATCCCGTCATTTTACTTGGGGTATTAAGACAGTACATTACAAATAATGACTAGATGCTTTAAAAATTCCAGTGATTATGTGAAACCATAAACTGTTTAAATGGGTTCATTTAAATAATTTGGTTCACCTATAGGCATATTTTGTACCCTGCCATCTATACAATGGTACTCCAGTCACAATAAACGAGACACAGTCCATTACAAGAGAATATTTTGTACTTGTTTTCTGTAGCAATTGACATTTCATTCAACCACTTTCAAATCCCCTAAGAATCTTCATCTGCTGTATGCTAAAATGTTAAGTTCTTTCTTTGTGAACGTTAACACTCCTATATTAACCAGTTGGAAGGGCAAGCATACTTCACACTGATTACTTTATATTAGCCAATTTAGTCAGAAAAAATTTTTTCACAAAGTCATAATTTTCCAAGTTTGTAATATGCAAATAATAACTATCACTCTGGCTTTTAATGGCCTATTTCTATTTCTCTTGGACATATCACTTGTAAGTAGGTTTTATGGTTCCCTTTTGTATATATATTCTTTAAAATAATGTTTGCCTCGAGTGTTCATTAAAAACCTAAATCTGATTATATAACTTTATAAACATGCATTTTCTTTTTAAGCAAAAGAAGATTGCTAGTGCAAAACTATGTGGCGGTTACTAAGGAGGAAACTTATTTCCTAGCTATTAACTTAGTCCTCAGGGCAAAGACCATAGACACACATATATTTGTATACATGTACATATATGAATATATACATATACATATTCATATATATACACACATATATGAATATATACACATACATACACACATATATGACTATGTACACACATTCATATATATATACACACACATCTATATGAATATATATAAATATCACATACACACATCAAGGATCAAGGAGAGGAAATCAGAAGTTACCTATGTCCCTGGACTAGTCCTGAGAGCAATCCTATAGTTCTGGCTCCAAAGCTAATAACTGTTTTCCATTAGAATCTGGATGTGTAATTCCAGTTTCACAGTTTTATAGAACTATTTTAAGTAAAATATCAATTTTGGATAAGAATGTACTTCCCCCCCAAACCTTCTGATGACATGGACACTCAGTTCCATCAAATATTATCAATTTATACTACACCGACTTAAAATTGGTATGATTTCAATCAATCTTAGACAGAAAGGTACCTTTTTCAGTAAACCTTTTCTATAGCAAACACCAAATTAATTATGTATATAAAGTTGTGAGATGAAAAGTACCTTAAAAAATAAAAGTTTTGAGGGACCCTCATTACTCACATTCATACTCCAAGGACCCCTTCACTCCTGATTCCCAGAGGCCGGACGCTTTTCATTTTCCCTCAACCGCCTCTACTCCACCTTCTTGTTCTGCTACTCCATCTCTTTCCTTAAGAAGATGCTGAAATGTTTTCCAATTATACAAGCACCTCCATCCCTGGATCCCCCAGCCTCGCTCTCTCCTTCCTTAGTCGAGCTTTGGAGAGAATAATCTCCACTTGCTGGTGCCGCATTTAAGGTTTTGGTTCAACTCTGAACTACCACGATTTGACTTCTACACTCACTACACATACATTATCCTCGCTGGAAGCTTTTTCTCTGAGATGGGGTCTCCCTATGTTTCCCAGGCTGGTCTCTAACTTCTGGGCTCAAGCCATCCTCTCACCTCAGCCTCCCTTCTGAGTGCCGGGACTACAGACACGGATATTGCTGTACCCAGCAACTTTTGGAAGTTTTTGACTCTGCCAATCACAGTATGTCTCTTTTGTTGTCTTTTGTCAATTAATCTTTTGGGGTTTTTTTTGCCTCTATAAAAGGTCCTTCTTCATGTCTTTTATTGGTGCTTCATCTATACCCTTATGTTAAATATTGGTGAGCTTAGGATTCTAGCTTCACTCCTCTTCTTTTCTCATTCTATTTGCTTTCAGAAAGAGGTTTAATTCTGCCCTGTGACTAGCTGCAATAATATAGATCACAGAGTAAACATTTTTACACAAAATCTAATTGAATTTCATATATATAGATAGTATAATATATATAATCGGCTAATAAATTACTGAAATTTGATGGCCCACAGACACCTCAAACACTATGTCTTCTCATGCGAATTACTAACTTTGGCACAGACAAAATACTTTAACTTTCAACCTGGATTATACCATCATTCACCGAGTCTCTCATGTTGGGGAAGACAGTCTCTTTAAATGTTTCTCTTCTCCCAATTAATCATCAAATCTTGATTCTACTTAAATGGATCTCCCTTTCCTTTCTGGTTTTTGATCCAAACTCTTCTATTTTCCTACTTTGATAATTATAATACTACCTAACTGGCCAATTTGCTTCCAAGTTTGACCTCTAAGTCAATTATTTTTTCCATTCAACAAAACGCTTCATTTCCAGGTTCAGGTGTTAGGTGAGGTGAGCACAGAGGTACAACAGTGAACAGGGCCATGTCCCCAGGGAGGCTGCTCTCCTTGAGGGAAGACAGTTAACATTCCACACTGCTTTCCGGATACTCTGTAAAATGCAAACATGACCATACTATTCCTCTGCATTAAAATCCCTCAGAGCCTCCCCATTACCTTCAGGAAAACGTGCAAATCCCTTAGCATCACCATGAAGACTTTGCTCTGGGGCTACTTTTGTAGCCTCAGGTGTTCCAGGCACCAAACTCCTCGTGGCTTTTGGAGCATTCCCCAGGGATGTTACACATTCTCCTTTGCTGTTCTGTCTACATCTTGAATTTCTCTACATCCTTTAAGCCTCTGGTCCAATGCCGCTTCCTTCCTTCTTTATGAAACATTCTTTCCTCTCCTGCCCCCAGTCTCTGTTGGCAACAATCAGCTCTGGGCTGACACTGACTCTGCATATTCTGTTGTGATAACACTAACCACATTAAAACCTAATTACATGCCTACTTGCCGGTTTTCCCAACCACCCTGTGAGCTTCTAGATGTCAGGGAATACATCTTACTCATTTTTGTTTTTCCAGCACCTGGTACCATATCCAGCATTTATGATTCATTGAATGAAGACTTAGTTGATATACTAAATCAGAAATCTATTCAATAAGTTACACTCAAACTTTATTTAGTTTTCAGGTTTTGTGTGACTAAAGTCAAGGCAGTAGTCATCAGACATTTTTAGTTGCTCTTTTCTGAAGTGTATATGAATTTCTATCCATTTTAACATGCATTTAAATAGGTTTCACGTTTAGTTTGCGTACAGTCTATTTATTATGGAAAACGATCTCAAGTCAACTAATAAATATAAGAAAATTTCAATATAGTGAAGTTAGTATTCAAACCATTCAGTAAATAATGTACAAGATAATCATGTATAAAATTGTATGTGCATGTAATGTTAATAAACAGAATTATTATGATTTGAGAAGAATATTCTTTAAACAACACCAAAAAAAAACCTCAGCTGCTTTTCCAACACTTCAATGCCCACGGAATGGCAAATAAACTAAGGTTCTATGGCTCTAACACTTATTTTTTCTATTTCAGTGATAATTACATCAATAAACCTGATTCAGCACTCACTGCTATTCAATTCATTAATTAAAACAATTTTACTGCTACCACTGTGATTTTTCAAGGATATCAAACACACATTCAAAAACCAAAAGAGCATACATCCTCAGTTTTGATACATTCATAGCATGCTTCACTTTAATTTCAACTCTACAACTAAAAGAACATTTAGAATTGAAACAGAGATGGCATATATTCTGTATACTTTAACAAAAACACTTAGAACACAAATTGAGTTTAATAAAAATGGCAATTTCCATGTGAAGCATAGCAAACTGCCAATCTTTCTGAAAATCCTCTCAGAATAGAAAAATATGAATGTATATAAATACTTAAGCCTGTAGTAACAACAACAGTAGTAAACTTTACAGTTGTTTCAGTTCTAGTTTCATAATACTAAATTTTTTAGGATTTTATTTAAATCATAACTTTTTTTTTTTTTTTTTTGAGCTGGAGTATCCCTGTTGTTGCCCAGGCTGGAGTGCAGTGGCACGATCTCAGCTCACTGCAACCTCCTCCTCCCGGGTTCAAGCAATTCTCTGCTTCAGCCTCCCGAGTAGCTGGGATTACAGGCATCCGCCACCACGCCCAGCTAATTTTTGTATTTTTAGTAGAGATGGGGTTTCACCATGTTGGCCAGGCTGGTCTCAGACTCCTGACATTGTGATCCACCCGCCTCAGCCTCCCAAAGTGCTGGGATTACAGGAGTGAGCCACCACACTCGGCCAGTTAAATCATAACTTATTATACTAAAAAGTGACTTGTACATACCCATGAAGTGAATCTATTTCATCCTTAAATGAAACATGGAAGCTTTTGCTCAAAGAATGACAAGTCACTATTGAAATTGTAAATATATATCTATCAAGGCAATGTAGTTATTTTTATATATTAGGAACTATTTGATGGCATTTTGCAAAGCAGCACTTTAATTCTGAGCCTGATTTAGTAAGCCCACCGACATATTACTTTTCCTATTTTTGACATTCGAGTGCACATAAAACATAAAATATAATTTATCACAGGGCACCATGCCAGAAATGACCATTACATGCCGGAAGAGGGCCCACGGTGAAATTTGGTATTCAAGCTATAGTTTAGTATGTATAATAGAATCTCATAAAATTAGAATAACACTGAAATGCCATGTGTTTCTTACAGCAACAGAATTCCATTTTATGTATTTCAATCAACATCCAAAGTAGGCTCAAAAAAGGTTCCTGGATAAAGTTGAAGGAATGGAATAATGCTAGTGAGGTGAAAAAGTACACCTCTCTTCAAATCATCTTCAGAAAACTAAGATAGTGCCCCTTCCTCCAAAGAGCTAGGAGAGATGTGGCATTTGTGTTGTCCTAGAATGATCGCAAGTACATGACATAGCTGGCTAGCAGTTTCTCTCAAACTCTCCTAGAATTTGATCAGCACTGGAAGAGCTACAAGTCCATCTATTTCCTCACTCTCTCACCTATCTGCAGTTGTTCAGGAAGAGAAGAAATGGCATTGCCCTCCTTTCCAGAGAACATATTCTGCTTGACATGGAAATCTGGATTGCAGAATAGCTGAAGTTCTCTCTTTAGAGATTGATGGAAATGCTATCACTACAGTCATTTATCAAATTGGTTTAAGGGGTACACCTTTTTCCTCTTAAAATACAACAGTGCAACTTTTAGACTTTATCTCTCCATACAGAAAGTAGACTTTTAAAATACTATTTCAAAGGACAAGTGGAATTGATTCCTTGAAAAGTGTTTCAGCTGGCAAAGCAAGTGTCTACTACATTTAAAAAGACTGCACTTTAATGTTATACCCTTTTTCATTAGCCAAATTAGCCCATAATACTTCAGTATCATGCACAATTAATGTGGCATTAGTGGGGTCCTACAACAGGTACATTGCTCAAACTTAGGTAAGAAACGAAGTCTTCTTGGAAGGATTTATTTTTTTGTGTGAACTGATGAGCATCAGTTAAATTGCCTTTTAATTGACCAGCTGTCTAACTAACGTGCGTTTGAGGGAAACACTACTTTTGAAATTTTCTTTGGCCAGGAGGGGAAGGAGCATGCTAAAATCTTTGAAGTCTACAGCCATCAGACTAATTATCAGCACCATTCAATGTACATTCATTTAATTACAGTAAATTAAAAAGGATGTGGGGTTTTGGTGAAAAATAAGAGAGTAAATAAATGGTGACAGAAATTCCAGACTGCGCAAATGGTCAGTGCCCTTTCTGGAAGGCACCGTGAGTTCTCCTCCATCTTGCCAGAACATTTGATGAATGCAGCCCTGGGGTGGGGTGAGGGGGTAAGGAAGGAGGAGTGGGGGAGGAGAGGAGGAGATATCTATTGTGGTCCAAACTAGGTAGGCACTTGATATTGTTTATTTAACTTAATCTTCATAGCCACATAAAACAGATATAATTTTCCACCTTTTACAAATAATAATGAGGGCACACACTTATTCGGAACTCACTAGATGTCAGGGAGTTTTGTAAGCACCAGGCATACCTGAACTCATTTAATGCTCACAACAGCCGTGACCTCATAGGACTATACCCTGTTTACTCTTATCCCTATTTTACAACATGGAAACCATGGCACGGAATGGTGAGCAACTTGCCCCAGGTCTCAAAGTTGGGAGGTGGTAGTGCCCATACGAAACCAGGAGTCCCGCCTCCGGGCATCACATTTGCAAAGACTGTCCTCAGTGGAGGCTCTCGGGTTCCTGAGTCACGAGCAGGTGGAAGAGCAGCGCCAACGCTGCTGGCCTGCCTTACATCAAAGGTCATCTTTCTCCAAGGGGGCTAACAGGCTGAGGAGGCAGGAAGAAGGAGCTAGACTCCAACAGGAGAGTTCCACCCCTCCAGAACTCAGCAGGCAGCTGAAGGAGCAGACGAGGCACGCAAGAGTTGACAACTGCCACTCTAGGTGATTCAGGGGGTAACTATCACAGGGGATGAATGAAAGAATGTGAGCCCTGACCAGTGTGATTCCAAATCCAGGCACCTGTGACAACGCCACACTGGCTGGATGACAAAAAGCAATAGATGCCTGGCTGCTTCTGGGAAGCAATGCATATGCAAACATTTTATTTATTTATTAAATCACAAAACGAACTGTATTACATGTTTTCCCACTTACATTTCTTTGCTAAATATCTTCACTGTCCTGATGACTTCTGGTTCTTATTTCCTTGATACCAGGAGCAACCCTACCCTTCTTTGGATTTTCTGCACATCTCTTGACACTGAGTTACTCTCCATGGAAACATTTTTAAAGCTTAAAGACTGATGTTTTGGGAAAAAAAAAAAAAGTCCTTTGTTCTGACATTTAAATAGGTATTTGGAACTGAGGTCAGATTATAGCGCTTGCAAAGCTGGGTGGTGGGACTTCAGTCAGGGGTCTTTTAACAACACATCAGTGGCCGGGCGCGGTGGCTCACGCCTGTAATCCCAGCACTTTGGGAGGCAGAGGCGGGTGGATCACGAGGTCAAGAGATTGAGACCATCCTGGCCAACATGGTGAAACCCCGTCTCTACTAAAAATACAAAAATTAGCTGGGCGTGGTGGTGTGCACCTGTAATCCCCGCTACTCAGGAGGCTGAGGTAGGAGAATGGCTTGAACCCGGGAGGCAGAGGTTGCAGTAAGCT
Organism: Symphalangus syndactylus; assembly: GCF_028878055.3. Taxonomy (NCBI): domain Eukaryota; kingdom Metazoa; phylum Chordata; class Mammalia; order Primates; family Hylobatidae; genus Symphalangus; species Symphalangus syndactylus. The sequence goes on along the minus strand of NC_072426.2, from coordinate 155,536,108 downwards.
GAGATCACGCCACTGCACTCCAGCCTGGGTGACAGAGCGAGACTGTCTTAAAAAACAAAACAAAACAAAAACCACATTGGAGACAGGAGAGATGCCTACAATAAACCAGAGCACACTGAGAATTCTACCTTTGACTGGGGTATCCCATCACACGGATTTTATAATCTTTCACCCATTTTTACTCAAACTGCTGTTAGTAGGTGATCCCAAATCACCGTCTCTCCAGAACTTGCCCTGGTGTGTGGCAGCCCACTATGACAACGACACCACAACAATCAGTGGGTGCCAAGAAAGGGCTTCTCCCATATCCTTCATTTGGAACAAGATTAATATTTGGAATTACATAGGAAACTCAATATATACTGTAAAAAAATTTTTTTTCTCAAAATTCTTTTTAACGTCAAATCCCCATGGCTGGTGAAAAGTTAGTTTTGCAAAAGAATAAATCTTATCACTTGTTTTGAATCTCAGCTAACAGAGAGCTGTGTGACACGGTCCGAATGTTCTCTTACTCTTGTGGGAGGCTCGGGCCATCAAAATTTCATTAGCCTCACAGCAGTTCTAGCGCCTTCTTAACCTGAACTGTTGGCCTCTTTATCAATAAATAAATGGAATCTAATCCCTTTTAGTGACTAAATTCTTCTTTGAAGTTGTAGCTAGAACATCAGGCACTCTGTTTGCATAATTTTACAATGTTGAATAACATTTTTTTTTTTCTGGGAAAAACAGCCTCATTCACAGTTATTTCAAATGAAGAAAACAGTCAAGGAAAGCTCTCATGTTAAACTAGATGAAAACACATCAGCATCTGCCTCTTAAGTTAGTTTCCTTTTGGTGAGTTATTTCACCCATCTCCTTCTCTTTTCAACCTTTAGTGATATAATAGAACTTCCAAGAACACATCTCAAGCTAGTACAAAAATGAATAAAAGAGAAAATGAAAAGAATTGAAGAGTCAAAGGAAAATAGAACCAGAAAATCTATAGCTTTTTAAGTTAGAGCAATTAAAAATACCTGAAGATAGTAGAATTGAATTACTTTTGTAACTTTATATTAGAATTACTTGACTAAAAGTAGTAATATAGATAAAAATGTGAATTAGTTTTGAGATGATTATTTATAAAGTTGTTAGAAGAACCTATGTATGACTGCAAACTTCACTTCTTACTATAACCCAGCTTAAGGGAAAGACACATAATTTTTTGCTATCAGGAAAAAAAGTCCTCAATGCTATTGTTTAATTCCACAATTCAAAATTATAAGGTCTGCTAAATACTTCAGAAAATTATGCATCCCTATATCTTAATGTAATTAATTACATTAAATGAAATCTTGTTCCTTCTAAGTAATCACTGAAATTTCAGAACAAATAAATTAATTTGAAAAGTTCCTATGGACATATGTTTTAAATATATGCAATAGCCAGTATTCATTAAGACAACATATCTATTTTATTTCCTCTTTTGTTTCTTTCTTTAAACTGCTCTCATTCGAAATTCTTAGACCATCAAAACGTTGTTTAAAAGTACAACCACAACCAAACCTTCAGAAAAAGAGTAAACACAAGTTTCAGTCATCATGTTGCCCAACTCAACAAACATTGATTTTGACACTTTATACTCTTAACTTGGCTGACCTGTTTACTCTCAACAAATGCTGCCAAATGTTCTGAATTTCAAGGCAAGGCCCTTGACACTCTCCCTGTCTCTCTTCATTCTGCTTCCTAGCCACTACTTGGAGAAATTAAAGAGTGCAACTTTTCTTGCCTTTACATCATTCTGAGAACAAGGTCTAGAAGATTCTTGGGGAAACAGTTTCCTCCTCTAGTTAATATTAATCCATGCAAATGGTGAGGGCAGTGGTATGAGAAACTCACAAGTCTTCCTTCCCTTCTCCCTAACATTTGGGTATTATATATTGTTAACTAAAGGTTACAAAATTTATATTTTCCGAAAAGAAAAAAAAATACATGTGTTTGGGAATCCACCATGAGATCCTTTTAGCAGATGTATAATTTTAAAAATAATAAAATTAATTTATATTTTACCAATACAGATACCATAACAAGACACCTTTGTTATTAGAGAGAAAGGATGAGATGCCATAGAAGTTTTGGGTGGAAAGTGCAAACTGACCCAATGTGAAAACATATTTGATAGCTATGGATATGGATGATCTATGATGCAGATAATCAGAACTGATCGCATTATTCTGCTGCATTCTAGTCTTCCATAACATCACAGATTTTATTGCGTATTTTAAGAAAATTAAATGCTGGGTGCTACCTTTGAATATGACCATTGTACCTGCCATTGCTCAAGGAGTGTTACGTGAAGTACAGCTGAACAGGAAGCAATATTTATTCCAAATCATACGTATTTAAGGTTAGTGACTTCTGAATCCACTATGAAAATGGATAGAAACACAGGATTTACTGAGGTGAATGGATTAGCTGAGAGAAATGTTGGCATCCTGATTCTGAGGCTCGTTTTATCAAAATAACTGTCTTTGTTTCTTCTTTTGAATTGGAATAAAGCCAGCCTCCACCAAGAACTGAAACTTCCAAACGAAGATATTGAGTATATAGTTATTATTTGATCTTGACTTTGGTTTATTGCACTAAGATATTCTACTTAAGATAAGAAATTGATTGCATTTGTTTAAATTAGACCTTTTTTCATGAATAGAAAGAAAATAACTAATAAGCCTTAGGTGCTACTTCACACTGTGACTTAGCTGAAACTGAAGGCTAACAATAGATCCGCTTTCCTATTACAAAGCAAAGCTGCCAAAGTCACCCAATAAATAATAAAATTGAAATATCATTGATAAAACAACCATTTTTCTTTTCAAATGTCATTCAATTCTTTCATTTTAATTTTCTCTTTGCTTTTTGATGCATAGGATATGCATAGCATTAATAACTAGACTGAAATAGCAAGTGCACTGTTAATATTAAAAGCTGAAGGAGAATTTTTTGTTTGCTGCATTGCTGCCGATGCCCCAATTCTTCCTAGAAGCAGCACTGACTAAAAATTAAGTTTTCTTTAAAATTTATTTTTGCATATAAATTAACGTTTTAAAAATCATCCCGCATTGGCAATAGGAAAAAAAAGTCCCAATAATTTATAAAGACATTTTTTTCTTACAATATACAAAAAGCTGCTGTTTGGATATCCTAAAATCCAATTTTTGTGTGTGGATTTAATTGCATAGTAATCCAGTCCCCAAAGAACATCAAAGGCCACACTCCCCCTCTTTACCAAGATTTCAATTGCTCTCATCAACTCGTAAGTTTAAAGCATGATCAAATTTGTTCTTCAATCATTAGAGCCCTGTTAATATAACTATTCTGCGTGCTCACTCATCCATTCTAAGATTTTGCAACTTCTTTGAGATATCTTCAAGAGGAATCTACAAAGATATCTTTGATTGTAAGAGGCTCTGGGGTAAACTTTATCAACACGTGCTTTGCCACCCCACAGAAGACAACAGGTGACATGGTCCAAGAGAAGTCAAAGCTATTTTTTTTTTCTGTAGATGATCAACCTGTTTTCTCAAAACTATAGCCAAAACATTGTAGACTGCTTGCCTAATTTAACAATCTGACGTCAAATATTGATTTTTTTTTTCCAGGAACAAATGCATTATTCAAGGACATTTCTTGAGTTCTACTACATTAAAACAAAAAGAAATGGACAAGAAAGAGAGAGAAAGGATGGGAGGAAGGAGGAGAGAAAGAAAAACATCCCCCCCAGAGTCAACCAAAACAGACAGAAGCACTGAATGCCAACATTATAAAGCAAAAAAGGAGACTTACCGCTCTCACTGTCAGACTTGTTTTCGTGCTCCGTATCTGTCAGGGTGAGGGCTGAGTTGGACCGACTTGACAGGCAGGAGCTGCGGCCTGATTTGACCCCCCTGCCCCAAAGTCTCATGGCATGCTCTGGGGACATCACTGCTTCATTTTCAGTATCAGCATCTGACCCTGCACTGATAGAGTAACCTCTGTGAGGGAGCCCCATTTCCGCACAAAATGCCAGTCCTCTTCGAGTTGCTGGTTCACAAACTCCTAACTGCCTTAGGGTAAAATTCTGTCCTAATTAGGGGGAAAAAAAGATAACAACTAGTGAGTATATGTTCAGTGTTAGTTTCTTTTCTTTTCTTTTTTTTTAAGAATGTCTTTCAGAAATAAACACTCAAACATTTAGGCTTTTCAGCGATCGGCACCAGGCGTTTACAGTAGCGTCACATGGCATAGGATCAAGTGGGCGCAATTATGGGAGGAGGGCGGGGCCCCGACTTAGAGCTCCTTTGTCAACTCTGTAAGCCCATAAGTACCTCCAGAGAGATGGGCAAGTAAAGTGGCCCCAACCATGAGAACTCAACCCAGAGAAAGGATTAGTGCAATGACAGGATTTTGTTAAGCAGACTTGTGAGGCAATGGAAATTGTCAGAATTATTTTCTGTGTCCTGGCTCGACTCCCCTACAATAAAATTTTCCCACCCAGATATCACTCTTTTGGAAGAGAAAAGTTTCCCTTCAAGAATAAGTTACTCAAACAGTAGAAACAGGTCATTCTTCTTATATTTTATCTTCTTATATTGGTCATTCTTCTTATATTTTTCCACCTTAGCAATCAATATAACACATAGTATTTTGTATGTATGTATGTATGTATGTATGTATGTATGTATATATGTATGTATGTGTGTGTGTGGGTGTATATACACATTAAATGTTGGAGTATAACGTCTAAAAAATTTGCTGCATATTTTGTACATTGTTGACTTTCTAGGCTTTTTGCTTTACTACACACCTGAAAACATCTGTATTGATCAGAGTAAACCAATCTTTGCAAATAAAGTGTGCTCTAAAAATAAAGTGGGAGTATTGCGTATTTAAAAATTAATGATAAAATCAAGTTCCCTGAAAAATAAATGGCTGTGAACTCTGCAGGCCTTTACTAATAAATTGAGCATAATAAAACTCATGACACTGCAATAACTTAAAGCAAAAGTGTTTAAATTAGGTGACACTTTAAAATGACTGCTGTTATTAATGACTTTTCCAATCCTGTATTTATTCTGGAAATTTCACATGTTTTATACTACTATGGATGAGAAGAGTGAGAAAAATGTTTGCTTGTCATGCATACATGAAGCTTTTCTATTTCTTGTCTCTGGTTGACATGGTAGAGTGTGAGATTTAGGTGCCAATCAGAATCAAACTATAGGTAAAGAATAGTAACCTACAATGACTGATTTAAATGTTGCTATCTCATAACCAAACCTTTTAAGAATATTAAGCATTTATATTACTCATAGTTTTGATTTCCCTACTTCTACCTCTTAAGTCTGTGAACATTTTAATGCTAATAGGTTGATACGAGAAACATACATTATATTTTTTGAAAGAGGGTATTATAAATTATTTGTGATAAAATGATAACATGTTGAATCTTCTCAGAAATAAATCAAACCTAATGGACAATGTAGTAAATATTGGGTTGTAAAGATATTAGCACCCTCCAGGCTGCCGCACATTTTAACTAGTGTGGTTAATTGCTTTATTGCTGTGGTCATATCAGAAGTTGGAATCAGCTTTATCTCGGTCAGACTTCCAAATGGATTCCGACAATGATACTCATAAATAATGAAAATCAGTTGCTACAATTAGCTGCAAATCAAAGTGTGCTTATCAGAGAGATGTGAACAAGTATCTGAACCAAAAAGTATGTCAAAAGAAGAAGTAAAAGAAGAGAAAAAAAGGAAAAAGGGCCTGTGCGTTGAACAGTGAGAAAGCAGGCAAGCTCACTGAGATGAGACACAGTGTTGTTAGTATGTTAAAATCATTACTGCAGATTGTACTTATGAAAGTAAATCTGAACAAGGTCAGTGTCCACATGAACAGTTAATGGAATTGCTGTGGAAGCGCTTACCCACTGCTATTTATATGTCACTTGTAACACACGGGAGGACTCTAAAACAGGTAGATATTGCCATCATACATGCTGATTTTTCAAAATAAGGATGCAAAATAATTTTTAGAGAGGGAAAAATAAATAAGATCCTTTGCTTTTTGCCTCTATTTTGAGAGGTGCCCACATTCAGAAATGAAAAGAGAAATAAAAGGCCAGTAACAACTCTTTCAGTCTCTACAATGTGGCTCGAAACAATTTCCAAGTGATTGGCTTTTCACACTATTGCCATCTTGATGCAAAAAATCTATGAGGTGAAGGAAGCAGAAAACTGTAATCTTTGTTACCCAGGTATGTAAACACAGTTCACTTTGCAACTAAAAACACAACACATCATCCCTATGAATTGATATATGTATCCCAAACTCCATAAATACTTCCCTCCATTGACTTCCCTCTGAAGTCAATGTCTTACAATGATTGAAAATTCTCCAGGGCTGCTTCTGAAATGAAGCTACGATGCAAGCACCACAGCAGGAATCCCTGTTAGATTTCTTTACTGAATTAAAAAGTTTTAGTTTCCCCTAGGAGAGAAAACTAAACTTGGCCTCAGTTGGACCCAGGTTAAAGCCACTCACTAGCTCTGTTTAAGTCACTTTACACTCTATTTTTTCATCTTTCAGGGCTGTCCTGACTTGGCTTAGGAGATGGTTTATGTAAATGTCACTCACACAAAAAAGGGCTAAATGAAAAAAATCGCTTAAAAAATAAATACCCAGCCGGGCACAGTGGCTCACGCCTGTAATCCCAGAACTCTGGGAGGCCAAGGTGGGCAGATCGCGAGGTCAGGAGATCGAGACCATCCTGGCTAACACAGCGAAACCACATCTCTACTAAAAATACCAAAAAAATTAGCCGGGCGTGGTGGCGGGCACCTGTAGTCCCAGCTACTCGGGAGGCTGAGGCAGGAGAATGGCATGAATCCGGGAGGCGGAGCTTGCAGTGAGTTGAGATCGCGCCACTGCACTCCAGCCTGGGCGACAGAGCGAGACTCTGTCTCAATAAATAAATAAATAAATAAGTACCTTGACAAACGTAATTAATAATCACAGAGAAGTGTATAGTTTGAGAGTAGGGAGAGGATCATTTTCAACTCATTTTCAAATAGCGACACCACCACCAAAGTTGAGTTTTACTTAAGTAATTGCCTTTATTCAAAAATATCCCTACTCCAGACCTCCCTCAGTGCTTCACATTCTATTATTGTCAATTCTCCTCAATGGTTAAGAAATTCTTATTTTTAGGATCCCTTATTTTAATGCAAACATGCCTGGAAAGATCTAACCTTAAACTAGAATAAATTAGTCTATTCCATTATTTCTTGCAATCTAGCAGTGTTTAGCAAGATAGGCTGCGCTTATGGAAAACATCTGCAGTTTTGACCAGTGCAGGGAAGATGGAGAGAAGAGAGCTCCCTGACTGGGAGAAGCGGTCGATGTGGAGGAGGGCGGGAGGGCTGGGCTGGGCTGGGCTGGGCTTGTAGTGGGGAGGGTTTTATGGCAGTGCAGAGAAGTGGGAAGAGGCAGGACAAGGCAACTGAGATGCCCCTGGGGCCAGGCTGAATACTGGACAATACTGCGTAAAGTCAGCTTTGGCTTCAAGGAACAATACTTTATTCCCATTTTCCATGTTTTCTTTACATTGGAAAAGCCATGTTCTTTGCAGTAGTTCTAACATTGCTTCAATTTCTTTCTTTGCCTTTTACAGTCTTTATATTAATTCTGCTTGGCCAAAACTGGCAAAATAAGTATTTATCTCCTGCACATTGAATTTTGGTAACCTCGATCAGCAGAGCCAACAAGAGTTTCCCATTACAATTTGAAACAGGACCAAAACAATAAATTGTAGCAAGAACAAAGTACACCTGAGGATGGAATTCACTGTGATTAAAAGGCAAGGTTAGCTTGGATTATATTAGGCATTTTTGTTTTATGACACTCATAAATGTGAAAATCTAGAAAAGGAAAACTGAATAAACACAACCTAGGTGGGTTGCATCATTTTTTTTAGGTTCATGTTTTAAAAAACGAGTGAGGGTATTTGATAAAGTAGAAAGGATGGCATAAGGACAAATATTTCAAATGAGGTTGGCACATAGCACAGCTCCCTCTTTAATAAAAGAAGGGGATTGGGAAAATGGGTTAGATATTTTTCTTTTTCTCATAGAAATTTGTTCTATTTGTCTATAACCTAGTTGGAGCAGTGAGGGATTTTTCAAAGCCGCAATCAGAGTGATGTTCACCAATGGGTAACACATCTACTGCCTCTTGTATGAGAAATAGATTCTACCCGAGGGACTAGTCTCAGAGGTACACAGGATGACGAAAGCACCCCATGGGGAAGGCATTCTCTCCTCACTAATGTCTGGATTTCTCTAATGTCTAGATTTGGCTTTCTCTCCTTCTCTCTCAGTCTCTTGCTTGTTTGTTCCTTTAAAAAAAATAAACAGTTTTACTGAAACATAACTCACATACCACAAAATGCACCCACTTAAAGTGTACACTTTAATGGTTTTCAGTATATTCACAGAGTTCTGCAACTATGGGCACAATTAATTTTAGAACATTTTTATCACCCCAAAAAGACACCTCATACCAATTATCAGCTACCTTCTATTTTCCCCTCACCCCTCCCACCCCCAGCCCTAGGCAACCACTCATCTACTTCCCATCCTGAACATTTCAAATAAAGAAGATCCACAATATGTGGTCTTGTGTGACTGGCTTCTTTCACTTAGAATAATATTTTCAAAGTTCTTCCATGTCATAGCATGCATCAGTACTCCATTCCTGTTTACGGCTGAATAATATTCCACTGTATGGACACACCATCGTTTATCCATTCATCAGTTAATGGACATTTGAGTTATCTCTATTTTTTTGACTATTATGAGAATGCTTCTAGGAACATTCCCGTACAAGTTTTCATGTGTACATATGTCTTCATTTTTCTTGAGCAGATCCCTAGGAGAGGAACTGCTGGGGTATATGGTAACTCTGTAGTGAACCTTTTGAGGAACTGCCGGACTGTTTTCCACACTGACTGCAGTGTTTTATATTCCCACTAGCAGTGTATGAGGGTTTTAATTCTGCACATCCTCACGAACACTTGTTATCATCTATTGGTTCTCTTTTATACCACACTTTACGTGGGACTTGGAGTTTGCAATGAGGGCTTAAAATATAGGTCATTGGTATTGAAATTTAGAGGGCAAACAAGAATCATTGTTCCCCTGAAAAGCAGCTGATTCTGTGAGTCTGCTATGCAAATTTATTATTATTTTATTCTATCATTTTTCTTTCCCTTCTATTATGCTGCTTTCATTCCATCTAAAATATTTTTCTATTAAAATCAGAAATATTATTCAGCATAGAAAATCTACCTTTGGAATTACATCCTACAGAAATAAAATCACCTGATCTTAAATATACAGAATGTTTAATTAAACAAGTTGTTTACTACAGCATTGTCGCAAAATTTTAAATAACCCAAATGTTGGCCAGAAAGAGAATGGCTGGAAAAGTTGCATGCCCATGCTGTGGAACACTGTGGTTAGCATAAAGAATGAGCTGGACCCATGTCTTCAGATCTGCAGGGAAGCTCATTTGTATATATTTTAAGTAGAAAAAAAAATGCAAATTGTAGAATTGTGTATATAGTATAATCCCACTTTTGGAAATTAAGGAAGAGGACCCACAGGTTATATAAGTTGAATCTGAATAAAGGTGAGGAAGGAGATATATAACTGTTATAATGGGTCATTTAGAAAAGGTCGTAAATGAAGGAAATTAGTAATTTTCTATTTTATAGTTTTGAATTTTTACTTCTCATGATAATTATTTCAATAATTTAAAAACATAATAAAGAAAAAATTAAAGCCTATCTTCTTTCTAAAAAACAAATATATTTTCTTGATTTGCTGTTTAATAGCTTCTATTCAATAATTAGAAATTTAATTTATTGCCTCTTCTAGGGGAAGCTCAGTTTTAAAAATCCTTCCTCGTTTATTGTAAAGAAATGAAACTTTGTAAGATACATGGGAGCATTTTCCCCCCCATTTCAATCCTTCCCTTTTTCTTTATCATATATGGATTGTTTTAAAGGAGAATAACCATTCATTTCTCCTACAGTAACCCCAAAATTGAATATGGGAAAAAATGGATGAATAAATATAAATTTAATGCACATAAATAAAACAATCTAAATCTGTCTTTAATTATTTTCCTTGGCTGTTGTGAGCTTGAATGGAATTATTTATTCTCAGGCATGGAGTGACGTTCCTCCATCAGTCAAGCAGAACATAAAACTACAAATCGGGAAAGCATTTCTTATTAGGTGCTTGTTGAATCAGCGGCACCACCATGTTATCCAGAGTTCTCTCTTTTGCTGTATTTGCAAAATGGTAAGAAGATTCCACAACGAAAGAAGTATATGTAATTTTATTTCCAAATGCATATTTTATGGGACACTTCAAACTCTTTAACCTTTTATGTTAAATGTGTCACCATTTGAACAAAATACCCATTCTTGAACATGCAATAGAAATTTCAGCCAGGGTACAAATCTTTATTCATAAGGCCCTGCAAAAGACAAGTTTAAGAAATTAACTTAAAGTCCCACTAAATACCTTAAGGTCCCCACCCCATTTAAACCACTTACTTGATTTATGTATTAATATGTTGTTAATACCCATAACCACATATTGATACCCATGAATTTCCAGAGGACGCTGAAAATGACCACTGTACACCATACTCATAATCTAATTGATTACTCAGAACACAAGTCTAATGGAAGCCATTGCAGGATATCCCCTCAGCAATCATCACAAATGTAGCTTTCAATGGAAATTCCAGGCTGGGCACTAGGGTGAACTTGAGGAGGTGGGTGAGAAAGGGAAACCCTAGGTATATGTGCAAGCTGAGAAGCCAGGACTAGAATGAATGGCCCCAGAAAAGATGCATTTTCTTTAAGATAAAATTTGTGAGGCCCCCAGGGGAGGACGAACATATGGATATTGAATGGAAGGTTTGGTGGCCCAAATAAGAAAAATTAGGTTGTGAGTTGGCTGACGTATTAAGAAAGAGCATGTCTTAGACCTGGAAATGAAGGATTTAATGGGGCAACCATAAAAAAAATTTTTAACAACCATTTGTAATTAAGAAATGACTTTAAAATAGTTCTTTCTTAAAATCAAAAACATTCTGAAAATAAATTTGCTTCTTATTTTTACTTAGAAATGACTTATTTAGAACAATCCAAGGCCCGGCAATGATAGATAATACGCCTGCAATGTATCTGCTGATATCTGATAGTCGAACTGCAGTAGGTATTGGTATAAATACACCTGTGGTTTGGCATAAAGCGGCAGGTGTTTAATAATTGCGACTGAAGCGGCACCGCGGTGAGTCACACTGTGGATCCAAAACGGGCAACCTGGCAAGGAACCAGATACAAGTTGAGCAGTAAGCTGGGGCTCAAGACATCAGACCAATGAAGGCCGAGGCAGGGGGAAAGGATTACCCCCACTGCGTCCTGAGGAGGGCTGTACGCTACATCTATCTCCTCACACCTTCTGGTGGGTAATCCACAAAGCAGGTTGGCTGCCGAGCTTGAAAGAAGCCCTTGCCTACTTAACAGCCAAAATTAGTTAACAATCAGTTAGGCAGGGGAGCTAAAAGAGGGAGCTAAGAGGAAAACCATTAACATGAAACAATGATAAACTAGAGCTATTTAACTTGTGTCTTTAAGTACAGAAATGTAAGGTTGAGTAAACATGACCATCTAAATCCTTTAATCCTGCCGCTGACATTTATAGTGACCGAGAAGGATTAATCATTTTGATCTCTAAATGAATCATTTTAAGCAGTTAATATTTAAAAGTAATAAACTTTGGAGTTGCAGTAATTAGCCCAGTGGATCTGATTAATGTTTCAGGTTTTTGTCTTTTTTCATAAAACTCGATTCTCACAAAAATAAGCTTTCTCAGCACCAGTATTTCAGAAAACATGAAAAGGGGTTTCAGATTCCTTTCGTTTTTGTCTGATGACAGAGGTTAGGGGGAACACTGGGGAAATGAAGAGTTTGGGGTCTAACTGGAAATTCATAGCAGCATTAAGTGCTGAATGGTAGGACCATATGGTCATATTTCTTTTGAAGTCTCGGATCAGTTCCCATTATTCACTATAATGGCATCCAAGACTAAACTAAATCTCAGTCTTTACAATTAAAAGCATTTTCCTCTTGGCTCTCACATCTTCCTCTTTCACAATTTCCAACATGTCTGAATGGTTAATAGATTTTCGTAATGCAAAAAAATACAAATAAATAAAATAAAAATTAGAAGAGTAACAAAAATAATTCATTCCATTTCACATCCAAAGCAGGATAAAATGGTGCAGACATTATTATTTTAATCAAAGGAGTTATTGACACTATTTTTATATCTGTCCAATGCTACCAGTGACATTCTAAAATTATATGTACAACCTTCATGTTATATATTTAAGAAATATGATTTCAATTCTTTTGACCTAGCCAGAACATACAATATAAAGAAACATTTAAAAACTACTTATCATTTTAGTAATATTCTAATAAAACTGGCCCCCCCCCCCAAAAAAAAAAGTAGTCTATATCTAAGAGCTTAAAACAGGCTCTTTTTTATTTGGAAACTGATGAAAATATTTGAAGATCTGGTCCCATGTATGACACAAACTCTTTATTCTCTCAGTACAGTCCTGGATATGTTGTATATGCTATTATCTTAATGGGCAAAATGCCTTTATCCAGCAAAACATTACAGTGCGATGACAGCAGAGGTTGTTTTTGAAAGATTGTGGTTATGGTTCAGTAGAGACAGTGCAACTCTGCTCTTGGCACCAAATCAAATCTCACCCCTGTGGACGCCGGGAAAATACAAACCCAGAACTTTCCATGTTCAACTACAGTTGTTTGAACATGCTGATTTTTGCTTCTGTTGTATTTATTACTATTTAGGTAAATTTCATAGGCAGTGAAATACACAGATCTAAAGTGGATACTTCCGTGAGTTTTAACAAATGTACTCACCATGACCCCAAGCAAGATAAGATCACTCCCACAAAGCTCTCCCGTACCCAGTCAACCCCCACCCAACAGGCAACCACTGTCCTGATTTCTTCTACAGAAGATTAGTTTTGTATGTTCTTGAACCTTATAAAAATGGAGTCATACAGGATGTACTCAGGATCCATTTGCTCGGTGGATCTTTAAGATTCTTCCACATTGTTGCAAGTATCTGTAGATCATTCTTTTGTGTTGCCAACTCATATTCTATTGTATTAACATACAATCGTTATATCCATTATCTTGGTGATTCCAATATGGGCCTATTATGAATAAAGCTGCTATGAATATAAGTTTTTATTTACTTTGGGTAAATACTAAGGAGATGAATTGCTGGGTCCAGGGGGAGATGTTATTTTTAACTTTAGATAAGAAATTGCCCAACAGTTTCCAAAGCAGTTGTGTCATTTTACATAAGAAAGTTTCAGTTGTTCCACATCCTCAATATTTGGTGCTATGGATCTTTTTTAATTTTAGCCATTCTAGAAGATGAATGGTAGTATTTCATTGTGGTTTTAATTTTCACTTCTCTGATGGCTAATGGTGTCGAGCATTTTTCACAGGCTTATTAGTCACTTGTGTCTGTTTTCTGTGATGTTTCTATTAAAAGTTTTTTGCCCATTTTAAAATTTGGTTATTTATCTTTTGCTGTTGATTTGTAGAAGCTCTTTATATATTCTAGAGACAAGTCTCTGTGATAGATAGATACGATAATTTTCTCCCAGATTGTGGCTTTGCTTTTCATTTTCTTAAAAGTAATGTCTGATAAGCAAAATTTTGTGATTTTGATGAAGTCCAATTTATCAATTTTTTTCTTTTATATTTATTCCTCTTAGGATCTTTCTAAGATATCTTTGTCTATCTCACGTTTGTGAGGATATTTAAGAACACATGTAGCTTTTTACTGTGGTTTTCTAATAGAAACTAGAAAGAGAAAAGAGTAGAGTAGAAAAGTGACTGAAATTTGATTGTAGTTTTCTTCTGGACCTAGAACTCACCAGCTGTTGTCTGAGTGAACATTTTAACAAGTTTGAGTCTCTGTCTTCCTCATGTATACAATGCACTCAGAGGCTCTCAAAGATCTCCCAATCATATCAGTTTATGCAGAGGCACAGAAAAGGCAGCATAATGGAACATGGAAAAAAAAAAAAAAAGCAAAGAATAATAGCATCAAGAGTCCAAGGAGAAAAATGGAAAAGAAAAAGTTAAAATTTCCTTTAGCATTGGGGACTTTTGGTTTATATTTCGTCCCTAAAATAAATCAAAAGCACAATGCTATGTTCTGATCTGGCTCCTCCCTTAAACACCGTATCTGAAGTTCATTCTGAATTGAAAACCAAGCCATCAGGGCAGCAGGGACATTAACAAGCTAGATCTGGCCATCTGGAAAGGTGCTTTTCTTCTCCAACCCCCAAAGGGTAGAACCAACCTGCTGCAGTTCCAAAGCAGGAATTATTTTTGGCCTTTGACCTTTTGACTGAAAATCAGAAGGTGTTCCTTCACAGCCTCACTCTCAAATGCAACCTCTGTGAATATTTTGCAGTTTTTTTCTTTCAGTTTTTTGTGTTATTGTTTATTTCACACACTATAATGAGAGCTTCTGTGTAAAGTTTTGAGCACAGCTATTCATGAGTTGCTTTTTTTTTTTTTTTTGGCTTCTTCCTAAGCCAGAACTTCAAAAACTATATAGAAAGTCCTCACTTTAGGAATTTGTTGGGTTTAGAAGTTGGTAAGGATCAGTATGTATTTTCCCACGAAAACAACATGGAGGATGCCAAGACGGAATACACAGGTCTTCTGAGTTATCTGTGTCTGAATGAAGAACTGGATGAATTGTACTCTAGGGCATGGCTTCCATGTGTGAGACTGTCTCTTTGAACAAATGTACCAACGAGGAAGATCCCACCTACAGTAGCCGCTTCCATTGATTTCCTGCTTACCAAGCGGGGAGAAACTTCCCAGGCAAATCCCCTGGATATATGAATGCCCAATGAACGATGCCAGGATAGGGGCTGTATAGTAGGGATGTAGAATTTGGGATTACTACCGCCTTTCCCACACTAATAGGAAAATCCATTCTCCTTTTCACGTTTACTGACCGTGTGAATTTCTCTCTTGTGAATTGTCTATGCATGCCATTTCCCATTGGGCTGTTTATCTTTCTGTTTTCAAACTGTAATAGTCATTCAGTATATTATAGATATAGACATTATATATGTCATAAGAATTATAAACATATTTCCCAATGTAGTGATTTTGTTTCTGCGTATTTTAATTTACATGTAAAAGGTTTTAAATTTTAAAACTAATCATTTAAGTCTATCTTTTCTTCTGGGTTTTCTGTTAGAAAGATTATAATTTTCTATTACAAAATTTCTCCCCTACTCTTGAGTCCCTGGGATGGGCTGTGTAGATTCAAACCACTTTCTTCTTGCCACCTTTATTATAAGGACTGGAAAGCAAAAATGGCAAATGCTTCGTCTTCTTCTTTTTTTTTGAGACAGAGTCTCGCTCTGTCGCCCAGGCTGGAGTGCAGTGGCGCGATCTCGGCTCACTGCAAGCTCCGCCTCCCAGGTTCACGCCATTCTCCTGCCTCAGCCTCCCGAGTAGCTGGGACTACAGGCGCCCGCCACCACGCCCAGCTAATTTTTTGTATTTTTAGTAGAGACGAGGTTTCACCATGTTAGCCAGGATGGTCTCGATCTCCTGAACTCGTGATCCGCCCGCCTCGGCCTCCCAAAGTGCTGGGATTACAGGCGTGAGCCACCACGCCCGGCCGCTTCGTCTTGTTGTGCAGCTAAGTACGGTCACGTATAACAGCTCTGAAAAGAGAGGGGTAGCGAGAAGTCTCAGGGGAGTAAAATGAACTAGTCCAATGTAGAGAAGGCCTTCCTACCTGTGCGTTCATTCTTATTCCAACAGGAATATGAAAGCACAGCTGCCACCTGGGCACCAAGGAGACAAAAGCTACCTGCTAAGAATGACGAAGATGAAAAAGATAGAGAGATGCCTTAATATCTTTAAGCCCTGGCTAGATAGTCTATCTCCGGACTTCTTGTTTTATAAGAAAATGATTCTCTTCAGTTTTTAAGCTGAAGCTTTCTGCTACTCATGGCTCAAGTCATTCCTATCTTACTCAGTCTCCCAAATTAACTTCTAGAATTCTTGCTTTATTTTTTACATTTGTCTTTAATCCATCTTAATTTATTTTTGAATATGCTGAGAGATATGGGTCCAATTTTATATTCTTCCAGATGGATAACCAGTTGTGCCAGCACCATTTATCAAATCCCACTGAATAGAAAAACCTTTTTTTTGTTTTATGTTAAACTTCCCTACATACTAGGATCTATTTCTGAAATTTTTGTCTATTCCATGAATCTACTTGTCTTTATTTATGCCAATATCATATAAACATGATTACAGCAGCTTCATCATACTTTTAAAAATACATATTAAGTCCATTTTGTCCTCACTATTTGACTTTTAAATATGGTTTTGGCTATTTCTAGAAATTTGAAAACATGAATTTTATGATCACTTGAATTTTAAGATAAATTTGAAGATCACTCACTCCAATTAAAATTAACCCTAACCCGCCGGAATTCTATTTGATATCCTTAACTTCTATGCATTAGTTTGGGGAGAATTAATATTCTTATGGTATCATCTTCCCATCCAAAAACACTGATTATTTATTTAGATCCTGTTTTATGTCTTTTTAATAATATTTTATAGGTACCTTCATATTAGGTCACATAGCATGCTTGCAAAATTTATTCCAAAGAATTTTATAGTGTCTGTTGCCTTTGTATAGGATTTTTTTTTCTGACTTCCAAGCAGTAGATATTAATAACAGGTATCAGGCATTATTCTAAACAGTTTACATATATTAACTCATTTTATCCTCAACAAACTACAGCACAATCTATGAATAATGAAAATGGAGGCATAAAGAAATTATGTAACTTGTCCAAAAAAGTTCCTTGGCCAAGATTAGGTAACCTGCCAGTCAGCTAAGGCAAGGCAGACCTGGGATTCACAAACAGGTCATGTGGATTCAGAACCTACACTCTCAACCGTTATACTACATGATCTACACTGTCTATATATTTATTTTGTATTCATCCAAATACCAAATTCACTTCAAATTCTTTTTTTTTAATTTCTAGAGACACATGGTTTTTGTATGCATACAACCATATCTTTAACAGATTTTAACTTTTTCCAAAATATATATCAATTGTTTAATTTTCTTATTACAATTGCTAAAACATATAAAACAATTTTGAATAATAATTGTGAGAATAGGTAAACCTTTCTTATGTTCCTATTTCAATTGAAATGTCCTGGAATCTCACTTTTTAGAATGCAGTTTAGTGTCTTGAATGATCATGTCAAATATTACTACCATATTGAAGTGTTTTTTCTTCTTGTGAGTTTATTTGAATAAAGAATGGTTTCTAAATTTTTTCCAAAACTTGCAAATCATCTGTTGATAAGATCATGTTTTTCCACTTTGATATATTAATCTAATTATGTTAGTAGATTTTTGAACACTGAAAAATCCTTGTATATTCAGCAAGGATTAGTAACCACTTGGTTATTAATTTGGTCTAGCATATTATTCTTTTTATGTATTGCTGGATTCTTAAATGCAAATACTTGTTTTGAATTTTTACACACCTACTGAAAAGGAATTTTGGTAGGTAAAGCAATTTATGTATGATTTCTTTTTTTGTACTATTCTAATCAAGTTTAGTTATTAAGGTTATGCCAACTTCATAACATGAACTTTGATGCCTTCCATCTGTTATGAAGGGTGCTGTTGAATAGATTTTTAAACATTAAACTTAGTTGTACTTTGAAGGTTATGTAAAATGTACCTAGGAACATATCTGGCCTTTGAAATGGTCTCTCTTTTAATCACCTTTCTCATCTTGTCTGAAATAATTGGTGTAGACAAGTTTGCTCCATGTTCTGAAATCTTTTGGGGTTTATCATATTTTCTGAGAAAAAATAAATTCCTCTAGATTTTTCAAATTTATTGCTTGGAATAATAGCACCTCTTAGTTCTTACAGTCTTTTTAGGATGTCTTCTTATTTTTGTTCTCATTATTTCTTAATCAGGATCATAGGTGCTTTCTATTTTATTAGCCTTTTTAAACACTTAGCTGTTTTGTTTGTTTTAAATTTCAGTTATATCTTATGTACCTCTTCCTACTTCCTCTGATTTATTTTCCAGACATTGTACTCTACTCATTTCTTGTCTTTTTTTTTGCTTTTTCCTTTTTTTGAGACAGAGTCTTGCTCTGTCGCCCAGGCTTGAGTGCAGTGGCGCGATCTCGGCTCACTGCAACCTCCACCTCCCAGGTTCAAGCAATTCTCCTGCCCCAGCCTCCCAAGTAGCTGGGATTATAAGCGCACACCACCACACCCAGCTAGTTTTTGTATTTTTAGTAGAGATGGGGATTCTCCGTGAAACTCCTGACTTCAGCTGATCTGCCCACCTCGGCCTCCCAAAGTGCTGGGATTACAGACGTGAGCCACTGTGCCTGGCTTGAACTCATTTCTTAAATATAGAGTACATTCCTATTTTGTTAGTCTTTGTTCTTGATTTCTTCACAATGTTTTTCCTATGATTATGACTTTCACTATCTCCCATACATTTTGGAAGTAGAATTTTCATTGCTCTCGATTGCTTTTTATCATAGTCAAAGGACATCATAATCCAAGGGGCAAAAGTGTTTTTCTTCATTTATGTTTTTGTTATTTATTCCTAATTATATTTTTGTTATTTATTTCTAATTTTACTACATTTTATGAGAAAATGTTTTGGCTTATAAAATCTATTTTCTGAATTTTTAATGTTTCTTTAGATGGCCAAATACATAATCAGTTTCTGCAACTATCCCATAGAAATATAAAAAATTGTATCATTTCTGACAGTTATAAATTTCTGTATATATATCTTAGCTAAAATTTTTGATTAATATTATATAATTGCTGTCTTATTTTTGTCTTTCAGATCTGCCTGATTCTGAAGGAAGTGAATTAAAATATCTCACTACTACCGTGTTTTAACCATCTTTCTTTTTTTAATAGTTTTTGCTTGTAAATTTAGCTACTATATTATTGTTTAATGTATGCATTTTAAGAATGTTCTTCTTCTGCACAGTATGCCTTTTATTACTTACCCAGTGGTCTTTTTTATCCTGTTGAGAGTTTTTAATTACAAATTCCATCTTTCCTGATATTAATACTGCCATTCCTCCTTTCTTTTTGTTTGTATTCACCTAATATATCTTTATTCTCAACCATTTTCTTTACCATTTTAAGTGTATGTCTTATAAATACCAATAACTTTTATGAAACAATTTAGTTGTTTATGTCAAAATGCAGTACATTTATTTATTTTATTTTTTGGAGACAGAGTCTCGCTCTGTCGCCCAGGCTGGAGTGCAGTGGCATTGATCTTGGCTCACCACAACCTCCATCTCACGGGTTCAAACGATTCTTGTGCCTTAGCCTCTTGAGTAGCTGGGACCACAGACTCCTGCCACCACACCTGGCTAACTTGTATTTTCAGTAGAGACCGGGTTTCTGCATGTTGGCCAAGCTGGTCTTGCACTCCCAGCCTCAAGTGATCCATCCACCTCGGCTTCCCAAAGTGCTGGGATTACAGGCGTGAGCCACCGCACCCGGCCAAAATGCAGTACATTTAAATTTTAGGTGATAGGTTAATAGCGTAGATTTGACTCCTTTCATCTTGTTTTTTGATTATTCATGATTTTTCCTGTTGCCTTTTTTTCCTTGGAGCTGTTTTTGCTAAATTGGTCAGACTGCTACTCAATCCCTTTCCTCACTGCTAATTAGGTGGGTCTATTGTCCTCTTTTCACTGTATTAATGATGACCTTCCCGCTCCGGACATTCATATTCAAATATATGTTTCTCATTGTCATATGAATGCAAGATAGCAATTATTTCCCTTCGCTAAAGCTCTATTTCATAACTGTTTCCCAACTCTCCCTCTTCAGATGAGATGAGAATTTGGAACACTTTTACTCTTCTACTTTCCTCCAACTGCTGGATTTTGCTGAGACAGGTAAATGCTTTTAGTTCCAGCCTTCTGTTAAGGTTTCTCTTGTAGTATTTCTGACACATTTCCAGTTGCTCTGCAATCATCGTTTGAGATTTAACTATATACACTGTAGAGTTGCTTTCTCATCATTGCCTCCTCTTCGGAGGTCATGATTCTGATTCAGTTGGTATTTCTTCTTGAGTACTTCCTTAGATGGCGTATGTACACTGTTGACACGGTCTCTGAATCCCAGCATTACGTGTCTTTCATTTACTCTGAGAGATACATGCTGTTGATGGGGTTCAGGACATGCTACCCAAAACATGGCATCTTGGCATTTGAGAAAACAGCAGAAGCAGGAAGGCCACTCTCACCTTCCCCTTGCCCTTCTCCCCTGAAGCAGGACATAAGATCCTCATCCAAGAGATGCCCTCCCTATACGAGAAGGAAGCAACATCCGTATCTCTGAAGACACAAGGACACAGAGAAGAATCTGAATGAACAGGCCTTGCCCAGTTCCTCCCAGTTAATCACCATTCAGTCCCTGTGTCCAATCATACTTCTCCGTGACTGTCCACTCTTCCTCCAACCTCGCACAAAAATGCACAAGTTTACCCGTTTCTTTGGGCATTCATTTCCTTATGAAGGTTCTTGTGTCTCCCAAAACTTACATTATATGAATTTGTGTGCATTTCTCTTGTTAATCTGTCTTTTGTTATAGGGGCCTTAGTCATGAACCTAGTGACGCGTGGCAAAAGAAATCTTTCCTCTCCTACAGTATCTTCTCTGCAAATAAGATCCCTGGGTTGCATTTTTTTTTTCTCTCAGTAGGTGTTATTCCACTGTTTTTAAGCTTTTATTGTTGCAGATGATAAATTCATTATTGGTGTTATTTATTTTTAGTAAGTAAAAAAAAGCAACCTGCCTTTTCTCTGTGGAACCTTGTAAACTCTCTTTATCCTTGAAGTTAAAGGATTTTTCTAGAATGTGCCTCAGTTTGTGTGTGTGCATTCTGTTGTCTTCTTAATTTTATCTGAAATTCTCTTTTCTGTTTTGAGTTGTTTCTTCTACCTGGTCTTCAAAACCATTAACCTCTCTTCTTCAACTAATCTGTTGCCATTTTTAGTTTGTAAACTACGATTTTAATTTTTTCTCCAGCATTTGGTGGCCATTGTTTGTTTTGTTGTTTTTGCTTTTTTGTTGTTATCGTTCTGGGATTTCCGCACATGGTTTAGTTACAATATTTTATTTTGGTTATTGTGGTTCAGGTTGTCTTCTCATATCTCCATTGTTCATTTTCATTATAAGCTTCGTAATCTATCTCTTTTGCATCTTATCCCACTTCCTGAATTCTGGGTGCCATTAAATTTGTTGTTTTCCTGAGGTGCTTTAAGAAAGAGCAGGAAATCGTGTTAGATTCTTGGCACCAACATCTCAACTGTTTGGTTTTCTTAGACGGCATTCTTGCCATATCAGAGGGAGAAATGCATCTGTTCAGGCTTCCCCAGCTCCTGAGGGGCCAAGGAAACCAGCTGCTCCCACAAGGCAACATTTGCCCAAGTGGGGGCCATGGGAGGGGCAGGCCAGCCTCTCTCTGGAACCACCAGGCCACAGCATTCTTCTTGGCCTTCGCATTAGGGCTTCACCCCATTCCACGCTCTCTTCTGGCACAAAGCAGAAAACACCTGCACCAGCTTGGTCCTTCAGGATCCTAACAGAGTTGCAGATGTCATGTGTACCCTCGATCACTGCTCAGCTCACAGGAGGTAGCGAGTCCGCTGGGAGATGAGTGGGTGAGCCCTCATTCAAGCCACCATCATGCCAGGATCCAAGATACATATTTACAGAACATTCAGACTGCTCCTCTAATGTCCTTTTGTTTCCTCACAAGGGTTATCCTTGGTAAGAGGCAGGTGTAGCATCTGGAATGTTTGCATACAAGATGGGCTAGCACTGAGGATACAGCCCTTAAGGGAGGTCCGGCAGTGGGGAATCAAGGCTTGTGGGAGCTACTTTCCCTCCTCTTTCTTTCCTCTCCCCAGTGGAATACCCCAGACTACACTCGAATTGGCCTTGAGCCAGCAAGGGCAGGAGGTGAGAAACAGAAGCCATGCTTCTGGGGCCTGGGGGTGCTCAGCACTACTGATGATGGTAAGAATGAAGAGACAGCATGGCCCAAAGAGGGGAGTTTCTGGGAGTGGAGCCACGCTGTCAGCAAAGACCAGAGATGAGGCACACGTAGAAATCAATCGGTGCCTGTCGCTGTCAATCTGCCTTCCTTCTTCCTTCCCTTCTTTGCAAATTTATTTTCTATTTTAATTTCAGTAATGTACAAACATAGATATCATGGCGTTTTTCAAATTTAAAAACAGAGTCCTGGCCGGGCGCAGTGGCTTACGCCCGTAATCCTAGCACTTTGAGAGGCCGAGGTGGGCGGATCACCTGAGGTCGGGAGTTCGAGACCAGCCTGGCCAACATGGTGAAGCCCCCATCTCTACTAAAATTATAAAAATTAGCTGGGCGTAGTGGCAGGCGCCTGTAATTCCAGCTACTCGGGAAGCTGAGGCAGGAGACTCGCTTGAACCCAGGAGGCAGAGGTTGCAGTGAGCCGAGATCGTGCCATTTCACTCCAGCCTGGGCGACAGAGTGAGACTCCGTCTCAAAAACAAAAACAAAAAACAGAGTCCTTCCTCTCCATTGCCATTCTACAAATAAAGAATAAGTGGTAGTCTTCAAACGTTAAAATTCTTAAATTCACAACCCCAACACTGATTATTGACTAACTCTTATATACTTCGGGTTAGGGCCCCAAAGTGGTTCTATTCAGGCTTATGATTCAGTGGAACAAATGTATTCTTACTTCCAGACATCATCTCTTTTCAAGGTTCACCCTCACGGGCAGCGTTCCTTGTTGGAATTGATAAGTGTTTGGTCAAGAATACTACAGGCAATGTGCATAGCCCAGAGAGCTGCAGCAGAGAAAAAAATGTTCTTTTATTTTACCACTTCTCCAAAAGCTGTGGGATGATCCTATGCAGCTGTTTCATAAGAAATTTGTCTGAGACCTGATGGGATAAATTTTCTTCAAAGATTAATAAAAGAAAATAGCATCTAAGAACGCAAAACAACCATTGCCACCCTAACCTCATCCTCACCTACAGCAAAAGCTCCACAGCTGTTCAAAGAGCAACTATTCCCATCACCAACAAACTACATGAAGAGATTTAAAAAGAGAAAGAGATCAATGTGAGATCCCGTCAAATTACACAATGACTGTGAAGATGAAATGATCCCCAGCATTATGCTACCTAAATATAACATGTAATTAACAGTTGTCACCTGCCAGTCAGTAAGGCCATACAAAACCATTAAATTCAAGTCTGATAATTAGACATAAAATTGGTCAATTAAACATATAAAAACATCATATTTCACGATTTGAATTCTCCATATAATCACACCAACAGAAACCCTGCTTGTCCCTTTCTCCAGCCAAAGCCGCATTTCCCTGTGTCATTCAAGGAGTAAATGGATACGGGACTGATCGGCTGTTTTAAAACTCCATGGACAAAAAAAGCTAAATTAGCATGACTCTTTGGAATTGTTTCAATGATATTTGGCTACTATGAATATTTTTAATCTTTCATTTTTATTACCTATATGATGTCAGGAGCTGTGGCAGGAAGCACATTTTGTCAATTAAATAATTAATCCCATAGCATAATAGTCCGTGAGGAAAAATTGACATTTGTCAGGTTCAAAGAAAATGAAAGCCTGGAAGGATTTTTCATTATGCTTGCTCAAGAAACACATAATCTGATAGCAGACTTTCTTTACTCATTTCTCTCCTATACCTACCACTCCCGCTACAAATACTCTCCATATCAGACCACAGGAAGGAGAAAGTATCCGCAACGCCACCTCACACTCGTCCTCATTCACCCAATTACAGAATCACATCAATTTTATTTCCTAAATATGCCTACGGTTTGCGCACACCTCACTATCCACACCATGAACATTCTAATTCAAAATGAACTAAAATGGGCTGGGCGTGGTGGCCACGCCTGTTATTTCAGCACTTAGGGAGGCCCAAGTAAGAGGACTGCTTGAGGCCAGGAGCTTGAAACCAGTCTGAGGAACAAGTGAGACCCTGTCTCTATTAAAAAAAATGTCTTTAAAATTAGCCCGGCATGATGGTGGTGTGCACTTGTGATCCCAGCTACTCAGGAGGCTGAGGCAGGAGGACTTTTTGAGCCCAGGAGCTGTAGGCTGCAGTGAGCTATAACTGCCCCACTGCAGTCTGGCTTCGGCAACAGACTGACAGCTTGTCACTAAATAAATAAATAAGTTAATTAATTAATAATAATGATAATAGACTTAAAAAATTGACTCCAATAAACCAAAGGGTGATATTTTACTGAGTTGCCTGTTTTCCACTGTGGCAACTGCACAGAGATTAGGAGCCAGGCCAGAGCCAGGCAAGCCTGGGCTCAAGTTCCAGCTGAGTTCTCAGGAGCCGTGGGGTCTCCAGCCTCTCCAAACCTCATACGTCTCAATCTGTGAAAAGACTATGCTACCGGGACCCACCTCACCAGGGGACTGCACACACCTGCCTAGCGCGCTGACCAGCACGCAGTAGGGTGGCAGCATTAGCTGTGACTAGCAGTCCATCCCATTTACGTTTCTACAAAGTTCGGATTCATACACATCAGGTGACCTGCAGCACCATCACACACTGCACGTGCGCTTCTCCATTCACTTCTGCTCTCCAACAAGGCCTCCCTGGCCGCCTGGCGCACTTTCTCTTTCCTCTGCCCCTTTGTATTCTGCAGTCCTTGGCTTGGAAGGAGTGAGGAATAATACTCTTTGGCCCCCTGTGAACTTCCGTTTCAGGGCTTCTACAAATGCTACCGCCAGGTTGTCAACAACAGTCTGCACTGGATCAAGGCTGCCTAGGAGGAGAACAGTTCAGTGCGCTATTTTTAACCTGTGTAGGCATCATCTGTGCTATGCTTGCCTGGGGTGGAGATGACCCCCAATGCATCTTGCCACATGTGCTGCCGTTTCCTTCGAATAATATTCCACAATGTGGAGTTTGGGTTTTTTTTTCTTTTCTTTTTTTATTTTTTCCAGCAGGGCACTAAAGAGTTATTTTTGATACAAAAAGCAAGACTTCACATTCGGTGGAGATTGCATGCATTTCTACACTACTTACTATTTTTTAAATTGTTGAAAAAATGTACACTGATAATCTATTTCAGCTGTGCAGACAATATGAAAAAATGGGTTTAAAATTACAATACATTGTACAATCAACTAAGAGTACACACCTCAAATATGTTTTGTATCTCCCCTGAAAAACGGATTAAAAATGTTAAGCTATTTTGTCCCTTTTCATAAAATTTGATACCAGTAATTAGCAAGGCATGCTTTAGGGTATAAAAATCTCTCCTTAGCAAATCAAATGAGTTTTCTTTGATGTAAACTGGCTTGGGTGAGTGAACACTATTTTAATCTAGTTGGAATGGCTCTTTGCACAATGCAGGGAAGAAAAGAACCATGGAAAATTTTCCAACTTTTGAACGATTTATTGCATTATTACTTTTTCTTAAATGTGTTCCTGCCCAATATCAAACTGTTAGTCACACTGTCTGTATGGTGATTGGAAAAGAATGAATATATTCTTTATTATTAAAGTTTAATTTATTTTTCCTCATTTCCAGATTAAATTAGCTAAGGAATGCTAAGTTATATGTAAATTATATGCACATTAGAAATGTAAGAGGATTTTATTTTTATTAGTAATCTTGCCCACATCTCAAGACTGTATTAGAAGAAACAAAATATAACTAGGTATGTCTAATAAAAAATAACCTACTGTCTTAAGAGTAGAAATGGGTAGGTTTAGGATAGTGAAGTAAAGTTACAGGAGTCAGGATTCCACTGGGAGCGTCCTCAGGCCAAAAACAGTGTAAAAATGCTCAACAGATATACGCCAATGACCAAGCCCTAGTGGATTACATTGTGGGAAACGAGGAAGTGTTAAGATATAAACTTAATTTACTAGGTTGCCTGGGAGAAAGACAATGGAACCTTTCCATGGCAGGCTTTTGTGTGAATCAGACAGAGGCAAAGAGCAGGGCTGCTTGGGTCCTGAGATGATCTGGGATAATAAGCCACACTTTCTTGTGAGGGAAAGATGGGTTTCTTCACCAACAGCTCCTGTTCTCCTTGTAACCGGTTCTAGCCACAGACACAATATCTGTGAGCACCTTCATTCAACTAAAAGGGAGCCCCAGAGACTGGAGTTTCAAGTTTACACAAGTTTGCACAAACGCTTGGGCCACGTGCAGAATCCTAAACCTCACGTATAGCAGGTGAGGCTTTGGAATTCCCCACGTGTCAGTGCCTGTGCCTGGGGGGCCAATGTGCCCACTGGTGGCTTTCTGCCTCTCCTCTGGAATACTGTGTGATCATCTAATATCTCAAAATCGGAATCAGCAGATGGAACACCAAAGTCAGAAAACAGACATGTCACCTTGAGGGGAAAATCATGACACCTACAAGTTAGCAACATGTGAGCACTGCCTTATTTTACTAGGAGTTACCCACCTTGTCTAGTGAACTCGTCTGCTTCTCTGTGAACCAAATCCTTCACTCTGTTGCCGTAAAGCAGCCGCGAGGAATCATGATCAAAAGCTTTCAATGTCTCGCTGGAACTGTAGGACTTCTGTGTGGGTACCCGACACTCCTCATTGTCTGCGGACGAATTTGTGTAGCGCCGTTCTTTCTCTCGTCTGCTCTTGGTCAGGGAGCAATAAGGCCTGCGTTCTTTCACATCCATACTTCATTCCTTCTGTGTGCACATCAGTCCTGCTGGTTACAACTTAGGCTCAGGGTTCGAGTCTCATTGGCCTCTCTGTAAAGATACAAGGTTTGCATGATGTCAGCATGACATTCACCTAAAAACTGGCTACTCTATCCTTCTCAATCTGGGATGGTAGGAAACAATAGCATTGCTTATCTAGGAAACTTGCTTTCAACAAGAAATTAATATTTCTGAAATCAGTGTAAAATATATTGTATCACCAAGAGGTGAAGCACGCTTTCTGCTGGTGAGTGCTATGAGTGTTTATTGAAGTTACTATATCTGATTTTCCCCATAAATACAAAAAATAATTGTAAGCTCTCACTCAAATTTGACTACAGAAGCCAGCTAAAAATTGGCTTCAATAGTTTGTTAAATTTTCCACAATGGAAAAGTTAGAATGGCTTTTTCTCTTTATAGCATTTCTCCATTCAAAATAAATTCCCTTTCTTTTTCTTATAAACGTATACTATTTTTTTCTTTTTCAGTGTATTTTAAAGAGCAGCAGCAAATTGGGAAATTCTTGCCACTGAAACTTTGTCAAATGCATTGAACTTTTTAAAAAATATATCTTACAAAGCCTCTTTCTTCAGAGGGCACAATTTTCATGTTTTAAGAACTCAAATGTCTTGAACTGTGGAAAAAGCTGGTCCTCCTTCCCGTACCATTCTGCTTAAAATGCATTTTCCTCTCTAGCAAATGAATTTAATCAGCGCTATCCTGATATTTAAGGTAATTCAAGTGGCTAATTTGATGGGGGGAGTTTCCTGCAACTGCACGAATAAGCGAGGCAAATGGTGTTTCTCTGCTTAAAAACTCTCTATTTCCTGAATTTGCTGAACTGACAGTGGAAAGGCTGGGTGGAAAAAGTCTGCCGGCAAAAGACTGGGGCCTTCAGGAGGGAGAGCGGCCCAGGGCTAATCCGCATCTCAAATGGTCCTCCTTTGTCTTTATTCCTTCTCATGTTGTCTCTCCTTTTAATCTGAAGGACCCTGAAGGCTTTATCCTCAGCCCTTAGTGTTTTCCTCCCACCCCACTAAATTCACTTTTTGGTAAATTCACTTTTTCTTTGAGTGATTCCATGGTCAACTTGAAATCAATGGTTCCCAACTGGCCCCAGGCCTTCTCCTTGGTTCCTGTAGTATCCTTTGGACCGTGACTGCTATTGAGATAGTAATTTCCTCACTTCCAAAAAAAAGTGAGTCCCTCTCTCAAAGAATCAGTGTCTCTGGTCTCAGTCTGGGTCTCTCTGTCTCTGTCTCTGTCTGTCTCTCTCTTTCTCTCTGTCTCCCCCACTCTCTCCAGCATGCACTATCAGTATGCACATCACACAGCTCATTAATGTGCTTCCTACTTGGAGCCTTGTGGCTGACTCTCCCCCATGTCAACTCAGCTTATCCTGGAGTTGTCAACAATTCTTGATCCTTTCGGTTGTAACATGACAAATGTACCCCTCACTTTCCAAGTTTTGCCTTCCGTCAGCTACAAGAAGAGTGGCAAGACTCCCTGGGCTGGAATAATCACAGAGCTCCAGAGCCCAGACCTGGGAAGGTGTGGAGTGTTCCTCCCTGCTATGTCTTCAACCAGATTATACCCTCCTCTCTCCATGCTGCCACTGAAGGGTTCCCTTGTGGGGTTCCATATTTCTCTGCTTCCAAATACCGATATTGCTACCAGATACCGAGCTATTCAAACTAGTTGCTAATATTTTAGTTTAGTCTTGGAATATATCTTGATTTCTCTACCTTTGTCTTCTTTTCCATGAATTTGATTTTTATTTTAAAAAACAATTTTTCACTGATCCCTCTGATTCATTACTCCATTATTATACACAAATTCTTTCAATACTCTTAAGAGAAACTGAATTTCTCATATTGTACCTTTCCTTTCAAACTTAAATTGAAATAATAAACAATTTCAAGGTATGGTGACAGATTATTTTTATACAAAAGGATTAAAACAACAACACACCAATTCACTCTTTTTATTCCAACAAAGAGAAGTATTTTTTTTAATTTAATTTTTTTTTTTAGATGGAATCTCACTCTGTTGCCCAGGCTGGAGTGCAGTGGTGCGATCTTGGCTCACTGCAACCACTGCCTCCTGGGTTCAAGTGATTCTCCTGCCTCAGCCTCTCAAGTAACTGGGACTACAGGAGCTCATCACCACATCAGGCTACTTTTTTGTATTTTTAATAGAGATGGGGTTTCACCATGTTAGCCAGGATGGCCTCCATCTCCTGACGTCGTGATCGGCCCGCTTCAGCCTCCCAAAGTGCTGGGATTACAAGCATGAGCCACCATTCCCAGCCAAGAGAAGTTATTTTATTATTATTATTACTATTATTTTGAGACAGTCTTGCTCTGTTGCCCAGGCTGGAGTGCAGTGGCACAATCTTGGCTTGCTGCAACATTTGCCTCCCAGGTTCAAGCAATTCTCCTGCCTCAGCCTCCCGAGTAGCTGGAATTACAGGTACCTGCCACCACGCCCAGCTAATTTTTGTATTTTTAGTAGAGATGGGGTTTCACCATGTTGGTGAGGCTGGTCTAGAACTCCTGACCTCAGGTGATCCACCTGCCTTGGCCTCTCAAAGTGCTGGGATTACAGGCGTGAGCCACTGTGCCCAGCCCCAAGAAGTTATTTTAGATGAATATTTACTGGATGACTACTATGTGTTAGGCTATCTTCTAGGTGCTGAGGACAAAGAGTGGATAAATGTTCCTGTCCTTATGAGGCATACATTTAGTCAGGGAAACAGGTACATTCTTTCTGACAGAGTGAATAAATAGGTCTAAGTTCCAGGGAAATTTTGTTTCCAAATCGTCTTGATCTTTTTGGAGGGAAGGCCCTATAGACAGAAAACTAAATGATCATTAAAAAGCTTTTCATTGATCAGAAAAATATAATTCGAGCATTTTTAGTAATAAAGATTCGGGATTTGAAGTCATTATAAAAGTTTCATTTCTTACCCTAAATTGCCATCTATTTTAAAATAAGTGTTGCTATATATACACGTATGTATGCATTTTGGTACTTTAAAACTGAACTGATTGAAGAAAGGGAAATCGTTTTCTGCTCTGCTGTTGTTTTGCTTCAATTAGTTGGACCAGGTATTGACTGGCAAACTCTGCCAGCCAAATCGGATCCACCACCTGTTTTTGTAAATAAAGTTTTTCTGGAACACAGCCCTTGCATTTGTTAAAGTATTGTCCTTGGCCATTTTCATGCTACAAAGACAGAGTTGAGTGGCTGCAATAGGAACTGCAGTGGTTTGAATTGTGTCTCCCCAAAAGATTAATCTTAACTGAAATCTTAACTCCCAGTATCTGCGACTGTGATCTTATTTGAAAATGGGGTTTTACTTTTATTTCTGCAGATGTAGTAAGGTTACGATGAGGTCACACCGGATTAGGGAGGGCCCGAAATGCAATGACTGGTGTCTTTATGAGAGACAGGAGAGGAAAACTTGGATACAGGCACACACAGACACACAGGAAAGAAGGCCAGGCGAAGACAGAGGCAGAGATTGGAGCAATGGCCCTGCAAGCCAAGGGGCACGAATGGCCGCCAGCAATAAACAGAAGTCAGAAGAGAGGCGTGGAGCAGATCCTTCTCTGGACCGCAGAGTTGTGGCCCTTGACCTCATACTTTTTACCTCCAGAACTGACAGAATAACTTCCTGTTGTTTTAAGCCACCAGGGTTGTAGTCATTTCTCACTGTAGCCACAGGAAGCGAACACAGAGACCTGATGGCCTGCAAAGTCTAAACTATTTCCTATCTGGTCCTTTAGAGAAAACAGTGTGTAAACCTCTGAGTTAAACCATCCATCTTTCCATTCTCTTTGGATTTTTTTTTTTTTTTTTAAGACGGAGTTTCACTCTTTCACCCAGGCTGGAGTGCACTGGTGCAATCTCAGCTCACTGCAACCTCTGCCTCCCTGGTTCCAACGATTCTCCCACCTCAGCCTCCTAAATAGCTGAGATTACAGGTGCGTGCCACCATACCCAGCTAATTTGTGTATTTTTAGTAGAGATGGGGTTTCACCATGTTGGCCAGGCTTGTCTCAAACTCCTGACGTCAGGTGGTCTGCCCGCCTTGGCCTCCCAAAGTGTTGGGATTTACAGGTGTGAGCTGCAGTGCCTGGCCCCATTTGGATCTTTAAGGGCAAAAAGTATTCTCTCTACAGTATCATTTTCATGATACCATTTTATAATCTTGCAAATTAGATAACCAGTACGTTCTTTAACACAGTAATCACAACTAAAGATGCAACTTTGTGGTAATATTTCTAAAGTTTATAAATCAATACCAACTAGATGTTAATACCTAGTAATGGAAAGATGATTTTAGGTATTCTTAAGCTTTCTAAAACATCTCTAGCATCAAATATCTGAGTTTTCTTCATTTGTGAAACAATTCTCCAGTGCCACCACACATCAAGATGTAGTATTTGATTATGCCATCAAAGATCGAAGCAATTTGATCTTAGACTGTAAACAATAAAAAGTCCTTTGTATCTCCTTTTCATTTTCGTACATAGTTCAAACTCTTCGAGGATTTAATCTACACTGTAATATTTGCAACTACTGATATGCTTCATTGATAGAAGTCAATGAGTTCAATATGACTTCAAAAGGCAGTTTTCTGTGTTATCTCTTCCACTCAAGGCTGAAGACGAGAAGGTTAAGAAATGCAGCTAAAGTAATGCCAAATTGTTAGAGCACTTTGATAGTGACTGCACAGTCCTACACAAGGAAGAGGGTCACTGTGTGCATATGCAGCAAAAAGCATTTAATGAATATGACATTAGCTGCATCAGTGGGCAAAGCCTTTGAAAAATAAGGAAAGCCATTAGAAAGTTGATAAAACAAAAAAACAAAAAACAAAACAAAACAAAAAAACAAAAAACTTGTGATTGGCCAGGCTCAGTGGCTCATGCCTGTAGGTGAGAGGTGAGCACTTTGGGAGGCTGAGGTGAGAGGACTGCTTGAGCCCACGAGTCCAAGACCAGCCTGGGCAACACAGTGAGATCACATTTCTATAAAAAAATTAAAAATTAGCTGGGCATGGTGGCACATGCCTGTAGTTCTAGCTACTCAGGAGGCTGAGACAGGGGGTCGCTTGAGCCCAGAACTTCAAAGACAGTGAGCCATGATTATGCCACTGCACTCCAGCCCAGGCAACAGAGTGCGACTCTGTCTCAAAAAACAAAACAGATAAAAAACTTCTGATTGAACTGGCTACAGCAAACACACAATAATATCAAGCTGATTTGGTTAATTTTCCTTAGCTCCTTGAAATGCACTCAGCTACTAACCATAGCACTCCTCTGGAAACCACAGCTGGGCTTAATGCAAGTTGGATTACTTGGTTATTTGTTTCTTTCCAACACTCTGCAAAGTATTTGACAGAATGAATGAATGGGCAGGCAATCCCTGCCTTATGGACACTAAACTTAGGTTGATCCTATCCTTTATTTCAGATGTATTATTTAAATATATTTTGAAACTTGGCCAGAGAAGTTTCGTAATGTAATGATGTAACGACATCATTACATTGTTTTATAACATGTTCCTAATACTTTTAATTGTATCTTTAGAAAGTAACTTGATTTTAACTGTAAATTTTGTATCTTTAAAACCCTTGATGCCAATGATTACAATTTATCAAACATCCCTAACATCAACTGTAGTTCTAAAATTCCATAAGGTTATATATCTATGTAGAGACTGAAATATAAACAAACATCCAAACCCAAAAGATTAAATAACCTCTAGATCAAACTCACTCATGCTTCCATTTTTATCTGTTTTCTGTACAAATTACAAATCCTTGAATGTTACTCTGGATATCTCTATATAGTGTCCTCCTATCTTTATTATAGTCTGGAAAAGCTCACCCCCAAAATAACCAGACTTCAAAGAAACACTAATTTACACCAACACATTTTAGATTAAAGGTCTAAATTAAGTTCTTTGTACAGAGTACCAAAAAATTTTTGCCTTTTGTTACTCACAATTCATATTTTCACTAATGTTAGTATTTATGATTTATTACCAGTTATGTTAATTGAACAGTAAAACAACTTTGCATACCATAAGAGTTTCAAAGCATTTCCTCTATTGAGTAGCTAAAATAATTGAGGAAATCAATTGCTTTTGTTCATTTTAGAGAAAATTATGTTTCCTGAGGCAGATTTATAAATCAAAGAATTGAAATAATTAAGTACAAAAACAAAATCATACTTTTTTTTGGTAGTGCTAAATTCAAGCATAACTAGAATTTGAGCTTATAGTTTCAAATAGTAGAATACAAGAGAATCTAACTATCATGTTAGTGGTAAAAAGTTAAAACAGAAGGCCAGGCATGGTGGCTCACACCTGTAATTCCAGCACTTTGGGAGGCCAAAGCAGGAAGATTGCTTGAGCCCAGGAGTTTGGGACCAGCCTGATGAAACCCTATCTCTACAAAAACCAAGCCAAACGAAAACAAAACAAAAAAACCAGGCACAGTGGCACATGCCTGTAGTCCCAGCTACTTGGGTGGCTGAGACGGGAGGATCAATTGAGCCTAGGATGTGGAGGCTGCAGTGAGCCATGACAGTGCCGCTGCACTCCAGCCTCGGAGACAGAGTAAGACCCTGTCTCAAAAAACATCCCACAAATACTGTGAAAGGAAATATAGGAAAAAGGGAATCTACTGTGAATATAAAATGTGAGACTTGTTGGGAAGATTCAGAGACAGAGAAAAATCAATATACTGAATAGTGGTTGAGGAAGTTAAAATTGGGCAGGTTGTTTTCTTTACATATGACAGTAAATAAAGATAACTTTTGCTAGCAATAATAAATAAGAAGCTACCTTTTGCTTCCAGCCAAGATTGCAGTATCAAGAACTGGATTACTCTGCTATCTAAAACAATAACAACAAAAAGACAAAATATCTGAAACAACAGTTTTCAAGCTATCGACATCAGTCAGTGAAGGACAGTGAATCCTCAGAGATGAGAAACAATTAAGCTGTGCCATGGATCATACCTGCTTACTGCCTTGAAAATTTCCAGACTGTAGCACAGGAAGGGGGACCCAGGAAGAGTCCAGAAGACTCTCGCAATTAGAGGTTAAGCTGAGCCCTGTAGAACAGGCGGTAAGAATTTGCAGGACAAGTTGCTAGAGAAAAGAGAGCCACTTGGAGAAAGAATTCTGAAGATCTGCAAAGAGTCCCTCTGGGGTGTTCCACAGAGTACTGATCGACACAAGTGTGTGAGGAGACCACTGGAGGGCACAGAAAGAATGATCTGAAAGGACTATATCAGGGTATCTCAACCTCAGCACTACTCACCTCTTGAAAGAAAAATTCCTTTTTTGTGGGAGTGGGGGCATTTTGTAGTAGGATGTTGGGCAGTATTCCTAGCCTCTACCCACTAGATGCCAGTAGCACCCCCAGTCATGACAATCAAGAATATTTCTAGATATTACCAAATGTCCCTGGGGCAAAATTTTCCCTCTAAAGGACCACTGAATCACAGGCAAAATAAGCATACCGGGCTCACACAAGGCCAAGAATAGTGTCTGTTTCTAGCAGCCAGATTGGGAAAAAAAAAAAATTCATACTTCACTGGGTGATATACTCAGAAAGGTCTTGCCTCAGTTGTGGGGAATAATTAGCAGTAAACTAAACACAGTTCTGGTTCTACCTAGCAAAACTTAAAAGCAAGACCCGGAAGGATCTAACTGTTTCCAAGTAGCCTAACTGCACAACAGCAAAGCTTAAGAATATTACAGAAATATAAAAATATCCATCATTCAACAAGATAAAATCCACCATGGTTGACATCCAATCAAAAATTACCAGGTATGCAAAGAAGAAGGAAAATAATAAAGGGAAAAATCAATCAATTGAAACTACCCAGAAGTGATATTGGTGTAAGAATTCATAGAGAAGGACATGAAAATGGTTATTATAACTGTATTCCATACAATCAAAAAATTAGAGACATGGCATATCTAAAAAGAAGGCTAAAGTCAAACTTCAAGAGAAAAACTTCAATGTCTGAGATAAAAAATACATGAATAGGATTAATAGCAGATTAGACACTGTGGAAGAAAAGAGTAGAGAACTCAAAATGGTAATAGAAACTACACGAAATAAAGCACAGGAAAAGACTGGGTGGATAAATAAATAAATAAATCATCAGAGAGATACAGGACTACTTTAAGAGACCAATATACATGTGGTCAGAATCCCAGAAGAAGAAGACAAACAAAAGTGAACATAAAAATATGTGAAGAAATAATTACTGAAGATGTTTCAAAATTGATGAATATTATAAACTTACTAATGCAGTAGCTCAACAAGCCCCAAACACAAGAAATGTGAACAAAACTACACCAGGGCATTTGGTTATGTTTAATTGTTCAAAACCAGTGATAAAGAGAAAATCTTAAAGGCAGACACAGGAAAAAGGCATATCACATACAGAGCTTCTCAAAGGAAATAATGTAAGCAAAATGACAGTAGAGAAATATCTTTAAAGTACTGAAAGAAAAAAAAACTTACTCTAGAATTTTATATCCCATGAAAATATCTCTCAAAAATGAAGGTGAAATAAATACCTTTGTGGACATACAGAAGGTGATCATCAGCAGACTCTCATTACAAAAAATGTAAAGGAAGCCCTTCAGGCAAAATAAAAACAAAATCACATAGAAATAAGTACCTACACAAAGGAATAAGCAGCAGTTGAAAATGGTATGTGGTTAAATATGTAAGATATTTTTCTTACTATTTAACTCTCCTTAAAAGATAGATAACTTGGCCGGGCGCGGTGGCTCACGCCTGTAATCCCAGCACATTGGGAGGCCGAGGCGGGCAGATCACGAGGTCAGGAGATCGAGACCATCCTGGCTAACACGGTGAAACCCCGTCTCTACTAAAAATACAAAAAATTAGCCAGGCGTGGTGTCGGGCACCTGTAGTCCCAGCTACTCGGGAGGCGGAGGCAGGAGAATGGTGTGAACCCGGGAGGTGGAGCTTGCAGTGAGCTGAGATCCCACCACTGCACTCCAGGCTGGGCGACAGAGCGAAACTCCGTCTCAAAAAAAAAAAAAAGATAACTAAGCAATCATCATAGCAGTGTACTGCAGCATTTATAACATGTGTAAGTAAAATATATTGCAATAATAGCATAAAGGAGGGGACAGGACATACAGAAGTACACTATTACAAGGTATGTGAAGTGACCTAATATCATGTCAAGGTAGACAGTGTTATATTAAAGATACATAGTTTAAACCCTAAAGAAGGCACTGAAACAACAAAGCAAATAGTTATAACTAATAGTCATGAAAGGGATAACAGAGGTTTTAAAAATGGAAGCATAAAAATATACAACTAATCAAAAGAAGGTAGTAAAGGGGGAAAGTTGAACACAGAAAATATGGTACAAATCAAATGCAAATAGCAAGATGATAGACTTAAACCTAACTAGGTCAAAAAATCACATTAAATGTAAATGGTCCAAAAACTCCACAAAATGCAGAGATTTTCAGATTGGATTATTTTTAAAGATCCAATTAGATGCTATTTCCAAGAAACATACTGAAATATAACGACACAAATAGGTTAAAAGTAAATGAATGAAAAAAGAGAATTCTAACTCCATCAATAATCACATTAAATATGAATAATTTACACGTACCAATTAAAAGACAGAGATTGTCACGTTGGATGAAAAAGCAAGACAAGACCAGATAGAGGAACGCTGTGCTGTGATTCAAAAGAATGCAGCTGATCTGTATGTATAGACATGAAACTGTGCACAAAGCATAGTGACCATTAATTTCTTTACTTATTCATTTATCCTACGTGTATAAATGCTATCAGCTGTCATGGTGACATGACACTGTGAGAAACAATGGGAATGGAGGAATACACAACATGTAGTCCCTGCCCTCTTTTAATCTGAAAAAGGAGATAGAAGATAAAGAAAATCAATGTATTTATAATTGTATAAATCAGACTTTTAGCTTAGGAAGATCTCTCTGGCTGAAGGATGGAAAATCGGGGAAAAGGGATGGAGTGGAGATTTAGAAAAATGGATGGATATGAGAGATAGAGGTGGCATCAACATGACTGTGATGGGCTAAAATGAGGGTGAAGAAAAGAAAAGAGTTGAGAATGATACCAACTTTCTGGCTTGAGCAGCTGAGTGAAGAGGAAACTCTCCTGAGAGAGAGAAAACAGGAGGCCATCCCCTAAGCACTGTTTAATACACATTCCCAGTATTTGCTTTTTTTTCATTTAAAATATGTATTAAGCAGGTAATATTTTTTCCTTCTGGAAACTAGAAAATGCAGATAAGACAAAAAAAATCGCCCTCCTAGCCTTTTGGTGTTCACCTTTTCAGACTTTTTCCATGCATATGCTGTATGTATATATGAACATGTGTGTATATGTATATATATTTAAAATGGATAATCTTGTAACCCATTTTTACTTAATATATTATGAACATTTTCATGTTGATAAAGATATATTTATGTGGTTATTTTAAGTATAATGAATAGAAAGCTTATTGTTTTAAAATTCAAAACTACTCATCATGGATGAATTGTTTTATCATGAAAACATAAATTTAGACAAAATATATACAAATATAAATAGTATATTTAGGAAATATATTAAAATAGCTACTGAATAACTGTGAATACTGAAAGATTTTTAATTGGAAAATATATAGAACAGTGCCTTAGGCTATAAGAAAAGTGACTTAACTCTCATCAATGCATTAAAATTTTTTTCAAAAATATTCCTAGGTAGAAGGAAACAAAAACTGCAAATGATCAAAAAAGAAAAAAATAAAGATAATAAGGTTAATTTACTCAGTAAAGTGAGAATATATTCTATGATTTAAAAACAAAACAATTCACTTGCATGGTTTGAAAATAAAAGTGATTCTGTTTTTCCTGATAAAAATTATGGAAAGAAAATTTAATAGACACTAGTAATATATATTAATCCAGTTATTTAGTTTGTGGTTGCAAACACAGGAATAACTACAGGGAAGAGGTCATAATTTCTATACTTAGAACAGATGGGAAAAGGCGCTCAAGGATCCAATACAGCTGAGCCAAATGCATCTTTCCAAGCTTGCAGACCTTTAGGGTAAAGTGTAAATAATACCTCTCAATTTGTCTGCCTGCCTGGATCAACCAATATCCATCATACCTACTTACACATTTCTATGATGGCTTAAATCAGACACCCTCAATATAGAGGCCACCACTTTTTTCACCTGCGCTTCGGCATGAGCCAGGACTTTGAAAATTTTGCCAGTAATAATATCTGGTTCAGAGGGAAAAGTAAGAAACACAATTATATGTCATTCAGATAATACTGTGGTATCCAAATGGCCTCAAACACACTAGGTAAAAAAACAACCAAATAGACAGTTTGGTATCACTCCAGATGTCTTATTCTGATTGAACTGGGTCATTCCATATTCAGCTGAACGTGACCACATCAGTGGGTATGCCAGGCACAATCAAACACACAATAATAATAATCTGTATTTATTCTATTTTATTTCTTTATTTTTTGAGACAGGGTCTCGCTCTGTTGCCCAGGCTGGAGTACGGTGGTACGATCACAGCTCACTGCAGCCTTGAACTTCCAGGTTCAAGCAATTCTCAGGCCTTGGCCTCCCAAAGTGCTGGGGACTACAGGCATGAGCCACCACACCAAGCCAATAACCTCAATTTATTAAACGCTTTTTCATGCTAGGTATTTTACACATTGCATTTCTAATCCCAACAGCAACACAGCAAGTTTGTGTTATTACCAGTTTTAGAGATGAGGAACTATGACAACCAAGAAAAAATGTTCAAATCATGCAACTAACCAGTAGTGTGGCTAGGCTGGGGTTCACACCCCCATATGGTGCTCTTCCATTTATTTCTTGGAAAAGTTTCCAAACGGTTAAGACTTGTGTAGCATCGAGTCCAAATTCAAACCTTTAGCCGTAATGAGAGAAAAGCAAGTTTTCTAGATGACTTAAAAACAACTACAGCTTTCCATATTTAAAAAGTGTCTTAAAGATGGGTCTCACTGGCCCAGTGATGGTTGGGAAGTCTGCGTGCCACTGGGGGAGCTTCTTCAATGAAGAGCTCATATGATTTCCCTAAGTGCTGGGCATATTCCTCTCTTTCAGAGTGGACATAAAAGCTCCTTGATGAATTATTAATTTCAATCTTGATTATTTATTGAGTGCTTAAAATATGCCAGGTGCTTTTACATATATGACCTCACTGAATCCTCACAACAACCTTGCTAAATAAGAATTATAAATTCCATTTTCGCATGACAGAACTGAGGCCCAGAGAGATTAACTGGCTCATCCAAGGTCATAGAGTCAGAAATTACCAGAGCAGAATTTGAACACATTTCAGTTTCATTCCAAATCTGTCCTCTGAACCACTGGACTATACTTCCAAACCTTAGAACAAAGAGGAGATTTAAGAAATAAAAATTTTTTAAAAAGTAAAAAAGAGAGAGAGATGACAGCAACGAGTTTAACAAACTGTGTCAGGATGTCAACAGATCCAGAATTAACAGTCACTGAAGGCTGTCATATTGAAAATGCCATGATAATTACATTTGCAGAGATCACAGCTTTGGGGATGCAAAAATAAAAACCAAGTGAAATTCAACTCAGGAGTAAGAAAGGTGTAAAATTTAAGACCAAGAGGATAAAATCTACTGAAAACATTTTCAAGCTGCTTCTTCAGGGAAAAGACAATTAGAGAAGAACATAAATGACACCCTGGTGTGATATTATGTGTTTCAGAGGGTGACATGGTCACAATTCTCTTTGCTTGTCTGTCATCCTATGTCGTTCAGTTATCAAAGGAGACAGGCTGTCTTCCATCACAGCCGTGGTAGTTGTACTAATTTTGTTTCGTGGGCCAGGCACAGTGGCTCACGCCCTGTAATCCCAGTACTTTGGGACGCCAAGGCGGGCGGATCCCTTGAGGTCAGGAGTTTGAGACCAGCCTGGCCAACATGGTGAAACTCCATCTCTACTAGAAATACAAAAAACCTTAGTTGGGCCTGGTGACACATGCCTGTAGTCCCAGCTACTCGGGAGACTGAGGCAGGAGAATCGCTTGAACCCAGGAGACCGAGGCTGCAGTGAGCCAAGATCATGCCACTGCACTGCAGCCTGGCCAACAGAGTGAGACTGTCTCAAAAAAAAAAAAAAAAGAAAAGAAAAAAAAAAAGAAACCTGTTTTGTGTATTTCCCTGAAAAAACAAACAAACAAACACCCTTTCCCCACATGGAGACAAAGGGGTTGGGGTGGAGCAGACCCCAGTCCTAGGGTCCAGAACAGCCTGAACAGAGTCTCAGTGATTGGTTAAGAATGAACATGTGACCAATGAGGTCAGTCCCGGGACATCTGGTGAAACTACTGGGAATGAGCCTACTCTTTTCAAGAGAGTTGCTAAGGGGAAGATGTAAACTCGTAGCTTGTTTACATTTTTGCCGTCATTTGGAGAAAGCCTGCCTCCTGGCCACTGACGTCTATATAGAAGAAACAGACCTCAGTGACTGACAGAAATAAATGATTCTGAGAGCTGGGTATGGTGGCACGTGCCCGTAATCCAAGCTACTTGAGAGGCTGAGGCAGGAGGATCACTTGAGCCCAGGAGTTTGAGACCAGCCTAGGCAACATAGTGAAATCCCATCTCAATTAAAAAAAAAAAAAAAAAAGAATTAAAAAAAAAAGAAATATGCTTCTGAAATAACAAGTTCTTACCCTGGATATTTCAACTGAAAAAATCTATATCAATACAACTGGGAAGGAGACAGAGAACACGCTTTTTAATCAGACAAACCTATGTCTAAAGTCTAGCTCTACTATTTACAAATGATGTGACACATGGCCTTGGACAGGTTACTTAAGCTCTCTGAGGCTTAGTTTACTACCTTTAATTATCCAAAAGGCATATGACAATACCTTTCTAATGGAGATATTATGAAGATTAAATGAGATAAAGTTTTTTAAGGCATTCAGCATGGTTATTGGCACATAACGAGTACTTGATAAAGGGCGGCTACTATAATGACATCAAGTACACTGTCTAGTGTCTGAGAATAATATCTGCTGTCATTAGGCTTAAACCTCAGTAATCTGGGGGAGCTGGTTTGGGAAAAATACACCAAAGCCCAGTCTATATGGTTGAGAGCAAGGGATTATACCTCTGTTACGAAATTGCTATTTTGCTAAAATGTGTGAATAGAATTATTTGAGTTTTGAATTTTTATGAGCTTATTCAGAAGGACTACGTCATCAAATGAGAAAAGAAATAGTTCCCACACCAATAATTTCAAAATGATTTCATGTCTAATGTTATCCAAATATTTACGTATTGATAGTAGAAAGCAGTAGGCAGACGCTGGCAGGACTTTCAAGAGGAGCCATAAAACTGATGAAGAGTCTCCAGACTGAAGAGCGCTGGTAGGCTGATTTCAGTAACAACTAGGTGGAGACCTGGTAACTACCCCCAAGTATTTGGAGAATAAGGGATAACTGCAGTTATTCACGCCTCTGTTACCCACAGGCAAAATTACTATAATAAACATATACACTGTCTACTGTCCACCAGACAGTTCTCATCTTAGTCTGAAAAGCAGCAAACCAGCCACACGGC
Source organism: Symphalangus syndactylus (assembly GCF_028878055.3). Taxonomy (NCBI): domain Eukaryota; kingdom Metazoa; phylum Chordata; class Mammalia; order Primates; family Hylobatidae; genus Symphalangus; species Symphalangus syndactylus. Next base: position 155,494,356 of record NC_072426.2, on the reverse strand, counting down.
ACCTTCCTCACAGATCACTGGAAAGTGGGAAATTCGCACTCAGCGATGCGAATGTGGGTGTCTCCGTCAATATGGCATCTGTCAGTGGACAGACGAATTCCCAAACCCCACTTCCTCCTTGAAGGAGGTAAGCTCTAGGGGATAGATCAGTTCCAGAGTAGATTCAGGGTCCCAAAAACCCTCTGGGTTCAGTCTGAGTGTCTGATTCGTCCCAAGAACTGAGGACAGTCTCTGAGCTTGCTGTGGAGACAGTAGGGGCTAGGTCGGTTCTGGACTCAGTATCGATGTGTAGGGGAAACAGCCAGCCTGGCTAGCAGTCTGTGTGCTTACTCAGAGGATTCCATTCTCTAGAATATTTTTCTTCGTGGGTGTTTTTTGTTTGTTTTTAAACACATTTTAATGCAACAGTATTGGGGAATATAAATATGCTTGACTAGGTATAGGCTCACACAGAAATATACTGTTTGGACTTCTCCAGATTAGTCAAACACCTTAAAATGCATATGCACAATACATTCAAATATTATGACTTTGTATAAATACTGCCAAATAGTCAAGTAAAAATAGGAAACGCGTATCCTATAGCTTTGCTGTTCTGGATCTCCTAGATGATTTATATCATAAAGACAAATACATGCATAGGTTGGGCACAGCGGCTCACACCTGTAATCCCAGCATATTAGGAGGCCGAGGCAGGAGGACCACTTGAGGCCAGGAGTTCAAGACCAGCCTGGGCAATATAGTGAGATCCCATCTCTACAAAACAAGTTTTTTTGTTTTGTTTTGTTTTGTTTTTTAGTTAGCCGGTCATGGTGGCACATACCACCTGTAGGCCTAGCTACTCAGAAGGCTGGGGTGGAAGGATCACTTGAGCCCAGGAGTTCAAGGCTGCAGTGAGCTATGATTGCACCACTGCACTCCAGCCTGGGTGACAGAGTGAGACTCTGTCTCATAAAAAAAAAACCCAAATATGTGCATAATTTATAGTTTTAAAAAGTTTTTATGGGTCAGGTAGACAAGGCCCAACCCAGGCATCGGGTCACCTGCTGAGGGGGTCGGGGGGCTCAATCCAGCCTGTGCTTTGCGGTTGCCCAGTTCAGCACCCCTAGGAGGGGGCTGTGTCTGCTCAAAGGAGGTACCTCCCAATAATGGACACGAAGGTTCTTGAGTCTTTTAAGTGGCCCAACTAAACTTTTTTCCATGCTGTTACTAGTGGTAGTTATAAACCACGGCAGGGGATTAAAATGGACCTAGTCAGTAGATAAAAACGTTGGCTTCTCAGATGTCTGCTGAAGTAGGATTCTTCCAATGCTCTTCCTGACCACAAAAGGGGAGTGCAGGCAAGAATGTTCCAGCAGGCACAGAGAGCAAGGCAGTTTCCTTGGTTTCCCATTGACTGCCTGCCAAGTGGAGAAGCTGGACTTTTGCCACTGTATTTCATACCTTGGTGATGTATTCTAGACAATTGTTAAAAACCACACTGTCAAGGTAAGCTAGTAAATTGTGGCTACTCAATAAATATTAAACCACAACAACAATCTGGAGTAAGTCAATTTGGTCTACGTTTCCTCAAAGAGAGGCATTACTAAAATGCAATCGTCACTGTTGAGAAAATATGATCTAATTTTGCCCACCGTGGCTCTGCTTTAAAGTAATTTAATTTGCTATTCAGCTCATTACAAAATAGTTATGATATCAATTAATAGTTACAGCTACAATCCCTGTGTCAGGAGGATTTTAAATTTAATCTGGATAGAGCATTAAGGAAAGGACTCTAAAGTCATGAAAATACCTTCCTCAGGTGAGTGCTACTCTACATTTCCATCTCTTTCCCAACTGGGTGTTGGCATTTTGTCCTAGTCCAGAGGCAACCCTTCTGCAACCGGGAGGTGTACTGTCTTAGTGCTCATATAAGTTTTGGTCTCTCTACTTTGTAACTACCAGTAGGGGCCCAATTAGCACAGATTACAATGATTATTTTGCATAATGGACACCTGTCACCCATGAACCGGGCTGAGACCACAAAACTAATTTTGTGTGGGTCACCAAGTAGTAATGATTGCTAGTTTTCATCAGTCCAGGCTGCATTCCTCTTCATCGGCCCCACTTTCCTCCCCCTTCACAATTACCATTATCCTGTATGTACAAGTGTGTAATGGTGATACCGCCTTGGAAAGAAGAAATTGTGAATACGTATCGTATCAAGGTTTCCATATTATTTTTGGAAAGTAGCCACATTTCATTGGATTATTTCTACAGTATGTAGTAGTAAACGTGTAATGTGGAATATATTTTAATTGCTGTGATGTAAATGAGACTTTGGGGTCATGTTACAGAGTGTTAACTGAAAGATCCAGCTATGACTTTAGCATGCCTGCAGGCCTTTTAAATTGTTATGGGAAATTGCAGCATTCAATTGAGTAGTTTCAACACTGAGCTCCCCTAAGGCTTATTACAGTTTGGCAACATGATGCCAATTTCAACTAATGTACAGAATGCCTTTTTCCTCTCATACTTTATCTACAGAACCTTTCTAGTATGTACAACTTGAAAATCATGGAACCCTAGGCAGATGAAGAGCATATTCTTGACACAATCTACCATTATGTTATTGGCAAGAGTCCTCAGATACTACAGATTTCTGCTCAGATGGGGTTCAGAACACCAGGAGTATCAAAATGTTGATCCAGTAATAATAAAAAGCAATAAATGGGAAACGTTCAAATTATTATAACGTAATTTCCTATTAAAACATTTTGTTATAAACTCTCCTTAAGAAACGCATCCAGGTAACTCAAAAGATTCAAGTAGTAAACACCTATCTACTTATGATAATAACATACCTGTAAAATGTATTATAATTTATAAACATTTTCATGTATGCTTTCAAAGTAACTTGGCTGTACAAACCTGATTCAGAAAATATCTTTCAGGCTGGATGTGGTGGCTCAGGCCTGTAATCCTAGCCCTTTGGGAGGCTGAGGCAGGAGGATCACCTGAGCCTAGGAGGTCAAGGTTGCAGGCTGTGAGGGTGCCACTGTACTCCAGCCTGGGTGACAGAGAAAGACTCTGTCTCGAAAAAAAGAAAAAAAAAAAAAGAAAGAATCTTTCAAATGGAAGTATGGTTCACTGTCATATCAGGGGACAGAGGAGGGGGCCCTCTTTCTTCTCCTTGGGTGCATGAAGTACAGGTGTGTGTAACTTCCTGGTGCTGAAGGGGAAAAGATCAGCCAGACCCACCACCTGACCAGACAGGGCCAGGCACCTCCAGCTCCTCCCATATGGACGGTGCTTCTGCCTTGCACACTTCCCAAATGGCTAGAATCATACTCCCTTGGGTCAGATCTGCAGGATTTAGGGTGTTAATAACAATGGTATAGGAAATTCTTTCCCTTCCACCATTACTAAAGAACATAAGAACATCCAGCATAGCAATGACTTCCTCCCAAGCCCTACATGAAATGGGCTTCTGTGAAGTAAGCACCACGCATGAAACTGGCATTGGGTATTGCTGCAAAGCCACATACACAGGACGCAGTCTGATCATTTAATACTCTGCAGAGAGTTACCCTTCCATCCAAGGCCAAGGCAGGAAGGTAGCAAAGAGCCGCTGTGCAGAAGCAGAGGCATGTAACCGGGCAAGAGAGCTGGGACACACATCGGAAGGACCTAGTTTAAGAACTGTAGTGAAAGAGGATAAATTATGGCTAAAATGTCAGTAAAGTGAGTACCATCAAAATGCAGATTCTGAATAATAACTCTCTTCCATGATCTGTGGATGGTTCACCGCAGTAACATTTTTAGTCTGATTACACCTAATTTTCTTGTTCAACAAATCCTACAGCACAGTATTCATGGCCTACTTCGAAATAAACATTTTGGTGGCATGTTGAAAGGAATAAAAGACTCAAAACAACATTGAAAAGCCACATCCAATTATAATGCAATTAGTTTTACAGTAAATCAGCACCTTACACTGTTGATAAAAAAACAAAAGCTGTCTTACTTGCTGGCCTTCAGAACTTGTTATTTGTTAACAATCTGTTCCTTTTTTTATTTTTATTTTTTAAGATCTGTTTACTGCCTTGACCATGTCCTCTTCTATACTTCCAGAGCAAAAAGCTCACAGATTTCAGTAAATATGTCAGAATTACTGGAGTGGACCTGAGTCTAACCCTCAGTGGTAGCCAAAGATATCATGTTCACAAGCAGCAAAGCTCAGCTTTCTGGAAATTAGACCTTACCATCCACCTGTGTCTTCTTGCTACAGGAATAAAAAGAGAGAAGAAAAGAGGAGAGGGGAGGACAGAGGAGGAGAAGAAGAAAAAGAAAAAAGAGAAAGAAAGAAAAACCCCTTGACAGACTGATATCACTGTAGTAGCACCTCTCATTCGTTTGCAGCACATCAATAAGCCGAGGTAGAGTGGCTGCAAACCACTGGAGGACAATAAGGGATCTATACAACCCCACAAATCCCCTATCCATGCCAAACAGCTTTAAGCTGTGTCATTCCCGTTTCAGATTCAACTCTCTATTGGACACGACAGGTGAGAAGCAGGAGTGCTGATTGTAACTGAACTTTTATTGTGCCATCATTTTCCACACCCTCTTCTGCTTCAAAATCCACAGTCACCCCAACAGAAAAACCTACTCCAGTGTTGCCTGCCTTTGTGTCTTGTACACAGCAGGTCTTCAATCATCAATAGTATTTCCTGATTGATGTGAACTTTGATGAGACAATACAGCCAATTTTAATAAAAAAAAAATTATCTTGGCCAGGCACAGCGGCTCATGCCTGTAATCCCATTACTTTGGGAGGCTGAGGCAGGTGGATCATGAGGTCAGGAGATCGAGACCGTCCCAGCTAACACAGTGAAACCCTGTCTCTACTAAAAATTACAAAAAATTAGCTGGGCATAGTGGCGCACACCTGTAATCTCAGCTACTCGAGAGGCTGAGGCAGGAGAATCGCTTGAACCTGGGAGGCAGAGGTTGCAATAAGCCGAGATCGTACCACTGCACTGCAGCCTGGGCAACAGAGCAAGACTCCATCTCAAAAAAAAAAAAAAAAAATTCTTGAAAGAGAAAAGATAATATAATATTGTCTTCAGGGCGTCTCCTACTTGCTACTACTAGATTTAGTTCATTTTCTTTGACTTTTTTTTTTTTTTACTTGCCAATCCCCTGTAGTCTTCATAGTCTATTTTAAATTTTCCTCTCGAATACTGGAAACGTGATGATCTAGCAAAAATCTTATTCTAACAAAATCAGGCTATCACATTTATATGTCTCCATGACTTTTATTATGGTAAAATTTCTATCTTGAAAAAATAATCGTTGAGCAGGATATTCTAATTATAATCTCGCAATATAAAAACAAAAGAGGAAAGCTTCGAATTAAAAATTAAACCATTAAAATGAACACATACAATTAATCTGAGGATCCTACAGCCGTGTGGTGCCTAGAAAGTTATCAGATGGAGACTTTAAAAAGTTTAATGTCCATAGCTAACATGTATTGAGTACCTCATTAAATGTCCACTTTACATGCCTTATCTCATTGAAATTCTACAACAAACTTAGCAGGTTGGTTCTTTTAATAACTTGTTTTTACACATAAGGAAATCTAGACTCAAGAGAAATTAAGTCACCACCCCCACCACCAAGGTCATACACCTGTTAAGTAGACAGCTAGGGCTCAAAACCAGATGTGCATGATGTAAAATTTATACACTGGACAATGACAGCACGTTGACTATCAGGGCAGGTATATGCAGTTACATTGGATACAATGAAGTGATGGGTCATATCAATTCTTATGCTTTACTGTGAAAGCTTTTAAAGCAAAGATGATCATCCACCAACGCAACGGAAATATGACTCTTATGTCATAATATTGTTCAGTGGGGCTTTGGTAAAATTCTGGTATCTGCAAGTGCCCAGTGGAGCAATCAGTCAGTGGCACCTCCCAGCACAGTAACCAATGTGTGAAATCACACAGTTGAGAAGGCCAATGCTCGAACATTACAGCAAATGCAAATAATTTCAGCTATTAATTTCTATACTAAGTGATGATAAAAAGCATGTATCCTAATTTCAACAAGCTATGTTGAAATGCAAAACAAATTTTCCCTGGGGTTTATGACATACTTTATGAGAGAAACAGGTTTCATGAGTGAAATTAAGATAGGTTCCCATCACCGAGAATGCCGCAATTCCCATAACTAATCACCCATAAAACCTATTACAAACAAACACTAAGAAAAACTCAGAAAGCATATAAGAATGATGAAATTTCCACTTCGATGACTGATAAAGTGAGATGTATCAAAAATCAACTGAGCTGGAAAAATGACACACTGTGAAGAGGTGCTTAAGATGATATGTGGTCAGGATCTTCCATTAGTCAAAGTGATGACTCTCAATACATGGATATTTCAGGACTTCATACCTGGAAGCTCAGTTCTTAATGACAGAAGTCTGTCTTCTCACATGGAAATGAGAAAGAATGCCTCCAAAGCCAGCACTCTAAAGGAAAAATGACTGTCAGATGAACAGCTCTCATTCTGAATTTTAAGAAAGCCCTCACTATCCTTCCATTTTAGAATTAGATAAAATATAAATTTATCACACGCTCCTTAAATATTGTTTTCTGAAGCAGTTTCTTGGCTTCAAGTTTTGTATCTTCTGTTAATCATTATTTTGGGCTGACCATTATGAATGATGTTTCTATTCAACTTAAAAAAAAGAGACATTTAGTTTTGTTAGAGGGAAAGATGACCAAATATCCTATGCTACTTGTTTTACTTTTAAACCAGTTAAAACACACTCTCAGCGAAGTAGATCTGTCTCTTGAACACTGTGGATGCTTCATAAAAGTTTGCTAAATAAATACATGGCTGAAAGAGTGACCCAAAAAGAATCACCATAGGGAACCCCAGCTTTCTGTCCAGATCACAGAAGCATCTTTAACATGACTTTCACCTTCCACAAGCATCTACATAAAACGAAATGCTAACCTTCCTTTATGGAGGAAAGAGTACTTACATCACACACATAAGAACAGGTGGGGTGGGGCATGAAAATGAGAAAAGGCCAAGAGAGGGAGACGATCTGTGGGCAAATTCAAAGAAAACTTCCTTTTCTTTTTTGGATGGATTTTCTTCATTTAAAAGTTTTTGGCAAAATAATCATTTTTTTCCAGTAAAAGCAATTAATCCAGACCCTCTAACTGGCTAGCAGGGTTGATAAAACAGTTTACCAGTCTTTAAAAGGAAATTGTATCAGTCAAGTGAGTCCCTTTAGGCCAGACTATTTTCCCCATTATATGGAAACCCAGAGGCACCTGAGTGTGTCCTGAGGCAGCACAGTCACTGAAGCTTGCCATTCTGCAGAACTGGATTGCTGGCTGTTTATCCTTCTCAGTATAGGCCTCCGAATTCCCTGTCTTTACAGTTGTGTGCCACACTTACTCCCAGTGCGATAGTGCAGCCAGGTTATCACTGAAAAGGCAAATTGCCTTTTATGGCTGAATATGCTCAACTTCCTCTTCCCAGTGCATTCATTCTGTCACTTCAAAAGAAGCATCATTAAAAAACAAAAAACAAAAACTATGTCATCTGCCAAAAGCCAGTGGTGTGTTCTATTGTAGATAATGTCACAAGAGGTTTCTCTCCTCTGACGCACCTAGGAGTGGGAATTTTCAAGATGCTCTTAAATCTGCATTTCTTTTTCATTTAATTGATTATTCATGAGTTTAAAATAATTAAAGAAAAAATCTGAAATTGACAGTAATATTTTTCTTGCTAACCTCAATTAACTTCAGCCTCTCCTCTAAATCTCATCACGCTACCTGTCAAAACTGTACCTTGTGCTGAATGGGGGGAGGAATCGGATGAAATAAAAGCTAATAATATGGGGAAAATATATTATTTGTATCAGTATTATTTTAAAAATAAAAACGGGTTCATACAGGCAAGCTCAGACAAATTTGAAGTTTAGTTGCATTTTTAAGTAAAGGAAGGAAAAAATTTCAGGGGCACATAGAGGGGTGATGGAACAGTGTAGGCTTTGGTTGGCATATGTTTGACTCTATCTGACTGCAAAGGTCCTGCCAAAGTAAAGAGTTTTTATGAAAGTCAAAGGAAATATAGGAAATCATGAAAGGAAACATGTATATACCTTTTTAATCATCCTTTTGCTACAGAGGTTTAATACGCACAAGATGCAATCCTCTTCATTTTTCTTTCAAATGTATATTTTATTTTTCTTTATAAAGGAGAGCTTTAAAATTCAAAAGCAACAGAAAACTAATGAATAAATAAAACACTTTCTTTTTTTTTAAATAAATCACAGGCTGGAAACGCCAGGCTAAGAGAGGTCAAAAGTCATTTCAGCACAAAATGAATTCAATTATTTTGTAATTTATCATTAAATAGAATTGTGTATAAAATGGAAAGTCTATCATCCTGTTTCTACCCTTTTTCAAAATCTCACTGTTTTGTGGAAGTCTAGGGAGAGGCTATGGATTGTGGAGAAGCCTTGGCCTTCCCACAACCATGCTTGCAGTATGGAAGCTCTGGAAGCTATGGACAGCAAATATGCCAAACGAGCTAGAGAATTCTGCAGCTGAGAAGGTAAAATATCAAGTCTCATTTGGTGTGGAGACACAAAGCACTTCGATTAAAGACTGTAAAATTAATAATAGCAAGTGCAAGGCCGCAGAACATCGATCTCGGCTGCACTAGAGTGGATCCCTACCTCCCATCCCTAAGGCCAAAGGTAGGCACAAGCCATCATTAGGTGTCCACTCCAGTCAGTGACAAAATCCTCCAGGTGTTTAACTCGACTGTCAGACCTGTGACCTGGTAACATGTACCCAACATCTTAATGTGAAAATGTGGGACATCAGATCCCATAATTCAACATATAGAAAAGAACAAGTCAAGGTAATTTCTGTCCCCTTTTCAACTGTATGGACTGAGAGGCCAATTGTCACGTTCAGTAGAAGTTCCCTCCCTCCCTCCCTCCTTCCCTCCTTCCCTTCCTTCCTCTCTTTCTGTTTCCTTTCCTTCTTTTCTTCTTCCCTTGCTTCTTTCATGAAGAAAACGATTCTCATAAATAATGATCTACTTGAGCTGGGCACGGTGGCTCAGGCCTGTAATCCCAGCACTTTGGGAGGCAGAGGCAGGTGCACTTGAGGTCAGGAATTCAAGACCAGCCTTGCCAACGTGGTGAAACCTCGTCTCTACTAAAAATACAGAAATTAGCCGGGCGTGGCTGTGGACACCTGTAATCCCAGCTATTCGGGAGGCTGAGGCACGAGAATCGCTTGAACCTGGCAGGCAGAGGCTGCATTAAGCCAAGATTGCGCCACTGCACTCCAGCCTGGGCGACAGAGTGGGACTCCATCTCAAAAGGAAAAAAAAAAAAAAGACCTACTTGAATACAGCAGGTCTTTTCTTCTGTTCATATCAAAATGGGAAATAATCATCCTGCTTGTGCTGCAATGGAAGGCACATCCTAATAGCACACTGGGGCCTGGCTTTTCCTAACCCTTCCCTCCCTCCCCCTGTCCTTGGCATCCTCTGCCATCAGTCACTTTTCAATCACCTGACCTCAGCAGGTAATTTAACTTACTTGTCCCATCTCTACAATGGCAGATAATAACACCTTGCCTTTCTGGAAGTAAAGGGTTGGTCCAAATTATCCTGAGGTGCCTGCTAACTCTAAGATCTGTAATTTAGAGATTTCTCAAAAACAGTGTTCCTTCCTAATTTCTGTGACCTTGATGCACAGCAAAATGTCAGCCTTCCTGTGTAACGTGAGCAAAGATAAGCAGCATTCATTCTGTGGCACCTTCTGTTTTGCCTTTAAAAACATTTTTATTATTTCCTTATCTTATACTATGAAATAATTTCCGAATCTATATTCCTCCATTAGAGGAGCACAGGCTTCCTTTTCCTTTCCCCACTTGCTCCATATTGATTCAATGAAATTGTAAGAGTTTGTAAAGTCTTACTTTAGCATTTCAGAAAGTGGCCAATCAAAAAGACTCTTTGAATTGTAAATCTAGTTTTACAAAGAGATGTACACATGCCCCTGCTTGAATCTGTTTTTCATTTTTCAACAAAGTGGATGTTAATAATACTAGGAGAAACTAGTGCAATTGAGAATTTGTTACAGATTATTAGATAATCTGGTGTTTTCAATGCCCCATTATTCTTTCAGTCCTGAGTAAGCCCCAGCCAGTGGTTTCACAACTCTCCTACCTCTGAGTGACTGAGAAGCTTCATTTCTTCATCTCTAAAAGCCTATTCTGCAGTGGCCAGTCCATTACCTCATTACCTCTTTTTTTTTTTTTTTTTTTTTTTTTTTGGGAAGGAGTCTCGCTCTGTTGCCCAAGCCTGGAATGCAGTGGTGTGATCTCAGCTCACTGCAACCTCTGCCTCCTGGGTTCAAGCGAGGTTCAAGCCATCCTTTCACCTCAGCCTCCTGAGTAGCTGGGATTACAGGTGGGCGCCATCATGCCTGGCTAATTTTTATATTTTTGGTAGAGATGGGGTTTCACCATGTTGGCCAGGCTGGTCTCAAACTCTGGACCTCAGGTGATCCACCTGCCTCGGCTTCTCAAAGTGCTGGGATTACGGGCATAAGCCACCATGACTGATCCCATTACCTCTTTATTTAATGTGCTTCAGTTGTTGAGTGTCATTTTCTCCAATCTTCACTTTGATATAGTTCTTCCTTTCAATTACTTGATTCCCATACATGCTTTTCTACCTTGTTATTTAATTCCAAGACTGCACTTTCCCAAACAATCTTTAAGTCTTTCAATCAGAGGTCCATTTTTATGTAATGTTTTACTGAAAGTTTCCTTTCTGCTTACAATCCATTTCCTTTTAACAACAAAGTAAAAGCCAACATGTGAGTATACACATCCCGGCTTAATGGAAAGAGGTGCAACAGAAAAACATGAGATTTGGCAAAACGTTCCCCACTGTAGGTGGGGCATCCAGACTAACAGAAGTTCAACTCTTTGTATTTGAGAAGAGAATCTACTCTGAGGAGCTTTGGAGTGTCTGCCATGGCATCACAGGCCCTTCTGAGGCGTTTCCAGCTCATTTCTATATTTCTTTATCCAGCAACTATTTCTCAGGGACTAGGATATGGCTGGCACGGTGGGAGGTGCTAGGGCTGGAAGGGTGGGGAACAGAGATACGCTGGTTTCATGCAGCTTTTAGTTCAGTGGGGGAAATAGACAACAAAATAAATAATCAAATACAAATAATTAATTATAAACGGCGACAGGTGCTATGAAGACATCAGGTTCCTAAAATGTAGAACAGTGAGATGAGTACGTGTGCCGGGAGGGGGATGATCCTCTCTGAAGGAGGTGACGTTCAAGGTGAGACGCACCCCTGGGTACAGGCTCCGAGGAGGTGCACCGAGTGACCAAGGCGCTTGGGCAGAAGCAGCAGCACAGGCCTCGTGTGGGAGCAGTGCAGGCTATGGGGCAGAGGAGAGGCCTGAGAAAGTCCATGAGTGTGAATGGGAAGGAGTAACAGAGGCAGAGAGAGGAATTCAGTTACTGGAACTTCACTGAGGCCCAGGCCTGGGACAGAGGAACTGAGCTATGCTTGGATCCTGGCTATCCACCTGGCAGCCCGGTAGCCTGTTCTATGCTCCACTTGTATCACACAATAAATAACAGCTAAACAGGCCATCTACCCTACCTAGACTTGTCATCTAAGAGACCCTGAAAAACACAAACGGGGAGCTTCCACACTACAGGAGCTATTCTTAGTATAGGGTTAATACATGGTCCTGGAAATTCACATGCAGGTGTGTCTGAAGTAAGGCAGCTTGGGGGCCTGGGACACTGAAGATCAAGAGACGCTTTTAGTCTTCCATCCAAGAAGTAATCAAGCGGAAATCTGAAACCACAGGATGGTGAATTACTATTTTCATCCTGTATTGAGGAATGGAAGTACAGAAATAAAATAATCCATTCATAAAGCAGCACCTTCCTACTTCAAAGATCAAGACAATTCAGAAAAAGAACTTATCCATATTATCTGAATAATTGTATAAATTATTTATTTCAGTGTTGGGTCAAACCATAGGAAACTGCCAATATTCTACTGTTTTTCACCTATGAAAGTGACAGTGTCACCTGGTTTGGTGAATCCTGGAATAATCAGAACCAGTCTCTGATAAACATGACTTGGCTTTCAGCTGTGACCCCAGTTATATGATGGGAATTTGAGTTCTCCACCTGGAGAGGGAGAGCAGAAAGGACTGTAGCCAGGCATGGCGCTGCTGTTCTCCATAAACTATTTTACTCACTCCTCATAAGGAGGTGAATAATACTATTGGCATCTTAAAGCTAAGAAGACAAAGGTTTAAAGAGATTAACTATAAAATACGGTGTAGGATGCGAATAATCTCTATCTTCCCTTCTTTGTGTATGGCCTTGATGTCTTCTCGTTCTAGTATCTTCTTTCCCTTCCGAATCAATGGAAATCTATGTTTTATTTTCCAGGAGGCTATGCTAACAAAATCAGAAACAAATGAAGAAATATTGCCCAGAAAACTAAGGGCAAATTAGCACAAGCAATTTGTGTTTTAAAAAATCAGATCTTTGTTTCCAGAACTCCTGAGGAAGAAAAAAAAATGAGCTCTTTTGTTTTAATCCCATAATAATATTTAGAAGTATTTTGGTAAAGACAAACGAAGACATCACACTCAAAGGCACAATCTAAAGATGCAGACTTCTTGCACACACAGCAGTGCTAAGCGCATTTATGTAATGGCTTCAAAACAGGAGGTGTTTGAACTTGATTTCAAGTCAATGCAATCTAGAAACCTTAATGTCCCCAGCTCATCTGACGAACTCCACTAGTTACAGCCAATTAGCATCCAGTAAATCTTTTGGTAGATCAAGGATTGCCCTGATTATAAACCTCTCTGGTTTGGAAGTTTCTTTCATAATGTCTAGCTTGCAGATCCACAAAAGTAACCCATAGCCTTCAAGTACAATTGAAAAAAAAGTCCCTTATGATTTACTTTGTATCGTTATCAAGAAAAATCAACTTTGATCAGAGATCCTAAAAGAGTTTTCATGTCTTTAATAGTGAAACAAGTATATTGGAGTAAATCAAATAGTATATGGGTAGTTTCTTAATAACTTAAAAAATAGCCTGTAATCCCAGCACTTTGGGAGGCCAAGGTAGGCGAATCACCTGAGGTCGGGAGATCGAGACCAGCCTGACCAACGTGGAGAAACCCTGTCTCTACTAAAAATACAAAATTAGCCAGGCGTGGTGGTGCGTGCCTGTAATCCCAGCTACTCGGGAGGCTGAGGCAGGTGAATTGCTTGAAACCAGGAGGTGGAGGCTGAGGTGGGCTGAGATCACACCATTGCACTCCAGCATGGGCAACAAGAGTGAAACTCTATCTCAAAAATAAGAAATAAAAAATAATAATGGTATGAACTCAAATCACTTTACTGTAACTTAATTTTGTTTGTTCCCATCTGGTCAGTTCTCCTTGTTTAACTTTTAGGTCCCGACAACTAAAATATACATGGTAAACAGTTATGTCTTCCCTTGTGAATGCGTCATCCAGATGTCAAACTCATCTCTTCCGTGAAGCAAAACATAAAGATAAAAACTCAAATAGCATTGAAATGAAAAATAATCGGATGAAAGGTTTAATCACAATTTTTACTGCTTCCCCTTATATTGTTTTGCTCTTGCATCTCAGCTCTGCTTTCTGAAGCTTTACAGTATTAATATTTGTTTTTGCTACAAGGGTTAGAATCTTAAAATATAAAGACTAGAAAAGCACATATACTATCAGGCACAGTGGCTCACACCTGTAATCCCAGCACTTTGGGAGGCCAAGGGAGGTGGATCACCTGAGGTCAGGAGTTTGAGACCAGCCTGGACAACATGGTGAAACCCCATTGCTAATAAAAATACAAAAATTAGCTGGGCGTGGTGGCAGCTGCCTGTAATCCTAGCCACTTGGGAGGTTGAGGCAAGAGAATCACTTGAACCCGGGAGGCAAGGGTTGCAGTGAGCCGAGATCGCATCATTGCACTCCAGTCTGGGTGACAGAGTGAGACTCTGTCTCAAAAAAAAAAGAAAAGCACATATACCACTTGTTTCCATATACATTCTGAGTAAATGCAACACTGTGTCTTATATCATCAATAATACGCATCACTTTTTATCTTTCCAGGAAATTTAATTAATTTAAATATTAAATATTACAGGAATGAATGCATATAAAATCATTTAGCATTCACATAAAATAATCCTCTTAATCCATCACTCAAAATAGAGCAGAAAATCCCAATTCTTTATCAAAATGTCAAACTGTAGCCCCCATCCCCACCCACCTCTTAACATTTTACAGGGCCATTAAATGCACCAAAAAATAACAAAAGGTGTAAAAAGTGTGAATAAGCATCCCAAAATTATAGCAAAAATAGGCATTGCACCAAGAGGCTTTAAGAAAACAATCGATAATGGCAATGGGCATATACATTATGCTTGTCCGTATTCTTATTTTCAAGATTTCTGAGTCATATCCCAAAAAAAGAACACCCCACACATTTTTAGTTTGTGTCTATACGTGGGATCCATATCCACTGATGGGAAGTGATAACATTTGGCGTTCTCGGTAAATGCAAAGCCGTGGTCAGTAGTACAGCAGCTTTTGGTTGGATTCCCAGTTCCTTTCCTTAATCTGGATCTCGCTGGAATGTACTATTTCACTTCTAGCTCGCAGGCACTGGGGAACAAAACAGCCTTTCTATCCCTTCACAGAGAGGGCCACAGCAAGACATGACCATGAGGACTTTCAGAGCTGCTTCTCACCCAGACGCTCTCACTTTGGTCAACTTTTCCCCATGTCAATTCTAGGCTGGAACACAAATACTTCTATCTTTCCCACTTAAAAAAAAAGAAGAGTCTGTTTAGTGATTTAAACTTAGGGTGAAAAAAAAACCAGGGTGAACATTGAATGTTTCAGGGCAGCCACAGTTGCTGCTGTGGGGTGGCCCTACAATCTTCCACCTGGGATCTAGATCTTCAGTCTGGAGATCTTCAGTCTAGAAATCTTAAAAATTTGTCACTCCGAATTCTTGGACCTCCACCTCACGAATCTCACAGGCTGATTCTAAGAAAAGAAAGCACTTCACAACCACGACTGAAGTTTCACAGTATTAGTAGGAACCTCTTCTTAAGCGATGACATTTTTTTTTTTTTAAACTCAGCCTATCGTCAAAGGCAGAGACGCAGATGGTAGGGATCTGTGACGCTGACTCCAATGCTTCTGACTCCCTGGTAGAGGAAATCCTGAAGTTTACCTGGGCCTGTGATGGCCTAGGATGCAGGGAGCGCAGGAAAGACCCAACCTCCCAAAATATATCTCCCCACACATGCCACTAATTGTCATTGTGAAGCATTTGGGTTAACAAGCTCCTCTTTTAAAATGCAAATGTCCCCTGGGAGGGTTAAGCCTCATTCATACCTCAGTGCGAATTAGTTTAATTAGATAATCAGATCTAATTAATTGAGGGCTCAGGGAAAGAGAGTTTTGATTGAGGAGGGCCAAAGGGAGAAAAAATTTGGAAGGGATTCGGGGTGGGCGCTTTAAAGAATGTGGAGGAAGCAGCGGGTTACCAGGTGTTGGAGAACAGTAGAAAGGATACAGCGAATGTCAAAGGCAAACGTTGTCTATGCTTTTGTTTTGTCCAGGGTCAGAGGGTGCCAGAATACCACTGAAAATTAGCACCATTCTTGCTCTTTGGTTAAAGCTATCAGGATTCCTTTGAAAGGTGGAAAGCTTCATTGTTCTTCAGTTCAAATTCATTAGGTCTCGCCAACTTTGATATCTCAAGGAAGGAAGAAAGAGCAGGAGAAAGAGAAAGAGAAAGAGGAAGAGAGACGCATCCTTCCACCCTCTTTACTGTAAGTGAATTCCACGTAAGGTCTCCAGATTTTCCTGCGTGGAAGGTTTGTTTCACCCACTCAGCTTCTAAAACCATGCAGACTCTGATAAGGGACCTGCTGTCCTTTCTGGTGCCACTGTTAACAACTCTGGTTTGGATGGAGGCTGGTTTTGAATCCCCTCTGCTGAATCGCCTCGAAGATGCTCACGGGCAGTGGAGTATGACGGGAAGGAGACTAGGTCCATGCCCTGACGATGGACTCCGCTTGTTACGTCATCCTAGAAGAATTACTTAACTTTTAATGGCTTCGGTTCTTCAGCTAAAAAGTAGGGATTACAGGACCTAACGCGTAGGGTTGTGGCAAGGGTGACGGGAGACAATGTAGTGGTGCACTTAATAAGGTGTGCAACACACGGAAGCAATCAGTGAAGGCAGCTGGTAATAGAGTGTGTTCATGACAACAAGCCCAGCTCCCAGACGGCACCATGCCCGCTCCCGCCTCTGGGTCTCTGAGCATGTTGTACCCTGGACTTGGGACTGTGTCCACCTCTTCCCCTAGTTAACTCCTCCGCATCCTTCAGCTCTCAGCTGTGATGCTCTTCCTCATGGAAAACCTTTGGACAGCATCCACCTGGGCCTAATGTACTTCCTTAGCATATTTATACTAGCGTCACTCAAGTTGTCCTTGTTTATTCATATGTATCTTCAACTAAGCCCACTGTAAGTTCTTTAAGGGCAGACAGCGAATCCCCTGGGTACTACTTCCCCAAAGCCTAGCACAGAGCGAGGGTTCAACGCCCACTTTCAGAGAGGGAAAGAGAGAAAAGATCAAGGCATGAAGCATTTACCCACGCGACCATGCGGATCTGTGATCTCAAAGGAACTGTGACAAAAACATACACCTTTTGGAACTGGTGGCTGATGTAGACACAACCCTTTTCAAACAATATAGATAACAGTCACAGAAACTAACATTGTGTAACACTGGAAAAATAGAACAAGAAATATTTTAGGAAAACATCTCCACTCCTTGGCTAGATCCTAAGGGACAAAAATCTAACTCTGTGAGACAAGCAGTCTATTACCAAGATAGGCACTGTTCATTTTTTTGAGGTGAATTTTACACAGAAAATATTCCCAAATGTGTGTAAGGGTGGCATACCATGAAATAACATCACCCCAATCACGGGGCCTCTGAGATGGCTCTATTTTTGTTTTTCTCTACACTTAGTTGCAGGTATCAATATGCCCACCTTCTAATATCCTACATTTTTTTTACAATAAATCTTTATAGCATCGTATTTTTCTCATTAAAAGAAATATAGCAGTGCCAAATTGTTCTTTAGCCTTGTAGTTTGTTCCATAAACAACAGAAGGCACTCTCATATGGCAAAAACAGCTTTTTCACGGGCTGAAAAAGGAAAAAAGACAAGCATAAAAATGTTTTGGGGAAAACTTTTTTATGGGTCCTTATCTAAGACGTCCAAGTTTTAATAAGATTACAAAGAAAACCATTCTAGGGCTGAATAATAGAAATGTGACGCACATAACATGATTGGAGTCTGCCTGCCTCCCTCCAGGCCCTACACACACAGCTGAGTTTAAGACCCTAGAGTGCCTGCAGACAATATCCCATGGGCAACGCGACCCCGCTGGGCTGTCCTGTGTGGGCGTCTCTGCAGCCCGTGCTCTGCTCCTCAGCTTCTGGGTTGGTGTGTATCCATCACATCCTCGGAGAAGACACCATGAGGAGGGACGCATGCATACTCGTCAAAGTCAAGCTGGCTTTGGTTTCTGTCATGGCTCTGACAATTAATTAGCTGTGTGACCTGCAGCACATCACATAACATCTCTGAGGCTGCTTCCTCAGCTGTACCGTGGGGAGGGTAATATTATCCAGTCTTACAGGAGGTTGTGAGGATTCACTGATGTGACGAGGTACAGGCATCCAGCGCTGCGTGGGACACACAGCGGGGCATTGTCACAACTGAAATCTACACTTCCTTCTGATGTGTGCGCCTTATTTCCTATGATCTCCTGGAACTGCATCTCTGGCCTGCTCTATCACAAGGACTCCACATCCCCACATACCAGGCTCTTTCATGCTTTGTCTCCTGGCCTCTAAATGGCCTTTGGAGACCCTCTTTCAAGCAGCTTTGTGAAACAACCTGGGGTCAGGGACAAATGGGGCCACGGACACACAGGCTCAGGTTCCTGTCCTCCGTAGGAAGCCTGCCGGAGACCAGCCAGCTCAGTGCACACTCCTTGGATCAGCACAGGGATCCTGCACTTGCTTCATATCACTTATTGATCAATCTGAGAGTCTGTGGAATTAAACTCCTCTTTGGCCAGGCATGGTGGCTCACACCTGTAATCCCAGCACTTAAGGAGGCTGAGGCGGGAAGATCACTTGAGGTCAGGAGTTCAAGACCAGCCTGGCCAACATGGTGAAACCCCGTCTCTACTAAAAATACAAAAATTAGCCAGGCATGGTGGCGCGTGCCTGTAATCCCAGCTACCTGGGAGACTGAGGCAGGAGGATTTCTTGAACCCAGGAGATAGAGATTGCAGTGAGCAGAGATTGTGCCACCGCACTCCTGCCTGGGCGACAAAGCAAGACTCTGTCTCAAATTAAAACAAAACTTCCTATTTAAAAGGCTTTTTAGGGATGTAAAGCCATTTTTAAAAGTCGCCAAGTTTGGTTTGATGACCATATTACATCTAGCAATGGTTCTAGGCATTCTAGAGTTAAACTGGTGGCAGAGTTGTCCCAAGAACGTGCAAAATACAAGCAACTGCTCAGTTTCAGGATTCAGAAACCAGGCCTCTGCAGCTGGAATCAGGTTTCCGGGGCTGCCCTGAAAGCAGTAAGGGGAGGAAGTACGTAAAGTGCCAGCTCACAGTTCATTTGTTCACTCATCACTCATTCAGTCGACAGCACTCATCGCACACTTACCACACACCAGGTCCACACTCCGATCTGGAGACACACAGAATAAGACACTGCCCTGCCGGTTAGTCCACAGCGACACAGGAAGACAGCAAGTGGCTGGTCAGCTAACACACAGAGTGATTGGCCCCGGCGAGGAAGGGCATGGCAGAGAGGCCTTCTCGGAGGAGAGGACCGTTGAATAGCACCGTAGGGAATGGGCGGGAGTGACCTGGCTGGAAGGGTCACAGGCAGAGCAATGAGGTATCCACAGGGAGGGGCAGAATGGCAAGGCAGGTCGGTGGAATTGCTCTGGGGTCCTGAGCGTCATCTCTAGGGTGGAACCGCGGGCAACGAGACACTGAAGCAACTTGGTCAACACACTCTGGAGTCTGGATTTTATTCTGAAGACATTGCAAAATGAAATCATCCCATTAAATTCAACTTCTACAAGGCCAGGGTTCTGCCTGCTTCATTTTCATACACCTCTAAGCCTCACATACAAGATTCTCAATTAATGTTCATTAGACTCAGCAGGTGAAGGGGTTGGTTTCTAAATTGATCTCATTGGCTTATAAAAGAACAAAATACGTATATGATCTTATTTTTCCTAAGCTCAAACTTTAACTTTTCAATAAGTGTTTCCCTCAATAAGATTTAGTTAAAGATTTATTGGATAACATAAATCAAACTTGGCTGCTGCGTTGGGGCATGTGTACAGGACAACTGCACTAAGTACACAGGTGTCCCTGCAGAGTGCGGGTGGCCTCCTGGGCAGGCAGAGGGCAGGACCCTGCACTGCTCATCCTCAGCCCTGGCACACCCAGCAGAGGGGGCAATGACATATCCAGACAGCGGGGCCAGGAACAGGCCCCTGTAGATAGAGTAAGTCCTTTATCTGAACTGGACAAATGTTTCATTACACATCACGAAACAAAACATCTAAATGCGTTTTAATAGAAATCTTTTTAAATGTTTTGTAGAGACAGCATCTCACCCTTGCCCAGGCTGGAGTGCAGTGGCGCAATCACAGCTCACTGAAGCCTCCGCCTCCCAGGCTCAACTGATCCTTCCACGTCAGCCTCCCGAGTAGCTGGGACTACAGGTGTGCACCACCATGCCAGGCGAATTCTTAAATGTTTTTTTGCCAACACAGGCTGTTGCTGTGTTGCCCAGGCTTGTCTCCATCTCCTGGATTCAAGCGATCCTCCTGCCTCAACCTCCCAAAGTGCTGGGATTACAGGCATGAGCCACTGCACCTGGCCCTCACATGAATCTTTAAAATCAGTGGCCAGTTAAATTGCTTAGCACATTTCCAGCCCCTGACCTTATTTATTTTATTTTATTTTATTTTATTTTATTTTATTTTATTTTATTTTTCGGCATACGTGTGGTGGACCTGAAAGAATGACTTTGTACACTCTGGTGTTCCACCCTGTGCTCCATGAGTCATCCAGGCTGATGGTAGCAACAGTCTGTTCTCTAGAGTCAGAGTCCACAGCAGCTAATGTCAGTTCCTTTTTCTACTGAACAGCTGTATGAGCTTGGAGAAGTCACTCCAGTCTGAAGTCAACTTCTTCACCTAAAACATGGAAATGGCAGTACCTGGTCTGTGTAATCATCTGACACAATGCCTGCCATGCAGTAGTTGGAGACATCTGCTGAAGAAATCCATCCATCCACTCATTCAACCGCCGTTTGTTGAAAACCCACCATGTGCCAGACACATTTTTAGATTCTGGGTAGAGTGAGGAACAAGACAGATAAAATTCCTGTCCTCGTGGAACTTACATGAAAACTAGTAAACATGTTGATAAATAATGGAGTATAATTCCAGAACTGATGGGGGCTTCAAGGAAAATAAAAAAACAAAAGGAGGTGCTGGGCACTCACTCCTATAATCCCAGCACCTTGGGAGGCTGAGGTAGGAGGATTGCTTGAATCCAGGAGTTGGAGACCAATGTGGCAACATAGCGAGACCCTGTCTCTATTAAAAATAAATAAATAGGCCAGCCGCAGTGGCTCACGCCTGTAATCCCAGTACTTTGGGAGGCCAAGGAGGGTGGATCACCTGAGGTTGGGAGTTCGAGACCAGCCTGACCAAAATGGAGAAATCTCGTCTCTACTATAAATACAAAATTAGCCGGTGTGGTGGTGCATGCCTGTAATCCCAGCTACTCTGGAGGCTGAGGCAGGAGAATCGCCTGAACCCAGGAGGCAGAGGTTGCGGTGACCCAAGATCGTGCCATTGCACTCCAGCCTGGGTAACAAGAGTGAAACTCCATCTCAAAAAAACAAACAAAAACAAAAAACAAACAAAAATATGCCGGGCACGGTAGCTCACGCCTGTAATCCCAGCACTTTGGGAGGGTGAGGTGGGCGGATCATGAGGTCAGGAGTTTGAGACCAGCCTGGCCAACATGGTGAAACCACGTCTCTACTAAAAATATGAAAACAAAATTAGCCAGGTATGGTGGCGGGCACCTGTAGTCCCAGCTACTCGGGAGGCTGAGGCAGGAGAATGGCATCAACCTGGGAGGCGGAGCTTGCAATGAGCCGAGATCGCGCCATGGCCTGGAGCCATGACCACACCACTGCACTCCAGCCTGGGTGACAGAGCGAGATGCTGTCTCAAAAAAAAAATAAAAATAAAAATAAATAAATAAACAATAAATGAAAAGTAAAGAAAGAAAAGTGTACTAGGAAATAAAGGGATTGTTCAGGAGAGGAGCAACTACTTGTACTAGGCTGGTCAGGAAAAACATTTCGTAGAAAGTGATGTTTGAACTGACAAACGGATTCATTCCTTAGGAACGGAAACGAAGAGGCAGACATGAGGGTCTGGGGAAAGGGCATTTCAAGTGGAAGGAACTGCAAATGCACATTCTCTGAAATAGCAAAAGCTTGGTGTATTACAGCCACCAACAAAAAGCCTGTGAGGCTGAAGCTTAAGGAATGAGGGAAAGTGGAGTGTGATGGAGACAGAGAACCAAGCAGGAGCCAGATCACACTGGGCAATTTGGGAATTTACTTTATTTTAGTTTATTTATTAGAGATGGAGTCTCGCTCTGTCACCCAAGCTGGAGTGCAGTGGTGTGGTCATGGCTCCCTGCAGTCTTGAACTCCTGAACCCAAGTGATCCTCCCACTTCAGCCTACTCAGTAGTTGGAAGTACAGTCATGCACCATGGCACCCAGTTAATTTTTAAACTTTTTTGTAGAGACGGGGTCTCACTATGTTATCCAGGCTAGTCTTGAACTCCTGGCCTCAGCAATCCTCCTCCCTTGGCCTCCCCAAACACTGGGATTACAGATGTCAGCCACCGTGCCTGGTCTGCATTTTATTTTAACAGCAGTGGGCAGTCACCGAAGAGTTTCAGTCTGGACTACTATGTAATCTGATGTGTTTCCAAAAGACTTCTCTGGCTGCTAAGTGTAGAGTGGACCACACGCTAGGGAGAAAGGAGGGGGCAAAACTGCAAGTACAGAGACCATTTCTGAGTCTTCAGTAATAGTCCTGGTGAGAGGGGGTGGTGGTCAGTTGGCAAAAGGAGTGGGGTTTTTTCGTATTACCTGGATTTACCACAAGGGACCAAAGCTGACGACAAAGAAGGATTGAGAGCCCCACATTCTGAGAAGTGTCAACAATTGAGACCAAACAGTCCCTAAGGCTTGCCAAGAGCTAGGCCTGTTCCCAACAGTCACCACCCACAACCTTCTGCATCTACAGAAAGGGCTGGGGAGGGTAGAGGGAAGAGATGTGGGGATTGGGGGGTCCATCAGCCTTGTGGAGGTGCAGTTTGTGGTGCGAACTTTCTCCCTCTCAAGTGAAAGCCAAAGAAGGGTATGCTCTGATAGAAACAGGCATGCTGGTAAGAAGTAGAGAATGGCATTCCAATCTCTGGTTGAACAGTTAGGTAGGCCCCTGATGATTTGCTGATCTATGCTGGGCTTATCTGAGAAGGGAAAAGAAAATTGTAGAATGGCAGGTTTGAGAGAAAGGCAGTAACAGGGAGCTGCCTGCATGGCCACTGTTTCTTGTGGCAAAGACACAGCTGTCTTCATGAATCACCAGGTTGTAATGCAAAGTAGCTGGACTCAAGCTATCTTGCCCATACCCTTGCCAATACTCAGCAAGAAATCTGCCCTGCAGTTTAGGGGATCCCAGAAGCAAGAGGGTGTGAGGCCAGCTGCCAGCCAGAATAGTTGCGATGGGGTACTGCGTGAACAGTTCAAGCCACGATGGATCTCCTGTATCAGGAGACTGCGTTGTGGGGACACCCAGCAAAGACCTGGGAAGTAGCTCCCCCAAAAGACATCTGCTTCAGAAAAATGATCAGTGGTTAATCATCAGTTTTAATCGATTGTAATTATTAATTATCAATTTTAATCTGCAAGTAGTTTAAAGGCTTATTTTTTTTCTTTTTACGGTTAGTGGTTTTGGTCCAGCCTCAGTCCATCTCTGAAAACATCAGTGCTCCCTGAGAACACAGGCTGTGCTTCTCCGGTAGCTCCACGCACACATCCCCTTCACAATTCCACGCTTCCACTCAAGTTCTGACATTTGCCTTTGACTTCCCAAATCTTCCCACTCTCCAATTCTTCCCATCCTCCAAAAACAGCTCTGTTGCTACATGCTTTTTGCAGCCCTTCCAAACAACTTTGGCTTAAAATGAGCAGTTTCCTCATGCACCTTCTAGAGGACTTGCAATCTGTAGGTCATACAGATCTGTCTTCATGTGTTCCTTCAAAATGGTTTCATCTCCCCAGGTAGCTGACAACGTAAGAGCAAGAACCTGGTCTCATAGTTTCAGTTGTGGACCCCATATTCAGTACCAGACACATAGTGGAGCCTAAATAAACACACGTGGACTGTAAGTGTGGAGCAGTTAGCTCTTTGCAAAACAAACAAAGACTAAGAAACACACGCAGAAAACATTATCGTTCAAATTGATATGACTGTTAATTCCTTATACCATATTCTACCTAGCATGCTCACCAAACTTCCCAAATATTTACCAACAAGAATTAACCTAGGTATACTGAATTTTCACCTAATTCACAATCAAATACCATCCATGCTTAACCCAAAGCCTGTAGTATTTAAACCACAAGGAAGAAGTGCAATAATATCAAAGCGTTGGAAGCTAGAAACCCAAGACCAACCCTTAATACTGATATGGAAGATAATGGCATGGCTGTGTCACCTGCTGAAACAGCAAATCCTCTCCCTAGAGGGTCTTTGTTCTTTTACTCTGCATTTCCAAATATATATATATGTTAAATATTAACTTGTGCCTCTTTGACCCAGATTCCCAAAAACGTATCAAACAGAGGAAAGGATTCTTCATGGAGTCCACACCACCCAAATTCCCAAAGATGGTTTTAAGAAAAAGATTCCTTTGATGTTTAATAGAATCAGACATTTGGACTAAAACAGCCCTGTCTCTCTCTATCGCCGCCACCACTGCTAACAATTATAAGCTTTCAGTGCTCTGAATAATTCACAATCTCATCTGTTCTACTCAGTGTAAAGACAATGTTGAGAGTACAAGGTCACTTTTTTTTCCCTTCCCAACTACTGGCTTTTCCAATGCCACACCAGTCTGACTGCATGATACACCTAGTGTCTGACACGCTTCTCCCGACAGCTTCGTAACAGGGTTAGTCTATTTAGCTTAGGGTGTAAAAAATAATCAGGGTGCAATGGAGTGTCAGATTCTCTCCACAGTAATAAACACAGGTTCAACATTTCCTCTTCATTTTACCTCAATACGCTGAAAACACCACAGCGTTACCTTTTATTGTAATGCTGACCAATACGATCCACAGATAGATTTAAAATACCAGACTGCCTGGATATTAATGGTATTTTACATATTACCCACATTTTTAAAAAACCAAAATTATAATAACTTTATAAGAGATTAACACCTGTGAATACGCCCCTCTGGGGTCATCTGGAAAATCTTGCAAACGTAGAGTCATGCAACATATAATCTTGGAGTAGAAAGGAAACTGGGAGTCTGGCAATGCTCCGATTTCATTCACTCGTTTTCATCTGAAAGTGATACCAGTCAGAGGAGAGAGGCAGGTTTTGGTAACTCTGAAATAAAACCCTAACCTGAAGTGTTCAATGATTATTTTTTTACTTTAATTAAACTCTCTCATGTCTTATAAACGTAGACTTTGTAAAGGGAAAATATTTTTAAAGTTCTTAAAAGGTAAAAGCCATATAATAAACACTTTCTTTAGGCAGAAAAATTACACCACAAAGTAGTGCTGAGGTAATGCACCTCTCTCTCCCAGACCACAGCTCCACAAACGCCATCAAAAGACCTGCATTTGGACTACGTCTCTGGGTTAATATCTCTTAAACTGCTTAAAAATAACTCCTCAGTATGTTTTTATTGTGAAAAATTTCAAAAATAGAAGAAAAATAAGACAACAAACACCCACATACCCATCACCTCCATTCAAAAATGACTGCCCCATCTGCCCATTCTTTCTTTCCTTTCTGAAGTATTTCAAGGCAAATCTCAGAGAGTATTTCACCCCACCACATCCACTGCAGTATCAAAGGATTCGCTTATTTTTACTCATTCTTGTTAATTTTGGAGAATTCAAATTGGCTCATGCAACTTCTCATCACAGACCATCCTGGACTTAGGAGGAAATTCTACAGATGGGCTCTGCCACTCCATCTCGGGAGCCAACCAGATATATTTACATATGTGTCTTTATCCTAGAAAGTGTACCGAGGAGTCGGATGGCCTGATAAAGGCCTACCACATCTCCATTCATCCAAAAGATGAATGTTCACACAGCACAGCCTTCTCAGTTTTAATGTCATCTCACCTGGGACCACGCAGAATGACTCAATGGTATCTCTAGAAGAAACACAACAGTGAAAAATAATTGCAAAAAAGCAAGGTACATATGATCTGGGTAAACAAAGGCTCCCGTTTTTATTACCACCATCTTAAATTCAGTCAATTTAACATGAAGAAAAGTGTTTATGAAATAGATATGGTTTATCATATTATTTACATTTTATAAGAATGGATTCATGTAATTATTAGACAATTAAACATAAACTTTTAAAAGGAAGAAAGAGCAGATTACTATTATTTATGCTGAAGTCAATTTTTAAAAATGCAGTAAGTATCCAAATGGATCAAAATAGGAAAGCCAGAGCTTTCTAATATTTCCAAATGCCAGGCAGTATTTTCACTGTTAGAAATTGTCAGTAGACTGTTAAAGTGGAAGTAATTCTATTTTAGTCCTTATTTAAAATAATAGTTCATAAAATATATTACTGACATAAGCATGTACTAGGAGATATTTAACTATAAATTTTTTTTTTTTTTTTTTTTTTGAGATGGAGTCTCACTCTGTCACCCAGGCTGGAGTGCAGTGGCGTGATTTTGGCTCACCACAACCTTTGTCTCCTGGGTTCAAGCAATTCTCCTGCCTCAGCCTCCCAAGTAGCTGGGATTACAGGTGCATGCCACCACATCCAGCTAATTTTTGTACTTTTGGTAGAGACGGGGTTCCACTATGTTAGCTAGGCTGGTCTCAAACCCCTGAGCTCAGGTGATCCAACTGCCTAGGCCTCCCAAAGTGCTGGGATTACAGGTGTCAGCCACTGTGCCCGGCCCATTTAACTATAAATTTTTATCCAGTATCTTTTCTGGTTTTCTAACAAAAACTTCAGGTTCCAGACAAGCAAAGGCACATTGGTACTCCACACTTACTTTCACTTACCAATGACAGCCACTTTCGATTGTCATTTTTACATGCTATTAACACACTGAAACTACTCTTGAAGAAAATAATGCACAACTCTCCATAGAAAATAATGAACATTTTATCTTTGCTTCTTTAACACAGCACATGACAAAGCATATACTAATATAATGAAGAAATCAGAGAACTTGATATAAATATCCATATCCTCACTACTGTCCTTGAAATAACTTGGCAATCACCTTGAAAATGCCCATCCCAGGCCGGGCGCGGTGGCTCACGCTTGTAATCCCAGCACTTTGGGAGGCCGAGGCGGGCGGATCACGAGGTCAAGAGATCGAGACCACGGTGAAACCCCGTCTCTACTAAAAATACAAAAAATTAGCCGGGCGCGGTGGCGGGCGCCTGTAGTCCCAGCTACTCGGAGAGGCTGAGGCAGGAGAATGGCATGAACCCGGGAGGCGGAGCTTGCAGTGAGTCGAGATTGCGCCACTGCACTCCAGCCTGGGCGACAGAGCGAGACTCCGTCTCAGAAAAAAAAAAAAAAAGAAAATGCCCATCCCTCCTAATGTTTGGGGTTGGGTATGCCTATGGGAAGGGCACTGCATTGTAAGACTTCTTGACTTTTCATCCAGGTCCACTGGTATTTGAATTATAAAGCATTTTCTAAATGTTGCTTTAAACCACATATTTCTTGTTGATTTTTTAAAAGCTGGCAGTAATAAACACTTGGTTGCTGGACAATAATTACCACACTACCAATTAAAATTAAATTTTAAAATGATGATGGGCCAGGCATGGTGGTTCATGCCTGTAATCCCAGCACATTGGGAGGCCGAGGCGGGCAGATCACCTGAGATCAGGTGTTCGAGACCAGCCTGGCCAACATGGCGAAATCATGTCTCTACTAAAAATACCAAAATTAGCCGGGTGTGGTGGTGCACACCTGTAATCCCAGCTACTCAGGAGGCTGAGGCAGGAGAATCGCTTGAACCCAGGAGGTGGAGATAGCAGTGAACTGAGATCACACCACCATTCTCCATCCTGGGCAACAGGATGATGTATTACTATAACATCTTAGAAATCTGGCACATCTGAGTTATAATTAAGTATGTTGGTTTCTACAGCCAGACGTGGTAGTGTGTGCCTGCAGTCCTAGCTGCCCAGGAGTCTGAGGTGGGAGGATTGTTTGAGCCTAGGAGTACAAGAGCAGCCTGGGCAATATAGCAAGGCCCTGTCTCAAAAAAAAACAACAACTACAACAACAATAAAAAACAACTTGGTTTCTGCTCCTTTGAGCTGAAATTTCAACATGAAAAAAGACTATGGTAGTATTGTTTTCTTTTCAATGTTGGGCTCTATTTAATGTAATAGTGAGGGTTTATAATGCCCAAAAGATCTTTGGGGAAGAAAGGAAGTCTTATTTTCTCGTTCATGTCCAACCTGTGGGAATATCTTTAAATATACCTGTTATTAAAGTGACAATTACATAGACAAATGCTAACAAAATGCATGCTATTATAGTATTAAATATTTCTAAATTGCAGGAAATTCTACCAAGGCTGTCACACTTAATCATTAAAGATAGGATGACCATATGTCCCAGTGTACCTGGATAATCCCCATTAGAGAAAAAAATGATAGTTTTACAACTTAAAGATATGAAGGAGACTGGAGTCAACCTCTTACTCAATGAGTTTTTTTACTTTATTAAAGGGGAACAGGAGGAGTTTGTAGGAGAAATTACCCGACAGATGAGCAGCTGACAATCAGTAGTCCTGCCTACTACTGTGTTCTCCCAGAACCACATCATTTTAGACGTGAAAGAAGTATCTAGTCTAGTGGTTTACAAACTCTGCTTCTCGAGGCTCCTTAGGGGATTTGCTGGTGGTAACTTAGAGGCTACTCGGCAAAGAGGCAAAACCTTCACTCTCATTCAAGAGATCCTCTCCACTCTTACCTGTTTTACATAAGGTTTCCAAAGTTGGCTTAACAAGGTTTGAAGAGACCCCTTTTTGTAGATGATGCCCAGAGAAGTGGCAAGTCCAACTGACCCACCACGTTTGTGGCACAGATGTAATCAGCACAGAGGTGTCTGTCTGGACGGGACTCAATTTTCCATACCACGCCAACTCAGAGGCTGATCTGATTACTGAAATGAGGCTTCTGATGTGCAACAGGAAGAGGAGAAGAAAAGGTCTATTTTTATGCCATGAGTCAGGTTCATACTTAGTTAAGAATAGATTTTCCATAAAAATAGAAATTATCTATTCTAAAATTTTGGTTGAAAAGAATTCCATTCTATGTGAGTAAGAGATAAACTGTCAATGTTCCTCTTTTCTCCTTATTCAAGAGTATATAAATCTCAGTGATTATAACTTCCAGTGACTATGATGGACTGGTTGGAAGCAGTGTCTCTGCCTCCCAAAATGTAGAACACACAGAAATACTGAATAAAATACACATTTTTCAAAAAGTACAATCAAAAAATTTATGTGGCCCACCTTGAAAACAAAAAAGGAAAACCTCTGGGAGCAAGATCCCGTGGGGAACTGAGAGCCTAAAGCAGGGGCCTCGCTAAAGTCAAACGGCCAAAAGAAGTCTCCAACTGAATGGTCACTTAAAGGACAGGAGTTTTGATGTCCACACTGGGTCCAGGAGCTGGGGAAGCTGGATTTTCTCGCTGCATGAACCTGGTGATGAAAAGACACTCCAATCTCTGAGAAAATGTTCAGGAAAAATTCTACTCATGGCTCCATGATCTGGCCATGGAGGTGCTCAGGTCACTGGTGGAGAAAGTCTTTTTGAAAGAGGAGAACCTGAAGTGTCTGCAATGTGTGGGTTTCAAGGCAATATTTTTACAATGCTTGTGAACTCTTGATTGAGATATTAAATAAAAACTGGTATGAAACCCTTAGGGCCCAGCAGAGGCAAATGCAAAAGTATTCTACAGGGACACCACAGAGCTCCTGGGATGTGACCAAAGATGAGTTTACAGCAAAAAATTATAAAGCATATGGAGAAAATGCCTACTTTGTGATCCACCATGGGCAGAAAGCACACTCCACGAACAACAGAAAAAGAGAAGAATCTAAAAAAGATAATCATCATAATAAAAGAAAACACAGACTATATAAATGGCCCATGAGCACTACCTACATCCTTATTTCCTGCTCCCACTTTCTTGTATATATTTAATAATTATGTACACCCGAGTATCTATCTTTATAGACCGCTAGCTCTTTGAGGCCAGGCTTCAACGATGGCTTGTTCATTAAATTGTCTCAAGGCACAGGACCCTGCCTTGCATATGGGAAAACAGGCAATGCACTCAAAACGTCCTCTATATATATGTCGAATACAGGCATTTCATTGCATTTCCAGACTATGAGGAGTACTGATCTATCATATTTTATACTAAAGATGATAATAGTAATTCCAAGTAATCATATTATAAGCAATATATCTCTTTCTTAAGATATACATATATTAACACACACATATATACACATATATACGCATATATAATCTGTCATATTCAACAAAATATTTTAAAAGCCCACACAGAAAAAAGGAAGCCAAATACTTGGCTCTGATGAAAGAGTTAAAGCAAATAAAGACACTGCGGATCACTCAAGGGAAGGCAGTCATTTTAGTAACTGATGTGGGTTTTCTTAGGCTAGCTAAGCAACTTCGAATTGCTGGTTTGTGCAGCGTTGCGAGAGATCCTTCCTTGCTCTTAGGTCCGTGCCAGATCCTTGCAGCGGCCCCTGCCTCGACCTGGTGTGCAATCCCCTCTCTTCTCTTCAAGTGCAGCCTCCAGAGCTTGGCAGCCCTCGGGCTTGTTCAGAGCCTCCTCTTCTGTGGCACTTATTGCCTGTGCTGTTCGTTTCAGCACAAAACATGGAGCCCACAGTGCATGACATAGGGTTTTGTCTTAAATCTTTTGTTATCCCCAAACCTACACTAGCACCATGCTGCACACAGTTAGTGCTCCACCAATTTTCATCTCTATTGATGACAGGCCAGCTCCACCGTATGCGCTGGATGCATTAATCAGATCACAAAATGTCACAGAGGGATGGAGCTGATTTCCAGCTCCTTTTTTTTTTTTTTTTTTTTTTTTTTTTGCACACTGCTGGGGACTTCTGGCACTGGGAAGGGGCATGTAATAAGCCAATGGTCAGGTAGGCCCAGGATATGTGACTTCCAGACACATCCCATTTCCTTTACGATAGTCACCTTCATCATCATACCAACCATAGCTGATGCTGATTGGGGTTCATTATGGACCATGCACTCAGCAGCCCCGGCAGAGAGTTCTTAGTACTATTTCCATTTTATGAGGAAACAGAAACTCAAAGAGGTTAAGCTGCCCAGCTCACCCAGCTAGTACATTTCTTTTTTTTTGAGATGGAATTTCACTCTTGTTGCCCATTTCACTCTTGTTGCCCAGGCCGGAGTGCAATGGCTAGACCTCGGCTCACCGCAACCTCCGCCTCCCAGGTTCAATCTATTCTCCTGCCTCAGCCTCCCGAGTAGCTGGGATTACAGGCATGTGCCACCACACCCAACTAATTTTTGTATTTTTAGTAGAGACAGGGTTTCTCCATGTTGGTCAGGCTGGTCTCGAACTCCTGATCTCAGGTGCTCTGCCTGCCTTGGCCTCCCAAAGTGCTAGGATTACAGGCGTGAGCCACCATGCCTGGCTGCTAGTACGTTTGTTATTGGCAGTTAATTACTTCTCAGTTCTGGTCTGCACAGGAAAATATCAATGGCAAAAGAAACAAACAGGATCCAGGCCAAGAAATGGAGGGTTCCTCTAACAGGGTTGAGGACAGTAGGGAGTGAGTCCCACCAGCTAATTCCTTGTCCTCTCCCTGAGTTGTAAATGTTATCTAAGTATATCTAAGTACTTTTGCACTACTGTTTAAATAAAAGGATTATTCTTAAAATTTCCTCAGGTGCTTAGAATTTAAAATTGCCTGCTGAGCAGCATTTATTGATAGAACTGGACCACTTGGTAAAATAAAGAAAAAAATAGTGATTTTACTGGCAACAAGAGCACTTTTGCCTTCAGTAGTTGGATATGGTAGAGAACTGGGACTCTATTCTATTTTGTCATCCCTTCATAAGGCAACGCCGGACTGCTTAGATAATTCACTTGTCCCCAGGAGACGTCTAGCCTAACAACACAGCCAGAAGGGCCCTACTACTGTGAGTGAAGAGTAGCTATAAAAATAAACAATAATAGCAACCAACATTCCTTTTTTCTGAATGGGAAACTTACTATTCCATCTACCTTTGAGCAACCCACAGCCCAAAATGCTGTGTATAATTTTGCTTTTTAACAGTTTCATATTAAAGAGTGCTTGAAAATACCTGGATTCTCTGAAACAGATGGAAAAGAAGACAATAAAAAAATTAAAAAAACAACAACCCGTGCCCCCCAACTCTATCTCTGTGAACATACTTGCCTAACATAAGGTTTCTCTGAAATGAGATATTTTCACCCCAGGAAAAATCTGTGGATTTGGTTAACATTGCTATCTAATCTGGCACTGCATACTCAACATAAACTAATTCCACCAAACTCCATCTTTTTCTGACCACACTGCAGAATTTCTAAGCCTATTATTGCCTGGTTTACGCTTTTTCATTAAACATTCCCAAGTAATAGGACCTGACCTCACAGAAAAGTTATGTTTTAATATTGCCATTTTATTTTCACATCAGGACATTTTGTTCAGACATAGACATCAAAGACCATTCCCAAAGAGGCCTTTTATAAATGCTTCTTGCTCCTTCCATACTATCCTTCATATTAATGAAAGTAAAATTAACTCAGCTTTTTCTGTTTCACAAGGTAGTCCTGTAAACAACACAGAGCTGAAGTCATTTCATTTTACTTAGCAGACTTTATGCCCAGCAGAGAGATATCAAAGTTTGCCAAGTGGAAAGCTCTATATATACATACAGACGAAATATATGAAATATGTCACTTTGGAAGATAATAAGCAGAAGGTAAACAATAGGAAATCAGATAACCTAAGAAAATTTAGCTGATAATTTTCACTGAAACATTATTTCCTCTAGGCAAATAACATAGTTAAGTGCTGCACATTATTTAAAATAACTGGACAGCAGTGTTTAAAAATATGGCCATGATTAGTTCACGTTCAGTGGGAAAAGACCTTTGATGATTTTATTGAAAATTTTTTTATAATAATGTTTACCGATTCTTGGCATTTAAACAAGTGTAACACTGCAAGTCCTTTGGAGACAGGTTTGCATTCGAGTCAAAGGCTTGACAGAAACCTTATGCTCTTTTCAACACCTTATCACAAATGTTATCTCAAGAGGGCTAGAAGAACGAAAGGCCTAAAGAGTGTTCTGCCCGTTTAAACACTAAAACATGATGTCATGTAGGGTTACCTGATAATCATTTAAGTTTACTTGAATTCTATTCTTTTCACGTGATAAAAGGTCAATGAGAGACATCTGGTTTGACCGTAAAGGGCAAAAACCTCTCATGCCCTGTGCTTACGTGGAAAATGATGTGTCTGCTCTGATGTTACTGGTAGTTCTGTTCCAGGATCACACCAAAGACCCTCTCTTTTCGGATCTGTGGGCTCTCTGGTGCCTAAGCCTGGCCAGCCCCCTCTTTAAATCCCTGCCCAGCTGGAGACTTCTCATTACTCAGGTCTCAGTGCAAATTCACTCCTCAGAGAGGCCTCCCTTATTCCTCTAACACATAACATCTTTAAAAAATTTTTTTGATTGATTGATCGTTTTTTAAACGAGATCAGGTCTTGTTCTGTTGCCAGGCTGGAGTGCAGTGGCATGATCATGGCTCACTGCAACCTCAGACTCCTGGGCTCAAGTGATCCATCCTCTCACCTCAGTCTCCTGAGTAGCTAGCACTTCAAGCACACGGCACCATGCCCAGTTAATTTTTAAAACTTTTTTGTAGAAATGGGTCTTGCTATGCTGCCCAGGCTGGTCTCAAACTCCTGGCCTCAAGCAGTCCTCCTGCCTTGGCCTCCCAAAGCACTGGAATCACAGGCGTGAGCCACCACACCTGCCCCACAACATCTCTCTCTTTTTTTTTTAAGAGTACTTACTATGCTCTGAAATTATCTTCTTATCTGTTCACTTCTCCATTACCCCAGCAAAATACCAAAGTTTCATGAAAACAAGGATCTTTATTTCCACTTTATTCTCAGGGCCTAGAACACTGCTTGTCACACTGCAGGTGTTCAGTCAAAATCTGCCTAAGGAATGCCTGTGCGGTGTTGAGAAAGCCGAGTAATATTTCCACAAATCTGAGGGTGAAAGCAAGTACAATGTAACAGATGCCAGGAACAACGGGAAGAATAAGACACAGTTCTTGCCCTTGAAGAGCTCCCAAGCTGCAAGTGTGATGTCTCATACGTGCCCAGGGGCAAGACCTGCACCTGTTTCTTATGGTCTTTCCTGCTAAACAGGGAGGATGTATAAGAATGGCCATCACACCTGGTTCAGGGGAGCCAGCACACAGGAGGAAACTCTGCCATTACACGAGACGACAATAAAAACTAACCAACTAATCAACAATCCAATTAAATAAAAAATACTGCTGGGTGCGGTGGCTCAAGCCTGTAATCCCAGCACTCTGGGAGGCCGAGATGGGTGGATCACTTGAGGTCAAGAGTTCGAGACCAGCCTGGCCAACATGGTGAAACCCCATCCCTACTAAAAATACAAAAATTAGCCGGGCGTGGTTGTGCGTGCTTGTAATCTGAGCTGTTTGGGAGGCCGAGGTGGGAGGATTAGCTTGAACCCGGGAAGTGGAGGTTGCAGTGAGCTAAGATGGCACCACTGTACCCTAGCCTGGGCGACAGAGCGAGACTCCATCTCAAAAGAATAATAATAATAAATACTAAACCAACAAATAAATTAGAGACTACTGGACTTAAACTCAGAAATTGCCCTTTAATCTCAAGGGATTCTGTTTATGTACTCTAAAAGTAATCATTATCTTGCAAGTTTCAGAGCTCAAATACGAAGTCAAATGACTTCAGCTTTAATTTGGTGGACTTTCTACGTATCTGAACTTATTTACATTTCAGAAACTCAGCATCCACGCCCAGGATGCTGCAGTTAAGCAGGCCTCCTTCAGGTGATGGAGGTAGAACACGGCGAACAAGCGACCCCCGTCGAACTCACCCTCCTCACTCGCCTCTTTCTCTATCCAAACACGTCCTCACTCCACTTTGCCTCTGAACAGTCATCACTGAAGGTGACAAAGCTGTCAAGGACATCTTTATGTTGCCATGTCAAACACTATATTGCTCCTTAGGGCTCAGTGGAAGCGGGGATTCCTGTCATCTCAGGAGTGTCTCCATTCTCCTCTACGGGGAGGGCTTCCTGTGAATTAGGCCTGTCTGTCCTTGCCCTGATCAAAATGCTTTCTTTATGACACTAAATAAAAAATGTAGAAGACTACAATGTACAAAACCAAGTGTAGCTTGTGTGACTTACCTATCCACCAGCCCGAACATTTTCTTAGCCCAGCTTCCCCCAGAAGTTTCTTCTCATGCTACTACCATGATGTTAGCATTTTCTACTTTCTTTGAAGTCTCTTTCCATTTCCTTTTCAGTTTGCCCTGCTCACTCATTCTGGCCTCCAGCAAGACTGTCCCTATATGTTTCTTTCACATTGTTGCTGATTCTTTCTCTTGCTCTAACAAGTCCATTGCAGGGAGAGAGAACACCTGTATGTATACTTGAGAAGATGCTATTCTTATTTAAAGCATTACTAGGAGAAACATCCTTCCTCGAAAGATAACTATTTCCATGCTTTAATCTTTAGAATACAAAGCTCCTTCATTAAATTTAAACCAAAATATTTTTGTAAAGCTCAAATTTCCGAATTGGCATTCCTTCACACTTCTCAATTTACACGTCCCTTTGTCAGAGGAAAACAGGGTATTCACGGCTGGAAATTGCCTTGTGTTGAATGTGGCCTGCTCCTCAAGTCTGAATAGGGTAGGCCAAGCTCTTGGAGTGTTTTTGTCCTGATTTTTCTTTAATTGTTTTGCACCTGCCTTCTAACAGAATGTACACATTTTCCTCTTACAATCAGCATGTACCATTGAAATGCGGTACAATCAATAACAGCTTCCTGGAAGATGTTTGAGAGAATAAGGATATTTAGCCAAAAAGGAACAAAGCAGGGACTTGTACTCATATCCTGTTACTGATTCACTCACAAGAGTAAAGAATAGCTCACCCTGATCAGGCTTCTTGGGGTGAGTTCCCCCAAGTGAATTATCTATCTTTCAAAAATCTGACAGGTATAATTGGAGAATGCAAAATGCTCATCTTCTGGAAATTATCTCAGGTCTAAGAATGTGAACTCTGGAGCCAAACCACTGAGCTTAAACCCCAGCTATATAGCATGTATTAGCAGTGAAATCACAGGCAAATGTCTTAACCTCTTCAGAGCTGTTCCTGACAGCACCTCCCTCTCCCAGGGCTGTCGTGGGATCGACTGAGAGGGCATAGTGCCCAGCACCTGACCCGTGTTCAAACAGTGTTAGTTATTTTGTTATGATTATGTCTGGAAGATCGTCCTGTTTCCACCAGAGGATATTAAACCATATCATCTTCTCCATATTCATCCCAGTTACAACCATCTTCACTGACCACCTGGTTACGCTCCTCTCCTCAACCGTCAAGACTAACTCACAATCAACTGTCTTTTACAAACTTAAATCAGACCTTGTCACTCCCCAGTTTAAAACCCTTCCAGATCCTACAGGACTCATACCACAGGTACCTACGAGTTTCTGACGCTCCCAACCCCTGCACCTGAAGGAAACCATCTCACTCAGCCATTCTCTTTCATGCTGCTTCATTCATGTCACTCACAGCACCTATCCCAAGCTGAAATCATCCCAGTGCACGAACTTTTCTCTTCTCTAGATTATAAACTCCATGAGGGTAGAGACCATGTCTGTCTTCTTCACCGTCAGAGCCCCAGAAGCTCAATAAACGTTCACCAAATAAATAATATTCAGTTTAATCATTATGACTAGTAACCATTACATGAGTGTCGTGCTGGCATGAAGGACTTCCCTGCAGTAATTAAACAGCTTGCCTCTGCAGGAAAACAGTGGCCTAAGCTTGACAAAGTTTGTGAGTTTGCATGTATTTGTCGTAGTTCTGTTTCTGCCCTTGTTCTCGGAGAGTCAGCGTGGTGTTTCCGCAGGCTGGCCTCTAGGAAGATTTGCTCTCATTTCATGTGTTTCTTTATCTGGTGAATCTCGAGCAAGTCTGTCATCACCACGTCTAAACCTGTAGTAAATCAACTCTGTGCGGTTTTTCCAAAGAGCAATGCGTTGTTACTTTAGAGGAATGTGGGAAATATTTGAGACTGCTGGGACATTTATTTTGCTTGCTTAGTAATTCTTGGCTGAATTATAGTGTGGAGGATTGAGATTAATGACCTACAGTTAAGTGAGTCGTTATTATGGAAAAGAATGCAAACTAAATATTTTAGTCTATGCAACCTTTGCAAAAATACGTCGATTCAATAAATAAGACATCTATACCTCGAACTCATGTAGGTGGAAATGGGTAGACCAAAATTTTGGGTTATGTTCACTATATAATAATTCACCCTATATTTTTATATCTCTGTTGAGAGCTGTGTGGAGTCAAACCACATCTAATCAGCTTAAACTGGCCGAACGGTCACGAACACTGCGCAAGGGCAGAGCTGCTGCCTGTTCACACACCCTCCGTGAATTCACCTGGCAAATCCCTGCTGCATCTGCTCTCACAGAAAAAATTAACAATAAAAAGCATCTCAGAGCTGAGATTAGACTTTTAGACCCTCCTGCGCGATAATCCTTTCTTCGACATTGACTTTCTTTGTGGGGTTTGACAAATCAGCTTTCTCCTCTATGATACAGGGATAATAATGCTTTAGTCAAATGGATGCTGTGAGAATTAATTACTGTTATACAATTTATTGAAGACGGGAAGCCCCGTAAAAATATTGCCACTGCTTATAGGATTGAGGTTCCGAGACAAAGGCATCACACATAGCAAAGAAATCAAAACATCTCCAAATCCCCACTGTTTCCCTCTCCCAGTGTCCTCCTTCTTAACTCAGGTGAAAACTAGGCAAAATAATTTTCAAGGACACGTCCCCTTCTTCTGTGACAAGAATTGAAATGCACCACTGGACCCACCTGTTCCTGATGTCCTGCACCTCCACCCATGCATGGTGGAAGGATGGGAAGGTCTTATTTACCGATGAGGATTGCAAGGGGGAGAAAAAAGAGCTTTTGTTTCCTATGCAATTCTTCTGACCCTGAACCAGGGTCTTTCTCAATCAATGGATGCCCTAAAGACTAAATTTCAGGGAAAGGTCTTTTCAGCAGCACTTAGGAAGCGGGTGGTTAGGCTTTGAAATGTCAAGAAAGAAGAATAAGTCCTGCTGTAAGGCGATAACTAGCTGGTTATAAAGATTGAATCCTGTTCTACGGAAACAGGATCGGTTATAATAAACACTAAGAGCCCTCAAGACACTGGTTGTCTTAGCAGGAGGAATTTCTATGTCCTGAACTATAATTTTAAAATGACCAGAGATAAGAGAACATGGGTCCCACAGGAATTAAAGATGGCAGGTATTTGATTTTGTTCCAAAACCAAAATAAAGCAACAGAATGCAAAATACTACCTATTATCAGTGCTTGTATGACGCTTGTTTTTATACAGTGTCAATCAACCCAGGATCCACAACTTAGGTTGAATGTAGGGATAATGCGATTTTCAGGGGGGTTTCATAGTAGTGTCAGAGACACTGCAATTTTGAAGTGAGCTCTAAGAATATTAAAACATTAAGAATATTCTGACTATAGATTCTCCATCTTTAGAGGATCCAGATTGTAAGCATTGATGAATGTAACCTATCAGGTTGTACACAAACATTTCCTGAAAGTGAGAATTTTGAGTGTGTAGCTTAGGCCTCTGTAGATGTCCTTCTATCTTGGTCCCCCATGCTATTTCTTTCTTTATTTTGTAAACCAAAAATAAAATCCTAAGCCTCGAACAGACTGAACAGATGCCACTCTGAGCCAAGGGGACCCTGGAGAAACCTGAAAAACTGAATTCCAGGTCAAGACTGGAAGGGAGGTCAGACATGCCTCCTATACCTTCTCCCTTTGGAGTTTAGCCAAAACTGACCAGCACTAACGTTAAAATAGAAATCATAAGACTAATGAAACAAGATTCTTTGTGTAGCAATAAGATACCAAATTCCACCTTCAGTCTGGAATAGCATCACATGACAGATAGCAGACCTTGAAGGAAATAAAAATATTTTACCCCCAAATATATTTCTTTGTCATATTCTTAAATGAACCTGTAAAGCCATCTTTCGTGGGGGGAATTAGCATCTACAGAGAATTTCCATTAATACAGCCGGGATTAGGATCTAAGAGAGGTTAACTAAGAGTGATACCTTCTAAGGTCTGAAAAGAGACATTTGCCATCTATTCTCTCTGAAGGCTGCTACCCGGAGGCTTCGTCTACATAACAAGAACCTCGGCTTCTACAACCCCCCTTATCTTAACTCAGATATTTTTTTCCATTGACTTCAAGTCTTTAGACAAAGCTTAACTCTTTCAACCAATTGCCAATTAGACAATCTTTGAATCTACCTGTGATCTGTAAGCCCCCAATGCTCCCTATCCCCACTTCTGGAAGCCCCAACTTTCTGGACTAAACCAGTGTATACCTTACATGTGTTGACTTATGTCTTTGCCTATAACCCCTGTCTCCCTAAAATGTATAAAACAAAACTGTGAGCCAACCTCCTTGGGCACATTTTCTCATGACTCCCTTGAGACTGTTCCCCGAGCCATGGCCATTCATATTGGCTCAGAATGAACCTCTTTAAATCTTTTACAGAGTTTGGCTTTTTTTCATCAGCAGTTTTCCCTTAATTATGATAACTGGGTGTGCTTTTCCTTAGAAAGAGGATATGGATTAGATAATCCTCAAGGTTCTCTCCAATCTTTCTTTCCAAGAATTAGTCCCCCTTAGCTTTGAACCTTAGATGGAGAGGAAGTCAAGCAGGGCGACAGCCAGAGTTTGTCCAATTTTTAGATCTATAAAGGGGAGGGGGCCTGTACAGGGAGGATCTGATTCCTTGTTGGCTCGGGTGACATCTTCTCTCAGTGATTGTCTACTTAATTCCTACACTCAACAGCATTTAGAGAGTCACTTCTGGGCACCAAGTCTTTAACTTTCCCTTGGCCAACTGTCCAGTACTCTCACATCTATATTTTGTGAAAATAAATCATTTTGCTATAATGTCTCCTTCCTCTACGATTTTTCCTTTCTTGCCCCTGCAGACATCTGAATCCCTTTCAGGGTTTAGTGGCTGGGGCTTATCCTCACTCATCCATGCTCTGATTCTGTCCTCACAAAAACACCCCCAAAGACCAACACAAACACTGCCATAGATTTACATCCACGTCAAAGGGATGGGTAATCTCCCAAACCTGTCAAAAATTAGCATTTCTGAACTGTCCATTTCAAGAGCTCTGTATTAATATCGTGAGTCATTTGAATACTATTTTTTTTTTAAAAAAGAGCAAAGTTTGAATATATTCAACATCTTTGTTACAGGACAAAGAAATATGTTACAGGAAAGGGGTCCCCATCCAGACCCCAAGAGAGAGTTCTTGAATGTCACGCAAGAAAGAATTCAGGGCAAGTTCACAGTCCAAAGTGAAAGCAAATTTATTAAGAAAGTAAAGGAATAAAAGAATGGCTACCCCATAGACAGAGCAGCCCTGAGGGCTGCTGGTTGCTCATTTTTATGGTTATTTCTCGATGATATGCTAAACGAGGGGTAGATTATTAATGCCTCCCCTTTTTAGACCATATAGCAGAACTTCCTGATGTTGTCATGGCATTTGTAAACTGTCAGGGTGCTGGTGGGAGCATAGCAGTGAGGACAACTAGAGATCACTCTTGTTGCCATCTTGGTTTTGGTGGGTTTTGGCCGGCTCCTTTACTGCAGCCTGTTTTATCAGGAAGGTCTTTACGATCTGTATTTTCTGCTGAACTCCTATCTCATTCTGTGACTTAGAATGCCTTAACCATCTGGGAATGTAGCCCAGTAGGTTTCAGACTCATTTTACCCAGCCCCTACTTAAGATAGAGTTGCTCTGGTTCACAAGCCTCTGACACATTTCCCCCCTCCCTTTTATAAGAGAACCCTTAATTTTAAGGGTTGCAGAGGGATGAGGATTCATCTTTTGTAACCTTTTTAAGCTGAATAGGTGCAATGATATTTTTGCCTAAGTATGAGGGTCTTTTACATTTAGGGTAGAGAGGAGCTCAGTCAGAAAGCATTAGTATGGTAAGGTTTATTCATAACTCTTGAGTTTCAACAAAAGGTGATACTGGAAGATTAGTAAGTGTTTAAGAAAACATTCAGTAAGCTTGTCCTGTATTCCTTGTCCTGTATTCCTATACAAAGAGTATATCAGCAATATATTCCACAAGAGTAAAGTAAAATAAGTACAGTTATTTCAAGTAAACTAAATTAGAAGGCTTTTTTATGAACTGGGTAACTATTGGAACTAAGTGACATGGGGTTGTTAGCTGATTGTAATGTGCCCAGAATTAGAATACTGATCAGATTTTTACATTACCCATCCCTCTTGTTTCTTCCGAGCAACAGTCAGAGATCACTGGTTGGTTCACAGGAATAAGTAGGGTTAGCCTAGATTGCAGAAACAAACTTAAAAACAACTGATGAGACTAGAATCTAGTAACAAGTATACTATAGTTTTTGAAACATAATATTTCTCTCTCTGGTTTCCCATTTTTATTAAAGACAAATCATGGTAAGACTGATTTGCTTTATTATACTTGGGATGATTATTTGTATAAAGTGTAGCAAGAATAATTATTTTTCACATAAGCTTTTTTTTTTTTTTTTAATTGGCTTTGATGGAACTTTGTTCCACAGAAGGAATTTCAGATAAGACTTTTTTAAAGCTGAGCCAAGCCATGGGTTTGTATCCTCCAATATCTGTGAATTGGGTAAATTTCTTTTCTCTTGAAGTCCCAAGATAACTTGAGGCTTCTGGACCTGTTAGAAAGTGACATTTTTTTACTTACCACAGGCTAGAAATCCTGTACAGGGACTGTTGTAGGCAAGGTATGAGGCTGGTTC
Source organism: Symphalangus syndactylus (assembly GCF_028878055.3). NCBI lineage: Eukaryota > Metazoa > Chordata > Mammalia > Primates > Hylobatidae > Symphalangus > Symphalangus syndactylus. Next base: position 155,452,465 of record NC_072426.2, on the reverse strand, counting down.
CCTATGGGGCTTGTATTGGCTCTACAAATTAAGTTTAATTCCTTAAAGGAAAACACACTATTCCAGTCAAAGCCTTGGCAAAATAACCAGTTTTTCCAATTGTGTCCTGTTACAAAAGAAAACAGATTCTTATTGCACCTATGCAAATAATTATATTGCTATAAGTTAAGAATACTGACAACTAGTTTCTAAATTCTGGAGAAATCAGGTAGAGAGAAATAAATATGCCTTAAATTTTGTTCATAGGCATACACTCAACTGTTAAAAGCGTAAATAACTCAAAAGAAAAGTTTTCTTTACTCCGAAAAACAAAGGATTAGCAACATTTCAAGCAAAGTCAAAAAGATTTAGACCTCATCAGTTTGGTCCATGTAGTTAACTTTTGTTTGATAGTTATGAACAGTTTAGTTTTCTATGAGAGTTTTGGAAGTTTTTTCCTTTATTTTGATGTTACAATCTCCAAAGTTATTAGAAAACCTACATTTAAGAACACCTGCTAGAGTTCTATAGTTGATTATAAACCACCTTCTAAAGAGGATTAAAACAAGACAACAATCGTCTGTGGATGATAAAAAGTTTTAGGACAGCCACTATTAAAGCCACAGTTGATAAGGAAATTTGGTTACTTCTGTGGCACACAAAATTTTACATAACAATTATAATTATTAATAACATACACTAAATTATATTAGAATTATAGGAGTTTCCCATAACTTTGGAACATATGCCAATAACACATTTATGCAGATATACTCCAAATAAAGCAAAACACCATTTCACATTTAATAATGCTTCCTGTATGATTTTTATATCAAATATGCCAAATTTTACCTTTATATTAATGTCCTATTAATGTTAAACCCAATTTTTAATAAAGCCTTATAGATATATTTACCTAATTGTAATGTTTAACCATAAGGTAAGATTCTTATAAACCTTTTATAACCCTTTTTTTGTGAAAGAGCAGATTAATGCTTTAAGAAAAACCTGCTGTGCTTCTATTCCAATGTTGAATTTGCAGAAAAACTGAATAATACCCTTTTAACTTTAGCCAGTATATGTTCACACACACTCTCTTACAATTAATTTTTAGAAGTTTTCTACAACTTGTTTAAACCTAACAATTCTTTAACATTTTCATTTAGACAGAAAAAAATCCACATTCCCATGACTTCCTACAATCTTTTACCAAAATCACATTTTACTTTCTTTACATACCTTGCAGGTAAAATTGTTACTTTAACAGTTTTAATTACGTGTGATAATGCTAACTCTTAGCAACTTCTATTTTTGGTGAAAACCATAGTCAATTCAAGATTTTAATTATGTACTAGATGTGAGGTCTATCCAGGCAGAAGTGCAGATAATAGCCGACTCTCCAGCACAGCTAGGGGGCATGGCTAACTCCACATGTCCCCCAGGCCTTAACTAGAATCTAATGGTAGGTAAGGTAGGTAAATTTTAAGGTAGGTCAATTGAACAATTTTTTAAAAGTTAAAGAGGCAGTTTATGATCTTAAAGCATTTAGCAAACTTAATATTAGACTTGCATAATTTACACTAAATGTTTTTGTTTTTATTTTATCAATAATTTTTAAAGCTGTTTTTATTTCTCAAAGATTACTAAAGTTACATGAACCAAAAGGCATTGCGGTTTTTATGTCGCTTTTAAAATATTTGATTTAAGCACTTATTTTTATTTAAGCCAATCAATTAGAGCTCTTTTATATAAGCACTACACACAACACATATATAGCTACACAGAAAGACAGAAGATTACAATAGTTGTAAGATGTTTTATTTGCCAGCTTTTAAATTTTTTAATTGGATGACTGGCTTCAGGGTGGAGCCGTTGGAAGAACAAGGCCAGCATGCCGTTCTAGGGCCAAAAAAGCAGCAAATAAGCAAATAAGCAGCTGAAGGCAAAGACACATCCCCAAAATTAAGGGTGCCATTTTACACTGATTCCTGGATTCCCACAAGGAGGGAAATACTAAGGGAGAAGACGGGACCGTGATCCTACCCTGTATTTCATTGCAAGGCAGCCCAAAGCCAATCAGCCCATTTTGTCATCAGCCCATCCCTCATGGGAGTCTCATCTCCAGCGTGCGGTGGAGATGGTTCCTTATCTTCAGGTGGCCAAGAACACGCTTCTCTGATCCAAGTGTGCAAAGAGTCAAGTATCCCTCTATCATTACTATTAGCCATCCCTTAAAGTATATTTCTTACCTAGTTATTACACACCGAAGCTCTCTTATAATGCTAAGTAATTTCTGATACCCCCAAAACTCAAAAATGTCAGATAACACAATGCAAAACAGAACAGAGCCTTTGATTTTGAGAGGGATCTACCTGCCTTTAATTCCTGGGCTTTCATGAGGAAAACAGAGGTTTTTTCCCAAAACGGAGTCTGTGGTGCCTCCTCTGTTTTTTTCAAGGAATCCCAGGCTACCAGAAGTTATCTTAGGGCCTCTCGTGTGTGCATTAAGAGTGACAAGACCAAAAAAAAGGGAGAAAAATAATTCAGGAGACTGAGAAAAAAAAAACATTTTCAGAAAAACAAGTTCCAAGAAGAGGAAAACATAAAGGCCTTTTAAATATAATTATAGTTTGTTTATCCACTTCTAATTAAGCTGACTTTTAACCACAGTGCTCTTTAAAAAAGAAATCCTTTCATATTTCTTATTACCCAACTTTAGCCACGCCAAGTGGCCAATATTTTTAGTTGTTTCTGAACTTTACCAAAGGTAACCTCCAAGGTGCTCAGAGAAAGGAAAATTTAAAACACTCCATGGAGAAGAGAATAGACAAGGTCATGCAGATACCAAACGAGAAATGACTTACTTTCTAGATGGAGAATTAAACCTGGACTGCCACTGGGAAAGGGCAAAAAGCTTAGCTATTGAGCTACAGCACAGGACAATCTCTTGTTTTTTTTTTTTTTTTTTTTTTTTTTCCCAGAAGAAGTCTAGAGTAGTTAATTTTGAGATTGCAAAGGCTTTTAACTATTTAATAAGATTTTTAGAGATAGCTATGACATGAACCCTCAGATTCCTGTTCCCTGGAAGGCAGAGACCAAGAGAAAGTACCGCCACATGGTTAAAAGGTTAAGTTCCCAAGGATATAAAACAACGTGGAGACTTCATCCAGTTTTTTGTTTGTTTCAGGGACCTCCAGCCAAGTTTGTTACTGACCAGCTTGCTGGGTCGTAAAAGCGGGCTTACAGGTGTTCTAAGCCCACATTTTATCCTGAAGTACCCCTCAACACAGAAAAACGAATTCATAGCACAAAATACAACAGCTTAAGTCTAGCCTTAGAATTCTTTTTCGCATTAATCCAAAGTTTACAGAGGAGATAAACACTGATTTTTTTTGTTGTTTTTTCATTCATTTAACCATTTGCACAGAGAGAGAGAAGCCAGAAATCTGACTGGTAAGGTATTCTTACCCTTTGCCGGCAAGCCAGGCTTCTGGGTTCCCTTTCCCTGAGCGGCCCTAGTGATCCGGCTTGCGGCACCATGGCCCTGGGGGCCAAGCCGCAACATGAAGAAAAATTATTTTTTTTTCGTTCTGGCCAGAGCAAAATACAAGTGATAAACATAGACATTAGCCACTCTGCTGAGTCCTCAATATCAAATTGGCAAAGCTTAAATTTGCCCCTAGATGGGTGAGCCCCGTCATCTTCAATCCAACCTCTGACTTCAGAGTTTTGACACGTGGTCTCTGAGCAACATGGTTGCCCTGAGTAACAGAGAGATAAGAAAGGGAAAGGAGCGAGTCAAAAGCACTGTCCGTGGCAGGGTGGGCAAGGCGAAATGCTCAGGGAGGCCAGAGGGAGACCTACCATTGCAGCGACACTGAAAAGTTCAGGCGGCTGCGGCTGCTGTCGTGAAGGTAGGGGGGGATCTACCCATGTCCCTCAATCCTGTACACGCCTTACCCCGTCACCCACAACCATTAGTAAAGAGTGCAAGGCAGATGAATCCAAAGAGAACAGCAGTTAACATCTCATAGTGCCAAAGCTGTCCTTAGCAGAGGCGGAGTTTATAGAGAGGGGCCTCTAACCCCCTAAATCTTACAAGGGACTCTAACCCTCCTAAGTTGGGCCTCTAACCCAAGGTCAAGCATCCCTGCCTTTTATTAAGAGGGCAGGATCGAGGCACATGGGGAGCTCCCCTAAGCTGGGCGACTAGCCCAATCCCATTATTTACCCAGGAACCCACTACTTATCCACAGTCACCCAATCAGTGCTGCAGTCTATTTCCTTTGGGTGGGGGGTCTCCTCTTTGTGGTTTGCAAGAAGATGTTATAGGACCCCAACAATCCCTGACCCCACAGCTCAGGGTTTCTGCACTACAGTCCCTTCGTGGTCGCCAGACATATGTTACAGGACAGAGAAATATGATACAGGAAAGGGTCCCCATCCAGACCCCAAGAGAGGCTTCCTGGATCTCACGCAAGAAAGAGTTCAGGGCGAGTCCACACTGCAAAGTGAAAGCAAGTTTATTAAGAAAGTAAAGGAATAAAAGAATGGCTACTCCATAGACACAGCAGCCCCATGGGCTGCTGGTTGCCCATTTTAATGGTTATTTCTTGACTATACGCTGAACAAGGGGTGGATTATTCATGCCTCCCCCTTTTAGACCATAGGATAACTTCCTGACGTTGCCACGGCATTTGTAAACTGTCGTGGCGCTGGTGGGAGTGTAGCAGTGAGGACGACCAGAGGTCACTCTCGTCACCATCTTGGTTTTGGTGGGTTTTCGCCGGCTCCTTTACTGCAGCCTGTTTTATCAGCAAGGTCTTTATGACCTGTATTTTGTGCCAACCTCCTATCCCATCCTGTAACTTAGAATGCCTTCGCTGTCCGAAAATGCAGCCCAGTAGGTTTCAGCCTCATTTTGCCCAGCTCCTATTCAAGACGGTGTTGCTCTGGTTCACAACGCCTCTGACATGTCTGTAGAATAAGTAAATAGCTCGTGACATTTTAATAAAATTTGCTAATTACGTCTTTCAAATTTCATTTAGTTGTGTCATTTATTTATTACAAATGCCATGTAGCCATGAGATATCAGGTATGGCACTTAATTGCTGTTAAAAAAATGCAGTTCTTCCTTCCTTATCTTCACACACCTCCATGTCCGGAAACAGGGTGCTCATGCCTCCTGCCTTTCTTTACAAAGGAAACATTGATACCAAGATTAAGATCAGGTGGTGACTCATGATCTTGGTAATTTTTATTCAGAAAAAGGATTAAGTGACGGCAGCAATTTGGGGATCCTCAAAATCAACTATGGATGTTTTCAAATGAGCCTTTACTCTGGTCCTGGTGGAAGGCTGCCTGCACGATCCACAGTGACCTGGAGGTGTGTGAAGTGTGTGTATGCAGTAAAGTTATACCACATGATTTGACTGCATAGACGATGTAATACGTAATGGCACATGTAAGACAATGACCCAATGTTTAAACCAACATCCCGGTGCGTTAGGACTGGGCAAGCAGGAGCACCAGCAAAGTGGTCTTGGTAGGCACTGCCCCGATTTGGATTTGGATAGTGCTGCTCTTACCAAAGGCTTTGCTGGAACAAATTTTTGCAAGTAGTCTTCAAAGCTAATATTGTATTCTATGGCTTCTCTTATTCTGTCAGATAGAGGCCATTGCTCTTTAAAAGTACATTTGTTATTTGAAACACCTAAAAGTTTAAAGTTAAGTCACATCAATAAGGCGTGTATGACAAAACACTGAGGGACAAACATGGGGTGCTGACATTAATTAGCCCACATTCCTGCGTGTCCCCTGACCTGGCTGCCACAGGGGAGACATCACCTTCACGATGCTGGAACAGCCATAACTGCCCAAGGTGAACTCTCTGAAGGGCAATGTTCATTTTAGTGCTGGAGTTCTGGAAGGTTTTGTTTTAAAAATATTCAGCCTTTTAGAATTACAACTCACAAGCTTGTAACACTGAGTGTCCAAATCAGTGTCTGGAACTTCAGTGCATGCTAAATAAGTATGTGTTGAATGGATGAGTGACTAGTTTGAAAAGAATGAATTAGGCCAGGCACGGTGGCTCATGCCTGTAATCCCAGCACTTTGGGAGACTCAGGCAGGCAGATCACGAGGTCAAGAGATCGAGACCATTCTGGCCAACATGGTGAAACCCCGTCTCTATTAAAAATACAAAAATTAGCTGGGCGTGCCGGTGCGCACCTGTAGTCCCAGCTACTCGGGAGGCTGAAGCAGGAGAATCGCTTGAACCCGGGAGGCAGAGGTTGCAGTGAGCTGAGATCACGCCTCTGCACTCCAGCCTGGGCAACAGGGTAAGTCTCCGACTCAAAAAAAAAAAAAAAGAAAGAAAATAACGAATTAAGCTCTAGATACTTTGTATTTGCTATTTCCTGGCATTGGGATAACTGTTACAGTTCACTAACTGATGATTTTTCATAGTTGTCAGTATTATATGAGTTTAGTATGTTGATTTGGTTTTCTCTGTTGTAGATAGTATGTAAGAATAACTCATCTATTTGTCAGTGAAGGCTACACTTATAGAGAAAGTAACCATATGAATAAGAAACAACCTTTATTTGAAAAATCTGAGCTTTCTTTAATAGAACCATTTCAGAATTGGGGATAAATTATCAAAAACAGAAGTATAAAAAAACTGTTATTACAGACTGTCCCCAACTGTATAATTCTTATTATAGCTAAGTATTATTTAGTAGGTGATAAATTTACTACAGTAGGTTATTATTAAGTTGGCTATGTGGAGTTGCTAATTTTGATACACTTTTTTTGTTCTTTTTCATATTACTAGTTAACACAGTAGGAAAAAGGAACACTTAAAAATGGCTTTCTTAGGAGAACCTTCATACACTGTTGGTGGGAATATATATTAGTATAGCCACTATGGAAAACTATGTGGAGGTTCCTCAAAAGAACTAAAAACAGAACTACCATATAATCGAGCAATTCCACTACTGGGTATATATCCACAAGAAAGGAAGTCAGTATATGGAAGAGAGATCTGTGCTCCCATGTTTATCCCAGATCTATTCACTATAGCCAAGATATGAAATCGCCCTAAGTGTCCATCAACAGAAGAATGGGTAAAGAAAATCTGGTACATATACATAATGGAATATTATTCAGTCATAAAAATTAGTGAAATCCTGTCATTCACAGCAACATGGATGGAACTGGAGGACATTATGTTACGTGACATAAACCAGGCACAGACAGACAATGTTCCATGTTTCTCTCATATGTGGGGGCTAAAAAAGTGGATCTCACCAGAAACCAAGAAGAGTAGGGGGTGAGGGGAAGATGAAGAGAGGTTGATAAGTGGGTACAAATATACAGTTTGATTGATAGAAAAAATAAGACCTAGTGTTTGACAGATCAGTAGGGTAACTATAGTTTACAATAATCTATTGTGTATTTCAAAATAACTACAAAAGAAGAATTTCAATATTTCCAGCATAAAGAAAACTATTTAAGGTGATGGATATCCCAGTTATACTAATTTGATTTTTACAAATTATATGATTGTATTAAGTGATCAGATGCATCCCCAGAATATGTACGTCTGTTACATATCAATAAAAAAAAAAGTTAAAAAATAGGCTGAGTGTGGTGGCTTACACCTGTTCCCAGCACTTTGGGAGGCAGAGGCAGAATGACTGCTTAAGCCTAGGAGTTCAAGACAAGCCTGGGCAACAAAGGCAGACCCTGTCTCTACAAAAAAATTTAAAAATTAGCCAGGTGTGGTGGTGCGCACGTGTGGTCCCAGCTACATGGGAGGCTGAGGTGGGAGAATCGTTGCAGCCCAGAGGTTGAGGCTGCAGCGAGCCATGTTTGTGCCACTACACTCCAGCCTGGATGACAGAGCAAGACCCTGTACCAAAATAAATAAATATATAATAAAGGACTTTCTTAGAATATTCATAAAAATAACTTGTAAAATATGAAAGCTGTTCCCTGAGGTGTTCTATAAATTATCTGTGGAAAGCTAAGTAACACAGTCAGATCTGCTTACCTTAGCCAACAGCCAGGATCTCCAGAATTATAACAAACATACCCTTTATAGACAGCTCTCCACTCTGTTACCTAGCTTTATTCTTCTCAAATACACCTTCACCATCTTTTAGCTTGGGGTGCCACTGAAATGTGGAAAACATAACTGGCTTTATAGACAAAGGTATCTGCCTTCTCTAATTACTAAAACATTTTAAAGATATTTGTTATTCTCCAAAACAAATGCAAAACCAACCAAAGTAAAAGCACGGCACTCCAAAAATAGCCAGAGTTTTCAGTACAAATGGAAGTGTTTAAATGTTGAGTTTCTGGAGCCATTTCCAAACAACCAAAGCTTTGTCCTTCTCAGACTGATGTTTATGTAACCAACGATGGATGAGAAGAGGAGAGGAGTGAGTTTCTTTGTCAGGCTACTACTCTCAACTCCTGACATTAGTTTAATAGGTAGTCGCTGCATAGTCTCTTACAAAAATGATTTTGTAAGATGGTTGTAAAACTCAAAAGATTTGCTTTTTACATTGTGGGACTAAAGGCTATAGCACATACAAGTAACACAAGGTGAAACTCAGAAAGCAATGAAAATATCTTATTCTGACTTCTTACATAACAATACCTTTTTCTTTGAATTGCAAATTAGCCCTTGGCCAGTTTCTTCTTTGCTGTATTTTTTTTGAGAGGGAAAATGGCTTTCTTGCAAACACTAAGCAATTGAAAGTATGCGGTCATTGAATGCCTAAATGAAAAATGCAATGAGCATTTGTATGTACTGACATTGTTCTTTTCACAGAGTGTAAGACAGAAAAATGAGTCTGCTTTTCTCCCTGAGTATTCTCTTTGGATATAAGTCATTAATTGTCTAATGAAGTCATTATAAATTGTTAAAACAGTTCATATAAAGTGTTTGGTGAGGTTTAGCAAACAATCTGTTTACCATTAAATTTGTTTACCACTAAATTCAGTAATAAGCTCAGAATTGAGAAAAATAGATGTAGTAGGATTTAATTTAGAATAAAAAATACACACACATGTTTGTAAATGCATAAAAACGACTGGAAGTATATGCTATATACACTATTCTATATAGTTTATGTATTTATTTTATAGACTATATATTTTATGTGTGTATATATCTATATATATCTATATATCTACACACACACACAATTTACATTTATTCTTTATGCATTTATACTACATACTCCTGAATTCTGAGAATAGTTTTCAATCAGGACACATTAAGATGTCGCTAATAGAGTAAAAAGGACAAAATAGCAATAAGATTTATTGGTGGGTGGGGGAAGGGAGTATGATATAAATGGCAAATTCTTGTTCCTTTTCCACTAGATACAGCATTGTATGGGGACCAGATGAAGAGGTTTGAATCTCAGTTCTATTATATAATGGTTTTATGACCTTGTGCAAGTTCTGTACCTTCTCTGAATCGACATTTCTCTTCAGTAAAACGAGGGCGGTAATACCCATCTCAAACGGCTGCTCTTACATAACAAAACACCCTCAGGTAATCCAATGGCTCCTTTTGTTCTTGGTGATTCCTGTCCCTTTCCTTCACTAATCACAACTTGCCTCAGGTTTCTGCAAGTTAGTTAAAGCCACAGAAATGCATCCTTGGGCAGTGTTGATACATAATATACTAAGTCCTCTAGATGCTCACACTTCTGGCACCTCACATACTCTGTTCTCTTAATTCACTTTCATTATTTTGCTTTTTTCCCAACAGACTAATTGTTTTGGAGACATTACCGCCATGACCCATTCCAAAGAGTCATTATCCAGTGTCCTCTAAGGTCTGGAGGACAGTCACAATCAGATCCATAGGTGGACCTTGAAGGGCACCACTGCGTAACTTGCAAAAAATACCTATGTGTATATAACACACGCAAACACACACACATATGCATATCTGCTACATGTGAATGCAGACATTACCATTAAGCAAAGGTTCTCAATGGGTGGTCTCAGTCTGTCAGCATCAACATCAACATCACCTAAGAACTTGTTAGAAATGCAAATTCCGGAGCCCCATCACAGATCTATGAAATTAGAGTCTAAGATGGGATCCAGCGCCCTTAACAAGCCCCTTCCAGTGATTCTGCTGCAAGCTCAAGTTGGAGAACTGCTGCCAAATGTAATAACCATTACACCCTATGGTAGCTACAAACTGCAAGTAAACCTTGAATATATTCACAACCTTTTTTTTGACACCAATTCTACTCTAAGGGAGCTCTACGTGAAGCTGAGAGAAGAAAATAATGGCACTCAGGGTACCTTTTTTTTTAATAGTTATTTTTAAAGCAGTGTTTGAAAGAAGAAAAGAGTAAGCTAAAAATAATAATCCAACAGAATTTGGCCTACAACGATTTCCATTTAATTTGGCATTATATTGGGCTACATTACAAATGGAAATGCTCCAACACAGCTAAAATCTTGTTCTATATAGTAACAAGAATATCAAAATTCATTAAAAAATTTAAATAAACATCTGAAATAAAATCCATAACTGCAATGCTATGATCTTTTTTTGGACGAGTGGATCAAAGACCTAAGGCTACTTTACAAGATAAAAGGAGAAAAGCAAAATTACAAGGGATGACTTGACCAACTCATGAAACTCGTATTGAGATTCTTCATGGACAATATACGCACATTTTGAGAGTTTTAGGATCTTAAAAGGCAGACGAATGCATTTTCAGTTTACAGTTTTATCTGTAGGATATAGCAGCAAATGTACATTCAAAAAATTAACTGCTTATATATATAGTCGGTGGTATGGTTATGACCTTTATTCTAAGATGGGGCAATTTTGTTAGTTCAGAAGAAAGTCTTTAAGTTACTAAATTTTTCCTGATTAGTATATCATCTGCCAATCACACCTTATGTGGAACTAGCCCCACAATGAAGACAGGCTGAGATGGAGCCCATAATCGATTCAAATTTCATCTATTCTTCTTTAAAGCTATGTCCAAAGGGGAAAAAGACAATTATCCTGCACATTTTATTCTTATAACTTTTGGGTCGAAATAATTTAGAATTATCAGAATAACCTCAAGAAAGCCTAGAAGTGAAGAACATCATCATTTTGCAACGGTTGGAACCTACACGTACATCCAAGAGACAGTGCGGAGTGGGCAGGGCCCTTGGCAGAGTGCCAGAGTGCACAATACACCCTTAATGGGACTGCAGAAACAGGAATGCAGGGCTTTGAATGGAGCAAGTTGAATAACAGAATGATGTACAAAGAACAGCGAAGAAAGAATGCATAAAGGATTTAAGGGGACATGAGAGTTAAGACGTGGCGTAGTGAAGGGTTGAATATATCCAACGTTTTTAGAAAATAACTTTTCAGTACTTCAGTCTTCTCATTTAGGAAAAAAAAATGTTAACAATGAAGGATGCAAATTTTTAGGACTGTGAAAGAACTAGTCTTCATCACTCTAATTCTCTGAACCCATTCTCTCCTCTATACACATATGCCCAATTCTGGCAGGCTGTGCGACCTCCCAGGAAAAAATCTCTCTGGCTGCTGCTGGTCATCCCAGGGACACACACACTGCCATCTCCAGGAGTCACCACAGTGCCACAGTGATCTCTGACTCAGATCTAGCTGGACTGCTGGCCATCAGGTAGTTGCTAAAGATGCTTGCGTGAAACACAAGCCATCTTGGAGTCTTGGAATCTCTATTGAAAAGCATAATATACCATAATCCTCTGTAAGTGTTGATTTTAACTTCTTTGGCAATACAATGCTAGGTGAGTGAACGAGACAGCGGGTCCTAGGTTAGTCACCTTATAATAAGAACCTCTTTTCTTCCATCGCTGATCAGCTTTCTTCCTAAAACAGTTAATGATCTCATCTGTTACGTGTTTAAAAATGTTTACAAAGTTTGTGCTGTGGGGTACATTATCATGATGCGCTTACAGAACTCCTATACACTCAAAACTGCGTTAGAAGACTTCTCCAATAAAAGAGATACGGATCTGTCTAACATGTGCAAGGGGAAAGGCAACAGGGTCCCACAGGGCTGTCATCCTTGCCAAATGACACAAAAATTAAGCTCTAAAATTTAAATCATATACAACTCCTGAAAATTTAGGGTAAAAACTGGCTCCTTTGTGCTGCACTGAAATTTAAGATATTTTCTGAAAGTATCAGTCTTTCGTTAAATGAGTACTGATTGAATTGCCTTAGAGACAAACTATTTCCCTAGACATATTTAAATATACACACATCGTTCGTAAACACAACACCAAAACCCAGAGTGCTTAGCTCACTGGTTTGGGTTTTTTTTTTTTTTTTTTTTTTTTGCTGACTGTAACAGCCTAGCTCTTATTTCATCAATGCAATGGGCAGATATATTTGATATATTATCTTCACTGTTGATCGTATTGTTTTCATTATATGTCTCCGGAAATCTGAAACTGAGGACATATAACACAATATGATAACTGCCATCCAAAAGTTCAAGAAAATAATAGGTTATGACCAAAGAAACAAAAGACTCCTCACACACATTCAAATTCCTCCAGCTTAGTAGGTTTAAATGAAAAAATTAGCATTTCAAAAGGATTACTACTTTCAGTGTAACATTTACCTAAATAAGGGAAATTCTGCTCTGTTAACCAAAGCTTTCTGCTGCTTTTAAAGACCTGAAAGAATATAAAATATTCCAGCCTTTTTCGAGGCAGCCATACTTGAACAATGCTAAATACCGGAAGAATGACTTCCCAATTCATTTTCATAAGTCGACTGATATTTTTGTTAAATATTTTTATCTTGTTCTCTTTTAAAACGTTTTAAATGAGAATTTCTTTTCTATTATGTTTTAAAGCTTCAGTAACTACAAAAAAAAAAAAAAGAGAGAAAAAGTCCTCAAAAAAGGGAGAGAATGTGGGTGGAACGGCTGAAGGTGGAACGGCTCATGGGTCCTGAGAGAACTGTAAGAAGCCACCCAAAGTCTTCCACTGTCTTTATCTAGCCTGCGTGATCCTTTGATTTACACTACACATGTAGATTTCACATAGAGGTATTAGGTTTTGAATTTTTCTCTCTTGAGAAAATATACTCCACCAGACAGAACACGATTTGGCATCAAGAAACTAATGTCCACTTCAATCTAATAATTAAAACATCCTCTTCTGTAGGAAAAAGATTAGAATTAAAAAGAATGAGTGAAAGATACAAGGAAATGTAGACCGACTAAAGGCAAACATAAAATATACAAAATGTATACATCAGTTTTAAAGCTGACCAAGTGTATTGTTATTTTGATTGCAGTGTTTTCTTTCAGAGAAGTTTACTTTTTGCTGTAAACTGTATTTTTTTTAAAGGCATTTACTGGGTTTGCAACATCTGCTATCTCAATTTAAAGGCAAATGTCACTTCACTTTCAATCCCTCTCATAAGTATGAACTTCATTTAAACAAAATAAATCAGATAATGGCAATTAATCTTAAAAGATAAAAGTTTGCTTCAATTTTAAAAGATAATGTATCTTTATTTTTCAGCGAGGCTAATGATTGTGTGGAGGAAGGAAGAGAGGCAATTTAAGAAAACAAAATTATAAGAAGCTCAAAATTTTTTTATCAAAGAAAACATTTCTTTATCTAAGATATCTGATGTATGCCTTCCATATAAAAGTGGTCTATTCGGTCTGAAGCCTGGAAAATTTCATATAATCCCATCAATTTCTTTGTATAATTCTTCTGTTATTTTTTGGGGGGACAGAGTTTTGCTCTTGTCACCCAGGCTGGAGTGCAGTGGTGCCATCTCGACTCACTGCAACCTTCACCTCCTGGGTGCAAGCGATTCTCCTGCTTCAGCCTCCCATGTAGCTGGGATTACAGGCACGTGCCACTACACCCTGATAACTCTTTGTATTTTTAGCAGAGACAGGGTTTTGCCATGTTGGCCAGGCTGGTCTCAAACTCCTGACCCCAGGTGACCCACCCACCTCAGCCTCCCAAAGTGCTAGAATTACAGGTGTGAGCCACCACACCTGGCCTCATGGTATAATTCTTACTGGGAATGATGGAGCAACATGAAGCCAGTGTTTCTGGATGTTCACAGACTTATGTTAAACCCTAAAGTAAAATGTGACACAAGAGAGATAAAGGCTCTATTGTTTAAAACAAACAAACAAAAAATCATTTGCTTTCTCCTTCCAGAGGTAGTTTGGTGTCTGCAGGCAGAGTTCATGGGAAAATATAGCCAAGGCCTTTGATGCAGAGAAGTCTGGGTCCAAATCCTTGCTCTACAAATTCTGTGACTGGGCAGATTCTTCACCTACAGGAAGCTGGGTTTCTTTGTCTGCCGAACTAAGAGCAACTATTGCTCCAAATTGAAAGGACTGTTGTGACTGTTGCAATGTGATTAAATGAGACACACTGTGAAGCTCCTGGCACTTAATAGACACTGAATAAACGCCGATTTGCTTCCTTTTATTAGCCAGGTGTCATTTTATGTATCAAATTTCTCAACTAACATACTGAGCCCAAAGGTATCCCAGAGCCTTTTTATAGTAATTATGCCATTTAAATATGCAGGTGAATTCTGTGAGTAGGATAAGCCTCTACGTAACAGTGATCTGGAAAAAAATAACAACAGGAGGGACTCTGAAGGTCTACGAAGAAAATCTGAGTGGAAAAAATCTTATTTAAAAGTCAGTTGCTCAATAAATTGTAAGTCAGTAGTTATGTTTATTGCATTCTTTATTTTAATATTCATGTATTTTAAGTATGCTGATTTGCCAACTGCACACTAAATCACATCGTTATTTAAATTTTTTTCCCTTCCAAATCTCCATGAAAGCAATTTCTACTCTCACAGCAGCATACACCTGATGGAGAGATTTTAGAAGTCTTAAAAGCTTTGTACTCCATATTTGTGTGACTCATAAGGAGCATAATAAAAGAAAGTCATGTCTATACTTAAATAATTAAGAGCAATTGACTGGTCTGGATGTGTGACATTCTCAGCAACCACGTTTTTTTGTTGTTGTTTTTTTTTTGAGATGGAGTCTCACTCTGTCGCTGAGGCTGGAGTGCAGTGGCGTAATCTTGGCTCACCCCAACCTCCACCTCTTCGGTTCAAGCAATTCTCCTGCCTCAGCCTCCCGAGTAGCTGGGACTACAGGCGTGCACCACCACACCCGGCTGGTTTTTGTATTTTTAGTGGAGACAGGGTTTCACCATGTTGGCCAGGCTGGTCTCCAACTCCTGACCTCAGGTGATCTGCCCACCTTGGCCTTCCAAAGTGCTGGGATTACAGGCATGAGGCACAGCGCCTGGCAGCAACCTCATTTAATTCAAATGCAGGTATTCAAAGTAACGTATTGAAATAAATAAAGTAAGCCACTGTAATGGATAGATCTCATTTACAGTCACCAAGAATTGTATGTTCTGTGCATGTTTTAACCCAAAGTTGGAGAGAGCATTTTTTTTTTTTTTTTTTTTGAGACGGAGTCTCGCTCTGTCGCCCAGGCTGGAGCGCAGTGGCGCAATCTCGGCTCACTGCAAGCTCCGCCTCCCGGGTTCACGCCATTCTCCTGCCTCAGCCTCTCCGAGTAGCTGGGACTACAGGCACCCGCCACCACGCCCGGCTAATTTTTTGTATTTTTTAGTAGAGACGGGGTTTCACCGTGGTCTCGATCTCCTGATCTCGTGATCCGCCCGCCTCGGCCTCCCAAAGTGCTGGGATTACAAGCGTGAGCCACCGCGCCCCGGCTGGAAAGAGCATTTTTACTTTTAAGATACACAGTGTCAGCATGTATCATGAAACGTAAACAGATTTCTCCCATTTAAGAAGACAGCACTTACACCTCGAGGAGGGAATAGAATTCTAGTGATTACTAAACAATTGACCATCTCATTTTATATCTTAAGTTCAGAGTTGTAAAAGCGTGACTCTACACTGGGAAAGAAGGCCCACCTAGTATGAAAAAGCATAGCCGTAATTTTATTTTCTCCCACACCTTTCCATTTTAACAGTAAAAAACAACTTCCCATCATGGCTTTTGTTTTGTTTTGAGACAGGGTCTCACTGTGTCACCCAGGCTGGAATTCAGTGCTGTGATCACGGCTCACCGCAGCCTGGACCACCTGGGCTCAAGTGATCCTCCCACCTCAGTCCCCCACGTAGCCAGGACTACGGGCACATGCCACCGTGCCTGGATAATTTTTTATTTTTGTAGAGACAGGGTCTCGCTATGTTGCCCAGGCTGGTCTCGAACTCATGGCCTCACACAATCCTCCTGCTTCTGCCTCCCAAAGTACTGGAATTACAGGCGTCAGCCATGGTGCCCAGCCCCCATGATGACTTTCTGGGTGGAAAGGTTTTTTTCAGTTCCCAAAATTGATAACCTGGAAATCCAGACCTCAAAATGCAGTCCTTTAATTAAGGCCCCGAACCCTTCAAATGAAGACGTCTTTGTGACTCTGGAACACTGAGAAGCTCCGCTGATTGGTGGGAAAGGCTCTTGTCTCTGGGCAAATCTCTCACTCTGTTTAGAGCCTTTAGATAATTAAGAAAATCAAATGTGAACAAACCCTTGTTTGTATAACAAGTTCTTATCCAACTGAAATGCCGCACCATTAAATAAACTTCCAGCTGGAATCAGGTGACAGTTGGTGTAGGAGACCTTATCAATTCACCATTGCATGTTTAATATTCTATGCACTACGTGAGAATTTCTACAGTGTGAATGTTTGTAGTCAACAGAAATATAAAAATGCTTATTTTTAAAATATTAAATCTTCATTAACCTGGAAAAATGCGGTTAGCCAGAATGACTAATTTCCTGGAGGTTATAGGTAGTTTAGGTTTTTCTCTACCAGCTGGAAATCATTCACAGGTAAGAATTCTTTGGCTTTACAAAAAAGTCACTGATCTGTCCAAACATGAACCAAATTCATTAGTGATTTCCCTGCAACATGCAGTACACTGAACTGGAAAATCTGGGGTTTGGCAAAGGAAAACCTACATTCAGAATCTGACTCTATCCTTTATGAGTTGTGTTACCTTAGTTAAGTTACTTAACTTTTCTGTTTCTCTTTCTATTCAGTTTCCTCATCTGCCAAATAAGGATAATAAGGCCAAGTGGTGGATTAAAACAAAAGATGTAACAGTTGAAAAATAACTCGAACAGGCCAGGCGCAGTGGCTCACGCCTGTAATCCCAGCACTTTGGGAGGCCGAGGTGGGCAGATAGTGAGGTCAGGAGATTCAGACCATCCTGGCTAACACGGTGAAACCCCGTCTCTACTAAAAACACAAAAAAATTAGCCGGGCGTGGTGGCGGGTGCCTGTAGTCCCAGCTACTTGGAAGGCTGAGGCAGGACAATGGCGTGAACCCAGGAGGCAGAGCTTGCAGTGAGCCAAGATTGTGCCACTGCACTCCAGCCTGGGCAACAGAGCAAGACTCCATCTCAAAAAAAAAAAAAAGAAAAGAAAAAGAAAAAGAAAAATGACTAGAACAGTGCAGACCACATAGTTGTTTGCAATCAAATCATTGTTAAAAGCTGACGAAGCCTGGACAACACAGTGAGACTCCATCTCTTAAAAAAAAGTAGCCAGGCATGGTGGTGCACGCTTGTAGTCTCAGCTACTCGGGAGGCTGGCTGGAGGATCCCTCGAGCTCAGGGGTGTGAGGCTACAATCAGCTATGACTGAACCACTGCACTCCAGGCTGGGTGACACAGCAAAACCTGGTCTCTAAAAAAACTAAATAAATAAAAAATAAAAACCACTAACTAAGAATATTTATATAAAAACATCACGATTGCTCAAAATATTTGCAACCCCTCTCTATCAGACCCACCCTCACAGGACCCACCCCCGCCCCTGCTTAGTGCCCTCACTGTGGGAGGATGTACATTTCCCAGCCCATTCATTGTATGATTTGCTTTGGCCAAGAAGATGTGAGCAGAAGTGGTTCAGTCTATGATGGAGCAGAAGATTTAAGAACCAGTGCATGGTCCACCATTGTTTTTTCCCGCTGTGAGAGCAAAATATGTGAGATAATAGTTTCTCCTTCTAGTATGAAAACAGCATGGAGTACAGCCACTATCAACTCATATAACTCACAAAATATGTAAAAAAATAGACCTTTGTTGTAAGTCATAGATTTGGGGATTGTTTGTTATCACAGCTTAACACAGCAGAAGCTTACTAATCATTTTAACAACGTCATTGCTTGGAGGTAGGCAGCTGCAGTGCATTCAGAAAAGCACTGGCCTTGAAATCGGAAAACCTAAATTCCACTTCCATCCGGCTGCACGACCCAGGCAGCTGCATGACACACGGCTGCCATTTCTACAGCTGGTGGCGTGGGTGATAGCATGTCCTCCACCACTTATTAGCTATGCAGCTCTGGCCAAGGAGTGTAATCTGTCTGTGTCTTAATTTCTTCATCTGCAAAATCGGGATAATACTATACGCTTCACAGGGTTGTTCTGAAAATTCACAAGTTAAAACATGTAAAGTTTGTAGAGGAGGGTCTGGCACATAGTAAACACTCAATACATGTTCATTATGTTATTGTTCTATTACTGTTACTATTGCACCTTTTTCATAGGTTTTAGAGGCTTAAAGGTGTTTGGGGAAGTGCTCTGTAACTATAAGGTGCTCTATAGATATATATGGTTATAAAGAACATTCCACATCTCATTTGCAACCCTTTGGTAGTTATGAGGACTTGGTAAGAGCAGGGTTCTTTGTCAGGTTTACTGTGGTATCCCAGGCCTTCAAACATGAGCTGGCACGTAGTAGGCAGGTAATTATTTGTTGAATGAATGAAGGAAAATCGTGGTCTTCTTTGTAATCCACTCAATGCAGATGCTATTTTAAAATTATATTCTTACTGACTGAATCTCCGCCAGTTCCATAAATCAAAGCTTCATATACGCAAGCTTATTTCAGGTACCGAGTATATTTAACCATCTACTTAAATTACCCAACTCACTAGATCTATGTTAAACAAAAATACCACATGTCATCACTTTTCAGCAGAGATCAGAATAATTGGTGCTACACATTAGAAGAATCACCTTAAATTAAAGAATGTACCGTAATAATGCCTTTGATCACTGTACAATAGACTACATGTCAACATTTTTTATACCCTGAATGATGAAAATGGTCTAAGAATTTCAATTTTTTTCTTTGACAATAAGCCTAAGACTATTGATATACTTTTTTAGTGACACTTTATTTTTATTTTAAAATTTTTTTATTATAATGTAAGTTCTGGGATATATGTGCAGAACGTGCAGGTTTGTTACATAGGTATGCATGTGCCATGATGGTTTGCTGCACCCAGGCACTTTATATTTTAAAAGCAAATTTTAACCAAAATATAGTGAATAAAATAATGAAATGTATTTCATATATGCTTGGTTAAAAGCCTAAAGGCAATTATAAGTGATATATTTCAGATCAACTTTCAAAACTGCCTATTTGAAGCCCAAATTATCTGAAAATTCCACATTAAATAAAGTAAAATAATATTTTCTATGTCACTGACAAACAGCAGTGGCACTATTGTACTTCACAGCTTAGGAAACACAGAAGAGTTTGCGTCGGGAGCTTTGCAGAGAAAGGGTGACGGTGCATTTGCTAGAGTTTGAGAAGTTATTTTTAAGACTTCTCACCAATGTTCACAGTTCTTTATTTTTCTCAATAAAATTTTGTTAAGTATTGAAAATAATTCTGCTTTTACTCATATCACAGAATTATAAAATCCTAGAATTAGGTATAATCTGAGAGGTTGCCTGACCCATCCTTGGTCCAGTTGCTACTGCGATTTACTTGTCATTTCAGTAAACACTGACTGAGCATCCACCCGCAGGTACTATGCCAGAGATATAACATGGACAGAAAACAAAGTCACTGGCCTGAAAAATCTTGAAATCTAGTAAATTAAAGCTGTCCTTGCCTAACAACACTTTGTGACTAGAAACTAACAGCCCAGCCTTGTAAAGCTGCTCGTTCCATTTTTGGACGGATGAGGTCAAGGGTTAAAGTGCTTCCTTCTAAGGTGAGTGAGTTCTGCCTCAGCCATGGCCCCTTTCAATGGTCTGAGGGCCACTCTCTGGAACCACCATCTGTGTAACGCTTCCAGTAGATCACATCTCAAATAATCAGACATTTATCATGGCTCTCGCTCCAGTTTTCTGTTCGTAAGACAACCCCAGTTCCGACTGCGCTCTTCATAGGGGATTTATTCCAAACTCCTCACCATTCTCGTATCCACCTCTATATGTCAATTTCTTGCTGCAGCACCTCAGGACTGATCAGCACACAGTGAAACACATTGCCTTCCCTTTCCAAAATCACATCTAACTCGTTTCTCTTTGCTCATTAGATTCTAGCTAGACTCATATTTTTCTGTCCTTCAAAAACACCCTTTTTTGTATTCTTCGCATCTTTACATTTGCCCATCTCTGCGTCCTCCCGCAGCTGCCCACACGGCTGGTTCCGTCTCCATCCTGAGAGCTTCGATGTGAGCATCGCCTCCTCAGAGAGGCAACCCTCGTGATCTACCTCAATCGACTTCCCCTGTACCCCCAGTCACTATCTCATCTCTCGTTTTATTCTCAGTTTAACACCGATGATTATCTGAACTTATGTTCTTTGTTTACTTATTTACTGGCGGCTTCCTCCCTGGAAAGTGAGTTCATCCCTGCACTGCCGGCGCCTGGAATAATGCAAGGCAAAGGGAAGGATGCGCGGGAGGGAACGCCCCCGCTCTGGAACCTACGTGGCATGATTCATATCTCTCTATTTTTAATGAATACAGTCAAGACGGCACAAGCTTTTCTGGCAGACATAGCACATTTGTTTAAGGTCAATAAAACCGTGTCTTTGTCGCATATGGACGAGACACGTTCTTACGTGATGTGATCGTGCTGCAGAATTTTAGAAGGAGGGCTGGTGTGCTGGATTCAAACTACTACTCCGGCTCTATTTTTATTCTCTTATCCAACACCACCTCCTTCCTGTCAACAATGGCTTTAATAACCACACCATCTATATGCTAGAAAAGGAATCATTTCTACCTCCTGTTCTCTTTCAGAGCGGGGCCTGCTTCATGTCCACTGCGCATCTAAAATGTTATTCCTGAGGGGCGGCGGTGGGGGCTAATGATGAATCTAATTCATAAGCGCTGCTTTGTTTTTCTCTCTGTGTTGCTTCCATGACTTCTTTTTAAAAAATTCTTTCTTCCCCTATGCCTTGGGGCTGCTGGCAGTGGTGGTAAATCCTGCTGATGAGCTGGGGTTAGATAATTAGTGGTACCTAGATTGCATTCATTTTATCAATGAGACAACTTCTAGGAGTTTCATTTCAGGCCGCTTAGGAAAACACATAGCCAGAAGGTGCCGCCCTCTGCCATAGCGGTTGCTGCCTCTGTTTGTTCAACATAAGAGACAAGTGAGCTCTTATGCTATTTCCTGTGACTTGCAGAGCCAGGAGTGCTACCAGAAAAGGAGTCACTGTTAACCACAGAGTGGGATCCAGCAGGAGCGCCCCCCAATAAAATGTTACGTCGGTATCAAATACAAATCAGAAACAGCTTTCCCTAAATTCCTATATTTATTAACTAACACAAATCTGTAAAATTAATAAAGGCAGTTATTCTTCTACTGGTTTCATTGATCAGCAATGGAAAAGTTAAGAAACCAGCTCAGAGTCCTAAAGCAAGTTGCAGCGCTGACACAACAGCAGCCTCTTAATCCCTTTCTGTCTTGTGTGGCTGGCCCTGGAAGGGAGGAAGTTTTCAGTCCTATGGCCGTGTCACATGTCAATATCCTGGGATAACTGGTTCCAAAAGATTCTGGCAGGGACTACGGTCATCACAGTAACCTAAACAGTGGAAGTAACATGTGGACTGCCTCAGTTCCAACAGACCACGGTTGCTAAACAGAGGCACAAACTGGGCCACGACGCTGCCTTCATTTAGGAGACGAGACAGAATTTAAAGGAAAGCACTGATTGCTGGAAAAGCAACAGATAATTAAAACAAAATTTGCAATCTCAATTGGAATTTCTGATTTACTCTTGGCGCCACCTGAGAAGCAATGTGCGACACAAATCAACAACAACAACAAAGAAATGAAGATCAGATAAATTCCTTTCTACTTGCTCTTTCACTTTTCTGAATGATGCTGGAGGATGCCACATCACATGAGACAGAACAAAGTTGCAGGAGCCACTCTCTCAAGAGAACTCCAGGGCTAGAGACAATTGTGTCTTGTTCCCTGACACAGTCTTGGGAAACAAAGCCCACAGATTAAGTAAACTCACCCAGTGATCCTATCCTGGGCAAAAAGAGAATGATTCCAGCATGCAACAGACCCTCAGTACTCCCATAGCAAGTGACCTCTGCTCATTAAACAAACAATAGCACAGCGTAAGACTCGATTGTTTTTAATGTTTCTGAAGCCTTTGCTTCATTCCCAAAACACTAGAAAGTATCACTGCAGAGGATTAAAAGCATTCATTGATTATAGAATGTAGACATTATAAAAAGAGATTCTAGAATTTTTTTTTTTTTTTTTTTTTTTTTGAGACGGAGTCTCCCTCTGTCGCCCAGGCTGGAGTGCAGTGGTGCGATCTCGGCTCACTGCAAGCTCCGCCTCTCCGGTTCACGCCATTCTCCTGCCTCAGCCGCCCGAGTAGCTGGGACTACAGGCGCCCAACACCGCGCCCGGCTAATTTTTTGTATTTTTTTTTTTTTAAGTAGAGACGGGGTTTCACCATGTTAGCCAGGATGGCCTCGATCTCCTGATCTCATGATCCGCCCGCCTCGGCCTCCCAAAGTGCTGGGATTACAAGCGTGAGCCACCGCGCCCGGCCGAGATCCTAGAAATTTAATTTTGTGAAGAAATGCAAGATTCTCATTAATTTAATTAGAACATAGTTAATAAAGCTCAATATGATTTGATTTGCATGAGGATATATTAATGTAAGAAGTAAAGTGATATTTGCAACCTCTCAGAAAGCTGGACAGTTGCAATGGTTTCCTAAATAGCTATTTATTAGGCTACACAAAACTTGGTTTTTCTCTCCATATGTTACACATCATGAGAATTACACAAATCTATGACATGGACAAAAGTGTTCCTGGGCCACTGGAGGGAGGAGCCTGGGAACTGAGGATTCCAGGAGACCCTGTTTTCCTCTTCATATTCTCCTCTTGTCCATTAGTTTAGGAGCCAGGCTGAAGCTTAGGCATCTTAAAATTTCAGAATGGGAAGGAAATAACAGTAGCTACTCCAGGCCGGGCGCGGTAGCTCACGCTTGTAATCCCAGCACTTCGGGAGGCCGAGGCGGGCGGATCACGAGGTCAGGAGATCGAGACCACGGTGAAACCCCGTCTCTACTAAAAATACAAAAAAATTAGCCGGGCGTGGTGGCGGGCGCCTGTAGTCCCAGCTACTCGGAGAGGCTGAGGCAGGAGAATGGCGTGAACCCGGGAGGCGGAGCTAGCAGTGAGCCGAGATTGCGCCACTGCACTCCAGCCTGGGTGACAGAGTGACTCCGTCTCAAAAAAAAAAACAAAAAAACAGTAGCTACTCTGGAGGCTGTAGAAATAAATACATCTGAATGCAAAGGACAGTGACTTGCAGGCTGCCCGAGATCCAGTAAAAGCCTCATCAGAAGTAGCTGCCAATCACTCTAACATGTATGGCTGGTTCCAACAATTCTACCAGTCAAGACAATAAAATTTCAGAACGCTAAATCAGCTCACAGCAAACCAGTTAAAAATATTTTGTGATCGCCGTGACCACCATGATGCTCTAATACCCTGGGTTATATGTTTTAATAGAAAACACAAATGATTCCATTCTTGGAAGAGTCTATCAGTTAGCACTTTGAGAAGACAGTCAGCCCTGAGTGCCCTGCCTCTCTTTCATTTCCTTTCCTGAGTACTGGAACCTCAGTCACAAAAGAAAACCAATATTTAAGTCAACAGACATACATTTAAAATTATTTCGCTGATGTGACTATGAATTTTACTTACAAAACCAGGACGTGCTGAATAGTTCACAGTATTTTTGGTGCATTCATTTCAAGCATCTTGAACTGCTCTTTTGCTCAGCTTCCGTGCCCCAACACTGCCCAGATTTGCCATCTCCATCTTCAACTACTTTTTTCCAGTCTCCTTTTTAGACTTGTCTGCCCTCCTCAGTTTCCAATACCTCGATACTCTCTTCTCGTCTTCTCCTACTTTTCTTCTAGGCTGTCTCATCCGTGCCCTCAATTTCCACCTCTCTACAGATGACTCAGCAACTTACCTTTAGTTTATCCTTAGTTCAGACTCCTCCTCCAAGCGCCAGACCCATCTAAAAGCCTTCGTGGCCAGGTGCGGTGGCTCATGCCTGTAATCACAGCACTTTGAGAAGCCAATGCGGGCGGATCACTTGAGGTCAGGAAATTGTGACCAGCCTAGCCAACATGGTGAAACCCCATCTCTACTAAAAATACAAAAATTAGCTGGGCGTGGTGGTGCGTGCCTGTAATCCCAGCTACTCAGGAGAGGCTGAGGCAGGAGAATTGCTTTAACATGGGAGGTAGAAGTCGCAGTGAGCCAAGATCACCCAATTGCATTCCAGCCTGGGCGACAAGAGTGAAACTCTGTCTCAAATAAATAAATAAATAAAAGCCTATGTGACATTTACCCTTAAGACATTCTAAACACATCTCCAATGTATCTAAAGTCGAACTCATTGTAGCCTCTCCACCACATAGTCCACCTGGAATGCTTCTAATCTCAGTGAATGACATCACCGCCCAATTATGCAAGTCAGAAACCTAGTGATTATCTTGGTTACCTCTCTCTTAGCCTTCACTTCTAATACATTATCAACTCTCGTCAATTTTATTTCCATCTCTGATAAGCACTACCCACACACAAGCTACCATCATCCCTTATCTGAACTACCACGGTAGGTAGGAAGATCTAGGGTACAGTTCAGAGAAAGCAATCAGGCAGGAAAACCAGTAAGTTTTATTGTTTGAGACAGGGCCTCAGTCTGTCACCCAGGCTGGAGTGCACTGGCACAATCTCAGCTCACTGCAGCCTCGACTTCCCAGGCTCAGGTGATTCTCCCACCTCAGTCTCCCAAGTAGCTGGAACCACAGGCACGTGCCACCACATCAGGTTAATTTTTGTATTTTTTGTAGAGATGGGTTTTCACCATGTTGCCCAGGCTGGTCTCAAACTCCTGGGCTCAAGCAATGCGCCCACCTCAGCCACCCAAAGGGCTGGGGTTATAAGCACAAGCCACCGTGCTGGGCCACCAAGAAGTTTTAAGAAGGCAAATTGACTGGATTAAGAAAATGTGGCACATATACACCATGGAATACTATGCAGCCATAAAAAAGGATGAGTTCATGTCCTTTGTAGGGACGTGGATGAAGCTGGAAACCATCATTCTCAGCAAACTATCGCAAGGAAAAAAAAACAAACACCGCATGTTCTCACTCATAGGTGGGAATTGAACAATGAGAACACTTGGACACAGGAAGGGGAACATCACACACCAGGGCCTGTCATGAGGTGGGGGAAGGGGGGAGGGATAGCATTAGGAGATATACCTAATGTAAATGACGAGTTAATGGGTGCAGCACAGCAACATGGCACATGCATATATATGTAACAAACCTGCACGTTGTGCACATGTACCCTAGAACTTAATGTAAAATTTAAAAAAAGAGAGAAAAAAAGAAGGCAAATTGGTGGAAAAGGCATGTGGCCGACAGTGGAGAAAACAGACGAGAGCAGAACTGAAAAGGGTCCATTGGCTTCAGGAATAAAGAGGTCACTGGTAACCACTGAGAGTCATCTCAGTGGAGAAGCGTTTTTAAAAGAATGGTCAAGCCTTGTGCATTTTACCTGTCTGGAAAAAGAAAGGGAAAAGGAAAGCCGGGCCCAGTGGCTCATGCCTGTAATCCCAGGACTTTGGGAGGCCGAGGCAGGTGGATCACGAGGTCAGGAGTTTGAGACCAGCCTGACCAACATGGGAAAACCCATCTCTACTAAAAATACAAAAATAAGCTAGGCATGATGGCACACGCCTGTAGTCCTAGCTACTCAGGAGGCTGAGGCAGGAGGCCTGAACCTGAGAGGCGGAGGTTGCAGTGAGCCAAGATCGCACCATAGCAACAGAGCAACAGAGTAAGACTCCGCCTCACAAAAAAAAAAAAAAAAAAAGAAGAAAGAAAAAAAGAAAGGGAAAAGGAAGCGACTGAAGACATGAGAATGTGGGAAACAATTAATGGAGCCAAGGATCCAGAGGAAGCAGAGGG
The DNA here is from genome assembly GCF_028878055.3 of Symphalangus syndactylus. Taxonomy (NCBI): domain Eukaryota; kingdom Metazoa; phylum Chordata; class Mammalia; order Primates; family Hylobatidae; genus Symphalangus; species Symphalangus syndactylus. Next base: position 155,426,107 of record NC_072426.2, on the reverse strand, counting down.
GAATGCCACGCAGGGCCCAGGCAGAGGGGGCACCACTGAACAGGAGAAGGGATGATGAAGGCATGTCTTTTTTATTAGAGAAAAACAGAGAACATGTGTGTTGGCCTCTCATTATTGAGTGAATTAGAAGAAAGCATTGTCAGAAATGGAGGTGAAAACTGTTGTTACAAGAGAACAAAGTATTGGGATAGTAATTGATTAAATGAACATTTATTAAGTGCCCAGAAGCTGAGCTCTGGGAAGCCAATGGTGAACCAGAGAGAAGCTATAACTATTCACATGAAAATCCCAACTCTGCAGGGAACGAAATTTCAGCATGAGTATTAAACTGTCAAGAACAGGGGCAGATTAAGGAGACCATGTGGAAAGGAAATCTTCAAGCCCGATGACAAAAGCCTCAAAGATGCAAGCGGGCCTCCTTGAGGCTGCAGGTGGTGATGAGAAGCGGCTTCAGAGAAGGAGGAAATACTGAGTGAAGGTCAGTGGAGTGGGAAAGAGAGGCAGTGAAAACGCCATCCTGCCCAGGGGCCTCAGAGGCCAGATCTGAGGGGACAGAGCAGGCTGGTCTCAAAGCCCTGTAATACAGTAATCCTATGACAAACGGGCAAACCAGCAGCCTCTGGAGCTGCATTCCATCCCAGGCCCTTACTGTGTCCCTGCTCCAGGCTCTCTGGGTGGACAGGAAGACCTCCCAGGCTGCGTCCATGGGGAATGGCACCATGAGGAACACCCTGCTAGATCCTGCCTTCCCTGCTCTCGCGGGCTGCAGGGCCGGGCCTCGCAGGGAGAAGGGCCGAGGTCCGATGGTAATCACCCACCTGCTCAAAGTGCACGCAAGATAACTCGAAGCAAAGTCAGGCATTTTCACTCTGAGATCAGCATGCTGATGACACATGGTCTACATCTCCCCTTTTATCTCTAATCCTGACACCACAGTTTCACAATTGATTCAGCATCTGAGGGGCCTAACAGGGGACTGGGATCAAAGTGAGCCAGAAAAAGATTCATCCTGATAAGACAGGGGTTATGATGATAGCCGGGAGAAAATATTTCAAGAATGTGGTGAGCGCACTTCTGTGTCTTTCGTAGGAATGTGTCTCTCTCCTACTTGCTGGGTCACTTCTGGCATTCCGCTGATCTCAGTCGATGGCCATGACAAGACAAGCCCAACACAAGCAGGCCTATTTACGGTTCCCAAACTCAGAGTCAGTGACAGACTAAATATGCTGTGACTCTTGCTCTGAAATATCCGGGTGGCTGTGGCTAACCAGGGTCTTCATAAATCATGAGTTTAATTAAGGCAACGGCCAATATCTACCTTTTTTTTCCCCATAGAAGTTCCCCCGCTGCAGTCATCAGCAAAGCAAAAAATGCTGCTTGACTTTCCCCCAGTTTCACTACTCTACAGCTGTTATTACAGTATTGGTTTTTTTTCCAGCCATTTTAATTAATGTTGTTTTGTGAAATTTCTTCCTGAATCTATTTCTCTGCAAAGTTTAATTTTAGAAAACCAAAGTGTCAAATGATCTAGAATTAATTACCCTATTTTTATACTTTGAAAATAGCAAACTATTAATCAATTTTTGTTTCTTCTTTATAATCAGAGAGGTGCAATGATTTTTTTTCCATTAAAGCTTTTTTTTGCGATTATTTGGGATACAGTATTACTATAAGCAACAAACATTAGATATTATTGTCCTTCCTTCTTATTTCGTTTGAAGTATCCATAATGGTATTTTCTCCCTACCCTGTCTCCGCCCCTATTTGGTTTGAAATCTTTTCTAACTAGACCTCTTTCAAGAAGGAAACTCTATAAACTAAATCATTTTTTTCCTGCAAGATAAACTGAACTCTTGAAGAATCCATTTATTTGTATGACAATGTCAAAGTTTTTGCAGCATGCTAAATGTTAGACTGTAGCATTTTAGTAAGTTTCTTGCCAGCTTTTAGAAACTAACAAAATATATTTTACTAATAATGGAAAGAATTCAATAAATTAAGCAATGAAAGGAGCAGAAGCAATAGTTTCAATATTATAAGGGACTATAATCAAGATTTTTGGCCGGGCGCGGTGGCTCATGCCTGCAATCTCAGCACTTTTGGGAGGCTGAGGCGGATGGATCATTTGAGGCCAATAATTCAAGACCAGCCTGGCCAACATGGTGAAACCCCATCTTTACTAAAAATACAAAAAATTAGCCAGACATGGTGGCAGGCGCCTGTAATCCCAGCTACTCGGGAGGCTAAGACAGGAGAATCACTTGAACTCAGGAGGCAGAGGTTACAGTGAGTCGAGATCGCACCACTGCACTCCAGCCTGGGAGACACAGCAAGACACCATCTCAAAAAAAAAAAAAAAAAAAAAAAAAAAAAAAAAAAAAAATATATATATATATATATATATATGTATGTATGTATACACACACACACATAAAGATTTTTAAAGTCTGAGAATATTCTCAGGGAGATTTTATTTTTTATATAAAGAGCATTTATCTAGAAGAAAGAGCTGTTCAAAAATTATAATATCCGTCCTTCATCTCTGCCTCTGTTTTCTCTTGCTTGTTTCTGACATAGGTTCAGATGTTAGTAGGAATGAGTCACTGCAGTAGGTAAGTGAATTAAAAAAGAGAGGGAGAAAAGTTACTTGTGTTTGTATTTTTATAAAACTTTTAATAATTTTCACAATACAGTCATCACCATTATCTAGAATTACAAGAGTTAAAAGTTACAAATGAAAAGATGACACAGTCCACAGGCACAGGCCAGCTCTTTATTGAGCACCGACAGTCAGGGAAACATGCCTTCACTTATTTATTCACCCAATACATACTTACTGAGTGCTGTCTGCGCGTCACTGCCCTAGGTCCTAAGAGATTCATCTCGGAACAAAAAGGCTCTGCCGTAATAGAGCACCCCTGCTAGTGAAGGATTCCGATCAAAAGGGAGTGAACACAAGAATTTCAGAGGGTGATAAGGACACACAGCAGAGTAAGGGCACAGAGGCTGGGTGGATAGGGCAGGTTCCCCTGGGCGTCGCATTTGGCCTGAGATCCAAAAGATGATAAGGAATCAGCCACGGGGGAAAACATTCTGGTCAGAGAGAAGAATAATTACAAAGGCCTTGAGGAAGGAATGAGCTTTATTTGTTCCAGTTCTTAAAGCTCTTCCTCTCTAACTCAGTTGTTGGAAAAGTTTTGGGAAGTCATTTTGATAGACCGTTGCAGTATGGCTGGAGGAGGATCCAGGCTGCGAATGACCCCAGACTCCCATATCCTGAGGCTAAAGCAGCCAAGACACAAGGAAGGGAAGGGCGTTATTTATGAGACCTGAGACTGTTCCTTCACCCTGACATTCATTCACTCCTTCATTCATTCATTGTCTCATCTTATTTAAAAGTAACACTGTCAGCCAAGCCAACTGTAGTCTTAGTGTATGGAAAACAAAAAAGAAACCTATATATTTTGGTTGTGGTAGCTATTATTTCTAGACATATTTGCCATTTCTTGGCCTAAATATCATAGGCTGGACTTGAAAATTTTCCAAAATTCCTTTGGGATTCTTTTACAGGTCCACAATCTCTTATATGTATCCTAAAACCCAGAAAGCAGAAAGCTATAAAAACAGAATGAAGAAAATATATTTGGTGACAAAACTTAACCTGTACTGACTTATCCTCTTTATTTGTCTCCGTAAGTTTGAATATTCATGAGTTTTATGGAAGAAATGTTAACATGTTTAATTGCGAGGTATGGCCTCAGACTTAACTTTCTTGTGTAACAGACAATATGGCCACGATATCACTTTTCTAAGACCCCAAAAGATCCAGAATTCCGAATAAGTTTTGGCTAAAGGATGCTATAAGAATCTCTGGACTTGAACTCCCGACCTCAGGTGATCTGCCCGCCTCGGCCTCCCAAAGTGCTGGGATTACAGGCGTAGCCAGGCATGATGGCGGGTGCCTGTAGTCTCAGCTACATGGGAGCCTGAGGCGGGAGAATTGCTTGAACCCAGGAGGCGGAGGTTACAGTGAGCCGAGATAGCGCCATTGCACTCCAGCCTAGGCGACAGAGTGAGACTCCGTTTCAAAAAAAGAAAAAGAAAAAAGAATCTCTGGGTTTAAAGGAATATAAATCATTCTGTTATAAAGATACATGCGCATGTATGTGTACTGCAGCACTATTCACAAGAGCAAAGACATGGAATCAACCTAAATGCCCATCAATGACAGACTGGATAAAGAGAATGTGGTACATATACACCATGGAATTCTACGCAGCCATAAAAAGGAACGAGATCACGTCCTTTGCAGGAACATGGATGGAGCTGGACGCCACTATCCTCAGCAAACTAACACAGGAACAAAAAACCAAACACTGCCTGTTCTCACTTATAAGTGGTAGCTGAACAATGAGAACACATGGACACAAGGATTTTCAGATCAGGAACAACACACATGGGGACTTGTTGCGGGAGGGCAGGGAGGAGAGCATCAGGAAACATAGCTAATGCATGCCAGGCTTAATACCTAGGTGATGGGTTGATAGGTGCCGCAAACCACCATGGCACACATTTATCTATGTACCAAACCTGCATGTCCTGCATGTGTATCCCAGAACTTAAAGTGAAATAAAAAGAATCTCCGGGTTTAACATTCATACAGAACACACAGTGAATCTCAGTGGGGTCTGCTACCACTTTATTTACGACTATTAAAATTATACTGCTTCATGTTTTGAGCTTTAGGCTTGTTCACAGATTCACATTCTTCTGAACCCTATGTTTTACTTCATCAAGAAAAGTTTCTTAATTCACATACCAGAGTAACCTTGTTGAAATATTTTCACATACATATTATTTAACATACATTTTCCGTATAAATTTCCCATTAAATTATTTAACGTCTACATTGGGAAAAACAAGTTCGTATGGTCCACTATAAAATCATGTGAAATAGAAGTAATTGCCCAGGGATGAGCATATCATGAAAGGAAATCAGGCATTTCACACAGCTGAAGTAACTGCTTGTAAGAATTAATGTCCATATTATGAATAGGCAGATGGTCTATTTAACCAAACATGTTCTAGTTTGTCATTTCTTATCAACCACACTGACGCAGGAGTGATGAGAGTAACTGCAGGTGGATTTGCAGAGAGCTGTCTATCAGGAGGCATTCTTCAAACGTGTTATTTCAGAAGTATTAACTGCAGAAATATGATGTCTTATTCGGTGTAAAGCGCAAAGCTCGGGATAATTATATATTACTTGTTTAGTTATCTTTAAACAACAGCTAAAAATCTCAGGACATTTTTGTTCTTGGGGGAAACAGTGTATAACATGTTGAAGCTTTCGGTTGGTTAGACCTGCATTTAAAGGACTCTGCTCTCATTTCTTCCTTCACTATCCTCACAAACAATCCTTCCTTCAGATTTCTCAATACAGTGAGTCAAGGTAAATGTGAATCTGGTTGTGGCACTTGCCTGTATCAAACCTTTCAATGCTTCTCTTTGCCCTTGGGATAAAGTTCCCCTAAACAGTAAGCTCCAAGAGGACAGGGGATTTTTTAGACTGCTTTGTTCCCTGCTCTAGCCTCAGTGACTACAGCAGTGCTTACACATAGTAGGTGCTGAACAATTCTTTCCTAAATGGTTCACTGCATGAATGAACATAAGCACGGATAAAGCTCCTACCTCCTTCCTAACGCCAGGGTTTGTGTATCTCATTGGGTCAAGTGCTCAGCATGTTTGCTTGTGAGAGATGGCTCGTGTGTGTGTGTGTGCAGTAGTTCCAGCTTGTGAGAGATGGCTCGTGTGTGTGTGTGTGCAGTAGTTCCAGCTTGTGAGAGATGGCTCGTGTGTGTGCAGTAGTTCCAGCTTGTGAGAGATGGCTCGTGTGTGTGTGTGCAGTAGTTCCAGCTTGCTGTTTGCTCTCTGCTATTCTTACTCTAAATCTTGGAGCACACTGAGGCCAGTTCCGCTACTCTTTAGAAACTGCAGAATTTGTGTATGGAAGAATCACAAGACAACATCTGTCTTTACTAACACTGGAGACTTGCACGCTACAGTCTTCCTGAAGAACCACCGCCTGGGAAGGTAGATTTTTGCTGCAAGGTCCACATAAAGACCACGCCTAACCACATATATTTTGAGATATCTGAGATCACAGACTTGGAGAACATTTTTAACCTATGAATATTTTTTTCCTCTGATGCCCACGTGCTTTCAATCCAGAATCACTACTGTGCCCCGAGGCATTTCAGAGCTATAAGAAGCACACGTGTTTGGCATCCCAACAACTATGTTTCCTGCCCACAGGAATACTCAGAATGTGAGGGCCATTGGCTTCCAGTGAGGTCCAAACATGGCAGGGCAGGGTGGGGGAATACTGAGGAGTGGTTTTTTGTATTGGCCAGTGAAGCGCCTCATTGCCTCTATGTGCGTGCCCTGACTGACTCAGCTTTTTGGTGACAGTGACCTCTTGGTCTAAAATGTCCTTCCCAGGCCTGTTTTCCATGCACCCTTTAAGATGCAGTCCAGGCTCATTTCACCTCCTCCAGGGAGTCTCCCCTACCCCACCTTCCTGCAAGTTAGCTTCACCTGTTGTTTCCATAACATTCGGTATATCTCTATCAGTACACTTATTAGACTGCATTAAAATCTACTTGTGCCTGTCTCGCTCACATTCTTGAGAATAAAGACTGTGTTTTCTTTCTTTTTTTTTTTTTTTTTTTGAAAGGGAATCTTGCTCTGTCACCCAGGCTGGAGTGCAGTGGCATGATCTTGGCTCACTGCAACCTCCGCCTGCTGGGTTCAAGTGATTCTCCTGCCTCAGCCTCCTGAGTAGCTGGGATTACAGGGGCCTGCCACCACACCTAGCTAATTTTTGTATTTTAGTAGAGATGTTGTTTCACTATGTAGGTCAAGCTGGTCTTGAACTCCTGACCTCAAACGATCCACCCACCTTGGCCCCCCAAAGTGCTGGGATTACAGGCGTGAGCCACCGCACACCGCTGTGTTTTATTTCTATTTTTAACTGTAGCATTTGACACAGTATTTGGCACATAGCACATTTGTTGAAGTGAATACTCTTGCTGAATTTAGCTCCCATGCAAATAATTACTAGCAGTAGGTGTGGGGCAGGAGGTAGCACCGTGATTAAGGAGAGAACCGTGCTCTGTACGACTATTCCCTCAGAATGTGGGGGCCACTCGCTCTGTGGGTAAATGAGCTTTTGTGGATAGTAAGCCTGTATTCTCACCTCTAAGACAGAGGTTAGAGAGAGAGAGAGACTGACAATCCAAGGGTTGTTAACGTGGAAAGAACTGACAGGTGCTATGAGGGAGCCAGGCTTTCACGGTGAAAGGTGTCAGACACCCTAAACCCCTAAACCAGCTCTGCTCCTGTGGCTACTAAGGCTGATAAGGGAATCAACCACTCGTGTCACAACTCCCCAGGTTGAAACACAGTAATAACAAAAATCAGATGCCTGGAAAGCTGGAAAAGCCGAAAGGCGTAAAGAGTGACTTAACCAAGAGAAAACCATCCCAGATAGTTGGAGCAAAAGCCTGTGCCTACATCCAAGAGAATCCGGGGGATTTCTACCAGATGTTGCATATCTGCAGTTTCCTCTGAAGTGAAAGAGAACAGTCCCTTCTAAAGTGATTCCTGTTTTGTTCAATGGGAAAAAACTGGAAATATCTTGTCACCTAGGACGTTGTCCTTTGGTAAAAGAATTTACCCAAAGTTGGGAAGATCGTGCTGGCATATCTGCTTGACGATAAGCTGTAACAGTGACCACGTGTCAAATACACAGCCAGAAAATAAATGAAATATATGCTAGAGAAAGAATCCAAACTTTTGTGAATTTTACATGGTTTCCAGAATGTCCTCTTCCATAAGCAGCATACAATTTTGTAAGTGTATGGTGCTGCCAAAAAAGTATTAAATGCAGGCAATCCACAACTTACGAACAGGTTGCATTTCAGAACTTTGCTTTGAGGCAGTCTTGTAGGAATTTGGAATGCACATCTCCCACTGAAATTGTAGCATACGTCGGTCAGGTTCCCAAGTCAAATTAACCCCTAATGCACACACGGTGGTTTGCCTGGCAGGCCGGGAGCCGCCACCATGCAGAACAGTGCCAGTGTGGGATCATGTGTGGACGTCTATCTAGGATAGATGCCTGGAAGTCTTACTTTCTCCTGTGAGAAATTAGTGGGAGGCATCCGGGAATTTCTGTCATTTCCTCGCCGCTGTTTGGGGCTCTCCCGCTCCTGTTTGGCTGAGCATGGAAGGTGGGAACTTCTCTGGCTTCAAGTCCCTGGAGCGGCTTCTGGGTGATCTGGAAGTCTGGAGACCCCTCTCCTGTGCACTTCTGAGGCTGTCATGTCTACAAGAGTCTCCCCTTACCCTCAGTTTCACTTTTTGTGGTTTCAATTACTCAAGGTCAACCATGGTCCAAAGACATTGAATGGAAAATTCCAGAAATAAAAAATCCATAAGTTTAAAGTTCTGTGCTGCTCTGAGTGGTGTGATGAAATCTCATGCCATCCTGCTCCATCGGCCCAGGAATGTGAATCCTCCTTTTGTCCAGCATGTCCATGTCATATAAGCCACCCACCCATTACAGTACAGGAAAACACACGGTGTGTATGGGGTTTGGTACTATCCAGGGCTTCAGGCATCCACTGGAAGTCCTGGAACACATACCCCCAGAGAAGGGGGGAATTCAGGTATATATGTCTTTTTTTTTTTTTTGGACGGAGTCTCACTCTGTTGTCAGGCTGGAGTGCAGTGGCACAGTCTCTGCTCACTGCAACCTCCGCCTCCCGAGTTCAAGTGATTCTCCTGCCTCAGCCTCCCACCATACCCAGCTAATTTTCGTATTTTTAGTAGAGATAGGGTTTCGCCATGTTGGCCAGGATGGTCTCCATCTCTTGACCTCGTGATCCGCCGACCTTGGCCTCCTCAAGTGCTGGGATTACAGGTGTGAGCCAACGCGTTCGTCCGCATATATGTCTTTAATGTCTGGACAATCACCAGTTTACTAGATGTACATAATAGGTATACAACAGACATTTTGCTAAAGTTCCCGTATATCTGGTCTGATAATAGGGGTAAGCAAGTGCTGCAGTACCTCTTCCCTTTCCTCCTTAATCTTTGTTCGGCTGAAATGAAGGAGAGGATTCTTCCCAGGACCAACACGGTGGCCAAGTGAGAAGTGAGAGTTATGGCCCTGAATAAAAGTGAAATCCGAGCTCTTTCAGCCAGAAGGACAGAGGAGTGAAGACGCCAGTTCCCAGAATAGACATTTGTATATATGCTACCAACAATTAATTTTCCCAAAGACCTCAACACAAGATAAAACAAAACAGCTAGAGATGCCTGTAGTATGGGGAATGGGACTCCTGAATTGGAAGTGCTTAATTGTACCTCTAGTTAGTAGGAAGTTTAGGCAAATGATTTTAAATGCATATCACAGGCACATACAAAAAATACGCAAACCAGGCAGGACTCCAGCCAACTTAATTTCAGGTGCTTTCCAGCCATTATTTTCCCTTCTGCGGATTCATCTCACACCCAGATCTTTAGAAATGGCTGGCAGAGACTGCACGCCACTCTGTAATTCTTTGGGAGTCTGCTGGTTCCCTAACCTCGGGTGCATCCCAGGCTCGGAATGTCGGGGATGTACAAGCATGCCAGCTGTTCCAGGAGTCCAGCCTGGTACCAAGAGCACGATGCTGCTGGCAGTCATCAGCTGCATGTTACTGCTATTCTAGGAGAGGGGCCACTCCTGAAACAGCTGAGAGGACCTCATGGGGCGAGAGGCAGGAACGTTCCTGCCCTGGGCATCACCCTTTGGCCAGAACCTTCTACTGCTGGCCAGGGTTCTCTGCACTTTTTAAGGTCATAAGCAGCTGCCCGTGAAATACAAAGCTGAGCAAATGGGCACGGAGGCAGAGAGTTTAGTGTACTCAAGCAAGACTTATCACAAAGCTGGCTGGCCCATATTTATAATAACAGACATAATTATGCATGCTAGAAGAGGCTGTGGGCCAAAGATAAATACCTCTACGCATTCCTTTTTTTTGTTCTCCTAGGGTTATCTAAGTTGACAATCAAAGCTAATCTGACTCAACTGCAGCTCCTAAGACCAGTACCTTTTGGTCTGGTAAGGACTTGGTCAGAATGAGTCAGGCACCCTCCTTGGGAATAGCTTAGACCCCCTCGAACATTCAGAGATACCAAGAAAAACAAAGAAAGAGGATGGAGGTTGGGGAACTAGAATCAGAAAAACATTTCTGGAATTTTCTGGGAACAAAGATGTAGAACAAGAAAAAATAGGAAGCTCTTCAGAGGTTCTTCTGACCCTGGAACACAAGGAGGCCCCGGTAGTCAACCTTCCCCTCCTTCCAGCATAGAACAAGCTTGGGCCTGGGAGCTGGGAGCCACTGAGTGTTAGAGACCCTCAGGTCTGGCCCAGGAGAGACACTTGTTGGTCAGGAGAATTATGAGGCAGGGCTCCACCCACTCCGTTGCTGGGGAAACCTGCCTCTTCGTGTGCTGTAATTATGGGAGAACAGGAGGTAGAAGGGGGAGATATATATATATATATATATAGTTTGAGAAATCGTATTTAATATAGCTATTGTTTTCACAACACAAAATTTAAAAATTAAAAGAATACAAACTCCAGAAAATAAAGCTCAGAAATATTTCACCGTGTGATGGGGATAGGTGGGATGGGGAAGCCTTTGTTGAAGAAGGTAGGACACCCTTCTTTGCGTAGGAAGGGTGCAGATGGGGAGGTTAAAGCTGTGAATAAATAGAGGGATGCTCGGCACAGACCATCTTTCCTTCCTGGAACGCCAGCGCTATGACAGCAGTGACTGTCTGTTTTGGTCACTGCTCTATTGCAAGCACCTAGAAAAGAGCTTACAACACAGTAGGTATTCCAACAACTATTCTCCTAATCAAGAGGTTCACCAGGGTTCAGAAGGAAGTGCTACGGAGGATAGAGGAAACGTCACATCCCCATCCTAGCGCACGTGCTGAGTAGCTAGAGGTAATAGCAAAGGACTCAGAAGCATGGTCCCTGAGGTCTCTTCTGACTCAAGACTTGCGGCCGGGCGCGGTGGCTCACGCTTGTAATCCCAGCACTTTGGGAGGCCGAGGCGGGTGGATCACGAGGTCAGGAGATCGAGACCACGGTGAAACCCCGTCTCTACTAAAAAATACAAAAAATTAGCCGGGCGTGGTGGCGGGCGCCTGTAGTCCCAGCTACTCGGAGAGGCTGAGGCAGGAGAATGGCGTGAACCCGGGAGGCGGAGCTTGCAGTGAGCCGAGATTGCGCCACTGCACTCCAGCCTGGGCGACAGAGCGAGACTCCGTCTCAAAAAAAAAAAAAGACTTGCTAGAATGCTCTGCGAGCCTAGGTGTGAGGAGCCTGGGGGAAGACGTGTGCAGGGACACTTTGTGCTTCACGGGGCTTCGCTTGGGGCTGGAGCCATGCCCCGAACAGTAGTTATTTAGAGATCAGGTACACTGTGTTCTTCATCTCAGTTTCTGGGAAGGTTTTTTTTTTTTTTTTTTAGTAGCATCAAGCAAGCAGCGGACATGAAATTTCTCTGTCTGCTTATATCTAATTAACGTTCAGTGAGTCTCTGGCTACTTAAAATAGGGAAATAATGCATATTTATTCACACATGCTTTGAGATCTGTGGATAAAAATGCTGTATTACTACCAACCACAATGAATACACATACTTTAAATATAATTATCAATTACCAGCTACCACCTGTTGAGATAACTAACGACAGTGCCTTTAAACACCATCCTTCCAAATTTTAGAATTGGAAACATTCTTCAATGTTATGTACACTATATTCAACCAATTCATTAAGGAAATTCTTTGTTACTCTTATTATGACTTATGTTATCACAAGAGAAATGGAAATTAAGCTCTATGAGTTACTAAAATGCCTGAGGACCTATAGTTGGGGTTTGATCTTCTTACAAAGTCATCTTTTGAAACTCTCTTAAGACAGGCTTAATTATATATATATATGTGTGTGTGTGTGTGTATATATATATACACACACACATATATATACATACATACACACACACAGTCTAAGGTCATATTGCTGCATTTTAAAAACAAAATTTTGCTCTCTTGGTAAATCAAATATTAAATGGTTAAAATGCACACCAAGTGAGATGCATTTTTACAAATACAAAGTCCCTTGTGCAAATCAGTTCATAAACCATGCATAAATAGAAGGTATTATGTTACTCTTTCCCCACTCGGGACCACAGATTGCAGCTAAAACCATAAGACTCTGCTTATAGATGAGCAATTATTACGGGGTTTTTCTTCTTCAAAAGCTATTAACATTTTTATAGCATAAGCAAAGTTATTACAAACAACCTCTAAAATGTGAAGAATGATTTTCCTGAAACTCCTCCCAAGTCCTCGCCTCAACATAAGGCAGTATATTTGTTTACTGAAAAGAAAAAAAAATAGTAAGTAGGTTAAAGCTGAAATGAAAATGCTGCTGGTGTAAGGTCAAGAAAGTTTAAATGAAACTCCATCGAGCTGTTCTCAACGGCATATTTTCTGAAGTGCAAGGAAACAAAATATAAAGCAAATATACTTGGGTGTTTAAGTCATCATTAACATTATTAGAAACTTATTTACATGGGGCAGTCAGTGTCATCCACCAGCCCAACCTGGGTGTAGCTTGGCAGTGACTTCTGAGACATGCCCCATGACAGCAGGACTGCACAAAACTTCAGGCTTCTAAACCACAAAGGAAAAGATGTCAGTACCTTTGTGCTCAAGCCTACAATGGCGCTTTACACAGTCCTTTTAGTCATTATAAAAAAATCCACCATTTGACAGAATAAAACAAAGATAGAAACCCTACCATAATGCTAGGAGTGAAGGATGAATTTCTGAAATCAGCTCCTGTCCCTCAAAAGCTTGATGGTTCATCCTAAAAAAATAACCGTGAATATAAAAATACATTTTCTCTGCATTCTTAACGAACTTTCTTGATGCTATGTTGTCACGAAATGAAGAGACACCTGATAACTAGATAATTTATCTATGTAAGATATCAATTAGCAGTGACAAGACTGACTTCATGTGTCATGCTCCTCTTTGAACCGGTAGACCCTAGCATGAAGCTTGAACAGGCACCAGGAGAGAAATCAATAGGGTGGGATGTGAAGGGAAATACCTATTTTTAACGACTCAGTTGTCCAATTTCCAACATGCAACCTTGGAGTTGCATTGCAAATTTTAGAGCTGGGAGGGATTATACACACACACACACACACACACACACATTACATTATATATATTTAAGGTATATAACATGATGTTATGAGACACATATAGATAGTAAAATGGTTACTATAGAGAAGCTAAAGTATCCATCATCTCACAGTTAGTCTTTAATTTTGTGGCAAGAGCAGCTAAAATCTACTCACTTAGCAAAAATCCCCAATACAACATTATTAACTGCGGTCCTGGGATTGTACATTAGATCTCAAGATTGTTCATCCTACATATGTGCTACTTTGTATCCTTAGACCCACATCTCTCCATTTCCTCCTCCTGCCCCAACCCACTCCTGGTTACCACTATTTTATTCTCGATCTCTGTATATTTGACTTAAAAAATACTCCAAATATAAGGGAGGTCATGCAATAGCATAAGTTCACTTACATTTTATTGGTAAGGAATGTAAAATGGAGTGCTGAAACGTAAAGTGATTTGCTCCAAGTCAGCCGGTCCCTCTCTGCCGCTCCACCCATTCTCATGAAATACTGAGATATTCACCTTACCCTTAGTATGCGTTCCTTTAAAGGAAATTTCAAAAGCCCTGAACCTCAGGGCTAATGTAACAAGAAAAAGATTTTAAAGTGTTGAAAAGGAAGTTTCTACTGGGACAGGAGTGGTTTGGATGCATAACTATTTTCTTCTTTGCCCCAAAGCCATTGAAAAAAGGAATATTTTGAAATGACAACAAGGTTGAAAAAAAAAAAAAAAACAGCCCTGCACATCCACATGAAGAAAAAAAATTAGACTAAAGCGAGGCTTCTTAGCAGCTAGTTTCATTGTTTCTCACTCATAGACTGTACACCATGTGCTGAGAGTAAAAACTGGAGAGACCACTGATGCCTACGGTTTGGGAAAGATCACGGAACTCTCAGTATGTGGCTAATGACGGCCATGCAGCCATTCCACTGACAGTGGACACTGGCCGATAAGAGGTAATCGTGGAATCAGGGACAGGCTTGAGGCCTTGAATACCCTGGCATTGGACCCAGGAAGTCACAGGGACTCTATGGCTACATGACTGTGGGTGAGGCTCCAGGATCCAGGACAATGTGGACCTCCACTTAAGCACTGGGGAGGAACAGCTCTAAGAAATCAATGGGGAAGCCAGGCAAACAGGACTGCACTGTCCACGTTCTGAGGTCACTGAACAGAAACGAAGATTATCAAATGCACACTCTTCGAGTGTGAAACTCGAAAGAAAAAGCCATTGTGCCTTGATTCCATGGAAAGGAGTGTCTACTGCTTGAGCTGTCTTCTACAGTAACTGAATTTACAAATTCAAAGAGATGAGTTTGCTGGATGATATAAGGAGGGCAGCAGCAGGAGTTACGGCAGAAAGGATGAGTTAAGGCAGACAGCTTTAAACTGCCATTAAGTAACTGCAGGAAGATCCTAGGGACTGTTGCAACTCTAACATTTTTGAGAGATGCATGATGACCAAAGACCATACCCAGTCATACTATATGTATGAGTCAGGTGAGTATCTCAGTATTTCATGAGAATAGGTGGAGCAGCAGAGAGGGACCCACTGACTTAGAGCATGTCACTTTATGTTTCAGCACTGCATTTACATGTCTTATCAATAAAATGAAAGTGAACTTATGCTATTGCATGACCTCCCTAACATTCGGAGTAATCACTGAGTATGGTCTTTGCTATAGATAGAGCAAAGAAGCATGGGGCCAAGGTGGAGGGAGGCTCTGCTCCATAGAAAAGGGTGGAGACTCAGCCACTCCATCCTGTAGACACCAAGAGGAGCTTGATGATTTTCATAATTCACAGCTGCATTTTATATAATGCAGTTACTTACATATATATGCTCATCATCAGCTTGATTCTAGTTTATTTTCGTGTTATTTTAGTTTTTCTCAATTAATATCTTTATTCGTGATGAACCAAGTTAAAGAAGCCTATTTGGGCACTGTTGAAATAGAAACTCATTACATTCCATTAGTCATCTTTTTTGTCCAATTTTGGTGCCTAGATTGAGGCAATCAAGAATAAATAGATCGCTTGCCCTTGGACTCCTGTCTCCTTCAAGGGCTAGCTCTGCGTGCATTCATTCCCTCTTAGCACAGTCTCCTAGGAATCCAGCCTCTTCTTTTTTTCTCTTTCCTTTAATGGGCTGCCACTTTCTCTACTTCTCCAATTTCCTTTCTCTCAGCCTGGCTAAGGAGTAGGACACCCCACCCAGCTTTTCTGTCTTTGCTGTGCCTGAAAATAGGCACACAGGCCTTTTTCATTTACAGATTAAAATCTCCAACAAGGAAATGGATGGAATAAGAAAACTCACAAACAAGGAACAGTGATCAACGTTCTAGCTACATTATAAAATACTCAGGGTAATTGTCCCTGGTCTGTACTTCCCGACGGTTACTTGGATGATATTTCAAGGTCTCCATTAAAAGGTGCCTGTTGCTGAGCTGAGCTGCTTAGGGCTATGACGGTGGATTAAAAAGCTGCCACTGCTGCTAGATTGGATCAAATTCTGAGCCCCGTGAGACCCCGGTCTAACCTTCACTCCAGGCACAGCCCACTGCTTTGTCAGACTCCAGGCTATCTTAGATAAGAAAGCCACTTTCTTCCCTGACTCCTGAAGCTTTTACCTTTGGGCTGCAAGCAGCTCTTCCTTGACTTTGGAGACATCTCCCATGTCCCCGGTTGGCCCTTTGAAATCTCACCATTATCTGCAGTTCCTCTTTCCCTCAAGGAACCTCAAGGCTCCTCCCCTGGGCCTCAGATCATTTTGTGTTCATCTCCTGCTGCTGTCCGTCACTTCCCCATGGTTCCAGCCCTGGGAGGTCCTAACCATTCCACATGCCACAACCCCAGTTTCCTATGTACCACAGAATTCACCATTGAAAAGATCAGGTGCCAGGTAATAGGCTCTGTTTTGCCCATTGGACTGTGCAAACGTCGGGGCCACTTCAGTTTGAAAGCAAAATCCCCAAGGGCCCCAGGCCTCCAGCTAACATCCCAGCATCCAGAGACCAGGCTCCAACTCATCTCTCCAGGTCACTGATATTTTCCATGTTTAGATGAATCCTGATAAGATCTCTTCTCAGGGATGACTGTGAAACTCAACTGCTAGATATATCCTGAGACCCAAAACAACATAAATTGCTGCCATGTATTGAGTACTCAAACATGTTACCACAGGCATTGGGCTACATGCTTTTCAGAGTTTGCTTCATTTAATCCACAAAAGAAACCTATCAGATGAGTATTTTCAACACCACCTTCTGGTGAAAAAAAGCCAGGATAGGGGGTGAAATAACTTGCCATGGTCTCAAAACTAGTAAAGATGTCTGACTGAACTGGGGGCAGTGGCTCACGCCTGTAATCCCAGCACTTTGGGAGGCCAAGGTGGGCAGATCACGAGATCAGGAGTTCGAGACCAGCCTGACTAACATGGTGAAACCACGTCCCTAAAAATACAAAAATCAGCCGGGTGTGGCAGCACGTGCCTGTAATCCCAGCTACTCAGGAGGCTGAGGCAGGAGAATTGCTTGAACCCAGGAGGCATAGTTTACAGTGAGCCGAAATCGTGCCACTGCACTCCAGCCAGGGTGATAGAGCGAGACTCCATCTCAAAAAAAAAAAAAAAAAAGATATCTGACTGAAAAGCTCATGTTTTCAACCTGCATACTCCATTGCCTTACTGCAGAAACAAATAAGCTTGGCATGACAGGGCCTATTACGGGCTGTGCACACTTCCCCTAACAATCCTCTCCCTGCCTCACCTGGGGCCAGACTGTGGTTTGTTTTTATGTCCAATTTTGCAATGCAAAAATAAGTTAATATACGTTTTAAATAACAATAATTTTGAAATTTAAGAAAGATTTCTGTAAAATTCAATTTACACAATTTTCGCCTTTGAAAGCAGAGGATTATTGCACTGGGAGGATTACCTTTGACAGAGTCGGCTAGGCTACAAGGTACACAAACAACTGTTACCCAATTCATGCCAGGAAAGGAATTTTCTCCCATTTGAGAATTCCAGCCAGAAATATAGGGCCTAGCTACTCTCCCTGGTAAAATTAGCAAAGCCAGGATCTCCTTTTCCATATGTTGTCTAATTTTGTCACTTTTATTCTTATTCAGGAGACTGTTCAGCAAGAATAAGAACGGATACACTAATTAAAGGACCTCATGTGCCTATCAGAAATAAGAATCTTGAGAAATGATTGCCTCATTTTTCAATTAAAATATTAAGGAAATTTATCCAAAGATACTTAAAATCTTTTAGAGAGCAGTTTGATTTATGACTCGATAATATATATTGTGGGGTACATAAAATAAGCCACACCATAATCATTTTTTAGAAATTCAAGTTTTGGATTCTGAAAGAGGATCATCTTGGAAGGACGTTTCCACCATCTTTCTTCCATTGCCTCTGGTCAAATACAGTCACAACAGATCACTTTAATTGGACTGAAACTATCTGCTGGACAGCCCACTGCTTTTACTAACACATGGAGGGCAATCCTTTAGCTGCCAAGTGGTAGATGTAAGTACTAATAATTTACCAGTCAATTCCATTCCTTTTTTTTTTTTTTTTTGCCAGTCTATCTCCATTTGCAGCAGTGTTCTATGATTATATTCATACACACAAATGCCCAAACACACACACTCAGTATTACAGAAACACCCAGTGCAAAGGTCAACTATGAAGATTTATTCACGGCACTTAATGTCTCTGAGCCTCAGTTTTCTCATTTATATAAAGGAGATAACACTGTCTTCTTCAAGGGCTTTTCATTTTTAGGAGCAAATGAGGTCACATTAGGTGTGTTAAAACATGTTATAAACTGTGAGGTGTAGGCATGTAATCAACCAAATACATTTATTAATATTATTATGAACTGATTTCACCGCTTCTTTCTGTGCCAGCACAGGCCGAATGGTTCTTGTCACTTTTAGCAAACGGTAGAAACCCCCCCATAAAAAAAGTTATTAAAAGTGGCATATAATTTTGAAATCTCTAACATTTTTGTTGTATATGAAGTACACTGTCTTTCTTGCCCAAATCAGTTCTGAGGAGAAAATATGTGATTCACTGCAGCAGATGAGGTAGGAGTAGACAGATACATATTTATGTAAGAGAGGGGATATGAATGATGATTGTTTTTACCAAAACAAGGAAAGCAAGGAAGGTATTATATTCTTTCCACCTCATTTTCCCCTACCATAGTTTCTTCTCTCTTTTTCTTTCTTCTCTTTCTCTCATTCTTATTGACAAGCTGCTGAATGCACGGAAAGAGTGCTCAGAATGTCAAAACCTGCTTCCTATTTGTGCAGACCAAGATCCAACTGTTCTTGTAAAACCAGTCAGGTGAGGTCCAGAAGATAAACCGTGCTTGACTCTCTCCAAAGGACGGCTGGATTCAGAGGCTCTCTTAGGGACGAGCTTGTCTTACAACGGGACAGGACAAGAGAAGGCCCCTTAACTGTGACTGGCAGCAAACTCAAATTCATGTTTCATTTCAGGAACTTTCTCCAGAGCAGACAAAGAATTGCAGAAGGCCCTCCTCCCATCCCACTGTAAATTAAAATGTACTAATGAAAAAGAGTAAATCACTAAAAGTTAGACAGAAAAATGGAAAAAGCAGAAAGAAGAGAGGTTCTGAATAAATGTAAAATATATAACCTGGCCCTGAAATGGAAAGCTAGCTTATGATGATGCACAATTTCTCATTTTCTCTTCAGAGGAAAGAAAACCACTTTACAATGATAAACTACAAACCAAGGTACAATACTATCTCCTGTACCCTGTGTTCATGATGTGTATTAACACATTTCCTCCTATATTTTCAAACATATCAGCCTGGAAAAAGGAAGAACAAACCAAGAAGCCAAAGGTACATGGCCACATGCAAGCACACACACACAGAATCACTGACCAGTTTGCTTGGATCTGTATTTTGCTGTTGGTTTGGAATGTGAGCAGGAAGGAGTTAAGGGAGATTTGTTGATAGCATATGTGCAGATAATTTTCTACATTTCAATGAGTTCTGAAGACCTCCACGCTTCACTGACTATTGTTAAAAACATACTGAATTGGTTATGACAACCTGTGGGTTGGTTTACACCACAGTCTAAAAATTGGGAAATTCAGTTTAGAAATTTGATCAATATTCATGCCATCTCACATCATAATTCAATGGGCAAAAATGCAGTAGAAAACTCCCCGGGGCAAACCTGAAGAACAACTTACATTCTAGTGGTTTAACGTGTAAACCTCCTGCCTGGAATCGCTGATGGAGGTTGATGGAAGCCTTGAACTTTAACAAGGACTTCCAGGTGTTTTGATTGAGGGGTTAACTGTGTCAGAACAGAAATGATCAAATTAAGATGAATATGCCAAGGCAAAAACTCAAGATGCTTTTTTTTTAAACTCTCCACAAGAACTCTCCCCAAAAAGCATAAAGAACTGTCAAAATAGGATCTTGCTTAAAATGCAAAAGGTATTTTCAAAGAGAGGATGACATTTGCATACAATATGTGCCGAAGACTGATGATACGCTGAAAATGTCTTACTTGTAGATTGAGTCTATATGACATCAAATGCCAGGATTTTTTAAAAGGATTTAAAATTTCAGATTGAAAAATATTTCTTGATGCCTTCTTCTAATTAATTTAAACATCTGAATATTAGCGAATGCCTGAATTTAAAACTTATATAAAGGATCAAATCATGATTTCTGAAAATGGATGGCATATATATTGAAAGGCAGCTGAACATGTATTAGTTAATTATACAAGACTACATTTAAAGGATGGAAACTAATATAGTTTCAAGTGTTAGGCTGCCAGCATCATCATGATTTCAGCTCTGGTATTTTTATTCTAGAATGTTCTCCCATGTGGCCCACCATGAGATTTTTGGGTAGTGGCCACTTTATACCAATTCCTAGATTATCTCTTCATTTTGGGACAGCAACACAGTGCTAAAGCCACTCTTCTAAGGTTCAATTTCAATAAAGTTTCTGGTCTTTACAAAATAAATGTCATGGCAAATCCTTAAAAAGATCAAGTATTCTAATACTACTCACCTGATTCTCTAGGCTTAAAATGGCTAACTTTTATAGCAGGGGGCCTCTAAAGAGCAAATCGCTTGTTTACCACATGTAACAAAGGCACAGTGTCTTTTTCCTCCTTATTTTGATAAAATCAGCACAAGTGAAATCAAGAACTGTTTCAAAATGTTAACATTTTTCTGCAGCAGTGTAACTGGACTTGAGCTAAGGTACTTAAGCACACACACAGAACAACCATCCTTTTCATCGAGAATTTTAAATAACTTGACATACATAAATCTTCATTATTTTTGATTAAGCGAAGGGGTAAAACAAAACTGTGCTAAAAGATATGTAGATAGAAAGGCTAAAGCACTCTTTGAATCACTATCGTTCTGGTGGATAAAATCCACTAACACGATTTTCCTAATCAGCAAAGAGAGGTCTTTCTTAGTTTCGTATGCTGGGGCTTAAGACTTCTTCTAAATAACACTTATAATAATCTCTCAAGAAGAAAAATACTTTCTACGATGGCCTTCACAGAGCTGTTATTATTTTATATTACACAGGATTAATTACCAGTTACTAAAGGGGAACTAAAAAAGGGAAAAACTATGGTCTTAGTAAACACATAAATGTACACTGTACATGGGCTACCTCTTGGGTAATTATAAAATACCATGTAATGTAATCATAAGACTACAATTTTTACCTAAACTTTCCATCCATAAGAAAATACTGCTACCTGTTAATTGCTTTGTGGCTAGCAAGAAGCATGAACCTTCTCCGTGCAGTTTCCTATCAATCTACAGGGCCGCGGGCTTACAGCAGTGCCCCTACATTTGCACCTGGAATTGCAGCATGCTGTGTGATGCCAGAAGAGACTGCAGGACGAAGAGAAGGGTGAGGAAGAGATCCGGCAGTCAGAGCCCTGAACGGTATAAGGCGGGAGAGGTGAGATGACGCCCTGCTCTTCTTTATCAAGCCGATTTTTTTTTTTTTTTTTTTTTTTTTTTGTGAGACGGAGTCTCATTCTATCGCCCAGGCTGGAGTGCAGGGGTGTGATCTCTGCTCACTGCAACCTCCGCCTCCCGGGTTCAAGTGATTCTCCTGCCTCAGCCTCCTGAGGAGCTGGGATTACAGGCTCCCACCACCATGCCTGACTAATTTTTGTATTTTTAGTAGAGACAGGGATTCACCACGTTGGCCAGGCTAGTCTTGAACTCCTGACCTCAGATGATCCGCCCGCCTTGGCCTCCCAAAGTGCTGGGATTTCGAGCATTAGCCAACGTGCCTGGCCATAAAGCTGACTTTTCACAAGCCACCAGATCAGAAGATGCTCCTCAGGGCCAAACCACATGCATTCTGAGTCCTTCTTTTCATCTAATACGGCCAGACTTACGGTTGACCTGTGTAAAATGTTTTCCAGGAAACTGAAAAACCCAATACATACAGAGGCATATTAAATATTCAGCTTTAAGTACAATCTTGCCAAACAATATGCAAAAGAATTTCCCAAAACAGAGGTGATTTGTCTTCCCCTTAGGAGAGTAAGCAGACTTCATCATTTGACTGAATGACAGTCAAACTTGGTAAGTGTCCATTTGCATGAGTTTGCAATGTAAACTGAAACAATTATTTTAAACCATCAGTTGGATATTTTAAAATTGGATTTTAAAGAGGCCTGATGGTATGTGTTTTCTTTTCCTTTTTCTTTTTTTTGTTTTTGGAGATTGGGTCTCACTGTAGCCGAGGCTGGAGTGCAGTGGCACGATCATGACTCACTGCAGCCTCAACCTTCTGAGCTCAAGCAATCCTCCGGCCTCAGCTTCCTGAGTAGCTGGGATTAAAGGCATGCAACACTACGCCTGGCTAATTTTTTAAATTTTTTCTAGAGGTAGGGGGGTCTCACTATATTGCCCAGGCTGGTCTGGAACTCCTGGGCTCAAGCAATCCTCTCTGCTTCAGCCTCTTACAGTGATGTGTTGGATTTTAACTGCCATCATTAGAATGGAAGCTTTCATGTTTTAATTCTTACGTGGTTTTGAGCAAACGTATTTGATGACAACCTTCAAACTAGGAGAAATGAATTTTTTTCTTCATCTTCAATTACTTAGCTCTCTTCAAAATATATTACGGTTTTTATTGTTTTTGTTGTTGTTTTTGTTTTTTGAGACAGTCTTGCTCTGTCGCCCAGGCTGGAGTGCAGTGGCGTGATTTCGACTCACTGCAAGCTCCGCCTCCCAGGTTCAAGCGATTCTCCTGCCTCAGCCTCCCGAGTAGCTGAGACTACAGATACCTGCCACCATGCCCAGCTAATTTTTGTATTTTTAGTGGAGACAGGGTTTTGCCAGTTGGCCAGGCTGGTCTCCAACTCCTGACCTCAGATGATCCGCCTGCCTCGGCCTCCCAGTGCTGGGATTATGGGCATGAGCCACTGCGCCCGGCCTATTATGGTTTTTAAAAAAGAAATGCCAGGGATTTAATATGTATGAACATAAAGAATTACAATATAATTTGTGGCCACTTTCTTATTAATATCGGTATATTGTCACACAAATCAATGCACGGGGTCTATCAAATTTTCATGATTCTTTTTCTTCTTATACATTATGTTTGCGAATACATTAGGTGTGCACTTTCAATATATTTGAAAACTGAAAATAAGAAATGATTAAATTCACTTTCATTCATCAATTAGGTTGTATAATATGAAATTGCCAATAATGGATCATTTTGATCCACCAAAATTGCAATCCCGTACAGTTTAACCTAATTTGGTAGGAGGTTATTTATAGAACAGTAAAGATCACAAGATTTGAAGTCACTTACTGCATAATTTTAAGCACGTGATTTATCCTCTCTAGTTTCAATGTTCTCATTTATAAAATGGGGCTAAGATGACCCTACTCATCAGGGTCATCAGGCAGCTTTAATGCAATAATATATGAATTTGCACAATTACTAACAACCAGGAAGTTATCATGAAATTATTGTAAAAACTGGAAGAGTAACAGAGGCCTATATAATATATTCAATTATAATTCCTGTTAAAATATCTCTAGAAGATTATGGGATTCACCAGAGACCAAGCACATCCTTTCTTCCACATGCCCCAGATTAAGGCCACCATGATGTGACGCTCTGAAGATGGTCTTTCTATACTGCTGCATGGAGGCAGGACAAATTAGTGATTCAAAACACGGACTCCGGGGTCAGGTATATTTCGACTGAGGACCCAACTCTGCTGCCCATAACCTATGTGGTTTTGGGCAAGGAACTTGGTCATCCATAAAAGAGGACCTATTAAATATAAGAAAATGTACTTAAGGTCCTTAGAACGTTGCCTAACATATAGAAAGTGTTAAATGTTAACTGTTACTTGGTTTTTCATTACTGTTACTCTGATGGCTGTCTCACCCGAGTCCTTTAATTGTGGCTGCAGTCCAAGGAAACTATTTATCACCATTGATAGGCTTTCCACATTTAATTGAAATCCTTCCTTCTGTTAGGCAGAATACCTTTCTCTTTATGGGGCTTTAATATTCATAACATTATTATTCATTGTTTTTCTGCCCCAAAGATATAAAGAATAATTTAAAAGAGAAATCTCAAATAACACCACAAAATAGCAATAGTCATATTGTGCACAGGTTCAAAGTACAAAAATTGGAACAAACTGCCTGGATTCGAGTCTCAGTTCTACCACATGTTGGCTTTGTGGCCTTGGGCAAATGATTTAATATCTCTAGGCCTCAGATTCCTCATCTGTAAAATGGGTATAATGTTACCCATCTCACAGAAGGTTATGAGAATTAAAGAGTTAATACCGGTAAAGTACCTTGAACAAGTACCTGACACATAGTAAGCGCTCAATGCATGTTAGTTATTGTTATCACAGGTACTAGGTTAGGCAAGGGGTTCATTCAATATTTTTCTTTAGAAACACGCAGAAACATGCCATATCATATTTGATATAAGCTTCAGGTACTTTGATTATTATCTTTGTTGCAGTAGTACTAATCAGATAATCACTTTGCAGGTAAGTCATGAATAGAAATGATGGTGAAATTTTGGCCAGGTACGGTGGATCACGTCTGTAATCCCAGTACTTTGGGAAGCCGAGGCGGGTGGATCACCTGAGATCAGGATTTTGAGACCAGCCTGGCCAACAGGACGAAACCCTGTCTCTACTAAAAATACAAAAATTAGCTGGGCATGGTGGTGGGTGCCTGTAATCCCAGGTACTCGGGAGGCTGAGGCAGGAGAATGGCTTCAACCTGGGAGGCAGAGGTTGCAGTGGGCCGAGATCGCACCATTGCACTCCAGCCTGGGACAGAGTGAGACTCTATCTCAAAAAAAAAAAAAAAAAGAAAAGAAAATGATGGTGAAATTTAAAAAAATACTTATACGTTATGATATTTACACCAGAAGTGGTGTGAATCATAGCCAGTTCCATTCTGTAAACACCTTGGTTACAAAAATGATCAATGGAGTTCTTTAATAGAATGCAAGTCTGCCAGTTTAGAAAACACCTGAACTGTTTTCAGGATTTAAAGTATGTCAGCATTGTCTGAACACAGTGGTCAAATGCTATCAAGTGAATGAGAAATCATCACTCAGTTCAACATTTATTGAACACCAACTAAACGCCAAGCACAATGCTAGGATCTAGGAATTCAACTGTGAATAAGGAAGTTATGGTCTACTCTCAGTAAGCTTCTCATAAATAATGTCTAAAATACAACAACATTCCTATTGATGTATATTGCTTGCTTTCAAAGACTATGAAGCCTGTATCCTCACACGTACATCACCTTTATTTTTCCTATTCAGGTAGGCTTGGTGATGAAGATAGAGTAATGAAACTGACAGGTAAATGATATTGCACCAGACTATAACTGATATCAGGATGATTTCTGCTTTTCAGGAGTGGCCACAGGTACCAAAGGATGGCCCATCATACCAGGAATTTGTTGATCTAGTGCAGTGGAACTGCAAGGCAGGTAGGCAAGACCATGTGGAAACTGAACAAGCCAAAATTAGGCTACATTACCTTGAAGCCAACTGTGCATTCATCTGGTCACATCTAGGTATCTTTTACACATGTGCAGTAATTTGAATCCATTAAGAAAACCACTAGGAGATCTGGCGTCAGGAATATTTCCATCTCCTTTGTGGATATAGTTTGACCTAGCTGGAAACCACACATTCTGAGGCCTGCATGCTGGCAATCATTTCTGATTGGTAAATACAAAGACAGATAGACAGTTGGAGTGCCACTGGTGTCTAATAATTACGTGTGGATTATTCACTGGCCTTTGGAGAAATCAACCAGGAAACAAATATATTAAAGACAGGATTTTCAGCAGAGAATAAGAAATTCTCCATAAAATTTGAGACCACTTGCTGGGGGATGGGGTAGCATCGTTTTCTCCAGCTCTGGCTCTTCTTCCTTTATTCACAATTAGGTTTTCATGTCGTAATGTTTTATCACTTCCAAAGGCAAGTTTTCATAGGGGAGTCCTGAAAACAGTTCAGCCCTAACCCTAGAAAGGTATCGAGACATCAGTGGAACTTGAAACCTGATTGCAAGTTAGAAGAGAAAATAAATGAAATAATGTCCTGTGCAGTCAGAGATTATTCTGTTGACATGTGCCAGGTGTGAATAAAAAGACCTGTGTGTGAACAACAATATCCCCAGGAATTTAAGGAAAAGCCTGTTGCCACATTTGTGCCTTAGGCCTTATAGAATCCATAGATTTCTGTGACCCCAACTGCTATCCCACAGTCTACAGATAATTAATTCAAATTTGCCACTCCATAACTGTTTCCATAATGAAATTAACATAGGAGGATTTTTTCAGTACACTTTGGTTCTGGGAAGCTGGGCAGATTTTTTTTTTTAATTATGTAGTTGAAAACAGTACCCTTTTTAAAGCAAAACAACACCACATGGTGAGCTCAACAAAACACCTCCATCTGACCTCTACTGCATGTTTTTTAAAAAACTCGTCGAGTGAAGTGGTAATTTAGTCAGTGAAGATAGAGCTCGCCACAATTCAGCTCTAACTGCCTCATTCTGGAGGCGTCATCTTTTCTTTTTTTCATTAATAAAGATTGAATCAGTCACTTGCACAACACTTTTCCTTTAATGACATTTGTTCTAAGGAGTCAACCAGACTAACTGCTTGTCCTTGCCCACTATTAAAGCTCTTGAAAATACCATTTACAACCCTGCTGCCCCAGTGACAGTGCTGGCTTCTCAGCACTTCATTTGCACTCTAGTTCAGAACCATTTCTTCAAAAGTTTCTGATGTGTTCTTTTACTGTTGAGTTTCGCGCCTGTAATCACGATAAATGACTAGGGTCTTGCAGACACCTTATCTCTAACTGGAATTTCATTTGTGTGCCACGATTTTGTTAAAGGGTGTTAGAATAGAAAATTACTGTAGGTGGATACATTAGGAAAATCCACAATGCATTCTTACATACTGATAATGTCTCTGACCCTCATCTACTCTAACACTACAGAATACATTTAATTTATTAAAAAAAGAATGTTCCTTAGTCATAAGCATTATGATGTTAAGAATAGAATCACTGTCAAAATTTAAGTGCTTTATTTACATAATTTTTTTTCCTAACTCCTATAAATTTGTTGATAAGGAGAAATTTGGAGAGAATTACCCAGACTTCATGAGGGCTGTTGTTAAAAATAAATATAATAGTCTGGTGCAGTGGCTCCCATCTGTAATCCCAGCACTTGGGGAGGCCGAGGGAGGAGGGTCACCTGAGCCTAGAAGTTGAAGACCAGTCTGGGCAACATAGCAAGACCCCCGTCCCTAAAAAAATAAATAAATAAATAAATAGAATAAATAGAATGTAAGCTCCTAAAGGTGAAGATTAATTATGAAAATCCACAAATACAGTAGTAAATATTTCTGATCAAGAATGGAAAATAATAAGTCTTTATGTCTTAAGCTCTGATGTCCATTCAACTTTTCAAGATTTCCAAGGATATCACTGAACTATATAGATCAGAAGCCAGGGCCAACAAAATCTGTCAGTTATGTTTCAGTTAAATTTCTTTCACTTTCTTGAAGATCACAAGGTAACCTACATATTTAAGAAACACGAAGGGTAGTGAAAACTAGAATGATGTTTTTTCTAACAAGTGATGTATTATGCTTCCCTAATACATCCAAATTTTCATGTAGATTTAAACCCTAGTTACCTAAACTGCACATACTTCTTTCTCTCATTTAAGAAAAGCTGCATTTCTGACCAGGTGCAGTGGTTCATGCCTGTAATCCCAGCACTTTGGGAGGCCGAGGTGGGTGGATCACAAGGTCAAGAGATCGAGACCATTCTGGCTAACACAGTGAAATCCTGTCTCTACTAAAATACAAAAAAAATTAGCTGGACGTGGTGGCAGGCGCCTGTAGTCCCAGCTACTAGGGAGGCTGAGGCAGGAAAATGGCATAAACCCAGGAGGCGGAGCTTGCAGTGAGCCCAGATTGTGCCACTGCACTCCAGCCTAGGCAACAGAGCGAGACTCTGTCTCAAAAAAAAAAAAAAAAAAGAAAAGAAAAGAAGAGAAAAGCTGCATTTCTTATCTCTAGACAATAGCGAAAATATATAGGCTAATTTTTAAATTCTATTATCATAGTAGGGTTTGTTGCTCAGAATTTCTGGCATGCAAATAGAGCTAAGAAGCAGTGTTTCCATGACTGAGATGACATTAAATATGTCTTCATATGGATCGTACTGTATCATTTAGTAGCTCTTCCTAATGAGACATTCACAAGCAGCCTCAAAAGGCAATGAATCACCATTGCATTGAATTGAATCGAGATAATAATTAAGCACATTTGAAACAACCACATTTGTTATGAATTATGGAAAGGCTATCTTAATTTCTTTACACCTTTTGGGGTATGATGGTTTTATTCTGAGGCTAAAAATAGTTGTAACCAAATCTTTAACAGTATAATTATGAAAAAGGATGGCTAAATCACTATGCAATGTATTAGTGGGTGGCATGGTAATTCACATAATTTCTTTTCAATATTGCTTTTTATCCCATGTTTTTTCACTTACATATAACATTTGAACTGA
The DNA here is from genome assembly GCF_028878055.3 of Symphalangus syndactylus. Taxonomy (NCBI): domain Eukaryota; kingdom Metazoa; phylum Chordata; class Mammalia; order Primates; family Hylobatidae; genus Symphalangus; species Symphalangus syndactylus. The sequence continues at coordinate 155,397,615 of NC_072426.2, read as the reverse complement.
CTCATAGGTTACATGATATTTGAAGTATGGTGCAACTACAAGACTAAATGCATTCTTCATTATTCATTACTTAATAAATTATAAGAAGTTCTTTAGAAGCTTAACAGAATATCCACTTATAATAGGACTGCCAGTTACTGGGAAGATCTGGTTTTCCTGAAGTAAGAAACAGTCATCCAACTAAACTTACAGACAAATGCTTTTAACTGCTAATCAATGTGTAAATCCTCCAGTGGAATGCTAGAGTGCTTAAAATCTGTAACATCAAGCAAAAATACAAGGGACGGTGGAATGGTCAGGGCGTAGATGTTCATAATGTGGTCCCAACATCAGACTTAGTTTATTTTTTGAGTAAAGAAAAAAGAAATTGCTTCCTATTGTCTGCCTTGCCTTGTACCTCCTTGGCATTTTTAGTCACCCAAGACAACGACAGAGAACATCCATTTGGGACCAGTGATTTTTGCACCACTCATTCTATCTTTGGGAAGTCAAAATTGATTTTCTTCCACTTGTCACACTAAAATCTCAACTCTGTCCTTTCTGTTCCACTCTCAAAGAGTTCAGCAGTATCGGGATCAAAGGATTAGGAAGCCGCAGCTTTAAGGGAGGCAAGCAGCATGAGAAGACTTTGTGGAGGCAGCTCTGAGCATTTTATGTAAGCAATCTATTTCAGCTTCAAAGGAAGCACTGGCTAAGTGGGTGAACAACATGTAAAGTGCTCACTTGACATAAGTTTTTTTTTTTTTTTTTTTTTAAGTAGCTGAGATAAAGAGAGCCTCCAATCACTGACCTTTTATTATTAGTCAGAGCCCTGAATACAAGAGAGACTTCAGCAGAGGTGGCCAACCGGCGCCTGCAGAGACTCCAGGCGCGTTCTTGCCTGTTGGTGCAATATTTGCAGCTGCGGCACTCTCCTTCAAGTTGTTTGTTCCACTCTCTGCCTGATGCTATGGGTATCTGATTTCTATCTGTGGAAACAGCATGGGAGCCATGTGGTGGTCAAGGCTGGACTTTAACTGCAAAGGAGCACATCACAGCATGCTCCCGGGGAGCCGGGCACAGCTCAGTATCAGTCTTGGTTTCACTTGAGAAATGTACAGACCGTTTATAAATTATACGAAAGAGATAAGGGAATCCCTATGCATTTACTCATCTCTTCATAAACCATGACGAGAATTTTTTAAAAATTCCATGTATTCAGACTAGTTAAAAAATATGGATGGGCTTTTGCTAATTGTACATTTTACTTGGTTTAATAGATACATATATTAGGTAGAGCTACCATTTGCTGTATGTCACATGTGCCAGGCTCTGGGCTACGTACTTTCCATGTAAAAACTCACTACTCCTAGTGAAAAACCTTTCGGTTAAGTGTTCTGTCTCCCATTTACAGATGAATAAACTGAGGCCCTGCAAGGATTAAGGAATCTGTACAAAGTTACGTGGTAAATAAAAGATCAATTTTCAAATAAAGACAAAAACAATCAAATGTATTTAATATAAATATTTGGTAAATCAGAAAGCAGTTCCGTAGTATATATTGCTTCTGCCTCATCATGATAAAGTTCAATGTTTTCAGCATAACGATCAGTTTTAGTCTGCTTTCTTGATGTAAGGATTCTAGCGCTTTTGAAAAATAAGCTGAATTGATAATGATTTTTTATAGCTGGTGATAGATTTGATTTCTGAACAGCCTACGAAGTCTTACATGGTTAACACTGGGAGTGTATTTTTATGTACACATCAAATTTCTTTTCAAATTCAGTCTCAGACTATAGCCTGTTTTTTAGACACATTTCTGTAAATAAGCAATTTTCAAATAAAAAAGCGAGCCACTGCATAAATAGAAGACATACTATAGTGGTTAATATTGAAGTATGGCATAATTAATCATAGAAGCTCATCTGAATCTAATTTATTAGTGTTCCCCAAAAAACACCATCTTTGATTTCTACTAGAAAAAGAAAAGACAAAAGTATAAAAAACAATGCGTGTAATGCATTTATGCTTCTTGTGAACAAGAAAGAGCCGCGTCTCTCATGGGTTGAATGAGCTTTATGAATACTACCTTTACCCTTAAAAACAATCCTGGTTCTTTCCTCTTTCCAGAGAGAGAAGCTAACCTTAAGGGAGTCATGCTGCTGTGCCTTGTCCCCCGTTTTGGTGACATCTCCTCTGGGGATGGGCTTAAAATTCAGGAGAGATGATGAGGGACAGCGACAAGGGTAGGGCCCGTGTTGGCCTCAGTTTGTCCAGTCCACACATCACTCCCTTAGGAGGGAAGACCACTTACAGGAAGGGGCTGGAAGGACACACAGCGTGTGATGGTGCTCCTATGGTCATGCAGAGCTAAACAAGTGACCTTTTTTGTAAGGTCATCTTCTGTGATACACACCAGTCTACGGAGGGAGGGTACCTAGATTGAGACAAGAGCCTGGGGCTTATGAGCAGAGTAGGGAGCAGGAAGAGTGGGAAGACCTGCTTGGTAGAAGGGAGTGCAGTTTGGAGATCAGTAGAAAAGAAGTTGTGATCTAGGCCCTACTGCCAGTCAGGGCATCGGGAGCCTCAGTAGGTGCTGCAGCTTAATGAACATGGAGTTTTGAGAAGATTAATATGACAATGATACAAAAAAATAAAACTAGAGGGGGGGAAAATGGAGGCCGCAAGACAGTTCTAAAAAATCAGGCCCAAATTCCTGACGTCTTAGAAATCAGATGAACCCCAAGAGACATGATTATAATAATACAAAATATAATAAATACAAAATAATCAAAATAATTTGATTAAAATAATCAAAATGATTTGATTAAAATAATCAAACAAAATATTTGAAGGACTGTGATACTGGACAGTAAGTGAGGGAAGCATAATAAGTAAAGGCTTCCAGGCTTTGAAAGGAGAGAGTAACAGGAAGGCCACTGAGTAAAATGGGTTGGGGGGAAAAGAAGCCTATTTTGAACAAACTTTGGTTTTCAATGTTGAGGTTGCTGAACTCAAGAAAAATGCTGGCAATCCAAGTGAAGTGAAATCTTTGGCATCTGAGACCAGTGTAAAGGAGACCTTTCTGAAGGGGAGAGGTCAGAGCTGATGGTATCGGTGTGACCCGTCCATCCACCTAAGGGTGTGAGAGCAGTGGATCTGGAGACAAAAGCGGGGTGTGGCACACAGTGTTGCTAGCACTCATCATTTGGCAGGAGGGAGAGGGAAAGAGAAACCTAGATGAAACAGGATTCATGGCGGAGGAGGTGGCACAGAGAGGCTGGGGAGGGCTGGAGGTTGTGGATGCTGTGGGGACCACAGCTGCTGAGACACCTCACACTCTGTGTCTATGGCGCAGCCTGGGTGTAGAGGAGTGGGCTGAGACATGAATGAGTTAATTCTACCCCACCTCCCCCTGAAGGTGACTTCACTCACCTAGGTTTCATCAACTGAGAGAGAGAGAGCCAGTCTTAGATCTCACATTCTTTTGAGAATTGAATACCCATCAGTAACCCCACGGGGTGGTATTTTCGTGCACCTTCAGATTCCATCTATCTCTCAAAGCCCCAGACTCCTACCCCAGGCAAGGTCCTATTCAGCTACTGTACTCCCGAGCCCAGTTAATACCCCCATCAAATGGTAACAGATGCATTTACAAAATTACTAACTGTGCCTGAAGAATTCTCCCAGGCCACCAGGTAACATTTCTTTCAAGAACTTTACTCGGCTATACCTTAGATGTATCGGCAAAGAGGAGCTATTCTGGTGCTAAGGGGGCTCCTAGCAGTGTCAAAGGACAAGCAGAGGTTTAGGACAGCAAAGACTGGGTCTGCCAGCAGGAGTCTTGGCAGCCTTTGAGTGTAGCTTTGATCGGGTGGTGGGGACAGGAGCTCTACTGCATGAGCATGCACAGTGGGGCCACACGCACACAGGGTGCCTGGGAAGCACCTGCCTTGAGTGTGGGGGATGGGATGAGAGGTAGAGCACAGCAGTGTCAAAACAATGATTTTTTTTTTTTTTTTTTTTTTTTTTTAAAGAGGGACAGCTGGGCTGGATGCGGTGGCTCACGCCTGTAATCCCAGCACTTCGGGAGGCCAAGGCGGATGGATCACTTGAGGTCAGGTGTTCGAGACCAGCCTGACCAACATGGTGAAACCCTGTTGCTACTAAAAATACAAAAATTGGCCAGGCATGGTGCCACGCACCTGTAATCCCAGCTACCTGGGAGGCTGAGGCAGGAGAATGGCTTGAACCCGGAGGCGGAGGTTGCAGTGAGCTGAGACTGTGCCATTGCACTCCAGCCTCGGCGAGAAGGGCGAAACTCCATCTCAAAAAAAAAAAAAAAAAAAAAGACAGCTGAGCCCATGTGAAGGCTGAATTGAAGGACGTCATGGAAAGTGACAGCTGGATTTCCAAAAGATAGGAAATATGCTTTGACCACTAAACCAACATTGCAACAAAGGCAAGGACAGGTTTGATCAGATGAGCCTGAGAACCTCTGGTGGGGTCTGGGCTCTGCAGACGTGAAATCAGCTGCTCCCAAGAACACAATTTGAGCAAAGCCCCCTTCTAGGACACACTATGGTCCTGTGGGCCAAATCCAGCCTGTTGCCTACTTTTATATGGCCCTTGAGCTCAGAATGGTTTTTGATGATAAGAAATGCTACCTTTGAACTCTAATTAGGCAAAATGTCAACTCTCCCCCAAAACAATCCATTCTTCTCATTAGTAGACCTGTATTACATTTAAAAAGTACACTCTATCATTATTACCATATTAAAATTTTGTCAATAAAATGTGTGGAAATGTGTGGAATATTTTCACACTATTCTTAATTTGTACTCCTGGCCTGCAAAGCCTAAAATACTATCTGTCCATTTACAGAAATTGTTTGCTGACTCCTGCCCTAGAGTCTTCATGAGAAGTAACTGTTGCTCTGGGAATCAGGCAGATTCCCAGAAAGTGAATCATGAGCATATTCATAGAAAATGATGTGTTAAGGTACATTCAGATCTGGCATCTGACTTCTTAATGGGGCGATTACCCAGTGCTTTTTATTATTTTGAAAAGTCAAGTTCTTTTACTTCTCACAAATATTTAACATCATAAAGCATTTATAAAGTACAAAGTCTACTGCTAGAAAAAGGCATGTTGGACATTAACTCTGTGCTTAAGCAGCTTGCATTATTAAAAAATATCCACAACAGAAAGGGAAAGGCCAACTCTCTTTTCCAACACTTACATTTTTAAGGCTTATGAAACTGACAAAACTTCTGAGCAAACACACTACTTCAAGGACATTCTCTTGTAAATTACAGCAACAGCAGCAGCAGCAGCAGCAGCAGCATTTTTAACCAGATGACCATTTGAGATAACTTAAACTGCTGGAAAGGTATTTTAAGCACAGCTGTGATGCCGAAAGAAGGTACCAAAGGCAGAGCTTTGGTAGAACACAATACATTACAAAAGATGAAAGTCTAAAGTGATGACAATAAGAAATTCCTGTTTTCCAGGAAACTGGCATTTTTAGGAGTTCTAAAGTTAATGCACTTAAAATATTTTTGATCATATTTTTCCCAAGCTTTTACATATTAAGAAATTTTCAGACACCCAAAATTTGCTTTATAAGTAGTTCTTAGAAAGCCTAAAGGAGCTGTATAGTTATTTTAAAATCCACCCTAAGTGATGTGTAAGTTACTTAGCTGGCAGCTTCAATTTGTAATATGCACTCCCCAAAAAAGCAGGGGGAGCATCAGCTATAATTTTAATAACAGCTCTGCCTGCCACATATCTTTTTGCATGGGCTGGGAGGCATGCTCACCCTGTGCTAAGAGCTTAAGCTTTGGAGTCCTGTTTAGATAAAGCACTTACACTTAAAAATGAAGTAAATAACTTAATTTGTAAGTAGAAAAAGCTCCCAGCTTAGTTATAAAATATGACATACCAAGTGAACCTAGAGCTGCCTAAATGTTTTACATTTTCCAGCAGGCTGAACTATGAAAAGCAACAAGAGGACATTCTCCCCCTTGAAGATAATCACTTTTATTGTTGCCAGGTCAAAGATTCAGATTCCACGCAGCAACCTCTGACTAAAGAACAGCCAAGTCCTTTCAGGTCAGAAGGTCCAATACGTAGCCCCCTCAGTAGCATAGCATAATAGTCCTAAAATAACAAGCATACATGTAGCTTTCTTAATTTGCCCTGCTGGGTTCCTGTAATAAGTACTTAACAACGGTAGGCTCTGAGCAGCTCAGCAGACATCAACAAGACCATTTGCCAGATGATTTAGCAAACAAATTTCCGAGAGTCTCATGCTTATGTTGAGTGCATGACATTAGAAAACATGCAGGGCTTAGAGATAATAATAGTAGAGAGGAATTTTACAAATTAAAAAGAGAAAGAGAGAATGGGAATTTTAAAGTTTTGCCAATTCTCTTGCTAGAATGAAGTCCCTCAGATGAATACTCAGTAACTTCTGCTAATTTTTTACTCCTTGAGCAAATAATCTGAAATTGAGTTATTGGGAAGGGACAAAAACTCTGGAACGACTTCTAGGGGAGGAAGAAAAGAAAAGAAACCACCTTCTTTTTGAGCACAAGTAACTGACATGGAGCAAGCACAAAACACGAAAGGTTCTCGGTAAATATTTATTGAATGAATGACTCCATGTCTATGACACAGATGAGGAACTGGCATCTTCATAAAGAAAGCTGGCAGATTCTCAACAAATCATAGGAGTTAGGAAAGGGGGTAGGGTGAAGGCATTCATCAAGGAATCCCTCTCCAGTGTCAGGAATCCAAGGCTCAAAGAGGGAGACATTCTCTTGAATCCATCAGCTGCCCCCTGGCCCATAACAGAGTCCTTGAGATGCTTCTAAGTGGGAGGGAATCCAGGTGGCAATGGCACTTACTGTTTTAAGAGCTAGAGCAATCCTGAAGCTCTGTGGGGAAAGCAATCATCCCCAAAACAGGAAAACAAATCTGATAATAGAGCAGGGCTGGTCCTCAGTAGCCTGGGCATAAGGAGCCAGGAAACCTGCTCTGAGGAGGGAGGTAATTATCCCATCACTTCAGGTCACAGGGAAATTCTATTCTGTTTTCCAAGGCAACATTTTTAACTTACACAGACATTTTAAATGTGAAAAACTCAAGCAATCATCTTATTATATCTGTTAGTTTAGCCGATTTCTTTTCTTTTTAATTTTACAGATTTCTTCTTTCGGTGGATCATGTAAATTAGTGAGTTGCTTTCATGTCTTTTGGCCAGCTTCAGAGAAGAATGAAGTACCCAGTGCTTGGTGAGAGGCAGTCCCTATTCCGGATGTAAAGCACTTCTCACTATATTAATTGTCTGCTGCATTTTGTGTGCGTGTACGAAGGCAGCTTCCTCATCGGATGTGAGTTGGGAGCAACCACATGTACTCCACTGATGCTCCCCAAGCTTCCAAGATAAAAATTTCCACAAGGGGAAGATAGCAGTCAAATGTGAGAAGAAGAATTTGCAAATAAATAAATACGCAAATAAATAAAACTGTTCACGGAGTTGTCTACTGGAAAACCATGTGCCAGGGGCACAATGAGCGAAAGCGAAGCTGGAGAATGAGTTAGCTTGCCAGATGTAGCACAGTGATTTGGGGGGGCCCAGGGGAGCACCCATGAGGAGAAATGCTGGGTGTAAATCAGTCATAGCAACGCTCCACTGCACCTGGGGGGCCCTGAGGAAATATGTTCGTGGTGAATCAAGAGCCAGGCTCCAAGGCCCTGGGGCCAGCGTGCTGGGAGAGGAGCATGTCAGAGGCACATGGAAGAGGTGGGCCTGAAGACAGAGAGAAGCTCTAAGTCAAGCAAAGACCCAGGTTTCTAGCAGCGGTCATGCAAATAGCTGAGGTTTGCAGATTCTATTATTTAATAATTAAATGTAAAGAAGCATTTAGCTTACGTCAACTATTTTAGTTAGGAGAGGAATAGTCACAAAGGAGCAGCTGTGAAATTTATATGGATTGGAAGAGGGTGTGAGTAGACACGGCGTGCAAGAGTTTCCATTTGTTTTGTTTTAAGCCATGGTCAATGTGGGCTTTCAGAGTCAGATGCCGAAGGAGGAATTAAATTATCCAGTGAGTATTAGAGAGTTATTCTCAAACCGCATTTTACTGTAAGATGGGGTTATTTTAAATTCAGAAAAGCTAATGAGCAGAAAGAAGACTGCAAATCTTCTGGGACCATGTATCAGCTGATCCACAGCTGCTGCAACGGAAAAGTCACAAAGCTTGCTGGGAAATGGAGAACAATGCAGACTCAGTTGTCATGAATATCTTATGTGAAGTTACTTTTTAGAGAAATCTCCAAATGCAATCTGTATAGGCAAACATATACATTTGTATATAGAAAGAGCAAGGCTGTAATTTTCATTGAACACAGAGATTTGTTTCTTTTGGGTATTTTTTAAATTTGCATTTCATTATTTTTCATGAAAATGAACTTAATGCTTGAATTCTGTACAAGCATCACAGGAAAAGGCTATCAGGAATCTGCAAGGGCCATACAAGGTGTCCCTTATAAAAATAATGGTCAGGAAAGTAAACGTGTGAATGAAAAGACCACGATGTGCTGACTACGTTGAGGCACTGAGCAGAACAGACGGTGGGAGGCAACGACTGAGATAACCTGAGTTGAAAAATAGTGTCTGGATGACGCAGGGGTGTATACAATGTCTAATAAAATTCCGCAAAGAAGCTCAAAAGTGATCACATATTTATTGCAAGTGTATTTTCAAAATAAACTCATTTTGAATTATTCACTCTTCCCCTCTCCCCACCAAAAAAACAACCTATTATGAATTAGTTTGGAGTAAACGTTTTCACAGGTTTTCAACTGGTTGTACCACACACTCTTAAAATAAAGGTATTACACATTCCAAAAATATTTCAACTTTTACATGAGCCTAAAGATAACACCGCTTCAGTCAGCATTGTAAGCAACACCACCATTTGAAATCTGCATCTGAGCCCATTATCACCACACACTACATCCACAAAATCTGGATTCCTTACATTTCGTAATCATAATGAGCCTCAAAACCTCATCAGAATCTCTGACTCTTTTCTTTCTTTTGTCCCCCACAGCCAACTCATTACTGAGCCCTGTTGATCTCCCCCTTCATTATCCAGCCCTCTGTCCATTACTGTCGGTGCTCTGATGCTTCATTAGTGTCTACCCTTGATGGCGACAACTTCTGAAACACCTCCCTTCTTGAATCCATGTTGTGTCTTGGATGAAATTAATTTCCTTGAAACATTTCTCCTTCTTTCTGTCATTCCCCTGCTCTAAAAGTTTTAATGATTCCAGGAGGTCCTGTATGCTTCCACCATATTTAGGAGGGAGGCCTGAGGCCATCTGCCCAGGCAATAGTGAAATTCAGCAGCAGATGTCCTTCCAGAAGGGTTGTGAGGCTGTGCTCATGATGAGGGGCCACCTGCCAAAGACACTCCACTGGAGCAAGAACTGGAGCAAATCCCTCCAGTGCAGCCACCAAAACTCTCCCTCTCAGACTAGGGGGAGAGGTGTTGGGAAAGAGGGAGGATATAGGCCCAGCAAAGTAGGGGAAAGGGAGTTCAGAAGAGCAACCGCTGCTCCAAGCCGAGTCTGCTGGCTTAAACTCTTGGCCCCAGGAACAGGAACTCAAGTCTCCCAACTGCCTTTGTCATTTATTGAAGACCTTAAGACAGCTCTCAGCGCTCCAGAAGTCATGAGGCATTCTTTGCCCTCCGTTCTTTGAGAAATCAACTTCTACCACTTTGGGGACTGGGGACGACTGGCCAGGGGGTGGTGAAGGAAGCTAACACTTAATCTTTCTCTGCAATGCCCTAAACTTTTACCACGCTACCTACCTGAGGCCCTGAAGATGGGGGTGTGAGTTTATTTTATGTGACAGCTGGGTGGAGGAGAAGGAACCAAAAGATTCTATTTGAGCCCATTTTCTTTTCTTTTCTTTCTTTGTTTTTTTCTTTTCTTTTTTTTTTTTTTTGAGATGGAGTTTCACTCTTGTTGCCCAAGCTGGAATGCAATCGCACGATCTCGGCTCACTGCAACCTCCGCCTCCCTGGTTCAAGTGATTCTCCTGCCTCAGCCTCCTGAATAGCTGGGATTACAGGCACCCACCACTACGCCTGGCTAATTTTTGTATTTTTTTTGTAGAGACAGGGTTTCACCATGTTGGTCAGGCTGGTCTCGAACTCCTGACCTCAGATGACCCACCCGCCCCGGCCTCCCAAAGTGCTGGGATTAGAGGCTTGAGCCACCGCACCTGGCCTGAGCCCATTTTCATAATGACACATTGTCTCCCAGGGCTTGGGGATCGTGTAGGCTTTCCATCCATCCTCTTCCTCAAGCCCTCTGGATCTTTCACAATGTTGCCCTGGCCTTACAGGCGCAGGCTCTCTGGATGAGCCGCCTGCGCTTCCCCTCTGCCTGTCCAGCTGTGGATTAGGTTTAGTCATGGGCACTCTCTCTCTCTCTGCCACATTCTGTGTCTGGCCCTGCAACCCACCAGCAAGCTCCCCTGTGCCTCACTCCCCGGCAGAGTCCCAGACTGTAAGCGAAGCAGTGGAATTGGACCTGGGATTAAAAAGTGCAGTTCAGGCCAGGCGCGGTGGCTCACAACTGTAATCCCAGCACTTTGGGAGGCTGAGGCAGGTGGATGACCTGAGGTCAGGAGTTCGAGACCAGCCTGACCAACATGTAGAAACCCCGTCTCTATTAAAAATATAAAATTAGCTGGGTGTGGTGGCGCATGCCTGCAATCCCAGCTACTCGGGAGGCTGAGGCAGGAGAATCACTTGAACCCGGAAGGCAGAGGTTGTGGTGAGCCGAGATTGCACCATTGCACTCCAGCCTGGGCAACAAGAGCGAAACTCCATCTGAAAAAAAAAAGTGTAGTTCACACATCTTAGTTGTGCATTCAAAGTTCACCAGGAACTTCCAGAACTTCCAATGCGTTTTAGAATTTTAGTTTTCTCTTTCCCCACTCTCATGCCCACGTTCCAGTTAAACAGGGCTATAAAACTCTCAGGCTTTCCAGTCAACTGGAACAGGCTCCTGGTCTAATTTCGCTTTTAACCTATCCCACTGGCACAGGGACAGGCACAGACGCTTGTTTCCTTTGTTGAATGAATGAATGTGCTTCACACATACCAAGGGTTTTTGTTTACATATTGGAAGTGGTTGTACAATTTGTTACTAAGATTACATAAAGAACTTTGGAGACTGTGTAGATAAAGCATGCTGGGGTGGCATTTCTACCAAAATACCTGAAAATGCATAGTGATTTTTCTATTTCCTAAAAGACTCTTCAACATTTTCCGGAAATTTCAGTACTAGAATTAATGACAAGTATGCCTACGGGTGACAAACCAAAATCCTTGTTTTGTTCTTCAGAGGCAGTGGGTTCTGAAGTGTATCTGACTTCAAGAGCCCCATGATGAGACGAATGCGATGTGTATTTTGTTTCTAACCTAAGGGGGGCTTCCAGTAGCTCTGCTTGCCTTTCCAGATCCCCCCCTGCCATGGGAATAACTTCAGACCCCCTCCCGCTGCTCCCGCTGGCCAGCCGCTGCCCCCACTCCTGGATCTTCTTGGATACTTCCCTTAGCACTTGCTCGCAACTCCTGCCCCAAGGTCCTATTTTGAATGAGCATCTCCGGTTGACCCCACCCTCTCCCACCTGCACAGTCCTGGAACGTCTACCCTCCGCTCACAGCATCAGTCAGGCCTATGTCTCGAAAATGTCCATCTTAATCGAAAATGTGTGTTTTACTAACATAAACACTGAGATTGCTTAATTCAGCTCCACTGTTATCAGTGAACTGTTTGTTTCTCCTTAGAAATTGGAGATGCTTTTGACTCTCCCCGACAAAAAAAGAAAAAAATATTGAAATGAATACAGATTTAAGAGGTTCCTTGAGTGAGACACCAAAAAGTCCCCAAATAACAGAGCTTGTGATTGACTTTTTCTAACCTACTATCCGGTTATTTAGAGTCGTGGTTGTCTCTTTTTTAACTAAAAAAGGAACTCTAGGCTGGGCGTGGTGGCTCACACCTATAATCCTAGAACTTTGGGAGGCCGAGGCAGGTGGATCACCTGAGGTCAGAAGTTCGAGACCAGCCTGACCAACATGGTGAAACCCCATCTCTACTAAAAATACAAAAATTAGCTGGGCATGGTGGTGTGTGCCTGTAATCCCAGCTATTTGGGAGGCTGAGACAGGCGAATCACTGGAACCCGGGAGGTGGAGGTTGCAGTCAGCCGAGATCGCGCCATTGCACTCTAGCCTGGGTGACAGAGTGAGACTCCATCTCAAAAAAAAAAAAAAAAAAGGAACTCTAGTTTCTAAAGTTATTCTTCTCCTTGGCTGGTTCTGTTTGTATGAACTGCTCATTTCATAGCAATTGACATCACTCTATGAATTCAGGATACTGAAAGGAACAGTTTGCATTTTTAATTGTTCTCTATCAGTCTGTCTGTATGCTTCTAATCTTCCATGCCAGCAGCTAATTTTCTATAATCTGTGTTCTTTCTTATAGGCTAAGCACAGAGTACAAAAAAAAGAGCATCCTTCTGTAGAGAATAACTTAGCCAAGGACACTGTGCTCCGTCTTTATGATGAAATACATATTTCCCATTAAAAGGCAAATCTGTCATTTTAAAAGGTTGAATTGGATGTACTTTAAAAATAATTCCAGCTGGTTAAATTGAGAGCACTGAAAAAAAAGCTCAGTAAGAATGTTCTCTTGGTCTGTAGTATTTTCATTTTTCTGAAGTGTGAATTGGATATATTTTCTTTTACTTTAAACCCTTTATTCTCAGTGTTTGATTCTGAGTCAGTGGAATAAGTTTTAAAGATGATTTGGGTTCAATAATACTATTTCTAATACTTAAGTTTTTATTTTGGCACCATTATTTCTAGTAAAAAAAAAAACTGGCCCATTTGGATTGATTCTTTTTCTATGATTATGCAAAAAAACACTGATATTTTTCCCATGTTGTTCTGCCCCCATGTATCATTTCTAGACCTTTTAGAGCCTTCCTTTGAGACCACTGTCAGTTTAATATAATTTTTTCCATAAACTAAATGACTAATTACATCCTGATAAAACCCAAGCAATGTATACCTTAAAATATGCGGCTGGGCACAGTGGCTCATGCCTATAATCCCAGCACTTTGGGAGACCTAGGCAGGCAGATCACTTGAACCTAGGAGTTAGAGCCCAGCCTGGGCAACATGGCGAAACCCCATCTCTACAAAAAGCACAAAAACTAGCCAGGTGTGGTGGCCTGCGCCTGAAGTTCCAGCTACTTGGGAGGCTGAGGTGGGAGAAATCATATGAGCCCGGGAAGTCAAGGCTGCAGTGAGTGATTGCGCCACTGCACTCCAGACTAGGCGACAGAGCAAGATCCTGTCTCAAAAAATTAAAAAATAAAAAAGCAATGATGTTCCATAAAGCCATCTGTGGTTACATTTATCTATAGTACCACATGTCCAGTGATTTAAAATTTCCACCTGGATTTTCACACCTGTAGAAAACCTGAATGCTGAGCAATTATTTTTTTCTAATAACACAAGCAGAGACACAAACACACACTTTTCCATGGGTCGATTTTCAACTCATCTAAATTGTATCTGGGTGAGTTTAATCTTCCTCGCTGACCACCAGTGATTTTTGCTTATAAGATACTGAATAATGAAATGGGCAATAGACAATGTTTCTTTTCTTTTTCTTTTTTTTTTGAGATGGAGTCTAGCTCTGTTGCCCAGGCTGGAGTGCAGTGGTGCGATCTTGGCTCACTGCAACCTCCGCATCCTGGGTTCAGGCCATTCTCCTGCCTCAGCCTCCCGAGGAGCTAGGATAGTAGAGACGGGGTTTCACCATGTTGGCCAGGCTGGTCTTGAACTCCTGACCTCAAGTGATCTGCCTGCCTCGGCCTCCCAAAGTTCTGGGGTTACAGGAGTGAGCCACTGCGCCCGGCCTGAAATGTGCAATGTGTCTTCAGGTATAGTACTGATCAGTGAAAACCATTCAGTCCCCACACTGGCACTTCCTGAGGCTTATAGCAGCATTTCTACTGGCTAGCCTTCTCAACTGTGTCCCAACACTATCTAAACTATACTGATATTTGTTGTTCAAAGTTTACTAACATACACTTTCATCCGGTTTGCAAAATGAGGCAGAAGTAGGTAAGGGCCTACTTCTTCTTTCACGTGTTAAGAACTTTTTCCAGTTATAATTTGACTTTGTCTTCTTCTATGGGAAGGCCTCCCAATCCTCTTTTCCATCTAGCTCCTTCCTCATTTCCACTTGTGTCTTTACAAAATATCTCAGACCATGGTTTTACACCTGTCTCAAATGATATTTGTCATTCCTTTGCTTCCCTCTGCTCTGTCCTTCATCATCAGGTCTTCAGTCTCTGCAGCACAGGCCTGAGCCAGCAGCTGAAAACAGCCCACATCCAGTCCGCACTACCTGACACCTGCTCGTCAGGAAATGGTCGCCTGCACCCATTTCCATGGCCACTGACTTTTCCTGTCAGCTTCATTCCAACTGCCCCACATCCCAGGGCCATTTGTCATTTAGGTGTTGTGATACTTGTCCTTCCTCTTCTCACCAAAGTAGTAGGCGATCCGCAGCAAGCTGCACAGTTCACCCCAATACCTGGAAGGGTTGGCTGGATCCCAAAGTCAATGCTGCTGTGAGTGTCGCTCCGATAACCGACTGAGGCACACCTCTTTCTCACCGCCCTGAGTTCACAAAGCGCTGCACCTTATTCCCAATCAATCAAAAGGCCCCCGCCCTCAGTAAAAGTAATCTGATTACTTGATTAAAGTAATACAACCTAAGGTGTAAATGGCTGATAAACGAAGCCATCTCTACAGGAATGCCTTTTGGAAGGAGAGTTTATTCATGCAAATGAACCTCTAATCTGCAGAATGTGTAGGGAAGGTATTGTTGCCCAGAGTAAACGGCCCAGGGTCAGGAGCCTATTCTAGGCCTTCCCACCGATTCTTTTATTTTAAAAATAAATTTATTTATTTATTTATTTATTTATTTATTATTTTTTTGAGACGGAGTCTCACTCTGTCGCCCAGGCTGGAGTGCAGTGGTGTGATCTCGGCTCACTGCAACCTCCACCTCCCAGGTCCAAACGATTCTCCTGCCTCAGCCTCCTGAGTAGCTGGGATTACAAGCACGTGCCACCTCAACTAGCTAAGTTTTGTATTTTTAGTAGAGACGCGGGTTCACCACGTTGGCGAGCCTGGTCTCAAACTCCTGACCTCAGGTGATCCACCCGCCTCGGCCTCCCAAAGGGCTGGGATTACAGGCCTGAGCCACTGAGCCCTTCCCACCAGATCTTTATCTCTTTGCTGAGGGGGAGAACAGGGTTGACAAACCAGCACAGCATTTTAGAGAAGCTGTGAACCTTTACTGAAAGGGCACTCCAGATTATATACAACTAGGTAGCTGCTCTAAATCTGTTAGATTAAATAATTAAACTAAAGTTATTGTCACTATTTAAACGACTTATATGCAAAAGACACTTTGCTCTTACCACAGTACCTATTTAGGGCCCTTTACACATTTTTTTTTCTTTTTGTACTGTTGAGCCGCAACTTATTATTTCCCTATGCAATACCATGGTGGGATAATTATTTATTGAGTATTTATTAAGTAATTAAAACAGTGGTTTGGAAACTTTTTTTATCCTCTGAATAATATCCTCTGATGGTGAAATGAACTCCTGGAGGGGAATAAAAAACCCCGAACTTCTTTTGTTAAATTGGGACTGGAGCCCCCAAACGCAACTGGCTATTCCCTATCCCACATCCCTCCATGGCTAGGCAGGGTTATCGTGGCATCGTTTCCACCTACTGCTATAGAAGAGACTAAACAGTAAGGGTATTAATCCCAAGCTTTGAGTGTAGATGCAAACAATTCACTTAGGAAAATCAGGCTAACCAATGTTAAACACTGAAGGCCCGCTGCAGTGTAACTGGTAAAAAGCTTGTAGACAACAAAAATAATAGAAACAGAACTTATTATTTGTATAGGAAATAGATGAACAAATAACATCATCAGTAGAACCAGAGAACTTTTAGAAGGAGTTTAAATTATGAAACTGTAACATGCTGACATGAAATGCAACAGCAACTCCGAGGACGGGAAAAGTGAACAACGGTAGAGAAGGAGAAAGACAGCTTCAAGGAATCAGGTCCTGAGCTCCTTGGCATCCAAGAAGATGACCGGAAATGATGCACCACATTTGAGGAGAGAAAGGAAACAAGAAGGACCAGTACAGGAACTCTAGTCAAAAGGATCCATGCTCTTTAGGTTTTAGGTTTTGGGTTTTGGTATGGAGATGTGAAACTGACAAGGTATGACTGTTTTAAAAACATCAGGGTATGTTCCTTTCAAATGTGTAGAAAATGTTACAAAGAAGAAAAAGAAAAACTTTAATGATCACAACTTTTCTTAAAGTTACAGTATAGGTTAAAGGAGCTTCTAGAATCTTCAGCAGAACCAGGGCACAGGTCCTCTCCACAATCAGCCCTAGTCACATTACTATACCTGAGGGCTTAAGTTCAAATGAGACTTTCCAGCCAGAGAGGGCAATGACGGTGAAAACAAGATGGGCAAGGTGAGGCACCTGGTGTCCAGGGCCAGGCTTACTTCCTGCCGCCCAGAACTTGCTTGCCTTGACCCTTGAGAAGAGGCTTATCCTTCCTACCTGGCTTACTTCCTGCCTCTCAGATGAGGCCTGGCGATGGTGAATTACCAGCCTGCTGAATTGGTAATCCCACACTGACTTTCTGGATGCTACACTTCCAATTTGTCTGGAATCTGGACATGCCACAGATCTTCCTGAACCATCTGAATGTTACATCTAGGAAATAGATGATCTTTAGCAACTCGGTCCAAAAAGCATGTCCACTGGCTTGGATCTTCAAGGGGAAGAAACTTCGGGGAAATGGTAGGTAGGTGTGCTGTCTACCACAGACCCAGTACATTCACTCCGCATAGGGGATGGCGTGGGGATGAAAACACACTTTTCTCATGGTGTCTTGCAGGGGAATGCTTAGGAGACTCCACGCAGTGAGACGCTAGGGAAAGACAGCCCAACGAGGACTGTTAGCTCCTTTCTGAAGCTCAATCCAAGATAAGTTCTCTTTCTAGGACAGTTAATCTTGGCCCTGAAAAGAAGTTGCCAGAAGGGTTATTGATTTCAAACCTACAAGCTGCTTGCAGGAGTTGAGGTCTAGCCAGAGCCTCGGGTAGATTTTCAAGGTTAGAGTTTTTTTTTCTGAGAATATAATGGAGGGCCATGATTTCCTTCATAAATAGTAATAATTATTATTGTTTGAAGTTAAGTGAGTTAATGTTTATAATGAGTGCAAATCTTTTATTTTTTGCATTTGAATTTCTTTTTAAATGTCTTTACATGGCATATTGACAAATTAATTTAGAGTTATGACTAGTGATTAATACTGAGAGTGTAGCGAAGCTGTATTTATACTGTTATTTCAAGATTTTTTAAAAATATTTTTTAAGAGACAGGGTCTTGCTCTGTCGCTCATACAGGAGTGCCATGGTGTGACCACAGCCCACTGCAGCCTTGACCTCCCTGGCTCAAAGGATCCTCCCACCTCAGGCTCCAGAGTAGCTGGGACCACAGGCATGCACCACCATGCTCAGCTAATTTTTTCTATTTTTTTGTAGAGGCGAGGTCTTGCTATGTTGCCTAGGCTGGCCTTGAACTCCTGAGCTCAAGAGATCCTCCCACTTTGGCCTCCCAAAGTGCTCGGATTATAGGCCCAGCCTCAAGATATTTTTTAAAGCCATGCTTTAAGGTGGCATTCCACTTTAAAATATTCTCCCTCATTCACTTCAAAAGCCAGGTTGATCAGCAATCAAGGCCTGCCCTAGACATACAGGGTCGTGTGGATAACAGGCACGTTTTGGGGGCTTCCTTGGCAAATCAAATCTCTCTAAGAGATGGCAAACACCAAAAAAAGGTATCCATTATAGGTTGCTCATCTTATATGCCCCCACGAAAGGGACAACATTTCTCCTATATGGCTTGCTTGAATAAAACTATTATAAAGAAGTCCTCTGAATATATGTGTGTGTGTGTGTGTGTGTGTGTGTGTGTGTGATAGAGACTGTGTTGGTCACTTATTTCATAAGCCTTGCAGTGATAATTACAGTCTGAAGTGACCCTAACTATTATGTCTGAATACTTCCATGATAAAAAATAAATTCTATCACAACAATAACTTTTAGAAAAAAACATGCATAGCCAGTCTAACCTTTAAAGGCCACTGAGGAGCTGAAATCTTTATTTGAATTCATTATGAAATCAATAAAACCTCTGGTTAAGATTCGTGTAATTATAAATAACACGGAAGACCATGAGGAGAAAAAAATGTTTGTCATAAATCTTTCATAACTTCTCAAACTTCACTTGTCTCCATCACAGGGTTACATTTTCCACACCCAAGAAAGACTATTGTACCATTGCAGAGTATTTAGTCTGGCGGCTGGCATGCTGCCTAAGCTTTTATGAGTTAAAAAAAGATCATATAATCTGTCTTTTGATATTTTGGTTCATGTTTTTCAGCATGCTTGTATCTTAGCCAAGGAGTGCATATTGAGTCGAAATCCTCATCTTAAGAAGCGTCGTGGAAGAAGCTATAGGTAAACTAAAAGCGTGCTGGTGAAAAGATGTTTTTCTCTTTCTCAAAATATACACCAATTCCTAGTTTCAGAATATATTCCCGTAATTCTGCAAATTTCATTAGTGTAAATATCGATGGTTTGGCAACACGCGTGCATCAGTACACATCAGCACGAATGCCACAGTGATTTTCAGCGGTACTCAGTTTCGTTCCCAATCAGAAGGATCACTTAACAATTCTGCTCAGAAACAACGAGGACAAAAAGCAGCTTGGATCAAGGATACCATTTGATTTGCCTGCACTAATAAGTGCCATAAATTATTTAAGGAACTTCAAAGTCTTGAAACTGGTGAAGTACACCAGGGCAAAAGTAGAATTTGTTTGTTTATTATCAATTATTTACGCAGTATGTTTTACAACATCAGATGTGTAGAAAAGGCATAATCCTGAGGAACGGTGCACAATAAAAAATAGATTATGTTAATTCTGGTGAAAGCTTTTTAACGTAGGCCATCAAGTTGTGGAGGCCATTTGATGCAGTATTTATAAATGTTTCAATAACAATCTCAATAATACTGAACTTTGAAAACCATTCTGAAATACATTTCTATTTACGATACCTGGGTGAGTGCACACATAATTTCATTTTTAGAAAATTTCAACTTTTATCATTTCTTATGTAAGTATAATAAAAGCATTTCAAATCTATGCTAAAATGGTGACTCCAAAATAAAACATGATTCTCGCTCAACTAGTAACATCTTTGTAACACAGGGTCACACAAAATAGATGAATCAAATCCACATCTACCCAAATAGGTCAGCCAAAAAATAAACATGTCAATCTTTTTAATCAAGCCAGCACTTCAAATCTAATGTAGTAATTATAGATGAAAATGCTGCTCAGATTAAGAGCTATACCCCTGGGACGCATGGAATGTATGCCAGCACGCTATTGTTTTTTAATGTGCCTCCGGTCAAATGTGGTAAACTTCACACTTTTAACCAGTGCTGTTTGTAACAGATTGAATGAAACAGGTCTACAAAAGAACCAATAAATGTAAAGACTGGAAAGAATTAGAGAGGCTCGCAGTCTTGTACCTATTGTCTGGGGGAATTAGATGTCAGTTTGAGTATTATAACTCTGACAAAGGTTTCCGAGCTTTAATTTACTAGAACATATAATGGGCGAAGGAGAGGCTGGGAAACACAGTCAGTCTGAACACATTATTTAACAAACACTTTTATGAATGTTACACACATTTTTATACTCCTGACATATTCTCCCCATTCATTTTTCAGAACCTTGTTTATCAACGAAACATACTTTTCTACAGTAGCATCCTCCTAGGTTCCTTAAATTCCAGACCTGTGATGGTGTATACTTCATGCCAAATAACACACTCATGGGAATACACAATGTTTACCTCAACTTCATGATGAAAGAAATACTGGAAAGCTCATTGCCAAGTTCAGCAAGCACACAAAACACCATCGTGATAGGAAGATTAGGTGAGTAATTGCTGGTTCAGCACATATGCCTACACAGAACACGATTTCACAGGAATTCTCATCCAGTCTTTATTTTTCTAGCCACAGACAGAAGTTTAGGAAAGCTGTGTGGCTGGCATGCAGAAGAAAGATCCAGTGCCTTTTTATTTATTTACTTATTTTTTACCAAATCCGTGGACTTAACTGTGCTTAATTCACAAAGCAGTTGTTCAGTCCCTGTATACACACCAGATGCAATTTAGATAGGCTGCATCCCCCACACTTATCTTGGGAAAGGAGAAAACATTCCATTAATCAAAACTATTGCATAAACACCCTAGGGAATAAATGGAAACCACACTGCAAAGTGAGAATTAGTATTTTCTGTAAAACATGAAAGAATGACCTATCAGAAAGCTAGCCAAAGTATCCCAAGAATAATCAACACGTTGTAAGCCAAAAAGTATTTGATTCTCTGTTGACGTTCACTGTATGCCAGTTAATGAAAGGCACAGATTTCAGTAGCCCTGCCTGATCTTCCACAGTGCTCAAACCTGACTTCCAGCAAATACATCAAACACCAGTCAATAAACAAATACTGAAAGGTGCCAGAGAGCCATAAATTTGAAAGGGCAGTGGGAGATACAAAGATAGTCCTTCCTTGTCTTCAAAGAGTTTACAATCTAAGAAAATAAGTTTTCCAAGTACTCTACAACAGGGTCGAAAGACTTTACGTAAAGAGCCAGATAGTAATTACACTTTATGGACCCTCGGCAGAAACTATTAAACTCTGCCACGTACGTACATTTTCGTGTCTGTGGCACGAAAGCAGCCACAGACAAGATGTAAAAAAAAATGAGTGCAATGGTGTTCCAATCAAACTCTTTGTGGATGCCAATTTGAATTTCATATAATTTTCCCGTATCATGAAATACTATTCTGGGAACTTCTTCCCCTCTATTTAAAAGTGTAAAAATCATTCTCAGCATGCAGGCCACACAAAAAAAAATAGGTGGCAGGGCTGATTTGACCTGTGGACCATACTTTGCTGAATCTTCCTCTAAAACGGTAATTATGTAATAAATAACAGAGTGATGTATTGGCTTACACAATTATAAAATTAAAACAGTAACCAACTGGGGATGCACAAGTAGATTAGCGACAATCTGTGATCTAAAATGCAGTTACAATTTAGTTGAAGACAACACAGTTATTTCAGGTACAACACTGAAAGGAAATCCCAATAAGAAAGGCTTTGGATCTCTGGCTGATGGCAGAGTCCCTGACACATGCTAAGAGTATTCAGGGTGAAATTGAGCATGGAAGGCTGGGAGTCCATGGTGATTTCAACAAAAATTGTTAAGTATTTATTGGTACATATGACATAATGGTAAACCAGTAGGCAGTGCTCCTAATATCTAGGCTCTAACCATCCTAAAAGAATAAAAAAAAAATTCTAGGTAAAACTAACCACACTAAGTTTAGCAAGGGAGATAGAACATATACTTTGTAAGGGAAAAGGAGAAGAATTAGCAATGGGACGGATGATCTGCATGACACTCTTAAGGCAGACGGCATCTGAGACTGCCTGGTAATCACGGGTGTGTGATTGACTGGAAATGGCAAAAAAGGACATTCTAAGCAGAGGAGAGAACCGGAGAAAAGGCAAAGAGTGGGAGGCACACAGATTCCAGGGGTCAAGGAGAACCTCTGAATAGCTCAAAGGATGAGTTGGCAGTAGACAAGAAATAAAGATGGATTCATACTAAAGAGAACTTTGAATGCTACTCTGAGAAATTTGGACTCAATCTTTATGCAAATGAATGCCCCAAAACACAAGTTCTTCTTATACAAATGAAATTTCAGTAAAGCTGAAATCTTTATCACCCAAGTTTAATAACACTCTAGTCACAAAATGAAAATTTTTATAAAATAATTTCAAACCATACATTTTAAAAATCCTGTCACTGCTCTGAACAGAAATCAACTGGACTTTGTAACACCGGGCTAAAATGGTTAACTAGGATATCTGGATTTTAGGATAGGGCCTAGCACACAGTAGGTAGTCAATAAATAGACAAGTAATTTTATATTTCCTTTTGGACCTATACCAATATCAGGGATATGAAGCAGAGTATAATTTCAAAGTGTAAGAGACACGAAAATAATTTTTTTCTTCAACATAACACGAACATTTAGGATCCTCAAATACCCCTTGCCCCCATTTTCAATGTGTTTCTTTGTGTGGGCAAAATGTGAATTATACCAGGGTTATTTCATTGATCATAAATCACCCTTAATTTTTTTCAGTAAAAAAATGTTATTTAGTAAGACATAGTATAATGAGAGAAAAAAAAAAAAAGGAAAAGTCAGAGCTTGGAAACGATCTGGACATTTACATTTGACCCCTCCAGGTAAATGTGGTTCTCAAATTTCCACTGGTCTGTTAATTGTCATCGGAGTACAGTTATAAACGGATTACTGGCTTCCGTCATCCTGTGAGCCCTGTTGCAGCACTCTGCTATTAAGAACCACATGAAATGAGGTACTTAGAGGACGCCCAGTTCTAACCTCACTGGATGAGGAGCCAGAAATTTTACATGTATCCGGGTGTTAGAGCAAGGTTTCAGAGGGGAGGTACACAGAAAGAACGGTGCATACTTGTTTCAAATACTTGTGGGCTGATTTTTTCAACACAGTTTTCTGTAGTTATCCGATTGCTTATATGTCAGAGCCACACCACAAATCCTTAAGAAGGTACCGTCAGAGCCAATGAATTTAGGAAGGCTGTGTTGAGTCCCTTCCAGAGACCTAGAATTTCATGTGTAGGGACAAAAAATGAAAGACCAAAATGAGGAAATGTTTCTTTTTCTTTAAATTTGCAACAAAACTCCAATTCATTAACGATTTAAAAGCTTGTATTAGTATGTTTACAGAAAATGAGGCAATGTAGGAAAGAACTCAAAATACAATACTTGTTTATCTTCCCATCTCACTAGTCATTTCAGTGATTTTCTAAAGGAAACAAGAAAACAGTTTGTAAGAAAATTAAAATTCCCAAAACAAAACAAGCAAACAAAAACCACCCTAAAGGCAAAATCCACACAATTGTATTTTCAAAGATGCAGATGTCTGCCTTACGCATAAATTTGGCTCTAAATAGGTGAGATAATTCTGGATAGAAAGGACTTTGGCACCACTCAGTTCTCAGGAAGGCCACCACTGTGGGCCAGCCAGGGCTATCTGAGCACACTCATGCAGCCTGGCCCCGCCCTGCCACCCCCCCAACATACACCCACACGCCTACTGATTTATGGGCATGACTAATTATGCTTCTTCAAAAACTGCAGTCCACACCCTTTTGGAAGTTTTCCAGACCACCAACTTCAGAGATGTGTGGGGGCGAACTGAAACCATGTTCACCCAGACATATGCCTGGAAAAGCCTCAGAAATGAGCCCAGGAGTTTGTGCCGTGCCCCACATCAGTCTTCTTGTCTCAGGGTCACATGCTACACAGTCTCCATATTTAGTTTCCCAGTGGATCTTTCCCCCTAACTTTTGACTTTCTTATGTGCATACATCTAATTAAGTACAAACTTTGGTGTTTCTGGTTGGCTGCAATATTATGGACGTAGTATGTGGAGTGAAAATTGTCCACTCATTATGGAGTCTGTGCTTCATAGAATATTTTTTGTATGACACAGAAGTGTAAAGGATTGATGCACTGGTGACATTTGAGCAATCATACCCACTTAATCCAGAAAAATCTCACTGAGCTAGAGTTACACAGTCTTCCAGCACCAGAAGAAAGGCCACCAAGAATCACACATCAAAGTCACCTGTTATACTTTATCAAGTGACAAATTAGATGAATAGCACTGATATCTCACAATAAATCTTAGTGAATACAAAAAACACATAATAAAATTGTATTAATTTTAATATTTTGATTACTTAATATTGCAGAAGTTTCCATTTACTTATTTACTTTCATTCACCCAAAGTCTTACAGCTTTTAAGGCTGTAATATTTTGATTAAATTCGAATTATTAAAATATTTAACATAATCCTCTCAATTATAGTATACAGCTTTTAAAAAATTACTGAATTATAAGCAATTAGGTTAAAATTAACATGGCACAGAGAGGCACGTGACAAGCAAAGTGGACATGAGTCAATCAGTACATGTTCACTGCACATCTCTAGGACTCGGCAGGGCCAGATGCTTTGGAGAAGACTACTGGCCTTGCCCCAAGGAGCTCTAATTAGTAGAGGACTCAAATTGTACCATATCATGCTTCCCTTCTGCAATTAGCATTTTGATATCCAGACCATTTGATATTGTCAAATCATGATCCTTCATTTTTTGCCACTTTTACTCACTCATTTAATAATATACAAAAGAACAGAATAGCTCACAAAGTCATACTGGACCCACTTCAAAATACCGACTTCAATCCTGCAGGAGCTGGAGTTTTAAAACCAAAACACAACCAAACTTCAACCTAGTCTTTGCAATGTGCGAGATTAATCTACGGTAGGTGGTAGGTTAGACACCTGTGACAGACATGCACAAGATTAGGGGATCAACTGTCCTGAAACATATGGAACCATTTCTAGGTGTTTAATTTAATGTCAGAAGATGACTTGGATGCTCAAGGTTTCTTGAGAAACCTTGAGATTTAAGAAGAGGCATCCAAATCCTCTCATCTACAGATATGGAAACTGAGGTCTGTTGAGTTTAAGTGATTTACTAAGGTCACAATTAGTGATAAATTCTGGGTTAGAATGTAATTTTTCTGATGCTCAAAAGCACTCATTTTACTTACCAAAGTTTTCAGACACTATAACAAAGTGAGGTCGAATGAAATACATATAATGCTAATATATAACATATATATTTGCGTTTGGTTGTATCTCATCTTACCTCCTCTAAATTATTGAGACCTTCAAAATTGTATTTCAGAACAAACTTTCCGTTTAGTATTTAAACACTGTATCACAGTACAAAAAGGGCTTGGAAACCTAAGCTTAATTTTTGGTACTGTTTCACACAGATTGTTGTTAACATGCCA
Organism: Symphalangus syndactylus; assembly: GCF_028878055.3. Classification (NCBI taxonomy): domain Eukaryota; kingdom Metazoa; phylum Chordata; class Mammalia; order Primates; family Hylobatidae; genus Symphalangus; species Symphalangus syndactylus. Next base: position 155,372,345 of record NC_072426.2, on the reverse strand, counting down.
CAAGCTGTAGACACTTAAAAATACTGTTTAATTTTCTTTAATCCATTTCGCTTTATGGATCTAAAGTGGCCATCAGACAATAATACAGCAGTTTCCATAAGGAATAAATTGTTACTGCTTGACAAAAAACTCTTTTTATGCTAGAAGAGGGAAATATAAAAATGTCTCTTTCATATAATTATATTAAAAAATGTGTTAGTATGTTCTCTCATATTACAGCTGTTAGAACGTTTTTTTAAGCCACTGACTTAAGAGCTTTTCTTTTTTTCCTCATTTTTTCCTAATTAATTTCTGTTCAACCAAAGAATTCTTTCCTTTTATGGCTTCTGCTATCATGGCACTGCCTTCATCAAATGAGCATGCCCATTTCTGAGCTCTGCCCTTTAAAAAAAAGCAGGTGGGAGGGGGGCACAAAGGTTTCTAAGAAGGAGGCTTTCCCATTTGGATGTCTGTCCTCATTTGGGGAGAGTGGGCGAATTTACTATCCCCTAAAAAAATTTTAATCTCCTTTGACTCAAAGAAGGACAGTGCTGGTACCCAGAGGAATATAATCTTTTAAAGCTATTAACAGCTCCACCAGCATGGTCATATAGGAAAGCATCTGGTATTAATAAATTTACTACATGAGTTCTGATAATAGTCTTGCTTTTGTTTATAATTATTTGCCAAATACATTTAAGAAAAGAACTAGAATGAATTTAGAATGTTGTTTTTCTTCAAAAGATTTCTGTTCTTGTATTTTCTCATATTTATTTTAGATTTTGTTTATACTTTAAATATCCAGAATTAATGAGGTTTTCTTATGTACTTTGCAAAGTTTACAGACCATTATTTTTAATCGCTTTTTTCTTTTTATGCTTTGAATAACTGCTTTTCTTTTTAAAGAATAGAGAAGAAAAGTCTGTTTAATTAAATAATATAGTCAAACAACTGCTCTTTTTACACTACAATCACTTCACTATTAAAAAAAGGCAAAGCATAAAACTGAACTAATTACATTTATTAAAGATCTGAAGAAGCAGTGCTATCTCTGCCAATACCTCCTACCTCCACCCTCACACCAACTGCCTGAATGTTAGAAAATCTGGAGAAATGAGGTGTCTAACACAAATTATTCAACAGGGTAGGATTATATATATACATAAATATATATATGAGATGCATTAGTATATTTCTTACCCAAAGTATCTAACCTCAGATAAACAGAAGTTTTTAAAAATCCATCTATCTCATTGACATGAATTACCACTTAATTAAGACAAATGTAGTGATCAGTACTGATCCAGAAGTCAATACATTGGCTGCGCTGAAATCTATTCATTCTGTGCATATAGACATGGTTTAACATTACTTTCCAGTAAATAACATGTAATAAATGTAAGAAGTTCCAGCAAAGTAAGTGATCTTTTCCTATTAAAAACAAGCAGGTTTTCTTCTATTATTAAAAATATAAACACATTTTCCTTCTGTCTGAATTCAAAGACATCGATATATACATATTAGAAGTTATGGTTGAAACAGGTGAATTTTGTAAAAGGAATAATTAAAACAATGTATATATTTTATATATTTTAAACATGATTATATATCAGTTTCATCCAAGTATTTTTATCTCTTGGACCCATCAACCTACTAACCTACTTTCTCTATGTTTTAACAATTATTGACAAAAGATTAATATGAGTATGATTCATCTTCTGTGGACTTGTATACACACACATATGCACACACACTCGCATGTGTGCACACACATAGGAAACTGAACACATGAAACAATCATTGCAATACTTGAGGTCAAAAACACCATTTAACAAAGACAGTTTTTCTTTTCTTTTAATTAATTGTGTAATTTTCCCATTTCAGTTTCCATATATATATATATAAAGGAAGCCTAACTGTGTGCTTACACTTATCGTTCAGGCTAGAATCCATTACTTTAATTATCTTAGAATGTGCAGAAAAATCTAATGTATTGGTAAATGTAGTTCTCTTAATAGAAAAGCAGATTTTAAAGCATTTTCATTTTCAAACTAAGCTGGACATTCCATGTTTTCTATGTACAATTGGTATTTCATTTTGAATCACTTGAGCACATTGCGAAGTGTATGCACTATTACAAGAGGTCAAGTTTTACTCAGTGAATCGATTCAATAGAAGCAGCAGAAATTTCCACAGAGGGAAGGAAATTGCCTTAAAGTCAGCTGGCATCGTTTTGTTTCAGCTTCTGGCTCTGAATGGTGGCACCAAGTACATACAGTGCTCTGTGCTACTTTGAAGAGCAGGAGGCTTGAAGGGCTGTTACAAGAGTAATGATGGAATTGTAACTGACGAGCTCTCTGTCTGGTGAGACTACTCAGAAAAGACTAACAAGATTGCAATGACTAAAAGGCCTTTGTTGTCTAGGTAAGAATGAACGTTTTTTTTTTTTTTTTTTTTAGTTCTTCACTCAAATGCTGACCTTAAATTCATAAAAGCCAAAGATTCAGAGTGACTCACTGCCTTTGATCAGATTCCCAATATAGTCTAAATAACAGATCATTGTAAAGAATATGTAAAACAGTTTCTGTTCAAACAGTGATAAGTGCTTGAAAAGAACGCTCTGTTTATGCTGTGGTGCCTTCAACTTAAAACTTTGTTCAGTTGCTGATCAGAAGCCGAAGATGGCACTGAAGTTAATAGAACTGAGAAAATAGGTTATATTGCTTGGATGATTATGTCGATAAAAGAAAGTAAATGAGATGATTTTAAGACTGATGGAAGACACCCCACGCCACATTTGCAATCCGTTTTTTGACAGCTTCTGTCCTCCTTCCAAAAATCTGAATAAAATATTTTTTTTTTTTTTTTTTTGGCAGAGTTTTGCTCGTTTCCCAGGCTGGAGTGCAGTGGCGCAGTCTCAGCTCACTGCAACCTCCACCTCCCAGGTTCAAGCAATTCTCCTGCCTTAGGCTCCTGAGTAGCTGGGATCACAGGCGCCCACCACCACGCCTGGCTATTTTTTGTATTTTTAGTAGAGACGGAGTGTCATCGTGTTGGCCAGGCTGATCTTGAACTCCTGACCTCAGGTGATACACCTCCGCCTCCCAAAGTGTAGGGATTACAGGCGTGAGCCACCACGCCCAGCCAAAATAGATGTTTATCACATGATTATAACAAAATAATTTTAGCTCAAGAAAGAAAAAAGACTAATCTTTCTACTCATCAAGACTATCTCAATTCTTCTCTGTGAGGATTAGCTAGGTAGTTCCATCTATACAAGACATCCTTCACAACAAGACAGAAAATACTGGGTTCTATATGACAAATCATAGAAATAGGCTGGCTATGCTTATCTTGAAAAGGTTTGGCTAAATTTTAAAACATTTTAATTTTTTCAGACACTAAAAATTCACATTAAAGCAATAAGAAATCCACTCCTTTTCTCAAAAAGAAAAAAAAAACTCAACCGTGCATCTCTTCATAGTTGTAATTTATTTTCGGCATCATCAATTGTATTTTATTAAGTGCTTACATCTGTGATGAAATGGCAATTTTTGGAAATTTTTGGTGCTTTCATATGATTTTATCTTGCTTCTATATCAAACTGTAAACTCTTTAAAGAAAGAAACATCCTATGTAACTCCCCAGAGGCCCAGTGGAATGATTTGCGTACTCAATAAAAGGATTTGATTAACTTCTATTCCAGAAATTTCAGTCTTAGAAACCTAGAGACCTACTGGGAATGAATTTGTAATAATATTCTAGTACAGCCTGCTTAAAAATCTTTGTTGTACAAAAATATTCTGCTTATCTAACCTATAGTACTCTTGCTGTAATTTCTAACCAGCTGCTATAATATTATTAAACTTTTTGAAGTTGAGGAATCAAACTGCTGGTCAGCATTTTACAAAACTTATCAAACACATCTTTTGGAATAATAAAACAGACCTACACTTTCTATATCAAGATGAAAACATACAACTATTGGCTTTTTTATATAAATGTAGAAAAGGCCACTTGTAGTTTTAATATAGAATATATTTTTAACTTTACTAAACTCAGAATTTGAGAATACTCATATGTTTGCTATTTATTCCCCACTGAGGACTAGAATGTAAAAGACCAAGTAAACTAGAACACTTGAATAAGAAACACATATGTAAAATAAGTATGTGTGGTATTAATATGATCTAGATAAGGTTAGCTGCTTTTTCAGAAATAACTTCCACAATCTTAGCATGCTTCTACTTGGGACAGTTCTGTAAATGTGCACATGGTTGAGGACACAGTAAAAATGAAAATGCTGATAGAAAATGGACATATGTTATCTGGTCTCTCAGTATGTTAAACTTCAACTGGAATAACTAGAAAAGAAGGAAAGGAAATTATCCTTCCCCAATTCATTCCTTATCATTCCTGGAGACTTCCCTTGAGTTCATGGGAGTAAAAATTATTTCTCCCAAAGTAGTCCTTGGTTCCGCGACTGCATATGAATGAATCATAATCAAGGGCCCTTCCTCAAGCAAGAAAAATGAACTAGGCCCTCAGTTCCAGCTCCTCTGAGCATGAAAGCAAGCACTCCTTTAAACAACTGGTTAAACAGTGCAACATCTTCTAGGTGGGTTCTGGGTTGATTAAAGTAGCCTTCAGTGTTTCTCAAAAAATTCTGGTTTCTTCTAAAATGCAGTTCTATTGTTTTCCCTGAGCTATGGAAAGAGTATAAATAATACTAAGAAGAAACAAAATAAAATAAAATGCTGTTCTAATCTTTGAAAACCAAATTTCACACTGAATTTTCTGCAACTCCCTATATTTTCTGCAACTCCCTATATTTTCAGCAACTCCCTATATTTTCAGTTGCTAATATAAATTAACTGTTCCTCCAATTTCATCTAATATTCTCATCAAACTGATGTATATTTCTCCTAACCAGAAGAAAGAGTTTGTCCTGTAAACATATGCTTCTTACCCATGTTGTCTTATTTCTCGTATACCATAAAAGTTAACCAAGTATTTAATTCAAATTCCATGTTCCAAAAAGGGTTTGTCCAGGGTCTTCCTTAGCTAATCATAATAGACTGTTGGTACACTGGGTTTAAATTGTATTACATGTTTGTTTGCAACATTTGGATAATTATAAAAATCAGTGATATTTAAAATAACTAACAATGTGCCTTGTAGGTTCTTTTTACATATGTACTCTAACTTCATCCTTCCAACAACCTGATAAGGCAGGCATTTTAGAGGGGTAAAGATAGAAGTTCATAGAAGTTACCTGCTTAAGAACATACAACAGTTAAACAGTGGAACTAAGCTGATAATTCAGCGCGTCTAGGTTCAAAGTCATGGCCTCAGACATCACTGCTTTAGCAGGCAGGCTCATACTTTTGTCATTTAGAATAATTAGATCATCAAGAGATGCATATAACCTGGTAAGTCATTCTCCCAGAGCAGAAATACACTATGCCGGTATCTGAACCATTCCAAGGTGACCCTCCATTTTTCCATTTAGTGCGCTTATCTTACCTCCTGGACCCTCTGCTGATACCAAGAAATCCTTGCCTTCATATTTTCTTTGCCTCATCACCCTGAATCCATTCTTCCCTTCATACATGACAAAATTTGGTATTTAACCTAAGTTCAAGCTTAGAAATAACTGACCACTAGATATTAACATTTTAATAGGAGTTAGTTCATTCACCCAAAATCAAAATGAAATTCTATTGGCATCATCGAATAATAGAAGAGATTCTTGAAAAAAGGGGTTGCCCTTCAAATGATTTATCCAAGAAAACACCCTGCCCTTTGTTAAAATCACGTCTGAAATTTTCTCATCCTTTCTCATTGCTGATCTAGGCGGATACAACCATCCAGTTGGACAGTACACTGTTTTCCATCAGCGACAATTCTCCAATAGAAGAAAGAGAATTTTAAAAATGCATGCTAGAATCTCCTTATATCAGTCAGAAAACTGCTTCTCATTCCTGTTTTAAAGTCAAAGGACATACTACCCGTCAAATTTTTTCAAAAACAAAAAAAAAACAAAAAAAAAAAAAACAGAACATTAGCCAGAAACACAGTGGAACATTTACAACTGATTTATTTTTTATGAAATATCAGTGATTGATTATGCACTATACTACAATTTGACACTTACCAAATGCACTATGAAAGTAAGGCAATGCTGAAGATAAATAATCTAACAAAATATAATACCTACATTGTAAACAGTCATCTCGAATTTGCAAAGGTGTTCTACACATTATGGGTAAGTCAATGAGACTGACCACTTGGCTCTGCTGAAAATCAGTTAACTATTTTAAAGTAAACACCTACCACAGGGTCAAACTGCTGGGATTTTATATTATATGATGTAATTTCCTTCCAGAATATTACATTCTGCCACTTTACATTTTTCTTAACAGGTTTGATTAACTTTATAAAAAGGTGGTCAAATACGGAGCATATTAGGTGTTTGGTTTTGATCTCCTCACTAATACTGGTTTTGTTAAGAAGCTGAGCTCCGCGGCTCCCGCAGAGAAAAAAGAGGAAAACAACTAAAGCCTCCCACAGGAGGGCCCCATCTTTCAGCAGAAGATTTGGGGACCGTTCTCATTCATACTCAGTCACAGTCAAATGCCTTTTAAGGGTGTTAGTTTAGTGAGCCATAACAGAGCTTTGGTTTTCTATTATTTCTTATTGTTAGGTTCAAGGTTCAAGGGGAACAGTAAAGGGAGAAACGAAACAGTCCTGATTAGTTATGTATACGGAATGCCTGATGGCAATTCCTAAGAAAGGTGTTTCATTCTTACTGTTTTATTAGTTGGTTGCTGGGTTTTGATTTGTTTTAACGCCACAAAGCAGGCTTATATGTCCATGAAGATAAGAAAAACAAGGTTATCTCTAGTAAATTAAAAAAAAATTCACCAAGAATTCTTATCATTTCTCAGCCTTTTGGCTGTGATCAAGTGAAGAAGTCTTCAGCCAGGTGATAGCCAGGAATATGTATATATATTTATGTAATAAAATAAAACAAAATAAAAATTAATAAATTGATGTGATTTGTGAAGAGGAAGAGCAATGAAATTGTTTTAATGAAAGAAATTAAAGTTAATGTAGTTTCCACTAAAGGTACTTCTGAAAAAAAATGACTATTATCAAGAAAGACAATAGGCCAGGAGCGATAGCTTATGCCTGTAATCCCAGTACTTTGGGAGGCCCAGGTGGCAGGACCACTTGAGCCCAGGACTTCAAGACCAGCCTGGGCAACATAGTGAGACCCTGTCTCTACAAAAAGAAAAAAAAAAGAAAAAGAGAAACAATAAAATTAATTTATATTTCTGCATGCATAGTGAACAGAATATATTAAAGTTAAAAAAGCCTGGCCATTTACTCATACAGAATGACTTTATGAAACTTATCTAAATTAAAGAAGTATTAAAAAAAACCTACTCTCTTTACTATATAACATCACCAGATGCTACGAAGGTAGATGGGAAGATTTAGTCACTGCATAAATTTATGCTAAAGACAGATGTCAAAGCAGGATTTCAAAAAGATAACTAAAGTGTAACAGCAGATAAACATCATATTAACTAGGGGAAAAACACAGAGGCAAGTAATGCAGACACATGGGTGAGATTATTGTCCTCCATAAATACGTAACTAAACATCAACATTTTCCAGTTCAAGCCATTTGGTAAAAAGCAAGGAAAAACAAGCATTAAAATGTTATGAATGAAAATAAGCTTTCTAAAGCAGCGTTTTGGAAAGTTCACATTAAGAAAACTAACTCAAAATTCAGATTTAAAAAAAAAACCCTTCAATTTTTTTACCCTGAAAGTAGATTTTATTTAAATTTCTAGTGCATGTGCAATTGCAACTATTAAAGACTTCCACCCCACAAATACTTAATACATAAAGCAGGCTGTAATTTAGGGAAGTGGATTCCTGCCCTTAGTACAAAGCCCGTACATACTACCTAACCTTCTGGGAGAAGAACACAAAAATGGATCTGAATATGAGGTCTGAAAAAATGACAAAGGTGAGGGTTTTTTGACTAAGCCACAAACATACTCTAAACTAATATAAAAGTTTAAAATTAAAGAAGCATCTTATATCATAACATTAAATTTGACTTATATTTCAAACATAAACAATATTTGGAAGACAAAAACAACACTGAAAAGCTTCCTATTTCACAAATACACACACAAAAATGCTTTTTGAACTTGAAAGTTGAATCAAAGGATTAAGTAAATGTGTTCTGTGAGAGGGAAACGACAGTTTCAGAGCAGAGATTACTTTGAGGATTTCAAAATGTTTTGTTGTTCTGTTCTATAAACTACTGTAGTCTATTTTGTAAGAATGAAATGTTTAATAATAGATACACTGCTTTTTCAAAATTTTAGTTCTATTATATATTGTGATAAAGTATGCAACAGTGATTCTTAAATTGCCTTTAAGGATACAGCAGTTGAATCAAGAAATGCCTCTACAGTACTGTCTTTCATTCCAGCTGTGGAAGAGAGGGATGTTTTAAAATTAATTCAATGCAAAAACAAGACCATGCACTGCTGACTCACTCTGGTGTGGGTTCATCCTGGCCATAGGTTCCAAGTGAGTTTAAATGAACAGGCATTATGTAAATGGGCACTGCTGAATAAAAGGCAGCTCTCTTGTACTAATCCAAAGCCTGGGGTGCTTTTAGAGCAGGCTGGAGACAATCCCAGACACCTGGCTTTTGAAAGACCACCAGGGGAATAAGTAAAAGGGGTCCTTAAAAGCATTTTGAAATGAAATCTAATTTAAATACAAGATTTAGATATGTTTTGCTCAGCAATTTTTACGGTTTATTTTAGTTATTTAATACAAAAATTCTCACCTTAGAGGCACTACACTGTTCTTCAGTCAGCAAATACTTAGGAATTAAAATTTAAGAAAGGAATTAGTTGAAAACAGCAGATTTCACTTATTACTCTAAAATACACACTCTGGTGCATTTCCTTCATTCCAATATTGACTTCTGCTTTTAAATATCTGGAACAGAAAATTTACAGATGTATACAGGTGAAGGTTCATAACTGCATCACCTGTTTAAGAAGCTGATATACAAACATTAACCAGAAAACATTTTAGAATGTTTACATTGTCCCAGGGTAAAATACAGAGTCATTTTAAATGTTTGGAGAAAGAAGCTTCAAAGACACTGTAGGAAAATGATGATGAAGTTGTTTTATTTTTTTAAGGAACAATTATATAAGGAGTTCGACTTAATTTTTTCAAACCATTTAGCTTAAATATTCCATAGCTAACAAAATTACTGTTATTAAATTTAGAAGGGAAACAACACAGATATTATGAGAAATTATACGACGTAAAACAAGAGAATCCCTGAACATGCAAGACACGGATTTTGCGCAGTGTTAGTACGTGTGTTTGTAGGTTCATATTTCTTTAATTCTATTAAACTCGTCCATGGGGGTTAGCTACTGTCACATTGTTTGAATCACTACAAAAGCCACAGAGAAGATCAACAGTGTTGTGAAGGTAATGATCTTTCACTGGCCTCTCAGGAAATGGTTGTAAAATTTATTAGGAAAGTTCTATCCCTGGCCTACATAATTTTTTGGTGAGGCAGTAGAAATTGATGCCATCTATCTGAAAGAATGAAGTGGGCAATTTAGTTATCTGAATATTCTCAGCTGCCACAAATCCTGAAGACATTTGGTGTTATTAAAGGCATAGAAGTTTGAGTTATAGATGGGCAATCCGATCATGTATTTAATAGCTGATATGTATTAAATAGGGTGCTTTATTTTGTAGGATGAAACAAAATTACAAAATACCAATCCTGCAGGGGCTAGGGATTGCTGAAAATCTATTAGGAAGATGCATACATCTTGCATACATAAAACACTTTGGAAGAGTGCTTTAACAGGAGCTAACTCTTAAAGCAAAAAAAAAAAAAAAATTCCAAAACATAAAATATTGGACAAAAGTTTATGACTTTTTGTCTTTTGCCCATAGATTAAATCCCTTGACTTCTCAGGAATCATTTAAATGTTGTCTCATCTGAATTTCAAAACTTTCAATAAGGGCAGGGCACAGTGGCTCATGGTTGTAATCCCAGCACTTTGGGAGAACAAGGTGGGCAGATCACTTGAGCCCAGGAGTTCAAGACCAACCTGGACAACATGGTGAAACCCTGTCTCTATGGAAAATAAACAATTTAAATAAGTAAAACAAAAAACCTTTCAACAAGCAATATCACTTAAGTAGTTTTGAGGGTAGAGCAAAAAAAAAAAAAAAAAGTATGCTAAATATGTCCCAATTTTAAATAAAATTTTTTTCATTTCAATAATGAATCAAAGATCATTTGTAATTGCCTAATTTGAGAATTTTCAGGGTGGTTCCATAGCAGAAATACCCCAAAACTGTGAATCAGAAGCATCAGGCTGGCTGAAGACCAAGGGCAGTGGGTAGAGCCAGGGCCTGGGGACATGCTTCTCTGAGTGGCTCTGGGCACTGATGCTAAGCTGGAACTCCAATGCAGCCAGGCAGAAGAATGTGTAAGACGTTTTTTAGATTGAGAAAGTGAAAGTGTTTGGGGCTACTTCATCTGGCGCAATTGTGGGGTGACCACACATTAAAAAAAATTAAATGTATCATTGGGTCTTGGTGTCTGAATCTGGCAATGCAGATGGTAACACCTCGTTCGAGGCAAAAGGGAACAAGGAGCCTTTATTAAGCACCACCTGAGCACCAGAGCACAGAGGCCTCTGCTCCTTGTGGGTCGCCATGTGGGTGCTTGCAGGCTCATCTCATTTATAATTGATTTTCATAGGTCACCTTTTCTTCAAAGTAGCTTCCACTATCATCTCTAAAATTTGAATGTCTCTCCTGTCCATCTCCTAGGTCATGAATAAAACAGTATACTGGCTGGGTGCAGTGGCTCACGCCTATAATTCCAGCACTTTGGGAGGCCAAGGCAGGCGGATCACCTGAGGTCAGGAGTTCGAGACCAGCCTGGCCAACATGGTGAAACCACATCTCTACTAAAAATACAAAAAAGAAAAAAAAAAAATTAGCCGGACACTAATTTAGTAGTCCCAGCTACTCAGGAGGCTAAGGCTGGAGAATTGCTTGAACCTAGGAGGTTGCAGTGAGCCGAGATCACGCCACTGCACTCTAGCCTGGGTGACAAAGTGAGACTCCGTCTCAAAAAAACAAAAAAAAACAAAAAAAAGTATACCAAATTTTAAAAATTTGTATGTAAAAAGAGTTCTGCTAACTAAAACATTATGTAAATGTTGGTGATTATTTTAACAAATAATTACGAGTTTATTTTAAAATTTGTCATTCTGAAAGAATATTCATTTTCAAACCAAAAAATATTCTATGTTTCAATTTCTATAATAACAGTAATAATAATTAACACATCTTGAGTGTTATGTACCAGGTACGATTTTAACACGTTTACCTATGTAAACTCTGTAAGCCTCATTACAAATCTATGAGGTAAGCATCATTATCATCTCCTTTTTAAAGACAGTGACACTGAATCACAGAGAGGAGGTAGTCTGCCAAAAAGGCACACAGTGGTGAAGCTGTAATTCAAACACTGCTAGTTCGTTTTGAAGCCCACGCTCTTAACCAGTATGTTACTCCGCCCCTCACATGTGCCATTTATATATTCATTCATTCTCTGAACATCATTTATTACACACCTTCTATAAATGAGGCCCTACACTCAGTGTCGTGTCTTTTCTGTATGATACAAGTCTAACAGTATGTGACCTTAAAGAATGGTATTTATCCTGTCCACAAGACCTAACTCACAAACAAAATCATTAACTATAAATGATAACCAAAAACATTACTAACGAAAATATTGTTCAAGGCATAGTTAATGTTGATCAAATGAGTTATCCACCTGCAACACTAAATGGCCGGAGCTACTGTACTACAATGTGCAGCAGCAGCGGCGGTGGGGCGGGGAGACAGGGGTGTCATTCCAATTGTGTCGAAAAGCCTCTACTCTCAGAGCCACTGAGCCACCATCCCAGTGTTCCACACGCACCCACGTGCACAAGACATGCAAAGGTGTGTTGGCTTTCTATGGAGATGGTTAACCAAGCTACTTTTCAAATTTAGGGGTTCAGCAAACCAATTACACTGGTTCTTCCTACACTGCCCTCATGAAGACAAACTTGGCTAAGCCTTATGGTAGCAATCCACTTCAATAGACACATCATTCCAGCATCATCTGGCCTTATACCAGGGGAAGAAACTGACAATAAGACAGTCAAAACCTGTCCTGTGCTATCGGTATCTCCTTGGCAGGGGAAGAAGCAGGAGGGTCGCCTCTTAGTTATTTTCAGATGTTTTAAGTAGGCCACACGCCTATGATCTGCCTCTTCATTCTGGTAGCACTTCTACGCAAGCACCCTGAGGAATCTTACCTTGATTTTAGAATTACGCAGTGGATAAATGAAAAGAATAGCACTGAAAAAACAGCTTGCAAAACATCTCTGTGCATTCACTAGCATATAGACTCTTTATGGTTTGCAAATACGTGTGTGTATATATATATGTGTGTGTATATATATATATATATTTTTTTTTTAATGAAGCAGAGCAGAGGCCTGAGGTATCAAAGGTAAAAAGGAGACTCACCTCAAGTGTTAAGTATCACTCATTCAATAGAACATCAAGGCTTGGCCAGCTGCCAATAAAAATCTCTTTAAAAAAATCATAGTGGGTTGCAAGGAGCCACTAAGAAAATTAATTTCTAACATAGTGAAAAGATAAAATATATTATGATCATGTTATCTGCCTCAAAATGCATTTTCTGAAACGTTGTTATGTGCCTGGACGAATTTAATCCTCACACCTGCAAACCCAGAGAACAGATTGCAAGTTCATTAAACTGTTTGCAGTCTTTAAAGGATTTTTTTTTCCTAGAGATAATGTGTAACAAATTAAATATTTCAGTTGAAATAATGAAAATGTCAATACTTGTAATAAAACTTTTCTTTAAAAAAGGAATTAAAAAATGAAAATGAGTGAAATAAAAATGTTTTTCCCTTCCCTTTAGACATTCTTTCAATTAGAAAGGAGACCAAACTTAAATTATAGCTACCAATTAATTTTTCTGCTATGGAAAGTGAAATAAGCATCTTTCATTAATTGGATATTAAAGCTCATTGGTTATACAAGGAATCTCCAGATTAATGGACTAGAGTTCTCCAGTTTCAATTATTTTCTTGATTTTCTAATACGCATTCAACTGCCTCCATCTCCCTGGTGGGGCTCTATCTGACCCCAAGTATTTAACTGTTTCCAATATTGCGGGTCACTCAGGTGAGCTTAAGGGGCATAACCTCCCTGTTAAAGAGTGTGTGTGTGTGCGTGTGTGTGTGTGTGTGTGTGTGTGAGAATTAGTAGCTAAGGAAGCTTTCCTTAGATGAAATCAGAAGAGGGAAAAAAAAACACAAAAAGAGTGCCTACAAAAGTAGGCAGATAACCAGAGCTTTTTTTTTTTTTGCAGCTATATACATTTAGATTTGTGTTTCAAGAATCCCAAAAGAACGAGGAAAAACAAAGAATCAGTTCCGAGTTAATGCTGTATATAAATTACATTTCTAATAGATGATCTATGTTTGTTTTAATTTTCACGAATATATTAATTTAAGAAATAATTCTTACTCTTAGAGATACTACCCTTAGCATCCAAATGTATTTAGTTAATGGATAAAGAGAAATTTCCCGTGACAACGTAATTTGGTCATCAAGATAAAGATAAATGTAGAGCACAGTGTTTAAGTAAATTAATCTTAATTTCTGTGTAAAACAATTTTTTAGTGATCAATTTGCATAAAGTCTGCTTTTTAAATAATGTTTTATGATTTACAAGAAAGTGACTAAAGCATATTAATAAAAAATGGCATTTTTTTACTATTTTGTACCACCAAAGAAGCAATCCAAAAGTCAAGATTTATAATATATTACATAAAAGTCATCCACACTCCAGGCATAGCTATAGAGAACTTACATACAAGAAGAATTGGTCTCAACATTTGTCCACGTTATCTTTAAACCTCCTGGAGATACTCCGCTTGTGAAGTTGTCACCTTCCTTTCGCTGCTGGATTTAAGTAACAAGCTATATATGTGATTTTTCTCTATTTCCCATATCTCAGGTCTCATTTTCACCCCCATTGTCAAGTTCACGGGCAGATGATAGCCATTTCCTCCTAATCAAGTATAAAGGCCCTCCTCCAAACTTCATTCTTCACAGCCTTCGGTAGAGGCTGTCAGTCTTCCTATTTTGAAACCTCCTGGCCACACAGGCCAATAACCGTGCACGTGACCTTGATGCTTTTCCAAACTCCATAACCATGGCTGCCACTCCCATTCCTCATCTGTTTATTGCTTCCTAATTGAAAGCTTTACTCAAATTTTAGTCCTTAAGTCCTTGCTCTTTTATCTCTTTCCAGGGACACATTTATTCTCAAGGTTTAACCCCAACTTCCTACTAAATGCACACCACCAAAAATTCTGATGTGTTTTCCCTGAACTCTTGTCACAAATCTTTAAGTCCTACTGGATCTTCACTCTGACACTGCATTGTCATCTTAGATCCATGAAGGTGGGAGCCAAGGTCTGTCTTGATCACTTTCGAGATGTAGGTGTCCAAGTGCTGCTTCTTAGGTGCTGAATCCTTATGTGTGTGGCACATCATAAACATTTGTTGACTCCATAAATATTTTAAGATTACTTGTCATTCTCCACTCCCATTTGACAGAAACATGAAAGTTCATTAAGACAGTGAGATTGGGAATAAACAGCTTTTTGTTTTTAACATTTATTCTCAGAATCCAGGATAAAATCCAGTAATCTTCATGGGATTCTTCCTGTCCATTCACGTAGTCATATTCATGTGGTCACAAAGTCAAGTCAACTGTTCATGTTTATTCATGTTGGTATGTAAGAAAGAACCATTAAATTTACTCTGCATTGGGCATATCCATTTCCTAATATTGCAGTAAGGATTCACCAAGACATTCACTACTATTACTTTGAAACTAAACTCTGTCTATTTTAATACAAGATCTTTACCACCCTGGTAAATGTTTCTGGGTGGCAGAAACATATCCACCAAGATATTCTGTTTCTCGTTGTTTTTAACATGGTCTTTGCACATAGTAGGACTCAATTAGTAACTTTCTGAAAGTACAAATAAATAATTTTAAATTCAGCCAGTAAACTTTATGATTATAGTTTCTCAGTTTTTTAGATGCCTTGATTGCCAGTGGCCAAAGTAATCAATAAAAACATTTTGAGTAGAGGGTTATTCTCCAGCATAATTTGGAAAACTGATTTCTTAAATAGTATCTTGTGCATTTGGTTCACAAAATCTTATCACAACCAGGGAACGAATGAAGTCAAATTTCTAAGGTTGAGTACTAAACAAAGGATACATGGTAGCTACTCAGAAAGAGCCTAAAGCAGCAAACCAACTTCATCTTTCATGAAATATCTCCTTTGGTACCGAATTAGATACTGTTTTGTATCGCAAACTTTAATGGACATGTCTTATCTCACTTTGAAGACTGACAACTGCTTGTAGTCTTTCCCTCCTCCCACAGTGCTGACTGTGCACTTACTAGGTCTGCAATATAGCCTTCTTGAATACACATTGAGTGTTAATGCCAGATTAACATGTGTTAGTAAATACAAACTCAAATTTATAAAAACTGAAATGATATCCTATGGAAAACCCATGTACACCACGACAGACATTTCACAGAGAGCTAAATAAATATTTATAATGGTGTACTATAAAAGCCAATTTAGATGTCTCGGTTAATATTTTTAATTATGTCAGCTCATGAATATTTTATATCAAATCACTTCTTTCTCTTTGCCAAATGAAAATGATCATAACATAAGACCTCTTTTGAAGTCAAAACAGACCCTTTCCTAATAAGGTACAATAAAGAAGAAAAAAAAATCAAAGATACAGAAAATTTAAATATTTTCTATATATTCGTAGTAAACCTAAGCACGGTTTATAAAAATTAGCTATTAAGCTATGAAAATTCATTTTAAACTATTTAATAGTCTTCTGATATCAACTTAGCCAGTTTTAGTAAGACTTTTACAACACACTATTTATTAAACTTCTGTTTGTTATCTAAATGTTCTAAAGTCAAACACTCAAATGATGAGAACCATAGTCTTTGGTGTGGAAAACACACTTGGCACTGAACTATGTTGTGCATTACAGCCAATCTATCTGGATTATAAATTTTAAGTTAAAAATAACTACCTGAGAGACTGCGGTAGGAGGACTGCTAGAGCCCAGGAGTTCGAGGTTACAGAGAGCTATGATTGTGCCACTGCATTCCAGCCAGGGCAATAGAGTGAGACCCTGTCTAAAAACAAAAACAATAAATTTGTGGAAAACAGAAAGGCTGCTAAACACATTTCTAAAAACAGAAAGGAGACAACACTTGGCTCACACAAGAAAAAACAGAAAGAGGTTTCTATTAGGGAAAGGGATCGAAAGGAGAAGTAGGAAAATGCCAAAAGTATAATACGACTAGCTCCCCAATTTAATCTCGGGCTCATAGACTAATTAAATATAACAGTATCTAATAACTCAGGGAGACATTATGCTTTTTAATTTATTAAACATACTAATTTAAAAGTTCATGTACATTTACTTATGTGGTATTAATATATTTTGATGTTACTGCCTTGTTAGCTGAGAGCTACTTTTTATTCTGTTGGAAGCAGGCAATACTTACTATAAAAATTTTATGGGTCATAACTCAGTGAATGAAAGGTATTTTTCAAATTTATTAATAAAATTTCTTTGATTTTTAAAGCATGTATTGACCCTGATGATCATTCTACAATAGCTGTTATGGGAATAACATTTAATTTTGCCATGCAAAACTACCGATAATGTATTTTAAATAGTAAGAAGCATCAAAAGTCTCATTAGATAGTTTTAATTGAAAAGAAAAAAAAAACTCAGTTAAAAATAGTTTATGTAGCAGCTCAACCTAACACATGTACATCATCACTGAAATTTTACTTTGCCACTTAACATTTTCTGTGATTTATCTAATGAAATTAGCTAATGTGATTTTATTAATGCAATTTCTGCTATAAATCTTACAGGAGCTTTGTGGTTTGTTTTCTTTTTACTTGGAAAAAGATCAAAATGCTTGTAGA
This sequence comes from Symphalangus syndactylus, assembly GCF_028878055.3. Classification (NCBI taxonomy): domain Eukaryota; kingdom Metazoa; phylum Chordata; class Mammalia; order Primates; family Hylobatidae; genus Symphalangus; species Symphalangus syndactylus. The sequence goes on along the minus strand of NC_072426.2, from coordinate 155,355,117 downwards.
TTTCAGATTGCTATTAGATGTAATAATTATACACTAAACTAATTACCACTAAACCAAAACCTGACTTACAACTAATTAAATTTTATTACATCATCACAGAGTGTAGGCTTTCAATTTAACACAGGGCACAACTATAAACACAAGAGTCTATCAGCCTGTATATTTATTTCAAGTAAAATGTGTAGATCAGATTTATAAAGTTTGAGTTTGGCAGGGTTTGTAAACCAATTTGTCAATTTCACAAATCTGCTAATTTGCCAACTTCTAAGGAGAAAGAAAGGTGCTACTTGCAAAGGAAATACACTGGATTACACCATAATAGTTTAGACAATAGCTAAATGCATATTACATAAATATAACTATGTTATAGAAGAAAGTATGAAATGCAATGAAAAAATCATTTATTTCCATTTCAGAGGTACATTCTATTTGTGACATCACTTATTCTGAGATTACTGACATACAAATTGCCAAGTCCTGGTTTATTCTGTGCAAAACAAGTAACAACATATATGCCATCTTAAAGGAATGAAAGACATATGAAACACAGAATCCTTAGCTGAAATGAAAGTGGCAATTTGTTTACTGTTTAAGGAACCAATGCAGATGAAATGGCAAAATCAATTGCAATCTAGTATGCATCTCAAAATAGTGGCAGAATCTCCATTTATTCTTCAATGAAAGTACACTTAAATTTGTCATTCACGACAATCGGAAACTATAAGCGATTCACTTTATAAACTTTAATTTTATAAAAAATGTTTACTTTCTACCAGATGGTAAGATTAAATTACATAAACACTGTCAGCAAGTTGAATCCTCAGATGTATTCATTCCCACCACAGAAGCTTCAAAACCTGTCTATAATTTTGTTACTGATGTTTAGAAACAGCTGTAGCTGACATAGCTACATGTTATATATGTCAGCTTTAAAGGATTAAATATTCTTAACCCCCACGGGAGAGGTCTTTTGCTGTTAACAAACGCCAATGTAAATGACACCGGAAGTTATTACTCTAGTAGAGGTATCTCACACTACATTATTTGGTAAACAAAATGGTCAAGAATCATACGTTTTTCATTATTACTGGAAATTCTGTTTGACTTGGGCAAAAGAAAGATTTTAAATTCACAGCACTTTCTGATAATAAATATACGATAAATTCTCCTCTAAAAATCTCCTCACATATATCTTCATTAATATTTTAGGTGGTAGTAAATTATATATTTTTCTCTTCAGAAGAATTCAATCCATCTCAGGAGACTTCTTTTCCTTGTGCAGATTTTTACTTGAATTTTTGGGAGAATCCTGCTGTCTCTCCCATCAGAGTTTTAAAGTATCTTTACAATAAACATTCAAAACTAATGGTAGAAACAGCAGGATCTTCTGAAATGCTATACCCCAAATTTTGTACTCAGTTAAACTATGTAAGGGAACAGAATCAACCTGACTCGCCAGACTGTAGACTTCAAAAATCACTTCGTTTATGAATTAATCTCATTAATTTTCATGAACCACAGATTAATAGTGGTCAAATGTACAGATCTTAGAAGACAGCATTCATTCACACACACGTGTGTGTGTGTGTGTGTGTGTGTGTGGCATGATATGACATATATCTGTCCATACATGTTTTCCCTCATATAACTGTCACTTTTAAACATCAGTCACTCTGGACCATGTGAATGATTTTTTTAAGACTGTAAGTATGCATATAAACAAATGTTCTAAAAAATTGGGCAAATACAATTAATTGTACACAGTGTGTTATTTTTTCAAAACATATAAATGAAACTTTTTCAGAACATATAAATGAAAAATGGCCAACATAAATGGAGAGCTGGCTATTGAGCAGCACTAAGAGATACCCACTTAGAGAAGAAAATTCAACACAAATTTCCAAAATTAATGCAATTATCCATACCTATACTTCACGTTCATTTACAGTTACATCTTAAACTTTTATATACAGTATAATAACTTCATGAAAATGACTATGGTGGGGATAAGTCTCAATAGTATATTAACAACAGAGACTTTTAGAGATGCTGAAAGAGACCTATAAGGTGAAGTTTTCAATTTCTTTTAACAGAAGCTAATAGAAGTATCAGCAGAGGTTTCATAGAGATCTAGGAGCTTAACACAAAGCCTGAGTGAAAAAGAAATAAGTCAGTAATTGGAGAAAACGAAGGCTAGTTTCCCAGAGAGAAGAAAATACATATGTGGGCTGGGCACGGTGGCTCATGCTTATAATCCCAACACTTTTAGAGGCCGAGGCAAGAGGATTGCTTGAGCCCAGGAGTTTGAGATCAGCCTGGGCAACATAGCGAGACCCAGTCCCCAGAAAAAATAGAAAAATTATCCAGGCGTGGTAGCACATGCCTGTAGTCCCAGCTACTCGGAAGGCTGAGGTGGGAGAATTGTTTGAGCCCCAGAGATGGAAGCTGCTGTGAGCTGTGATTGTACCACTGCACTCCGGCCTGGGTGTTGCACTGAGACCCTGTCTCGAAAAAAAAAAAAGAAAAGAAAATATACATGTGATTAAAAGTGAAGTGTAGAGTGAACATAGCTTTGGGGTCTAGTCCCTCTAGTTTGTAACTACATGTAACTCACCTAGCTCTAATCGAGAGGTGTGACAGGATGAACAGAAATTCAAGTTTGTCCTTTTTACTAAACATTGTTACAATAATATCCAAGTTTAACGCAGTGACTAATATTCTGTATCATAAAACAATTATAGTTCTAAAAGGGAATTTATTTATTTCTTTATTTATTTAAGACAAGGTCTGGCTCCGTCACCCAGGCTGGAGCACAGTGGCATGATCTCGGCTCACTGCAACCTCTACATCCTGAGCTCAAGCAATCCTCCCACCTCAGACTCCTCAGTCTCCCAAGTAGCTGGGACTATAGGCATGCACCCCTGCACCCAGCTAATTTTTTTTTATATTTTGTAGAGACGGGGTTTCACCATGTTGCCCCGGCTGGTCTCAAATTTCTGGGCTCTAGCAATCCACCAGCCTAGGCCTCCCAAAGTGCTGAGATTATAGGTGTGAGCCACCACATCAGGCCTACGAGAAAATTTAAATGTTATTTTTTTATTTTTTTAAGACTCAGGTCTACACGAGAATTCTTTTTCTTTATGTATTCTTTATCAAATTCTACATCCTGTTACGCCTCCTGAATCTAATTGTACATTTAGACTATAAATTAGCATGATCAATATACTGAAGCAAGGCATTTCATATGTATTTAATACAAGAGCAAATATTTATTCCAACTTTGTTATTCATTCAACTTTCTACTAATTATGTAAAATTTATACTTCTAAGCCTAATGAGATGAAACAAACCTTTTGCAGTTTTTAAAAGGAAAAAAGGCATCCTTTTTGATAAATGTCTTCATTTTGTACACCAGATGTCTTTCCCTATCCTCTCAAGCCTTCTGATTTTATTTTTGTAAGTGTGAGAACAGTGAAAATGCCAGCCATTGTAATCAGTTAGCTTGAGCACCAGCAAAGATTACACAGCAAGATGTTATCTTAGTGGTTTTACATAAATACTGCACTTGAAGTACACTTAACTTTTTGAGACCCACAGTTAACCATACAGCACACCAAAACCCACATTAGATTAACTCTATCTTACAGGTAGCCCACTTCAATAATCTCATTTTAAACCCAAGACAGAATGTCATCCACAAAACAACTTAGCTAAAATTCTAAACATAACTTGCTTCTTCTCTTTACCTTTATGATATTCTAAGTGTTTAAAAAAGAAAACCCAAGAGTTTATTTTAATAAATAATTTCACAAAAGTAAACATTTGGACTTTTTATAAAGGCATCAGGAATTTGATCAGAAATACTGTCAAAATCTCGCTTGTAATTCCAGCTACTCGGGAGACTGAGGCAGGAGCATCGCTTTAACCCGGGAGGCGGAGGTTGCAGTGAGCTCAGATCGCACCACTGCACTCTAGCCTGGGCGACAGAGCGGGACTCCGTCTCAAAAGAAAAGAAAAGAAATAAATGTCAAAATCTATCATAAAACTACTCAAAATATTACCTCCATACTATGGGCATTTTTGCTAAATGTGATGTAGTTTGGGGTGAATTGACACAAAGATCCCCTTGGCAGCTGCAAAATGATACCCAAATGTACTCGAGTTGATGATGCCATGAAAAATTCAAGATGAAATTTTAAGATTTACCTGTGCAGAATGGCCATGACTCTGAGGTGCCACAAGCTTCAATCTCATGGCAGAAGCCCAGGGGCCCTCCAAACACAGTGTTTTCCTCCCTGCTCTTCCCTCAATCATATCGTCAATGCTGAAGTCCCTAAGAATGACTTTAGAAAAAGGTGCTATGACAGTATCTGCCTTCATAGTTTCCTATGGAAAGTTGCAAATGTGCCTGAACAGAGTTTTAAAGCATGCTCTTTGACGATGTCTCTGAGAAGGTATCTTTACAAAACAACCACATTAAATTTGGTAGTCTTTACCAATGGGACAACGGAGTAACCTGGGTCAACATACATAAGCATACATTTTAAAAAACTGCTTTTACGGGCCGGGCACGATGGCTCACGCCTGTAATCCCAGCGCTTTGGGAGGCCGAGGCGGGCAGATCATGAGGTCAGGAGATCAAGACCATCCCGGCTAATGTGGTAAAACCCCATCTCTACTAAAAATACAAAAAAATTAGCCTGGCGTGGTGGCACATGCCTGTAATCCCAGCTACTCGAGAGGCTGAGGCAGGAGAATCGCTTGAACCCGGGAGATGGAGGTTGTAGTGAGCTGAGATCACGCCACTGCACTCCAGCCTGGATGACACAGCAAGACTCCATCTCAAAAAAACAAAAAACTGCTTTTACACCTGCCCTGCTTCACCCCCTAAAAAAGAGTGAAAGGGGAGTTACTCAGTGTGCATTTTAGGTTTCTACCCAATTTGCTGCATGCTACAGTAACAGAATAACTTAAGGGACCCACAGAAGCTGTATACATATTTACTAAAAGTCCCAGAGTACCTGATGGAAAGTTGATTTTCTAAGTAGTGTAAGGAGATATCTGCTTAGCCTGTTCCTCCCAGCTGATGACTGACTATGTGTGCCTAGGTCTCAGTTAACCACTGACTCAGATAGCTTTCTAGCAGGTCAGGAATATGACAGAACATGTAGGAAAAATTTGCTAGGATGTTAAACCATAGAGGCAGCCATAAATCAGAAGTCAGCTTGCTTATCAACCTGAAGTCTTTCCAAAGTGAGAAGTGAACATGGGTCAAATAAAAGGAAATTATAAAGTAATTTTTTGGTCCTCAGCAAATTCCTAAATATAATGCATAATCTCAGCCCTAATGCATCCTTACAACATAGCTGGAATGGAACTCCTAAAATAATGAAATAAGTATTGATCGTATAATCACTTCACTACCTACTAGTAAGTCCTGAGGAGAAATGAGGGATCTGAGTTTCCCTGGAGTAGATGATGCTTGAGAAGGGACTTGAAGGATGACCAGATTTAAACCAGTGGCTTCTCAACCCTGACTGTGCCTTACAAACACCGGGGAGGCTTTTAAAACTTATTTCCTATGTCTAGAGATTCTGAATTAATTAGTGTGGGGCAAAATCCTGGCATTAGTGTTCTCTGCAAGCTCCCTGGTGATTCTAAGATGTAGCTATGGCTAAAAGTACTGAAGACACAAAGAGTAGAGAGGAGTAGCTCATTTCTGAAATGGGAAAGAATAAAATATTCAATGATAGGACAGCAGAACTTCTACCTTCAAGGAGGTTAAAATCCTTGAGGGAAAAAAGAACCCAGAGACTCTGGAACTAACGGTCTGAAGTAGGTTTTTAGAACCCTGGGACTTTTATTCATTTGCTCATTCAACCAATAAATATTCATCCAGGACTATGTATGAGGTGCTATGTCATGCAACCAGTTAAACAAAGGGGAGCAAAACAAGCAAGGTCCCTGGTTTTAGGGGCATGACAATCAAGTGGAAAAAAAAGACACATACAATGTCTTCTATTATATATTATGTTTTATGTACTGTTTTAAGCAAGGGATGACAGGATCCTCTTTGCGTTCTCAGAAGATCAATTTGAGGTGTGGGGAATGAGTTGGACGAGGAGCTCCACAGAATGTCAATTAAGTCAACATGGAAGTCACCGTGCAAATCCAGTCCAGACGCCAAGGGAGCTTGGACTAGAATGGCAGGGGTGGAAGACAAATGGAAGCATGATGATTTTGAGACACTTAGAAAGTAATGTTAACTAGACATTGTGATGAGTGGGATTGAGGTGAAGAAAGGACCAAGGACCTGTTCAAGGTTGCTGGCTTGGTAACTTGACGGACAGTTCCTGTCCTGTGCTGAATTTGGGCCACCCAGGAAAGGTGAGGTTTGCAGGAAAAGATTATGGATCCAGATCCATGTTAGTTTTGGGAGGCTGAGACATGCAAGAGCATACGTGAAATGGTTCAGTATACCAGGATGACCGCAGGTGCCTGCTGCCTCTGGATGCTCCAGTTAATGCCAGTTGTCCTGGCATCCTGTCATTTGGCGATTTGGTGCTGTCACTCTCACAGGGTCCCTGTTTGGATGATAAGTTAGAAGGTCCCCCTGGATATTCATATCTGGAGCTAGAAGTTTTGAGTGGAATATTTGTGAACTGCCTGTTTATGAGTGAACACTGAAGCCATGGGAATCTATGACACTGCAAGAGCTGGGACAGTGGATACGGTGTGAAGGCAGAGGGTCTAAGGGCTTGTTTCTCAGGAACCCTGGTGTTTGCAGACCAACTAGAAGAGGACAGATACCAAGAAAGTAGAGAGGCAGTTGCTGAGATGTCACAGAGCAAAAGAAATCAAGCTCTTCTTGGGCAATGCTGCTGAGATCAAACTCAAGGACAACTGAAAAGTAGACTGTGGGAGGGCTACACGTTTAGCCTCAGTTGTGCCACATTTACAACAAGAGGCTCTGCCTGTATGATCTCTAAATTCCTTCCTACTCCTAGAACCCTTGAATTCTAATAAACTAAAAGTGCAGCATGAGGTAAATGCTAAATAGATGTATAAACACTATAGCAGCATGGGGGCAGAAAGAGAGAGGGAGATGAGTACCTAATTCTACTGAGCAAATCAAGGACAATTTCACAGAGAATGTTTAACTTGACACAGAAAGTGGGAAGACTCGTCTCGTGCTTGGAAATGCTAACTAAATCTCCTTGTGTGAGGCACACTGTGCCTAACAGATGGCAGGCGGGGCTGGAAGGGGCCTGGCCAGATCAGGAGGTATGGACCTCGGCTTCCATGCTGAGTTTGGGCTTCTTCGTGACATGATCGGTTCAGGATTTTAGGAGGCATACTTTCCAGGGGCAACCTAGAAAAATGGATTGGAGAGACGAAAGACGGGTGGCAGCAAGCCCAGTTAGAAGACATTCTGTGCAATTAAGATGAGGGATGAGAGCCCTAGAGAGGAAACTGCCAGTGAGGATGGAAAGGAGGGACAAGGAGCAGAAACTCTGAAATGAGAATGAGCAGGACGTGATGACTGATTAGCACAGGTAGTGAGGGATGGAGCCGTCTTGAAGATGGCTCTTAAGCTTCCAGCATGTGTGAACAAACGGGATAATGGGATAATGTGCAAATACAGGAGAAGGGGCGGCTTTGCTCCTCAGGCCTGAGAGAAGAGTGACTGCTATGGTTTGATTATTTGCGTCCCTCCAAAGTTCATGTTGAAAGTTAATCTCCAGTGCAACAGTATGAAGAGGGGCCTTTCGACGGCAATTAGGCCATGAAGGCTCTGCTCTCATGGGTGGAATTAGTGTCATAAAAGGGCAGGAGGGACTAGCTAGGCCCTTTTTGCACTTCCATCGTTTCTGCAACGTGAGGACACAGAGCTTGTCTCCTCCAGAGGATGCAGGATTGGAGGCAACATCGCAGAAGCAGAGGCAAGCTGCTGGAACACTGAGTCTGCCAGCACCTCGATCTGGGACTTCCCAACCTCCAAACTGAAAAATAAATTTCTATTGTCTAAAAACTGTCTAGTCTCAGGTGTCTTGTTATAGCAGCACGAACAGGCTAAGAAAGTGTTCAGAATACCAACTTGGAAATGATGAGGTTGAGACGGCATTGGAACAAACCCCACCCTATACACTCCTCTCTCTTCCTTGAGTTCGAGTGCACAGTTTGCATTCCACATCTTCAGACTTAATCCTAGCTCACAGTGTTAGTTCGTCTAATTATTACACATTTCTTTGGAGCTTCTAAAATAGATGTCTTCTTCTATTTTTGTACCCCTTTCTTCACAGAGCCTACGCCAATGTTGGGCTCATAATAGGTGTTTAATAAATGATAACTCTGAACACATTAGAGCTGAAAAACAAAAAGGACTTATTTTCACTGGAGCCAACTAATATTTCAAAGACAAATGTTTAAAATTTGCTTTTCAGCAAAACATTAAGAAATTCGCCAGGTGTGGTAGCTTGCCTGTAATCCCAGCAACTCAAGAGACTGAGGCAGGAGGATTGCTTGAGCCCATGAGTTTGAGGACAGCCTGCGCAACACAGCAAGACATTTTGTTTTGTTTGTTTTAAAAAAGAAAGAAATCCATTAAACTAACTAATATGTTAGTGAATGTATGTTTGCATCATATATATATATATTTCAACTGACCCGCACTCTGTTGCCCAGGCTGGAGTGCAGTGGCGCGACCTTGGCTCACTGCAACCTCCACCTCCCGGGTTCAAGTGATTCTTGTGCCTCAGCCTCCCGAGTAGTTGGGATTACAGGCGTCCGCCACAATGCCCAGCTAATTTTTGTATTTTTACTAGAGACAGGGTTTCACCATGTTGGCCAGGCTGGTCTCCAACTCCTGACCTCAAGTGATCCACCCACCTCAGCCTCTCAAAATGCTGGGATTACAGACGTGAGCCACCACGTCTGGCCTGCATCACATATTTTTAATACTTTTAGATTATATTTTTAATTGACAAGTGTATATATCTATGGGGTACAATGTAATTTCCCAATCCACATGTATACATTACGGAAGGATGTATCAGGCTAGTTAGCATTTCCCTCACTTCAAATATTTATCATTTCTTTGTGATGAGAACATTTAAACTCCTCTCTTTTAGCTCTTTTGAAATATACAATAGCTTATTATTATAGCCACCTTGCTGTGCAATAGGTCACCAGAGCTCATTCCCACATCTAAATGAAACTGTACCCTTTGACCAATGTCTCCCCTTCCCCATGCCCCATCCCAGCCTCTGGTAAGCACCATTCTACTCTTCCATGACTTCGACTTTTTTTAGACTCCACATGTAAGTGAGATCATATGGTATTGGTCTCTCTGCATGATACATTTTTAAAAGAAACAAACAAGACAGATTCAAATGCTAAGTAGTTCTGTTAATGAAGCAGAAATAGTTTGTCTTGTAATTTTTTCTACTCAATAAATCAATATATTGTAAATTTACATTGTAAAATTTGGGCACAACATTTCCATAGACATTTTTCTGGAATCTCTAAATCTTTAAATAGAATATTCTCATTAGGTCATTCTAACAGTAATGTGGAAAAAGGTAACCAGTTATTTTCATTTTTATAAAAAAGGAATTGGAATATACTTAGAATGCTATGCTTGTCTAGGTAGATTTGTTTTCCCACAAAGCATCCCCGTTATCTGGCATCACTAGGGGATGTGTCTAAGTAAATTTTATATCTCTTAAAATGTCAAAAATGTTTCCATGTTTTTCATATAAATTTTGGAAAATGCATCACACATTGCCCTCTTAAGTGACTGTGGACCATCGGTATGAGCGTTCACTGCGCTAATGCTATCGTGTCGCTGCTCCCGGATAAGACATCACACACTGTCACTTCTCCGGCCATCCACGGGCCGGACTGGAACAGCCCCTCAGCTCCCATTCCCCTTGAGCTTAGTGCTTCTAATGGGTAACTCGGCAAGCCAGGGATCAATGCTGCTAAGAATGATTCATTAATTAAAAGTAAGATTCTAGGTGACAGCCCAAATACAGCACAGGAGCTCTGTGACTGCGTTGTGGTCATTCTTCCCTAAACGAGAGCTTCTGTTCCCAGCATTCTGACGGGTGGAAAGCATGTGTCACCATCCTGATACACACACACACACACACACACTCATACACACTATCCATTGCTCACTGCACACCTGGCCCCACTAGGGCCTCCCTGTGTGTTAGCTCATTTCATCTTCACAGCCACCCCACAAGAGGGTACATTTAACATCTCAATTTCATGGTTTCCAAAGCAACTTCATGGTACAGATGGACTTCAATTTCAGTCTCCAAATTCAATTCCAACACCCTCCACAAAACCATAATGGTAAGCATGACGTTCACTATAAGGTGCCGATGACAAAGACTCTGACAACTGAAGACACTACTGCCATCACCATCTCCACTGTGTCTGCTGTGTGGGGGCTCTGGGCCAGACACCCGGCAACAGCAACACCACCAGCCATTGTTACAAACCCCACGTGCAGATGAAGAAATAAGGCTCAGAGACGAGGCAGCTTTGCCCTAGGTCACACAGCACATAAATGATAGAAATGGAATTTGAGGACTTCTCTAATTTTGGAGCCCAACTTGGTCACCACAAAGTAATGAAAACCAGTGTGCTAGGGGAATTTTATTGATCTTTTTATTATTTTAACATAATGGTTAAGACTTATTCCAACGTATCACGTTTAACATTAGATTCTGCTTTCTTAGAGAATTTAGTATCAGTATTCAGGCAACATTCAAATGCTAGCAAAAACATCCCAATATACTTTAGTTATAGCTGGCCACTGGAGTTCCGCTCCAAACAATAGGTGTATTAAGGGGGTCAAGAGCCTAGTATTGACTCTGGGAAGCAGAGATGGAGAGATAAGCAGACAGGGATGGGCAAGGACAAAGGATAGACCTAAGTGCTACTGCCACTTAACCCGTTCCCTCCCTGCCATGAGTAATTCTTACAGAAGACCTGCTGGCAGCCTGGCTTTCTGCTTTAAATCAGGAAGAAGTGTACCGCAAACTGAAAACATTTTCTCCTCCAAAATGGGTAGAAGAGGATGGCATTCAAGATTACCTGCAATCTGGACCCAAGCTCTCTCTCCAACCCTTCTTGGATTTCTCCATGAGGGCGCCTCTGCTGGAGACCTACTGCTCACTCACAGTCTCCCAAATCCGTCACGCAGATCTCTGCAGCTACATCACAAGTTGCAAACTGGTAGCCCAACTGCCAAACCCAGGCTGCAGACTTTGTTTTGTTTGATTTGCATGTTTTGTATGTTGTGTGTTTTTTATTCCCCCAATGAGCTCACATTTGAAAATCTAGAGATTTCACACAACCCATCTTCTGGCATTTCTTGAGAAATCTCACAATCTGGCAACACTAGGCTCCACCCTCACATGGCAATGACTAGTCCAGAGGCGCGACGTGGCATCTCCTTTTGGAGAAAGCGTGTGCCCTTTAGTTCACAGTCCTCACCACTCCCCATGTCTCTCTGACTCTGAGGCTATGTCAACACTGTTTATCATCAAACTTGCTCCGTTGTTTTTCTAACAGTAAAGAAATACTCTGTACCAATGTTTCTTTCAAAAATGGGGAAAAAAAAGACAAAGAGAACTACATATTTTAAGAAATATGAGAGGATGTATATCTTGGTAGACGTGAAAATTTAATATGTAAATAATCTGGCCAAATTCGTTGATCTGTGCTACCTGCTGGTGTTGCTGTGACCTGTTCATGAAGTTGGGCTTGCTACCGTTGAGCTCTCAGTTGTCCATTGCGCTTCCCTCTCCTGGAAAGCCCTTACCTCTCCTGGTCAAGGTCTTGTCTTTTTCCAGAGATCTATAGTCTCCAGCCACATCTTTTGTCCTCATCTAAATGCTGACAAGTCTGTGTTGGTACTATGTATTTAACATGAATCACAGGAGATCTTAAAACAATAGAACCATAGACTTTTAGCACCTGAGCAGTCCTAGGTGATGACCGAAGTTCAGAGGCCACAAACCTTTTGTGGAGAGGAGCTACTCTCCAGTGAGGACACTTGACATTGATGTAGAGTGAGGGAAGATTTCATTCCTGCATCAATTATTTACCACTGGACACTTCAGGGCCAGGCACTGTGTCAGCAGCTGAGGCTCTACTGAGAACAGGGAAGAAGGGTCTCTGCCTTCACAGGGGGTTTTTGTGGGCAAGCGTGCAACAAACATTTTGCCAAGTTATTCCACAGGGAAGGAGGCAAATGGTCAGCTTTTGTTCTTCTCAGGTCACTGGCTTCCAATGCCCCACTTTGTTGGGTATCTCCGGACTCGAGTGGGTTGGGGGGAAAGGATAAGCCATGTGTTCCTACTGTCTCAGTTCACTATGTTTCGAAACATGTGTGAGCCCCAGGGCCCCTTTGTTATTTGTTAGCAGTTAAGGCCGCAAGACTTTTTTGCAGTGCCTCAGAGTTTCAAGGCACTGCTAACATCTGCATGCTGCAGGAAGGGTGCATGCTAGAACCATTAGTTTAGGTGCCCCCCTTCAGTTCTCTGGCATTTCAAAGATCCATGGGTTATTCACATACGATCTGACCAAAGTAGTAATCCTTCTATTACCTCTCCTGGCTTTCTTAATAACTTCAATTACTGTCAGTTACCTCTTTGTATCACGCCTCAACTAGAAATGAAAACTCCCTGTGAGTCTGAGATCAGGCCTTATTTCTTCTCATCTTTCCCAGGACACAGTAACTTAGACACAAGAGCACAGACAAAACATGTGGGGCTGGATTTAAATGAAGTGAGAGAGAAAAAATGGCTATGTCAATAAAGCACATACTATAAATGAAGATATACATTCAAATCAGAGCAGAGATTTATTGTATTTATATTGCCTTGTAATTTTTATAGGTTCAGTGGCAGTGGTTAATATTAATTTCTAATAATTTAAATAAGATAGGGGAAAATCTTAAGGTTTGACTGGTAAATGCTGTATTACTCCCTGAACAATTCTCAAAAGTTTCCCTGAAACCATCATTTTTCACATTTTGGCTTTACATCTGATGCCTCACCCTGCCCTCTCGTTCTCCAAAGAGTATTTGTCAGACAACACATATTCTCTAGACCCTCAAGTAAGAAGAAAACAAAAATAACTGCATTATAAACAACATCTTGTACAACTAAAGATAATATTAAAATTAATAATTGTGTACAATTTTCTAATCTCAGAAAATATCATCACCTATTTCTAGAGATATCCAGTCTTACTGTACATGAAGACAGAAAAAATTATGATGTTATAAAAGAGAGATACGGTTGGGCATGGTGGCTCACACGTGTAATGCCAGTACTTTGGGAGGCTGAGGCAGGAGGATCGCCTGAGCCCAGGAGTCCAAGTCCAGCCTGGGCAACATAGACCCCGCCTGTAAAAAACTTTAGAAATTAAAATAAAAAAAGAAATATTTTAAAGAAGATAGGCTGTTCTAAAAAGTTTACAAATTTAACATTTATTAAAGTTTCTATATGGCCACAGTTTATCATTTTGTTGTATAAATATGATGACTGCAACTAAACATACTGAATTTTTCTACGGCGTGAAATCACTGTACATGTAAGTGCTCATGTGACATCAGTTTTTCTCCAACTTGGTACGTCAAATTAAATGTAAGGGTTTAATTCATTTCTCTCTAAAATATATTTTAATGGGGTTTTTTAAAAGTAAAAAAAAACTATCATATTTTGTCTAGATTTTCAATTATGGTATCACTTTAGAAAAATGATGCATAAAACAATAGACACTGGGGACCACTAGAGCGGGGAGAGGGGGAGGGATGCAAAATCAGCTGCTGGGTACTATGCTCACTGCCCGGGTGACGAGATCATCTGCACCCCAAACCTCAGCATCGTGCAACATACCCATGTAACTAATCTGCCTGTGCACCCCTGAATCTAAAATGAAAGTTGAGATTATTCAAGAAAAGAAAAGAAAAAAAATGATTCACAAATGTGTAGCAATCACTTGCTTCAGTGGCGTGTACCTCCATAAAAATGTACTTGTTCTGGAGAAATTGTTAAATTTTCAGTGATTTTTTTTCTGCATATTAGTTAAGCCAAAATTGTTGTGTTTTAACATTTGCAGTTCTTCCTGATAACCACTGTCATAATGACTCGAAAACTAATAGATTCATCCATGGATCTATACACAACATAGTCCTGCTCTCCTTTAATCTTCCTCTATCACCAACATTCATAGGAAGTGAGCTGCGCAAAACACATGTACTTGTAATTACATTTGCAAAAAAAAAAAATCCTCAAACAGCTGTGGAGACAGCAAAGATCAGAATCTGATAGTGGCTTAGAATAATGAAGAAAGGGATTGTGAGGGTTCAGCTACAGAGCTGATGAAAGATGGAAGGAAAACCTGCTCTTCAAAATCCTTAATCTGTATTACTTCTAAACTCTAAATTGAAACACATATATTCCAAGAATCTGAAATAATAAATGTCGACAATAAATCACTGTCGACCAGACAATGATGGAAGATATTAAACCTTGTGTTTTACTAGCAATAAATTCAAAATTTGTATATTATTTACCTAAAATGTTTGAAGGTCTTATTTAAATTATTATTCTTCTAAAAATCTCATAAAATAACTGAAATTTGGTTACATCTGGCTCATTTCTAGGCAGTATTATTTATTTCTTAACATTACATTTACACCAATCATGAAAGTCTAGAGTCCTTGATGAAGCCTTGAATAATCAACTGTCACAGTGAATTGATCATAAAAATAATCTTATAAATAGTTTCCTTATTATAAATACTGAAGAACAGAAAATAATTTTAGTATCATATATCTTTATTATAGATATAAAATATTTGAGATGACGCAGAACAGAAATGTGACAATTATAAAGAGCCACCTTTTGAAGTTCATTGTATGTTTCAATAAGTACACAGACACCAGAATTATTTATATTGTAGAAAAACTTACTGTATTCCCTCACTTTGCAATTTTTATAGTGAACTTTACTACTCTTTTAAAACTTTTAGAAGCTTGTAGCCTCAGAAATAAGAGCCCATTTATTAAGGAAAATAAATTCCCCATAATATATTATGCTTTTTTATGTGGCATTACTTGTGTTTTACAAGTAAAATGACTCAATTAGCCAATATTTGGTATTTTCCAATTTTGAATAGAACCAATTGTCTTGTATTTGACTGACACTGACTAAATGAAAACTGATATAAACACAATTATGTAATCTGACCACTTAATTTTCAATTTTCAATATATTTATTGGACCAAAGAAACAGAGGTCTCCTTAGAATGACACATTTTTATCAAACTCTTATGCTGTGCAAACAATTGTTCATTACAAGTTGGGAATATACTCACATAATACAATGTCCTTTCATTTTCTTTTTTAAAATCCATGACCAAAGCAAGCTATAATATGCTCACTATTACATACACGTGTATTACATACATGTTCAGAGAAAATTAACTAACCCTCATATATATGATGGCTTCATTTTTACATGTCACTATTTTCTTCTCAAGTTGCTTTCAATATTATTAACAAGGGGAAAAGCTTACAGAGAACTTGCATCAGGCCATGAACTTTGCAGACTGTACTGAGGTACACCACTTAAATGACTGAGTACCCCGCAAGAATCAATGCACTGGTCATCTGGCATAAATGGAAAAGCATTCTTCAATAGATAATCTGGCTTCATTATCTTGCATCAAAATAGTAACCTCTGCATTTCACTGAATCCATTAATACCTAACATATATTTAGACTAAAATTCCATATAAATATTAGATTTAGGAAAGAAACCAATTAACTTTTTAAAGAAAAATGAAATGATAGCCAGCTAGTCTAGTGCTACTTGATAAAACTATTGTGTAACAGATTCTGGGATCACAGATTTAGGGGAGAATGTATAATCCTTCATCAAAGAGTGGCAGCTTATCCACAAAGCTTCCCATCCCTGATGGGCTATTCTTTTAAAAGTAATAACGAGGGCCTAAAAACTATGTAACACTCTCCCACCAAAATCAGCCATTTATACCAATGATTCTTAATAGTAAAGGAACCAGAACCTCATCCTGAAAGCCTTTGAGATCTTTCTTTCAAGGAAAAAAAAAGAAAAAAAGCATAATGTGCATTAATAATTTATATCTATTCCTAAATCAAGTGGTTATGTTCCAGACTTAAAATTAAGTGATAAAAATTACATTAGAAGGTATTGTTGTTTTTAAAAAGTGAAAAATAAAATAATAAAAAATAATCCCTACAAGGCTTACATTAGTAACATTTTTCCAAGACTATGAACTATTTATACTTCACTTTCCTCAACATTTAAAATTTTAAAAGTGAATTATAGAGGGTTTTTAAAGTTGAATTGGTAATTACACAACCAATCCACATGTCTTACATCACATTTACATGAAATACGTGATACATTCATGATTTAAGTAACTCACATTGTCCTTTGCTGCGAGCTCAATATAAAATTTACCAAACATGGTATCTTAAGATTCCCATCTGAAGTACAATACAGTGTCTAAAAGCTACTTTCATCAGATAATGTGAGAAGAATTAACTGATGGCATCTCATAGAACAAGCACTCCGTCCTCTCCTTCAGATCTCTCATTTGTCACAAGACATCAAACAACTGCATAGTGGAACTGAACTAGAACTAGATTTGAAGGCTCCGATTTTATAGAAAACTTTCAGAATGAGAAACTGGACTTCTGTCATGGCTATACTGATGGTTGACCGAAGTTCCTAACATCATACTTGAATCAAATGCAAGATTGTATTAGTTTTATTGAAATTATCCTAAACCAGAATACCAAGAATTGATGTATCTTAAAATCTGACACTTGTTTTGCAAATGCATTCATGCTGTGTGACTAAAGATGTATCATTCATCTTTCACATTTGTAATAACTTCTTTGTTATCGGTATGGATTTTACATATATGTATATTCATGATATTCTCCCAGTATCTAAATTACATAAACCGTAATATTCATTTAATTAATGTATTTTTTATAATTTTTAGAACACCAGATTTATCGGATCATCTTATTTCTTTTTTAGGCTCCCTTTAAACAGACTTCAGTTAGTGTATGTTTTGATTACTAATATTTTTTAATTCTTTATTTATGGGTTCTAAATCATATTACCAGCATAAAGAAAGATCTGAAGTCCCCTGAAACATATAAAAGATAAAAGCCCAAGTATAGATAATTTAAATTATTAGGGTTTCTTTATACACATCTTTAGTAAATCAATATTTGAATCTCAAAATACATAAAATTAGGTCTTTTCTGTTTGAGACTGCACTTTTAACTAAAAGGTACTGCGCTTCAAAGTTTTACAGGAAGAATTTTTAAAATAAATTTAATATTTAAAATTACATCTTTTTTCTTTGGTTTAAGTTACAACACTATGCAAATTCTGTAGCATCTACTATCATACTAATCAAAACAATATAGAAAATTATATCACAACCAAAACACAGGATTAAAAACTTTAAATTGTTAAAGTATTGTATCTTTAGTAAAGTGTTGACTCAAAGTCCCTGTCACACGTGTAATTTTTTAAATTAGTAAAAATCGAAGAAAAAAATCTTACTGGCAAATCAACTTAACATACCAATATTGTTTATTAAAAAATTGTAGTGCCAGAGTCTTTTCATTCAGAGGTTGTATATTCTAGGACAAAGTAACAATTGAGGACTAATTTGCTTTACTTTTTTAATCACAAAAAACGTGATAGGGTATTCTACTCATATTTGGAAAGAAAAAATATAAGGAAGCATAAAAATTATTCTAAAAGTAAGGACTCATTTCTGGCTTGACAGGTATACCTTACATACAAGTAACAACTTTAATTTTTGTTTAAATTAAAATGTACTTTAAATGTTAAATATGTTAGTAACTCCACAGAAGAAAAACAAGTTGAAATTTAAAGCAGAAATATCAACTTATAAATGTATTATAGATAGAAAATGTCTGTTCTGTTTAAATCTGAAGGGTAACATCCTGGCAGAGAGAAGTTCTCTTCAGCTTTCACCCCTTTCTGAACCCTTTCTGAACTATTACATTCATTAATAGTTCTGTAAGGCAACAAATGGACTTTCTTTCTCCTAGTAGGTCTCATTATTTTCAAAAGCTTTTCTAATTATTTTGGAATTTTCTGAAAGTATTAGCTAAAAGATGAGGAATAACATTTCAGTCATTTTCATTGTGTCAACTTATTCTCACTATTACTGATACCATCATAAAATTCAGCCATATCCTTGTAAGAATGCCTTAGTTTTGTGACAATCAAGAGACAAAATATGGCTGTGTATACTACAGTTTTTATTTCTTTGCAATATTCTAGTTCATCACTTATCTATAATATGTATTTAGATTACTAGATTCGTTTTTATTATTTGCAGTATTTTAACCTACACTTAACTATTCTCATCATTACATAAAATTTAAGTGAAAAAATTTTAGAGTTTTAAATATTCATTTCATTTTGGCTTATAAATATAGAAAAATGTAATAACGCTGTCCAAGATGCTTTTGTGTTTTTTTGTTTTTTGTTTTTTTTTTTTTTTTGCTCCTAAGAGAAAAAAAGTCATAGATTTATTCTTCAACAACTATAGGAGTGATAGCTTTCTTTAGCTGGAAGTTATTATAAATTCTGAAAGAAATAAAAGTTACAGCTGTCTTCCCCTGGTTTTCATAATTATTTCAAATGGCAAGCTCTGTGCCAATTTTCTTAAGAGCTATTTAAAAGAACCAGTCCCTTGCCAATTTTTGTCTACCTACATGTTGACAAATTCCAAATCCTCTGATAAAAAGTATTAGAATAGATGTTACTCTTTAAAAAGAACATTAGGTAGACTGAAAATAAACATTTAGTTTACTTTTCAATAGCGTACTTTTTACCAAAATAAACATAATCTCATATTCATATATTTGCACATGCTTCATGCAAAGTATTTAAGATGCTTCACACATTTCTCCCTGTAAAGTATATTCTAATAATTCAATCCTGTCTTTTCACTGTCTGCATAACGTACCTTCTAGTATGTAGTCCAAGAACATAAACTCTCCTAAGATACTATCCCAGTATAGAAGCCACATGCTGGACACGATAGGATGCTGGAGATGCTCTTGAGTGAGGACCTCTTCTTTGGAAATGCCCCTATTGTCAAAAAAGACACCTCCTTATGCAGAGAGCGGGGGTCAACAATTCTAGTCACAAAATATTAGTTGAGCATAATTTAACTCAAGAGGAAATAATTCATTCTAATAAAAAAGTAGCTTTTCTGTTTGGGGGAGGGAACAGAGAACCACAAATCCACGTCACCTTCTTATTCAGAGTGTGCTGCTATCTTCATAGACAGCCACTGCATTCAGAGGTGCTATGGAATCGGACTGAAGGAAGACAGTCATTACCAAGCTGTTAATTCTTTCTAAGTAATGGCAACCTGAAGAGGGATTAGCATAAGAATTCTAGCAAATATTACTAGTAATTAAATAAAGGAAAGAATGACTAAAATATATTGATTAAGAGCTGTATCTTTAAAGGTGGGTGGCCTTTATAAGTTACCTCCTAAATGGTCTTTTTAAATAATCAGAGTTGTGTGTGTTTTTTTTAAGTCTCTATATAGAAAACTATAACTTGATTTTCAGTCTCATAAACAAAGCAAGCATGCCTATAAAATAGAGCTCTTAGTACATTTTCTTTTTTCCATCAATATAAGCAACTGTATACAATATTTGGAATGTCTTGGATTAATTTTAAGAACTGATATTCTGGTTCTCCTGCAGGGATTGAAAATACATATATTTAAAAGTGAAAAAATTTACAAGTTAATTTTCTTCTGTACTTACCCAATTAAATTAAATGACAAAATTTTCCCTTTAGTCTGCTTTTCCTGTCACACACCCTGCTACACACAGAAAATGCTCAAAGGACCATCACTCATTATAAAAGATACTCATTTTCCTATTTTCTCCTCTTTCTCTCTCTTTCTATTACTCCCCTCCCTTCCTCTTTTCCTTTCTTCCTCCTTCCCTTATCTCTTTTTGGTTTTGAGGCAGAGACCAAGTAGACCTAGTTATAAAATAGCTGGTTACTATTAAATAATATGATCCCATCCCAGGGCAACCAAATCACATTATCCCCACCTCTCCCCAACTACTCTAACGGAAGTAAAAACTACTCCACAACATTTGAGAATATACTATCAACAAACGCCATGACTTTTGTATCCCATGACTTTGATATAATTATATAAATGATACAATTTTATATCATTAAATGCAAGTGTGAATACAGGCACTGTGTCTTCCCCAAAACAATATTTTCAGAAGGTATCACTGTGTTTTTGCATGCTCTAGTATAAACTACAGAACTATGAATGTGGGTCAAATGGTAAATAATAATAGTAATAAATGCCACATCTCCGTAATGATTAACTCCTAAACTTACAAAAAAGAATATAAGCATAGTTTAGAGTTATTCTACATTTCACTCCACACATGCTCCTAAACGTGTAAGAATTACCTATTTGCTGAAGGAAGTCAAGGAACTCGGTTAAGACTGCCACCTATCACAAACTTGTTTGAAAAGTCAGTGCCACCCGATCCCAGCTCTTCCAAGATTCCAAGAAAGTTATCAACAGGGAAGTAAAATCTCATTTTTATTATTATGATTACATGATATGGTTTCAATCATCTACTCATATGCCTTATGAGTTCATTCTATGATACCGACATTAATTTGCACAGTGACTAATTTAAAATAGAAAGACATGGGTTTGAGTAGATCACTATCTTTAGTGAATTCCATGTAGCTGTTCTAACTAGGCAATCACCTGAGTTATTTAACCAAAACTACAGAAAATTTTATCGCAATTCCTTCAAAAGAATGAATCCTATTGTAGTTTCAGCATATGAAACATCTATATATCTCAGGGCATGTTTCTGCATTTTGATAGTTTATACTCTTGTGTAAAATAACATTTTGAAAATGGTAGCTTAACTGCCTTATTTTAGCATGTAAAACTATTTTAAATGGATGTCTTAAGCTGGAAAAACACCAATCCGATGCCAAGAATCTATCATTACAGAGAAAAAAATAAAGACACATAGTTCTTATCAAGTTTTTTTTCCTTCCTGAAAGTAAAGAGTAATGCCATTGTGGGAACTTTACATGCACTAGAAAGCAGTTACATCTTTCTTTAGAAATCATCTACACTATGGATATATTAAAATGCTAATCTATATTAATCTTATATTCTGTGCTCCTAATCTTTTATTTGATTGGGACAACATGTATCACAATGCAATATGGACCAAAGCCCAAGAAAATCTTAACGTGGTCTTTCAGAAGAGACTTAAAAGCTGATAAAACCAACGCTGATCAGGTACAAATAAGAAACAAATGCAAGTATCACAGTGGGGATGATAACATTCACCATCTCTCCACATTTCCATTAAGGAATTACCTCGACATGCATTATCTTTCATTGTCAGGATCAGACTATCTTATGAAATAAAGTTATAACACACGCACAAGAGGTCCATCCAAAATTCTAAGAAATCTCTGAAAAACTGAACTAGAATGTTAATACAAACAAAAAAGGAAATAACCTAGATGGATTACAATTACTATTAATGACTCAAAAGGCCATAAAATCCTTTGATGGGCAAGCAAATATGCCTTGAGGCATACTGCATTTTGGGAAAATAGGCTATTTGAGTTGAATATATGTTAATGAATTGCTTCCTCATGTTTTATATAATTCTTAGAAAAAGTTCAAATTAGGTCCCCAATAGGATGTTTTAATTATGAGAAGCAATCTTTTGAAACTCATACAAGCCATCACACTTGTTTGGAAACAAATGACTTTTCAAGATGGAGAAGTATTACTATCAATCACCAACAAGTTAATTCTACATAATAAGGCAGGTTTGGATGCAAACTGATCCATTGTGGAATGCTGTATCTAAAATTGATTACAACAGCACTCAAAATGAATGCAGCCCTCCAAACCACTTCTTTGCTCAAAAACATTAATCTCAATTAGAAGGAGAGCTTCATAATGGTAATGCTTGGTATAAAAAAGTATAAAATAAATCAGGTTTTATAAGACACAACAATTAGTTTTCAGACTAAGGTTTTTTTTTTTTAATTTTATTTTGAAGCACAAAATTTCCATCAGGTCTGTTAAAACAGCTGATATTTCCAAAAATAAGTTTTAAATGTACTCTAAGAGAAGCTAACGTAAAATAATTTTTAAAACTTAGTTGTTGAAACTTTTAAATAACGTATTATTGTGTTATCTTTTCAACAGACTTTACTCCGAATGCATGTGTTCAATTTTTCTACGGGCTGTCATTTCACTTTATAAGGCAACTATGAGCACAACACTAACTTCAACTAGAAATTCAAAGGAATATGTAATTGGTTATGGACCACAGTAAACGTTTGGTGGCAAACTATTATATTCTTTGCTCATACTCTCAACCTAAGTAAAGAAAGTATGTCCTCAAAGTCAAAATGGATATTTGACTATCAAACGAAACACGGGGTAGATAAGCAATGTGTAATTCAACATGCTTAACAGGTTTCTATAGCACAGCTTCCAGAAAAGGGCAGACAATTCATCACAGCTGCTGAACACACTGATTCAAATAAATATAAAACTTGGATGATATTCAACCACCATCCAGAAATCAAATTTTTACAGGGTAAAATAAAGTTTAATAAAAAGGAGGCACATGCATTTATTTAAATAACCAATATTAATAAACTAATAAACATGGCTTTGTTGGGCTTTTATATCAGACAATGACCATGCTCTGAACTTATTCCCTAGTATCTCTATAGGTAGGATAAACTTCAGCATTTCCAAACATACATTAACAGCTATTGCAAAAACATCATTTTTTGTACACCCAGCCTAACGGTGATTCAGTATTTCTGACAGGTCACTCTGCTCACAACGATAGCCACGCACTTCTTCCTGCTATCTTCTTTGCTTGACTCTTTACAAAGAGAATAATTACTCTTGGCTCCCAGAAGCAAAGCTAAGAAAGAGTAGCTTGAACTTACTAACTGGATCATTATTGTTTAGCTAGGTTTCCTTTCTGAATAAGTTTAAAAGTTTTCACTCTCTTTAGGAGCTTTTTTTCTATTCAAAGATAAGCATCCTTATCTTTCTTTGTCTTCACCCTAATAAGGTAGGTTCCCTTTTCTAACCAAAAGACTGATGACACGCCTACAGAATCATAGTAAGAAAAGCCTCAATAATTTACCTAAAACATCTTTCTAGAAAATAAACACAGCCATGCAAAATAATCCCATTTGGAGGAATAACTAGTCACAATTCCATAAATCTATCTGCTTTATTTCCAGCAGTCAAGTAATCCTCATTAGGGTGCATAGGTTGCTAACATAAAGCTATTGGCACAGGGGGTTCATAGAGTTTTCCAAATATATAAACATTAGCATGGTGATTAGTATAACTACATTTTTCATAAAAACTGTGCAGTGCATGTAAAATGTGTACTTGATTTGAACTACTTTTTCTAACTATATATTCTTTTCTAAGTTATTTAAGATATATTTGTTTACTATTAGAAAAAATCTTTGATTAAGAGGAATAATAAAATTCATGTAAGAAAAAAAGAACAAGCTTGTTAAGGGAAATCCAAGAGGAAGAGATACAATCCTGAAATACACAATAGAATAACCAAACTCATTATAAACTCCTATCTTTGAAGAATTTAGGAATAATGTGTGAATGCCATGACATTTTAAAGTGGGATTAGCAAGTCTTATTACTGAACTAACCTCTCACTCTTACATCAAGAATTAAATATTTACTCTGCATTTAGAATTACAAATCCAAACTTTCAGGGCTCATACAAGAATTTCATATATTAAGATATACATGCTCGAAGTTTTAGATAATTAAAAGTGTATTAAGGAATGCACGAAAAAAGACTGTTGAATTTATAAAATCTTGTTTTAATTGAAATATTAAAATAGATAATTATTATTACACAGTTGCTCTTAATTCTGAAGTCAGTCTGTTCTCAATATATTAATACCATAAAGACTACAAATACTTCTCCAAGTTGGCAGTGGGGAAAAAGGGATATGCGTCATTATTTTAAAGAAATTCACTAAGGGATCAAATCACCAACTTCTGTTCAGTTACAATACCATCTTTTGGGATACTCTTCCAAGCTTTCCAGAGATGCCATATCCACCTTTTTTCTTTTGACAAGAGAAGGGAAAGGTAATACCTCAACATATTTCCATTTCTAGTGAAAAGACCACCCAGTGGATTCTGCCAGAGTCTACCAATGTTTGACAAAATACATTGTCAGAAGATAAGAAATAGAGCATGAGGAAGAGACAGTCCTGTTCTCGGGCATCCCAGCCGTCTGGGGCCCTGTAAAAAGTCTAGCACAGCTCTCAGCCTTTCATTTCCATTGCACCTCCTCACATGTACCTGGAAACTTTACCTCCAAATTATAATGACTTCGGGAAACACACATACGTGATGTATTACACGGTACAAGTACTTGTTACCCTCTCTCTACAATAAAAATTAACAAGTTACCACTCCAGCTACCTTAAAGGTGAGGCAGTAAGAATGGAATCCAAGCTGCATAGTAAGATGCTCAGCAAAGATCAATCAGGCACAACCCGCCTCAACCTAAAATATGTGAAGCTCTTTGTAATCGGTTGTAAAACACAAGAGGGACTTAGAATCTCAGTTGCAGGCTCATAAATTCGTAATTTTTGAAACGCCCAGCTCAGGATATTTTGTGTGTGTTTCCAGCCCCATCCAGAGTTTCCCGATCAAGTTTCAGCCGTGATCCACCACTCCCCAAGCTACCCCTCGCCCCTCACTCTCCCTCCTTCACTCCTTTCCAACTTGGCTCCCTGGTCGCTGCAGAAGCCTTCTCTCCCGTGCCTGCCCCGGAAAGCGGTGACATCCCGGGGCTTTCCGCTCGCTGGAAGCCCCCCAGGATCCTGTCAAGACGCCCCCGCAGAGGACGCGGGGCCCCGCCACACACCGGGGGCCGAAGAGGACCAGGCGAGCTCCCCTCCCCGCCCCCACCGGGGGCCCTGCCTCAGGACTGCCTTCCTCAGGGACCCCGGGGCTCCCCAGAACGGGGGCGCGGCGCCTGGCTCCCCAGGCGAGAGGCGCCGGCGAAGTTCCCACCTGAGCCGGCGGCCGGAGGTGGCGGGCGCGAGGGCGGGGCGGGGCGGGGACGGGGAGGCCGGACCGCGGAGAGAATCGGCGCTCCGGGAAGACGTCCCCGCGTCCGCCGCCTCCTGGGGCCACGCGCCGTCCCAGCTCGCGCCCGCCAGCTCCCGGCGCCGCGGCCAGGCACTAGGACCCCAGAAAGGAAGGAGGGCGCGCCGGCGGCGGCGCCGCACTTACCGCGCTCGGCTCGCCCGCGCCGCCGGCTGGCTCCCCCGCAGCAGCCGCCGCGTCCGCCCGAGCCGCGCGCACACCGCGCCGGGCCAAATTCAAAGGAGCCGGGCGCGGGGGAGGGGGGCCCCGCCGAGGGAGCGGGGAGCGGGCGCCGGCGGGGCGGGGGCGGGGAGGGGGCGCGAGTGTTACAACTTCCTTCCCTGCCCGCCCCCGGCCGCGCGGCCCCGGGACGCGGGAGGGGAGGGCGCCGGCGCGCCAATGAGTTCACTTTCTTTCTCTCCCCCGCGCTCCCCCTCTCCCCGCCCGCCGGCCCCTCCAGCCTCCTCCAAGGCGGCGGACCAGGCCGGGCCGGAGTTTTCAGTGCTCGGCCCGCGAGCGGGAGGACCGGGGAGGCGAGGGAGGAGGAAGGCGAGAAGGGCCAGGTGAGGAGGCCCGCGGGACGACCGGCCGGGGAGCGGCATCCAGGACCGTAATTGTGCGGCGGGGGACGCGCCGGGCAGAGTGTGCCCGAGCCCGGGCGCGTACACGTGTCCGTGTGTGTGTGTGTGTGTGTGTGTGTGTGTGTGTGTGTGCGGGAGTGTGCGAGGGAGAGGAGAGGAGCCTACCATGCGCTTCCCCCGGTGCAGATCGCGGGAGAGCCCAATCACGGGGCGAGCTGGACCTGGCTGTGATCATTTATAATCCTTGACTCCTCCGCTCCGCCACTTGTCAAGATGACAGGTACTTTATTTCTTCTTCTTCTTTATTAAAAAAAAAAAAAAAAAAGAGATTCCCCGTTTACTGCCTTTTTCTGTCAAATGGGATTTGCCGGACTGAACCACGTTCGCCGCCCCTCCCTCCTTCCCTCCTCCCGGCCGCGTCGGGTTCGGGAAAGCACCGAGGCTCCCATGCTGTGACCAATCAGTGCCTCTACTACTCTCGCCGTGATTTAGGGGTCATCCGTGAATAACACTTCACGCTGATGAATGGCTCTTGCCGGCTTTCGGCTCTGATGAGGGGTCTGCCCGCCGCTGATTGCAAACACTAATGAACTTACTGCGCCATTTGAAATTCACACGCACCAACAAAGTGCGGGGGTACGTGCGTGGGGGTCTGTCCTTTTCTGCTGAGGGTGGCGGGCAGGCGGCCCTGGGGGGAGGGGGTGGGTAATTGCTTTGGTCTTAAGTGGAAACACTTCTCTGTGTAATCAAGCCTCTAACCTTCTTAGAAAACTACTTTTCTTGATCTTCCGTAGGGTGGGCATTTCGGGTCAGCTGAGTCACCCGAGGAGGTGGGAGTGCAACACACTGCCGGGAAGACGGATTCCGAGGCAGAAGGGTGTAATTAAGGATTTCCACCCCCGGTAGGCGGCCCGTCCTTTGCAAAGCCTCTGAAAATGACCCGCGCCTTCCTTTCCACGGTGTCCTTTCGTCCGAGACCGAAAAGCGCAAATGACCTTTGGACAGGGAAGGGAGGCAGTAAACACTCAGACTTCCTCACCAGCCCCTGGTCGGCACTGTAGCAGAACAATTGTCTGCCCCCCGGGTTCAAGCACCTAGGCCTCCGCCCAGCATCACCTGGCCAGGGGCGGACCCGGGAGTCCGTTGAAGGCTCCACTCCCCACTTTTACTACTCTTCCTTCCTCTCCATTCTCCCTTCAGATCAGCAGCCGAACACTGTCCCTGCCTCGATTTTCTTTGCTGTGGGAGGGGAAAAAAAAGTTTGCTGCTCCTCCCAAGACACTTCCACTTTCTACTCACTGAAGTTCCCACCGCAGAGCTGGCTCCTAGCTCCCCAGCCCCCGCCCCATGTCTGCAGGAAAGCCCTCCCCCGGAGCTTCCGAAACTGCTGGAGCTTCCACAGTTTTGTAGCTCCGAATGGGCGACCTGAGTCGAACCGCTGTCTGGCTCGGCGGTCCGCGGGATCCTTCAGGCTCCTTTCGGGTCCGGGACGGGGCGGCGGCAGAGGTGGGGCGTGCGTGCTTGGGGCTGCCGAGTGCGTGCGGCTCCCTCGTGGGCGCTCGAGCCTCTCTCCGTCCTCCCCTGGGACCGGCAGTCCGCCCGTGGAGGGCTGGAAGCCCGCGACCAGGCCTGCCCCGGCCGTAGCCGACTTGTCCTTGGAAGCGTGGAGGAGACTGGTGCGCTCCCAGCCTCCTCGCGCCACCCTCCACTTTCAGCTTCAGAGCGGAGGATGCCGCCGACCTGTACCTGTACCTGTACCTGCACTCGGCCGTTAGGAAATCCACTTGCATTTTTAACTACCGTGCAGAACCAGAAACAGATCGAGCACTGGGAGAACAAGGACGCCTTCTAGGAAAGCCTGAACCTTTATGTTAGTTTAATCCAAAGTTTGGGCTAGAAGTGAGGAGAATCCCTAAACTCGAACTAGTGTGCCCAGACCCACAGCCCGTGTTCCCGAAGTTGCTAAGTGCCCGAGCGCAGCGCGTTAAGTAGAGAAGTCTTGGTAGTAAGCGAACCCGACCCGGCTCTCGGGGCGCTAGTGACGGAAAGCAGCACACGCACATCTTTGCGGGAAGAATCTAGAGTCGCCCTGGGATAGATCCATCTCCTTCTGCCACTGAATTTCACACTTGTAAAAGATAAGGTCATGCCGGCGGATGAATGATATCCCCCACTCATTCTAGCCATTCTTATTTTTTTTTTTAAAAAAGGCTTGTCAATTATGAAGGTGTGTCCCAGATATTACATGAAGATCATGCAAACTACTTGAAATTTAAATCCGGACATGATCGTAAGGAAACTCTTTCATAAAGCACTTTTGTGGCACAGTTCCCCCCCCCCACACACGAAAGTATTAGGTCTTTAAAACTTTTATAAGTATGTAAGTGAGACTCCCTCTTACTATCTACGAATACACAATAAAGAGATGAGACACTGCCCCAATCCTAAAGAGGCCAGAACTGAAGCGCTACATTGTGAGAGTTGGGGGATGCTTCTTTTTTTCAGCTCTTTTTTCTAGAATCCTCATTACAGCTAACGCTGGTAACAAAGGTAGGAAACAATGGAACTCATAAAACTTAGAAATGGTAATAAATCTTGGCTCCTGTCTCTAGCCCAGTTCCTTCTTACATGAGATTCAAAGTTTTTCAGTATGCAATGCTGAACATTCACACTATGGTTGCAATATAGAAAAAAATACTCTAGAACTCATTAATACGGCCCTGCGCACTCTATGCCAGGCGTCGCTGGTGGACAAAGGGCGCAGGGGTCCTCTTCTACGTCTGCCTGCACCTGTAATCCAGACGGCTTACGTGTGTTAAATTTGGGTCTCTGTCTCTCATACAAAGAAGTTCCATCATTTGAGGCCGTTAGGAAAAGCTGATGTTGTGCAGTGCCAAACTACCACACGCTTCCTCCTTCAAATGAATCCCTGGAAAGCAGAGAGGCAGCTCGCTACGTGACCATCATGCTTTTTGCCTCACTGAGCTGTTGTCAAGAGAGGGCGGGGATGGCGAGCAGCTCACGTCGTGCCCTCCGCAGCAATGAAAACTGGAGCGGGAGAAGAAATGCAAGACATCGCTGTCTGTTTTGCAAGCCTCCGGCCGCTCTCAGCAAACTGCCCGGCGCGGCTGGTGACTTTGTGGTGTGAACGCAGCCGGTCGCGCTCGGGATAATGGGACCGAGCTGGCGGCATCGCCCTCCCGTGGGCCCCTCTTGCCACACAGATGCGCGGCTCTCCAAAAGGAAAATGTGGCCCAGCTCCCCTCGCCTGGCCCTAGTCCTAGGAACGCATGCCTGGGGCCTTTGCAAGCCTCTGAAAAGTGCTCGGTGTGTGGGGGGCGGGGGGTGGCGGGAATAATGGGCCGAACCTCCGGATTCATTTTGGGGAGGAGGAGCCAGGCTCTTGCCCCACTACTGAGGCAAGGCCAACAGCACCCTGCCCTGCTGCTCCACCGCCTCCCCGCCGGCCAAGTCTCAGCCGAGTGTCGCTGCCCACCTGAAGGTGACACCTGTCCATTTTAGTCAGCATCACATGCGCCTTCCCTTTCTCGCCTTTGGGGGCTGTCCGTTTTCTCCTCCTGTCCTAAAGAGCCAGCTTGGACCTGAAGGGCCGGGTAGCAGCTGTTTGTGCCTCTCGCCCGTGCAGACTCGAGGATCTCCGCAGCCACTTCCTCCTTTAACACGCGAGGCTTTCAGGCGTGCAGAAGGGGACCGCCGGGTCAGGCAGGTATTAGGCTCTCCAAGGATACTTGTGGACATCACTCGAGTTTACCTATTCTTTGGACTTTATTCCATCTGCTCTAGCAAACGGAGGCATGAGCGGCCTGTCTGCTGGGTTCAAACCCAGCTGCTGCCCCGGCTGCAACCTCTCCCACTCAAGAGACCCTAGGAACGATGAGGAACGGGGTAGAAATGATCAGGGAGGCCAAATCTCAGGTACCAAGACCTTCCAGCTCACCCCTCAGGACCAGGAAAGCCAATAACCCACATATGCCCAAAAGGAGGTTATGTCTCAACTGAGAACAGCAAATAGGTGATGGGCCACTTTAGAACAGAGGCTAAAGGCTGGTAGCCACTGAGCAAAACCCAAATTCTAGGCACCTGAGGTGTTTCCCTTACACAAATGGCTTCACAGGTAGCAAGCAATCAATCTGCAACAGTGAACAACACTAAAACTTAAATTTTACATGGAAATCTCTCAAGTAGCCTTAAAGTTATTATTGGGTGGGCTTTTCCCCCCACTGGCAAAAAATAACTTATCCCTTGGCTGTTAGATTGAGGGAACTATGAAACAAATATTTTAATTCGATCACTGACAAAGTCATAAAATTAAATGACTGTTTGTAGAGGAAAATATGCTTTCATTATCTTAATTAAAGCAAGATAAGCCTCTCTCAATGTGCATGCATTTTGGAGCCACTGAATGGACTGGTGATGAGACGAAGCAGCCTTTAATTGGGACCATGCTTCTCCAGTACATTCGCTTGTATTCCATGGTGTAAACCTGGCCTATGCGTGGCTCCGAACTTCGGTGGAAATGCATTTGCGTAGCACCACCCAAGGGCTCCCTTGCTTTGGCTAGAGCCTCATAAAAGACCCCAGGTTTTGCAAAGGATTTTGAACACCAGCGTCTTTTAACATGTGGAACTTTCGGTTTGGGTTTAGCTCTGTGAACATATTTAAAACTTGCTACATTATTCCACACTGAAAGTTGGAACCTTGTTAAGAGTTGTCATAGAGTGCCTTTTAAAATCTATCATATTTTCTATAAACAACTTTTCAGTGAGAAGCATATATAGTGTACTCGAGGTGGGCATTAGCTGCTGGCAAGGTTTATGATAAAATAGTGACACTACAGGACAATTTTTTAGGAAAACAACACCCTTTAGATATTTCAAGGTCCAGCTTATATGTTAACTTGTAAATATAGGTTAAAAATATAGCTATCAAGTGACTAAATTCAGTATCAGACAAATTGAACATCTTTTTATTTCCCAGAAGTGCCCTACTCCTTCTCCTCCCTTTGGTGACCTCTTAATCTGGAATGCCCTGTATCGGAGCCCCTGAAACACATGGTTTTTAAAGTACCTATTAGTGATGCTCTCCCCCCGTGGCAGTGCTTCCACTGTGTTTTCTGCATGTAATAAAGGATGGCACTGTTTTCTGTATAGGTCTTTCCTAATAGCTGAGCACTCTTGGAGTGTAGGGCCTCAACCTTATGCCTCTTTGGACACACAAGTCTAGCCCATGGGCTGGCCTATAGGAGCTGCTCAATAAATGTTTGTTGAACGAATGAGTGGATACATGAATAAAATATTCTCATTGTCTTTAGCCCTTCTGACTTTCTTTTTTAAATAGGGGTATGTCATAAATAAAATTTACCTTGAAAATATATTTAAGTATACTTTTCTACTTCTCTGACCATGAAGTTTTCAATGGGACATTGCTTTAAAATTCCGGTCATTACAACGAACCACTTTTGACCTTGGTTGACTTTCCTCAGAAACATAATTTGAAGTAAACACAAAAATAATGAGAAAAGGCAAAGAGATCAAATTTTGGTTTTCTCTTTTTCAGTAGGATATGATGTTTATCGAAATTTGGAAACAAATTGTAGCAAGCACCTATAACATGTAGATACTCATGTTTTTATATTAAATATGACATTATTTATAAAACCCTATTGTCTTCCAAATTTCCTTTGGATTTTTAGTGGCAAGAAGCGTAGGGCCTAAGATGACTGCTTTTCATTTCTTCAAGACAAGGGTTCAGCTGGTATTGGGGAAACAATCTCTGTTTGTTCCTGTCTGCCCAGGAGGACTGTTTCTAATTGATCTGGCATGGACTTTAGTTGGAGATGTGTATGTTGCAACTCAAGCACAGAGCCTGTGTGCTTTGTAAAGTGATAACCATATGGGCCTTATTTGAAACATTTGAGGATTTTCGACATTAACCTGGGTTAAATTGAGCTATAAATTCAACTCAAATGTATATGTCCTGACAAATTCATCATCACTTTGGATAGATTCAATCCGTGCTCCCCTCAGATTAATAAAGATGATGACTGCTTATCACAAATGCAAAGATTTGTCGTGATAAAGTACCATAATGTTGTACTTTGCACTGTTTAAATGCAAATTGCCCACATTAAGCAGACATTTTCTACTGTTATCACTTTCAGTAGAATGGAAATGTTTAAAAATGATCTCTGGGTAAAGAAAAGGATATATAGTCAAATCTATTTCCTCTTACACCATTTTCAAGTGCACTTCGCTATCATCATGAAGATTTAATTAAGAAAGCTCAGCTAAGCTAAAAAGCAAAGAGGCTGAAAGTTACTACTTATAGAAACATATTCAGGACTTATACAAAATAATTTATTTACTCTTCTTCATTTAGGGATTTGAGCAACCACTGAAGGTTAAAAATACAACAGAATTCTGTAGCTCCTTTCCCCTATTTCTGAATATCAAATTTAGAGCTTACACTTTGTTACAGATAATAGTACTAAGTTATGGATGTTGATGGTTCTTCCCTTGCAGCTTTAAATTGCCTTGAAAAAGATACAGTTTCTTTAATTAAAAAAGCTGCACAGAAATAATCCCTCTAGCTGAAAAAAGAAAAGTTTTAAGCAATCTCTTTCTGCTCCGAGAGAGAAAGGCAGACAATACCATAACAGATCAGAAACATAAGCTATAGTGTGCAGCCAGGAGCACAGCAGGGAACTGAATACTGCTCCGACTGTGTCATTTTTTAATCCCCCATCCCAGTTTTCCCCGTCTGACCTCATGCTGAGATGAAGTTATCACAGAAGACAGCTTTACTCTCACCAATGAATCCAACCCTGGATCTGTATTATCCTTAGCAGATCAAAACACCGCTTTCATCAAATAGCATTATCTGCATAAAAGGCATGCAATTGCCTGATAATTTCACCCAAACTATGCTATTCATTTAAAGGACAAGAAGAGAAATGTAATTCATTCCTTTTTTGGGGGGTGGCAGAGAAGAGTGAGACTTGGGGAGAGGCAGAGGCTGGAAAAGCTAACTTATCCCCTTCACTCATGGGAACTTTCCTGCTTTTAACACAAAATCCCAAGAAGGGGTCCATTTAAAAGTCCCCCTACTCCTGCGCTTTAAGATTAATTGTTGGAGCAATTTGGTGCAGTTTGAGTGACAAAAGTGTAAGTTGTGTAGAAAACTGGCAGTGAGAAATTATAAAGCTTGCTGATGTCATTAGCCATGCTTCCATGAACCCCAATAAAAACATCATATCCAGTAAAATTGGAGAAGCATAAGAATTAGCTGGACAATTGGAGGAAGTTTAACACAACGTTGTATTGGGTGGGGGGGATCCTGACTGGAGATCTTTCTGTGCATTATGAGAAGTTTAATCCTTGCAGTGGGAAGACAAAAGACATATTCCACAATTCTGAGTTGACACTTTGAAAAATATTTAAGAAACCTTAGGCGTCAAGACTAGCGCTTTTTTAAAATTTAGAAAATACTTTAGCCTCTTTCAGAATACCTTTTTCATCTTATGTTGAAACAGTGTTCTCATTTGCATTGTAGATTGTATAAGCTGTTATAATGGGCTTCTCTTTAATGGATTCTAACTCCTTATTGAATGACATCAGTTGTTTTGCTCAAGGTATGGTGATCGGTTAGAGCAATCAGCCAAAACCATTTGTGTCAAGTAAATGGAATTACTAAGAAGTACTAAAACTCCCACGTGAGTATGGGTGACCTATTAGGTATATGTTAATATCCTGATCATATGTTTTACTCACCATAATTTCAGTGATTTTGCTTGAAAATGTAAATCTTCCACCCAGCCCTTTCAGAACTCACTATGTAAACTGACCCTGCAAGAAATTCAGTTTAATCTCTACCTTTCCATCACCCAGACAACATCTATACACAAAAATGTGTAGGACAAAGAATCAGAACTGCTTAAAAAAGAACAACATTTACGTGCTTCAAATCAGAGGCAAGGAACACTCTTGGAAATTCATGAGGCAAGTGACGGGGCAAGAATTTTTCCCTTGAAAGAAAGAAGCTGGTTCTAGAAGAAAGTAATTGTAGCCCTATTATTCGTTATCATTGCCACTTTAATTACATAGAGGTATTCCCTAAAACATTTCAATGCCATTAATAAACAGGTGTGTTTTTTTTTCCATACCAGCTTTCCAAAACTACAACTTGATACTGAAGTGCTCTAAGACTAAGAGTCTGTGTAGATACATGGTCTGCTCAGTAGTAAAGCTCCAACTGATATTTCCAAAATACAGCTTCATGACATACAAATTATCTGAAATTTAATGTGATTAAGCATTAAACTGTGGTATTTCCTTGAATTTAATGACAGTACTATTTTCATGTCAAACTTGATTACAAGAACCAGCTTTCAGAGCAAACTGTTTAAAATCCCAAATCATTAACAGATCATTTAGGGTTCAGTCTCACAAAACTTCTTGTCTGTGAACTATCAGCTAAGGATATGTGAGCAGAGAGGTGAGTTTCACATTTTTCTTACATATGTGTTGGTTGGGAGAGACTGAATCTACAAGTCACATTTCTGTCTGTTAATGCCGGGAGAGGAAAGAGGTTTACATCATCAATGTCACTGCCACTTTTAACAACATACTTACGATGAAGTTCATGCTCATATACTATTTTCTCAAAGCCTGTCATGGACTGTTATACCCATTTGAAATGGACATAGACAACTTCCTTAAGACTTTAGAAATTTAAAATACAACATAAGATTTTGATATTTTATTTCGTCTTTACTTTCACTTCAAGTCTGTATTCAACTCATAGCTGATTTTTCTAAGAGCCTAAACCTGGGTCATCCATAAATCCTGATGTCAGAAGTACATTAGGCTACAGTTGCATGAATTACCTCAGTCTGGAAACCTAAGCAGTC
Organism: Symphalangus syndactylus; assembly: GCF_028878055.3. Lineage (NCBI taxonomy): Eukaryota > Metazoa > Chordata > Mammalia > Primates > Hylobatidae > Symphalangus > Symphalangus syndactylus. The sequence goes on along the minus strand of NC_072426.2, from coordinate 155,320,253 downwards.
ATCTCCATGGGTCATGGAATTCTTTCTTTGTTCGCTTAAAGATGACACCAGAAACACCACTACTCACTGTCCCAAGTGAGACAGAGAAAGATATTTCTAACAACCTTCTAGGTAAAGCTATCCTCTTGCCCAAAACTTTGGATCATTTTTGGAATTTTTTTTTTTTTTTTTTTTTTTTTTGAGACCGAGTCTCACCCTGCTACCAGGCTGGAGTGCAGTGGTGTGATCTCGGCTCACTGCAACGTCCGCCTCCCGGGTTCAAGCGATATTCCTACCTCAGCCTTCCGAGTAGCTGGGACTGCAGGCGCGCATCACCATACCCAGCTAATTTTTGCATTTTTAGTATAGATGGGGTTTCACCATGTTGGCCAGGATGGTCTCAATCTCCTGACCTCGTGACCCACCCTCCCGGGCCTCCCAAAGTGCTGGGATTACAGGTGTGAGCCACCGCGCCTGGCCAAACTTTGGTTCATTTTTGGTGCTTAAGACAGCAAAGCTTGGTTTTCTCTGTGGTGTGATGCATTTCTGAGAAAAGAGACTTGTGGAATAAAGTCATGAAATGGTAGAGGAGTCATATTGAAATACAGCAAGCTCCTATGGGCCATATGATCTGATTTTTAGTTTACCTGATGAAGATGTAGCTCTGGCTTTGTTTGCTTTAGTGAAAAACATAAGAAGCCAGGCATTTCTAGAGCAGACTGGGAGAAAGAAGAATCTGGCCTGGGCAGAGAAGCATCCAAATTTCGTTCTGTGTTTACCTAACACTTCTTTCTTAGCCCTGTACTGCAAGTCCAGCACTTTTAATCCACAAAATCTATGAAAGACCAGGATTCACCTTCCCCTCTTTTATCCTTGGATAAGATATCTAGGAGGAAAAAAAAGTAGGCCATGAGAAGATTATAAGCTAAGAGTCTATAAAGAGGGAGGAAATTGGCAGTGAGAGAATCTGAGTCAGGGGAAAGAAAAGGGAGAACAAGGTTAAACTGAAGATAAACTAAGAGATGCTGGAAGGAAGAGAGGGTGCATGTGAGATTCCTAGCTTAGAGTCCTGGCTTAATGGAGCTCTGCATTTATCTTTAGTCTCTATTTACACTGATCAGTGAGTACTAGAATCTTGCCTCAAGAGTTTACAGTGTGACTTAGAAACTAGATTTAAATCAGGCCATGGTACAGGCAATATTTATTTTCAAACTTATTAGAAATCAACCTTTACTACATTTTGGAATAATGTTGATAATAAAGAGGTTCTTTATTGAAATTTGAAGATTATCTTGATGACAAATATGCTCTAACTATCTATGGTAGCCCTGGACCAATGATTTTCTAATTGTCGCCTTTAGACCCCCTGTGATCAGAATCACCTTAGGGTTCTTGAGAAAATCTACATTCCTGGGCCCTATTTCAGCTATAGGGAATCAGAATCCCCAAGGACAGAGCCAATAAATTAGCATTTTAAACAAGTCTTCCAGAACATTCTTACTCAAAGGGAAGTTTGAGAAATATTGCCCTGGGTTAACTATTTTTCATAAAGTAAATATGTATTTCAGTTTTAACATTTCCCCATTAAAAATAAGTTGTTGCAAATAACCGTAGTTGAATTATTTTCAGAATTGACACATTCCCATTTAAGAAAGAAATCAAAATTCACAAAATGAAGAGGGTGAGAGTAATCTACCAGAAGAAATTCCAGCTGCAAATTCAGTGACACTTCAAAATTCAATTTTGGATTCTATTTTCTAAGAGTCATAAAATCAATGTTATAAACTGAGACAGCATTTTCTATGTACTTTAATAGTTGGAACACTGTATACAAATTTTTGCTGGCTGTCTTAATATTTTATATATGATTCTAAAATTATATAAATTTTGGGATGAACCTTTAAATATGTATTGGTTCTATTTATTATCAGAAATTAAAGAATGCTGCTTGTGAAATGGAATAGAAACTAACTCAACTTGTGTAGCCTTTAATAGAAATCTCGAATAAATATATCAAAAAAACTTAAGAGCTTTATTCGGAAGCTAGGCATTTACAGGTCGGTATCCCATGCTATTTCTAGGATGGTTTTCATAAGCCTTGCTCATGCTGAAAGCCCTTACATTTTTAACATAACACATTATCACTATCCTGCCATCTTCACTCCCTTCTTTTGCAATTACTTGTCTCTGAAGGATGTGACTTTTAGCAAAGTACTATGATTACACTTAAGGACGTGACCCTGTTTTCTCTTATATTGCAGATTAAAGTCCTTATTATAAGTAGTGGGAAAAGCATAAAAACAAGCCTTTCTTTTTATGTTGTCTTGACTACTGCAATTACCTGGTCTGCATCCTATTTTCCCTCCTCCTCCTGACTCGCCTGGCCTACACGCATGTTTTCTTGCAGACAACATGCCCGCCACGTAACATACATTGTCTCATGTGGTCCTCATAACAACTTTAAAAGTCATTACTATTATTTTCCTCATTTTAAAGATTAGTACATTGAAAAGTGAGTAATTTGTCCAATGTAAGTAGAAGAGCCAGGATTAATCACTCTTTTTCCAGAGCCCAAACACTAAGAATGACACATATTTCTAGGAGGAATAGAGCCTGCTCTGATCATATTAGTTACACACGTATAAAATCATACACACACACGGAACTATGAACTAGAGTTTAGTGAAAGAGCAATGCCTCTTAAGAACACATATACACCCCAATGTGAATTCCACAAAGAAAATACTTTATTGCTTGAGTCTGCTTTTGAGAAAAGTCATTTTATAATATGAAAAAATTGAACTTGACAAAACTTTAGGTCCTGTTCCACAGCAGTTTTACTCATCTTCCTTTGTTTTATATGTTGTACAGATTTACAATAAAATTGCTGCTAATATAACACTTTTTTTTTTTTTTTTTGAGATACATTCTCGCTCTGTTGCCCAGGCTGGAGTGCAGTGGCGTGATCTCAGCTCACTGCAACCTCCACCTCCCAAGTTCAAGCAATTCTCTGCCTCAGCCTCCCAAGTAGCTGGGATTACAGGTACTCACCACCAGGTCTGGCTAATTTTAGTTGTTTATTTTTTTTAGTAGAGACAGGGTTTCACCATGTTGGCCACATTGGTCTTGAACTCCTGACCTTGTGATCCACCCGCCTCAGCCTCCCCAAGTGCTGGGATTACAGGCGTGAGCCACTGCGCCCGGCCTATAACCCATTTTATAATTCATTTACCAATTTCTCTAAATAACATTGCTGCAACCCTCAGCACATATTTTCGAATGATGGTTGAAGGCTAGACTTACAGAAGATTTCAGCTGCAGGAGGATGGTTCCCTCCTCCATTATTCGTCTATTCAGGATAAAGTAAAATCACTGTTTTAAGGACTGAGTATAGTTCAGGGATGATAACAAATTTCCAGGAAGGCTGTAACTGCTCCAATGTTTAGCTTGTAGAAGTTGGTAATCCTCTTTGAAGGACCAGGGAGGTTAAACAAGGTGAACTGTAAGTTTGCTGCTATTTGAAATTACAAATCATTGAAAAACTGTCCACTAGAACACCTTAGGGAGTGAATGGCAGATAATAATGGTTTATGTGTGGTTGCAAAACAATAATGAACGTGTCTAATCAATTGTTCTGAATAGCAGTAGATGACGGTGGAAGGAAAAATACACATCCTTGACCCCTCGTGCATTCTGTTACATTTCATTCTTATGACTTTTGAATGGTTTCCTTTCATACTTAATCATGCAGTGACAGATTAACCCTAAAATGGTTACCCATAACTCTTCCTAAAGGCAGAATTTAATATAAATAACTGAAACCAGAGCAGAAAGTAAACGCAGTATCTTTGCCTTTTTATGGATATGATACATTCGTGATAAAAACGCTAATATCAAATCTAAAATGAACATGAAATAAATCAGTGCTAATCATGGGTGAGGTTTTTTATTTAACAAAAATCTTGGTAAAATAAAAAATTCATAGTCATAAACAGAAAGAAAAAGGAACTATGACCTGAGCTCATTTTATCCATTTACATTTATCTTCTAACAGATGCATAGTAATGTGGCAAAACGTATTTTGCTGTGATCTGCAATCACTGATAAACTATTAAATGATTGATTGTACTGGGCACATTAATTTTACATGTATGGACATGCCATATGTTCAGGGTTAAATTGTAGAAAGCAATCTTTTTGTCTGTTCTGCACACCCCAACCTCCCCCACTACATTTAGAGTTTATACAGTGTTTACGTTGACACAGTTTATATGAGAGGTCTATTGAAATAATTAGTTTAGATTCACTTATGCAGATGACCTGGCCAAAAACCCACTTGAAACACCAAGGGTCACCATTATCACCAACAAACTGAACTGTTATCAAATAACAATTTCATTTCATCCTGGGGTTAAATCTGCCACACAAGAAGTAATAGTCCTCTATCTGCTTCTCTTAAGATATTAAGAGAATCAAATGAGATAGAATTTAAACTTTAGAGGGTTAGAGTTTATTATTAATATCTCTCATTTATCTAACCAATTATTTTCTTCTAGTTCAGCTTACGTAGGAAAAATTCAAAATAAATATAATGTAATGATTTGTGTGAAATGATGCTAAAATCTTTCAGCTTCGTCTTAAACATTTATCTAACACCAACTGTCCAGATCCAAAGATGAAAAAAAAAGGCATACAGGATTTATAAATGATTTTTTTTCTTCTTGTGGTAATATGTTATTTTGAGCCATTCCAGCTCATTCAACAATTACTTATTTTACTTGGTAATGAAAATGTGCACGCTGACTGAGGGTAATGTTTATGACTAGGGAAGTAGACACCTCCAAAAGTGGCCTACATGGGGTTTGATGTGAAGCCTTAATTTATTGCACTGTCACTTAAACACATAGTACAATGTTTTCATAACTGTTAATTATGTATTACTAAGTATTAATCAGCTATAAAAAGAAATGTGATTTGTATGTGTGTAAGTTTGATCCATTTATCTTACTAGTATTGATCTGCTATGAGTTTTCTTTATAGATATCAAATTTTGGTGAGAATACCACTAATGGAATTTTTGTCACGTTCACCTAGAAAAATTATTTTGCAGTATAGTATTTTTTAATTCAGTAAAACCTTCATTTAGAAACGTCATAATTTCTGTAACTCGATAACTAAATTGTCTCTAAGTATAAAAATCTAGATTTAAATTAAATTGCACATTATTTTTGTAGTTATGATATCTGAGACTACCCTGTCTCTGAAGAGTATTTTTAAAAAGAGTTGGCTTTGCCTAGATTTAGATAAAATATCACAATCTAATTTGGAGTGGTAAACTATTCTGACGTTTTAACTTCCTTGCAATTTTACGACTACATTAGAAACTTCACAATAAGAACAACAGTAGCCAACTCAATATAGATTTGTATACTGTATTTGGAGATACCCTCACATATACTTATAGATTTGTGTATCTATGTGTGTGTGCATGTGTCCGTGTATCTAGATCTCTTTCTCCTACTATTGTGTTACAGTTTTAAGCTAATTGTCTCTTGGGTGCATATAATCTTAAGGAAGATGCTTTCAAAACACTGCAATTGAACATTGACCTTCTTTTTCTTAATTTAATATTTACCTAATGCATACTTTTACCTATAAAAGAATCAGTGTAAGATGGAAAACTTTTAATTTGATGACTTATATATCAATTGCCAAAAGGTTTGTTTCAGCAACATAAAGTACAGCACTAACCTTTTTGTGGAATCCACTCTTTGATTATCCTTTCCTAATTACCTATCCTTTGACACCTAAAGCTTTTAATTTCTGTTTTTTTTCTTGACGGGTGATCTGTTATAGTCTTCCAAGCAAGGTGGTTCTGCTGACATGTTTGATAATTTCAGTTACTATGCTTTGTAACATTTTGATCATACATAATACTACATCTTCTAAATTTCTGATTCTTCTTCATTCAGGAAACAGGAATTCTGAAGAGTAAATTTTGATTCATATTTGACAACACAGATTTGTGATACTCTAAAAATACCACGTTTCCCATATTTTCCTTCTTGTATTATATATTATGAAATATAGATTTCCATGCGTGTATTATAAATATTCTAAGCTAAATATATGTAGGTAGTAATTCAAATCATTTATACTTCACACGGTCTATCTACTGCTGACTGCTGTTTGTGACTATGTGCATTAGAAACATTTTTTCAGATGATATTATGTGAATTTACAACGACTTAATAGTCATACACTTTGCACAATGCTAGCTGTCTGTTGCTTCAGGATGTAAACCTATTCCCACCTTTTCCCATGCTTTGTTGCCATAGATCTTTCTGCGTGGCCTCAAATTAAGGCATTTTCTTCCCTCATGACCTGCTTTAAATTTTTTTGGAATGTGAATAATTGTGATGACAGAATTAATTTGAGTATGAAAATATGAGAGAAAAAAGTCTATTACATTTTGCTCAAGTTAATTGTCAATTTTGTGAAACTGGATAGTAATAACAAACCAACTTCTGTAATGTCAAATCAAAGGTAATTTCTGAAGTTGAGTTTTTGAGTTATTTAAGGGTTTAATACAGTGCCAGTGATGAAATGAAAAGTAACAATTATTACCTATTTAATGATAAATTTAGGAGAAAATATTCCATTCCAGTTGTATATTTTAAATGAGGATTTCCAAAATTCTCAGATTTACTAACTTTGTTCTTAGTGTTATACCGCAGGATGATGTGTCATTTTAGGGACACGAAAAAAAGAACAGTAAGTTAATAATGAATTGTTCACCTTAAAGAAAACTTGAATCTTAATAGGGAAAAAGGAACAATAGAAGGGCTAGTTAAAATTGTTGAAAAGAAACAAGTACAGGCCAGGCGCTGGTGGCTGAAGCCTGTAATCCCAGCATCAGTGGCTCATGTTTGTAATCCCAGCACTTTGGGAAGCTGTAGTGGGAGGATCACTTGAGTGCAGGAGTTAAAGACCCACCTGGGCAATGTAGCAAGACCCATCTCTTAAAAAAAGTAAAAAATAATAAAAGAAAGAAAGAAACAAGTACAAAACTCGAATTTTATTAATAGTTCATATGCTAATAGCATAACTACAACATGATACTCAAAAAATATGCCTACATGGGAAAAAAAAGGATAAGGTAACATCCATTAAAATTGGAAAATGGATTACCATATAAAATAGGGTTTCTGCATTTTTTCCACAGATTTTACATAAAATATGTTATCCTTTTGACCAAAACAAAAAAAAAAGTGAAACATCATTAATAATATTATTTGGTAATGTGGACCGATGAACTATATTATAAAGCAGTACTATAATACTAAACAAACCTATTAAACTTCCTATAAAGAATTTTTTACCTAAAGCAAATGTTCATTTAATAACTTTTTGATTTATTTATTATACACATCCTGCTGAATTTATATTTAATTCTCTTAATGTCCAAATTTGATCATCACAGTCAAATATACTTCAGCAAAAGAAAATTGATAAATAAGAATATTATGATTTTTTTATCTCAAGTTTATATACTTTTCTGAATATGCTAGTTTGCATGCTATATAGACTATATATTATTTAAAACAAAATTGCAAAACTACTGCTTGCTTGATAACTCCATTTTTGAAAAAGAGTCTTTCAGTAAACTTTGTTCTGCTCCAAGAGAACAGAGCTCCTTTTAAAAATGCAGCAAATAGTTTCAGCATGATCTTTTCCTTTATGTTTTATTTAAAATGTTAATGGAGTAAATCCACAGTTCACATAATTTATTTTGAAATACTTTTGTTCAGAATAATGCATCGTAAGAACAGTGATATACAGGCAAGTTCCCTTAAAGAACATGCATCAATTCAGTTCCCTTTTGAAGCATATTGCAAATGCCCTCTAACAGGGCACAGCAACATTACATAAATCATCTTATATGAAAAATTAACATGACATAAAATATTTATAAATATTAATGTGTATGTTAATATAACCAAAGCTGTAACAAACAATCATAACCTTGCCAAGTTTCCTAGGACAGGCGCTGCTGATAATAATATCCATTATCTCTGGAGGAACGCACAGTTATGAAACTTATACACAGGATGCTATGTTTTTAGTTGCTTTTAAATTTATCCATTAGATGTCTACCTTACATATAATATTAACCCTTTGCACATACATTCTTAAGAAATATGTATAAGGCAGCTCATGTGGATAAATACTTTAAAAATCATTTTTATTTAATCATTTACCTGGAAAGTCCCTATATTTTAACATAAACTTATCGTAATTGCAGTATATGATGTCCTACAGAAAGCTCACTTAGGGTTGATCTCATTAACCTGTGTTAAATACCACATATGCATTGATACGTATGCATGCTACACCTTAAGAAGACCGCACTTTGCAAAGGTAGGTTGGTGATTTGTGGCTATGCAGTGTGATGTACTATGCTAGCTCCAGTCCCTCAGGAAAGTCTCTGTGTTGAGGATGGGGTGGGGATGGGGAGTTCTTGGGCTTGCGTGGGCTCAGTAGGGGTCAAGTCCATAGTTAAAATTTTGGGTGACTCACAGGCTATAGGCATAGTCAGCCAGGCAACGTTTCGCTTTGGGTTCTTTTTTCACTTCAACTCTTTTCGTGGGTAGGGTGAGTCAATGGATAGTACAGCAATGTGATTCAGACAGAAGGAGAAAAGGACCACCATTTTATACACGTGCATGTGGGGCAGGCTCAGGCAAGTCTGGCTCAGAGTCCAACAGGTTTTCATGGGCACAGCAAGAAGATCACGTTAGAGGCTAAACATACTTCTGGATTGACGATGTTTTGCTTCACCAAAAGAGAGTTCTTCAGTAAGCAGCATCTGAATCCCCCTGTCTAAATCTGCGCCCAAGCCAGAGCATTCTTCATTCTAAAGCACCGAACTTCTATTTTCAGCCTGACTCCTCGGTGTTACAAAGAGACTATTATTTTGTGGAAATAGACCCTGATGACGGTGTGCTCTGCATCACTTACAGGTGGAAACGGGTTTAGCCCTAGGTGTGGTGGAGAAGCGGGACCTTGTTTTCACATTAAAGTTTTTTTGTACATCTCTGGGATCTACAATTGACTTTGGGGCATTTTGACTGTGGATAATAATGCTGATTCAACCTACTTACTCTCTGAAAAACTAAATATGGAATGAGTCATGTCTCAAGTGGTCAGAAAATGCCACTCGAAAATATCTTCCAATTAGATATTCATTTTATTGCAAATCTGTAAAAATAACATGGACTTTAGGTGGGATGTTCAGCCTGAGAACACATTTTAGTACTAATTGTTTTAATCAGATAAGAGACAAATACTTATCTGGTATCGTTTTTAAGTGGGTCAGAATTTTGAATGTGATGCAAAGAAAAAGGGTGAATTAGAGTAGACATTACTTTGTTACTTGTTAATTTAAATATGTGTTTTAGACATACGCTTTCAAATCCCCCAAATTGCATTGTCTTATTTTGCTACCAGTAATTTTATGCTCTATATTATCATTTATTTTTGGCCCCTATGGACTCATTCCCATGATCCCAAGCATGTAGTTATTATATCTATCTTTAAAAAAAAAAAGTCAAGGAGGGGGTGCTTTTTCTTGATTTCCCTATCAGCTACTCCCTCTTTTTTGTTTTATTTTATTTTACTTTCTTTATTTTATTCACTCTTTTTTAGGAAAACTCCTTGAAGGGCTTGTCTATGCTGGATGTTTCTAAATGTTCTACTCTCGTCTCCTTTAAATCCAATGAAAGTTTTATCATCACCATTCCACAGAGAACACTTTTGTCAAGATGGCCCAGGATCTCCATGCTGCTAAATCCCAAGGTCAATTTTAAGCCTTCATTTTACAGTGGCATTCCCCCTTATCCACAGGGAATAAGTTTCAAGACCCCAGTAGATGCCTAAAACTGGGATTATTACCAAATCCTGTGGATCCTATGTTAAAGGAAGCACTTTGTGGTTTCTCTTTGGCAGATCTGCATTGCTAGCCTTACTACTTGCACACTTGGGGGCCATCATTAAGTAAAATAAGGGTGACTTGAACACAAGCACTGTGATACCACAACAGTTGATCTGATAACCGAGATGGAAGGGGCGAGTAGCATACACAGTGTGGATGTGCTGGACAATGGGAAGATTCACCATCCCAGCTGGAGAGTGAGATTTCATCCCACTCAGACCAGCGTGCAATTTAAAACTCATGAATTGTTTATTTCTGGAACTTTCTATTTAATATATTCAGACTGTAGTTGACTGCAGTTGAACTGGAACATTAGGAAGTGAAACTGCAAAAAAGTGGGAGGGGACTTATCATACTTGAATCCATCAGGTCACAGCTTCTCACTTCCTCTGCCTGCACACTTTCCTTCGTTTGGCTTTCTGGACACCCTTCTCTCCTGAGTTTTCTACTTCACTGGCCACTCCTTTTCAGCCTCCTTCACTGATTCTTATTCCCACAGTTTTAATGTTGCCCCAGGGCTCAGCCTTTGTTCTTTCTTAATCTTTCTAGACTCACTCCCTTGGTGAACAACACCCTAGTCTCCCGGCTTTAAGTGCAGGTTATATGCTGACATCTCCTATACTTACATTTCCAGTTCAGATCTCTCTTTCCCTTCTTAACTTCAGATTCACATATGAAATTATCTACTCGACATTTCCACTAGATTGTCTAAATGGGTAGTTTCAGCAGGGTGCTGTGGCTCACGCCTGTAATCCCAGCACTTTGGGAGGCCAAGGTGGGTGGGTCACCTGAGGTAAGGAGTTCGAGACCAGCCTGACCAATATGGTGAAACCCCATCTCTACTAAAAATACAAAAATTAGCTGGGCATGGTAGTGTGAGCCTATAGTCCCAGCTACTCGGAAGGCTGAGATAGGACAATTGCGTGAACCTAGGATGCGGAGGTTGCAGTGTGCCCAGATCACTCCAGCCTGGATAACAGAGCGAGACTCTGTCTCAAAATAAATAAATAAATAAAAATAATAAATAAATAAATAAATGGGTAGTTTCAAATAAAAACTCCTGAACTCTAAAACTAACTCCTTCTGCAGTCTTTCCCATCTCAGTCAATGGCAGCACTGACACTTCAAGTTATTCCAGACAAAACCCTTGGTGGTCTTATTTGACTCCCCCACACTGTCCCTCTTCTCCTCTAATTAATCAGGAAGTATAGGTGTACTTGTTTTATTGTGCTTTGCAGAAATCACATATTTTACAAATTGAAGGTTTGTGGAAACCCTGAGTCGAGCAAGTCTAATGGTACCATTTTTCCAACAGCGTGTGCTCACTTCGTGTCTCTGTGTCCCATTTGGTAATTATAACAACATTTCACATTTTTCATGATGATTATGTCTGTTATGGTGATCTGTGATCTTTGATGTTACTATTGTAATTGTTTTGGGGTGCCATGAGCCATGCCCATATAAGACTGCACACTTCATCAATAAATGTTGTGTGTGTTCTGATTACTCCACTGATTGGCTGCTTCCCCATCTATCTCCGTCTCCTCGGGCCCATCTAGTCCCTGAGACACAAGAATATTGTCTTTAGGCTAGTCATTAACACTGCAATGGTCTCTAAGTGTTCAAGTGAAAGGAAGAGTTGTACATCTCTCACTTACATCAAAAGCTAGAAATGATTAAGCTTAGTGAGGAAGGCGGGTACAAAGCAAAATAAGTCAAAAGCTAAGTCTCTTGTGCCAAAGTTAGTCAAGTTAAGAATAAAAAAGGAAAGTTCTTAAAGGAAATACAAAGTGCTACTCCAGTGAAAACTCACGAATGATAAAAAAGTGAAACAGCTTTGCTGCTGATACAGAGAATGTTGTAGTGGTCTGGATAGGAAAAAACAAAAAAACAAACAACAATAACAACAATACAGCCACAAAATTCCCTTAAGCCAAAGCCTAGTCCAGAGCGAGGCCATACATTTCTTCAATTCTAAGACGGCTGAGAGAGACGAGGAAGTTGCAGAAGAAAAATCTGAAGCTAGCAGAGGTTGGTTCAAGAAGTTGGTTTAAGGAAAGAAGCCACTTCCATGACATAGAAGTACCAGGTGAAACAGCAAGTGCTGTTGGAGAAGCTGCAACAAGTTATCCAGAAGATCTAGTTGAGGTCATTGATGAAGACGACACTAAACAACAGGTTTTCAATGTAGATGAAAACAGCTTTGCATGGGAAGATGATGCCACCTCAGACTTTCATAGCTAGAGAGAAGTCAGTGCCTGGCTTTGAAACTTCAGAGGACAGGCTGACTCTCTTCTAAGGAGCTAATGCAGCTAGTTACTTGAAGTTGAAGCCAGTGCTCATTTATCATTCCAAAATTCCTAAGGCCCTTAAAATTATGATAAATTTACTCTGCCTGTGTTCTGTAAAAGGAATAAAACCTGGATGACAGCACATCTGTTTACACCATGGCTTATTGGAAATTTTAAGACCACTGTTGAGACCTACTGCTCAGAAAAAATTATGCCTTTCAAAATATGACTATTCACTGATAACATACCTGGTCACCCAAGAGCTCTGATGGAGATGTACAAGAGACTAATGTTTTCACATCTGCTAATACCACATCCATTCTGCAGTCCATCAGTCAAGGAGTAATTTCAACTTTCAAGTCTTATTTAAGAAATACATTTTGCAAGACTGTCACTGCCATAGATTTTTATTCTCTGATGGATCTGGACAAAGTCAATTGAAAACTTTCTGGAAAAGGTTTGCCATTCTAGATCCAATTAAGAACATTTGGGATTCATGGGAGGAGGTCAACATTAACAGGAGTTTGAAAGAAGTTGATTCCAACCCTCCTGGATGACTTTGAGCATTTCAAGACTTCAGTGGGGTAGGTCACTGCAGACATAGTAGAAATTAAAGAGAAATAGAAGTGGAGGCTGAAGATGAGTCTGCATTGCTACAATCTCATGATCAAACTTGAACAGATAAGGAGTTGCTTCTTATGGAAGAGCAAAGAAAGTGGTTTCTTGAGAGGGAACCTACTCCTGGTGAAGATGTTGTGAACATTGTCAAAATGACAATAAAGGATTTACAAGATTCCATACACTTAGTTGACAAAGCAGTGGAAAGGTCTGAGAGGATTGACTCCAATTTTGAAAGAAGGTCTACTGTAGGTAAAATGCTATCAAACAGCACCACATACTATGGAGAAATCTCTTGTGAAAGGAAGAAGTAATCAATGGGGCAACTTCACTGGTGTCTTATTTTAATAAATTGTCACAATCACCCCAACCTTCTGCACCTACCACCCTGGTTAGTCAGTAGCCACGAACACTGAGGAAAGACACTCCACCAGCAAAAATATTATGACTTGCTGAAGGCTCCAATGATCTTTAGAATTTTGTAGTGATAAAATTTAAAAATTAAGGTATGTACATTGTTTTTTAGACATAATGCTATTAAACGTTTAACAGTATAGTGTAAACATAACTTTTATATGCACTGGGAGACTAAAAGAAACCATGTGACTCACGTTATTGTGATATTAGCCTTATTGCAGTGGTCTTTATTGAAGTGGTCTTTAGCTCTACATTAAAAGCATATCCAGAGTCTAACCTAGTATTACCACTTCCATAGTTATTATACTTAGCCATCATCATTATTTTGCCTATGTTATTGCAATAGCCCAACTACTTTCATTATATCTACACCTGCCTCCTTATTGTCTATATTCTCAATCCAGAAGCCAGAGTGCACCTTTTAAAATGTGAGTCAGAGGCCAGGAGGGGTGGCTCACATCTGGAATCCCAGCACTTTGGGAGGCCGAGGTGGGCGGATCACTTGAGGTCAGTAGTTGATCAGCCTGGCCAACATGGTGAAACCCCATCTCCACTAAAAATACAAAAGTTAGCTGGGTGTGGTGGTGGGCGCCTGTAATCCCAGCTACTAGGGAGGTTGAGCCAGGGTAATCACTTGAATCCAGAGGGCGGAGGCTGCAGTGAACCAAGATCATGCCACTGCACTCCAGCCTGGGCAACAGAGCGAGACTCCATCTCAGAAAATAAATAAAAATGAAATGTAAGTCAGAACATGGCATGTCTTTGCTCAAAATCCTACAATGCATATACAAGTCAGTCAGAGTGAAAGCCATGCTCCTATAATATCTTACCAGGTCTTGCATGATCTGATCCTCTGTTACCCCTTTGACCTCAACTTCTGGAACCTTCCTCCGTTTTTATAACGCTCCAGGAATCCTGGTCTGCTTGCTCTCCCTTGAACACATCAGGCATACTTGGTACTGGACACTGGCTATTCACTTGCTCAGAACAGTTTTGATGCACTCCCTCACTTCTTTTTATCACTTCCTTGAAGTCTTTATTCAAATTTCCTTTTCTCAAGGAAGTTTCATTTGACTACCCTTTTTAAAGTTGCAAATGACCCTTCTTCCAACCACCAGTACTGATCCCACATACCCTGCTTTGTCACAAATATATTTTCATAGCTCTTATTACTTTATAACATTCTAGATAACTTACCTATTTGTTACATACATGTGTACATACACACAAATATGTGTATACACACACGTGTGTATATACACAACACACATATATATGTATGTACATATGTGTAGTTGTGCATCGCTTGGCAGAGATACATTCTGAGAAATGCCTCTTTAGGTAATGTCATCATTGTGTAAACATCACAGAGAGCAATTACACAAACCTAGATAGGGCAGCCTACTATACATCCGGGCTATATGATAGGCCTATGGCTCCCAGGCTACATACCTGTACAGCATGTGACTGTACTAAGTACTGTAGGCAGTTGTAACACAATGATAAGGAATTGTGTATCTAAGCACATCAAAACATAGAAAGGTTCAGTGCCTGAACCTCTCTTCAAGGGACTCTCCGAAACTAAAGAAGAGAAAGGAGTGTGCGTGTGTGTGTGTGTGCATGCATGTCTGTATTTGTGTGGTAATGAAAAAACTGTCAGTGGACTCACAATTTGTAGATTATGTTTATCTAAAAACTATGGGGAGGACAGGTGCAGTGGCTTACACCCCTAATCCCAGCACTTTGAGAGGCTGAGGCCAGGAGGATCACTTGAGTCTAGGAGTTTGAGACCAGCTTGGGCAACACGTTGAGACCATGTTTCTACAAAAAATTATAAAATTAGCCAGGCATGGTGGTATGTACTTGTAGTCTCAGTTACCTGGGGAGCTGAGGTGGGAGGATTGCTTGAGCCCAGGAGTTTGAGGTTGTAGGGAGCCTTGATCATGTCACTGCACTCCAGCCTGGGTGACAGAGCAGGACCCTATCTAAAATGAAATAAACTGTGTGTTTTTTTCCATAGTTTCTGATCTGCCACTAAAGGAGCTTAGAAGTCTCCACTCTGTCCTAAGAACAAGAAAAAAACACTGAATAAACTGAAAATCAACAACTTCTTTAGGTCCCTCAAAGAAAGGAGGTCACAGGGAAAGCTGCTGCCCCAAAATTTGGAGAGATAAACAGGCAGATACACAGAATCACAATTCTCTGTATCCGTGGAGCAGAAACCCACCTGCAGAAACCTCTGCCGGAACCAGTGCCAGGGAGGTAAACCTGAACTGTAATTGATGAATTGCTGAAGGCTCCGTGTGGACAAGTCTGAGAGATAAAAACTCCAGGGAGACTCAGTCATGGGGGTCTTCACACTTTTGTGAGTTTTAAGAGCTCTACCAGGTCTTCCTGGTGAATATAGGAGAAATATTTCTTTGTGCTTCCAGCAGGGAGAGAGGAAAAGAAGCCATTTCGAAATATATCAGAGCATTTTGTTTTTCTTAACAAGTTCCGCCCTCAAGAGAAACTTTTACCAGATCCTAACTTGCTGGAATTTTGTCAGAGCCTAATCTACCTAGGGGAAGGGAAATACTCATCTCTAGCCCCTTCCAACCATTCTCTCCCACCCAAGGGAGGGAGGGCTGAGAAGCAATGGTGACAACGGTTCCAGTCCAAAGGCACAGACTTACTGAAACACTGAGACCCTGTCATGGGACTATGGAATGCTTCCTCTCCCCTGACACCTGACCACCACATCACTAATGGCCTATTTTTTTGCAGTTCTTTTGTACCCAGGACATTAGGTCTGCCGTTCAACAACCAACAGATCAAATCTCTCATGAGCACGGAGACAAAAATCTTCAACAAAGTATTAGCAAATCAAATCCAACAATGTATAAAAAGCATTATATACCATGGTCAAGTGGGGTTTATCCCAGGTATGTAAGGCTGGTTCAACAATCAATTAATGTAATCCATCGCATTGACAAGCTAAGGAAGAAAATTTACATGATCATTTTCATAGATGCAGCAAAGACATCTGATAAAATCTAACACCTATTCATAATGAAAACCTCTCAGTAAACTAGGAACAGTGAGAAATGTTCTCAATTCTTAAAAATCTACAAAAAGAGGTGGAGGGGGGAGCTGGCACAATTACAGGCTCATGCCTGTAATCCTAGCACTTTAGGAGGCCAAGAAGGGTGGGATGCTTGGGGCGAGGAGTTCAAGATCAACTTGGCCAACATAGCTACGCCCCCATCTCTAAAAAAATAAATAAAAAATAAAATATAAAAATCTACAAAAAAACCTCTACAGCTAACATTATACTTCATAGTGAGAAACTTGAAGCTTTCCCACTAAGATCAGGAACAAAGCCAGGCTGTCCTCTCTTACCACTGCTTGTACTTGAAGTACTAGCTAATTCAATAAGACAAGAAAGGCAAATAAAATGTATATGAATTGGGAATGAAGAAATAACACTGTCTCTGTTCATGCATGACATGACTGTCTGCATAGAATCTGAAAGAACTGACAAAAAAACCTCCTGGAATTAATAAGTGATTAATGATAATTCATTATAATTATAATTATTACAATTATAGCAAGTTTGCAGGAAACAAGTTTAACATGCAAAAATTGATCACTTTTCTGTATAGCAGCAATTAACAGCACATTAATTTGAAAATAAAAATGCATCATCGTATACATTAGCACATAAAAAAATGAACTACTTAGGTTTAAAGCTACAAAACTCTGATTTAAGATATGAAAGAAGAAATATATAAGTAGACAGATTACTCATGGATAAGAAGAATCAATATTTTCAAGATGTCAGTTCTTCCCAACTTGATCTACAGATTCAATTCAACTGCAATTAAATCTTAGTAAGTTTTTTTGTGCATACCTTAGAATTGACAAACTGATTCTAAAGTTTATATGGAAAAACATATCCAGAATATTAAAGGAGAAGAGCAAAGTCAGAGGACTGATGCTATTCAACTTCAAGACTTACTAGAAAGCCACAATAATCAAGAAAGTGTGTGTTGGTGAAAGAATAGACAAATGTATCTATGGAACAGAATAGAAAGTCTAGAAACAAATCTATATAACTATAGCTTGCTGATCTTCAACAAAGGAGCAAAAGCAATACAGTGGAGCAAGATATTCTTTTCAATAATGCTGGAACAACTGGACATCCACATACCAAAAAATAAGTCGAGACACACACCTCACAATGTTCACAAAAATTAACTCAAATGGGTCAGAGACATATACATAAAGTGCAAAACTATAAAACTCCTAGAAGATAACACAAGAGAAAATCTCAGTGACCTTGGGTTTGGCAATGATTTATTAGATACAACACCAAAGACATCATCCGTGCCTTTATCGGTAAATATGATCAAGAAAGAATTGATAACCTGGGATTTATTAAGCTTAAAATCTTTTGCTCTGCAAAAGACAACGTCAAGGGAATGAAAATACAAGCCACAGACTAGAAGATATTTGCAGAAGACACAGCTGATGAAGAACTGTTATCCAAAGTATACAAAAAATACCTAAAACTCAACAATAAGAAAATGAACAACCTGATTAAAAATTGGGCCAAAGATCTCAGACACTACACCAAGGAAGATACACGATGGCAAGTAGGCATATGAAAAGATATTCAACATTATATATAATTTGGGAAATGCAAGTTAAAACAATGAGATACCACTACACAACTATTAGAAGGGCCAAAATCCAAAACACCGATGGTACCAAATGCTGGTGAGAATGTAGAGCAACAGGAACTTTCATTTATTGCTGCTGGTAATGCAAAGTGGTGCACTTTGAAAAACAGTTTGTTCATTTCTTGCAAAACCAAGCACACTCTCCAAAACTTGCAAACAACCAATGTGTCCTTTAGTATTTGATTGGATAATTAAATGTGGTATATCCAGATCATGGAATATTATTCAGTGCTAAAAATAAATGACCTATCTAGCTAAGAAAAGACATGGAAGCTGTATTAGTCTGTTCTCATGCTGCTGTGAAGAAATACCTGAGACTGGGTAATTTATAAAGGAAAGAGGTTTAATTGACTCACAGTTCCGCATGGGTGGGGAGGCCTCAGGAAACTTACAATCATGATGGAAGACACCTCTTCACAGGGCAGCAGGACAGAGAATGAGTGCCAGCAGGGAAATGCCAGACACTTATAAAACCATGTCATCTCAACATCACAACTCACTCACTATCACGAGAACAGCATGGGGGAACCACCCCCATGATCAAATCACTTCCTACTGGGTCCCTCGTATGACACGTGGGGATTATGGGAACTACATTCAAGATGAGGTTTGGGTGGGGACACAGCCAAACCATATCAGAAGCCACTTCAATGCATAGTACTGAGTGAAAAAAGCCAATCTGAAAAGGCTACATACTATATGATTCCAACTATATGACATTCTGGAAAGGGCAAAACTACGGAGACAATGAAAAGATTTATGGTTGCCACAGTTTTGGGGGAGGAAGGTATGAATAGGCTGAGCACAGAGGATTTTTAGGGCAGTTAAACTGTTCTGTATGTTCTACAATGATGGATACATGTCATTATGTATTTGTCCAAACTGATAGAATGTACAAACTAAGAGTGAACCCTCATGTAAACTATGGACTTTGGGTAATAATGATGTGTCATCAATGTAGGTTCATTGATTGTACAAATGTACCACTGTGTTGTGGGATGTTGATTGTAGGTGAGACAGGATATATGGGAACTCTGTATTTTCTGCTTGATTTTGCTGTGAACCTAAAACATCTCTAAAAAATAAAGCAAATTAATTTTTAAAAAACCTAACTGGTGACTTTGGCCATATCTTTTATTTTTCTGGGCCTCAGTCTTCTCATTGATAACATGAGAGTGCTGGACTATATAAATGTCCATTGAGTCAAATGATCATATGGATAGTATGGACCAGAGAAGTAATAGGAAGAAAACGGAACCAAGCTAAAACCATTGCTGCCAAGGAGTGGCTGAGGGAAAGGGGCGAATGGGAAAAGAGAAAGCTGCCTTGCTAGCCTGAAAATTTTTACATGGAAAACACTGAACTAGATATCCTCTGAAATTCTATCATCAAAGTCTACCAGGTGTTTTCTTAGCCTAGAATTTTCTCTGTCTCCCATTCCCTGCCTTGGGAAAAGTCTACTTCTCATGAGTACAAGATCAAGGCAACTCTACAGCACTTAGCTAATGTTTCAACTATTGTACTGGTCATATTGAGCCTGATACATTTAAGGCACCCAAAGAATGACTATTGAATGAATAACTGATCTATAACTGTTTTATATATTTAAAACATATATCTGCCATAATTTGTGAGTTTTTCAAGGGCGGGGACTCCAAGTCTTATAATTTTTCTGTTTCCAGCACCCAGGGTAGTATGTGAAATAACAAGCATCCATGATTGTTTCTTGAATTTTCCTAATATAGATATAGAGGAAACTGGCAACAATTGGAAGGACTGGAGGATTTGTAGATTTTTTTTTTTTTTTTTTGAGATGGAGTCTCACTCTGTCACCTAGGCTGGAGTGCAGGGGCATGATCTTGGCTCACAGCAACCTCTGCCTCCTGGGTTCAGGCGATTCTTCTGCCTCAGCCTCCTGAGTAGTTGGGATTACAGGCACCCGACACCATGCCTAGCTAATTTTTGTATTATTCCAGAGATGGGGTTTCACCATGTTGGCCAGGCTGGTCTTGAACTCCTGACCTCAGGTGATCTGCCTGCCTCAGTCTTGCAAAGTGCTGGAATTATAGGCATGAGCCACTTTGCCTGGCTGGATTTGTGGATTTTGTTCATGTATTACCTATTTAAAAAAATAAAATAGTTGATCTTAGAGTCCTAGCCAAAAATAAACAAATAAAATAGTATATGTATACACACTAAGCATAATTTCATTTGTATATGTTGCATGTATTTCATATAAACAACTAAACACAAACCTAGTGTTATCTCTAAGATGGGGATTTAGCCCAATAGTACCCACCTGGCTCTAAATCGACTAAAGAAAACACATGCTCATATAATTTTCCTTACTAGAAGATGTTTATTACTTACGCATTTTAATAGAGGTATCTATGTCTGTCTCTTTACACCTATAAACATATATATTATATAATCAATCTTTAGTGTCAGTTCATTAGAATTTATACATTCATATCTGAAATTTAATGGTATGGCAATATGAATTGAGGCAAAGAAGAAAAAAAAGAAGTTCCCCAAAAACGATTGGAATAAAATTCTAAAAATAAATAAATAAATAAATAAATAAATAAATAAATAAAATAAGGAGAAGGAAGAAGAGGAGAAAAAGCAAGGGGATTATTAATATTTTGAGTGGTTTAAATATAGTAGTTGTCAAAAATTCTCAGACTAAATTATATGCATTTCATTCGTAGGAACTTCATAGTTGTCAAAAAATTCTTGGACTAAATTTTATGCATTTCATTCACAGGAACTTCTAAAATTCTTTCTCAACAACTGTTTTTAATTCTAACAACTGCACATGATTCTAACAAACTGATTATATGGCTTTGAAATGCATAGTGCTTTAGATACAGAAAATCAGAGAGTCTTCCTATTGAAATGAGGCATTGAAAAGAGGAAAGCTGATCCCAAAAATATTAAAACCAGATAGAATTACTCAAAAAGCAGGGTAGTCTGACTTAGTTACTATAAAGGGCAAATATCTGGACATTCTTTGGTATTTTCCAGGAACTACATTGTGCAATATTTATAATGATGATCCTGCATTATTGGGAAAAAAATTAAATTATGAGTATATCTTAGCATATTCTGGTGAAGAAATTTGGAAACAATTCACTTAGATAGAGTCCCACCCGAATGTTTAAAAGTAGCAAGAGTGAATCACTTCTTGATGTTTTCTGAATGTTTCTTAATGTTTAAAGTAAAAATTTTTACTTTAATTAATTATCTTCCTCTCTGTCTCTCTCTTCCCCTTCTCTCTTGTCCTCACGCCCCGCCTTCCTCTGCCCCACACTTCTCCCACCACACACACAGTTGCTTTTATTTATAATACTTATTTGGTGTTTGACTTGTTTCAGACCAACTTTGCTAACATGGTGGGCTTATATTTTAAGAAAATACGGATGTAATGAGATTTTGGTACTTGAAAATAATCTAACATTTTCATTTCATATATTAAAAAATGTATTGGTATATATTCATTATTCATTTAAGTCCAGTCAACTCTCAATTATCTCAGGTAATAGAGAGGAAGGATAGAAGGAACAGGTGAAATCTATTCCTACTCCCCAAACACAATTTTCAATCTCCTCTCTGTGAGTTCTTTACAAGACAGTGATACCTCCTTTCCCCTTCTTTGTAGACGCGTTTCAATTATGGAATGACCTTAAGAAAAACAACCCAAGAGAAAAAGAGAAGCAAGCACATGGATGATCTCAAATCCGCTTTAAAATTAAGATAGCAAAGGAAATCTTTAAGTCTACTAAGAGAAAACAAACGGAAATGATTTTTCCAATATTGTCTCCGGAAGCACAAGTCACTTCCAGATAAAAATGTTGTTTGTCATTTGTTAAACGGCACCAACTATTTTGCAAACCATTTAATCATTTAAAAAGCCAGCTTTTTATAAATATAAATGTGTCTTAACCTTCAGAATAGCAGTTCGGTTTTTAGTGTGAATGTCTTTATACATTTTATAATCTGCAGATGAGGAGGGCCAATAAGACCTTGTTTAATAATGTTATTAAATACTGATGATAGACAAAGTCTTACAAGCATGTCATCCAGACTGTTAGCAGTAGAACAGGCCTCCTAGCTGTTCCTTAACTAGCAATAATATTGACCTTTTTACTAAGTGTGAACAGCATTTATCCAAGGGAGGAATCAATATCGAGCTGAAACTCCAAGGTCTTAACAGCTAATCCTAAAAAACATTACTCAGTGGAGATTCCAGGATGGCAATTAGCATAAATGCAAAAATGAAAAGATCATGTAAACAAATGTTCTCAACTTTGTGTACGGTTTTTATATTTGGCATTTATTGAACAAGGAGGAGAACGGGAAACAGAACTTGAAGACTGCTCTTTGTTTTCCCTAGAAAAGCTGCATTAAGTAGAGTAAAATAAAATCCTTTTAGACACATAGAAAATTACACTATGATTTAACACCTATTGTGCTGAGGGATGTCAATAGTCATTGATTACTTTCTCTGTGAAGACCCAATGAAATCTTATAAACTAGTGTTAACTTTGAGGCTACGAAGGGTCCGAATATTTTAAAACACTATTAGTGATCATGCTTTTTCTCCTTCATCTGAACAACCTAGTCAAATGGGTGTTGTCTACAAAAGTGTTTTCCCCACAAGGCGATGAGGGGAGGGAAAAGGGTCAGTCCGTGAATATGGCTGAGAAACTGCCCTAAGAGAAAACGCAGCAGCTCATCTGTGGGGTTGGGGTTTGGGTGGGGAGGGCGCCCTATACTCTATTTGTGGTCAGGTCAATAAAAAGTCAAATATTTGGCAGAAAGGAGAAAAATGTAGTCATTCATTTTTTATTTTTTAGAGAGAGGATTTCCCTCAGTCGCCCAGGCTGGAGTGCAGTGGCACAATCATAGCTCACTGCGGCCTGGAACTCCTGGTGTCAAGTGATCCTCCGGCCTTGGTTTCCCAAAGCAGTGGGATTACAAGTGTGAGCCACCCTTTCCGGCCAGTAATTTTTTAAAATGTAAAAATAGAAGAAGAGTGTATACAATGGATGGAATTTTTCTAGCTTTATGGTCAAGACTTTAAGAACTGAGAAAATGTGTTACTTGTGGCCTGGGCTGGGGTCTTGAGAGAGAAGCTGAATTAAATGTTAACTCTATTTACAACCAATTGGTCACCAATCCTTCCTCTACGGCTCCACCTTCCTGAGTAAATCTGTTACAGCAAACAGAGCTTGGATCCTCCAGCCTGTCTTGAGGTATGCCAAGACAGCTTCCTTCAAGATAAGGAAATTAATCTCTTACAACTGCCTTCCTTGAAATGGGGAAACTGGCCTTAGGTGGCAGAATCCCAATGGTATGTTAGAAAATAAAGGACCTGGGACAGCATTAGGAGATATACCTAATGCTAAATGATGAGTTAATGGGTGCAGGAAATCAACATGGCATATGGATACCTATGTAACAAACCTGCACATTGTGCACATGTACCCTAAAACCTGAAGTATACTAAAAAAAAATAAAAAAAAATAGAAAATAAAGGACCTAAGGAAAAAGCTCCTTTATCCATCTACCCACAGAAGCATGTCCATTTGTGGGTCCACATTTGTCTCCGTGTATTATCTTTCTATTGCACGTGCAGCCATAAACACTTTCTCCTCTTTCTTGAATATGAACATCCTTCTTCAATTGAGTACATGCCCTTTAAAAAGGTGTTCTGTATTTGGCTTTCAAGAATCTGGCCATCCTAGACAAAAAGGGACCAGAGGAGTTCTTATGATTTATCATGTCTATGATCCATGAATTAAAAGGCCTCAGTGAATGAGACCATTATGGTTTAT
The DNA here is from genome assembly GCF_028878055.3 of Symphalangus syndactylus. Taxonomy (NCBI): domain Eukaryota; kingdom Metazoa; phylum Chordata; class Mammalia; order Primates; family Hylobatidae; genus Symphalangus; species Symphalangus syndactylus. The sequence goes on along the minus strand of NC_072426.2, from coordinate 155,296,390 downwards.
TGCTTCTGGAAGCCGAGTACTATAGAGTGTGTGAAGAGAAGCTGGCATTAATGCCTGAACAATAAAAGTCTCTAAATGCTGATTTACCTGTCAGACTGAATTGGCTCTGAAAGAAGGCTAATTAAAAAAAAAAAAAAGAAGAAAACTTGTATATCCAGATACAGAGTCTTTTTATTCCAAAGTTTTAATAAAAATTTATATAATTTTCATATGAAACCATGAAAGAGTTCTATATAACTATTTGTTTTCCCTTGTTAGTTGACATGCTTTACTTTGGGTTTTAAAAAATTGAGAATACCTACAAAAAATTACATGAAAGCATTCAATATGCTAACAATAGCACTTTTCACTTCTTAGTTGGTTAAACTGTCCTGAAATTGTAGATTTTTCACAACGTCATAGTCTAAAAGTTACTTATTCTAAGAAAATTGTAATGGCCTTATAGTTGCTACAGTTTCAATCATCTATTTGTTCCCCAGGTTCAGGCTAGCCTAAGTCTTAATTATGCCAAATCGTGAATGTCTATTCAGTCTTTTTACATCTTTAGAGAATTCCGTTACTTAGTTTGAAAGCTCATCAGGAATCATACTGACATCACATATGGGAAGACTTTTGTTATGTTTACCATCAACCCCTTGTCCACATTGAAAACCCCATTCCTTAATTCTGGATTAGGCTTTCGAGGTTCTGAAAGAGCTACTCGTCCAGCGCAGTGGCACATGCCTGTAATCCCAGCACTTTGGGAGGCCAAGGCAGGTGGATTGCTTGAGCCCAGGAATTTGAGAACAGTCTGGGCAATTAGGTGAAACCCAGTCTTTACAAAAAAAAATAAAATTAGCTGGGTGGGCTGGTGCATGCTGGTGGCCCCACCTACTTGGGAGGCTGAGGCGGGAGGATCACTTGAGCCTGGGAGGTGGAGGTTGCAGTGAGCTGAGATCACACCACTGCACTCCAGCCTGGGTGACAAAGCGAGACCCTGTCTCAATAAATAAATAAATAATAAAAGAGCTACTAAAGTAACTGTATTCTTGAATAGGGATCAGTACAAATAGTAAATATTTTTGCTTTGTGGGCCAACTCCTCAGCTGTGCCATGGTAGGAGGAAGGCGATCATAGATAAAGCATAGATAATGAGCATGCATGGCTGTGTCCCATGACCTTTTATTCATGGACACTGAAATGTGAATTTCATGTATTTTTTTTTTTTTTTTTGAGACAGAGTCTCATTCTGTCTCCCAGGCTGGAGTGCAGTGGCATGATCTCGGCTCACTGCAACCTCCGCCTCCCAGGTTCAAGCAATTCTCCTGCCTCAGCCTCCCAAGTAAAATCTCACGTAATTTTTATGTCACATTTTATTCATTTTTCCCCTAACTATTGATAAACTCCATTGTAAACTCCATTCTTATCTTGTGGGGTGTACAAAAAGAGGTGGTAGGCTGGATTTGGCACATGGGCCATAGTTTGCCTACTCCTGTTTTTGAAGATGCAATTACATGAGTTCTAAGCCTCACCCACACATGTAATTTTAGAGGAGAGGCTCATTAATTTTAATTCACTTTCCTTTCTAAACATCAACACATTTCATAGAGTACTTACTGTTACAAGGTCTGGAGGACAATGGGGGAAAGTGAAATTCAGACCCCAGTATGGCATCCTTAACTCAGTCATATAACCAAGGCAGCTGTGAGCTGCAGATGTTCACCTATTCTGGGCTACTTTACTACAGACACATCTGGGAAGCAATATCGTACACTTCACCTTATTTTTATGCCAAAATGCATTGATGTCTTTATTGATTCTAATTGCCAACATTTTAATTAATTTTCTTTCATAGTATGTGAGGTTAGGTGTAATATTTTTCTTTCTGTCATAGTGAGAATAAGTTAATATTTAAAACTATTTGTCTACATTTTCCACATCTCCAGATTCTATATATAGTACCTATATAAATTATATAATATAATCACTATGTGTTGTGATTATAAATTATATAGTATAATCACTATCTGTAGTGATTATAAATTATAGTATATATATTATACTATATGTGACATAATTATAAGATGAATATAAGTTATACAGAGTAAAGCATAATTTATAAATTATAGTATATATAAATATATAAATTATAGGCTTAAATGTATACAAAATACAATTAAATATATAATTATACATAAATTATAGTATAATCACAATGTCTGGATCAACCTAATCTGAAATTCTTTTTTAGCCAAATATTAGTGTAATCATTCCCAAATTATACTTTCTAAATATGTTTTTGGTAGAATTGAGGCCTAATATGCTGGCTATATAAGTTAACTGCAGATACTAAAGCTGGTGTAATTGGCATGGTATTGATTTAGAAATATTAGTAGATAATAAAATACTTTAGGTATAAGAAATTGAATTAAGTACTACTATTCATACACTTTTCATGATGATGACTTTTCTATTTCATCATGCTGATATAAAAATAGACTAAAAATACTCCTCAGTTAACAAAATGATTTATAATGAAAGACTCGAAGTTGCTTATTCAAGGAACCCTAAGGGGGAAGAGCTGAGAGATCACATTTTGAGTTTTGCAAGTAGTTATACATTGCATGCTCTCTTGGCTTTTTACTCTTTTCATGTAGCAATTGTATTTGGAATTACCATCTTTGGACGTATTTGGAATTATTTGCTTCCACGATCCCACCCACCCCTCCCCATATTAGCCTACAAGATCTTGGAAGGGAGGGAGTAGGTCTCATTCATTCCATATTCCCAGGACTGAGCAAATGCTTAGATTAGTGTAGATGCTTAACACATTTTTGTAAATGACTGAACTGGATTATTTTGTGATTCAACTTGTTCGGATTCATTATAAGAATGTTATATTTCCCAAGTCTGCCTTTATAAAGAGGAAACAGTATTCCTCATTCAGTCGTCTTTGCTTCCAGGAAACGAAGGAAAAAAATCCCATATATCTGAAACCCTCTTATTGGAGCCTTCCTGTCAAAACTTCATCACCTAGACACGTTAAAGCCCGAAATGCGAATCGCCACAGCTGTAGGTATTTTAGCAGCAGATAAACGTTTTCTATAACTTCCAGTATAATCAGGGATGGCTATGAGCCTGTGGGTAAGCGCGAGATGTAGGTGGCTGAGAGCTGGGAATAGTAGCAGGGTATGGTGCAGGCTGGGCACATGGTCTGATGCTGGAAATGGAGTGACAAGCTGGCAAGTTTAAGTGGAGATTGAAGCAGTTGCAGGGGTTAACAGAGGCCATGAAAAGTTATGTCACTTGTTTTACTAGTACTGTATCTGAGGTGCTTCTCTGATTGTGATAAAGTACAGAAAAATGTCAAAACAAATTCAAAGTGACTTGAAGAACCTTGATTTACGCTCCTTGAAAATGCTAAGCATTTTATTGTATTGCACTAACCTATCTAAAAAATGGGTAAAGTAACAATTTAAATATTCCAAGGACTGTGAAACTATTTGGAAATCAGTCCTTTAGTTATACAGTGGCTCCGACTGAACCCCTCTCTTGAAGTTAAGCATCATAAGGAAAAAGTTTAAGCCTACTCAGTAAATCAAGAAACTTCCTAGTAGATTTTCTTCAACTCACTCAGAAATGTGATTAACAGGAAAAAAAAAAAAAAAAAAAAGGAGAATATTTTTAAGTGCCTGTCCTTCTTTAAAAGGCTGTGACTTTCCTTGCTTCGTGGACAGATTTATCCTTCACTGGATTAATGAGCTCTGCGACTCCAAGAGGGCAATGCCACTTGCAGGACAGTTCTCCAGGTGGCCTTGGGCCAACCCAATGTCCCCCCACTTTTCGCTTCCAGTTCTCAAGAATAACTGTCGAATGTGCCAGGAATGCAACATCCTGAGAAAAGGGGAGAACTGGCCAAACAGCCCAGGCTAGAAACCCCCAGAAACAGGATGTCCTTCGATGTTTCGGCCCAGCAGTCATGTGACACCCGGGGCGTAAAACCCAGGGTGGGCTGCTTTCTGGGGTCCCTCAGCTGCGGTGCAATTAAGGCATGAGCAGATGAGACTCTATCCTCCTGGGCAGCTTTCCAGAGCCTTGGGGGATCAGCTCATCATGAATGCTGGGTTTTTGTCCCTCGCTGTTTATCTGTAAGTAATAAATCCACTCAGTGTAGTGTGTGTGTGTGTGTGTGTGTGTGTGTGTGTGTATGTGTATGTTCTGTTTCACCGGACTCAGGCAAGTAGTAACCAGCGCACAGTGAACCTACCTTATACCACTCTCTTTTGTTAAATAAGGAAAGTTCCATACAGTAGAATATATTCTAGACAAGTACAAACTAGATGGAGTGGGCCAGGCATTTGACGGGAGGTAAGCAGGGAAATCCGAGGACCACTCTCAGCTTAACCCTTGGGACTGTATTGTAGCAGAGTTCTCCACTTTCACCTTTTCTTCAATATTCCAAGTTTTTGTCTTGAGGTATTATCTCACCCTTGGCATCCCACGAGCTGAAATATGGTTCTGGTTTTATTTCTGCACATGGTAGGCCAGTTTCCCACAGCTGATACTGATGCTAATACCAATATGAATACTAACACTATTTAATAGTTATCTCTTACACTGCACTTACTATGCTCCCAGCTTCAAAGGTGCTCATATTTGGATGTGGTATTTAATATTGTTCTTAAGCTACCCCAAAGGCTCTAAAAAACCGATTTTAGGCCTTCACTCATGGATTCGCACCCTACTGCAGAAATAAAACCCAAGGCAACCTCTTGCCAGCCTCAAGCAAAAGGCTCACCTATAGGACATTTAGTTTGATGGCCAAGGTGGTTTTTCCAAAGACAGAAGTCTGACTGACCTTTTGGGAGAGTTTCTTTCTTTGTTTTGTTTTTTATTTTTGGAGACAGGGGTCTCGCTCCGTCGCCCAGGCTGGAGTGCGGCGGCACAACCACAGCTCACTGCAGCTTTGACTTCCTGGCTCAAGTGATCCTCCCACCTCAGCCTCCTGAATAGCTAGGACTACAGGTGTGCACTACTACACCTGGCTAATTTTTGTCTATTTTGTAGAGATGGGGATTTGCCATGTTGCCCAGGCTGGTCTCAAACTGTGGGCTCAAGCAATCCACCCACCTCAGCCTCCCAAAATGCTGGGATTCTGGGTATGAGCCACCGTGTCCTCAAGGATTTAACCTTGCCCTAGAAGAGGTCTGGCCTTTGCCCTGGTGGTAATATTGATTTGCTGGGGGTCAGGGGAGGGGAGGCTTGGGCTAGCCAGATTGTGACAGTTGTTTGATTTAGGGTGGGGCCTACCACACCTGAAGGTGAAGGCCAGCCATCCCCGAAGCCCAACAGTATGATTTGGAGTAGGAGCTGTGTTTCGTAGAAATGTATGGGGCACAAGTGCAAGTTTCGTTACATGCATACATGGCACAGTGGTGAAGCCAGGGCAGTTAGGACATCCTTCTCCTGAGTGACGTACACTGTACCTATTAAGTAATTCCTCATCATCCCATTCCCTCACTCTTCCAAGTCAAACTTCCAAATCAAGGATGGGAGCTTTGAGTCAGGCCACCTGGATACACAGATCAATCATGTGGACAATCAATCAATCTGCTACGTAAAGGTGCCAAATGTAAATTCTGAATACTGAGGCTTGGGTGAGCTTCGCTGGTTGGCAACACTCTATGTAGATTGTCACATGCGGATACTGGGAGACTGATGTTCTCTGACTCCGTGGGAGGGAGACAATGAGAGCTGTGTCTGGTACTTCCGCAGCCTGGGCCCTATGTACGTCTTCCTTTGGCTGCATTTGATCTGTATCCTTTCCCCGTAATAAACCGTAACAGTGAGGATCACAATTTCAGTGAGCTCTGTGAGTCCCTGTAGCAACTTATTGAAACTGATGATGGTTTCGGGAAACCCTCAAACTTGTGATTTGCGTCAGAGTTGAGGGTTGTCTTGTGTCGACTATTCCTTTTAAAGTGAGTAGTTGGCTCAAACTCTTTGCAGTGAGTCCAGATTCAAACTCCAGCATCAGAACTTCCTCGGGGGGGATTATTTAAAATGCAGCCTCCTATTGCCACTCAAACCTACTGAATCAGAAAGGTCGGGGAGGGCTGAGAAGCTGCATTGTCATTATTATTTTTATTTGAGACAGTGTCTTGCTCTGTTGCTGAGGCTGGAGTGCAGTAGCACAACCACAGGTCACTGTAGCCTAGACTTCCTGGACTCAACCAATCCTCCCGCTTCAGCCTCCCGACTAGCTGGGACTATTGGCATGCACCACTATACCCAGCTAATTTTTAAAACATTCTGTAGAAACGAGCTGTCCCCACCTTGGCCAAGCTGGTCTCAAACTACTGGGCTCAAGTGATTCTCCTGTCTCCACCTTCCAAAGTGCTGGGATTACAGGCAGAAGCTGCATTACTAACAAGATTCCCAGGTGATTCTTAACGCACTGTGAAGCTGAATCCGGCTGTTTTCAATGAGAATGAAAACTGAATCTTAGGAGAAAATAACCTGACCTACAACAACAACAAAATACACCAGAGAGTCCTGGCTCAGTGGCTCACCCTGTAATCCCAGCACTTTGGGAGGCCAAGGTAGGTGGATCACCTGAGGTCAGGAGTTCAAGACCAGCCTGGCCAACATAGTGAAACCCCGTCTCTACTAAAAATACTAAAAAATTAGCTAGGCATGGTGACAGGCGCCAGTAATCCCAGCTCCTTGGGAGGCTGAGGCAGGAGAATCCTTTGAACCCGGAAGGCAGAAGTTACAGTGAGCCAAGATTGCGCCACTGCACTCCAGCCTGGGCAACAGAGCGAGGCTCTGTCTCAAAAAAAAAAAAAAAAAAAAACAGTCAACAGTGATAACCCTGGATGATCTGTTAGGAAGGGTCTAGTGAACAGTCATTCCTTTCTCAGTTCTCTGGCTTTTTACAGAAAAGGTGACAGTCACTTTGCAGGTCCCTGGAAAGGAGTGACCTACAAGATATGGAGATGGGATTTACCAAAGAAGAGTGGAGGTGGCTAGACCCTATTGAAGGGGATCATGTTGAATAATAAGCACCTGGTCTCGCTTGGATTTCTGGTTTCCACTGGGACACACTGGATCAGAGAATTTTGATTCGGGCCAGTGGTGCCCTAGCTCTGGCTTACAACATGTTTGGGAGCTGATGGTGTGCATCCCTTCCTGATTCCATGCTCAGTGACATCACCTTGGCAGGTTGAAATTGGTCATGGTGTGAGTGTTTACACCACAGTATATTACACCACCACACTGGGTGTTAAATATTTACCAGCACTTCGCTGGTGCAAGCCCAGGATAGTGCCAAAGGGAGGCAATGACATTTTCTCATCCTTTTACCTGGTTGAATAAAAGCTGTGATTTACATTAAGACACCTGGACTCTGGAAGGATGCAGGGTGCAATATCTGCAAACACAAAGAACACCCGATAAAATAAAGGACATTTGCATATCTGTGTCAATCTGGGAAAGACAGTATTCATTTTAATTTTATGAGTGACATTACTGAAAGGTTGAAAGGGGCCATTTAGATATCAAGTATTATTTGTCACTCAGTATTCTTATAACCATTATTATAATGGCACAACCATAATGGTTTAAACACAGCCTTAGCAGTAAAGCTTTGATGTCAGAAGAAGGAGTTTTTCTGAAGTTGGATGAAGGGTATTCCTTTCCTTTGGCTTTGCTGTCAGCAGAAAAAAGGGACTGCTGTGGGCAGGGCAGTGAGTGACGGGCAGTGCTGGATTGCAGGCTTTGTGTGTAGGGCTTTACCTAATAATGAAGATGTAGGTGAGCCATGAATTGTATGTTCCCTGGTATTTCATTCTACTTTATCTTTCACTGTAATTTAAAAGTTTGAGCTAAGAAATTTCATTATGAAGGGGCCATTGATTGAGTTCACTTGAAGCTAATGCTGTCAGATTAACGTAAAATTCTGTTTTTCTGAACTTAATTATTAAGATCTTACAGGTGAAATGAAAGAACAATTGATTTCTACCTTTGCTCTAGCCAGATTCTAGTATTTAAAATATTTATCTAGTGCCTTGGGCAATATTAAAAGTGTATCTTAATTGGGTTTACATTTTAATTCTGTAGAATGAACTCACTAGGCATACTTATATGTCCAGAGACTTTTTAGATGGTGAGCCTACTTCTTAAAACGGTACAGATTAATATATTTATAGGAAATGACTAAATGCCAGTTTAGTGTAATTCCCATGAAACATTTTTTTAAGTGGTTCAACTTTTAGACTTGTAAAAAACATCATTTTGTAAATTTTTTATTTTGAATGGAAAGAATAAACAGAGTCATAACTTTTCATAAAGCTAATTCTCTTTAATACTGTCTCCTTAAATTGCCACTGTTATTATTATGGTTTTCTGGTGTAAAAGGTACTGCAGTTGAGAGGATAGGGAATATTTACTGAGCACTTACTGAGTGCCAGATGCGCTCCTAAGTACAGTACTTGATGTGTCTTATCTCATTTAATCCTTCCACTAACCCTGGGAGATAAGCATAATCCTGATCCCAGTTTATAGATAAGGAGACTCAAGCTTACAGAGACTAGGAAACTGGCCAAGGTCAGATTCTGAGAGGCAGAGGCTGGCTCAGACCTAGATGGTCCGATACCCCAGGCTGTGCTCTTAACTCGCTTTCTCTTTTGTCTCACACTCCATACAATACAAAACAAGGGAAGACCTCAGAATTATTTCTCCAGAGACAGGTGATTCAGAAACAATTTTAGCACAATTTAAGGAGTTCCCAGGAAAGATCTCTTTTTTGTCATTTGCTAAGATGAGATTAAATTCCTAAAAAGCGCATTTTGATTCTCGGCCATGACATTAGACAGGACATCCCAAATACTTAAATACCAAGCTTTGTCTGCTAATCATTGCCAGTAATTGATCACTTAACAGATCAATTGAACAAGTCTAGCAAATCAAGGAAGTCATCCTCAAGGGTTTCTAATCCCATGAAGACACATGAGAGGCTATCTCCCAACACCAAGTAGTCTGATTACCACCGTCAAGCCCAGCTTCCTTACTCCAGGACTCCAATGGTCTGTGGCTCTTTGATTTTTTAAATAAACTGCTGGAACCTCTTATGCTGTCACTAGCTGGCAGCTCCATGTCTCCTTCACAACCCACCCCCTAGCGATTCCCTTACATATCTGGGCTCCAACACAGGCCTCAGCTGTGTCCCACCAGGTTGTAGCCATCTGAGTTCATATTCACATGTTCAGTGTCAGCTATTGTTCCTGAGTGCCTGGGCTATGCCAGGTGGCTGGACCCTAGGAGACTTGCAGCCTCAGTCCCGGCTCTCTGAGAGCGAGCACTCCCTCCGGGATGCTTAGGCTGCAGAGTTAAGCACTGGACACAGTCAAGACTCTTCTACTTAAAAATCAATCATTTTTAATCGACAAATAGTAATTGTATATATATATATGGGGCACAATGTGGCGTTTATATATGGATACACTGTGGAATGATTATACAGTATCGAAGCTGAGTAATATATCCGTCACCTCACATACTTGCCATATTTTTGTGGTGAGAACATTTAACATCTATTCTTTTTAGCGATATTGAAATATACACTACATTATTATTAGTTATGGTCACCTTCCTGTCCAGCAGATCTGAAAATGGATTCCTCCTGTCTCATGGGAACTTTTTGTATTCTTTGGTCAACGATTCCAGCCTCCCTGACCACCATCCCCCCTGCTTCTGGTAACCAACATTCTCCTCACTACTTCTGAGTTCAACTTTTTAAGATTCCACGTATAAGTAAAGTGAAGTCATGCAGTCTCGACTGTTTTGATATTCAGTTCCTGTAAGGAAGGTCTAGAGGGTTGGGCTAAGATCAGATGGTGAGAGGGCGAGATGCCATGGAAAAGGGCTTGGAGTTTGAGTTTCACTCTATAAACAGTAAGTGTAACTATTGCAGATTCCTTCCTTCCTTCCCTCCCTCCCTTTCTTCCTTCCTTCTTTCCTTCCTTCCTTTTTTCCTTCCTCCCTCCATTCTTTCCTTCTTTCCCTCCTTCCTTCCTTCTTTCCTCCCTTCCTTCCTTCCTCCCTTCTTTCCTTCCTTCCTTCCTTCTTTCCTTCCTTCCTTCCTTCCTTCCTCCCTTCTTTCCTTCCTTCCTTCCTTCCTTCCTTCCTCCCTCCCTCCCTCCCTTCTTTCCTTCCTTCCTTCTTTCCTTCCTTCCTCCCTCCCTCCCTCCCTCCCTCCCTCCCTCCCTTCCTTCCTTCCTTCCTTCCTTCCTTCCTTCCTCCCTCCCTTCCTTTCTTTTCCTCCCTCCCTTCCTTTCTTTTCCTCCCTTCCTCCGTTCCTTCCTTTTTTTGAGACAGGGTCTCGCTCTATCACTTAGGCTACAGTACGGTGGTACCATTTTGTCTCACTGCAGCCTAGACCTCCCAGTGCTCAAGTGATCCTCCTGCTTCATCCTCCCTAGTAGCTGGGACTACAGGTGTGCATCACCATGCCTGGCTAATTCTCTCTCTCTCTCTCTCTATATATATATATACGTATATATATATATATATGTATATATATATATATATATATATATATTTTTTTTTTTTTTTTTTTTTACAGAGACCAAGTTTTGCCATGTTACCCAGGCTAGTCATTAACTCCTGGCTCCAAGTGACCTTTTTGCCTTGGCCTCCCAAAGTGCTGAGATTACACACGTCAGCCACCATGCTTGGCCAACTATTTCCCATTCTAGGTAAGGATGAGACAGGAAGAAACGGATGTCTCAAGTGAGAGCATTGAAATGGAAAGGAAAAGGTGGCTTATGATCTGACATTTTAGAGAACCTGTAAGCATGTCACCACGCTCTGCAAACATGGGGTCAAATCGGACATTTTCTTGGTGGTCTTGGTGGCAGATTCAGGGGAATCTGCGGTCAGAGAAGAGAATTAAAGGCATATTGTGTGTTAGACTTTTCCAGGGAACCATAAACAGAAATGTATGTAACTTACCTGCAGTTGATTTACATGAAGGGGTAAGGCAGAACACTGCCCGTCTCAGCCACTATGGATCAAGTCTTGGGGGACAGGAGTTTTAGAAGTGCTGAGCCCTGCTCTAAAGGTACAATCGTTCAGCTACTCTTGCCTCTTCTTCTGTTCCCAGGCAGCCCTGCCCCTGATTTCCTCTTCACCTCATAACTTCTGTTTGCTCATGGATTCTACTGCCTTAGAACTTCTGATTACTGCCTTTTTCTCTTCTCTCTCTTTAAGTTCACCCATCTGTTCTCTAAATCAGAAGTCACCAAACTTTTTCTCTAAAAGTCAAGATAGATGTTAATAGTAAATATTCAAGTCTTTGCAGGCCCTGTGATCTCTGCTGTCATGACTCAAGGATGCCCTTGTAGTACAAAAGCAGCCTTGGGCAGCTTGAAAATGGATTGGGCGTGGCTGTGTTCCAATACAACTTTATTTACAAACAATGAGATTTGAATTTCATATAGGCTCAACATGGTACAAAATATTCTTCTTTTATATTTTTTCAACCATTTAAAAAGGTAAAAACGATTCCTTGTTTATGGTCCATATAAGGACAGATGGTGTGGCTGAATATGGCCTATAAGCTATAGTTTGTCTATCCTTGGTCTAGATTCTCCTCTAATTCACATTTATATTTTACAATAGAGGATACTTACTGGTTTAACCAGTGATCACATTTAAGGTCTTGGGCTTTGAAGGGTTTATAATTAATTTTTTAATTTAAAATTTTTATGGACACATAAAAGTTGTGCACATATGGCCGAGTGTGGTGGCTGATGCCTGTAATCCTAGCACTTTGGGAGGCCAAGGTGGGCGGACTGCCTGAGCCCTGTAGTTTGAGACCAGCCTGGGCAACACGGTGAAACCCCGTCTCTACTAAAATACAAAAAAAGTTAGCCAGGCATGGCGGCATGCACCTGTAGTCCTAGCTACTCGGGAGGTTGAGGCAGAAGAATGCTTGAACCTGAGAAGCGGAGGTTGCAGTGAGCCAAGATCACCCCACTGCACTCCAGCCTGGGTGACAGAGCAAGACTCTGTCCAAAAAAAAAAAAAAAAAAAAAAAAAAAAAAAAAGAGTTGTGCATATATTTATGATGTAAATGTAAAATTTTTATACAAGCATACAATGTGTAATGATCAAACCAAGGTAATTGGAATATCAATCACCTCACTTATTTATCATTTTTTGGTGTTGAGAACATTCCAATTCTATTCTTCTAGTTATTATGAAATATACAATAAATTGTTGTTAACTATAGTTGCCCTGTTGTGCTACTGAACACCAGATTGTATTCCTTCCATCTAGCTGAATTTTCAGACTCGTTAACCACCCCCTTCTTATCTCCCCTTTCCCACTACCCTTCTCAGCCTCTGGCTACCACAATTCTACCCTCTACTTCAGTGAGATCAACTTTAGATTCCACATATGAGTGAGAACATGTGACATTTCTCTTTCTGTGCCTGGCTTATTTTACATAACCCCCACTTCCACCAATGGTGTTGCAAATGACAGGATTTCATTCTTTTGATGGCTGAATAGTACTCCACTGTGTATATGTACCCTATTTTCTTTACTTATCCATCCTCTCATAGACATTTGGGTTGATTCCATGTCTTGGCTATTGTGAATAGTTCTGCAGTAAACACGAGAATACAGATATCTCTACGATATACTGACTTCCTTTCTCTTGGGTATATATCTAGCAGTGGGATTGCTGGATCATAGGGTAATGCTATGTTTAGATTTTTGAGGAACCTCCATACTGTTCTTCATACTGGCTGTATGAATTTACACTCCCACCAACAGTGTATGAGGGTTCCCCTTTCTTTGCATCCTCCCCAGCATCTGTTATTATTCATCTTTTTGATAAAAGCCATTTTAACTGGAATGGGATAATATCTCACCATGGTTTTGATTTGCATTTCTCTGATGATTGGTGATGTTGAGCTTTCTTTTCATATATCTGTTGGCCATTTGTTTGTCTTCTTTTGAGAGATGTCTATTCAGATCTTTTGCCCATTTTAAAATTGGATTCTTTGGGATTTTTTTTTTCCTACTAAGTTGTTTGAGTTCTAGGCTTTGCCATTTGCTTGGGGTCTGAATTCCAGGTCTAGCTGCACTTATTAGCTGCATAAACTAAAGCAAGTTATGCCAATTTTGGGGGCTTCATTTTTTTTCCTTTGGTAAAATGAAGATAGCATGAATTCCTAATTCAATGAGTTGATGCCAGAACCAAACAAGAGACAATGGTGTTCAAGTGCTTAGCTCAGAACTTGGCACAAAATAAGTAAGCACTCAGTAAGTGTTCGCTGTGATGGTGATGATAATTAGATACTCCTTGGGCCTTTCCCGGCCTACATGGGGCCAACCTATGCCAGGGTGACCCATGAGAGAAGGGCCTTAGTCTATTTTGTTCATTGTTATAACACATGGTATTAGCTGCTTAATACATATATGTCGAGTAAATCTACAAATCCCCAGTTCTGTCAACTAGGGTGGGGTAGCAGAGACCCACAAAGCACTGCATAGTGACCTACATATGAAGAACCTCAGGTTTCTACTCTCTCAGAAGGGGTCGGTAGGCTGGAGGAGCACTCAAGGCGTCATTTCCTGGGCTGTAATTGTGACTAATATTCATTGATCATCTAATATAACAAACAAGGAAGAAGAAACCCTTCAGAGGGCAGAGCCGAGGGAGGCACAGAAGGGCTAGAGTTGCTGACATGGAGGTGAGGAAGTTGCTTCAGGAAGGGGAGAAGTAACAGAGTAAAAGGAAAAGCTTCTCTAAGGGCTTTATTAGTTTTAAACTATTTTCATTGTAAAGAAAAACAGAGACACATAAAACATAGAATTCACGTGCACGGCTTAATAAATTATTAGAAGGCAGACATCACTCAGGTCAAGAAATTGAACCTTGTCAGCCACACCGAAAGCACCCTGCATAGCCCTGTCCCAATCGCAAACCCCCTCTCCCAGCATAAGTACGGTAACTATAACCCTCACTTTGACAGTAATAACTTTCTTGAGGTTTTAAAAAACAGTTTTATCACCCTGATGTGCATTCCTCAAAATACAGTTTACTCCTACCCGTTACAAAAGTGGATGTCTTTTAAGTCTCTTTTTAATGTGTAGATTTCTCCACCATCCCTTTCATTTTATTCCATTAGGTTGATGAACTCGGGCTGTTTAACCTGTAGAGCTTCCCATAGTCTGCACTTTGCTGATTGATACTCTTGGTGCAGTTTAACATGTTCCTCTGTCTTTTGAATTTCCTGCAAATTGGCAGCTGAATCCAGAGACTGGATCAGACCCAGGTTTGATCCCTTTGGCAAGACTAAAGGCGGTCTTGATGTGCTCTAGTGTTTCTCCTGGCTTAGTCATCACGTCGTCATTTCAGTAATGATTTTTGGCACGATGGTAAAGGATGCACAATATCTGATTGTTTCACTTCTCGTGGTTTTGGCATCCATTACTGCTAATTGTCCATAATGGATACTCATTCATTTGTGGCTGCAAAGATAGTGATATTTTAATTATATCATTTCTTTTTCATTTATTCATTGAAATACTTAGATAAATAGACATGTTCTTTCTTCTACGATTTGGCTCCTATTTGATTGGTTATTTTCCTTTATTTACGAATTTTGAAGATAAATTGGTTCCTATCTTCTGAAATAGATTAAAAAACAGCATTGTAAACCCATGGATTTAAACACATTTTGTAGCTTTAAATGCATTATAATGATGATCAGTATTGAAGTTAATTTGTCCAGTCTTTAGACAGTGGGGCCTTCCTCACTCACTCTGAATCCGTATGGCATGATCCTTGTAGTGATCGATAGCTTCTTTGATATTACATAATATAAAATGTTCATTACTTATCTTCTTTTTTTTTTTTTTTTTTTGAGACAGGGTCTTGCTCTCTCACCCAGGTTGCAGTGCAGTGGCATGATTTTGGCTCACTGTTGTCTTGACTTCCCTAGCTCAGGCAATCCTCCCACCTCAGCCTCCCAAGTAGTTGGGACTTACAGGCGTGCACCACCGTGCCTGGATATTTATTCTGTTTTTTTGTTTTGATTTTCTTATTCAGAAACTCATATTAGCCATTAAAAAATTTCCTTTTCTTTCCTTCAGTATTGATTGATCTCTTTCTTTTTTAATTTTTAAATTTTTATGGACATATAATAGTTATACATATTTATAGGATACATGTGAATTTTTTTTTTTTTTTTGTATTTTTTAGTAGAGACAGGGTTTCACCATGTTAGCCAGGATGGCCTCGATCTCCTGACCTAATGATCTACCCGCCTCGGCCTCCCAAAGCGCTGGGATTACAAGAGTGAGCCACCGTGAAATTTTTATACAAGCATACACCATGTAATGACCAAATTAGGGTAACTGGGATAGTCTTACCTCAAGAATTTATATATTTTTTTGTTTTAGGAAATCTTCAATTCCACTCTTCTAGTTATTTTGAAATACACAATAAATTGTTAACTATAGTCATCCTACTGTGCTACTGAACACCAGGGATTATTCCTTCTGTCTAACTGAACACCAGGTATTATTCCTTCTATCTAACTGGACTTCTGTATCCATTGATCAGTCCCTTTTTATCTTCCCCTCCCCACTACCCTTCCCAGCCTCTGGTAACCATCATTCTACTCTCAACCTCCATGAGGTCAAATTTTTAAGCTTTCACGTATGAGTGAGAACATGTGATATTTATCTTTCTGTGACTGGTTTATTTCACTTAACAAAATGTACTTTAGTTCCATCCAAGTTGCTGCAAATGACAGGATTTCATTCTTTTTTATGGCTAAATAATATTCCATTGTGTTTGTGTGTAATATTCCAATGTGTACCGAATTGTCTTTATCCGTTCATCTGTTGATGGGTACTTAGGTTGATTCTGTGTCTTGGCCATTGTGAATTGTACTGCATTAAACATGGGAGTGCAGTTATCTCTTTGATACACTGATTTCCTTTCTTTTGGATATATACCCAGCAGTGGGATTGTTGGATCATATGGTGGTTCTATTTTTAGTTTTGTGAGGAATCTCCATACTGTTTTCCACTTGGCTGTACAAATTCACATCCCCACCAACAGCATACTAGTGTTCTTCTTTCTCCACATCCTTGACAGCATCTGCCTGTCTTTTGGTCACTTTCTCTTGAATCCCTTTTGTGTATTTATTTATTTTAGACATTTAAAAATTTCCTTTTTTTTTTTAACCTTCTATTTCTTGTAAGACATTATCTATTGTGTTTATAAGCTCTGGTGTTCCTTCTGGTTTAGTCTTCATTTCTGAAATGATTTTTACTTTAATTTCCGATTCTTTCCTGAAGCCTGTCATCTCATTTCTGCACTTTTCCGTTTCTGATTCATGTTGCTCTTTCATGTATTATGTCATTATCTTAATGTCTTAGGTTGTTTTGAAACAGTGGGTTTCTGTTTTGATCTTTTTTGAGGACACATCTTTCTAGTGTGCTTTCATTGTCTGTTGGGGTATTATTCTACGACTTGTTCTCTTCTTATCATAACATTGTATGAGATTTGACCTCAATACTTTTCTGTTGTTCATTTCTATGTGAAATTAGTTTTCTTGAACTTTAAGAATGAGGCTGGCTGCCTGGGCGCCATGGCTCACACTTGTAATCCCAGCACTTTGGGATGCTAAGGTGGGCAGATCACAACGTCAGGAGTACGAGACCAGCCTGGCCAACATGGTGAAACCCCGTCTCTACTAAAAACATACAAAAATTAGCTGGGCATGGTGGCATGTGCCTATAATCCCAGCTACTTGGGAGGCTGAGGTGGGAGAATTGCTTGAAGCCGGGAGGTGGAGGTTGCAGTGAGCTGAGATGGCACCACTGCACTTCAGCCTGGGCAACAGAGCAAAACTCCATCTCAAAAAAAAAAAAAAAAAGAATGAGTCTGGCTTCAGGGTAGCGGTTCCATCTTCGCAGAGCTCCCACTTCTGTTGCTTCTCTGTAGTGTTCATGAGTATGACGGCTTGCTCTCTGAGACTTCTCGGCTCTCTTCAAGCCCTCTTACTGTCGGTGACTTCACCTCTTTTGTCCCTGTCCTGCTCAGTGTTGACCCACCGCCCACTATTTCTGTGCTGTGTGGGGCCCACGGCTTCATTGTGATTTCTGTGGGTCCTAGGCCTCTGTAGGTTCCTTCCTCTATTAAAAATGTTAAAAATTGTATTTTACAACTGCATTGAATATAAAGGCAAATCTATTATATATTAAAACATTTTCTTTGACCTAAAAGTGCATTTTTCCTTTTTGATTTTAAAAGAAGTTGAAATCTTTCATGGTTTCCTGAAAGTACTGTGGGCCCCTGACATTGTGTCTGCAGTGCCGGATGGATGACTCAGCCCTGGAGGGACCCTGTCGTGGAAGCGTGCCCTGGTGGGTGGTTTTCGAGCATTCCTAGTGGCTACACTATTTCAGCCCCTTCTTAGCCTTTCCGGGCTCCTTGCACTCACCTGGTACTGGATTGGCAAAACCTTCCCCATTTTAGCAGTTCTTCTCACATGAATCATGCTTTCCTGCAAGTGGCAGTTTGCATGTTGGCTCTACGGGGGCTCATGTTCTCTGGCTCCTCAGATGCCACCTGTCTCTGCACTCTGCCTCCTCCTGCACACGTGTTCCTATCATGTAGTTCTTTCGGCCACTGGTGGTTTGTCCCCACCTACCTGTACTCTGATGTTTGTGGGACATGTTAACTTCTAGCTTTGTTGCAAATGTTGTCTAGGGAATTTTGGTTTGGGGATCTAGTTGTTCTGTCTTCTTTGATGTGTGGATTGAGAGAGACTGAAAAACTGTACTGCTCCTGCCACCATCTCTCTAAGAGCTTTGAATAAACTTCCCGTCTCAATAATTCATGAGAACCTCTTCAATTGTCCCACAAGTCCAGAGAGAGATCCTATCGCTCCCAAATATCCTCCTTTCTAAAATTCTAACAATAAGGGATTAATTTGGAGGCCACTAGCATGCTTTAAAGACACTGATATCTTTGGAATGGTTAAGGGGGAGTAATCAGTGACTCACATACTGGTGAATTATTTTCAGAGAGATTTTGGTTTTCTTAACCCACAGTCAAGTGACATTAAGAGATAAGGGTGAGGTGGACATGAGAAAATTTTGGAGTTGGGACACTGGTAGGGGTCCAGCTTCTGGGCACACAGTGGACAAGGAGTGGGGATTCCTAGATAGGCATGGAGGAATCAGACACACTTTACTTTGAATCTTGCCTATCCTCAGCCAATCCTTACAGTGTCCTATGTACTCGAAAAGCCTTTATGTAGATAAGAGGATTTCTACCTTAAGCTTAAATTTTAGTGAATTACATTAATATTTTGTATTGACTAAAGAGTTCATTTCTACCCATGGGAATTGAAATTGTGATTGCCTAAAACACCAATCAGGCAGAAAAAAAATCTCTAATGGAAGACGCCAGCTTATTCTTTTATTTATTTATAGATTTATGTTTATTTTTATTTTTGAGTCAGGGTCTTGCTCTATTGCCCAGGCTGGAGTGCAGAGGCACAATCATGGCCACTGCAGCATCAAACTGCTGGGTTCAACCTCGAGGTCCACCTCGGCCTCCCAAGTAGCTGGAACAATAGGTGCATGCCACTGTGCCTGGCTAATTTTTAAATTTTTTGCAAAGATGGTGTCTTGTTATGTTGCTCAGGCTGGCCGTGAACTTCTAGGCTCAAGCAATCCTCCCACCTTGGCCTCCCAAAGCTCTAGGATTATAGGCATGAGCCACCATGCCTGCCCTGTCGTTTGCTTGTTTGTTTGTTTATTTATTTATTTATTTATTTATTTATTTATTTATTCAGGGTCTTCCTTTGTTGCCCAGGCTAGAGTGCAGTGGTGCCATCTCAACTCACTGCAGCCTCCCAGGTTCAAGTGATTCTCCCACCACAGCCTCCCGAGAAGCTGGGACTACAGGTATGTGCCACCACGCCTGGCTAATTTTTGTATTTTTTTGTAGAGATGGGGCTTCGCCATGTTGGCCCGGCTTGTTTTGAACTCCTGACCTCGAGTGATCCACCCGCCTTGGCCTCCCAAAGTGTTGGGATTACAGGTGTGGGCCACCGTGCCCAGCCTTGTAGTTTATTCTTGATGTTCTTGTGCCTCCTCAAAAATGCGGTAATCTATTTAACTCTCCCAACTGCCAGGTCACAGGACTGATGCACAGCTATAAACCTGGAATGACCCATTTTATTCTTTTAAAGAACAAAATCGAGTCTGGGCACGTTATTTCAGGCACACATGTGTGCTGGTTATTTATCAATTGCCTCTCAGCTTCAAGCCCACCCTTCTCTATTTTGCTTGGTGATGCTAGGGGTAGGAGTCTGCAAACTACATTTCTCATGCTCCCGTGAAATTGGCTTCTTGTAAGTTTCTGCAAATGGTAGACAATTAGAAGGCAGGGAGAAGGCAAAAAGACCCCTATTTCTAGATCCTGTTAGCAACCACCCATTATTAGAAGAGAGCTAAGGCTCCCCATCAAGCTTCATTGACATTCTCAGCACCAGCTAGGATGTGCCCCTCAGAGGCACCATCACCAGCCATCCTGCTCTTTCCTGGCCAGACCACCATTGTGCTGGTTTATCTCAAAGGTTTGAGCACCAGGTAGGCAGGTCTCCTCCTTTGAGCTCCTAGATCTCAAAACCTCACCTCTTTCCTTTAGTTCGCCTGGCCTCAGGTTGCAAGGTACTTTCTGCAGTTACCACCATCTGGCTACCTCAGCCGTAGGGGCTGCTTTTGCTTCTGGTGATCACTGACATTCAGGTCACCTCAGCATCTCCTTTGCCCTTTCACCCTTGCAACTCATTCCTGGCAGTAAATTTCTTCAGTTCAAATCCCTAGTATACTTTTTGTTGATTGGATTGTTTATTGGAACTTGTTTTGCAAGCTCTAGTTATCTTTTGGCTGCTCTTCTCAAATTGTCCTGCCGTGCTTTTCAGGAAGTACACATCATCCTGTTGGCTCTAAGGGCAGACTCTTGCCTTTCTTTTTATTGAGTGCGAATTACGTTTTCTACTTGTCTTTATTCTGAAACTCGGTCAACTGATATGTGTTTAGTGGGAGCTTTTATATCCTTGTATTCAAATACTCAATGTGTTATTACAAGGGGAAATAATAATTTTATAACTCAATATTGTTAAAGCATCTAATGTATACAAACTATTGTGTCAAGAAAATTAGATTTAGGATAACAGTGCCATTTTAGAAGTAGGACAAAGGGATTAGAAGATCAAACCTAAGAAGAAAGATTAAATAAATGGTTATTATTTCTCTAGAGAAGACAGAAAGGATGTTTAATACTAGAATTACAAATGATTTTATGGGAGATAATAAATAGCAATTCTACGATCCACCTTGGGATGGCACATGATTGCATTTCTAGGGCTAAATGTGGCATAGAGGCTGAATATCAATGGCTTCCTTTCAGTGACGGTTGTTAGGAAGATAAGCTACTGAGAAATAATGGGAAATGTCATTCTCTGAACATACACACACATTTCATATATATATGTACATGTATATATGGTTCTTGTCTGCCTGGAGTGAGTTACTGGAGTCCTGCCGAGGGCATGGTCTGACCTGTTAACCTCTGTATGGCTTTCTCAGGTTTTAGGACTGTACTTCCAAGAATTTATGATCTCCTTAGCTTTATTCACTCCTGGCTCTTGTTTTGTTGATGAAAAGCATACCCAGGGATCTTTATTCAGTTGGAGGGGCTGCTAATTGATTTTAAAAAATGCATTTTGTTCCTGGTCACTAATTGACTGATGGAGCAGCTGCTGGTCTGACAAAAACCAGGCTGGAAAGCAGTTCCCACTATGGGGTGGTCTGTTGCCAAACATGATTGCTTTGGCTTATCAATTGTAAAAGCACACCCTTACGTATTCCCAGAGACTGGGGTTGTGTTTTATTTAAAAGTACTTCTTCACTGTCTTTAAAATAACGTCACCTTGAGAAAAGGTGAATTAAACTTTGCGTATTATATACAGAATTTGAAGTCTGTTACCATTGAGCAATTTTGAAGAGTTCAAAAGCATGAGCCTGATTATCAAATAAATAATTTCAGATATTAAACCTTTTGAAGTCTACGGAGATTTCAGTTGGCTAATAATGAAAATAATTATTTTATTTTTTGCTGTAGTCCAGGAATTAGATGGACTGAGTCAACATTGGCTTTATGAATATGATAACATATTAAAACTATTAAACTTTACTACAAAGCAATAAACTATGTCTTTTCCTCTAAGATACTTATAGCTAATACTCTATATTTACATTTGGTAGCATTGGTAAAATCTCCTAGTAATTAGTAATGGACAGTAATAAATAGAAAAACAGTGATTGATGAAAATAGAATCTCATATGCAATTAATATCAAATGGAAAGATATAATTATTAATTAGGCAAATATTATGTTTATTTTGAACACAACAGAATGCACTATACCCAGGACCTGGTACTCTGAAGCAACCCAGTGATTATGTATATTTCTTAGAAGCCAAAGGGGTTAGAAACAGAAAAATATTGTCTTCTCTTACATGAGAGAGAGTCCAATAGTTTTTTTAAAAAAATCAATAAATCCTCACTAGGTATTAGCCTCTTGTTAATTATTGTGGCTAGCAGGGAGTGCAAGTCAGTGTTAGCGCCTTAATTGATTTTTGGTTGATTTTTAGTTTCTTTTGAGTCCCTGTGGTCATAGCTGTAAAGATTGAGGTTGGGGCATAACCATTTTAATCTAAGAAACTCTCTTTCTCTTACCTTTTCTCTGCTGCCTAGGTACGCTGTGACTGCACCTCCTGGTCCAAAAATCAGGAGACCTGACTTTTGGCACAACTCCATAGCTATGTGATATGACCTTAACAAAATGACAGAAAATCTCTGTGCTTAAGATTACCTGTTTGTAAAACGGTTGCATTCATCTGTTCAGGCTGCTATAACAAAATACTATAGTCTGGGTGGATTATGCACAACAGAAGTTTCTTTCTTACAGTTCTGAGGGCTGGAAAGCTCAAGGTTGAGGGCCAATTGATTCAGGGTCTGGTGAGGGCCCACTTCCCAATTCATAGACCACTGTCTTCTGAGCCATATCACACTGTAGAAGGGTTGAGGGACTAATTTTAAGTGTGCTAATCCCATTCATTAAGAGCTCCACACTCATGATTTGATTACCTTCCAAAGACCCCACATTCTAATATGACCTTGTGGGTTAAGATTTCAACACATGAAATAATTTTGGAGAGACATAAACGTTCAGTCCTTTGCTTTGGCTCTCTCTCTCTTTTTTTTTTTTTTTTTTTTGAAGAGACAGAATCTTGCTCTGTCGCCCAGGCCGGAGTGCAGTGGCCTGACCTCGGCTCATTGCAACCTCTGCCTCCTGGGTGCAAGCAATTCTCCTGCTTCAGCCTCCTCAGTAGCTGGGACTACAGGTGCTCGCCACCACACCCAGCGAATTTTTTGTATTTTTAGTAGAGACGGGGTTTCACCATGGTAGCCAAGATGATCTTGATCTCCTGACCTCGTGATCAGCCCGCCTCGGCCTCCCAAAGTGTGGTTCTCTCTCTTTTTTTAAAAAAATTAAAGATTATGCTTTAATTATTTTAAAGCAGTGGACACTTGTCATTCAAATACATTTGTACAGAGAAGCCCCATATATTATGAAACTCATTTTCTCTGTTGAAAGGTTAGGGAGAAAGCTGAGTGCCTTTGATGCTGCCTGTACCACTTTATCTGCCTTGCTGCCTCTTGATAACCCTGGGAGTGTTTGAAGGAACCTCTGGGTGACAAGGAATACCCTTTGAAGAACACAAGATCAGATGACCTACATGCTCCCTTCCAGCTATATGGTATAGTTTTAACCCAAATTTCTGTAAAGATCCAGGAAGCCCTATGCTTATTTTTGTACCCATAATGAAAATCATTTGTAAATATAAGAGCTTTTATAGAAACATTCACTATATATTTTGCTTGTATTCAGTGGAGTAAAATTATTTTTAGAAATATGTGTGTGTATATACATAAATCTTAAGATATGTGTCTTCTTACTACGAGGTGATAAGAAAGTTATAATAAGATCACATGAAACAGTTTAGAATTTGACAATGCAATTCAATTCAGTTTCATTCAGTGAGCATTTATATAGCACCTACTGTGTAGAAGACACTGTGCAAAGCTGGATCTAAAGCTCCCAAGGGTTACAAAGACGAATGACAGACTCTGTCCTCAAGTTCTTTCTGATGTACTCCTTGTCAGAGATTTTAACTTTTTAATACATTCTAAGTGCAAGAAGTGTAACGTACCTAGGGACAAATTGGTTTGAAGCACATAGAATAAATAAATGAATGAATAAATGTCACTGAATAGGTCAAACGTCTTGTGGCCATGTATGGGCAATGTGTGCCAAGGGTCAAGTAAAAGTGTCCCCGAATGGAGAGCTATTCTGTCCTTCTTGTGTATTAATGTCGATCCATCTATACTAATGGATTTAGCATGAAAGGAAGCAAGGTGGGGGCGGGGAAGCGAGAGTCACTGCCTCTCAGACTTCCATCCTTCATTAATATTAATGCTGTCTTCAACCCGTGCAAGTTGGCACAACACAGCCTAAAAGCTTAATACAAGAAAAATAGTTCTGATGCTCCTGATTCATTGACATCAAGCACCAAACGATCTCCTGGTGTATACCATATGCCTTTATTTTTGTCCAACGAAGAAGAATTTCCCTTCAGTACAAGTTGGACACAGTAAGAGTTTTGTGTGTTCTCCCAAAAGTTTATTATTTCAGTTTTAAAACAATTTTCCATCTATTGGCCCACATTAACCCTGAACAAAAACAGACTTAGCTTGTAGGAATTAATGTGTTTTGTAAATCAGCATAAAATGAACCCTTCTTTTAATTAGTAAGTGTTTACTTGCATCCTTTGAATTCAATCCTGGGAGTCATTTGCCTGTAGGCCAGGAGCTCCGACAAGCCTACAGACAGGGGGAAACTCAGAATGTGTTTGTGTGATCAGCTCAGGGGGTTTGTGCCCAGATCTGTGTCTGGTGAGCAATTCTGTTCTGAATTTGTGAAATACAACGATCGAAACAATGTCATTATATGTCTTCCTTGGGCCAAACATGCTTTGGTAAGAACTCAGAATATTCACATACAATGTTAGAATAATCTCAGAGATAAAAAAAAATCAAGGTCTAGAGGTAATAAGACTTGTTCAAAAAATACTCAGTAAGCAATTGGCAAAGTTGGTAATTTCCAAGGCCTCCTGCCTGTCAGTGTAGTATTCTTTATATTCAAAAGATGTCTTTTACATTCCCCAGAGCCATAATCTGTGATTTAGAGACCCATTTTATTTCTAAGCGTGCTCAAACCAAAAAGAAAACAAAAGATTAAGCAGGTTTTTGCAACTATTACCTAATTCCACCGCAGCCTACCACTGCATCTGGCTTTTCATCTGCTCTTCAATCTTACTCAAAAGCAAACTCAAAGATAGTTGATGCCAGAAATAAAGCAAAAAATCAAGAAAAAAACACCTTCCTACAAAAAGCCCATAAAATGAATTTGAAAGAAAACAAATGGATATATTTCAGCTCTCTCTCCACTTCTCTTCTTCTATCGTACCTTCCTCTCCCATTTTCTCATCTAATATTAAAGTGTCTGCACATGAGGGCAGATACATGTGGCAAGAAAAGACACAGAAGGTGGCAAATGTTTCCTTTTCTTTCTTTTTCTTTTTAATATGAAGAGCTTTTCAGAATTTGCAGATGTTAGTACTTGGGTAATGGTGTCTTAGCTGTATTCCTGCACTGCATAGAGGTTTTGAGGGTGACTTGTTGATTTGTGCAGTTAGGGTATTTGATGCCGTGTCTGGGTGCAAGACAGACTGTGACTAGCAAGTGGCTTCTTCCGGAGGCCTGAGTCAGGGTCAGACTGGTAGTTGGGAGGTAAAAGACATTATACCGTGTTATCAATTCTTGTTCAAAGTCCTATTTTAATAGTTTAATGTTTACATCTAAATAGTCCCCCCCAAACCAACAAAACCCTTCAAATACCCTAACTTTTAGTGTCAGCCCTTTTCAAAGGCAGAGCAACTATTTATGGACGTCTTATGCTGTCAAAATTTACAAGCTATTATTTAAATCACAACTTATAATAATTCCTCAAAGTTAAAATGAAAAGTTTCCTAATATGAGAGCTGGTGGATGATTTTCAAGATTCATACTTCTCTTTCTTTTTAGAGGACAAAAGAAAGCAAAGCATAAAAAGAGAAATGGTTTTTAATACTGAGTAGAAAAACGCACTGTATGTGTAGAAAATATATGCTCCATTTGAATTCATATTTACGTGTTTTGTAAGCTCAAATAATATATGTTTTTCATTATTTTAGTAAAATTAAGGAATGGGCATTCAGCTATCTTTAAATTTTCATATTGCTCATGCTAGTTTAGGCATGCCAGATCTCTTTGGCATAATAAATTCCTACATGAGTATTGCACGGATACTAAGACACTGTAATATTTTTCTTTTAAATGTGAATTGAAGAAAAAATATTAATAGGTGCATTTTTATGTTAGCCATTATTAGAATTTACTAATGAGAAATCTGACATGCTATTTCCTATTGCTTTAATATGTTATATATTATAAAATGTTTTCCCACATTATAGGCGTTAATTGCACAATGTTAAAAAAAATCCTGTGTAATTCCTTGTGATTTATGGGCCTGCCATTGGTGACTAGGTGTGGGAGAACTTTGGCTTTTGTGGACTTGTTCAGGGAAAGGATGTGTGAAAAGTTGAGGAAGCCCAATTAGAGAAAGGCACTGAGAAAAATTTTAAAAAATCTATCCTGCTGAGAGGCAGGCATTTTTTCTGGATGACAAATGTCTGGAGTTCTGGGTTTTACAAAAAAAAGAGTGCTCACCCCCGGCCTCTTATCCTTTTGTCATGTAGGTAACCTAAGCTGTGGAAAAAGGGACCATCTGGAAAGAATGCTGCCGTTTCACAGAGCCAGCATTATTCTCTACCTCCCCTTCCTCTTCCTCTTTCTTTATGGATGGCAAACAGTGTTCAGATGACAGATTTTGGAAAATTGTCTTAGGAGACGCATTCTCAGGCAGTCCCAGTGTATTGGTATTTCGGATGTTTCTCTGCATTTTGTCACACGGTTCAGAAGGGTGATAGGCTTTCTGTGAACTGCTGGGCTTCAAGAAGGCTGTTATCTTCCACTCAGGTTTAATTGAGGAATTTATGGGATTTTGCCACCTTGTGAGGTAAGTTAGACATAAATGCCTTGTGATTTATACGTGAAAGATTTTTCATTATGTATCGACATAAATCTTATTAATCCACTACATTTCTAAGATGTCATGGTCAACTGAAGAAATTCTTCACCAGTTGTACTTCTAAATAAAAATTAAGTGCATTCTTCATTTTTTAATGATAGTCAGCATCTACTTATACTCTATCATGATATCACTTCATCTGCGTTGTCATCTTAAGTAGCATCCTTTTAATTGTTTCAGGTCAACAAATAAGGTTTAATAAAGAGAAATATACAAATTTTGCAGCTTATATTCTAAAATAGGTGCAATATTTTAGCCAATTAGTGGGAGTGAAAAACCGACTTGAGAAATAAATCTGTAAGTGAATGCTACTGGTTTTCAAAGGCGTCTTCTTGACAAGAATCAAATGAACACTATCTCTAAAAATCTAATCTGAAGGCAAAACAGATTTGTTAGTGTGATTATTAAAATAATTGCCACCTTCTGGTGTAAAGTGATGTCAACGGTGAACAATCAAGTAATGCCCTTTGCTTTGGTACAGTCAAGCACTCAAAGCTACCGTGAAATAGGATTGGACGGGACCTTTCATTTCATATGAGAATTAATTCTCTAAATGCAGTGGAGAGGAGGCAGCTTATTTTTTTCCCCCCAGCAAGCAGCTAGAAACGAGTCTGCGGGAGACCGTATTTTTTCTTACTCATTTCTTACTGTGTGCGTGTATGTTACCAAGTATCATGGCAAATAATTTATTTTTTTCAATATAGTTCCATCAGAAGAGAAAAAAATGGCAGAATTTTCCCAAAGGTCTTATGGCTTTAGAAAATTACACTTTGACATCTAAATTGTTTTCTAAGGACTGAATTAAAGGTCACATTTTTTTTCTCAACTGCAGTAAAAGCTTCACAGCTGCTTTGGGGTTCTCTGTAAGAGAGCAGAGCTCCATTCTGGATTTCCTACAGATCTCCCCAGGAAGAGTCCATACATGTGTAATTTGTGGCAAACCTCAGTTATGGAGACCAACTCTTCTCAAAAAGGTTGAGTTAGTAGCCATAAAGAGACAAGTGCCACGTATATGCAGTTACTGAATACCCTGCCCTGTATATTAAAAAGTGTTTTGAAAGAAACAATTCTATAGCTGAAGACCTCAGGTTTAAGAACTTACTGACTTTAAATGTATTCAGAATAAAGAAATAAATATTAAGTATGTGATTTTACATGTAAATTTCTGTCGTTTGCATCTCATAACATTATCTTTTGTGTCAAATCTGTTAACAATGCCTTTAACGTCTAAAATGAGGCACATTTACCACTTCTTGCACTTCTACAGTTGAAAAAGCAAATGCAAGACTGAAAAAAAATAAAAAATTAGGTGATCAATAACACATTTCTTCTCCATCAGATTATTTTTTCCATGTACAAAGTTCCTGTTTGATTTTTCAATTATTCAAAATGTCAGAATGATAGATATAAGAGAGTAACCAACTAACCAGGGAAATGTCTGCCTAATAATATTCAATATAAAGATTCCGAATGATGCTTTATGATGGATTAAACTTTCCCCTGTTCTGCCTCATTAGGGTTCTCCCAATTTGACCCAATCCAAACCTATTACTTAATACATATCTAACAGTAAAATTGCATAAATGTTCACTAGTACAATAGAAGCTAAATGAGCAGTTTCAGATAATTTAATTAAGTTATAGGTCTTCTAATATAATTCCTTAAGTATGTGAACTTTTAACTTGTGTTAACTCAATTTCCTTATGCTTTCATTTACCATTTGTTGGGGACATTACAGTGATTAGCCAAAGTCCTTCCAGCTACTAATGTTCTCCATAAATTTTGATTTAAATTGACTGTCACTTTCTCACTATAATAAAGTAGATATTTGACATCTCAAAAAAAGAGAACTGGTCTAGTATATTATGTTGCCAAGGAGTGGCACGTTTTTCTCTATCACACAGAATAAGCACCATTCAGAGTAGGCAGAATGAAGTGGATTGCGTACTACATATTCATAGACATGTACATTTTAGCATTTCTTGAAAAACTAGGCTCCTAGAGGCCTTTGGTATTGAAAACACACGTGGCATCATGTTCCCATCTAATTATTTTGTATTTGGTGGTTATCAATGTCAGCATTTAGGAACTCTCTGTATTACAATAGGAAGGTAGCAGCTCTTCTGTTTCAGCTGAGGTCAAAAGCAAGATTTGGCCAAGTGGACTAAGCTCAGATACTTCTCCCAAGCTTTCTCAGCTCAGATAACTAAAGAGGCAAATCATATAATTGTGCTTTGAAATTTTCAATTAATGTATGTGTTTTTCAATATTATATGTGTGTTGATAATTGCGAAAGCTGGGTGATGAGTACGTGAATGTTCATTATTGCTACGGTCTGAATGTTTGTGTCCCTGAAAATTCATATGTAGAAATTCTGACTCCCACGATGATGGGATTAAGAGGTGGGGCCTTTGGCAGGGGTGATTAGGTCATGAGGATGGATTCATGAATGGAATTAGTACCCTTATAAAAGAGATCCTAGAGAGCTGCCTTGCTCTTTCTGCCATGTGAGGACATGGAGAGAAGCACCTACGAACGAGAAAGCAGAAGCTGAATCTGCCGGCACCTTGATCTTGGACTTCCCAGCCTCCATAACTATGAGGGATGAATTTCTGTTGTTTATTAGCCACCCAGTTTGTAGTATTTTGTTGTAGTAGCTTGAATGAACTAAGGCAATTACAATATTCTCTCTACTTTTGTATATGTTTAAACAACCCTAAGCAAGTAAAATTATGTTCCCACAAATATATATCTACCCCAAACTCTCTTTAATTCCAATAAAATGACTCGGTCAATAGGGTTTTGGTATCATCAGTTACCATCCTTGAAGTTATCTAGTCACTCCATATACAAAAGCCTCAGTTCAGTGCCCAGAGTAACCTAAAAGACACAGGAATAGTAACTTTTTTTTTTTCCTAGGTTCAGTGCTAGAATTTCTGCATTGGATGGATCAGGAATCTACGGGGAGCCAAGTCACTTAAAAGTATCAGGTATGCTGTAGGATAACTGCTTGCAAGGGACAGGAAATGTCAGCCCCTCTGGCTAATGGTTTTCTCTGACAGTTTCCCATAAAACCACTGCTTCTGCAATGTGTTTGGCATTGGGCTTGACTAGAGACAGCCTTCTTCTTCTTTTTTTTTTTTTTTTTTTTTTTTGAGGTAGAGCCTCACTCTGTCACCCAGGCTGGAGTGCAGTGGCATGATCTCAGCTTACTGCAACCTCCGCCTCCCAGGTTTAAGCGATTCTTCTGCCTCAGCCTTCCGAGTAGGTGGGACTACAGGCACGTGCCATCACGCCCGGCTAATTTTTATATTTTTAGTAGAGATGAGGTTTCACCATATTGGCCAGGCTTGTCTTGAACTCCTGACCTCATGATCCACCTGCCTCGGCCTCCCAAAGTGCTGGGATTACATGTGTGAGCCACCACACCCGGCCTGAGACATCCCTCTTTGAAGCACTTGGTGCCCACAAAATATAACACTCAATTCTGGAAACTTCTTGGCACCTATTCAAGAAGAGTATTACCTAAGTAGTCATAAGATTAACTAACATTTATTGGGAGCTTACTCTATGTTAAGCAATTTGTAAGCATTTTTTTTCATCTGGTCTTACAACTTTAGAATTAGCAACCATTATGATTCTTGTTTTACAAATGGGACAGCTGAGGCACAGTGAAGTCTCCTAAATTACCAAAGGTGGCAAAGCAAGGCAGCGATACTTAGTCTTCTTTGTTTTTTTTTGAGACAGGGTGTCGCTCTGTCACCCAGGCTGGAGTGCAGTGGTGTCATCACTGCTCACTGCAGCCCTGGCATCCTGGGCTCAAGCAATCCTCCTGCTTCAACCTCCTGAGTAGCTGGGACCACAAGCACATGCCACTATGCCCAGCTAATTTTTAATTTTTTATAAAGGCGGGGCCTCCCTACATTGCCTAGGCTTGTCTTGAACCCCTGGGCTCAGGTGGTCCTCCTGCTTTTGCCTCCCACACTGCTGGGATTACGGGCGTGAGCCACCATGCCTGGCCTGCCCAACTTTGAATTGAATGTTCTGTCATTACATGAGAGCAGCCAGGTTATATCCCTGTTTCACTGGATGGATGATAATATAGTGAGGCTTCCATGCATGTTTATGAATGTTGGATAGTACATTTAAAAGTACATACATTTTTATAGCACAAGTAGTACCTGTTACTGAAAAATTTAAACAAAATTGTTAATCTAAACATAGAAAATAAAAATTATTACTATTTTCACTACCTAGAGATCACTACTTTTAAGATTTCACTTTACACTCAAGTCCTTTCTACACCTGTTTTAAAAATAGAAATTGAATTATACTGAGCACATTCTTTTATAATCTAGTATTTGATTTAATAATTTCTCATAAGTATCTTCCAATGTCTTGAAACATATTTCTATAACATCTTTTTTAATGACTGTGTAATTGAATATTTTGATTTTGAAAGAAGTCAAGGTACAATATTTTACAGCTCCAAGTCCAAACCTGAATTTCACATCTGGCCTCAGGTGGAACTATTTCCACATCCTTACTTGCAAAGAGTTTTGAAACCTGGGTTAGGCAGAGGTGACCGAGGATCAGCGTATTGCAAGAACAGATGCACCCACACACAGAGCCCACTATTCAAGCTCCTTGTCCTTCTTCAGTATCTCTGCATGGTTAAGACGAGCGGATTGTTTTACATCTAATAATTCTGTAACTGGGTACTCCTAGGTAACAGGGTACAATAATTGGCTAACAGTGAAGTTGCATGAAGCCGTGGGAGGAAGGGGCAAAGGATTCTTGACATGTAGTAGAGAGCTTTGGTCACTTAGTTTCTTTTGCTTTCCTTGCTGACTCAGCCTGAGGGTAAAGGGTGAAGTGACATCTTTACTGAGACCTTGACTCAGCCTGAGGGTAAAGGGTGAAGTGACAGCTTTACTGAGACCTTCCCAGTCAGATGCAATAGGATTGACTGAAAGCTCTCAGAACGAAACGAAATTCTCCTATCTGGGCAGCACGTGCTGGCCAGAGAAATGACTGATGGGGAGTCAACTCTGCACTACTGCTGGACAACAATTTCAACATCTCATTTAAAGCTAAAGCAGTGAGTTAAGGTGGTTTCCGAATTATGTATTAAACTCAGCTTCTAGATGTAGTCCTGGTTGCGTATTTCAGCTAAACGTCTCTCTGAAACATCAATGTCCACAAATCATGGCTCCTGCTCTCTTACTTGCTGGTCTGGTTGTCACTTCCTATAACTCTTCACTCTTTTTTTTTTTTTTTTTTTTTTGAGATGGACTCTTGCTCTGTCACCCAGGCTGGAGTGCAGTGGCATGATCTCGGCTCACTGCAAGCTCCACCTCCTGGGTTCATGCCATTCTCCTGCCTCAGCCTCCCAAGTAGCTGGGACTACAGGGGCCCACCACCACGCCCGGCTAATTTTTTGTATTTTTAGTAGAGACGGGGTTTCACCGTGTTAGCCAGGATGGTCTCGATCTCCTGACCTCGTGATCCGCCCACCTCGGCCTCCCAAAGTGCTGGGATTACAGGTGTGAGCCACCGCGCCCGGCCAACTCTTTACTCTTGACTCTGGTATTCTAGCACCTAATATTGAATTTTCAATATCAAGCTATTCTCTACTTCCTTGCTCTTCATCCTTTTTCTTGCACCATGAAAACCTCTGCTTCCCTAAAAGTACACAAAGTCTGCCAGCAATTTTGACAAAAGCACAAATTATTACTCATTGTCCATTGGGGAGTACTTTGTTCTATCAACCTCTTTCCCGTGTCAAAGCCTCAGTTATACTCTTACTAATCATCACTAATGGACATTGTGGTGTTAGCTGCAATCTTCAGATTCATCAAGACCAACTCTCAAAATACTCCCTGGCTTAGTGGCTGGTGCCAAGAGTAGGTCTTGGCACCTGAATCTCTATATAAACTCTCTCTTCCTTCCAGCATGACCTTCCCATTCTACTTCACCCCATGCTTTCTTCCATTCATTTCCACCACTAATAATATCACCCAAGTCCTGTTAAAATTGCTTCTGAAATACATCTAAAATGTATTCCCCTCTCTCTCTCTATTTCCTCTGCTCCCCACCCCCTAGCTCAGGCCACACTGCTCTATTACTTGGATGTCTGCAGTAGCATACCAACTGGCCTCTTCACACTGACACAGTTCCTCCCCAGATCAGTTTTCCACAGCAGTGAGAAGGATTGTTTTAAAAAATGTCAATGTATTCACGTTAAAATCTTTATGTGGCCTATGAGTAGGATACTCAGATGTCCAGTTTTGTTTTTTTGTTTTTGTTTTTGAGATGGAGTCTTGCTCTGTTGTCCAGGATGGAGTGCAGTGGCATGATCTCAGCTCACTGCAATCTCCACCTCCCAGGTTCAAGCGATTCCCCTGCCTCAGCCTCCCAAGTAGCTGGGACTAAAGGTGCACACCACCACACCTGGCTAATTTTTTGCATTTTAGTAGAGACAGGGTTTCACCATGTTGGCCAAGATAGTCTCGATCTCCTGACCTCATGATCCACCCGCCTCGGCCTCCTGAAGTGCTGGGATTACAGGTGTGAGCCACTGCACCCGGCTGTTTTGTTTATTTTTTGAGACAGGGTCTTGCTCTGTCACCTAGACTAGAATGCAGTGCCACAGTCACCGCTTACTGCAGCCTCAAACTCCTGGGCTCAAGTGATCCTCCCACCTCAGACTCCCAAGTAGCTGGGACTACAGTCATGGGCTGGTTTATTTATTTATGTATTTATTTTTGTTGTTAGTTGAGATTAGGTCTCGTTACCTTGCCCAGGATCATATATCCAATTTGCTGGAAAGATACCAGTTTTTGCTTGTTGTAATGATTCATAATGCCTCATTTACTGTCAAGAGTGTTCTGCTTTAGAGAATAAATTATATGGTTACATTACCTATGAGGCCACACCTCAACGAGCCCCCATCCACAGTGGGACAGGCCACTGCAAGGACAGTGCCACGCCCCCTCCCATCCAGGATCCTTGTACATGCAGTTCCTTCTTTTAGGAATGTTATTCAACCCCTTTTTCCTTTCAATCTAATTTTTACTTACTCTTCAGCTCCCGCTAGAAAACAAGCTCCACCAAGGCAGGAACTTCTGTCTGCTTAGATTTCCACTATATTCCAAGTGCTTAAAATAATGCCTGGCAAATAATATGTACTGAATTGGTTGAATAAATGGATCTTGATTCAAGCATTACTTCCTCAGGGAAGCCCTTCCTGCCCTTCCTTCCTCTACCTGCCCCAGTATTTGTTTGCTTTCTTTGTGCAATGTTGTTTAAAAATTATGTACTTTCTTTCAGAGATTTTATCTCAATTTATGATGATACAATCATTAGTTCACTAGACTTTGACTTCAACTGGAGCAGGGGCCATTTCCATTTTGCTTTTTTTTATGTTTGTGCCACATACTGTCCCACAAATAGTGTTACATGAATAAATGAATGAATATTATGACAAAAGCACTATATAAGGCATAGCAATCCCAAGAAAAATTAGATATGGCTGATTCTCTAGAAGCTTATAATTTATTTGAAGTGGAGAAAACCCAAAAATATACAAGTCGGTGGCAGTACAAGACAATGAACTGACCCAAAGGATTTTAGAACAAAAGACTCTGTAAATGATATAGATCAACCCTAATTCATCATAGCAGCATTAAGTGGATATCACACAACGATGGCGAGAGTAATATGAGGAGATAGCTGGATACCAAGTACTTGTAGATGTTCAGAAGTTGAAAAATGCTCCTGTGTCCGTGACTGTCAAGGAAAGGTTATGGAAGAAGTCAACTTGAATTGAGTTTTGAGGGATTTATTCTCTAATGAACAATTTATTATCTATTATATAATAATAGCAAGAAGACTCTGTCCTTGTCCAAGCAGGGCGAGAGGTTGGCAAACTGCACTTTCCAGGCCAAATCTGGCCACCTGTTTTTATAAAGAGCTTTATGGGAACATGGCCATCCCTATTTGCTTACATCTTGTCTATGGCTGCTTTTGAGCAGATGAGTACTTGCAACAGAGATCATAGGGCCCACAAAGCCAAAAGTATTTCTTATTTGGCCCTTTACCAAAAAGGTTTGCCAATCCCTGAGTTAAACTGTCAGGGTTGGGTGGAGGAGACAGCCATACGGCCCCCAAAATTAAGAGATATGTGTTTAGAAGAGACATGGCAGAAGCTTCGTAGAAGAGTAGTAGAAGAGAACACGCAGCATGAGGAGCCCAGAAGAAAGGATATGTGAGTGATGCCTTGAAGGATCAGGTGGTCACTGGAATTTGATTATAAAAGAGAAAGAGGCTGGGCGTGGTGGCTCACGCCTGTAATCCCAGCGCTTTGGGAGGCTGAGGCAGGCGGATCACAAGCTCAAGTGATCGAGACCATCCTGGCCAACATGGTGAAACCCCATCTCTACTAAAAATACAAAAATAAGCTGGGCGTGGTGGTGGGCACCTGTAGTCCCAGCTACTCGGGAGGCTGAGGCAAGAGAATCGCTTGAACCCGGGAGGCGGAGGTTGCAGTGAGCTGAGGTATTGCCAGCCTGACAACAGAGCAAGACTCTGTCTCAAAAAAAAAAACAAAAGAAGAAGAAGAAGGAGAAAGGGGCTGGGCATGGTGGCTCATGCCTATAATCCCAGCACTTTGATTGTGTGAGGCCAGGAGTTCGAGACCAGCCTGGGCAACATAGTGAGACCTCATCTCTATAAAAAAATTAAATTAGGCATTGTGGGCCGGGCGCGGTGGCTCATGCCTGTAATCCCAGCACTTTGGGAGGCCGAGGCAGGTGGATCACTAGGTCAGGAGATCGAGACCACCCTGGCTAACACGGTGAAACCCCGTCTCTACTAAAAATACAAAAAATTAGCCGGGCGTGGTGGCGGGCGCCTGTAGTCCCAGCTACTCGGAGAGGCTGAGGCAGGAGAATGGCGCGAACCCGGGAGGCGGAGCTTGCAGTGAGCCGAGATCGTGCCACTGCACTCCAGCCTGGGCGACAGAGCGAGACTCCGTCTCAAAAAAAAAAAACAAAAACAAAAACAAACAACAACAACAAAAAAAAATTAGGCATTGTGTTACACATCTGTATTTCCAGCTACTTAGGAAGCTAAGGTGGGAGGATTGCTTGAGCCCAGGAGTTCGCAGCTACAGTGAGCTATGATCACACCACTGTGCTCCAGCCTGGGCAACAGAATAAGTCACTACCTCTTAAAAAGAAAAGGATAGAAGATATACAAAGAACTAAGGTGAGACTGCAGGAATGTACAGATTTTATTTGAAGGGAAAATGCATAGAATTTCCAGTTTGGGCCACAGGTTCCCGTTGGGAAGCACAGGATGAAACTTTGTAGAGTGAGACTGCAGGGACTATGCAGAGCCTTGAGTGCAGGGCTGAAACATTTGAAATTCACCAAGAAGGTCATGGGGAGATGTTGATGGCTCTTGTCCAGAGCAATGACAGAAGAAAAGGAACGCATGTTTTGATTCTGAGTCTGACGATCTGGATTGGGAGAAAATCTGGGGGACCACAGAGGCCATCTCTTGAAGAAGACAGAAGAAGTTGGAGAGTTGAGAGCAAATTAGCCTACAGACAGGTCTTGCTTTGTCCACACGTTGTTTGAAGATTATTAAAAACCAACTGTCGGCCGGGTGTGGTGGGTCATACCTGTAATCCCAGCACTTTGGGAGGCCAAGGCGGGCGGATCACGAGGTCAGGAGATCGAGACCATCCTGGCCAACATGGTGAAACCCTGTCTCTACTGAAAATACAAAAATTAGCAGGGCGTGGTGGCATGCACCTGTAGTCCCAGCTACTCGGGAGGCTGAGGCAGGAGAATCGCTTGAACCCAGGAGGCAGAGGTTGCAGTGAGCCAAGATTGCATCACTGCACTCCAGCCTGGGTGGCAGAGTGAGACTCCATCTCAAAAAAAAAAAAAAAAGAAAAAAAAAGAAAACCAACTGTCTGCTGTTTTACATACAAATTTAGATTTCTGCCACTCTGCCACGTCTGAGAAAAATCACAGTCTCTGGCAGTACTGCGCCTGCTTCTTGCATGGTAACAGTGGGTTGGAGCTGAGCCATGCTGTGTGGAGTTGGCCCCATCAGGTGCCACTCTGGCCATCTGTAACCGTGTAACATAACCCCCGTGGACACTGGAATTTGCAGCCTCTTATGCCATAATCTGGACATAAAGTTTGAAACAGTCCTTAATTGAATGGGAGCCAACACATTCACCTTTCTTGTCCTGCCCTGATCTCTTAGCCACTGACTGTTCTTTTTGAAGTTTTCTGAAGATCCACCTCCTTCATTTTTAAACACTGCATTTGTTTTTGTGTTGTAGACTCTTAATTGGAGTGTGACAGATCTTGTGAACATGTGCCTGAGGACATGACCTCTGATTTAATTCTATTGTGACATCTTTCTCTCTTTCCTCCCTCATTAATTTCTCGCAGACCACATCTTACCTGCAAACCAAACATTCTGACCCCACTGCTGCCCCACACCACCTCATTTCTTAATCTTGTAGTTTCCATCTTTCTTTCTTGCTTAAGCAACAATAGCTGTTGTTTGTGCTTTTCAGCAGAGTTTGAGTTTTAATTCTCCCTCAAACAAAAACTCTTTCTCCCAAGAAAGTTTTAGAGGGTAGCTTGTGTTACATTCTCAAGAGAAGACTTTAAATTCCTTCACACGTCTTTCTCCCTTTGCCTGGCTATTAAAAATAGGCTTCAGTGCATTTTGACTCTTGGTGATGTGTGAGTCAAAGGCAGGTAGATGCTATAAAATGACAGTTCATCTATTGCCACTCCTGCTGGGTTAGGGTGCCTCCCACTACCTTGCCTGGGACACTGCTTCCTGCTGATGCACCCACAGCTCCATAAACAGGCAGCAGAGCCCACAGTGGATTCTGCTGAGCAAGTGGTACAGACACACGTCTGTTTATAAAGCCTGGTTGTGATCTGGTTACATGTGTTTTATGTTTCGAGGAAAATGATTTGGCCCTTGTAAAGCAGTTTAGCCATAATTCTGTGTCAAAAGCAGCCTATAACAGAGCTGGGACCCTGCCAGATGACTTAATAACTAATTTATATTATTGTGTTAAAATGCATATTATAACATTTCTGAGCTGTTGAGTATCGAAAAGTCAGAGGAAAACCTTATCCTATTTGGAAAAAGCCAGCCACAAACTTAACTTCTTCCTGCCTTGTCTGCAAAGTGAAGGGGTTAAAGTAGATGATCTTGAGGTGCCTTTGTGCCAATTCTGTGAACAAAGAGGGGGATGGTGAAGCTGCATTGTCCATAGGGAATTTGGGTTTTCATGATGCCTGAGCCAAATTTCCTGGACCAAGAAGCTGCTGAAAGGCCCAATTTCTCCCTGGGGTAAGGACTGAGATGGGGCAAGACTGAGTAGTTACACAGAGAACCTGTGTGATAACGTGGAAAAAAGTGTGGATTTTGACTTCGGACAGACTAAGGTCCCTATTTTTTGAGCTCTTCAACCTCATGGTTCTTTAACTCAGCTTCTCTGCCTTTTGGTTTCCTCTCTTGCTACATGAGGGCAACACCTTTTGTATTAGTTTGCTTGGGCTGCCATAACAAAACACCACAGACTGGATGGCGTAAACAACAGAAATGTATTTTCTGACAGTTCTGAAGGCTAGAAGTCCAAACTCACGGTGTTGGCAGGGTTAGTTTCCGGTCAGGGCTCATTCCCCAGCTTGCAGATGGCCACCTGTTCTCTGTGTCCTCACATAGTGATATGGTTTGGCTGTGTCCCCACCCAAATTTCATCTTGAATTGTAATCCCCGTAATCCCCACATGTTGTGGGAGGGACCCACTGGGAAGTGATGGATCGTGGGGCTGGTTTCCCCCACGCTGTTCTCATGATAGTGAGTGAGTTCTCACAAGATCTGATGGTTTAAGCGCCTGGCATTTCCCCAGCTTGCTTGCACTCACTGTCTCCTGCTGCCTTGTGAAGAGGGTGCCTGCTTCTGCTTCGCCTCCTGCCATGATTGTAAATTTCCTGAGGCCTCTCCAGCCATGCAGAACTGTGAATCAGTTAAACCCCTTTTCTTTATATAAATTACCCAGTCTCAAGTATGTCTTTATAGCAGTGTGAGAACAGATTAATACACATGGCCTGACCTTTGGGCCTCTGGTGTCTCTTCTTTTACCTACAAGGACACTAGTCCTATTGGATTAGGGCTTCACCCTTATAATCTCATTTAACCTTAATTACCTTCCTAAAGGCCCTATTTCCAAATACTGTCATGTTGGGGGTTAGGGCTTCAAAATGCAAATTTTGGGGAACACAACTCAGTCCACAGCACCTATCTTAGAGGACTGGCATGAAGATGAGACAGAGGAAAATGAGATGACACACAAAAAGTCTTTCATCAAGTTCCCAGGCCATTGCAAAGCCCTACCCAGAGCCACAAATACAACCCAAAGAATATGTCACCTTAAGAAGCTGTTCAGGCCTCATGATATGTTTGATATGAGAAAAAGATTAAGCAGCAGTTGATAACTTTGAGGTTTACTATGCAAGATATCTGATTATGCCTAGAGTGGAAGTATATATTTCTTTAAATATTGTTTCAAATACTTTATTATCAATAATTAGAAATTTATTTGGTTTCAAGAATTAGCTAAGGTTTCGAGGTAAAGCAAAATTGATTGGATAGAGAGCTGCTGTTCACTGCCTACCCTTTGGAGGCTGGAAGTCCAAGCTCAAGGTGTTGGCAGGGTTAGTTTTAGGTTAGACATTGCTTACTGCTACAGTGTACCCTATGAGTCAGCATTGACTGCCGGTGTCCACCCTACTGAAAAGAGCAGCCAGATTGTGAGTGCAGTGGAGACCCAATGCTTGATTTCATGAACAATGTCTATGCTGTTGTTTCCTAGAAGAAATACTGGAGAGCTAGTATCTGTATGGGTGAGAGTGAAAAAATACTCCAGATAGTCCTTGATAGCTGAAAAGTATCCCACAAGGCAGTTAAGCAGTAAGGATTATCATCATGCAAGGAAAGGTAGAAAGACAAGACAACTGGGCAGCCAGAAATGGCTTCGAGCCATGTATGAGTGATCAGACAGTGATGGATTATCTGTCATTTTTACTGAAACAAACCCCTAACAAATAAGAACATTCCTCTGCAATGTGTTGACATGGGCTCAAAGGTTAGTGTTTTGTTTTGTTTGTTTGTTTTGGTTTTGGATTTTAGATCACTTTAAAGAATCTTTTGAATATGATGTTAGGTTTCTGTAACCATAAAATTACATTTAAAAGGCCCTGAAGTATAGCAGTTGGCCAAAAAAGGAAGTGATTAAGAACTATCCTTGGTGTTCGACAGATCAGTAGGGTGACTATTGTTGACATTAATGTATTGTACATTTTGAAATAGCCAGGAGAGAACAATTCGAATGTTCGTAGCATAAAGAAAAGATAAATATTTAAGGTGCTATATATCTCAATTACTCTCACTTGATTATATAAATGTATCAGATTATCACAGGTACCCCCAAATATGTACAAAACTAATATGTAGCAATAAAAAAATAGAAAAAATGAAAAACTGTTATGGGTGTCAATATCAATGATTAAGAAGAAATATCAGCCAGGTGAGGTGGCTCATGCCTGTAATAACAGCACTTTGGGAGGCTGAGCTGGGCTGATCATGAGGTCAGGAGTTCGAGACCAGCCTGGCCAACATGGTGAAACTCCGTCTCTACTAAAAATACAAAAATTAGCCAGGTGTGGTGGCAGGCACCTGTAATCAAACTGCTTGGGAGGCTGAGGCAGGAGAATTGCTTGAACCCGGGAGATGGAGGTTGCAGTGAGCTGAGATTGTGCCATTGCACTCCAGCATGGGCGAATGAGCAAGAGTCCATCTCAAAAAAAAAAAAAAAAAAAGAAAAGAAATATCATCATTTAAGTCTAAATAATGGGAATGGGAAAAAAGAACTAAGCACACTTTGAATCTGCAAGAAAAATGTGTAATTAGGCAGGATCCTGGAGGTAGCAGGTATTGGAATAAGTATAATTGTTCACATTTGGAGATGCCTCAAGCCATTCCTGAGATAATCCATAAACTCCAACCACTAGTGTGAGTTTACGAAGCAACGTGTCAGGCGCTGGCTCAAGTAAGAACTTATTTGGAAAATAAAACATCCATCTATGTGAACATATCCATAGTCTTGAAATACTATGCTCTTCCTGAATTTATTTTTGCCAAGTTTTTGTTCTTCTTGGGAAAAAGGGACCAATG
This sequence comes from Symphalangus syndactylus, assembly GCF_028878055.3. Taxonomy (NCBI): domain Eukaryota; kingdom Metazoa; phylum Chordata; class Mammalia; order Primates; family Hylobatidae; genus Symphalangus; species Symphalangus syndactylus. The sequence goes on along the minus strand of NC_072426.2, from coordinate 155,255,700 downwards.
CTTTGCTTGATTCAAGCGTCAGTAGCTGGAGATGGCTTTGAAAGTGGGTCCTGAGGTTTCTGCACTTATCCTCAAGAGGGAAGTTGGTGCATTGGCTGGAATGGAGGTGAAAGGAGTTCTGAAGTTCAAGTCCTTGGAAGAGGAAGAGAGCAATGTCAACAGAAGCAATGAATGGAAAATTGCTCTGAAGGAACCAGAAGTTAGACATAGAGGAAAGGTACCCCCAAATTGTAGCAACTGAGGATGTTGTGCAATATCTGTACCTCTGTCTACGGCCCGAGTCATCTTTCAGACAGTACACTTCTCAATCATTGGAATTAAGAGAAATAAGTAACTGAAAATCTACTAGCTTTTATTAACCTGGCTTCTTAGATTTTTGTATGACTGACTCGTCTGTCACTGCTTTACTCTCCCATTCTATGTTTTTCTTCTGTGTATATGTGTATTCTGCTTTTTTTGACACAGAGTCTCACTCTGTCACCCAGGCTACAGTGCAGGGGCACAATTTCAGCTCACTGCAACCTCCAACTCCCAGGTTCAAGCTATTTTCCTGCCTCACCCTCTCAAGTAGCTGGGATTATAGACGTGTGCCGCCACGCCCAGCTAATTTTGTATTTTTAGTAAAGATGGGCTTCGTTATGTTGGCCAGGGTGGTCTTGAACTCCAGACCTCAAGTGATCCACCCACCTCGGCCTCCCAAAGTGCTAGGATTACAGGTGTGAGCCACCGCACCCAGCCTATACGTGTATTCTTAAATCTTCAATTCAAAACCTTCTATTTGTAAGGCATTAGCTGAGACTGTGGAACTATGCAAAAATAAGTAAGATGCTTTGTCTATGCATAAAGCACTTAGAAGCAAGGTGGGGAGATGGACATGAGCATAACTAATGGTGCATCGTCCCTACCCACAGCTATGGCCTGCCTCCCACCTGTGCCTCCATCAGAAATTCAGACACCCGGAATTTCTTGCAGACCTATAATATACTGGGGCTTGTCATGCCTCTGTATCTCCACACAGTCTGCAGCCTCTGCCTAGAAACATTCTTAACTTCCTTCTTCTCTTTACAAACCCTTATTTAATAATCACCTCAAGTATGACCTCTGGGAAGCTTTCCCTGACATCCCAGCTTGATGTCAATGATCCTAAATATCATGCTATAGGATTACAATGCCTTGCATTACAATAGTCTGTTTAACTGGCTGTCCTTACCTTGAAGAAGAGGGGACAGAAACTCCTCCCTTCATCTGTAGCCTTATTGTCTGGAATGTAGAGAGTTAGAAGGTCTTTCAAGATTTCTGAGCAGAGGGAGAGCTGTCACGACCTAATTCTCTGATCTCTTGTGTGTGCAAGAGTGTGTGTATGTGTGTGTGTGTGTTTATGCATCTATGTATGTATTTTCCTGAGGGATGTCCCAGGTTTGGTAATAAGAAGAAAGCACTGACATTTACTTGGTGTGTAATACACCTGCAGAATTTTGAAAATAAAGGGTTTGAACACAAGACTAAATCTGACAAAGGGGCAAATAAATAAAAATGGGGTGCATATTCTAGTTGAGGGGCCCAACAAGGAAGCATCGGTGATATATGGCAGAAGGGGGCTGGAAGGAATTCCTGGAAATTTGGTTCTGATCAAGTCCTTCCTGCTCATCTCTTCTAATTACAATGAGCAAGATGAGGCCCAAGGAAGAGGGTATTGAAAATGTTGAATTCATTTCACGATGTTATGATACAAAACAATGTAATATAACATCAAAATACTGTACCATGGAATGCTGAGATTTTAATGCCAGAAAGGAAATAGGAATATTCAGCTCTCCATGAAATAAATTATACTTTTGCTGCCTTGTTTATTATTCTCTTTTTTTCAGAGTTACCTCTGCAAATTCTTTAAATTCAGTTTTTACTTTGCTTATTACTGGGTCTATTGCTGGCATGCAACTAGTTAGTTTTATCAGTTTCAGTCTCACCCATGAAGGTTTTTTTCTTTTTCTTACACTGAATCACAAGCTGAGATTTTCTAATATTGTGTTTGATTTCATTTTGTTATGCTTTTTTCTATCATATTCTTCTAATTTTTAAAATCTCTTTTCCATGTGGAGGCTTCTCTAAAATCTAACACCTATTAATTTGTATCGATTTACCTTTATTTTAGGATATTATAAAATGTTCATTTTTAATGTTTGTACTCATAGGTAATGCATATCATTAAGTTTTAATCTTGATCTTTAATACATTTATTCGTTTTTCACTACCAAAATTCTTCATGTTTAGAGATTACTCAAATATTTTGTAGGGTTCATTAATATGCATCACCAGAAATATGTTTTTATTTACAACATTCTTGTGTACATGTGTGGGTAAGACCTATTACCAAAATATTTTAGAGAAATTACAATAAAAAGGAAAGGTTCATCTTCTTATTTAAAAGTTAATTAAATATTCTTTTATGATATAATTCTGGAAGGTGTTTTCATCAAGCAGGAAAAATAATACATTTCTTGCTTTTTTTCGTATTTCATTTGCATTAAGACAGTTTAATTGCTATAATGAAAACCTTTCCTTAATTCTCATCTTAGGAACCAAAAAATGTTTATTGCTTAGTAGTAGCAATGTAGGGTTTTTTTTTGTTTTTTTTTTTTTAATGTGATTCATCCTAAAACTCCACATGGAGGTAGCATTTGTTTTTTTAACTTTAAAAGATAAAGATTCTGTATCCTCATTATTTGCAAGAATGGGAAACTTCTTACAAACTTCCCGCTGTCATCCTCAAACCCATAATTTTGCAACCACTGTATAAGTGGGAAGCACAAATATGGATGTCTTTGCCCTGCTCACTCTCCTGGCTCCAAATCCATTAAAAAGGTGCCTTATTCTATCCGCAGGGGGTTTGGTGGAACAAACATAGGCTTTGGGGTTAGACAGAGGTAACATTCAAATCATCACTCTGCCACCCATCAACTACAGAACTACCGGAACTCTCTGAGTCTCAACATCTGTCTAAACTGGGGCTAACATCACTGCCAATTTTAAGGAATTGTCTCATGAATGGTATACCCAGCATGGTGCCTTATGTAGAAGGCATTCCAGAAATCGCTAGTTCTCTTTCTTGGCAGCCACAATCCACTAATGCAATGCAAACAGTTACAGCTAAAATCATGATAATGTGACTGCACTGGAAAAAAAAATGACCCTGAAAAAGCCTCGATAGAGAAATCAGACTGCCAGTTAATGGTAACACAAACTTTTTCAACATAATTAAAACATGTTTTAAAGTAAGTAGATTGAAATCATCCTATACTGCAGAGACCAGGAATGGTTAGTCCCTAAGCAAAGCAAGGGAGGCCCTCCACATATGAAGGGCCTTGGAGAAATCACCAATATTCCAGCAACGGAGAGTCAGCTCTATCTCAGGAGGCAGAAACTAGGTTTCTTCAGGTAACTTAGAGCTCTTAAAAGCCCACTTGGGGTTTCCTCTATCCTTTGCAGCTCCTGGGATTTAAAATCGACAGGAAGATTATTTTTTAATTATTACCTTGGGTTGTGTCTCCCAAAGCCTCGGTCAGGCACATTGTGAGTTGATGATAATGCCGTATTACCTTTTTATTTTGGCCTCAAACTCACACTAAATACACGCAGTAATGTCTTTGTAGCCTTCAGTCAGGTGCACTGAACCCCGAATGATGGGGTTTGGGGAGAAACTCGTTTATGGCCATGAACAAGCTGCTGAAGTTTCATGCAGCGGAACACTATCAGGTCCTTTCCTGAACACTCCATTCATCTGAGATGTGTCCCTGCCACAGATGTCATATCTAGTTTCTGCAGTTGTATTTCAGCATCACTCAGCAATGAAGAGATAAGGTAATATCTCTAAAAGTTCCTGAAAGGAATGCTGCCGGGCTCTCATCCCTGAAGTCTTACTCTCCTTCTGTTCAGGTCCGAAGGGCTGCAAATGTAAAGGAAGGATGGCAGATAGAGGGGGAAAGACAGAAAGGACCCTCGGACTGGCTGGAGATAAGGAGGCTCCCGGAACAGAGGTATCCACAGTAGGTCCTGGCAGAGCCATGGTCAGTGAAAGGGGATATCAAAGTGTCACTGAAAAGTGTGGCCTGGCATCTGCTAATGTGTCCTCTGTGTTCAAGCTTATATATACACATATACGTATATATATTTACATATATATATACATATATATGTATATATTTGAAATGGAGTCTCGCTCTGTCTCCCAGGCTGGAGTGCAGTGGCGCGATCTCGGCTCACTGCAGCTCCGCCTCCCGGCTTCACGCCATTCTCCTGCCTCAGCCTCCCGAGTAGCCGGGACTATAGGCGCCCGCCACGGCGCCCAGCTAATTTTTTTGTATTTTTAGTGGAGACGGGGTTTCATGGTGTTAGCCAGGATGGTCTCGATATCCTGACCTTGTGATCCGCCCGCCTTGGCCTCCCAAAGTGCTGGGATTATAGGCATGAGCCACTGCGCCTGGCCCAAGCTTATATATATATTTTTTACCATAATTCTTACTTTAAATTGTGCAAAAATAAATAAATAAAATTTAAAAGAGCCTTAGACAGAGAATCAGGACTTTTTTAGTCTCCATTCTTAAATTCGTTCCCTAATGGACTTGATTAAAGCCGCACATCGAGCCTGTGGTGGAACCCAGACCATTGTCCAAATCTCCTTATCGTTGTTGTTGTTATTGACATCATTATTACTAGTTAGTATTTACAGACTGAGTATTGTTTTCTTTGCAGTATGCTAAGTACATTACACACATGAAAACGTTTGAGTTGACTTGAGTAGACATTTCTCCAAGAAGGTATACAAATGGTCAACAAGCACATAAAAAGATGCTTGACGTCATCAGGTGTTAGGAAAATGCAAATGAAAACCAAAAGGAGAATCACCTTATACTCAGTAGGATGGTTGGAATATTAGAAATGGGGAAAAAGTGTTGGTGTGGACGTGGAGAAACTGGAACCCTTGCGCATTGCTGGTGGGAATGTAAAACTGTAATTGCTGTGAAAAATTGTTTAGCTGTTCATCAAAAAGTTAAACATAGAATTACCATATGACCCAGCAATTAGACTTCTAGATGTATATCCCCCAAACAGAAAACAGGTACTCAGGCATATACTTGTACACCAGTGTTTGCAGCCGCCCTGTTAACAACAGCCAAAAGCATATTGCTGGGATCACAGTCCTAGCTAGTGGCGCTGAAGCCCACCTTCCTTATGACGGAATTCGCTGGTGAGAAAAATGGTTTGGCAACAGATTCAGACAAAAAGGCTAAGATGTGTCCTGCTTGGTCCTCCTGTCAGCCACAGAATCTTGCTGTCAGTATTTTGTTTCAGAGGAACGTGGATGTGTGTGATGAAGGGAGAAACCCAGGGAAGGAAACTGGAGAGAAGTTCCCGTTTATAACTGATGTGCTTTGGATCTGTGTCTCTGCCCAAATCTCATGTTGAATTGTAATCCTTAATGTTAGAGGAGGGGCCAGGTGGGAGGTGATTGGATTATGGGGGCGGATTTCCCCCTTGCTGTTCTCGAGATAATGAGTGAGTTCTCCCCCTTGCTGTTCTCGCGATAATAAGTGACTTCTCACAGGATCTGGCTGTTTAAAAGTGTGTAGCGCCTCCTCCCTTATCTTTGCTCCCTTCCTCCTGCTCCGGCCACGTGACACGCGTGCTTCCCCTTGGCCTTCTGCCCTGACTGTGAGTTTACCGTGGCTTCCCCAGCCGTGCTTCCTGAACAACACTTGCGATAGTGATCCAATTAAACCTCTTTTCTTTATAAATTATCCCGTTTTGCCGGGCTCAGTGGCTCACGCCTGCAATCGCAGCACTTTGGGTGGCCGAGGTGGGCGGATCACTTGAGGTCAGAAGTTCAAGACCAGCCTGGCCAACATGGTGAAACCCCATCTCTACAAAAAAATACAAAAATTAGATAGGCATGGTGGCACATGCCTATAGTCCCAGCTTCTCAGGAGGCTGAGGCAGGAGAATTGCTTGAACTCAGGAGGTGGTGGTTGAGGTGAGCCGAGATCTCGCCACTGCACTCCAGCCTGGGCAACAGAGCAAAACTTGGTCTCAAAAAAAAAAAAATTATTCTATTTCAGGTATTTATAGCAATGTGAGAATGACTAATACAATCATTTGCAACCAGGCGTCATCCAAAAGAGCACCATCAAAGTTCTGGTTTTGTTTTTCTGCAGTGACTGTTACACAAATAATATGTAGAGACAGCCTTGTGTGAGTGGAAGGAATTTTGTAGGGAGTTAGCTGCAATCAAATGAACAGAGCACTATTTTCTTTCCTGAACACTCCTGTTGTGTACTTGTTTCTATGCCCATGTCAGATCCTCTTCCCTTCGTGTCTGCTCAGCCGCAGTGGCCTCTCTTTCCCACTCTCTCCCTGGGGCCAGCAACTGCACCCTGCACACTCACTAGGTTTTCTAAGCCCTGCTTTCATGACATCTCTTCTTGATTTAAACGTTTTGAATGGGTCCCCACTGGTTACTCAATGAAGTCAAATTTCTTTTTTTTTTTTGAGACGGAGTCTTGCTCTGTCGTCCAGGCTGGAGTGTGCAGTGGTGCGATCTCGGCTCACTGCAAGCTCCGCCTCCCGGGTTCACGCCATTCTCCTGCCTCAGCCTCCTGAGTAGCTGGGACTACAGGCACCCGCCACCACAACTGGCTATTTTTTTGTATTTTTAGTAGAGATGGGGTTTCACCATGTTAGCCAGGATGGTCTCGATCTCCTGACCTTGTGATCCGCCTGCCTCGGCCTCCCAAAGTGCTGGGATTACAGGTGTGAGCCACCACGCCCGGCCCAAATTGGTTCCTTCTTTTACCTTTTTTTTTTAATCGGTAATGCAAATTACTTTCCATGCATTATCTCATTTAAATTTTACAATGCCTAACAAGAAAAGTATTATACAAATGATGAGACTGAGGCTAGAGAAGGCAAATAAGACATATAAATGGCAAACGGCAGGGGAAGGATCTGAACCCAGGTCTGTTTGGTGTTCAAACCCGTGCTTTTAGGTATTGGTCTGGATTTTGCCTTTACTTTCCTGCCTCCATATCATATGTTCCTGCATTCTATCCCAAATGCCAACTCCATGAATGCCTTCCTTCACTTTCTTCTCCTGCTTTTCTGTAACTAATATTCCTAATACTCTGGCCTGGAAGAGTCTTCATTTGAATTCACATAGGAGAGCAAATGTTTTCTGTCTGTGGCTGGCATTTTTCTTTTTATAGTTCTAATCCTCACACTACTAATTCAATGATAGCACCAAGGAGGGCAGAAACCATGTCTAACACTTCTTGTATCTCTGACCCTGTCTAGCATAATATCTTGTTCACAATAGTTGTTCAATAATTATTTGTTCTATAATTCTTATAGATTACCTGCCAGGGGAAAAATTTGTTATATAGATTTGTTTGTTAAGGTTATTTATAAGATTGGATTTTATGTCCAAGGTCTTTTTCTAAATGTAATACTTCGATGTTTTGGGAGCACTTAAATAAATAGGTTGAACATCAGGACAATATTCCTAATTTTAACATGTGACTAAAGTGCTTAAAGTACTAAGTGCTAAAACTTAACTTTTATCCAAGTGCTTACGTGAACCAACATTGAGACTAAAGGGAAAAGAAATTACTATATGCAAATCTGTTACTTTAAGCCTCTTATTCTCCTGAGTTTCATGATAGGTCCATAGAGAGAAATTAATTTACAGAAGTAGTCAGCAAAACTGCTAAAAATGCAAGCATAAACTACTATGCACTTTTTCCTTTGTGGGACTTCTGCATATTTCAATATTCAGTTCATCACCTTTAAGGTTTCAAATTCACCAGCTGTAGGAATACCTATGATTATCGTGCAGCACTAAAAATAAACTGATGTTATTGAAAATAAATGAATCAGCACATTCTTAGCTGAGTTGTTTTCTCATGTGACTCATACTACTTAACTAACTTTTTCTTTGTGATTGTTCATTTATCATATCAAAAGTTTCTTTGGACATCTGCTTCTTTAAGTACAAAAGCACAGTCTTGTTGAAACATTCTGTAGAAAACAAAATAACTCTCTGCTCTGGAGTTGTAAAAGCAAGACATTAATGGGACCAGTTACTATAGATTTACCTAGAAACCTTTCTTCATTTTTTTAAGACGAGGAGAGCCATATGGATATAGTCTGTTTAACAATCAAATTTCCTTTCACAGAGTTCATACTAAACTTCTCAAAACCCTCTGCTTGGTTTAGGCCAGAGGATATTCTTGATGGAGCTCATCTCAAAATCACTTGGGGTCCAAAGTGTCTATGCAAAACCATTAATCTGAGAATGTGTCTAAACACCAACCTTGAGACAGGCTGCAATTTACTGTTCTCTGTGACAGACAAATAGCTAGGAGAGCTCTGTCATTTAACCCCATTGCTTTCTTTGGCAGTCATGGAAAGGTTTTGTTTCATACTGCCTTGTCATATAAAAGACTACAAAATCTGTCAACATGGTATAACTTTACATATAAAAGTAATACCATGCATTGATATTTCAGTCATCATGTGAAAAATAGACAAGATAATCTTTAAACCAATGTCATTACCAAAAATCAATGTGGAGACGCATTGATGGATTTTATCACTGAAATTGAGAAGATATGGACATTTTACTATTCTATTTTGACATGGTTGCTACTGGCCAAATCTTCAACCTGTATACACAAATACACAATTTTAAGTTGTCTTGTTTACAAAGGTAGGGCTTGTTCTCTTTGCATAGTTGGAGCTTTTCACTTTTTTCACAATTTCTAAAAACTAAACATATTCCTGGGTACACATTTCAGGGGTTACCTGTTTAATCTGCTTCACCAATACTACCAGCGTGTGTTTGATTGCATCTCTTAATCTATGCTAGACTCTCAGGCTAACTTGCATTTTGTGAAATACATATAATATAACCAGACACTTAAGCTCAATCTAACATAAGGACATCTTCCTTATGTTAGAAATTGTCAAAAAAGTAAAAAGCTCCAACAATGCAAATATTTAATTTTTAATTTTCTAGTTTTTTAATTTTTTTGAGACAGGGTCTAGCTCTGTCACCCAGGCTGGAGTGCAGGGGCACAATGATGGCTCACTGCAGTCTCCTAGGCTCAAGTGATCCTCCTGCTTCTTCCCAACTAGCTGGAACTACAAAGCACATGACACCAACACTGGCAAATTTTTAATTTTTTTTTTATAGAGATGGTGTCTCCCTGTGATGCCCAGGCTGGCCTCCAACTCCTTGGCCCAAGGGATCCTCCCTTCTCGGTCTCCCAAAGTGCTGGGATTACGGGTGTGAGCAGCCACGCCCAGCCCTTTAATTTTAATTTTTTACTTTGTGTGACACTTTAATTATAAGTCAGGCAGTTCCCACTGATTTTGCGTAACCCCATGACAGTTAACCACGTAAATATATATGAGGGTATGTTGGGGAGCGTTTTATAAAATTTTGGAGGAGGGGATAATATTAGACCCTCATCATGGATTACAATAGAGCCTCTTGTTCAGCACCGAGGGTAATCAAAACCGATTATGAAATTCACACACGGTCTAAAGTGACAGGCCAGAACAAAAAGTAACTTAGACGTCTTTTAAGTAACTTTGCAGTTTTTATTTTCAAGTGACTGATGGCAGAAGTGCAACAAGATAGAAAAGCAAGCAGTTAGATAGAGTGAGTGCCATCGGACCCAAAGTCATGCGAACTCTGCTGAAACGACTACCTTATGGAGGTCATTGTTTTTCAGTGGGAGCCCACTTCCTCACCAATTGCAATTGGAAATCTGTGCAAAGATCTAGAAGAGGCTGAGATAAGTGAAAGGACAAAATTCAACAGCAACACCGTCTCAAACGGCCCCCCTGCTCTCCATGAAAGGGTCCCCGCCAGCAACTCAGAACAACCCCAGTAAAGGCATGTCATAGAAATGGCAACTGAATCATGTGTGTGCAACCTCATCTGGTGAATTTCATCTGACAGGCACTATTTGAACCACATCCTGAACTTTCTGAGACAGGGGACATATTGACATATTTGGCCCCCAAATAGAGAGCTAACAAGTAAGTTTCAATATCATATATTACAAGTGCCACATAGCTGGGGAATGCATATACCTGCCTAGAGAACATATGCTTCCTAGTTTTTATAATATTTCAAATCATTGTTTGCAGACTTTAATCCTATAACAAGCGGCCATCAGAAACATTCATTTTGGTTTATACCAGCAATTATGTGATTATCATTCTTAGTTTTAAGATATTTCAAAATTTATCCTTAATTTACGTTTCTGTGTGTGTGTGTGTGTGTGTGTATAACAAGTTGAACTTTTAAATTGGTATTTGCTATAGAAAATCTGTTTAGGTGATCGTTCTAGGTAACCCGTAGACCAGGGGTCCTCAATGCCTGGGCTGTGGACTTGTATGGGCCTGTGAGTTGTTAGGAACTGGGCCACACAGCAGGAGATGAGTGGGCCAGTGAGCATTACTGCCTGAGCTCTGCCTCCTGTCAGATCAGTGGCACATTAGGTTTTCTCACAGGAGCATGAATCTTATTGTGAACTGTGCATGGGAGGGATCTAGGTTGCATGCTCCTTATGAGAATCTAATGCCTGATGATCTGAGGTAGAACAGTTTCAACCTGAAACCATACCCCATCCACCAGCGTCTTCCATCCGTGGAAAAATGGTCTTCCATGAAATGGGTCCCTGGTGCCAAAAAGGTTGGGGACTGCTGCCATAGACTACTTTTATTTATTTATTTATTTATTTATTTACTTTTAGATACAGAGTCTCACTCTGTTACCTAGGCTGGAGGGCAGTGGTGCAGTCATGGCTCACTGTAACCTCAAGTGAAAGGACAAAATTCAACAGCAACACCATCTCAAACAGCCTCCCTGCTCTCGATGAAAGAGTCCCTGCCAGCAACTCAGAACAACCCCAGTAAAGGCATGTCACAGAAATGACAACTGAATCATATGTGTGCAAACTCATCTGGCGAATTTCACCTGACAGGCACCATTTGAACCACATCCTGAACTTTCTGAGACCGGTGACCTGTGTGTACCACCATCCTGCTAATTTTTGTACTTTTGGTAGAGATGGGGTCTACCTGCATTGCTCAGGTCTCAAACTCCTGGGCTTAAGCAATCCTCCCACCTTGACCTCCCAAAGCGCTGGGATTACAGGTCTTAGCCTAATAAGGCCAATTCTATAGACTAATCTTTTTTTTCTTTTGAGACAGGACCTTACTCTGTCACCCAGACTGGAGTGCAGTGGCACAATCATGGCTAACCCCATCCTCCACCTCCTGGGCTCAATTGATCCTCCTGCCTCAGCCTCCAGAGTAGCTGGGACTACAGGTGTGCACTACCATGTCCAGCTAATTTTTCTTTTTTTTTTGTAGAGACAGAGTCTGACTACGTTGCCTAGGCTGGTCTTGAACTCCTGAGCTCAAGCAATCCTCCCGCCTTGGCCTCCCAAAGTGTTGGGATTACAGGCATGAGCCACTGCACAGGGTTCCACAGACTATTCTTAAGGAAATACCACAGTACTTGCATTGGGAATATTGTCTTCAAAATGGATGGGTGCATTTGTATGCAGTATCTATAGTTTTAGTGGAGCTTCCCTTCCAGTAGAGCACCAAAACATTTGTTCCTTTTTTTATGTAAAATTACGTAAATATTTGTTTTAGAAATGTTATTGAAATCTAAAAGAAACAATCACAAAAAGAATTTGTGAGGCACTTTGAAAGTGCATTTTGGTAAACTGATTAGAAATTTTGACACTGATTTCCTTTACGTGATGATGTGCCTCTTAAAACTATAATAGTTTCAATATTCTTTTTAATAAAGGTGAGACAAAGCTTAAGGAAACCAGCATCATAAGTAGCATACTCATGCATCTTGTTCTTGAAAATTAAGGGGATCATAAACTGAAGGTTAAAGTTGTATCTGTAGCAAGAAGATTGCAGGTATTTGCTTCTAAAACCAACTGTGTTCTCAGTTTTCATCCTTTGCCACTGTAGCAGATGCCACCTGCGTATCCCAGCATGCCCTGCTGCTGTCCTCACATCCGCCTCTCCTTAATTCTGCCCCGACACTGGGCATCTGATCCTGGATACAATTTCTGATCTCTTTCCACTTAGTCAACTCTAGCTTGCCAGAAACACCGCCCCCCCCCAAACACAAACACACACACGAGCTATGATTTATTCCTGAAAACTTTGTTTTAGCTCCTTCAAAAACAGTAAAAGCTGATTTCAAATTTCTATCATCTGCTTTTATTATACTTAGGAGCACCTTAATAATATTTTATGTCTTCAGAGATTAAAATGTTGCCCTTCAGAAAGGGAAAGGAACATTTTAATAATTACAGATTAAGAACCTTAAATAATTTCTTAGGGAATGAAACACTAAAAATAAATTTGATAAAAATACCAGTTTTTTTCCTAGAGGTTTCTTTATTCATTTCTTTTTTCAATTGAAGAGTTGGATCACAGATATATAAAGGTGTTAGAAGTAGGATCTGCTTATTATTTTTACTATAGTTCTCTCTTCTTTAAAGAAAAAAAGTTGCAAAAGCACATTTGCTAGTGAACTTTATATTCTAGATAAAGGAGCTTTCTTCTATCTCTGGTGCGAGTTTTACTGTAACACTGTCAAGAATCTAAACACCATACCTAAATTTTATGAAATATATGTAGTAAGTTGCTAAACTGGGCAAAATGGAGTCAACATGTCACCTAAAAACTTAGTGGCTTCTTAACGCTTTTGTAAATTTTACATTTCAAAAAATGTACTCTTTATGCCACCACAGACATAGCTAGGATGGAAGCAAATGGTATCTCTTGATTCTCCTATGCAATTAGTTGGTAGCCATACAACTGTCCACAGCCCCAGAACTCACTCTATGTAGAGATAAAATCAAATGTATTCCAGTGGATTTGCGTTCTTGCCTAAAAAAATAAAAAATTGCCCCCCCCACCCCAAATATCCTGCCTATTTTATGGCTAAAAAGATACCATGGGAATTATTTTTAAAGATACTACTTTCTTATTTAATTAAGAATTAGCAAAACCTGAGGCCTCATAACACGTTCCATGACTTTACTATGTATGCCATCCAATTCTTCGCTTTAGATAAGATGGCTCTTTTAGATATTTAACATAGTCAATGACATATATATTTTTAAAAACTGATTTTTAAAAATACTATTGATTTGCTGTATCCCTTAACACTTGAGGCCTTTATTTGGGTTACAATGATGCTCAGTTTTCTGGCAGAATTCCTCCATGGGGATTTCCAGCTTGTCTCGGACTCCTTTGAGGTGAAGGGTGCTTCTCATTACGTTGAAGTTTATTCCAAACTGTGTGATTACCTCATGAGGTCAGTCGGAATGTAGGTAGGAAGAGAACCACATGACCAGCGAGAGGTGAAATGAACGATTTGGGGCCCAGTGTTATAGCTCACACCTGAATTCCAGCATCTTGGGAGGCGAAGGCAGGAGGATCACTTGAGGCCAGGAGTTGGAGACCAGCCTGAGCAACATAGTGAGAACCCGCCTCTACAAAAATTAGCTGGGCATGGTGGTGTGCCTGTAGTCCCAGCTACTTTGGGAGGCTCAGGCAGGAGGATCGCTTGAGCCCAAGAATTCAAGGCTGCAGTGAGCCACGATCATGCCACTGCACTACAGCCTGGGCCATGGAGCAAGAGACTTTGTCTCTATAAATAAAGATTTGGGTCTAAGTGGATATAACTTCTTTATTTGCTTTCTTTCTGCAGCAGTTTATAATTTCTCTCTCTCTCTCTGAGAAATTTCTCTAACCTTAAAATGTCTGATTCCTCTAGTGTTCAATCCCAGTCTCTGAGGTCCATGCTTTATTCTCCTCCAGGATCCATTCCCCCTCTAAACACTTATCATCCAATGCATTGTATAAAGAGAATTCCCAGCAGTAGATTTTGAAATGAAAGATGAAGTGTTGAGCATCTGAGCGTTTTCAGGTGCTGGTGTCAGTGCCTGGAATGCCTCCTGTTGACAACGATGGCTATCACTGGGGCATTCGAGATCTCTCTATTCTGAACAGGCTTCAGAAATCAGCCGTATCTGATTGTTCTTTCAGATCAAACGAAGCAGGAAGACAAAGTAAGCTGAACATATTCTTTCACTCTGTACTTTGTTGTTAAAAGGGGGAGGAATCCCACTAGGACCCCTAACTCCAAACTTTTGTAAGAATTCCTATTCTTCCTCCCCAGCTCCTGTTATCCCCCACCCACCTCCCTCCATTCTCTGTTAACTGATTGTATTGAATAAATGTTTCTTTGCTCCTCTAAGGATTGTTCTGTACTACTAAGAATTAACAGTGGATAACACCAAGGCAGACCACAGATAAACTAAACTAAAGGACATTTGCTGTTTTCAGAGAACGTGGCATGCAGCTGCCGGCATTTAGCTTCAGCCAAGATAATTTCCTTTCTTCCAAAGAATAGTGGCAAACTTTGCAACGTCATTCTCGGAGCTGATGTTGCTGGAGGCTTTTTAAAGGTGGTTTATCCTGTGTAAAATGCAAAATACTTCAGTTTGCTCTCAGAGGTGGGTAGATGAGAAGGACACCAGGCTAAGCTAGACTCTTTTACCAGGAGCTAACTCTGTTGTTGACAAATGATCTTTTGAAGAGAGAAGATGCAGCAAAGTGCCTGCCATCGAAAACAGCGAGGGAAATAACAGTGTAGTTGGTCTGCTTCTTAAAACGTATTTCTTATTGGACACGGGAAGTCATTTTCATCAAATTGGAACGTGACATAATGTATAACATGTCAAAAAAACAAACAAATTGGAATTGAGCTGCATACAGTTAGTCTCAGATCTCTCAGTTGGTTTTACACATTAAGATGGTTGAGCATGCAGAGCTTATAAATTCTCCTGTTGGAGGGGTTTTTGGAGAATTTCACGTAACTCAGTGGGATCTTGGTGGGGACACTGACATTTACCACTGAGTTCTTTAATGACAGCTAAACGGGAGAACACCACTCCTAATTTACTCAGGTACAATTCAATTTCACAAGGCAATTGCAGAACACTGTTCTTTTTTTTTTTTTTTTTTGAGACAGAGTCTCGCTCTGTCACCCAGGCTGGAGTGCAGTGGCGCAATCTCCGCTCACTGCAAGCTCCGCCTCCCGGGTTCACGCCATTCTCCTGCCTCAGCCTCTCCGAGTAGCTGGGACTACAGGCGCCCTCCACCACGCCCGGCTAATTTTCTGTATTTTTAGTAGAGATGGGGTTTCACCGTGGTCTCGATCTCTTGACCTCGTGATCCACCCGCCTCGGCCTCCCAAAGTGCTGGGATTACAAGCGTGAGCCACCACGCCCAGCCAGAACACTGTTCTTTTATAAAACCAATTTTTGTGCTATGATTTTTAACTCTTTTATTTACAAGTGACTTCAGTTTGCTTCTCCAACCCTGTATTATCCTGCACATGAGTTTTTGTATATAATTAGTGTTTCCCTTCCTCTAACACTTTCTGCTATCATTAATCATATTTATACGATCTATGCACATATCTTTAATTTTAAGTGTAACACATGTTCCAAGTCAGCGTTCCAGCTTAAGTCATATGGGTTTATAGCTCCTGTCCATCCACCCCTAGAACTACTTGTCTTTGTGTTCAACAGAGTGTCAAATGGTTGATCACTTTTTAATCCTACAAGATGGCCCAGTGTCCTGCCATTTCTCTAGCTGGCAAGAGGTCTGAATAAGGGAGCAGGCAATTAGCGCTATTGCAAGCGAGAGCAGTGGATTAGGGACACATGAACCTCCTAGCCCCAGGAAGGTAGCTGCCTGCCTCTGCCGGGTGTCCACACCAGAAAGAGGCAAGGATCATCAAGGCAGGAGCTCAAAAGTAACTTTGACATGCATACTGTCCTCAAGGGAAGTGAGATAAATGAGCTTAACTGAGTCAGAGCGTGAGTGAGACATATCACAAGAGGGGAACACGTAGCATCTGTGGGAGGTCTATTTATTTATTTATTTATTTATTGTTTTGAGACATAGTCTTGCTCTGTTTCCCAGGCTGGAGTGCAGTGGCACCATCATGGCTCACAGCCTTGACCTCCTCAGGCTCAAGCAATCCTCCCGCCTTAGCCTCCTGAGTAGCTGGGACTATAGGTGTGCACCACCATGCTGGGCTAATCTTTGTATTTTTTGTAGGGATGGGATCTCACCATCTTGCCCAAACTGGACTCGAACTCCTGGGCTCAAGCGATCTGCCCGCCTTGGCCTCCAAAAGTACTGGGATTAAAGGCATGAGCCACTGTGCCTGCTTGAGCATCCACAGAGATGGAAGGAAGTAAATGTTATTTCCAACTGGGAGCCAGTGTGGTAGGTTGGTGGTGAGAAGAAACATCAAGGAATAGGCTCGCAGATAAACTTCTCCTACCTCCGAGCTCTGGTTCTGGGATGCTGTTCTTCCAACTCTCACATGGCATCAGTGCTCAGCCTGAAAGGCATCTTCCCCAACGAGTCTCCTATGATCTCTCCTTCTGAGTAAGATTCTCCCGTTATTCTTTTTTTTTTTTAATTAAAAAATGTTTAGTTTTTGTGGGTACATAGTAGGTGTATATATTTATGGGGCACATGAGATGTTTTGGTACAGACATATAATGCATAATATTCACATCACATGGAGAATGGGGTACCTATTCCCGCAAGCACTTATCCTTCATGTTATAAGCAATCTAATGGTAATCTAATATCCTTCATGTTATAACCAATCTAATGACATTCTTTTAGTTATTTTTTAATGTACAATGAAGTTATTGACTATAGTCATCATGTTATGTTGTCAAATAGTAGGTCTTATCCATTCTTTCTATTTGTTTTTGTCCCAATCTCCTGTTATTCTCTATCAAAAGATCCTATTAATTTCTCCCCTAACAGCACATCACACTTGGTAACTACGTAATCAAGTTATTTGTTTCACATAAGCTGTTGCTAAAGAAATTAATCTCTACAGGTGACCGTGAGTCTCTTTCACCTCTTTATTCCAAGCACTGAGCACACCATCTAACACTTACAGACATAGAATAAATATTTGTTGAACAAGGGAGTGAATAAATCAGATGGACTGGGTTATATGGAGATGGGCAGTGGGCAGGAGGAGAGAAAGGAGAGGCTGTCTTGGCAGAGGAAATGTGTGCATCTTCTGTATGGCGTCACCAAGACGGTTCAGCCTGGCTGGAGCACATGGAAGATGTAAATGAGTGGTAAGAGATAAGTTTGAAAAGGTAAATGAGGGCAGGAATGCTGGGCTATTGATTTTATGCTTGATTCTTTAGGTAAGGGAGGGTTTTTGAGCAGGTGATCGACATCATTCCCTTTGATCATCTTATGTCTTCAACCTACAGACTTGGGAGGAAGAGCATGTCTTTGCTTTAACTGCATCAAGTGTCAAAGCTATGATCTTTTGACCAGACCCATGGACCCCAGAGAGAGTTGGTTGGAGCTATCAGGGGCCTGGGATTTAAACGGAAATGAGTTCCTATGACCTGCTGAGTCCTACAGTGTGAAGGTTCATATCAGGCCAAGCCCAGCATCTCAGATCAATTCAAGTCAACAGATTAAATGCCTCTAGGGTGTGTTCAGCCCTGTGGTGAAACACAAAATAAATCAAAAGCAGGGTTTCCCTGCCTTGAAGAGCAGGAGAGAGCTGTCTCTGATGAAATTGCTGGAGTAACCTCCCCACTTGAGGGGCTGCAAAGGACTCAGGCAAAGCTCAGGTGCACAGTACCTCTCCCCCTACAGAGCTGCCACCCTGGGGCCCAGGACATCGATTAGTGCCACTGTGGACCCCTGTGGTCATGGGTCTATCCTGGACCAGACACACCCTAAGAGGCAGTGTGAGAATGCCCTAGATGGGCAATTAGCTGGCCAGGGCACTCAAGCTGTCCCTAAGCATCGATGTTTCACTGGACAAGCCATTTTAATAATCAGAATGTGTTTATTATTTCAAAATATTGGGCATTTGTTAATTTATCAACTGCTTATTGCATATCCACTAAACACTATGCTGAAGGAGCCCCAACTTTTCTGGGCTCATGTTAGAAACAAATGAGATAATGAATGGGAGATATGCCCTCCGACTGCAAATTCCTATACAGTGTCAACCATTTTTGGTTTGTAGAGGAGCGTACACAGCTGCTTGAGATAGCCTGGGAGTATTGCATCTCATCCGGTCATAGAAAATACTGCTAAAAAGCCAGGACAGGTGGCACTCACTTGTAGTCCCAGCTAGTGTGGAGGCTGAAGCGAGAGAACAACTTGAAACCAGAAGTTTCAGTCCAGCCTGGGCAACATAGTGAGATCCCGTTAGATCCCATTTATATTATATATAATATATATGTATATATACTGCTAAAATGCTATATTTGAATCAGGACTTTAAGACCTAAAATGCAATGAAATATACAAACACAAAAGTTCATGAGATTTTTAGGACACTTTTTAAAGCTGGAACCTCAGAGTTTGATCCCCACGTATAAAAATATTTATGTGGAGAAATGAGTTTATATTCTCATCCTTGACTTACAGAAACACTTTACTCCCAATGCACTCCTGGCAGTAAGAGCAGGTCCATTGGCCCCCATTTCCCATCTGCCGTGATCCCGTGATGACTTACTCTCCCAGAGCAGAGAACTCAGTTGTGGGGAAGTCTGAACAGGGTGGGGAGAAATGTTAGGTGAATGTTAGGCAAATGCAGAGCTCTGAGGTGAAGAGCTGAGTGAAAGCACTGAAGGGTGAAGAAGTGAGGTTTGTGGCTATGAAAATGAGGGAAAAGGTACATCCTGGCTGCCATTAAGCAGGCAGCTATTGGTGGCGAGCCTTCAACAGCCCAGCTGGCCCTTGAGAAACAATGCCTCTGAATGTAGCTTCACTGCTGGCCTCTGTGGTCCCGAAGCCCACTTCCCACCTGTTGGTGGGAACGTTGGCTTGCACACTTCTGTAGCCGGAGTTCCATGTTTACCGCTTCCTTCTCTCCCCCCATCTCATTGACACTATGCTCTTGCTTCTGATGACATGACCCAAATCTAGCTGGGCTCTTTGATTGTGTAGCTCAGGTGCCTGTTCCTTCATAAGAGGTCTATGGATAAAGGGCCTCTCTATGCAGCATCTTCATGATTTCTGGGGCTTGTAAGTGGTGACTTAAGTAGAAATATTAATATAACCTAGACCAGCATTTTTCAGCTTTGGCACCATTGACATTTGGGGTTGGATAATCCTTTGCTGTGGGGGCTTCCCTATGCACTGTAGGATGTTTAAGAGCATCCCCTACCTACTGGAGGCCAGTAGTACCCCCTCCCCAGGTGGTGACAAGGGAAAATGGCTCTTGATATTGCCAAATGTCCCCTGAGAGGCAAACCTGTCCTCCTTTGAAAACACCGAGCTATACAGATAAACTGGAATAACACTTTAGGGTAATCTTTAGTGCTTTGTCTCTGACATGACTTTCTGAGAAGGTAATTCAATTATTGCAATGATCTTAAGTACTCAAAGTATTAAAACTTCTGAAATCTTCAGCTATCTAATTGTGTTATACAGGGCAACCTTAACTATAACTGTAAATTACATGCCCAGACAATACCACATTTGTTCCTCCAAAGTAGGCACCTAGAAAATATTTGTTAAGTGAATAAATTATGCTCTTTAAGAAAGGAAAAATACTTCATTTGCTTTTTTTTTTTTTTTTTTTTTTTTTGAGATGTAGTTTTGCTCTTGTTGCCCAGGCTGGAGTGCATTGGCAAAATCTCAGCTCACTGCAACCTCCACCTCCTGGGTTCAAGCGATTCTCCTGCCTTAGCCTCCCGAGTAGCTGGGATTACAGGTGTCCACCACCACACCCGACTAATTTTGTATTTTTAGTAGAGACGAGTTTTCACCATGTTGGTCAGGCCGGTCTCGAACTCCTGACCTCAGGTGATCCATCCGCCTCGGCCTCCCTAAATGGTGGGGTTACAGGCATGAGCTACCATGCCTGGACTTCATTTGCTTTTAACTCTGGCCCAAGGAGTCTTGAAACATATTTTTCTACCACATTAATCAGCACACCAAGAGCAGATGTGAACTGAGGACTCAACAGAATATGGACACTTTACATTCCGGTGCCAGCCACTGTAACTGCCAGTGGCTGAAGGTGGTCTCTGGAGGCCATTTAAATCTGGTTTAAACAATATAATTTTTTTAAAAATTAAGGTTGCATTCTTTTTTGTTTTGTTTCTCAGATGGAGTCTTGCTCTGTCACCCAGGCTAGAGTGCAGTGGTGCAATCTTGGCTTACTGCAACCTTTGTCTCTGGGGCTCAAGAGATTCTCCCACCTCAGCCTCCTGAGTAGCTGGGATTACAGGTGTGCACCGCCATGCCTGGCTAGTTTTTTGTATTTTTAGTAGAGATGGAGTTTTGCCACGTTGTCCAGGCTGGTCTTGAACTACTGACCTCAAGCAATCCGTCTGCCTTGGCCTCCCAAAGTGCTGGGATTATAGGTGTGAGCCACCACGGTCGGCCACAATAGAATTTTCTTTTAGAAATCCTGCACTAGTCTCTTTCCTCCTCTTAATTTTCACAGCACGTCACTGGGCCTCTGCTGTATCATGGATCACTGTATTTAATGTGTTTTGTTTATGACTTATTTCCCTTAACAGTCTGAGAACTCTTTGTGGGTCAGATAAATGTTTGATTCATCTTTTGTATTCCTCCAAGGGATACACACAAATTAAAGAAATACATATTTTTAGGCCAGGTGTGGTGGCTCACACTTGTAATCCCAACACTGTGGGAGGCCAAGGTGGGCGGATCACTTGAGGTCAGGAGTTTGAGACCAGCCTGGCCAACATGGCAAAACCCCATCTTTACTAAAAATACAAAAACTAGCTGGGCGTGGTGGCAGGTGCCTGTAACCCCAGCTATTCAGGAGGCTGAGGCAGGAGAATTGCTTGAACCTGGGAGGCGAAGGTTGCAGGGAGCCGAGATTGCACCACTGTACTCCAACCTGGGAGACAGAGTGAGACTCTACCTCAAAAAAAATTTTTTTTTAATTAAAAAAATACATATTTTTTAAACGTGCCCTTGCCTTTAAGGACTCAATTTCTCTTCTAAGTCAATTTTCTCAACTACAGGCCAATGCCTGGGTTTTAATGTTTTCAGTCTGAAAGGATCAGCACCAAGTTCTTCATTGATCCCTGATTTATAGGTGATACTCCCCAAGAGATATTTGTGTATGACCATAGATCTCACCCATGGTAAAGAATTAAATAAACGCCATTTAAGCTGTCGCCGATGCCGAGATCTGTGACTGGCACTCAAATCCTCCTTAGACTTTTCCTTTTCCTCTTAAATGGTAATCAGATCTCTCCTTGAGTGCCACTTTACCTTGATTTTGAAATTTGGCATTTAATGTAATTGTGATTTTAAAAATCCATCAAGAGCAGGGATACGGCTCATGTCAGTGAGAGATGTTATGCGTCAGTGCTTTGCACGCTGAACTTCCCCGCTGAATCTAATGGGTGGTGTTTGAATGGGGGTGGAGGACCCAGGAGGCAATTCCAGCCAACAGTAGGTTGCTGACCACTCTGAAGAGCAGAATAGCTGAAGTGCTTTCTCCGCCTACCTCCCACTGTCCCTTTCCAGGGTAGCAGAAAGCAAGTCTTCAAACTGGCTACAAGCTACACTAAGGTAGGTCTTAAGGTCAAAATCTGATACAGAAGAGGGAGTACTGATTCAAGGTTTTCTTTGCACACCTCATTCTTTGGATAAAGGCCTTTTGCACTTTATATAAATCTACCCTAAGATCATGCTCACACCAAAGAACTTTTGTTCACGAAGTGTGTCAATGGTAAGTAATTGAACAGAGAAAAAGGGTGATAGGTAGATCTATAGCTGGACATAGAAACAGATGCACACAGAAGCCAGCACAAAAATTGCCAGTCTCTCCTTGAGTGACTCTGAGAAGTACCAGCTGCTGCCTGACTCCCCCATGCTATGTGGGTCGGAAGGATATGAGGACCCAACTATTAAAAACATCACAACAAAATGTACCCTTAGTTGGTCCTAAGGAGTTATAGAAAAAGCTCCTCTAATTGACCACATCAGAGCAGGTTTTGAACTTCTTGCATGAAAACAACTTACCATTCCTGGTGATAACACCATTTACAATGAGGTTTTACTCTTAAGTGTTCAGGAATAATAGACACAGTGTTTTTAAATAAGTGTGTTGCAACAGGCAGGCCGTGTTTTCAAAAGCATCATCGGCTCTCCTTTTAGAAAGGTAGGCTGCTGCTCTGCTGGAAAAGTGAGACTGGCTCTCATGAAATTTCTTTCAATCAACAGTGTCTGAGAGGGATTTTTCTTTTTTGGCACTTGAATGGTATATATGTAAAAAGAAAAAAGTTTCCTTTATAGAGGTACAAAAACATATCCTTTACCCTGAGCATGCTATTTGATTGAAGTTACCTTTGTGAATTCAACTGAGTTTTGTTATGTTTACAAATTGAATATTTTTTTTACATCTGACTCTTCTAAAAATTTGCTGTGGTTGAACAATTTATCACTATTAGTCTTGTTCAGATGTTATAAATCAACAAAGAGCATGATTATCTGGTAATATCTATGTGTTTGAATTAAGTAAACAAAACTGGTGAACTAAGGAGGTGTTATTCTTAGGAAAATGAGAGAAGAAAAAAATGGAAGTAGATAGTAATCTATGATATCCATATTTTACTTTGATATTCACCTATACTTGTAATGCTTACTAAATAAAATATACTCTGTTAGTAGATAATAATTATTTTCTGGCTAATCATATTTTATCATAGTTTAGTATCCATCATCATTTGAACTCTGGAATATCTAAATTTGTACAATAAGGAACTTTGCTAAAATTGTAGGGGGAACTGATGAAAATTTACTTTTAGCTTATTTCACATTGATTAAATGAGTTCTTGTATGAGAATTGTTATAAAAGATTATTGGTGAATTATCAGGGCACATTGCAGAGGTTTATTTAGGTAATACCTGCATGGCAACCACAAACTCCCATAGAATATTCCTCGGGGCCACTGCGGGGAATCGACTGGGCTGCATGGATCACTGAGCTTATTTGGTACGACATTTCTTAAACAGTCAGGCTCACAAAGCAAGAGATAAAGCAGCTGTGGAAAACTGTATCTCATCAATAACATCATAATTGGAAAGGATTTCCATCAAAAGATCTGAAAGCACCTATAGTCTGATCAGGCTCAGTTTAGAGATACACACAGCAGATGAATGGGGTACAATGCACTTATATGATGTTGAAACCCAAGAGTCAAGGTCAGAGAATTCTGAGTTGCTGCCTCTCCACAACGCTAAGAATATCAGTCTTGGTTATTCAAAGCCATCTCTGCCTACTATATTATTTCCCAGGAAAATGGTTCATTTATTCATGCATTTTTTTTTTTTTTTTGAGATGGAGTCTCATTCTGTCACCAGGCTGGAGTGCAGTGGTGCACTCTTGGCTCACTGCAATGTCCACCTCCTGGGTTCAAGTGATTTCCCTGCCTCAGCCTCCTGAGTAGCTGAGACTACAGGTGTGCACCACCACGCCCGGCTAATTTTTTGTATTTTAGTAGAGACGGGGTTTCACCATGTTGGCCAGGATGGTCTTGACCTCCTGACCTCGTGATCCGCCCGCCTTGGCCTCCCAAAGTGCTGGGATTACAGACATGAGCCACCGCGCCCAGCCTATTCATGCATTTAACACATACTTAATGGAACTTTTTCTATATACTTGCCATGTTTCCTGCCAGTGTCAGCAAGCGGAATTATCACAGTCCTTTTAGTAGCAGAGTTCTCTGAAGCTAGACATGACCATCCCTTCTAACCCTCCTGTTTATCAGGCATATTTACCTCTGGTAATCTTTCCTAAAGCAGAACTTTCTAGTCAGAACCTAACAAGAAAGATGACTTCAACAGAAAACTGGCAATTGGCTACATTTCCTAGAGGTAAAGCTTTCAACATTCATTGCACCTCCCTAAATCTTATTGCAGTGTGATCAGAGAGGTAGGATCTGGTATGCTTGAATTGTGGCTGCTCCATTTAAAAAGAAAAATTCTTGGCATTGCCTTTAAGAACATTTATGATATCTGCACGCTACCCAAAAAGTCTTAGGATTGAAAGTTCAAAACAGAAACCTGCTATAGGACATGGTGCTCTTGTGAAATAATTATCTCGAATAATAGTAACAGGCACAAATTATTGTGTTATATACAAAGGTATCTTCATTTATTTATTTATAGACATGGGGTCTCGTTTTATCACCTGGGCTGGAGTACAGTGGCAGGATCATGGCTTACTGCAGCCTTGACCTCCAGGACTCAAGCGATCCTCCTGCCTCAGCCTCTCGAGTATCTAGGGCTATAGGAGCATGCCCCCACACCTGGTTATTATTATTATTATTAATTATTATTATTTAGTTTTTGTACATCTGGGGTCTTGCTATATTGCCTAGGCTGGTCTCAGACTCCTGACCTCAAGTGATCCTCCCGCCTCAGCCTCCCAAAGTGCTGGGATTACTATGCTTGGCCTAAAGGTACTTCTACAATGCACAATTTGTTGAGCATTAGTTTACAGATACCTTAGTACATTGATCAAATTTTGTCTTCATAAAACAATAGTAGGGAGGTATATTATTTCTGTTGTACAGATTAAGAAACTGAGATATAAAAAAGATAATATTTCCAATTTGTAAGAATTAGAAAGTGACAGAATAAGAATCTGAATCTCATTCAGTTAGTTCCAAGGCCCATGCTATCTTCATGATTTAAAATGGCACCTCATGTAGCATTATATTTATTTATTTTTACTGATTAGAAAACTGAAAGCAAAAAGGTACCACATGTTTTAAAAAACTGTATAATACCCTAGGCAATACTTTCTCTGATTCCTGAGTTAATAAACAGAAGCTTTTGTCCCCTTGCCTCTGGTTATCTTGCTTTGCTCTTCTCCTGTCTGTTTTCTGTTGATGGTTCACTGCGGCCTCGACCTCCTGGGCTCAAGTGATCCTCCCATCCTGGCCTCCCGAGCAGCTGGGACTACAGGCACATGCCAACATATCTGGTTACTTTTAAATTTTTTTGTAGAAATGAGGTTTCACTATATAACCCAGATGGTCTCAAACTCCTGGGCTCAAGCGATCGTCCCACCTACGCGTCCCAAAGTGCTGGGACCACAGGCGTGAGCCATTGTGCCCTGCCTAGATTTTAAGTCTGTGAGGTTAATGCTTTATATCTGATCACAGACTAAATTGAAATAATAAACTTCAGAGCAGTGCTTTTTAACATGTTTCAAAGTGAGTTTGTCAACAACCTCTCTGCCTTAAATAGTTATTTCTGCCATTTTTTCACTATCCTTGGGACAGCCCTAACAAGTCCATTTTGCTCACTCTATAACCTCCCAATGTAGAGTAAATCGTGATTCAACTTCAATTCACCCTTAAAAAAAGCAATGACCTAACAAAGGAGAATTTTTTCTAAACTTCGGTCTTCTGTTCCTGTTCTTTCAGGAAGAAAATCTATTTAGCCTCTTAATCTTTTTTTTTAATCAATGCTAGGATACAGACATGGACATCGTACTTAGAAATTCACTTCTACAAAGTCAGATCCAAACATTCACAATCAAAGCATTCAGTCAGCCTGAACACTTCCTTGGGTACAGACCCTCCTCAGGATTCTCTGAAATCAGACTGAAGACTTCAGAAAGTTACAGTCTGGAGGCATTGAACCACACTCCTCACACCCAGGCTCAGAGATAGATAGCCTTGCTCATTCAGAAGGACAGGACTAAGAAGTAGAGTGAAAAACTATCACCGTGTCCCACAGATTTAAAACTCTAACTTTTCCTTTGCACCAAATGCTGTGTTTGCAAAACACTGAAACATCCAGATGAAAAGTCAAATCTGCAGTCAGCCATTCTGATTTTTGTTCTACAAGACAAGAAACATAGAGATACTTGTGATCATCAGAGAGGCTTACGATGTTTTTTGACATTGTTAATTTATGACGTTTCTTTCATCCCGTCCACTTCTTTGATTATGCGCTAGATAGTGATATATCAGCTTCCAATCTCTGTTGAGGCCGGGAGGGACTATCCATCTTGAGTATCACGTGGGCTCTCTGATTTCCCTTTCCCTTTCCCTTTTGGTCAATACGGCAGGAAAAAGAAATAAGAATTTTTATTCAAGCCAAAGGCTTTGCAATCTTGAGGTCCATTTTGTAAAGGCCCGGGAAAGGGTGGAGCTTACTGACAAAAAATGATAGCCTTGGCTAATCTGGAGATTTCCATTATTTATAATATTCCTTTTCTCCATTTTGAAAACAGACCACATAACATTTCACATGTTTTCTATCCTCTTCACCGCCTCTCGTAAACAAGAGCAGGATTCTGTGCCATGGAAATTGTGTGATCTTTCGTTCTCAGTGCCACTTTTTGGAAAACATTATTTTGTCATATTTTAATTTAGGACATGTTTCTGAGTATTTGTTAGGCTTAGTTAAAATATCTGGGTGACCTTAGGACATACGAAGTGTATTCATAATCACGCTGGAAAGCATTAGTTAAAACGTATGCAGTAAGAGCATACCCACTAGATCTGCTCTAAATCAGGAGAGGTACACTCAAGAAATCTTCCTCAATAATATAGTTTGAAGAAACTCTTTTGAAATGTTTTCCTTTCTTTTTGTTGGTGTGTGTTTTTTCTTTTCTTTTTTTGTGCTTTTCCAAGATTAGAAAGCGTGTTGTTGTTCTCCTTGCTTTTGGAAGAGCTTGGTGGTATGTGGATGGTAACTTTTGTTTCCTCATCAAGAGATGTACTTAGATGTGCATTTTAAAGGTAGTAGCCTACCTTCATAGCTGCAACCATCACATAAGAAAATTTATCCTTCAATGTGTATCTCAGAGGAACACTATAACATTCAAGCTTCTATATTAGCTATTAAAGACGAACTGCTTGTCCTAGAGAAGCTCCCAGTGTGGGAAGCGTGGAATTCACGAACTGGCAAGAGAAGGATTTGAAGAGAGAGAACTTACAAGACAAGGGGAGGATGGCGTGTTTTATTATAGTGGCTTTTGTAGGGAGCGCTTTTTCTAAGGCGAAATGCCTAAGACCTGAAGGAATCTCATCACCAGTGGGCTTCGGAGAGTCAAGGATTGCTTTTGCACTGAATATTGAGTTATATTTTTATAGCAGAAAACACACAGGTGATTACATTTCAGCTCAGAGTGCCTGAAATTAGGTGCGTGGCTCCCATTAGTAATAAGAGGAACTGTGCACCTAATTCCCCAGATACTTCAATAATAATTTATCCTAAAAATTTAATTTATTTGAAGTCTATTATAAAACTAGACAGATAGGTTTTTCACAGTGTATGCTTGTGTCAGGATTCACATTTGAATGAAAAGAGAAGTCACGAGGAGGATTTGAGGAAAATGTCAGCAGAGCAACTTAGATAAATCATCACTTATCTAGGTTATGTGTATATTGCATGCACATTTCTAGGGTCTTGGTTTCTACAGGCAGTTGTGCAAAATATAGTGCAAAAATTCTTACAGAGGATCTTAAAAGAACAATAACTGGAGAAATACACAATGGTAAATTATTAAAATCTACTTTGCATTAACTGTTTTAGCTTAACGTAAAAGTCTCACCGTTACCTAAATTGAGATCAAGGGAAGAGAGATACCCTGTATACTGAAGATGGCACATAACATAGCTAGCTATTCATTCCAGAGTTTTATTTTCATTTTGATTAATTACTCACTGGGCATGTAAGAATGTGTATGTGTGCATGCAGGAATGCTTATTAAAGCTCTCTCTTACCCCCTTTCTCTGAGATGCCCTTAGGGGAAACGTAAAAACGCAGTGCCTGAGATGGATATTAAAATAAAACAATAGTAGTTGCTGCTATTTTACGCAAAATTACACCACAATTTTATTCTTTAAAAAAAAGATGACCTTCTATCTTATCTTCTCTCTTCTTAAATGGAATAGCAAAAAACTATTTTTGCAATACTGAATTAGTGTCAGCTTCACACACCACACACACACACACACACAATAACTTGTTTTGGATAGAAAATTAATTCAGATCCAGTAACTTGAATACAAAATAGTATCAGCGACAAAACTACAGTTATTATCATAGACTCTTAAGATGTATGCACGCCTTCTAAACTTCTGACATGATTTTAAAAACCTAATATATTGTCTTTGAATGAATAGCATCAAAAAGAAATACGCTCATATAACTCAATTTCTCTGATGTAAAAATGTTAACATTCCTACATATTCATATTTTATAATTATTTTGTAATTTATTTAGAAAGTCCTTTACTTCATGAAAACTTTTTGCTAAATTTTGTGTTAAAATAAGAAACACACCGTCAATTAGGAGAAAGCAAAGAAATTCAGAGTTCAACCCATTAAGCCCAAGGAGGCAGGACTTTTGCGAATGACTTCCTCTAGGACACTGGATCTTCTAGGCATGTTACTGTACACTCATCCTGAGCAGGACACTTAGCAGATTTTCTCTTGTAAATTCTTTTGTAGCTTCCTGGTAGAAGACACTTTCCATTTTGTGGAAAGTCCTCAGAATATGGTTTTAAATGAATCTGTTCACAAGGTTCAAAGGCTTTAAATTACTAGACCATGGTTACCATTGAGAAAATGCATTGAGCTATATCAAGGAGAGAAAAAAAAGTAACCAGGTACAAGTTTAATTCTCTAAGGTTGACATGTAAGTGCTGATCAGAAAGGATTAAGACTTCCTGAGAACAAGGGAACTCCCTAACAAATCACTTCCAAACTGAGGAAAGCACGTGTGTGTGCATGCACACACACATACCACACCACACCATACACATTCTATAATCCATTGTAATCAGTCTATCCTATCCTGGCAGAAAATTCTTTCTAGTCAAAATGCAGAGATTCTTTACTTTTGAATGTCCTCATTCATCTGATTTTCCAGAAAAAGAAAAGCCTGTAGAAATAGTATGAGAACCAGATTAATTATACTTTTTGGAATCATTTACCTACAGCTAGTTCATGAAGGGTAATAGCATAAGTAATGGACTGCAAAGTAAACTGTAGCTTCGTGAAAGTAACTCATTTTGTCAAGACCAACGAGCTGCATATTTGAAGAAGCCTCTAAGACTGGAGGCATTTTGGTTCCTGGGACTTACCTTCTCTTCTTTAAACAGATCTTTAGTTCTCTTGCTTGAACAGGAATTCTAAATCACTGTGTCTTAGAAGAGCAGGAAATCTAGAATAAAATAAATAAAACACATAAACTGGAAGAAAATTTAATAAGATGGTTTATATGAATAATTTTAGTTCTAATACTTTTTAAAAATTATCAGCTGTATTATAAGAAGGGATTACAGAAAAGATTATTAATAACCATAGGAACAATGTTTGTAGGCTACCCAAGCAGTGTGTTAAGCTGAGCTTTATTTTATGTGTTCACATAGAGTCTTTGCTTTTTTTCCAGTAGTTTAAAATGAATAAAGTTATATGGCTATTTATCATTACAAAAAGTGAAATGTTCAAGAATTTACCTAAGCCCTGCCACCTTTCTATCTTGTTTAAAGACCCTCGCATCCCTGTCCCTGTTGCAAATCCCAGTGACATGTTATAGTAATTAGATCAAGGCTACGTTGAAGATCTGTAACATGTGTAGGGATAGACACGCACATACACATACATACATGACACACACAGCACGGGATAGCCTGGAATAGACTCTCTTTCTTCTCTTTCTTCTAATTAGATCTTAGGTTACGTTGTGTCCCTAGAGCCCAGGATTAGGTTCACTACAGTGTGAACTTACAAATATTTGTTTTTGGTAATATTGAAGAAAAAAAATACAGGAGTTTCCTATTTTTGCATGTCACTCAGTCATTTTAAACCACAATCACAGCAAAAGTAAATCAATGCCTTGAGTTCTCATTTTAGCAATTCAGTCTTTTGGAGTAGTTTCCAGTGTCAAACAGTGAGTCCCATTTTCTCTGTCCCCCTTCTTTCCCTAATCCTCACCTTACATTAAGAAACAAAAAATGAACACAAGAACATACAAACAACAACAAAAAACCATGGAGGATTTAGGAGAGGCAAAGAGAAGGAGTAGGAAATTACTTTTAGGTTTGAACCTTGTTGACTAAGAGATAATCAATATGATTATCAGAAAAATGGAAACTGGGAGAAAACTAGTTTTTCAGAAATCTGGGCTGGGTGTGGTGGCATGAATGAAATTGGTGACTTGGGAAATTGAGAAGTGTGAAAAAGGACCGGAGAGGCTGATTGGGTGTTAGAAGTAGATGAGCACAAAAGATTAAATAGAAATCTAGGGAGATGGAGTAGAATAGGAATATTCTAGACCTTGTTGGGAGGTTTCCATGGTTTTCCCAGGAAACCCTGTGTAAGCCACTAACTGAGAAATAACCCAAGGTGGGAATTTGCTTTGCAAAAAACTGGAAAGTCAAGAAGGCACAGAAGATATGGGAAAGAGTGAAGGAATAGATGACTTTGGAAACCGGACTGTGTTCAATTGATTGATTAAGCCCTTTCCTCCCTTTCTCCCTTCCTTCTCCCTCTTCTCTTCTCTCCTCTCCTCTCCTCTCCTCTCCTCTCCTCTCCTCTTCTCCCCCCACTCTTCTCCCCTTCCCTCCCCTCCCCTTCCCTCCCCTCCCCTGCCTTCCCCTCCCCTCCTACCGCCTCACCTCTCTGCCTCACCTCAGCCTCCCCTGCCCTCTTCTCCCCTTGCCTCCCCTTCCGTCCCCTCCTGTCCCCTCCTCTTGTCTCCTCTCCTCTCCTTTCCTTTTCTCCCTCCCTCCCTTCCCAACTTCCTCCTTCTCTTTCTTCAATTATTAATTTATTTAACTGATGTTTGCTGAGCACTTTTTATTCGTTTAAGCATTGTGCTAGGTACCAGACAGGGACAGGAAAGTGGCTCTAAGATAAAGAGTCTGTGGAGGGAATGAGGTTACTTCTTGGCCTTTTTTCTTCACGATCATGTCAGTGACAACCATCTATTCCAGGCTATCTCGTGCTGTGTGTGTGTCATGTAGGTATGTATATGTGCATATCTATCACTACACATATGTTATAGTATCATTCATGTTTGTCTGCTCTTTTGCATTAATTCTTCTGATTTTTTCTTTTTTTAATGTTTTTTTATTATTACTATACTTTAAGTTTTAGGGTACATGTGCACAATGTGCAGGTTTGTTACATATGTATCCATGTGCCATGTTGGTGTGCTGCACCCATTAACTCATCATTTAGCATTAGGTATATCTCCTAATGCTATCCCTCCCCCCTCCACCCACCCCACAACAGTCCCCGGAGTGTGATGTTCCCCTTCCTGTGTCCATGTGTTCTCATTGTTCAATTCCCACCTGTGAGTGAGAACATGCAGTGTTTGGTTTTTTGTCCTTGCAATAGTTTACTGAGAATGATGATTTCCAGTTTCATCCGTGTCCCTACAAAGGACATGAACTCATCATTTTTTATGGCTGCATAGTATTTCATGGTGTATATGTGTCACATTTTCTTAATCCAGTCTATCGTTGTTGGACATTTGGGTTGGTTCCAAGTCTTTGCTACTGTGAATAGTGCCGCAATAAACATACGTGTGCATGCGTCTTTATAGCAGTGTGATTTATAGTCCTTTGGGTATATACCCAGTAATGGGATGGCTGGGTCAAATGGTATTTCTAGTTCTAGATCCCTGAGGAATCGCCACACTGACTTCTACAATGGTTGAACTAGTTTACAGTCCCACCAACAGTGTAAAGGTGTTCCTATTTCTCCACATCCTCTCCAGCACTTGTTGTTTCCTGACTTTTTAATGATGGCCATTCTAACTGGTGTGAGATGGTATCTCATTGTGGTTTTGATTTGCATTTCTCTGATGGCCAGTGATGATGAGCATTTTTTCATGTGTTTTTTGGCTGCATAAATGTCTTCTTTTGAGAAGTGTCTGTTCATGTCCTTTGCCCACTTTTTGATGGGGTTGTTTGTTTTTTTCTTGTAAATTTGTTTGAGTTCATTGTAGATTCTGAATATTAGCCCTTTGTCAGATGAGTAGGTTGCAAAAATTTTCCCCCATTTTGTAGGTTGCCTGTTCACTCTGATGGTAGTTTCTTTTGCTGGGCAGAAGCTCTTTAGTTTAATTAGATCCCATTTGTCAATTTTGGCTTTCGTTGCCATTGCTTTTGGTGTTTTAGACATGAAGTCCTTGCCCATGCCTATGTCCTGAATGGTGTTGCCTAGGTTTTCTTCTAGGGTTTTTATGGTTTTAGATCTAACATGTAAATCTTTAATCCATCTTGAATTAATTTTCGTATAAGGTGTAAGGAAGGGATCCAGTTTCAGCTTTCTACATATGGCTAACCAGTTTTCCCAGCACCATTTATTAAGTAGGGAATCCTTCCCCCATTGCTTGTTTTTGTCAGGTTTGTCAAAGATCAGATAGTTGTAGATATGTGGCGTTATTTCTGAGGGTTCTGTTCTGTTCCATTGATCTATATCTCTGTTTTGGTACCAGTACCATGCTGTTTTGGTTACTGTAGCCTTGTAGTATAGTTTGAAGTCAGGTAGCGTGATGCCTCTGGCTTTGTTCTTTTGGCTTAGGCTTGACTTGGCGATGTGGGCTCTTTTTTGGTTCCATATGAACTTTAAAGTAGTTTTTTCCAATTCTGTGAAGAAAGTCATTGGTAGCTTGATGGGGATGGCATTGAATCTATAAATTACCTTGGGCAGTATGGCCATTTTCACAATATTGATTCTTCCAACCCATGAGCATGGAATGTTCTTCCATTTGTTTGTATCGTCTTTTATTTCACTGAGCAGTGGTTTGTCGTTCTCCTTGAAGAGGTCCTTCACATCCCTTGTAAGTTGGATTCCTAGGTATTTTATTCTCTTTGAGGCAATTGCGAATGGGAGTTCACTCATGATTTGGCTCTCTGTTTGTCTGTTATTGGTGTATAAGAATGCTTGTGATTTTTGTACATTGATTTTGTATCCTGAGACTTTGCTGAAGTTGCTTATCAACTTAAGGAGATTTTGGGCTGAGACAATGGGGTTTTCTAGATATACAATCATGTCATCTGCAAACAAGGACAATTAGACTTCCTCTTTTCCTAATTGAATACCCTTTATTTTCTTCTCCTGCCTAAT
The DNA here is from genome assembly GCF_028878055.3 of Symphalangus syndactylus. Taxonomy (NCBI): domain Eukaryota; kingdom Metazoa; phylum Chordata; class Mammalia; order Primates; family Hylobatidae; genus Symphalangus; species Symphalangus syndactylus. The sequence continues at coordinate 155,222,407 of NC_072426.2, read as the reverse complement.
TGCCCTGGCCAGAACTTCCAACACTATGTTGAATAGGAGTGGTGAGAGAGGGCATCCCTGTCTTGTGCCAGTTTTCAAAGGGAATGCTTCCAGTTTTTGCCCATTCAGTATGATATTGGCTGTGGGTTTGTCATAGATAGCTCTTATTATTTTGAGATACGTCCCATCAATACCTAATTTCTTGAGAGTTTTTACCATGAAGGTTGTTGAATTTTGTGAAAGGCCTTTTCTGCATCTATTGAGATAATCATGTGGTTTTTGTCTCTGGTTCTGTTTATATGCTGGATTATGTTTATTGATTTGTGTATGTTGAGCCAGCCTTGCATCCCAGGGATGAAGCCCACTTGATCATGGTGGATAAGCTTTTTGATGTGCTGCCGGATTCGGTTTGCCAGTATTTTATTGAGGATTTTTGCATCAATGTTCATCAAAGATATTGGTCTAAAATTCTCTTTTTTGGTTGTGTCTCTCCCAGGCTTTGGTTTCTTCTGATTTTTTCACACAGTGGGAACCTGAAGTAGGTTACTGCATATATATCCTTGGTGTTTTTATTTAAAAACCTTCCCACTCCTGCCGGGCGCGGTGGCTCACGCTTGTAATCCCAGCACTTTGGGAGGCCGAGGCGGGCAGATCACGAGGTCAGGAGATGGAGACCACGGTGAAACCACGTCTCTACCAAAAATACAAAAAATTAGCCGGGCGTGGTGGCGGGCGCCTGTAGTCCCAGCTACTCGGAGAGGCTGAGGCAGGAGAATGGCGTGAACCCGGGAGGCGGAGCTTGCAGTGAGCCGAGATTGCGCCACTGCACTCCAGCCTGGGCGACAGAGCGAGACTCTGTCTCAAAAAAAAAAAAAAAAAAAAAAAAAAACCTTCCCACTCCTTCATACTGGCTGCTGTGTACCTAAGCACACTTTTTGCACCAGTGCTGCCATGGCACAGCAAACAACTGCTAGAGAAGAACCCAATGAAGGGGCTTTCTACAAAACATCAAGGGGTAGTGGGAGAACAGATGCGGCATCCTGACATTGGAAATGGTTTCCTGGGCAGGGAAAGGTGATTTAACTCGGGTGTGTGGCACTCCGTGCCCACAGATCAGTATTCCTCCACTGAAAGAAAAATTTTAAAAGTCTTTCAACCAAGAAAACAGGATTCAACATCTTGAGGCGTTTGAGCCACCAGGCCCTGGAAATAAAGCGAGTGGTGGAGTGAACACTTTAGCTCCGGACCTCAGATGGCTCTTGAAAACCCAAGATTCTTGATACAGTGTTCTAGGGTTTCTAGAAAGTTGGATTTTAATTTCATCTTTTAAACTATGTTATTTTATGGCCGGGCGCAGGGGGTCACTCCTGTAATCCCAGCACTTTGGAAGGCCGAGGTGGGTGGATTACTTAAGGTCAGGAGTCCAAGACCAGCCTGGCCAACATGGAGAAACCTCATCTCTACTGAAAATACAAAATTAGGCGTGGTGGCAGGCACCTATAATCCCAGCTACTTGGGAGGCTGAGGCAGGAGAATCACTTGAACCCGAGAGGCGGAGGTTGCAGTGAGTCAGGATTACGCCAATGCATTCCAGCTTGGGCAACAAGAGTGAAACTCTGTCTCAAAAAAATAATCATAATAAAATAAAATATGTATTTTAGCTTCCTGCAGCTATTCAAGAAGTCTATAGCTCTGCATTGGTCTTGAACTCAAGTCTGTGCAGATCTTGCCACATGTAATTGTTGCAGTGTGGGCCCTACTATAGCAGGGATGTCATAGGCTCAGTGAAGTGCCAGATGCTTTAAGTGCAGGATCTAAAACCAGACTGCCTGTGAACAGACTCTAACTCTGCCACAGAACAGCTGTGTCAGTATAACCTTGAGCAAGACACTTAAATGGTCTATTCCTAATTACTGCCACTTTAAAATGGGCAGGAAATACCTTCTCATGGGTTTGTTATGTGGATAAAATGAGTTAACATTTGTAAAGCACTTAAAAGAATACTAGTACATTTAATAATAATTTGAAATCCTAAATTATAATTATTTATATTTATAAATAAAGATGAAATAATTTTGCCCTATTTAGCGGAAATCATTGCTTTTTAGACCAGGAACAGAATCTTGCTTGCTAAGAAGAAGTTATCAATGAATCTTTGCCAATGGATGTTTGAGATTGGACTCAGAGTGAAGCTAGTCATGTTCTTCTAGAGCCAACTCACTTCTCAATTAGCAGAGACTAACTTGAGATGAACAGTACAGGATGGAACAAATGTGTTGTGTGTTTAAAAATACTTGAGCAAAATCATGCGAAGTAGAAACAGTATAATGAGAGGTGTTTGTTTGTTTTATCATTAGAGTAGTTAAAATTTGGCCCAGGCACAGTGGCATGCACCTGTAATCCCAGCTACTTGGGACGCTAAAGTGGGAGGATGGCTTGAGCCTAAGAGTTTGAGGCTGCAGTGAGCTATGATGGCACCACTGCATTCCAGCCTGGGTGACAAAGAGAGACCCTGTCTCTAAAAATAAAAATAAAAAATTTTCTTAAATCCTCAGTATCGTTATGTATGAATATGTCCTATGCACCTCACCAAGTTTCAATTTTACCTTCAAACAAATCACAGTGAGCATAACAGTAAGATGCCGATTCTTCCTGTGTAAATTCACTAGCTAAACACCATAGGAAAAAATGTATGAAAACAACATTTAAATGTGCCAATACAAATAGACAAATAACATAATTCAAAGAAAGTTGCTGCCTTGCTCTTGAGGTGGTAACTTGCTCCTGCAGAAAAATGATTAAACTTTATTCTGCTGATACTGAACAACTATCTCCTAGGAAAATACATTTGATATAGAAGTTTGGTGATATGATCCAAAGAATCTAAAACTGTACTTACAATATATTTGATAAAGAAGTTTGGCCAGGCGGGGTGGCTCACGCCTGTAATCCCAGCATTTTGGGAGGCCGAAGTGGGTGGATCACTTGAGGTCAGGGGTTTGAGACCAGCCCAGCCAACCTGGTGAAACCCGTCTCTACTAAAAATACAAAAATTAGCTGTTCATGGTGGCACATGCCTGTAAGTCCCAGCAACTCAGGAGCCCGAGGCAGGAGAATTGCTTGAACCCAGGAGATGGAGGTTGCAGTGGGCTGAGATTGCACCTCTGCACTCCAGCCTGGGAAACAGAGTGAGACTCCGTGTCCAAAAAAAAAAAAAAAAAAAAAAAATGGAGTTTGGAGGGGGGTAGAATATGAATTATTCACAGTTTAACAGAATGAGAGTACATCTATATAGAACTCCATTATTTTTATTTTTTCCATCCTGTTAGTATAAATGGATATAAGGAAGATTCATACTTCATAAAAAGTATATAACACACAAGAGGAAGACAGTTTAAGAGATTAGGGCAGTTTTCAACACACCCTGAAATAAGCTGGCAAAAATACACTGAGATCTGTTGACTGTCAAAACCATTTCAAAAAGTAAATTGAGTTTGTTATAAAAAAATCAGCAAGATAAATTAGTTTAATAAAGTTGTGGCTGAGAAGTATTTAAGTAATTTTTTTATCAGGAAAATTAATAACTTTTTAAGGGGCTCACTTGCCGTTTTAACACTAGACTAACACATGAAGAAAGCAAGAGTAGCGCTTCCTATAAAAAGTGTTTCCAAAATGTGCGCAAGTGGTCTTTGCATGCTCAGAGGTAACACTAGATGACTGAAATGCCAGATTCTTTGAAAAGTGTTTGTAATATTTATCCATTCCATTGTTTAGCAAATAAGATTTGTGCATATTATGTGTCATTTTGGGTTTGGGGGATATAAAGCCAGGCACAGCCTTTGCCCTCGTAGTGAGACAGACATTAGATTATCGGCCGGATGCGGTGGTTCATGCCTGTAATGCCAGCACTTTGGGAGGCCAAGGTGGGCGGATCACCTGAGGTCAGGAGTTCCAGACCAGCCTGGCCAACATGGTGAAACCCTGTCTCTACCCAAAATACAAAAATTAGCCGGGCATGGTGGCGGGCGCCTGTAATTCCAGCTACTTGGGAGGCTGAGGCAGGAGAATCACTTGAACCTGGGAGGTGGACGTTGCAGTGAGCAGAGATCATGCATTGCACTCCAGCCTGGACAATAGAGGAAGACTCCATCTTGAAAAAAAAATCAGGTTATCACACACAGATGCAGTTGTCCACATACAATAACTATGTGCTGTAGGACCACAGCACAGAAGGAGCAAGGGATGCAGTGAAGGCTCCTTGAGGAAGTGGCATTTCTAACAGATCTAGAAGTTGGGATTTATCTAGGTTGGATGGAGCAAGAGTGAGATGCTGGGATGGAGAATCTTCCAGAAGGAAGGGAGAGCCTGCCCAAGACCCCGTGATAGAAGGGAGAATGGTGAGTTTGAGGAGGTGAGAGAAGGCCAGTTTTGGGGCTCACAGCCATTGACTTTTTAGCAGGAGGTTGGGTGTCAAAGGGACTGAACTGAGCAGTGTGTGGTGGGGCATATTAGGATTTTGATTTTCATCCTGAGAACAATGGAAACCTTTGGAGGGATTTAAGCAGGAGACATCGTCATCATGTTTGTGTTTTGAGAGTATTACTCTGACTGCAGTTTGGAGAAGTGATTGAAAAAGGACGGAAGGCTCAGTGGGAACTATTTCAACAGCCATAGCAGCAGCAAGAGAACTGCTGATACAACAGTTGCCTGTGATTGTCTAAAACCCCCACATTAAAAATATTCAAGTGAAATTTAGGAAGTGAGATTAATGACACTAGCCAATAGATAATGTCATGTGCATGTCAAACAGGCAGAATTTTTAGAGTTTTGTTAATTCTATTGGTAGTGAGTTCCAGAATTCATGTTTTCATAAATTCTAATGTTTCAAAAACTAAAGTTTGTTGCTTGTTCTGAAGATAAATGCTACAATTAAATTGGCAAGTGAGACCAAAAAAATGCTATTAATTTTACTGATTACAATAACATTATTTAAATACTTCTCAACTTTGCTGATCGAATTTGTTTATCCTGCTAGTATTTTTAATAACAAGCTCAATTTGCTGATTTAAACTGTGTTGCCATGCTTTCACTGGCATGTCAAGCAGCAGTGATGAAATTTAAACTTTGGACTCAACATGTAAGACAAAAATCATTTAAATAACAAATCAAACTTTGAATTATTTCTGATAGAAACAAACCTTCAGGTGTGGTGGGATTTGAGACCTTACAAAATGACTGTTTAGAATACCTCGCAATGTTAAAAGATGCATTTGGAAAAGGAGTGAACAAAACCCCCAAGAACCATGAGACTATGTAAAAGACTGAACCTATGACTGATTGGGGTACCTGAAAGAGATGGGGAGAATGGAACCAAGTTGGATAACACACTTCAGGATATCACCCAGGAGAACTTCCCCAACCTAACAAGACAGGCCAACATTGAACTCAGGAAATCAAGAGAATCCCAGTAAGATATTCCATGAGAAGATCAACCCCAAGACACACAATCCTCAGATTCTCCAAGGTTGAAATGAAGGAAAAAATGTTAACGGGCGCCAGAAAGAAAGTCCAGGTCACCTACAAAGGAAAGCCCATTAGACTAACAGTGGACCTTTCAGCAGAAACCCTACAAGCTGGAAGATATTGGGGGCCAATATTCAACATTCTTAAAGAAAATAATTTCCAACCCAAAATTTCATATCTGGCCAAACTAAGCTTCTTAAGCAAAGGAGAAATAAAACCTTTCCAGACAACCAAATGCTGAGGGAATTCATCACCACCAGGCCTGCCTTACAAGAGCTCCTAAAGGAAGCACTAAATATGGAAAGGAAAAACTTACCAGCCACTACAAAAATACACTGAAGTTCACAGACCACTGACACACTATGAAGCAACTACATCAACAAATCTGCAAACTAACCAGCTAGCATCATCATGACATGATCAAATTTATACATAACAATATTAACCTTAAATGCAAATGGGCTAAATGCCCCAAGTAAAAGACACAGAATGGCAAGCTGGATACAGCCAAGACCCATTAGTGTGCTGTAGTCAAGAGACCTATTGATATGGTTTGGCTGTGTCCCCACCCAAATCTCACTTTAAATTGTAATAATCGCTATGTGTTAGGGTGGGGCCAGGTAGAGATAATTGAATCATGGGAGTGGCCTCCCCCATGCTGTTCTTGTCGTAGTGAGTAAGTCTCATGAGATCTGATGGTTTTGTAAATGGAAGTTCCCTTGTATGATTGCCTTGCTGCCATGTATGACATGCCTTGGCTTCTCCTTTGCCTTCCACTGCTTGTGAGTCCTCCCCAGCCATGTGGAACTGTGAGTACATTTGACCTCTTTCCTTTAAAAATTACCCAGTCTTGGGTGTGTCTTTATTAGCGGTGTGAGAACAGACTAATACATCCATCTCACAGGCAAAGACACATATAGGCTTAAATTAAAGGGATAGAGGAAAATTTACCAAGCAAATGAAAAGCAGAAAAATGTAGATACTGCAATCCTAGTCTTTGGCAAAACAGACTTTAAACCAACAAAGATCAAAAAAGACAAAGAAGGGCATTACATAATGATAAAAGGTTCAATGCAACAAGAAGAGCTAACTATCCTAAATACATGTGCACCCAATACAAAAGCACCCAGCTTCATAAAACAGGTTCTTAGAGACATACAAAGAGATATAGACTCCCACACAATATTAATGGGAGACTTTAGCACCCCACTGTCAATATTACACAGATCATTGAGACAGAAAAGTAACAAAGATATTCAGGACTTGAACTCAGCTCTGGATCAAGTGGACCTGATAGATACCTACAGAACTCTCCCTCGAAAAACAACAGAATATACGTTCTTCTCAGTGCCAAATGACACCCTAAAATCTATCATATAATTGGATATAAAACACTTCTCAGCAAATGCAAAAGAACTGAAATCATAACAGTGTCTCAGATCACAGCACAATCAAATTAGAACTTAAGATTAAGAAACTCACTCAAAACCACACAACTATATGGAAAGTGGACAACTTGCTCCTGAATGGCTCCTGGGTAAATAGCAAAATTAAGGCAGAAATCAAGAAGTTCTTTGAAACCAATGAGAACAAAGAGACAACATACTAGAATCTCTGGGATGCAGCTAAAGAAGTAGTAAGAGGGAAATTTATAGCACTAAATGTCCACATCAAAAAGCTAGAAAGATCTCAAATCAACATTCAAACATCAAAACTAAAAGAACTAGAGAACCAAGAACAAACGAACCCCAAAGCTAGCAGAAGACACGAAATAATCAAGATTAGAGTGGAACTAAAGGAGACAGACACGCAAAAAACCTTCAAAAATCAACAAATCCTGGACTTTTTTTTTTGAAAAAATTAATAAAATAGATAGAACTCTAGCTAGACTAATAAAGAAGAAAAGAGTGAAGACTCAGACATAATAAAAAATGATAAAGGGGACATCATCACTGACCCCACAGAAATATAACCATCAGAGAATACTATAAACATCTCTATGCAAATAAACTAGAAAATTTAGAAGAAACAGACAAATTCCTGGACACATACACCTCCCAAGACAGAATCAGGGAGAAGATGAATCCCTGAATAGACCAATAACAAGTTATCAAATTGAGGCAGTAATAAACAGTCTATTAATCATAAAAATCCAGGACCAGATGGATTTACAACTGAATTCTACCAGAGGTACAAATAGGAGCTGGTACAATTTCCTCTAAAACTATTCCAAAAGCTTCTTTAGCTGATAAGCAACTTTAGCAAAGTCTCGGGATACAAAATCAATGTGCAAAAATCACAAGCATTCCTACACACCAACAATATACAAGCACAGAGCCAAATCATAAATGAACTCCTATGCACAATTGCTACAAAGAGAATAAAACACCTAGAAATACAGCTAACAAGGGAGGTGAAGGACCTCTTCAAGGAGAACTATAAAACACTGCTCAAGGAAATCAGAGAGGAAACACACCACTGGAAAAACATTCCATCCTCATGGATAGGAAGAATCAATATTGTGAAAATGGCCACACTGCCCAAAGCAATATATGGATTCAATACTATTCCAATCAAACTACCATTGACATTCTTCACAGAATTAGAAAAACTACTTTAAAATTCATATGGAACCTAAAAAGACCCCACATGGCCAAGACAATCTTAAGCAAAAAGAACAAAGGTGGAGGCATCATGCCCCTGACTTCAAACTACACTACAAGGCTACAGTAACCAAAACAGCATGGTACTGGTACAAAAACAGACACACAGACCAAAGGAACAGAAAAGAGGACTCAGAAATAGGGCCACACGTCTACAACCATCTGATTTTCAACAAACCCGATAAAAACAAATAATGGAGAAAGAATTCCCTATTTAATAAATGATGCTGAGAGAACTGCCTAGCCATATGCAGAAAATCAAAACTGGACCCCTTCCTTACACCTTATAGAAAAATTAACTCAAGATGGATTAAAGACTTAAATGTAAAACCCAAAACTATAAAAATCCTAGAAGAAAATCTAGGAAATACTATTCAGGACATAGGCATAGGCAAATATTTCATGACATAAATGTCAAAGGCAATTGCAACAAAAGCAAAAATTGACAAATGCAAACTAATTAAACTAAAGAGCTTCTGCACAGCAAAAGAAACTATCATCAGAGCAAATAGAAAACCTACAGAGTGGGAGAAAATTTTTGCAATATCCACCTGACAAAGGTCTAATTCCCAGAATTTACAAGGAATTTAAACAGATTTACAAGAAAAACCAAACAACCCCATTAAAACGTGGACGAAGGACATGAACAGACAATTATCAAAAGAACACATATTTATGTGCCCAATAAACATATAAAAAAACGCTCAACATCACTGATCATTAGAGTAATGCATATCAAAACCACAATGAGATACTATCTCACCTAGTCAGGATGGCAATTATTAAAAAGTCAGGAAACAACAGATGCTTTTACACTGTCGGTGGGAATGTAAATTAGTTCAACCACTGTGGAAGACAGTGTGGCTATTCCTCAAAGACCTAGAACCAGAAATACCACTTGACCCAGCAATTCCATTATTGGGTATATACTTAAAGAAACATAAACCATTCTATTATAAAGATACATGCACAAGTATGTTCACTGCAGCACTATTCCCAATAGCAAAAACATGGAATCAACCCAAATGTCCATCAATGATGGAATGGATAAAGAGAATGTTTTACATATACACCATGGAATACTATGGAGTCATGAAAAGGAACAACATCATGTCCTTTGCAGGACATGGATGGAGCTGGAAGCCATTATCCTCAGCAAACTAATGCAGGGACAGAAAACCAAACACTGCATGTTCTCACTTAAAATTGGGAGCTAAACAATGAAAACACATGAACACAGGGAGGGGAACAACACACACTGTGGCCTGTCATGGGGCGGGGGAGGGAGAGCATTAGGAAAAATAGCTAATGCATGCTGGGCTAAATACCTAGGTAATGGGTTGATAGGTGCAGCAAACCACTATGGCACATGTTTACCTATGTAACAAACCTGCACATCCTGCACATGTATCCTGTAAATTGAAGCAAAATACAACAACAACAACAACAACAAAGAAGCATTGACTGAACATAGGACAACAGACCAAAAAAAAAAAAAAAAAAAGGAGAGAGATGCATGTACAAGGTGCTTTTTGCCAAAAAATGAAGACTTAAGTTATATGTGAAACATGTTAACTAACTCTCTCCAACCTGAATATTTATTCAATATAAAGAATGTTAGCAGTTGTTGGATATTGTGAATGATCCAACTAATTTTCTACTACTTATATTTGAAGTTTTGTTAGTTTGATACTAATTTTAAAAAATTAAACATTCAATTTCAATTTATTTTATTTTTACAGTTCTTCATATGAATATAAGGATAATACAAAGACTTTTACAATGTTTCATGTGCATCTCCTAGTCATATTAATAAGGCAACAGTTTGTTTCATAAATCAGTTACATCAAGATTCAACTACCCTTATATCAGACAAAATAGATTTCATGACCAAAAGTATAAGAAGACAAGGAAAATCACTATATGATGATAAAGGGGTCAATTCAGCAAGAGGATATAACAATTTTAAATATATATGCACCCAACATTGGATGACCCACATACATAAAGCAAATATTGATAGAGCTAAAGAGAGAGATAGGCCCTAATACAATAAAAGCTGGAGACTTCAATACTCCACTTTCAGCACTGACAGATGTTCCAAACTGAAAATCAAAAAGGAAACACTGGACTTGATATAGTTTGGATGTGTGTCCTTGCCCAAATCTGGTATCGAAATGTAATTCCCAGTGTTGGAGGTGGGGGCCTGGTGAGAGGTGATTGGATCATGGAGCAAGAGGGGGGAATGTTAAACCATTCATGAGAACCCCATGATCTCATGAATGGTTTAGTACCTCCCCTGCTTGTTCTCTTGATCCTGCTTCTGCCATGTGATGTGCAAATTCTTGCTTCGCCTGCTGCCATGATTGTAGGCTTCCTGAGGTCTCTGCAGAAGCTGATGCCAGACGTTTGCTTCCTGTACATACTGCAGAATTGTGAGCCAATTAAAGTGCTTTTCTTATAAATTGCCCAGTCTCAGGTATTTATTTACAGCAATGTGAAAACTGACTAATACAGTACTGAATCTGCACTATAGACTAAATGGACCTAACATATTTATAGAACATTTCATCCAATGATTGCAGGATACACATTCTTATCCTCAGCACATGGATCATTCTCATGGATAGACCACATGTTAAGTCAGAAAACAAGTCTTAAAATGTTTAAAAAATTGAAACAAGATCAAGCATCTTCTCCGACCACATGGAATAAAACTAGAAATCAGTAACAAGAGGAATTTCAGAAAACATACAAATACAAGCAAATTAAACAATATGCTCCTGAATGACCAGTGGGTCAATGAAGAAATTAAGAAGAAAACTGGAAAATTTCTTGAAACAAATGATAGTGGAAACACAACATACCAAAACCAGTGAGATACAGCAAAAGGAGTACTAACAGGAAGTTTATACTTATAAGTGCCTACATCAAAAAAGAAGAAAAACTGCAAATAAACAACCCAGTGAGGCATCTTAATGAATTAGAAAAGCAAGAGTAAGCCAAACCCCAAATTAATCGAAGAAAATAAATAATAAACAAGATTGTAGTGAAGAAAACAATACAAAAGATAATGAAACAAGCTGGTTTTTTGAATAGTTAAGCAAAATTGACAAGCCTTTATCCAGACTAAGAAAAACAGAGAAGATCCAAATAAATAAAAACAGAGATGAAAAAGGAGACATTACAATTGATTTCACAGAAATTCAAAGTATCATTAGTGCTACTATGAGCAAGTATATGCCAATAAACTGGAACATCTAGAAGAAATGGACAAATTCTTAGACACATACAACCTACCAAGATTTAACCATGAAGAAATCCAAAACTGGAACAAACCAATAACAAGTAATGAGATCAAAGCCATGATAAAAAGTCTTCCAGTAAAGAAAAGCCCAGGACCCAACAGCTTCACTGCTGAATTCTACCAAACATTTAAAGAAGAAGTAATATCAATCCTACTCAAACTCTTCCAAAAAGTAAAAGAGTAGACAATGCTTCCTAACGAATTCTACAAGGCAGTTATTACCCTGATATCAAAACAAGACAAAACCACATCAAACAAACAAACAAACAAACCTAACTACAGGCCAATATCTCGGATGAATATTGATGTAAAAATCATCACCAGAATACTAGCAAACTGAATTCAACAATAAATTAAAAAGATTATTCATTCTGAACAAGTGAGATTTAACTCTGTGATGCAAGGATGGCTCAGCATATGCAAATCAATCATTGTGATACATCATATTGACAAAATGAAGGACAAAAAATATGATTATTTCAACTGATGCTTAAAAAGCATTTGATGAAATTTGACATCCCTTCATGATAAAACCCTAAAGAAACTGGGGACAGAAGGAATATACATAATAAAAGCCATATATGACACACCCACAGCGAGTATTATACTGGATAGAAAAAAAAAGGAAAGCCTTTCCTCTAAGATCTAGAATGGAACAAGGATGCCCATTTTCATCACTGTTATTCAATATAGTACTGAAAATCCTAGCTAGAGCAATCAGACAAGAGGAAAAAAAGGGCATTCAAATTGGAAGGGAAGAAGTCAAATTATCCTTGTTTGCAGATGATATGATTTTATATTTGGAAAAACCTAAAGACTCCATAAAAAACTATTAGAACTGATAAACAAATCCAGTTAAGTTGCAGGATACAAAATCAACATACAAAAATCAGTAGCATTTCTATATGCCAACGGTGAGCAATCTGAAGAGAAATCAAAAAAGTAATCCCATTTACAATAGCCATCAATAAAATTAAATACCTAAGAAGATCTCTATAATGAAAACTATAAAACACTGATGAAAGAAATTGAAGAGGGAACCAAAAAAATTCTTCCACCATGGATTGGAAGAATCAATATTGTTAAAATCTCCACCCTACCCAAAGCAATCTATAGATTCAATGCAATCCCTGTCAAAATAATGACATTCTTCACAGAAATGGAAGAAAACAATCCTAAAATTTATATGGAATCACAAAAGACCCAGAAGAGCCAAAGCTATCCTAAGCAAAAAGAATAAAACTGAAGGAATTACATTACCTGACTTCAAATGATACTGCAGAGTTATAGTAACCAAAACAGCATGGTACCAGCATAAAAACAGACGCATTGATCAAATGGAACAGAGTAAAGAACCCAGAAACAAATCCACGCACCTCCAGTAAACCATTTTCAACCAAGGTGCCAAAAACATACATTGGGGAAAAGATTCTCTCCTCAATAAATAGTGCTGGGAAAACTGGCTATCCATATGCAGAAGAATGAAACTTGATCCCTCTCTCTCACCATATACAAAAATCAAATAAAAATGGATTAAAGACATAATCTAAGACCTCAAACTATGAAACTACTACAGGAAAACACTGGGGAAACTCTGTAGGACGTTGGTCTGGGCAAATATTTCTTGAGTAATACCCCACGAGCACAGGCAACCAAAGCAAAAACAGATAAATGGGATCACATCAAGTTAAAAAGCTTTTGTATGGCAAGGAAACTATCAATAAAGTGAAGAGATAACCCACAGAATGGGAGAATATATTAGTAAACTACTCATCTGACAAGGAATTAATAATCAGAATATATAAGGAGCTCAAACAACTATATAGAAAAAAAACTAACAATCCAATTAAAAATGGGCAAAAGATTTGAATAGACATTTCTCAAAGGAAGACTTACAAATGGCACCAACTCAAATGTCCATCAATGATAGACTGGATTAAGAAAATGTGGCACATATACACCATGGAGCACTATGCAGCCATAAAAAAGGATGAGTTGATGTCCTTTGCAGGGACATGGATGAAACTGGAAACCACATTCTCAGTAAACTGTCACAAGGACAGAAAACCAAACACCACATGTTCTCATCATAGGTGGGAGTTGAACAATGAGAGCGCATGGACACAGGGCGGGGAATATCATACACCGGGGCCTGTCAGGAGGTGGGGGACTGGAGGAGAGATAGCATTAGGAGAAATACCTAATGTAAATGACGAGTTGATGGGTGCAGCAAACCGACGTGGCACATGTATACATATGTAACAAACCTGCACATTGTGCACATGTACCCTAGAGGTTAAGGTATAATAAAAAAAATAAAAAAAGAAGACTTATAATGGCAAACAGGCCTATGAAAAGGTGCTCAACTTCATTCATCATCAGAGAAATGCAAATCAAAACTAAAATGAGATATCATTTTACCCCAGCAAAACATGGCTTATATCCAAAAGACAGGCAATAACAAATACTTGCGAGAATGTGGAGAAAAGGGAACCCTTGTAAACTGTTGGTGGGAATGGAAATTAGTACAATTATTACGGAGAACAGTTTGGAACTTCCTCAAAAAATTAAAAATGAAGCTACCATATGAAAACTATAAAATTCCACTGCTGGGTATATCCCCAAAAGAAAAGAAATCAGTATATCAAAGAGATACCTGCACTCCCATATTTTTTATGTACAGCACTGTTCACAATAGCCAAGGTTTGGAAGCAACCTTCCATCTGTTGATGTGATGGACACATCAACAGATGAATGGATAAAGAAAATGTGGTACAAACACACAATGGAATACTATTCAACCATAAAAAGAATGAAATCCTAGCCAGGCACGGTGGCTCACGCCTGTAATGCCAGCACTTTTGCAGGCTGAGGCAGGCAGATCACGAGGTCAGGAGATCGAGACAATCTTGGCTAACACAGTGAAACCCCATCTCTACTAAAAATACAAAAAACTAGCCGGGCGTGGTGGCGGGCACCTGTAGTCCCAGCTACTCGGGAGGCTGAGGCAGGAGAATGGCGTGAACCCGGAAGGCGGAGCTTGCAGTGAGCCAAGGTCACGCCACTGCACTCCAGCCTGGGCAACAAAGCAAGACTCCGTCTCAAAAAAAAAAAAAAAAATGAAATCCTGTCATTTGGAACAACATGGATGGAACTGGAGGTCATTATGTTAAGTGAAATAAGCCAGGCACAGAAGCACAAGCAGTGCATGTTCTCACTTTTTTTGTGTGGGATCTAAAAATCAAAAAGATTGAACTTATGGGGACAGAGAGTAGAAGGATGGTTACCAGACGCTGGGAGGGTGGTAGATGGGTCAGGGGGAGGTGGGATGGTTAATGGCACAAAAAAATCATTAGAAAGAATGAATAAGACCTAGTACATAATAGCACAACAGGGTGACTATAATAATAATAATCGTACATTTTAAAATAATGAGTATAATTGGATTGTTTGTGACACAAAGACACAAATGCTCGAGGGGGTGGATACCCCATTTTGATGTGATGATCATCCACTGCATGCCTGTATCCAAACATCTCCAGAACCCCATGAATATATACACCTACTATGTACCCACATTAATTAAAATAACACATTTTTAAAAAGATTCAGCTACCTTGTTTTTGAAAGAAGGCTGAGTATAAAGAAATATACCATAAATCATTTTTTTAAAAAAATACAGATTATGAATAAATACTGCATACATAAATATGTAAACAAACAACCATCCAGATTTAGCTGTCCCCATAACAGGTAGTAAATATTTGACACTTTTTTAATCTCACTTGAATTGCTCCAGTGTTTGTTTCATGGCCTTCCTCTTGACTGTCATCATTAAACTTTTGCTGGATGGGTGTATTTAGTGTAGACATTCTAAAATTTTCACTTTCTTGTAAACAAAACAAATACAAAACAATGTATGACTTTTTGTTTTTTGGTAATAAAGCTTCTTAAGAAAAAATATTTTTTTCTTCAAATTCTTGATTTTGCATTTTCTTTCTGACCAGTAATTAATCTTTTGAATGTTGTTTTTCTCCCAAATCTATATTTTTACATTCAATATTTTTCTTCATTGTTAACAACACATTTAAAAACTGAAATATATAATCATGAGTGCATTATTGCAATGTTCTCTTACAGTGGAATGAAATAGCTTGACACTAAAATGGCAGTAAGGAATTTGTCCCCTCAAGAGAAAATGCCTTTATTTTACATCCATATAACTCCATGACTTCCATGGGTCCTGGAATTCTTCTAAATTATTTTATTATTAATACATCATATTTATGAGAGTATGACAACCAGTGGATTACAGCTATAATGGATTTTGGTACAGATGATGTATTACCCTACTACAAATTATATGAGAAAAATTGTTCTTTGATCTTTAAAAATAAACTTCCTTTGTGGTGTATTGTTCACAAAATACTCCCCTGGCAGGAAGTGTTTAAAACAAACACGCAAACAAATGAACAAACCTTTTTGCCAGATTCCAGGTAGCACCTGCTGAGATACAATTTCCCTTGCACAGGGGGCCAGTGATCAGTGGCGTACACTTCAGCTCACTGCTGTCATAAACCAGGAGCGGTCGGTCAGAAATTCCTCAATAATCTATGTTCAAAATTTGTCTGGTAATCAGAGTACTTATATCTTTTTTTGACCAAAATACCCCAAATTTGTCTGTTCCAGGAGGAGAGGAAAAAACCTATGATAATTATAGTGAGGCAACTCAAAAGCAAATGGTTTCAAGTCAGTATTTACCCTCTAGACGTATTCTCAGATTCATCAAGCTTTAACAAATATGAAAGATGTAAAAATATATAGCAGCAACTCAAACTCCCAAGTGTCTTATATCAAAGCTGTTAAGTATTTTTACATGCCTTTGTGATGTGTGGAGTGGATCATTGGTATTGGTAAGTGGAAGTTTGGAAAAAAGAAAGTTTAAAAGAGGAACGTTTTCTTAAATAAACGGAAGCCAAGAATAACTTTCATGCCATGCTCTAACTGCCATTTCAAAGCTCTACATAAGCTAAAACAAATAAACCGACTGCGTCATTTTGACCTAGATTACTGCTTAAACAAAGGTACATATTCTTAATTTACATGAAAAGCAATTAGGTCTGCTGCTGACAGCGCTGTAGAAAACGCATCTGCTCAGGGCAAGCTTTTATGTTTGAAAAAAATAAGCTGGAAGGCGTTTTTTCTCCCTCCTCAGCCCCTATCCACTTTAGGCCAGAAATGCTATTAAAATTTTTAAACTGGTTTGGGTGGTGGATTATAATTACTGTTATACATTTTTAAGTATGCTTAAAAATTATTTTCTGATTTCAGCCCAAAATCTGACATTTCATGATGTTGTTTGGTATTTAAGAAATGGCTAGGAAATGATATACTATTTTTCCGTCTCTGGAACGCGTTGTGAGCAAGCTAGACTTTAAAAATACAAAAGAAAAAAATAAATTGGGAAAATTATGGCAGGAATATTTATGTTAAAATATGAATTTGTTAAGCTAAATATATTTTTAGAGTCTGGATATCTTTCTTAGACTTAGGTGTTTAGCAAGACAGTAAATGTCTGTTTTCTTTTTGGATTTTTTTTTTTGATTCAGGGGATACATGTGCAGGTTTGTTACATGGGTATATTGTGTGATGCTGAGGTTTGGGTCTCCTAATGAACGCATCACCTAAATGGTGAACATAGTACCCCATAGGTCTTCAGCTCTTTCCCCATTTCCCTCCTTTTAACATCCTCAGTGTCTATTGTTTCCATTTTCGTGTCCATGTGTACCCAATACTTCCACTTATAAGTGAGAACATGCAGTATTTGATTTTCTGTTTCACATTAATCCACTTAGGATAATGGCCTCTTGCTGCATCCACATTGCTGCGAAGGACATAATTTCATTCTGTTTATGGCTGCATAGCATTCCATGGTGTATATGTACCACATTTTTTTTCATCCAATCCACCATTGATGGGCACCAAGATTGATTCCATGATTTTGTTATTGTGAACAAACAAACATGTGGCTATAAACATACGAGTGCAGAACAATTTGGTGGAACAATCTATTTCCTGTAAGTATATACCCAGTAATGGAACTACTGGGTCAAATGGTAGCTCTGTTTTTAGTTCTTTGAGAAATTTCCAAACTGCCTTCCACAGGGGCTGAACTAGTTCACATTTCCACTAACAATGTATAAGGATTCTTCTTCTCTGCAGCCTCGCCAGTATATGTTATTTTTTGACTTTTAGTAACTGGAAGTTTTTTTCTGATCAGAAAGGTGATACATGCTTTTTTCAATAAGTAAATATTGAAGAGAGAAAGTCAAAGATTGACTACTATTTACACTTTGATATTACATTTTCCCACTTAAATGTATTCATTCATTTGTTTATTCATCAAATATTCATTGGGCACCACCAATTTCTAGAACATTCTTAGATGAAAGGGATACAGTGATATGCAAGGCTAGCTTCATTCTTGCACTCATAGGGCAAGAAGTCTAGAGGACCTTTAAACCAATGGACAAATATGTCTTTATAAATTTTGATAAATTCTTTAATGGTAAAGAATGATGTTCTATGGAAGGATATACTAGAGGGTCTTTTATAATCTTGGGTGTCTTTTAAAGTTTTCGGGGGGGAATTGAGTGAAATATGACTAATCAGTAGAAGTATTTAGGTGAAGTGAGAAAGAGGAGAGGGAGAGGGAAGGATATGCAAAGGCCCAGAATGGGAGGCTGTGATGTGATCAGAAACTGGCAGGAACTATTCACAGTAGCAAAGACATGGAATCACCACAGGTGCCCAGTAGATTGAATAAAGAAACTGTGGTACATATACAATGTACATGTACATGGAATACTATACAACCATGAAAAAGAACAGTAGTATGTCCTTTACAGCCACATGGATATCCCTGGAGGCTATTATCCTAAGTGAATTAATGTAGGAACAGAAAACCAAATACAGCATGTTCTTATAAGTGGGAGCTAAACATTGGGTACATATAGACATAAAGAAGGGAATAGTAGACACTGGAGTGGGTTGACAAAGTTCCTGTGGGGTACTGTGTTCACTATTTGGGTTATGGGTTCAACAGAAGCCCCAACCTCAGCATTGCACAATATACCCATGTAACAAACCTGCACATGTACTCCCTGAATCTAAGACAAAATTTGAAAAAAAGAATCCAGAGGAAGAAATAGCAATAATAAAATAAAATAAAAATAAGAAAGAAAACTGGCAGGACTGATTGGCAAGGAGGATGTGGTACCAGGTGAGGCTAGAGAGATGGGTAGGCTAAGCCTTGAGCATGAGTGCAAAAATGATTTTTGATTATTGTCCTGGGAGTGATGGAAAACCACTAGAGGATTTTAAGTTGAGAAGTGATATGATTTCATTAAAATGCTTACTTTGAAATATTACTTTTATTTTCTTTTTTATTTTTAAATGGATATAACAGTTGTATATATTTATCGGGTACATAGAGATGTTGCAATACATATAATGTATAGTGATCAAATCAGGGTAATTAGCATATCCACCATCTAAACTCTTTCTCATTTCTTTGTGTTGGGAACATTCAATATCCTACTTTTCTAGCTATGTGAAATGGTATATTATTGTTAACTACAGTCATCCTACAGAGCTATAGAGCACTACAACTTATTCCTCCTATCTAGTTGTAACTTTTTTTATCCTTTAACCAATCTCTCCCTATTCCCCCTTTCCCCCAGATTACTTTTTTAAACTATTTTTTAATTTTTTTTGAGACGGAGTCTGGCCCTGTCGCCCAGGCTGGAGTGCAATGGCGTGATCTCGGCTCACTGCAACCTCCACCTCCTGGGTTCAAGCAATTCTTCTGCCTCAGCCTCCCAAGTAGCTGAGATTACAGCCTCCCACCACCATGCCCGGCTAATTTTTTGTATTTTTTAGTAGAAATGGGGTTTCACCATGTTGGCCTTGAAGACCAACATGGCCTTGAAGACTGGTCTTGAACTCCTGACCTCTAGTGATCTGGCCGCCTCAGTCTCCCAAAATACTGTGATTACAGGCATGAGCCACAGCACCTGGCCCCAGATTACCCTTAAAACAGCCAAATACGTTAAAGCTATTCCCGAAGCAGTTCAGTCTGTTGGCTCCCAGGAAGACTGAGTCTTCCATAACCAAGTAGAAAAACCCAGCTAGGCACAGTGGCTCACGCCTGTAATCCCAGCACTTCGGGAGGCTGAGGCAGGCGGATCAGATTGCTTGACCTGAACTCAGGAGTTTGAGACCAGACTGGGCAACGTGGAGAAACCTCGTCTCTACAAAAAAGTACAAAAATTAGCTGGACATGGTGTCATGTGCCTGTAGTCCCAGCTACTTGGGAGGCTGAGGTGGGAGGATTGCTTAAGCCTGGAAGGTCAAGGTTGCAGTGAGCCAAGATTCAGCTTGGGAGACAGAGCAAGACCCTGTCTCAACAACAATAACAATAATAGCAACAACAACAACAGCAACAACCCAAGTAAATACCTTTTACCACACTAATTTTTCCAAGAGAAATGAGGTCAAGGCTACAGGTCAACTTTGGTTTGGAGGTGTCTATTTGATGTTTAAGTACTAGTTTGGTTTTTATTTTTTCATAACAGAACTGATACGTACAAGCAAGATGTTGTGGTGGAAAACACTGGGAGAATTGGTCTCTGTGTTGAATTGAGGGGATTGGCATTAAACCTTAGAGAAGCGAAGACATCACACATATGGCAAAGGGAAAAATGTCTAATCCACAGCATCTCAGTAATTTCCGCACTGTAGGTCCTGAGGAGCAGAGGACAAGAGGGAGCTTTGACCAGTGGCGCTGGATGCAAAGAACCAGGCCACAAGCTGATGGCAGGAAACAGCTAGCGTGACTCAGAGGGGGCTTGATGTTTTTACATTCAGTTCACGGGAAATTTTGGGGGTTGTTGAGGGTTAGACCTCCAAATTGAGGGTGAGGTTGCAATCAGAAGTATGGCCATCAGATGCTGTGTAGCCAAAGGAAGACACAATATCCACTAAAGTGTTGCTCTTTGAGAGTGGATTCAGAAATGGAAAGGGAAATGTCATTGCTCAGCAGGTAGCCAGCCCAGGCAATAGGACAGTGAAATCCAAATCGGGCCGAGCCAGGACCTTGTTTCATGGACACCTTGCTGAGATACAACTTTGACTTGTCTTGGTTTTGGTAACGCTGGGGGTAGTAGATGCTTGCACGGTGGTCTGAACAGTGCCCCCTACTCACTGGATGATTCTGGGAAACTCCCTTGGTCTTTTAAAGCCACTGTTTTCTTTACTGTGAAAGTAGGAGTACAATCCTCGCAGGGTTACTGTAGAATCGAATGAGGTTATGTACCATGTCTGGCACTAGGTAACCACTCAGCAAATATTAGCTATTATTAAATCTCAAAATATGCAGTAAAATGATTTCTCTGTGTCTTGGTTTCTACATCTATGCAATAGGAAACAGCAAACTGTTAAATCAATTTTATTTGTAAAGCATGTAAGGAATCTGAAAGGAAAGATCACTTTATCAAAGTGAAATATTCCCAACAATACGATGGAAGATTTAATCTAAGTTAGATAAATATTATTATTCTCATTGTACAAAGGTCAGAATGATGCTGGGAACTAAAGCAACTTGTCAAAAAATGTCAGAGTTTGAGATTAGAATGCTGGCTTTCCTAGCTCCTAGGAATACTGTTAGACAAAGGCTTGCTGAAGCAAATAATCCCCATCCATTCAAATTATTTCAAACACTCCAAATGATTACAACTCAGTCAATTTTTTTCTTCTTCTTCCATTGAGCTTACATCTCTGAGTTAGGCAAGTAGTTTAGTTAAGAAAATAAAATCCCACACATTTGTGAGATTGCAGCATTGGCTAATCAGGGCGGATGGCTGTAGAGGACAGAAGGCGAAGGATCTTCTTTGTAGAAATTTACAAGCAGACCAGAAGAAAGTTAGCAATTCAATCTCATACCACATAAACCAATTAATATTGAAAACCCAAAGAATCATCCCCTTCTAGGATAGTCATACTCGGTAAGTTATCTGGTGCAAACCAAATAATTACTCATCCAGAATTAGATGTTCCCTAACTTCAAATGATCACAACATCATTTCCAGCTCTCGGGAAATATATAATATAATGTATTTTCCTGCCTCACCATAAATTTCCTGTGGTTTGCATTATCGTTGGATATAATATCATAAGCTCCGTGCCTTGCTCCGTAGCTTTAAGACTTTTGTTCTGTTTTCTGTCCCTCTAAAGACATCGCCAATAAATTATAAAGTGACTTTAGTTTGTAAAATAGCAAAAGAAAATTGTTAATCTCTCTGAATATGTTCATCGGCTCATAGGAAGTTCCAGTTCAGGTGCTAATGTAAGCCTGTTATGCCGATCAATGCTAAGACAATTTATAGGATTTTATCACTCCCTTCACAAGGTCCTCATGCAAAGCATGTAAGGACTACAAGAAAAATTCCTTTAAAAGCCTGCATCATTATTTTATAGTATGGGACTATTTTATTTAGGTCCTAGGCTCTTAACTAAGTAAGGAGGGCGTGTGTGTGTGTGTGTGTCAGTATTTCATAATGTTGACACAATTAAACTTATTAACAAAGAGTTTATTGTGAAGAAATGATTCTTGGAAATCATATACTCCTTTGTAAACAGAAAAGGCTAAACATTATATACAAGTATAATATGATGTTCCTCTTTCACTACAACTTTAATCTTAATGACTATGTAAAACTCAATCCAGGAAAAAGTCCATTTTGTTATGCACACAAGCAAGCCAATTTTCACTAGGTAGAGTAGAAGATGAAACAAAACAAGCCTCTCAACCAACCGATATGTTCACACTTCACTAAACTTCCTACATTTCTCATGCCTGTATTTTGGCAGGACAGGGCGAAGCACAGCATGTGGCCTGGTGATAGCCATGGCCAGGAGGGCAGGGTGAGGATGGAAACAGAGCACTCTGGTGAAGGGGAGAGGACCTCAGGGAGCAGGACCAGCTACCAGGGAAACTGGCTAAAGGCAGCTAAGTCGCTCTGTGGTCTGTATCTAAAATCAGCAAAAGAGTTAACTTTGCATGTGGTCTTGTCTATGTTTGGAATATGTGTCCGTTGTAAGGCAAACAGTGAGGGTGTGTTTGGCAAATTTTATGACTTTTGGTAAATGAACTCCTGATAAAATCCGGAGAAAATCTGACTAGTCCAAATTATGTGCTCTTTTATACATTTTAAATTATTTTGAATTGTTTCATTTATAGAGACATGAAAATGATTGTTACTTTATAATTATTTTTTACATAAAACCAATCAATTCCGGAAAGACAATCTAAAGTGAATACTAATAACAAACTTCGAGGTAATTTTTTAAAAAGCACAAAGCATCTTTATATGTTAATGGCCTATATTCATTGGTAAAGGAATTGTTATTAGTTTATGATGCTCTTATTTGAAGATATGATGGGTATAGTTTGGACCCAATCACCTATTTCCAGTGCTCTGACAAGCAAGTAGAAGTTGCCTGTAGAGGATGTGAGACAGAAACTTGGCTGGTGGATCTTACCAGACCCTCTATTTACAACTCGATCCTCTAATTCCTCTGCTCTCAAAAGTCCCGCTGAAGCCAAGGGGAAAATGCACACAGACCCGTCTCAAGGACCCTAAGCAGGAGACATCACTGGGGACAGTAGGTTCAAAGCAGTTGCAAAATCTGCCTTAATAAATACCATCTCAGGAAAATAACTAAAAACAAAGACTTGCCATGCTAACAAGAAGATGAAAGCAATACTGTGTTCCTGTGAAAGAGTTTAGAATTAAGCATATTTTTGTCAACAGGGTACAAAGTTTTACTGTTTGTGAAATGGTGAATGAGATCATCTCAAGTACCTCAACGGTAGCACCAACATTTTGAGAAATCCAAATGGGAACATGGTATTAACAATGCTTCGTGTGATGGAGCACATTTCCAGACACTATCTCAGTCATCCGCACGAATAACACATTGAAGGAGAACTGTCTCTCAAACAGGAAAAAACCCAACACACCCACATTAAGTTGAGTCATCAGAGACAAATCTTTAACCGCTCAGGCATTTTAAGTGGCTGAAAATGACATCAGATTCCCAAAATAATCAGTCAAGACTGATTTATGAAACTTCATTGATACAAGCTTAATGATATCTAGGTTTATGTTAATAGACTTTTAAAGAACAAACGCTATGTTTTTAAGTTAATGATGGTTTTTTCTAACATACTAGAGACAAAGTACGATAAAGAGGGTCATCTTAAAAATTTAAAATCAGGCCAGGCGCAGTGGCTCACGCGTGTAATCCTAAACGAGACAGGCGGATCATGAGGTCAGGAGTTTGAGACCAGCCTGGCCAACATGGTGAAACCCTGTCTGTACTAAAAATACAAACATTAGCCGGGCGTGTTGGCGGGCGCCTGTAATCCCAGCTACTCAGGAGGCTGAGGCAGGAGAATCGCTTGACCCCAGGAGGTGGAGGTTGCAGTGAGCCAAGATTGCACCACTACACTCCAGCCTGGGCGACAGAGTGAGACCCTGTCTAAAAAAAAAAAAAAAAAAAATTAAAATCATGAATTAAAAAAATGTAAAACAATGAAATGACTGGGGTTTTGGGACACCTGCAAAGGAAACGACTGTGCTCAGTGATAGCTGCCATTTTAGGAAATCCAGTAAGAAGTCCAAACGAAGAAAAGCAAAGATGTTCAGGATGCTATTTTTAAATGTGACGTTTCTTTCCTCCATCTCTGATATTAACATTCGAACAAGACAAAACGGGATTGGAAGAGCTGTTTGACCACCTGGCTGCCGTGAGACATAGTTGAATCCTCAGTTATTGCTGACAACTAAACGGCCTTTGTGGGAGCAGGGCAGGCAGCTGGTGGTGGTCCCGGAGGAGCCCTGAGCTTGCACAGGAGTACCCGAGGCAGATCCTGCCATCCGCTCAGGCTGTGACGATGGCCGCAAACACCCCTTGTATTGACAAAGTAGAAAGAAGAAGTAGAGCAGGGGAATTCTTCCCTTAAATTCACTTTTGAAAATAGGGTATATTCTATAAAGGAAATGCATATA
This sequence comes from Symphalangus syndactylus, assembly GCF_028878055.3. Taxonomy (NCBI): domain Eukaryota; kingdom Metazoa; phylum Chordata; class Mammalia; order Primates; family Hylobatidae; genus Symphalangus; species Symphalangus syndactylus. The sequence continues at coordinate 155,197,802 of NC_072426.2, read as the reverse complement.
TAAATGTGTTATTAGGGGTCTGGTGTCCCTTAATTTAAAATTCGAAATCTCATTTTGATTATTTGCAAGAATATTTTCTCTAATTCCAGACTTTGCTTTTACAGCAAATGTAACAGGGATTGGCTGGCTGGGCTTGGTGAACTTTAGCATTAGTTAAACATTTTGCTAATCTCTCTGCATGTCAGTTGGAAAGGTCGATCCTTTCTAGATGGGTCTTTGGTCCCAGGGCATGCTCTCCTGGGCTCAGAGCCTTCTGCAAAGACTCTGCCACCCCAGCACACCTCATTAGGACCAGCTTCCTAAGGTTTAGTGAGGCTAAACGCTTCCCCAGTGCCCCATCCACACTGCTGCAACCTATTTGTTTTGTTTCTCACCTCAGGATCAGCTCGCCTGTGCTTTCCAACATGACAATTAGCTAATTTAATAAATCTAATTTAGTCTAATGTGCCGCTGAGACAGACTCATAGGAGGGGCCCTACCATTGCCCCTGGGTTTTTTGTTTTCTCCTAGGATCTTCTTTTCCTTACAAAATCTGAATTTTAATAATACATTCTAGAAGAAATGGGCTCACTTCTATTTCTGAAATGGCAAATAAATTTCATTTTTTGAGCCAGCTTTGATTGGCTGAGATGGCTATGGGGTGGATTCTGAAGTCTAGTGTAGGTGTTTTGGGAAAGGGTTTTGTGATTGATTAGTGATGTCACCATAGGTCAAGGAATGGACAACATATATAGGCTAACCTTGCTCTATTTAATAGAGCTAAGGCTAATGGTAAGTAGCTCCCCAGTGTGTTAGCACGTTAGCTCACAATTTTACTAATTTCAGGGTACTAACAGTTTTAACACTTTATATATATATCTGTGTGTATATATATATAGATATATGTATATATATGTGTGTATATATACATATATGTATATATGTGTATATATGTATATATATGTGTATATATGTATATATGTGTGTGTATATATGTATATATGTGTGTATATACACATACGTATACATGTGTGTACATACACATACATGTATACGTGTGTGTACATACACATACATGTATACGTGTGTGTATATACACATATATGTATACGTGTGTGTGTATATACATATATGTGTATGTGTGTGTATATACATATATGTATACGTGTGTGTGTATATACATATATGTATGTGTGTGTGTGTATACATATATGTATATGTGTGTGTATATACATATATGTATATGTGTGTTTATATACATATATGTATATGTGTGTATATACATATATGTATGTGTGTGTATATACATATATATGTGTGTGTGTGTATATACATATATATGTATATGTGTGTGTATATACATATATATGTATATGTGTGTGTATATATACATATATATGTATGTGTGTGTATATACGTATATATGTATGTGTGTGTGTATATATACGTATATATGTATGTGTGTATATATATACATATATGTATGTGTGTGTATATATGTATATATGTGTGTATATATGTATATATGTGTGTATATATGTATACATATGTGTGTATGTGTGTATATATGTATATATGTGTGTATATATGTATATATATACACACACAGATACACGTATATATAATATAAATTATACTGTAGTACTTTATAATATATAAGTACATATGGCATATAAAGCATTCTATATGTAATAAAGAATTATAGTTCTATAGTTCTCTATATATTATATAGAGAGTACTTTACTCATAGAGAGAGATTATGTCCTTCATTCAAATGAAAATATAAATTTAGACAAAATTGGGCTTCTACTGGTCAGCTTCAGAGTGTTCCATGAATCACATCCATGTCACTTGTAGAAGCTGATCCAACAGACCCTCTCTGAGCCCCAGAGCTTTTCTTCTCAGAGGAGTTTCTTTCAGTTCCGGGCTGGTCCCTAGAAGTCCTTGATTTGTTGACTTTAGCATCAGAGGAGAAAGGGAGGCCTGGATTAGTAAGCGGTGCTCAGGCAACAAGGGACAAATGTAGGAAAGAAAAACATTTTGGAATCAGAACAAGTGTTCAGTGAATCTAAAGTAATGGGACTGATATTCTTCTGTGACTGGAAGCTCTTCTCTGACGGCAGTTGCAATGTGCATTGAACAAAGGTGACATAAATTCATAAGGCAAGGGCCTCCCAAGGGAACTCGTTTGGAAAAGGACACTTATTTGATTGTTCTAAGCTTTACTGCATCTGCTAGGAAAAACACACCAGTGTTAGTGTAGTCATAGATTGAATCCTTACACATTATTTTGAAAAACACAGGAAAAAACTCCAAAACTTCATTTCAGTGGCAGCAGCAGCCTGGTATAAGCCGAAGTCTTGGGCTCAAGACTGAGATTGGAAGACTTTGGATGCAGTTTTGGAATTAAACACACCCATTTGTTTCTTTGAATGCCCACCATTCATGAAAAGGGAAAAGTGGAGAATTGTGATATTATGGACAAGTAAATTGATGGCAGGGGTTTTTTGTTTTTGTTTTGTTTTGAGAGGCTGAGGTGACTAAAATAGAATAGTGATATTATGGATAAGTAAACTGATGGCAGGGGTTTTTTGTTTTTGTTTTTGTTTTGTTTTGTTTTGTTTTGAGAGGCTGAGGTGACTAAAATACCATGAAAGTGCAAGGTGAAACGGGCTGTAAAAAAAAAATGATGGATGCTTGCTACAGGAAAATTTACAAAAAAAAAAAAAAAAGATTCAAACAAAACAGATATTTTTAGGCCTGTCATGAAAAAAATTACTGAAGTGCTTCTATATTTCCTTACAGTTATTCCCAATATTCCCTTCATCTAATGAAGCTCCTCCAAATTTCATGATCCTTGTGACAATCCACCCCAGACTATGGTGAGAGACCCAGAGCTGCAGCAGTTTTGGTTGTGGTTATTCTGACATTGACCCGAAGGGAGCAAGAATGTTTCTCAGGAGGTAAGAAATTGCTAAAGAAAACTTTAAAATGATCCAAAAAGTGTTATCCACCACATGTTGCAGGGTATGGTCCATAAAACATGAGTTTCTTTCTCTCTTGTTTCTCTAGACTTTAGTGAAAGCTTTAGCTTCTAGGATGCTTTGAGGCCATGCCTGGTGTCCATGGCAGGTCAGATAATTCCTGCATTCTTTACGTCCATCCCTTTGGTTCAGGATGCGTGGTCTTCCAGTAATGTAATATTCCTACACTCCATAATTATACTGCTATTTGCTGAAATTTGAGCTGATTTCAGAAGGATAAGGAAATACTAAGTACTGCCTGGAATTAGTGAAGATTTGTGTATGGAAGCCCAGGAGAGGAAAAGTGCTAAAGCAGGAGGCAATATTCTATGAGTTCTGGACTAGAAAGGCCAGGGCGATTGTTCTGACTATCTAATGATGATCACAAATCACCTCATAACTGAATGGTGCAAAATAACCATTTGTTATGCTCACAGAGTTTAAGGGTCAATAATTCAGAAAGGACACAGTGGAGATTGCTTGTCTCTGTTCTGTGATCTCTGGGGCCTTAATTGGATGACATGAAGGCTGGGGACTGAAATAATCTGAAACCTTGTCATTCATATGTTTGCAGTGGATGCCGGCTGTCGGTTGGGGGCCTCAGTTCTTCTCTATCTAGGTCTCTCCATGAAGTCTCTTTGAATGGGCTTAGTCTGTGATTCCCCACAACACACTGGTTTATTTCTCCAAATAGGTGTCTGCAAACAAGGGGCTGGAGGGGAATCTATATATTTTTAAATATGACCTATCCTTGAAAGTCACGCAGCATCACCTCTGCCTTAATCTGTTGTTTGCAGCAGTCATGATCCTGCCCAGCCTCAAAGGAAACCTGAATAGACTCCACCTCTTGATGGAGGGTAGCCAGATGCTGAAAGAGCATGGGTTTGGAAATAGTATTCAACCCTTTTTGGAAAATGCAATGCAGCAGTAATTGGAATGCAGGAGCCAGTGGAAAATTAGCTCAAAATGAAGCTGCCGAGGTGGGCAGGGATTGGATTATACAGACTATTGTATGCTACATTAAGAATCTTGGTCTTTTTTCTAAAGCACATGGAAAGTCATCAAGAAGTGTAGGCATGGGAGTATCAAACTATAATTTGCTACAGCTCAGATGATGGACTGGAGTGAAGCAAAATTGGATGTGGGGAATCCAGTTAGGAAACTTTGGTGACCAGAGTTGTGGCAAGATACAGGGAGAAATGAATGAATATAAGAAATAAATAGGAAGTAAAATCAAGTGGATTCGGATATTGGAAATGAAAGAGACAGGGGTGGAAAGAACGACTCTCAATGTCTGGGATGTGCAACTGTGAGTATGATGGTGTCCATCGGTAAGGTAGGGAAAATTGGAGGAGCATCAGCGTTTGAAGTAGAAATATAATGAGTTCAGTTTTGGGCTTTAGAGAAATATGAGTGGACCCTTTCAAGTGTGCAGTAGAATACATGGATCTGGACTTCCAAGAAAAGGTCAGGGCTGGAGATACACATTTGAGAGTCATCCAAGTATAGTTAGTAATTGTAGCCACTGGCATGGATGGAATTTTCTTGGGAGACTGTAGACATTTAATCTAGAATGTTGACTGAATACAAAGGATAGTTTCTGCAAAGCAGCTGGAGAAGATGCAACTGAGAAGCTAGAGGGAAATTGAAGAGAATGACGTCACAGAAGCCCAGAGAAGGAGTGGTGGATCCAGGTAACTGCTGACGGCATAGAATGCATCTAACAGTTCACATGAACTCTAAACTTGTTCATTGGATTTAATGACTTCTGTGATGAAGACTCAACTTCTTAGCATGACATATAGGACCTTGCTAAGGAAACTTTTAAGGTTTTATTGCTGTTTTTAACCTTCTAATATTTTTCACTAAAAATAAAATCGGAATTATAAAAAGGTATTAATTTTATAAAGCATAATACCTTGCTGTATAAAACACAATATTATTTATTCCACTAAAGGTATCAGAAAATAAGGGAGAGAACATTTCAAAATAGAATTGGATATCAGGACTTTACTCAGGAATATAATCCATACTAATCCCATTTTTTCTTTGAAAAATCAGAGTTATTTTAACTTATAGCACTTTTTATAGCACATCTATTATAATTATTTATTTGTAAATCAAATTTCTGTATATATTGGAATTTATATGATTACATATAATATATATGAAAATATAAAATATTATTCAAATGTATTCTGACAGTTTCTCTGAATCACATATCTATTTCCAATTGTCAGTTTTTAATATATTTTCATGTAGAGACCTTGTATGTACATACGTATATATGTATGCATGCAGACGGCCTGTTAAGCTTAATGTGACTGTTTTCTTTATCAGAATAAAATTGAATTTACTAGTCCTAAACTGAAGAGAAGAACAAAGTAATGCTTCATTATACTTGTATAAATAGCTGTATTTTATCAAGAATAAAATATTTTTTGGGGGCGGGGCCAAGATGGCCGACTAGAAGTAACAGCATTTGGAGGCTCTCACCGAAAAAAGCCATAATAAGTGTGTGAATATTTCACTGGCAACCAGGGTATCCAGGTTCACTCATCAAAACTGACTAGAAAGCTGGCGGGACCCACGGAGAGAAGGAAAAGCAGTGTGGTGTGGCGGCCCACCTGAGAGCCACGTGGGAAAGGGGAACCCCTCCCCCCAGCCAAGGGAGGTGGTGAGTGGGCATGCTACGCAGCTGGGGAAACTGTGCTTTTTCCACGGAACTGTGTAATCCACGGATAGGAAGATCCTACTTGCAAACCCAGGCCACCGGGGACTAGCGTCCCAACCCCAGAATGTGCAGAATTTTATAGCCTCTCAGCTGGAATCTGGTTAAGCCAACTGAACTCCCAGGGGGAGGGGCAACCAGCACCAGCTGTAGCTGCCTGGGGTCTAAGCCATTTAAGCTCCTTGGGGGAGGGGCAGCAGCCAGCAATGGGACTCCAAAGACCTAAGCTCCTTGGGCAGGGGCAGGGCAGCACCCATTTCTATAGCTCCAGGCTGCGCTTTTCCCCTGCTGGAGCCAGGGAGGCTGGACGGCTTGGTCCCAAGACTTGTCCCCACAGCCCAACACACCGGCTGTGGCAGTCTGTGGCCAGAGTGCATCTTCAGGTCTAACCCTGACCCATCCTTCCTCAGTGGGCGGGGCTTATCTGCAGGCTCTCCAATAACTCCAGCCAGAGGCTCAGGGACAGAATTCGGATCTCCCACGACCTGAGGCCCTAGGGGGAGGGGTGGCAGCAGTCTCTGCATACCAGGAGAGCCTCCTGGTAGTTCTGAGGAATCTGGGCAGCCTTGATAAGTGGGTTTCCCTCCAGCGAAACACACTCTCTCCACCAAGGGACAAAGTGCTTCATTAAACAGGTCCTGCTCCCCATGCCACCCAACTGGATGAGACCCTCCAACAGGGATTGTCAGACACCCTATACAAGAGCAATCCTACTGGCATCAGGTTGGTGCCCCTTGAAGTCAGAGGTCCCAGAAGAAGGAGGAGGTTACCCATCTTTGCTACTCTCTAGCCTCCTTGAGTGACATCTCCAGGCACAGGAGCAGATCAGATGAATAGGGCCTGAAGTGAACCCCCAGCAAACTGCAGCAGCCCTAAAGAAGACGGAGGGACCTGACTGTTGAAAGAAAAACAAACAAGCAGAAAGCGGTAACAATAGCATCATCAACAGCAAAAACAAAAAGGTCCCCACAAAAACACCATCCAAGGGTCAGCAGCCTCAAAGGCCGAAACTAGACAAACTCACAAAGATGAGAAAGAATTAATGAAAAAATGCTGAAAACCCAAAAGGCCAGAGTGCCCCTTCTCCTCCAAATGATTGCAACATCTCTCCATCGAGGGCGCAGAACTGGAGGATCAGATGGACGAATTGACAGAAGTAGGCTTCAGAAGATGGGTAATAAAAAACTATGATGAGCTAAAGGAGCATGTTCTAACCCAACGCAAAGAAGCTAAGAACCTTGATAAAAGGTTAGAGGAATGGCTAGCTAGAATGAGAGGAACATAATTGACTTGATGGAGCTGACAAACATAGCACAAGAACTTCAGGAAGCATACAGAAGTATCGACAGTTGAATAGACCAAGCAGAAGAAAGGATATCAGAGTTTGAAGACCAGCTTCCTGAAATAAGACATGCAGACAAGAATAGAGAAAAAAGAAAGACAAGGAATGAGCAAAGCCTCCAAGAAATATGGGACTTCATAAAAAGATCGAACCTACGATTGACTGGAGTACCAGAAGGAGATGGGGAGAATGGAAACCAGCTAGAAAACACACTATAGGATATTATCCAGGAGAACTTCCACAGCCTAGCAAGACAGGATAATTCAGGAAATTTTGCAAATTCAGGAAAGCAGAGAACACAATTAAGATACTCCATGAGAAGATCAACCCCAAGACATATAATCATCAGATTCTCCAAGGTTGAAATGAAGGAAAAACTGTTAAGGGCAGCCAGAGAGAAAGGCCAGGTCACTTACAAAGGGAAGCCCATCAGCCTAACAGCAGACCTCTCAGCAGAAACTCTACAAGCCAGAAGAAATTGAGGGCCAATATTCAACATTCTTAAAGAAAAGAATTTTTAACCCAGAATTTAATATCCAGCCAAACTAAGCTTCATTAGCAAAGGAGAAATAAAACCTTTCCAGACAAACAAATGCAGGCCTGGCCTGCAGGAGCTCCTGAAAGAAGCATTAAATATGGAGAGGAAAAGCCAGTAGCAGCTGCTGCAAAAACACACCAAAATATAAAGACCAATGACACTACAAAGAAACTGTTATCAACTAGTGTGCAAAATAACCAAATAGCACCATGATGACAGGATCAAATTCACAAATGACAATACTAACCTTAAATGTAAATGGGCTAAATGCCCCAATTAAAAGGCACAGACTGGCAAATTGGATGAGATGTCAAGACCCATTGGTGCGCTGTATCTAGGAGACCCCTCTTACATGCAAAGACACACATAGGCTCAACATAAAGGGATGGAGGAAAATTTACCAAGCAAATGGAAAACAAAATAAATCAGGGGTTGCAATACTAGTCTCTGAAAAAACAGACTTTAAACCAACAAAGATCAAAAAAGACAAAGAAAGACATTATGTAATGGTAAAGGGATCAATGAAACAAGAAGAGCTAACTATCCTAAATATATATGCACCCAATACAGGAGCACCCAGATTCATAAAACAGGTTCTTAGAGACCTATAAAGAGACTTAGACTCCCACATAATAATAGTGGGAGACTTTAACACCCCACTGTTGGTATTAGAACAGTGAGACAGAAAATTAACAAGGATATTCAGGACTTGAACTCAGCTCTGGATCAAGTGGACCTAGTAGATGTCTACAGAACTCTCTACCCCAAATCAACAGAATATACATTCTTCTCAGTGTCATATGGCACTTATTCTAAAATCAACCATATAATTGGAAGTAAACACTCCTCAGCAAATGCAGAAGAACTGAAATCATAACAAAGAGTCTCCCAAACCACAGTGCAATCAAATTAGAACCCAGGATTAAGAAACTCACTCAAAACCACACAATTTCATGGAAATTGAACAACCTGCTCCTGAATGACTCCTGGGTAAATGATGAAATTAAGGCAGACATCAAGAAGTTCTTTGAAACCAATGAGAACAAAGAGATGACATACCAGAATCTCTGAGACACAGCTAAAGCAGTGTTAAGAGGGAAATTTATAGCACTAAATGCCCACAGCAGAAAGCTAGAAAAATCTCAGGTCAACACTGTAACATCACAATTAAAAGAGCTAGAGAAGCAAGAGTAAACTAATCCAAAAGCTAGCAGAAGATAGGATAACTAAGATCAAAGAAGAACTGAAGGAGATAGAAACACGAAAAAAACCTTCAAAAAATCAATGCATCCATGAGCTGTTTTTTTTTTTTTTTGAAAAAATTAACAAAATAGATAGCTTGCTAGCTAGACTATAAAGAAGAAAAGAGAGAAGAATCAAATAGACATAATAAGAAATGATGAAGGGGATATCACCTCTGATGCCACAGAAATACAAACTACCATCAGAGAATACTATAAACACCTCTAGGCAAATAAACTGAAAATCTATAAGAAATGTATAAATTCCTGGATGCATACACCCTACCAAGACTAAGCCTGGAAGAAGGTGAATCCCTGAAGAGACCAATAACAAGCTCTGAAATTGAGGCCGTAATTAATCGCCTACCAACCAAAAAAAGCCCAGGACCAGACAGATTCACAGCTGAATTCTACCAGAAAATACAAAAAGGAGCTGGTACCATTTTTTTTGAAACTATTCCAAAAAACTGAAAAGGAGGGAGTCAGTAAACAGGTATTGATGGAACATACCTCAAAAATAATAAAAGATATTTATGACAAACTCACAGCCAATATTATATTGAATGAGCAAAAGCTGGAAGCATTCCCTTTGAAAACTGGCACAAGACAAGGATGCCCTTTCTCACCACTCCTATTCAACATAGTCTTGGAAGTACTGGCCAGGGCAATCAGGCAAGAGAAGAAATAAAGGATATTCAAATAGAAAGAGGAAGTCAAGTTGTCTCTGTTGGCAGGCTACATGATTTTATATTTGGAAAACCCCATTGTCTCAGCCAAAAAACTTCAAAAACTTCTTGAACTGATAAGCAACTTCGGCAAAGTCTCCAGATACAAAAGCAATGTGCAGAAACCACAAGCATTCTTTACACCACCAATAGGTAAGCAGAGAGCCAAATCATGAATGAACTCCCATTCACAATTGCTACAAAGAGAATAAAACACCTAGGAGTACAGCTAACAAGGGATATGAAGGACCTCTTCAAGGAGAACTATGAACCGCTGTTCAAAGAAGTCAGAGAGGAAACAAATATATGGAAAAACATTCCATCCTCAGGGATAGGAAGAATCAATATTGTGAAAATGGCCATACTGCTGAAAGTAATTTATAGATTCAATGCTATTCCCATCAAACTACCATTGACATTCTTCACAGAATTAGAAAAAACTATTTTAAATTTCATATGGAATCAAAGAAGAACCTGTATAGCCAAGGCAATCCTAAGCAAAAAGAACAAAGCTGGAGACATCATGCTACCTGACTTCAAACTATACTACAAGGCTACCGTAGTCAAAACAATATGGTACTGGTACCAAAACAGATGTATAGACGAAAGGAGCAGAACAGAGACCTCAGAAATAACACCTCACATCTACAACCATCTGATCTTTGACAGACCTGACAAAAACAAACAATGGAGAAAGGATCTCCCATTCAGTAAATGGTGCTGGGAAAACTGGCTAGCCATATGCAGAAAACTGAAACTGGACCCCTTCCTTACACCTTATACAAAAATTAACGCAAGATGAATTAAAGACTTAAATGTAAAACCCAAAACCATAAATATCCTAGAAGAAAACCTAGGCAATACCATTCAGGACATAGGCATGAGCAAAGATTTCATGACAAAAATGCCAAAAGCAATTGCAACAAAAGCCAAAATTGGCAAATGAGATTTAATTAAACTAAAGAGCTTCAGCACAGCAAAAGAATCTGTCATCAGAGTGAATAGGCAATCTACAGAATGGGAGAAAATTTTTGCAATCTACCCATCTGACAAAGGTCTAATAAGAATTTACAAGGAACTTAAACATATTTACAAGAAAAAAACAATCCATCAAGAAGGGGGTAAAGGATACGAACAGACACTTCTCAAAAGAAGTGTCTCAAAAGAAGTGTCTCAACAAACATCAGAAAAAGCTCAACATCACTGATCATCAGAGAAGTGCAAATCAAAACCACAATGAGATACCATCTCATGCCAGTCACAATGGTGATTATTAAAAAGTCAGGAAATAATAGATGCTAGTGAGGCTGTGAAGAAATAGGAATGCTTTTACACTGTTGGTGGGGATGTAAATTAGTTCAAGCATTGTGGAAGGCAGTATGGCAATTCCTCAAGGAGTTAGAACCAGAAATACCATTTGACCTAGCAATCCCCTTACTGGGTATATACCCAAAGGAATATAAATCATTCTACTATAAAGGCACATGCACACGTATGTTTATTATAGCAGTGTTTGCAATAACAAAGACATGGAGCCAACCCAAATGCCTATCAATGATAGGCTAGATAAAGAAAATGTGGTACACCCATAGTATACACCATGTAATAATATGCAGCCATGGAAAGGAATGAGATCATGTCCTTTGCAGGAACATGGATGAAGCTGGAAGCCATGATCCTCAGCAAACTAACATAGGAACAGAAAATCAAGCACTGCATGTTTTCACTCATAAGTGGGAGTTGAACATTGAGAATACATGGACACATAAAGGGGAACAACACACACCAGGGCTTGTTGGGGGTTTGGGGGTGAGGCGAGGGAACTTAAAGGACGGGTCAATAGGTGCAGCAAACCACCATGGCACATGTATACCTATGTAATAAGCTTGCACGTTCTGTACATGTATACTGTTTTGTTTGTTTTTTTTTTTAGAAGAAATAAAGAAAAAAATACTTTTAACATAAGCCAACTACAATATGGTTACAGATCCAATATTCTTCGTATTTCTTTACTTACAAAAATGAATGTTTTTCCTCATTGGCATTAAGACAGTGAGAATAAGAAAACAAGTTAAGTCTTGAAAGGCCTGAAGATTTATTTTTTTTTTTTTAGTATTCATGAATGAATTAGCTAAATAAAATTATATGGTATATTGACAATATTCATTGGGACATGAAACTTATACACAGGGAAATATTTTTCAAATTCAAAGAACTATAAGACTAAAAGTTGTTTTAAGAGAATTGCATATAGCAAGAAAAGAGTGTAGGCTGGTAAATCTAATCCTTGCTTTATAAAAAGTTGGAGCCTTTGACATGTGTAGTGACTGGTAAACATTAGTGAGATATAATTTCCCTTGTCAGTGTCACAATGTTGACAACCTGAAGCTCACAATGTGTAAATAACAAGAAAACAAAGTCAATATCATGTCAGTTTTGCATGTAACAGTCAAGCATGTGCTTGCAAAAAAAATTTAAAAATCAAATCATTATGGGAAAACCTACAATGTTGTCCAAATTTTACTTAGTTTTAAATGTATTCTTATAATTAATTATGAGGTATTTTGTCAAAATTACTAATATGTATATATGTTTACTTAGTTTCAAGCTGGTTGCCCATGGGGTATAATATATTAAGTCTAATTTTATTTCCAAACCTTTGTGTTGGGTCAGCTGACTTCGGGTCATTTGGAAAGAAACACTGGTTGCACATTTTGATCACAGTATTTTAAGCTGCAAGAAAATGTTGGTAGCCCACCTGCTTATACTAATTTATATACAGTGTTGTTTTCCAAGAATCCTGAGAAGATGGACATAAAATATAATTGTAATTAGAGAGATGCTGATCTACAAGAAAGTAAATGTGGGTACTTAGTCATCAAGAATACCGGCTGATTCCTAGGTAAAGCTGATACTTAACTTACCTGCATGCTGTGCATCTACTATTTGTATTTCCAGAAATACCCATTATTCAAGTCACTAGTGGCCATCCAGTTAAAAAAAAAGATCAACATATCTCACTTGAACAAGCATAATATGTCAGTTGAGCTGGTGACAGTTATATACAAGTTAGTTGGCATAATGGTCTGCTACACAAAAAAAGTCGAAGTCAAGAGTCAAGGCCGATTTGAGCTTTAGTATAAAGGCTGTGTTTTAGGACATAAGGTAAAGGTATGTGTTGGTTGCTTAAGGGAAAAATATGTTACAGAAGTATGAATGTGAATGCAGGTCTTCTTTCAGAAAGAATAGGTGGTCTAGCCTACAGGTATGAATAGCAAAAAGCTTTGCCTCAATGTTTTATTATTAGTATTCTTAAATAAGGGCAGGAATAACAGTTTTTTTGAGGTCCAGTTGGGAGTTTGTTGATTTTAACAAGTTCATCAGGGATATTGGGATTCAATAGTAGACACCAAGTTAAGTTTGGAATCATGGAATCGGATTAACGGCTAGGAACCTGGTCTTTTTGGACAGAGGCAGGACCTAACTACTAGTGAAAGGCAGTATTACTATGACAGGAGAACCAACTGAGAATGTGGAGTTCTTGACTAAAGTGAGCCTCTTCGTTCCTCCAGCCTAAGCCTAGACTCAGTGAAGAGTCTGAGGAAAGGTTAGACTTAATTCAACTGGGGAAATGAGGAAATGGGAAGGTGCAAGGAGCCACAAGGACTTTTACTGACAATCACCTAAAGGGAGAAGCTCTTTCTCTCTCTCTCTCTCCCCTGTGATTATCTGAACCCCTGGTCTTCATCAACTCCGACTTGTTTCATGGGCATCTCAGATGCTAGTGAAATACCAATAAATGAGTTCAAGTAAACATGCTTTCTGTCTTGGAGAAAAACTTCTGTCTATTTTTGAAAGAGTTTCCTTCTGGCAGAGATCTAATATAAATGGGATTGAGGTTGCTTTCAAGGCATTTATATATTTCTCCTATAATACAAAAGAGAATATGATTAACTTTTCTCCTCAATAAGTCGAAAACCAAGGCAACAAGTTCAATTGGAATTTGGGAAAACATTAATGACATTTAAAGCCTTTTCAAAAAGCTTCTTTATTGGTATGTGATGGTTATAGTATTATAAAGTTCATACAAGTTCCTATGCTGAATGATCTATGGAATTTATAAAGTACCAATCGTTGAACCAATCAACTTGATCTCACTTTTTCCTTTCTTCATTTTAGAAATACCTTAGGTCTCTCATATAGAATAAAATCCACCTAAATGGTCTTAGAAAAAAGGCTATTTTTCTCTTTTTATGTGTTGCTTATCTCTGAATTTTTAACAAGTCTAAATATATGTGCCAACATTCTTGAAAAGAACTCAATGCACTTTAGAGATACACATCTGCATTCTCTAAGTGCACAAGTTGCTCCTCAAGTACTTGCCAGTGTGATTATATATTTTTTTTTCAGAACAACTATGTAGCAAAAGTAGCAGTTGATGGAAGCTATAATTTACTAAGTGGTACCATATTGGTCTGAAAGAGTCATTATAGCTTCTAAAAGAAACACCCTTCACAAGGAAATTTTGGTTTCTTATGTTGTTTGGTTTGTTACCGAACAGTAACAGTGTGATATACCACTTTCAAGCGGAGGCAGGTTCCATTTAATAAACAGAAAAACTGAAGCCCAGAGAAATGCACTCACATTCAGCATTTATGCATAGATAGAGAGCAAGGAACAGAGACCACTTCTTTTTATGCCAAGACAAATGAGAATTTCGAAAGACCACCCACATTTGCTAACTATGTTATTTTGTTTCTTCGATGTGCAGCCAATTTTGTAGAGTTTTTTTAATATTCAGAAACACCAAGACCCATTAAGCTAGAGAAAATATTTTATATTTGAACTACCTAATGCTGAACTGGTTGACCGCAAACAGGTTATATAACAGGATGAAAGTGAGACATTTTAGATAGATAGGGATTTGAATACAAATACCTTGGTGGGTGGTGGTGGTGAAGGTAGTTTTGAAGCTTTAGAACAAATAAGATCTTCTGGTTTGTTGTGTTCCATGAATTATTAAAAAAAAAAAAAAAAGAAAGAAAGGAAAGAAAACTGCCTTTCTCTGCTTCGGCCAGGGCTTTAATTCTTCAAAACATTCCTGAGATTGCTCTTTTCAACTTTCATGTTCAAAATTATTATTTTAGACTTTCTTATTATATAATCAGCCACCGCTCAACTTATTCTCCCTAATCAACTTAAGATAATAGTCTTCTTTCTGGACTTAACAGATAGTTCTAACAAAGCCTGACATCGCTGACTTCTCTAATTCGGCAAATGTAAACCTTCATTTTTCCCAGATTGTAGACTCCTGTTTACTTAGATGAAGCAGGAAATATTTTAGAGTCTCAAAATACATTGTTTCTTATGTATTTATTTTAATGCCTATATTTGTATTGGTTTAAACATTTTAAGGGTGGCCCTTGACCAACCATGCGTTGGTACCTGGATATTGTGGGTTCATAATAAATAATCAGTTGAAGCAAATATCTCTGCCAGCAATATCACCTGAAAGCAAGGGGAAATGCTTGCAAGGGATAAGTAGAGACCACCCTATAAATATCAGACACAGTCACATCTAGGCGAATACTCCCTGGAAAGTGCTTTACCTGCTTGAGAATGGTTTTCTTTCAAAGGACAGTTTCTCAATTCTTTGGGAGAACCGATTCTTGGCTAGAGAAGGGCTGTGGTGATCAAGGAGGTCCTGGTGGTATAATTTTAGCTTTTGCAGAATTTTCCATTGCTTATTTTCAGCACTACTGCTATTTCATCATTTCAATGATTGCTCCCCCAACACTGACTGACGATTTTATTGGATGCAGAAAGGGCTGAGTTGGATTATATTTCACTGAACAGCTACACAGTCTGAGTAAAAGCAGTCTTTGGAAATGAAATAATCCCGTCTAATTGACTACAGTGAAAAAGAAACAATAAAACCAGTCGATATGACGTAGAAAATCCGGCGCTAGAATGTAGACTAAATTTTCACTAAATTTTAAAATCTCTGAAGTCTATTGATAATTTTCATCAAATGGATTAAAATAACTATGGATTAAAAGTTTCGCAAGTTTGGAAGGTATGGAGTTTCTTATTATTTTATATTTAACATAAAGGTTAAACTCATTAAATACTTAATAAGCATAAAGTTTCTAGGAGTTAATGAATTGCTGCTCTTTCGCATAATGAACTTATATCAAAATTGGAGGACCTAGTTTGAGGTTGAAAATGAATTCTCAATATGTCAAATCCTGAATACAGCAATGCTCTATTCACATTTCCATAATAACAAAACATCTTCATTAGATTTTGTTGTGAGTGAAACTTACGGATGGGCTGTATTTTGAAAAGTGATATAGGCCATTTTAATATTGAAGAATCCTGGAGGTCTTCCCCTTCATTTTATGTCTGATGTGTTGTATGACATTTGGTAGCTCATGCCACGTCGTCACTTTTAGATGCAGATAATATAAACTCATAGTTTTTCAGGAATGTTATGGCACTAACTTTATTCCATGGAAGCACCGTATTCTCATTGCTTCACAAGTTTTGTATACACATAACATTCTTCCTCATCCCTACAAAGTCACCTAAATTGTCAATGGCAAAGCAGGCTGTCCTGCAACTTCCAAGAAATGGATGCTAAAAATGTGTCAGGACAGACAGTACCTTAGGCCAGTCTCAGAACTTTGCCTGTGTGTCCTGGTTTCTTTGCACCGTCTACTTATTGAACATTACAGGACAACTTGCCACTCTCTGGAGCACCTGCCTGGTCTTTAAGTCCTGACTTTTTCTTTTCACACTCCTCTCATCATTCACAAAGTCTCTTTTTAGTAGAAGAGAAATATGGAGCAGTAAATGAAATCAAGCATATCCTGTAACAGAAGGATGAGAGACAAGGTTGTTGGTGCCAGGAAAATCTGGCAATTGTGACAGGGGCTCAAAATCTGGAATTAAAGGGAAGGACTCAGGAAATCAAAATCAAGTCCTCAGAAACCAGAATAGCGACTAGCACTTAACCACCAGCCAAGAGCTCTGCTAGCTACTTTACATGTAGTATTTCCAGTTCTTCCAGGAGTGAATGAAGTTTTATTTTGACCATTTTACATCCGAAAAAACTGGAGTTCAGAGAGGTTAAACGTCTGGCCTCAGCTCACAGAACTAATCATTGTTGGAGCTGCGAGTTTGACCAGGGCAGTGTGATAAAATGCCTATATTCCAAGTAGTATGTTATCCTGCTTCAGGATACCTCTAGAGGGCCCAAGGCTTCATCACAATAAGGAAGGAAAACATACAGTTATTGGAACTAGGGCGGGAAGTTCTAACAGGAATGGGTTAATGATAACTGAATGGCTGGTGAGGTTTGAGCTTTTCTGCTGAGGTCATGTGGAGAAATTGGTCTCAATATCTAGGGTGGGGTTGTGTTGGCAGGGCTGAATTAAGTAGTCCCCCAGAACCCCTGCAATTGAGGAATTACTCATTAGGGAACCAGACAGCTAATTGCATGCCATAAATTGTAGAAAGGCAGCATAGGTAGCTTAGTTAGGCTGTTTAGGTATTGTTTGGTCTTGATACCTGGCTAGGGTAAAAGGGAAACAATGTCTTTCTCTTAGGACATCTCAGAGTAGAAGATGGATTTAGGTACAAGAGAGAACAAAGCCTAATTGCTCAGCTTTTGGAGCTTCCTTATTTATTCTTTCACTTGATTCAACGTTGGCCTCTGTAGGTTACGTTCACCTAAACACTCCTTGTGGGCATGGTCCCTCTTAGGTTGGCGAAGTCATTACCAGTAGAGAACAAATCACGCTCAATTAACACATGGATCAGTAGGCAGTCATCGGCTCATACAAACTTTTGCATTCTGGGCATGATTTTGAAAAGGGTCATACATTTGGAAATGACCATGACCCTCATCAGATGTTCATGAGAAAAGAAAACTAATTCTATCTCACAAGTCACCAGCGATGAAAAGAATTGTAGTGGCAAACAGCAACATCGCACACAGAGCTGTTGTGCAAACAAGTTGTCTCTTTTTTTGGCTACCAATTCCTTTAACTATAAGAATCTAGAAGAATCTTTTTGTCCTGATGAGACTGTGAAATCTTACATAACTTTTCAATTAAAAGACAAAGCAGAGTTAATAAATCTAATTGTTTGAATAAAATTATAAATCCTGTCCTTGCAGCAATAAAGGAATTAATCCTTTATTGGCTTAATCCTTTTTTGTGCACTTGAAAGTAACATAGACCTTTTTTATTAGTTAGTCTTAAAAACAAATCTCTATGGAAGAGGTGAGTGTTATTGTCTCCATTTTACAGATCAACAAACTGAGGAACACAGAGCTGACGATGTACACTGCATCACATAACCTATCACCACAGCTTGTCCTGAAATTCTCAGCAATGCACCTGTGGATAATCTGAGCGACACACTCTATCAGTCACTGACTTTACGCTTTACTACCATGTTTTTGACAAAAATGCATCAATTCAGTTTCCCTCCTGCCTGGTGTTTTGATCAGGCCTTTCATGAAATGGAATAGATCTTTAACAGAGAGCCACACAACTAGGCATCTGTGTTCCTCTTGGGAGAATATGAGGCCGGTATGATCTCATGATATTAAATAGAAACCTTCCTCTTGACTGCACTTTGGGAATATTATGTACATGTATGTACATACTCGCCCACCTCATTTAGGTGGTCCATGTTTTTCTTTGCCATTGAAAGGTATCACATGTGCACAGGCAGCCTCAGGCTTACCTACTGAGGACCGAATTACAAAAATAATCCATCAAGATAAAATGGCCACTGTCACCTTTGCTGGGCTTGACACCAATAAAACCAACTATTTATGAATCAACTAGAGATGTTAGAAAATCCATGATGTCTGAAGTGGAATAAGTGAAACAAACCTGAAAAGTAGAATATGGCTGATGTGCATAGTAAGCGTGACTCATCTCTAAGGCTGTCTTCTGCCTCTCTACAAAATCTGTAGACAGCCGAGCCCTAAAACTTTTACTTCACTATTGCAAGGGTTAAAATTGCATTAAA
This sequence comes from Symphalangus syndactylus, assembly GCF_028878055.3. Classification (NCBI taxonomy): domain Eukaryota; kingdom Metazoa; phylum Chordata; class Mammalia; order Primates; family Hylobatidae; genus Symphalangus; species Symphalangus syndactylus. The sequence continues at coordinate 155,179,175 of NC_072426.2, read as the reverse complement.
TGATGATTTCTTTGCATCAAAGCTTACTGGTTGCACAGGAGGCTTAGGAAGACCATCAGTCATTCATTCATTGTGTGTTGCCCCATTATAATCTGCTCCTCAGAAGAGCCAGTCCAGACCAGCTGCTTCCCAGAGAGTCTCCTTTCTCAATCAATCCCACTACCATTGATCCAGCTTCTTAGACCTTGAACATAGTGGCCACCCTTGTTCCCGTATCCAGTATATCGTCAAGTTCTGCTGATTGTGATTTCTTTGTCTCCAAAATACACCCAAATCAGAGCACTTAAGTGCTGCTGGAATAACCTCGATCCAAGCCACAGTTGTCTCAGCTTAACTCTTTTATCACCTTCTAAACTGTGTCCCTGCAGTGCATTCTCCACTCACCTGACAGAATGATGGGAAAAAAGGAAATCAAATCAAGTCAGCACCTCTTCCCTAAAAGTGCTCCCCTGGCAACCAGTGCTCCTCTCCCTGGTTCCTGGTTCTCTCCATGTTCCCCCTTTCACTCTCTGCTTCAGCTGTTCTGGCATTCTTTTTGTTTCCTAAAACTGCTAGGCTCCCTGGGCTCTCAGAGTCCTTGTGCTTGATGTTTTCAGCTTGTAAGCGCCCCTCCTGGGTCTCAGCATGGCTGTCCATCATCCATTCCTTCTCACAGCCATCTGCTCCAGAGGTTTCCCGAACTCTCCTGGCTAAAGCTGGCCCCTTCTGTACTTTCTCTGTCCCCACCAGCCACTTCATCTTTCACTGTCTGCACAGCTTGGACGGCTGTCCACTTTTGTGTTTCTATGCTTGTCTTTCCTCCCCGAGGAGAAGGTAAGCTTGAAGGTAATTTTTTTTTTTTTTTTTTTTTAACCGTAGTGACCCTGGTTTCTCTAGTAGAGGTTGGACTATCCTAGGTGCTTGATCAATAGCGGTCAAGGCCAACCACCATTCCAATGCTTTCCTCTTAACGCTCATCCACCATCACCTTCTCTGGGTTACTGAGTTTGCCTGAGGAGGAAGGGAGCCTATTTTAGAGTCTGGAGCTCTTGAGGGAGGAAGGAAAGGGCTGCTAGTGAGGTGTCACTGTGGGAATCACTCTCTTAGTCTCCTGAGTGAGACATCTGGGACCTGTGAAAAGAGGTGGCAGCTTTCTCTTATAAATCTTACTTATTTTGAAATCTGGGCCACATCTGAGTTAAAGATGAAGGATCTGGTTTTGGATCCTGAAATAGATGACTATTTCATCATCTACAAAGTGGATCTAATTATGGTATCTGTCTCATAGGATTATAAGTAGGTATAAAATACTGAACACAGAAGCTAATCTATAGCAAGTACTCAATTTTAAAATAACTTACACACACATATACGGGCCCCACACAAATACAGATGATTGTTTTTGAATTCAATTATATTTGTGGTTAATTAAGCTTAGGACAACCATTTAACAGAATTTCTTTGGGAAATTATATACCTGAACAACCAACTCCCATGTAAATGCCTTTTGCAATACAACCTGATTGCCATTTGAGAGTTACTTGTAATGAAAAATATTTGTGCTTCCGTTTTGTGAATAAGCTGCTTTCACATACGCATTTTCCCACAGTTCTATTTTTCCAGCACTCACCCCATTGTTATTGAACAATTGACTTAGAGTGTATGTTCACTGTACGAATGGGACAAAGGCAGATGTAATTCACTCTATTGTTTCTTTTTTTCTTTTTTTTTGAGACGGAGTCTCTCTCTGTTGTCCAGGCTGGAGCGCAGTGGTGCACTCTTGGCTCACTGCAACCTCCGCCCCCTGGGTTCAAGCCATTCTCCTGCTTCAGCCTCCCAAGTAGCTGGGATTACAGGTGCACACCACAATGCCCAGGTAATTTTTTGTACTTTTAATAGAGACAGGGTTTCACTGTGTTGGCCAGGCTAGTCTCGAACTCCTGACCTCAAGTGATCTACCCACCTCAGCCTCTCAAAGTGCTGGGATTACAGGCATGAGCCACTGCACCCAGCCTCATTCTATGTTTCTTAGAAACAAGAAACTAAATACAAATAAATGTAGTTCAATTCCAAGAATCATAATCACTCTGCTTTATAATACAACTGAGACAAAAGAAATACAGAAGAAATTGTTATATTCAAATTGTATCTGAAAGTCTTATGTGATAGGCTGTGAAGGACAATTACATCCTAATTTATTCTACTTTTTGTTATTTACTCTGTTTTTCGTTAGCTAAACATTCTTGCTCGTGAAAGCTGCTTTAATCTTGGAGACTAATAGTTAAAAAGGATGAATCATGCAATTGAGTTTTTGCTTCTTTCAATTTTGTTGATTTTTTAGTGATTTCTTTTAGTTACATGCAAATGTTCACTTTATAGATTTCATCAATACAACTATTGGCTGCCTGAAGAAAACAATTCAAGCCTTAAAGAGTACAAATTGAGTTTACAAAAAAACCCCCACAAAAACCAAAAAAACCAACAAACAACAAAAGACAAAGTAAAAGAAAACAAAACAACAGAAGCTGAGATTTCGGGAAGCCACTGAACCGTTCTGTAAAACTACCCAGCGAGTATGTCTTTTTACTGACAGACAGACATGTTGAGAATAAAATATGTATAACATATTACTTATTTAAAACAATGACGTATTTTAAGACATCCTTATTGTATCTCCTTCCTATTCAAAGGCATCTGAATGATTTTTTACTCCCTTAACTACCCCCTACCCCACCCCAATTTGAATTATTTATATAGGAAATTTCCCAAAAGATACTAACTCGAACCAACCTGATAATTGTTTTATTGCTTTTGTAAAACACTGCACTTCAAAACATACACTGCTATCAGATTTTAAATCAATCCTACGATTTCATTACCACTTTACAATTGTGAAATTACATGGTTTTTCATAGTTTCACAAATATAGTAAACATTTAAAAGTAAGCTGAGAAAATCATTGTATGAATGTAATGAATATATTTCATGATGTAAAGACAAGTATACAAACTTGGAGCTAAATATGTTTATCAAATGGCGAGGGAAAGCAAACCCACTCTTAATATTTCCCCTAAGTCTTCTAAGTTTCATCTGGGGATTCTGCAGAACCTTCTCAATTACTTATTTTAAAAAATTAAAAATTCTGTCTCCAGAGAACCAACAGGCAGCATTCTTAATTATATGTCTTGCTCTTTGCATATATATAATTATTTCTCTTTATAGGAGTTCAGTGTGAGAAAGTTGTACAGATAAGGTAAATGATAATAATTAATAAAATTATTTTAATGCATCAGCTTTAACAAAATGTCTTTAAGTTTGAGACATAGGACATGATTGGGTATGGGAAATAAAAGCATTTTTTATTTTGTATGCCTCCTGGCTTAAATACAAAACACTGGCATAGATTCATGGTAATTCTTATGAATGCTTTGAGGAGTCACAAACGACTGTATTTCTGAAATCACTTCATTCGTTTATCTAATTTATTACATCCACACAAAAATGCCTCGCCACAGCAGACACAGCGAAGCTGTTCTTTCATATTTAGCTACTAATTAATTAGATAGAAGTTGCTCACGATTACTGTAAGAGCAATATAGTTTTTATGTTTGATAAGCGATATCATCTAATATTTCAAAGAATGATGCTTTTTAAGTGGGTACGTCCAGCTTATCACAAAGTATACTGACCCCTTAATAGGAACATAATGAGTGAAGTTAGCATCTGTACCTCTGAAATAAAAACTTAACATCAACATGCCTATTAACAAAATGAGAAAAAAACTAATTAAAGCAAATTAGCCTAATGTGCACATGCTGGATAAGACAGATTACTTCTAAAAATCCGAGAAGATAATCGTACCCATATGGGATATGTTTTTGGCATTTTTCATATAAATTGGACAGTTTTAGAGGATAAATATGGTACAAAAGTCCTTACAGGCAATTATGTCTTTACAATGCTGGTTTCTGACATCATAAAAGTATAATTTTAATTGCTATTAATTGCATTAAGTCTACTCGTATTGAATACTTAATGCCATCTCTGACAGTAGTACTAATTTATAGACTTTAATGAAGCTTCATGGTAGAAGTATGGAATTGTAGAGCCACTTGAACTATATTTTAAATAGTACATTTTATCTGCCAAGAAGTTCTGGGTGTAAAGGCATTTCATTGAATATTTTTGTTTTTAAAAAACAGGTTTGCATTTCTCCCATTATTTTTGTGTGATAAAGTGATGTTGTCCATTTTTTTGTAAGATAACTTTTGAAAAATGCTTCTAGTCATGTTTACTGCACATTTGAAACAGCCATTGCCTCCCCATTTGACATGGATCAAAATATACCTGAGAAAAAATAAAATTATTAACTTGCAAAATTTGTTGCCATAATTCAGACATCCGGTCTTCTCCAGGAGAAGGTTATTTATAACATGTAAAATGTAAAGAGATACAGAGTAAATAATAAATATCATAAAAGAGGAGACTTCCAGTGAAACAACGAGATAAATAGCTCGATCAACATTGCATCTATCAGTTGGCATTCGTAGTAATTCTTCTAGTGCCACTAGTTATCGGAGGTCTCTGCTGTTAGTGTGATTTGCATTATTAAATTATGAGAAATGCATTCATCTCCATCAGTGCTAGTTTCAATATTTGTGAATCAGTAATCTGCCTGGTTGCACTAATGAGAGAAGGCATCCATTATTGCTTTTTCAATTTGTTTTCATGTTCATTTACTAAAAACATGCTGTTTGAAAGGGTAAAGACACAATACAGGAGATAAATTGAGTGGAAGAGAAATCTTTGCTCTCAGATACCGAGACTTTTGGCAAATTCTAGCCTGTTATTTCTGTTCAAAAAGGCATACTTAATAAAGTGAAGAAGCACAAATGTCAGGTAAAATATGCCATGTACTTTTATATGCCCTATCGATTTTTCCTATAATTAAAGTGATGAACACACACTGTTTGGTAATAATGAAGCTAGATCTCCATTTGAGAATTTTTTAAAGGTTTAGCAGTCAGTTTCAGCCTGTTGCCTTTTGGTAAAATATCTTTGCTCAGATTTCCCTAGGGACATACAAGTACAAGGCAGGATTGTGAGTAGTAAATCTAAGGATTTTTAGAAGTCTACAGAAGTTAATTTCCTTAGGTTCAGCTTCCACTGCCTATAAAAATAGGGGTTGGGTTAAAATCTCTGGAACTGGACTCCTCTCTTCCCACTGCAGTATCATGGCTGGCTACAGAGGTAACCCCTTCAATGCTGCATGGCCCATTTTCATCCTCAGCCTAACTTTGAAGGTTATTTTAGTTTTCAATCTCTTTATTCACTCCTTCATGCTGAGAATGTCAACCAATTAGTGCTACTTTAGGTAATGCTTTTCATGAGGCTGACACTGGTCCACAAGGAATTAGACTGAGACCACCAACCCATTTCACATGGGCCAGTGAGTAGCCACTGGACGGTGACAACTTTTGATCACAACCTGCGTTTGGGTTCAAATCAATTACTTAACAGCGACAGGTTCCATACCACCCGATTAAGCCTGTGTGTCATTCAGGCACCCAGATTAATTAAAACAACAACTAGGCGGAAACCTTTTACATAACTTATTTCCACTGCTCTGCCCACCATGATCACTGAAATGGAAAAGGCAAGCTAGTGCAAGTCCATATTGAATCTGAGCGCTAAGACTGGCTTCATCAATTTTTGCTGCTGTCTGCTAGTAGAAGAGGAAAAGGATCAATCTAAACTGAAAAACAGAACAAGAAATATCTTCTCAATTTTTTTAATTTATAAGAGGTTGAACTTTAGGGGAGCATTTTTTCTTCTTAAGTGAAAACATATGTTGTTGAGCAGTTCATTTAATTTGTTTCTAATTTTGCCTTAAAATTGTTTCCTATTTATGGAAGTAATTCATGCTTAATGTTGCATTTCAGAAGATGCAGGAAAGGCTAGCCCAAATACTTCTCATCCTCCCCCACAGATAACAAATCACTGTTAAAATTTGCTGAATATCCTTTTAGTTTTTTTCTAAATTTATGTGTGCTTTGACCACATGGAATCATCACCTTGATTATTTTTTGTTATTTGCTTGCACTCCTTAGTAAGAATTTTGTGAATCTGTTTCCTATCAGTGATGCTATTCAATGACATAGGTATTTTGCCTTTCTTTCTCCTTTCAAATTGTCTGCTTGGCATTCTAAATGAGGAGTTCCGGGGTTTAATATTAGTGTTGATTATTATTAGTTAGTAATTTGCAGGCTCCTTTAGTTGTGAGCGTCATGGAGTAGGCTGTTGGTGGGCTTCTAGTAGCAACAGCCATCTATTGATACAACCTCCTTGGCATGCCACTTATTACTACACAACATTCACCCAAAGGGAAAAACCAGCTTAGTGGGACTTTATATACGTAATTCTCCCCTGTGGATTTAGAGGGACTCCATATCACTCCCATAGAATCGGGTACCTGGACAGTAGGATGCTAGTTATTATTTTCAGGCTGAAAGTCATAGGGTTCTGGTTTCTGTAAATCTAATGGCTAGAATATGGCACTTATCTATTAGGTCTGATTGAGGACACTGGATTGCTAGTCAAGGACTTAAAAAAATAACTCTATTGAGGACAACTCAGGATGAGGTGCAAATTCTAAGAATTGTGTATCCAATTGTATGCATGTAGTTTATTCATGGTCACTCTGAGCTTGCTTAATTCAGAGGAAGAGACATTTCCAGCAACATTTTTCTTGTTTTGCTTGTTTTATGGCTGTATTTCCAAGAATACTTATATGTCTTCTTTAACTATAACATGTGATTAGGCTAGATGATGCTTAAATAGCATAGTTTAAAGTACCTTTAATAGAATTATCTACTTTTATAGAGGAAATATGTACAAGCTTAAAAGAACCTTCCTTTTCGTAGCTGGTTAGTACTACACATTGGACTAAATGAGATATTTACATGTGTAATCAGTAGAGGTTAGCCCTGATAAGACTCTGAAAATATAGACAATTTGGTAACAAATCATTTATATATGTACCATAATGCTATATAAGACCTAGCCTGGTTTCAGCAAGTGCATCATTCTCTTTGAAACTAGAGAAACTTAGCCCTTTGTCAGATGAGTAGGTTGCAAAAATTTTCTCCCATTCTGTAGGTTGCCTGTTCACTCTGATGGTAGTTTCTTTTGCTGTGCAGAAGCTCTTAAGTTTAATTAGATCTCATTTGTCAATTTTGGCTTTCATTGCCATTGCTTTTGGTGTTTTAGACATGAAGTCCTTGCCCATGCCTATGTCCCGAATGGTGTTGCCTAGGTTTTCTTGTAGGATTTTAATGGTTTTAGGTCTAACATTTAAGTCTTTAATCCATCTTGAATTAATTTTTGTATAAGTTGTAAGGAAGGGATCCAGTTTCAGCTTTCTACATATGGCTAGCCAGTTTTCCCAGCACCATTTATTAAATAGGGAATCCTTTCCCCATTTCTTGTTTTTGTCAGGTTTGTCAAAGATCAGATAGTTGTAGATATGCGGCATTATTTCTGATGGCTCTGTTCCGTTCCATTGATCTATGTCTCTGTTGTGGTACCAGTACCATGCTGTTTTGGTTACTGTAGCCTTATAGTATAGTTTGAAGTCAGGTAGTGTGATGCCTCCAGCTTTGTTCTTTTGGCTTAGGATTGTCTTGGCAATACAGGCTCTTTTTTGGTTCCATATGAACTTTAAAGTAGTTTTTTCCAATTCTGTGAAGAAAGTCATTGGTAGCTTGATGGGGATGGCATTGAATCTATAAATTACCTTGGGCAGTATGGCCATTTTCACGATATAAAGGGCTAATATCCAGAATCTACAATGAACTCAAACAAATTTACAAGAAAAAAACAAACAACCCCATCAAAAAGTGGGCGAAGGACATGAACAGACACTTCTCAAAAGAAGACATTTATGCAGCCAAAAAACACATGAAGAAATGCTCCTCATCACTGGCCATCAGAGAAATGCAAATCAAAACCACAGTGAGATACCATCTTACACCAGTTAGAATGGCCATCATTAAAAAGTCAGGAAACAACAGGTGCTGGAGAGGATGTGGAGAAATAGGAACACTTTTACACTGTTGGTGGGACTGTAAACTAGTTCAACCATTGTGGAAGTCAGTGTGGCGATTCCTCAGGGATCTAGAACTAGAAATACCATTTGACCCAGCCATCCCATTACTGGGTATATACCCAAAGGACTATAAATCATGCTGCTATAAAGACACATGCACAAGTATTATTGTGGCACTATTCACAATAGCAAAGAGTTGGAACCAACCCAAATGTCCAACAACGATAGACTGGATTAAGAAAATGTGACACATATACACCATGGAATACTATGCAGCCATAAAAAATGATGAGTTCATGTCCTTTGTAGGGACATGGATGAAACTGGAAATCATCATTCTCAGTAAACTAACGCAAGGACAAAAAACCAAACACCGCATGTTCTTACTCATAGGTGGGAATTGAACAATGAGAACTCATGGACACAGGAAGAGGAACATCACACTCCGGGGACTGTTGTGGGGTGGGGGGAGGGGGGAGGGGGGAGGGACAGCATTAGGAGATATACCTAATGCTAAATGACGAGTTAATGGGCGCAGCAAAACAACATGGCACATGGATACATATGTAACAGACCTGCACATTGTGCACATGTACCCTAAAACCTAAAGTATAATAATAAAAAAAATAAAAAAATAAAAAGGTTAAACTAAAAAAAAAAGAAACTAGAGAAACTGCATTTCTTATAAACATATCTAACTATGTAGTACACTATATCTAATTAAGACCTACCTACTCTTTAATTATTCCAGTCACTTATAGGTTGAATTTTCAGATATAAGCATTAAAAAATAGGTCTTAGTGGGACAGGTCTATTCATTTGGAACATTTTGGCCAGTTAATACGAATAGCTGCATTCAAGTCGATTGGTAATCACTAATGATCAGAACGGTTAACATAAACTGATTGATGATGGTGTGGTCCTTTCATTTTATGTGCATAGACAGCCAGTTTGGCTCAACATTTATCTTTTTACATCAACAATCCTATAAAACGTGTCAGGAATAGTGAAAAGAAAGAAAACTGATTAAACAGAGATGTTATAAGTGGACTGGAATATGGGAATCAACCTTTTGAAAATTGTTAATTTAAGTACTTTTACAGATATTTTAAAGAAAATTTCTAAGGATTTTTTTTTTTTTTAGCAGTGTGTAAACTAGTCTTTAGGGTAGTATATTCTGTTCTTGCTACCTCACTTTTTATCCTTAGGTGAAAAGACATGCCTTTTTACGAGCAGCTGAAGCCAGCTCTCCTTTGAACACAGCTTCCATGACAACACCATCCCCACCCTGCTTCCATGCCTCTTTGTGCCTCAGGACACAGAGCTGCTCCTTGTTTTTCTAGTGTCTGTCCTTGTGAGTTTCTGGACAGTTGCTTTTCCATGGAAATTGTCTTCCTTTATGAGGGTCCCCTACCGTCTGTTCCCCTGGTCTATTTCACTCTTGGCTCCTGGAGACCATGGACATATTTGAATCAAGTCAACATAGTAATTAAAACACCACTGGTCCCCAATAAATATTCATTAAGTTAATAAACAAATAGAAGATATTTGGGGGTCTTAAGGCCAAGGTCTACTGCAGTAGAATTAAGAAGCTTATAAAAGAGGGTAAGGCGAAGATGTCTTAACTACTAAGTGGGGTCGTGGGGCAATGGACGAGAAACACCCTCAAATTAGAAGGCTCTTGATGTGCATTGTCCCGGGATACTGATATGTTTTGAGCAGGGAGAGGTGTCTCTGGCACTTCAATTCAGTACTGATAAACTTGTCCAAAGTCCCTCAGGAGAAGGCACTGAAAAAAAAAATAAGAGCAGGCCCCTTTTTGGGTATCTACTAAATAATCATACCCATGAAAATAAGAGCAAAGACAGGTGACCTTGGGCAAATTACTTAACATACCTGTATCTCAGTTCCTTCATTTATAAACCGGGATTCATTATGATGCCACTTTGGAAGGAGACTGTGAAATTTAAGTGAATAATTTCATGTAAAATACTTAGAAGAGTACCTGGTACATAGTCTGCATTTAACTAATATTAGGTAATATTATTATGCTATCATCATCGTCATCATCTCCCACAAGAAGAGTGGTGACAATAGAAACAACAGCTGTGTTCCTGGCTTTTGGTCCACTGGATTTTGTAGATGGCGGTAGGCAAGGACAGAGGAAGTTTAAGGAGCTGTTGCTGAATTAAAGCCCCAAATGGGCGAATAACCACAAGTCAGTGGAGGATCTGCAAAAGTGACAGGTAAGGGGTTGCTACGAGAGGTTGATGATTAAAAATGGAAGGATTTAAGATGATATATTATATGTGGAAAGAACTAGGCTGTGATAATGATGGCACAGCAGGAAATATGATACAGGCAAAATAAAATCAAGTGAAAGGAATTAGGGAACATTAGGAAGTTCAAGAAGTAAAAAGATATGATAGTGAAGGAAGGCGGTAGATGAAATGAGATAGGAAGGCTGCAGAGACATGAGGGGCATGAGGACGAGAGGCAAGGGACAGATCCTATTTCTTTTGGAAATTGGGCTGGGAGTTTTAATTTCTTTCGACTCTCATTTTTTAAAAATCCATTTCCTTATTTAACCCCCTACCCCGCTTAATTATGAACCTACCCATGTTTCCATTTCTCTCTTGCCCCTTCGTCTTTCCTCCAGCTCTGCATTCTCTACTTTGTGCCAACGATGTCACCTCTGTCCCTTCCATGTTTGTTTGTTAATGCCTTACCCCGTGAGCTCAATGTCCTCCTTCTGCCCTTATTACATTTGCTCGAATATTGTCACTCATCCAGAAAGAAAAGATATCTCTCTCTCTATATATATATATAATTTTTGTTCAGCACTGAGTCTATTTTTTTGTTCAGTACTGTGAAGCTAAAGGGAACTAGAAATGTGTACTTCAGCTATGACATTTTCCTTATGCTGTTGTCTGACAGAAATTTAGAAAAATAACAAAACCAAAAGGTGATTTCTGCTGCAGTTCTGCATTTTAAATGGCAAGCTGAAGGACAACACTCTAGGCATATTGAGAGAGTGGGTTTCTAGTGATTCAGGTTTCAGTTGTAACCTGTGGCCAGATGGATCAAGTGAATAATGGTCAAGGCTGCGTAAAAGGATTGTCATCCAGAGAAACTGGGAAGCACAATTCCTTTGAATCTGTATCAAACTGAGAAAAAGATTGTTTAGCGCTGCAGTCAGGTGTAGTGCAGGATGAAGAGGGGAAACAGCCTTTTATCTCTCTCAGGGGCTCTGTTGGTTTTCTTCTTATCGGATTCCCTTACACAATTGCAAAGGAAGCTTTGTTCACATTTCCTGATTGCCAGGGGCTTGGGATGATGGAAGGAGCAGGACATTTGGAGTCAGACAGCCTAGATTCAAATTCTGGCTTTGCCACTTAAAAACTCTGTGACCTTGGGTAAGAGGATAGATGAAGAAATGGCCGGAAGAGTAGATTGGGATCAGGGATAAAACAGGAAACACTTGAAGGGAACCAGGTTGAGGTCACAGTTTGGTCAGTTTTGTTTTGGGACAGGTTGGTTTTGAAATTCTGTTGAGACTTACTTCAAGGAAGATATATTAGAATTGGAGATACTGATTCAGGAGTCATGGGCATTGTAGAAACTTTGGAAGAAAATAAAACACACCCATTCTCCCATCATTGCTCCAGAAGTACTGTTCATAGTTTGGAGAATTTCTTTATAGCATTTTTTCTCAATTTCCCCACTAAATATTATGCAAATAAACACCTTTTTGTGCCTATAGATGTATATCTATGTCATCATTTAATGGCTGCATATAATTTCCTATGTTCACTCTTAATCCTCTGAGGATTTTGTAGTTCTAGGTATGATCTCTAAGAAAGCATACTGAGGGAGAAGAGAATTCAACCAAGAACTGGAACATTTACACATAGATGACAGGGGGAGTGAGAGTGGGCTGTTAAGAAGAGTGGGAAGAGGACGTGCTTGGAGCCAGATGAGAACCAACGTCCCACAACGCTATAGGTAAGAGCAGTGGAAGTTTAGAAAATATTCAAGGGGGAGTCATGGAGACTGATACCAAGGGCAAACCCCCATCAGACTTGGATATGAGGATGTTCTTAATTATCATGTGAAAACACTAAAGGTTGGGATTGGGAACAAAAGAGCTCCTGAAAATGTTAGCAGTAACAGAGCAGAGCTAGGACACTTGGAAGAGACCGAACATGCCAGAGAAATGGGATCTAGAAGAGGTGAAATGGTGGGAAATGCTGAATGGAGTGGCATCAGGAACACACACAGAAAAGGTGACCCCTGAGAGCAGGGAGAACACTGATCTTCAAGAGAAAAAGGAACAAGGAGAAATGAATGGAAATGAGTATTTGTGCAGAAGAAGAAACGTGAGGGAAATCTGCTGGTTTTATCTTGTCAGTACAATAGGAAGTTGAAATAAGAGGCTGGTAGAGATTAGGTGAAAGGGAAGATGTGGGCAGAGCCATCCTGAAAAATGCTTTAGGCAGTTAATAGAAACGGAAACCCTTGGTCGTTCAGCCAACTGGATCCCTAATGGGATGCTGTGAATTTGTAGCCCATTCAATCTGTGGATTTCGACTTTGGCAAGTGGGTCTTGTCAAATATTTGGACAGTGCCAGAACAGTTCTGGATTGAGGCATATAAAAATGGATAAAAGAGGGGAAAAAAGGGTGCAGGTAACTAGAGGTAGGTGAAGAAAGAGGAAAGAAACCTTAACGAGAAGTGCCATGACAAAAGTACTGAATTATAGGCTACACTCGCTTTAAAAACAACCACTAAATCATATTCAAAACTTGTAAAACAGATACATGACAGAGTGCTATTCACATTATATAGGGGACTGTTTATGTTAGGGAAAAAAACCCACATTTTGTTTCTTTGAATTGCTCATTGTTTATTTAAAATACAATTTGCTTGACAAAAATTCGATTTGCTAACATTTTTGGGGACACCTCTATTATCCAAAGTGAGGTTTACTCCCATTGCTCTGCTAATGCAGAAATTAAAACAATGGTGGGCAGTGCACAGATTTAGCACTTAGTATATCATCAGATTCTCTGCTGGCTCTGTGGTTTTTCATGAGACTTTTAAACTCTGATCCATTCCCCTCATTCACAAAACCAAGAGAATAATCTCTGCCTATTTTAGAGATGAGGATTATTTTACCTAGGGATAATTAATGACCTGATATCAGTAAAGCAGTCTCAGCTTCTTGCAGCTAAAAAGCATGTGTCCTGAGATTTCTACATTAGTCTATTGTTTTTGTTTTTGTTTTTTCTCTATGGGAACCTTAGCCGATTTGCTACAATAAAACCTGGGGATGTTTCTAGGGGCCATATGATGTTCTGGGGACATGCAATTTTAAAATGTGTGTGTGTTTTTTTCTTTTGTGAGTATTACCATGGAAAATGATGCAATTATATACATTCTTTTTCTCATGAAGTTTTTCGAAGCAGCAAGGTACATACTTTATGTATTACGACATTACTATCCCTCTGAACGAGATGAGCTACAATTCAGGTGAAGAGTCAGGACACATAAGACTGAATGAGCATTGCCCATTTTTCTTTTCTTAAAGATTGTATCTGATGTCTTCCCATTAGCAGCTGTCACTATTGGCCAGTGCAGCAATTGTATAGCGATCATTCTTTCCCAGTATAATTCGATTTCTCTGTTCTTTGGTTTAAAAGACTTTTCCCTACTTCTCCAGTGAATTATTTTTTATTTTCATACAGCAGTGTACACATTAGTAGTCAAATGCATTTATTTCAAAGGCGCACACACACACACACACACACACACACACGACTCTTTTAGACAAAAAGCAAGCCATAAAAAGCCGATGAGATTTTGGTATTTCTTTTAAAATTTATGGCTTAGTACATTAATGTCACAGTAATTCCAAATATTGTTACTCTATAATTTACTAGAGATTACTTTGCTTTGGAACATGCTACTCTGCCCCTGTTGGCTTTAGGTTAATGGGCAAATAATATAAGGTTTATAATCCTTTGCAAAAGGTTTTTTTTTCAAACACAAAATGAAACACATATACACACACAATGTGGGTAAATAATACTGAATGCATGATTCAAAGCAGGCTAGAACAACTCACAAGAATTCTAGAGAGGAAGAAAGGAAGTCACTTTTTCTTTCTTCCTGGAAATTTTAAACAATCCATAAAATAGAAAACAGTACTATTTCTGCACTTACTTATTTTACAGCGCTGTTATAGGCATACATTTTCTGTAAATCGCTTTGGATTTCGTGGTTAAAAAGACATGCAGATACAATATATGCTCCAATAATTTTGGTGCATACATTTATTTATTTGTATTTGTATTAAATACAACATGTTAGCAATGGGATGAGTCAAAGGGAGAGGATGGTGGCCCAGGGCCTGTCAAGAAGGAAGAGGTGCTGCATAACTGTTCTGAGATCAGAGGAAAATGCAAAGAACCGAGGAGGATTAAAGAGACTCCAGGAAGCTTTAGGAGACCCACAGACAAAAAAGGGGACAGAAAGGGAAGTGGGGGTAGAACAATCAGTGCAGCAATGGGGAGCATTATTCCATCACTAAGAAGGCAGAATTGCACTTAAAATACATGCCAAAATTGATACTCATATAGACTAGGATCATCAGAGTGAAAAAATTATTTCTCTTTTCAAAGAGTAGAGATCAAGGAGGCATCTAATCAGGTTTTTAAAACACTGCATTGTTTTATTGCACAGATATAGAGTACAAAGATTTGGGATTTTTGAGACGAGTTCAGTATATTAAAACTGAATTCATCTGTGTTCTATTTTTCTCTATGGCTTTTTTTCCCAAGTAGATGTAAAGAATAAACATTATTTTGTCTGAAAAAAATCGGTCCCAGTGCATATATTCTAATAAATGGAAGTAGATTGCATTGGAGCTATAGTTGATACATAACAGAAAATCATTTAAAAATCATTTCTGCTTGTATTGGTAATTATACTTAATAAACCTTTTGAAAAAGTAAAATGAACTTTGACTTAAATTACTAAGAAACTGTAAGACTTAGCAAGCCTCGGGGTTTCTAAGCAAATGAATAAAATATTAATAAACATGGTCACATGTTTCTGTTGCTGAGACAGAAGATGTTGATTGTGAATATAACCACTTGAGAGGTGTAAGCAATTATATACTAAGCCTTGGATTTCAGTCATCCCGAGAAAGGGTGTCATTATCTTGGCAGTTTAAAGCTATCTAGAAAGTGTATCCATAAAGTCTGGAATTCTATGTGTTCTCGCTTGTTTGCTGGTATCCCTTCCTTCAGGTCATAAGATTTTTCACGTGAGATCTCTAATACACTGTCTGTAGTGCTGGGCATGTAACATGCAGAAGGAATTTTGAAGAAGTTAATACCTATGCAGGTGCTTCTGTTGACACTTGAGTGGTCCTGTACACACGTACTGCTGCATTCTGGCTGAGAATAACTGGAATTGATTCACTTGTGAATGTCTTCCTATTCTTCTTTTCTTTCTTTATCAAACAGTATTGCATTAAAGTATTCTGGCACGCAGAGAGGTAAAATACAAACATTTGTACAAATCTCCGGAATGGCTTCTTCCAGGGAGGAAATAACGACTGTTCCCAAATACCACAGGGATTTATTGATCTCTCTCAGGTTCAAGGTCTTATGTGGTGTGATTCACCCCCCAGGCAAACATTCACTTCCCACGTATACCACCTCAAATTTGATTCCAGTCTATGGGTTATCTTAAATTATCCCTAATGATGGGATCAACTCATCACATCTTATCTTCTCTGGCCACAGAGTGTCTTATCAGAAGCCTGGAGTAGTAACCATCATTATACTACTACTAAACCTTTACTTTCCTCCTAAAGCCTATCCTTGTTATAGCCTCTTGTGACTTTTTCCACTTTTCTTTTTTTTTTTTTTTTTTTTTTTTTTTTCCGAGGAAAAGGTTTTTAAACACGTTTATTAAACAATTATGTGACTATATTGTTCTAAAAGCAATATAATTAAAGATTACAATATATGTGAACCTTAATCTTCAAATGAATAAATTTTATTCCTCATAGTATACTTTTGGATCATTTTTACATCTTATAATATTAAAATTCTTTTTATGGATTTGCTGAGGGTTTTATTGTTTGTTTTCTTTTTTTTTTTTTTTATTTTTTTTTTTCTTTTTTTTTTTTTATTTTATTTTTTTTATTATACTTTAGGGTTTTAGGGTACATGTGCACAATGTGCAGGTTTGTTACATATGTATCCATGTGCCATGTTGATTTCCTGCACCCATTAATTCGTCATTTAGCATTAGGTGTATCTCCTAATGCTGTCCCTCCCCCCTCCCCCCACCCCACAACAGTCCCCGGAGTGTGATGTTCCCCTTCCAAACACCGCATGTTCTCACTCATAGGTGGGAATTGAACAATGAGAACCCACTTTTCTTATTCATTGTTTCTTGGTATCACCTCAACCCTATCGACCCCCAACCTTCAGGTAACAAAGCCAAAAGTAAAATAGTTTTCTTTGGTAAATCAAAGAATCTAAGTTTATTTCTGGTAACAACTTTTCTTTTTAGCATTATAAAAACAGAATACCGAATGAAAGTGTGGCAGTTGGTGCATATTTTTTAAATGAAAGAAATTGTTCCCCAGAACTTTTCAATAACAGAGAGCATGTGACCTCGTTTCTGTGAGGCCCACAGTACAGTAAACAATTGAATCCATATTCAGCCAGATGCTTCCAGTGTGTAAATTACTCCCTGGGTAAATGTTAGGCACTTTTGGAGCCGCATTAACTCTTTCAGGCTTCGAGTATGCAATTTAGTAAATTACTGCTGCCTGTGCTTAATGGTGCTCCAGGGACTGAAAAAGATTAATGTAGCTCCAGAAGTGCCTAAGTTACTCTCAGGGAGAGCATCTGACTGAATGGAAGTAGCTTGTGTCTAATCATTCTTTGTAAAAGGAGGTATTCTTTAAAATTCTTTAAAATAAAGTTACCTTCATTTTCAATACTGTACATCCGCCTCCCGAAGACATACATACTAAGGCTCTGAATTGTTTTCTTTTTTCCTACTGAAGACAAGTTTTATTTTTTGGAAAGGTTTTCACTGACCCCTTTCTCTGCAAAACATCATGGTAGCTGGTAGTTCTTGTTCAACGTGGTCTTTTTGTCATTTTGGCTCAGTTGATTTCATTCTGCTTAATCGTGCTGCTGAAATTCTTTCCTCTGAAATCATCTCTTACTGCTTTTGCTATTACTTCTCTGATAGCTGTCATCTTTCTTTCATATTGTTTTCTCTTCTACTCCCACTGATATTTATTATGGACCCCAGCTTGGCTCCCTCCTGGTCTCTATACCACAGGGATTTATTGATCTCTCTCAGGTTCAAGGTCTTATGTGGTGTGATTCACCCCCCAGGCAAACATTCACTTCCCACGTATACCACCTCAAATTTGATTCCAGTCTATGGGTTGTCTTAAATTATCCCTAATGACGGGATCAACTCATCACATCTTATCTTCTCTGGCCACAGAGTGTCTTATCAGAAGCCTGGAGTAGTAACCATCATTATACTACTACTAAACCTTTACTTTCCTCCTAAAGCCTATCCTTGTTATAGTCTCTTGTGACTTTTTCCACTTTTCTTATTCATTGTCAATTTGGACTATCTTTATCTACTCCTTTTTCATGCCTAGATGATAAATTCTTATTTTGCTTATCAGTTTTCCCCACATCCTACCAAAGTCAAGTCCAACCCCTTCCAGCTTCTACCTGACTAAATGAAAGTGATGTAATACTTTCTCTTTCTCTCTGTTTTGATGAAAACTTGTTTATATAGAATTTAGAAAACCTCATATAATATTAATGTAATCTACTTATAATCTCTTGTTTTTAATACCTCTGTTTTAGTTTCAATAGATTTGAATATTTATGGTGATTTGTCTTACATACATTTTTAAAGTACAGCTAGTATACCTGTTACATTTAAAAAATAGTTATTCATTCTATAAGTCTTCAAGTCCCTCCTCTGAACCTAGCAGGACTCGAGGAGCCCCAAAGCCCATAAGAGAGTGAAAATATGCATGGATTAGATTGGAACTATTAACATCAAAAATTCGTTAATTAACCTAATGAAGAAATGGGGAGTAAATTGTAGGTAGTAGGTAGAGACTTTGAGGAAGACGAGACAGCCCGTCAGCTGTAGAAATAAAAGAATAGTTCATGAAAAGATTTGGGACTCGATGAGTGCTGGACAGGCAGAGGAGAGGGAAGAGAACATTAAAAGTGTTGGGAACCAAGCGGGGGGAGAGGAATAAAGGTGACAATTAATGTGGCACGCATGGGGGTGTTGGAGTCCTGGACCGCCTCTTGCCCACGTCTAGACATATTAACACAGTAAGACATATACCATTTCCATCCATTTTTACCTTGTGGTTCTGTGTTTCTTGAAATATCATCTAATGCTTAGTCCATTAGATTTCTCTTCAGGACATTTAATTCATTACAGTAAACCAATTTTTAAAAATAAAAAAAGAAAAAATAGGCATAAGTTTCAGAATTTTGCAAAAGATGAGAAGCAAAACCAAATGCTGTCTTATATAACAGTAAAGGAATTACCAGACCTAATTCAATGGAATCATTTTCATTTGTATTCTAGTTATTGTTAAATGACTAATTGATATTTTACCTTTGAAAATTAGAAGTTAGATGCATGGAAAAAGAGCTGTGAGTTTTAAGATTACAAAACTTAAGAAAACTTACAGGGTGAGATTAAAAATAGAAAAGAAGATTACAAGGCAATGTGAGTAAGTTGATTGGGTCCAATATTACTCTTTAATAAACATTCTGATTGTGATTATGGTACATGTATGAGGTTGAATATATGGAATTGCTGTCATTTAGCCATTTTTGACCTTCCCCCAAAAGCAGTTTTATATAGTTCATTTTAGACATTTTAATGAAGCATGTTTGGCTATGAAATTTATTTTATATTTTTAATTTTGTTCCAGCCCTTTCCTTGGCTCTCCTTCCAGACCACAACTTCCCCGTTGATATGGGACCCTGGAGGAGGAAGTCTACAATGTGGGAGAGATGAGTTACCAGGAAGATAACCTTTGCACTCAGAAGGCTTGTGAACCCCAGAGGAGACTGCTGTCTGTCTGAGAGATCACTTTACCCACACTGCGGAATAAAAATATTGCCTCTGACATTAGGGAACTGGCACTCCCCTCCTCCACTGTTTTAAAAGGTCAGAACCGGTCCTTCAAGCCAAATAAGTTACTGCTTTTGAGGTGAAGCTGGTAAGACAGATCTGGGGCCTGCAGGAAAAGTGAGTTCAGTTTCTGTTTGTAGTCAAGGCAACTTCTTCCGAAAGAGGCTTTCAACCTGCCTGGACTTCTAGGCCCAATTGAGATCCAGTGTGGCTCATAGGTTATAACCAGTGGACCTTCCATCCTCACGGAGCCTTGGCCACACCTACCACTTGGCCTAGGTCAGAGGTAAACCAAAAACTAAAACGAACAAACAAACAAACTTAAAAACATAAAGATAGAGAAAGAAAGAAAACCACATCAGTTTGAATCTGGGATTGTCATGTCTAGCTGTGTGACATTGAGCAAGTCACTCAACTTCTCTGAGCCTCAGTTTCCACAGATCATAGGGCTGAATGAGATGAGGGTGTGACAGTGTTTGCACACTACAATGGAGAAGAGTCTGAGCATCATCATTTGGCCAAAAGCCTGACAAACAACACTGGTCCCCACACAAGCAACTCTGGTCCCTCCTGAACCCACGCCAAGCCAAGTGTTCTCCCTGTGGCAGAGCACCTGTGCACAAGAGACCTGGGTAGCTGGAATCAAGGTTTCACCTCTCCGCTCAGACTTTCACTTTATATATACCTTACTTTTTGCTCCGTATGACGTATTTTATTTCGGCCATAATTTTTTTCTACTTTAGAAAGCCAATAAGAATTAATCAATCAATAATTGCCTTGATGGGGGAAAAACCAATAAAAGTAGAGCTATAACAGGACTTGAACTTAATAACTTTGAAATATAAACGGGAGGCTTTATCCATGGGAATTTACAGATATTATTTGGCCACCAGACGGCTTCCATATTTCTTCATTACTGCAATACAAACATAAGAAATATGAAGAAAAAAAAACTCTATATAAGTGCTATAAATTTCAAGCTGAATTCCCTAGTCCATACCATGGTAGTCATCCAAAGATGTCATATATATATATATATATATATATATATATATATATATATATACATATAAAGTCAGGCTTAATTTAGCATATATTTTGCTTCTTCAACAAAAATGTAGAATAGTTAAGTTTAGGAAAAACAAATATTTGGAATATTTCTCCTTTAACAGATAACTATCTTTTTTTTTTTCACTTAAGCAATCCATAAACTTCAAAGTGTCCCTAATCTCAAAGATTAAATTTTGTAACCCATTACCCATTGTGGCTCTCCTCAAAGGTCTTCTTATATTCTTTTAAGCAGAACAAGAGACCACAATTCATACTTCCCTTGTCTATTTCTGGCCCTTTATTTCATGTGTTCCTAAGTTTCAGATAGTGAAATGGCCTTTTGCTGCTTAATTCCCACCTGAACTTCCCATATAGGTTTTATACTCTTTCTTTCCTCTTGAACAGAAAAATCAGTCTGTAAATTCCCTTTTGCTCTTTTTTTTTTTTTTCTTTTCTTTTGAGATGGACTTTCGCTCTGTCACCAGGCTGGAGTGCAGTGGCACCATCTCAGCTCACTGCAACCTCCACCTCCTGGGTTCAACCGATTCTCCCGCCTCAGCCTCCTGAGTAGCTGGGATAACAGGCGTGCACCACCATGCCTCACTAATCTTTGTATTTTTAGTAGAGATGGTGTTTCGCCATGTTGGTCAGGCTGGTCTCGAACTCCTGACCTCGTGACCCGCCTGCCTCGGCCTCCCAAAGTGCTGGGATTACAGGCGTGAGCCACCACGCCCGGCCCCCTGTTGCTCTTTAAGAAAACCTATCAAAATCGATGCTTCACTTATGGCTCAGCCCTTCTCATCCTGGTTCTGCCAGTAACCAGATGTGAGAACGTGGGCAAGTTGTTGGGTTTCTCTATGCCTCGGTTCCCACCACGCAGAGAACAATTCCAGTAGCTCATGCCACAGGACCCTTCCAGCCCCAAGAGTTATGATTCTATTTTCATTGGTTTAATTTCTCTTCCAGCTACTTTAAAATGATTCATTCTGGCCACTTCCACTTTCCATGATTATTCTTCCACCCTTCATCTCCTGTCACCCTGTCTTGCAGATCTGTTAAAACTATTTTATTCTCTTTGCTTTACTGCAACTTTACTTGGAATGACTTGGCCTCTTCATAATCAACATGAAAGGCCTCTCTGTCAGTCACTCTCCTTGACTCTGCCATCGCCTTTGATACTGATTGTTCTTACTTTCAGTCCTCTTCAACCAAGAGCTTGTGAACGTTATCCTATTCTGATTCTCTCTGATTACTTCTTTCAGCACAGACTTTAAACAGATCTTCATGGTCACCTCACCCCTGATGGTGAGCATCCACAGGAAAAAGATTGGTCCCAGGTAAGACAAGAGGGAAGCAAAGTCCTTTATCTTCTTAGCTCCCCCTAAAATACCCATCCCAGGTGCCCTGATTTTGTGAAGAAGCGGCCCTCAAAAGGTGAGTCTTCCCCTATCTTAGACCCAGGGGTCTTGGCCTCCCTTGTGGTTCTCTCTCTTTTTTATTGCTTTCACATTTATATGACAACTTATCCTCTCAAAACTTCATTTCTTATTTAGTAAAACATCCTTAATGCAGCCTTCCAGAACTGTCTCTTCATTTTTCCAAATGATCAATTCCCCTAATTAGATTAATTAATCTATGCTAATGCTAAGGAAAGAGTCACATTCACTGTGATACAATAGAAACAGGATGGGCTTCAAATCCTAGGTTCAAATCCTATTTCTGCTTATTAGGAGCTGTGAGACTTTTAACTTATTTAATTTACATACATTTACTTATGTAACAGGCAATAATATAGGGTTTGCTGTGCGCTGTGTTCTTTTCAAGAAACTTTAACAGTGGCTCTTTTTAAAAAGAGTTTTAATTCATCTAATCCTTTTAACGTTCCTATGCGGGTAGGTACTATTGCATTTCACAGTTGAGGAAACCAAAACACAGAGAGGCAAAGTACTTTGCACGATATTTCAGAGCTAGGGAGGAGGCAAAATGGGGATTTGAAGCTGGGCGGTCCAGCTCATGCTGCTAAGCACAACGCCATGCTGTCTCTCTCAGCTTCAGCTGGCTCAACTGAGCAAATGAGGGGCGCATTCTCTTTGCAGTGTTGTTGGAATTAGAGATGATGTGTATGTCACACAGCACAGGGCCTGTTCTCTACTCCGCTCTCAATGGTGGCAAAACATATCTCCCTTGAGTTTTCTCTTATTCTTTCAGTCACTCCGAATCACCTTTGTCGGTTCTTTCTTTTCTCCTGTGATTTAACTCTGGAGCATCAAAGCGCTTGGTTTGTAGCTCCATCTTCTCCAGGTCGTGACTTTAAATACTATTCATTTCTATCTGGACAACTCCCAAATTCATATCTTTAGCTCAGATCTGTCTCCTGAACATTAATTTGTGTCTGTATAATTGCCTATTTGACATTCCCACTTGATTTCTAATAAATATCTCAAATGGACTATATCCAAACCTGTTAACACTCACAGGCTTCCACATCTCAGTTGACAGCAACTCCATCCTTTCAGTTGTTCAGTGTAAAATTCTTTAATACATTCTCTGTTACAGGTAGGATTGTATCCTATAAGAAGATGCTGAAGTCCTAACCCCTAGTACCTGTGAATGTGAGATAGGGTCTCATATTAAAAAAATGTGGTACATAGACACAATGAAATACTAAGCAACCGGCTGGGCATGGTGGCTCATGCCCGTAACCCCAGCACTTTGGGAGGTTGAGGAGGGCAGATCACCTGAGGTCAGGAGTTGGAGACCGGCTTGGCCAACATGGTGAAACCCTGTCTCTACTGAAAATACAAAAATTAGCCAGGCATGGTGGTGCGTGCCTGTAATCGCAGCTACTCGGGAGGCTGAGGCATGAGAACAGCTTGAACCTGGGAGGTGGAGGTTGCAGTGAGCTAAGATCGTGCCACTGCACTCCAGCCTGGGCAACAGAGTGAGACTCTGTTTCAAAAAAAAAAAAAGTACTCCACAACCATAAAGCAAATGAATCATGTCCTTTGCAGCAACATGGATAGAACTGGAGGCCATAATCTTAAGTGGGCTAACTCATCAGCAGAAGATCAAACATCACATGTTCTCACAAATAAGTGGGAACTCAACAGGACGTAAAGATGGAACTAATAGACACTGGGAACTCCAAAAACAGGGAGGATGGGAAGGGAGTGAGGTTTGAAAAATTACCTATTGGTTACAATGTTCAATATTTGGGTGATGGGTACACTTGAAGCCCATTACACTCTCCACCATTACATATGTAATACCCAGGGAACAAACAAGCACATGTACCTCCTGAATCTATAATTTTAAAGAAAGAGGGTGGGGGAAGAAGTAAGATCATGTCACTTCTGCTCAGTGTTTTTCACTGGTAGTAAACGTATTCCACTCAG
This sequence comes from Symphalangus syndactylus, assembly GCF_028878055.3. Taxonomy (NCBI): domain Eukaryota; kingdom Metazoa; phylum Chordata; class Mammalia; order Primates; family Hylobatidae; genus Symphalangus; species Symphalangus syndactylus. The sequence goes on along the minus strand of NC_072426.2, from coordinate 155,155,415 downwards.
AGTGAAAAGTCAAAGCCTTTACATAGCCAAGGAGCCTCGACGGTCTGACTTTGAACCCGTTATTCCGCGGACCACATTGCTGCTTCCCTCTTGCTCATTCAACTTGTGCCACATTGATTCTTTGCTTGTTTGTTTGTTTGAGATGGAGTCTCGCTCTGTCGCCCAGGCTGGAGTGCAGTGGCGCGATCTCGGCTCACTGCAACCTCCTCTTCCTGGGTTCAAGCGATTCTCCTGCCTCAGCCTCCTGAGTAGCTGGGATTACAGGCATGCACCAGCATGCTTGACTAATTTTTGTATTTTTAGTAGAGATGGGGTTTCACCATGTTGGTCAGGCTAGTCTCGAACTCCTGACCTCAAATGATCTGCCCGCCTCGGCCTCCCAAAGTGCTGGGATTACAGGCGTGAGCCACTGCACCTGGCTGGCATTGATTCCTTTTTGCTATTTGACCATACCAGGCACTCTTGCCTTACGGCTATCATGAGAACACGGCTCATAGCTCCCAGCTGTGTGCTACCCATGCCAAGATTATGCTCCTACCCAGCCAGTGACTGAGCCAAGCCATTTCTTCTGCATGCAGGACTCCTTGAATGAGCAGCCTCTACTGGGTGGCTCCCCACTGGTCTGTCTGAGGCCATCTCAGAGCCGCAGTACAGTCTGAGGCTCTTGCTGACCAAGCTTCCTTCCTTCCCTCTCTCCTTTCACAGGGCTTAGGCCAGCATTATGGTTTGCAGGCTCTCCCAGCCTACCCCTGCCGGTGTCCCCTTTATTTGACATGGACATGGGCATTGCCCTCTATGTTGTTGCTGTTTTCTCTTCTCCAAATGCTTCTTCTCCAGTTATCTCCTGGGATAACTCTATCTTCTCCTTCAAGCCTTTGCTTAAACATCATCTTCCTAGTGAGACCTACCCTGAGCTCCATTTACTTTGTTCTGCTTATTTTATTTATATTTATTTTTAGCTATAGGGTCTGGCTCTGTCACCCAGGCTGGAGTGCAGTGGCACAGTCATGGCTCAGTGCAGCTTTCAACTCCTGGGCTCAAGCAGTCCTCTCGCCTCAGCTCCCTGAGTAGCTTGGATTACAGGCATACATTACTGTGCCCAGCTAAATAGTCTTATTTATTTTTTTCTTGTAGAGACAGGGCCTCACTATGTTTCCCAGGCTAGTCTCAAACTACTACGTTTCCCAGGCTAGTCTCAAACTCCTAGCCTCAAGCGATCCTCCTGCTTCAATCTCCCAAAGCTGGGATTGCAGGCCTGAGGCCCAGCCATTTAAAACAGCATTCCGTCTCTGTTTTCTCTGCTCTGGTTCTTTTGCTCAGGGTCCTTTTTTTCTGCTTGTCAGTTTCTAACTTGTTATAATTTCCTTAGTTGTCATGCTTACTGTTTGTTTTCTATCCACCCTAGATACCAGAGGTAGAATCTTCATCCTTTGTTCACTGGTGCCACCCAAGCACCTAGACCGGCGATGGCAAATTTAAAACATTTAAAAATTGATACCTTCCAGTTGTTTGCACACATGTTAAGAATTTTACTGCATATGTTATAAGAGGAAGGATCTAAAACTAAATTATTATTCTTTCAATGATGTTAGGTTTTTAATTTTGATGTTGCAGCATTCCTGTCAATATTATAACATATAAAAGCCCTGGCTGTCATTCTTATGGTCCATTTATAGCTTTTTATTCCAGTTTTGTCAATAAAGTGCTGCTCCACTTGGCCTATTAATGGACTAGATTCATACCTCAAGGTCTGCTTAACACCTCCACTGCAGTCAGGGATTTTTTTTTGGCAAAACTAAGTTCTCTTTCTTGTAAAGAGCAAGTGATCAATTAATGTGTCTAACAATGTGTAATGAATAGGAATCCCAATCCACAGACTCAAGCGAGCTTAGAATACTGCATTTCCTTATTTTCTGTAGATCAACTTAATCCTAAATCCAACACATGATGTCCCTGGGGTCTGGAAATTCAATCTCAGTCAAGATTGTGTGACTTACAATGGATTCAGGTGCTAGGGAGTTCCCTGCAATCACTGGGCACCAGTCGAAGATATTGCCCAGGTCACGTTATCTCCACACAGGTCTCTGGTCTCTGTGACTTGGAGAATGTTTAGGGAGACTGCAGTTCATTGCTAGGAGTTCACCCTCCCTAAAGTGTCATCTAGCCATCTTCTTTAGGATCTTTCTGGGGAACACAAACTCATATTTCAAGGTTAGCATTTTAATAAATTATCTTGCTTCTAATAATGGAGGAATGAGTTTGAATTTTTTTTTTTTTTTTTTTTTTTTTGAGACAAGGAGGTCTCACTCTGTCATCCAGGTTAGAGTGCAGTGGCGTGATCTCAGCTTACTGCAGCCTCGACCTCTCTGGCTCGAGTAATCCTCCCACCTGAGCATCCCAAGTAGCTGGGACTGCAGGCATGCACCACCATGCCCGGCTAATTTTTATATTTGTAGAGACGGGGTTTTAACTTGTTGCCCAGGCTTGTCTCCAACTCCTGGGCTCAAGCCATCTGCCTGCCTGATCCTCCCAAAGTGCTGGGATTGCAGATGTGAATCACCACATCTGGCCTATTCTTTATTACAGAGAGATGTTAAGCTTTTTTGTCTCTCAGCTAAGTCTCTGGAAAGTAGTTTCCCATACCTTTTATCTCAGTTTTCTCTGTAGCATGAAGAGAAAAAAAAAAATGGATGCAGTTTGCCAAGTAATCTTCCTGAATGGAACCATAAGTCATATACCAGTATGGTAGGAGAGATGTTGCCGATATTATTATGGTCAAATTAATTCACTTAGCTCAGACTGACATGCTTCTCAGTGGCTATGTCAACTTTCTCACCCCTGGCCAGGTGCAGTGGTGCATGCCTGTAATTCCAGTGCTTTTGGGAGGCCGAGGCAGGAGGATTGCTTGAGTCCAGGACTTTGAGACCAGCCTGGACAACGTAGCAAGGCCCCATCTCTACAAAATGTTTTTAAAAATGGACAGGGCATGGTGGTGCATGCCTGTGGTCCTACATACTAGAGAGGCTGAGGTGGGAGGATTGCTTGAGCTCAGGAATTTGAGGTTACAGTGAGCTATGATCATGCCACTGCACTCCAACCTGGGAGACAGGGTGAGATGCTGTCTCCAAAAACAAAACCAAAACCAAATACCCGACAACTTCCCCATCGCTGGACTTTCTGGGGGTAGAACTATATTAAGTTAGTATATCCAAACTCTCTGAAGCATGACTCTGCCATGAATTTTTCTAGATTTGGCTGCACCATGATTTTGGATGTGGATAATGTTTTGCTTTTCCTGCTTTTTCTCGCTCTCTCCTCTTCCTACCTCTATTTTTTGTCTGTTTCTTTCTTTAAGATATATTTTTGAGAGCCTACTACATGCCAAGCAGCATGCTAGGTATGGAGTATGAAGGGGCAAACAGAACAGACCTAATCACTGCTTGCCTGGAGCTTATTCTGTTCTTTCCAATCCCATTCCTGATCTAAAAACATTATCTGTTGTGTTGGATAATAAATGTTCATTTTGCGACGGTCTTATGTATTTCCTGAATATCAGTACAAATTACCAATAATTGGACCGGGCTCAGTGGCCTAGGCCTATATTCCCAGAGCTTTGGGAGCTCCAGGCGGGAGGATCACTTGAGCCCAGGAGTTCGAGGCTGCAGTGAGCAGTAATCGCACCACCGCGCTCCAGCCTGGACAATAGAGTGATGAGACCCCTTCTCTGAGGAAAACGAAAAATAAACCAGCCAATATTGGAACTGTAGCATTAAAAAAAGCTTAATAAAAATCTTTCCTAGTTGCATGGCACTTATTGTAGGACATGTACTTGCAGCTCACAAAAATATCATTTATTTTTATTTATTTTGAATTCCCCAGATACATGGTATGAAACAAACCCAGAATTATTCTTTTGGTCCAAGGCTTGCTGTCAAACCATGGTTTGAGCCGCCAGCAGCAGAGAAGCTGAGGAATGCTGAGACAAAAATCCAAGCGGGGAGGAGATGAAGGAGAGTCCACAGGGCCTCTGGAACCCTGATTAAGTGGGCCCCTGAAATAACTTTAAAATGTAGACTTTAAAAGATATATCATACGATCACATAAAGGAGGTGGTTATGAATCACTGATGGTGGAAAAATTCTCAAGGAGAGTTCTAAAAACTGCTTGATGTTAAGCAGATGCATTATCTTTCAGACTGAACCACAGGAAGTGAAAGTTTCAAGACGATAGACAAAAGAGTATTTTTTTTCTTTTATCTTGATAGTTGGGATAAAGTTTCTGTCAGAAAATCCTAAGGTCGGCAATGATAATTTTAGGTAGTTTTGAAAGCTTAATTTTACTGCTCTGTAGCTTTTTAATATAGCTACCTAATTTGCTGTAGATCCTGACAGCGAATTCTCATTAATGATAACTCAGTTTTGCAAATATTTGGAAATTTCACGTATAGCAATTACTTATTTACATATTTTTAACCCTCATCATTATTTAAATGACTACTGGTAATTTAGTTTTATGAATCAATAAAAGTTAGAATTATGCCTAGATGAATACTATTTAGCTTTTATAATAAACAAATATTTGAGATGAAGGTGTTTTCTGAAAGCTATCAACTATAGTTCAGAGATTGGCTTTCTGAAATTATTCTAAATAGAACAAATGGGGAGCTGTCTTTGAAAGTTATTTCATAATTAAAATCAGTCATAAAGAAACTCAGCTCTATTTCTCTAAGCCTTGCTTACTTGAATCTTGCTAATAAATGAAGAACACAGCTTAATTTATCTTTAATTTAAATCAGTTAACACATTAACGAATTAAACACTGCGTTTCTTAATTGTTTCTTGTCAGGTGGTATCCAAACTTGCAAAATGTTTACTCACCTGGGTGAGATTTCTGCAAAATGAGAAATAGACCTTCTACTCTAATGTAATTACTGAAATAATAGCACCTTATTCAGTTTGGTGCTTACCAATTTATTATGTACGTTAACACTATGGATCTCAACCTCTTTGTTGTCAAACACTGGTGGATGTAACTGAGAAAATGTTATTTCTATATATTTAGATATCCTGAACTCATTTGCATTTGTTTACATTCTAACACAGTTACTTTTGTGAGAGAGACAAGACAGGTATTCCCGTTAATGCTCACAGTATGCGATGTACCTGAAAATGTCATATGTCATGCATATTGCGGTGACAAAAATGTTGAGAAAGACTGAGGAAACGTATTCTACCATATTTTATGCTCAATATAGATCAATATTCCAATTTGAAAGATGAAGGCCCAGAAATTCAGACACATTAAATCACTGACTGATGTCCCAAGATAGAAAAAGGGGTTTAATCAGAATTTTCCAACTAGCTAACTATAACATCTTTAAAAGGTTCAAAGTGTTTTCTAGAGTTGTTATAAAACATGAATGACTTTAGTAATTTTAAATAATCAAGGGCAAGCTTCCAAGTGATTATCAACGAACACCAGTGTTAGTCAACATTTATAACGTGTTTGGCAGTGGAACAATACGCCTAATTGGATTTTCTGGATCCTGTAAATTTTCATCACTTGTTTTGAAGCTTAAAAATTAACAAGCTAATGCTAAGTTTTAAAAAGGAAATTATGTGTGTGTGTGTTTGTGTATGGGGAAAATTATTACATACACACACAGGCATATATATATATATATATACATATATATATATATATATAGAGAGAGAGAGAGAGAGAGAGAGACGAGAGGTATTCTAGTTAATGCTCACAGTATGTGTGGTACACAAAAACGTCTTATGTCATGCACATCACAGGCACATATTTATGTATGTGTGTATGTAATGATTCCTCCAATTTTTAAAAAAATTTATGGTAGGAAGTTAATGTAAGATCTACCCTGTGAACAGAATTTTTTGCATACAATACAGTATTGTTAACTACAGCCACAATGCTGTACGATAGATCTCTAGAACTTAATCATCTTGTATAACCGAGACTTTATTTATACCCATTGAATTGAAACAAATTCCAAAGTAGTAACAATGATGAACTATAGGTAACATGATTCTTAGTCATGTTTCTTTTCATTTAAAACATTTTCTGTATTCTCTGCGGTTTTCTTTTTGGTTATTTGCAGCATTAGCATTCTAGATGCTTTTCATCAATGAGTTTTTTGTTTTATGAGTCAAGAGGAAAATGCTGGAAGCAAACCAAAGAAGAACAGAGAGAGCTAGATTCTTTCTTTGTTTCTTGCCACTGGCAGGGCAGTTGTGGATTAAGAGCTTCCTAACCCCGAGGTCCCCTCCATGCCTCAGTGGCAGATGACCCTCACCTGGCGAGAGCCAGTGACAAGCGCGGCCCGAATGCCAGTTCTGAACTTACATGTCCTGCCTTAAGGCTCCTCCAGGTATGGCTGGACACGACCTACTGGGGAGGACCAAGCATGGAATTCACAAACCAAGAAGGAAGGTGCAGATTTGGGTCACTGAAGGAACCTTTAGTTCAGGAGAGGTCTCCCGAAGCATAACAGGAGGTCTCACTCCTGGTAAACACATATCTCAGGCAAGTGAAGTGGTTGAATATCTTCCATCCGTCATCACGCATTGAGTTTTGGGGACCCAAACTGGGCTTCTGGTGCTTGGAATACCAGGCCCTCCAGAAAGTCTGTCGGCATTCAGCAAGACTCAAACCAATGGACTAGAATTTGGGAGCAGAACTGAAGTTCCTGTGAAGAGATCAGTGAGGGCGATGCACACTCCCTGGCCATAGAGAGGATGAGTTTGAGCCTCACAACAAAGGAAAAGCCCAGCGATCTCAAGTGAGGCACTTGGAAGGAGGATGGAGCAGCCAAACCGTGTGAAACGTTTCAGGCCTCAGTCCAGAAGTAAGCCTGGGGGTGGAAATGAACAATGCCAGCCACATCGGTGGCTCTGAGTGGGAAGAACCATATACCTCACTCTGTTTGAGCCTCTATCCTACAGTCACTAAAAATCTCAGGGGTTTGAGTTTGTGCTATATCATGGGGAAATGTTTCAGAGATTTTAAAATGGCCCTCTTACTCCTCCTGGGAAGAAATCATCAGCCCGTAGCAAGGGCCGAGCCAGCAATGCAAAGTGACAGTGACATCAAGCAGGCACATGCCCACTGTCCAAAGGAAAGCCAGTATGGGAAAGTCAGGGGACTTTGTTTAAAGACTGTACTTACTTCATAAGAGAAAGAAACTTAATGGGTTTTAAACCAGTGCTAGGAATTGGACATTTCCAAAAAAAATTAACAGTAGGGACAAACACTTGTTGAGTCATTTACTGAATATCCTCCACTTGCTACGTGCTCTTTTACACAAAAACGCAAAGCCCCGTAATAATCCTGAAAAATAAATGTCATATCTCCATTTTGCAGCAGAGTAAGCTGGGGTTACAGAACTGGGTAGGATCACCTGACACACAGGTTGCTGGCTGGACCCATATTTGGACCTCATTCTCCTGTCTCCGAAACCTGTGCCCCATGTATCTCAAATAAGGCTGCAAAGTTGAGGAAAATCATGGCCTTCACACATATCCAAATCATTTCTGTAATTTGCAGTTTCTGAAAAAGATGAAGTAGACAAGCAGGGAGTGGAAGCAACCCTTTCATGCAAAGTCTCTGCTGTTTAAATAACTGCATGAAAAGAAATTTGGTGTGGCACACACATGCTAGAGAGAGAGAGCAAGAGAGAGAGAGAGAGAGAGAGAGAGAGATAAGGTGTGAGGGAGGGAAGGGGAGGGAGAGAAGGAGGAGGAAGAGAGAGATTGTCTTCATATGGCATTCTGGAGGGGCTAGAGAAGGCTAGCTGTGTTCCTTATACACTAATAGGTGGTCTAGGTGGGTCAAAGAAGAGCCCCCATCACCAAGTCAAGATAATGCTTTGTCACTTTTGTGTCTAGCGGCACAGTAGAAGTGGGAGTCAATTTACTAGCTATTGTGAGAAGGGTCTTGCCCATTTAAAAGACAAACTTGTTTTTATTCTCTCAGAGATTAGGTTGCTGTTAGTCCACAATGTCTTCAAATTACATCTGAAACAAGTATTTATTTCATTCTCTGAGCCTTTACTAATTCTTTGCCAGAACCTTACATCTGCCCTTGGGGCTTCTGGGAGATAAGATGATTTCAGCTCGCATTTTATTCTCCTTGATTGGCTTTATTTGGGGAAGACAGAAGACACCAAGTGAAATCTTGAGTGGATTTTTCAGCCTTCTGCCTGCTTGACTTTTATATAAAGTGAGAAATAGGCTCAACATTAGCTGTGGCCTTCTGAGATAATCTAATAGAGAAAATCTGCAGAGACCTTGGAGAATGACTTCATAATATTAAGTAAAGAAAAATACTCCACCATATGGCCCTCTACCAAATGTCTAGAGGACAGACTCATGCCTGGGGCAGGATTTGTTTTTTCATCCCCACCACCCCAAACTGAATGACACAGAGCCCATTTTGCTATCTGCTGAATAAATCTCCCTGTGTAACTCACTCTCCACAACATCCAGTCACACCCCTTCTGAGATTTGTGTGCCATGATACTTCATGAGGTCTGTGGCTTCATCGGGTGTCAAAAATAACTGCAGCCTTTGTTGTTATCTATGCAAGGAATGACACAGCTGCTGGTCTACAGTCAAATTGATATGCAGGCATTTTAAGAAATTGATAAAAGATGATAGCTTATACAACTCACTATTTTGTCATCCCTAATGGCATAATGGCTCTAGGCACTAATCATCCAAAGATACTAAGACTTCAAGGTGAAAGGACAGGGACCTTTCTAATGGATAGATCAGGCAGACAACACCTGAACCCACGGATCAATCTTAGCATCACTCCAAGTGATGGGATGTGAGACAGAACACACAGAGCCACTCTATAGAGGTGGAATTTCTTGCCTCACCTTCTCTTTTAAAAATATTCTGAATCTCATCAACAGATAACTGGCATGAAAAAGGGGATGGAGATTACTACAGAATACAGGAGACACACAGGAGAAAAATACAAGGTGTGACTTGTTTGGGGCCTGACTTAAACAAACTAATTGTAACATGACATTCTTAAGACAATCAGAGAAATTTCCAAACGGACTGAACGTTAGCTGCCATTAAGTACTTATCTGGGGTAAGGTTAGAGAATGGCATGGTGGTCTTATAAAAACCAGCAAACAAATAGGAGGGTCATAAATAAGCATCATCAGCTGTGAGAGCTTTATTTTGAAGTATTGGTAGGTGAAATGATGTGCTTTAAAGTGATTCAGCAGTAAATAGATAATAAATAATCTGGAAGGAATAAGTGAACCCAGATTGGCAATATGTACATGCTACTTTTGAATATGCTTGAAAATGTCCGTGATAAAAGTTAAAATATTCAGAACTTTTGTTGTCTTTATCAAAATACTCTCTCCTCTAGAAGTCCTGTGGCTTTCTTTTCATAGGGAGAAGCAGAAAGACGAAGGATTAAATGCAGAGAATGTGACTTCTTGTTATTATTATTTTGTTAAAATAAGGAGGAAGTTAATTGTCTCTTCCAACAGCACACACTAATTATGACTTGCTTACCTATGTAAATGAATTTATTTTCATAATTTTATAATTAAACTTTACAACAGCAAACCTGTATCCGGAAATATTTTATACATCTAACAGAAAATTTAGCATTTTTTAGTTCCAGAAATTTATTTTTGAGTTTTAGGTTCTGTCGCTTTTCTCTGAACCTTTGTTCCTGTTTCACTGGCGTAGAGACTTTAGATTGTCAAGAAAAAGCCTTAAGGTGGCTAATACTGATACCACATTGAACTTTTTCGTCAAAGGGGTTTTGCTTTTCAATAGACAATCCTCGAACTCAATGGATCAGTGTAAATCTTATTCCATATTCTCTTTCCCTTTCCATTTTAAGAAGTTTCATGTTTGTTTTGTAGATGTTTGTCCCTGTATCTACGTTTACTCTCTCACCTGTGGCAAATACGTGTTTTATAACCGAATCCCTGCTGGTACTTGTCACATGTTGATGATATTCAGCAGTGCATGAAGTATACCAATAATGTCATATAGATGAGAAGAAGAAAATAGCCCCATCAGCCTATTCCCAATTTGATATCAGAATGGCTATTTTTTTTTTTCTCTAGCAACATTAAGGAACTTAGAGTATTGGGGGGGATGAAGAGAGGAAGAACAGAATTGAGGAGGGATGGCAGGGTTGGGAGAAAGCAATGCTACTGTACTACACAGACACAGGGATGACAAAAGAAGGAACACAGCAAGGCTTTTCTTCAAACAGAACATGTATGAAAAAGCTCATTCAGGCTAGAGTCATCTGACACACACAAACAAAAGTAGCTGCCACTAGACAGATGTAGTAGCTTACTGGAGACTGAAGTTCTAAAAGCTTTGTAAAATTATCCCTCATCTTTTTGACATCCTAAGTCCATATCTTACTTTATTGGGGGATTGGCCATTTCCTGAGAGGCTGTGTCTAGATGCAATTGGAGCAAATGCCTCTGTGGTCACCACCTAAGGCAAGAGATACTTCTAATTTCTGAAACTGTCTGGTCAAAGGCCCTAGTCAGTATATTTTTTTTCAAGGTACATCTTACGTCCCTTAATCCCTGGAGACCTTTTGGGAGAGACCTCAAGAAAAAAAAATCGAAAGGTCATTGCTTTAGTCTGAATCAATTCAATAGGAAATTTTAGGAGAGGTGAGCTTTTCTCCAGCTTTCTTGGATTTAATCTTTTTTTTACATCAAGTATAAAACATCCCACAAACCATAACAGAAGAGAGAGTTGGGCACTTGGCCTTGACCCATATCTTTTAGGGGTCATCTTGCTAGTGTTAACTACCCCAAATGAATTACTTATAACACACGGGACTCTTTGTGAATTCCATGTGAATATCTAAAATGATCATTTTTCATTGCAGCTACTTATACAACAAGCACCCATTAAGTTTGAATTATCTCTTCTCACCAAGCCTTTCATCTTTGCGTCCTATCCACTGCTAGGGGCTTTTGAAGATGGAGACTTGGATTTAATATATACAGTTCATTGAAGGACTTACTTTGGGCCATTCAGGTTCAGAACTTGTTGATTGAAGCTATGAGGCCAACATGTTCCTCGTACACGCAAAAATTCCAATTCCCTCTGAATTCAAATTACTATATTTTCTTAGGGAATCAGGGCCAAATTTGGCCTGCAGTATCTATATCCCTTCTAGAATGGAAACTCCATGATGAGATCAAAGCTTAAAAACAGCTTTCTTTGTTCTTTTGGGCAAATTCAGCTTTGAAATTTAACCAAAAATATTGCTGCATGCAAGCTCTGCAGAGTTATACGACAGACAAAAAGAGAGCAAAAGAATGAGGGAAAAGGGAAAGAGAAGTGTAGAAAACAAAAATATGCAATTGGAAGCTTCTTTATATTCAACTAGTCATGATTCCTTTTAATAAATTACTTGTCTTCCTGACATATAGCATTATTTTGAATTTTTTTTGTTTATAGCCACTGAAGGATCTGGCTCCCCATCTGTTTGAGACAGCTTTTGTACAGCCAGTATGGCCAAATCTAATTATTTCTCTTGCTACAGTGGTAATATGCTGTATCTTCAGAAGAAATCGATTCTAAAATGTATTCAAAGAAACCAGCTCACAATCTATGTCAAAGTATTCAATAAAATAAACTTTTCTGTCTGGAAAGTATTGAGATGCATTACAACTCCAGGGTTGGAATTAAGGGTAGAACTGCTCTTGTTTGAGAGGCTGTAGCAATTCAATATTAAAGAAAACCACTCATTAACCACTCAATAGATAGATGTAGATTCATTTTGAAAAATTTTATGTACCATTTATTTAATTTTATTTCACTTCCTTTAGTCTACGTGTTGATAACAAAATTGGTATTTGAGTACTGGCATTTGAATTTTGAGATGCTAAGAACCTGGCAAGAACGAAGTGTCTCTTACTTTAAGCATCACTGGAGTGTCTTCTATACACTTAGCTGTGACTGTAAGCTTTACTTTGGAGGCAAAAAGAAAGTAGTTAATTTGTGTGTTTTTTTAAAAAGGTGATCATCACGCCATATAACTTATACTGGTTGTTTTATCACATGTAAGATAATACGATGGGCTCTTAAGCCATACAGCTGGATGTTGTTTGGCACCAAAACAACCTGTTTCATCCAAACCAAATTCCTTTCCTTAATCCATTCATCTGGGAAACAAACTTTCCTGGCATTGTATCCACTTCAAGTTGCAGATACAACAATACCAAAACTGCTGCCACCAACAGGTTAGCACTTATGGTGCTTGATTGCATGCAACAGAGAGGGCAGACCCTGAGTTACAGGAGAAAAAGCAGAGAGATCAGATCTGCTTACCCATCTTACAAGTACTTTACTCAACTATTTGCTGTTAATAAAATTCTGGAATTTGGATCCTGGCTGACATTTTCAAACTTCATTTATATGATAAAAACGACTTGGATGCATTAAAATCAGAGTGGGAGAGGCAACTAGAATAACTTAAAATACAGTATGAGTATTTAATTTTAGGTGACTTGCTTATGTCTAATTTATGTTAGCTAGAGCTATACACATTGACTGGAGTTTAACCTGCTTTTAAACTGTCTTTTTCTAAGTGATAACACAGTTATGATAAAAATGATAATCTCACAATGTAGACGGGCTCCTGTCTACTTCCTTGCTTCCTTCCCTCCTTCTTCTCTCTTTCTAACCTGTTTTGGGTCTTAGTGTAACATTTTCACCTATAGTGAATAAAGATTTGGGCTTAAAATTTAAATTTTATCTTTCTAAAATAAATTAGTAGTTTGCCATTATAAAAGGAAAGTAAAACTTAGCAGCAGTAGACCTATGGTGGAACAAACAAGATCTTTATTCTTTTGAAGAAACTGTGAACGTTGTATAAACCAACATGTTGAAATATCCAAAAATAATAGATTTTATAGAAACCCCTACAGAAACATTATATGTTGACTATTAGATATCTTGAAAAACATTTAAAACTATATTTTTTAATCTTGGGAGGCTGAGGCGGGCGGATCACGAGGTCAGGAGATCAAGACCATCCTGGCTAACACGGTGAAACCCCATCTCTACTAAAAATGCAAAAAATTAGCCGGGCATGGTGGTGGGCACCCAGCTACTCGGGAGGGAGAATGGCGTGAACCCGGGAGGCGGAGCTTGCAGTGAGCCGAGATCACACCACTGCACTCCAGCCTAGGTGACAGAGCGAGACTCCATCTCAAAAAAAAAACAAAAAACAAAAAAAAACTATATTTTTTATCGTGTTTGGTAGCTTGAAAAACAAATTCTTCCTCCCTACCCAAGTTTCTGAGTGCATTGATCCAAGGTCATTTTAAATGATGAAATAATAAAATACTCCCATGGAAAACAATTGCAAACAGCTGCATGTTATCGTTGATGTTTGGCTTAGTTACGTGGCGCTTGACCTTTTCTCCTTTATTTTGCTCAGTTCCAGCACGGAAGTGGAGACACAAGTTGACAACAAGCATCAGGTAGCTTTCAGCAATGTGCACAGTGGTTCCAATTATTTTAAGGTAGGGGGTGCCCATGGATAATTGCTTCCACATTTTCTTATTCCTAATTTGGGTCTCCCTGTTCCTCAGGAGCTTCATCGTGCCCTCTCTGAGCAGGCCCTTTGCACCCCTGGGCTAGATCAGACATCCAAAACCATCTCTTCCCTAGTGCAGGGTTACCATTAGCAATCTGCAATGGCTGTCACAGAGCTGTGTGATCAGCAGGTGGTATTCTGTATGACCAGAGTTGCTGGGGAGATGACGCAAAAATAATCTTGTGGGAGAAATAAAAGAAAATATGGAATGAAATTGGTACTCTAAAAAAATATGTGGACAAGTAAGCTTAAAAGTACATTTACTATAGTTCTGTTCTAAAAAGTACATATAATGATTTTACGGGCAGTTGATGACTTGAAACCTAGACTGTCTGTTAAAGTTATAGTATATACAAAATTATAGATGCTGGGAGATTTCTCCATTGTTTTAGCAGAAACTATCAGCCCTCTTTATTTAAAGGCTAGCGTATCCCCAGGCAAATTGAGTTTCCATGCTCAGTTGATTCAGAGCCTATTTCAAGCAAAGGCTGCCAACTATGTCAAAATGTATACTGATTTTGTGATATACATAGTTTTCCAAAGGATGAAGTGAGATCACCCGTCTCAATCCATTTGTGACTTGACTTCGATTTAAAGTTGCCCTCAAGAAATAGCTGGCTGGCATTATATGTGTACTGAAATATTTTTCATTGAGGTAGGTCACTCCTTATCCTTTAGTTTACTGATTATGAGTCACTAAAATTATCTTGAAAAAATAGAAAATAGTCCTATTATTGAGAGAATCCATTACATTAGTATAAGGCAAAACAGCCTACTTACAATCAACAGGAACATTTTAGGGAATTTGTTCTTTTTGACATTTTCTAAAAGAAAAGCTCTTCCTACAACATTAATGCTAAATAGATGGGAAGTGTATGAAGTATAAGAATATACACAAATTGCATTTTAATTCCTATTTTTCTTTTAAAAGATGTCAATGATAAATCCAAATGTGGCTTAAATATACACTTTGCTTCAAATGTTTAGGAAATGATGCCTAGCACAGAGAAAAATAAAGCCATTAATTTTCCATCTGTGTAACTTGCCCTTGAGCTTTATTTGATATTTGTCATTTGCTTTTGCAATATAAAGTCCAAGATTCCAGTTTAAAGGATGTAAACATTAGTTGCTTCTGCCTCTCTACCCCTATTTTTAGGATATAGGCATTTAGTTTTCTTAATGTCTATTTCATACGGACAATTCAAATACCAATTTAAGTGGTATGTGACTTACATCTACTACCTGCCAAAACTCCATATATTTCTACTTTTGAAGGCTTTTAAAGTTTCTATTTGGAATATTTTACATGAAAATACATCACCAACAATATAAAATTTGTAATATAATGTTTTTTTTTCTTTCAACATTTTGTTGGTATGTAAGATGTCTCCCCTCCCAAGTGAAAAGACAGAAAAAGATTAAAAGGTATGGTGTGGGGTGCCGGCATGCAGGTGATGTGCTAACCAAGCTGGCTACCCTTTGTTGCTTTAATGGAACTCTGGATTTATTAAATTCATTAACTGAATTTGAATTTAAGTATACAATTGTATTCCGTTCTCTCTGCCTCCCTACTCTCTTCTTCATTTGCTCCTTTTCCACTCCCTTCCTTCTTCAAACATAATGAACATCTCCTGTTGAAACAGGGGCTGTATCAGACACGGGAGCTACATGGTTATCCAAACAGAGGCTGCCCCCAGCTTCAGTGAGTGAGTCAGTCAGTGAGAGAGACGGGCAGTCAACAGATACTCATAGATTCCTGTAATTACAAAGTATGACAAGAGCTAGGACAAAAACCACTGGGGGCCTGGAATGTGGGGACTGGTACACCCAATTTAGATGAAGAGTTGAAGAAAGGCTTCTTAGAGGAAATGGCATTTGAGTTCAATGTATCATAACCAAACAACAACAATCTTTTGAAGATACAATATGTACAGAATTTTCTACTTGATTCTAAAATTAAAATTAATACTAATTGGTTAACCAAACCAAACAAACAACAGCAACAAAAAACCATTCAATGCTCTGATTCTTCACCTCAAGGATTTTTATAGTATAAGTATACTTGTGTATTATGATTTTATTAGTGAATTAATACATTGTTTAGATATAGTTACTGAAATACGTTTATATACATTCTCCCCCATAATCATCCATTAACCCTGTGCACTAAATAGGTAATTATATTATTTAATAAATATTGATTTTTCACTGTGTCATAGTATGCATTCTGCTAGATTCTGAGAATATGATACTGAGGGGAGACTGTCACTGGCTTCTACAATATATAATCAAGTATTCTAGTGGGATGAATACTGTGTATGTGAAGTTTTCTCTTGGAGATCAACTCCTGGTTGTTTGAAGGACATAGGAGGGCTGTATATTCCTGGCTTGAGGTCAAGGGAGACATTCTGTGAAGCAGTTTCCAGCCTACCCACTCGACACAGGCAGAAACCAAAGCCCATAAATATTAGCCAATATGCCCAGCTTCAAACATCTCAGGAATTTTACAAAATTATTAAAAAACCCTATCTGAGGTAGAGGGAAACAAGTATGATTTACTCATATCATTACTGTATTATTGACATAGTTACTCTACTCCTAATTTAGGATATTTGCATTCCAAACAGTTTAAATAGTTTACAAACTATCAGGCAACTAGAAAGTCTAATTCTTATTGTTTGATAATAGAGTCCAAAAAAGCAAAAACAAACAAACAAAAAGACCTGAAAATCTGTCATTTAATTTATCATTGAACTGATTTTCACTCTAACTTTCTCCGCAGAGGTACTTAATCACCCATGCAACTGCCTATATTGGAAAAGATAGAACCAGAACAGGCAAGATTATGTGTCTATGTTCAGGAAAAAAGGCAGATAATCTTCATTTTAAAATTCCCATTTTAAGTATACCCTTTAAGTATAATTTACCTTCTTTAACAGTATGAACAGCTTGAAATGTCCAAAGGATTTTAGTTCAAAGAAGCTTACTTGTGAGTTTTAATGGAGAAGGTTAATTTTTAATTTCTTCCAAGACTTCATAATACGATAGGAAAAATTATCAGGAGATAATTAGAAGAAAATGACATTATAATCCCCAAAGAAAAACATATTTTGTAAGCATTCCAGAAATTCAGCGCAACCTGAAACTATAATTCCAGTTGGGTGAGATTAGCATTTTTGCAACACATTGAAATAAGACCGTTTAGTGCACTGAGCCACAAGGTTGACTTCATTGATCGTTCTCTATCAAAACCCAAATTTTTAAATAACAGTACACCGCTGGACCCAGATTCAATGGTTTCCCAAAGACCAATTTTTACTGTCAGATGTTAAGAAACTAGCGTCTGCCTGTCTGCCTAGTTGGATGATTTAGATGTGCCTGAATTGTTAGGATGTTCAGGGTGGCCCATCACCATTGTCAATTACAGTAGTTCACAGCAATGATAAATGTTTCCCGTCTGCTGATATACTGGCACATTTAAATTATGTTGCATTACTATTCTGTCTCTTTAAACAAGAAGAAAATTAAGCTTCAAGTTTAATTAAACATTATTTTAAAAATTGGGTTTTGGTTTATGAAATTCACCCTGTGATTCTTCCAAGTTCCTTCCTTGAGAAAATAGATTGCACGTTTCATTGGGATTTGACCTTAATTAATCCTGTGCTTTGTGATCCACCCCCTTGCTGAAATAGTCTTATGAAAAGGAATGCAAACTATGGGCTAAGATGACAATCGGTCATTAACTTCTGTGTGTGATGCTGGCAGTGGTCCATGAGCATGGAATTCAAAACCCATTGTACACAGGAATGTTCAGGGCTTAGTGCTCTATGGCCGAGAGACAAAATAAACTATGCAGAACAGCATCTTTACACAGTCTACATGGATTTACATTAGAGCAAACGCTCTGAAACATTCACAATGCAGCATGTGCATTGACATCGAATCCTGCCATGTCAGATGACACAGGAGATAGGTCATTCCAGCAATGCCAACTGAAGTCAACAAGCAAAAATGATCACTTTCCAGATACCATTATTTTAGTAAGAATGATTTACAGAGTTATCACTTAACGTTTAAAAAAATCTGATGATTTCCTTCTGCTGTTTTAGATAGTATCCTAGGGCAGTAGCTCTCCTTACTGACATAACTTGACTGCCTTGTAAATAAGAAGAGTGTTTGGATTAATAAATATTTGTTGCCCGTTAATCTAAATCATATGTAGTCCAGATAAATATAACACATCTGCAGTACTATTAATAAAGCAAGTGCCTATAGCATCTGAAATCTATTATGTAGCGTAGCTTTTTCTTTTGGCTGGGACATTCATCACCTCCCCAATAAATTTTTAGCCTTGGGAATCTGAAGAATGCCAAGCGTTGATTTCCTTGCATTTGTGCAAGTAATCAAAGAAACATCTTGTAACTCTCCAGCATAGTAATGATGATTTTATAATATCATTTTCAGATTCAAGATGACTTTTCTGATCTTTAGATACTTTTCATTCACCTCACATTTGCTGAATACCTACTATGTGCTGCATACTCTTCTAGCTACTTGGAATATAGCAGTGAACCAAGTTAAGAAAAATACCTGCCCTCATGGAACATACATTATAAAGGCATAGATACTCATACCATGAGAGGTTGGCATACAGCTTTTGTCATGGGTGTCTACTGAAAATGGAAGACACTTATGCAATATTCTGAGAGTATGAATTGTTGCTCTTATATTTCAGTTACTAAGTGCTATGGTCTATATATTTGTGTCTCCTAAAAATTTCCACATTGAAACCCTAACCCCCAAGGTGATGGTATTGGGAGCTGGGGCCTTTGGGAGGTGATTAGGTCATGGAAGCAGAGCCCTTATGAATGTGATTAGTGCCCTTAGGAAGGAGACCCTGAGGGCTTTCTCACCCCTTCTTCCATGTGAGAACACAGAGAGAAGGCACTGTCTAGAAACCAGGAAATGAGCCCTCACCAGACACAAAATCTGCCTTGATCGTGGACTTCCCAGGCTCCAGAATTGTGAAAATCTTCTCTTGTTTATAAGCTATGCAGTTTACGATATTCTGTAAACAGACTAAGACATCAAGTGCTTCTGAGTCTTGACATGTAATACCAACTTGTTTCGTTCCTTTCATTTTCATGTCCATGAGAATAACCTTAGTGTATATCATTGCAATAACCTCCTAACTGATCAGGTACCACCCAACCCTTTCCTGACTCAAACTCACTTTGAAAATTAATTAGTTAATTATTTAGCAGTGACTCTATGCAAGATGGCTCTGATTCTTCTTGAAGCACCCTTTCTACCACGGCAGCCCTTAGTTAAGTGGCTCCCTATCGCCAACGAATTCAAGCCAATCTGCTAAATCTAGGACCTGCACCCGTTTGTAATCTGTGCCCAAGTAGTCTTTCCAAACCCTTGTTCCTCCCCTTCCCACAACATGTGCTAGATTGCCATCAGACCATCCTTTTATCACTGGCCCCTTCTTGCCATGATTAGCTGCACCTCTAGTAATTCTATTGCAGAGGCCCTCTCCGGCTGGTAAGGGGACTGTAAGCCTTTACACTTGCTGTCCCTCTGCCTGGTATAGTCTTCCAGATATTTTCCTGGCTGATTCTCTCCTTTCAAGTATTGGCCCAAATACCACTTCTTCAGGGAGGCTTGAGCATCAGGCTCACATCAATTCAGGTAGCTACTCCCTCAGTGGTAGGGAAGGGCAAGGAAGCAGGTGAGGAAAAAAATCAGATTGTTTACAAATATACTAAATTCTGCCTTCCCCTCCCATAGTGGGATATCCAGTGGAAGATTCCTTATCAGAAAATGTAATAAGAATCCCTCCAAACTGTATAATTATTATGCCCTAGAATAAAAAGAACTACAGCTTTGTGAGTTTAACCTACAAGAAAACTGTGAGACAAATTTCTCAGTTAATGGTTAAGGAGATTTTTTAAAAGTCTTATGTAATATTTATTGTAATGTTGAAACTAAAAATATCAATTTAAGAAATAGAAACATACATATGTGGTCACTGAATTTCAAAAAAGGTGCCAGGGTAATTCAATGGGAGAAGGATGCTCTTTTGGTAGAGGGCTGGAAAACTGCATGTGTATAAATGTATATATATGAATGAATGTATCTCATGCCTTATAACAAACTATAAACAGAAATTAACTCAAAATACAGAACTATACTAGTTATAAATCTAATCATTAAAACTCAAAATATAATTTCTGGAAGGAACATAGAGAATCATCATGACTTTGGGATAGGCATATGTTAATATTTCTTAGGATTCAAAAAGCAGAAACAAAAAACTTTATCAAAATTGACATTCGTTAGAATTAACCCTTTAGAAAATGAAAAATCAAGCCACTGACCAAGATCTAGAATCAGAATATATAACCAAAGCATACAACTCACTAATAAAAGACAAATAATAAAAAAGACAAAAAGTGTGGAGACCTGCAAATAAAGATTACAATAACCAATAAGCACATTTTTAAAATCTCAAGATTATTAGCCCATAGAAATGCAAATTAAAGTCACAATGATTTATCTCTGCACACTCATTAGAATGGCTAAAATTAAAAGGACTAACCATACCACGTGTTGATGAATATGTAAAAAACTGGAATTCTCATAGATTATTGGTAGGAATACAAAGTGAAACAAACACTTTGAAAAACAGTTTTCCAGCTTTTTATAAAATTAACATATGTTTACTATATGACTCAATAATTCTACCTCTAGGAATTTATCAAAGACAATGAAGACATATGTCCTTATAAAAACTTGTACACGAATGTAGCAACTCTACGCACAGTAGATTAAATTGGAAACAACCTGAAATATCCATCAACAAATATAAAGATAAACAAATTATAGTAGGTGTATTCAATGGAATAATACTGAGCAATAAAAAGGAATGAGCTACTGATACATGCAATTACATGGACACATATACGGTATAAGACAATTTAAATGAAATTCTAGCAAAAGCAAATCTAATCTCTAATGACAGAAGCCACTAGTTGTGCCTTCCAGTCCTTAGTGACAGAAGACAGCGGTTGCCTGGGAGGAGAGGTGTATAGGACTGACAGGGAAGGGTCACAAGAAAACGTTCAGGGTGATGGAAACGTACTATACTTTGATTGTGGTACTGGATACATAGTGTATAAATATGTCAAAATTTATTGAAATACACACTTAAATGGGTGAATTCTATTATATGTAAATTATACCTCAATGTCAATAAGACATTAAAAAAATACAATCCTGAGCTTATATTTCCACTCATGGTTTATAAAGCTTCTTCGCATACGTTATTTTCTTTCTTTTTCTCTTTTTTTTGAGACAGAGTCTCACTCTGTCACCCAGGCTGGAGTGCAGCGGCGCAATCTTGGCTCACTGCAAACTCCACCTCCTGGGTTCAAGCAATTCTCTGCCTCAGCTTTCTGAGTAGCTGGGATTACAGGCGCCCACCACCTACCTCAAGCAGGTGGAGGTAAGTATGAGCTGGTGGTGTTCTGTTGCCATTTTGCTGTATCCATTGATCTAGCAGGACAGCCTGGGGATTAAGATATGATGGTAGCGGGCTGATGTGTGTGTGTTTGTGTGGGTATGTGCATGCATGCTTATTCATGCATATAATAAAGTATAGATACATAAAATATCCTTTCTATGTGTTCAAGTGATGAAGTATGGTCCCTTGACGTTCACAAAGATTGACGATGATGATGATGATGGTGGTGGTGGTGGTGGTGGCCATCATCATTATCCAAATCACACATAATAATAAGAGCATCCACCTCATGGAGTTATATTGATGATTAAATTTGAAGCATATAGAAAGCACTTGGGACAGTACTTCGCAATTGGTAAATACACAATAGGTGGTAACCGCT
This sequence comes from Symphalangus syndactylus, assembly GCF_028878055.3. Lineage (NCBI taxonomy): Eukaryota > Metazoa > Chordata > Mammalia > Primates > Hylobatidae > Symphalangus > Symphalangus syndactylus. The sequence continues at coordinate 155,133,861 of NC_072426.2, read as the reverse complement.
ATGATTAATGTGATGTCACCCCTTACACTTCAGTGTTCTTGTATACAAAATAAAGATAAACATAAACCCTGTGTTTCAGGATCTTTGTGTGAGTTAAATGAGATATAACATATGTGAAATCAGTCGCATCAGTAGCCCCCGTGGGGCCGTGGCCACAGTGACTGTTGAATGCATGTAACTGTGGCCCAGGACAGAAAGGCCTAGCCAGGGAGTCAAAAGACCCTGGAATGCAGATGAGGTCCCTTTCCTAATGAGAGGTGAATGTAAAACAGTGACAGCTCTGCTCTGGACGCCCCCTGACCCCCCAGCGCCTGCGGCTGAAAATTCACTTTGTGCAAGCTCAGCTGATCTCCGAATCTGAGGCCCTTCCCTAAGGAAATCTAGGGAGTCCTGCCTGCAGACTTGTAGGTTGATCTCACGTGTCCTCTGCACTGTGTGTTGGCTGAGCTGGAAGCAGCCCAAAAAGGAAACAAGTTAGACTAAAGTCTGTCTGAGTCATTATTTCTTCTGAGTTGTTCGTGGGGTGGGCCTAGCACAAGGCCTAATGAATTGTCTTCTTTCTTCCCTTCCGAATATTGCTGTCTATCACTTTACAACATTTTGTCTCCTCATTCTCTGTGAAGAGCCCACTCTCTGGAACATGAGAACATAATTTAATTGCTGCTGCTCTGAATTTTCTTGGCTTAATGTGTTGTACAGTAATTCAATTACCAGCGGCAGACAGGTAGAAGACTTCCTCAGTCTATTTATTCACTTAGCAGAGAAAGAAGAAACTGAATTTCCAGGTCTACCTAAAATGGAGTGGGCTATGCAACAATTTCCAGATAAGGCTCTTACTCATTATACAAACAAAGACAGCACAACCTCTCTGATTTAAAAGAAGAAGAAAAAGGCCCCAATTTAGAAACACGCGGTGATTTGCTTCCAAAAGAAAGGCAACACAAATAGCTTTATAACAATGTAAAAGTATTTCCACAGATCACATCCCTAATTACTTTTATGAGTTTAAAAGCTTGCTTTACTCACGATAGGCATTATGACAAGGATGGAATAAACCAAAGTTCTTTAAAAAGTCTAATTCTGTGACTATAATACCATGCAATATAATACAGCAATACTTCAGACTTTCAAGTAAGTTTTTTTAAAAACAAAATATATGCCACTAGACAAGCAGCAAGCATGGAAAAACCCTACAATATATAAAGAACAATTCCCACCCCCTGAACTCTTTTACCATAGGTTTACAGCTTTTGATTACATTTCCTGGAACTACTAAAATCATAATTGGTGTCCTCTTTTCTGTTAGACATATTCTGTTCTCTCTCGTTTGTTTGCTATTGCATGTAACTAAGTAACTTAAGAAAAGCATGTACCAGTTTGATGAGAAAAATGCACTTTTTTGACCACAGTGAACAAATGCGCTTAGGTATGAACAGTTAATAGATATCTTTGTTGAGTTTACATGTGTCCATTTCCAAGCACAGCAAAGCAGAGGGGCACTGGTTACTGTAGGGAAAGCAGAAATGCTGCAGGCTGCCATGGTGCTGAAGTGTGGATTTCAAATATGGACTTTGCCATTCTTCCTTTATTTTGACTACAGAATAAACTGCAAGAGTTAATGCCAGCTGACAACTACACGGTACTCACCAAGTGTCAACCTCTGTCAACATGTCGCATGTAAAAACCAGTAGGTTGCATAATTCAGGTCTGTTCGCTCATGCTAAAGCTCCTGTTTCTGGCACTTCTGATATGCTCTAGAAGACATTGGTTCTTTTCTCTTTGCAACTCTGATTTTGAGACAGGTCCAGGGTTAACAAAAATAAAATAGAGGGTGTCACCCATATGCAAGTTTTTGTTCAAAGAACTTGGAGTGGAAGAAAAAAATGTGTGTATGAGCTTCAAGTAAGATACTGGAGAATAAAAGGCATTGAGTGCAAAAGATATTTTTAAGCATCCAATGTGGGAAATTAATAAAGAAAACTGGCAAAAATAACATCCAAATTAAGATTTTTAAAGCTGATCTATGGCTGTATCTTCTTTATTTGTTTGTTTGTTGATGTTTTTGTTTTTTTGAGACATGATCTTGCTCTGTTGCCCAGGCTGGAGTGCAGTGGCGTGGTATGCCTCACTGCAGCTTCCACCTCCTGGGCTCAAGCAATTCTCCTGCTTCAGCCTTCTGAGTATCTGGGACCATAGGCACATGCCACCGTGTCTGGCTAATTTTGTTTATTTTTTGTAGAGACAGGATCCCACTACGTTGCCCTGGCTGGTCTTGAACTCCTGGGCTTGAGTGATCCTCCTGCCTCGGACTCCCAAAGCACTGGGATTACAGGCATGAGCCACCGTGTCTGGCTGTATCTTCTTACATAATCTCTTAATGTAGTTTGGAGAAATTTTCAGATGTTGAGAAGATGGGTTCACAGTTTGTTAGTAACAGTGCATGAATACAATGTGCCCACAATGAGCACAACAATATTTTACTTCATTTGTTGGGTGTCCACTGTGTTTTGGGCACTGTCCAGGGTGCTGGGCCAAGAGCAGGGACCCAGATCAAGTGCCTCCATGGAGCTTCCATTCAACTGGGACAGATAGTTGCATAATAAATGTTCAATTAATATGGTGTAACATGGTGTTAATATGCAATGCAGCAAACTATAGCAGGAAAAGGCTGGGGGAATACAGGAAGTGAAAAGTGAGGTTGCTATTTCAGTTAGGATGGTCAGGTATGGGCTCTCTGAGGAGGCAGCTGTTCAGAGGCCCAGAGGAAGTGAATCTGAGGGAGAGGAACATCAAGTGGAAAGACCTGGAGGTCAGAGGTCACTTGGCACATCCATAGACCACCAGGGAGGCAGGGGGCTTGAGAGGAGGACTGAGAAGGAACGTGGAGGGTGGAAACTCGGAGAGGGTGTGGGTGAGGGCAGGCCCATTGTCAGGATCATTGTGAAGCTTTCACTCTGAGTGAGATGGCCAGCCATTGAAGGGGATAGGTAGAGAATGGCAGGCTTTGACTTTCATATTAAAAGGGACATTCTAGCTTGCATGTGGAGGAATACGGTCCAGGTTATGGCTCTTACAATAATCTGGGTGAGACATACGTTGAGTTGGGCCAGGGTGGTAGAGGTGTAGGTGAGAAAAAGGGAGGTCTGATTTTAAATAGATTTTAAGGAAAATAATAGGATTTGCAGATGGATTGGAAATGTGCTATGTGACAAAGAGAGAAGACAAGGATGACCCTAGCTTTTTGGTTTCATTCATAAGCCAAATCTTCAACAGCAGTTCTTTCTTTTGATCCCTAGTCTTCTGCCTTAAAGGCAAACATGAATAAAAGGTCTGTAAAACCTGAACCTTTGCAGTTGTTCTATTAAGAAGATGATGGACAGAGTACCTCTACTGTCTAGAAATAAATCCAGTTTGTATTTAATTCATTTGCGGAATTGTTCATGAACAGTTACCCATATATACATTCTGTGTGTAATGCTGACAAGTTCAATTTCTGCTTGGGTTAATGGCCACATAAATGTCTTTTACACAAGTTAAGGTTGCTTGGAGGCAGGAATGATTTCTAGTTTTTTTCTATGTTTTGCATTGCTAGATAGGTTTTTTCAGACTTGCTATTTAAGGTCTAGCCTCCTCTTTGTACTGGCGGGTAAATCTAATTAACATTAATGAGAGTCCTGTGCACATATTGACAGGATAATAGACATTTTAGGATGGTTCCTCCCCTCCTGCACTACTACTCCCCCACTGCACACTAGCTGATTATTTCATTAGGCAGCAATATAAACCCAGGCAGAAGAACACATACTTTGTGGAAATTAAATGGGAAAATCTGCATTCATCCACACTTTCCTTTGCATTGGGGTGAAGACAGTGGGGGTGGGGGTACTTTTCAGCCACCAGAGAATCTAGTTCTCTTCAGACAAAAGCTTTCATAAAGATAATTTTCTGGCCGGGCGCGGTGGTTCACGCTTGTAATCCCAGCACTTTGGGAGGCTGAGGTGGGCAGATCGCAAGGTCAGGAGTTCGAGATCAGCCTGGCCAAAATGGTGAAACCCTGTCTCTACTAAAAAAATACAAAAATTACTCAGGCATGGTGGTGTGCACCTGTAATCCCAGCTACTCAGGAGGCTGAGGCAGGAGAGTCTCTTGAACCCGGGAGGTGGAGGTTGTAGTGAGGTGAGATCGCGCCACTGAACTCCAGCTTGGGCGACGGAGCCAGACTCCATCTTAATATATATACATATATATATATATAAAATTTATTGGCTGTGTATGTCAGCTGATAAATTTGTCTAAGCATTTCCTTATTCTTGAGGTTACAAGAAATTAAATTCATTTTAAACCAGCTTATCCTATTAAAATGTTCTACATACAACCAATAGAAGCATTATAATCTCTATTTTTTCCCCCCATGAATTACATTTGGCAAATGAAGAACTTCATATTCTCCTTAAGAGTTAAGTGTGTTTTGTAACCTTCATAGAAATTGGAATAAACTATTGCATGGCTGAAGGCAAATCAGTGGTACTTGTTATAGTTTTCAAACTTCAGTTACCAAATAAAACTGTGTCTCCCTGAGAGTGAGTGCTCACTTTTCTTTACTAAGGCTGTCTCAGAGAAGAAGCTGCAAGGGTGAATTTATTTTTTTTCCCCTTCCCAAACTTGAGAGGTTGTGAGTCTCATGGAAAAAGTGTGACATACTAGAAATATTGAAAGCTGGCCGGTTTGTTTGAATCTAAACTTTTCCTCTTTGGGGTGGCATCAGTTAAATCCATCAGTTAAGAGAGCTTGACCCATTTAGCCATGCAACAGCTAAACCCTTAATCCAAACAGATTCATTTTACAGTTCAGATTTTGCCACTGATACTGCACCAATTTAGACTCAAAGGTCAACATGTTAGAGCAAAAAAGGCATTTTTTTTTCTTTTTGGCTCTTGAGAACTTGAGGAGCAAAGACTTTCCTATCAAAATAGGTGCAACTATCTGTAAGATCTCATTATTTTCTATTTTATTTATGAGCTGAATTTTGCTGTGACTTTATAAGTAACATTTTTCAAATATACAATGAGATGTTTAACATATAAAGAAGAGAATGGCAACACTCCTCAGTATCTTCACTGATTTATTTTATCAACCATCTTTAAGAATATGAATGAGTTAATGAAAGAGTAAACGGGAAGAATAGAGACAGATTGTAGAAATACCAGTGCTCACACAGGTTTTTGAACAAAAACCAATCACAAAGCTAGGAAAATATCTAGCTTCTGAATTATAAAACGTGTCTATTAAAACAATAAATTTGTCTTTTCTAATGGAATGAAATTTTTCAGTAGAAGACATTTACTCAATTGTGCATTTTTAAAAATAGCAAAATAGACTTTGTCACAAGTGTACATACCGTAGTACTTCGTCATCCATATATATCAATTTATTATTTTAAAAGTGTGTTTACATACACTGTCTCGTGTGATTCCCACAATGTACTCATGTTTATAGCTTCTGGGCCTGACTCACAGTAGGCACTGAGTAAACAACTCTGGTAAAAATAGATAATTATCCTGCGGCTAGGATGGTTATTATGAAGCCCATTTTATAGATGAGGAAACCAAAGCTCTGAGCATCTTAATGAATTTTCCTAAGTCACAAACACGGTCAGTGATTTACATGGGATTGGAACTCAGTGTTTCTGATGCAACCATAGTGCTTATTACAGTGAGTAAGAATAAAAGAATTGTGAGTTGGAATCGAATATTTTTCTCCATCTAAATCAGACATGAACCAAGGAGTGGATTTTCTTTGAGATTTTCTCCTAACTTGATTATCCTTTTTTGTACCCACTGCCTTCTGAGTTTGCTGAGAATAAATCATAAATACATGTAACACAAATTCTTTATAAAATATTACTCATTTAGAATAGAGCTCTATTCATTCTTTTTTTTTCTTCCTGTATTTGTGTATTTTACAAATTGTTACCTCCCAGCAATGTAAAAGCCACTAAAATAAGGACCTAGGGGAGATATAAAGATAAATTGGTCATGGTCTTTGGCCTTGCCCTCAATCCAGAGGTAAGAATACACACTAACAATAACTATAATATAAAATGGAATGTGATGAATGTAATGAGAGGTTTGGACAAATTACTGCAGTAATTCAGAGGTGTAGGGAGCCACTTTCAGGGGCTCTGGGAGGGTGTGGATGAAAGAGGTGTGTTTCGAGCCATATCTTGAAAGATGAGTGGATTTTGATAAACTGAGATGTGAAAGATATCCTTCTATCATGTTGCCAAAAGGTAAAAGGAAAGATAACATCTATTTTTGGTGAGGGTGTACTTTTATACACAGTTGATGTGAGTGTAACTTGGTTAGACTTTTGGAGAAAAATTGAGCAGTAGCTGGTAAATATTAAAATGTATATAACTTGTGGCTTGGTAATTTACTTCCAGGAATATATTCTAGAGATATATTCATGTGTGTATGAGAGTGTAGACTGCACCATCATTTATAACGGTGAAAAATAAAAACAACCTAATTTTCCCTCAATCGGTGACATTCATTTAAACTGAATAATGATGAAGAACAAAAGTGTGCAACATGGAATTATCTTTATGATAAATAGGAAAAGAGATCAAGTTATGGAACAATAGGGACCTATTTGTACATGTAAAGTTTAAAATGATCACACACAGAAAGGAACAATAATAAAATATGTGTGTATATATATTTTTCCAGACTGTGTGGGTGTGTGTCTATGTGCACGTGTGCTTGTGTGAGTGTATATGTAGGCATAGGAAGAATGTCTTGATGTTTACCAATCAAATTGATTACCCTCGTTATCTTTGGGAAAGAGTCAAGGAGAATTTCTGTTTTGTTGTACCGGGAATGTTTTACAGATATTATTTACGTATTTTGTAGATAATTAAAGAAATACAAAAAGTCAGTGCTCTAGCAACATGAGAACAGACTTTTAACTGCTTCGTTTCATTGATCTGCTTGACTCCACTTAGTCAACCTGCTTGTATATGAGGTTGGAGGTGCCCCAACCTCATACACAAGCAGAGTGACTAAGTTACCTGCTGGTGGAAGTTGTACAGAAAAAGTCTCGGGCAGGCAATCGGAACTAAAATTGAGGACAGCAGGGGCTCTTGTCCGTTAAATAGCCTTAGGCCAGTTCACAATGTGAATGAGGAAAGAACAATCTTTCCAACCATGATAACATTCCTACGTCCCCACGTGCTCCGAGCAGCCATCTTGCTCTTAGGATGAAAGCATCAGTCACTCCTGCTCATGTGCTGTTCTCCATTCTATTCTGAATTACTATTTTAATTCGCTTCTTCTCATGATTCTCGGGCAGTTTTACCCTTGTTTCTAGGAATATATACTGCCTCTTGGCGTTAGCTAAGCGGCCCATTCTTAACCCCTAATTTTAAGTTGCTGCCATCTGTAGTTTATACATCTTTCCAAAGCCCTACATTGCTTATCTTTCCCTGTTGAAACAAGCCATTCACATTTCCTTTCTCAAAATTACTTCCCTCCTCAAACCGGAAGTGAAGTGGTAGTTTCCCTTTAATTTCATCACATTAAGGTTGTCGTGGTGGGCAAATAGATGTGAAAACTTTCTTCACAATATGTGATATCAGATCAACGACAGTGTCTTCCCTGCGATGCAGACATGTTTCAGTCACCTGACAGATGAATGAGCAGTTTAAGTGGAGGGCTCCATGAACTATTTTTGCAATTAGGCTTCTGTTTCAAGTGGAAGAGGAAGGAGGGAGGCTGGCGTTTGTATGCAGGTGCTGCAGGGGTGTGGTGGCAACGACAGGATGGTGTCTGTCCTGCCTGGGGACCCAGGCTCTGTCTGCAAACACTTAGGAGGGTGGCCTGCTGGCGGCAAGGCAAGCAGCTGTTCACACAAAGGTTACAGGGAGGCACGGTGTGGCCCAGAGTGGGCAGCCAGGCATTGTCCCTACATCGGAGAGGGGCATGGTGGCTCCGGCATCACAGGCAGGTTGATGGCTTTAGTCAGAGGGCAAAACGAAGAGCAGGCCTATACTCTCTCTGTGATGGTAATTTTATGTCTTAACTTGAGCAGGCCAAGGCATACCCAGATCTCTGGTGAAACATTATTTCTGGGCATGTCTGTGAGGGTGTTTCTGGAAGAGGTTGGCATTTGAATGGGGGGGGGACTGAGTGAAGAGGATCCCCCCTCGCCAGTGTGGGTGGGCACCATCCCATTCGCTGAGGGCCAACATAGAACACAAAAGCAGGGGAAGAGTTAATATTCTGTTTTCTGGAGCTGGGACATCCATCTTCTCCTTCCCTTGGACATCAGAGCTCCAGGTTCTCAGGCCTTGGGACCCCCCAAGACTAATATCAGTGTCCCACCCTCTTCAGACTCAGCCAGAATTGCACCACCAGCTTTCCTGGGGCTCCAGCTGGCAGATGGCAGATCATGAAATTTCTCAGCCTCCATAATCCAGCAAGCCAGTTCTCATAACGAGTCCCCTTTATATATCCCTATAGATCCTACTGGGTTCTATTCTCTGGAGAACCCTGACTAATACCTGCTCCTGGTGCCTAGAGACAAAAAGGGCTTGTACAACAGACAGAACTGGACAAAACCAGTTCTGTGGGATGAAGTTGATTAGTGAGCATGAGAGACACACAGCTTGGGTCTCTCAGAAATTTAAGGATATTTTATAGGAGGTTGAGGTTCTGTGTGGCGAGATAGAGAAAGAGGTATAATTTGAGTTCCTATGATTGTTATCCCATCCACATCACAGGCTGTGGGCCCTGGGGAAACGTGTTAGACCAAAAAATTGAATAATTGGGGTGATTGCTATGTCAGCTGATCAGGCTATGATGAAGCTGAACTACAGCTGAATATCAATTATAAAGCCTTTGCATATGTGTTCAATTGCTTCTACAGTCTATGGAACAACAGTTTTCAACATTTAACTCCAGATTCTGGCGGGCAAAGAGGTGTCACAAGCAATTCCCAGAATCTGTTTATGCATCAAAGAAATAGATTAAATAAGTGAATTTAATTAATAACAGCTTGCATTGAATTGGCATGGAAATGAACATTCATCCACCACAATCACTGAAATAATAGTAAATTTTTGTTACTAAGCATTTTCTTAACCAACTAATGCGGGGGGAATAATCTTTGGAGTCAGAAACCATTTTTGACAAAATTTTGGAAATATCTGAATGAACCCAACCTCCTGCTCTACTCTCCCCTGCTTGTAATCTGATTGGCTAAAGGCTGGAAATAATAGACACACAGAAACAACCCAGCGCAGGTCTTTTTAAGTAGTTTCCAAGGCAAGGCAAGGCAAACATAATGCCTAACTCTAGGCATCACTGAGAACCTTGACGTTAATCTATAAATATTCTATGCTCAAATACACAGGTTGTTACAATCTACCCGGGATCCGGGGACTTCACCACTTTCAGGAGGTAGAAAAGCCTGCATACCAAAACCCTTCCTTTGCCGTACGAATTACATTTGTAGACATAAAACACAAGTTTGTTCAAAAGGTGTTTTACTCCCAAAATATTTGAATGGCAATTCTTACAGATATAGTCTATGTGGCTCTTTGAATATGCCAAGATTGTCTTTATAATTTCTACAAAATAAGTGCCAATGTCAATATTATTAACCTATTATCAAAGGTATGAACATGATGATTTTTAAATTGTGATTAAATGTTGAAGTACCTGGAACTAATTAAAATGTCAGTAACTATAATCCTAAGTACCTTTACAATATGTATTTTATTTTGTACCAGAGTAAGGATATGAAATTGACTCTCAGATTTAAAAATATTTTTTTCCATTCTCCCTCATTTCATGAAACAAAGCAATCTAAATAGACTTTAAGGTAGTTTCATGTTGCTTTGAATAATTTAATGGCCAAATATTTTTTCCCAGTCTTTTATCCCCTGGGGTAGTGTTTTTCCTTTGAGCTCCTAATCTAATTGCTGTAAACGACAATATGAATTATGTGTAGAGAGCAATAAGAAAAGAAAACTCACTATACGCAGTCTGATATTTGGCTGATACACATCCACATAGCTGCACTGATGGCTAAGAAAGTCTTGGGTGCTGGTCGGTAAACAGCCACCCCACTGGTCCCTCACCCAGGACTCTGGGCCTCTCTTCGGTCTAGAAAGTAAGTGGTCCTTTAGGCACTTAGAAGGCCTGAAGGACCTCATGTGTCACAGAGATTATCAGATATCACCACTGGCTGCACAAATCTTATTTAACCACTTCTAACTCCAAACTGATAATTATGGATAAAAGGTAATGGAAAATTAAAAAAAAAAAAAAAAAAGCCCAACGTCATAGCAATGCTGGAAAGAAAGAATGGGAAATTTCTAGGTGAAAAAAAGAGAAGAGATCTTAAACTGATACCAAAGTCCTCTGGGTAATACCAAATTGGTGCCAATTGGCACCTAGAGATTAAGAAGTGACAGTCCATTTCAGGCCAGAAGAGGCGGCCTGGGTCCTCACACAAGAAGGCATCAGAAACCAAGACCACTGCCGAAAGCAGGTCGCTGGAAGGGCTGCCTCTTTTGTGGAAATTTTTGTGCATTATCCAGGGGAGAGGCAGGGAAGCCTGTTGTTTTTTAGGTGTTCTGATTAGAAGAGTCTTCTGTGAGAAATTTTAACTCCAAGCCTCTTCAACACGCCGATGTGGGGATCAAATTTAAAATATTTACCTATGATATGGACAGTCTCATTCCAATTCATGAGACCCTCATGTCTGTCCTGTGAAAACAACTGGAGCTGGCAGGGAAACAAAAGGTAAAACCAAACCTCTAGAATATCCCAGGCACAAGGGATATTCCTCACCCTTGGGAACCCCACAGCAACAACAACAAAACTATAAATGATGAAAGCAAATCATTCACAAGTGAGAGGGAGTAATCAGATGTAAAGAAAAGATGAATTAGCATCTGAAGTCATTGAGATAATGTAAGGCTAAGGAAGAAATTAGAAAATAACTTCGGTTAAAATAACTAAAGCGATAAAACAAATGATAGAAAGAACACACCCATCTAGAAAAGAATGGGTGGATCTAAGAAACCAAATAGAACCTTATAAGTGAAAATTGTAGTCCTTGAAATAAAAAGCAAATGAGTTTAATAGCAGATCAGGCAACAGGTAGGAAGAACTGTAATTTAAAAGGGATATTTAAGGAAGTCATCCAGAATGCAGCATAGTGAAATAAAAAAGTAATAATAGATGAAATAGAGCCAAATAGCTATAAAAAACATCGAACAGAAGTTCCGGAAAGAGAGAGTAGAGAATGAGGAAGAGGTGGTATTGAGTGGCAATGGCTGTGGGTATTTCTGAATTTTAAGACACGAGTTTTCAGATTCCAGAAGTGAACTCTGATGGAGGGATACACATGATCTCATACGTGGCTAGTAGGAGTAAATATTTCCAAACTCCTCTGAGAGTTATTAGTAACATCTAAATTTTGGATTCAACCTCCCATTCCTATTCTCACAGTCTTCTGAAGCTCGGGGAATGGTTACACCATCTTTCCAGTTATTCAGCCTGATAACCATGAATAAATACTTGATTTCTCTTTCTCACACCCGGTATCCAATTCATCTGGAAATTCAGATGGGTCTATCCTCACAATATATCCAGAATCTAACCACTTGCCAACACAAACACTGATACCTCTTTGTTTTGAGATGCCATTAACTCTTGCCTGGGAGACTGTAATGCCCTCCTTATAGACTTCTCTAATTCTACCCTATTTCCAACACAGCAGCCCCGGTGAAATTTACAAAGAAGAGTTATGCCATGTCACTCCTCTGCCACACTAAACTGACCTTGAGGGCTGGCTACCACAGGGCCTTTGTGCTGTTTCCCGATACCTGCCTAGCTCACTTCACCTTTGTGGAGTCTTTGCACAAATTTACCTTTTCAATGAGTCCACCCTATCATAAAATTGCAGTCTTGTCACCATATCCTGCCATGAGATTCACAATTCCCTTTACTCTAATTTTCTGTAACACATACTGTTTTCTATTATGTTATAGAGTTTATTTATTATGGTTATTATTTATTACCCGTGTTCTCCTAACAGTATATGTATTGCACCGGCCTGGAACTTTTTTTTTCAGTGGAGCAGGATTCAATGTGTAGTAAATACTCAATAGATAACTGATTGAATCAGTGATTCTGGCAAAGTTAAATATGTGTACACTGTATGAGCTGGTTTAGAGGACATCTGTATTTTCTTGTATGTTTGAAATATTCCTTTAGTAAAGCAAGCTGAAATTTCCTAAGTAAAAAAATATTTTAATGTTCAGATCATGAAGAAAAGGGAGACTGGCACTATTTATTTTATATTCTGAAGGAACAGACCAACTTTACATTATAAAAAACAAGACACTTTGTGCATGCAGAGATGTTACATTTTCATTGAACATACTTCAAAGTTATTATTATCACTGCTATTTTTTATTGATGGATTCGCTTCAAAATAGTGCAGCAAAAATCCCTAAGAAATCTAAGCTAGAACATAAAGAACATTTGCATAAAGCTTGCATTTTTGCTTAAATTCCTCCAGCTTTCAGTGTTTCTCCACTTAGTCAATTGCTTGCCATGATATTTTGAAAGTCTTTATTACGGAGACCAGGGCAAAAGAAATGAATATTTAGAATATAATTTAAAGCAGTGAAATGAAATAGTGATTGTTGAAGAACACTAGCTTTAATAAAAGGATTAAAATAAAACCAAGGCCCTAAAAGATTCACCCCGGAGGAGGCAGTGGACACCTCTCTGCCTTGGGGTCCTCTAGTCAAGCAGTATTCTCCACTCGCCCTGGCCCCCACCATGTGCTGAGCGCCCTGCACCCCAACCCCTTATATAGCTGTCCAACAATAGACACATTCTTCCCCTTAGTTCAGCTGAGATGATTGGAGCTTTTAAAACTAAGAGAAAGAAGTGGGGAAATAAACAGATCACGGAAGAGGTCCAGAAAACAATTTTGTTTTGCTTTTAGAGCACAAGTTCCGATCTTACATTTTGCCCTCTCTGCAAGGTTCACAGGCATGCCTGACTGTACTGAAACACTGACAGGCTGATCACAGTCACAGCTCTTTCTCTGCGGTTCTTATTTATATCTTCCTGGCCTGTTTCCCGTGGAGGACATCACTCTGAAATCTCCAGGAGCTTTTCCTAGGAATCCTGTCACCTTTCTGGTGAACAGACAGGCTACATGCCGATTCTAGAGCACACTCAAGTGGCTGATACCAGAAACGAGTTCCCGGCATCCTTACACAGAGACACACACCTTCCTTCCTGCAGGACTAGGATTATAACCATATCTTAGTATAAGAAAATACTAGAAAGTGTATAGAACAATAATAATAAGGAGAGGATTTTTCTTTCATGGGTAGAAACAAATTTTCTTTTATACTTCAAGTATGAAAAAGTGCACAAGATTATTGTTATAATTATTATTATCTTCATTTAATCCATGCCATCTTTTTTTTTCTTACATTACTTATTAACCCCTAGAAAATAGAGTTGTCTTTATAGCATATTCTAAAAATGCAGGCCGAAGCAAAAGAATTTCTGTTCTTTAGTGCTAACGTACAGTTTCCAGCAAAAAACTAGGACAATGTACCATTTATGTTTTATATTGCAGTAGGACTTTGAGCCTTTTCCAAAAGCCCTTTCACAAAATTGATAGATTATTCTTCCTATTAAAAGAGTCTTTTATTCTGGGTGCCAGACCTAGTTCTTAGGGTTGAAATATTGCTTTAGCTTTTTTTGCGACCACAGTGGCATTTCACTGCTGAATAAAGTTACAAATTGTGTACCTAATTCTCCAGGGCACAAAAAACTCTCAAAGGGCTTGAAATGGGCATGAGGTGGGGGATGTGTTTGTTTGTTATTCCTAAATAGACAGGGTAAGAGTCCATGAACCCATGGAAATTTCTATCAGGCTGTATGCTGTGTATAAAAAGGAGCATTAGGTTGGAAATAGGAGTTTTAGGCCTTTATCAGCTCCTAAGTGATACTGTCACTTTAACAGTGGACAACGAAAAGTGAACATAGAATAATGACAATTTGTTGAGTGTTTCGTAAATATCACATGCTTGTTGTATATTATCTCTGATCCCCTTGACTATTCTGCAAAGTAGGAATTATCTTTGTTTTAAAATAAGAAAATTGAAGGAGGGTATAGAGATGAATTAATTAGTACAGTTGGTAAGAGATGTGGTTAGAATTAGAATACACAGCTTTCTAAAGGTTGTGATTTTCTGGAGTGTTATGATGTGCCCCAAATGACTTTAACTTTCTACATCTTGGTTTTCTCATCTATATAATAAAGACATCTGATAACATGACACCTAAGGCTCCTTCTAGGTATAAAACATTATAATGTCTAGAATATAAGCTTAGCTACATGTAGCAGCAAGCATGAAATAAAACTAGCTTAGTTCCACATCAAGATCTACTTGAAATTACTTATTCATATAACCATAGCCAAGGTACGATAAAAACTGAGAATCAGCAAGGGGTGAAACCGTTGTGTGGCCCAGCTGCTATCCTCAGTGGCTTGGTCATATAGGAAGAGCCACAGAGCCTTGGATGGAAAAGGGAGGAGCTAATTCAGAGGCATCTCTTTAAGCTCACCTGAAAGCCACATCTTAAGTGGGGTCATGGTCTCTTCACTGGGGATGGAGGCAGCCTGAAGAGACTTTTAAAACTTTCCACTCTGGGAGAAAGATGACTGGGACAACTGAGCAGCCAGGTTCAAGACTGAAAGTCACATTTACATTGATCAGAGTTGACAATTTTTTTCCTCCAAGCTTGTCGTAAGGTCTTATGAACTAAATTGATAGTAAAGACTTCAAGAAAGTTCTCAGCTTTTGTAGTAGGGCCAGGGTGTGAAACAGCACTGGGGGCAAAGAAATAGGCTTAGAAGGAAGAAGTTAGCAAAAGACCTTCGTGCAGTCAGGATCACGTCTGTCCTCATGTTCTTTATTCCTCTTTTGTTCATCCCCTGCATCCAATGCGTGTGTCCTGTTCAATGTCCTTCCCATACGGATGCAGAATTCTCCCACTTCAATTGTCACTCTTCCTACCCTAGTCTAAGCTACCATCAGCCTGGACGCCCTGCTCCTCTTCTTCCCTCGCTAGGAATCATCTTCTTGTAAAAGTTGCACTTTAAAGTATAAACTGGGTCATGCCTCTCCCTTGTTTAAAGCCCGTTAATGGTTTCTCAATGCACTTAGCATCAAAAGCAAACTCTTCCTCTTGGTCTAGTAGGCCCTCCATAGCCTGGGAAGGCCACCTTGCTAATCCCATCTCAGGCTACCTCCTCTACTGACAGCTTTGCAGCCACCTTGGCCTTCCTTCTCTTCTCCGGATGGTCCAAGTTTTCTCCACTGTCAGAGCTTTGCACACGCTGGTGCTTTCGCTTAGAATGCTCCCGTACCTGCTTTGCCCAGGGCCACCTCCTTCTTATCCTGCAGATCACAGGTTAGGTGGCATCTCTTCAGAAAGGTCTATTCTGGCTACTGTACGTAATTAGATGGCATTCTCCCCACTTGTGACCTCTTTATAACAACACAGTGCTTGCTTTCTTCACAGTGCATATTGCAAATTGTTTTCTTATCTATGAAAGCTTCGTGGGGGGCAGGAAGCATTGTTTTCCTTTCCACCTTTGTGCCTAGAGCCTGGCATGGGCCTTGGTTATTATAGGGGCCTGCTGCTCTCCCCTTCTGCTTTAGTCCTGGGCTTTCCTTGGGTCTTGGTTTAAAGCTCACTTCCTCAGGGAGGTCTCTCCTGTCCCCTAGATTAAGCCAGGTAGGTCCTCTGCTCTTCTTTTCCATAATTTCCTGTCAATCCCAGCCATAACGCTCCACACGTTTCACTGCCATTATTGTTTGTGTTTGTCTTCCCTGCTATTCTCTAAGACTATTACTCATGGTGACAAAGACTGTCTTGTTCACCCCCAGATGGCTGGCACCAACATCTTGCACCAACATAGGATGAAATCAGGAAATGATGAATAGAAAGAAATGGTTATTGAAAGAGTGTGAAGGGTAGGCGAAAGAGATGACTCACAATTTCTACAAAGTAATTAATTAATTAATTCAAATATTACCTATCAGCCACTCTCACATCTGATTCTTTTTCTTTCATTTCTTTTTTCTTTTTTCTTTTTTTTTTTTTTTTTTGACAGTCTCACCCTGCTGCCCAGGCCGGAGTGCAGTGGCGCAATCTCGGCTCAATGCAACCTCTGCCTCCCAAGTTCAAGCAATTCTCCTGTCTCAGCCTCCCGAGTAGCTGGGACTACAGGCACATGCCACCACGCCTGGCTTATTTTTTTTGTATTTTTAGTAGAGACGGGGTTTCACCATATTGGTCAGGCTGGTCTTGAATTCCTGACCTCAGGTGATCCACCCACCTTGGCCTCCCAAAGTGCTAGGATTACAGGTGTGAGGCACTGCACCCAGCCCTGATCCTTAATTATGCAAAATAAAGCACTCAGCACGGAGCAACATTCATTAACCCTGTAATAAATATATATTTACAAATATGAATGGAGTACCTATTAGGTGCCAAGCTAGAGTTACATAGCTTGGATATGAACAAGGATATGAACATTTATGCTATGAGGTAAATAGGATACATGACATATGAATGATATAAAACAAATGCATTCGGAACCCAGATCTGGAAAGCGACTGTAATGGAAATGAGTCTTGTCTGAGGCTTCAAGAATAGGGGAGATTTCCCTAAGGCCCGATGTCGGTAGAGCGTGCTTCAAGAAAATGGAAAGGCATCGGTGCAGAGGAGGGAAGCCCTGAGATGGACGTGAGGCTTGGCTGGGATTCAAGAGTTTTGCAGACCACTGGGAGGTAAGTTTGGAAGGCCTGGTAAAGGCACAGGATCCAGGAGTGCCTGGCATGCAGAGATGAGCACGTGGGCTTGTATCCAACAGAGAGAGGCCACCTCTTGGCAGCTTTGAGAGTGAAGAGTGGCATGATTGTGGGTGCTTAAGGGGGCAAGTGCCACAGTGGTGCTCGGTAGCTGGGCAGAGAGAGACTAGACTGAATTAGCAAGGCTTTATTTTCAGGCATAAGGTAGCAAGGACGTCCTCTAGGAAGCAGCAACAGAAATAGAAAACAAAAGAGGAATGAGAGTTTCTGCAGAAGGAGAACTAGCCTAGCAGGCTGTGCTGGCTTATAGCTCTAGGGACAGAGCTCAGAGCTTAAGGTGGAGATAAAATGATTGTGTTTTTCACAATGTAAAGAAGTTGAAACATTTGTCTCATCTTCCTTATTTATAAAATGACACTAATAATTCTACAAACTTCTTTTCTGGGAATACCATTGCCTTTCGAAAACAATCACAAATGTCTTTAGTTCCATAGAGATACAGGTGTTATTATTAATAAACTGTCTTTTGAATTATACTTCATTTTGCATATCTTGAAAATTACGATGAAACAAGTTGAAAATTAAATGTCAATAAAATGACTGTGAGTTTCCTAATTCACTATGTGTGAGCCATGTGTAATTCAGAAGTTTTCTTCAAAGATTAGAGGAAGTCCTTTGATAAATTTCTCAGAGAAGAAGCAGAATCCAACAAAGTCTTTTCTGGTTAATCAAAATATAGAATTTAAGCAAATTAAATAGACAAGCTAGCATCACATCAACTTAAAACAATTTTTTTCATTAAAAAAATCAACATGTTATGTCTCATGTCAGTTTTTCTTCTGAATAAATGTGAATTAAAATGCAAAATTTAGTCCCTTCTTTTCTACCACTCGAACACTAGGATCTTAATAATTTTTGAAAACAAAAATTCCACTAATCTTATGCCATTAGACACCACATTCTTTCTATTGTTAGAGTTTAAAAAATAAAGAAAAAAGAAAAAGAATTGACCTAATAGGACCTCTTTCTCATAAATTATATTAAAATTTGAAGTTACGCTAAAAATCCTTTTTTAAGCATCGGTCCATCTTTTATTTACTGTGTTTGATAGTAGACAAATCACTTATTTTCTCATTCAACTCCCATCCATAACAATAATTTAAAACCAGCTAATAAACATTATGGTTTGTTAGAACTGCTACCGATTAAATCTTAAGTGTCTAATACATACAAATATAAACAGAATGTAATTAGAGCTATTTAAAGAACCCATTTTTAACTTAGATTAACCATACTTTCCATTTGCTGAGGATAAACACTCATAAATGAAACCCATTGCTGAGCAAGAAGCAATTACTTCAGTTTAAAATATTAATATGCACCGCCTTTTAAAAAGCCACGGAAAATCATTTATGTAGTGCACTGTACAGACTCAAGTCATACCCAAAAGGAAGAATGGGATAGCGTTATGAGTCCTAATCGAGAAGCAATCAACTGAGGTATGGCATGTCCTTACCCTCTATGAGGTCCATTAAACTCTTCGCTTCAATTAGCACATTGTCCAACATCATATTCCTATGTACGTTTAAGTGTGATTTAAAAGCACACACACAACACACACACACACACACACACAGAGGGGAATTTTACTGTAGAAAAATCAATTTAATCAACCTGTTTCTAGAAATAATTGAGACACATTCATAACCTAATAACTGATTTGAGCATATTAAATAAAGAGAGCCAGGAAGAGAAGGAAATGCAGACATCCCATATGCCTTAATTTCACATTTCTCACCTAAAAATACACAAAAAATGTATTGAGTCTGATTGAGTGCAGCTAACTATTCAATTCTACAGTATTTCTTGTGATATTGTAGGCTGACTAAAAAGCTTGGTTTGGGCTAGAATTAAATTCAGTGGTTAAATGCCTGCACTTTTAGTTGCTGATACTAAACCACAGGTCAAATCTGGTTACAATGAGCACCATTATCACAAAATACTTCCAAGCTGGTCCGGAAAGTCTTCAGAATAGGGCTTTGTTAATTTCATCACAGTGACACCCACTAATGGAAGACGCTAGATAGACCTATTAACCCTTGATTTGCTTGAAGTGGCTACAGTCTTTGGAAGCCTCTTTGGTTACCTCTCTGAATATAATACGGTGGTGGACGGGGATGTGGGTATTTCAATATCAGACGACAAAAGTTCATAGAATAGATTTGTGCTACTAACAGTTCGTGGTTGTGAGTATAATTGGTGTACTATTTTAAAATGGGAACTAGTTTATTCGTGACAACCAAATTTCAAGGCAGATGAATTTAGTAGATGATTTGCAGTTATGGTGATATGCCTTGAACTGTAAATAAAATTTATGATTTTAGGATCACATCTTTTTTTTCTGATTGATAACTGCAAGAAAATATATTTATTACTCTTTCTAAAGCTCAATTCAAGAACATCTAACCTTGGGTTTGATTGGGCTTCAGAAATGTTCATGCAGTCACACATTTTCTTATTTTATTTTATTTTTTATTATACTTTAAGTTATGGGATACATGTACAGAATGTGCAGGTTTGTTATATAGGTATGCAGGTGCCATGGTGGTTCGCTGCACCCATCAACCGGTCATCTACATTAGCTATTTCTCCTAATGCTATCCCTCCCATTGCCCCCAACCCCCTGGCAGGCCCTAGGGTGTTATGTTCCCCTCTGTGTCCATGTGTTTTCATTGTTCAGCTCCCAATTATGAGTGAAAACATGCCGTGGTTTGTTTTCTGTTCCTGTGTTAGTTTCTTGAGAATGATAGTTTCCAGCTTCATCCATGTCCCTGGAAAGGACATGATCTCATTCTTTTTAATGGCTGCACAGTATTCCATGGTGTATATGTGCCACATTTTCTTTATCCAGTCTATCATTGATGGGCATTTGGGTTGGTTCCAAGTCTTTGCTATTGTGAACAGTGCTGCAATACACATACGTGTGCATGTGTCTTCATAGTAGAATGATTTATAATCCTTTGGGTATATACCCAGTAATGGGATTGGTGGGTCAAATGGTATTTCTGGTTCTAGATCCTTGAGGAATCGCCACACTGTCTTCTACAATGGTTGAACTAATTTACATTCCTACCAACAGTGTAAAAGTGTTCCCATTTTTCCACATCCTCTCTAGCATCTGTTGTTTCCTGACTTTTTAATGATGGCCATTCTAACTGGTGTGAGATGGTATCTCATTGTGTTTTTGATTTGCATTTCTCTAATGACCAGTGATGATGAGCTTTTTTTCATATGTTTATTGGCTGCATAAATGTCCTCTTTTGAGATGTATTGTTCATATTCTTTGCCCACTTTTTGATGGGGTTGTTTTTTTCTTGTAAAATTGTTTAAGTTTCTTGTAGATTCTGGATATTAGCCCTTTGTCAGATGGATAGATTGCAGAAATTTTCTCCCATTCTGTAGGCTGCCTGTTCACTCTGATGATAGTTTCTTTTGCTGCACAGAAGCTCTTTAGTTTAATTAGATACCATTTGTCAATTTTGGCTTTTGTTGCCATTGCTTTTGGTGTTTTAGTCACAAAGTCTTTGTCCATGCCTATTGTCTTGAATGGTATTGCCTAGGTTTTTCTTCTAGGGTTTTTATGGTTTTAGGTTTTATGTTTAAGTCTTTAAACCATCTTGAGTTAATTTTTGTATGAGATGTAAGGAAGGGGTCCAGTTTCAGTTTTCTGCATATGGCTAGCCAGTTTTCCCAATACCATTTATTAATTGGGGAATCTTTTGCCCATTGCTTGTTTTTGTCAGGTTTGTCAAAGATCATATGGTTGTAGATGTGTTGTGTTATTTCTGAGGCCTCTGTTCTGTTCCACTGATCTATATATCTGTTTTGGTACCAGTACCATGCTGTTTTGGTTACTGTAGTCTTGTAGTATAGTTTGAAGTCAGGTAGCAGGATGCCTCCAGCTTTGTTCTTTTTGCTTAGGATTGTCTTGGCTGTACGGACTGTTTTTTTGGTTCCATATGAAATTTAAAGTAGTTTTTCCTAATTCTGTGAAGTCAATGGTAGCTTGATGAGAATAGCATTGAATCTATAAATTACTTTGGGCAGTATGGCCATTTTCATGATATTGATTCTTCCTATCCATGAACATGGAATATTTTTCCATTTGTTTGTGTCTTCTCTGATTTCCTTGGGTAGTGGTTTGTAGTTCTCCTTGAAGAGGTCCTTCACATCCCTTGTAAGTTGTATTCCTAGGTATTTTATTCTCTTTGTAGCAATTGTGAATGGGAGTTCACTCATTATTTGGCTCTCTGTTTGTCTGTTATTGGTGTATAGGAATGCTTGTGATTTTTGCATATTGATTTTGTATCTTGAGACTTTGCTGAAGTTGCTTATCAGCTTTAGGATACTTCGGGCTGAGATGATGGGGTTTTCTAGATATACAATTATGTCATCTGCAAACAGAGAGAATTTGACTTTCTCTCTTCCTATTGAATACCCTTTATTTCTTTCTCTTGCCTGATTGCCCTGACCAGAACTTCCAATACTATGTTGAATAGTAGTGGCGACAGAGGGCATTCTTGTCTTGTGCTGGTTTTCAAAGGGAATGCTTCCAGCTTTTGCCCACTCAGTATGATATTGGCTGTGGGTTTGTCATAAATAGCTCTTATTATTTTGAGATATGTTCCATCAATAGCTAGTTTATTGAGAGTTTTTAGCATGAGGAGGCATTGAATTTTATCAAAGGCCTTTTCTGCATCTTTTGAGATAATCATATGGTTTTTGTCATTGGTTCTGTTTATGTAATGGATTACATTTATTGATTTGTGTATGCTGAACCAGCCTTGCATCCCAGGTATGAAGCTGACTTGATCGTGGTGGATAAGCTTTTTGATATGCTGCTGGATTTGGTTTGCCAGTATTTCACTGAAGATTTTGCATCAATGTTAATCAGGGATATTGGCCTGAAGTTTTCTTTTTTTGTTGTGTCTCTGCCAGGTTTTGGTATCAGGATGATGCTGGCCTCTAAAATGAGTTAGGGAGGAGTCCCTTTTTTTCTGTTGTTTGGAATAGTTTCAGAAGGAATGGTACCAGCTCCTCTTTGTACCTCTGGTAGAATTCAGCTGTGAATCCGTCTGGTCCTGGGCTTTTTGTGGTTGGTAGACTATTAATTACTGCCTCAATTTCAGAACTTGTTATTGGTCTATTCAGGGATTAGACTTCTTCCTGGTTTAGTCTTGGTAGGGTGTATGTGTCCAGGAAATTATCCAGTTCTTCTAGATTTTCTAGTTTATTCACCTAGAGGTGTTTGTAGTATTCTCTGATGGTAGTTTGTATTTCTGTGGGATCAGTGGTGATATCCCCTTTATCATTTTTTATTGTGTCTATTTGATTCTTCTCTCTTTTCTCCTTTATTAGTCTGGCTAGCGGTCTATTTTGTTAATATTTTCAAAAAACCAGCTCCTGGATTCATTGGTTCTTTGAATGGTTTTTCGTGTTTTTATCTCCTTCAGTTCTGCTCTGATCTTACTTATTTCTTGTTTTCTGCTAGTTTTTGATTTTGTTTGCTCTTGCTTCTCTAGTTGTTTTAGTTGTGATGTTAGGGTGTCGATTTTAGATCTTTCCAGCTTTCTCCTGTGGGCATTTAGTGCTGTAAATTTCCCTCTATGCACTGCTTTAGTTCTGTCCCAGAGATTCTAGTACATTGTGTCTTTGTTCTCACTGGTTTCAAATAACATATTTCTGCCTTAATTTTTTTATTTACCCAGTAGTCACTCAGGAGCAGGTTGTTCAGTTTCCATGTAGTTGTGCAGTTTTGAATGAGTTTCTTAATCCTGAGTTCTAATTTGATTGCACTGTGGTCTGAGAGACTGTTATGATTTCCATTCTTATGCATTTGCTGAAGAGTGTTTTACTTCCAATTATGTGGTTAATTTTAGAATAAGTGCGATGTGGTGCTGAGAAGAATGTATATTCTGTTGATTTGAGGTGGAGAGTTCTGTAGATGCTTATTAGGTACACTTGGTCAGAGCTGAGTTCAAGTCCTGAATATCCTTGTTAATTTTCCCTCTCATTGATCTAATATTGACAGTGGGGTGTTAAAGTATCCCACCATTATTGTGTGGGAGTCTAAGTCTCTTTGTAGTTCTCTAAGAACTTTCTTTATGAATCTGGGTGCTCCTGTATTGGGGGCATGTATATTTAGGATAGCTAGCTCTTCTTGTTACATTGATCCCTTTACCATTACATAATGCCCTTCTTTGTCTTTTTTGATCTTTGTTGGTTTAAAGTCTGTTTTATCAGAGACTAGGATTGCAACTCCCGCTTTTTTTTTTTTTTTTTTGCTTTCCATTTGCTTGGTAAATATTCCTTCATCCTTTTATTTTGAGCTTATGTGTGTCTTTGCATGTGAGATGGGTCTCCTGAATACAGCACACTGATGGGTCTTAACTCTTTATTCAATTCGCCAGTCTGTGTCTTTCATTTGGGGCATTTAGCCCATTTACATTTAAGGTTACTATTGTTATGTGTGAATTTGATCCTGTCATTATGATGCTAGCTGGTTATTTTGCCAGTTAGTTGATGCAGTTTCTTCATAGTGTCGATGGTCTTTACAATTTGGAATGTTTTTACAGTGGCTGGTACCGGTTTTTCCTTTCCATATTTAGTGCTTCCTTCAGGAGCTCTTGTAAGGTAGGCCTAATGGTGACAAAATCTCTCAGCATTTGCTTGTCTGTAAAGGATTTTATTTCTCCTTCGCTTATGAAGGTTAGTTTCACTGGATATGAAATTCTGGGTTGAAATTCTTTTCTTTAAGAATGTTGAATATCGGCCCCCACTCTCTTCTGGGTTGTAGGGTTTCTGCAGAGAGATCCACTGTTAGTCTGATGGGCTTCCCTTTGCTGGTAACTGGACCTTTCTCTCTGGCTGTCCTTAACATTTTTTGCCTTCATTTCAACCTTGGTGAATCTGAAAATTACGTGTCTTGGGATTGCTCTTCTTGAGGAGTATCTTTGTGGTGTTCTCTTTATTTCCTGAGTTTGAATATTGGCCTGTCTTGCTAGGCTGGGGAAGTTCTCCTGGATAATATCCCGAAGAGTGTTTTCCAGCTTGGTTCCATTCTCCGTGTCGCTTTCAGGCACACCCATCAAACATAGGTTTGGTCTTTCCACATAGTCCCATATTTCTTGGTGGCATTGTTCATTCCTTTTCATTCTTTTTTCCCTAACCTTGTCTTCATGCTTTATTTCATCAAATTGATCTTCAATTTCCGATATCCTTTCTTCTGCTTGATCGATTCAGCTATTGATACTTGTGTATGATTCACAAAGTTCTCTTGCTGTGTTTTTCAGCTCCATCAGGTCATTTATGTTCTTCTCTAAACTGGTTATTCTAGTTAGCAGTTCCTGTAACCTTTTATCAAGTTTCTTAGCTTCCTTGCATTGGGTTAGAACATGCTCCTTTAGCTCAGGGGAGTTGATTATTACCCACCTTCTGAAGCCTACTTCTGTCAATTAATCAAACTCATTCTCCATCCAGTTTTGTTCCCTTGCTGGTGAGGAGTTGTGATCCTTTGGAGGAGAAGAGGTGTTCTGGTTTTTCGAATTTTCAGACTCTTTACACTGGTTTTTCCTCTTCTTCGTGGATTTATCTACTTTTGGTCTTTGATGTTGGTGACCTTTGGTTGGGGTTTTTGTGTGGACATCCTTTTTGTTGATGTTGATGTTATTCCTTTCTGTTTGTTAGTTTTCCTTGTAACAATCAGGCCTCTCTGCTGTAGGTCTGCTGGTATTTGCTGGAGGTCCGCTCCAGACCTTGTTTGCCTGGGTATCACCAGACGAGGCTGCAGAACAGCAAAGATTTCTGTCTGTTTCTTCCTCTGGAAGCTTTGTCTCAGAGGGGCACCCACCAGATGCCAGCTGGAGCTCTCCTGTATGAGGTGTCTGTCGACCCATGCTGGGAGGTGTCTCCCAGTTAGGAGGCATGGGGGTCAGGGACCCACTTGAGGAGGCAGTCTGTCCCTGATCAGAGCTCCAGCACTGTGCTGAGAGAGCCACTGCTCTCTTCAGAGCACGCAGGCAGGGATTTTTAAGTCTGCTGAACCTTTGCCTACAGCGCCCCTTCCCCCAGGTGCTCTGTCCCAGGTAGATGGGGGTTTTATCTATAAGCCCCTGACTGGGGCTGCTGCTTTTCTTTCAGAGGTGCCCTGCCCAGAGAGGAGGAATCTAGAGGGGCAGTCTGGCTACAGCGGCTTTGCTGAGCTGTGGTGGGCTCTGCCCAGTTCGAACTCCCTAGCGGCTTTATTTACACTGTGAGGGGAAAAACACCTACTCAGGCCTCAGTAATGGCAAACACCCCTCCCCCTACCAAGCTGGAGCTTCCCAGGTCGACTTCAGACTGCTGTGCTGGCACTGAGAATTTCAAGCCAGTGGATCTTGGCTTGCTGGATTCCATGGGGGTGGGATCCGCTGGGTTCCACGGGTGGCAGACCACTTGGATCTCTGGATTCAGCCCCCTTTCGGGGGAAGTGAAGGTTCTGTCTCGCTTGCATTCCAGGCGCCACTGGGGTATGAAAAAAAAACTCCTGCAGCTAGCTTGGTGTCTGCCCAAACAGCTGCCTGGTTTTGTGCTTGAAACCCAGGGCCCTGGTGGCGTAGGCACCCGAGGGAATCTCCTGGTCTGTGGATTGCGAAGACCATGGGAAAAGTGTAGTATCTGGGCTGGAGTGCACGGTTCCTCACAGCACAGTCCCTCAGGGCTTCCCTTGGCTAGAGGAGGGAGTTCCCAGACCCCTTGCACTTCCTGGGTGAGGCAATGTCCCACCCTGCTTCTGCTTGCCCTCCGTGGGCTGCACCCACTGTCTAACCAGTCCCAGTGAGATGAGCTGGGTACCTCAGTTGGAAATGCAGAAATCACCGCCTTCTGCATTGATCTTGCTGGGAGCTGAAGACTGGAGCTGTTCCTATTCGGCCATTTTGCCAGCCACACCAGGACCATATCTTTTGATGCCATTTAAAAAGTTATAATCAATTATTTTTATTCTGAATTATAGAAAGCTCCATTTTCATTAAAGGTAGGGAAGTGCAACAGCTTCAACAACCAGGATTTAAAACAACAACAACAACAACACCCCAACACCCAAAAAACCTTAGCAGGGAGATTTTATGGTCGGTCTTAGACAAACTTTCCAAGCAAGGATGTCAGTCTCAATTTTCTTCAATGATCTATTCTGTCCTGGTATACAGAAACATCATAAGGTTCTTTGGGTTGCTGGACATATCCCTACCCTACCATACATAGTTTTATGTTACTTTAGCTAGGTTTCTTGCCTCAACAGAACTTTCTTCTCTTCTTTATTTTCTGACAATATTTTCTCTGTTCCTTCTACCTCTTGCCTGATATCATCTCATCTAAAAATGAATTCTTGTGAATTCAGTGATAAAGACCATTCATATTTCATTTACTGTACATATTATAGTTGCATTTATGGAAGCTTTCTGGATCAATGCCTAACTGCAAGGATTGTTTCTAATGATGGAAATTTCAGGTTTATTTAAAAGATACTGAATTTTAAAGACCTTTCAAAACACACTGTATAGGTGGCTGCATATTCTATAGAACATTTATGGCTCACCATGTGTCTTTCATTAGTTATCTTTAAGTGAAAGGGTGAGGTCATGTGACTTTGGCCTGTTGCTACATCATGCCAAAACAAGGCTGTTTACAAACTTTGAAGAAAATTCAAAATAGTGATTTTACTAAGCTAACCAAATTATCTTTCCCAATCTCTAGAATCACAATAGATTCAATAGATTGAAATTTTCACTATTCCACCTTCTGAGTCAAGTAACTTGGAAACTCTAACATTGGGAAAGCTTGTTTAGGAATATTCTGATTGATGTCTCTATGCCGGTCCGGTCCCTCTCCAGTGCCATCCACCCAAACACAAAAGGAGATGCTGGATGTGTTGCTTTGCCAAATATAATGTGGACCAGAGTTCTACCAAGATTAATCTGAAACAGCGTTATTAATGGCGG
This sequence comes from Symphalangus syndactylus, assembly GCF_028878055.3. Taxonomy (NCBI): domain Eukaryota; kingdom Metazoa; phylum Chordata; class Mammalia; order Primates; family Hylobatidae; genus Symphalangus; species Symphalangus syndactylus. The sequence continues at coordinate 155,106,897 of NC_072426.2, read as the reverse complement.
CACCTCAAGGAATGACTAAGTTGCACTCCATAACTTTATAAAATTTTATAACCCATCATCTAAACTGCCTGAATTAGTTGACTTTATTGTTTGTTAAATGCTTGACAGCCAATAGATTTAATACATTGTTAATTATCCTATTCTCCTTAAAATAGTATTTTCATTTTTATAACCAAGAATATTTAGAGGCTAATTAGAAATCCGGTAATGTGAATTGTAAATTATGTGTAATTACAATAAAACTACTGAAGAATAACACACATTACTTATAAATTGTAACACTGTGATAAATTAAAGCAATTACAGGTAAACCAATAATGTTCTTTAATTAAGTAGTTATGAATGAGAATTTGTGCTTTGCATTTACAATAACCTATAAGGTTGGAGATTGCATTTATAGCTTCTGCAGAAATCAATTGCACTCTGCTGTGATACTTTGCTAAGAATAACTTCTAAGTTCATTACTGTCATTATGCCATTATCATGTAAAAACACCCAAGACTGTTAAATGTAAGTGTGCTGACAACCAATCAACCATGCTTCTTAATTATAATTATGTCACTATCTCTTCTTATGCTTTTATGAATCTGAGAAAAAGTTCATATTTCCCCCAGTCTTCACTATTGGTTGCAAAGGAATAGAAGACGCTCTGTCACACACGTACCGAAAATACTATTGTATTTGACACTAATAAGGCTATTCATCCTCGTAATTATCTTACTTCAACCTGCCGTTTATAAGATTATAGCAATATTTTTATGTTGCCACGTCTGTTTATTATTTTATATATTGTTATAAGGTTGAGGTAACTCCTTGACATGTTCAAGTTGCAATCAATGTCACAGTATGAGTAGAGAAGAGAACCCCAACAGACCATCTCTCTATTTTTAATTCAAGTTGTGTGTTTTGTGTGTTCAAACAGGTCTCTGAAGGAGAAAGAGAGCCAATACAAATTGGTGAAAAGGGAAAGAGTTGGGAGGTTCAATGATGAGAAATTGTTGATCAAGCCTATTTAAAAGATGAATATGTAAAAAAGTAAGAAAAAGATTCTGAATTATTCAGGTATATGCATATTATTAATTTGCTTTGAGGCATTAACAATGAACAGTTCTCCAACAAGTAAGGAATGATTAGACTAGTAGCATAACATAATATTCCAAATACAGTATTTTGAATATTCTCGAGTGATATACCCAACCAGGGGAAGTCATGTGCATGGTAAAGACTACACATATCAATGATGATTGTCAGGTCTGAGATTTCACCCTGCTATAAGCTAGTAAACTAGCCAATTAATGCTTCATGGATACTGGCACAAAACACAAGACTCCTGGGTCAGAAACAAAGGACTTCGGCACTCAAAGCTCAATCAACAGCATGAGCATCATCATGTTTGGGTTTGTTTCCTTTGTCCCTTCTTCAGATCTCATGGGAGTGATGTGGAGGGGCCCAGATGGATGCTATATGCACAGTGGGTTTGTCTGTAGCCAGGGAACACTGAATTTGGGGAATCTATTGCTTTTAGAGCAAGCAGTAAGAAAACAAGTTCTTTGTCCCAGAGAGAGGCTTGACATCATCTCTCTAGGTTGCTCTGCAAACATGACCCTGAGAAATAGCCCCAGAAAAGAGCAGTCAGCGCTTTGCATTCTTGATAAACCCAGTAAGACATGTAAGAGCCCAAGAGACTGAGGGGGGACTGTCTTTCCCAACAATTAGCATAAATTAGTATACTCATATAATGAATGTACAGTTAATATACTCAGGAGTTTGATGTACAACTAGGTACAACAACAGTTTTTACCCACTGATTTTAAGTTCAAAATTCTGTTCCTAGAACTATGCTTACCTCCATACATTAAAAATTATTTAAAATGACACAAGAAACTCCTGGGAAGAGGTCTCTTTTGATCTACTTCCTTGATGTATTGCTCTTCAAATGATGTTTCCAGTCTATCATTTCTTTTGAAACACTCACTCACACTGTTTCCTTTCCTGTCTTTATTCACTTCTTATCCAATTAACTTTCAAATTGTGCCCTTAATGAAATGGTAGTTTAATATGTTTGTTTACATCTTGATTTACTTGGTATATTTAATAGTGGGGGCTAGTAATGGGCTTTGATAAGCCATTTAATACAAATTTCTTAAAGGAAATGCAGAGCATTTGAAGCCTTAGTGTATTTTTATTCTCTATGTCCAAAGTCAATTTTCAGGTTTTAATTAGTTTTGCAGAATGATCCTCTGAACTTTTTAGGCAACAGGGCCACAGTTTAATGTGTCCCCAGAATTTATGATATCCAAACTCTAAAGTTTTCTGTAACTGGTCCCCAACTCTTTTCCAACCCTTTTTCATTTTTTTTTTCATGAAAATTGTGTTGTTCTCTGCCATGCCCACTCATCTCTTTTATTTGGTTTAATAATTTTCTGTATTTCATAGTGAACAACCTTGGTGGTCCCTCATGCTGATTGATTGTGTCACTTCATCTAATGAACAGGACTAGGAAGGGCACCTTAAGGAAACAACATCATCATTTCCTTCTCCTGTCACCTTTCAACCTACCTTCAGCAAACTGTAGTTCCAGACCTTGGGGTAAAAATATCAAGTAATCTCATACTTTTAAAGATTACTCTCAGGTAAAAAGTTAATGGCCCCTCAGGTGTGGCTTTAAAAAGTTGAATTCAGGGTCAAACCAAAACCTCAAATCTTTTTCTTATTTTTTCTTCCCAATACACCAGAAACACACACACACACACACACACACACACACACACACACACACACGCACACATACCCACACACCTGCTTTGCTTCTGCTGGGGAGGAACCTGATGATGGTTGTGTAGCTCACTCCCAGCTCAGCTCTTTCTGTTCCAGTTGGCCACCATGTTGGTACTGGAAAAGTCAGACATCAGTCTCTGGGTTCCTGAGATGCCAAAGATACACACTAAACATTTTGGGTGGCTATCCTTAAGTCCTCCTCAACTGAATTAAGTTTACAAAGAAACACTCCCCTGCTGGTATGGTACCACAACTCCCCAGCAACTTCCCAAAGGAATTCTTAATCCTCTTGCACTGGATCAGTCCTCAATGTCTGTTTCATACCTTTGAGGTGGTTTGGCACCTGTGGCATTGCTCCCAGGTTTTGTTTTATTTTGGGGAGTGGGGACAGTATCTCATCTGAAAATTCAATATATGCAGAAGAAACAAGGCTAACATCCTATTAAAGTTGCCTTTTTGTATTTAATTATTTTTTGAATTTATTATTTATTTTTCGTCACTCTTACTATGTTGCAAGCCTTTTGAGGAATAGGGTCCATTTCTGATACTTTTTCTTTGATCAATGAATTGAGATTGTCAATTTATATACCTTCAGGGACAGAGGGGAATATAAATATATACATGAATGGAGCAGACAGATAGGAAGAAATGAGGAGAATTAAACTTCTTTTTTTTTTTAAAGGAGAAGTCAAGCATCTAGAATTTTATGGAAATTACTGATGTATTAATTGAAAACCCACAAACACATTAAAGTCATGTCTGCCCAAAGCCAAAATAATCAGTACATTTAATATAACAAAATAACTCCATTATTGGGAATAAATGAAAATAATAATTGAATATTTGACTTTTAAACTTGTTGTAGTTAAGCTTTAATTAATATAAATAATTGGAATCAATTTAACAAACTGTTCTTTCATTTAAAAAATAGTCTTCCTGTAGACTAAGATAATTTAGAAGTTAGTTTATTATTTTCTTATCGTTTAGGTTATGAGTAATTAAAAAACATATTTACCTTCTGTTTTGAGAAAGTTAGTTTCTAAGTAAACAGTGTCTTAACAGGTTGAATTGTTCCAACTGTTTTCTAAAAGTTAAGGAAAAGCTATAACTATTTATTGTCTTTTATTACGTTATTTACTGTTAGAATGAATAGGCAAATTTTATTAATACTATTCAGAAATCCATGAAAAATTATAATTCATGAATGAAAAATTAAATGTAGCAAACTATTTATTTGAAATTACTTTCACCCACAAATAAAATGCATTGTCCAGTGCTTTCCTGTAGGCTAGTAAGGCCATGAAAGACTTTTGAAGAGAAGAAACTGATGAAAAGTGAGAAACAGAAAAGTAGCCTAAGAAAATATTTTCATTGTATAATAACAAAATTAAGGAGTTGGTTAGATGTCTGAGGAACAGGCCAGGAGTGGCGGCTCACGCCTGTAATCCCAGCACTTTGTGAGGCCGAGGTGGGCGGATCATTTGAGGTCAGGAGTTTGAGACCAGCCTGACCAACATGGTAAAACCCTGTCTCTGCTAAAAATACAAAAATTAGCCAGGTGTCATGGTGGGCACCTGCAGTCCCAGCCTTTCAGGAGGTTGAGGCATGAGAATCTCTTGAACCTGGGAGGCGGAGGTTGTAGTGAACTGAGATCATGCCACTGCATTCCAGCCTGGGCCACAGAGCAAGAACCTGTCTCAAAAAAAAAAAAAAAAAAGAAAAAAAAAAGAAGTCTGAGGAACTATGCTGAGATGCTGAGATGCTGAGCGCTGAGTCGGGAGAGGAGCTGAGAGCTCCTGAACTGATGTGTAGGGTGCTGGTGCAGAACTTTTCCTCCCAGCTCCAACCAGGAGCTTTCTTCCTACTTCTGTGATATCTTGCTTCTTCTCTGCCCTTGAGGATTTTATCTCCAAGAAACAGATGAGAAAAAGAGCAATTACATTTCACTGAATGCCTACTTGGAAAGTTTCTGGGTTTCATTAAAAGTAAAACAAACCAAAAAAGAGAGATGCTTTTAAAATTAATACATGTTATGTGCTATAGATAACTGGGGTAGTGCCACTGGGCTGTTTCTATCGATCCCTTTTACATTGTTCTACTTTTCTTTTTCCTATACCTACCGCCTTTGAATGCACACTATAATATGCTTATATGTGCAGTTTACTCTTTAGGTTCTGTATCTTTCTGCCAAAAATGTAAGCTCCACGAATGTAGGGACCTTTGCTTGCTTTGTTTGCTGATGTGTTCAAGCACTCATAAGAGTGCCAGGCACACAGTAAGTGCACAATAAATATTTTTAGACTGTTCTATAAAGAATGCATAGGATAAAAGGAATGGCTATTGGGAGATACTGTAATAGACCTGAGAAAGGATTTCTTTAAAATCAGGAAAGATAGAAAACCAATGGAATATGTTAAATTCTTTTTATCAGGCCTCTCAAGTTACTTAGACACAATACATTCAATAAATTCCAAGTCCTGCTGCTTCTACGCTTTTTTTGTTTGTTTGTTTTTAGGCAGAATCTCGCTGTCACCAGGCTGGATTGCAGTGGCGCGATCCCGGCCACTGCAACCTCTGCCTCCCAGGTTCAAATGATTCTCCTGCCTCAGCCTCCCAAGAAGCTGGGATTACAAGCACACGCCACCATGCCCAGATAACTTTTGTAATTTTAGTAGAGACGGGGTTTCACCGTGTTGGCCAGGATGGTCTCTATCTCCTGACCTTGTGATCCGCCCCCCCTCAGCCTCCCAAAGTGCTGGGATTACAGGTGTGAGCCACCGTGCCTGGCCTGCTTCTACTCTTAAAATACATCTCAAACACACTACTCCATTTCTATTTGTGTCATACTTTCAACAACCCTTTTTCTAGATGTCTCAACAGCTTCCTTGTCTTTTCATCTCAGGGGCTTACATCAAATAAGTCATCTTCAATCATTCACAGGCTTGAGCCGATTTATGTATTACTCTTCTGTGTTAGACATGGAGATAATGTTTATTAGCTGGTTTTACATAGTTCCTGCTTTCACGGAATTTACAGTTTAATTTGGCAGAAGGGCATTAAACAAGTAATGATCCAAATACCTATAGAATTATAATTCTAATTCGATGTTGGAAAGGACAGTTTGCCTTGAAGGTATAACTAGGGGAACTAATCTAGCCTAGAATATCAGAGGATAATTTCTTCCTGAGAAAGTGATGTGTATGCTGAGATTTGAGAGAAAGTAGGGCATTTCCCAAGGGAAGAAGGGGAGAAAGTCTTTTAGGGGGAACAGAATATGTTAAACCCCTGGGGTGGGAGGGCTGGGAGCACCATCATGAGTTAAAAATCTGCTTGGTTGAAACCAGGTGATGTATGACTTGAAGGGGCCTGATATGGATTTTAGACTTTATTCTAACAGCAATGAGAAGCCACAGAAGGATTTTACTTGAAGAATAAACTTGACCCAAATCTGTAAAATCACACTGCATGTATTGGAGTTTTCTTCAAGCCTCAGTAGCTCCCTAATGCCTGCTGGGTACAGATCTTAATAATATCTTAGCCTGTAACTCAAAATTGTACACGTTACTCATAGTGTTTAATCTTAGCTTTTTCCAATGATACACACTGGACTACCTCTGGCTCCCTGAACCACCTTCCTGTCCCTCACAGTCAATCTTCTGTGTTCTCCTCTCCTCTCTTCTCCTCTCCTCTTTTCTCCCCTCCCCTTACCCCTTCCCCTCCCCTTCCCTCCTCTCCTCCCCTCTCTGCTTCTCCTCTCTCCTTTCTTTCATTCCTTTCTTTCTGATGGAATGCCTATTCTGCCTTCTTGGTTTAATATAATCTGTTCCAAATATATCATTAGATTCAGATCAATTATTGTCTCATCTTTTTCTTTGAATCACTTTTACAGCATGTATAATATTCTTCTCATGGAATAGTGATTTTCTTTCTATCAAAACTCCATTAAAATACCTTTTCCTTAAGGACTATGTCTGATTCTTATTTGATATCTCACAAGAAATTCCCCATACTGAGCACATAATAGCATGTGCTTTGTGGGTGTTTGTGAAATAAAGTATCTAATACAGTCTTCCTGAATCCAAAGGAATGTGCTGGAAACATTCAGAAGATTATTGCAAACACTAAAACATGACAGTGGCCTTTTCTTTCTCAGCCCAAACAGGTAAAGGAGCAGGATAAAATATGCCTATGTGAATGTAAGCAGCCTTCTGGCTTCACTTATCTACTAATCCAGCCCAGACACACTCTAAGTCATTTTAATTTTGCCTTCTAACAGTTGAAAATGCCTTGTCCTCCTGATCTCCTAGTGTGGCCTTCAACCACTGACAATTTTTATTTCACGGAAAAAGCAGGAGACTGGGAGAAAACAGCCCAGGGTTCAAACTTGACTTCCGTGGCTAAAACCAAATTCTAAAACCCTTCAATTTGGCCTGATCATCTGTAAATGGACAGGTGACAAGGCTTGTAATGCTAAATAATGAGCAAAGATACATAAAGAACCTATCCTAGTACCTGGTGCATAAAAGGGGCTCAATGACCATCAATTCACTTACGGTATCCTGCCCACAGTCTCCTGGTTCAGTTGAAAATTTGTCTCTTTTTCTTCCTAAATCTCACTTCACCATCTTTGTTATTTATATCATTCATCCCGTCTTCTTCGGGATGTAGCTCATTAATTATCTCCTCCTTTCCCTCTCTCAGCGTTAGTCATCTTTTCCCTTGACTTATTCCTTCTGTTCTGCCTTCAAACATGCTCAGCTCTCTACATTCCCAAACATGTTATATTTTAGCAGCCATTTTACGCATTCATTCATCCAAAAGCAATGAAAAACAACATATGTGGACAATGCTAGGTACCGGGGCTATAAGAATGAATATAATACTGTCATATGTTTTGTACCATATTAGGAGAGACATGATATATAAACAAATCATTATTTAGTTAACATCATATAATAACCCAATAGCAACCCCTGAAAAGTTCTGTGGAAGCATTGAAAGGAGGCATTCATTTTGCCTGCAAGATTAGGGGTGTCCTCACACAGGAGGAGATACCTGAGATAGGTTGTGAGGCCATCGGTAGCGATTAGGAGGTATTTTATTTTGAAGGGCCAGTATTAGCAAAGGCAAAAGGTATTAAAAATTAGGACCTGCTAAAGAAGGGCAAATAATATAGAGTTGATTGTAGCAAATGGTGTCAGTTGAGTATGATCTTAATTGGGAGAACTTTGAAGTCTTCAGGCAATGGGAGCCATCGAAACATTTTAACCAAAGGAGTGATATCACTAAATGTGGCTTTTAGAAAGATAACTTTGGGTAGAAAGAAGAACGGTTGAAGAAAGGAAAGGTTAGAAGTAGAAAGTGCAGTTGAGAGGTGATTGCAATAGACAAGGCTAAGATGCGATTTGGCTTTTGCTCTACCACCATCTTCTCCATTGAACATCACCAGTCACATTGCTTCTCAGCCTCCTGGCTAAGCTCAGGTGTGACTATCACCAATCACATCCTATGGACTGTAGGATACAGTAAATTTCTCTTCAAAGTTTAGCCTGTTAACTTCCTTTAAAATTCAAGAGCGAGAAAAATTGTTAAGTACAATGAGTTCTGAGTTCCTCTTCAAAGAACTAATATGTCAGTATGTTCAACTTCCCTGTTCTTTGTTCTCCATTTTAAAGTTTGACTTCCTTGTTCTTTACCCTCCTTGCCTCTAGTTTCAGTAAACAACCCTCTCCTAGCCTCTGTTGCCTGTTCTGTCCTTAGGCATCCTTAGTCACCTGTTCTGTAACTGTCCCTCCCTGCCAAAACTGCTTACCCCACCACTCTGGCTTGTACCCTTGCTCTCTTTAAAATAGCCATTTGGAATTAGCTTAGACTGTGAGGTCTAACCCTAGCCTCAGGGTTAGAAAAGACACAGCAGTAGGGACTAGCTGGGTTAGGAATAAGACCCCCTTCCCCTCCCTTGTCCGGTGTGCTCTTGCCATTACTCCATCTGCAAGATGCAACCTTCTATAGAAGTAAATTGCCTTGCTGAGAAAATTTTTGCCTGAGTGCTATTTTCACTTGGTGGCACTGAGCATTTACTTACAACAGGACCAAATTAAATGGCACTTTCTCAGACCTCGACTTCCTTTGTTTGCAAGGTATATTTTATATCTCAAATCATCCAGTTCTTCTCAGATCTCCTTCCTGTCTTGGCTGCTGTGTCAGTGCACATAGCTCATTAACCTTATCACTCTTTCATTCCCGCATGGGTTCCTGCTTCGGTGAGATGGACAATTCATCCCGGTCTATTTTCTTATCCTCTCCGTGTTATTTTGCATATATTCCTACTCTCACCCATGTATTCAAGCATCCTTTCTAAGCAGATTAAAATCAAACATGTGACCTTTGTACCATTACTGCTTTAGAGCCTCCTCCATTTATGCATTTCCGAAGGTCTGCTGGATATTTCTGCACAGAAGCCCCGCCAGCTCATTGACTTTAGCATGCTGTAACTCTACTTCAAAGTCACGTTTCCTTGCATCTTCCCCAACAGTGCCACCTTTCTTCTTATCTCTCAAGTAGAGATTCAAAATCCTGAGCTGCACCTCTTACTTTTCTTTCATCACCTGCCACAATCTTTTTTTTTTTTTTTTTTTTTTGAGATAGTCTTGCTTTGTGGCCCAGGCTGGAGTGTAGCAGCATGATCTCAGCTCATTGCAACTTCCACCTCCTGGGCTCAAGGGATTCTTCTGCCTCAGCCTCCAGGGTAGCTGGGATTACAGGTTAATTTGTATTTTTAGTGGAGACAGGGTTTCACTGTGTTGGCCAGGCTGGTCTCGAAATCCTGACCTCAAGTGACCCACTCATCTCGGCCTCTCAACATGTTGGGATTACAGGCATGAACCACCGCACCAGACCACCTGCACCAATCTTAAAAACCCTCATGTTGCTTCTTCCTGAGCAATGGTTCTTCAGTCATTTCATTCTTTCCATCCCCACTGCTACTGTTCTAGCTACTTATTTTATTGACTCCTATCACATTTATCACTATACCATTCATGTTAGAGAAATTTGTGTATGCTCATCATATTCTCTAGATTTTAAGCATCATGAGGGCAGTATGTATCAAAGCTTGGAATGAAAATTCCTAATGAAGCTTGGAGACCTATCCTATCAGAATCCTGTCATGTAAGTTTATCCAACTAAGCTGTCAACTTCCCCTTGCCTTTTCCTCTTCCTCGTTCCGGAAAGCTCCAATGTGGAATTTGAGCTGAAGATCAGCCCAGTGCTTAAAATCACAATAGCTTAAATAGCTCTGTGGCCCTGGCCCACCTGTCTCTGCTTTTATTAAAGTACTAGGTTTCTTCACTTTCGAGACAGTATCCCCAGTGTGTGATCCTGAAATACACTTGAGGTACAAAGATTCTGTGTCTTGTGAGTTGTAGCAAGATGCCTTATTTGTAGTAGGCCATAATTATTTGCTGAATGACTAACAATTTATCTAATCTAATTGATTTCTAAGCCATGGATATTTGTATGTTATTTGTGTATTTTAATGTACATAATCATTAAAACATTAGCAAGTATTTTCTGCCCATTTTAACAGCTCATTACCTTCTATATCATGTTATATCCTGGTTTATATAAGAACATCTGTGTCTAATATATTCCTGTAAATCATCCTTGTTCATTTTCATAAGGATATTAGACTCAGCAAATACGTGTCATGTGGATTTTTATGTGCCAGCCTCTAAACATCACAAAAACTTCCCAGAACCAGAGATAACTGCACTGAATCAGCTGTTCCCAAGTTTACTTTTAACCATTGCTCAAATTAGATATCTATGAGCTCCCCTTAGAGTCCAATCCCAGACTGCCAGCTGCTCCAGATGTAAGGAGCTTTTATAGCCTTCAAACACATTTTATCTGTCATCATTTTCATCAACACGAATATCTTTCTCTTTATTCTCTCTCATAGAACCTGGTAAACAAGGAAAGAAAAAAGCTTGGCTTTATTGTAACTCCAAAGAGGTCAGTCTGTGGGGGAAAAAAACAACACAGCATGTCTCTCTTTGCATCTCTTTCCATGCAGTTCTTCAAAGGTTTGTCAACCACCACCTTAATCCATTTATTGAAGACGCCCAGTTTTCCAGGTGACCTTTTCTTTGGAATTCATTGGAAATGCAGCTTGAAGTGATAGAAAAGCAATGAAGAATGCAGGAAGGTTTCAGCGCTAATTTTGTCTCTACACATTAACAGATCATGTGTTCTGACCAAATTACCCACTTTTTCTCATCTGTAAAATGGGCAGTGATTTCGAGAGGGTTAAACATGAAAAATGATTATAACATTTTTAAATAACATAAGCTACAAATAAATTTGCATACCTTTTGATCCTAATCACAGGGTTGGGATGTACTCAAATAAGTTTGCCAAGATGTAAAGTAAAAGGATGCGCATTGCAGCAGCATTGACAGTAGGAAACAACTGGAAAAAGCTAATGAAACTGCGAAAAGGGAGCTGGAATGGAAACGATGAGACAGCCATATCGTGGGATATTATGGAGTCACTTTTTAAAAGTCGCATGGTTTTGCATAGCTTATAGGGAAATGTTTCCAAGGAGGAGTATTAAGAGGAAAAAGTGAGGCCAGGCACAGTGGCTCACACTTGGTATCTCAGCACTTTGGGAGGCTGTGCGGCAGGTGGATTACCTGAGCCTAGAAGTTCCAGATTAGCCTGGACAACATAGTGAGACTCCTCTCTAAAAAAAAAAAATATATATATGTATATATACACACACACACACAAGTGTATTTATATATATATACACACATGTGTATATTTAATATATATATGTATATACATGTCTATATGTGTGTATATATGTATATATGTATATATGTGTATATATGTATATATGTATATATGTGTATATATGTATATATGTATATATGTGTATATATGTGTATATATATATGTATATATGTGTGTGTATATATATATATATATACACTTTTTTTTTTTGAGGCAGAGTCTTGCTCTTTCGCTCAGGCTGGAGTGCAGTGGCACAATCTCGGCTCACTGCAACCTCCACCTCCCAGGTTCAAGTGATTCTCCTGCCTCAGACTCCCAAGTAGCTGGGACTACAGGTGTATTTTTAGTAGAGGTGGAGATTCACCATATTGGCCAGGCTGGTCTTGAACTCCTGACCTCAGGATCTGTCCTCAGCCTCTCAAAGTGCTGGGATTACAGGCGCAAGCCACTGCGCCCGGCCTGTATATATATTTTATAAAGAGTAAAAAGTGAGGTATAGAGCACTTATTTAGCATGTTATAAGGTATAAATAAGAAAAGAATGTGTGTGCACATAGGCTACTATATATATGCACAGATATATTCTGGACTAAAACATAAAACTGATAAAACGACCAACTTAGAATAGAATAATTGAGGACAGGAAGGTGTCATTACTTTATGTCACACATGTGTCTACATTTGTATACGTTTTATTTTCTTTATAAAAATAGCAAGAGTAACATGAATAATATAACAATGAGACTTTTTGATATTCTTTTGTATACATTTGTTTAAAAAACTAATATATAACCTGAAAATAAATGTAAAAAATTCTATAAAATTTCAGTGGATATATTGACATAAGCCTAGAAGTTCCAGACTAGCCTGGACAACATAGTGAGACTCCTCTCTAAAAAAAAAAATATATATATATATATATATACACACACACACACACGTGTATTTATATATATACACACATATGTATATTTAATATATATATGTGTATATACATGTCTATATATATGTGTATATATGTATATATATATGTATATATGTGTATATATATACATTTTTTTTTTTTGAGATACAGTCCTGCTCTTTCGCTCAGGCTGGAGTGCAGTGGCACAATCTCGGCTCACTGCAACCTCCACCTCCCAGGTTCAAGTGCTTTGTCATCATACAAAGAATACCAACATTCAGTCATAGACTCAAAGAAAAATTAAGTCTAGAAGATGTGCTGCTTGTAGTGATTTGGTATTGCGTAGGTTAATGCTATACACCGTATTGGGGAGAGTATGTAATCAGCTTTTATCAAGTACCTGCTGTTTCCTTTGCCCGCGAACACCTAGCGTGTAGGCGTAGAAGGATTGGAAGGCAGCTCTTGTTCATTGCATCATATTGCTTTTTAAAATCTAAAAAATCATTACTGGATAATACATGAACAAATATAGTATGATGTGGGTGGGGAAATTCTCCCCAGCTGTGCTGAGGCAATGAGCATGTGGATCTGGAAGAACAGCAGCCGGGCTGAGTCACCATGTCTGCCCCCTGAGTTGTTGGGTGAGGCGGCTGGACCTAGGGAATTCTGATGATTTGCCCAAGGTGAGCTAGATGAGCTGAACAGGGACTGTGTTTCTAATCAGCCCATTTCAGTATGGGGCTTTATCTGTGGCAACAAACATTCTGTGGTCAAGATGTGGGGAATAGACCCACCTGATTTAGTCCCCACAATACCATAGAAGGTGTTTATTTTATGAATAAAGATATTCAAAATCACAGAGATTAAATAATTTGCACAAAGACACAGGGCTAAATGATAGCAGAACTGGAATTTAAATTCCCATCATCTGACTCACTCCATTGTTTATTGTCTTAATGACAGGAGTGAAGATACACAAGTGGGAATTGATAAGGTGTGTAGGGAAAACAGTTAGCTGAAGGCTTGTTAAAAAAGCCGAGATAAATTCTTCTAGGTGCCAGTAGTATGACAGTCAGAAATGAATTCAGCAAGGGAAGGCAGAAGTCAAGTTGCAAAACCAGTGAAATGAAGATTTCCAGGAGACTCTATGGAGCTAGCCTATAAATGTTATGTTCAAATATTCTAATACCTATAGCCAAATAGTGGGAGTATTAATAAAAACCTCTACACCTTGCTTGCACTTCTTTTTCCCACAGGTCAAATCTGCAATCCACTTTAAGGTTAATGGCTGTGTCTTTGAGGTATATTTAGTGTGTTCACCTTTTAAGGGTCACACACATAACTATGATAACCTGATTTATCACCTATACTGTGTAACACTATCTTTTACTCCAAATGAAAAATTAAACTTCCTACAAACGCCATAAAATGCATATTAAAATATCATGCGCAGGGCGAATAAAAATTTTACATAATGACAGGTTTAATTTTGTTTATTCTGTTAGCATCTATTCTTGAAAACTGGGCCTCGAATTTCTCTATTTATGCTCCTAAATTCAGAATAGTCTAAAATGTCATTTTTATTATTCCTTATATTAGAGTGCTTAAAATTAAAAACATTCATCAGAAAATTGCTGTCTTTAAAACGTATCACCCAATATGGAATGTAAATATTAAATTTAAATATTTTAAAATTAAATTATTATTGAATTTATAATTGCATGAGCACAGTGTAGTTGGGTTATGTGTGGGTGGACAGCTGTGTTCTCAGGCAGAAATATGTCCCTTAACACCACTTTAAAAGCCACAAACCAAAAACCTTCAGCTGCCAGACTGAGGACAGAAAGGTTACCGAAAGCCAAAGAGAAACTGTCACTACTAGACATTTCGAATCAGTCCCTAATTATTGAAAGTCACTTTAAAATATATGGGCACATTGAATTTTCAAAACTGCCTTTATGGAACTAACAACCTAAGAATTAACTGATTTTTTTTCAGCAAAGAAACTATAAATAAATGCAAAGGAAGAAAGGATGGAATAAGACAAATACAGTGACTTGCACTCCCAGGTCTGAAATATAAACATACGACCATTTGATTTAAAAATAGAACTTGTATAGCTTTAGCACTCTAGTCAAAAATACATGTTGTCTTAATAAGATGGTAACAAACCCTTATGCGCAAGAAATAGACAATATAAACTTCATGTATGATGCCGGTTCTAGTTTGTAAATAGTAAATACTTCTTTAAATGTGTAGAGTGTCTCATGCATTTCAGAACATGACACGTTCATTGTTTCGTCTGAATCTTGAAACACGGAGGTACCTTTCTACTCATTCAAGCAGTTGGCCTCGCTCAGGATCTGCTCAGATCCCACTTGCTCTATGATTCCCGCGTTGGCCGCCCCAGATGGGCATAATTCTCCCTCCTCTGAGAGCTTCTGGAGGTAATGATCTCACAGGGAAATGGCATTGTCTTGTGTTTGCCTTTCCTTCCTTCCTTATGATGTATCTCTGAGTTGTCTCTCATGTCACCTTCTCTCCCTCTTCCCTTCTCCACGTCTCATCCCTTCACTGTAATACCCAGCACAGGACTCTGGCCAGGATTTACAACCAGGGTGTCTGTGGGCTGACATGCCTCTGTGTCCTGGCCTGCAGACTAGCCTTGTATGGTCTCTAGTGCTTGTCCGTGTTTACCTAACATTGAAAACCTTGGGAGATTTCATAGAAAAATCTGAATTTCTAGTTTCTTTTGAGGAAGTGGAAGATTTGGCTGCTCTGGGTTATTCTTACTTCATGGCACCAACTGGTTAGGGACACGTGGGAGCTTCCCTTTCAGGATTTGCCCACACACTCCAACTTGCCACAGTCCTCCTGGCTCCCTGTCGCACCCCTACTTTGAAGCATCATCATGAATTAGTGACTGCCACTTTTTTTTAATGACAGAGAAATACCTATCTGCACTCTCATTTCTATTAAAAGTGAGTTGACTGGCTGGGTGCAGAGGCAGGCGAATCACCTGAGGTCAGGAGTTCGAGACCAGCCTGGCCAACGTGGTGAAACCCCCATCTCTACTAAAAATAGAGTGTGGTGCCGTGTGCTGGGTGTGGTGGTGGGTGCCTGTAATCCCAGCTACTGGGGAGGCTGAGGCAGGAGAATCGCTTGAACCCATGAGGTGGAGGTTGCAGTGAGCCAAGATTGTGCCAGGGCACTCCAGCCTGGGCGACAGAGTGAGACTCCATCACAAAAAAATTAAAAAATAAAAAAATGAGTTGACCAAAGAAAGCATGAGGAAGCCTAGTACAGTGGTGGCACATGCCTGTAGTCCCAGCTACTCGGGAGGCAGAAGCGAGAGGATCGCTTGGGCCCAGGAGTTCCAGTCCAGTCTGGGCAACATAGCAAGACCCATCTCTAAACAAAAACAAAGCCAAGAAACAAGAAAAAGCAAGAAAGGCCATTGGATGATTCCCAATCTGTAGCCCTCATTTTCAATATGGCTTGGCCCTGTTGGCATTTGAGTTTGTGCTCTGTGTTAAAGCGAGAAACTTAGGAGCACACAGTCTGTGCTTCATCACTTACTTCTTAACTGTGAAGCCCACCCTTCTGGTTTCTCATCTTAAAAGGAGAATCTGAGGTAGTTTTTTCTTGAAGATTAAGTAAGGTAAGTAAGTAATAACTATCACTCCTGGATAATAATGCTCACATGTGCATTTTTGGCCTACAAAGTAGATAAACTGAATGTATCTAGTCCCCACTTTGTTAGAAACCTTCGGGAGAGTTCTCTTGTACAGGAGGAGACACTTGAACAGAGTTTGGAATATGAACTACATTTTACACAGCAACTTCAATTTCCATCTGACTGTCCACAACCCCTATAGACCACTGGAGTGCTTCCTCACTGATTTAAAGACTTACTATGCAATGCTGGAGAATCCAGACATTTTGAGGAAAACAGATGATGAACTTCTTAATAGAATCACATTGGTGGCTGCTTACCATTTATACACACCTTCCCAAATTGCCCTGCCTGCCATTTTATCTAGTGCCTTCAGGGCTGGAATTACTATGGAAAGTTATTTATTGGACAGTCTGATGTTGAGAGAGAACAGAACTTGCTTGTCACAGTTACTAGATATAATGAAAAGCATGAGAAATTGAGTAAAAAAGTGTGTACCACCCAGATCTGAAGAAGCTGCTGTTCTGAAACTGAAGTTGGAGCAATGTCATTCTGCTGAGCTTGCACTTAATGTAATTATGAAGAAGAGGAAAGGCTGTGAAGATAATGATGATGTCTCAAAGAAATCCAGACATGAGGAGGAAGAATAGACTGATGATGACCTGGTAGACTCTCTCTAGCCATTTCAAGTTGACTTGTCAATGTTAACTAATCAAGAGAATTAGGAAGCATACCAGGCTTTGAAGGCGAGCTGTGGTTGTGCCACTGCACTCCAGCCTGGGTGACAGAAGGAATGAATAAATAAATACATAGTATATCATATGAAAACATCAAAACGTTAAACATTTCTATTTGTTATCTAATTTTTTTCTTTCATAGTAGTTCATGTAAAAGAAAACATCTTCAAAAAAGCCAGAAAAAAAAAAAAAAGCTCAGCTCATTATCTGCAACATAGTGGGCATGTGTTGTTACTATCCTTATCATGTGTCACGTTAGGAAATCCTTCAGAACTGAGCTCTTCCATGGGGTCACCTCAGCAGCACAGGTTAGATTTGCCCAGCAGCTGGAATTCATGAATCAAGGCTGTGAGTCCTGGTCTAATATATATTTGTTAGATGCCTACTATGTGTCTGGCACTGTTGTAGATACTTGGTATCTATGTTGTAAACAAAGCAAATCTGCTCTTATGAAGGCTTACCACCAGTAAGTGAAGGAGATAAGAAATACGCACTCAAATATATATAATTATGCCAGGAACAATATGTGCTGTAAAAAATAAGGCAAGGCAGAAGAATAGAGAAAACACAGGAGCATGTACTATCTGTATTAGTCTGTTTTCACACTGCTGATAAAGACATACCTGAGACTGGGCAATTTACAAAAGACTTATTTGACTTATAGTTCCATGTGGCTGGGGAGGCCTCACAATCAAGGCAGAAGGTAAGGGAGGAGCAAGTCACATCTTACATGGATGGCGGCAGGCAAAGAGAGCTTGTGCAGGGAAACTTCCATTTTTAAAACTATCAGAGTTCGTGAGACTCATTCACTATCACGAGAACAGCTTGGGAAAAGACCCACCTCCTCCATGATTCAATCATCTCCCACGTGGTCCCTCCCACATCATGGGAATTATGGGAGCTCTAAGATGAGATTTGGGTGGGGACACAAAGACAAACCATATCACTATTTTATATAGCTTGGAACAAAGAGACGGTTCTCCGGCAGGGACCTGGATGCAGTGAAAGAGAGAATCATGGAGCATTTGAGGGAGGAACATGGCTGGCAGCCAGGACAGAGTGTTGTGACAAAGAGGTCAGTGAATGAGTGACAGAGACTTGAGAGTTTTCCAGGGGTCACATCCCTTTAGGCCTTGTAGGCCATAAACACCTAGATTTTAATTGTGATCAGAAATCCTTGGAATTGTCTTTTAAATTTTTTTATTTTTAATCTGTGTGGGCACATACTAGTTTTATATAATTATGGGGTACATGTGATGTTTTGATACAGGCATACAATGGATAATGATCAAATCAGAGTGATTGGGGCATCTATCACCTCAAGTGTTTATCCTTAGAATATTTTAATCTTGTAAGTTACATGATCCGCTTGGTTCTAAAAGGCTGCTAGGTGGGTCATAGGCTCTGGGGAAGAAAGAGAAGAAGCAGGAGAGAGTCAGGAGGGTGTTAGATCCTCCGTAGATCATATGAGGACTGATAGTGGCTTGCATCCAAAGGTGGTGGCGGTGGAGGATGTGAAACAGTCAGATCGTGGGGATGCTCTGGGGCTGCAGGCTTCGGAAGAGATCTTGGTACTTAAGACTATCAAGTTTTTGCAGTAAATATGGAAGTGGATATCAAGAGCTCAGTTTTCAACTTAAGTTTTAGATGCCCAAAGAACATCCAAGAGGAGATGTTGAATGGACAGTTATATACACATCTGGAGTTCAAGGGAGAGGCTGGGGCTAGAGATATAAATGGAAATCATTGTTTTATAGAGACAACATCTAAAGCCATGGAGTTGAACTCATCAAAGACTCAAGTGCAGAATGAAAAAGAAGAGGCAAGAGGATTGAGCCCTGGGTCACACACTTAGTCAGGCCCAGAATGAGGATGCATCAGTCAGATCAGAAGGTGTAGCCAGCACAGTAGGGGTAGAACCAGGAGGGTCCCTCCTCGGGGCCCCAGGTTGCATTCAAATCTTGACTTGCAAGGAAGGAAGCTTGCTTCCCAAGGTGATGTATTTTTAGACCAAAGGTGTTTTAGGTATGGAAGGACCTTAGCAGCAATATTTTGCAAGTCCTGCACTTTACAGAAGTTGAGACTGAGACACAGGGAGGTTAATTACCCAAAGTCACACAGTAATTGGTTTGAGTTGATTAGGGATGATGTGTTCTGTTGGAGAGATGACAGGCTGGGCCAGAGGTGAGTATCGCCTAATGAAGCTGGAATTGCTACCAGTCACTCCTATCTCTAGCCAAGAAAAGGAGGGGACAGGAACAGTCGCAGGCATCAGCTGTTGAACTTGTTTCTTAGAAATTCAGACTCTTACAGAGCACTTTCTGTATGCATAATACAATTCTAGACACTGTTCAACTGCAGAGTGAGAAGGTAAATGTTCTTTCCTCCCAGGTTATTTTTTTCTTCAAATTGGTGGAAGAGTTGAACAATCTATAGCAAATATATATACATACATAAAAACTAATTCAGAAATTGAGTGTTTTTTTTAAATCAGAAATTAAGTAGATTTTAAAGCAATATAGATGCTTCCTTAAGAGAGTGTGGTGAATAGGATCCCTAGTACTAGGTGGGGCATCCAGTGACTATTTGTTGAGTAAATTAAGGCCTTCTCTTTTCCTCAGTAGGAAACCACTCATGGGATAAAGCAATCAAACTGTGAAAGAATAGAAGCATTTTTCCCCAAACTTAAAATTAAAAAGTTATATTCCTACAGCTGATGCTGAAATCAATACCAATTGTAAAACACAATGTTCTTAAATATTCTACAATGAATGCTACTTTCAGTTAATCTTCACCTCATCACTCAGTATCATGTGAAAAAACTTCCTGTTTTCCAAGAGCACATGCTTTGAATATCTAAATGTGTGTGTGTCTGGATAACATGCATTAGGTATTTATCCTAATGCTCTCCCTCACCTTGCCCCCCACCCCCTGACAGGCCGTGGTATGTAATGTTCCCCTCCCTGTGTTCTCATTGTTCAATTTCTACTTATGAGTGAGAACAAGTGGTGTTTGGTTTTCTGTTCCTGTATTAGTTTGCTGAGTATGATGGCTTCCAGCTTCATCCATGTCCCTGCAAAGGACATGAATTTATTCTTTTTTATGGCTGCATAGCATTCTATGATGTATATGTGCCACATTTTCTTTATCCAGTCTATCATTGATGGGCATTTGGGTTGGTTCCAAGTCTTAGCTATTGCAAACAGTGCTGCAATAAACATACGTGTGCATGTGTCTTTATAGTAGAATGATTTATAGTCCTTTGGGGCAAAGACTTCATGACGAAAACACCAAAAGCAATTACAAAAAAAGTCAAAATTGACAAATGGGATCTAATTAAACTAAAGAGCTTCTGCACAGCAAAAGAAACTATCATCAGAGTGAACAGGCAACCTATGGAATGGGAGAACATTTTTGCAATCTACCCATCTGATAAAGGTCTAATATCCAGAATATACAAGGAACTTAAACAAATTTTCTGCTCTTTTAATAGGGGTTTTTTTGGCTCTTTTAAGATACACAAATATACCTATCTCCAAATTTTATATGTGTGTGTGTGTGTGTGTGTGTGTGTGTATGCTCACATGCACATGCATTTACCTCTTTATTGAGAACATATGGACTTCCAGATTTTTATGCAAAGCCATACGTTTATGTCTGGCATCATATGGCTCTAATTCGATTAACACTATCCAGTCCTGTAATGTACTTCTTTGTTACATATTATCTAAGTCATATGAGTGAAAATTCCCATTACAGAAGAGGGGAAAAAGAACTTACTAAATAATCCTTTTGCAGTTTTTTTGGGGGGGAATGAAGGATGTGAAAACTTGATAAAAACATAAAAATTTACTTTATAATAATAATTTGAAGACTCTGATATACCCGGTATTTTTGCTGGTATTTTATATTTTAATCCATAACTTTACACTAAACAAGATCCAAAAGTGGGAAAACATTGCGGTGAAATTCTGTGATTTTAAATATAGCGGGCAGCTGGAAAGAAAGTGGAAATGTGTGTGCTGATGTGAGGGGTGTGTTAGGGGCTTTCAGCTGTGAGTATTTTCAGTAAATATCTGCAAATATTATAGAGCACATGCCATGGAAGAAAGATCATAAATCTCATAGACTCTCACGACATATTGAGTAATTTCCATTGGAAATCTCTAAAATAATTCTTGTAGGCAGGATCAGAGGCTCATCTAAAGAACTGTTTTGGCCAACACTGATGCCTTTTCCTTTCATTTGGGAGATCAAATATTGAATTTACCCTCAAAGGTGGATCCCATTCTGGGTAGCCCCAGAGGACAGGCTGGAGGCTTGGTTTTGGTTGGGTTTTTCCCTTGTGGCAGAGGAATTGCAAAATTTATTTCAAGATCCTTACTAGGGTGGCGTGAGTAGTGGATATGGTCACTCCATGAGTGACATCACCAGGTGACTTTGGCCGTGTGATTCCATCCAGCATTTTGATTCATCATGACAGACAGGCTCATATATTTTTTTTTGGTACAGAGGTGGAATATACGTGGGGCCCCTCACACCATTAGAAGTTTCTTAGTTATAGAAGGGCTATGATTTTGGGGAGGAAGCTTAGTGTCAAATTCTTCTTGTCCCTTGATCATTGAGAAGGTTTGCTGCATGTCAGCATCATTGGTTTCCTCTCTGTACCTAAAAATTGGGCTCCAATCTGAAAGAAAGTTAAAAATATGGAAGTCTACTTGCCTTGGAGAAAATGATGGAAGTGGGAGTGTGTGCACACGTAGGCAGGTGCACAAAAACTCAGGCAGCAATAGATGCCTCTCATTGAACTGATTTGCCACTTGAGAGAGAATAAAGAAACTAGCAATATCCAGATGTTATAATTCTGTTCTCAATGATACTACTGGCAGCTCTGGTGCTCCGGGGGAAAGGGAGGGAGCAGGTTTCTCCTGTGGTGAAATCACGGAGGAGAAAGACGGAAGCCTATTCTTTGTTGCACTTCACACTGAGTGCTTTACACAGAGCAGAGGCCCAATTAATGCTTGTGGAATTGAATTTATTGAATTGCACTGAAGGAAAAAGAGGACTCAAGGGGCTTGGAGACTTCAAGAGTATATTGCAAGAGGGTCAGTTTCAAGTCGAGACTGAAATTCTAAATCTCTAGATATGTCTGTTGTGAACTGGAGATATATATATAGGTATAGCTTAAATGGGAAACAAACAACAAATATACATATTGGAACTGCTGAATGTTTGGTATTGGACCATATTTATATATGATATGTGAAAGAATATACTGATTTTCAACTAATATTATTTTAATACATCTTGAGTCAAAATTTATTTACTTTCCTTTAAGTTTTTGTGAAATTTTGAAGGATGATAACCAGGCAAAGTGATTAAAAATGACATATTTTTTTACTTAATTAAAACTCTTAATGGAAAAAGTTTTTCCACTAAATTTGAAGAGTAAGTTAAGCTATTTTTGAATCTAAATTAATCTAAGAAGCCAAAATATTTTTGGCATTGGCAATCAGGATGCCTTTAAAATGTTCTCATAAATCAATGAAGATTTAAGATCTTCCTCAAATTTTGAAGATAAACTCATATTTGGGCTGTGATGAAGTGTGAAAAATTTCAGCATAGAAGTTGTTATTTTCATGAATTTATGAGTGTGTGAGAACATCTCTCTGCTAAATTAATTATAGCAATAAATACTACAACCAATATAAAATGAAAGGTTAAAAAATTTGTCCTAAAATTTTTAAAAATCAAGAAAAAAGGTCAGTGGGAAAAAAATAGGTTTACTTCAAGAATAAACCATTCACGGTAGTTGTTAAAAATACTGTTAGGATCCTATACAAAAAACATAGCCTGTAATCCCACCACTTTGGGAGGCTGAGGCGGGAGGATCACGAGGTCAAGAGATTGAGACCATCCTGGCCAACATGGTGAAACCCCGTCTCTACTAAAAATACAAAAATCAGCTGGGTGTGGTGGTGCACGCCTGTAGTCCCAGCTACTCAGGAGGCTGAGGCAGGAGAATTGCTTGAACCCGGGAGGCAGAGGTTTCAGTGAGCTGAGATCCCGCCACTGCACTCCAGCCTAGTGACAGAGCGAGACTCTGTCTCAAAAAAAACCCAAAAAACAAAAAACAAAACAAAACAAAACAAAAAACAAAACAACAAAACAAATTTAAAAAAACCCTCATAAAGAATTGGGTAAAATTAGTTTAAAAATTGTTGGTTTTCTTTCACTTTTTTGTAAATACTGTATCAAATATTTTTCTTTCTATGTTTCTCTAATTCTTGTAGTTCTTAAATATTCCTTAATTTTTAAATTTATAAGCAAATAAAAGCAAAATTAAATTCTTTTACCTAAGTCTTAAGGATAAAAAGACAATATATACCTCAAGATTTTTTACTTTTAACTTCTGAGATAACATGTGGACCTAGAACTGGTCTTCTAATTAATCTAGTACTTTCAGTTCAAAATATTCAAAAACTGTTAAAAGAAGAAGACAGTGTTAAAAGTGACATAAAAAATCACATGATTTTTACTTATTTTCTCTGGAAAAAAAAACATTAGCCCAAATTATTGGTATTATTTTTAGATTAAATCTTTGAAAATATTCAGTATAAATATTTTAGAATGTAGAGAACAAAAATCTCCATTACAATGAATAATACGGTAATGTAAAATTGTTGCTTTTTTTTTTTTACAAATTGTTAAATAATAAAAGTTAAATAATACATTAAAGACTACCTTATAATTTGGCAACTGCTTCATCATTTCAGCAGAATGTTCTTTTTTTAGAATCAGTAAACAACAAAATAAAAGATGTAATTGCAGTATCTCCAAAATACCACTTACTTTGAAAAATAGTGAATGAAATGCATTTAATGGTAAAAATTTTGAAATATTATTACAAGCAGAAAGTTTGGGCCCTTGGAATCACATACACATGACAGATGAAAAATATTAAAGGAGGTATTTACCACAAAGAATATTTTCCCAACAGAAATTTAGAAAGGGGTCTGGTCTGATAGAGTAATGGGTTATATGAAAACCTTCAAACATCTTAATTCAGAAAGATGAATGCCAGGAAGCTTATTGAGTTGGGGGAGTTCAAGTTTGCTGATTAGAACACATAGCAATATACATTTCAGTGGGACCAGAGAATATTCTACTGATCATGAAAATGTGAATAAGCAAAGTTGATGGGTCTTAGACCACCTTCACTTTCCTTTCCTTTATGTTAATAATCAGAGGAAATTTAATCAGTGGGAAATATAAACCATGAACAGGCTTTAGATATAAATATAGAAGAGATGAGTAAAAATGTAGAACAAAACAGTAAAAACACCTAGAATAAAACACTGGAATTCGGTAACTATTTTATTATCCGTTGACAGAAATATCACAAAGATGTGTGTGTGTGTAGCTACAGATGTGTTGACTCACCTACTACTGTTTTTTTCAAAGATTATATTTAAAAACAAGCAATGAAGTACCACTAAAGTATTTTTAGTATGAACTGATCCTTTTCCATTTTCTCTTTTCAATGAAGTTGGATTGCATGAAGTGAATAAAGCCGCTTTACTTGATCTTATCAGCCTACAGCAGATGAAGAAAGAATTTCTAATGGATCCTACATCATTGACTGCAGTTGTTAGAGAAATAGAGAAATAGAATCGTTGGTGAGTCATATGGCTCTGACACTGCTCTAATGCGATGGCAGTTTTGGTGAGGATTTTGATATTTAATGAGTGAATAAGGGCAGAGCAAGTCTTTTAAGCCCATTTCTGATGGAAGCATAACCATATAAGTTTAGAATAAGAAAAGAAAAGGAGGGGAAGAAAGAATGAATAACTTTATTGATCAGATAATGCTGAAGGCATTAGAAGATGCCAACATCAATACAGTTAATAAATACATTGTTTACACAAGTGTGTCACTATCACTGGCCGGCATAAAAACAGTCCTTGCCCAATAGTATTTCCTCAAACACTTGAAATTGAAGAAAATAAAGCTCAGTATTTCCAGTGATCTCTAACTTTCAGATTTAGATGTAGATGATAAACTTTTTGAATCAAAATCTTAGATCAATGCTATGAATTTTGTTCTTGCAAAGCTGTAAGAAAACTAAGATGCTTCTAAATTTTAACTTAAAGTCAGTATCATAAGAATGCCAAGTTTAAAAATGGAACAATGCTCTACCTTTTAGTTAGTATGAAATTAGTTCAGAAGAGACTAATTGGATAGTCACTTGTAAATGTATTCCTGGATACACTTAGCCAAGAATGATGGAGGAGCTCTTCTTTTGACTAATAACACATTTCATGCTCTTTAGTATGTCTTTATATCTCCGTCAAAGCTAAAATCAACGAGGTATGGATAAAAAATGGGCTGAATATTGGAAGATGCCAATAAGACCCATTCCACTAACCCCTTCATTTGTGCCAAAATAATGTTTGAAATGCTGAATTGATGTGCTGAATAATTTGTTTGAACTGCTAGGCTACAGATCTGGGGGCAGAACTAGTGAAAAATAGCCAGCTTTGGAGCTGGCCCACTGAAGGGAAGAAGGAACGATTGGGCTAGAGTGAATCCCTATGGAGGAATCGAGCCTTTTCAGGAAGGGAATGTCAGGGTGAAAAGAAGGAGTTCTTTTTCAGGGCTAGGATGGATAACAAAGGCTGCATGCACAAGGTGGGTAATAGAATTTCAATTTCTGAAAGATGACTTCCAGGAAGAAGGTCTCCCCCAGTGTGGAGACATATCTTGGGGTTTAAATTGGGCCCTCACCCTGTAAGAGGTCTGTGATGCTGCAGATTCTTTCTACCAGGCAAGGTCTCCTGGGATTAATCAGAGCCCAGCTGTGTGGAGGAGGAACAGCTGGAGCATCTGGGCAGGGGCTGGCCAAGGGCCTGGTAAGCTGGTGTCTACTGAGAGACAGCATTCCTTCGGAACACCTAAGCCCACTGCTGTAGCAGCGAAGAGAAGGGAGCTGGAGGCCATAAGCCCTGGTCTTCCACTCTCATCAAATACACCCCAGTGGTCAATGCATGCCTCCATTTTTTGTGAGAATCCTCATTTCTCATGTGTGTGCATTTAGCGTGTACTACGGCTTCGGATGGTTCACACTTATTATTTTCTCACCTGGCTTTGAGATGCATCTGGGGAAAGCTGGTGCTGTCACCTTTCAGGAAGAAGAGCAAACGCTAAATTTTAATTACAAGAAATACCAGGATGTCTTTGAGAACATTGTTCTTACCTTCAGTAAAACTTTTCGGTTCTTTTAAAAATCCTTTGCACGGTATCTCAGAATCACAAATTTTAATTTTAAAAGGGATCATCATGATGAGTTT
Source organism: Symphalangus syndactylus (assembly GCF_028878055.3). Taxonomy (NCBI): domain Eukaryota; kingdom Metazoa; phylum Chordata; class Mammalia; order Primates; family Hylobatidae; genus Symphalangus; species Symphalangus syndactylus. The sequence continues at coordinate 155,080,657 of NC_072426.2, read as the reverse complement.
ATTCAACACTTTCATTTCATAGGCAACAGAATGGAGGTCTAGAAGGATTAAGTGACTTACTTAAGGTCATTTTTATAGAAATGAAAAAAAAATCTTGAACAATTCTCTAGCTTTCAGATTGGAGGAAAAAGACTATTTATTCATTAACTTCCCAACAAATCACTCACCCACTGTCCTAAAGCCCAAGGCCTGCTCTCTGCCGTGGATACCCACTTTCCCTTGATTCAGAACTTGACAGTAAGTGGAGTGGGGAGAAAAGCCTATTAAAGGCTATGCTCTTTAAACAGAGTGCTTACATTTTAGACACAGTAGGAATAACAGTAGAGAAGGCAATTAGCAGGTGGAATGTCAGGAAGTGAGTCTGTTCTATGAAGAAAAACAACTACCTTTAAACAGTCAAAGAAAGCTTGGGTATATAACATACTTTTGCCAATGGAGACACAATTAAAATAAACTTTGAGGTGGGCATGGCGGAGGGGAAAGGTTTATATAAAGAATACAATCAGGCTGGGTACAGTGGCTCACACTTGTAATCCCAGCACTTTGGGAGGCTAAGGCAGGAGGATCACCTGAGGCCAGGAGTTTGAGACCACTCTGGCCACATAGTGAGACCTTGTCTCTATAAAAAAATTAAAAAATTAGCTGGATATTGTGGTGGCATGCCTGTAGTCCCAGCTACTCAGGAGGCTGAGAAGGGAGGATTGTTTGAGCCTGGGAGTTCAAGACTTCAGTGAGCTATGACTGCACCACTGCCCTCCAGCCTGGGCAACACAGCGAGATCCTGTCTCAAAAAAAAAAAAAAATCAGCCAGATAGAAAGTTGCACAGAAAAGATGGAAAGATGGAAAAATTGCGAGACTGGGAACGCGAGTGTGTACTGAATGAGGGTGCTTAGAACTGCTGTGTAACTGTGTATGCTGAGATAATGTTTATTACTGGAATAGCTAGTGATAAGTTAATTAGGATATCTTATATAGTTTGATTCAGAAGGAAACTTATTGTTTGCCTCATGGAATGACCTAAGCCTTTATAGATGTTTAAATTTGCCAAAATACTAATTTTGATTAGGCCCTCACTAAAAGATAAAAAATAGTCAATAGACACATACTTATACAATACAAACACATTATTTCCACTGACAGGGAATGAAATCCAACAGTTAGTACGTATTTATTAATTTAACAGCATATGTTAATGTATTAAACCTAACCTCCTGCTTATTAGAATGAAATGAATGAATGTTATTAGAAATAACATTATAGGTCAAGCAGAAGATAGCCCTACACAAGATTCTTGCTGAATAAATACATAACTATGGCGGATTGACTTTCTAAAGGAGACATCAATCGAAACAAGTGATTAAAATTGACAGTGGAATTGAACAAATGACTCTAATTAATGAATTTTCTAATATTTTTCATGTTTATAAACATTAGCCCCGTTTGCACACTGTGTGCATAAATATGCATGCATTACAACCAGTGACATCCATAACTGGATGCAAATCACGCTCAGACACCTACTCTGTGGCATCCGTGAATTCTGACATATCATTCTATCGTAAGCTGGAGAAAGTTCTAATTTCCCTGTTTTTTTTTTTTTTCTGCCACTGACTTGGAGACTGTTGACTTGGCAAAGCCCCTAACCAGTTCTCAGATAAAACTGACCATTTACAAGACATCAAATCTTCTGCAGCTTTGGATTAGGGTTCTGACCTTAACAAAAGAAAAAGTTCTACTTTCAATCACTTCTTCTCGTTATAAATATGATAAATCGATGGCTGTTTTGCTCATACTCCCTGACAGTAGTAAGATAATGTCACTCTTCAAATAAGTTCTTACTTATTGGTTACCTTTTGATGGGTTTATCAGCTGCCAACAAATAATGGAGAACTATTTTGGTGAAGCCAGTCATGCCAGGCCTGTAAATGATAATATCTCTGTGTGAAGTCTGAGCAGTACAGGTAGGTCTCCACGGCACAAGGTTCTGAGAGAATTAGAGCTACCTTCATGCTCTTACTTTTATCACTAGCCCTCACGTAATTACGGTAGAAAGTGCCATTACTCATGACATCATTACTGCTAATGATGACCAGAATATAGGCTTAAGTTAAAGGGCAGCGTTGCTGCTTCATTAGGAAGTCTTAAATTAGTAACATCATCATTGCCTCATATCCTATTAATGAAGACCAGCTCCTTATCCAAAAACATGAGAAGCTCATAGTTGGTGACATTCTCTTTGCAGGTGTTTAGTTTTAAAACTGTGTTTTCTTCTTACCTGCTAGAACTCTATTTTTTTTTCAGCTTCTCAAAAATGTAGACAGGATTAACCAAGCCTGTTTTTTCCCTCCTACATATAAAATACAACATTTTATGTTTGATGTTTGTTTATTGGTAGTTTTATGAGCAATAAAAATGCTTTGCTAAGTGTATAGTTCTCTAAAATATACATATTTTAAATGGATAGGAAAAATTACAAATTATTTCAAAGCCTTTGGTAAAATATTGGGATGGCTCTGTATAGTGTGGGACTGTCTTGTGTTGCTAAAACATTTTAACCTACAGCTGTGCTCTCCTATTCTGATTAATCATTTAAAAACCAAATACAGATCAAATGTAGAAACGAGACCAAATACTAACAAAAGCATTTTCCTTGCATATTCACGAGAACATTTCATTTGGGATTAGTAGCTTCATAAAAGCACAAATATAAATGTCAATGAATTTTATATTACACAGATGATATTGCAGAAGCAAAAATCTTTGCATTTATTGATACCTAATTTGGAAACCACAAAATACTGGATGCATCCTAAGAGGAATGGTGGGGGTGGGGGGGCAGGGGAAAGTGGAAGTAGAGATGCCTGCCTGTATATTTTTGAAATGTGTCTTAGATGACTGTAATTTATTAGCTATATTATCATAACATTAACATTATAATAATAATTAACATTCAGGTCTATTACATAGGTGTATAATTTTAGTGGGCAGAATAATGCAAAACAAGTTCAGAGTGTGGGTTCATGAGTGGAACCCCACTTGTTCTGTATTTTTGCCTGGAGTTACATGAGAATGTAGACATTAATTCTTACATTTATGGAACACCGTTTTTATCATTTAAATTCATTTTTATTCAGTCTTTTTCATTTAAGCATGCTTCAATGTATTTATAATAAATGAGAATACATATAAACCTTCCAGAACATCTCTGGGAATACGGAATTATATTAATGACACTCTTAATGTCATTTATTTGACATGGGATCTGATTATGCCATTAAAGACCTAGTTCCTCTGATACTCACACAGGGATTAGAAATAACTGAATTGGGGAAACATCCCAGAAACTAGGAATAGTTATTTTTAAATTCAATGGTAGAATTCACACTTTTAAAATGGTACCATTCACCATTCTTCCTCTTCTGGAATGTTAAATCTTGTTTGAGAGGAAATTCATATATTTATGATAAATTAGCAAACAATTTGGAAGCAACCTAGAATATGTATAGAGAGTTTCAGCCTATATGTGTCATTCAGAGGCAATTCAGAACATGAGAAAAACCACCGTGGGCTCATGTTAATTCAGACAAACTTCATGGAGAGGGAAAATTTTGAGCTCAGTATTAAAGATGTGTAGGATTTAGCAGAAACAGAGAGAAAAAAGACTAGGAGTGAATCAGAGCATGTGAGGGGCCAAGGTGGCTAGGAGTGCTCTAAGAGGCAAGAAACCATTCCTCTTAGGATGCCTCAAGAATGTTCCAAGATGGAGGAAGTAAACTGGGGCCAGTTCATATGGATCCTTAAAGTGGGGTTGAAACTTTCAAATTTATTCAAATATGCAAAAGAAGCTAATATAGATTTTTAACAAATGGAATACATGGTGAAAATGACTCTATTGTATAACCACCATTAAATAAAATGGTGACACTCAGAAACTAGGTAGCTACTATTAAAAATGAGAAGTAGGCCGGGCGCGGTGGCTCACGCTTGTAATCCCAGCACTTTGGGAGGCCGAGGCGGGCGGATCACGAGGTCAGGAGATCGAGACCACGGTGAAACCCCGTCGCTACTAAAAATACAAAAAATTAGCCGGGCGTGGTGGCGGGCGCCTGTAGTCTCAGCTACTCGGAGAGGCTGAGGCAGGAGAATGGCGTGAACCCGGGAGGCGGAGCTTGCAGTGAGCCGAAATTGCGCCACTGCACTCCAGCCTGGGCGACAGAGCGAGACTCCGTCTCAAAAAAAAAAAAAATAAAAATGAGAAGTAAAGTCACGATGGTAAATTAGAGTAACCACAGTATGACACGAGAAGGAGAAATAAACCAGAAACTTTGCGAAGCATGTATACTAGGACACAGTGGCTACCTGAGTGTGGGATGGGAGAGAGATGCAATAAAGTTGACTTCAAAATATGCAATTAATAGAAACAAGGTACCATAGGAGACAGTCATTGAAATAGGAAGTGCCTTTGTGTTGGGCTGCAACAACAAAATCCCACAAACTATGTAATTTGCAAAGAAGAGAAATTTATTTTTCACAGTTTTGGAGGCTGGGAAGTCCAAGATCAAAGCATTGGCAGGTTTGGTGTCTGGTGAGCGTCCAGTCTATCCTGGACAAATGCTATGTCCTCACATGGCAGAATGTCAAAGGGTAAGAAGGTCGAATTCCCTCTGTCAAGTCCTTTTTGAAGGGTACCTAATCTTATACACGAGGAAGGAGTCCTCATGGCTTAATGGCTTAATCACCTCTTAAACAACCTCTCCCCTTTCCCCCATACTATCACATTGGCAACACCTGCATTTTGGAGGGTACACATTCAGATCATAACAAAAAGTTAGACAAAGGATTCATTTTTGATCATGGCATACAGTAGATTTGACTTTACAAACATGACCACCTGATTGGACATATTCTGTAAACAACTGGAAATAAATGAAGGATAAAGGCATGGGCTGAAACTGCAGGTTTAATAATGAGCATATAGGTGATAGTTGACATGGCAAGAGTGGATGAGCAATCTAAGGAATTGGATAAAGAAAGAAAAGTAGAGCAAGAGTAGAAAGTCTGAGAATTTGATCTGAAGAGAACTGGTAGAAATAGAAGCAAGAAAGGAAAGGAGGTAAAGAAAGAGAAAATAAGAAAGGTATTAGGATGGCTAAGAGAAGCCAAGGAAGAGGTTGTGAAGGAGGGAATCATGGTATCAAAAGCTGCAGAGATGGCAGGTGCTGAGTGGTAGGAAAGACCATCTGGATTTGTACTACAGGGGTTGTAAATATTAGATTAACTGGGTTGTTTAGGAAGGGAATAATTCAGTGCAAATGTTAGTTTCTTAAGATGACAAGGCTTCAATTTATATTTTAGATGCATTTTCCTCCTATTAGGGAACAAGTAGCCAACTCCTCAGTTTGTTTCTCATTGGAATTTAGCAGTTTAGCTGAACTAATTTACGTTTTTGAGCTTATGAACAGCTGCAACTTTGTATTTAAATTTCATCTGCTCTCTGTCCTACTTAATGTTCCAGTAACAATCCATCTTACTTTCAAGTCTGACAGTTTCATAAGGGTATTGACCACCCACAGAGAGTATGCCTTCAAAAGGGAAAGCCCTTTAAGAGCTGTGTTGAGTGAAGCAAAAATGCTTAGACTGTAGTCAATACTATTAAAACTGAACTGGTATAAGTGCAGTGATTCAGAAGAATTAGTTCCATTATTTTTACCGATGCTTCAGGAAAGCAATAGCATCTGGGAAAACAATAGAATTTAGGGCACTGTGATGGTCATTGGGATACTATGCTCTGTGGTTGAACAACCCACTAAAATATTTCAGTAAAAGTGCAGTTAAACACACAGAGCTGAAAACTTCACCAACCCTACAGACACTAATGATTTTCCATATAAATTGTTGGGGCCCCTTTAAGTAAAAATAATGAACAAGACTATATTCTGCTTGCTTTATAATAGACACTTCTGATAAGAAGTGATTTCATTCTAATAATAGAGTGGGGGCACAGTTTAGTCTAACATGTTAGAATAAATTGCTTGATTTTAATAATTTTAAGTGCAAAAATTTTTTTAAAAGCCCACAATGAATATTGACATTTAGAAACCTCTTAATAGTAGCATAATTCCTATATATAAAGCTAAGATAGTAAGGGATCTATTTTTTTCTTCTTTCAACTGAGCAGCTTTGTATTTTAGTAGTCTTTTTTTTTCTTTGAAAACCAGATTCCCATTTATAAATATTTCTGAATCAGGACAGTACTCCTTTAAATTAAGTGTGTTCCTGAAGTGACCCACATCTGGCCATCAGGTAACCTGTATCAGGTAGTGCCACATGTTCACAGTCAACCCCAGCATGCACCCCTTGGGCTGATAACTAAAATGTGACAATTCTGATAATTAAACCACCTAAAGCTAGTGGCTGATGTCTTGCATTAATTCAAAACAGCTTAAGGTGAAACAGCGCACTATTCAATTACCAGAGACATGACTGTATATGCTCTCAACCATGTTGGCATGGCTTTCCTCAGTTCCACTAAACCTCATACCTGACAAGCACTCTAATTTAAACAAATAAAGGGGGTGGCTGATGGATTGTAGCCTGCTTAATCTAACTATTAGTCCCTCTGAAGACTTCTCTTGATTAGCAAGGCTGAGTAGGTCAGAGGATGACATTTTCCAATCAACCTAACATTCACGGAGAAATTATGTTTTTCTGTATCATTCATTAACAGCTAGTGGAATTCAGATTTTTGGCTTATAAGGAAGATCCCAATTAATTAAAATAATGAAGAAGAAAAATAAAAGCAAATTATTTTATACTGGAGTATAGTTTTAATATTTATATGCATAGATTCCGTCAGCAGTAGAGGATATTAGGATTTCCACACTCTTCCCAAAATGCAACCAGAAAATACTACAATGGAAGGCACACTTCCAAGGATTATAGTTTTCTGTATCTTTGTTGTTCAAAGCAAGAGCAGTCGTGAAGCACCTCACTAATTTGATGATTCATTTATAATCATTGCCCGTTCAATTAAATTGTTCACACCTCTTCTCTACCACCACTACCACGATCATTAAATAGTATTGACTGCATGCCAAAAACAGCCTCAAAAAGCATACCATGTGTGCTAGGCTGTTCTTGCATTGCTGTAAAGGAATACCTGAGGCTGGGTAATTTATAAAGAAAAAGGGATTTATTTCTGCTTACAGGTCTGCAGGCTATGTGGGCAGGGTGGTGCCAGCATCTGCTTCTGGTAAGGTCCTCAGGAAGATTCTAATCATAGCAGAAGGGAATGGGGAGCCAGCATGTCACATGGTGAGAGTGGAAGCAAGAGAGCAGGCTGGGAATGGGAGTGCCACACACTTTTAAACAACCAGATCCCATGTGAAGGCACGCATCACCACGGGGATGGTGCTGAGCCCCCCATGAGGGATCCGCCCTGTGATGCAATATCCCCCACCGGGCCCCACCTCTAACACTGGGCATTGCGCTTCAATGTGAGATTTGGAAGGGACAAATATCCAAACCATGTCACCACGTAAGTGTAGTGTGATGGTTAATTTAATGTGTCAACTTTAGTGGGCTAAGGGATGCCCAGGTAGCTGGTGAAACAGTATTCCTTGGTGTGTTGAGAGGGTGTTTCTGGAAGAGATCAGCATTTGAATCGCTGAACTGACAAAGGAAGATCCCCCTCCCCAGTGAGGGTGGGCGGCGACTAATCTCTTGAGGGCCCAAATAGAACAAAATGTGGAGGAAAAGTGAATTTTCTTCTGTCTGAGCTGGAACACACATCTCCTGCTCTTGGACATTGGCACTCCTGGTTCTCAGGCCTTCAAACTAGAACCGTGGCTTACACTGTTCCCCGCTCCTCCAACGGAGCCCTGCCCCAAGGCCTTCGGACGGAACCACCGGCTTTCCTGGTTTCTCCAGTTTGCAGATGTCAGATTGTGGGACTTCTCAGCCTCCATAATCATATGAGTCTATTCCTGTAAGTCTCTCTCTCTCTCTCTCTCCATACATACACACACACACACACACACACACACACACATGCATATATGTGTGTGTGTGTATATATATATATACACACACATTTCTATTGGTTTTGTTTCTCTGGAGAACGCTGACTAATACAGACAGTGAATTTAATCTGATTTGAATTTGTTCTTTTCACGGGCTATCTAAACGTTTACCTATAAGCCTAGGGTCTATCAGAGTGCAGGTTGGGAAATGACAAACTAAAATTGAGCCTTGGCCAGGCACAGTGGCTCATGCCTGTAAACCTAGCACTTTGGGAGGCTGAAGCGGGTGGATCACTTGAGGTCAGGAGTTCAAGACCAGCCTGGCCAACATGGAGAAACCCCTGGCTCTACTAAAAGTACAAAAATTAGCCTGGCGTGGTGGCGGGCACCTGTAATTCCAGCTACTTGTGGGGCTGAAGCATGAGAATCGCTTAAACCTGGGAGGCAGAGGTTGCAGTGAGCAGAGATCATTCCACTGCACTCTAGCCTGGGCAGCAGAGCAAGACTCTGTCTCAAAAAAATAAAATAAAATAATAGGATAGAATAGAAAATAATAAAATTGAGCCTCATCTGGGAAGCTATTTAGGATTATTGTGTCTGATTTTTATTGCTTGCCTTTTTTCTCATGTGTACATATATAGTGCATATATTGTAGGCATGAAATAGCCAAAAGTTAAATCCTTGAGGTCCTTCCTTCAATCAAGGGAATATGCTTGATAGTTTAAGGAAGAAGAGTGATTTGAATTCAAGATTTTTGTACTGTAAAGGCTATTCTAGGTTGTTCCCCGTTTTGAAGCTGCATCTCACATTTAAAATGCCAAGGGATATAAAATTATCCAGTGTATCCTGGAGTCCAAGAGGCTGATCAGAGCACGTGCAGAAGACAGACACTGTTCTCAGATACGAAGCACTAAACTTAAAATTTTGTCGTGAAGAATGCCGGAAGAAGGCAAATGCCCTTGGAAATACTTTAAGCAGTTGTGGTTGCAGCCAGGATATAAAGCATGATTCAAGGGAACATTCATTCCAGTGAAGACTGGATAGAGAGGCACAGAGAAAGAAAGAGAATGAAGAGAACTAAATGGAAAAAAAGAGAACCAGAATAGTCCTGTAGCCACCTACTAATAGATTAAAGGTATCATTAATTTCCCAGTAAAGAGAAATTGGAAATAGTCATTAGAAATCTAATGTATTTTGTCAAGTCTATCATTAAGCTTACATTAACAGCCTCGTAAATACATTTAGTTTTTAATGCATACTGTAAGTTTAAGTTCTGGCTGTAAAATGTCCTATTTTAAAAAAAAATCACACAAGTACATGTAAAGACAGCCATATAATTTGGGAAGACCCGACCAGTAACTGAAGCTTAGAATCTGGGGCTCAGATACGCCTTTTTTTTTCTAGTGTTTCTAGTGCCCATTATAATCAGTCTTTTAGACTGGCACTTAGGGGAAATAAGGTGAGCAGGAAGAAAAACTTTTTAAAGTACACTGTAGAAGAACTCATGAAATGAAACAGGAAAGTATTTAAAGTATTTGCTGGGTTCTTACGAGCCAAGTTTCGTCAAGGTAGTTATTTTCTCTAGCTTCCAGATTTTATTTATATTGGCTCAATGGAAAACTTTCCTCATGGTAAAGGACATTCAAGCAGGTGTCAGGCACTAGGAATAATGTCAGATATTCATTACCCAATTTAGAAATATCACTGAATTAAAACTGAATTAAACTGAATTAAAACTGATCACTAACCCAAAGTTTATTAGTAAGGTGTAATATCAAAATTAAACCAGTAACAACGTAAGATTTTTAAACCAAATTTTTAAAATTACTTCTAAGTTTTAGCTTGAATATGAAATGAAGGCATGTGAAATCAGAAGAAAACCTAAGAGATTTTTCTTAATGATGGTAATGTATAGCTGAATATTAAGTGCATGTGCATAATATACTTGATTTGCATCATATACAATATCAGATATGTAGAATACATATAAATTATTAACACTGGGTGAAATAGAGAATCCAGAGAAAATGCCAAGAATCCATGTGATTTAAATGTTATTTAATTAATGATTTTCATGTATTGAACCAATATTTATCTCAAAAGTTTGCTTCAAAATTAAAATACGTTCGTAGTTCATTTAATATCTAGCTACTTTCAAAATTTTTAGCAAAACTTAATGAAGAAAAATTTGTAGAGGCCGGGCACGGTGGCTCATTCACGCCTGTAATCCCAGCACTTTCGGAGGCTGAGTGGGCGGATCACTTGAGGTTGGGAGTTCGAAAGCAGCCTGACCAATATGGTGAAACCCCATCTCTATTGAAAATACAAAAATTAGCTGGGCATGGTGGCAAGCGCCTGTAGTCCCAGCTACTCAGGAGGCTGAGGCAGGAGAATTGCTTGAACCCGGAAGGCGGAGGTTGCAGTGAGTGGCGATCATGCCACTGTGCTCCAGCCTGAGTGATGGAGGGAGACCCTATCTCAAAAAAAAAAAAAAAAAAAAACCCAAGAAAAACCACAACAAAAATACTTGTAGGAGAAAATGCTGCCAGATCTTTTTCCAGCCGGTTGATCTACCTATTGAAATGTTCATAAAGAGATGGCTTGCCTAAAATCGCATGTATGGGACTGCACTTTCAAATCCATATTTAGAAGATTAACTAGCTTTTAAAATTAAGTTTATTCTTTGAATGTTTTATCTCTAAGAATGGCCCAGTGAAAATAAATCCTATTATTTTCTTAACATGTTATGAGATACAGGTATACCTAATAGAAAAGTATTTTGTAAGTGGCATTTAATTTTTGAAATATTTAATTTTTGAATTGATAGTTTCAACTTAAGATGTTATTTGATATAAACCTTGGCCTCTATGCATTATTTTTATATGAGTCAAATGAAACGAAGATGTAGCTATGGGAGTGACTTTTTTCTTGCTCAAGTAGAGGTCGTGTTGTTTAAATTCTAGTCAATTTTCTTAAAATCTTGAATCTCGGCCAGGCGTGGTAGCTCACTCCTGTAATTCCAGCACTTTGGGAGGCCAAGGCGGGCAGATCACGAGGTCAAGAGATCAAAACCATCCTGGCCAACATGGTGAAACCCTGTCTCTACTAAAAATATAAACATTAGCTGGGTGTGGTGGCGCATGCCTGCAATCCCAGCTACTTGGGAGGCTGAGGCAGAAGAATCACTTGAACCCAGGAGGAGGAGGTTGCAGTGAGCCAACCTCTCACCACTTCACTCCAGCCTGATGATGGAGCTAGACTCTGTCCCAAAACAAACAAACGACCAAACAAACAAACAAACAAACTGGAATCTCTTTAAAGTTTTTGAACTTTTTGTATAGTTTTTGATTAGGCTGTGGGACTGAGCGAGAAACTTTCAATGATTGCTAATGGGCATTCTCAGGAAGCAAGTAGCTGCTCAGAACAAGGGGAAAAGAGATACAACTTGTAATGCTTATACATTATACAAAAAGCAATGTGAAAATATTTGATAGTTATATTGATCAATGAAGAAAATTAAGAAAAATTTCACATGATGCCCCTTTGATACCAAGATATAGAAAGTGTAATTTTTTAAACAAAGAAACAAATATAAGATTTAAAAAGTGTTTTCCATAAAACCATTTCCAAAAATTTTTATAAAAATTAAGAAAACATATTCCAAATGGAAAATTGCTTGCAATGAAAGTCTCAAATCAAATCATAATAGATAAAGGAATAGTATCAAAGGAAAACCTTGAGGTCAGCAAAGTAACTGAGACAAGGATTTGAATTATAGGGCTTTTTAAGAGATAGGCAGATTATTATTATTTTAGATTATTTTGCTAGTATTTTGACAACTCAAGGAACAGGGAAAAAATCTAAAGACTGAAAAGATTAGATGATTATGTTTTTTAAAAGAAAGGGATAAAATCGAATATTATCCAGCCATTGAAAGAGATAAAATTCTGATACATGCTACAACACGGATGAACCTGAAAGCATTATGCTATTAAATAATCCAGATGCAAAAGGACAAATATTGTATTATTCCACTTATATGAGGTACATAGAATAGAGAAATTCATAGAGACAGAAAGTAGAATAGAGGTTACTTGGGGCTGTGGACAGTGAGAATGGGAAGTTAGTGTTTAATGGGTACAGTTTCTATCTGAGATGATGAAAATGTTAAGGAAATAATGGTGATATTTACACAACCTTGTGAATATACTTAATGTCACTGAATTTTATACTTAAAATGGTTAAAATAATAAATTTTACATTATATATTATAATAAAAATTAAAATTAGAAAAATTTCAGAAATAAAGGGGAAATTCTTAGTAATTCAAGTCAGTTTAGCATGCATTATTCCTAGATATTCAAGACAGGAGACCTTGAACTAACCAGGGTAGCCACGTAAACTGGTTTTCTGGGATAGAAAGTTTCATGTGATGCCCAATTGCCAGATAAACTTATCAGTGTGCCATGAAAAAATTATCAATTCATCTAGAGTTCTGTGTAAATAATGAGAATTGTTCCACAGGGTTTTGTCCGGGGAACACAACTATTTAATGTATTTGTCAAAACGTGTTACTTCCCTGAGGGACCAGGATGCAGCCTCCATTCATTAATGGGGACCTTGCAACTGAACACGCTTCCATTTCTTTCTTCCGGTGACCAGAAAGCTCAAACAAAATACAATGTTCAGCAACCAGACTCATCTTAGGATTGGCATATTTCTATTCTCCTTGTCCCTGCCATTAATCTTCTATTTCTATTTATAGTTTATTATTTCACTGTGGGATGTAAAAATTGTATATTGCGGTGGCTCGCGCCTGTAATCCCAGCACTTTGGGAGGCCGAGGCGGGCGGATCACGAGGTCAGGAGATCGAGACCACCCTGGCTAACACAACGGCGAAACCCCATCTCTACTAAAAATACAAAAAATTAGCTGGGCGTGGTGGTGGGTGCCTGTAATCCCAGCTACTCAGGAGGCTGAGGCAGGAGAATGGCGTAAGTAAACCCAGGAGGCAGAGCTTGCAGTGAGCCTAGATAGCGCCACTGCACTCCAGCCTGGGCGATGGAGCGAGACTCCGTCTCAAAAAAAAAAAAAAAAAAAAAAAAAAAAAAATTGTATATTGCCTCCAATTCCTTGTGAAAAGAGGTGGGCTGTAAATACATAACAACGTAAAAATAGTTGGATCAGTGATATGATATGTAGTATTGTGGGTATACTCATTAAGGTTGTAGAGCATGGCTAACATGCATGATTTGAATGAGTTGGTGGACCTCGCTTCAATTCGACTAAACACATACTGGTGTGCACCCACACAGGTTCTTAGCACAATGCTTTGATATTAGTTCCTTGGTCTCTCTTCTTGGGGAGTTGACAATTCGGTCAGAGCAATGAGCTTTTTTACCCATCATTTCAAATGTTAGATGAACTAAACCAGTTATTAAGAAGCAAAAAAAAAAAAAAAAGATTGCAAAAAAAGATAATATGTAATAAGCACAACTGCTTCTGAATACAAAATGAAACACAAAACATGCCATTACTTTGAATAGGGACAATCTGCAGGAATATTTATATATTAAAAACATTAAAATTATAATTGAAAAATTATTCCATCCAGGGTGGGCTGCTGTTAATTTGACGTTGGTGGTTGTTTTGAAATCACTGCCTACTCTGTTGGCTTGTTTCTCTTAATCATATCTTTTGAGAGCTTAATCTGATGATTATAAGTCATTACTTCTATGCTTGTGACTACAGGTTACATCTCCCATTTCCAGTGTTCAAAACTCAATCCACTGGACCAATTTAGAAGAAAGTGTTGGACTAGATGTGTGGACTGTGGAATTATTACTGAAGCCCTTTCCAGCATCCAAAGCCTTGAATTAATTATATGGAAATATAAAGTTTACAATTAGAGGAGACCTTAGGAGTAATTGGTTTTAATTCTCTGGTATGATAAAGAAGGTCTTCAATGCCAGGTGTCTGAAGTCTAACTAATGAGGGGCAAAGTCAGGGTTAAAACCACGCTCTTTTGTTTTCCCAGCTGAACTATGATGTACTTGAGAACGGGCACCCCTGTATATCAGTCTTCACCCTCTAATTCCCAGAAGTGGGCCTGTATGGCAGACTGTGCCGGCCCCAGTGCTAAGAACAGTTCTCTCTTCTGGAACACTGAAATGGAAGTTCCAACACTGAGAAAATAAAGGCTCACTCCTTTCATTTCTCATTTAATATTCCCTTCCTGCAGAAGTCCAAGAGTACACAAAGTGATGAGGAACAGACGTCATGAATGAATTCCCAGCTCCCATGTAGAGGAAAAATTAATCCATTTGCTTCTCATTTTGATTCCGCACCTCCCTTAAAATTTAGTATTAGAGTTAAGCAGATGCCCTCTACAAAGGGTTTTCCTCATAATGAAGTCACAGCCTGGAGAGTCAGGGTCTTGCAGCCGAACTCTGCAGGCGAATGGGGGGACTGCAGAAGCCCTTGAAAACATATGTTCTTTTTACTAAAACCTTGAACTTCCAGAATTAACTTGAAATTACACTCGAGTATTTTCACCCTGCAGCGTTTGACTTTCTGAACAGTGTGCATATTTTTCTCTCAATCAAAAATTTACAAAATCACGGAAGTTGCATGAATGTGAGGAATAATGCAGAAGATAATTCTAATTGAGAAAACTGTCATTAAAAGTTTGAAACTAAAAAGTGGGCGATTTTTATGGTCTAGATGCCCAGTAAGGAGATAAATATATCAATTGTTTAGCTTACATGTTACAATTTTTGCAACCACTTCATTTGGCTGTGAATGTTAGAAAACCCAGGCAACCCAAGGGTTAATATCTGGCATTATTTTGTTTTTGGAATTGTCTCTGTCATAGTTCTGTAAGTCTCCAGGAAACACACTCAGTCCCACTCATATTTCATTGACTTGTGACAGTTTTAATATGTGCTACTAATGCTACTAAAAGTAAAGCAAAATAAGCCAAGGGGGTCAAAAACAAAGATCAATTTCAAGATCTCGAATATACTTCAGGACCTGGAATAATGCTTTGTACATAATACGTGGTCAACAAATATGACTCCTTTCTTTCTAACTTCAAATATCACTTTTTTCTGATATTTGAAGACAGACAAAATGAACATTTGAAGACATGAATAAATATATTCATGTTCATTTTGTCTGTCTTCTGAACTACTTACTTTAACTTATTCTCCTTAACTTCCTTTTTTCTTTAACTTGTCCCTTTGAATTACTTTCACTGAGTTTCTTTCTTCTTATTGGTGCTAGGTTTAGAAAATTGGTGAGAAGTAACATCATTGATTGAGTCATCATACTTGCCTCTAAATGATTTTTAAATCTCCATTCCCAAAGAGTATCCTAAATTGTGCTATTCTTGTAATCAGATGGGCAGGGAATAAATCTTCCAGGGAATGTGGGGTTGAAGTAGAGCTGAATTATCCCTAAATGGAGAGAGTGGTGGAGGTTGGCGGGAAATTCCATGCCTGGGATTTCCCCCAGAATTCTAGCTTCAAGTCTAAGGCTTTTATAATATATTAGCTCAATGAGTTATTCTCATTACATACTCAAATGAGCTTGGGTCAAATAACAGAAAGATAAGCCAAAAGTAAAACCCAAAACATGACTCTTATGTTTTAGGAAGAGAAGAACTGATCTGACCTCTATTAGAGCCACGGGGGCTGGCACTGGAAGTTGGTCATAGGAGCCCTGCACGTATGCTTTGTAGATTTTATTGATTTTGTCACAAGGAGAAGGGCTTGTCATTTGCCAGGTGAACTGGAACTGCTTTGTGAATTTATATGAATTTTTAACTAAAGTAAGGGTCTATATATTTTTTTCTCATCCGTTTTCAAAGGATAGAAGTTAGAGCTTACCAAATAATTTTTTTTTAGCACCTACTAAAGTGCCAGGGACTATTGTAGTTGTTGACAATTTTCCTGCATTCTATGACCTTGTCACTATCACCATGTTCACTACTTTTACTATGTTACTAAAAATTGGGTAATGAATTTGAATACAATAAGTTGTCGCTAGTTTTTAACAATGTATCAGTCAAAATGATAAACCAATTGATGAAATGATAATCATACTTTAATTCCCCTATGTCTTTTATTTTTTAAACCTTTTTCTGTATCAATTTTTAATGGTTAACATTCATACATTTATTTAACATTTGCATATTTATAATTTGCATGTGTTACTGATATTTACATATTTATTCATATTTGCATATTTAAATATTTAAACAATCTTCCTATCAATTAATCTACCATATATTTCTAAGAAGCCAGGAGTATCATCTTCGTTTTATAAATCAATAAGACCACAATCATCTGCGTAGGTTATCACTGGATGGCAAACTTGCTAACTTCCTTAGTTGGAAAAGAGAGGAGAAGTAGAGGAAGGTGACTTTGGCTAGCATAGGTCAGGAATCAACATGAGGCAGAGTTTAACAACGTTTCAATTATGAAGTGAATGAATAATATTATGAAGTCTCATGAAAATTATAATAAATTATTTCAGAGAACAGGAAGGGCAATGCAAATGAAAATCCCATAATATTTATCCCATCCGGATTGACTATGCAAGAGTTGAATTTTGGAAAATTAACTTCGACACACTAAAAAGAAGTTCACTTATTTTATTTTTAAAATCCAATCTGAACATGTTTAAAAAAACACTTTTTTTTCTTAACTTTTATGTGCATGACGCTTGCAGGTGCTGATTTTTGACAGATCACTTTGGACTGAGCAATCAACGAAGTGCCACAAGTGTGTCTACTAATTTTATGAGAGGGAATAAGAGTTCAGGGTCTCTTCTAAATATCACAGAAGTCACATCTGGGGCTTTTCCATAGTGATCTCTAACGTTCTATGAGTTAGAGGGATACAAGATATTTTGCAGAAAATAAAATTTACCTCATTAACTATTGTTATTGCTGTATATGAATTTTAAAAACCATGTCTTCTCAAATTTAAATGTTACTGTAGATATTAAATGCTTTCCCATGAGAAGAGATTACGAGCAGTGTCAGTAGCCGGGCACCTTGTTCTCTAAGTTGGTAGCAATTTTCCTTCACTGCTTCTGTCAGTTCTACCTAGGGTTTAGTAGACTGTAGCTATTGCTGGGAGAAATGAGAAATTTCCAGTGCTCAAAATCAGTTAAGAAGGTCATTGAAAACATTTTACATGTGGTTGGAGGTAATTTCTTCCACTGAAAGCTCCTCAGAGAATTTCTTTTTTCCATCTTCCTTCCTTCCTCCCTCCCTCTCTCTCTCTACTTTCTCTCCCTCCCCCAACTTTCTTTCTTTTTGCCTATAATGATTTCTCAGAAAACAGCAGTTCATTATACAAATTGTGTGGAATATTATTCTTCTGAATTTATGTCACTTGACAGTGTTGATTTCTCTAAGTTGACCCATATATTTCTGCACGTGGACTCGTCAAATAGTAAGTCTTGCTCTTCTATGCCAGAGAGATATTGACTGGGATAACACACACAGTATCATGGAGCTACCCAATGTGGCAATCCCACTTTCATCTGCAACTGAGTGAGGAGTTGATCGTGACTGTGAAGAGAATAAACTAGAACTCTACCCTTCCACTAGATGAGAAATGCAGCCTGCCAAGAACAGAGACAACACTGATTAGGTCATAGACCAATAGACAAAGAGCATTCATAATATAGATAGACAGAGAGGTAGATAGATAGATAGACAGAAAGATAGATAGGTACGTAGGTAGGTAGGTAGGTAGGTAAGTATATAGACACACAGATAGGTAGATAGGCAGACAGGTAGGTAGGCAGATGGATGGATGGATGTATGCATGCACAGATGGATGGATGGACAGATGATAGATGGATGATTTGATAGATAGGTATATAGATGGATGGAAGGATTATATATAGACAGATAAATGAATAGACAGATGAGCCATCATTTTATTAAGAAATAAATAAGGAAGACAACATACTATAAAATATTAGGGAAAAAAAGCTTCTTTGGGACTATTTAAGGTAAACTCTCAGCATTTACAAGTGGGGAAATAAAGAATCGACTACCAAAAACACTAAAGATCATAAACAAAACAGCATTCCAGAGTCGAATGATGCACTACACTATGAAACTAAAGGGCAGAATATACACAGACATACATTTTGATTAGACCATAGACCAGACTGACTATCCTTGATGTACTGCTAAGAATTTTCCCCAATTCCATTTCTTCCTCTTCTCTCTTCCCTTCCTTTTCCGGCCCCCCTCATTTTCTTTCCTTTCCCCCCTATTTTTCTATCAACCTAATTATACAATATGTTACCTATATACATACCTACCTATCCATTCACCCAAGTGTAAGTTAAACACACAGCCAGATGTCCATCATTCTCAAACTAGGTTCCGTCATTTTCAGTGAATTCTTTCATGATCTTCGTCTGAGCAGACAACTAGAATGGGTGGATCCTCCCTAAGGACTGAACAATATGTCTGGTGCCTACAATAGATCCACCCAGTGAGTGACAGCCCTTATGTCAGGTGTCTGATTTCAAATTAGTAACACCACAGTGTGCATCAGGAACCTTAAACATGTTGAGCAGGAATGACAGAAACAGCCATATGCCTACACTAGGCTCCTTCGTTTCCCCACTACCACCAAACCCTGTCATTAGTCTGGGCAATCCACATCCACCTAGAAGACTGCATTTTCCAGCCTCTATGCAATAGGTGTGGCTATTTGACCACCTCTTGGCCCCTGGTGTATAAGCAAAGCTGCATGTGCTACTTCCTTAAGGCCTTCTTCAAGGAAGGGCTGGCACCCTTTTTGTTCCTTCCTCTTACTGTAGGCCTGGAAGAGAGATGTGATGACTGGAGCTCCAGGTGCAGTCTTGGACTTGATTCAATACCACAGGGGTGGGTGGTTAAAGGGCTAGAAAGAAACCCCAGTGACATCATGGAGCTGCTATGCTTTGGGATTTGCTTGAAGTGAGAAAAATCAACCCTTGTATGTTTAAGTCACGATTTCTTGGCAATCTCTTGATATGGATAAACATAAATGCTGACTCATAGAGGAGGTAAAGCTAAATATAAAAAAATTAAAGAAAGTACTCATTAACAGTTTTTCTGCTTCTAATTTTTCAATTAGTATGAAACAAAATATAGCTATAAAAAAGCATCTGCTGTAATTGGATTATTTTGTATCGTCCACCCTTATTTTTAATATCCAACCTAAGTTGCTTAGATTGAATAAAACGAATATTGCACTTAAATTTGTCATTCAATGTTATTTTTATCACGAATTACTATTATGTATCACCTTTATTCCTCAACTCAAATCTCGCTTCAGACATAAAGTCTTACAGGAAGAAAAAATTGTTTACCCCCTCTAAACTCCAACGGCACTGAAGCCACTCCTTTGACATGTATATTTTTATACATTTCACTAGATCGTAAACTCCTGGAAGGCAAGACCTGTGGATGTTACACAGCTCACAGGCAAATGATTGATATACAATGGGTTTTAGGTAAATGCTTACTGATATTTGTGGTTTTATATATATATATATATATATCTTATATAAAATACACTTTCCAATAACTGAGAAAAGATAAAATTGTTATTAATAATATAATTATTTCTTTATTTTTCTTTTAGCATTTTCCTTCACAGTTCCAATTATTTCCTAAAGGAGAAATATAAAGACCTAAAATATATGACCTTGCGAATGAAGGAGAATAAAATCTATGAATATCTGAAATCCTAAATCTTTTAAATGCTATTAATAAAGACATCAAAATTCTGTTCAAAATACTTTGCATATCTAATGTTCTTAACAAAACATGCATTTCAAGCAGAAGTTTTAAGGGTTTTAAATCACAGATTTTCACAGCACTTCCTTCCGGCAGCTGATGAAAATTGGATAATATACAATCAGAACACTTTTTCTACACATTTTAAATTGATTGAAAAATAGAAACAGATTTAACATTCAAAAAAACACATTTGCAACCGTTATGTAAAAATGGCTTGATCTGATTTAGTAGATACTAGGTATAGAAACTTAGAGCTGACAGCATTCTTTGGGATGTTTTAAAACAGAGGAAACGTATTACAGCACCCAAGCTGCCTCTCTCTCAAAATAAGTGCCTCTGACTCACAGTTTGAATCTTCTATAAGGTCTATCATAAAAGAAAAGCTTCCACTTACTGGAAGGTGTTCCCCATATTTCATGGTAGGTACAAGTCTGACATTAAATAGGCCATAAATAGTTTCAAAATAAAAACATAAAAGTAATAAATTGCCAAACATGAGATATATGGAAATACAACATATTTGCATAAGATTTGAAAGTTCAACATTTATTACGATCCTCAATATGCTATATAACTTGGTCATTGAAAAATAACTGGATAGCCATTCAAATTGTCAGTCTGCATTAACTAGGTGTATAGTCAAAGAAAACAAATAACGAACAAGAGTATTTGTCTTATATCATGTTTACTAAGCTGTCAAGGCATTGACTCCATGGCCAGAAATATAGTCCAGAGGACATCCTACCTTTAAAGAAGAGGAAGCATATTTATGGCCAAAGATACTGCATTTACTTTCAAATGCTGTTTTGCTTAAGTAATTCATTCTTTTCCAAAGGTAAGGAAATGTGGGACAGTTTTCTCTGCATATTTTTTTTTCTGTGAGATGTTTGGGCATATTCAAGTTATCATGTGCTTTTCATAAGGCCAGGTAATGATAGCTGAAATGTAAATCACTAAGTTTGTCAGGGGAACTGAGAACAGAAGCTCCAGAATTAAGAAGAAGTCTTAACTTCTCCCCCTAATAATACTTTATGGCCTCTGTCCATTGGCACACTTATACCAACCCAGGGCTCTGAACGTAGAGTCCACACAGGAAATCCCATCAAACATGGCAGGAAAGATCAATGTGTTGTCTTTTGACTTATTGAGAGGGAGAAATTTGTCAGTAAATGTGACATATTTTTCCTACTGTAAGAAATTGTCTAATAAAATTATGGTTTGTGTTGTGCAGTTTATTTCTCAAAGACACATTTTGACCACATTTAAAACCTATTTCAGAGTGTTAGAGAATGGAGAGGTAGGTTGTATGAAGACTTACAAACTGGTAAAAAAAAAAAAAAAAAAAGATTCCTAAAGAAGAAATAACAACATTAAATTTGGAAAAGATAAAATGAATATGAAAAACTAATGAATAATGAAGGTACATTTGGACTACAGAATTCTCTAACAAATCGCTGTTATTAAGATTTATAAATAGGATAGCCAGGTCATTTATTACAAAAGTAAGGATATTTTTGAGAGTGAAGTTAATAATAGGTATTAACTAGGACTACATTAGGCAAACAGGAGACATATCTGCCTTATTTATGAGAGATTGGTGGATATTTTATTTGGCTAGATTTGAAGATAATGAGATGTCCTTTTACTCTACCAAAATGCGAACAGAGACTTGCTGCAATTATTTTGTCTATCACTAAAAAACAGGACCAAGCAGAAGCGCTTCAACACGTGGTCATGAAGGAATAACTGGCCCTGGATTTGTTCTCCCATCCTAAACAAAAATAAAACTGGACACGACATATACAATAACTGTATGGAGGCAATGAACAACAGGCAGTGCAGGACGGATCTTTGAGAGAAGGGAAGCACATAAAGGGAACTCTATATTTGTCCTGGCTCCCTGCCTTGTGGCAGTTTCCAGATTGCATGCAAAGGAGTAGAGCCCAAGTAGAACACTGTGTTAACACTAAACAGAGGAGGCGGAGATCAGCCACCGGGGCTGCTGTAGCAGCACATCTGGAACGTGCATGGTAGGGTACCAGAAAGGAGGACGGTACAGGGCAGGGATAGGAGGAAGGAGTAGAAGTCTGTGTGGAGTCTCTGTGGGTCCTTGGCTAACGCTTGTGTTGTACAAATGGAGGGCAAGATTTCATGTGATCAAGCAGGCATTGGCTATTCTTTATGAGGCTGAGAGCTAATCTCTCTGTTTCTCTCTTTTATCATGCAGGATGGAGAGAAGTTGAAGCCAACCCAGTCTGAGTGGTAAGAGTGAAAGAGAGAAATTTTAGCATAATAAAAGTCTTCATTGATTAGGAACTTAGAACAGCTCCAACAACAGGTATGTGTGTATGCACCTAATAACAGAGATTCAAAAATATGTGAAGCAAATGTTGACAGAAGAAAAAAGGGAAATTGACAAAATCACACTAATAGTTAGACAATTTTGACACTTCTTTCTCAGTATTTTGTAGAATATGTAGATAAAAAATACAGAAAATGTCAACCACATGATCAACCAGATTAAATAAATTGATACTTATAAAATGCCGTACTCGGCCGGGTGCAGTGGCTCATGCCCGTAATCTCAGCACTTTGGGAGGCCGAGGTGGGTGGGTCACCTGAGGTCAGGAGTTTGAGACCAGCCTGGCCAGCATGGTGAAACCCTATCTCTAATAAAAATACAAAAATTAGGCTGGGCTCGGTGGCTCACGCCTGTAATCCCAGCACTTTGGGAGGCTAAGGCAGGCGGATCACCAGGTCAGGATATTGAGACCAGCCTTGCCAACATGGTGAAACCCTGTCTCTATTAAAAATACAAAAATTAGCTGGGCATGGTGGTGCATGCCTGTAATCCCAGCTACTCTGGAAGCTGAGGCAGGAGAATCGCTTGAACCTGGGATGGAGAGGTTGCAGTGAGCCGAGATCGTGCCACTGCCCTTGAGCCTGGGTGACTCCATCTCAAAACAAAACAAACAAACAAATAAACACAAAAAACAAAAAACCACACACACACACACACACACACACACACCGTACTCAATAACTTCAGAGTACATATTTCTTTCAAATTCACTTAAAATATTTGCCAAGATAGATCTCGTGCTGATGCTGGGCTATAAAATAGAATGTCTAAATAAATTTCCAAAAATAGAAATCTCACAAAGTACATCTCTAATGACAGTGGAATTCAATTAGAGATCAATCAGAATAGGAGATATAGAAAATCCCCAATTATCTGGAAATAAAACAACATGCCTCTAAATGATGCATAATGAAAGAATAAATCATAAGAGAAATTAGAAAATATTTTGAGTTAAATAATGATAAAAACACCATGAATAAAAATTTATGGAATGCAGTTAAAGCAGAGATTCAAGGAAAATTGGTAGCATTAAAATACTTATATTAGGCCGGGTGTGGTGGCTCACGCCTGTTACCCCAGCACTATGAGAGGCCGAGGAAGGCAGATCACCTGAGGTCAGGAGTTTGAGATCAGCCTGGCCAACACGGTGAAACCCCATCTCTACTAAAAAATGCAAAAATTATCTGAGCATGTTGGCATGCCTCTGTAATCTCAGCTACTCGGGAGGCTGAGGCAGGAGAATCGCTTGAACCCGGGAGTTGGAGGTTGCAGTCAGCTGAGATCTTGCCACTGCACTCCAGCCTGGGCGACAAAGCGATACTCCATCTGGAAAAAAAAAAATACTTATATTAGAAGAGAAGTGAGCCTTCAAGCTAATAATTTTAATTACCTCCCAAGTATCTGAAAAAAGATCACATAAAAATCAAAGTAAGAAAATGAAAGGAAATAGTAAAAATAAGAGAATAAGGCAATTAATTAAGAAAAAATAAAAATAAAGAAAATCAACAAATCCAAATGTTGATACT
Organism: Symphalangus syndactylus; assembly: GCF_028878055.3. Classification (NCBI taxonomy): domain Eukaryota; kingdom Metazoa; phylum Chordata; class Mammalia; order Primates; family Hylobatidae; genus Symphalangus; species Symphalangus syndactylus. The sequence goes on along the minus strand of NC_072426.2, from coordinate 155,056,922 downwards.
ATGTGTTTTTCATAAGGCCAGGTGATGACAGCTGAAATGTAAACGGGTAAGTTTGTTAGAGGAGCTGAGGACAAAGGCTCCAGAAGTAAGAACAAGTCTGAACTCCTCCTCCTAGTCATACTTCAATGCCTCTGTCCATTCTCATGCTGGTACCAAGGCTAATAACATTAATGGGCCCCAGCAAGACTGATCAAGAAAAAAATCTGAAAACAGAAATAATCAATATCAAAAAATGAAAGAGGGAATATGATCACAATTCATAGAGACATTCAAAGGATATTAAAGAAATATTATGGACATTTGTGTAAATACACTTTATGACTTAAATAAGTATATTGAACGACACTGTTTGTCACATCGACACATAGAGGGGAACAACACACACTGGGGTCTATCAGAAGGCAGAGGGTGGAAGGACGGGGAGGATCAGGAAAAATAACTAATGAGTACTGGGCTTAATACCTGGGTGATGAAATAATGTGCACAACAAACCCTCATGGCACAAGTTTACCTGTGGAACAAACCTGCACTTGGACCGCTGAACTTAAAATAAAAGTTTTAAAAAAGTATAACCCTGTAAATATTAACACAAAAAGCAGAAAACCTGAACAACTTTATATGTATATATACATATTATATATATATATATACATATATATTTAAATTGCAATTAAAAAGCTCCCCACCAAGATAACTCTAAGCCTACATGGATGCTCTGGTGAATTTCTATAAAAATTTTATGAAACACATAAATCTCCACAAAATATTTAAGAAAACACAAAAGGAGGAAATATTTAAATACTTTCCAACTCATTTAATGAGACCAACAGCTTCTTGGTAATAAAACTTGACAAAAATATTTCGAGAAAATATAGAAACCAGTATTTCTCCTGGACACAGACATAAATAAGTGTTAACAAAACATTATCAAGTCAGATCTGGGATTACATAAAGTAACCATACCGTATGATCAAATGAGGCTTTATCCCAGGAATGCAAGATGGGCTTAGCACTTAAAAAATCAATTTAATTCACCAAATCATCAGAAAAGGAAGAGAGACCATATAATCATTTCAATGTATGCAGGCAGGAAAGCTTTTGGCAAAACTGAACACCCTTTCATTATAAAACACACTTAACAAAGTAGGAATAAAAAGGAACCTCCTTAGTCTGAGAAAACACCTATGAAAATCCTGAAGTTAATGTCATACTTAATAACAAAATATTGAATATTTTTTCCTTTCCTGAGGTCAGAAACTAGGCAAATATACCTTGTTCTCACCACTTCTATTCAACATTGTATGGATAGTCTGAGATAGTACAATAAGTAAAGAGAAAGACATAAAAGGCATAAAGTCTGGAAAAGATGAAGTAAAACTCTTTATTCATAGATGAAATGACTGTTTACATAAAAATTCAAAGGAATCTATAAAAAATCTACTAGAGAGCTCTAAACTAAAAAATACAAAATATTAAAAAAGATCTAAATAAAAGGGGAGAGTTACCATATTCATGGATTGGAAGACTTAAAGTTGTTAAAATAGCCATTTTTCTTCAAATTGAACTATAGATTCAATGCAATGTCAATCAAAATCTCAACAAGCTCTTTTATAGAAAATGACTAGTTGATTCTAAGCTATATATGGAACTGTAAAGGATCTAAAATGGCTAGAACAATTCATGAAAAAGAAGAATAAAATTGGGGGACTTATATCACCTGATTTCAAGACTACAGTGTTCTTCGTGTATTATTGATATAGGGATAATAGAATAGGTCAATAAAATAGAATAAGCAGTTCAGAAATAGACATATATGACCCATCAACTTTCACTAAAATTCCAAAGCTATTCAATTTGAAAAGAAGTGATTTTTTTTGCTGTATTGAAATAATTGTGTGAACATATAAAAATAAATGTATTTCAACCCCTACTTCACACTATACATAAAAATTAATTCAAGATCATCATAGATCCAATTGCATCAAAACTATAAAGATTTTCAAACGTGGTATTGGCAAATTTTTTTAGAGAGGATACAGAAAGCACCAAGAATAAAAGAAAATATTGATCAATGTCATCAAAATTTAAAAAAGCCTATTTATTGTAAGATATCATTAAGAAATAAGGCAAGTCACTAACTGAATGAAAATATTCATAGTACATAAAATCTGACAAAGATCTACCCAAAAGATATTTTAAAGGAAAATATCCAAAAAGCAAATAACCAAATGCCCAAAAGATATTTTAAAAGCAAGTCAGACAAGCATATCTAATGGGCAAAGGACTCAAATACACACTCCAAAAAAGGCAGACTCATGAATGGCTAACAAGCACATGAAAATATGCATCATTAGTCATAAGGATAATGTAAACTAAAGCCACAGTGAGATCACAAGAAAGCTAAAACCCAGAAGAATAATAACACCAGTTGTTATTTGGGACAAAAGGAACGCTCATCCGTTTCTGGTGAGAGTGTAAAATGGGACAAAGACTCGAAAATACTGCTAGACAGTGTGTTATAAGCTAACTAGAAATTTTATTCCATGGTATTATCCCAAGAGAAATGAATACATATGGCCGCAAAAAGACTTCTACAACAATGTTCATAATAGCTTGAATCATAGTATCTAAAACTTGGAAACAACCCAAATATACAGGAGGAGAAAGATTAAAAAGTTGTGGCATATTAATCAATGAAATACTATTCAAGAGTAAAAAATAAATGTATGACTACTGTCATACTCAACAACAGGTATGGAACTGAAAATCGTCACGTTGAATGAAAGAAGCCAGAAGCAGAAATGCACACGTTGTATGATTACCTTTCAACGAAAGTCAAGGGTAGGTAAAACCAATCTTCATGATAGACAGAACGGTGGATGTTTATTGGTGGTGGTTAAGTAGAATTGCCCTTGTCTTCATTACAGAAATAACTCCTTGTTTTCCACATTAATGGCTCAATGGAATATTTCCGTATGTCTACTTCCGTATGTCTACTTCCATATGTCTACTTTCGTATGTCTACTTTTTTAAGTTGAGATATTGTCCAATTGTGCATTTTAATGTCAATTTTATTATTTTCATTATTTTTTGAGCGTTCTTATGATATTTTATTTACTTTCTCCTAATTTAGACACAAATCCCATTAGGCAGTGACTAGGTTATCCCTTTTTTCTGAAGAATATCAAGCAAATTCTCAGTGCACTCCATAAATGTTAAGCTTATACATCGCTCTAAATCTCAAAGTCTTGGTTTAAAAAGATTTAAATTTTCAATTTTTGTGGGTACCTAGTAGTTATATATTTTCATAAGTGGTTACATGCGATGTTTTGATGCTGGTATGAATGTGGAAAACATCAAGAAGGGTGTATCCATCCCCTCAGCATTTATCCTTTATATTATATTATAAACAATTCAATTACTTAATACCAACTTTAACTTTGGAACTCACTAACTGCTTTATAACATGCATAACCTTAAATTAATTAGAAGCCTCCTAGATAGATTTAAACAAAACTGAGTAGGAATTATTACTTTAAATCCTTTTCTTTCATACGTGATTTACATAATTAAAGATAAATTAAATACATGTTGAAGAATGTGTAAGGTGACATAGGTATATAGAGGACTGCAAATCCCTCCAAACTGAAGCGTTTCCTAAAATTTAAGAGCAAAGTCAAGAAGTTCTTCTGGGTAACAAATAATTAACATATAATAGATAAGATGAGATAAAATATCACACTGTGGTTTGCAGATTAATAATGACACTAAATGTAAAGAAATGGTTTAGATGACAAATTATTTTTATGAAAGGAACCAGATACCCTAAAATGGAAATTAATAATGTAGGATTAGAACCCTAACATTTAATAATAGTGTAAGAAAATTGGTCAGCAACAGCTTTTTTTTTTTTTTTTTTTTTTTTGGAAATTTAGAATAGGTAGAAATCTTAATATTAAGTGGAGCATTGGAAGCGTTGGGATTTAATTGCTATTTCTTAGGAAGAGGCCTAAACATTAGCAGGAGTCAAGAGGCTGTTGGGAAGGCCTTCCCTGGAATAAATAACTGGAAATGCAGTTATCTTTCTTGAAATAAAGAAATGTGACCCTATTTTGTCATTTATTGTGCTAAATACAATAAAGTCTTTAAGAAACGTGTTATTAAGCCGTTTGCTGATCTACCTTTCTCTTCTTGGTTGCTTTGAGAAACCATGCAAAATCTTCATCTCATATTAATTACCAATTTAATCAGTCAATGCTAAAAGAAAATCTTTCGCTTTAATTATAAAAGGCAGTTGCTGTAAACATTTGATGTGATGAATACCTTTGCTGATCTTGGGCAAGGTGTAATTTATTAAGCACAAATACGAGAAGAACACAAGTAGAGGCTTAAGCAGTAGTGACCCTCGATTAAAACAGGTGATGTTTGCTGGGGTTGAGAGTAAAGGTGAGATAATGCCAATTAGTTGTCAAATCATCTGGCAAAACAGCTGTTGCATAAATAGAAAATCACTTGGCCTTCTTATTCATTTTCTCAATTTCGTCTTTTTTAAGGCCTTCAAAAAGATAGTTCCTCTGTTTATATAAAATTTAAAAGCAGGGGAAATAAATTTGCAGTGTTAGAAGTCATGATCCTGGTTAGCCATGCTGGGGTGAGGGAAGGGAGGTCGGAGGGGGTGTGACTAGAAGGGGCTGGGGGCTGGAGATACCTGTTGGCCTGTGGAGAATATGCTGTTTGTTAACTGGGTGGGTCCTGGTTAAAGGATGTGCTCCCTTTGTAAAAACCCATCAAGCTGTGCACTTATGGTTCCCACATTTTCTGAATGTATATCATGCTCCCCCAAAATTTCCCCTAAAATATAAATTATTTCCAGACATATAGGGAATTACCTCAATATTGTGTCAAAACTGAAAGGTTTTATACAAATGTCTGGAAGAAATAACAGTTTTCTTGAAAACTTTTCCTCAATTTCCTCTACCTCCAAGAAAATATACCAGAACATCTACAATTTTTATTCAATAGGACTTTAAACAAAATGGAGGCATAAACATGAGCTCTGTGCTTACCCTCAGATTTAGAAATGTATATGCTACTTACCAAAAAGGTGTGTGTTCTCTCTCAATTTTGTGGCAGTTTGCTCATTAGAGTTGCCAAGCAGGGGTATTGGTTGTGGTACAAGCCTGGAAAAACAGAACAAATAGAAAAATTGCTCTCCTATAAAACATCAATTTTATCATAACAGTATATGTTACCTATTTCCTAACGTATTTTTCTACATAACTATAAAATGATAACTCGTTTGCTCAGTCATGTAACAAGCAATTGCTATCTCTGCATGTACCAGGTGGTACAGGAGATCTGCAGCTGTCTACCGTAAAACTTTTTCTTCAAGGAAATTAAGCAAACAAAGAAGTGTAATAAATATACCAAACTGGTGAGTATCATAAAAGAGGCATAATCAAATGTTCTGGGAGTCAGGAGGCAGAAGAGGTGACTTCCAACAGGGAGAGGTGATATTTTTGGAGGAGGTGGGGCCTAAATGGAGATTGGGGATGAGTATGGTCTTCAAGGTGGTGGGCAGGGCCTGAGGCAGGAAGATTGGATGGGGGGCAGCCCACGTCCGGGGGACAAAATGACCAAGTTACAGAGTTTGAACATAATGGAAACAGGAGGGGAAATTTGATGCATTTCAGTTTGATTGAAGGAATTGTTCAGAGGGATTGGAACTGAGGTGAAATTGTGAGAGTAGCGATTAAGTCACATGTAACAATTTGGGCACTGTGCTAGGCCCAGAAATTCAGCAGTGAAATTAGAAAGATATGAGCCCAGGCCTCATGGAATTCCCAGCTTATGGAGACAAACTGATAGAGAGGATTATAATAATGCATGATGAGAAGCAGATGTTTATTGGGGGATCTGTAGCAGGGGAATCAGTGTGGTGCAAGGGTCAGAGATTTAAAACAAAACAAAACAAAACTTCAAGCCTCAGAAAAGTGATCATTAAGGCAATGAGGTTAGACGAGATCGCCAAGAGACCGTATAGAATATAAAGAGAGGGGGAATGTGGACAGACTCCTATCTAGGAGAGAGGAAGCAATCAGAGAAGAGGAAGGAGTCTCTGAAGACTGTGGCATTAGGAAAGACAAGTGACAAAAGGTTTATGGAGGAGGCTGTGTTCAAACGCAGAATGCTTTAAAATTCAGGCAGGGTTAATGCTGAAAAGTGGTTATTTGTCTTGTTTGTTGACTTGGATAGATTAAAAAATGATAATAAAAATTGTGGGGCGACGGAGCTGGCCTGATACTTGGTTATTCTACACACACCAGTGCCGATGTTCTCTTTTCTGAAAAGCAGCCTCTCTTGAACATCACGCAGTGATTCGGAACTTAGCCCGGCTAGGGTTCACAGATTAGAATAAATGACAAAAATAATCATTTCAAAAGCTATAAATTGTAAATATATAATTGCAGTGACTTCTCATTCTTTTACAAGTACAGGATTTTTATTACTTGCAATTATATGCCAAAGAAACAAACTAAGGCAGTATCTAGATAATTAAGTAACCGAGTGGAAGAGCAGTTGGTTTGGTTGTTTAGTCCATCCTAATGAGGCATTAGCCACAACTGAGCACTATACAGTTAACCAGGAGGATGTTAGAAACTTCTAGATTCACTGTGATTTTAGCTATAGCTTATAGTTAACAGCCTTGATTTCTTGAAAATTACAGAAGATAGAAATAGCATGTTAATTTATGGAGAATAATTACTTAAGGGTGCTATTGAGTTTAGCCATGCAATCAAGATTATGATTTCCAAATATCAAGTGAATTAAAATAATCATTTACTGTTAACTTTTCCCTTGCAAAAACCATTTTCAGCTTTCAGGAATTTCATACCCCTTGCAAATATTTAGAAAAATAACTAAGATCTACGGATTTAAAGAAAATGAATATAGTATACAATTTAGAGCCATTCGTATTCTGTACAGGTTTATAAACAGTGGTAATCAAAATGATTATTTAAAATGGACTTAAACTGACCAATTTCTCTGTTCATAGATAGATATTTTTCTATATTCTGAGATTTTTTTCCAATCAAGTCTCCTTAAATATATATTTGGGGGATTTTGATAAGAATCATAATACAAACGGAAGGAGAGTACAGTGACCGGATTTCTAAAGCTCTACAAACCTATGGACCTGTATCATATCTGAAGACCAGAGGAGAAAGTGTCTATGATGAAAATAGACAAAGCGGAAAAAAATGGTTATTTCTGTCAGTGCTAAAAAGCTTAGAGAGTCACTGATTAAGGTCACTGCCAATTTTGTCAATGAGGAAAGTGCTTTAGCAAGCCTTCAACCCCTCATCTTTGCCATCCTCTGTGTAGGCATGTGGATGACGGTACTGTCAGCGTGTCCATGATCAAACACTAAGAGGATTTGGGGTCAACCAGACTAGAACTTTTTAGCAGAAAACTGAAGGTGTCTAAAACCAACTCCAAAGAATGCATTTTGTGTCTTCCGTCCCTTTGTCCCCTGAAGGGCCATCATCATTGGCAACAAGAAAAAGAAGAAAGAAGGAAGGAAAAATTAGCTATTAGCCATATTCACATTTGTTCTTGGCTTTTCTGGAAATAAAATGTAAAATCTCCAGGAGCGAGCCTTCCTTTAAAGATTTATTAATAGAATGACAACTCTTCACAACAGCTAGTAAGATCTAAATCTTGTGCTCTAAGCTAATATCCAAACAGTGTATTGGCAATCGACAGCCAGCACAGCTTGCCTTGTTACTCAGGTGAAGTTTATTACACAGTTTTTCTATCTGTAAACTCCAAAGAATGGTGAAAGATGCTTGTAAGTCAACTCCAGTAGTACTTGAATAATGTAACTGGAAATTAGAACAGGATAAGCAATAGTTATTTCACAGTAGAACACACTTTCTATTACTTTGTAAGGGTGGATTGATATGTTCACACAAATAGGTGTCACCGAGCCTTCATCTGAGCCATAGAATCATCTCACTGTAGAGCAAGTGGAGAAAAATTAATGAAAGATGCGGTTTGCTAATTTGGCTTTGATAATTCAGAGTCTTGGGAAAAGGAGGGTGCCCTCTGAAAAACACTGACTTAAATGGGTGAGAGCAATGTAACACACAAAGCTCTAGTTAAGGAATTGCCGGGCATCGAGATTCCCCATCTGGAATATTAGGGCTCGAAGATCTCAGTTCATACCTATACAGGCAGTTTAACTCATCCGCTTGTTGTCATCCTATCAGAACTCCCCTGTTTTATTTGCCCCTGATCCGTATCTCAGCTCATTTGACCACTGACTACTCTGCTGTCACCTCTAGTTGTTACCTGCACCGGTTTCCCAGTTCGTGGTCTAACCGGATTCTGATTATAAGATGTTTTACATAGTAAGGTAGATCATTATTCAGATAGATCATTGGTGGCTTACTGAGACACAACTCTCTTTTTCTTTTCTGCTTTCTCTCTCTCTCTCTCTGTCTTCTGGGTTATTCAAGTCTGTAGCCATTGGCACCCAAGTAAACAAGGGTGAAAATGAAATCTCCTTCTGGGAACAGCTTCTGACTCAATCAGGTCATCATCAGTGCACTGACGCTGAAATCCCTCCAATGCAAAGTATGCCCTTATACTCCTGCAGAAATTCAAAGTTCAGCCTGATGGACAGAATTTGTAGTTCTTTGCCTCTTATAGTTGAATAATGTGCAGTTTCATAGAGGATAACGGATACTCACTAGTATTTGCTGAGTTGGTGGAAGATACTATTCATAAACTAATATTAGTGTGTTACCAGAATTAACTGAGAACTCTAAGCCAGGATTCCACTAAGACATTTGATTACAACCTCATGCCTGAGAGCCGTGCAGTGGTCCTGCGATTCATGTCCACATGAAACTTGTTAGAGTTCTTGAAATCTAGGAAGGCATATGTGGCTATTACTGCTGTTCTGGTTGCAAACTGACATGAATTAACATATTTGTGGCATTATTATTAGATTTTATATTTGCTCATCATGGGCCGTGCTGTGTCGGTGCTATATTATAATATGTTGATTGTTATTTTGTTTATCCCAAAGTATTTTGTTACTATGGGGTCTTTTTCCCTTGGAAAAGGGAAATAGTCTGGGGTATGCATATCCGTAAGTGAGCCACAATCAAGAGGCTTGAGAATCACTGCCATAAAAAGATGGAAGTCAGCACACAAAAAGTTTCATAAGTAGGGGACCTGCAGTAATGATTCTTGCCTGTGGCCAACTACCCTTAGATCTCTGGACCCAGAAGAAAGGCTTAAGGGAACTGGGTACCCAAGGACGAGTGTCGCGGGCAGGTAACTCACTTGTTTGTATACTGCAGAGAGCCCAAATTTCTTTCAATTTTGCCTTCTTATTCAGGTACCATGAGAACCATTTACTTTTTTTGCCTATAATTTGTTTTTACCTAACATTACTAGAAATGCATTTTCTACCCAGAATGTACATTACATTTCCTATTTGTCCTCAAACCAATGTAGCGTTTCTTCATGCTTTTTATGCATGATATTTACTGTCTTTGACATTTTTATTTAGTAGTCAGTATTAATAAATCTTCATGAGAGTAGCAGAGTCATTGTAATTTTGTTAAAAATGCATTGCTTACAGTTCTTTGAAGAAGTATGAAAGTTGGGCTAAAAAGACAAAGGAACAGACACTGTCATAGAAGCCATCTAATTCATCTTTGCCTTGGTGAAATTAATATATTCACTGAACTGTTAATTTTATTCTGAGCTCTATTCTTTCAAATTCTTAAAGTATTAAATTAGGGTTAAGGTAGCACTTATAAAAGTTAAGAATGTATATAAATCAGCCCACAAATACAGCTACCTAGTTTCTCATAAAAACACCCCAAAAGTGTTAACATTTTTCATGCATAGTTGTGAAAGACATGATTCATGTGAGCATTCATTCTGCTGTCTGAGCTAAATTTCTCTTGTTTGTACCTGTATTTATGTCCATCAATAACTTCAGTGAGAACCAGGATATTCTTTACTTCTTATGGGATAGACTATTTTATAAAAAACGAAATCCACTAGAGTTACCTTTCATGTTTCATATGTTTTATTCCCTGGCAACAGTGCTCTATTGCTCTAAACTGGGCATAATAGTCTAGTCATCAAAATAATCGAGGAACAATAATAAAAGAAATATAATACAATGTCATATATAATATAATGAAGTAACAATTTAGAAAAACACATCGTTTTTATTCCATTTTTTTATTGAGAAAACACATGGAAAAGAAATTTGCTACAGTGCCTGGCACATCATAAGACCTGAAAATATGTTTTGTTTTGTCCCCTTTTTGTCCTGCTTCTCATAGCAGTTGGCTCTGTGACAAAGCTTGAGATATATTTTTTTCTGCAGGGAGGCACTTTTGTTAATGAAGTTTAAAAGCTTAGATTGGGGTGAGAAAAAAGAAAATGGTGGTATTGTTAAAAAGAGATGGAAAGGGAAATTGAAAATATATTTTAGTGTGTTATCAGATAAAATAAAATGATTTACAGGAATTCTAAATGTTCTGTTGCATTTTATGAGAAATATAGTAGCATATGGGAAAATGGTTTTGGTTTATGGCCTTTCATGACCCTAAGCTCTTTTATATGCAGCTCTCCCTAGTTTCATATTTGTAGAAAAGTGTGTGTGTGTGCTTGTGTGTGTTGTGTAAGCTTGCGTAATTAAAAGACATAATCCTGCTCCTTTTTAAGCTTAATTAAATATCTATTTTGTCTTTAAGAAATGCTTTGAAGGGATATCACTTTGTAACATCTTATCAAATAATGACAGTGTCTACAAAACACATCTTAAATGTTAACGCAAAATTTAACAGTTTCCACCCAAGCCAAATACAAATCAATATTGAAGAGGCGAGCATAGATCAGAAGAGGAGGTCATGGGTTCAATCTGTGGGGATATTTCTCACAGAGAGTCAAAGCGAAGAATACAGAAATCACTGTGGCAAACTTCCACAAATGAGTTATCTTGCTGACAGTGAAATTATCCTATACTAATTGTATGTTAACAGAGAAACTCACACAAAGGATAATTTCACAATAAAGTGATTACTTAAAATAACTGGGGTAGGTTGGTCAAAAGAAAAAGGAAAAATAGAAGTAAAAGAAATATTTTCATGGTACAAAGTATATTCTTCCATTAAACCATCACGAAGCTAACCAAATCAAATACAATGTTTGAGATGTTAAATGCTATCAATAAATTTACTTATCTGGGTATATTATAGCCATTTTGACAAGTCATGGACTTAGAAGTATTAGGGATGTTGGAAAATAGAAAGAAAAAAGAAAGAAAAAGGAAAACCAGAAAAAGAGAAAAAACTTGAACAAATAGGTAGTGGTTGAAACACTCAGCAAGTTCTAGCCCTGCTTGAAGTATTGTCTACACAATTAATATTTCAGGTGCATCTTGAGATCCTTATATTTTTCAAAGACAAGCAGACAAGATGTATTTTACATCTGTTAAAGACTTCTGATTGGCGTACATGTTGAAAGACTGCCTCAAGATCGAAAGGCGGAATATTCCTCAAAAGCCATAGCTATGAAATATTTGTTCCACCTTCTTTCATGGAAAAGACTGAATTGACTTCGTGACATAAAGTTTTACTAATAATGCCAACAAAATTACACACCCTGTGTTAGATGACTATTCTTAAAAGGTGAGCCAAGTCTTGTGTGTTGTAGATGATCACAAAGAATAATGCAAGTTACAGTTTACAGTGTTCTTATAAAAGATAATAAGGTATTTTCAAGCTTTACAGCACGAGGGACACAAGGTTAGCTGAAGATTTCTTAAGAAAGATAAGGCTGGATGATGTTTTTCCCCAGGATTGTTTAGTTTCTTCCTTTTTAATTTCAAAATTACATTTTTTTCGATATCAACCCCTGCTTGTGAGAAGCTTTTGTGTATAAAAATGCTGGAGCGATACCTTTGAGTATACTTTTTATTAAGCAAGGCAGAGACTTGCATGCCTCCAAATATTGCTCAGATCTCCAAAGCCAGCTGAATAAATAAACATAATGTGATCTGTAGCCCAAAAGTCTGCAAATGACTCCATATGATGTTAAAAAAACTATGATTCCTTCTAAGTATTTCTTGGAGCCAATGATTAGCAGTTTTGTTTAAGTTCTGGGACCCCGGAGCCCCCATAAAAATAACTTTGAAATATTATATTATGTGTGAAAATTTTACACACATGCACATTTATAATCAGCAGACAGGGCCTCTGCCCTTCGTCAACCTGATAATCAACCGTAGGGTCTACTCAAACATGAAAAAAATAAAAGATTGAGAACTCGAAAGCACATAATCTTAGAGCCATTTAGAACCATGTGTATTTCTGAAATCCTCTATTACCACAAATCTCTTGGTTGTATTTTCTATAGCATTGTCTGTTTCTCATTATCAAAGTCTAAAGAAATTTGATACAGTCATGTAACACTTGGCGAAGGAGTGTTAGAAAAACGCATTCCAAAGTGCTCGGCTTATCTTTTCTTTCCAAAGCAGTAACTACTGTCTGGCTTTACTCTTCTGGAGAAGCCAACTGGGAGGGCGGAGAGAAAAAAAAAAAAATCAAACCAAAGTAAATTAAGCAATGGCCCTGTGCCTGAAATAATCACAGATGTCAGCTTTTAAACAATGCATTGTAGTTAACAGGCGCTTAAGGCAACATTAACGGGGAGAATTCCTACTCTGTAAAGTCACCTTTTGCTTATAGAGTGTGGACCATGTCATTCTTGAAAACAGGTTTAAGATGGAACCAGGCAGAATAAGATGATATGGGCAAAGTCTAAGGTTTGCATTGCCTGTAACGGTAATAATCAGATGGCAACTGGCTTCAGGAAATCAGATTATGAGTTCCCAGGGATGGTCTAAGGGACATCTTATGCTTTATTTTGGCCAGAACTCAGGGACTACATATCATTCTTTCTTAAGAGTCAAGACATTAAAGAAAGTCTGAGGAAAAAAATGATTAAATAGCTTTGAAGGAAGTTTTGTGTGTCTTACTCCAACAGGTGTTTTTTTTTTTTCTGCTCATGTAAATTAGTTAAGTTATTCAGATATTACACAAATAGTATTCAGACAATTCTAGAAGCACATATGATCAATTAAGATAAAACTCTGTTTTTGCAATTCAAGCTTTTAGAAAGCATTATAGTTAGAATACGCTGCAAAGACATGCTGGGATAATTGGTTGTCAAAGTACATTGGTACCACTGAGTAGTCTTAAAATAGCAAGAAACGCAACTGAATACTGGAAAGGAAATCACTATTTCACTTTTTCAAATAAAACATATTGCACCTCTGAGTTCACAATGGGATATTTGCTGAGAGCCTGTAATTAACTCATAATGATGAGAACCACAGTAATAAACATTTCCTTAGCAAAACATTCACTTGTTTTCATAATTTCCTACTTTTTTGCTATTTCCTTGTCAGTTTTTTATTAGCTTGTCACTATTACTCAAGAAAATAATGGAGCAAGGGGTGAATAATTTTTCTAGAAAGGGACTATTTTTAAATGTTATATAAAGAAAGGACACTTCTTGATAAAACCTATCATATCGTCAGATATGGCATAAGGAAAAATGAGGGATTTTTTTTTTTTTTTTTTGAGACTGAGTCTCACTCTGTCACACAGGGCAGAGTGCAGTGGCACGATCTCGGCTCACTGCAACCTCTGCCCCCTGGGTTCAAGTGATTCTCCTGCTTCAGTCTCCTTGAGTAGCTGGGACTACAGGCGTGTGGCCAAAAATGAGGGAATTTTGACATATATGTAAAATTATTTTACTTTGAAAACCCAGAACCAACAAGACCAACACGCCCCTCAACTGAAGATCACCTATAGCAGCTGCTTCCTGCCTCCTCTCCTGCCTGTCTGGCACACAGCTGTTGGATTAATCTTCCCAAATACCTTTTCATCATGTCACTCCCTTGCCTCAAACCCTTCAAGAGCTGCCCAATACCAACAGTACAAAGCCCACATTCCTTGGCCAGGCATTAAGCCCCCTGTACAACTGGTTTCAATTTTCTTCTCTTGCCTCATTTCCCACTATTCCCTTATAATGTAGCAGCCCATGTGAATTCTCTGGCCCGTCTAGTCAATCACGTTTGAAAAAGCTATACCTTTCTTCTTTTGCTGTCATTTCCTCAAGTTGTTCACTGTCTGGGGTGCTCCCCTCCTCCATGTCCTGGCACATTCTTCAGTGCTGGTCTGGATCTTAGTACAAGCTGTCAGGTAGGGTTACCTGTTCTGCAAATGCATCCTGGCTCTGCGTGAGATTTCAAGCTCTATGCGAGCAGGAATGTATCATATGCTTCTCTGTGTCTCCTACCATTTTTAGCACAGTATCTCGTATTGTCCGGCACTGGATAAATAGCTATTGGTTGATATAACAATGGTTACTCTAACACACAAAGCATTAGCCCAGCATCTGATGTGCCTCACTAGTGTCCTTTAGAAATAGCTGGTTCATTACCAAAACCCCTAATTTCTGCCCCCCACAAATTTTCCTATAACATCCTTAAAAGTAAGAGCAAGGCAAGGAATGAAGCAAATAAATCTTGCAAAGTATTTGGGTTGAATTTGCAAAACCTATAAATCTAAACTTCATTTATTCCATATCAAGACTTATGTCAAAATTCAGGAGGCCGAGGTGGGAGGATCCATTGAGCTGCTGCAGTGAGCCATGATTGCACCACTGCGCTCCAGCCTGAGTGACAGAGTGGGACCCTGTCTCTAAATAATATATATATGCCAAAATTAAATGATTTTAATACATGGGAATAGTTATTTAAACATTTAAAAATACTCTAGCTATTTAGAAGTAGCTGAATGCAGCATATGTTCAGGATCGCTGGGTCCAGTTTTGCCTATGAGTGTGATGGCCTGGCTTGGGGAGGGGACTCTGGTTACAACTGCTTAGCAGGACTCGCTGCTCCACATGTCTCTCTCTGTCCTTTCTCCTCACAGCAGACAGAGCCATGGTTCTCTAATGAACGTCAGGCCATGTCACTCCTCTGCTTAAACCCTGCCAATGGCTTCCCCATTACACCTGCATAAAAATCCAGTCTCTCTCTCTTTTTTTGGTTTGGGGGAACCGGGTCTCTCTCTGTCACCCAGGCTGGAGTGCAGTGGTGTGATCTCAGTGCACTGCAACCTCTGCCTCCAGGCTCAGAGGTTCTCCCACCTTACTCTCCCCAGTAGCTGGGACTACAGGTGCGCACCACCATGCCTGGCTAATTTTTTTTTTTTTTTTTTTTTTGTAGAGATGCGGTTTCACTATGTTGGCTAGACTTGTCTCAAACTCCTGACCTCAAGTGATTCTCCCGCCTCAGCCTCCCCAGTAGCTGGGACTAAGGTGCGCACCACCATGCCTGACTAATTTTTTTTTTTTTTTGTAGAGACGGAGTTTCACTATGTTGGCTAGGCTTGTCTCAAACTCCTGACCTCAAGCAATTCTCCCGCCTCAGGCTCCCAAAATGCTGGGATTACAGTCATGAGCCACTGCACCTGGCCAAAAATCCAGTCTCTTTTCATGACTGACAAGGCCCTTTGCTCAGATCTCACCCACCCCTCCCCTTGTCCACCCCTCCCCTCGCCTGCCCCCTCCAGCCACCCTGGCCTTCCCTCTGCCGTCTGTCTTTGTATTTACTGTTCGCGCAACCAAAATCTCTGCCCTTGATCTTTTCCTGGATGGTTCCTTCTGTTCATTCTCAAACATTTCTCTTCAATGAGGTCTTTCTTAATCACTAAATCTAAATTCAGTGCCTCTCATGCCCTCACCTTACCCTCCATCACATCACCCAATTTGAAAAAATATTCCCTACTCGTATCTGAAATAATCACAATTACTAAGTAATGTACTTGCCCGTCTATCTTCTTCCATTAGAAGGAAACACCATGGAGCTTAGTATCTTTTCTGTTTTGATCACCATGGTTTGCCCCAGAAATTACTTTGGCACGAAGCATGTGGTCAGTAACCATCTGTCAAATGAATAAACTTGCCTAAAGTACGCAGCGAGTAAGTGACAGAATGAGCCCTGAAACCCAAGTCTGCCTGTCACTATAACCACTGTGGTGCTGCCTCCTACTCTGTCCAGGTGCTGCTGTGGCCCAGACTCCACTTCACCATCCTTATGCTGAGTGCCGACCTCCTCCGGTGTGTACAGAGCAGAAGCTGGGGATTCAAGATAAATACAACAGAGAGAGCCAGTATGCCTGTCAGTCCAGGAGGAGCCGCCTGCCCGGGGAATCACATGGGACTGGGACCACAGAACCTCATGCCACACCAAGAAGTCATCCCAGAAGTATCAGCTGGAGGGACAATCATACCAAATCACTTATAAGTTTGAAACAATTTGGCACTATTGCCAGTGCATAAGGCACGGGCATCGATAGAATGGGCAAAAAGAGAAACATCTATGTGGGCTACACTACAGAAGATAAAACAGCAAGATTTACTCGTTCATGAGATATTGGAGAGAGTAGGTGCAGGCAATAAAAAAATCTCAAATGGGTTGACTGGGAAGAGGGGGGTGTCATTGATAGAGCTCATGCACTTAGAAAGCAGAGGAGGCTTTGCAGTTGAAGCCGGGGGGAACACTGAGGACTGTTTTAGATTTATAGGTCTTGGCATATTGTTGGTGCTCAGAAAAGATTTGTCCAACGTCCCAGATTCCCTTGGGAAGTTAAGAGGCAGGAGAACATTGAGGTAGGGGTAACTGTAAATTCCTTAAGGTCTGGAACCATGTGCCCCTCCCTCCCTCCCTCTCTTCCTTTGCCTGCCTTCCTTCCTTCCTTCCTTCCTTCCTTCCTTCCTTCCTTCCTTCCTTCCTTCCTTCCTTCCCTCCTTCCTTCCTTCCTTCCTTCCCTCCTTCCTTCTTTCCTTCCTCTTTTCCTTCCTTCTTTCTTCTTCCTTCCCTCCCTCTTTTCCTTCCTTTCTTCCTCCCTCCTTCCTTCCTACCTCCTTCTCTCCTTGCTTCCTCCTGTCCTCCCTCCCTCTCTTCTTTCCTTCCATCCTCTCCCTTTCTCTCCTTCGTTTATTCTCATTTTCTCTGTTTTCTTTCTTCATAGCACTTGATATACAACGATTAATATGACAAACACTCCATAAATACTAGTCACATAAAGATTTGAAAAGCAAGACTTAACTAGTTTCTAAACTAGATTCTTAACTTAACTAATCTTAACTAGATTCTTAAATATCATTCAAGTTCCATGGAATTTCACATAGCATGAAGAATAATAACCTTAAGTTCAAATAGATCTGCCCACTACACTTTTTCAATATCTGAGGCAATTATGATTCACTTTCCTTATTTGAAATTTGGAGCCAAACAACCCCCTATAGCGTTCTTGTGAGAGTTACCAAAAATAATGTACTTGGGACGTTCAGCAGGATGCTCGAATCATAACTGACACTTAATAAGTGATGCATCATTAATAGTGCCTCGATTTTCCTCATTTCATGTTGGGCTTTTGAGAATTGTTATGTAAGTTTAGAGAAGTACATGCCAATCTTAAACTCGAGCTAGTAATCTTACGTTATCTTCATTAGAAAACATCTATCAAGAGTCTAATTTCACGTGATATTTTGAAAGTGGAACTATAAAATTCAGGAGTAATGTTACTACTACCAAACTTTATCCAAAACACAAAGAAAGCTTACAGTGTCTAATAACACAATGACAAGTTAAACGTTAAATTTTACTTCAACCTACTTCCACCAGCCCACTTATGTGAATATTATCTTCTTCCCTCTAAAAATAATATTGCATCAGCGTTATTTCACAAAACAGAACAGAACTCAGTGCTTGTATGTTTATTTTCTGTTATATTTCTCCATATTCGCTTGTCTATCTCAACCGCAGTATATACCCAACCAATTATTTCAGTTTCCCTGTAAAGAAGCAAAAGTAGAAAACACAGCCTTAAAAAAATCCATTCTTGCCAATATTCCGATCAAACCCTTATGCTAGCTAACGCATACTCTGTAGTTTCTATTATTAATCTGAGAAGGCGGCCTTTTGGGGACAGAGTATTCCTCATAGAAGTTCATCACTGGCTAGCACTGGCATTGATCATTTTGTGATCCTTCATAAATGATGACCAATTTAAAAATTAGAAAAATATTACATAAGAATACCACAGGGATTGACTTCTTGAGCCCTACTGACCTAAAATTACTTGAAATGTTAAATGTGTTGGAAAAGAGTCATGGAACATGACCAACTCTCAGACAAAGGGATGCAGATTATGTTTCCTGGTACCGAGACTGCTTTAAAGACGTAAACGTCTATAGGGCATGATTCGGCAACAATTTATTTGCAATTTAACAACGTAGTAAAGTCAAACATTACCATTTATTGCCAGTTGGAAAGGGGAAAAAAATGGGAAACTCTGTGTCTAGGGAAGGATTCTGTAGTTTGGCACATTTGCTGGTTCTTAAATTAACTGCTTTTCTGAACGAGCTTTCCTATGAGTGTGTGGTAGCCCAGTGTTCTTCTGACTAATTCGGATTGCTTGAGGCCACGGAATCATTGAGTGGTTCCATTCATGAACAGCAGATGATGTATGACAAGGCTGTAATGCTCTTAGGAGGAAGTTAGCTACCAAGAGCTGTACTATACCAGAGGGGGTTTTGATAAAACTTCCATCCAGGCTACAAATTGTAGACATTGATTTGAAATAAATTGTGACTGATGATCAGTCGATGACGATTTCCAAAATCATTATGCCGTCAGTAATTTATCAAGGTAATGATATTTGTGTCCCTGATGTCACATTCATCCTGTACTAAGGGACTGAAGAACATGCTGTGAGTTTTAAAAGCCCTTATTAAGAACCAACTGGTTGTGTTATACTTCCAACTGTAATCAGTGGGATGGCTACAAGTGAATAAAACATTTAAAAAATCCTGCTAGGTTTGTAATAAGATTCTTTCAACAAAATCTTCTATAGCACGAAGGCAGAGATCTTATGCTTACAGCATTTTAATTAAATCTCCCTTATCAAGATCGTTCAGCATAGTTTGCCAATATGTTTTGGAAAGGGCTATTACAGCACGCTGGGCAGAGCAATCTGCCAAAGAACCTCCTCTTAACCCTCCTGGACCTTTTTTTTTTCTTCCCAGTATATTTCCGTTCCCTTTTAGATTGCTGTTATTTCTTAACAACTGTGATTCTTCAGCATGTGTATAGTCAACAGATGCCTCCACATCCTGCATTTATTCCTGTTAGATTTCAAAATTGCTGAACAATATTCCCACCCTTATTCAGAAAAAAAGCTAATGACATTAAACACTAAATGTCATAAGTATCTCTTCACCAAAAGGGAAAGTGAGCTGAGAAAGTCAATGAGAGTGATATAATTAACACAATTAACAAACGTGTTTTGAGATTGCCATTATAAAATGAATTACGATTAGATTTCAAATGTTATAGGATCATTTATATTTTCATGGAACATGGTTTAAATACATATAACCCAATATAGTTTTGAGAATTTCATGAATAATTCTAGTTTGGCAACGTAAAAGTTTAACTAAAGTTACAATAAAGCAAAATACTTTCGTTCGAATCAGAAGATAGAATATCGGATATTTGTTTTTAAAACTCTATGTATCCAGTTGGTGGAGATAAATTCCCATGAGGAGATCATGCATCTAACTCATGTCCAGGAGATCCACAGTTAGAGATCAAATAATCAACAAAATTACATTGAGTACACAAACTTCAGTTTTTCTAAACACTAAAGAGTAAGTAGATAAAACTATAGATCTACAAATGCATATTTGTTTTAGAAAAATAAATGCCTGTCTTTGTTAGTCTGAGATAACTGGCATGGCTCTGTGATCTCACCTCTTAAGGTATTTGCATACTGTCTGGCTATGGTTCCTGGCTTTTATTATTTATTCTTATTGTGGTAAAATACACATAACGTTTATCACTTTAACCATTTTTAAGTGTAAGATTCAGTGGCATTAAGTACGTTCGCAGTGTTCTGAAACCATCACCACTATGCTGCCTTTCTTATTTTTAAGCTGTTGCTCATCTTCACTTTGTCACCTGTAAAACAGGAACCAGGATTATAATAGCATCTTCATATTGTTTTGTGAGAATGACATGAGATGATATGTGTAATGCTTGCCTGGTATATACAAAGCACTGAAATATTAATACAGACTCTTGCTCTTTTGAGTTGTTTTCTTCTAATGTAGACATTACCTAACACTTTTAAGAGCAAAAATAATTACTGGACTAGCACAAAGGAATAACTTACATTTATTTTATAGAGATGGCTATGTGTTACAAGTGCTTCCACAAATGTCTCATTGGTACCTCACCATAAAGCCCCTTGCAACAAACAAGAAGTCCAGATTTTGTTTTTTGATTTTGAATAGGAAAAGTGAACCCCATGAAAAAGTTTTAAATAGGAAACCTGAACCCCCTGAAAGAGTAAATGATTTACCCAAAGTCCCACAGTCAGTGAGTGGTGGAGGAAGGACCTGAACCTAGCACCTGCCACTCAGGGGGTACCCAATTATAAATGTTTGTTGAATAATAAACGAAGGAAAAGAAGTTAAGGTTTCTGACATTAAGTTCTCTCTTCCTTCTGCCACACAACACTGACTTATTCGTGTCCAGCCCATCAGGTGTCCACACATCACCCGATTTTTTAGTGTCCCGCTTTTATTTAGTGCTCCCATTTGCTAAGACCTTCTCCTGTAAGGTATTAAAAGCCTGAGGATCCACTGTGGGTTCTTACTTCTTTAAATTCTTTGAAGTTGACGTTTCTCTTGGTTTGGCTGGAAAGACATACCCTGAGTTGACTTTTCTCTTGGTTTGGTCAGAAAGAGGTACCCTGGGTCATTAAAACTGGAGCTCTGAATTTGATGGTCTGCTCAACAGGTAGGCAAGTGGCTTTGGAGATCATTTAAAATCTATGACCCAGGCTTTCTTTGGGCATGTAGGAGATATTTGTCAAGAGGCAAATAGCTTCGTAGACTTAAAATGTCGCAGTGGTCGCTGTATTTTATGTGCTTATAGGCCTCTGAGCAAGGTTTAGAATTCAGAGGATGATGAAAGGGGTACCAACCCTACACGGTACTGATGTTTTCCTAAGCGTGTTTAGTTAGGTAAATATTGCTTTTCCTTACTATGCTTGTATGCTTATTCTTTTTGAAAATTATTGTTTGTCTTTTAGTGTGGATGTGCATGCGTGTGTGTGCGTGTGTGCACGTGTGTGCGTGTGTGTGCGTGTGTGCACGTGTATGCGTGCGTGTGCGTGCGTGAGTGCGTGTGTGCGTTTGCATGCGTGCTTATGTATATGTGTACGCGCACATGCGCACACTGTTGATTCAGTGCTTGTTGGAATACCAGGAAAAGGAGGGCTTGTATCTATCCTACAGATGGGAGATCTTTAAAAGCATCAGATTTGAAATGACACAACCCTGTCTAATGGTTTTACTCTTCTGGGAGTGCTAAAACTCACCCTGCGCTATCCTGATGCAGCATCTATCCCATGAGGGTTGTGGTGTATTTCTATGCTGGGTAACTCAGACTTTGGGACATGGAGTGCTACAATCGGCTATGTTCTGTGGGTTGAACTTTGAGAGTGCTGGGAGGGGTACGGCATGAATGCTAAGGCGATTTGGAACTTGTAGGTGGGTTTGCCCCAAAGAAAGTTAGAAAGTCATATTACGATAGTTCGTAAAAGTATTCTCTCAGAGGAAAGTGGCCTGCAGAGGAACAAAGCCAGGAAATAAGGGGGTCTCCTAGTGGAGAAGGAGGCGTCATGACGCTTGAGTATTTTCTATAAAAGAGGTATCTCTTTGGGAAGTGGGTTTCCGATCACTTGCACCAGAGTGACCTGAGATTGAAAATGCAGTTCATCCTTTTCCCATTCCCAGCTTTATCCCGTCTGTCCCCTCCCACAGCAGCTAAGCATGGGATATGAAATGGCTTCACCTCCAGCGACGACGTAATTTGAAAACTAAATAATTTTGGATGTGCGGAATGGAGTGAAGGAGAAAACTGGAAATAAAAGGCAATATGCTTAACTATTTTAAGAGAAAGGTAACTTGGGCTGTGTCTTAAAAACACTCTGTGGAACAAAGGCTGCTTTATTAGAGTAATGGAAAATAAATTCTAAGACCAATATTTCACCCATCATATTTAGAATATTTTAATATTAAAATTTAAAATATAGAACACATTGGCACATCACAAAACAGCAGTAATTCACCTAGTTAAAAACATGTAAGAAGAATATATGTATTTCATGCAAATAATAATTTTATAGCAATAACATGGTTTGCAGAGTTGTAAAAATTATAATTCAAAATCTAAAACACCTCTCAATATAACAAGTACTACTGTACTATAGAAATATGGATTTTTGTTCAACTTTTCAAGTTTTGAGAAATATAAATTTCCTATGTGGCTTTTTCAAACAAATGCCATTTAAAAATATTTTAAATGTCATATGAAAGAAGCAAATACCAAAATTTATTTCGAGACATATTTGATACAAAAATGTATCAAATTTATATTAACAGCATATAAGATGACTTATATGCTATTAAAATTTAATCTCTTGTTAATCAAATCATGTTGACTAACAAAGTACATTAAAGCTGTTGAAGATATCATCATAATTTTTAAGTAAAGAAAGGGTTACTGAGAAATAGGAGAAAAATGAGAATTGAGAGTAAGGAGAGTAGAAAGAAGTAAAAATAAAAATAAAGATAAAAAGAAATCAGCAAGGAAGAAATAATGAGTGAATGAATTGGGAAATATAGGAAGGAAAAGGGGGAAGGAGAATGGTGGGAGGGAAAGAGAGAGAAGAGAAAGGCAAGAAGGGAGAAAGAGGATTTAAATTTGACAAGGAATATTCAAGGTCGGGGGCTGGAGGAAGACCCTGTGTGTGTGTGTGTGTGTGTGTGTGTGTGTGTGTGTGTGTGTGTGTGAGACAGAGAGAGAGAGAGAGATGCTTTTAATCCCAATATGCAGTCAAGCCAAACACAGCAGCCACGCCTAGCTAATCCCCCTTCCTCTTAAAGGGGAGTAACATTGATTTTGGTCTTTCATTCAACCCATGGCAGAACTATAGAAATTATCCTTGTGTCTGTCAGCAGATCATAAAGGGTATTTCAGAATTTTCTAAGATAATTTAGAAAAATTCCAACGATGTCTGTGTAATGTCATACAAAAGGACGTGGGGGAAACTCAACATACATCAACTTGAAGGATGACACCATCTTCCATTAGCTTGCTTTTGCTTTGACTTTTTAAGTGGCTTTTAAAAACATTTTTGAATTTTTAAACACATTAAAGAAATACTATAATGCTTTTTAGTGTGTGAGTATGTAAAGTACATTTTTTCTGCAGCATAATTGAAATCTAATTAATCATTTTCTCTAGAGATTCTTTTAAAGACAACTTATTGTGACAACAATAGGAAAATGACTTTGCTCATCATTGCTGAAAATGTTTCTGTTAGGGCAACAATATAATTTTATGAAAGCTTGCGCACATTTATTAGTTATAGTCACGCAATTTACAAATGAAATTAACAGTCCAACTGAGATGCCTGTATACTCTCACATCTTTCTCAGAATAAGAATTGTTTCTTCATCTTTTAAAACAAGAAACTGATTTATATAGCCATTTCAGTTATACTAACGTCTTTTCCATTCACAAATTAGGGAAGTAATGTTCTTCCTTTAGTTGTAGACTGGAATATTAAGCACTTTTACTTATGACTGTGTTACTGCTGATATGATTCTCTGGAAGACCCCTCACTGTAGCTGAAATGTGAATGCTTGGTTGTACTGTTTATGAGTGAACTGTAAATTTTAATGTCAAATGGTTATTTTCTGCTTATCCATCTGTAGCTCACAAAAACAAATGGATGTGTGGGTTGTTCTATACATTGGCTCAAAAAGGAACTCAGATTGTGGCATCAACTCAATCCCTAAGAGCAGCCTGTTCTCTCTACGAGAATTCCAGAAGCGAAAAGGTTTGGGGCTCCTGGATGACTCCAGTTGCCCCAAACTGTGTTTTACATTCGAAAAATTAGCCTTGGCGGTTCTGGGATGACCTTGATTCATCACTTTTATTCCATTGTAAACACATTCTTACATCCCTCAAT
Organism: Symphalangus syndactylus; assembly: GCF_028878055.3. Taxonomy (NCBI): domain Eukaryota; kingdom Metazoa; phylum Chordata; class Mammalia; order Primates; family Hylobatidae; genus Symphalangus; species Symphalangus syndactylus. The sequence continues at coordinate 155,032,698 of NC_072426.2, read as the reverse complement.
TTATTTTTGTCCTTAAACAAATTTATTATTTGGGATTTGGATATTTCCAATATGTATTATATCATTACACCCAACCACCAAGAATCTCGGTAATAAGTGAATCTAAAAACCTTTAGTATTCGTTTTGATGTTGGGGTTGATTTGATGATTGACATCTGTCACGGTAAAGGCACTCAGCTTTCCATTATCAATACAGTGTTAACACAGGCAGCTAGAACACTGTTTGTGGACACATGATAACTGGGTTGGATACTGAGTACCCACCATCCTTCATATTGCACTGCAGTGAGGTCATGCATGAAAATAATAACACGTGGACATTTTTAGAAGAGCTCGTTTCTGTTGTGTCCCATCCATAGACTTTAAAGGACTTTGAATCTACTTCTGGCTTCATCACCAACAATCTTAGCCCAAGCTTCTTCATGTTTCTGTTTCCTTGTTTGTAAAATAAGAGTCACTAGATGACCTATAAAGCTTCTAGCTTAAATGCTCAACTCCGTGCACTTGGACGTGAACTTAAGGTTTCACAGGAGAGCACAAGAGACATTAGCAGGTTTTGTTCTTTCTTAATTCACTTCAGTTTTGAGATGAGATTCTAAACTCTATTATTTCTAAAAATAGAAATGTATTGATTTGTCTGTTGGCACTAGAAGAGATAAAGGGCGCAATGCAAAAGTGTCACTATATTTCATACAGTTTTGTGCACCCAATCAACAATAATAGTTTAAAAATAACTAAAACAACTCTCTGGTCTTTAACTTCAGTTTCAAATAATATTTCTTGTATAAACAAGGACTGACATTGTGAATTTTAGTCTTTTCAGTCCTGAGCCGGTTTTGCAATTACACATACCTTGGAATACAACTTTTTGACTTAAAAATTATACTCTAATATAGACTTTCGTTCAAGTTATTTATAAATAATCTTTAAAAGAAACCCTAATTTTAGCTCTAACATACAAGCTTGGCAAGTTAATATTCTTCATTAATATTATATACCTATGTGTACGTACACACATAGTATAGTTTGCCAAAATACATATAATTTATATATAATACATATTTATACAAAGCACATAGTTGGTATGTCTATCAATATATTTCTATTTGCATATAAATATATATATTTGATAGATGTTATATCAATCATACATTATAATACGTTATATAATATGTTATGACCAATATAATGTTTTTCCCCCAAGAAAGGAGGAAAGATAAGAAGCAAATGCAACAATTTTCATTGTTAAGTGGATTTAAATTTTTCTGAAAACATATGGGTCATAGAAAGCCCACAAGTAGGGTAGGATTGCAGACAGATTGAAAGGGAACCAGTGCAAATGATACCTCCTCAAATTTAACAGTTATCTCTTTACCTTTAATATGATTATGGCACCATGGCTATTTTTACTTAAAAAAAAATAGTGACCCTCAAGAGCAAGGCAGATTTACTCTTTTATTTTCCAAATTTAACCAGTGAAAATTACCTTAATGCTAAAGGTTTCGGTGTGTAAAGCTGTGAAATTACTAATTCACTTGTATTCTCTGTTATAATGTTTTCCATATGGATGGGATTTTCATATCTAAAATAGATCCATATGGAAATTGTGAAGCCATGAATTTCCTCCTGATGTAGCAACTAAGCTTCCAGCTGCTGGTGTTAGGAAAGCAGCGTTGTCTCACTGCAGGACACTAAGGTCCCTGCAAACCCCATCGTTGCCACACTTTGGGACGCTGGGCCTAGGGGATGGGAGAGCAGCTCCTATTTTGGCTGCAGTGAACAAAATTTATTTTTGTTAAAGGATTAATTCCATCGTCACAATCTACTAGTTCTATATTTAAATACATTTGTATGCAAAAATATTATTTCTTAAAGTGTGGTCCGTAAATCATTAGCATCAGAATCACCTGTGGTAGTTGTTGTAACACAGATTCCTGGGCTCCAAATGCATGATTTAGGGCAGAGATCCTGTGTGGGGTTTCTCTCCATTATTTCCCAGAATGTAGTACATAGTCTAACATACAGTGGTCAATTAATAAATATTTGTTCAGGGAATCAACTAATGAACACCAAAGAATAAGAATCATCACTTTAAAATAAAGGAAAAAAATGAATTGAGTAAATACAGACCCAGGCAAAATTGTCTTGTCTGTTAATAATCTTCAAACAATTGTTTATCTCTTAATAATCTTCAAATAATCATTTTCTCTTAATAATCTTCAAAAAATGGAAACCAAATGATTCAAACAAAATTCTTACTAAATCTTTAAGTTGTGTCAACAGGAAAATTAGGTTTATGTTACCACAGTCTCCCCTGGAGAGAGCCTTACAAAGACATAAAATATCCTATTAAACAATCTAGAATGCAACCTACAAACAAGCTGTTTCTAGAAGATTTTTTCTCCTTCAGTCCTGCAGAGAAGCTCAAATCCTTAGCAGTGTTCTCTATTTTTTCAAAGCAAGATTTTTTAAAAAAGATAGCATTTCAAAATTTCAAAATATTTTCATATGTTTATTGTTATTATTTATAGACAAACTCCAAGTGACTTATGAATTTTAGACAATAAGCCGTTCTAATGCTTTAAAGATATTCATAGAAAACCATATAGTCGGGGAAATAGTAAAAATGGCAGGAAAGAGGTCTTGAAATATATTAAAAAACCATGTAGGAAAATGACTTCAAATGCCTACAAGTAAATAGCACAGTGAAGAAAGAGTGTGCACGTGAGAGAGTTCAGAAGCGGCTTTCAAATATTACAAAGAACCTTAGCGTAAATAGGAACGACCAGGCTCTGAAAGCTTATAAGTAAGAAAATGAAGAAAGGTGCAAGATGCCAATAGGACAGAGTAAGAGGCTCAAGCCTGAATAATCCTTCCCTGAGAGAAGCACATTTGCCCTCTTCCAGTTTGAACAGGATTCAGGAACACAGGCTGTAACCTGTAGTAATGACTAATATATCTTTGTAGAAATTCAGGAAATGGTTTATCTTCAGTGTGAGACCAATTAAATTTCTTGCTCTTACAAGTCTTGTTTTTAGGTATAGAGCGTTAATAAATGCATAAATGCAGGAAGGTCTTACCAGTCATGTGGTGCAAAGACCAAAGCAGGTGGAAATTTTATAACTGGATCTCCGTACCTGACCTTGCACTTGATAGAAAGGAATGGCAAGGTAAGTGTGCCAGATAGGGAGGTTGCACGAACACTTAATTCTGTATTAAGGTTGTATGTATGTGTGTGTATGTGTATATATTAGAGATATAATATATATTTCCTTCCCCATCCACTAACATCTTAACCTAAAAAATAGAGACTTGTCTAGTAGATTTCACATTCTAGCATTTAAAACAATCACTACAGAGATGAGTAAATGTGAAAAATTAAGTCCATGTGATCTACAGATTTCCTGGTTATATAGTAAAGTTTGTACAAAATCATCTCACTGTCATCATTTAACATTTCATAATTCAAATTCATCTGAATCTTATTACTATAGAGCTTCAATGCACATATTCAAATACTCCTGTTAAAATATTTTTTAAAAAATTCTGCTTACTAAAACATAGTCTCGAGTTTTGAAAAGGATAGAAAAAATTTCGTAGAAAACAATTCCTAGAACAAAGTCAATGTAGTAGGACATTTAATTGAATGTCTTTAATTAGACAAATTTAGAAACAAAGTAGACTTATTGATCCCCAATACTTAAATATCACATTGCATGAATAACAAATTATATAAAATATGCAAAATAATAGTACATTAGCTTAAACAACACTAATAAATTGCAAAGCTTAGCATAAAATTGAAAATCACTAATGGAACGCTATGCAGTTTGTTCATGCAACAAGCGAAGACTCATACATAATGTAAGAGTACAACTGTTAGCAGCAGGCTGAGGGAGGACCATTTAAATGCGTTTTTATGGACAAGCTGGATTGATATGGGAAGTGGTTCCTGAGGAGATTCCACTTACCCCGAAGAGCATCTTGGGAGATTGTCATAATTTTCCACTTGTATCTGAAACTCCTATTATTTAGATCATCTGTATCCTTTACATCCAACTTTTTCTTTTTTTTCTTTTCTTTTTTTTTTTTTTTGAGACGGAGTCTCGCTCTGTCGCCCAGGCTGGAGTGCAGTGGCGCAATCTCGGCTCACTGCAAGCTCCGCCTCCCGGGTTCACGCCATTCTCCTGCCTCAGCCTCTCCGAGTAGCTGGGACTACAGACGCCCGCCACCACGCCCGGCTAATTTTTTGTATTTTTTTTAGTAGAGACGGGGTTTCACCGTGGTCTCGATCTCCTGACCTCATGATCCGCCCGCCTCGGCCTCCCAAAGTGCTGGGATTACAAGCGTGAGCCACCGCGCCCGGCCTACATCCAACTTTATAAGGAGAAATAAATAGAATTAAAGAACTGATATAAAATCATCAGTAATAAAGGTCATTTCATCTGGGGTGTTCTCCCACAGCGTATTTCCATGTCGTATTTTGTATGGTTTGAATGTGTCCCCCAAAGTTCATATGCAGAAAACTTAATCCCCAATGCAACAGTGTTGAGAGATGGCGTGATTACGTCATGAGGGGCTTTGCCTTCATGAATGGGTTAATGGCCTCATCTCAGGAGTGGGTTAGTTACCGTGGGAGTGGGCTCCAATAGAAGGATGAGCTTGGCATCCTTCCCTCTGTCTCTCTTTCACACACTCTTTTGCCCTTCTGCCTTCCACCAGGGGATGAGGCAGCACAGTAAGAAGGCCCTCGGCCGGGCGCGGTGGCTCATGTCTGTAATCCCAGCACTTTGGAAAGCCAAGGCGGGCGGATCACGAGGTCAGGAGTTTGAGATCAGTCTGGCCAACATGGTGAAACCCTGTCTCTACTAAAAATACAAAAATTAGCCGGGCATGGTGGCGGGCGCCTGTAATCCCAGCTACTTGGGAGGCTAAGGCAGGAGAATCGCTTGAACCTGGGAGGCAGAAGCTGCAGTGAGCCAAGATCACGCCACTGCACTCCAGCCTGGGCAACAGGGAGGGACTCTGTCTCAAAAAAAAAAAAAAAAAAAAAAAAAAGAAGGCCCTTACCAGAGGCAGCGCCTCACTCTCAAAGTTCCAAGCCTCCAGAATATTTATCCAGATAAATTTCTTTACTTTATAAACTATCCAGTCTCTGGTGTTCTATGATAGCAGCAGAAAAAAGACTGAGACAATATTTAAGTTCTATCTTCTGTAAATTTAATAAAAAGTTCTTCATTCTGCAGACAACACTTACTGTGATGAAAGCTAAAAATTTGCCTAAAAGATGAGACTCAAATTCTTAGTATACTGGAGCCTCACAAGATTTAAGATTCAATATCATGCAGAAGTTAGTATATATCAGGGGCTACCTTGGACCCCATTCCAGGAAAATGAGTTATTGACCATATGACAAGCAGCTTGTTAGGACTATGTTTCAACCCTAAGTTGGTCCCCAGGCGTGGAGATTGACGATAACATTATTAAGTAAAGCTCTAGTGTTTTCTACTTTCATTTTTACCTTAATATCACCTCTAAATTTAATTGGTATTTCAAAAGAGAATATAGTGTGAATTTGAACATTTTGTATCTAAAGGTGAGTGTAAGGATGAGTTTGAAGGTGATATGAAGTTGTCAAAAGTCATAAAGCTGCTACTAATTTCAAGATAAAAATAAATTGCGTTACTGAAGGAAAAGCTTAGTTAATACAACAGGGAATATAATAACGAGTTCACCTAATATAGTCCCTAAAAGTGAAGAGAAGGTTTTAGTCAAAGAAACTTAGAGAAGATGGAATCTGTTTGTAACAAAACACTCTAGGGATACAGAGTAAGTAAAAATAGCGGTTTGTCCTTCACTCATTTCTATCCTCAGTGGCTCATTTATGAGCTTCTTCTGAATTATAATCCTGAAGCCTCACTTAAGAATTAGGAAAGATGCAAATATATACTATGTCCATCCATCATATTGTCTATGATACTTTAGTGATCAATAATATCAATACACACAATTTCAATGTTAACATTTCCTCAAAAAAAGATAATCTGAAGCATAATTAATGCCATGATGTGTACCTAACCTTAGAGATGTCTGGACTTGGTCTACTATAAACAATTGTGATTATGCTCAGGTGACCTCTTAACATCTTAAGCTAATTGACCCAGCCAGAGAACAACTGCTTCATGCATATGATTTGCTGCTACTGAGCTTCAAATAGCGAAAGGAACAGTGAAAAGGGAGTTGCAGAGAAATATTTAAAATGTGGTGCAAATATTAAGTTTTAAGAGATTGTTATAAAACTCATATATAGGGAATTGGTTAGTTATGCACTTAAGTCATGCCAATTTAAAAGCTTGTTATAAGAATAAAAGAAGAGAATGAATTAAACAGGCAGATATAGAATTAGATATTTTAAATAGAATAGAGGCTTAGAGTAAAATAAATATCAATAAAAGTAAAAAATGACCACTGGTAAAAGAGTAACAGTAGCTTATTTCCCTCTTGATTTTCATGGATAATTAAAACACATTGAATTCCCAGCTCTTCTTTTTAGGAAGATCACAGGTAATCCTACAAAGTGTCTTATCTATTATTTGATTATTTTGCTAATATGTAATTATTACATTTGACTAGCCCTTTAATTTATTTAATAACAATGCTTATAAATGTTATCAGCAGAATATATTCTTTTAATTTTGCATATAATCAACAGTCTTCAACTCAGAAAAAACTATGATACAGTAAATATATATAGATATGTGAAATATGATGAAGAGAATCCACATATGTAGATATGGAATATGACAAGTCAAGGCCACTTTATCTATAAAACTCCCCTTTGAGTTGATTTGAGTTTATCGGTTTCAACAGTTAATAGGCTCCAGTGCCTGCTGCTAACATTCAAGGGTTCTTATTTTTGTAAATGTCAGTGTTTGGATTCTTTCCATGGTGAGTGGCACATAAAGTTAATTGATACATTGATGTAATTTTTTGGCACTCCAAAGAAGAAAGCCCCCAAATCAGCCTTATGCCACATTTTCTGAATATACAAAAGAGATGGACAGAGGAAACGTCAGGAGCATATAGTTGTTTTAAATGACATTTAAACTCCATTTCAAACAGAGTAATATTAAGAATATTTGAAGACCCCAAAATACAAGAGAATTGAAATGTCGGAAGAATTTTATAAAGAAAGAAAAGCACGTAAGTGCCAGAAAACAAATACATAAAACCAAATCTGCATTTCTAAAATAAATTTTAGCATGTGATTCTCAAACTTGCTGATGTATGGGAACAAAGGGCATTATTTATTTAAAATGGAGATTGCAGGCATTACTATGAGAGATTCTGATTCAGCAGGCCTGAGGAGGGAATCTACAAATAGGCATGTTTAATTACCTCTCCAAGATGCTCTGATGCAATTGACCCTTAGTACACTTTGGAAAATGCAATTTTAACATGTGAATATTTATACAGCCAAATAAGAGGTACTATAAATTACTGTCCCTGAATTTTAAATTGTTTTAAGAAAATATACTTAATAAAAAAGAAGAGTATTTATTATATGACACAAAGGATCAAATCACAGAAGGTAATTTTACAGACAAAGATATTCAACTGATAATGCATAGATTTCAGACCCTATACACATATATCTACATCCCATAAGAAGATTTTATTACAATTCTAGTCTTACTTATAGGTTCTCCAAATTTAGAGGAGAACCCTGACTGAACTACAATGCCTATTAACCTACAAATCATTGACATTTCCTAAAACAGTATGGATTGCTAGAAAACTTACAAAACTTTAAAAAAGTAGACAAAGGAATAAACCTCTTTCAAATACAGTCAGTCCAGAAAATACTCAGGCTAGTGACTGAGTGGAAGTGGAAACCAGCAAAGTAACTGAAGCATTAAGTCATGATTTTGCTTTGTGGAGCATGTGTCTAAATTGTGATCTTGACATTTGTGTTCTCCTATCTTCTAGAAGTAGAGGGATTCAAAGCCCATGGCTCACACCATGTGTGGATTCTAATAGGAGCACATTTCCTGTCCAAGAACCTGCACCTAAAGGGGTAAATAATTAGCAGCAAGGGAAACGTAAAATAACCCCCTGCCCAGAAGACTGCAAGAAAAATACTCTATATCATATGTTGGAATTAAACAGGAATAAGGTTGGAAACATACCCTAGTAATTCATAGTTATAAGCCAGACCTCACCAACAGTTGCAGCCTTACTGTCCGTAATTCATAATTTTGAGGCTTGCTCAAAAACCTCAAAATAGTGTTTAGTTTAGAGTAGACTCAGACTGGTAGTGCCTCAAAAACAAATACACTCACTCCTGAGACATCTGTTTCACATAAACAAACAAATCACAAAACACACAAGGCAAACAAGATGTCATAAGCAAAAGCCAGTAGAAGTTACAAACAGCAGATTTAGACCCATAAAATATTCGCTTATTAAAATTATCAGCCACAGAATGTTAAATAAGTATACTAAAATGTCTCAAAAAGTCAAAAAGAAAAAATCAAGGGAAGAACTTTCAATATAAATGTGTAATAAAGAAAATGAAAAATTTAGCTGATAAGTTGAACTGTAGTTTAGACACACCTAAGGAAAAAACAGGTGACTTGGAAAACAGTAAAATATTTATGTATATAAAAATTTGATTCCTGAGACAAAATGCAATAAAAACATGCAAGAGAGGTTTAGAGACTTTGAAGATAAGGTGGGAAAGTATAACATACTTCTTGCTAAAGTTTCAGAAGAAGAGGAAGAGACAGAAAATGACTGAAGCAACATTTAAAGAGATAATGGCTGAACTTTTTCAGACTTATTGAAAATATATCAATCAATTATTCCAGAAATCTAATCAAATACAAGAAAGATTCATAAGAAGAAATGTAAACCTAGGCATATTGTAGTGAAACTGCAAGATACTAAAGACAAAGAGAAGATCATAAATGTAGTCAGAGAGAAAAGACAGATTAACTTCATACAAGCAAGAGTTAGGATATCCCCTGAATTGTCATCAGAAACAACAGACCAAAGAAGATAATATATAATAATATATTCATTATGCATAGTGAAAAAGCTCTCCCACACTTCTCAATCTAAAATTTGATTTTTTTAAAGTATTGAGATGAAATAAAGAATTCCAAACAAAAACTGAGAAAGTGTAAGTTTACTACCTACACACCCTCAACAAGGCTAATTTTAAAAGTACATATAAGAATGTGTGTATATATAATAGTATATATTATATGTATTATATATTATATAAATGTATTTTGTATGAATATATATAGATATATATATCCATGCACACAAAATATATGTATATGTATATAGGTATACATATATATATCTATACCCTCACATACATATATGCACATAGACACCCATACAGACAGAGAGAAGATATAAAAGCTAACAACTATAAGTCTGGGAAGGGTAAGTGGGAGTTCTTTATATTATTCTTCTTTTCTATAGATTTAAAATTATCTTAAAATATTAAAAACAAAACTAATAAAAATGATAATAGAATCTTCCCATATGTTTAGAAATTAAGAAACCTATTTCTAAATTACTCATAGTCAAAAAAGAAATTATAATGGGATTTAGAAAAAATGGGAAATGAACAAAAACGAAATAACCAAATTTCATTACCAATTGACCCAAACTTGTAGAATGCAGTTGAAAAACACTTGGAGGAAAATTTAAAGCCACAGATGCTTATATTAGAAAAGAAGACTAAGAATTAATAAATAAAACATGCCTTTTTAAGAAGTTAGAAAAATAACAAAATAAGAGAATAAGAGAATAAGAAATAAGAAAAATTCATTTTTTTTTTTAGCAAATTTATTTTTTCTCGTAAGTCTCATTAAAAAAATGAAAATAAAAGGAGAGAATCAATAAAGCCAACCATTTTTTCATCGAAAAGCCTAATGAAATTGCCAAACTCCTAGCGATTTTTCAGGACAAAAAGAAAGAAAGAAAGAGAAAAGAAATAACATTAAAATTTTAAAAATAAGAATGCTATGAATATTAGATCCACACGAATACATTTTTGTCAATAAATTTGAAAACTCATGAAATGAACAAATTCCTAAAATACAACTTACCAAACTAACTTGAGAAAGAATAGAAACCCTTAATATTGTCAAGCTTCTAAAAAATTTCATCTGTAGCTGAAAATCTTCCTGTCAATAAAACTCCAGGCCTAGTCTTTTTTAGGCCTTTTTTAGTTTGGTCTACCATACATTTAAATAACAAATAGCTCCTATTCTATACTAGCTACTCCAGAATGTAAAAAAGAAGAGAGAGTCTCAAACCCATTTTATGAAGCCAGTAAATTCCAGATGCCCAAACTCGACAAAAAAGTATATTAACACATCAATTCTTTTGAAGTGAGCAAATCCTAGATGCCAAAACATGGCAGAAAAGCGTATTACCAGATCAATGTCATTCATGAATGTAGGCGAGAAGATCCTAAATCAAATATTGGTGCATGAGATCCAGTAACGGATAGAAATGTAATTCTTACAACGAAGTGCAGTTGTTTTAGAAATGCAAGTCTACTAGAGGCTTCTAAGGTTTTCTTTCTTTTTCTTTTCTTTTTTTTTTTTGAGACGGAATCTTGCTCTGTTGCCCAGGCTGCAGTTGCAGTGACGCGATCTCTGCTCATTGCAACCTCCACCTCCTGGGTTCAAGTGATTCTCCTGCCTCAGACTTCTGAGTAACTGGGATTACAGGCTTGCACCACCACGCCTAGCTAATTTTTGTATTTTTAGTAGAGACGGGGTTTCACCATGTTGGTCAGGCTGGTCTCAAACTCTTGACCTCGTGATCTGCCTGCCTTGGGCTCTCAAAATGCTGGGATTACAGGCATGAGCCACCATCCTTGTCCCTAAGGTTTTCTTACACTGGTTTCCCCACTTCTGGCCACACGGTAGAATTTCATTGTCCCCACTTCCATATAAGCAGTTCTGGCAAAACGGCTGTGGGCAGAAGTGTTATGAGCCACTTTTGGGCTAGAGCACTCAATTGCCACAGAAAGATCTTTCTTTTGATCATCTGTTCCTGTGCGATGATGAATGTGGAAGCATGTGTGTCAAGGTGGCTTGTCCATCAGCTCAGATCCTGGAATGACTAAAATAAGCATAGGTCCCTTGCTGAAACCTGTTGGACATGCAGCAATGATTGCTTTAACTAAAATGGTGATGATCAATGCAGCACAGTCCAGCCATTAATGACAGTTCCACATGGTTGATTTAACCATGGAAAATCGAATGTAATTCAACACATCCATAGTTAAAGAGAAAAAAAATAAACAATAAATGTGAAAAAAGCCTGTGATAAAATGTAATATTCATTCATAATGAAAAAAACTCTTAAAAACTAGGAATAGAAGTATTTTGAAAAAGGACAGTATCATGCAAAATAGTAAAACATTTAAAACATTCTAAGACCACTCTAAGAGTGGCTCTCAGTACCACTTCCATTCAATATTATGTTAGAGAACATAGACAGTCTGCTAAGACAAGGAAGAAAAACTAGTTTAAAAATTGGGAAGGAAAAAATAAACTTTCTATTTAAAAAAAATGATATGATAGTCTACATGTCTTCGAATATGAAGATAAACCATTAGTATTAATAAGAAATGTAAGTAAATTTGCAAGAAAGTGAATTATTATTTAAAATTATTTGCATTTTCTGTACTTCTGAACAGAAGATAAATTTAAAATATACCATTCACAATAGCATCAACAATTTACAGTTCTTAAGAATAATAAAATGTGAGCAAGACTGTTATAGAAAAATCATAAAACTTTATTAACAGATATTAAAATAAATTAAAAAGATGAACCATATTCATGGATTAGTAAACTCAGTATTTTAAAGGTATCAATTTTCCTTCAGATTGAACTATGGATTTAGTATAACCTACCCTCCCCCAAAGAAGAACATTTCTTAAATTTTATAACTTGACACATCAATTCTGAAATACATACAGAAGTGCAAAATCCCAGGAATATCCCAGAAATTGTTCAGAAGAACAGGATGGGAGGGCACTGGCTTTATTAGTGAGGCTGAAGTTATTAAGGCATCATGAGGCTAAAGTTATTAAGGCACTGTGATATTGGCATAAGCTGACTAATGAAACAGCGTAGTATCCAAGAAACTGAGTTACATATGTGTAGCTGAACAAGCTCTAAGTGTCAAGGTGGTATTGGAAATCAATGAGGAAAGGATGAACTTTTAATAAATGAGACTATGATCAGTCATTCGCATGAAAAAAAGAAATTAAACCCATCCCTCATACACAACATGCAAAATCCAATTCCAGATGAATGAAAGACCCAAATGTATTATTTAAAAAATATATTATTTAAAAAGTTTAAATGCTGTGATGCATTACACAAGGCCTTGAACTGGAGGTAGGGGTGGAGAGTGGTGTCTGTATATGAAACTAGAAATGGCTATAATTTCATTTTAAAAACAGGCTAGTATCTCAAATAATTCAGTAAGAATATGAGTATTGTGACTAGAACTACTATTATCCAGAGAATTTATAAAGAGGAAGTGGTTTGTGTGTGTGCATGTGTGTATGAAAACAGTGTATAGCAAACGTGATCAGAATGGTATTGGAAAAGATTCTGGGGAGAGAATGATTGATGACAGTCACTTTTGTCCTCGAGCTCGCAGTCCATCAGGCAGTACCCATAGGACTTAGGTTGCAATGAGCAGAGATGTCCACCAGTCATATCCTCCCCACTGTCAAAAACTGTGCAGAATAGGGAGACAGGCAAACATAGTTACCAAGGTCAAAATGACCAAGGGTTTGGGATCACCTAGAATAGATTCCTGAAAGTAGAACCTCTTTTGAAGAAAACAAAAATGTTCCCACTGTTGCATTCTTAATCAGGCAATTAACCAAGTGTAATTACTGGCTACTGAATAAGATAACTTGTAGTATTTATGTCAATTACATGCACATCTTTTTAATTCTTTTAATTATGTACCTTAATGGTCTTACTGCTGATAACTAAAAAACACCAAGGTTTGGTAAACATGCAAGCCTCATCACGTTCTTCATTAAATAATTGGTGTATTAGATCATTAGATCTGTCAGATTTTAGCTGAATATGCAATAGATTCTCCTGAATCCCAGGAAAACATCTTCGACTCATACAAAGCAACCTGGAAATGATTACACTGGTTGCCAAGAGTGGTTGACTTTGCTCATCACTTGCAGTAAGTTGTCTTTTTGTGATCACTCAAGCCTCATTATTCATGTAATTACTGTAATCATTATGACACTAATGACTGTTGAAGTCTAAATGTGTGAAATTAATTCACTAACAAGTGTAAATATGTGTCCATGAAGGGCCAATATATAAACTGGAAAATGAAACTTTGGTATTCTGCTCAAAATGAGAAATTAGCACCAACATTAGAATATCAATAGGGTATATGAATGTTTTGTGAATGTAACCACAGGTTGACCATGGTTAGATAAATTTAGTTATTAATAAAATTAATCCATATGGGAATGAATACTCAGAGTACACATAACCCTTCTCTAACAGACTGAATTTGAAAATCTAGTTCAGTTTCTTGAGCCCAAAATAAATTAATTCATAAAGGTGACCTAATGGTTGACACATTTTAGAATTTGAGGGTGACCTGGCTTTGACAAGCCACCCCACTGATCACCAGTGTTTTTTCAACTGATCTTACTGGCTCGTTGGGTGCCCCTTCCCCTCCAGAGTTCTGTGTCTGTCCTTCCTGGGGCAGAATGCTCAGTCAAAAAGGACATTTAAAAAATATATTACAGAACTTCTCATGTTGATTTCTGTTTAGATAATTATCAAATTTCTACTTTATCTGAACCTACTAGAATGGAAAAAAATGGCACTTGAAAATTAACAATAGGAATAAGACATCCTTTTCTTTAGAGCTCCTATTTTTAGTAATCTGCTCCTAGACCAACCCCCAAATCTATGTCCCCAACAGGTTGGCTGTAGAATAGTGTGAGGCCCTTGTTCTCTGATCAAAAGGATAACCACCTGCCTGACTTTCCATCCCGTGAAGAGTAGTTGGTGTACGAACGTGTGACAGGATCACTCGCAGGTTGGCTAAGAGGCCAACCCTTCCTTCCCCGCTTCCCCCCGCCCCATGCCCAGGCTGAGGGCAGGAACTCGAGTTTGTCCTGGTGAGGTGGGATCCCAGGTGCAGGTGCATACCAGCTGGAGGCTGCTCGTATGCCAGTTGGCGCCTATGAGCCCAGACACACACTTGCTGTGATTCTGAGCCTTCCTGCAGCCCAGCTCCCTTATGTGGTAAGCCCCTTGGAATACTGGTGATTAGGCCCATATTTTAAAATGATTTGTGACTGACAGGACAGGAAAACAATGCATTTGAAATAGCAGCATAAGTCTTCCTCACAGATTTAGTTGAATAAGTTGGGCATCTCTCTTTAGTCTAAAACAAACAAACATGACACAAAACGTGTTGTTGAAAATGCCATATGTCTGAGTTGGAGAATAAAAGGTTTCATTCAATAAGAAGTTGTCAAGCAAGCACCAAGAGTGAGGCAATAGGGACAAATGCTATGGGCCATAAAAATCCCCTTCCATTCCTTCTTCATTTTTTTTTTTTTTTTTAGCAAATTTATTTTTTCTCGTAAGTCTCATTTTCCTCCTGCTGCATATATGAATCTAAAATGCACGTCAATGGAGAATACAATTGGTTTTTTCCTTAAAACATCCAAAGCTGACTTAAAACAAAAAGCCATAATTTAACATTCTCCAAGTTGGAGTTGCCTTAATTAATGAGTCAAATTTTGAAAGCAAGATTTAATAAGTTCTCAACTAAGTGCCAGGTGCCGTGTTAGGAACCAGGTAGACAGAAATGATAGCAGTACACCCCTTGTCCTTGAGAAGCCAACAGGCTACAGAGAAAAGAGACATATTACCGAGTAATTCCAATCTCATTTAATACACAGGTCAGTGCAAGTTGTTAAGAACGTGACTAATCATGTCAAGGAGAGCCAAAAAAAAAGTTTCCAGAGAAGAAGTAGATAGGCATAGAGGAACAGCAGAGAGCAGAATGAAATGCAAGAAGGTCTAAAAGCAGGGTCCTCTCCCCCTCAATTAACGGTGTGAATTTGTCATGATTGAATGTGAAAGAAGTGGAGTAGGAGAGGTGGGGCCATATTTGAATGGCCTGAGTAGCCTTGGAAATGAGTTTGAGTTTTATCCTGAAGACAGCTAGAAACTAATCAGAGGTTTTAAGCACGGCAGTGACATGCTCCCCTGCCCCCCTCATTTAGTTAGATAACTCAGCATTTTTTGGATAACATGGAGAGGGTGGAGGCAGAGTACAGTAAGGAAGCTACTGTGACAGCCCCGTGGACAGTAAGTGGTAGCCTGAGTTATGTATGGATGAAGAGGATGAGAGGATGAGGAGGGTAGAGATTTGACAGCCGGAATGAACAGCTCTGGTGATAACTCACTTGAGATTTGAGGATCAGGAGAGGGAAGGAGATGCCAGCGCCAGTGATCTCTGATAGACTCTCCTGGAATTATCACCTCTATTGTCCGGAAGTTTATTCTTATACCAAACGGCACTCTCTTTTGATCTTATTTAATCTTTTTGAGTTCTCTGCAGAAATGGGAAACAATTACTCAGCATTCCCATAAAAACCTGCTGAATCACTGAAGACATGTATTGCATCTGTTTTTAACTTTCCCTTCTCTAGGTTACACAATCTCAGTTCTTTCAGACCTAGAATATGTTACTGAGTTTGTTTTGTTCTGTGTTTCTCAATTATTTTTTGCTTGCTCACATCTGTTTTTCAAATGTCCAGGTCACACTCAGGGTGGCTGTGTCCACCACTAGTTTGGTAAAGCTTCCTCATCTTCTAGAGCACGGTCCTCCCATGCTTGAGTGGATGTTGTTGGTTACTCACGGGATTCATTTCACTCTCTTCAGGCACTGGGCTGCCCCCCACACAACCCGTATATCTCAAGGAATGCCACCCCGTTCCCTCTAACCCTCGACCAGCCCCAAAGCGGTTCGATTGATTTAAAAGTAATTCCATCCCAATAGCGAGTGACTCATCAGGGTCCAAGAACGTGAGGAAACGTTTCCTAGGAGAATCTTGGAAAGTTGATCTTTCCTTGCTCCTCTGCAAGAAATAGCTGAAGCAAGTCTCTTAGCCTATTTTCTCCATAGCCATAGAAGCAGGTGTGTCATAGATATTTAGCCTGGAAATAGCCAGCTCCTGGTTTATGGAGGTGGAGACAGCTAAGAGAGAGGATTGCAGAAAAATGGACCCGGTTACTAGGCTAATAGAACACTGAAACTCCGTCCTCCTCCCGTGTTGCCATTTTGGTGAGCCAATCAGTTTTTTATGCTTTAAGCTAGTTAGAATTAGGTTCTGCAGCAGGGAAACAAAAGAAATCCAGCTGCTGCATATTGTAGTCTTATTAACACACACTGAAGTCAGATTTGCTTTTAAAAAAAAAATGACCACATTGCAAGTCTCCTATTTCATTGTTTCAGGTCTTTTTCTGATATATTTTAAACCACCTTGCACTCAGCTCTTGAGGACCCACTAAGGAGAACATAAACAAATTGGAAAACCATGGTCTCCACTCTGAGTTCATAATGCGGTATGGCAGACACGGAACACATTGTGCACTGCAGCAATTTCTTCCCATATAATTACCTATGGCTTCCTACTGTTTCTCCAAATTTCTCCATACCATGAATGACCTGAGGGCAGGAGCTGGGTCTTTTACATTTTATATATATATATATATATATATACATATATATATATATATATATATATATATATATATATATACAAAAAATGTAATATATATGTTACTGTATAGATGTATATTCCCTGATGCTTCATGCAGGGTTGACACAGAGTGTGCTGAATTAACTCTGGGGTCTTTTCAGACTCTTAGTGTATTGCTCCCAGTAAATCCCTTTTCACCCATGGTAATATCATCTTAATAGTCCATATTTTGTCTGTTGTGTAACTGATTACATATTAGCTGGTTTCAACACAAACAATACTGCTTGATTGGTTCAATCACTCCTGCAGAATCTGTTCTCTACAAAGCTTTGTTCTTTGTTAGCCAATGTCCTGTGATTGATGTTTCTGAAATCAGATTTTTTAACATTCCTAATATTTTTCAAAATATGAAAATTAAGGTCAGTGATATTTAAAAAAGACTAGATAGCTTATTTTAATTTTTTACAGTACACATAAAATTCCCTTATGTCCAGTCTTTTATAACTCTCAAAAATCAGGTTTATTTTTTGTTGGCACATTAGGCAATGTTAATTAAAATGATAGGTTAATGCTTTCAGGGTTAAAAATCTGATAGCAACAATATTAAATAATAAACCATTTGGCTTTTCTAACTTCTGTAGCCGAAATAAAACTGGAGAAATAAGAACTCCATGACTCTCAAAGGTGGACTTACTAGAATAACATGTGCAGATGACAAACTCACCTCAAAAGAGACACTGCTAATAAAAAAAAAACAAATTTTTTTTGCAATCTTTAAATGTAAGCTGAAAAAGTACAAAATTTGATCATAAAATATTAATATTTGTGGGAAGTGAAGGATAAGAATTATAGAATTATCTGTAAGTCATAGTAAATCTATTTTTAAACAATATACAAAATGAAAAATTGATTATTTATTGGTCTTTGTGTCAATTATATTAAATTTGAAAGACAAACATTGTCATGAATTATGAAAAACCAGTTTTTTGGGGGTTGGGAAGAGAGAAAGATTTTTAAGATGATAAGATTATTTTTACTTTGATGGGGCCAGTGTCTAATTGAAATGCTACCTATGTGTATGAGAAGTTGTAGGAAAAAGTCCCCCAGAATTTAGGCACACAGTTAGGGAAGAGTCATTCTGAAACTGAAAACAGTAAAAACTCCAGTCAGCGTAGAT
The DNA here is from genome assembly GCF_028878055.3 of Symphalangus syndactylus. Classification (NCBI taxonomy): domain Eukaryota; kingdom Metazoa; phylum Chordata; class Mammalia; order Primates; family Hylobatidae; genus Symphalangus; species Symphalangus syndactylus. The sequence continues at coordinate 155,014,696 of NC_072426.2, read as the reverse complement.
GAGCTTAACATTACAGGAGCGACCCACACTCAGGAAACTTGGGTGACGGTTGGGAAACTAGCTGGACAGGAGACTCCAGGACCATCAAGTGGTTAGAGATTTCAGTCCATCTGGGAAGGGCAAACTTGATAAATAGTGTTAGGTGTTACTGTGTGGCAGGCACGCAGCAAGGCAATTTATATAACATGATATAACCCCATCGTTGTCTCTTTACTCTGAGGGATATTTCCCCTAGTTTACAGGTGAGAAAACTGAGGCTAGAGAGATCGAGCCGAAGAAGCAAGCTGGGGCGGGGCACAGTGGCTTATGCCTGTCGGCACCTTGGGAGGCTGAAGTGGGTGGATCACCTGAGGTCAAGAGTTTGAGACCAGCCTGACCAACACGGTGAAACTCCATCTCTACTAAAAATACAAAAATTAGCTGGGCGTGATTGCACATGTCTGTAATCCCAGCTACTTGGGAGGCTGAGGCAGGAGAATCACTTGAACCTGGGACGGGGAGGTTGCAGTGAGCAGAGATTGTGCCATTGCACTCCAGCCTCCTGGGTGACAGAGCAAGACTCTGTCTCCAAAACAAACAAATAAACAAACAAACAAAAAGAAGCAGCAGCAAGCAGGATGCAACAATTCTTGTAGAAAATATCTACAGTGAAAATTCCCTCCATCTAAACGTAGCACTCTTGAAAAGCTCACACAGAAAGCTTTCTATGAAGACTCAGGTGCTCTTCCACATTTTTCTATCACATCCTCTGCTTCCACTGGGTGGAGAACTTGTCACCCAGTGTCTGAATTACTAGTGTGCTTTTCTCTCTCCTGCTAGATCCTTGAAGGACAGCACCGTGCCTTGGTCTCCAGGGACCCCAGAAGCACACCTCAAGACCATGACTCAAAAGCAAGTTCTTAATTTGGAAGGTGAAGGAACTGCTGGTAGGTAAGCGGGGACGTGAGCTAAGGGAGAGAACATAACCATGAACTGGAGAATTACCAAACCAGCTCCCACCATGGAGACTGGAGCTTCCTCACTCCGGGGAAACTCAGGGGCTGGTGCAGAAGCTGAGAGTTAGTCATCTCCCACTCCCATCAGCACTGCTGGAGGCTTGCTCCTGTGGGGTGGGCAATGTAGGGGCTGGCACTGGGACGTGGGAGGACTGAATGGGAAGGGGATGGGATAGGGTGGTTCAGCAGCATCTGCTACACAATCCTTCATACCTCGCCTGGAGCCTATTGTGCAGCATCTAGGCAAGAATCATTTGTTGAATGAGACTGTCCTTTTCATTTATCAATCAATACTATGAGCATCTGTGTAGAGTGAGTTAGTTCTCCTAAACCTGATCAACTTTAGGCCAATTGACTACATTGAGTTCCTACACGTATAAAGTTCAGGACCAAACCCCAAACTATTGCAATTTTACCAATGAACTGTCTGAAGTCAACAGCATGTCATCCCCTTTAACACATATTTAGCCCCATCAATGTATCTCTTTATTCCTATCCATGTATCAGCACCTAGCAAATACAACATCTTACACAAAAACATCATTGCTGCACTTCCTGAAACACTGTAAAATGTAGAAAACAGGACCATTTCAGAAGTTCTGAATATAACTGAGAAGGATCCAGTGTGGCTGTTTGTTAACAGTGATAGTATCAGATGTAAAGATAGAAATAATTCACTCTTTTGTGGTCTAATTTTAGTGAATAATTTAAGATGAAGCAAAAAGTCACCACATGAATTCAAAGACCCCATTTAAGAGAAGGCCTGTGTGCGTGTGATTTAAAGTACTGTCTCCCCTACGTCTGTGAGATGAATGAGAGTGGGGCAATGGCTCCATGTCACCTTGGCTGGGGTAGTGACAGCACCTCAATGCACGCAGGGTACCAAGTGTGTCACCAGAGGGGGTCCCTGACAGACAGGGTGGTATCATGGGAGGACAATGGGACTTAGAATTAGAAATCCTGGGGCTGGGCACAGTGGCTCACACCTGTAATCCCAGCACTGTGGGAGGCCGAGATGAGTGGAACACTTGAGGTCAGGAGTTCAAGACCAGCCTGGCCAACATGGTGAAACCCCGTCTCTATTAAAAATACAAAAAATTAGCTGGGTGTGGTGGCATGCACCTGTAATCCCAGCTACTCGGGAGGCTGAGGCAGGAGAATCACTTGAACCCGCAGGGTGGAGGTTGCAGTGAGCTGAGATCGTGCCACTGCACTTTAGCCTGGGCAACAGAGTGAGACCCCATCTCAAAAAAAAAAAAAGAAAAAAAAAAAGAAATCCTGGGTTCAGGTGTTGTTTTGTCATTTACAGCGTGAAATCCTGGGCAAGAAACATGAACTCTTTGAGCCTTAATCTCTGCATTGATCGAATAGAATCATAACGACTACTTCATTGGGATATTTTTGAAGATTTATGCAAATAGTGGGCTTTTTAAACAGTAAAGCACTGTACAAATGCCACTAGTATTGAAAGAAAGAAGAAGGGATATTATTTAGCATCCTCCAAACCCCAGAGAAAAGCAAAGGGGCTTTTTGGTGTGGAAGCCTTTGTCCTGGGCCATCAGAGAGTCCATTCACCAGGACGACGCTGCAGTCAGGGGCGGCGGAGGTGACGGCAACCTTGGCAGTGAGGGAAGGAGCACCTCAAAGCCCACACGTGGCAGGGGCACCTTGGCTTCAGCCTCCCCTCCTGGAACCAGGGCATTCATCAGGATACTATGAAAGTTTTGTTTGGTCAGAGAAAACCAGCTCTGCCTTTTCTCCTCCCTCAAAAAGGTTCAAGGAAGAAACCTCAGTTCCTAGAAACCGGTTTCCAAGCAGGCAGCACTTTTTCTTTCTGGAAGCCAGGCTGGGGACATGAATACGGAAGATGATATCCCTTACTGAGAAGGAAGAGGGAGAGATCATTTTTTTTTAAATGAATTGGTTCCCATTACTGTTCCAATCACAAGCACTGTCTTGGCCTCTCTTGTTTTCATAGTTGAAAATGATCAACATGCAAACAGCCTGTCAGTACTTTGCAACAACGACTGTCACAGCTGCTCTGTCTATAAAAGACGGTCGCTTGCTAGGCATCGTCCTGCTCTCCTTGCCTGGTTCCGACTGCCTCGTACCTGGGGTGATGTATCTGCCACAGGGTTCTTCCCTCAGCGGTAGAACCTGGTGAGCTGTGGGCCACCCACTCACTCTCACCGAAGAACCAATGATTGAAGCGATAGCCTGTTTGCAAATCGTGACTGTCAGGGAGGCAAGAGCTTCAGAAGACGTTGCTTGAACTGGATTCTTCTTTGTAGAGGAGGGCACGTCAACAATTTGTTGCACGTGCTAAGTGGGCATTTTAGCGGCAAAGCACTGTGCCGGTGTAGGAAAATCTTTTGTGTGAGCTACTTTTAGGCCCCTCTGGTGGTACACGGAGCCACGCTGGCTTCTGGCTCTGCCGACTGCTCACGGCTGTTTGCAGATAAGAACAGAGGTGAACCTGAACTCTACATAGTTTGTTTCTTCTTTGCAAATAGATGTGCCCTGAATTAATAGGGAGAGGGAAAAATCTTACAAAGTATATTATATTTGACGAATCACCAATACTGATCTTAAAGACTTACCCTGGTCTCCCACCATCTGTTAGCACTAATTGATAACACCTATCAATTAGTGCTAACAGACACAATCAGTTGGGAAACTAACAACAGCTTTCCCATTTCAGGGCTTTCCTGTACATGACCTTGTTTGTTTTGTTAATTCTGCCCCTTGGAAGGTAGGGAAAAGAGGAATTATTGCGACTCCTGCCTTACAGGACGCCCTGTCTGGTGTTACCCAGCTAGGAAATGACAGAAATGAAATCAGAGCACAGCCTCCTGGTTCCGAATTCTTGCCATTTCTGCAACACCACACTTCTTTCCTGGGAAAGAAGAGGAATATGTAAGAAAGGCTAAAATTTTCCACTTTCAGTGGGGACGAACAACAGAATTCGCAAATTTTATCTTCCCTTTAGAGCAGCGGCACTTAACCCTGGTTGCACATTAAAATCGTCTAGGGAGCTTTTAAAGAATACCTTTGCTGGGACCTCACCCCATACCAATTAAATCCAGATCTCTGGGGGTGGCCTAGGGCAGCTGTATTTTTCCAAAGCTCCCTGGGTGATTCTAATGTGTAGCTAGGGTTAAGATTCGCTGCTTTAGAGTAATAATCAACAAAACGCTGGTTGCCTTTTTTCCACTTTTAAACCACTCTGGGAATGTAGTAATGAGAAATCCTAATAGCCACTTTGCTGATGGCCTCAGAAGATAGGCCCTGGCCCTGGTCCTTAGTAGGGACTCAAATTTATCTAGAGATTGACTGACATGAGATGGTAAAGAAACGCTTTCACGCCTGGATCTGTAACAGTGGAGCTGTCAATCCAGAAACTTTGTGAGACAAATAAATTACATCCTGATCCCTTCACGCCTTTTAATTATGTTACCTTAATAGTTCTACCACTGATGACCAGAAAATTAACACTTATCATTGATAGTGCTACCAACATCTAACAATTGTTTTTCTTTATTAAATAACTAGTGGCTGTTTTTTCTCCTGCTTATTTTTTTTAGTTATCAAATAATTACAGATAACTACTCATTTCAAGGTTAACTTAGTAATCCACTGTGAATACACATCATTCTTATGGAAATTTTATTACGAGTTGTGGCTTCATAGGAATAAATATATGTAACTGGAATGCTTTTATAGTTATTTACAAAATAAACCCACTACTAACAAATTTGTGCTGGATGTTTACATAGAAGATTCATGTTCTATTAAGTTGATTGTTTTTCTTGCATGGGTCTCTTTAAAACATGCACTAGTTGGCAAGTGTCAATCCTGTGCTAGGTTTTGGGGTCACTATTAGAATATACTCTGGATAATCCCCCATAAGAAATGTGATGATGCAGTTATCAAAAAATGGGAGTGAGGAAGACAGAAGGACTTTAAGGAGGAATTGGTTTTTTCATTGAGTCTGTTTAAGCCATTTCTAAATAAACACTTTTGGTCTTCAATCTCCAAATCACCATATTCATCCAGTTCTAAGGCATATGTTCACCACATTTTATGTAAAAAATAGGAATATTTACAAATTGAATCTTTTTGTTCTTTTGAGTACACTTATGTTAACTGTGTTTTGTGATTGAGGGTATTTTACTGTCAATAAAATATGGCGTTACATTTGCTAAATTAATTTCTTTCTGAAGTTTACCAAATATCCAAATTCCAAATTACCTAATCTCCTTCAGTGGGACTACAGTTTGGAATACTTTCCAAATCCCTGTACTTCTATTTCTATACCAATAAAATGGTGGGAAAGACCTGATTTAGTTTTCTCTTACTATTTTTACAGAAAAAATATTAATGTCAACTACTCTCTGTTTTTTTTTTTTTTTTTTTTTTTTTTTGAGGTGGAGTCTCACTCTATCACCCAGGCTGAAGTGCAATGGTGCAATCTTGGCTCACTGCAACCTCCACCTCCCGGGTTCAAGTGATTCTCCTGCCGCAGCCTCCGGAGTAGCTGGGACTACAGGCTCATGCCACCACAACCAGCTAATTTTTGTATTTTTAGTAGAGATGGGGTTTCATCATGTTGTCTAGGATGGTCTTGGTCTCTTGACCTCATGATCCATCCGCCTTGGCCTCTCAAAGTGCTGGGATTATAGGCGTGAGCCACCACACCCGGCCCGTATCTTTTAAAAATATTTTTAGTGCCAGTAGGACTACTGTAGTTTCTTATGCTAATGACACCGAGGAACACATTCTAGTAGGGCCACTGCAATCATTTCTGAGAACTGAATTAAAAATACGACAGGTAGCCCGTAACTTCACACAACTATCAATGACATGGACTTGATGTGCGCAGTGACTAAGTCTGTCCTCAAATGTCAGTGAGTGCCCAGTGGTCTTAGTGCATTGTAACCTGGTGGCCTGAAATAGCTAATGTGCTTCCCTAAGCAATCTACTTTCCACCAGGGCATGGCTAGGACACCGAGTAGAATATAGAGTCTGGTGAATTAGAAGATCATTTTCCATTGTTGTAGGTGCTTTGAATATTAAGTCTTGCCTCATCAGCAACTCCTGTTGTTACGATTTAGCCATTTTTCACCTTTCCCCTTCATGTCATATAAAATGGGAAGAATATGACATTTAAGTGTATATACTTTTCTGGTTTTAGACTTGGACCGTTGAGACTGTGAGATTGTTATTCTACATAGTGCTGTATCACTACCAAAAAATGTTTGCGGAGAGAACTGTCTTACAATATGCATGTTGGACCAGCATACTTGTAGCACTCTTAATAGAGTATGTTGGTCCGGTGCAGTGACTCAGGCCTGTAATCCCAACGCTTTGGGAGGCTGAGGCAGGTGGATTGCTTGAGGCCAGGAGTTGGGGGCCAGCCTGGGTGACATAGAAAAACCCATCTCTTAAAAAAAAAAAACACTAGCCAGGTGTGGTGGTGCACACCTGTAGTTTCAGCTGCCTGGGAGGCTGAGGTGGGAGGACCATTTGAACCCAAGAGGTGGAGGCTGCAGTGAGTTGTGACTGCACCACTGCACTCCAGCCTGGGTGGCAGAGTGAGACTCCATCTCAAAAAATATATAGATTATATTATTAGAAAAGTACGAAAAATCCCCGGTTGCAAGTCCTTTGTAAGACTGAGCAGCATGTTCAGCAGCAACTGTGTCTTCATATATCTGTATCTTTTTAGGACGCCACAATTTTTAAAATGATGTTGTTTTCCCTGTACACAAAAGCCATCACTTCAAAAGCCTTTGATTAATTTGTGCACAACCAAGGGCATATGAGATAGCTGCCATTTAGTGAGCCAAAGCAATCCAATGCCAATCGCAAGAACCCTATCAAGCTGTCATCGAGTCAAGCTGTGACAAAGGCGACGATGATTACAAGCAATAGTTTCCTTCAGTGGTTTCATAATTTCAAGTTTTTGTTACATTTCCAGATTTTCAATACTTATAGTAAGAATGCTTTAGTAGAGAAATATTTTCCCCAGGGGTTACTATCAACAACTTAGTGTATTGGTTTTTTTCCTCATCATTGCTTCAAATATAGAAGCTCATCAGGCAAGAAATATTGTGATTACAGTCGTAGATAAATTATTTAAAGGGGTTCAGCCAATCAAAACAGAGATCTAAGTGACTATTTTCCTCTTGATGCCTTTGTAACTCCTACTCAAAAAGCAAATTTCTGATTGATAGAATAGTTTTGAAGTTACTTCAAAAAGACTATTCTTTTGGATGGGAGGAGGATCTCAATATGAATGGTTCACATACTTTGACAGTAGTTCTTTCATGACACATCTTTACAGAGGAGGAGGAGAGAGACCAAAATAACAACAAGCTGGGGAATAGGAAGTGGAGGGAGAGAGTGCTGGGGAATAGGAAGTGGAGGGAGACAGTGTTAGAAGGCAACACAGGTAATTAAGGTCTATCCTGGAAAAAAGAAGATTCACGTATTCAGAGGTTCCTCACATATCCCAGTTCTGGCTAAAGAAAGTAATCACTGTTGAATAATCTGTTACCAAAAAGGTCTCATTCAATAACCAGTTTTCACTCATGCCTTCCAATGGAAGCATTTAGCACTCTGCAGATAGCTGCTATCATGCTTGACTTTGTACTCTGAATATCACCTGCAAGAAACAAAATGCTAATCGCTTCTCATCTGTCTCGATTAATCCATTCCCTGCATTTTGAGATCTTTATTTTTCTCCCTCCACCTTTTTTTAGATCGTATTCTCATTGCCGCATACGATTCTACGTCCACTCTTGATTAAAGCTAATAATCACAGGATAACTCATTTTAGATAGAATCTGGGGTAATATTTTTTTCTAGAATTTTGTAGGAGAATTGGTACAGCTCCCCTTTCATTTGCCCAAAATTAAACCTGGAAAACCTATAACTTTCTAAGAGCTAGCAAATATATCCTCCAAAATTGCCAGTAGTGGATGCCTTACATTGGGAAATGCATTTTAAAACATTATTACCTTGTCCTCAAAGGACATTCTGCAAGTGTCATACATACTTCTCATACGTTAAGCAGTGGAGTTAAGACAGAAAGCTGAATCTCCTAACTTATGGCATTAGTGGAAAAGTGAAAAAATATACTAAACAACCATTCTGAACAATATGGAGAATGAATAGACTAGTTTGATAGAGAAAGCTTTTATTTATACTTTAGTTTTTGTAAAGGGCTAGTTCAACAGATATGAGCTTTGAAATTACAAAAATGTAGGGATTACACACATAACACTCTCCCTTTCTTTAAATAAGTCTGTTTCCTTTAAAAGCTTATAATACAGCATCCCCAACTTTTGTGAATCTTATGGCAAATACTTCACCAAAAACTCCAATCAATTATATAGTCTCCATTACAAAGTTTGAGGATTTTAAAGTATCAAAAAGAAACAAGAGGTAATAAACTCACTATTAAAGCATTTAGCTTGGCAAGTGATTTATCTCTGTTCCTTTATCTGCCTAGGGTTTTTATTTCACTGTGTGAGCAAATTTCTACTGACAAGCAATTTTTGGAGAACAGCCAGAAGTGGGGGGTGGGAGGGAGGGAGAAAGATCTCCTAAGATATCAAAGACCTGAAAAAAGAAACCTGATGAAGTGACATTTGCGGTTTCAAAAATAATACACTTCCTCTAGTCTCCTGTTCATTTACCAAAGAAAAGCTCTTTTGTTCTTTAGCTCCCATTATATAATGCAATGTGTAGAATAATTGTGAACAAAATAATTTTCTGTATGAGACACATAAAATCATTTTGACCCAAAACAATCCAGTTAAATGATAGAAACATGATCTATTGTTGCCTTGTACTTCCAAAGATTCTCTCCTGTTGATACTAACCCTGTCTGAGTATGAATAGAACCAAAGAAGAATTTGCACGGCAGAGTAGCCTAAACAGAAACTAAAATGCTAGCCACGTGCGAGTTACTATTATTATTCATTGATTTAGGGTTCAGATCTTCCGAGTAATTTACACATAGTAGGCCCTCAAGAGATGGATTTCACTAAAGAGATTTCTCATTGCCGTTTTCTATACATTATTTTTATTCTTAACATGCTACCTCATTTAAGCTCTCTGTACAGCAGCTGTATAAACACCTCTCAGGCAGACTTCTTGGCAAATACAGCAAGGCTGCTGCAAACAGGTAAGTTCATGTATTCCACAAACGCGTGTATTCATTCGACTTGTAAATATTTACTCGATGTCCACTGGCACTAAGCACGCTGCTAGGTGCTGTGGAATTTTAAAGAATAATTAAGACGGAGTTGTGTCTTCAAGGAGTCTCATTATTGACCAAGGATGATATCGCAGGATATAAGATGAGAACTGTGACAAAACACCAAACGGGATTCAAAGAGGGAAGAGATTGTTTCCTTCCAGGGGAATCTGGGGGTGCTTTATGGAGCAAGTGGCACTTCAGCTAGGCCTGGACGAGAGGGCCAGAAGCGGGGAATCTGGGGATCCTAGCAGACTGACATGCGGGGAGGAAAGCCACCGAAGCAAGAAAGCGCAGAATGTGTGCAAAGACCAGAGGCAAGTCAGTCAGTCCAGCGTGCGAAATGAGAGGGCGGCTATCAGGGACTTTGGTGCACTGGGGCTCTAGGCACTGCTGTCTGTACGGGGCTGGAGTGGCTGTCTCCGTAATTCGTCAGGGAATATTCCACTCGAGTAATAGGCAGAACTGCCCAACCTGGAAACTGAAATAAAGATAACACCATGGCAGTCTATATTCCACTTTTCTTTAAAGTGTCAACATAGACACTTATATCTGAGCACCTTCAAAATTTAGGTTGTGTCGAAGGAGGTCTAAAGTTCTACAGGAGGGAAGAATTTTTTAAAAGGCGATGATATAAAATACATAAGGGAAAAACACGAGCCTCTGAACCACACGTGCTGCCACTGGCATTCAAGAAAAAGCTAAACCGGTCGGGGGAAAAAGTCCCCGACCCCCTGTTCTCTATCTCTAGCACATAAGAAAGGGATATTGTTCCCTAGAACAACACGCCAAGGCCCCCATTAGAACATGAAAATATTTACAGCGGTGGTGCTTTCGCTCTGGGATTGGATGTTTTCCTTGCAAATATTTAACTTATGCTTTTGTGAGCCATGGCACATGGTGTAAAGAAAACAGTACAATCAAAGCTGATGTTGAGGGGTGAAGGCTTTTTATCCCAAACTACTGTGTGTGTGTGTGTGTGTGTGTTTAAAGAAACTTTCTAGTTAAATGTGCCCATTACCACTAATCATTGCAACTAAGAAAATATGAAAAAGTTTCTTGTACTTAATCTACTGTGAAAATATACACTGAAATAAAAATAGCCCAAATTATTGGAGTCTTTTGCTTCATAATTTAAGAATAATAAAATTTCTTTTTCATCTGTTTACCCTGTCAGCCAAAAACAAAGCGGAATTGTTCTAGGAAATAAATCACTTGAAAGCGGAGGAGACTTTGCCCTATTTGATATGGAAAGCACAGCCAAGGGTATGGATCTCAGAGCCTCAGAGCTAGTTGCTGCTCCAAGCCTTCTTCCCTAGATGCCTCACACCCCTGCTGGACAACTTCCAAGCATCACAGCTCTGGATGGCCACTCATCGTCTGTGTACAGACTCCAACCCAGGTGAAACCCATTTCATGAAATGTACTTTATATAAACGTAATTTATTAAAGAGTTGCATTCATTAATGGATTTTTTTTTCAGTATTACTACTCATAGAAGCTGGGAAACTGAAAAGGCAATATTGTTCCAATTACTGTTTTTGTTGATAAAATTTTCAGAACCACAGTTACTTCTAGATCAGGGGTCCCCAACCCCTGGGCCAGGAAATGGTACCGGTCCCCAGCCTGCTACCAACCAGGCTGCATATCAGGAGGGGAGCTGAGAGCAAGTGAGCATTATGGCCTGAGGTCCGCCTCCTGTCAGATCAGCCACGGCGTTAGATTCTCACAGGAGTGTGAACCTTATGGTGAACTCCACATGGGAGGGATCTAGGGTCGAGTGCTCCTTATGAGAATCTAATACCTGATGATCGGACATGCAACAATTTTATCTCGCGATCATCCCCCCAACCCTCCATCTGTGAAAAATTGTCTTCTATGAAACCAGTCCCTGGTGCCAAAAAGGTTGAGGACCGCTATTCTAGGTGGCACAGGTGATTCTTTATGGAAAATTATGAACAATCCTGATGGCATGTCAATGAGATTATAGCATATCTGTTCTCCATGGCTATGGGAATATATTAGCAAAAAACTGTCACCTCTTTGCTTGTGTTCTTTCTCCTTTTCCAGAGGTGAAATATATTGAATAACCTATTATTTTTATTACTTTTATTCTTTCTATGGAACGTCTAATTAACTTGTTTTATTTATTCATGTGGCATTAGTAGTTGGATCTCGTTTTGGGTGGGACTAGGCAGATGGGGGGGGCAAAAAAACTTGAGAATGGACAGACCTATCATTTAGAGGAGGTAGCTTGGGCAGATCTGGAGTGTAGGCACCAGAAGGCAATCCCACAGGTGTGCAGACCTCAGAAGGAATCTCATGGTAGATGACAAGAGACATAGCCAGGAAGGGAGGTAATTGGTGTCAGAGAGGTCCTTTGGGCTCACCTTCACGGGCAAGTGAAGAGCCAGAGGCAGGTGGATGGCAATGAAGGAGAGTTCTAAATACAAATAGCTGGGACCTAACCATGGCCATGGACTTCATGGGCAAGACTCACACATTAGTCAGGTTCAATGAGAGAAACAAGCCAGTAGGAGATACGTATTAAGAGATTTACTGGCCGGGCACAGTGGCTCATGCCTGTAATCCCAGCACTTTGGGAGGCCAAGGTGAGTGGATCACCTGAGGTCAGGAGTTTGAGACTGGCCTGGCCAAAGTGGTGAAATTCCGTCTCTACTAAAAAATTTGCTGGGCATGGTGGCGGGCACCTGTAATCCTGGCTACTCAGGAGGCTGAGGCAGGAGAATCACTTGAACCTGGGAGGCAGAGGTTGCAGTGAGTCGAGATCACGCCACTGCACTCCAGCCTGGGTGACAATAGAAAAACTCCATCTCAGAAAAAAAAAACAAAAAAACATTTACTGCACCGTGCACTATGGCACACATTTACCCATGTAACAAACCTGTACATCCTGCACATGAGCTGCAGAACTTAAAATAAATATAAAAACAAAAAAGAGATTTCCTGCAAGGAGCTGGTGTATGTGGCAATGTAGATTGGTGAAGCAAGACCACAATCTGTAGGGCAGGCCATCAGGAAGAGAAGGTTTGAAGTTGGAACATCTACAAGCTGAACCTGCAGTCCCCAGGCAGAATTTATTCTCCAGGGAAACCTCAATTCTGTTTTCAACACCTTCCAACTGATTGAACCAGGCCCACTCAGATTATCAAAAATAATCTCCTATACTTAAAGTTAACAATTATGGACTTAATTAACATCTACACAATAGCTTCATGGTAACATCTAGAATAGCATTTGAGTGAATAACTGGGGACTATACTCAGCCAAAACTGACTATCGCAACTCATGTCTGAAGGACTGAGAAAAGCAAGATGAAATATTTCAATCCCAGAAGAATAGTACAACTAAGCTAAACTATAAAACAATGTGGGTCCCCTAGTAAGTCTTTGAGTCAAGGACAAAATTATCTGAACTAAGGAATGAGGAAGAAAATTTGCTAGAAGGAAAGTCCAAAGCAGATATCAGGACCAAAGAGACCAGCAACAAACCACTACAAACACTGGACTTTGTAAAACCCCTGCCTATAGGGAGTTTTGGCCCTTGTCTAAGTCTGTTCGTGCTGCTATAACAGGATACAGCAGACTGGGTAATTTACAAACAATCAAAATTCATTTCTCACAGTTCTAGAGGCTGGGAGGGCCAAGGCCAAGATGGCAGCAGGTTGGCGTCTGGTGAGGGTTTGGTCTCTGCTTCCAAGATGGCACCTTCAAGGCTGCATCCTCATATGGAAGAAGGCAGAAAGGCAAAAAGGGATGAGCTCCCTCCATCAGACCGTTTTATAAGCCCATCTAATGCCATTCATGAGGGTAAGCCTTTGTAACCCAATCACTTTCCTAAGGGCACACCTCCCAATACTGTTACATTGAGGATTAAGTTTCCAACACATGAATTTTGGGGAACACACATTCTGACTACAGCAGCCCTTGAGTCTTCATCTCTAGGTGTGGGTTAAAAAGCAGAATCTACAAGGACCAGGAGACCTTTAGGAGTAGGGCAGTAGTTCTAAACCAGAGGCAGTTTTGGGTCATCTCCCCAAGGGACATTTGTCAATGTCTACAGATATTTCTGGTTATCACAAAGGTAGGGAGGTTGCTATTGGCATTCATTGGATAGCTACCAGTGATACTGAGGAAACTTCCTATAATGCTCCCTGTGGCACTCACAATAAAGAATTATCCAGCTCCGAATGTTAATATTGCCAAGGTTGAGAAGCCCTGGAGTAGAGTAATCATCATAGGTAGAAGGTACTCAATATTCAATTTAAAGTAATCCTAAACTTTTATATAACTACTGAATATCTACAGAGCTCATGACGAGGCAGCAGCCACAGCCCTGTGTACTCTCTGGATGCAGCATGGCATAGCGAAAGGAGCACGAATTTAGAGTGGAGTCCTGAGTTCAAAGACAACTGTGACGTACACTTTGCACATGCACCTTGGGCAAGATGCTTAACCTTTTGCAGCCCCAGTTTACTTATCTATAAAATGAGAAACTGTCTCTCATAGGATGATTAAGAGTATTAGTGATATTACCAGATATATGTTAGGCACTTTCACTTTCGCCCCCCAGAAAGTATTCGGCAAATTATGACAATAATCTAGCCAAGGGAGCATGACTATACCTTAAACAATGACATTATCGATGCATAAAAGTGATTCAGTTTTCGAAATATTTCTTAGAATCTACAAGACTTGTTGGACTAGTGGATGGGGAAGAGAGGAGGGAGAAGAGGAGCCAAGGATGAATAGAGTAGATGGGTGGCATTATCAACTGAGATATGAAATCAGCAAAGGACCCAGTTGATGGGTGAAGATAATGACCTCATTTTTAGACGTGTAATGTCGTGGGTGCCTTCAAGAAAGCCAGTTGGAGGTATAGTGGTCATATTTACAGTCTGCAAACCAGTTTCACATATGTTGTTCCTTTTCAACTTTGATCCTTATAATAACCTGAATAAAGGCGGGCTTTATTACTGATAGTTTTATAGATGTGGAAACTGGGCTCAGGGAGCCTAAGTAGATTAAAGACTGTCAAGACAGTAGGACGCTTTCCTTTGACTCCAGTTCTTAATAATAAGATTTTAAAAGGCAAAATGTCCGGTGTGATAAGTGGCAAATGGAAAATGAGTAGAGGAATGAGGCTTGATTTTTGTTGGGTTGTCTGTGAGGGGTTTACCTGCTCCTCAAAGACTGTGGAGGGTTGGGCAGAATGGAGCACTCAGATGCGGGCTCTGAAGATGGTATCAATCAGCCACATTGAGAAGACAGGACACAGGTTGCTGAGGCCACTATAAGTAGAAACGTTTTATAGTTCATTAACTACATGAACACAGGGGCTGAGAGAAATTTGAAACAAAAATGTTAGCAGGCATTGCCAATTCAAAAAAAAAAGTTGCAATGATCATGCAAATCAATGGATATGAATGAACAAATTTTGATTTACCCGTAAGTTTTGAGAAACACATTTACTGAGACACATTTTAATCTCTGAACATTGATGCTCTTTCATTCCAGTCGCAATATAAAGCATGCTATTCTGAGCAAGAGCTCTGAAAAGGCTGGGTTTTCACAGGTTTGTTTTTCACAGTTTTTATGTTTCTGAAGACTTACTTTTGGCCGTGAGACATATATTCAAAAATGCTCTAATGAGACCAATTTTATTTTTAATTTAGATTTTCTAAATCTGAGTTCCTGAAAATTTCGTCTAAGCAACCCCCACCCTCTGCTTATTTCTTGGAAAATGACAGCCTTCGGTCTCCCAGCTGTGTGATCAGTGGAGGGTCTCTTGCTACTGGTTACAGCAGCACCATCAAGATTTTCAAAGGAGATGTGGACTGTATTTTAGTCAACCTCTATATTTTTCTAGTATCTTCTATATTCAAGTTTCCCACATTTAGGGGGACCTATTAGGCCATTTTCATTTTGTTAATGTATCATTTGTTTCCTCTACACTTTTTTTTTTTTTTTTTTGATAGGGAGTCTCACTCTGTTGCCCGGGCTAGAGTGCACTGGCATGACCTTGGCTTACTGCAACCTCTGCCTCCCAGGTTTCAAGCAATTCTTATTCTTCTGCCTCAGCTTCCCAAGTAGCTGGGATTACAGGCACCTGCCATCATGCCCAGATAGCTTTGTGTGTGTGTGTGTGTGTGTGTGTGTGTGTTTTTGTAGAGACGGGATTTCACCATGTTGGCCAGGCTGGTCTCGAACTCCTGACCTCAGGTGATCCGCCCACCTTGGCCTCCCAAAGTGCTGGGATTACAGGTGTGAGCCACCATGCCTGGCTTCCTCTATACTTTCACAGACTGCCATAGGTGCATGTTGTATTTCTTTAACATGATTTTAAACCAATCTCATTTGCATCTCTTGTTATACTTCCTTTATTCCTAACCTTGAATAGATATGTTTTCCTTTTTCTCTTTTCCTAAATCAGGCTCTTGAGGGGTTTATCTATTTTATAGGCCTTTTTCAGATTTAATTATACTTTCTACTCTTTTTGTTTTTCATTTCATTAGCACCAATTTTTATCTTTATCCAGTCTCTCTTAGGTCTGTATTATTTGAACTTTTGTTCTTTCTAAATGTTTAAACTTTGGTTCTTTATATATTAAGTGCCTCCTCTCTCCCTCTCTTCTGCTTCTGCTCTGATTATGGATGTTGCTAGTCCCAAATGTTTGCTATGGGAATAGGGCCTAGATGTTTTGGGAAGGTCACCTCTTTGCAAATTATTTTATAATTTTCATTTGATTATGATCAGGAAAAGTTGCCTGTCAAATCTCTACTTTAAAAAATGTGTTAAGGCTTTTCTTTCCCAAATAAACTTTTTTGTAATTGTTGCATGTACACACACACTCACACACACACATTTAAAAATATATGTGTTGTAAAATCTGTCTATTTCCTATGAGGGGCTCTGCAGGTATCCATTCAGTGAAGTTTATTAACTGTATTTTCCAGCTCTTACTTATTTTTCATCTACCCAATCTGTCCAATCTTGAAAGAGGTTTATTGAAAATGCTCACAGAGTTCGTGTTTTTGTTAAGCTCTCTCTGCATTTTTAATTGTTTAAAATTTGCTAAGGATTTTCGTCCATACTGGTTTATGGCTACTATTTTTTGTTTGTCAATTTTGTATAATAATATAATATATTGTATCTTTTTATAATGCTCTTCATCTTAAAGTCTACTAGTCATACCCACATACCATTAGTATTGTCCTTGTTGATTTATTTTGTTTTACATGTGTCTAGTACACATTGGCTTTTCCTTATTTTCAAATTTATTGTTGTTTTAAATACTTTTTCTGTAAGCAGCATGACTCCATTTTGTTCCTTAACCTTTCTAAAGCCTTTAATGGGATGAGTTCTTTTATGCATAGTTAGTGTAAGCATTGAAATACTTGACTTTGTTCCCTTTGCTTTCCTTTATGGTAGTATATATTTCACTACATATTTCTTCTTCATTAGTTTTTCATGTTTCGTTAAGCTACTATTTTCTTCTCCCATTTTTTTTCTTGTTAATTGAAAGTTCTCTCATTTTCTATTCCTTTGCAGGTTGCTGTCCCTTTCCCAACACTTATTCAGACACATATTTACCCACTATTATGTGAAAACAAGATACTGACTACTTCCCTCATCTCCTTCTACCTATGTGAGACGAGGCTTAGAGGAATACTTTGTCTTTTTCCCTGAATTTTCTTATTTGCACTCCCCTCCCTCAGAGGCGACACTGAAAGTCATTGTCCTCATTCTCAAATTACAGGTTTCATTGAAAATGTGGTTAATATTTTCTTCTTACATTGAAATTCATTTCATTTCTGGACTACCCCTTACTGGTATTTTGGTCTTTTGGATCTCACTTCCTGGTCTCTTAACCTTTTCTTCATGTTTTCATTTGTGTATGCTGGATCTGGGTTTAAGATAAAAACCACCTTTATTTAAGTCCACTAATTTAGATTTCAACACTGCCTTTCTCTTCTTCAAACAACCTATTGGAGATGTTTGTTTAAGGCCTACGATGCTTGTATGCTTGATGCTTTGTTTGTTGTTGCTTTGGGTACCGTGCTTGATTGTTAACTGCCCATATTATTCCTAAGTGCTCAGAGTTGTGGTCTAGCTCTTCCAAGAGCTCTGCTTTCCTGGACACTTTGAGTTTGATCATTTTCTTTGGCTTCCCACTCTCTTCCCCACCCCTCTGTGCCACCCCTCCACACAACATGAATGGGATTGCTACCCTCACAAGTGAGAGCCCAAAGAGATCCCTTGCCTTTTCCATTGTGTGAGGTGACAGTGAGATGTCAGTGAGGAAGCAGGGCCTCACCAGTTGCAGAATCTTCCAGTGCCTTGATCTTGGACTTGCCAGCATCCAGAACCGTGAAAAATACATTTCTGTTGTTTGTAAGCCACCCAGTCTATGGTATTTTGTTAAGGTATGTTGAAGGAGACACTAAGAGGTTATCTTCAAGAGATGGAAGGTAGACCATTCTCTTCCATAGTGGGTTGTCTGGGTGCCTCAGGAGGCAGCTGGTCCCCCCAACTCAGGTATATTCACTTTCTCCTTTCCCTGGGAGACAGGGGTTTTAGTCCTAGTAGAGGACTTCTCCTTGGGTTGTTGGGGCCAGGAAGACTCTTTTTCAGTCATTTGTGTACCGCGACTCTGATCATGGGTGAACCAAATTTCTCTGCATCCCTGAAATTCTGATCCATGCTCAGTGAACGCCCAGGGTGGTATCCAACTTCTCATGTGACCACTCTGGACAAAGACCCCAGCTCAGCTGTCCTCCAGAGCCCAAAATATTGATGATACTCATGTGTCTGTAAGTACAGCATTTACTGGACATAGGAAAGGCAGAGAAATTGGCACTCAGAGTGCACAGAAAGTGAAATATTGAAGTCCAGTCACTGTCTCCTAGAATCCTCTCGATGTGATGCTTTTAAAAACATACACAAAGGTTGTCTTTTAAAAAGACCCTTTGGGTCGAACTCTCTATAAATAATCAGCATAACTAATTTTTCCTTTATAAGCATTGAAGTAGTATCAGAAAGTCATAAATTATCAGCCAAAATTTTTCTAAAGTTAAAAGCAGCAATTGAAAAACTAATATTTCATTCATGTTAGTTTTCTCATCCTTAGAACAACAACCTGATATTCTCAACAAATACTCTAAGGTATTAGGAGGAAAAAAGTTTAGTTAGTGTTACTCTAGGATATTGGAAAAGAAAACAAAGTTTAGTTAGCATTGTTACAGTTATTATGATATCTCAAAGCCCAACGAAAGCTACCAGCTCTAAAAAATTTCAGGACACTTTAAGTGAGCCAAAATATTTGGCCAGATTTGTGTCATTTTGACCTAGGCCTCTTAGTTCCTAGTGGCGAGAATGAAGAGGAAAGGAGAAACAAATAAAAAAAATGTGTTATCTCCAGCCAGATACGGTTTTTAAGAAAAGAGAAATTAACCATCATCAAAAGGCAATATTTGCCCTAAACATTAAATATTTGTGTTTAATCACCCTCAATCTAGTTTTCGAAGAATGTACAAGTAATTCACAGTCTAGATATTCATGGCAACGAAATCCAGGGTATTCTGCAGGCCTAGTGTTATGGTTTGGCTCTGTGTCCCCACTGAAATCTCACCTTGAATTGTAATAATCCCTAAGTGTCAAGGGCAGGGCCAGGTGGAGGTAATTGAATCACATGGGCGATTTCCCCCATTCTGTTTGTGGTAGTGAATAAGCCTCATGAGATCTGATGGTTTTATGCGTAGGGGTTCCCTTGCACAAGCTCTCTTGGCTGCCACCATGTCAGACGCCCTTTTGCTCATGCTTTGTCTTCCACCATGATTGTGAGGCCTCCCCAGCCATGTGGAACTGTGAGTCCATTAAACCTCTTTCCTTTATAAATTACCCAGTCTCGGGCATGACTTTATTAGCAGCATGAGAATAGACTAACACACCTAGTCAACTCAAAATGCATTTTCTTTACTTTGAAAGTGCTTTCAGAACTCTTGTATAAGTTTATGCCAAAAGAACTTTTTGGCCAAAGTGTTGGAACCAGTGTTGGAAAGATACAGTCTTAATTACCACTTCTGTGGGCCAGAATCGAGAAGAGATACATGATGAATTTTTGGATGCTATCTGAACCAGGTATGCATAACAAAAGTAACAGTAAATATATGTGAGATGTTCACAAGATACATAAATAAGAATAATTAGGAAGAGAGGTATTCAATTGTTAGGGTAGAAAAATAGACTGTCAAGTGATCCTTTCAATTTTCAAGGCTGCTGCCTCTAAAATAATCTGTAGCGCATATTCATATGCTTATAGGAAGGACACTTGGCTTGGCAGACATATCTCTTGAGTCAAAATAATTCAACCTACTCCAAATTTCTCGCTGCTTACTGCATCTCTCCATATGCTACTTCTGCCAGCCTCCCAAAATCAACCCATCCAAATTTGGACACATTTTCTTCTATCCCCTCTTTCCTCATAACTCATCTTTCCTCTAGCAGCCTCTCTCTATATTGATATTTCCATGTAGTCACCCAGGCCAGGGAAGCTGGGACGCTACATCATCTTCCTACACTCCTTGGATCCAACCACACTGGAATGCTTGCTGCTCCCTGAACAGCCTCTGTCCCTGGCTTTGCATATACTGTTCATTTAGCCCAAGACTTCCTCAAGCAAATCTGACTTGAGGAAATAACGCCCCTTCTTCAAGGCCCACTTCAAATGCCACTGCCATAATGCTGTCCTGTGGATCCGTGTTTACATCACTTTCTTTCTGTCTACATTTTGTTCATTGCACATGTATATGTCTCTCACCAGACGATACTCTGCAGTGTTTAGGGACAGGGTTCCAAGGACAGTTTTATCTTTCAAAGTCTAAGTGCAGGGTCTTGTATGAATAACATAATCAACAAAAACATTTGTTGATTCTAAACCTATTACAGCACAAACACACTGCAGTCACTACCCCCCAAGCAGAAATTCAGGAGCTACGAGTGAGAAATCTAATAATTTTAGATTTTTTAAAACAGAGAGGAAAGGGGACTCAGATTCGTTCATTATTTACTGAGTGCCAGATGTTTCAGATAATGTGCTGGTGCCAGAAACCTGCTTGCCTGTTTCTTTTGCAGAGGATCGTACACAGCTGTCGTTGTTATTCCCACTTCATGGCTGCAGATACTGAGGTTTGGAGGTTAAGTAACTTGCTAAAGGTCAAATAACTGGTAAGTACAAAAAGTAATTTTGAACTCCGTTGTGTTTGGCTTTAGAGAGTGCTGCTTTTCTCCCACAGTGCACAGTCCTGGATCCCGTGCTTGTTACTTTTCATATGAATTGTCATTGCTTCTTTTTTTCCCTGAGAGATGATTTATTTACCTCGATCCACCTTTGTATTAGATTTTTATTGCTGCTATAACACATTATCACAAGCTTAGTGACTTAAAACAACACAAATGTATGCTCTTACAGTTCTGGAGGTGAGAAGTCCAAAATGAGCTTTAAGGGGCACAAAAGAAGGTGCCAGTGAGGCTAGTGGCTTCTGGGGGCTCAGGGGAGTGTGTGTTCCCTGCCTCTTCTGCATTCCAGAGGCCGCTTGCGTCCCTGGGATCAGGGTCACATCGCTCTCGTCTCTGCTTCTCGCATAACCTGAGCTGCCTTGGACGTTCTTGCTTCCTGCTCATGAGGACCCTTGTGACTACAGTGGGCCCCCCAGATAAGCCAAGAGCCTCTTCCCTTCTCAGGATCCTTAATTTACATACCTTTTGCCATGTAAGGTAACATTTGTAGATTCTGGGGATTAGGACGCAGACAACTTTGCAGGTCATCATTCAACCTTCCACACCTTCATAAGTGAAATGTGTATTGGTAAAATAAGATCTTTTCTTTAGCATAGTAAGCACAGGAAGCTAATTGGTGGATAATGAAGTTGAATCAGGGATGTCCAACTCTGTAAGTAGTTCAGGGCAATACACAATTGAACCAACGAGCCACAAACAGAGACACCTGTTTGTACAAACACCTGAACCATGGATAATTGTGATAATTATATGTAAGCACTTATTGGCTCCATAAAATTCAAAATATGCTTGACATTACTCATGGCATATGGTCAAGAAGCCCCACAGCCATTATACTTTAAAAATGAAATTTATGTTATTCACTCCACTCTGCTGTGCAGTGGTCCTTTTTGAATTTGAATAAATACCCTGTGGTCAAAATTCGCCACAGAAATGCTCACTTTCCTTATATGTTTGTTTCCTGCCCATCTGAATGGGAAGTGGCTCTCTTTAACTTCTTTCTTTGTTAGCTTCTTCAAGTGAGCTCATCATTGAAGCCACTCCTGTGATAAACTGGCAGTTAAAAGACTCAAATGTCAAGATGTTTTTATCAGCCGCATCAACAGTAACTTTCAGATTGAGTATTTTTGTCTCTGGTGTGTGTCAAATCTTTGGCGTAGCTTTTCCCCCCCCTTGCAAAATAGAAATTGCTTTCATGTTAATAGGAACTTCCGCGTCCAATTGTCGACACATGTCATCTAGAATACCCTTCACCTGTTAGTGAAAAAGATCATGGGACGTATTGTCCTGTAGCTGTTGAATGCCCTTTAGCCCCGAGAAGCAAGTATACCTCCTTGTGTGTACCCAGTATGTGATCGTAATAGAATTCCATTTTGTGGTTTGTGGAAAAAAAGTGTTTTAGAGCCAACCCACGTGTGTTTTCAAATTTCATACCAATATACACTCAGCTTCCGAGCTGCTCACTTGCTCGCTGGCTTGTATCCCATTTTCACATGCAATTTCTTTATGAATTGAAGGGAATATGTAGGCAGGCATCTAGCTGTTTAAGAAAATAAATTTCTATATTTCGAGCATGTGCCTTGCTGTAGATGCAAGACAAAATAGATAGGTCGACATCTCGGATTGCCAGAGAGGTTTTATTTTTAAAGATAGATTACAGAAAGTATCCTTCTCCATGCTGCCCAGCCTGAATGCTTCTACTAGAATTTTTTTCCTATTGAAATATTGCTCTGCTCCTCAATCAGTAATATAATGACCTATCTGAAAATGCCATATGTCATCAAACTATTTGGCAGCAAAAACCTATTTGAGACCCATTATTTAGTGACAGCAGTGTCTACTCGAATAAATAAACTTCATTATCTATATGCTCCAATCCATGAACATCTGTGAATGAAGAGATATAGCACATTGATTTTGCTATGGTCCTTTGCTGCAATGTAGGTGGCATTACATCTGCTTACAATTTCAATGACCGGCCGCAGTTTAGAAATAAAAAATCGTTATCTGGAAACCTCTCAAACCAACACAAATGTAATCAATTTTTTATCTGTGGTTAGGCACTGGAAGTCAGTGGTGGATTTTCTGTCCTCAGTGTTCTCATCCTTTTGTTAAAATATTTAGGGAGCTCCCACGGGAAATACTATACCTAGATTGAAACTGTTTACATTAGAAGTGAAAAATCTGCCCTTTGTATCTTGTTAGCCACAAATACATCCTTGTTTCATGGAGTCACTTCCCCTAGAGGATTATGGGATATAGTTCTCCTCTAGTTTCTGAATATCCTTCTACTGGATGGCTGAAGCCAGAGGGACTCACTACAACCTTGATTATTATTTAAATTCAGCATACAATTTCACATCATGTAACTTTAACTCCCATTCAGGTGGGAACATACTAATTTGACATCTAGAAGTATTCCCAATAATGTTCTTTTGATAATTATGAAAGAAAAATAATCCTATACTGGAAGATATGATAGAAATGTTCCTAGGATTGGCCGGGCACAGTGGCTCACGCCTGTAATCCCAGCACTCTGGAAGGCCGAGGCGGGTGGATCACCTGAGGTCAGGAGTTCGAGACCAGCCTGACCAACATGCAGAAACCCTGTCTCTACTAAACATACAAAATTAGCTGGGCATGGTGGTGCACGCCTGTAATCCCAGCTACTTGGGAGGCTGAGGCAGGAGAATCACTTGAACCCAGGAGGCGGAGGTTGCGGTGAGGGGAGATTGTGCCATTGCACTCCGGCCTGGGTGACAAGAGTGAAACTCCATCTCAAAAAGAAAAAAAAAAAAAAGTGTTCCTAGGATTGGTAACATGTCTTAGGTAAGTAATCGTTACATTTAATACATTATTTCTTTTTAATTTTTGTTTATGTATCCATATTTATGGAAGATATACTGTTGTTCAAACATAGTCAAAGTGATGGAAAGGTGAAGAAGTCGTGCTCTCTCCTGTCGAGGAATTTGCGATTTGTCTAGTAAGAGGAAAGATACATGCTTTCAAATAACTACGACGCAGGGTAGAAAAGAACAGATGACATGGTAGAATTATAAATGAAAAACCATCAGGTATCTGAGATGGGAAACTTCCTAGAAAGAATGGGAACAGGAGAGGGCCTGGTGAAGGAGAAGCATTTGTGGTGAATGAAAGTTAAGAGTGACTAATTGATGGAGTATGTACACTGTGTGCCTGACAGTGACAGGCAAGGCAGATACAGTCCAACCATGGAGAAAGGCCTGAAATAAGACTTTACACAAAAATGAATCAGTTACAAATATGATCCATTCGTGAGGAAGGATAGGGTTTGAGGAACCCATGGAAGCAAAGGCCCTAATTTAAGGGTTCTCCTATTATGTGGTATCTTAGTCTGTTTTGTGCTGCTATAACAGAACACGTGAAACTGGGTAATTTGTTAAGGACAGACGTTTATTTCTTACAGTTCTAGAGGCCAGGGACTCCAAGATCAAGGCACTCCAAGATCAAGGCACTGGCAGGTGTGATGCCTGGTGAGGGCCTAGTCTCCACTTCCGAGATGCAATCTTGAAGGCTGCGTGTGCCGAAGGGCAAGAATACTGTTCCTCGCAGGGCAGGATGGTGGAAGAGCAAAGAAGCCCTTTTTAAAAGGCATTAAACCACCCAGGAAGGTGGCGCTTTCATGGCCCAATCACCACTTAAAGATCCCATTTCTTAATACTGTCACAACAGCAATTAAATTTCAACATGGGATTTGAAGGGAACAAACATTTGAATGTTCAACCATAGCATGTAGTATTTAGGCTGGGGGTGGATAGCCAGAAGTAGAAGAGACAGGTAGTAGAGTTGAGGAGGAAATAAAGGGCAGAATTAAGATCCAGTCTGTCTCAAGACACAGGTATGGGGATGATAGATGTAATTACTGTAAACACAGCTCCTTGGGGCTTCAGTGACATATGGGATTCATGAGCAGGTATAAGAATTTATGGGCTCAGAAAGCTGAACTGAAAAGGGAAAAAGCAAACTGCTAATTATTGATTACGTACTACAGACCACGTATTTTATCAAGTTCTGTATACATACATATTACATTTAATTTATAACGTTCTTATTTTACAGATGAGGGAAATAAAGATTTAAAAGGCTCAATGATTTCCCTAAAATGATACTGCAGGTTTGTAATGTTCACTCTTACTTGAAAATATTGGAGAGTGGGTTAGGGGAGGGACTCTGAATCACTCTTATTTTACGGGGAAAGAGATGAGAAGAGATTAGGCTATTCTTCCACAGATGGAGAGCTGGATAGGCAAAGAGTCAGCATTAGAAAGTTTATGTCAATATAAGTGTCATCAATACAAATTAGAGAAAGGAGATAAGGTGAGAAAAAGTTTAAACATGGAAATTTCTAACTCTTTATTGCTTCAGAATTAAGCCCCCATATTCCATCAAATTCCATAGCAGAGCTTTGCTAAGGGTCCGCTGCAAATGGGTGACATGTGCACTGAGATATTTATCCTCTCAGCCCTCATGGTGGAGGGAACAAATTTGTTGGGAGATATACACACACACACACACACACACACACACACACACAAAGTGCACACACAGCGTTTGTTTTTAAGGATCAATTGAACTTTGAGAACATAGAAACTCTTAACAGAACCTAGTCAACAGGAGATAGTCTGCAGATTCTGAAAGGAAATTCTTCCCCGAGGACTTCACCTTTCAGTGGGCATTTGAATGAAGGCAAAAGAATGGGGGCTCTGGGAGAAGGCTAGAGAGACTGGGAACTACAAGTAGAGTGAAGCCTGAGGCAAGAGGCTTCCACTGCAGGGAGGCAGAGGTGGCCAATGTGGTCTGCACTTTAAAAGGAGAGTGCCAAGCAGCATGTGGATGGGCCAGAGGGGAGAGGGGAGAGTGGAGGGGGTGGAGTGGTGGTAATGGTTTTGTGTGAAGGTTAAAGGATTTGGGTTTTCATCTTAATAGGAATGGAAAGTCATTGAGTCAATGAAGGTAGGTAGGTTGGTGAAGCTTCTTCTTGGGGAAGGATGTTCATATGATCAGGTTTCCATTTGCAGATAACTCTGTGGAGCAAGTGTGAGCATAGCAGAACGCTTAGGAGGCTGCTGCAGGTGCAGCTTTAGGCTGTGTGAGGGCAGCAGGGGCAGAGAGAAGCAGGTGCTTATGAAGACCCATAGGAGGCTGGATGGAGGAGAATCTGGGGACAGGGGAGAGACAAAAATCCAGCAGAGTGAGGCAGGGAATTGGGGAGGGGTGAGAAAAGGCACCTAGAGTTTTCTCACAGGCTCCCCCGGATATAGGCATATGGTCTGACCTCCTTTTTTTTTCCTCCAGAAAGACAGTTTCTGGCAATGTTGTCCAGGATGGAATCAATCTCCTGGGCTCAAGAGATCCTCCTGCCTCAGGCTCCTGAGTAGCTGGGACTACAGGTGCCTGCCACCACACCAGGCATCCACTTTTGACTTCTTTTGCCCCGAAGTTTTAGTTAAAGTGGTCTTTTTAATTCATTGTGACTACACCCAACACTCTCCACATCTCGATCCTAAATTTATTTCAACCACCTGGAATTGCCTTTCCCTCTGTATCTGCATTTCGACATCTTGTTTATTCTTTAAGTCTCAGATCAAATACCCTGCTTTTCGTGAGATCATTCCTAATTTGAAGTAATTTCTCCTTCTGTGTATACCTTAACTTTAATGATCTGTGTAGCTCGACACATGTATTTATCACATTTTTTCTTGTGTTTATTATTTGTTTGTCTGTCTGCTTCCCCTTTAGGGCTCGATAGAGCAGATTTTATACTTTATCTGCAAACATCTACCAAAGTTATTTGCAAAAATCTACCAAAGTTTGCAAACCAGTTAGAATTGGACTGACAGTATTTTATTTTTACAATACAAATTTTGTATTATTTGTCAATTAATTCCACATAAAATCCAGATTTCTAGTTTCTCTGGGGAAACAAAGGCTTTGCCATCTTTTATTTCCCTCCCTCCCTCCCTTCCTTCTTTCCTTCCTCTCTCCCTCCTTTCCCCTCCCTCCTTCTCCTTCCTTCTTTCTTTCTCTTTCTTTTCTTTCTTTCTTTCTTTCTTTCTTTCTTTCTTTCTTTCTTTCTTTCTTTCTTTCTTTCTTTCTTTCTTTCTTTCTTTCCTTTCCTTTCCTTTCCTTTCCTTCTCTCTCTCTCCTTCCTTCCTTCCTCTCTCTTTTCTTTTCCTTTCTTCTTTCCTTCCTCTTTCTTTCTTTCTTTCTTTCTTTCTTTCTTTCTTTCTTTCTCTTTCTTTATTTTCTCTCTCTCTATCTTTATCTTTTCTTTTGTTGAGATAATAAGTCTCAGTCAGTTGTGCAGGCTGGAGTGCAGTGGCACAATAATAGCTCACTGCAGCGCTGACCTCCTGGCTCAAGCAATCCTCCCATCTCAGCCTCTCACGTAGCTGGGACCACAGGCTCATGCCACCACACCTGGCTAATTTTTTTCATTTTTAATTTAAGGGACAAGGATCTCACTATGTTGCCCAGGCTGGTCTCAAACTCCTGGCCTCATGATTAAAGGCATGAGCCACGGTAACTAGCCTCAAGCCATCTTTTGGAGTAGGTGCCTGCCCTCTGACCTCCATGTTCACTACTCCTTATTGTCTATTAATTCCCCTTACTGGCCTGGACCCTGGAGGCATTTTAGTTTAAGGCACTGGTCTAGAAATTCTTACTGAGTTTAACAAAATCTCATCAACAATAGTATGTTGAGCTACTTAATTTAGGATTGATTGGTGAGGTCATCTCAGGTAAAATGTATCCAATATCATTTCAAGGCCATTATTTCAGATTATTTGTGATGCCTTTAACTAGAGAGAGGGCGGTGTGTAGATATGCATCTAATACAACAGCTCTGTCCTTAGTCTAAACTTCAATTTCCAATATAAAGACATATAAATGTATGTGAGGAAGGAACAGAAAGCTGGATACATTCTTGATTGAATTAGCATTGCTTGCTTTGTTTGTAATTGTTTGGATATTTAGCAAGCATGGGAGGGGGAGTTGGGTTGTCACTGATGGAGATTGTGGCTGTAGACAATTGGGTCTAATTGAGTTAGTGTGGCTTGCACAGCAGATATTGCTTCCTGGTTGGAATCTGGTGCAAGTGCATAAATAATCAATTTTAGTAATAGAAATGTGATGGTTAGAAATTCTTACTAACACATATGTGTAATGATGGAAAAAGGATATACCATTCTGAATCCCTTGTGCCCTAATGTTATAAAATAGCCTCTATTCTAATGCTATGCTCATCCAAATGACGGAAGTTTAGCATCGTTTGTTGGTAGATAAGAAAAGTAAAAATAAAACCCCCCAAATGGAGTAAAATATCAGGAGGAATCAAAGTAATTTATTTGATATTACTGTGTATTAAGCACTTTTTCCTCCCTGTATAAAACGGAATTTAAGGTTGATAAATCACTTTTTGAATCATTGGGAGTCTTGATGTTTTCTGAAAATGGAACTATAAAGAGTTGAAATGATAAAAATAGCTAAAGCACTTGACTGCTCACAAAGGTATAAACAGATAATTAAATTTGAAAGACGAAAAAAATCAACAAAATGTGAGTGCCTCACTGACAATACAGAGACCAGAGGAAAAATGCATCAAGAGAGTCTCAAAACTATATCAAAGGTTAATGTATTTTTGAGTTTTTGATCATAGAAAATTTGAAATTTGCTTTCAAACTGCAAACTAGTTATTTAAAAATAAATCATTCTGATTTCTGATCTAAAAGACCTATTTTTTTTTTCTCTTCTCAGAATCTATTTCTTGGCTCTGAAAACAATGATCATGATAAGTATTCTGTTACGAAGTCTTCTATGAACACAGCGCGTTTTATGGGCTACAGGGAATTCCAGCGAGTGAAAAGTTATGGCAAAATCTTTATATCCTGTGAGGTTACATAATTCTTTCCGTAATGTCCTTGGCTGAGGACATTTATAGAACTTGTCCTACTGCAGCACCGTCTCTGAGTTCATCTCCCAGGAACACAATAGCCATAATAGTACCCATTATAGCTGCTATTCTTTTCAATTGTAAAGGCACAGTGAAATCGTGGGATGAAGCTGTGCCTTGATTGGCTGTTAAACTGCGATCAATGAAAAGTATTTGTGCCATAATTTTACAACCAAGCAAGAACCGGCCATCCTGGTGGTAAATCAGCATGTACATACCATCAAAACTAAAGTGTCTCACTTGGATAACTGAACTGAATTTTCTTTAAGACAACAGGGTACAATAGAAGGTACATTAAAAAAAAAATCTGCTTGGGCATTTTTCTGCCACCTGGTTAAAAAGAAATAACATATGAACAAGGACAAAGTTCAAATGAGAATGGTGACTTGCCTCTAAATTATAGCTTAGTTGCATCAAGTTATAAAGGAAAACCAATGCTCCTTTTAATCTAATAGGAAGTGAAAATGACAAACCTGTAGAAACGATTCTCAAGGGTCAGCAAACTTTTCCTCTAAAGGGCCAGGTAGTAAATATTTTAGGCTTTGTGAGCCATATATGGTCATTGTTGCATATATATAGATATATATTACAATTCTTTAAAAATGTAAAAACCAGGCTTACGAAAGCAAGCCATGAGCCAGCCTCAGGGCTGCAGTCTGCAGACCCCTGATTTATATGAATGCTTATAGATGTGAATTTTAATAAAAGCACAACACACATCTCTTTTGATCTCCTCTGCATGGCCCCCTCCACCCTCCTCGGGTTCACCACCTGGAGAAATGAGCTGGAGAGTATTCTTAGTTTTTAGACCAGTGCTTGAAAACAGTAGCCAGGGCTTTGTCTGTGAAGTGTGGCTGGAAAATAAGCGTAGGCAATACAACAGTACTCTTCCTATTGCACACATCTATAGACTTTCTTGGTTTTGCAGAACCTGTCGTTGTTTATCTCCGTCTCTCAGACGTGTAAAGAGTCTTAGAGAAGTAGTCCCAGCTACGCGGGAGGCTGAGGCAGGAGAATGGCGTGAACCCCGGGAGGCGGAGCCTGCAGTGAGCCGAGATCGCGCCACTGCACTCCAGCCTGGGTGACAGAGCAAGACTCCGTCTCAAAAAAAAAAAAAAAAAGAGTCTTAGAGAAAACAAACAAACAAAAAACAGAAAAAATGAGCTTCCCAAAAGTCCACAAAAAAAGCCAAGAACACTCAGTCCCAGACACACTCATACACATGACCAGATAATGCCTAATGCCTGCTTGCCAAGCCAGCCTGTCTACCATGATAATTGCTTCCTTGTCCAAAGGAGGGCTGTTTGAAGTTGTGCTTCATTGTAACTTTGAACTATTCCTTCTACCCTCTCAGGTGCTTCCCAACTCACCATAACACAATTACATGGTTATCTTGCTGTTACTTTTTCTTTGCCAGCAGTTATACTGCAACAGGTATTTTTCACTGTTGTTCCACTGAGTTGCCCCGTTTTGGAAATGCCATCTTGCCTTTAACAATCAAGAAACACACGAGCATTTTATTCATAGTAAGAGTAATAACAGGTTACAATTAGTAAGTACCTATTCTACCCTAGGTACTGTCCTCAGTGCTTGATATAAATAACTCATTTAATCCTCACAATGACCCTAAGAGGTGGGTACTACCATTATTTCCATTTTACAGAAAAAGGAAGTGAGGGACAGGAGGGAAGCACCTGAACAACCAGGAGCAAGTCACCTGAACTGTTCCCTCTATAGGGAAGGAATTCTTTTTTTTTTTTTTTTGAGACGGAGTCTTGCTCTGTTACCCAGGCTGGAGTGCAGTGGTGTGATCTCGGCTCACTGCAACCTCCGCCTCAAGCAATTCTTCCACCTCATCCTCCTGAGTAGCTGGGATGACAGGTGTCCGCCACCATGCCCAGCTAATTTTTTGCACTTTTAGTAGAGATGGGGTTTCACCATGTTGGTCAGGTTGGTCTCGAACTCCTGGCCTCAGGTGGTCCGCCCGCGTCGGCCTCCCAAAGTGCTGGGATTACAGGTGTGAGCCACCGTTCCTGGCCTAGGAATTCTTATTTCTTATTCCCATATGCCCAGTGTGTACTCTGGTTGGGTGGCTGTTCTTAGTATAATTGTTTTCGGAATAGTTTTGACCATCTGTTCATCTGGTGACCATGGTTCAGTCTTCGTAGAATATGCAGATATCCTGGTTAGGTCATTACATGGTTAGGAGTTCGCAAACACACGGCTCCCATCTTGAATCTAGTCCTCATTAGCATTATTGTTTTTAATAACTTAGTTGCAACACTGACAGTTATGTGTATTTCACAGGAAAATCTTAATTTCTGGCTCTGTTTTGAAGAACCAGAAGCTCTGGCAATCCTGGGCTTGCGTTCTGGCACAGTGATAATTGGCTCCATCAGCCACCTTATTCTGGGCAACTGCTTTCCAGTTTGCCTGTCTCCGCAGACCACTGTACTCATCCGCATTATCTGCCTAGCTCCTGAGGGCTTTTGAATTCCCACTTCCTAATAGGCTGCTTCCGACTTGTTCACCCAAACAGAGCACATTGTATTGTGATTATTCTGGAAAATGTATAGAGCTAGTCAAAGATGCCGCACTAGAGCTTTAGATCCTTGCAGTATAATTTAATAACCTCCCCATACTTTCCTTTGTACTCATCTATTATTATCCCAGGCATTTACCTGCTAAGAAAGTGTTTGGGGGTGTCTTAATGCGCTAGCCTCTTTCTGTTCCTTTGCTGTTTTGAATAGCTGTGTCGGCGTTCTCAATGCTTATATGACTTAGGTAATATGTGTCTGCTGCTATTTTCTGGTATATTTTATAAAAGTTTATAAAAGTAATTGTCAGAAGTGATCATGCTTTGATTAAATAAATATGCTATTGAGGAGTTAGGTACACAATTTAAATATGGCTTGAATAATTTGTTAGCATATCTGCCAACTTATTTCAGTAGCTTTAAATTATAGATACGTTTGTGGAAGCACCATCCTATTTTGCAAATTTGACAGCAATAGCTGTTTCCTGAATGCATTTGACATTATTTTCTACATTGTTT
Source organism: Symphalangus syndactylus (assembly GCF_028878055.3). Taxonomy (NCBI): domain Eukaryota; kingdom Metazoa; phylum Chordata; class Mammalia; order Primates; family Hylobatidae; genus Symphalangus; species Symphalangus syndactylus. Next base: position 154,983,072 of record NC_072426.2, on the reverse strand, counting down.
TATGCCAATCACATTTACTGCAAACTGCTTATTACTTTATTGCTGAAAATGGCAACATGTATTTATTTAGCTTTTTATTTTAAAATCAGCAGGCTATCACTCGCTTTATTAATCAGATCCAACCTTGAGGATTATAGCCACTCGTTTCAAGTTTATCTAATTGCTGCTGCTCAAAAACTGAGAAATCAGTAATACAGTTACGTCATCTTCCTTGAGGAATTATTGTTTCTAAGGATATTGCATTTGTTAGTGGGAAAAGGGAGTCTTCCAATGTATACATTATTTTTCCATAGAGAACAGTGCATAAGCGGCCTTCTAAATTTTGCTTTAGGAGGTTACCCTTGTTAAAAGTCAGGCTGACATTTCTGTATGCATCACTTCTTTTTCTGGTTCTTACAGTTTAGAAAGGTTTCCTTTTCTGGTATTTTCAGCCATCTCCCTGGCTCACACTGTTACATTTGTTATAAAATTAAAACTACATTTGTTAACTCACATACCATCGTTTTTATTAGCCCAGCAGAAAAGTCAATATTTCTAATTTGTTGCCTCTGGATTTATGCCAGTTTTGATGTATAATAACAGCCCAACAAGGCAACATAATATATACTAACCCAAATCTATAAAGAAGGGAAATGAAAGTCAAAGTAATAAAAAAAAATTACTTGGGAACCAGAGATACGTGAAGCAATCTGAAACAACAGTTACGCCAGCCTGCATTGGTTTTTGACTGTCGAAAAGGAATGTACCTTAAGACATTTAGAATTTTAGAAGAGAAGGTATTGAGTCTTCTTCTTATCCTGTGGAACCCACAGGGGTCTTTTCCTAAGCATCATGATGCTGTCCCAGATGTACTAGTGGAAGCCCAATATAAAGTCAAGAAAGCTGGGCTCCCAGCCCCTAGGGAGTCTGAGGCAGGCTAATCACTTGAACACAGCAGGCAGAGGTTGCAGTGAGCTGAGACTGTACCACCACAGTCCAGCCTGGGTGAGAGAGTAAGAATCTATCTCAAAAAATAAAAAAAAAAAAAAAAAAATAAAGAAAAGAATAAAAGAAAGCAAGAAAGCTGGGTTCCAACTTGCATGACCCAAGATGCATCTCTTAGCTGTGCCTCAGTTCCCTCGTTTGTAAAATAAGAGGTTGGTTGAGACTCAGTTCTTGTACTTAACAGTGTGTAAATTCTATGAGTTTGATTCTTAAGAGTAAAAAAGACAAAACTACACACACACACACACACACACACACTTATTTTGAAATATGCGTTAACATGTCCTTTTCAAGAGAAGAAGAAAAATAGGAAAGAAAGAGAATAAAAAATGATCAAAGAACGGTGAGAACTGCTGAAAAATGTAGATTCTATCATCCATTTCCCCCACTTCATTCCTGAACCATAAACGTCACCAGAGAAAATAGAGAAAGCTGGTTCCAAATTTATTATCATAGTCAGAAAACACAGGTAGGGTTATTGCCTCACAGTTTCCTTCCTCTTTTCCTGTCACATTATTGTCAAGGCGACGTTATGGTTGTGCCAGGGAGAAGCCCCCACATTAGAAAGCCATGCATGGCAAGAACAGAACCTATTGGCCGGGCGCGGTGGCTCACACTTGTAATCCCAGCACTTTGGGAGGCTGAGGCGGGCGGATCACGAGGTCAGGAGATGGAGACCACGGTGAAACCCCCTATCTACTAAAAATACAAAAAATTAGCCAGGTGTGGTGGCGGGCGCCTGTAGTCCCAGCTACTTGGGAGGCTGAGGCAGGAGAATGGCGTGAACCCAGGAGGCGGAGCTTGCAGTGAGCCGAGATCACGCCACTGCTCTCCAGCCTGGGCGACAGAGCGAGACTCCGTCTCAAAAAAAAAAAAAAAAAAAAAGAACAGAACCTATTTTCAGTCCAGTTTTTAGTAGTCTCATTCACTGGAAATAAATAATCACTGCGAAGCCTATGGGGATGAGTCGAAACACATATTCAGACACTTCAGCTATGAAGTATCCTCTTTCTTGGGCTCAAGTCCTTCTGCCAATTTTACTTGTTGATGCCTATGAATTAAACACAAAGTCACGGCTTATGGACAACATGCTGAGGCAAGATGGGGCAGCGTTAGAGTTAAATATATACACATTCATGTATATGTTCTGCTGAAGGACTGAATTCGTTATGCCGATAGAGCCTACCATACTAAATCAAAAACAACCAGAGGAAAAAGGAGAGGAAGGAGAAGGTGTGTCAGCTTGGATCAGAGAGCAAGGAGACAATGGTCTCGGGAGCCCTACCTGGAGTCCAAGGCCCCTTCTCTGTTCTCCTGAGGTGTCCCTTTCGCCATTATGTATTGGCCCTTTTTTGTTGCCTGCAGTTCAATACTGAAAGCAATGTTGACCATGGTGAGCAGTAGGGGTCACATTATCAGTAGCAAGGTAAGCTTCACAGACTTCTTTTAGGATTGAGAGGAAGGGAGCAGTTAAAAAAAAAAAAAAAAAAGGAAAAAAAGATAAAAACAAAAAACAAAAAACAAAACCCTCCCTTTCACAAAGAAAAATCCCTATCTACAAAGAAAAGGGGAGGGAGCATATTTTGAAGTAGTGAAACCTTGTGGACTGGGCACCACGTGGGCCCTGGACTGGGGAGGGGCTCACACTCTGGCCGTGGGCCTCCCTCTTTGCCGTCTGAAATAAACTCACCCACAACATGGAAACAGCACAACGTCCAAAAATCATTTCCCGAGAATACAAAAGGCAGTTGCTAGACTTGCTCTGACATGACGTAAGAATTTTCTGAGATGTAAAAGTGGATGCATATATCTGGGTAGTATGAAATGAACGTGGTGATGCAACACCACTCTTTGGAAGGAAGGATACATTTCCTAGTTGAGGTTGTCCGCCTTAGGCAACGTCAGCGCTCTGGATGGGTTCCAAGCTGCTCATAGTCTTGTTTTATGAACTCGCTCCTACTGCGTGTCTAGGCTGCGTCATAGGTGATCAACTCTCTCGCCTCTCATGGTCAAGTAATGACGTCATCCTGCTGATTAATTCTACTTCGCCTCTCATGTGTAGGCCCCACCCCTCCCCTTCCTGGGGCACATCCTCTAGCGCAGATGCTCATGTCCTTGCCTCTGGCAGAACCCTGGCCATCTGTGCTGCGTCCTCTGCCTTGAAGATCTTCAGGCCACTCTCCACATGCCTAAATGCTATCCCACTTTCAAGGGCAGAATCCTCAAAGACCATCTCATTGGTTATTCCTGCTGAACTCCCAGCTGAAAGTAACCATTCCCCCACTGAACATCACAAACTTTTCTTTGAGCTTTTCCAGCAGTATATGTCCTTTTCTTCTTGTATAATTCATGAATGTGCCCTCTAGTGAGGACAGGGCACTTGTCGGATCTGCTATGATTGGGTCTGAGACCTAGTGGCTGTCTAATACACTTTTGATGAATGAATGAAGGAATTGATTACTATAAGGAACATAGGTGACAATAAGAAGTTTGAACTGTTACATTTAATACTATTACGCTCCTCCTCCTTGATTCTGTACCTTGGTTGCTGGCAGCTGCAACCCATTACAACAACCATAAAACATTTCTGACATTTCTGATGCCGCCGTTTATTCTGTGGCCCATATCCAATCAATTGCCAAATACTCACAGATATATTCCATTCCCTTTCCTTCCCATACTCAGGCCTCTAGCCTTTCTTGTCTGGATACTACAGTGACTCCCTACTGCGTCTCTCTGCTTCTGTGCTTTGCCCATTGGAGTCATTTTCTGACTAGGTACCAGAGACATCTATCTAAAACACAAATCTAACCCAGGTCACATCCAGGTTGTACTTCCCCATGGATTCCCATTATGCAAAGGTATTTTTACATGTCATATAATATCCTCTTTGGCACCTTGTCTACCTCTCCAGGTTTAGCTCCAACTTCTCTTCCTTTCCCATGTGCCGTGCTATTTATTACCTTGATATTTTTCCCAATTATTGTCTTTTGAGTTACCATTTGGGAAAATATTTGTTTTTACCATTGGCACAACCAAATTACATCAGCCACTTGGTGATAGCTCAGTACCTCAGCAACTGGTATTGATCATACCTTGAAAGAGTTGACTGAATGCAACATATCACATCAGTCTTCATTTAGGTCAAAGTTGCTATGGACTGAATGTTTACATCCCCTGAAATTCATATGTTGAAGCCCAAATAACCAATATGATTGTAATAGGAGGTGGGGCCTTTGGGGAGTAATTAGGTCATAAGGGTGGGGCCCTTGTGAACAGGATTAGTGCCCTTATAAGAAGAGACACAGGGGAGATGATCTCTGTCTCTGACATGTTAGCATACACCAATAAGGTGTCTGTCTGTACACCAGGAAAGGGATCCTCACCAGGAACCATGTCAGCCAGCACCTTGATGTGGACTTCCCAGCCTGGAGAACTGTGAGACATAAATTTCTGTTATTTAAACCACTCAGTGTATGAAATTTTTGTGATAGCAGCCTGAAATGACCAAGACAAAAGACATCCACCTAAAACACAAATCTGAATATTCAGAGACATAGAAATAACCTACAGCAAGCATGCAAAGGTAGAAATGACTCTGCCTAAATAAACTATCAGAATAGCCAACTATACAAGGGATCGCAGGCTATTGTCGTTAGTGTAGGTGTTAACTATAGAACAGTTTCCCAATCCGAATTACCTTGCAAACTGGTAGGTGAACTTCTTCTGTGAATTCCTGGACTGATGCAGCTGGGATTAGGAGTGGAGTGGAGAAGCACAGCCTATGAAAAAGGTGCTCTGAAGTAACTTGAGACCACTTGCAAATTACTGGGGATTATTTAAGGTTTCAGTTCCTGAAATGAATCCTAAATATGATTTTCTTATATCAACTAAATTTCTTTGATCCAACTCGACTTAGATAGAACTAAAATGTTCTTCAAAATACTACATAATAAAAGTAATAAGAAGTGCTATACACACACACACACAGGGATATTATTCAGCCTTAAAAAAGAAGGAAATGCCATTGTCTGAGACATGAATGAACCTGGAGGACAGTATGTTAAGTGAAATAAGCCAGGCAAAGAAAAACAAATACTGCAGGATCTCACTTGTATGTGGAATCTAAAAAAGTCAAATTCATAGAATAGAGAGTAGAATGGCGGTTGCCAGGGGCTGGGATGTGGGGCATATGGGAAGATGTTGGTCAAATTGTACAAAGTTTCAGTTACACCAGAATGAATAAATTTCTGGAGATCTAATGCACAGCGTGGTGACTACAGTTAATAATAATCTATTGAACACTTGAAATTTGCCAAGAGAGCAGATCTTAACTGTTCTCACCACACACACACACACACACACACACAATCACAAGGATAACTATGTGACGTGATGGAGATGTTAATTAGTTTTACTGTGGTAATGACTTTGCAGTGTGTGTATATATATATATATATATATATATGCATCACATTGTACACCATAAAAATATGTAATTTTTATCTGTCATATATACTTCAGTAAAGCTGGGGGAAAAATAAAAACAGTGACTTAAGATATGTAAACTATAATAACAGAGAAAGGGAGTGGAGTGCTAAAGATGTTGCTAAGCTTATTTTTGATGCTTGTTTTGTACTTATCTTAAATCAAAATGTTTTTGGATGTTGCCAGGTGTTATTAATGTGGAAACACTAAAACAATAGGAGGTATATAAAGTAATGAAACAGGACTATAGGACCAGCCCTAATCATAATCTAAATAATGGGAAATACAATAAAACAAACGAACTGAAAACACTGAAAAATACTCAACAGCATTCCAATTGAAAGAGGCAAGTATTACATTTGCTAAACTGATGTGAGCTTTTCTTGATTCAGATACTCATGCAAGCACAGCATTTTATTCTTTGTATGTATGGGAAAGCCAGCCCTTTTGAGAGTTAGAATAGCTTTCAAGACTCCTGATTTAAATTTCAAACTCTTGATCATAGCTGGGGAGCAAAGGTTTTCATCTTGGAATTGGAAATTGAGTTCTTTAGCTCTATACCAAGTGATAATATTAAGCATTTTGTTGTATCCACCATGCAAGCCAAGTTCCCCACTGTGCCTTCAAAGCCACAGTGAATGAACCATATTTGGATTTGCTTATCAGGAAGAGACATTTAGAAAGACAATGCACTTGTCCTGCGAGACTGAGACTCCTGATGCTTTTAGATAGGCCTGTGGAGAGCTGCAAAATGGGCCCTAAAATCAGGCTGACATGGTCGCTTAACAAGCCTCAGCATGCTCTGTGGGCTCAGCGAGTTTGTGGTGTCACCCACAGGGCTGCTGATGGCAGCCATCATAATTAGAACACATGAATCAAAAACACCAGGTGAAGATTTTGCCTTAGAAGAAAGAAAAGGCAGATGGAGGGAATTACCATGCCCTTTGACTATTAAGCTCTGTCATGCAGCTGGATCGCCGGCCAGCTCTGGCTGCATGCATGAGTCTAGCGCAGTTTACAGAAGTGTCACCCTTCCTGCCACCAAGCTTCAAAGGGGCAAGGAGAGCAGAAAATCTCTTCCTTGTCAATTCATTGGAAGAAGTAAAATCTTAGCGTCTCTCCCAACATTTGATAAAACAGGTAACAGTGTTTGTCTTAATTTATTTTTTTAATATGGAAAATGACTTGGCAATCTTTTCCGGGAAAAAAAAATCTCTATAACCTCAAGGGATATGACCTTGAAAGAGATTTGCTGAACTTTAATATGACTGGATTTTTTCCAACCTTTATGGGCTCTTGATTTGAAAATCTCCCTAACAAAAGCTCTGCCAGGAAAGCTGTTATTACAAAGATGCTGCTCAATAGGGAGAAGTGGGTTAATTGCAAGCTCTCCAGTAAAATAAAGGAGGGTTTTGAAAACAAGTGCAAATTTGACAAAATGTATTGCATTGCTGTTATGGAAAAAAACTGTGAGGGAGAAACATTAGAAATGGCAAAATGTCTAAAATAAATAGATGTTATAAAACCTGTTGGAAGAGGCTATTCGAGATTTTGGATTACTCATAAACAATTGCCCATCTGACCTTGATATGAATACAGAAATCCATTAGCAATCAAATTTTCAAACATAATTGTATACTAAAAAATACATATTTTTTCCCTATCAATTTATGTTGACAGGACCTAGTTTAATACCACAATGTTGGCTTATTTATGTTTTTATCTTCTTTTCCACTATATTGCTTTTGAGATTAAACGTAATTCATGATGAAGAGCTTAACAGCAAATTGTGAATTTGTTCAGAGAATTTCCTTATAACATTCTATGACTTTCACGAAAATTTAACTTCCAGTTTTGAGCCAAAATAAAAGCTTCAAAATACACAAGAATGTTTATGTTTTCCTATTTACAAGCAGTCGAGATATTTTTCTTCTAAGAAAGTTAATCTTAAGGATATTCTCCTGACCTTAACAATTTTAAGAGAAAAATCACACTATATTGTTACATCTGTGACTTCACTTACAACAAATATCATTTAATATAATGTCAATGGATTTGGATTATTTTGAAAGGAAGACTCGATACTATTTGAATGGGTGTATTGTAGGTAAACCAAAATGCAGTCAGAAACTCAGAAACACTGTTATCATCTAGACTGATAGGAATCTACTGAATCCATCAAAGAAATTAGAGAGAAAATTGCATTTCTGTCCACATGTCCTAAGAGTGGCTGTCCCTGGAGGACACATGCCTTAATTTTGCCTATTAAATAAATGAACATTCTTGAGAATCCACAGTCAGGCAAAAACAACACGGTGTCTGTTGCCTACTTTTGTTTTAGTACTAGTCAAAATAGACATTTCTCTGTCTGATTTGAGCTTCATTTGGAAGCAATTAACTATTTTATATGAGATATAATAAGGGTCTCCCGTGCAGGGACCACAGTTACCTGCATCAGTTGTTTACGACTTAATTAGTAAAATCACGTTCACATTCAACATAGCTCTGATGATAACCAGTTCCTTACTGCCGAATGCTGTTTCCTCCCTCATTTCTTAAAATGTGCTGGGCTGGTGAAAAGAATCTGGGGTTAAGAGTAGGCTAAAATTACCAATTACTTTTATTCTTATATTACTTTCCCGAAATAGATATTTGATCATCAAAATGGCCAGAAAACACAATAAATAAAATTCTTCACACTTTGTTTACAAACACTACCCCAGATGTTCAACTTTATCTTCATGTTTCATTTTATAAAATTATGATTTGTATTTTTGTGTACAATTTAATTTTTGTTGTTATGATTAAAGCAAAGCAGGCTAGAGACTTCAAACATGATTTAAAGTCTATTATTTCACTGTAGGAAAAATAAGAGGCATTTAAAGAAGTCATAAAATGTATCATATAAATGTGGCAATTGAAACAATAAATACCCCCGACAAAAGAGACCAGAACTTGGGTAGCTGCACGGCCCACGTTTCTCCGGACCACTATGCTGAAGACATTGCCTGGTTCAAGGCGATTTGCCCACCAAGCAAGTTATCTAGCCCCTGAGCTTTAAAAACAGCTCATTCCAGTTTAACTCCCTTCTCAGGGAAACTAGTTCACTCCTTTCTGAGGGTTTCCAGTATATTCTGTACGTGTCCCATGAAAGCATTTATCATATGGCCCGTAATAATCTTTTACACAGTTTTGCCCCCAGCTAGACTCGCAGATGCTGGAGTATGGGGGCCAGGTTTCTTTGTACTTGAACCCCAGGACTAAGTAGGGGATCTGGCACAAAGTAAGCAGGCAAAGGTAAGCAGAGGTAACTTGCCTCTAAATACCACCAGAAATTTCCATTGAGGAAGATTCTCGGTGAGGGCCAAAGATGGCCTCCATTTCCTCTCTCCGTAAGCAGATATTAAGAAGAATACAGTCCAGTTTAGAGCCATTTCTTGGTACTGAACGCCTCTGAATGTTTAATTGTCCTTGCCTAAAAAATGTTGAGAATTAACTAAGAAAGGCTTATTCTTCTGGGTCTAGATTGAAATGTCTGTGATGGAATGGATAGGTTTCCTTCCATTATCTTCACTTTTTTGTTTTTTTTCCACTCATAAGCAGTAACTTTTCTATTTCTATTTTCTTTTCTATTCTTAAAGACAGAAGTTACACTTTGCAGCTTGGACGTCTTGACTCTAACCATGCAAGAAACTTAACAAATAATGATAACTGATAATATACACAGTGCAATTAATTGTTGTTAGAGTTCGCTTTTAAAAAGCAGCGGCCGGGCGCGGTGGCTCAAGCCTGTAATCCCAGCACTTTGGGAGGCCGAGGCGGGCGGATCACGAGGTCAGGAGATCGAGACCATCCTGGCTAACATGGTGAAACCCCGTCTCTACTAAAAATACAAACAATTAGCCGGGCGTGGTGGCGGGCGCCTGTAGTCCCAGCTACTCGGAGAGGCTGAGGCAGGAGAATGGCGTGAACCCGGGAGGTGGAGCTTGCAGTGAGCCGAGATCGCACCACTGCACTCCAGCCTGGGCGACAGAGCGAGACTCCGTCTCAAAAAAAAAAAAAAAAGGCAGCACGTTGCAGACACAATCTTGAAAAGGTTTTCAGGAACAACGTTCTATTTAGTGTTCAGCAAATCAAATTGTTTTTGTGTGACTGGAGAAAAGTGAACCCCTTCTTATACTATCTCTAAAAGAAAAAACAATTTTTTTCTCTCTCTACTGCCACACTCAATGCAGAACCCGTGTGTGGCCAGATGTGTGGGGGTCTTTCCACACACACCAAGCAATCCTGCGGGGGCCACCAGCTGGCTATGTCATACTTCAGTTCAATTCTGACACCATCTACCTGAGGTAGAGTCAGAGTGCTCAGGTTGGGGCTCAGTCCTACAGGACTGCACCCTACTTCTGATGCCAACTTTCAGAAGTAGATTGTCACATACACTTCTGACCCACCCACTGTAAATTGCACTCCATGACCCCGTTCTTAGGTTCCATTAATTTGCTGGGCTGGCTCACAGAACTCAGGGAAACACTTACATTGACTGGTTTGGCATAATGAAGAATACTACAAAGGATATGGATGACGTGCTGGGTGAAGGGACGTGTAGGGCATAGGACATGGTGCCAGGGAGGGGGTGGCATGCCATCCTCCCAGCACTTCCATGTGTTCAGCAACCTGGAAGCTCAGCGAACACACCTCCTCTCCTGTTCAGCAACTGAAAAGCACATCTCCTTGTCTAAGACTTTGTATAGAGTTTCATCTCCAGCCCTGACCCCGCATCTCCTGGAGGTTGGTAGGCGGGGCTGAAAATCCCAACCCTGAAATCCTATAACTGCTTGGTCTTTCTGGTCACCAGCTCCATCTGAGTCCAGCTGGGGTGCCCAGTCTAAGTCCTTCACGAGCATAAACTTAGGTGTTACCAAGGGAGTTCTAGTGGCTCACGCCTGTCATCCCAGCACTTTGGGAGGCTGAAGTGGGTGGATCACCTGAGGTCAGGAGTTCGAGACCAGCCTGGCCAACATGGCAAAACTCCATCTCTACTAAAAATACAAAAATTAGCTGGGCATGGTGGCGCATGCCTGTAATCCCAGCTACTCAGGAGGCTGAGGCAGGAGAATTGCTTGAACCCTGGAGGTGGAGGTTGCAGTGAGCCAAGATAGTGCCACTGCACTCTATCCTGGGTGACAGAGTAAGACTCCATCTCAAAATAAAAATAAAAATAAAATAAAATAAAATAAAATAAAAATAAAGGGGGCTCTTTATAAATAACAGAAGATACTCCCATCACTCAGGAAATTCTAAGGATTTTAGAAGCTCTGTGACAAGAACTGGGGCAAAGACCAAATGTATATTGTATTAATCGCCCTCTTAGTGCAGTGGCTAGCATGTCAGTTTCATATTTCACATTATACCATACCACCTAGCCAGTATCCCAACAGTGTCCGGGCCTTGCCTCTACACCTAAACACCAAAATTAGCAATGGTTGGAGTTTGCCGGAAATGGAGCTGGTGGCTTTAATTGTGCTACATGCTAGGCAGGTATGGGATAGTCAAAATTAAAAGATAGGGTCAGGCACAGTGGCTCATGCCTGTAATCTTAACACTTTGGAAAGCTGAGATGGAGGGATTGCTTGAGGCCAACAGCTTGAGACGAGCCTGGGCAACATAGTGAAACCTCCTTTCTACAACAAGTTAAAAAATTAGCCAAGCATGGTGTTGTGTGCCTATAGTATAGTCCTAACTACTTTGGCAGCTGAGGCAGGAAGATTGCTCGAGCGATTCCAGGCTTCAGAGAGCTCTGATTATACTACTGCACTCCAGCCTGGGCAACAGAGCGAGACCCTGTCTCTAAAAAAACACAAAGAAAAGTGAGAAGATGGGAGACACTTTCTGCACTGTACCTAGAAAGTATAGTGGTGGGCTGCACAGTGTGGGTTTCCATCCTGGCTCCTCTGCTGACTAACTGTGTTTCCTCGGGCAAATTTCCCATTCAGAAAATTGAGTGTTAATGGGAACCTATCTCATCAGGTTGTTGTGAAGATTAAATAAGGAGCAGATGTAAAGTGCTTGGCATCTAGCAAGAGCTATTTAAGTGGTTACCTTGATCATGAGGAAGAAAATAAAAGATCTACCATTCATGACGTTCTGTTCTTAGTCCCCAGCACAGTGCTAGTTACTTAACATATATTATTAATCATAATCATCCAAGATCAGAGGCACATAAGGGATGATGATAATCATCATCGGAGGGTGATAAAGATTCAGATTTAGATCTAAGTAGCTCCCCAGTTAGTGCTTTCTTTAATTTAAGGGTGTTAACAGTAAAACCAAACTCTGTAAAATATTTTACAGAGGTTTATTCTGAACCAATATGATGAGTGACCATGGCCCAGAAAAAACACAGACCCGGCCGGGCGCGGTGGCTCACGCTTGTAATCCCAGCACTTTGGGAGGCCGAGGCCGGCGGATCACGAGGTCAGGAGATCGAGACCACGGTGAAACCCCGTCTGTACTAAAAAATACAAAAAATTAGCCGGGCGTGGTGGCGGGCGCCTGTAGTCCCAGCTACTCGGGAGGCTGAGGCAGGAGAATGGCGTGAACCCGGGAGGTGGAGCTTGCAGTGAGCCAAGATCGCGCCACTGCACTCCAGCCTGGGCGACAGAGCAAGACTCCATCTCAAAAAAAAAACAAAAAACCACAGACCCAAGAAGCCATGGGTAAGTGATCTCGAAGTGGCTGGATTACAGTTTGGCTTTGTATATTATTATTATGATTTTTGACACAGGATCTCACTCTGTGGAGTATAGCGGTGCAATCTCAGCTTACTGCAGCCTTGACTTCCGGGGCTCAACTTCCGCCTCAGTCTCCTGAGTCGTGGGGACTACAGGTGCCCACTACCATGCTTGGCTAGGTTTTATACATTTTAAGAAGGCAGGAGTTACAAGCAAAGACAAATCAACACATGGAAGGTATACACTGGTTCGGCCCAAAAAGGCAGGACATCTTGAAGCAGGGTTTACAGGTAACAGGTGGATTCAGAGAGTCTTTAATTTGCAGTTGGTTGAAGTAGTGAGGCTCTGTCTAAAACCTGGAATCAGCAGAAAGGAATGTTAAGGATGGATGGGCTGGGCGCAGTGGCTCACACCTGTAATCTCAGCACTTTGGGAGGCAGAGGTGGGCAGATCACCTGAGGTCAGGAGTTTGAGACCAGTCTGGCCAACATAGTGAAACCTCATCTCTACTAAAAACATGAAAAGAATTAGCTGGGCGTGGTGGCGTGCACCTGTAATTCCAGCTACTCAGGAGGCTGAGGCAGGGGAACTGCTTGAACCAGGGAGGTGGAGGTTGCAGTAAGCTGAGATGGTGCCATTGCACTCCAGCCTGGGTGACAGAGCGAGACTCCATCTCAAAAAAAAAAAAAAAAAAGATAGATGTAGCAAGATGATGATGGCCTGCAGGTGAAACTCAACCCTTGCCTGGCATGGCCTTAGGTCTTGTTTATCATTTGGTATCTTAATTGCCACAGAGTCTGTTCTGTCAGTCTTATGATCTCTATTTTAATATTGATGCTGGTCTTATTGTGACTAAAATTCAAACAGGAGGGGGTGGAACAAGGCGTGTCTGGCCTCCCTTCCAGTCATGGCTGGGCATTCAGTTTTTAAGGTTTTTCTTAAAACCTTGATGAAGAAGGGATCTGCCAGGCGGTGACGTGCTTAGGGTTTTATTTTTAGTTTACAAAGGGGACATAAAGGAATGCCACAGGGCAAAGATAATCCTTATTTGTTCCAATATTCCTTAATACCTAGAGAGCCCTTTCTGGTCAGATGAAAGGAGAGTTCTCCCTGTGTGCTTTTGTTACGTCTTACGGTTGTCACAAGGTTCTGTTGGGGCTCAGCAAGCTCTACCCCCAAACACTGACACCTTGACATGCTGAGAGGCCACAGAACCTGCTTCAGGATCAAGATCCCTGACCATTGCATTGTCCCCCACCAAGTGCTGGGAGCGACTCCCTATGGAATTTTCCAATCTGACCATGAAAGCAACTTTCCAGGAAAAAAAAAAAAAGTGATTGTCTCAAACACTCTCCCTAGCTCCCTAGAGATCTCATCAAATAACCAGGAAAGATCAACCACTAGAGAAGAGACTGGCAGTCCTCACCTCGCCCACACAGACTTTGCCTCTGTTCTTCTGAGGGCAACTCCAAGAGACTGCCTGGGGGACTTCATCTGCATCTTGGTTTCTGTGCAGCTCCACCCCTCACCCCTCATCCCTCACCTTCTTTAGTGTCTGCCTCCCACCTCGTGGGTCCACCCATTTCTCCACTATGAAGAGAGTATTTAGGCATCAACCATCTGGCGCCACTCTGAGCTCATATTTTGTATGACTCCCGTGCACATGTATGTGCATGAATACATTTTGTGTGTCTTGTCTCCTATGAATCTGCCTTTTGCTAGATTTTCAGTGAAACTTCAGAGGGTGAAGGGGATGTTTTCCTTCGGCCTTTACAGGACAATGCCTTTTTGGTACCACATAATGGTACAAAGAGTGTCACATTTGCGTAGGTAACTATTTGAAGTCTGTAAGTCCCAAAGTTAATAATTACTATCAGATTGTTTTTTCTCTTAGATGGGATTTTTCTGAGAATTCAACAGGTGCAGCATTTTCCTCCTTATGCTTCTGAGAGTTTGGCTTGCGTATGGAATCACAGAAATGATAAGATCGGATATAATTTTTTCCTTACAGCCCAGCATCACATCATATCTTTCATGGCATTAGCTTATATTCAGGCATTGTATCATTTATATGCGGTGACATTTAAGTCATGCTTGTTAAGGCAAATTGTTGCTCCACTCCCACATTAAGACACTGTGAGACTATTCCACTTTACTTAGAAACAAAAAGTGTGTGTGTGTGTGTGTGTAGACAAAAAAGGGAGAGATACAGGATGAGTATCCCTTATCTGAAATACTTGGGAACTACACATGTGTTGGATTTCATTTTCCAGCGGTGGGGGTGGGGAGAGGCAGATTTTGGAATATTTGCATTATACTTACTAGCTGAGCATCTCAAATCTGAAAATTAGGAATTTGAAATGCTCCAGTGACCACTTCCTTTGAGCTTTATATTGGTGCTCAGAAAGTTTCAGATTTTGAAGCATTCTGGATTTTGGATTTTCGGAATAGGGATACTCAACGTGTATATGCACATACATATTAATTATGGTAATACATGTCAATTCAAGGCCAAATCTGAACCACACTTTTTAGGGATGCCACAGTTGGCTTGCCTCTTTTGGGTCCTGAGCCAATGGGAGGCAAGCTCAGAAGAGGATGAGGAGACAGTTTGAAAGTAGCTGTGACTTTCTGGGGCAGGCAGGGCTTGGCTCCGACCACAGGCCTGAACACAGGATTACCATTCCACCCTTTCTGATTTCATTTATCAAGCTTTCTAAGATGCCTCCTGTAGCCTCAGATAAACGAATCTGTATGTTATCATCTATCTATGCATCTACTTATTCTTGTTCTCCTGCCTGGTCACCTACCATTCAGAGTATCATCTCCCGGATCCAACTTCACACATGTGCCTTCATTCACTATTCAGCTCAGAACTCACTCTCCCCTTAAGCCTTTTCTAAATTCTCTTAGCTTTTGTCACTCAGCACTTAGACACATCCTCTCTGCATTCCCACACTCATTTTATGCTTTGTCATGAAGAGTTAGGAATACTCTTAGTTGTAGTTTTCCTTAAATTATTTCAGAAGTGTATGTCATTTCTCCAGCCACATTTTACATTTCTAAAAGCCAGGTGATAGATTTTAAGTCTGTCTTAAAATAACTTATCTCTCACTCCTTAGGTCCCATTATGTTACTGCTTTTACACTCAACAGTAAGTGTTCGTTGAATAAACTTAAAAATCGTGAGGGGCCAATAGAGTAGAGAGTATATATATTTTCTGAATCATGAATTATCACATTGGAATGATTGTCCCTTGGTTTGAAATAATATAGTCCTCGTGAGAAATGGGCAGAAAGTATTTATCTGAAATGAGAAAAAGGAAATTCTCCCGTGAAAACAACTTTTTTGAGAGATGAAAAATTCAAATGAATTTGATGCTTGGGAATTCACAGGGGGGAATGATTTGAAAGGATAAAACGCAGTTGGAAAGGCTAGAATAACTATAAATAAAAACACAACAGAGAGAAAATGAAACCTGAAAACTATTCACCAATCTCACTTGTGAATATAAAATGGAGAAACTATAAATAAAATTTTAGCAAATTAAATCCAACAATATATTTTAAAAATTGTTATTAAGTATGTTTTATTGTAGGAATACAGAAAATATAAATTTAGATATTTTATTCATATAGCATATTGAGGAGAGTAGAAATAAAATCACATGTTCATTTTCATAGATACTGAAAAAGCCTTTGATAGAACTTGTCACGCATATCTGATAATAAAAACAAAAATTCTACAAACATAAAGAAGAAATATTGCTTAAATAACAAAGGGCATGTGTCAGAGAACAATTCACTTAGTGGTTAAAAAAAAAAAAAAGACCCATTTCCATTTAGAGTAAAGAATAAGACAAGAATGGTCATTGCTGCAGCTGTTTTTCTTTGTTGTTTTGGGTGTCCTAGCCAGAGCAATAGAATAAGAAAAGTAAATTTGAAATGCAAATGTTGAAACATAGTACATAAAATCACACTTCAGAAAATGCTACCATTTTATACTTAAAGAGTCATCTGGCTTTGGGGGGCCAAGGCTGGAGAATTGCTTGAGCCCAGGAGTTCAAGACCTGCCTGGGCAACATAGTGAGACCCGCATCTCTTCAAAAAGTAAAAAATTTAGCTGAGAATAGTGGTGCACACTTATAGTCCTAGTTACTCTGGAGGCTGAGGCTTGAGGGGTATCACTTGAGCTCACGAGGGCAAGGCTGCAGCAGTGAGCTATGACTGTGCCACTGCACTCTTGCCTGGACAACAGAGGGAGGCCCTGTCTCTAAAAAATTCCAAACCAAACCAAACAACAACAAAACAAGCAAGATAAAGCTACGTATTTTTGGTTCAGAAAATTCAATATTTTAAAGAGAAAAACTCTTTTCCAATTAATATAAAAACTAAATGCAATTCTGATAAAATTTTCATGGAACATTTAGGATGGGAATAAAGAGAAAATGATTCTGAAACACATCTAGAAGAGGAGCTATGTGATAATAGCCTTGAAAAGAAAAATTAATGCTAACGTTTGGGGAGAAAATTTTCAAGCAGATTTTGCAATGAATTTTACATACACACAGCAAATAGAATGGTGTGGTATTGTCATCAGAACTGGCGAAGCACAGAAGAAAACAAAGCAGTCAGAGGAGAAAGATACAGAGACAGGCACCTGGCATAGGGTTAAGAATATATTGTAAGTTAGACAGGCAGAACTCTTCCTCTTACAGTTTACCAAATTATATACATGACTATTGAAGATTTAAATGTATAATATAATAAAATAAAAAATTTTGATATAAAAATGAAAATATATGCTAAGAACCAGAATTGATAGAAAAGAGAGTGCAGAACTTTGTATTTAGAAGACACATCCCAGGGTGGTTTTGGACTGTGTCAGCTTGGTTAGGTTGGAAAATGAAACCACGTTTCCCAGAATTCTCCTCCTTATGTAGTTCTTGTTTGGAACTGGCTAACAGGAAATATTGATCAAGATTTGGAAGATGCCTGGGTTCATTCTTGGCCCAAGCAGCAAAAGGAAAAATAAATAAATAATAACTTAAAGAAAGAAGACAAAAAGCTTTGGAAGATGAAAATGAAGGAGCAGCCTTTACCCACTAAAGGACATCGTGGCTAGAGGCCACGAAAACAGATGCCAAGGTGCTGGTGGATCAAGCGTGTCCTTCCTCTCCCCAGATGGCCCATTACCAGGTGCATAAACAAGGCCTCCACAGACCTGTCCACTACTCTCCTTTGTAGACACTCTCCAGTAGCTGGATATGCCTCGCTTCAGGAGTGCTGGTGAATGACTTTTCTCAAATCCTCCAACTCCCCCTTTCAGACTCTTATTCCTTCTGCTTATTCTGCAATGATATAAGACCTAATTCCTATCATAATTCCTCATTCCACAATATTCACAGTAGTTCCTCATCTCTATTTGAACTGATACACCCAATGAGGACATTCATCAACCTGAGGGCGAAATTCCAGTAAGGAACTCTTGGACAAACAAGAAAAGGTTCCAGGAGCAAAGGTACTTTTATTCAGAGAAATGGATGCTGCTGACGTGAACTACATTTCTTTTAGATGTTTCTTTCTACAGTGAGAATAGTGAGCTCAACTTTATGATCCAGCTCAAAGCAAAGATTCTGACTATGCTTTCCTTCCCTTGCTAAGGATGTCTGACCAGGGGAAGAAAGGATTTATTTCTCAATCAAGGCAAAACTGACTAATAAAGTGGAAGCAATGAAACATTAGGAGAAAGTGGCTATCCCATCATAAAGACACTGAGTCATGCCAAGGAAACAGGGCGGGATCTGCTGCATGGCCTAAACACCAGAAAACCTTTTCATTTTTAATTAGATAAAAGGTTGGTAAGTTTTCCCATTCTTCATCTCTGAAAGTTTATATAGATCAAAGAAGCGGATGCTTCTATAAATCGAATTCTTACAATAAAGTTACCAACATTGTACGTTTCTTACAATAAAAATACTAATACTAATACGAGTGCCTATGCATTAGTGAATCTTGGTATAAACTAAGAATAAGAAAATATTTTTAAGTAGGTGAGTGTGAGTTGTGAAGAACACAGATGAAAGGCCATCCTTTTTCTGCTGCTGAGGTACTATGATTTTTAGCTATGTTACATAAGGGATATAAGTTGTAAGGATATATTTTTTCATGGGTTTCTTTTTTTTTTTTTTTTTTTTTTTGAGACGGAGTCTCGCTCTGTCACCCAGGCTGGAGTGCAGTGGCGCAATCTCGGCTCACTGCAAGCTTCGCCTCCCGGGTTCACGCCATTCTCCTGCCTCAGCCTCTCCGAGTAGCTGGGATTACAGGCGCCCGCCACCACGCCCGGCTAATTTTTTGTATTTTTTAGTAGAGACGGGGTTTCACGGTGGTCTCGATCTCCTGACCTCGTGATCCGCCCGCCTCGGCCTCCCAAAGTGCTGGGATTACAAGCGTGAGCCACCGCGCCCGGCCGGGTTTCTTATTAATTAAAATAAAAAATTCGATTATCAGAATAGTGCCTGGCATATGAAAGTTTGGTATATATTGTTGAGCAAAAATTTTTTTCTCTCCCTCTGGTATGAATCCTGTGCAGACAAGGATTGTTCTAGGAAGAGCTGAGTTACAGCATAAGTAACAGGTAGGTGAAAGCAAATTTAACTGTATTTAATTATAAGCTAAGTCTCCTGTCTTAAACTAGCTATGTTTTGGAGTATAACGACAATTTGCCAGTGAGATTCTGTCTCAGCTACAACTAATCTTTGAGGAACTGTGGTGTAATCAGACAGAACTTGGGTAAGGTGGAATGGGGCAAGTGTTGTGATTTTCAAAAGTGGGAAGAAGGAGGGTTTCACATATTATAGGCACAAGTGTGACATATTTAACAATTTCTATGTGATATTAAAGTATATTCAGTGATTTTTAAGAAGTTGAATACATTAGTAATAGGAATCAGCATATGTCCACCCCAAATAATCATTCATCTACTAAGAGTATAAACTAATCCATTTTTAAAATCAAGACAGCTGACAAAACCTTGCAAAATAATCTTGTTGACAATCGCAGGAACAAATGGAAAGATGTCCCCTGCTCATGGATCAGAAGAATTAATATTGTTAGAGTGACCATACTACCCAAAGCAATGTACAGACCCAATGCAATCTCTATCAAATACTAATGAGACTTTTCACAGAAATAGAAAAAATACCCTAAAATTTGTATGGAACCGAAAAAGAGCTGAATAGCCAAAGTAATCCTGAGCAAAAAGAACGAAGCTGGAGGCATCATGCTATCTGACTTCAAAATTTGTTCTAATGCTATAGTAACCAAAACAGCATGGTATTGGTATAAAAACAGACACATAGACCAATGGAATAGAATAGAGAATTCAGAGATAAACCTATATGCTTCTAGCAACTCATTGTCGGCATACATGGGAACATACATGGGAAAATGACACCTTGTTTAATCAGTAATGCTAGGAAAACTGGATATCTATATGCAGAAGAATGAAAATAGATAGTTAAATCTCACCATATAAAAAAGTTAACTTAAGATGGACGAAAGACTTAAACATAAGACCCAAAACTATAAAACTACTAGAAGTAAGCATAGGTAAACACTCCAGGACGTTGGCCTAGGCAAAGACTTTACGACTAAGACCTCAAAAGCACAGACAACGAAAACAAAAATAGGCAAATGAGACTTGATTAAATTAAAAGACTTCTGCACAGCAAAGGAAATAATCAGCAGAGTAAAGAGGCAACCTGTTGAATGGGATAAAATATTCACAAACTATTTATCCAACAACGGATTAATATATCCAGGCTGCACAAAAAAACTCAACAGCAGAAACAAAACAAAACAAAACAAATAATCTCATTAAAAAGTGGGCAAGGGACTTGAATAGACATTTCTCAAAGGAAGATATAAAAATAACCAACAGGTACATGATATCATTTAATCATCAGAGAAATGCAAATCAAAATCACAATGAGATATCATTTTAACCTAGTAAGAATACCTATTGTCAAAAAGACAAAAATAACAGATGCAAGGATGCAGAGAAAAGGGAGCTGTTATACATGGTTGGTGGGAATGTAAATGAGTACAGCCATTATGGAAAACCGTATGGAGATTTCTCAAAAATCCAAAAATAGAACTACCACATGACTCAGCAATCACACTGCTAGGTATTTATCTAAAGCAAAGGAAATCAGTATTTCGAAGGGATTCTGGGATCTCTGTATTTATTGCAGAACTATTCACAATAGAAAGGATATGGAATCAACCTAAGTGTCCATCAATGGACGAATAAAGAAAATTGGTGTATATACATAGTAAAATACTATTCAGCCACAAAACAGAAGGAAATCTTGTCATTCACAGCAACATGGATGGAATTAGAGGTTATAATGTTAAATGAAATAGGCCAGGTGCAGAAACACAAACATTGCCTGTTCTCACTGATAGGAAGGACCTAAAAGGATTGATCTCATGGAAGCAGAAAGTTGAATGATAGATATCAGAAGTGGAAAAAGGTGTGTTGGGGAGGTGGCTAAGGGAGGCTGGTTAATGGGTACACAGACATACAGTCAGAAAGAGGGACCAAGACGTAATGTTCAATAGCAGAGTAAGTAACTATAGTTAACAACAAAGTATTTTGTATTTCAACGTAGTCAGTAGAGAGGACTTAAAATACTCCCGACACATAAAAATGATAAATACATGAGTGATTGATAGCCTAAGTACTCTAATTTGATCATGATAAATCCTATGCATATAACAAAATATTACACGCACCCCCATAAATATGTACAAATATTGTGCATCAATAAAAATAATACATAAATAATGCTGGTGACAACATGGAGCAAATGTAGGCTGGGTGACAAAATGGTGAGGGTGAATTTGTAAGCGTCCAAATGAAGACATTCTAAACCAGGATTTATTGGTGGTTCAGTATCTGCTTATGGAGAAGAATCCACAGCTTATTGTCAGACTGTGTCTTCACTTCTTCCTGTCTGATAATTTAATAACTTAGTAGAAAACATAATTGGTACACTTATTAAATTTCCCAATGTTACTAAGTCAAATGAGGCAATTAATTCATCATGTGACAAATTCAGGAACCAAGAATCCAAAAAGATATCAACCAGATGAGATTTTGCTCTGTAACCAATAAAATGAATTCTAATGGGCATATATACATAATCCTCTGCTTAGATACAAGAAACTCGTTCCCAAACGAAAACTAGAACCACCATCTCCAAAGCAACTGAAATCAAACACAGAAATAACAACTGTGTCTATTAAGGCAGGGAAAATTCTTACTAAAAAGAATTGAATAAGGACTCTTGCGGAGAAGAGACGAGAGGAGTGAGCTGATATCATACTTGGTATAGTCAGAATGCTGTGCCGGATGGGAGTGTAGTGTCAAGAGAAAGGAGAGTGACGGCCCTGTACGGGGGAGTCAGGACTCTGCCCTGGCCTCTTTCTGCAGTTGACAATATTTAGTCCAGAGGAAGGATGAACTGATAAATGGATTATGACTCAGCTGAAGGACTTGAAGATTTTTAGCGCACAGTAGGTGCCTACAAACACAACCAGCAGAGGTCCTCTGATAATAAAATTAACAAGTTATAGCTAAACAGAGGCAGATTTGGGTTTAATTTTGAAAAAGAGGCTCAATGTCCATTTCTTCATTGGAAATACTGCAGAGGGGATTCACCCTCAGAGTTGGACGGAATACATGCCAAAGGCCCCTTAAAATTGGACATTATATTTGTCATTTAATGTCACGGTTATTCAAAGTACTCTCAACATTTAAAGAGATAGGCAGTTATAAACACAACCTAATAGAATAAAAATAAAATCTGCTAGAAAAAACACACATAAATTTTAAACGCAACAGACCTCACCCTACTGATGTGTAGAAGCATTTGTTTCAGGGTCACAGGGAAGTAGAAATCACTAATTCAGTACTGGTGGTGTGGAGAGACCAGCAATTCAAAGTTAAGAGATAGGAGTTTTCATCTCAATATTCTAAAATCTTGTGACCAAAACAGGAAGCAACTTAAATTTCTGGGGTTTCTCATAGAGCATTTACAGCATAAGTTTGGAGCAGATAGCATTTAAGGTATATTTCAACTCTCAGTTTTATAAATGACACACAGATAGGCCTGTCCTAAATGGTAGCTGAACTCCCTGACATCAACCATAGCAAATATTAATTGGATTCTGCAATGTAGAAATGGGAGTGTATTCCACAAAGCAGCAACTTCCGTGCTACTATTGACCGTATCTTAAGAGTTCCACGACTGATTCGGGTCTCCACAAACTAAAGAGAAAGAGGTAATTTTGAGTCTATCTGATGCTGAAGCAAAAAAGGAAAAACTCCTTGGGTGAAGGAGTTTTTGAGGGAAGGCTAAGGAGCTGAGATTTAACCTGAAGAGGCAAAATCTGGGTGAGTGGTTTGCAGCAATAATCAGTTACAGCAAATCATGTGGGTGCCGGTGAGCAGACGTTTTCTGTGTCAGATGAGAGCCGAACAACAGAAATGAACTCAGAGACTTAAGAGGAAAGTGGAGGTGTTTTTATTTTTTTGGGGGTGCCCTATGTCTCTAAATGTTTTTGAGAGAATGAACTATGTTAGCAGGGAAAGTTGGCGAATCTCCTTATGTGAAAGTTTTAAGAAAAATTGCAGGGCATTCTCTGTCAGATTAAGCGTAGTTCTAGATGACCTTGTGATATTTTCCACTGTATTACCCATATAATAAGGTGAAAATTCAGATAAAGTATGAAATTCAAAGTAGGCCCATCTTGAAAAGCAACCAAGGTCTGTAGTACACCGGCTGGTGAAGACGTGATTTCATTTGGTTGTTCAAATATATCCTTCAAGATACTGTCTAACCTTAGTATCTGAGAAGTGGTTTGCTCTCCTAAAAGTCAGGGCTGAGTATATTTTTACTTTGGCTGACAAAACCAGAGATTATAGTGATAAAAGTCCTGTATTCCTCGATGAAGTTGAACTACTTAAAGTTGCTTCTGCATTTTGGTGGTTACAACACATTAAAAATTTTTAAAAATCAAAATATTAGCTTAGTCAGTATCCTTGTATATTTACGAAAGGAGCTACAGTGCTATCACTTAATTTTTCCTAATAGCTCATATAGTTTAAAAATGATTTCTATTTTAAAAATTATTATCATTTTTTTTGAGACAGAGTCTCGCTCTGTGACCCAGGCTGGAGTGCAGTGGCCTGATCTCAGCTCACTGCAACCTCCATCTCCCGGGTCCAAGCAATTCTCCTGCCTCAGCCTCCCAAGTAGCTGGGATTATAGGCGCATGCCACCACGCCCAGCTAATTTTTGTATTTTTAGTAGAGACGGGGTTTCACCATGTTGGCCAGGCTGATCTTGAACTCCTGACTTCATGATCCACCTGCCTTGGCCTCCCAAAGTGCTGGAATTACAGGCATAAGCCACTGCACCTGGCCAAAATTATTATTTAGTACAGTCATATCATAAATTTTCTTTGCATAATACCTGTTATATAGTAGGTGTTGTGCTATTTACATAATTAATCTGATCTTTAAAAAAATCTCAGCACCTAGATGCTTGGCTATGTTTTCTTTCCTTAAAGAACACAGAGAAATTGTTTCAGAACATTAGCTAGCCCAGATGTTTTGGGCAGGAACAGGTTTTCACGAAGGTGAGTGTAGCATCTTTAGAATTTGAGAGAACAGCTTGGTAAGCAATTCTTTCTGCTGTACACCAAAGCCTTGCTTCGCAAAATGTGGTCTGCGGGACTGGCAGCATCTGCATTACTGGGAGCTTGTTAGATAGAAAGGCAGAGTCTCAAACTACTTAATCAGAATCTGCATTTAAAAAACACAGCCAGTTGATTTGTGTGCACACTGAAGTTTTAGAAGCCTTACAGTAAATAACTCTTGGGCACAGAGATGAGTTAGTTCCTAATCAAAGACAGGCAGAGATGCAGTGTGTCTGCTGGGCATCTCTGAGGACAACGCAGAATTGTTTCAGTCAATCCAAATGAGAGATTGATACGTTCCCATCATTTACATTGACCCCCTATAACAGTGAATCAAGCTTCCCATATCCACAGTAATTTTTAAAAGCTTTCCTCAAATGCCTTTTCTGTAACATCATAATCATGTTTATGGATCTTCCTTCCAAGATCCTCCACACTAACCCCCCAGCCCCAAACTGCATATGCAACAATTAGATTTTATTGGGTTCTACTGCTTCCCCACTCTAACTAGGCACAGCCACGAAGGGTTCCGATGTGTCTCATGACTTTTAAATACAACTGTATTTTATTTTCCAAAAATTGTACCATATTTTTGATGTATAAATTTTTAACTATTAAACATAGATGACATGCTTTCCCCTTAGTTTTAGGCTCTATAAATTTAATAGACATTGGTTAACATAAGAATTATAAAGATAATCTCCACAAAAGGGGTGTAGTAAATGATTAAACATCCAATAAGAGAAACATCCAATTCCTCCCACATACTATGGCTGCAAATAATAATACATTTCAGATACATTTTACTCTCAAAACAAATGATTAAAAATAGGGCAAAAAAATTCCACAAATTAGTTATTAGAGACTACACCAAATCACTGCAAATGGCTTGAGTCAATTTACTTGTATCTGGATGTGAATATGTCTCATGGCTTTATGTAGATATTTAATGTTTTAACCCATTGATGAATGATCGGATTTTAAAATCAGAAAATGTTTTAATAATATTTACAGATAAGTTTTATTAAGTGCTAACTGTAGTTTAACCACTCGACACGTTTATATTATTTAACCCAATGAGGAGGAGCCATTATTATGTCCACTTTGTAGATGGTGACACTGAGGCTTACCTGGTTAAAGCACCCAGTGTCAACACCTAGTAAGTGATTTAGCCAGAATAAAACCCAGGCTGTGTCATTCTGAAGTTCACATTTTAAACACAGCAATCTCTGCTTTGCATGTGGAAACTGAAGCCCAGAGTGTTTAACATCCAAGGTTAATATACCGTTTGTTAGTGACAGACCAAGGCTTAAGTCACATGACTGCTATTTCTATGCTTTTTCCAGATTCTTCACGAGAGTTGAGTTAGACTGTCTGCATGAATATCTTTTAAAGATAATGAGTAAAGCTGACTTAAATGACCCCCTTAAAATCGTGGCTACCCTATAAAATCCAATCAAACAATTATCAATTCCATAATGAAATTCACATATCAAAAAGCTCAGATAAGCACTCCCTGCTAAAAGAGAAAAAAATCTCCTGAAAATAAGAACTAAGTTTCAATGAAGGTCATTATCTTGAAAGCTTTCAAATGTTCACAATGAAACAAAATTTCTAAGTCAAGATTTAAAAAAAAGGAAAGGAAATGGAAATAAAGTAAATGAGAAAGATGGTAAGATGGGTTTCATCTTCTCTAGACATTTTATGTTTTCATGTTGTTCTTATATTTTAATTGCCTATAAGATTGAGAAAACATTGAGGGCCATAAATATTTTATGTCTCCTGCTATCACATCATAATAAATCATTTCATATTTGTGTCTTTGATAAGAATGTAGTCAATATAATAATAAAAGAATTCTTATGAATAACTTTTGGTTTGATAGAAAAAAAGGCACAGCATTTTGTCATATAAATTGACACTGGTATCATAACATAATACCATGCTAATGACGGAGAAAAACTAAAACTCTATGATAAAGGAACATTGAATTTATCTAACATTTTAGTTCATTCAGAAAGACTTTACTGTTGAATAATTGCAATTTTGCCTTTAAAATTAAGACATATTTTTGTATTAAGATTATGAGTAAAGAGTCTGAATGTTTTAGACAGAATTGCTTAAACATACAATAATTAAAACTGTAAAGCAGAGTTTTTCAGCCTTGGCGGTATTGACATTTTGGGCTGCATAATTTGCCGTGAGGAGCTGTCCGGTGAATTTTAGACCAGTTGGCATCATCCCTTGCCCCTACTCACTAGAATCAGTAGCAGAGCACAAATCCCTCCTCGATTCTTTTTTTTTTTTTTTTTTTTGAGACGGAGTCTCACTCTGTCGCCCAGGCTGGAGTGCAGTGGCGCAGTCTCGGCTCACTGCAAGCTCCGCCTCCTGGGTTCACGCCATTCTCCTGCCTCAGCCTTTCCGAGTAGCTGGGACTACAGGCGCCCGCCACCACGCCCGGCTAATTTTTTGTATTTTTAGTAGAGACGGGGTTTCACCGCGGTCTGCATCTCCTGACCTCGTGATCCGCCCGGCTCGGCCTCCCAAAGTGCTGGGATTACAAGCCCCTCCTCGATTCTTGATAATCAAAAATGTCTCCAGACATTGGGAATATCCCCTGGGGCACAAAATTGCCCCTTATTGAGAACTACTGATTAAAAGTAATAGTCTAAAAGATCAAATAATTGTACTTCATGTCCTTTATCCAAAACTCTGCTAAATAATTTTCAGATTGACTAGTTTTTGATATTCACATCTGCATGTCTACAGACCAAGGTTTAAATAACATTTTCCACAGTTTTCAGTTGAATAGGCATTTGTCCTCTGCATTTACATTAAAATTATTACTTGTCAATATGCATTAATTTAAATTTACAATCAGTTACACATACAGATTTTTCTTAAATCTGAGGATACCTAACCCTTTTCATGGATGTCCTCTTATTCACTTCAATTTCTCAATCTTCCTAATTAGATGAATATGACTTTCTCCTTCTCATTTAGATTAATAGACCATATTAAAATATGCCTTGAAGATAAGCAGTTTGGAATTTATCTAAAATCACAATTAGTTGAATAACTAACTCATAGATCAATATTTCCCAAAACTGTGGTCTATGAATCACCTGTCTCAGGATTTCCTGAGATGCTTGTCAATGTTATAAATGATTGGTTCCCTTCCTAGACCTACTGGGTAAGACTCTCTGGAACAGGATCCAGTGATCCACAGCTTAAGTCCCCCAGGTGATTCTGAAGACCCCACATTCAAAAGCCATATACATAGGCCACAGAGACAAGAAAAGCAATGTATTATTGAATTGATTGATTCAATGGAAATTATAATGTATTTATTTCTTTGCAGGACCTCGTTTGATTCCAGCTTACACATCATA
The DNA here is from genome assembly GCF_028878055.3 of Symphalangus syndactylus. NCBI lineage: Eukaryota > Metazoa > Chordata > Mammalia > Primates > Hylobatidae > Symphalangus > Symphalangus syndactylus. The sequence continues at coordinate 154,955,709 of NC_072426.2, read as the reverse complement.
GCCACCTTATGTTGATTGATGATAAATTCCTTATTGGATTTTCACTTGAATATATTCTCCCTTTATTACTTACTAAATTATTTCTTATTTCTGAGATGGTTTTGTTTTTTCTTTCAGTATACTTCTTGAATTTATTTGTATTTCATTCATTGACTGTGTTTTTGTTTTCTTTTTGTTTCTGGTTTTAAGTTTTTTTGTTTGTTGGTTTTTTAGATGGAGTCTCGCTCTGTCCCCCAGGCTGGAGTGCAGTGGCGCGATCTCGGCTCACTGCAAGCTCCGCCTCCCGGGGTTCACGCCATTCTCCTGCCTCAGCCTCCCGAGTAGCTGGGACTACAGGCGCCCACCACCACGGCCTGCTAATTTTTTGTATTTTTAGTAGAGACGGGATTTCACTTTGTTAGCCAGGATGGTCTTGATCTCCTGAACTCGTGATCCGCCCGCCTCGGCCTCCCAAAGTGCTGGGATTACAGGCTTGAGCCACTGCGCCTGGCCTCTGGTTTTAAGTTTTGAATTTCTGATTCTATTTTTAAAAATATCTCCAAATTCTTGTTTGATGATTCTACACTCAGAGTATTGTGTTAACAATTCTCTTCTGCTTTGTGGTGGTGTTTTGGAGAGAATTTTGATAAGCTGATGTTTTGATTTACAGGATCTGTTTTCTCCTTACAGTGTCTTTGGATGGAATTTTGCTTTTTTTTTTTTTTTTTGTATACCTACATACTTTATGTCAGGGTTCCTAGTTCAAGCACACACTCTTCTGTTGGTACAGTGTTTGTGTGGTTTTCCTTTTAAAGTACGCTTCCGAGGAATCATTTTTCTTTGACTTCTTTCCCTTCACTCTCATTTTCTGTGGTACACTACACATATTTCCATTTAACTCCTTTTCTCTCAGAAGAACTAGATATTGGAGCCTGCCACCTCCGCTCTGCTCACCCCAAGCTGCTTTTCTGTACCTGGTGCTGTGAACTACCAAGTTTTAGACCTGTGTTTACTATTTTGGCAACAAGTATTGCACTTTCTCTTTCTGGGGGTAATTCTTTTCATTGCTGCTTGCGTTTCCAATGGAGTTACTTAAGCCCCCACTCCCCCATTCTCTACATCCACTGCTAGCTGGTGGCAATAGTAGGAGCTACTTTGTCTGTCTCCTAGTAATGCAAAAGGCATGAAGTTTTATTTGCTGTCCTTTATGTTTGCTTTTTAGCTTTTGCGCAGAGGATTTATGGAGAGACTTGGATCCCAGTTGCTGGTCTTATCCTCCAGTGACTCGGTACTTCATAATGAGGAAGTTGTACCTTCTTGGAGCCAGGCATGGAGACGCATCTGGGAGTCCAAATGAGGGCTCCCAAACATGCAGAGAAATTTCAGAGCCTCAGTTCACACGCTTTCACCCTTTCCATCAGAATTATATTTCCCAAGTTTCTTTCTGATATAAACTAGGTGGATCACTGTTCTCATTTCAGAATGAAAGCTGCTTTTTGACTTGCTGTCCTTTTCTGCTTCCTGCTGATCCACATAACTTAACACTTAATAAAACTCTAATGCAGATATGTATGTTAAACTACACTAGTGCCTCTTCCACACCGTATTATTTCTTTAAATTATGGCAAATAATAACAGGATTGATAACATTTATTTTCCTTTCTAAACCTTTTCCCTCCAAGATTGCAGCTGCACTGCATTTTGGTGGTGATGATGGGGGTCTAATCAGAACATAATTCCACATACTCTGCAATATAAGTGTTTATCTATTGTGCCTCATTATTTATGTATTTTTCAATTCTCATTGATGACCGAAGGGAAGCTTAGCAGCCTATGATGATGATTTGACTTGAAAGTAGCTATTTTTTTCCCCAAAGTCGTTGAAAACAGTTTGCTTCTTTTTGAATCAACGTTTGTGAAGTCATCTTACATAATGTTTTTCTATATGTAACAACATATTGTGTTTTTCTTTTCCTTTTTTATTCTTCAGTCATGAAATCAGAGATTCATAGTGAGTTGTTGCAGTAATCATTAATATCAGTGTGGCAATTCTATGAATGCTTCATTTCTTTTCAAATGAGCAAGAAAGAAATGATTTTTATGAAGTAAGAAATAATCCCATTTTTTCCACTATCACACTCAAAGGACTTCACATCACAGATCCTGCTTTTTATGAGCATACATATGTCAACTTTACACATAATACATAATAAACATTTCCTAAGAGATCAGACCTCACTATCAATAAAAAAGATCCATGCAAAGCATTTTGTTAAGAACAAAGTAACAGGACAAAATAGAAATTTGTGGGGAAAAACACAAAGCTCAAGTACATCTTTCTGAATCCAATAGTATAGGAAAAATGAAAAATTACTAATTCTGCTTTTCTTTAAAAGGAAATATCCTAAGTAAATTTAAATTGAGAAATCATTCTTAGGGAGCATGATGATTCTGGATCATGTTCAAAGTCACACGCTGCTGGGCACAGTGGTTCATGCCTGTAATCCCAACACTTTAGGAGCCTGAGGTGGGAGGATCCCTTGAGCCCAGGAGTTTAAGACCAGCCTGGGCAAGATAGTGAGACCTCTTTCCTACAAAACATAAAAATAAAGATTAGTCGGGCTTGGTGGCATGCAGCTGTAGTCCCAGCTACTCGGGAGGCTGAGGTGGGAGGATCACCTGAGCCTGGGACATGAACAGGTTGCAGTGAGCTGAGATTGTACCACTGCACTACAACATGGCAACAGAGCAAGACCCCGTCACAAACAAACAAACAACAAAGTCACATATGTACACTCATTCTCTAATAATTCATAAAGGTTTTAGGTAAACAAATATGAAAGCACTATCTTCTGGTGGAATAGTTGCTGAAAAATAATTCTTAACAATCATGTGCAGAATGTGAAGAAATTACAGTGGATTTACCAACCAGAGTAACCATAAGATGGCCAGATAAAGTACCAACTCTAAAATAATTACTCAAAGCTTAGATATTTTAAAATCAATGGTCTTTTGTTGGTTGTTGTTGATGTTAGAAAAGCCCACTGAAAATCACTATTGCTTACAGAATTCCGTGATGGGGTGTTCTGTGTCATAAAGTCAGATTTTTTAAAAGGCAGCAACATGCAGTGGAGTGGAAACAGGTAAATCAAAGGAAAGTGTGAGAAGGCCTTCTGAGATTACATCCTTTTACCATGTTTGCCAACCATGCAACAACAAATCTCTCTCTTCTCCTGTTTCTCTCTCTTATTGTATGTCTTATAATTATTAGGACATTTAAAATTTGTGAATATAATGTGCAGTCTTTTCTTTTGTTAAAAAAGACATAACAAATGAAATCTTAATTCGAATTTTCCCCTTGAAAAATCTTTCTCTTAGAGGAGCAGAATATCGTAATATAGCCCCGAGTCAAGTTTGAATTGTTCCACTACATGTATACTGTTCTATAACCAAGGAAACAGAATAATAAAAATTACTCATTTATATTTTTCAGTTGGACAAATCAGCTCTAGGCAACAAACAATGGCTGTATAGAAAGTCATAATCAAAATGATCTATAACATTTCTGCCAATGTGTATGTCAACACACTCTCTGCATTCATAGAAGTTTTCCACAATTGAATAAGAACCTAAGTTAAAGTTGACAAATTAAGTATTCCTGTAATAAACAGTAACCTGGTTTTGCCAAATAATTTTGACTTTGTTTTAGAATTAACTTGAGTTAGTGCTAAAAGGGATCCTTATCATCGAGGACAGAGGGTGTCAAGCTTCTTCTGTACAGGGCCAGATAGTAGATATTTTAGGCTTTGCAAGGCATACAGTGTCTGTTGTGATTACTCAACTCTGAAGACGTAGCACTAAAAGCAGCCATAGATAATGTAAGTGATAGGTGTGGTTCTGTTGCAATACAAATTTATTTATGAATGATAGAACGTGAATTTCATATAATTTTCTCATGTTACAAAGTATGTTTCCTTTCAATTTTGTTCAATTATATAAAAACATAAAAAGATTTCTTAGCTCATGGGCCATATAAAAACAGATGTAGGACCAGATTTGGTCCCAGGGTTATTGTTTATTGACACTTACTTTATCTGGGAAATTGTGTTAATTGTTTTAGGGGTATTTGATAAATATGATGTTGATGCTAATGGTATTGAAGACAAAGATGATTAACATGGTGATGACTAAGAAGATAACTGGAGTGAACACTAGAACCAATCCAATGCGTTTACCATTTAGAATACGAAGGTCAAATTTCTTGACCTTATGCAACAATTCCTTTAGTAAAATTTTCTTACTGTGGAGAGCTAAACTACCATTGTAGTTTAGCTCTCCACAGTAGTCCACCAATTTCTTAGACAAAAAAGAAGATTCCTATTTTTGTTTCAAATATAAATAGTGCTTGTCATTCATAGTCATCAATCATCATCCACTTGCTAAGATGTAACAGAAAGTATTATATATTTGTCATATTTGTTTCACAAGGTTTCAATCATATTTTTCCATTATGTGAATTTTTCCCTTGAAAGTAGAATATATATTGCTAATAAATATGTATTAATCTCGTTTTTTTACTACCGCTGTCTTTAATATGTAAATTGTAAAAAGTCTTCCATGTAATAATAGCTTTCCCACTTTAATTCAAATACAACTAGAGAACTAAAAACTAATCAAGAATCTGGCACCATGTCTAGCCATATCATTCTCTACTTGCTGTACTCCAACAGTGATTGGTTCAAGTTGTAAAAGTCACTGGTAAATAAAAAGTTTTGATAATGGGGTAAACATTTTGATCGTTTTGCAGTAATGTCCTGACCAGTTTTGATGCTGTGGAAAGAAACATGGCTTTTTGTCAGTCCCTGCTTCTCACCCCAGAATTGAGGAAGCTGGATTTCAGCCAAAGTTAAACTCTTAGCAGTCTCATTAGTTGAGCCAAAAATGAAGTTGACCTGCTTGCCTAAAGAAAAATAGTCATCCCAAATCAACTGCCACTATGATGGAGTCTTCAAACCATGGCTAGCTTGACTCACAGTGACCTTTTCTAACTGAGAGCATGATGCATTAAGCATCAAGGACCCCCAAAACAGATTGGAGTATGGACGTGGTAGGGGGGAGAAATCCAGGTGGAACGGACATGAATACACATATGGTGCAGATGCTTTTTATCACTGATTCATTCATTCAAACTTTTATCCTGTGCTAGTACATGCTTGGCAGTGAGGGAGGGATTGTCCAGGAACTTGGAGTCTCATTCTGCTACTACTCACCTGGACTCCATACTTGAAAAATCCCACCCATTAGACCAGAAGAAATTTCACCTTTCACATCGCTTCAGAATGACCCAGGAGACAATTTCAACCTGTCTGCTTCTTTTACTCCCTCCTGAATTCTGTGGGAAACACTTCCTAATAGCTATGATATTGACGGAGGGGTTGGTGCTGCTCACATGTGCTGGTAAACAAGAATTGCTTGTGAGAACGTATCATCCAATGAGCCCAAGTGGACCAACAAAGTGGCCACTACAACTTGACAATAAAAGGAAAGATATTATTGTAAAGAATCATTATGTCCTGGAAGTATTTTCTTGAATTGGTATTTAAGATGATGGATAATTTATATTTCAAATGACACAAACATATTGTACACTTAGATTCATGCTTTAAATGTTAAAACCTATGTGCCAGGCAATGTGCTTGACATTTTAAAATAGATTATCTCTCATCTTCCCCTAAGTCTGAATATGTAGCATATATGCCCAGCACTTAGGAATACTCGATAGGAAGCAGTATGTAATTGAAAACATTTGGTAAATCACATAAAGATTTCTTCAAACATCTTTGTGAAGAACAAAATAAAATAACTATAATATGGTTTATAATAAAATCACTAGTTTTTAGATGTGATGTTAGAATTATAGATCTATTTTTAGATGTCTTAATTTAGTGGAATATGGTTGTGGAGAAGTAGGTTGAAATCGGTTTTCAAAATGATCATTTTTTTTCTAGTAAGCCCATTATTCATGATAAAGGCTTCAGAGAATATGAGTCATTTCTCCATTTTATTTTAATGGTGAACTGTGGTGTGCAAATTATCTGTGCTTATCTTATTGTGCACAAATAAGTGACCTAAGGAGCTGCACAGTTGTTTATGTTGGACCTCGTTCCTAAATGTCACCACGCTAACTTGCTATTTACTTTATACGGCAGTTATGAGAGACAATTCATCTCTCATGTATGAGCACGATTTTTATTTTAGCCATCAATAACCGTGACAATGATAATACACTGTAAGACTGATAATGATGAGGTTTTTCTCTACCAGCTTAGTATAATTGATAGGAAAAATAAAAAGATCAATAAAACCGTGAACTCTTGCCTTGACTAAGCAACTGACGATATAGAGACGTTTAGAGTAATTTGATTAAAATATGAACAAAAAAATTAATCATGAACGATAATTTATAGAACAGACTTACCAAAATGATTATTTGGTGTGTGTGTGTGTGTGTGTGTGTGTGTGTGTGTGTGTGGTGGGGGAGATAATGGATGAAAAAAATCAAAGAAAGTATAATAATCCTCATGGGTTAAAACCCAGGGTAAGGAAGGTAATAAGATGTCAGAAGAAATAATCATCAACCACATGATTCTCAAGGGAGAAGAAGAGGAAGGTAGTGGTCATCAAGGGCAGGCAGAGGTCATCAAGGGCAGGCAGATCACAAGGGAATAACAGCTAGTTGGTCAAATTTACCATATCCTACTTCTCAAACATCTCCAAAGTGACTAGGAAGCCCTACCTTCTCCCTTGAAACTCTAAAATGACTCCTGGATTGGGACTGATTGAAGTTTTTAGGTCATACATCCCACTATCATAACCATAATGGGTCCAACTTAGGAGAAATTAAGCTACAAATAATATATACTTACAAAGGTATAAAATTAATTCTGTGTTAACAGTGGGAAATTATACAATCGTGGTCTATTAAATCCAAATTAGATGTACCTAAGTGACTAGATTAGTGCAAATAAAGGGAATTACGGGAATATTTAGAAATTTTATTAGCAGTTTAAAAACAATAGATTGGGGAGTGAAAAGCGTCATGTATAAGGGGAATAATTATGGCAGATTTAACTGCTAAATTATTTTTAATCTTAGTTTGGGGATCCTGTTTTGATTCAGAAATTAATGGTAATAGGTTTTAAATCTATATGTGGAGATTTTTTTTTGGAGAAAGAGGGGGAAATCTTTCCATTGGTGACTTTTAGTTTGACTGGCTTATGGTCAGAGTATATGGTCTGTAAATCTCTATGTTTTGAAATTTGTTAAAGTTTGTTTCATCAAATTCATGAGTAGTTTTTAATATTTTTTCATGGAATAAGAGAAGTGCATATATTCTCTGTAGGCAGCATGGTGGTTGAGTCTTAAGACCATAGGCCCTAGACCATAGATCTTAAGACCATTGGCTCTGCTGCTCTCTGGCCATGGAGTATTAGGCAAGTTACCTGTTCAGTCAGTGCCTCAGTTTTCTATGTATAAAAGACTGTTAGGAAGAGTTTATGAGATAATATGTCAAACCTCAGAAGAAAACCAGCATGTCTTTCTTGATGTAAGTACGATGTAATTGTTTATTAAACATCTATTATTTTTTCTACCTACTGTTTTTCCACATGCATACACACACACACACACACACACACACAAAACTGTTGATTGCATTATTTAAATCATTGCTTTTTTCCTCTTTACTTAATTACAACTCTTTGAATTTTACAAACAAAGCCCCTATTTATCATTTGGTTTTATCCAGTTGCATTTCTGGAAGTTTGCATTATGTGTTCTATGGCTATATTGCTTGGTGCAAATACGTTTATAGCTCTTCCGTTTTCCACTTCGGTAATACTCCTTTTGTTCTATGGCTACAATCTTGAGTTCCACTTGAGATGATATCGATAAAGTAACTCCAACTTTTTTTTGGTTCTTACATTTACCAGGCACTTCTTGTTTATCCTTATACTTTTGAACATGTTTTAAAGCTTTATTTCAGATGTGCTTTTTAAAAGCAGATGGGTTTTGTCTTTCATCCCAATCTAAAAGTCTTTGTCCCTCTATTGGAACCCTCATTTACACTTATTATCACATGAATTTGATTTCATTCTCATACCTTTAATAAACTATTTAATATTATATACTACTTAATTTTCTCATTTCTTTAATTCTTACTTTTGCTGAGTTCATCAAGTTTCTTTTAACTCATTTTGCACTCTCTATTTCCAACCTCCCCTGCTCCCTGCCCTGCATTAAAGGAAAATTATGTGGGGTAACTGTTATAAGCAGTAGATTTTAAATGGCTAAATTGTATTATGAATAGTTAAGAGCTACTGGTAGAAGATTTTATGTCAAAGAATGAAAATAAAACACTTAAACAATTTTTGTAAAATATGAGTTTTTTTTTTTTAACAATGGAAGAGTTGGTATTGATTTTTTAATGTGTTCCCTAAAATAGAAACTTGGTAGAAGACATAGTTGGTTTTTAAAAATTTAGTTCTTTAAAAGTGGAATTCCAGAGGGTGTTGAATATTCTTTTCACAAACCACTGAAAACGAGAGGAAACAGAACTACATGTCCTCAAATGTAAACTCTTTGTGAGGCCCGATGTAGGTGCTGGCTTTTGGTCATCTTTCCTGTCTAATGACATCAGATGAAAGCAGGCTGGCTGTCAAATATTTACAAGCTTGCACTTAGCTCAAAGTTGAGTATACAAAAATTGCAGTGATTCTTTTATTTATTAATCTATTCTGTTCCGTAAGGTGCAATTATCCTGTAAACATAGCATCTTAACACAGCTTAAAAAGCTAATTAGTGTAGGCCCTTTAGAAAACCTCAAACATTTTGGTCCTTCCAGTTCTTCTATGCAAATGCTGCTCTGCGGAAGGTTCCCACGCTGAGGAAATGGAAGTCTTTCCAAAAATTCATAAAGGCTCTGATCTGCATCCCCTCTTCACATTATCTTTACACCGTGTGATTTTAAAATAAAATACGTTTAAAAAGTTAAGCACATCAGTGGTTAGAGATCTTAGTTGAGCAAGCTAAGAAGCCTCCTTCTCCCTTCCCCCGAAGATGTGCAAAAACTTTTAACTGTCCTCATGCTGCTGCTGGGCCTTCTGTCCTTTATCCCGTACATGTCCCCAAAGGAGCTCACTGGGAGGTAAATGAATGCAACAGATTCTCACTAAGCATTTTTATTCAAGTCCATCCACGGTGGCATTCTGGAGAGCACTGGGGAAGTGAGGTGGGGAGCAGCAGTAAAAACAGTAGCGAGCTGTCAGTGGTGCAGTTTGTCATTGGTCCCCACACAAAAGGCAGACTGTCTCAATAAACAGCATTTACTCCTTTCATATTTGTGGCTTAGGGCTGGAGAAGGGGAGGTGTCACTGGTCATAATTGTAGAACACATAAATAATAATAGTAGCTTGCAAATCATAGATCAAAGAAAACAGAGGGAGCTGGCAGGGATGAAGGCAAGAAAATAGATACTTCCAGCACAAGCTAATTTACTGCCCTTTAAAAAATATGTTCTTCTTTCCAACAGTAAAAGTGGAATGATTGTGTTTGCCCTTTCAGCTGCAGGTAAGGGAGATGAAACTTCTAAATCATCGGTCTCGTGAATTATTTTGGGCACACAAGTATGGGTAGATTGTTTTTCGTTCAAGAGATATTTTATAAATTAATGGGCATTACCGTTACAAACTAGATGTGAGTGGTAACCCTTTTGCTGACTGTAAACACTACTGTGTTGCATACACCAGCTTGTTAAAGCCTGTAGGAATGCATGCATGAGGCCTTTCAGATGAGCTTTCTTAGAGAGAAAAATTGATTTTGTGATCTGAAAAGAATTCCTGGTTTCTATTACATTTGGACAGTCTGATCTCGTCGGAGGTAAGACATCCAGCACCCTGACGATTTCAGGCTTGAATTACACCTTCCCTTTTGGACTCTCCAAAACATGAGAAATATGACAGCATGCAATGCTAAAATTGAGTCCGCATATGGTACAGACCCTGAGCCACCTTGTCATTCTCTGCAACCTACGGAAACTCAATGGGAGAATTCCCATAAGATGACAGGGACTGAGAAACTCTCCACGCTATTACAATATTGGAAGGTGTGCTGCTGGTGAAGGCATTTACTGCTGGTGAAAAGTGTGTATTGTGGCTTCTGATAAAAACCTGTGAAACCACATGGGTGTAAAGTAATTTTTTTTCAACTTTTCAAGAAACTGGTGACAATGCTAAGTTCACTGTTTCAGCTTTGGGTGTGAAGTATTTCACCCTATTTGTGATGGCAGGTTTACATCTGTGCTGTAACCTATTCTTACAGCAACATAATCGGAACTAGATTTCACATACAGACAGGGTTTCTCCTTATGGATTGCCTGTGATCGCCCCCAACACAAAATATGATAAATTGTGTATGAATCATACATGTATATTAGCACTCTCTGCGAGTATAGGAGGATTAGCTAGTACTTTTCCAAAGAAAGAATGCTTTGTCCTAATATGGAAAGTTGACAATCCCCAGGGCACAGAAGGAGCTAGGCAGTCCTGAGCATAACAGTAGAATGCCCTAGACAGGAGAATAACCTGGAGTTTACTTGTGAAGACATTTTGGCCATCAGCATGCGAGTAGTCAGGTTGCAGACTTTGCTGGTTGTTAGCCCTAACATTTGCTTTCGTACAGCAGTTTTGACAGTTGCACTGCTCACAGCAAACTGCCATCGGAGTTTGTTCTGCCTCAGTGCCACTTGGCTGTCACAGCCTGTCATGAGGCAAGAAAGCTCTAAAAACCTAACCCCATCCGACAGGGTTTAATCATTCCTATTACTCCTGTTGCCTGCACAGGCCACCTTGGAGCACATAGCATTCAATTTTACCCTTCCAACAGCACCTGTTTCATAGGCTTCCATTGTTTTATTATTATTTTAAACAGAGTGATAAGCTACATTGTTTTGAGGAGACAAAAAATCAGCAAAGAAATTGATTTATTTATGAAAACAATAATACTGAAATTGACCACTGATGAACCAAACCCAAATGAAACCAAAACTGTCTAAGTTTAAGTTGCTTTTTTTTCCTATTTATGCTGCTGGGCAAGAAGGGAGGTAACCCTTCTGTTGTTTCACTAGGATAACAAGGCAGAAGGGAATTGGTCATTTCTCCATTAGACAAAGCATATGGGAAAAGACATTAGCAACTTTTGTCCCCGTCACCCTTTGTCTCGGATATCTTTACATGCACTTCCTTGCTTTTCTTGATCTGTGAAATTAGGAGAGCCTACTTCTTGGTCATTGGCCAACTCCCCTAGCACAGAGACACTCACTGAGGATTATTTAGAGATTTGGTACGTCATCATCACATATTTCCCAAGAAAGTGCCCTCAACTGCTATCAGTGAGGTGACAGTACACCAGAGATCACATATTTAGCCTCCTTTTTGCTTGTTAAAATGAGAGACAGCAATCAGGGGCAATATAATATTCCCCACTATAACGAAATGCAAACAGTCTTGTAAACACTACTAGTATTGAATTCATCAAGACCCAACAAACCTTGATTGATATTTACTCTTACAAACACATAGTAGCCTATTCCCATAACAATCCACAGAGAACGGGAAAGGCAGGAGAGCAGCATTACTAAGGACGAAGTGACAGAAATGCATGTATTGATGTCACTTAGCCACATATGTTATAGTATCTCTTCTGGAGTACATGTTTGAGTTAAAAGTTGCTTAATTTTGGCCAAATATAATGATTTCACAGAATTAATATAAATAATTGGTCTGATTTCTGAATGGTCACTTCAACTTTGTGTTTAGATTCAAGCCATTTGTCATAGTATGTGTACTCAAATTTTTAAATTAATTGGCTCTTATCCTTTTAAGAAGTTTGACAAACTTCTTAGTTTATCCAAGGTATAATAGATTTTTAATTAGAACAATCTGAATCTTTTCCTAGAATCATGTTATACCAGAAAAATAACCACATTAAGTAAAGAAACAGTAAGAGTACAAAAAAGGAAAGAACATTTGCAAAACTAGTACACTGGAAAATTTTAAATGGAAATAATAAAGAAAAATCGAGAATAATGAAAAAACTAACCGAGTACTCCGCAAGTAAGTGAATGGTGAACAACTAGATACAAGATTAGGAGGGCTTTTGTTCCCCTCCTTTCAAATATCATTAGAATAAAATGCAATAAACACAGGCTAGTGTCTAGGATATGTGGAGAGACCAAGGACTTCACCACTTTAATTTACTGGCATCTTGGCAATAAAATTGCCCAAGCAACTGGCACTGAGCTGACCTTCATGTCTGATGCAGGAGAAACTAGTGAGAGTTCACTGGCAACCAGCAAATCCTCAGGTTTGCCCTTGAGAGCTGACTTTCCAAAATCTAACAAAACACGTGATCTTGATAATGTCTTTGGAAAGGTAACAATAATCAAGGCTAGAGGAATCCTTTGGCCCGTACAATAACATTTTTGTATTCTGGGGGTTGCAGGTTATATTAATTAAGGATCATGACTAATAATGGAATAGAAATGTCAGACATGGATTGCTATGAGACAATTAGAAACTCTTTAGAATTGTCCAACCCTGAAACGAGAGTCATGACCGTAGTTGTGTTTGCCTGCTATCCAAGGCCCTCCAGAACACGGTTCAGCCTAGCTTTCCAGCTTTCTATAATCACCTCCCAATCACAACCCTCATGTCCAATCCAGATTGGCTTAGTAATTATTTCTTAAACATATTTAATACATCTCCACTGTCATTCCTTTGTTAGTGGCACTTTCTATTGAAATATTCTTCTTTTCTTTACCATTTGGGATATTACCCATGTTTTGAAGACCCATTTCACAATCTTTCTTATCCGTGAAATATTTCCTCATTTCTCCATCCAAATATGTCTCTTTCTTCTACTGAAACATCTAAAGCATAGTGTTTGTATTTTCCTGACAAAAATAGGTTATTTTACATCTGTCTTTTTCTCCCTATTGTTTTATAAGCAATTTAAGAGCAAGGATTATATGATTGTCTGCGTGTGTGCGTGTGTGTGTGTGTGTGTGTGTGTCACTGGGATATAGAACATAGTGCTGGCAAAGGCATTAAATGAAGATGATAAGTTGTTTATTTGTTATTGTTGTTTCTTTTATTTTGTTAAAACCATCATAGATAACTTCAAGACTTGCTTTTGTCAAATATGCTAATGTGATTGCCGGTCTAGTTACTTGATGGAAGACTTGTGATTAGTAAACTGATTTATAGCATAAAAGATAGTTTAAATATCTGCTGACATAACTATATGCATAAAAAGTGTTTTGCAAAAAACATCCTTGTCAATCACATACAGTTGCTTCTTTCCCCACATCATTTTACTACCTAAATGAATCAAGCCTCATTGAGCTCCCAAATTCTATTAACTCTCCCCAGTGTTGCCTGCCGGCTGAGGAATCCCAGCCCATCATTTTGATGAGCACAGACTTACATAGTCCCTCCTCTGTACCTAGTACAATGTGTGGGTATGACATGCAAGGAGATCTCTAAGTCATTCTGCCATCTGCTTGTCCAAAGTAAAAGACAACAAAACTATATGCAAATAATAAGCAGTACCTAAAACATTTCTTTTGGGACCTAAAACTGTAATATGCTACTAATGTTACCCATAGTGTCTTTTCAACAGGGTCTGTTTGCTGTTGATCTCAAAGGAAGTCAGTTTGATAATCAGCAAATAATCTAAAATTGAGAAAAATGGCTCATGCGAAAGCACCAACCTGTACAAATATTTTTATATACCGAACTCAAGATAAATCCATCTTTTTTTTTCATTTTTGCAAAAACAACTGTGGGTATTATCCAAAAATAGCTGACTGTTGACTAGACAACTAGCCAGATCGCTAATGCTCCACGTGGACTCTGGCTGTTGCGTCTCCATCTGTACAGCCTGCTGCCTGCCTGTTTTGAATTACGGGGAGCAGAGAAGGGAATCCAAGAGATAAGGATTCAATGGCATAGGTTGCCTCTGCTCTTGCTTTCATGGGGGAGATATTTTTCTCTTTTATGCTTTGACAGTGTCTGATGATACAGGATTCCAACCAACCTCCTTACTTTTAAAGCATTTCTGTGTGAAGAACACCTGACCTATAGTTTGCTGAATACCAGGTGCAGATCTGATTACCTTCAGGTGTCCTAATGCTATTTGTACACATGTATTTCAGCTCTTTCTTATCCTTTGAGTCTATTTTTTTTTACACTTCCAAACTTGAGGATTCTTATTTCCTTTAAACAAATAGTATGACACTTATTAAGCAGAGAATGCATTTGTAAGATGAATCAATGAATCATAATCACATACTTCCGCATCCAATGTTAGGTTTCAGCTATGAACACTAAATCTCTATGGTGTGAGTGACAGCAGGTAAAAGTTTTAAACTCATTCCAGCACATGGGATAAGTCTCGTCAGTTATTAAACTGCCACTGAGCTATTTTTAGTTTCTTTTTTTTTTAGTACTCCTTTTTTTTTTCTTGATCACATTATATGCCATGATTTTTAAAGATCTATTTTTTTCTATTTTGGAAACAAAAATAGAAATTCCTACAAACTGTTGACTTTACTTTTTCATAATTTTACTTTCTGTTTTGTGCTGTCTGTGCAGCAGGGGTTTGAGAAAATAAAACGGAGTATGTTGTGAATGACTCACACTCCAAAAAAATGATACCATTGGAGTGTGAGACAATAAATACTACTTTCCTTATTCTGTTTTGATTGATACCTACATTCCATTTTTAATATTTTTTTTGAAATGGAGTCTCGCTCTGTCGCCCAGGCTGGACTGCAGTGGTGCGATCTCTGCTCACTGAAACATCCGCCTCCAGGGTTCAAGCAATTTCCCTGTCTCAGCTTCCCTAGTAGCTGGGACTACAGGCACCCGCCAGCACGCCCAGCTAATTTTTTTGTATTTTTAGTAGAGATAGGGTTTTACCATAATGGCCAGGCTGGTCTCAAACTCCTAACCTGAGGAGATCTGCCCGCCTCGGCCTCCCAAAATGCTGGGATTACAGGCGAGAGATACCTACATTCCATTTTAAAATCTAAACATAGTAACAAGAAATTTCAACAACTTATGTTACGGGTGACCTTGTCAGAAACAAGTCTCGTTTCCTTTCTGCAGAGCTGGTGTGGTGGAGAGAACCGTAGTTGGGCCACAGCCTGAGATGGAGAATATCAAAAGCAATGGCCTTTATAAAACAGAAATTGGGAATGTGAGTCCAGGCTGCTACTTTTAAGCTAACGAGTTTAAAAGCAGCAAATCTGCTAAAGGGAATTGAAATAATACGCAAGAAAGCCAAGTCAGGAAACAGGAGATAAGAATCAAGGTGATGGATTACAAAAAACCTGTGGCATACCTAGTGGAGAGGGGT
Source organism: Symphalangus syndactylus (assembly GCF_028878055.3). Classification (NCBI taxonomy): domain Eukaryota; kingdom Metazoa; phylum Chordata; class Mammalia; order Primates; family Hylobatidae; genus Symphalangus; species Symphalangus syndactylus. The sequence goes on along the minus strand of NC_072426.2, from coordinate 154,940,253 downwards.
AGGTTCAGGCTCCTGCAGGCAAGTTGTGACACTGGCTCTGTGCCTTCTTTTCTGTTCTTAATTTACAGGTCAGTCTTTGTCCCCAACAAAAGATCATGACAAAAATTCTCAATCAAAACTCCCACCCCAACGCAAACAATGCGTGATACCAACTAATTTACGTGGAAAAAAACTAAACTTGGATGGAGGGAAGTACCAGCACCTGCTCTATGGCTACGACCGTAGGATTTTTTCTGTAGCAATGACCGTTGGTTCTTGGTGTGATGAGGCCAGTGCTCATGCCCGCTACCCTAGGGCTTCCCTTAGGCTGTTGTACTTTTGAAAATGTGTAATCAGCGAGGTGGGATGGTTAGCATTCTGGACTCCGACAATGTGTAATCGGTTCTGGATCAGAAAGCAGGTGCGTAACAACACTGTGAGGAGAGAATTCCTAGAATGGGTCACAGAAGAAGTGTAATAGTCTTGGATTTCAGACTGGGAAAATGGCAGTTTCTTGTTTTTTTTCCTTTGGAAGGCTGTAGTAGTTGCTAAATTCAATTTTAAAAATGATTCTAACTTTAACATCAGCAGAAAACAAGATGGTTTGTTGGAAATAATTTGGGCTTCCAAATTAATTCTTGAGTTAAAAGACTGGACTCTTCATTTACTGAGGAGCTTTATATGACTCCATTTTCCAGTCCCTAAATTAACCCTAACCCCATAATGCTATTGTTAACTTTGAGGAAGTAAATGACCCTGGATCTCTAGCATGGAGATTTTAACAAAATAAGTGCTAATACTGTATCCCAGTAAACATAAATATATAAAATACAATTTTGATTATCCTACTGTGTGGTATGAGTAGCTGAAACTTAGTCATGTGGCCAGTTTGAACAAGCAGCCAGCTGGTGAAAGGAATATTTTCACAAATTATTGCATGCTGAAATATTTTAAAGTAGGGGTCTCTCTGTAGAAGCAGATACAGCCTAAGTCAAGGGCATGCTGGTATGAAAATCAAAACAAAGTAATTGATTGTCCTTTTCTAAAAATGCAGAGGTGCTCTGCAATCACCCCTGTCGTGCACTGACCTTGTTGGAAGCCAACAGCATTCTTTTATATCATAGTTCTCTAAAGATACGCTATGGGTATCTGTTACCCTTTTTAAGAACTACCCAACATGTGGGTGGCCCGAAACTGACCCAACAAATCTCAGAGAAGCATAAGAGAAAGTTGCGGCCTCTTCGCTTTATTTGATATCTACCCGATAGGTGATATTTGGTGGGGAACCCTGGCCTGGAAATCTGTGGGGTGTTATAAAAGTAAACATTTTGGGCTAATTAATGTCCTGGAATGAACTAGAATGAGTGCTTTCCTAAGGCTGACCTGATACAACAAAAAGTTTGGAATAAAATCCCGTAGAGATGTATTTCTAGAAAAGGAGTAATTGGATCCACTGGGTAGAAAAGTTAACTCTGCCTAGTTCAGCTAAACAGAAACCAGAAGAAAGGGCTAAAAAGGGTTTTATTTTATTGTTGTGATAGACCTGTGGACCTATTATAAGTGATAAAGTTGGTGACACTGTTAAGTACAGAAGATGAAATTTTCTTTAGCTTTCCCTAACTTTTTCATCATTTAGGACACATACTAGGCACCAAATAAGACATGGTCCACCCTTGCCTGAAGAACTCATAATTCTGCTCTCCTCTCTTGAGGTTCTGCTACCCCCCAACCATGAACAAAGTGAGCTTTCAAGCCACCTTCCAGTAGCTCAGGATCACAGTATCACTTCACCCAAGTTTCGTGGCTGGAAACCTTTACTTTTCACGTCCAATAAAGCATCCCTTTCCCGTGTCCTTTCTTCTCTGCTTTCCACATGGACCAAAGCAGGTGGACAAACTCATCTCTGTTAAGAGGCTGATAACTGATCAGTGGGTTCTATCTCATTGACTTGGGAGGGATTTCATTTTAATAAGGGATCACTGAAGACACAGAGATTAATCCAGAGAAATAAATAATTAATGGCACTGTGATAAGACAGTAAGAGACATATTTCGGGCAAGTGGGTGGTTCTGGAGCCCCTTTAAGAGCACCTTGTTAAGGACTATTTGATTCACACATTACAGTAACTCTAGTTTTCCCACTTACAGAAAGAGGTCAAATTTGATAATAACAGGCATTAATTTAAAGAAGAATTTGAGACAAAATTAATGGTCTGAAGTTGCAATATAACTTTCATCTTGCAATATTCACAAAAGAAGCTGAGCTTGTTAACACACCAACCATCCTAAAAGTACACAATATTGATAATAAAAGCACAAAAATATAATAACTTTAAAAAGAAATCATCTTTTGAAACACTGCTAGCCAGAGTGCTCTGCAGATGAAAAGCAGAGAGAGACTTTCTCTTTATTACAGTCACATGCTTGCCCTCAAACATTTTTCTTTTGAATGGGCAGAAATGAGTTTTCTTTTTTTTTAAAAAGCAGTATTTCAAACAATGTGTTGTCTTGTGATAAGAGATCTGTTTTAATGTCTTTACAAAAGAGGACCTTCAAAATGGTATGTTACAGGGGAAAGCATTAGGATTACAAATCACACTCATTTTAAAGGACCCCAAAATCTGTAAAATTGCCCCACCCTTGCCAAGTTCTTTCTGCAAGATGCATTTTTCTTTTTCCTCAGGGAGATTTATGTTAGAGTTATTTGTTAGTGCTGCTTTGTGAAGAAAAAAAAGCCAAAAAGGACCTCTTTTAAAATTTCTCAAAACAGTTCCTACTATTTTTTTTCTAATCACAATGGATAAAGTCAAATTAATGTATCTTCTTCCTAGAAACCTCCTCTAGAACAATCTTGTTTAGAGAATAACCACTTAGGAAGCCAACTTTACTATTATATTTTCTTGCTATGTCTTTCCTTGAAAGTAAATGCTTTACTTTAGCATCTTGATCTTATACCCTTATAATAAATGTCCTCTAACATAGAATTTAAAAAATATGTTTGACTTATGTGTCTTATTTAGCAAAATTATTTGAAAAATATTTTAGAATTATTCTATAATATTCTAGATTTAAGTTACAGCGTAATAATTTATGCATGGTGTATGCAGTGACACCTGGCCCTCGGCCTCCTGTCTAACAATATACTAGACAAGAATTATTACTCCATAATTCACACCCTGTCATGTCTTATTGCTTAATTAAAGCACAGCCTTCCTCTACATGACAAGCAATTGGACTGTTAACATTATAGATGATTATCCAACCTAACGTATTTTATTTTTACAACTTACTTTTTTTTTACATACACAGGATGCTTATTTCAGGGACACCTACCTCTGAAAACATGAAAAATCTGTTTTTTTACTCGCCTTCTGGCTACTGTATAAACCATCACTAGCAAAAACATGGGCAACATATTATGTGTTAGGAATTAGTAATTTCGACACAGAAATAGTCGTCTACCATCTATAAAACAGATTACTGTGTGAGTTTGATGGCATTTGAGTGTTTAATATTTTCTTTTCTATGTTCTATTAATGACCAAGTTAACACTAAGGACTATGTATAGGTGTGTGTACTTGTGAAATAAATGTAAATAAATAAAATGTTCACGGTCTGTATAAGAAGACCTTTAAATTCTACTGGAGAATGCAAAAGAGAATAAGTACATGATGAAACCTACCATGCACTTGGATAAGAAGATTATGTAGTGCAAAGATATTATATTTCCTCAGATTTATCTAGGAATTTAATAATAATCCAGTTCAAATTAAAAAATCAACAGCAATATTTTTAACTTGACAATCTGATACTAAAGTTTTTGGGTTAAAAAACAAGTACTTAAAAATTACTAGGAGAATCCTTGGGGAGGAGAGGAGAAAGCAGTAAATAAGGAGCACTTACTCCTGTCCTGTACTAAAACAGATTAGAGTGGTACAATAATTAGCATAGCTAGATGCTGGTGGAGACATGCCAAGAGAATGAGAGAGATCAAAGTGAGTGTGGAAATAAACACAAATGCAAATAGAAATTTGGTGATGACATAAGTGATATTTGAAATAAATGGAATATAAAAAGTTGGTTAACTATTTGAAGAAAAAAGAAAACTGGATTCTTACCTAATTCTCTACCTCAAAATAAATTTCAAACGAATCAACATTTTAACATGAAAAATAGAATCATAAAAATTCTAGAACATAAATTCATTTATAAAGTTGATAAGACTTTTCCAAAAAGGATGTAAAACTCACAAGTCATAAAGACTGACAAAATTAAGCAGGAATGTAACAAATAAAAGCAAAGGGCAAATGGAAATCTGGGAGGAAATATATATTTGATACATATAAAATAATAATTTTCTTAATTTTAAAATAAAATATTCACATCAATCATAAAAAAGATAGCACAATAGAAAAGTGGGCAAAAATTAGGAAAACTACATTCTTGACTATATCAATATGGCCATCTTGGATATGATATTGTACTAAAGTTTTGCAGATGTTACCACCAGGGGAGACAGGACAAAGGGTACTTGGGATCTGTCTGTATTATTTCTCACAACTGTATGTGAATTTACAATGATCTCAAAATAAAAAGTTCAATTTCATTTTAAAAAGTACAAAAAATTTAAGAAAGGCAATTTATAGAAATAGAAAAATTCTAATGTCCAATAAACAAATGAAAAGATATTCATTTCTAGTCAAAATGCAAATAAAAAGGTGACAGGAAGAAATTCCTCCTTCTATTAACTTAGTAAAAATTTAAAATGCTCAATAAATGATGTTGTTAAGGGCAAGGGTATGAGGAAAATAGTCTCTCTTTTGCTGTTGGTGGAAGTATATATTTGTATAATCTTATTAGAAGGCAATTAGGCTATATACATAAACAAATTTTAAATGCACTTGCCTTTGACCCTCTGATGGGAATTGACTTCATGAATACAGAAGCAAAATTTCTCAAATATATACATATGCAGAGATATATAACCACACTGTTTGTAATAGTGAATAATTGGAAATGACAAAAGGGTACATCAATGGGAAAAAATACTGACTAAATACATTTTGGCATACCCGTAAGTAAGCAGCTATTAAAAAGAATGTATCGAATATCTCTAAGCTAGTAATATACATCAAAAGTAAACAGGGAGGAAGCAATGTGTAAAACAATGTAAACGTTTTAGTATAAGTAAAAAAAAAAAATAGCTGATTAGTAGGGAAGTAGTTCAAGGGATAGGTATGATAGATGATAAAAAGAGAGGCAAATAGATTTCTGTGTAGGGAAAAATAAAGTGGTACCTAAGTCAGCAGAGTCATAGTTATACAGGTAGAATAAGATAGGTAGATAATTAAATGGCTGTCAATAGAAAGTATACAGCCAAAGAAACAACTTTTTCAGATTTTTCCCTTATTACTACCCACAGACTACTGTACCCACCTCCTTAAATACCCTATCTTTCAATCCCAGACTCCATCACCCTTTATAGCCATTCTTTGTAATCATCTTCAGACCCCCCAGGCCATTGGCCTGCATTCCTTGGAGATTTTCTATCCTGGTTTACTCTCACCCTCTCCAACGTTACTCCTGACAAAATCCTGGGTGACTTGAATATCCACACTGGTCCTTTCAATAGCCTGGCCTCTCCCATTTGAATACCAAAGTTCTTGGACTCCAGCCTCCTCCACTCTCCTTTAACCACTCACTCACATGGTTGCAGTCTAGATTTGTTCATTACGAATAACCTCTCCGTTATCTCAATGTTTAGCAGCCCATTGTTAATGCTCCCTCCTCCTGCTGTTCAGTTCCAGCTTCTTCCCTAGGGAACTCAGTCAGCCTGCAGCTGCACCTACACTCTTTTGATCCTAACACCATTCCTCTGCCTCTCACCCTCTCCCTTATCTGCTTATCCAGTTTCAATTCCACAATCCTGAACTGGAGTCACCTCCTCTCCCACACTATCCACTCATTTGCTCCACGAGTTTCTAAATATTCATTTGGTAAAACCCCAGCTACTGTTAAATCCAATTCTCTGTCAACTCCTTATCTGCACGTGCACAACTGAATGTCCTGAAGAAAACTACACAACACACAGAACAAATTGGGGATCACTCACCTCCACAGTCCTTTTGTGCTTCTGGGTTTTCATATTATTTCCCCATTCTGTTTATTCTCCCTCCCCAATCACAGTTTCATGCATTTTTCTGTATCTTCAGAGCTTCTCCACAATCCTCAGCCTCAGCTCATGACCTTGTATATAGCATTCACACATAAAACGGAGAAGTGAGTCAGAAGAGATCTTCCCCAAGCTCTCCTTATCTAGCTCCCTTTCTGCCTTTGTGCTTACTTATGGCAATTATTTTGCAATGGCTCAGCCTGCACTCTTGCCGTAGGCCTGATCCCCTCTCATGGACCTCAGGGGACCTCAACAGTTCTTCCTTCTTTCTTGCATCATCCACTTTCCCTTATCAATGGTATCATTCCTAACAAATATAACAATTATAAAACATACTAATATGGTTCTATAAAAAACGCTTTCTCCCTCCTTCTGTCTACAGCTACCATTTCATTTTTTACATTCTGATTTCGTAACAAAATTCCTTCAATGAGCAGTCTCTCCATTTCCCAATTTCTCTCCTCTATTCTCTTGGGCCTATTTCAGTTAGATTTTCTCTCTCACCACGAATGACCTAACATTGCTAATTTAAGCCAATCTTCCCATTCCCTGACATAATGACGGAATTTTACAAATGGCTTCCACTTGGCGTCCAGGAAACCACCCTTTTCTGGTTTCTTTCGACTTTATTGGCTACTCTGCAGAATCCTGAATTCTTAACATTGGGGTGTCCATGTTTAAACCCTCGATCTTCCTTTCTTCTCTACTCACAATCACTCCTTTCACGATTTTACCCAGTCAGATGACCTTAAATACCATCTACATGCTGAGAATTCCTGAATTCCTATTTTCAACCAATATCTAAAGTAGACTCACAGATTACACTGTTCACCTGACATTTGCAATTAGAAATCTAAGAGGCATCTAAAATTGGGCAGGTCCAAACTGCAACCCAACCCACTTGTTCTCCTAGTCTTCCTTACCTTAGTAAATTATAACTCCATCCTTCTAGTTGCTCAGACCACAAACTCCGGAGTCGTCTTTGGCTCTTCTTCATCTCTCATCTCATACCCAATCTATTAGCAAATTTTGGCAGTTGTGCTTTCCAAATACACTTGGAATGTCAAACCGCTTGAGATCACCTCTTCCTCTACCATTCTGTTCCAAGCTGCCCACATCGTTTGCCTGGATTTTTGCAATAGTCTCCAGCTAGCATCTCTGTTCTGCCCTTTCTCTTGTTTCGTCTGTTTTGAGTTTAACAACCAGGGATATCCCTTAAAAATATCCGTTAGATACTACGTCACATCAGTCAGAATGGCTATTAGTTATGAAAAAGCCAAAAAACAGATGCTGATGAGGTTGCAGAGAAAAAGGAATACTTTTACACTCTTGGTGGGAGTGTACATTAATTCAACCATTGTAGAAGACAGTTTAGTGATTCCTCAAAGACCTAGAGGCAGAGATACGATTTGACTAAGCAATCCCATTACTGTGTATATACCCAAAGGAATACAAATCATTCTATTACCAAGATACACGTGTGCGTATGTTAGTTGACGCACCATTCACAATAGCAAAGACATAGAATCAACCTAAATGCCCATCACTAATGGACTGGATAAAGAAAATGTGGTACATATACACCATGGAATACTATGCAACCATAAAAAGGAACAAGATCATGTCCTTTGCAGGGACATGGATAGATTTGGAAGCTGTTATCCTCAGCAAACTAAAGCAGGAACAGAAAACCAAACGCCGCATGTTCCCACTTGTAAGTGGGAGCTGAATGATGAGAACACATGGACACATGGCGGGAAAGAACACACACTAGGGCCTGTCGGGGTTGGGTGAGGGGAAGGGAGGGAGAGCAGCAAGAAGAATCGCTAATGGATGCTGGGTGTGATAACTAGGTGATGGGGATGATCTATGCAGCAAACCACCATGGCACACTTTTACCTATATAACAAACCTGCATGTCATGCACATGTACCCCTGAACTTAAAAGTTCAAGAAAAAAAGTATTCATCAGATTATGGCATCTCGCTCCTCAAAATCCTCCAAAATTCCACATCCAGGAAAAATGACCTTTAAAAGCTCCCCATCTTACATAGATGAAAAATTAAAATCTATGCATGGCCCCCCATTTTATGAGTCTGTGGCTGTCCTGCCACTCTTGACCTGGTGCCCACACTCCTGCCTATTCCGCCTCTCTGAGCCCCTCTGCTGCACTCACCTCACCAGTGTCTTTTCTGAGAGCCTTTGCATCAGCTTCTTTCTTCCCGGAATGATTTCCCCAGGTATCTGCAGGGTTCCTTCCCTCACCTCCTTCAAGCCTTTGCTCAAATATCACTTTCTCAGGAAGACTTTCCTTATTTATAAAAGCACTTCCAATCATCCTTCCCTATTTTATTTTTCCCCATAGTACTTACACACATACACACATTTATATTCTTATTTATTCTGTCTATAGTCTGTTTTTTTTTCTCACAAGAATATAAGCCCCATGAGAGCCAGAAAGTCTTTTTTAAAAAAATTCGTTTTGCTTAATATTATAATCCTAGCACCAGAAATAGTTCCTGGTACGTAAAAAGCTCTGACTAAGCATTTGTTGGGTTAATGCATAAATGATACATATATATTTTTTAAGTATGCACTTCTATGAAAGAAATTTTAAGAAAGTACAACTAGTAATTATTTTGGATTTTTTTCCTAACCATGTATATTGTTACTTTTCAGAAGTCAGAATTACAACAACACAGATTATACTGGCAGCAAAATGATGCTTTTTTGTTACTTTTTTTTGTATACTTCTGTTTTTTCTTAAAGGTAAAAAGTGTTTTAAATAAATCTACACGTTTTAAAAAATTGCTGTTAAAGTTACAAGCAAGGTCATACAGTAGTGGAATAAGGAATTGCCGAGCTCACTGAATAGCCCCACATCTGAAGAACTATGTGAATTTTAAATGAAGAAATAGTATAAGATGTCCTAACAAATGACACAAGCGATGAGTGATAAGTGCTCTGATTTGAAGTGCAGAGAAGAGTTTACTGAGGTTTGAGTATATTATGTGTAGCTAGAGGGTGAACACCATTTCTCCTGCTATGTTCATTCATGGATCAACTAATAATAATATGGTTGTGATGTATCGTAGCAATGGAAAACTTGGATCTGGTAGTCCATGTTCAGAAACAGAATAGACTCAGCTGGTTTTATTAGTTTGAGTGATAGGCTATTATATTAATGGTTCCACCCGAGACAGGGTGGCCCTCGCTCATCCTAGTGCTGACTAGGCCCCATTTTGTAATGAATGATGGCCTCTGTCAGGCACCAGCACTCTGATCATCCAACACGTACAAAGAAAAAAGTTACTAATAATTCAGGCACGTTTTACCAACTTACATCCAAAGGTATTGACAAGGCAGTATTGTTAAAGCATGCTGAGTTTTCAGTTAACTGCATTAAAAATATGTGAACTCCAGTAGAATTATCTGCCAATATTATGAACATATGGCTCCTTTTTTTAACTAATAAATATTTCTACAGATATGAGACTAATGAAGCGCACAGTGATACTGCCTTTTCATGATTATTAAATATACAAATTCTCAAGAGATACTAATAGATTTAGGTCATCTCAAGCATAATTTCATAGAAAACCACTTCAAGTACCAGGCCTTACTTATCATGTTATCTATGATGAATGAATGTGGTATGAACACACAATTACAGAAATAAAAATAAACACCCTGGCTTGTTGAGGTATATATTTCATGCTCAATGCACCTAAATAACTTTTTAAAAGAGAAATGTTATATTATTTATATTTCAGTGGCCTTGTTACATCGTATTGGATGCTGGGCTTCACCAAATTACAAAAAGATCTTACAGTCAAGAAGCTGTCCCATTTTTATTCCATTTCAGTCATAGAAAGACAGCCTTGATGCTAAAAGCATTTTATATTTTTTTACGAGATCATCAGCTCAGGATTTTCTGATATCTCTCAATTTTTCTCCACTTCAGCTTTTCTCACAGGTGATAATAAAGCTATTTTGATAGAAATGTAGCCATCTTATGGTTTTCTTTTTAAGTGGGGCTCCGTATTTTTCCCAATTTGAAACAGTAGGTACAGCAAAGTACAGCCGAGTGGAAAGAGGGCAAAGTGTGGAAGCAACATGTCTCCCGAATGTTTCAGGAATCCAAAGTCTGAATTCTTTTTCATTTTTGTTACTAGTTCATAGTGGTCCCTCCTAGATATTTTCTGAAACTAAACTTGTTTCCTTCTACCACCTTTTTCTTGACTTTTTTTTTTTTTCTGGTGCTGATTTTTTGGAATGTGTAGGTTTGGTAATTTTTATCATTTTCAAGACTGATTGCAGTTATCTCTATTGTTTGGTATTTTTTCCTTTGGTTTTTCACCATTTGCTTTTTCTACTTCTGTTCATTTTGTTGTATCACTTATCTTTCTTATTAAAGTATTAAACTATCACTTAGTACTTTCTTAAACTAGAGTTCTTTGTGGTCTCCATTCCCTTGCTCTCCTTTAAAAATATATATAGTAAGACTCAAGTCCCATTTATATTTTGTCTGAATAACACATATGTATTCATAGTGAAACATGTTAAATAAAGTTAATATTCTGAAATTCTCATATCATTCCTATTTTTCAAAAAAATAATCAAAACTGAATTTTTCATAATTGTTAAGATATTAAAAATATCTGTCATTAAAAACTTCAAGATATACATAGAGAAATCTAATATAGTATAATTTTGTTCATTTTTAGCAAATGGTCCTGTCTATAAATTTTATTTCAGACTACTAAACCACCTAGATCATGCCAAGTGGTTCATTAAATTTCATGGAAGTAAGAGCTTTAGAATACCTGTAGATTTCATTCAGGATGAAATAAACATAAAAGAAACATTTTGGTGTGTGCTTTGGTTGAGGCTGGGGATTAGGTGTGTTTACAGTTAGGTAAATTTCTGAAAACTAAATTCAGGGACTAGAATTGGATTTGATTTCAAACAATCCTTCCATAGCATATGCACCAGTTGCTATGCAACACAATTTAATATCAACAAATGATGCCAAGTGATTTTTGCATACTGTAATTGGCTTGCAAGTTTTGCTGCTTGAAAATTGTGAAGAGAACGTGATTATTTAAATTTCAATGGCTACATTAAAAATGCTAATTTTTATAATTAAAAAAACCTACAACAAAAAACCTACATCTTAAAACTGAAGAAAATAACTGTCTTCTGTGATAATAAATGTACGACAGTCTGCAAAGTTATTCTTCCACCCCGTGGGAAAGCATAGACCATATTGAGGTAGCTTTTGATGCTGGTCTACTCACCTAGCTTCTCTGATGAGCTGGCTGTGGAAAGCTTATATGGAGGCAGAGCTCAATTAGTGTAATTTATGTATCCTTGGACGTCAATCATTCCTGTTGAGAGGTGGGACTCGCAGGCTCTCAGTGCATTAATTAAGAGCTCATCTCAGCAGAGCCATCTTTCTACCTAAGGACCAAAAAGAAAGTTTTAATTAGATTTTTAAAAGCAAGTATGTCATATATGAAAGCAAGTATAGTTTTTTAGTTGGTTTGAGAGGCAACAATTGGAAGGGGCTCTTCCGGACAATACAAATGGCACCAGTTCTCAGTCATCTGTGACATTATGAGTAAGTGGGGGAGCTTCAGTCTTAAACATTGGTTTCGACCTTTGGACAATCACTTCATGAAATCACTGAAATTTTGACTATGTTGTTTCATTGCCAACATCATTATTGGACCCCTGTCTAATTATTGATGCAGAGCTGATGCTGATTGGATGCAATTACAACGTCAAGGACAGACAGGAGTTTTCTCTGATGGCTGGCTTTTTGTTCCACGCTAGCTTCTGACTGAATATGCAGTGGGCAATACAATGCAAGTTCAGCAAAAGGGAGTGAGGGAACTTGCACAACACATCAATTTCATGGGTTCGGTGATGGAGTGAGTGTGCCCTTGCCGGCCAACCTAAAAATATAGGGACTTGAGAGAGGTAAAAACTAGCTAGGCTCACTGGTGTCAGCTGCTTGAGAGAGGCTGTTCTCCTGGAATGGCTTGTGTGAGGCCATCAGATATACTCCTTAGGGCTCACTTGGGAAATAATAGATACATTATTGATTAAAATATTTATAAATTAAGGGAGGGAAAACAAATTTTAAAAGCTAGTTCAGATTCTACAAGGGAAATATATCTACTCATAGCTATTAACCCCTCCCCCTCCATAATTAAGGAGGGGGGTTCAGAATGCATGCTTTGGCGAACAAAAACAAATGTTTGTCAGTAGCCAGAAAAAAGCAAACAGGAAAACTAACCTAAAAATGCAGAGACTCGAGAGAAAACAAAAGGAAACACTACGAACAATCAAAACACTACATCTTAGAAATAGTGAAGAAATTACCAAACCTAAATATTCTAAAACATCAGCATTGGAAAAAGCAGAGGTTCAAAATTTCTGCTTTCAGAAAGGTTATAGACAATGGGAACATATAAACCCAAGAACAACAAGCACAAAATAAAGGATGTCATAAGAGTAAGGGGGTTTCTAACAAACTGGACCAGTACAACGGGCAGATGATTCAGAAAGCAAGGAAAGCTCTGGCTCAAAAGAACAGAGCGTGTGTTCCACTGTTTCTCATTGGTGTTATATTTCATTTTATTTTTTCTTAGGGAGGGTGTTTAGGAAATCCAGTTACTGTATACACTATAAATTTACCAGCTAACTAGCATACTTGACATGTACTGAATAACAGCCACAAACCTGACAAAAGAAACTATAGATTTTACAGGTATATAGCTCGTGCAGTATGTTTCTACATGATGGTGTACGATGAAAACATTACTGTATGGACGATTTGTCAGAAGAATAAAGCTGGAAAATTGTAACCCATCATTAATGTTAATGTTCATAAAGATATTTGATAATCCTTTCTCAGCTATTTCCCTTCACATATTTTTCCAGCTATTTTTCCTCATTTATTGTGCTGTATAATGTTTATTGCACAATACATAGAGTAGTACTCCCCAGGTACGAGTCGGCAATTGTGCTGGTTATGCCAATCTCATGTGCCTGATAAATTTATGTAATACCACATCCTGCATTTGAGTACCATTACTGTGTCTTTCAGTGCAAAATTTTTATGTGCATTTAAGCTAGGGCATATCCCAAAGTCAGATGACTGCTTGGGCATATCGTACTCAAGGATGTCTAAATGGTAATATTAATATATACAGTGTCGTGTCTTGTGGTTATGTGCAAGTTATTTACCTCAGGAATCTCTTTGTTTTCCAAGGAATCCTCAAATTATCTTTATGATAGACTGAGGACAGAACATGTTAAAATTAATAGACACTGAATGCAGTTATTTTTAAAGGAGAAAAACCTCATGATGTGCCTCTTCATGTGTTGTCAGCGTTTTTTTCCCCCTGAAGAAGTTACATGTGGTTTTGTGATCCGAAGACACCTTCCAGCGACGTTGGCCAGGGCCACTCTATTATACATTCCTTGTCAGTTCCTATGAGCCTTGCTTCTTAAGAGCATGACAGGAGGAAAAGGCTTCGGAACAGGCAGCACATTTTTGTGCTTTTAACCAAAAGTATGAATTTTCTTATGGCTTAAATGTGTAGCTTCACAGGAACCTAACATCAGGATTTGGGGTAAAAGTAAGCATTTTCCTGAATGAGAACTTTTTTGTTTTTCTACATAAAATCTTCTCAACTGGATGGGACCTTTCAAAGTTAGCTAAACTGGAAGTTGGGGTTAAATTGTAAGTGGAGCAATGTATCTGTCCTAGACTTTGGGATTTGTTCTGAAATTGGTTGCAATAGTGCCTTGGTGTTCCAAGGAAGAGAACTTGGTCTGTATTTGAAGAACTACCAGTAGCTAATGGAAGACCTGGGTTCACCTCCCCAGCCCTTGTTTCAGAAAATTCACATCGTTTTTCAAAGATTCTTGTGGTCTGAGACTCTATTAGATACTTGACTTGGTCCAAGACTCTCACCACCCCAGGAAGTGATTGTGCTATGGGTCACATGTTTCTCCTGGCTTCCCCTCCTAGTAGCCAAGATGGCAGCTTCGGGACAAGAAAGCACGCACATCACCTCTTTCCCTAAGATTTCAATGGGCCTCCACTAGTTCCTGTCAACATGGCAGGGGCTGTTTTATGTATCCATTTGGTGAACTGGGGGTTTATGAAACAGTGAGTCCCCACAGGGAATCATGGAGGCTCAGTCGGCTCCAATTCAAATTTTAATTTGTTCATGATTTAAAAATAACCTAGTTGAGGCCAGGATTATTGGGTTTTAATGGTATTTGGGTGTATACACTCACATAAAGCTATGTGGCCCTGGAAAACAAACAGATTGTATCTACTCACAGAATAGTTTTTCCTAGGTGAACCAGTAAAATGTTTTGAACAGTTAGCTAACTCATTCAGAGAAATCAGCCACGTTAGTATATACTAATTTGCCACGTTTTCTATACTCATGGGACTTATATCCAAAGGCAAGCTATAACGAAGCTCTGGATAAAATGGTCTAGTTCTGTTGTCTTATCATTGGCAAATACATGTGAAAGAGCAGGTTTATTATTGTGTGACAACCTCTACTCTTTTTGCATAATTTTATCAGAAGGAATAGAAATTTATATTTTCTTTTCTCTTTTCTGAGATAGAGTTTTGCTATTGTCGCCCAGGCTGGAGTGCAATGGCGCCGTCTCGCCTTACTGTAATCTCTGCCTCCCAGGTACAGGCAATTCTCCTGCCTCAGCCTCCCAAGTAGCTGGGACTACAGGCACGTGCCACCACCCCTGGCTAATTTATGCATTTTTAATAGAGACAGGGTTTCACCACGTTGGCCAGGCTGGTCTCGAGCTCCTGACCTCAGGTCATCTGCCCGCTTTGGCCTCCTAAAGTGCTGGGATTACAGGCGTGAGCCACCATGCCCGACCAAAATTTCTTATTAGAATATGTTATAAGAAAAAAAATAGACATTAAATTAGAACTTTGGGTTCAAAAATCACATGTAGTATTTATAGCAGAAACTGGGACTCCCAGAAGTCTTTAAATGACAAAAATACCAAGTTTGAGTTTTTATAATTTAGTTGGCAATTGTGAAAATTGTTACCGGAGATTTTTTTATTCCTATTAATGAGAACCCATACAGCGAACTGCGCAGATACGAATTCGACCTAGTAGCACTAAGGAAAGACAAATCAAATCTTGCTCTAGTGTCTACTAGAATGTGTGGGTTTGCAGAACAGGAATGGGTTAGTGCTCTGTAAAATCTATTTATTTAGATAGAATTTGTCCCAGGCCATATAAGAGGGATGTTTGGGTGGGTTATCAGTCTTTCATCATTGACATTTTATTATTTAGTTTTAATGGCTGAGATATCTTATTGTATATGAGTCTAAAGGTTTTCTGCTTTGATATGTTTATAAGACAGAATATTAAATAAATGATGATTTAGTCCAATATTGATGCAGCATTACAGTAAGTTTATATATTTTAAAACTTTTCCCAATTCTGACTGAGGAAAAATGATTAATTTGTAGTGACTTTCTTGACATCTAAATTATTGGAGGGAAAACAAACATCAAATTTTCTGGGCATTAGGTTATGTAAATAATGTCAACTAACATTTGTTTCTATGGGGTGCTACAAGTACCACATTATCTTCTTGTAACTCTTTTACAAGTTTAAAAACAATGAGGGAACGCAATTAAAGTACTCTATTAAGGACATGTTCTAATGTAATTTTTGAATGAAAATAACTGCTTATAATAAAAAAATGGCAGTTAGTGTAACTGTAGAGGTAAAGCCACAGTGGTGAAAAACAGTAGAATAAATCTATATTTATTTAATAAATAATACCTATTTTTTACATACCCAGTTCTTTGCATTTCCTTGTAAATTCTGTGTGTGGGCATATTAGCACATCTTATTCATACTTGTTAATTGCTTCTTAACTTAATTTAAGTTTAAATGATTTTCTTTTAAAGAACATCGAGAGCGGTTAACTTTTTAATATTCAACAAGTATTCCATATTTCCAAATAATCTTGTTAATGTCATGACATTTGAAAAGCTTTGCTTCTATCAAGCCATTTCTTTGACGTTCCCATAGAACCTATGCACAGGAGATTTTAAAGAGAGGTTTTGGTTATTCTATGTTCATTTTCACTCCTTACCAAGAGTTAAGAGTACAGCTAAGGCTTATATCTCTTATTCTCATATTCTCAACAATTTGCAGCAAGGAATAAAATAGCAGAGAATTCTTTTTCTGTGTTTTGGAAAATATTGATCCTTTTTTCCTGTGCTTTGGAAAATCTTGATCATATTTAGCCAGTTACACTTACATGTAAAATATGAATCTCTTTGAAACTTGGTCTTCTGCAGTCAACATCGCCTAAACAACAAATCTGGTCATATATACATATATGTGTGTGTATATATGCATATATATGTTTAATGCCAAACCCAAAAATCTTCAACTTCTTCCATTGTTGGTACTAAGAAATGTATGTATGTGGTGGTGATGTAGGGGGTGAAAATGAGGCTTGATTGATTCGTTCACACATGTATTTATTCAATTAATTTTTATTGAACTCCCAAACAAGTGGTGAGTGCTATGCTGTGTTCTGGGGATTAAAAAAAAATGAGCAAAACAGATGAGGACCCTGCCCTCATTAAGCTTCTATTTTAGTAGAGATATATATATATATATATATATATATATATATATATATATATGTGTTACCTAAGACCTCAAAGCATTTTTACCTATTCAGTCTTCACATTTACCTCTTTTATTTGCCATGGCGTCCTGAAATATTATCAATTCAGTGATGTTCACTTTCCAAAAATATTCGTAAACATACTTGGTGTTGAAGTCTGATTTGCCACATAAGATGATTGAAAAAGCAATTCTAAATCACTTCTAGGCATTCAGTATAAAAGGAAATTTTCAGATACGTTTATGGCTTAATAATTAAATCTGGATGAATATGCCTGCTGGGAACTTCTACAATAATAAAATAGAATGGCAGGTTCCAAACCACAAACAAAGAACTTTTTCTTTCAAAGATTTGAGTCACAGCATATTAGTGTTTAATGGATTTTGCATTTTTAAATGCATAATGTCAGAATTCCTTGGTAAGAAGTCTCAATAATTATTCAAGTACAATCCAAACGGTCCTGAAAAACAAGGAATGGGAAGCAGATGCTCAACTGCATCCCTCTTCCGGGGACTCTAAGTGCCTGAAACAGGAAGATACAACTTTCTTGATTCAGATCTGGAGCCTCTCCTTTCCCCAGCCATAAGCCCCATGAGATACTTGGATAGTCAGTCTTCTTCTGCCTTCTATAGACTAGTCCAAAGCTGGTAGCATCATCCAAACAAGTGATGCCCACAAGATGAAATGGACATCTGGAGACAGTCTTGATATGGACCCACAGATCTCAGTACGCTCAAGCGTTATCTAAGGCCAAAACGAGGAGAGTGTAGGCGGATGCATGAAAACTTCTCTTGAGAATCTGGTGATTTCAGTCACTCCTTTCTTATAAAACTGATCACAGAAAAATGACATTAGTTTCTAGCGATAAGCAACAGCTGAGATTATAAAGATACACAAACTTTCCAACTCTTTGAAAAACATAGCCGAAATCAATGAGAGAGAAGATTTTGGAAAATAACTACATTTTAAGACCACTTTTAAACATAAATAGATGTCAGAAGATTGGACTTAATATATATTTATATCTATTTACATCTATCTACCTTTCTTCATTTATCTGTCTTCAGAAGTCAAAGAAAAATAAGGTTCTACTTTCACCCCAGGATAGCAACTTGAATAAATTGCTTATATAATGATTTTAATTCCAGAGGTCCAAAGACAAAAACGCAACTCCCAACCTTCATCTGCATTTTCAGGCCATATAAAATCACAACACTTCAGAGTACTCTCAGTACAGTTAGGCAATTCTAACTTGTGTCCATTCTGCTCCTTCATTTCCTTCTCAATAAATAATGGATAAAGCAACAACGGGTTTTGCTGACTTTTTAATTCTTCTAATATACAAAAATTATCTCCTGGAAATAAATTAACGTCTATACAATAGTCTGCAAATGGTTTGAAAGTAATTTTGGTGGTTCTTAAAATGCTCCATGTGTTCTATTTTATATTTGAGCCAATTAATCACTCCACTCATCCCCCACCCCCCCAACTCATCCCACCTCAAAACACAAGCTCTGTCACACTGAAAAATAATCGAAGAGAGAGTCCTTCAATTATTTTTGTCCTCCTTTTCTTGGTTTGCTATCCAATTTTCTATTAATTGGAACTAACTGACATATTAACAGTCCAAATGCAAATGTTATGCAAATCTGAAATGGAAAGTTCTTTTTACCGGAAACACAATTGATAACTACATAAATGTAATAACTGTGCTAACTATAGCCCTACCTGATTTATGAAAAAGGTATCCTTTTTCATTATAATGGCTGCTTAGGCCTTTAAGAATCATTACGTTTTTATTCTACCTTTTTTGTTTGGAATCTTTAAAAAATGATGGCATTGCACATTTCTGTACATTAAGAAACTGACATAGGAAATGAAATTAAAATAACCTGAGTCAAGTTAGTAGAGGGATGTTTCCAGAACATATTGAAGTGGGTGGAACTGTTTTGGTGGGCTATTCCTCCTGGAGTCATTTCTGAGTTCTACAGTCATTTCTTGCCAAGGTCAGTTGATGTGCCTCTTTTCTACCGTGCATCTATCCTACTAGCTCCTTCTCCCATCACCCATCCAATCATTTCTCAGCCAATCACCCATGACTGCTGTTGGGTTTCCTTCAGATTGTAATGAAAGCAAATTGGAACACTGAATTGGGGAAAACCGCCTCATAAGCAGATTATATGCAAGATGACATTTTTCTTGGACTCATATTCTGTTTCCTTTCCCATTTAGTTTTAGATTCCTTTTGCATTTGAAGATGTCATGTAAGTTTGAGATTTATATTTAAATAAAATACAGCCTGGCCATGTCCCATTCATCTTATGCTCCCTTCAGTTATAGAACTCACTCGGGTGCCCAGGGAGGTAGGACTTTTAGAACAATCATTTTCCATGTAAAATTTATTCGTAAAAATGTTCATTTGTCTCTTAATAGCTTTGTTAATATATAGTACAGTGGACCGTGGTGACTTGACTTTATTTTCTTTTCTACGTGTATGCCGAGCAAAGAGAACAGTTGTTCCTTTTAATCAGTCACCTGTGGGGGACAAAAAGTCCATGTGACAAAAGCCATACTAATTCAACGCATTTAATTTGAAATAAGACACACATTGTCTTGCACAGAGTAGGCATTTAATAAATGCAACATGGTGAAACCTTACATCTACACAAAATATAAAAAACTAGCTGGGTGTGGTGGCACATGCCTATAATCCCAGCTACTTGGAGGCTGAGGTAGGAGGATTGCTTGAACCTGAGAGGCTGAGGCTGTAGTGAGCTGGGATCACCACTGCACTCCAGCCCGGGTGACAAAGTGAGACCCTGTCTCAGAAAAACAAAACAAAACAAAAGAAAAACTTGTTGAATTTAGCTGAAGTTTATAAAATACACTCATTTATTAAAAATTTTACTCATCCCTTAAAAGGAATCTTCATTAATATTAAAATTGAGCAGGAATTCCTAAAAAATAGCACATTTACCTATTTAATAGAGTTATGCAGAACTTTAAAAGTATTACCTGTCCTCTTTTTTAAAAAAATGTATCTCATGTGATATTCTTTTTTGCCCCTATTACAAAGTGGATATAATCTGAGTAAAGAATCAACAAACTGTAAGTTGTGGTTCTGACATACATCTCTTGCACAGACAAGATTCAGATAATCATAATGCATATCAAATTCAGGCTTTAGCTGGGTGGTCTACAATTCATAATGTGGAACAGGATTCTTATAATCTTTATATTATCTTCAGAAATGCTCGTTTTCCATACTGAAAACTGTTGTTAAGAAACAGTCAAATAAATACGAGAATTGCCGATCTTATCTTGGGAAACATATAAACAGCATGAGTCACATTTTTACTTTGGTGGCTGCATAGCTTCAATTTTACAGCTTAATTTTTGGAGTTGCATTAGCCACATGGAGAAGTCATACTAGAAACTCGTTAAAAATGTAGTATGTGGCTTTCTGTGTTGCTTATAAGATTTAGATCATATTAAATTATAAAGGCATAAAACCCTTCTAAACAGTGAATTTTCTATCAATCCTGAGAAATCATAGATCAAAACAGAACAACAAAAGTCTATCTGGTCACACTGCACTGTGGGTTTTCCCCCACTTCCTCCACATCTGTCTCCCCTTCTTCCTGGGAAACATGGCTGCTGTGATCTGAGAGACCAAAACAGACACCCCTTTATCCACGAAGTTAGACCCCAAAGTTACGGGAACAAAGTTACCTACAGGTTGGAGGCCAGCTGGCAGGGTAAACTCTAAAATCCTACGACTAAACTCCCTAACAATAGGAGCCATCGGCTCGGATTTACAACTCACACCCCTCCAACTCTTAATTGTGGAAAGGACATGCATTGCAAGCATTCCTTCTGTATGATTCTTTCAGCCGCCTTCTAAAGACCGTGCACCAACGGGCTTTGTGTCTTACAGTCCACCTTTTGTTGAAAAGAGCCAAGTGCCATCTCATTTTAATGCTAAAACCCTGCCCCAAAGTGCACATGGGCTATATGTTACATTTATGTTTACCCATCACATGTACTTGACTCCCCTCAAACATGTGTATAGCTTTTCCCCCAAAACTGCTGAATGTGTATGACTATTGTGTGATACGGGCCCTGCGAGGCATAAAACCCAACCTCTCCTGCCCCACTTGGAAGAGAGAGCACCTTTGGTCTGTGCGAGAGACTGTCTCTTCCTGGCTTGCAAACTGATATCCCCAGTAAAGCTCTCCTTTCTACTATTTATCCATCCTGATGGTCTTTGGACAACATTGTGTAGCTAGAAAATAATTTTCCAGCTTCTCTCAGACATCGTGTGGCCAGGTATTGAAATTCAGTCTAATGGAATGTGAGCAGTCATCTGTCCTTGCACTTGGCCATGTTTCCTGTCGCCATTGGCTGGAAAATGTACATAGCAGTGAGCTGGCTCTGACAAAGACAATGACAATAATGCCCTCGTGGGCCGGCAGGGCAACGAGACCAAAGCACTTGGTTCCCTGAATAACCCAGTGGAGAAGAGGCACCCTGGCAGCCTAGACCAGCTGCTCTGTCACATGAAAGAGGCATACGTCCTATGTTTAACATACCGAATTTCGGGTTTTCACTGTAATTTAACTGAGCCTTTCCTCTAATACATCTGTTAATGATAGAGCCACAAAAGTTGCATCTGAAATTTAATTTGTAAAACAAATATAAACAACCTGGCTGCCTTTTCCGTTCCTCTGAAGAAAGCGTCATGAGCTCTCATTAGTTCCTGTGACCTGGGCTTCTGCTACATTCTTTGATTTGCTCCTCACGGGAAGGCTGGGAGGAGGGAGGAGCAGCCATCATGACATTTGCTTCCAGAGTCATCCTGGGAAGCACGTTTAGAGCAACGCCAGTCATGTCATTCGCCTTCCATTGTCCATATAGCTTCAATGACCCCTAAGTGTCTTCTGAGGCCCAGATCAAATATCACCACCTCTTCCAGAAATAATATTTTGACTTTTTCAGCGAGGAAAAAACTTCTCATATTTTTTTAAATGCAAAATGAATCACACAGAACTATGTACAGAATTATCTCTGTACATGGGACTTCACAGCATTTATTAATAATTACATATATATTTTCTTCACTTCCCTCTATTAAAATGTAAGCTTCCTCTATGTCTGGTTTATTTTGCAGTGTTCACAGTGTTTTGCATGTACTTAGAGCAACATAAATTGATTGTTATACTGAATGAGTAACTTCCCATTTATTAAATAATAAAACAGTTCTTACTATGCTTAAGGAAACAACATAATAATGTATCTTAAATGTAAAAAAAAAAATTTCACACTCATCTAGAAGCCATATCAACTACTACTGTCAGAGGCGTTTGAACCAGAGAGACTCCATCTTGAACAGGGGCTGGGTAAAAGGAAGCTGAGCCCTGCTGGGCTGCATTCCCAGGAGGTTAGGCATTCTTAGTCACAGGGTGAGACAGGAGGTCGGCAAAAGATACAGGTCACAAAGACTTGGTTGATAAAACAGGTTGCAGTAAAGAAGCTGGCCAAAACCTTCAAAAACCAAGATGGTGATGAAAGTGACCTCAGGTCCTCCTCACTGCTCATTATATGCTAATTACAATGCATTAGCATGCTAAAAGACACGCCCACCAGCACCACGACAGTTTACGAATGCCATGGCAACATCAGGAAGTTACCCTATATGGTCTAAAAAGGGGAGGGACCCTCAGTTCCAGGAAATCTCCATCCCTTTCCCAGAAAACTCATGACTAATTCACTCCTTGTTTAGCATATAATCAAGAAATAACTGTAAGTATATTCAGTCAAGCAGCCCATGTTGCTGCTCTGCCTATGGAGTAGCCATTGTTTACTGTTTTACTTTCTTAACCCCTTTCACTTTATGGACTGGCCCCAAATTCTTTCTTGTGCGAGATCCTAGAACTTTCTCTTTGGGTCTGGATAGGGACCCCTTTCCGGTAACTGCTGCTACTACTATTGATGATTTGGCCATTCATCCGAGACACACCTAGATGATATTAATATCAGGTAGAAATAATTGTTTTCATTAAATTGAACAACACCATGTCTTTTCAACTGTTTTTTGATAAAAGTTTTAAAAGGCAAGAACATGAGTCTGTTACAGACTCTAGAAACATTATGTTGTTTGCCACAAAAAGATCAGACTGATCTGATTTCAGTGGGAAAATCTATAAGCAATTTTAAAAATTGTGTCTGATATTTACTCAGTGGCTATCTTATTTACTAGGATTTGTAAGATCAAATCATGTGTTACCTACCAAATTGAGGTGTAGTAGACTTGCGATTGATTCTGAAGTTAACATTAGGGCCAGCTATCAAATCTGAGAGTCAGTTGATCCTTACCAGCTGAGCTCCAGCTTAATTAGAACATGGAGATATATATATATATATATATATAATTTAAAAAACATATCCTTAATACTTAAAAGCTTCGGAACCAGAAAAAGAAGTCTCAAGGAGGCTTAATAATACATTTGTGGATTTTATGTTCTCGATTCTCAAATGCTCGTATTTGAAAGTATTGTAGTAAATCTGACAAATAATAAAATATAGTAAATATTATCTTGCCCTAATATTCTAAATGCCAACTTGCTCTAAGGGTAAAGAAATGTATGCTCTTCAACTGATTATGTGAATGAGATAGTATTACATTATAAAATCATCGAATTATTTTTTCTCAAGCTGTGATATTATAATGTATATATTTTGGGTTTTGTCCATGATTCCTGGCTCTCAGCTCCTGGAACCCTTGTATTCCCTAAGTGACTAGAGAATATCTTTTGTTAAAGTATTTGGTCTTTTATCCTTGGTTCCTAAGCAATAAAAGTGATAGACAGCTTCTGTTATTTACAACAAGCTTTTTCAAGCACACCTGAGCCTACGTTAATGAGGTGATTTTTGGAAAACTCTTAGATACCACAAGATGGGGGTGGGAGCCGGGTGCCAGGGGAAGCAGCCATTTGCTCAAAGGGTTGGAACTTTTAATCCCAGGTCACCCAAACTCTGGGGAAGGTAGAGGGGTTGAACATTAAGTTGATCACCAATGGCCTTTAATCAATCTTGCCTATGTAATGAAGCTTCCATAAAAACCCAAGAGGCATGGAGTTGGAGAACTTCTGGATAGCTGAACACATGAAGGTTCTGGAGGGTTGACGTCCCTCCCCACATACCTCTCCCTTCTGTATGCATCTCTCCATCTGTATCCTTTGTAATATCCTTTAGAATAAACCAGTACATGTAAGTAAGTGTTTCCCTGAGTGCTGTGAGCTGCCCTAGCAAATTAATTGAAGCCAGAGGGAGTGTCTGGGAAATGCAATTTTAGCCGGTTGGTCAGAAGTGCAGGTAGAACTACCTGGGGCTTGCTGTTGTCATCAGAAATTTGGCAGTGGGGGGTGATCTTTGGGACTGAGCCCTCAACCTGTGGGATCTGACTGTCGCAAGGTAGATGGTGGCAGAATTGAACTGAATTACCGAACACCCAGCTTGAGACTGCTGCAGAATTGATTGCTTGCTTGCTGGTGGGGAGAAACCCCTACAGATTTGGTCACAGAAGTATTCTGTGTTGATTGCTGTGGTGTGAGAGCAGAGGAAAAACAGTTCGGTTTTTTCCTCTCATAAATTTATTTCTTATACTTGTGGGACTGGAAGAAAGTGAGTTTGACATTCAGAAGCAATATTTCATAGCTGAGTGAATTTATACAAGTTACTTAACCTTTCTGAGCCTCTGTTCCTATATCCTTGAAGATTGGGATGATAACACCTACATAGAATGTTAGTATAAAGCGTATATGTGAAATTGCATGCAAAATACCCATTGCAGGCCTGGAACAGCAGACACTCATTATATATAAAGCCCTCTGATATTTCTACATGGTAGGAAAGAAAATTGGTGTTCTTCTACTCATTTTGACTCCCCAGGGACCTCATTTAGCATATAGTAGGTGGTTAAAAATTATGTGCGTTTTATTTTTGAATGAATAAATATATTCATATTTTGAAATAATCTTTGCATTTTGTAATTTTTAAATAAAATTTGCTAATTTTATAAAATATACTTATAGTTTAATAATATGTAATTTGAATGAATACTTGTATTTTCTAATGAGTAGATCTTTGGAAAAAATCAAATTCTCTCTCATTCTGTCTCATCATTAACTTATATTTCTTTCCTTCTTTCCTGTTAGCATTTGAAACACTTTTGAGTATATACATTTGTTTGAACAGCAAGCAAAGACATCTGAAATCCATGTCTTGAGTCTTGGCATTCAAGATATTAAGCTTTTCCCTAAAGTGTCATTACTAAAATACTATCGTACTGGTATTAGGATTGAACGATTTGATGAATGAACACAATAGATAGTCTTGAACTACATCTTAGCCTTTAGTAATCACAAGCCATCACAAACCAAGGGACAAAGAATAAATCATTAAAAAATGGTTTGAAAGGCTGGGTGCGGTGGCTCACGCCTGTAATCCCAGCATTTTGGGAGGCTGAGGTGGGTGGATCACGAGGTCAGGAGATCGAGACCATCCTGGCTAACACAGTGAAACTCTGCCTCTACTAAAAAAAAAAAAAAAATACAAAAAATTAGCTGGGCGTGGTGGTGGACGCCTGTAGTCCCAGCTATTCGGGAGGCTTAGGCAGGAGAATGGCATGAACCTAGGAGGTGGAGCTTGCAGTGAGCTGAGATTGCACTACTGCACTCCAGCCTGGGTGACAGAGTAAGACCCCGTCTAAAAAAAAAAAAAAAAAAAAGAATGTGAATGTCAGATCCTTATTTTGCAGTTTTAAATGGTGTAAAAATGTATGTAAAATTCATATGAAGACATAAACCAGGTTGCAGGGAAAGATGGCAATTTGCATGTGTATTTTTAATACTTTTCTTTCCTGATGTCCCGTAAACATCAGTAAAAATACAAGGATAGGAAGAGTGAGAAAAGAGAGAATACCGCAGAATTTTGGAGGCTAAAAAGCAAAAGATGGGCAGTAATGTATTTTGTAGGCCCAGGGATGCTAAACGCTAAGCTGAACATTGGGAAAGCTGTGAAGCAGCCTTGATTTGTCCTGCACAATAGCCTGAGTCTAGAGGTTTACTCTCTGGAGGGTAAAATACAGGAATTCCAGACTGGGGGGACCCCGAACACAGTAGAGAGTAGAGTTACCTTTCACCAAACTGGAATTAAAGAAATAGGTATATATCGAATGCTGAGAACACCTCTTTCCTTCCCATCACTTTCGTTACTCCCTGAAAGGTGGCAATCTGGCCTTTATCCCTCAGACAGAACAATAATAGAGAATTTTGTGTATATTCTGATCTGCCAGGAATGAAACACCAAAAATATCTGACATGAAATCGCAATAAAAGGCAGCCCGATTTCCCCAGAGTCAAGTTCAAAGTCAGTATACCTTCCTTAAATGAGTAGAATTTTCATTTAGTATTTTAGTCTCCAAATTTTAAATATGAATAGTCAACCAATTATCTAGCAAAGCTTTTAGTATAAAAGATAGAGGTCAAAACTAACAAACAAAATCCCCCCAAATCAGTCACTGTGTGGGCAGAGGAAATCTTTAAAATATATGAATTATCTTACAGAGATAAAAAAGATATTTTATTTATGAAACAAAAGCAACGTGTTATTAAAAATAAGTTACTTTAGAAAACAAAGAGCTTTTGGAAATTGCAAATATGATGGCAGAAATGAAAAACTCAATAGAATATTAGAAAATAAAATTGAGATAATTTGAGTTGGAAGATAGGCAAATACTTAGAGAACTAGTCCAGGAGGTATGATACCAAGAGAGAAAATGGACAAGAGATAGCCATTATTAAGTCAGAAGACTTGAGATTTTACTCTAATTGAAGACAAACGAGTTATGCTTACAACAGATTTGAATACATATGTTGATAGAAGATGCAACATCCCTGAATCAGAAAAACAAATCATTTATTACCCATAACAAAACCAGCACTTGGAAAAGTTCTTTTGTGGGTTCTCTAAGCTCCAAACGCCACAGGGCAACATGAAGGGAACTGGATTTTGCCGGCATGTGCGGTAAGGTGAACCAGTGGAGAAGCATCTCATATTTTACATGACTCTGAGCTTTTATAGGCCTGCTGGCACATCTGCTCATTCTCTCTTCCAGAAAGAAAGAGATTGCTCATTATCCTGAAATGTAAACAAATACCTCCAGGGGAAAAAGGTAGACGGCTCTTCTTTACCACTTTAGGATGTCTCTTTAGAGGGATACACTATCTCTAGTTTCTAAAGTTTGCTAATAAAAAATGTTCTTTTCTCAGAATGTCCAGACTTTGCAGGTCTGAAGTATCAAAAACCCATTGAGAATTGTCTTCCCACAACCATCAATAAAATAATTCAATAAAATTTCCAGAATCCACTTAGTTCCCTGCCCACTAGATGAATATAGAACATTACTGGTGCACATCACTGTGAAACTTAAGAACTTGTAAATAAGCCAAATTTCAACAAGATTTCAGAGAGACAAAAACTTTTCATACATAAAGTCAGAACAAGTTTTGAACTGCAACACAGAAAACTAGTGACAATAAAACAACACCTTTCAATATCCTGAAGGAAAAGTGTTTCCAAATTAGAGTTCTATACCCAGCTAAATGATCCATCAACTGGGGACAGAATAAAGGTATTTTCAGATATCCAACAGAAATACATTTACCTCCATGTTCCTTTCTGATTAAGCTACTGGGGAATGTGCTCTACCAAAAAGAGAAAGAAAAATCATGAAAATGAAGAAATGGACTCCAAGAAATAAAAAAAAGCCATCACAGAAGAAAGCCATCAAGAATTCAAAGGAGGATAATGAATGGAGATTCTAAGAAGACAGGGTCACACGAGATGAAGTAGACAGTCAGTCTGGATTGCTTCAGAGATTTAAGAGACAATTCCGAGGGCTGACTTCACCAGCATACTCAACATCATTGTACAATCATTGAAATTAAGGACAGAATGCCTGGTTGAGTCTGATCTAGACCAGTACTTTATTTATCTTGATGATTTGCTGATGACATTTCTAGTGTCCCCTCCATGTCCCTGTTTTCTGGCTTAGTAGAACACACATTTTATCGAGTCAGTGTTGTGCTGTAATTAAGTCCTGAGAGAGGAGGTAGGCCACAGTAAGCTCAGAAGCAAAAATATATGGAGCAGCTTCCTTCCCTCATAGTGGTTCCACAGTCCATCTAGCCTGGCCCATTGTGGTCCTTCTAGACCCCTACACACGATGAGTCCTGTGCTTACCAAGACTCACCTATGGCTTTTCCCAGTGACTTCCCCAGAGTGTGTTGCTGAGTATCTGCAGCCATTAAAAATCACACTTTTGAGGAATATTTAAGAATAGAGAAGATAATTAATCATCATGAAATATAAAGATTGAATAAAGGAGACAGATTGTATCCGCACTATTATCACAATTTCATTTTAAAATGTACTATATAGATACAATATATATATACAATAAAATATATTATGAGTAATTTTAATTTCATTCTTTATGCTTTTCTGCATTTTCCATGTTTCCTACTAGAAGTAATGATTAACTTTCAAATTAGAAAAACATATTAGACACAACTACTCAAAAAAAACAAATCTCTGATCCTTATGATACTTCTAGCTACAGACTTCCTTTTCTTTTCCTTTAAAATTATGTTTCCTTGAAAGAGTGGTCTATAGTCAATGTCTCCAATTCCAACCCTCCCACTCACTGCTGAACTTCATCGCAATAGAGTTTCTATCCATACACTCCACAGGATATACTCTGGCAATTGTCATCGTTGGAGGATATTCTTAAGTCTTCATGTAATTTCACCTAGGACTTTCATCCAGCCAGTATTTATTGAGTGCTTACTATGTGCCATGAACTGGTCTAGACTTTTGACACCAGTGACCTCTTTCTTCTTCTTAAAACACCCATTTCCCTTGGATTCCATTATGCCCTGATCCCCAGTTCTGCTACCCTTCCATTCTTTCTATGTGTCCTTTGAATCTCTTCACACTAGCCTGACAGTTGTGGCTTCCTAGAGGTATTTCATGATCTTCTTTTTCATCTCAGTTTACAAACCCTTGCATACATGGATTACATTCACTCTGCAGCCTCATCACTGTCTACCGTTGACTCTAAATTTTTTTTTATGTCCTGTTAGATTGCTCCTCAGATCTCCCAACCAAATACTGACCAGCCTTAGTGGTAAGTCCATATGCATCTCCCACGGGCACTACTGCATCAGCACATCCTAACTGAATGTGGGATGTGTTTTCCTATCCTATATTTTCTAAGTCAGTGACAGCCACACCATCTACCCCATAGTCTAAGCCAAGAGGCTACACACTATCTTGTACTTCTTGCTTTTACGTATCGTTATTGCCCACACTAGGCCACCAGGTCTATTAACTTTGCCTTTTTGAAATCTTTGTAATTACTCCCTTTCTGCTATCCCTACCTAGGTTTGACTTCCATCTTCACTGGCTGCATTCCTCTTCCTCCCCAGATCTTACCCTACCCACTCCACTTCTATACGACTGCCAGAGTGAGCATTCCATCATGTAAATTTGACCATGTGGAGGGAGGGGCTGACTTAAAAAGAAGCAAGACATGAGCTCAGCTTTCAGGATAAGGGTTGAACTTCAGGCCATGACATTCACAACTCTACCTTGACCTTGCTTCTTTCCTCAACATCGTCTCCTGCCAATCTTACTCTCCAGCCTTCCAGAATGATAGTTTACATATCTTCTTGCCTCTCTGCCTTTGTACATAATGCTCCCCCGTCCTGGAATGACCTTTTTTGTTACCCTTGGTATTTATCTGAATGCTATTCATCAGTCATAAATTCAGGAGTTGGTTCATCAGAGACGCTGTCCCTGACTCTGCCTTCATGCTCATCTGGATCAGGCATCTCTCCTATGTGCTTCTGGCAGGCCCTGTTTTGGCATCAGTCTCTCAGATCCTGGCCACCTTCACTTCACTGAAACCTTGTTTCAGTGATGGATCTTTTGCTAGATCTTCTCCTGAGAGATTTCCTTCAGAATTAGTTTATGACTCACACAAGAAAACTTACCTTTATGGTCCGACCCCATTTCTTTTTCAAAAATAAAATTGCCCAGTGTGATCACCAAAATTATTTCACAGATTTGACATTGAATAACTTTTGGCTATTTCAAAAAATTCAAATATGCTTTCAAAGGACAAAGACTTCCTCCCACTGAGAATATTCAAAAGACTATTGTCAGATGTAAGAATTCTTGAGTGTTTGTTAAAAAAAAATCAGTCAAAGGACTTTATAGTTTTAAATGTACACATGCCACCCAATACATATTTCAATACAAAATCATCTAAAATACAGCTTGTCAATGAAAAATCCAAGCTAATTTTTAATTTCAGAAAATGAATGCCCTGTATAAATACTTTCAATCAGTGGGTGAGGGAAAAATGTTATAAAAATGTAGCCTGTAACACCACGCATAACTGGAATGTAATACTGTTACACATCAAAATAATCACAGTAAGGATACATGAAATAAAAAATGACATCAAATAGGAATATCTTGGGAGAATTATAATATTGGCTTAGAATATTAATGGGAAAATGTAACAGGACTAACTTGTAATTTTAATTCATTGTTCTCTGTGTTTATTCTTAGTCTATTATCAAAATAATGCCATGGAAACTGTTATTTGTTAGTAGTATTTTTTCTCAAAGAATGCGATTCTGTTTCAGAAGAGGAGAAAAAGAGTGAAATACTGATTTCGAAGTATTTGTTGCTCAATATTTGAATATTTTAATCTAAATATATGATAAAAATTAGAATACATATATGATCCAGCTTCATAAAGAGTTGTTCTCAGAAAATAGTTATCCAGCACATTAAGGTATCAAGGTCTTTGGAGAATGTCACACAGTAGAGGCATTGCCTTAATATAAAACAAATGAAACATGCATGCAGTAGGCACATAATACATATTTGTGAAATTGAATACCAAATACGAATCCAAGGAGGTGGCTGTGAATCAGCAAAGAGACCCAGAGGTATTTACAGAGTCATTACTTCCAAGATTCCAGATTTCATTTTAATGAGCATCAAGGCATCATTTAAATTCTGTGTAAGTTGAATTTATGATAGAGACCATTGCTTACAATTACATGTTATGTTATCTTCTATCACTTGGAAATACTACTGTCTGCCCTGGGCTGAATGTTTGAATCCCCCCAAATTCATGTGTTTTAACCTTAACCCCCAAGGTGATGGGATTAGGATGTGGGGCCTTTGGGAGATAATTAGGTCATAAGGGCTCTGCCTTCATGAATGGGATTAGTGCCCTTCTGAAAGAGGCCGCAAGGAGCCCTTTTGCGCTTCCACCATCTGAGGACACAGTGAGTCGGCATAGCCTATGAGGAAGAAAGCCTTCACCAGACACTGAATCTGCTGGTGTTTTGATCTCGGACTTCCCATCTCCAGAACCATGAGAAATAAATGTCTGTTGTTTATAAGCCACCCAGTTTGTGGTACTTTGTTATAGCATCCCAATTGATGAAGATAGTATCCAAGCCCTTTCAGCATGATTTAGAACTTTTTTGGTTGGGGCATGCAGATTTTCTAAGGAGAATCCTGACGCCTGAATTACATATATATATTTTTTCATTTATATTTACATATATGAAATAAAGGAGAAACTATGGCCATGCATAAGCGGTGTCTGTTTTACTGTACCTTTAATGAACACATAGCTAAGGGCTACAGTTTCCTACAGCTGATTATACAAAGATGAAAGCAAAACTAATCCTTGCCTTCAGGAATGTCCAGAGGGTCAGCTGGACATATTCCACTACAATTTAACAGAGCGAAACAAAGAAAAAAAATGTGAGATTACAGATAAGAGGCTGACCCAGGTAAGCCTAGAAACTCTGGAATAATTGACAGTCATCTTACATTTATGAACCTAAATATGCAATTTCCATTGCGATCAAACCCTTGGTAAGCTTTGGATTAATTCTGAATTCAAATCCTGGCTTCATCTCTTACTAGCTGTAGCATTGGACATACAATAGGTGCTTAGCAAATTAGGCTAAAATCCACTATAGGAGGTAAAAAGAGACATAATCATGGGCTATGGAGGTTTGAGAAGACTTAATGGGTGACATGGGACTCAAACTGAACCTTGGGTGACATGTAAGAATTAGGTAGACTGAGTTTTTCATACGACATTTTGCTTATGTGGAAGAAATAAAGTTTCAGTGACGGGTACATGCATGGTTTATGATCCAAAAGCAGTCAGCTATAGAGGTTTCATGCTAAGAAGAAAAAGATCCAATTTCAAGATCACAGGAAATCTTTGAATGTTATTTCATAAAAGATTGGCATCATGTCTTTCCAGACTTGTATTCTTCCATTCTTTTATACTCCTCACTAATTTCTTTCAAACATACATTCAGATATATTTAACTGAATGTAATATTTTGCCAGCATTTATGATTACTTCCTTTTAGTTCTTTTATTAAGGAAAAACACAATATTATGTAGAATTCACAGCCCAGTTTTCTCAGTTAGCAAGTTATCTGATGTATCTTGCAGTAAACCAGCATCCAGAAGAGGCATTTTTCTGCTATAAGAAGAGAACAGTTTAAGATTTTGAACCATACGATCTTGCACTATTCACATCTTATCCTGCGAAGGGATGGAAATAAGTTAATTCATCTTACTCCAATACATTATCTCTACTTCCCTCCTGCACAATGTTTTATTTTTTTAAATACAATTGAATTGGTTTTTGTGCCACATCCTTCAGTAAGGAGGAATAGATACACATTCTAGACAGAGATATACCAGAGGCAAACAATACCTCTGCAAAGTTCACAAGAGATTTATCACAATAAAAGGGGCCAGAAGAATCTGGACATTTCTAGGTTACTGTGCTATTCCCTACAGCTATTCTCTAACCATCTCAGACAGGCTGACAGAAACTATTGTTACAACTTCCGCTGGTGTCGTATTTATATACCATATTGGTTAGACTGCAAGACCTCAGGAAAGGCAGGCACTATAATGTGCTCTTTCAATTTGCACACAGAAACTTTAAGAGTCTATTATCTGGTTTACTTACAGTGCCTATCAGCATCACTAAAAAATAGAAAATGGAACCATCAGGTTGAAAGTAAAAGAGTGTCTGTTGTGTATAGAATAAAAGAAAAACGTAAAATATCTCTACTAGGACATTTGTACACCCCGTGATCATCGCCTGCAATTTTCTCTCTGACATGAAAAAGTTTGTCACGGACAAAGAAATAAAGACAGAACTCCTATTACATGGGGACCTGTCAATAATTGTGCATCCACATTCAACTCCTAGATCATTCACATACTTCTACTGTGCCATTCAGCAAGGGGCTCGGCAATGAAATAATTATGTGAATGATCTTGCTTGCATAAATTCCTGTTTACTTAGAAGTCAGCAGGCAACTTCTAGATTCAAATCCATACATCCCTTAGCACATGATATGTGCTAAGGGATCAAAATCAAATCAAAGCTCTAAGACTCAGTATCAGGAGTGGCTAAAAGACTAGTACATTCCGTGCTTCTGCTTATCCACCAAAGTTGGCAAGAATATGTGCTAATAATCCCAAACTGAAAGAAATATTCTGAGAAACAGTTTTTGTTGGTGAGGTATTGGGGGAGTGGACCCTGAGGTGGGGTGGAGAAAGGAGAATTCATATGTGTTATGATATCAACTGATGAAATTTCTTGTTTTCACCCCAGCTTTTGATATTTTTCTGTTATTGTTTTGATAAACTCTACATAAATAAGTTAACCCTGTATAATATTGATTACCCTCTAATGAGGACTTACTTTGTGTCAGTTCTAAGTGTTTTATACATGTTATCTCATTTAATTCTCACAAAGCCTTTTGATGTAGACTCCATTTTTATGACTCTGATTTTACAGATTACCAACTGAAGGTACAGAGAAGTTAAGAAAAAATAGTCCAAGGTACATAGCTAGTAGATGGGAGATCTGGGATTCAAACCCAGGAAGCCTGATTTACGTGCAACTAGACTTGTGCTAGTCAGTGTTGCAGGCAGAGCCATGGAGGGCTACTGAGCAATTAAAATATGGCCGATCGGAATTGAGATAGGTACTACCTGTGTAAAACAGACACAGGACTTCACTAAGTAAGAAAAACAATGGCAATGGCCGGGCGCGGTGGCTCATGCCTGTAATCCCAGCACTTTGGGAGGCCAAGGCGGGTGGATCACGAGGTCAGGAGATTGAGACCATCCTGGCTAACACGGTGAAACCCCATCTCTACTAAAAATACAAAAAAATAGCCGGGCGAGGTGGCGGGCGCCTGTAGTCCCAGCTACTCGGGAGGCTGAGGCAGGATAATGGCGTGAACCCCGGGGGGCAGAGCCTGCAGTGAGCCGAGATTGCACCACTGCACTCCAGCCTGGGCGACAGCGAGACTCCGTCTCAAAAAAAAAAAAAAAAAGAATGTACTATATCTCATCAATAACTTTTATATTTGATTACATGCTTAAATAATATTTTGGATATATTGGGTTAATGGCATATTATAATTAATTTAATTAATAGACAATATAATGCATATATTACTTTATTAAAATTGGTTTCTTTTTACTTCTTTAATGTGGTTACTAGGAAATTTTAAATTATGTATGTGCCTAAGATTATATTTCTAATGATAGCTCTTGTCTAGACTCTTAACTACTTTGGAATATTGCTCTTAAAATCCGTAAATTTTAATCCAAACATAGATGCTTCCTTTATTTTTATTGTACATTTTGTTAGCTTGTTACATATGAATGGTAGTATAATTTCTTCAAGTTTAAAAATGTAAACTGAGCCTTTACATAAAACCATGCAAGGGACTAACTGTAGGGACATTAGCTATTTTCAAAGGTTGTTGATGGTCATATGACTGACGGACAGTGGAGTCAAGCATGATCTGTATGAGGAATAAGTGTGATCCTATTATTATCTGTGGGGGCACTAAGAAAAATATTAAGCATCTTATCACCAATATCTATTAAGTACTTACAAGTCAAGCATTTGCCAAGCCAGTGCCATCAATAGAGTTGGTACTGCCCACCACCCAGATTGGAGTGCAGTGGTGTGAACATAGCTCAATGCAGCCTCCACCTCCCAGGCTTCAAGTGATCTTCCCACCCCAGCCTCCCAAGTAGCTGGGACTACAGGCACGTGCCACCACACCCCGCTAATTTTTTTTTCTAACTTCTTTGTAGAGATGAGGTCCTATCCTGTTGGCCAGATTGGTCTTGAACTTCTGGCCTCAAGTGCTCCCCCTGCCTTGGCCTCCCAAGGTGTTGGGATTATAGGCATGAGCCACCGCACCTGGCCGCAAGTTAAAATTTTCAGTGCACCATCTCACAGCATTTTGGAAATTTGTGGGTACCTTTTTGTTGTCCCAGTGATTGATAGGAGGTCCTGACATTTAGTGGAAAGATGCCAGTGGTACAAGAAATCTTGCGTCATTTCTACCCAGTGAAGAATCTCACTGCCTACCCATATAGATAAAAAAGCATTTTACAATCGTTTCAGCCTAATTGTAGTTATTTTGTTGTTTGGGATAGGATCTCTTTGTCTTGAATTATTAAAGAAACACGAATTTAGGAATAATGGATTTTTTCCATAAAAGTATAATATTTGTAAACGATTTTGAATCACCAGCTAAGAGGAAGTTAAGTATTTACATATGCATTGATCCTATATCTGAGAATTCCCAGTTTGAGGAATGTATCCCAATAGTACTAGATTAGCAAGACTAGTAAAAGAAATATACACAAGGCTATTCACTGCAGTACTGTGTGTAACATCTAAATACTTAAACAACTCAAATGTGCATCATTTGAACTGGTGGGACAAACTCTGGTACATCATCACAGTGGAGTACTATGCAGCTACAAAGAGAAATAGAACTTCTCTATTGCTGAGGTGACTGCCATAGTAGAGTCTTAAGTGAAAGAACGAAGTAAAGAATAATGTATACAGTAGTGGTTCTCAAAGTGTGGGATTAAACTGAAGATTCCAGACCCTGCTCTACCATGCATAATTAAGAAAATGGGCAAATATTGGTAACCCTCAGTTCTTTTTCCCAGTGGAATATGCCAGCAAAATCTTAAAGAATTATCTGTGAATGTATTTTTCAAAGTGCTATAAAACAATTAGTTGGTATTAATATTGAGTTCATTGCTTCTGAGAACTTCAATAGAAATGAACGCTCATCTCTTTGTAGATTTTAAAACTTTGCGAAGTTTCCTAAACTAGAATCTCACAGGCAATAAATATATTTTATTTGTCTTTGTTCTACTTTTTTTGCATAGATGGTTGTCAATAAATATTCATTGAAAAAATAAAAGATAAACAAATAAGAATGGTGTTACGTTGCATATATTTATAAATGTTTAAATTTTCATCAAAAAAGAATTCCAGCATCACATCCACATTTTTAACAGAAAGAGCTGGCCTATGGAGGGAGGAATGGACTTCATTCACCTCGGTGTGTTCTTAAAAGGAAGAGAAAGCAAGAAAATATATACTGGTCACAGACACAAGGTTGGCTTCTTCCTGAATTGTCAAACCACTTATAGGATAGGATGGTCTGGTCTGCAATCATGGCTCTGAGTCATCTGTTCCTCCAGTGAGCCTGAGGTTTTCTCTTTCTTTCTTTCTTTTTGAGATAGCGTCTTACTCTGTCATTCTGATACCCAGATTGGAGTGCAGTGGTGTGAACATAGCTCAATGCAGCCTCCACCTCCCAGGCTTCAAGTGATCCTCCCACCCCAGCCTCCCAAGTAGCTGGGACTACAGGCACGTGCCACCACACCCCGCTAATTTTTTTTTCTAACTTCTTTGTAGAGATGAGGTCCTATCCTGTTGGCCAGATTGGTCTTGAACTTCTGGCCTCAAGTGCTCCCCCTGCCTTGGCCTCCCAAGGTGTTGGGATTATAGGCATGAGCCACCGCACCTGGCCGCAAGTTAAAATTTTCAGTGCACCATCTCACATGCAATGAAATGTTCTCAGTGTTTCCCAAAGTGTCTTCTGAGGACCACTACGCCCAGCGGATGCTCTATGTAAAAAGGGCTTCTTCCTCAAGTAAGTTTATCTGAGGATACATGTGCCTCCCTCAGCAGGTCACGAAGCAGCTAGCATATGAAAGACCCCACAGAGTGTCTGTCTGAACTGGCGAAACTTATTTGATCCCAGCACCAGAATACTGACGTTCTGTAGGAAACGCTGGCTTGGCTAAGGCTACCTTGATCACCGTGAGCATTTAGAAATAAAAATGAAGTATGATAGGATAATAAAAAAAAATTGGCAATAACCAATCTACAGTTTTTCTGTGAGAATTTGAGAGCATAATTATGTATCTTGATATTAGGGAATAATTGAATTCTGAGATCAGAAGAAAGTATAGGGACATCTAGTCTACTGATTCTCAATCTTGGTGGCCCAAAACACAAGTAATATGGTGGTAATAATTAGTTATAAAGATGTGGCTGTTTTACGTCTTTTCGAGGGCAGGTGGTACTAAGTATTTACCAACACCAGGAGTGATTTCCAAATGTTCAAGGCACACGGAGGCCTTACTTTTGGTGGTAGTGACCAAGAAGATTTTCCCTCAACCAAGGTAAATGCTTCACAACAAAGGAGATACTACAATACCTCCTTTGACTTCCCTTAGGGCGATATGACTGACTGTGGTGAGGTTTAACTCCACCATCCCACATAATGGGGTTTCAAAAAGCATATATCTTTGTTCTTGACCAGCAACATTTAGGAGCTCACCAACTGTAAGAACCTGTTGGTGGCCTAACCAAGTCCATGCCTCCCATTTCTTCTCTGCAGATGAAGACCTGCTCTTCTTCAGGTGTTCACCCTCTTCCTTGTAGCAATGGGACCATGGAAAGTGACTCTTCTAGCAGTGACAAAGGCACACTTAGTTTCAACCAATCATTTTGCCTGTAATTATTTTTCACTTTTAGAAGGTGCCAGCAGTCTAATTTTGGTCCATGAGATGTGAGGACAAGTTGGCTGTGAGGTACTCTGGGAAAGGTTTCCTAGCTCTCAAAAATATAAAGAACAAATAATTCCCTTTTGTACCTGTGAATGTTCACAGTGATGATGGGATAGTTGGAGAGCAAAATAGAAAGAACTTGCTTCCTCTATGATGGTATTGAGTTAATGAATTAATCAATCCTGAAGCGCCCCTCTCTATCCCAACTTCTTGTGACATGAGAAAAGAAGTCCTCTTTTTAAACAAATCAATTTTTAGCTGAGGATTCTGTTACTTGCTAAAACTTTCTTACTGATATTTCCACAATTTTTAAAAGAGAAATTTTGTAATTTCTATTTTTAAAAAATCAGATATTTACTGTTATGAGAAAGATAAGCCAAGATCTTCATATAACATACATTGGTATAATAAACTGCAGTCCCGCTGCACTTATTAATTCTATCTGTTTCCCAAGAGAGGGAAAAATAAAACAATTAAACATGGACTGAGGGAGTAATAGGGGCTTATATTAGTCTATTCTCACATTGCTATGAAGAAATACCTGAGACTGGGCAATTTATAAATCAAAGAGGTTTAATTCGCACACCGTTCTGCAGGCTGTACAGGAAGCATGATGCTGGCATCTGCTATGCTTCTGGGGAGGCCCCAGGAAACTTACAATCATGGTGGAAGGCAAAGGGGGAGTGATGCCTCTCAAATGGCAGGAGTGAGAGCAAGAGAGTGGGGAGGTCCCACAAACTTAAACAACCAAATCTTGTGAGAACTCTATCATAAAAACACCAAGGGGATGATGCTAAACCATTTATGAAGGATCCACCCCCATGATCCAATCACCTCCCACCAGGATCCACCTCCAACATCAGGGATTATAATTCAACATGAGATTTGGGTGGGAACATAGATCCAAACCATATCAGGGCCTTAAAGTCTACAGAAGGTATCAGAACCCAAGGTCTGTCAATGCTCCTTCCTTTGATCTTGCTATTGACTGCGAACTGATTGGCTGGGGTTGGGGAGGAGTGAGGAAGAGGGAATAAATGAAATATTTTCTCTTTTGACTTAATACAAAGCTAAAAATGGGGAATTTGACCGATAATTGTATGTTTTGTATTTATACCATAATAAATATATCAAAACAAAAATAATGGGGATCACTATAAACATCTTCCTAGGGCTGACCACAGGCCAGGCTCTGTTCAAACACTACACATGATTCATTCATGTGCTCTTCACAACAACCCTTTGAGATAGGTTTCATTACCCACCCATCCTGCACAGCTGGTCAAACAAAGGCACGGAGATTGGAAAAGAAATTATCTAAGGTTACACAGCCAAGAGGAAGTGGGAGTGGGATTGGAACCTGGGCAAACTGCCTTCAAGGTCTGTGCTCAGAAACTTAACAATATTGCCTTCTAAGGAAATGCTGAGCTTAATGAGAGCAAGAATGGGAGGTCACCAAGTTGGGTTTCCTTTAACTTTGCAAGTTTGTAGATCACAAGGTAGGGGTCTTCCATTCATTCATTGACTTTATTGCTGATGTAGTTGAATTTTTATTTTATAACTGCCAACTCTTATTTTGTATTACTTTTAAAAATGTCAAATAGGATTGTTTTGTTTCTATTTGACATTTTCAAATAGATTCAGATTCAGAAGATCCAAGAACTGAAGCAGATCTTAATCCTAAAACACTTGGGTCTAGAAATAGTATTCTTGGCTCTCAGGAGTTCTGACTTACTCTATCCTTTCAGAGGCAGGCTTTCTATGTCCGTATGTGCTGTGGCCCTCCTGGAGGCACATAGTGGATTTAAACTGATATATGATTTATTGACGGAATGAGGGTATTTTTAGTATTTTCCCTCTCTAGAGATTCTAATTATTTGCAATAATTTCAATCACATTTATATTAGTTCTTGTGCATATGTGGCTTGTTGGATAGCCTAGCTTACTGCATAATTGCTTTGAACAGCTAGAATACAAAAGCCAAAGCATGTAAATTTGTAGCTATTTTAGCCCTAGGTAATTTTCCTAATGTAGAAAAGGTGGTTTATATTGTTCTACCCCATCCCAGTGAGGATTAACTGTATTTACTTAAATTCAGTAAACAATATACACATTATATTTAAAAGCACCCTTCTCTGATTGCCAATTAGAATCAGAGATGTCTCATATTTCTCCTCAGTTACTACCTTATTTCTCTTTTTTCTCCTTTCTTTCCTTTTCTTTCTTTTCTTTTCTTTTTTGAGACAGTCTCACTCTGTTGCCAGGCTGAAGTGCAGTGGCGAGATCTCAGCTCACTGCAACCTCTGCCTCCCAGGTTCAAGCGATTCTCCTGCCTCAGCCTCCCGCCTCCCCAGTAGCTGGGAATATTGGCACGTGCCAACATGCCCAGCTAATTTTTGTATTTTTAGTAGAGATGGGGTTTCATCATGTTGTCCAGGATGGTCTCGATCTCTTGACCTTGTGATCCGCCCGCCTCGGCCTCCCAAAGTTCTGAGATTACAGGTGTGAGCCACTGTGCCCAGCCTACCTCATTTCTTTGGTCTTCTTATAGGAATACCTTCATGTGGCCAGATCCAATGTGCTCTTCTCAGTCTGCATCTTATTTGGTCCTCGTCAGCATTTTTGAAGTTTACCACTCTCTCCTTTGAAATGCAATCTGACTTCCTGGAAAATGCTTTTCTGATTTTCTTCCTATGTATTGGCTCCTCTATCTTAATGGCTCTTGTTTTATTCCTCTAACTCCTCTTGGCCTCTAACTGGTGGTACCTCTGGGTTTAGTCCTCAAGCCTCTTCTCTGATTTCTATGTAGGTTCTTATCTGGCACCGTGGCATTAAAAACTATGTATGTGCTGATGGTTCTCTAATTTCTGTTTCTAAAGCCAACATGTCCCCAAGCTTAACTGTGAAATATCCCACTGCCCCGCCAACACTGGGATATTTAATATGCATGTCAAATTTAATGTGTCCAGAGTAAATTACTGATTCTTCCTGCTGCACCTCAAATACACTTCTTTTTCAGTCTCTCTAGCTCAGTAAAGGGCACTGCTCTTTACCAGTCATGCAAAACAAAAACCTGATTCATCCCTGATTTTCTCCTTTCTCCCATATGCTACTCCCAATCCATCAAAAAAATCTTCTGAATGCTACTTCAAAAAATAAGTCCTGAATCTAACCACTTTCCACCTTATCTGCGCTAATCTCTAGACTCCCAACTAGTCTCCCAGTTAATCTTGTTTCCATGGTTGTCCCCTCCTATGACCCACATCTGTGAAGCAGCCAGACCCTGTCCCTCCAATGTCCTGTATGTGATCTGGCCAGTGGCCACGCTTCTGTTCTCAATTTGTTGCTTCAGCCATGCTGGTATTGTTGATGACCATTCTTACCACAGCGCCTTTGCACTTGCAGTCTCTCAGCCTGGAATATTCTGCCTCCCTCCCATTACTCAGTCGTTGTTCAATATTAAACTTTTAGAGGCATTCCCAATAATGATCTCTATAATGGTCTCACACTTTCCTACCTCTCTATCCTCATGCCCTGGGGCTACTTTTCTTCATGGCACTCACTGACTTGTTACTATATATGTCTGTCACCCCAGTCTTCTCCAGCTAGAATAGGCATTGCTTGAAGTCAACAACGTATCTCTTGTGTCCTCTGCATCCTACTGTGTAGCAGGCAAAACAATACCTGCTACACAGTAGGCATTCAAATACTTGATGCATAAGGAATCTAGGAAACTTTGAATAAATAATTTAGATTGATTAATATGTAGTGTCTTCTATAAATACTACTGGAAACACAACTTTCCTTTATATCTGTATTCCTCCTCAACATACACAGCTTTTGTGAGTATTATTACAGACTTAGTGGTTTTTATAAATTCTCCTTACTTCAATTGACTATTTGTTTTCTATTTAATACTCAAATGGCAGCAATTTTGGAAGTTCTTTTAAGTTGGATTCTTTCTACATTTTAGCCCTATCTCAGATACTTTTGAAATTATCCTTGCTTTTTGGCAACCCAGAACATTCTAGGCCTATCTTGATGTTGCTGACTGCAAACATGGCATCACCTATCCTCCAAAGACTCTCATTTCTTTAAGGCAGTGGTTCTTCAGCATGGCTACACATTAGAATCACCTGGGAGCTTTAAAAAATCCTTAGACCACTCAGATCAGAATCTCTGGCAACAGGATCCATGTATCAGTACTTTTTTAAAAAGGCATAGCCAAGATTGAGAACATTGCTGGGGACTTAGATCAGGAGAATAATAAGGTCGTATTTGATTTTCATAGAGTGTTGGTTTTAAGACCAAACAAAAATATCCTTCAGTTGTTTTAGAG
Source organism: Symphalangus syndactylus (assembly GCF_028878055.3). NCBI lineage: Eukaryota > Metazoa > Chordata > Mammalia > Primates > Hylobatidae > Symphalangus > Symphalangus syndactylus. The sequence goes on along the minus strand of NC_072426.2, from coordinate 154,897,929 downwards.
ACAGAACAAGACAAAACCAAAGAACGCCAAACAACCCCCCAGAACCCCAAACCCAAACCTTTTCTTCCTGAAGGTTGAATTGATGTTCATGTTTTCTTTGTAACTTATTCAACTAAGTTTTCTCTTATCTTGTTCTAATATAAAACATTAAAATTTATAGGTACTTCTAAAGGTACCAGTTTGTCTAATCTGGCAATATGATGCTACATATTGTCAAACCAAATTATGTCTGTAAATTATTATTTAAAATAATGAAAGCATGCCATTTTCTTAAACCTAATTATATCTTATCAAAATATATCTATAAATCACTATTTTGCCATTCCATTTAGGGCTTAAGAACAATTAGCCTATGCTATAATTAGACAAGAATATTTAAGCAAAATATATGTGAGGATTACAACATGATATATAAAACTTTTTAAGATTATTGACCAACTGTTTTCACCCACTTCAATATACTTTCTGGAATGAAATGAAAAGCAAAATCATAGGTAACATGTTGAGAATTTTTAATAGCTTTGAAGGCATCAATAGAAACAATCTCACTAATTAATCATTTGCTGCAAACAGAAAAAAAAGACTAAGAATTATTATGTATTTTTTCACGTCTGCTATATCCTTTATTTTTTCCATAATTTATCTTTTCTTTATCCTTTTATGAATCAATTACTGGATTCTATTAAAATCCATGAGATATGCATAGCAAACTGTATATGCTAATTTTCTGTTTGTACTTAACACAGCATTTAGACCAATAAATCCTTCATAACAGTGGTTAAAAGGATTCAAAACAGGCACATAGTATAGTATCCATAATTACTGGATGCTAGAGCTGGAAAAATATGGAGGGTTGAGGTCATCTGACCAGGTATTTCTTACACATTTTTAGTCACTGATGCCTTTGGTCATTTAAGGAAGTTTATGAACTGTCTATTCAGAAAATTAATACATGTATGGCCACTGACAAAATTTTCATACCATTCTTGGATGCTTAGCTGTGGACTTCTCAAAATCCCATTTTAGATAAGAAGACCAAGACCCAGAAAGGGACAGTGACTTTTGTTATCAATAACTCTAGATTTATTATACTAATGTTTCATTTATTCTGCGTGTGAGTTTCAGACGAGGCTCTAAAGATGGTGTTCTTCTGCCATATTAGCACGCAGAACTTTTTGTTTGTCTCTGAGATGCCAGATTCTTTTCAACTTAGAGAGAAAAAATGGGTCCAGCAGAAAATAACTATTCAAACTTATTATAAAACCCAAAGTACAAAGCAGCCTTCCATTTCCAGACAGTGTATTCATTTTGTTTTTTTTTTTAGACTTCACGCCCTCTTGCTACTTTCCAGGTAACTTGATTTTGGGCCAAGCAAAGCTGCCAGCCAGAAAGGTAGAAAAATGCAGGTACTCTCTCACTAGGCTCTAAGAGCCCACCCATTTATCTGCAAAGCATTTTCTAGTACATCTCCTGGAGAATATAACAGTATGGCCTGCATTCTGGTGCTTCAATCAGATTCTCCCTTGTGGGAGATGAAGAAGTGAGACACATTTAACATCCTTATGTGGGAACTTCCAGGACCAGGGAGATGGCAAGCTGGCTGAGCTAGGGCTAATGTATTTGGGCTCAGGACATCAGTAAGCAGATGAAATGGCCACAAATGAAGAAATGAGCTAACAAATATCAGAACACTTAAGACGGCCCCACGGTGGAGAAAATCCAGCCAGAAGCCTGGGCTAATTCATTTTTCCCCTATTACTTCTTGTAATTCAGGTTTTAGCTGTGATGTTGACAGGTCTCAGATAGCAGAGGAGAGACACTCCCTGTTTCTCACAGCGCAATGAGGTCCACCAATGCGGAGCTAGCTTCCTTCGCCGGTTTGGTTTTTTTCCTAGTTTATCACATTGAATATATAAAATTGCTTTAAAAAGTACTTTAATATTCATTCTATTTCAATAAAGAAGAATACTAATCTGGGGAATCCTACCCATCAGTGGGATGAAATTCTAATATGTTGATTGTATATTTCTATAGGCTTGTGTATAACTTTACTATCTCTGACTAATTTTCTGAAAATTGGGACTGTGCCGTGCCACAACAGTCACAACCAGTCTATGGACGACTTTACAAAGATGACTGTTATAGGCTGAATTTTGCATACTCCCCATCCCCACATAATGAAGCCCTTGCACCCCCGGCCCCCAGATCTCAGAATGCTAGGGATTTGGAGATTTGGAGGTGGGGTCATATCAGAGGTAATTAAGTGAAAATGAGCTCATTGGGGGTGGGTGTGAATCCAATATAACTGGTGCCCTCATAAGAAGAGGAGATTGGGACACAGACATGGACAGAGGGAAGACAACGTGCAGACGCAGGGAGACGACAGCATCTCTAAGCCAAGGAGAGAGGCCTGAAACAGATCCTCCCTCATGGCGCTCAGAAGGACCCAACCCTGCCAAAAGCTTGATCTCAAACTGCTACCTGCCAGGATGATGAGAAAATAAATGTCTGTTGTTTAAGCCATCCAGTATTTGTTACAGCAGCCCTAGCAAACTAATACAATGACTTAATTATTTTTTTTAGATGGAGTTTTGCTCTTGTTGCCCAGGCTCAATGACTTAAGTTTATATTAAATGAAAACAGTACACGACAGTGTAGGGTTAGGAGCCCAGGGTGACTGCACCCTGTGAATAGGTCCATGCTATTCACACTCACAAAATTTGCTCCCTCAGAGGGGAGATCGGGTAAAATGACTGTTAAACAGGCATACAAATTTTATTTTTATTCTAAGTTCCAGGGTACATGTCCAGGATGTGCAGGTTTGTTACATAGGTAAACGTGTGCCATGGTGGTTTGCTGCATCTATCAACCCATCACCTAGGTACTAAGCCCAGCGTGGATTAGCTATCTTTCCTAAAGAAATGCATAGATTTAAGCTGAAAAAAGAGAGACAACCAGTGTTTAAAGATCTTAAGATTTAATGTCATGGTTTTTACTTATCAACCAAAGAGAAAAACAATGATGAAAACACGTAAGTCATTTCTCATCAATGAAAATGATGGTTAGACAGCAGCAAGCTGGAAGTTAGCTATACTTTGTCCTGCTACACAGACTCCAAAGCTTTCTCTTTCAAGTGCTCCATAGTGGAAATAATAAATTCAAAAGAGAACACAGAAAAGATAAGTCAGACTTCCTCCAAATTGGTATTCCCTAAAGCCTTGTATATAATATTTGAATGTGTTGATTCGTTAAAAGTTAATCGGTAAACTCTTCGTAATGGCTAACCTCCTCCAGTTTCAGGAGATAATTCACTCTTGCAATTTTCAATGCAGATTGTACTTTTTCTTATAGTTCTTGTAATAATTGGAATAAATGTATTATGTTGATGTTGATTTATTTAATGACCATTCCCCATCCCCATACCCACCCACCCTACGTCCAATGAGGAGAGAGATGGAGGTCTCTCTTTTTTTTTTTATTTTTATTTTTGAGATGGAGTCTCACTCTGTCACCCAGGCTGGAGTGCAAAGTGCAATGGCGTGATCTGGGCTCACTGCAACCTCTGCCTCCTGGGTTCAAGCGATTCTCCTGCCTCAGCCTCCCGAGTAGCCGGGATTACAGGCACGTACCACCAAGCCTGACTAATTTTTGTATTTTTAGAAGAGATGGGGTTTCTCCATGTTGATCAGGCTGGTTTCAAACTCCTGACCTCAAGTGATCTGCCTGCCTCAGCCTCCCAAAGTGCTGGGATTACAGACGTGAGCCACCGGGCCCTGCCGCGGGTCTCTCCTTTATCACTAAAATCCCATCACCTAGTGTAGCACAATGTAGGAATATGCAGAAAGAGCTCAAATCAGCTGCTGGGTAAATATTACAGGCTAGGAAACTTGCAAGAACCAATGATCAAAATGGGAGAATTCCTGTATGGGTCTGTCCGTTATGATTTTAGTTTGTGTTTGTATGTTCAAAGGTCTACGAGAGTGAAAAAAAATAATTTGTATCTGAACAAAATTGCTTGGGGGTCACAGTGAAGACAGGAGGGAGGAGGAGGACAGAGATGACATACTGGTGAGGGATAAAGGGTCTTCACACACAAGATGCTGCAACTTTTCCCTTTCCCTCAACCTGGTAAAGAGAATTTCCGTTTCTCTCTTAATCTCCTACCCACACCTACTGCTGACAATATTCCTCCTGGGACAGGTAAGTTCTTTGACTTTGCAAGGCAGAATCAGGAGGAAGGGAGAGAGAAACATGGGTTGGACCCTGGAGCTGAGGAGGTTCTTTGGGTGGGCTCAGGGGTAGGTAGGAGGAGTGACTGGGAGGGTAACATAAAACAGTGACAGGGAAAATACAAAAGGGGTTGCTTAAAGAGGATGGGCTATGTGACAACTTCACAGCCTCAAGAGATAAGAGGGAAGCATGGAGTTATTTTGATGTTATTTGGGTTGTTGAACTGAGCTCTTTAAAGTGCCAAATGGCCACATCCACCTACCTCATTGCAGAAGTTGGTACTTCCAGAGAAGACCAAGGAGAATGCTATCTGTGTGTCATTCCGTTCCTGGACAGTATGCCTGGGACAAGGCTTTATCCACATCTGAATATTCTGTCATATTTCTTACGCAAGCGACGCTGAACCATTGGGTCATTTTTCAAGGTTGAAATGCAATTTAATAAGGTTGAAGAAAACAATATGCTGCTTTTCTGTTTTCTTACACAGGTAAGGAAAAGGAAAAAAAAGCTCCCCAAAGAACTTCCATCCATTAAAGAGGAAGGAAGATAAGTCCTGGATGCCAAGAGGAAAAGGAAAATTAGCTTAGCTAGGCAGACAGACATTGCTCCCACCTGCGCAACACAGGAAACGTGAAGTCAGCCAACTCAGCTGTTATAAGGAGGAAACAGCCTCCCAAGAACCCCTACGCTTTCCTCTGCTTTGGGGAGCAGGAAACACAGAGACCCTGATCAAGTTTCTGAGTCTGGGAGAGAAAAGTCATAAAGGGAAGAGGGAGAAGGTTTTAATGCATCAATATGGCACCTCGTTAAAGACAAAAATCTATCATCCAGTGACTAGGTCTTATCTATTTCCCCTCTTAGATCTGTATGCAACCATTTGTGTTAAAACTATGCAATCTTACTTTATGTATATTAGAAATAATATTTTGCACTGTAGGAAAGAAAGCCTGAGGGTAAGTTATTCAAATCCCCAAGCACTTAGAGAATAGAAGGCTCTAACAGTAGACAAGTACAGTCTATTGAAAGGGATCGTGCCATTTCTATGCAATGTACGACTCCCACATCTGCAACCAGGAGAGACCTGGCTGGTACGTGGTGTGTTAACTTAGAATGTGAACGTGCGTCGGGGCAGTGTCCTTTAGTGACTGACTGAGTAGCAGTGAGTCTGGCTGATCTGCTTTGGTCTGAAAGCAGTTTTCCAGTGCTTACTGTGTGATCCTCATCAAGATACTGAAGCCCTCTGCCCCTATACTTCCTCTTCCATAAAATCGCGATGATGAGATCGCCTACCTTATCTATTGTTGCAAGGATTCAGTGAGTTAATATGATTGGAATACTTAGCGTATAGTTAATGCTTAATAAGTGTCAGCTTTTTTTTCATACTGGCCAGAGACAATTCATATGTAAGTGTCAGTTTCATTAGATGCTAAATGCTCTAAAGTGACCAATGTTTAAAAATTAAATATGATAAAGGTTAATGATCACAGAAGTTACCCTAATATGAAATGTGAACACATGTTGAAATCTGAGATTCAAAAAAATAGAATACTACACCTGTATACGCAATGAGGACTAATTATTTTAATGGTAACTAAAATATGTTTTTATATGTTTACATGATGTATTATTATTATTGGCTGGATATTTAAACTTTAGTTTTCTTTGTGAAAATGCTTCTTCAGAATCAATAAGCTATTTGCAAAATAGATTTTACATAAGAAAATCACTCCATTTGTTTTGTACAAAAAAGAAATCTGTATATATCTGATCAAATTACTTTTTCCATTCTGCCGAAATATGGTTTTTCCCCTGTACTAAGTACCATGCTTTTGTTTGACAAGCATATTATCCACTGAGAAAACTTTGAGAAGTGGAGTTTGATAATATGTTTTCTTTTTAAGAAAATACTATCTTTCCAATTTTAATTTGTCTTTTGAAATCCTCTTGGCAGATAGCACTTACTGTTTGTGTTGAATTCTTCCATTTTATTTATGTATCATAATAGCAAAGAAAGCAGTTGTACACATTAGCACTGATCTGACATCTTACTAAGACAGAAGGACAGAAAAGCGAAGGAATGACAGCGAGGACCGGAAGCCTCAGAATGTTATCCGTAGCCTCAGTTTCAGTTCCTGCTGTATCTGCATATCTGCAACTCACTTCTATTTGCCGTCAAAACCTACAGTGTTGAGTTAACAAGACCATAGTGTGCACTGTTCGGTGGCTTTGTCGTGTGCCTAGCAACATTTGCATAGCCACATTGAGTATAGGCTGGCTGCTGGTGTGAGTGGATGGCACGGAACTAGGCTGCTTCTGGTCAACAGATCCTGTGCTAATGGCGAACTGGACAAGGACCTAGCTATAGGAGAACCACAAGCCATCACATGCCAAATGCTTCATGTTCCCCGAGCATATTTTAAAGTAGCATTACTTGCTTTACATGGGTTTTGAAATTGGGATGTCCTGAGAAGGAAAAGTTTCCTTCCTTGTGGGTTAATAAATGTATCCATTCATTAAAGAAAGTTGGAAAGCTCCGTTGATTAACATGAATGCTCAGCTTCCAAAATCATGTGCAAGCACTTGAACTTAATGAAATATTTATTCAAAATCAACAAGCTGCCCTCTAGGAGTCTTTCACTGTAAAGGCAAGCATTTTGTTTCGTGCACTTGGTTCTAATCCATGGCAATCTCGCAGTGGCCTAACGTTAGGGAAACTGATTTATTTCAGACCAGGCAACTGAAATAGAACGTAACCTTGCCATACAGGTAAAAGTGCTTGCCCTTGGCTATTACCTAGCCTGACTACAGGGTTTTCTGGAAACAGCAAAAGCTTTATGAGTGTGAGCTCATGGCTAAATCAATGTTTATGCATGATGTATCTCTGAATGGCAAACACTCACTGCCTGCAAGCTAAACAACGTTTTTATCTGTTTGCCTATTTCTGGTTCTTCAACCACTGCACTGAGTGTTGCGAATCACATTTAGTAACAATTATCTGCTGGTATTTCATGAAAAGGAAAGTGGTGTGATTAATGAAAAGTGACACACACCGATTACTCTGTCATGCCGGTCTCCTTGGTGGGAGAGCGCCTCTGTTGAACCCAAGTCTGACCTCCCTTACCTTTAACAAGGTCAACGAGAATACTAATTGCCCAAAGAGGGGCTCCCACAAGTGCTCCAGAATGACTTAACGATGCCACCTCCACTAATGAACTGTAGGTAGCCAATTAAATAGAATGACACCACTTTCACCTCTGTAGTAAAGGTGGAATTAAAGACAAAAGATGACATATTTTCTATTGAAGTGCGTAAAGTATAAAAATTGCTGATTTGACATGGCAATACTCCTTACTAAAAATAAATTTAAAAATTGAAATCAAAGTTCGTCCAAACACAGCAGATGATTTGCTTCAATATTCTCCTTTTCTAGTTCACATCAGAAATGTTCCTCCACCCCAGTTTCAGTGATGGGAAGTCCTGATACCTTTCTTTTTTATTCCCCTGTGGCCATGCACAGCACCAAGCTGACAAAATGCTAGTGACTGCTACTATAAAGGGGACTTTACTTTTTGAAATATATTTTGTGTGACCAAAGATGGCTCATCATTTTTGCAGCAATGTAGTAGAGGTAGGTCACAAAAAATGAAGGGAAGGGAAAAGATGATCATCTTTGAGGAGATTAAATATTTCATCAAGATTCTTACACTTCTGTTCATGTTCTCAGTTGCAAGAATGTAGCAATGAAATGAGATGCAAAATGGAATGTATTGCATTAACTGTGAAAACACGCCAAATCCAAAGCCTATGCTTCATGAGATCACATATCGAAACATATTTTCTCCTCCCCTTATATTCTACAAATTTTAGCAGATGGATTCTTTTTTGGATCAGTCATATTTACAACACTGTTTAGAAGCAATTGATTCTTTTTAACTTGATTAAAATCAAGAAATAAATGTATTCCTGAGAAGCAAAATATTACATATCATTTTATCACTGACTTATATTAGGAATGCTTTCTCACAGAAAAGAAAAAAAAAAAAGACCCTGAAATAAAATAAAAATCAAACTCAGAAATGCTGACATTCACTTCAAGGAGGCAATTTTCATGAGCATTTTATTTTCCCACATGCAATCTGCACAATCTAGCGACATTGTTTCATGCGGTCAATGTCTACTTTATTGGAAAGTCTCACTTATTCTGAATGTGAATGATGGAACAGCCACACGGGAGGGTCATTTTTCAACTTTTCAGGAGAGTTTTCTCTGTCTTCATAGAGAATTTGCCAGGACTACTGAAACTTTAAACAAATAGGCCCACCTCATTAGGATTGCTACACTCATTTGTCATTATCTTTCTCTTAAAAGAAAGAAAAAAAGTCCTCTTCTGAGGACTTGTTAATCTTCATCTGGTTTTAAGTACCTGTTAGGCAGCCTTTCATTAATTGTGGAGGTTAAACTAGTAGGTGCTAATTGTCTCACAGGGCATATCCAATTTTCTTTCTGCAGTTATTAGAATTCAAATACTTTCTGTACAGATTTGTTTTTTACAAAAGGAAACAAAATCTCATCTATGTGAGATGACTGTAAGTTTATGTCTGATTGATTTAAAGCCTTAAAATTAAACTGCATAAATATATTCAGAGTTCTTGCCCTAAATTTCCTTCCCAATTTAAAGGACATTATATTTTGTATGTATCTCAACTGTGAAAAACTCCTCAGTTAATTAGTCTCTATAAATTGTATAATGATGTATTATATTAGCAATATATCTACAGTATTTTCTCTTTCCTTCCTTCCTTTCTTTCTTTCTTTCCTTCTTTCTTTCTTTCCTTCCTTCCTTCCCTCCTTCCTTTCTTTCTTTCTCTCTCTCTCTCGCTCTCTCTCTCTCTTTCTTTTCTTTCTTTCTTTCTTTCTTTCCTTCCTTCCTTCCTTCCTTCCTTCCTTCCTTTCTTTCTCTCTCGCTCTCTCTCTCTCTTTCCTTCCTTCCTTCCTTTCTTTCTTTCTTTCTTTCTTTCTTTCTTTCTTTCTTTCTTTCCTTCCTTCCTTCCTTCCTTCCTTCCTTCCTTCCTTCCTTCCTTCTTTCTTTCTCTTTCTTTGCGACAGGGTCTGGCTCTGTTCTGTAGCCCAGGCTGGAGTGCAGTGGTGCCATCATAGCTCACTGAAGCCCAGAACTCCTGGGCTCAAGATCAAGCTTCTGGGATCCTCCTGTCTCAGCCGCCCAAGTAGCTAGGGCTACAGGTGTGCACCACCATGCCTGGCTAATTTTTGTATTTTTGCTAGAGATAGAGTCTTGCTATGTTGCCCAGGCTGGCCTCAAACTCCTGGCCTCAAGCAATCCTCTGGTCTCAGCTTCTCACAATGCTGGGATTACAGGTGTGAGCCACTATGCCTGGCCTTACAGTATTTTCTTATCTCTGTTGCCCACAGGCCTGAATCTTGTTGGAGAAATGGGTCAGGTACTGGAGTAGACACACTAACACATAAATTGACACTGTAAACTTTATCTTAAAACTGTTCTCTTTGTTCTTCTGCTTATTTCTCCAACGCACAGTCCTCAGCAAAATAGTCTCACCTGAAGTCTGTGTTTTCTTCTAAAAAAAGTTAAATAAATGTCATCTTCATTCATATTCTTTAATCATGTTAGTATCTATGAATTATATCAGAGGGAACTTAACAGATCGATATTCTTGTTTTTTTGAAAGCAAGGTACAATTGTGCATTAAATGAATAATTGAAAATCACTTTTTAAATGACAAATGGTAATACATAGATAATGTCTAGAATTGCAAGGCACCTTCAAGATCATCTTGATTATATTAGAATGGAAATTGAGGTCTAAAGAAGTTAGGTGATTTGCCAAGACCTTACTGCTAGTTTTTGGCAGATTTGAGGTTAGAATCTTGATCTGCTGGTTTCCATTACAGTGTTGTATTTTTCTTTGGATTCCATACCACCTTTCAGTGTATTATCTGGAGACCAAAAATATAATTGTTTTGAGTGTTGAGAACTCTGAATAAGAGGGCTACTATTCTGGATGAAGTACAGTTCTGCAGTTAAAGCATGCCAGAGTGATATTTTTTTTTTCTAAAATAAAGCCTTTAAATGCATGGTTTGTGGGAAATGTGTATCGAAAAGTTTGTTGGCATTAAAATAAATAACTAGAAACAGTTTTAAGACTTGGAATAGACAATGGAGAGAATCAGAAATCTTTGGAATCAGATGTTAATAGTCTTTTGCTAGTTTCTGGCCTTGAGCACCTTATTTCTGTCTTTGAGCCTGTCTGTCCTTATTCACAGAGGAAGATGTAATACATTTTATCTTTTTTTTTTTTTTTTTTGAGACAGAGTCTCACACTGTCACCCGGGCTGGAGCGCAGTGGCGTGATCTCGGCTTACTTTAACCTCCGCCTCCTGGGTTCAAATGGTTCTTCTGCCTCAGCCTTCCAAGTAGCTGGGACTACAGGCGCCCGCCACCACACCCAGCTAATTTTTTGTATTTTTAGTAGAGACAGGGTTTCACTATGTTGGTCAGGCTGGTCTCAAACTCCTGACCTCGTGATCTGCCCGCCTCGGCCTCCCAAAGTGCTGGGATTACAGGCGTGAGCCACCACGCCTGGCCAATACATTTTATCTTAAGCTCTTTTAGTTTTTGCTTTTTTTAGATATTAGGAGCAAAAACCATACCTAACAGTGGTTTGCACAGAGTAGGCATTCAATAAATGTTATTTTCTCTTTGCTTTTAGAAATTAACACATTCAGCTAGAAAATCTGATTATTCTGCACATTTCACTTAATAGTGTTTAATAATATAAATGAAGTGAGATTTGTACTGTAATACAACATTATAAAGCTAGGAAATGGGCCGGACGCAGCGGCTCACGTCTGTAATCCCAGCACTTTGAGAGGCCGAGACGGGCGGATCATGAGTTCGGGAGATCGAGACCATCCTGGCTAACACGGTGAAACCCCTTCTCTACTAAAAATACAAAAATTAGCTGGGCGCGGTGGTGGGCGCCTGTAGTCCCAGCTACTCAGGAGGCTGAGGCAGAAGAACCGTTTGAACTCGAGAGGCGGAGGTTGCAGTGAGCCAAGATCACGCCATTGCACTCCAGCCTGGGCGACAGAGCAAGACTATCAAACAAAACAAAACAAAACAAAACAAAACAAACAAACAAACACACGAACAAAAAACCCACCAGGAAATGGAAAAAAACACTTTGATGCACTTCCTGCATCTACTGATGGCTTCAAAGGAAAAGCCCCTCCACCTGCTGAAATCGGTCATATGTTGCAGAAAGAACCCACGTCCGTCCCATCCACAGAACTCCCTGGTCTCCAGAAAATGGCAGCCAAGGCACTCGCCACCCTCTTTTGTTCACTCCAGAACAAAAGACCATGCCCGTCCTGGGCCTGAATATCATTTCATTTGAAGATTCTTGGGCCATAGTTGCAGTTTTGAAAATGTTTAGTTATAGCAGACAGATAATTGTTGGTCATCAAGGGTCCCTAATTAGTGTAGGGAGGCAGGGGTGTGAGCCACGAAGAGAGAAGTTAGTTAATAACAGACAATTTGTAACAACAACAACATGACGAAATCTGGCTTCTGAAACTTCCTGTTCTTCCTTCTTCTTCGTTTCAGGCTCTGTCCTCTTGTTCACTGGCGTGCCCAGGACCCCAGGCTCTGACGCACACCCTCTTTTCTGTACCTTTGTGGGGTCAGAGTGCTGAAATGCAGAGAGCCTGGAGTGCTCAACTCACAAGTTCTGAGTTCAATCTCTGCCCCTGTAACTCACTAGCTGTCATCCAGGATGCTTCAATTCCCAAGCCTCAGTCCTCTCATACATAGAATGAAACTCATAATAATTCAGTTTGGTTAACCATTTAGTGAGTGCGTATAGTATTATGGGCCAGGCCCTGTGCTAGGCACTGAGAATATAAATAAATCAAATTTGGCCCCTTACTTGAACATTCTACCTAATCAGATATTTATTAGAAATGTATGAAAGGAGACAAATAAAGTAGTCTATACGAGCTGTTGTGATACATAATTATATGTACATAAATCTGCATTGCTATTAAAGTGGGTAGAATGTTTCATGTTAATATGTTTATTGATGGGCTTAGAGGGCATTCCTAATCCAATTTTCATGTATGCAGCATATTACTGTGGCCTTTGGAGACAATGTCCCCTTTGGTCAATACATTGGTGAATAAATGTCAGGTAATAAAGGAAGTATTGATGAGGGAGAGGGGAGAGACGGGCAGTAGGGCAGCAATGGAAAGATGTGTTGTCTTCTCTCTGCTGTGTGCTATAAGTCTAATGGCAACATACTTTATCATTACAAGATTTCTATTATATGCACTATAAAACTGTAACTCTGTCAGCTAAAATGTCTCAAGTTATTAGTTCTTAATGTACATCGATAGCTGGAATGTAATTCCACTAGTCTTACGATTCACCTTGTTGCCTTGTCATGAAATGCCCAAAGAATAGTCTTTGAAAATGCAAACACATGCCCGGCTTTAAGGGGCTCATTTACACATGACTTTACTTCCCATTATTCTTCTTCTAAATGCCATTTCCAAAATGGTAAAGTTATATTCCGACTTGCATGGAAGTGCTGTTTTACCTCCTAAATTAAAAAAAAAAAAAAAAAGTCTTTCTTCTAGAAAGCACTTAGCCTATAAAAAGAATAGAGTCAGTAATACTGCCCATTTCCCTGGCACAAATTGTTCATTTTCCTTTGGCTGTGATCAAGGATCCATTACATGGTAGATTAGCAGTCTCAAAAAAAATTGTTTTTTAATCTACAAAGTTAACCTGCTCTGCTTAATGAAGTACTTTGTTAACATAAAAGAATCTTTGTCTGTGCTGGCTTAGAAGTTGGAAGACTTTCAACCCAAAACAATTATCTCTCTGCCCTAGGAGAAGATATGAACAAGAAAATGGACAAGGAAGCTCAGTCTTCAGCATTAGTTTGGGAAGTGGGATAATTCACACTCAACGCAGTGTAGGGAGTGGGAGAAACCATGCCAGTGGAAAGAAAGAAAGTTGAATAATCACTCTGAACTCCAAGGATTTCATTATTTTGCTTGCTCTCCCGTGAAATACCTAAATATTAGAAATACTCTATTTAAATATATAGTAATTAATGAAAACATATTCAAAAGCTACATGTCATTGATTTGGGGGTTACTCATGATTTTGAATTGTTCACATCACTGCTCCCCCTCCATTGGGTCTGTTACCAAGAGTTGAGTCTACTTGCTGAATTGTCTTCCAGTAAATTCTGGAATATTCCACAATGCTAGAGTTTGAGGGACAGAGAGGCCATCTTTAGCTATGTGTCCTTCCCAGACATTTCTGAGGTCAGATTATTTTGATTATTACATAATCAATTGTACAAATAACATACTAGCAAAATCATTTGTTAGGCAAATATTAATAGCATTTTTAGGATGTTGAAAATAGTCAATTATAATAAACAGAATGATAAGAAACCACCATTTTATCATACTTTATATTTCCCATGCTTTCTGAAGTCAGCAAAGTGCCTACAATAGAATCGAAATGAAATTAATCCAACAAAATCTTAATTATAGGTTGGATTGAAGAGTAGGGAGAGAGAAAATACTGACTTTGAAGTAGTTTGGCTTTGAAGTTAAGGTGACAGAGAGGCAGTTGGAATAATACTAAAGTGGAGAGATAATTTTCTTTTTTCTAGGATAGCAGAGTCTTAAATCACAAAACAGCCAGTGATAAACATGTTTTTTTCTCTTAAATAGATAAAAGAACTGAATAAGAGAGAAAGTTGGGTTGAACAAATTGGTTGTTGTTAACGCAAAGCTCTGTGTATTCCATTCCAGGAAGAAAAGCTTTCCTGGGGTCATTCTTATTCTCTGGCCGGGTCACATGTGTGTTCCTACCAGACCTTTTAGTCATAAACAACTAGTTCTTACATTTGGGGCCATGTGATATTCGTCCTGTATAACTATTTTAACTGAAAGCAACCTGTAAAGAAGTGCACCATAGTTCAGAGAGAACTAGCTAAATAGCCCATTGTAAATTCTAAGCTTGCCTTTGCTTTAAAACTGGAAATTGATCATTGGTTAGCTTGTGAATGTACACAACGAGCCTGTTAACACCTGGAAAGTAAGGATTGTTTTTATTTATCGCTTTATCCTTAGATCTAGCACAGGAGTAGGTGCTTAGTAAAGGTCCGTGCGGCTGTACATAGTTGTATACTTGAGTAAAGTTTTTAAAATTGTAATTAATAAATGAATCTGTTTTTTGTAGTGGTAGCTTGAGCCCACAGCAGACCTGGAGCCAAATCTCAGGTTTTTCTGATGTAGCCTGTGTTTCTTTATGTGCATAGGTCGGAAACCAACTTATTTCAATTCTTCTTTATTTTCCTTACCAATAACAGCTGACTGCTACAGAAACTTTACCATGTTTTGGCACAGTTCTAAAAACTTTACACACGGAATAATCTCATGTAATACTCTAAACAAATCTGTGGAATTGGTACTATTACTTATCCCCACTTTTAGATTAAGACGTGAAAGCTTAGTGGGATTAGGAAATTTATTAAAGATGCCCAGGTATTCTGACTACAGATTTTGTGTTCTTAATTATTACACTCCGATTACCCCCGAATAGTATGTTCTGAAAATAGAATACAAATTAATAAACTAGGTCCACGTAGGTTCATCCAAGAAGACATAACCAGCCAATCAGATCTCTACTGGTGCCCATTACATGCAAAGCTATTCTTATCCTCTCTGCTCCATGTAGGAGCAAGGAAATCTTTCAAGTCCTTCTGCCTGAGGGTAGGATTTCCAGAGGGACAAGCTGATGTTGACCTAGGCACCATGGAGAGCTCTCAGAAGCTAGGGCAGAGTAATTCTGCTCAGACTCCCACGGCAGAACTCTACTCAAGGATCCAAGTTGTGAGCTGCTGAGGCTTAAAAATGAGGACTCCTGAAGGTTCCTTTTCTCCCACTGAGAGCAAAAATAATTCACTTCGCCACATCTTTTCCAAAGTCAAATTCAGGAGACCACATAACTGCACTCTTCCTGGATGGCTACACGTTTCAGACGGGATGATGAGAATGCACCAGGCACTCAGGGCCATCTGCACTGGGTGTCTGAGGAATGGACTGTCAGTGGTAATTAACACACCAAAATAAAATTATGGGTGATGGATCTGATTAGATGCAAATGAATCTGACAGGTCACCTCTGAAGGCTTGTGAAGTTTCTAAGACGAGTCATAGAGAAATGAATATTTTGGATTTTAATCCAATAGACACAACCCCATAAATGTACAATGGGCTATTTAGCTAGTTCTCTCTTAACTACAGTGCACTTCTTTACAGATCGCTTTCAGTTAAAATAGTTATACAGGACGAGGATCACGTGACCTCAAATGTAAGAACCAGTTGTTTATGACTGAAAGGTCTGGTACATTTGATTTGGTGCAAATTATCCATGTAGCAAAACTGCATGGCTGGGTCTGGGAACAAGCACAGGCTGACTCTTTGACTACTCCACTGGTTCTTCTATCCCGTGGGGCTCCAAGGGGATCCCAAACTGTCCAGAAATCCCCTTCACAGTGCCTGTTCTAGCACTGAACTCTTTGAGTAGTTTCTATGTTCTCTCCTCTCTAGCTTCTATGGCAAAGGCAGCATCTCTGAGCACAGCTGATCTCATCTAAGTGTTGGAAAGCTGATATCTCACCTTGGGGTTTTAACAGTGTTATTAAGCAAATAAAGAGCAATGAATTATTAATGATAGATTTTCAGTGGCAGCAAAGACCCTCTGATGCCCCGCATACCATCCAGTACCTCCATGCCTACTCTCTCCAGCCATAGATCCTGATCTGCCTGGGCTCTTCGGTATTACTCTCATAGTATGCTATTAATATTTTCCATCTAAATTAACTGTGTCTATGCATGCAAGGACACAGATGATTACAATTAATGCGATACCAAACTAAATACGTGGTTTACACCCAATAAGAGCAATAATGTAAAATCCATGTGCTTATTGATAGAGGGCATAAGTACATGGATTTTACATGCATCTTGTTAGAACTTTGAACTGGTAATTACCTTGAACATTAGACTACAATTTAAAACCCTAAAACATGACACCCGTAATGCTCTGCATTGATTGTGAGCCTCTGACATCTTATACATTAGCTTCTTAGACTTATAAATGATAGAGTGTAAGACAACACAGTGAAAATTAATTGTGTTTGCCAAACACTTATTCAACAGTGACTCTTTTGCAGAATGCTGGAATATCTTTCCTTGAGCAAAATTTGCCAAGTTGATTATAAATGTGATATCTTACCTCTTAATACATTATACAATTTGCACATAATGGTTCCAAGGGAACTTGCAAACCGTAGTAAATCATAAAATTCATTTTGCTTTGCATCAATTCATTCATCCATGCGCCAACTAATCACCTCATTTCAAAATTCAATAAGCCTAAATACCTGGATTTATGATGCTTTGTCAGAATTAACAAGGGAATATCAACAATGTGGAATTAGAAGTCTATTGCAACTTAAAGACAAGCACCTAGTTGAAAACAATTAAAAAGACTAGGCAGCAATAATTATATCCACAGTGTTAGCAAATAAAATAAATTAAAACTGATTTAATTTCTGCTCTGGGAGATGGGGTGGGGAAACGCAGAAAAGTCTTAATTTAGTCAGTTAAAATAGTGAAGTGGTTTGGAGGCAAAACTTTAAAGTGACTGTGAATTGGATGTGTAGTGTTAACTCTTCTTAATTGCAAATAAAAATGCACACACAGGGTGTATTTTTAAGAATGTATTGGTTGGTCACATTGTATAATGGTCACACTAGTTCTTGCAACTTTTGTTTTTCTTACAAGAATTTCGATGGTGTAGATCCTATTGCAGGATTTATTTGTATAAAACCCATTTATCCTATCATTAAAATAAATAGTATAAGGAAAAACCCTCCTGTTTAGGCAAGTTACACACAATTCATGTGAACGGGGCCTCTTTGCTAAAACTGCATTTTACACTTACTGTTGTAAGATATCATTCACCTTCTACATACTCTAGGCTTTGATCTGTAGTTCTGTTGCAGAAAAATGTCTATCATGCTGATAGGAAATGTATGATCTTATCGTGTGTGTGTATAATAATTATATACACACTTGAACACACAGCTTGTGTATATGAGTTTGTGTGTACATATACTTATACACACACTTATGCACACATATACTTATACATATACTTAATTATACACACACACACACACACACACACACAAGATCATATTTGTCAATTTGAATTGCAGAGCCAGAAAGGAAAAGTACAATTATCTTTGATTTTATTTCAAAACTAAAGCCTGAAGACATTGGCTTGGCAGCTGTTCGTATTCAGTCTCTGAGTGTATATTTAAACTACAATAATTTTTCTGCTAATAACAACAATGCATGACTTCGCATTTGATTTTTAATGTTTTCTTACTAAATTTTCCTTGGAAGCCTAAAATAGCATAAAGAAAAAAATAGCATGCCTGAAGATGCATAGAGCATTCAGTAAAGACAAAACAAAAGGAGAGATCAGTTATAGATTTTTCTTTAAAAAGGCTTAAAAAGGTATTTGCTTGTTAGAGTCACAAAAGGTCTATATGGTTCTGTTACCCCTTTAATTAAATTCTTAGAAGTAATCAGATGCAAAATGACAAATGACAAGAAGAGAACATACCACTGCTGAATAATTTTATCATTTATACCTATAACTGTCAATCCACGAAGGGCTATTTTTTATATGTCACCTAAATCATAAGAGCTGGTACCTTTTTCTGTGATTCATGTTAGCCCTGCTCTATGATTTACTGCTAAATTATTTCCCTTCCCTTTCAGGGATTTTTTTTTTTTATCTCCTTTCTGTGATTAATCTCTCTGGTTTGAATGAGCAAAGCTTTTTAGATGAGTGAGTGTCACAATTTCGTTGAGTATAAATTTTTTCAGTATGATTTTTTATACATATGTTTTTTTTTAATGTGCTCAGAAAAGACAATTATTTATTTAAAGGCTTATATTTCCATTAAAAAAATCCTTGCCTACCTCAGTTATATATGCCAGGCTTTTCTTCCAGAAACAAATGGCCTTTGCTTTGACAAGATGCAGTGACAGTGGTTATTGGTGGTGACATCACACAATCACAGAGCTTTTGTACAAAGTGATGGCCCTGGTTGAAATGATTGAAGACCACAGAACACCTCAATGTCTACCCTCCCTGTGTGAGAAAGTGCCAAATAATCCTGGTGTGTGTGTGTGTGCGCGCGTGCTCACGCACGTGTGCCCTCCCGCTGGTTCTTGAATACTCATAGGCTTACCCTCTCTGTGAATGACTGACACATCAGTCCCTGAATTTTAGTCCTTTGAACAGGGAAAGCAGGTGTTTCAAACTGCTTTAATGAGCCCAATCAACTAGACTCTGTTACCATATTGGGTGCCTGGGAATCACATTTTATCTCAGATTGACACGTTCAATATGCACTTGGCAATCTCCCTGAAAGCAACTGAAACCGCACCCCTGCATCACCTCTCCATCCACATACGTCTTTTCTCCCTTCTCTTACTAGCAAATTTGACCTCAAATTTTTACGTGTATATACCTAAATGCTTATGTCGTCCATGTAAGCAGTCAACTTCCTTTAGTGTGGTAGGGGGATATATCCGTAACCGGCCTCCACGACAGCCGCCAATAAGAAGAAAAGCGCACTTTAGTGAGTCTTCTTCTTTTTTCAGTCCATCAAACCTTTACAATGAAAACTGCTCATCGATAATTGAGTGACTTTTATTCCCCTTCTCTTCCATTGTTCTTTATTTAGTGAAAGGCTGAAAGAAAAATGTCCCAAAGGGGAGTGAATTCTTAAATACAGTACAGGAAGATCATGCCATACTTTTACTGAAAATCAGATTATCCATGATGGAGTGATCTGAGATTGGTACTCCATCTGCTCCCCACAACCCTACTTCACCAGAATTGGACCCTGGACATAGGGGAAATATTTAGGTACAGAGTCTATGCCTGGTAGATGTGAATGTCCCCTTTCCTTTCCTTCCTGTGCCCATTGACCTGAAGACCAGCAGGGAAAGCATCTTGGCAGGTGTGGCTTTGCCGAGTTGGATGGATTTCCAGCTGGGTCACACACTTTGGCCAGATTTCAAACAACAAACAGAAAGAAAATTTGGTTGGATTAAAACAAGCACTGTCAGAAATTGGATTTTTAAAAATAGCTGTGCATTCTAATTTTCAGATGAGTTTTGCTCGTCTAAAATGCTGGCATATAATCCCTAGATTCTGTGCAATAAATTACTGGAAACATGAATTCTAAATAGAGGTATTGACCATCCAGGCAGGGGGTTCTGCATGTGGGGCGGCATCATCGCCTGTATTCTTTCTGTGTGTGCCTTAGTCATTCATTCACTCCTAGCACCAGCCTAGCGCTCTGTGAATGGGGCTATATATGTGGATGTAAAGATAAAGTGTACGTATGTCGAGCAGAGGCAAAGAGAAAGCAGCCAAGTGAATGGGGGAGAGATTATTTGATATATCCTCACTCTGAGGGAAAATGTGAAGTCTGAGACTAAGGGTACCCAGGATGAATGGGGTCCTGTGAAAGGGAGAAGTGAATTGGAAACAGAAACGATAATCTGGTATTTTTTTTTCCCGACAAAGCTCTTCAGAAACCTTGTTGTCTGGTATCATCTTACTTAACAGTTGGAGACATGCGCTTAAACCCTGACTGTTGCAGTTTCTCCTGTCTGTGCTACAAACACTCATGCACATACACAGATACTCTGTGGCAGGCCCCCTTTTCAAGAAAAAATATTGTTTCCCATTGTCCATTTTACAACAGGAAATGTTGAAGTCAGATGCTCAGTGGACCACAGTGACATTTATGGGTCAAGATGCACATTCAAATGCAAGTTGATTTTCACAGCAGGGGATGTGAGACACAATGACACCTACTTGCAAAACCCTAAGGGCTAACTCTGAACAAGATAAAAAAAAAAATGTTTTAACCACAGACTAGAGCACATGAATTGGCTTCTATCAAGAGAACAACTTTAACTTTGTTGAGTTTGATGATATGACATACACAAAAAGTACTGAGTTTTTATTTTTTCCTAGTCACTATTGCTATAAAAAAATCAGATTTCCTTTGTGAACTAAATAGAACTGAAATGGAAACTTTCAAAAAAAAGGCTTAGACTTAGGCAAAGAAACTTACCCTAGTGAACAGATTTTTAACCATGTTTGATTTGGGGTTAATGAATACCTTTGCTCTTGTTAGAAGATTATGATAATCTTGCAAGAAGTAGATGAAAGTGATGACAAAGATAGCTCCTATGTACTATGGAATTTATTTGTCCAAAATTAAGGGAGTTCATTCCACAGGTTCTAGAAATAGAGTATAGAGAGCAGATATTTCAAATTGTTCCATTTTCTGTGAGTAAATTAACTCACATACATAAGTGATTTACAAAAGTGATTTACGTAAATTAATGTCAATCACTGACAACAGCACCACTTATACTCAGTAAATGTTTGCTGGTATTATTGATTATTTATCGAATATGCTTAATGTTTTCATCACAGATCAAAAGACTTTGTTCATCCCTGATGCCACAAATGTGTTACTTTAAATGAAATACCAAGGGTCTGCCCTTGTGGAGGTCTTGGAGCAGTTAGCCTAATGTTGGAGGTTAGTGCCTTCTGTGGCAGTCTCGGGCTGACCAGGCTTTAGTACTAACTCAGAAATTACAGTAGAAGTAAGTCTCACCTCTGCCTGAAAGAAGTGATGGCTTCATGGGAATTTCTGACATGAAATAATTCAGGGCAGGGTTTTCGAGCACCGCTCCAAACAGGATATACATCCCAGACTTCACCTAGACTGCCAGCGTCTAACAAGTGCTGCAAACAAGTGGCTGGAGTCACCAACAATGCCCGGCTATAGATGGCTTTTTAAAGACATGAACAAACAGATGAAAATAAGTCGTCGAAGGAATTCTCAAATTTTGTATTTAAAATGTTGTTGAAAATGATAAGAAAGTCAGCATTTTATAAGACTATGAAGCCGAAAAGAGAACAAAAGAAAACAACTACTTTTCGTTTCTACAAAAGTTTGTGCTATCTTTTCAGCAAAGCTAATTTTGATGAAATGGAAATCACCATATACCCAACAGATTAGTCATTAGAGTGTGGGATTAAATCGTTTCATTACAATGCAGAAATGAACAAAATAACCACTAAATAATAGTCATTTTCAGTAACAGCTGGCCTAATGTCTTTCTACTCACACATGTAATGGTCGGTCTTATTTAAATTGGTATTCTTCTTCCATTATATGACTATTAAATGGTTTAATAAAATTTTATTTGGAAGGTCTATAAAATTACTAATTGGGCATCAAAGGGTACATTTCTTAAACTCATTTTCTAGGTAAGCTCTGTGCATCCCTCTCTTTTAATAAGAACCCAGAGAAGCAGCATATATGCAGTTAGATGGTAAAGCAGAAATCACTTTTTTATAGAAAGCAACTATTCATTTACTGAATGGAACAATGTACAAAGAAAACATAAAGTTTAAAAGAGAGGAAGAAGAAGGAAATCTACTTTGTTCTATTAAATCAATGAGAAAGCATTTTCAGAAAAGTACATGCTAAGCTGTAGTTCATCAGTGAGTATAGAAATGGCCAACAGGAGTCTATTATTTTATTTAAAAAAATTACAGTGCTTTAAAAAATAAACAGGAAACCCACTAGATGATTTCCATTAAAGAAGATAACAAATGAATTAAATGAAAACAATTCCTTAAAAAATGTAGTTGCATTAATCTTATAGAATCATCTTTGTCTTTCTCCACAGGTTTATGGATATGTTGCCTCTTCTGCTAAACTGTCAATCTTTGAAGACCAGGAACCATGTCTTACTTATTTGTGAATTTCCATAACATCTAGTAGAGTGTTTTCCACATAATTGGGCACAATAAATGTTTATTTGAAAAAATAAAGAAGGCTATGGGGAACTTTTGTCCTTTATGTTAAAAACAGCCTGAAATATGAAGTTCAACCTGAGAAAAAGCAATTCTAGTACTTCTCACTGAGGGAAAAGAAGAAAAATCTTTCTGATTCAACAACAATTAAGTGGCACTGCTTAAATCATGAACTAAAAAGATTTCGAAAGTATTCTTCTGAAATCAGGAATTATCACAAAGAAAATGTTCATCTCAAAAGTGTAGAGTGATCCTAGAACATTTAACGGAAAAATCTCGTTCCCTGTTATTTATGCTCTCGGGATGCCTGGGTAGCATGGGTTGGTATTTGAGTCATTCCACTATCTGCAGCTGCTGACTTCTAAACTGTAGATGTTGCAGTCATTGTTTATTATACTTCGCCTACAAAGATGAGTAAAACTAGCTTGCCAGAGCCCAGCAAAGGGCCCAGTGACTCAGAAAAAATATGCATACTGATCCGATTTGATGAGTTTCATTTGTCATCCTGCATTTTGTTTCCCATACAAAAACACCTTCGATGGCTAAAATGTCAGAACAATACAGACAAGAAATACTAACACCCTGAGAACAATATTTGAAAAGTTACAATTAAACGTGTTTCCAAGGAACACCCACTAGTAGCTGAGAAAATGTGCAGGGATTTCATATAGGGGTTTCTGAGATTGGCAAGCTGAACAACCTCCAGCGTTTTAGGAAACCACTTGACTTATCATTAATTACCCGCTACCTTTACTAGCTATTGAGGGGACATAAGCACATTTGCAATGTCAAAAACTCATTTCTGGGGTGGGTGGGGGCAGGGTGACCGTCCATCCTTTGACATGATTCTGGATTGCTTGCTCTTTAAGGATGATTCAGTTTTAATCAGGCTTTTCTTTTGGAGATCTTTCCACACAATGCTCTCTGGATGTGAATGTGAAAACTCCTAGCCACCTTGTTGAGGTATTACTTCTCAAACAAGTCTGAAAAATTCTTAAAAAATTGTAAACCTGCCTGAAGTATTGAAAGTGAATTTAACCAAACATTACAAATGCAATGAGGTTAATAAAATAATATCAACATTTTGTTTCGACTTCGTTATAGCACCAACTAACACAGAATGTCATCTCTTATGGAATGAGTTGAGATGGTAGATTGTGCTTCCAGGGACATGATTTTCAGCAGTGCATATCTGAAGTCTTCAGTTTCACGTGAAAGTTTTTCCTCTAGAAATGTTCAATTAATGGCATATAATTTTGTAACATCAGGACTAAATGAGCAAAATGTCTTATTAAACAAATAAAAATCTCCACCAGAGGTGAAGGAATAACTACCAAACATTGAAGAGTATAAGAAATGATTTTAATCTCATTCTGTACACTTAATTGACTCCTGGCATCTTTTTAGATAACTATGTTAAAACAAACAAACAAAACAAAACAAAAAAAAACAAGCATTGGCCAGGTGCAGTGGCTCATGGCTGTAATTCCAGCACTTTGGGAGGGAGATGGGAGGATCATTTGAGCCTAGGAGTTCAAGACCAGCCTGAACAACACAGCTTGATGCTGTTTCTACTTAAAAAAAAAAAAAAAAAAAAAAAAGCCAGGCATGGTGGTGCACACCTGTAATCCCAGCTATTTGGGAGGCTGAGGGGGGATGAATACTTGAGCCCAGGAGTTCGAGGCTGCAGTGAGCTGTGGTGGCACCACTGCACTCCAGCCCAGTCAGTAGAGTGAGACTCCACCTCAAAACAAAACAAAACAAACAACAAACAAACAAACAAAAAACAGACACTAATGTAAGTTCTTAATTTCCCAAAGAGGAAAGGGTATTGCATACACCACTTTTTATTTATCTCAGTATTAATCTTAAAACATCACTGACATCAGTCTATACAGAATAAGGGTTGCCCCATTGGAATTAGCATCCATGGTTCAATCCAGCTGTTGATGCAGTATGTATTTTAATGCATTTAGGGGTTGCCTAAGAAATCTAACGTGTGTCACTTACATCATCACGTTCCTTTAATTTAAAAATGCATTTCTCACATTTTCACACAAACAGATCCTCAAGAGATGATTTAAGTGAATGGGATGTGAAAACATTAGATTCAAAGTCACAGGGTTTATTTTCTTTATATATTGAAAAGGATGAGGAATGGGATAGTAGGAAGGCAGCAGAAAGAGGAGGTGTCCATAGATCACATTCAAAATAATGGATTCCTAAGCCTACTTTTGTATCTGTAAAATGATTGGTAAAAAATTAGGGCTTTTGGCCTTCATTCTTGCCATGGCCTCTTCTCCTCCCACATGCACTCGTGAATAACACTGCACAGGAACTGGAATCAGTGGGATCTGGGACGCAGGATAAATAAACACCTGGAGGTGTCAACCTGTGTGGAGGATGCCAGGAACGCTAAGCAAAGCAAAGCAATCCACTTGGACTTTTGAGCTAAAAACTGCCTCGAGTTATCCCAGAGCCCTCCTTCTCCCACCTATAATCATAACTACTCTTTGTTAAATGCTTCCCCATGGTGGGTATTATGTCAGTTTCTTTATGGGTCTAACCGATTGGATTCTCATGAAGACTTCATAAGGAAGACTTTCATGTTAACCTCAGCTTAAAGAAAAGAAGAACAAGTCAAGTTGTGTACTCAAAGGCTGCTCAGGTGATGGAGTTCCTGATCTCAAAACAAGGGCTCTGAATGCCCACCTTCTGTCCCCTGTCTCAGACAGCACAGGGTCTGTCATTGGGTAGTACAGATTTCACCACTCTCTATGAGGACTCTGCTCCATTCCTGCAGCCACGGTTTGGGATCATCCATCCCCTCTTCACCTCTCCTAGACCATCGCCTTGCATGAGTAACTGAAAGCTTCATCTGATACATCTCATCTTACGATTAAATTGCTTCATTTACTTTTATTTTCCAGGGCATAGGTTCTCAAAGGGTGGCCCAAGGACCAGTCGCATCAGCATCAGCTGGGAGCTTATAGAAGCACAAATTCTTTTTTTATTTTATTTATTTTTTATTTTTTGAGAAGGAGTCTCGCTCTTTCACCCAGGCTGGAGTGCAGTGGCGCGATCTTGGCTCACTGCAGGCTCTGCCTCCCGGGGTTCACACCATTCTCCTGCCTCAGCCTCCCGCGTAGCTGGGATTACAGGTGCCCGCCACCTCGCCCGGCTAATTTTTTTGTATTTTTAGTAGAGACGGGGTTTCACAGTGTTAGCCAGGATGGTCTCGATCTCCTGACCTCGTGATCTGCCCGCCTCGGCCTCCCAAAGTGCTGGGATTACAGGCGTGAGCCACCGCGCCCGGCCAGAAGCACAAATTCTTGGGCCCACCCTAGACTTACTGAAGAATAAGAAAATCTGGGAGTGAGCCCAGCAATCTTTGTTTTAATAAACTTCCCAAGTGATTCTAATGTAAAGTGTAAGCTCTTAAGCAAGAGATTTGAGGCCCATTATAATCTAGGAGTCCACCTAGAACAGTGGTTAGAAGTGTAAGTTTTAGGGTGAAAATGCTTGACTTGCACCTTTGCTCCATCAAAGATGACTTGAGCCTCTAGGTGAGTCATGACTGATTTTCAGTATTCTTATCTGTAAATGTCAGAATGAGCTATTTCCTGGGTTTTACACAACAATTGATAATAGTCCTCTGCCTGGTATATAACGAGTGCTCAATATACATTAGGGATATTATCATTGTTATTAATTCTCCAATGTTATTTTCTGTCACTTCCAACTTCCAATTGTATTTTTAACATTTTATTTCTTTATTTTTATTTAATTTTTTAAATGTTTATTTATTTATTTAGTGATGGAATCTTGCTATGTTGCCAAGGCTGGCCTCAAGTGATCATTCCATCTCTGCCTCCCAAAGCACTGGGATTACAGGTGTGAGCTAGCATGCCTTGCCTTATCCTAAAAGTTGTTATAAGCCGCCCCTGAGATCTCCGGAGTCTGGCACTGTCCTCTTGGTTGGGCGTGTAGAATGTGCACGACCGTAACATGAATTCCAGTGAAGCCTCTCCCTCTACCCACCTCGACTCAAGCACTGCATCATGTTTGGCCGGAATTTGTGCTCATTTTCCCTCTTCCACACACCCCAAGTGAATTGCCCTATTTTCTTTTTTATTTAATTCGTTCTACTTATTTTTGACCACTCTTCCAATCTACCAAGGTCATTTAAAAGTCTGATAGTATTCCATGTGGTACAAGTCAATCCAATAGATGAATGCATATGTGCAGATATATATTTTTACTCTTCCCATCTTGACAATGTTATTTCGAGTCAAACCCAAAACCAAAATCCCGTTGCTTTATTTTAAATAAAAGAGGCCATGTTCAGGTTCACACAAATGTCCATGTTTACATGTAGAGGGGTCATGGGATCAACTGTTTCAACAGTCAGTCAGTCAATCTGGTGAAACAACTGCTGTTTCTCATTTTTCACTGAAATGACTGGTAAGCTGCCTAGAGATGCATACTTAAAGGAGAAAAAGACAGTGAAAATGTCTTGGAAAAACCCTGCTGTCACTGAACAGAAGACCTCCACAAAAAGCCAGACTCTAGCTGGCTTAATGAGATTTTGTGTTCGATGATATAAACACCCTCCTTGGCAGTGGAAGGATACTCACAAGGACTTTTTGTTGGACTATGTATTGAATACTCTTTTTGTTAATTGTTACAGTTGGTTTCAATTATATCGTGCTCCACTTGGGGGCCTTCAGCACAAGTCATATTTAAGTGTCTGATAATTCGCATTTAGCAGGTTTCAAGAGCTCAGCAATATTGTTATATTTTTTTCTAAATTCAGCTCAAAGGAATTGTTGAACCATCACGTATGACATTTGCTAGCAATGGCATCAAGCTTTCCTTTTCGTATGAGATCATCTGAAGTTAGAACACAGTCCGTTGGAGTGTTCCCTCATCTCACATGTACAGATAATTTTAGGAACACTGATTAACGAAGGTATAGAGTTTCATCACAATATTGCCATATTTCAAAATGAAATATTTAAAACATTTAAAAATATTTAGAAAAATCACCCGCTTTATCTTGTTTTATCCCTACTGGGAAAAAAATAGCTGAGTCTACCTAAAACCAAATTTTGCCTGTGAATTTCATTTTCATAGAGATGGAAAGCATTTACTTGATGTATCATCATGAGTCCATATTTCCTTGACTCATTATCACCCTAAGGTTGAAGTAATATTTTTGGTGGAGTGAAGAAAAATTCTGATCTAGACAGAGTAAGCATTAGCTAACTTTATTGTAAAGTTACTTATACAGAAAGGATATTGCATCTAGGCAATAAAGAAAAACACTTTCTAGTTGTGGGTAGCAAAAACAGTACTCAGGCAATCACGGCCCACCGAACCCCTAAGGCTTTTCAGAGTTGAACAATTTTAGTGATAAATGCCTTCAGAACAGGGGCGAGAAAAAGACTGGTGTTCTTTACACCTGCCTGTGAGCATAAAGCAGTTTCTTCCCAAGGGAAGAAAAGAATCAAGGTCCAGTGAAATGTTAGTTATTTCTATTAAAAAAAACCTGAAATGCAATAATCTTTTCATTTGTTTCAATTAGACTACTTCCTAATCCAGGCAAGCTATGAGATTTGACTTCCAAAGCAGTTTTTCAAACGCATTTGCTCCTTTATTCTCTTCTGCCCTCTGTTATATTTGGCTTGGAAATGTTGCTCATGGACTGTTTCTATTTAACAGAAATATGCTTACTTTTGACAATCTATGCTAGTTTTCTTATTAGCTAAAAGAATGTATAAATATAGCATTTAGTATACCTCCACATATACAGTTTCCTATGAGGAACAAATAAAAAAGGACAGAAAGATTCTGTTCAGTTTATTTTCTAGCTCACATTCTAGCTGTCAAGATGTCCTAATTTCTATAGGCTCTCTGCATGTGATTCAGTATTTATCTTCATGGACAGTTGACATAATTATTTGGATAATTGAGATGGAAATTCCCTTTTGGAAAACATAAAGTCAATGGGAAATTTAGAATGTTGAGATTAAGGATGCATCTGTGAAACTTGACAATTTGGATTGACTTGAGTAATGGCAATATCTCATATCTAGCACTGTATAGTTTACAGAGCACCTTGGTTCTGCATGGCAATCTTTTATAGAAAAAAAAAAACACCAACCTAGAATAACTTATGATGATACCTTTACTCTCTACACTTTTTCTATTTTTATAATTCCCTAACTGATTATTTGAACTATAATGTAAAACACATCATAGTAAACACATCAAAGATAGAAGCAAGATAAAGAAACACGCAAAAACAAATGAACAATATCCAACAACTGGTTGCTTCGGCAACACATCCTTAATGAAATTTTCCTCTGTCTATCGACCTGTAGTTTGACAGGCTTATTTTAGCATCTTTATAGATCCAATCAAATCTCAGCTTACGTTTTTTTTGACAAATTAAAAGTGATTAAAATACATTTTTTAGAAAGATGAGTTAAATATTGGATATTCTTTGGGACAATTTTTACAAAAGTGTAACAAAAAACTTTAGGACTTACCACATGGAATGTATTTACTATTTATAGCTTACATACTTGAGAGAGAAAGAAAGAGTATTAAAGCATTAGTTTATAGATTACACAGTTCAGATATAATTCTGGAGGGTATTAGCCCAGAAATGAAGCTTAAGGCAGCAATGGGTTTACCTTCACGAATATAAAATAGAATATAAAATACAAAATAAAATGTTTACACCTATGGCATAGTGTGGCAGCAAGCTGTAGGTAGGTATAGCTGAGAGCTACACTGACAATGAGATACAATTTGGATGGGGAATTGATTAGGCATGATCATGACATACACGAGCAATTTGCCAGGTAAAACTGTCATCTCAGTCAAGCCAGCCAGGAGATTCAGATGATGATTTGTGTATCAAGTATCATACTGCCTGAACCCTACTTCGAACTAACTACATAAATAATGCAGAAGTGAGTGTTTAAATTATCTAGACAAACTCCCACTTTATTTCCAACATAAAGGCTTAGTTTTATGTATTATTTATATTATTATAACAAATGCACTATTTAGTGTAATTCAGTCCCAATAATACACTTGATCAAATGTTTTGACTTGTCATACATTATGAAAGTATACACTTTTAAAGTGAATTAAATCAGTGTCATATATATTCCTTCAGGAGGAAGGTGAGTTGTTTCAGAATAATCTAGTCCTGATAAAAATAGCTTGAAAAACTCTGTTTAATTAAATTTCCATCTAGGACAGTGAATCAAATCATGCAAATATTTCCAATGCTATGCAACATATATTTTGCTTGTTTATGCTCATCTGGTTTTGGAGATGTGCATAAGAATTTTAGGTAAGAAAAAACGTTTTATTTTAAACAGATGTGTTAAGAAGAAGGTTTATAATGTACTACTAGGAAATGATAAAAGAAAAACTTAAGCTGAACTAAATTTAAAGGAGTTTAATTGATCAATGACTGATTCGTGACTTTTCAATCTTGTCTACCTATTAAGCTAGGTTACGGTTTGTCCACAAGGACTCAATATAGAAGTATGGAGTCCTTGGGCCATATTTAGTTTGCTTTAACAGACGTATTGGAATAAGTTTAAAGCAAAATAATTCAAAAATTAATTTGTATTATCATCATATTGCTGTTATTTACAGCTTTTATTGGTAGATGATGATATCCCAAAATCCTGTTTTCTCTGTTTTGTTTTGTTTAAAACATTCTTGGGAAGCTTTTCATTCAAATAGCCCAAGATAGATGATATAGATACATACAGGCATAATAGATATTTTATAAAGAAAATCAAGCAAATATTTTTTAAGCAAAAGTGTATATATATATATATATATAACAACCTAACAAATAATTTTGGTAATTTTCTTAATGATTTATGAAATAATTATTAAATGATACCTTTATTTTAAACTTAATTATACATTCAGTTTTAGGATGAAGTTACTTTGTAAAGTAAGTTATGCCTATCTATTTTCTTTCCATAAATACACCCCAGCTGATGAGCTTGGCACTAAAGTTTTGATAGAGAGAAAAACAGACATGTTCCCTCATCCTCAAAGTTTGTGGATTAGAGGAAAGGACAGACACAAAATTGCCTCCTAAATGCTTGCCTTCCTCGTTGCCTTCCTCAAGACTTCCTCAATTCTCTTACCTCTGCAGGAAATGCATTTTCTCTCTCATAAGCCCTACCAACCCTTCACATTTTCGAGTCAGTATGAAAGCTGCCTTCTCAGAGAGTTCTTTCCTGATTCCTAAAGCAAGTCTTCCCACAAACCCCTTCTTCCCTTGCACTGAACTCTATTTTCTTCAAAAAAGTTATTACAATTCAAAATATACATATATTTTTGTGGTGTTCAGTGATTTTTCATCTTTCCTATGAGATTACAGGCTCTGTAGCAGCATAGAGCTTGTCTCTTTTGTTCACCAATGTTTCCTATCACCTTACCATGTGCCTCGCACATGATAAGTGCTCAATAAGTATTTGTTGAATGAGGGCACAAAATAATCCCTAAAATAAATGTAAATATCTGACTGAGATAAATTCTCTCAAAGAAATCTGATGCTACCAAACCATATAAAAAGGAAAGTTGACCTAGGGGATCAGATAATGTTTTCTGGCGAAAGGAAATTGGGAGACCAGAGGCATGCAGAAGAAACAGTATGTGAAGATTCCTACGTAAGGAGAAGTGCAAGCTCTTTAAGGAACTGAAATAAGGCTAATGAGTCTGGACCTCAGAAGAAGAGGAAGGTGGGAGTAAGAAATGAGACTCCAGGGCTATGTATGGCCAGATCATGGAAGACATGGCTGATCATTTAAAGCCCTTCTTTATTTAAAGAAAAACGAAAAGGCATTCAATTCTTTTAAACAAGAGAGAACCAGGTTTGTACTCTTAGACAAGCACTCCCACTGCAGTATGAAAATTGACAATTTGGGGAGGGCATGAGTGGAGGCACTTGAGGCACATATGTTAACCAGGAGGCTATGTTGTCCTACAGCTAAAACAAAGGAATATCTTAGACTGTGGAAGAGGCATTGGACATGGTGATAAGTGGATACATTAAAAGATTAGAGGACTTCTTAACAGACTAGACAATGTGAAGTGAAAGAGGGACATTTTCAAAGGAATGTCTCTTTTGCACAGCTGGATAATGACTATTCCATTCTCTGGAAGCTGACTCTGAAAGAAGAGCAGGGGGTGGAGGAAGACCCACGAACTCTAAAGTTTGGTTGAAACATGGTAAGTTTTCAGCGACTAGGGAGACACTCAGTGCCTATGGCAAGATATCAAGAGAGAAGGTGAAGCAGGTACTTGCATACATGAGTCAGAACATCAGATGTCGGAACTGGAGATAAAATTTGTGAATCATGGGCATTAGGTGTTAAAGAAAGCAGTGGACACAGGTGGGTTCACATAGGGAGAATTCTCTACGGGAAACAATATTAAGATGAAGTTTTGAGGCACTCCCAATATTTAAGGGCCAAGTAGATGTCAATGAATCTGAGATGAATCTGAGAAAGGACTGAGCAGGAATATTCAATGAGGAAAAAAAATCAAAAAAGATAAAATCGGGAGCATAGGTCCTGTGAGTGAAGCTAAGGTGAAAAACTGTTTAAGGAAAAAAGAAATGGTTAATAAGGTGGGTCAGGAATGAAGATCTCTAATGAGGATTAAAACTTGCCTCCCAGATTGAATGATCTGGATCGCATTGGTCACTTTAGGGAGAGTTATCAAAGTGAATCATTTTGGACTCACATAAAACAGGGTTTGTTGAGAAGTGTTTTGGCTCCGTTATCTGTGACTAATAGGACATAGCTTACACCTGTAATCAAATAAATAATCTCCTTTCATTTTGACATATTTGTGATCTTTTACATTGATGGGAGTTTCTGACTTATAGTTAGAAAGGGATTCCTTAAATTTTATTAATGAAAAGATGATGCATTCTAATCCAGTGTTTCACAGATGAGGAAAACAAGATTAAGTAAAAGTCCTGGTACTGGGGACTACCAGAGAGGGGAGGGGGAGGAGGGGGATGGCTGAAAAACTACCTATCCAGTACTATGCCCACTACTTGGGTGACAGGACCATTTGTATTCCAACCCTCAGCAACACACAATTTACCCATGTAACAAACCTGCACATGTACCTCCTGAAACTAAAATAAAAGATGGAAAAGAAAATTCCTAGCACTTTTCCAAAGTTACAGAGTCTGAAAGAGAATCCAGATTTCCCAACTTTTAGTATGTCCTCCCGTACTCCCTGTTTTTAATCTCCCATGCTATATATTGTTTGTGAAGTTTTCTTTATATAAATCCAATATCAACAGCAATTTAGGCCAGTATACATTTCACTGCACTATACTTTAATTCAGAATTGTAAGTCCAATTTAACAGCGCAGTTTGAAGCTCGAAACTACCCTCGAAAAATGGTGTCTGTCAATTAAATTACAGAAAAAGAAAATGCACCCCTCTTCCCGCAGCCCCACATAACACTTTAAGAGTGCTCATTAGTAATGGTTCTATTGGAAAATATATTGAAAATGAGTCAGTAGAGGAAGAAACTTGATTTATGAGGCAACATTTCTGTTGTCTATGTATTCTTTTCTAAGGTATTGTTTGCATAAAATATTTCCATATTTCCCTAAGGGACTTTTATTATCAGACCTTCCAATTTAACCCAACTCAAACTGGAGCAGTTAATATGGAATCTAAACTAATCGAACTGAAGAAGTTCAACTATATTTCTTCACTGATTCCACCCTCATTTTGCATGCAAAAAATTGTTTTCAGAGAAAACTGTTTACCCCTCATGCGGCAATGGTAGAGCAATGATAATTTTCATGCAGTATATGAAAATCAGGCTTTCTACCCGATGGCCACACGCAAGAGAAAAACTATCCTGATGACCTTTCGAGGACCTAGAGTGTCTTCGCCATGTCTCTTTCTGCAGTGCCCGTCGTAGTACCTGGCCTAGTGAGCACTTAAGGCACGTACGTTAAGAAGATAAAATATAAATATATTCTGTCACATGTACAACTCCATACATATTTATTTTTATTCCATCTTGCCTTATATCTAATTAATATTTATTTCCCAAATAAAAGTTTGTAAGTCATATTAATGAAAAATATTTTTAGGTATATTGCTAAGTTCTGAAACAATAAAAAGGGCCATATAAAACATTCATATTTATTACTACCTAGAAGCCACAATTCCTCCAATATAACTCATTTTCCAAACTGCAAGGAAATGGTTCACTTTATAAAATATAAATGATGACTTAAAAAAAGCTCTATCTTCCACAAAAAGCACTAGTCTTATATCTTATAATTTCAAAAGGGCATTCTATCTGCTCTTTGATTTGATAATATTTCTGAGAAATAACTTCAATTCTAATAAACCCGGATTCAGGCACATGTATCAGCACTGGCAGACCCAGACTTGCTGTTTAGCTAGTGGTCCACCTGAGAAGGATTTAAGAATTATAAGTCATTATTGTCAAGTAGATTTTACTTGAGGACCTTCTGTATCTCCAGCACTGAACTAGGTGTTGGAATGATTTACGGGACAGTGCTAAGGATATAGAACCTGTTTCTAATTCAACTTTTGAGTGAATAAACTATGTGATAGCAATTTGGGAAAACTTGATGACTATGCAATACATATAAGTAAGAGGTCCCCATGGTAAATTTCTATACAATTTCTAGTAATTATATTTTAACAAAAGCAAGACATTTTGGAAGCACAATGCTATGCTGAATGTGGTCCAAAACACTAATAGAGTATGCACATTGACCTGCTGAAGTAGTGCTGTCTACTCAGAATAATTCTGGTCTGAAAAAAAATCATCTGTGGCCTCAACTGTCCATTTTTCCAAATTAGCATTTCCAAGATTCTGTTTTGGGGAAAACCTAATAGAAGGTCTGTGGGAAAAAAGTTGCATATTCAAGTAATTTCATGAAGTCCCGCTTGCTGAATTACCTTCTTGGAATTTCACAATGCATAATAGCTTAATAAAGCTTCTGAGAAGTCTTGCACAAAAGGAACCCGTTTGATGTGGTCTTACTCAGCATTTTCAAAACTTAATTTAACAGGAGTTTTCTTTTTCATAGACCACGTACTAACACCCTAATAAACTCCAGTTTTGAAAACTTAAGCTAGATACACTAATAAGATGATTATTGTAGCCGTAAGTCTGCATTTTGTCCTGGGTAGAAATTCACTAGGCTGGGTGCAGTGGCTCATGCCTGCAATCCCGGCACTGCGGGAGGCCAAGGCAGGCTGATTACTTGAGCTCAGCAGTTCAAGACCAGCCTGGGCAACATGGCGAAACCCTGTATCTACAAAAACTACAAAAAAATTAGCTGGGTGTGATGCCATGGGCCTGTAGTCCCAGCTACTTGGGAGGCTGAGGTGAGAGGATGGCTTGAGCCCAGGAGGTGGAGGTTGCAGTGAGCTATGATTATGCCACTGCACTCCAGCTAGGGCTACAGAGCCAGACCCTATCCCCTATCCCCAAAAAAAGAAGGAAAAGAAAAGAAATTCGCCATACTCCTGCTGTGGTTGCTTTAGAAGACTGCAACGTCAATCATGTGTAATGTAGTGGCCTCTTTGCTATAATTCTAAAACACACACACACACACACCACACACACTTCTGACTTTCCAAGGTGGTCACTACTCCTCGTATCAAAATCTCCCTATGGAAATTGGTGTAATCTAGGAGATTTTGAATTAAGAATGAGGTAACGATAACTACCCATGTTAACAAATAATAGTATGAAATAACGATACATTTATTTTATTAGTATTCTTAGTTCTTCTGTTTAAAAGGTGTTGTTAGTGGTAAGCTTCTTTCAAAGACGATGTTCTGGAAATCCTTACTTTAAAATGAGATCAGATTCTTGATCTCTGTAGGAACTGACTTCGTTGCAATTGCTCTCTTCCCTGAGCTCTGGGTATCATGTTATTATATTGTAGATATTCAATACATGATTCCTAAATTGATAAAATTGCTTAAAATTTCCATTGTAATTCTTATCACCAACCACTAATATTTATTGAATTGCTTGTTTTTATATGACGTTACATGATACATAGGTTTTTTAATCAAAGGCGGGATTTACAAAACGTATATTCTGAGACAGATGTTTGGTTGAAACACAGCTAAACAGAAAAAAGTCCATGGACTGAGACACGGTAGAAACTATAGAAACATCAACAGGGCGTGGAAAAATCCACATGCCCCGTGGAAATACGTTTGTGACACTACTGAGAACAGATTGTGGTTTGTTTACAACACAATAATAGGAATACAGCATAAAATAAGGAATTTCAGGAACCTGTGGAACATGGCTGAATTTTTGCAACGTTCATTTTGGTGACTACTGTGTGTTGGCTATGGCTGTGCCTAGGATCCTAGTTCTAGCTTTTTTACTTTTAGGTTATTTCGTTGAGTTTTGGTGTCCTCATCTGTGACACGAAGGCCGAATAATCTACTTCTTTGTTTACTGTGTTGTTCAAAATAGGCTGACACAGCAAATACAGAGAACAGAGACAGCTACAGAAAGAGAAGGCGTCAGTCCTCAGCTAGGGTGCCAGCCCCACCCTTTATAAGCCCCATGACAAGGGCAAAGTACTTAACTCTTTGAGCTTCAGATTCTACTTCTGCGAAATGAAGACCATATCTGCCAGGCAATTTATTTTGAAGATTCATATAGTATGCAAAGTACTTAGCACAGTTCCTGGCACATAAAAAAGGAAGTTATTGCTAGCACCTATAATGCAGATGCAGGCACTTCTGTAAACTGTTACAGAAACAAAACAGAATTAGCAATAATCATTATGGAAACACATCATGCTAACAGCTAGAATAGTCTCCCCTTTAATCTGAGTACTCTTTTATACTATGTGTGAGAGAGAGAAGGAAGTGGGGCTAAGTTGCTTCTTAAGCTATGCGATCTTGGTTAATTTCAGTAAGTGCCGTTCCAAGGATTTTCAGGGAAGTGAATATCACTTCACTCACAGAAGTGCTAAGTGGGTTTAAATGAGATGATATATGAAAAATCCTTAGTATGGCACTTGACTGACAGTGGGTACCCAATAAATGCTAATTTTCTGCTTTTTGTTTGAAAAGCTAGTATTAGTACCAAATATAGAAATAACAAATAAAGCAAATATTGCATTTATAGAGTGCCAAATATGTGTTCAATCTCACTTAAAAATCACAGTGAACTTTGAATTATTATTCTCTATTTCACAGAAGAAGTGAAGCTCAAAGAGGGGCAAAGATCTGCACAAGATGGGACACTGGAGCCTTGTGGCAGTTTTACCACATTACAGAGTCATCTGGACAGACTATCACAGCATTTTTGTCATGGTAGTACATATTTGCAGTATATTCTTCTGCAGGTGCAAACGTGGTTATCGACCTCTGTAGAGGGGCAAAGATTTTAAGGTGCTATCCAAAGTATATATTTTGGAATTCTGCAGTCTAAATTTCAAGAGATGTTATCTTTTTATTAGGAAAAACAAAAGAGGGGAATAACCCTATTCCTAGTCAGTCTTGAGATACAATCTATCCCATGAGCCAGAGACAAGTAAGAAATGTGTCCCTGGGCCAGGCTGATGACTGTCCCTGTCGGAGACACTGGAGCACATCAGAAGGAATCATGTTCATGTATGAACCAGAGCTACCAGGTGCCAAGCCCTTTGCTCATGGCAGGAAATGCAAAGATAAAAAAAAAAAAAAGTAAAGTTTGCTTCCTAGGAATAACCAGTTGGATGGGAAAAGTAGGCAATTAACTGGGTACTAACCTGCTATGCAATAATTATTGTACTCTCCTTGAACATAAAGGGCCACAGCAGGAAATGAAATAATGTATGTTGAGCACCAAGTGCTAAGGTGCTTTACATGGTTTCTCTTATTTCATTCTGCTACTGACTTTGTGAGGCAGGTATTATTGTTCAAATGAAAAAACAGAAACTCAGAAAGGTGAACAAACTTGCCCTAAATCATATGAGTATTAAGAGGCTAAGCCAGGAGTTATTTAGGTATGTTTGCTCTCAAGATCACACTCCGCCCATTTACTGCAGGGAGATCCAGATGATCTGAAACTTTCTGCAGCACTCTGAGACAGTAAATACAGCTTGTCCATATATTTACTCCTATATATATATAGGAGTAAATATAACAGCATTCTCATATTACGTGTATTTAATGTATGGGTCAATTTATTCATGAGAAACTTTAGCAATAAGTGCTCTCATATTTATAATAGGAGGTAAGTTGACCATAATTTTTGGAAAACGTGAACTCACTTGTTAAGGAGTCTAATTTACCCCACCTAATATTAGGCAACTCTCAGAGCTCTTCATCACTTTCTAATTCTAACCATTTACTTTCATGGGGACCAGTACCTACCCATGTTGGTAGATCGTTTTCTATAAATTATGTACAACACTAGCAGCAGTGTATAATGCCACTACTTAAATGAATATGTATTATTTATAGTGTCACAGGTGAAGTATTGAAAGAAATGATATAATTTGCCAAGAATCCCATTTTGAAAATAACTTGTCCAGAATGCCGAACCTGTGCAATGCTGGCTTTTTTCTGCTGTTTAGATTTTTTTGTAATAAATGTGTGTTATAATAAAATATTTCAAATAAACACTGCATTATTAATGTGCCTTGTACTTGCCCTAGGGCAGCTGAGGCATAAATGGTTCATTTAAATTCTGGATTCCTCCTGCGACACACACAGTACTTCTAATAGTTCACTATGTGAAGACTGTACTTTCATTGTTTCCATTTCTATCCAAATGTTACTTGCTGATGTAAACCTACAGTATTTAATGCCTTACAACCAAGTACAATTTTTTTCCCTCTTAACTTCAGTGCCACGTGTCTACAGCAAAACTAGTATTATTTAATATTGCTAGTATTTTCAAAAGATCACATATATGGATGAATTTCTTCTCTAGTTCCATAAGATTCGTTGCCTTTTTTCTATCTTTCACTGGGTTAAAGACAATTTTAAGTGATGACAAGATGCATGGTCCTTAAATTGTGCTGTAGATCATTTTGAGGCCAAGAGAATTAATATAGCAGTATCACTTTGTGCTTTGGGACATTAATAACCTAGAATTACCAGAGAAGAAAACACGGTTACAAACCGGTCACTCTCGGCAATTACTTTTACCACAATGGGACTAAGGGACAGACCGTTTTACCTCCCCATTTTTCAAATGCATATCTATGGCATTATGCAGTTTCCATTAAATATTACCTAGTGGTTAATTAAAAATTATGAAATGGTATTCATTCCAAATGATTAATCAATACTTGCAATCCATTTAC
This sequence comes from Symphalangus syndactylus, assembly GCF_028878055.3. Lineage (NCBI taxonomy): Eukaryota > Metazoa > Chordata > Mammalia > Primates > Hylobatidae > Symphalangus > Symphalangus syndactylus. The sequence continues at coordinate 154,859,235 of NC_072426.2, read as the reverse complement.
CTTGAGTGTACAGATCAATTTCTAGAAGTTGAATTATAAGCTGTTTATCTTCTACATTTTTTTCTTGGCTAAGATATACTTTTGGAGATAAAAAGTATATCTATGAAAATAAAATTTCATAGCTAAAATTAGAAATTGTAAACTGCCCTTTAATGGAATAATCATAAGCTGTGTTTTATCAATAGCCTGCTAAGAAAGCCATCTTTTACATTCTTTCTACACCAGGTTTCAACCTGTTGCTGATGTGCTGGGATGTTCCAGCAGGCTGATACACATCGAAGTTCTCCCTAGAGGTCCCATCGAACAAGGATTTCAACACAGTCATAACATTCTTAAACAGAGTGGGCTTCATCGCTGGACTCCAAAGTCAAGGTCAGGTGAATCCACTGTACAGGCAGCCAGGCGTGTCAGGACTAGATAGACGTCCCAGGTTGCAAGTCAGAAAGGGGGCAGAGAAGCAGTCGGTTCTTGTAGGTTCCTCTGTGCTGATATGCTGGGGGTATCTGTTCTAGCAAAAGTGATTCTCAAGTCAGAATGGGGTAACGCTGGGCAATGACAGAGGAGGGAAGAAGGGGAAGAAATCCTCCTTGCTAAGAACCCTAACTCAGCTTCTCCATGATATCCAGTAAAGCTCTACACAAAGAATGCCCCACATAAGCTGTACGACATGGGGGTATATTGTGTATTTCCTTAAAAGGCAGGGAATTTAGAGGAGTGATTAGGCGTACATGGTCTCTGGAGCCAAACAGTCTTGGTCCAACTCCCAAGAAATCCTTAGTTGTGCAGGATCTTCAGTAAGTTACATAACCTCTCTGGGAATCCCTTCATCAAATAAAGGTGGATGATAATTATACTATCTCCCTGGGTTGTGGTGAAGATTAAATGCATTAGTATGTAATGAATTTACAGCAGTGTCACACATATAGTGAGTCTTCAAGAAATCTTAACTATTATCGTTACCAAATATTCTTGGCAAGTTGAGAGATTTAAGTTTTGTTATCTAAACAGGGCTCAATTATTGCTGGTAATTTTTTTTTCAGGTATTGTCTTTGTTCCTGACAATGCTGAGAATTGAGGGGAAGCCTCAGTTACTAGTAATGACCTATGACTGAGGTTATTTTGCTTCAAACACTCCACTAGGTAACAGAATATTCTCTATCTATCTATGATTCTATTTTCAAGGACCTTGCTATCAAGGAGAAGGAACAAAATGAAAAGGTGTCCAGCTAGTGAAGTGTAAGGTAAGTTAAACTTTCTGATATTATGAAAGTTGAAGTTTTCGAGTAAGAGATAAGTAGAAGGCAGAGCAGGACATTCCAGGGAGAAGGAGCAGCAAGGGCAAAGGCCCAGGGGTAGGAATGCTTGTGGGTTGGATTGTGTTACTCCAAAATTTATATGTTGGAGTTCTAACCCCCAGCACCTTAGAATGGAATCTTATTTGCAAATAAGGTTGTTGCAGATAGTTGAGATGAGGTCATTGTAGAGTGGGGTGGGTCCCTAGTACAACATTCCTGGCATCTTTAGAAAAAGGGGACATTTGGGCACAGACACACCTACAAGAAGGATACTATGTAAATATTAAGAGTTGTGCTGCCACAAGCAAAGGAACGACTGGAAGCTAGGAGAGAGACCCGTAGCAGCACCTTCCCCAGCACCTTCGGATGGAGCATGGCCCTGCCTGCACCTTGACCTCAGGCTTCTGGCCTCCAGAACTCTGAAACAATACATTTATGTTCTTTAAACCACTGGATTTGTGACATTTTGCTATGGCATCCATAGTAAACTAATACAGGAATAAAACTGGAGCGTGCAGAGGACTGATTCAATTTTAGATCAGTAGAATTAGTGGGAAGTAAGCCTAGTTATAGGGTAGAAACAACGTTGGAGGAACATGAAAGCCAGACAGACAGGTGTGTACGTTGTATTTGAACACGTTGTATGTGTGTGCTTATGTGTATTTATTCACATTCATGTTCATATATTCATCCATCCAATAAATATTTGAGCATCTACTCTATGCCAGGCACTGTTTTAGGCACTTGAGATGCATTGGGCCCAGAATGAAATTGTCATACAGATAAAAATTCTTGCCTTCATGGTGCTTATGTTCTAGCAGATACACATACACACAGTTTCTCAGTAGAACTATTTCGTCAAGTGAAACATCAAGTGGAAGCTCTCTATATAAGACCAACACCAGTCAAATTGCCCTGGTAGAAGAGGTAAGTGGTGAAAGTGAACAGGCGACAAGTGGTTACTATTTGACCCACCTGTCTCATACCTCAGTGCCTTTATGACAGGTCCTCAGCCACCTTCAGGATTGACAGAGTTCTCTCTGTAAAGGACAGTGACTTAGCCCATTCTGTGTGGCTATAACAAAGTACCTGAGACTGGGCGATTTATAATGAAAATAAATTTATTGGCTCATGGTTCTGGAGGCTGAGAGGTCCAAGGTTGAGGGACTGGCATCTGGTGAGGGCCTTCTTGCTGCATCATGCCATGGTAGAAGGCGAAAGGGCAAGAGAAAGTGAGGGTGGGAGAACTCATCCTTTTATAAGAAATCCACTCCCCTCCATAACAAACCCACTCCTGAGATCACAGCATTAATCCATTCTTGAGGGCAGAGCCTTTGTGGCCAAACCACCTTTTAATGGTCCCACCTCTTACATGGTTGCTATGGGGATTAAGTCTCCAACACATGCTTTTGGGGGGATGCATTCAAACCATAGCAGATGGTTTGCGAGCCATTGTTATAAACAAACAGCAGTAGTGGTAGGTTCTTGAACAGAGGAATAACATGAAGAAAGGTCTATTTTGGATGACCAGTCTGGAAGTGATGTGCAGGATGGGACAGAATTAGAAGACATTAAGGGAAGAGCAGAACCTAAGAGGCTGAAAGTAGGAATTAATGGACAGATACCTCATCAGTGATGTCCTGATGAGGGCACAGAGGTAGACAATGAGGAGCATTTTGTGTAGTGGGACCTATGGAGAAGAATATGGGATCTAGGAAGAAGCAAAATTAAAAGTTTTGATCCCATACAGCTATAATTCTGTACAAAAATGCATGTGTAAAAATGTACATTACAAGACTGTTTGTAAGCATAACAATGTTAGTATGATGGTATGTCTGCATCTGTACAGTGGGATATGATACAGTCATGAATGAGATAGACTTATATGTGCTGATATGAAAAGGTCTCTGTAGCATTTCATGAAATGGGACTAGTGCAGGAGCAGTCGATGAGCCAAGGGCAGAGCAATGGGAGTGTCTGTCCCGGGTGCAGGTAACCAGGGGATGTGTTATCTGCAGAGTATTGAAAAACAGTGAGGAAACTTACTAAATCCAGTATTCTTTTATGATCACTGTGCAATGGCAATTGTTAACAATGTCAGTGATCAAATACTTCTTTCTGAAAAAAAAATTGTTGGTCTCAGTTTGAAACAATTGCTGCAGCTACTGTTGAGTTTTAATAATATATGCAAGCTTCAAAGTAGTACATTTTTATTATGTACCCCTTAATAAGCCTTGTAGTCTACATAGAAATTGATTCAGAGAATTTCTAGTTATAGAGTTGGCCTCTGACTCAGTAATATATGTTCATTTTGAGAGTTAAAATGTCAATTCTGCTTTTTAATCTTTCTAATCACTGTGCTATCATTGTTGATTGTGAATCTACTGCTTAATTGTAGGAATGGGGGCACAAGCTGCTTTCAAGGAGAGGTTGAACAGTTCTGAATCATGAATTTTGGGAGTTTTTATAAAATGGAATGGAAATGTGTAATACATTTTCTGGTGAAGATACTTTAGGAAAATTTTTTTACTGCATATGTATTTGGAAGCTGCTAAAAATCTATCCCAAATAAATAAAGACATGGACAGTATAATAATTTCTTTCTGAGTTTTTTTTTGTTAAATGGGATTTTACGAATCTCTGCCAGACTTTTCCTCATGGTTAAGACTTTACTTAATTTGTGTACGTATTTTCTTATGTGAAGGAAACTTTTCAAAATAAAGATTAATAAAAGGTGTGTTTGAGTCAATGGTAAGTGATAATGCGTTAACCAATCTAGCTATACTTTCCATTAGACACGACAATGCAAAATCATGCATAAGTTTACATAAGTTAATGCTTGAATACGGAACTATTCACTACTGTGGAAGACCAATATATAGGTATAAGTTTTTTTAAAAAGTCAATATAGCTAAAATATTAATTACTTTATTTTATGCATTATTTTACCTATTTTTAAGATTTTTAGATAGATACGAAATTTAATAAAAACTTTCACTTCTTGTTTTCTTTCTTGAACATTATTATTTGCTTTTAATTTAATGATCATTGCCAAAAATAAAGAAGAACGGTTAAAAATTGTCTCCAGGTGTTAAATGTGCTAGACTTTTATGTCTCTATGCAGAACAGGGTACGTGTGTGTATATATATATATATATATGTATATAATATGTCTGTATATGTATATATATGTGTATGTGTGTGTATATATACACATTGTATATATACACATATATAAACATACATGTAAATTTGTATATATACACACACCATATGTACGAAAAAGTATATACATATACACACATGCACACGATGATTCTAATTAGCAAACAAGTATATATGCATGTGTATGTACAATAGACACAAATGCACATATAATATTTGTACTGATGCTTAAATATGTAGAGCATTTTGGAAGGATGTCACAGAATATTTCTCTTAAGGAATGAGACTAGGAGAAAAAGAGAGGAAGACTTAGTTTTCATTTTATATCTTCTGTTCTATTTGCATTTCAAGCAGCTTATATACTACTTCAGTAATATTTTAAAGACTAGTTTAACTTTTAAGATAAAACGACCTGATATTTAACACCTAGGATGTTCCAGGTATCTGTTAAAAAGTTTACCGAAGAGACGATGTTCTAGTGCCTCAGTGCCTAGGGTATGCATCCTCACAAGCCATGTCTGGGAACCTGACTTCACGAAATGCTAGAATGTGAGCGGGGGGACATTGTGAGGTGCAGCTTCATCTATCTGAGCCTGTCTCTCCTTTAGTGAGATTAGAATAAGAGTGGCACCCACCTAATAAAGTTGACTTGGGTATGAAATGAGTTAATCCCTGTCAAATAGTTGGCACTGTTAATGTTACCTACTGGTGAGAATGTGATCTCACTTTAAAAAAAAAAGAAAGAATTCCTTAAGGAAGCATGAGAATTAAAGGAGTTGACAAGGAGCACGGAGGTAAAGCAGCATTCATCACCTACAGGGTTCTTCCAGGAGAGCATGAGGGCAGAGAGCAAAGCGGGGTCAGTGTGCAGCTTGCACAGCCCAAGGAGTAGCTCAGGAGGGAGGAAGCCATGGACATCACAGGCAGCCAAGTCCTGCAAGGAGGCTGTGAATCAGAGGGGTGCACCGAATCTCAGATCTTTGGCTGTTGAAGCCATGTGCTAAGGTTTGGCCAGGAGTGAAAGTTGAGCAGCGAGCTTGGAAGTCTGTAGAGACATTGATGGTGCACAGCGGTAGCTAATAACACGTCGGGTTATCGTTCTAAGCACTTTTCATGTATCAATTCATTTAAGCCTCACAATAGCTTTCTGCAGTAGATTCATTTTTTTTTTAGACAGAGTCTTGCTCTTGTTGCCCAGGCTGGAGTGCAGTGGTGTGACCTGGGCTCACTGCAACCTCCGCCCCCTGGATTCAAGTGATTCTTCTGCCTCAGCCTCCTGAGTAGCTGGGATTACAGGTGACCACCACCACGCCCGGCTAATTTATATAGTTTTCGTAGAGACGGGGTTTCACCATGTTGACCAGGCTGGTGTCTTGAATGCCTGACCTCAAGTAATCCACCCACCTTGGCCTCCCAAAGTGCTGGGATTACAGGAGTGAGCCACTGCGCCCAGCCAGTAGGTTCCATTCTTATCCCGTTTAACAGATGAAGAAACTGAGGTACAGAAAAGGCAAGAAGCTTGCCTGGATCATTCAGCTAGTATGTGGTAGAGCCAGAACTGGAATCTAGATGGTCGAGCTCCAGAGGCCAGTCTCTTAACCACACCACTAAATCACCTGCCTGAATGATCATGAAGAATTATGTGTTCGAAGAGTCCGAAATGCATATACCTGACAACTGAAGTAATCAGAGATAATTGTGGAAGAAAATAATAAAAGGAAAACACTGAAATCATCTGCAAAGATGCAAGTGGTGCTGCGGGAGGCAGAGGATGATGGCAGCATTGATAACTCAAAAAGCATTGCAAGGAAATCACACACTGGCAGCTGAGAAAGCGCTGTCAGTCACTAACTCCGGAAGAAGTAAGTCATGGGAATGAAGGAAAAGTTGCCTTTTCTTGCATGTTTCTTTCCATCCCTTGTTCCTTGCCTACACTGGACACTGGTGTCAAACCTCACTCAGAAAAACGTCTTCCTTTAATTTTGAAGGATGTTCTCCCCATCTTTGCTTACTGAAATCTACAGCTCTTTAAGCACAGATGAAAACCTGTAATTCATAAAATATTTATTTCCTAATACTCTCATTTGGATTTTTAAATTCTACCCAGCTTTTTGTTACCCAAACTCTGTAATATTTTTTCTCTACATAAGGTCATTGATGAGAATGAGCATTAAGGGACAGGAAATTTCAAATTATTTATGCTATAAGATCGACAAATTTTAAAAACCATAACATTAGAATGCACGGCTGCCCCACATCCATGTGCATTTGGAGAAATTCAAGTTGTTGCTCCTGTGTGAGATAGGGGAATGTGCAGAACCCAGGAAAGATTCAACCTCCATCTCCACCAACTGAAGGCCTCTAGAGCATAGGCAAACCCGGAAGGAAACCACAGACGCTTCAGGAACAGGGACAGGAAGAGTTCCAGATGGAACATTGCCTCAAAACCACAGAAAATGTCCATGAAGCAGACCCCTTGTTGAACTAGGTGATGAGTGACCAGTGATAATTTTTCAGACCCTGCAGAAAGAAATAGATTTTTAAATCATTTTACCAATTAGAAATTGGTCCAGTATAACACAAAAATGGAAACCAGGAAATAAATTGTCTTGAAACCCTTCTGGGCCAGACGCGGTGGCTCAAGCCTGTAATCCCAGCACTTTGGGAGGCCGAGGCGGGTGGATCACTAGGTCAGGAGATCGAGACCACCCTGGCTAACACGGTGAAACCCCGTCTCTACTAAAAATACAAAAAATTAGCCGGGCGTGGTGGCGGGCGCCTGTAGTCCCAGCTACTCGGGAGGCTGAGGCAGGAGAATGGCGTGAACCCGGGAGGCAGAGCTTGCAGTGAGCTGAGATCGCGCCACTGCACTCCAGCCTGGGTGACAGAGCGAGACTCCGTTTCAGAAAAAAAAAAAAAAAAAAAAAAAGAAAAAGAAACCCTTCTGGCCAATTTATCAGTAGTGTGCAAGTTCTAAGCTCCGGATATTGTTGAACTATAAAAACTATTGCGGTTTTATCCTTATCTTTTATCTTTAATTGGTCTATGGCCATTTCCTATCAATACTATTTGGCAGCTGTTGAAACACTTGATCCTCTTTTCCTACGCTATCTGTGTTAATAAAAAATAGGAGAGGGTAAACCAGTAATCCTAATGGGGCAAAAAGCCCTCTTAGAATAAATTGGGCAGAATCAATGTATAAAACACTTCATGGAGAAGAATATAAAGCACTTAGTTGTTTATTGTTCCATGGATTACTTCAGCCCTTTCATTATGCAGCTGACATGAGACACATATGGTTCAATTGTTTTGTGTCTTCATAATACTAAAATTATTCAGTAGAGGGCATACATTAAAATCCTGACACAATGTCCTAATGGGAGAATAGTCTTGGGTCTCTGCCCAGGCCGAGGTCAGGAACAAAGTCTCTCACTCAGATTCCCGACGTGCTAATATCCGAGAGAAGGACAAGGAACATTGTTTCAAAAGCTGTGCACAGAAGTAATAGACTAACACGATGATTGCAGAACATATATCATATTAAAATAACAAACACAGTCAACAGAAATAATCAACGCACATTAAAGTAGGAAGGCCCAAGGATTTTGGCAAATTGTTAAAATCAAATAAAAATAACTCATTTATTTTAGCCCACTTTGTAGTGTGTATCATGCCAACTCAGAATTGAATACAAATACTGGAGAAACACCTTGACTTTATTTAGATTTGCATCTAGATCTGAAGTAAAATAATCCACATATCAGCCAGAGTGGATAAAATCTCCGTTTGAATTTTTAAACAAATACATCGTGGCAAGAATAAATTTAAGCTAACAAACACAGCCAGGGAAGTAAGCGAAGGAGTTCAATCCTGTGCCATTCTTTGCTTCTCTGGCTATTTTACTTTTAGAACATCTGGAAAACTTGTGAAGGGTGGCTCTTTAAAAAGAAGTGATGTTACTATATGAAGAATTTTGAAACAATTAGAGTCTGTTATCTTATATTTGATAAGGCCAAGCCCAAGAACCGAAAAGCAGAATGAGTTTTTTTACAAACTGCCAGTCCTTATCTCACTGCCAAATGTGTACCTTTTGGACTTTCAAAAGGACTCTTTTGGGAGAGGAAAATGGCAGAAGAAAGAGGGAAAAATCCACTTAATATTTTATGGACTTATTAAAAGAAAGTCTCTCCTTTCATTAACTGTGAAAAAACCCTCCATTAATATAGAAACTACAGCAACCAACTGGAGCAGACCCTGATAACTGCACCTCCCAGGATAACCACATCGGCATATCAGTAATCATTTTTCTGAATTTTAATGATAGTTTTCAAACAGGGCTCACGATCCAGTAGGGGCTAGTAAAACTTTACACTATCTGTTTAAGACTTTCTGTGTCTTTTGGTACACATTTTTGATTACAGCTTTGCTCTAGATATTAGTCCAAAGACTGAATCCTGCCAAACTTTTTAGCAAAACAACCTTTAAGAACTAGGGGAGACAGGGTGTTTTGTGAAGAAATTTAAATGGAATTTAGTCAACTTTTGTTGTCTCAAATAATTTCTCAACTTAGTATGGAAAGATTATGTGAAAAGGCAATTTTCAGAATATTTTTAACCTGCAAGTGCATTTCCACTAGCCACTTGAATGATGAGATGAGATGAGTAAGCTGTGGGTTTAATTGACTCATAAATAGTCAGCTCATGAGCATGTGCTGATTTCAAAGTGTAAAGTAAGATCAAGGAAGAAATTGTGCCCATGGATATTAAAGTCCGTTTTTATGTCATTAAATATTTTCAGCATTACACAACTGATTTAGCATTTTACTTCCAAAATTTGACAATTATTTATCTTAACTTTATATTGTTGAAAAATATTTATCATTGTCCCTTCCATTTACATACTTAAGTTTGGGGTCCAAATTATTAGATGATTTCTTATTTCTAATGACTTGAACTATATATCTGTGGTGCTTTTAGAAGCTTGTTGCATTGCGGCTTGATGCAAAAAGAAATCGTTTGTGTCGATGTTTTAATACAAAGTAAGATAAAGCACGGATAAAATTTAATCCTTAGAAATACAGACTTTAAAACTATTTGATATAATAAAAAGATACTGAATATTAGTTTTTGTATTGGTTGCTATAAATTAATCCATCCATAATGCCTCAACAGGTGTAAAACATATTGAATGAGGGATTTTTCCAGGAACGTAAGAGGCACTAAGCAGATGTGCTTTGTACCAAACGATTTCATATTTCAATGTGACAAAATAGATGAGCCACATAAAGCCTAATTTCAGCTGCAAATTGCAAGCTGGAATAAGTTCCAGAATAGTAAACAATTAGCTGCTTTATTTTCTTTTTAATAAGACTAAATTACCAGATAATATCTACTGGCATCAACTTGGCTAATAAAAATCTGTTTAATAGGATTTGCCATTTTTCCAATTGCTATCATGATCAGCTTTGCATTTTGATTATCTCTAAACTTTGCCTCAATTTTCTCATAGAAAAGCTCTCAGTGGTAATTGCTTTAACATTTATTCCAGGTCAAGTGGTTAAGTATGAATAATGATCTGTCAAAAATGTACAGTAATGCCGTCAATAGAGCAATTACCATTTAGCTGAAGATTATTATGGCAAAAGAGCACATTAACTGGGCACAATAAACAGAACAACAGAGAAAAAGGGGGCAAAGGGACTGACTGTTTGCAAAACCTGTGTGTGTTGTCCATGTTCTTGACAGATATTAATTGTCTTTCAAGACCAATTAACCATACCCCCACAATGGTGTTCCCAGTGTAGAGTGAATTAGGAACGTTTCATTGCTGATAAAAAGAAAACAAATGTTTACACAGCTTACATTTAATATTCCAAGAAAGGTTGTCTCGCTACAGTTTCTGCAATGATGTTTATTTCTGCAGCTCCCTTTTCTCCTAGGAAGGACCACCACAGAGCAGTCTTAGTTGTCTATTGTAGTGAATCAGCGATTAAATTAATGCTAATGGGAGGTGACAACAACTGCTTTTGTTGTCAATATTACTACAAAGCCTCAATTTTTCAAAGTGTCTTTCTGTAGAAGAAGCAATGAATAAGACTGTAACTCAACACAGTACTACTTGGGGAAAAAAGGGGATAGAAAGGAAATACGATGTTTACCCAGTCAAAACACCATTGTTTAGTTGTGACTCTCTTAATATCTGGGGCTAAGGAGAAACCTACAAACCAATATTCAAGAGCAGATGAAAAACAGCTCTTTATTTTGAGGTAATTCTGTAGCTAGCTGTACATTTCAGCACTCTTCCTGAATAGCTTTTATATAATTCAAGAACAGGCTGCGGTTAGAAGATTTACCTTTTACTTCTTTGACTAATGTTTAGTTAGAAGAAACAGTCTCAGATTTTAATTTTAATGGAAATGCACTGAGAAAATTGGTCATCAGTCACCAAAAGAGTATTTGTTTCTTTACTCAGAAAATAATTCTTTAATTCTATTCCCCATAGAATTGTTACCGGAAAGGGTCTTGATTCAGACCCCAAGAGAATGTTCTTGGAGCTTGTGCAAGAAAGAATTCAGGGTGAGTTGACAGGGCAAAGTGAAAGCAAGTTTATTAAAAAAGTAAAGTGGTGAAAGTAGGGAGTTCCCGGAAGTAAGAGGAGGAACTGGCCCACCCTAGGTACAATGCTTGTTTATTTATAGGATAACAACGACAACAAAAAAATCATGGGGACCTGCGCAATGCTACAACGGTTTGTGACAAAGGATTAATTTTCTTAATTACTATATTTTGCAATAATCCATATTACTATCTTTAAAGCAAAATTAGGAATGCTTCTGTTCTTAGGATATTGGAGCATCAGGACATTCCTGACTCTGGGTCTGTTGAGTCAACGTCATCAATCTGTTCCCTTAACACCAAACATCCAGAGCCTAGGAATACCTAACTTTTGGGGATCGTGGCTCAGCAAGTCTCAGCCTCGCTTTTCCTAGCCCCCACTCAAGATGCAGTCGCTCTGGTTCGAATGTCTCTGGCAGAATGATGATTATAGGCACAGGCTTTGGGTCACACAGAACTGGGGTAGAGAGTGTCCTGGCTCCATCTCCCACAAGCTGGAGCTTCAGACAGTTTCTTTAAGCTAAGTCTCAGTGTTTTCTTTTTTGTTTTGTTTGTTTGTTGTTGTTTTCATTTGCAAGGTGGGCTAATTAAATAGCCTACCTGCTACACAGATACAATGACACAATGAAGGTGAGGTGCTGGGTAAAGTGCCTGGCACATGGTAAGCATTCCAAAATGTTCTCTGCTTCATTGTGCTACGGAATCAGTGTAGCAAAACCCCGCCTTCAGAGAGGCTAGAACAGGATTTGTATGCAGCAAATAAAATTACACACTGTGAGGCATGACTAGCATTAGTTGTGGTGGAGGTGGGAGTGGGGGCATGAATGTGCCGGAAGAGCCCAGCAGTGCTTTTCCTTTTAGAGTTGAAGGTTGAGAGGCTAGGAGAAGTTTCAGGTCGCCCCAGTACACTTGAGACACTGCCCTTTCTCTGTGCTTCCTCAACCCTCAAATATATGGATGGTTATTCTGTAAGATTTCCCCACCGTCTCACTCACTTGCCAGTGGTTCCACCAATCTCCTGAAATGTTTTTCAACATGTGATTTCTTATTTTAACAGGTAGTATGAAAGAAAATATCTCCATGATCAAACAAGCTAGGAAAACACTGGATTAAACAAAACAACATTCTTTTTTCTAGTGACCTCATGTATTTTTTTCTGTATTAAAAAAATAATTTCAACTTTTAGATTCAGAGAGTACATGTGCAGGCTTGTTATAAAGAGTATATTGCATGATGCTGACATTTGAGCTTCTATGGATCTCATCACTGAGATAGTGAACGAAGTCCCTTATAGGTAGTTTTTCAGCCTTTGTCCCTTCCCTTCCTTCCTCCCTCCTTTTAGAGTCTGCAGTGTCTGTTTCTCCCATTTTTATGGCCATGTGTACCCAACGCTTAGCTCCCACTTGTAAGTGAGAACACACGGTATTTTTGGTTTCCTGTTTCTGCATTAATTCACTTAGGATAATGGCCTCCAGTTCCACCCGTGTTGCTGCAAAAGACATAGATTTGTTTTTTTTATATAGTTGCATAGTATTCCATGATAATTATGTATCCCATTTTCTTTCTTTATCCAATCCACCATTGATGGGCATCTAGGTTGATTCCATGTCTTCGCTATCGTGAATACAGCTGTGATGAACATAAGAGTGTCTTTTTGGTGGAAAGATTTATTTTTCTTTGGGTATATACCCAGTCATGGGATTGCTGGGTCAAGTGGTAGCTCTGTTTTAAGTTCTTTGAGAAACCTCTAAAGTGCTTTCTGCAGTGGCTGAACTATTTCACATTTCCACCAACAGTATCACCAACATCTGTTATTTTTTGACTTTTAATAATGGCCATTCTGACTGGTGTGAAATGGTATCTTATTTGGGTTTTGATTTGCATTTCTCTGATGATTAGTGATGCTGAGCATTTTTTCTTATGTTTTTTGGCCACTTGTGTGTTTTCTTTTGAAAGTGTCTGTTCATGTCCTTTGCCTATGTTTGAAATGGGGTTGTTTCATGCTTGTTGAATTGTTTATTAACTTCTCATGTATTTATTAAGTTACTGTGTATTATAAATTCCCAGGCAAAGGAAGTATTGGTATGGTGTTTCCCAAATTCATGTGGCCACAGATTATTTTTTCCTGGGGCAACTCATTGGCATAATGCTGCGAGAAGCACATCTGAAGATCACTGGTCCTCGAAGCTGCTCTCCTCCTGTCCACATACAGACTCTTCACAGCCAAGCCCAACAACGTAATCTCCCTCTTTGTTCTTTTTACTACACGCACAGGCTAGGGAGCTGATGGCCTGCATCTGAATCCCATCGCACTGGGTGAGCTTGAAGAACTAACTTAGTCTCTTGGGATTTCAGGTTCCCTGACTGGAAAATAGAGGCCAAGATGAAACATTACCTCACTGTGTTGCTACAGGGTGATGCCAGGAAGGAGCTTAGAAACCTACCTGGCACACACTAAGCTCGGATCTATTTTAGCTCCTCTCAGACTTACTGCACCCTTTCCTCTTGAAATCCTCTCTTCGCTTGGCTTCCTTGAGATGTTTCTGTCTTGGCAACACTTCTTTGTCAGTTTTCTATTACATCTTCTTCCTCCCTTCAATATTCAGTTCATAGCTCCACCCCTGCTATTTTCACATTGTCCTCAGATGAACAACACAGTAAACATCAATTATCAGCTATTCCTTGTTGTCTCCTAAACATCCACCTTCACCTTTAGGCCTATATTTTAAACTGCCTGATGGATCCTTTCAAAACTGAATTCAGATCCTCCCCGCTGCTCTCCTAGGCCCATCTGCATCTGCATCTTCTCCTGTGTTCTGAATGTCAGTCACGACACCATTGCCCATTCTATTTTCCACCCCTAAACCTTACTTCCTTTATGCTAACTAATCTCCTTGCCTCAATTTTTGCTGTTTTCTAATCCTTTATTTACAATGCCAGCTACAAATATCTTCATGTTACTCTCTTGCATAAATCTATGTAGTTATTTCAGGAGGTCATGTGAACTCTTTACTACTGCTTACAAACCCTTTCTTTGGCTGGCTTCTGTCTCAGGCTGCTGTGTCATCCTTTCTACATTGTGGGGTCTTAGCTTGGCCTGGGGCTCCATTTCCCATCTTCTCCTGCAGATAGGTGCCTCAAAAGCCTGGGTTCTGATTAATGGGGTGACAGAAGAAGTGATGTGTGCCATCCCCAAGGCTCGCCATTACAATGACTGGGCCTTTGCTCACTGGTCTCCTTGCATCTTTCTGGCTGGAAGTGACAAGAACTGGATCAGCTGTTTTGGGCCAAGGGAGATGGAAACTCACATGTCAAGGATGGCAGAGCCTCCTCAAATGCACCATCATCCCGGTCTGCCCATGTCTGTTACAGTAGGGACAAAGAAGCTTCTAGCATATTTAAACTCTTTGTTTTGTGGTATTTCGGTTATTAAAGGGTAGACACTCTTCTGACTAATCTGTCCCTAATAGTTGCTATCTTATTCCTTCACCTCAGTTCTGATAAGCTTACTCTCAGTTCCTCAAAACACCACGTACTTTATCGCTTCTAGACTTTTCATATTTTGTTTCTTCTTTTTGGTGTGCATTTTCTCTTTTGCTCTTCTCCCTTTACCTGAAACTCCGTTATACCCTTCAGGTCTTAATGGGATGTCACCGCCCCATGGGAAGTCCTCAGGGACTATCACCCTCCCTTCCAAACTATGAAAGGGGCCTCTGCCATGCATGCTCAAACCACATGGCAGGTGGCCATAGCACTGACCCAACAGTATTTTAATTATGTAGTCAATGGTCTCCAGAGGCGTGTGGTAGGCTGTGTGAACAGGCATGCTCTCTCTTGCTCACAGTTGTCTCCGCCATTGCCTTGCATGATGTCTGGTACATAATAGATTCTCAATACAGCTTTGTTGTATCAGAGTCAATTCAAATACAGCATGACCAAAACCCCGTTAATGATCTTCTCTCCTTAGCCTCCGACTGTTTTCTCTCCTGCAATTCATGTCTTCATTAATGGCACTATCATCTCTCTAGTGACCCCAGCAGAAAATTGAGCATCCTCACTCCTTACTAACTTCCTTTTCCACTCTTCTCACGCTCCTTGGACACCATGTTATTTTTAAGGTCCCTCTGAAATGACTCCTAAATTATCTTGTCTTTTGATTCTCAGTGGCAACTTCCTTCTCTTATTTGGATGATTCCAGAAGTTGATTTGCAATAGCTCGTCCCATGACTGGCCTTCCTGGGTTCCAGGGCTTCCTCCCAAAATGAACACAGTCGATGACTCTCATCTCTTTAAAAGTCTTTAACGACTTGATTGCAAACGCCTGAAAATGGCCAGTTAGCTAGGTGTCTGTCTGTCTATCTTTAAACCTGGTCTCACTTTATGTTTCTACATTCACCTCTTTCCTCTTCCTGATCTAGGCCAGTGGTTTTTCTCATGTTGGACTGAAGGGGCCTGTTAACAATGGAGACTGCTGAGCCCCAACTACTCAGAGTCTGGGTGAGGGTGATGAATCTGCATTTGTAACAAAGATGGGTGAGTGATCTAAGGACCACTTCTTTTTTTTTTTTTTAAGATGGAGTTTCACTCTTATTGCATGGACTGGAGGGCCATGGCATGATCTCAGATCACTGCAACCTCCGCCTCCCAGGTTCAAGTAGTTCTCCTGCCTCAGACTCCTGAGTAGCTGGGATTACAGGCACCCGCCACCATACCCAGCTAATTTTTGTATTTTTGGTAGAGACAGGGTTTCACTATGTTGGCCAGGCTGGTCTTGAACTCCTGACCTCAGGTGATCCGCCTGCCTTGGCCTCCCAAAGTGCTGGGATAACAGGCGAAGGTCCACTCTTTGAGAAGAATTGGTTTAGCCGAAATGAACTTGTCGATGTAGCCCAAATAAATACATCATGCCATTTCACACCAGGGAGCACGTATCCTTTTCACATCCTGGAATATTCTTTTCCTTCAATTAAGCTCGAATGTCTCAAAACTCTGTGGCATTTTTCTTGTTCCATCAGAGTTCTTACTGAGGCCAAATCACTGAGGCCTGAAATGGTGGGGTCCACGAGTTTGGACTTTTTTTTTTTTTTTTTTTTTTTCCTGAAGGCAGGAGAGAATCAGAGGAAGGTTTATCGCATAGAATTGACATGATTGAGCTTTATTTTAGGACTATTATTTGGGGAGTAGTATGTAAGAAAAATTGATGGAGAAAAAGACTAGCTAGACTTATATTAGTCCTGGAAAGAGATTGAAAGAGGGTGGCAGTGAGGATGTAAGGGAGGTGTAAGGAGGAGTAAAAGGTGCCACTCAGTTTGCCAGCCTGACTGGCTGGGAATATGATGGCATCAACCAAAGAGGGACAGGCATTGAGACCACAGTACCAATGATGAAAACACTAGACTGTGAGAACGCATGGACACAGGGAAGGGAACATTACACACCTGCGCCTGTTGCGGGGTGGGGGGAAAGGGGAGGGAGAGCATGAGGACAATTACCTAATGTATGTGGGGCTTAAAACCTAGATTATGGGTCAATAGGTGCAGCAAAGCACCATGGCACATGTATACCTATGTAACAAACCTGCACGTTCTGCACCTGTATCCCAGAACTTAAAGTAAAAAAAAAAAAAAAAAAGGCCAGTCTTACGCCTCACACACGCCTGTAATCCTAACACTTTGGGAGGCCAAGGTGGGCAGATCACGAGGTCAAGAGATCAAGACCATCCTGGCCAACACGGCAAAACCCAGTCTCTACTAAAAATACAAAAATTAGCCAGGCGTGGTGGTGGGTGCCTGTAGTTCCAGCTACTCAGGAGGCTGAGGGAGGAGAATCGCTTGAACCTGGGAGGTGGAAGTTGCAGTGAGCCGAGATCGCGGCATTGCACTCCAGCCTGGGCGACAGAGTTAGACTCCATCTCAAAAACAAACAAAAACAAAACAAAACAATGGATTGGACCAGTGACTTCTCAAGAGTGGTTTCCAGACCAGAAGCATCAGCAGCTCCTTCTACCTTGTTAGAAACGCAGATTCTTCCATCCTGCCCCAGACCTACTGAATCAGAAAAGTCTGGAAGTGGGGCCTGGCAATCTGTGTTGTAAGGAGCTCTTCAGATGACACTGAATGGTGCGGAAGCCTGAGAGTCCCTGGCCTAGACTGAATGTGCCACGCAGCAGGGTCCTGGTCAGCCCTGCCGATCGCTGCGTTCCCAGTGTTTGGAGCAGTGCCTGGCATGGAGTAGGCTCCGGGTAAACAACTCCAGAGTGAACAAGGGTTATAATGTCAGATGCGGATTTTTCGAGACAAAATTACATATTGTGCTGTATGCTAAATCATTTCATGTATTGAAAGAATTGCTATTTCCAACAATCCAATGAAGTAAGGTCTTTTAAAAACATTTCACAAAAGAGAAGAATGTTAGAGAGGTTAAAGATCTTGGCAAAGGTCACAACTGTTCGTGTGTGAAGATTCGGTGTGAATGCAAATCTTCAGACTTTAGAAACTGAGCAATTAGTCATTACATGTGTTTGTTTTGGGCGTGGAAAGGAATGAGTTCACTTTTGAAAACATTGATTACTATTATTATTATTTAAGGTTAGCAGAACAGAAAGTACTGTTGTTTGCTTTTGTACTTTAAGTTTTGGAGGTTTCTAGATGTTTCTAGATGAAGGGGAAACAGCCAAAACCATAGAAATCACTGGACACCGTCAGGATGCATGAGAAAGAGGAGGAAATTCCTGACAATGCTGGAAAGGTGCAGTCCAACGTGGGATTAACTGTTTCAGTCAACGTGGCATATTTCCTGTACGGCAAAAATTATGCTTGATAATGAGAATATAAATGTAAGATGCAGAGCATTTTGGAGGGCACAGAGAAGAAACATGGCATCAGTGGCGTTATTTGGTGTTTGTCTTGATTAAGAAGGAGACACACAGACTTACATAGAGAGTGTAGGTGAGGAGGAAGAGAGTTTGGAGACGAAAGGAGTCAAAATGTCTGGAGTAGCCTGTATATCTTATTGTGCCCTTACTGACTTCTGCAAAGTGCAACATTGCGATTGGTCCAATAATGATGACTTTGGAAACCCTCTTCTTTGAAGAAATGTCAGAATGAATTATGGGCTGCCTTCAACCATGTCCCATGGAAGACTACAACAGCCTGAGTGGATTTTTTTTTTTTTTACCCCAAAGTGCTTTGTGATTTGCCAAAAGGGAAAAGAAATGGGATTGAAAGAAGAGAAACAATTTGATAGAACAACAAAACGCAAGCTAAATAATGATTTTATATTAGATATTATAAGCTAAAATTGTGATGCACAAGTATGATATGCACATGTAAAAGGAAAATTGAAAGCTAATATCTTTATAGTATAGTAATTACAAAAATATTTGGCATGAAAACCTTAATGTGTCCTGGGTTCATTTGTACAAGAGTCAATTTTTGTCCATTGAAGTGCAATCAATACAGTCAGATCAGTCTTATTTGAATGGATGTTTTGTTTGAAATAGATATTGGAATTATTCTGTAATATGCTATTGAAGAACAGGCCCAAATATCACATTAGACACAACATCAGCATAATCCCATTAGATTTAAAATTCTAGAAGTTCAGTGTTCCTTGGTGTTAGTTACAATGCATCTTGTTTTTTCTATCTACTCGCACCTACTGTTAGCGTTCTCTATACCTAGTATGGGTTACAAAAATGTTGATATCAGGTTGGAATTTTTTTTTTTTTTTTTTTGAGACTGAGTCTCACTGTTGTCACCCAGGCTGGAGTACAGTGGCGTGACTCAGCTCACTGCAACCTCAGCCTCCTGGGTTCAAGTGATTCTCCTGCCTCAGCTTCCCATGTAGCTGAGATTACAGGCACGTGCCACCATGTCCAGGTAATTTTTGTACTTTTAGTAGTGACGGGGTTTTACCATGTTGGCCAGGCTAGTCTCGAACTCCTGACTTCAGGTGATCCATCTGCCTTGGCCTCCCAAAGTGTTGGGATTACAGGTGTGAGCCACCGTGCCGGCCATCAAGTTGGAATTCTACACTGCTGCATTTTATTACATGGGATTATAGTTTAAAATGACGTGCCTATTTAGGCTGGTTTTGGAAAACTTAATTTATATTAATTTCCATTTCCATTTTGGTATCCCTGCACCTTTTGTAATTGTTAAATCAGTACCATTGATAGAAGTTGTAAAGTTTATGCTGTACTCATCAACCATAGGTTAAACTTTTTTTTCACTTTGATGCTTTTTATTCCTAAAATTTCAGTAACCTTTCTGGCATTCTGGACGGGAAGACACACATCATGCTTGATAGAAGGCAGGGGAAATCCCCTAACAAGTAAGAAGCTGCAAATAAATGGCAACGAAGAGCTGAAATAGCTGAACACTTGGGAATTTATTTGTGAAACAATCCATTACCTTTTTGAATGCTTGTAAAACATACATTTTAATTCGAACAGGAATCAAAGGGAAGATAAGAAAACAACTGTTCTTTCACTTTCCAAATACTATGTAACATTTTGATTTAAAAATAGGAATGTGGCATTTGCTCTTGAACAGCATTAAATGTGCTGGTATTTTTTTCTAAAATGTCTCTTACACCTCATTCTAGTGCTGTAGCTCTTGTAGAAAGTTCTAGATTCCTGTTATTCAATTAATTGTATGAAATGACATCTGGGGTTTGCAAGACTCTTTGAGTCACTGTATATTTTCCTGTGCATGTTAAGCCAGCATTATCTGTTGTAAGTACCCCTAATGGGGATCTGCAGTATTACAGGTGACAAGGAAACAAAGTGATCGTAGCCATGACAACTAAAAGAGGAAGAAAGAGAAATGGATGATGAACACCCTGTCTCCACATGATAAGGTTGAGGGTGAAGAGTGTTCCTAAGTACACGCTTCTAGGCAAGTGGAAAAGGTCTAACAAGCCCTACATGACCCCCACGTAGCAGACAAGTGTAGTAATTGACAATGCACATGATATGTGTCTGTATACTGGCTTTCTACATGCTTTGTTTATGCTCTGTCCTTTAATTTGTGTTCTGAACACCCCAATCTGAAACAGAAGTCTAAGAAATTCTAGTGAGTAGGATTACAAAGGAAAGTTTGTTGACTCATGTAGGTCTTGGGTGTAACTGTTAATAAATCCATTTCAGAAAACGCAGTATCCTGGGAATTTAAGAACAGCCAGAGTGATATGCCAGTTTGAGGCTATTATGCATAATCTTTGAGTGACAGGTATTCCTTTCCTACTATCAAACCTTCTCAGATTCTTATATTCAGAAGCCCACATGCTCTGAAAAACTATACCTGACTTGTCTAATGAGTGACTTCCCCAAAACAAAGTCTGTCTCTGCTGTCAAAATTCCTCACCCAATGATAATCACTCCTACCAGAACTCCATCAATTTCAGCTACCATTTCCTTCCAGGTACAACTTTTTAAGGACCCACAATCCACTCCTGATCCAAGTTGACTGGGATGACACATGATCTCTGTACCACGACAGCTGTACTTCACAGAGACTGTAGACAATGATATTGTTATAAAATATCACCCAGTTTCTGCACTGTCAAACATTATTTATCCCCAGGTGA
This sequence comes from Symphalangus syndactylus, assembly GCF_028878055.3. Lineage (NCBI taxonomy): Eukaryota > Metazoa > Chordata > Mammalia > Primates > Hylobatidae > Symphalangus > Symphalangus syndactylus. Next base: position 154,838,570 of record NC_072426.2, on the reverse strand, counting down.
TGGAAAATGAATGAAATTTACCAAGTGGTACCGAAATACATTTTTCACAATCAACTAAACTTGTGCTAGTTTAAAACAAACAAATCACGGATTCTCTTAGGTCTTTCACTTCCTTTTATAAGTCAAAACATACGAATACATCCCTTCCATTTGGGTTCCCATAATGACACCCAACTGTCCCATACTCTTCATTAGCACTTCCCTAAGGATTTTTTCTAGCTTCTTTTAGCCAAGAAACCAAGAACTACAAATACCGATACAAATTTGTCAACACGTAAGGCCTAATGGCATGTAATACTGCCAGTCTAGGCCGATACAGAAATAGTCATTTAGAAGACAACTCAGAGAAAAAAGAAAGAAGCCTTCATCAAATATGACTTATTGCCTTTTCCCACCTGATCCCATTTATATGCCTCATACCGGTCTTGATGGACGGGTGAGAGAGAATGGCTGTAGGCCTCACATTACTCACTGTAATCACCAGCCTCAATCGTTGACGGAAAAGAGGCTCTGCTCTGGCAATAGGGAGCCAATGAAAACTGTTTTCATGCAGCAGTTAACCATTTATTCAGATGCTCAGCCTGATGCATTTTCAAAGATTGGAAAATTCCTTCTCTGCTAGAAATGGAGGTGGGGGCAGGTAAAAATGATATTTAAATGCAGGGGCCTTTCCTTGCCCACAGTAACCACAAGAATACTGCCCCAAATGATAATGATAATAATAATAATATTTTTTGAAGTGCACCTGCACCAGCTCTGCAGGAAAGGCTGACAAAAGAGGGAGGACATATTTTAAGGAATGTCAGTAGAGTTTCCTCAGTTGTTTATAATCACCGCATTGTCCTTGATTACGGCCTCTCAGCTTGTCCACGTTCATGCACAAAACTCCAAGGCCTGGAATGCTGCAGGGTCTAGATTTCTATCTGATGAGTGGTCTCGGCTCAGGCACCTTTGCTGGTAACATACCCAGAGGTTATTTGGGATGGGCACCACATACTGCAATTATTAATCATTAGAAGGCCACGGGTTTAGAATTAATTCTCTTGGCTGGCTAGTACAGGATATACCTTAACAATCGAACGCTCCCTAGTCAGAGAGAAAGAGAACTAAGAAAATAACACTAAGTTTCCTTACCTCTGTCCCTGGTAAATCAGAATTCTTTTGTAAATTGGAAAGAGAGCTCCCCAAATGCAAAATGTAAACCCAGTTTCTTGCTCACTCGAGAAACTGCCATGAGAGTTTTCATAGCAACTTTAAATTGCACAAAAGCTAATTCTGTTTTCTTGCTTGTCGTTGCTGTTGTTTTGGAAGATCGCTAAAAACCACTTTTTTTGGTATTTGAGCTTTATTAAAGAAAATGGCAGCTGAGGACATCTAGCGTGCTGCATATGAGTCAGTTCAGTGGCTCAGAGAAGGCAAAGGGGAAACCCTTTTTAGGGAACCCGACTTTTCTTCACAATTTGTGTGAACTTTGCAGCAGTAGAAGGGTTAGAGCCATATCTCCATATTCTAGTGTTTAGCAGCACTCTTGTGAATTAGAAACTTGTAAAACCTAAATGAGCAGCGTGCGGACATAATAATTACCATACCAGAACAGACCAACGGAGCAGGGAGTCTGCTACCCTGTCTCCAATATGGCCAATGCTGCATGCTCCAGAAGACGCAAGTCCCCCATCATACACCTAATTGTGCAACACGGGACTACAGGGGCAAATTTCTCCCCATCCCCAGCTGGTAATCAGCAGCGTGTGCCCTGAAGCAGTCGAGTTGAGAGTCCCTGTTAATTTTATCCTTGACAATAAACTGCCAGAACTCACAGCAATGTGGAATCCTGTTCTCAAACCTCCCCCAAAGGTTTGACTCAAGCTGAAACCGAACAAGCCCCTCGATGGAATTACAGACACTGTGTTCAGAGTCTATTTCCCTCTCTCTCTTCAGATTTGCTGCCGTTCGGTTTCCCTGAGCGCCTTCGTGTTTCTTTGCTACCAAGAAAAGAAAATAGGGTATCAGCTTGTTTTCTTAACACTATTCCTTATTTCCCACAGCACATCCCACGACGTGTCCTTTCCTTTGCCCCCATTTCTATATTCATCACTCCTATTTCTCTTCTTGGAGGAGTGACACCCCCTTCACAGCTCTTGCAAATTTCATGACACATTTCTGGACTGTTTTGTTGTTATTTTATCTTGCGGCTGTTTCGTTTGTGAAATGAGTGACAAAAGCAAACACAGGATCAAAGTGTGAGCATACAACAGATTCAGAAAACCGTACACGAGAATATCACACATATTGCACCCTTTTGCTACGCTTCTTAATTAATATGGTCTAATACTACTCTACATATTGCAGATACACATTTTCCTCTCCCAGAGCTGCTGCCATGAAATAGATATTTTTACCCAATTCTCAAAACTGATGCCTCTATCTTTGTCTTGGGAGCTTTATAGATAATTTGGAATTCATCATGGAGACAGCACTGTTAAATGTTCCATCAAACAAAATCAACGTGTATGTTCACACACATATATCCAACGTCTATGTTGCTTTGCACTCGCCTAAGTAAAACTTGATTTAGCTGTGAAGTTGTTGCTTGGTCTTAGGTTGTCATCATGTTCTTTGGAAACTTTTATCATATTTTCTCTTCCAAACTTATCCTAAAAATGTGTGATCAGCAAATATTGTTACTTAATATTCCGCATGTCTTCTGAGTCATCATTACAGGCGGGATCTACACTCTGCTTAGACATTCTTGGGCCGCTTTACTCATGATCTTTCCTGATGAAAATGCGTCATTTTAAAATAATGAGTTATTTCCCCTGTCCATTTAATCCACAATAGAATTTCCGATTTGCCTCTGTGACTCAGTTTCCATAATCAATTCTACTGAAAATGTATCCTAAGACTTCTCAATGTTTAAATAAATTATCTTTAGATAGTTTTTTTTGTCACTGATGCTATAGCTCTCAGAAAATTCATAAAGCATTATAAAAACTGTGATTCTGCTTATATTGTACCTAGGGGAGGCGGGGTGAAATAATAGAAAAGGCAGGGGTCCCAGAGTCAGATGAGCCTGGGTCCTAACCCCAACTGTCACCTGTTGTGGTCCTGCACTGGCCACTTCATTTGGGAGCCTCAATTTAAACAGCATCTTTATAGATAATGCCTTCTGCCTCGAGTCTTTAGGAGAATGAATGGGACAAGAGCTGATGCTCAAGAAAGATGAATTCTCTCCCCTTGTTAGGTTTGGGCTGAGTAAAACTAATAGTAAGCTGCAGAAGAATGCTCCTTGCCCCATGATCCTAGAAATCATTTTGGCTGCTTCCATTTCCCTCTTTCCACAAAACTCTGTCAAAACACCTTCCTCTTGTTTTAACTTTTGTCCCTTCAGATCACCACACTCTGTGGGGCAGCAATTTCTCTAGATTCCTAGATCCTGTGACCCAATAATCCTGTCTTTTGTTCTTGAGATAAAATTTCTGTGTCCTTCATATAGGGTAAAAGAAGGAAGTCCTAATAATGGCAAAAATAAGAACTAAGGAAAAGAAAATGAAGGTAAGTGGGAGCAGGCTCGCATAATTGCTCACGTATCTTTTAATGTTTGTGTGTGTGATTCATAATCACCACCATAACAAAACAACAGCAATACCCAGCACCCCAGATTTTATCTTTGTGTTGCACCGGGGAACACTGTGTTCAGGGCTTTGCACACGCTGGAGGGTTTAATGCACAAATGGGCGTGTCCATAGTTTGCTTGCACCTGCGAGGATCTGGCCCTCTGTTGGGTATGTGCGTGGAAGCTGATCCTGTGAAAGATCATGTGGGCAGCACCCAGGCCAACTTTCTAGACCTAATGAAAATTTAGGTGGTCCAAGCAATTTAAAAAAAAAACAAACGATGTGCAAGGCTAGATGGGAGATCACTTTAATTGTAAAGACACTTTTCTTAGCATCGATGTGAAACTCACAGATGTATAATATCTGAGATCACCTTTGGTCCTATTAAAAAGATGGGTATCACCTTGGCAGTCTTCCAGTTCAGTGGCTGTTTTAAATGATAAATTACATATTTTTGTTAGTAGCACAGCGACTTCATTCTATAGTTCCTTCATATCACTTGGATGAGTTCCACCTAGCTGATGATTTATTGCAATGTGATTTTTTTGAGAGGTTCCATCACTCGCCCTCTCATATTTTTAAGCATTTCACCTTCAACAATAGTAAAGGGTAACCCAAGTTCTCTAATAATTTTGAGAATAAATGAGAAATTTGACTGTTGTCCTGTTAAAAGGGTGAGATGACCAGGGACCAAATGTCCCTCCACGGCAAATGCCTGTGACGGTGGGGACTGGAGCTCTCATGGAGTTCCAGCCCCAGATTCCTCCTCCTGAGTTCCCAGGATCCCTGCCCGGGCTCTCAGCGGTGGCCACAGAAGGGCACCATGCTGCTCTTCTTCCCCTCTAACCACCAGAATCCTGGGAAACAGGCTGATAGCTGGCGATGAGGAGAGGCAGGATCCAGGTAGAAGAATCAGGTCTAAAACTGTAATCTCCCAAAGAGGTCTTCCAAGAGCTTCTAACAACCTCTCCCTACTGGAGATTCTTGATTCAAGGAATAGATTTCATTTTTCGCCCTAGAAAAATGTGGTCATCCAGGAATCTTCCATTTTAAGCAAATCCTTTGCAATCTACATCATTCACCAATTTTTGGAAAATACTTTATTCTACAAAATTGTCCTCATTTAGGAAGGTGCTTAGAATATTAATTACTCAAATGCCTGTTTATTTCATCATGTAGTCTGGGACAACCTCTATCAAACCTTTTGAGTCTTAACAGCCTCTCCTCCTCTCCCAGCCTTTCTGCAAAGGAACATTTTTATTTGTCTGTTCAAGCTTTCCTCTCAGTGGCCCTGTAAGTAGAAATCTATCTTTCTTCAGCTACATTCCAGGGCTTTTAAAATCAGAGAGGAGGTAGACAGAGATTGGACTAGAAGGAGTCTTTCTGGTGGAGTCAGTTCCTGAACTCGCCTTTATGGGTGAGAATCTGGGTAATAAGCATAAAAAGGAAAAAACAAAACAAAACAAAAACCCCCAAAAAACCAAGAGGCCAGATGAAACAGATCAGCCTACACATCATTACAGATTGGAGGGAGGGGTCACAGAGAAGCCACTTTGTTTCTTGGTCCCCTGAATTTGGTGAGGCAGGCTGAAGGTGTGAATAGGACAGTTTGGAACTCCTAGTGGGTGAGAAAGCAGAGAAAGACAAGATTGCAGAAGCATGGGGTATGAATTTGATTATCTTTCATCTTTAGGAGGCTCATGTGAAATGCCCTTATAGTACTTTTTTTTTTAAGATAAGAGATTCCACCTGTTTGCAGGCAATTCTGTTTAGAGACCTGGCAATGTGGGCCCCTTGAGTTTCTCCTGTTGCCCTGAACTGTGAACAATCACAGTTTCCCTCCCAGTCCTCCTCCCTCCTCATGACCTAGTGCATCTTGAGAATATTCACCCTTCTGTTCATAATCAGAAACTAATATGGGCTCTATCTTCCAGGTAAGGAATACTGGCTAGTTGCTTGGAAATGTAGGAGATGTCTCTTTTATAGGCACTATGGAACAAGAAAAGGAGGCCTTTGAATTCTAGCTTCTTTGTTCACATGCAGCATTCCTTGCTCACCCTTGCCTTTTTTTTTTTTTTTTTGAGATGGAGTCTCGTTCTGTCACTCAGGCTAGAATGCAGTGGCATGACCGTGGCTCACTGCAACCTCCGCCTCCTGGGTTCAAGTGATTCTCCTGTCTCAGGCTCCCAAGTAGGTGGGAATGCACCACCATGCACCACGCCTGGCTAATTTTTGTATTTTTAGTAGAGATGAGGTTTCACCACGTTGGCCAGGCTGGTCTCAAACTCCTGATCTCAAGTGATCTGCCCGCCTTGGCCTCCCAAAGTGCTGGGATAACAGGCATGAACCACTGCACCAAGCCCACCCTTGACATTTCTGCAATTCCCTTACACAGATGTAAAAATCACTGAAGGCCCTGTTTCATGCACATTCTCTTATGAGGTGCTTAGCTGAAAGAGTTCATTATCTTACTAATGTTGTAATTATTGATCCTTGACTCAGGGCTCTGGAACCTGGCTCCACACTGGTGTAGATCTTCTCTGTGCAGCTCTGCTCCATTTTGATGCAGCCAACTCCTTAGTCCAGTTAGAATTGTCTATACACAGCCATCAACCAACTGGTCTAGCATAGATAAATTCAAAAAAAGGAACACTCTGGCCAGGGCAATCAGGCAAGAGAAAGAAATAAAGGGTATTCAAATAGGAAAAGAGGAAGTCAAATTGTCTCTGTTTGCAGATGACATGATTGTATATTTAGAAAACCCTACCATTTCAGCTCAAAATCTCCTTAAGCTGATAAGCAACTTCAGCAAACTCTCAGGATAAAAAATTAATGTGCAAAAATCACAAGCATTCCTATATACTAATAACAGACAGACAGCCAAATCGTGAGTGAACTACCATTCACGATTGCTACAAAGAGAATAAAATACCTAGCAATACAACTTGCAAGGAATTTGAAGGACCTCTTCAGGGAGAACTACAAACTACTGCTCAAGGAAATAAGAGAAGACACAAATAAATGGAAAAACATTCCACATTCCATGCTCACGGATAGGAGAAATCAATATCGTGAAAATGGCCATACTGCCCAAAGTAATTTATAGCGTCAATGCTATCCCCATCAAGCTACCATTAACTTTCTTTACAGAATTGGAAAAAACTAGTTTAAACTTCATATGGAACCAAAGAAGAGCCCACATAGCCAAGACAATCCTAAGCAAAAAGAACAAAGCTGGAGGCATCATGCTATCTGATTTCAAAGTATACTACAAGGCTATAGTAACCAAAACAGCATGGTACTGGTACCAAAACAGAGATATAGACCAATGGAACAGAACAGAGCCCTCAGAAATAATACCACACATCTACAACCATCTAATATTTGACAAAACTGACAAAAACAAGCAATGGGGAAAGGATTCCCTATTGAATAAATGGTGTTGGGAAAATTGGCTAGCCACATGCAGACAACTGAAACTGGACCCCTTCCTTACACCTTATACAAAAATTAACTCAAAATGGATTAAAGACTTAAATGTAAGGCCTAAAACTATAAAAATCCTAGAAGAAAACCTATGCAGTACCATTCAGGACATAGGCATGGTCAAAGACTTCATGTCTAAAACACCAAAAGCAATGGCAACAAAAACCAAAATTGACAAATGGGATCTAATGAAGCTACAGAGTATCTGCACAGCAAAAGAAACTATCATCAGAGTGAACAGGCAAGGTACAGAATGGGGAACATTTTTGCAATCTATCCATCTGACAAAGGGATAATACCCAGAATCTACAAAGAACTTAAACAAATTTACAAGAAAAAACAAACCACCCCATCAAAAAGTGGGCAAAGGATATGAACAGACACTTCTCAAAAGAAGACATTTATGCAGCCAACAAACATATGAAAAAAAATATCATCATCGCTGGTCATTAGAGAAATGCAAATCAAAACCACAATGAGATACCATCTCATGCCAGTTAGAATGGCAATCATTAAAAAGTCAGGAAACAACAGGTGCTGGAGAGGATGTGGAGAAATATGAATGCTTTTACACTGTTGGTGGGAGTGTAAATTACTTCAATCATTGTGAAAAACAGTGTGGTGATTCCTCAAGGACCTAGAACTAGAAATACCATTTGACTCAGCAATCCCATTACTGGATATATACCCAAAGGATTATAAATCATTCTACTATAAAGACACATGAACACATATGTTTATTGCAGCCCTATTCACAATAACAAAGACTTGGAACCAACCCAGATGTCCATCAATCATAGACTGGATAAAGAAAATGTAGCATATATATATATAAAAATAGATAGATAGATAGATATATCATGGAATACTATGCAGCCATAAAAAAGGATGAGTTCATTTCCTTTGCAGGGACGTGGATAAAGCTGGAAACCATCATTCTTAGCAAACTAACACAAGAACAGAAAACCAAACACCGCATGTTCTCACTCATAAGTGGGAGTTGAACAATGAGCAAACGTGGACACAGGGAGGGGAGCGTCACACACCGGGGCTTGTTGGGGGTTGGGGAGCCAGGGCAGGGACAGCATTAGGAGAAATACCTAATGTAGGTGACGGGTTGATGGGTGCAGCAAACACCATGGCACACATATACCCATGTAACAAACCTGCACGTTCTGCACATGTACCCAGAACTTAAAGTATAATAATAATAAAAAAGTAACACTCTTTTCATGTACAGACCATTTTTATGCAGTTATTGGTACCAATACAGAAAAAAGATAATCTTTTATATGTATTGAAGAAACAGGAGCTAAAGGAAGCCCTGCTTCAATATTTTGATGAAACAGTCTCTTAGTAATGAAAACAGTCACTTGTGCAATTACCAGTTTTTGAAGTTTATGTTGTCATGCACTAGTCCTTTTTGAAGAAATAGTTCACCCTTTCAAAAGAAGTAGCTTGGTACTACATGGGGCTCAGTGTTATGGTTTCTATGGAATTCTTGACATGTGTGTCAAAAACTAGTCAAAGAAATTTAGCAAGACATAGAATTGGAGGAAAGGGTTGCCCAAGCAAAGCTGAGGCTTTTGGTAGAGGACGGTCAACCTGGTGGCCTGGTAGAGGGGAAGCCAGATCTCCTGCTGCTGCTACGCTGGCATCACCTCCTGTAATTCCCATCAGCCAAACCCAACCAAGAATGAGATGACCACGGAGTCTGGGTGACTTAGGTGCACAGAGCTGAGTGGAGATTGATAGGGAACTCGTCTGGAGGGGCAAACAGAAATACCCGGTGCAGCGAGGGAAAATGCTGGGCCTGCTGGAGATCACGACTAAGTATTATAAAGGGTGTTGTGTTGGGAATTTTACATCATTTGAGACAGCTTCAGAGAAGTGGCAGAGGAGGTATAAGGAAAAGGATGGCTTGTAAGTAAATAGATGCCTGCAGGAAAGCACTATAACAGTCCCTACAGCATGAAAGCAGTGATGGGCAATTGTGAATCAAACCTGGAAGAAGCTAAATTTCTTTGACCAATTTTTTTTACCCTTGCACCTTCCAGTTGCTTCTTTTGTTAGGATGTGCCATGATCCATTATTACAGTGGTTCTCTAACTTGCAATCAGAATCACCTGGAGAGCTTGTTGCTGCACAGATTACTGCATTCTATCCCCAGAGTCTCAGGCTCAGTAGGTCTGGAGTAGGGACTGCGTATTGGCATTTCTATCAGTTTCCCAGGTGATGCTGCTGTTGGTCCACAGAACTCACTAAAGCCCCTTCATCTTCTTGGTGTCCCTTAACCCTGCCTACCTGTTCACCCAACTGTCTTTAGCTTCTCCTTTTGGTGAGTACTGTCTGTGTACCACCAGGACGTGGCTGATACACTTGGGTACCTTTTGCCAATTATTATGGAGACAAATGTATTCACTGCATCACAAAATAAATGGCAAAGAGACACGGCATTGTAAACCGCACATGGCACAGTCCTTATCCAGCCCATACGCCCACACACGCAGGGGCTGTGCAGCCCTCAGCCTTACTGGCAGGAGTTCATCTGTTGGGATGGATCTCTTTGGCTGAGAAGTAGGAACAAAATCGGGAGTGTGCAGTGTCACAGTAGCTAAGGGAAGGGCACCACTCCGAGGGTGGTGGGGATTTATTTATTTATTTTTTTGAGAAGTCTTGCTCTTGTCACCCAGGCTGGAGTACAATGGCATGATCTTGACCCACTGCAAACTCTGCCTCCTGGGTTCAAGCGATTCTCCGGACTCAGCCTCCCAAGTAGCTGGGATTACAGGGGCCTGCCACCACGCCTGGCTAATTTTTGTATTTTTAGTAGAGACGGGGTTTCACCGTGTTGGCTAGGCTGGTCTCAAACTCCTGACCTCAGGTGATCCACCCGCCTTGGCCTTCCAAAGTGCTGGGATTACAGGTGTGAGCCACCACACCCAGCCGGTGGTGGGGATATTAACAGGACCCTGTCATGGGATGATGGTGACATAGTGCTGCAGGGAGTGGAGCTGCCTTGGCTGCATTTGGATGGTCACCATGACGTGCTCATTTGTATAACTAATTAGGGTTCAGCGGGCTTGATGTATTCATACAAAATAAACAATCAACAAATAAATAAAATAGCTCTTAATTCAATATGCCATGATATGCTTGCTATTTCATTTGGGTTATTATGCCTGGTTACATTTTTGCTGTGCCATTTCATTTCTTATTCCATCATTTCCCGTAGCTTTTCGCACTTGATATCCAAGTAGAGTCCAGAAGAACTTTCTGCTATGTCAGATTCATGGACTAAACAAGGACAAGTGATGACAGGAATATACTTGAAGTATTCTCAAACAATTAAAAAAATGCAAAACAAAATGAATTCTGGCCACCCTTTTATTTAACAATTTGTCCAGTTAGATCATCTGTGAAGCAATTAGGTACAGCATGATTAGAATAGGTTCTGCAGTTTCATGCACGAACAGTCTTTCAATATGACCTTTGGGCTACTACTAAATGTCAGTTATTAATACATGGATGTGTTAATTTAGAAGCTAATTGCCGTTTTTCATATATGAGACCAAAATGTGCAGGTGCATCTCTGCTGATTTAAAGGAACTCTGTAATATATATATTTGCAGTTTTTAATACATAGTGATTATTAAGGAAAGTAGCATTTTAAAAAAACCCACCATCTCAAACTATGATGATCATTACAATTGATGTATTATGTTTTCCAATAAAGTTTCCATTTTCACTATAGAGAAAATGGAGTACAGTAGCAAAAAGAGCAAATCTCTCTGCTCTCATAATGAATTTTTACGGTTCTAAAGCAGTGAAAAGGTTCAGACAGACTAAAGATCTTTGGACTTCAGGATTTCAACCTCTGACTGGGATTCGTTCTGCAGATGGAACGTTCCATGTTGGTGAGAGCAGGAACACGGAAAAGTTGACATTAATAAATTTTATACTTCTTAAAAGAAATACTTGGTGATCGCCAAACACGGGGGAGAGGGGCATTAAGTATTTTTCTATGTAACTGCAACTTCACAACTTTCACAGCCTTATCTGTACGTACTTGCTGAAGATTGAATGAATGAGTCCCAGTGCTTGGGCTGGAGGAAACCTAACCTGATGCCCACTTATTCATGATTTAATTACTTATTTGGCCAACATTTTCTGTGTGTCTCTCAATTAGGCACTATGCTAGTCTGTGTGGGATAAGTAGGTTCTATTGCCAACAACCAGTTTAAGTAGAATGATAACCATGCCTTGATTTTGAATAAACCAATTTTTAAAAGTTACATAATAATAAAGCTCAATTACTAGGTAAAGGGAATAGGACAAAGTCACCAAGGGCAAGACGGTCTCTCATCTTACTTTTCCCCTTCCTCTTTGCCAAGAAAATGCCTGCGTGTGGTCCAAACCCCTTCTACTGACGAACTACAGCTGGGCAGGATATACCCTGTCATTCCTATGCATCCATCCAGCAACTCATCCATCTACCCATTTATTCATTTGTTCACTCAGAAATTATTTCTTTCTGTTCTAGGCTCTGAGAAGGTACCAGTGACTGAAATGAACAAAAATGCATGTCTCATGGGCCATAGATTTTAGTGGGAGTGACAGACGACAGCAAAACAATAAATAAATACAAATGTAGCATGTTAGAATCGGTAAGTGCTCGCTATAGACAATGTCTGTGTCCCTCTCACATTTGTCTGTTGAGATTCTAACCCCTACTGTGATTGTATGAGGAGGCGGGGCCTTGGGGAGGTAATCAGGTCATGAGGGGGGCGTCTCATGAGGGTTCCACCAAAGTTTTTGCTTTTCCTCCCACAGTGTGAAGATGTTACTGGAAAAACACGGGCTCCTCCAGGGACTACATTTCCAGGTCTCCTTCACGTCTGGACAGGAACATTTGACAAGTTTTGCCACTGTCATGTGCATAGAAGTGACGTGTGTCATTTTCTGGCTGAAGGAGTGGGTATAAATTTCCACCTGCTCATTCCCCGCCCATGTGCTGAACACACTGGATTCCACAGCTCGGAGTTGCTGGGAGAGCCAAAAGACGTGTTTTGTTTCTTAGTCACCACATGGAGGAAAGTTGCTCGTGAATCAGGAACGCTCACATAAATAAGAAGTACATTTCTATTTTGATAAGACACTGAATTTTTTTGTTGTTGTTATAGAAACTATAGAATAATTATAACTAATTTTGCAGAGGAAAAAAGGATAGGAGCTGCTGGGGAAGAAGGGGCTTTGCAATTTTGTACAGTGTGGTCAGAGAAGGTCTTCACGGGAAGATGGCCTTCACGTGGAGACCTGAAGGCGGCAGAGAGCAAGCCATATGGGTATCTAGTGGGAAAGCCTTTTTAGAAAGAGGAAACCTAATGTGCAGTGTGTGAAAGTGGAAGTTTCTCCGGAACATCAAGCGAAGCGAAATGGCTGGAGTGGTGTAAACCAGAGCGGGTAGGGGCTGAGGTCAGAGAGGTCATGGAGAAGTTTAAAGGATGCAGGGCATGATAGCATTGTAAGTACTTTGGCTTTTAATCTAAGGGTGATGGAAAGCCATCGGGGCTGTAAACAGAAGAGCAGTGACATGATCCATTTAGCTAACAGGATTACTTTGGTTGCTGCGTTGAGGATAAACCGAAGAGGGAAAAGCAGAGAAAAGAAGAACTATTAAGATGCTATTCCAATAATCCAGTAAGACATGACGGGCGCTTGCACTGAGGCGCTGCAGCAGAGGTGGGGAGAAGTGGGTGGAGTGTGGGTACATCAAGAAGGTAGCGCCAAGAGTAACCACTGATGGATTGGCCGGGCACATGAGAGGAAGAGAGGAACCTGTCATGACACAGTGATGGTTTGCTTTGTGTGTCAAAGATCAGCTAGAATGTGGTGTCTAGTTATTTGGCCAAACACTAGTCTAGAGGTTGTTATGAAGGTATTTTGTGGATGTGACTAACATGTGCAATCCTTTGATGTTAAATAAAGCAAATTATTACCCTCTCTAATGTGGGTGGGCTTCATCCAATCAGCTGAAGGCCTGAAGAGCAAAAAGTGGCCATACGCAGTGGCTCACGCCTGTAATCCCAACACTTTGGGAGGCCGAGGTGGGTGGATCACAAGTTCAAGAGATCAAGACCATCCTGGCCAACATGGTGAAACCCTGTCTCTACTAAATACAAAATTAGCCGGGTGTGGTGGCACACACCTGTAGTCCCAGCTACTCAGGAGGCTGAGACAGGAGAATTGCCTGAATCCAGGATGTGGAGGTTGTAGTGAGCTGAGATCACATCATTGCACTCCAGCCTAAATCACAGAACAAAACTGTCTCAAAAACAAATCAAAAACAAAAAAAAAAAAGAGGAAAAACTGAAGTTTCTCTCTCTCTCCCTCCACATACGTGTCCATATATATACATGTATGTTTATGTATATTTATATATGGCATATGTGTATGTATATGTTAGGAAAGAGGGAGCCCATGATGTAATTTCCCCCCAGTTGCCACAAGAATGACTACGTCTGTTCAATTCCTGACTGTGGCCTCCTCTCTTGATTTTATCTATGTGAGGAAGCCCCGACTCCCTCCAGAAGCCTATGCTATTACTGTGCTCTGCAACAATTCTTTTAAAGCTCTTGCACCCTTTCTTCCCAGGAAATCCTACAAAGAAAGCTAATATGTAAACACGTAAAAGGAGAAGCATCACCCCAGGTTGAAAGCGGAAGTGGTAGGCCTCTGTCTTATCTGTTCCTCTCCACTCCACCCTCTCAGCCCATAGAAGTTCCCAAGGTAGCTTGGTGGCTCTCTGAGCACAGCTTGACAACCACTGTCTTATGGAAGAGATCCTCTGACAGGTTTCCTGGGGATCAGCATGGTGGAAACCACACTCCCCACTTAGGTAAGACCCTTGTTCACCTGCAGCCGTCTCAGCCGAACTGCAGCGAATCCCTTTTTCCATGTCGAATTAGCATATATTGGGATATCCTCTTTTCATCAACTTGATCGTTAGATGGAAACTGACTACTGATGTCCCTTATGAAGATTGATTAGTTTTTCAATCCCATATGATTAGCACATCAGTGTTTATTTTCACTGCAGAGTAAATACATACCAGATATTTATACCTATAATGAGGTGAACTAGTATTAAGGTGCAATATTAATTATGTAACAATTACAATGAAAAATTTAGGTCACGAGAATTCATTTTTCAACTTTCTTGTTTGCTATGCCCACATGCCTCCCTTCTGCTGCTGATGCAGAGAAAATTTTGACGGCTAAATCCCATTAGAATTAATGTGACTTACTGCTGTAAATCTCAAGGGGACAAATAAGAAATAAACAACCTCATGTTTTCAGAGATAGGTCTCGCAATATTTATATAAGTCTGTTAGTAGAATACATATATTTTTCTCTTTCCTGCTTCTTATGAAATCCCCTAGCAGATGAAAAAAAGGGCGAAGATGAATACGGAGTATGTTTTTCATAAAAGGGTATACGGAGGATGCTTACTTCAAAATAATACAAGTAATTTATTAATTAATTTCAAAAACTAAAATGAAAAATGCTGTGAAAACTCAGATTTCATGCTAACCAAAAAGTTGTAAACATCCACGACTGAATTGTTTTGTGAAAATCAGAGCAGATTCTAGTAGCTTGATTCATTAAGGAGATGGCTATATTAATTTAAAGTGAATGAAATTTTGATGTAAATTACGGATCATCCATTAGAGATGAGGAGAGGCTTTTAGCACCTTCATCTGAAAGAGTAATAGAGGGATATCTTATTTTCTACAAGAGAGACTTAAACTATATGTATCCTTAGCTACCTCACAACAGTAAGATCAATCACTTGAGGCATATGGTACTAGCAATACAAAATACATAGGAAAACTGATAACATATGGTTTGCATTTGCAAGGTATGCTGTGTGAAAAAAAGTGTTTTACACCTTTCCCCTTGATGATAAATGGCTATAAAGGAAATAAAGATTCTTGCAAAAAAATTAAAAAAATAAAAGAATCAAACAGATGTGTACATTGAAAATGGATCTGTTGGAGAGGCTGAATTTTTTTCAAAGGATTGAAGAAAGAATGCCACATTTGTGACTTCAATATTTCTTACTCAGGGTGAACTTTCAAGGAGCAAATGGCAAATGTTTACAGCCCCATAAGGCCAAGAACGATAAAAGGGAAATTTACAGTTGGCAAAGGCAAATATGTAAATAAGGTTTATAGCTCCTCCAAACATCAGGTATTCTAAATTGTGATGAGACAGAATATTTGTTAACTGAATGAGACCACTGCCAAATGCTACCTACCATGGATGTGTTAGACTGAGGCTACGGATGTGGCTGAACTGAAGATGGAAGTCATATTTTTCTCTTGAGAGCAAACCACAAATATGGAAGAAAGTGAAAGAGGAGATCTTCTTCACTTTCCCTGAAAAAAAAATGGCAGCATGACCTTAAATAAAAAACAGCATATTGCATAAAGGAATTGATAAAGAACATTACTTTGTTGCCCTGCAGGGGTTGACACGAATCTATTTACTGTCCCTGGTTATGTGGGGGAACAAATGCTGCTGAACCAAATTTATGTCCCATGTGCTAAAGCACTCCAGGCATAAATTCGCAAAACCCATTTCAGAGCATCTTTGGAATCTTTTGAGAAAATGGACATATTAGTAGTGCCTTCAGACATCAGTTCTGAGTCTATAGAATCCCTTTATTTTTAAATATCTCCAAGTAGTCATAACCCTCAGGCCCTGGACGAAATCAGATGAAGAGATATCTTTTAGATTAGTTCTGGACTGTAACAACTTGATAATTCTCATTTAGGGCTCAGGGTCATTTCGAATATTCTCTGGAAAAGCACCAGAGACCATAATATTTCTGGAAGCATCCTCCACGTTTCAGAGTGTGACTCCTCCAGGGACCTATTTGCACCTGACTACAAATAAAGAAAAAATTCAACGTCAGGTGCATTATTACCCAAATATACAAGTCCTCGTGTGTACTGCAGCTCATTTGTACCAGATGATCTCAAATAGCTGCTAGAATAATTATCTACCCTCCCTTTCAACCACAGACTACATAAGCCTTCTTATCTTTGGTGGTATTCCTTGGATAATTTGCCTTTGAATTTTAAAATATTGATCAACAAATCAATAGCATTTCCTGTGAGGCTACCATTGCAAGTTTGCTGCTGAGGGAATTCACAGAGCAATAACTGCATAGCCTTTGTCCTCAACGACCATATGAGATTAATATCCGTATGGTGTAAGTGGATTGGGTTCCTTCTGAAGCTCCCCCCAGGGAAAAGAAATTGGGCTACTTCTGGAAGGATAACCAAATTTCAGACAGGAATCTGAGAGCATGTTTGTCATGGAGAAAATCCTCACCTAAAGTTGCTATTTTAGCACTCTACTTCTCCTTTAAGTCAAGAAACAGAACAAACCCAAGATGACACTTATTGTAATTGGTTACGGGACTACTACTAAAGATTTATTCTACTGAAGTTGTTTTGTTTGATTTAAGATTTTCAACTCAAAAGAGTGCCTACTGTGGCTCATGCAGTCATATTCTTAACTGCCTCCTTTAAAATGGAAGGGCTCTCAGTAAGGCAACATTCAGAGAATCAGGGAGGTAACGTCCAAGAATGCAAACAACCCAAGGATGTTACACTACCCCAGATAAACATCTACTAACATGGGTTTCATGTGTGATTCATACTGAGGCAGAAACTAGATCCCAGGAAGACGATCAAGCTAAAAATCATCTTATTCAAGTATAACTTTTACAAAACGATTCTGGCTTTCCATTATGATATAGATCTCATCTCATTTTCCCATATTTCTGTGCACTGGAATCCTGGAATCAGAATATCAAAAATTGGTTTACTTAATATTTTCAAAGCTCTTTTAAAAGCTTGGTGTAGAATGCAGGAGTCTGTTTTTATGATGGAATATATGCCCACATGATACGGTTTGGCTCTGTGTCCCTACCCACATTTCATCTGGAATTTTAATCCCCAAATGTCAGGGGAGGGACCTGGTGGGAGGAGATTAGATCATGGAGGCAGATTTCCTCCACGCTGTTCTTGTGATAGCGAGTGAGTTCTCACGAGATCTGACGGTTTAAAAGTGTGGCACTTCCCCACCCCGCTCTCTCTCTCCTGCCACCATGTAAGACGTGCCTGCCTTCCCTTTGCCTTCTGCTATGATTTCCTGAGGCCTCCCCAGCCATGTAGAACTGCGAGTCAATTAAACCTCTTTTCTTCATAAATTACCCTGTCTTGGGTAGTTCTCTATAGCAGTGTGAAAACAGACTAATACACCACACCTCACACTAAGCTAGTGGTAACAACCTGGATTTGTGTAGTAGCAATAGGTTTATCCTACTCTAAAAAACTCATGGCATTTTTTGTGCTCTAATGATTTTAGAAATTGCTTTTCTCCCCAACTCCTACATGACCATAAATGATAGGCTTTGAAAAATAGCCACAAAGTTGATACACTAGAGCAGTGAATGCCACACTTTTGGCAACGCACCTGTGGTAGGCAACCTTTGGAAATGACCCACAAGATTCCTGCCCCTGGTGTACATGCCCTGTGTAATCCTATTCCGTTGACTTAGTGGGACTCCGAATATGATGATTAGATCATTTTGTATAGCAAAGGTGAAGGGATTTTGCAGATGCATTTAAGGTCACCAAGTCAGCTGACTTTGAACTGATAAAAAAGAAGAATGTCTTGGGTGGGCCTGGTCTAATCAGATGAGTCTTTAAAAAGAACTGGGCCAGGGCTGGTCACAGTGGCTCATGCCTGTAATCTCAGCACTTTGGGAGGCTAAGGAGGGTGGATCATGAGGTCAGGAGTTCAAGACCAGCCTGGCCAAGATGGTGAAACCCTGTCTCTACTAAAAATACAAAATTAGCCGCCCATGGTGGTGGGGCACGCCTGTAATCCCAGCTACTCAGTAGGCTGAGGCAGGAGAATCTCTTGAACCTGGAAGGTGGAGGTTACGGTGAGCCAAGATTGCGCCATTGCACTCCAGCCTAGGCAACAAGAGAGAAACTTCGTCTAAAAAAAGCCAAAAAAACCCAAAAAACTGGGCCCTTCCTAAAATAAGAGATTGGTACCATGAGAGAGCCCATGGTGGAGATTAACAAGGAGCTGAGAGCGGCCTCTAGGAGCTAAAAGTGGTCTCCAGCTAACAGACATCAGGACGCTGGACTGAGGACTGAGGTCCTACAACCACAAAAAGATGGATTCTGCCAACAATCTGGGGGAGCTTGGAAGTAGTTGTTTCCCTAGTTAAGTCTGTAGATGAGGACACAGCTGGCTAACTCTTTGATTTCAACCTATTGATACCGCAATCAGAGAGCCCAGCTCACTTATGCTCAGGAATCTGCCCTGAGCTCACAAAACCATAAGCCAATAAGTGCGTATGTTTTGAGCTGTTATGTTTGTAGAATTTTGTTATGCAGCAATAGAAAATGAATATGGCACCCTATCAGTAAAAAATGTGTGCACACCAAGCGGACCTGATAGACATCTACAGAACTCAACACCCCAAATCAACAGAATATACATTCTTCTCAGCACTACATCACACTTATTCTAAAATCGACCGCATAGTTGGAAGTAAAGCACTCCTCAGCAATGTAAAAGAACAGAAATTATAACAAACTGTCTCTCAGACCACAGTGCAATCAAATTAGAACTCAGGATTAAGAAACTCACTCAAAACCGCTCAACTACATGGAAACTGAACAACCTGCTCCTGAATGACTACTGGGTACATAACGAAATGAAGGCAGAAATAAAGATGTTCTTTGAAACCAATGAGAACAAAGACACAAGGTACCAGAATCTCTGGGACACATTTAAAGCAGTGTTTAGAGGGAAATTAATAGCACTAAATGCCCACAAGAGTAAGCAGGAAAGATCTAAAATTGACACCCTAACATCACAATTAAAAGAACTAGGGAAGCAAGAGCAAACACATTCAAAAGCTAGCAGAAGGCAATAAATAACTAAGATCAGAGAAGAACTGAAGGAGATAGAGACACAAAAAACCCTTCAAAAAATCAATGAATCCAGGAGCTGGTTTTTTGAAAAGATCAACACAATTGATAGACCACTAGCAAGACTAATAAAGATGAAAAGAGAGAAGAATCAAATAGGTGTAATAAAAAATGAAAAAGGGGATATCATCACCGATCCCACAGAAATACAAACTACCATCAGAGAATACTATAAACACCTCTATGCAAATAAACTAGAAAATCCAGGAGAAATGGATAAATTCCTCGACACATACACCCTCCAAAGACTAAACCAGGAAGAAGTTGAATCCCTGAATAGACCAATAACAGGCTCTGAAGTTGAGGCAATAATTAATAGCCTACTAACCAAAAAAAGTCCAGGACCAGACGGACTCACAGCCGAATTCTATCAGAGGTACAAGGAGTAGCTGGTACCATTCCCTCTGAAACTATTCCAATCAACAGAAAAAGAGGGAATCCTCCCTAACACATTTTATGAGGCCAGCATCATCCTGATACCAAAGCCTGGCAGAGACACAACAAAAGAGAATTTTAGACCAATATCCCTGATGAACATTGATGCAAACATCCTCAATAAAATACTGGCAAACCGAATCCAGCAGCACATCAAAAAGCTTATACACCATGATCAAGTGGGCTTCATCACTGGGATGGAAGGCTGGTTCAACATATGCATCAATAAACGTAATCCAGCATATAAACAGAACCAAAGACAAAAACCACATGATTATCTCAATAGATGCAGAAAAGGCCTTTGACAAAATTCAACAGCCCTTCATGCTAAAAACTTTCAATAAATTAAGTATTGATGGATGTATGTCAAAATAACAAGAGCTATTTATGACAAACCCACAGCCAATATCATACTGAATGGGCAAAAACTAGACGCATTCCCTTTGAAAACTGGCACAAGACAGGGATGCCCTCTCTCACCACTCCTATTCAACATAGTGTTGGAAGTTCTGGCCAGTGTAGTCAGGCAGGAGAAAGAAATAAAGGGTATTCAATTAGGAAAAGAGGAAGTCAAATTGTCTCTGTTTGCAGATGACATGATTGCACATTTAGAAAACCCCATCATCTCAGCCCAAAATCTCCTTATAGCTGATAAGCAACTTCAGCAAAGTCTCGGGATACAAAATCAATGTGCAAAAATCACAAGCATTCTTATACACCAATAACAGACAAACAGAGAGCCAAATCATGAGTGAACTCCCATTCACAATTGCTTCAAAGAGAATAAAATACCTAGGAATCCAACTTACAAGGGACGTGAAGGACCTCTTTCTTCAAGGAGAACGACAAACCACTGCTAAGCAAAATAAAAGAACATACAAAGAAATGGAAGAGCATTCCATGCTCATGGGTAGGAAGAATCAATATCATGAAAATGGCCATACTGCCCAAGGTAATTTATAGATTCAATGCCATCCCCATCAAGCTACCAATGATTTTCTTCATGGAATTGGAAAAAACCACTTTAAAGTTCACATGGAACCAAAAAAGAGCCTGCACTGCCAAGACAATCCTAAGCCAAAAGTACAAAGCTGGAGGCATCATGCTACCTGACTTCAAACTATACTACAAGGCTACAGTAACCAAAACAGCATGGTGCTGGTACCAAAACAGAGATATAGACCAATGGAACAGAACAGAGGCCTCAGAAATAATACCACACATCTACAGCCATCTGATCTTTGACAAACCCAACAAAAACAAGCAATGGGGAAAGGATTCCCTATTTAATAAATGGTGCTGGGAAAACTGGCTAGCCATATGTAGAAAGCTGAAACTGGATCCCTTCCTTACACCTTATACAAAAATTAATTCAAGATGGATTAAAGACTTACATGTTAGACCTAAGACCATAAAAACCCTACAAGAAAACCTAGGCAATACCATTCAGGACATAGGATAGGCAAGGACTTCATGTCTAAAACACCAAAAGCAATGGCAACAAAAACCAAAATTGACAAATGGATCTAATTAAACTAAAGAGCTTCCGCACAGCAAAAGAAACTACCATCAGAGTGAACAGGCAACCTCCAGAATGGGAGAAAATATTTGCAATCTACTCATCTGACAAAGGGCTAATATCCAGAATCTACAAAGAACTCAAACAAATTTACAAGAAAAAAACAACCCCATCAAAAATTGGGCAAAGGATAGGAACAGACACTTCTCAAAAGAAGACATTTATGCAGCCAAAAGACACATGAAAAAATGCCCATCATCACTGGCCATCAGAGAAATGCAAATCAAAACCACAATGAGATACCATCTCACACCAGTTAGAATGGCGATCATTAAAAAGTCAGGAAACAACAGGTGCTGGAGAGGATGTGGAGAAATAGGAACATTTTTACA
Organism: Symphalangus syndactylus; assembly: GCF_028878055.3. Taxonomy (NCBI): domain Eukaryota; kingdom Metazoa; phylum Chordata; class Mammalia; order Primates; family Hylobatidae; genus Symphalangus; species Symphalangus syndactylus. Next base: position 154,817,036 of record NC_072426.2, on the reverse strand, counting down.
CTGTTGGTGGGACTGTAAACTAGTTCAGCCATTGTGGAAGACAGTGTAGGGATTCCTCAAGGATCTAGAACTAGAAATACCATTTGACCCAGCCATCCCGTTACTGGGTATATATCCAAAGGATTATAAATCATGCTGCCATAATGGCACATGCACACTTATGTTTATTGCGGTACTATTCACAATAGCAAAGACTTGGAACCAACCCAAATGTCCATCAATGATAGACTGGATTAAGAAAATGTGGCACATATACATCATGGAATACTCTGCAGCCATAAAAAAGGATGACTTCATGTCCTTTGTAGGGACATGGATGAAGCTGGAAACCATCATTCTCAGCAAACTATCGCAAGAACAAAAAAACCAAACACCGCATATTCTCACTCATAGGTGGGAATTGAACAATGAGAACACATGGACACAGGAAGGGGAACATCACACACTGGGGCCTGCCGTGGGGTGTGGGGAGGGGGTAGGGAAAACATTAGGAGATATACCTAATGTAAATGACGAGTTAATGTGTGCAGCACACCAACATGGCACATGTATACATATGTAACAAACCTGCACGTTGTGCACATGTACCCTAGAACTTAAGTATAATAAAAACAAAAAAAAAATGTGTGCACACCTACTTCCCTTTGTGAGTATTTATAGCATATTATTATCAATGTCAACATCAAACATTAAAAGAGCTTGTTCTCTTATACTTTTAGTAAAATACTGTGTATAGCAGTTCTAATATTTTCTTTCTGCACCCCATATATTAAGCACCCCTCAGGTGAAAATACCCCAATTTGTAAACTTCTCACTGCCTTAGAAGATTAGGAATGTGGACTCTCCTTAGAAAATGTCTTGTGATTGGCCCTTCTTAATTAGTCACTAGAGTCAGATATGATCTCTGTGTTTCTCCTGTAGGGAGACATTGTTAACGCCTTCTCTTCCACTCACCCCACATTTATTTTGTCATAAAGTCCTGGAGATTCAGCCACCTGTCTCATTCTAGGCACCAGCATCTTTCCCTTAGATTCCATACAATAGACCTGTTCTGCTTCTATCTTGCCCTGGTCCAATTATCTATTTTTCACGCAACACTTAGAGCGATCTTTAAATGCATCTCTGATTATGTCACTTTCTCGCTCAAATCTTTTCCGAATCCAAACCCGTTAGAGTAGCCCCTGATATGGTTGAGACGTTTGTTCCCTTCAAATCCCATGTTGAATTGCGACTCCCCATGTTGGAGGTTGGGCCGAGTGACAGGTGTTGGATCACAGGGGCAGATCCCTCGCGAATGGCTGAGCTCCATTCCCATGGTAACGAGTGAGTTCTTGTTCTGAGTTCTCATGAGATCTGGTTGTTTAAAAGAGCGTGGCATCTCCCCTCCCCGCCCACTTGCTGTGCTCTCACAATGTAACATGCAGGCTCCACTTCCCCTTCCGCCATGATTGTTACTTTCCCGGAACCCTCATCAGAAGCAGATGCTGGAGCCATGCTTGTGCAGCCTGCAGAACCATGAGCCAATGAAACCTCTTTTCTTTATAAATTATCTTAGACTAACTTTCTTATATAAATTAGTCTCAGGTATCCCTTAATAGCAATGCAAAAATGGACCAACACAGTCCCTATCCACCTTCCTGTCCTCAGCTCCTGTCCCTCCCATCTGGCGCCATGCACTCCAGCCACACTGGCCTTTTCTTGCTCTTTAATCATGCTGTGCTGATCCTACATGAGGGCCTTCATGCACAGTGTCCCCTCTGCCACCGCAGCCTTCTTCCAACCTAGTCTTGCTCCACCCTCCTGATACTTCAATTTACCCAATTGTGGCAGAACCAGGTGAGATCTGAAGATCAAATGAGCTCAGTTGGCAAAGTTTTGCAAAGTTAGCTTTGGCTTCCTATTTCTCTATCACATGACATCATAGAAAAACTGATGAGTTTTTCTATTTCTATGAGATTGGTTATTCACATTGCCATTGCCTATGTAGACCTTGGCAAATAAATGTCCACAGTAAAAATCCCTGAAATGGGTGGCATTGGCCACTGCTTATATTGGTGTAGAGGGTTTTATTGCCACTCTACTTTGACTGAATTTTCAAGATATACAATATTATTATTATTATTATTATTTTTGAGACAGAGTCTTGCTCTTTCGCCCAGGCTGGAGTGCAGTGGCAGGATCTCGGCTCACTGCAAGCTCTGCCTCCTGGGTTCATGCCATTCTCCTGCCTCAGTCTCCAGAGTAGCTGGGACTACAGGCAGGCACCTGCCACCATGCCTGGCTAATTCTTTGTATTTCTAGTAGAGATGGGGTTTCACCGTGTTAGCCAGGATGGTCTCAATCTCCTGACCTCGTGATCCGCCCGCCTCGGCCTCCCAAAGTGCTGGGATTACAGGCATGAGCCACTGCGCCCGGCAGTATACAATATTATTTCAAAAGGAAAACAATCAGAGACTGCGAAGTGCAGGTGGCTCACGTGCTCCGCAAGCAGGCAGAGATAGTTGCTGGGATGGAGTCCTCTGCTGATGGACAGGATGTAGCAAAACAATCAAGGGAAAAATCTCTGCACTTCTCACAAATGGAAAATGCATTTTTCAGTTATTTTCCGGACTGCAGTCCATTTGTAACAGAAGCAAACCTGTTGAGAAATCTCTGGAACATTATGCTATATTTTCTGGGCTGGTTATGCATTCTCAAGGCGGACCCCGAAGGGAGGGATCATCCCATTCTCTGCAGGCGTGGTAGACTGTTTGCAAATGTAGACACAGCGCTTCCTCCCATCCCTGGATCCCAGTCTTCTGCCATGTGAAGCTGCTGCTTCTCCCATCAAAAGTCTATTTCCACCACCCTTGAACAGGATGGGCCCTGTACTGGATTTGTTGAATAAAACGCAGGGAAAGTGAAGTTGTATGACATATTAGCTTCTCCTCAAGAAGGCTTTTGGCTTTCACTCTTTCCCTCTTGTTGCTCTGAGATTACTGTATAAAGTGTCCTGGGTTGGACTCCTTGAGGAAGAAAGATCCTTGAGGAGAAAGCAAGCCAGGCACCAGCCCAGATCAACTACCAGAGCGGTGAGTGAGCCCGTGGTGGACTTTCCAACCGTTCCTGCACCACACAACTGCAACTGTGTGAATGAGCTCAGCTGATCCAAGAGAAGAATCACCAGCTAAGCCCAACCCAAATTGTGGAACTGTGGGCAAGTCAATGGTGCTTATTTTAATTACCAAGTTTTGAGGTGGTTCATTATGCAGCAATAGATGGCTAGGGAGAAAGCATAGAGAAAATCCACATCTGAGTGCCAGCCAATGTTACCATGGCTTTATTGCTCGTAATTTTATAAAATCACTTTATATGGTGTTCTTTGCTTCTTTCATGATAATGATCTTGGATTTGTTACATGTCTTCTGGTCCTATCAGAGAAAAGGAGCTCATAAACATAGCACAAGAAATGAACAAACAACAGGTCAGTTATTATTGCAGTCATGAGGCTGTTTGTTATTTTTTTTCCACTTCTCTCCCTTCCAGGACATGTAAAACATCTCTTCCTCGCTTCTTTAAGGGTAGATATGGCCATGGGATTTACTTCGGCCATTGAAATTTGAGTTGGAAGCCTTAAGAGCCAGTGCGTGGTTGGACAGCTTTCGCCATTCTCTTTTCATTTGCCAGCGAGTGGCGATGCCGGGGACAGCACTTATTCCATCAGCCTGTATTCTGGAGTGAGGACAAGTCAAACAGAGCCTCCAGCTGACCTGAGATGAACTTGTAGCCAGAGGGATTGGGGTGTCTGTTGCTGCGGTGCAACCTCACCCATCTTGTGGGATACAGATGTTCACATAGTAGGCGCTAGGCTGGTTATGTGAGGATACTTACTTTGCGAAAAGTTCTCCTCCCACACCCGACGAAAGTTGCTCAGAATATCAAAAAGGCAATTTCACTCCTCTTTAAATGCTTGTGCTCAAAAAGGAGCAAGGACAAGGCCTTTGTTGAGAAGAATAAAAGAAAACCACCAAATCACAGGTATTCTATCGCTATATCCTAGAAAATAGCACACCAATATTAAGACTGTAGACATTTTCTATGCATCATATTTCACTTTTCAGCTAATTTTATATCTCAAACATAAACTTGCTTAATATCTGAATGAAGATTTCTATAGCTCAGAGCTATCAAAATTACTGCTTGTACATGAACTCCTCTTGCTGATAGCTTGATACCTTAATTTCCAATGAATATAACAAGTGATTGTTTACAAAGTATAAGAAAGCCTATAGCACTGAATAATTTTAGCAGTGGCTCCTACACATGAGGTGGTGACTTTAAACAATGATTCTACAGACTTTTAAGAATGATTTTCATATTAAGTGTCTCAATAAAGAGGCCGAGTTTCGTGAGTCATTGCCTTGATGTTGATAACAGAAGTTGATAATGGAATAATTTCTCAAACATGACAAAGAATAAATACTTGATTGTTCATACAGGCGAAAGTTAGCCTAACTCTCTTCCTTACTCCTTTAGCATTTTCACAGCACATGAGGCTGTGACAGAACTGCTCACACTGTCCTGTGAAGTAAGCCTGTTGCTCCACTTGACTGTGGGAACTTTACAGGGTATAACACACCACTTATGCTGGTAAGGACTTTACACGTAACAATTCACTTAATCATATCATGAGCCTATGAGGTAGGTATTATTATTTTCCCCATTTTACAGCTGAGGCACAGAGAGGTTAAGTAACTTATCTAATGTGGCACAGCTTGTAAAGAGCAAAACTGCCATTCGAGCCAAGGTCTGATGGAATACTGATCCTGAATTTTTTGTCAACATCGTGTGATTTAAATGGCATCCAAAAAGTTTTTTTTTAATTCAAACTTATTTCCACAGCAATTTATGTCCCATAGATTTGTCTGAAATGTTACTATTAGAAATGAATTCATTAGGGTTTATCGATGTCCCTTCAACAAGTTATTTCTAAACAATGTAATGCCACTGGAAGGATAACACATGGCATTGTTAATGCGTATTAAGTTAGTAATGTGTGTACCTCAGTTAAGAATTAATTCTGGGAGAGTTAGAGGCATAATGACTTCACTCGGTACCTAAAAACCAGTCATTCAATAAAAATTGGAAAGTACCAGAGAATGGGAATGTGGAAGGTTGGGCGCCAAAGGCCAAGGCAAACCTAATTTATATGCCCATTATCTCAGGGCTTGTTCTATTTCAATGAAGCCCTCCCATCTCATACAAAAGCCATGTTATCATATGTACGTATTTATTTATTATTTTTGAGATGGAGTCTTGCTCTGTTGCCCAGGCTGGAGTACAGTGGCGTGATCTCAGCTCACTGCAACCTCCATTTTCTGAGTTCAAGCTATTCTCCTGCCTCAGCCTCCCGAGTAGCTGAGACTACAGGCGCCTGACACCATGCCCGGCTAATTTTCGTATTTTTATTAGAGACAGGGTTTCACCAAGTTGGCCATGCTGGTCTGAAACTCCTGACCTCAGGTGATTCACCCGCCTCAGCCTCACAAAGTGCTGGTATTACAGGTGCGAGCCACCGCGCCTGGCCTAGTTATAGTATTTATTATAAGAAGAAGGTTTCAAGAAACATGTTTTGACCCTTGGTATTTTATTGCTTGATTGATTGATTGCCAATATTGTGTTTGGTTAGTATAATCCAAGAGCTCAAGGGTGAGAGGAAAGGGAAACCAGGCAGGAAAGAGGCAGCAGGGCACACATAGCGATGCATGACCTAGCTGACCACTGCTTCCTGGATGCTCTCTAGATGACCGGTTGACCATGTAGGACATCTCAGGACTGGCTAATACGGAGAAATCACTACCTTGGAAAAGTCCATCAGACAGAGGATTGATCCTGTGTCTAACATTGCCCAAAGTTTACATCAGAGGAGCTAGTATTACCAGTATGTGATATTTTAAATCCAGCTAAAAGCTTGGTTTTTTAGATTTTACCGAAAGTTATTGTGTGCGTATGTCAGGTGAATTAACTTGGAAGGTATCACAGGCTCAATTTGAACTGTAAGAAAGAGAATGATACTCGCCTTTCATTCTCATTCTCCCAGTTCAGGGCCACCTCCCAGCTGCTTAAGCTTTGTAACCATGACACACAGGGAACCTCTTACCTTTGCATCTCAGTTTAGCACAAACTTAGGAGTTCCTTGCTCGGGCAGTGGGAGTTCACTTCACTGTGATTGGATCTTTTCCCTTCTTGACTCCATGAATCTATCTTTAATATACACTTATAAATGATACAATTCTGACTTCTGAGAATATTGGAGGGATGGGGCAACATACAGAATATATTAAATGATTTTTTTGTGTGTATGTGAGACCCTGGACAGAAGTTGTAAAAGGAGTTATCGACCTCTCGAGGTTTTCACTGTCAGGAGGCTATTCATAAAAGCACACTGCTTACGATGGCAGAGATCTGAGGTAGCAAGCCAGAGGGTAATTAAAGTTAATTGATATGTTATTGTTCTCTGTATTATAGCATTAAAATATGGGAAAAATGAGCATGTAATTCGTCAAATTGCTCTTCTATGTAATAAATCTGAAAACAAATATATAGTTATGAAAAAAGTATTACACAAATATTTTTCTTGACCTTGTCCTAAGTAAGCAGCTGTCTCCCTTAGCAGTGTGGTAAGGCATGAAGAAAATCATTCATTTAACATGTACTTTACAGGGTGCAGATTTACTTAAAATGGTGGTTTCTGATTATGAAAGAATCATTAAGTTGAAGGACTCGAGGCTTTTGTTAATAATTTCATCCACATTCAGGTTCAATCATAATTTCTTAACTGTATCAGCAATTTGACCTCTTTGATTATTGTTAACTGAGTTCCCTTTCTTTTTCTTCTTTCCTGTTCCTTCTGTCTCCTTTGCTTGCACGTGAGAAAAAACTTGTTAAAATGTTTCAGTGTAAGTCTGTGCCGTAGAGTTAGCTAAATGCAGAAGTCAAGAGGATAGCTGAATTCTATTTATGTTACAGGTATGACATCCATCCATAGATCATTAAGGAATTCTCAAATATTTTTTGTTTTCCATAAGTGGTAACATTAAAAAATTCTACTTTTCTCCTCACATAGGCTTTCCCTGCCAAATGTCAGGAATCTATTCCCGGAAAACAGGCTTTCTGCACGAAACATTGAGAGTTTATTTCCAACTACAGTTGACCCTTGAACAATGCGGAACTGACCTGTGCAGGTCCACTTCTATGTGAGTATTTTTCAACCCAGCGCCAAACTCAGATTGGAAATATATTCTATGTGGGCTGAGAAACACGTGTATAAAGAGAGCCAACCTTGTGTGCTTGCCAGTTCCACACGGCCAACTGTGGACTGGAGTGTGCGTGAACTTGGGTATACGCGGGTGTCCTGGAACCAATCCCCCGTGTACACCAAAAGATTAGTGTATTTCATTTTATTTTATTTTTATTTTGAGATAGAGTTTTCCTCTGTCACCCAGGCCGGAGTGCAGTGGTGCAGTCACAGCTCACTGCAGCCTCAATTTCCCGGGATCAAGTGATCCTCCCACCTCGGCCTTCCGAGTAGCTGGGACCACAGGCATGCGCCACCACGCCCGGCTAACTTTTGTATTTTTTGTAGAGATGGAGTCTCACTATGTTGCCCAGGCTGGACAGAAACTCCTAGGCTCAAGTGATCTGCCTGCCTCGGCCTCCCAAAGTGAGGGAGAAGAGCATATTTTAAATGAGAAAAAATATAGTTTGTTACACATCAGATAAAAACCTCCAATCACCTACCAGTTTAGGATGTCAAATGCCTCAAGTTTCATTTCCTGACTGCCACACAATGAATACGGCTGTTGACGGGATTTTGAAAGCAGTAACGCACCTGCTCCCAGAGCCTGGGGCTCCTCTCACTTTCCAAATGACTCTGATGGCCTACCAGTTGTATTTGGAAGGTAACTGCAGGTTGACATGCACATTGATTTGTTTAAAATGAGTACTGAGGTTAGATACAGTGGCTCATGTCTGTAGTCCTAACCATTTGGGAGGCTGAAACGGGAGGATCGCTGGAGCACAGGAGTTCAAGACCAGCCCGAGCAACATGGTGAGACCCCATCTCTACAAAATAAAAAATAAAAAAAAATTGGCCAAATATGGTGGTGTGTGGCTATGGTCCTAGCTACACAGGAGGCTGAGGCAAGAGAATTGCTTGCACCCATGAGTTCTAGGCTGCAGTGAGCAATGATCGTGCCACTGCACTCTGGCCTGGGCAATAGAGTAAGACTCTGTCTCTAAAATAAAATAAAATTAAAATTAAAAAATGGGTATTAAGTTTTGATGTTATAAAGAACTTTTTTCCTTTGTAAAAATTAGCCATGGATTATTTATATATGTGAGAAATACAAATAGATCACACAAAAAGGATCACAGAAGGCTTTAATAAAGGGCTATTGATGAGGGTATGGACAGGGCTGGGGGAAACCAGCCCTAAGCCTGTAAAGTCGAGGGGCACTTGGTGGTCCCCAGAGAAAGGAGCTGCAAGTGGAGCAGACGGCCACTCCGAGGGAGCTGTGCCTTAGCAGAGGGACAGTGTCTCCTCACAGCCCCCTTGGGAGAGGCTTGGGTAATGCGTATCCCTACTACACTCTCCTTCCTGCTTCGATCTCTGCTGGCCTCCCATTGGTTAGGCTCAACCGGAAGTCAGAGACAAGGAAGCCTGCTTATGTGGTCCCTATAGGTCAGCCTTCCAGGATGCCAAGCAGGGTGCAGAAGTAGAGAGTGGATCTGCAGGGGCAAAGTGGAAGCACCCATTGCAGCAAGCAGTCTTGTTTTGCTCTGAATTCTCCAGTGTGCCCACTTTGCTGAGTTGGCATTCATAAACAATGCCAGTACTCTTGCCTTTTCTCCCTATTTTCCAGAAGCAAAACACTGAAGTGGGAACCTGGTTCACCCCACTAATCAATTTCGTGTTGTAAGATCCCTTTTGTAAAAATTGTAGCCACACACCCACTAGTCCGACCAAAGACCACTTTATTACACGCTCCGGATGAGGAATCCCAAGAGAAGTAAGTTTCAGGCTTTCCCTTTGCAATGAAAATATTTGGAGGATGAGTTCTACCTATATAGAACTTTATTGCATTCAAACCTCTGAATTTTCCAAATTGGCTTAGAAGCCTTAGGCATTTCAAAACTACCGCTGCCTCCTAAATCTTTGGCCGAAAATAGACGCCCACACTGCAGACATTGGCAACTTGTAGGAAGTTAAAACTGACACTGAAATCACCCTCTGGTCAACAGCTGATAAGCTAATACCCTTGACTGCCTTTTCCAGCAGTGATCGAGCAATGGGATGGACATATCCGTGGAGTTCCAGTCATCTTAGAAAGTTTTTGCTGCTTTCCCTGAATGAAGTGCTGCAGAGCGGACACAGCTAATTGCTCGCTAGCTGGATGAGTCTGCCGAAGAGTGATGAGAGGACTGAAACCGGTGTAAGTCATCGATGTTGATAAATTGGCTCCCAACTCTAGAGTGCCTGCGGGCACTCATAAGGGCCGTGGTCTGTCACAAATGCTGACTCCTTAGATAAGAAGCCTGCTATACTCAAGGGAAGTAAATGTCAAAACCTGAGCCGTTGACTGCAGGCTTTATATTGTTGCACTTAATTTTCAGATGACACCACTGATGCTGATTGTGCTATGTACATGTAGGTAGGGTGGAAGCTCAGATACAGAACTGCAAGTTCAATCCATACGGTGCACTCAATAAAGGTTACCTTTCAGCTTGTGGCTGCTGCCATTATTTGCAGAAACATGCAGCCCTTGTTTCCCTGCTCCACCAAATGAGCTACCATTTTCTGATGTATCTGTCTTTGTAGAAATCCTTTTCAATAGTGGTGTTGGCTTTGCCAATGGAAAGTTGTAGGGTATCCAGTTTACTCATGGTAATTCCACATTCCCACAACTCAGGGCATAAGGAGAAATTCTCCTTGACAATAATTAGCACAGTTGTAATTAAGTGTCCCATATTTCTGGTTGTAGTCCATGAGCTCATTGACAATTATGCCACTCCCAGCTTACACCTTCCAAGGGCTTCCCACTGTAAATAGAACAGAACCTCCAACTAATATAACAATGATAGATGAAGTCCCTGTCTGGCGTCTTTGCCCACTCTTGCACTCTGTCTGTTCTCTAGGCACCGGGCTTTCCCACCATGGCCCTTGGGGCTTCCTGTTCCTACTGCAGGGAAATGTCCTGCAGCTCTGTCCCCAACCCAGTCTCAACAATCTAGTCTCTGCTAAAATGTTTGTTACCTTTGCAGGGCTAATCTAGAAATATTCCCTTCCTCTGATCATTCCCTATCACATCACTCTGTATAGTTACTTCATGACGCCTACTGAAACCGAACATTTAAATTGAATTAAAACATTTTTGGTTATTGGTTACTGCCTGCTGCCTCTATTTTGTTCCCCACAGAATTCCCAGTTCCTAGCACAATTCTTAACAAATAATATTTTCTGAATATGATGAAATATTTGAAGAATAAATTTCTCTAAATCTAAATTCCACTGGACCATCTATTATCCGTCTTTCAATCATTTTACAAGAGTTATACGCATAATTTTGTGAAGATTGGTGCATTAGTGTTTGTGATAGTGGGTGCCCCGGTAGCAAGATGACGGGAATATAGAAGACACTGAAGACCTGCCCAAGTTTGCATAAGGGGGTGTGATCATTAATTTTAAGGTGTCTACTTGACTGGAATAAGGGCTGCCCAGAAAACGGTAAAGAAAGCATTATTTATGAGTATGTCCAGGAGGGAGTTTCCGAAAGAGATTCATATTTGAATCGGTGGACTGAGTAAAGAAGATCTGCCCTCAACTCTGTGGGTGGGCACCATGCAGCCAGCTGAGCACACACATAGGACAAAAAGGCAGAGTGAATTTACTCTCTCATTTCTGGAGCTGAGACACCCATCCTCTCCTGCCCATGGAACTTAGAACTCTAGATTCTCCAGCCTTTGGACTTCAGGACTGGAACCAGCAGCCCCCAGGTTCCCAGGCCTTTGGCCTCTGACTGAGTTACACCACTGGATGCCCTGGTTCTCCAGCTTGCAGACGGCCTATTGTAAAACTTCGCAACCTCAAAAATCATATGACCCAATTCCCCCAATAAATCCTCTCATATAATATACATATACTATATGGATAATGGATATTATTATATTATATGGATAGTGAATATTATATTATGGTAGATTAATTATATGGATATTACACTGTATGGATGGGATATATATATGAGTATAACCTATTTATATATATAGGGGTATATATATATCCTATTGATACATGTGTATACGTGAGTGTGTGTGTGTGTGTGTGTGTATGTGTGTATTTGTGTATTCTATTGGTTTTTTTTTTTTTTTTTTGGAAACCTTTACTAATACAGGGAAGGTCCCACCACCTTCTCAGATTTGAGAAATGTTAGCATATGGAATACACTGATTCCCTTTTCAGCCTGTGTATGTATTCATTTTAATACATATTAACATCACAAGTTGGAAATGAATTGTCTCTGTTGACATTTTGCATTTGTATTGTTATTTACATTTAATTGCCAAAGAAGGGGGGAAACATATTCTCTTTCTCTCTCAACCAAAATCAAGAAGATCTGCTCTAATAACCACAAAACAAATGTAGGAAATGAGAATATTAGTTACCACTGGTTACTAAAAAGTACTTAAAATTTTTTTCTGTCTCCATTTTCTCACAATAAACTTCTTTCTTTATGTGGATAATAAAATGACTTTCCCAAAGTAGGAAGTATTAGCTCCTAGTAGATGTTAAACTATCTTTCCTACAGGAAATTTTTCAATGGTTTCACATTCTGAGGTCTTTCTTAGTGGCACAATCACAACGAACACAATCAACTAACATATTTTGTTCACAAGGTACCCTCTGACCTTGCAGAATTAATGCTGTATTTTAAACTCTTGGAAAAATTCTCTCTAAGCATTATTAGGAGCGTGGCTGGTGTAGAAAACCCTCATAATGCATTTTGAGCTGCTGGGAGTTACTATATTGGATGTTTGATGTGCCCATTCAATTTTGGTTTTTGCTTTCCTCTGAAATAATTCATTTGCCTTCTAAATGGAGTCATGAAAATACTTAATAAAAATGGTAATACATTCAAGGGCACATGGTTATAACTGAAGGATTGGCGTAGAGAAAACTTCAGTGAGTGAAGGTAGGGGGTGGTAGGTGGTAGCTGAACGGGCATGGGATTTTCCTTAAGTGATAGGAGACTTCATGACATTTTTCTTTTGAAAGATCCTGCGCGGCGGTCAGGATTCCTTTTGTAAATTTTATCTGGGGTTAATGTGTCTTTTTCTGGTAGATCTTTCATAACCAGTCACAAATCAATCAGAATACAGTAGAGAGCTGCTGTTTAGAAAATTAAGCTGGAGGATGGTTTTGAAGGCTTGGACTCTGGCACCCAGTCCTAGTAAATCTTGAAAATAGAAGCTTACAGATGAACCTCTCTGATCCCAGAGGAGTGATTCAAGGAAGGTAAATACAAATGTTCACAAAGGATGAACAGTGATCAACCTGGGAACCTAGACATTCAGCAGCAAGCTGTGGATTCTATATCCTGTCTCTCTCCCCTGCCTTCCATTTCCAAAAGACAAATAAAAATCATGCCGTGAGAACTCAGGCCCGGAGTCTGATTCACTCTACAAGCTAGCTGAGTCCATCCTCAGCCTTTCTGAAATCTTCCCCACAACCCGTCCTCTCCCTATACTTTCTCTTTTACCTCCATTATCCTCAGAGCTTAAATGAGCCTGGAGGAAATTTGCAGTTGAAGGAGCTACTTATGGCTGCAAAGTTAATTCCTACTGGGCTATGCAGACATCTAGAAAGCTAGTAGATAGTTTTCGCAATCCTCAAAGTTGCAAACCGCCCATAGAAGTCTGGGAGGTATCTACTGTGCATTTTGATGACATCTCTCTGCTACAAAGACTGCACACCCTTCAATGAGGAAAGGTGGTAAGCTCACATTGAGCAGGAAGAACAGTTGAATGCAGAGACTGTGTTAAATCTGCAGAGATGAACGCGGAGGTCCTTGGGCAAGATTGCCTTTAAAATACATGGTAATATCTCAGCATCACTTAGAGGTTAAACATCCAGGTTCTTGGGTCTCATCCAAACTTTTGGAATCAGGATTTCTGGAGGTAGGGCCCAGGAATCAGAATTGTAAATAATTTGGTTGGTTGTGTCTGGTGATTTAAAAATTACCCACCGTCCCCAATCCTATAAAAACAAACAAATCAGATCATTTTTTAAGGGAGAGATGTGAAGACAACATTTCACTAGGCAGGCAGTTTGCAGGAGAAAAATGCAAAAAATTACAGGTGGGAGAAACTGATAATCCTAATAGCTTATATTAGTAATTCTTAAATATTTGGACCTCAGGACTTCTTTACATGAAAAAAATCTTTGAGTACACCAAAGAGCTTTTGTCTATGTGGGTCATGTTTATCAATATTTACAATATTAGAAATTTAAATTGAGAAATGAAAAAATATTTATGTATGAATTTATATTTAAAATAACAAGAATAGCTCCATTGTATGTTAACAGAAATAACATATTTTGGTAAAAAATAACTATGCTTTCCAAAACAAAATCATAATGAGAAAAGTTGCATTGTTTGACATTTTTGCAAATACTTTGCTTTCTGGCTTAATAGAAGACAGCTGGATTTTCCCACCTACTTCTGCATTCAATTTGTTATGAAATCACAGGTCACGTGTGTGGCTTTTGCACACTCTTAGTCCACTAATGAGAAACTAAGAGTAAAAAAGTGAAATAACATCTTAATGTTAAAGTGAAAAAAGGTTTGGTCTTATGGAACTCCTGAAAGGGGTCCCCCAATCACAATTTGGGAACCAGTGGTTTATCTGAATAAATCAACACGAGCCTAAGCTTTTTATGTTATTTCACCCACATAACAACCTGGTGAAGGACATATTTTTTTTTTTTATCATTTTCCCCATTCAGCAATTGAGGAAACCGAGGCAGAGAGACATAATACAAAGTCAGCGGCATAGCTGGGCTTACACCCAATAGTCTGTTCCCAGCACGGCAGACCTTAACTGCTGATACACTGCCTCCACGCTGAGGGCAGGCACGCTCCCAGGACATCTGAAAGAATAATTTAGGCAATCAGCAAGGTTTGGGGAGACTGATGGGCCTGGAACTGACAGCCAAGTTTCCCTCAGCATCCTCTACATTCCCCCGGCTGGTGGTTCCTGGGCTCTGATCCCAGGAGCTGGGCTTTGCTGGTGTAGGTTTAGATCCTTAGGGGAAGGAATCCTTTGGCAGAAGACATGCCTCAAATATTTAAAACACTGAGTTGCAAATCTAGGAACAAGGAGAAGGAGATGTCTCTCCTTCATTTACGATGCATCTAAACTAGAGGCGGCAGTGTTTTCCACATCTAACTTCTGTCTTTTGAACTTAGACCTGTCCTAGGGAAAAAAGATCCTCAGCAGAATAGCATTCACAAAGGCATGAATTCTCTTAGTGTTTTTCAACATACCAAACGTCATGACAGGCATTAGAATCACTATACATTTAGAACAAATAAACGTTAGAAGCTTTTAAAAGTTGCCATGTAGAGAAAGTTAAGACCTATTAAAAAGGTACTACAAATACATGGCTCTCATATTTTTAGATGTAAGTATTTTCTTATCCCGACAAAATAGGATTTAACGTCCCTCAAATTGGTATGAAAATAGTGTTGTATCTTTTTTATTTAACCAGGTAATGTTTTTCTCATCACATAGTATTTAGAAAACTTTATCTTTAGGTTGTCTAGGCCTCAATTGAAGTAATATTATGGCTTTCTGTTAAGGAAAAATCAATTAGTATGTTAAGCCTTTGAAGAGTCTTCCCTTCTTGCTATTCAATGGTTTAACAGACTGCATATCCTATCACATAAAAAGAGAAAAAGAAAAGGAAAACACACACATACAAATACTCCTACTTAAGGTTTCATAAAACACAATAAGGTATTGCCCCAGCCATTGGTGATAAAGACCACATTGGCACTGAAGAAGTTAATATTGTCAGATCTCTCTCTCTCTCTCTGATACACACACACACACACACACACACACACACACACACACACAGACACACATCTTAACCAAAGAATCCTTTGGATCTCTAAGCTGTTTCTAATTAGGTGTTAATGACCTCAGAGTTGCGTGAGCTTACCATGTTCTGTACCTCATTTGATTCCCCCCCTGGGCTAAAACAATACCATGAGGACTGAAATGAAGATAAAATGCACCTCTATGGTCCCAATGGTTATGGGATCAGAGATATATAAATACAGAGAAGTCCAGAGGGAAAGATGATTATTAACACGAGTTCCATGACCTGTGCTAACCAAGAAATGAAAGTAATTATAGAGCTTTCGTGTGTTGGGCGAGGGGACCCTCATCTCTGAAATGATGAATGAAACTGTGACACAGAGGCCACTGGCACTGAGAGGCTGGGGCTCTGGGGGCAGACGTCTCCTCTGTACAGCAGGAACGGAGCAAAGGAACACGAGATCCCTGAGAAGTGTCAGAAAAAAATATGTTTTTCCTGAGGCATAAAGGCCACACTTATCATTAACTTTCACAACAAGAACTAAGTAAATGAGAAAATTATGTAAGAAAAAATAGATATCTTATGCATGGGATCTGATGGCAAAATGCCACACTATCCAAGAGATTTCCAAAGGGATTTTACACAGAGTTTAAAGTGAGTTCCAAATGATCAAATGTGTCTTTTAGTTGGTGAACTGAATAACCATTAGATGCAGATGTGTCTGTGCCTTCTACACCCTGGCTTCCTGTTTGTGAATGAGTGAGGATGAAGTAAATATTTCGTCTCTAGTGGCCCTGAGTGCAGCATTTTATTTATTTGCATTTTAAAGTTTGCACTCATTATAACTCTATAATTGTCAAATGCCTCACATTAAGTACTCACGTGGTTGTTTAAAAAAATAAAGCATTGTCCACAGATTTTAGCCAAAGATTTGGAGGAAAAAGAGTTACCAAACAAGACCTCGTATCGTGTAAAACAAGGACGAGTCATTCTGAAGTGCCGTTCTATCCGTAAATCTTGAATAGACTAAAAAATATGCCTTAAAATAGAGTGGCCTGGGTATCATTTAAAGGGAGAAAGGAAAAAAGAAAAACGCAGAAGAGGAGGAATAAAAGTCTGACAACATGCCAGGACAGTGTATTGACACAGTGGGTAAAGTCATCATGATTAAAATAAAGTAATTCACTTTGAACTAACTCTGGATGACTCCTCTAATGTGCCTGAGGATTGTCTGCGGCATGCCCAGAGGATATCTTTTGTGGTTCAGTTAGCAATCAAGCTTGGAAATCATTATTCTCCCAAAGATAAACATAGATAACGGATAAAACCAGAAACGTCTGGGCTCTCCCACATTCGCCTACAAGTACTGCAGCTATGACGCTTAGGTGTACTAATTTAAATCCATCAGTCAATGAATTTAGGTAATTAACATGGCAAAACATGTTCCTTAGCGTGCATCCAAAATATAATCAAGAGTGATAAACATAACTCTCTGACTTGTGAAACCTACTAATTTGGCTAAAATCATTGGAACTAACAAACTTGAGGTCAGTTGACCTTTGGGTCTTTTCCAGTGGCTTTCCACATGGTAATATTTCCCACTTTGATTTATTTAGTAGAAAAACCAAACAATCTGTTAGGAACAGATGTTTTGCAATCTTTTGGTCGGAGAACAGTGGTGGGATTAAGGAGCACCTGTGATTCTTATACTTCTCGTTCTGCCCTGATAAACAGGTAGCTTCCATTCCAGAGGGCTGCTTGATGTCTGCACATCTGACTACCTACTGTGTTATGAAAGAAAAACCACACACACACACACACACACACACACACACACATAGCTCCCCAAACTTGTTAAATATCCTGCTTCCCCTTTCTCTGAAGTTATTTATGAGGTAATTTTACAACTTATTTTTACAGGTTAGTCATAATGTCACATCACTCATTTCTACAATTTTTGGTGCAGAAATGAATTGTCTCTGTACTTCAGTGGGATAAATGTCTTCCTTTTTAATGCTTTTACGCCTCTGTGTAAAAGACAGCGAACTGAGGTACATGAAACTATGTTAAAAAGCGTGATATAACTGCACTAGGTCGACAAAGCCCGGGATTAAAATTCAGTCAAGCATGCAAAAAATGTAATAAATGAATGAAAATGTATGTTATGGGTCATTTCTGCTTTAATAGCACCTTTGTGCTATAGAATCCAAATAGCAACAGTCATCTTATACACGCCTCACAAATGAAATAACATTAGGTTTCTAGGAACCTAATGACACACAGCTAGCACAAAATGAGGATTGTGCCCACAGATTTATTTCATGCAAACATACAGGGCGCGTAGAGACAACTTATCAGTCAAAGATAGGAGACTCCATTTAAAGCTGCTGCAACATTGATGTGGTTCGTCTCCATTTTTCAGCTAAATAGAGGTTTTCTTTTTCACTTCACATAAAGTCTTCAACTTGCTCAAGCCTTCTAATAAATTGCAAACTCTGTAACAATATGTCTTCTATTATGCTTCTTGTTACTTTACGAAGACAGGAAATTAAAGCAATAAAACACTTTCTAAATGATAGGGTACACTCAGGCAGTCATTTTTCTTATGTTCCAGTACTATTCTTCAAAAGACCTTTTATGGTACTAATATTAAACTCTTTGAAGTCTGAAGAATCTGTTGAAAGTGTTGAATTTCTAAAATATAGAGCTCAAATATTGCAGCTCCTCATAAATTTATTAAAATTGAATATGCGGTGGAAATTTTTAAAACACAAAATACAATGCAGTTAAATAATATATGACCAGATACATTTCAAATCCACATTAGAGAGTCCATTGTGTGGAAATTGGATTGAATGCTCAGGAAAATCTATTTTGCTTTTTCTCACCTGATGTAGCCAAATGCACAACATATGTGGTCATTCATATAAAAGGCTGGGAACTATGGAACGAAGCGCTGAGAAGCACACAAATATCATAATGGTCACTTATGCAGCGTGTTCGCATAAAGGAAATTGAATCAGGCTCATGAGGCTGTGCATTCTTTATTAACCTCCTAGAAAAAGGTCAGACAACTGTTCTCTTAATGGTAAGAACACTACGTGAAAAAGGCTAAAAGAGAAATGCAAAAAATTGCAATATATTCTAGGCAGTATATTAAGCAACTGTATTAAAAAACTTACAGAGTGATGTGGAAAAAAACCCTCTTCATTGGCTATTACGAAAAAAGCATCTTATTTCCTTTCCAGCAATAAGCATTTCTATCCAACTTTATGGAAAAAAGAAGTCAAAAGAAAAATAAACTAGTAAGAGTAAAAAAACCTTTGACAGTGTAAATTTAGGAGAAATGAGAGCTCATAAAAAAGGTCTCCTCACCCCCTTTTCTGTTTCAGCACTTCGTTCACACCCACATTCCTAGCCCCTGCCTTACTTCCGACCCTACTCCTTTTTTTTCCTTACTTCCTTTCTCCCTTCCTCCCTTCCTTTTGCAAAGGTTTGCACAAAAAGCAGGTATGAAGAGTGAGTACTCTTTCCCCTAATACTAAGCAAAACCATAACTTCCCATTAGGTAAAATTGCCGCGTTGCTTGTGTAATTTTCCTCTTTGGAAACCCCCAAAACAGTTGATCTCTTTGCCGATGTGTCATTTTCAACAACTACTATTTAGCAGGTATGAATGTTCCAATTAAATAGCAAATGCTTTTTGAAGAGATGCTAAGCTTTTCCAATGTCAGGCTCCATCCCAATCAACTACCTTTCCTCGCTCAGCTGATTAGGGTCAGCACTTTAAAATTAAAAAGCGAAGCCCTTGAACCCCTTGTCACAGCTTTATACACACTTGATAACATTAAAGGATCTTCTACACACCAAAGGGAAGTCAAACTGGGTCTGCACGCTGCTAATTTACTTCAGTTCTTTACCAATTCCTATCCCTGTCTCAGAAATACCTTTTTGATATTTTTTGAAATATTTTCCTGAATTTCCAGTGATAAAATTAGCCGGTCCAATCTAAGGCATTAGTTCTCAATAACTGATGTTTTCTTTCGCATATGACACAGTTACTCTCTGCTGGAACTCCAAAGCAATCAACTACCTGGGGGTACTTTTCCCCAGAGACCTTTCTTAGCACACTACATCAATTAACGCAAAAGCAATTTTGGACCCCCTCCAATACACTGCACTACCATCTGGTCTCCCTGGAACCTCTTGGAGAGGGGCAGATTTCAATTTGTCAAAACAATGCGAATTCCTCAAATTATTTTCAAATTATGCATGTTTACTTTAATGTCGTACTCGTTCATCTCTTAAAAGGTACTTTGCAAATTTCTCTAAATTGTTTCTCTAGCCTGCATGCTCTCTCTCGCGCTCTCTCTCTCTTAGGCAAGTAGAAATTGGGGTTACAAAGGCTAAAATTTACCTCTAAAGAAATAAGAGTTTGCAAAATCTAAATAGCTTACTATCCGAAGGTGACAACAAATTATTAGATGTGTTTGCACCTCACAAACCTACATGCCAATTGCTCAGTGGTTACTTTGGGAACATAATTTTTATGCAGCAAAATATTTGATATTATTTGAGAGGTACCAAGTATACTTTTGCATCAAGGAAAAATGTCCCAATTGTCACCATTTGTCACTCTTTTCCTTTAAGGCTTTGAAAATTCCTGACAGAATATAAGCAATTAATTTGAAAGTATTAATAAATGAAGTCATTTTTCACTCATTATAATAAATTGATTTGGCAGAGCAATCTGGCTTGAAAAGTTTTGATGTGAGAATAAACTGCAGGAAAGATCTAGAGCGGTGCTGGCCAGTGTGGTAGCCACTGACCACAGGCAGCTATTTAAATTCAAATGCTGGCCAGGCACGGTGATTCACGCCTGTAATCCCAGGACTTTGGGAGGCTGAGGCGGGCAGATCACAAGGTCAGGAGATCGAGACCATCCTGGCCAACATGGTGAAACCCTGTCTCTATTAAAATACAAAAAAATATTAGCTGGGCATGGTGGTACTCCTCTGTAATCTCAGCTACTTGGGAGGCTGAGGCAGGAGAATCGCTTGAACCCAGGAGGGGGAGGTTGCAGTGAGCCGAAATCATGCCACTGCACTCTAGCCTGGCAACAGAGCTAGACTCCATCTCAAAAAAAAAAAAAAAATTAAATGCCAATTCATTAAAACTAAATAAAATTCAAGAAATTCAGTTCCTCCCAGTCAGTAGCTGTATCTCAAGTGCTCCATAGCCTCTTTTGGCTAGTGCCGTCTGTATTGGGCAGCACTGACATAGACTATCACCATGAAAGCTCTACTGGACAGTCTGGTGAACAAAAACATAGGCTGCTCCAAGGGAAGAGTGGCTGACAGTGTATGTGCAGGAATATTCCTGATATTAAAGATGGCAAATGGCCCCCAAAGCAGGCAGGATAAGAGCCAAAGACCAAATTCCAACTCTGCCTACTTTTGGCTGAGAGCAGGCCCTTTCCATTAGTATGAAGCATAACTGGAAGGTGTGAGAACATTCTGGTTCACTTGGTTTTGTGTAAGTGAACAAAGTTGTATTATTTTATTCATTGTGTTTGGCTGGCTAGTATCCACTCTTGTCTCTGCTGGTAATGATCATCTCTCCGCTATCTCAGCCAAGTGGTGTAAGTGGAGCTGATTCTACCCATGGCTCCCACAAATGGCCCTGGGCTGGTGAACCGAGTCTTGCAACTCCCTAGCCACAGTAAGAGATTAAGACATTCTGCCCTTGGAGCCCTGGCTATCAGGCCTCATTAGAAGTCATTCTGGCCTTCTGCTTGAGTGGCTAAGTATGAAAAGCTCCTCCTTCTTTTGCTAGAGTTGCTAAGAGGAGGTCACATAAGACTAGCAACCATCTTACCATAGAAAAAGGACTGCCTGGTACTGGTGGCTACAGAAAGAACAAAAAGAGCAGAGGAAATTAGAATCAGGCTCTAGTGACTGCAGGTGAGGCCATGGATCCATTCACGAGCAAAGCTAGATTTTCCCTGATTAATGCAGTTCTCTGCATTTCTTACAGACCACAATCTTCTCTCTCATGAATGAATATGCACATACACACACAGACATGCACACAGTATATAACTGAGAACTAAGCACTGTCTAGAGTAGATTAAAGGGCATTCTCAGCAAAGAGAAGAACACCTGCAGAGGTCCTGGAGCTGGAAAGCAGCTGAGAAATGGAAGGAACAAGAGGAGGTCAGTGTGGCTGAAGAGTTGCAAGCTGGGCGGTTGGCATGGCACAGAGAGAGGCGGGGCATGCTGTGGAGTTACACAAACGGTGGGACAACATGGACATTGACTGTCCCTTTGGCTGCTCCAGTAGATTGGAAAGAGACAAGACTGGAAACATGATGTCTGCTTAGGGGACTCTGGTGGTAGATTTTGGTGGATTGGACCAGGAAATGGCAGCAGAGTGGAGCAAAGCAGGTGTATATAGGATGTAATCTGAGGTTAGAATTGAAAGGTCTTAGAATCAAGAGTTTTGGCTGGAGCATCTGGATGGGTACTCATTTACCACCATGAGGAACTGAGGAAGGAAGAGAAAGTGGAACTTGCTTCAGCACCCTCAGGTCATGTGAAGAAAAGGATGATGTGGACGGTCCAAATTAAATCCAAACCTATAAATGAATCCCATGCTCTCAGAGTTGGAAATTGCCCCGAGGAAAAATCCAGTCAAAATTTAACTCATGCTTGAATCCCATAGGCCCAATACTATCAAAAGATTTTAACTGCTAACTTGTTTTTGGACAATTAGGGTACCACTTATTAGATTATAATAATGTTCCAAAAATACCATTTCTAAGATGAGAGTTTGATTTTATTCTAGTACTTTTCTAGTACGCTTGCATTATATGCTTGCTCGTATGCTTAAGAATATGAGTTGATTTTATTATAAATGTCGTATGTGGTGCTGGTTTGCTTGTTCCTTCTTTCCTTTCTTTCTCTCTCTTTCTTTCTTTCTTTCTTTCTTTCTTTCTTTCTTTCTTTCTTTCTTTCTTTCTTTCTTTCTTTCTTTCTTTTGTTGGTGTCTTGCTTTGTTGTCCAGGCTGGAGCGTCATGGGGCGATCTCAGCTCACTGCAACCTCTGCCTTCCAGGTTCAAGAGATTCTCCTGCCTCAGCCTCCGGAGTAGCTGGGACTACAGGCACACCCGGCTAATTCTTATTTTTTCTTTTGTATTTTTAGTAGAGATGGGGTTTCACTGTGTTAGGATGGTCACTATCTCCTAACCTCGTGATCTGCCCACTTCGGCCTCCCGAAGTGGTGGAGTTACAGGCGTGAGCCACCACGCCGGCTGGTTTGCTTGTTTTCTTACTTGGTCCCTTACGTATTTCTTTCTTTACCCCATGAGCTAATAGGGTTACATAACATTGTACACTAATCCTGCATTTATAATTTCAAGTGACTCTAAATCACATGGTGGAGGTAAGATTACGTGACTATATTACACAACAGTAATAATAATGGCCATCATTTAATAAACACTTTGCACAAGAACACACATTAAATCAACCTCCACAATAATAATATGGGGTAGTCTTATTACCCTATTCTCCACATGAGGAGAGTGAGGTGCAGCAAGGTTAAATGATTCCCCAATGTCTCAGACAGCTGAGATGCCAGCTAGGACATTTTCACCCCGAAGCTACAGTCTGATTCGGTGCTACCTCTTAGGATATACGATGAGGATGCATTCCACACCAGATCTCAGTCAGATCTTGGTAAACAGTCGTGGTGATGAAATGCCACACATAAAGCATTCTGACCTTTCTGTTTAGAAAACAAGTACTCTTACAGCAGAATGTCAGCTGAGGAGGCAGGGGCATTGGGTAGGTAGGATGGCCACACTCTGGCTTGGGCACTCGAGAATGGGTACACTTTCTGGACTTGCTGCTGGAGGTGGGCTTCAGTGGCCCCGAGGAACGCACAGCCATCCCATT
Source organism: Symphalangus syndactylus (assembly GCF_028878055.3). Lineage (NCBI taxonomy): Eukaryota > Metazoa > Chordata > Mammalia > Primates > Hylobatidae > Symphalangus > Symphalangus syndactylus. Next base: position 154,793,933 of record NC_072426.2, on the reverse strand, counting down.
TGAGGCTTGAAGCAGGAAAATGTGTCTTAAGTAAGAGGGTGGGGAAGACTGAGATGTCCCCCTGGGGAACAGTAAGGAGATTATTTGTATTTTGAAGGGTATCACAGGGCTGTTTTGTTCTCCAAATGCAAGCGAAATTTCTGATTTTTGTTTTGTTTTGCTTTTGAGTGCCTATTGGTTAGCAGAGAGATTACTTTATTCAATGAAAGATCATTCAGATATCTTTTTTTTTTATTATTTTTATTTTTTTGAGACGGAGTCTCACTCTGTCGCCCAGGCTGGAGTGCAGTGGTGCAATCTCGGCTCACTGCAAGCTCCGCCTCCCGGGTTCACGCCATTCTCTGGCCTCAGCCTCCCGAGTAGCTGGGACTACAGGCGCCCGCCACCGTGCCCGGCTAATTTTTTTGTGTTTTTAGTAGAGACGAAGTTTCACCGTTTTAACCAGGATGGTCTCTATCTCCTGACGTCGTGATCCGCCCGTCTCGGCCTCCCAAAGTGCTGGGATTACAGGCATGAGCCACCGCGCCCGGCGATCATTCAGATATCTAATCAGGCCTTCCCATCTGTTAATGAAGACTTCTATTTTATTATATAGCTATGATAGGTCCAGGCAACTCAAAGCTCTATCCACAATAGGAATTTCTTTAGGCAAGTTGAAGTCATCTTTATTTCTAGCCTTCCTTCATGCAGTTTATTAGTGATGGCAGATTCTCTTCTGAAGCTAGTACTGAAAGTTCTATTTTCTCTATGATTTTATTTCCAACGGGTTTTAAGATTTTTGAAGGCAGGGATTATGTCTTTATGCTTTTTTATACTTATCAAAGCAGCTTCTATAGTTCCTTGCTTGCAGTAGGTGCTGGCTGGATGTGAAGAATCACTTTAATATTTCATTATTTCTATATTTTATATCATTTTTACTGAGACTTTAGAGGAAACATTGAGGGACTAATTTTCTATGCTCACTGCTGCTGTATTTGCTTTTCTCCTTGGACTTAACTTTTGCTCAGGATTAGAAAGCCCTGGAAAGTGCCGATGGTATTGTTGTCTTTCTTTCTTTTATGTGACTGTTGATTTCTTTGGGGCGAGCAAACCAGTCCTAACTGAAGTGGCTAATAATGACAATATCAAATATATAAATCATGCTTTCGGGTTGATAGTTCTCTTTTATACCCATCACCTCACTTCCATAGATGTCCCCAACAATAAAATTATTGCCCTATTAGGATCTTCAACTGAAGTTTTCTGCTCTCAAGATTCACACCATGATATGTGCAAGATCAGCTGATTGTCTCAACTGGAAATCAAAAAGTTCTACTGCTTCATATAGAGTCAGTAAATGAATATTGCTATAATTTCAACAAGTATGGCATTTTGTCATTAAGAGCCTCTTCATTTCCTAGGAGTTGCATGTTGAGTCATCCAGATAGCCTGGTTATATCCCTAATAAACGTTTGGAGAGTGGCAGGAAATAGCCATTTCAGCAGGTGGCACCGCACATATTTGCAGTGTCTGAACCTCCTTTAGGCAACACAGTTGAAGGCAGCATGATGAATGAGCAACCACTGATTGGTCCTATTGTGCATTTCTGATTCTTCTTCTTTTTTTAAAAAAATTTCTAACTTTAGTATGCAGAAGATGCTGTTAGTTATCAAAAGCAGATATGTGGCATATGCACTAAGCTAGACTATAACAATGACATGGGGCCAGATGATTCTTGTCTTCAGGACTTATTGGGCTGAGAGAAAGCTCTTATAGTGATCCATATGTCAAAAATTGGCTAGAGATGTTGACATTTACTCCTTAATACTAAAACCCTGAGTTTTAGATGCACCATACAAAGAATAACTAGTACAATTCTGCCACCTCTTTTTCCCTGCCTATTTCTTCTTAACTTTGAGTGAAATAGTTCTCAAGAGTGGATGACTTCTCTAGCATCACACAAGATGGCTTTTGACAGATATTAAGAATATTTCAATTTCTGATGATGTAGAATTTCCATTTCAAGTTTAGACTTAATATAAAACTTGTCACTAATGACTCAAAAAAATCTTGGCAAAATCTCATCACAAATGATGGTTTGCAATACCGAATACTAACTACGATACAAGAAAAACTCTTCAAAAGCAATCACCTCAGAAGGAACCAGAGAAATGCAAATGAAGGCAACAATAAAATGCCATTAACCTTCATTGGATTGGCAAAAATAGTGAGGACAAAGCTTGGTGAGTGATGGATGTAAATCACTGGAATTTCTTTTAAATGTTGCTGGGGGAGTCTAAATTGTTACATGCACTTTGGAAAACACTTTATCTCATAAAGTTGAGTATTTATATATTTTCCTGCTCTGCAATTCAATTTTAAAGATATTGTTTAGTTTTAGTTGCTTTTCACTTTATAAAAAGGTTATTATAGAGGTCAAATTTTGGTGTCCAAAAGATTCGTCCACTGGAGACCTAAAAATATAACCTAATTTGGAAAAAGAGCCTTTGCAGATATAAATTAGTTACAGATCACAAGATGAGATTTAGGGTGGACCCTAAATCCAAAGACAAAGCGTCTTAGAAGAGAAGAGGATACATAGAAGAGGTGATATGAAGCTGGAGGCAGAAATTGGAAGGATGTTTCTACAAGATAAGGCATGCTGTGTGTTATGGACTGATTCATGTCCCCCTACCCTTGAAATTCATATGTTGAAGCCCAACCCCCAGTACCTCTGAATGTGATTGTCTTTGCAGATAAGGTCTTTAAAGGGTTCATTAAGTTCATATGAAGTCAGGAAGGTGAGCTCCCGTCTAATGTGACGGGGCCAAAACTTAACCCCTATAATAACATTTTTATAAAGTGAAAGTCAACTAAAACTAAACAATATATTTAAAATTGAATTGCTGAGCGGAAACACATACAAATACTCAACTTTATGAGATAAAGTGTTTTCCAAAGTACATGTAACAATTTAGACTCCCACTGCAACGTCCTTATAAGAAGAGGACATTAAGACGTAGAGATACCAGGGACATGTGCGTGCAGGGGGCTGATGATATGAGGACATAGCAAGATGGCAACCATCTGCCAGCCAAGGAGAGAGGCCTCAGAAGGAAGCAATCCAGCCAGCTTCTTGACTTTGGACTTCTGGCCTCCAGAATTGTGAAAAAAATAAATTTCAATTTGTTTAAGTCATGCAGACAGTGGTATTTTATTGTGGCAACCATAGCAAACGAATATACCAAAGGTTGCTGGTAACTACCAGAAGCTAGAAGAAAGGTATGGAGTAGAGTGCGACCCTGCCAATACCTGGATTTCAGACATCTGGCCTTCAGAACTGGGAGAAGATAAATTCCTATTTTGTTTTGAATCACCCAGTTTGTGGTCATTGGTTACAGCAGCCATAGAAAACTAATGCAGCTATCCCACCTGGAAGAAATTCTTGCCGATGTGCACCAGTAGTATTGCTCTTAGCCCAAGGCAGGTGGGACCCCTCTCTGGGCTCTGCCCATTGGAGGAAGCTGCAAATCACAAACATGGAAATGCAAAGGGCCATCCTATCCCCTAGGCCACCACGCTTCTGTGACCTGAGTGGGCAGAATAAGCAGAGGCTAGACAAGACCCTGGCACTTCTGGGAAGAGAGCAGACCCACCTGAATCCAAATTGAGACTAAGTCAAGCTTTGTTTTTTTTTTTCTTTTTGGTAATATAAGAAATTTTCTTGAAAATTGGAAAATGGTGCTAATGAGAATGATAGGCAAGGAACTCACCAGGTACCATCACAAGTCGAAAGATGCCCGTTTGAATGTGAGAGAGTGGGTGTGTGTCTATGGCAGCAGGGTGTAGCCACAGCCCTGGGATATCAAAGAAAGAATGGCTCCCATTCAGAATGCCCAGCATCAAGGGCCAGGCAATCAGAGTCCCCAGAAAATGCATACTGCCTCCCTTCAGGCGGTTTTGAGAGGTGCTTAGGACTATCTGAAAATCTCAAGTCAGAAACGCAAGGAGCTAGGGAACCTGCCTTGGCTTCCGGGAAAGCTTGACTTAGTCTGAACTTGGGTTCAGGGGGGTCCAGTCTTCTCTCAAAAGTGCCAGGGCCAGGAACAGGCCACGGGTCTCTGGGTATAAGGAGGGCTGGGGCAGTGGTTGGAGCTGGATTTATAACACTTAGTGTGAGATAACCATGTGTGAGCCTCCGTTTATCCTCTTGCTCTGGAGCCCTCAGATTTCAGAGGTAGGTCTGTGTCAATCAGAATGTTCAAAACAGCATTCTGTGCAATAGCAAAAACTTAGAAGCAACCCAAGTGTCCCCAGAAGAATGGATGAATCCACACAAGGGTATATTACACAGCAGTCAAAATGATTGAATCACAACAATAAGGAACAATGTAGCTTAATCTTAGTAATATAATATTTGGCGACAAAAGTAAATCACAGGAGATTACATGCAGCATTAGCTGTATAAATCTGAAAATAACCAAAACTAAAAATATCTGATTCTTAATGATACACACGGATGTGGGTTAGAAGAAAGAGGGTGATACAGTCACGATTCAGAGGAGGGGTTTCTCCAGTCTGGGATACAGGGAAGGAACTCACCTGTAAATGTAAGTTATTGTGAATTGTCTAGGTCTGGGGTTTGTAAGATATATTCACAAGTGTTAATAAATTTGTGTAATAAATAAGTACAAAAGGAATAAATAAAAGGTCATAGATGAGTAAAATATAGAGATGAAGCAAGTATTATTTAATTTTCTGCACAAATGGTCAAAGAAATAAAATACAATAAAATTAGCAATTACTTTTTCCAGTGCAGTGTTCTTCACTCCTAAATCTGATCTTATTTTTTATGGTGCTATTACCACACCTTGCCCAAATAGAATAAGCACAGAGGTAAAAAAACAAACAAACAAAAAAAACACTACAGAGCTATATTAATTACGTAGTGCATCAAAATTCTTGCTTGTATATACAGATGCAGTTGTGTAGGTAACAGGAATATTTCAGTGGTAGGAGAACGTGTGCAAGTTACTTTACCACTGATAAGTTGTGTTCAGTATCTCTCTTATTGTCCAATAATTTGCCTGTAACAAAGAACTGGATCATGTAATTTATTGTGGCCTTTGAGAATGTTTCTCTGTTTGCCCTCCTTAACCATCGACGTTACAGTGTCCTGCTGTTGCTTTTGTTCCATTTTTTAAGGTGGCATTTATAATTACAGTGTGATTCACTGGAATCGTCTCTCTTTGTGCTCTACGTCTGCTGTTTGCACATAACGAAGGGAATAATGGTACACTTATTCAGTTGGGGTGCCTTGAGATAATGAGGTCCTTGAATAAGGTAGCTCTGCTCAATGTGGTTCCTTTATTCTCTTTAACTTGGTAGAAATATTCTACCTATGTGCTTGTTAGTATTTGGAGATAACTCGATATCTTTGCCCCTGCCTGGATACTTACACAACCTTTCACCTGACTTGTCAGTTTCAACCACAGTTGCTGAGAAAATAAAGCTGAATGAAAAGCTTCAGGTAGTTAGACTGTCCATTGGTTAACATTAAGCACTATTTTTTGAAAAGGGCAAGGTATGTAAAAGAAGACAGAAAATTTTGTTTTCATCAAAATTTTCACCAGAGGTATAATGAGATTACTTACATACATTTGAAAAACCTGTGTGCTTAAAAACAGAGTCCAACAGTCTTTTATTTTCATATTACTTGAAAAATGGCAAATTGTTCCTTGAATTAATAAGTAAATGATGACTCTCTTCATTCTCATATTTTCATTCTGGGCAGAATTTCATAGCTGTATTATTACAAGATGTAATCTATTTCACTTTTATGGTTTTTTCTTCTTTCTTATGCTTGTTTAATGATGAAATCAGGATATGTTAAATACTGGGGTTTTGATCGTGGAATAACAGTTACACAGGCAACATCTAAAATCTTTTGCCTCAGTTTCAGATGTTTACCTTTGTCAAAATATCTTTTCATTGTGTCCCATTAAATCATAAAAAAATCCTTTAAAATATTCTTTTTTTAAAATATTTTATTTTTTTAATTATTATTATACTTTAGGTTTTAGGGTACATGTGCACAATGTGCAGGTTTGTTACATATGTATCCATGTGCCATGTTGGTGTGCTGCACCCATTAACTTGTCATTTAGCATTAGGTATATCTCCTAATGCTGTCCCTCCCCCCTCCCCCCACCCCACAACAGTCCCCGGTGTGTGATGTTCCCCTTCCCGTGTCCATGAGTTCTCATTGTTCGATTCCCACCTATGAGTGAGAACATGCGGTGTTCATTAAATCATAAAAAATCCTTTAAAATATTCTTAATTAAAACAATCTAAAGAGGGGTAACATTAACATTTCTTCTATTTAGCTGGAGGTTGGGGGAAAAAATGAGCTTTGTTCCGAATGTTGTCATTATCACCCCAAATCCAATGTTGAGGAAGCTGGTCAACCACTGTTGTGGGAAGGATAGAGATTCCAACTGGGATCTGTAGTACACGTAGTTCAGGAATGAAAGCCCTAGAGCCTTAACTGAAACTGTGACTATGAAGCTGCTTAGAGAAATACTATGGGATATTAATAGCTAGAGTTAGCAGTTTGTTGAATTTTGTGTTGTAAACAGAGAAGAGAGGGAGTAAGAGAAATGTAGAAGAAAAACTAGATCATGGAACTACAAATCCAAGGAAATTGCATTGCTTAGCAAGTGAAATTAGCCTATTTTGATTAGTTTAATTTCCAAATGTCTGTCAGGTATTCAGTAGACCATATCCTACTAATACCCTAGCAGACAATGTTAGTGGTGCCCACTACATCATACATCTGCCAGAAGCCTGCAGAGATCTGGGGATGACCCACAGAATGGTATCAAATTTCCTCCTTGAGCCTGATTGCTGGAGATGAGCAATATTATTCTTAAGGCGAAATGCATTAGAAACAGGGTGGCAAAAATAAAACCTTCTCAGAACATCTGTCTCTTTGATATTGGAAAAGCAGAAGGATTTTTTCCCATAACCTTCTATGGCAACTCTGGAGCTGAATTACTGATTGATGGAAACATTTAAAACTGAGAAATGTTTTGGACTAATCTATGTTAATCAAAACTACAGCTTTAGCTCTTCCCAGTGTGTTTCAAAACAACAGGAGCTCTGATTTATTGAGGGAACCTTTGGTAAGCTATTTTACAACACTCCTTCTCCAGGGAGACTCAGTGGTATATCAATTAGGCAATATGTGACATTCTGAAATATTTTATAGACAACTGTTAAGGAATATTTAAATGGGATTAAAATATAGCCTTAGATATGTTAATACTTGAAAACAAGAAAAAGAAATGTTTCCTCAACAGGCAGAAATTTAATAAAAGATAATATATAGATGTTGGCAGATAAAAGATAAAGAGGAACATAATGTAGAAAGAAGTGCTGGTGTTTTCCAGTCCTAAAGGTAGACGTGCTGAGTTGTCAGGTGTTTTTGAGATTAAATCTAGCACCATGTTTATGCCCTGTTGCAAACACAGTTTAGGGAAGGCTTAAATAGAGGAAATCTGATTTAGAGTTAAGTGACTTACTTCAATCACTAAATAGTAAGACCGGATCTAATTTTTTCTTAAAGATATAAATACTCATTGTTTAAGAATATACTATTTCTTTAGCAGAAAGATCAAGGAGGATTTAATGTTAGGCATGGTAGCCATGTAATAATATTTAAACAAAAGTGTCATGAAACAATGGTTGAATATAACTGTACAAAAGGTTTTTTTTAACTTTCATTTTAAGTTCAGGGATATATGGTGTAGGTTTGTTACATAGATTAACTTGTATCATGGGGTTTGTTGTACAGATTAATATTAAATACTACCAAATAGTTATTTTTCCTGATCCTCTCCCTCCTCCCACCCTCCACCCTCCAATAGGCCCCAGTGTATGTTGCTTCCCTCTAAGTGTCTGTGTGTTCTCATAATTTACCTCCCACTTATAAGTGACAACATGCGGTATTTGGTTTTCTGTTCCTGTGTTAGTTTGCTAAGGATAATGGCTTCCAGCTCCATCCATGTTCCTGCAAAGGACACGATCTCATTCTTTTTTATGGCTGCATAGTATTCCATGGTGTTTATGTACCACATTTTCTTTATCCAGTCTATCATTGATGGGCATTTAGGTTGATTCCATGTCTTTGCTCTTGTGTACACAAGTTTTATATATGAGGATCTTATTGTTTTTTTAAACAGTTCTTTTTTTTTTTTTAGCTAAAAGTGAGGAGGTTACTTTGATTGGGATCAGGGTCAAAAACTTAATAGTCGGGTTTCATGAATGAGCAAAAGTTAGCTTACATGGCTGAATACATGGTGTGAATGGTAGAGACCTGGAGACAGCTACTCAACTTCTCCTTGTTGCGGCTCTGAGGAAAGGCAGACCTAGTGTTGCCAGATATTCAAGATTTTTAAAGACCCCCCAAACTGGGATCTGTAAGAAAATCTTCCTGTATTTGGAATCAGTTTACAAACAAACTGTGCAAGTTTGTCAAAACACATCTAGAGACAAAATAACAGCTACTTCTAGATCAGATTTGGAGAATAATTTTGCCATGTTAGGAGTTTAGGAATAAATAGATATTCACATTGTTTCCTTTAACTAAAGCAATACATGTATGCATTTTTCATAGTCTACAAAAACAAGACTTCAGTTACTTATAATTTGATTTTATTAAGCGTCTGCTTTGTGTCAGGAATGGTTCTGGGTGTTGTGGATCTGTGAATGATTGCGATAAAGCCCCTATCTTCAAGGTGCTTATAACCTTGTGAGGAGTGATAATAAAAGTCATAAAGACAAACAAATAAGAAATGCCCAAATACTTTTTAAGAGCAAGGAAAAGAGAAGAAATGTGATCGAGTGACTTGGGTGGGGGCACTCTCGCATGAGTGGCCTGGAATAGCTCTCTGTGAAGTGTTATCTGAACTGAGACATGAATGACACGTGGATTTAGTCATGCTAAGATTTGAGAGAATGGAGTTCCAAGTAGAAGGATGAGCAAGGAAAAATCCTCTAAGATAGAATGCACCTACCGTGTTGGACAAAAAGATAGAAGGTCATTGTGGCTGATTTTGGTGAGCGAAGAGAAGAGAGTAGAGAACAAGTCTGAAGAGGAAGTCAGGACCCAGATCTTGCAGGACCTTTTAAACCAGCGTTTTTTAGACTATAATGCACATGTGAGTCACTTGGGGGATCTTATTAAAACACCATTTTTGGTTCATTATGCCTGAGATTGTACATTACTAACAAGCTTCCAGGTGAAATCCATGTTGCTGGTCCTCCTACCACACTTCAAATAACAAAGCTTTGAATAACAGGGAAGAGTTGAATTAAATTCTACTCTTGCTTTTCTTTTTTTTTTTGAGATGGAGTCTCGCTGTGTTGCTCAGGCTGGAGTGCAGTGGCGCGATCTCAGCTCACTGCAGCCTCCGCCTCCTGGGTTTAAGCGATTCTCGTGCATCAGCCTCCCAAGTATCTGAGATTACAGGCGGACACCACCACGCCTGGCTAATTTTGGTATTTTTAGTACAGATGTGGTTTTGCCATGTTGGCCAGGCTGATTTTGAACTCCTGACCTCAAGCAATCGGTCCGCCTCAGCCTCTCAAAGTGCTGGGATTACAGGCGTGAGCCACCACGTCCGGCCTAGTTCTACTTTTAGTAGAAAATCATGCAGGGTGAAGTGGTAGATGGAATGAGCCTGCAGGTGGGCAGAGGAAGCCAGGGAGACAGTTAGGGACTGTTTCAGTAGTTCAGAAAAGAGAATATAATGGCTTGGGCTTCCATGGGAGATGCAGTATATATACATTTTGAACACAGAGGTATGGGCCTTTCTGTGAAATTCTACCATAAACAAAGAGAGGAATCAAATTTTGGCATGTACATTTTTTGGCCCAAGCAACTGGGAGGGTGTTAGGACCAGTTTCTGTGATAAATAAAACTTTGGAAGAAGTATATTTTTTGTGAGACGTGTGTGGGTGTTGGGGAAGAAAGCAAGAATTCTATTTGGCCATGTTAAATGTTGGATGCCTCATGGTTATCTAAATGGAAGTATCTAAAAGGCAGTTGTACAGGGAACCTGGGTTAGGAGACAGATTGGCACTGAAGAAAAGGATTTGGGAATCTTCAGCATATTGAGGGCATTAAGAACCATGGAACCTGTTGAGGCTGCTTAAATAGAGCATAGAGGGGAAAGGGCAATGACCCAGCAGACAGTTTGGAGTCCTCGACATTGAGAGATCTTGGAGACAGAGACAACGCAGGAATGGAGTCTTGGGATGGGTGACCAACGGATAGTACTAAGGAGGTTGTTTTGTTCGGAACACCTAGAAAATAAAATGTTCCATGAAGAAAGGGGTGGATGAATGCTGATGAACGTCAAGTAACATAAAGCTTGAGAGCGGACCATTGATTTGATGACATCAGCTTATTCGTAAACAAATCAAGTATAACTTTAAAAAAGTGTTAGCTATTTAACTCTTAAATAAAAATTGCTAGGGTTTTTTGAAAAATAAAAAGCTAGGAGAATGGCGTGAACCCGGGAGGCGGAGCTTGCAGTGAGCCGAGATTGCGCCACTGCACTCCAGCCTGGGCGACAGAGCGAGACTCCGTCTCAAAAAAAAAAAAAAAAAAAAGCTAATTAGCAAATTTCAGCTGAGTTACTATGAAACACATTATTGGGTCATGTCGATAATTCACACTTCACCTTATTCATCATGCTTATTCATCATTTGTAAAAAGCATAATAAGTTTTCTTAGTTTTAAATCATTACATGTTTTCTCAGTCTAGAAGCAATTAATCAAATGGCTCTTCTTACACCTGGAAACAGCTACCTTATTAGGTTGATTATCACTTCTGTATTCACTGATCTATGGAGGCATTGAAGCAGCCACCACCAATTTCATTATTTAAAAAAAAAATCTCCTGCAGAGTTTATCTATAACTCTTCTATTTATCTTAATGACCATTGTGTCAGGATTGCTAGGAGATGGCAACATCATAATTAACGCTTATTCAGCATTTGAAGATTTAATCTAACACCAGTAAGAAAACTGAAAAAAATTTAGTTACTGTTAATCATATTTTCCATACCTCCAATTATCACATCAATATATACCGCCTGAACCTTAATCTGTCTCCCAGCTTTCACATGATCTGATGGCCTGCTGGCAAGGCTGGACTAAGAAAAGCTTATGGTCTTCTTCCCATCTATGTAATTCAAAATAAAGCAAAATTAAAATACACAGTAGCAGCAAAGTACTGTTTCTTCTGATTTTCAATAGTTTAAAAATATGTATACTAACAAAAAATTTTTTTGATGTTAATGCCTAAATTTTTTTTATCCAGTGCCATGTACTGCCGGTTTCCATTGTAAGATCCGGCCGTCATTTCAGGAGTACCTACCATATGTACAACTGTACTGTCATCAACTTTTCCTAACAAAGCAGTGTTGCCTTAGACCAGCAGCTCTTAAACTATTTTGGATCAAGTGTCTCTAAAAAGCTGATGGAGCCTAGAGACCTCTAAAAAATACACAGAAGTGTATATGCAAATATTTCCCACAGCTTAATTTCCTTTCCCTCCACGTTCATTTCCAGCACACAGCCAGTTTATAAAAACCTAGGAAGCGTCCGGGCACGTTCATTCTTGATTTTCATAATGATCACTTCCTAATCGTAAAATCGAAATGCCTCCAAACTCTGCAACTAAAACAAAATAAGCTTTAATTCTGTTCAAAGCAACTTTTAATGAAGAGGATTATGGTTTGGTTTGTATAAGAAGTGATTGTAGCATAACCGGAAATGTGTAAACAATCTTTGAAAGCCAACTGATGGAAGATTTGGGCTTCAGGAAGTGAAGAAAACCTGCACTCACAAAGGAAGGCAGAAGCAAACCGAAATCAAACTCCCATGGCTTACTTTGTCCTATGAGGAGGAGGTTTGTCAAGGAGCACCAGAATCCTATTCCATAATTTCTTTTGTGTTCGACTCAAAGAAGACATTGTGGTAAGGCTTGAATCATTGAGACCATCTGTGTTAACAGCAAAAGGATTACAATTCTGCTTCTCAATTTTAAAGCCTTCTGAGCAGAAGTAACCTTCAGAAAAGTTCTGCAGATTTCTGCCTGCTGAGAAATTGAAAGGCTGAGTTACTTTTGACACCAGCCTCCAGAAATGTTTCCTCCACATTGAAAAGTTTGCTTCTCCACTTCCAATCTTTCCTTCCAGAGAGGCAACCGAGACCAAAAAAAAAAAAAAAAAAGGGAGATTTTCAGCAGTCTCCAAAATAGTAACTTCAGAGACTTGACTCAAAAGTTTTACTTCGTTCTTTTAGCTGAAAATACCAGCCAAACCCCAAGTCAGGAACAAACTCCTTCCTGTCACACGGTTCTGAGAATGGGCTTCTTTCTTTCTGAAAACAAACAGGACTCCTTCCTGTTGTTCAGTCATGGGCTTCGCGACCGGTCCTCTGTCAAGCATCCTTGCACAGCTTTTCAAGTCTAGGCTTTTGTGACCAGGCAAAGTAAATTGTGGGTGCATTCCAGCCTCTTTAAACTTAGTCATCTTAATAAAAAAAAAAAAGAGCCATATGGTCTGTTGTATTTGAGGAGGAGCAGATAGAAGGGGCTTTCTCAGCTCTGTGTGTGTGTATGTGTATGTGTGTATGTGTGTGTATGTGCGTTTAAACAGCTTTATTGAGGTATAATGGACACATAAGAAATGGCACATTTTAAAAGTATATAATCTGCTAATTGACATTATGTATGCACCCATGCAGCCATGACCACAGTCAAGATAGTAAACATATCCACCACCTGCAAAAGTTTCCCGGGCCCTTCGTAATTCCTCCTCTTATCCTTTGTAGTCCCCCTTCCTAGGCAACCACTAATCTGCTTCCTGTCACTGAAGATTAGTTTGCATTTCCCAGATCTTAATACAAATGAAATCATAGAGTATGGACTCGTTTTTTTTTCTGGCTTTTTTCACTCAGCATAGCTATTTTTAGATTCATCCATGTTGTCGTGTGTTTCAATAAGTCATTTCTGTGTATTGCTGTGTAGCATTCTACAGCGCAGCAGTCTCCAACCTTTTTGGCACCAGGGACTGGTTTCGTGGCAGACGATTTTTCCACAGACAGGATTGGGTGGTGGTGGTGGTGGTTTCATCAGGCCTTAGGTTATCATAATGAGTGTGCAACCTAGATCCCTCGCATGTGCAGTCTGCAATAGGGCTCGTGCTCCTATAAGAATGTAATGCCTGGGCTGAAATGACAGGAGGCGGAGCTCAGGCAGTGATGTGCTCTCAACTGCCCTTCACCTCCTGCTGTGTGGCCCAATTCCTGACTTGGCTATTTGCTGTGCGGAACCAGTCCATAGCCTGGGGGTTGGAGACCCCTGCTATAGTATGTTTGAACAACACAATTTGTTTATCCATTCATTTACTGATAGACATTTGGGTTGTTTCCAGTTTTGGGGCTGTTATAAAAAACTGCTATGAACATCCACGTACAAGGCTTTGCATGGACACAGGCTTTCATTTTTTTGAAGTAAATTCCTGGGAGTTGAATGGATGGGTCATAGACTTGGTATATTTTCAGTTTTAATAAACTTCCAAACTATCTTCCAAAGTGCACGTACTATTTTTACATTCTCATCAGTCATGTGTGTGAGTTTCAGTTATTCCACATTCTTGCCAACACTTGGTATGGTGAGTCTTTAAATTTTAGACATTGTGATATGTGAATAGAGGAAGCATTGTAGTTTTGGTTTTAGTTTCATGTTTTGATTTGCAAGAATCTTGGTCCACAGGCCATTTTGTGTTCCAACATGTTTGTCAATGCAGATTAACCGAAGGTTGCATAAGATTCATTGTATTTGTTTTTCCTTGACATTGCCCTGTGTAATCCAGGCTTGATGTAAACAAAGAATAATATCAATATAATTAAGGGAGATTATTTATATCATAAAATGTTTTAGACATCATAGCATGGTGACAATAGTGTATTCCTATCATATCCATCTCTATCCACGTTAGGTGTAAAACGATTTCTTCATAATAAAATTGAACCTGGTTAATTTTTATTATTGATGTTGTTTTGTTGTTTTCACCCCACATAAATAATCTTTAACATATAAGAAAGAAATCAAAGAAATGCTTCCTTGGAAATCCAGTTCAAATATCTGAAATTTCTCTGTGAACTCCTTGCTTAAGCATCTGTGCTGTAGACTTTTATGTTCTCATCTGTTGGGGAGGCAATTCCTCTATCGTTTTCTGTGTCTTCTTCACTGGCTCCTCCTAAAGGACAAGGAGCTGTTAATCTCATCGGTCAGAGACCAAAATATTTATTAAATTGCATTTTACTAGTGAGAAGGCTCCCAGTGTGTTAAGGATGGTGCCCGTAGCTGTCCCTTCTTGACCCTTCCTCGGTAAGAAGCTCCCCAAGACAGGGTAGGCCTGGCTCTCGGCACAGACCTGCTATTCACTTTCTGTTCCAAGATGACCATCTGTGACTGGGTAGGTAAATCGGACAGGAGTTTGTTTTCTCCATCTGGAATAGCCAAGAGCCTTAGAGTATGGGGAGAAAAAAGAAAGTAGAAGTTTCCTTCAAGCTTCTTGGCTGCAGCTGAATTTTCCACTGATGCTTTTTCCCAGGAGCCTGTGTTGGGGGATATAAGGCCCTTGATGAGGTCATGGAGTGGTACAACCTTCCCCATTCTACTTGGCATTGTTTCTTATGTACATGGTTTCTTGGTCAACAATCGTGAAAGAAAGAAGAGTTGAGTAAAAGGACTTGTGGGTACAAATAAAAATGATCTCTTTATAATTCAAGGTTAGTTTTATATTTTTTCACTACCTCTTTCTTATTTATAACATTTGCAGGATTTGAGAAGAGGCACCCCCAAATATGTAACTCTTGCAAACTGACTAGTTTGAGTCAAAAGCAGTTGAGAAGTGGGAGGGGCAAGTAGATCAGGCTGACCTTCCTTCTGTTTCGTAAAAGCAGGAGATAACATTTCCATGTGAGAGATATCCTCTCGATACTAGAAGGAAAGTAACATTTCTGTCATCAGAAACAGAAAGTTGAGGCTGAGAGAATCATGTACAGTCTTTATTAAAATCACCCGCCATCTAGTCTCCCACATAATTTGGTTGCTGTTTTCACAACTTACTTTTGTGGGATTCAGTACATAAGTGATCAGCTCTAACTGCATCTGTGGGTCTTCATTTCTTTATGAAGGCTCCTGTGTGAAACCTGCATTACATACATTTGTATGCTTTTCTTCTGTTGATCTGTCTTGTGTCATTTTAATTCTCAGGTCCAGCCAAAAATTCCTAAAAGTGTAGAGGTAAAATTTTGCCTCCCCTAAACATTATAGTCTTTCCTTCCTTTGTACATTTTTAGTTTCATCTCTCTAATCTAAGTCTTTACCTTACCATGCTGTGAACCACAATTGTTTTAAATCTTCCTTAAAGTGTGTATATTGTACATAGCATTCAATGTTCTCCCTAAAGAAACCAAATATTGAGCAATAATATTAAACATAGCATAAGGGATATAACAATTTCTGCAAGGACTAGCCCTTCAGTAATTTATAAACCAAAGTCACAAAAATGACATAGAGTCGGAACAGTTCATGATAAAAATAAAAACATATGTGTATACACGAGGCCAACAGATTAGAAAAATGTTCAGAAAATTATTTACCTAAAATTCCCTGATCAAATTTATTTTGTCCAGTCTCCTTTTCCAAGACAAATTACCACCAAAATCATTTAAGACAGATGGTTGCCTCTATTTTTAAAATGTTCTAGAGTCGGTAATTTCACAAGCTCCTTTGGTAGAGTCTGTTTCAGTGTTTAATCACTCTTACACTCAAGGCGCTCTTCCTTATGTCTAATATATGATGTCTAAATAATGAAATACACTGAGTGGAATAAGGAGGATAATTTTAACTCTCATAGCCGCTAGAACTGGAGACCCAAACAATTTTTCAGTGAGACACGTGATTCAATTATCGTCTCTATGGGGTTGACATCTCCATCCCTGACCTCTCACCCTCTTTGTAAGTCTATAATTCTTTCCACAGGATATGGTCTACTGAATACCCTACAGACATTTGGAAATTAAACTAATCAAAATAGGCTAATTTTGCTTCTGAAGGAATGCAGTTTCCTTGGATTTGCAGTTCCATGATCTACTTTTTCTTCTACGTTTCTTTTACTCCCTCTCTTCTCTATTTACAACAAAAAATTCAACAAACTGCTAACTCTAGCTATTAATATCCCATAGTATTTCTCTAAGCAGCTTCATAGTCATGTTTCGGTTAAGGCTCTAGGGCTTTCATTCCTGAACTACGTGTACTACAGATCCCAGTTGGAATCTCTATCCTTCCCTATGACAGTGGTTGACCACCTTCCTCGACATTAGATTCGGGGTGATAATGACAACATTCTGAACAAAGCTCACTTTTTTCCTCTGCTCTCTGGTGTCATCTTTTCTCCAGCCAGAGATGTCTCCTGAGTAGCAAAGACTAGTATAAGTTTTTATTCTCAAGGTTCTTTTAGGTGTCAACGAATCCTTTCAAAAGGCTTTAGAGATAATTAAATGTTAGGAAATACAGCTTAAAGAGTATCCCTTCCTAGGGAATGTGAACTTTAGATGTGTTTGATGTGTGGAGAAGGATTGCCTTCCTGGTGTGTTCTGTTCACAGTACACCACAGGGCATTCTTGTGAGACTGTGAGCAGAGGCCGCTCCCCTGTTCCTGCTGGCTTCAAAAGAGTGGCCACTGGGCAACTTGGCATGTTTCCTCTAAAAAGCGTGTGCCCCTGCCTGAATAGATGCTCCCTGCTTTCCCATGACCAAGTGCAGATGGCGGCTCACTTCCACCCTGCAGTTTGCTTTCCTGCCCCTCACAATCGACGTCCCCACCCCTTCTTTCCATCTCAGGACGGCTAAGAACTGCTCCTTACCCCTGTCACTGAAAGTCAAGGCTGCAGGTCCCAGAGTGAGTCCTTCCAACTTCCCCATAATGTAAGGGTTCAAATAGTACTCATAATACAACAAAGACGAAGGTAGGTGTTTGAAGAATGAATGCTGTTTAGGATCACTCTGTTCTCACTCTCAGATTAGGAAGCTATGTTGAAGTTACTGATGTAATTGCAACAAGGTGGAAACAAAGCGATGTGCCCAGATTGAAGAAATCCGCAACATTCAACTTAGTATTTGAGGGCAGTAGAGCTTCTGGTTAACAGTCGGGTCCCAAATGGCCCACTGAATCCTTATTTCTTCCATTACTGGTGGTCATACTTGGCCACATCACTCAACTTCTTTGTCCTGGTTTCTTCATCTGTAAAATGGGGATCGTACCAACATCATACGTAGGTTTTAGGCTGAAATATCAGGCGCTAAGGGAGTGCTATGAAGTATTAGTTGTACTCACTGGTGAAAGATAAGAGATGGCAAGTGGAGGCTTCATTTTCTGGACTTGGCACTAAGGAGAAAGAGAGGATAGCGTGGGTCTTCTTCCAGGATAGAAATGGCTTCAGCAGGTACAGAGCCCATGAAGACAGAGGCCTTGGCAAGGTGAATGGGAGATGATTGATTCGATGGATAAAAGGTGCCCAGCCCTGAGCATCGTGCCCGGCACTGAATGAATGATGGCGGAATTTGTTCAATTGGTAACGGTCTGTTTTTCCTCAGCTCTAGGAATAAGGAGAGAGTGCGGGAGTATAGAAAGACTTCAGAAATAGAAAGAGAATTTAATGTTAAATACATTCGTCTAGACATATTTTATTAAGTAAAAAAGTATGGTTTGCTGGTTAAACAGGAGGAAGACTGACCGAATGATGTAGAAATGGTGGAGAAGGTAGTTTTCACTTATCTTAGTGAGTGCAGATAAGAGGAATAAAGAAAAGTGTACTTGGGTTGAGTTGATTAACGTGTTATTGACCAATAACAGCCTAACATAATATTCTTTGTTAAGACAGTTCTTTTAAGAAAAAAGAATAATCTGCTTCTTTTGTTTTGTTTTGTTGTTTGTTTTTTGTTTTGTTTTTGAGACAGAGTATCAATCTGTTGCCTAGTCTGGAGTGCAGTGGTGCGATCTTGGCTCACCGCAACGACCTCTGCCTCCCAGGTTCAAGCGATTCTCCTGCCTCAGCCTCCTGAGTAGCTGGGACTACAAGTGTGCACCACCACACCTGGCTAATTTTTGTATTTTTAGTAGAGACAGGGTTTCACTGTGTTGGCCAGGCTGGTCTTGAACTCCCGACCTCGTGATCCACCCGCCTCAGCCTCCCAAAGTGCTGGGATTACAGGCCTGAGCCACCCCGCCCGGCCCTTTGGTTTCGTTTTTAAGGGAACCCCACCACTTGGCCTGGGATTTGAATGGAGAGAGTTTTAGAGAGACCCCCATTTTCGCAGATTGCCCGGTCATCATCTCTTCCCGTAGCTCCTCTGCTCTCTTTGGACTCATTGTCTAGCTGAGTCCCCATAACAGTTATGTGAAGTATGTGTTCTTATTATTCCTATTTTACAGTGAAGGAAGCTACCAGGATCAGCACCTGGGGAACTCAGGTCTGGGGATTTCCTCAGGTCTCTGAAGACATTCCTTCAACTGCTAAGGATGTTCCACTATATTTCATGATCATTAGCTGCATGAGAACCGACACGTACCATGGACGTTTGCCTGTCAGGGAAATCTTTCAAACATCCATTCACCTTCAAGGCTGAGACATCAGATGGAAACTTTGGCCAGAGTGGGGTAGGAAGTGAGTTCAAGTCTTCCCCTTCCCTCCACCCCACCTAGTTAAATGCAAAGAAATAATTACTTTTCAGTTTTTTTTGGTAAGTTCTACCTCTGAACCCTACATTCTAATGATTAAAGCAAAAGCTGGAGGCCACAGTTTTCTTGAATTAGAATTCTCGCTGAGCCTCCAACGCTCTAGGCTACCCGTTGCAGGTCCCCCAGCCTCTGTGGACTTCAGCCAAAGCAGTGACAAAACTGGACAACATAGAAAACCTCCCTGAAAGAAATCCAAGCTAGGGGACCCTCCTGTTTAAATTAATAGGAAGAAAAGTATATGGAGGAAGCAGAATATATAAAGAAGTGAAATAAAGATTTCTTTGACTTTTTGGTTGAGAGTCGTTTATAGAGGCCAAATACACGGTCCTGCTGACAACAAATGCTTGATTAAAAGAATCTTAGGCATTTGATTGAAACGGCCTCTTTTGCTATTTAGTTTTCTAGAGTGAATGACATTTGTTCTGAATTACATTATTTTTGTCCTGCTTAAATAATAATTTTAAAAAGAAATGAAAACACGAGACCAAGTGCCCTTTTGCCTTGCCAGAGGGAAAGTACAATGCTAAATAGTCTCATTTTTTAGTATATCATCACATTTAAAATAGAGCTTTCTCACTACTTAAATCAACCTACAAGTCTCAATAGTTCAGTGAATTTTGTTACTGGTCTTTCTGATCCCTTTCCTCCAAACATTTTTCCTGACAGATGAATGTACAATGTCAAAAGCTTCAGGCTGCGATATACGAATAAGAACAACCCATAAGAGATAATGCAAACTAGGATTAAATTCAGACGCTGCATTTGTTTTCTCTGCATACTTAATGCGGTCTCATATTGTTGAGAACTGTAAATTATAATGATTTTTAAAACATCGGTCCATCTGTGAATCAAGTACAAGGTGCTCCATGGCTTCTAAAGTAATATATTTTTTAGTTGCAATATGCATGTTTAGTTGCCAAGTTCTGCACTTTTCCCACCCACAAGGAAAAGTCACAAAGGCAATTAGTGATCACATCATATATAAAGGAAATCTTTGGTTGGGTAAGTAATTGGATGATTGAGAAAAGGAGGAATTTTTTTTTTTTTTTTTTTTTTTTTTTTTGCCACTGGATATGTTTATTTTGCATCACTTCCTTAATTTAACTATGTGGACATTCATCCTCCTTAGCTTTACCGCATCCCGACAGATTAATCAAATCTAATAACAGTGCTAAAAGCGGCCTATTATTTATGCCCTTGCTTTCTGCTGCTAAATATATAGCTAGCTGTGTCCAAAGGAAAAACGTTCATTAGGCACCCATGTTCGTGCGTGTTGCTATTGTTACTAATGAAACAATGAGGTGCAATTGTAATTTTAAAAAGAAGTTCTGCAAACTTTTATTTCAAAACCTATAGGATGAATCTTATTAGAGGAACAGAAATTCGGATAAAGTTTGAGTCCTGGGATAGCCTAGCACTCATTGAGATTTCTTTAACTTAGGGATAGGACCGTAGTAGAAATGTCAAGTTTTCTGCATTAACTTAAAACATTTTAGTTGGATATTTTAAAGGATAAGAAAATTCTAACCAATGAGGGTGTTTAGTTTATGTCATTCCTAAACCACGTAGTTAGAAAAATATTAAAAAGTTATGATGTAACTGGAACATCACCATCAAGGCTGAATGTTGGTAGTGGGATTAAGGAATAAAGAAGAAGCTTGGTGGAGGCCACTCCGGACAGTAAGGTAAGAGGACTAAATGAAATGAGGTCACAGAGACTTCCTCAGGAGTTAGATCTCAAAACACAGCAGTTTATACCCGTTTCCAAAAACCTAAGGTATTCTGGGTTTTGTTAGCATAGAATTTGAACCTCTAAGGAAAAGAAGGGCCACTCTCTTCTTTCCCCACCTCTTTTATAGCTGGATCCTTTGGTTGACATGTGAGATACTAGAACCCCTCTTCTGGCGTTCAGGCAAGATACTGCTTTTAATTCTTCCAACAAATACTCATTGAGTGACTATGAATATGTCAGTGCTACTCACTTGGTGCTGGAGAAATATTGAAAGGCAAACAGGAGTGCTCATTGCCTGCAAGAAGCTTAGAAGATTGGGAATACAGATCTTAATCAACTAAATCTTTATAAATGGATAACTGCTTTGAAAGGGGCTATGAGAGTATGTAACAAGAGAAATTGATCTAGTTAAGAAGACAAGGAAGGTGTCCTGGAGGAAATGGATTTTGAGTTGAGAACAAGATTTGATTCTAAAATCTGTATTAAGTCTATCTTAGAAGTAGGAGGATATTATTAGAATTACATAGACATTAGGAGTTTGTGTGTGTCTGAATGTTTCGAAAGGACAGACAGTTAATAACACAGTATGACTGAACTGAAATCAGCAGGTAACACAGTCAAAATCATCGGCGAGTTATCAAATCTTAACTTATTTGTTATTAGTATAACATTTGTTATTAGTATAACATTCACTGACCTCAAAAAGCCATTATGAGATTAAGTTAAATAATGTATATAAAGTACTTGTCACAGTGACTAGGAGGTGGCACCCCCCACCCCCACCTTTTTTAACCTAAAGTGTTATTTTCAAGGGTGGTTTAAATGAACAATCCATATAGCTGCCCATGACTAGGGTGGATATACAATTTATTGTCCAGGACATTTTTGAGCATGAAAAGTATCAGGATGAGAGGTATCAAATGAAAAGTGTGGTCACCCTATCTATATTTTACTGCCTAGCAGAGATGATGTCGAAAAGCAATTAGCAAAACATCCATGTTGCCCACACAAATCATAGCCAGCTCCCTCAAAACCATGCTTTGTAATATGGGCTGGTGGAACTTTGCCTAGAATATTCTCATATAATACCACTCTGATAACACAGATCATTTTAAAGTATATGGATATTAGAAGGGAAATTTCGTGGCTATTACTGCTTTCCTTTTATTAATTACAAAGTTGATACCTGTCCAAAGTAAAAAAAAAAAAAAATTAAATACAACAGAAGGGTATAAGACAAAAAATAAAAATTTTCTACCTCTTCCCCTAAGTCCCACTGCCCAGGGACTATTTGTTGAATATCTGCCCAAAGATGTGTGTGTGTGCATGCACGTGGGTGTGGGTAGGTCTATTTATATATATGTAGTAATGCTACATGCATAATAATGTAGTTCATATCTCTTGAGAAATAAGCATGTTTAGAACAAGTAGTTTTTGCTCAGACCACACAACTTTCTTCAAAGATGACTGAACAACACCCTTCCTTACAGCCAATGACCTCACTAACAAGATGGCCGCTTTCCTTTTCAGACTGAGCACCTTGGCTACCAGTAGGGGGCAGTCCTTGTGCAGCCTGGCGGCTCCATGACCCTGGGCTGCTATTCTCAGTTTCTTTCTCACTAACCGCAAAGGAGTTTTCTTTCCTTTTCTTTCTTTCTTTTTTTTTCTTTTGTTTTGATTTGTTTTGTTTTGTTTTTTGAGATGGAGTCTCCCTCTGCTGCCCAGGCTGGAGTGCAGTGGTGCTGTCTCGGCTCCCTGCAACCTCCGTCTCCTAGCTTCAAGCGATTCTCCTGCCCCAGCCTCCCGAGTAGCTGGGATTACAGGCGCCCACCACCACTACTCCCCAGACCGTGGGAGACTGTTTGTTTGGTTTAAAATCATAGCGACTTTGTCTTGATTAACTCAGCCCAGTTGCACCTGCCTGGGCCTCCGGTTCGTGTTTGGAAGGTACATCAGTATCAGGCAATTCAGATTCATTCCAGAGACAGAGTGGGAGAGAATGAGCTAGCAATTGTTCACACACCCATCACAAATGATTTTTTTTCTTCTCCCGGCTCCTCTTTCTTTCTTTTCTCAATGCAAAGCATGCACAACAGCTGTGAACGTGAGAGACAGGCCCGTGCCCTATGCAAAGGAAAACAGTCACCAGGACTTGGAAAACATTATGGTACCTGCCATCATGAGCTTGTGAAACCAGGAACAATGAATACACTTAGCCATTAACAACTTTATCCCAAAAGCAAACATATGTGCTTACAATATGAGCTTCTGCTCATTGAGAATTAACTGCTTGACAAAAGTAAATGTAAGGCGGGCCAGGCGCAGTGTCTCACGCCTGTAATCCCAGCACTTTGGGAGGCCGAGGCAGGCAGATCACCTGAGGTTGGGAATTCAAGACCAGCCTGGGTAACATGGCGAAACCCAATCTCTACTAAAAATACAAAAATTAGCTGGGCATGGTGGTGGGCGCCTGTAATCCCAGCTACTCAGGAGGCTGAGGCAGGAGAATCTCTTGACTCCAGGAGGCGGAGGTTGCAGTGAGCCGAGATGGCACCACTGCACTCCAGCCTGGGCAACAGAGGGAGGCTCCGTCGCAAATTAAAAAAGAAGAAAGTACAGCAGAACTTTGAAAGAGGGAAACCTGGAGGAAGAAGTTCACCACACAGAATAACAGGTAGAGTATTTTTCCACAGGTTCTACTGAGGAGCCAATGAATTGCTTTTTTAAATTTTTAATAAATGCAGTGGTATTTTGAGAGTTTGAAAGGGCGAAAAGTTTGGTCTTCTTTGGTCTTCTATGGTATGTCTTACAAAAGACTGCTAAATGCAAGATAGTAGGAAAACCGGGATATTTGAAGAACAAACTGTGGGTGTTTGTTTTGTTTTGCTTTGTTTTTGAGATGGAGTCTCGCTCTGTCGTCCAGGCTGGAGGGCAGTGGCACTATCTCGGCTCACTGCAAGCTCCGCCTCCCAGGTTCAAGCGATTCTTCTGCCTCAGCCTCCCGAGTAGCTGGGATTACAGGCGTGTGCCACCACGCCAGGGTAATTTCTGTATTTTTCATAGAGACGGGGCTTCACCATGTTGGCCGGGCTGGTCTCAAACTCCTGAGCTCAAGAGATCCACCAGCCTCGGCCTCCCAAAGTGCTGGGATTACAGGTGTGAGCCACTGCACGAATTCGAACTGTTTTTTTCCCCTCACTGATAGCTCCTTGTTCTTCCAGTTATTTTCCTGGGGCTGCACTTGCCTTTCTTTGCTATGTATGCCATTTTTCCTGTTTGCCTTGAGCTGAGAAGCATGGGGAAAAACGATCTGTCCCTGGTTGTATGCCCTGGGCTTTCAAGGATAACAGAAGAAATACAAGGCAACTTGGCTCCTTGGATAGTTTTCTATGTTGTTTGCAACCAAACCACACATACATTTTCTGTCCGCTGATGTCCTACTTGGCAAAACCTCCTCTCCTCATTTCTTGACTGAGCAATTCTGAACCTACAGGCACCACCAGCTTCAGTAGGAATCTAGAATTTATGAAGACAGGCCACCAAGTCTGGGTCATTTCCTGCCTGGATGAATTCTGAGCCAGATTTATGCTGATACTCCATGGGGCTAGCCCTAGGCAAAGTGATGAACATGAAGCATCTCTCTCCTCTCTCTTTCTCTCTCTATCTCTATCTCTCATTACTCTATGATCTCACCTCTCAGGGGGTCTGGGACTCCCTCATTGTTCCTTCTTTGTCCTAGAAAAAAAGCAGCATGATCTTCTTAAGCATAGTCAGGTGCTGGGGTCCCCAGTTCTCCTATCTGAGCTGTTGATGGGGGTTATCTTATTTTCAAAACATCGCTTATGATTTAGAGCCTCATCTGTGAGACCGTAATACTTCGCACAGAGACTCCCCCACTCTCCCCCTGCAGTTTCTTGTGGAGAGGAGCTGCTGGACTCCACAGATGGGTTGGGGTGGCCGATGGAGAAGGTCTGCCTATGCCCAGGAGCCTCTCGGTGGGGGAAGCCACCACCGTGTGCTCCCTTTAAATTTGTAGGTACTTCTTGGCTGGGCTCCGTGGCTCACGTTTGTAATCCTAGCACGTTGGGAGGCCAAGGCCGGTGGATCACCTGAGGTTGGGAGTTCAAGACCAGCCTGAGCAACATGGAGAAACCCTGTCTCTACTAAAAATACAAAAATTAGCCAGGCGTGGTGGTGCATGCCTGTAATCCCAGCTACTCGGGAGGCTGAGGCAGGGGAATTGCTTGAACCCGGGAGGGGGAGGTTGCTGTGAGTTGAGATCATGCCACTGCACTCCAGCCTGGGCAAGAAGAGCGAAGCTCCGTCTCAAAAAATAAATAAAATAATAAAATAAAATAAAATAAAATAAAATTGTAGGTACTTCTCCTAGAGAACCACAGTGGCAGTCTCCCAAACATGGGGATGGTCCTGGGCACCTTGAACTTAGCCCAAGTGGGCAGGTTTACTACGAAAGAAGCTTTTCCAGTCTTGATGAACCTAGTCTCTTCTTCCTGGAGGTGGTCTATAGGAAAAAGCTACTCAGAAATTCTGGCTTAGGAATTCCCCTCATCCTCAAACACTTCTTAAATCTGAAGGCTACCATTATTCTGGCCATCTGTGCATTTCTGAAAAAAGATGCCGAGTTGAAAGTTACTGTGAGGATTTGGAGATAATTTACATTTCAAAATTCAAAGTGACCAATTTGGTATAGTTATAAAAGATTCACTAAGAAACCCATAACTCATCATAGTTTCTTTAGAACTTAAGATGGAATCCAATCAACCTTCCCATCCTGTTGCCTGCCTGCTTAAATCCATAAAGAATACAATTTCCAGAATTTTCTCCAAGAGATAGTGTGTCAAGGAATATTATGGGAAAAAGTAGAATGTTTTACCTAGGATTTCTTAAATTACAAAATTCGAGCTAGGTATTTTTAAAAGATCGCTATGGTGGCAGCGGACAGAACAGTTTGCAAAGGAGTCAGAGTAGATGTGGGGGTAGCGGTTAGGCGGTGTCTCTCATGTGAGTCTGTTTCCATGTGAGGGGTGAGGGCACCCTGATGTGGGTGGTCACAGTGGGGTGGGCTCAGTTTCTCATCACTGATGCTTATTTTCCTCTCCTGCAGCCTCTCTGGTGAGCAGGAGCCTGACCTGGACTTGGCCAGAGTCCGCTTCTTCCTGGGACTTCCATGTGGAGCAAATGACTGCAGGGAGCGAAGGACAGAGAAATCCTGTGATCAGGAAGCCCAGGCAGGGACGGGAGAGGGGAACCTGCTTTTCTCACGAGCGCTATCTACACTGACAGGAAGCTGGCTATGTGCAGAGGCTTTTCCAGAGGTTTGCATGTGTGAGGGGCTGAATCGTGCCCCCTTCCCCCCCTGCCAAAAATTTGTGTATTGAAATTCTAGCCCCTAGTACCTTAGAAATATGACTGTATTTGCAGATAGGGACCTTGAAGAGGTGAATACGGCAAAATGAGGCATAATGAGTTAATCCAACATAACTGGCATCCTTATAAGAAGAAGAGGTTAGGACACAGACGTTCCCAGGCAGAGATGACCACAGGAGGATGGAGAGGTGAGGCGACCATCTGCAGCCAAGGGGAGAGGCCTCAGAAGAAACTTCTCCTCACTGCAGTCCTTTGATGGAGATGCCGAGATTACGCACTACAGAGCGGCAAAGTCTGAAGTACAGAGAGATGAGGACCTTGCAGGAGGTGACATCCCTGGTCAGTGGCAGAGTCCAGTCTCAGCACTGGCAGCCTCTGGCCCTTCCCTGCTGCTGGGCAGTGCCTCTCTGCAGCGGGCAGTGGACAGAAGCTTTTGGGATAACCATGGGCTCATGTCAGAGAAGCCAGACCCTGGCCGCTATTCCTCTGTCTCTTGCCAGGGCTGAAAGCTGCCTCTTTTGCTGTCAGTTAAGCTTAGAGCCTCTTCTCTCAGGGAGCAGAGAGAAAGGACTGCTTGGCGAGGAGGCCTAATCAGAGGGCTTGGGAATCCAGGGAGAAGCAGTGCGGACCTCCAGACAAAGCTGGACTTCCACACTGGGCCAAGAGGGAAAACAAACAAATAAAAGGAAAGGCATCTTCCCCGCAGAGCTCGATCCCCAGAAAAAGGCTTTCTTTAACTATTGACGGAGTCCTTGACCCTTCCACTTGTTTCCCGCTCACCTTCCCAGCACAGAAACCTCTGGTTCATGGGCCTGACCCAGCCATTTCCAGGGAGCCGGAGGGCCCCTGGCCACAGTTTAGTGCACTGGCCTGTGGGGTAAGTAAACGTGGGGGCTGTGAAGAACTCCAAAGGACTTGCTCATCAACACGAAAGAGCAGTGGAGGATTGACAGACTGAAGGATTGACAGGCTGGAGGAAAACTGAAAGGGTGGAGGGAGGAAAACTGAAAGGGTGGAGGGTGGAGAAAGAGAAAAACATATTTCTGGGAACAAAAGAGACAATTTTAAAAAGTTAGAATTCTTAAACAGTTTCCAGAGGAGACTACATATATCGAAAATTAGATCACATTGGTATTAAAAAAAAAAGAGCAGAGTAGAAAGAAAGAACTCTCATGTATTAAAAACGTGGTCACAATCCTTCACCCCCACCAAAATGGAGAGAGCATGTAATAAAATGTAAACAGTCTTGGGCATCTTGAAGACAAAGTTGAGGCAGTCAGTGTATCATCAATACAGCAAAAACCCCAGAGTGGCATAGGATATTAGAGGAAAGTGCGTAGGGATGGAGACAAGTTTCAAGAAGTTCAATGTCTATCTCATAGGAGTTCTAGGAGGAGTGGGCAGAGATAATGTTGAGAAAGAGTATGTAGAGAAGGAATAGCAGAAATGCTCCCTTTGAGTATTTAAAGTGAAAGAACTGATCAGAATCCACGAAAGGTTCTGATCAGAATGCATGAAAAATTCTCAAACCTATACATCTTAGCAGAATTTCAGAACTCCAAGGACAAAGAGAAAATCCTTAAGAAAAATCCAGAGAGGGGCCAGGTGCGGTGGCTCATGCCTGTAATCCCAGCACTTTGGGAGGCTGAGAAGGGTGGATCACCTGAAGTCGGGAGTTTGAGACCAGCCTGATCAAAATGGAGAAACCCCATCTCTACTAAAAAAAAAAAAAAAAAAAAAAAAAATACAAAATTAGCCGGGTGTGGTGGCACATGCCTGTAATCCCAGCTACTTGGGAGGCTGAGGCAGGAGAATTGCTTGAATCCGGGAGGCGGAGGTTGCAGTGAGCCGAGATCTTGCCATTGCACTCCAGCCTGGGCAACAAGAGTGGAACTCCGTCTCAAAAAAAAAAAAAAAAAAAAAGAAAGAAAGAAAAGAAAAGAAAAAGAAAAATCTAGAGAGGAAAAGAGTGGTAGCTGCTATAACAAATATAGGTAAAACTTATAATTAGATGTTTCTTCCTCAGGTGCTTAAAGTTTAAAACAGTTCTCTGTGGGTGACTTTCCCTTACATATGCATTCAAGCACCCAGGTCCTTCCTTCCTGTGGTTCTGCTGTCTGTGGAAAGAATATTTGGGGGGACCATAGTTGCCTCATAGAAGCCTTAGCCCTTTTCTCTGCGTCCTTCCTTCCACAATGCTGGTGGAATATAAATTAGTACAGCCTCTGTGGAGTACAGCGTGGAGATTTCTCAAGGGACTCGAAATAGAACCACATGATCCCGCAATCCCACTACTGGGTATCTACTCAAATGTAAAGAAATCATTAGGGCAAAAGACATCTGCACAGTTCAGGACAGAAAAGAAAAGGAATCAACCTAAGCGCTCATCAGTGGATGACTGGATGAAGAGAATGTGTATATATACACAATGGAATACTATTCAGCTATAAAAAAGAATGAAATCATATCTTTTGCAGCAACATGGATGAAACTGGAGGCCATTATTTTAAGTGAAACAAATCAGAAATAGACAGACTGCATGTTCTCACTTCTAATTGGGAGCTCATTAATGTGTACATATGGCCATAGCAGGTGGAATGATGGACAGTGGAGACTGGGAAGGGTAGGGATAGGAGGGGCGGATGATCAGAAATTACATAGTGGGGACAACATCCATTATTCAGATGAGGAATACACTGAAAGCTCTGGCTTCACCACTGTGCAATACATCCATGCAACAGAGTTACACTTGTACCCTCTTGAATTTATACAAAGAACATAACAAAACAAAACAAAATGTGTCCCCTAAATGGAAGCTATCACTCCTGCTATTGATTCCTGGCCCTGTCTAACTGCAAGGAAGGCTGGGAAATGCAGTCTATCTGTGTCCATGGAGAAGAGAAGCAGATCATCAGTCTCTCTGCAGTCTGACAGCAGGCTGCTGAAATGGAGCAGTGGAAGTCAGGAAACAAAGTCATACTTTGAAATTCTGAAGAAAAAGGAGTTGAACCCCAAATGTCATATATAGCTCAGCCATCAAATTAAGTGTAAGAGCACCGATTCAGAAAGCTTCCATACCACTCAACCTATATGAAAAAAAATTTGCTCTTCAAATTCACCAATTAAAATAATACATAATTCCAAGAAAAGAGGCAACATGGTTTGCAAGAAAAAGCATAGCTAAGAAGGATCCAGAAGATGCTAGAAAGAAAATAATAGCAGAGATAGTATACTGGGTTGCTTGCTAATGTCTTTTTTCAGTGGTACCATTTGAAAGACTTGGGATTACACCTTATTTTTTGATGGGTCCAATTCTATTTAGTTTTAGAACCCCAAAAATGACATCACCATCAAATTGTAAAATCTGTTTATTTCATTTTAGATCAACCTATTGGTATCCCATGGAATAATTAACTACAATATAAATATAAAAAACAAGAATATAATTGATACATCAGAAAGTGTAATTAATAAACTAAATTCTTAAAAGTTTTTAGTGGAGATGTAGAGATTCTGAATTTCCTAAACTAAGAAGAAAAACAAATATATAATGAAATATTATATCAATAACTACAAGGATAATAAAAAACTTAAACTCCTGATGGTCTGTGGAGAGTGGAATTAGGGGAATGAATGGGGGACTGGTAGTGGTCAAGAATTTTACTTTATGTTTTATATCTTCTTACATTATAACACTAAAAAAATTACTTGCATGTATTACTTTTATAATAAAAATTGCCAACAAAATTCCATTCGATGCAAAAATAATAGCATTTTAAATGACTGAGAAACAGAACTTGATGTAGACTCCTTTAGAAAGCCTAACAATAATATATTGGCATCTCCATAATTATTGACCTAATCTCTCAATTCTGTTGCAACTAGATCTTTAGTCCTGTGATGTACCTCCTTTAGTACATTTTCACTTTTGTAAAATGAAGATCTCAACCTAAATCATTCCTAACTTGTCCCTCTCCAGTTCTAAGTTCCTATGGCTTCTATATAGTGATCTATATTTTAAAACAATATAATTCTATCTTTAATAAAGGGAAGTAATTAATTTTATTTCCATGTGGTGGTCTAATAACTTGTTCTCCTTTCATCTTTTCACGGGAAGTTTGTCTCCTATGACCTTTGTTGAACTCACTTACTTCTGAATCAATGATCATATCCTGATAAACTAGAAGACATTTATATGAAGGTGAAGAGATTATTTTTCTTCCTTGATAGCCAAGACCTCAAGTAAAGTGATTAGGTAGGAACTCCTGAAAGGATTTTTCCTCAACTGAACAGAAACATAAAAGCAGTTATCAGAGTTAGCTGTGGAATTGCTCACTGTGTATTTCACAATATTAAATCTTTGGGGAGTTTCAATTTTATTAATGGACTTTTTTCTGAGTCCTCAATTTCTGTAAGATTTATGAATACCTCTCTAAGTTTCTCAGTGTGCAAACTATGCCTATATGATATCTTAAGGATTTTTTTTTTCTGCCTGTGGAAGTACATTTCTCTGAATTCCATGAATTTGTCCTTTGAGATATTTGGGACAGGTTTGTTCTGAAGAATATACTTGTACCAGCAAGGGGGTTTGCTCAGCACATAGAGGGTGTGAATAGGAGTATAATTTTAATGCTTATCTGTTTTAAAAGAATAAAGTATTTTAATCACTAAATGTATTAAAAATCAAAGTATTGATTTTCTAATATAACCTGAGTTTGTTATTGGTTGGGTTCAAATTCCGGCAGCAAATTATTTGTGCATTAAGACGAGAGAGAGAGAGAGAGAGAGAGAGAGAGAGGAAATCTCTGCCAGGTGACACTGTATTAGCCTTGGTCTAGTTCCTTAAATATTCATTTTCTATATTTCATGCTTTCACTAATTCATATCTTTTTAGCAAGGATTTACAGTTTATATCATTATTACCACATAATTATCCTCTTCTTGAATGAAACAGTAATCATTAGTCATGTGGCTTTATACATTAACATCAAGATTCATATTTCTTTAAAAAAATATTTAAGAAGGACAGGCAATGCTGGCCAGGATGCGGAAAAAAAGGGAATCTGTGTACACTGTTGGTGGGAATGTAAATTAGTATAGCTACTATGGAGAATACTACGGATGTTCCTCAAAGAACTAAAAATAGAACTACCATATGATCCAGCAATCCCAGTACTAGGTACATAGTCAAAGGAAAGGAAATCAGTAGATCAAGAGATATGTGCCCTCCTGTATTTACTGCAGCACTATTCACAAGAGCCAAGATTTGGAAGCGACCTAAGTGCCTATCAACAGATGAATGGATAAAAAAACGTGGTACTTACACAAAATGGAATACTATTCAGTCATAAGAAAGAATGAAATCCCGTCGTTTGCGAGAGCATGGATGGAACTAGGGGTCATTTTATTAAGTGAAATAAGCCAGGCATCGGAAGAAAAGCTTCACATGTTCTCATTCATTTGTGGGAGCTAAAAGTTAAAACCACTGAACTCATGGAGATAGAGAGTAGAAGGATGGTTACCAGGGGCTGGGAAGGGTAGTGAAGGGTGGGGGGACTGGGGGTGATTAATGGGCACAAAAATATAGTTAGATAGAATGAATAAGGTCTAGCATTTGATAGCACGACAAAGTGATTATAGTCCACGATAATTTATTATACATTTAAAAATAACCAAAAGAGTATAACTGGAATGTGTGTAACACAAAGAAATGATAAATGCTTGAGCTGATGGATGCTCCATTTACCCTGATGTCATTATTATGCATTGTACGCCTGTAGCGAGTATCTCATGTACCCCATAAATATATACACATACTTTGTTCCATCAAAATAAAAAAATAAAGTAAAACAATAAGGAATGTACTCGTTGACAAAAAAAAGTGTGAAACTGTAAGACAGTAGCAAGTTCAAATCAAAGAAAAACTATTTCAGGAGCATATTGCTTCTACCAGAGTTGTAAGGCAGTCACATGGAAACTTAAACATTTTACACTATTTTGTTCTTTTTCTAACTGAATACAGACCTACTTTAGCTTATTATGTTTTATGTATCTTCTTATTGCTCATATGTTTCTTAAAAGAAGAAAACGTGTCAATACCTTAACAATAAAAATCCTACCTTTGGGATTTTCTCCCTGAGCCCCTGTAGGAAGGGCTGAGAATCTTGACAGGTTTCTTCTCTGAGATTCTCAGCCCATTTGTTCAGTACTTCTGTGTTTAGGAAAGTTTCACTCAAGCATTCCAACTTTGGGAACCGCTAAACCAAATCTCTACAACTGATAGAAGTTTCTAAGTAGAAAAATGCTTATAAACTTGTTTAATTTCATATTTTGTCAGAACAGTGGTTTATCTATAGTTTGAAATTTTTTGCAGCATCTCTAAGGATAAAATACAAGATAAACTATGCTACAGCCATAAAAATGCCTGCTTCTTCTTTTTTTTTTTTTTTGAGGTGAAAGATGCTTTATTTCAATAGTCATATTCAATCTGAAAGTCAACATAAAAGTATCTTAGAGTGAATGGTTGTTTTCTTTCTTTTTTTTTTTTTATTATACTTTAGGTTTTAGGATACATGTGCACAATGTGTAGGTTTGTTACATATGTATCCATGTGCCACGTTGATTTCCTGCACCCATTAACTCGTCATTTAGCATTAGGTGTATCTCCTAATGCTGTCCCTCCCCCCTCCCCCAACCCCACAACAGTCCCCGGAGTGTGATGTTCCCCTTCCTGTGTCCATGTGTTCTCATTGTTCAATTCCCACCTATGAGTGAGAACATGCGGTGTTTGGTTTTTTGTCCTTGCGATAGTTTACTGAGAATGATGTTTTCCAGTTTCATCCATGTCCTTACAAAGGATATGAACTCATCCTTTTTTATGGCTGCATAGTATATTCCATGGTATATATGTGCCATATTTTCTTAATCCAGTCTATCGTTGTTGGACATTTGGGTTGGTTCCAACTCTTTGCTATTGTGAATAGTGCCGCAATAAACATACGTGTGCATGTGTCTTTATAGCAGAAAAATGCCTGCTTCTTATTCGAGCCAATATATACTATAAAGATTCCTATAATCATATTGGTGAAATATATACATATATTCTCTTTTTTTCTCCAAAAGGAAAAAGAAGATGACAACAATAGATATAACAAGAAACTGCAATCTGTGATGTTATAAATCTAGTAAAAGTTTCATATACTATAAAGGATGGAACAAAACACTTCGTAAGTTATGCCTAATAAAAACAGAGCTCGGTGTTGGAGGGAACGGCTGATTTGCCTGATTTTACTGCTTTAATTATTATTCAAGAATACAGAATTTGTATCTAATTGTATTTACTCATGATCAATAACAAAAGATATTGTAAATAAAATATTAAAACAGGGCCAGGCATGGTGGCTCACACCTGTAATCCCAGTGCTTTGGAAGGCTGAGGCAGGAGTATGTCTTCAGCCCAGGAATTCAAGACCAGCCTGGGCAATATGGAGAGACCTAGTTTCTAAAAATTTTTTTCTAAATTAGCTGGCTGTGGTGGCAACCACCTGTAGTCCCAGCTACTCAGGAGGCTGAAGAGGGAGAATCATTTGAGCTCAGGGGTTCAAGGTTACAGTGAACTATGATCGCATCACTGCACTCCAGCCTGGGTAACAGAGTGAGACCCTGTCTCTAAAAAAATATATAAGATAAAATAAAATAATTAAAACAATCAGTAGCATTTGATGAATGCCCACTGTTACTGTTCACGGACCCAGCAATAGTTTTTCTGGGAAACGGATGTAGTTGCTCTTCTGTCCCTTTCCTTTCTACTTTCCTGCCGCTAGCTTCCTCGAATTCCGAAGACACTAAGAAACGCACTAGTCAGATATCCCATAGTGGCAAACACAATTGAGGAACAGCACCAGCTACTTCCTTTCTCAATCCACTGTCTACTTTCCAGGGGGACCATAAATCCACAGAACACTCCCGATGGCACAGCAGAGGACAAATGTAGGTCCACTCCTAAAAGACAGATGCCTCAGCTGGCCACGCTGGCTCAGGGTCTCCCATCAGCCTGGACGTCAGATCTGCACTGAACAGTAAGACACTTCTTCCCCAGTGCCAGTGGTCCTACCTTCCCTCATTTCACAGGGTCAGAACTTCATGGAGTCTTGAGGTCTTTCACCACCTTCTCTGGCTCCATCCCCTTTTCCCTTCACAGGTGTTGCCTCCAATAAATCTCTTGCAGATTGAACTGTGTCTTGTGTGCCTCAGAGAGGACCCCAACTCACACCAACCCTGTTGGCATTCCCCTTAGGAAGCTTCTCTGCCTTTACCTACTCCGCTGCCTACCAGAAGCTTGCTTGCTCTTTCTTTCTTTCTTCCTTTCTTTTCTTTCTTTCTTTCTTTCTTTCCTTCTTTCCTTCCTTCCTTCCTCTTTTTCTTTTTTTCTTTCTCTTTCTTTCTCCTTCCTTCCTTCCTTCTTTCGTTCGTTCATTTTGTTTCTTTTCTTTGTCTCTGAGACAGGGTGTTTCTCTGTCACCCAGGATGTAGTGCAATGGTGTGATCATGGTTCATTGCAGCCTTGACCTCCAAAGCTCAAGTGATCCTCCCAACTAAGCATCCTGAGTAGCTGGAACGACAAGCATGCACCACCACGCCTGGATAAGATTTTTAAGAAACATTTGTAGAGATGGTGTCTTGCTAGGTTGCGGTTGCCCAGGCTGGTCTTGAACTGTCTTTTATCTGTACGCACCTCCTAACTCTACAAAGTCTCTCTTTCTTAGTTAGGTCCGTTACTGTCTGTTTTGTGTCCTGATTCTTCCTGAATGTCTAAAACTGTGGCTGACACATAGTAGGTACTCAGTAAGTATTTATCAAATACACAAATGTCAGTCCTGAGAAAGATACGAAAACAGTTCGGGAGCCTGGTTCTTTTCTCTAACATAGATTCAAGCTGACTCTTATTGTTCCTGACATCTAGTGGCAGGATGAAAAACTATCCTGAGACCAGAAATTATTTCATTGGCTGGCTAAATCACACACCACAGAAAATGTCAAAACGCCTACTCCTTAGGGCCTAGACAACTTTTACAGGGTTAGTACACCTTTCAGATTCTTAACCGGTTGTGTATTCATCAGTGAGAACCCAGGTAAATTCTAGCACGCAAGATGGAAATCCAGTGCAAAAGGGGGAAACAAGCCCAGGCTGGAAAATGAGTTAGAAAATGGGCTGAACCTTACCATGACAGAGATTCTACAATCCTGACATTCTATTCTATCCACTTATGGAAATAAAAATGGACACGCAAAGGCACAACACTTTCGACAACTTGCAGTGTAATAGTAACAGGATTTAGAATATAAATAAGTCAGATTTTAACTTCCGGGCTTATCATGGTCAAATAGCCCACTTGAAATCAACAAGAAGCTTAAACAAGGACCTGGTGAACTATATGCACACCATGTTCTCACCTCGGAGGATCAGACACAATGAGAAAGACCAGGGCAGCGGGGAGAAGTCACATTTGTTGTTGCTGTTTTTTATTTTAGAGACGTGGGCCTCACTATGTGGTCCAGGCTGGTCTTGAACTCTTGGGCTCAAGTGATGGTCCCACCTAGGCCTCCCAAAGCGCTGGGATTATAGGTTTGAGCCACTGCACTGGCAAAAACCTCTTATTACTTTTCTCCTTGTTATTACTCTGCATTCAATAAATATTAAGTTTTTAAGTGCCAACTCTGTTCCAGGTACTGTTCCAGGCTTTGGGGATACACAAATAACAGAACAGCCAACAATCCCTATCCTTGGGGAGCTGAAGTCTCTCATTTCTCTAATCCTCCAAAGGCTTACAACTTCACAGGTGCCTTGGCATGACCTATGTGTGCCCTTTGTGTCACAGGAAATAAAGCTTGCTCTTGGGAATGGCAGGATCTGTGGGAGCTTGGAAGGGATTAGGGAAGTGGGATCTGTTTGTTGGTGTGGGACAGTCTATTAAGCCAGCTACTCCAAACTGCTGAATAAAGTATCGGATTTTCTGTGAGGACTCTATTGCCTGAGAAAGAAATAGGTCAGCACAAGATAGTTCCAGGGGGAATAAAGGTCCTAGGTACCAGATTTCCCTGAGGAGTTTGCATGGGGTTGGGGTAGGTCACACACGGTCTGCAATGGCAAGAGGAAGCATGAGGATACGTGGACCCCAAGATGGTAGCAGTGAAAGAAGTAGTTGGCGGCCAGGTGTAGTGGCTCACGCCTGTAATCCCAGCACTTTGGGAGGACGAGGGGTGGATCATCTGACGTCAGGAATTCCAGACCAGCCTGGCTAACATGGTGAGACCCTGTCTCTACTAAAAATACATAAAAAAACAAAAACAAAACAAAACAATTATCTGGGCGTGGTGGTGGGCGCTTGTAATCTCAGCTACTTGGGAGGCTGAGGCAGGAGAATCACTTGAACCCAGGAGGCAGAGGTTGCGGTGAGCTGAGACTGCACCACTGCACTCCGGCCTGGGCAAGAAAAGACAAACTCTGTCAAAAAAAAAAAAAAAGAAAAAAAAGAATTAGTTGGCATGAGTGACTACCCACAACGCTTCCTATGGGGAAAACAGGCTCTAAACCTGTCAACTGTAAAAAAGGGTGAGAAAAACTGCTAGATGCTTGATCATTCCTTTACTCATATTTTAAGAAACCCAATGCATTTCCTATTTTCTGATGTCATATATGATTTTTTTTTTCCGTTTTCATCTCTTAGAAAGCACGTCTCTGACAAGTAAGTTGGCCAAAGGTGCTACGGGCTTTGTCAACAGAAGATGAAGATACGAGCTCCACAACTTCATAGTTTTATAACCCTGGACAAATTATTTCGCCTTTCGGATACTCAGTCTCCTTAACTGTACGGTAAGCAATAATAGTATTTATCTAAATTCAATATTACATGTAGAAAGACCTCATGTGTCACACACATACACAACATACCAATTTCCTTTTACTCTATAAGAGTAAAAAAGAAGTTGTTATCAACTCCTAGTTCATGAAGATACACATACTGTGATTTTTCTGCTTTATTCTTAATCCTAAATAAAGAGATATAGTTTGAGAAACAAAGGATGTCACCTCATCACGTTTATTTAGCCCTAAGATCAGAATTTTCTTTTTTAAAATCACTTTTGCTGTCTTGGTAGAAACTGTCTATGAGGAAAGTGAGTATTGCTTAGTTACAAGGTTATCCATTTGAAGGTGTCTGCCTAATGTGGTAATTAAATAATTTATGTTAGAGTTAATAATTTATGTTAGTGTTAATAGTGTTAATTAGGCTTCACATTTTTGCTAAAAGTATCTAAGTCAAGATAAAATTTCTACATTTGCAAGAGACACGAACAGAATATATGCAAATATTTTTGGAAAAGTCATTTTACAAATTATAAATTAAATCTTTAGAATTTAATTTATAGGGCACCGAACTTAAAAGGAGCTACAGTGAAAGGTTCTTGAAGGTGATCGGGTGATCCTTAAAGGTGATGATGAAGAGATAGCCTTTTTTAGGTATGCTCCACTTTGCCCACAGCCTTTGATAATACCCATTAAAATTCACTGAGTATATTTCTACTCTTTGGATCAGAGTATGGTGTCTAAAGCGGGATCATTTGCATGGATCCCTCATATTGCAACCCCACTACCACCTAGCTGTCCTTTAAGAGGGTGGAATGACTTCATGCCCAGGTAAGCTCTGGGAGGCTAGAACCCTATTTGGAGTCTCGGAAGATGGCATCTTCACAGACAATTGCTGGCACCTGTTGGCATCCAACCACTATTAGAGGCAGGGCTGGTCTTAGGCAGCTTCACCGAGCTTCTTAGGGGCCTCGAGTGGTGGAGCAAAGCAGCCTAATTCTTCCACAGTTTGAGCAAAGCACAGAAATCAGCCAAGAGAGAGTTGGCTGACCTGAAGTAGTCACTTAATCAAAAGGAGGTGACGTCGTGGTGGATGTAGTGTGAACACGCGGCTGGAAAGCCATATGTAGAGGCAGACTTCTCAGAGAAGAATAACAACAGCTGAAAACCAGATGCGCCTGTGTAAACCACAGCTGGTCGCTGTGTGGACAGTTACCAGACGAGAACCATATGTGCTATCCCAATGCTACGAGATCCTGCAGAAGCTCACCAGCACTTTGATGCCCCTCTGAGAGGGGTGGGAAAGAGGAAAATCTCAAACTGATGGTATTATATCCTGAAATCAAGCTTACCTGTCATTGATTACAGAGAGATATCTTCAATCAAGCAGAATAGAAGCCCAGGATTGAGATTCAGCTTAGTAATAAAGATTTTTTTTTTCCAAACATGTATTTAGAAGACATTGAGTTCACTGGCAAAGGTCTTGTTCACTTTCCCAGAATTTCTCCTGAAATTCTCATGTCAGTGTCTCTCAAACAGTTTTTCTGAAACGCTAGTTTGATTGCATATTAGTAAGTGTTCTGGAGAAAGCAACGATTTCCCTGATCAACAATTTCAGAGAGATACTGCTTAGTATACTAAAAGTTCTAAAAAATCTTGCAAAAGAAGAAGCTCTAATTTTATTTAAGCTTTTATTCCCCCAAATTATTTTAATACAAAACATTTTTTTTTCTTTGCCAAGCATCTATAAACCTCTTTGGGGGAAAGTAGGTTTTTGTGGAAGTAGTTGGACTCTGCTGTATTCTGCATGTAGTAGTATTTGGTTTCTATCTCCTTTTTTTCCAACTTAAAACAATATGTACGTGATTAATTTCTGTCTCACTTTAAATTAACTAATTCAACAAACATTTTGTGATTACTCCCGCACTTTATCATTCTGGACCTCTCTAAACTTTATTAATGGTTTCAGTAATTCTTCCTTTCCATAAATCGTAGGATTTTCCCTTGTATTAATACGCACTGACATCATGGATTTTTGTAAGAAAATAAATTTTTGTAAGAAAATAAATTGATTCATTGCAATCTACTTTTCTGATATAATTCTCTAGCATGAAATTATTCTAGCTAACATAGAAAAAAATCACAAATATGATAATATCTTCAATAAAATATTATATATAAAGTGTACACCTAGTACGTGCATTCTTTAAGTTTTAGCTCAGCTGTTTCTCTCCACAGGGAGCCACTCTGATGCTCACCCTCCAGCTTATGACTTTGCTATGTGCCCTTGTATGCACCCCTGTAATATTCTGCATATACTTCTGCCATTGCACTTCTTATACACTAATCACTTTATGTACCTGTTTCCCAACTTCGAAGATTTACTATTTTGGCAAGAATTGTTTTGCTGATTGATGTATCTCTAAGACTAAGCATAGTATCTGGCAATATTGTAACCATCCAGTAAAATTCATTCTCTAAGTATGTCTGTTCGTAATACTTGAGTTTAAATATGTCCATGTAACTTTGATCATTAATGGTAGATTGAAATTATGCAGTGTTCTCGTCTAATGGAGAGAAGAGTATTACTCCTCGTTGCCTGTATTCTCCTATCCTGCAGTTTGCCCTCTGATGAAGGTCATGGGACAGTTTGAGGGAGAAAGAGCAGTCTTTAACTCGGGGAATTATTTGACTGTAACAAAAATCAACTATGTCAGAAAGCTGCAGTTGAGAACAGTTTAAACAGGCTGTAAATTATCTTGTTACAAAGTGACATAGTCACAAATAAATAAGCAAACTGAAATATTAACTTGATATATACAATTGCGGTAATATCTGAGGATTTGGAGGTCCTTGGATAAAAGGATATCGCATTGGACTAGACACATATTGATGAATTCCATGTTGGCTCCTTCAGTGAGAGAATAGTTTGATCAGAAAGCCACAAAGCTGCCCACTGAGATATTACAGAGAAAAAAGTGGAGATTCATTAATACTTTAAAGGTGAAACTGCCTAATGCCAGTGACTCGCACAGCAGGATACTGCGGCTTATGTAAATGGATGACTTCATTAAGGATACAAAAATATTTTGCAAATTATGGGAGGTCAGAGATAGTGATTGACTGGGTTTAACTATGAACTCTTTCATTAACATTCTACACTTTCACAGCAGAGAATTGCTCTGTCCACTGAGACAGATGGGGGAGGATGCACCTGGATTTCAATCCATGCTCTGACCCTTGTTTAATAGTTCTGCAACTCTGGGCAAGTCACTCAAGCTCTCTGTGCCTCATTATCCTCATTCCTTAAATAGGCAAAAAACAGTGCCCGCTTCATAAGTTAGTTGTGTGTTTAGTAACCACTGAATATGTGTGTCGCCAATATCATAATGAATGACTCAATCTATCCTAAAATATAGAACACATTTTCTCAGCCTGGACAACATGATGGAACCTCGTCTCTACTAAAACTACAAAAATTAGCTGGGTGTTTGTCCCAGCTACTTCGGAGGCTGAGGCAGGAGAATCACATGAACCTGGGAGGCAGAGGTTGCAGTGAGCTGAGATCCTGCCAGTGCACTCCAGCCTGGGCAACAGAGTGAGACTCTGTCTCAAAAAAAAAAAAAAAAAAAAAAAAAGAAAAAAGAAAAAGAAAAGATAATTTTCTCTATGGTGAAGTTACAATCATTTTCTCTCTGATGAAGTTACCACACACAAAAATTATGTGATTCCAATGAATGTTAGACAAGATCAATGAAATATGATAGAAAATACAGAGAGAAAATAGATCCTGCCGGTCTACTGTATGGTTAGATTGTATGATCTATTGTATGGTTACAGTATGGTTCAGCATACTACACATATCTCACTTGGTGTTTAAGAGCATGGGCCTTATTTTGAACATAGGAAATATGTCATTTTAAATAGTGAGACAATTTGGGGTTATTAAATGACAGTGGAAAATTGGTTTTAAAAGTTGAATAAAAATGAACGTATATCTCTATCTCAAATGCAAGATTAAAATAAATTCAAGATAAATGAGACAATAGTTGGTTTTCAGTTCCAAATTCCCACATCCTTTCTTTTGCTAAGGTAAGGACTATCTTTCAAGGTTTTTCAGGTTGAATTACTCCTCTCTTCACCCCCATTTATTTGCTGATGTTCAATAGCAATTTCTCAGACTATGAACTTATTTGAAAGTAGAATAATTGAAGATATCATTAGTTAAGTCAAGATAAGGTCATTAAGGTGGGCCCCAATCCAAAATGCCTGGTGTCCCTTTTTAAAGGGGAAATTTGGGCACAGAGACACACACATAGCCAGAAAACCAAGTAAAGATGAAGCCAGAGGTCAGAATGAAGCTTCTACAAGCCCAGAAATGGTGAAGATTGCCAGCAAAACCCCCGAAGCTGAGGAGGGAGTGGGAACAGCTCCTTCCTTACAGCCCTGGAAGGAACCAGCCCTGCTGACGACACCTTGACACCTTGATCTCAGACTTCTACTCCCCAAAACTGGGAGGCAATGAGTTTCTGTTTTTTAAGCCACCCTCCCCGTGTGTGGTACTTTGTCAAGGCAGCCCTAGCAAACGAATGCACCCAGGTTCCATCGCAGCTAGTTGTGGTCATGCGATTAAGTCCCAGTCCAAGGAACATTAGCAAAAGTATTGTACACAACTCCCCAGTGGCCTTCAGATTAAGAAGAAGGGCCTGGCACGGTGGCTCATGCCTGTAATCCCAGTACTTTGGGAGGCCCAGGTGGGCTGATCACCTGATGTCAGAAATTCGAGCCCAGCCTGGCCAACATGGTGAAACCCCCTCCTAAACTAAAAATACCAAAATTAGCCAGGAATAGTGGTGGGCGCTTGTAATCCCAGCTACTTGGGAGGCTGAGGCAGGAGAATCACTTGAACCTAGGAAGCAGAGGTTGCAGTGAGTTGAGATCGCGCCATCGCACTCCAGCCTGGGTGACAAGAATGAAACTCCATCTCAAAAAAAAAAGAAAAACAATTAAGAAGAATCTATTTGTTCTCTGTTCTCCTTTTCCCGCCATCACAGGCTGGAAAGTGGCTATTTTGCTGGTGAGCCAGCTTTGATTCTGAAGATAAGGGTAAAAGAAAAAATACTAAATTAGGGAAGCAACATGATGGAAAATACACGATACCAAATTGCTTACTGTTTCAGACAACTCGCCCATATCTAGAATACTATGTGTGAGAGAATTAATTTTTATAGCATACTTTTAAACAACTGTGTTTTGAGAGTTTTGTCTTATACCAATGTATTTTATTCCTTAGCTGATATATTAAAATGATGACTGGGAAAGATGAAATTAAAAGAAATTAAAATGAATGTTGATCTGACTATATGTATATGAAAATTTAAAGCTGAAAACATAGAAGTAAGAAAAATTTTTAAACATGAAGACAAAGTAAAAAAAAATAAGAGATAAGGTTTCTATATTTGACTACAAATAAGTTTAAGTATCTGCATATCAAAACAAAGAAACTAAGTAACATAAAACTGGGAAAAATATTTGAAATATATGATAGACAAATGTTTGTTAATACATAACATAAAGTACTCTTAATCCATAAAAAATGATAAATGCATTCCTCATGCTAGCAAAATATAAAAGTGATCAACATCACAAAATTAAAACCTGATATGAATTAGACAAAATTAAAAAAGACAAGAAAACATCCACAATTAGCAAGGATCCAGGGGAATGTGTATATTCTCTCATACTGCCAGTAGGAGGTTAAATTGTTATCTTCCCAGACAGTTATTTGACAATATGTATCAAAAGGTGTAACAGTGTTGTTCATACTCTTTGAACCAGAAATTCTACTTTTAGGAAAACATTTTAAGGGATTTATCTGAGAATCATAGAAGATGCATGCTCACATCAGTGTTATCAATAGCATAAATTAATAATAAAAAGTCCAACATTAAGTTTTATAAATTAGTTAAACGTAAAATGCCTAAGTAAATCACAGCACATATCTAGAATGTAAAATTCATGTTGTTCAAAAGAAAACAAGGAAACTAATGTCATGGGGTGTGATGTTCTACTAAGTGAAGCAGTGATTTATAAAGTAATAACGTACAGAAAATTTATGAAAGGTTACTACTGATTGATTATCCTGCCGGTGACATAACAAATGATCTTTAACACTTTGTTTGCTTTTGCTTTTCATAGGTTCAAATTTTCTACCATATTTTGTAATCAGGAAACAAAAATCTAACTACTCACCAAAAATAAGGCTACGTGCACTCTCAATTTCAATTTCAATGTCACACTTAAGAAGGTTTTTGGTTCATTCACACAGCATGTAGCTGAAACTGTCTTTAAATTATATATTAAACTACATGTTATTGGATTTTCTTAATATTGAGGGATGAAGGTGGAGCGCAGTGGCTCACACCTGTAATCCCAGCACTTTGGGAGGCCAAGGAAGGCAGATCACCTGAGGTCAGGAGTTTGAGACCAGCCTGGCCAACATGGCAAAACCCCGTCTCTACTAAAAATACAAAAATTAGCCGGGTGTTGGTGGCACACACCCATAATCCCAGCTACTCGGGAGGCTGAGGCAGGAGAATCGCTTGAACCTAGGAGGCGAGGGTTGCAGTGAGTTGAAATCGCACCACTGCACTCCAGCCGGGGTGACAGAGACTCTACCTTAAGAAAAAAAAAATTAAGGGATAAAAATTATTAACTTGCGGGGAGTCACAGCCTTCCTCCTCCCTCCCTTGTTGTTGTCCACAGAAAAAAAGCGTTAGAGCCATGCCCTCCTGTTTGCTTTGCTTTGCCCTGCACTGTGAGCAGAGAAAGAGCTGCTGTCTGTGTGGGCATTGCTGAGCTAAGCAGGCAGGGTGCTGGGCAGCGCCTTCCCCGGGCCTTCCTGGCTGGGGGAACTTCACTCAGCAGCTTGGTTCCTCATGCAGTAGAGTTATGCAGCTGTTAACAAACTGGGATAGGTCAGTTGTGCTGCCGATAGGGAAAATTTCTAACCTACTTCCTGAAGCACAAAAATAAGGTAAATCATATTATATTTCCGGAGTCCCTGTTTGTATGAAAGAGCGTGTCATGTAGCCACACACGCTTGAATATGGAGAGCATGTCTCTGGGAAGGCAGATTGGGAGTTGACATATGAAGGAGGAAGTGATGTCGTTTCACCGATACCCTTCTCTAGTGTTCGAATTTTTCTTCATGTGTTTATATAATTTCAAAAATAAAACAAAGCAAATGAATGGTAGCCCAACACCTGTGTTAGAGATGGAATGTTTGTGTCCCCGCACCCCCTAACTCATATGTTGAAACCTGACCTCACAACGTGATGGTATTAGAAAGTGGGGCTTTTGGGAGGTGATTAGGTCATGAGGGTGGGCCCCTGTGAAGGGGATTAGTGCCCTTACAAAACAGAGCTCCCTCACCCCTTCTGCCATGTGAAGCCACAGTGAGAAGACAGCAGTCTATAAACTGGGAAGCCAGTGCTCACCAGACGCTGAGTCTGCTGGCGCTTAAACCTTGAACTTCCCGGCCTCCAAGACCATGAGAAATGCATTTCTGTTACTTATGAGCCACCCAGTCTAGGGTATTCTATTAGGGTAGCCTAAACAAACTAAGAAAAGTCGTTAAAATAAAAGCTAAAATATGTCATTGTTATTCTAAAAA
Organism: Symphalangus syndactylus; assembly: GCF_028878055.3. Classification (NCBI taxonomy): domain Eukaryota; kingdom Metazoa; phylum Chordata; class Mammalia; order Primates; family Hylobatidae; genus Symphalangus; species Symphalangus syndactylus. The sequence continues at coordinate 154,749,407 of NC_072426.2, read as the reverse complement.
ATGAAGGCCATGACATTTAATAATTATATTCCTGTTTTAAGATCCAAACCTTTAAGTGAATTAATTTAGTGGACATTAGACATATTCATTACTTCTGTGAGCCAGCAAGGAAGCCTGTGGTTTCTCAATGCCTCCTGTGTGCAGTTTCTCAATGCCTCCTGTATGAGGTTTCTCAATGCCCCTAGGCAAGCTGCACCTTGAAGATGCATTTGTAGTTTGGCTGGTACATGGCTGAGTGTAGCCTCCTAGGCGCAGAAAATAGCAGGGGCAAAGGCACAGGGCAAGGAGCAGAATGATGCAGGCACGACATTGCCACGTTAGAATCGATACTCGATAATCATAATGTTAAATATATCAGTAATAGCTAATGCTTCTTGAACACTTAGTATATGCCAGGCACTGTTCTAAATGTTTCACACAGTATTAATTCATCTACTCTTCCTAATAATGAAGAAAAGTTATTATGCGATTTTTCAAATAAGGAAACAGAGACTGGAAGAGCTTTAATACATTGCCCAGAGTCACAAAAATAGTGATTGGAATATCTGGGATTTGAACTCAAGTCTTCTGAGTCTAGAAGCCCTTCAATCACTACTCCAAGCTGCTGCCTATGTAAAATCTCATAGAAAATTACAAGTCATAATTTAAAAGGTCAGAAAACAGATTGCATCAATTTGCCATTGTGGGTCAGTATACACGTTCTTTCTTTATTGGGCTATTTATTTTTAGTAACTTTTTTTCCTGGTCTCAGGGTTAAATCATTGAATAATCAGGAGATTATCAGAAAGAATAATAAGAAACACATTTGAAATCCTTATGTTTTTCCCTTCGTCATTAGTGGATAATTATTCCAATTACCCTTTAGGAAGCACTTTGCTTATACGTACTCACTGGAATTGTGTATCATTTCTTTTTTTTGTTTTGTTTTTGAGACGGAGTCTTGCTCTGTCACCCAGGCTGGAGTGCAGGGGCGCGATCTCGGCTCACTGCAAGCTCCGCCTCCCGGGTTCACACCATTCTCCTGCCTCAGCCTCCCGAGTAGCTGGGACTACAGGCGCCCGCCGCCACGCCCGGCTACTTTTTTTTGTATTTTTAGTAGAGACGGGGTTTCACTGTGGTCTCGATCTCCTGACCTCGTGATCCGCCCACCTCGGCCTCCCAAAGTGCTGGGATTACAAGCGTGAGCCACCGCGCCCGGCCGTGTATCATTTCTTTAATTCGAAAAGCAAGTCAAATCCTTAAAGTAAATCCTTCACTGCCACCCTTTCAAATACCGAACAGAAGATAAAGAAAGGTCAGATGGTCAGTGTGCTTCCTACCTAAAGCTCTACTAGCCAGCACGTCAACATATTTACAGTAAAATAATAAGCGAGATTTATAATTATATCCCTGAGGCTAAGCTTCCCAAATGCTCTTGAAATGATCAGATATTAAGCCATGGTTACAATATTTCTTTTTGCATAAAATGGATTTTAATTCCTTGAAAACTTTTCGTGCATGCAGGTATTAACCATAAAATTTAATTAACCCAAATATCTTCTGCCTGACCCATGCCACATTGCAGTTGGTGGTATAGCTTTGCTCTTCTATGCATTTGGAGAATTGCCAGGTGTTTCCCTGTTATTGCAGAACACGGATTATTGATAAACGTTGCAAGCTCACAACACAGGCATCATTGCCACCAGAAATGCTCTAGAGGGGTCCTCCCAGGAATACCTATTATTTCATAAATGCATCCACTTGGACTGATGCAGTTCATGCAGAAAACTGTCTGCATGGATTATGGAATGGTTTGTGAAAGGGAGTATTCATAAGTGCTTGCCTAATAGTTTCTAATCCTGTATTGAATAGTTCATATACTAACTTATTACCCATGTCATGATCCACATTTGTATTTCAGCAGAGCTGTGGCCAAACTGTTTTTTCATGTTCAGGAATCACATCAATAGTGGGTTTTACAAGCCTCTTGGAATTTATTGTTGAACTCAGTTGTGGAATCATCAGTGCTTTGACAGGACATCATACTCTGTAAGTTCAAATCTATATTTTTGTCCACAAGATGAGTATGTTGACAAATTTTTGGCATGGAACTTCTATATTCTGTGTCAAGTGAGACTCTTGTCTGAGGCTTTTGCAAAGTACTTGTGAAATTGATCTTCCATATAGATTTTCTCATACACTCTTTCAATAACTGAACTTTCTCAATAGTACTCAGGCATCAAAAATCAAATCCCTTCGAAATCTCTAGAGGGTCACGTCTCCCAACTGCTTTGGAAACCATTAAACAGAACAAATTCACAGCCTCTCATTTGAAGAGGAATACTTTGGCATCAGCAATCACTGCAGGAATACAGGAACATGCAACTCTTTAAGCTTCGATAGACCTGAAAGTTCCTTCACCCTCCTACAACGTCTTTACTTCTGCAAATCTAGGGATATCTTTGCTTTATTTTTATTTTCTAAATTTTAATTTATGTAGAAATATATGGAGAGATCAGGCATGGTGGCTTATGCCTGTAATCCCAACACTTTGAGAGGCCGAGTCAGGCAGATCTTTTGAGCTAAGGAGTTGGAGACCAGCCTGGGCAACATGGCAAAACCCTGTCTCTACTAAAAAGACAAAAAAAAAAAAAAAAAAAAAATAGCTGGGGGTGGTGGCAGACCCCTGTAGTCCCAGTTACGAGGGAGGCTGAGGTGGGAGAATCACTTGAGCCTGGGAAGTCAAAGCTGCAGTGAGCCATGATTGCATCACTGCACTCCAACCTGAGCAATAGAGTGAGACCCTGTTTAAAAAGAAAAAAAGAAAAGAAATATATGGAGAGGTGTGTACCTTGCCCAAAACATTCAATATGTATAAAGTAACTTCAATAAAATTTAAATTATATTTTCAACATGTGGTTTCTCTTACTTTTAAGCACACTTCCATACATAAAAGTTGAAAAGGGATCTATTACTTTGGAATGTAGCTGCATATATGATGCAACTGCAAAGTAGGAATTCACCTAGGTGGCTATACAAGGGTTAAAAATATATCCATCATCTTCTAAATACTGACACTGTGACCCATTGACCTTGTTTCTTGAAGACACAGTGGAGACAATAATAATGATTCAAAGAGTAACTCCTCCACATTTTTACCTATTCTTTTAAGCAAATAATGCCATGAGCCTGTTACGGGTTCTGTGTAGTACCTGACACTTTTTCTTCCCAGTATTATTCTGTAGACTATACCTATTGCAAATTCGCACAAAGAGGGCTAATGGGAAAGAAGTCCAGAATGTGGAATTTTTAACATTAGTGTCAAAATTTCTGAGATACATTTCTGACTTAACCGTCATTAATAACAAGATTTTTTACATCAAGGCTGTAGGGGAAACAGATAATACTGTATGAAATCAAAGAGTTGGGAGAGCTTTCATAGGGTCAAAATTGTTACATTTTCTCATTACGCTGAATTTAGTATACTGTGCACTTGAGACGTTGCAAGTTATAAAGTCTTATAAAAATGAAGACAACGCAAAATTTCGAAGAAGAACAAATGAAAAATGTTATGAAATCTCATGGTAATGACCCACTGAGGAAAGAATAACAGATTAATTTTACCAAAAATGCATCAACGCTTCTGGATGAAAAATTCATAATAATAAAGCAGCGAAGTGCAGGTAGTAAAACAAAGAAAACAGTAGGTGTGTTCACATTGGTTATCTTTATATACTAAATCATGCCTTTTACTATGAATGCACATTAAAAACTAGTCGTAATAGAAAAAATGTCCAGAGTATATAATTTTTTAAATGATGTAAGTCTTTCACCAATAAAAAAGCTTGATTCTTAATATCTAGTAACTGTTAGAATAGCAATAATATGTGTATATCAATGTTAATTAAAGTTTATAAATTATTGTCAAATCTTCATAATGTTGTAAAATTGATATACTGTACATTATTCAATCTAGAAAAAAACCCCACAAATTAGAATCTACTGAGCATCCAATTAGTAAGCTATCAGGCATGAAATTCCACATTAATTTCATACATCAGCCTCTTACAATATAAAAAAAATATTCTGTCAGGTACTGAAGATATATGGAAAGATAAAAGTCATGGGAAGTTCTATAATCTTAAGGAAGAAAATACAAAATAATAAAATGTATAAGTTTTCCTTGGATTATTACCAACGAACTTGTTGGCATTGCAAATTTCACTGTCTACAGATTCAGAGCTGAGGAAAAACATGTTAGGGACAAACATCTTGAGAATAAAACATCCCTAAGGTAATAGTAAACACTTGAAAACCTGGAAAATATTTTTTGACCTGAATGCTTTTTGAACCTGTCAGTCAAAAGTATCTTAAGGCTTATAAAGGCATGGCGGACTGGCCAGTTATTTATTCATCAATACCCATGTTCTCTCTTCTAGGTTCACTGCCAAGCTTTATGGCCCACTCACCCTTGCATTTAAGTGTGGTCACCCAACTGAGTTCTGGCCCATAGTATGTGAGCAGAAGTGATGTATGATGTATGCTCTTCAGATCTCTAGTCTGATCTTCCACATTCATTTCATTTATTTCATTCAATATCTGGCCAGAGGTACAGGATATAGAGGAGAATTCCAAGGCTTTAGGAGATGGTAGACGCACAGATAGAACACCTGTAACAGAGAATGGGCTAATCTTCGTTGGACTGCGAACTAAAGTTGAACTAACCTTTTATGTATCTCGTAATTGAGGCATTACTGTCATACTGAAGTTGACAACCTGTTAGTCTGTTTGAAATATTGGCTGATACGGAAGCAAGTTGGCTTTAAAGAAAGGCCTTAAACGGCTAATCCAGCTCCAAGTGCTCATTCCAGAAGAAGAACTCAGCTTGATGTTGTTTTGCCATCTATTGGATTAACACACAAGGGAAAGCCTAGGTTAGAAGCAGAGATCACTAACTTGCTTATATTGAAGAATTTTACTTGTTTTTATTAATTAAATATGGTTGCTTGTTATTTAAATTGGATTTCAAATTTCTAAAACTGATCATACCTTAAATAAAGCAAATCATAGGAATTAAGACAGTTGGAGCAGAATGCCAAGTATGGTACTTTTCTGTCCACTTAGAAGAAGAAGCAACTAATTTTTAGTAGCTAAGATAATATAGTCGGCCGGGCGCGGTGGCTCACGCCTGTAATCCCAGCACTTTGGGAGGCCGAGGCGGGCGGATCACGAGGTCAGGAGATCGAGACCATCCTGGCTAACACAGTGAAACCCCGTCTCTACTAAAAATACAGAAAATTAGCCGGGCGAGGTGGCGGGCGCCTGTAGTCCCAGCTACTCGGGAGGCTGAGGCAGGAGAATGGCGTGAACCCCGGGGGGGCGGAGCCTGCAGTGAGCCGAGATCGCGCCATTGCACTCCAGCCTGGGTGACAGCGAGACTCTGTCTCAAAAAAAAAAAAAAAAAAAAAAAGCGATAATATAGTCTAGAATGAGACAGAACTCAATTAGTATCCTAACTCAAGCAGTAACTAGCTATGTGGCCTTGCAGCAGTCTGCAAACCTCTATAAACCTCACCTTTCTCCTCTGTAAAGTGAAGAAAATAAAAGTATCTACTTCATGGTTATGAGGATGAAATATGGCAATGCATTTAAAGTGTTTGGTCTGCCTACCAAGTAGGAATCACTCAATAAATGTTAGCACTCATTATTGTTATTATTAATAACAGGTAATACTGCTAGAAAAGGTTCATACTTTAAAAAATACACTGTACTATGGAAAATAATAAAAATATAAAATTATTACCAGTTAAATTCTATGTCTTGTCCATTTTAAGTGGTGACATTTAGTCTGGCTAAGTGCAGAGATGCATTCAAAGTATTAAAAAGTAAACGGATTCAAAGTAAACTGATGTTCCAATAGATGGCAAAACAACATCAAGCTGAGTTCTTCTTCTGGAATGAGCACTTGGAGCTGGATTAGCCATTTAAGGCCTTTCTTTAAAGCCAACTTGCTTCCGTATCAGCCAATATTTCAAACAGACTAACAGGTTGTCAACTTCAGTATGAAACGTTTTCCACTTTAGAAATCCGAGATTCATTATTTTGCATCAAACATTCTCCTCTCATTGGCACAGTGTTTTTAGAAGGCTAAATTAATAAAGAATTTAATAACACCCATGAGGTGAAAGGGGATGTAGACATTGGAAATGGACAGAATGTCTGGTTTGGGACTACAGCCGCACAATGACAACATTTTCTTCAATTCTAGAAAGAATTTATCTTAAGTTCAGAGATGAACTAGATTCTGTTGAATCTTCTCAATTTATGTTCTCATCATAGATATTAGTAACATTATAATTATTCTGCTCATCATCAAACTATTATTATGCATGTAATTGTAACCAATTGATTGAGGAAGCCTAACTGAGTGAGTTACAAGCAGGAAGCATGCTTATTCTTTCTCAGCCCTCCCCGTTAAACTTGCTCTGTTAATGTTTTCTTTAGCTGTACATGAGACTGACATTCAGGCAGATACCGCCTGCAGCTTTTCAGTGGGTCCTTAGACAACTAAAGTCCAGATCAGAGTGAAGTGGATTTCACTCTATTCTTAAGATAAATTCTTTCTAGAATTGAAGAAAATGTTGTCATTGTGCGGCTGTAGTCCCAAACCAGACATTCTGTCCATTTCCAATGTCTACATCCCCTTTCACCTCATGGGTGTTATTAAATTCTTTATTAATTTAGCCTTCTAAAAACATACGTGCCAAATATTTATCCAATGGAAAGCTTCTACTTTTCCTCATCTTGGGCTGGCTTCAGGCTCTGATTTTCCATGGTACTGTTCTACTTATCCTCTTCCTCCTGCTAGCCCAACCACAGAATCATTAGGTTAGGTTTCTATACAGTTAGAGCCGCATGAGGGAAGACAGGGGAAAAAAGGGAGCAGAGTCAGTAGCTGAAGCCAAGTAACGGGGAGGAGGAATGGAAAGCTGGCAGAGATGACAGAAGGGTAGTCAACTCAGAGAGTGGGGGGATAGAGCAGGATTGTGGGGCAGCGCGAAGAGCCCACTTAAAGGGAGAAGTCCTGAATTTCAGGCTTCAGAGTTGTGAGTTTGTCCTCAGCTTCATCTAGTTTCTTCACAATTACTTAACAGCATGACCCACTCAACTACAAACTCCATGGGAATAAAGACCTTTCTATCGGCCGGGCGTGGTGGCTCATGCCTGTAATCCCAGCACTTTGGGAGGCCGAGGCGGGTGGATCACAAGGTCAGGAGATTGAGACCATCCTGACTAACACAATGAAACTTCGTCTCTACTGAAAACACAAAAAATTAGCCGGGTGTGGTGGCGGGCGCCTGTAGTCCCAGCTAGTCGGGAGGCTGAGGCAGGAGAATGGCGTGAATCCGGGTGGCGGAGCTTGCAGTGAGCCGAGATCATGCAACTGCACTCCAGCCCGGGTGACAGAACCAGACTCCATCTCAAAAAAAAAAAAGACCCTTCTATCTCATTCACCATTGAATTGCCAAGGCCCAGTACCATGCTTAGATATATACATGACATATATCTATATTACATATATGTGTGTGTATATATATGAGATCTACATACACATATATACACGCACACTATACACACACACTCACACACACACACACACACTCACACACATAATGACTATAATAGCAACCTGACTTCCCAGAATAAAGAGCTTAAATGTGCTCTAAAGTTTTCTGGAACTTCAGGATCTAAGATACAGGGACTAGCCTAATTGTCCCAAGGCCATTTATTTAAAAATAATTCTCTACAAGGATGAAAGGAACAACGTAACTCCAAACCAAAATGTTCAAGCCCCATATCAAGTGAGTTTCAGCAGTTCAAAAATCAAACATGATTTGTGCAGGGATATTTTTATTCATCAGGAAGAGCCTAGAAGGGAGTCAGAAAAAGCACCATCAACATAAGAAAGTGTGTGTGGTGTGTGTGTGTGGTGCGTGCGTGTGTGTGCACACACATGTGTTCACACATGGAACTCCCTAAATTATGAAATCACATGAATTAGCAAACTTGTAAATAAGCCAGTTTTGGGAAAGCCCACATTGGAATTAGGAAAGACTTCCCGGACCTTCGAAGGTGTCCTAAGGAAGTGGTTTCGCTGCCTTTTTGCTCTCCGACTCCTACTACTTTTTCTCTCCCTTAATCTCTTACACAGTAAATCTTCCTCAACCATTCACAGTAAATCTTTCTCAACCATCCAGAAGAACATAATAATAACGTCCATTTTTCCCCCAGTAACTGAGAATGCAGAAAACATACAAAGCTAAAGCTACAGACTACGATCTGGCACGTTCTCAAAATAATAACTCAGAGAAGCTTTTGGTTTATAGAAAATCATTACAAGTGCTGACAGGACTTAAGTGAGTGCTTTGAGGAACTCTTATGGGAGGAACTAATGATGTGTCTGAATCAGGGATTAGAGCCTTTGCATTCATGAGCAAATCGGCTTTCTATTGCACCACCACTTTCTAAACAATAAAGAAATGGATATCGGAAAGATACCGCTAGCACTAATGACACAGGAAATGCTTATAAAACGATATGCCGTCATATATTTTAATCTGTTTTCCTCAATATACTTAATCATGCTTGGGGAAGAGTCAGTGTAGTTTTCTGCCAAAGAATGAAGAGCTACCAATTTGACTATTCGAAAGAGCCAGTATGATTTATGTCATAAGCATGTTTGGACGAAATTAGGAAAACTTCCCTTATTTTCTCCCATATTTACTGAAATATATTTTCTCAATGTCAGGAAGAAAATTACTCTTTCTATTCTTAGAGGTATGTATTAATGTTCTTTACATTTAAACACATTCTCTTTCTCTCTCACACACACACTCTCTTTTTCTCTCTCTCTTTCTTTCTCTCTCACCTCCCACCACCCCACATATACATCTGCAAATAACTTACGGCCTAATCTTTTGAACTAAGAACTAAAAACCAAGAAAAGCACCTTGAATATTTTTCAAAACTCATGTGAGAATATTTGCTGGAAAGAATACAGGCAAAATTTATATATATATAAATATAAATATATATATATAAAAATCTGTATATTTATATTTATAAATATATATACACACATACATATACATATACATATACATATGTATATTATTAGCTGCCTATTTTGCAAAATACAAAATAACAAATAAAACCCCAGCACTTCTGGTTCAAAGAAAGTTTAAACATTTACTGTTGAACCTTTTTATTCACCATTTCCCATTTCCCAGCACAGTATATTGACGATTTAGGCCATCTCTTTTCAAACACTGTTTGTGACAGCAATTGCCCTATATCTCTGACAGAGGCTATTCTCCATGAAGTTTTCTGGAGTGATTGAGATAAAAATAAAAATGTTCTGATATTTTCCCCCAGGAAAAGTGCCAGTGGTTGCTGAAGCTCAAATAAGCTTTAACTACATCCCACAGAGCAACGCTTCATAGTGTATTATTAGTGTGATCAAAAAGGATCACAACATTTCCAGGAAGACCGAAGTACCAACCCACGTTAAACATTATCATGTGAATGTGCCATACAAAGTTTCCAGTTCCTGAGTGTGTATCTGCCTCAAATTGTGCATTTATTTCAAGTGAGACCTTCACTAATTGTAACTAGAAAAACAAATTCTCATTCTCAAGATGTAGTTTTACCTACTTTAGGTTTCTTGTATTACATCTTCAAGAAAGAGCAGGAACAAAATATGTGCTTCCTCGGTCCATTGAAAATTGAGCTGGGGTAACTCCACATTCACTTCAAAAATTTGTTTCTGCTTCTGTCAAGAGAGAATGGGAGCATGCTACCATAATCTGCTTCCTGGGGGGTGGAGAAAAAAAAAAAAAAAGAAAATTCCTTGTTCCTGTTCACTAATGTTGTAAAATCCATCAAGGTGTTTCACTTTATCAATATATGCTGAGTTCCTTACCCAGTAACTCCGAGATATTTAATAGCACTAATCGTCTGAAAGGTAATGGGGAATGAGCCCACCGACTTACAGGAATGGGGACATCGTGCACAAAACATATAAATTATTAAAGTATGGGTAGTTTGCAGGAGGGCATGGACTTTTTGCCAGATAAATCTGAATTCAAATGCTAACACTGCTTGTCATTACCATGTAAATATGGGACCATTACTTAGACTCTCCAAATTTTTCTTTGCTCTAAGACTGGAGTAATAATAAATACTGCTTGGAGAAATTCTGAGGAATGTATTTAGTGACATATAAAAGAGTTGGATAGACTCTAGGCTATCTTTAAATATCCATCCTCTTCTTCCTCTGCAACCTCGTGGTCATACCACGGCATATTTTTAATGCCAGTCATTTCATGTTCCTCTGCCCTTTAGGTATCCAGGATATATATCAGTGCATCAGTGTCAGCATGCGCTGGACCTGAGCAACAAGCAACATTCGGAAAGAGTCGATCATTCACCACCATCAATTCATACTGTTCGATCACAAAAAGATGGTTGCAGAGCATTTGCTTATTTAGTTCTTTTGGTAGAGAATTTTCAATAGTTCCATTACAGAGATGCTAGAAGTTGATTTCCATTTGAATGCCACCTTTAATTAAGAGCGTTTAGCTTGTTTGCTGTAGGTAGGTGGTACTAGTCATTGGCTATGATCAAAGTAGAGAAACTTCGTAAACTGAAATTTAGATTCCTGACAATAAAATAATTTGAATCCAGGGAATTCATGTTATAATCCAAATCTCATACTGGGGAAAAAATATCTTTCTCGTGAACATTACTGTAGTCCCTTCTGTGGACTTTATGAAAAGACATTTTGTGACTTCAGTGAAAACATACCGTCTCCCATACACTGTTACTCTTTTGTTTAGGGTATCACATTTTTTAGTCAATTGGAAGTGTTATCTAACACTTTATTGGAAAACCAGAAGTGTAAAATGAACCCTGAGCACACTTATCACCATGGGAAATGCTGACGAGACACATTATACGCATTATATCTTTAAGTTGTTAAAAGAAAAAAAAAAGTGTGTGGTTTTTAAAAATCACATTTGGGTATTAGGTGTACCAGAATCAGAGAAATTCAGTGCTGAAAAGATATTTATAGAGGATCTAATCCAGCTTCCTTGTTTTATAGACTGAGGAAACCAAGATAAGATTACACTATTAAATATGCAAGTCTGTCCCCACCCCAAGCACAGGGAAATTTTGAACCGGATTAATCAAAGCATGGGTCGTGGCGATCCAGTGGAGGAAATGGGGATCACTTAGAGCCTATCTTGTGTTTTCCTGGAATAAGTCAGGTCACTACCTAAGAATCTGGGGTATAGGAAAAAATGAAATAATTAAAAAAGTGAATATACCATATGATCCATTTTAGAAAAGAAAATACACATGCTCACAAAAGCACCAAACACATCCGTATGCATACATGCCTGGAAGGGCTGAGCGCAGAGCTCGGCCTAACACAGACCCGTGTTGGAGAGAGGTTGGTTACTTCGTGCAGGCTCTGGTCCATACTGGTAAGCCCCACAAGAAACCTTAAAGAAGCACAGTGCGTGCAGGGAAAAGTACTACCGAGGATAATAATGATGTAAAATAGCATGATTGCATGTTCACGTCATTGTGCTGGAGAATAAAGAGGATGTGAGTCATCCTCCTGGCGACTGTCAGCAGTCCCTTGTCTCACGTTCGTGCCCGTGGAGCCGACCCTCTGGCTTCCAGTCCAGGTGACCTACCATTGGCACTATTTCTCCCTGGTCAAACCCACTGAGGCACCTCTGGTGGGGCAGCCTCCACTGGGGCGGGAGTATAGGGCAAGGGGGTGAGGGCAGACATGGAGGAAATGGGTGTGTTCAGGGACAGCAATTAAGCTGAAGTTCCAGGATTCTCAGTGCCACTCTTTGGAAGCATGGATGTTTGTGAAGAATGTGTTACCATTGCCCCATTAGACAGATGTCAGCTCTGCCAGAATGCCTTCCAGGCTGACAGGATTACCCATCCTCCTTTGGGCTCCAGTTACCTTCTGTTTTTACCTGGATTCTAAGAGAAGGAGATGTAGAATAAATGTTATCATTAACTTGCATATTTGCCTCTTGTAAACCCTTTCAGTCATACTTTCAGTATCACAAATGCCCTGGAGCAAGAGCTTGTCGATGCACATTGACAATAAAATCGTACTTGCTCCCATGGTGTCTCTACTTTAAAATGTTCCCTTGCTCCTCCCATTTCAAAATTGTCATCTGGTATGTCTGTTTATTAAGGTTCTGAGATGGCTCTTATCTTCCTCCTAGGGTTGACTCCCTATGTCTCCCTCTTTCTTGGTTTAGTCTTTTGCTTGGGAGAGGCACATCATCAAAAAGCTTCCTGAGGAAGCCGGGTGGAAATTATCGTTCTGAGACCACCTCTCAGTTAATTTTAAACCCTGTACTCCCTCAATCAGATGAAAACTGAAAGAAATGTTAAAAAGTTGGGATATCTTTGGAGCAAATATTACTTTAAGGTATTGAATAAGAAAGTTAACTATAAGGCATTGTTTCATTTTCTTAGTGTCCAGTGTACTGAGTGAGAAAATCTCATGTTTAATTGTCTTTCATATTAATGATCTTTACTCTCTAGAGGCTTTTAGGATTATTTCTTTATTCCGGGCGTTCAGAAATTCCACAACTGTTTTACTTGGTGTGAATGCTTTTTAATTCCTGCATGTTTTTGTATATGTTTAAAATAATTTTTGATTTTATATTTTCCTATTTTAACTTTTGGGAATTTTTGATTAGTTTGATATTACATATCTCGGATTGGTCCTCTAAATAATATAGATTATCTTACTACTGATCATCTTCTTTATTTTCTGTGAGATTTCTTCAACTTTATCTTCCAAATCTACTACTATTTTTTAAACTTTGGATATTCGTATGAGTCATTTCTTTCTCTCTATATAAAATGTCATATTTTATGTTTTTGAAGATATTAATTATAGTTACTTTGAAGTATTCTGCTTTCTGTACTTTTTCTCTTTTCTCTGATTTTATTTTACTTCCTTATTTTGTTCTGCTTTTCTGCCTTTCACATGAAGAGGCTTTTCTCCAATGTTTTAGAATTCTCAACTAATTCGTTACATTTAAGAATAAAGTGCCAAAAAATGGGGGTAGGATCATTTGTGCACAAGGGCAGGGCTTACTGACAGATGATTAAGGTTTTGAATCTGGATGGGTCAAAGAATATTTAGGAAAAATGCACTGTGAGGTAGCAAGAGCAGCAGGAATAAGCATTCCTTCCCCAATACACACAACAAATGAAAACAAAAAACTAAACAAAAAAAGGAGCCCTACTAGAAGGTAGGTTGGAGACATGGGGAAAAACAACTGTGTAGAATCTAACTTCAGTCTATGAAGATCCACACACTACTCAGGTGCCATTTCTTTTTTGAGACCAAGTCTCGCTCTGTCGCCCAGGCTGGAGTGCAGTGGCGCGATGTCTGCTCACAGCAAGCTCCGCCTCCCGGGTTCACGCCTTTCTCTTGCCCCAGCCTCCCGAGTAGCTGGACTATAGGCACCCGCCACCACGCCCGGCTAATTTTTGTATTTTTTTTAGGAGAGACAGGGTTTCATCGTGTTAGCCAGGATGGTCTCAATCTCCTGACCTCGTGATCCACCCGCCTCTGCCTCCCAAAGTGCTGGGATTACAGGCGTGAGCCACGGCGCCCAGCCTCAGATGCCATTTCTGTAGAATAGCTTTTTACTAAAATAACCAATGTGATAAAAAATGTGTTTAATGGTAAACTCATCACAAGAATGCTAATTTTTAATGATGGTGTGCAGTCGTACTGTGAGCACAAGTTTCTCAGACAATGTAATACCTTTTGGACTAATCAAAGGCCACGAAGAAGGAAAAAGAAGCTGTGACAGCTAAATGAAGCTATACGAAGGGAGAAGTAGGAGCTGGCCTGAAAGGGGCTGAGTTGACAAGCTTCTAGAGGCCACTCACATGCACACTATCATGATCTAAAAAAAGAGATTTGCACTCAATGCCTAAGAACGCAAGACCTTTGCAGTGGCCACCAGAGAGAAAATGTCAGGCAAACCATGGCAATAACAGGCCATGTGTGAAAGCTTCTTGTGTGTGTTTTGGAGACATGGTGAAGAGAACTATCCTATCATTATATTTACTCTTTGTATATATGTGCACTTTTTCTGCAGAATAATGGTGCTTCTCAGTGGATCTTCTTTATGCAAAAAGAATGGCTGCAGACCTATGAAAAATAGCATGAAAACATATATTTCTTTCTTCAAATCAAAGTATTTCATTAAGAAAATACGAGTAGAAATGATCTAGGACTATTTGCATAAAATAGATTTACACATGCTGAATTTCTTTCCATTGTTATTCTGCTGGAATGTAAAAATAATTAAAAAATATCTTTAATTTTAAACAAACTTGGTATATGCAGCATTCATCAGGTTCTGAAAATAAAACGTAACCCAAAGGACTCTTTTTAAAAGATTGAATTTAGACCTTGTCTCATAATACATTTCAATTTCCTCTTGATTTGTCACTTAAAGCCTCTAAAAGCCTCAGAAGAGCACTTCATTTTCTAAAATCGGCTATTATGCTCAACTTAAAATAAAAACACCTAGAAGTAATACATTCTGGGATAGGTGATCCTTTAATCTCCTAATTAAGGACAAATAATTTTTAATCTTTCTCTCTGTTACTTCTTGATGGAATCCCAACTTGAGGTGCCTCGTTTTATCTGTCCCCTTACTCAAGAAACAAAATGGCTGCAAACCACGGACTAGTAAAAGTGTTTCAAATGGGACACCTCATTAGGCAGAGGCACTGTTTGTTATAAAGGGGAAAAATCCGCATTAAAGTTTTACATACTTGTTTACTGGCAAAATAAGATGAGATAAACAGAACACACAGCAAGGAACCCAGGATTAAACAAAATAAATCTCTCTTGACTCAAACCTAATAACTTGCTCCAAAAGCTCTCATAAATTATTAGCTTCAAAATCATTCAACGTGTCTGAAACGGAGTGTGTGTCACTGATGTACTTGAAGTTCACCTAAGAAACTGTATCATCAAAATGTGCCGACAAAAACTGCCAGCAGCGATGCCACCTTGCAATCAATCAAATATCTGTTTCAGAATTATAAAGTGTCTGAGAGCTATAATTTCATCTGCTTCTAGCTGCATATCATTTAAAACTTCATATTCTCATGCAGAGAGAAAAAGTAAAAACATTTGTCAGCTCCAATTCCCTCTCTATGAAGACCCACTGTTTTCACAGCACTGTCTGGCTTCCTTATTTTAATTTGTGTCTTAGAAATCATTTTTTCTCACGGACTACATGTGGTCCATAGTTTATGAACACACTAGTATAGTCAATTCTCAATTATCTGTCTGAATGGAATCCTGTGGTGGCACCGATAATCCAAAATCACTTGATATTTGACTTTAGAATACTTTATGTGAATTTCCCCTGGGAGGTTTCCCTTCTTGCTAATGCGTTGCTAGAACTAATATTAAAATATGTTTGCATTCCTTGAATGCATGCCAACTGACAGCGGCAGGAGGCAGCCCAGAAGTGGGCAGCAGGGTTAGGTGAGACTGGAATTAAATGCTTCCATGAAGAATTGTCAATGTGAGTTTTTCAAAAGTGGGTAATTGAGACTTGGTTACATACGAGTTACAGTTTTTTTTTTTTTTTTTTTTAATCCTGAAGGAAAGAGATCGCTTTGAAGTATTTGAATGCAAAAGACCGTATTTTAAAATATTAAGTAAAAGCCAGGTTTTAATTTTAGCTTAACTAGTTAGCAATGGATCAAAAATTCATTTATTTTTAAAAGACAAAATACGAAACACTCTTGCAAGAGTTTATTTATAGTTAGAAATTTATTATTATAGAATAGATATCCTATATCATTTTTACCTTGATATGATGTTAAGAAATGACTTGCCACGATTGATTATTTGCAGTCAATTCTTGAAGTATTATTTGGCATTCTGGGGTAACGGAATTAGAATGAAAGGCAATAATGAACTAATCTTCTCAATCTATTTTTAAAAATTAAATCATCTCATTGATTATTCTCTTTCTTCATTTCTGTTCTCACCACATGTTTAAAAACTATGTAAATATTCAGTTCAGCGAATGGACTCATGGGCTTTCACGACATCCTGAAATTTGAATTTCAGGAAGATAAAATCATATTTTTTTCTTTATTATTCAAACAATATATAATTATGGGAAGTATTTTAAAGTACTGTGTTGCTCATTTCTTTGTTGATATGACTTTAGTTAAGAAGGAATGTATGTAGTTATAATCAGCAAAATGTGGCTAGCATTGGCCCTTGGGCTTCATCAGCCTAATACGAAACACTAAAAACTACCTTACAAAATAATTTCTCCAGGGAGCCAGGTTGAAGAATTGAGGTGCCAGGGTCTGTTGTATAATTGATACTGACCTACGTGTTGGATTTATAAGAACTGGCAGTAGGCCAGCAGGTGGCTGGCAGTAGAATTTAGCTGGGAAAAGGCAGGTTGTGGATTAATATTGTCAAAGTCAGAAAAGCGTGGTGCAAGGCAAGCCGAGAGAGTTGGTCATCACATGGAAAAAAAACCTTCAGAAATTAAGTCAGAGCTTTGGACTGGGGAATCAACGCCTTTGATAGTACCCTGAACAAAAAGTTGCTCAGACAATTCTTAAATCCATATCTTAAGGTCTTTTTGTTCATCTGCCACCTCCTTCTGTATCTTGTCCTCCTCCTCCTCCCTCTTCCACTCCCCTCCTCTTACATTTTATCCTTTGTGTATTCTAAGAGCTCCAGTCCTACCTAAGAAAGCTCTGTAATTCTGGTGACCAAAGATCCCCGTTCTCAAGCTGGACGAAGGCCCGGCTTTGAGTACACATGATTGAAGGAATTTCTGGACAAAATGTGGAGAGAAAGAAGAGAGAGTGGGAATACATTTTATAGGACAGAATCTGGGAAAAATTTTAGGGGTTCTGGCTTTCCATGTATATTAAATTTTGTAGTTGCCTTGCTCAAATTTCACAGTAGATTTTCTGAAGTTTGCATTCATCCTTGCTCAAATGGATTTGAGTGTAGTTGAGAGTTGGCTGGAATAGACAGAGAAAGAGATGGACCAAGCAAGATATATGGTCTGAAGAGGAAATAATACGATGGGTAGGTAATGTAGGGGATGGGGGAACCCTTGATGGGCTTCAATGATTGGGAAAGGACTTTGGTTTTTTTGGATCACGGACAATACAAAACTCAGGATAGTCTCACCCCAACTCTAACATGCAGAGATATTTGAAATTGACTATGAGAAGAGAATATACTTTGAGTTGGACGTCAAAGGCTGGAGTCCTTGAATGCCCTCTTAAATGAATGAATTCTTCTGCTGTTATTGGATTAAGTCATCTAAGCTAGGCAAGGCCAGTTAATCTAAATTTTTTCATATGAAATGACAACCTAGAAGTTATCCTTCATTCTATAACATACCTCATCCAATCCATCTACAATCATGTTAGTTCTAAATACATGCGCTTCTCTCCATCCCCACTTCTATTTGCCTAATCTAAGCTACCCATATCTCTTTTCAGAGCAACTGCAATAGCTTTTTAACAGGTATCCTTAGTTCTCCTACAATTCATTCTTCAAAGAGTTGCCATTATTCCTTCATAAACAGAAATCAAATCCGCTACTCAAAACCTTTAATGGCTTCCCACTGCTCCTAGAATAAGACCCAAACTTTCTATCATGGCTGGAGACGCTCCATACAGGATTTAGATGCTGTTTCTGCAAACTTGCCTCAGACAATTATCTGTCTGGCTAGCTGCTCTTCAGATCAAGGGAGTCCCCACTTCTGGGTCACGTTTTTTCCTGTACCTAAAATGCTCTTCACCTTGTCCTTTGAATACGGTATTCTCATCTTTTAAGCCCCCATTCAAAAGACACTTTCTACTTTATTTCCTCCATAGCATCCATCATAGCATGAAATATCTTGTTCCTTTACATTATTATAATTTGTCTTTCCACGCTAAAATTTAAGCTCTAGGAGGGAGGGGTTCATAAGACTTCTTCCCTAAGAAGAATGCCTGCCATGTCATCGATACTCAGCAAATGCTTGTCGAAAAAATTCTTGAAAGGTGGCATCTTTCCATGGGGACCCACCTTTTGACACAACTTCCAATTTGTATATGCAGGCAAATGGTCCATCTGAAATTGAGGCACATAGGGAATAATTAGCAGATGTAGACTGTGACCCAGAACTGGAGGTCTAAATTCTTTCTTAGAGTAAAATTATCTTCAGCAAAAGAAATCCTTAAAGGAACTGTGTTGCATGGCAGAGGAAGCTGACATTCTGAGTGTTTTGGAGGAGCTGTGTTCCAATGAGACATCCCTGGAGATATCAGTGAGGTTCCTGGAAAGAGCGTAGTTAAGGATACCACGAATAGGCCGTTGTGGGAGGGCCATCCTTGGCATCTTACAATTTGTTCTTTCTCTCTTGTGCTGTAGCAACTTCTCTGCAATAGGATGCAGTGGGATTATTACTGTTAAGTGTTCTTAACAGAGGGGTGGGAATTGCCAAACCATACACAAAGGGAGAGAGTTCCATGACTCATCTAAATAAGTCAGTAGGAAACAGAAACTCAAGAACGAGTTTCTTGAGTGTTTAGTGAATTTTGAGTAGCTGCTCAATTGTTCTAGATTTTGAACTTTTAAATTTTTTTTAGAGACAGGATCTCGCTGTGTCACTCAGGCTGGAGTGCAGCGGGAGCGATCATGGCTCACTTCAGCCTCAACCTTCCTAGGCTCAAGCAATCCTCCCACCTCAGCCTCCCATGTACCCAGGAATACAAGTGCATGCCATCACGCCTGGCTTTTTAAAATTTTAATTGTAATTTTTTGTGAGAGAGAATCTCATTACATTGCCCAGGCTGGTCTCCAATCCCTGGGCTCAAGCAGTCCTCTAGCCTCAGCCTCCCAAAATGTTGGGATTACAGGCATGAGCCACTGTGCCTGGCCTGAACTTTCAATGTATATACTTTAAATGGGTTTCTCACTTATAAGCATTCTCAGACAGGAACTTTTTTAAACAAACGTTTAAAATAACAGTTTTCGATTGACAGAATTATTGCGCATGTAGTTCCTATATTCCCACGTTCAGCTTCCCCTCATTAGTATAGTAATTTCATTACAATTAATGAGCCAATAGTGAAATATTCCTATTAATTTAAGGCCATACTTAATTCAGATTTCCTTTGCATTCCTTAATGGCCCTTATCTGTCTCAGGATCCCGTGATGGGAACCACACTGCATTTAGGCATCATGTGCACTGAGCTTCTCTTGGCTGTGACAGTTTCTGAGTCTTTGTTTTTGATGACTTTGGCAGGTTTGAAGAGCACTGGTCAGGCATGTTGTAGAATGTCTCACTATGGGGATTCATCTAATGTTTTTCTCATGACTAGACTGGGATAAGGTGTGTCTGGGAGGAAGACCACAGGGCTAAAGTGATCTTTTCATGATACAGAAAGGGTATGTGCTACCAACATGACATGTTGTTGATGTCAGCCTGCATGGCCTGCTGGACGCTGTGTTTGTTGAGCTCCCCCACTGCAGAGTTGCTCTTTTTCTCTCCTTGTCCGCTCTGTACTCTTTGGAAGAAAGTCACTATTCACAGCCGCACTTAAGGAGTGGGGTATGTGCTTGATCTCTGTAATGGCAGAGCGTCTACATAAATCACCTAGAATTTTCTACCACCAGGGGTTTGTCATTTCTCCCCCATCTATTTATTATTTATTTATTGAATCACGTGTTTATATCAGTACTTGTGGCTCGTTATTTTTATTATTCGGATTATAATCCAACAGTTCTTTATTTTACTACTTTAATTCGTTGCTCCAATTGCTTCAGCTTTGGCCTCTGGGGAGCCTTTCAGTTGGCTCCTGTAATCGGCCCTTGATGTCTTCTCATCATGGCGTCTGTTCTGTCTTTGGCATCTTCTTAGTTTCTGGCACCACCAGGATGCTCCAGATTCGTTTTGTATATTCCCCACTCCAGCCCTAGAAGCAGTCATTTCTCCCAGGAGCTCTGGTTCCTTTTATTGGAAAATTATATTAGAAACCAAGACCTGAGGGCTTGGTATTTCAAGGAAGAATTTTGATGGATAATTTGTAATATGCCCAAATAGTTGTACTTGTAAATAAAAATCTACCATGAACTATCATTTAAATGTCATCAACATTTTTATAGGTCAGCTATAGAAGTAGGAATAATTTCATCATATATTCTATAGCAACTAACTCATGTTCATTTTTGATATAAAAATCTAGGATTATGGAAAGAAAAATTAGTGACATAAGAGTTAATTTATCTTTTGGACCATTTAATGTCCATCTGCATTAATCCAACATATCAATTATTTGCCTACTTCTAAGATCTAGGACATTGTCATTTATTTCTTTATCAATTTCTTTACTTATTTTTACATTTCAAATGAATAATGACAACAAAAGTACTTAATGTCACTAACATGGATTTTTAGAGGAATAAACATGTTAAGTTTTACTGGAATGGAAAACACTCATCTCATTATGAAGAGACAATGTTATGTTTTTGCTTTGGTTTGCTGCCATTTATAAAATGAGACTTTCTTTTTCAAAATTACTTTTGAGAATGCATGATTTATATTCTGCAATCATCGATTTGCTTTAAATAATATTGGCAATGTTTCAGATTTTAACCATATCAAGTACATTTAATTTTAAACATTGTAATAATTTTTAGTAATTTAGATAAAGTTGAAGAATCTTTGGGTAATTACAACTTTATTTCTATTATATAGGCTAGTTCAACTCCATTAACACATTCCCTCCTTTTTAGTTTTCCCTAGTTGGTTGGTTCTTCCAAAGCTGAAGAAAAATTATTTGACAATATATTACTGAGGATTCAGTGGTGAGCAAGTCATGAACATTGAATGCAGTCTGCCAGGATTACTGGTTGAGTGTGAAAAATACAAAGGATAAGTGTTGGATTTTAGCCTATATATGGGACAATATAAAAGATTTATATTCTCTGCATAAGTCAAACATAAAGCATTTTAGTTACTACTCACTTTTTTTCCCAGTAGAATAAAAAAGCCAGTTGGTTTTGTGTAATCTTCATAATTAAACAGCTAAACCACTTGGATGACACCTGTTATCGCGATCAATCAGGATTTATTTAGAACAAAGAAAGAAGTAATTATTCAGGGTCAAGAATCAAAAAGGCAAATGGTAAGAAAAGCTACTCTGAATTCTACTCTCTGAAAAGGAAGAAGAAAATGAACATTTCACTGAAACAGCCACAGTGCAGTTCTTGAGTTCGTTCTTTATTACATTGTGCTTAGATTTCTATAGGCATACTCCGTGTGCTGGTCACAGCTCAGGTGTCACTTCTTCCTGGAATTCTGGACACCTGCCCCATAGTCTCATAGGTGTTCTATGGAACAAAGTCTCATAGGTGTTCTGGGACATGCTTCCCATCGTTCCCTGATGTTTCCCCACTCCACCCCTACTCTGCTCCCCACAAGGCACTGAGATTGTTTCTGCTTTCCATTAACCGCCATGCCCCCCTCCCCATCCCATCCCCTTCACAGAGTACTCCAGTATTCATCGCATTGGCTTTTAGGTTCCGAGCGTTTACTATTGCTTACAACTGCTTATGAGGCACTTAATAAAGATATTTTTGACCAGATGAATGTTTAATTAAATAAATGAATACGTGAGTAAAAGAATGAAGGATTTCAGCTTATTCTGGCCATGCTTGCTACAAGCCAAGTACCGATCATATTGTGAGAGCTGACCAATGTAATCTGTGTATTAATCAATACACATGGTAGAAAACAGATTAAAAGTGCATTTTTAACATTTGAAACATTATTTTTCTTAATATTGGAAATACTTCTTCATTGTATCTTTGCCCATTTCTTGAAGGTCTAGCAATTATAATTGAAAATATTGTGCCCATAAATTTTGATTTTTCTAATTATGACACAGCTAGGACTGAAACAAAAAATTCACCAAATATATCAATAAGTCTTCTCCTATGCCAAGCCTTCCCATTCCCCCTAACATACGAAGGGTACCTTTCACATTCCCAAAGAAAAGCATATTTCAAGCAGTTTTACATTAAGCATTTGTGTGTAAAAACCAGTTATGAATGTGTTACTGTTGGTAAATTAATGCAGACAAAGACAGGATTTTGTCTTGGCAGCTTTAGTTAAATTTAGTTGTTGTGTTACCTTAACGAGGAAGGCTGTGGTAGGTAGTGGTGGAAAGCAGATTTTCTTAGCCACCATCTCTTGTTAGCTCTGTGACCCTGAGAAATCGCTTAGCTTTTCTGGTTCTTTGTTTCTTAAACTGTAAAATAAAGTTAATGCCATCTGCATCACCTGGAGGTTGTATGTTACAAAGTATTGTAGGAAGAGCTGCCACCATAGTGCTTGGAATATAATATGTCTAGTGACTGTTAGCTTTTTGCTTTGCTCTTCTCTCTAGATACACTGTAAAGTAATAACACAATCATAAGAGCTTTTAGTTCAGCCTTTTTATTAACTCAGACTAGCCCTTATTTCAATGAGTTTGAACTGGTGAGGTTTACTGACTTGTTCATGCTTTTACAAGGATCCAGATGCTCAGCGATTTCGTCTCCTCTCGCCTCGCTGGCATTTGTAAATTACAATGTGTACGTGGTAGGAGAATGTCTCATGTAGAAGCTCTTTTCAGAAAATACTTGGCCATATTCCCAGGGTAAACTGCAGTCATAATGGCAATATAAAATTCTGTCTTGACCATTGAACTAGGAGTTAGGAAACTTGAAAGTGATGTCTAAGGTGCAGACTCCCTTTCTTAATCAAAGCCCAACCTTAGTCTGCCTCAGTATTTTGGAAAAGGTCATTTTTCTGTTTTTTAAAGGAGGGTGAGGTTTATAAAGTACTTTGAACTTACTTAGGAAAGACAAATATAAACATATAAAGTTTTATTACCTTTAAAAAAAGTTCTCTTTACTCGTTAAAGGGAAGGCTTACTTTATCATACCAGTTGACCTAGGTGAAGTTAATAAGTTGATGAAGCTCTGATTAAGGTTTTATGAGGCAATCTGTAACACTGAGCAGAGTTCAGCAGGGTCCCTTCCTATTTCCTCATTCCATATTTCTCATTGCAAATTAATACTATACTTTCAGGAAACACTGCCTTTTTAAAGCTAAGGGAAAAAATTCCAGGTGCCTACCATGCAAAGCTATGCTTTATTGAATAATTCTGCACACTAGGACCCACCAGTAGTACGGAATAATGAAAGCTATTTTTAAGACGTATTAACTCCTAATGCTATGAAATGTCCTAGAAGAATCAAATTATTGAGTGGTGCATGTGTCTAAAGAACTAATGACATGGTAGAAATAAAGAAATTGACCACTTCCTTATTGGAAAGATGAGGATTTATTTCTAATGTAACAATTGCTTATCAGATTGCCTGTGTCCCTCCCAGATGGCAAGGAGCCATAGGACACAATGCCTTTTTATATTTGATATGACAATATCTCTGACTCTAACATACATGTGTATATATTTGAACATGTGAATCCACAGTGATGAAATTCTAGAATGCTCCTCTCTTGGAGACACTGCAGTGACATCATCTCAGAGAGCTGAGGCAGGATTTGTCACTTCAGATGAGCAATGAGGGAGCTGATATCTGAATTATTTCTGACTTATTATCTGAATTATTTCTGATATCTGAATTATTTCTGACCTGCATAATGGCCGAACATTGCAATTACTCCTCATGTGGGAACACAAAGTGAAGAGGCCATTCAAAAGGCAGCAGTGACTTTCAAATGTGGAAAAATGGGCATCTAATTAGTAGAAATGGAAAGACACTAATGTTAAATAGGTGGGACCCTAAGATTGCATTTACTGAGCACCTATTATTCACCAGGGGTTCTGCTAAGCATATGGGATTCAGCAGCAAACAAATCGGAGATGGTTTTTGGCTTTTACATTTCATAAAATATATAGGTGTGGGGAGAAGGCATACTGCAAGTATTAACAATTGGTAATAAGACATTGAGTGGAATTTTTTTTACTATGGAAATATGGCTAACATCCAAAGTTGAGGACTATAGGAGCAAATACCTCTCATTTTAAAAATAGCCCTCAGAAGCAGCCGAAACTTAGAAACAGACTTCTCCTTCCCCAGGGGCTTAATGAGGAGCTGTCGAACCCGACACCCCAGCTCATCTCAGTATATGGAAGGAGAGAATTGGGGCGGGAAGCAGAGGTTGGAGATCTTTTTCCTGTGGGGAATGCAATGATCTCAGAGGCTTTTTCTTCCCTCCCCAATGGAGGTGAGAGGGGCACGTTAGTGTGACTAGTGGTAAATGGGAGACAAGCATTCTATTTTCTGGGTCAGACAAATATCTGTTGGGACAATAGATTTGATAATTAATTATTGAACAGTTGACTCATTTATTAACTTATTTGCACGAAATATCAATTGAAGGCCTATTATGAATCTGCCAGATATTGCTCGAAGAACTGAATTTTTTTTTTTTTTTTTTTTGAGACAGAGTCTTGCTCTGTTGCCCAGGCTGGAGTGCAGTGGCATGATACTTGTTCACTGCAACCTCCACCTCCCAGGATCAAGTGATTCTCCTGCCTCAGCCTCCCAAGTAGCTGGGACTACAGGCACCCACCACCATGCCCAGCTAATTTTTGTATTTTTAGTAGAGACGGGGTTTCACCATATTGGCCAGGCTGGTCTCAAACTCCTGACCTTGTGATCTGCCAGCCTCAGCCTCCCAAAGTGCTGGGATTACAGGCGTGAGCCACTGCACCTGGCCAGAAATGAAAATCTTGAGATGAATAAAGCAAAGTCCCCAGCCTCATGTGTGAGGTTTACTTTTCACATGTGTATGCACGTTTATGTGTCTATGTGTGTGTGTGGTTTGTTGATATGAACAATAAGGAGTTATAGAATGTGACAAGTGGTGATAATTGTTCTAAAGAAAAACAAAGTAGGGTGAAGGAATGAGGGCATTGACTTAAAACATTTTTTTTTAATCTTTGAGACGGGATCTTGCTGTTACCCAGGCTGGAGTGCAGTGGTGCGATCATAGCACATTGCAGCCTTGATCTCTTGGGCTTAAGTGATCTTCCCACCTCAGCCTCCTGTAGCTGGGGCTACAGGTGTGTGCCACTATGCCCAGCTAATTTCTTTTTTTTCCACCTGCCTCCCAAGTCACTGGAATTACGGGCCTGAGCCATGACACCCAGCTGGGATAGTTATTTAATACAGGTGGTTGGAGAAGACTTAGCTGGGTGATCTTTGAGTGACATCTAAGGAAGTAGGGACCGAGCTGAGCAAGGGTACCAGCGAGCATCTTGGCAGATGGAAGAAAGAGGAAGTCCGTGGTCTCAGAGGCAAGAGCGTGTTCGGTGTGCTTGAAGAGCACTGAGAAGGTCAAAGTGGTGAGGGCAAAGTAAGGGCGGGCTAGCTTGAAGAAAGGCTGAGGCTGAATCATTTGGGTTTGTAAGCCTTTATAAAGAATCTATCTTTTACCTGGAGTGAGATGGGAAGCAGCCATTTAAGGGCTTTGAGCAGAGAGGTGATGTGACCTATCTTCCATTATCACGGGATTACCCTGTTTATTAAGGAGAGACTGTAGGGGCCAAAGATGGCCATGGCAGCTCAGTTAGAAGGCTATTGCAAGAGCCTAGGAGACACCATGATGCCGATTGGCCTTTAGGCCTATCTCAACTGGGACAAGAGAATTGAGGCGTGGTGGGAGTGGAGCAGGCTGCATGACCAATATTTGGTGATATGGGAAGGATACGTAAGTTTCCAACTAGTGACATGGACACAATAAAGCTTAGATGATACTGAACATCACCAATCCCAACTCCCGGGAAGGTCACCTTGTGGGTCGGGAAGGCTCAGCGGCAAGAGGCTGCAGATGAACCGCTGTCCAGTCCTACTGTTGAGTGGTGCAGCCAGAGTGGGGACATGCCGGGACTGTGCCACCTGGAGACTCTTTCTGGCTACTGAAGACATCCACACACAGGCTCCATGAGAACACTGCGTTTGAAGTCGTGTTACCCAAAAGACATGAGCCACTGCATAGGGTAAGCCAGGGAGGCTGAAATTACCAGCAAGCAGGGTGCTAGAGCTATGGCTGTGCAGAAAGAAAGGCTCACCCTCCTTTCTGGCCACAGCCTCTAGAAGAGCTGGAGCCTGGAGAAGAGAGGAGGGAAGTTTTGAATCAGATATAAAATTGGAAGTTTCAAGGACTGTTCTGAGTCTGAGTGCCTGGAAAGCTGTGGGACCTGCCTAAGATATCATTCACAGCCTGGAGAGGAAGATGCAACAGGGCCAGGTGGAGACACAGTGAATGGCGGGTGGAGGGGGTTCTTTACTGACTCCAGGGGGGTTTCTGCCCTGAAATAAACTGTGTGGTAAACGCCATGAAGGAGCATTGCAAGGTACTCTGGGACCACAGCTCAAGAAAGCTTCCCTTCTCTGGGCAGTCTGGAAAGTTTTCCTGAGAAATCAATACCTAGGCTCAGACCAGTCATAGCAGACATTACTCATAGCAGGCATCACAGGAAAGCACATTCAGGAACAGCCAAGCTAAAGGAACCAAGGCAGGGAAACAAAGGTATTTTTTTTTTTTTTTTGGGGTTGGGGGAAGATCTCAGGGAAAGTCTCCATCCACTACAAAGACAACATGATCACCAAAGGAACTAAAATGTCTTATAGTTTAAAATGCTGCCTTCATCAGTGTGCTTAGAAATTGGCTGGTAAATGTATTTGACCACTTTGGACAAGTCGAACTCTCCTTCTTTATGTTCTATACCAATTTAGAAAAATCTTCCTTATAACTCCAAACATTCTGTATGCAATTTTTTTTTTTTTTTTTTGAGGCAGAGTCTCAGTCTTGCTCTGTTGCGCAGTCTGGAGTGCAATGGCGCGATCCTGACCTTGTGATCCACCCACCTTGGCCTCCCAAAGTGCTGGGATTACAGGCATGAGCCACTGCACCCGGCCTTGAATGCAGTTCTTTTATAAATCTGTTTCGTGTCTATAATTGTTTCCAAGTTACAATTAACCACTTAGTTCTCTCTAGTCTGTGTGTGTATCTCAGAATGACTTGGAGTATTCACTAGATTCATTGAGATCCAATTCCATTAATTGTGTTCCAGAGGTGTGGGTTATGTTTTAGGTTTTAATAGAGGGTTTTATCTCTATAAATGATAACAGCACTGGTTAAAGCTGTCATTGATAATGGGGACCCCAAGATGGGAGTTTATGCCAATGGATCCAATAAGACAGAGTTGGGAAAGGAGGTGGAAGTGAGAAAGACTGGATCTGAGGGAAGGTCTATGTCAGAAAACTAATGAAAGTTTGTTTTGTTTTGTTTTAATTTAAAGGCAGGGGTATCGACATGCAATAAAATGGCTTTGAAAATAGTTTAAAAATGTATTTTGGATTTGGCAGTAGCTTACAGCTGTCTCATGCCTAGTTTTGAGGGACTTTTTGGAGAAGAAAAGAGGGTATGGAGAGGGAAGGAGACCCCAGTGGAAGATCATATGCCCAGTAATGGGGGTTGGGGGCTTCTTTCTCCCCTCTAAGGGGCCTATTACGTAGAAAACCAATCCATCCTTAAGGGATCAAGTGAAGGCATGGAAACACATGTTGGCGTTGAGAACATGAAGGTGAATGTCGCCCTTCTGTCCACCTCTTCTTCCCCAGAGGGTGACTGATCATCCACTGCACCCAGGAGAAGCATTTGTGCATGAATGAGCGAACTCTTTTGTATTAAAAGTGATGATGGTGGGGTTACTGTGACACAACAGGCCAGTGGCCTGTAAAT
Organism: Symphalangus syndactylus; assembly: GCF_028878055.3. Classification (NCBI taxonomy): domain Eukaryota; kingdom Metazoa; phylum Chordata; class Mammalia; order Primates; family Hylobatidae; genus Symphalangus; species Symphalangus syndactylus. Next base: position 154,721,474 of record NC_072426.2, on the reverse strand, counting down.
TCTTCAGTTCTGAGCAGGGCTTCTGGCTTGCAATGCTCCTCCTCTTTGACCCCGTATGCTGGGCTAAACCATAAGGGTTACATTTATTTCCTCACTTTAGAAACCAGAGCAGGCTTTGAGTAGCTGGATCCTTGCTTCTTCCCCTCCCAGTCCTGCCCTGATAATTGAGATCTCCAGGAGCAAAGAGACTTTGTTAGGAAAGATTACCACTAGTCTCAGTGCTTTCCCCAAAACCCCGGGTAGAAAAGCCATGTCTTCATGTTCGTAAAATGCTGTTAGTTTACATTTATAAAGGGGTTATAGAGAGAATTTTGAAAACATATCACAGTCTTGGACAAATCCCTTTAATACCTAAAAACACTTTTAAGAAAATCATCAAAAAGAGTTTTACATACAGAATTCTCAGAATGCATAAGATGCTGAAAATAAATGTTATTCTATAAATGAAATAAATAATATCGTAAGAGTCAGGTTAAATATTGTAGCACTCAAAAAACTATATAGCCATTTATGGTCATTCTTATAAAATAAAAGCTACTAGGATATAAAATATAAATGTCCTCTCCTCTTTGGTGGTTTCATAAAGCTCTGAAATATTTAACAGGATTGATTTCTAATTCCTTTACTTTTGAAAACAGGGGCACACTCAGAAAGACTTGATACAAGTGTAAGATGTACTGAAATAGGATGTTTTGCTCCAAAATTTATATCTCCAACCAGAACCTGTTCCCTCCAGAACGAAATGACATTTGCTATTGAACATTTTCCATTTGTATGGCTCTTTGGCACCTAAAACTCAACATGTTAAAAATGGGCCGCAGTTATGTCTTATTTCAGGAGATGGCATAATGAATCACCTTCAAGCCAGGAATCTCAATGTCATTCTCAAGTCCTTATTTTTTACCTCCCACACCCAACTACTGTACATCCTGCTTCCTAAATCTGGCAGGGTCCTAATCCTGGAAGCAAAAATTCTCATTGTAACTGTGATAAAAGTACATCTTAGTCCTAAAGCCCAATTTTGCCCTCCTTCATTTAGACCTTCTTTAGGAGTGACGTTTTTGATGCATTTCATACACGTGGCTTTCCATTTCTTTCAGGATAAAATGACACATCTGTAATGATGTGTATAAAACCCAGCCGGTGGGGCCCCACTTTCTTTCCCAGACACGCTCTACTTCTATTATAACGCATTTTTCTGTGCTACCTCAAAGACATAATGCCTTTCTTTCTGCAATATTTTTCTCCCCATCTAATTCTGCTAATCAGCTAGCCAACTCCCACTGCTGCTCAGAGACATCTGGGGATGGCTGCGCGAAGCAAGCCTTGCAGCTGCAGGGGTGAGCCACATATTGACATCATGGTCTAAGTGCACGGTGCCTCTCAGATTGGAGAACTAAGCACCAGCACTGCAGTACTGACAACTCTGCTCCATCCTTCAGTTTTCTGCTTAAGCGGCAGTGCCTCAGGGAAGCCTTCTGCACACTCCCTTTCCGCCGTCCCGTGTACACACATCGACACACACTTGGTTAGATCTTGCATTTTATATTTTCACAGCAGCCTGGGCTTCTCCTTTACAGCATTGAACATTTGTAATTATTTGTTTAATGTCTTTCTTCTCCATTATACTGAAAACCCCATAAAGTAAGAATCCCAGCGGTCTTGTTTGCTGTATTCCCAGAGCTTTCCACAGTGTCTAGAACTAGTAGGTGTTCAATAAATAATTCGGTACAGTTCATACCCTATGTGTGAACTCCTAATTTAAAAATATAATGTTATGGAGCCTTAATTGCCCTCCCTTCCAGAGGGTAGAAAGAACATGAGATGAACAAAACCAACAGAAACAGACTCTGGGATATTTATGCATAAGTCCCCTGATATGTGGATGGTTGTCATAGCACCAAAGCTAAGCCAAGAATTGAGGAAGACAGATTTTATCTGGCAACTTTGTCTTTGGAGGTCACTCCTGCACTCAACTTTCATTTATTTATTTTTTTTCACTGCTCAGATGATCATTGTGAGTTTCTGTCTGTTTCTCCCCTTCCTTTCTCTATAATTTGAACCACTTTTATTCTGTGGGTCAGTTAAAGTTAAAGTCATTCTGGTTCTGATTGCTATCTAATCCACAGGGCAGAAAATAACCACGTGACATTTACACATGTAATTGAAGGAGGAATTGATGGTTATTTGGAATGTAATAAAAATTGATGCTAATAGTCATTCATTATGGATAAAAAGGCATGATACACTCTGAAAGTCACTAAGAATGGTATCAGAGTAAGACGAACAATTAGGGCTGACATTAATAAAAAGGAAGTAGCAGAAACCACCTTCTAATTTGTGAAACACAGAACTGGTGCGGGTGTCAGCTTCTAAAGGCCTTATGAGGAGAATCATAACTAGAACTTCTTAGATCAGTTCCTGTTTTCAGAAACACATGACCCACGTACATACATGCACATGCATGCACACACATACAACACATTTATTCCTCCAACGAACATGACAGTTAAAGAGGCAATATCTTTGCTGTTGAATCAACGTCCATTAAAGATTAGTTTTATTTTTATGGTTATGCCTGTTTGGAGGATTACATGTCTACAGAATTTGAAAAGGAAAATGCATATTTTCCATATTGTGGACTGAGAGTCCCCTTAAAACTCATTAACAGTTGCTTGAATTCACAAATTCTATGACTGGTAGCAATGAGGGGAAAAAGCTTTGTATGTTCTGCTGGCAGGATCTACCTTAGGACCAGCTTGATTTGTTAGGGTGAAAATGAGTGACCTGTAACTCATATATTGTAACTCATCTATACGTGTAAGTCTTATTTCTCTTCTTAAGAGATATCAGTGAGAACTCAACGTTGCTGCTTTGTTTTATGTAGGAAAGGCTGGCCACCTCCACGCGCTGACGGCTACTAATGAGAGATCACTTCCTAAGATCATTACTTGAAATAAGTTCCCTTGTAAAAATTAATCTATCGGTGCCACATAATGCAAAATTTCAATTATTCATTCATCTTATTTATTACCCCATATGTAGGGCTTTTAAGCATCTCACTGTCCTGACTTCAGAAGGCATGGTTTTTATGAGCACCGAGAAAGAAATAATAGTTTAATATGCCTCTTCTCTGACACTTAAAATGCTACTTTTTAAAAAGTGCTTTTTCATTTGGAGCATAAATTAAAATGTAATTGTACACAGTTATGATTCCAGTTTACCAGAATAATAAAGAGAGTTAAGAGAAGAGCCAAACTTTATGATTTCAAAACGCTCCTGTACGTGTCCTATTCTTACTTAGTTTTTCTTTGTTCCATGACACACTTGGAATGACTTTGGTCTTTTCTTAAGGCCACACAGGAAGTTTGTATTTTAGAGTAAGGGATCTCTGCTCATGGACAACCTCATCAAAGAGTTCAGTCCAATTCTACTTAATTCAACAAATATTTTCCAAGTACCTAATATGTACATAGCACTGTGCCTATTGAACTCTGGCTGAAAGTAGCCATCTCACAAATGTTTGCCCCTGGCCACAAGGGAGGCTAAAGTGGCCAATGAATGGCTAAGTGTAAATGCAATACTTGTGGCCTCATGTTACCTGGTCAGTAAGTGGCATCTTTATTCCCAAGTGCAGCTCATTAACAGCACCTATTCATCTGGTGTCATTAGGAATAATTTATATTATAATGGGGTGAATAAGAACCCCCCACCCCATGTGATTGTAGTTATCTTAGGCTGTCAGTTGTAAGTTCTCATGTCTCCTGAAAGGATTTATGCCTCTAGTATTTACACCACCCACGTCTATTTTCCTTGAGTTTTCTGTTTGAAGTTAATCCTTCTTACTGAAGAGAATGGAAGCAAAACATGAACTGAGCAGCTCTTCCTTCTCTGTTTTCTGTTAACACTGCACTGTCATCGTCCGAGAGCAGTTCTCTCATTTCCTTCTGGATTCTAGATCTAAACAGATGGGAAGGCAGACCCTTTTCCCTTGTCTGTACCATTTCTCATTTGTTTTTGCTCATGCCTTTGGACATGTAGGAGAGGCACTGCTGGGGAGGAACAAGGGGAGCAGAATCTCCACTGCACTAACAGCTGTAAGATCTGGCTTCTAATCCCCATGCTGCCTTTCCCAACAGTAGAGCATTGGGCAAGATGTTTTATCCCTTTTGAACCTCAGTTTTTTCACCTGTGAAATGGGTTCAATAATCTCCGCTGTGCCTTCCTCACAGACAGGAAAATATAAATAAAAGCTCTTTAAACATTTTAAAGTATACTAATCTTATTTATGCTACTCATTTACTGTTATAGACATATATTTATATCAACTATATATATGCATGCAGATATGTGTGTGTATATACACGTATGTGTGTGTGTGTGTGTGTGTGTGTGTTTGGTTATCAGCCCTTCATTCCACATTTCAGCCTTTTTCTTCCTTGATGGGCAGCCCCTCAGGGAAGGAACCTGAGCAGCGTGTATACACACTTGCACTAGGGGGCAGCATTGCACAGTGGTGGAGAGCGCAGGCTTTGCAGCCAGGCTTTCTGGGATGGAATTCCACCTCCTCCGTGAAATACCTGGGAAAGTGACTTAACCTCCCTCAGCCTCACTTTCCTTATTTGTAAAATGAGGTGAATAATTCAATCTACCGCGTAGGATTGTTATGAGGATTAAATGATTTAATGCTCATAAAGCACTTCAAATTGTAACACTAGTAAGAAGGCAACAACTCTTAGCTATTCTTAGTGTTGTTACAGAGCAAAAAGTCAATCATTTAGCCCTTCCTGTGCTTTGTGAGTCTCATTTACAAGAGAAGGTCGTAATTCTTATCTCTAAGTCTCTTCAATTTTGTTCACCCGAAGTCTATAGTGTCACAGCACTGTGCTAGAGTGTCCCTTTTCTACTTATCAAGATAGAACTTATAATAATTTTCTTTAGGATCAAAATAATAATTTTATGCTACTACTTGATCTGAAAGTCATTGATTATTATAAAGAGTCCTGCGTAGAAATTAGATAGCTTTATTTTTAAATGTCATTTTGGGTGGGCTCTATACCAAAAAGTAAACGTCCAATATAAAAATATGTATATTAAGTATCTATTTTATAAAAATAGAAAATTTTAAATTACAGAATGTTTTCATTTGACAAAATAATTTCATTTCTATTTTTTTCCTAAAGGTAATCAGAGATGTATGTAAGGATTTATGCCTTACACAGAGAATTTTATCCTCCTTTAACCCCCCTTTTAAAAAATTGTTTTAAAAAAGGAAACAATTTTTAGTACACTGTGGTACATCCATACAATGGAGTATTGTTCAACCATTAATATGTTTTTAAAGAACATTTGATAACTCAGAAGTATTTATAAGTTTAAATGAAAGAAAAGGTAATTTACAAACTGCTTTATAGAGTAAAATGCCAAATGTGTGTACATATATTATATTAAAAGAAAAAAAGACTACAAGCAAATGTAACACAACGTAAAATACAATTTTCTTGGTGGGAGAATTATGAATGTTTCTATTATTATTTTATTCTGAAGATGAATACACACATTCATATATACATATATATTTATACTTGTGTTTTTCACATTTTCATTCTGTTATCCTTTCATAAAAAAAAAAAAAAAAAAACCTGGCCGGGCATAGTGGCTTGAGGTCGGGAGTTTGAGACCAGCCTGGCCATGGCAAAACCCCGTTTCTACCAAAAATACAAAAATTAGCCAGGCATGGAGGCTTGTGCCTGTAATCCCAGCTGCTTGGGAGGCTGAGGCAGAAGAATCACTTCAACCTGGGAGGCGGAGGTTGCAGTGAGCCGAGATCAAGCCACTGCACTCCAACCTGGGTGACAAACCAAGACTCTGTCTCAAAACAAAACAAAAACAAATAAAAACACCCAAAAACCTGATATTAAATATCTCAACTTTTTAGCTCATTATGTCTTCAGACAGGTAAAACAAAATGCTTTACTGGGAATCCATTTACAAAAAGTCATTAAAAATAGCTGAATTAAAAGTTAAAAACTTTTAAAATCATTCATCTGTGAAATCACATTTAATGTTTTCCAGACATAAAATAGACATTCATGAAAACACTTTGTACATTGGAACTTTTTTGCAATTGTGGACCTAGCAGCTGGTCTCTGTGCAAACACAACAGCACTGACTGGTCGCACAGGGGGCCAGAGGAGTGGCCTTCAGCAGGGTGGCTGCAAGGTCCCAGGGCTAAGTCACTGAGCAAGGAGGACCAAGTTGGGAAGGGCCGTAGGATCAAGACAGAGACAGCACTTGGCCGTGAACTTTATTTCCTAACTGAACTATAAAGATACTAAAATGTTTTTACTACTACTCAAAAGAGAGGTAATAGACAAATTGACTCAGAGACTGATAGAGAGAAACTCAGAGAAAAAGGGAGACAGCCACGTGCTGGAGAGAAATTTACAGAATAGAGAGTCTCCAAGGAAGACAGAAGAAATTAACTGCTATTAATCTATACATAGCTCTCTCTGTAATAGTCTCAATTCCTCTTAACCAATCCTATAGTTATGAAGTCCCAATTACAAATGACAAGAATCACCGCCACCATCACCACCATCACTGCCACCACTACTACCACCACAAAAAAATCTCAAAACATTGTTAAGAGTAAGTGCCCTCAGAGTGCAAAGGACTAGAGCATGCACCTACTATGGCACCCCAGATGGATAGATAAGATGAACCCCTTAATCAATGACAATTGAGCAAAACCTGCTCCTACTCCTGTTTGGCTGAGCTTTACGTTTGAATCGGATTATAAAACTTCCAGTGTCTCCTGGCTACAACCTAAGCAGATACAGTGAAGTGAAATTGATACTCGAAGGAAACAAGCCACACTGCTTTGCTTGTCAAATATGGGTTTGACAGGGTCAAAATACAAAGCTGGTAGATTTTACACTTTGTACATTTTGAGGTCTTCATTCCTCACTCACTAGTTTGCTGGTTTGTTTTTTTTTTAATTGGATTTTTTGGTTAAAAATTATAAAGCAAAAATGATTAAATTCCATCAAACTCGTCTTCTTAGAAGGTTGAAAGAATGATTTCCTTCAACCAGGGAAATGGGCCAATCGTTTAAATTCACGATTATGACAAAGGAAAATAACAGTGAAACATTCCATACTCCAATGTCTGTTTCCTTGGACTTGTTAGAGTCATACTGCTAGTGAATATTTTGGTTTAGAACTGTCCGGGAAAGCTGAATGCAGAGATTCTAGAAAACATGCTTCTCTCAAACCTCCTGTATTTACATTATTTGGTTACGATCTATTGTGCTTTGCTTTCTTCCACTAGAAAAAAATCAGCCCAGGCAAGGGCTGACATTTCCTTAGCAGGCTGGAGCACCACACCACTTAATTACCCACAGGGAGATGTGAGAAGCAGCGCGTGCAAAGTTTAGTTCTGCCTGAGGGCACTAACCCAGCTGCCCCCATTAGTATGTGGTAAGAAGACCTGCCAGGCCACAGCTCTTGACTGCTACATTTGAGAAAAGAAGATTTGTATTCAATAAGCTGGTCAACCCCAATTTTGTTCTAAAATGTCTATACAATAGAAACATTCTAGTTATACAAAAATGAAAAAACACAGGGGGAAAAGGTAACAGGCAAAGGGTTATTACAAAGGAGCAAACCATCAGGATTTCTTGACATAAATGTTCCATAACATTAGGAAGAATGATACACAATTGAGGTCTACCGAGTGAACCCTGGCAATTAATCTCCACTCAGTTAGCAGCTCCTCAGCCCCTTCAAAAGTCAGGGGGAGATACGATTTGAAAGCTTCACTTTTTGCCCTCTATTCTTCTGGTTTTTTTTTTCTTTCTTTTTTCTTTTTTTTTGAAACAGGGTCTTGCTCTGCCGCCCAGGCTGGAGTGTAGTGGCGTGATCTCGGCTCACTGCAACCTCCACCTCCTGGGTTCAAACGATTCTCCAGCATAGCTGGACCACAGGTGTGTGCCACCACACCTGGCTAATTTTTGTGTTTTTAGTAGTGACGGGGTTTCACCATGTTGGCTGGGCTGATCTGGAACTCCTGGCCTCAAGTGATCCACCTGCCTCGGCCTCCCAAGGTGCTGGGATTACAGGTGAGAGCCACCGTGGCTGGCCCCTCTTCTGCATTCTTAATTAGCATTGACCTGTCAAACTTTTGATATTCTGTTTTTAAACAACTGCTTAAAAATCTGCATTAAACAATAGGTTCATGTTTGAACCATGAATGTCATATAATCAAGCAATTTCTTCTAATCATCTGGTGTTAGGGAAATACATTTTTAGCTCCCAGTGAGAGTCATGTGCATACCTGAAGCTTGGCAAACCACAGTGAAAACTTCTAAGCCTTCAAGACTTGCCAGGGATTCAGGGTGCGTGGTCCGAGGAGAGGGACTGGCTGAAAGGAACCGCGCAAAATTCTGACCCACAGCCTTTCCTCTTTTCCTCCCCTCACTTCCCATCTACTCTTTACCCCCTACCCGGTAAACCAACCTCCAAGCACAGAAAACAAAACAGAATGGATTAATGGCCCCTGTTCTGTTTCGTTATTTATGCCCTTCTCACGTACCACACTAACCAAGGGATGCTCTTTGATGATTATATCTCCAAAGAACATTACTGTGATCATGGTATGTGCTGGGGAACCATAGATAATTAATCAGTCAAACTGAGAGATACGGATAAGTATAACTTTTGGATTTTGTAAAAGTAAATTTAATGCATAAAACCTGCTAGGAACTGATTAATCAAATAGCCTCTTTACTCATAGTTAAATCAGGGCATGTACCACAGCTGGCTGCAGACCCATGCCTTCATCCCAAAGACGCTGAGTTCACTTTTGCTTCATTTAAGACTTTCGTGTCAATTCCAATAGCAAAGGTATTTGCTAACGAGGTTTGCCTGGTATGGAAGTTTTTGTTATTCTAATCAATCCATTAGGAAATAAGCAACCAACTTATCTGACGTATTTTCTACTCGCCTTGTGAGAAACTGGTGATTGTCGCATCCACATTTCTATTTGTGAAGTGGCGGTGAAAACAATTCCATACTCCTACACTCCCCCAAAACCATGGAAATCACTGGAAGTGCTGCTCTCCCACGTTTTCACAGGTTAATCTTTATAAAGAAAAATTTGCATGATTTCCATGTTAGTGTTTCGTGGATTATAAAGAAGCTAACCACCTTTGTCTTCTATAGCAGCGAGCCACGTAGAATTCTGTGAGTGTAAGATGGAGAGGAAAAAGGAAGAGAGAAGTGAATGGCCTTTTGTTTCTTAAAAAAAAGGAAACCAACAAAGACTTGTTTCCTTTTCCCTTTTTGTCAAATGAAAGCTCTTCAGAGATGATTGAGCTCTTGTATGCTACTGTTTGAATCCTGTAGGATGGTTTTCTGTGTAGCTTTGCTCTAAGTACACCAAAGGACGCAGATACTTCTGAAGGTTACAACTACTTTGTGGTGCATAGGAGACCTGTCTGAAGATTTCTGATCCTTGGGAGAAGAACATCATACTCTCCTCTTGGTTAGAGCTTGCTTTAAGGAAACACATTTGGATGCCAGTTTATCAATTTGCTGTAGAAGGGGAGGGCCAGGGACATTTGGGAACAGGTAAATCAAATTCCAGAAGTATCTGAAGAAAAGTGACACCCAGAGAATGTACAATCCCATTTTCTGATGGTGCAGGCTTGTTTGCCACTGAGATAGCCTTGACAACGGAATGAGGGCTGAGTTTCTATTTCTAGTCCTTTCACTGTCCCTGACCCTCCCTGGCTCTCTCACTTTGGTCTTCATGTTACCCCTGGAAAACTTTATTTTATTTTAAAATGTTTTATTTCATAGCTCATAAAAAAGTTTGTATGTACTAGACTCAAGTAAATAGAAAGGCAGCTTTCACACTCTGGGGACTGTTGTGGGGTGGAGGGAGGGGGCAGGGATAGCATTAGGAGATACACCTAATGCTAAATGACGTGTTAATGGGTGCAGCACACCAACACGGCACATGGATACATATGTAACAAACCCGCACGTTGTGCATATGTACCCTAAAACTTAAAGTACTATAAAAAAAAAGAAAGGCAGCTTTCAATCACAAATCAGGTAGTAGTTTTTCAAACTCTGCTGTGGAAGCATATTTAATACACTCATTTGAATGTTACACATAAATAATTTTAACTATGCAGTCCAAGTTCTGGGTTTTGTATTAGATCTGCATATATAATAAGACACTTGTGGTCAAATTTTGAGATTGGCAAAGCCAATTTCAAGCTGCTTATATTTTGAGTACAGGCTTCACTAGTACATGATGTTAAACTAACAAAATAGTGACCTTCCAAGAGGTCTTTGTCCCATGCTCACACATTTGTAATCTGAGTCCATTTGCGATTTCCCTTCTTCTACAATGTTCAAATTATAGTAGTTATGCATTGAGTTCCCTATGCATCCTACCCATCTCCTTTATCTCAGCCTTCTCGTACTTTGCCATTCTCTTCTTTCTGGAAATAACCAGCACAACAATTCCAGCAACAATTGCTATCACCACAACCACAACAACAGCATAAACACCAGCTTTTAGAGCCTGCATTGAAAATTCAGGTCCATTTTTATCAACATAATAAATTAGAGTTTGACCAGGATCCAGATCCAGTTGTTCTCCATTTACTCTCAGGTCCATTTTCTTAGAAGAATGAAACAAGGATTCACTTTTAACATCTTTTTCAAAATAATGAGCCACATCAGCTATGTCCACATCATTCTGCATTTTGGTTCTGAAAACTATGGTTACAACATAGTTGGAGACCTCAAGAAGAATAGATGCTGGATTTGTCTATCTATTTCTCCAACTTTACTGGCTTTTTAATATCAGTTCAGTGCTACAAGAAATATCAAATCCTTACATTTCTAACCTTAATGAAAGACATATCGCAACAGTTTTTCTAATAATCACCATTTCTAAAAGCAAGACGTTTAGAAAAAAGGTTGGAGGCTCTTTCTGAAGATCTGCTTGATGAATCAGGGTGTAACCGAGTAATTTTCATAAGATCATTCTAATCATGTCAGAACATTTTAGAAGCTTGAGAACAGATAATAAAAGTAACCTCTCTCTTTGACCATGTGTACAAGCACAAAATGTCCAGCTTTAAAGAGTACTGTTATGATTTTTGAAAGATCTTCTTATTGATGTGAAATTATGTTGAGTATAACATGGTGCTATTTTAAGTATAATGAGGTATCTGCTCTATAAATAGCACCCAGCCTGAGTAATACACTGTCTCCACATTGGCTTCTATTTTTTTTTGAGACGGAGTCTCGCTCTGTCTCCCAGGCAGGATGGCAGTGGCGCGATCTCGGCTCACTGCAGGCCCCGCCTCCCGGGTTCACGCCATTCTCCTGCCTCAGCCTCCCTAGTAGTTGGGACTACAGGTGCCCGCCACTGCGCCCGGCTAATTTTTTATACTTTTTTAGTAGAGACGGGGTTTCACCGTGTTAGCCAGGATGGTGTTGATCTCCTGACCTCGTGATCCGCCCGCCTCGGCCTCCAAAGTGCTGGGATTACAGGCTTGAGCCACCGCGCCCGGCCCACGTTGGCTTCTTAAGTGACTTTAGCAGATGCAGATAGAATGGACCATTTCATACATGCTTGGTGATGACTGACATGTGGGAAGAAGGGAGGAGAATCGCAAGCAAAGCACGGCAGTGCTGAGGAAGGGAGAGAGTAGCTTGTATTTACAGTTAGAGACTAGTGTATTCATGGGGATGGTCAAAGTGGTTCCAGTGTTTTAAGGATATTGTTGCCCACAATATAACCTTTTATCCTTGAGTTACGATTATGCATGTCAAGACAGTCTATATCCTTCAGTAGAGGAGACAATACGAAGCGAAACGGGAAACTTCTGTATAAAATCGATCATTCATTACACATCTCATCAAAATAGCTTCACATTTCACCTTTACAAGTAAACTGTTTCAAGTAACCTTACTGCAAGCCATTTTTGTACACCAGACCGTACTTAAAAAGCTTATGTATTTAACTAGAACTAAAGAAAGCTAATGGCATTGGTAAGAGTTATTTTTGCTCAGAGCAGCTCATAACAAAGAGCGAGGAAGCACATCTGAATGAAGAAGCTGCCGTACTCCTCCAGGTTGCAATCCGCCTGAGTCTTACAGGACGCAGTTCAAGTGTTGTAGAAGGTGCTCAAGAGACGGGGCGCCAGGGTCTCAGATGTAAAGAGCTGAATCTTGCTTTAGCCCATGGCTGCTCAAATTAAGCCTTTTGATTTAATCTGAAGTATTCGGAGAAAAAGCCCTGGTGGTATGGGCTTCCCATTGAGGAGAGCTGTATTGCTGAGCGGCTGAGAGCTCTGGGGAGACCTACGCACAACAGAGGAACACATTGTGGCATGCCCTCTGGGATTTTCTCTTTCCTATATGTTAATGAAGATTAAAGTGTAAGAAAGTGCAGGCATCAGTGGAACAGATAATTAATGATGATTGATGATTTACTTTTAATTTATGCCACATGATTAATTCAGGTAAAACATGCAGATGCTTGGAACTTCTGGGGTCGTGAAATTGTTGAGCGTTCAACATGGACTGAACGACAGTCTACACCAAAGTCTGCATTTGGGGTCCGATATTATCCATATCTTCATTTTCATTAGGTAGATATTGAAAGAGAAAGCTCCACCTGTTCAAAAGAAAAGACTTTTCTTTTTCTTTCAGGATTGATTTTTTTTTCACCTCTGCTATTCTTTTATTTCCTGAAAACCTTTGCTCCTTTCTTGGGCAAAGCTACTTAAATGGTTTTCGTGGTTATTTCCTTACAAAAACTACAGGTTTTTCTTCTTTGCTTTATTTTGTTTTGCTTTTTTTGATGCATAGTTACTTGTCTAATTGTTATAAAACTGTCTTTCAGTCATGTGTCTTTCAGTCTCCTTAGAGATATATGTACACATGCACGCACGCACACACACACACACACACACACGCAGGTACCCCATGACACGTGCAAAGGTGAAAGAGTGGGAGCAGTATCTCCTGGACAGAAGTATTCCAAAATTCAGGCCATCAATCCAGCAGAAGGAAGCACATCAGCATTTTCTCCCTTCCGCCAGTGCAGCGCGGCTTCCCACGGCGCAGGATGCTGCTGTACTGTGCAGAAGAGGTGTGTCAGTGCCACATCAAATGACAAGGCTGTTTACAAGTGGTAAATTTAAGGCCTTTATGGCTCCTCAGAGTTTATCTCTCTAAGGATGGCAAAGCTTGGAAAGAGTAGAGGATTTAGGGCCTTGCCACCATCTTGTAGAAAAGCTTAATGCTTCATTTGCTAACCCAGAACCCAAAATGACTTCAGTGGCCAGGCAGCCTCACAGGCCTGGGTTCCACGTGGGTATTTTTTTGCTGCAAATATTGGGAAATAAGAAAGAAATTCTGACTTGAGCAATTCTAAACCTTCCATGTGCTGAATGAGTCATGTGGGTATTGTCTGTTTGATTCCTACAGGCTTTGCTAAACTTCCTTCACTGAGGTTTGCTTTCCAACAGCCTCTGCTTATTGTGATCTTTCTATTTTTCAGAATTTTATGGCTTAGAGGCACTGACACTGAAATTCAACCGCTAACACTCCTCCACCCAGTCCCCCGAACAATTTCAAAAAAGTCAGCAATATATTAATTACATGTAACGAGTATTTTCATTTCCATAAATGAAAACATGATTGGTCTAACACTAAATAAAAATGATATAACAACAATCTATAAGCTTAAAATTATTCAATATCACATCACAATCTCCGAATAGTTCATCTGATCCAACATAATTATGCCTCTCAAAAAGCCTTAAGTAATCATAATTATAGCATTTTTATTTTTAAACTCACGTGTTTTGTTTTGATGTAAACAGTAATGGGGAATAAAACATTTTTCTTCTGATAGAACTAACAGAAGATACGCAAAAGAGAATAGAAAAGACTACTTTTAGCATAAAACCAATTTGTACTAATTATGAGAATAGCTACAACAATGCTCTAATAAGTTATATTTTCAGAGAAGAAAGAGTAAATATACATTTGGAAATCTTTATTCATAATTAAGTTACATCCTGCAGCTCCCAAACACACATCTTATATCACAGAGCACCACACGATCTCTGCCTCACTCCGTTTTTCTTTTATTTTTTTGCCTTAGCTTTCATCGTTGCTCTCACTTCCCATATCCTGCTGGTACAGTAAGTTTTCACAGTAAGGAGGTGGTTTTCCACTGGATGTACTTGCCCAGCTGCAGATTTCCAGTCTAAAAAGCTGCCACAATCTCCTTAGTCAAAGCTAGCAAATATTTGCGTTTTCCCCAAGTTAAACATATTTTTTTTTGTTCCTCACCAGTTTTGAGGTTTAATGAAAAACAAACTCTTTTATTAATCTCCCTGCTAAACCTTGTATCTTGATGAGTATTCAATGTATTTAAACAGCTCACTGTCCGTATTGTGCTATGGGCAGTTAGAACCCAGGTGCTTTGTTACGTAACTGGAACCTTGGATAGGAGAGTACGATTCTCCCTGTGTGGCTGGAACCACAGTGCTCTGTCATTCATGGACATACAGGAATATATTTATCAGTATGGATTATATGTGTCTAGGAAGGATTTTCACAAACACTTTAGCATTATAAAAACCAAGCCCTGGCCAGGCACAGTGGCTCACGCCTGTAATCCCAACACTTCAGGAGGCTGAGGCGGGTGGATCACAAGGTCAGGAGTTCGGGACCAGCCTGGCCAATATGGTGAAACTCTGTCTCTACTAAAAATACAGAACATTATCCGGGCATGGTGGCACATGCCTGTAGTCCCAGCTACTCAGGAGGCTGAGGCAGGAGAATCACTTGAACCCAGGAGGTGGAGGTTGCAGTGAGCCGAGATCGCGCCACTGCACTCCGGCCTGGGTGACAGAATGAGACTCCGTCTCAAACCAAACCAAACCAAACAAAACAAAACAACCACAACAACAAAAAAAACAAGCCCTATCTAAACCTAAGAAATGCCATTAAGCAAAGAATATATAACATCTTGTCAAATTCTAAATCTAATTATATTTTTAAAGGCTCAAAAAAAAAAAAAAAACCAAACCCGCATGCTGACAGTTTACATATCCGTTAGTGAGGAATACCCAGTCTAAATTTTTTACCACAAAAGCTAATGACCCTGTTAACTCTAATTTGTTTACTCACCAGTCTGGAACAGTTTCTTCCACAGGTACCTCTTTCATGTTCAAAATTAAGCTTCCTAGAGGCTTCAGAAATTAAATGCTAACGGAGGTCAATTATACAACCGTTGCCTAAAGACAGGGATTGCCACTCCCATGTCGCTTTAAATTGACTACTTTCTTTCCCTTGATGAACAGATGAACACAAATACAACAAGATTACTACACAACACGTGTTAAACCCTCCTCCTGATTTGCTTGGATGTGATGGATAGCTTTGAATAAGTGTACCTGAGCGTGCTGGAAAGGGCTTAATTAAAACCCAGAAAAATAGTCAGTGCTGGTTCCTTAGGTGAAATCTGAAATATACACCAAAATATTATTCAAACCGAAACAAACCAAAATGAAAGGGCATGTTTGATCAACATAGAGAGTTATTCTATTATCACTTGCAAAGCCCCGTGTGGGAGAAAATTTGGTACACAGGATAGTGTGTGTGAATCATTCAGATTTTTCCCTATGGTTCAGACATCAGCGCTATTATGAAATAGTTGTGAAGTGGAAAAAGCATTCTGCTTATTGAAAAATAAATGAACAAACCAATTGTAAAACTACTGGGATGTGCTAGGGGAATAAACCCTACCGTAGAGTCCTGTAGCATTTCTGTAATAATTGGTAACAAAAGCATTTTGCAGAGGTACAGCCTGGCTCTGCAGGGCCAGTGCTAACTTCTATGCTTTCTTTTCAGGCTTAACACAATTTCTCTGTCCCCACCTTTTATGGGTACCTATTCTCTACACTCTGGGGCCATCTCCTTCCCAGATAGGAGCTTTATTTGACTTTGGAAAAGATTAGTGATTCAGAAATAGACATTGCACGTATCGTTCCAGAGGCTGAAAACTGAGTAAGATAGTGTCAATTCCTCATAAAATAAGAAAATGGGCAACAGGTTGAAAAGGCCTCATCATCTGCTTCTAGAACAGTCTTGTCCTCCCCTCCATCTCTTACTGAGCCTGAGGGATTTTTTTTTTTTTTTCAGTTATTTCCAATTTCTGTTTAGTTACATTTGTTAAGGATATAATTGTCACTCTTTGGCTGTTGAATACATGACAGTGTACAAAGCAGAGTATAAGCCCAGGATTTTAAGGGGGCATTACAATGGCTGAACAGTGGATCAGTACAGAAAAGGGTAGTGTTTGAGTGTAGAGCCTCTGGAATCAGGCTGCAGAGATTGGAATCCCTACTCTGTCACTTGATAAGTGGGTCTGGGCCTAGTTCTTTTATCTATAAAAGGGAAATAATAGTAATATTTACTCCAAGGTGTTAAATGAAGCCATACACATACAATGGTTAGGATACAACCTGGCACGTAGTAAAAGGCTCATAAATATTAGTGACTTTTTTTTGTTTTGTTTTTTGAGATGGAGTTTCGCCCTTGTTGCCCAGGCTGGAGTGCAACGGTGCGATCTCGCCTCACCGCAACCTCCGCCTCCCGAGTTCGAGCGATTCTCTTGCCTCAGCCTCCCGAGTAGCTGGGATGACAGGCATGTGCCACCACACCCAGCTAATTTTGTATTTTGGGGATGGGGTTTCTCCGTGTTGGTCAGGCTGGTCTCAAACTCCCAATCTCAGGTGATCTGCCCGCCTCGGCCTCCCTAAGTGCTGGGATTACAGTTGTGAGCCACCGTGCCCACCCATGACTAGTATTATTTTGGGGCCTGGAACGAAGTATCTAGCTCTTCAGTCTATGCTCTCATTCCCTCACAGAATGTGCTTTTGGGTCTGATTCCCTTAGCCTTAGCTCTTTCTTTTTATAAAAAAAAAAAATATTTTGTATTTTAAGTTCTGGGGTAGATGTGCAGGTTTGTTTCATAGATAAACATGTGCCACGGTGGTTTGCTGCACCTATCAACTCATCACCTAGGTATTAAGCCCTGCATGCATTAGCTATTTTTCCTAATGCTCCCCCCTCCCCTGACCCCATCCCCCAACAGGCCCCACTGTGTGTTGTTCGCCTCCCTGTGTCCGTGTGTTCTCATTGTTCAGCTCCTACATATAAGTGAGAACATGCAGTGTTTCGTTTTCTGTTTCTGCGTTAGTTTGCTGAGGATAATGGCTTCCAGCTCCATCCATGTCCCTCCATGTCCCTGCAAAGGACATGATATTGTCTCTTTTTATGGCTGTGTATTATTCCATGATGTATGTGTACCATATTTTCTTTATCCAATCTACCATCGATGAGCATTTGGGTTGATTCCATGTCTTTGGTATTGTGAATAGTGCTGCAGTGAACATAAGTGTGCATGTATCTTTGTAATAGAATGATTTATATTCCTTTGGTATATTCCCAGTAAGGGGATTGCTGGATCAAATGTTATTTCAGGTTCTAGATCTTAGCTCTTTCTTTATAAGATTCAGAACAATGTCTCATCACGGAACAAACAGTGAGGAGGTGATGGAGATGCAGCAAAACCACTGAGTTATAAGGAAGAGGTATTTAACAGTGGCACAGGAAAAGTATTAGGACATGAATATTTTAAAGAGTCAACTGGAGTCATCTATTTTAACCCCTAGACACAATTCGGACTCTCAAGCCACTATTTGGACTTCTGCTTAGAAGAGTACACTTAAATGTCCCTTTCACCATTTTTGGGACTCGACTCTGATAATGGGGCAGCACACATAGGCAGCAAGCAGAAAACAGGAAAAGAGACAGTGTGCTAAAGATAGGCCTTTCCTGGGTATCTGTGGCAGATGTTTTTAATACATATTGGAGAAGGGTCCTAGAAATACAGCCTTAGGAACATTTTGCTTCAAGTATGAGCAAAGGAGAAGGACAATGATCTTCAGTGAATGCAATAAACTCTAATGCAAGAAATGACAAGTCCAACCTGTCCCAACCATTTGCAACGATGAGAGCAAAGAGAACACAGTAAGACATGGCAGAAATGATGTTTCCAAGTAGAAAAATGTGAGCCAGGGGTAAACAGAGGCAACTCCTTAATCATTTGCACAAACTAAAATTTTTCATACACTTTGTTGTAAGAGAACTGGAACTTGATGTGTGAGCCCCACTACATATTGTAGAAAGTTGGTTGTACGCAGTTATGCATATGAAAGTTTCATGCAATTAAAGGTTGCCTTTAACCAAAAACTGACTTGGACTTCAGCCCTGGCTGTACCACTTGTTAATAAAGCCAGTCTTTAGAGAATTCACCTAACATCGTTTGGCCTCAGTTACCTTACATATAAAATAGGGATAACCAAGACCTGTCTCACAAGTATGTTCCAAGGTGTCGTTATAATATATGGGAAATGCCTAGTGTGTTGCCTGAAATTTCCATTCCATATCCATTCTTCAGCCCTCCCGAGCGGCTACCATGCCTCAGGTTTTGCAGTAATAAATGTCAGAATGTTTAGTAAATTACCTTTCATTCACACTCTGAAATGTACTAAGCAGATGGTTTTGTTTTTTTCTTAGACTTTGCTATAGTTATAGAACTGAGGAGTCACGAACAGCTGCCATTTTGACCAGAATCCCCCATCTTGCCCTAATACACCTTCGCATGCTGCCTCAACAAGGCTCATTGCTTCAAAACTATAGTATTCTTACAAATATTTGCAAAGCCAAATGAGCTAATGTAAAACTCCATAAATGAAAAAATCTCATACATTTTTATAAAATTCAAGGGAAAATATAATTATCTGCTACTTATTTTATTTCACTTTTTTAAACAGGAAAATTTGTAGCAAAAGTACAGATTAGACTGAGTTGAAGAAAAGAGTTAAATGCTCTGAATATATGACAACCTTTCCTCCACACCTGGAATTTTCAATATGATGTTAATGAGGGAGGCACAGAGTAAGTCAGTGAACCAAAGCTTTAAACTTTTTAAAAGAATTTTAACTGTAATGACAATTTTAAAAATGGAATTAAAAAGTTTATGTCTTCACAGTAACATATAACACTGTTGTGGAAAGAGTCGGAGTTATAAATAAGAGTCAAAATCTTCAAAATCTCATTTGAATTAGGTTTTTGAAGGATTAAAAGCGTTTACTGTTTTCCAAACTCTAAATTCTCATTTCATACAATTAAAAGACATATTATTTACTATGGATTGACAGGATTATGTGTGTTGTGCTTGTGGTATTTCTTTATTTCATGTTTTTAAGTATTTATATGTCTCTTAGTTGAGGTGGAAAATTATTTTCTAGTAAACTTTTTAAAAGTCAGCTTTGTTTCTCTAAAAGGAAAAGGAATAAAAGAAAACCTGTCTCATGCTGTGGTGTGAACCACCCCTTACCAAGAGCTAGCCTACATCAAGTGGCTGGTTTTAGGTGGTTGTACTGAGGATGTTTTTAAACGGTATGAACTTTAGGAACGATTACAGGGACAAGAAAACAAGCGACAGGATTAGATGCAGGGAGGACCTACTGTTAAAGCCTCAGCTGTTTTATGACGATGTGAAGATTTTCTTTTTAAATAAAAAGCTCATATTTTGTGTACAGTGTGGAAGCAGAGATTTGAGGTTATTTATTGTATGTTTTATAAGGCCAGAAGTTTGCAATACGATGCTCTCTTATTGTTCCCGTCTTTCTGGACTTAATATAAGCTTGTTGGGACTATTTCCTTCCTTTTCTTTATATTTTTTATGGTCACAACTAATTGAAACAAATTGCACTGACTTTTATCTGAGTTTTCTAGGTTAGTGTTGGTGTGAAACGGATCTAAACCCTGAGGGCTTCCGGTTACATTTCTAAGGAAATTTTGATTGAATTCTAGTTGTTCTGCTTCTAGCTGGTAAAAGTAGAATATATAATTTCTACAGAAATTCTGAAAAGTAAAAATATTTTTAAAAGCCTATAAGATCCTTGCAGTTCCCTTGCATGTGAATATTTATATTGCTTTGATTTTTTTTTTTAATTATGAATGATTGAGAACTTGGCAATGAGAGCCCTCCGAACAGAGCACAGAGTTTAGCAGGCAGAAGATGCTCCAGAACTATAGGCTAAATGACTCAAAATGGTATAAATAACACCACAAAAAAAGGCTCAGAGGAATGTCTACTATAGACAACTTTTTGTAAACCATGGAAATGTCCTCCTTAAATGTGTAAGTTGCAGAAAAATGTAAAGAAACATTGTCTATATAATAGAGATTTAATGCATTTAAATACCCTTGCCCATTTGTTTCCTTACATTTTGCTTGTTCTAAAAAACAATTATAGTCTCAAAAAGAAAGCACAGACACTTAATTAGGATCATTCTGCAGCTGCTCCTTAATAAATCAAGATGATAAATATGTGTCTAATATGCATTCTGGGCTATTTCTAATCTAAATGAGTCTAGACTTGTGCACCTGATGCATTACATAGGAACTGGAGGGCAAATTAAAACTATGATAGGAGAGTAAAATGTACTTCACTATTTATTATTTATGTTTGGTTGTTTCCTATAAAAACACTTTTAAGTGCCATAGATAAGCTGGTTCACAGACTGCGGCAGAAATATGTTCTGGTTTCAAACGCAGGTGGAAGCACAGGAGCCTGGGTGAAGAATGAGTTAGCGACGAAGTGGGATTTAGATATGTTTGTAATCATTGAGACTTTCCAAAAAGAAGTGAACTTTCATATTAAAAATGTAAAGGAGGAAACTGTAGCTGAGCTACCAGACAGCATGAAAGTCTGAGTTACAATAATTCATAAACACACACTTTATGTAACAAAGATACATCAATTCCACACTCTTCTTCGCTCTTCCATGGCATTTTCTTATTAAGAAAAAAAGAGGGGGCACTGTTTCTACTTCTGGCACCTGCAAGCTGCTGCGCTATGCTTTGGGAATATAGAGAAAAAATGTGTAGACCTTGGCCTCAAGGGAACATGGTAGACTGTTCTAGAAGAGAAATGTTAGGCAACAGATGACCACAACACAGCGTAAGCACCTACATGAGAGACAGAGATAGTGAGGAGAGTGTAGACTGGGGGCCACAGCCTGGAAGCATAGCCCCGAACGGGTGGCGAGAAGTTTCAAGAGTGGTACAGGAGCTTGGCCTATCTGGGATGTTGACTTCATGAGGGCCGGTACTGAGTGATGAAGAAGGCGAGAAAGACAGGGAAGAGATTGTGGACATGCCTTTGTAGGGCTGTGCTGAGGACTCCGAACTTCATCCTGAGGCAGATGGAGAGTCCCCTGAAGGGTTTTAGAGCTGGCAGTGATGCTGGGCACCCTGACACAGACTCTTAGGGGCCCACCGTGCCATACTCAGTACAAGTCCATGCAGCTCTAGAATGTAGGCCAATTCTATCTCTGTCCCATTCTAAGCCTTTCTTTCGGAAGCGTTTTCCATGACTGGATACGCCCCGCTGGCATTTTGACCCACCAGTGGCCCACAGTCCTCCACTATAGAGCTCCCGACTACCCCCTTCTCCCAGCAGGTCCCCAGGGCCAGTTCTTCTGAAAATGTCCTGTACTCATTGACTACCTCTCCTTTCTTGCTGGTTTGTCACGTAGGCAAGTAAATAAGCATGTAAATAAATAAATGAATGTATGTATGAACAGTTTACATTCTTGAAGTCAGAGTCAAATCACCCAGAGGAAGGTACAGACACGGCTCTCAGAGTGAAGAGGAGGACTGCTGTTTTAGAGGGCAGCCTGTGAACCCAAACAAACGTCTCTTACGAGGGAGGGAAAGGAAGAAGTGAGAACGCCTTCTTGCTGTACCCACTCATGAGCTCCTTCTGTCCTTCTCCTCCAGGCCTGAGCAAGGAGAGGCCCCCAGTACTCCAGTTCTGCTGGCCTATGCTGGGATCCCTTGGGCAAGCTTCCCATGTCATCGTCTTCTCATCTGAGAAAGATTCCAAATGTCTGCCTATGGCCACTGTGACAAGGTTTTAAAATTATTAACCACAGTTTTGGTATAAATTGCATGATTATATTGATAAAAATAGTTGTTCCTCTTATGACACAAACTGAGCTGGTGCCATAGCACTGCCCCGTCTATGAATTTTTCTTCCTAAACAGAGTAGCTTTCTCCTTGATTCTAGAATGAGGGCTTCCTCTGCCCATTGGACATCTCTGTGGCATCCCTGGTTCCAGCGTCCACTCATATTCTTCTGACACTTTAACCATTTTCTTGAATGCTTGCTTTTTCTTCACTCCCCCCGAAGTAAATGTGTATTTCTTAACATGCATATGGGCCTTCTTACCAAAAGGGGGAATAAAGTTGACTTAAGGACATTACCATATCAGATTTCAGTTCTGGATATAGCTTCTACGTACATTACAGTTCTAAATATATCGGAATTAAGATAATTTAAGAAACTTGGACCATTAGCTCCAAAACTTTAGAGTGAGAAAAAGGATGAACCTGATCTTTGAGTTTTCCTTAGAGAGACACTCTCTCCTCACCAGAGTTCTGCTTTCCTGACTTTTAAGAAATGAACATCCCATTGGCTGAGTGTTAATTTTCAGATGCTTCTTTCTCTTTCTTAAATTCTGCCCTGACACCATTCCCTAGAAAGGATGGGGTCATTTCCTTTAAGTTGTGTTTATGAGGACACCTGACACGTCTCTTTCCTTTTTGTTATACTTTCTTTGTTTTTTAAAAAGGTGTGGTTATTCGTGTTTCTTATTGAGTAATTTTATCTATCTTTAGCAGGTTTAATGTGTTTTGTTTTGTGTTTATTTTGAGGCTACTATGACAAAACACTTTTACCCCTTGGAGAATCTGGGGTGGATGGACCAGAAAATTACGGACAGTTCTGAGGATAGCAGGGGGAAATCTCTCAGAGGCTTTGTTTTTGTGTTTGTTTGTTATATTTGGTATGTTGTTTGTCTGGACCTCACATTTTTTTTTCTACTTGTTCAAATGGTCAATTTTCTGACCTTGGCTTTAAATGGCCTAAATACCATATCAATGTTCAAAGGGAAGAAAAAATAAATAATACAAAAATAATTTCTGCTGTGAAAGTTAACTACCAATAAATATGGCCTAACTTTTCAGCATCTTCTGAGTTCCACGTAGCCACTGTGTCACTATTTCCATTTTATGTAATAAGCATTGTACACACACCCACGTAAGACATTTATATCACTATTGAACTCACATATGGAGGAGACTGTGCTAAGCTCTAAAGAGTGAAATCAAATGTTGATACCGATAAAGCTTGAAAAGAGGAAAGTGAGCATTTAATTAGGAGGTTTGCTTGCATCTGTTCTGTGGCATTCAGTTTTAGTTTTATTTTACTCTCTAACTCTGATGCTCTACTCCACTGAAATAAATTACAGAGTGACAAAAGTTTCCACATTCCCCTCACACTTGTGATTGTAGGGGAAGGATGGATTCACTCTGGGCACTCACATGTGCCATTGAATGAACCGTTTGATTTCATCTACTCTTTCTTAATTTGTGTCAACTTTCTCTAAATATCCCTCATCGTTAGCACCTCCATAAATTCCTTCCTCCCTATGCACTGCTTTGACCAGAACTGAAATCATTCCACTTAGAGCAAGGCAGCTGTCAAGTTCTGTTCAGTCCTTTTCCATTCCTTACTGTGACCTTAAGAAGGCCCACCTGCTGGGTGCCAACCACCTGCAAGAAGGTCAATTCTGTGAATGGAATCTATAATCAGTAGTGATCATACCCTAGGATTAAACTCAGAGGCTTAAAGCTTTCTCGCAGGGGACAAGGAGACAAGGAATGAGCAGTGTTGGAAGGAAGCCCAAAGAGTTACAAAGAGATCGAACAAAAATACCAAAAATGGAAAAAAAAAAAATTGCACCTTAGCCAGAAAGCCTAAGTTTCATAATTTTAGGGGAGTAATAAACTCTATCCAAGAAAACATTCATTTCAAATTTTCCATCCCACAAATCAGAGGCCACCCCAGTAACTGTCTCTGATAATTCACCACATTCCCTTCAACAAACAAGTTTATTGCCCAATTTTGACCTCTACAAATAAAGAAGGGTTGCCTACAGATAGGGTTTTTATAGGTCGTGAAAATTGCCTTTCAGTTTACACCTTTGCTTAGAGTAAGTGAAAGTGCCATGTTCCACGTGGAGTTTCTTTCCTCCCTATGATCTTGGGTTGCAGGCTTTATTTTTTAACCTTTAAAACAAATTCATCATCCTTTCCTGATAGGGAATTCCTACCCAAAGAAAGGCGGCAGGCAACGGGGAGGTCAAATTGCCTGTACGTGCTACTCAATTTTGTTAGCACTTCCCCCTTCCCAACTTCTTTTTTAATCCTGGCCAAAAAAAAAAAAAAAAAAAAAAAAAAGTGTTGGAAATAATCCCCATCGTCACTCTTGATGTCAGAAGTGCTTTTGGATTCACTGAAAAGAATAGATTAACAGCAAGCAGTGACGGATGAAGTCAGAGTTTGACCTTCCTGGCATCAGTGGGATGACATGAAAATAGACCAAGCTACATTCAACATGGCAAAAGTGGGACAAAACAGGGGATCCAGCCGTATTTGGTATTTTTAGCTTTCTGCCATGTGACAATTAGCAGTTTAAAATAATTCACAGTGTCACCCTTCAGCGCCGACGGACAGTTCAGCACACTTCCAAAAGCGTATGTACGTATTAAAGCTCATGTGCAAATGATTAATAGCATTACAAACACTGAAGTAAACAACTAAAAAGTTAAATAAATAATTCATTTCTTTCCCCAGAATCCTCCCTATGGTCAACCTTAAAGTACTGCTTGTAAGGCATAATACCCACTTCAATCACATCAGCTGCTGATCATTAATTGCTTCAGAAAAAGACAATATTTTATCCATCCTCTTTGGAGTTCCAGTGTGAATGGGGAAGCAAAAGAGAGTGAAACTGAGTGAAACATGAAAAGCTTGATTTGTTAGGACCCCTGCTGTCTGAAAAGAGATCAAAGCTCAGAGGGAGGCTGTAAAACAGCCGAATGCACAGCACTGAAACATGGCCCGTGGCAGCTGCTCTGGGCACTTGCTCACAACCCAGGTGTGCCTGCAACTCCGCTCTGCCAGCTGAATCATGGGAGTAGGCTACCTCTCCTCTTCCTTCATTATTTCAACAGCAGTCACGGAGGAGATGCGGGCTCCATCCATCACAATGCACAAATTCACAGTGCGCAGATTCAGCACAGGCCTAATTAAAGCTTTTCCTTTCATTTGTGGAGATAATTAGACTTTCATCTCACCAGGAAGCTTCAGAAAGATCTATTTCTTTCTTCAATAAAAGCTACATCAAACAAAAGCAGATTTTAATCGCCTTTTCTTTGGGGCATGAGTCAATAATGAAAGATGTCATGGGTAACAAAAAATTGTGTGCAGAAAAAAAGAGAGAGGCGAAAAAAACCGCCTAAGCAATGTTCTTTAATTAACATCATGTTTGCAAACACCATTAATTTCTCTCATTAAAATGATTTTTATCTGCAACTGATTGTTGATAAAACAATCGATTTGAGCATCTCATCTGTTTCACCGCTATTCAAGAACCCATCTGCTGTGCTGTAAAGCAGTAATCACGCGGGCTGTTAAGCAACATGTGAGAACAATAAAAAATGCATGCGTGTGTGTCAGGGATTTGTGAGGTTGACTGCAGGGCAAGGGCCACCTTTCCACAGGACATGTATAAAAAATGACTTGGTGTCAGGCTAAAGGACAAAACGTCACAAAGATCAGAAGTGCGTAAATAAAAACACAAATTAATACGTGCCGGCAGAAAAGGCTCCATCTGTGTTTAGGAATCGTTTCGTAAACAGATTCTGAAAAGGAAGGCAGGGAATTTAGATGCATTTGACAGTGTGCCATTGGCTGGCGTGATGTAATTTCAGATGACACACGTGTGACCTGTCTACAGTTTAAGAGATTCTCGGTGTTTCAAAAGGAAAATTCTCACCCTGAACGCTTTTTGAGAATTGTTGATTTTAGCTTCTTCTCCCCATGACTTTAGCCATGTGAAAATAAATACTTCTGTGGGATAGAGATGAATCTGGGGAATCAGTTGTGAAATCAACTTGAGAGGCAGAGGAGTTGAGAGCAAGTATACACTGAAAAACTGTAAGACTGGACCAGATGCCATGAGATCAGGTACAGATACCAAAATCTATTTGGGCACAAGTTTAAAGGATTTGCTTAGAATCACCTGGAAGAATAAAACTTAGCCTTTTGGAAGGGAACCTTCAGGTGGTCTGGTCCTAGTTCCCACAGCTCCACGCTGAGACTTTGTAATGCTGCCTGTTGCTATTTTAGGAATTCTAATAAGAGTTACTGAGACCACATAATATTGGAATACACACTACTTGTGATAGTTTTAGGAATTCTAACAAGAGTTACTGACACCACATAAAATTGGAATACACACTATTTGTGATAGTTTTAGGAATTCTAATAAGAGTTACTGAGACCACATAATATTGGAATACACACTATTTGTAATAGTTCTCAGAAAGAGTAACTTCATTCTTTTTTTGATGTAAAGGCTATCCGTCTCTGACTTCCAGTCTCGTGGTGATTCTGTCTTTCGGAACCACAGTGTAAGATTAGAGTTGTCCTCACGATGGTCCTTCAGTCCCTGAGATTTGGCCTTTTTGCTCTGTGACATGCATGGCGAGGCACTGTTCTGCCCCAATCCAGGAGGGAACGTTCATTTCTGGCCGCTGTATCAGAAGTGCATCTTCTGAGATGATGCCGGACAGCGTAGCGAGGTTTTCGCCATTCCTCGACTTCTCCATGATGAAGATCTTGTTCCTTCAGGCATTCTTTAGATGATATTTTTTCCCAGCTTTTTGAAGGACTGAGTCTTTCTCTTCAAATATATTCCAGGGTGTCAATTTCCCAATTAAGATACAGTGGCCAGAAATGAACATTCCGTCCTGGATTGGGGCAGAGCAGCGCCTCACCACGCATGTCACTGAATAAAAAGGCCAAATATTTAAAGGGGATTTTTCTTTTCTAAGAAATAAGAACGATTTTGTGAGAAATCAAAATAGTGTTATATCCCAAGAAGTCCCTAAACTTTCTGGCAGGATGAGCGTACAAAGTTTTCAGGAGAAATATTGTCCTTTGTTATTGATACAGTCAGTAATTTAAACTATTACTCTTAGGTCATTATTTGCAGAGTATATTTGTCTTTAATATCCTGTACTTGAAGATCCTGTGCTATGGAAAGTTTCTGCCAATGACAAAATCTTGTCTTCACATGATCAACCCAACTGGCTAAAAAGTAAAACGTTTTTTACCAATCTATTCATTCTGCTTCCAGGACTGGAAATAATTTTTTGACCTATTAAATAAGCATTTGACGACTGATAAAAAGTACATGATTTTAGTGTCACACAAATCCAGGGAAGGAAGTGAGGCCTTCTATTTGTTATTTTTAGGATGTAAAAGTATAATTTCTTCGCAAAATCTTTGTCTTTGGATCATTAAATTTAGACAGCTTGGTCCTCTGGTTCTTTTAGTTTTCTAAGTAGAGAAATAGAAACATCTTTGTCACACGGCCCATCCTATTATGAGTTATACAAAGTTCACTAGAAATAAATGGAAAGTTTGTTGTGTTATCACTATTATTCAGTAAAAAGAAAATAATGCTGCGATGTATCACTGCAAATTTGCTTTAAGGCTTAACGTGGAAAAAATAAACAGCTTATTGGGGAAAAAAGGAAGAAAGAAAATAAATAGATTCTCAACAGTTGTTCAAACAAAATTAAACTCAATCCTTGTGCATTTGTAGGAACTGGTGTTATTGCATTTGTAGGAATTGGTATTATTTACTGTTGGGTGCCAAAGTTGCAACTAAAAACTTATTTGCAGTTATCTACTCGGGATGCGCTGCCACACCTGCTGCCTGCTAAAGCTACCAGCATTTTAACAATTTCTTCCTGTGGGAAGAGCAAAAGGTGCCATTTCCAATGAGAGTGCTGTCCATTAGCCCACAGATGAGAAGTGCTGAAAAGTGGTGTGAGTGTTCCCCAGAGACTGGGCTTCTCACAGCACACCTGATATCGAGCAGAGCAAATTGGTGTCTCGAGGTCATTTCAGAAATCAGATTATGTGCATGACAACACAAGGCACTGCTGCTATGCCATCTGCCCGGCCCACACCTGGCACATTTAACCCCAAATGCTTTTTGTGGAGTCGAATCAGTGTGTTCTCTTGGGCCAGTGTCGCAGGCTCCGTCAGACAAAGATCAACTGCATGTCATCACTCAGGCTAGCAGGGCTAAGTAAACAAATGTATGATGTTATTAGAGATTAATACGATTTTGCAAAACATACAATGGCTTGATCCTTTAGTATACTTCGGGGATTGTCTTGATTTCTTAACTATAGGAGACAGCTGTCCAAAATACACCCAGCATCACAAGCTGTACCCAACTTCAGAGTGGGTTGAGGTCTTCAAGGTAAGTGCGTTGTTTGCCATTTGAAGTGTATTTCCCAAGGAAACACCTAATACAAGCTGGTTTGGTTCCTGGCCTGTGCCCCTAAAGCCTATTCAGCTAACTGGATTGTAGTTGCACTGTAATACTGCTAGAACTATCCTGAATTCTGGGTCTTGAGAAGGGTAGGTGGCAGTGGGAAAGGAGGGAGAGGATGAAAATGAGGGAGAAGTAGAGGAGACAATAGGAGAAAATAGAAGAAGAGGTAAAGACGGGGAGGAGGAGGAATTTTCCTCTACTTTTCCTAGAGAAGCATTTCAAACCAGCAGTTCCTGTTTTCTTCTGCACTGGTTCCTTACTCTATTAGAAGGAGCCTGCTCTTGGGAGCTACATTGGAAGGGAGAAAAGAAAAAAAGGACTGGGGGAAAATGCAGACGAGGCATGAGTGAGAAGGGAGGCAAGCATGAGCTGTGGCTTACGCGGAGGCTCATTCCGCAGTCAGAAGCAGCGGCGGGTCAGTTGTGGGCCATCTGGAAGCTGGGTGTTTCCAAGCCAGGGGCTGCTTCTATTCAGAATGGCTGCGCCAGTTTCCCTGCACTTGACCATGAGGGCCACAAGGACAAAGCGAGAAAATGCCTGGCTAACAACTCCCAACCCCCTGCTCGAGTGCGGCTCAAGTGTAAACCAGGTAACCTAAAGGATGATTAAGGCACAGTGCTCAAGTGGAGCCTGTTTTGTCACTAAAACCTTGGATTAACCAGCAGGAAAAGTGGAAATGCTGCTGTCACTTAGGAACAAATAAGAAATAAACAGCATACTACACTGCTCAGAGACACTTCCAGCCATGGAAGGGGTGGTTTCTAAGGAGCCTGACAGCCTCCTTCCAAACAGAGCAGGAACTGTGCAGTGAATGCAGCTACTGTGCTCAGAAAGGAAGGGAAGAAAGGCTTTAAATGCTAAGCTCTTGGCTGAGAACCTCTGGCATGAGAAGAGCTTCTGTCCCCACTAATATAGACAGATCATTTGGCGGAAACTAACTTTGAGCGGAGAAAGTTTCCTGGGTATTAGTTAAAAGCAGGTAGAGAACTAGGGAGTCCCAACACCAGACGCTCCCCATCCTCTGCCTGAGGATGACCCACCCTGCCTTTGGGTCAGAATAGTTTATGGAAATGGGGAAAGTTCCCCGATACATGATGCATACTTTCCACGTAACTTGCTTTCAAGATAATATCTGACCCCTTTAACCTTTGCAGATCCCTTTCTGAGTTTACATCTCATCATTTGGTTTTGCAAACTACAAATAAAAATGGGGGAAAGCAGAAGAAAATTTTATAGCTACAAACTATATTTCACTGTATAAATGATCATATTTAATTTAATTTTTTAGAGACAGAGTCTCACTGTGTTGCCCAGGCTGGAGTGCAGTGGTGCAAACACATCTCCCTGTAACCTTGAACTCCTGGGCTCAAGCAATCCTCCCACCTCAGCCTCCTGAGTGGATGGGATCACAGGATCAGGCCAGCATACCCAGTTATTTTTAAAATTTTTTGTAGAGATGAGGGTCTTGCTATGTTGCCCAGGCTGGTCTCAAACTCCCGGCCTCCACCCACCGTCTGGGAAGTGAGGAGCGCCTCTGCCCGGCCGCCCCGTCTGGGAAGTGAGGAGCGCCTCTGCCCAGCCACCCATCGTCTGGGAAGTGAGGAGCGCCTCTGCCCGGCCACCTATCGTCTGGGAAGAAGTGAGGAGCGTCTCTGCCCGGCCGCCCCGTCTGGGAAGTGAGGAGCGCCTCTGCCCGGCCCCCCCGTGTCTGGGAAGAAGTGAGGAGCGCCTCACTTCTGGGAGGTCTACCACGGATGCCAGAAGCAATGTGGGGGCTGGACGTGGTGGCTCAAGCCTGTGGTCCCGGCACTCTGGGGGGCGAGGCGGGTTGATCACTTCGGGCTGGGAGTTCGAGACCAGTCTGGCCAACTTGGCGAAACATGAAAAATGCAACAGACAAACCAACCAACCAACTCAGTGACAACAAAACAGGTCTATCCTGGAGTCATACTCTAATTTTTTCTATTTTCCTCCCTTTCTGATCTTTTATCCCACTTTCTTTTTCTTCCTCTTCCTTCTCCCTCTTCTTTGTCAAATAGAGGATTGAGTTATTGTCACTGATCCATATAAAGTCCCTCTCTCATTTATTTTAACTCCCACCCCCCAATTCTATTCCCCGACTTCCCATGTGCAACCTTCCTAATATGTTTGATATGCATCTTTTTGTTTGTATGTATTTTTAGAAAACGTTTATTGTTTTTGTGTGCAAAAAAAATTAATAAAAAAAAAAAGAAAAGAAAAATTCAGCAATAAAAAATGCACCAAGAAAGCACCAAAAAAAAAAACAAAAAAAAAAACTCCCGGCCTCAAGGTGGGACCTCCCACCTCGGTCTCCCAGAGTGCTGGAATTATAGATGTGAGCCACTGCATGTCCAGCTGAATGATCATATTTTACATTTATGTTAGAGTTTCCAAAGTGTCTTCCCATTTTTAAGAAGAAACAAAGGACAGAGAAGGGAAGCTGTAAATGGTCACGGCCAGCAAGTGGTCTGTGGTCTGATAACCCAGTGTGATATGCTTTCGCTGGTAATTCTGACCAATGCCAACACCACTCCCTCCTGAGGTTGTTTGTTCACTATTGCTCTGCTCCTTCCTAGAGACCCCTTTATTGTCAGCAGCACACCTGTGAGGCCACCTACCTGACACTGGCCTTAGGAGGGTTTCTGTAGGAACCGAGCTTCCTGTAGGCGAATGCTACCTGTGCTCCCCAGCAGGGACTGGCTTAGCTACGCTCCTGCTTCCCTCTTTCCCCATGGGTCAGATGAGTGCTAGAGTTCATTTATTCTCATCAATAAATGAAACCCAGTCTCCACCACCAAGCAGGTTAGAGCCACACTGTGCTAGTTCTGGCCAATGGAGAGACTGTCTTCCAGGACATGAGACATATCATCTCCACCCACAAATAGAGGACGCCATTAGGGAGAATTCCCACCAGCTCTGTTCTCAAGTTCCCACAAGGAAATTTAGGAAACCTGAATACCTGTTTCCCTAAGCTTGATTTTCTCACTTTACTCCAGACCCTCCCATTAAGAAGAGAGCCCTGTTTGACTGTGGCTCACACAGCTTTCTGTCCTCATTCCGCAGAGAGCTCCCTGCACTTCTCTCCACCATCCACAGCGTCCCCAGCCACCAGCATCTTGAGGCAGATGTTGGCCCATGTGCTACAATGGATGAACCAGCATTAACAATCACTATCATCCAGTGTCCATAGTTTACATTGGGTTCACTCTTGGTGTTGTACATTCTCTGGGCTTTGACTAATGTGTAATGGCTGTCTCTGCCATTATATTATCACACAGAAGAGTTTCGTTGCCTAAAATCTCCTGTGCTTCACCTTCTAAATAAGGTTTTGCTTCAAACTGACTGAGTTGCCCAGAACATTAACACTGTCACTCCTTGAATCCAGAAGTCAATGATGCCTGAAAATCCCACCTTCTTGGGTTCTACTAGGTATTGATGTGGGCCAGAAACAGGCACTGTTACTCTGAATGCTTGTGAGTGTCCTGGGCTGGACCTCCAGCTGCATCTGCCCTTCACCCCGGTTTCTTTCCCTCCTGACTTATGTCCCAGCTCACCCTGTAGCTGAGCCTGCATGGGTTACGGCATCTGCGTCCTCAGACTCTATAGCACCGACTTGAAATCACTGAACTCACTTTATTTATATTAGATTGAACTGGGTTGTCCAATCAATTCATTCAATTGCCTGTTTTCACCTTTGAACTCATAACATTTTAGGGAGATATTTATGGACATGACTGGTCCTGTGCATAGAAAAAAAAGACCAATTTGGCAGGGTGTGGTGGCTCATGCCTGTAATCTCAGCACTTTGGGAGGCCAAGGTGGGCAGATTATGAGGCCAGGAATTCGAGAGCAGCCTGGCCAACCTAGCGAAACCCCGCCTCTACTAAAAATACAAAACAATTAGCCAGACATGGTGGCGGATGCCTGTAATCCTAGTGACTCGGGAGGCTGAGGCAGGAGAATCAGTTGAACCCAGGAGGCCGAGGTTGCAGTGAGCTGAGATCGCACCACTGCACTCCAGCCCAGGTGACAGTGTGAGACTCCATCTAAAAAAAACAAAAAAGGAAAAAAAAAAAAGAAAAAACTCAATCCATTCCCTCACTATCATTAAGAGAACCTTTAGGGCTTGGAGCCAGGGCAAGAAAAATCTACTTTCAAAAGGCTGGGACATCTCCCAGATCTTCCCTGCCTCTGCGTCCTCAAGTCATCCAGCTGGAGGTCTGAAACAGCTGCCTTCTCCACCACCCGTCACCACCAGCAAGGTCCAAACGTGGTG
The DNA here is from genome assembly GCF_028878055.3 of Symphalangus syndactylus. Lineage (NCBI taxonomy): Eukaryota > Metazoa > Chordata > Mammalia > Primates > Hylobatidae > Symphalangus > Symphalangus syndactylus. The sequence continues at coordinate 154,688,503 of NC_072426.2, read as the reverse complement.
CCAACCCCTTAAGTTGCCACTTTCAGCCAAGTTCTGAAGTCATTTTCTGCCATGGTAATTTCTTTTCTTTGATTGGCCCAGAGAGGCAGCTGGTGACTCTATGAGGTGGGCGGGAAGCCAGGCATGGGCAGGTGGACTGTCCGGTCATTAGCGGCTGGGCCCCCAGGTAAAAGCCACAACAAGAGATTAGGGGTACTGACAGGTGGGGCAGGGGTTCCCTGTGACCCTGTTGTCAGGCTAGCCTTGCATATTTAGGTTTTTCTCTGAAAATATAAACCTATCCCCAATGACTAAATAGGGAGCAGGCCCTGCTAGAATTGTATGAACTTAAAAGAACAACCAAGCAGTTTCTAGGAAGACATCCAAAATGATTCAGTTCTAACCTCTGCAGAAAGAAAAAAACTGCATTCTGAGCAGGGTAGTTGTCTAGTATTATCGACAAAAGTAAATACAAATGGGGACAGAGGATATAAACACGTGAATATGATACCTTCGAGTGCAAATTGGATTATACTAAGTAAACCAGAGAGGATGACAATTTTATATTTCCTTTCTACCAATATTTTTCAGTAATATACAATAAACATTTGATTTACAAAATGGAAGTGATTGAAATTTATAGTGTAAGTATCTCAATTGTATGAACATCTGACTGATCATCCAGGGTGACTAACCTCACCAGATTTGCAGTCTTTTCATCTATGGCCACAAAATACACAGTGACTTGAAAGAGCATATTTTTTGTTTGTTCCCCATGTCCAGCCTCCCCCACTCCCCACCCCTCCAGTCAGGGCTATCTGCCTGAGAAAATCTGCAGCATTTTTTTTTTTTTTTTTCTATAAGGTCGGGTGCGGTGGCTCACACCTGTAATCCTAGCACTTTGGGAGGCAGGGGCAGGCAGATCTCCTGGGGTCAAGAGTTTGAGACCAGCCTGACCAATATGATGAAACCCCCTCTCTACTAAAAATACAAAAATTAGCTGGGAGTGGTGGCACGTGCCTGTAATCCCAGCTACTCAGGAGGCTGAGACAGGAGAATCGCTGGAACCTAGGAGGTGGAGTTTGCAGTGAGCCAAGATCACACCACTGCACTCCAGCCTGGGTAACAAGAGTGAAACTCTGTCTCAGAAATAGTGGATTTTGTTTCATCAAAAATTTCAGTGAAAAACAGTCTCTTAAAAGAAACATAATTCGAAATCACTAATACCAAATAAAGAAAGCGTTTGAGAAGATGTGCTCAAGTAGTATGATGAGTCTAATTTTCTATAATGCATCACTTCTGAAAGTTTACCTTTCTTCGGCCTGAAAGATTTCCCCATCTGAAAAGTCACTTATCTCTTTTATCCCACGTATAAAACTGAGGACCATACAGGAAGCATCTAAGTGTCTACTTATTTTTTAAAGTTCTTAATGTACAGCAATCATACCCATTTCTGATTGTATGGCTTCAGACACATCCCTTTACCTCACAAAGCTTCCTTTCCATCATCTGAGATATTTCTTGTGGGGTCATTGTGAATATTGGAAGAAAGTGTGTGAATTCCCCGCACTCGTTGGTGGCTGTTTAAGTCTCCCCTTCTAGTTCTCTTTCATGCCTCGTTCTAGTAATAGGTTGCTCACAGTCACTCACCATCTCCCTCCTCTGTGCCCCTTCATGTCAGCCAGCCACATATTCTCACTATACTGATTTTCCTTGTTCAAGATAACAACCAAGAAGTTGCTAAGAATCTCTGTTGTAACCCTTCCCTTTAGATGCTAGGTTTTATTGTTGGATGCCATCATTGACTGAAAATAGGTTGTTTATAGGTACCCTGCTAAAGCATTCCAAATTATTATATTATAGTTCTAAATTTAAATTGAAGTCAAAAATGTGAGAGAAGTCTGAGGAAACTCATGTTTTTGCTGTCCGTTTGCTTATGACTGTCAGTCACGTGGGAAGCATCCGGTTCTCACTCTGGGAGATATTCGTCCTCTCTGTGACATCCATCAATAGAACCATGGAGTTAGAGGTGGTCATCCTGTTTGGTGTTGGCTAAGTTGTGGGTCATTATCTATTATTGGGAATCAAAATCAATCCAACGAGATGAAATAGCATTAAAAACTGAATTCAGTTAAACCAGACTAAAATGGAATATATGAGTAAACTGTGTGTGATTAAGAGGTATTTTTTGAACAATTGTATCTCAATTCTATAGACTTCTATGTGTCTATACATATAAAATGTATTGCTGACTGTGGATCACAGTAAAAAGAAAAAAATAGAAGTTATTATCTAACCCTTCCCCTAGTTAACGCCTTACTAATTAATACTTAACGTTAACGCTATATGATATCCCCTTGCCTTCTTACCCCTGACAGGGTGATATTTAAACATCTGCTTGAATCCTATCAGTGGTGATGAATTTTCCTGTTCATGAAATTGTCAGTTCTATTTCCAGCCCTAATGGTACTACTGGTCCTTACAGTGAGCCATATCTGTATGAGGTGTGGTTCTGTAACTGCATCCTATTAGATGTGACTCTAAACTCTGGAGCACCACAGACTAAATGTTTCCCCGTTCCACATGTTAACCCTTTAAGTATTTGACAACAGCTATAATTTTCCCCCTGATTTATAACCTCTATTTTCTTCAGCATCTTCTCATGTAGCATCCTTTACCATCGTCTTAAGCTTATCATGCCTTTTGTCTGGGAGCAGCAAGTGTGTAAATGCTTTCTTGAGATAGGATGTTTAGAACTGAGTAGAGTCCTTCACATCTGACCTGCCAAACCAGGGTACAGAGGGATTTTCACCTCCTTGATTTTGATACCATATTTTTGGTAATATGGTCAAAAAATAAATTAGTTTTTTTCACACACTTGACTATTATTGAATTTATAGTCAACTAAAATGTATTTTTCACAGATGTTTCTGCCAAGCCTTATTGACTTCTCTCTGAAATTTGGTTCTTTTTTTAGGGGTAAGGCTGTAGGTTGAGGACTATATTCTTGTTAGATTATATTCAAGCTGGTGTGGCTCTTTTTGAATCTAGATGCTTCTACCTCTGAATTAATTGCCTGTCACAGTTACATACCACCTACAAACTTGAGAAATATGCCATTTATGACTTTAAAAGTCGTGACTAAAACTTTGACCAGGAAAGAGAGTACCCATTTTTGAATTCTTTTATTGCAACAGAAAGCCTGTGAGTTGACTGTGTGTAACTCAAAATATTTTCTATTTGAAAACACCATTATCAATGATGTTGTGTTTCCAGCTCATCCATTTTCTTTTTAGTGGAATACCTACCATTGAATAGAAATAACATTTATTGAACTTATTCTTGGTTAGCAACAAATGTGAAATTGTAATTAATAGAAAGCAAGAAGTGGGGAAGAAGGTTGCAGGGTTATTAAGTTTGATCATTAAAACAAACAAGCAAATCAATCTGCTATTTCTTGAAGCATAAAGGACATTAGGTACTGAAGTTTCAAGATAGAAGGACAAAATAGTACTCTATTTTCCTGATTTCTGTTTCATTCGATTTGAACACCCTTCCTCCATTTTTGTTTTGCTTCCTCTGTATTTGAAGGACTGGGCCTCATGATCACTTTATTCTGGCATTACAATAAGATTTATCTATTACACATGGTTGCAGCTGCAACAAACTTATGTTTTCTTTCATTTCAACCTTTTCCTCTTCATCCATCCAAAGCCTCCTACCTGCACCTCCAACCAGTTATCACCGGAACAAAAATAAAAGGCTGGATTAGGAATGAAAAGCAAGGAAAAAAAATGTGCATCTTCTATAGGGTAGTAGACAGTCTTTCAAAGCTCATAAATAGTGTGGGGCAGGTAGTTTCATTATAACTTCGCTGATGAGGGAGCTGCTGTTAAAAATATAATGATTCCCAGGTCAAGTAATTGAGTCACAATGAACATATGTGTCTATGTGTGTGCCTCTGTATGTATGTGTCTATTAGAATGAAGATTTAATATGTATACATGTGCATATGTCTATCTATGGTATGCTGTCTATTCTCAAGGAAAGAAAAATACAAATACCTAGAAAAAGTCTTGAGCTACTTAAATTCTTTATTCTAAATATCATTCATAGAAAATATATGTCTACAGGCTGTAACATTTCAGTGGGTGTGTAGGAGGCATAATATAAATGCCTTTTATAATTGAAATCTAAAATATGAAATCGGTCTTCAATGAAATTCATAAATAATAGTAATTACTCTGTGTATAGGGGGCTAGAAAATTTTACTGCCCACAAGGCTGCTAGACCAACCTTTGATTACCCAGATACAATTAATATACAAGGGTAATATGTGAGTGTCATTTATCCTCAGGACTCATAAGTATAAAAACAGTAACACACTGTGAAAGTAATGGTAACACTTAGAGGTCCCATTATTATTAATTCATTTGACATTCACTGTAATCACACTGGTCTTAATGAATTCATTTGGCACGTGCATATTACATGTACCTTCAAACACATGTCATTGTAAATCAATGCTAACGAAATGTGTTGAATTCAGATAAACTATGACTTTTTTTTAAAAAAAAGGAGCATTTAAAATTATACATTGAAAAGTTGCATCTCAATATTTTATTTTAATGGCAAGAAACATTGTAAATAAGGAGCAGTTAAAATAATTTTATTTTATCATAAAAATATATTTTAGTAAATGTTTAGTTAAATGTGGCCTGTGGGCTACTGATTGCCGAAGCCCATTTATGTACATACAGATATATGTGTACAGAATGTTCAGAATAAAACATCAAAGTAATACATGGATGAATAGTGAAGAAATTTAATCATAAATGTGCAAGCACTATAGACACTAAAGGGCAGATAAGTGTTGAATAGCTTTCAAATATAACATTGTCAAAGATTTAATTTTGTCTGCAAAATAGATACCACACTTGCCAAACTATTCTTTTTCTGCTCTCCAAGTTTCGTTTCTCCTACTCTGTTATTTTTTTCCTTGGGCCTCTTCAGATTTCTTGAGGCCCAGCGTTCATTTTTGTGACAGCTCTAAGTGATCACAAAGTATATTCAATACCTACTCGTTAATGACTGGGACAATATCTGTGGCTTGTCATTTTCTGGTCATTTGCTCTGGCAGGTGTCTGATACTTTGCTGGTAGCCACTCTGAATTCATTTGGGGGATATTTTATCTCCAAATGTAAACAGTAAGCACCCCAGGTAGACTGGATGAGCAAAGTTTTACGTTTCTTTTTGTTTTTTAAATCTGTCTCTTCCTACCCTTCCAAAGTGCCTGGAATTTTGCTGGGCATTTTCTAGCTTTTTGCCGGTTTAGGATTCCTCCTATGATGGATATTTATATTTTAAACAAAAAATTCTCTCATGGATCCCCATATTTCCCTATAAGAAGTTTGTTCTTTGTTGCTGACCTCAGTCCCTTTAACAGATTCATTTTACCTGCACACAGGGGCATACACACAAAATCTAAGACTATAATTTTATTTTTATTCAACATCAACTTTACACACAAAGCGTCGTCGTCATACACCATTGCTGATATTTCAATGTCTTTTAAAATGAATGCCCCCCCCCGCCCCCCCCGCCCATGTATACAAAATGTTTGCAAAAGACCTGCCCTAAGGAGCTTTCGGTCTAGTGAGGAAGAAAGCAATTACTCTATATAGTCATCCTGTTTCATAATGGAGAAAAGTAAGGGCTGTTTGGGAATCTCACCGGTCACGGAAGAGGAGAATGCTTAGAAGTTTCCAGAGGGACTTCATTTCTGCATACATGCAAAGTTCTCTGAAATATTAAAACCCTCCAGAACGTTGTAGGCATTGTCCCTGATGCCTGAGGTGCTGATTTCCCAACTCCTTCGCTAACTCCCATGACTCCTTTAGTTTGTAGCCCAGACTTAACTTACTCCTGGAATTTTCCATTTCTCCTCCTTAATCTGCATTGAAAGAATGTGGTTCTTCCACCGTGTTGTGCTTACTCACTAAGAACCTGTTTGTCTTGATAATTAACTAAACTATAAACTCAAGGAAGAAAATATCTATGTCTATATTGATTTTCCTTGCTGATTATCTTTAATTCAATGCCTGAAACTTAATAAATTCTCAGTAAGTCATTCTGAATGATGAATAAATATGGGTATAGTATTGGAGTTAAACATGCAAGAAAAAATAAGAGATAACTTATCCGAACAAGATAAAGGAGGTGGGAATTGGGGAATAATTTGGAAAGCTGGCACGGAAGTGGCAAGCAGAAGTTTCTGATGGAGTATTCACGACATCTTGAAGATGAAGGGGACCTATTAATGAATTTTAATTGGGGGAATTAACATGAGGATTTATAAAGATGACACCAAAGATGAGTATGGGAAGCACTTCGGAAGAAAATGAGTGGCTATATGGTGACAAATTGGAAGTCTTATTTTATTGGTTCAGAAGGGAAATTATGAAGAACTTCATAATTTGATTAGATTGAAGGATAAGGAAAAGGGAGGTAAACATTTTACGTGTAAGACCACTGAACACGAATGATAGTAGGGGCAATAAGAAAAAGAGAAGCTGAGCCGGGTGCAGTGGCTCATGCCTGTAATCCCAGCACTTTGGGAGGCTGAGGCGGGTGGATCACCTGAGGTCAGGAGTTCGAGACCAGCCTGGCCAAAATAGTGAAACCCCATCTCTATTAAAAATACAAAAAATGAGCTGGGTATGGTGGCGGGCACCTGTAATCCCAGCTACTTGGGAGGCTGAGGTGGGAGAATCACTTGAACCCGGGAGGCGGAGGTTGTGGTGAGCTAAGATTGCACCATTGCACTCCAGCCTGGGCAACAAGAGCAAAACTCTGTCTCAAAAAAAAAAGAAGCCAACTGACTTTGGCAGATTTGAGTTTTCAGCTGTTGACATTTTAGTTGGTGTATATAACAGTTAAGTGAACAAAATTCATGGACCACTGACAGAGAATGTAAGTCATTAGTAGCAAATATTATAGAACCAGACTGTTGGTTCAAATCTTGAGTTCGCCGCTTATTAGGTGTATAACCCTTGGCAAGTTACTTAATGGTTCTGTGTCTCAGTATCCTCACCTATAAAAGAGATAAAAGAAAGGTATGCACCTCACAGGGCTGCTGTGAGGATTAAATGAGTTAACATGCATAAATTTCCTTGAATACTGCCTAGCCCTATATGATACTGCCTAGTGAGTCCTCTGTATTTGATATTATTATTATTGTGGTGGTTGTTCTTATTGTTGTTACAGTAAATAGAGGTATGGAGCTCTGCGGAAAGATCTTGAATAGGCACATTAATTTTGGATCATTGGTACGTAGGTGAATGTCAAAGCTTTAAGGTGAAATAGATCAAATACAACCTATATATAGGTGGTATACAAAATACAACCTATCTCTATAACTTTATTTTATTATTTTTTGAGATGGAGTTTTGCTCTTGTTGCCCAGGCTGGAGTGCAATAGTGTGATTTCGGCTCACTGTATCCTGCGCCTCTCGGCTCCTGTGCCTCCTGCCTCAGCCTCCCAAGTAGCTGAGGTTACAGGCATGTACCACCATGCCCGGCTAATTTTGTATTTTTGTCGTTGTTGTTTGTTTTTTACTAGAGACAGGGTTTCACCATGTTGGTCAGGCTGGTCTCGAACTGACCTCAGGTGATTCACCTGCCTCAGCCTCTCAAAGTGCTGGGATTACAGGTGTGAGCCACCATGCCTGGTCGTGCCTCTATAACTTTAAACCACTCCTCTCCAGAGACTTCAAAATCTTATTTGTCAAAAAAAAAAATTATTTCTATCATTTTTGTGTTACCTTAATCTTTTGGCATGCTTACATTTGCAGACCTCATCTAGAATCTTTTTTTCTTTTTTTCTTTTTTTTTTTTTTTTTAAGAGACTGGTTCTTGCCCTGTTGCCCAGGCTGAAGTGCAGTGACATGATCCTAGCTCACTATAACTTTGAACTCCTGGGTTCAAGCGATCCACCTGCCTTAGCCTCGCAAAATATTGAGATTAAAGGCATGAGCCACAGTGTCTGGCCTCATCTAGGCTGTTTTGATGCATGAGTTCTTATCTAGGGAAAATAATTCCTGCACACATTTAGACCAAAACCTCCCTGTTGCTTATTCTTCATTATGTATCACCGTCACTGCTCTGGGTTTGGGCATCCAAATTTTTTTTTCTCACAATGGTCTGGTTCATACTTATCACTGCTTCTATTTGAAGTTTTGGGGAAAACTTGGAACTAATCAAATGATATATATAGAAAATTTCTTATTTACTATAGCCAATATATTTATTGGCATACATAGAATTAAAAAAAGAAGTTATCTTGATATATGACCAGAGAAAGTAACATTAAATAGATATACATGAAAATGTATAATTTCAGGAGAACTCAAGTTTATCTAATCTAACTCTCTCGTATTACAGATGGGAAGAGCGAGTTGAGAAAGACGGAGTGACTGCCCTGTGATAACACCAAAACTTGTTTGCATGTCGTATTTTGCAACACAGTTTAGCTGGGATACAAAATCTGTAGAACAATGATAGAATCTATGTCAATTGTGTAAATAAAACTGAAAATATTCACTATGGAAATCATAATTTTTATCACAGCCAGCCAAAGATGTTTACTAATATTTTAAAAGAAGCACCATTATGTTAATGGAAAACAGAACAACAAACTTGCCAGAATTAGACTGCTAAGTGCATTCTGTCTAATTTCATTCTGTACTTACAAAATGTTCATTGCTGAAATAATTAATATATTTCATTTATGTTTCTGTACTGTCAATACTATCTGCATTTATTGTTTCATACTTACAATGTCTCTTGGTTAAAAAGAGATGAACTGAATTTCTACAGACTGTTCTTTTGAGACTGGCTAAAATATGTGGTATTTTGTGAAAAAGAGAAGAACAGTATTTAGCTTTTTCTCAAAATGTGTACAAGCTTAATTTTATCACACCTTAAATAGATCTTCAAATTAAAGAAGTCTTTTTCAAGAATTGTGGCATAGACCTTCTCACATGCATAAATGCACAAACCTATTGGTTCAAGCATCCAAAGAATATTATTGACGACTGTCTAAACATTATAGGAGCACAGCAACAGTATGTTTGCATAATAGTAAATGCTAATAAAATGACAACAAAGTTTACCTACTACTACCAAGAAGAAACGGCAGCTTAAGTTAATTTGGCCAAATATACATTTGCTTCCAAAATGCCATTCACTAGAATAGGAGAATCGATGAAAGTAACATTATCATATGAGTTTTAATTTTTAAAGCTTTTTATAATAAGTTAAGGAAGTGGTATTCACTTTTTCCTTGTTAAGGCCAACTGTCAGAATACATTAAGTGAGGTGATTTACATAAGTAGATAAATTACTAAGGTAGAAAACTACAAATTAATGTCCACTTTTCTGGTTTAAAAGCAAAATCATACATAGAATAATGTATTTTAATAGCACTCATCTCTGCAAACTTTCAACAATGAATTTCAAGCAAATCATTACTTAACCTACTTTTCAACATCCTTCAAAAGTGATTAATTGGCATGACTATTTCTGTATCTATATCTTTAAAAGAAATCCTAAAGTATCTATCTCACATATGGGAAATACTACCTGTTCCTTACTCTGTCTTTGCATAATTTTAAATATTTATATACAATATAGTTGAGAAATATGAGGAATAACCCATTTCTAATTATCTGGTCTTAGATTTTTTTCTAACATTTGGGGTAAGAGAAGCAGAGAAAATGAGAAAATATATATATAAAGCAAAATTCCATTTTATTTTGAATAATCAACATACACATTTACTTTCTCAAAAGTGCTTCTATATTTATATCTTGTAATGTGAAGATGAATTATGACTTCACTTTTTTCATAGTGAATACAGCTTTTACTTATATTCACAAAAAAAATGAAGCCTAAAACCAACCAAGAAAAATTGTAAACTTTAATTTTACTATAATCTTTCCTGTTTAATATAGCATTTGCCACTCCCATTCCTTCTTAATAAAGTCAGTAAATAAGTGCCACACTTACTAAAATTTAGAAAGCTTTTTTTTTTTCAGTTAGATCATAAATTTTTTTTAGGCATTCCTAAATCACGAAGTCTCAGAAGGTGTTTTTTAAAACTTACAGAGTCAAAATTAGTTTGCAAGATATTACAAAATGATTTTAAGTTTAAAATATATTGCATGACACATTTTTTTATGTACAAAATGCAAAATTATGCTTTTTTTGGAGGGTAGAGGGAGAAATGCTTAGAAAATTTCAAATCACCAGAGAGAATGATAACTTGAAAAATCTGAAGACAGATGGAAAATTATTTGCTCCATAGCACAAGACTCTAGAGACTCATCAAAGGGTGAAAGTTCTGCACAGCACACATCACATTATAGATTCTCATTTTAAAAAATAACATGACTGGTAGGAACAATGTAAGTTATTACTGATAACAATTATAAGCACTGACATTATTATAATTCTTACCAATATGCAGGGTGTTTTTACTGAAATGATTTTCTGTACTCATGACGAATATCAGCATAAAATGAGGAAGAATTTCTGTAGCTCTTTTTGAAAACTCCATAAAAATGACGACCACTAGTTCTGTCCTCTTGCTCAGGGTTAGGGCAATTAGTCCAGTGCATTGTTTCTGAATGGAATGCCATGCCTTATTGTATTAACCGATTTTGTTGGAGTAGAAAAAAACAGATATTGTTTAAAGTCATAAAGATGTTTGCAGTATTAGCATTGCCCCAGATACATTATTGACTGGACGGATGCCTCAGCACATCCCCATGGGCTGTCACAAACTTGCAAAACAGGCAAAGAGGAACCTGTGGATGGCAAGATACCATCTGGTGATACTGAGTCATCTGTAGGTAGACATTAAAAATATTCCCTCATCAAACTGCAAACAAAAAATAGGTTATGTTCAGTTGCACAATAGGGCGTGTATGGTTAATAATGTGTTATATATTTCAAAATAATGAAAAGAGTGAAATTAGAATGTTCTTAACAGAAAGAAACGATAAATGCTTGAGGTGATAGATACCCCATTACCCTGATTTGATTATTACACTTTGATTTAAGATATCACATGTGCCCTACAAATAGGTACAACTAATATGTATTTAAAATAACAAAAACTGAAGAACTTTAACTAAAATAGGTCATATTTATAGAAGATAAAATATAATCTTAACTCTGTGCAAGCATACTACAATATATACTGCAAAATTAAAATGACTTTTGTTTAACCTATTCTGAAACCAAATGATTTGTAAGTATTACAAATGTCATTACTAAATTAAAAATATATCCTGATGGATAATTTATAAATGAACCATAATTATTAAATTGCATGCTATGTTGGGCTGAAAATACAATTTTCCATGAGCTTTACTTTATTATAAAGTTTAAAACCTGGATTTTAAAAAATCGAAATTAGTTATTTAAAGAACCTTAAAAGATTCTAGCTTTCTGTATATGGAATTTCAAATTTTATACACACACATGCATGCACACATGTCTGTTATTAGATTGTTTTTCCTATTATACGATGCTTTGTGTAGTCAAATATTTTGTACAACTTCTTAAAATAAACAGTGAGACTTCCAGATGATTCAAACAGAGCCCAGATCAAATGTTAATGTTCCTGAACTAGGAATATGACTATAAATAAATTACTGAAAGTAAAGAACCCACATGGATTATAATTTAAATTGTTTAGTCTCAGCCTTATTTGAATTTAACTGTTGCACACCCATGAGCACACACACATGCCTATGTGCACATACAATCATACTTTCAAAAGTCCAATCTGGTTTCTCTATTTTTGAAGTTAAGTAGCTTATTCTAGAGCTTTCTGATAGCCATTGCCAAGGAGAGCTTTGTCTCATGAAAGGAAATTGGAAGTGATACAAGTACGATACTTTTAGAAACAGTGAAGTCCTAAAACTCAATATGGTTCATGGAGCAGAAAGAGGTTGAGGTTTTCAGGCCAGAGGCTGCCTTGGGAAGAAACACTGGGCATTTACAGAATTGCAGTGCCGTTGCCTGTGGATGAATGAACGGTTTTCTCAGCACCCTGCCAATTTCCAGGGAAGTCCCCTCTGGTCACTTGCCACTGAGTCTGTCAGCATTCTTGAGAGGATATTATTGCAAGGCTTAGAGGACCTTGAGGTTGATCAAAGCAGCCATGGCAAGAAGATTTTGCTGCTGGTTGATTTCTGCCAAGTATAGGATGTGAGAGAAGCAGCTCAGCCAGGTTCGTGATGCGGCAAATATCATTACTTTGGCAAAGATTTCATTTTGAAAAATTTAACAAGCAGTATTATTCGGTGGCTGAGACACTATCTGCTGTGTGCATTCAACCTGCCAGATAAGAACACTGAATCCTGCAATGTGTTTCTATTTGTTATAATCCATATCTATATGAGACTATGTATAAAAAAGCAAAATGATGGTCAAGCTGACTTACCGAGAAATTTGCATAAAATCCAGTTTATTCTATTATTTAAGAGGGTCAAAACATGCAGTTTTTTTTAAGTGGCCACATAGGTGTGTAAAAGACAACATGTTTACCAAAAGTTCTGGAAATTGGCCCAAATCATGGTAAAATTGACTACATTTCCTACAGTTTTTTTCCCAATTCAAAATCAAATTGTAAGTACTGCTGATTGCTGAACCAAAAAACGAATCTTTCCAGAGAAAGAGGTGATGTTCACCCTGTGGTTTGTTTCAAATCCCCACACAGATAAGAAAAGGAGGGTCAGAGATAAGAAAGACTTGGAGATGACCACAGAAAGCAGAAAGACTTGCTGCCAAACCCCAACTTCTCACCAGTTGTACTGATGAAGCAATAAAAATCACCATCGCTTCCATCTATAGAATACATAGTATATTTATGGATACATAGTGTGTGATGTGTATACAAAAATATCATTCAGTCCTCGAAATCAACGTGCAAGGTATCTTTTATTCCATTTCGAGGAAACAGATCTCAGAGAAGTGAAGTAGAGGCTCAGTACAAAGCCAAGAAGAATCCAACTGGCTGCCTGACTGCAAAGCCCAGGTTTGTTCTATAACCTTCCCTCCAGAATCTCTGAAATAATCTACCATGATCTCGGAGACCCAGCCCAATATACAATTCAGGTCTCATTTGGTTGGAACTGGACATTTTTCATGACTTTCAGGAGTCATTATTACCTCTAGAGTTTCAGAAGCCCAGCTCTCAGAGTGGGAATTTTTCTAACATCTATGTTGCCGCCCAGAGACAGGTCCTGCTAGCAGTGTTTGCTGAAGCCCGGTCGCCATACCTCTTTTCCCCGCTAGCAGTGTTTATTGAAGCCTGAACGCCATATCTCTTTTCCCCGCACACCCTTCAGGGGCATATAGGGGTCTGGATCTCATGCAGCAGGACCACCCAGATATGGTTTTCTGGACCCTGTGCCTTCAATGGATCTGAATTTCTGGGAGGTCAGATATCCAGAGGTGCTTCAGGTATTGCTATGATCTGAATGTTTGTGTCTCTCCTCGAATTCATATGTGGAAATTCTAACCCCCAAATTAATGATATTAGGAGGTGGTGACTTCGGGGAGGTGATCAGGTCATGAGGGCAGAGCCTCCCTGGATGGGATTATTACCCTCGTAACAAAGGCCTAAAGGAGACCTCTTGCCCCTTCCACCATGTGAGAACACAGTAAAAAGACGCTGCCTATTAACCAGGAAGAGGGCCTTTACCAGATGCTGAGTCTGCTGGTACCCTGATCTTGACATCCCTGCCTCCAGAACTGTGAGAAGTTAATTTCTATTGTTTATAACCCATGCAGTCTACAGTATTTTGTTACAATAGCCCAAACGCACTAATACAGGTGTGGTTGTCAGATTTACTCATAGGCGTGCCGGCATTAGAGACTAAAAAATAAATAGTCAAACAAACAAAAACCAAGCATCAGCCAATCTACTAACCTATCTAAAAGAAGTGTATCGGATCCGTCACACTTTCTGCCACAGCCCCTCTAACTCCTAGTTGAAAGTGTTTTACATTCTCTAATTGACTATATAAATTGTTTTAAGAACAAAGATTGTATATTATACATGTTGATATTCCTCATGTTTTTATATGGTATGTGCATCATTTATGAACTGCAGTTAATTTATAATTGCGATTTTAAGCAATTGTGAATCTTGTTTATTTATTTTTGGCTACATTCCACCTATCATGAGTCACATTTAAATTTTTACTCACAAACAAAAATATCTCGAGTATACATTTTAGACAAATAACATTTAACTTTCTATTAGCATATTATATTTTTAACCTATAAGGATTCATTAACATGTACCAGACGCCAATGTAATTGTACATTATCTTGGAATTCTAGTACTTCGAAAATCGTGTAGCTATCATCTTTAGGTTTATTATCTGGATGTAATCTACCACTCTGCTTTTCTGTTTAACCTAGAACGAATTTTTATGTTAAAGCTATGCACCTCTGAAAATAGAGGTTGGTAATGAAAACTGTAACACAACATTAACTGTGGTGTTGTAAATAGCGGTGCTATAAACTTTCTTTATAGAGATCCATCTAACGCAAGTACGTAAGAAAGGGCTCAAAAGCTTAAAAAGACCTAACTTGTCCTATTTGATTTTATCTGCGATCATTTAGCTGAAGATAAGACAAGTGCAAGCTGATGACCTCCTTTTTTATATATCTAATTTTCAGCTATGCTTCAGTATGATCATATACACTTTTAAATGAGCCATATTCTTCACAGCTAATTGGTGGGGCCAGTGAAGTGGATCAACATGCTATGGTACTTTGTCTTATTCCCAGTTTGAGTCCTTACTGGGTATTTAAGCTGACAATGTGAATGTGGCAAGTCTCCAGATTTCAGCTGTGCTGGCAGCGGAGGCCACTCTGAGAGATGGGCAATATGGCTTCTGTGTGTGCCATTCATCAGAGCAAGCATTAAAGGAGAAGAGTGTGTGGTTTGTAACCTTCTGTACCTGGTGTGTATTGCTTTCCTGCTGAGGTGTGTTGGGGGAGCGAGGTCTGAATTTGGTGTATTGTCAAGGTGGTGAAGTGTGAATCTGGTGTCTTGTCAAGAAAAGAAAGGTATTTTTGCAAAATGTTTTCACAAAATAAAGTCTTAGATAAACTCAAACACATATTGCAGTTCTTTTTTTTCTCTCAAGTTTTTGAATGGCATCTTAATGTCTCTATTCCTATTAGGAATTTCACATCTTAAAATCTTTCACTCAGTGGCTTAAGGCAAAAATTGAAGTCTCTGAAATGAGCAATCTTTGCATTAAACATTTTTGTTTTAGTAAGGATTGGTTCATTTGAAACAGGTGTTCCAATTATTTTGAGGTATAAATTAGATTTTATCTTATTTTACTTATTCAGTAGGCATTGCTTTTATATTTTTAAACTAATTCCATGTTGATCAACATTGAAATACGTGGTTCACCAACTATGATATTAGGCATCAATGTAGCATTAATGAATTAGCTGTGTTCTTTATTTCTATGTGCCAATTTCATACGTTAATGATGTTATGTTATCCGTGTTATCTACCTAGAATGATTTAACAGTTACTTTAGTATTGGAAAATATACGTTAAAATATTTAAAGTTTCCACTTTGAAAATCTGTTTTCTTGCCACCAAATAATTCTGTTTCTTCACAAGAAATGAAAAATCAAAGTGATACTCTTTTTTTTTTAAAAAAATCTTTTTCCACCGTACCTTTAGTACATCCAGTATAAATTAGACAAGTGATGAATAATGCGTCAGCAGGAATCTTCTTTCCTTTGGCATTAATCTCTTAGTTTTATATAGAAACGTTACTATTTCTAGCTTCGAGAACACAAATGTGTACTAAGAGCAATGAGTTATAGACCTGACAGGTTACAGACAAGTTAAAATCCAGTTTAAGTGTCCTTATTTTAATGCTTTATTGAATTCTTAAATTAGGAAAAATATTAGCTAAAATTAGAATAGTTTGTTCTGATTTATGTTTATTTTGATAGAGACCATCAGTGACTACCGTTTAAAATCACTATCAATGACTGAAACTTACGTTTTAAATTCTCACTCAGAAAAATTAATATGATTGTTAAAACAAGGATGCTTCGAGCTGTCAATTAATATTATCTAAAGAAAAACGCTTTTGGTCTTATTTGGGGTAATCTTTTATTTTTCTTCCTGGATCAAGAGTCTTTCTGCCCTAAGTAGATATGTATATTGTTTCAGTTTTCCATTTACAAAATAATCCTTGAAGAAATCTCATTGACTTTTAATTTTCATAACTCTTTATATCAATATTTAACAGAGGTAGGTAATCATTTCCAGCATAGCTAGCCTGGCCTTACATAAAATTAGGCAGGGTAGGAAATTACTTTCATTACCGCCTCTTTCCCTTATCCTTTTCAAAGAGGAAGAAATTAATTCATCTGTTAGGCTACATGTAAAAAAAAAAATTAGTTCTGATCTTTATATAGTTGTGTAATTTAAATTAGTACCTGATTCTCTAAAGTCCACAATTTAGGACAGAACAGAATCTACTGCAGCAACTAATTAAACACTTACTGTAAGGTTAAGTTTTTCATTAAATCAATAGGCCCCTAGTGTCAGTTACAAAGCCCTAATTACTATGCAGTAAATTTAGATTGAATTTGAATTAAGGACTGATTTCAATCTAACCGCAGCATGTAAATATTGTAAATTACTAGAATTACAGTTCAATAAAATTGAATGAATTTCACTTTAGATAAACCAAATGCAAATGAGAAGAAAAAAGATCTGATGAAAATTCCTCCAAATATCTCACCAAGAAGCGTCACACATCACATATAGGATACTGTTTTGGCAATGAGCATGTCACAGCTCAAGAGTTCCTTTAACGTGTTTTAATATTTGATTGTAGGAAAAATGAATAAATTTAATCTCTCCCGAGTGATCAAGCAAAATGATGGTTAATGTGGCCGCTTACTGTGTTGCTTTAGTGTGATGACTGTATTGTTGTGCTAAAGCACAGTATGCAATCAGGTTATCAGGTTATAGCTAGCTGGGATAAAATACACACACGTAGGCACACATGCGAGAGCTGGAAATACAAACCAAACCACGTTCTTAGCACCAGTCAGATCCTTTTAAAGTTAAAACAAATCAAATGTGCAGACACTCATCCTGCCACTGAAACAACGTAAAACTGAAAATAGCTTAAAGTTTGTGAACATTTCATTTTGCTTTAAATATGTATTCTATGCATAGAAAATAGACTAAAAAACTGTAAGGAATCAGGACAAGCTTTGACTACACAGAAAAGAAGTTTATTACCAATCATCTGTTGGAGATAGAAGTTTGCTGATAAAGAACTGCTTGTAACACACAACGATTACTGCACAGCCTTTTGAAAGGGAAGGCTGAAGGATTTTTAAAATAAGATGAGTCACATGGCTGAGACCTGTATTGATACCACTGCACGGTCTTTCTGAATTTACCTACCCTGGCATTTTGAGTTGGGCTGAAGAAAAGCCAAGTCAAATATAAAATATCACAATTATATATGTAAAACCATGTCTGAGAAAATCCAAGGAAATGTGATCTATAATTAGAAAAGCAATGAGCTTACAATTAAACTTTAAATCAGTCATTAAAAAATCCCTCTGAATATTACATATCTTTTGTTTTCAATTCTAAAGTATATTTCGGTAAAACTTTTTCTCAGAATTATTTCTAAGACTTGAAGATGAGTCTGAAAGAGTTCCGCTTTATTAAAGCTACGGATTTAATCCACAAAATGACTATGATTTTTTTCTACCTTCCTTTCTGATGAGGTTCGCCCAATTAGCATCATAGTGTGAACATACTAATTGCGACAACAAAGGATAAAATTATACCTCTCACCAGAGAAGTGTCACAGCAGTCTTAAGCTGTAAAAACAGTAATTAAAAAAAATACATTCCCAAAAAGCAGTATTAACTGGCAAAAACGGTACAAGTTCTGGACAATTTAATCTGAAACTACTGGAGAAATATGTGTTCAATCTCAATCTGCCAGTAGATATTAAGTTCTTCCAGTAGAAAGCCCCAAATTCTTTTTATGCTTCTTTCAGAGAAGAACTCGGAATTATCCACTCACAGCTGTATTTTTACATTTTAATAACATTTTTCTGCTTTTGCCTGAGAAGGTATTAATATGCCCAAAGAATGGTGTCAATTATTTTTTGTGTCTGGGATACCCTCTGCTTCGTGGCACAAAAGGAGGAATGTTCACATCTCACTCTAGGTATCAGCCGAACACCGTATGTCAAGAAGAATGATTGCTTGGGATTGGCCTGTGTCTTCCTTCCATTTATATTTATTTCTGCTTCTGTGAGATTTTAGTCAATGGATGGGAGTATAATTGAAGAATGGTAAATCGTGCAGACATATAAAACGAAAGGTCGGTAAAATAGAGACAAAACACATGCAGTGGACCTTCTAGAAAGTAGCTGGCAGAGGCAAAAGTGACCCAAAGCATAGGTGCGGATATCTTTCCTCTTAGAAAGGAAACCTTTTTTTGAGGGAGAAAGGGGAAAACAGTCATCAACAAAGCATCTCTTTAATTCTTCATTTTCAGCAAATACAAATTAATAACTAAGCAGATCAATACCTTACAGTTAGGGATTTATAATTTGGAAGAATCATACGTATCTCCGCAAAGTAGCTACACTCTACACCTATGCATTTGTAACTCTGAACCATCACTACTGATTTCCCATATGGTTTCAATGATGGAAATGAGCAAAATAAGTGTATAGATTACAGTGAAACAAAAGTCAAACCAATGTTTGCAGGAATGGCAAAATATTTACAGGTTATGGATGTTAAGGCAAACAGAATTTTATGTTGATGTATTAAGTGATAATGGGATAATAAACGTGTGAGACTGATTTTCAGCCTAGGTGTAGAAGGGAGAAGTTGTCATTTTTTTTAAAGTAAACATCCTTATGCTAATTACCTTGATCTGATCACTGTACATTATATGTATCAAAACATCATTACATACCCTATTAATATATACAATTATTATATGTCAGTCAAAAAATAAAATTAAATACATTTTTTAAAAGTACCCATCACAACTTTTGCCTATAATGTGAAGGCAGTTGATCTGATTTTCTTAAGCATGGATTATCAATCAATACTTCCTAATTGTTCGGATGTTCATTTCTATTGGAGTAGCTCTGATGACTGCTTTGCTAATTAACTAACAAAGAACAAAATCTGAAACATACAATGACTTAGCCACATTGTTTCTAGGGATTTGTTTTGTAGACATTTTTGAAGAATATATGAATTTAAATGTCAAATTAATGATAAGGATAATGATAATTCACCTTTATTGAGCACTTACTATGTGCTAGACACATAGAATACGTATCTCTCCTTTTTGCACATAAAGAGACTAAGGTTTAGACAGAATAAAGGTGCTCACTGCCTCAGAGAGTGAGCAATAGACCTGAGGTCCTGGCCAAACTGCTGGAAGAGAGAAGGTACTGAGAACTGGATTTCACAGCCAGCCTGGCTAGATTGGTAGCTTTCTGGTTTATGTGGTTTTACTCTAGTTAATTAACCTCTCTGGGCCTTAGTTGCATCACTGTAAAATGTGGGATACTAATAACTATTTCCTAGGATTGTTGAGCATATGAATGGGTTACAGCAAATGGCCATGCCTCTTCCATCTCTCAGTCTATATAGCACATTTATTGAAATATGTTTCCAAAGTGGAAAATTACAAATGACTTAAATACCCTCGTATATGAACAGACAAATGGCAATGATAAAATCTTTGAAAAGGTCTCTCTATATTGTCACATTAAGCCATGTACTCATAGAAAACATAGCCTGGATAGCATCAGCATGAAACATCATGTTACTTTTGAGGAGGAGGAGATGGTAGTGGGAGGAAATTTTACTTTTGGCTGGATACATTTGTGTATTCTGTAAATGTGTTATAGGTAGATTGTGTTACTTCTGATATATGAGCAAAAGTAATAAAGTTTACAAAAAAAAAAGAAAAGACGGAGTTTTTTATAGGTTTTTTCTTATAAAACTCTACAAAATTCTTAGAGTGTTATCCTCAAGTAAGTATGCTTTCATTTAACTTTTTAATTTTGATTTATCATGAAGAATTTTTTAACTCAATTTTATTCTAGTCATTTCATGGTGAATGTCAATCGTTATATGAAAAATCTCCATATTCATTTTCAGTTTTGAAACATAATTATTTCCTTCACCCTTTATTCACGGAATAATAATGCTGCCAAGACCCTTCAACCTTACCATTCATATATAAGTGAATGACACACATGAACAGTTCTAATAAACATATATATAACTATTAATATATATCTTTTATATATATATCAATACATCTATATTATACCTCTATATCCATATATAGCTATATATAGTTTTATTTGGATATATATATTTAAAACTATATGCATGGTTTTATATCTATAAAACATATCTATATATAGATAGAGATAAAACTACATATCTCTATATATACAAAGCTTTCATTTAATTTTTAAACATATACCAGAAAGTGGAGACTTCTTCATGCATATGTTAATTTTGGCAGAAAGAAATAAAAAATATTCCTTCTAAATAATGCAGCCAACTTATTAATAGTGGATGTCTATTCTAGAATAATATCACCAATTCATTCACAAAATATCACCAAAATTAACACTGAATCGTATGTTTGGTTAACATCAAACATTGATAACAAGCGTCAGTAAAAGTTAAATCCGTCTTTCAATTTAATGGTTGATTTTAACCCTGTCTAACTTAGTTTTTTACAACCACCCATTTTCGCATTATTTGCAAATTGAGACACAATTATAAGCTTTATGCTCTCATTCTCATATCTTTTGTGATCTTCTGCATGAGCAACTATTTCCAGGTGGTAATCTGAATGAATAAAACATGTGTCTTTATTTTTATAGATGGTAAGCAGAAAAGAGAAAAAAATAAACATTTTAAATAAATGTGGCAGGATCCTTAGTAACTCAGTTTATAGGAATTGATCTAGGTTTCTGTGTAAGACAACTGTGCACATAAACTCATAGCTGGTCCTGAAAAAATATTGGAATTAGCTATCCATTAATTTTATTTGTATGATGGTTTGTACTTTGTGGTCACACAAATAAAATTAACATTATTGGTTACTGTGATTGCTAGGTAGTTATTGGTCATTGTGATCGCTAGGCCATAGCTTAAAAACATACAGTGGCATAGAACTTAAAATTTTACAAAGCACTTTGCAAATATTCTCTCACCCATTAAGCCTCACATCCACCCAGTGAAGTGAGTTAGAGCTATTTTAATTATTCTCACATGATAGCTGAAGGAACTGAACTGACATCTTCGAATGTAATTTTATTTTACATTTCAATCTTTTTATAAAAAGAAAAATATATATATACATGGAGAACAGTTCAAAAGATGTTTATCTTTTCAGTATCAACAAGGTAGGACAAATCATGATTTTATGTTAAAATGAGTCCTATTAATTTTTTTGATATAAAGCTATAATTCCTCTGTGTGTTTTTTAAAATTTCATCTGAAAAAGGCCATATTTATGACTGTAGAATAAAGTACAGGACCATTTTTCCAAGAGAAAGGAAGATAGGAGGGCTGGACAGATACGTCCAGTCTAACTTAATATTAATAAAGTGATTTTAACTTTATTAAAATAAAGGCTTTTTAATTCCTCTGGTAAAGACCACAGGGTTTCTCTCCAAAATCCTTCTCCTAGTTTTCACAGCCATGGTATGTATAGGTAATTTGTTACTTGCTTTGTGATGTGTAGTCAGTTGAAGCATCCGGGTTCTACAAGAGAATGCTTAGTTGCCAGTGTCTGCGTTTTGTGACACGTATACCAAGGAGGGTACTATCCACTATTTCAACTAGCATTTTTCAAGATGTTCATAATGGTTACCCAACATGATACTGGCAAATATCACTGTTTAAAATAACCATATTAAATTAAATGCTAAAATTGGGAATATTTTTTCCAATCATTTAAAATTTGACTTTAGCAACGTGCATTAATTGGATGGCAAACACCACCAAGTATTTATCTATTTAGAATGTTCTTCACTACTGAGTCAAATTCTGAATGTTTGCGATGTATCATTTCTCTCTACTATGTACAAAATCTAAAAAAGAAAAACTTGCATAAGAATGTGCAAGGCATTACTTATTTATATGTAAAATCCTTATTCTATTTTGTTATTTTAGATTAAATCCCGTTTCAATTCTATTCTCTCAGGGAAGCATTAACAGTTTGAGCTCAGCGTGAAAACCATCAAACACTTGAGCTGAAATTTAGATTGGGCAATTTTGTCTGGTGAAGTAGAAAAGGACATGTGGAATGGCAAGGAACAGAATGGCTTATGGAAAGGCAGATGTTTTAATAATGTGTCATCTAGCGGGAGTTTTCAGATATCTAAATTTAAATCTCTTGATATATTTAAAGAAAGCATGTTGAAGAGAAAGTGTTCTTTTACTGAAAGAATTAATAAACAGATCTATCTTCAGTGAAAATGAAGGATTGAAAATGGCCAGTGTATTTTCAAAAGCAAAGGTTGAAATCAAAAGCGATTACAACCTGAAGCTTGCAAATGTGAGCAGACAGCATGGATGTTCAGGGCTATCATGGTGATCCCTGTTGTTGGCCAACATGGCATGTTGCGGCGGTAGGAGCCTGATAGAGTTCCTAGGTGTCTTAGGCAGCAAGGAGTAGCAGCAACTTTACCAAAGAAATTCTGAGTCCACTTAAAGACGACGTTTTAATGAAAGACCATACTAATGTATGTCTTTAAATCTGGTTTTCATAGCTTTTTCAAAAGGCACTAGTAAGGTTATTATAATACCGTATGATAATGTTACATTAAAATAAACTCCAAGTTTATAGCACATTTGCATTTTATGGACTGATTTTTCATGAGCAAAAGTATAATTGTGGCTTTCTGAAGAGAGTGTCTACACATAAAGTACATGTAGTCTCCCAATCTGCTCATTTATAAGCTCTGTCCCACTAAGGATAATTGAAATATTTGCCACTAGCATTTAATTGATATGGTTATAATCTTCATAGAATGTTTGGAGACAACTTTTCATATGATCCAATTCATTTCTCATGTACACAAGCAAGCTGCAAATATTTTTCATCCTTAATGATTTAAATAGGCTACCCTGTCTTCTGCGAAGGACAGGGGGATTGTAAGGCCATTTAAAAATCTCTTAATGCACACTCAAAAATATAACACCAAAATTGTAGACTCCTGTTTTTCTCCTTTAAGTATTCACGTGATTCAGAATGTATAAATATGTATGAGTAATTGGAAGCATCATCAGTGACAATGAATCACACCCAAATACTCATGCTCTAATGCTTTCCAATTAGTTGGATCCCAATTTTAAGTTGTTGTTGCTGGCAGCGATTTGGTGACTGACGATTTCAAGTCCTGATTAAAATATTTTACGTATATAAAACAATTATTTTTAAAACGAATGCACCATCTGAAAGCAACAGTCAGGTCATATATTGGGTGACCTCGAATATTTGGCAGTGGGAAAAATCATTTAGGTAGATATGTAAGAGTTGTGGCTATTCAAACCTTTACATATTTCTAATAAAATATCCAAAATATTTTATTAGGAAAAAAATCCAATAAAGTTTATTCTAATTCAATTTTAATTCATCCTGAACTTTCAGCTGCAAAATAAACAAAAGTGAGATACTGTATCCTCTGAGTATATATGGCAGTAAGTAAATTGGAAGAGGGAACTGTCAACAATTTTAATGCAAGTATAAAAATTACAGCTAGAAGAGATCTCAAATAACAGATCACTTATTCAAGTCCCCAATTTTCAGGCCTTCTTCTCGTCCCAAGTTCTTATTTGAAATCACTAGATCATACGAGCATTTTGGGTATTTGCTGAGAGCCACAGAACTAGCGGGTGGTGGAAGGGAAAATGTAACTGGCACTGAGTAGAACTTGATAAATATTCTTTCAGTAAGTGTTTAAATAGATGAATAAATGAATGAATGAATGAATGAATGAATTGGGGTTTCCTTTCTTCTCTTGAGCAAATTACCTAACCTCTAAGAGCACAATTTTCTTCTTGATAAAATGAGACAAATAATGCTGGAACCTCTGTAGCTTTTCAGCTCAATGTGATAACGCAGGTGTGGAAAGCGTGTGCGTTACATGAGCTATTAGGATTGCTGCATCTCATTTGGAGAGATGAGTGCCAAATCCCAGCTAGAGACTGTCCTTCTGCACAAACTTCCAAGGTAGAAAGGGCTTCTGTATTAGGTTTTTCCTCTCCTTTATGTGGATGGAAGAGGTAATTTTGAAGCCTCAGAAACCTTGACTATGGCCATCACCAACTCATTTGAAACATATTTAGAGCACATTCTTTAAGAAAGTGTAACAAATAGTTCTCCAAAATGGGCTGTGCATTCTTTTAAGCTTAGCACATAATTCTCTCTTACCGCTCTTGAATGGGATGTATAATTTAAGATTATTGCATGCTGTGCAGGGAAAATTAATGCTGTTTTCACCCCTTTCGCCCCGCAGAACACTAAAGAGAGAACTTCCAAAGCTGCTACTACTTTTCTACTAGATGCTACTTTCAGGGTCAAAGCCACTCATTGAAAATATTTATCACACTCTATAAATAAATTAGTCATAAATTGATAGGATTGCATGTCCATAACTGACTGGAGGGAGGAACCTGCCCTCACGTCCCAGTAATCACATATTAAAAGCCGCATGGGTGAACAGGCTCAAGAATGAGTCGTTGCTGCATTCGGAGCCAGCCTGAATAACACCTCTCCCACATATCTGGCATTTCAATTTAATATTCCTGGTGCTAGGGTTGCCTATATTATCAATGTCAAAAAAAAAAAAAAAAAAAAAAACCTAAAAAGTCTTATCTTTAACTTTCATTCCAGGGCTTCAAAAGAGCTTTGAATTTGCATCTTACTCTAGGGAAGATGTAGCTTAAACATTTTTGCCCAGCTTGCTCCATTAATTTCTGAGGAAAATGCACCTACTGCTGTGAATATGACAGTTCTCAACCTCGGTGTTTTTACAGGATGTCCCTCCCCAGGGAACAGTCAGCACCATTCTGACTTCCCCGCTGGAGCCGCACCGCCTGCTGGGTAATCAGCTCTGTGCTCTGCAAGGGGAGATCTCGGCGGGGTGAACCCGGTGCCCCTCGCCAGAGCCAAGGAAAAGGAGAACATCAAGCTTTGGGGGGTAGAAATGTTTTAAGTGATCACCTACATTCAGTTTGAAGGATAATTTGCAGATGCCTATACTGGCTCAATTATGAGCAGCACTTAGTACTTTTTAAGTACTAGAAAGCTTTAACTTAAGATAATCTTCATCATACCCATCAAATATTTCTCCCCAATTACTTCCATTGAGTCAGGAACAAAATTCATTTTGTAATGATTATCTGACTCAGGTAGAGCTGATTTTCTATAACTCTAGGCTAAAGCCACTGACAAGGGCACAAAAAGGATTATTTTTCAGCAGTTTTCAGCCCAGCTAAATCAGCAGATAATGGCATCTATGATGCAGAGTGATTCTGACCTGAAACCCCTCTCATTGTTAATGTGTCTCACATCTCAAATACACCACAGAGGCAAAAATATTCTATAGACATCTCTACTGTCCCCAGAGAGCAAAAGGACAGGTTTAGGAATTCTTGATTTTTACGTTTTCTGTCAATTATGCAACAGCAATTGCTCAATAAAAAAACCCCAGAACTCTGTTTCTTTCTTCATAGTATTTTCATCTGAAAGAGCACCAGATGAATACCCAAATAAATAAAGACACCAAACAAAATTTCTGAATGCTGTAGCATGGGAAATAGAGACTGTCACTGACAGATATCAGAGATTATTCAGAGATAAGTGGGTGCCTGTTTCAATGTGAAACAAGAGAGTAGATTAGGCTGTGGTACATAGAAAAATTACATTCAAAACCATTATATTCTCTTATAAAATGGATCTCCGGTAGGTGTATCTTCTTTCTGTCTTTTGAGGACTATGCTGTTATCTATTTCAAGATATTTATTGCACAGTTATTTAAATCAGTGTTTTTCAAACCCTTTGAGTCCAGAGTCTCTTCAGTGGCCAGGGTTGTAGGTGGGGAATATGAGGTGGGGGGAGATGAGAGGGTCCCATCTCCATTTCAATCGGAACAACTCAGAATTTATCTGTTTTGTCTGTTTGCCATATTAGGTTTCCACATAAGAAGGAAAAACTGAAAATCACTGGACAGAGCTATGGAAACTTTCTTTTTTTTTTTCATTTTTTTTGAGATGGAGTCTCACACTGTCACCTGGGCTGGAGTGCAGTGGCACAATCTCAACTCGCTGCAACCTCCGCCTCCCAGGTTCAAGCGATTCTCCTGCCTCAGCCTCCCAAGTAGCTAGGATTACAGGCGCCCACCACCACGCCTGGCTAATTTTTTGTATTTTTAGTAGAGACGGGGTTTCACTATGTTGGCCTGGCTGGCCTCAAACTCCTGACCTCGTGATTCACCCGCCTAGCCTCCCAAAGTGCTGGG
Source organism: Symphalangus syndactylus (assembly GCF_028878055.3). Lineage (NCBI taxonomy): Eukaryota > Metazoa > Chordata > Mammalia > Primates > Hylobatidae > Symphalangus > Symphalangus syndactylus. The sequence goes on along the minus strand of NC_072426.2, from coordinate 154,661,833 downwards.
AGTACAGGCATGAGTCACCGTGCCCGGCTGGAAACTTTCTTTACATATCTGGAGTCTAGCTAGAATTTCCCATTCAATATATATTCATTGAATGGATGAATAAAATTATGTGTGTAAGTTGATTTTATTTTTTAGAATGACTTTCTAGTCTTTAAACAAATTTTTTTATTACACTTTAAGATCTGGGGGTACATGTGCAGAATGTGCAATTTTGTTACATAGGTACACACATGCCATGGAGGTTTGCTGCACCCATCAGCCCGTCACCTATATTAGGTATTTGTCATAATGCTAATCCCTCCCCTAACTCCCCATCCCCCTACAGGCCCTGGTGTGTGTGATGGTTCCCTCCCTGTGTCCATGTGTTCTCATTGTTCACCTCCCACTTATGAGTGAAAACATGTGGTGTTTGGTTTTCTGTTCTTGTGGTAGCTCTAGTCTTTCACAGTGTATCAGTATTAACTGGCAAAATGTATTTGTATTTTAAAAATTGAGCCCATCACAATATTCTACGGTAATTTTTATACACAGTATATATATACTGCATATATATATATATATACATACTGCATATATATATATATACTGCATATATATATAGGCAGTGTGTATATATACATAGTATATATATTTCTACACAGTATATATATATGTGGGTACACATACATAGGTAGGTATGTCGTCACCATACACATAGATACACACAGGTGCATGTCGCCATGCCCAGCTAATTTTTTAAATTTTATTTTGTAGAGATGGGGTCTTCCTATGCTGTCCAGGCTGGTCTCAAACTCCTGGGCTCAAGAGATCCTCCCACCTTGGCCTCCCGAAGTGCTGGATTACAGGCGTGAGCCACCACACTCAGCCCTAGGATGGCTTTCTTATTTAACAGTGACCTCAGCCAGATGTGTGTCTGTGAAAAACATCCAAATAAGGAAGCTGACAGAGTCTTGTCTTTGTTTAAAATTTTGATATTTTGTTCATCATAGATTATTTTTACATTCATTTTGATTTTTTGACATTATTTCACTAAAATATTGTTTAATGAAAATTTTAATGAAATAAATGAAAATGTTTAATAAAATATTATTTAATGAAAATGTTAATGAAATAAATGAAAATGTTTAATGAAATATTGTTTAATTAAAATCTTTATTAAATTTTTGACACCTTCCTCTTTCATTTTGTGTCTGACGGAAGTGCCTCAACTACAAGCAGGATTAAGAAAAATTATGTCTAGGTCAATCAAATCCAAAACTATCCCTACTATTATGACTGGAGTTTGCACAAGCAGTCTTCTAAAATGTATTAATTCCATTTATTCTTGTAAGAATTCTACTCATAACAGATATAATTATTTCTATTGTTCTGTAAGGAAACCAAGAGTGTAGGTAACTTCCTAGGATGGACATAATTAGGAGGGAGAAGAGCCCAAGTTCAACCCATCAGGCTGGCTGCAGGGCGGGGCTCTCAGCCTTTATGCTGTGTTATTACCCAAAACGCAATGAAACAAACAAAGACCCAATGTTGCTACTCCACATAACTCAAAGAACAAGAACGTGCTTACACTCCTACTGCCAAGTCAGGAGGATTTCCTGCCCTTGCCCCAGCTTCCAGAAGTCACCTCCCCTGGGCTCAGGAATCATTCCCTCATCTGGCCTCTTCGTCCAAAGAGAAGCCTGGCTGCAGGCATTATGGCAGGGGGCCTTTTGGGGGGCCCACCGTTCCTGCTCTCTACTTGCTGTTCTATATTGAAGTAAGGGGAATACCTTTGTCCCATGTGAATTATAACTTACCCCCAGGTCCCCAATTTCTCCAGCCACTTGAATGTCTTGTTGTAAGGGTCCTTCCACCTTCTGCCATAATACCATTGCCCCCTACTTCCCCTGTGTTTTCATCTCCACTGTCCTCTCTCTCAAGCATTGCCAAACAGCCTCCTACTTCCTCTCATAAATCAATGAAAAAGTAAGTAAATACACTCACACATATCATATTTTTGGACAGGTCTGGGCAGGTGGCTGTAGGCCTTGTTGGGGCTCAGAACATGACACCCCCAAATATGGCACCTTGGAAATTGAGAAAATAGCGGAAGCAGGTAGGTCACTCTTTGACCTTCTCTTTCCTTTCTCCCAGGAAGACCCTCATGTGACAAGTGTCCTGCCCTACACCTGGTGGGAAAAATGACACATAAGGACACCAAGAAGCATCTGAACTAATAAGCTTTGTTAAGTTGCCCCCAGCTTATTACCATTAGATCATTCCCTGTGTCCTCCAATCATACTTCTGCATGACTGTCCATAAAAATACACAACTGTGTCTGGGTCTTTGGGTCTTACCTTTCTGAGGACTCACATGTTACATAAAACTTTGGTTAAATACATTTGTTACGCTCTTTTCTTGTTAATATGTCTTTTCTTATAGGAATGTCAGCCATGAACCTTGCAATAGGTGAGGAAAAGATATTATTTTTCTCTCCTATAACCTTATATAGCGAATATTAGGATACCTACAGGTATCCAATGGGGTACCTCTTCCTATAAATGCCTGAAGTTGGGTGAGGTTCAGGCAGTTAAACCAAAAGGAGCATCCAAGACTTGATCCCAGGTTTTTATAAACCAAGTTGAAAGTTGTATTGGTTTCTTTCTTTCTCTGTTTGTCGTAACCTCACCATGGCTGCATTTAAATACCCAGCACAGCCGCCCATACAACTACCAACTCAATAGTTGAAGGGAAAAGAACGTGGCTCCAGTTCCTGACTCTTCTTATAGACTGCTGCAAAATAATGCTTAATAAAATAATTAAAAAATTTAAAACAGTAACTAGAAATGTGATAATCTCTAACAAAGTGGATATGGAATGTGAAATTTGAATTGAATTATCCTTCTATCTATCCATGTTTGTACCTTCTAATGGTTGAAGCCATGTATCGGAACTGAGATTGGTAAAACTAAATTCTAGACTCTACTTTTCCCCTCTTTTTCCTTGAAATAAATTTGATTAACCATTAAAAAATGCAAAATTTGAAGTTCTCTTAAAATTAACAACAGGGAAGCTAGTAAGATAATTTGTCATGCCAGTCCAGGAGTGGGCATGAGAAAGATCAATATTCATTGGTTCTGTTTAAGTTCTCTGTAGTCAGTACCGATGGGGGCCTTTCTAAGGATATGTCCATTTTCTTAAGAAAACAAAAAGAAACACAAACCTAAGCAAATTATTCAATAAATGAAAACAAATTATGTCAAAAGGTAAGATAGTAACTGGGACCAATAAATTGGTTATTTCATGTCAAGGACGTTAAATTACTGGCATTTGATAAAACGTTTTTTCACCTTACAACCTGTCGTGTTGCCTCTTGGTGGGCATGTTTTGCAGACATGCTGCTGTTGGAATTTGACTTTCCAAGGCAATTATCATAGGAATCAAAGAAGAACAAAAAACGGGAATAGCAAATACTTTTAGGAAATCATATTACTAAAGGGTTGATTAATGTTCATATATTTCTGAAGAGAGAAAGGTTGAAGAAGTTTAAATCCAAGATCTTTGACAGAGGAAAGAAATTTAACCTTAAAATGGAAATCCTGAGGAAGAAATGCTTCAGTAGGTTCCAGTCAGCACGGGCTCATATAAGGCTGTGCCGCTCTTGGAGTGAGAAGGAACATGTGGTTTTGTAATTTTGTTCCTATATCACTAAGCGACTTTACAGGGTACATTTCAATGACCAGCCTTTTATGCCACAGTGACAGAAAAATAGTACTTTACAAGAGAAACAACTTATCATCAAGCATATAGTGTAAAACGAACTCCAGTTATACATACGTTTTGTGTACAAAAACTGGCAGAGTTAAACAGAGGGCTTTCAAAAGAAGCTTAAATGTACATTTTACCCCAAATTTATTCTCCACAAAGACCCAGTAAACTGATAAAGACCAAACATATTTAAACTATTTTCACTCTATAAAAGCTAATTTATTGTAAAGTTTAAAATTCCTGGTTTGATCTTACAATAATTTATTTAAAACATCGGTAAATAGAATAGTTCCTTTTGAATAATTTTTTTTTACAGAAGCTATCTTTCATTTTTCTCAATTAGTAAATCTTGCACTGCGAATTGGCAGAGAGAAGACACAGTCACATGTTGGGAAGGAAAACACTTCATTACTGCATCTGTTATGATCTGAGATGAATCATATCGACTGGAGTGATACCTTGTGCTGTACATAATAATCAGACTTAATAATTAAAAAAAACCAGGCAGGGTCTCCTGTTTTCTTGTATCTGTACATAAAATGACTCTGGGGTTATAATTAAGTGATGTTTTAAAGGTTTAAGTGTAAAGCTAGCAAGTCTCAGGTGTAACAATTTAATATGATTTTATTCACTCATTTATTTTGAATAAGAATAACACTGTTAAAGGGAAATCTGTAAAATACTGTTATTTTAACATAACAGGGAAATAACCAGACAAATTAGCTTTTTACTTAATTATTCACAACAATTTTCTGGAATTGGTATTTAGTAATATTTATGCAAGGCTACAGACATTTCGAAATGGCTTACAACTTCTCCAACAGCTTGCTCTTCTGGCCATGAACTATGGCTTACTACCCTTAACTATAATGCTATTCAAAACTGTTCCTGGGCCCCGTTTCTTAGAAAAAATATGCAAGTGTTTTCTAAAATAAAATTTTAATGAGTAAATGTTTTTAAAACTGATTATTTATAAACAAGCTTCATTTCTGTCCAAGTAGGAATATTATATTTGGGCCGAAGTAAAAACATTGTTTCCTAATTGCCACAATAATTTATAAAAGTAGCAGTGATCACAATTCATATTATATATATGGAGGGAGATGTGTATATATATATATAATTTTTTCTTTCATATGTATATGAAAGAAAAGAGAATTTAGTGATTCTGATTGTAAAACTGTAATGCAGTTCATTTCAGTTTAAATGTGACCAAGATTATATTGTACTCTCAAGCCAGGAAGCACAGCATTGCATCACACCAAGTCAAAGTTTATGATACAACCACGGCAACCCAGTGGAAAATATATCCATGACAATTGACAACTGCAATAAAGCCATTCGATCAAAAAATAATTTTTAGCTCTCTAACACCTGCAGTTCAATCATTTATAAATTTTACAAAGAAAGAGATTATGTATGTATCGAAAAAAATTCTGAAATCCAAGTTGACATCTTACATTTACAAACTGATATACCAAAAGGAAGCAAAAGGCAAATTTACATAGGAGAGAAAAATGGGTCCATTGGAATCAAAGAGGTTAGTAAAATGTAACGACTTTTCCAGAAACTGTATTTGTGAGGAAAGCTGAGGATTCCATGTGAAAAGCATGTTAAATCAGTGAGTGCAAAGGCAAAATGCTAGCAAAAATAAAACACTTATAACAAGCTGAAGTTTAGATTGGAATGATAAAAAAGATCGGCATCTCCATCAGGGAGTTGGCAGCAATATGGAGTGAGAAACAGATCTAAGACTTCATTTGTCTGCTATAGATCCTGGGCATGCTACTTGGAGAAAAATTCCAGCACTAATGTGTCATACTATACAAATGTAGTTGCTAAAGGAAGCTAGCGAACTGAAAATGGAGAAGTTTCAGAGTGCTCAATGCAGATGGTGGTCAAACATGCACGCTCAGTTGTGGCTTCAATTGACTGGAATTCCTATCTGAGGATGATACACGCAGAAATAGAAATTGCTCTACATTTGTCCCTGATTGTGTAAAATAAAACGCAGAAAATTGAAGCACATTTGCAATAACTGGATACAAGATGTAAAAAAGACAGTAAAGGAAGGGAATAAAACCAGTGGGCTAGCTAAGGGACTAGTCCATCTTCTGCTTTTTGCTTATTTATTTTTAATTTTAATTATAATTTTTTGAGAGAGGGCCTCACTCTGTTGCCCAGGCTGGAGTGCAGTGGTGCAATCAGGGCTCAATACAACCTCTGCCTCCCAGGCTCAGCCTCCTGAGTAGCTGGAACCACAGGCATGCACTACCACACTTCCTTTTTTTTTTTAACAGATGGGGTCTCCCTGTGATCCTGTGATGCCCAGGCTGGTCTTGAACTTCTGGGCTCAAGTGACCCACCTGCCTTGGCCTCCCAGTGTGCTGGGATTATAGGCGTGAGCCACTGCACCAGGCCCTTTTTCTTAATTTTAGTTTTACATACTACTGTGGCGATATAACTTGAAACTGACCCAAGTAGTGTTTTTGGTTGTAAGGTCTAAAATTTTTTATTCTGTAAAATCTTTAACATATATAATATAGGGTTAATCCAGATGAAAGTAATGAAAATATCTGCGTCTTTGAAAGACAACTTTTATTGTCATAAAAATCAGTAACTTAAGACTTTTTAACACTAAAAAGCACTCACATCACCAACATCTTTTAAATATATATCAATGCTGATGAGTCCTCAGCTGCTTCTTTCTTTGTGTTCTGCTCTGTTCCTTTCGACTCAGGCACCAGAGTCACAGTTTTCTTGTAAGTGTCACCTTATGCTCATTTTCCTTATTTCTCTCCCATCCACACTTGAATCATTTTTTCTAGAAATGTACTTTGCAACTTGAATATTTTTTACTCTATTTAATTATTTTTTGTACCATACTAAATTTTTTAATTTATTGAAATGGAACAATAAATTGTAATAACTAGATATTTGTCATAATATGCTTGTGATCTAATCCCTTGGATAACATGGCGATTTAAACATATACTAGTAGGCCGGGTGCAGTGGCTCATATCTGGAATCCCAGCACTTTGGGAGGCCAAGGCAGGCGGATCACCTGGGGTCAGGAGTTCAAGACAGCCTGGGCAACATGGCGAAACCCTGTCTCTACTAAAACATACAAAAATTCGTATAGTTTCCTTAGGACAACATCACCCTTAAATTCCAGGCCGGGCGAGGTGGCTCATGCCTGTAATCCCAGCACTTTGAGAGGCTGAGGTGGGTGGATCACAAAGTCAGGAGTTCGAGACCAGCCTAATCAACATGGTGAAACCCCATCTCTACTAAAAATACAAAAATTAACTGGGTGTGGTGTTGCGTGCCTGTAATCCCAGCTACTTGGGAGGCTGAGGCAGGAGAATCACTTGAACCAGGGAGGCGGAGGTTGCAGTGGGCTGAGATCTCACCATTACCCTCTAGCCTGGGGGACAGGAGAGAAACTCCGTCTCAAAAAAAAAAAAAAAAAAAAAAAATTCCTGGAGACTCAGGCTTCTTCCACATAGGCATTATCCACCCACGTTTAGGTGGATGTCAAGAATTCCAAGTGATTGCTTGAAGTTAGCTATGGCATGTAGGCGGCTTCTGATGCACAATTTGAAGGTAAAGTGTGGAGTCAACTGAAGAGTTTTGAATAAGTCGTTTTAGAAGGGAAAAGGTTATTTCCCAAGGAAGAGCAAGTGGCACAGCAGGACCTAAAACCACTGTGTCCCAGTCCTTCGCTCTGTGACATGGTGTGATGTGATATGTGCATCTAGCAACTTCCTCATGTGAACTTTCCTCCATCTGGTGCTCACTGTAAGTGCTACTAAAGTGAAGGAGGAAGGTGGAGTTTAGCGCTATTCAGAGGCCTTGGGAATGTCAGTCCTATTGATCTTTTAAAATATTAGGTTGTTGCAAAAGTAATTGTGGTTTTGGCCATATATTGCCTACAAAAATCTAACTTTTTAAAGCATAAGTTCTATGGGCTCTAGAATTCTGCTAAGAAAGAAAATAACATTTATGTAAATATTTTTGCATATTTTCATAATTCTAAAATTATGTAGTTATTTGTATTGGACTTTATGTGATGTCACCTTTTCTGACTATCTTTCAAGGAGAGAAGTTCAAGAATATCTGAGTAGCTTTCAAGGAGAGAAGTTCAAGAATAATCAACATAAAGGTAATTTCTAAGTAAAAGCACTCTTTGTTTCTGAGCAATCCCAGGCATAAAATGTTTGGTTGATAACTGTCTGAAGAATGTGTTAGTCAGTCTATTCTATGCAAGAGAAAAAATAAAAATATATCTTAATGAAAAAATAAATATGTATTTCTACCAAGTTTTTTTTTTTTTTCAGTTGTCTTTTTCTCTGAACACATCAACATGTTTACCCAACTAAAGAACATGATTATGGAAACTAAGTTTTAAAAAAGGATGGGTACAATTTTTTTTCTTTCAAAAATCATATCTTTAAAGAATGAGGTTGAACTCCTTCACATCATAAGAAAATTGACTCAAAGTGAATTATAGTCACATATTTAAAGGTTAAAACTATAAAACTCTTAAAAGAAAACATAAGAGATAATATGCTTCACCTCGGGTTAGACGACAGGTTTTTAGATATGACACCAAAATCATCAGTGACAAAAAATAGATAAATTGGACTTTTTTTTTTTTTTTTTTTTTTGAGATGTGATTTCACTCTTGTTGCCCAGGCTGGAGAGCGCAATGGCACGATCTCGGCTCACTGCAACCTCTGCCTCCTGGGTTCAAGTGATTCTCCTGCCTCAGCCTCCCAAGTAGCTGAGATTACAGGCATGAGCCACCATGCCCAGCTAATTTTTGTATTTTTTGTAGAGACGAGGCTTCACCATATTGGCCAGGCTGGTCTCAAACTCCTGACCTCAGGTGATCCACCAGCCTTGGCCTCCGAAAGTCCTGGGATTACAGGCTTGAGCCACTGTGCCTGGCTACTTGGACTATTTTTGAAATTGAAAAAAAAAATATGCTTCTAAGAAAATAATTAAGAAAATGAAAAGAAAACCCACAGAATGAAAGGAAATACTAACAAATCATATATGTGATAAGGGAAGTTGCACCTAGCATATTTTAAGAACTCTTGCAACCAAAAAATAAAAATACAATTAGCCTAATTAAAAATTGGGTCAAGAGTTTAAATGGACATTTCTCAAAAAGAAGGTATACACATGATCAAGAACCACCTGAAAAGATGCTTAACACCAGTTGTCATTAGGTAAAGGCAAGTGAAAACAATGAGACACCACTACATACCCACCAGAATGGCTAAAATAAGAAGGACAGACAATGACAATTGTTAGTGAGGATATGAAGACGTTGGAACCATTGTATATTGCTGGTGGATTGTAAAATAACACAGCTACTTTGGAAAAGAGTTTGGCATATTTTCAAAATGGTAAGCAATGATTTGCCATGTGAGTCAGTAATTCTGCTTCTGGAAATATATCTAAGATATATGAAAACATGTGTCCACACAAAAATTTGTACACAGATGTTCATAGTAGCATTATTCATAATAGTCCAAAATTAGAAACAACTCAACTGTCCATCAAGTTATAAATGGATAAACAAAACGTGGTATATTCATTCAGTGGAGTATTGCTTGCCAATAAAAGGAGTAAAAAGTACTGCTACATACTACAGTACAGATGGACCTTGGAATCATTATGCTAAGTCAAAAGGCCAGTCAAAGAAGACCAGGTCTTGTATGATTTTATTTATATAAACTACACAGAGTAGGCAAATCAACAGACATTGAAAGTAGATTCATCACTGCCAGAGACTGGGGGAGGTGAAAATGATGAAAAGTGACTGCTAATGACTACAGGGTTTTTATGGGAGGGTGATACAAATGTTTTAAAATTAGATAGGGATGATGGTTGCACAGCCCTGTGGAAATGCTAAACACCACTGAATTGTCCACTTCAAAAAAGGTAAATGTTATGGTTTATGAACCGTATCTCAATAAAGCTAGTACACTAAGAAATTTGCTAACAATGACAACAACAAAAATCTTTTAAAATTGATATCCATGTTTTATTAAATAAATACTTATTGAATGCCTACTATTTTAAATATAGCTCTTAAATAAAAGAAACACATAGTTTTTACCTTAAAGAGAGAAACATCCAGTTGAGTGAAGATAGGTGAATTGGGTAGGGCTGTAAGTAAGCCTAATGCAGCCATGGAATAATATGATGGAATAGGAAATATTCACGGTATGGGAAATGCATAGACCACGATAAAACAGAGAGAATGTATACAACAGGCAAGATAAAATAGGACACATGACCAGGGTAAATAAGTTGCAAGGACATTACAAACTCTGGTCAACCAGCGTAAGCATCAGGGAGGATGTGGTATTTGACATGGATGTTAAAGAAAATAATTTTGATAGATAGGATTGGTGGAAAAGGAAATTCCAGGTGGAAGAAATTGCATTAAAAAAGGGCCAGGGGTGGGAGGGCTATGCTGTTTTTTATAAATGGTGGGCCTAAGCTTTGCTGACCATAAGGCTCTTGTAGAGAGAGGTCAGACTACGATAATGAATTATGTCACGTTACCAATGGTCTTGAATACCAAGATGAGATATATGTGCTTACTATGAAGAAAAGACAGGATAATTCAAGCTGTTTGTTTGTTGTGGATGGTACATTTGATATATTCAACCCAATACAGGTGATGCACTAGTACTGAGGCCACAGGGATGAATAAGATAAATACGTGCCAGTTCCTACCCTTAAGGCAGCATGATATATCTGGTCCATGTTATTAAATTGTTCCCATTATATAGTGATGCAGAAAAGTAAACCAACACTCAGCATGCAGTGGAAAATCAGTGTCATAATTGATGGAATCCCTACAAATGGAAATGCACAGAGTGGGAACTTGACTCAGCTGGAAAAATGTGGTCAGTAGGAGTTTCCCAGTGGGAATGACACATGAGTTATGTTTCGGAAGGAAAAAAACTCAAAGAGACAAACAAAAAATTCTACTTCTGGGAACAATTTAATAACATGGACCAGATATATCATGCTGCCTTTAAAAAATCTGAAAACCAGACAAAATACTTGAAAAGACAGTTTTCAGACGTTGGATGATGGCAAGCATAGGATTCTGATCCTTGAGAGAAAAGAAATAAAGAAGTGAGTCCTAAGATTGTCCCAAGCTACTGCCTGGAGGCAGTTTTCAAGCCACAGCACAGGAAGTGAAACCCCAGAAGAGCCAAACCACCTTGCTGGTGTAGGAGACAGAGAACTGAGTTCAGGGAGACCAAGGCAGCCTGACATGCAGGGCGGGGAAATGGAAAGGACTCTGGAGGTTGGCAAATGGGTCCCGTCCCCTGGATCTTTAATTTATACATGAATAAGAGGAAATTACCCAAAGTACTACTATTGGAAATTCCCAGCTATTACTCAGAGTTCCTAAGAGCTTCTGTTCTGGCCATCTAAAAGGAAAGACATCATAACACATAAAGAATTTTGTACATTTCTCAAATGGGATATCATTTTAATATTGAGGTTAAATTAGCCCTGGATCAAGTTGCTTTGGACCTTCTCTATCACAGCATAAAAGCAAATCAGTCAAATCCATTCCAAGTAACTGAACTGTACCCAGGACAAGGCCCAATACTTTTGTTGGAAAGGAATACATAGAACAGAGTCCAGAATCCAAAAATGTAAAATTCATAATGTCTGGCATTCAATTCAAAATTACTAGGCATACCAAGAAGCAGGAAAACATGACTCATATCCAGGAGAATAATCAAGCCATTGAATCAACAGATTTAGACATGAGAGAAGATGGAATTATCCGGAAAGAACATTAAAACAGCTATTATAAATATAGTCCAGATACTCAAGGATGTTGAAGAAAACACAAACATGATGAGGATAAACATGAACCATAGAGAAAAGAAACCCAATGGAACTTCTAAAGATGAAAAGTACAATATCTGAGATGAAAAACAAACTGGATAGGATTAATAGCAGATAATACATTGCAATAGAAAAAAATATTGACCTTGAAATTGTAGCAATAGAAATAATCCAAAATGAAGTGCAGAAAGAAAAGACTGAGGAAAAATCAGCAGAGCATCAATGACATGTAGAGGAAGCTATTTAACATACGTGTAACAGAGTTCCAGTAAGCAGGGGCAGAATAGAAAAATATTTGAAGAAACTATGGCTAAAATATTTTCCAGATTTGAAGAAAATCATAATTCCTCACATCAAATTAACCCAATCAATTTTAAATGCAATAAACAAATAAAACCACACCAAGGCACAAAATAATCAAATCGCTAAATAACAACGATAAAGAGAAAAGGTTTAAAAGCAGACAGAGAAAAAAAACACACAGGTGTAGCAGAAGAAAGGTAAGAATTACAATGGACTTTGCGACAGCAGCTATGAAAGCTGGATGACAAAGATCAAGATCTTTCTATCCCAGAAAAAAAAAAAAGATAAACAAAAATCAAGTCAACCTAGAATTCTATATTTCTAGTGAAAATATTTTTTCCAATAGTGTGATACAATGAAGCTTTTTCTTTTCAGATAAGCAAAATCTGAGAGAATTCATTATCAGCATTACAAAAGCTATTAAAAGATGCTTATCAAGCAAGAGGAAAATCATAAAGTCAGAAATTTGAATGGACATAGATAACAGAAACATAGCTATGCTATGTAATATATAGAAAATAAACTTAAAAAATTTTAATCTCTTTATAAGATAACTGACTCTTTAAAATAAAACCTAGTAACGATGCATTATGGAGTTTATACCGTATGCAAAAGTAAAATGTATGACAACATTCCTGCAAAGAAAGAAGGCAGGAAATGAAGGTACACTGTTGCAAGTTTCTTACATGAAAGGTGAAGTGGTGCATGTTACTGAGTCTGTGGTAATTTAACTGTGGGCATTGTAAGCCATGAATAACCATGAAAAAAAAAAAATAAAAGAACTATAGCTAGTAAGGCAGTAATACAGATAAAATGGGATACTGAATATACTTATTTAATTCAAATTAAAGCAGAAAAAAAAGGTAAACAAAAGAAAAAATATCTGGGCCAATGGCAAAATACAGTAAATTAGATTTTCACCCAGTTGTATCAATAATGACATTAAATATATTTTATAAGCTATAATATATAAAGAAAAATTTATAAAGAAAAATAAGCACCAATTAAAAGGCAGAAATCATCAGATAATACAAAAATCAACACTCCACTATGTGCTGGCTACAGTAAACCTACAGATAAAGTCATATTAATGGTGAAAGATGGAATGCTTTCTCCCTAAGATCAGTAATAAGGCAGGTTGTCTATTTTGTCCATTTCTACTCATATTTTTACCCTAGAACATTTGGAAATTGGAATTAAAACTGTCTTTATTCACACATTGCAAAGTTATCTATTCACTTTTCCCATGGAATTTACAAAATAGTTCATAGAACTAATAAGTAAATTGTATCACATTGCAGAATACCGTGTCAATTTGCAAATGTCAATTGTATTTCTATGTATTTGGGACAATTTAATAATGGAATTTATACTACGATACCATTTAAAGTAGCAACAAATGTCATGAAATATGTAAGGATAAACTGACTAAAATACATACAAGATCTTTATATCAAAAACTGCAAAACATTGTTGAATGAAGAAAAGTGAAGAGAGGTAAGTGAAGTGCAAATTAGTGAAGAGAGATACCATGATCAGGAGACTCAATATCGTTCATGTGTCAATTTCCCCAGATTGATTTATATTTTAACGATATGCCAATAAAAATTTCAACAGGTTTTTGAGGTTAAAAAGAAGATTCTAAAACTTATATAGCAATGCAAAGGAGCAAAAATAGCCAAAGTAATTTTCAAAGGAAAAGCAAAATGGGAGTATCGATGGTACCTAATTCAAAATTTACTATAAAACTATGGTTATGTGATGTTGGCATGAAGACAGACATAAAGATCAATGGCACAGAATAGAGTCTACAAATAGGATCCATCTTATGTGGCCAATTCCTGATCCCAGATAATCCAGTGAGGAAAGTGTATACTTTTCAACATGTAATGTGGGAAATATTGGATATCCATATGTAAAAAAATGACTGTTACCTCATATCATTTACAAAAAGTAACCTGAAATGAATAAAAAATCTAAATATGAAAACCAAAATTATGTAAATTCTAGAAGGTAATATAGGAGAAAATTTTTATGAAATAGAGAAAGATTTCTTATATAAGTTATCAAAGATTCAAATCATAAAAAAAATCGATGAAGTCTACCTAATCAATTTTAGAACTTGTGCTCTTCAAAAGACACTTTTCAGAACGCGAAAAGGCAAGTCACGCTCTGGGAAAATTACTTGCAGAATATATAGAAAGAACTCCATAATAAATATTAATATATTTTTTAAATGGGCAAAGGAGTTGAACAGGTACTTTAAAAAGAAGATATCCCATAACTAATAAACACGTGAAAAAATATTCAATGTATTTAGTCATTAGGGATATGCCAATTAAAACCATAATCAGATACCACTATACAACCTTTAGAGTGACTAAAACTGAAAAGACTGACAATACCTAGTTTTCATGAAAATGTGGCGCAAATAAAAATCTCATATATTCCTCATTCAAATGCCAAGCTAAGGCAACTTTGGAAAGTAATTTGGCAGTTTCTTAAGGGTAAGTATGTACTTACCATAAGACAAAGAAATAGCACTTTCTAGGTATTTACTCAATGGAAATGAAAATACATGTCTGCACCAACAATTGTACTCAAATATTCAGGGCATCTTTATTCAAAATAAGGGAACTGATTACAACTTAAAAGCCCATTCATTGGTGCATGAATAAATACATCACATATATGGATTTGATGAAATAATACTCAGTAAAATACAAAGCAATGTATCACCATGCAAGCAAGAAAATCTTTATGGAAGACTATATTATACTGGAGTAATGCATCAGATGGATTGGATTAATAAGGAGTTTTGAGGAAAGAGTGGGGAGGCCAAGTGGTCATAAGATCTCAAATTAAGGTTGGACCAGGAGAGAGAGAATATGCAAGGTAAACTGTTCTTGCCTTCCACGGCTATTTGAGCAAGTTGTCACAGGTAGCTACTATGCACGCATCTCTTGTTTTTTCAAAAAGCATTTATTTATGACCATCCAAGAGGACGTTTCACCCAAGCAGTTTACAGCAAGGATGGGTTGGGTTTCACCTTTAATGAGAAAGTTAGAATAATGGACTACTAGGGCAGATATTAAGGTTAAAATGCAAATCGTGACCTAAAATATCTACACTAATTCACTGTTCTAAAAGCAAAAAACCTCACTCAAAGATCAGTTTTTTCTCCTATCTGATGAGCAGTAATATTCTATCTTGTAAAACAATTTAAGACATACTACTTTCCTTTAACCCTCATTTCAGATTCTTTGTGAATACTGAAAAGAATGTATTATCTTGATTTTTAAGCTAACACTATATATGAGGATACAGATTTGCAAGATTAGAAGGTTATTATTCCCTTTATAAACCAATTGTTTGCGGTACAATAGGAATTACTTTAGGACATCTTACAGTGTGAACTCCACTAGTTCTTTTAAAATTTGCCTTAACAGACAAGTATATAAAACACATACAGTATCAAGCAATGTATATGTATACTTAATTTTAAATTTAAAAATAAGCTATGTAGTGGTAATAGGAAAACTAAATACTATAGAAATACTTCTATTTCACATAGCGAGTCACAAATGAAATTCACACCTAGAATCTGGTATTCTTTATGTGAAACCTTTTTAATAATTACAGGTCATCTGATTATATAATCTGAGCAGGATACTAAAATGTGAGAATAAGAATTTAAATTCAATTGTATTCCTCTTTTAGAACCCTTATATTTGATTTTTTTCTTGGTAATTGACTACCTGACTTCTTTATTTTGAATATAACTCTTGTGTCACATATAGACTATCTACCATGTCTTCCTAGAGAGGAAAAAAATCAATGAAAATAGTATGAGGAGCTCCAGTAAGCCTGTTTTTGATGAATTATGTCCTTAAAGATATACTCTGTATGTGGTTCAAAACATATTGATCAGTAACAACTGTTTCGGTAATATCAATAATGCACTATTCTCTTGAACTTCCCCTGAAGCGACAGGGTTTAATCGAGAGAGCCCCAAACAAAAAAAAAAATGACTACCAAGAAGGAGAGAGAATAATGAAGTTGACTGAAACTTCCAAAATAAATACTAATTTTAAACTTGAGGGAAACATACTGATGTCTCTGTTTACATTGCCCCTTGTCTTTCATACTAAGCCACTCACTGAAGGAGTTGTTGTATCACCAAGTTTAAGTGCCTATAGAGTCCATTTGTCATCTACCTTTTTATATGGTATTAAATATTAAGAAATTATTAATAAATATAAATCATTTTGAAATACCACTTTCACTATTTTAAAATCAGGTTTTTCTAACATAAAATACTAACTTAGAATAAACTCTCCCTGTTAGGTTTAATTTGCTTTCTTTGCAGTGTTTTGTTTCATGACCAATTAAGTTATCTAGGAACTCTAATACTTTTAGAGACTTCCTCTAGAGGAAGACTTTCTGGTTGATGCTGTGTCTTAGATGTGCAAAAATTTCTCTACTGAGTGTTCAATCCACAAATAAATTACTCCAGTGAAAGAGGTGAACTATATAGGGTAATTTTCTATTCCAAATGTCTACCATTCTATGGATAGTTCTTAATTAAATTTTGTATTTATTCAGAGAAGTTAGAGAATGTAGACTTGCAATTATAAATGTAGTCTTGTGATTTTTTAAATGTAAAAATTTCTAGTACATTATTCATTCAAAATATTTTCTAAAATATTGTAAACAGAAAATTTTTAATAATCTGTTTTATGCATTTTTAAATCCTCCTCTAAAAATTCTATAATTTACCTATTTATATATCTAATCTTCACTCAATTCATCAATACAAGTATTGAATAGATAATCACAGCACCAGTATTGCCCATCTCCACTATCAACTAGCTCCCATTTACTCATCTTGCTCACAAGTTTATCATGATAGAAGAGTTGGTATAGTGATACTAGCTCAGAGTCCTGCCTCCTGATCAACCTAAAAGCTATCAAAATAAAGTGACAAATTTTGAGAAAAGTTGTTTTAGTAGTTCTGCTGAATTTTCTAAGCCCTCATAAATCATGTGTTCATTCCTTGGTTTTAAACTCTTAACTGCCTTATCTGTGTTATGTCAACATCAGAACAAATCGGTTAAGAACATGCAAGGAATAGGTTAATGGTCCAGGGCTCTCTAGATAATCGAAGGATAAATTGAGGTTTTATACATCAGGGATCAGAATACTGGCTTTGACATCTGACAGAATTCAGACCTCAACTCTGTCACTTAATAGCTTCATACACACACACACACACACACACACACGCACACCCATATATATATATATATATATATATATATATATATATATATATATATAATTACCAAGTAAATCTTTCTCAGTATCATATTTTTACAATGTGAAAATTGGGAACAATAATTACTGAATGATGATTTAATGAAATATGCCACATAGTGTCCAGAAGATTCTTTGGTTAAGAGACATGCTCAGTGAAAGCTGGCTACCTTTGCCCTTCCCACTATACTGTGAGAACAGTGATTTAGCTATCAAAGCTATTAATATAGCTGATTTCTATTGTTGGGAATGCCCCCATTCTATAATCTCACTTGATTCTCTTGTTAGGACAACCTGCCATTAATATAGAAAAAAGCTGAATCCACCACTTTCAGAATCTTGAGCTTCTTTTCTCTGTTGAGATTTTTTTAAATGCCATTAATATATATTAAAGAATAAATACCTTGACACCCCACTGAACCCTCAACAGCTGATAATGCTTTGTTCCATCAGATTAGCACCAATATTACTTACAGTATATACAAGCAACCAGATAATCTTTAATTTAATTACAATTTTAAAAGACTGAAGTTTTGCTCACATGATTGGTTTCCTATTGGACTCAACATCTTAAAAAGTGATTCCCTTGAATACTAATCTAATATTAAACTTTGAAATACTAAGTCTTTTAAATATGTGTTTAGAGGAGTTCATGTTTTATAAACCTTTGTCAAATGTTACTCAAACATCTTTTCTTTGTATTTGAGATTTTGCTGGTAAGACCTCTGCTCCATGGCATCATGTGGGGACGTTAGAACCTAGAAATATTCTTTTGAAGACTGATTGTCGTAACATCATTGTCTATCCCTCTAAACCACTGTAACAAAAAACAGCACTTAAAATGGATGAAGAAAGGGGACCTCACTCTCCTCACTCTTTCTAGATTGACAGGCTGCCTCTCTCTTGCATTGGTTTGCTATACCTAGTACTTTTAGAAGAAAAGAACCAGCCACATGTCTTTTAGTAACCTATCGTAAGTTCTCTTTTTGTACCATCTTAAATTAAAATATTGTTCAGCACCTACTCTGATCCCGGTTCTCTTTCAGGTGAGGGGGATACAAGATTTATTCAATGAGGTTACTTGTTCAGTGTCTGGAGATTGAGCAGAGAATAATTTGGGGGCTGGCATACTGTCATGTATTGCTTAATGATGGGAATGTGTTCTGAGAATCCTATCCTTAGGTGATTTTGTTGACGCCCCAACTTCATACAGTGTACTTAAACAAACCTTTAATCTAATCACATCATGTATCTAACCATACAAAAGTAGGTAGAACTGACTACACACCTAGGCTGTAAAGCACAGCCTATTGCTCCTAGGCTGCGAACCTGTACAGCAGGTTACTCTACTGAACTGTAGGCAACTGTAACACAATGGTAAGGATTTCTGTATCTGACATAGAAAAGGCACACCAGAAAAAAAAGTGTATAAAAATGGAAAAAAGGTATAAAAAATGGTACAAAAAACATAGAACAGGCACACCAGAAAAAAAGGTATAAAAATGATATACAAATGGTAAAAAAAAAAATTGTACATCTGCATAGGGCACTTACCATGAATGGTGCTTACAGTACTGGACGTTGCTGTGGGTGTCAGTGAGTGGTGGGTGAACATGAAGTCTTAGGATATGCCTACACACTACTGTAGACTTTATTAACATTGTACACTTAGGCTACCCTAGATTTATTTAAAGCTTAAAGTAATTGCACTACGATGTTATGATGGCTACACTACCACTAGGCAACAGGAATTTTTAAGTTCCATTATAACATTAAAAAACAGCAGTCCACTGTTGACTGAAATGTTGTTATGTGGTGCATGACTGTATATTAAACCAGTTTAAGATAATGTGCCAGTCAGATGTAGAATAAGGGGCACCTTGAGGGCATTTCACGATGTAGAATGTTATAGGGCAGGAGATAGTGTGATTTGCTTCAGGAAGCCTTGTAAAGTTATTTGAGCTTAAAATATTAGTATATGAGTTCCATGACATTAATAATGATAATTATGCCATTAGATCCTACTTATTAAATACTTAACATGCAACAGGTAATGTCAGCCTGGTTTTACAGACATTACTTCCATTAATCTTTACAATCAGACATTAGAACTTCTTATTTTTATTCCTATTTTACAGATGAGCGGTCAAAAGGTGCAGAGTGTTAATGAACATGCCCATGATTGTTAGCTAGAATACACCACAGTGGCAGAGCCACATTTTAAACCCAGGACCTTCTGATCACTGTGCCAAAGAGTCTCCTGTGCATTTCTTGTAAGACTTGGAGCCTTCCCGTGCTGGCCAAGGGGAGTTCCTGAAGACCTGACTGTTATAAAAAATTCAGGCATCCCTACAGGACTAATGGAGGTTATTGGTTGGACTGAAGACTTTGCTGTTTCCTCTCTAACCATGCAGGATAGAACAGCGCTACTTATGAACATCCCTGCTTTGCATGCTGGTCCACATTCGGTCCAGTACATCATCTCTTCATCCTCTTTGGGTGGGCAGGGGGAACTACGCTTTGAGTCTTGTGCGCTAGTTATGTCTCCCTTGACTTTGTGTTTTTGCTATCAACTTTCACATGACTCTTCCTTAAGAGTTTGGCAACTGGCTGTCTCCATCCCAATCACTTCTGTCTTCGGATGGCATTATCTGGCCTCACTATGTCTTCATATCCACATTCTTAGTGACCTTGTCCTCCACTCCACCTCAACTATCCTCTCTCAGTGTCACAAAACAGGATGCCCATTCCTAAAACTGCACATTGAAATATAGAGTTCGGATGATCTGCTGTCCCTCCCCCAGCTTCCCTCCACCTAGCTTGTTTGCTCAGTTATTCTCACTAAGCCTATTATTTGACTCCATCAGGACCTTTACACCAGACACTTCCTGTCTTTGCTTTGTTTCCTACCTTGGTTAATACCCATGGCCTCACTTGTCAATCACTCCTTTGTCATCATCTTGCAGTCTCATGTACCTTTGTTTCTTGCACAGCTATTTGGAGAATTCCATTATGAATTAATAACAACGATCTGAGTTTTCCTGCTCTAGAGCTTCTGGAGAAAATCTTTCAGCACTCTAAATACTTACAGTCATCAACCTTAATAACCTCTCAGTAATGCTGGGCAATCCCACTGTATATTTCTCTAGTTTCTCTTTTTTGTTGAATGCCATGATTATTTCAAACATTCTTTACTTAGCTCAAGCCTATGACTTCACATTTTCCCATTGCTCTCAAGACTATCTTCCTTCATACAAGTACTTCGATATCTTGCCACCAAACCAAAGAAGTCTTTTGGCATTAGTATCTATGCTTTCCTCTTTTCTTTTCTGTTAAGTGAAAGTGTTAGCCCTTTTCCTTTTTAGGACTATGCTCTGCACAAAATTGCTGGATGTCATCTCAGCATTTTCTCAGGAATTTTAAACTATCATTTTGTATTATTCTGTTCTCATGCTGCTAATAAAGACATACCTGAGACTGGGTAATTTATAGATGAAAGATATTTAATTGATGCACAGTTCAGCCTGGCTGGGGAGGCCTCAGGAAACTTACAATCATGGTGGAAGGGGAAGCAAACATGTTCTTCTTCATGTGGTGGCAGCAAGAAGTACCAAGCAAAAGGGAGAAAAGCCCCTTACACAACCATCAGATCTCCTGAGAACTCACTCACTATCACGAGAACAGCAGCAGGGGGGTAACTTCCCCCACAATTCCATTACCTCCCACCAGCTCCCTTTCACAATACATGGGGACTATGGGAACTACAATTCAAGATGAAATTTGGGTGGGGACACAGCCAAACCATATCACATTTTTAAAAACTGCCTTTTACTTCACAATTTCCCATATACATTCCTACTTATCTGTTCAATTTCACAGCCAACTTTGGAAGCAGTTGTATGTGTTTGTCAGTTCTATTCTTTATCATCCATAGAACAACCATCTTCAATATGGATTTTGCCCACTCCTCTGTCAAAACTCTGTTGCAATGGCTACCAATGATGTTACTGTTGTTTAATTCAAGGGATACTTCATAATCTTCATCTCACCGTATTGAAATGCCCTCTTCTTCCCTTGGCTTCCATGTTGCCGACTCTCAAGATTTTCCTCCCACTTCTCTGGCTGTTTCTTCTCATTCATTCTCCTCTCCAAGGTGCCCCTTCAAGTCCCTCAGGTTGCTTTCTGTTCAAGATCTTAAAAATATCTCCCTATGTTCTCTCTTTGGGCAATCTCATTCACTATTCTGGCTTCAATCTAAAAGTCAATGTCTATAAATTTAGGTCTTTGGCCCAGATTTCTGAGTTCCAAAACTACAAACCGAACTTTTTTCAGGATATATGCATCTTAGGTATTTCGCATCCACTTCAAACTGAACATAAAAACAAGGAACATTGCCATGTTTTCTCCATCCAGAAATATGAGAGTCATTGTTGGCCCTTCTCTTCCTCATCTTTAACCCACCCAGTCCATTCTCTTTCTGATCCAGCTGGAACCCATGCACTTGTCTCCAGTTCCTCCTCAGACCCCTACACCTTCACTCTTTTCTTCTTCCTCAACCGGCGTAAAATCTTCCAGATTGGTCTTTCCTATCCTTTCCTTTCTACATCTGTTCTGTTCTCCATGCATCGACCAGTGTGATAATTTTTAATAGGAATCTGACCTCATCACTCTCCTACCTTGACTCCTCTAATGGTTTCTCACTGAACTTGGAGGAAAGATCAAATTTCTTTAATGGTGTCTGCAAGGCCCTGTGTGACCTGTCCTTCGTGCATTGCACCGGTATGTTCTCTTCCTGTTTTTTTCTCTATTTGCAGTCTGTGCTCTAGACATCTGGGTTCCTTTCAGTTCCATGAGAATGCCAGGCAGTTCCTCGGCTCAGGAACTTTGTCCATGTCCTTTCCACTGCCTAAAATACCCACTCCTCCTTACGTTGCTAATTCAAGCTTTAAGTCTGCTCAAATATTACATCCTCTACGTAACCCCCAACCTTACCCTCTGTAATGATGGTTGCTTGGCCTGTTACATGTAAACTCAGGTAAAATGTTGGACTTTAGTTTTTTCATCACTGAGAACAAATTGTGATGATAGCACAGTGTAGATGTAAGCTCCAGGACCCCCAACACCTGGAAACACGATCCCTGGCACATAAGTATGTGTAACCTCAAAGAATGCTGCTTACATTAAACTTCGTTAACTGAGGACTAAAATTACTTTTCTTAAGCATTTCTTTTGTTGCCATCGTTCAGATCAATTATAGCTTACAAGTGAAAATTATTACAGTAGCATATTCAAAGTGAGATTTTTCATTCTCCTCAGTGACACCACATGTTATGAAAACATTAGTTCTAGAATCGTGCATGTAGGTTTAAGAATGAAGATTCAAGAGTTGCAGACTGGTGTGTTCTGTGCCTTCTACTGAGGAAGGTTGTCAAAACATGAAATGGAATTTAAATGATGACATAAGAGTATGAGGAACTGGTGTCATGTGAACAAGTCAGGTCACATTCTGAATTGGATACGCAAACACTCAGATAAGTAAAATGATAACGAACGGCCACACACTTCTCCTTGTTTCATAGCAAATGACCTTGATCCAGCAGATAATAAAATTATTAGGCGGAAAAGGAGCAGATGCTCTTTTCATTTAAAAATCCTTCTGTCCCTAGGAAGAAAATGGTGGTGTTCCTTCACAAGTTGTTTTATTTCTGCAAAACTACACCGAAAGTGTTTGCAATGAATATTACTCAGGCATGTAATACTGACCTTATTACTTACCCTAGTTATACGGAGCAAATACTCAGATGCTACTCCAAAAACGTTATCATAAAGAATAGAACCCATTGTATCATTAATTATATTTATTAAAATGACACATTTGATTATAAATGTTGCTATAGCGACATCATCAGACAAAACACAGGTATACACCTGAACTTAATTTGGATATTCATAACTTTCAAGGGCTTAAGTTTTTTTCTGTGCTAAGGGATGCTATTCTTTAACCTGTTAATGTAATATTTTCTAAGGAAATAAAGATAACATTTAAATGCATCATTTCTCCTAGATATTAAATAGTAGTTTAATGATAATTTACTTAAAAATATGCAGAATGACAAGCTTTTGACTACGAATGTGCCATATCATTTCGCTCTGAAAGGAATTTGTTTCTTAATTCTATTTAATTTCTGCAGAACTTAATGAATGTTGTCAATGAAAGAAAATGAAGACTGATTTGGGGGTCCAAATACCAAACAAAATTAACTCCTTTATTAATTATATGTTGTTATTTATTTATTTATTTATTTATTTATTTATTTTTGAGATGGAGTCTCACTCTGTCATGCCCAGGCTGGAGTGTAGGGGCACAATCTCGGCTCATTGCAACCTTTGCCTTCTGGGTTCAAGCAACTCTCCTGCCTCAGCCTCCTGAATAGCTGGGATTACAGGCACCCACCACCAGGCCCGGGTAAATTTTTTCGTATTTTTAGTAGAGATGGGGTTTCACTACATTGGCCAGGCTGGTCTCAAACTCCTGACCTCAGGTGACCCGCCTGCCTGGGCCTCCCAAAGTGTTGGATTACAGGCGTGAGCCACCACACCCGGCCCTAATTATATGTTTCTTTCTAACTTTCAACTACAACTTTTGTTAAAATATAGTTTTCTATAATACTCTTATTACTCATTTTTCTCCCCCTTCCTTTTTGAAATAATTAGACTGCCCAAGTAGTAACTCCAAATTAAATCTATTCCAAGTTGACAGACAGGAGCCACATCTCAGGATCACAGTGTGTAGTTAGGTCGGCTCAACCCACCAGCAATATTGAAAAATGATATATATCATACACCTTCACAACAGGAGAAAAACGGTACCATATTGATTTGCCAAATCATTCATGCTCTTAATTTCATAAGGGTATTTTTAGTTTTTGGCAATTTGGAAAAGGTGATAGATGACAAAGTCAAAAAATAAAGTGTAAAAATATGGTGTAAAATTCTAGCTATATGTAATACCTATAAAATGTATTAAAAAGTTCATTTCCTTTCCAATAACACCTGTGACATTTAGACGTTCTATACAGTTTCTGCTTTCAATCTTTGCTGGTATCATATGATGCTTTTTAGTCAGAGACCTTAAAATAGTTGAACATTCAGAGGGTATATGGTGTAGCAAATAGTAAAATTTTATGCTCTTCTACTTTTTATAGTTCTTGTTTATAAAGTGTCTAATAAAATTATAATTATGTTTAGAAAAACTTAAAATTCCAAGTAAACAAAACTTTAAATGCCCACAGTAAAAAAATGTGAAGCTGCAGTCTTTATAAAACTTTGTAATATATTCATAATCACCACGACCAACAATAGTATAACAACAAAAATTAGATCTACATATCCTATTTTCTGAAATAAACTGCTTTTATGCAGATGAATAGAATTTGCTCATCAACACAGCCAATATCCTTGATTTCCATTTAACAATCTCACTAGCATACAACAGATTTTCCTTCACATAGTTCACTACACCCTTGTTATAGATTTTTTTCCTGGTGATATTTATCTTTCCTGTTTTATGAACCAACGCTATTTTACATTTTCTACCTCTTCTGTGTAAAATTCCCATTAATAATTACTGGATTTCAAAGACTCCTGTCAGCTGGACACTTGATAACAGCTATTTTTAACTGATGTTAAAAGAAATACAATGGTAAGGTTGAAGAAACACAAAATCACCTTCTCTCTCTCTCTCTTTCACTGTCTCTCTCTGCTTGCAAGTTTCCATTTGTAGCATTGCACACTTACATGCACAAAGACAGAGATAGCAAGATGTAACTGATTTACAGAAGTACTATGGCTATAGGCAGGGTGCAGAATAAGTATAAAGAGAGAAAGTAGTTGTTTGACAGCCTTCTAGAAGTGTGTCTGAAAGAATGACAGGACTGACTAGAATATCAGAAAATAAGCTCTTCCAGAAGACAGAGCTATCAAAGCTGCTGGCCTCACATGGGTACTCACCGCTCCCCAGTCTTCCCAGGAGGCTGCTCCGGAACTCCAGGATAGGTTGGCCGTCAGCAAACACAGCGAGTTGTGCCTAGGCCTTGTGGCTGGTTCTGCCAAGGCAAAGGATAGTGGCCACCCAACCTTAGGGTGCTCTTCCAAGGAAGCAGCTCTTCACCTGGAGACAGAAGGGCATTTTTGACACAGGGGCCAACAAATACCTAATAATTACACTGGGTAATTCACATAAATTGCATTTTATCGGTAATCCTTCTATTTACACATTTATAATTATTTGAGTTTTAAAGTATTTTTAAGGAAAAGAGAAAAAAAAACTAGATTTGATATAACCATGCATGTGTAGGTATACAATATCCACTCAAGATACAGAAAAAATGTTAGGGGGGTGGAGCCAAGATGGCCAAATAGGAACAGCTCCGGTCTACAGCTCCCAGCCTGAGCTACACAGAAGACAGGTGATTTCTGCATTTCCGTTTGAGGTACCGGGTTCATCTCACTAGGGAGTGCCAAACAGTGGGTGCAGGACAGTCGGTGCAGCGCACTGTGCGTGAGCCGAAGCAGGGCGAGGCATTGCCTCACTCGGGAAGCGCAAGGGGTCAGGGAGTTCCATTTCCTAGTCAAAGAAAGGGGTAACAGACGGCACCTGGAAAATCGGGTCAGTCCCACACTAATACTGCGCTTTTCCAATGGGCCTGGAAAACGGCACACCAGCAGATTGTGTCCCACACCTGGCTCGGAGGGTCCTATGCCCACGGAGTCTCGCTGATTGCTAGCACAGCAGTCTGAGATCAAACAGCAAGGTGGCAGTGAGACTGGGGGAGGGGTGCCCGCCATTGCCCAGGCTTGCTTAGGTAAACAAAGCAGCCAGGAAGCTCGAACTGAGTGGAGCCCACCACAGCTCAAGGAGGCCTGCCTGCCTCTGTAGGCTCTGCCTCTGGGGGCAGGGCACAGACAAACAAAAATTCAGCAGTAACCTCTGCAGACTTAAATGTCCCTGTCTGACTGACAGCTCTGAAGAGAGTAGTGGTTCTCCCAGAACACAGCTGGAGATCTGAGAATGGACAGACTGCCTCCTAAAGTGGGCCCCTGGCCCCCAAGCAGCCTAACTGGGAGGCACCCCCAGTAGGGACAGACTGACACCTCACTCGGCCGGGTACTCCTCTGAGACAAAACTTCCAGAGGAACTATCAGACAGCTGAATTTGTGGTCTCATGAAAATCTGCTGTTCTGCAGCCACCATTGCTGACACCCAGCCAAACAGGGTCTGGAGTGGACCTCTAGCAAACTCCAACAGAACTGCAGCTGAGGATCCTCTCTGGTAGAAGGAAAACTAACAAACAGAAAGGACATCCACACCAAAAACCCATCTGTATATCACCATCATCAAAGACCAAAAGTAGATAAAACCACAAAGATGGGGAAAAAACAGAGCAGAAAAACTGGAAACTCTAAAAAGCAGAGCACCTCTCCTCCTGCAAAGGAACGCAGTTCCTCACCAGTAACGGAACAAACCTGGATGGAGAATGACTTTGATGAGTTGAGAGAAGAAGCCTTCAGATGATCAAACTACTCCAAGCTACGGGAGGAAATTCAAAACAATAGCAAAGAAGTTAAAAACTTTGAAAAATTTAGATGAATGGATAACTAGAGTAACCAATGGAGAGAAGGGCTTAAAGGAGCTGATGGAGCTGAAAGCCAAGTATCGAGAACTACGTGAAGATTGCAGAAGCCTCGGTAGCAGATGAGATCAACTGGAAGAAAGGGTATCACTGATGGAAGATTAAATGAATGAAATGAAGCGAGAAGGGAAGTTTAGAGAAAAAAGAATGAAAAGAAACGAACAAAGCCTCCAAGAAATTTGGCACTATGTGAAAAGACCAAACCTACGTCTGATTGGTGTACCTGAAAATGATGGGGAGAATGGAACCAAGTTGGAAAACACTCTGCAAGATATTATCCAGGAGAACCTCCCCAATCTAGCAAGGCAGGCCAACATTCAGATTCAGGAAATACAGAGAACGCCATATAGATGCTCCTCGAGAAGAGCAACTCCAAGACACATAATTGTCAGATTCACCAAAGTTGAAATGAAGGAAAAAATGTTAAGGGCGGCCAGACGAGAAAGATCGGGTTACCCACAAAGGGAAGTCCATCAGACTAACAGCTGATCTCTTGGCAGAAACTCTACAAGCCAGAAGAGAGTGGGGGCCGATATTCAACATTCTTAAAGAAAAGAATTTTCAACCCAGAATTTCATATCCAGCCAAACTAAGCTTCATAAGTGAAGGAGAAATAAAATACTTTACAGACAAGCAAACGCTGAGTAATTCTGTCACCACCAGGCCTGCCCTAAAAGAGGTCCTGAAGGAAGCACTAAACATGGAAAGGAAAAACCAGTACCAGTCCCTGCAAAAACATGCCAAATTGTAAAGACCTTCGAGGCTAGGAAGAAACTGCATCAACTTAATGAGCAAAATAACCAACTAACATCATAATGACAGGATCAGATTCACACATAACAATATTAACGTTAAATGTAAATGGGCTAAATGCTCCAATTAAAAGACACAGACTGGCAAACTGGATAAGGAGTCAAGAACCATCAGTGTGCTGTATTCAGGAAACCCATCTCACGTGCAGAGACACACATAGACTCAGAATAAAGGGATGGAGGAAGATCTATCAAGCAAATGGAAAACAAAAAATGGCAGGGGTTGCAATCCTAGTCTCTGATAAAATAGACTTTAAACCAACAAAGATCAAAAGAGACAAAGAAGGCCATTACATAATGGTAAAGGGATCAATTCAACAAGAAGAGCTAACTATCCTAAATATATACGCACCCAACACAGGAGCACCCAGATTCATAAAGCAAGGCCTGAGGGACCTACAAAGGGACTTAAACTCCCACACAATAATAATGGGAGATTTTAACACCCCACTGTCAACATTAGACAGATCAACGAGACAGAAAGTTAACAAGGATATCCAGGAATTGAACTCAGCTCTGCACAAAGTGGACCTAATAGACTTCTACAGAACTCTCCACCCCAAATCAACAGAATATACATTTTTTTCAGCACCACACCACACCTATTCCAAAATTGACCACATAGTTGGAAGTAAAGTTCTCCTCAGCAAATGTAAAAGAACAAAAATTATAACAAACTGTCTCTCAGACCACAATGCAATCAAACCAGAACTCAGGATTAAGAAACTCACTCAAAACCGCTCAACTACATGGAAACTGAACAACCTGCTCCTGAATGACTATTGGGTACATAATGAAATGAAGGCAGAAATAAAGACGCTCTTTGAAACCAACGAGAACAAAGACACAACATACCAGAATCTCTGGGACACGTTCAAAGCAGTGTGTAGAGGGAAATTTATAGCACTAAATGCCCACAAGAGAAAGCAGGAAAGATCCAAAATTGACACCCCAACATCACAATTAAAAGAACTAGAAAAGCAAGAGCAAACACATTCAAAAGCTAGCAGAAGGCAAGAAATAACTAAAATCAGAGCAGAACTGAAGGAAATAGAGACACAAAAAACCCTTCAAAAAATTAATGAATCCAGGAGCTGGTTTTTTGAAAACATCAACAAAATTGATAGACCGCTAGCAAGACTAATAAAGAAGAAAAGAGAGAAGAATCAAATAGATGCAATAAAAAATGAAAAAGGGGATATCACCACTGATCCCACAGAAATACAATCTACCACCAGAGAATACTACAAACACCTCTATGCAAATAAACTAGAAAATCTAGAAGAAATGGATAAATTCCTCGACACATACACCCTCCCAAGACTAAACCAGGAAGAAGTTGAATCTCTGAATAGACCAATAACAGGCTCTGAAATTGTGGCAATAATCAATAGCTTATCAACCAAAAAGAGTCCAGGACCTGATGGATTCAAAGCCAAATTCTACCAGAGGTACAAGGAGGAACTGGTACCATTCCTTCTGAAACTATTCCAATCGATAGAAAAAGAGGGAATCCTCCCTAACACATTTTATGAGGCCAACATCATCCTGATACCAAAGCCTGGCAGAGACATAACCAAAAAAGAGAATTTCAGACCAATATCCTTGATGAACATTGATGCAAAAATCCTCAATAAAATACTGGCAAACGGAATCCAGCAGCACATCAAAAAGCTTATACACCATGATCAAGTGGGCTTCATCCCTGGGATGCAAGGCTGGTTCAACATACGCAAATCAATAAATGTAATCCAGCATATAAACAGAACCAAAGACAAAAACCATATGATTATCTCAATAGATGCAGAAAAGGCCTTTGACAAAATTCAACAATCCTTCATGCTAAAAACTCTCAATAAATTAGTTATTGATGGGACGTATCTCAAAATAATAAGAGCTATCTATGACAAGCCCACGGCCAATATCATACTGAAAGGGCAAAAACTGGAAGCATTCCCTTTGAAAACTGGCACAAGACAGGGATGCCCTCTCTCACCACTCCTATTCAACACAGTTCTGGAAGTTCTGGCCAGGGCAATCAGGCAGGAGAAGGAAATAAAGGGTATTCAATTAGGAAAAGAGGAAGTCAAATTGTCCCTGTTTGCAGATGACATGATTGTATATCTAGAAAACCCCATCGTCTCAGCCCAAAATCTCCTTAAGCTGATTAGCAACTTCAGCAAAGTCTCAGGATACAAAATCAATGTACAAAAATCACAAGCATTCTTGTACACCAATCACAGACAGAGAGCCAAATCACGAGTGAACTCCCATTCACAATTGCTTCAAAGAGAATAAAATACCTAGGAATCCAACTTACAAGGGATGTGAAGGACTTCTTCAAGGAGAACTACAAACCACTGCTCAATGAAATAAAAGAGGATACAAACAAATGGAAGAACATTCCATGCTCATGGGTTGGAAGAATCAATATTGTGAAAATGGCCATACTGCCCAAGGTAATTTATAGATTCAATGCCATCCCCATCAAGCTACCAATGACTTTCTTCACAGAACTGGAAAAAACTACTTTAAGGTTCATATGGAACCAAAAAGGAGCCCGCATCGCCAAGTCAATCCTAAGCCAAAAGAACAAAGCTGGAGGCATCACGCTACCTGACTTCATACTATACTACAAGGCTACAGTAACCAAAACAGCATGGTACTGGTACCACAACAGAGACATAGATCAATGGATCAGAACAGAGCCCTCAGAAATAATGCCGCATATCTACAACTATCTGATCTTTGACGAACCTAAAAAAAACAAGAAATGGGGAAAAGATTCCCTATTTAATAAATGGTGCTGGGAAAACTGGCTAGCCATATGTAGAAAGCTGAAACTGGATCCCTTCCTCACACCTTATACAAAAACTAATTCAAGATGGATTAAAGACTTACATGTTAGACCTAAAACCATTAAAATCCTACAAGAAAACCTAGGCAATACCATTCAGGACATAGGCATGGGCAAGGACTTCATGTCTAAAACACCAAAAGCAATGGCAACAAAAGCCAGAATTGACCAATGGGATCTAATTAAACTAAAGAGCTTCTGCACAGCAATAGAGACTACCATCAGAGTGAACAGGCAACCTACAAATTGGGAGAAAATCTTTGCAATCCACTCATCTGACAAAGGGCTAATATCCAGAATCTACAATGAACTCAAACAAATTTACAAGAAAAAAACAAACAACCCCATCAAAAAGTGGGCGAAGGACATGAACAGACACTTCTCAAAAGAAGACATTTATGCAGCCAAAAGACACATGAAAAAATGCTCATCATCACTGGCCATCAGAGAAACGCAAATCAAAACCACAGTGAGATACCATCTCACACCAGTTAGAATGGCCATCATTAAAAAGTCAGGAAACAACAGGTGCTGGAGAGGATGTGGAGAAATAGGAACACTTTTACACTGTTGGTGGGACTGTAAACTAGTTCAACCGTTGTGGAAGTCAGTGTGGCAATTCCTCAGGGATCTAGAACTAGAAATACCATTTGACCCAGCCATCCCATTACTGGGTATATACCCAAAGGACTATAAATCATCCTGCTATAAAGACACATGCACACGTATGTTTATTGCGGCACTATTCACAATAGCAAAGACTTGGAACCAACCCAAATGTCCAACAACGATAGACTGGATTAAGAAAATGTGGCACATATACACCATGGAATACTATTCAGCCATAAAAAATGGTGAGTTCATGTCCTTTGTAGGGACATGGATGAAACTGGAAAACATCATTCTCAGTAAACTATCGCAAGGACAAAAAACCAAACATTGCATTGTTCTCACTCATAGGTGGGAATTGAGCAATGAGAACTCATGGACACAGGAAGGGGAACATCACACTCCGGGGACTGTTGTGGGGTGGGGGGAGGGGGCAGGGACAGCATTAGGAGATATACCTAATGCTAAATGACGAGTTAATGGGTGCAGCAAACCAACACGGCACATGGATACATATGTAACAAACCTGCACATTGTGCACATGTACCCTAAAACCTAAAGTATAATAATAAAAATTAAAAAAAAGAAAAAAAAAAGATACAGAAAAAACACTGAAAACTTATGGTTGGCTGTAGTTAGGTAGCAGATCCATCAAGACCTTGGTTCTCATCTTGCTGGCATTGGGTTTAATTTTGCTAGGATATTCAAGTTACAGCATTGAAGTCGTGTGATAATGTATTTGGGATATCTAGCTTGTTCACTTTGTAATAACACACATTATGGATTCTGGTAGAAACAAAAAATGTTAAATATGTAAGGATTTTTCTTTCTAAAAGGGCAGATTAGATTATTACTTCCAGAGAGTGTGGGAGAGGGCACAACTGCTGGGAGAAGTCCCTTCCTCACTCCTGGTGTTCCTCTCCACTGTAAGGCTGCTCCATCAGGGAAATAGTCCAGTCAACTTCTGTTCCCTCATTTCTTCTGCCACAGGGAAGGAGAAATTACTCGTTTGATTGTGAATTTATGAAAAATTCCTGGGTGATTTTAGGCCAGATTCTTCCTTTCTCTTTCTCTTGGGAGCTGGCCTCTCTTGAGAAAACATTTGTTCTTTGTTGTTTTCCTATATGCCATAAGCTTATTGAGGGTCAGGTGCCATCCAGGATGTGGGGAGCGGAGGGGTGGGAGTAGCGGCCATGTTGGTTGTATAAATTGAATTTGGGGGAATGCTGATGATGGCTCACTGTGGCACTGCAGTCAGGATTCCTGATCCCTGTCTGCCTCTCCAACCTCATCTTGTGCACACCACCCTCATGTACACCATCACACATGGAAGAGTGGCTGTTTCCAATTCCTGGAGCATGCCGCACTCTGCTGCACTGGGCTCTTTCTGCTGACATCCTCTGCCTGGAATGCTCTTCTCATTATTTTTATTATAAAATTATATGATTTACAATAAATTATAAAATTATATTTTTTAATAATTTTATATAATTATAATACATAGATTATATATAAAAGGAGGCAGTTGAACATTATTTGGGCACACAGTGAGAATTATATTCCAAGACCTTCAAGACCGTCTTAAAGGCAAAATTTCCCTGCTTCTTAGTATAAACCCCCTCCTTCACTGCCCTACATCAAATCCCAATAAAATCCAGAGATTGAGAAGTACATGAGACATCTCCTTTTACCTTTTTACCTTTCAGCTGCCTCCTTTTTACCTTTCAGCCCCGATTTGAATGCCACCAGCTCAACTAGTCTTCTTAAACACCCTGTGTAAATACTAACTCTACTTCCAGTACTGAACATTACAATAGTCTGTTCGGTTCCTTATATTTAACTCAATCTGCCATTATATTGTGGTTATTTTGTTGGTTCGGCTTCTTCTCCCGGACTCTACGCTCCATGAAGGCAGGAATCATGGTTGTTTCATTTACTTACTACATGATAACTATTCACCCAACATTTCTAGCATAAATAATTGAAAAGGCATTGAGAGATGTGGAATTTTAAAATATATTTAATTTCTGGGATATATTAAGAGGGACATAATTGTTGAAGATCATCATGAAATGTTTTTGACATGCGAGTATAAGAACTGTGGTGTTGAAATGACACTATCTTCACAGATTAAGCAAAAGAATACCCAGAAAACATATGAAATGTTTTGCTGTATCACACAATGTTAATAGGTAATAAGCAAGCTGGAGATGGAGTATATCATTCATCACCAGTATGTACCTGGAAAACTTTGCATGAAGCAAAACATAGTCACAGAAACTATAGTACTCTTTGAGTCTTGTCAATAGATTCCAGCACAAGAGAGAGTCTCCAAAGATATTCCAAATGGCCAAGAGGAAAACTGAACGGACAACTGCAGCATATTCTTTGGGAGACAGGTGTACAGTGGGTGGAGCCAACACAACCTAAGTTTTTTAGACTACTCAATTGAGAAGTAAAATTGTTCAAGTGGTTTTCCCCGTGAGCCAGCAAAAGCCATGGTAGCCATCCCCGTGATGGTGGCCACAGCCCTGAAGACCACGGCTGCAGTGCCCACAGCATTTGACAGCCTCAAAATAGGGACTAAAACCACAATTCGTAACATGTCATAAGATGGTAGGTTTTGGCGAATGGCAGTTTGCTTTGCAGATGAGTTTTCAGTAATTCCATTTACCAAGGAGTGTTTCCTCTGCTTATAATCAATCTGTATCCCCTGGTAAATCCTCTACTCATAGGAGGAATACAAGAGCAAAGAGGGTTTCTGAAAACAAACCCAATGTGAAACTCATTATCGAGTACACTATGACTACATAGGAAAGGAACAGAGCCACATTTGTCCACATTCTGGGCTTTCCAGGGCCACCGGCATGGGTTGAGCTTTGGACCTTCTTGGATACCAGACTGGCCCTGATCAGAATGAAACACCTGGCTCAACTAGGGAGGAAGATGTGCAGGAGATGCTGAACAAACTAAAATCAGATTGCACACTGCCCCCAAAGACTAGAACTTAACAAAGGGACCCGCAATGCAGTCTGGTTAAACAAGGAGCCCCGGAGATGTCCCATGCACTTCTCAATCTCTGAATTTTGTTGAGATTTGGATGTAGGGCAGTGAGGGAGGGGGTTTATACCAAGAGGCAGGGAAATTTCACCTCCCAGACAGTCTTGAAGGTCTTGGAGTATAATTCTCACCATGTGCCCAAATAATGTTCAACTAAACTGTAGACTGTTAACAGTTTGTATTTTACAGACACATACTTCATGAAGGACATTCGTTAAATTACTATAAATTCAGTGCCTTTTGAGAGTAAGTTATTAAACAATTATCAACAGATGGTGATTATATGTTATATAATAAAAATATACAAAACATAAAATGTAAATATATAAAACAGAAAATAGAAATATGTTTTAGTAAACATGTAAATATATTGGTAATATAAATATATCAATAGATGCACTTATAATATTAACATATATATTCATGGATATATATTTTTCATCCTGAAAAATATATAAAATTCCTTAAAACGGTGAGAAATATATCACTGTGCCACTGTACACTTCAATTCCTCATTGTAGTCTTTTTTAGCAAAACATTGGAAAGTTTTTTTTTATACAACAGCTTCGCTACATCAATACAATTATCACCTCCAAATAGATGCAAAGATCTGTGGTATTCAAAAATACATGACATCTGAACTTGTTTTGTACGATGTGTTTCCTTGCGTTATTTTTTCTTGGTTATATGCATGTGTGTACATACACAGAGCACTTTAATGTGCTTCATTTCCAACAAGTGTGTTCCTGGAAGGATTCCTGACCATACAGTGACCGTGGAAATGAGATATTTGGGCTTTCATGTCATTCTCTCAGAGTTTGGGTACATTGCCAGGATGTAATGGAGATTATAGCTAAATAAATGACTCAATAGTCAACCTTCTAGAAATGGTTGTATTTAGCTTTCAGGGTAATGTTAACTTCACTGTGGTATTAGTAATCTCATCACCTTTTTGGTTAGGGATGGATAAATAACTAGCTTTTAGTATGTAAATTACCAACAAAAACGTTTTGCAGAAAATGGGTCAGGTTAGAGATGTAAATGAGGCCTAAAATGTCTCACTAGGTTTTGAATTGCTTTTTTTTTCCCCAAGCATTATAAATCTTGTAAGCTTTTGGGGTAATTTTCTTGCTTGGATAAGCTAGTAAGGTCTTTTCCAATAATAAATGAACTAAAATACTTCTCAAAACTAATTCTGCTTGAAAAGATAGAACAAATTGAATATCAAAGTATAATTTATTTTAGAGTTACTCGATATTTCTGTCTCCTAATATTTTTGGGTAATAAGTTGTGGAGATCCCATGTATAGATTTCATCACGGACTTTGTGTTTGGGTGCAGAGAGATATCTCTATCAATGGCTCTCCTTTCAAATCAATTGTATACCTGAAGGATACTTACCAGATCTTGCAACAAATCATTAACTACAGAATATGAGCCTATCTTCTGTGAAGGAATGGATCTTCTTTGATTTAGCAAAACGTCTGTCTGGTTCTCTTCTGACAAGTCCTATTTGTCACGCTCATTACTAATCCTTATTTTCAGAACAAATACGATGCAAAAACATGGTCTTGCTCACAGCCCTGCTCTTGGGCCAGCTTGCATAGTTAAAGAACAACTGCAGATCCACATGCAAGGCGACACTGCCTTAAATCTTAGGAGATGCTAATAAAACAGCGTCACATCAGAGTGTGACTGTCACTAGGCAGTCTCACACATCTCACTCTTACCACACTGGTTTCTATTCTAAAAACCACTAATTTGCCGCAGTCTAAATTAGCCCCGTGTGACAATGTAGGAAGTGTTTGTTGGTTACTCTCATCTCTCACAGCATCGCCAATGTTTAGGACAGCTTAGCATTTCAGACTCATGACAGGGGGCTGCATTTTTGTCACTCTAAAAGCTGCAAAAGTGAAATAGTAAATATGCAATTACAGTAACTACCTATATTTAACTAGCTTACAAAATCTAAAAGGGAAATCAATCAACTCGTTGTCATCATTTGGTTTGTTTCTGTGGAGAGCCTAATTTAGTACAAACAAATACAGTTCATGATGATAAAACCTCATTACGATGGCTTTCATTTCAATTGCCAGCAACAGCCAGTACCACCATTTGCCACCCCCAAAGAAAGTCAGCTCTTTCCCAAATATCCACTGCAGTATTTGCCTGCTCCTTTAGACGTTTATCTTTTTTATTTATTTATTTTTATTTGTTCATTTATTTATTTATTTGGAGACGGAGTCTCACTCTTGTTGCCCAGGCTGGAGTGCAATGGAGCGATCTGGGCTCACTGCAACCTCTACTTCCCAGGTTCAAGGGAGTCTCTTGTCTCAACCTCCCCAGTAGCTGGGATTAGGGGCACCCACCACAATGCCCGGCTAATTTTTGTATTTTTAGTAGAGACAGGTTTCACCATGTTGGTCAGGCTGGTCTCGAACTGCTGACCTCAGGTGATCCACCCGCCTCCGCCTCCCAAAGTGCTGGGATTACAGGTGTGAGCCACCGCGCCCAGCCAGACATTTATCTTAATACTTTGCTACAGCAAGCTTTCTTATAGATGTTTACAAAACAAAGCCTTTTCTATTTTCTCTAGGCAGTCCACATTACATGAATATATATATCACATGTTCTTACAGATAGAGTTTGTTTTATTAATTTTATACCTTAAGAAAAAGATACGAGATTGAATTCTTCACAGATGGATTTCATTTAAATTGCCCTGAGCTGCCTACTGAAGTTTTATAGGTAAATAAAAGATGTTCTCACATGTTTTAGCAAAGGGTAAGTGAAGGAGGTGACGCAAATACAGGTGATATGCAGATCTCGTCTCAGTGGGTTGAAAGAACAGAGCTACTCAGGTGTTGTGCTGCTGTTTTATTTCCTGTATTTTGATGGATGATAGTTACTTTGGATAGACAGGGCAGATAATCTGAGAGAGAAATATGAGTCTGGACATGTATTTATATAGGCTACATTTTGCCATGTCACCTTTTTCTCCTCACTACTAAAGTTCTGGTATTGGCTTCCCTAAATCTTACACAGATTTTCTTGCCTAGCTTCAGTCCACTGGGTATTCCTTCTACTTTCATGTTGGTTATATCTTCTTGTGGAAGTCTAGCTGGGCTCTTTATTCAAACACTGACCTCCTCCACAAGGCACTGGGAGGCAGGAGGCACATACTACCATCCCTATTCTTTTGGTTGCAATTACTGATTTAGCCCTCTTATAAATGCACAAAAGACTGTACTGTATTTTCCACTTATTTAGAAATAATAATAACAGCTAAAATCCCCTGGACACCCATAAGGGGCCGGATGTTCATTTTATCCTTCAAATATTCCAGCAGCAAGTATAATTATCAGTCCCACTCTCTAAATGAGGATTCTAAAGTTTAGAGAAACCAGGTACCTTGACCAAAAATATATAGCATGTGGTGGTACCAGAACTTGGATGCAGACAGAATGACTCTAAAATCAGTCCTCTATGTATCATCAACACAGAGTCTCTGTTAAACACGTGCTTCTTATGCTCATCCTACCTTCTAACACACGTTGTCCCCTGCGTTTCCGCATATAAAATCTGGCAGTGTTGGAACTCTGGTGCTCTCCTGAATCCAGACCAAAGAGTCTGTACTCCCAGCTCCAAGTTGTTGTGGAGGGGCATTTGTTCTTCCTGATATAAAGACTAATACTAGCTGGAACCCAGTTTAGGTGGCAGTTCATTATGCTCCTGTCATTTATGTGACTAGGTAATGTCTCTGGAGGTATATTTTTGGGTAACGTCTCTTGGCATAATGAGTTCAAGAATTCCATTACCAACAATAACACCTCTCATTTGTTGAAGTCCTTATAACATCCAACGTTTTCACAAATATGAACTCATTTTATTCTCAAGGCAGCTCTCTAAGGTAGGCAGAACAAATACTATTATCCTCTTTTGCCAAATGAGTACAGAGAAAGGATGGAAGAGAAACTGACATTTACTTAGCATCAACTACTTGGGAACATGATTCTAAGTACTTTACTGAATTCTTCCTCTCAGTTCTCATCCCTTCCTTATGGTGTATACGTATTTAACCACATTTTACAGAAGACATAACCGGAGTTCATAGAGTCTAGTTAACAGCTTGTGAAAGAGGCTACATTAGAGATTAGAAGTCACTGAGACCATCATTTTTCCCTTATAACTCAAATTCAGCTGGCAACACTTGTTCAGTGACTACACATAGTCTTGTGTTATCAGCTATTTCATGCATAGGTTGGCATCTTGTTTCTCTGGGTAGGTCTTCATTTGGTTAAAAGAAATAATCGTGTTTTCTTTTCTTTGAACCACTTAGAACACACACTTTTAAGCTACGCATAAAAGGCCAAGTTAATACAAATACCTAGAATTTGAATGTGGTCCGGAAGTAAGAGGAGGCTATCCTTGCTTGCACTTTTATTTGTCAACCCAGCAACTATATCTCTCAAGCAATTGCAGACATGTACTGTGATCTTAGAAATTCCTATTTATTCCTGGGACATTCCTCCTTAGGTGAGATATTTCAAGGGCCTGAATTTGAACTCATTATGTTGTCCTATATCCCCTGAGACTCAGAGAGTTTAAAATGATGTGTCTAAAGTTGTGACTAGTAAGCAGCAAAACCAAGGTTAAACCACATCTTTGGAAATCTCTTTTCACTATACTTCTGTATGAACTAATGTTTGCAACAAATTGCTATTTTTGTTATGCATATAAAAGTATAGGCTGGGTGCAGTGGCCCACGCCTGGAATCCCAGCACTTTGGGAGGCTGAGGCGGGCAGATTGCCTGAGGTCAGGAGTTCAAGACCAGCCTGGCCAACGTG
Source organism: Symphalangus syndactylus (assembly GCF_028878055.3). Classification (NCBI taxonomy): domain Eukaryota; kingdom Metazoa; phylum Chordata; class Mammalia; order Primates; family Hylobatidae; genus Symphalangus; species Symphalangus syndactylus. The sequence continues at coordinate 154,622,691 of NC_072426.2, read as the reverse complement.
GTGAAACTGCATCTCTACCCAAAATACAAAAATTAGCCAGGCGTGGTGGCAGGTGCCTGTAATCCCAGCTACTCGGGAGCCTGAAGCAGGAGAGTCGCTTGAGCCTGGGAGGCAGACGTTGGAGTGAGCTGAGATTGCCTCATTGCACTCCTGCCTGGGCAACAGAATGAGACTCAGTCTCAGAAAAAAGTATAGATCTCCAGAAATTTGAAGGATACTTTTTACTTAGTAAATAATCAGTGTAATATCATGATGACAAGTGAAATTGTTAAAAAAAAAAAAAAGTCTTATTTAAACAACAAGTTACCACAATATTGATTGGTTAGAACAAGAAGAAACATTTACTGGGTATTGTAACTAAACATCAGTGAGTTGCATGTAGGAAACGTGATGTTTTTCTCATTGGTCTTAGTCTGTGTACACGCATGTGTTTATAAATAACATTTTATTTTGAAAGTACTCATTCAAATCAGCTTTCTATTTATGAATCTCATTTTATTTCCTTCTGCCTCCCTCATGCTGTTGTTCAGTGAGAAACATAATTCTCAGAAAAAATATGAAGCTCAGTTGCATCACAGTACATAGCATATATTGGTCAAACAACATACGTTTGTGGAATGAATAAAGAATGATGATAGGCCAGGTAGTTAGTTTCACTGCAGTGGCTGAGCTGACCATTGCATACGATATAGTAACATGGAGAAAGGAATTATGAGGAATACACATTCTTAGCCATATTCCATGAGTGCAGGACAATTCTCCAGGTTGCTTTGGACTGACTCACTTCTTCTTCCTTTCTCATCTGTAGTTCTTAAGAATAACTGCAGGCTGGTCACGGCGGCTCAAGCCTATAATTCTAGCACTTTGGGAGGTTGAGGCAGGAGGATCCCTTGAGGCCAGGAGCTTGAGAGCAGCCTGGGAAACACAGTGGGACTTCAGTTTCTACAAAAAAAAAAAAAAAGCCAGACATGGTGGTGTGCACCTATAGTCCCAGCTTCTCAGAAAGCTGAGGTGGGAGGATCATTTGAGTCCAGAAATTTGAGACTACAGTGAGCCTTGATCATGCCACTGCACTGCAGCCTGGGTGACAGAGTGAGACCCTGTCTCTAAAGAAAAAAAAAATTAGAATAACTGTAGAATGTGCGAGGAATGCAGTATCTTGAGATAGGGAAGAACTCCCAGAAGTAGCCAGCCTTATTTGTTTTCCTCAGAGGAAATGCAACATCTTGAGATAGGGAGGAACTGCCAGGGGAGCTGAGATTTGCTCCTGTCTCCCCAAGGAGCAGAATATCCTCAAGGCCTTCCCCATGAGTCATGTGGCCAGCCCCTGAGATATATAAAACGGCCTCTCCATCTTCCCAGGCAGCTTTCAGGAGCCTTGGGAAACCAGCTCACAGTGGATCCTGGGCGTCTTTGCCCCTTCCTGCCCAGCAGTAACAAATAAATCTGCTTTATATAAAACCTGTTGCATAAGAGTGTATTCTGCTTCACCAGACTCAGACAATTGGCAAAACTGCAGCCCAGGTGCAGTGGTGACAAGTGTTCAACTCCTATTCCCGGTGGTTGGCACGGTGATAACCTTTGCTATCACCCACATGGTAGAAGTCCTCCCTTAGGATTGGTTATTAGTGAATCTGCTTCCCAGTGAGATCACAGATTATATCTGAATCTCACCTCTATATACCCGGCATCAGGTAGAGTACTAGGACCATGTTAGATATTCAGTGCATATTTCTTGCACTGATGAATGCTTCCTGCTCACAAGTAGCCTGTAATCCAGGGGAGCAGGCATATGGAGAATGTTTTTCACCGTCTTCCCCATTTCTGGGTTCAGTTCTTAAAAAGGATGACCAGCCTCCTGCAGATATCAGCGAAGAAGCATTGCCTTTTCTCTCACTCACTCATCACTTAGGCAAACCCGTATTCCAGCCTCATGTGTTCTGTTGGATTCTCTCTGCGCATAGGTTGTAGGATTTCTTCTGACTCCTACTGGTCAGGACAGGGTTTTCCAGCCCTATGGGCAGGCCAGAAATCTCTACATCTGGCCAAAGGTTTGCTGTGTATTTGCACCTGTTCCCATGCATTTATCTGAAGCGCTAAATTGAGCCAGAATATAGCAAGAGGCTCAAGTCCCAGCCATGTTCTCGTATCCAGCTTGCCACTTATATTTTATTTACATCTGTATCTGATTCCTGTGCCTATTCCTCATTATTTTTCAGAACGCAGAATGTAGCAATCACAGCCGAGTGATTACGCATGACCCAGACCTCAACAGCAGACGTGACATGTGCTTAGAGTTGTTTCATTTTTTCAAAACAAGCTAATTTGATTTTGTTGCTCAGTGGGAAGACTTGTTATAATGGTGTATTGAAAGATTATTTTCAAATAATGTTTTTGACTTTTGTCAAAAATACCCAAGGTTTTAGCTATAATACAGTTCAAAGTTTCAAAAGTATTCCACCTTCAAGGATTTAAAGTTCAATTCATTCTCCAACCTACCTCAAGCCCAACTTGAACTATTGTGTGTTATATTGTTCCCTATTGGATTCCAGGAACTGGTGATCAGGATGGGGATGCCATCATTTCTGAGAGTCAATTCAGTTATAGCAGAAGACAAAATAGGGAAATCTGGCTTTGCCTCTTTGAGGTTTATGACATTGGCCAAGCCATTTAATTTCACTAAACACTAGTTTCCTCACCTGTAAAACTGGGATGTTAGACAGTTGCCTCCAAGATATCTTCCAGTTCTAATATTCCACTGTGGGAGGTTCCAACTGTGGCAGAAGATCCCAGAAATCTCTAATTGCTTCAAAGATTGTGTCAGGAGACAAATTAGATCATACAAGATTCAGAATACAGACTTACCTCACCACACAAAATGCCATCAGTTAATTTTTTTATTGTTGCCATAATGGCTTTGGCAAAGTCATCCCACTTTGGATGGTGTCTTTTTTCATTCTAACTACTTTACCACCAAAAATAAAAGGTAAAAATAAAAACACCTAAGAAAACAAAAACAAAACTCCACACTAAACAAATACACTCTAAAAAGTGATATTTTGACATGAGGGTTTCAGGCAAAGATAGAATACATTTGAATCATACACCATGTTTGGATGAACGCAAGATGTTTTTGCTCTGCATAGATCATTTTTGTAAGAGAGGCGAAGAGTAACATTTTTACAAATTTTCAGTCTGATATGCATGTGTTACTTCCAAGTATTTCAAAGGGCTCTTGTACTTTGCTAATGTGGTGTTTTTCTGGACTAAAATTTTGTTTTTAAAGTTCAGTTTAGGAGTAAAAAAATCCATGAGCTCCAGTAAAATACTGGCAAACCAAATCCAGCAGCACATCAAAAAGCTTATCCACCATGATCAAGTGGGCTTCATCCCTGGGATGCAAGGCTGGTTCAACATATGCAAATCAATAAACATAATCCAGCATATAAACAGAACCAACGACAAAAACCATATGATTATCTCAATAGATGCAGAAAAGGCCTTTGACAAAATTCAACAGCCCTTTGTGCTAAAAACTCTCAATAAATTAGGTATTGCTGGGACATATCTCAAAACAATAAGAGCTATCTATGACAAACCCACAGCCAATATCATACTGAATGGGCAAAAACTGGAAGCATTCCCTCTGAAAACTGGCACAAGACAGGGATGCCCTCTCTCACCACTCTTATTCAACATAGTGTTGGAAGTTCTGGCCAGGGCAATCAGGCAAGAGAAGGAAATAAAGGGTATTCAATTAGGAAAAGAGGAAGTCAAAATGTCCCTGTTTGCAGATGACATGATTGTATATCTAGAAAACCCCATCGTCTCAGCCTAAAACCTCCTAAAGCTGATAGGCAACTTCAGCAAAGTCTCAGGATATAAAATCAGTGTGCAAAAATCACAAGCATTCTTATACACCAATAACAGGCAAACAGAGAGCCAAATCATGAGTGAACTCCCATTCACAATTGCTTCAAAGAGAATAAAATACCTAGGAGTCCAACTTACAAGGGATGTGAAGGACCTCTTCAAGGAGAACTACAAATCACTGCTCGATGAAATAAAAGAGGATACAAACAAATGGAAGAACATTCCATGCTCATGGGTAGGAAGAATCAATATTGTGAAAATGGCCATACTGCCCAAGGTAATTTATAGATTCAATGCCATCCCCATCAACCTACCAATGACTTTCTTCACAGAACTGGAAAAAACTACTTTAAAGTTCATATGGAACCAAAAAAGAGGCCGCATCACCAAGTCAATCCTAAGCCAAAAGAACAAAGCTGGAGGCATTATGCTACCTGACTTCAAACTATACTACAAGACTGCAGTAACCAAAACAGCATGGTACTGGTACCAAAACAGAGATATAGACCAATGGAACAGAACAGAGCCCTCAGAAATAATGCCGCATGTCTACAACCATCTAATCTTTGACAAACCTGACAAAAACAAGAAATGGGGAAAGGATTCCTTATTTAATAAATGGTGCTGGGAAAACTGGTTAGCCATATGTAGAGAGCTGAAATTGGATCCCTTCCTTACACCTTATACAAAAATTAATTCAAGATGGATTAAAGACTTACATGTTAGACCTAAAACCATAAAAACCTTAGAAGAAAACCTAGGCAATACCATTCAGGACATAGGCATGGGCAAGGACTTCATGTCTAAAACACCAAAAGCAATGGCAACAAAAGCCAAAATTGACCAACGGGATCTAATTAAACTCAAGAGCTTCTGCACAGCAAAAGAAACTACCATCAGAGTGAATAGGCAACCTACAGAATGGGAGAAAATTTTTGCAATCTACTCATCTGACAAAGGGCTAATATCCAGAATCTACAAAGAACTCAAATTTACAAGAAAAAAATAAACAACCCCATCAAAAAGTGGGTGAAGGATATGAACAGACACTTCTCAAAAGAAGACATTTATGCAGCCAAAAGACACATGAAAAAATGCTCATCATCACTGGCCATCAGAGAAACGCAAATCAAAACCACAATGAGATACCATCTCACATCAGTTAGAATGGCCATCATTAAAAAGTCAGGAAACAACAGGTGCTGGAGAGGATGTGGAGAAATAGGAACACTTTTACACTGTTGGTGGGACTGTAAACTAGTTCAACCATTGTGGAAGTCAGTATGGCGATTCCTCAGGGATCTAGAACTAGAAATACCATTTGACCCAGCCATCCCATTACTGGGTATATACCCAAAGGATTATAAATCATGCTGCTATAAAGACCCATGCACACGTATGTTTATTGCGGCACTATTCACAATAGCAAAGACTTGGAACCAACCCAAATGTCCAACAATGATAGACTGGATTAAGAAAATGTGGCACATACACACCATGGAATACTCTGCAGCCATAAAAAATGATGAGTTCGTGTCCTTTGCAGGGACATGGATGAAGCTGGAAACCATCATTCTCAGCAAACTATCGGAAGGAGAGAAAACCAAACACTGCATGTTCTCACTCATGGGTGGGAATTGAACAATGAGAACACATGGACACAGGAAGGGGAACATCACACACTGGGGCCTGTTGTTGGGTAGGGGGAAGGGGGAGGGATAGCATTTGGAGATATACCTAATGTTACATGACGAGTTACTGGGTGCAGCACACCAACATGGCACATGTATACATATGTAACAAACCTGCGTGTTGTGCACATGTACCCTAAAACTTAAAGTATAATAAAAAATGTCCATGAGCTCTAAAATAGTTTCAAAATTGGCAAATAAAAATAATTATACTTTTTTATACTACCTTTTGTATACAAATTATATATAAAATTTGAAAGTTTATGTTCCAATTTTTACTTATAAAAGTTTTCTTGCTTTTATTTTCAATTAATATATTTTTAAAAGCTGTGAACAATCTTGGAGTATCTTTGCTTGGCATAAAATGTATCATAAATTTTTCTAGGCAAATTAAAAGACATTACTATTTTTTACTTGACTCTTTCTTAGAAATTTAACTTAATGGCAGGTTTTCAGGAATGAGTTAAAACAGTAAATTCATAAAGCAAGGGATAGGTGTATTCATGTCCATCTTCCAACCTGAATAAGGTTGTATCTATCCCATTCTGAATATTCTGATTAAAAGAAAGAGATATTCCTCTTCAGCAGACTGTGGCAACTTCAAAGCTTATAAATGCACTCCTGGCATCTCCATTCCAGCGAGGGTTACTGTGTGTGTGCGTGTCCACGAATTGAAAGTATTTCAAAGCTAAACTGAGTTTATAGAGAGGTATAGAGAAAAGAGACGAGTGTCCCTTTAATAAGCAAAAAATTGAGAATTAGAGAGCATAGACCTAGCTGGAAAAGGCTGAGACAGATGAAACTTCAAGCTGCCTTCACACTCATCAGCAAAACTTCCCTCCAAAGTTTCTGTTCAAATGACTAACTGCCTGTATGTACAGCTCTCTAACCTTGGAAATTAAGGAGGAAAGAAGGAAAGGAGGAAAAGCACCTTCTTTCTGGAAACCTGTCATTCAGTCTCTGACAGGAATTTAGAAAAACAGGTGCAAGCTCATGTCCTACTAAGACAACTGAGTTTTGCCACAGTGATTTATATATGAGTAACTACTGCTTCTATCAGCATGGTTCGGGAGTGTTAGATCCTGAACGCTTCCCGCATCCGACGCTATCCATGCATTCTTCATTCATTTCATCAGTAGCATCCACCTAAACTTTCTTTGACATGGCTGTCCCATTCTCTTAATCTGGTTTCTCAGAGGTATCCGCTTTCATCAAATCTCTTTTATGAAATATATATCTACTTCTAATATACAAATACAACAAGTAATCAGCACTTTTTCTTGCATAACACAGGAATGTAATTTATCTATTTGAAATTTCTGCCTATTTACTTCCTTCATTAAGAATAATTTTTATCAATGTTTTTCTACAATCAAAACCAATATGGCAAAGCTGCAAAGTGTCAAATATCTTAAGAAATAATAATTTAACGGATGGTGCACGAAGGGAGAAAAATCATCATATAGCAGGCTTATGTCTTCTAAAAACGTAAAATAAAAACACAAAACGTCATAGAGAAACAGTTATAGATGGTAACATTTACATGAATCAGGTATTTTAATGTGAGTACATGACTTTAAAACAATCAGAACTCTCAGCTTGAATAGGCTTGTTAGGTTTTTTACACGCTGGTTACTTCCAAATCATTTTCCTGACCTTTAGTCTGCTTAATTCTCAGTGGCAGTGCAGTTCAGGTGCTCAAAATACTGCAGTTCCAGTTCATCTCCTGTACCCCAGACCCAAGTCCTACCTGCATATGAACTATCATGTCTTACAGGAGGTCAAGGCACTCACTCACTACAAGTGTTCCTTCTGGAAACTGTGATGTTGTTTAATGTAGCTGCTCGCAACGGCAACCCAAAGCAAGATATCACATAGATCCAGCCATCACTGGAAGCTGGGCCTTGTGGAGGCAGAGAGAACTGTCTTGCAGGAAGGGAGACTTGGTTGCGACATGCATGCACACCCTGCTGTGGCAACAGGCAGCCCTGCGCTTGTCACTAGCTTTGAAGGCAGCTGGCTTCACTGACACATTGCTCAGTAAGGAGAGGGAAAGGCTGCAGGGAGTGTGCTGATGGCCACTCTCTAAGGAGAGAAGAGGACTAGAGAGTCAGGAAATTGAAAATAAATAATACAACTCCCTTTTCTGATGTAAAGTGCCGAAGATTTCAGAAGGGAATGCAAATCCAGCACAAAAGACCTTTGTTTTCTTTGCTTGTATTTTGACATTTTCCTAGAATCACTTGATAGCACTCACATTAAGCTTCATTTCAGATTCCCATCCAAAGTCAAACTACCAGATGCAGCAGAGTGTGACAAAACTTTCCAAAAGAAAAGACCAGAATGAGTGTTTTTGTTTGATTTTTTTCCTCCATGGTTTTCTGGAGAAGACCAATTAAAAAAATTAAAGGTCACATTAGAAAACAAACTTCATGCTAATAAATGACTTTGTTCTATCAGTGCAAAAACATGGGATGGAGCATTTAATTTTTCCCAACTCTCCAGCTATCCTTGTAATTCAAGTTATCTCGTGTGTGCTTTTACGCCATCACCAGCACAATTTCACGATCTATAATAACTCTAAGTATGAATATGAACACTGTTAGCAGGAGTCAACTGTCAGATACAGTCAGGAGGATTTTCACATGCAATGGAGCGAAGCTGTAACTGCGGTGCGTGCTATGCATTTGCAGTAATTGTGTAAATGCAACCTTCTTATGGGATTCCACATAGCACATTCTAAAAGCACGAAAGTGTGTTTGAAGGATAATGCTAAATGGTGTGAGGTATATTTTCCAAAGAGTACACATCAAGAATCTAAGAATAAAGAAATAAAACCCAGAAAACCACATGTTAAAGCCTGTTTCCTCTCTGAGGTTGCATTAGAGTTATCAAAAAAAAAAAAAAAAAAAAAAGAAAGAAAGAAAGAAAAAACAAAAAAGAAAGCAGGAAGGAAATTAAATTTCTGTTTTCACAGGCAACAATGTGTTGTACAATTTGCAATTAAAAATAAATTAGGCACAAAATCTGCAACAGATTCTTTTTAAACTTTCATTAAACCTCTTGAGTTATGCTGCTAGATGCAATGTGCTAACAGAAATGCTAGGGTTGAAATGAGTTTCTGGCATATGAAATAAAACTATGTCTTCAATCCACAAAAATTTAATTTACAGCTTAGCTGATTGGATGTAGCATTTTAACACCATTTTGGAGGTTTAAGAACAGCAAGTGCCATAATCCTCTGAGTATTTTGATCACTAGCACACAAGCATGTAACATACTTTGTGTTCAAGGGGAACCTTTATCCAGGATGCAAAGCTGGTGCTGAATTATAATCACATTCAAAAAGATTGCAAGCCTGTGGGTATTAAGCTTTGCACTCTCAAGCTTAGCCAAGAAGATTTAAGCAACCTACTCTGGGACCATACGGTTGATCTGATAAGAGTATTCTGAGACCTTGAAGTTTATTTTTATCAGAAGTTTTGCATTCAAGGTCTCAAACATTAGACCTTTTTAGTGCTAATCAAAAGTGTTTCCTTGCAAGCTCTGGCAATGACACTTATAAGCAGATGGAATTCATAAGAGAGAGAGAAAGAGGAGAGGGACAGGCACAATGGTTTTCCCCCTAAATAAAAGAAAATCTTGAAGGTCTAAAAACAACTTCTGATGTCTTAGATGTTATTCCCGCTTTCTTTGCTGTATTAATCTGAAAGAGATTTGTCAGGTATTTTCACTACTCAATTTAAACACTTAAGTTATTTAAAAGACAGATGCCATCTGTATCGTAAAGCAGTCAACTATTTTGCTGAACTGTTTTTGTCCAAATGATTCAGTGAGTTATTTATGGAGCAGGTGCTGCTCACATTCAGTCTGTAAGATAAGATGCAAGGATAAAATAGAGTTCAGAATTTATTTTTACATATTCTTTCATAAAAATTATAATTGAACATAAGAGATTAAAAAGCGGTGGAAGAGTCACATCAAATAATCACGTCTAAATTTCTCTCCCTTGAAGAGACGAGAAAATAAAGGTCTAGGCAGCCCAGGGTCCCTGGGACATCAGGAACAAAAGTCGTGGACCTAACATCTTGTGTTCTTTCTTTGCTCTTTTGTAATCAGTGACTATTATGGGAATGGCTTCTCTTAAATTTATGTCATTTTGATTGAAAAAGATAAAGGACTAGGATAATTTCACAACGACCGTGTATATATTCTTACTTATTTAACATTTGTGGGTGTTTTTTCCCTATTTTTAACCAAAAAAAAAACATGAGTGCAATTCAAACTGACAGTATTTTGATGAAGGTCCAAGAAATAATATTTTTTTCTCTTTCAATTGAAATGAAATAGAAGTTGCCCACACATATGTTTTTTTAAAACACATAGCAAGTAAGGCACAGCTTATCTTATTCATGGTCATTGAGGCTTAGTTTGATCTGTTAAGGTCTATTTGTGTCTCTTTCATCAGTGAAAGTTTGTGACATAGTCACAGCTTTTGTATCTGGTAGGCTCAACTGCCTGGGTGATACAGGGGGCACAGTTCAGTCAGAATAAGGAAGAGGCAAGGGTTAGGCCTAGGCTGGTTCATGTAGGGAAAGGTGCCTGAGTGGCGTGTGGGTTGGATGTAGTACACAGATGACCTGAGACGACTTTAGCAATTCTCTGCCATGTTGAACTGGTCAAGGCGAGTTGTAGGCCCAGTGAAGATCTATCTGGATACACAGACTCAAGTAGATACATAGAGATCTTAGCCAAGCAAGAAGAGAAGTCAGAGATTAAGTTCAGGGTTTACGATTCAAACAGGGCCTGGGAATAGAAGTAGGTATATCTATGCGTCATATTCAGAGTGTCAGAATCTTGAAGCAAAAGGAAGGCCTGCATAATGACACCATTTGCACACATATAACCATGGGCCCCAGGTGTAGCATGCTTTCAGCTCCAGTTTCTAGCAGCCTTTGCAGTGCTGTTGAGTCAAGACTTAGAATGATCCCATTTTTTTCTCCATCCCTCCCTTTGCCAAGAGGCTAAGGCAACTTTCTTCAGGTGACTGTAATTGTAAAAGGGCTAATTCCTCAGGGGTGGCCTCGACTTTTAAAGGATGAACCTGCTGGCTATAGAGGCTTCCTTGATTAATTCAAGAATAAGGACAAAGAAATCCATCTAATGGTGAGTGGGAAGTCTACATCCTATCGAACAGCTGAATTAGGGTCTGGGTAGAAATAGTAACGAACTACACAAGTATTGCAGGTCTTTTTTTTGGTCGTCACTATGTCTGATCTCTAAAATATTTGACACCACCAAGGACTCCCTGATTTTGAAATCTCTCTCCTCTCCTATTTCCTGAAACTTAGCTCTCTGCTAGTTCTTCTACCTTTCAGACTTTTCATTTGTATTGTCCTCTCTGGTTTCTCAACATCCTCGTGAGTTATCCAATTATTGGGACATTTCAGGCTTCTACACGTGGTTCTTTGCCTTTCTCAAATACCCTTCCTGAATGTCCTCATTTTATCCCACGACTTCACCCTCATCAAATCCTGATGATTCTGTCTCTACCTTCAGGTATTAGCCCTCTTCTGAGATCCACAGCTGCATTTCTGTGGCCAACTGGACATATCAAATCTGGATGACTTTAAGTACTTGAAAGCTAAAATGTCATAAACTGGACTCCTTTCTTTCTTCCCATTCCACCCCTCACTTCCCTACCATGCCTGCCTAAGCTTGTTCTTGCTACTCTAGTCTTCACCTTGGTTAATGGGGCAATTTTCTGCCTAAAGTGTTTATCTTGTGGTCATTTTCAAAGTTCTCATCCTCTTCCCTAACATCCAGTGTCATAAGAGTCTGTTAATTCAACCTGAAACACATCTCTCCGATCTGATATGGCCTCTCCTGTCACCTTGCTGCTACGCTCATCCTACCCATTGCCTTACCATCAAACATTTGCAATAACTCTGGTATCTGATTCCTCCATTTCACGGTACTCACCATGTGGTCCAAGAAGGGCAGCATTAGCATCACGTTTGCTGGAAATAGAAACCCCTAGGCCCCACACACACCTGTTGGGTAAGAAACTGGGTGAGGGGCCTGGCAGTCTGTGTTTTTCACAAGTGCTCCCGGTCATTCTGAGGAATGCTCAATTCGTGAATCACTGATACAGTTGATCTCCGCTCTGCTGGTTGAATAATTCCCTATACAGGAAACCCAACCGTGTGATTCCTCTCATGCATAGATCTGCTTGTAACCAATAAGATTAGCCAGTGTCTTGTGAAAAGCTTGTGCAGTGGTCAATATTGCTGTTTACCAATCCTCACGGCACGTGCTCCCCTTCAAAGTTAGGTATGCCCATGTACATTGTTTTGGTTAATGAAATTTAAAGTAAGTGGTTTCTTTCACTTTTGGTGAATGGTTTGTTTGTTTTTTTGAGACAGACTTTCACTCTTGTTGCCCAGGCTGGAGTGCAATGGCACGATCTTAGCTCACTGCAACCTCTGCCTCCCGGGTTCAAGTGATTCTCCTGCCTCGGCCTCCCGAGTAGCTGGGATTACAGGCATGTGCCACCACGCCTGGCTAATTTTGTGTTTTTAGTAGAGACGGGGTTTCTCCATGTTGGTCAGGCTGGTCTTGAACTCCCGACTTCAGGTGATCCGCCTGCCTCGGCCTCCCAAAGTGCTGGGATTACAGGCGTGAGCCACCGTGCCTGGCCAGTGAGTGTTTTTTAAATAACAAGTGCACAACTTGCCATATCTCTTTCTCCCTGTCGTAGTCTCTAGCAGCATTAAGGTGGTGGAGGCTCTGTTAGCCTGGGCCCTAGAGACAGGATGATGAGGAGCAGAAGTGTGAACTGACTGTGCTGGCTATGTATGGGAGTGAGAAACACTTGTTTCAAGTTACTGAGATGTGGGAGTGTCTGTTCCTGCTGCACAACCTAGCCTATTCATAATGATTCATTTTACTTTCTTGTTCTTGGCCCCCATTCAGTAATTCTCCTTTCCTATAGTTTGTGCACAAAGAATAATAAATTCACTGTTCAGTCAATCTGCCAAGCTTCTTTATGACATCACAGCTTTGCAGATCCTACTCTCTGTGCTTGGAAGACTTAACACACGTTTTTACCCAGAAAATTCCAGCTCATTCTTTGAGCCCGAACTCAGATATTTAATCTTCTGGTTGTTTTCTACTGACTTCCTGGAGCAAAGTCAATTGCTCCATCCTGTCGGCTATAACGGTAATCTTTGCATGCTTCTAATATATTTTGTATCATGGCTTAGTATAATTTAATTGTCCAGGCTTTTGCTGTTCTTACTAAATAGTAATTTTCTCAATGATTGGGGCTGTGACTTACTCATTTTTAGTCCATCAGGGGAATTAGTTATTTTAAAGGAACTTTAAAACATCTCTTATATTTTTCTAAAAATAAAGTAACCTAAATCTTCTACAGCTATCATAGTATATATGTGTGTGTCTGTGTGTGTGTGTATATACATATATATTTACATATATATATTTATGTATATATTTATATATATTTATATATATATTTACATTCAGTAGTTCTTTAAACTTTTTTCTTGTATTCTTTAATTTTTGGTTGTTTTACCCAATGTCATATTGGTTTAAGGTCTTCATGAAGCAGTCAGCAATAATCCCCATGTCCTTTGCTTAGGTGGCAACAATGACTTGGCACAATTAACCCCTTGAATATTGAAACTACAGATTTATATAGCAGAAGTGACAGTTTTATGAGCGAACTCACCATGCTAAAATTACAGTTTTTATCTCTTTCACCTGAATGCATTATCTTATCTGACCATAACATCATTCATCTGCCACTTTTTGCCCACTCCACAATTTTGTGAGGACTTCTCATACTTTATTCGTGTCAGTTTCATATGTCACTGCCTCAAGCAGTTTAGTTCCATATGCTACCAAGTATTTCATCATGGATTTGCCCTTTGCACATCATAAGTAAGACTGCTTTGACACATATTCCTTGACCTGGACTTGCCAAAAAATGCTGCTTCCTCTGGATGCAGCCCATTCTGTTGATGATGGCATCATTGTTCTGAGACATCCAGTACCATATGACCCCTTCATCTTCTTCTTCTTCTTCTTTTTTTTTTAAATGGAGTCTCACTCTGTTACCCAGGCTAGAGTGCAGTGGCTGGATCTTGGCTCACTGCAACCTCCGCCTCCTGGGTTCAAGCGATTCTCCTGCATCAGCCTCCTGAGTAGCTGGGATTACAGGCGCCTGCCATCACACCCAGCTCATTTTTGTATTTTCAGTAGAGATGGGGTTTCACCGTGCTGTCCAGACTGGTCTCGAACTCCTGACCTCAAGTGATCCACACATCAGCCTTCCAATGTGCTGGGATTACAGGTGTGAGCCACTGCATCTGGCCCCCTTCGTCTTCCTGGCTCCCCATAGCCGATTTAGTATCCAGCGCCCTTCACATTTATTTCTTTTCTCCCATTCTATGTTTAAAAATTCATCTTTCTGAGTTCTCATCTATTTATCCCCCCAAAAATTCTAAGAACAAAACAACAAAAACTAGATTCTTAAAACAATACCAGCTCACTATTTCTTTGCCCTAAGGCCTTCAAAAACTCTTACCTTCAATATAAAGTCAATCTCCTTACTGAATTATATAAATAACTCCACAAATGGTCTTTACCTTCCATTCTACTTTCATCTTCCATGAGTCTCCCATATTTAACCATCTTCATTTTAACACCCCTCTATGGCATTTCACCAGCTGGACTTTTTCATTCCGACTTCTGTTCTTTTGCTCATAGGCTGTCCCTCGACTAGAATTCTTTCACTAGTTCTTGTTGCCTTAATAACCATACTCATTTTTCAAGATAAAGCTCATTTCTCTCCTTCATTAAGCAAGACCTTTCTTGCCTATAAAACTCTTTCCTCATTTAAACTTAAGGCACCTACAAAATACATTATTCCTTGAACAATTACGAAATAACATTCATACTTTTCAGTCTCAGTTTAATCATCTCCCTGATCATAAGTTTGCTTACTATTGGGTTGCCTTATAATTTTTCCCCAGGAATTTTTCTCAGATACTTAGGATAATTTCAACAACTTATTGAGCACATGTTGTATTGGACGGGCCAAGCAAGAAACTGTCTGTTATAGTATTGTCTTTGCTTCAGGCCTCTGCCAAGGGCTTCCTTATCGTTGGTTCTCTCTGCTTTTTTCCATGTGACACTCCCTCCCTAGAGGTGTGCAAACATCCAGAGGGCAACCAATCTGTGGGCTGACCAGCAGCCTTAGATTGGTCCTGATGGTAGAACTTGGTTTATCATGGTGTTGAATATTGGACCAGTGGAGTCAACTAGATCCTTCTTCTCTGGAATTTTGAACTTTAGAGATGAAAAACAAAAGCATTATTTAACACAATAGGCAGGTGAAGCAGAAATAGAGAATAGCCCATTAACTACAAAGGTAGAGCCCTAGAATTAGGAGAAGATTGCCTTTGCAGAGGAGACAAGCCAGCCCGGCTGGTGGTGTCCTGATCTGTACTCCAGGCTCTGACAGGCCTGCATGCAGGCTGAGCTATATTCCTCATGGGGCACTCTAAGCAGCTGACCTGGGGCCTGTAAGACTGTATGGGCCTACAAAAAATATATGAAACCTAAAAAAAGCCTAAAGGGCTAAAACATGCAAACACGAAACTAATACAATATGTATAAAACATCATAAAAGCTGGTACATTTGGTATTTGTAATAATTTTGTTACTTTTGAAAACAGTGTACAGGTTAGATTTTCTCATGTGTGCATGATATATTTTCCCTATGCTTGCTTGACATATGCAGCCTTGTGACTCATGTGACTCACGGACAAGTTACTTTAATAGCAGAATTATAATAATACCTTCGATTTTTGTAAAAGTTTTTATTAACCACGATTTTTAAATTCATTTTTATACCTTCGCTATGACATGAAATTGGGTATCCACGTTAGAAGAGCTCAGGACTTTGTAAATTCATTAAAAAAAAATCTTGTGTTCCTATAAGGTCCACCCCTACCCTCATCCTATTAACTGAGATAATTTTAGTTTGCCTTAATTTCCTTGCATACCAGACCCTAATATACATACTATGAATCAAATGCTTTGCCCATATCACTGCCAATCCTTACCATAGTCCCATGAGAAAGCTTTATTCATTTTGTAAGGGATTACATAAAAAATAAAAAAATTCCCAAGACTCGGAGATTAAGTTTAGCCTCCAAAAGCTAGGACATGGCAGAAGCAGATTTATTCTCATCTGTCAGGCTCCAGAGCCCTCTCTCTACTATACTGCTTCCTCATTGTTAGTTGCTCTCCACCATTATAAAACCTTTCTCTCTTTCTTTCTCTGTCTTTTTTTTTTTTTTTGACAGTCTTGCTCTATCACCCAGACTCGAGTGCAGTGGTACATTCTTGAATCACTGCAATCTTTGCCTCCTGAGCTCAAGCCATCTTCAGCCTCTCAAGTAGCTGGGACTACAGGCATGTGCCTCCATGCCCAGCTAAATTTTGTATTTTTTTGTAAAGATGGAGTTTTGCCATGTTGGCCAAGCTGGCCTTGAACTTGCAGGCTCAAGCAATAGACCTGCCTTGGCCTCTCAAAGCGCTGGGATTACAGGCGTGAGCCACCATGCCTGGCTGACATCTTTCTCTATATTTTCTTTTCCTTATCAGTCAATTATCTAACAAACAATTAAAAAATAGGGACAGCAGAGGAGAACAAATCTGATTGATGCTGGATGGTCCTATCACAATAGGCTGTGGACTGACTTACCATTAGCTCATGCATTTAGTGTGTTCCTTTTACTTTTTGATACTGTGTTGCATGAAACTCTTTTCTTCTTTGATTTGGTTTTTTTGTTTTTGTTTGGGGGGGTGTTTTCCCCTCCTTTGCCCAGACTTCTCCTTTAACACATTTGGGTTAGCCTGTGGCTAGAACACCCTCTTCCTACCTCAGCCTCCTCTCACTTGTCATATCCTCTGACATGCTAACATTTCTTTTGTTCATCTCTGTTGCCCCCACAGAAAGGTCCCAAAAAGAATCAGTCAGGATTCCTCCCCAATGCGTAGGTTTCTGAGATAGGTTTCTGTTACATCTTCTTTAATAGCCTCTTTTTTAAGAGAAAATCTGGAGCTCAAAAATGCATTCTGCCACACTGATAATTTAGTAAGTTAAGAACATCAACATCATGACAGGGCTGCGTTAGAGGTTACTCACTTGTGGTATCAGGACTGGTTTCATTGAGATTGCTACCATGTGCACTGACAACTCATAAAGAATCAACCAGCCTACTGGGTTGCACTGTACTTTCTACCCTTGCATGAAATTTACAAGGTTTCTTCTTGGCTTTGTATCATGCCCAAAGGGGTACTATTGGGTTGGTTGATACCTACAAAATAGAGGAAGAAGGCATTTGGTTTGTCAGGTGTGTCAGAAGCGAGAATGACGGGGGCTGAGCTGCTGGGATCGGTCAGAAGATACTCATGCTAAAATGTGACTATCCTCATGTTTATCCCAAACCAATCTTGGGCTTTTCCATTCACTGGCTTTCTTTGTTTGACCTTTATCTCCCTTGAAGTTTTTATTAAGTTCAATTATATTCTGTCAACTTTTCCAGTTTCAGTGGAATCTTGTATTTCTGGTTCATCATAACGAATCGTTCCCTCAAATCCACCTAGGATTTTCTCTTTATTTGGGGCTCTTCAAAATGCTTTGGCTACTTTAACAATGTCTTCATATACCCCTTGTATAGTTGAAAGAGTCTCCTTCTTCCTATTTGTATAAAAGTTCTGGAGAGAAAAAAATATTTCCCCAATCCAATCATAAGTTACTATACGTCATTATGTGTAACTTGGTATTTTAAACCTTGGATTTTAGGAATGGTGTCAGGACCAGAGAAACTGAGATAAGGAATAGTTGAAGGAGACACAACAGTGACCAGAGCAGCCCAGATCAAGGTTAAGAGCACTCCAATCCCAGGCCTGGAGCCAAATGCAGAGTGCTCTTAGGTCCCAGCCCTGCCTTCAGCCTAGAAGTCCATTAAATAGCATCTCACTATACAATCAGCCAGATCAAAAGGAGTAGCAAGGTGTTCTCTTTTTTTTCTATTTTTTATTTTTCTGAGACAGAGTCCCTCTCTGTTGCCCAGGCTGGAGTGCAATGGTGTGATCTCGGCTCACTGCAACCTCCACCTCCCTGGTTCAAGTGATTCTCCTGCCTCAGCCTCCTGAATAGCTGGGACTACAGGCGCCCGCCAACACACACACCTAATTTTTTGTATTTTTAGTAGAGACGGGGTTTCACCATGTTAGCCAGGATGGTCTTGATCTCCTGACCTCGTGATCCGCCCACCTCAGTCAGCCTCCCAAAGTGCTGGGAATACAGATGTTCTCTTAAAAGGAAAAGAGGTTGTAAAGGAGAAATGCAGGCCATGGGTGTGGGCAGGAGAGAGGAAGCTCGTCCCTCCTTGTGTGGTCTTGGCGAGAAATTGAAAAGGGAGAGGGTGGTGGGCTGATGGTCTATATGAGCCTCCGATATTTTTCGTTTGCTTGCTTAATTTAATATCTTAGTATTTCTTTTTTTTTCAGCCTCCTTGAGGTTTGACAAATAAAATTGTATGTATTTAAAATGCACAACGTGATGATTTGACATATGTGTAATCATAAAATGGTTACCACAATCAGGTAGTTAACACCATCTCACCTAGTTACCTTTTTATTGTTTGTTTGTTTTATTTTTGTGGCGAGAACATTGTCGTCAAAGGGTACAAACCTTCAGCTATAGCCTATGCTCCAGCTAAGTGCTCCCAATGACTGCACTGATTCTCATTCCTGGATAAAAAATTAGAATCCATTAGAAATATTTTTCAAATGTTTGCATTCAGCACCGCCCCTCCTTCCCTACCCCACCCAGGTCATGCCTTCGTTTTTGAAGGGTGGGACCCAGGCTTCAGTACTTTCAAAGCAAAAACCGCAATTACTTTTGCACCAGCCTAAAAAAAGCTAGGATCTGCAGATCTAGTGTTCAGCATAGCGATTCTAGTTAATAACACTGCATTGTATACTGAGTTTGCTAAGAGAATAAATCTTAAATAGCCTCAGATCATTTTGCCATTGAGCTAGAGACTGCCGAGCTACTAAATCAGAGAATGTGAGACCAGTAAGGACTGGGGTTGGGGACAGCACCAGGGAGATGGTGGCATCAAGCACGTGGTCAGCCCGGACGAGAACCATAAGCTCGTTTTGAAAGTGGGAATCACATCCAAAAACTCAGCAATGACAGATTCTGAAAAGAAGGAGAAAACATCAAGTCAGAAGGTCAACTCAGACCCGGAATCCGTGAAGAAAAGTCAGAAAAGGAAATGTGAACAATGGTTCAGGAACTTAGAGAAAATGGGCCACAGAAATAGGCCTGCTGCAGTGGACAGGGCTTGTATCGTAAGCGGCATTTCTGCTGCAGTCACAGAGCTTTTGTAGATTCCTGATGGGAAATTATAAGCAACATAGCTTACTAAGGATGCCGAGAGCATCCTCAACCGTTGCTGCTTATAGAAGCCATTGAGAAATATTTAAATAGTACTGAAGCCTGGGACATATCCTACAAAAATGAAGTCATGACCAGGATGGAGTAGAAAAGGAGGGGTGTTGCTGAGTACAAACGTTTAAAAATATTTCTAATGAATTCTAATTTTTTGTCCAGGAATGAGAATCAATGCCATCATTGGGAGCACTTAGCTGGAGCATAGACCATAGGAAATGAGGAAACCCCAGCAGTTTCTGGTAGGTATACTCCTGTTTGTTAATGTGACCTCAGATTACAAGGACATAGATTACAGAAGTTACGTGGGAATCGCAGCACTATATATACACAAGACATTTATTCCCATGAGGCTAGAGACCATGCCTTCTTGTTCTCCCTATTATATTTTTAGCAGCCAACACAGTGCCTGGCCCATAATAGATGCTCAGTAAATAGTATGTGGAATGAATGAATGGATTCCCAGCAGGAACTGGCACTTGTACTTCGAGTTTACTAATTTTAATTGACGTCTACCATGCATTTTTGGTAAGAGCATTGTGCTTATTTTTGCATTTAAACTTTCAAGTAATAATTTACATCAGTCTGGAGAAAGTTAGGGAAAGAACACAAACTCTTAGTCTGCATTTAGGATTCAAATCATAGTTCTGTCTCTTCTGAACCAGGCAACATTTGACAATTCATTTAACCTCCCTGGCTCTGTTTTGGATTTGCAAAATCAACTCATGACTTTGAAGGGCTGTTAGGAGGATTAAAGATAAGTACACAGTCAGGTGTGGTTGCTTATGCCTATAGTCCCAGCTACAGGCTGTGGGAGGCCGAGGCTGGAGGGTTGCTTGAGCACAAAAGTTTGAGACTAGACTGGACAACATAGTGAGACCCCATTTCTGAAAAATATTGTTTTAAATAAAAAAGATATAAGTATGCAAAGCACACAGAGAAGCACATGCTGATCAGGAAGTATTGTGAATAATGAATTATTATTATTGTTAATAAATGCTATTTCATTTAATATACCTGTATGTAGTAGCTCCACTTTTATCGGGTATGAAATTGACAGGGATCAATACTAACAATAAATTAATGAAGTTATAAACCGAACGAGCAAACACCCACTACTAAGGAAACTGTCACCTTTAAAATATATTTGAACATGAAGGAAATAAAATACTTTTTTATATTGGGATGCAAATATTATCTTTCCTTGTTGCTCACGGTATTAAGACAAACATTCTAAATAAGGAATAAGGAAGCTAAATGTAATATTCAGAGAATTTAGAAATGTACCAAAGCAGCTGGGAACGGTGGCTCATGCCTGTAATCCCAGCACTTTGGGAGGCCAAGGCTGGTGGATTACCTGAGGTCAGGAGTTTGAGACCAGCCTACCAACAGAGTGAAACCCCGTTTCTACTAAAAATACAAAAGTTAGCTGGGCGTGGTGGCAGGCAGCTGTAATCCCAGCTACTTGGGAGGCTGTGTTGGGAGAATCGCTTGAATCCAGGAGGCAGAGGTTG
The DNA here is from genome assembly GCF_028878055.3 of Symphalangus syndactylus. Lineage (NCBI taxonomy): Eukaryota > Metazoa > Chordata > Mammalia > Primates > Hylobatidae > Symphalangus > Symphalangus syndactylus. Next base: position 154,602,055 of record NC_072426.2, on the reverse strand, counting down.
CAGTGAGCCGAGATTGCACCCCTGCACTCCAGGCAAAAAAAAAAAAACAACAAAAAACAAAACAAAACAAAACAAAAAAAGTAATGTACCAAACAAGAACATTCCTTGGGTGCTCTGAGAGAAAACATTCCACAATTCTGTTTGAAGAATTACAGTCAGGCAGTTTACAGAAGTGTAAGTATGTTCAAATTTCTGAAGCTTTGCCAGAGACCCAAATGTCATAAAAATGAGAATAAGGAGTTCAGTATAAATCTTATGAAAATATTATAAGGAATTTTTTCCCTCCAATTAGTCTTGTTTACATGACACTGGTGACATTTTTAATTTTTCAAAATAATTTTAAGAAGTAACTAAATCTCCACTTTGGGCTAGGACTATACCTTTAACATAGTAAAGTATTTACAGGTATCTTAGGACTTGAATCTTTCAACCTTCAGAATAATTTCTGATTTAATCTTATCATCCAAATTTTCGTAAAAGAATATACAGGTAGAATCTGCTCTGAAGAAGTGGATTCTAGGGAGCAGCAGCAAACAAGAAATTTCAGGGGCTGAGCGGCCGATCATTGTCCACTAGAGTCCACTTCACACATGAGTGAGTGAGTGAGAGCCTGGTTAATGACGTGCTCAAACACAAGAAAAGCCCAGGCCTCCCCGGCTGCAATTGCCTAACTGAAATGAGGATGAAAAAATAGCAGAGGGCAGACAGAGAGAAGCGTGTTTGTCCTCTGGGGGAGCAGTCTTTCTAATGTCACTGTGCTGTGCAGCTAGTCTTTTTCTCCATATGCATTTATAAATATCGATCAGAGTTAGAGCAGGCTGAATATGTTGGGCCAGTCTCACCAGTGAGATAAGACGGACAGGGAAATTAATACAAGAGAAAACTGGCCATTGTGGCTAGAATATAGCCAAGGAGAACCCCTAGAGGGTAGGCTAAGGTGTGTCCTTAGAAGATTAAAGCAAACGTCCACACCAAGGCCATCTTTCATAATGAAACATTAGAAAAAACATAAATATCAGTCAAAAAGTGTTCAAAATATGGTATTTCTGAATGGTAGATGTTATGTAGACTTAAAGATGGTATTTTAAATGGATACATTTTATTTTCACAAATTTTAAATGGACACATTTATTTTCAGAAATAATAACATGCAAATGTTTCACAATTGTTACAAATGAAGAAGTGGACATAGAACTATTCTATTAAATATATATAAGGGAAGACCTTTATATAAATAAATGTGTGAGCATGTATAAACTGACATAAATACGCACACACTTATGCACACTATAGTAAACAAAATAGCAAAACAGAAATATCCTAGAAAATAGTTTTTTTCAGATTATGGAATTATAGGTAACCATCACTTTTTTTTTCTTAAATATCTAACATCAAGGACTTGGAAGTTTAGTGGAGTTAGGATCAAATTCCAGCTCCTGAGCTTTCTAGCTGTATAACCTTGAGGAATAGACTTAACTGCTGAATCTCATTTTTTTTCCCATTTATAAAATGAGAAACAAACTTTGCACACAGGATTATTTTGGAAATATTTTAAGATCACGTTTGTAAAGTGCTTTCCACAGAGCCTGGTGTGGAACAAATACTCTTTCAATGTAAATTGGTATGATCTTTCATCCTACAGAAAATTTGAATTGTAATTAAGAATTTTTTTTAAGTCTGTTAAAGATGAAATAAAAAGACAGTAGGAACAACAGAGTAAGAACACAGTGTGGGAAGAGAGCTGATAGGAAGGACACAAGACGGTGTCTGGGGTGTTTGACCAGGCAGAGTTTAGAGAAGAAAAAGCAAGTCCCGGTGACCCGTGACCAGAGAACAGAGGTGGGAGAAGCAAACCCCTCCAGAGCATTTTTTTTTTTTTTTACCCTTGAAATCCGATCAGACATCAGTGGCTTTCAGGGAGCAAGAAACAGACAAAATAAACAAAGGGGAAGACAAAGGGTTCAAGTGTAAGACCAAGAGTTGAGCTACTCTGGGAGAGACAATCACTGTCTTGTTGAAGAATCCACATTAGTTGCAACACCACTTTTATTGTTTAGTAAATCTTTATATAATTTATCTTGAGTGTAATTGCTTATTCCATAATAATTACTTTGTTCCCAGAGTTCCCAAATAAGAGTCCCTTTCTGGGAGCGTTCAGAGTGCACACAGAATGTTCTAAGCCCCAACCTGGAGTCATGCCAGGCAAACTTTTTCCCTGGAAAATTTACAGCCTGGGCAGAGGCATTTTTTCTAACAGTGTCTTGACTTTATTATTCCTGAGCAGAATCAACTAAAAAAAGCGCTGCTCTCATGAAGAAAATCCTAGATTTTTTTTTTACTTTATGTCTGCTTAGCAGGTATGGATACCTCCCAGAATTAGTACCAAAAGTGGAGTGCTTCCGTTACATGAAGACTAGAAGTGATGAACTGGTATAACTCAAACAAAAGCAGTTCCCTGTGAAGTTGAAACATCAAAGATCAAGTTTAGAGTGGTCAGATATTTATGAAATATTTTTCCTAGAGGAGTTTCCTTTCCTAGATGTTCAGGAGACAGATTCTGCTCTGATAGGGTGAATACGAAAACAGAGCACGTTATTTCAAGGTTATGAAGTGAACATATTCTTTAACCTTCAAGCAATAACGTGTTAGAGGCTCTGCACATTTTTCTTGGAACTTTAGTTAAAACAAATAAAATGTTACTATTGTTGAGGAATACTCAACTATGAAATAGACACCACAATTTGGCAACTCTTCTTTCAGGCATTTTTCTGCTTAGATGGGGGGGATCAGAAAAAGTAAAAACTAAAATTTAGCAAGACAACACAGATGCAGCAACTTATGGCCTCACAAAACAATTCAGAAAGTGCTCTGGCTTTGTATTTACTTTCATTAGCATAAGGAGATAACAAGCCACTGAATTCTGTATTCCTCCATTCCCACTGTTTTCAACTACCTACTGGTGAAACCATCCATAAATAAGCCAGTAAAGCAAATTTTATTAGTGAGTTGTTAAGAGTTAAAATATAGCTGAATCCTCCTTCTCATTTTAGCCCCTTGCTCAATTTCTTAACACTTCATTCATTCATCAATGTGTTCAATAAACATAATAGAGGCTTGCCATGAGCTGAACATTCGCTAAGCAAAAGGACAATCTCTGATCGTCATCTCCAGGTGTTTGTATTCACTGGGGATAAAGACAGATACACAAAGCAATAGTTGACATGTGGTTTGGAAAGCATTAAGTTAGACTGAGGGATGCCCAGGATTCTCCGCCATACATAAGAGGATGAAGTGGAAGCTGGTGATGGCAGGAACGGCCTACCAGAGAACTTGGCAAGTTAAATCTTCTTACGGTTATGTAGAAGCCATTCTGGTTTGAGATGGAGAATTAGCCACAGGCATTTACAACTGAAGTAAGAAAAATTGACTGTTTTGTTCATAAGCTCACATAGATTGAGATAATTGGTAACTGACTTAGCAGACCTGGGAAGGCTGGATCTTCCATCAGCAGTGGAGAAAGCTTGGAAGTGGCCTGATTTATACCATGGAGTCACCAAAGGGCACATATATTTGTTGCACCAAGTAGCCCTGGAGTTGGTACACAGAGCATTGGCTGAAATCTGCTTAAGTAGCAGTTAGGCCTGCAGATCCTGGCCTATAACCACGTTACTTCCTTTCAGTTTTTTCTAGCACAGGAACAGAAGTTTTATCTCCGGAGATGACAAAACACTAGGGTGATTGATAAAGGAGATCACATATTGGAAATACACGTTTACATGATGAATGTTGAGTGGAATTCCAATTTTTTAAACCCACTTAACTCAGTATGCAGCAAGATTTTAAATTTCCAGGCAGGACACTGAAAGAACCTTCTCTGGCGGATCTGGCCAGCCCTAGAGAAAATACATTGACTTTGGGGGTTCTCCCACGGAACTGCTCAGTCAGGCCAACTCAGTGTGGGAAGCACAGCAAACACACCTACCAAAGCGCAGAGAGCTTGCATACAGTTCTGCCTTTCTACATGTGTAGGTATAAGTTGACAACAAAGCTTTCTAGTCTTTGAGGAGAATATGTAAAATCAAAGGCAAAGACGAAAACAAGAAAGGCAGCATACTAGAAGTCATGCAAGAAAAAGAAGTCAGGCAAGAAAAAAAGAAAAACAAGACTCATCAATTAACAACAGCAGCTTCAGAGGAACAGGAAAATACATGCACTTGTGACAAAAGAATAGAATATTATAAAAAAGAAAAACACAAACATTTTAAAATTGCTTTGAAATTGAACGTACAAGGTAGGGGGAGTCTCAGCAAACAAAATGTTATACGAAAGTTGAAAAGACAAGAGATGGGAAAATGGAGCCAAAATATAAATGATTAAAAAAACCATTTAGAGGACTTATTCAGGAGGCACACCATCCAAAGAATAAGAATTTCATAAAGGAAGACTTAAGGAGGAGTTTTCGAAGGATAAATTCAAACAATTTCTATCAAACTAAAGAATGTGATTTTACAGACTGAAGTCGCTTACACATGCTCAACACAATGCATAGAGATAGATTCATGACCATTTGATTCATCATTATGAAATGTCAAAATTTCAGAAAACCAGGAAAAAGACAAGAAGGTCCTATAAATTTTCAAAGAGAATTAAAAAAAAAGATTGGAGCAAAATCTTGAAAGTTTTGGAGAAAAATACTATTTTTCTAACCCAGATTCTATACACACTCAAACTGTCAATCAGGTCTGAGAATGTGGTGAGATAGATTTCTTCAAGATGAAAGTGACAGAACATCTTATTATTAGAGCACAATGAGAGAAATTTACCCAGCGGGGGAGAGTTTGAGGTTGAATTAATGATATGTAAATAGAAATTAACCAAATTTTTATACGGTTAGAGTATGTTTAGTTTTGGAAGAAACAGCAAACCATACTATTTTGCATTCCCACCAATAATAAATGAGACTTCCTGCCGCTCCATATCCTTGCCAGCATTTGGTGGTGTGAATGTTTGAATTTTAGTCATTCTACTATGTATGCAGTGGCATCTTGTTGCTGTTTTAACTCCCAATTCCCTCATGACCTATTATGTTAAGCTTCTCTTCAAATGGGTATTTGCCATCAGTGTATATCTTCTTTGGTGAGGTGTCTGTTCAGGTATTTTACCCATTTGTTAATCGGGTTGTTGTTTTCTTATCATTAAGTTTTAAAAGTTTCTTTTGTGTGTGTACTTTGGATGCCAGTCCAATAACCTTTAACAGATATGTGTTTTGCTGACACTTTCTTGCAGGCTACAGCAGGTACTTTCATTCTTTTAGCAGTTTTTTATTCAGATAAGTTTTTGATTGAATAAAACCAAATTTTTAAAAATGTGGAATAACTTTCAATTTCAAAAGAAAACCAAACTTTCTAGAAAAAAGAAAAATACTCAAAATACATCTCTGCTCTTAGTGTTTATATAGTTTAATTAACATGAACAATATATTTATTTAACCAAATTATGATATAATTATATTAGAAGAATTGGGGAACAGGAATGTTTGTGCATCTGTGTGATATTAATGCCAGTGAGAGACACTAAATCATCTTCTTCCATTTTGAAAACTGAAGAGACAATGCCCAAAACCAAATAATCAAGAAACAGGAGTATAATCATATGATTAAAAGTTATTGGCTGGGCACGGTGGCACACCCCTGTAATCCCAGCACTTTGGGAGGCCAAAGCTGGTGGATCACGAGGTCAGGAGTTCAAGACCCGCCTGACCAACATGGTAAAACTCTGTCTCTACTAAAAATACAAAAATTAGCCAGGCGTGGTGGCGGATGCCTGTAATCCTAGCTTCTTGGGAGGCTGAGGTGGGAGAATCGCTTGAACCCGGGAGGCAGAGGTTGCAGTGAGCCAAGATCATGCCACTGCACTCCAGCCTGGGCAACAGAGTGAGACACCATCTCAAAAAAAAAAAAAAGTTATTGCAACAAATCCCAAAAGAATCTACTGCAAACATCAAAAATAGTTGCTTCTAAAAAGCAGGAGATTGGAGAAGTGAAGGTGAACAATTTTTTTAACAAGCTTTGTGGAATTATTCTTTATATACATGTATAATATATATAAAACTAAATGTTAAAAATGAAAATGAATATCTGTCAGCCAGAGAGAGAAGACGGGGCATGGGACTGTGTTCTTTGCAGATTGACTTGCATATGAGCAAATATAAAGATGAAACAGATCTTAGTCTTTCAGATTTTTGCCAACAGTCATTACGTCTGGAACAGAGATGGCTGTCTTAGATGGGTTTTTCTAGAAGAAAAATTTGAGAAAAGGATTTGAGTCCAAATAATTTATTTGGGAAATAGTGAGAGCACTGGTAAGGCGTTGTGGAAATCACACAGGGAAATAATGGTTGCCAATAAGGGGACCTCATTAATCAGCTACCACAGTGGATGACAACAGTTTCATCATGTGGGAGAAATTCTGGTAAATGGTGCAAAACTGTGCATGATGTATTGAAAGATCAGAGGGATAGGACAAGGCACTGACAGAGTCTGCTATGATTGTAGAAGGAGGAGGTAGAAATTAAACAGGAATGGTGACTCCATATGATTTGGCTTCATATTTCTGTGACTCTACACACTGAAGATACCAATCAAATCATAGAGTGCTATTTTAAATAGAAGAAAGCTCAATTTTCAATCACATATAACCGAAACCATAGTATAACCTTTTAAGTATTTTAATTCATGCTGTTTGGGGGATTCAACTATATCCTGAATTTAAACTATAGTAACCCTGAACCCGGTATTCATTTGCAAAAAACCTATCAACATCTACATGATTAAATGCTATTTTCCAGCAAACATTCCAAAAAGTTGCTTCTGTGAACAGTATGAATAGAAAAGTACTAGAGAAAGAGGTAAAACTTTTAAAAATAAACTATAGGCTAAATCCATAACATGAGACATTCTGTAGTACAAGAGATCTATGTCTTGAACATGTCAACGTCACAAAAAAATAATCCATGACATTCAGAAAACAAGATGAGAGAGACTGAAAAACCAGTCTAGACTGAAAAAGATATAACACCAAAATGCAATGCCTAGACGGTGACTGGATCCTTCTGTAAGAGATATTTGGGGACAATTAAATAGTTATTAACATGGACTCACTCTCAGCTGGTATTAAGAAATCTTTATTAACTTCGTAAGGTGTGATGATGGATTTGTGACGCCATTTTATATGATTTGACTATGTGTCCCCACCCAAGTCTCATCTTAAATTGTAATCCTCATGTCGAGGGAGGGACCTGGTGGGAGGGATTGGATCATGGTCATGATTCCCCCATGCTGTTCTCATCATAGTGAGGAAGTTCTCATGAGAACTGATGATTTAAAAGTGGCAGTTTCCCTTGCTGTCTCTCTCTCTCTCTCTCTCTCCCCCCCTTCTCTCCCTCTCTCTCTCTCTCTCTCCCGCCACCTTGTGAAGAAGGCACCTGCTTCCCCTTTCCCTTCCACCATAATTGTAACTTTCCTGAGGCCTCCCCAGCCATGCAGAACTGTGAGTCAATTAAACCTCTTTCCTTTATAAATTAACCAGTCTCAGGAAGTTCTTTATAGCTGTGTGAAAATGGACCAATACAGGAAATTCGTACTGAGATAACCTGAAAATGTGGAAGTGACTTTGGAACTGGCTAATGGGCAGAGGTTGGAAAAATTTGGAGGGCTCAGAAAAAGACAGAATGATGGAATGATGTAGGGAAGTTTAGAAATTCCTAGAGATGTGTTGAATGGCTGCGACCAAAATGCTTACAGTGATATGGACAGTGAAGTCCAGGGTGAGATGGTCCCAGATGGAGATGAGGAACTTCTTGGGAACTAGAGTAAAGGTCACTCATGCTATGATCTACCAAAGAGCCTAGCAAAATTTTGCCCCTACCCTAGAGATCTGTAGGACTTTGAACTTGAGAGAGACGATTTAAGGTATATGGTGGAAGAAATTTCTAAGCAGCAAATCATTCAAGATGTGACCTGGCTGATTCTGAAAGTGTTCAGTCATATGTATTCACAAAGAGATGGTTTGAAGTTGGAACTTATGTTTAAAAGGGAAGCAGAGAATAAAAGTTTGGAAAATTTGAAGCCTGCTCATGTGGTAGAAAAAAACCCCCATTTTTCTGGGGAGAAATTCAAGCCAGCTGCAGAAATTTTCATAAGTAATGAGGAGTCAAATGTTAACAGCGGAGACAATGAGGAAAATGTCCACAGCACATGTAAGAGATCTTTGCAGCAGCTCCTACCATCACAGACCTGGATGCCTAAGAGAAAAACAAATGGCTTAGTGGGCTGGGTCCAGGGCCCAGCTGCTGTGTGTAGCCTTGGGACTTGGTGCCCTGTGTCCTAGGTGCTCCAGTTCCAGCTGTGGCTAAAAGGGGCCAACATGCAGCTCTGCTGTTGCTTCAAAGGGTGCAAGTCCGAAGCCTTGGTGGCTTTTATGTGTTATTAGGCCTGTGGGTACCCAGAGGTCAAGAGTTGAGGCTTGGAAGCCTCCACCTAGATTTCAGAGCATGTATGGAAATGCCTGGATATCCAGGCAGAAGACTTCCACTGGGGCAGAGCCCTTATGGAGAACCTCTGTTAGGGCAGTGTGGAAGGAAAATGTGGGGTTGGAGCCCCTACACAGAGTCCCTACTGGGGCACCACCTAATGGAGTTGTGAGAAGAGGGTCACTGTCCTCCAGACCCCAGAATGGTAGATCCACTGACAGCTTGCACTGTGCATGTAGAAAAGCCACAGGCACTCAATGCCAGCCTGTGAAAGTGGCCCTGGGGCTGTGCCCTGCAGAACCACAGGAGTGGGGCTGCCTAACGCCTTGGGAGCCCACCCTTTGCATCAGCATGCCCTGGATGTGAGACATGGAGACAAAGGAAATCATTTCGGAATTTTAACCTCTAATGATTGCCCTACTGGGTTGTGAACTTTCATGGGGCCCCTTTGTTTTGGTCAATTTCTCCCATTTGGAATGTGAACATTTACCCAATGCTTGTACCCCCATTGTTTCTTGTAAGTAACTAACTTGTTTTTTATTTTACCAGCTCATAGGCAGAAAGAACTTGCTTTGTCTCAGATGAGACTTTGTACTTGGACTTTTGAGTTAGTGCTGGAATGAGTTAAGACTTTGGGGGACTGTTGAAAAGGCATAATTGGTTTCAAAATGTGAAAAAGACATGAAACTTGGGAGGGGCCAGTGGCAGAATGATATGGTTTGGCTCTGTGTCCCCACCCAAATTTCATTGTGAATTGTAATCCCCACATGTCGAGGGAAGGACCTGGTGGGAGGTGATTGGATTGTGGGGTTGGTTTCCCCTGTGCTGTTCTCATGATAGTGAGGAGGTCCTCATGAGATCTGATGGTTTAAAAGTGGCAGCTTCCCCTGCCCTCTCTCTCTGGCCACCTTGTGAAGAAGGTGCCTGCTTCCCTCTTGCCTTCTGCCATGTTTGTAAGTTTCCTCAGGCACTCCCAGCTGTGTAGAACTATGAGTCAATTAAACATCTTCCATTTATAAATTACCCAGTCTCAGGCAGTTCTTTATAGACTAATAAATAGCAGAATGATATGGTTTGGCTCTGTGTCCCTACCCAAATTTCATCTCGAATTGTAATCCCCACATGTCAAGGGAGGGACCTGGTGGGAGGTGATTGGATCGTGGGCTTGTTTCCCCCATGCTGTTCTCGTGATAGTGAGGAGGTCCTCATGAGATCTGATGGTTTGAAAGTGGCAGCTTCCCCTGCCCTCTCTCTCTCTCTCTCCGGCCATCTTGTGAAGAAAATGCCTGCTTCCCCCTTGCCTTCTGCCATGATTGTAAGTTTCTTCAGGCCCCCCAAGCCATGCAGAACTAAGAGCCAATTAAACGGCTTCCATTTATAAATTACCCAGTCACAGGCAGTTCTTTATAGACTAATACACCATTGCGTAATGAAGTATTTAGGAGTGAAGTGTCATAATGTCTGTCATTTACACAAAGTGTTTCAGGAAAAGAAACAATAGGTAGTACATCTAGCTTATAAGATATATGTTATTCATTATCCTATCCCTGTATCTTTGTGTATATTTGAAAACTGTTCTAACGCAAAGTTTAAAAAGTTACATGGACCCAGAAAAACTTAGTGGAACTTTTTTTAATTTTAAAAATATTTCTTATATATATATATGTATATATATATATTTGCATTTATCAGACTCAAAAAATATCATAGAATCAGAATTTGCAAACTATAAGAACTCATATGTAGAGAAATCAAGGATCACAGAATTGAATTGAGTTGTCTAAACTGACAATGTGATTTATTTGCAGAAACAATAGATTTGAATATATGTCCTTTTCTCCTGATGTCCAATATTTCCTTGACAATGAGATTCATATCAATTAATCTCTGTCACCTTTTCAGTCCCCAGAACATATTCATTGGATTTAAAATACATCAATAGTTTGTTTATAGAATAATTTTATCTGTTTTCCAAATCATTCTCATAGAAAGTATCCAGTTTTCCTCAGTGAAGAAAAATAAGGTCAAATAATGTTTTCAAATCAAACATTTGTAGTTTGCTAAAATTATTTTGCAATTCATAACTGAAAACAGAACAGTAAACAGCAGCTGTAAAAAGTAGTAAAAAGTTAGCTATATGATTCATGGGGGTTTTTTTGTTTGTTTGTTTAAATTGATGTATGTTACCTTCTCCATCTACTCTTTAACTTGAAAATACCAACATTTAAGTTCAGCAACACTCAGCTGTCAACCAAAAAAAAAAAAGATGTTAAATTTTAAAAGTGTGATTCTTTAGAAGGAAGGTCAGCCTCATCAATTAATCCCCATTTTTCATAATAAAAAATGTGGGCAGCTGCTGAATCAGGTTCTTGGACAAACATTGCTGCCTATTTTGTAAAATCAGCTGTAGCACATTTGTGCATGGAAAGAGTAGCTGATTTTGCAAGATGCTGAAATATACAAGCTACATATGGTTCAGTGTATTTCTCACTGTATTGTTATTTTCAACCAAGAAAACACATTAGGCATTTGTCTCAACCCTCTTTGACTAATGTTTTCTTTATGCAAATTATTGCCTTAAACATACAGCATTTGACTTATTTCTATAACAGAGAAAAAAGAACTACTTGGGCTGGGCGCAGTGGCTCATGACTGTAATCCCAGCACTTTGGGAGGCTGAGGCTGGTGGATCACCTGAGGTCAGGAGCTCGAGACCAGCCTGGCCAACATGGCGAAACTCTGTCTCTACTAAAAATACAAAAATTAGCCAGGCATGGTGGCAGGCACCTGTAATCCCAGCTACTCAGGAGGCTGAGGCAGGAGAATCAGTTGAACCTGGGATGCAGAGGTTGCAGTGAGGTCGCACCATTGCACTCCAGCCTCGGCAACAAGAACAAAACTCTGTCTCAAAAAAAAAAAAAAAAACCAACAACAAAACAACAACAAAAACTACTTATCCTCAAGATATGTAATGCATTGCTAAAGTTTTAGTGATAAGAAAAAAATTGGTATCAATAATTATATTTTTCATTTTACAAAACAAATAGAATTTGGTTATAAACAAGATACTTTCTGTCTATTGACTTCTCCTATACATGTCTTACTGTCAAAAGGAAGTACTGCAAGATATCAATTTGCTGTCACTTTCATACCATGCATAGTGTTCTTATGGTATATTAGAAAATTAAAGTTTCCTAGAAAATTTTCTATTCTAAAGTAGGGAAGAAAAAGGAAGTCAACACTAGATTCTCTTTTATAAAAAATAAAAAGGTAATTTTTATCTTACTTATTATTGTAATTTCTCCTTTAAATAATTGTCTCTCTCAATTAGAAATCAGAGTTATTTCTTTAATATTTAGAATGTTTTAAATTCATCCATCTATCTGTGTATATGTACTTAATATCTAGACTTCTTAGAGGAACATAGTGTTATTAAGAATGGCTTATTTCCTTAGAAAAATAGAGGTGATAAAGTTGAAGTTTTTGAACATTACAGTATTACATCACATCATAGAATAATTTTACATATATATGTGATTACATAAAAGTTAATATATAATATTCTAAAGCACAGAATGTTAGGATCAATGGATGCAGAGAAAGTATTAATAGATGAATGTAGTATGTAAATCTGAATACTCAACAAAATTGTAAAGTATAATTTTTACAAAAAGAAATAGTGGTTTTGAGAACAAAAGTTTAAAACAATGATTGCTGTGAAATAAAACATCCAAAACATTGAGATATTCTCCATAAGTAATAAAACAGCGAACAAGAATTTTTTTATCCATTTAACTGTTTTCTACAATGGGGAAAATGCTCAAATTGATCAATGGCTCTTGTACTTTTTCAGTTACTAATAATTGACAGAAAATAACATTTAAAATAGTAATAAGAAAATATGAAAATCCTCAGGAAGAAAGAGAGGGGATTATATTAAAGAATACCTTCATACTTAAAACACCCTTGTCTTTGCAGAGCATAATGCAATGTTTCTCAAAGAATTGGAGATACCAACTGAAGTATCAAATCTATTGATAGTCCTTGGATTTTTGATAAAATATTCTTGATAAGGTAGAAATGGTTATTAGTATTTTAAAATACATGTATGTCCAGGGCCTTATATTTATTCCTGTATGTTTGGGTTTTCCAAGCATGTGTGTTTAAACTAATACTCTTTTAGGCAATGCCTTTCTTCAGGTGTCTTGACTGTATTTGTCACTTTGGTACTATGAAGGTAAAAAGACCAAAGAAAGTAGGAAAGTATATTTCTAGGATAATAATAAGTTCTTGGGAGATGCTGGACACTTGTTGATGGCAGTCTTTTTAAAACTTCTCTCCCAGATACTGAGGTCATTGAGCCTCAAGGAGGATGGTAAGAACAACATAAAGTTACCAAGTGCTCCAGTAATGACTTGAGGGACTTGCTCAAGAAATCATGAAATGTCTTGGCCAACAGTCACACTGGTTGGTGGATTTGGCTACTTTATCAAAGTTTCTTAGTATTTAGGCTATTCTTTTGGAGTAAAGAAATAGATTTTTAGCTCTACCTGTCCACTAGTGTGTATAACCCTTCATCCATTTTGGATGGTAGTTTATCGTACAGTGTTTGATGGTTAGAACATCGTAGAAATTTTCCAAGGCATTATACTTATATAGTAGGAATAATATATACTGGGGAACTCATGACAAAAAACCAAAGCAAAAACCAAAACAAAACATTACATAAAAATGATAAGAAGAGGCTTAAAGAAATGAGCACACACACGAATAAACTTTATAATAACTATATTTTTAGTAGTATAAATGTGTTTCTGCCCTGACATTTTTCCACATGTTGTCTATCAGCCTATCTTTACCTAACATTGTCTGTTTTTACACACACCTTTTGATGATGTCATGGAAATAAAGCAAAGTACTAAGATGGACACCTTTTTTAAAAACATGAAAACCTTTCATCTTTAATTACTTTCTACTTAAGCTTTTAGAACCACCTTCAACTATCTAGGTATTGCAGCAGCCACTTCGCCTGCTACAAGGGCACATGGTCAGTGGGTCAGTGAAAAAGGATGCAGCAATATTAACCCCACTGTTCCAAGAAGTCAGATCGACTCCCTTCTTCCATGAAGTCCTCCCCAGCATCCCAGCCCAACTTGATGTCCTCTTTTTTTGAGTTCATCTTTCTCTCCTCTTCATGCAGATTTTTAGATACTTTGGTTTTTGGCATGTTTAAAATGCCATCACTGAAAGGACATTTAGCTATCATTCAAATCCACCTCCTTCATTTTACCAATAATTAAACTGAGTCCAAGAGAATGTACGTTACTTACAGAGTTGTAGTGGAGCTGGGACTAACAAACTTTAGCTTCTGACTCCCATTTAAACATTTTTTTATAGTACATTACAGACAATCTAAGATTTACTATGTTAATATTAAATGCTTCCTATATATGATTTTTTTCTACTGAGCAGACAGTCACTTAAGAGTAGGTATCATATTTCATAATTCTTTTGCATAATGTGCAGTACCTAAAATAGTACAGTGCATACAATAGGTCTAACTGAAGTAAGTTGAATGAATTAAAACATCTTATTGCAAGGTAAATATACTGTGTTACAGTATAATGATGTCAAGGGAAATATTATTCTCTCATGTGTCATGCCCTGAAGCTTCTAAAAAATTTTTTCTCCATTATTCTAGAATATTAGTGAAAGTTCTCTAATTTTTATATGAACACTTACTCAACATAACTCAACATTAGATATTATTAGCTACAATAATATTAGTATTATATAAGATATTGGGAGGCAGAATTTGAGTACTATCTTGGAAATAAACATTGAGGGCTACAAAATATTCGGAATCCTTTAAGCAAGACAATGTAGTTACCTTTCAAAAGGGCAGTTCTACGATTCCATTGTTGCCTGGAACAATTACAGCTTTAAAGCAACTAATCATGAAGCTGATGCTTTTCTTTTCTCTTTCAGATTCCTACAGTTTGTTGCTTATTATGCATTTCCATTTGTTCCTTTTATGACACTTGTACATTTCAAAATCAATTGAAAAACCCCATTGTCTTAGCTTGTGTTCCTGGGTCTTAAAATCAAACAAAGGGAATTACCAAACCTGAATACCAGTCTCCAAGCATTGCTCCTTTTGGGACATTATATATTGTTTAAAATTACCATAGAATAGTTTAAGAGATTATTTCTCCTGTTAATTTATGTATTTTTACTCCCGGAAAAAATATAACTGTAATCATTAGTTTACCATACATAATAATCCAAAAAAAAAAAAAAGATTCTGAAAACAACCCAGGTCACAACTGTCCTCCTGCTTGCCAAAATGTTTAGAAACTTCTAGAGCCTCCTTTCTTCTATTGATTCCTTGTAATGAAAAAGGCCAAGACTTTAGAAGACTCAGAGGAATTTTTTTTTTTTCTGCTTTTTTGAGAGAAGGAACTACATTTCTTACACCCAAAGTGACAGGTTAGAAAGCTGACAATAAGGACCCCAGTTCATTATGAATAAAATGACCAACCTAAAGCCGAGAGAGAGGCTCCCCTGCAGCCCCGGGATTCATCTTGCTCATACTAGGGAAGACCTCAGGCTGCTCTAAGAATGGTGCTAAAAATGCATAAGTGGAAATTCTCTATGTTCATATTCATGCAGTTACTTTACAGTGATGTTCTACCTTGTCTTCTGACATGAAGAGGATTAGATGAATTATGTTGCTGGTTTTTGTTTAGGAGGTAAACTAAATTCTCTGGAGACTAGGGTGAAAAGTTACTTTTGTTGTTTTGGGGTTTTCTTAGGTGGTTGAACTGCAGCATTGTTTTTTAGTGTCTAGAAAAGTTCCCTCACATCATAATTATTTAAAAGACTATGGGGATGTATATATTATAGGTAGAAATGCATTTTAAAATATATTAAATATATATATATATATATTTGAGGCAGAGGTAAAGGGGTCTGATATGGTTTGGCTGTGTCCCCACCCAAATCTCATCTTGAGTTATAGTTTCCATAACCCCCAGGTGTCATGGGAGGGATCCAGTGGGAGGAAGCTGAATCATGGGGGCAGCTACTCTCATGTTGTTCTCATGACAGTGAGTGAGTGCTCACAAGATCTGATGGTTTTATACGGGATTCTCCCCCTTTTGCCCTGCACTTCTCCTTCCTGCCATCATGTGAAGAAGGGCATGTTGGCTTCCCCTTCCGCCATGATTGTAAGTTTCCTGAGGCCTCCCCAGCCCTGCTGAACCATGAGTCAATTAAACCTCTTTGCTTTATAAATTATTCAGTCTTGAGTATGTCTTTATTAGCAGCATGAGAGTGGACTAATACAGGTCAATATCTGTATTATTTCATCCTTCAGCAAATCTTGAGGAGGCTTATTACAAAGGAGGATAAATGTTTTATAGTGATTTGTGCAGATTTAAGCATATGATCAAAATTTCTCGCTATGTGTGTGTGTGGCATTTCTAGGTCTTCTTTACAGATAAATGTGCAGGGCCAGCTGGAGACAGGTGCAGTCAGTGTGCTAGCATCTGGCTTCCTGCTTTGGCTCCAATCATACAAGTAGCTTTACTTCAGCAAAGCAAACAGTAAAGGATCACAGTTCTGATGCTCAACGAAACCAGGCAAGCCTAAAGGAAACTAGGAAAATGAAGAACAAAAGCCCACTGAAACGTGGGCCAGAGCAATGAGTACCAGGAGCTCCCGGGTTCCGCTCCTGCTCTTCAGCTGTCCTCTCCTTTTGCCTGGCCGAGTGACAGTCCTCACCTTCCCATTCTCTGTGATGTATCTTGTCTCCCTGACTCCTCGAGCTGCTTCTGTCTATGTCTACAAAGGCAATGGCATATATGTGTCCAGAGTGCTTGGGGCACGGGTGGGCTTGCCTTTCCATTTCTTTTGCAATGTTGGTGCTAATGGCCTTATAATTGTCCTGACTTCTCAGTGAAGGGTGAAGTACTCAAAGCATGTCGAAACACTGTCAAGTGCCATTTGAGATACTGTGGTAGACTCTGTGCCTCGCATCTCTGGGTTTTGTATAACAAGAATTAGGGCTACTATATGAAAAGGTAGGTGGTGGAAGGCACATTTGGTGTAGAAAAGAACTGTTATAAATGGTTTTAAATAGATTTTTGAATGAAAATTTATGGCAAAATGCGGGGTGGAAGGGAGATTTCCCAGGATAAGTTTTTCATGGAAGTCCTAGTCTAGCATCTTGTATACTGGAAATCCATCAGGTCCACACAAAACTCTGGGACAGGAAGCCAGATTGAACACAGTGGTTGGAAGAACCGTGGCTGTGGCCATGAGAGATGGACAAGGAGAGTAAAAGGAATTTTTTTTTTCTTTCTTGGTGTTGTTTTGTAGGATGAATGCTGTGCAGCTTTGTTGGTTTGAAGGAACTAACGAGGAAGTAGAAAACAAAGAAATAAATGCAGTATCCATACAAACTGTTGTTGTAAGTGTAATTTTGAATGGGAAGGAGCAACAACATTGCTTTATCGGTGACAAGTACTGACCAAAGACCTCTTTCTTGAAAGACAGTTGAGATAACCCACTCCAGTGCCAATCAACGTGCATGTGAAATAGAGCAGCACCCATAAGCAGAGCTCAGGCAGGGCTCCAGCAGTGACTATAACCATTGTTCACCTTGATGGAAACACGTTGAGCATCAGCTCTTTAATGGTGGTGGAGTAAATGATTTGTAAGGACCTTTCAGCTCTATTGTAACTGAAGTTCGTGAGTTCAGAAGTCAGTGGTGTGATTTTGATTATTCCTGCCTACTAGAAGAAATTCCCTGAGATATAGAAAAAGGAAGTAGGATTTCACACTCACCTTAAAAACCTTTTTAAAGAGACCTATATCATCTAAATCATTTCCAAAAAAATCCAAATTTTAAGAGGGTAAATAAAATAATTATGAAATTAACCATCTCATTATGGTCGATGTGTTGAAATATTTTATTTTAAATAGAAAAAGAACCATGAGTTTAATATGCCCTGTATCCTTTATAATCTTGGGCAAGTAATTTAAGCTCTCTGACCTCAGTTTTCTTATCTATAAAGCAACAACACGATTTGTTTCATAGAAATTTTTGGAAGATTAAGTAAAATGGTATCTACAAAGTGGTCAGCAGAGTGATAAAAGCAGGTGATCAGTATTTTAATACTATATGTGGAATTTTAAAAACAGTTAAAATTGTACATTCATCCTACATTAGGTGACCTGGGGTATATTTTTATATTATATACTCTTATCACATCTAAGTTATCACTGATTTTATGATGCACTATTATTTTGTGTATCACTAAGAAAAATAATAACTGTCAAACTATGACACAATACTCAGATGCCACCATTTGTAAAATAAATCCAAATTTCAAAAGTGCTAGAATTTGAGAAGCATGCGTCTTAAAATGATTACATATAGAATTCTATATTTCTTATTTTAAATTATACGTAGGATACATTTTAACATATAGTTGACATTGAGTTCTTATTAAAGTTCTACATGAAGACATGTTCTGTTTTATATGTCTGAAATATTAAAAAGGATACATGATTATATTGTAATTTGTATAGAAATGGTTCAATCCCACTATGATGTTCATCAGGTCATAGATTTGCTTACTTCATTCTCCCAAGTAGAAGTAAATTCTTTAAGGGCAAGGATCTTATCACGAATTGCTATATAACATCTCTATCATTCAGCACCTAGATTTAATTTATAGTAGATATTCCATACATATTTTAATTGGTTTATGAAAGTGTCTTCATAGACACTAAAATTATAGTCATTTAACAGTGATTAAATTGTCTCATATTGGTGTTGTTTTTTCTCGTTTGAATTTGTTTATTAAATATCGTACCATACAAGAGACAATTGATATTTCTTCTTAGACTTGAATTTGGTGACAGATCCCAGATCCTATTGATACTATTTACTCAGATAAATGCAACACTTGGTGATTAGAGAAACCCAGTAAGTGTTTTTTTGTGGATGAACAAATGATTTTGACTTTAGAATGCCTCTGTGTCTACTGAGAGCCAGACATGGTATCAAGCATTGCCTAAGCATACCCCTGAAATAATGCCTCATCTCTTATTTTTATCTGGTTTCCTAGGAAGCAGTGGCTTTGTCTTCATCACATTTTGTGTAGCCATACTGTTAAAGCCTGCTGGATTTTCAGGGGCCAGTAAGTAGTCTTTAGTAATACTAGCTGTCATAATTATATTTTCAGCTTAATGGAAGGAATATATTCTTGTAATGCCAAATTATTGTGTTTGAAAATTATTCATATTGCCTTACCTGTGTTTCCCAATGCTAGAATTAAAAATTTGAAATTATAACCTAACCATAAGTCAGTAATAACAGAGGGTAGTTTAGAGAGAAAAGTTTGGTATTTGGGGTCACAAATCTTGAGTTTGATTTTCATCACCTTCCCCCATTGTGACACGGACCAGGTCATTCAACTTGAGGTGAGACTCAAGTGAGATGCACGTAAATTTGTTAGGTAAGCTGTAAGTTGTAACATACAACTATATATTTGGATTATAATAGTGGCAAACTGTTAATTTTTCTCTTGGACAGATATGTAAATGATAATTTGAACGTGGTTACAAAATGTAAAGTTACCTCTAATTTTGGTACAAACTCGACTTTTCCAACTGCAGTGAAACTCCAGTACGAACAGATTATGTCATTGAAGCTTCATATATAATTAGGTTATGCACTTTAATGATTTCAAAAGAATAAAGTCTTTCTAAGACGATCTTAATGTAACATGATCCATGATATTTTTGAAACTCTTGAAAAGGAAAAAAAAAATTGCCTGAGGAAGTGAAACAGTCAGTTTTCATATTGGCATGCTATTTCATGACCATCAGGTGAAAACTTTTCAGGTTTAATGCTTTATAATTCTCCCAGCTGAAGCTTTAGCACTTCAAAGCACTGTAGAACATTTCAAATTTCTCTTCTGCCCATGAGAAAACCCTTTGCATTGAAAGTTGCTTTCAACTGGAATCCTACATTTGGTATTACACAACAGTGACATATTTTTACGAGATTAAAATTACACACCAAGAATGTTAAGTTGCCCAAGTAAAACCATTTCTACTATTAAAAATGTTCCCACTATACACTATGAAGAGCTATGACCTTTTCTTGTCCCTAAATAATGCTTACTATAATAAATGTAAGAACCATTTATAAATTCCATATTTGCCTAAGAAATACCCATCTTCTATCCACCTTCAATTTACAAAGAGGATTTACTTAAGCATAATTATGTTTCCTTTAACTAGTAAACAATAAATCTACCAATGATTGTAAAGACAGGCGATCAGTGGGTATTATGAAGAAAATGACATGAAAATCAATATGTAATTCCTGGGAAAAGGGCACACTATACTTTTAATTTGAAATCTACCAGTGGCTAAGTCATGAATATAAAACTTGCCTCTGTCAAAATAATTTGTTTGCTGTAAAACTGGGAAGCATCCTTGGTTATCTAATACTTCAAGAAACGGCGTATTAGCCTCAGAATCTGTGTGACGCTGGCCCCCTTTGGCAACTAAAAGAGCTCTTTGAACCATAGAACAGATGTAATGAAAATTGGTTCCATTAAATGCAGCTGGTAAATTACAAACTGAGAAATTAATGCACCATACCACGACTCTAGGGACTAAAATGAATCAAGGTGTGGTTGCCAGATGCTCACGTTTCATCACCACCACCCCCAATAAAAACATCTGTTTATAGAGTTGTTTAATAGAACATAAATTACTGGTTTAGGCAATGCAAATTATGAGATCATGATGAGGATTAATCCACTAAAACAATAATTGTGTTATATTCAAGTAATAAAATTTTAAAAGGAATAAAACCTGCACCGTGTAATTCTTGAACACTCCTTTAGCTTAGGAAATGCACTGGATTTCCAGGAATACTCACTATCCTATGATATGCTGTCTCTGAATTCCAGTGGGAAGGGAAAGTTGATTTGATACCATCCATAAACAGCATGCTCCTTTGTTGATCTCAATTCAATTTATTCCAACTTGATGTGCTGCTGATGGCTCTACCAGCAGAACCTGACAAAAGTCCATTTAGCATCTGTTTTTGAGGTGCTCTTCAATGGTTCTGAGTAGTCCTCTTGAGTCATTAGCTAAACATTGTTTCAAAGAACTACACTTGCAAGAACCCCCCTGTGAAGACTTGAGGGGAGGGAACTGAAAGCATATTCCTAGGTAATTCAGGCAACCCCTGGGATATTTCTCCCTTCCTTTCCCTTCTTAAAATAAATAAATAAACAAATAATTGCTCGAGGCTGGGTTTGTTAGACTTCTATTGCATTGTAGGGGTACAAGTAAAACATTCTGGAACTAAGATGGTTCAACTTTGGTTATTTGAAAATATCTATATTTCTTATTAGCCATTTAATGTAGCTAATTAGTTCGTTGTTTTCAAAGAAAATGAAATTTCGTCATTTAAAACATGTTTTTATAGTAACTAATTCGGTTCCACGGTGGAAGATAGAGGAAATGAATAGAAAGGGTTCAGAAGGGGATAGAATTATTGGCAAAATTTGATTTTCTAAGCAGAATAATAGGTATATGGGTATTATTGCACTTTATTTTTTGTATGTCCCAAATGCTGCATAATAATATTAAAATTTAAAAATGTTTTAATGGGCTTATAGTAAAAAATGTTATGAAGACAAAAATTTTTTGGAAGTGGGGGTCATTATTAATAACCTAATTTTGTCCCTCACTGAAGTAATTTTGAATTTTCTGGGATTCAAACAGAGAATAAAGATATACTGGATTATATGGGTAAATGTTTGAGTGTTCTATTCTTCTTTGCCTAAAATATGTGGCAACATATATATACACCCTGAGTGTTTTATTTACATATATTATGGAATTCATTTTCTTCATACCTTCATGATATAAAGCTATTTTGTAATCCACAAAAGTAGCCTGGACAAGAATATGACATAGTTTGATTGATTTAGGAATTGCAACAATAAATAGTGATCTAATTGCAATAATAATGTAGTCACATTTTCTTAAACTAAACTTTGTGTATACAAATGATTTTGTATTGCATTAACATGTCCCTCTAATATTCTTTTAAAGCAGCTGTCAGGCACGCAAATAAGTGAGTACCCTTAATTTGTATATACAAAGAAAAGTGTTATAGTAAGATGAAGAAGCATATACATTTTAAGCACACGTGATACACACCACACATTCTATAGTAACTAGTTACTGTGTGCAGGTCGGGGTGGCCTATTTACTTTTCTGTCCAATACAACACTATTCTAATCAGAGCACTGCATCATACAGAATTACACTACTTCCAGATGAAGAACTTTTTGTAAAGTGCACAGATATTGCAATATGCATGCTGTATGCTTTATAGCTATTATAAGCATGCAGCAGTGACAATTTTCCATTGTTTTATAGTAGCATTATTTCCACATACAGAGACATATACACTAAATGCATGCAATTGCCCGCATGCTCGATATGCTTTACAATACCTATATTTCACCATTAGCTATTTGTCCTCTGAATCAAATTGAAATTATTTTTGAAGTACAGATATGTTATTTCCATACTTCTACAAAAGGTCACGTTTCTAGATGAGTAAAAATAAGTTGGTCATATCTTGAAAGCTCTGAAAGAGTCAGTAAAAGTCTATGCATACCTAAGCATTCTTTCTTCCTTATAGGTATTCATTTGAGAATTTTTTAGAAGAGGTTTTGATGTGTGTGGTAATTAATCGAAATAAATGAAAAATCTGCCTTATATCCAGACTTAATTTGCTTCAACAGCTGCTGATCCTTGAGCTCTGAATGCCAGCCAATTAGTGGAGAAGTTTTCCATGGCTGCTGCCCTAACCAGGCTTCCTGTCTGACAGCTCCATTCTCAGCCTCAACCAGGGAGGTAAAACTTTAATTTTATTTTTTTTCATTTTACACAGAAGTCAAATCAGCAGATAAAAGATGCTGAGTTTTTTCAGATGATTGCTAACCCAAAACAACATGGCACAACATAACACATGACCAAAAATAAGAAAATGGTATGTGGATTTTGAGGTTTAGCTAACCTTTGAATAAATGTCAGCTAACAGATTATTTTTTTCACTGGACATAATATAGAGAATTCCCTCCCCCCGTTTTAATATAACAGATGAAGAAATGGGAGATGGGCAAATGTAAAATTTAAGATCTGCACACTCTGAGGCACTTAACAGTTCCTTTTAATCCCCTCCAAAATCTCTCTAAAAGTAAAGGTGGAAACTCCCTTTTGGATTATATACAATTCAAAGTTGAACACAATTTTTTATAGATCAAATTATTATGTCTCATTTAGATTTTCATTTGTTAAAATCTGATGAAAAGGACTGACGTATGACCCCCTTTGTACAACCCAATTTCCTAAATTTTTATTTTACACTAATGCCTATACTTTGGCAAGTGGATCAGGTAGAATATCACAGATAAAGACCACACAGTAGTTTATATCATTGACAAAACGCACAGTTAGAAAACTGCTGGTTTGCTACCCTTCTGTTGTGCAGGAATAAGTCAATTCTGGTAACTAAAGTAATAGTCAACAAAATGCTAAATCCTGTTTCTACTGTCACTTTCAAGATGCAATATACTCATATCTAATACAGGGAGACGAGTCCGTTTGTGAACAGTCGGCCTATATGCAAAATGAGAGGTGAAATTTAGCCACATGGAGAAAGCAAATATGATTCCAAGCGCAATGAAGTTAATTGGAAATAAAATACATAACATTTATTGGACTTTAAAACAGTGAATTCCAAAATAATTAAGTTAATAAAAGAGTCTCACTCTTTCCTGAACTAAATTAAATGGCTCTAAAATTAATTTCATTGGTTTTTTAATTCACTGTTAACTCAATATAATGAGCTTTTAAAATTAACTTCTTCGTTTTTGAACTCACTGCAGAAGTCCATAAATGAACTTTTTTTTTTTGTTTAACTCATGAGTTAAACTAAACTTTTTCCAGATTTAGGAAGTAGTCATTTGATAGGTAGATAACAGAGGCATGTATAAGATCTAGGACATTTTACTTGGGGCATTCATCCTAGGATGTGAAAGGACCCATTTACTTATACAGTTGCCCCACAGTGTCCTCAGGGGAAATGGTTCCAGAACACCTCCCCTGCATACCAAAATCCATACCCTATGTAATTCCCTTTTATAAAACCTATGGGTATCATCCTGTATACATTAAATTATCTCTGGATTATTTATAATGTCAAAATACAATGTAAATGCTATGTAAATAATTGTCACATATATTGTTTTAAAATTTGAAGTGTTTTTATTGTGGTTATTTTAGTTTTTTTTTGCAGTATTTTTGATCCACAGTTGATTAACTGTGGGATGAGGAACTTGCAGATACTGAGGACCAGCTGTTTAATATCTGCTATATGGACATGAGAAAGGCAAAGTATAACAAAAGTGAAATCAGTGATTTCAAATAATTATCTAAGAGATAAATATACAGAAAACCAAAATGAACTTTCCAGCTCCGGCAAATGGCATTTCAACAACGACCTAAGATATAAATTAACAAAGTAATATGGATATTATATTTCTAAAATTCTCTCCATTCAGTAGCCCAAATTAAAAGCTTTTTCTAGATCTTCAAGATGGCAAGTAAGAATTCTATAATCTACAATTCATCCTGATGTGCATATTAAAATAAAGGCAAAGCTAGGTTCAGTGGCTTGCACCTGTGATCCTAGCTACCGGGGAGACTGAGGAGGGAGGATTACTTGAGACCAGGAGTTTGAGAGGAGACTGGGCAACATAGCAAGACTGTGTCTCTAAAAAAAAAAAAAAAAAACTAATTAATTAGCTAAATAAAGGCAAAAGAAAAGGCATTTTGCATGTCTTTCATTGGTATATTTGGATAACAAAATTATGAAGATTTATTTACATTTCAACTACTTAAATTTTAGTATCTGACTCTACATTTGGAACCTATTATTATAATGAAATACCTCTCATATTTGTATTTTACTTTCACTTTTTATTGCTACCAGTTTGCCCTAGACGATTATCAGCCCAGGCTTGAATAATTATCATAGTGCCCCAGTTTATTTTCCTGCACTGACTCCCTTTCTCCTTGGAAATGTAGCATTTACGGTTGTTCTTTCTGGAACACTCCCACGTCAACCATCCTATGCATATCACCTGCCTTTCTTGGCTAATTCCAACTTTTCAGCTTTCAAAGCAAAGATCACTAAGTCCTGGAAGCCTTCTCTTACTCTGCCTCCCAGGCTAGGTTAGGTGTTATTCCAAAATACGGGGTTATTACATCTCTTTCTTACCACTGCTGGGCTGTGGGCCTTCCTTATGGTGAAAAAATGTCTGCTTGTTTCATATTTGAATTTCCAGTGCTTGGCAGGGTGCATGACACATAATTTGCAGCCAATAAATATCTGTTAAATGAATAAATCCTTAGCCACTGTCAGACTACTATTTCTTAAATATCGCATTCAATGTGTTGCTTTTGTTTAAGAAACTTCTCTTTTAGGTTGCTTCCTAAAATCTAAACTCCTTTATTTCAGTTTATTTGTAATCTGGCTTGTTTCCTCAGAGTTCTAACATTCTCTTCAAAAACCTTCCTGTGTCCATTCCCCTGCCTAGGATACTTTTCTCTCTCCTCAGCTCAAATTGCCCAATTCTGACCTCTTCAATTTTATGTCAATTAACATTGATATTTTCATCGTTCTAAATGTATTTGCCATCCAGTGTAGCTCTTGATTATTGTATTAATTTTGTTCCCTAACTAGATGGTAATTCTTTGAAGGCAGCAACTATTTGGTAGTCCTGATAAGATTATAAGATCATAATCTAGGACACAGGACTATAAAACCTTAACAAGTTGAGCTAAACATATCACCTGATTCGGATCCCTACATTTAAACAAAGAAGATACTGGGGCTAAGAAAGTGATTACATCACATGCCAAGTCAGGTCCCAAGGGTGAGGTGAAGACGATGCACATAGCTTCTGCGTTACAGTATAGTCTGCCTTGCCATTGCCTGACCAACATATCCGTTTAATTGTAGTTAACTATATTTCATTGAAAACCCTATCTATAGCATTTCCAGATATCCCACGCTGTAATCTTAGGTGAGCTACTCTCTCTCTTATTTAGCATTATAGGGAATAAAATTCAAAACCTGGAAAATTTTTATTCATCAATTTCATACTACTTTAGATGCTTAACAAGAGCTTATTCCAACGAAGAGCTACACTCGAGGCTATTAACAGAGCAAGTATTTGGAACAATGAGATGCAGAGAGCACCCAGCTTCAGCTGATGGCTCTGAGGAAGACCTCGGTAGGTAACTGCAAAGGGTTGTGGCTTCGCCTGTGGTGTGTGGCCCCTGGGTATTCATTCCTGGAACGCTGTCTCTGATCCTCAGCTGGACCCCCTGGCTGATAAAAAGTGCTGCAGCCAACATCATGGCCACTGTGCAGGGGGCCCATGATCACCAGTGTCATCACTACACTAAGAACGATTCTAGAAGTTACAGCCACTGTTCAAGTGGTTCAAAGGGATAAAAGAGATTGGCCTCCAATGTCACTGTAAATGTCCTTTTCAGTAAAGTTTAGATAAGACTAAAAGAAGAGTGAAATAAGTCCTTTAACCTTCATCCCAAACTGCCCAGGTGGTTCCCACCAAGACTCCAAATCCTGGCTATGTATTTTTTTTTAAATCATTGCTGTGTCATCTCTTTGGGTGTTTTTTTCCCCAAAAAATCCGACTCACATATATCTGAGTATATGTATGCGTTGACCCAGTTAGCCCCTGTTCGTGTTCATGCATTATTTGAAAACTTCCCCAAATTAATTCTAGTATGTAGTTCATCAAGAAGGTTACATAAAATCAATTGTACATATATTTGAGCTGTTTTGTTTACTTTCATTTATTGCTTAAGTTTTCTTTTTATTTCCTACTGACATACCAATAAATTTATCTTCAATTAATATTTTTAAAACTTCTGGTATCAATGTCCTACATATTCTAAATCATTATTTAACATTTGAAATGTCTCTATAGTCCTGGCTCAAATGTTGATTCCTCATTCACATTTAACTTTCTCTAGCTATCTTTCCTAATGACCTAGGGATGAGAACAAGTTTTCTTTGATCTGGAGCCGAAACAAGGACAGTTCCCAATAAAATTGACATACGTCCTTTAAACATGCCTTAAAATGAAGAAATAGACACTATCTGCCTTGCTGCTTGTGGTGTAATATATCAAAAAGATTAGCAGTCACACCATTTGTGTACATTTCATGAGAGCTTCTAGCAGCATGCCACTATTAATATTTGCTCAAACACAAACTTCAAAACTGCAAAATCTCCATTTTAATAGCACACAAAATAGTAAGATATTTGCTACAGCAAAGATAAGGTAGAGCACGGTGATAGCCTTATTTAATAATATGCACCTGCAAGATGTTAGCTCAGGTAATTAATATTTCCTTTAAGGTTAGCCAAATAGGTGGTCATTGGAGAGGTAAATAACAAGGCAAGCTAACATTTCAAAATTCAACACAAAGTTACAATCAGGAATACGGGACTTAACTCTGGGAAAAGGAAGTGCATTTCTTGTGTTATTTTACTTGAGTAATTTTAGATCTTTAATGCTTTAAAAATTAATTACATCAATTATACCAATAGGATCATTTCTTGTAGTATGCTGTCAACATGAAAAGAACCTTTAGAGAAGTAACACAGGTTTCTTAGCCCCCAGACTCTAACATTAAAACAATACATTTACTATATTAAATGACCAGACTTGGGCAAAATAAGATGTGCATGTAAAACAATAGAAAAAATTTAGTGTGGGTCTAATTAATTTTTATATTTTCTTGCTTGGAGTTTTCTAAATGAATGCAGTAATTTCTATGTAAATGATTATATCATCTCGTGGTTGTACTTTAACATGTTTGAGTTTTCTGAGAATAAATATATTTGTTAAATTCTTGGTGGGATGTTTCTCTTAAATGACATATTTTAAAAATATCAATTTTTATTTGTCTAAAAATCTCTTTATTATGGCAGATTTTTATAGGTGATACCATTTGTTCAGGGATACTTCCAATTATTTAATATTTGCTTATTTTGTTTTAAGAGTAAAAGAAGAGACAAAGAAGGTATATGATTATAATAGCAAGAAAATAAACATCACAGTGAACATAAGTTATGGGAAGGCATGTTTAACCCAGATATTTGATGCAAATATGAAAAACACTGTTTTACTGTTAGAGAAATCCAGTAATGGACAGGTACCTTTGACAGTAGTGCTAACCGTACTTTCTATTATGTTCCACATTTGCTTTGCAGAAATAAAATGAATAACTGCTTGTGTAATTGAGAATTTGATTCACATTCACAAGAAGACTCAAGACACAAAAAATTGGGCCACACATAGTGGGTTGTGGCAGAATGAGTGAAGGGGGAATGCTACGTGACTTTTTTTGATATTGCTCTTATATGTATTTCATATATGATCTGTTGTCTCATGATTTCAGAGATAATTATACAGAAACAGTTGACTTGAAAGAAAAATCCTCTTAACATGGAAGCTTTAATTGTAATGCTTATATCATAGTACTAAAAATAAAAAAGGAAGACACTGCCTGTACACTTATAATCAAGCTCTACGTTTAATAAAAAAGTGAAAAATTCATATGCTTGTGTTGTCAATAAACCACACTGCTGAAAACCCTAGGCTCTGGCAATGATTCTTTGTGTTTAGGTATCAGAAATAAATAGCAAGAGAGGATAAAAGTATTACTGTAATCTGAATCTTTACCACTTCAGTGTTTTAAGTTTTGAAAGGTTAGTTAACAGTGCTTGAAAAAAAGAATTGACCCCAATTACACAAGTGCACGTTTACTCCATAATACAATGCATTTTATCAGGTCAAATATGGATATATTATTATAAAACAAAATAGTCATTACTGATCATTTGAATATAAAATGTTTACTAAGTAATATTTAATAAGAAAATTCATATTTTTATTTATTCCGGGGTATTAGTCCATATGAGATAATTAGATGTACATACTTTGAGGCTTAATGACTAAAAATGTTAATAAAATATAACAGGGACAGAGGCAAACAGAACAAAAGACTGTAAGCTCCAGGGCAGAGACCTTGTCTGTTTTCCTCACTCTCATATCTTTTGACTACAACAGCTCCTGGCAACAGCTATTTGGGTTTGAATAAAAGAGAGCAAACACTAGATCCCATATGATAGAGTGATTTTGAAGTTCATTGAAAATAGTATTTAATTCATATCAATTAAGTAGTAGATAGAATCCATGAGAAAATGTAATTGGAGGTTTACACTCAATAAATATTTCTGAGCACGTACTATTTGCCGGACATTAGACATATAGAAATGAACAAGAAGATAAAATTTGTGTCCTAGCAGGACTTTATGGTGGGTGGAGATAGATGAATATTTTACAAATATTTAACATGTTGTTAGTTCAAATATTGAGAGAAAAATAAAGCAGAGTATAAGGGACAAGGCATCCCCAAAAGGTTTCTATTTTCATTTTGGCTATTTACAAATGTGGTGGCCAGGGAAGACCTCACTAATGTGCAGATATTTGACTTGGGGTAAGAAGAAGGTGAGAAAGCAAACCATGAGGACATAGGAGGATTAAATGATAATACAGAGGCCCTGAGGTGGGAGTGGTTTTGGACCATCCAAGAAAGAACCAAGAGATCCACGTGGCCAGAGCCGAGTGAGCAGGAGGAGGAAAGAAGATGCAGCGAAGACCCATCACCCAGGGCCTCAGAGGCCACGGCGAGGATTCGGCTTTTACACTGAACGAGATGGGAGTTATTGGTTGGTTGTGGGCAGAAGGATGACATGGCGTAAATTCAGTTTTAACAGTCTCTGGCTGATACTCATATCAGATTGTAAAGAGCAAGGATGGAATCAGGCATACAGTAAAGAGGGCTTTATGATAATTGAGGTGAGAGACAATTGTGACTTGGGCTCTGATGAGGGTGAGGGGTGGCAAGATTCTGGCTTTGCTTTGAAGGCAGAGTTGACAGGGTTTACTGGTAATTGGTTGTACAGACTGAGTTAGGCTAACAGAATAGCTCCAAAAATTTTGACCTGAGCAACCACACCAAAAAGTAGTTTTTATTTACTGAATACTTCTGAAGAAGCAAGTTTGGGGGGTGGAAAATCAGTACATATCTTCAATTAATGTACTGAGAATATAGTCTCAAATGGGGTTCCATGATTGCAGCTAAAAAAGTAAAGATTGGTATTAATAGGTGGGAATGCTTTTGAATTTCCTTTCTGTGTGACTAAGTTCAGTAGATGGCTAACATAGGTCATTCCAGAGCAATACATTTTGTCAAGGCATGGGCTGAAGGAGGCACCCGCTACAGTGTGGCACTTGATTAAAATTAAATCATAACTAATAGTGATAAAAAT
Organism: Symphalangus syndactylus; assembly: GCF_028878055.3. NCBI lineage: Eukaryota > Metazoa > Chordata > Mammalia > Primates > Hylobatidae > Symphalangus > Symphalangus syndactylus. The sequence continues at coordinate 154,571,972 of NC_072426.2, read as the reverse complement.
TTAACTTCAGCAATAAGTATCTATGAAGTTAAATTTTCATTAGCTGTATTAATAATGTGCCCAAATCTACAGTGGAGGAAAAGCAAGTAAAATATGCTCTCCCTGACATAAAATGATCCCTAATTTGAAGCAAAATAATGCTTCTGTGGACTAGAACGTCATTCACCATTGCAGATGCTAAAACGAACTTTAACACGAAGACCCTAATCCAGGCCTGCTGGGGAGGTTGGTATTGCTTATAGGGGCAAAAAATTGGTTTGGAAGGGAAGGTTACCAAAAAAAGGTTCTTAGATTACCGTGGTTTTTGTTTCTCCAAGTAGCAGAGTACATATATCTTTGGTATGAAAATCTAATAGGTATGTGGTAATTAGGAAGAGAAAATATCTAAAAAGGCTCATTTGGGGTACCATAATGATACAAGTTTAAGAAACATGGCCAATACTAGGTTTAGGTGCAAGGTTTATACAGATAAGTTTTCTTAAGCTATAAGTTCAAAGTTGTGCTTTCATCAAAACCAAACAAAACAATAGTTGGGAAGAAAAAAGCCAACAAAATGACAGGAGGCAACTTGAGCCTACTGCCACTGTCATCCTTGTGGCCCAAAAGGCCAAGGTTGTTTACTTGCTTAGTCTAATAGACAGAATCACTAACTATCCTCATGTACACAAAGGGAGAAGAAAATCAGTCACTCAGAACCTTCTGGTCTGTGGGGACAATTGGTCAGGTCTAACAGTGACAACCACAGGTATTTATCATACTGGTCAGTTTGCTATAGAGTAAAATTATACTGCATTCTGGTCCACATGCTAGGACCCAAATAAAAAGCTAGAGAGAAATTCAAAGGTATGGAATCCAACTGACAGTTAATATTCAATGAATAAGCACTGGCTAAAGAAGATAGAGGTGAGTTGTTAGCAATACACAGATGTGATTTCTGATACCATTATGAAATAGGCTGTTTATATTTGGCATCATCCAAATATAAATTATCCAAATTTTTCTCAGGCAAGCTGAGAAAAATAACCACCTCTCCTCCATCTTCCAAGATTACTTGCAAATTTGAAATTTAAGAATTTTGCAAAATGCAAGATGCAGTGAATGAAATACCTGCCAATACTTCATTTTCAGTAATAATGTATAAATGGGTACTTGAACATTTTCAATATTTATGTATTTTTAAGTGTCTGAAGGCAAAAAGAGATAATAGCCAATCTTTTATATCTGTAAAAGCCTTATGTTAGATTATCCTTCACTGGCTGAGAACAAATTCTGTTTCAAGAGCATTAAAAGAGAAAAACAAATCAGAACGAAGTGCGTCGCAGTACAATTCCTTTGTAAACAGCTTGTAGGAAAAAAAAAATGTGCTGCTAGAAACGTATCACTGATTACAATTACTAAAAGTTAAAGGGGTTTCCAAACCTTTTAATTATATTTCTTCTTTCCAGACGCAGTTTGGTATGATTTTCAAATTCATAGTATGTCACAAATCATAACCTTGGATCAAATTTTTCACAAATGTTAATATGATTTAGCCAGTTGGGTTAGGTTTATATAAAACACACACACACACACACACACACACACACACACACACACACACACACACAAATAGGTTTATAATTTGTGCTTAGCTTTGCAGGCTTTGGATCTGAAATGTTGCTAATTAGCATGTTTGAGAGATTGTGACCCTGCAAACTTGCAAGATTATAAGGCAATTCTTGACATGTGGCTGGTGAAAATCTGACACCAGACAGAAAGGCACCCAGTGGTCAGCATTTTGGGTTGGAAGGAAGTGTTAGCCCATAAAGAGATATTTATCTTTGAGTGTTTAACACTGATTCCTGACCTCAGTGTTATCTGAATGTATAAAAAGCCCAAATATCCAAAGCTATGGAATAGATCTTCAAATTTTCCCCATAATGAAACTCAATTTTTGAAACTGACTCTTTTAATGGTATAAATATACACAAGCAGGTCCATGCAGGACAGGAGCAGAAGCCCTCGGACCCAGATGTCTCCATTTGAATCTGGGCTCCACATTTGTCACATGTGGATCCCAGTCAAAGTATCTTATTCTTCTGTGCCTCAGTTTCCTTGTCTGCATAATGGGGATGATAATAATATTGCCTTTCAAAAAGATTAAGATGAATTAAGATAGGTAAAGATTTTTAAATAGAACTTAGAATATAGGAAATGCTGTGTGAATATTTGCTATTTTTTTATATTACATAAACTGGAGTATTGTTTTGCAGATCATTATTTAAGGGAAGTTGGAATGAAATTACATGCAAGATAAACTGGAATTTGATATAAATAAGTACAGAAAAAAAAGAAGTCAAATTCTATCATGTAACCTGAATATTCCAGAAAGGGATAAAGGGAATGAATTTTGGAGGACCACAGTCATGGTTCAGGCAATGTCAGTTCATGTGAATAAGGAATTTCACTTGGTCCTCATAAGGAGGAAAATAGTATTGTATCGTTTTAAATACGAGAAAGAGAAAATAGTAATTTCTATTATCTAGAACATGTAGTTTAACTTCAATATTTCACCTGTAAGTCCTTCCTCCTGTAAAATGCAGATAATAGTAATGACTATCTTAAAAGGTATTTTAAGTGTAAAATAAGCTTGTGGAGAAAATGATGCTCAGAATATTGCCTGGTCAATAATAAGCACTCCGTAAGTGTTATTGAATGGACACACACCAACCTTAGCTCTTTGTCTGGACATGGTCTTTCTTGTTGTTTAGAATAACAGTTAAAGCTTTCTACATAAGCCATTTTTAATTTAGGTGCTATTTATGGGTAAATAACAAGAAAATATGTTGTTCAAATTTGGGGCCTATTTTATATACATATATATGTATAAAAGCTTATTTTATATAATGTGGGGCCTATTTTATATACATATATATGTATAAAAGCTTATTTTATATATATCTTATTATATATTTTATTATCTATTGCTAGAAATGTAAGCCCCATAAAGCCATGGATCATTCATTGTTTGTTTTGTTCACAGGAATCTCCCAAGTTCCAAGAAGTGTGTCTGGCATACAGTAGGTAATTTATTAATATGATAATTCACAAATTAAAACTTAAATGGTGGCAATTTATTAATGGAAAAGGAATAAATGGAAATAGTTTTATCCTCTTGTACAAGTTTGATCTGTAAACACTTTGTGTAAACCAATGCACAGTTGTGTCACTTTCAGAACAATTTTCCTAAAGTTGATGGTGATGAATTTTAGGGCTGTGTAACAAGACAGATGACCTCCGCCCCAGCAGGAAAAGTCTAGCTCTCTTTTTGTACAGAAAGGAGAGAATGGAGCTCTTCAGTACTACTGGAGGGTTTAGTTGCCACTCATTCTTTTCAAAAATGGTGTATTTATAAGTGACAATTTGTCCCAATTACTTCAAGGTAGACTAAAAAAAGAAATTCTAATGCCAAATGGCAAAACTTTCCAAACATTAAATCCTAAGAGCAGGCAGAGTGTGATGACAAGAATAAAAAAGAAGGGCCAGGTGCAGTGGCTCATGCCTGTAATCCCAGCACTTTCAGAGGCCGAGGCAGGCGGATCACCTGAGGTCAGAAGTTCGAGACCAGCCTGGCCAACATGGTGAAACCCTGTCTCTACTAAAAATATTAAAAAATTAGCCAGGCATGGCGGTGGGCTACTCAGGAGGCTGAGGCAGGAGAATTGCTTGGACCCAGGAAACAGAGGTTGCAGTGAGCCAATACAGTGCCACTGCACTCCAGCCTGGGTGACAGAGTAAGACTCTGTCTCAAAAAAAAAAAAAAAAAAAAAAAGAAGAATAAAAAAGTCATAGGAAAGAAGTAGACATTAGGAGCAAGACTAAAGCAAGAGAATCCTAGTAAAGATATTGATACTGGATTCTTCCTAAGAAAATCCCCCTATCAGGAGAGCTACTGGTAGACCCTACCCAAAACCCAAGTACTAATGAGATCCTTTAGGCCATTAATAATGTGGCCTATATGTCTATTTATTTATTTATTTTTGAGACGGAGTCTCACTCTGTCGCCCAGGCTGGAGTGCAGTGGCTCAATCTCGGCTCACTGCAACCTCCGCCTCCTGGGTTCAAGTGATTCTCCTGCCTCAGCCTCCAGCGTAGCTGGGATTACAGGCACCTGCCACCATGCCTGCTAATTCTTCTGCATTTTTAGTAGAATCTGGGTTTTGCCATGTTGGCCAGGGTGGTTTTGAACTCCTGACCTCAGGTGATCCGTCCGCCTCGGCCTCCCTAAGTGCTAGGATTACAGGCATGAGCCACCATGCCCGGCCTTTAGTCTTACCTAGAATTCTTCTTTTGGGGCTGCTATCTTTGTTCTGTCATTTAATTTAGTAAAAATTGTAAGTGAACCTTAATTTGGTAGTGAGAACCCCAAGTACAGTGTTCTTTGTGCTTTTTCCCCATAGAAAGAGGAGTGAATACAGAAATAATTACAATTTGAGTCAAAGTTAAAAATACTTGCATAGCCCCATTTTGAAATAAATTCAGTTCCTAAAACTAGTAGACTCAAAAGAAGTATGGAATGAAAGAACCCATTAGAGTATCAAGTTCTGCTCCCAAGTGACACACAAACCATTTCAATTCTTCCATTCCCTTCTGAAAGGCTTTGATTCTCTGCTGGATAAGAAGATCACCTCTGTGGCACCAGCTGCCTGCAAAGCTGATTGTCAATGTCCCCACAGAAGCTGCACAGAGAAGACGACTTGGCAAGTGGCTGCAAGACCAGCAGAATCCCTGGTTGCCCAGTGTCTCCTGCTGTGCCTGTTACACTCTAAGCAGGCTCCCTTCTGCAACAACCACGTGGAGTGGCCCCTGAATGACACCTGGAGTGAAAACTTCATGGAAAGCAACGTCCACCCTCCCTTCTTCTCCCATCGCTTCTTTCTATTTGACATGGCCTTAAGGAAGCTCATGCTATCCCATCACAGAAGGTGGTGGTGATGGTAGGAGTGAGGGCAGGGATACGCGTGAGAATCAATCTTTGTAAATGAAACAGCGTTGTCCTCTTAGTATCCTCAGTAATAGAATCCCCCTGTTCACCCCAGCTCCTGCGCAAACATAGGATCGTCTGAGCATGGTTTCTCTGTATCTCTCAACTCTGAACTTGACTTGCTAATGTGGGCTCAAATTCTTCAGCATCATCTATTTTGTAAGGATTTAATTTCATATCTGGAATCTGGGGAATGGTGTAATATGACAGTCAAAGGGAATGGGAACTATTGTGCTTTCACAAAAGAGAAGAGAGATGCCACACTTTAGAAACCCTGAAAAGTGTAAAGAAAAAGGGAGGGTCCGACAGAGTGAAGCACATGCAGAAAAGGCAAGTCCTGTGGTGTGAGTTCAAAGCAGTTGTATCGCTACGGAATGAAGTCCATTTATATGATTCTCGTTCTCAGCCTTCAGACATTTACAAGTAAACTACTAAATATAATAGATTACAAGTTCGCTGAATCAGAAGAATCCCAGCTTTTGGTATGATTAAGTTTTAATTGTATTTCTCCTTCGGGATCACTAGTAGCTAATAAGCTCATGAAAATAGGTCTTTAAATAGCAGGAGTAGTAAAAGTCTCTCTGTGCAGTATATTTTGGTACGCTTGGTTGCCTCAGGCATTCTGCCGTCTGTACTCTCAAGTGTTCTGTTTTCAGATCAATGAAATATCTAAATAATACTCAAAAAATCCTTAGTTTTGAAACAAGATATCAGACACTCAGCTTATGAGTGGATGTTTCTTTCAAATTAATTAATAGGCAGTTTTTAAAAAGTACTACTATATTTTATTTACGAGAAAAGCCAGTGGGTAAGACACCTATCCAGAGGCACATGTTTCATAGTATTAACTCCATATATTAGACTCAAAAATTCCTTCTTTTCTACTGTATCTTTTAATGCTGTAAAATAGAGACCATGTACATATCCCTTTGTCTATAACAAGCCTAACTTTCCAGCGTGTTCAATGTACTCTGGTAATACGCTGTGCAGTATCTTTTCATGGCATAATGGTATCATCTTAAAAATGCAAATGTCCACTATTTTTAAAACAAGTAAACGAGACTAGTGTGAAAAATATGTGAACTCTTTCATGATATCATTTTTCTTTCAGTGGGCATGCTTAGGGGGCATATGTATAATTTGCCAAATTGCTCACATTTTTCACAAAATATGCAAAAATACCAGTAGAAGGAAGGTTATTATTACTATTTCAGTTCCCTTGGAAGTATATCACCTCTTGGAAATATTGCAGTTATACTTTTGGGCAAACTGGTACAGAGAGAGATACACAATCAGGACCATCCTTGCCTCTTTGGCTGACAAGTGCGTTATACTTGGTCAGCTCACCTACCACTACAAGTCTAGGTATGTTTTCTTCTCTGCTTAAAACCTTTAAGCGATGGTTCATTGCCTACAGGTAAAGTCAAATTCCTTAGCAGGGTATTTAACGCCATTTATGAGTTTACTTGGGCCCAGTTTTAGCCTAATTTCTCTCTAGTTTTTCTTTCTCAAGCCACCCTCCATGATCTAGGATTATTAAACTCCATATGGTAAAATGGCCATGAGGTTTCTCTTCCTTAGGCCTTTGCATAAGGTACTGCCTTTGTATTTTATCTCTCTCACAAGTTTCTATGCAAATTTTCTGCTAATCTCAGTGCTTCTTCCAGGAGGCTTTCCTAACGGCCTTCTTCATGTATATAAATTTGTTCTCCCTCTTCTTGCATGGATTACACTTGTTGTGATTAACACATTGCAATGTAACCTGTATGGATAAATAGACTGTAGGATATCTTAAAGGAAAGGATTACACATAAAGCATTATCTTTTAATCCTCAGCCTCTAGCATGGTACCCACTGCATAATAACATGTCAGTACCTGCTAGATGAATAATATCATAGTTTTAAGAATTCTATGAACATAAAACAGACATAGTAAAGAATTCTATGAGCATAAGATGGATACTGTAAAACCATTTTATAAATAGAGGTACAGATGAAGTATATTTGTCAACCGATGTTTCTGCAAGTAGAGAAAATTTAATTTTTGGATGACCTCATTTATGCTTGAAAATGAATAAGGAATGTGACTTGATCCTTTTTACAGAACTTGAAGTCATAAACTCTCCCTGTCACCTCTCTCTATTATATAACAAACACAACTTTATTTTTTTAATGGTGCCCTCTACGGGTTTATTGCCCTTCAGCTAAAATACACTGGGGAAGATGCTCTTATGTTATTTTTGACCTGACATGAAGTATGTGTCAACAGAACTCTTGCAAAAAGTAGCTCTCTCAGGATTCCTTCCCAATTTTGAGAAGGCAAGAGGTCCAGATAAGCATCTTGATGTGAAGCCTTTTGAAGTTAGCTCATCATTACGAAGTTTCCTGCCCCAATCATTTTTAGACTGCAACTGTCACGTCATTGATCACGTCCCTTTGGCCACAAAATCAATAGCTTTGAATACCTAGACAAAACATTTGTTCCAGAAACCAAAGACAGACCTCCTGTCCATAACTGAGCAAAATATATCAAAGCACATCAACCGTGGAATGATTCCTTGAGTTTATTTTGGTTAACAGGGATAATTTAAAGTCGAGAGATGGCCCAAGAGAGAGATTATCCACAATTTTATAGATTTACCAACTTCTCTCTACTTAGGAACCCTAATTTCCCACATGCTCACAGCTCTCCCTGGTGACTGTCTGTGGTTTAATAACATGTGTTGCCTGGAGGGCGATGGAAGAGCTGAGGAAGCATCATCCAATCCGACATTCAATTGTAGGAATTGGAAAATGGAAAACTCCATTTTATAGCACTGAAAATAATTCAGGTAAAGTTCTAACACTTCCAAGGTACACAATAATTCTTAATATTACTAAAGCGTGTAGTGCTAGAATTTAGTTGAAGACAATTTTTCCTCATTTTCTACAAAAACCTCATTTACTCCAAAACTTCTTTACCTCAAAAACTTCTTAAACAACTTATAAATATCCATGCTAATGAAATAGTTACCTCTATTGACAAAAAGATGAAGAGCTTGCAAAACTTATTGAATGTCCCACCCAGAAGAACAATCTATTAGGACTCCTAATTACTAATGAAAATCCAGTTTTTGTTATCTATTCCATCATACCATTATTTCCCTGTGATAGTAAAAATAAAATGAGCTGTTAACCTCATCTTCAAATGGGATCCAGACCCACTGACTTCTCAGATTCTCATTAATAAATTTGCTTTTCTTTGAATAAAATGCAATATTTTTTTTTCAAAAATTCCTTATAGATTTGGTTCCAAAATAATTAACACTGTATTGCCAAAAGATAGGGAAAAAGGCTTTAAGAGATGTGATGGCAAGCTGAAGAGATTTTAATACAAATGGATAGTGAAAAACTGTGCCCTTGGCAACAGACATTTAAGAGTGTGCACATTCCCACTCAAAAGCAAAACTGAAGATTCATGGATTTTTTTTTTTTTTTTTTTACCAGATTCAGCAACTTTAGCAAATCAACCTCATACATAAACACACATGTACACACGATTACCCACACACTCACTCACACCAATCTCAACTCCAGGATGGCCAGATTTTTTTCAAATCTAGGGGCAAGGGTGCACATTTTTTTTTTTTTTAGGGTCTTTTTTTTACTGCCTAGCTGAGTATGATGCCAGCAACCTGCAATGTTAGCTGCCCTGAGAAAGCACTGCAGGTAACGCTGGTAATACTCATCTGGGGAGGGGCAGCTTTTTAAGTAGGAAGAGCCAATTCACTCCTTTTGCTTAGCTCAGATATTGTCCCTTCTCAGCAGGGAGTGCCAATTGTGCCAAACTGTGCTGAATTAATTGGGGTTGTTTGGCTCTGTCTCCAGTTAGTTACCAACATATACCCATGAAAACAAAGAAAAATAAGGGAAAAAATCACCTTGATATTCTTGTTCCCTTACAACACATATCTATCCACCTTATGTTCTTCTTGAATGTTTAATACACTGACCACTCTGAAGCTTCGGAGCTTTATCACTATACAGAAGTTCTTCTTTAGTGTGATTTATCACTGGTTTACCTTTATATATCAATTTGAATATAATCTTGTTGAATGGCTTATTCTGCAGCCTTTCATTTTATAAAAGTATTCACTTTGTGTGTATAGAAATAAATTACAGCATGACATTAATATTGCTATCTTTTGGGGAGGCTTTATTAAAAAGACAAAGATTCATATGCACTATGAGAAACAGGCAGCATTCACCCTTAAGAATATTTTGAACAAAGTTACCCTTGGAAAATAGACGCTATACCTTGTGATAGGCCATTTAAACAAAGCTTAGAGTTGCTAAGCCCAAAGAAATTCCCTCTGGTTGGGAAACGCCCATTGGCCTAAGAATTCTTAAGGGCTGAAAGCACCTGTCAATATATTTTCCAGAGTTCCAGTTTAGTCTCGCTCTAACCATGCAACTTGATTTTCATCTTTTTGCCAACATAAAAATACCAAGAATATTTCAGTCAATATTATTGATATTTCTTACTGTATTTACCCTGCTAATTTCTGCCTAACTTTTCTTTCAGCTTCCTTTATGGCATGCCTCCTGCCTACCTCCCTTGCAAAGCCTCCTGATTTGACCCTCATAGTATCCCCTCTTAAATTCTTACTATTTCCAGTGTTTTGCCAGAAGCCATAGCATCTATTTACCTCTATAATCTGATATTTTCTACTTTCTCCGTGTGTTATACTCTTGTATCCTCAAGCAGATGGTAAGAAATTGAAAGTACATCAGACTTTAACAATTCTTTTGTATCCCTTTGCTATTAAACACAAAGCAAATCCTATCTTAAAATTAAACAGGTAGACCTCTGGAGGATGTGAGTGTTCTCTCAAGAAGTATGTTAGCCTTAGATAATACAACCACATCAGTGTGACATTTGAGAGGGGATCCCAGCAACAGATACACAGTTGGACTACAATGCATGGGAGCTAAATTTCATACAGTTCCTATAATTACTCTAGGTACTTTATTAGATACTATAATTACATAATCTCATGTTAATCATTAGAGCATCTTTATGTATTAGGTATAATAAACCTATTTATAAGTAGAATACCAGAAATGCAGAATAGGTAATTGTCTGAATTCATATAGAAAATACAAAAATGCATAAAACAATGTTTCTCTCTTGGTTTATATTATTTATAGGAAACCTATTTTTATCTTCCACTATTATTTCCTTCCATCTAAGCAAATTTTTCATTAGTTTACTTTTTGATTCTTTTTTCACAATTCACTTACTAACTTAATAGTGGTAAATGGGACTGTTATCTTGGATGCATCTTTGTATCTGCACGTTAATTATGATTCTAGTGTACTTAGTCTCTAAAGTGAAAGACAGACATTTCCAAGAAATATAAAGAAAGACATAGGAGCTCATGGAAAATCCATCAACAAATTTATACAGATTATTTATAGCACCATTCTTAGACCCAGAAGAACTACACAATAGCAGAAATCAAATCAGAGAAGGCTAATTTTTCTGTATGTTTTTATGAGCATGTTGCAACTTATACTGTTCTACTTGCTAGTTTCAAATAACCGAAAGAAGAAAAACAATCTCAAAGTTTGTTAGAAAAAGATAGGAAGCCTAAGAAAAGTACTGTTCAGAAGTTTATGCTGTGATTTCTGCTTTACTTTTACAACTTGGAAACCGAAATTTAAAAATATGCATGATCTCAGTTATTTGTTTGCCCAGTCTTCTACTTGGGTGTGAGATTACTAAAAAGGATATATTTGCTTAAAACTCCATTTGATTTTTCTTCTAAAGCAATAAAAATAAGAGTCAATTAAAAATAACTAAAATGAATTAGAGAAGAAAGAAACTTGGAATCTATAAAAATTAAAATAAATGTATTTAAGGAGAACACTGTATCTTACAGTTAAAGAGATATTCTTATCCTGTGCTTTGGTACTGAAGGCCAGAGAGGCTAAATGATTGGACGTTGCCTTTGTTTAACAATAAAGAAACAAATGGCTGATAAGTTATGTCACTTAATCAAAAGCCATATAGACAAGAGAAAAATATAATTAGAGTCAGGCTCTATTTCTTTCCAGTCTTCTCCCTACAACAGAGAAAGACATGAAATTCTGATTGGGTAAAAAAATACTGTGCCTAAGCTAACCTAATCCTCCACTGGAAAAATGATTTTGAAGATGCTTCCGTTTTAGCCAAACCGATATAAAGTTTGGAATTATATACATTTCTCTCTCTCTTTTTAATTTTAAGTGACGGTAACAGATTTCAAACATGTTTGGACTAGGTTTCAAAGAGTAAAAGATAATGATAGTTGAGAAATAACTGTCTGAAAATGTTGACAGTGATGACTTTTTATTCAGTACCTTTGGCGAATCAAATATAAATATTTGTGTATACACGTACACACACACCTATACACACCTTGGTCAATATATACCATAGCTGCAGTGCAGAAGTAAAATGCAATAACCACGTTAGAAAACTGGCAGTTCTTACAAAGTTAAATGTACATTTATCACATGACCAAGCAATTCCTCTCATTGTATTCACCCTAGAGTAAATTCACTTATATCCACAGAAAGGTTTTTTTTTTTTTTTTTTTTTTTTTTTGAGATTGAGTCTTGCTCTGTCGCCCAAGCTGGAGTGCAGTGGTGCGATCTTGGCTCACTGCAAGCTCTGCCTCCTGGGTTCACATCATTCTCCTGCCTCAGCCTCCAGAGTAGCTGGGACTACAGGCACCCACCACCACGCCCGGCTAATTTTTTTTGTATTTTTAGTAGAGACGGGGTTTCACTGTGTTAGCCATGATGGTCTCAATCTCCTGACCTCGTGATCTGCCCGCCTTGGCCTCCCAAAGTGCTGGGATTACAGGCATGAAGAAATGCTTGTTATAGAATGTCCACGACAGCTTTATTCATAATAGCCAAAAACTGGAAACATCTCAAATGTCCAATAACAGATACATGAATAAACAAGTTGAACTATATAATGGAAGAGTACTCAACAATGACAACAAATGAACTACATGCAATGACATGGTTAAAGGATGGGACCCAATAAGTTGATACTTTCAATTAAAGGTGATTAAAAAGTTCAATTAAAATATGATGCATTTTTTTCTCTTCTAATTACTTGTATAAAACCCTATAGAATATATATACTTATTTTGTATGTATTACATTTTTAAGTAATATGGGTTGTATTTTATTCAAATGGAATGTAAAATTAGCAAAAATCTTTATAACTTGCTCTTTGCAGAGCAAGTGTGAAAAATGAGAAATAATTTAATTGTCCATTGGCTAATCAGTCAAATTATATTTTTCTAAAATGCTTGGTATCATTGAACAATGCTCCAAATATGATATCAAGTAAATAAATTAAATAAAAATATACTATCCACATATGCATAGAGAAACATTCTTAAAAATGCATCAAAGTGTTCACAATTATTGTCTCTGGTGGTAGAACTGGGGTTACTTAAAATTTTTAACTTCGCTTTTTCTGGTATTTTCCAATCATTATAATTAATATCATTAATATCTTTTATAATCAGAATAAAAACAAATGCCAATCAAAATTTTTCCTTGGTCTGGAAATGGAGATGATGGATAATATATAATTTGACTTTTATTTCTAAACCCGAATTATGTGCTCTTTGTGGCTTTCTTTCCCAAACACAGGAAATAGTTGAAGGGACAATGATGAATAAAAACTAAGTCAAGAGAAATAACTGTAGAATTGATATGAATGAAGCATAATTAAAGTCGCTGATAGAAACACGTTCTTCCCCATTCCCTCTTCCTTTCATGTAAAAAACAAAAATAGTTGATAGCCATCCTTCCAATAAACTGGGCACTCAACTTGGCTTTGTCTGATTTCTCAGTGCCACTTATTTTCTGCATCAATGCTGCAGTTCTGACTGAAGGTACATACTACACAGTTCAAAAATTCTACATTTTTCAGCTGGAAAAATGCTAGAATATTTAGACTTTAGTCACTACCACGGCCACTTAGAACTCACCATTATGGAGGTTAGGGAAGGGCTCTGTAGAACTTTGATCTTTCTGTTAAATTAACTGCCTTTGGTTACACAGTATGCTGTGCTATTCCATTCCCCTTTCAAACAGTCCTTTACTTATCTGGGGTTACTTTGTGGTCCCACAGTTTATGTAGAATTTTGGGGTGATGTCAGTTCTGCATGTGACCTCTTAAATTAGCATATATTTGGTTTCTTAAAAGCCATATGCATACTTGAGGAATTTGGGGTGACATTTATTACTTTCTTGAACCTCATTCAAAATTTTTACTTCTAGAGCTACACCGTGTTCTAGAAGACTGGTTATAATGTTCCCTTTTTGTCCCTGGTCGTTTTATAATATTTTGAAACTAACACACATAACTAAGTAACGAGAAGCCAGTGGCAACCCAAATTGAAGCCAAAGTGAAGATACTTGGAAGGCCGAGGTGGGTGGATCACCTGAGGTCAGGAGTTCGAGACCAGCTTGACTAACATGGTAAAACTCCGTCTCTACTAAAAACACAAAAATTAGCCGGGCATAGTGGCAGGCACCTGTTATCCCAGCTACTCAGGAGGCTGAGACAGGAGAATTGCTCAAACCCAGGAGACGGAGGTTGCAGTGAACTGAGATCGTGCCATTGCACTCCAGCCTGGGGGACAGAAGGAGACTCCATCTCAAAAAAAAAAAAAAAAAAAAAAGAAGTGAAGCTACTTTAGATTGCGTGGCATGCATAAAGCTCTCATAATATCTGACATTTATTTTATAATTTAATATTATTTTTCTGAAATATTTCTTATTTGGGTTGCAAAAGAAAAAATCTGTCTGTAATCTCATATCCTCTAGATTACCACATTTCATTGAGCCTGATAATTATTTTTTCTCACCTACTATCTATTCATACAGATAAGTATACTTTTCTTATTTAGCCATAAGAAAGTATTTATTACAGAAAGTATTTGAGACAGATAACAAGATATGCAGAAAATTTCAAATAACATTATACGGAATGTCCCTGATGCACTGTAATTGTACTACATGCGTGGTGTCTGCAGCTGTCTGTACAAACTAATGCTTGGGGCATAATGAATACTAATGCTTCCTGAAGGTAATTGTCCTATTATATTCAGAGTTCAGTAGTTTGGCTTATTAATATTACGTGGTACAGTGTTCTTAGCTAGGCAGTCGAGTTTTCTTCAAAGTGAGCTAGTTCAGGTTGCAGTGTTTATTGACTATCCGAATTGCAATTATGAAAATATCATTGAATTTTCAGTGTTCCTGTGGTTAAGATATTCACTTACTGCAGGGTTGAGCTTGTACTATAAAAAGCTTAAAGCTACTGACCCTCATTTAGCAAAGTTCGATTTGGAAAACGTGTATTCTTTCTCACAGCTTCTGCAATTATCAAGGCAAAACATTCTATTAGGTTCTTTAATCAATGTTTGTTTTCTGCTTGCAGAAGTGGCTACCCCAGAGAGGATATTTAGCATCTGAAAGGCTAATTTTAGGGTGTATTCGACTCTTAGGGTTCCTGGGCTCCTTGATGGCAAGGGCTGTATGGATTCTCTGGCTCTCCCTGGGAGTTCTTGACCCTGAGAGCTTAACTCAGAGAGCTGTGGAAATGAACTACAGAACAACCTAGTTCATCTTCCTGACAACGTCATATGCTGTCAAGGTGTTAAATGTAATGCGAAATTGCTCAGAACTTTTAAATAGTCAAAAAATTTAATATAAATTAATATACATTAAATCAATCTACAAGATAGGACTGTATATATAATCTGATAAAGAAACAGATGTGGAGACAACTCTTGAATTACTTTGGAATATGAAGAACTGGGCTTTAAATAGAAAATTGCCAAAATGATATTAAAACTAAGATACCTAAAGAGAAATTTCCTTAAAAATTGATTAAAAATGTAGTTTAGGGCACAATTTTAAAGATGTATCTATATTAAGTATAAAGCACCTTAATACAAGAGACAATGTTATTCATATTTTATTGCTTTTGATGTATTTCAAAGTAAATTATATGGGCTTTTCAATGTGCAACTGATTAAATTCACTTATTCAGAATTATTAGATAATCAATCTGTTGAAGAGTCTGCTTAAAGACAATTACTATATATTGCATAAATTACTATATACATAAAAAATGAACTTTGAAATGCTTAGTACTTACATTGCAGTATTATCTTTGTACCAGCAGAGATTCTTTGCGTTTTTTTCCCTGTTAATATATGCTTGTTTAACTTCGTTGATGATTCTGAAGGTACTCTGAGATCCTATCTTGTTATAAAGTCATCTTCTCTATTGTAACTCTACCTTGAATCTCAAACTTTTATTTTAACAGCAGAACACTGTTCTTAACACAATGTTATGAAGAAACCAATCACTCAAAACAGAAAACAGAGTGAGGAAGGGATGAGGAACGCAGGCACACGGGGCTTTGCCTCTCAGTTCCTGTAACCCCCCCCCTTTCTGGTGGTTCCCGAGGGTATTTTGGGGTGTCCCTAGGAATTTTCTGAGAACAACTTGAAAAGCACCGTCTCAATAGAAGAGGGCACAAATTGTTCTCTGGTTGGTTTTTATCAAATTATCTCTATCATCTTAGTGACTATTGATATCCTTCATGTAAAATCACAATCTAGGATACTGAGAGGACAACATTGTGGAATTTGAAATACCCACGTCTGTTCTCTTCCTTGTGATTAAAACTTAAGAATAAATCTGTTACGTCAATTTGACCATATATTTTCCATTGGTAGATTTATAATTATGATTACATGTAGATTCAAAAGAAGCGAAAATTTCTAGTAGTTCACTCTGGATAGTAAAGGCCTTTACAAAAGATAGCTGACTCTGGCGCTAATGTTTACAAATATTCTATAAAAGTTACTGTTGTAATTTATCGCTGTGTGATTTTTTCCTGTTATTATGCCATGAATGTTTGTCAGGAAGACTGACACGCGATGGCCCATCTGTGAGCCGAGGGCCTCTTCTACCATTTAGTCTTCCGAGAACACCTCTGGCAAAGGCCTGCGAATGCGTGATAGAAATTCAACGACGTTGATGCTGAGTGTGCAATCATCTGCTTCCATTTGTCCCTGTGGTTGGCACGGATTAATAGGCCGAGGCAGGAGATGGGCATCGCACAAATTGAAAATAATGGAGCATTTTGCACCAAAGGAGTCAGAGGATACGAACTACAATGGGCAGGCAAGGAGACGGTGAGCGGGCTGGAGGCGGTGCGCCGCGTCAGCGAGAAACGGCGGCAGCTTCCGGACTGTTAGGGCTCATCACATCCCCGTCTAACGAAGCCCGGGCCCACCTGCTGTGTGTCGTTTTATTGTTATTTGAGTGGCTTTTACATGATAGTCTAATTTCGGATTCCATGCCAAACTCACAGGCAAATCGATTAACATGACATGTTAACATTGCAGGGAAAATGATGCAAACATTCCATTGTACAGGAAGAACTGCAATTATCATCCAGAATGTGGGCTCATTGTAAAGAACAGAGAAATCATTTCATATTACCGTATACATCCCACAGACTAAGTAGTTCTCTCTTAGGCGCCCTCATTCAGAAGTGAGAATAGAAACATCTGACTGCCAGTCATACACCAAATGGCATCCAACACCTGCTGATATGGGCTGTGGAGAAGGCACTGATGAGATTCGGACACCTCTAGATGTCCAGCAACGTGGCTAGGGTACAAATCAAGGAAAGCTGAATTGAAAAAGTGATGTAAAGAAAGCCATACACACTTGAGGGTCATATGTCTCAGGTGATTGTTTCATTATGACAGAAGAATGGCGGTGGGTAGGAATGAAATCTGGAGAAGGAAGAGTCAACAACTATGGATCTACAGTCCCCAAAGGAGAGTAACTGGCCAACACAAATTCTATGGATCATCTTAGCTGTAGTCTCACTGCAGTGAGAAATACGGTTCACCACACTGCCCATTTGGCACTCTGACTTCATGTGCCCAGAATGGCAAACCCTGTAGAGCATGGATTGGGTCTACAGAGTATCTGTAGTGCCCAGTTATTACTATATTCCTTGTAGCTATTCAAGAAATATTTGTTGAATGAAAGAAAGAATGACTGATACAGAGAAAAAATATGTAGTGCAAAACGATAGATATTTTAGAAGAAAGAAAAATAAAAAAATTGGGATCACTGGTTAGGGATCCCCAAAAATTGGGATCACTTAGCACATCTAGTATAATTTAGCATGAGAAAAAGAAAGTAAACTGGATGAGTCTCTACTTATATAAGAATTACTTATCGCAGGGAATGTGAAGGCAGGCTTGGATAATTTCTTAGATCCCTTCCTCTGTATGAATTTATAGTTCAATAATTCAGTAAAAGTTGAAAAGTGAGGAATGTCCAGCCGGTGCTCATTCCCATCGTCAACTTCACTGGTGCAATCGTGCTATGCACATCTGTGGGTCAGTGTCTTACAGGAGAAACAGGACTTAAGAGGAACAAAAGCTTTCTGTTAAACATGACACAAACACTGATTGAGATCAAAGAGTATTAACACTGGGATGAAGCTCTTGATCGGGTATCAAACTACCTAGAAAATCTTTGTGTGAACAATTAAAACAAGTTATTTCAAAACTGTAAGAAAAAATTTTAACCGAGATATTGTACATTAGATAAGGTCCACTGTGTAGGTATTAAAATGTAAATAGGTTTTAATAAACATTTGGTATTATGGATCCATAATGTGGAAGCATTTTTTTGTTAATTTTGTGCAAATTCACAGTTAATTCCATTAAAACTCTAAATGAGCAGTTCTGGTGTGCAAATGCCTAGTAAGATTAATACACAAAATCCTGCTATCTCTCAACTGTCTCATTAGCATGATAACAGGCCCAGAGGAGTTTCAAATCCCTTAACACACACAAGACATATTTTCTACCATTTTTCGTTCATACCATCATAAAAATGGAAATTAAACCACATAAAATAATCTTCCAAAAATATCAAGGGTCCAATCCAGATACATAAAATCTTTTTTTTATATATTAAACTACACAAGGCTTGTTGAAATGGTACTGAGGAACTGACTTATATACACAGAAACCAAGACAAATCTTCAATGCATTTATATTTTATCCCAAAGCCCAGACATTTAGGACTATTGGCAAAATTGAGAAATAGTGAATGATCTAGTATGTTAAGCCGTTTGTTTTCTCTAGAAACTAAGTCCTATGTGTGGGTTAAAGATGGACTTTCAAAAATCTAATTGTGCATCTGCTTGCAAGGGTTTAAGTCAAAGCCATAGTGTTATTGCACTGGATGCTTTTGTGGTTAATAAGGAAGAAAATAAAAACAAATCATCCTCTTTGTTATGGAGGATATGCTTTACAATATCACTGCATGGTGACAACTTCTTGTCCTCCTGTCACTGCCTGTCCCTTAGACCAGACCACAGAAAAGCAATTTTCTGCCTCAAAAGCACTCTATTTTTTTAAAGTTTGTCTCTGGGCAATTTTCAGGTCTACTAGAGCTGCACAACTGTATACAGATGAGAAAGACCCAAAATAGGGCAATTTATTTGATTCCTCTTCTTCAAAACATTTAGCTGAGATTGTATATCCAACAGAGAAAGCCCAAAAAGAATATTCAGTAGTGACCCACAGTGACTTGTATCCTTTTTGTAAATTGGCATTGAACATAGTTTCCAAATAACGTAGACAACCAAGAGTTGCTTTCTGTTTAACGTAAACCTTTAACACTAAAATTTCCCTAGGATATTAAAAGCTATTTTCTACTAAAAAAGGCAAATCCCTAGAAATAGGTAGTTAAATACAGCATATGGAGTTTTCAGATGAAGAATCGCTTAATTTTAAGTGGTCTGCTCATTCGAGTCAGCAGTTTGGTTTTCTGGTTGAGGAGTAAAGGGCACCTTTGATGCAAAAATGTATTCCCCCAATGTTCAGTTGCTGATAATTTCACACTTACCAATGCCTGGTGCTAGCATGACCATAATAGCGTCCTGATGTAACTCTGCCCTAACGTTATATGGAATGTTCCACAATGGTCTCTTACTCCAGTCGGAAAACAAATTTACCTGTAATAGTGTCTATGAAGAAGAATGATTTAAAAGTTGTTGGATTTTAGAACTAATGCTTGCTGACAACTTTGGAAAGAATATTGTCTTTTTAAAATCATTAACCCTCTCAAGGCAGAATTATTTTTTCCAATTCATCATTAGTTTTTAATATAACTATAAAGGCTTCTTTTATCAAATATGATATTGTACAGTATACTTAATAAAGTGAGCAATATTGAACATGTTTCTGATGAATAACTAGGCAAATTCCTATGTCTGAAACTTAGGATTTTTAATTGGAAAGTAGTCATGAATATCAACATAGGTTACAGAAAAGCAAACTCATTGGTCTTGGTACTCTCTGCCTTTTTCCTGCTGGTGAGTCTGTGTGTGTGTATGTGTGTGTGTGTGTGTGTGTGGTCATCTGCATTTCTGTGTGTGCACATCAGTCTCCCTCTCTCTTTTTCTCATTCTATTTCTTGCTATCTCTTTAATTTACCTCTGATTTTGTGTATGTAAGCCACTTTGAGACTTCTTGAGGTAGTTTATGTGCTCTTAGCCTAATGATAAGTAACCAAATAAAAAATTAAAAGAAATACAGTGGAAATTGTATATCTGAAGAGCAATACAAAATCTCTAGCACTAATGAAGTTATTCCAAACCTGGTGCTTTCTAAATTTTTTTTAACATAACCTAAAAGCCTTGTTAAATTTTCACGAGCACCATAAAATTATCTGAACGGTAGAAACTTGATCTTAATTCCTCATCACACATTGCTTCTTAGACTATGTTCTCTTGTCCTGCCCCCAATTCTTCCCATAAGGCTGCTTTTTCAACTTCATCTAGTCCAGCTTGTGCCCTTGTCACTGGGGAGAAACTGATCTTCACTGAGTTCTCTGACGACCTCATTACAACTAAGCCCAAGGGCCAGTCCAATTTTCAAACCTCATCTTTCCTCAACCTCTTCACAGCATTTGTCACACTCAACCATCTCCTGTTTCTCAAAACGCTTTCTGATCTCAGTTCCTGACTCCTGCTTAGTTGAGTCTGGCTTCCTTCACTGTCAGCAATGTATTTATGTCAGTCATTCTTAGCAAACTCCAAGTAAAAGTAGCAAAGTCTACAATTTACTCTCTCTGTGTGTCTCTGTTTCTCTCTCTCTCATTCCTCACCTAGGCACTTAAAGCTGAACCAGAAGTTGTTCATCATTGCCATCATCTTTACTGTGAAGGGCTAAGATCCACCATATCTTAGTGGACAATATCCATCATCACTACCTTGAATCTGTGCCCATTCGCATGCCTCCCCAGAGATGTAGAGATTAGGTGTCACCACTGTGGCAGGATTTCAAGAATCTATATCTAAAATCATTCCTTTTTAACAAGTCACAAAGTTCTTAAATGTTAGGTAGCCTAGTGAGTTACCTGTGCACAGGTTTCTCTCTTCTACTTTTCAAATGATACTTTCTCCAGGCTTAAAATCAGTCTTCCTCATGTTTCCATTACTATGCATCCCTCTAACAACTAGATGGGATGCTTTCCTTCAATCAAGGATAGCTCAAGGACAGTCACGATGCTTCATCACAATGCAGTAAGCAATAAATACGCTTTAATCCATGCCATCTAAAACTACTACACTTCAAAATTTACATCTATGTGCAATATATATATAGGACCTGTCACTTCCATTTTATTTTTTATTTAAAAAGTTTTGACATTTTGCTGTAAGAATGCGTTATCGTATACTTAAATTTACATAGTATCCTGTTAATTTGTAATATAATAAAATTAAAAGGAAACTGTATATGTATTAACATAAGTCATATAAGTCATTCTTTGGGTCTCCATGATTATGACAGGAGAGAGAAGAGGAAGATTTGAATCTGCATCGACTTAGTACCTCACCTTGGCTAGTGGTTTCAATCTTCACCAATACATGCCTTTAGATAGAAGTAGTAGAATTATTTTTAATTGTGATAGAATTGACTGATTTGAGCATTTCTTCTGTCTTCTTTTCTGTCTATCCTTTGGAAGGCAGTCAAGTGGCCACACGTTAGCAGAACAATAAAGAAGTATTAAGGGTCTCAGATAAATCATGACTTAAATAACTGAGACTTGCTTGGTTAATCAATACAGATTCACAATATTTGGCCTCAAGCAATGTAGGAAAAAAAGTCAGGGGTGACCAATTTTCATTAGGATAATTCTCTTTAAGTAGATAAAAATAATTCAAGAATAAGCAAGAAGAGACATTGGGAGCTACCTTCACTGCTGATTTTACTTCAAAATACCTAATTATGCAAGTTACTGCACCACACTGTAGAGCTCCTTAGTGCTAGAAAACATTTCATGCAGTGGCTAGTGCCATCAGTCAGGCCTCAGTGGTCATAAAGCACTGACAGTTTAAGGTCCAACCACATGAGGCTGCGGGATTCATTTTGGTTTCTTTAAAAGTAATGCTGTAGTAGTGTCAATCAGACGTTATCAGGAGGAAACTGAAGAAAGCCACTGATGCATAAATTTACCTAGACTGAAATCCTTTCTTTTCAGGAAAAAAAAAAAATAAAGTCGAGCTTTGCCTCACATTTGCATTGCACTTGTAGTTTACTTTTGTTGTACAATAAACATTTCATTTTAGCATTGGTGTGCACAGGAAAATGGTGAAAAAGAGGTGGCTGAAATAAAAACTCTTCCTGTGTAGGGCACAGAATGCAACCATCTTCCTTTCACATAAAAATAGGAATTTAGAATTTTTTTTTTTGATCAGTGTGCGTGCCTGATGTATATACATACTCAAATAATTTTTCTGCAAAAGCATTTGAAAAGATATTCAAATATTGTGATGCTTTGTATAGATATCAGGGAGCTAGCATCTTTAAAACTTTGTGTTTCCGTTTTGCAAAGCAGAAGTGTGTTTTGTATTTAGAGTACTTGTCCAATAGATGTTCAATGTTTGCAGAGTGTCAAAGTAAATAAATGATTTCAGGTTAGATGCTTCTAGAAGACACATGATCACTCTGAGGTGTGGGCTAACTAATCCATTTCATCCTTAAATTAAATACAATGCTATCAGTCTCTAAAGCTGTTCTCTATTTTCCCACTATGACTTTCTCCTCTAGGTCAAGGGTTTCATCATTCTCCCAGTAATCAAGATTGTGTCACATCTCATATATCTTTCTCACACACATCTTTTGCATCTGCCCACCCTCGACCATTATTAAAATTAAAGCTCAAGCTTTAATTCTGCTACCGAGTTAATCTATCCAAAACAACATTCACATTCCTCCAAAACTCTATGATATGAGATCATATTTATTGTTCTTGTAGTAAAGTTCTCTACAACCTGGTTGAGCCTCATGTCTCCCAGTGGCTATACAAAAACCTTTAACCAAGGCGATATGGTTCTCAAGATTCTTTTCTCATTCTTGTCTCTGGAACTTGTTCGTGCAATTCTTGCCACACGAAATGCCCTCCTCCATTCCATCCACCTATCCAAACTCTCCACATTATTCAAAGCTCACATGAAGCCCTGATTTCACTGTGAAATCACCGTCTTCCTCTTCCCAGAATGCAATAGCAGGTCTTCTGCTGATTATTCAGTCAATATCTCATCAGTTATTCATTATGCTTTGCTACCAAGACCGGCTATACATTTGCAAAGTCAAGTATAAAATGAAAATGGGAGGATCCCCGTTCAAAATTTCCAAGGATTTGCAGATGGTGAGAACACAACATTAAACCAAGCATAGGGTTCGTCTATGTGCAGGATGCTGTGAGATTGCCCCAGTGGCAGGCACACTCATGAAGCTGGCCCTGTTGCTATATCACGTTGTCATTAGATATTTGAAATATATAACTTATAATAAATATTAATGCCTCCATCTGGATTATAAGTTCCTAGGGGAATGGATCAGGTATTTTGTTTATAGTATTTGTTATTAGCTGTAGAACTAACCATTATATGATAACTCTGAAATAACTCATTTATTATAGATTTATATCATGCCTTACCAATAAACATTATTGTCATTGGTATTGTAGCAAATCATGCTTTGAAAAACTGTTACACAAAATTTTCTTCAACAGGGATTTTCTACCCTATCCTTCAAAAGAATGACAATTGCGCAAGATATACACACAACACATTATAAAGAAGCAGTGATTATGCTATTTTGATTTTAAGAACATGTCAAAGTCTTCTAGATTTCATCATATATTTTAACTGTCTTATTTTTATGAGGCCCCAACATAATATGTGCCTTTAAAGAGCAATGATACTGTACTTCTCACCTCTGTTAATCAAACCACAACCTACTTATTCCACTGGAATAAGTAAGTTGGAAAGTGATGGGAAACAGAAAAAGAAGAAAAGATGAACCAGTAGGTGGGAGGGAAAAGCATCTATGAAGAGTCCCAAGAAAGCCAAAGTTGCCGTGTATCCCTTGCCTCTCCTCCCTCCTGGAGCACGTTCCCAGTGGAGGATGGAAGTGACTGAAGGCTGTTTGCAAAGCACAGTTGATGTTCTCATTGGACACGGTTCAACCCATGACACAATATGGCATCACTCTTAAAACAAATAAAAAATAAATGGCAAGACTTTCCCCAACAGAGATTGACTGTTCATCTTCATTCAGCCTTTCAAAGTGCTTCATTTTCAAGGTGACAGTGCTAAGTATGGCCCATAAATCCATCTCTGGCTTGCCTGTAGACAGTTATAGTGAATGTTAGATTTCTTTGCTCCAAGCAGTGCTCTAGATTAACCCTTGTTAAAAGTGTTACTGTAGATATTTCAGTAACTCCAACAAAAATGTCACCTTTGAAGTTATTTTCCTGCAAAATTCAAACTACATTAATCTTACTTCCATAGGTATTTGAAGTTTGGGCTTCCCCGAGTTGAAACCATTTCTCATGATACTAAAATAAAAATCAAGCTCTGTAACTTAAATGTCTCAGTAGCAGTAGGAAACAGACCAAAAATAACCTTAAAGATCTCTTTTAAGTGGGAAAATGGCAACTGAGGAAGGGAAATGAAGGAAAATCTCTACCTCCATATCTGCAGTGATACAGGAATGCCTAAATAGAATTCATGTAATTCATGAGAAAGTTTAATTGTCTCACATTTTCTTTGGATGTTGCTGTATTATCAGCTGATATTATTTTGCAAGTGCTTTGTAAAAGTTCCTTTTAGTATAATGATGTACAAAGTGTTTCACTGTGGAAAAATTTACATAAAACTCATTTTAGATTTCCTTTGGTAATCAGATATAAGAAGCCATCACCGTATTGTCTGGATGACAGAGGAACTACTTGTGATTTGAAAGGTTGAAGTTGAGTTGATTTTTCTTCTCTGTTTTGCTTCCAAGATGACCACATAGTTATGAAGCTTTGTAATGACATTTTTTTCACACTTTCAGGCATTCTAAAAGCTACCTTTTTCTTCAAAAAGCATTTTTGTAATTATTTATCAAAAATGAGATGCAGTAGAATCTCTACCCTGAATGCCGTGATAAATTGTAGGTAATCACAAGCATTCAAAATGCTAGCTGCTCTTCTCAGGACATCAGACAATGAAATGTTAGATAAAGAGAGAGTTCTGAAAGTACAAGCGAATGGCTTATATTTTAACAATGAAAATAGAAACAAAACAACCATTTTCATATGTATTGGGAGGAAACTGACTAGAAACCCTGTGCAGCAATTATAGAAGTCAGTGCAGCAGAATTCAGCATATAGTAAAGTAATTCTGTTCAGATGTTTGCCTGAGCTAATATCAGTATAAAACCCATGAGTGGAAATAAGATTAAAATCAAATATGAAATTGAAATAAAATATGAAATAAATTTGAAATGAAAAAAGACATAGATGAAATACAGGTAAATGTAAATTATTACACAACTCGCTGCATAGTAATAGTTGTTAAAATTATAATAGAAAATACCTGTACTAGCATAATATTTGGGGATTAGGAAAGGGACAGTGGAACATTGGAATTTTTGTGTTTATAAACAGAAAAAAGTCCTCCTCAGGGGTTGGACAATAGATTCTAACTTGTAGTTCTTCAAAAACTACATGTGACAAAGTCCAGTCTGATAATTGTTCCCTATCCCTTAACATCAACTCCTTACCTCTGGAAATATGGATAAGATGTATATGTTTAAAAATTTATACCAAAGCAATACCATCAGGCCAGAGACTTGCCAAATTGTTGAGGCCTGGTTACAGCCATCCATCTACAGTGCCAGGCTATAGCTATGATTTTCCCCAGGTACAAACATCTAACATTATATCGCTTCACTTTAGTCTTATACCATTATCCTGATGAATAGTCTTGCCAACTAACATGTATGTGCTTTTATGTCCCACTCTGTGAGAACATGGGATTCCTCCTCTCTGGAGGAATCAAATGCTGAATGCTAATTAATTGTGCTTCCACTTTTTCAGCAATGAGTAGTTGTTCTTCTAACTCCAAGTGGTGATCAGTTTTTGTTTGGAGCTTCAACTAAAGATTTAAAGACCCATTAGAAATTCTGCCCTGAGCTGCATTAGTTGTGGTAGAATAATAATAGCTATAATAGGATACAATACTTAGGTATTCGATTACAGGCTTTTCCTCACAACAAAACTGAAGTTTGAATCACTATCTCAGTTTTACAATGGAGGGGATTGAAGTCAAGCACCTGGGAAACAATGAGGTTGCAACCCAAACCCTGGTTTTTTAAATCAGTGAGAAATAATGTTATAAAGAGGGTTTAGTACCTCTGGTTACACTATATTTGGTGTAAACGCTTAGAGTTTACACCAGATTTCTGTAGACTTGAAATCTGCTTTGGTAGACTTCAAATCTATTTCTAATAATATGTTCATGAAAAGAATGCAGCCCAAACAAGTTGGAAACTATTTTCATAATCACTTTAGGACTTTAAAAACATTACCCAACTTACGGACTTGTAGTATATTTAAAAATTTGTTTGCAAGTTTATTTCTGGTGTATAGGTTACAGATAAATGTCATAGTTCCTTGTGTGTGTGTGTGTGTGTATTCATTTCTCATCTTTTTTTCTAGTATATTTTTGGCCAGAAAGATGAAGCTTCAATCTTCTGGGCTTTCCATTATAAATCAAGATCCCCACAAGATGCTGAATTTTAAAAACTGGAGGATTTCCATATTGGTCAGATTCATGGTTCAGTCAATCAACTTAAAGAAGTACCGCCCTGTTATGTGAAGCCACACTCTTGGCCTGACATTGTGTACCTTTCTTTTTCTCAGGACCTTCCATTTATAATTCCTTTTTCTTTTTTTGGTTAAAAAAATGGCGTAGACAGGGAGGGGAAAAACACACACTGGGGCCTGCAGGTGGATAGGGTCGGGGAGGGAAGGCATTAGAAAAAATAGCTAATGCATGCTGGGCTTAATACGTATGTGATGGGTTGACAGGTGCAGCAAACCACCATGGCACACCATTTACCTATATAACAAATCTGCATATCCTGCTCCTGTACCCCAGAACTTAAAATAAAAATAAAAACTAAAAAAAGAAAAAAAAAAAAAGAAATCCAAGGGGCTGGGAATGGTGTAGAGAGGGTGAAGAAAAAGAAATAAAAAAAAAAAAAAAAAAAAAAAACAGAGAAAGTAAAGAAATAAAGTTTGCGAAGAGAGACAAAAGAACAGTAAGAAAAGATTCAGGAAAACAAAACAGGAAAATAATTGAGAAATGATGAAAATGGGTGGCTAAGGATGGATCACATTTGGAGAAAAATTACTACAGTCAATGACATATTTTCTACTTTGATTTATTCCAGAAATATTTCCTGATTCTCCTTTGGGACTCCTCATTAGACACAGAAGGTGATGACTTTTGCCAGGAGATATGAGTGAAGGGGGTGGTGGAGCCTAGATAAGGTAAGGTTAAATTCTCAAACTGCCCATGCATTTAAATTTCAGCCTCTCTTCTAAAGGATCCCAAAGCATTTTAACTGGGAACCTCATTTTTTCTAAATGCCGGCCATTACTTACATGTTACATGTTCAAGTGAACAAATCTGGGATTCTATTTAACACAAATCTCATCCTCCTTTCTCAGTAACTCTAAGATTCTCCTGATTCCCTCTCCTACCAGATTTCCTCCTGCTTGTTTGGGGTAGACTTGTTGGTTTCTGTTATAAGCTTTGCCGGAAACATCTGTTGTAACCCACTTCTCCCATTGTCAATGAAAAAACAACGTGTATCTTTAACTTCCGTCTTACATTTTTATCTGCCACAAGCCACTCAGCTATCTTGGTGAGCAGCTCCATCAGAGTTCTCAGTGTCTGGAGGGACGCAAAGGTCACCAAAGTTAAAGAGGAGTAACTGGTGTTTTTGGCTTCCGCCAAGATTTTGAAAAGCCAGGCTGGGGTTTTATTACACTACCATCTATGTGCTAAGGAGTGTAATTCTGGTAACTCAAAATCATTTTGTCTGAAATTATTGCTTGAGCAATATATTTGCATGATGACTCATGCTGCAATATAAAATAGGACCTTTATACAGTGGTCCCCCATATGGTTCCTTTGCAAAGAAACACAATAGTCCCAGTGTGGTTCCGGAACTTTTCATTCATGTTTCTCAATAAAGTCATAAGGATAAAGTCATAGCAATACTTCTGAAATACCCTGTTTCTCTTTCATTTCATCTGCCTTTGCAATCTTCTCCTCAATACCTTAAGAAACCCAACTCCCAGCTGCAGCTTGATTGCTGTATCATCCATCCAACCCTTCCCTCATTTCCTCTAGATCTGCAATCTGAAAACTCCCCGGAATTATGTGGCAAGCACCTCCTTAGAATGAGGGAGTAATACAAACTGAAGAAATAAAGACAGAATCCTCTTTAGCAAACAGAGGAACAGCCAACCTAGGAAAACATCTTCATTGGCATTCTGGCCCCATCATACAAATCATTGTTAATTGTCCTTGTAGTCAATAATGCTGAAACAGATAAAGATTAGATAAGTCCAAGATGTACAATAGCTGTGTTTTATTCCATTACATATTGAGTTTTCAATTTTCTTACATGAAACAAAATGTTTCTCCCCAAAACGTTGACTTTCAAACAACCTGTTAATTGCAAGTTGATTTTTTCTTCTGACATTAACAGCTATGGATATTAAGCAGATTTACTTTATTTACAATGTGGTAGTTGTTCAAATTTATATATAATTTTATTTTACTATATTGGCTTATAGACTATTTGCATGTTCTTAAATATCTCACGTGATTCAAAATAATCCCTTAGCAATGTTTAGATCAGACAATAAGGATATTAAATTATGAGAAGCTTCAAATATAAGGATATCAAACCAGATTAATCAAATTTTCAGTAAAACTTCCTCCTTACCAACAAACTGTGAGGTGAAAGGTGATTTCAGTGCTTAAGTTACCATTAGACATTACTATGACAAGAAAAGCATGGTATGTTTGCAGTATAATCGCTTAGGCGTTTTCTTCCACATCTATCAAAGAGAAGCCACTTTCTTTTACATGCACATAAAAAAACAAAATATAACTTTCATATAACTATCTATTGAGCTCATAACTTTGATTTGACATTTTCATATTATTTGGAAAATTATGGATATTGTTTCATTTAAATGCTTTAATTCAGTCCTTGGTCTTGTGAGTGATCTGTTTGCCATTATGCAGCTTAAAAAATTCAAATAGAAATGAACAATCATATAAACTGGAATCTGAGTGCACTATACAAATATCTACTGGCACTATTTTCTTTGCAGGGGAGGGGTGCAGGGATAATTTGACAGAGCAAAAATTAATTGTCCTGTGTATCACTGCACAAGACAACTATTGTGAAGGGCAGACCCACAGAGATCCTGGCAATTCTGATGAAGTAAGCGTCAAGACAGCAAGGTCTCCTTAAACATCAGAGGTGCAAATGTGCTTGTAACTTACCCAGGTCTGGGATGACTTATACTGCCACTATACATCTGAATATTTTCTTATTCACCTTTATTGCTAATTGAATTTTAAATAGAGATTGCTTAAAAGTTCAAAATTGGTTCTAGATCTCCGCAGTTATTTCATTGAGAGATAAATATAAAATATGAAATAAGACAGGGTTAATCACAAATCATATGTTAATTTTAAATTCATTTAAACAGAACATATTCAAGTGACAACTAATCAGTTTGAAAGGGTAGATAATTACATTCATTTGGCATAAAGAGGCACTCAAACAACCAACTCCACCACCCCAAGAATAGTTTGAGAGACGAACTTACTATTAGTCTAAGAACAAGACCTGGACTAGAAGAACACGGTGCTACGGACTGTGTTGGAAACACTGGATATTGCAGCAATGGAGAGAGGAAGCAAGTTCCCTGAAATTCCAATGCCGGGTGCCCAATTAATATCTAAACGACTGTATCTTTGTTTAAAGTGCACCAATATCGCTACAAAAATATCATCCCCCCAAACCTGACAATGAATGATTGCTTTGTACTATGTGCAGTTTGGGACGATGTTGCTTTGGATTGCCCTTGGTCCTCCTCTTCTCCGTGTGTAAAAATGCTCATGAACTAACTAGAGGGTCTGAAATCCTAATGACATGCCTGTGTTTGTATGATGGCTTGTGCCTTGCTTTGCACTTGGTGGAAGTTCAATTAATATTAATGGGTGAATGGAATATTTGCTGATGCTATTCTATGGATATTTTGTTAGTGAAATGGTTACTTTGGCATGGTGACTTCCTCTCATACTTTTGATATTTAAATACAATCTACAACCTGGTTTATGTTTGTAAAGTGAAATGCACTTACATATGCCCAAATATGATGAGGTACTGAATTTTTTCCAAGTTTCTTTTGCATGCATAGTTTTCCTTCATTGATTCCATTAAAAAAGAAAAACAACAAAACTGCAATTGTAAGCAATGCATTCTCCTCAAGCCCCTATAGTTAAAAAAATAATAATCATTGAGAAAGAAAACTTTCTCCTCTATGGCAACTGCTTCCCTTGTGGTCCCGCACCGATATTTGCAAGGCAAGGTCACTTTTAATGCCA
Organism: Symphalangus syndactylus; assembly: GCF_028878055.3. NCBI lineage: Eukaryota > Metazoa > Chordata > Mammalia > Primates > Hylobatidae > Symphalangus > Symphalangus syndactylus. The sequence goes on along the minus strand of NC_072426.2, from coordinate 154,541,796 downwards.
TAGAAGATGAGAGAAAGAAAACAAAACAAAACAAGGGGAAACGGTTTTTGTCTTCACACTAATTCTGCCAAACTGATAGCAGACACTGACGACACAAGAGAGAAAGGTTGTCATGGCCCCTTACTCCCAGATCTGCCCTAGAAACAGTGAAAGAGGGTGAAATGTATTTTTCTTACCATGTGTACAAAATATAATACAAAATATTAAAATATGTATATCCTTCAAGAGATCAACACGATTGTTAACATTTGCTTTGAAAATAGCTTTCTGAAACATACTTAAAATACCAAGATACAAAAAACGCCTTAGACACTGAACATACTCCTATAAAATTAATTAATCACTTGGAGGATTTAGCAGGAGGAAATGGCCAGAAACATCTTATATGCTCAGCTGGTGGTAGAAGGTAGACTGAAATGACAATTTTGTTTAAAAATGGAAAGAGAGGGGAAGAAACTGAGATTCAGAATAAAGATATACATGTTTGGGACAAGCAGAAAGACCATTTTATATCTACACGTGGCCTACAGAGAAGTAGAAGAAGGAAAAGGTGAAAGATTAATGAGGAGGGTTTTTTGCATTTTCTATCATCTATGTGAATTATTACCTAGATGCCTGATATGTCCTAAAAGGAAAACTGTGATGAATAAATAAACAGCTCTCGAAATCTTCAATAGGGTGCTTTACCTTGCAGGGAATATTATCATTGGCTTTTGATACAATTTCTGCTGCAGGGAAAGACTTTCAAAGCTCAGAATGCTGAAGCATTGCCAGGCGCTCAAAGGCCCCCTGCCGAGCGCGTCAAACTAAGAAATCTCTCTGAACTTGTCGAATTAAAAGTCATCTCCCTCTCTCTGCAACCCCTGCATGAGCTGGGAAGCTCTGTCCTCATTTTTTAGGCCCCTCCATGATAAACAAATGGAGCCTAGAGCATCTTTATTCTTTACAGCCATGCAATTAAAATTCTTTTAGAAAATGTAATTGAAGGCAATGAATTTCAAAAGGAACTTCTAGTTAACAATGAGACCAAACAGTTTGAGTGGGCCACATGCAATTGTGTTTCAGAAGTAACAGCAAAACAGCTTGTTAAGGACCAGAGAAGTGTCCTTTTTTATTTTTATTATTTTGATTGTACATCAAGAGGTTGTTCCAAACTTAAACATCTCAGCGGGATTTATGGTTTCTGGAATGTCATAAGACTTAATTACTCAGACTGCAAAGAGGAGTACACTATTAAAATATGAACAAAGCCATCTGAGATCCCTGGTCGCTGCAAATCATTATTTATCTATCCCCCCACACAAATTAAAGAAGTTTACATTGTGTTTGCATTTTTTAGGCACCACACTGCACTTTTCCTTTTTCCTCCTTATCCTTGTGTGTTCACAACACCAACCCCATTGTAATAATTTGATAATCCGCACAGTATTAAATTGATGGGGCTACAAACAAATACTGTAACAAAGAGTTTCAAAGTCCTTTGTTAATTAGCAAAAATTAGAAAAGCATTTTAAATGCGGTTAGATAAACAGAATAGGGATGAATTACCAATTTCAAGTGCCCAAGATGAAAATGTACCATTTTAAAAGAAGGCTGATAGTGTTACACCGAGTCTTTGGGGAAGAGTTTGGAAAGATCATGCATTCTTTGGTCTATATCTTTATAAGCGAGTACTTATATTAGTGTTATTAATTGCTCCCTAGTGTCTGAAATATCTTTGATGGTAGGTATGAAAAGGGGAGTAAATGTTGAATATGTTGTCATTAGCCACTGAGGAAGAGGGTGGATATCTGTGCGTGTGTGTGTGTATAATTATTATTAAAGCATGCTTTGCTTATAGGACTGATTCTGCTTTCCAAATGGAGAATGTTGATCAAGGTAAGGCATCAGTCTGTTTTAAGTGTGTAAATTTTGCAGTATATTGGTGCCTAGAACAAAAAAATAGCACATTCAGGTGAATGAGCACATTTTTGTGGCACAATATCGTTTTAATGACTTTGAATGCCAAATGATGTTTCGAGTAGAAAATGTTCAATTATAGAGAACTGGGACCAGTGAGACACGTTATAAAAGGAAGCCACCAGGAAGATGTTATAAAAGCAAGTGTCATATAATTGTCACAGGGTCCCTGAAACCACAGGAAGTTTTTGAAGAAAGAAGGAGCATAAATGGTATGAGATACTGAAGGAAGCTTATGAGAATGAGACTGAGAAAAAGGAGGTGGAATTTGTTGATTAGCAGCTAATACATAAAGAAGAAAACGTGACTGCAAGGAGTTAAGGAAAAACTCCTTAAAAATATAGACAATGAGGAAATTACATTCATTTGGGATAGTTTTTAGTAAAGGGGAAAAATGACAGAGGACAATGGGATTAAATGGGAAGGTTTTAATATTTGTTTTAAAAGAAACATATTTAAAAAGGGAAGGAGGTAGATTCAAGCACCCAGGGGCATAGATTCAGGGACCTAAAGATAAATCTGTAAAAAGGGAACAGCATTTTTTGGTTGTCATCTTATTCTATTATAAAAATAGTTGGCCGGGCGTGGTGGCTCAGGCCTGTAATCCCAGCACTTTGGGAGGCCAAGGTGGGCGGATCACTTGAGGTCAGGAGTTGGAAACCAGCCTGGTGTACATGGTGAAACCCGGTCTCTACTAAAAATACAAAACAATTAGTCAGACATGGGGGCTGGCGCCTGTAATCCCAGCTACTTGGGAGGCTGAGGCAGGAGAACTGCTTGAACCGGGGAGGTGGAGGTTGCAGTCAGCCAAGATTGCCGTACTGCACTCCAGCCTGGGCAACAGAGCAAGACTCTGTCTCAAAAAAGAAAAAAGAAAAGAAAGGAAAAGAAAGAAAATAGTACATTAAGTCAAAGAGAAATTGTTGACTTAAGCACCTTGAGTAGTATTTCAAGTAAATTCTTCCACCAATGTATGTAAAAAATAAAATCAATTTTATCCAAACAGAAATTATTAGTTATTTTGATTGAGTTTTCCATACATTTAACTGGTGAACTGGGCCACAGTAAACATTAAAGATAAGCTGGGTGGGGTGGCTCATGCCTGTAATCCCAGCACTTTAGGAGGCTGAGGCAGGTGGATCACCTGAGGCCAGGAGTCTGAGACCAGCCTGGCCAACATGGCAAAACCCATCTCTACTAAAAATACAAAAATTAGCCAGGCACGGTGGTGCATACCGGTAGTCCCAGCTACTCGCGAGCCTGTGTTACGAGAATTGCTTGAACCCAGGAGGCGGAAGTTGCAGTGAGCCACTGCACTCCAGCCTGGGTGACAGAGAGAAACTCTGTCTCAACGAAACAAAACAAACAAACAAAAAATAAGGATAGGTAAGGAGGTTTCTTAATGTAAAGAAATATAAATATTTTCACATCATTCAAGGTCAATTATCAGAAATGACTGGAATATTTCATGAATAGAACATAAATTAATTAGAAAATGTATTTACATATCCTTCAGTTTCTTCCTTTCTTTTATTTAAACTTTGTTTCTATGACATTTATAGTGTTTTGTTTTCCCTTCATTTAAAAAGAATCCAAACATGTTAACCACAACAAACATTTTCTGCTTGAAAAAAATCAAACAGGCCGGGCGCGGTGGCTCATGCTTGTAATCCCAGCACTTTGGGAGCCCGAGGCGGGCGGATCACGAGGTCAGGAGATCGAGACCACAGTGAAACCCCGTCTCTACTAAAAATACAAAAAAAAAATTAGCCGGGCGTGGTGGCGGGCGCCTGTAGTCCCAGCTACTCGGAGAGGCTGAGGCAGGAGAATGGCGTGAACCCGGGAGGCGGAGCTTGCAGTGAGCCGAGATCGCGCCACTGCACTCCAGCCTGGGCGACAGAGTGAGACTCTGTCTCAAAAAAAAAAAAAAAAAAAAAAAAAAAAATCAAACAATATAATACCTAGATGTCTATGCGAAAGAAGACTCTAATCGAATCTGAAGTTCTTGCTTATACCTCAGACATGGTAACCCATTTCAGAAGACTTCCCCAGAATCTCCTCTCTAGATACATGCGTTCTTCAATCAGAACAAAGAAGGACCTCATTTTCTGATATTACAGTAAAATGCAAGTGCAGCCCTCTAGGTGAAATTATGTGAAAATCCTTTCTTTGAAAAAAGATTCAGGAAGAAGTAAGTAGAATTGAAATTGACTTATATATCTGAGCTATAGCTATGGTACCCAGTGGATCATAAGCGATTATCTCACCTGATTTTATTTACCCCTCCTCTAGGCCCTACTTTGCTTTTAATGTCTGTTTCTAGAACAAGTTTGATGAGAACAGGTATTCATCACAACAGCCTTCGCCATGAATCAAGGATGAGGAACTGGCGATAATAAAGATAATTAAATATAATTTATAGCCTATTTTGTATTAAAGTTCTCAAACTCTGTGCATTAAGCATATTGGTGACACTTGGAACTGCTTTAGATAAACTTGTATTTGTCAAGGTATATGTGTATTTTGAGGGCAGCATGGGTAATTGCTTTAATAAAGACAGAATTTTTTCCCCTTACCGTAGCTATAAGGATTTAGTTTTATTTGTTTGTTTTTTCTTTTTTTTTTTTTTGAGATGGAGTCTCGCTCTGTCGCCCAGGCTGGAGTGCAGTGGCACGATCTCGGCTCACTGCAAACTCCGCCTCCCGGGTTCACGCCATTCTCCTGCCTCAGCCTCCCGAGTAGCTGGGACTACAGACACCCGCCACCACGCCCAGCTAATTTTTTTTGTATTTTTAGTAGAGACGGGGTTTCACTGTGTTAGCCAGGATGGTCTCGATCTCCTGACTTCGTGATCCGCCCCCCTCAGCCTCCCAAAGTGCTGGGATTACTGGCGTGAGCCACTGCGCCCGGCCGTTAGTTTTTAGCTTTTTTTTTTTTTTTAAAAAAATAGTGTGAACCCTTCCAAAAACGAAGTAAGAATGACTATTATCTGTTTTTCATTTTAACAAAAATATATGGAGCAACTGTAATATATACCAAGGGCTTTGCTAAGCATTGGGAGAAGCAAAGATGGTTTCTCTTCTAAAATAACTTACCATTTAGCCTTGGACTGACTGTATTTCTCGGTTTTATGTCTGGAGTTGCGTGGCAGACACTCATCAATAATTTGGGGTAGCTAGGCTTTTAACCATATTTCATACTGGAGAAAGTGTCTACTTTAAAAGTTTTGTGGAAGACACTCTATAAGAGCTAAAAACATGATAGGCTCATGTCAGTCGGAGAGGTGCACCACTCAGATTTCCGAATATTCAAGAGAGATACCGCTGCAAAGAAAATTGTGTAGCCAATAAGCCTCCAGTTGCTGAAACCCTGGGATTCACTAGAACATTCACACTCATCCCAGGTTTTCCCTGAACTACTCCCAGCCAATGTCTGAACACAGCAGGAACAAGAACCTGCCCCTTTCTGCCCAGTGGTGGCTGCCTCCAAGGGGTACCCTTTGCCTTAGGGCTCTCTGTTAGGTTGGCTGAGACTGTCTCAGAGCTACACTGCCGCTGAACCCCCACCTCCCCAATCCTCCGTTCTCCACGCTTTTCTTTCTTTCAAAGGTGTCAGTTTGCACTGGGGACTGAATGCTCTTTTTGCTCACTCCTGCTTTCTCCCCTACTTGTCTTTCACAGATGTGTTCTCAATAAATCTTATGCACATAGCATTCCATTTTGTCATCTGTTTCCTGGAAGACCCAAACTGGTACAATGCCAGTCTTCAAACTTGTGCTTGATATATAGGAATTTTTTCCCACAGAGGGTCAATGCATTTCATTGGGGAGGACTTTCTTAAGATGTACACAAACAGAAGTGGGATCCAGCTTCACACTCTTCCCATGACAAGATATTATGAAGAGCCAAATCAATAAATCTGTTTCAACTGCATATAGTTGGTTACAGTCCAGGCAAAATACGCAGAGCCAAGATTAAATGCCATTGCAGGCTCTGGAAAGTTTCCTTGACTGAAATAACCAGTCTTTCTTCAAAAATTCAATGAATAGAAGTATAAAAATGCCGGTGCTGTAAATCAGAGAATAACAAATTGCAACTCATGGAGCTTTAGTTAGTCCTTTATGTTACATGTAGTTGAACCAATATATCATGCTACTGATTGTTCAGAATCTACTGGATTCCCTGAGAGGAGAAGGCCAAAATAATCATGTTATAAGACCCTTTTATTTCTCAATTTAAACTACATATTGGCGTTTACACAGGTAGTTCAAGTATTGATCTTTGTTTCTGGATAGGGCTGTGGGACAAAATCATAATGCATTTAGAAACTTTGTGACCACAATAATCCATTAGTTCATTAGATCAACTCTGTTCATTTAGCCTCCGAGTTCTAAACTAGGTATTGGAAAGATTAAAAGGCATTAATCTATACACACTTCCATAGCCAGTTCTTAGCATAGTTGTCCATTGTCTATCTATTCGTGCATATGTGGACATCTTGGAATTGGTGTAGAATAAATAAATATCAGTTAGCCTTCAAAGTGACCCCGTAGGTTAGAGAAGAGAGCAGGGGAGCCCTTTTGAACCCTCCATCCATGAGGGTCAAAATCAATCTCTTCCAAACCCCTGTTAATGTTGATATTTTGATCTCCTTCTATGAATCACGAATGTCTTAACAGACTCTAGAATGGTGAATCCTTTGAAGAAGGTTTTCAATTTACTTTACTCAGATCCATCAGAGAAATAGCTCTCTCTGACAGGCATAGCCTTATTAAATGTATTTCTTAAATAATAAGTCTTGAAAGTTCAAGATTCATGGACTGCAGAATGGAAGTTTGCAGGCATGAAAACAACATTAATCTCCTTGTACATCTCCATCAGAGCTCTTGGGTTACAAAGTGCATCGTCAATGAGCAGTAATAGTGTGAAAGGAATCTTTTTGCCTAGGCAGTGGGTCTCAACTCTGGGCTTAAAATATTCAGTAAACCTGGTATAAACTGGTGTACTGTCATACTGCTTTATTGTTCCATTTCTAGAGCATGAGCAGGGGAACTTTTGCATAATTCTTAAGGGCCCTAGGATTTTTGAAATAGTAACAGAGTACTGGTTTTAACTTAAAATCACCAGCAGCAGTAGCCCCGATGAGAGAATTAACCTGTCTTTTAAAGCTCATATCATTGAAGGTAGGCATTGATGTCTCCTCTGGAGCTATGAAAGACCTAAATGGCATCTTCTTCTAATATAGGGCTATTTTGTCTACACTGAAAATCTGTTGTTTAGTATAACCAACCTTATCAATGATCTTAGCTAGATCTTCTGGATAACTTCTTGTAGCTTCTTCATCATCACTTTCTGCTTCACCTTGAACTTTTATATTATGAAGGGAGATGACTTTTTTCCTTAAACCTCATGAAGCAAACATGAAATTGCTAGCCTCCAAGTTTTCTTCTTCAGCTTCCTTACCAATCTTAGCTTTCATAGAATTAAAGAGAGTTAATTCTCTCTTTAATTCTTGCCCTGGATTAGGCTTTGGTTTAAGGAAATGTTGTGGCTGGTTTGATCTTCTATCCAGATCCCTCAAACTTTATCAGCAAAGAAGGCTGTTTTCATCACTTGTATGTTCATTGAGTAGCATTTTTAGTTTCTTCTGAGAACTTTTCCTTTGCATTCACAGCTTGGCAAACTATTTGGTACAAGAGGCCTGTGTATTGACCTGTCTTAACTTTCAACATGCCTTCTTCACCAAGCTTAATGGTTTCTAGCTTTTGATTTAAAGTGAGAGATGTGTAACTCTTTTCTTCCTTTAAACACTTGGGGGCCACTGTAGAGTTACTGACTGGCCTAATTTCAATATTATTGGGTCTCAATGATCAAGGAGGCCCAAGGAGAAGTATAGAGATGGGGAAATGGCTAGTGGGGCAGAGAGAACACACGCATGGTATTTATCCATTAAGTTCACCATCTTATGTGAGGGCAATCCATGGGGCCCCAAAATAATTACAGTAGTAATATTGGAGATCCCTCATCACAGATCACTGTAACAGATGATAATAATGAAAAAGTTGTGATATTGTGAAAATGACCAAAATATGACACAGAGACAAAATGTAAGCACATGCTGTTGGACAAATAAACTTGTTTGATGCAGGTTTCCTACAAACTCCAGTTTGTAAAAAAAACCCACAATATCTGTGAGTCACAATAAAGCAAAGTGCAAAAACACAAAGTATGCCCGCAGGTAACATTTGGCCAGAGACGGAAACACTAGTCACATATGATGCCAAGAACTGGTTCCTACATACTGCCAATCTGCTGCTTCAGCACTGTCATTTATGTTTCAGTGTCCACATCTGCCCTTATGCTTCCCTTTTTGTCTTGCTTGTTCTAGCTTACAGACCCCTTTATCCACATTTTAAATTGCCTTCTGAGATCGAAATACTCTGAAATTTAGATGAAGGATTTGTCTGTCATCTTTGTTATCTCAAAAACCTACCTGCAGGACACCCCAAATCCTAGATTAGAAGAAAATAATTTGGACTCTTGAGACTAGTACAAACAGGTTTTTATTCCATACCACATCCTAGGAAAGAAAGTAGAACATGCAGGTGTCTTTGATACAACAAATAAATGGTACCAGGAACAAATGTCTTGCTGTTATGCAGTGTAGTGCCCTGGGAATGTAGTTATGGGCTGGCTTTCCATCTTGTGTCTGCCCTGAGAGTCAGTGAGTTAGTCATAAGCCAAGAAGCGTCTTTTTGCGAGGGGACCTTACAGCCTTCATGAAGTTGTGAGCACCAGTAAAGGTTTAGGAATCTTTTAAGTCTCTTGTGTTTCCAACTTCATGGGGGGGAAGGAACTACCAAGGTAGCTTGTGTGGGCAAGGTTTATAGTAGAGGGTAATAGACTTATCACCTGGGAGCTGCCTATAACACCAGGCCAAGTTGTTGAGTGGAAGAGTGAGCTTCTTGAATCTGCATTGTGAGAAGATGGTGTTAGAATATCTGCTGTGGTCTCAGAGGACAAGTGAAGAACTTCGAACAGTCCACACCCAAATATGCCATTGTGGCATAATGATTACTTTGAGTTAAAGGCACTTGAAAAGGTAACTCTGACCTTCCTTTTTTTTTTTTGAGACGGAGTCTTGCTCTGTCGCCCAGGCTGGAGTGCAGTGGCGCCATCCCGGCTCACTGCAAGCTACGCGTCCCAGGTTCATGCCATTCTCCTGCCTCAGCCTCCCGAGTAGCTGAGATTACAGGTGCCCACCACCACGCCCGGCTAATTTTTGTATTTTTAGTAGAGACGGGGTTTCACCGTGTCAGCCAGGATGGTCTCAATCTCCTGACCTCGTGATCTGACCGCCTTGGCCTCCCAAAGTGCTGGGGTTACAGGCGTGAGCCACCACGCCCGGCCCCTTCTGTTTCTTAAAAACAGAAAATGAAATTGTCAGGTGAAAGATGTCCTTACTCCACAAGGAAACTATCATTTGTATCATCAAGGATGAATGGTTTAGGCCAAGAGAAATCTGTACAAACCAGAGAGACACTAACACTCATCTTCCTGGTGATTTCTCCACCAATGAGCTCCACTGGCCCAAGTCCTTGTGCCTTCTCATAATTTCATAATTTGCTTATCTTTGTCCAGTTCAGTATATAAGTGTCTAATCTAACTGTGTCTTTGGGTCTTCATTATGAAGGCTTATGAAGGCTTATACGCCATGGAAAACTTGTATCAAATAAATCTGTATGCTTTTCTCCTGTTGATCTGTCTGATGTCAATTTAATTCTCAGGCCCAGCTGACAAACTCTAAGAAGGTAAAGGTGAAGTTTTGCCTCTCCTACATAGGTGTGATCTACTAGAATACTGTCAGGCTCATGGCTTCAATTTCATATCGTTGTTGGGAGGATTAAATGAGTTAATAATAGACTTCATGTATACACTGCAATCTGCACTCAACAAATATTAGTGAGAAACTCAATAGTTTTTTACCAAATTAGTGCCAGGGATTTTGAAGGCTATACAAGGGAAGCAAAGGGATTATATTATTGAGGATATAATATGTAAATTGAGAGAAAAAGCATGTAGGATTAGTAACCCAAGAAAGCAGACAAGCAAAGGAGGACTGGAAAATGGAAAACAGACTCTTGGAGGTTTCTCTGCTGTCCATGAGGTTGAAGGGGAAGAGGAAGTAGGTTATAAGTGGATCGATTTGAAGCTAGGATTAATTATTGCAAAGCACTAAGTGTCATAGCTTATTGTCCTAAACATACTGTTTTTGTGTAACTGCAATCAATAGTATTGAATTTTGTACCTGCATTGTTTTTAAATTGACATTACATATATATGTATGTTACATATATATGTCAATTTCATATAATTAGCAATCTAATAAGCATCTTCACATATTTTAACAATATGCTTCTACCAAAGGAGGACCATCAATGATACCATCCTGAAACGATATACCATGAATAAGATTATTTTAAAAATATCAATGATCAATGCCAGTATTAAAATGCAACACAACATGGCTCTGTGTCGTGTTTTCAGTTTTCCTCTATTAGGCCTTCATTCAAAGCTAATAAGTTTTTTATGTGGTATGAGGACTTTATGAACATCTTGTATGTAATCAATTCTGTTCACATTTGAACGATCCCAAAGTGTGTGTGTGTGTGGGGGGGGGGGGGAAGCATTTCTTCTCCATTGTTATAAATGCTAAAATGTATGATCTTCAAAATTACAATTACTTGCCAGAAACATTTTGTCTCTACAATCAAGCCTAAGTATTATTCATCAAAATAACTGTTAGACATCTCATTTGGGCTAAATAATTAGTGGCAACTCCTTGTGCCTTTACTCATGTTAAACTTTTGAAGTGTTGAGCTAAAAAAAAAAAAAAGGAAAAACCCAAACAGATGAGCTGCACTTTCCAAAGGCACAGATGAGAGGGTGAGAATGAATGGATGACCGAAGCCTCAGGTCTGCACGGAAGGCCTGAGCAAGCTAGTAGTTCAGTGATCGTTTTGACAGAACTGAATAAACTGCCTGGAATCCTTTGTCATCCATGACTAAGAAAGACGAGTTTTCTCTGGATTTTTTTTTCCCTGACTGCATTCATACCATAGTTTCTAAGGTTAGAGTTCAACCCAACCGGCCAGAGGTAAATGCCTATGTTTTCACAAAGATCAGAAATGTGTTCTACACGAACTTTTCTCTGTTTTGATGAGTTGATCAAGAGCATGCATGAAAACAGAAACGACTTCCTTGCTGAGTCCAATGTTACATCCCCCTTAGCTTTCAGAAAACATCCCCTGTGTCCACCTGCCATTAGCATTGCAACCAGGCCACTGTGGATGTCAGTGGCCACGAAGGAGAATCGTGCTTAGAACAGCTGAAACCAGATCTCTGTGGCAAGCAAGGCTAGTAAAGCACTGTGAGGCCACATGCCTCCTGTCCTGACCTGGCACTTCATGGGGTAAACTGGCTGAAGTTGTTAAAGCCATTTGAATCCCAACATTCAATATCATGAGTATAAAATTCTACTACTTTGAGTTGAGTAAAGATCATAATTCAAGTTGAGTGTGATCATAATTCAATAATCATATGCCTTGGTTTTTTGGGGAGGTAATACTTATTATCTGCTATAAGCCCTAAGCTTTCCTTGGTATCAATGCCACTATATTATTTTCTTTCTTTTTTTTTTTTTTTTTTTTTTGAGACGGAGTCTCGCTCTGTCGCTCAGGCTGGAGTGCAGTGGTGCAATCTCGGCTCACTGCAAGCTCCGCCTCCCGGGTTCACGCCATTCTCCTGCCTCAGCCTCTCCGAGTAGCTGGGACTACAGGCGCCCGCCACCACGCCCGGCTAATTTTTTGTATTTTTAGTAGAGACGGGGTTTCACCGTGGTCTCGATCTCCTGACCTCGTGATCCGCCCGCCTCGGCCTCCCAAAGTGCTGGGGTTACAAGCGTGAGCCACCACACCCGGCCCAATTATTATTTTCATAAAAAATTCCCTTCGAATGCCTGGAGTGCTGGACATGGTATTAAACGTGGAGTTACACCATGTGGGTATTAGTGCTGGCACTCAGTAACTTTGGATGAATCATTTAGCCTCTCTGGATCTTGGCCCATTGAATCATGAGAGATTTAGACCACATGGTTTTAAATGTCCCTCCCATGTATAATGTTTGATGAATCTGTAATCCTATTTTGTACAGAACATCTCTAACCATTTTATTCTGTAATTTTCCACCATTTTCCTAATTCATTTTCACAAGAAAGAGAGCCTTAAGGGACAAAGATACTGCTAAAAAGGGAATTAATACAACAGAGGATACAGAGAACAGGTAAAGACTGCATTTATAATATATTAGTTTTAGTGCTACTTTTTTAAAAAGTTAAACTCAGTAGACTAGTCAAGAAGGTTGTAGGCTGAGCATGGTGGCTTATGCCTGTAATCCCAACACTTTGGAAGGCCGAGGCGGGTGGATCACTTGAGGTCAGGAGTTCAAGACCAGCCTGGCCAACATGATAAAACCTCATCTTTACTAAATATACAAAAACTAGCTGGGCGTGGTGGCCAGTGCCTTTTATCCCAGCTTGTCCAGAGGCTGAGGCAGGAGAATCACTGGAACCGGGGAGGCAGAGGTTGCAGTGAGCTGAGGTCATGCCACTGTACTCCAGCCTGGGCCACAGAGTGAGACTCTGTCTCCAAAACAAAACAAAACAAAACAAAAAAAAACAAGATTGTAACCAAGCTTGCAAGAAAAAAAATTAGATTAGACAGACTCCACAAGCAAAAACCAAAAGAGGAAAAACTACTTTGTGAAATAGAAAGGAAGAAGAAAGAAAAAATAATTAGGGAGAGCAATAAAGAATGAGAAGACAATTTGAAGAAGGATTAGTAAATAATAATAATAATGCAATCAATAATGAAAATTATATTTCCAAATAGTATGTTTTTTAATTATATGTAAGAAGCCTCACAGTTGAAAAAACTAAATGCAATGTAGTCACTAGGAGTAAGGAAAACGGAAGGATCATTCAATTTTGATTTGCCCTGAAAATGAAATAAACCAAGTAGATAAAAGGCAGATAAAGAGGTAAAAAAACATTAGCATTTCCGTTACTAAAATGTTCTTGAGAAAGTTATTATTTTTAACGTAAATGAGATGTAAATTTACACATTCCTTTTCTTCCCCAGTTTTCTTAGGGTAAAGGCCAGGCAACATGGAACACATTACTTACAACAGGTCTCAACGGTGAATTTGCCTTTTATAGTAGTTTTATATTTCTGCTTTGCCATACATGAAACACAGTTTATCATAGAATGTGACAAACAATAGTCCAACATCTAGAAACTGATTTGTAAATAACACTGGAGAAGGGGTAGGAAGATCTAAATTCTACTCTCATCTCTTGTTTAGGAATTGTGCAGTCTTTGGCGAATTACTGTGAATTTTATGTTCTTTATGCATAAAACCTGCATTGCTTAATTCCTAGTATTGCTGTGACATTTAAGTGAGATATTTCTGCAATGCTCTAGATTTAATAATTGATTTTCAGAATGTTCAAAGGGTGAGGAGAGGGAGTCATGAATGAGACAGAAGCATTGAAGACACCGAGGTTGAAGGAGCTGGGAGCCGAACTGAGCTTCCTGATAAGGCAACAAGGAATGAGATTCGGAGCCAAAGATGGTGCGACTCCTTTCCTTGGAGCTGAAAGGCCTGGGGGAAGGGGAACAGAATAGGCACAGAGATGTTTGTGGATTTGGTGGAGGCACTTTGCTTTCTTCAGAAGTTAGCTATGTTTTGTAAGAGGCCAGCTATTGGCTATGGGTGAGGCCAGGCTAAAAAGATAATGAGAAAGAATCGAAAGTGAGGTCCAAACTCACCTGGAATGCAAATGAATGCCAATAAGATGCTTATTAAAGGCAGAGACAGTTTGAGGCACATTTGAAATGCCCACAGAGACACCTGTGAATTCTTCCCTGGAATCTATCATTGATTGGTCGCTGGAACTTGTAAAACTGATGTCAACATGCACACGTACACATTCCTTCCTTTTCAATCATAAAATGAGAACAATAGTAATCGCTTTCTACTTCTTATGTAATGTGATGATTGAAGAAAATGGCTGAAGGCTGTTTTCTTGCAAGATGAATAAAGTAGTCCTGGAAATGTAAGCCTTTCAAAATTATATTAATACTCTTTTAAAACTGAGAGATTGCGTCAGGTCAGGAGTTGCAGAGGGGACTCAGGAAGACTGATCTGAGACCAGCATAACCTGTGTGATAACACGCTTCCTAAGGTAAGATTTTCAGTAACATGGGGGGTGGTGAGGTTGATGCGTGAGGGGATGAGCTTTTTCAAAGCAGAGAATACTGTGAAATAATTCAAAGGGGCAAAACAGGTAAGTGATGAAAATGACGCATTTAAATACCATCAAGAACTGTGCCCCCTATGAGAATATAAGGAGCTATGCTAACCATGTGAGGTCTATTTGTGATTCTTTTGTACTCCTTCTTTATTGAGAAGCAATAAACAATCCTGAAAGTAGATTTTAAAACACATTTCTTTTAAAGAACATTGACAATTGAAGATTTTCCTTGGCTATTTTCAAGGCTAATTCTCAGGGGTTTTTGTATTTTTTCTTTTGAGAAACCTGATAAAGATGATACCCACGGACAGTCTAGCCCCAACCAAAATGATTGCATAATGTAGATTTGCCACAGCTAACACTGTCACACTGTAAATACAAGGAACTGAAGCTAACAGAGTTACAGCAAGGAGACACTGGAGCAACAGTTTGCAGCTTCTCAAAGGCTGTTAGTACAATTCATTGTGAAATAATACTGCATAATTCATAATAAAAATGACCCTGAATAGTGACAGCAAAAAATAATAAACATGCCTAATGCTCACAAAATTGCTGAAGACAGAAATAACCCTCGTAATAACTTGAAGATGATTTTGAACCAGCCTCTAATGGTAAACACGACACCCTTTCTGCTGTCACACAAATACTTCCTTACCACAGTAACATTTGAATGGTGCAAATTTGAAAAATGTTTCTATTTTTAAAATGAAATATAAACTTTGAAATGTTTCTTTAACACCCACATTGGGTTGTATTAACCTACTAAGGAGAGAATACATTAGACATTATGGGATAGTTTTCTGTGAATATATTTATTCCTCTAAAATTCTGAAGACATGAATATTGAATACGATTAGAACTTCAACAACAGCGCAAATCAATTCCAATGGTCCAAGTGAATGTAAATAAAGAATTAAAGCATCTTAGAAAATTGCCTTCTGCCTCAGCTAAATTGAGTTTGCGGGATAAGCAGAATATCTTTAATAATACAGAGGCATCTTGAAAAATGGGTCATAATTCTTCATTGCTCTTCCTAAGCACAGATGGAAACTTTTCTGAAAATACAATTCCTTCCTTCCTTCCTCCCACCCTCCGTCCCTTCCTTTTTCTCTCTCTTTCTTTCTTTCCTTTCTCTCTCTCTCTCTCTCTCTCTCCCTTCCCTTTCCTTCCCTTCCCTTCCCTTTTCCCTTCCCTTCCCTTCCTTTCCTTCTGACTAGGTCTAGCTCTGTTGCCCAGGCTGGAGTATAGTAGCACAATCATAGTTCACGCCAGTGTGTAACTTCTGGGCTTAAATGATTCTCCTGCCTCAGCCTCCTGAGCAGCAGGGACTACAGGTGTGGGCCATCTCCACCTGGCTAATTTTTTAAATTGTTTGTAGAAATGGGGTTTTGCTATGTTGCCCAGGCTGGTCTCAAACTCCTGGCCTCAAGCAATCCCCCTACCTCGAGGTCCCAAAGTGCTGGGATTACAGGTGCGAGCCACTGCACCTGACTCTGAAAAAGCCAATTTTTAATCTAAAATTATGGGATGAAAGGGATGACAATAATCAGGCCCACTTGCTAACAGCATCCTGGTTGCTGGGGGGGTCTCTAGCGCATTTCTCTGGGAAGAGCAGGGCTCACCTTTTTCCTACACTCTTACTGCAGCAACTCTGATTATCTTGAGGGGGCAACTAGTGAGGAAGTGCTTATCATCTTGGAGGAGGAGAATTCCTCTTGGAGTTAACTCTCTAATCTTTTAACTTGATATAAATATCAAATGTTGCTTAAGGACCAAACAAATAGTTTGTACAGTGAGTGATCAACTTACCTATTTCTTCAAAGAGTGATTAAGATATAAATTATGTTAAGAAAAGCAGGCATAAATTCGTAGACAGAAAAACAGTTGTTGACTGACGTCTTTTCTTTTTTTTTGAAACAGAGTCTTGCTCTGTCATCCAGGGTGGAGTGCAGTGGTGCAATCTTGGCTCACTGCAACCTCTGCCTCCAGGGTTCAAGCAATTGCCCTGCCTCAGCCTCCCAAGTAGCTGGGACTACAGGCGCACGCCACCATGCCTGGCTAATTTTTTTTGTACTTTAATAGAGACGGGGTTTCACCATGTTGGCTAGGATGGTCTCAGTCTCCTGATGTCATGATCCGCCCGCCTTGGCCTCTCAAAGTGCTGGGATTAAAGGCGTGATCCACCGCACCCGGCCGACTGACATCTTAAAGTTCTGATTTTACATGGTCTCTTACTAAACATTCCTTGGAAGCATGCATACCAGGTATTCAGAAATTGTGGCTCAATGGCTATAGTATCTAAGTTGCTATTTATTACTTAACCTATGCTATTGCTATAATTGAAAGAGTTAACTCTGTTGTAGATAGAAATATACTTAAAAATCAAACAAAACATGCTCCGTATATTATTTTCTGAAAAGCAATACCTGAACAATTAATTATCTCAAAAGAAGTCATAAGATTTTTCTGGATCGCTCATGCAAGGTCCTCATTTATACACATAATCATCTAGATATGTTTGTAGCATTCTAATAAACAGGCTAGATAGTACTAATTTTTATAAAATAACTCATTTACAAATAATCCTATCTTCAGCTAATGTTGACCACAATTTTGTTATTGATTATAATGTAAAATGAAAAGAGGTTATGCATTTTATGGGGCAAAAAAAAAACAAAACAAACAAAAAAAAAAAAAACAGGAAAAAGTATTCCTCTCTTCCAAGTGCTTGACACTTTTTATAGTATCCCAAATTATAATCAACCTTCTTTCATGCCTGTGGTGATTAGAAAATTTTGCTTGTCATCCTAGATCAAAGTAAGTCCATCAAGAACTTCATCAACGTTTATTGTGTTTCTAAAATGTGCCAGTTTCTTGCTGGATGCTGGGGTACCCAAGGTCAAAAGATACTCTTATTCAGCTCCTGGGTTGGAGGCATATGGTAATAAACAACTGAAATACGGTAGAGGCTATAAAACAGGAGAGTATAGAAGCATACGCTCCAAATGGACACATGACTTCCACTCGTAGAGAGAGGAAGAGAGGAGGGCCCCGTGAATGCCAAATGTACATTCACCTGAAAAGAAGAAAAAGGCTTTTCGAAGTCTACAAGGCAGTTGAGGTCACAACTAGGAAATTAGAATTAGCTAATATAGCTAAGACTATTGGTAAGGTATCTCAATGATCAGATAAGACAAAACCGAAATCTCAATCAGAAGCAGGCTCTAACAGTAAAGAGATGGAATGATAGACGTGCATAACAAAGTGGAAATTAGGAAGACAAAATAAGGGAGACAGGCTAACATAAGGTTAGCCGAGGAGATGGCATTCCCATTCTATGCATTCAACTTCCATCTTTAGAAATTTTTATGTTGAGTTCCAAACTATAAATTGATGTTAGACTAAGAGCAACAGAAGTATAAGTAAAATTAAAAACTCACTCAAATCACTTCCACCACAATAAATGTAACTATTTTTTTTTTCTCATGATGGTTTACAGTCCTTGGTCATACATACACAATTTTTGGATGATTACATGGAAATATAGAAGCAATTAATATTTTACTTTTCTAGTTAACAATATGAAGGTCACATATTAACCTTATGCCTGTCATATATTTCTGGAAATATTTTTCAAATCCATGGATTCGTACATATACAATAAAGATTTTAAAGAATTTTAAAAGTTGCGTAATGTTTAAGTAGATTTGCCAAAATTTACCTTCCTGTTGAGTTTGTCTAAGTTATAGGCAATATTTTGTTATCATAAACAATGTGGCAATAAACTTGTTTATTCATTTTCCCATTTGAATTATTTCCTTTTGATTCACTCGTGGAAGAAAATTAATACGTCAAAGTATGTAAATATTTTAATAGCTATTGATAAATATTTTGTATTTTTCTATAAACCATGCATGTTTAAATAACTCTCTCCCAACTAGTCCGTACATTATTTGAGGCTAGGGACTATGCTTTTACATTAATGGGCCAGAACCTAGTACATTGCTTGGTCCCTGACACAGATACCCAATAATACTAAACAATCACGGCAGACTAATAGTTTCCACCAACTATCCATTCTTTCCACTTTTAAGGGCATGATTTGTATTTTAACTGATGTAGCAAAAACCCATCTTGAAGATGACTTCTTTTAGCCTCCCATGAAAACTATGCATAGCTACTGGTAGATGCAAAGTTAAATCCTGACCAATTAGTATTATGCAGGATTTTCAGGGAAACTCCGTAAAGGAAGATGGCCCGGGGTGGCATATTTCCCTGTTGCACTTCCTAGAATTATCTTCCCTGCTGTGTGGACAATAAAGGTGGTAGCTAGAGCTCCAGCAGCCATCTTACGCAATGAGGTAATTCTAAGGACAGAATTCCAGTACTAGGATAATGAAGCAAAAATGAGAAGGTGCTTAGATACCTATCCACAGGTACCACACCTTCCCTTGAATTCCTGCCTCAGGACTTATTTTATATAAGAGAGGAATAAACATTTTTCTCACTACCACTCATTTTATTTCTGAGATTGGTTTCTAAACAGCTGAACTAAATAGCTAATGATAAAATAATTTTGAATGAACTAAATAACTGGTTAAAAATGTTGAGTAAAAATGAAATACAGCATTTTACCTCGAGTATATACTTTTTTAAATTTTAGAACTTATTCATTTTATAAATTAGAAATGTCAACTCATATTTTAAAATCCACATTCATTTTATTAGTAGGAATGTTTATTTTAGTACTGTATGTAATGTGTTGTGAAGTAACCATTCATCTCTTGCAAATTTATTTTTTTAATCTTAGGACTTTGTCATGAGTTTATATGAACTCTTCATACGATATGAATGTGCTGTGAAAAGTAAACCATGATACCACATCAATTTCTTCTCATCTGTTTTTATGTATATTTGAGAAATCTATTGTTTTTGTAACATTTTATATATGTATATTTCCTTCTAATTTTTTGTAATTCTTCAGAGAAGATGTGTTCATCACCCCTACAGAGAACTGGCAAATATTCACATTTATTTACACTTGCTTCCATAAGATTCATTTTGAAATTTGAATCCACCTGAGGCTGAATTTTGTAAATTGTTTCTCTGAATTGAATTTTTTTCATTTGATTTTAAAGTGTCTTTGTACATTAAATAGAGCAAATAACCAGATCTTGAATCCTGGGTCTTGCTAATAAATTTCTGAACGGGAATATATTTGAATTCCTCATCGGCAATATTGGGAAGAGTTGGGATTACACATGTGAAGTATTGTGACTAGCTCATACTCTTTAGTTTCATATAGTCCATTACCTACAAACTGAGGATTTTAGTGCGTTCATGAAAAATAAGTTGAAATCAGTTATATTAGCTAAATGTTACTTCAACTTATTTCTGGATTGTTTCTAAAATTTCAAGTAAGACTGGATTTGAAAACTTACATCTTTAATTTGTACTTTTCTGAGGTGCATGTCATTTAATTTTTTGGTTTTCAAATCAAGTTATATGTTCTTTATTTTTATGGAGCGAAGCAGGTTTCACTACATTCACTGCGGTACAAGAATGGAACAAATAACTGCATAGTTAATTCTCTTTCTACTGGATAAGTTTTCCCACTGTTTTCTAAAATTTTTGGATATGATTTATGCTTATTCCCGGGAAATTGGCAAGGTTTGCTGGACTCTGAATTTAGTGGAAACATTTAACTGAAGAAAGCTTCTGAGAGGTAAAACATTCATTTTTCTTTGCATTTAGTTCCCAAATGGAGACAAATAGCTTAAAAGCAATATTAACCTCGATGTGCTTCGTCTATTTATCTTCATAAGGAACGGCCTGAAAACAAGAAAACAAAGCCGATAAAAATGATTTTATTTAATCACGCAAGTATATCTCACCAAAAGTCTTTAGTTATTTCCTTAGGGCTTAATTCTAAGCTCTGTAACTCATGCACAAATTCTATGGATGTCAGTGGGAACTGTGCATGTGGAACTCTGGGCCAAATTTGGTTGTCATGGATGAATTAGTCAAAGAGGGCATTCGATCAATTTCTTAAAACATAAAGTACTCTCGTTCTGTAATCCTTTTCCATCTTTCCAAATTTATTGACCTAATCCAGTAATAATTATTGAATCTCCGTAATATACATCAAACCACAATTTCATGCATGTATCATAGAGTCGCTGGCCTTAAAACATTTACCTTTCCACATAAATGTTAATAATCTTGCAGCAATATTTCATCCTAGCAAGAAGAGAGTTTTGTGGCACACCTTGAGACAAGGTCAATTTCACTTAAGGAAAAATGCTAACATTTTAAAAGTCAGCCATTAAATTGAGGTTATTATTGCATTTTCCTTATCTTGTTACAGGAAAGTAATCTCATTTCACTAGTGCCCTAGTTATTTAAATAGGTTTACAAATATTTATTCAAAGTCAAGATGTGTAAATGAAAAATTTTTATCATCTTCTAGGTTCCAAAGAAATTGTGTTTAAGAAAATTTACCTTTAAAAATGTTTATCTAGATATTTTTAGCATGTAAATTTTTCCCTGTAAGATAAAATCTTCTTCAAATGGCACGCAACTTGTTAGAATAAATACTGCTTCCCTTAGGGGCTAACCAAAGCTCTCTCTTTAGTGAGTAAACTGAAAGTTAAATTTCTTCTGTAACTTGAGCTGCAGATTGCAAATATCCACAGAAACTGCCCTTGCAGCCTCTGAAGGGAGACTCTTAGTGACTCTTACACTTTGCCTGAAGTCATTTCCTGTCCTTTTCCTCAAGTGCAGTGCAAGAGGCATCCACAGACACTGTGGGAGATTCGATTATCCTCAAATTGTAGTGAGCCATAACAATCTTTTGGAGACTTTTAAAAATGAGGATGCCCAGGCTTTGCCCTGCATCACTTTTAGTTATCTGGTCTGGTGTGGATGCTGCATTTTTACTGAGCCCTCCAGGTGGTTTCGGATGCTGTTCATTCACAGATCACATCCATGAACACTGGGATCAAGAAAGTGAAAGTTGAGTTGGCAAAAGGAAGAGTGTGGTGTGAATTACAAGGTCAAGACTGCTGTGTGCCAAGCATGGTTTGCATCAACTTGACAAATGCAGAAAAAGTTTACTGTCAAGGGAGCCTACTAACAACACCTGGCATCTAGAAGCGTCTCAATAATTGGGAATTAAACCAAATGCTACTTTTCATCAACACTGCCATGTTGTGCCAATATTACCACTCTGATATGAATAGTATCTGCTATGCTACTCCTAGCACTGCTATTTATGACTATTCTGGACTGAACTTTGTCCCCTCCAATTTCCTTTCTTGAAGTGCTAACCCCCAGAACCTCAGAATGTAACCATACTTGGCAATAGTGTATTTAATGAGGTGATGAAGTTAAAATGAGGTCATTAAGGTAGGCCCTAATCCAACATGACCCCCATCCTCATAAAGTTTCTGCATTTTATAAACTATAAAGTTTAGAAAGACTTTTCTGAGAGTGAAAAGGTAAGCTATTAATAATTATATCAGGATATACTAGGATAACAGGCACTTATGAAGACTGTCCTGGCAAACTGGGAGCTGTATTCATCCTAACTATAAGGCATATGGTTGTACTGTAAATACACACCTAGATTCCACCTCATGGCATTTGGCCGGAGCAAAGAGAGCCCCTCTGAAGATAAAATAAGGTAAAATAGCAAAGTCTTCATACTTCCTCACTTCAAAAACATAGTCGTTCATAATTATTATATTATTTTGCTGATCATCACTTTTTATTAACATAAAAATACACTTGGGGAACTTCCAGTCATGGCAGAGAGTAAAGTGGTGAGGGAAACCCTTTCACATATCACACTAGGAAATTTGGATAACATTTCAACTGCGATTGAAAGGTCCTGGAAAGCATGCCGAAGCGGATGGATTGTTGAAAAACTGCAACTGGAAGAGGCAAGAATTGAGAGTTTAAACTGTTCTTGCCAAAGCACACTTCCAATCCCCAGGATTACTGGGTAGAAAACCACACACAGGCTTACTCTCTTGGCTTGAGATCACGGCAAAGAGAGTTCAGGAATGGAAAAGCCGCTGAAAAGTATCTAACGCCAGGCCGAAGTCAATGAAGCTTTTCTCCCCCTTAAAAAGCCGTTATGGAAAGCGCAAGGATTGTGAGTTTCTAGTTTTCTTGACCAAGCACCCTTCCTAAATGTAGCCTTTCTTAATTGGTTAAAGATGACAGAGAGAATGTAGTATTGGAAGAGAAGTTGGAAGTTTAAGGGGGAGATTCTAGAAGCGTGAGAAAAAAAAAAGACCAGATCCCTAAACCTGAATTATAAACTCTGCCCAAACTCCAGGCAGCCCCCTAAACGCCGTGTTTGCAGGGAAGACCTGGGGGGCTTGGTGAGGGGTGCAGGAGGCAGACTGACACCAGAGAGACATTTTTCTCGGAAATACTTTGTTTCACTGGGAGAAATTTTGTGAGTTTTCTGCTTCTTAAATGAAAGGCATTCTCTAATCTGTGCACAGCTCAGGTGGCAGAAAACCAGGTTTCTTGGATTGAGGTGTCAGAAGACAGAGTTGGAAGTTGGAGAAGTGGAAACTTAGGAGGATTTTCCAAACGCAAGGAATCCGCTGAGAGTGTGAATCACAAAATTTGAAGGTAAACTGCCCAAATGCTCGAATGATCACCAAACTCTACAAGTACAAGCACAGGGAAGATGCACAGGGGACCAGACTGAATAAACAAGCACTGTTTGAAGTTTGAGCCCAGAGAAGTTAACTGCCTGTTTAGAACTAAACAATTAAACAAGCATCCTTTATTGGTATGGTGAATACACAGCCAACACTGAAACACACATGAGGAAATGGGGGTGGCCAGAGTGTGCCCATGAGTACAGCCCAGGATAAGACGCCCTGTCCTCCCTGTCTTGTCATCAAAAGCGTTGGCTCTGGAGCAAAATGCCTGCTTCACAATTGACTAGCTGTTTGAACTTTAGGAAACTGCTTAACTTCTGTGCTCTGCTTTTTCATCTCTAAAATGGCAATAATAACAGTACTTCCTGTTTTGGGCATTTGTGGGGATTAAATGAGTTAATACACATCAGGCACTTTTAAACAAAGTGCATCATGTTAGCTATTCTGACAATCACAGCATTGTTGAGGATGACAATAATACAGTCCTTCCTCCAACACTTACATGCAATCCCAGGGTTAAGGAGGAGTGGTTGTAGGGAGCGATCTTGAATTTATTAAAAACATTCTGAATTGGCTTTGATTATGCTAAATTGCAAAGTAACAGAATAGCAGCACAAAATGTAGTTACATGGAAAAAATTATATTTATCCTTGTACAGCTATATTAGTTTGTTCTCATGATGCTAATAAAGACATACCCAAGATGGGGTAATTTATAAAGGAAAGAGTTTTAATTGACTCACAGCTCCACAGGGCTGGGGAGGCCTCAGGAAACTTACAATCATGGCAGAAAGGGAAGCAAACACGTCCTTCTTCACGTGATGGCAGGAAGGAGATGAGCGAGTGCCCAGAGAAGGGGGAAGCCCCTTGTGAAACCATCAGATTTCCTGAGAACTCACACACTATGAGAATAGGATGGGGGAAACCACCCCCATGATTCAATTTTCTCTACCTGGTCCTTCCAATGACTTGTGGAGATCGTGGGAACTACAATTCAAGATGAGATTTGGGTGGGGACACAGCCAAACCATATAAACAGCTGAATTAGATTTGTGTCTCCTGCTTACACACCCACATATATGCATACTTGCATACACTCTCATGTGTGCTGTTAGCTCACACAGGGTATATTGGATATCTTGCTTTTTTGATCTATTTTATAAGTAGTTTCATTGTAATCTGGCTGGCTTTTTTAATCCAAAAATTCAGGAAGGATTTTAAAATCTCTAACTTTTAAGGCTTTTTCCTTTCCTTTTATAAAAATAAATTTCTAATATTGCTGAATTCTGGTCAGGGAATGCAGTTTGCAAAACACATGAAAATAATTTCAAATCCACTTAGTTATTTTAGGGTTAAACTTCTCATGTAATTTTTAAATTTTTTCTTCCATGTTCACTCACGCACTCAAATTTTTGCCGCTACTTCCTGTGGATATCTTGCCTCTTAAACATGGGGATAAAGTGATGAATAAAACAATTTCTCTTCTTAAAGCTCTCACAGGGCACTAGAGACAAAGACAGGAAACTTTTAAAGTAGAAATCCTAGCAACATTAGATTTAGGCAGAAGGGTACAGTAATAACAATTAAATGCAGAGTCATCAGTTGAAGAACTGGAAAGGTAGATATATCAGGGCTTCCTAAAAGAAGTGTTATTTAAGCAGCATCTTAAAGAATGGTAAGTCATTTTCTAACACAGAGTGGAGAAAGGAATTCTAGGAACAATGAAGAATATGTATAAGGTTACAGTAGCATAAAGAATAAGGCAAATTCAGTGAATTGGAAGTCATTCCAAATTTTTAAGCATAGTGGAAGTAAGAAGATCAGATCTGATGGGAAGACAAGCTTGAGATTGTATTTTGATTTAGTTCATGTGCAGTGAGAGCTTGAAATAAGCCTCTTAGGTGAACATTGAGGAAAAGGAATAGAGTTTCAGCACACCTGAAAGAGGACTGGGGGACTGGTTTGCAGTGCCAGGGGAGGGCATACAGTGTGGGAGTGCATGTGAAGCCTTGGGAAAGGTCAGATATTCAGAGGATCCGAGGCTTACTCCAATTCCTGGTCTAGGTTGATCATGACTTTATTAACAGAGATGACATTTTTTATGAGAGAGTATAAGCTGAGAAGGAGAAGGAAAAGTCGGTTCCTGTACACATAGGCTTCAAACTTCCTGTGGGATAGCTCCATGGTGCTGTCAGGTGGGAGACTGGGAATATGACTTTGGGATTCCAAGTTTGAATTCTGGGCTGGTAACTTGTGCTTGGAAAAGACTGAAATTCTGCCAGTGCATTTATGTGCAGTGAGATGATCAGACTTAGAGAGCAAAAGACAGAGGCCTAGGAGGCTGACTTAATTTAAGGGATGGCCAAAGAAGAGGGATTTGGTAAACATAACTGTATAAGGTAGGGTTCCCCAGAGAAACAGATACAACAGGCTGTATATACACAGACACATACAGTCATGTGTCCCTTAACGATAGGGATACATCCTGAGAAGTAAGTCCTTAGGTGATTTTGTCATGCGAGCATCTCAGAATGTACTTACACGAACCTAGATGGTATAGCCTACTATACACCTAGGCCATATGGTAGGGCCTATTGCTTCTAGGCTAACAGCCTGTATAGCATGTGACTCTACTGAATCCTATAGGCAATTGTAGCACAATAGTAAGTGCTTGTGTCTCTCAATATAGAAAAGATACAGTAAAAATACAGCATAAAATATGACAAATTTTACAGTATCTTTATAGGCATTTACCCTTAATGGAGTCGCAGGACTGGAAGCTGCTCTGGCTGAGTTAGCAAGTGAGTGGTCAATGAATTGGGTGAATGGCCTAGGGCATTACTGTACATTACTGTAGACTTTAGAAACACTATACACTTAGGCTACACTGAATCTATAACAAAAATTTTGTTTCTTCAATAATTAATTAGCTTACTGTAACCTTTTTACTTTATACACTTTGATTTTCTAATTTTTTGACTTTTTGACACAATGCATTGTACAGCTGTACAAAAAAATAATTTTTATTCTTTTCTTTTCTTTTCCTTTTTTTTTTGTTTTGTTTTTGAGACTGAGGTCTTGCTCTGTCACTGAGGTTAGAGTACAATGGCACAGTCACAGCTCACTGTAGGCTTAAATTCCTGGGCTCAAGCCATCTTCCTGCCTCAGTCTCCCAAGTAGCTGGGACTACTCTCCGTGTGCACCACCATATTCAGATACTTAAACAATTTTATTTTGTAGAGACAGGATCTCATTATGTTGCCCAGGCTGGCCTCACACAATCCTCTCACCGTAGCCTCCCAAACTTTTGGGATTATAAGCATGAGCCACTGTGCCCAGCCCTGTTTCTTTATATACTTATTCTATAAGCTTTAATTATTAAAATTTTTTATATTATTTTTTACTTTTAAAATTTCTTTGTTAAAAATGAAGACACAAACACACACATTAGCCTAGTCCTAGACAGGGTCACGATCATCAATACCACTCTCTTCCACCTCCACATCTTGTCCCACTAGAAGGTTTTCAGAGCAACAACAAGCATGGAGCTGTCATGTCCTCGGGTACCAATGCCGCCTTCTAGATACCTCCCGAAGGACCTACCTGAGGCTGGTTTACAGTTAACTATGTTTTTAATAAGTAGAAAGAGTATACTCTAAAATAACAATAAAAGGTAAAGTATAGTAAATACATAAACCAGTAACATAGCCCATTATTATCATGATCAAGTAGTACTTAGTGTACATAACTGTATGTGGTATTCTTCTATATGACTGGCAGTGAAGTAGGTTCGTTTACAGAAGCATCACCACAAACATGTGAGGAGTGTGTTGCCCTACCCTGTTAAGATGCCTACCACATCACTAGGCAATAGGAGCTTCTCAGCTTTATTATCATCTTATGGGACCACCGTCATCTATGTAGTCTGTCATTGACTAAAAAATCATTATGTGGCACATAACTGTATATATACATATGTCTATACACGCATGCACACACACACACACACACGCACATGCACACACATACACACACACACACACAGAGAGAGAGAGGGGTTTACTTGAAGGAATTGGATCATGTGATTTTTGAAGGCCGGCTTGTCCAAAATCTACAGAGTAGTCTAGCTGCAGACCCAGAGAAGAGTTGCTTTTGGAGTCCAAATGCAGTCTCCTGGAAGAATTCTCTTCCCCTCGGGAGAGATGAGGCCTTTTTTGACTAAGGGTTTTAACTGACTGGATGAGGCCCACCCACATTATGGACAGTAATTTGCTTTTGCATTATTTTTTAGAAAAACCTTCTTAGAAACATCTAGAAGCATGTTTCAGCAAACACCGAGTACTATGGCCCAACCAAGTTGACGCACAAAATTAACTATAACAAAAACTGAGGACAATTCAATAATGAAGACAGAGAAATAGGTAGAGAGAGATTTCGCGAAGCAAAGAGAGGAAAGGATTTCAAGAAAAAAATCAGGCGGCCCAGAAGATTTTATGTAGGATGTGAACTGAAAATATGCTACTGGACAAAGCAATAGGAAATCATCCTGGGGAAATAACTTTTTGGCTTCACAGAAGCTAAAAGGAAAGACACTGAGAAGCTAATAGGAGGAGAGAAATTTGGAGACACTGTATGCTAATTATACCCACTAGAAATTTAGCTTGTGAATAAAAGAAAAGCGACACAGTGATGGCCAACGGGTGAATAGGATGATGAGAATCTGCTTTCTGCTATGAGACTTAGAAGGAAATAAAATAAATCTGCTAAGATTAACACCTTGGCTGATGATAGTAAAAGTGACTACAGCTCAACAAGTTAACACTCTAGGTGTAATTGCGATTTAATAGGGATTCATAGAAACACTATACTCTCATCCTGAAGAGTGATTCTCTAATAGTGAAATTTCAGTGGAAATTGCAGGGGCGGGGGATATTTGGAATGCCTATTGATCTCATGTCAATAGAACAAAGCCACACAGTTAGCTGCCATATCTGCAAGGCAGGTGGGGTGAGAGATGCCGTAAAGCATACATGAGACTTTTTAAATATTTTTTACCATTTCTTAAATTATTTTTCATTACTGGTTAATGCTGCATCCTATAAAAATATATATTTTAATATTCATAAGCAAATTCTTCTTTTATTAAAAATAATATTCTCATTTGTTTTGCATCTTCTTATATCCAACCTTTTCAGAAGGTCTACACAAGGTGGAGGGGAGAAGATAGGAATAAAAAGCTTTAATGACTGGGAAAAAAACACTGTCATAGGCAAGATCAAGACTTAGCTTTTAATATTCAGGCCAGGCTTTCTTTTACAAAATCTATTCCAGTCTAAGATAAAAAAATAGATACACCATGGATACACAATATCCACAAAAGTCTATCTCTTTCTTATGATGGCCAATTATTCTGATTTATGCCATAAAATAAATCATACGATCTATACATTGTTTTAAATTTCTTTGAAAGCCTGAACACCACTAAAAGGGGAAAACTCTGTAGTTTGAGACCCAGATCTTCATGCCATAAATAAATGCAAAGTATAAAATGTCTTCCATCCTATGATCTCATAAAGAATATAACACATTTTTTGGTCATTGCCACAGAATATAAACTTTGAAATGCTGGAAAAAGCACATCTAATTTGAAGCAGGGAAGTAATCTCACTTGTTCCACTTGAGTTGGACAACCAGGTGCTTTGCAGCATTTAAAGAACCTCCATTCAGTATAATGGGTTGGGGTCACTTCATCTAATGTATCTCATTATATTGAGGGAATATAATTATTTCAGTGGCTTGTTTTCAACTTAAGAATGGGAACTTTCAATGTATTAAGGAAACTAGTGTCAGTTTGCTCTCAGTATCTGATGCAGTATCAGCTCATGGGATTTTATTTTTCGAAAGACTTGGATTTGGAAGACAGTTAAAAATAAGACCCAATATCAAATAATTTATTACCCAAACCTTCTGATTTAGAGATTTGAGTAGAAACGCGGGTTTTAGTGTTTTAGATTTCCTAGCCCCTTCTGGGGCCTGGAGCGACTAAGAGCAGTTTATCTCTGGTATGGGTTATGGAGGTCAATGGTCAAGGCCTAACTTGGCCTTTTCTAATGGGTAGGGTAGCTGTAAAGAACATTAATAGCTGTGTAAACAGGAAGGATTTGTATGTGAGATTTCATTTCATCTGTACAACAGTCCCATGCACTGGGTACATCTAAGTTTGGACCATGTGAAGTTATTGCTTTGTAAGTCGAAATTGTAGAATATTGGCAATTTATGTAGTTCAGATTAAAGGTATTCTCACCTTAACAAAGAAACTGGGACCCACAAGATTTAAATAATTTACTCAAGGTCAGATCACTAGCATCGTACACAATAACATAACAAACTGGATTTTCTTTTTTTCACTGTGCCATTCACTTTCTTAGGAAAATTAGCTTCCAAATATTTGGAGATCCAAATGTCTCAAAATCTGCAGATACACATTATTTCTATTCTGTGTTTAAAAGTAGCTCAATCAAGTATGTCAAAGGGACACAGGAGCCTCCTGAAAGAGCCCCTAAGGCCCAAAGCTAGAACAATTTGAGCAACAAAATAAAGTAGCATTGGATTATAACCCAAAGTATAAAATATGTGTCCATTAGTACAAACTGGTCTTAATAAATGATTGAATAAATAATAAATGGGGGAAAATTGACAAATCTCCTGTGTAGGATGGCAAGTAATTTATATAGTTACTCTGCCTCTCAAGGAGGTGGAGAATAACGCCCGGCTCCTTAAATGAGGGCTGTGCATAGAGATTGTCTTTAACTTTGCTGTGGAAAAGCCTGACAAACACTACCTGAAGTCAGATGATCAAGGTTAACGTCAATGGTGATAAGTCATGCTGATAGTATATACCCTTGCTATGATGTGATGAGAGCGGCACTTTATCTCTGTGATCTTCTTCACACAAACTCATAACCCCAGTCTAATCATGAGAAAAACATCAGACAAATCCCTCCTGAAGGACATTCTGCAAAATACCTAATACTCTTCAAAACTGTGAAGGTCATCAAAACAAGGAAAGTATGAGAAACTCAGAGCCAAGAGGCGCCTGAGGAGACCTGACAACTAGTTGTAGTGCGTGGTATTGTAGACGGGCAGGATGCCCAAGATCATACATTATTTTTAACTACAGTCCATAGTTAATTCAGACTTTTCTGGGTTTTAACCTAATGCCTTGGGACAGAAGCAGGACATTAGATTAAAAACCAGAAAAGTCTGAATAAAGTGTGGACTATAGTTAATAATAATGTATCATACTGGGCATTAATGTAACCAATGAACCACACTAATGAAAAATGCCAATAATAGGGGAAACTCGGTATGGGGTGTATGGGAATTTTCTGTACTATCTTTGCAACTTTTCTATAAATCTAAGTCTATTCAAAACATTTAAAATATTATTTGAAGAGTAAGAAGCAGCCAATCATTAGAGCATAATCGCCTAGTACGTACATTTGAACACGTCATGATCATAAAAATGTATACAATTTGATATTTGTTTCCTGGTACGGAAAGACAGTGCGCTTATATATTTTTAATAGCAATCAAAAACAATTATTTTAAGGATTCAAGCAAAATGAGAAAAGGTCATTCTGAATACAATATGTTTTAAGCATGTATATTTGTTATAGAACTTAGGTTTGACAACTCAGAGTGATATGAATTTTCTAAAAATCACTGGTAAATGTCACCAATATATGCAGGCATTTCAAAAGAACATAAAGATTGATTAAACCATTAGCAATACACAAGTGCTTTATTATATCATAAAGTAAAATATTGAGCATAAATAAAAATATATTCATGACATGAATTCCTCAGAGAATTCTTTCCTAGTTCTATGCTTACTCTCCTTATCTATCTACAGGTTGTTCAGAGGAACTTGACACTCAATACCGAGAGTAAAAAGATATTCTCTTCATAGTGACATGGAAAAGTGCTGGGCTATTAACCAAGTCAAAATTATTACATATTATTTAAAGAATTAGACTATTTTCTATTAAATTAGCCATTTCAAAAATTAAAATAATGCAGAAGTTGAAATAGTGCAAAAATTGAAATAATGCTACAGTGTTCTGGCTACAAGCATTTATAAAGACCTCAACTTCTTTGTTTTTAAATAATGATATTCAAAGTTTATTTGCTCACTGTGACAAATTCTAATGCCCTCACAGTCCAGCACAGGAATAAGAGTCTAGTCCCATGGTTATTTTTTCAGGGTTTCTGTTTCCTACACTGTATGTGAAATGCTTTTCAGATTGTTTAGTGAATTTAGACTTAGGAAAGAAACTGAATACTTTCAACAACTCCACAAGGTACACTTGAGAACATATCTTCAGAAACCTCCAAAATAATCAGAATGGCCAGTAAGACTTCCTGAAAATGCAGATGAAGCTTGATTATGTATAAAACTCTTTGATATAGAAATGCTTAAAATTTATCAAGTAATGTTGCTGAAGAATGCCATGTATTCCATTGCTGATATTCTTCTGCTTAAAAAATCCAGGAGGCATTTATCTCAAATGCAACACATTCCCCTTTATAAAACATCTTTAGAATGTAGTCATTTCATATCATCTATCACCCCTGTCACAATTTTCTTAAGATTTCTAACCTCTCAAACTTACTTCTCTTATTACAGACCACATGATTTATGAGTACGGAGAGTTATAGAGACAGCTGTGAGATTAGCATTGTAACCTATCCCAGATCACCTGAGAAACTGTTTCTTCTGAAATATACTGTCACATGGAAATGGAATTACAACATATTTTGGGGGCAATTCTGGCATGTGCTTTTAAACTTACTCGTTCAATTGTAAAGAAAAATAGAGTAGAAATAGAAAAAATCCTGCTACATTTATTTGCTTTGACTTCCTGTAAAAATAATGTGGAGGTTTAATCAACAATTTATCATAATAAGGTAGAATTTCACTTATCTAACATCTTACAAATTTTCTATAAATAATACATAATTACAGAAGTCATTAAGAAAGGAAACATGACTAATTTTAATATTCCATTGGAAATACATTAGAATCCGTCCTTTTGTTAATGCTTTTGTGCTACAGGAATGTTTTAAGCTTCAAGAGAAAGATGAAGTGTAACAGTACGTTTTGATTTGATATTAAGTGTTAAGTACCTGAGGAGAAAACTGTGAGAATGTGTTGCTTAAAAAAATTTATAGGGTGATATTTTAGAAATAGAAATATAATAGATTTATGGCAACTCCTTACAACATTTTTTTTTCCTAAATGCTCACAACAGATACCAACCAAAGGTCTGCAAATTGTTTATTATTCCTGAGTCTTTCTGGTGGAAACCTAAAATAGAACACCTGGCTCCACTAGAAATAGCTCTGATCTTTCTCGAAGAGAGAGATGCTGGATTCCAGGCAAGGAGTGTACTGAAGATGAAGAGTAGCCTGACTGAATGAATAGCTTTTGCCTACAAGCGTTAGCCACCCTCCAAACTATCACCTGTGTCTTTGCTACTCAAAGTGTGGTCCACAGGCCAGTGGCAGCAGCAGTACCCGGGATCTCCTTACAAACAGAAAATCTCAGGCACCAGCCCAGCAAGATTCCCAAGTGCTTTGTATTCACATTGAAATGTGAGAAGGACTGACCTGTACCGATCCTGGTTATTCTCCCTGCCTACATATTGGAATTAACTTTGGATATTTAAAAAAATACTGGGGTTCAGGCCTCACCCTAAGACAATGACGGAAGTTCAGAGAGTTTAAGTGAATTTCCCAACATCACACAGCCAGCTCTGAATCTTCCACAGAGCCAAAGCTTTCTAACTTATGCCTTACCTGTAGTACTTCCCCCATTCAATTTTAGGAAGTTCAGATTTTTTCTGAAGGTTTTACAATTCTCATCTTTCACTGAATAAAGATTTTGGGAGTTTGTCTGCTATTAACTGGTAACATCAATTTGAATTATTTTTTAAGAACCGTCTCATAGTTGTACCTGATGCAAACTAGATTGGTTTTACTTCACTTTCCAGTATAGACTGCACTTTGAATAATGAATTATGAATAAATATCATCCATATGACTATATTCTGTGTTTTTTGTAGTAACGATATTAAAAATCACAATATATTCTGCAGCAAAACCCACAATGATTAAATATAATAAAGCAGTGAAATGACAATGATTGTGATTGCTGAGAAAAACAACTGTGACAGTGTATCTTATGTGTCACCCTAACTTGGCTGCTGGATGCCCACATAGCTGCTCTGTGAGGGCGTTTCTGGAAGGGGATAGCATTTGAATTAGTAGAGGAGTAAAGAAAATTCCCCCTCACCAATGTGATGGGCATGACCTCATCCACGGAGGGTCTAAACAGAACAAAAAGTCTGAGGAAGTGCAAATTCTTTCTGTCTCTTTCTCTCTTCTCTCTCTCTTTTTTTTTTTTTGAGATGGAATGGAGTTTTGCTCTTGTTGCCCAGGCTGGAGTGCAACGGCATGATCTTGGCTCACCACAACCTCCACCTCCCAGGTTCAAGCGATCCTCCTGCCTCAGCCTCCCAAGTAGCTGGGATTACAGGCGCCGGCTACCATACACAGCTAATTTTTGTATTTTTAGTAGAGACAAGGTTTCACCATGTTGGCCAGGCTAGTCTCGAACTCCTGACCTCACGTGATCCACCTGCCTCGGCCTCTCAAAGTGCTGGGATTACAGGCATGAGCTCCCTCTCTCCTTGAGCAGGGTCATTTGTCTCTCTTGTCGTGGGACATCAGAGCTCCCAATTTTTGGGCCTTTCGACCCCCTACCCCAGTTCCCAACCCCAAACTAAATTACACCACTGGCTCCCCTTGTTCTTCAGTTTGCAGATGGCTTATGGTGGGACTTCTCAGACCCCATAATCACATGGGACATATTCCCATAATAAATATCTCAAATCAATCTCTCCCAGTGTCTCCCCTGGCCGTGTGTGTGTGTGTGTGTGTGTGTGTGTGTATGTGTATATATATATATATATATATCCTATTTATGTGTGTATATATATATATATATATATCCTATTTATGTGTATATATATATCCTATTTATGTATGTATATATATATATCCTATTTATGTATATATATATATATATCCTATTTATGTATATATATATATATATATATCCTATTTATGTATATATATATATATATATATATATATATCCTATTTGTTTGGTTTCATTGGAGAACTCTGACTAATACAACAAACAAATTAACAAAAAATCAGTTAAGAAGGTAGAAGTCTACTCTTTTATTATATGCTTAATTACCCAGAATAAGAACCAAGCCGTGCTGATTTGTGTAACTTCATGATGGTGGAGGGGATGGGGGACTAGATTTGTTCTAAAATCAACCAGTTTCTGTTGAGTTTTTATGCCCAGATTAATTGTCTGTGTGCCTATATCCAGAGATGTGGTAGTGCAGATGCATAGTTCCTACCTGTTGACATTTGCTTTAAACATATCCAGCTTAATCATACAGTTTACTGTGCTCTTCCCTCCCAGTTTTACATAAATTATAATGCATCACATCTGGAGTGACATGGAGAGAATAAACTATGTGAGCTCAACATCTACTGACTGTCTTGACCCCAAACATTTTCCATCGCTACCTACTTTCCTCCAGAGTGGATATATTCAGGCAAACCGAGGCTGGCTGGATGGAGGATTAGAGGCTGCTTCCTCTTTCTTGCCACTGAGGTCTGAACCAGCTGAGTGTCCCTTTGCTATCACTGTAATCCATCTTATTTAAGGTGGAGCATTTGATTCTTCACCACCAGGCCTCCCTTCCACTTCAGGAAATAATCCTCTTTCAATCCCCTGCTCATTGAAATAAAAATACCATCTCATATTAATACCATCTTTCCTGAAGAAGCTCAAATCATTTTTCAGATATTTCTCTAATCCTCACAGCATTCCTATAAGGTAGGTAATGTCCATACAACAACTCTTCTCAACCAAGTCAGAATGATTATGCAAGGGTGTTAGGTGCCCACGGGTATTATTGAACTGACTTTCATTTTCCCAAAAAATATATTTACTGGGGATTGAAGCAGTGCATTTATTTGAAAAAATACATATATATATATATATATATTTGGGCTTAAGGATAAAAATTTGACTTGGAATAATGACTGTGTTGTCCATAGTATTTTGACACTGATACAGATACATGGCTTCTAGCAAGATACAGTATAACTCATTTGGATACTGTGAGTGTAAATTTCTAAATTGGCAGGTGTTTATCGGATTGAAAATATTAGGGATATTTTATGGATTCTATGAAAGAAAATTGTGGTATAATCATTAAATAAAAATCATCTTTTCTGAAAAAAGTTGTGATTACTATAAGGGAAAATAACTTAAAAATGCTTAGAGTGTTTCATTTGGAGATACGATTGCTATATATAATGACCCAATAATTTGATCTTTAGGCATAATATGTATCTTTACTAAGACTAAACAATAATATGTGAATTACAATTACATTTCAAAAGATTTGAATTGATCAAAGAAAAAATATCTATTAAGTAGAGCATTTTAGGCATGTTCAAAATATATTGTTAGGTAATATCCAAAAGTTAAACCAAAGACAACCTTTTCTAGTATAGTGTAAAGATAATAATTTTAGTAACACACATAGTGCTGGCTATCGATTAGCATTCTCAGCACATTATTTCATTTCTTCTCCTAAACAACAACCATCATCCTCTGTCCAGAAGAGAAAATTAAGGCCTCGGTTCAATCACTAACTTAAGGCAGTAGACTGCGATTTGAACCCATGCTGTCTAGTTATCGAACGTTCATTCTCTAATCCTACTGCTCTGTGTATACTTTTACTGTATACCTAAAGTGTAAGCCTCTCTGTAAGGACATTGTTTTTAAATTAAGTAATGTTAAGAAAGCGTTATAAAGTGGAAAGAGTAGCTATAGTTGATTGCAGAATATCCTTCCTTTTTGAGGAAGGAAAGCTAGATAAATCCAATGTGCATTGTGTGGACTATTGTTCACAGGTGGTGACAATTTCTTCAAAGGCCCCTTAGAGTTCTACCATGCTGTCCCCATGTAGCTTCTGTTGGTGGACAGCTCCACCTCTTCTTGACATCAGCAAGTGATATCATTATATTCTCAAGGGGAAGACTGAAAGTTTGGATGAATAGTATTAAAAACGAACTAACAAACAAAAACCCCAACTGTCTTTTGTTCCACAATGTGGAAAATGAAAATCTCTGTGAATGGCAATTTAGAAGTAGTAATACTTTAAATGTCCCCTTTAAAATAACAGATCTGTCAAGGATTAGGAACAGAAAAATTTAACAAATTTAAATTATAAATAAAAATATTTGTTGACATGATTAAAATATAATTTTCTTTAATAAAATTAAAATAACAGAAGTAGCCATTATTATTTAATGTGAACTATATTCCAAGTACTGTGTTAGCTCTTCACGTGTATGATAAAACATTCCCATAAAGTAGGCACACTTATTAAGTTGTGCCTACTCATTCTCTAATTTTCTGTACCTTTAGACTTTTTTTCTTTAAAAAATCAATGCCTCTCTGCACTGGGATAGATTATAAATACTACTTTTAAAATGACCGAAATAAGATATAATCTTTATGCCATCCAATTGTGTTAAGAGGAGACCTATAGATGACAGAGTGGTGAGATGTTTCTTACTGTGGAAAGTTTCCCCGATGAGCTCGGTTAAACTAGTGCCCTCCCTGTGGAAATAGGGAAGGTCAAAAATCATCATATCAATATAGAGATGCATAAGAAACCCTAACTACTCAGTGCTGTTATTACTGAAACAAATTTAAGAAGATTTGGGGAATGAGGATATTATAGGGTTAAAAATGTAGGCAACCACTGAGTAGCTAATGACACTAACAAAAATAATATGTATAATAATAATTTAGCGACAAAAAGGTAGAAAAAATAAATACGCGTATTAAACTTTCAAGTCCCTATCTCTCTATAGGTGTCCACTGAGCATGAATGATCGGGGTTGGCCAAAACCATCTATTTTTTGTTTTGTTTTTTAACTTTTGTTTTAAGTTCAGGGTACATGTGCAGGTTTGTTACATAGGTAAACTTGTGTCATGGGGGTTTGTTGTACAAAAGCCCATCCAAACGGTTGAAGGAAAGAGTTGAATAGATCTGTGTGAGTAACCAGTAGGGGATCCAGAGTGGCTGTGTCTGAGATAACAGGTCATTCAACACCCATTAGTGAATGCCTGCTAAGGGAAAGGTACTGTGCTAGGCTTTGGGAACACAAGGACAAATCCTGTGTCCATGAGAAGTGTGGCAGTGAAAAGAGACTCTCCAAAAATAATTCTAACATGAAGGCAAACTATAGGGATGCATACTGCTTATGATGGGAAGGATATTCACACTATAGCCGGGGCGCCAGAGACGGTTACCAGGACGGATGATGGATGCCTGAGCTGGGTTTTAAAGGAGAAGCAACATGGGATCTTGCTGTTGGAAGATAGGCCAATCTCAGAAGAGGCTTGCAAATGTACATAAATGATGCACCCGCCTGGATCGGATGGAGGCTTCTACCGTCTGCGGCTTCCAGAATTCTAGAGACATTCCTCTGACAACTTTATTTCCAATGCCCTTGACATGTATTTATGCAGCTTGTACTAAGTCAACCAAAACTGAGATTCCGTGAGCTATTAATGACTATAGACACACTTTTCACGTAGTTTGTTTTTTTAATGTGTTTTCAACATGAATTGATTTTTTTCCCCTATAATCTTGAACAAACTTAGTTCAAGCAAATTTAATACTGTTTCTGGGTTTAGATATAGTCGAGACCTTGTTGCAGGCATGGTAGATAAGGAAGGGGGTGGGAAAAAGTACATGTCAGCATAGGCAAATTTCTAAGCCACTGGTCTGGCAGACAGCCTGTGGGTATCACATAGCACGTAACCTTTCTATGTGATTAGAACTATGCGTGGGAGCTGTCCATGTCACTCGCCCTTCCTTCGAGTGACGACTCTAAAATCAGTTACTCCATGAATACTGAGAACTGCCATGGTACAGCAACTCTGAATCCTGTGTTTAAGAAGTGCCCAGATTCCAGCAGGCACTTGCCGTTGATAAGGCAGGCATAGTAATCAATTACAGGTATCTGCTGAGTTTCTCTCATCAGCAAAGGCAGTCTTTTTTGACCTTGCAATGCAAACACATCATCTCTTATCTTTAGATCCTGGGGAGAATTTCTGGTTCACTGCAAAATCTTAACTTCAACTAAATTATATTTCTTCTAAATTAATTACTATAAAACAGTGAATTACCCAGTCTGGATTTAGAATCTAAAGTTTAGACAGGTTATTTTTGCTTGTCTATGGCTGACTCTCAGAAACTTGGTCTTTGAGCTTGCTCCAGCCCCATCTGCAAAGAGCAGACACAATTCCTGTTGCTCCATGAAGAGCTGATTCCAATCACTGGGAAGAAAAATAAAAATGCTAGTTGCAGCCAGAAAAATTTTGTTTTGAACAGTGCCCTTTACTCTTGGAAAAAAAAATGCACTGCTCACTTTTATGGTAAAACAATTTGGCATCTACTCTGTATTTGAAACTGAATATATATAAATTTGTGTGGTTATGGAGTATATACTGAATTTCAGAGTTAATTATTCACATTCTGAAGCTCATTTTTCAGAACAAAGCATATGAAATATATTTTGTTTTATAATAGAATATGTGTATATTTTTAATAGTTTAAGCCAATATGTGTTATCTAACATTGCAAGTGATTCTTACATGTAATACTAAGAGCTATGAATATGCATTACTTATTTATGGTATAAAAAAACTATTGCTGTATTATTATTATATACTTTATTATTATTTTAAAATACCAAATTAATAAATAAATCCATGTTTTAACAAGCAATTTATAAAATTCTTCAAATAAATGAAAAGTATCATTCACATTATGTAAAAAAACACAGTTGAAAATGCATAGAAAGTGCCAGTTAACTTAAATTGTGCCATTCTGCTGCTTTTCCTCTGAATCACATAAATAGGTAGCATCTTAAATAAGAGACGCATGAGCTGCTGGTGTGTTTAAATAATACCAACCTATTTGTCATAATAAGAGAGACGGTGGGATGGGGTTTCATTCTGCCACTTAGGGTAGAGTGCAGTGACATAATCATAGCTTACTGCAGCCTCAAACTCCTGGGCTCCAGCAATTCTCCCACCTCAGTCTCCCAGAGTGAAAAAAGAAGGGTATTGGCCTCAGATAAAATTGGGTTTACATCAGCCTCTCAAAGAAAGGCAAAGTAATTCAAACCAGCTCTACTTGCTTTATACTGCATGGATAACTTAGGCACTGGAGGGCTCATTTGCAAATGTTTAGTCTATCAAAAGCATGGTTAGGTTACCTTCCTCAGCAGCGTGCAGAGTAAACTAACTAATGCATACCCAGACTGCAGGTGTTGATTAGACATTTGTGCCCAAAATGAGAATCACCAAACACTGCTACTGCTAAATTGGCTCTTTTTTACTCTAGATATAGAGTTAATGAATTCTGTGGGGACCAAGAGGCTTGTAAATTTCAAATTTAAGTAAAAAAATACCAGTAGGAAAAAGTCAAAAAAATTAACTAAAAAAAAAAAAAACCTGAAAATTCAAGGACCAGATATTCACTTTTAGACCAGCTATCATAAGTTTCATACCAATAGATTAATATATTAAATTAAAAATTAGATTAAAACTCAACATTCTTATTAATTATTATCTAAATTAGTATGCCATGGTAACATTTTTCTCTTCTTAGCTTGCATTATGAGATTTACATCTATTGTTACAGAATCACGAAACATAATACATTTCCATCATGAAATACTTGTGAAATATTTCCCCCAAGTTACCTTGTTTTTCAGTAACAGTACTCATTGTCCAAAGATCTTAGCTTTCCAGTTTTGATAAGGAAACACATTAGTACTTTAATTACAATGAAAGAAGAGACACAGCAGTGATACACTCACATGGCTGCCTGTGACCAATAATATACACCATGGAAGAGAGGCTGGGATTGTGGCTGAGCCCATGCATGCAAATATTTACAATGAGAAAAGGTTGCTATGAGATAGGTGGATCCTTTCTCCTTTTCTTATCCTTTCTCTGAATGTTCTAGATTTGCCCCGGGCTGAAAAGTCTGGGAGACATTACTGTAGATTATTCACCAAAAACACAGGATAATTGGGAACTAACCAATGAGGAAATCCTTATGTATTGCTCCCTGGCATGGAGGAGCTACATCACCTCTAGCCCCCACCCAAGGAAGGGTGTCTTTGCCAAGGCCAAACATACATACTCATAACTACCAATTACCGAGTGCTTTTCACAGGTAGGAAATTCTCCCAATTCAATCTAATGTAAACTAAAAAGAGCATTTGCTTTTCCTTTTTTAATATACTTTTCTAAATATGTCACTCCTCTTCTTTCTAAACCACAGCATTACTGAATTGTCTCCACCTAGATTAACTCCACTCCACATGGCTATAGCGTCTCTTCAAGTCTAAGCTAAAGAACCATATTGGCTGGGTATGGTGGCTCACACCTATAATCCCATCATTTTGGGAGGCCAAGACAGGATTGCTTGAAGCCAGGAGTTTAAGACCTCAAGCATTCCTCCTGTCTTGGACCTGTGCAATATAGCAAAGATCTTTGATCTCTGCTCAGTTTAGGACCTGTGCAACATAGTAGGATGCTTTCTCTACAAAAATAAAAATAAAAAATAAAAAATTAGCTGGTGGTGGTGCATGTCTGTTGTCCCAGCTACTCAGGAGGCTGAGGTGGGAGAATTGCTGGAGCCCAGGAGTTTGAGGCTGCAGTAAGCTATGATTATGCCACTGCACTCTACCCTAAGTGGCAGAATGAAACCCCATCCCACCGTCTCTCACACACAGACACACACACAAAGGAGAAGAGGGAGGAGGAGGAAGAAAAGAAAGAAAAAAAGAAAATATAAATCTTCATAACTTGGGGACCAAATAAGATTGTGTGGAGGATTCCTATTCCTTGATCCTTTGGAGAGAGCCTTATACCCAAAAGAATTGGCACCCTGCATCCCAGAACCGTAGACAAACACTGCCTGTTTTCTTATCTTCAATGTAAATGATCTGTTTTTGCTTTTATAAGCTCCCTCTTCATCCTTTTGAATGGAATGAAGAGCAGCGGCAGGTTTAAGTTCAGCAAGCCACAAAAACAACGCAGGCAGAGTGACAGAATGTGTTTAAACAAAAGAAGGCAAAGCGCACTAAGTGGACATAACAAAGACAGAGCTAGAGGTGGAGAGGCACAGGCATCACTAGGAAGCAGAGGCCAGAAATGCTGGTATTGATTCTTTCTGGATCCAAGAAAAGGCGAGTGGTTTTTGTTTCATTCTCAGTGTTTTGTGTGTTTCTTCTACAGGCAGGTGACAGTAGTGTGAATGGGGCTTGCTGCACACACTGGAGTAGAGTGGAGGAGATGGAGTAGATACCATGAAGAACGTATTTCAGAGAAATGATTCCTAGATGAAAAAATATATGCTCAGGCATAAAGCCAAAAAATCAAATAAGAACCAAGGTTAGGAGGCCATCTAGTTTCGGTATTCCTGTTCTATTTTATTTGTTTTGGAAATGTGCTCAAGAGTCAGAAGTGCATTTACACAGAGTCCTGAGACACAGGTCCACTTTCAATGCAGTCTGTGTGGCCGCCTGCCTGCGAGTTACAATATACACATACTAACCTCCTGGGCACAGAGAGAAATCAGTTGCCTGCTTTTGTACAGCACTTTGGCACTTGTAGAAAGGTGTAGGTAAACAAGGCATTATCATTATAATTATGTGCTGTAATTGCCAAGGCAGTCTCCCAGAGTGAAAAAAGAAGGGTTTTGGCCTCAGATAAAATTGGGTTTACATCCAGACTTTTCTACTGATGTCTGAGTTTCTTCAAGAAAAATTTTTTATCCTGCTTATAAACCTGTTTCTTTTCAACTCTAAAATGGGAATAGGAATAGGATGAAATAAGAGATGCGTATGTAAAGTGCCTGCCTTGCAGGTGCTCGGCACGGGCAGATTG
Source organism: Symphalangus syndactylus (assembly GCF_028878055.3). NCBI lineage: Eukaryota > Metazoa > Chordata > Mammalia > Primates > Hylobatidae > Symphalangus > Symphalangus syndactylus. The sequence goes on along the minus strand of NC_072426.2, from coordinate 154,499,638 downwards.
TCTGTTGTTATTGTCATTAGTTATTCTGGATAGGAAAGATCAGTGAATAATTAAGATCTTTTTTCTTTATCAAAATGGTATTTTTATAGAATAATTGATGGATAGCAGACATTATGCACAGTACAAAATAGTTCATTCTGAAGTTACAGTGGCAATGCATCTGTCTGGAGACATAATTTTTCCTACTTTTGTGTGTTTGACATTTTACTATTCTTCAGGGAGGAAACACTTCACCAGGAATTCCATTGTTCCTGGGAATGCAGTTTCCAGTGGTATTTTTTAGTAACTCAAAGATCAGGCATGTGTACAAAACCCACCATCAATAACAGAGCTGGTACTACACAGGAAGTCCTTAAAAATAAGATTTACAGTCTTCAACTCTTGGAGTGGTTCTAATCATGTAGCTCATTTTATACTTCATGATTCAATTCATCTTGATAAGCATAAAAAAGTAAAACCATAAAATAAAATATAAAATTAGTTACTTTCCAGTCCTGATTAAACACTTCTAGCCTTCTTCTTCTTCGCTTTTTTTTTTTTTTTTTTTTTGAGACAGGGTCTCACTCTGTCGCCAGGCTGGAGTGCAGTGGTGCAATCTCAGCTCACAGCAACCTCCGCTTCCTGGATTCAAGAGATTCCCCTGTCTCAGCCTCCCAAGTAGCTGGGACTACAGGCACGCACCGCCTTCCCTGGCTAATTTTTTTTGTATTTTAGTAGAGACAGGGTTCCATGTTGATCAGGATGGTCTCAATCTCCTGTCCTCGTGATCCACCTGCTTTGGCCTCCCAAAGTGCTGGGATTACAGGCGTGAGCCACCGCGCCTGGAAAACACTTCTAGCCTTCCTAAGGGGCATGCCAAAATCTGTGGGTAAGGAGTATCGTAGTTTAGCTATGTGTACCCAGAAGCTTTCAGGTAGCTCCTAGGATATTGCTACTGCAAGCTCATGATGGTGTGAGCCTTCAGTGGTATGTGTTCATTTACAACTTTGCCCCATGCTAGGAGGCTGTGGACATGTGCGAATGATCACACAGGAGCTTGTATGTTCCCTTGCTTTGTTATATTGAACACTTCCTGCACAGTTGTCACCTATAAAGTAGGAATAATAATAACTCCTTTATAGAAGAATGAAGGGATATGACATACGTAATGTTCTTGTCACATGTCTAGCACATATTGGGCGTTTCGCAGATATTGATCCCCTTCCTCCCAGTTTCTCAATCTCTCCGATATCCCACAGTCTTGTTATTAGAGTTTAGACAATTTCAAGGGATCTCATTGTAGGTAACATGTTTCTCATCAATGACAAATATTAATTTTTATAGATTTCAAATATCTTTCAAAACTCTTAAGGTTTCATCTATCTTGCCTATCTTCTGTATCATTTTATTTAATTAATATTGATAATGGTTAATGGCCTTGCCTGCTAATTCCAGTTTCTGAATAATCTGTGGGTGTGCTTTTATTTGTCTTGATTATTGGTCCAGATGATGCTATCCCCCCAATCCCCCAGAGGGTTATGCTTTTCTTTGTTGGATATGCAGAACTTAGACACCTCAATCCCAAGGATGGATCCTGGCTTGGGCTGAGTTGAAGATTTAGTTTAACTCAATTCATGTCTGCTTCCTTCCCATTCCTCAGATGTGGCCTTCCAGACTTTTGATTGAGAGGCAAGTAGATTCTTGTCCACCGAGCTCTGAAAGACTACAGGAGATTAAGTTATGCCTTCAGAATTTTGAGTTTAGCTCTTTTGGCTAATACCTCCCACAGCTTCAAATTTCCGGAGTCTTAACAGGGAACCTGGGGCATGTTTGTGTCAGGTCACCTCAATAGGATGTTTTTTCTAATTACTGCTGGAGTTCCTCATCCTCTCCTTCCACTCCAGAGCACAGCAAATGCTTCCTGGGAGAAACTGGCTTTTTGTTTGCAAGTCCTTTAGATTATTCTCCATCACAACAATCCACTGGACCACCAAAGGTTCCAGCGTTTTGTCTATGTTTGCCTAGGCCACACCCCATCTTTGACCCATACTTTGAATCTGCAAATGCCCTTAGGAAAGAAAATAACCATCAACTCGCAGGTCACGTAGTAAAGGCTCTTTCCTTTTGGAGTGTCATTTCCTCTAGTCTTTGTTGTTTCCATAGCTTTTCATTGTCTTGAAAAATTTGATTTTACTGTGAAGTATCCATTTTCTCTAGTTGTTAACATGGCTTAATATATTACACCCGGGAAAGGGAATCTCAAAGTCTGAGTCTGTGCCGTGGAAATGGTTCGCTTGTCTAGCAGCTCTTCATAAGGACTATCTCTAAAACGTCTTTTGTTCTTCCTGCGGAAAAGAAAAGGAGGCCTAAAAGAGCGGATCTAGAACTGAGCTGCTGGGAAGGAGTTACAAACTGAATGTAGGATTCGTTTCAGAGGACTATGCTTATCAGGATGAGTATCTTAAGAATGACAAGGAGGAAGTTTAAAAGGTTAGACCTTTAGGCCACAGTTATACCTCAGCACAGCAAATTCAATAGGTATTCAAATCAATAGGTGTTCATTGGGTGGTGATAATCTGTAATTACTCAATCAACAGCCTTACATTTAAACATAATCCAAGTTTAAATTTTACTACCCATAGACAGCATAGCTAAGACTGAGTTTTACAGTAAGTCTAGAAGTAGATTGATTTCAGAATAGAGGTGCACACAATAAGAGCTGGATGTGAGAGGCAGTCCTTTTAAAACATCATTGCTCCCGTTTGTCAATTTTGGCTTTTGTGCCATTGCTTTTGGTGTTTTAGACATGAAGTCCTTGCCCATGCCTATGTCCTGAATGGTATTGCCTAGGTTTTCTTCTAGGGTTTTTATGGTTTCAAGTCTAACATTTAAGTCTATAATCCATCTTGAATTAATTTTTGTATAAGGTGCAAGGAAGGGATCCAGTTTCAGCTTTCTACACATGGCTAGCCACACTGCATGTTCTCACTCATAGGTGGGAATTGAACAATGAGAACACATGGACACAGGAAGGGGAACATCACACACTGGGGACTGTTGTGGGGTGGGGGGAGGGGGGAGGGACAGCATTAGGAGATATACCTAATGTTAAATGACGAGTTAATGGGTGCAGCACACCAACATGGCACATGTATACATATGTAACAAACCTGCACGTTGTGCACATGTACCCTAAAACTTAAAGTATAATAAAAAAAAAGTAAAATTCTTATAAAAAAAATCATTGCTGCTGGTTGTTAACTGTATGCATTATAGCTTTTTTTTCCAAACACAAAATAGTAACAATAATGGTACCTGCCTCTTAGGATAATTTTGACAACTAAATTAGTTTATATATAAATGCTTAGAAGAATCCCTACCAAATTGCAAATTACTATGTTGCTTACTGTCATTATTATCACCAATATTAGCATCATCAAAAATTAATGTGATATAGTCACCAGAATTTGTTTCACCAGCCTCAACAGACTTGGGTTGTGATGTATTGTAGTCTGTTTTCTGTTGCTGTAAGAGAATATCTGCAATTGAGTAATTTATAAAAGAAAGAGATTTATTTAGCTGACTAATTTGCTCCTGTGATAATGAAACCCTTCCCTTGAGAACTAACCTAGTTTCACCAGAAAGTCATTGATCCATCTTAATGACCTAATCACCTCTCAAAAGTACCACCTCTGAATATTGATCAATTGGAGACCAAGCCTCAACAAAAGTTTTGGTGGGGATAACCCATATTCAAACCATAGCAGCCATGTTTGTCTGTTTGTTATTTTGGTAAATCCTTTAATTACATTCTTTTATATTCTAATCAGAAAAATGCATATAATCGTTTATTCTTATTTCTACAACAAAAATTCATCGTTCATTTCTACAATAGAAAATCAGTATACTAATCAAAATACTGTTCAGTAGGTTTGTCTTTCAAGGTCTGGTGATTTCCCTTTACTTACTCCAATGAAATGATCATTTACAGTGGCGAGGATGCTGAAACTATTGGCAGAATGGGTCATATACGTCAAACATGACAAAGGAACCATATACATTTTTTTAGTATAGAAAAACATCATCAACTGAAGAGCTTGTCCTACTGCTCATCAAAACAAGAAATATTGAAATGGGAATCGTTGTAGTAGTCTCAGTGGCAGTATTTAAAATTTATACTTGGATTGCCAATTATTCTTATATATTTTAAGAAATAATTCATAAAAGTAAATTTAATTTTCCCAATTTTATCTCTTCAGTTTCAAAGGCATATGCTAAGGACATGCTTTACTGAGCTGTTGAATGAGGAATCATATCATTTGTTGTCCTTGAATTCTCTAAATTCCTGTAGAAAAAAAATATAGAGTAGCGAAAGCATATTTCTGATTGTGCCAATGGCTTATTCCAGTAATGTAAGTGGAAACTCAAAGGCAGGAAACATCATTTGTTGTTTGCTAAGGCAACAAATGGTGCTTCCCAAAGCAAGCAAGGCAACAAATGATGTTTCCCGTAACAAGCCTGTGCATTTATTTGCAAATGGACTATTATGGATAGAAGATGTCCTCATCTTTGGCTCAGCATGTTCACAGAATATCGAAGAATCAGGCAAATGAGCTGGTACATATTTTTTCTGGGTCATAGGTATGGACCTACATAGCTGAGTAAAAATTGTATATACTGTGCAGACAACCATTCTCATTGAGGTGAAGCATTCATGTTCAATTTTTCCAAGGTCGACTCACTTCAAGCATAAAACTGAGAACTAAATCCATCTTGTTACATACCTCGTTATCTATATTAACATGGATTTACTTTGCAGGAATAATATCAGTTTGCTTAAGGAACTTTCTACAAATTAATTTAGCTCTGATGCCCATAGACCTAAGTTGAGAACATAGAAAAGTAGAGACTTATTGCATAGTTTAAAAGTCTGAAAATATAATGGAAAATAATAACTTCAATGTAAATAAAAATAAAAGTTCACCTTCACTTTTATAACTACTTAAAAATAAGCTAAAGAAATCAATTTTAACCCTAATCCACATGAATTAAAAGTACATATGATTAAATGACTTCAAGTCAGAAACCTGTGTCAAAATATGAGTCACACCTAGAATCACAATTCCCATTTCCATTGTTCTCATTAAAATTCACTTTACTAAAGAAAATTAAAGGTGTGTATTATTTCTTTCCTTCCCATTAAGGGTAATAGTATCTATCAAATGATTTACTATGTTTCAAAAATTTGAATCTTTTAAAATAGACTCTTTATTTTATGTGGAAGAACTTTAAAGTTGTAAGTCAAAAGAAAAACATCTCAACAAAGGTCTGAAATATAAATGTGTGATATTTTAAAGGTAGCTAAGGATTTAAGCTAGGGAAAGAAGAACTTATGTGAAGAGACCTATGAGGAATCAGTGTATTGAAAGACCCACTTACTCAAGTGTCTTCTCCTCTACCAAAAAGTCATGTTCTCTGCTGGGCATCTCAGGGTAGCAAGATGTTAAGCTCATCGGTTAACAACAGAGAATCAAAAGGAAAACATCTGCAGTATGTCAGGAGACAAATGTTATTATGTAAATTTTTATACTTTTCCAAAAAAGGTGGTGAGAAACAAGTATACCATTGAAATTTCAAGACCAAAAAGGCCAAGTGAGGGAATAAGAGATGCATAATTCCCAGCTGGAATAAACCCTTAAAATAATTTAAAATTATTTATTTTGTACACATACCATATTCATACACTGGAATAAATAAGCATTTTTTATAATATCCTTTGTCACTCATGGACTGTTTCTGCTTCCCTTGTGACTTTACTCTTTCAGAGTAAAAAGTCATTCATGGCTAAATGTGTGCCTACAGTTAACTCTAGTGAGGTAATATGGATAAATGAAATCCACAGTTACCGTCAAAGCTTTATGTTAAATAATGTATCAATTTTTTAATTGCCCCGAAAGAGAAAACTGACAGATTCTTCTTATTTTCTGTAACCCTTCATTTTACATTTCCAGGGCCAAAGAAATAGCAGACAAGAAAAAGACAGAAAGAAGAAAGAGACAGAGAGAGAGAGAGAGAGAGAGAGAGAGAGAGATTTCTTGACTGTTTAGAGTCCTCTTAAACCACAATATTTATAACATGGCTAAATCTAGTACTTATGGAAAAGATACTATACACTTCGAAAACACATTTTTGAGCCTCAGTAAGCCATATCAATAATTAGATATGATTTTGAAAATTAATGGGTCAGAATCACATCCTTGGTAATTAGGTCACCTCGGATGAAAATCTGACTTCATTCTTGTTCACTGTAACAGTAACCTTTTGCTCCCCCTCGATCCCAGAAGGCAACAAAATGATTCAACCTTACTGAAATCTCACCTCCTGTAATCCATTATATCTTAACTTACACATTAAGATTTTAAAACCTCCATCTGGTGGACATAACTTGACCTCTTTTGATTTATAGGCAACCTGTTTTCCCAGGTAAGCAAATTCATTTTTCCTCTGACCACCTGGCTGAGGCAGGAACAGCTGAGGCAAGCCTGCTCTCTAGTGAGCTATAACTGCACTACCAACATGCCATTAAGAGGGAGGAATCCAGGATGATTTAATGTCTATGAATTAGAGCTTAAGCTACTCTTGGAAACCAGAGGCTTACTAAACGACTCCTGATCCCTAATCAATGGTATGATCTGAAACAATAGCTCCATCAGCAGCGGGGAATTCCTTCTTCTTGCCTGAATTACAGGGATTGGTAGTGCTCACGGTTATTAAGTGAGAGGTAAAAGGAAAATTTCAATTACAGCAAAGGTTAAGATAGATGATATTCTGGGCCAGGGTTTCTCAAAGTGTGGCCTGCTAGCCATTTCCATCAGCGCCACCTGGCATCGGGGTGTAGGGGGTGTCCCTTGAGTAAATCAACTTCCTGGGACCACTCCCTCTTCTTCCCTTCACTGGAGATTCTGAAAGTGATCTTATAGATATCTCTGTATATTCGGCCTTCCCCTTAATGTACCACTTATATAAGGCTGTGTGAGGGGAACAACAGGGGACATTTAGGAAACTGGCATTTCTTTTTGTTTTCATCTGTGTGCAGTTTTAAAAGAAATGTGAGGACATTCATTTTCACAAGATGGATGAATAATGACAATATCCAACTTTACATGAACCCTGTATTCCTGGAAAACAGTGATGGTTATGATATCTCCCTGTCCTTCCTTCCTTTCCCAAAATACCTCCCGCCTTTGTGTTCCCAGAAATGGCTGTCAGGGCACGCTCTGGTCTAGCATATTCCCAGCTCTGCCCTTCCTCAATGGCTTCCATGAGCGGCATGTCCATTCTTCTCCTTGACCCCATTATGACTCTGGGTGATCCTCTTGTCTATCTGCCTCTATAAAACTCCAGCCCTTTGCCTTTTCAGCCCCTTCCCCCACCCCCTTTTTTTGAGATTCTCTGAATTAATAAATGTTCTCCTTATTGCGGCAGGCTAAAAAAATCCTGTCTTGTGCATTTTACCTTTTACAAAAGCAAGCCTAATGGTTTTTCTTACAAATACCTATTTATAAGAGAACACATGGCTGATGGTAAACACGAGTCACAGATTCAACAAAAATAAGAGCCAAGCAGTACACCTTATTTGTGACTATGTTACTTTGTTGGGATTTTAACTGTGGCGTGTGTAGTCAGACTTGCGTTTTTTTCAAAAACCATTTTTGGCAACAGTATAAAAGATGTTTTGAAGCGATGAGACAATATCCGAGAGACCAAGGCAGAAGCAATTGAATTTCCAAACTAAGACAATGATGGCACCATTAAAGCGAAAAGAAGGCTTTCAGAGAGAGTTAAGTGTTAGAAACTCCGGGATTTTATCAACCATTGAATGTGGGAATGAAGGAAAGGTAAGGTCAAGGATGACAAGGGGATCACGTCTTTAGAGGCGCTGAGCTGGACAACGCAGGGAGTGTCAACTTTAGTGGAACTAATTTACTTTTGAGTGTATTTATACCCAACTTAAAAAATTAAGCAATTTAATGTGACATATAAATATGGAATATAATTACAAAATTTGCAAAGTAAGATGAGTAAGCAAATTAGAATATAAGTATAGGAAAAATAGCAGGAAGCTTGGAGTGAGGTTGATAAACAACATGCATACTCTAGGTCATATACACTAACCGCACGTTTGATTCTGAGCTTTCTGGCAGCCAGTGCAAAGAAGGGAGAACAAAAGCAGCTTCTGAGACCAATTACTTTTCTGCCTAGAAGGAAAATTACTTAGGAAACTAAATATTGAATGACTGAGAGGTTTCTTTTAAACATGTTGAGTTTGAAGCTCTGAAGCCATTTAGACAGAATATTAGTTTAAAAAAATAAAGAATTATTGTTTCAACTTAATAGTTTAACATGCTGACAAGTTAAAATTACCATAAGGATTGGATAGATGGAAGCCAAAATTCCTGTGTTATGACAGAGGGAAGAGTCTGGAAAAGGAATATTGTTTAATGCTGTAATTATTTTTAAATTTGACTGTACCAATTTAAAGTTGAAGCAGATTATTTTTGATACTCTAAAAATCTAAGTTTCTCTGTATGTTTTTTAACCCCAGGAAATTGCCTAATAAATATTTAGAATATAATCTAGTTAAAAAAAGAGAATTAGACCTACAGGTTTTCTTTATAAATTACTATTTTATGATTCCTATTACTTTCTTTATAAATTATTATTTTATGATTCCTATTACTTTCAAGGGTTAGAAAAAATGTAATATGTGAATTTAATCAATTTTTTGGCAAGGAGCATGGGCAGGAGGTCATTTTAGGAGGTATATCAATCATTTTAAAACTCAAAGTTTTATGAACCTCATTGTAGCACATTATACTAAAAGGATTAAATATGTCTCTCATCAGGAGAAGTAGGTAACTTTGCTGTATTGACAAGCTGTAGCCTAATGGAAGACTTAATAGAGTAAAAATAAATTATTTTAAAGTTTTTGTGATAAATTGTTACCTACATTACACTTCCAAATGTTTTTTAAAAAATTAGAGTGATCTTTGTTTTAATTACTTAAAAACTCTGATGTAAAAGGAGGGAGAGAGCAGGAAGGAAAAGTTAACTGCTGTATATTGGATACATACTGTGGGCCAGGCAGCATACGGATATTACATGGCTTTCAATGAGGGAGCTTACATTGTAAGGTTCTACCATTTTTTTTAAAGTTTTTTATTTCCATAGGTTATTGGGGAACAGGTGGTGTTTGGTTACATGAGTAAGTTCTTTAGTGGTGATTTGTGAGATTTTGGTGCACCCATCACCTGAGCAGTATACACTGCAACCAATTTGTAGTATTTTGTCCCTTACCCCCTTCCCACTCTTTTCCATTAAGTCCTCAAAGTCCACTGTGTCATTCTTATGCCTTTGCAGCCCCATAGCTTAGCTTCCACTTAAGAGTGAGAACATACAATGTTGGCTTTTCCATTCCCAAGTTACTTCACTTAGAATAATAGTCTCCAATCTCATTCAGGTCACTGAAAATGTCATTAATTAATTCCTTCCATTCCCAAGTTATTTCACTTAGAATAATAGTCTCCAATCTCTTTCAGGTCACTGAGAATGCCGTTAATTAATTCCTTGTTATGGCTAAGTAGTATTCCATCCTATATATTTATACTACAGTTTTTATCCACTCATTGATTGATGGGCATTTTGGGTGGTTTCAGAATTTTGCAGTTGCAAATTGTGCTGCTATAAACATGCATGTTCAAGTATCTTTTTCACATAATGACTTCTTTTCCTCTGCGTAGATACCCACAAGTCGGATTGCTGGATCAGATGGTAGTTTTAGTTTTAGTCTTTTACGGAATATCCACACTGTTTTCCATAGTGGTTGTACTAGTTTACATTCCCACCAGCAGTGTAGAAGTGTTCCCTGTTCACTGCATCCACGCCAATATCTATTATTTTTTTATTTTTTATTATGGCCGTTCTTGCAGGAATAAGGTGATATCATCCTTTATTATTAAAACTCTCAGCAAAATCGGCATACAAGGGACACATTTCAGTGTAACAAAAGCCATCTATGACAAATCCACAGCCAACATAACACTGAATGGGGAAAAGTTGAAAGCATTCTCTCTGAGACCTGGAACAAGACAAGGATGCCCACTCTCACCACTTGTCTTCAACATAGTACTGGAAGTCCAAGCCAGAGCAATCAGACAAGAGAAAGAAATAAAGTGCATCCAAATCGGTAAAGAGGAAGTCAAACTGTTGCTATTTGCTGATGATATGATTGTAAACAGAGGAAACCTTAAAAACTCCTCCAGAAAGCTCCTACAACTGATAAAATAATTCAGCAAAGTTTCTGGATAAAACATTAATGTACACAAATCAGTAGCTCTTCTATATACCAACAGCACCAAGCTGAGAATCAAATCAAGAACTCAACCCCTTTTACAATAGCTGCAAATAAATAAATAAATAAATAAATAACTTAGGAATGTACTAACCAAGGAATTGAAAGACCTCTACAAGGGAAACTACAAAACACTACTGAAAGAAATCATAGACAATACAAACAAATGGAAACACATCCCATGCTCATGGATAGGTAGAATCAATATTGTGGAAATGACCATACTCCCAAAAGCAATCTACAAATTAACGCAATTACAATCGACATACCACCATCATTCTTCACAGAAACTATAAAAGATCCTGAAATTAATATGGAACCAAAAAGGAGCCTGTGTAGCCAAAGCAAGACTAAGCAAAAAGAACAAAGCTGAAGGCATCACATTACCTGATTTCAAACTATACTATAAGGCCATAGTCACCAAAACAGTATGGTACTGGTATATAAATAGGCACACAGGCCAATGGAACAGAATAGAGAACCCAAAAATAAAACCAAATACTTCTAGCCAACTGATCGGCAAAGCAAACCAGAACATCAAGTGGGGAAAGGACACGCCATTCAACAAATGGTGCTGGGATAATTGGCAAGTCACATGTAGGAGAATGAAATTGGATCCTCATCTCTCACCTTATATAAAAATCAACCCAAGATGGATCAAGAACTTAAATCTAAGACCTGAAACTGTAAAAATTCTAGAAGATAACATTGGAAAACCCTTCTAGACACTGGCTTAGGCAAGGATTTCACGGCCAAGAACCCAAAAGCAAATGCAAGAAAAATAAGATACATAGCTGGGACTTAATTCAACTAAAGAGCTTTTGCCTGGCAAAAGGAATAGTCAGCAGAGTAAACAGACAACCCACAGAGTGGGAGAAAATCTTCACAATCTATACATTTGACAAAGACTAATATACAGAACCTACAACAAACTCAAACAAATTAGCAAGAAAAAAACAAATAATCCCACCAAAAAGTGGGCTAAGGACATGAATAGACAATTCTCAAAAGAAGATATACAAATAACCAACAACCATATGGAAAAATGCTCAGCATCACTAATGATCAGGGAAATGCAAATCAAAGGTTCTACCAATTATAAATGAGAAAACCCAAGCTCAAAGACCTTCAGGGCTCTGCTTCAGGATCGATCGTTAGCAACCTTAAGAACGGGGACTGAAATTTAGGTGTGCTAATCTCAAACCAGTGTTCTTGACTCTAAGATGTAAGGAAAACATCAAAATGTCCCCTTTTTTGTATTTCTGTCTCAAAATGGCAAGCTTGAGGATTTCATCAGAAAGCAAAAATTCCCAATTCAAAAATATACCAATATTATCTTTAAAATATTAAATTTTATATGGCAATATGATAAATGAAAGTAAAAGCAAAGAAATATGTGAAACTGATACATTTATTTAAATATTTTACAATAATTTACTGAATGCAAGTCACCTTTATTCAGGCCAAAAAAGCACAGAGATACAAAAGATACGACAATACCCCTGCACTCGATTTTGAGTTTAAAGTCAAAATTGGTCTACATATGAAAAATCGAGGCAGTATGTTCTTTTCTACCATGACTATCTAAACCTAACTTCTGCATGTGAAATGGAAATATGATATTTTACAAACTTACATATTTATCCTTTTCTTTGTAAAATGCTTTTAACTTGAAAGGTGACAGAATTGTGTGGAGGTTAAGAGCATGGATTCTGGAGTCAGCCAGGTGTGAATTTACATCTCTATCCTACCCCTTCCTGGCTGGTTGTTGCTGACACTGAGATGGCTCATCTGTAGATGGGGTTATCAGTCTTAAATGAGATGATGGGGAGCAATGATTAGCAAAGAGCCCTGCACATAGTAATCATTCTCTAATCTGCAGTGGTACTAGTGGTGGTGGTTTTAGTACTAGCAGCAGTTTGTAAAGTCCAAATGAAAAAGTTGCAAATATCTCTCATTCGGCACTAGAATAAATCAAGAATCTGGGCTGCAAATTTGGCTTCTGATTTTCTCAGTCTTTTTCACTCATATCCATTTCTCTCCTATGTCTTTGCCCACCTTTATGTTTTTCCCTAGAACATATAAAAATATACAACCGCATGAGATAATATATGCTCAATGTATGATAGTAAATAATAATTGAATATAAATTATATATTATTGAGGTTCAGAAAATGATACCCTAAAATATTGCCATTTGGAATTAAAACTGAGAACACCTGCGGAGCTGCAAATGCAGGGAAGAGCTTTCGCTAAAGTTCTCCTACTTGCCTAAAAGCTAGATCCCCAGGAGATGTTCACTGGTTGTGAATTGCTTCTCAAGATATCTCATCAATGGAAGGAAGTTGATACACAGTACAGGAAGGCAGACTAGAGTAGACACCACACCTCAGAGCCAGAGGAACTTGGTCGCAGGATACATTGTCTGTTCTTCTGGCCCATTCACCCCCTCTAAAACTCATGTACTCTTCCTCTAAAATTGCCTACATCCTCAACATCCCTATTCTTATAAAGAGAGTATTTAAGCATCAACCATCTGGCCCTTCTTTGAGTCTCATACTTTGTGTGATTCCCATGTGCTTGCAATTTAACAAATTTATATGCCTTTTCTCTTGTTGATCTGTCTATTGTCAATTTGTTTTACAGACTCAAATGTTTGAACCCTCAGGTAGTAGAAGTTCCTTTCACCCCTAATATATAAATACATACATGTATACACACACACACATACACACACACACACACACACATACATAGCAAGAGAATTTCTCCTCAATTTCTATTTGTCTTATGTTGCTGTATATCTCTTAATCTAGTTTGTCTTATCTTTCTTACTCATTTGTAAGTTCTTAGAGAATAGGCATTGAAATCATCTTACTTTGGTGCAGAACTTGATAGTTCTACTTGCTACCTTATGTACTTGAGCAGCTAATTAATTTTTCTTCCTTGGACTAAAGATACATTCAAGTTTATCTTATTATATGTTTTAAGATCACAGCATATAAAAACAGAGCAGATCGTTAGTAATGGTTAAATAGTAAAACCTTAAAAAAAGGCTAATATTTAATTATTTTGGCATCATTTTCCTTCTATTTTTCTACTGGCTGTTTCTTCTTCCTCCTGGCTGTCTCCCCCATTTCAAGGACCAGCACACCCTGACTTTGTTTTACTTATGTGTGTGAGGTATTTTTAGCTTTCAAGAAAATGTTGCCTTATTTGAAACCCATAGTGGAAAAGAGACATAAAGAAAACCAAGATTCAGAAATTAAATCATCAGTCACTCAGCTATCAAGGAGCAGAGTAGCAATTAAACTCTTTAATAACTGAAAATCATTTCACTCTTTATGCATTATTTTCTCTTAGCTATTTTTTTAAACATGAATGATTCACATTGACGATTTCATCTGTATTTTGAAAACTACTAGGTGTCTTTGATTAATGATGTGATCTGTTTGTGTTTTCTCCATACTCAGAAAAAGTGAGTCAGGTAGAGGCCTGGACTTCCATCCCTGTTCTGTGCCACTGGTTCCTGAGGGAGAGGTGCCCAAAGGCCAGATGGAACAAAGCTAGCATTCAGTCAAACCAGCAGAGAACAGTGACAAGCCTTGTCGTGAGATTGAACTTGTAGCTGTACCTTCTTGAAACTCTATTTTTTCATATGTAGGAGATGTCTTAGAGCAGGGTGAACTAATTTCACAATTCAGAGTCAAAATAAATGAAAATCAAAAGAAACAGCAGCAAACTGAAAAATAAAAGCAAAAGCAAGAAATAGTCTCTTCAGACCTCACCTTTAAATTTCTAGGTGATGATTACCTAATGAACTGCTTTTGCCTGCTGTATCAAGTGGCAGGAAAAGACTTCTAAACTCCTAACACAATACACACCGTTCAAAATTAGAAGCACCTCATTCTCAGATAACACAGAGAAATGCAGAAATTAACTAGTAGTTTTCTATTTTAAATTAGCCCTCTATCCAGTCTCTACTGAGAAATGTATTGAGTAAAAATAAGATCAATTATATTTAAATAATTCAAAATAAATATGATATTTAATTGAGTTAACAGATAGATCTATGTGATTTAATGTTTTCCATTAAATAATACATTTAGATTTTTAATATTTGACACAAATGTAGATGTTTAGTGTTAGTTTTGCTTTTTCATCTTTTAACAAGAATCTGTTTCCTTGTTACTACGTAGCCTTCACAAGCATCAATGGCTGATGACTGACAAAGACTATCCAAAAAATACACAAAAGTTTACCTCACAATTCTCCTGCCATTGGATGTAATTTTCCAGATATTCTGCAAACATACTAAGCAGCTGTCCTTTCCAATGTGTCTAAGATGTCATTGCGATTATGGAAAACAACATATTTTTATTTCTCCTTTATAAGAATATGTTTTTAATGCAAATCCATTTATTTCTGAATTTTTTAAAAAGCAGAATTCCAAGTATTCTCACTGTTACATGTATGATATCTCTTTTAGATTTACACTAGAGTTACATAGATAAGACACAGACTGATGGATTAAATGTCAATCCCTACTTTCCAAAAAAGAGTCTTTCACTAAATATTATTGCTAATGTCTACTAACAGATTAAGACATCTGGCAGCCACTAGCCAGATAACATCAAATTACCTGCATTTCTTCCTTCAGAAACTCCGTGGCACCCTTCAACCCTTCTTGGAAACATTTCGTAGGTGGCTCTCTGTTTTGCCAGAGTAAAGCAAAGCAGGTGCGACACCTCAGAGATTATGCAGCTACCTAATCTGCCCCCGACAGCTTTCTCCATGAAGAAAAGCCTCGGCACTAATTCTCTCTCCTAAAGTGTGACCACTGTAGGAACTTCCTGTGGTTCCTCTCCAGTGACAAGCAGTTCATTCGAATCTGTGAGGGGGTAAAGTGAACGAGTAGAAGATACAGAATTGATGCACCGAACCCCAGCTGTTAGTGTTTACAGTGTACTGTTGAGATATAGGTACTTACAGAAGTTTTTCTCTGTAAAAGATTATTTCTAACAGGATAAAGGAAAAAAAAATTAAAACACTTTCCCTATAAGTAATGACTTAGGGGAGAGCCATTACATACATGCTGAATGTATAAGTGAAATAAATGTATAGTTTAGCCCAGATTTGATGAGGCTTCAGGCTTCTTGGTGGGTAGTTCCTGAATCTGGGACAAGAAGATTGTGTCTAATCTAAATTCTATAACATATTCCACCTTGTAGGGTGCTGTGCGCGAGGCCAGCTCTAGGCTATGTCGGTTCTTGGGTGAGGGTTATCAGGAAAGCTGCTCTATTCTGGGAGATTCTCTCTCCCCAGTCAGATACTAGTGCCCTCCTTTCCTCTTTTGTAATCCCCAGGTCAAAACTAAAATGTGAATGACTGATGACAGTTTAAAGTGTTACACCTCCCGGGAGGGAGAGAATCTGAATAGGCATGGAGCTTCAAGCTACTGGGTAAAGTTCTGATGGAGAAATCCCAAGTATCAGGAGAGGCTCTTTTTTATACTGCGAGTAGGTACAGGAGGATCTGGGGGAGACCAAGGCCTTCCCAGAACATCTGACACACAAACTCCACTCTGTTTATATTTAATGCCACAATCTCGTGAGTACACACTGCTGAGCAACAACGTTTATTTTGGTGGGGAGGGGTCTCTTCAATGATTTAAAATTCCCTAGGCTTGAGGCAGAACCCAGTCTTTTGTTGTTGTTGGCTTAGATTTGTGTATGGGATTGATATAAAAAGAACATTAACTTTAGGAGCCTGAACGCCTTCTGGATGTTGCTATTCATATCTTGGGCAAATCAGTTAGCTTTGCAGAGCCTGAGTTTGGTTTTATTTTGGTTTGATTTTTGCTTGTTTGTTTTTTGTTTGGGTGAAATATAAATCATTCCTACCTTCCAAATGTTTTGTATGGATAGGACACAGTGTGCTAAGTTTCCTGGTGTATTGCTTGGCACTAAACAGGAAATCAATGACATTTCGTCTTTCTTGCTTACACATTTCTACGATACTTACGGTTTTTGGGTCAGGGGACCTTAAAAGTAATAGCTATTCTTATTTTTAGCAGGTGTGCCTCTATGTGTGTGTTTTGGCATCAAGATGCATCTAATGATGATGATATTCTGGAAAAATCAAACAAAAACTGCTTTAAATGGTTACTGCACCATTTTCCTTATTAACCCTCATCCCCATGTCCATTTGAGTAATCTAAGATGTCTGTGTCTGCATTAATGATTATAACACTCCCGTGGTGTTTGGAAGAGATAATAACAGTCTATAGTAGCCAGAATTTATATGAAGGATAGGATCAGGATTTGTCTGAGCAGATTTTATCTTAAATATTTAAAGACTAAGCAGTAACCATTAATTTTAGTGTGAATCCAGAGACTGCATTTTAGCATTGCAACTTCAAAAAATTATCACTAAGTACCCTATGACTCTGAAGGGAACAGAAGATTCTAAAAATCATGATTTTTTTCCAACCTCAAGAAACTCATCTAGAAAGTATTGTAGAAGTGGCACTTTTCAATGATCTTCTGCATTGTTGCTTTGTTTTTTTCAACCCTCCTGTCCCCCAGATAGATGTCAATATAACCTTTAGATTAGAATGAATGATAGTAGTAACTAGTATTATTAGCACAGTAATTCTCAATCCCAATGGTGTGCTGCAATCACCTGATCAGGGAGCTATTTAAAAATACAGATTCCTGGCCACCATCCCAGACTATAAATTGCAGTCTCCAAAGTGGGAAACAAGTATCTCCATTAAACAAACAAACAAACAAAACTTCACAGGTAATTCTTGTTATAGCCGGATTTAAAAAACATTGTTGCAGAACTCGCCTTAGCACACAAGTACTAATTCAAATAAACAGCTCCCGGCTCATTCTCCTGGGTGAACCATCAAGGGGGAAAGAGGAAGACGGAAAGGAAATGGACACTTGTGGAGCATGTACTATGAGTCATATGTGGTGTTCAACATTTTTTCCCAGGTAAACATTACTGTAAATTAGTACTTATATATCTATTTTGTAGTGGGGAAGCCTGGCATAGAGGTTAATGACTTTGCCGCGTCAGGACACTGACATATTTAATCAGTAATGGATCCTACACGTGTGCTCAGGTCGATCTCAAAGTTGCTGTTCTTTCTAGTGGACCACACTGCCAAATATAAATGACGTGAGTTCAGTGGGTTAGACCTTGTTGAAGCTTTCTCTTAACATCTCTTCTGTTAACTGCTTTTCTCCTTGTGGAAAATGTACAACCAGAACACAGTGATACCCGTTACTATTGTAACATATGAAAAATTTTTGTTATGTGTAAGATACTGGGCAGTCGCAGAGAACGACACAAAAAGCAAGGAAAGCCGGGCACGGTGGCTCATGCCTGTAATCCCAGCACTTTGAGAGGCTGAGGCAGGCGGATCACCTGAGGTCAGGAGTTCGAGACCAGCCTGGCCAACATGGTGAAACTCCGCCCCTACTAAAAATACAAAAATTAGCTGGGCATGGTGGCATATGCCTGTAATCCCAGCTACTCGGGAGGCTGAGGCAGGAGAATTGCTTGAATCTGGGAGGTGGAGGTTGCAGTGAACAGAGATCACACCACTGCATTTCAGCCTGGGAGGCAGAGCAACACTATGTCATAAACAAACAAAAAACCAAAAAGCAAGCAGAAAAGAGCCCCGCCTTCAGTTTGCCTACAATCTGGTTATGATGATGACAAATCTACAAGGAAGAAGAAAAGATGAAGGTAAATAAAAAACAGTATACATGCTGCAAAGAAATTATTACATCTCATCAAATGTATATAATTGTATGACTTATGATGAAGGACACATATTTTATGTGCCATTATGAAAGAAAAAAATACCCATACAATTTAACAGCCTACCCCAATGTTAGTGGTACAAATGCTGAATGGGTCCTCGCAGCTTCTTGCTGCTTTGAAATTTCTTTCATTCATTCTCAGGGATTTGGCCATGCCCCTGGCATGAGCTGCACAGCCTGGCATGTGATAGCAATCCTTTTGCAAACACCTCCATAATAAAACAACCCGGCATCGTCTACTTCTGGATACTTTGCTTTCTTGGGTCCTATAAAGCACTTGACTGTTACTTTGAATACTTGTTCCACTAATATAAAATTCATGGCCCTCTGCTCTGCTTCTGTGTTTTCTGCATACACAATAACTAGTGTCTCAGTAGTGAGGCACTGTGTCATCTTTTCAAGGCATTTTAAATGGCGATTAACCTTAACTTGTTTAGTGCTAACTAGGTGCATAACTCAACTGAAGAAATGAAAAGAGTAGCAGTGATGACCATGAGAGCACACACACTGGCAGAGACCAGGACCTTGCCATTGCTGCCTGGTGGGCAGTAATTCTAAGAAGCGATCAATTGTAAGGTGCGTCTGGATTTCAGAGACATTAAAAGGTGAAAAAAAATCACACATCTAAAATCAATTTAAAATGGTTATTAAAGCATAATAAGGACTTTGGAATGGGATGATACAGGCAGCATCAGAGAGGGGTTAATTTTGACTTCATCGGGAATGGTTATTGGCAATGGGTACAGAAGAGAGGAGAGAGAATTCCAGGTGAGAAGAATTTCAAGAGCAAAGGTGCAGTGGAGAGAAAGCACCAACCCACAGGCATGAGAAAGAATGACGTTTAAAACATTCCTGTATATTAGTATCTAGATACTCTATCATATGCTGTAGATTTAACGCTTTCTACCACCTATATAATAAAGTGCAGAACCTTCAGAACAGAATCCAAGACCTCCCATAAGTCGGCCTCAATCAGCCACTTCTATTTTCTCTCCCTCTCTGCGAGTACTTCAGGCTTCGCTATCATGTTCCCACCTTTAGGCACTGCCTAGAGTTCTGAATACAGGTCCTTGTATTTTAATACACCAACCTCTTTCAATGCACAATTATGACAGGAATGGGCATTTCATGAACAGTAATCCTTTCCATAAGACAACTACATGAAAATCACCCTGTGGCTTATGCTCGCCCTGTTGAGCTGTTGGTGACTGCCCGCTGGATTCGTGGTCAGCCCTAAGAAGAGCCACCCTATCACTGATTGTTTCATGCAAAAAGAAGGAGCAGAGCCGTTAAAGGCAAACAGTGTGACACAGGTGTTGAATTACTTTTCTCAGTGTGCTATATTCCATGCCTTTCCACTACTGAGAAAGACAACTAGATGCTTAGCTTGAGTGCGCACTGTGCATGTTTATGTGCTATTATTCATGAGGTTAAACACAATCTCAGCCAAGTCATGGTTTGTCTCCCTTTAGTGAAGCATTTCTTTGAAAAATTTCAGGTACTATAATTGCATTTTAAAGATACATAATAAATTGCTATTAGGCTCTGGTTAGGAGGTTTGCTGAGGTGTGAACTGACCATTTTGTTCCTTTCTCTTTTATCAATAGTTGCTTTAAACCCCACAGTCTTCAGAAGACAAAAAGATGCACTGGAATATCAAAGGCTGTAGGTTTATTACTATACATTATGAATAATTTAAGGCAGTAACAAAATAACACACTGATAAAAGCCAACAAGTAATATTCTATTCATAGCTGACTGGATAATCAAAGCCATTGTAGGTGCTTTTTCTAATACTAATTTAAAATTTGCATTATGGCTTTTTGCTTTCCCAAACGATAAACTCCTATTTGACGAGGTATAGGGCACACCCCTTAGAGTCCTTTACAATTGGGTTCAAAAGGACACTTCCACTACACACAAAAGAAGGAAAATGATTCATGAATAAAGAGCAACTTTGCCTTAATTATTTCACCTTTTCCTTATTCTGTTGGTCTCGTACTTGAAATTCTACTGTGGAAATGTCAAATTCCACAAAGATCATAGTGACCTTAGAAAAAACGATATATAATATCAGAGGGTCATAAAAGATTAACAATTGGGTCATTTAGATTCGGCAATCTTCGATATATCATGTATTTATCATAAAACAAGTTGGCCAAACTTTGTAGAATTAAAACTATCTTTGATAGTAGATTCTCCTGATGGATGGATTAAATCCAAATTTTTTATCCTTCTACATGAAGTTTGCCTGCTAGAAAAATTAACAGCTTTCTCAATTGCTCTGCGATGGCTTTGTCTTGAGGGCCAGAGAAACCCAATGTTTACCACCTTTGGCATCAAACTACAATTCTACGGGAGAAAACTCGGCCAAGCCCCTTTGTGACCTTTGAATCTCTGATTTTCATTTTTCTTTTGACACATGAGAATCATTGCTGTCTGTAGGAGACAAAAGGGGAAAAATCTGAAGGTCACGCTCTGTTTCTGGAGTGATTTCATTCCCTAGAAAGACACGTTCCGTTTTTGCTTAAATAGCATTTAGCACATTAACCATACGGGACTGATTTAGGCATTAGAAAAAAAAAAAAGACAACCCATATTCTTTTTCCCAGCCCAGAGCATGTGCTTGATCAAGGACAGAATCACTGAGTTTGAATCAGCAATCACACAAACAAGGGGAAGAAAGGCTAAGAGAAGTTTTCTGACAGAAACCTCTTGGGAGTACTTTGCAGTTAGAGGAAGAATGGAGATTACAGAGACAGGGTTCCTCCTGAGAGGCAGGGCTTGAGTGCAAATTGCTCCTACCCTATCTCTGCAGGTTCTGCAAGCCTCACCTTCAGTTGGGAAATTACTAGCACCTTTTAGTAGAGCCCAGGCCTTTTTATCTGATTACCATACATTCTTATCTGAGGCTTTCAATCTGTATGTCAGTCAGTGACAGCATCATAGAACTCTGCCATTTTTTTTAAGTAATCAAAGCAGAGAATCTCTGAAATCAGGTGATAAAATATACAAGAAATAAGATTGATTTCATTCTGTTTCTCTCAGAGCAGCTGAATCATAAAAGACTGCACAAAAGAAAACCTAAACCTTTTCTAAAATGGCTTGGGTTGGGAGGTATGCATTTTCATTTAAATGTAGACATTAGCTCAAAAATATTTGAAGATTGTTAATAGAAAATGGATTTGCCTATGGTAGAATGTATTTGGGTGCTATTCAATATGTTACTCACCAGACCAGCAACAAAGTAATTACACTTGCTTTTTCTCATTTTCATTTTTCTGAAGAAAAGCTTCAAGTTAAGTTTTATACTTAAATATAGATATTTAAACTCTGGATCAGTTTTCTCTGACAATGAAAGCAGAAGCTTATTTGTAAACCAGCAAATGACAGAAGAGGATAAAATACTTTTATCTCTATTTAACTTGTTGCAGCAAGGAATTGCCAATAGTTTATTATTCAAAAGGTACTTAGGGGACTTTGCTTAATGCAAGATCCCAGAGGATGAAACAAAAATGAAGGGGACCATATCCTTCAAGTCTAGGAATTTATGATCTAATAAGGCTCTTAATGTCTTTGTGCTTTTCTCTATTTTATTTTCTATGAAAAAAACAGCAAAATTCACATTCAGTAAGTTACATCTAACTGGAAGTGTTATCTGCTGTACTATGGGAACAAAAGAGAAGTGATATTAATTTAATACCTATTGCATGCCATTCACTACCCCAGGAACTTGACAAGCATAATCTCATTTAAAACATAATTCCTTTTAAAACAGCATCAAATTTATAGAAAAACTAAAAAAAAAATAGTATAAGTACATGGAGAAACCCCATTCAACTTCCGCTCATTTCCTCAGTGGTGCCCCGTGCAGCAAAAAGGCTCAGCCTGGGATCATATATTGCACCCACTGATGCCTGCTTAATCCCCTTCCATCTGGAACCACTCCTCAGCTTTTCCTCTAGTTTTACAACTCTGACATTTTTCAAACTTACAGGCCACACACTTTTAGAATGTTAATTACTTTGATTTTGTCTAATATTTTCCCATGATTAGATTCAAAGTATGCACTTTGGGCTGAAACAACACGGAAACAGTGCTGCCTACTTCCCACCGCATCCTACTGGTGGAACAACCATGTCAATTTGCCCCATCACTGACTATCTCCTTTAAGTAAACTTTATTTTTTGATTACAGCAGGAATGTATCTTCCTTACTAAAATTCAAATGTTGAAAATATTTCTGGCTGGGCACGGTGGCTCACGCCTGTAATTCCAGTACTCTGGGAGGCGGAGGCTGGTGGATCACTTGAAGCCAGGAGTTCGGGACCAACCTGGGCAACATGGCGAAACTGCGTCTCTACTAAAAATACAAAAATTACCAGGCGTGGTGGCGGGCACTTGTAATCTGTAATCCTAGCTGCTTGAGAGGCTGAGGCATGAGAATTGCTTGAACTGGGGAGGAGGCAGAGGTTGCAATTAGCTGAGATTGTGCCACTACACTCCAGCCTGAACAACAGAGCAAAACTCCATCTCAAAAAAAAAAGGAGAGAAAATATTTCTAACATGCCAGAGAAAAATTAATTATGGCTTTTCTGCCCCATAATTGCTCTAATACTGTTTCTGTTGTCTACTACTGTTTTCTGTTTGCATAACTTAATATACAGTGATCTTGCTGTTATGTATCACATTATCTCTTTTAATTTCCACAAACAATCACATAAAGACCTTTTTTAAAAGCACATATTGGCTAAAAAGGACATTTGCCTAAGGTCATACACATGGGAACTAGGAAGGGAAAAGAGATCCTTTTGAAACCAAATTCCGTGTTTTATTACGTGTTCGTTATAAAGTACACTCGTATATAGAGGCTGTATAAGAGAGATATTTAAAGCCAATATCAGTAATATCTGTGAATGAAAAAAAGTTTTAAAATAAAATTGTATACAGAATGTTAACTATGGAAAGAACATCATCCAGCTTTGGTGAGGAAAACATTTCCTTGTTATCCTTACAGTAGCAATCACAGTATTTTGTATTTGTTATTATTTTTACTTTAAAAATAAATACATTTAATGTATATAGATCTACATACATTTTGTAATGTGTACACATCTTTCTGTTTTAGGAATGTGATTTTGCATGATCACACTCTTTTTTAATTTTTAATTTTTATGGGTACATAGTAGCTGTATATATTTACAGGGTACATATTTTGCTGCAGGCATACAATGTATAATATTCACATCTGGGTAAATGGGGTATCTGTCACCTCAAGCATTTATCCATTCTTTGTGTTACAAACATTCCAATTATACCATTTTGGTTATTTTAAAATGTACGATACATTATTGTTGACTACAGTCGCCCTGTTGTGCTATTAAATACTAGATCTTATTCATTCTAAGTATATTTATGTACCCACTTCCCCCAACTACTTTTTAAATATATGACTGTTCGCTGATCCCTCCGGGTGGCTTTCCATTTATATTTTCACTGTCACTTTTTCTATCTTATTAATTGCCATATAATTAAAATATTATAACCAATGTATTCTGTTGAATATAGTCCTGAGGTAGATACTAAAGGAACCACATTCCATTTCTAGTTCTGTCACTTTCTAGCTCTGAATGCTGAGGCCGCTTTTCTTTACCTCCTCTGTGCCTCAGTTTTCCGTAAAATTAAGATAATATCTCTCCTAGCTTTGCCACATATTATGAAATTTAACACAATGAAGAAATCAATATATGAACACATGGAATGCATTTGTTTTCTCTTTCTTTTCTTCTTTCTTCTCTTCCTCCTCAACCTACATCTCATTGCCCCATGAGAAATTTTGCCTTGCCACTTAGGGCCTAGGGACTGTCATTCACCATGATGGGAAAGTAACCCAGCTTCCTCTCTGTAGGCTATAGGGATCCATATGAACTGTCCCAGAACCTGCAAACCAAAATTTTTTACTCCCTGTCTCTTTCTTATAAAATGACTCTTGTGTGCCCTAAGGACCTAGAACTCAGAAATATCTAGGCATAGAATGGAGATGGGGGTGCTGAGTGAAGAAGAAAGCAGCTTTGCTTCCTGCCAGAAGTGTTTGCACTCGTTAAATATAAGTTTAATATAATTTCTCAATAGGCGACTTTGCTTAAACTTACCACATATGAATTTCTTCCTCCTCATCTGTCCACCCATCTCTATCACTCCCTGTCTATCCACTTCTTCCCACCATGCTCTTTCTCCTGGAATGAGTTTCAGGTTCTGGGAACGCTCTGCTGCCATTTTTCCACCAACATCTGTACTTCCTTTAGCAGGAGGTGGAAATGAGCTATAACTTGTCTCTGGGTAACGCAAAGGTGCAGGAAGTTTACACTCGGGTTTAGTGAGAGATGTTGGTTGTTTTTCTGAGTGTGCATTCTTGGGAAAGGAGGACGGTGAGAGGATGAGAGGCCTGTGTGTTCGAAAGGCTTTGGGAGGAGTGGAGGTTATGAGTGTTGGGAAGGAGTGGAGTAGATCGAACACCTATGAATAGACAAGCAGTTCTTGTAGGGGTGGCCTTGATTTCGTGGGATCTATCAGTCTGTCACTATCTAGACCAGTAGTGAAGCATGAGGAAATTATTCTTTCTCTCTCTGTCTCTGTCTCTCTGTCTTCTTTCATTTATTGAAACATCATCATTCATCAAATACCAAGCATTGTAGTTGGACACACATTGGCAGGAGTTGAGAATGAGAATACAGAGATGAGTCAGTCCCTGCTGCTGAGAAACATGAAGTATAGTAGGGGGAACAGATTATATATTAATAGTAGAACAAATTTTCTTTTTCTTTTGGCTTCTCTTTCACCTGACCAAAATTAAGTCATAAAATTAATATTTATTCTGAAAATAGAGCACCTCAAAATTTGTGATCCTAGATCTTGAACAATCTTAAATGCATCTATGGACCACTGGGAACAAGTTTCACTCCAGTACATTCATTCTACTAATCTTTGCTGACATCTTACACAATGAACTCAACCAACAAAATTCAAAACTGTTCTTCATAAAGAAAGCGAAGAAAGGCCGGGTGCAGTGGCTCATGCTTGTAATCCCAGCACTTTGGGAGGTAATGGAGGTGGATCACTTGAAGTCAGGAGTTCAAGACCAGCCTGGCAAACATGGTAAAACCCCATCTCTACTAAAAATACAAGAATTAGCCAGGCGTGGTGGCCCATGCCTGTAATCCCAGCTACTCAGGAGCCTGAGGCAGGAGAATCACTTGAGCTCAGGAGGCAGAGGTTGCAGTGAGCCGAGATTGCACCGCTGCACTCCAGCCTGGGCAACAGAGTGAGACTCCATCTAAAAACAAACAAAAAAAGCAAAGAAAGTGTACAAAAGTTATTAATTTTTAAATGAGTTAAATTTTAATTTATCTCAGTGAAATTTAAATTAATAACTGTAGCATTTAAAAATAATGCAAAATATTCCTACACATGCGGAACACCACTGTATAAGATTTACCATCCTCATTACCTCAAAAAAGAAAAAAAAGCCTTACTATCTGACACAATATATTATAAAGAAAGTCAGACATTTTGTTTTGTTTCCACTCAGAAGATTACTTTAACACTCATTTCCCTTGTT
Organism: Symphalangus syndactylus; assembly: GCF_028878055.3. Classification (NCBI taxonomy): domain Eukaryota; kingdom Metazoa; phylum Chordata; class Mammalia; order Primates; family Hylobatidae; genus Symphalangus; species Symphalangus syndactylus. The sequence continues at coordinate 154,473,793 of NC_072426.2, read as the reverse complement.
TAGGTCGTCATAGAATAATAGATATTTCTGCTTAAATAAAATATAAATTTTCTTCTTGTTGCATTTACTACCTTCTGTAATAGAAGAAAAATATTACAGAGATTCTTAGTTGAAGTCAATTAATGTTCATTATCAATTTTTGCCTGGCTCCAGTCCGTGGCTATTAGCGACGCTTTCGTTAGGGAAATGCTGCTTATTTGAAGTAGCTTAGTATAATCAATAGTTAGATCAGTGGCATCAGAAGACCAAGATTTAAATCCTAGTTCTTCCTCTCTGGAGTTCTGTAACTTTGGAAAAATCCTGTCTGCCCTTTTTTTTTTTTTTTTTTTTGAGACGGAATCTCGCCCTGTCGCCCAGGCTGGAATGCAGTGGTGCAATCTCGGCTCACTGCAAGCTCCGCCTCCCGGGTTCACTCCATTCTCCTGCCTCAGCCTCCCAAGTAGCTGGGACTACAGGCACCCGCCACCACGCCCGGCTACTTTTTTGTATTTTTAGTAGAGACGGGGTTTCACCGTGTTGGCCAGGATGGTCTCGATCTCCTGACCTCGTGATCCACCCGCCTTGGCCTCCCAAAGTGCTGGGATTACAGGCGTGAAGCACCGAGCCCGGCCTGTCCTCTTAGTACTATTGTGAGATTAAACTACTGGTGTATGTAAATAAATTTGTTGACGGCAGGATAGAATCGGGGTAAATTAATACACTTTAAATATTATTAGAGGTAGATTTCTCAATGTGCGTTTGGAGGATCCACAAACAATCTTACTTAGATCGTTGAAGCACCATTTCTTAGTAAAAGGGAATCCACTTAGGATTTAGTTCAATAATTTTATAATTAAAAAATATGGCCTCAGTCTCAAAGTCTATTTAGAAAACAAAAGTAGCACTTACTAAGCAAAAGTCCCCATCCATCCAGGCTCCGTCTCATTCAGATCACGGCCTTGTTAACTGGCTCTGCGAGTAGAATGAAACATGTGTTTTGGTCTTGGCCTTGATTTCAAGTAATTTCCAGACAATGTTTTTTTTTCGCTTCTCTGAATAAAGAGGCCTTTCATCATAGCACTACTGTGAGTCCTGCTTGAGAATGGCGCTCCCGTGGTAGCTCTGGACGGGAGCATGCTGCGATGTCTGAAGGTTCTGTTTTCTCATTCTGGGGATTCCTCGAAGGTTTCCTGAGATGTGCTCTGCCTGCCTTTTGCAAATCTTTGACCAATGAGCATCTCACTAATGTATGCTCACTGGCAGAAAACAGATTCTAATTCATGAGGGGGCACTGGAGATGGCAAATTAAAATTGGAAATTTGCAAATCTTTGTCACATGATATTTAGGGACAAAACAGAGGTCGTAAATTAGAGGTTTATGGCCAAATCTGCCTGTAGAAGTTTTCTGTTTGAATCACATTGTGTTTTAAGATATTCTTAACTAGTCGCTCACATTTTAAAATTAAGAAGGTTTATATAAAAAGCTGGGTTTCTGGCTTCTCTCTAAATATTAAAGGAGACCAAATCGGTCCTATGTCCCTGTGGCTGCAGAGCTGAGCAGAGGCCTTATTATATAGTAGCTAAGAACATGGACCTGGGTTTGCTTCCTGCTACCACCCCTTCTGAGCTGTGTTTCTTAGGCAAGTTACTTAACTTCCCCATGCCTCACTTTTCTTGACCTTAAAATGGGAATGATATTTGTACCTTTTCATTCAGGCTGCTGTGGAGATTGACTGAGTTAATGTCTGTCAACTACACAAGAGTGCCTGGCCTATAGTAATTAGTATAAATACGTGTACTAGCAATTTTCATTGGATGCTTTAGTTGGGCCATATGCTTTCTTTTTTTTTTTTTTTTTTTTTTGAGATGGAGTTTTACTCTTGCTGCCCAGGCTGGAGTGCAATGGTGCGATCTCTGCTCACTGCAACCTCCGCCTCCCGGATTGAAGCGATTCTCCTGCCTCAGCCTCCCGAGTAGCTGGGATTACAGGAGCCTGCCACCACTTCCAGCTAATTTTGTATTTTTAGTAGAGATGGGATTTCTCCACATTGGTCAGGCTGGTCTCGAACTCCCGACCTCAGGTGATCCACCCGCCTTGGCCTCCCAAAGAGCTGGGATTACAGGCATGAGCCACCGCACCCGGCTGGCCACGTGCTTTCTAATTTGCCCCTGAACACATCTCCCTCATTTCATCAATTATTTTAAAACTTGCCTAATTTTTGTAGATGTTTGGATTTTTATTCTTCGGATCATCACCATTTTTCCCCCAGATAAAATGGTAGACAGAGACTACCTGGACTCCATAGGCTGTAATACACAAATGACTCAAATTTTTTTATTTTATTATTATACTTTGTTTTAGGGTACATGTGCACAACGTGCGGGTTTGTTACATATGTATACATGTGCCATGTTGGTGTGCTGCACCCATTAACTTGTCATTTAGCATTAGGTATATCTCCTAATGCTATCCCTCCCCGCTCCCCCCACCCCACAACAGTCCCCGGAGTGTGATGTTCCCCTTCCTGTGTCCATGAGTTCTCATTGTTCAATTCCCACCTATGAGTGAGAACATGCGGTGTTTGGCTTTTTGTCCTTGCGATAGTTTGCTGAGAATGATGGTTTCCAGATTCATCCATGTCCCTACAAAGGACATGAACTCATCATTTTTTATGGCTGCATAGTATTCCATGGTGTATATGTGCACATTTTCTTAATCCAGTCTATCATTGTTGGACATTTCGGTTGGTTCCAAGTCTTTGCTATTGTGAATAGTGCCACTATAAACATACGTGTGCGTGTGTCTTTATAGCAGCATGATTTATAATCCTTTGGGTATACACCCAGTAATGGGATGGCTGGGTCAAATAATTATGAGAAAAAGCCAACATCATACAAATAGTTAAAATTTCTATATTACCATTTGGAGAGCCAGATTCACATTTTATAATGAATTTACCTGCCAAAGACAGCCAGATTAAAAAATATGAGACTCACATTTCACCATAAATAAAAATAGATGACGAGTGACAAGTCAAGCTTTTGTTTGCCATTTTTCTATTTTTATGTTTTGTTGTGAAACTGAGAGTGGAATGCAGATATTTGTCATTTTTAAAAAGTTGGACGTGCTTGTAGCTGAAAAGGATGTAAAATTGATTTTCTGATAAGAGTTCAATTGCTCACATTTAAAAAAACGATTACAAGTGATTAGGATAAACAACCATACCACGTTTTCCAACGTTTTGTTCCTCTTTCTCACCAGAAACAGGGGGTTAGATAGAGTACTGGAGGAGGAGTCAGCAGCCCTGGGTGCGAGTTCTGGAACTGATAGTAACTATCTGAGCAAACCCCTTAATCTTTCTGGGATCCCACTGATTCATCTATAAAATAAAGATGTGTGTATCCTGTTTATGACAGACAGCAGTAGAGTGAGCATCAATGAAATTTATTATGGAATCCTATGACTAATTTTAATGAACTGTATAAGTCTAGTTGTTTTGGTATTTTGTACATATAATCCAATAAAACAAAACAGTATAATTAATCACGTAAGGAGTTTAAAATTTTTCAGTTTTTAGTGTTTCTTCAAGTTTATTGACATCTTCTTAAATACCCAGCATATCAAGTTAAGTATATTGCAGCTTATTAAAAAACAATGTGCTAAATGAAGTGGAGAGAACGCTCATAAGCCTCTCTTTCCAGCAGCCAGGACTATATTTTGTACCTAATAACACACGAAGTTAATAGAAATTGATGCTGGACTTCATTGCACTCCTTAAACTAGTGTTGTCCGTAAAAAGCTATACTTTCTTGTGGTGAGATGCCAAAAAAAAAAAAAAAAAAAAAATTCATCCCATTCATTATTCTGGACAGATCAGAAACCTCTCTTGGGAAGCCTATAAAAATCTACTGCAAAGAATAAAGCTATAATATACTGTCAGCAACAATTTGCCTTGGCAGGGGATGGACAATATGATCTAACAGTCCCTTTTATTTCTAATTTCTATGATTCTGTATTTTTTCAAGCCTTATATAGTTCTCTTAACCCAATTCTGTTACATACTGAGCCAGAATCTCTCAGTGTTTGAATGGCTCTCCGGGATTATCAGGTACTTTGGGAACACACATTAACACTTCGATCAGCAGGTTAACTCTTTTATGACTCATGTGTTCTGAATGAAGCCTCTGTACTTATATGCAAAATATGATAAATCTTATGCATTGATATAGACAGTGTTTTTCTGCATGGTCAAAATCAACAAAGATTTAGAACGAAAGCTCAGCTGCCTTCATTATTTGTAGCTCTTATGGTTGTGAATCTCAGGCACTCTCTTTTGTCCTGAAGCCAGCTACAGCCCTATCTTCCTATTATGCAGATATTGCTTCAAAACTCTTCAGATTCTTTAGTGTCTACAGGATAAAGCCTACATTTATTAACATGATTATTCCCACCCCAATGATTACATATGTTGGAAGAAATTATATTTTGCGCATCTCCTCGCTGCAGGCACCATTCTCTAGGCTGAGGATATGGCAGTAAACTTGACTGGCATCCCTACCTCATGTGGCTTGCCTCTAACAGGGAATCAAACAATCAATATTGCAGACTATAAAATGTAGAATAGACAGTGATGAGTGCTAAATAGAAAAATAAAGAAATTAAAGAGGGCAGGAAATGTACTGAATAAAGTCTTATGCATTTGTATCTTGAATGTCCGGTAATGCTTAATAAATATTGGCTAATTTAATGATACAGTATAACCTATACCCCTTATGTCTTTAAGACCCACATACATCTGAATGTAATTTGTGTGTTTAGGAAAGGTGAAGTTGGAGGCTCATTCTTGGGCGTTTGATTCCTAGAAAATGCACAAAATATAAGTTGTCTAAGGACAGAGGGATTGACTGTTTTCTTCACAATAGAATTCCAAGTGCATGGAACTAGGTCACAGTAGAGGCTCAATATATTTTTTTAATGAATCAGTGAAACATTTGGGCAGATGCAAATCCAGGTGTGTGGTCAGAAGGAGAAGAGAGTGCGTGTCCCATCAGCAATTACGTGCTGTGCCACTACTTCACAGAATCAGAAAGTTTGAAAGACTGTGTATTATTTTGTCTTTTGCACCTGATAAGGTAGGAAATTCTTTTATTCCATGGAGAAATTGGAACAACCACTACTATAAAAATGCAGCATATGTGTAATGTGTATTTCCTTGCAGAAATGTTAGAAAACAATTGACTTCTCAGCTTAAATTAAGAAACAAAAATAAACAAAAAAACCCATAGGCTCTTGTTGACAATTAAAACAGCATCCCTCTACCTAATTACTTGGAATGCAAAAGTCCCAGTGGAAGGGACAGGGGTCAGAAGTTAATACTTTTAGTGGTCATTATTACTCTTTTAAAAATTAATATCAATGAATTTTAGATGGCTTCCTCTAGAGGAAGTTTTCCCTGCGATGATAATGGGAGAAAGGGAGTTAGAGAGGGCTGGGTCAGTAGGGAGAAGCAGATAATTTTTTTGGTCTATTTCATATTTTTGCCTAGTTCAGATTCTATTTAAATTATCTACTGGCAAAAAACAAATTATTATAAAATAGAATTATCCCGTAGCATCTTACGCAGAGCTTTCTGATTTGCACAACGTAAAACCACGACAGCAAATGAAGCCTGGAAAAGTAATGGTTAGTAAGCCCTTTATAAGAAAGAAGACTTCCTAGTCTGAAGACCTGGGTTCAAGAGTTCATCTTCTAGTTCTCTATGCTTTTTCTGTTATTGATACATAATATTGTACATATCCATGGTCTACGTGTGGGTAGTTGTTACATGCATAGAATGTTTAATGATCAAGTCGGGATATTTGGGCTGTCACATTGAGCATTTATCACTTCTATGTGTTGTGAACACTTCAAGTCCTCTCTTCTAGCTACTTTGAAATATATAGCATATTGTTACTAACTATAATCACCCTAGTCTGCTATCGAACATGATAACTTATTTCTTCTATCTAACTGTACGCTTGCACCCCGTTACCAACTTCTATTCATTTCCCCCTCCTACCCTTACATCATTCCCTGACTCTGATTTCTCTCTTTCTATTCTTTATGTCAATGAGATGAAGATTTTCAACTTCCACATATGAACAAGAACATGCAATAGTTGTCTTTCTGTGCCTGGCTTATTTCAGTTAACATAAGGATCTCCAGTTCCATCCATATTGCTGCAAATGGCATGGATTTACTCTTTTTAAATGGACAAATAGCATTTCATTGTGTACATATACCACATTTTCTTTATTCCTTTATCCATTGATGGACACTTAGGTCGAATCCATAACCTTGCTATTGTGAATAGTGCTGCAATGGATATGGGAGTTTACGTATCCCTTGGGCCCACCAACAGTCTCTTTAAAAAGAAATTCTCTTAGCCACTTAATGGGCATAATATATGGCTGTCAGGGATACTTCATAGGGTTTTGTGAAAACCAAGTAGCAAAGTGAAAGATTATTGAAAGGAAGTAGAAAAGCATTTATGCAAACATGAGTTATGAGCCAAACAATAAAATAGATATCCCTCTCATGTGTTGAATATGCAGGAAGTAAAAATAAGGAACATCATATTACAGTATCTTTCTCTTTCCTGGTTGTATGATTTCCATTGGAATATATTGATTTTTAAATTATGCATATGTCAGGCTACGTTGATTTTTCTTCCTGTTATGGAATGAATTTTTGTGTCACCTCCAAAGCAACCCCCTAAACCTCCAAAGGGGGTTAGGTTATAACCCAAACCCCCAATGTGATGGTACTGGGAAGTGGGAACTTTGGGAGGTGATTAGGTCATGAGGTGGGAGTCTTCTTGAATGGGATTAGTCCCCTTATAAAAGAGGCCCCAGAAGCCGGGCGCGGTGGCTCACGCTTGTAATCCCAGCACTTTGGGAGGCCGAGGCGGGCGGATCACGAGGTCAGGAGATCGAGACCACGGTGAAACCCCGTCTCTACTGAAAATACAAAAAAAATTAGCCGGGCGTGGTGGCGGGCGCCTGTAGTCCCAGCTACTCGGAGAGGCTGAGGCAGGAGAATGGCGTGAACCCGGGAGGCGGAGCTTGCAGTGAGCCGAGATTGCGCCACTGCACTCCAGCCTGGGCGACAGAGCGAGACTCCGTCTCAAAAAAAAAAAAAAAAAAAAAAAAAGAGGCCCCAGAGAGCTCCTGTGTTAATCCATTCTCACACTGCTAATAAAGACATACTCAAGATTGAGTAATTTATAAAGGAAAGAGGTTTAATTGACTCACAGTTCAGCATGGCTGGGGAGGCCTCAGGAAACTTACAATCATGGCGGAAGGGGAAGCCAACATGCCCTTCTTCACATGATGGCAGGAAGGAGAAGTGCAGGGCAAAAGGGGGAAAATCCCCTGATAAAACCATCAGATCTCATGAGAAGTCACTCACTATCAGGAGAACAGCATGAGGGTAACTACCCTCATGATTAAATTACCTCCCACTGGGTCTCTCCTCTGACACATGGGAATAATGGGAACTAAAGTTCAAGATAAGATTTGGGTGGGGACACAAAGCCTAATCATATCAGCTCCCTTGCTCCTTTTGCCACGTGAGTATACAAAGAGAAGACAGCATCTATGAACCAGGAAGCAGGTCCTCACCAGACACCCAATCTGCCAGCACCTTGATCTTGGACTATCCGACCTCCAGAACTCTGAGAAATAAATATTTGTTGTTTAAGCCTCCCAGTCTATGGCATTTTTATTATATCAGCCTAAACAGATGAAGACGACCTCTAGTAGTGTAGTATCTCCAGTCTTCCTGTCATTAGCTAGGATTAGATTTTTTTTCTTTAATGTGGTTCTGAGATACTGGATATCTTTTCAACATTATTTTAGTTGTACAGCTGCCTTTGTTTAAAATTATACAATTTAAGTGCTTGGTTACATATCCAAATATTTACAGTGTTTCCATTTAATAAATTTAAAACTATGTTTTTGCATATAGAAACTTGCAATAAAAAGAAAAATTATAGGTGTCATGGCTATATTAGCTGGCTGGTGTTGAAGCCATTATTTTCAACTAGTAACCAAAACCATATACATCCCCACAGCTTATTGTCTGAGTTAACATACCCTTACTGTGTTACAAAACTTTTACCCAGATAGATAAAACTGTAAGTAATGTTATTGTTTGTTTTAGGAGCTTCTTAAAAGTAAAGAACTAGTTAGCTAGATAGCTCGATTAGGCTCATTTAATCTATAAGACTTGGCTGGGTGTGGGCTCATGCCTGTAGTCCTAGCACTTTGGGAGGCTGAGGCAGAAGAATCACATGAGGCCAGGAGTTCAAGACCAGCCTGGGCAACATAACCAGACCCTGACTCAAAAAAAAAAAAAAAAAAAAAAATCCAGGTGTGGTGGTGCATGCCTGTAGTCCCAGCTACTAAGGAGGCTGAAGTGGGAGAATCACTTGAGCCCAGGAGTTTGAGGCTGCAGTGAGCTATGATTGCACCACTGCATCCAAGGCTGGATGACAGAGCAAGATCCTGTCTCTGAAAAAAAAATTCTATAGGACTCACTTTAAGAGCCTCGCCTCAGCAAGCTTTGTCCATGAACCTTAAATCATTAGGTCAAGAACTCACACAATCTTCATCAAGCTCTTGTTTAAAAGTGTCCAAAATCTATTCTACCATTCTCTCCCCTCTCTAAGATGGTTCTAAGATTCTGTAAATGTAGTAATCACCTATTGAAATAAACAATATAGCTTTGTATCATCAACAAGTTGTTTATGAGCTATATTCAGAGAGCTAGCATTTCACAAAACTTCAAGGGATTTGAAGGTTTCTTTTTTTTCAGTTTGAGGAATTAGTCTAATAAATTTGAACATCTTTCAAACTGAATTATGAGAACTAGAAATTAAATTATTATCTACATGAAGTGGGACTTTTAATGCTTGACTTCTACTTATTCTCAATACACTGAATCAGTGCTGATCTTCCTATAGAATATAAACACTTGTCAAAGTTTGCACAGTGAAATTAGCTAATCACTTTTGCAAACCACATGACCTTTGCTAATATTCATTGAACTGTGCCATGTTTGCAAATGCAATGGATATGTATTCTGGATGCTGTGTGCCTAAAAATATGTGAGATAGTTTTCACTTTCCGAGAATTAAAACCCAAGAATCATGGACCAAAACAGGAGTGTTTTTTTCTAACTTCGTTGTACAAGTTTCACTCCTCTCGCCTGAAATGGGTGTTACACATATAACAAATAGTGAACAGACTTTCATTATCTATCTATCAATCATTCACATTTTAAAAGAATCCTTCATGTGTGTATTTTAAAGTGATGTACTAAAAAATGGAAATTATGCTTTCAGATAAAAGCAGTTCTAAAAATATATTAAATGTAGATTTAAATTTAGTTAATGTAGCGGTAGATTTTATTGAACAGGGAGAGGATTTGAAAGTGAAGGACAGCAAAAGAAGGTCTGTACTCATACTAGATGTGTGTTTGACAAGGTACTAGACCCATCAAGTCTATGCACAGAGGTCTTCAGGAACATATAATAAAAGTGTGAATGTAAAGACCATGACTAAATGACATATCTGATCTAGTCTCTGATGTCAGACATCTGGTATTGAGTATGGCCAGTGTCTAAAAACTATATCATTGTCCAGCTTTAAAAGTACTGTAAACTCTCTCTTGTTTCTATAGGTTACCCTCCTCCTATTTCCAGCAATGTCTATGAATACTTCATTTAAGCCAAAGAAGAATAATTCCCACTTGGGACTTCTAATTCTCATCTAACCTTGATTGAATGGGTGGTCAGCATTAAGAGGACAAAGAGTCTATAGGAGGCGCAGTGGCTCATGCCTGTAATACCAGCACTTTTGGAGGCCGAGGTGGGTGGATCGCTAGGTCAAAAGATCGAGACCATCCTGGCCAACATGGTGAAATCCCGTCTCTACTAAAATACAAAAAATTAGCCAGGTGTGGTAGTGCGTGCCTGTAGTCCCAGCTCCTTGGGAGGCTGAGGCAGGGGAATTGGGGAATCGCTTGATCCCGGGAGGCGGGGGTTGCAGGGAGCTGAGATTGCGCCGCTGCACTCCAGCCTGGCGACAGAGTGAGACCCCGTCTCAAAAGGAGAAAAAAAAAAAAGTCTATAGGTGGGAGAGACATTTGGGAGCGTGCATGAATATTTTAACAACGACCAATAAAACTCCCGGGTGGATATTGATGGGAAAATATTTTGAAGTTAGTTAAGTAGTGAACGCCGACCTTAAAACTAGTAGCAGGTTTACCCTGGAAGCAGAATAAATTGATCCTAGTGGGAAGGTGTTGGTAAACATTTGCAACTCAATGCTTGAAAAAAAGCTTTAATTCCCAATAGTTCCACACAAAGTGGTACAAAAAAGTTATTTTAATCATCTAAATAGTGTGTCAAGCAGAAATGTTTGCCTAGACCACAAATCACTGACTTCATTAGCTGCATGATAGAGGTCAAAAAGAAAATCAAAACAATTATTGAAATAAAAGAAAAACTAAACTTACTGTTCCTATCTCTCCCCAGTGCCTTCAGTCATTATTCTTGTGCAAGTTAGAAGTTCTACCAAGATTGTTAACTGCTTTGGGCCACTAATATGCTATTTATTATACCACTGCAATGACATATCTCTTGGCAGTTCTCATTTGCTACAGAAACATCATGGCCACGTGATAGAATATACTTCCACTGTGTTCAGAACGTAGTGTCACCCGTGAAATCAAATTCCCGAATATGACATTTTGCAGTGACTCAAGTTTTAGATATTGCTCAAAAGATTAAAGAGTGGAAGGTGCTAGAAGAAGTAGAAATAGAGGCCAGTGTGGGGATCACGTTAGTAGCACTGCCACCTCCTCTCAATAGCTGCATGTTGATGTAATTGGAAAGACCAACAAGACGTCCTCTTTATCCGTGGTGTCTGCCATTGGATTGACAGTCGCAAATGTTATTTTTGGGCCTGGTTCCAAGCTTCACTCTAACATGAGAGCCTGTGAAAAGCTTAGCAAGATTGTCACATGCCAGAGTGTGATCATCTATGGGTAACTATTTTAAAACTGGAGTATTTTTGTTTACTGAATGTTTAGAGAGGTTAAATATTTAAAAGTGTGTCTCTATTTCCATATGGTTTAATAGGTTTTCCTCTTTGGAAAAAAATATTAATTTCAAATGTCAAAAATCTCGTGGAACTCTCATTTTTAGTAGTTCTACTTTTACTGCATCTTGAGTGAAACAAAAATATTGACTATACTATATTTTAGGTATATTTTAGGTGGATTTGCATTTTATTTATCATAACACCTATATGCAATAAATGATATTACATGGGGACAAACTATATATTTACCTTTCAGAACATGCTTGTTGGGAAGAATCCATATGTGTACTAAATCTGACATTCCTCTAAATATCTATGACTCACAGGTTGGAAATAACAGGCTTATAAAAGATAGTTTTGAAAATCAGACACATCTGGGTTTCAAATCTCTTTCTTGCGCACACACACATATACACATACAAACACAAACAACTATATATTACCTTGGGCAAGTCACTTAACTCTTTCAAACTAGTTTGCTCATTTTTAATAGCATTTCAGGGCAATGAAACAACATAACTTAGGTAAAGCGTGTACCACTCTGCTTGGCACATTGTAGCTACTCAATATCTCTTAGCTCCTACCCTTTGTCTTGCAAATATTTGAAATTTTAAAATTCCCAATGTATATATGAAAGCTGGGGCTAACTCAAAATATAATTTAGGGAACAAATATTCACTCCACAGAAAGATTCACAGTAGGATTACTTCACACTGCAAACTGTGCAAATATATTTCATGTATTGCCCAATCTGCCACTTTCTCACATCTGATCACAACTGTCTTTTGTAAATAGAGGCAAGTGCCTCTTGATAACCTAGGAAAGGAATACTTTGCCTCTGATAGAATGCATCTAGTTGGACATATGATTTAAAACATGCTGATACTTACTAAAGATCTGAAAGGAGAAATGGGCTTTGCAAATACGAGGTCAATACTGTACTAATCTGTTGGGGTCATTATAAGATTTTTCTGTTGGTTTATGAGGTGAGTATATATTGAAAATATCCAATCGTGCAGTTGCACAAAACTGTCCTGCTAGTCTTAATTGCCGCTTCATCTCCCCGCTTTCTAATGCGGTGGAAGATATTTTTCAAGCAGCAGCATGTGGCTCAGCGGCAGACACCACAGGCACTTACGTTGGGAGTTTTGAAGCTTCCTGTACATGAGGATGCTGCTGCTGGGCTGGATTGTCCAGGCAACTGTAAATGCTGAGATTTTTACCTTCTATTCTTCTATTCTTCCTGAACACTTCATCTCTGGGGGTGGTTTCTTTTTCTCTCTCTCTTTCTTCCCATAGTGTGCACTTGGGGATTGCCTACCATAATAAATGAGCACTCTTTCAAGTGAATGGTTTATCCACTTTGGTGCTAGTATGTACACTTTTAATGCTTTATGCTCTATAACAGTGGGGGAAAATGTCAGAAAGCAATTTCTAAAGAATTTGTACACTATTTACCTAGTAGGACAATAAAATCAAAAAAAGTTTCTCCCATGTATGAATAGGAAAGAAATCAATCTACAACATCTTCATTTAACTCATTTTATAGTTTTGGTTTTGAGTGTACCTTTATTTGGTAGCTCTTCGAGAATCTCATATGTAGCCATTAGAAAGCCAGCCATTTGCTGATCAGTTACTTGGCGGCAAGCACTGTGCCAACCTCTGTTTATGCATTTAATTTTCACAGAAATGCCTAGGATGAAGTAGTCACTTTTATTCCCTTTTTACAGATAAAGAAATGAAAGCTTAGCAAATTTAAATGAGCTGCCTAAGGTCATTCAGTAAGGAGTAAGTCAGGATTTGAACCCAGAGCTATGCACCCACATTATTTCTTGATTTTAACTGTTTTAGAAGTTTTTGATGGTAAATGCATAGTTTAGAAAAGGTTTGGGGATGGTAAAGATTATTTTCTATAGTATAGCATTTGCTTGAGAATAGTTAAGACTGAATCCCAAGTCAGGAAATAAAAATGTATAGCATTAAATTGGTCAACATATATTCTCTTGATTTTCTTAGTTCAATAACAAAATTTTATTTCTTCAAGTAGAATGCTAAGGTATAGAAACAGGAAAGACAAAAGATTGTATGCATACATACATAAAAGTCTAATTTCAAGAGGGAATGTGTTAGGTTATATTTGAATAATACACATTTGAAAAACAAAAAAATTCAAGGCTTTCTTTAAATTAGAAGAATAATATTTTCCATCTGAGTAAAAAATAAATAAGTCAATTGATTAATTAATGAATGTAAGGAATAAATCACCCATGTCTTTGACCTTTTATGCAGTATTTCACCCCAGAATGTAATGGAAACACCAATATCATCTTAACTATTGTAGCGCCAGTAGGCCTTTATGCAATATAAACTTTCTTTCTCCTTTTTTTATTCTCTTCTAAATTGAACCTAGGAGGGCAGAGATGGGTCCTTGATAAGGTTCCTTGAACTGCTGATCGCAGAAAAATTAGGCGAGATTTTCAAATTGACAATTTTTAGATTGACAATTTCATTCCATGGCTCCTTCTGCGTTTCTCTGCTCCGATTTTAATTATCACTTAGAATAAGCGTACTGGATATATACTTATCAACTCCTCATTTCCCCTGTGGACCACACTGTGGGTTACAAAATACAATTTCCATTTTGTCTGCTGATGGCCTAAATAAGGTGCATACAAAACAACACGGATGGGCTTCTTAATTTAGCAGGGTAAGATGTTCTTATAACAGTGGCCCTGGGGGCTAGATTCAAGAAGAAAGAGAAATAGATTCTACCTCAGTGGAGTTGAACGATTTCCAAAAGATTTAGCACACAAAAAAACTGGGCCAACCCACACTATGAACAATTAGAAAAATCTAACAATAATGTAATTTTTTAATATTCTTTAATACAGGGCTCCATGGCATACATGTAATTATATCTTATATGATATTTTAAGCAAAACTATCATAGGCACAAAAAGTGTTAAAGAAATATTAAGGATTCGAATATCATGGCCAGAAGGTATTAAAATATTTTGAACTATAAAATATAACATATATATAATGCATCATTTTATTTAATTCATAACATTAGCACCCTCAGTGTGTAAGTATAATCAATACTGTGATAAATATATTAATGTAAAAATATATGAAAATAAAAATTGTGAATAATTTCCTTCTATCTTTAAAAATGAATTTTCTCACTAGTGAACTATTTCTCAATCTAATTTCCTCTGAATACATGGTCTTTTTCCAATAACATGCAATATATATTATAAACCATAATTCTTATCATAATCATCGCTGCAACAAGTATCAGCCAAATTTAGTGAGTTATCATTATCAGCTAAGTCCTAGGGATCCAGAAAGTTATACGATACGGTCAGGTTTTGGTAAATTAATGGGATAATGAGTGTATATGGAAAAGGTTTAAAAAGTCATGAAAAACAATGGGAAAAGCATGGTGGTTATGGAATATCATAAGTGTTCATGAAGAAATTGGAACTTGAGGTGGACATTGAATTCTTAGGAATTCACAAACATATGTACGAATGCAGGAATACTTCACTCATATACTTTATGCAATACAGCAAGAACAAAGACAGAATTTGCTTAAGCCCTTTGACTCTAAACAGTTTTGAATAATAGGTGAAGAATTAAACATTTAATAAAGGGTTATGACTATTGACCTAAGTATGGTATTGGTACTTTATGTTGGAGGTAGCGAAGGATCACTGAAGGCTTTTGTGCAGAAGGAATGATACTTACAAGCTTTACATTTGGGAAATCCATTTATTAGAAGCCTGACATTATAGAGGAAGCTATAGAAAATAGCTATGACAAAGAAAACTATGTCTTAAATGTAACATTTTCATTGTATGTGCTTGGCATTTTTTTATCCATACATATCACATTTTCTTGTTTCTACATTTATGATCACATCAAAATGTGATTTGTCTATATTTGTGGAAACCAAGATAAATGACAATTTAACAGAAGAATGCAAGAGATATTCCAAAGACACCACATATCATCTAAAGAGAAGTAGACCTTAAGTATACTTCAGAGGACAGAGAAGATTTGATTATGTTGGGAGAGCATCAGAGGAGAGAAGGTTTGTTGGGTCTGTACAGGTGTTCATGCCCCTATTTCTGTATTATGAAGGTTAAAAAGAAGTAACGAACAACTTATGTCATTTAAATTGGACTTAAATGCATTGATTTTGTGCTGTTCTTGTTTATGTATCTTCCCAATTAGACACAAATCAATTTGCACTCTGAACAGTGCTTTGCAGTGCCTTGGGTGTGGTTGGTAAAAAAAACACTTTGACTACAATATATTGTTGATAAAAGAGGCATCTGCACTGACAAAGGAAGAAATGATTGTATGATCTCAGTTGTGCCTGAGATGTTTCTATATATCAATGAACACATGAAAATTATTTATGTCTACTACAACCCCACTATTATGGAACCATTCACTCTAAATAGACTTACTGAATATTTATTCAATTTGATAGTACTGAGAGGGGCAACAACATAATTTATAGTGTAATATCAGTATATAAATATCAACATAATTTATAGTGTAAGTAATATCAGTATAATCTCCAGCCTGACCAAAACTTAGTAACTTAGGTTTACAGCAATAAACACAATTGGATAAATTAAAGGAAATTCAGTTGTTCTGTATTATTTTCCCTTACATTTAAGAAGTATATGTATTTACATTTCATTCTATGTGTTATTATTTTAAAAAGTCACAATCAATGAAATAATTATCTTATATCTATTTACACATAGAACTGAATTTCCTTAGGCTTTTGAAAATCTAATTTGACCACTTAAAACATCTCATTCATTCATTCATGCATTCACATATCCACTCCCCAAATATTTATTATTCAACTAATAAATACTGGTCACCTTGATGAACAGTGAGATATAAATAAGTTTTTCATGGAACTTATATTTTAATAAGGAAAGACAGATAATCAATAAATGTATAGGATGTATAATAAATCAATACATGAGATGCCAAATGGTGATAAAATATGTAAAAATAATAAAGCAAGATAAAGGGCACAGAAAGTGCTGGGGGTGTCATGAGGGGCGTGTAAAGGCATGGTGTATTTAAAGAGAGTAGTTAGGAAAGGCCTCATTGATAAAATACCGCTTGAGTAAAAAAGAAACACTCTGAAGGATGTAGTGACTCACACAGGAATAAAACTTTACTTTCCATATCTTCATATCAACAATTTTCCTCATATATTAGAAAATACTCCTTATCCCAAAATGAACACCATAACGATTTGTGACTACATTTTCCGAAGTGTCTATTTGTAGGCTAACATATCTTCTTGGTGTTCTGTCTGCCAAGATACTTAAGTGATCTGAATGAATACTTAGGTTCTCACCCTACATAAGACTCTTTTTGTCTGCCCAACAACCATTTCTCCAACATCTCTTAGAAGCATTTTACCTTTCCTTTGGGAGCTGAGCATTCCTCATTCTGAAATGTGACCCAGGTCTGGTCAATCAGGGTGGCCCATTTCCTCTAGCTCCAGAAACTGACTCAGAAAATGCTTATGATACGAGAGAGGTCAATCTGATTCTCTAAGTGTCAGCCCAGATGTTTGTTGTAGGTGGAACTATGGAAATATGTACTTCTTTGTGCCAGATTTCCTTATCATTAGATACGTACTTAGGAAGTAAGGCTGAAGTTTCTGAAGTTCAGCTTGTCAGTAGGAGAAAAGACAGTGTCAGAAAGAAAGCCGAAGGAGAGGAAAGCAGATTCGAGAACTGTACGGGAATCCCTGACAATATTGTTTCAACAGCTAGATCCAACTAGGCCTGAAGCTGCGACCCATAGACTCTATGAGATCCAACAAATTACCATAGTTCCACTAACTGTTAGGATCACCTTTATTATACTCGCAAGTAGAAGCCTCATGACTGATGCAAAGAACCGGCTAGCTCAGTTCTACTTACTCTACAGTTTTTAAAAGAAAGAAAAAAAGATATATGACAGTAAGAATGGCTGTTTCACTATCCTCTCATCAGCCTGCTCTTATGCATTTCGTCGTGATGATGATCATTTGGTTACCTTTGAGTAGCAAAATATAGTTTTTATTTCAGCTCAATACATATTTTATGTGCACTTAAATGTATAAGAAACTTACCTCGCACTGGGAACATACAAAAATGAAACGAGACAAGTTTCTCATTCTGAACACACGGTATTGAGCTTGCACGACTCACAGTGTCCAAATTGCATAGCCAAAATAAAAAAATACTATATAAATCCTGTACTATTTCCCTCATTAGATATTAAAAACACTGAAGCCATGAATTGTATTGTTTTTCCCTAAGTTTCATCTCTAACACTTGTGTCTAGATTATTAATATTTGTAGAATAGAACACATATTTTTCTTTGAGTCCTATCAGTCTGCAAGTGTCTTCTCGGGACAACTGTTAAAACAATGTGCAATTGCGACCATGGTTATCTCTCATTCAATTAGTAACTTTATCTGCTAATAAATGATTTTTCATTCACATCTGGAAGACCTTGAAATCCTCCTAAACAATACATTTATAATGATGCAGCGGTGGTTTTGAGATAAAGTATTCCGCAACAATGTCTTTTAGGAAAAAAAAAAAAAAAGATTCTTACGAGAAAAATAGAGAAACAAAATATAAGTCAATATACTAAGATTAAGAACATAGATGTGTATTTTCTCTTCCTTCCCACATCTCATTCTTTCTGTAATAAAATGATCTCAGCACTCGCACTGCCTTCTGATTACAGCAAGATTGCAAGACTTCTGCAGCTTTCCTACTGCAGAGCTATTTCTAATACCACACTGATCCTGAAATGTTTGCCATCTCCTTAAAGCCCCTGCTGTAACTCCCAGCCGTACTCTTCTCCCCACTTTAAAAAACTAGATCTAACCCAACCATCAGGCTAAAAGTAGGAAATACGACAGTTTGAAGAAATGCAAAAATTTATCTTGTATTCTATTAAATGGCAGGCACCGCTGAAATAAGTTATGCCTAGGCACTTCGGTTCGGGTATATCAAGTAACATGATCTATCCTTTATGAAGGGGCTGTTTTAGCAAACTGGGCAGACCTACTGCTCTGATTTCTCATGCATTGTTTTACTCTCATTAAAATGTTTTTGGTTATACGTCATTATCTTTTACTTATCCACTAATGGTCTACAGACACACAAATATCAGGCAGGTGAAGTCTTCCCCCTATCCGCCTCCCCCAATCCCTCTGCACCACTGCAGGCCTGGGTAGTAGCAAACACACGATCTGCGCCCTGTCACTGGTTCAGGAAGCTGAGCCACAGCCGCTGAGCCGTTTTCTACAGGCTGAAGCACGCATGCTTCCTTTGCTTCCTTTGCTTCTGCAAGGGAACAATGAGCAAGTGCATGTGTGGGAACCCTCCTGCCTGCTGGGCGCTCAGCTAGGAGTCCCAGAATATCAGACACAATTATATTCAAATGTAAGCACAAAAAGTCATTTTGACTTGAATATAAATTATTCTAGCTGCCATGTTGGATCACCTGCACTACTGCTCCTCTTCATTAGCAGTGATAATTGAGCAGTGACTTTCTAGGTGCTTAAATCACAGTATGATTAATGGTTTATGTACCTATCTTGCTTGCAAGCTCCCTATTTGAAGGAGATTTTTCTTTTACATTTCATTATCTTCATCATCTTCAAACACAAAACACTCAAAGCACTGTGCCTATAAAACCTGGAGGCCAACATTATTAAAGGGTCTCTTGACTGGCCCATCACTTTGCCACTGGTGTTTTCAGGGTACCTTACAAGACTTATTTAAGAAGAAACAAGAATGAATGCTACTGAATGAGAGAGAAGAAATGCAAATTGCTGCTATTTCATTCCTTAAATTGCATACCACTTATATTCTTCTCACCTATCTTAATGTTGGTTTATAGGGTTTCTTTATTAGGATATGAGATTTAGAGTGTAGAGTTAGTGATTTTTTTTCCAAGTTATTTTCATGCACTACCATTAAGATGAGAAGCCAAAATAATCAGCTAGAGATTGAGCTGAGTTAGGAAGAGATAGTTGCTTTTTTCCCTCTTTAAATCCCTTCCTGTGTATGTCTAACAGTGCAGTTCTACCCAGAACACTCCCAGCATCTGGCCTATCTTGCATTCTATTCACCCAAAAGTTATAAAATGTATAATTAATGATATGACCCTATACATAGCACACTGACACCTTCACTAACTTAAATCTATAACTTATAGGTGAAAGTAAACAGAATAAGTTATAGGTATAATTCGCATATGAGACCACTCTGAAGAAAAACATACAAAAAGTAAAATGTCACACTTTCTTTTCTCTCATATTTTATATTTTGAGAATTTTAAAAATTGCTAAGTGCAGTAACACTTAGAAAACGTCACATATGATGGGACAGTTCTTTTTTACGCTTATTAAAAGAAAAGGAGCCTTTGTTAATGTGCTTTCCTTATTACTCTTTCTGTTGGCAGATCCCTGCTCTCAGACCCCTGTAGACCTACTGGTTCTGGAAAAAAGCCTTCTTCTTCGGTCCCCTGAGTAGGCTAGTGACAACTGAAAACATGCAGGTAAAACTAACACAGAGTGGTTGTTTCAGAGCCAATTTTCTATGGTGGCAAAGATGTGCCAGCAGGTTTGCTCATGCTGCTGGGTCCAGGGAACCTTTTTGACAGAGCCCCCATCCCCTCCTGCCTAAATCAGTAGAAATTATTTGGAAATCCTTTTGGGGAATTATTTCATTTTCATTTTGCTTTGCTTCCCCTTATTCTTCTGAAAGCAACATTTACATGCTCCCTGCTCAAATTTATAAGAGGAAAACAAAACTTACGTAATTCAGAAAGTCAGTAAATTCTTATTTCTTTGGCAAAACAAATCACCCGTTTCCTTGACTCCGTTCAGACCAAAATTAAAAGCACTCAGACATCCTAATAAATACCTGAGCAATGGGCATTTACAAAATCATTGCATGGAAAAGACAGAAAGAATGGTTAAAAAAAAATTGTGCCTTGCAACAGGACCATCCTTAAATATATTGATAGTATTAAAGATTTATTTTGTTATTCAGTCTTCTACAATGTCCCTGTGAGGCTGAGTGCCTCCCCATTTTATGGGTGAAGAAACCAAGACTCGGAGATGATAAATAATTTACTCTAGTTATATTGCTGGTAAGAGAAAGAGCCAGAATTCACACTAAGATCTGAGTTAAGTCCAGGTTTTCTTCATGTGATATCAATAGTATATTAAAAACAACTAGCATGATAAATATTTTGTACCTATTTATAGGTACAAATATTCATTTGTGCTAGAATATTTCTAGCTGCTAGAAATTGGGAGAAACTCCAATCTATGTATTATAAAGCTTCACATTCATACCTATAATTTAAAGAAAAATATCATCATGTTACTAGGATATAATTTCACTTTTTCTCTTCATGGTAATTTAATTTTAACTAGTAGTTATCAGCCATAATACCCTGTTTGGTTTTAACTAAAACAAGAAAACAATAAAAGTTCAAAGAATTTGAAGCTTAGAATAAAAAACCCAAATGTTACCACTTATAAATGAAACACAAACACCAAAGAATGTGATAAAATCGGGACAACATCTAGCAGTAGAAATAGTTGGTTGACTACGCTTTTACTCATATCTAAAATGATGTCATATAGTTGGTCCCAAACACAGATAAGGCCTCCCCCAGTTTGGGCGAGAAGTCTGATAATGCTGTGCATCCCTGGATAGTCCCGCCAGACACGAGGATATGCACAAATGCCCATCAGAAGCAAGACTATGTCATTGCACACACACTCACATGCACACTCATACATGCACACTCACAAACACATCCAAACAAAACATGCCACTAGTTCATGAAGTGAGGCATTTGATGGTGTGGACAAGAAGCCAAACTTTTCCACTTATTAGCTGTGTGACCTCCATCACTCCATCTCCTCTGTGAGACTGCTCCGTAAATCTAGCACATCATAGCACCAATGTCACACACGTGGATGGTCATCAGGGGCTCAAGGAAGGTGAAGCTCATGGAACATTCTCTAATCATAAACACTATTCAAATACAATGATAATTGTCATGGCTGTTATTTATTTCTGAAACTCCTGCTATGATATTGCTCCTGAAACAGCTGGCTGCCGGGAAGAACACCTGTCATCCCTAATCCACTGGTCCAGAACACTTTCTTCCATACAGAGCAGGTTTTCATGATTGGATGATTACCCTGCATGGCTGGCAACAAACTCAATTACTGTATTTTGCGAAATCAGCCATAAATTGGAGGTTTCTTATATGCAAAGTGCATAATGAGATGAAAGCCTACTTGAAACTCATGAGAGGTGCAACAATACTCTGACTTTTAATAAAGGCTAAACCAGGTCAGGTGGAAGGGGAAACATTTAGATAAACATATTTTAGGGTAGACAAATGGAAAATGTAAAACAGCACGATTTTAATAATTATAATTACAAGATTATTCTTTTATCAGATTTTGGAATGAGCTGGCTTCCTTTAAACACAACCAACAACAACTCTGATTTCTTTTAATGTTTTCTCTTTTTCTAAAAAATAGCCTTTTTCTCTGTCTTGAAGAGAGGTCGTAAATCCTGAGTTCTATCCCAGAGAAGCCTGAGCTTCAAGCTTTTTCACCAACATAGTATATTAAAATGCTTTAAATTAAGGAACTCTTTTGTATTTAATCTACAAACCTATAGATCAAATACAAAAGAGTTCGACCCGTTTCCCACCTCCCAATGCCATACAGCAATGGTTACTTTTTAAACTGCTTAAAAAAGATTCTGAGATCTTAATGTTTTTTTTTTTTTTCCTTGAGCAGACCACAAAAGATGTGAGGATTCAAACTGAGCCATAGCTCCATCTCCTGGAAGTGTGTATCAGCAGCAACGAGAGTAAAGACCCAGAGGCATGAGAAACACTTCGTCACTGAAGCACTCACGTTCCGACTGTGTGCAAAAGACCTTTTGTGTCTCACTCACTGAGGGAGATTGTTCTTCACTCAATCAATGAGAAGAACAGACGTCTTAGAAAACCTTCAGTACCTGGGGGAAATGACTGAGCTCAAACACAAGGGACAGTCAGCCCGTGTTCAAGATAAGCCCATCTCAGGAAGGCAGGCACCATGTCCCTGAGACTACTCTACCCCCAGATAAGAAAGCCCTTATTGATAAGCCAAAATCACAGATTATTTTATTAAGCTCATATTTTAAAAGAAAGCAAAGCTTCCTTTAATGTTACTTTCCATTGTAAATGTAAAATTACAGTTTGCACATAATATCTGGATTCTGGTTAACTATTTTCCATACTGTATTTTGCAATTGCATATCAGCATTTCTATTTTTATACTAAAAAATAGGGTTATGCAAATAATATTTCTAATTGTGCATATCTATGTATTTATATTAAGTTTTAGTATGTCTGCTTGCTCACATAATTTATTTTCTCTTTATGTATAATTCCATTTACTTACAATAACTAATTATTAGGGGAACAAAATCTTTGAGAAATTACCAGAGGTTAATTCATAAGTGCTTTGATTATCTTGCTTCAAGGATGAGCATATACTTTATTTTTAAACTTCGAAATATTATTGTCCATATTGTTTCTTCGTACTTAAAAAAGTAAGAAATTGGATTGTAATGTTTCCAATTTTTGTTGTCATGCTTTTCTCTCTTTAAGTTGAGTTTATGTAAAGTTTGAGGGGTTCAAGTTATTTCCAAAAATATAATAGGAGCCCCGCCCTTCTCAGTTCTTTCACACAAACACTTTTATCGGCACATTTGGAATTCAGAAGGATGTAAGCCTCACTAGTCAATTTGGATCAGCTGTTTATTTACAATTTACTCCAAAGATTTAAGTGAGCAAAGTCAGTGAGCAATTGAGATTGTTTTCCTACTCTCTTTTATTCTTTTTTTTTAAAACCAACAGCCATTTGAATGAATATTTTTACTCTCCTGATGTTTCTCTCTGTTTCCAGACTGAGCGCTTGATAGAAGCTGGACACCTGCTTGCCTTCAGTCTATTCCATGTTCTTTAACACTGTGCTGAATAGAGATTGAGTTGAGCTTCTTGTATCTATAATCAGTGTCTGATTTGGAAACAGAAAAAAAACTTCATATAACTATTAATAGTGGGTGAACTGAAGCCAGCACTTTGATATTAATAAAATAAACACAATACATAATAAAGCACAAAATCCAATTTATTCAAAATAATTGAGAATATGGCCCCCTGGCAAGATGAATATTGTGAGAAAACTAAAAATCAGTATATACTACTTGATTTTCAAGGAATTAAATATGTGTAGACTACACTTAACATTCAAATTAGCTTGACTCTGATGTAATATCACTTTGATGCTTCAGAAAGAATATTTAGGGCCTCAGGATCATTATAATGAATGCCAGTGTCACAGTCAACTACTAAAGGACTAGAAGATGCTATTACACTAATTTTGTCCTGAGATCAGGACATATTCCTTTAAAAATATTTCTGGATATCTGTTTCTGTGCTTATTATGCGTCTCTTTTTCGTAAAAGTTAAGTGGAGAAGATATGTGTATAAATCCTATTTCTTTGGGGCTGCAAAGAGTTTGGATAAAATGGGAATAGGCTTCATAGTGAAAGTTTACACCTGAAGTCTCCCCATCTCGTGTATGGCTTTGCTTGATTAACATACTTTGCTCAATGGCCATAAAGGAGCGCGCATTTTAGATTAGAGTTTTCCGTGGGCTTTTGATGATTGGCTTGCAGCCAAAGCACTCATCCTGCTATTCAGGATATATTGTAGAAAACCATATAACTGCACCTAAGAGTCTTTAATTGCTAATTGTTCCTAATAACTGTTTAGGATATAACGCAAACAATAATACACGATGTCAGTTTGAATTTCAAGGTTGTTATTCAATCCCAAGTTTCTGCTGTGTTATGGTCTCTTCCTGTGGTTAATGATGTCTGGGAAACCCTCTGCGGAGAAACAACCCTGGCTTGGGTAAGGGGCAAGGTCTGCATTAAAAGAATAATAGAAAAGAGGGGTTTGAGTAATAGCTACTATGAGTTGGAATGCAATAACAAGCATTGCACAAAATGAAATAAATGGCCACTTTTGTGCTTCCAATTATAATACACATCTCTGTAACTATTCAGAGATTAACTGTGCTGCGGATTATCTATAGAATTTGGAATGATCTTCTACATTGTCATGTGCATCCGAAGTGTTCTGTTATGCTCTGGGAATCACTTTCTCCAGGTCTTATTCTTAAAGGAATGAGACAAGCTTTCATTATTTGTGAGGACGCTCACTGATCTCTCTTCTACTCATACTGGCTCAAGCCAGAACATGGAAGCCTTCTTATAATAGGCAATGGCAAAAATGTGACAGGGCCAAGCTCTGGCTAGCTAATGACTCTTCAAGTACTTCTCCCTCTGTTCTGTCTGCAATTTCAGTAAGATTTCTAGCACTTGGAGTTTCAATGTCCTCTAGCTCTTTAGAAGCTGGCATCTAATTGCTTCTTCACGTTGCCAAATGACTGAGTGTTTTTTCTATTGACGTGGTTCCTGCCAGACTCTGGAATACACAGTAAGCAGGATAAGAGAGACAAGAGAAGCATAAAACTCACTCAGAAGAGGATTAGAGCACAGCTGGGAGTCAGAGAGTCAGTAGAAGGGGCAAGAAAACAAAAGCCAAGAAAGAAAAATGAAAAACTGTAGATTGTACAAAAGAAAAGGGAAGCAAGACCAGAGTGGATTGGTGGTAGAGAGATACAAGGCCTGCTGTGTCTGAGAAATATTTAATGGAAGCATCTCCACATGTGGGTGTGCTATTGTGCATGTTGATACATGCAAAACAACATCCTCTGCTTACCTACCTCCTTTGATCACAAAAAAGCCCAATGTAGTATTTGGTTCATCATTCCCGTTCCACATCATTCCTTATTATCTAATTTAGGTAGATTGCAAAATGGCTATAATCCTTCACTTTTCCTTGTTTCCATGCCTTTTGCTCTGGAATTTAGAAGCTCCTGCCGTTAACAAACAGATTCTATTTTCCTTCCCCTTGAATCTGAGTGGCCTATTGACTTTCTTCGGCCCATACCCATAGAAAGTGGAGGAAGTGAGGCTGTGCCTTTATTTCATGTTCCTACTGGCTTTCTTTTAGCCCTACCCAGCTGCCGTATGAACAAGCCCAGCCAACCTGCTGGAGGAAGAGAGACCATGCGGAACCGAGAAGAGTTCTCCTAGTAGACGTGATCCTACTAGCTCTCAACTGGCCTGACTGCGGACTGAAGACGCTCGAATCAATTCAAATGTAACCAGAACTACCCAGCTGAGCCCTGCCCAAATTCCTGAAAAAGAGACTTACAAGTCAAATGAACGTTAGTCCTATTAAGTTTTGGGGTGATTTATTATGCATAAAAGGCTAACTTTATCAATAGCCAAGTTATGTCTCTTGAATAGGTAAACAACTTTTGTGTGGTAATAAGTATATTGTTAAATCTATATTTGAAATTTGTATTTTGCTTACAGTTGTCTTATATAAATCTCCAAAGAACCTTACCTAAACAGCTGGATGTATTAATCATATTTGTGGTTCAAGATAAAAGAGTTTGAAAGGAATCAATCTGTAATTCTTGCTTTGTTCCCAAAACTTTTATTAAGACTATGTCTATTGCACAACATAAAGCCAATTATGCGTTTTTTTTTCAATATAGAGAACCATTTTATAAAATATAAGGCCTTTTGGTCTCAACTCATAGCAGGTAATCTAAGACTTGGATTTTAGGAGAACGTACACTTGGGGAAAAGAAATACCAGTATTGATTTTAACCCTAGTGAGTTTCTACCCAACCCATTCATAAAAGAACCAAAACTTCTGAAAGGTGGTTTTAGATTGTTAATCTACTATCACAGCAAACAGATCTATCTTCATCTCATCTATGTTCTTCATGGCACCTGAATAATTTAAGGATTCAATAACTACTTTAAAAATTATTAGGTCAACCAACACCAGGCAGTCAAGCAATTTATTCATCATTGGGAAGCCTCTTGACCCCAATGGCTCTGATAATATACAGAGATGGTAATGACATTGCCTAATTCTGTCACGCACAATTAATCTAGATTTTTTTCCCCATGATTAAAATGGAAATTACTTGCAACTTAGAACTGCTGTTAAATAAAGGGTTACAAATTCCACCTGAGTTACAGAAATTATACCATATGCTTATGAGCAGTAACTTGGTAGAGTTTCTTTCTGTTAAAATCATGTAGAAAAACTGATCTTACACAGCAAAGATTAATATCAAATGGATGAAATCGTAGTAAATTGTAAAGGTCTCTGTTTCAATCAGGATCTAGGTGGGAAATAGATGCACGCTCATATTGAGTAATGGAGGAGAGTAAAGGCACGACTTTCAAAGGTGTATGTGGGAGCTTCATCGAGGTACTCTGGGACTAGCAGTAGTAGGGAGCATTATTGAACCCTGAGGCCTGAAGAGGTAAAGAGGGGGAACATTTTCTGAACCCCAAAAGAGCTGTTTTGAGAGGGCCACCTACAAGGAACTGTGGTGTCTTCAACCAGCCACCATGAAGTGACCTGGGTGACCTGTCAAGGAGGGAACCAGATACCCTGGCTTTTTTGCGTTCCCGTCCTTGCATCTGTCAGTGCCTCTCATCAGCTAAACCCAATGAAAGCCTAAGGAAAATGATACCCATCAGTTACTATACATTCAGGCCCTGCAGCCACCTAAGACACAGAGCAGAGTGGAGGAGGGTGGGGAAAGGCGAGTAATGGTTCAGAGGCACAGATGGAAGAGACCAGTTCCTTTACAAAGAATGAGAGTTAAAATGACATTTTTATTACTTTATTTTTGTTATTATTTTTCCCATAAGTTATTGGGGTACAGGCAGTATTTGGTTACATGAGTAAGTTATTTAGTGGAGATATGTGAGATCCTGGTGCACACATCACCCAAGCAGTATACACTGCACCATATTTGTTGTCTTTTATCCCTCACCCCTCTCCTACTCTTTCCCTCAAGTCCCCAAAATCCCTTGCCTTTAAGTCCTCATAGCTTATCATCCAAGTCATTGCAAATGCTGTTAATTCATTCCTTTTCATGGCTGAGTAGTATTCCATCCTATGCATACCACAGTTTTTTAATCCACTCGTTGATTGATGGGCATTTGGGTTGGTTCCACGATTTTGCAAGTGTGAATTGTGCTGCTATAAACATGTGTGTGCAAGTATCTCTTTCGAATAATGACTTATTAAAAATACATTTTTCATGAGTTTTTAATTCTTTGAGAATTGTGGGGTATCTAACTTAGGGAACTACTGGCATATATGTTTCTATTAATATTGATAAATGTTTATCAAAGAGAATTATAAAAGATTGGAAATGGCTGGAATCATGAAAAATAGAGTGGGATCCAAACACGTATTTCATCTACAGTCAATTCTCAATGTTCCTAAAGAAATATTTTTATTATAACCTCATAGGTTCATCACATTTTCCTCATTATTATCATTCTTTTATACTTTATTATACTTTTATACTTTACGTATTTTACTTTTATGAGTAAAACAATTTTTTTTTTGCTATAGAAATCTGTAGAATTCTTCCAGTCAGACGAGTTTGGTGGCTCATGCCTGTAATCTCAGCACTTTATGAGGCCAAGGAAGGTGGATAACTTGAGCTCAAGAGTTTGAGACCCACCTGGGCAACATGGCAAAACCCTTTCTCTACAAAAAATACAAAAATTAGCTGGGCGTTGAGGTGCATGCCTGTAGTCCTAGCTACTCTGAGGCTGAAGTGGGAGGATGGCCTGAGCCTGGGAGGTCGAGGCTGCAGTGAGCCATGATCGCACCGCTGAACTCCAACCTGGGTGACAGAGACAGACCCTGTCTCAAAAAAACTAACCAACTGAAATAATTATTGAAGTCACTGAAAGGAAATGCATCAAACCATTTTTGGTCTCATTTTGGTTCTGCCTGTAACATGCTTCTAACCTCAGGCAAGCTGATCAACTTTTTTGGCCCGAATGTTTTCATCCACATTAGTGAAGATAATAATATTCTCCACCACATAGGGTTGCTGTGAAGGTGGCAAGAATTCTTGAAGTAAAGCCCTTAAAACTGTTTTGGCATATGGTAAGCACCCTAAAAATGTGAGCAAGCTGTAGTACTAATGTAGAAATGTCGACTACAATTTCTCTCATTTGATGAGTTTTTTTTGTTCCTGGGAAGAGATAACTGGCTCTTTGTGTATTTTGCTGTTTGGTAAGACTATAAATGTGACTTGGGCCTCGGCCACATAAACCACCTTCCCTAAACCCTTAGCTGGGCATGAGTCAGTTAGGCAATAAGGTTCAGAAAGAAAGACAGATCCGTTTAATCTGGGCTTTTAAGTGGTTTTAAGATCAGATTTTACTACTTAGCGTGGTTTGGCAAGCAGAATAGAAGGATCCTGGGCCATGTGTGGAAGCTGACTTTCCTATAGCCAGTTCACAAGGCCCCTGGTTCCTTTATTTAAAGCATCCACCAATAGTGCAAACACACACCCATTTGAAAATCTCAGAACTAACACATATTTCCAGTCAGAACACAGGATTGGTGGATTTTAAACACAGAGCTGTAACTATTCCCTGGGTGCTCTGATATCCCAGCAGGACTTCCTTCAAATCCTCTCCTCGGGCTGAGCTCCATCCCAGCTCATTTCAGATGCTCTCTGACTCCTGCAGACAAAACACCTTCCTTGATAAAAATAGATTGTTAGCTTTCTTTGTTTGCAGGCAATCAAACACCATAAGAAGTAAAATAAATGTGCTAAAGACAGATAATCAGCTAATTGAAGCCTTTTCCACCAAATAACAGAAGAAACTGAAAGAATATTGATTGAGAGAGAGAAATGAAGGTAAATGTACAAGTACTTTATTGGAATTAGAATTCTCCATTTGAGGGCTATTGTGAGAATGTATCAACTTGTTTTGGGATCATCCTTACTTCTCTCCAAAATCAGAGATAATTGAGTGTACTCCGTGGAATTGTCACTCAGGTATTAATGTGACTTTTTAATATTCTTTGCAAGTCTCCTTTGAGCTGCAGTCATCGGCTCCAAGACAGAAAACCACAAACTACCTTTGCTCCTTGTTAAGTTTTGCACTTTGCCATCTACTCCATCACTAAAAATATTGGTGCCTTCTGTCTGATAAGTGAATTTGATGGAATAATTGAGAGCTTTACTATCACCTTAGTCAGTGATGGGCCTTTCAAACTGTCTGAAAGAGTGGGGGCACAGGGAGGAAGAGAGACATGTACTGATAGCTGGAAAGAAAAGCTAAGGGATGGCTGGGTCAAATGGTATTTCTAGTTCTAGATCCCTGAGGAATCGCCACACTGACTTCCACAATGGTTGAACTAGTTTACAGTCCCACCAACAGTGTAAAAGTGTTCCTATTTCTCCACATCCTCTCCAGCACCTGTTGTTTCCTGATTTTTTAATGATGGCCATTCTAACTGGTGTGAGATGGTATCTCACTGTGGTTTTGATTTGCATTTCTCTGATGGCCAGTGATGAGGAGCATTTCTTCATGTGTTTTTTGGCTGCATAAATGTCTTCTTTTGAGAAGTGTCTGTTCATGTCCTCTGCCCACTTTTTGATGGGGTTGTTTGTTTTTTTCTTGTAAATTTGTTTGAGTTCATTGTAGATTCTGGATATTAGCCCTTTGTCAGATGAGTAGGTTGCAAAAATTTTCTCCCATTGTGTAGGTTGCCTGTTCACTCTGATGATAGTTTCTTTTGCTGTGCAGAAGCTCTTTAGTTTAATGAGATCCCATTTGTCGATTTTGGCTTTTGTTGCCATTGCTTTTGGTGTTTTAGACATGAAGTCCTTGCCCACGCCTATGTCCTGAATGGTATTGCCTAGGTTTTCTTGTAGGATTTTAATGGTTTTAGGTCTAACATATAAGTCTTTAATCCATCTTGAATTAATTTTTGTATAAGGTGTAAGGAAGGGATCCAGTTGCAGCTTTCTACATATGGCTAGCCAGTTTTCCCAGCACCATTTATTAAATAGGGAATCCTTTCCCCATTTCTTGTTTTTGTCAGGTTTGTCAAAGATCAGATAGTTGTAGCTATGTGGCATCATTTCTGAGGGCTCTGTTCTGTTCCATTGATCTATGTCTCTGTTGTGGTACCAGTACCATGCTGTTTTGGTTACTGTAGCCTTGTAGTATAGTTTAAAGTCAGGTAGCGTGATGCCTCCAGCTTTGACCCAGCCATCCCATTACTGGGTATATACCCAAAGGACTATAAATCATGCTGCTATAAAGACACATGCACACGTATGTTTATTGCGGCACTATTCACAATAGCAAAGACTTGGAACCAACCCAAATGTCCAACAACGATAGACTGGATTAAGAAAATGTGGCACATATACACCATGGAATACTATGCAGCCATAAAAAATGATGAGTTCGTGTCCTTTGTAGGGACATGGATGAAACTGGAAAACATCATTCTCAGTAAACTATCGCAAGGACAAAAAACCAAACACCGCGTGTTCTCACTCATAGGTGGGAATTGAACAATGAGAACTCATGGACACAGGAAGGGGAACATCACACTCCAGGGACTGTTGTGGGGTGGGGGGAGGGGGGAGGGACAGCATTAGGAGATACATCTAATGCTAAATGACGAGTTAATGGGTGCAGGAAATCAACATGGCACATGGATACATATGTAACAAACCTGCACATTGTGCACATGTACCCTAAAACCCTAAAGTATAAAAAAAAAAAAAAAAAAACAGAAAAAAAAAAAAAAAAAAAAAAAGAAAAGCTAAGGGAAATCAGAGTAACAGAAGATAAGCAACAGGGCGCATAGAGACCACAAGAGGAAGGGCAGGCAGCAGCAAGCTGGGCAGATGGGAGGGTGACGGAAGCTGGAAGTTTTGAGGTCTTTGAGACCTAGGAAAGCCAGTGTCACCACTAATCTTTGTTAAGTAATAAGAATAAAGGACTTGTTCCTCCTGCCATGACAAGCGCAACACCAATAGCTTTCACTTACGTAGCAATTAATACACGCCAGGTGTTATTCCTATATATATATATATATATATATATATATATATATATAAACATATATATAATTACAATATAAAATTATACGTTCTTCTCAATAAATCTATGAGGTAAACACTATTCCTGCCCCATTCTACACATGAGGAAACTGAGGCACAGAAAGTTTAAGTAGCTAGTAAAGGTTGGACAATCGCCTCCAGGGTCTAAACATTTTTGTTTGTTTGTTTGTTTTTTTGAGATGGAGTCTCTCTCTGTCGCCCAGGCTGGAGTGCCCTGGCGGGATCTCTGCTCACTGCAACCTCGGCCTTTGAGGTTCATGCCATTCTGCTGCCTCAGCCTCCCAAGTAGCTGGAACTACAGGCACCCGCCACCACGCCCAGCTAATTTTTTGTATTTTTAGTAGAGACAGGGTTTCACCATGTTAGCCAGGATGGTCTCGATCTCCTGACCTCGTGATCCACCCACCTCAGCCTCCCAAAGTGCTGGGATTACAGGCATGAACCACCGTGCCCAGCCTAGGATCTAAACTTTTAACCACATTTTAAAACGCGTTGATAAGTGTTATATTATGAAATCAGGCAATGGTATCTAAGTGCGTAATGTGTATGTAATTACTAAAGGTGGGTGCTACAAAGAAAACATACACATGTACATTCACATAAATAGAAAAAGACCCTTGGAGACAATTGCTTTATTATTTTAGATGGAAGTGTTATATGAGAAGAAATATGAGAAGAAGTGACAATCACCGCAAAGTAAAATACTAACACTTTCAAGAGGCTGTATTTCCACGTCATAAGGAAAGGAACACTCAACATCAGGTTAGATTATACGGAAGACTTATTGGAGGAAGTAAATTTTAGAGTAAAATCTCGAAAGCCACAACCAAGAAAGTAGAAGGTGACATATATAAGACAGATGATATGTACAATGAATTGAATGTCTCTGTCTCTTCAACATTCATAGGTTGAAACCCTAATCACCAAGGTGATGGTATTAGCAGGCACGGCTTTGGGGGATGATTAGGTCTTGTGGGTGAAGCCCTCGTGAATGGGGTTAGTGCCTTAGGGAGCCCATTTGTCCCTTCCACCATGTGAGGACATAGCAGGAAGACACCAAATCTGCCAGCACCTTGCTCTTGGACTTCCCACCTTCCAGAACTGTGAAAAATAAATTCCTATTGCTTCTAAGCTACCCAGTTTATGGTATTTTGTTATAGTGACCTGAAGAGACTGAGACAATACAAAAGGTATACTCCTGGGAGACATTATTCCTTATGACCCAGGTTTTCTCTTAATTAGCTATTTAAATTTAAGCCAATTAGTTAACCTTTCCAAGTTTCGGTTTCCTCCTCTATAACGTGAAAATCTCTTTTACAGGTGAGGTCATACCTAACTTGTAAGGTTGTTGTAAGGATTCAGTGATGCATATAAAGTCCTTAGAATCTCATCAGGAATTGTAGTTCAGTAAATGGAAGCTAGCTATTAATAAAGGTAGAACAAATGGACTTGGCTTACATTGAGCACAGCATGAAAAATGGTAAGAAATAAGATTTGAGAACCCAGATCCTAGAATACTGGATACTCAATATACTTTCATAATTGAATGAGTGGGTGGGAGATCTAATGGGTTTAATTGCATTGGAGTTAGAGGAAGGACCTATCAAATTGGCATGCGAAGAGTTTAAACAAGTAGTTGATGGTACAATAGTAGTAATGGCAAAGCAGTTATGGTGTCTGGATGTCACCAAAGGGGAGATCATGAACTCACTTGCAAATGGCACATTTAGAGAATCTCCGATTTAACTTTCAGATATTTTAAGTTTGCTTGAGAAAATGTATCAATGGTCTAGAATAACAATTTGTAATTTATATTTCTCTTGGCACAAAGACTTCTCCCAGGTAGATTTAGGCAGGGAAGGTCAGAGGGAGGCTGACGTGGCAGGGTCAGGCAATCCCCAACCTCACTTAGAGCAGCTTTCACTTTTAACTGTTGTGTATGTTGGCGTTACCCTTAATATTTCATTTGAAAATAGATTCATCTGCTTATATCATGGAAAGAACAGGCCTAGAACACTCTGAAATGCAGATTTCTCATATCTTTGGGGACAAAGAACCACAACAGACAGTCACCTGGGCCAACCACCCATTTGAGCTGAGTCCCTTTCTCTTCAGCAAGATGTCATATAATGACGCACCCTTCCACTCAGTCATGTATTCAGTAAACATTTATGGAGCGTCCTCTATTCTATGAACCAGACCGTGAGACCCTGTGCTGGAAGTTGAGGATACAATGAGACCCTGTGTCTCAGATTCCCAGCACAGTCCCAGTTTATACTTGTCCCAGTGTCATTGATAAAATTGCTCTGTTTGTTTTCAAAAGCATTTCAGATCGAATGACAGATTATAGAATCACAGTAACTCTAGGGCACATTAAATACTTGGGAATCAGGTGTCCTAAGTCACTGAAGTTTTCTGGGGGAGGTATAGCTATGCTGAGAGTTGACTTATGAAAAAATCATTTTGGGCTGCAATGTGGCAAAAGAATTGGAGTATGGGCAATAATGAATTAAAATATTCAGTGATTCAAGGCAGAGTTTGTGAAAAGCAGGATAGAGACAACTCGTCTGAAGCATACATAGGAGATAGAATTAATGGGGTTTGGTGAGTGATTAGTGAGATACGAGAGGGAATTCTAATGTGGTTTTGCATTTTAGCTGCTGACTGTGCTATTTGCCAATACTGGAAGTGCTGGGGAAGGAACAAGTTTGTGATAAGATCCATGAGTTTGGTCTTAGATACCTGAATGGATTGCCAATAAGGCTGTTTACTCTCCTGATGGGAGATAGTGGTTCCACATATTCTCTTTACGATTGGAACACCAACGTGGTATCTAGCAAGTTGTAGATGTACATTTGGAAAGCCATGGGAATCAAAGAAATAATCCAAGTGGAGAGTCAAGAGTGAGAGAAAAAGACAACTAGGGCAAGGGTTAAGGAAGTTCTGGGTTTAACAGTGGAGTAAACCCAGGTTAGATAAGGAGACTTAGGTCCAGGCTCCAGCATGGAAGAAAGGAAAATGAGTTCACATGGAAATTAAGGGATCGAGGAGGGAGTGGGTCAAGGATGAGATATTTCTAAGAGATCAAATAAGACAACAAAAAATGAGCAAATCAGCAACACGAAGCCATTCCTTACCTTAGTTAATTAGAACATTTCATGGAATGGTAGGAGCAGAGACTGGTTAGGGTAGAGTAAGGACAGAGTGCACGGGAAGGACAAGGAATGCTCTCAGCTCTTTGGGAGGAAGGCAGTGAGAAATAGGGCTGCATTTGGAGGGAGACATGGAGTCGAGTGAAAACCTTCTAACAGACAGGAGGGTCACATTTTAAGGCCGATGGGAAGAAGTAACTAGGAAGGGAAAAGCTGATGATGCAGAATAGATGACTGACAGTGCAAAGTTCTTGAGCTAGTTGGGTGTGCAGTCAAAGAACAGGGGAATGACTGACTTTAGGAGCAAAGCTACCTCCTCTATAATAGGAGGGAGGAAAGAAAGGGTAGGTGGGGAAGCATCAGAGGGTGGATTTGGCAGTAGGGACTTGAAGTAGTTTCCCATATGAATCCACTCCCAGGAAAGTTACTATTTCTAAAGCAGAAGTCACAAGAAGTAACACAATTGCAATGAACCTACTTTGAGTTCAGAAAGGTGCTGCATACACTCTGATATGATATGCAGCCAGTGATAGATGATGGGCATCTTGAGAACACATGTTTAATTTCATTCATCTTCTAATTCTCTAGTGTCTAACATGGTGCTCTGCACATAGGAGGGCCTGAATTGAATGGTGGTGAAATATGCCATCCTGATAACAATCCAAACACAGTTTCCATGTCTAGATCTATAAGATTCTATAATTGCCAAGGTCAGAATAGAATTCTTAAAGCAACCAGGCAATTCACACAGGAATCTTGGGGATCCTTTGGCCTGCGCCTTCCAAGCATCTCTAAACCAACCAGGCTAGTTCCTGAAGCACTCATCTATGTTCCCATGGCACCTGGAACAAGCTTTCACTAGAGCAGTGACACTGTAGCACAATTACATTTGCTTGCTCAGTGTCCTTCACTGTCACTAGACTGTGAGCATTGTGAGAACAGAACCTATGACTTGATGTCATCAACAATATTCAAAAGACTCATTACAGTCAACTCATTTAATTCTCTATGCAACGTTATGGGTACTAAACTTGTTCCATTTTCCCCTTAAGGAAACTAAGGCTTGTAATAAGGTTAAGTAACTTGTCAACATTCCTACAACTTGTAAGGGAGTATAGATTCCAATCCAGGATGGCCTCACTTCAAATTCTGCGTCTCAGTCACCAGCCCTTATCTTAGTCTTCTTTCCTCTTCTTCCTTTTTTTGTAATCTCAACAACTAGCACGGTGTCTGGCACAGAAGTGATGTGGTGACATTTAATGCATAGTGGTTGAAAGCACCACTGGATGAGGCATGTTCAAGACAGAATCCACACTGGCCTTCACTCAGCCGTTATGTCACCTCTCACAGACAACACATACCAACGATCCAAGAATGTGTCATTTTAAACACTTTAAAAAGCAAATCAAACTACATTTCTTTCTACACTGACGTACATTTGGCATAAGGCTGATCTTTTCAGGTAACATTCTAGGAAATTGATTTTAAAAAGCTAGGGGTTTTTCTTTTTTTACTCAGTGACATGACAAGGATAAAGTAAAAAGCAGTAGGACCAGCCTTCTTAGTATTCCTTCTGCTAGTGATATTCATAGCGAAACTCAGGCACATGGTGGTAGTAATTCCAAATAATGGAATGCACAACCAAAGTAAAAAGGAGAGTGAGCGAGGAGACAGATACTAAAATATCATAGCATGATCTGAGAGTTTATCTCACACTTCTCTCTATTTAATTTATGAAGAGAAAAATTGCTGTGAGAGACATAAGTTGGCAGTTGTGATCATTAACAGGGAGCTATTGCCCATGGGTATATAATAAAATGTAGTACATATTGATTCCTTTTAACGTTAACTATTTTGAGGCTGTGATTGAAAATTACTGTTGAATTGCAGATAACACTAGCTGTGCTCAACAAACGATAAATATTGTAAACTGGTTATAAAAGCAGTTAAGGTATTATTATGTTTGTGTCATTAGATTTACTTTACTGACATAAACAGTTCAAAACAACACATATTTATATGTAATTTAAATACTATCTATTCAACTTACCTTAACAAATATCCCCATACACAGTGCTTTATGCAAATGCAAGAATGCAGGCTTCTTTCAACTTGACTGAACAACCATCTCTCTTCTATTAAACTACTTTTCATATCATTTCAGGAGCACACTTTCAAAATTACCTTTTTTGTATGTAGGAGGAATTGCTCCTCCAATGAGAAAAAAAAGAGAAATCAAGCGAAAAAAAGGAAAGAAAGAAAGATATTGGCCTTTATATTCTGTGAAACAGATTAAATAAATTCAGAGTCAAGCGCCAGAATGCTACCAACCTTGTGGCAGACAACGTTTCCTTAGTAATTGGATGAAACTACATTAAAATCATCCAAACAGTTGTTTTCTGGACAGCATCAGTTTTAACAGGACAGACTAGAGGAGACTGTCAGTGGAGTT
This sequence comes from Symphalangus syndactylus, assembly GCF_028878055.3. Taxonomy (NCBI): domain Eukaryota; kingdom Metazoa; phylum Chordata; class Mammalia; order Primates; family Hylobatidae; genus Symphalangus; species Symphalangus syndactylus. The sequence goes on along the minus strand of NC_072426.2, from coordinate 154,436,846 downwards.
ATTTTAGGGGCAAAATTACAGGCAGGCGTCCACCTCTGCCCCCAACACCCTGTTAGATTCTCAGACTGTATCAGAAGCCATTTTTATTGGGAATAGAATATACACTAGAAAGATTTCATGGGGAAAATATCCTTTCTGACCAATCCTTTCTGAATATTTACAAACACACTGAGTTCTCATGTGCATGAAATGAATGAAAAGGTTCCTTGGTCTGTGCAAAACGCCAATGCACGTCCTCAGATCACATGTAACCCTTCAAATAGAGAGAGATGCACTTTTGTTCATTTCATACTCTCATGGCACTTGAGATACTGGGTCAGTCTTCCGTTTTCCTTTGTGCAAAATTTATAAGGGGATGATTTGGGGCCAAAATCTTCTTATCCTTGAACAGCCTGTCACAAGGTAGCTTGGGTACCTCCCAAAGTGAATTCCCATTTGAGAGACACCAATGCGACATTCATATTGCACAGAAAAGCCTGAAAGTTATCGACAACTTAAGGTGTGTTGTAGTCTCCTTGGCATGAGGAGGGGGAGTGATCTTTTTCCTGTACAAGACCCCTGACTTCTGTTAGAGCTTGGCTTTTTAAAACACGGAAGTGGGAAACATGGACTCATAAATGAACACAAATGGGAATGTGTGGATAGAATCTGTAATTAAAACTCTCTAAAAGAAAATGCTGGAAAATGATGAAAAATATTTGCCTAGACAGAATAACAACACTAACATATTTTTACAGTCAGAACAGAGATGGCCTATTGAATTATTCAAGAATTCAAATGTAAGTGCCACAAGGGCAAGATCTGAGTTTCCCCAGTGCCCAGCATTAGACTCATAGTTCCAGACACATCCTGCATATTTTGAAAAAAAAAGATAATGGAGAGAAAAATCAGTTTTGGTCTATTTTGAAAAAAGTACAAACTAAGCTTCAAATAGTTACTGTCGTTTACATGTGAGATGTTTTTATGTGTGAGTATTCCTGCAAAAGCTAATTTGTAGTGTGAAGCTCGTTTTGGAATGGATGCACGTGCATTTTGATCCATGACTTATGATCGACTGGAGGACCTATTGCAGGCTGCTTCCTACCTCGTGCCATGTTCTACTCCTCCGTCCTCCTTTGCTCTCTGCTGGCTGCTCCATGCTGCTTGGCTTTTGAGCTAATGCTGACTTTTTCACGTTATTACAAAGTATGTTCACTACATCCTTGAAGCATTTCTTTTGTCCCTATTCAGTCAGAATGCCCATCTCCAGTTGCCCAGTTGGAAATTGCTTTGACAACCTGCTGTCAGCCATTCTCTTTACAGGACCAACCTATTGAAACTGAATTACCATAAGTATGACTTTCCTACCAGTGTACTGACAGTGCTTTGGGCCCTCATTAATGCAGATCATTTGCCATTTAATTTTAAATATAGCATACAGGGGAGAATTGCCTAGGAACTGGATATCATATCATGACAGGCCGGACCACAGCTCAGAGAAGTAGAATCCTTTGTAGGCTGCCATGCCCTGAGTTCTCAATTAGAATTTCATGGAAGAAACCAGAATTGGTCCTATCACAGCCAGTCTCCCCTGTTCTCTCTACTGGTGTTTTTCTACATATTATACATTATTCTACCTTCTCCAACCCTCTGTTCCTTCTCACCTTACCATCCAACAAGGAAAAAAGAGGGATGTGAAACCAACTTTGAAATTGTCATCATTACAAGTAGTTCCCTAATCCGTCTTCATTCAGATTTCGGCTGCCTGAGATTCTACCATTCTAAGAGAGAAATAAAATGATCATAATCCTTCGATGGTCAGAAGTGCTTAGCTTGGGCATAGTAGTTATCACCATCTATTTTATTTCTTGGCTCTATTTATTTAGCTCTCTAGAAACCTTTCTAGTATCTATTTATTCTCTATGTTATGTTGGATGTCATGCTGGGGAACAGTGTCACAGGATAACATAATACATTTTTAACATATAAGAGGAAGAACAATTTGAAAATGAGAGAGAGAGGGAGGAGTGGATAGTAAAGCAACCAATGAGAATTGTGTTGCAGGGGGGAAGAGAATGATTAAAAAGAAGGAAGTACAAATATATTTACTTAAGATTCCTTCTCAGCTGTAAAAGCAGCTTTCATGTCTTCACTAGTTAGAAGTGAAAAGAAAAATAAAACAAAGATGATCTTGCCTCTTCTGAAATGAACTGGGAGCGTGCAATCAAATATTTGAGGCATCTATCCTCAAGAATAAATGGTAAATAAAATTTAACATATTAGAAAAAATTTAAAACACACGAAGTCGTGGTTTTCTAGCATCAGTGGAGAATGCAATTCTAAATAAAAATGTTTTCTGAATAATTGAAAGTAAGCTTCTTTAGGCACAACCATTCTTTCCATTTTAACCACCTGTAATGAAAATCCTCTTCAGGTGTGAGGACATGCCCGCATCTTCTTAAACAGAGAGCACAGAACAAAATGTAACCTTTCCTTGCTGCCCTGGGGTTATCACGGGGAACATTAGCTACTGCACTTTGCTGTAATGTGATAATGCCCTCAGGGACGACTGAGTGCACATATGACTGTCCCATTTGACAAAACGCAAGTTCAGAGTTCTGATCTTCTAGCATTTTAATTTGATTATATTTTTTTAAAAAACCACTTCAGGCTTTTAGATATTATTTGTTGCCACTGTCGGAAGGACCCCACTTAGAGCAATGTCCCCCACTTGCCTTTTGCTGTGGACTGATAAGTCATATCATCAGCTTGTATATACGTATGTGTGTGTGTGTGTATATATATATATGTTTCCATATTAAACAAATACATATATGTATATGCATACACACATATGTATATATAATATATACATACACATATAAGCATGTATATATGTACATACATACACACATGTGCCTATATGTATATATATAAAATTTGGCTTTGAGTGAAGGGCTAAATGGCTCTTCTATTAATAATTGCACAGCCCTTACTATGTACTAGTGTAGCATATGCTTTACCATATTCAGAAAGCCTGTTATTTTCTCTGCTCTTTCTGGTTCTCAACTCTGTTCCATATCAAGGCTTCTCAAACTTAAACAAAGACTAGAATTGCCTAGGGAACCTGCTAAAAAAAAAAAAAGCAGATTCCGATTCTATCAATTTGGGTTGAGGCCCAGGCTCTGAGCAGCAAGATTCGAGATTGCTCAGGTAATTCGATAAGTGGTCTAGATCGGAGTCAGCCAACTATCGTCTGTGGGCCACAATCCAGCCCATTGATCATTTTATATGCCCCGTGAGATAAGAATAATTTTTACTTTTTTTAATGTTTGGAAAAAAATAGAAAAAGAATATTTGGTGACACATGATAATTACATGCATTTCCAGTTTTAGTGTCCATAAATGAAGTTTGATTGGCACACAGCCACTCTCACCCATTTACATGTTGTACGTAGCTGCTTCGCACCACAACAGCGTTGAGTGGTTGCAGCAGAGATGGTGTGGCCAGCAAAGCCTAAAATGCTTACTATCTTGCCCTTCACAAAAACAGTTTGCAACTCCTGATCTACATGATAGAACTTCATATTCACACAACACTGTGTAATTTACAAAGGGCTTCTATTTCCTTTGGTCCTGTTAGCAGTGTGAGATAGATAGGACTGGGGCAGGATTACCCTGTGCATTTGGGAAAGCTGTTCCTGCTCAAGAATGCCCAGTGGAGGAGACTTTTTTCAAAGTCACACAACCCATAGGCTAGAAAAAGCCCACTAGAGATGACAAATACCTAATCCCAAATTACATGACTAACAATAGGCTATGCCAGGACAGAGCTCCAAGACAAGTGCCTTTCCATTGCCCCTCATGGGGATGTGCTAGTTGAATTGTTGTAGTGATAATTCAAAATTTTTCCTTCAACTAAATTGCTTCAAAAGTAATGTCATTTCAATCATTGATATAAATTATGGACTTTTATTCTGATGGTAAAAACATCCTTTAAAATGATAAAGTAGGCCAAAACCCATCACGACTATTATTTTCCTCCAAAGTTTTAATATCCAAATAAAAATGGAAACAGCAGAATTCACATTCGTTAAGAAACATCTATTCATCTTTTATATTCAAAAGATTTACTGGTGTTTTTTTTCCAATGCTTATTTGATATAAAACAGATTCCATTAAACCCCTAAATTCCATTCCTTGGATTTAAAGGGCAGCTTTCAAAATAATAGTAAGTCTTGGACTCATCACTATTTATTGTTATTATGAAAGAGATTTTACATCTGTTGAAAATATTTGTTTAATTTATCTTTTAATTACTTAAAGATATTTCTTAACGGCATACATGTTCTAGTATAATATTTTGTCTTCCATTTTGTGATCTATTTAATTCAAACACTATGGTTTTACAAATAAGAATGAATCATGGGAATAAAATGATTTCTTTATTAAATTTATGGGAGTAATTTTGTCACTATGTCAGCAAGGAATGTTCTGGATTTAGTTTCTTTCATTTCCCACCAGCAGAACTAAAAAAACAAGAAGATCCTTAACTTCAGAGAGGCAGTATCATAGGCGATGTGAATCCTCCCTTTATTTCATGCAAATCTCCCTACACTCTCATAAGGCTTCACATGAGATTCACCTTCTGTATGATGACACATTAAAATTCCTTAGGCTGAAAGCAGAAAAGAAAACTGAAAACAGAGCCCAAAAAGGCGAAGAGGTTGGCCAATCAAAATATCATTAAAAAGTACAGTATTAAGAATGTGTTGACAGGCAAATTATTTGTTTGTGCATCTTTTTGTTGTTGGAAATGAGTGCTTTGGTTCTCATACTCTCTCCTTTGGAAGAGTGCTGCAGTGTTATCTTAAGGAACCAGGTTTTTCATTTTATTTTATTTTGCTTTAAGTTCTGGGATACATGTGCAGAACGTGCAGGTTTGTTACATAGGTATACATGTGCCATGGTGGTTTGCTGCACCCATCAACCCGTTATCTAGGTTTTAAGGCCTACATGCATTAGGTATTTGTCCTAATGCTCTCCCTCCCCTTGTCTCCCACCCCCAACAGGCCCTGGTGTGTGATACTCCCCTCCTTGTGTCCGTGTGTTCTCATTGTTCAACTCTGACTTATGAGTGAGAACATGAAGTGTTTGGTTTTCTGTTCCCGTGTTAGTTTGCTGAGAATGATGGCTTCCAGTTTCATCCATGTCCCTGCAGAGGACATGAACTCATTCTTTTTTATGGCTGCATAGTATTCCACGGTGTATATGTGCCACCTTTTCTTTATCCAGTCTATCATTCTTGGGCATTTGGGTTGGAGGAAGCAGTTTTGCACTTAAATATAATCAAGGAGTATTTGCGAAGCCTGCTTGACTTGCTTTCTTGTATGAATATTCTAGCACTTGAGATATTCCTGATATTTTGTTAGAATTAGACCTGAGAAAATGGCATAAAGACTTTTAGATTTCAAAATCTTCTAGTGTTTGGCATCATTTCTAAAAGATATCTATTTCATTTCTTCATAATTAGCTTCCTGTTGTTTTTCAAATTTGCATCTTTACTCACTTTATAGAGAAAATAAAGGGCTGGGTTTTCTAGTTGTGGTCTCTCAGGCTTTTGGCAACACTCTTTTTTTTTTTTTTTTGAGATGGAGCCTTGCTCTGTCACCCAGGCTGGAGTGCAGTGGCACAATCTCAGCTCACTGCAAGCTCTGCCTCCCGGGTTCACACCATTCTCCTGCCTCAGCCTCCCGAGTAGCTGGGACTACAGGCGCCCACCACCACGCCCGGCTAATTTTTGTATTTTTAGTAGATATGGTGTTTCACCATGGTCTCGATCTCCAGACCTCATGATCCACCTGCCTCGGCCTCCAAAAGTGCTGGGATTACAGGCGTGAGCCATGGCACCTGGCCTTTGGCAACACTCTTAATGCCAAATATTTCAAAATTCCCAGGGAGCTGTCTCCTTTGCCTGGAAGATTTTCATTCCTCTCTTTCTTTCACCCAGTTCCATCCTCACCCAATCACACTATGCCCCATGGGGCAGAGACTAACAAGGTGTTTGCCAAACCATTTCCTTTCTCTTTCTGGGCACACAGCTAGGTTACATTTCTCAGCCTTCCTCCAATTAAGTGGTGCCACGTTACTAAGTTCTGGCCAATAGAATACGGAAAGAAGTGATACACATTATTTTCAGGCCTATTCTGTCCCTGGCCTACTTCTTCTCCCCACCAATTCCCACCTATTTATGATCTCTCTCCGTTCACTGGCTGAATGGAAAGTACTCCTAGGGTTTAAAGGAGGGCACCATGATCACAGGGAAGGAGCCTGGGACCTGAAGTCATCACACTGAGGAAAGCTGCCCAGGAGAGATGCCCTTTCAGGAATACCCATTTTGAACTGTCATAAGAGTAAAACATAAAAATTATTGAGATAAGAAAGACAACATGACTTTATATCCCAAAACGTAGTGGCTTAAAACAATAAACATTTACTCTCTCAGTTTCTGTGGGTCAGGGATTCAGGCATGACAAAGCTGAGTGTCTGGCTCAAGGAGTCTCATGAAACTGCAGTCCAATAATACGCCAGGGCTGTGTGCTTAGCTGAAAACTCAACTTGGTTGGAGGAGATGTTTCCGTGGTCCCTCACATGGCTCTTGACATGTCTTGGACCTCTGACACGTGGGCCTCACTACAGGACTGCCTCATGACATGGTAACTCACTTCCCCCAGGGCAAGCAATCAGAGAGAGAGAGAGAGAAGAGCCTAAGGCAGAAACCAGATTTTTAAAACCTAGTCTCAAAAGTACCATTCTATTACTTCTGTAATATTCTATTTGTTAGAAGGAAGTAACTAGGTTAGCTGACACTGAAGAAGACAGAAGGGATTTCTACTAGGCAAGAATATCAGAGGGGCTGGGCGCAGTGACTTATGCCTGTAATCCCAGCACTTTGGGAAGCCAAGGTGGGTAGATCAGAAGATCAGGAGTTCAAGACCAGCTTGGCCAAGATGGTGAAACCCCATCTCTACTAAAAATACAAAAATTAGCCAGGTGTGGTGGCAGGCGCCTGTAATCTCAGTCACCCGGGAGACTGAGGCAAGAGAATCACTTGAACCCGGGGGGGAGGCGGAGGTTGCAGTGAGCCAAGATCGCACTACTGCACTCCAGCCTGGGCAACAGAGTGAGGCTCTGTCTCAAAAAAAAGAAAAAAAAAAAAATACCCGAGGGTGCAAATCACTGGGAGCCATCTTGGAAGCTGACTCTCACATTGTGTGTGTTTCCCTGATTATCTCTCTGGTCTGGAGCAGAGTGCATCACATCTTCTGCCTTGTTGGGATATATAAACATGCTCAGAGATGCTGTACACGACTGGGGAGATCGCGTCTTGCATAAGAACACCCAATGAAGGGTTCAAGGGGGGCTGAAATATAGCTTAAGCTCTTGAGTCTTAAACTCATAAAGACACTGTGCAAGCTAGAAATGGCCTAAATAGTGACGTTCCCACTAAACTCTGAGTAACGAGACAAAAGTTTCAGGGCAATTATTTAGTTCTGTATGTTCAACACATTGTACTATGAATTACACTTGGTATTAATAAGTATTTACTGATTAAAGATACATGAGTGCTTGAATGACACATATAGCTTATATATTTTAAATGGCTAGTTTGTGATCAAAAGTCTTATTTGCGAGGAATTACAAGAAATTGGCTCAAAAATTGTTGCAAACATCAAGTACTGAGTCATAGCTCTCAGATCAAAATGTACAGTGTGTTTCTAAATGTTTTGAGGATTCTCCATGGAATTTATATATCTAGAACAATTAATGGATATTCTTTTTATATACTTTGACTGTAATTGCTAGACTATAATTTTAAATCATTAAAATTATAATATTAAAGAAGAAAATTCCACAATAATGTGACAGATTTTCAGAGATATTCTTGCCTCAGTCTATTCATTTCCTCGGTCTATGTGGTATGCCTCGACATTACTCCAACTACCCCAACGCGTACACTACATGAAATATTCTACCATCTGTAGGGTCATTTATCTCCCTGATAGCAGTAATACTAATAATCTTCATGACCTGAGAAGCCTTCATTTCAAAACAAAAAGTTCTAATAATTGAACAACCCTCTACTAATCTAGATGCTTATTCAAGACAATATTTAGATCAAAATTCTTTTCTTAATTCAAAACAGTTTCTATGAATGTATTTAACCTATCCCATGAATGATACATAGATGGTCAATTCAAGCCATTTGGATTAACTCTGTGGTGATAAATAAGTTGCTTGATAAATAACTATGATTATGACCAGGAAAGAAAGAATCAGCTAGAAAATTGTACATATGGGCATGTGTATAAAGATGGATTGTGTCTTTCTTTGGTATTTTTTCCATTGAACTCACAGTATTCAAAAGAATATATTGAACCTCTGTAAAGACATTGATGTTTACAGGGGGCCACAGAAAACAATCATCAATACATTGTTCCAACTATTGAAAAGTTCTGCTACCACGGATGCAGAATTAGAAAGTCTTCCTACATAAATAACTTTTGAAATATTTTTCCACATTTACAACATAGCATATTATAATTATCTTAATTATGGAAAACAGATGAAATTACTGCTAATTTTATTGTATAGAAGCTTAATATTCTAAAACATATTTAGTTTTATTTGATGATTAATTTGTAAATATTCACATATCCTTGAACTTTAGGAAATTTCATTGTGAGAAATTTACACAAAGATAATTGTTATAGGAAGAGGTTAGACCTAGACAAAAAACTTGAAAAAAATTATATCATTTGGCAAGAAAAACCAATACCACTAAAATAAAAAAAATTTCTACCACAATCTGTATCCCTAAGTTTAGATTTAGAATATCACAAATTTGATGATGAGCAAAATTTTTTAAAATTCCCTTTAGTGTCATTCATATAATAAATAATAAATATTCTTGTAATTGTGCTATTAAGGATCTTAACCACAATACTAATTACGAGGTTATTAATCTTAAGGGCAATATCTATATATTTCTTTCAAGGTGGGAAGGTGGTATGGTAAATTGCTTTGACTTCTTTTTAAAAAGATAAGCTTTTGAGATAATGACAGTAGCTCATTAATTTTTGATTCCATAATGTCTGATGGATAATACATGCTCGTAAATATGTCTTGAATAAATAAACGAAGGAAATAAAAGGGAAAGGAAGAAAAGAGAAGGGGAAAAAAGAGAGACTATGTGGCCAATCCAAACTGATCTAGATCAAACAGTAAGTGCTACAAGCTAATCATACATTAAATTATTTTGATAAGGATTCTTGGTTGATTTTTTTAAACACTCATTCCTACCTAAAAAAGCAAAACAAACAAAAACAGAAAAACCTACCTCTAAACAGTCAACTCTATCAGTTGCCAGATAAGAAGCACTATTCTTCCAAACATTATGTATAGCATATTAGATTGAGCATTTTTCATACACATAAACTATATTTCCCATGAACATTATCATCCCTCAGCACATTATGTATTTGGGATGATCAATAAATAATGAAGAATAACAATAACAATAACATCAACAAAGCCCCTGGGGACTACGAGGCTTGCACTCGGGCAAAGGTCTGAGCAAACAGATGGTTTCTTCGTTGTGCCCTGAGAGCAAGCCTCGTTGCCTTCCGTAGAATCGCTAACGGCCGTAAATCCGTGAGCAATTGGCCTTCCATCAAAAACAGTCTGTATCCGGTCTCGGGGAGTTCACAATGAGGGACTTTTGGCAATGACGTCCCAGTTGATCACTCCTGTAATGGGGCAATTATAGTCAGAGAGGTTGTCTGTGATGTAACCCAAGCCCTCATTTCTACACAGCTGTGCAGCCCATCAACTCAAATTGTACCAAGAAGTCAACTGGGAGCCTGTTCAGGATATGGGATATTTATTGGCTGAGGATGAGGAAAGCTTATTTGCTCAAACACATTGGAATTTATCTTTGTCAGCTTTGAGCACAGACTTTGGAGCATGTGCAAATAGCAGCACTGGTCCTGCCAACCAGGTTGTGCTGGGCTCTCCTCTAACCTGACTCTCTTGGGCCCTGCCTGTCACTCCTGTCCCAGACCAGCCTGTACCAGGGCTTCCCTTTGTCCATTCCCTGACTCCATGAGCTTGCACATGCCAACCTTTTAACTTTCGTGACTGCCCGAATGGATTTTTCAGAATTTTGATGTTTAATCAATAAATCCAGATAAAAGGATTGCAAGCTGCAGAGAGGGCCCAGCTGACATTAGATAGCATAATTATTTAATAGATATTTTCTTGGCTTTCATTGATAACCCGTGGCCACTTGGAAGGAAAACAGAGAATTGGTAGCTGGGGCCTCCAGAGCCAGGACTGACATGCTGGGTAAGCCAACGGAGCCGAGCATTAGGATGCTGTTTAATGCACTGTCAGGACGATGCCTGCCTGTGAGCCACAGTCTGAGGAAGGGGTCAAGGGAAAGCAGGACAAAATGATGGCTGGGGAACAAATGGAGGCCTGAATAAGTAGCGATCGAGATGAGGATGAAGAACAAGTTTGCAAGTAAAGAAGTCAGAGAGGTGCAAGGATAGAAGTTTGTGATCAGAGAAGGAGAATCAAACATTGGATTCCAGAAATAGCATGACTATGAATGGTGAGAAGTTCTAAGTTCACCTGCCTCTCGATTCCTCTTACCCATGAAACTGATGTGAACTGTTGATAAGTTCATATCAATTTCAAGTAATAAAGCAGAATACAGCAGTGGGTCACAGACAACATTTCCTTCATCTGCTTGTGCTGGAGAGGCTGCGTGTGGGGCAAACCAACAGGGAGAGGCCAGCCTGCAGGCATCTGAAGAAGTTGAAAGCGTCCACAAGTACAAGCTCAAGTTTAACATAGGATTTTTTTACAAACATACATGTCTCTTGTTAAATGTGTACAACTATCTGATTAAAACCAAATTGAGCATTACTTTATTATGAGATGTCACAATTTATGGAATATAAAAAGTATATGTATATCCAAATACTCACTATTTCTGAAAGAAAAATATTCAAGTAATTTAAATAAGGTGATTGAATAGGGGCAGAAAGAAGAAGTTATATAGGGAAAACAATCGCTAAAAAAGAAATGAGTGCTGTAAGTTGTGGAGGGGAAATGGAAAAATAGTCAGGAGAGCAGGTTTGTGGGAGGACAGGAGGGCTTTGTCTTTTAGGGTATTGGGGTATATTCCCTCTGAGTCTGAACTGTCTTCTATTTCCTGCAGTCAGTAGGGAGCTTTGGGTCAGTGAAGACCTGAATGTCTACAGAATGGGGGGATTTCAGGAGTTTCTTTAATGAACGGGGCACCAATAGAGAGGGTAGAAATGAAACTGCAATTTTCTAAGGAGCACATGATGAGAAAGACAGCAACAGAGATGGCTCTGTTGAGTGTGATGCAGAAATGATCCAGAAATGTGCGCCCAGCTCTCTGGGCATTCCCACCTCCTGATGCTGCCTGGTGATTGCAGTTGAGACTGATCTGGGGGTCCTAAAAAAACAGATGTGGAAGTTCAATCACCTCTCTCTGGAGTGGAAATTCAGTGGGAAGCCGAGTTCAGGACGGGGGCCAGAGAGCTAAAAACTGTCTTACTTTTATGTTTCCCTTATCCTACTTGCGTGGTCTTCTGAATTACCTATAGTTTCTTTTTATCCCTTTAGTTCTTTTTTTCCCCCTAATCTAAACCAACTTTCAAAAACATTCTTGAAGGGTTTTATAAATATTTTCTTTTTAGTACGTTCAGTAGAAATGAGTGCTTTAATAAAGAATAATGACACGTTTAGTAGTAGTAAAAGATAAATGAAGATTATGAATGCTTTCAAATAATCCATATCATATCAATGAATTAGGACTCTATAGAAAGAGAGTAAATTCATCTTTCTGTTAATTACTGATACCCAGTGAGCAAACAAAATCAAACAACGACAACAACAACAAAAGCATTGTACTGGAAAATTTCCTAAGTACATTTCCTTAATTAAATAAAACAGAAATCAGACACATGTGCTGGGGTTTGTCTCCATCTGCCTCATATTGTACCTTTATTGTTGAAATTGAATTCTTACAATTAAGGCCAAACTTTCTTCAAATAATGCATGTGTACAGGTAAGGAAAACACATTCTGATGCATTCAATATAAATATAACATCTTGCTATTTTTCAGACTCATATATATGAAAACCAACACGATAATAAATGAAAAAATTGAGGATTATCTTATAAACCTGAGAGAGCTTAGAACTCAAGTTTGTTCTCTTACTGACAAAAAAATTTGGAATTAGGGCCTACTAAACGTTCTGCATGTAGTTAGTTCAAAGTCCAAGACTGAAATCTGGGTCTCCTGGCCCAGCGGCACAGGGTTCTTGCTATTTTACTATTGACGCAAAGTGGGATACAGGTTACTTATTGTCAACTGGCCCCCCTTAAGGAGAAAACCCAATGCATTTCATAAGGCAAAGTGCACTACTAGGGACCTGTAAGCTTTTACCCCGGGAAACAATCAGTTTCTCTTTTCAAATTCACATCTCCATTCAGAACGTAAAGGAAAGAGGCATTGATCTGCTGTCTGTGACTTTCTTAAGTTTTAGACATTCAATAAGGCACCGATAATGTGAAAACATTATTTAGTTAAACCAGGGAGTCAATTTCAATTTTAGTTTCTTAAAAAAATGTTCACCAAACAGGAGGAATCGATCCTAAGCTTATAATTAGTCACAAATGGGGGGGAAATATGCTGACTCATCTCAAGAGCAATAATCAACACAATTACTCATAATATTTCTAATTCAAATTGTAATGTAAGGGCTAATCTCATCATCACTTATTGAAGTTTCCTAACACCCACCGAGAGACAGTGGGGCATGTTCGAAGAGCATCAGCGGATGTTCATAATGCCTTTAATTACTGAAAAGACATGGGCTGTATTCCTAACACTGCATCAGGATGCAAGCTGAAAAGCAGATCTGTGATTAAATTACTCCCTTAAAATAAATGTGGATTTTGTGAATTTTTCTATCTTTATGTGATAGCTTATTTATGTTGATAAGTAGTAAATATTCAATCCCTTCTGACAGAAATAGTGCATCCATATGCTAAAATATGCATTACAGTTGAAAATAAGAAGGATTGGACCATGTAAAGAGAAATCAGAGTTCTCAAAAATGTATCGTCTTTGTAAGCATTTCCATTATTCATCTAGAGGTGTATCTTTACCAAATAAAAGTGCTACACCATTCCAAATAATTGATTACGTGCATATTTCTTTTAAATATACCCAACTATGAATCTACTAAGATCAGCCTGTACTTAAAGAAGAGCAAAGGAAAGAACATCTGGATTTTGAATTGGTTTAAGAGCAGAACACAAGTATTTACATTTCCACAAATCCCCAAATGCTGCTTTAATTAGGCTTATTCATCATTGGTTTTAATAATGTTGTGTTAATTGTGTTATAAGATTAATATTGTTAAATAAGCTCACCTGTTTGATGTTTATTTGCATTGCTTAAAAGTAACAGAAACAAAATTACGGAGGCAGGCCAAAAAAAAAAAAATGTCCAGAAATACTCTAAATTCAAACAAACATGAGGAAGTTGAGGCATGAAACTCATCATAAGTTCTCCCAGTTTTTTCTCCAAAACAGATCCCAAACCCAACTACTCGTATTACCGCCACTACCTCCACCATAGTTCAAACCACCATCATCTGTCACCCAGGCAATTATCAGAGCCTTCTGTTTCTACTTTTGCTTCTTAAAAGCCATTCTCTACATAGCAAAAGGAGGGATAGCTGACTTATCCCAGCTTATGAGTATAGATGGTTAAATTTTCAGGGATTTTGTGAGCCAGTTGTTACACACAGCAATTTTTAAAAATTAAATTGTATACACTTACAATTAAGTTACATTAAAAAACAAAGTAATTGCTCAGAACGCATCGCTTCTTTAGTGGAGTGGTATATCTTTACTATTGCCTAAGCTCTTAAGATTATTTACATCTACTTTCTCTGCATGGTGTAAATAATACATAATGGTCCACTATTGTGACCCTCTTCCCAGCTGCTTATTGAGTGCTATCTCATTGATAGCTTTAAATTGTCCTGGTGGGGGTATTAATACCATAGAAATTAGTAAATGCTACAAATTACGGCATGATGTACTGTTTTGTAGATTGTCTAGACCTAATGAAAATATGGAGAAGATATCAATAATGTAGATTATACTTAAAAGTGTGTTAAGTCTTTAGCTGTTATATTTTGAGTAGCACAAAAAATTGAGGAAACACTCTTCCAGTATCAGAAAATTATTAGAGAGTGACATTCCAAAATTTCTGAGATGTATCTTCATTGTTTCAGCCTCATATTATCCATCATTGTAAATAAAAATATTAACAACATTCATGTTGTTTTAACCAACATTCATGCTAAAATGAGACATTTTTGAGCAGCTATTGTATTCCTGGAGTATTGTAGGTGCTCAAAGAACATCTCTTGAATGAGTTTATTAATGTATCCTGACATCTTCTGGCCTCCTTTTGCCCATCTTCTTATTTCTTTTCTAAATCCAGCGGTATCAGTTATCATGGGAACTCAGGAATGAGGATCAATCCTGTTTCTACAAATGCCTGAGTCACTGGTGATATCTTGCAGGCCACTTCAAGTCCTTTTTAGGCTATCCTTTCTGCATTTCCTGTACAAAATTGTGATTGCCACCAATCTTTTTATCTTTCTTTTCTTTTTTTTTTTTAGACAAAGTCTTGCTCTGTCACCCAGGCCAGAGTACAATGGCACGATCTCGGTTCACTGCAACCTCCACCTCCCAGGTTCAAGTGATTGTCCTGTCTCAGCCTCCCGAGTAGTTGGGATTACAGGCGTGTGCCACAATGCCTGGCTAATTTTTCGTATTTTTAGTACAGACAGGGTTACACCATGTTGGCCAGGCTGGTCTCGAACTCCTAACCTCAAGTGATCTACCTGCCTTGGCCTCCCAAAGTGCTGGAATTACAGACATGAGCCACAGCCCCCGACCCCTTTTTATCTTTCATAGTAAAGTTCTCGAATGAGTTTGTAGAAATACTCCAGAAATTCATTTGAGAACTTTACTTTGAAAGATAAAAATTAAGGTGAAAATAGTATCATTATCTCTGGTATAACTGTTACCTAGGAAATGTTTTGGGGTTCTTTAAAATATGATATTTTCATATTTTAACACTTAAAAGTTGCAAATGCGAGTCTGTTGTGCAGGCAATTACTGTTAAATTGTGAATGCCAATTAACGTTTAATGGTTAATCTTCACGAAA
Source organism: Symphalangus syndactylus (assembly GCF_028878055.3). Taxonomy (NCBI): domain Eukaryota; kingdom Metazoa; phylum Chordata; class Mammalia; order Primates; family Hylobatidae; genus Symphalangus; species Symphalangus syndactylus. The sequence continues at coordinate 154,421,510 of NC_072426.2, read as the reverse complement.
TAAGAAGTGCTTCATATAGCATGCAAAATTATCTGCCACAGCATTAACAAAAACTGATTAGTTAACTAGCTAAACAGATTAAATACAGACTTTCAAGTTTATGGGGAAATGAATAGGCCTTAACTTTAATAGTATGGAATATTCTTTTATTTAAACTTTATGACTCCTCATCCAGTTTCATTTAAAATGTCAAAATTGTAATGGTAGTGACATTCATTTTATAATAGTGTTTGAAACATATGCAGTAAAAGGGGTTGTAATAATAATACTACAAATTACATGCTTATTTTTCCAGATCATACCTAATAGACTGTAATATCATTTTCAGTCACAGTTCACCAGAGTTAAATTTAAAGCATAATATTAAAGTCAAGGTTCCTTCACATCTAATTAGACATTAGAAACAAATGTGACCAGATCTGCATTCTGTTAAATATATGCAAATAATTCCTCAGAGGTGGCGAAAAATTTAACAACATTAAAGGTAAAAGTAACCTACAGTAAAGGTATACAATAAATTACTGCAGATTTACCTTCAGCATTGTGCAACATGACATCTCAGTTGCTGTAGGACACACTACATCATAAATTGTACCCAACTTGTCTCACACTGCAAAATATTCAGGACAAACAGAATATTTTATGCTTAGAAGCCTAACTTCTGGAAATCATGCCAGCGAGTGAGGCAGTTCAACAAAGCACCTATCATTGGGGTATGGATAGCACCACTGCAAATCTTGGCAGGGTCATTTATTTTCAGGAGCAGTAGGGAAACATTAAAAAGAATGCATTTTGTTCATTCTTTGAAAATTCATATAAATAAGTCTTAGCTATAGACTGTATTTAGAAGTGAGTACTGTGGTTTTTGCTAAGCCCATCACACTAATGGTTTTGCTGTATTCATCCTCATAAATGGATGGGGGGAAGATATTTCCCTGAAGTTCCATCAAGTAGGATCATAGTTAGATTTTTTCTCTACTTCTGCTTTTTATCATCTTGCTGAAAGATGCGATTGGGAAGTAAAAGTGATTTTACGACATCCGCTAGCATGCCACGCAGCTTGGGGTGCTGACTGGAGTTTTCCAGTCAAAGCCTTCTGATTGGTTCTCCATGGGCTAAGAGCATTCTTGCCCTATCTTCAACAGTCCTCTTGCCCCATTTAGAAAAGGAAACTGGCAGGGGCCAGCAAGACATTCTTGCTTGAAATGCTTGTCTTGAATATTCCTGTAGCTATTCAAACACAAAGCATATAATTATTTCTCTTGAGCTGGGCATGGTGGTGTGCTTCTATACTCTCAGCTACTCTAGAAGCTGAGGCCAGCCTGGGCAAGATAGCAAGACCTCATAAAGAACAATTCATCTTTTAGCCACCATTTATGTAGACACTGAAATCATTACAACAATATGTCATATAATTTTTGGCAGATAAAAAATTACTACCTCATTTGTTATATTAGATTACATGTTTTGAAAATAGAACTTGGCCAGGCATGGTGGCTCACAGCTGTAATCCCAGCATTTTGAGAGGCTGAGGTGGGGGGATCATTTGAGGTTAGGAGTTTGAGACCAGCTTGGCCAACATGGTGAGACCCCATCTCTACTTAAAAAAAAAAAAAAAAATTCGCTTGGTGTGGTGGCACATGCCTGTAATCTCAGCTACTCAGGAGGCTGAGGTAGGAGAATTGCTTGAATCCGGGAGGCAGTGGTTGCAGTGAGCCAAGATCCAGCCACTGCACTCCAGCCTGGGCAACAGAGTAAGACTCTACTCAGAAAAATATATATATAACTTTAGGTTTTGTTCATAAACTGTAAATGTAATCACTTAAAAGTAAAAAGCTTAAAAATTGTGGCAATCAACTCTCCTGGTGTCAGCATTTCCACTCTTTCCAAAATCAATCTTTTGCAGGGGAACTTCTTTCTAGATGCATTGCCATAAATATTGGATCAATAAAAAGGTTTGGACACTCAAATTTGCCATGATTTCTTTACAGCTGAGAACCAAAAAATTGTATTTCTTGATATTTCTCTAGCAATATTCAACCACTGGGGAAAATCCTGCCCACAAAATATCCCAAAGTCTTCATTTATACTGTACTTGGCATAGTGGCAGACCCAGGATTAAACATAATATTGATAGCAGGAGCAATAGCACCTTACCTTTGTTGATTTTAGTGGAGAAGAATTTGCTACATGTCAGAGGAAAAAGTCCCTATGATAGCTACAATTAGCTTAGTTTGGGAGAGAGTTTTGCCACTGAAATTGAGAATAATTCCAATGATAAAATATAGTAACTTAAGAATCATTTTACCATCTTTCAAAGTATCTAAGAGAAAAAAAACGGAAGCTAAATTTGTATTTACACACTGAATTGTGTGAAGAAATCATAGAAAAGTAAAAAAAAAAAAAAAAAGCATAATTACTACTACCACCCATCATTGGAGAATTCCATGCTAATAACAGTTCCATGCTAAGAATGATTTGGGCTAAAATTCCTTCATAAAGTGAAACAGAACTTTTCATATTATTTCTGTTTCTATTAGGTATTGATTTTTGAACAACCAATGTAATAAATGAATTCATTGTAGGATTTATATTTCTCCTGGAAAATTACTGCCGGATGGATATAGGAGATAAAAGTGCTATGGGTAAGATTTAAAGAGAAAGCTATCCTTGCAAAAAATATTTAGTTCTGCATATCTAAGCACTTTCAACTTGCTAGCATTTTGGCACGTCATCATTTCTCCAAAAGAACAAGGATACCAACATTCACATTTGCTCTAACACCTGATCAGCTGGACATGTGGGGAGCCTTCAAATGTACTTAGGATTTCAAGATAATATATGGAAGCCTGGGTATAAAAGAAACAGTGAAAAAGGAATGACTGTTTCCTAGTGAGCATGATGAGTAAAGCAGAAAAGACTCTGAAGAAAACAGAATAATTGGCCAAACTGCACCTGTACAATCTATTCTGTGTAACAGACCTGAATAAATGTGCAACATTTTCCCAAGGAGATATAATATTTTACAAAGACATTGATAAGAAAGAGACAATTATGGATAACATGATATTGCTTAAATTTAATGTATTGGTCAGAATACTAAAATACAGCTGATTCTGCAATATTCAAACAGTTCAGAAGTAAGTGGACACCGTAGCTCCCATTCCAGCTCTTCCAGGAACTGACCCTGACCAGAGCAGGACTTAAGAGCAAGGAGAGAGTGTCTGACCCTCTGACCAGGGGCAGGTCTCATCATCTCTCTGGAACTGTTTCTTTATTTTAAAGACAGAGGAAGAGCCCAGATAAGATATGAGGTCTTCTTTTGTTTTAATGCTTGATTATTTTCCTAGGTCAGGGCTCAATAATTCAAGAAACCCTCAACTAAATTCAGTGAGCATTTTTGTTTGTTTGTTTTTGTTTTTAAATCAGAGGATTCAAAGCCACGTTTATGTCCTTTTAAGAAAAATTTCAAAAGAATTTTAAAAGAGATATCTACAGATTGCTTAGAACTAAAAATAGATCAAATGTTAAAATAATTAAAGGTCTGTGACTGACTATTGACAGAGTCTTTTTTTTTTTTTCTTTCTATCACCACCTTTGTGTTTACCTCCTGATTGCACGCAGGAATCAGCAATTGTGAGCTTATAGATAAATTCCACTGTAATTCCCAAACCATATTTTAAACTAGAGTTGCGACATTTTTCTCCGCAAAGCCTTTTTCAGGGCTGATAACATGTGGAACAATGGATTGATTTTAAGTCGCAGCTCTTTGTTTTCCAAGGCCCTCCCTCTGGCAGAGCAGCCACAGAGCCTAGAGGAGGCTGGGGGAAGGGATGACGAGCAGGGTGCTCACACCTTCCATAATGGCTTGTGAACAATCAAGAGCTGATGGTATTAGTGAAAGGTTATTATTTGAATTAATCATACAAGTTTAAAACAACTTGGCATTTCAAAATGTTTCTAGGTAGGCGTAGTTTCCAAACTGCAACTGCCACTGAATATAATACTTGGCATGTTAGGAGCTGCGTGAGTCCACTTGGGTGGGGAAGAGGATGGGTAAACGTCTGGGCTGGAGCCTCTGCCATCTTTCAAGAAATAGTTATCAGGGTTCTAGACAGATCTGGGCATCATCATTGTCCCTTTCTGGTGTGGGGAGAGAGAGAAGAAGGGAGGGAGGGAAGGAAGAGAACAAGAAGGAAGAGAGAAGACTGGAAAGAAGAGAAGAAAAAGAGAGAGACAGGCTTAAGAGCTCACTGTAGCTTTGTGCTGACTGGTGATTTCCGGTAGCAAATTCTATCTTTTTTTCTTTGTTTCCTTCCTATGTAGTGACAGTGGTCTGGTTAATATGTAGAAGTACTGAACAAATCAAATAAGGTAATACATATGATGCTAAAGGAACAAGTCTAAGCATTAAAGAATTGGATAAATAGGATATAGATAGCATAAGTGAAATATAAATGTATCTCTCCTTGAGAGTGGGTAGTGGTTGAATCCAGCAAACATTAATTGAGTACGTACTGGCAACCAGGCACTGATCTAACTAACCTCTATGCTAACCAAGGCCTCTAGAATTGAAAGATGAATAAGACAGTCTTGACATTGAGCACCTTATATTCTACTGGAGGAGGCAAATACTTTCACAGGCCATTTTGGTAAATGGAAACTGACATGATGGAGTCTGCATAGATTGACGCTGAACGCACTGAAGAGCTGCAGCTGCGTCCAGGGGCTTATGTTTGAGCTGAGCTTTTCAGACTAGGTACGCAATGGTCTTGCCAATAGACTAAACAGCAAGTACATAGGCTCAGAGAGGGCATGAAAGAATGCTATGTGCCTCGCTGCCATTAAAGTGCGGTTTGGGACATAGCCAGTGTTAGGACCCGGGCTGGAGACATAAATAGGGCCAATTCATGCACATCTTACAAAGGGGTTTAGATTAAATTCTGTAGGGACTGGGGCACATAGAAGCATACCAGTGACAAAGTTACATATGAGTTTTATGTCATATTAACATCATCACATGAAAAGATTTTTGAGAAAGATCATGTGGGGGGTACAACATAGAAAAATGAAAGAAGAATTTTAGAAGGAAGACTAATGTGTGCTCTGTCTGTTCAGGAGGGTCAGGACACATATTATGCCCTCTGCCTCATGTAGACCATGCTAAAAGATTACTAGCCTAAAATACCCACTAGTCTTCTCTGTTTTCTTTCATTCTCTCTCTCTTACTTTCCAAAATAGAGAGGTTGCCACACTGGCAGTGGTATATGGGCTGCCCAGCTCTTCTATTAAAAAGCAACCAGGTTGATATCAAATGCTAAATAGGACACAGAATTGGTACCCGGGGTGTCAGTGATGAAGTACTGTAACTGGAAATGCTTTTATGTATGCATACTGTATGTTTTAGTCCCTAAATCAAATAAGCTAGAGAATTAAAAATAAAATAATACTTTAGATGCACTTCATTAGGCAGGGATATTAATGATAAGGCAGATAGTTATTTTTTGGTTCATGCACTTAATCACAAAAATTTGAGATGGAAGCATAATTGTATTAATGACTTTTTTTGTCCATTATCTTTGATGCTAGTGTTTTTAGTAAAGGTACATTAGTGGCACCAGCTCTCCAGTTATTATCTGATAAATCTATGAATCAAAAAAAAGGCTATGGTAGTTTAATAGCCCTATATTTTAGAGTCTGTGGAGTCATGAATTGTTATGAAGTTATTTATAATTTTAAAGAACATTTGAGTACAAAATCATTTAAAAAGAGCAATATTCTAACTTCAATTGTTTTCCAAAGAACTGAAAGGGAATGAATTCATCAAAGGTTTCAAAACAATTATACATCATTTCTGGGGCAGCATATATTTAAAAGCACATAAATTCTGGAACATTACTAGCAATGCATGTCTGTGGCTTTCTCATATAAATCTTAAAAATATTAATTGTGATATGTACTAGTATATGAAAAAATAGCTATTTGGCTAGTGATTTTAGCAATGTTAGCAGTAATGTAAAAACAGCAGAGCTGAAAAGATCCAAACTCTCTTGAAAATTTCAAATATTGGCCGGGCGCGGTGGCTCTCTTGAAAATTTCAAATATTGGCCGGGCGCGGTGGCTCACGCTTGTAATCCCAGCACTTTGGGAGGCCGAGGTGGGCGGATCACGAGGTCAGGAGATCGAGACCACGGTGAAACCCCGTCTCTACTAAAAATACAAAAAAATTAGCCGGGCGTGGTGGCGGGCGCCTGTAGTCCCAGCTACTTGGAGAGGCTGAGGCAGGAGAATGGCGTGAACCCGGGAGGAGGAGGTTGCAGTGAGCCGAGATTGCGCCACTGCACTCCAGCCTGGGCGACAGAGCGAGACTCCGTCTCAAAAAAAAAAAAAAAAAAAAAAAAAAAAAAAAAAAAAAATTTCAAATATTTATAAAGCCAATCTGAGTACTTTTAAAAATGATTATAAAGTTTAAAAAAACTTCTCAGGGAGATGCATCAAGCCCAGAGAAAGAAGAAATATCCTAACTGTGCTCATCTTTCTCCGGTTCTATTGAGGTGGCTTTTTTTCGGTCTCAATGATATTTATCAGTTGATCAGCACACATTGATTGTACCCCTTAATTCCCTACAACCCGGAATGGACAACTTTGGCTAACTGAGTGGAGGCAGAAACATATTTTAAAAGATTTACCTGATTACTTAAAAAATTAAAAACGCTACACATTATCTACAGCGTTCTTAATTTAAACCTGATGGACAGGTTGCTTTTTATTGAGTGTTCAAAAATGCACACTTAACACAGTAAGATGGAGACCATATTTCTGTGCTGAGTGGATGAAATAACATTCTAATTTGTGCAGTTCATAACCCCTTGCCTGCCCAGGGATAATGATATTCTAGACAGGAAACATGATCAGAATATTAGGATGTCAAAAGGCTTAGGCTGTCATCATATCACAAAAATTAAAATGTCTTTACTTAAAACCTTGTCTGTCACAGGCTTTTTGCTAGAGCTTTCCTCAGTAGTATTACTGGGGTGAGGCAGATACTGTTTATTTTGCCATAAATACCATTTCCAGGAGGTTTTCAACAATGGCTTAAGGCTGATACATGCCCTGCCAGGTTATCTCTTTGAAAGAAAGCTCTTTAGGAAGGATCTTTTGTACATTTAATCACCAGTTTTGTTTTGCTTAAAAGCAGTAACAATAGCCTAAGTTCCTACAGCCTATGCAATGATTTGGAATCACCTGCAGTGGCCGAGAGGGACATCCATCCACATTCTGCTTGCTGAACCGAATCCGACTTTGCCTACATATTTCGCAGGCTTTTTAACGGACATTATTGGGCCCCACAGCATATTTAAAGATAACTTAAACAGTGTTAGTGGAATGGTTCTTTCGCGTGGCCAGACGAATTTTTTTTTCTCGACATTTCTTTCCACACAGTTGACGACCTTCCTCCATTACTGTGTTGTATAATATGAGGAATAGAATTAAATATCTGGACTAAAAAATTTAAGAGAAAGTAATCCTATATACATGATTTGTGTGTGTGTGTGTGTATACACACATTTTGACTGGTAACTACACCATTTTGATTGAAAGCTATAAGCTGTTGTATGGGTTATTCAATCTGTGCTTCTATTTTTCATATTTGTAACATAGAAAGGAGATTATTAAAATTTTCACATAAACTTTGAAAGGCTTAATGAGAAATGCTATCAAAACAGATTATTTTTATTTACCCGAAACAGATCTATTTGGGTTTATTATTTTGTGATTAAACACCATGTTAGTTGACAGGGAAAAGCATTTCGGCTTACTGCACAAAATATTAGTCTCATATTCATATAATGCAATGGCATACATTAAAACTGTTTCATTAAGCTATCTCAAATATTTCCAACTCTGTCAAAGGCAAGTGAGTCTTTACAATAATTTTCAAATTCTGAGTTGGAGAGTTGGCATACATGTTCTATAGCTGATAAGTAATTCCTTCCAGGATATTTTTGAGTTTTTATTTTGTAGGAGGCATATGGGTGGAACTAGGGGCATCATGGATAGATGTGATCAATAATGCTGTGAATACAAATCATGAAATATTATTAATGTTTTGGAAGGAAATTGAGAAAACCCATGTTGACAATCACAGCTCAAACCAACAATTAACCTAATTTTAACTATCAACAGCAACTGCTAGTATCCCTGATGCATCTGAAATTCAATTTATGAGAAACATGGACAAGTGTCCTTTTGGCCACCAAAATGACACAACTACAGGCAGTCATAGGGGAGATTTTTATTTTGACTCTTTCGATATGTGCCCACTAAGTTTGTTATACATTTCTTATCTTGACATAATTTTCAACTAAAACTTTAAAATATCTTGGTCAAATATGAATATCTTAAATAAGCTAGCCTCTAAGTGAACAATTACTATGAAAATTAAATGAGCACATATTTATAATTTTTCACTCTTAAAAATCATTACACGCCTGTAATCCCAGCACTTTGGGAGGCTGAGGCGGGCGGATCACGAGGTTAGGAGATCGAGACCATCCTGGTGAACACGGTGAAATCCCGTCTCTACTAAAAAATACAAAAAAATTAGCCGGATGTGGTGGCGGGCACCTGTAGTCCCAGCTACTGAGGAGGCTGAGGCAGGAGAATGGAGTGAACCCGGGAGGCAGAGCTTGCAGTGAGCCGAGATCGCGCCACTGCACTCCAGCCTGGGTGACAGAGCCAGACTCCTTTCAAAAAAATAAAATAAAATAAAAAATCATTACACACTAAACATTTCTTGATTGGAAAATCAAGGAAAGAGTCTATTTATTTAACAAAAATGTTACCTAGGCAGTGACTGTTTTACCTACAGTAGATCAATGTGCAGTCTGGTTCATATATTTGTGTGTGTGTGTGTGTGTGTGTGTGTGTGTGTGTGTTAAACTAGAAGTTACAGAATAGAACACAGAGACTTTTTGATGGGACTTGGGACTGTTTTTCTCTGCCAATAATGGAATAATAGTAGTAATTCTGATAGACAGTCCATAACACAAGAAATTCTTTCCCACAGTATATTATAGTAATAGGTACAATGATTTCTCAATAATGCCGCTACTGCCTAATTGCAGTTACTCTCAGTCACATATAGAACCTATGTCTCTTCTACAAAAGAGTTGTTTATTTTTACCTATTATAAATGTAATTAGGGAAATAAGCTTGGTTGTTTCATTGCCATTTCTGTCATCATTTTTATTATTCCGAATACAAACTAATCACATGAAATAATTTCCTCAGGTTAAAGAATTAAAAGTCGTAAGAGATTTTTCTCTATCTTTTTTACAGTGTAGAAAATGGAAAATGTCTAAATTTTGAATAGTGTTAGAGCATTGTGATAATCAGAAAGAACTTATATACCAAAATGCTAACACCATAACAATTGATAATGTTTACAAAATCAAATTAAAGTCGATTTGTTAAAGTTAATACAAATCGATTCAATGCATATATATTATTCAATCTATTCCATGTGCCAAGGAGTATAGTATTATTCTTATTCTCCCTTTATAATTCAAAATAATTCTCAATTATTTTATAATTCAGCAGTCAATTGAAGTACATATTCAATGACTTTCTCTCCTCTATTATCTTCTTGCATGGATACAGCCAGAATTTTGTCTTTACTGAAATTACTCTACTAATAAAATCACTGACTCAAGCATTCCATTTTCTAATCACAATTTTCTAGGCTTTACAGTTTGATTATTCAGCTACTCCCACCACGACCATTCTTCAACTTTCTAAAGACCCCAGTCCACAAATATTTCTATCTTCTCTCCACGTATTGGTTACCCTCTTTATTTCCGTACTCTCTATTCAGGTTACATTCCATGATCCATTCAATAAGTCCTTTGCCAAAGATCTAAACTTCCTTGCTTCTCTTACCTTTGGTAATTCCTCTGACTCACCTGAAACCAAATACCCTCTTCCTCCCTGCCTGCCTCTAGGCAGCTGAGTTCAACTGGAGGAAATAAAACAAAAATGCATTATTAATGATAACTTATTCAGAATAACCAAGCTCACCTGGACTAATACTAAAATGAAGTCAGTATAGCTAACCTCAGCTAGACCCTCATTGTTACTTAAAAAAAAATCCTATTATAGGCTGGGTGCAGTGGCTCCTGCCTGTAATCCTGGCACTTTGGGAGGCCAAGGCAGGCAGACTGCTTGAGGAATCTGAGATCAGCCTGAGCAACACGGCAAAACCCTGTCGCTACAAAGAAAAAAAAAAATACAAAAATTAGCCAGGCATGGTGGTGTGTGCTTGGAGTCTCAGCTACTTGAGAGGCTGAGGTGGGAGGACTGCTTAAGCCCAGGAGGTTGAGGTTGCAGTGAGCCGAGATGGCGCCACTGCACTCCAGCCTGAGCAACAGAGTCATACCCTATCTCAAAAAAAAAAAAAAAATCCTATTATGTTTCTCCATTCAACTCATACTTCAGATCTTTTTGACTCTTTTTTTTTTTTTTTTTTTTTTTTAGACTGAGTCTCGCTCTGTCACCCAGGCTGGAGTGCAGTGGCGCCATCTCGGCTCACTACAAGCTCTGCCTCCCGGGTTCACACCATTCTCCTGCCTCAGCCTCCCGAGTAGCTGGGACTGCGGGCGCCCACCACCATGCCTGGCTAATTTTTTGTATATTTTTAGTAGAGATGGGGTTTCACTGTGTTTGCCAGGATGGTCTCGATCTCCTGACCTCGTGATCCGCCCGCCTTGGCCTCCCAAAGTGCTGGGATTACAGGCGTGAGCCACCGCGCCCGGCCCTTTGTGACTCTCTTAAAGCATTTATTAGTTCAGCTTCTTTTCTCATCGGTCTCAGCAGATATACTGGCTACTAAATTCTTAGAGAAAATAGAAGCCATCAGATGGGAACATACAAAAATGTTTCAGTATCAAAAATATACTTGCATTTGCAGTTTTCACTCTTTTTTTCATACAAGATATTTACAATTTCTCTCCCAGAGTTTACATTTTAACAAATTAGAAAAATATTAATAAAAATATTGCATACTGAACAGTGGCATAGAATAATCCAGGATATCAGGCCTAGTTTGGAAAGTGAGGTAGGAGTGTGAGGAAAGTTCCAAGTGGTAATATTATACCTAAACTGAGTAGGAGTTAATGTAGGAGGAGGGAAATAATCCAGATGAGGAAATCATATATGTAAAACTCAGGAAACTACAAAGAGAATGAAGAATTGGAGAATGGAAAGGTACATTTTCCGGCATAAGGAAAGCAAGAAGGAAAGAATTCTGAGGTTGAAATGGGAGTCAGTGGCCAGGCCATTCATTGCTGCATGCAGCAATAGAGGAGGTATCCATCTTTCAGGTTGAAGTCAGCTGTGCTCTGATTCCATCCCACCTCACCTTCTCAGGAATCTATTTTTTATTATCTGCTTCATCCCTGTGTCTTCACCTTTTTTGTTGTTGTTGTTGCACAGGCTGGAGTGCAATGCAATGGCAGGATCTCGGCTCACTGCAACCTCTGAGCCTCCCGGGTTCAAGTGATTCTCCTGCCTCAGCCTCTGGAGTAGCTGGGATTACAGGCATGCACCACTACGCCTGGCTAATTTTGTATTTTTAGTAGAGATGGGATTTCTCCATTTTGGTCAGGCTGGTCTCGAACTCCTGACCTCAGGTGATCCGTCTGCCTTGGCCTCCCAAAGTGCTGGGATTACTGGCGTGAACCACTGCGCCCAGCCTTCACCCTTTTTAATACAGGGATCTTCCCATCAACATACAGAAATGCTCATCTGTCCCTGACTCCTCAAAAATGCTCATCTGTCCCTATCTCCTCCAACCTTATTACTTTATCTTTTTTCTGTCCATACATAGAAATACTTGTTTTCACATTTGTTTATACTTACTAGTTCAATTTTCTCACCTTCTGCTTAATGTTCAGTCAGCCTCAATTTCCCTTCTGTTATCACTATATCACATTGTCTATAAGTAATTAATATTTAAATGTGTCCTATTTCTAAATGTCTCCATCTTCGTCTTATTTAGAATCTTGGCACTTTAATATTGTTGTCTTTTCTCTGTCTCTCTAATTCCTTTTTTATCTGGAGTTCTGGGTTCATCTTCTTTGTAACCTGCATTTGTTCTGGATTTTTAAATTTGCCTTCCACAATGCAGATGAACAGATACTTGCAAAACACGAAGTTGGGTTTCTTTGGCTGCCATTATTCCTTAGTATAGAGAACCATATTTTTAATACGGCCCATGCAGCAATAAATGGCCTGGCCACTGACTCCCATTTCAACCTCAGATAGAATACTTTCCTTCTTGCTTTCCTTAAGCCAGAAAATGTACCTTTCCATTCTCTAATTGTTCATTCTCTTTGTAGTTTCCTGAACTTTACATATATGATTTCCTCATCTGGATTATTTCCCTCCTCCCACATTGCCCTAATTAACTCCTACTCAGTTTAGGTATAATATTACCACTTGGAACTTTCCTCACACTCCTACCTCACTTTCCAAAGTAGGCCTGATATCCTGGATTATTCTATGCCACTGTTCAGTACGCAATATTTTTCTAATTTGTTAAAATGTAAACTCTGGGAGAGAAATTGTAAATATCTTGTTCACTATTGGGATTCCAGGATTCAGGCCTGAAACAAAATACAGAAATAAGTATTTGTTAGATGAATGAATGAATGGATGAATTGGCAGGGATGGATTGTTGCTGATTGCTATCATAGATGCTGAGTTCTATTTAATGTGTACATTAATATTACTGAGTACTTTTGATAAATGTGACCAAGTACTTTTTGATTTAATTTGATAATACATTTTTAAGCATATTTATCATTTGCCTCTAGACCTGGCCCTTGAAAGTTGAATGTATTTTTAGTAACACTAACTTCCCAGAACTTCGCACTGGGTTTATTTCATGTGGAATGCTCATTAAGTGGCTGTTCAATAAATGGTAATAGATAGAATAGAAGGCAGTTGTACAGATCAAAAAGGCACAATAACTCAGTGCACATTGGTTTAATTGTAGAAGTGAGAGTGAGACTAGAAGGGGAAAAGTTATTCCTCATCTCTTCAATACAATGAAATTTAACAACTAGGAGTGTGTAAACACCTTGAAACTCATTAGTTGTTTTATATGAATAATCTTGATTCAAGTTTGCTATTCTGCAATCATGTTAAAAGAAAAACAGATAATTTTAAAAGTGTATTTTTGAGTAGGAGAGAGGTAGGATGAATTCTGGACATAAGAGACTGTTAGGCACTCGTCTGGGTATTGGTGGGTGCTGTAGGATCTCTTTCTCTGAAGATTGTTAGGAACTGATGACAGTTTAGGTATAGTTCTGCCTGGAGTCATGAGAACTAATTGGATGACCCCTCTACTTATCAGTTTACACTGTGAAGAGTACTACAGGAATTCTCTCCCTGGAGATGGCCCATAGCAGCAAGGACGGAATAGTCACACATGCAGGAATGACAATATTCAAGTGTCATGAAATACAATCCAAAGAAGAGCTGGTTAGTTATCACTAGTGTTTGAAGAATCTGGAAATATTTGCATTTTATATAGTCTAATCATCCTTTCAAGCATGTGTTAAGCTACTAGTAAAATTATAGCTATTCCAATTCTTAGTTTGATATAAATCAGTCAACTGTTTGTGGAGTGGCCACAGGGCATTTTACATGGCATTAGATGCTTGGAATTAATAGTTACTCCTTCAGGATTTATCAACTAACAAGATAGATAAAAACCAGTGAAAACAAAATCTTTACAGACACATAGGCAAAGCTAGTACACATAGAGGGCTATCATGAGGCGGGATGGACACGAAATTCTGTGAGCACCGGGAGAAATGAAAGACATCAATAGAACAAGTAATGAAGAAGAGGCTTAGAAGCCAGGCAGGGAGGAAATGAAGCGTCTGTCAGATAGAAGGGGGGATTTATTTCAAGCACTTGGAAAAGCTTAGAAGACATTGATTTTCAAGGGTGGGAAGGAAGATTGAATAAGCAGACAACAAGATGGCGAATGGGATTAGTAGAAACAGAGAGTGTGGAACTGGTTTATATACATTCAAGAAATAAATTGATCCTTTGAGATGTCGGCCTGGGCTACTTTAACACATGCACATGGTCCTCTTGGCTAGGTTGCAGCCATTCTTCCCAGGGGCGGTGTTCCACTTGACACTACCTATATCAGAGCTTCTGTGTTGGCATGAGATCAGATTTGGTTCAGTCCAAAACCTGAGTTTAGAACTTAGTTCGGCCATATTTTATACTAGCTGTGTGACATTAGGTAAGTTACTTAAATTCTCCAGGCCTCAGGCTCCTCATGGATGAAATAAAGGTATCGAATTTGACAGAGGTTCTCAACAGAAGCAGTAATGCCCCTGGCGTCCGGTGATGTGCCTGGGGTCTTTAGAAAATGTGTTGAAATGCAATTTTGTGGGTGCAATGTTTGGCTGTACTATAATCATCCAATGGGTGAAATCCAGGGATGCTAACCTCCCGGCCAGGCACAGGGTGTCGGGGTGAAGAGAGAAGTCTCATATTATGTAGGGTTTTCAAGTGTCAATTTTCAACAGAAAAATCTTATTTGTAATCATCCACGCCTATAACCTAGGTGAGATGAGAGACAGAGGTCTAATCAGGAGAACACTAATGAGCATGCACTACACCAGGGACTAATAAGAACCCTAAGAAATTGAAAAAGTAGTTGCTGCCCTAATGACAATTTTTAGACACAGACTTCATTCATAGACAATAGGTTTCATTTTCTTTATAGAAGGAAGTACTGCACTTCTGTTAAAAACTCAAAATTTGTCCTATTATATTCATTCAGTTCAGTATTACAAGAAGAAGCAGGAGATCAAAGCATTCTGATCTACCCAAGCACGGCATATTTTATTATTTTCACTACTTTGACATCCAGATAATTTCCCTCCCACGTTTCTCCTGTACACACATATATACACACCAATCATTAAAGTAATTAACTCAGGCAAGACCACACCACCTCTATGGGGATGATGTTGAAAGGTTTTCTAAATATGGTGGCATACAAATATTTTAGTAGTATGATCAATAAGTTCCATTCTATAGGGCTTTATAATTTGCACATGCCACTCTTTGAGAGTAAAGCACAATAAATTGGGCTTTTTACGGTCAAATGCCTTGATTTTTGTTTCATATTTTATCTCTGAAATATGATCATCTACTAAAACAAAACCTGTGGGGCAGAAAGACCTTGTCCCAGTTTGCAAATCAAGCAGAAGCACGAATGTTTGCCAGGGTCTCCAGCAGTTCTGTGCTAGGCATTTCTCATCCATCTGATAATGTGACCTTCACATGACAGAACTGGATCAAGAATAACACATTTTGATGGTACTTGTAAAAGTAATGGAGCTGCTGTCAAAAATACCCAGGCTGGCCATGAAACTTGAATATGTAGTAGGTGCCGTGAGGACAGAAGGAGGAGTTAACATTTTCACTGCAAATGTTTCCCTCTTATTAGTGTTTAACTTGCAAAAGTTATTTCACATCCAGTTTCTATAAGTAAATTTAAAAAAACACAATATAATTGATCTAATGCAGTTATTACAATTGAAAGAAAGGTTTAACAGCCAAATAATGCTGGTTCATGGCATACTGACAGAATCATTTATTCATTTATTTAAACAAATCGGCTGACTCTCTATGCAAAATAATACGTTAAAATGTTTTAATATGCTTTTATCTCAGAAAAATAGAACAAGGAATAAAGCTTTTTTCACACTCAAAAAAAAGCTTTTGGTTGAGTTGAAGGAGTTAGAAGTATTTGCAGGAGCACACGCTTGATGTCCTGTTTCATACCATGCATTTGTCCACAAAGGAGGGAAAAGTAACCTCAGTTTGGGGATGATTGCAGAAGGCTTCTTGGAAGAGGTGTCATTTGAACTAGATGGTGAGAGGTGAGCAGTAATCCAGCAAATGGCATTCTGCTCAGATAGAATTCCCTAGACTCAAGAGCTCCAAATGTTCTCTGGGGAATAATGAATAATTGCATTTGACTTTTGGGTAAAGTTGTGTTCGAAAAGAAAAGACCAGAAATTAGGTGCATGACAATACAGAGAGGGATAAAGAAAGAGCAACAAATTGGGGTTATATTTAGTAGATAACTAAAAGCTAGTAAAGCATATGTTCTAAGAAAAGTCTTTAAAAGACGAATTGGCCTGGTGATTATGACATTTCTGTTCTTCTCAAGCCTCTGCTCTGGGATTGTTAACTTTCAATAATTCAGTGACATTTTGTCACATGCCAATCATCCCCCAATTCTGGGTAAATTTAACTGTCATCTCTCTCTATGCTTGGTCCCTGCATAAATCATGTTGTTATTTGGAAAGGGGTCTATTATTACCCGAGAGCTTGACATGCTCAACAAATCTTTTGAGCAAAATTCAACACTTGATTCTATATTTCTAATTGCAGCTGGTTGGACCAAGCATGGACAACTCCCAGACTTCCCAGAGGCCTCTGAGGGGTTACTAGCTGGAGCTCTGCCTCACAGGGGCCAGGGGCACCAAGGGACCATTTAGAATCTCTCTTCAAGTGGTTTCAAGAGGAGACTTACAGATAAAGGGTGGCAGAGGGCACAGAAGTCAGTAGAATTTAGGAAATGGCAGAAGATCTAAATAAACAGAAATCATGAAGTATACAGGAAGAAAAGGGGGAAGTAGGAGAAACAGCACCAGCAGACTTTGCAGAGAAGACTTAATGTGCTAGGCCTGACTGCAAGCAATTCTTTGAAAGTGTTACACAGAAGTTTGGCCCTTAGCTGACATCTGGCAGCTTGGATTTTGAGAAGGTTCCCTCCACCCAGACTCATAATGGGTCACTGTGCCAAAACTGTTTGTGCAAACAACACAGTGATGCTGAACATCTGCTTTCCTTCTGGGACTCTGGAATTTGGTGTGTCTCAGGCAGAGGCTGCCATGTGAGCATTCTCCAGTCAAAGTCCTGGGTACTGGGTCTCCCACAAGCTTCCCTGGCAGACAACATTTCACACGTGTTGTTGCAACTCATTGTCGGGGGAATGAAAGGCATCCGTTGTGACTTCTCTGGGAGAGAACCCTTGGAAGCTTGTACCTGGCTTCCTCCAGAGTTTACCCCGTACATCTTTTCTTTTGCTAATTTTGCTTTGAATCCTTTTAATAAATTGTAGTTGTAGGCCAAGTACATTGACTCACACCTGTAATCCCAGTGCTTTGGGAGGCCAAAGGGGGAGGATTGCTTGAGGCCAGGAGTTCGAGATGAGCCTGGACAACATAGCAAGATAGCAAGATAGCAAGACTCCATCTCTTAAAAAGTGGGGTTTTTTTTTTTGTTTTTTTAATTATCCAGGCACAGTGACATGCACCTGTGATCTTAGCTATTTGGGAGGCTGAGGTGGGAGTATTGCTTAAGCCCAGGAGTTCAAGGCTGCAGTGAGCTGTGATGGTACCACTGCAGTCCAGGCTGGGCAACAGAGTGAGAACAGGTCTGTTAAATAAATAGTAGCTGCAGGACCGTGGGCTGAGTCTTATGACTTTTCCTAGTAAAACACTGAATTCAGAGGTCATCTTGAGGACCCCGACACAGAGCTATTACAAGAAGTTATACGTATGTTGGAAAGACTATTCATCTGCACATCTGCAGCTGAAGAAAAAAGAATAATTAAAACAGATTTGGATGCCAATGATTGGTGCTTGGTGCTAGGTGGTGACAAAATATTACTAGAGATTTGTGGTGACTCTGAATGACTTCCAGTTACATTCTGGACTTCATGAAGGCTCATCATCTAGGGATTAAAACCTCACATTCGTTTATTTACAATAAACTCCTGTTACTCAAGGTTAGCCAAGCATGTCTCTCTTTCCTAAAAAAGCCTAATTAATAATTGCCAAAGAAAAGCATATAAACAGGTAAAGTGATCCCATTACCAATATATGGTTTCCAACCTCACTAGAGCTTTTGTGATAACCTGGAATTTCTTTTTATTCTTATTAATCAATCTTTTGCATTTTCTTAGCACAGCTTCTAACTTCAAGCTTCAACCCTGTCCTTAGGATTCTTTATAGAGGAACTTGATCTCTAAAGAGAATGGAATCCATTACAGGGATGTTGTCTACCTTCAAACCTACCTGCAGGTACCCTAATCTAAATGCCCAATCTCTAATTACACAACAAGGATTATCCCTTCCAAATAAAATTGAGGACTTCCTTTCTTCATTGATTCATGTATCATTCTCTCTTGTCCAAGCCCTGACTCTCTTCCTTAATATCTTTCTTCTATGTCCTCAAAACATTCAAGGCTCTTTTACCCTAAAACAACAAACAATACAAACAACAACAAATTCTTCGTTTGACACAAGATACCACTCTGCAAAAATTTTGAGAGATGGTCTATATTCAGTCTTCATTTGCTTCATTTGCGTCAGTTTTACTCACTGTTGGTTTCTGCCCCACAATTTCATTCAAAGAGCTATTAACTGCACAGTCCAGTAGCCACTTTTAGTCCTAGTAAAGCCTGTATTTGACTCCATTATTCACTTTAATTCTTTCTTTTTTTAAATTGTTTTTAAAGACAGAGCCTTGCTCTGTAGCCCAGTGGCACCATCATAGCTCTGTAGACCAGTGGAGCTCACTGCAGCCTTGAACTCCTGGGCTCAAGCAATCCTCCCACCTCAGCCTCCCATGTAGCTGGGACTACATGTGCGCAGCACCTCACGCAGATAATTAAAAAAAAAAATGTTTTGTTGAGATGGGGCCTCACTATGTTGCCCAGGCTGGTCTTGAAATCCTGACCTCAAGCAACCTTCCCGCCTTAGCCTCCCAAAGTGCTGGGATTACAGGCATGAGCCACCGTACCCAGCCTCACTTAGTTCTTACATTTTTTTCTCCCATCCATTCCCAAAACTCAAGCTTTTTCGCTATTCCTCTGCCTTCCGTCAGTCTTCAGCAACTTCCTCCTCTTCTGCTTGCCTTGCTATAATCGAGGCCTCTTAGGTCCTCCTCTCCTGTTACATGAGACATCTCCTCCTGTGCTGTCCAATTCCCCCCAGAGCTCCTGGGCCACACTCCCCTAATAACCCCTAGAAACCTGTGTTTCTCCAGCTCACTGTCTCTCCAAAGCGTCAGGCTTCAGGCTTATCCTTTCAACTGCTCACTGGATAGTTCCACTGCGACCAAACTTTATGTCTACAATTAAATCCAGTAGGTATTTTGTTCCTAAGATGAGTGCCTGTTCCTTTATTCTGGATCTGGCTGATGATATAACATCCTTTTTCATCTAAAGATGGAAGATTAGAAACATACATTCTTGACTTCTTTTTCTCCCCCCACACACAGCCAATTAATCGCCAGACCCTACCAGCACCTGCTTCCCCATTCCCACAAAGCTTTGTCAAACTTTCCTACTCTTCTGCATCCCTATACTATGTCCTCAATATATTCCTTAACTGTCCTACTAGAAGATTGCGAGAACTTCCTTTCCCTGCTCTTCTTGCCAGCCCCACTCCCCTCTATAACCCATCCTCTGCAGAGTCATTAGAGTCATCATTCTTAAAAGCAAGCAGGAGCTTGGGCTTTTGAACCAGATTGCCTAAATTTGAATCCTGACACTATTACTGTCTTATTATTGATACATAGTCTAGGGTAAATATGTAGCTATTCTGTGTCTGTCCACTTTGATAGAATACAACATGAATAATAACTATGAAATGATAACAATAACTATTAAATTAGTTAATATAGGTAAAGTGCTTACAACAATGTCTGGCATTTAGTAAGTGATCAAGAAAATATTAAACTCATTCTTTGTCTGAAAAACTGTTACATCTCTTTTAATAAGAAATAAAATATGCAACACCTGCATCAAGATACTGCACTTCCCTCTAAAAGAGTAACTGCTCCCTTATCTGGGGACTTAAAGTTCATGATTTCACATTTTTATCTTAGAATATACCACATCTAAGGACTCCTTAAAAAGAATATAAGTTCTAGATCAAATGCATCTCAGTATTCCCATAATGAATGAATGAATCAATGAGTGAAACCTTTGATGTAGGCCATTTTATCATGGTCCAAATTAATTATAACATTTTTCTGATGCACTGGGAGTAGAGAAGTACCAAGGAACAACATCAAGCTAGATAGGACCTCTCTAAATCTTTCAGTATTTAAAGCATGAGAGGTTTTAAAACTACTGTTAGGGCAACAACCAAAATACTAATGTAAATATTTATTGAGCATCTACTGTATGAAGGGCAACCTATTAGATTTTTCTTACAGTACCGAAAATATAATTCGATGAATAAAAAAGGAATAAACAAATCCCAACAAAAGATGAACTGTCAGTGATATAATAAATGGCCTCAGAACCTTTTATACTTGAGGCCTATATTAATACTGATGAGAGGCATCAGGTCAGGCTTCATGGGAGAAGCCTAGTATTTGCTGAAGACTTGAAAGATGAGTGTGATTTGAACAGATGCAAAGGCAGAGAAACAGTGTTCCAGAAAGAGGAAGCAGCATATTAAGGGTACATTCATATAACGCTGTTTATCAAGCTCAAACCTTACTAGTGGTCTGATAAGGTAGGCGATCAGACTTCTTGAGAATAGGCCCAAATGAGAGTGAAAGTGACAGGGTGGTGCTCATATCAGGAACTTCAACCCCGGTCCAGGTATGAAATAGTAGTTAGCACACCTGAAGCATCTTTGCATATGATTCACTTTGGAGCAACCATCGGAAGAAAATTCACTGAACATAACCTGAAATAACTCTCCCCAAATGTAGGGGAGAAAAGTAGTTCAGCTAGCAGAAAAACAGTGGAGACATTTTTGGGTTGTTCCTTAAAGCACAAATCGACAAGAGACAATTTTACTGAAGATAGAACAGGCCTTAATATTTAAGCAAAGCATTCAAAATAATACCCCACTAACTGAAGGCAGGCAGGCATTAAAGACACAAACTCATAACATGAAATGCTCACAGGGATAGTTAACGTCACCCTCCGTGGGCCGGTCTCATTCAGTTGGTCTCGCAAATTTACAGTCAGTGATTCCAAGCAGAAAATTCATTAAAATCAGGAAATTGCTTAATTAAAGCGACAAACATTTCTGAAAATAAATTTTGGGACTATATAAATTCGAAACAAATTCATCACAATCAGAAATGTTACAGTACACCTACAATGACTAGGAAATTAATTCACAATAATGACATGTCAAATTGTATGTTTCTTAACTGGTTTTATTTACCTCCTTCTAAAAAGAACCTATCTGTTTTAAAGAGTGTTGTATTTCTGCCCATCCTCAGTTGCAATAATTGTGTCAACTTGAGAGCACGCTGACTTATTGCCAACTTATTTTGTCCTCTCCTTTATTGCCAGAATATGCTTGTAGATGTTACTGTAGGCTCTTCCATGGTAGGGATGCCCCAGCGTGTTTTAGGGATCTGATATAGAGTCTGGTTCAATTGTAATGTGTTAATTTACCCAAGCTCAATGCTTTTCTAGGAAATGTGTATGAAAACCCACACATCTATGCTTCAAAGTGAGCTGTGATGCCAGAAAAAAAATCGCACTTTATTAATATACTAAAGTTGTTATTCCCATGGACATTCATTGTAGAAAATTAGAATGCACATGAACAGTGAAATAATGAAATGTTATGACCACAGACAATCTCTACTACGAAGGCCCTCTGATCTTCCTCCACAGCCACCCACACCTTTCAGAAGAGCTTGATCTCCCCAGCACTCATTTAGTTGAATTTGAAGTAACAAATAGACCCCATGAGACACAGGTTCAAGTTGCTCCCGGCACACAAATAATGAAACAAGGCCAATCTAGAGCAGAGCAGGGGAGAGTATCCTGAACGCTAAAAATAACCAAAGCCTAATACAAATACAGTTAGTCGATTCCATTTAGTTTTCTCCATAAAGTTGAGAAAAAAAAAACCAACAGTTGTTTAATAGAATCCTAACGTTTCTCGAATGTAAGACCTCATTTTTACCATCTTCCAGGATCACCAGTGGGAGGCAAAACATGGCCAAAGGAAACAGGGAAAACCATAAAGACTGTAATGATTTGCTTCTCTTCCCATCTCTGGAAAGGTTTCCTAACAGAGGTCACTACTTAAAGGACAGCACTGAGCAGCAGCCACATGAGCAATTAGTACAACACACATACACAATTGATTATACCCACATCACATGAACACGTGCCATCAACGTTCAACCTTAAAGCAATTTGTACAACATTTCAGGAATTAGGGGGATGGGTGGATTGAATGAACAGTAACCTCAGTGATTCACTTGAATATCACATAGTTTTTGTCTTTAAAATCATATTGATCTAGTTGGATTCTAAATAGCAAATTTAGTATGTACATTAATGGTTATCATATTAAAATAGTGATCCTGGCCTGGCGTGGTGGCTCATGCCTGTAATTCCAGCACTTTGGGAAGCCAAGGCAGATGGATCACTTGAGGTCAGGAGTTCAAGACCAGCCTGGCCAACATGGTGAAATCCTATCTCTCCTAAAAATTAGCTGGGCGTGGTGGCGCGCGCCTGTAATCCCAGCTACTCTGGAGGCTAAGGCAGGAGAATCGCTTGAACCCGGGAGGCAGAGGTTGCAGTGAGCTGAGATCGCACCACTGCACTCCAGCCTGGGTGACAGAGCAAGATTCCATCTTAATATAAAGAAATAAAAATAAAATAAAATAATGATCCTAAGAGTTCATATATTGTCCACATAAATCTGAGAGACATTCTTGATCAGTAGAATTTCAGTGAATATCAGGTGAATTGGCATGCAGATACAAGAAGAAAACATGTTACCTATTATTTTAGGTTTTCGGACCTGAATTCATTTAGTATTTAATGTACAGTAATAGTATTCATAATCAATTATATTACTTATTATAAGATTTTCAGAAGTTTGTCACAAAGCATTTAGAGGGTTACTTTCTTGACACTGATGTTCAGGAATATTTCTATAAAGCAAATTTGTAAAATGAACAAGTAAGTTTCTGCAAAAATACAGAATATTTAAGGAAAAATATTTCTCTTAGAATCACTTTTGTGCTTTATGTAAAAAAGTAAAAATAAACATGGAGTATTTTGTCAGTTCTCAATTTTAAGAAAAGGTCAAATATTTACTTACAGGCAATCTAGAAGTCAGAAGAATGAAATTCCATCACCAGCCTGAAAATTAATAACAACAACAAAACCTAAGATTATATGATTTTACTTAGGCTACTTAATTGGACAAACAGAAAAAACACGGTTATATAATATATGATTGAATAATATACATTTATATCATTGGTGAACGATAAATAAGAATAATAACATTAATTCTTATTTCCAAAGATGAAACTGGAGCATATCATAAATCTACATTTTTCTTTGTTTTTTGAAAAGCACTATTCCACATACTACTAAGCAGTTCAAGCTGTCAGTATGATTGCACGCACGCTGAGGAAAACAACCGGAAGATTAATACAATAAATGAAATTTTTAAGGAGCGGAACTGTATTCGTAACTAGCATCAACGTGTATTTAGAAACTGAGTTAAGATCACAGGGAAAATGACATACTAAGTCATTCCAACTAGTTTTCACGAGTTCTTGTGTCTAGGTCCTAATACAAGAGAATCTATAGCTTCTCAACAGCCACTGATGTAGCATTTGTAGTTTGGGTTTCACTAAGCCACTGAGGTGTCTCATTGATGTAAGCTCTGCTGTTTTGACACTCTACCCAGATGCGCCAATTTTGCTTCAGTGACTCAGAGCTGAGTCTGAATGCCTCAAAGCATGGGTAAAAAGAGCTATGATTAAGGCAGGGTTGGAGTGGCAGTGAACCAGTGTCACCTGCACTGACTTACAATCCTACAAATGGTGTGAAAACAGCATGGTGGTCTTGATTGGACACTCATATGGCTAAGGGCCAAATGGAACATAAGTGAATTCAGGTGTGTTTCTCTCATTATCTTATCTATATCATCATGACTCAGTATACAACGATTTTATAATAGATGACATACATTTTATGGAAGGATCTATATTTTCACAGCAGACACTCTTCTATCCGAGTGTTGTCTGTCATGCATTTAAAGGTGTCTGTGCTTATACACGTATAATATGTAAACATCCTTGAGTTGACCTACACGCCTTATCAAAAGATCTAACACTGGGTTTTGTTAAATTTATTGTGTCCTTTATCCATGGAAATTATTATGAACCTGCTGATACACAAACCAGAAGCACAGATCTTTCATCTAGGAGGAGTCTTCCAACAATACCAACAACAAGATGAGCTTTTAAATGGGTAGCAGCTTTTGTGCAAGCTGTATGTCAAGATACTTGACAGAGTTAAGTAATACAATTGTAAAGTTAAATAACAGAAGGGAGAGGCAGTAAGAGGCAAAGAAAAGATAGAAAATTCGTGTTTTCAGATGAGAACTGTGAGGAGGAGGAGAGTCATCTGAGTAGAGAGACATAAGAACCCTCTACAGTTAACAGAAGCTGAAGAGAAATTGATTTGGAAAGAATAGGGGCATAATCATGATGTTGAATAGTGCATTCAATAATGAGCCTGATTCTTGGAAATGATGATCTGAAGGTGGAGCCAATAACTCTGAGAGTGACGCACACCATAATTTCCTCAGAAATAGAGCTACTCCTTACCCCTAATGACAACAGTCTACATGACATAGTTTCAGAAGGCATGTTAAGTATGAAAATGAAGGCAAGAGGTGAATTTGGAAGTCTGAGGGGTACATGAAAGTGATGGAATTTCAGGAGAACACTGAAAACAACTCAGGATCAACAGCAACGTTAGAATGTGATGATGATGTGATAGCCTATCTGGGTGTAAGGCAGCTTCATGTAGTTTGACACTTTGCAAAGCCATCCATGAAGAAGTCCCCGAGAATGGAGGGAAGATAAATTAGAGAACCTAAAAGTGGTGCTGATTTAGTGACAGCATATGTTTTAACATACATCAAGTAGGAAGTTAGGAAGTCTCACTTTTGGACTGTCTTTTGATGTTAAAATTCTTTGCTTTTACAGTCAAACCTAGCAGCGATCTTCAATAGCAGCCCAGCATAGGAGGCAGATGACTGGTGCAGTGCTGTACACACTGAGGATGTTCACCCTACGAGAGACGTGGTAGGTGTGAGCAGCTGCAGAACTCACAGCTCAGTATGCTAGAACACATCATCAGCCCTCCTGTAATGCATCCCTGAGCTTCCTATTCTCACAAAGCGTATTTCTGATTTCTCATCACAACATCTCTCCATCCCTCCCCCTTTCTTGGCTTTGTCTTTCCATGCCTTCTGAAGAGGTTTCCACCAGCCTGTCTATACCACTGTGCTGAGCAGCTTCATCAGAACAAACCAACTCTTCTCAGTGTAACCTAGGCTTTGGCATGCTAAGAAGATATAGACTTGATTTTGTCCATTCTTCCACGTACTCACAGACACAGACCCTCTAACCCACCCCTTCCAACTCACACCCATATATACATACATCTCTTCTCCTCTGGATAGTTTGCTAAGCCAAATAGGAGGAAAGAGATGAGCTAGCCTGGGTATGGGACTCAACACAAATAAATCAATCTCAGCCAATAATGCAATATGTTTTTTCAGTATTGTATATATGTATACAATACATATGTATATATAGTACATATATAGTACATATGTATACTATATACACATGTATGCTATATACACATAACACCCAATAATATATATGCATGTGTATATATGTATACACTCACAACACCCAATAATATGTATATGTGT
Organism: Symphalangus syndactylus; assembly: GCF_028878055.3. NCBI lineage: Eukaryota > Metazoa > Chordata > Mammalia > Primates > Hylobatidae > Symphalangus > Symphalangus syndactylus. The sequence goes on along the minus strand of NC_072426.2, from coordinate 154,395,651 downwards.
TTGCATATATATGTATGTATCTACATACACACAACATCCAATAATATTTATAATTTCTTGAGTGTAAAATATTCCAAGATTGCACTTTAACTTTTATTTTTCTAGTGTGGGGCACTTGGAAATTAGCCAGTCTATATTTTGTTTCAGAATCACATTGCCTAACCCTTCGACATATAAGAATTGATTCAGTGGGAACCTTCGCGTCATAGAGAAAAGAGCACCATCTACCTGGGGTCTGTTATTTGTCTCAATTGCATAGATTGTTTCCATTTTTTTAAATTAACAGAATGGTGTCTGGCATCTGCCAAATATAGTTCTGACAAACAGGAAGACTCGACTGAGAGAAGCTGGCATGTGGATTCAGTACTGGTTTCATCAGGGCCAGCTACATTTCATTCCAACGGCATATGGCACTTCTCAGCATGCCTCCCCTTATTGGGTGCCTCTAACACCTTTGCCTGAATCTGCAATGTTAAGTTATCCTTCTTAGATTTCAGTGCCCTTTACACCTTGGCCTTCACAGTCCATCATTCACCAATCGTACTGTACCTATCTGGTGAACTTCCTATAATTCATTCATTCATTCATTTATGCATTCACCTCTGAATTAGGCATGTGGGCTGAAAAAAGTCATACCCATACTTTCTCTATATAATGAGTTTATGATTGAATTGTGAATCCAGGATATTTTCTCATGAAAAGTTAAAAAAAGACAGACTATGAGTAAATTCGAAATGAATGATATGACGCTACAGAAGTTCGCAGGAAGTAGGAATCACTATGATTTAGAGTAGTTCATTCACTCATTCATTCAGCACAAATGTAAATTGTATCTGGCACTTGTCTAGATGCTGGGAATACTGAAGTTAAAAAAAAAAATACCAAGCCATATATAGTTTTCGGTTGGAGGGATACATATATATATAATGTTAGATAGCAATACTTGCCAAGAAAAAAATATAATGCAGGCAAGGGTAATAAAAATAGTTAGGGAGAAATTTGAATTTTAGACGAATGGCTAGGAAAGTTTTCCCTGAGAAGGCACTATTTGACAGAAGACCTACATGAAGAGACAGAGTGAGCCACATGAATAGATGGGGCTCAGAGCACACACAGAAGCCTTGAGATGGAGGCTTCCCTGGAGTGCTAAAAAACAAAGAAAATAAAACACAAACTAAAATGGCAGTGAGTGAACAAGAGAGTATTTGAAGATGAGGGCAGAGAATATTGGTGCTTATCATAGAGCATTCTAGTACAAATGTTGGCTTTTACTTAAAACCAGATGTCTTTGGAGGGATTTAAGCAGAAAAGTGACATGCACTGACTCCTACTTTGGCAGGATTACTCTGGGTAGGTGTGTTGAGGATGACACTGGGGTCAAGAAAACACAATCCAGGAAGACCAACCAAGAAGCTATGCTGTTATGCCACGGAACTGATGATGGTGGTTTGGAATAGGTGGTAGCTGTGAAGTGATGAGAAGTTTTCAGATTCTGAATGTATTTTGGAAGGTAGAATCAAAATATTTTGCTGACTAATTGCTTGTAGGATGAGAGAAAAAGAAGTATCGAGGATGAAGCCAAGATTTTTGATGTAGGCAACTAGAAAACTCGATAAATCAAGATATCTTTAACCAATTAGGGAAGACTGGGGAAGGAGCAGTTTGGATGCAGCAGGGGTTAAGGTTTTCAGATTTGTTTTGCCTCTGCTAAGGTTGTCAGCTACCTGTTCAAGTGGACATGTTGAGTAGGTAGCTGGACATACAAGTCTGGACTAGAGGAGGCCTAGGATTGCAATACAACCAATCTTATCAATCAGCTGGGAGTTGTCAGCATTTAGAACCCATGTCATGGGATAAAACCAACAGGAATGGGGAAATAGACTGAAAAGAATAGAGATCCAGCATTGAGCATAGCGAACAATCCAACGTCTGAAAGTGAGAAAGGTGGAGGAATAAGCAAAGGGCCTTGGAAAGAGCATTTGGAGAGGCAGGAGGCACGCTGTGCAGGTGTGACGTCCTGGAAGCCAAGAGCAGAAAGAGATTTAAATAAGTAAGCCTGCTCTAAAGTGTCAAATGCTGCTGAGAGTTCAAGGAACATGGGCAATGAAAGCAGTCTCTTCTATTTAACAAAGCAAATGTAGTCAACCAAGTGCACTTCCTCCTTTTCCTGGATACAGAGCTAGACTATAGTCCTCAGCCTTCCCTGGGGCTTCAGTGTGGCCGTCAGCTTGTGCTTTGAACAATGAAATGAATGGATGTACTGTGTACTCATTCCAGGCCTTGCCCATACAAACCACCCAGCTGTAACTCCCCTGTCTTTCCTACATCCAGATGATAGGGGTAAAATGCCACCAGTGACCTTGGAAAACACGTCAGATGACACAGTCGTCAGCTGCTTGGGTCCTTGAATGATCCAAAGGAGAGAAAATACCTCGGCAATCTGTTCCCGCACTCAAACTGTGCTCGTAATAACAAAAGTGAAAAACATGGACTCACATATTCAGGTTTATTTTTCACTGCAGCCTAGGTTATTCTACCTTACATTGCAACCTTGATAAGACCATTTTTGCTGGCATGGTGGAAGCAAAAAGCTTACTGGGATTGGCAAAGTTAGAATGGCAGAAGAGGAACTAGAGATAGCCAGTGTAGACAGACAATTGTCAGGTTGAGTTTTTCTTACAGAATCACAGAAGAGGAAAAAGAGGTATTATAAGATTGAAGAAATAATGACAATTTTGATAAGGATGGTGGTAATCCTCTAGAAAGAGAAATACTAATGATAAAGGAGAATTGCTAAGATATGTCTTTGGGTAGATGAGAGGATGGAATTCTGTGTATTAGTGGAGGGCTTGTCTTCAACTGGGAGCTTGGATCTGTAGAAACAGGGGAAAAAACATGGCACACGAGGAGGCAAATGTAAGTAGGTGAAAAGGTGATGTGATTGGAGCGTGTGTAAATTCCCATCTGATTCCTTCAGTTTTCTCAGTGCAATGGAAAACAAGCCCAGTGATGGCTAATGGAGAAGTAAAACTTGAGTTGGGTCTTAGATATGCCTTGCGTTGGGATAAATGAAAAAGACATGAGTTAACAATGACTAGAAAATAGAAGCAAAGGTACAAAGGTAAAAATAAGCAAAGCACGTTCAGGGATATTGAGAAGGTAAGTTCACCTGGCCTAGGATTCTTGGGGACCAATGAAAGGTAAGGAAGGTAGGTAAAATGTATGCAGTTTATGAAGAGTACTTGAAGACCAGCTTGAATTTCCACTCAGGAAACTGTTGAAAGAATGCTTTAGGACGTAAAATATGAGTCCCACGCTTCTCTCTGTTACTTGTTTTCAGTGTATTTCTCTGAAGTTGGCTGGATAAGATGAACTTCAAAGTCCTTTTTAGCTTTGCAATTTTATGATATTACTTAATTTACTCTATGGCAATAAAAATTCTTGTAGGTTTTTGAGTTGTATGGTGTGCATATTATAATTGATATTTGTTGGGTTTTGTCTGGAAAAAAACAATAATTCTAGCACCTATTCTCTCACATTCTGGTGAAAGCACCCTTATTTCCCATTGGGGAACCACTCCTCTGCTACTCAGTTAATGTAGTATAATAATGGCACCCATCGCATCTAGAGGAGAGCATGTATGTGACCCATATTGATCATCCTGCATTTTTGTTTCTTTTGCTACAATTGTACCAGGAATGTCCACATGAACCAAACCAAGATAATAGGACGCAATCGGGATTTTACAGAAATTATTGAAAACAGAATTTCTCTTTTCACAGAAGTTGAAGAACTAGTAGAAATTAAACCTGGGATTTTGGTAGTTATCTTGCTATCACCTGGAAGATAGCAGACCTGAGAATCAAGCTTAAGGAACCTAGAGAAGGAGGCAGTCAAAATTGTTATGACATCACTTGAACACCTGCATTCAGATGCACAGTAAGCCAAATCTTTACCAGTAATTCTCATTTTTTAAGCCCCAAGTGAAACCGTACTGTCTTGTCACATTTTTATTTTCCTTAAGCGAACTTGAGTTAGAATTGTGTCACTTTTGGCCACAGGAATTCCAAATAAGATAAATATGAGCAAAATCTGTTTAATAAAGAATATTCTGGTCTAATGTGCAGAATGAAAGGAAGGAAGATAGTAGAGATAGGGAGATCTGATGGAAAGATAACACAATAATTCAGACACAGAGTAACATAGGTCTCCTGAGACAAGTGACAGCCAGAAGGAAAAGGAGCTATATGTTGTGGGAGAAATGTGGAAATGATTTCATGTTTGGATAGCGTATGTATCATAGATGACTTAGAGCTTTGCATCTGTGCAATTGGGAGAAGAGTCAGTAAGGAGGATGATTCAGTTGCTAAGAAGCTTGAGGTAGCCAGATGAGTTACGTGACAAGCACTGAGATCCACAGGGCAGAGATGGGGGTTATCAGAGTGACAGAATTACGTATGTGCCCCGGTGGGAGAAGAAAATTATTCTGAACCACTTCAGAAATTAGTTATGGTAAGAGATACAGAATTATCTTTCCAGGCTGCCAGTGGATTGTTAAAGGAAAAAAAGGATAGAGAGAAGGGAAGAAGACGGAATGAACTTCAGCAGGTTTTAACAATCTTAAGATCACTGGCATCTACATACATTGCTCTGTGATACAGAAATACAAAAGCCCCGTTAACTCCTTATGCTTAAAAAATATCTAAAATCAGGATTACCCCCTCAGGCTTCTATTTCAACCTATGAACAGTTAATCTCCCCAAAGATTCCTTGGATCAGATCACTACACTATGCACTTAAAGTGAGTTCCCAGCAGCTTTTAAAATCTAGTCCCCTCATCTGTTTGGCTCTGAAGCACCTCGTGGCATGGCCTTATTTTGCCTTTAAAGCCTCCTTTGCCACGTCACCATCTGTCCCAGTCTGTTCCATCTCTCTGCGGCCCCCAACATGACAAAGTTTCTCACTATCCTTTCCTTTTTCTCATATTCTTCCTGGAGAGGCTTCATTGAGTGGCGTGACCACAGCTGGGTGCCAGACTGCCAGGTTTGACCCAGACTCTGCCTCTTCCTAAAGGTTTTAAAGTTTTCTATGCTTTGACTTCCTTGTCTTCAAAATGCGCCAAACAGTAGTAACTACCCTCATGGGGGATGACAATGACATGACAATATACATATATTTATATATAAACCTAGCACACTGCCTGCACATAGCAAACATGACAATAATCATACGCTGCACATATTTGATCTCTTCTCTCTTCCTTGCTTCATTCAACCCATTTTCTCATCTCTCCCATTTGCTCAATTGTGTTCGCTTATTTCTCTAAAGTCGTTAGAATGACGCCTTTCAGGAAGGGAACCGTACATTATTTTATGTGGACTAAACTTTCTTTCCGCTCATTCCACTTCATTTGCGAAATTCCCGTGGATAGGAACTCCTCTCGGTATTTCAGTGTTTCTGAATTGCTTCTGTGCCTTCTCATTTTACATTGGTATAAAACACTGCAGAGGGAGGATTCTTTCCTAGGAAGGATGCTACCAATCTGTAGGACAGGCCAGGGACTGGAGTTATGTTTCAAAATGGGGTGAATCTGGGAGCAGGCACTGCCACAACTCCTGCCTCTGTGAGCATGTTAAAAGCAGCGCCAAAGCCTGAGGCTGGCCTCTCAGGGAGGCGAACGATTAGGAAGGGGTTAGGGAATGAAACAACAACCTCAGTGGGCAGGAATGACATTAGCCTCTTCTGGAGCAACTCTGCCTGAAAGTGCAGCAGGTGGTCCAGACTCGGGTGTGGAGGAAGGAAGAGAGGCCACGAAGAACTGGGTTGGTGGATAAGGCGGTCCTCAGACATGTGGATCATGTGCCTCACAAATGCCGGGGATGCTTCATTCTAATGGGAAGCATCAGCTTTTTGTACAAGTCCGCATCGCTAGGAAAAGTTGCTGTTTGTTACCTAACTCTGGAGGCAGGACATGGAAAAGAAGTTGTGCAGAATGCATTTATGATTCCCGTCTCCTATATCTATTATATTGTAGCACAAATTGTAATGTTAAAATAGCAAAGCATTTGACTCTGTTGGTCAAGACTTGTATACTTGCTAATACTTGGTAAGTATCGAATGAAGGCTTAATTTATGGAAATCAGTCATGAGTTGGTATCAAATTGGAAATTCCCCTGTCCATTAAGCAATCTTTAAAAAGTATCATCTTTCCATTTTGGAAAGATTTGCAGAGTATAAATCCCCTATTTTGTAATTCCAATATTTTTAGGTTGCTTAATGGAAGTCAATTGTAGTATATTGAAATTCATATTAGTTACATTTTAAAGGTTAAGAGTTTGGATTCTGATTCTACAGAACACCGGTTGGGGGTCCTTATTAAAGTCAATCCATCTCTCCTAGCCTCAATTTCTCATCTGTAAAATGGAGTCAATATAACTTAATTCATGTGGCTGTAACAGTTGAACAAGATAGTAAACATGGAAGGTCTGTATATACTGCAAAGCACCATTCAAACGTGTAGCACTATTATTATTGTTACAGGACAACAATTAGAAATAAAATATTCACTTTCCTTGGTGAAACCTAGTGGTTTCCAACTTTTCATATAAGCATAATTGCTTTTAAAATAACTTTTAAGAAGTAGGAAATTATTTTTTATGAGAGAATATAGTGGATAAAAATTATGGACCAGACAGTGTTTAAGAGCATGAAGTCAGATAAACTAGGTTTTTTTGTCTTTTTTTTTCTTTTTATGGATTCTTGCTCCGTCACCAAGGCTGGGGTGCAGTGGTGTGATCTCGGCTCACTGCAACTTCTGCCTCCCGGGTTCAAGTGATTCTTCTGCCTCAGCCTCCCGAGTAGCTGGGACTAAGGTGCGTGCCATCATGCCTACCTAATTTTTGTATTTTTAGTAGAGATGGGGTTTCACCGTGTTGGCCAGGCTGGCCTTGAACTCCTGACCTCGTGATTCACCTGCCTCAGCCTCCCAAAGTGCTGGGATTATAGGCATGAGTCACCGCATCTAACCAGATAAACTAGGTTTTAAATCTCAGCTTCACCAATTACTACCTGGGTGGCTTTGGGCAAATTATTTATCTAATACTCATTGATAAAATAGTAATACTGCTACTCTGGATTGTGACTGTAAACGAGGTGATCTATGTAAAATGGTTAGAGCAGTATCTGACACAAGTTGCATCCCTGCTGAGGGGTACCCTCTACTGTTAACAGGCAAAATATCAAGGATGCTCTAGAAACCTAGATGCTCATTGAAGCTCACATAGAACATGAGGCTAACTGGAGACCAAGACATCTGAGTTAATTTTAGGCTTTTAGGAATGTGTCATGAAACCCCATCTATCTTGGTAACAGGTCACCCTCTGAGCATCCACAGGATATCAATAAATTAGAAGGGATGTTTTACCCCATTGCTTCCAAAGGCAGATGAGTCCTGGGGTTTGGTAGCAGGGAAGGGGAGCAGATGGTCTGGAGTATGAACAGGCCTAGAAGGAGTGCCACATGGAAAGGGAAAATGAGTCTATAATCAATTGCAACATGGTCATTTTACCTTCTGCTACCTGTGCTGTGGGTAATATACACTATGAAAGGGACTCATTTTGAATGAGTTGCAATAGTATCAAAATAAATAATGTACAGGTGGACAAGTACACTCTGTTTCCTGGACAATTGAGTATATAAAAACCCACTATTGAAGCTGATAAAGTTGGGAACCAGTGTTTGCCTTATTAAAAGTCTCCCACGTTATACAAAATGGATTAACCTCAGGGTGCTTTTACTTATGGATTTCCCAACGCTGCTTCAGAATAAAATTCAATGGCCAAAAATAAAATGCATGGACTGCCTTCCAGATAACCTTCACTATTGAAAATAAGTTACAATAGATGATTAGTTTCTTGTTAGACTGAGAGTCGTAGAAAAGCTTCTCTATGTTAGAACAGTCGTGCCGAATTGTCTCTCTTGTACGATCCATGGTTTGCTCTCCCTCCAACAGTAGAAAGAACACTGTGCTTGGTGATAAAATAGTTGGAAGATTAGAGGAAAGTGCTTTGAATTTTGTAAGCCTAAGCATTTTAACCTGAAAGCTATTTACTAGAACATAGTGTTCTTGCTTTACTCTTTTTTGTTGAGATAAATAGTATAACGCTTATGAAAAACTTCACAGAATCTTGTGTGTGTTGGTGAATTTTTCCATTATACTCAGAGGAAAGACAAGAGTAGAAAATCCATTTTTGACTTGCGGCATATCACTTGATCTTGATGTGTACTTTTTTTCTTCATTAACGATCAGTAAATTAGTTTTATGCATACAACCTGAGAGAGTTTTTGTGAAGTTTATCAAGGTAATATTTATAAACTTCCCGAAATCCCAAGCTGAAAGGCAAAATGTCATGTAATATTACTTGTCTAAAAACGAGATCTTTGTAAGCCTTAATTATAATTTTTAATTCCCTTAAAGAATGTGAATCAATCAAATATAACGAGCAGTGACTATTTGCACATTATAAGCTTTTTAGGGCCAAAAACTGAATCACTCACTTCTTTTTATTTCTTCCACCGTATATGGCTATCAAAATTGTTGTTGATGATGATAGGATTATTGTAGCTACAATAATCCTAGCATCATCATCATCTTGTAAGCAGTAGTTGTAATAGTAGTGGTGGTAGTAATAATAATAATAATATAATCATTCATGTCTTGGCATATACGTCTCCCTTTTCTGGAAATTATTGAGCAAGGGAATGTCATTCATGGTTTACTGACAGGGCTCAAAGCATAGCTCAGCATCAAGAAAGGGCAGCATTAGACTTGGCTACATTCAGAGAAGCCAGAGTCTCAAGAAGGAATGCGGGTAATGAGACTAGGGCTTGAAAAGCCACAGGGTATGTGGGCACAGGTTACTGGCCCTCACAGACCAGGGCCAGTGATTTTATTTATCTGTTTGCTTGTTTGTTAATTATTTTTAACAACTTAAAGGTCCAGTAGGCCTATCTTGGTGGTCTTGCCCTTTAGGTAAAATCTCCAAGAGGCTTAAATTTTCTGCCCTTGTTAATACAACTATATTGTTCTTATTGAATAGAATTACCTCATTTGTTTGGGATCCAGTGGTAGCCGGTGGAAAATAGAAGAATATATTCTAGGGTGACTGGGCTGATTTGGGGGAGGATTCCGAAGTCATCAGGAATATAAACCATGTACTGTAGATTCCTGTAGATTCAGATCTGAGTATCCAGCATGTAGTATAGGGTAGAATTTATATGCAGCTATAAACACATGTAGACATGAGATGCCACTCTTTGTCGTCCTGCTATCTTCACTGGTGGCATCGAGTTCTGCAAGGGAGGGATGGTTTGCCTCCAATTTCTTCTCAGATTAATGTCTCCAGGTTTTCTAACTTTTTGCATGGTAAATAATTTAAGCTTCTGAGTTGATTTCTCATATTTAGATTATGTTGTCGGGGTGAGTATGTCATTTACTGTCCAAACTAAGACACTTTTAAGAATGCAAAGAAGTGTGAGTGTCACTTGTGCCAAGGCAGTAGACATTTGTCCTTTGGCCAATAGTTACGTGTGGTCACCTTAATGACGTGCCCTTAGATGGCAGCGAGGGCCATGCCTTTGGCTATTCTCTCCCAACACTAAATGCAGGTGGATCTTACTTATGTCCCCGAATAATTCTTTCTATATGGATTTTATAATAATTGAATCACACTTTAACTGCACTAAAGGATCTTGCTATTAAAAGAAACTGTATGGTCATTCCTATTGCAATTTGGATAATGGTAACTCCTGATTTCTCTTTTGTAAACATTGTTATAGGTTGAAATTACTTAGCTCCTAGTACATCCATATAAAAGTGCCTAATAGTTCTGCAAAGAATATCTATTAATTAACTTTCTGACAAAACGTTTGGAGTTATCCTTTACTCTTTCCTTTCCCTCAAATCTTACATCCTATCCATCAGCAAATCTAGTTGAGTATTCCTTTAAAATACATCCTGAATCTCACTACTAGCACCCAAGACCAACAGGACCATTCCCTCTCACCTCGTTGACCCTGATGGGCTATAGTTCTGTCTCACCTGTAGAGACCGTTCTTCAGAGATCGTTTTCATCACAGATCAGAGCAGCATTCCTACTGGAAACCATATAACATCTTCCATCACATTCAGAGTAAAATAAAATGTGATTCCTACTGCCTACAAGGTCTTCAGTGACCTAACCCTGGCTGCATTCCTCGCCAGTCCCACTTCTTTTCTTTTCTCTATAGCATACCAAGCGTGAGTCAGCCTTAGCACCTTTGCACTTGGTGACCGCCCATATACTTGTATTGCTCACGCCTCTGACGTCATTTAGCTCTCTGGTCAAATATCACCTCTCCAGGGACATCATCCCAGATCATTTTATATAAAAGTCAAATCTCTCATTCCTTCCTCTGCATTATTTTTCTTCATAGCACTTACATACTTCTGATGTTACATATATGTATTTATTTTCTCTTTTTCTAAATAAGCCATAACCTCTACAAAGGCCAGGCTTTTGTTTTCTACTATATCTGAAACATTGATCTATGTGCTGGCATATAGCAGGCTTTGATTCGTATTTGCAGGGTGAATATATAAATAAATGAATATGTATAAGGGTGTTCATATTAGGTCAAATCTGAAGTTGAAAACTTCAAAAAGAGTTATCAAGCATTAAAATATTTTTCTCATTCAATCTTTTGGCCTCTACAAGGGAGGAGAGCAGTGAGAAAATGGCCAAACAAAGGAACTAGAGGAGTAAGCCAGTAAGTACTCAAGATTTGAAGGGAAGAAAGGAGAAAATGTACTGTTTGGATTATTTGAATATGAGGCTTTAATGAATGTGAGAGCATTCTCATTGAATGCATTGTTCTTTTTAAAGAGCAGAAATTTCTGCTTTTCAACTCTGCTTAAAAGATGGGCTTCCTGCCATGCTCGAAATATTCCCAGATTAGTTCTTTGTTGGCTAATGGAAGGCAAGGCGTTTCCTAAGTGAGGGCCTTCCTTGGAAGCGTCCCTGCCTCTGGTTCCCTGTAGATGGAAGCTGGGAGCTAGGAGCAGCAGACCTCCAGCTGATCTCACTTGCTCTGAAGTTGCCCAGGGAGGAAGACTGATCTCTCAGTGGTGAAGGCCCAACCATTTAGTGCTTTATAGACCATAGACTATTGCACTCAGAAGCAAATAGGCAGGCGGTATTGAATGCACAGTACTGATGGAATGTACTCCCTGCAGCTCCATCCACAGTAGCCAAACGACCCCACATTCTGCCCCGGCTGTAGCTTCTGGATATCTTCCAAGGGAGAGCAAGTCGCTTAATCCAAACAACAGAATGAAGTTGTACTAAAGCCCAGTGTCACTTTCTAAGTTAGAAGCATACTTAGGTCCGGACCGATAATTGGATGGGAATCATGGAGCCTTATACCATTTAGAAATTATTTTTAATTAGGATGTCTCCCTGCCAAACAGTAAAGTTCTTAATAATGCTGTAAACCTGCCAAATACATTTGGACTAGTTTGTTTTTTGAAAAATCAGAAATGCTCTTGCTAACGTCTTAACGAAGCTTTCAAAAGAACTTTATAAACACCGTTTTAAGAGCCCAGGTGAAGTTATATTTTAAAATTTCCACAAGTATGTCATAATTTGCTAATTAATACACAGCTTCTATAGTTTTCCTATACTATTATTTTTACTACCCTATATGTCAATGAGGATTCATACACATGGTGATGTGGTGATATTTAAGTTCGAATGTAACAGTGAATTGAAATGGAATCACTTTTCCTTTAATATGGGAAAAGTTAAAAAAAGTATCCTTCAAAAATGGGCAGAAGGCTCTGTTACCATCCATGACCCAATGATCTCTTCATCATGTTTGGCTATATTAGTATCTAAATGCAGAAACAGGGCCGGGTACAGTGGCTCATGCCTGTAATTGCAGCAAATTGGGAGACAGAGGCAGGAGGATCCTTTGAGGCCAGTAGTTCAAAACCAGCCTGGGCAACGTTGGGAAACCTCATCTCTATATAAAAATGATAACAACTATACACAGTAATAATACTATCCCCTTGTCTTATGCTTTCAATTTATGTTACTTCTGCATGTTAATAATCACAACAGCCTTGGGAATTCTTATCCTCCATTTGCAAAGGAGGAGACCAAGGCTCAGAGAGTTTAAATACTTAGGCCATAGATATTAAAATAGTGGTAGGGATGGGGCTGAGTTGCAAATCATCTGACTAATCTCCTCATTGTTCTGAGTCACCTTCTTCCCAGTGTTCACTGTAGCTCTTTGTCTGTTTCTCCTGGCATTTTTGTTAATTTATTTTTACTTTTATTTATTTATTTATTTGTGAGATGGAGTTTCACTCTTGTTGCCCAGGCTGGAGTGCAATGACATGATCTCAACTCACCGCAACCTCCACCTCCCGGGTTCAAGCGATTCTCCTGCCTTAGCCTCCCGAGTAGCTGGGATGACAGGCATGCGCCGCCATGACCAGCTAATTTTCTATTTTAAGTAGAGACGGGGTTTCTCCATCTTGGCCAGGCTGGCTCGAACTCCTGGCCTCAAGTGATCTGCCCACCTTGAGCTCCGAAAGTGCTAGGATTACAGGCATGAGCTACCATGCCCAGCGCCACATATGATTTCTGAGCACTTGAAATTTGGCTAGCCTGAATTGAGATGTTCTGTGAACATAAAATACATGCCAGCTTTTGGCCAGGCACAGTGGCTCACGCCTATAATCCCAGCACTTTCGGAGGCTGAGGCGGGTGGATCATGAGGTCAGGAGATCGAGACCATCCTGGCTAACATGGTGAAACCCCATCTCTACTAAAAGTACAAAGAATTAGCCGGGCGTGGTGGCGGGCACCTGTAGTCCCAGCTACTTGGGAGGCTGAGGTGGGAGGGTGGCAGGAACCTGGGAGGGAGGTGGAGCTGAGGAGCCTGCAGTGAGCCGAGATCACGCCACTGCACTCCAGCCTGGGTGACAGAGTGAGACTCTATCTCAAAAAAATAAATAAATAAAAATAAAAAATAAATAAAAAAAACATACATAGCAGCTTTTGAAGACATCATACAAAAGAATGTAAACTATCTCATTAACAATTTTTATGTTGATTACATTTTAAAATAATATTTTAGAGGTATTAAGTATATTAAAATTAATTTCACTTGTTTTTTCTTTACTTGTTAAAATGTGGCTACTAGGAAATTTAAAATTACACATGCAATTTATAGTATATTTCTACAGGGCAATAGTGCCCTAGAGAATATCAGAGCAAAGACATGGTTTTGTCCTCAATAGAGAACAGAGAAGGTTTACGTATGTGAAACAGTGACTGGGGGCAGGTTGTATCTGCTTAAGTGACAAGTGAGTGGTAAAAGAAAACAGCACTTCTGAACAAGCTCTAACAAGGGGGAGACCATTGTGGTTTGCAGCACTTGGGGAAAGTCAGATGTTGAGGGTTGCAAGTGAGCTTTGAATGGGATCAGTAAAGGGAGGGGATGGGACCACTGGCAGTGCCCAGCCAAGGAAAGGAAAAGAAGAACAAATGGTAATAGGACGATTAGAACCCTGGCTCCCTAATGAACACAGGAAGGGTAATTACTACCAAGGAATGAGAGGTTTTTTCTTCTGGTTTTCTCTCTAAATCCCTATTAATCAAATGGCGGCAAGTAAAATATGCAACATTTTAGGAGGCCCTGTGGCACATGCCTTTTATTCCTTAAAAGAAATCATATTTGTTAGCCACAAGTGGAGTTCTCTCTGCCTGGTTCTCTCTTTCAAATTCAATCTATCCAATTCCCCGCCACCGCCCCCCGCCCCCCTCCAAAATCACCCTATCTGAAACAGCTTTGCAAATGGTTATGGGCTCTCAATGTGATATGGCTCATTGCTCCAAGCATTTGTCAAAATTTCTACAAGTAAAAAGATAACCTAAGGATACAAAAATTAACACGTGCTAATTAATCACTGATTCTAGTTTTGGTTATGAAATCAATAAGAAAAATAACTCAATTTTTAAACTTAAATTAAAAAAGACATACCCAGAAGAGGTGTAACTGATAATCTGGCTTGTTTCAATATGAACATGTGCTGAAACCATACGTCAGAGAGAACACCAGAAACATCACCCATAAGAAATGTTTTGTTTTTTAATTTGGAATCAAAATGGTAGAGTGAAAGCTATATTTCATTCTACTCTGAGAGCGTCATCTAATTTATAGGAAACACCAAAATAACGAAGTTGTTTTTGGGTTATTGGCCTCTTAATTTTGTGTATTAATTCAGGTAAGGCACCAGTACCACTATCTTCTATTTAATTATTTTTATTTATGTACCATCAAGCTCCATTTTCACTACTTCGGGAGTGTAAAAGAAGGACAAACCCAGGGTGTTTGGGCAGTGCCATCACCTCATTTACAATCCTCAGAAGACAAATCCTTTTCTTGGTGGAGAATACAAATGACAGACGTTGACATTCTTTAAAAGTCGTTTTTACTTCCTTAATTAGGAGTTTCCGGCAGGCCCTTCTGCTTGAACCCTTAACATTTTCAGACACTTCTGCCTCACTTCTCAGCTGACTCTTCCTAAGTTTGGGCTGAATACATTCTTGATTTGCAAGAAAGCTGCTTTCCGGCCCTTTCATATTCTGCTGTAATCCCTTGGTAATTACAAAGTCTTTCTCTGTAACAATAGGCAAATCCAGGAGGAATTTGGTAGCTATGCTTTGTACGTAAAGTTGTATTTGGACATCTCTGCTGCATTTGCCTCCCGCTGGCCCCAAACTTAGAAAACAGTCCTGCTAGAAACGCCAAAAGAGAGGCGCTCGAAGGCTTTTATCACAATAGCTTTATGTCCGTGGAAAACACTGTTTAATAAAATAGGGCAAACCAACTTTATATGAAATAGCTCATTTACCGGTGGATAAATGCTAACTATAAAAGGCTCGGTATTAGGATAGCAGATTCCAAACTACTCAACCTTCCACAGATAACAATTTCTTACCCTAACAGATTTCAAGCCACAGGGAGTTCGTATTTCTCTCCCCACCTTTACTCTCCTGTAATCATTTGCACACTTTTCCTCTTTTTTCTTCCTGTTTTTCTTTCAGTCACTGACATAAAACCCATATTACAAATTCTGTACTGCTACAATCTCAAGAAGATCAAAATAATATTTGTCTACCTACTCTGTGTTTGGCTATTGCAATTTATCTTGTTACTAAGCATCACTAATTGGTCATAATTACTGATTTAGGTTGGAGTTTTATAACACATGCTTTTCTTCTCTTTTCTTTTGTTACAAATCAAATGAAATATATAGTTCCCAGTACCTCATTGCTTTGCTACTTTAGAACATTTTTAAGCCTTCACCCAAATAGTGTAAAATGCCTCTGCATCATTTTGTTCTAATGGCAAATACATGGCACATTTCCTACAGATATCATGAGAATCAATGCTTGAGATCTAATATGTAGGTATTGAAGAATGTGTGGCTTTTGCTTCCCTACATTAAGGTAAATTTAAACAATTTCAATGATATAATAAAGGACTGGCTCAAATCAAGAGAGTAGAAAGCTAAAAGAAGCCATTTCCTGCTTCTGGGCATATGCATCTTTTTAATCTCCCTAATTAGACTGTGAATTTTTGAGGAATTGATTAATGCACTTTTCTGTCCTAACTTGCACAATATCTATGCACTGAGCATCATACGTGAAACTATCTACTTCATGCTTTCTCATTACACTAAGGATTTCATGTCAATATTATTTCTAAGCCAATTAGAAATACATACAGAAAAATAATACACTCATTCTTTTTAAAGGATTGCAGATAGGTAGTCAGGAATAAAGCATTTTGTTTCTGCATCATGGTAGGATGAAGTAAATGCCAAGATTTTCAGACAGATGATGTATGAACACATACATCAACTTCACCTTGTAGTCCTAAGAGTCTTTCTTTGACAGGCAAGGGGCGTGCCAATAATCCTAATAAGACTATTGAACTATATGCACACATACAGGTTTGGGGAACTGGGCCTCATTTGGTCCTTTGGATCCTCAGAATTTCCAGGGTGCCATGGCAGATTTTTCAAGGAATCACAAAACAAACTGCAGGATGGGTACCAAAGTCCCAGGCTGATGATGCTCAGGGACATATCCAGACTCTAGATTGTAAGATTAAAGAAGATCTAAATTCTATATAAAGGAGGGTGAGTCAAGGCCATGTGGCGTGTTCTTAGTCAGTTGTGTCCCCGTTCACCAATTAAGAGGATATGAAGAAAACAGTATAGAACTAAATCCAAAGCAAGCACAGAACCAGAGAAAGGGTTAAATGTAATGCTTAACTTTGAGGGATACGATTGAAGTAGCAAAGAAAAACATTTACTATAAGCATTTATATACTCAACCCAATGGGCTTTTCAGTAAACTATTGAAGAGGGGAAAAATGTACAAAAATGTGTTTTCATTGACAAATGCTTGTTAAATCTCCTAAAGCAAGTTTTTGCTTTACCCCCTGCTTCCAGAGTGCTCAGTTCAATCCTATAACTTGGTTGAGGTGGGAAAAAAATCAGTTCCTAAGGTCCTTATAAACTTTTCACTTTTATTTTTAGAAAAAAAAAAGATTATTTTTCAAAAACTGCAGGTACGAGGAAACTAATATTAAAAGTATCCTGTGAACTGCTTTATACATTTCCCCATCGGAGTGCCCTTGGTCTAAAACAAATTGATGAGAAAACACAAATCTTGTAGCTTCAGATATTCAAAAGCTTATTACAGCTGGAAATGAGTAAAATATTACAGCCAACAGGCCCATTAGAATAGAGAACAGATCTACCTTGTGCTCAAATGTAAAAGTAACCCCATCATAACCTCCAGAAATAAGCAAATGTGTGCCCTAGCCTTCTGCATGGGTTCTCATTTAACCCACACTTTAACATAGTCTCAGGTTTTAATTTCAATTACTAGTTAGGGAGCAATCAAAGTCTTTATTTGTGAGAAAAATTCCTTAATACGGAAGAGATGTTTATCTTATTCCATATTTCCATGTGTAAGGACTGCAATCTCTCCCAAAATCGTGTTGCAGGTCAGTGAAATATAACAATTCAACATTATTATATTTACATTTCCAAAATAGAGAGATACACCTTCAGTTTTCTAGAAGTACAATACCCATATCTAGTGCAAGATTTTACTCACATGCAACCAGTATTTGTTTCCGATAATCTAAAGGGTAAAAAGTAATTGAAATCTATGTGCGTATATAGATTCAGGTATTTGGGAGAGGTGAGGCACCCAGCCAAAATACCCATCAGGATCTTTTTTTCTAACTCACATAGAGAAGGAATATTTGACTCCACAAGGATAGTTTCTAGGTTTCAGAAAGAAATGTATCCCATTGACAGATTTCTCACACACACATGTGCAGACCCACACCTTGCCTGTCAAATAATCATATGAATAATAATAATAAAAAGAAGATCATATCATTTGCTACATAGCTTCGCCCAGACTTGCAGTAGATACTTGGAGGAGAAGAAAAGTCACAATGACCCACACTCACAATTAGAGCTTCGAAAGCTAGTGGATTCCAAACAGCACTCTTGCTTCTTCAGGTTTCTGAGACTCTTGCTTTCATCTTCTCTGTTGAATTTTTATGGAACTGGAGGTGGTTATTGTCTACTCTGAATATATTTTAATAACAAAGTAACACCGATTTCTTTAGTCTCCTGTATAAAGTTTATTTTCCAATAATTCGGTTTTTCATTGCATTTGTTTTCTGGGCTCTTTCAAGGGTTTCCAATCAGTTTTGAGCATGAACATACATAAATGCAGCCCTGGGACTAATATGAAGACTAGTGGGAAGACTTCCTAATTGTGGCATGCTATATTCTGCATGTGTTTTGTTTGAGACAGGATCTCATTCTGTAACCCAGTTATATGGTTTAGCTCTGTGTCCCCACCCAAATCTCATCCTGCAGCTCCTATAATTCCCACATATTATTGGAGGGACCCGGGGAAGATAATTGAATCATGGGGGCAGTTCTCCCCATACTGTTCCTGTGGTGGTAAATACATCTCATAAGATGTGATGGTATCATAAGGAGAAATCCCTTTCACTTGGCTCTCTCTTTGCCTGCTACCATCCCTGTAAGACAAGAATTGCTCCTCCTTGCCTTCTGACATGATTGTAAGACCTCCCCAGCCAGGTGAAAATGTAAGTCCATTAAACCTATTTTTCTTCCCAGTCTCAAGTATACCTTTATCAGCAGCAGGAAAACATACAGAAAATTGGTCCCAGTAGAGTGGGGTGCTGCTGAAATTATACCCGAATACATGGAAGTGACTTTGGAACTGGGTAACAGGCAGAGGTTGGGAATAGTCTGGAGGGCTCAGAAGAAGTTAGGAAAATGTGGGAAAGCTTGGAACTTCCTAGAGACTTGTTGAATGGCTTTGCCCAAAATGCTGATAGTGATATGGACAATAAAGTCCAGGCTGAGGTGGTCTCAGATGGAGATAAGGAACTTGTTGGGAACAGGAACAAAGGTGATTCTTGTTAAGTTTCAGCAAAGAGACTGGTGGCATTTTGCGCCTGCAATGGAGATTTGTGGGACTTTGAACTTGAGAGAGATGACTTAGGGTATCTGGTAGAAGAAATTTCTAAGCAGCAAAGCATTTAAGAGGTGACTTGGATGCTGTCAAATGCATTCAGTTTTATAAATGAAGTGGAGCATAAAAGTTCAGAAAATTTGCAGCCTGACAATGCAATGGAAAAGAAAATCCCATTTTCTGAGAGGAAATTCAAGCTGGCTGCAGAAATTTGTATAAGTAATGAAGAGCTGAATGTTCATCCCCAGGACAATGGGGTAAATGTCTTCAGGGCATGTCAGAGGTCTTCATGGCAGGGCTTCCCATCACAGGCCTGGAGGCCTAGGAGGAAAAAATGGTCTTGTGGACTGAGCCCAGGGTCCTTCCACTGTGTGCAGTCTAGGAACTTGGTGCTGTCTGTCCCAGCCGCTCCAGCCGTGACTAAAAGGGGCCAAAGTACAGCTTGGGCCATGGCTTCAGAGGATACAAGCCCCAAGCCTTGGCATCTTCCATACGGTCTAGCATTTCTAGTAGCCTGCAGGTGCACAGATGTCAAGAACTGAGGTTTGGAAACCTCTGCCTAGATTTCAGAGGATGTATGGTAATGCCTGGAAGTCCAGACAGAAGTTTGCTGCAGGGGCAGGGCTCTCATGGAGAACCACTGCTAGAGCAGTGAGGAAAGGAAATGTGGGGTCAGAGCCACCACACAGAGTCCCTACTGGGGCATCGCTTAGTGGAGCTGTGAGAAGAGGGCCACCGTCCTCCAGCCCCAGAATGGTAGATCCACCAACAGCTTGCACTGTGTGCCTGGAAAAGCCACACTCAACACCAGCCTGTGAAAGCAGCCAGGAGGGAGGCTATACCCTGCAGAGCCACAGAGTCATGGAGCTCTGTGGGAATCCACCTCTTGCTTCAGTTTGACCCACATGCAACACATGGAATAAAAGAACATCATTTTGGATCTTTAAGATTTGACTGCCCTGCTGGATTTCCGACTTGCATGGGGCCTGTATCTCCTTTGTTTTGGCCAATTTCTCCCGTTTAGAATTGCTGTATTTATCCAATGCCTGTACTGCCAATGTATCTAGGAACTAACTAACTTGCTTTTGATTTTACAAGCGCATAGGCAGAAGAGACTTGTCTTGTCTCAGATGAGACATTGGACTATGGACTTTTGAGTTGATGCTGAAATGAATTAAACATGTTGGGAAGGCATGATTGGTTTTGAAATGTGAGGACATGAGATTTGTTGGGGAGGCAGGGGTGGAATGACATGGTTTAGTTCTGTGTCTCCATCCAAAACTCATCTCGTCGCTCCCATAATTCCCAGGTGTTGTGGGAGGGACCTGGTGGGAGATAATTGAATCATGGAGGTGGTTCTCCCCATACTGTTTTCACGGTAGTAAATAAGTCTCCAGAGATCAGATGGTTTTTTAAGGGGTTTCCACTTTCACTTCTTCCTCATTCTTTTCTCTTGTCTGCTGCCATGGTGAGATGTGCCTTTCACTTTCTGCCATGATTGTGAGGCCTCCCCAGTGACATGGAACTGTGAGTCCAATAAACCTCTTTCTTTTGTAAATTGCCTAGTCTCCAGTATGTCTTTATCAGCAGCATGAAAACGGACCAGTACACCCAGGCTGGAGTGCAGTTGCATAATCGCAGCTCACTCCACCCTTGACCTTCTAGGCTCAAGTGATCCTGCCACCTCAGCCTTCTGAATAGGTGAGACCACAAGCATGTGCTACTATGCCTGGCTAATTTTTTTGTATCGTTTTTGTAGAGATTGGGTTTCTCTGTGTTACACAGCCTGGTCTCGAATGACTGGGCTCAAGTGATCTGCCTGCCTCAGCTTCCCAAAATGCTGGGATTACAGGCATGAGCCACAACACAGCCTGTCTTGGATGTTATTAAAGATCAAAGAATGTTAGAATTGGAAGTAAATTCTAAATATTTCATGTTGAGATGAGAAAACTGAGGCTTAAAGGAACTAAATGATATTCTCAGAGTTAATAACAGAACTGAAAATACCATAAAGACTTTTTGAATCATTACTTAATTTTTCTTCTATTATAGCCTACCTTCACTTACGATAACAGTTCAAATAAATGCAATGCATATATGCATATGATAAATATTTATCATTGGGTAATTTATTGATATCAAATTGCCACCAAATAAATATTGATTCCTTGTGCCAGTGTTGATGTGATGTGCTTTCTGATAAATAAAGCCATTTTCCTGTGAAAAACAAAGCCATGTCTCTCATATATCTGAAAGTGATAAAAAAGAAAATAGATATTCTCTATTAACATTTACTGAAAACTACAAAGAATATAGTATTATAATCACTATGCATAATTCCCTACAAGTTTTAGTAAATATACTTGATTTACAAACTTGCTTACCACCAAGTCCCATCTATGTCATTGGCAAAATCATTAAAAGTAGGAAACCAGAGACGACCCTGGAGCTGTCCCTTGCAAGTTGTAGCCTCCTATGTTGATCCCTGTGGCTATTTTCCCTACCACTTAGTAAAATAAGTCATTTGTATACTATTTTGCATTGGCCTATGTATTTAATGAGGATTCATTTAGCATTTGTTGTGCCGGGTTTACTTCCAGGAAATGGAGAATTAGGGCAGTGACTGGCAGAGCCAGGAGAGCTGTCCCTACTAATAGGGATGTCAAGGGAGTGGCTTGGGTTGGGAAGGGTGAGATGGTGTCAAAGTCAGAGCCAGAGACTTGTGTCCCATATTTCATTAGAATAAGATTCTGGAATTCAGAGAGCGAGTCAGGAGCCAAGAGGCTGAAAAATCAATGAAAGAGTAGCTTGCACATGGAAGCAAATCCTTGATAGAAATGAACCTGCAGTGAATCTTTTCCATGTTGCTTAAGTAGGTTGGTGGAGCACCTGATCCCACAAGGGAAACAAGGATGAATAAGACACTGGTTTCAGTTTAGTGTTTGAGGAAGAAACATGTGGGAAGACAATCCACAAACAAGTAGCGGGGACACACTGGGGAAGGCACTCCTTGATGTGTGAAAAATGACACGGATGAGGAGGAAAGGAGTGGAAAATTGTGCCAAGACATCCGTGCCAGCTTCCTATTGCTACTGTAACAAACTTAGAAGCTGAAAAGAACACACGTTTATTACAGTTCTGGGTGAGGGGTCAGGAATGGGTCTTCCTGGGCTAAAACCAACATGTTGGCAGAGCTGTGTTCCTGCCAGAGACTCTAGGTGAGGATCAGTTTCCATGAATTTTCCAGCTTCCAGAGGGTGCCTGCCTCCTTTTTCACTCATGAGGACCCTTGTGAGTACTTGGGTCCAAGAAGCTAATCCCAGAAAACCTTCCCATCTCAAGGTCTTTATTCACACCTGCAAAGTCTCTTCCTTTTGCAGTGCAAGGTGGCATATTCATAGGTTCCGGGAATTAGGATGGGTACATCTTGGGGAAGGGGACATTATTCTTTCTACCACAGAGCCAGAGGAACTTAAGGCAGCCCAAGAAGACTTCACATGAGATGATGTTGGTGGTATCTTGTATGATAAATAGATTTCCACACAGATTGCATATGTGTTGGGGGAAGGAAGAAAGGACGGATTCCAGCTAGAGTGAGGCTTACACAAAACAGAGTCAAAGTCTTTCATCCATTGCTTCCTTGTTAAATATACAACCTGCCGAATAAACAAACTGGTCTGACATTCCTAGTCATAGTGCTCTTTCTCACATCTGCTACTCTCCTGGAGGTTTTCAGAGATTAATAACACATTTCCATACCTAGCCACATACTAAGGTTAAACCAGCTGATCTATTGAAAAGTTTCATTGTTTTCTCTCTCTTGAATACAGTATTTTTTCTTGTTTAGAGTTCAAACAATCTTTTCATTATTCACAAGGGCTGAATAATGTAATAACTAGAAATAGTGCTGAAATACAATCTGCCTGTCTCTTAAGTCAACAAAGGTTTCCATCCTCTAAACCTATTGATGTGCATAGGCTATTTTCAAAATATTCATCTCCTTCAGTGGCCTACTTTGAGTTCAAAACCTCTCATCAGGCCACCATCAAGGTAGGGGTTGACTGAATGCAATCCATTTTTGTTTGCTTTTCATATGAAGGACAACATTCTCTAGTCTGGGTGAGGAGTATGTGAAAGTGAATCAAAAGCAGAATTAATAGGGAGAATGAGGAGCAAGACTTAAGCCCACGATTATCCATTCAGACTGTCAATAAACTGCTGCCTCTAGCCTGCTTCATCAGACTCTCTTTACAGGGTCCAGGTTTGGGGACATTCATAGCCAACTCCATACACCAACAGCATGGATTTATGCCAAGGACTATCCTGAGATGGGAATGTCAGGGGGCTGGAGAGTGTAATCAAATCTGCCTCCATTGCATAAGTGAAAACTAGTCATCCTGCTCCAGGCCAAAGCTGATTCAAGCTATCTGATGGTTCCAAGTTAGGTTGGATCCATTTTTCCAGATGTATGCAGCAGGATGTCTAAATCTGAGATTTAGAAAGAGGTTTCTTACCATTTAGGGGTCTCAGATCAAGCTAGATAATTGCAACATTCCCTGGAGAGAGTTGATATTTGGTAGTAGACTTAAGCCTGTCTATTCTTAACTATCCCTCAGGTACGAGCAAGCCACAAATTTAACTAAACCTCAAAGGTAATGTGACTAACGTCAAGGGAGGTACAGTAACACAATGTGGTTGGGGCTGGTTTCCAAATCCTTCCTCTTAAATGTTATTTTACACATATTCCTGTGTTTTTTCATTGTGGAAAAAAGTCTACTTGATAAACATTATTTAGGAATATTTTTATGTTGCCTTTCTATAATAACATATTTCTGTTTCTTTTGTGTTTTGTCCCTCTGAATATGTCCCTACACTCTTGTGCTATTTCTTTGGATCCTTTCCTCAGTGACCTAGCCTAATTTCCAAGGATAGTTGCATTCCCACTTGCTTTTCAGATTTCTTATTGCCCTGATTTTTGCAAAGTTTGTATTTTTCTATTGTCTTCGTCTTTTCTATGCATTGGGAATTTGGGCTATCATAAAAGTTTCCCTCAAAAAGTAACAATGCTGAGAGAATTTATTTAACAAATCATCCAGAAAGATTGTAAAATATATCCTATGACTATTTACATCTCAACATTCATGGCAGTGTCCAAGGATGTCTGAGGAACCCTCAGCATTTAAGCAAAAACCAATATTTAAATAGTGCCTGTCACCTGCCAAGCCCTGTGATGACAGCCAGGGATGTAAGCGTGAGATCTGAGTATAAGATGAGAGACTTAAAGATGAGTAAGATATGGTCCCTGCTACAAAGAAGAAAGTCCAGAAAGGACACAGATATGCAAATAGTTATAATGCAATGTGATAAGTGCTTTTACAAATGTATGAACTAACTCCTTTGGGAACAGAGATAGAGGAGCAATTAATTCAGCCTGAAGTAGTTCAGGGAAGCTTCAGATAAGAGGTCACATTTCAACTGGGCCTTGAAAGAAGAGTGGGACTTCACCAGGGACTTAAGGACATTGAAAGGATGGAAGGGAAAGAGGGAAGCTATATCACAAGTAGAAGGATCAGCATGAACAAGGGTTCAAGAAAGTTCGAGGCTCAGTCCCTGGCACATGATTAACTCTAACAAGTGTCTTTGAATGAGTGAATGGATATGCATTTGAAGACTTGTCTGCAATCTCACTCTCACATCTCAAAGTATGGGTGTTTAGGTGTCAGAAGAGGGAAATCTTGTGGCTGATTGCATGCTGCTTCCAGGGGTTTTTAGCTTGAGTCCCTCTGCCATGGTGACCACCATGGGCATGGAGGTAGAGGCTCTCTAAAAAAAAAAAAAAAAAGCTCGCTTTCTTTCCTTTTTGAGGAGTAACGAGGAGGGTACTTCGCATTCCTTAACTTAGCACCTGTAGCCTCTTTCTGTGCTAATGGGAAGTTGAATGGCAATGATGTGAATGCTTGATTTGTAGCCGGATGGTTAGTAACTAGCTAAAGTGGAAGGAATGGGTGGGGCATGCCAGGTAGTCAAAACAGCTGAATAAAAAGCCTTCTTGGAGCAAGGGACCCTGCAAAACGGTCCTGGTGGCTGAACTGCAGAGAATAAGGGAAACACAGCTGTAGTTGCTCTAGAAAAAAGAGGCGGCAGCCAGGCCTTGCAATACTGTGGAGAATAAGTCAAAACAGAGGTCTAAGGGAGATGACACAATTTGAAGTGGGTTAAGTAGGAGTTTACTATGAAAGGGTTCGCATTTCAAAATACAAATTACTCTGCCCCATGAAAGGCTGTGAATTGGAGGTTGGTACTTCAGTGGATGCTAGGACAGGAGTCTAGGGCACTTGTTCAACCAACAGAAGAGGGTAGCTTGAAGTCGGGGATGGCAGTGAAGCTGGAGATGGACAAATTTGAAAGAGACTGAGAAGGTAAAATAGAAAGTGTAAACGCCTACTACATATTTAAATATTGACTAATATTTGTCAAAACACGTAAATAATTTTAATTAGGATGTTCAGTGATTCCTTGACCCTTTCAACAAATATTTACTGAGTACCAACTATTAGTCAAGTAAATGTGGCCAAGGTGCTGAGGACACAGCTGAAGCCAGATCTAATGGAATTTATATTCTGGTGGACAGGCAATAAGCAAATAGGACAGGATGATTTCAGAGAGTGCCGAGAAGTGGAGCAGCAAGACACCACTTCTGAGCAGGTATTTAGGAAAGGCATGTCCCAGGAACACCTGAGTCACCCGAGTGGCAGGAAGTCAGCCATCCGGGGGTGCACAGAGATTCTCTCATCTTCAAGTTAGATTTCCCACCAGTCTCCTTATCGTCTTGCTGATCTCTCTTTTTTTCAGGCCTC
Organism: Symphalangus syndactylus; assembly: GCF_028878055.3. NCBI lineage: Eukaryota > Metazoa > Chordata > Mammalia > Primates > Hylobatidae > Symphalangus > Symphalangus syndactylus. The sequence continues at coordinate 154,370,141 of NC_072426.2, read as the reverse complement.
AAAAAAGTGTTTTTTTTTGTTTTGTTTTTTCCCCCACACTTGTCTATTTTCTCAGGAGTCTTTCTACATTTAACTCTTCTGTGCCATAGCAGTGAAACCACTAGGGATCATAGGACATTTTGCTTCCTTCTGCCTCAGGGGCAGAAGGGACTCAGCCTTGAAAAAATTAAAAAAGAAAAACACAAACTCATCTCAATCTCCACCATACAAATTCTTTCAAAAGCTGTTTGTTTAAACAGATTTGTGTTAAAACTGATAAAAATTTCACAATCTATTTTCTTTAAAAAAATCAATTAATAGTTTAGCATACATTGAATTGCTGATTAATAATTTGAACACTTCAGTAGTATTAGAGTTGTTATTTTATGGGAATACCAAATGTCTGGAGAAGTCATTTTCAAAAGGGTTATAGTTTTAAACTTATAGTTCTGTCCATTTTTAGAAATTTGTTTTTACTCATTTATCTCTTTTTAAAAGTTATTCTAAGTTGAAATATTAAAGATGTTGCATATTAGGGGTTAATGATGTTTGGAATTCTTAAGTTTGAAATCTGCAAAAGATAAATGTTTAAATCAGTCTTTGTACACTCCTATATCTATATAGATATATCTTTACACATAGATAATATACTTTTATTTAGCAAGTGCCATATGGTATCTTAGAATACAGTGAAATTGCTTGGACTACTTCTATTATAGTATCTGTAATGTTCATTCTAATTTTCCATGTTCTTGTAGAGAAGGAATCTGAAACCTTGAGGGAAAAGAAAACATACAAATGCTATTAGAGTACACATTTTTGAGCAGCAGGAAGTCAGTGGTAAGTGTCAGAGATTGATCAGGATTGTGTTCTATATATAAACAATTGCCATCAGGTGTACCCTGGTACTAGGTCATCCATGCACCCAAGCAGTAATTTGAGCAATTTAGAATTTCAGGCAGCCTAGAGAGAGAATAAATTATTGAAAAGTTTAACTTCAAGTGTAAAATGTATCTTTCTGGCAGATTTCTCATAGAAACAGATTCTGTCCTTTCATATTAATTTAGATTTGTTTATTGAATCAGATTTTTAAATAATTTATTTAAAACACACACAAAAATGTGTTGGTGTATCATTTGTTAAGCAAAATTATGAGGTGACCCATGAATGGAGAATAGATGTACATATATATTTGGTGTTTTCTACCTACAACAGGCCATAAAATGAGAAGAGCTTTATTACTGAAGAAATATTGGGTTTTAACCAAACTTTGCTATACTTTTTATATGGTTGAAATCAAATCAAAATCAATAAAGATATAAGTACTGACTAAAACCATGGTTACAAGGTTCTTATTTCCAGATGGTTACTCTAAATCCCACTGACTTTATTATTGGAAAATAGTTAAGAATTCATTCTAGAATCTAGAATCTCAGCTAGATTCCATCTTTATTAGCTTGGTATCTACTTGAATCAAATGGAACATTCTTCACAGCAGAGAATTCACTATCTGGCAAAGCTTGCTGGATCTCTTCAGACACAGTCTTTTCTTTTTTTCTTTATATCAGAGCTCTAAAGTTTTAAACTATATGATTACCTTTCCAAATCTCCCTTGAAAATGTGACCGTATGACAAAGTTATGTCTAGGGCTATCCAAGTGGAAATGATGTGTGCTACTCGCAGGAGGCACTCCTAAAACGAACAGGCTGTCCTGCACTGGCTCATTCCCACCGGCTGGGATGCAGATGTCTTGTCTGGAGCTGCTGCTGCCATCTTGAACCTAGAGAGGAAAGCCTCTTTTTCCTTGTAGCATATGGCTGTTACGTGAGAGACTGAGAGACTGATAAATTTCTGTTTTTTAAACTCACTCAATTTGGGGATCCATTTAGTCTGTATTCTAATATATCCCTCTGTATCTGCATCCAGCTCTCTCAGATGCTCCTGACTTCAAAAATCTCACTCTTTATTTTATAATTTATGAAATTACCACTTTGATTAGGAAGGAATTTTGATGGCTGGGCATGGTGGCTCATGCCGGTAATCCCAGAACTTAGGGAGGCTGAGACAGGAGGATCACCTGAGGTCAGGAGTTCAAGACCGGCCTGGCCAACTTATAGTGAAACCCTGTCTCTACTAAAAAATAGAAAAATTAACTGGGCATGGTGGAGCATGCCTGTAGTCCCAGCTACTTGGGAATCTGAGGCAGGAGAATCGCTTGAACCTGGGAGGTGGAGGTTGCAATGAGCCCAGATCACACCACTGCACTCCAGCCTGGGCAACAGAGCAAGACTCTGCCTCTCAAAAAGAAAAAAAGAAATGAGTTTCGAAGCATTTACATGAATTGTTAAATTTGTTATATTTTTTAGAGTCTCATGCCCTTCAGATGCAAATGAATGCTCTATTGTTTTAAAACTGAAATGCACTCTTGCTAAAGTTTTGGGGAAATATGGAGATGCCAGAAGTACACATACAGATTCATTGTGCGACTGAAATTTAGCTTTTCGGGAGGGCGTTTTTGACATTCAGTCTGCCAGTGTGTCACAGGACAGACATGAAACCACGAATCATCTCAAAGGGATCTTCTGGTTACTACAGGGCTGTGACTGAACGTTGGAACTAATCAGAGAATGAGCAAGATAGAGCAAGAAAAGATGTGCTCATGATTCAAAAATAGATACAAACATTTCTTCTTTGAAAAATGCCACCATATCATTTACAGCTTTCAGAAATCAAATTGTGATCTAAATAATATTAATAGACACTCACACCCTTTGTTTTTGTTTGCTTTTAAAATGGAAAACTCTAGGAGGGCAGGGCCCATGTTTATTCCATCTATATTCCAAGCATGTAACAGGAAGTCCAGGTCACAGGGACTTGGAAATGTTTGCTGAATGGCTGAGCTAATATCATGCTTTTTAATGCCACATTTCTCATTGGAAGCATCTTGTCTTTCTTCTGCAGAATGGCATCCTAAGAGACTATGAGAGTGCAGAGCATACCCAGAACTTCTGAGGCTTACAATGTGATAATAAGCTGAATTGGAAAGAATGGGTAGGAAAGGAGATGGAAAAATAACCATAAAAATTACACATGCATGGGATATGGACCAGCAAGGATGATACTAGTTGATCCAAGGATGACCTAGAACCTGAATAATTAAGTAAACAGATAATCTAATGACTCCACAATTCTGCTCTTGTGTATATACCCTCAAACACTGAAAAGAGATACTCAAACCCATGCACATGTGTTTTCAGAGCTGCCACAGTCACAAGAACCAAAAGGTGGAAATCACCTAAACGCCCATCCATGGAACAATGGAGAAACAAACCCCGTGGTAGTTCCATGTGGTATATTCCATACATACACAAGGGAATAATATTCAGCCATGAAAAGGAATAAAGTGCAGATAAATGTTACAATGTGAATGAACCTTAAAAATATTATGCTGAGTGAAATAAGCCCAACATCGAAGGTCACCTATTGTATTATTTCATTTATGTGACAGACTCAGAATAGGTAAATTCATAGGAAAATAATGCCGATTGGTGGTATCTAGGGTCTGGGGGAAATGGGGAGAAACTGTTCAATAAGTAATGGGTTTCACTTTGGTGTGATGGGCATGTTTTAGAACTAAATAGAAATTGGTCTTGCACATTGTGAATACGCAAAATGGCCCTCAGTTGTTCGCTTCAAAGTGGTTAATGTTATATCGTGTGGATTTCATCTCAATAAATTATTTTTTTTAAAGATAACCTATGCCTTGGATTATCTTAGAGTTTCAATCAATAGCTTTTGAAGAAAAAACTTTTTTCATCCACGTCAGAGCAATTCTACCATTATTCCTTTATGTTATTCTGTTTCTTGACTATACTTATATCACAGTTACAATTATCAGTTCATTCCAAAGTGGGGGTCTAGATTTTCTTAATGAAAATATTAAATTTTTTAAAGTATGAGACTGAAAACAAAATCATTTCGGGTGTGATTAACGAGAGGTAGCTGAACACGGGAGAGCTCATAAGCAAAGGTGGCTCTTTTGGAGATTATATGATGCAGACAACGTAACCAGTACCCAGAACTGGGCCTGGACGGGGCTGCTGCACATCAGGCACTGCCCCTCCTGTGAGCAGAGCACCACTTCTCTCCTGCCTTACGCAGGTGACTGTGCCCTCCACCCCAGACGCCAGGGAAGGTTTCTTCCCACTGTTACTCTCATAAAGGAGTTGGAAGATCCTGCACACTTTCAAGGCAAGAGGCAGCTCATGAATTTTCATCACCTGCACAGATGCTGATACGGTCAAGGGGAGTTTCCACACCTCCTACTCCCTGAGAGGCAAAGTCGGAAAAGGGGGCACTTGTAAGTTTTACATTTTCAGTAAAGCTGTCAAAATGAATTAAGCATAGTAGGGGAAGGGAAGCAATGTTTTTGAGTTGAAGCTTAAAAAATAAACAATTATCTGTATCATTAATGTAAGTACACAACTACAAATATTTTTACCAAATAATAACGTGCATGGGAAAAAGGAAGTTGGTTTCTAAAGAAATTGTTCATCCAATTTATCTCTGAATGCCTTGAAATGGAGAATGATTTCTGTTGGGGTGCTCCAAAGACCAGAGCTGCTGTGTATACGGATCAAATTATCCAGATAATGGCTTTATGGGAGTATTGGCTAGAGATTCTATAGTGCAAATATAATGAGAATGATAATAAAAACAACAATATTAGATTACATTGCTTGAATGTTCACTATGTCAAGTGCTTTAACTTCATTATGTAATTAAATAAGCATTCCTTTCTTGTATAATCTAGTAGTTAAGTGCACTGAACCTGGAACCAGGCAGTGTTTGCTTTCCAGCTTTAACCTTAATCATCATAGCTCACTGCAGCCTCCAACTCCTGGCCTCTAGAGATCCTCCCACCTCAGCCTCCTGAGTAACTGGGACTACCGGCATGCACCACCACAATTGCCTATTTTTTTTTTAAATTTTTTGTAGAAACAGGGTCTTGCTATGTTCCCCAAGCTGATCTCAAACTCCTGTCCTCAAGTCATCCACCTGCTTCAGCCTCCAAATGTGTTGGGATCACAGGCATGAGCCATCATCCAGCCTCTTCCTTAATCTTTACGCCTCGACCTCTTCATCTGTAAAATGAGAATAACAACTATACAGACCTCATGGGGCTGTTGTGAGAATTTAATGAGTTAATATACATAAAGAGCTTAGAAGGCTGCCTGGCACACAGCAAGCATCACATAAAGTGTAGCTATTGCTATTTTTCCTTAAAAGCAGCCCTGTCATTGGATTTGCTAAACCTTGCTTGACATATACATGTAAATCAAATTAGACATTAGACATAGGAATTTTTGAGAAACCATGAGTTTTCGTATCCATCCTTTACACTGTACTGTAGTTGTGACTCTGAACTTGCTGCTTTTGTTGATGCCCCTTGAATGACCCAACCCTTTTCCTGCCTCTTGCTAAAGTTCACAGGGAAGCTCACAAGAAGAGTGATAAAGCAGTCACTTTTTATTAAAAGAGCATGGACCAAAACAACTCCCAGAAACACAGAATCTCCCATGATTTCTTTGAGACATTTTTTTTTTCTGCAACTGCAGATGTCATTTCCACAAATTTTCATTTTGGCATTTGGCACATGCATGTTATTTGAAAGCAATATTGCACATGTGCTGGCTGTTACCATGACATTCTTTGGGGACTGCTTCACACAAATTAGGTGAGAACTTATCTTTGTAAAAGAATGTCTGTCACTGACAATTATGGTGATGCCCAGCCAATGTCCACAGTGCGAATACAGAACGTCAACATGTATTTCTCAGGTTTTATGATTCAAGTAGGAAACATCAGGCTTGAATGGAAAAAAAAACAGCTCCATCTTCCAACTGCCACAATTGTGCCCTCATTAGAAATGGTGGGGCCTGAATTCCATTAGTTAGCATAAGTCACATTCGAATAAAGAGGTGAACAAGCCACAATCCACTGCCATAAAATGGGTCACTGCTTTAATGAAAGAGGGGCTTGTTCTTAATTTATTTGGATCCCAAATCAAGTTATGTAGTATTAGAGCCTTTTTTTCTTTTTTTGGACTTAGCAGTCTTTTTTGTTGCCTTGGAAAGTCTTGCTTTTGTGCTGAGCTGTTCAACTGAAGGTCTTTGTTAAGAAGATAACCAGGACTTTTAGGCTCACACACAAGCTTTTTGCAAACTTTTATATGGAATATTTTAACATACATAAGCAACCTTGAAATGTGTGCTTACAGTTTGAGTTGAAGATGAAAGCCGAAACTCAAAGTGATATTTAGTTTATTGATATTCACAGTGACAATTTTAATGTGTTTCTGGAGAACTTAGTGTGAACCTTGGCCTTTCAAATTTAAGGTTAATATTTTTAAGTCAAAGCCCTGGAAGCAAACATTTAAAATAAGACTGTTTCTCCCATCATATTTGACATTTTCCTTGCAATTTCTTATACAATTTTTGAAAGCTATAATGTTACATACATAATGTACCAAATAAATGTTTACTTAATGTAGAAAGTGATGCATGCAAAAATATTTTGGAAGGCGTTAGAAAGTTTTGAAATATTAACTTTAATATTTTAATGTTCATTCATGCAACCCTTTGAAACTTTGGCCAAACCAGTGGATTAGAAAAGCCTTCAGGAGAAAATCATTTTCATTAAGACTCGAATATAGTATAGAATTTAAGTACTACTTTGTCTTGTTTTCTCTTTCTGGTTGTGGGCACTACGATAATTGCTCTGTTGGGCTAAGAGAAAAAAAAGCAGTTTGTCTTCTCTTTTCTCTACCAGCTCCCGTTTCTCTGCCAGTATTATGATCACACCAGTAGCTTGCTTCATAGCAGGTACAAAATAAAGCAATTTCCTCAGCTACCATCACAGGCTGTCTGTAGCGTGTGGAATAACAGCAGAAGCCTCATCCCAGGATAAATTTGTCAATTCCACTCCCACTCATGCAGTAAAAACTCAGCTAGTAGCAGCTAATAGTAGCTAATAGTTATTGAGTACTTACTATATGCTAAGTGCTTTACTTGGATTATTTCATCCAACTCTTGCACAATTAGCAATTGTGCTCCATTGCCACAGTGAAACTAGGCTAGATTACGGCTATCAGCAGCTGATATATATTGAGCATTTACTATGTGCTAAATGCATTCCTTGCATTACCTCATTTAATCTTCACTCCAACCCTCTGGTCTTGTAATCACAGATTATTTTAGTTCTTTGTGATTTATTTGGAGACCACGGCCACTTGTATTCACTTCTCCACCTCATGGAGATCTGGTTCATACTGAACTGCAATTTGCAAACAAAACGGCTAAGAAGAAGATGGAGAAATAAAATAAGAGGGAAGGAGGGAAGAAAGAAGAAAGATAAACTGCTTTATCAACTGCCTTCTAGGAGGGAAGACCCAGGCTTCATTTCTCTTAATTCTCATTGTAACCGATAAGGGTGGTGTGTTTATTTTTCCCATGTTAAAAATAGGAAAATAGAAGCAGGCTAAGCTTACATAATTCCATCAAGTCTCTACGATCTGCAAGTGAGTTGTCAAACAACAGAATCCTATGTGAAAATCCCTGAGCTCACAGGCCTGGCAGACCCCTATTGCCATTGCGTGGCACTCTTGGGAACAGGCTGAGCCAAGGACCTTTCTCAAAGACAGGAAGCATAGCTGATGTCATAAGACCCTATGCTGGGGAGGAGCACCAGGAAGAGGGTGGATGTTTAAATGTTGAAAGCACTTTTGCCTACTGGGGTATGGCATGGCCAGGGGAGGACAGCCACAGACAGGGCCTATGGCAACTCACTCCACAGGAGCCAGTCCACTGGTTTTCCAAAGCTTTGGCCCTCAGCTCCTTCATCCTACCCAGGCATTAGAGAGGGCCAATACCATGTGGACTCTGTGGCATGCGTGATCTCCCCTTCCTTTGCCTCTATTTGCTGTGTTTTTCTCATATGGTCATTGTAGTACCCATCTTAGCATTGACAATGCCTCTATTTTCCTTAAAGAAAAAACTGCGTTGCCTCTGGACTTTGAGCTTCTTGAGAGAAGGGACTTCCTTTATTTATTAATGAATCCCCAGGACTGTTCACAGAACCTGTTGACCTCGTATAAATATTTGTTGGATTAACACCATTCAGGTTGAACACAAATGCTATATATGAAAAGACAGAGGATATCTGTTAGACTAAGAGATGAGATGGGCTAGAAAAATATATATATACACTGTTTCTGCATATATTTCAGTTAATGCCTTGGGCTGAACTTTTTTTTTTTTTTTGTGATGAAGTCTTGCTTGTTGCCCAGGCTAGAGTGAAGCGGTACAGTCTTGGCTCATTGCAACCTCCTCCTCCTGAGTTCAAGGGATTCTCCCACCTCAGCTTCCCAAGTAGCTAGGATTACAGGCATGTGCCACTACGCCCAGCTGATTTTTGTATTTTTAGTAAAGACAGAGTTTCACCATGTTGGCCATGCTGGTCTCGAACTCCTGACCTCAAGAGATCTGCCCACCTCAACCTCCCAAAGTGCTGGGATTACAGGCGTGAACCACTGTGCCTGGCCAGCTGAGATTTTCACAACCTTTCTTCAACCTTCCACATGCTGCTTCCTATTCTTCAAACTCCAACTGTAAGAGGGTGACCTTTGAGTAAGATCTGTCTTTGAAGCCATGGCATTGTGTATTTCAGGGGCTAGCTGGGCTCATTGCGTATTTATTCCATGATTTCCGAGGCCAAGTTGTTAGTCACTTACAATAGGGCATCCATTTTTATTTTACACCCAAATCATAAAAGATTGCTTAACGTTGAGAAGGCTTGTAGTGCTGTCTCCATAATCATCTCAGAAGATTTAAAGCACCAGAGGAAGCTGATAAATTCTGTTTAAAGCTAAGCATAAGCATGGTCTAATGTAGACTGAATCAATTCAGTTAAAACATCCACCAGGAAAACACTTAAAAAGGTGATGGCTTTCTGCCCCTAAGCCCTAAGTAGCAGTCCTGAGTAGTAAGTTAAAATTAGAATTTGTTAAAAGTATGCAGTGTGTTTATGAAGGGTAAGGGATATTTGAAAGCAATATTTAAATATTTTTAAAACATGTCTAATGCAGAAGAGAAGATTTCACTTTCTCTTTAGAGTTACTGAGGCGCAAGATAAGAGTAGGAAAGTTCACCCGGCCATGTATATTTTACTGCAAACATGTCATTTCAGACATCTTTCAAAATGTATCTGGAATATGGAAAACAGTCCTGCTGAGCTATTGTTTGGCATAGCTCATTGACATATTTATGTTTGCAAAATCAATCACATCAGGGCAACTAGGAGTTTTTGGGTTTTTTTTTTGTTTTTTTTCCTGTTTGAGAGAACGGAGTCTGGGAAATTTCAGTAAAAGTAAAAATAAATGTGCAATGCATTTTGCCTATTATTTTGCCCTTAAAATTAAAAAAAAAAAAAAGACAGAAAACGGGAGAAATTCGGAGAATAATTTAGGGATCCAAAGATACCGTAATAAATGGCCAAGGTGTCACAATATAAAGATACTGAAACATATCCCAGAAGCTGGTTCCAGGACCAGATTTTCATCCTACATTCTGTGAATTTTCAGAAAGTCAACAGCTATTAGACCCTCACATGTCTCTTCTAAAATGATGGCAAGAAACACAGTTCTCTGATTCCCAGAACGGTCATGAGGAGCCTATAACATGCATAACATAGATAAAGGCATTGGAAAACACCGCAGCCACCACCACGAGAGTTCCATAGATAAATGGTATTAAGGTTAACAACAGAAAACAATTATTATTATTTAATTAGAACAAGCTATTGTCTCGGAAGTTCCATGTAACTTGAACTTTTTTTTTCAATTTATTATATTCTTATTTTCTACACTCTGAGGAGAAGAAAAACACTTATTTGAAATGACATTTTTAGAAAATCATACTTGAATTTAATGTATCTTATATTCTCGCTCCATCTGGGGTAGAAGGTGGGTGGAGGGGTGAACGGTAAGCTTAACAAAAGCAGGCTTTCTTTTAAAATTAGAATCTCAAAGGAATAGATTTTTACAATAGTTACAATTCTTAGCCAAGATATAAATTTAATAATATAAGGGACAAAGGAAGGGAAGAATATTGGAATCGTTATGCAGCAGGACTAGCAGAAGATTTTCTTGTAAAACAATGATAAAATGGAGAATTGTCTCCAGGCAGCAAGGAGTCATATCAAACCCTACCTTGGGAAAGTTTCCCAAAGTTGTATTTCTTTACTTTCTTAAACATCTTCTGGTATATCAATTCCAGCAATATTTTGGCAGCCTAAAATTACACCATCCTGACCTTGACATTAGTATTCAACAGCACTGATGAAAGAATGACAGCTTCTCCATCCTAGTGGGTGATCTTGCAAGCTTTTCCCTTCATGACTATGGAGTTTCTGTCAAATGTGCTTCCAGCTGAATGATCACATTCTTTTGAATTATGAAGTGGCTGCAAACTGTGCTAATTGGGTCCACACTGATGTCACTGATAAGGATTAAACAGCCTTGATTGTCGTAAGGTCACAAATATATGTAATTTTGCTATACATGTATATTCCTCTTAGCATAATCCATAACTATAGCCATGCAGAATTCTTTCGTTTAATTAAAATGCTCATTAAAGACATTAAGATGAATCAGAGGCAAATCATAAAGAGACGAATGGAATAGGTAAGAGCAACTGTAATGAAAGGTTAAATATCGTGATTATTTTTTATTATTTATGAAGTGTGAATAGTATGCTTGGGAGTGCAGAAAATATTTAAGAGGGTTCCATCTTTGCCCAGAAGAACTGAGCTATAAATGCAGAACAAAGAGCAAATATCAAGCCACAGAAATGTTGAGAAATAATGTCTTGAATGAATGTAGCTTTCTTTTTGTGTATTACGAAGCCTTTTCTACATTTAAAGACTTTCAGTGGTAAACTTCTAAAAGGCAGGGACAGGACTAGAATAATTTTATACTCTAGCCAGAATACTGTAATTTACACATGGGCATTTATTAATTAATTACTGTTAGATATAAATGTAACAGTCCGTATGAGATTCTAGAAGACAGTAATGAACTTCTGCAACATAGTTCAGTGCTCTCTAGCCACAAAATTATACGGATATTTTAAACTGGTGAAATTTGAATAGTTGAAATTAGTAAATTATTAAAATAAGTTGCCAAGCTACTGAATATCAAAGTATAATAAATTACAATACTCTATTAAGAAACAAAATTGCCTACTCAGTTGCTTCATGAATTTAATACGGGTATGTTGAGTACTCTCAGTAAATAATGTTGTCCTTGCATATTTTATACAAAAAGAGGTACAGAAACCAATATTTTCAAAACTTGAGATACTTTGCAATATGCAGGTTTAAAAAATACTAACTTGTCATATCAGCTTTTGTAGAAAAAAATATGAATAAGATTATGGTTGCCTTTAGGTTCTCTGATCTCATAAACCCTCCGCTCAACCCCAGGGGTATCTACTTTCCTGAATTTGTCCTTCTTGTCGGGTTTTGATATTTGTATATTTGTTTATCCTCTCTATAAGCAATAGAGAGTATTTTACGTGTTTTATAATTTATAGAAATGATTTCTTAGTTACTTATCCTTCAACTTGCTTTTCTCACTCAACGTTAATTTGAGGATTATCAATATATCAATATTGATATATGTAACTCTGGTTCATTCATTTTAGATTCTTTATCGTATTTCCATCATCTCATCATTTGTTTCTTCAGTTAATTAAATATTTATTGAGCACCTACTACATTCCAGGCATTCTTCTAGGTGATGAAGACATAACAGCCAACAAAACAGAAAAAGTGGCTGCCGTTGGAAAGCTTACTTCTTAGGGAGTGGATTCCAATGGATGCATCTGTTCTTCTGTGGATGCTTTCGAGTTTTTATCATTACAAACAGTGCTACCGTAAACAACCTTAAACACAATCACTTGTGTATTATTTAAGAGGGGAAATAAAAGAAGTGGGATACAGGGTTTGTCCCTGAGGCCAACTTGTTATGTAAAGTGAGTAAGCTAAATTTACACACTCACCAGGGATATAAGGGAACTCCCATCTATTTATATTCCCCCCACAGGGATCTTGTTAAACTTCTGAACTTTCGCCTCCAGATGGGTGTGTAATGGTACTTCAGTGGCATTTGCATTTTGTTGATTCTAGGTGAGGTTGAGCATTCACTGTGTAAGGATAGTCTCTTTTCATTTCTCTCTCAGGGCTTACCTGTTTGTATTTATTGTCTATTTGTATATTTAGTTAGCTGTCGTTTTCATATTGATTTTCAGATGTTTTATGTGCTCTGGAAATTAATTTATCGTTGCCCATATGGGTTGCTTTTGTCTCTGTGTGTGGTTTATATTTTTTCCTTTTACAAAACATACTGTTGTCTTGCAAAAGGTATTTTATTTCAATGCAATGATAGTCACTAATATTGTTTGAGTCTGTATTCTTCATTTTTAAGGAAATTATCACTTACCTCAATGTCATAAGACATTCTTCTATATTTTCTAAATGTATTAAAATTTGATTTTTAATATTTATATCTTTAATTCATCAAAAATATAACTTTTATATTTGAAAAAAGGGGCTAGGTTTATTTCATTTTGCCATATGTGTAACTATGTTAGTTACTATGATGGTAGTTACTATGAATGTTCATCGCTCCTCTCGTTCCCTTCTCTCTGGGCCCACAAGAGGAGAGGAGTGCTCTTTGGAACTGGATGTGTCCACGTGGCTTGCTTTGACCAATGGACTATGAGCAGAAGGATGTGTGCATACATTTAATGTGATGAGACTGGATCCAGAAAATAAGTAGAGAATTGGCTTTCTGCCAAGGTTCCCTCTGAGCAAATTTGTAAAGTGGGTGAAGCTTTTTTGGATGTACCCATATCGTTCTTCTGTCTCTGTCATCTACTGCCTATCCACTTGTTATCAGGTACTCTCTCAAGGTAGGGTATTATTAAAGCACTGTCTATATTGACAAGACTTCATCCTCTGCACTGATCTCTTCACCCTCCACCCAAAAGCAAAGTATAGTAAAACAAACCTATCGTAAAATCCACTCTCCAAAGAACACTGCAGTCTCCCAGTTATAACTATTGGATAGGAAAATTACTAAGAAATACACTGCTTCCTTTTTTCCAGCAGTGAAGTCATAGTGATAGGATATTTGCATTCTTACAGGGAATAATAAGTCTTCAAAAATCCACAGAAACGAATTTCAAAGGATTTGAATTTAAGCAGACTTTGTTTTAAAAAACAGTCCTACCACTTACTAGCTGGTGATTTTGGACAAGCTTCTCAACCACTCTATACCTCAGCATTCCCATCTTTGCAACAGAGATAATAATACCTAGATTACAGTGTTGATACGAGAATTAAAATCAATTGTGTCCATACTGAATGCTTAGTAGAGTGCCTGGCACATAATAAGTACTCAGAAATGAGGCTATATGTATTATTATGTTATTGTTGCTCTTACAATTGTAATAGTCATCGTGCTAGGCTTTGAGATTAGGAGAACAGAAGTTTTAGGGCAGAGTACTTTCCTGATACCACAAGACATCCCTAATATCACAAGAGGCAGGCAGCTTTCTGCTTTGTCCACTGAGAAAAATTGCTTATTTGAGAATTATCTTTTTTGAGGCTTCAGAGGTAATACAAGGAGTTGAGGAATTGGCTATAAATGTGTATATATATATATACATATATATATGGATATATTTTTGAGACAGGGTCTCACTCTGTTGCCCAGGCTGGAGTGCAGTGGCACAATCCTAGTTCCCTGTAGCCTCAAACTTCTGGGCTCAAGCAATCCTCCTGCCTCAGCCTCCTGAGTAGCTAGGACTACAGGTGCAGACCATCAGGCCTGACATATTCCTCAAACATTTCATTGTTTGTGGAGATAGGGTCTTGCTGTGTTGCCCAGGCTAATCTCAAACTCGCAAAGTGCTGGGGTTACAAAAGTGAGCCACTGTGCCCCGTCCTGGTTATTTATTAAAAGTAATTATTGCTAATTAACCTGGCAGAAGTGTATTATTTTTAAAGAAACAGAGATATTTGCAAACAAGTAACATTTTCACCATCTTTTCATTCTTCTTCTACATTGATAACTAAGTCAAAAATAATCTGCTAACTTTCTGGAAAACTTCGTACCATTCTACCTTGGAAAAAAAGGTTTCCTTTCATAGGTCCATTTCATATCTTCCACAAAAGATGAACCTAGCTAGCATTTTACGCAATAAGAGGTGAAACATGAAAGCTTTCCTGAAAGTAATGAAATATTTTAGATTCTGATTTTATGTCACCTAAAAGGTTTTTTTTTAATCTCCTCAAGTTTTTAGAAATAATTCTCCCTACTTCAAAATAAACCAAATAAACTTCCTTGTGTATGTGATTTCTTATGGAAAGACACTATATCTAATCCTCTCCCTTTTAATTTCATAGACTCATAGAAGTCAGATTATTTTTAAAGTTCATATTATAAATTGTTAAAGACTAAGCAAGATGCATTTCTAAAAATTGAAACGGGGACAGTTGAAATACAAGTCAATAAAAGATGAAAGTATTTTTAGTGATTAAATTAAATGACTAAGGGATTAAACTCATCCTAAGAACCAGTGAATGGTGCTGATTGTTCAGGTCTCATTATGCCATAAATTATTAATTTATTTTCAAATAAGGAACATGTGAGACTTAATTTTTACAAAATGTTTGATGACGTTATTATTAGAGGAAGTGTGGATCAATATTATTATCCCTTTAATTATTCAGTGTGATTACACCTTTCCTTAAATCTGCTTAGTTTGGACTTAAGTTTTTTTTGTTCGTTTTTGTTTTTTTTTCTCAAATGGAGTTTCACTCTTGTTGCCCAGGCTGGGGTGCAATGGCACGATCTTGGCTCACTGCAACCCCCACCTCCTGGGTTCAAGTGATTCTCCTGCATTAGCCTCCTGAGTAGCTGGAATTACAGGAGCGCACCATCATGCCCAGCTAATTTTGTATTTTTAGTAGGGACAGGGTTTCACCACGTTGGCCAAACTGGTCTCCAACTCCTGACCTCAAGTGATCTGCCCACCTCAGCCTCCCAAAGTGCTGGGATTACAGGTGTGAGCCACTGTGCCAGGCATCATAACTTTTATAAGTTTTTATAATTTGGTCTGTATTGACAAGAAATAAACGAGTCCTGAAATCATCACTATCTTTATATGAATGCTATGCAAAAATTAATTTCAAGACCAAATATGTCAGCCTGAACCTGACTCATAAGTACTTTTGCGTTAATGCTTTACCTGTAAAACTTTCTCAGCTGACTAACGTAATAAACCTAGGAATAATATTGTATACTCATATACTACTTTTCGGTTTACAAAGTGCGTTTTTGGGCATTAGTGCATTTAATCTTGGCAAAGTCTTTTGAGGTAAGGAGGAAGACAGGGCACCCCATTTCAGAGATGAGAAAACTGAGGCTCAGTGAATTCTCCTACAAACCAGGCTTATGAGCATTTCTAGGATGATAACTCATTTTTTTCTGACACCCTGGAGCCCAGATCCCTGTGCATATTACTATGACAACTTAACACAGGAGTATGTAAATGTGTGTATGTATACATGTGTGTGTGTGTGCATGTACATATTTCTTTCACCTATGACCAAAAAGGAGAACCGTGGTAAATAGTTACAGCATGCTTTTGCATGGTTTAAGGCATTTGATAGTCATTCATGAAGACTTTAATTTGGAGACATCAGCAGAGACAATAAAAGTCACAAGATTAATTGCTAAATTAGAAGGAAGATGGACTTCAAGTTAAATTTTACTTCTAATTCTTACTTGAATATGCTCTTTTGTCATTTTAAGATACAAATTGGGAAAAGGCTAGCGTATGATTCTTTTTACCCTGGAGTCTACACTTTACACTTTGGGATGTGTGGAAACTAACTTTGTTTTTCGACAGGGCAAAAGAGACTCCAGGAATCATTATGTTGAGCCAAAGTCCCTTCAAGTTAATAATTATTATTTGTGTTTATACCAGAACAAAATAAAACAATAGTTTACTACATCTGAAAGATCAGCGAAGCTTAATATAGCACCAAATCAGCCCTTGCTAAGAGATTCCAGATGGCCAGGGACTAGAGGCTGCAGAGGAAGCTGGGGGAAGCGTATTGCCCTGAATGCTACCACAGTTAATATGAACAGCATGACGGTGACATTACTTTCACTAAAAATGCTAATTATCTGGAAGGTTCGCATCACTACACCATGTGGACTTTCTTTAATATAATCTCCACTTCTGTTGGAATCGTTTTGATCATGATGAACATTAAGTCTACTGCTTCTCATTTTTTTCATTTATGTTAAATGATTACAAATGCAAAATCATATTCAATACCTAAATGACTATAGTTGCAAAGGATGTGTTTATAAGGTTCACTTAAATTATGAAAATATCTTTCACATAATACTAGCTTCTTTCTCTAAAAAGAATCGGCATTGAGCTTTCCTCCTTATTATCTCGATGAGTCAGCTTGTTAAATGAGTAATTTGTTAATGAGATAATAGCACCTTGAAAAATTCCTATCACATATGCAATTTGTAAAGGATGCTTTTAATACCCGACTTTAAAAATTGTCCCCATCAGAGACTGATTGATATAGAAAGTGAGGCAGGTATACTTATCATTGCAATAATACAGAGAAAACTGTATCATTGCATAGCTGAACATGCAGAGCTTAAGAACTATGTTGGAGATGTTCAATTTATAATATGGTTCTTAAAGTTTATTTTAAAATGTAATATTGCTTCTGCATCCCAGTCATCAAAGAATATCAGTTAAGTTTCCAATAATCGAAAACAAACTAAATACATTAAATCAAAAGAACAATTGTGATCAGTGTAAGTAATAATTTTTCAGTTGTACCCTGTGAAACCTTAGGGATTTGATGTTTTGAAAACAATCCACTTTTGTGAATAATGTTTATGCGTTAATTTGGTAGTGTATGGGCCAATTTAAAAGACTACATACTCTAACTGTGCTGACTCTCATCTACAACATAGAGCACTCACTTCTGCACAATGCTTGGTGTTGAAGCTACTTCCTGGAGCCTTTCAATGACTAATGGTGACTCTCCTTAAGCTATTATTCTCCCTCCTGTAGTACAAACATGCGTAATCTTACTACCATTGGCATTTGCTCTTTGTAAGACTGTAATTATAACACCAGTCAAAGGCTTGTTTAAAATATTTCTGTTCAGTGCAGTTTTTCCAAGGTCAAGTCGTGGTAAGTGGGGTAGAAGATGTTGGATCAATTTGAACACTATTGAGAGGGCTGCCGCATTTAGAGTTAAAATTAACGAGGATCCTATTTATGCGACTTCATCACAGCAACTCAAGAACACTCCTGAAAACGCATCTCTAGTTTTTGTTTTTTAATGAAATGAAGAGCTTCATATTTGCCAAGAGGCATGCTGTTCAAGCAGCAGGGCCGGTGAGAGAGACGCCCTCTCAATGAAGATGGGGAAAGGGAGAATCCAAGTGGCAGCCTGGACAGAGCAAGGGAAAATAGAATTAACAGAGGTTTTTGAACCAGAGGAGATATTTCAAGGTACAAGAAGGTCATATCAAAAAGGACAAGCAATGAAGAGATTCAAGGAGGCGGAAAGGCAGCATTAGGAAAGCGAGAACGGAAAATCATCTCAGCAGCCACATCCTGGAGCGAGATGATGGAAGGGGAAGCCAGGGAGCAGATAAGATCGGTATCCAACTGCCATTCAATAATTCTTACAAGGAAGAATTCACTAAAGTGGAAGCAACATGGGGTGTGCCACAGGAGCCTGGAAATTCCGTGATGTCTTTTTATTTATCGAGTATTTCCAAATTCCTTCTGGATGGACGCAAATTTTATCATGAGCCTTGGCAGGAAGTTTAACCCACAGATTCAATATATTACAAATTCATGAACAGAATATTTCAAAGGCACACTTCCATCAGCTTTAGAACTATGAAAAAAAGATCATAGGGATATCTTTTTCTTTTAGTGTTTCTCAAAAGATAATTGGTACAAAATATTTTGTAAGAAACTCCTGATTGAAGGAGAAAAGAAAACAAAACACAGGACATGCTTGTGGCTACATAAAGGCCAATTCAGTTTATAATTTGTGAGGTAGAACCAGGCAGTGGAGTGTCAAAGTTCAGAGCATGGGCCACTCTAAAGTTGGAGGTAAATCTTGGCCCCATCAATTTCTAGTTGAGTGGCATGAAGCCACTTAAATTACTCACTGTTTCATTTGTTCAGATGTAAAATGAGGATAGAATTCTGCATTATTTAGTCATTGTGAGAATTAAAGAAGTTAATACCAACAAAGCCGTTGGAATTGCACTCAGCTCGTAGTAACACTTAATATCATCTATTAGTCATTAATAACTTTGTAATTCAAACCACGATTCAGCATCAACTCTGATTTTTATTCCTATTAGCACCAACAATGAAGAAAGTTAGCATGTGTGTATATATATGTTGTGTACATATGCATACAGCATAGCAACAAAATGTATAATGATAACGTATAAAACTCTTCTTCTGACAGTTTTTTAAAAAATGCCATTGCTTTGAGTGGGGCTTGCACATGTATTTTCATGTCATGATTGAACGTATCACACTTTTCTTTTAATTACAAAAAAATCTAAAAACCCCTGTTCAAGTTGTTCATTATCAGTTTTCAGAGCAATATTAAAGGCCACAGTCCCAGCCACTAAGCAAGTTCTTGGTATGAGAATAGTAAATTTAAATAGCACAATATGGATAGGCTAGATAAAAGAGAGAACATTGCTGCAGGCCATCTTAATTCACTTTTTCCTTTGAATTAAATCCTTGAGTCAGGAAGCAGAAGATGGAATGGTTGGGAAATTCTTAGTTATAATGTCAACAAGTTAAAAGGCTCACATACAGAATTCCCACCTGAAACTGTAGAAATCTTTATCAATGCTACCCCAAACTGGTTACTAGAACTCTGATTAAAGTCACTTCATTTGCTGAGGTGGTGTTTGATGAAATCTAGGGGTTTCTGATGCCTAGCATCTATTATATTTTGAACATAACTACTTTTCCAGTGACCTTAATCAGACCTGTTCAGTTGAATTGTCAGAAGCCGTTTATATTAATTTTCTGGATCTACCACAGTGTCTGACATTGGTGCTGGACACATGAGTAGGGGCACAATACTTACATAGTACTAACCCATGCCATGGCAAGGTAAATAGCCACTCCAGGGGTCTTGGTAATTTTTAATTACCTGGTAAATGATTGCTATAATTACCTAAGATACAACAAAATGAGAAGATGAGAAAACTTAGTGTGAATTATAAGAGATCTTGTCAATCTCAAGTGGAAAAATGAAATATATTGGTAGAATCTAGAAGACAGCCCAAGGAGAATGTGAAAGAAAACAAAATTTGGGAATAACGGACAAAGGAACTCATGGAAATAATATGTAGTAACGTCATGAAGAATGAACCAGAGCCGATGAGCAGTCAGGCAGAGTTGTATTCCATTTAAAACATCACCACCAACAACACAATCTCAATGCAGCTATATTTCCAAGACATAAGGGATGTAGAGCCAGGACTATTAGTGTGCATCAGAAGGAAAACATACAGAACACTTTATTTATAATTCCAGGGGTTGGTAAGGTATTTAATGAAGCACCGAGAGTTCTCAGTAGCCACCACCTCCCACGCCCTCCTCCTCCTGTCTGCGGGCTTGCGTCTAGCCACCAGTGCTGAAATAGTGACTGTCCCATAGAACCACCACCCCTCAGAACTGAGCCTGGATGTCAGCCGTGGCCATGATGGCTCCGTCTCATTCTGTCACAGATCGTCTTTATAAGCCAGACATGTCAGTGCTATAAACTGATGAGGTAAGTAGTGATTAAGGCTAAGTGGATCTCGTTAATTCGGCAACACTTTAAAATAATTGAACATGAATAAAATGGCAAATTATAATCAAAGTCCTCTGGGAATACACTTGAAAGCTACATAATGCAACAGGAGTTCATCATGACTAATACTATTATAATTAATATTAAATGATAAAATAATGACTGGCTTCTTATTCTTGGCTCAAATTGTCATGCTAGCAAAGGGATGCTTTGGCTTTGACATTGGAGTGAAGGGTGGGGACAAAGCCGATGGAGAACGAAAGCAATCATTTTGTATTGCAATTTTTAAAGCTCGGCGTTTTTCCTTTTGAATTGCTTTGTTGGCTGATTCGGTATTTGGACCAGGACATTTTCCATCATGCTATGATGTTCAGAAAGAACAGAGATGAGGGTAATAGTCTCCTGAAGTGAATTCTGAGGTTTTAAAGCCCAAATGTACAGGAGGCAATAACATGTTTGCTTTAAGAGCTTTTGAGATGTAAGTAGTGGCCTTTGTGTTTCCAATAATGTCTGATAATTGAATGTAGACACGGCATATTGGAAAATAAGGTACTTGTAAGGCAAGGATCATATTCAGCTAGCCCTTATAATTGAGGGGCACAGTTTATCTGAGATTGTGAGCCCTGCCTCAAAGAACCTCAATAATCATAAGCAGTGGGGGACTGCCGCTTTCTATAGCGAGGGCAGCGCAATTCTTGCCGCAGGTCACTCGGAACAGAAATAAAGAAACAAACTGAAGCAGAAGGTGTTTTGCATGACATTGCCCCTGGGAAAATGGGTGGCAACAGCAAATTCCTGAGGATGGAGTGAAATCTGTGATGGTGTTTTTAGTGTACTTTTCAAACTGATTATAATCTAAGAATTAGGCGGTAGAAAAGAGAAGCAGGGTAGCACAGAATAAACAGATACATTTTACAAAAAATTTAAAAATTACATGCAAAAGTAAAGCCTGCGAGAAATAGATGACTTGGAAGCAGAGAGCCTGTGCAGCTTTTCAAAGGGACGGATGCTTTTTGGCTATATAATACTGAAGATGGCTTAAGTTCTTCAAAGTAGGAACTGACAGTCGACAATGATTTGTTTGTTTAATGACCACGATTTACCACTTCCCTGTGAGTTGTTTGTTACTGTGACACTTTTAGGTCAAGAGAAATGAGCCCTTAGTTCAAATACAGGTCTCTGTCCTTTAGTGAACCACAGCAACGGAGCTTACCCATTTAGCAATTTTAAACCTCATGGTATTAATAGTAGTTTCAGCCATGCGTCTCATATTCCATCTACATCCTTTTTGCTGAATGTACTTAATATATTATCTTTACTATGGTGTGTCGAATGGTTCACTTTTCACTTAAATGGAATGGCTGTAGTTGCATGTGGGTTCGCTTTAAAGTAACTGAAAAAAAGAACTACAATCTCTGTTTTCCAGTTTCAAAAAATAATCAACAGAAACACACCATCTGCAACTCCCATTTACCTGGCTTCTGAAAAATAAAAATTTCCTATAGATAAAGAATGAAATGCTGCGGTAGATTTTACAAGTCTAAATTCTTCTTTGTAACCAGACTGGGTGAGATGCTTAGATGTTTTACACATGACAATTTAAACTTTAGCTTATTCCTTCCTTCCTTTTTTTTTTTTTTTTTTTTGAAAGAGTCTCACTGTATCACCCAGGCTGGAGTGCAGCGGTGGGATTTCAGATCATTGCAATCTCCGCCCCCCGGGTTCAAGGGATTCTCATGTCTCAGCCTTCTGAGTAGCTGGGACTACAGGCACATGCCACCATGCCCAGCTAATTTTTGTATTTTTAGTAGAGACAGGGTTTCGCCATGTTGGCCAGGCTGATCTCGAACTCTTGACCTCAGGTGGTCCACCCGCCTCGGCCTCCCATAGTGTTGGGATGTCAGGTGTGAATCGCTGTGCCCGGTAAATATCTTCCTGAGTGCTCTTTTCAGCCCTGGAGGTAATCATTATGACCACAGTTCATTTCTCCAGGTTCTTTTGGTTGTCTAAAATCTAATGTCTTTACTAACTTTTTATGGGATCTTTGACTTCCTCGGCAGCATCCTCAATTAATTGGACCATAGTTTTGAGTTGTCAGCTTGACACCATAAGGGGCTGTGCTTTTAAGAAACACAATGTCGGCCGGGCGTGGTGGCTCACGCCTGTAATCCCAGCACTTTGGGAGGCTGAGGTGGGCAGACCACGAGGTCAGGAGATTGAGACCATCCTGGCTAACACGGTGCAACCCCATCTCTACTAAAAATACAAAAAATTAGCCAGGCATGGTGGCAGGTGCCTGTAGTCTCAGCTACTCGGGAGGCTGAGGCAGGAGAATGGCATGAACCCAGGAGGTGGAGGTTGCAGTGAGTTGAGATTGCGCCACTGCACTCCAGCCTGGGCGACGGAGCGAGACTCCGACTCAAAAAAAAAAAAAAACAAAAAAAACAAACACAATGTCATGTTCCATTTCAGTACATTTAGAAATTCATTTTCTGCCTTAGTAAAACATCTAAAACATTGAGTGTTTTTTTGTTTGTTTGCTTGTTTTTGTCTGATAAAACACTGTGCACAGAATGGCTGGTTAAGTATAATGATGAACTTTCTATGGTCATAAAGAGTGCAACCTTTCAATGAGAACTCATTTAAAATAAATTAAAATGCCACACACACTTGGCATGGAATATCATATCTTTATATTAAATTTCAAAGACGTAATGAAAAAGAAACCTGCCATCTCTGGTATGTGAAAACATTTCCACATATTGGAAAATATTACTGAGCATGGGTTTATATTTATTAAATAATTTTACTAATCACTAAATTAAAATCTCCATAAGTGGTAATACAAAAATGAATAAATCTTGCTCAAATAATATGTTAAAATGTTTAGAGGAGAAAGGTATTGTGTCATTTTAAGAAAACTCAGATCAGTTTTTATTTTAGTAATTACCTACAAATGAATAATTACATTCTACATGGCCTGTAAAGACCCAAAACTCTCAACTGTGATGTATAGAAAACAGAGCTCCAGGTCCGGACAAAAGCTGTAAGCATCAGGGCCCAAAACACAGAACATGTAGAACTTAGTGTAAATTGAGTATTCTTTTAGAATGCTTAGATGCCCAATTATAAAACTAAATTCTTTCTATGTAGCGCGGTCATGCCAAAATAATCTCTTCTATGCAATATTCTTTATACTACAAGTTATCTCCTTCTTTCTATCTCTTAGCAGGTATATGAATAATCAAAAACAGTCTTCCTCCCTTTTTCCTCCCTCCCTGTCTCCATCTTTCCTCAGACACCCACAGAATTTAACAGAAATCGAAGGTGTGGAAAGGATCTCACACAAGCGAATCCATCACTGTTACAGTACAGATAAGAAATGGAGGCCAAACAGGATTAGCAACTTGCCCAGGACTCCACAGATAATAAGACTCAGAATCCAAATATGTATCTTCTGCTTGCTGGTGCATTGTTCTTTTATACCACACCATCTGATAGCCTGTGTTCTCAAGGGCTTTCTAGTGTTTATTACTACAGGAAACAGGCCGGGCCCCACTGTGTGGCATTAGAGCCCCGCGGATTTTCCTCGGAGGGCCCTTTGTCATGTGTGCTTCACAACTGGACTCCCCACTGCAAGACTTGGCGGGGGTGGAGGGGACATGTCACAGGAGGGTATCTGTGGCAAGGCTAGTAACCAGATTTTGATTTCAAGTATCCATTTAATTATTCTTTCAATAAATATTTATTGAGCCCCTATTGTTTACCAGACACTGTTCTAAATATCAGGCATATAGCAATGGACAAGGACACTGTCTTCATGGATTCGACATTTTCACAGGGAGAGACAGACAGTACACAAGCTAATAGATAGATAGATAGATAGATAGACAGACAGACAGACAGACAGATAGATCATACATACATACATACATACGTAGAGATATGTGAGAGATGGATGATTTATAGATAATAGGTATATAGGTAGAAAATAGATAATGAAAGAGAAATAAGAGAGAGATGGATGATAGATAAGTAGATGAAAAAGAGATGAGAGGGATGGATGATACATAGATAAGAGACAGAGAGAGATGATACAGAGAGATTAAAAATGTCAAATGGTGGTAACTTGACAACTCTATGGAGAAAAGTAAAGCCAGGCAGGGAGTTACGGAGCTTAAGGAGTGGAGTTTATTTTTTATGGGTGCTCAGAAAAGGCTTCAGTGGTAGGGACTCTCCAAGAAGATGACTGAGGAAAGAGTAAGACAGTCACGCAACACATGGGCTTCCGGGGAAATAGGCAAACCACAGCACCTACATTTTAAAGGTATCACTCTGGCTTTGGTGAAATAGACTGTAGAACTGCAAACAAAGAAGCAAAAAGTCCAATTGAAATGTTATTGCAATTCAAGCAAAAGTTGATGGTAGCTTGGGCCAGAGAGGTCGTGATGGCAATGTTTAGCAGTGGTAGGGTGTTAGATCCATTTTGAAGGGAGGGCCAACAGAACTGGCTGGTGACAAGGATTTGGCCTTCCAATTGGATATGTCAGGTAGGCCATTGGATATAGGAATCTGGAGTTCAGGGAAGAGTTTCAGACTACAGCTGTACTGTTGGGACTCATCAACTTTAAATGTAATTTAGCCATGAAACTGGATACTCTCACCTGGAAAGTCGTGCAATACAGAGAAGGAATCCGTGGATTGAGCTCTGGGACAATCTACAGTGTAAACATCAGGGAGATGAGGAAGAAACAGCAAAGTAGACTGGGAAGAGGCTATGAGGTAGGAGGAATACCAAGTGCAGAAAATATTAAGAGAAGGAAAAATTGACCACCTGTGTCGAATGTTGCTCATAAACGGTAAGATGAGAACTGTGGGTTGCACAATCCATGTGCAAAGAAATGGGTATTAGAGACTTGGCCTAGAAGGGCCTGGGGAATGGTGGGGTCAAAGCCTGATGTTTCCTGGGTTCTATAGAAAAAGGAAGCATAGGAGTTGGAGACAGATATGGGATAAATGTCTTCTGATACTACTAGCCATCCTACTAGGATGGCTAAGGAAGGCTTCTTAGAGGAGATGAGACCAAACTGGTCCTCAACTTTGAACAGAACTTTGACAGGTAGATTTCCTGGGAGGAGCAGTGTTTCTGGTAAATTGAATTTTTTGAGAAAAAGAATTACTGGTGGAAAGGCCAAGGTATGCTAACATGAAGAACAGCACCTAGAGCAATGGTGTTAGATGACAAAAGGAGAGGTGTCCTTGGAGGAGTAGAAACACTGGGTGAGAGAAGAGGCCACACTATGGAGTGTAGGTGTTTTTCCTGCATGTGGAGGTATGGCATGGACAGTTTAGAACAGGACAGTGATACCATCTGATCTCAGGAAGACATCTCTAGTTCCAGTTTATTGGCTGGAGTTTCAGAAGAGAAGATGAGTGCAGAGAAGCCAGCTGAGTTGCTGTCATAACAGCTCAGGGGAGAGATAAAGGATGGACTAAGGCCTTAGCAGTTGAAATAAATCATAAAAAGCAAAGATTGAACAAAGTATTTTGGAGGTTTGATAGGATTTGTTAACTTCTTGGATATAAGGTAGGAAACGGGAAGGCATTTGCAACTAAAGGTGAGTGGAGTTTTGGTGATGTCATTAACTGATGCAGCAAAGAAGACCCAATCAACAATGAATTTGGGGTCAGAACGTTATAGCCCGACCTGTGCTGCTAAGGAGGTTTGTGCCATTTATTCATTCTCTCTTCTGTCTGACAGTCGCTCTTGACTTCAGTTTAATCACATACACACAAATGAAGAATTAGAATCTGAGACCCATTTAGCGGCAGTAATCCATGATTTCAGCTCTAACAACAAAATTTTAGTCTTAGCCTACCAAGTTTGAGATATCATTAAGAAATGGTACATAAACACCATCGGATATTGCATAGCCATAAAAAAGAGTGAAATCATGTCCTTTGCAGCAACATGGATGCAGCTGGAAAACATTAGCCTGAATGAACTAATGCAGGAACAGAAAACCAAATAGCACAGGTTCTCACTTATAAGTGCGAGCTAAGCACTGGGTACTCCTAGACACAAAAATGGGAACAATAGATCCTGGAGACTGCTTGAGAGGGGAGGAAGGAGAGGGTTGGAAGACTACCCAATGGGCACTTTGCTGACTACCTTAGTGAGGAGGTCATTTTGTACACCAAGCCTCAGCAGCATGCAATGCACCCATGTGATATGGTTTGTCTTTGTCTCCACCCAAATCTCATCTCAAATTGTAATCCTCAAGTGCCAAGGGTGCGACCTGGTGGCAGGTGATTGGATCATAGGGGCAGCTTCCCCCATGCTGTTCTCATGATAGTGAGTTCTCATGAGACGTGATGGTTTCACAAGGGGATCTTCCCCTTTCATGCTCTCTCTCTCTCTCTCTCCTGCCACCTTGTGAAGAAGGTGCTTGCTCCTTCTTCACCTTCCACATGGTTGTAAGTTTCCTGAGGCTTCCCCAGCCATGCAGAACTGTGAGCCAATTAAACCTCTTTCCTTTATAAATTAGCCAGTCTCTGGTAGTTCTTTACAGCAGTGTGAAAACAGACTAATATACCATGTAACAAACCTGCATGTGTATCCATTGAATCTAAAATAAAAGTAGAAAAAAATTTAAAAAATAAAGTTTTTCTCTCTTTGCACTTAAAAAAAAAAGAAATCAGTATATGCAAATATTCAAAGGACATATGGAAAAGGGCCTAAGGAGAACATCTAAGGGTGGCCAAATCTTAAAGATTTGAGGATCAAGTAGCTGGAGTATAGAAGGATCTAATGTAGGTCCCGGCTATAGAGGAGAAGCCTGCCACAGTGTCAGCTTTCCAGAGCTGGAAAGGGGTTTATCCCTGGCAACTAGAAACAGCCTGAGCCTCCAGCAGTACTGGGCCACGCTTCGCTTCCAAGGTTCGCAGTCCCTGCCAGTGTACACAGAGTTGCACGGCTTTACCTTGAGAAGCAGAGCCTTAGTTCCTTTAAGTATGCTGCTATGAAAGCCTAAGCCCATACACATTTTGAGATAGAATTAGGCTGAAATGCTTAAAAAGGAAGCTTTCTCATCAGATTTGCCGATCCAGTGGTCTCCTGTCTTACTCATTTTTCAATCTGTTTGAATCCATGCCAGATCTTTCTGCTAACTCTAGCAGGGGACATACCCTTCGGGACATGATGCCTGGAACATAGTAGGTGACCAACAAATATTTGTAGTCTCTTGGTCAGATTGCTCAGAGGAGAAGAATACTGAGATTAGAGAAATTTGCTACTTCATCACCTCCTTTTTGCAGGAGGCTGGAAATAAATAAATAAAAAAGGCAACTAGATAGAGGCAAGTCCATACTTCTACATGTAATGCCTTTTAGAATATATACATGAAAGACAAACAATAGATAATAGATTCACAGAGTTCTTTTTAGTAAAGTTAAACAGACACACACACACACACACACACACACACACAGGTAGATTTATTTCCCAATTCAATCTCTCCTTTAAATCTAATTCCAATATTGAAACACACCGCACACACACACACACACACACAGAGGCACACACACACGTAGATTTATTTCCCAATTTGATCTCTCCTTTAAATCTAATTCCAATATTGACACACACACACACACACACACGTAGATTTACTTCCCAATTCGATCTCTCCTTTAAATCTAATTCCAATATTGAAACACACACCACACACACACACACACACACAGAGGCACACACACACGTAGATTTATTTCCCAATTCGATCTCTCCTTTAAATCTATTTCCAATATTGAAACACACACACACATACACACACACACATACACACACACATTTATTTCCTAATTTGATCTCACTTTTAGATCTAATTCCAATATTGATCTAGCATCTTGTATATTCTCTCCAATGTAGATTTTCCCAACCTGTAATTCACAATGAGCCCTCATTAGTCCAATGAGAGGCTGACTCAGAGTTTCCTGCTAGAAACACACCTAAACATTTCTGTTTATTGTGTTGTGCTTATAAAAGCAGACATTCCTGTTGCTAGTCTCTACTCTTTCTTATTTCAGCTTTCCCCTCCTACTTCTTAAATAAAGACAAAAATCTAACTCAATCTTCAAGTCATTTTACAAACAGGAACTGCTGTATAGCTAAGGGTGGGTGTGTCGATGAAACGGAACCAGTGTGTAGCAAGAGCAAGTGATATTTTGAATGACTGTTAATCATTTCAGGAACCGGATCCCAAATACGCACAAGAAATGCAGCTTAGAGGGGTAAGGTCTAATGGGCAAAAGTGCTCGAAAGGTAAAGTGTGAAAGTTTGGGTTGTCTTGTCAAATATGTGTGGCCTTTATAAATCTTATTGTTGAGTGGTGATAAGATTGGAACAGGTGACTAACATCTGTTGCACACTTAACTGTGCAGCAAGTGGTGTACATATTGACTATACATATGTGTGTGTATATATATGTGATATCATTTATTATTTTCACTAATCTTATGTTGATATATTACGATTTTCATTTTTCAAATGAGAAAACAGGTTCAAAGACATTAGTAACTTGCTTGAGGCCGCTGAATCAACCCACGTCAATGTGGGGTCCAGTCCTCGTTCAGGGACACTGGCCACTGCAGGGCATTCTGGGTGATCTATAGCATCACCTGAAAGCAACGAAAGCTTGCTCCAGGAGTTCTGCTCTTCAGGCACTTTGATCCTTGGGATCATGTCACGCTACACCGATTTCCTGGCAGGGAAGAACAATTAGGTTCCTGTGAAATATCCTGGCATCTGTCCATCCTCCATGAATGCAGCCTGACATAAGCCCCCCACAGCCATCACAGAAGACACACTGGGTTTAAGGCTAATATGTTCTTTTAATAGTTAATTCTGGAAGCCTACCAAGAGCTGCCATCATTTGAATTTGGCATGATTTCATTGATGCTTGTTGCTCATAATTTCATTGTTCTCCAGATGTTAACGTATTTTTGTGTGCAGCTAATTTTTCTTTTGCCAATTATCTCTGTCAGAATCGTAAGGCAATTATCTTTCTGGTTATTTATTTGCATGTGTATTTTATTAAAAGGTAAGCTCCACAAGGGTAGGGAATGTGTTTTTGTTCAGTGACTACAACTTCATAGCCCCCAAACAGTACCTGAGGTGGGTGTGTGCCCAATAAATACTTGTCATTTGAATAAATACACGAAAAATGTACCCGTAATTTTCATGTTTTATGGAGGCTATGAAAACAGAATGCTTAAAAAGATTATGAATGGGCTGTGTGTGGCAACTAACGCCTGTAATCCCAGCAATTTGGGAGGCCAAGGCAGTGGATCACTTGAGCTCAGGAGTTCAAGACCAGCCTGGGCAACGAGGTGAAACCCCATCTCTACAAAAAAATACAAAAATTAGCCAGGCATGGTGGCGGGCACCTGTAGTCCCAGCTACTTGGGAGGCTGAGGTGAGAAGATCCCCTGACCCCAGGAGGCAGAGGCTGCAGTCAGCTGAGATCACACCACTGCACTACAACCTAGGTGACAGAGAAAGATCCTGTATATATATATATATATATATATATATATATATATATATAAATATGATTAGATGGTAAAAAAAAAAAAATGTCAGTGTTCATGCTTCTACCTGTAGATCATCAAGTGCAAACTCTGAATCCAGAGGGATATAATCCTTGGGTTGTACTTCTGGGCCTTTTCAGGACCATCATGTGTGATCGACTCGAAGAAAGCAAATCATTTAGTTTTTTTTCATTTTAGCAACAATACTAGTACAAAATGACTTATGCTAACATTCTTCCTATATATATTTCAATTAAAAATAGTACGCTGAATAATCCACTTTTTATTATCTACATCAGCTCTCCAGTCTGTATGCTTCATTAACTGACAATTTGTTATCTCTATTTTTAATCACTCCATAAGAGATGGAATTAATTTTTCCTATGTCTTCTTTCATTTTCTTGGCTAAACACATCCATTTTTAATGATTTCAAAATATGGCCCCTGTTAGTCATTTTTCTGCCTTAAAAGCTGAATCTTAGGTGGACATTTTGGAGGCCTAGGAGGCATTTTTGTTCTTCTTGTTGAAGCTTTAAACTGTCCTTTTCTTTTCTATATGAGCGACTGTAACCCACATGATATTGGGCATAAAGTGTTTAAGAAGTATTGTCCAGAACTACTCTTGCCTGGGGGACAGTAAATGATATTATGCGAAGTGTCATGGTACTGTGCAAACAGGGAATTCATTTTCAATTCAAACTGCAAGCAGGAAGACACTCTTCCCTGCCAAAGGGGGTTTCAAACCCCGCATTAATAGAGTCCACAGCAGACTCGGCCAGCAGGAGAAGAGAAGGCAGCCACCAGTATGGAGGATGCCGTGCCCATGCCTGACACCCACATTAGAGCACTGGGCCACAGCACACAGCAGCTGCTGATAAGGTTAACAAGTAAATCTTTAGCGCTCGCAGCCTCTCCTCTAAATAAACCCATATGCAGAGATTTCAGCGTCCTGAATCAAGATGTGGACAGCTCAGTGCAGATCTCAGATTCAAGCAAGGCTCCAGAGAAGTTCTCCAATGAATGCTTCCTAAGGAGGGAGGGAGGCTGATAACATAACCCTGGGGGGTCCTTTTACTTCTGTGGGTATGGATTCCTCGGATAAATGCTATGGACTCACTTATTAACAACAACAACAACAAAACAAACAAACAAAAAATACAAAAAAAACCTTTATTTGGGGAATAAAGTTTATGAGTTAAAAAATCTCTGTAAGCATTCTATACAAATCCCTAGATGGCATAGTAATCCTACTTCATTCATTACATCAAGATTATTTTTCCCAGAATCTTCAAAACTACATGGGCAGAAGTTTTTCTGAGTATCCTCTTCCAGATCAGTACATTCCAAGCTTTAATGTGCCCGCGAATCACTTGGGGGCATTGTGAAAATACGGCTTCTGATTCAGAGGATCTGGGTGGGTCTTAGATTCTGAATTTTTAACCCGCTCCTAGGCGACACAGAATCTTCTAGCTCATGGACCAACGTTGAGTCGCAAGGCTTTAGGTTACACAGTCTTGTACACAACTACAAAAAGTAGTGATGCTGATCATAACTTCACAGAAACCCTTACTACACCCGGGAACCACTCCTCCCAAGTCACGCAAGGGCACTCAACATTAGTTGGCATTTTTTTTGTGGGGGGGGTGAGGAGAGCGGGAATTCCCCCTCCCATACTCTGAGGCTAACTAGTAAGGTAATAACACCTTCACGGGGTTTTTGTTCAGACTGGCTGGCTGTGTGTTTTTGCCCTTTTAAAATAAAAGTTGATATCTTTGGCCTGGAGGAGACAAAGGAAGTCACGTGACTTGGAATTCCTGGTGGTGTCTTGAAGATGGCTGTTCTGTTTCTCAAGCAAGGAGGAGGAGAATAACATATGGATATATCGCCGGCTGCCCGTGCCATCTTCTGAATTGCCCGACCACGTTGTAAGGTGCAGCAGATGGCCGGAGCAGCGGGACGTGCCAAATGCTGCACTCCAGAGCCCTTCCGCAAGGTGCTTGCTCTGGGAGCAGTAGCAGAGCCCAAGAATATGCTTACGGCCCTTCACAAAGACAAATTATCTGGTAGCTCTTCAGATGGTGCTAGCAAAATCATCGCATTGGGTGGATGATTTACCTCCGCTATGCACTGGCAATTCAACACTGTTTTAGGAAAGGGAAAACATAACTTATTAAAGGTTTTCAAAAAATAAACTTTTTTTCCCAGAACTTGGGCAAAAAGTGCTCATCTCTGATTAGTTCATTCCTTGCAACAACAGAGGAAATGAGCTCAATTTCCTGTCATGGATGAAGCCCTCACCTCCTCTCCTGCCTCCTCTCCCTCTGACGTCCTCTAGGCCCTTCTGCTTTGGACAGCATGGCGGTGCCCTTCCATCTTGACCTGCCTTTCTGGCCACCATGTTTTTCCTCTGAGGTTTTGTGCCTTCCCACAATGCTCTGCCCTACCTGGTTATTTAAATTTGACTCATTCTTGAAGACACACCCATATTCTAGCTCCGCCTAATGGTCTTTCCAACCTAAAGTAATACTGCCTTCCTCCACACTTGTCAGATCCCATCATCTGACAGGCCAGAGTGTCTCTTCGTGACAGTTCTTAATTTTATTTTCCTTCTGTAACTTCTCAAATGGACATGAGTTCTCTCTTCATTTAGCTGATAAGCTTCTTTAAAGCGACAAATATTCTTAGAATTTTCAAAAGCATGGCAGTCGATAAATACCTTCTTACTTAGGTTTTGAAGTGAATCACAAGGCAGGTATAGACCGTGGCCTTCCTCCCAAGGCCCAGGACCCCTGAGCCCTCTGTTCAGAACTTCAATGTTCATGAACACAACACCAAAGACAGCAGCAGGGATGCCAAGACTGAGGCCCCATTTCTCTTTCCTCCCAGCAATGGGATGAGGACAAACCTTTCTCCTTCTATAGTAGCTGTCCTGCTGATTTGCTTCTTGGGCTCCATGGAGTGGAGTATTTGGACTGGGGGTAGCCATGCTTAGGCCTGAGCGTAGGTGATGCTGTTAATTCCCGTGTCTTATTCCCCCATCATTACTCAGGAGACTTCTTTTCCTAGGAACTCCACGACCTGAGTCTGGATTTGTGTAGCACACACTGGATTCAAAAATATATTGTTAGTTGTCATAATAATGTTACAGAAAGCCATTATTTTGTTTTGAATCAAATTTGAAATCCTTCCTTGGAAGGAGCCCCCACTCAGTTCAAGCCAATTGGCTTAATATCTCCATCACCTAGTCATTCCACACAAGCCTTTTCCAAACTGTGCCATATTCTTGGAATGCTCTCTCTTTCTGTCTGCCAAGCTATCTCTCTTCTATCATCCAAATAGCTCATGAAATCCCAGCTCCTGTACACAGTCTTCCAGAACTGTTTGGAAAAGGTCTGATAGCTTCCCTCTGCACCATCCGGTGTTAGCATTAGCCACTTAAGGCTCTCTCACTCCTCACTGCTCTGCTAATGCACTTGTTCTTGAAATGGACACCAAGTTACATTGACCAATGTTTTGCATTGCTCAATTGTCTGCATTTTTTGCCCTTATATAGATTGTCTTTACATTCAGATTTGTTTAGGCTCATGGTCTACTTTTGACAGATTCTACGGAAATAAGACTATAACTAAATCTCTTCCTACAGTGCTGAGTGCTGAGTGTGTAATATCACGTAGACACAGATACTTAATGCATAAGGAGATTTCTCAGATTTGACTTTTTAATGTACAAAGAATATGGAACATATTTAATATTTCACAAGTCCACCAGGACCTGCCAGAGAACTCTGTTAGCCTTGGGCAAAGATGGAAATTTCCAAGGGGGTTCATTTCTCAGATGGCTGTGCAGTAGCTGCCGTTGGTAGTAATTGTAGGCAGTGCAAAGGGGAATTAACAGGATGTCTTCAGCGCTGAGGGCCAAGATCAGGAAAGGTCATTCTCTGAGAGGGAAATCTAGTAGGAGCATAGCATGGCTTAGAGTAGTAAGCTATGAGAGCTTCCCTTCCGTTAGAGAAGGCTGAAGAAAGCAGTGCTAGGAACAACTGGGAAACCACCTTCAACTTGGCAAGTACCTGGCACAGAGTGGGTGCTCAATGTGGATTTGTCAAATGCAAAAAGGAAGCAGCTATTTCAAGAACAGCAAAGTAAGCTACAACCTAATTGTTGCATTCTAGCCGATCTGTCTGAGGAAATAACTTGCTAACAGAATTTTCTGGGGGCTGTCTGAAAGGTTCCAGAGTGAGCCAAGGAGGAACAGAAAGTATCTACGTCTATCCAGCAATGGTCAAAAGAGAAAAATACCATTGGCAGAACCAGCTACAAAATTGGCAGCACCCAGTACAATAAGAAAATGTAGGGTCTCTTGTTCAAAAATTACGTTATCACTCATAGGTGGGAATTGAACAATGAGAACACACGGACACAGGAAGGGGAACATCACACACCAGGGCCTGTTATGGGATGGGGGGTGGGGAGGGATAGCATTAGGAGATATACCTAGTGCTAAATGATGAGTTAATGGATGCAGCACAGCAACATGGCACATGTATACATATGTAACAAACCTGCACGTTGTGCACATGTACCCTAAAACTTGAAGTATAATAAAAACGAATTATTAAGAATTTCAAGACAGTGACAGCACAGCATTAAGCCAAGCACAGGGCCGCAGTAAGCGCAGCAACTGCCCAGGTTTCATGTCCTCAGAGATGCTCTGTCCAGTAGATGTGATTATTGTCACTACTTCTTGTCAGCCCATTTAGATCACTGGCCTAATCCAAAAGCTGGACAAAAATATCCTCCTTCCCAATAAATCTTTTCTGAAATAAGATACATATGGGTCACAAACTCTGGTACCTTTTTACCAGAAGGGTGATTGTTGGAAAAGAAGAGCTCAATTTTATTCAATCCTCTTTCAATTTCTACATTAGTCATTTGAGATTTTAATTCGCATGCACATTCGGCCTCCATCTCCTTGTAGCTGTACATCTTGTGTAAATCCCTTGAACTCTCTGTCCATTCGTTTTTGTCATCGTAAAATGGGGATGCTAAACCTCATCTCTGGGGTTGATTAGTATTAGGTTGGTGCAAAAGTAATTGGGGTAATATTTACTGACATCCTGAGTGTGAATCTTCTGGTGTAAACAATTCACTTCCTGAGAATTCCCCACACTCAGAGTTGTGTGCATAAATCCTTCATCTGATACTGGATAAGTTAGCAGGTCTCCAGGTGTGCAATGCGGAGGACAAGGTCCCTAATATCAATCTATGGAAGAGGCAGCTTGGGCAATTATCTGGCCTCCTCACTCTCCCTGTAACAGAATTTACCCATGAAAGTCTGCAGACCTTGTCGCTAGGGAAGGAGGTGGAAGAAAGAACAAGAACCCAAGACATTTCTGTCTTGCTGCTCATTATCTGCAGTTGGGTGCTATCAACTGCAGTCTACTAACAGCCTATTTCATTTCAGGGAGGAGACCTGGATGAAAGAATGGTGGGGATTGGGTGAAGGTAGGAATAAAGAGAGATGGAAAACAATTTCCGCACTTTGACAAGCTGGAGATGCAAAGATGCTCTAGTCTATTTGATCAAAGTGGGGGAAAAACACTTTTGTCAAACCGTCTGCTTTGTTTACGGGCACTGCCATTCTCGCACATCATTTGCCTCTTTGCATAAATGCTCTGTCTACATTTTTTATTCACCGTTGGATGATCAGTGTCCAAGGCGTATTTTTTTCTGCAACAGATTTAAATTTACTGAACTCTTAAGCAGTCAGCTTACAGCAACTACTATAATCTCTTCTTCTTTACTCACAACCAAAGACACATATCACACAAAGAATAATAAAAGTATGAGGAGGATTAGGAGAATTTTGTGTCACAGTGAACAAAGCTCAGCTAGAATTATGCTTTAAAAATAATGGCTTTTCTGTCTCACGGGCAAGGAGAAATAACTTTTCCACCACATAATAAATTTATTAGCCTTTTTGACCTCATCATTCCTACCTTAACTTAGATACAGCATCAAAGACAAGAACATCTGTTGGACAGTAGTATTTCCAGTTCAGCGTCTTTAACAATTCACTGCTCGTTGCTGCTCCAAAGTTACTGCATGAGCGCCACCTGGTGGCAGTTTTGTAGGTTGCGCAATGTAATATCACGTAAAGGTAAAGTATGGGAGTTGGATTTTTCTTTTCACCACGCAAAGAACTTACTAATAGGCAAACACGTCTTGAAATAATTGCCATAAGTCAGGAGCCTGTAATACACCTTAAAAACAGTAAATAGTACATTCTTCCCTTTTATTGTTACCTAAATGCAGCTGTTACCCTTTTTTTCACACCTTGCTATTTCTGACTGAAATCTCGTTTTTCATTTGCATCTTATTCCAACGTGTTCTCCCATACAATCCTAACTCCTTCAAGATGTAACTCTTCATGTAGTTCCTTCAGAAAGCCTTCCTGGTCCTGTGTCATTCAAGATTCCAAGAGAAACAGACAGCACATTAAAACTGGAATATTGGAGAAGAGTTAATAATTCTAAAAAGCACTGACGAAGTGTGGGCAGGATAGAAGGAACCCACAAATGATATTGCAGAATTCCAAGAGTAGTAACCAGTGCCCCTACTACCTAGTTCTGAAGGCGCAAAGGGACAGTGGGCTGTGCGGAGCGGGTGGTCTGACAGGCAGGTGACCTCTGTGGAGGGTCCAGGTCTTCCTATCTCCTATGGATGCTTCTAATTGGCTGAACCCAACAGCAAACCTGAGATCAAGGGAAGTCAGTCCTCTTTACCCCTGGAGGCACGGGCCATACAGAGAAAGGCATTGATAGGAGGTGGGGGCGGGGGGCGCTAAAATAAGGCATCCACCACTGTCCCCAACCTGAACCCCTCTGCCATCACCATGGGCACCCATGGATGATAATGCATTTATAGATAGAAGATCAAAAGATTAACTATAGAGATAAACCATTATACTGAAAGACTGAATGATGGAACAAATCACAATTTTCCAAGATTTATAACTGATCTTGCCTCTCAGAGTGCTATCTACCCATTCTTAGCTACCTCTACTACCTTCATTCAATGCTGCTATGCATTTGTCTTGCATTTGTCTTGTTTAAAGGTGTGCTAAGGGTATGTTAATAGCAGCTATACTTTAGGTTCTGCTAGTACAGACCTATTGTCATTTATCACTTA
This sequence comes from Symphalangus syndactylus, assembly GCF_028878055.3. NCBI lineage: Eukaryota > Metazoa > Chordata > Mammalia > Primates > Hylobatidae > Symphalangus > Symphalangus syndactylus. The sequence continues at coordinate 154,333,365 of NC_072426.2, read as the reverse complement.
TCATGGACCAGAAACTTGAGGATTCAGTGTAATAAATTAATGTTAATAAATGTCTGCCATGTTCATGTCCCATCTTTCATTTTTTGAAGGGCATCTCAGACTTCACAGAGTACATTCTTTCTCTCTCTTCCACTCACTCTCTCTTGCATCTCTCTGTCTCTTTTGAAATTGGGATACGTTTGAAAGGTGCCCTCACTGTCTAATTAAATAGGGGAAACATAGCAACAACTTTTCAGTTCAAAACAGCAATGAGCAGCCTGGTCTTTGGGGAGGTTGCATCTGCAGGTTGGTTTATCAGTCCCAAAGTGAGGGGAACTTGCAAAGTTAACATGCAGCCTTCATAGATATGCTGACACGAATCTGCAGGAATCTGCTGAAGTAGAAGGAAAGGGGCCGGGCGCGGTGGCTCACGCTTGTAATCCCAGCACTTTGGGAGGCCGAGAGGCGGGTGGATCACGAGGTCAGGAGATCGAGACCACGGTGAAACCCCGTCTCTACTAAAAATACAAAAAATTAGCCGGGCGTGGTGGTGGGCGCCTGTAGTCCCAGCTACTCGGAGAGGCTGAGGCAGGAGAATGGCGTGAACCCGGGAGGCGGAGCTTGCAGAGAGCCGAGATTGCGCCACTGCACTCCAGCCTGGGTGACAGAGCGAGACTCCGTCTCAAAAAAAAAAAAAAAAAAAAAAGAAGGAAAGGGCTACTTCAAAGCATTTGAGAAAGTCTGTGTTGACTTTCACATATGTCTTGGAGCAGCTCATGATTTTTGACATACAGTGCAGTAACCTGAACAATGAAATTTTATCCTAATTATGGTCTTTCTTTGAAGAGACCACATTTCCTATTCATTACACCTTGATCTTTAAGTTTTCCAAAAGGTCTTATGAAATTCCTTATTCATGTGTTACTTGTTGATTTGGTTTTGTTAAGAAGAAGTGCTTCATGATTACCATCAAAATAACAAATAATATTGATTATGCCACATTCAAATTTTTGTGTGATAATTAAAAATCTCTAGATATGAAAACAAAACTGAACACAGGAAATGACTCAGAAACTATTAGGCTATATTAAAAGTATTTCATAATTTGAGATTTTAGGTGGGAATTTTGTAGAATACGCATCATTCTACTTTTATAGAATTAGAGCATTCATGCCTTGCAGTTTATAAATAAAGAAAATGAGATCAGGAGTTCACTCACACAGTCAAAGACAAGGGCTAAGTAGTTGCAAATTTAAAACCATAACCCACATAGCATGAGTCCTCACCCAGTGCTGAGAATGTTAAAGTACAATAGGACTTGATTATGTGCAAGGGTGATTCTATTAATACAAAACATGTGTTGGTGTTCTTTTTCTGAAGTAGAAAAAAATAGGAAGATTGAAATAATCTTCTACCTCTTTCTTCTCAACACATTCAGTAACAGTGAGAGAGTAAAAAATAAAGAATGGTTTTGTGGTTCGGAGTCAGAGGAGAATAAACTCGTATACTCCAAAAATCTCCATCTATCAAAGTATTGCTCGTTCCTTGCAGACTGGAAAATGGGTAAAGAGGAAATTGGGGGCGCAGGGAGTGAGAGAGATGTTTTGGATGTGAAAGAGGTGTGTATGGATGTGTGGGTGAGTGCTAGTGTTTTGGGATCCCTGAGGGTCAGGGACCTCCAGCGCGGTTGGCATCATAAGCATTGTGAACTATGGAGCCTTCTCAAAGAGCCCATTACTGAGCTTAGCACAGATGGCAAAGGTGGCGGTGATATTGCCAATAGAACAAGCTGCCTGGGCAAGGATCAAAGGCAAGCATGCACCTAGCTCTGCGCCCTTCACTCTTTTTCTGGACTGCGTAAGCCCTGGCATGCTACCACAGCCCAAGGGCAGGAGAGGGCACTCCAAATTGACTATTATTGGACTTCTTGTCAACCTTGATGACAGTGACCTCATGCTGGATTTAATCTGACTTAGAAAAATAAGAAAAAAGGTGACTTTTTATGCACCCTGAGCACCACGGAGCAAGTTGCACCTGTTTAAGTGTAAATTTTCCATTGTTACAATATGAAAGTTATTTTGATGGGTGGGGGTGATGATAGCTCAGTACTAAACAGATCGTTTCATTCACCAACTTTTATTTTTAGAAAGTGTCTTTTTTTTTTTTTTTTTTAAGAATAATATTTCTTACGATACCATTTTTCCTGCCTACCTAAATAGAGAAAAAAGGGATTTTTACAATTGTTTTTGTAGTAACATAAGCTCTTCAGGGCAAAAAGGTTTGTGCAGTGAATTGCAGCCCAGCATGAAATTTTACAGCTGAATTATGAACCCCTGCCAATAAAAGTTTACAACAGAACAGCCTGGCTCTTCTAGCGTTAGGAGCAGAGGTGGAGAAAATATACGTGAGCTCACAGATACTATTATCCTGGAAATATGATATTAATGATTGCACAATTTGAGAATAAAGAACTAAAATGTGTGAATGAAGTTAATTAGAAATACTTGAGAGCTACGTCATTTATTACCCAAGTCGTGTGCACATTATTTACTTTATACAAATGTAAACTCAAAATGATTTGACATCTCTGTTTCATAATTAAATTAGAAGATTTGAGAATTCACAGGTTTCAAAATGAAACTAATATTGACTTTAAGTTATCCTTGTTAAGAGGGAAAGTAATCGAATGAATAAATTACATTCACTGAACATACCACAATGTTGTATCATTAATTTCCCTCCTAAAGAAAATTCTTTGCCTGTTGAATACATTTATACCACAATTACCCATACAGTCAATATTTTGAAGAATCAAGGAGGTATTTTTTTTTTTTAACACAGAGATATGATTGGCTATACTTTATTTTGGAATGGGGTGGAGAGGAGCAGGATGGGGGACTCAGGCAATCAAATGGAGCCATTAATACTTGCCAAATAGATTTAAAATAAATAAATAAGCTGCTCTATTTCTTAAGTAACTGAAAATTCCTTGAAAGTTCCTAAATACAAACCTCCATAAATATAGCCGACTTTCTATGGGAATCACATCAACAGAACTGTGCTTCGATCTGCCTGACCTCCCCTGCCCCCAATCTTTTTCTTGCCTGATGGTGATGGGCTCAGTCTATGAGGCCCAGGAATATCCTGGTCAGTAGGAAACATTCATATCATTAGTTCTCATTGCCTAACATCCAGGGCTTGTAGGAAAATTATGACCCAGCAGGTAGAGTAGGGAGGACTATCGGGGGTCATGAACTCCACTATTGACTGCCGTTTGCAACGACGGTGCTTATACAGAAAGTCACCTAACTGCCATCTGCCTCAGTGTCCTCCCCAGCACAGTAGGAATCACCACTCACCATGACAGGGAGCTTGGACCCACAGGGTCTCAGCTGGAAGAGGTGTAAGTCATCAAAGGGATGCTGGGAGGATTTGGATGGAATGTTATAGCAAAGCATTTTAGAGACATAAAGTGCAGAGTGGTATATCCACATTGTTTTTCTTTAGGAAAGAGCCACTCTTACTACAAGCTGTAGTAGCCAGAATAACTTATTTCGCAGACAAATGGAAATCATCACCACCATCACTAAATATTTTCCCTACATTCCATGCAATAATGTCTTGTCTTCTCAAACTGCCAAGGAGTGTACATGTGCATGTTCATTCATTTGTTTAGTCATCATCCAGTAATTTAGAGCCTACCATGTTTCAAACACTGCTGGGTGCTGGAAATCCTGGTAAACACAACATATCTTTACTCTCAAGGAGCTCACCCACTTAGGTGAGGGAGCGCCAAGTAAGCCAACAGACACATCTGTAGATTCCATCCAGATTTCAACTACAAAGAATGTAATTGACAAAGGGCTCCAGCTGCTGAGCTCTGAAATTCATCACAGCCTCAGTTCCAAGGCCAGGCTTCCCACTGGTGACTCCCAGCCAATGACTGAGCACGGCGGCATACATAGACAAGTCAGTTCCTGGGAGCCCTGGCTTCCCCTCTTGGAGAACCATGACTCATAACTCCCAGCAGTCTCGCTGCACTTTTTTTTTTTTTTTTTTTTTTTTTTTTTTTTGAGACTGCGTTTTGCTCTTGTTGCCCAGGCTGGAGTGCAATGGCACAATCTTAGCTCACCGCAACCTCCGCCTCCCGAGTTCAACAATTCTCCTGCCTCAGCCTCCCGAGTAGCTGGGATTACAGGCGTGTGCCACTATGCCCGGCTAATTTTGTATTTTTAGTAGAGATGGGGTTTCTCCATGTTGGTCAGGCTGGTCTTGAACTCCCGACCTCAGGTGATCCGCCTGCCTCAGCCTTCCAAAGTGCTGGGATTATAGGCATGAGCCACAATGTCTGGCTTGCTGCACCTTCTTTAGACTACAAGATGCCGTGTCCTCTCCCTCCTTCATTTTGAGTTAGACCAAAATATCACAGTCTGAAACTCTCCCAACCTCTTTGCTCCCACTCCATTTTCACTCACAGGTATTGCCCCTAATAAAGTCCTTGCACATAACATTGCATAGTGGCATCTGCTTCTCAGAAGACTTGTGCTACTATACTGGCACAGTATGGTTTATCAAATAAATACACCCTATATAAATACAAAATTTTGGATGACTCAAGATTAAGGTTAAGTCTTACTAATTCTCATTTTCATCCCAGTACCTGGCAAAAGAAGATAGCCCCATGCTGTTGGAAGAATGACAAAAGGAATAAATGAGCCTAGTGTTGATCACGAGACAATATTTTCCCTTTATAGTTCAAGGTGGCATATTAACCATGCTAATTTTTTTGTGAATGCAACAAACAACTTGAGAAGCTTTTTGATCACTGAGAAGCTGTCTTGTCCAATGTGATTGGAACCAGCAGTGAGGTTGTTCAGAAAGTCAGTTAAAAAGGAGAAATCATAAAAGTGATTCACATCTTAATATTTTATTACTACTCAAAATATATTCATATGCATCTATTTGTCAACGTTTCATAGAGTCAAGAGCTTTTCTCTGAGTGGAGTTCACTGAATTGGCTTCTAGTGTTCTTCTTTTCCTGCATTAAACACACTCCTCATAAGTTGCCTGTAATTTGTGGTTGTGATTCCTTTAGAGTTGAATTGGAACTTCAATCTAAGTCTAAATTCCATCCAGATTTCAATAATTTTCCCTAAGTATTTGGTAGTTGTCTTGCCTATACCTAATGTTAGAGTTTATATATGTCTGTGCATGGACTTGGATTTACCAGCAGGGTCTGCATTTCCGTGGTCGTATTTCCATGTGAAATAAGTTACAGTCAGCCCTACTGACGCCTTTTACCACTAGGTAGCAGAAGGAAAGGCATGGCTGAACTGGGGAGAAGCAGCTGAACTGACTCAGACAAGATAATTTCTTTCTCTCTTGTGAACCCAGCCTTTCCACAGGATAGACACATCTCCCTGCCTCTTCACAGCGATACTTTTTCCAACCCTGTGGTGAAGGCTACCACTTGCCCAGAGCTATTTATTATTCCACAAGCATGCCTCTGAAATTCTGGGATGATGTACCACTGTTATTACTAATAAAACCAAGATAGGTGTATGGAACCCAGTGGTGTCACCACTGGATTCCATATACCTATCTTGGTTTTATTAGTAGTAACACCGACATTTTAATCCCCATCTGCCTAACTCCTGTGTCCTAATTTGGGAAGTAAAGAATCCACAACTCAAATAATCTTTATAAAGTCTTCCAAATTGGCTTCAGTGGAAAAAATTGTTTTCATGTGCATACTTAGTCTGTTATATAATAGTTAACTAAATGACACAGTTGCAATAGAGAACGACTGATAGAAACAGATTTGAGAAATTCATAACTGACTCTTGCTACATATTTCATCTGACATGTGGAAGTTCAAGTGAGAGGGCATACTTGAATGTAGCCTACGAGCCCAGAACATTCAAGAAGAATAAGCATCAGTCACTTTGCATTTTCGGAGGACATAGGGAGTGCTTGTTCACTTAATGAGCTTAAGTGGAGGTTGTGTAAGAGACCTGCTGGACTTACATGGATGCATTATTGGCTGGCATAGTAAAATCCAAGGCTACCTCAGATCCAGCATCTTCCACCTGAGGCTCTCAGGCAGGCTAGGCTATTCCTGTTTTCGTGGAAGTCAGTGGTTCCAGTTTGGTTTTCTTTCTGTGAGAAATTGCTTTTGATACAGGTTTTTTCTTAAGGTTACCCTTGTGTGAACCATTTGCACTTGTTTTTAATGTATCCTAAGAGTTTTTACACGGTTTCTTCCAATGTCCATCAACACTTAGGATTCTACCACACCCCATCCCTTCAAAGACCTGTCCCTTCAACTACTTTTTTCGCCTTTAGCATTTTGAATCTTTTCTTCCCTGTAGACTCCATCTCTGGGAATTTCAAACATATTTTACTTCACAAATCTAAAAATTCCCCCTTCATTCGGCTATGCCTTTTGGACAGAACCTTCCAATCTCCCTGTTTCTCTTCAAGGATGAACACAGCACAGTCTCAAAAATCCCACTCTCTCTCCCAGAATTCCTGAAGTGGCTCTTCTGAGTGACCTTCCTGACACAGCAGGTCTTTTTCTTTTTATTCGTTCTCTCTAAGCTTCTTTGAACATGTGACTTGAATCCTCTCATCATTTATTCCTTTCAAGTCCCAGTGAACATGATTTGAATTATTCCATGTTTTCCTTCTGCTGTGACTGGGCCTTCTCCACCTCTTCCTTACTTCTTCCACCTGCCAAGTATGGCCAAGTTCAGTCAGACTGGCTGGGGCCAAACACTACTAGCCATATGACCTTGAGCAAAATACTGCCTTATTTGAACACGTGGGGATAATATTGATCATTACCACACATTTATTATGAGGGTGAAATTAGCCAGTGTATTTAAAGAGCATTACACATTGTTTGATGCACAGCGAATGTTCGATGGACACAGCTAGACAAATAGAAGCTGACTTTTTTCTTAGCTTTTTGTTCTTTTTTCTTTAGGCTCAATCTTTAATAACTTTTTTTTTTTTTAAATCCTGGTTTCAAGGACTTCTGTATTCGTGTCTCCTCCGTCTTCCTATTTAAGCCTGAATTATCTCATTTATAATCTAATCACGTTTCTACCTATAAAACATACCTGCTTCAATATTGTCTGTGCTATTTCTATTTCTGTCATAAACTCTTACATTAATCTGCCTTCCCAACTTTCTCTGAATAGCATAAGTATTTGAAGAATGAAACTATTTCTATGCTTCAATTGCTTCTCCAATATTCCTACAATCTTGCTTTGAGAGCTTCAACACTTGCCCCTTGAATCCTGTCACAGCCTTTTAATTAATGTTCATGCCTCCAGCCTCCAGACCCGAAATCCATTCACTTTAATACAATCAATAGTCATTGAATATCTATTATTGTCTACGCATTGTTCAAGGTCCCTGGGGGATGTCTGCAAACAGGACAGACAAGATCCCCACTTCAAGGCTCTCTTGGTCCCATACCATGCCTCTCATCAAGGCTACACCTCACAGTCACCTGAAGCTCTTTCACTTGGAGCCTCTTTTTTTTAAGAGTTTGCTGGAGTGCTGTGGCAAAATCTTGGCTCACTGCAACCTCCTGTGTTCAAACAATTCTCCTGCCTCAGCCTCCCGAGTAGCTGAGATTACAGGCTCCCAGGCACATGTCACCACGCCCAGCTAATTTTTGTATTTTTAGTAGAGATGGGGTTTCACCATGTTGGTCAGGCTGGTCTCAAACTCCTGACCTCATGATCCACCTGCCTTGGCCTCCCAAAGTGCTGGGATTACAGGCGTGAGCCACCATGCCTGGCCTTATATCTGCTTTCAAACATTGTACAAGTGATTGTGATAAGGTTCAGGGTGAGAAACATCAGTATCTATCTTCCCTTGCATAGCTCTCCACCATCTTCTGAAGCCACTGTTGGCTCTTGTGTTACTTTCCTGCCAAACAAAGTGCAGCGGCCCTTCCCTTGACACTAGCCATCCTGTCTTGGCCTTGAAGAATTATATTTCTTCTGTCCTCACTACATCCATTCAATATTCTCAGCCCATTCATGTATCTGTGCCATTTCTCAAGCTAGATCCCACGCACCACACACTCTCCCTTTACATTTCCACGCACCCAGACTCAACTTGTAAGTTTAAGCTTCACCCCTTCCACAAAGCCCTCGAAGGCTGTGAGCTGTGCTCATCTTTCCCTTCTGTGCATGCCATATGTGTTTGACAACACAGCAGAAAAATACAGAGAGGTGGCCTTTTCGTTCTTGGGAATTTTGACTAAAGATCCAAAGCTGGGTATGAAATGATCTGGCAACCCAGTCCACCTCTCACTTCAAGCTAAAGCAGTAGAGGGACTAAAGATGGTAGGAATAGGGGACTTCTCTGCAAAGAGTTGCTACAGTGTGCATCACTGCACTTCACGCATGTAGAGAAAATGGGGTTGGGGAAATATCTCATATATCTGGCTTCACCTCCCATCAAATGAGAGGGACTTCAAGACTAGGAGCACTTGTCAGAAGAGGAAGTTGCTCCTTCCCCGAGCAGGACCCTTGCTGCCCTGGATTCGTTTTCTGCTTTCCCACTTCAAAATGCCCTGCACAGAGCTCAGGAGAGAGCAATTGGAGATGTTGGCCTGTTTTTTCCAGAAGTTTACAGGGCCCAGAGGCTGGTGCTTCCTAGAAAAGCTTGCATGGGCAAAGGGCGTGCTGGAGTTCCCCACCTTAGCTCAACGAAAAGGGTACCAGAGTGGCAGCAGCTCACACTACCCAAAGACGTCAAGGTCAAGTGGATGCCAAGGGAGGAGGCTGGATTTGTTCTGCCCCGAGAGGAACCTGTTCAAAAAGACTCCCCCTCCTCCAGAAGTTGGAGACTCCAATGGCAAGAGCCAACATGGGGTGAGCCACATGCAAAAAGACTGAGGAAGGGGCCACAGCCAGCCTGCCAGAGTGGGTATTGTCCAAACTAGGGGACAGCGCAGTGGGAGGGCACCACTGCTTCTTTCCTCTCCCACCTCCAGCCCAGAAAGTGTCCCAGGTAGAGCAAGGAGGAGAAAGTGTCGAAGAATGTGATGGAGAAAACTCCACTGTGGTACCTATGCCCACTACACATCCCTGAGAGCCTGAGTTGGGCCAAAGCTGGGGATGGGAGAAATTTTAAACTGAATGAGAAGTTAAAGTTTGCTTTAGATCAGACATAACACTATTTGTTTATAACCTAAATGTGACCAGAAGGACCAAAATACTTGGCTCAGGTTCTGTCCAGGGATGAGGAAGAATGAGTTAATAGAGTGGGTTTACACGGTCAGTGATGAGCGTAATTCAGGGGTTTCCTGCTTTGTATCCTACCAAGTCTGGCTCTTCCAGTAAAATAGGCACAGATGTGCCTTGATCATTTTATTACTTGACCATTTTATTTCACCAACAGAACAAAGACTGTCAAAGAAAAGGAACAGACACACCTTCCCTTCTTTTGAACACTCCCTACCCCAGGGCTCAGGCAAGGAGGCCCTCTCCTAGCCACTCTTTGGATTTATTGAAAGCTCACTCCCAGAGCTCTCTTTGGGCTGGAGTCTATTTTTCATTAGCTCTACTTAATGTGAGGACCACAGGTCCCCTCTACCAAGAATGCTCTTCCCAAGTGGCACTTCCCCATTGCCAAAAGACTATCAACAGCCCTTTCCTCTGGCCCTTCAGAAGACGCCTTCATTGAACCCTCAACACAGAGCCGGACCCCACTTGGGGATACAGAACACCATGGCCCCTGGTTGCCATTGGAGCACTTCCTGCAAAGAGCAAATTCACCCTAAAGGCTTCCATATTGTATTATTGTGCTCTTTAAAAAGAATTAAATTCTCAACTCTGAGAAAATGTATTCCTTGACAAGGTGCCAAAAAAAGTTTTGTAAGACAACAAATCTACTCAAGTCAGAAGAGAGAGGCTGTCCTTCTCTGTGACTGTTTGGCCCCTCCTTGGAAACGGGTGTATTCAGCATCTCCCACATGCCTGTGAGTACAATTTTAGTTTTGCCTCTCCCCAGTTTCTGGGTTGTATAGGACTCCACAGAGTTTCACACTTTGCACATATTTTCTAATTTCCACTTTTATTTTTATAAACGATTCCCTAGAAGTTTGTACCCACCCACGTTCATTTCCTTCTTTTTATTACACTTTGCCTTTTTTTTTCCCAGAAGAAAGGCTCCAAATAAATTATTTCTACCTATACTCCTTTAATTTTGAACAAAGTTGCTTAAACGAATGTGGGCATGCCTGTTCTAATTAATCAGCTGGGCTCAGGCAAAGGGAGGCCAGGTTCTTGCTGTGTATTCCCCTCAGCATTAGGTCAAGAGCAAGACATACCTACTATGTACCCACAAAAATTAAAAAAAAAAAGTTAAAAAGAGCAGCTGTGACTTTCTATCCATTGGTTGGTTCTTCTCTTGACCACTGTCTGGAAAGACATCATCTGCTTTTAGATTGGGCTACATGCACTGTGAGAGAGTCTTTATAATAGTCTCTCTCTGGCTGCCTTTGACTACACACACAAGTTTTAGGGCAACACAGAAATAGGCATTGCTTATTGTCTTTCCAACCTACACTGTCAGAAAAAACGAGGTCAGCCAAGATGAGGAAAGTGGTATGATCCAAGATCAATATTATTAGGTCCTCAGTTTTTGTTATTTTGGAGATAAACTAATGCATATGTTAGAGAAATAAGCAAGAGACTTCAGGCCTATGGAAATCAATTGAGTCAAGAGAGATGTTTTTGGAATTGTCTCTTTCTCAGGTGAGGGAAGACAAATGATGATAACTTGGTTAACACGACCATCAGTTTTTCTAAAATGCACACACACACACTCTCTTAATAAACACTTATAGTTGTAAAGGAAGGGCCTTTTAAACAAATTAACACCATTTTATTGAGGTACTTAATAATAGGTAAAACCTGTATTTTAAGATTCCGCTCCCAAATGAAGGCACCCTGGCAGGTGATGTAGCAGATAAGATGTGGACAGTATGTCAAGGCCCACATGAGATGAATGGGGCGATATATCCGACAGGATATGGTTTGGCTTTGTGTCCCTATGCAAATCCCATCTCAAATTGTAATCCCCACGATTACCTGGTGGGTGGTTGTTGCAGGAAGTCAGGGAACCTGAATAGAGGGACCGGCTGAAGCCACAGCAGAGAACATAAATTGTGAAGATTTCATGGACATTTGTTAGTTCCCCAAATTAATACTTTTATAATTTCTTACGCCTGTCTTTAATCTCTTAATCCCGTCCTCTTCATAAGCTGAGGATGTATGTAGCCTCAGAACCCTGTGATGATTGCATTATCTGTACAAATTGTTTGTGAAGCATGTGCATTTGAACAATATGAAATCTGGGCACCTTGAAAAGAATAGGATAGCAGTGATTTTCAGGGAACAAGGGAGATAACCATAAAGTCTGACTGCCTGCGGGGCCGGGCAGAACAGAGTCATATTTCTCTTCTTTCAGAAAGCAAATAGGAGAAATATCGCTGAATTCTTTTCTCAGCAAGGAATAACCCTGGGAAAATGAATGCATTCCCAGGGGGAAGTCTCTAAAATGGCCGCTCTGGGAGTGTCTGTCTTATACAGTTGTAGATAAGGGATGAAATGCGCCCTGGTCTCCTGCAGCACCCCCAGGCTTCCTAGGATTAGGACATTCCAGCCTGGTGAATTCTAGTCAGACCAGTTGTCTGCTCTCGAACCCCGTTTCCTGTTAAGATGTTTATCAATGACAATGTGTGCCCAGCGGGACATGGACCTTCATCAGTAATTCTAGTTTCGCCCTAGCCTTGTGATCTCACTCTGCCTCTCTGCCCTTGTGATATTTTACTGCCTTTGAAGCATGTGATCTCCGTGACTCACACCCTATTCGTACACTCCCACCCCTTTTTGAGACCCCCTAATAAAAACTTACTGGTTTTGCAGCTCAGGGGGTCATCATGGAAGCTGCCGACAAGTGATGTCTCCCCCAGAGACACAGCTGTAAAATTTCTTTCTTTTGTACTCTTTATTTCTCAGACTGGCCGACACTTAGGGAAAATAGAAAAGAACCTATGTTGAAATATTGGGGGCTGGTTCCCCCAGATAGGTGGTGATTAGATCACAGGGACAGTTTCCCCTGTTGGGAAAAGCTGAGTGTTGGGAGAAGCTGAGGCAGGGCTTGCATGTCTGACATAATGTAAGGGAGTCTTGGAACATGTCTGGGGTCCAGGGTCTAAAACCCCTTGTGGCCTTTGGAACACCAAGCTCTGTGCTAAAGGGTGGAAGGCTGCCCTGATGCACCATAATCTAAGCCCAGGGCATAAAACCCCTTGTGGCTTGGATGAAATCCCAGGCTCATGGCTCTGGAATGTGTCTAGACTTGCTGGCTCCTTGCTTCTAGCCCTCCCAGGCTCCTAGATTGATTGTGTCTTACAGTTGGCCATATAAATGCTAAACCATCACAGCTGTAAATCATGTGATTAATGCAATGCTCCCTTTCGACCCCCACATTCTCTCCACCTGTTTCTTTGTTTGATCACCAATAAATAGTCTGGGCTTCCAGAGTTTGGGGCCTTCACAGCCCCCATACTTAGCGATGGCCCCCTGATCCCACTTTCTCTCTCAAACTGTCTTTTCTCATTCCTTTGACTCCACCTGACTTCGTTACCCCCACCGCCCAGTGTTGGGTCCAATTACCCCAACATTCCCCCATGCTGTTCTCATGAAAGTGAGTGAATTCTCATGAGATGTGATGGTTTTATAAGGAGCTCTTCCCCCTTTGCTCCCGCTGTCTTTCCTGCCACCTCGTGAAGAAAGTGCCTGCTTCTCCTTCCACCATGACTATCCTCCCCAGCCACGGGAAACTGTGAGTCAATTAAATCTCCTTTGTTTATAAATTACCCAGTCTTGAGTAGTATTTTTTATAGCAGTGTGAAAACAGACTAATACACTGCAGTTCCAATTTTCTATGCAAAATGGTCCACAGAAGATATTGGTGAGCAAGGTGGGTTATGTTACCCTTGGGAGGCTGTGGAGATGGATTAGGATGGGTGGAGGTAATAAAGGAGACTGCTCCAGCTGTGTGGGTGTGTGGGCTGGGTAGGGATCACAGACATAAGGTCAAAGAACTGAAATGGAATATGGGCTGTGCGGAGGGCAGCGAGGAAGGGTTTGAACAAGTCATGTTAAATAGCATGTGATGTGTAAACATGTCACTACATCCCTCAACTCACACCAGGAAAACACACTCCTGAATGCCCAGCAGAAGGGTCTCCTAAGCTATGGAAGGAATCGAGAAATATGTGAGAAACTGATCATATCAGTGAAGAAAACAGACAAACTTCCCTGTACTGGTAAAGGTTAAATTCTAGTTGTGGAGGAGATATTACATAAGCAACAAACTGTATAACTATTATGAATTATATCTAATTAATTACATCACGGTTTTGTCATAAATACAATGAGAAAATTAAAAAAACAGATCAAGGTGAGAGCCTGGAAATCTTGAGGAGAGCAGTTGGGAATTTTACATAGGGTGGCCTTCCTGAGAAGAAAAGATTTAGATAAGGATTGGAGGGCGAGGAAAGAATTAGCCCTGCAGGTGTCTGAGAGAGAAAAGCCTTCCAGGTCACTGACATGATCAGTACAAAAGTCTAAGGCAAGATCCTATGTGGCCTTTGGAAGTCTTAGAAGCTTCCTGAATCAGGTAACAACCAGATTAAAGGTCAGTCTCTCTGCAAGTGTTCTGCATTGTTTATTCTATTTTCTCCCTTCCCCATCCTGCATCTTCAACCTCTTCCTCTCAACTGGATTCTTTCCATTGATGTTAAAACTAGTACATTGAATGTTCTAATGTTTATCCTTCAACCCTATTCCCTCTTCCAGCTTCTGACATAACTCTTCTACTTCCTCCATAGCTAGGTTTCTCAAAGATGTATCTGCTTGAGCTGCTGCTTCTTCCCCAACCATCAGTCTCTCACCCACTCTTTTCTCTACTAAATCCGGTTTAGCTTCTTGAAACATGATCGAACGTGTCAGTATTTCTCCATTACCCAACTAAAGTTGCTCTTTCAAAAGTTTCCCATGAACTTCGTATTTCTAAATATGGTGGACACGCCTACTTTCAATTTACTTGGCCCATCAGAAGCAACTCCTATATTTCTGAATATTTTTATCCCGGCTTTCACTATATCACACTCTTCTAGTTCTTCTCACCCTCTCAGATCACTACTCCTGGGTTCACTTATTTTTTTCCTCCTCCTCTTCAACTTAATCCCCAGCAAATGGAGCTCTACAGGGCATAAGCTTGGATTCCCTTTGGATTTGTAATCTACACACTCTACTAGCACATTATTTCAGCTCCAGTAGCTTTAAATACCATTTCCACCACAAACCTCTTCCCTGAGCCACAGAAAAACACATCCAACTGCCTTTTTGACATCTCCACTTGATATCTGACATCTCAAATAAATGTAGCGGGTCTAAAGCTCAACCCAGAATCATCCTCCTGACAAAACCTATTTCAGGGCCTTGCATTTCAATAAGTGCTACCTTTAGGCAACTATTTGCTCACATGAGAAATTATGGAGTCATCATTGATACTTCTCACTCGCTCTCATCATCTGTATTTAATCTATTTAAAAAAACACATACTTGATTACTTCTCCAAAACATCTGTTTCATATCTGTCTACTTCACCTGCACAGCTCTAACCCTATGCCAAGTCACTGTCATCTCTCACCTGAAATATTGCGATATCCTTTTTACTTGTCTATTTTTACCCTTGGCCCCCTTCCATCCATTCTCCACACAGTAACAACTAAAGTCATATTTTTAAAATGCTAAATGCATTACATTCCTTCCTTTGCTTAAGACCCTTCAGTTGCTTGTGAATTCAAAATCCATCACATGGTCTACAGAACCGTTTATGATCTAGCCCCTGTCTATTTCCCCAGTTTGATCTTGAGCCACTCTGCTTGTCACTACATTCAATTTGCTTGTTCTTGTGGTGAATTCTCTCTTTTTTCTTCTTCTTTCTCTTCCCCCACCCCCTTACTCTTCCCCCCCTCCCTCCCTCCCTCTCTTCCTTTCTCATTTATTGAAGCACATAGATCTCTTTTCTTACCCAGGAATGATGTATAAATTGTTTCCTTTGAATAAAATGGAATGTCCCTGTCTTTAATTCCCACAACTCCTCAGCTGTCTCATCCGTCAAGTCTTTCTTAAGACTCGTTAGGACTATCTATTGATGCATAACAAACCATGCCAAAGTGTAGTGGCTTAAAACAAAATTCAATTTATTTCATTACACATCATTAATCTGTGCTGAACTCAGCCAAGTGATTATTCTGCTGATCATGTAGGTGACCACTCATGTGTCCATATTTAGCTGATGAGTCCACTGGCATGTGAAACCTTTCCCTTTCTATCCTATGCCTTTCCATGTGCTACTTCCACATGGTTTATCGAAGTAGTCTCTCCAGCAAGATAGTAGGACATTTGACCTGGCAGTTCAGGGAGCCCAAGAGGGCAAAAGCAGAAGCTGCCCGAAATTTTTAAGGCTAGCATCAAAAGTGGCACATTGTCTTGTCTGGCATATTCAGTTGGTGAAGACATGTTGTAGAGACTCTACAAGGATGTGGATACGTAGAAGTGTGGCTCATTGGAGTCACCAATGTACCTGATTCTTGCAGTACACCCTAATGGAATTAGCTGTTATTTAAGGGGCTGGAAGGGTTACCTAGCCTGACAATATAGAAAGTAATAGGAACAAATTTGAAATTGATTTATTGACTTATTACAGCTTCCATATGGGAGAGAAAAGATAAGGAAATCCAATTATTAAAGCATGTGTTTTGATCTTGGGGAATAAAGATTTGATTTCAAGGGAAGAAATGAGTCACTTTATTGTTTTGTTTACCAACTTTTCTACAAAATCTATAAAGTTAGAGATATTGACATTGTCCACATAACTAGCAAATGGTCACATTGCCAAAGGAAAGTTTATTTGACCGTTTTCAACTATAATTTAAACAAAGACTAAAATGTTTGATTAAAGATAGTCTCTTAAACATTTTCAACTATGCCTATTAAAATCTTCACTGTAATATTGAGGGATGATCAGTGTCCATTTCTAGGAAACACAACGTATATTATTATCATTATAATTATTATTGGTACTGGTGTCTTCATCATTGTTATTATCACGCCAGTTAGCAAGAGCAACAAGTGCAATGAGAAGAAAAATAAACCAGCTGGGTGCAGTGGCTCAGGCATGTAATCCCAGCACCTTGGGAGGCTGAGGCTGGCGGATCACCTGAGATCAGGAGTTCCAGACCAGTCTGGCCAACGTGGTGAAACTCTGTCTCTACTAAAAATACAAAAAATTTAGCCAGGCATGATGGCACATGCCTGTAATCCCAGCTACTTGGGAGGCTGAGGCAGGAGAATCGTTTGAACCTGGGAGACAGAGGTTGTGGTGAGCCGAGATCATGCCATTGCACTCCGGCCTGGGTGACAAAAGTGAAACTCCATCTCAAAAAAAAAAAAAAAGAAAAGAAAAAAGAACATGAAAATAAAAATAAAAATAAAAATAAACAAGCAAACACACAACACTGCAGTTCTCCTGGAATGGAGTTCAGGTTTCAGCCTCCTTGAGAAAAAACTAAATGCCTCAACACATCATGAAGGATGCTTATCTGTTGTTCATTCATTCATCCATTCGGTGGCAAGTGGTTTGATATTAGTTGTGTGCCTGGCACAGTGAAAAACAAGTCTCACATTTGGTGTGAGACACGGAGCCCTACTTACAGATGAGCAAGTCATGGGCTCATTTTCCAAGGAGCTCACTGTCTCTTTTAATTCTTCTGTGACACTTGTCTCAAATCCAACTTTATACAATTAAGTAAACCTATCAGAGAAGCATCAAGAATGAAAATACAGAGGGATAAAACCTATTGAGAAATTTTTTAAAAACAGCTAGGTTAATGCTTTATATATTTCAAGTCATAAAAGATTTTGCCATGGGTATTTAGTTCTATTTCTCACAATTTTTATGGAACTCGGGAGCTGCTGGGGAAATGCTTAAAGACCAAAAATGCCACATGTAACTTTCTGTTTCTTTGTTTTCCAAAGCCTGTTTGGCTTCTTGAAACATGATTGAGGGTGTCAGAATTTCTGGACAATGTGGAGACATTTAGAGAATTATTAGCATTCTACTGTCACAACTAGAAACATCTCAAGGTGGTTACTGGACAGTCAATAGGTTAATAAAACAATCTTTGCAAAGAAAACACTATGTTTAAAACAAGTGTCTTTATTAACAGTCTGAACCAAATATTTGATCTAAAGTGGCAAATATGTTAAAAATTGAATAAGATACATTTCTCTTATATAAACAAATGTTGTGGTGTTGATATTTCATTATATGTTTGTACTTTATACATATATAATCTTTGAGAACATCTCTTCTTGATTGAAAGGAAAGTACTTATCATGGAAATGCAGATTTCAACTTCTTTTTCTTTATTAATCAACACTCGTTAAATACGTTACCAATTCATTTCTCTTCTTCAGTACCTGTCTAAAAGAAGGTCCAACTATATTGTGAAATAATAAAGTACGGAGGACAAGGGAAAAACTGCTAACAGGAAATTCCCTTTAAGTCTCACATTTGGTTTTAGTAACACCTCTAAATACCTACAGACACTATCTTTAATCAAACATTTTAATCTGCAAAAATGAACAGGAAATTGCTTGTTAATGCCTAGTTAATAGCCCTTTTCTTTCTTAACAGCTAAGAAAAATCTCATTTCAGAATAGAATTACTAGAAAATGACAATTCTTGGAATTTATGGCTCTTTTCTTAGTTTGTATCCAAACCCATCAAAGTTCTTTCTGATGGAATTGAATAAAAGCGTGTGCTTTAAAGTCAATCTTACTTCACTCAAGGCATGTATTTAGGCCAGCTTGTACATTATAAAAGGAAAAAGGCATTATCTCGTCTTCTTTTCCATTTCTTTAATTACGAAAATCACATTTTTCTTGATTCTGTCAAGATATAATGCTTCTTTTTCAGTGCGTCAGCTAAAGACACTATATTAAAATGCCATCTAACTCTTACAGAAAATAAATATTTACAAATCACTTGGTTCTTTATTGCATTTTTTTAGGCTTTGTATTTCATTTAACTATATTTTGAAATAATATCTTACCTAGCAGTTTGAAAAGAGATCACAGAGAGTTTGGATGCTATAAAAAGGCATTTAGTCCATCAGGGATAGGACCAATCAGTGCACATAAAGGCATTTTTTAGATTCAGAGTTAAGAAGAGAAAGTAAAATTAAATAGTAACAAGCATACTTACATCTGTATATCTTCATGCTTATAAAACATACTTAATTATTTATGGAGGGAAAAAAGTATATTTTTTCTAGTATATTAACCCTGCTGCTAGCCATAAGATACTTATTTTTCTCTTTTTACATCAAGCCTGTAAATCTCTCATTGCTCTGCCTCATAGCAATCCATAAATCACATCCCAGACATTAGGGCTCAAGGTCCACTCTAAAATAACCAACGGGGTTCTGTCCTGCCATGAAGTTTGCTTTGTGATATATTATGTGTATAGAAGCTGGTGGTTTGGGATATAACAAATGTGTTTTAGAAAGTTTCCTGTGAACATTCCCTCATGAATCCGTTCCTGGTCTTTGTCACATCAAGAAATTATAAAGGTTTGCCAAAGATAAGTTTAAATTTTTATTTGACCTTATAAATGTAAGTCCAAAAGTGTTTATAATGGATTGCAAACTCCTAAGAGAAAAGAGATTATGTTTCCATATGTCTCTGTGTTTCACAATGCGGCAGTGTGGTAAGACTGAAAAGAGATAAGGTTTTGGAATTAGAGTCACATTGACCGGAATCTGAACTGAACCACTGGGTAAGTCACTTGCTTTCCTTGAGCATTAATTACCTCAAGGGTTAGGCATTCACTTCTGCCAATATGGCTATCTAGATCTTCTTTAAAACTGTCCTCAACACCAACTACTTCCCACTTATCATCTAGATATTTTCCACTAATCTTGCCCTACGTGTCACTCTTCAGTAAAAATTCCACTAGCTACCCCTTGCCTATTCTAGAGGAAATTTTTTTTTATACTGTCCTGGGTCTCTCTATCTCATATTTAGAGCAGGGATTGGCAAACTACAACCTATGGACCAAGTCTAGACTGTCACCTGTTTTTGGTAAACAAAGTTGTATTAGGACAAAGCCATACTCATTTATTTATGTGTTATCTATGAATGCTTTTGCCCCACCACTGCAGAGATGAGTAGACACAGCAGAGATTGTATGGCTGACATCGCCTAAAATATTTATTATCTGGCTCTTTACAGAAAAAGTTTGTCTCCTGCTTTAGACAGTTATTTATTTTTCAATGTTGCACTATATGTTTGTGAGGCTACTTATGTAACAACTTCCTCCCCTGTTGGGATGTAAGCTCCACTATAAGATGAACCATGTATTTTCTTGATCCTTACTGGTTCTTCACCACGAATCAAGCACAACATCTGGAATCTAGTTACCGTTCAATAAACGTTGAGCAAAGTAAATACATATGCAAGAGAATGAATGAATGAAACAATAGGTACATTTATTAAATTTTGAAATTACCCTAGCTATATGGTAATGAGCACAACATAAATTAAAGTGGACATTTTCATCCATCATCAGAATATTAATATACAATCACCACAGATATAACCAGTTTAAGGGTTATAAGTTACATAATTGTACATTCAGCATTGTGTAACCTACACACTACAGCTTGAAAGAGACCTTGTTATGAATGAGCTTTTCATGAAGCTCATACATTACGGACTTTATAAAACATGCATAAATTAAATAACCATTTGTCCCATATTAAACATACTTTAGTGACATACGAATAATATGTAGGCAAAGGGTAAAGAACTAATTATGAGGGAATTACTTATTTTTTATTCAATTACTTTTGGCGTCACCTCTGCTGCATTTCTGCTTTGTTGTATATTATGGCTTCCTCCTCCCATGTCTCTGCTTTGCATAAACAATATATCAGAAAGCATTTTGCAGTGAATGCCCAGCAGCTCCTGGCCTTGAAGAGCTTATTCGCCTAATTGTGCATCCCTTGTGGATTTTTCATAATACTTTACAGATCTAATTTAAATACTTTTACAAATTCATCAAATACATTCTCCGAGGCACATTTACTCAGCTTACTTTTGAAACTTCTAATGAATTCTCTCGATATGTAATTTTATACTCGGCATCATGATTTGAATTAAATATTATTGAACAAGGTGTTCATTATTGGATGTGAATTATAATTAGAATGATAGGCAGCCTTAACTATGATAATAGTTTTAGTCAATTTCCTATGGGACTTCCAGTTTTCAATCCAGTACAAAGACCAATACCCTCTGCTAAAAGTCTGTTATAAGGGTTACAAGTAAATTAAGCAATGTCAGTTTTAGCTGCTTAAAAGCTAGGATTAGCAGATACAATTTAACTCTTAAAAGGCAAATAGCAGGCTGCCATGGTGCTGTAAATCAGCAGTGCAGGATAGCTGACCTGCTTTATACGCAATTTGGCATCCCGAAATTGAGAGATGACCTAGATTTTCCAAGAAACACATGTGCGCCTTGTAAATGACTGCTGTACTAGTCGATTTCACATATGCATCAATGCAAGAGACAAAGGTGGACTTTTAAAAAAAGCTGAGTACCTGATACATGTTCTACTAAAATATGTTCATGTCTTTAATATTAGAAAGATATATCTCATATAGATAAACCAAACTTCTTTCATAGTAGTGTTAGTGTGATGGAATTAAGACTTTCTTTTCAAATATTTTAAATGTAGTTATTGCACATAATATGCTAGACACATCTGAATAAATGTGTGAATAAGCAAAAGGGCAAAATCTACTATAATCAGATATCTTTGATTTATTTTTATCCAATGGGTATTTCAACAGAAGGTGACATGAATCTCCAAGACATAGTGTTTTTCAGATCATTGAGGCCAGATTGTGAGGGGAAACTCCATCTTTCTAAGTACTACTTAGAAAGTAGTTTGTTACAAATGACCTGTCTTGTTATAAATGACCTAGGATGATGCCTTACACATAGCAGTTGTTCATTAAATGCCATTTTCCTTTTCCTTTTGTGAATAATTACACATCAGTCATAATTAGAGGGTATATTCATGTTTCTTCCTTTCTATACTATGTATTTTCATTTATAATGGAATCACCCTGTGTTAATTGTATCTTTGGCCGGGTGCGGTGGCTCACACCTATAATCCCTGCATTTTGGGAGGCTGAGGCAGGTGGATCAACAGAGATCAAGAGATCGAGACCATCCTGGCCAAAATGGCAAAACCCCGTCTCTATTAAAGAAAGAAAAAATTAGCCAGGTGTGGTGGCAGGCACCTGTAATCCCAGCTACTCAGGAAGCTGAGGCAGGAGAATCACTTGAACCTGGGAGGCAGAGGTTGCAGTGAGCTGAGATTGCACCATTGCACTCCAGCCTAGGCCACAGAGTGAGACTGTCAAAAAAAAAAAAAAAAAATAGTATCTTTAACTGGACAACACCTCAAAGCAGTGTTCACTGGAGATGCACTTCAGGAAGAAAAAAAACAAAAACAAAAATGAGCTTCTGTCAATATGCTACCTTATGCTTCTTAAATCAGTATGTTTCCCATGACATGCTGGGAACACTTAGAGGCTCACTACATTGTAGTGGACCTTGGTCATGACATGTGTGTGGCACAGCCTATCAAAATGGTTTTTAAAACTAAAGCTGGGTCAGCTTATTTCACATCACTTATTTTCTGTATGTTTCCCAATCCATCACCAGGTGTATTCTTTTCCACCATGAGCTTCCCTCTATGAGACACTGTAAGTCCAACCCAGAATTATGTCTGCCCCTTCCTCTCTTTCATTCCCTATCTTCATGCTCCCCCATCTCTTATAATCTCAATTTTATACCAGAACTCAGATGAAAACAAAATTACTCCCCTCATCTCAACAATATAGAAATGCTCTTTCCTTTTCTCATTCTGGATGTGCTTGCTTGTACATCCAAGGCCACGTGTGTGTCCGTGAACGTAGGCTACTGTGCGTGTGAAGAGACGAGTCTTTTTTGGAGGGAGGAAAATCCGAGCTAGGTAAAAAATGCCCCATAGCCAACAATTGAATGAGCCATACATAGTAATCTTCTAAACTAGTGAGGATTCATTCCTGCGCCCCTTAGCAGTAGATCAGGACATGTTTATCGCTGTTTCTCATAGTTAGAGGAAAGAGTTTCCCCCATTTGAAAGATACAGGCTAATTAGCACAGGAAAAAACAGGAAGATTTTCTTTTAGCACATATCATATTAGATATGATGAGTGTGCTTATTTTCCACATTGCTTTTTGTTGAAGCAAGAGAAAGGGGCCCAGCGACTGTGCCCTGGGTTCGTTTCTTTCACCCGGGGCACTGGGGTCTCATATTGGCCCCTGAAGTTAAGAATTTTTCAGAATAGTAAATACACAAGATGCTTGCATTCTCACTGTCTCTTTTTAAAACTCCGTAAAGAAAGAAAAGAAATTCTGAAAATCCTAGCATAACTTCTGTTGCCTGAGTTACCAGAAAAAATGAAACCTCTGCCTTTCTCTTCACAGCAGGGCCTCCAGATATGTGGCAGACAGCCCTAAAAAAAATTGTTTGAGAACTTACAGAAACATGGCAGACTGAGCTGAGGCCGACTCACTCACAATACATAGACGTGTTAGATAAAATATAATAAACACTTATTTTCTATACATAGATATAATCACAGAAAGAATGAAAAATATCTAGGTGCTGAAAATGAAGGAATAAACTCTAAGGCAGAGCTGTAAACATATGAGTTGATGCCTCAGGGGCAAGGGTGCAAATGGTATGGACTCAAATATGGCCCTTACTGGCTGAGAGCTAGGTGTTAAGGTCCACACAGAGATAGAACTGGTCTCTCTCTGCACCAGACAGGGAGCTGGAAGAAAGACCCCTGCACAAAGCTGAAATCCCTAGAGGTCTCCCTTAAAAGGAAATAGAAGCTCTCCTCCGTCAGACTCTGGGAAGCACCAGGGAGGACTTTCATCTGCCCTGCCTCTGGCTGGAAATTGAAACCTCAGCTATGCACAGATTAAAATCTACTTTTAGGAACTATGGAGTAATAGATGCTAAATTGATAAATTAATCTATAAAACTTGTCCCAGATTGGTGAAATCACTGGGATCTTGAGAGCAACAAGTGCAGAATTTCTCTGTATACACTTTTACAACTGAAAGAGTATGGGACTTCCACAAGAGAGGGGAAGAAAACCTCACTGGAGATTAGGTCACAAAAACCGTTTAACCATACAAGTAAACAAATCACTACCGGGTACAGTACACCACCACGCAGTCAAATGAATTCGACCCTAAGTGAACCTGAGATGGCAGCATAATTCTTTAAGACATACAAAATATTTGTGCTTCAAATGACTGCATATAGAGAGCAATAGACTCAATAAAGACAATTATAAATTTAAATAGGCAAATGTGAAAAAGAAACAATTTATAGATAGGAGAAATATTTAAATCCACCATACAATGAATAAGTTTTTAAACACATAAAATAGAACTTTGGAGAAAGTAATGAATTCGAAGACAGCTCTGATAAGAGTCCTCAGAATGGAGCCCATTTTGAAAAAGAAATGGAAAATAGGAGCTAGAGCCATGGAAGCAAAAGGAAGGGTCCAATGTGTATCTAATAAGTGTTCCAGACACAGACTATTATCAGACTACAGAAAAGTAATATCCTAGGATATATTCGCTGAGAATTTCTTATAACTAAGGGAAAACTGGATTCTAGGTTTAAAGAAACACACTGATCTAGATTAAAATTAATTCTTAGACCTTTTTAATAAAACTGTACGTCATTTAAAATGAAGAGAAAATGTTTAAAGCAACCAGAAGTTTAAAGAGGCTACGCACAAAGGAATAAAAAATTAACTGACAGCCGACCTGCAACAACAACCACAGAGACCAGAAGACAAAGATATTCAATCTCCAAAAGACTGAGATATTTTAAAAACTCCATAAAACAGAAGGATAGGATCAGAATCAAAGCATTTTAAGACCTTTGTCTTGTTGAGGAAAAATAATAGAAATAATGATTAACACTTTACTCAAGTCAAGGGAGAATGTTACAATTTTAAAAGAAACCACTAAAGATTAATGATAATATTGCTAACTTCCAGAATTAGAAAAAGAGAAGTGAATAAATTGAATCAATGAAATAACTGAAATACAATAGAAAAGACAAATGAAAAGCACAGTAAATAAAAATCAGTAATAAAATGGTAAAATTGGTAATAGAAATAAGTGAAAAAATACTATGTCACTTATTTAAGAAATGTGTATTTTGAGGTTGAATTTTTTAAAAAGAAAAACATCAAGGATCGTGTTAAAATATATGTTACCTAAAAGACACAAACTACAAAACAATGACACATGCCAAGTAAATCTAAAGACATACACAAAAATATGAGAAACACCAACTAAAAGAAAAAGGTGCAACAATATTAATAAAAGGCAAACTGACTTAGGAAAAAATACATTTTTAGACTAGAGAGAGTCTTTATTATTAAAACAATCAGTTCACAGGGAAAATATAACAGTCTAGATCCTAAAAGCAGCGTCTTAAAGTCTGCAGAGCCAAAGTTGTCACAAAGAAATTGACACAGAGAAATTGATAAAACCACAAACATAACAACTTAGGAATTTCCAGCTGATAAGTACAGCATAGTAAAAGCAAAACTCAAGAAGCTATGGAAGGTTTGAACAAAGGTGGCAAATTGAACTACTGAACATACATAGAGTCTTGCAAGCAACATTTAGATTATTCGCAGGTTTGTCAAAAGACCATTCACATACTACCTATATGTATATTTTTTAAAAAAGAATCTCTATATTTACCAAATAACTGTTACAGAGAGATCACACTACTGGGCTGCAATATGATGGTACTTGAAATCAATACCAAAAAGTAATACCCAAATAATCGTTCATATGGAAATTTAAAAATTTCAACTATATAATTCATGGTTCAAAGAATCAACTATAATGAAAATTAAAGAATATATAGAAATGAAATCAATGAATTGCTACATATCAAAAATCACAGAAGTGCAGCTAAAGAAAATTTATAGCTCATAATTCACCCAATAAAAGTATGATAGATCGAAAATTACCAAGCCACAAATTCACGTGTAGAGGAAGGTAGATAATAAAAACCAAACTCATGAGAGTAGAGGAGAATACCAACCAATAAGATCATAAATTATTTTTTTAAATTTGGGAAAGCACAGAAAAATAGACAGCAAATAAGTAAAAGGATAAACTACATATATAAAAATACTATTTTATTAGAGAAACATTTTGACATATTTATGGAAACTAAATAGAAATAAAACAAAATTGAGCTTCTTAGGAAAGGCCAAGAGGTCAAAATTATTGATTTGTTAGAAACGAATAAACACTGAATAAATAGCAGAAATAATTTTATCCCAATAATTAAAACTTAGAGAAACTAAACAATGTTTTAGAAAAAGATGTTATATTTACTGAATTTAAAAAATAACCATAATATTCAAGAACTACAACTATTACTTTAGTTGAACCATTTCTGAATATTTCAAAACCAAAGGCATATCTACATAATTAGAAAAATTTCAAAAACCAAATGATACACATCTTTTGCACATTATTCCAGAGAATAAAAAGGCAGAATTACTCAACTCTGTTTTTGAATCTGAAATAATGTTATATATCAGCCAAGAACATTCCAGCAAAGGAAAATTATTAGTAATGGTTTTAAAAATTCTGATTAGCAAGTGAAATAAAGAAGATATTAAACTTATGCCATGACAAAGTAAAGATTTTCCCAGGAAGTCAAGAACTCTTTGATGTTCAAAAATATATTAATGCATGTAAACACACTAACAGATAAAAGGAGAAAAACATGCAATCATCTAAAGAGAGGCAGATAAAAAATGTTTATAATGTTAATGATTTCCATAGTAACTGTTAGTAAACAAGGAAAATAAATAAGCTTTTAAAATTTGTTACAGGGAGTCCAGCAGAAGTAAATATGAAAATCATGATAAATGGAGATGATTTTAGAATGTCTACTATTAACTCTCTGTTTATTATTGGGTTAGAAATAATATTTGTAGTAAGTCAAGAAAATATATGCTATGAGGATAAAATGCAAGAAAAATATTTATTAATTACAGTTTATATGATTATCTTTAATGAAAGTCCAAGAAAATCTATACTCTCTACTAATAATAGAGTTTAGTGCGGTTCTCAGGCATGAAACCATTCCTTTAGACCAAGAAAAACCCAATAGATAATTTACTATGAAAATCTCATTAGCAAGAGTGGAAAGCCTTTTAAAATAAGCAGGAATCAATTTTAAAATAAGAGGTAAACAATAGTTACGAAGCAATAGATGATTATGAAAAACATAAAAAGGGAAAACTTTTCTATTGGATGAGAGGGCCATTACTGTTTATCATTAACATAAGTGTAATAAAAAATTTAACTCTGTGTGTGTGTGCAGATGTGACTGGTTAAGCTGATCCTAAAATTCATCCTTGGAAAATATAATCAGGAAAATACGGTAAAAGATGGGGGAAAAGCGATTGTCAGCTTTACATGTATTTTCTGATTTTGTCTGTGCTTGAATTATTTCATTATTTAAAATTTCAATTATAAGAATATATTAACTAAAATCTGTGGAATTGATAAAGATTAGAAAAAACAGGCCAAAAGAACAGATCCAAGGGCTTAGAAACATATCCATATGTGTATGGAAAGTTGGTTTATGGCAGAAATGGAACTGCATGGCCGAGGAGAAGGAAAACTGTTCAGTAAGTAACTCTAAAACCTCGCTTATCCATATAAAAACAGTACAATTTGATCCCCATTTCACAAAATACATAAAAATGAATTTCAAATATCTTAGCAGATGCCATGGGTACCCCATCCATATTCCCTTGGCATCAGATTTTAATCCATGCCAATGCATCCTATTCAAGCGCCTGGACTCTGCCTGTGGGCTTTTGTTCACCTAACTGGGCCAGACCAGAAGTGCCTGGAAGTTAATACCCCTGAGAGCAGCCCTCAGCCAATGACAGATGGACGTGAGGCATTCCATTTTCTGCCCCTCAGGAAGGATAACTCTGATTCTATACTTTTCTTCCAGGATTTCCCAGAGAGATTGAACCTCAGTGGCCCACAGCGATGACCGGCTTGATAATGCCTCTTTCATTGGTTTCTTTCCTTTCCTTGTTTAGCATTCTCATTTCTCTATCAGTGTTTTCTGGCTTCAGCTCCCATATAAACTTATTTTAATCTCATCACTGCCTCAGGCATTGCTTTTAGGAGAATCCAAACTAAAACGGGTGGATTAAAGAGTTATAATACTTTCTGAAGAAATAAGACAAAATATAGTATTGTGGATGGGAATGAGTTTGTTAACTAGATATAAAAGGAATTGTTAACTAGATATAAAAGGAAATACTTATAAACTTAGTCAAATTTGTAAATTAAATAAGTATAATTGAAAAGATATATAAAATTTACAAACGTAAAAAATCTAAACAGAAGATATTTTCGACACACATAACTAAGAAATAAATACAGAAAAAAAGATAAGAATATATAAATCAGTAGGGAAACGAATCATCCCATGGAAAAATTGGCAAAGGATATGAGCAGGCAATTCATAGAAAGGGCTTACAATCTACAGATGAAAATATAAATCTCATTTTTTCAGGTAGGTCTACTGAAATTTAGAGGGGTAAAATAATTTCCACAAGGTCACATAGCTAGTAAATGGCAGAGGAAGCATTCACACCTAGACATATTTAAATCCTAAGCTTACACCTGTTCTACTCACTTCATTATAGCTTGTTAAATGTCTTCCCATTTCTTCTGCAACTTCAGGAGTGTCCAAGCTGACAGATTAGGTTATATACTTAGGATTCAAGCAATCATACAAGGTATTTTTCTCCCTCAATCTTCCTACTTATGAAAAATCTTAGGGATTGTAATTATTCAGAACAAAAGCTGGTCATCTGTACTAACAAAGAAGCATGACTAAATGGAATTAAACAGTGGTTCCCAAGTGACATTTAAAGTCAATGTTTTAAGTGTTTTTGAACCTCCTGAACATTTCTCAAAAGATTTTCAAGTAAAAGGATCATTCATTCGAATTACATTCTTTTTCTTATCTTTGGTATTTCTTGGGATGATGACAACCACCCAAACAAATACAAGGTAGGGGACATGCAGAAGTCGAAGGCTCAACAGTCCAGAAATCTTCTATCAAATTCAATAAGAGCTGATGGTTGCTTGGCTTTTAAAGAGCAGAATCTTACTACAATTATAGGTCAGATCCATTTAATTCAACAAATACTAAATCATGTTCTGTAATATAAACATGTATAAGAGTTATTACTGGTCTAGAGGAAAACTCCTTACATATTTATTACTTATTTTTATTTTGAATTCTGGGATATACGCACAGAATGTGCAGGTTTATTACATAGGTATACATGTGCCATGGTGGTTTGCTGCACATATCAACCCATTATCTAGGTTTTAAGCCCCACATGCATTAGGCATTTGTCCTAATGCTCTCCCTTCCCTTGTTCCCCGCCCCCTGCCCCCTGACAGGCCCCAGTGTATGATGTTCCCCCCCCTGTGTCCATGCGGTAGTTAGACAATATAATAAAAACGTATTTTATTTAGAAATGAAAAATTAGAGTACATTGAATAAGAAATGTACATAACTTATTTAATAAAACAAGGACATACAGGGTAAATTTTAAAAAGCTATTAGTAAATGAGAAGACATCCCTTGTCATGTGATAAAAAAATTTAATGTTAACATGTTGATTCTCCCAAAATTAATCCATAAATTTAACAAAATCTCTTTAAAGTAAAAAAAAAAAGATGTATAAGAGATAGTTCCCAATCCCCAATGTTTCTTATCTGCTAAGCCAGTAGTTAGAATAAGACAAGCGCACAGTAACTACAGGAAAAGGTAAAGCATGAGAATTATCAAATGAATGCATAAATCAAATGTTTTTACGTTTTAGAGGACGAGCTTTTCATTTTGCTACTGATGTGGTATTTTTTCAAGAATAAAATTCAGATATTCATACAGTGTTGCTGCATTCGGGTATGTTAAATACAGGCCACTGTCAACAAGCCAAAATAAAAATCTGACCCATACAAAATCCACACAGTGGTATAGCCTACGGCCACTGGAAATATTATATCAATGTAACTGGTTGACCTGAAGAATTATGAATTTCACATTAAAACTCATAGTGCCTTTCTGCTATGTTTTCCACAGTGCAGAGGTCTATGGCAAACCCCAAACTTGAGGTTAACACTTTCTTCTGTGAAATAGTAACTCACTTCTCCCTCTTGCAAAGAGATATCTGGAATAAGTCAGTATACTTTGTGATGGCTTATTGCTTTAGTTAATTCTTGACCCAATCTCTTCTACTTTTAATTTATTCATTTCTTAATCCAATCAATGTTTATTGAGTATCTACTATATGCCAAGTTCCATTCTAAGTGCTA
The DNA here is from genome assembly GCF_028878055.3 of Symphalangus syndactylus. Classification (NCBI taxonomy): domain Eukaryota; kingdom Metazoa; phylum Chordata; class Mammalia; order Primates; family Hylobatidae; genus Symphalangus; species Symphalangus syndactylus. The sequence continues at coordinate 154,303,663 of NC_072426.2, read as the reverse complement.
GATAGAATGTATAGAATAGAATAATATAGAATAGAATGGGAATGTTTTCTTCATGGGGTATATAGTATGTTATATCATCAGATAAATGTATCCAATTGCACATTGGTATATTCAGCAATGGAAAAAGACAAAATACTATGAAAAGGGATAAAAAAAGACAAAATACTATGAAAAGGGTGATTTATCATACATTAGATATTTAGAAGATGCCTGAGAAATATCCAACTATTAATAAAAAAGTAAGGCAGATTGGTCCAAGCAAATGATGCACCAGGGCGTGTGTGAAGGTACAGAGGCAGAGGGGCTCTTGGATAGAGTTTGGGAAGGGTGAGGTATAAAAGGAAGGAAGTACGGCTGGATGACATGGCAGGTCAGCAGGGGTCACCTATGAAGGCCTTGCAATCAGGTTCTAACTTACTCTAAGTGCAATCAAAATCCAAGAAAAGATTTTAATCAGGAACACGATCGGCTAAAAGAGATCCTTCCACAGTGGGTGAACGGTGGGTCGGAGGGAAGCTGGAATTGAAGTGAGAAGTCGAATTAGAAAATCACAATAGTTCATGGAAGAGAGTGTGGTGTGTTAGCTTGGGGTAGTGGCAGTAGACATGGAGAAGAAAAAAAAATGACGGATTTGGCAACAAATAATTTGGAAACGGAATTGACTGGACATCACATTAGAAGTTCTCATGAAAGTGAGGCTCAAGAATGGCTTAAACCATTTTCTAAGAATATGCCATCGTCTACTCCTCATATGATTTCAGTCCAATATATACACTTCTTAATTAGAAATAGGCTACACATTTGTTATGATCCTTACTCTACCATTTTTCTTGAATCGGCAGTAAGCCGCTGTTAACAATGCTAATGACAACTTCTTTCTGAACTTTCTCTATGAGACCATACTCAAACTCTTTAGCCTTGCTGTGTCTGTGGTGAGGCTTCTTCCTGATTCTCTCCTAAGAGGCCACTCCAGGCAACGTCTCTTTGAATACATTGATTTTCTCTCTGTTCCTACTTTCCAAGGCTCCTTGCCTTCCACACTCCACCTTCTAGTGCTTTTCTCTCTTTACTGCACCTTCTAGTGCTTACTCTCTTTACATGTAGTTCTCAGTGGGGTGGCCATCGAATCAGCCTAAATCTAAAGCAAGCCCTCTTACAGTAATTTTTGAATAACTAATAATCAATTTCAGAAATACTTTTGCCGTTAGCCCCCAATAGACCCTTTAAATTCTATCGTTTAATAACGGAGCTTTAAGCCAATTAGGTACTAAGTTTAACAAATCCTTCTTTCAATACCAATTACATTTCTAACTTTCTCTCAATGCATTTCCTTTATTCATCCATTTTACTGAGACTGGCCCTGACATCAAGTGTTCAGTAATTCACACAAATTTTTTTTTGCCATTTACTTTCTTGGAGGATGTATTGAATGGCTATTGTTAGCATATAATCTCTCATTTTCATATTCTTGATTAAGTAATTATGTTAGACTTCCCCCAATAAAATGCATTTGATGTCTTCTGCTAAAATCACTTAAACAGTGGATTGGTTTCACATTCTGCACCTGAGACCTCCCTTCTCCCTCTAGGAAAAAGCATGTTAGCCACAGTCTTGAATATTTATTTCAAATTTCTCATATGCTTATATGCCAAGTGCCCTAAGTCTTTTATTACCTAATTTCTGTTCCCTATCCAATCAGTAATATTTAATATTTCCCAGACATTTTACCTGAAAAGTATTTAATATATCCCAGACTTTTTTCCTGAAAGAATGAGTCAGTTCCTTGAGGTTGGTAATTTGTCTGAAATCCTAATTAACTGTATTTACTTAAAAAGTTTATTTATGGCTGGGCATGGTGGCTCATGCCTGTAATCCCAGCACTTTGGTAGGCCAAGGCGAGTAGAACATGACATCAGGAGATCAAGACCATCCTGGCTAAATGGTGAAACCCTGTCTCTACTAAAACAAAAAAATACAAAAAATTAGCCAGATGTGGTGGTACACACCTGTAGTCCCAGCTACTTGGGAGTCTGAGGCAGGAGAATCGCTTGAACTCTGGAGGTGGAGGTTGCAGTGAGCTGAGATAGCGCAAACTGCACTCCAACCTGGGAGACAGAGTGAGACTCCATCTCCCAAAAAAAAAAAAAAAAAAAAAAAGAGAGACAGTTTATTTACTTGATTGGTGATCTACTTACATAAACATGTAAAGCTATTTAAATAAGTGAAATATAAAGAACGGATTCTGAAACAAGATCAACCATTTTATTAACTCATAAACTACCATGCTTTTAAATTCTAAGAGTTTTTAAAAATTATAACTGAAATATCCTGCTTTCCTAGAAATGACCTAGCAACTTTTAACAAGTCTATAAACACCACATCAATCAGCAAAGCAGGTTGTTCTGTTGGGAAAACAATCTTGATGAATCTTTCATAGCATTTTCAAAATTGGAGTTCATTAAGACCACCAGTTAGAAACATCAGTGTACACGCCTTTGAAGTCTTGTTCACAGAGTTTGGAAAGGAACCTACAAATCCATCTTTATAACAACCTTTCCAAGAGATTCTTCACACCAACATTTGGGAACCATTGATTTAGACTATGCCACTGGACAGATGTAAAATGACCCTGTAATAAGTCACTAGAAACAAAGTAGGATTGATCCATTAATTCAAGAGAGGATTATGCTGCCAATGCCAAGGAGATTTCTACATAAATCACATTTTTCTATATTCCAGCCCTTGTAGCAAAACAGAAAGAGAACCTGTGGAATTATAGTAAAAATAAAACTCTTGTAAAAACCAACTCAAGAGTTATCTTAAAATTTTTGGAATACAGCATCAAAAACTGAATTACACATACTTATTTCATCAAAAAGATTAAAACATGGAAACTCCAATGATAGCTGCCTCTTGAAACCAAATGGCATTGTCTGTGATGGCGTGAAATTCCCCATCATTTAAAGAAGGACAGAGCCACAGAGCTGCTTGCTGAGAATATTGCCTGTAATTCTACCTCTCTCCTTGCCCAGGTTTCATTATTGTGTAATCAAAAAGATATCAAGTTATTCCACTGATGTTTCTTTTCTATTTTTCTGAAATTTTCCTTTTCTTGTACAGGGTGATGAGCAAAATTCTAAGTGCAATCTCACTACATCTGGGAACCACACTTTCATAGAAGAAAAAGAACAATTCCCCGCAATGAAACAGCTCCGTTTTCCCTACGTGTATTTGGAAGTGGCAATTTATTTGAAGGAGACTGGGGGTAACTACAGGTATTCTTTTGAGCCTTAAAATTTGGGAGTTATCACCTACACTCAAAATGATAGCACCAACTTATGTAGAAGGACCAATCTGATGCACAATATATGCTTAATAAATGTTTGCAGAATTAATGGATCAGTGAATGAGATTTGATAGAAATCTACGAATTACAAAAATAAGATGAAGTTATAACTACATAAATATGAAAACAAGAAAAGGGTATTTAAAGATCACAAGTCCCCACAGCATTTGTGTATTCACTCAATGTGTGGAAAATGATAAGGGGGCAAAACTAAATTGCTTTTAGTCGAATGGCAAAAAAACAAAAGTCACAGATAAAAGGCAAACGGAAGTAAGTTGGTTTCTGGTAAAGTTGAAAATTTACGTCCTGAATTTGAGACGGTGAGGTGGAAATACAAAGCTGAAGCTTATGGAAAGGTCAGAGTTGGAGAAAAACATTTAAAATTTGTGTTTAAGTTTAATGTTTGTGTCCCCTGCAATTCATATGTTGAAAATTAATCCCCAGTGTGAAAGCATCTGGAGGCGGGGCCTTCGGCAAGGGTCCAGCCTTCATGAATGGGATTAGTGCCTTTATAAAGGAGATGCCAGAGAGCTCTCTTGTTCCTTCTAACATGTGAAAACACAGCAAGAAGAGGGCCCTCTGAGAACCAGGAGATGGGCCTTCGCTAGACACCAAATCTGCTAGCACCTTGAGCTTGGACTGCACAGACTCAAGAACTATAAGAAACATATGTTTGCCATTTATAAACCACCTAGTCAATGGCAATTTTGTGATAGCAGCTTACATGGACTAAGACATGTATTAATACATGAGAACCTGCCATGTGCAGGATGGTGTGTTAAGCAGATTCATCAATCCTCTTCATTATGTAAACCTTTGAACTGTGCCTGTTTTTCGCCCCATTTTACACGTAAGAAACGGAGGCTTGCTCAGGGTCATGTGGCGATTAGAACACACGTATCACACACAGGCAGTTAAGAACTTCCTTCTGAACATTTTTAAATAGCCAACATAAAACAAGTCTGTTTGACACCAACGTCCATTCTTCATCGATTTTTCCACACCACCACTATTCCACTGCTTTTCTGGTAGAGTATTTTGCAGAGCGGAGTTCAACAGAGTCCAGTGAAGAGACAACTGGCTCTCAGGAGTCCAGGGTTTGGTTCTGTGTGGGCACCTTACAGGGGGCAACACCTTTCTAACATATATTCCACTGATAATTATGGCATGTGAATTGCTGGGAAATAAACATGAGTAACTAGAGGTTCTCTAAGTTTGTAGAAAGAAAGATCATAGTACAAATTCAAGGTAATTAATGCTTGTTTCATGTACATTTTTTTGCATTAAAAATACATAAACCAAGGAGAGCTAATTTAATTATCTCTGTGGTCCCAGCATCCAGGATCTATGAAAGAGAGGGAGGGAGAGTTAATCCCATTTTCTGCTTTCCAAAGTCATATAAATTTTAATGTGATTTCCTACAGGGAAACGCTATTTAGAATATATTGAATATGTCTCTCTGAAAAAGCTTTCCTGTGTGTTTCCCTTTCACCAACTGCACTTAGCACTCCTACACTCTCTTTTGGAGCCTTTGTATCATTCTATGTTTGGACTTTAAAAGCTATACTGTTCCTAGATATTTAAATTTTCTCCTTGTCCACTGTATTTCTTTAATATATAGAAATTTCTTCTGTTTGGGAAACTTCCACCTTATTCCTGAATATGTCATTAATAATATATTCTCAGAAATACACTTATGTTTGAGAATTATTTTTTAATTAAAATGCATTGAGCAACAATTCTATGTACATAAACTGAAACAAGAAAACTTCAAAGTCTATGATTCAGATAATAACAACAGTAGGCCAAGTGTCCTATAGCCCAGATCTGTTATACTTATAAAATATATTTTAATATCTAGTGTTGTCAGAGATATTGGGAAAGTAGCACTCACATCCACCGTAAGTGTGAACTTCAATGAGAAGAGTCACAACTACTCATCCACATCACCTTGAAAATGTGTACAGTCTTTGACCAGGTAATTCCACTTGTAGAAATCTATTTAATTATTATTCTAAATATATATAAAGACATGTGTACTCAGATTTCCACTAGAGAACATTTTAAAATAGCAAAATATCCACAAGAACCATTGAATAAAATACGGTCATGTAAAATATGTAATGGAAAAGAATCTCATAAGTAAGGAAGATCAAATTCGATGAAACACTATACACAATATATTGGAAAGTGAAAAAAAGCAAATTGGAGCATACGTTGTACAGTATATTAAAAATTAGATCTATCAGTACATGTTTGTGTGAGCCTATGTGTATACAGTTATGTCCCACAGAGTGACAGTTTCTCTCTCTTGGTGACAGAGCATGGAGCATTACAACTGCAGAGGGGATCGACCTCATTGTGTTTGTTGGGAGGGCGTGTTCCAGTGACTCTGTGTTACATTTCCGTTGCCATGACACAATAGTACACTGTCATACTTTCTCTGTTTTTTCTCTTTTTTAAATCAAAATAATGAATTTTCCAAAAGAGAGTATGAGAACACTACTCAAGTATTTTTTTCAGAATTGAAAAGTAATCAAATCACTTGTGAACCTTGCATATTTCATACCATGTAGAAATCGTTGCTTAGAAAAATATTATAAAATGGCCATCAGCCTTATAAACAGCTTACTTCTACAAATTTTGATGTAATTTGTCTACAATGAAGAACTTACTTGACACCATGATTTTCTATTGGTATATGCACATGCAGACATACGATTGGACAACAAATAAATTATCCTAATACATTTCCCACTTTCCATTGATTATCTCACTTCTGGTCCAGGGCCATGAATCTAGGGCTATTTATTAGTTTTAACGGATCAATTGACTCTTTAGTTACTTAAAGGCTACATCTTGCTAGCTGTTGCTTTTTAAGTCAGGTAATGATAACTTTGCAAATAAAGCTTGCAAAGAAGGCAATGAGAAAAATGGTTTTTAACAAGAAGGCTCAAGAATTTAAAAGATACAATTCAACATAATTACAGCATGCAATTACAAAATGTCTACTTCATGAAACTGAATAGATTCCCTATCATCGCATTAATGTGGTTGTAACGTAGACTTAAAGTAGGGTTGATATTGAAGATTTAACAAGCGTTCTCACACCAAATCAGCCACGGACTGTCTTTTTAAAAATGGAACCAGGAATAAATGCCTTTGTAATTTCGCTTTTGTTTTTCTGCTTCAGTTTCTACATCATTAAGAGTTTCTAGGCAGGGGGTATTATTGTCTCATGCTGGAGGCTTTTAAAGGTTTCTTTCTAGAACAGCATCACACCTGGCAACTGCTGGGAGCTGGGTTATGACTTCCAGTTTTTATTCTCATTACTTCAGGTCTAGTAGGACAACTAATAGGTCAGGTGGGATATTTGAAATGTAATTTTTTAAATTGCTTTAAGTACTTCTGACCAAAACCCATTAACCTTCATACATCACTACCAGAAAAACAGGAAAAGACTCTTTAGAGGCTTGGCCATCCTGTGCCAGCCAAGTGCTCCAGCCCTGTGTGGTAGACCTGGTGGATCTGTGATAATGAGGAAAATGCCCTTTGTGGATGCTCACATTTCCAGGTTAGCAAGTGAGAGAATAACTTGATTTAAAAGGCAAGCATATTTTTGTTTGCTTTATTTTTTAACAAATTAAGTTTATATCTGGTTTAATTAGCTTATGTAGTAAAAAGATTTGAGGTTATTTTTGTCACGATTTTCAATTATCTCAGTTTATGAAGTAAATAGCTCTGGCTGAAATTCTAAAAGTAAGCATAATTATTTCAGCAAATACGAATGTGAGATTTAAACATATGTGAATAGGAGAGATAATTTGCATATGTGTCATATCCTTTGGTAGAAATTAATATATACATGTGACAGACATGAAAATCTGTACCTTGTTACAAAGTACCTAGGAAGGTGAAATTATTCTCTGTCCTTTCTTGAAGTCTCCTAAATAAAGACAGTGAAGCACCACCCTCATCTGATTTACTGCCCTTCCTATTTTAGCCCCAGTCACTATTTGGGTGAAGGTTCTGAACTAATTCATGGTAATCACATTATAGATAGAGACATGGTGGTCTTCGATGATTAGCTAACAAAGAAAAGACTTAATTCAAACATATAAGAAACAGAACGTAAAGTGTCCAATTATACGTAACTTTGAAACTTTTACTAATTTTTCCTTGCATGGCAAAGTTAATAACCTCAAAGTCTAAAGTGGCGATGTTCTAACTAAAGCAGTTGATAGACTGAACATTTTGTGTGGAAACATAACGTAGACCTCTAAATTATCCATTATGATTTTTAAAATATTGGTGTGATCCTTAGTCTTTTGAATTGAACCTGCTGCCTAACATAAGCTTCTTTAATTAGCTAAGTAGATTAGCAGTCTCTCTTTTATTGGGAGAAGTCCAGTTTTATGTCAGTCGGAACACTGCCTGTATCTAAAATCATTTGAAATAGCTGAGTTAGTCTCAAAAATATTAATACGAACTCTAATACTGCATGCATTATTAATACTGCCTAATGCTACATGCTGTCTTTAATACTTTTTGTGAACAATTAATGAATATTCATAAAACTGAATTGATATGGATAAACATGGATAAGAATCCTGTAAATGGATAGTGCCACCTATAAAATAAATGTACTAAACATTAAAATTAGAATAAATATTTTTATCACAAAATACATTGACATAATATTTTTTAAGTCAAAGAACACTTTAAAACTTTGTAGCTGCAAGGTAATCTCTTAGTGTTTAGTATAAATATGTATAACTGCTGATGAAAGAGAGTTCCAATATAAATAATGAAAGGGATTCCATATTTATTTTTAGTAGCACCAAAATGATTTTAAATTTCAGGTTAAGTAATGAGAAGCAACAAGGCTTTTTAAGAATTGGGGCTGTACAGTGATACACCAAATTATTCTGATTTAGTAATTTTCAAATAGCTTAATTTTTTAAACCATGACAAATTCCTGTGATTAAGCTGACATGCTTAACCGGACAATTAAATGTTTTTCTCTGCAATATAGAATGCCTCCTTTTCTTTTTCTTTTTTTCTTAATTTATTTATTTTTTATTATACTTTAGGGTTTTAGGGTACATGTGCACAATGTGCAGGTTTGTTACATATGTATCCATGTGCCATGTTGATTTCCTGCACCCATTAACTGGTCATTTAGCATTAGGTGTATCTCCTAATGCTGTCCCTCCCCCCTCCCCCCACCCCACAACAGTCCCCGGAGTGTGATGTTCCCCTTCCTGTGTCCATGAGTTCTCATTGTTCAATTCCCACCTATGAGTAAGAACATGCGGTGTTTGGTTTTTTGTCCTTGCCATAGTTTACTGAGAAAGATGTTTTCCAGTTTCATCCATGTCCCTACAAAGGACACGAACTCATCATTTTTTATGGCTGCATAGTATTCCATGGTGTATATGTGCCACATTTTCTTAATCCAGTCTATTGTTGTTGGACATTTGGGTTGGTTCCAACTCTTTGCTATTGTGAATAGTGCCGCAATAAACATACGTGTGCATGTGTCTTTATAGCAGCATGATTTATAGTCCTTTGGGTATATACCCAGTAATGGGATGGCTGGGTCAAATGGTATTTCTAGTTCTAGATCCCTGAGGAATCGCCACACTGACTTCCACAATGGTTGAACTAGTTTACAGTCCCACCAACAGTGTAAAAGTGTTCCTATTTCTCCACATCCTCTCCAGCACCTGTTGTTTCCTGATTTTTTAATGATGGCCATTCTAACTGGTGTGAGATGGTATCTCACTGTGGTTTTGATTTGCATTTCTCTGATGGCCAGTGATGATGAGCATTTCTTCATGTGTTTTTTGGCTGCATAAATGTCTTCTTTTGAGAAGTGTCTGTTCATGTCCTTTGCCCACTTTTTGATGGGGTTGTTTGTTTTTTTCTTGTAAATTTGTTTGAGTTCATTGTAGATTCTGGATATTAGCCCTTTGTCAGATGAGTAGGTTGCAAAAATTTTCTCCCATTCTGTAGGTTGCCTGTTCACTCTGATGGTAGTTTCTTTTGCTGTGCAGAAGCTCTTTAGTTTAATGAGATCCCATTTGTCAATTTTGGCTTTTGTTGCCATTGCTTTTGGTGTTTTAGACATGAAGTCCTTGCCCACGCCTATGTCCTGAATGGTATTGCCTAGGTTTTCTTGTAGGATTTTAATGGTTTTAGGTCTAACATATAAGTCTTTAATCCATCTTGAATTAATTTTTGTATAAGGTGTAAGGAAGGGATCCAGTTGCAGCTTTCTACATATGGCTAGCCAGTTTTCCCAGCACCATTTATTAAATAGGGAATCCTTTCCCCATTTCTTGTTTTTGTCAGGTTTGTCAAAGATCAGATAGTTGTAGATATGCGGCATCATTTCTGAGGGCTCTGTTCTGTTCCATTGATCTATGTCTCTGTTGTGGTACCAGTACCATGCTGTTTTGGTTACTGTAGCCTTGTAGTATAGTTTAAAGTCAGGTAGCGTGATGCCTCCAGCTTTGTTCTTTTGGCTTAGGATTGACTTGGCAATGCGGGCTCTTTTCTGGTTCCATATGAACTTTAAAGTAGTTTTTTCCAATTCTGTAAAGAAAGTCATTGGTAGCTTGATGGGGATGGCATTGAATCTATAAATTACCTTGGGCAGTAAAGAATTTTCACGATATTGATTCTTCCAACCCATGAGCATGGAATGTTCTTCCATTTGTTTGTATCCTCTTTTATTTCATTGAGCAGTGGTTTGTAGTTCTCCTTGAAGAGGTCCTTCACATCCCTTGTAAGTTGGATTCCTAGGTATTTTATTCTCTTTGAAGCAATTGTGAATGGGAGTTCACTCATGATTTGGCTCTCTGTTTGTCTGTGATTGGTGTACAAGAATGCTTGTGATTTTTGTACATTGATTTTGTATCCTGAGACTTTGCTGAAGTTGCTAATCAGCTTAAGGAGATTTTGGGCTGAGATGATGGGGTTTTCTAGATATACAATCATGTCATCTGCAAACAGGGACAATTTGACTTCCTCTTTTCCTAATTGAATACCCTTTATTTCCTTCTCCTGCCTGATTGCTCTGGCCAGAACTTCCAACACTATGTTGAATAGGAGTGGTGAGAGAGGGCATCCCTGTCTTGTGCCAGTTTTCAGAGGGAACGCTTCCAGTTTTTGCCCATTCAGTATGATATTGGCTGTGGGTTTGTCATAGATGGGTCTTATTATTTTGAGATACATCCCATCAATACCTAATTTCTTGAGAGTTTTTAGCATGAAGAGTTGTTGAATTTTGTCAAAGGCCTTTTCTGCATCTATTGAGATAATCATGTGGTTTTTGTCTTTGGTTCTGTTTATATGCTGGATTACATTTATTGATTTGCGTATGTTGAACCAGCCTTGCCTCCCAGGGATGAAGCTCACTTGATTATGGTGGATAAGCTTTTTGATGTGCTGCTGGATTCGGTTTGCCAGTATTTTATTGAGGATTTTTGCATCAATGTTCGTCAAGGATATTGGTCTGAAATTCTCTTTTTTGGTTATGTCTCTGCCAGGTTTTGGTATCAGGACAATGCTCGCTTCATAAAATGTGTTAGGGAGGATTCCCTCTTTTTCTATTGATTGGAATAGTTTCAGAAGGAATGGTACCAGTTCCTCCTTGTACCTCTGGTAGAATTCAGCTGTGAATCCATCAGGTCCTGGACTCTTTTTGGTTGGTAAGCTATTGATTATTGCCACAATTTCAGAACCTGTTATTGGTCTATTCAGAGATTCAACTTCTTCCTGGTTTAATCTTGGGAGGGTGTATTTGTCGAGGAATTTATCCATTTCTTCTAGATTTTCTAGTTTATTTGCATAGAGGTGTTTGTAGTATTCTCTGATGGTAGATTGTATTTCTGTGGGATCGGTGGTGATATCCCCTTTTTCGTTTTTTATTGCATCTATTTGATTCTTCTCTCTTTTCTTATTAGTCTTGCTAGCAGTCTATCAATTTTGTTGATCTTTTCAAAAAACCAGCTCCTGGATTCATTAATTTTTTGAAGGGTTTTTTGTGTCTCTATTTCCTTCAGTTCTGCTCTGATTTTAGTTATTTCTAGCCTTCTGCTAGCTTTTGAATGTGTTTGCTCTTGCTTTTCTAGTTCTTTTAATTGTGATGTTAATTTCAAGAGAAATCTTGGTATATGTATATAGCACTTACGGTATTTTTTTAAAAAATGAAAAAAGCACAGACTAACTACTAACTCAAAGACTAACCTTACCCTAAATACAGTATTTGTTTGCCAGGTGAGTATTGGATTCAAACCAATATGAAACCAGGTTCTAATGAAGTTCTACTATTTTAAAATAGTTGCCATTTACTTTTAAACAGTTTTGTGGAATTTGTTGAATTTTTCAATTGGGCATAATAGTTGTAAGTTAAATATCACCCTAAAATGTAAAGATAATGTCTCAAAACATAAATGAAGACTTTCAAGGTAAATATAAAGATTATTTAAGCTTTGTTGGTGTCTCCCAATACCAAGGCTACACCTGCTCTTCTGAAACAAGCAGGAGGCATCCCACTATTGCGTTTACCAAGAAACACTAATTCTTTAAAGTTTATTTTTTATAATCAAATGTGTTAGTGTCCAGTGGTGTTAAGAGAAAGGATGTGATTTAAGTCCTCTTTTGTAGATTCATAAGGCCAAAAACATGAGTCCTGAGAAATCCACCAATAAAAACAAAACAAATCCCTAAAACAAAACAAACAAAAACAAGCAAATAAACCCCATAAAATCTGCTCACATCATGTATTTTACCACAATTCCCAAATTTTTGACTAGATATAGTAGCTGCTAGCTAACAGTTCAATATTTTGAGCCATACGATTCACAAATAATTTTTGAAAACTCTACAATCCCTTTCTAAGGCTTGCTGACATTTATTTCCTATCTCATGCAAAAGGCTTATTTGCCTTTGCTCTCTTTGATGCCATCCAGAATCCATACCCGGAGCATGTTACACATGGTTCATGGAAATATCCTTTCCTGCATCTGTTTCAGTGCTGCAGCCTTGAATTCATCACCCATGCACGTATCTAGCTTCACGTGTATAAAGTGCTACTTTGCACAGCTCCTTCGTTTTCAAAGACTTTCACACATGTAGGAGCAAACACAAATTCGCACATCTGGAACTCTAGACATCGGCAACCCAGCCCCTTCTTAGTATTTTAATTCACTGGCTCCCACACTGAAGCCCTGCTCTGGTAAACCAAGACCACACCCTAGGCCTTCTTCAAGCTTCTGCACCTTTGCTAACCCCACCACGTTTCCTGGCATGGGGGGTTTGTTCCCATCTATTTCACCAGGTCTGTATCTTTTCCTCAAGCTCTCTCTATATAAGGAAGCCTCACTAATTATATAAGCTTGGGGTGCTCTCTCCTTCCTGTTTATTCTACTAGTCCTTACCCACGTTACCACTACCCTTAACTGTTTCTCTCAATCATCCATGAATATGTGCTGACTACTGCTAGCTCTTTATTTGCATGCCTTTGTTCTGCCAATCACATCACTTCTTTGAGACCAGAAACATTAATTTTTTAAGGGAGGATGGTATCAAACATGGTACCATATACACAGCAGACACCTAATAAATGTAGACTGCTACTTATACCATTCGTTTATTCAAACGCTTATTCCTTGAGACAGTTAAACCCAATATTTATTGTCTATTTTTTTTTTTTTTTGCCAAGGGTCAGCACACTTTAATTTAATGGCACAGCAAGTGCTCAAGCTCTAGTCTTCTGTTAATCTTGCTGAAAGGTATGGCATAGCCTGCTGTTCCAGAGGAGAGGAAGGAGAAGTGGTAGCGAGCAGGCAAGTGTTTTGAAGGGATGAGGGCAACAGCTACTAAAGAAAAATATGACAGATGCAGTAGCAGCCTTCAGCCTGTGCACAGAGTGTGGATCACAATTCTTCAATTCTCTGCTAACAGTCATCATTTATTAATTGTTGACCAAACGAGACTCAAACATTCCAGCTAATTTAGATAAGAAACTGGAATGCAGATGCAAATCTGTTGCAAACTATGCTATCATTCTATAACGACTTCATGTTCTTCAAATGATTTTACATGTATTATTTAATAAAAATTTTATTTACATCAACAAATCAGAAGGAACAAGGCTATATGCTTGGTCCAATCTTGCAGTGAAGAACCTAAAGAAGCATCTAATAAAAGAGAGGAGAGTCTAATATAAGTCTTCTTCACTGGAAGAACCTAAAATACAACCTTGCTATAATTAGACTCTCCATCTAGTGCCAGTTTCCTTTGAACAGGTTCCTCCATCAAGCTCAAGGCTACCATTTATCTAGTCTATGGAAGCCGTATCTTACTGAACAGAAGTCAGGCAATCTAAAGACTTAATGGACATTCCCCGGGTGCCCACTGTGCATTTGTAGGGATGCTTGGGAACCCATAGGATGTGCCTCAATGACTTATAAATTTCAATAGACTGAGATGGCATTTGAAATCCATTCTTCTGGATATGCTATACTTTGGAGAACAAGAAGAATGTTCCTCAAACAATGCAGGCTAAAAAAGTATCTGTGTGTTTCTTTAAAGGTAATGACAATAATAATAACAGAAGAGCAGGGCTGGGAATCAGAGACACTAGTTTACAAACACTAGTTTACTGAAGCTGCTTCACACTAATAACTAAGTTCCAAAATGAGTCAAACAGAAATGGAATGCCGAACAATTAAGATTCTCTCCCCCTAAGCCCATCTCTATCATTTTATTAAAGGCTACTGGGAAAACCCTTACTGAATAACTAATTCTAAATTATATTTGATGAAAACAAATTAATGTAATAATTTTCTTTCTGAAATTAATTTAAATCTCTGTGGATGCTGCAACAAATTTAGTCTTTACTATGCATACAAAAAATTATGAAAAGCCTTATTGCACTCACTGCTTTAGGCAAAGATTCATTGTTTCACAGTCACTGGTAATGGCCATTATTTCAATTTAGTAAATGTACTTTAATCAATCATTTTTGCCTGTTTTCTTAAATATTTAAAATTACTTTGTATTTTGTCAGTAAAGATGGCACACTTGCTGAGATGCTATTGGTTACAATGTGTATTGTTTCCAAAAGGCCATATTTTATTTCTAGAAATTCTTTCCCCTGTATATTTTTTCTCCAGCTTTACTCTTGCCATCGAATTCAATCACAGGAAACACAATCTTCATGCATATTGTGAGGTTCAGGTGTTGTTTTAGTTGATAAGTGCAAAATGAATCATTTGCATTTATAATATGGCTATTTCATTTAAGTGACTACCCATTTTGCTTTAGAAATATTTTGAATTTCTGTTTGTCTACATTAAAATTGTCCTTTTCTTCCAGTTATTCAAAATAATGCAATTAGTAGGATTTAAAAACATATTCAATAAAAAGCACTTTTTCAGAGTTAAAAATCCATTTATATTTCATCTAACAGTAACACAGTAATATGTAAAAATACAAAATAAACTGGAAAAATTAATTAAAAAGTCACAAATATCTTTGATGGTGTGAGAAAAGGAACCATTAGAAATAAATATATTTGAATGTTAATTTCAGGGAGGAGGGGAATGCCTTGTGGCCGGGACAGTGGCCCTAAGAGTCATGTGTCCTATAAATACATACTCAAGGTGGGGCCTTATAGTTGGGGAAGAGAAGAGTGGCCCCCCTCAATTCAACAACCTCAGGACAACTTGTATAACTGCAAGTTAAGTCCTTCAAGCTCTCTTGTTCTCCGTTTACAAGTTCCTGAAATGTTCTGCTGAAAAGACTGTGCAGATGAGCCTAATTTCAGATAAAGATAAAGGCATGGATGACCTTCATTAGGATCTCGGATGCAGTACTGCACCTGTCCCCTCTAGGTAGAGAGGGCGCCAGCGATCCCATTAAGATCCTAAACAGGAACAATTTTTTCCAACTTTTAAAAGCAGTTGGACCAGAGCAATGGCCTTTACCCAGAGATGGAGACAGTCTGCTACAAAGTCCTGTGAATACAGGCCCTCTGAACCTACCCTGTTGAGGATGTGTGAGGGGTCCCCATCTCGCAAAGGCAAGCTTCTCCTAACTTTCCCCTGTTATTTTTGCCGCCATTGACACAGGTGACCTCAACTGACTATCGGCCCCCAAAAATGTGTGGAACAAGCACTGCTTGCACGCTTCTTTCCTCCCTCCCTCCCTTGTTTCTTTCTTTCCTTCTTTCTTCCTGAAAATTCTACACACTTGTGATTCCAGGTTGTGGGCTATGATCACACTGAAACCATAAAGATCCATCTAGTGTCAAAAAGAATATGTGACATATTCAGAAAGGGGTAAGAAGGAAGATCAGGGAGACTTTTTAACAGCACCCTATCGCTCACCATTATATGCTGTTATTTACTAAATTTCATTCTACTTTTTCCTTTTCTCTCTTTTCTTCTCTCTTTCTTATTTTCTTTCTTTCTTGCCATTGATGTTCCTTTTTACTTAGCCTCCCATTTTTCTTTTCTGGTTCTGATCATAAAATCAAACCCTGTGAGCTGGTTTTGTGTAGGCCCATTGTGTCAACAGAAAGGGAGAAAAATGTCTGGCTTCTGACGTGACCCCATAGTAAGCAGGAAAAAGTTAATATAGGATTCAATGTATCCAATTTTCCTAAGAGAATAATTTAAGCATGAAACCTAAAGGAGAAGGAAATTCAAAATAAGTATAAAACATTACGTTAAAATAGAAAAAATAGGTTGAGATTCAAAGATTGAGTCATTGGAAAATGCTATAAATATGTACTTTACGGTTAGTATGGTAAAAAAAAAAAATACATTAAATAAATCCATGTCATTTAATCTATGTTTTGCATTTGTAGTAGTCAACACTGTATAACTAATTCGATTTACCCGAAGGGACCTTTTCTAGATCTAGATACAGCCCATTATGTAAATAAAATTCTTATAAATTTGCCTTGCTTTGTGTTAAGTGGTAATGCATAGAGGACATTCATTTTAGTGTATGAGTGTGATTGGAACTTTATCCAAATGTTCAACAGCTGTCTATATGACTTTACCTTTAAAAGTTTCTGAACTATGTGCCCTAATTCAGAACTCAGAATAGCTTGCAAATCACTACTGAGATAAAAATGTAAGCTTTTGTAGATGGATGGATGGATGGATGGATGGATAGATAGATAATACTATTCTGTACATGATACAATGTTAATTTTATTTGAGGAAGGTCTGAATGAGAAAAAATTAGTATATTTTATTTATTCTAGCTGTGTGTGCTTTCTTCAGTTTCCTGGATATTGATGAAATTATGAGTTCATTTTGTGAACCTGCGTTTATATTTGACGGACATCCGGAAACTGCCATAGCGTCTCCCGCTTTAGAATGCTAATGGCGGCACTGGACACACGCTGGGCTTGTGTCTAGACTCTAGGGGTGTTCAGCACATTATCTGAGGCATTGACCTTCCTAGGCCTCAGCTTCATTTTCTACAGCCTGATAATCACTTCCCTTCAGGCTTAAAGAGCTGTTCATAAAGGTTAAAACATGATGGAATTAGTGTGCTTTCATAAAATCAACAGTGCTAAAAAAAAAAGCATTTCTTTTTAATTTACTATAGCTTATTTATATATCTGGCATGTTTTCACTGTAATTACAGGGAGTTTGCAAATGAAATAAATACTGATACATCATGATTTTCTCAGTGACATGAGAAATGTCATATACATTTTGAAAAAAATTAGTAAGTTTCCAAATTGAAAGAAAATGATGTAGTCTAAATATACTCTCTGATCATCATGATAAAGAATTTAATTCCCACACAGGCTATAGTAAACTCTACCGAAACAACAGGGACATCTACTATTATCATTATCATTATGATTATCATTATGGTTCAGGTAATTGATGAAATGTTTTGTCACTGGTGATACACTAATGATAATTTAGTCAATTGAAATATATATAAAATAATTAAATTAATATAAATACATAATATCATTTTTTAATATGACAGACCATGTGTTACGAAAAAATCATTGCATTATATATTTTATATTCTGATAGGTAGTTTTTCTAAATGTTTTTAAATGACATAACATAACCAAAGGATACAATTGAAACATTCTAGGTAACATTTCCAAACCCATACTCTGTGGTACAGTTTTTGAGACATTATCTTTGTGGTATTTTACTGTGTTGTCAGCACTTGGACAACGGTCCTTGGAGAGGGCTGGGAGTATCCCTGGTCCCACAAGCGAGACACGGCCCCTAGACAGAAATGATCACACTTGGATGTGTCACTTATAATACCACAAAGGATTCAAGAGTCTAGACATGACAGGGGAGTATTGAATAAAGGTAGCTCATTTCCTTAGTCAATCTAGAGAAACTTTGGAAGATAATTTTAGATGTAATGAAATTTTAAACTCCTCATAGTAAGGCTGAACTGTAAATTTTTCTTAGTAGTCTTGATCTGTAGCCAGATAGAAAGCGGATTTTTTTTCTTTTTTTGAAAATCAACAAAACTGTTAAAAAGCTCAAGTGAGAAATAGTCACACTGAACTATGGAGAGCTGTGTGCAAGACACATTATGCTCATCGTGGTGTGTGGAGGTGAGGATATTGCTACAGACAGAAAACACTCACAGGCCCTCTTTCATCTAGGAGACATTTATATCCATTCAACTCTCAAGGCGACTGATGAGAAGTAATATTTTTGTTAACAATCAGTTCTCAAGTTATTCCTAACTACGAAATGAACCAATTTACAACTCTGTATATCTCAGTAATGACTATGTGCTTATTTAACCATAAAATCTATAAAACACACCCACGGACACAAGTAATTCAGCTGCAATAAAGCCCTGGAAATTAACAGAGGTAGTCGATGGAGTAAGGCTGAACTGGATCCCACTCTGATTCAAGTAAATACTGCACCCGTTTGGCTGCAAAGTAACTTTTTCAGGCTCTCTTTCAATTATCTCTCAGTGAAAGGGGACAAATTCCCTTGCCTTGAACCTTGGCTTTAATGACAGCATTAATTTGAATTCTCAGTATGGTGGTTACATTGTGTTGGTTTATTAGACAATAATGCACAGAGTCACTTCATCAACCAAAGTTAATATTCTTTGTATATTTAATTAGATTTGAGAAGAAAAGAAAAAACAGGTAGAAAGTGTTAGATTTACTCTAAAAATAGTTTCACATCTGGCCTGGATAAAATGTGGATAGGGAATAAATTGTTGATGGAGTGTACTGTGGAGAGGTTGGATCATTAAGGTATGCTAGTGAACACAGTATTTCCAGGCTTACAATTTTATGTTACACTATGGTAAAGCCGTGACACTGAAGAAGTTCCTTTAATTGTAGATTATTACAGTTTTACTCACGATAGACACTTAGCTGAATAGCCCATTGAGACAACCCAAGGATACTCTCAGAAGTTTCATGAATACATATGAAATAAATTACAAAAAAAAGACACAAGGTAGAATTTGGAAAATGATGATGACTATTTTAGTAATACAATATTTAAACTGTGGGCTTTAAAAGTTAATTTTTTACATGACTGTGTCCTTTTGTCATCTGAAATGTCATAAACAGAGTTTTTAATGAGCCATATCCAAGTCAAAGTGTGAAGGTATTGCTTACCAACACTCCAGCCACTGTAGACACTGCTCACGTTGCAGAGTAAAATTAATGAATTAAATGCTGTTTGATCTGCTATAAAATAACACCAACTTCTCATTAAGTGTCGCCAAAGCTAAAAATAAAACTTCCTTTCCTCTAAGGTATCATTGTGCTACAGCAGATGTTACAGACTCAGCTCCGTAGAGAGGAATTTTCTGATCTCCCTATCACAGGGTTTCTACAGGATTGCTCTCCTGTGCAGAGCATTTCAGTTTGAGGTTTGCTTTCTTGTACATGAAACCTCACAGCTGAATTTGGTCATTCACGCTGGCTTTTGTTTTGCTCGACGGTTAATTGTCATAAAATTAATATTTTAAGTAGTAGTTTCTTTTGAACCATATAAACTTATTTTCTGGGAGAAAAGGTCAAAATTATTTCAAGGAACTCATTAATAACACGTCAGGTATATGAAAGCCTTTATCTTACTTCTTCTTAAAAGCCAATGGTCCATTTATCAGCTGAACACTGACAGTTTCTATTATTTTAAAATGTTTCCCAAAGTGTTGTTACTATTACCACACTACTACTTCTATAATTTCCACAAAATACAGAAAAATATTACTTGAGAACTTAATCTGTAAGTACTTTTCAAAATGTTTACATGTAGTAGGACCTTCAATTCTCTTCAATTCTCACAAGAATATTACGAGGTTAAGACTATCCAAGGAAGTCAAATTGTCCCTGTTTGCAGATGATATGATTGTATATCTAGAAAACCCCATCATCTCAGCCCAAAATCTCCTTAAGCTGATAAGCAACTTCAGCAAAGTCTCAGGATACAAAATCAATGTGCAAAAATCACAAGCATTCTTATACACCAATAGTAGACAAACAGAGAGCCAAATCATGAGTGAACTCCCATTCACAATTGCTTCAAAGAGAATAAAATACCTAGGAATCCAACAAGGGATGTGAAGGACCTCTTCAAGAAGAACTACAAACTGCTCAATGAAATAAAAGAGGATACAAACAAATGGAAGAACATTTCATGCTCTTGGGTAGGAAGAATCAATATCGTGAAAATTCTTTACTGCCCAAGGTAATTTATACATTCAATGCCATCCCCATCAAGCTACCAATGACTTTCTTCACAGAATTGGAAAAAAACTACTTTAAAGTTCATATGGAACCAAAACACAGCCCACATTGCCAAGTCAATCCTAAGTCAAAAGAACAAAGCTGGAGTCATCACGCTACCTGACTTCAAACTATACTACAAGGCTACAGTAAGCAAAACAGCATGGTACTGGTACCAAAACAGAGAAATAGACCAATGGAACAGAACAGAGGCCTCAGAAATAATGCCGCATGTCTACAACCATCTGATCTTTGACAAACCTAACAAAAACAAGAAATGGGGCAATGATTCCCTATTTAACAAATGGTGCTGGGAAAACTGGCTAGCCATATATAGAAAGCTGAAACTGGATCCCTTCCTTACACCTTATACAAAAATTAATTCAAGATGGATTAAAGACTTACATGTTAGACCTAAAACCATAAAAACCCTAGAAGAAAACCTAGGCAATACCATTCAAGACATAGGCATGGGCAAAGACTTCATGTCTAAAACACCAAAAGCAATGGCAACAAAAGCCAAAATTGACAAATGGGATCTAATTAAACTAAAGAGCTTCTGCACAGCAAAAGAAATTACCATCAGAGTGAACAGGCAACCTACAGAATGGGAGAAAACTTTTGCAATCTACTCATCTGACAAAGGGCTAATATCCAGAATCTACAATGAACTCAAACAAATTTACAAGAAAAAGAAAAAAAACAACCCCATCAAAAAGTGGGCAAAGGATATGAACAGACACTTCTCAAAAGAAGACATTTATGCAGCCAAAAGACACATGAAAAAATGCTCATCATCACTGGCCATCAGAGAAACGCAAATCAAAACCACAATGAAATACCATCTCACACCATTTAGTATGGCGATCATTAAAAAGTCAGGAAACAACAGGTGCTGGAGAGGATGTGGAGAAATAGGAACACTTTTACACTGTTGGTGGGACTGTTAACTAGTTCAACCATTGTGGAAGTCAGTGTGGCGATTCCTCAAGGATCTAAAACTAGAAATAGCATTTGACCCAGCCATCCCATTACTAGGTATATACCCAAAGGATTATAAATGATGCTGCTATAAAGACACATGCACATGTATGTTTATTGTGGCACTATTCACAATAGCAAAGACTTGGAACCAAGCCAAATGTCCAACAATCATAGACTGGATTAAGCAAATGTGGCACATATACACCATGAAATACTATGCAGCCATAAAAAATGATGAGTTCATGTCTTTTGTAGGGACATGGATGAAGCTGGAAACCATCATTCTCAGTAAACTATCGCAAGGACAAAAAACCAAACACCGCATGTTCTCACTCATAGGTGGGAATTGAACAATGAGAACACATGGACACAGGAAGGGGAACATCACACACCAGGGCCTGTTGTGGGGTGGGGGGAAGGGGGAGGGATAGCATTTGGAGATATACCTAATGTTAAATGACTAGTTACTGGGTGTAGCACACAAACATGGCACATGTATACATATGTAACTAACCTGCACGTTGTGCACATGTACCCTAAAACTTAAAGTATAATAATAAAAAAAGGACTATCATCTGCATTTTACAGATGAAAAAATTGAAGCGAAATGCTAAGTCACGTGCACGCAGTCAGTACTTGCCAGAGCTGTCGGGACAATCAAGTCTTATTACTTTGCATGGGCACTCTTCATACCTAAGCTACCAGAACATTGGTAAACTATAAGTTGTATAGGTAAACAGAAAGTACAAAGGATTATTTAAATATCAAAATTGAAGAAATGTACAATTAAAAACTCATGACCTAAACAATATATTATCACAGAGCAGGTTATATGTGATCATTGCCATCTTACTACATACACAAAAAATGAGCACAGGCATAACTTGCTTTATTGCACTTCGCAGATACCCCGTTTTTTTACAAATTGAAGGTTTGTGGCAATCTTGCATCCAGCAAGTCTTTCAGGGCCGCTTTTCCCACAACATGTGCTCACTGTGTCTCTGTGTTATATTTTGGTAATTCTTGCACTATTTCAAGTGTTTTCGTTATTATTATGTCTGTTATGGTGGTTTGTGATCGGTGATCTTTGATGTTGCTATTGTAATTGTCATGAGGCACCATGAACTGCTTCCATATAAGATGGCAAACTTCATCAACAAATGTGTGTGTTGTGACTGCCGCACAGACTGGCCATTCGTCCATCTCCCTCTACTCCAGCCTGTCTATTTCCTGAGACACAATAATATTGAAATTTGCCGGGCACAGTGTCTCACGCCTGTAATCCCAGCACTTTGGGAGGTCGAGGCAGGCAGATCACAAGGTCAAGAGATCAAGACCATCCTGGCCAACATGGTGAAACCCCATCTCTACTAAAAATACAAAAATTAGCCGGGTGTGGTGGCACACACCTGTAGTCCCAGCTACTCAGGAGGCTGAGGCAGGAGAATCACTTGAACCCGGGAGGTGGAGGGTGCAGTGAGCCGAGTTCATGGCACTGCACTCCAGCCTGGTGACAGAGTGAGACTCCATCTCAAAAAAAAAAAAAAAATTGAAATTAACCAATTAATAACTCTACAATGACTCCTAAGTGTTTAAGTACAAGAAAGAGTTGCAGGTGTCTCACTTTGAATCAAGAGTTTGAAATGATTAAGCTTAGTGAGGAAGGCATATCAAAAGCCAGAAAATTTGAAAGCTAGGCTTCTTGCACCAGTTAGCCAAGCTGTGAATGAAAATAAAAAATTTTTGAAATAAATTAAAAGTACTCCAGTGAAAATATGAATAATATAGTGAAATACCTTTACTGTTGATGAGAAAGTTTTAGTGGTCAGGATGGAAGATCAAACCAGCCTCAACACTCCCTTAAGCTGAAGCCTAATCCAGAGCAAGGTCCTAACTCTCTTAATTCTATGTAGGCTGAGAGAGGTGAAGAAGCAAAGGAATAAAAGTTGGAAAATAACAGAACTTGGTTCACACGACATAAGAAAAAGAGCCTTCTCCTTAACATAACAGTGCAAGGTGAAGCAACAGGTGCTGATGTTAGAAACTGTAGCATTTTATCCAGAAAATCTAGCTAGGAGCATTGATGAAGGTGATGATACTAAACAACAGATTTTCAATGTAGATGAAAAGGCCTTATATTGAAGAAAACACTATCTAGGCCTTCCATAGCTAGAGAGGAGAAGTCAATGCCTGATTTACAGCTTCAAAGGACAGGCTGACTCTCCTGTTAGGGGCTGACAAAGTTGGTGACTTTATTTATTTTTGAGACAATCTTATTCTGTCACTCAGGCTGGAGTGTAGTGGTGAGATCTCAGCTCACTGTAACCTCTGCCTCCCGGGTTCAAGTGATTCTCCTGCCTCAGCCTCCCTAGTAGCTGGGACTACAGGTGCATGCCACCACTCCTGGCTCATTTTTGTATTTTTAGTAGAGATGGGGTTTCGCCATGTTGGCCAGGCTGGTCTCGAACTCCTGACCTCAGGTGATCCACCCACCTCGGCCCCCCAAAGTGCTGGGATTACAGGCAAGAGCCACCACGCCCGGCCAGTTGGTGACTTTAAAGTGAAGCTAATGTTCAGATCATGCTAAAATCCCAGAGCCTTTAATAATTATGCTAAATCTACTCTGTTTGTGTTCTATAAATGGACCAACAAAGCCTGGATAATAGCACATCTATTTACAGCATAGTTTACTGAATAGTTTAAGCCCAATGTTGAAACCTTCTACTCAGAAAAATACAATCCTTTCCAAACATTACTGCTCATTGACAATGAACCTGGCCAATAGTGCTGATGGAGATATACAAGGACATTAATATTATTTTCATGCCTGCTAATACAACATTCATCTGCAGCCCATGAACCAAAGAATAATTTTGACTTTCAAGTATTCCAATGTAAGAAATACATTTCTTAAGGCTATAGCTTCCACAGACAGTGATTCCTCTGATAGATATTGGCAAAGTAAATTGAAACCTTCTGGAAAGGATTCACCATTGTAGATGCCATTAAAAACATTTATGATTCATGGGAGGAAGTCAAAATATGCACATTAACAGGTGTTTGGAATAAATTGTTTCCAACCCTCCTGGATGACTTTGAGGGGTTCAAGACTTCAGCAGAGGAAGTTACTGCAGATATGATGGAAACAGCAAGAGAACTAAAATTAGAAGTGGAGTCTGAAGATGTGACTGAATTGCTGCAATCTCATGATCAAACTTCAGCAGGTGAGAAGCTGCTTCTTATGGATGAACAAAGAAAGTGGTTTCTTGAGATGGAATCCATTCCTGGTGAAGATGGTTACATTGTTAGAATGACAGCAAGGCTTTAGAACATTATTTAAACTTAGTTGTTAAAGCAGAGGCAGCATTTGAAAGGATCGATTCCAGTTTTTAAAGAAGTTCTACTGTGGATAAAATGCTATCAAACAGCATCTCATGGTACAGAGAAATCTTCCATGAAAGGAACAGTCAGCTGATGGTGACAAACCTCATTGTTGTCTTATTTTAAGACATTGCCACAGCCACGCCAACATTGAGCAGTACCACTGTGATCGGTCAGCAGCCATCAACATGAAGGTGAGACCTTCCACCAGCAAAAAGATCACCACTTGCTGAAGGCTTAGGTGATTGTTAGCATTTTTTAGCAATAAAGTATTTTTGATTAAGGTATATAATGTATACTGCCATATATAGAAGTAATGCTGTTGCATACTTAATAGACTGCAGTATAGTGTAAACATAACTTTTATATGCACTGGTAAACCAGAAAAACTCACATGACTTGCTTTATTTCGATATTCACTTTTATTGTAGTGGTCTGAAACCAAACCACCAATAGCTCCCAAGTAAACCTGTATTTAGCTGAGGCCCCAAAAAGTGAAACTATTTTCGTACTCTCCAATATTAAATCAGTAGAAGGAACAATATTAAACCCTCACTCTCAATGACTGATTTATCTTTATTGAATTATATTACTATTAGTAATATGTTTAAGGAAATTTAATTCATCATCAGTAAGTTTTGATCATGTGTGACAAGCAGCCTCTAAATGGCTCCTGGTGATCCCTGTGTCTTGCTATTCATGCCTTTGTGTAATCTCCCCCTGGGTGTGAACTGGGTTTATTCCCTCATTTCTAATAATAAAATACGGTAGAAGTGATGGAATGCCATTTCCAATATTATATTGATAAAGGACCACGGCTCCCATTTTAGGTATGCATTCTCTCTGTGTCTGTCTCTGTCTCTCTCGTATGCATTCTCTCTCTCTGGTATGCATTCTTTCTTTTTCTTTTTTTGAGACGGAGTTTTGCTCTTTCGCCCAGGCCGGACTGCAGTGGCGCGATCTCGGCTCTCTGCAAGCTCCGCCTCCTGGGTTCACGGCATTGTCCTGCCTCAGCCTCCGGAGTAGCTGGGACTACAGGTGCCCGCCACCAAACCTGGCTAATTTTTTGTATTTTTAGTAGAGATGGGGTTTCACCGTGTTAGCCAAGATGGTCTCCATCTCCTGACCTTGTGATCCGCCCGCCTCGGCCTCCCAAAGTGCTGGGATTACAGGTGTGAGCCACCACGCCCGCCCCCCCTCCGTATGCATTCTTTCTCTCTCTCTCTCTCTCAGGTATGCATTCTCTCTCTCTCTCTTTTAGGTATGCATATTCTCTCTCTCTCATTCTCTTTCTCTCTCAGGTATGCATTCTCTCTCTCTCTTAGGTATTCATTCTTCTCTCTCTCTCTCTCTATCCACGCCCCCTCCCCAACTCTGGAGGAAGCCAGACGTCATGTTGTGACTAGCCCTATGGGAAGACTCACATAGCAAGGAATGATTCCCATCCCACACACCTATTACCTAGTGTGAACCTGAAGATGACCAATAGGCATGGGGTGGGCACGGAAGAGGACCCTCTCCTGTTCAAACCTTCAGATGACTGCAGCCCTGGCCAACACTTTGACTGCAGCCTCACAAGAATTTTGAGCCGGAAAAACACATCTAAGCTGCATCCAGATTCTTGACTCACGGAAACCAAGTTTTGGCATCATTTTTTTAAATGTAGCAATATAGAACTAATACACCATGCATATATTTCAAGTATAGTATAGAGACAGGCATAGAAACATAAATCAAGTGTAAATACACTTAAAACAGCACACAGTCAAGAATAGCATACTACTACACTAAAGCCGACACAAATTTTTATCCCAAACGATTTCAACTCCTGCCAAATCAGACCAAAAATAATCTTTATTTAAGAATTAGGTCTAATGAAAGATTAATACACAAAAAGTGCTCTTCAAGAAGATGGCACAATGCTTAAAGAAGAGGTTCTATTTTTCACAACTTGGAAACAGCCAAACTCCCCCCACCAATGTAAGAATAAATTCCTTCCTACAACATTCAAAAATTGGCCAAGTACATGCTCCTGCCTTTATAAAAATATAGCCAGGGTTAAAGAAGTATGTTTTGTACAGTTCAATACAGGCTGCATTCTTCTCCTACAGTAAAGGTGATATGATTGTCTTGTTACATTGAATAAATATATTTAGTTGGCAAGATATTTTGATAATGAATCATTGCTCCCACCCCAACAAAATTAATCCCTATTTAATTTTTTTTTGAGACAGAGTCTTGCTCTGTCACCCAGGCTGTAGTGCAGTGGTGCCATCTCAGCTCACTGCAACCTCCACCTCCTGAGTTCAAACAATTCTCCTGCCTCAGCCTCCTTAGTAGCTGGGACCACAGGTGTGCACCACCATGCCCGGCTAATTTCTGTATTTTTAGTAGAGATGGGTTTTCACCATGTTGGCCAGGCTGGTCACGAATTGACCTCAGGTGATCCGTCCACCTCAACCTCCCAAAGTGCTGGGATTATGGGTGTGAGCCACTGCAACCAGCCAATCCCTAATAATTTGTGCTGTATATCTCTTTTCACTATTATCATGAATCCAGCGCCATTTTTCTTTTTTTATATCATCATTTGCTTTTAACATTTAATGTTCAAAGCAGAAATATAAGGTAGATCTCTGTAAACTGAATGAAGTCTAAAAGCTGCTTGTTCAATCCTTAACATTTCTTACCATGCTTGTAGCTTCATAAACAGACAATAGAGTTCATCCCTAGGGATTGTCGTCCAAAAATTACTGCATTCTAAGTAATTAAAAAAAAAAAAGCCCAAACCATGATAAAAGTTTTTGCCAATATTCTAGACAAATAACATTTCAGAGGAAGTGATAAGGATTTATCCACAGAATCTAATGTGACTTTTTGGTAATTTTGTTGGTAAAGTTCAACATATGTTTTGAGCTGAAGTTATGAAGAAATCCTGTTATTCTTGATCAAGGTTATTACTAGACAAGACTTTTTAAATAAAACATTTTTTTCTTCTATAAAATTATAGTAATAATATGGAGATAGTTTAGTGAATGTGATGAAACAGTTTTTGATCCATTTACATTTTGTCTGATGATGTCTAGAGTCCTGCGCTTTCAAAATGCCTAGCCAGGTTCCGAGTGCAGTCGGCGCTCAGGAATGGCACAGCAAACTGGCTCAGAATGTCACTGCAATCTCAGACACCATCCAAACAGGGGAACATTACACACTTATCTGGTTCTTTAACTTTACAGACTGAAATCCTTAAAATGAGAATGGTAATTGTTTCTTAAGATCATCTTTTAGATCACCTTATAGAAGGAAGAGATAATGGCAACGTGCTTAAGAGAATGACCAAGGAATGTCCCCTCAATGAGGAGAAGACATCAGTTTGTGGAAAGAGTAACTTTTAACACATCTTAAAGTTGAACGTAAATATGGCCGGGTGAAGTGGCTCACGCCTGTAATCCCAGCACTTTGGGAGGCCGAGGTGGGCAGATCACGAGGTCAGGAGATCGAGACCATCCTGGCTAACACGGTGAAACCCCGTCTCTACTAAAAATACAAAAAACTAGCCGGGCGTTGTGGCGGGCACTTGTAGTCCCAGCTACTCAGGAGGCTGAGGCAGGAGAATGGCGTGAACCCAGGAGGCGGAGCTTGCAGTGAGCCCAGATCACGCCAAGGCACTCCAGCCTGGGCGACAGAGCGAAACTCCGTCTTAAAAAAAAAAAAAAAAAAAAAATGTAAAATACAATTACTTTATTATAAACTATGAGAGAATGCATAAAGTTGATTATGGGAAACCTACATTGCATGTGAGTACACAAGAGTATTGAGATCTGGAATAAGATAAAAACCAAAAAAACAAGTTAAACCAAAGATAAATTTTTTATTGCTTCTTGAGCTATTTTAAAAAATAACCTGGTAATGATATTTCAAACTTATCCATTTTATTATTTTATTTATTTGAGATGGAGTCTAACCGTGTCACCCAGGCTGGAGTGCAGTGGTGTGATCTAGGCTCACTGCATCCCCCACCTCCTGGGTTCAAGCGATTCTCCTGCTGCAGCTGGGATTACAGGCATCTGCCACCACAACTGCCTAATTTTTCTATTTTTCGTAGAGACAGGGTTTCACCATGTTGGTCAGGCTGGTCTCGAACTCCTGATCTCAAGTGATCTGCCCGCCTCAGCCTTCCAAAGTGTTGGGATTACAGGTGTGAGCCACCGTGCCCGGCCTCAACCTTATCCGTTTTAAAATTCAGAATTCAGCTATTTATATGACCAGCTAAATCTGTAATAAAAACCAATTATTGTAGAAGGCAACAACAAAGGAATTTATTTGGTTTCTAATACAGTATGTAATTCTAAAATCTTGTTGGGTGAGTGGTGCTGCTGTGCCTTAACATTAGCATAAATACAGACAATTTCATTCTGGGATATTTTTAACTATGCTGTCATGATGTTGATATTATTCTTTAAATATGTACTTCTTAGGACAGAGAGATTATTTTGCAGCTTCCTCTACATTTTTCTTTACTCTCGGAAAATAAGCATTATTTATACATAAAATGTTAAACAACATTCACCAGTAAAAGAATGTTTTGTAATTGTCATTCACTAATCCATTACTTCTTCAGGATCATATATTATATCTGTGCAAGATTTTTGAGGATCTCTTAGTAGTATGCGCATACTTATTCTTTTAACAGGCTGCTTAATGATTTGCAGTCATGTCACAGAATGCCACAGTTCTCAGAAGTTTGTAATAAAAGAGCAGATGGTCCTAATTATGTAAGTAACATGCAATAAGAATTCAAAAGGAATCCAGAATACTTCCTATACAGCATATATACATGTGTGTGCATGCAGAAAATAGTGTAGAAAAATATATGTACATATATAAATGTACTTATGTCATATATATGTAAATAAGTGCAATAAATACACATACACACTTACATACACATGTTTGCTCTAAACTGTTTTCTGTATAACAAATCCTTCAGGTTTGAAATATATTAAATAGAGCAGTATGCTCTGTAATGTAGGAATAGATTGCAAAAATAATTTTTTAAACTTAGTATTCCCCTGTTTGGATGGTGCTCTGATATCTTGGAGTATCACATCAAAAGAGAAAGGAGGTCTTATTTGCATTCTTTCTATAGCTAATCATTTACCATTTTAGGAGCAGACAGTGTCATAAATTTAATACACATTTTCATTTCCCAATTAATTATTTAATATACACTTCCATTTCCCGATTTTGTAGAATGAAAACACTTGAACCTTTTGAAATTAACTTTTACTCCAAGATGCTTTTCTTGCAAAAGCCATTGTTAATACTGTTTGTAATGAATGCATTCCATTTTATACTATCTCTGGATTTTAAACTGTAATCACTCAAAAATTTACTCCCACCTACTCATTCTAGCAGCCCCAAAATATTTTAAAGAGTGTTATTTTTTAATTAAAGCAAACGAAGAGACCCAAAATCACAGAGTGGCACATCCTACTGCAATCAGGCATTTAACAGTTTGACTTCAGTTTCTCCTACTTAAACCCTGTTCCTGCAATTAGTATCCCCAAATGCCCAGTACAATGAGGAGATTATTTAAATTTGTAACAGATGAATCAAGCACTGAAGAAGCTGTATAAAATGATATTCAAATTGTAATTTATATGTATTTAAAACAGCTTAAGGTGTATTAAGTTGTACGGTATAAACTACAATAAATGTTAATAAATTATTAATGGTGCATTCAGACAAGAATTAAAGATGGGCTTGATTCAAATAGAATTCCTGCAGGGGAAAATATGCACATTTTATTTTATGATTTAAATTCTGTAGAGAACACAGTTTGATATGCAACACTTCAGAGAATTACAAGCTCTAGAAACAATCAACTTTCATCCTAAATGATAAAAATTAATACAGATGTTATTTTAAATTAAATTTGAAGCATTTTTATAGGCAGAAAAAATAATTATGGAAATTATGAACCTTAAAATACTTGTAATCCACAGAAGATGATGGTTTAAATTGCAATCAACCTGTCATAGTAATTTCTCTCTTTAAAAATATATGTTAAGAAAGCAATTTTGGTTCAGAAAGTCAGTTTTCAGCTCTTTGTAATTTTTTTTCCAAATTAAAGGTTGTAAGATTGATGATTTACAGGTCAAAATGTGAAGGTTCATAAAATACTCAGACTCTTTGGGGGAAGAATTAAAGCAACACAACTGAATAAAAAGGAAAAAAATAGTTAACACCGCAGAAAGCAAATAGTTGTCTAGACAAGAAAATTAAAAACATACACTCCTATCAATGGTGAACTATGACATTCTTACGAATAGAGAACATCAAAATGCTGTGTTATCATAGACTTCATGTGGAAATGCACTTATTTACCACGTGGATTGTATAAAAATTTGCATACAAAAAATGTTGTCTTATAAATACCTCTAAAACATTTACAGCAGTTACCAGGCAAACGTACCTTAAAATACTGTTACATTTGCCTCTGGCGCTATTAAAACTGAGGCTTAAACAAAGCCATTCACAACAGACAGTGCGTTTTAGTCATCAGGGAGAGCTGTGCACCTTTAGCAAGATGAGGGTTCAACAAGCTCACGTCACAGAATCCTGTGGTCTCCGTTCTTCAGAACAAGACAATAAAACCATCTCATATTCGTTTCCAGTTCTCAGCAGCTGAACCTCAACATGGAGTCTGAAACTTAGCATGGGGAAAATTAAATACCGATGTCTGGCCAGATTTTCATTGACTGTTTTTGAAATAGTGGGTAAAATGTGCATGAACCATAGGTATTTACAGACAGCATGCAGGCTTCATAGTAAAGGATGTTGTTACTTTTATACCAAACCGGATTGTTTTATACTTTAAATTTATTGGAAGTTATCTTCAGCTACTAAGACATACAACACATGGGGTGTTTAATATCTAAGCCAAGCACGCCAGGGCTTTGGAGCAAATGCTCTGAAATGCAATGTAAGTTCGAGATGTTTTAGCAGGTGGGCCATTGTGCCTCATTTAACTTCCCTTAAATCCTTGAAACAGGCACACAACAAAACAGTAATTGCTTTAATTACTTTATTGTGTATGGTAAATTAAAATGAAATAGATAAATTTGGGTGCTCAACAAAAAAAATCTCTGGCTGCTTAGTTGTTGGCCATTTCTGGATGTTTGCTAGAGCAAACAATAAAAAATTCATTTCACTAAGTAGCTAATTTCATTTGACCTACATACAACTATATTTATATATGCCCATTCAAATTTACTTTTTTGAAAGGTTCTTTTAGGGAACTATTCTTCTCTCAGTGTTTTACATTTTCTGTCTCCATAAAATGGTCAAAATAATCTGGAAATGCAAAACAAGAATATTACATAGTAATATTTCATTTCCGTACCATTCTTAATGTTTGTGGAGAAGGCCTGTATGCAGTAATACCATTGATGTACAGATACTCTGTAAACAAGGCTTTGTGTGATTGCCAGTGACTCGGTTTATAGTCACATTATAATAAGATAGAAACTGGAATACAAAAGTAAGTTGCTCCTTTAGGTCTACAGACCTCGGCCTTGGTGTAGCTGTGGCTTATGAAAGGTCCATGAATGGAGAAAAGCGTTGTGAGCTAGTGTACATTGTGTATATGTCACCGCATCATTTACAATTGGCCCCTCGCTAGATATTTTGACTGGCCAATATGTTCCTTAATCTATATTTAAAATTTAAAAAACCCTATTTAGGCTTTTTGTTTCATACCAGTATTGCTCTTATATAAGGCTACATAAGGTAAAAACTGTTTCAGAAATAGAATCTTTCAGCACAGAATGCAATAAAACTTACAAAAGACAATGTTCCTTAATAATAAACTTATATTCTATTTTCAGCTACTTTTGTTCAACTAGAGAGCTTATATGTTACTTTTTATTTGAAGATGAAAAGTATTCTAGCCTGGGAGCAGTGGCTCACACTTGTTATCTCAACATTTTGGGAGGCTGCGTTGGGAGAATTGCTTAAAGCCAGGAGTTAGAGATCAGCCTGGGCAACAGAGTGACTCTGTCTCTCTCTCTATATAGATATGTATATACATATCTATATCTATACATATCTATATCTATATATAGAGTCAGTAATATATTTCAACTGTATATATATATATACTATATATATGTGTATATATATATATACTATATATAGATATATACTATATATATAGATATATACTATATATATATAGATTATATATATATACACATACACACACATCTGTCTATCTATAGATAGGCAGAGAGAGAGAGAGAGAGAGAGAAACCAAGGATCTCTCTCTCTGTATTTCGAAAACCCCAAAGGCAGCTGTCACAAGCAAACAAATATCTATGTCCTGAAATAGGTCGCTGTTAGGGAAAGCCCTGTGCTAGCTGGAATGAGGTCTGATGGACCACCCAGTTTCCAGGCTGGGTGAGTCATTCTTTCACAAACAAACCCTTAAAAATAAAATACATTTGTATAAGGGCCCTGCGCTACCTAACTGTAGAAATTTAAAATGCAATCACTGTTAGGGAAAGCCCTGTGCTAGAAGAAGTCAATGTTTATTTACTTTTATTATGACCCATTATCTTTACCAAATAACTTTTATTATAAACAGCCCATGTAAAGCATAGATTTGTTGGAAAGTAAATTACAAAAAGTACCAGCAGAATAAAATGTCAGATAGAAAATTACCAAACTCCATCATTTTCAGTTGTTATATAGGTTATATAGTATATATATTATATAAAATGTTATATATAAAAAACATATATTATGTAAATGTCAGAAAATTACCAAACTCCATAATTTTAAATTATATAGGTTATATAGTATATATATTATATAAAATGTTATATGTATAAAATATATATTATGTAAAATGTCAGAAAATTACCAAACTCCATCTTTTTCAGTTATTATGTTATATATTCTATATGTATTACATAGGTTATATATTATATTCAGTTATATGTTATATAGCTAGATATATAGGAATATATTCATTTATTTTTCATCATCTATCCAGTGACTTATCCTTCTAAGTATGATTCTACTGTCTGTCACAATGAGTACAGGTCTGTATTTCTTGGCTCCTTGCTATCAGTCTTTTCAACAAGTCGCTATCAAATGAATGAATGAACCGATGTATACCAAAATACTAGAATATATATATTCTATCTCTCTGTATTTAGGATCTCTCTCTATATGTATGTATATATATGTATATATATATATATATACACACACACACACACACACATATATCTATATCTATCTATTCTGTGTATATATCCACCATGCCCAGCCAATTATGGTGAGGATATCTATAGACATATAAATATATATATTTATTTGTTTATATATTTTATACATTTATATTTATATATGTATATATTTTCTCTATAGAGACAGAGGGAAAGAGACTATATATATTAGTATAATGCATTTTATAATATTGTGCTTAAAAATGATAATTGTATATATTTACAGGTATCTGAAAGTTACCTTAAACAGCTAGTTGAAAAGGATAACCATAGATGAATATTGCGTTTCTTGGTGCTGAAAGAGTTTTTATTATTTATATATGTTGTAGTAATTTGTGAAACAGACACATAGGCATGCAATGTTGATGAGTTTTTTGTCTTTAAATTATGTCATCCTGAATTATTTGAATAACCATAAAAGAATAAATAAAATGCAGTATAACTTACTGATGGAGCTCTCCCACTTAATAAACCTCATTAACCCACTGGAGATAAAGTAAAAAATATATAATTCTGCTAAAACAGGAAAAGTCACAACAGAAACTGAGAAATGTCTGAATCAAACTAAGTTTCCTCTTTCCAGCTGGAGAGACATACTCTGTGTTCACTTGGACAATGTGTACCAGAGATCAATTCAGTCTATTCATAACTGAAAACGATGGAGTTTGGTAATTTTCTACCTAACATTTTATTCTGCTGGTACTTTTTGTAATTTACTTTCCAATATATCTATGTGTTACATGGGCTGTTTATAATAAAAGCCATTTGGTAAAGATATGGGTCATAATAAAAGTAAGACATTTATGTCTTCTAGCAATCAAAATAATACTGAATATCTTCATTTATTTATCATCATCTTTCCTGCGACTTATCCTTCTAACCATGATTCTAGTGTCTGTCACAACAAGTACAGGTCTGTATTTCTTGGGTTTCTTACTGTCTATCAGCCTTTCAACAAGTTGTTATCAGATGAATGAATGAATCAATGTATACCAGATAGACTGTTATATTCAGAACACAAATATTTGTTTAAAATTATTGTTAGTTTTCAGTAATTCCAAGACTGGACATTTTAACTTCTTTTTCACAATAAGCATCAAGATTAAAATAATTTTGAACTTAGGGGCCAATGCAGGCCAATCACTTGAGGTCAAGAGTTCGAGACCAGCCTGGCAAACATGGTGAAACCCCATCTCTACTAAAAAATACAAAATTAGCTAGGAATGGTGGCGTGCACCTATAATCCTAGCTACTTGGGAGGCTGTGGCATGAGAATCACTTGAACCCAGGAAGTGGAGGTTGCAGTAAGCTGAGATCACACCACTGCCCTCCAGCCTGGGCGACAGAGCAAGACGAGACTCCATCTCAAAAAAAAAAAAAAAAGGATACAGTGGAAAGAAAAGTACTTTGAACTGTGAGTAGAGGAAGTAGAGGATCCTGCAT
Source organism: Symphalangus syndactylus (assembly GCF_028878055.3). NCBI lineage: Eukaryota > Metazoa > Chordata > Mammalia > Primates > Hylobatidae > Symphalangus > Symphalangus syndactylus. The sequence continues at coordinate 154,268,424 of NC_072426.2, read as the reverse complement.
TTTAGTTTATACTTTCTCTGGCCCTGTAATCTTGGACAGATCACTAAACTTGTCTAACCTTTAGTATCTTTACCCATTTTTAGAAAAGAAAAAAACAAAAAGTACAGCAAATAATTACTAATGTACTTCTGCTTCTTAAACTCTAATAAATTAAGTAAAATTTTACCTAATATGAATTATTCAGAAGCCCTTTTCAGAAATAAAGCTATTAGTTAATTCATTGCTTTATTGGTTCAGCAAGAATTTGAGAAGGCTTACCCTACCCTGGGCCCTGGTTTTATATCTCTTTAAATCAAAAGTAGGGGAAAGGGCTAGACACTGACTCCTTTGCACCCGTTGTATTCATGTTACTCCAAATCTTAAGGAACATGTCATTCCACTAGATATTGCTACTGCTGTCACCTTACTTGAGGGAAGCCAGGTGAGAGCCGCACGTACTGCACCGCATGTTCTGGTTCCAGGGATGAAGTATGTTCTATGCAGATGTGTGAAACAAGTGGTTTAATTGTAACACAGGTAAGTCAGGGTTTGCAGTGGCTGACCCTATCAATAAGTCAGTCAAATTAAAACTGATGTTGAATTCCTTGTTTCATTTTATACAGCCAATCTGATTTTAATAATTGGCTGGAACTCCAAAAATATTAAAACACCATCACAAAATGATAAAAGTTTAGAAACCTTTTAGGTTGAGATGAAATGCTGTTTTACTAAAATAAAAAAAAAAAAATGGTAATAATGCTGAAACAGTAAAAAATCAGCCTTAAAGTCTCCGATCTCTTTGGTATGGGATGACAGACGTGTTCTCTTTGGTCAGGTTAAACCCTCGGATGTCCTGCGATGAGCGATTGCATAATTCTAATACTTCGGATTTCATTAAAATGAGTATACCAGGAATAGCCAATAAATCGGCTGGGGAGGAATTAGAAACATTGACAAGTCTGGTTTTAAGATGGAGAATAAACTTATCTCGAATAGCCAATAAATCGGCTGGGGTGGAATTAGAAACATTGACAAGTCTGGTTTTAAGATGGAGAATAAACTTATCTCACACAGATTTGCTGTGCATTTATTCTTGAGCGTATTTGCAATATAAAATGAACTTTTAAACCGTTAAAAGAAATGATTACAAAATCATGAAGTTACATAGCTCAGTAAGGTCACCTCACTTCACCGCATGGTTAGAAGATGTCATGTATCATTGCCCTTAATCACAAACCAGACTCCACTGGATTCTGTGGTTTGCTCATAGGTCAGGCCTGTCATATACCTGAGGTGGGAGTCTTCTCCAGCACAGACGCATTCTATTTTATATTAATGAAATAACCCTGCCTAATAATAATCATGTAATACACAGATGCTCGAAGGAATTAAATGAATGAACTGCTTATTGGTATACTCAGAACTCAAAGCATTTCAATGTACAGCTTTTCATTTGCCCTGTAACTATTTGTTATTTCCAAACACCTCATTCTCTGCGGTAGCACTTTAAAACACATTTATAACGAAATCCTGAGAAGGTAATTCATCAAATTGCAGTGTGAATTGGAAGAGGTTTTATAGCAGTTTTACTAGAAAGAAGAAGTTCAAAAAACCAAAATGAGTAGTACGTTCCAAAAAAAATCAACTTCCCTGCAAAAGAAATCTCAAAGCTCTTTAAAAACAATTGACTAAGCAAATGAGAAGGACATTGTCTGATGAGCTGTGGCTCACTCCAGGCCCCGGATGGTCAAAATGGCCCCACTGTGAGAATTGCAGCCTGCTGGTGTGGGATTCAGGGTATAAATAAAATCCAAGGATTTCTGAAAGGGTTTGGTCTCTTTCTTATGTTTCATTATTTAACAAATGTTCAAATGTAGACTACACATCCCTTGGCCACAATTTTCCATAGATTAGCTTTTAATTTCCAGCCAGTGGTCTTACCTACTGCTGGTCTTAATATTGAAAGTAAACAGTGATTCCGATTGGAATGAAATGTTATGGCAGTAGTTCATACTGGGATCACTTTCTGCAGATGCTTTCATTTTATTTTCTGTTTACTCAACCTTGCAGAGAAGCCAATATTAGTAACATACATAATATAATTCAAGATTTTTTTTGACTGCAGAAACCATTTGAAAGGGTATCAAATTGCATTGAAGGTTACATTTATATAGCAAAATTGCATGGCCAATTTATGCAGAATGAAGGGAAATGGTTAGCTTATATGTTTCATGAGGTATTTGTGTAACCACTCGCCATGTTTTATGAAAATAACACTATGACTGTATTTATATATATGGTTACAAGGGAATTTAATGTTAATGACTAAATCTGTACTTATTTTAAATTCCAGGAGAACTCAAATTCTACCATTTGCAGAGTAATCTCATTTAAGGTATGTGTTACTGGCAGATTTATAAACATTTATATTTTTCTGATATATTATTTTTCCACACTGTAATATTTCCACAAATTTCAAAATACAATGTCTATAGAAAATATTTGACTCTCTACCAAAAAAGTCAAAAGTCCAAAATACAGTATTCCACAGCATACAACATCAATGTGCAATAATATAGAAGAAAAAAATCAATGCTTTAGTAAGCATATAGAGTTTGATTTCATTCCTATATTTTGCTCCCATTATGGAGGTACTTTTATGATTTTATGGAAAAGAAATTAAATAGTTCCATGCCACTAACAATCTCTAAAATCATATTTTGTGATTTGTGTGAAATTTTTTATCTAAACCAATAAGCTCTCCAATAAAGAGAAACTATACATGTATGGGTGTGTGTGTGTGTGTGTTTGTGTAGTGTGTGTGTGTATGTGTGACAGAGAGAGAGAGAGAAACAAAGCAAGAATATTTTCTTCTGTGACTAGCTATGAGTATTAACATTCACCTAAATATTTTTTTCTAAAGATCCACAACCAAGAAGATGATAATATACAATTCGTACTGACTTCTTAAAGACGCTCATTATTAAACCTATTATTTAAGCTGATTTACAAAGTTCTATTTTCACAAACATGTTAAAAACAATGTATAAGAGTAAGACTATTTTCACATTCTCTGTTAGAAACACAAGTAGTAAGCTTTTTTTCTTAAGTGTCTTTTTAATGAATGGTTTTCTTTCATTTTTTTTCTTTTTTAGCAGACAGCATTTACGTGAATTTTATTCTAGAGTTCAGATAATTTTCTCTTTCTTAACAGGTAATTAGTCAAAAGCCATCTGAAACACTAGCAAATGAATAATGTTCCTTCTAAATCTCTCTTCTGAGATTATTAACTGTTTACTTATGAGTATAGATTACCTTTGTAATATTTCAGGACTCATTTAGCCCACTTTCTATTTAAAAACATCCATCATTGTTTTCAAAGTACTATGATAGCATCGTGATTCAATTTACAATTTTAAATAGTGTTATTTTCACACTTTTTCACCAAAGGCACTCAAAGACATAAAGAGAACTAAACGATTCACCAATTGCCTATGTCCATAATGACACAGTGATTATTCCAACTCTCTCATTTTTTCCTAGTTGATATTGTTGTACACTAGTTCAGCTGTGTACAGAAAAAATGCACATCAAATCTTTCTCCATTAGCAAACACTGCACAAAAAGGGTTACAGTTTATCTTTGTGAAGATTTCTCTTAGGAGCTTTTAAAAAAGTGTGAGCCTAGACAGAAATGCATATAGCTATGATGTCTGCGTTCATATTTGTAGCAAGATTCTTCTTAATGTACCTATTAGTGGGAGCTAAACAGTTTGAATGTTGAAAGGGGCATGCAATTGATGTATAGTTCAACAGTCAGTGGAATGCAGAGCTCATTAAATAGAATACATTTTATATCGCATCTTGAGTTGCAGATAGTTCTGAAACCTTGGTGCTTACATATTTCCAACGTAACTATGCTAGTTAAAAATAAAGAATTAAGTCTAAATGCACAAAATCTTTACTCTCCTTCACGTAACTCACCACTCATTAAAATGTGGGCAACTGAAACTTTGAATTCGGCCTCAATATAATGCGATGATTTTATTTAAGGGAGAAATTTGACTGATTTACAGTAGTTATGAATTATAGTCATTTTTAATTAGTGCAAATTATCTTCTAAAAGATGCGACATTACTGCAGATTCTGTGGTGCCAACATTTCTACCCAAACACAGAGGAAAGGGATTGTTCAAAGTTGGCCCCAGGGGGAGTAAATTGGGTTCTTGCCTAGGGCACATATTTTGGAGTAGGCATGGAATTCAAGCACTTACTACAGGTATTGCTGTCCGTTTCATCTAATCACCTGCGGCTGTCTTTGCAGAGCTTCCAGGAGGCTGCAAGACTTCATGCTTAGAAGCTGCATCAAGACATCCTGACATGAGCTGGATATAGGGTGCCTCAGGGCAGCCTTGAAGTGGAGTGAACGTTATTGTGGCTAAATGAATAAAACTAGACAGAAAAACTGTCGGCAGCTTATATAAGGAGCAAGGTGATTCTTGGTGGTTTCAGGCATAAAATTTTTAGGGGAAGTGGTCGCACAGACATAGGATTAGATGTCTATCAAATCTAAGTTGACTTTTTCTCCCACAGTTGCTATATTTTTGCACTTCACAGTGTGGCAATGTTCATCTATAAATTAATCTATTACTTATTACATATTCATGGATATTACATATCTACTGAAACAGGAAATTTCCCCTGGCTCCTTCGAGGGCGGGAACTGGAATGCGAGTGCTGGAGCTAGCCAGCTGCTTTGGCACTGGCAGGGGCAAACTCCATTCACTTGAGCCCTCTGTGCTCAACCCCTGGCAGGAGGGAGTATGCAGGTGAGCAGGTGCAGGAGCCGGGGAGAGCGCTTTTGGGTGCTGGCAGAAACGAACTCCACAGTGGCCTCGTGGCAGCATCCAGGGGGTGCCCATGACTCCTGAAGCCCCAGAATGCACGTTATAGTGCTCTTTTAGCTCTGCCATGTCCATGGACAGCTAAAGCATTAACAGCTCAGTGGGCCCTCTGCCTTTTTGTGTGAGGTGGCTACTTTCTGCCAGCAAGTGCAGAGGGTCAGTGTGACAGCCTTTTGCATCCACACCCGTGATACTCGAGCTCTTGTTCAGTGTCCAGGAAAAATCAGGTTGCACAAATGAATTGAAGGGTGGTGAATGAAGAGGATTTTATTGCTGTTGGAAGTGGCTCTCAGCAGGAAGGGGAGCTGGAAAGGAGATGGACTGGGAAGGTGATCTTCCCCTGAAGTTTAGTGGTTTCCAGCCAGACTCTTATCTGAAGTCACGCTGTCAAGCTGTCCTTCTGAAGGCAAGCTACTTCTCTCCAACATCTGACCATAGTCTCTGACATCCATCTGCTTCTCCTCTTCTCCTTTCTCTGCCAGCAGAGCCTGGGGTTTTTATGGGCACAGGATGGGGGATGGGCTGGACCATGGGTGGTTTTGGAAAAGGCAACATTCGAGTGTGAAAACAGGAATGTATGTTCTCACTTTGGGCTGTGGTTCCAGGCTTGAGGGTAGGACCCAGAATTTCCCTGCCTCCTGTCCCTATCACTATTATATCTTACACATTCATGGATCCTAGGATCATGTATCCATGTAATCCAGTACAGAATCAATCTAATCCAGAACGTTCACTGAAATTATTACCCTGTTACTGATTTCAGTCTTAAAACAGGGGGCAGGTAATACATGTCATTTTTAAGTGGTTATTTTAATGAAAACATGCACTGAATTGGGAATTACTATGTAAAATTTCTGCCACTTTTAGAATTCAAACAAATACAATAAATAAAACACAACAACTTAACGTAATGAAATCACTATAAGTTATCATAGGGAAATAACTAATACTCAAAATGCAAAGAAAATTTTTGATTTTTTTTTCAATGGTTTTGCATCTGACCTTTAGTCCTTTAGTACCAATTTAATAGGTTCAAAGTAACACACACACACACGATATGGTGACTTATCTCTTATCCCATAGCTCAGGGAGCAGCTTTTGTAAACTTAGAGAAGGAAACTCTCTGTGGGTTTATGCAGAGTTAAAGGGCTTATAAAGCTGTCTTAATAGGAACTTTGAAACTAACCATTCACAAACCCAAGAAATGCAAGAATTTTCTCTGTAAAATAGGTGTAGAAGTGTATTGGAGATGACAGTTGTACAGGCTTCCAGCTTGAGGAAAGCAGTTCTTCCCTGGAGCTAAGCATATATTTTTGTTGCTTTTGGAAAAAAAAAAGAAGAGAGATGGGGATAAAAGAGGTGCTATTGTACCTGATCTACACTGACTGAGCTGTTTTAAGGCTTAACATAAAGTTAAACTTACTGTGGTGTGTTTCTCACACTGACCCTTTTATTTCTGGGTGAAATACAGAGTCATCTTTTCTTTCTATTCCCTCTACTACCGAATTACTCTTTCTAATAATTACTATGGTTTAACAGAAGGAATTAGACTAGATAAAACTACCAATTTCAGAGGTTATTATTTATTTTGACATGAGGAAAGAGTTTGGTAAGACATTGAAAATACGAACGTTTAGCATCATAGTTTCTTGTAATAAAGACTCACATATCTAACATTACTCAAAAATATTCTAGGAAAAAATATATTACTATTCACTCTTTCAATCAAGCAGAAAGATCTGAATTTTGACAAATGTCAATGGCCTTAAGTGTTAGACTATAACTTTTTGTTGAAAATCAAGTATTTGAAAAATTATAGATCCTAACAACCATACAAAAAAATAGTAAAAACTAATGTCAGCCACAGGCTAGGCACTTTATTAGGTATTTTCCACATATGACTTTATTAAATTCTCATAACGACCCTTTGAGATAGGCAATATTTATTACAGTATCTGCTTTTTAAAGATGAAAAATCTTGATCTCAATGAAGTGGAATACTTGCAAGTGGCTTTGAAGAAATGTACATTGTGCAAAGTTTGTGTGAAATTTCAAATGGCAGAACACTATCACCAGATTATGCATCAGGTTAAAATAAAACAACAACAACAACAAAAAGACTCACTGGGATTTAAATATTCTTAAACACGGGAGGGAGGGAAAAGGCAGGTGTCACTTTCGGAAAATGTAAGCAGAAATTAGGTAAGGAATGTAATAAGCATTACAATTAGCAACACTGGATTCAACATGCAAGTGCCATCAAAAAACAACAAATAATTTCTTAGTTAAATATAAATTATATTAGAATATTAAAAAAAGATGTCAAAATTCAGTTAGTATTTTGTAATAACAAACACGTTTACAAATACAACAAAGCTCAGGTTGTTAATGTTAACCAATTACAGGGCCAAGCACTGCACATACCAACACCATTTCATACGTTAGCAAAATATCCCAGGGAGAGATACTAGACGCAATCAACAACTAATAATGAGCAAGGGAGAAAGAGAAGCAAGTGGAGGAGGAGGAGAAGAAAGAGAATACATGGCAGTTATGCTCTGCATATGCACACACACGTGCCTGTGTGACCAGGGTGCTTTTAGAGATAAAGAAAAACTAAAGCGCCAAAAAGGGCAGAACAACTCTACCAGAATTAATGAGTAATAATAAAAGCTAATCTGTAGAAAGACAGCTGCATAATATGAACTAAAGGACTAAAGTATTCTTTAGTGGCTGTATAAAAGTATTTGTGAGGGCCAGGTGCAGTGGCTCATGCCTGTAATCCCAGCACTTTGGGAGGCTGAGGTTGGCAGATCACGAGGTCAGGAAGTCAAGACCATCCTGGCTAACACGGTGAAACCCCATCACTACTAAAAATACAAAAAAATTAGCCGGGTGTGGTAGCACACATCTGTAGTCTCACCTACTCGGGAGACTGAGGCAGGAGAATAGCTTGAGGGGGAGGCTGCAGTCAGCCGAGATTGCGCCACTGTACTCCAGCCTGAGTGACAGAGTGAGACTCCGTCTCAAAAAAAAAAAAAAAAAAGTATTTGTGAGACATTAGACATAGATAACAAATGAGAATATAACTTTTGTTTTATTAGAGCAATGAGGAAGTATACAAGAAATGTTTTAAGTGTATACATTCACCATGCAGTTTTACCTTTTCTGCTTCATTTTAATAAAACAGCAGCTGCATTAACAACTGTGAAATTGATTTTTTAAATTATGAAAATTATAAATATATTTATACGATCACTACTAAATTAGAATGATCCCCAAAATTTCAGTGACAAACAAGTAAATATAAAAAGAAAGGTGTTAGAAGCTCAGTTCACATCTTATGTGCAAAATACATTAACTATGATTCGTTGTATTGATTCCTGTCTTAATATACACAACAGTGATCTCAACATTCATTCTGCTAAAGTAATTACTACCAATCAGGAGTCTGGCAAAAATAAGACCATTATATATAGATACATCTGGGCATCCCTTTTTGTGATTATCAAAAGAGCTCATAACTGAATGGTATTCATCAGCCTGTGTTAAGTTCACAGGAACTGTGTTCATTCTCTAACATCCAAGAGGAGCCAGCTAAGTACTTTTACTTTGGTATTACTCATGAAAAAGAGATAATTAATGAACTGATTTGCCCAGCATGTTAAAAACAATGACCACAAAAAATCCTTAGATCCCTGCTTCTTACCACTTATGTTTTATCATTAAAATGATAATAAATAAGATTGGCTTCACGCGAATTCAAAATTCACTAATTGTTTTCTACAACCATTAAAGTATAACAAAATGTTTGGTGCAGATAGACATATTACAACTTTAAAATAGAATATTATTTACATCATCAATATGAAAAGATGCATATTGTCAATTTTCAAGAATCCGTTTTTCTTTTATAAAGCTGCTGTGAACCACGAACTTAATCTTTAAAGATGTTTCAGTGGTAATCTGCTACAGTCTCAATGTTTGTCCCCTCCCTGGAACCACCCCCCGCCCCCAATTTCATGTGTTGAAATCCTGACTCTCAAGGTGATTAAGAGGTGGGGCATTTGGGAGGGTGATTAAGTCTTTAGAGGCCCTCATGAATGAGATTACTGCTTTCATAAAAGAGCCTCAAGAAGCTCTATCACCCCTTCTACTGAGGACACAGCTAAAAGGCACTGTCTGTGGACTGGGAAGTGGGTCCTCTCCTAGATACTGAACTTGTATTTCCCAGGTCCAGAACTGTGAGAAATAAATTTATGCTTATTTATAAGCCACACGGTTTATGGTACTTTGTTATAGCAGTCACAAATGGACTAAGAAATACACCATCATATCTCCTTTTCATTTTAAAAATTTTATTATTATTTATTATAGAGACAGGGTCTAGCTGTGTTTCCCAAGCTGGAGTGCAGTGGCATGATCATAGCTCACTATAATCTCCTGGGCTCAAGTGATCCTCCCACCTCAGCCTTCCAAGTGGCTAGGACTAAAGGTGGGCCTTGCCACCATGCCTATATAATTCACCATCATCCTTCCTCGTGTTTTATATACCACACAAAATCAAATCAGGTAAATTAAAGAAAAGTCTAATGGGAGATGGTTCTTTAACATCTCAAAAGGCAGTGCTTATACAGCAAAAGATATGGTCATTAGACCAATTGAACTTGGGTTCAAAATTTGGCTCCACACTGGAGATCTTGAGCAAGTGAATGTAAGTTTATTCAGTTTTTCTTAAAATTTAAGAAATACTATGTTATTTCTTAACCATAAAATAAAAAGAAATCATATGTACATCTCATTCATTTAGCATTCAATGAATACCAACATCTAGCATGTGCCAAGACACAATTTTTGACACAGTTTTGAACATGGCAAAACCCAGTCTCATGGAACTTATGATGTGGGGGAGAGGGACTGCATGTACATGTGTGTGTGTGTGTGTGTGTATGTGTATAGTATATGTGTATATATATGTATATACACACACACATATATATACTGCATGTGTATATATATACACACAATTTGCATATTTATTATGTTAGAGATGAATGTAATGAAGAAGTCAGTAATGAGAGTGATGGTATTCATGGGTGTTGCAAACTGTCTTTAAATTCTCTACAAATATTAATACTTTTTGTGTTTTCTTTTATCCTTTCCTTTTTATTTCTCTCTTCCAAAGGCTCATAATTGAGATTAAATACACACACATGCACACCAACAAGCTGGATGCTGACTGTGACTATTTTAGTGGATTTCACTGTATTTTAAGAGTATTTTCCTTAGGCTAATTTTGTTCCTCTGTAAATATGTTGCCATTCTATTTATTGTTGCTCAAGCATATTGAGTTTAAAAGCATACTCTGGTTTGATATCCTCCTTTCCGTGTTTACTGATATTTCTCCCTCAATATTTTAGTGTGTGCATGTGAAGGTGTGTAGTTTGTGATTTTTATGAATTAGTTGAATTTTGCACAGAAGAATTAACTTTTACTTCTTAAACAATATTTCTTGTTCTATTAATGTCATTTTCTTTCTCTTAAGCAATGATGCTTATCTTTCACAATGGTCCTCTTAATTTTTCCAAATTTTATCTTTGCTTTTTTAAAATTGTTATTGATGACATCAACCACAATCCTTAATCACCTGAGTTTGCCAATGTTAGAAGCCAACATTGAGTTGATATAATTATAAGAAAAATCCAAACATTATCACTCATTTTAAACTTCACTATTGTGAAGATTAAATTTTATATATATATGTAATTAGAACAGAGTGGGGCACATAATAGGTGCTCAATAAATCTTAATTGCCATCTTTTCTCTAGTATCTGAGCTCTTGCAATAGCCTTCCAACTTGGTTTTCCATTTTCTAACTACCACAGGTCACCTTTCTAAAACATTAATGTAGTCTTATTACTTCCTTTAATGTTTCCTTATCATTTTATCATAGAACACAAAGTCCTTAGCTGGAGAGTCACTTCCAGGTGAAATTATTACCACCCTCACCACCCATTTCCTGTGTTCCTATAGTGATAATGCTATATTACAAATTATCTATTCATTTTATCTCCCTCATTACATTGTGAGCTACTCATAACAGGGAACAAAATTCATTCACTTAGTAGGTATTCAGTAAACATTTGGTAAATGAGGGGCCAGTTGATTGATTGGAATGAGTCAAATATGTGCCAACTTCGGGTTGCAGAGCAGACATGAACTTAAAAAAAAAAGTTTTGAATAACCTGTTTGGTCAAAAGTCTCTTTTGCCCAAAGTTACTTGTTTAAACAGCATATTTTCCTGAAATACTTTGGCAGTTTCAGGTGTGTTTGCTCTAACATACTATCTTTCATATCTACGTGCAGGAGTTTTATTTTTTGAGATGGAGTCTTGGAGTGCAGAGGCTCAGTCATGACTTACTGTAGCCTCTGCCTCCCAGGTTCAAATGAGTCTACTGCCTTAGCCTCCCAAGTAGCTGGGATTACAGTTGCACACCACCATGCCTGGCTAATTTTTGTATTTTTAGTAGAGACAGGGTTTCACCACGTTAGCCAGGCTGGTCTCAAACTCTTGACCTCAAGTGATCTGCCGTCTTGGACTCCCAAAGTGCTGGGATTATAGGTGTGAGCCACCATGCTCAACAGCAGAAGTCATTTTTAACAAGCATTATCATCCTGCTTCCCTCACCTCTCCCTATTTTCCTAATAGATACAAGGCCTTCAAAAGCACATAAAAATCTTTCCCAAGTCCTGCTTTGCCACATTCTCATTTAATTTACACTTCTTCCTCTATGAAGAGCAAAATCCTCACACCAGCATTTAAGTACTTTCCCAGCAAGGTGCTCTGTTTTTTTGAGATTGTGATCTGCTATGACTCTCAACTCCGAGGTTTCGTCACTAGTGACTGTCCACCCTAAATACACCTTGCTTATACCTTCCTCCAACATCTGATGTGTGCTCTTCCTCATGCATTGGTATGGCAGATGTGAGTCTGGGGCACCCATATCTTCCTTCAAGTAAGGACTTCCTGCCTATCCGTGGTCAATGTGATCAGTGACAGTCTCCAGGTCTCAAAAACTTCAGGGACAGCCTCGGCTGCAGAAGGCCACCTAGGCCAAGGTCAAGTCCCTTACACTCCTGGTGATCAACCCAGGAAGAGTCTAAAGATCCATTTTGGCCTAATGCAAGATGCTGTGATGGGACATGCAGGTTCCTGACATCTTGCTGGGTTGGCTGAGGCTTTGTCAGGCTCATGCCATGGTTTAACTCCTCCCACTGTCCAATTCTGCTTAAGTGTGTGTTCCAAATAAACATCCTGAGCCCCAAACCCCATCTAAGCCTCTGCTTCCAGATAAACCAACTGACAACAAATGGTCTTCTGTATCTTCTCTTCTGCCTGCATCATCCATCAGTTCATAGCCACATCATTTTCCAGGTCTCTCTTGACTGATATGGCCCAAGTTGAACCTATTCTAGTCTACCCTACCCTTTACAAGTGCTTCCTACCTTCCAACTCATTTTGAAAAACAGTTTCTTTTATTCTTAGTAACCTTTCTTTCTCTCTCTCTCTCTCTCTCTCTCTGTGTGTGTGTGTGTGTGTGTGTCTTTCACTTATCAACAGAAGCTGTTCTATTAACTTCTTAGAGTTGGGGTCAACTCATTCTTTTCCTTTCTATCCATAGCATGAAATATACTTCTAAGGAAGAAGTACCTAACATTTACTGAATGGAAAGTAACATATTTTAGAGAACACATACACTGATGATTTCTATTTGGTTCCCCCCACTTTTGTATCAGTCATATCTAAGATAATTTGGTTAATCTTAATTTGAAAAAGAAAATAGAGAAACTTTCTATATTTTTTACTATATACAATTTGAGTGATGCATTTTTCTGGAACTTTGATAAGGGAAAACATTTGGAGTTTAGAACTATTTTACATTCTTGTTTCAATATTAGCATATAAACTGAAGCATGATTTTTAAAATCTCAGAACCAGGGGTAAAATGAAATGCCTATTAATGTGAAATCAGCACTAAATAATGTACTAAAATGAAGTCTAAACAAAACACCAGCGAATACATCAATATTTCCAAATTATATTTAACAGAATTGATTGTGTTTGGTTCTGATGTGGCAAGTCAAATTCAGGGCTATCATCAAAGTATGTGTTAAGTTACTAGATAAAGATATTTCAGGTGGCTGTTATGATGAATAAGAAAGGTACACTTAACTCCCAAGTAATAAATCTCACCCTCAAAGAGATGAGATGGCTCACTAATTGCTTCTAACAGAAACAAGCAACTTTTTTCTTTGCTGTTTCATGAAAACGTGGAAGATTATGGGAAATCTTTATTTAGATGTTTGATTCTCACTCAATTCCTTTAAAGCTTTCAGTTAAATCTAGAAATTGTGATGTAAGTTGGTATATATTGAAACCTTAAAAAAGTTTGCAAGAATCCTGGCTTCTACATATATACATGAAATTAAATTAAAAACCTCTTGAAAATAATATAAATGTGTGTACTCAGAAATGAAAATCTACTTCAACTCCCTACATGTCCTTCTCTTGATTAGAACACTACTGTGCTCCAGCTGTGAGAAGTTTCTTTTATTCTTTTTGGAGTTGAAATGCATGCACACACACATGCTTTTTGTCCTTGAAACTCTGTCTCTGATTGCATGTTGTTGAGAAAATAGGAAGTTTTTGGCATTTTTAAAACTGTTGCCTTTTTTCTTCCTTGCTATTTAGAATAGTGTGATATTTGCATTAAACCTTCCTCCTTTTAAGATTAGTAAACTAATATATAATTTTAATCCTTTGGATACCACTTTCTTGCATGGAAAAATAGGTTTTTGCCTGAGATACATAGTTTGCAGATAACCTGTGCGTTCATTTCTTTCTATAAAATACTCTTACTTCAAGGCAAGGTAAGCTTAAAAACGTGCTTAATGGGATAACTGATTAGCTGTTGGTCTTTCTATGGCAGAACTGCCTTTGTATTGGTAATCACTTATTCACACACAAAATTAAAGCTTAGACTAGAATCTGAAAGCTGTGATGAAAAGCCCACCTCAGACAATCTTTTGAGCATATAGAAGAAAAATTTATTTGTTCTCCATTGACACTTTGTCTTTGGAAAAGGAGTAAGGGTCCAGAAATAAGCTAAAAGAATAAATATATTTGATACAGTATTCTATGTAAGAGACTCTCAAAAGATAGGTATTTTTGTTATCTTCACAAACAGTATCCCATGTTTTCTAAAATACTTTACCTGAATGTTGTAGTCCAGAGGAAGTGGAATTTCCCCTGAGATAAGAGCAGACCCACTCTTTGAAAGTAATCCCAGGTAGGAGGATTAGAAAGATAACTTGAAGCTTCATTTCTTTTATCTTATCACATCTTTGCTCCCTCACAGGAGTATAAGTGATAAGTTCCCTTTAAAATAACACCATATTGGAGCTGCACAAACTAAAGCAAAATTTCTGCCCAACTTGTTTTGGGCAACAGGGACAGAGAGACTGTCCCTCGCTCACTCTTGGCAAGTTTATATTATATAACTTATATATTATATAAGACTGACACGCCCTATTTTTTTTTAGACTACGTGCTTGAACCCAGAAAGAGCAGGCCACAGCCAATTTGAAGCGGATGATTTGAATGCTTTAGCAAAGGTGTGTTTTACTGTAAATCATACCAGGAAAGATACAATAATTCCACAATAGCAAGGATTTTTCAGTATGTAAGACTTAGCATTAAGGTAGGAGAGGGTGGTTAAAAGATACATCTCATCCTTCATGCTCAATATTCTCTTCTTTAGAAAGAGCAGCAATTGGGTGGCACAGAATCAGTTCTGAGGTTTACATCAGAAGATGGCCCTGAACTGGAGCCAAAGCTGGCCGGAGAGCTGGGGGAGATTCTGAGCCTCACACTTTTCTTTGCGAAGTGAGATGCTGACTCTATTGTTGGTTTCGTTTGGGGGTTTGATGCTCAAATAAAGCAATACATATGAGGAAATTTACTGACATTGTTTTAAAAAACAAAGTTAATGTATGATGATGCAGTGGAGTGATTCATGAATGGCATTATAAATATTTTAAAAACACAAAAGGAATTAAAAGAGTATACTTGGATGTTAATGAAAATAAAATTTCACTGAGAACAAGAATCTTGGTAAACATCAGCTGATATTAAAAGTTTATTGCTTTTAAAGGAGGCTGAAATGTTCTTTTGTCAAGGTTAATGCATTAAAATGGGGTATAGCATAACATTAATCTAGACAAAACGAATTTTAATGTGTGATTATTTTATAAGCTCTAGGTTGAAATAATTTTTCATCTACATAGGAAAACTGAATAGATTATAAAAAATGTTTAAAAGAAAGAGAAATTTCAGATGTCAAATATGTGGGAAACAATGTCATTTTATTAACCAGAGATAGAAAATGAGGTACATTAGTCTTAGACACTATTTAGAGCAGTTAATTGCTAAGTCAGCAAAACAATCTATTCTACAATGACCTTACTTTTAAAGCAGTTCCATGGCATGAACTCAAGGACATTACTGCAGCAAAGTTCTTAACAAATCAGTCATATTCATTGCATTTAATAATCTATTGGGGCCTTCGCTAGAGTGAACAACCAGAATTTCTTTTAAACTCTTCCATAATTCAGATTTTATCAATGTGGACTAACCCTGTGGTCAGTTAAATCTGAAGTAGTGCAGTTTTTATGTTTTCTGAATATATTGGGCCTGAAAGCAAATATTATTTTATGATATGTTAATAACACAAGGAATTTTACTAGTAATATTTAGTGGAGCATAAAGGTACCTAAGACTCTGTCTATTTGCACAGTAGCAGAACGGATCTAAGAATGATTCCAACCATAACTCTTAGTCAAACACATTAGCACAGTCCATTTACATAGTAGAATGCTCAGTACAGACCTAAGAATATTCTTTAAAGTTACAGTTGGAATATTTCTCCAAAATGTCCTTATAAATGTGTATACATGCCAAGTCTGAAGTATGAATTACAAATCATAATATGTGGCTCTAATTTGTTATCATCTGAAAATAAATTCTAACTTGTAACAGAACCAAAGTTTTGTTCCAATCTAAACTCCCGAGGACCAATTCAAAAGAATGGGAAGCTCATTGTTTCCCTGAAATTATTAGCCATACATTTTAAAACATCAAAATATTCTGAAAAATGTCTGTAGTGGTCTCAACTCTTATTTAGTTTAGAATCTTGGTAGACAAACGTAAGTGCCAAGATGTTCCAGATGACCAGTTAGAATGCAGGGGAGCCATAGAATTACTCTTAATGATGCAAAGTACAAATAAATCCCTACGAAATAAAAAGTTTACAGAGCCAAGGATCTAAAGACTTTTAAGAGTTTTGATGAATGTATGAAATTAAAGTAACTTAAATTTCATTTATTTTAATTTAAATGTCATCATGGACACAGCCATTGGTTTATTTCTGGCAGTGAGTTCAAAATGAAAAAGCTTTTAGAAAATAATACGTAAAGGAGAAGTATCATGCTCCATGAATTTAAAGATCAAACTGTATTGCATCCAGTTTTGTTTTAGATATTAAGTAGTATAATGTGGGATTATACCACATATTACATTACTCAAATCTTAAGGAAAAAAAAGGTTGCTATCTAAAACGTGAATATAACATAGGTACATTTTTCTTGGGGGAGAGGATAAACTTGTAAGATTAGCATTACATTGAATCTAAAAAACAAAAGAGAAAAACTTACTTAGAGATTGTTTGAATCTTGTTTTAAGCATGTCTTTCCATGCTTATAACAAGCATGTCTTTTTCATTATATAGTTTCATTATTTAAAAAAAAAAAAAGCCTAAGTCCCTGGCAATCGCCTTCTGTTTAAAGAAAATCCCCTGGGAGGTGTGGACAGAACTTAAAAATCAGAGTCAATTTCTTCTTAATTCAGAGGTAGAGAACGGATAGGGCATAGTGAGGAACAGGCTTCAAAAGGAACCAAAGCATGAAAGAAAGTCACCTTGTTAGCTGACAGAGAAGTGTGCTTGCCTTGGGGATGGAAGCTTTCTTGAATATTCCTGTTTTAAATGGACACTGTAAACCATAACATCATTACCCATAGGTAGGTCCTAGATGAATCTATCCAAGATATGTCAGACAAATGACAGGATTGCTAGACTTGCTTATTCTTTGGTCACAAAAATCAGGTAAGTGAAACATGCACATTTTTGCTGATTCAAATATTACGATGGAAACTGGCCTTAAAGGGGTCAGGAAACAAACAGAGGAGCTTAAGTGACAGGTACACTCCTGCTTGCTTTTCCAGTTTCTCTGTATGCTCCCATGTTACAATGGACATCAACACCTGTTCACTGAATTTTCTTCCAGAAGTACATGAGGAAGAAATGTGGATATCTGTCTTCGAGACTCCATTAAACATTCAGATTCCCACAAATTTAAACCATTTTACATATCAACCTCACCTTTAAACAATTAAACAATGTTAATTGTTAATATACTGTACTTGAGAATTTTGTAGTTTATTTTATAAGTGATATATAACCTTCCTGCTTTTTGAAAATTTCCACTATGCTGGACTAAATAGTCATAATGTTCTAAGAAAGGAAACTTTGAGTTGCATATTACTTGCCCTTCAAGTAGTACCTTTAATTGCATGATTTACCAAGTCATACCAATATTTTTCTACATGGTTCATATATGCTCCAGTCTATGTCGATCAAGGTTACTCAAGGGCCTCATCTTTTTTCTCCTATATTACTACTGTTATTTTCTTATCGGATTTTCCTCACTTTTCCTCATTGCCCTCCTTCCCTACCAGTTTCTACCAAACTTTACCTTACCGTGTGGTTTCAGCATCTTGAAGATTGTTTGTTTGCTCAAGACATGGTTATTCCTCCAAATAACTTACAAGTAGACAGAGGCACAGAGGCACAGAGGCAGGGAAAGAAAATGGGGGGGAGGGAGAGACAGAGAGAGAGAGAGAGAGAACAAAAAGAACATTCTAATTTAAGTCCCGCTACAACAGAGGCAAGCACGGTGGTGAGGAAGAGCCTACGTTGAGGGTGGGGGCAGGGACAATTAACTTTGTTTTGCTTTGAAAATTTATGAGAAGTAACAGCTAAACGATGATTTGAATAACAGGGTAGATTTGGCAAGATATTCCCTCCTTTGGCAATATGTGGTGATGTGGAAACAAGCTTGTCTAGACATTGGAAGGCTCAGAGGAAAACGTATGTGTTTGTGGATCTCCAAGAGTTTCATGTGGCCAAACCTAAGAGAGCGCAAGGGAGGATGGATCAGTGCTGGCGAGGCTGGAATCAGAGCAAGTTCTGAAATGGTGGAAAGGGTAAGAGAAAAGTAGATGAATTCAAGGGAGATACATCGTCTCGGTGTGACTTTTTGAATATGTAGTGTTAGGTAGGTGAGGGTCTTCCCAGGGCTCTGCCCAGGGCACTTAAGTGAATGAATAAGTAGCACCTTTCCCTGGTTTAGATAAGCCAGAGGGAAGAAAAGGATGGGGGTGGGGGTGGGGAAGATGTTCAAACTTAAAGGATATCTCTTCATCACTTCTGAGTTTGCCTCTCTTTTTCCTTAAAATTCTTTCAGGCAGAGAGCTTCCCATTATCCTGCCAAAATATCCACTCCTTCAAGTTGCTTGCTATTTCTGCTATTGTTAGACATATATTCTTAGTCTCTCTCATGTGAAGAAATAAGCAATAGAGACCAAATTCCTTAGAGAAAGTAATTTTCTTTTTTTTTAATTTTATTATTATTATACTTTAAGTTTTAGGGTACATGTGCACAATGTGCAGGTTTGTTACCTATGTATACATGTGCCATGTTGGTGTGCTGCACCCATTAACTCGTCATTTAACGTTAGGTATATCTCCTAATGCTGTCCCTCCCCCCTCCCCCCACCCTACAACAGTCCCCGGAGTGTGATGTTCCCCTTCCTGTGTCCATGAGTTCTCATTGTTCAATTCCCACCTATGAGTGAGAACATGCGGTGTTTGGAGAAAGTAATTTTCAACTTGAAACCTGGAAACTGTTATCACTTTACTTTGATTTCATCTTCAAGCCTTCACTTCATTTAAAGATGGAATCCAGTGAAAAATGGGAAGAGGTAGTAAGTTCCATTCCTAGCAAGTTCTACTCCCAATGGTTTTCACATCTCAGCCTGAAAGTTGGAAACTATAGACCAGAGCTGTGGCCGGGACATGCATAATAGGTGCTGGACAAGTATTTCAAAACAGCCAGGCTTGGTGGCGGCACACACCTGTAGTCCCAGCCTCCTACTTAAGAGGCTGAGGTGGGAGGATCACTTGAGGCCAGGAGTTCAAGACCAGCTTGGGCGACATAGCATACCCAGTGTCTACCAAAAAAAAGTAGCCAGTCATGGTGGCACACACCTGTAGTCCCAGCTACTCAGGAGGCTGAGGCAGGAAGATCACTGGAGCCTAGGAGGTGGAGGCTGCAGTGAGCTATGATCACTTCACTGCACTCCAGCCTGGGTGACAAAGTGAGAAAAATAATAAATATCAAATATTTTAAAATTAAAATATTAAATATGTGTCCAGCACCTATTAACATATTAAATATTTGCCCAAAATACTTAATATATAATAAATTTATATATTTATTATTAAAATATATAAATTTACATATTTTTACAGTTATTAAAATGAATATATAAATTTAAAATAATATTAAAAATAGGTGCTGGACAAATATTTCTTAAGTCAATGAAAGAATAAATATTCTTGAATAGATTGAATTGGTTGAACACTGTTTAAATCAAATTACATAGTACTGAAGAAAAATAGACATAGATGTTTACCCAATTAAAATAAATTATTGTTCTCAGAAATTTAATCTATGTAATTTACACCTTGCGTATTTTGCCAAAAAATGTCCTATCTTGTAGCTAGTACTCAAAGGGCATTGAAATAGAATAACTACAGAGATTGCTCCTGTATATGGGAAGCTCCCCTGTAAGTTCTTTGATCTTTACTAGCTTTCTTGCCCAAAGAATTTGTGAGCTTTGGTCGACACAGGTTAAAACAAAGAGCTGTCCTAGTGGTTGATAGTTCTTTGATATATGATTGTGCTTTTTTGTAGAAAGAACTCAGATGTCTTTGTCAGAATCTTGTATTAACATACATGCTATTGTCTAAATGTTTGATGTAAATGGGATTTTATGTTTCCCACATTAAAACATTAAAGAAAGAGAAACTCCTGTGGTCAAAATTTAATACTATATGTCATTAATTTTTTTAATCCTCTAATTCAGTCTGTTAATATGACAAAAGCCAAAATGAGAGTTCTCTGATATTTTCGTGACTTTTTGGTGAAAGTATTTTGTCATTTTCACTCATATGATTGATACAGCAACAATCTAACTAGACAAAAATTCCAAAACTTGTAATCGCTGACTTGGTTTTGTTTCTTATTTCAAACCAATATAAGCACTGGATGAAAAAATTCAATTAGGAAAAATGCACAAAAGATAGAAAATAAACATGACAACAAATTATTAGTATTATACAAGGCAGCTTCTACTTTGAAAAACAAATATTACATTGAAAATGTTCAAGTATTTGAGATTTTGCTAATATAGTTATAAAGTATTCTGACATGAATACAAATATATGGAAAATAATATTTAAATTATAATTAATTTAAATATAATTTAAATTATTTCTGCTAATTTCTTTCTTTCATGATATCAGCAACACATTATTAATTTTTCAAATTAAAGCTAATTTAAAACTTTTTGAAGAACAGTATGAGATGATACTACTTACTACTCAGCACAGATGCTGAAGCAAGTAAAAAAAAATGCAAGCTAATGTTTCTATTATCAACATTTTACAGAATATTCTACATTTTGCATAAAATTACTATTCATATAGGTAATGTTAAGGCTTATATTTTCAAGTATTATTTTTCCATGTAGTGGTTTTATATACAACTGCTTTTTCCCCAGACTAAAAGTATCTTCCCATCATTTAAAGAAGTAAACTTTCACCTTTTTCATGAAGCCCTTTCAGACTGACCAGAGGAAAGCTACTAGGTTCTCAATTTTCTCTCTCTCTCTCTCTGTGTGTTCTTTCTTAAGAATTATAGCCCTAGTAATTCATCTGCTTGTATCTGTACATGCTTTCTCATTCTATAAAACACTGACATCTAAATTTACCATCCTTTTATATTTTAGTCTAACGTTGCTCTTTAAGTTGTATATATATTGTGAGCTTCTGCTGGTCTTCCTGTTTTAAGTAACACCTTCCTAACAGGTAAGGGTGCCTCCCCCAGTAAAGCTTAGCACAATGCACAATGTCCCAGGAAACCAAATGCGCATTCTCCCCGTCTCATTTTAAAGATATGGCCACAAATGAGAAAGAGGATATCCCTATGCATTCTATATTCATCTTGTTTATTCTTACTTTCTCAGTGTGATAGATTGTGAACCTGCTTACTTAAAGATAAGGGATATGGGATCTGTAAGATGAAACATCAGTGGATCAATTAAGGCTATTTAGCTTAATGGTGAAACAGGTAGATGAGCTCAGGGACATTCAAGGGGCAGTTTCATGGCTTAGAATCTACTTAGATTGCCTCGTTTCCATCGTCCTGGCTAGCATTAAAAATTATGTGACAAGGAAGGATTTTCTTTTTTTTTTTCTTTTTTCTTTTTATTTATTTTTTTTTTTTGAGACGGAGTCTCACTCTGTCGCCCAGGCTCGAGTGCAGTGGCGCAATTTCGGCTCACTGCAAGCTCCGCCTTCCGGTTCACGCCATTCTCCTGCCCCAGCCTCTCCGAGTAGCTGGGACTACAGGCGCCCGCCACCACGCCCGGCTAATTTTTTGTATTTTTAGTAGAGACAGGGTTTCACCGTGGTCTCCATCTCCTGACCTCGTGATCCGCCCGCCTCGGCCTCCCAAAGTGCTGGGATTACAAGCGTGAGCCACGGAAGGATTTTCTTAACTTCATCACACCTTGTAATAAGAACTTACATCTTTTGCAGGTTTTAGATATTTTATAATAATGTGCCTTGCTTATATTAGGTATTCAATATTTGTTGAGTTGCATTAAATATTGCACACAGACAACACCTGTTGATGGCTTCATTCAAGTTCCTAAATTCTAGAATATTCATCATTAACAATTTTGCCGGATTTATTTTTTGAAGAAATATAAAATTATACTTTTTAAACATTACACATATAAATGAAAACTATTCTTTCATATTTGAGATCCTGATTTTATTACTTTTCATAATCCCTAAAATAACCTGTTTGACAGAGTAATTTTGTGGGTTTAGCCACTTGAGGATCTAAAATTGGGATGAGAACATAAGACATAAAATGTATAATTGAGTAGAGCATTAAGATAAGCCTATTTGGGTATACGTTTTTTAAGTTAAGCAAAGACGATCAAACTTACAGATAAATGAATTATGTATCAAACAGTTTCACTCTCTGACCTTACCAAACTGAATGAAAAAGTAAACAGTCTGTCTCCTTTTCATTAGCTAAAATAAGCAAGATTATACTTTTTAAATATATTAAAGGCTAAGAGTTTTTCATATATTGGAAAAAATTAAATGCTTAAAGTGTTCAAATTGCTTAAAGTGATGCATTTCATTTGAATTTATAAAAAATGCAAGTATATGATGCATAGCAATAAATACTTAATAGTTCTCTCAAGGAATATACATTTTGAGTTTCTTTTTCTAAGAAAATTTAGGTAGAGACCATACATTTCAAATAAGTTAAAAATCAACCAATTCAGGATAAATTAAAATCATATTTCCTAGAAACTATATACCAATAATGTAGAAATATAAATGCTTCATCAAGTTAAGGTATGCAATTTGAATGTAGTTCAGACTTAATAGCACATATTTTAAATATCATTACAGATATCAGGATAAATGCATAAAAACCAGCCATACCACCACAAAACAAACTGGGGAAGCGCAGGATCTTTTAATGAAATTAAAATGATTTCTAAAAATGTGAAGTTGTCCGGGTGCGGTGGCTCCGCCTGTAATCCCAGCACTTTGGGAGGCTGAGGCGGGCAGATCACGAGGTTAGGAGATAGAGACCATCCTGGCTAACATGGTGAAACCCCCATCTATACTAAAAATACAAAAATTAGCCAGGCATGGTGGTGGGTGCCTGTAATCCCAGCTACTCAGGAGCCTGAGGCAGGAGAATTGCTTGAACCTGGGAGGTGGAGGTTGCAGTGAGCCGAGATTGCGCCACTGCACTCCAGCCTGGCAACAGAGTGAGACTCCTTCTCAAAAAACAACAACAACAACAACAACAACAAAGTTCATTTATATTTCACAATCCCCTTATATTACAACATAACTGGCTGGCTAGTTTTCTCACGTGTAAAGCTAGCTTGATGTTTTAGTAACTATGTTATATGTATTATTAGATTTAACTTCTTGTTCAAATGGTAGCTCCCCACCCTTCAGCAATGTGAGGGATAGAGAAGAAAAGTGGGAGAAAAGGATAGGACGTGTATACCCAGATTCATGCTCAACTGCATCCCTGAAAGAATGTTAACATCACAGAGTCTGTAAAATAGGAAAAAAGTATGTTTGGACCAAATGCTGTATTGGCCAAGTTCAGTTTAGTTATTGTTTATATGGATTAGTTTATGGTTTGCAGGAGGACGTCTCAGATATTCAAAGACCTTTCTGGCAGATGCTTCGTCCTTGGAGGTTTGGCTGGTGCATCTACGCCATGGTAATATGTCCTGTAAAACTTCTCACATCATCTCCTAATTAATTACAGAGGCATCGTTCCACCACATCTCTACCTTACTAGAATACCTTCAAGAACTAATCTTTGGATCTAGCCCGTACTGGTTGTTGGGCAAATATTTGCTGGATTAATTGTAGTTATACTCTCAAAGTGGGCTTGTTTATGTACTTTGATAAGTGTCAAGGCGCATTTCATAGAAGTATACATGCACACACAAACCCAAATATATATGTCAATCTAAGTGATGTTAAGATTGTAATATAAAAAACTGCTTTCTTTCTTTCATTCTGCATCTCCTTTATTCTAAACTTTAAAAGAAAATTTTTCCTCTAGACCTGGTTGCTTCGCAGAGTGGTTTAGGTTCAAATGTGAAAGCAATGTTTTGAAAAATCAATTACTCTAACATAAAAGATTACTATCTATTTCCGGTAATCATCCAGCACATTGTTACCATTTTTATTTTCTGTTTATGCTTTAAACTTTTATTTTAGATTCAGGAGGTACATGTGCAGGTTTATTACCTGGGTATATTGTGTGATGCTAAGGTTTTGGAGCCCTGGATCTCATCACTCAGGTACTGAGCATAATATCCAATAGTTAGTTTTTCAACTCTTTTCCCCTTCCTTCTTGCCCTGCCTACTAGTTCCCAATGTCTATTGTTGTCATCTTTATGTCAATGAGTACCCATTGTTTAGCTCGCACTTATAAGTGACAACATGCAATATTTGGTTTTATGTCTCTGCATTAATTCATTTAAAATAATGGCCTCTAGCTGCATTCTGGTTGTTGCAAAGGAAGTGAATGTTTTCTTTTTTTTTATGGCTGTGTATATTCTATGGTGTATATGTGCCACATTTTCTTTATCCAATCCACCATTGATAGGCAACTAAGTTAATTCCATGCCTTTGTTATTGTGAATAGAGCTGTAGTGAACACACAAGTGCATGTGTCTTTTTGGTAGAGTGATTTATTTTCTTTTGGATATATACCCAGTAATGGGATTACTGAGTCAAATGGTAGTTCTAAGTTACTTGAGAAATCTTCAGACTGCTTTCCACAGAGGCTGAACTAATTTGCATTCCTTTCAATGTTGTGTGCTTCCTTTTCTCTACTGCCTCACCAGTATCTACTGTTTTTTGACTTTTTCAAAGCCATTCTGACTGGTGTGAGATGGTATCTCATTGTGGTTTTGATTTGCATTTCTCTAATGATTAGTGATGTGCAACATTTTTTCATGTTTGTTGGACACTTGCATATCTTCTTTCAAGAAGTGTCTATTCATGTATTTTGCCCATTTTTTAATGACTTTTTTTTACTTATTCAATTGTTTAACTTTCTTGTAGATTCTGGATATTAGTCCTTTGTTGGATGCATAGTTTACCAATACTCTCTCCCATTCTGTAGGTTGTCTGTTTACTCTGTTGATAGTTTATTTTTCCATGCAGAAGCTCTTTAATTAGGTCCCACTTGTCAATTTTTGTTTATGTTGCAATTTATTTTAAGGACCCAGTCATAAATTCTTTCTCAAGGCCAATGTCCAGAATGGCATTTCCTAGGTCTTCTGGAATTCTTGTAGCTTGAGGACTTGCATTTAAATCTTTCATCCATCTTGAGTAGATTTTTGTATATGCTGAAAGGTAGGGGTCCAGTTTTATTCTTCTGCATATAGCTAGCCAGTTGTTCCAGTACCATTTATTGCATAGAAAATTGTTTCCCCTTTGCTAATTATTGTCAGCTTTGTCGAAGATCAGATGGCTGTAGCTGTGCAGCTTTATTTCTGAGCTCTCTATTTGATTCCATTGGTCTGTGTCTGTTTTTATATAGTACCATGCTTTTTTGGTTACTGTAGCCTTACAGTATAGTTTGAAACCAGGTAACATGATGCCTCTGGTTTTGTTAGTTTTGCTTAGAATTGCTATGGCTATTCTGGCTTTTTGGCTTCATATAAATTTTAGAATTATTTTTTCTAGTTCTGTGAAGAATGACGTTGATAGCTTGATAGGGATAATGTTGCATCTATACATTCCTTTGGGCAGTATGGCCATTTTAACGACATTGATTCTTCCAATCCATGAGCATGGAACGTTCTTCCGTTTATTTGTGTAGTCTATGATTTCTTTCAGCAGTGTTCGGCAACTCTTCAGTGTCACCATAATTATCATCATTTTTACATGAGAAAATGGAGGATATATAATGTTACTGGAATTTACACAGATAACAAATGGCAAAGCCTTATGTTGCGCAGTATTGTTACATTTTCCATGGCTTCCATTTGAAGAAAGAAGGAATTTCTCTTATAACAATAAACATCTATTACAATAAGCACTCCACTAATTTTAGCTTACTTATTTCCATGTGACAATTAGCAAGTCATCTTATATGATTGGATTTAGTCGTTTCATTATTATTATTTTTTTTGAATTTTTTGTTTTGTACAGAGGGCTCCATTGACAGTTTTGATGGAAAAATGTATTGCTTTATTTTCTATCTTTTGATAGTTTGGGAAGGATAAGGTAATAGTTGTTTTGTTAAGGTCAAATGGAGTAGAGTCAGGAGCTTTACTGTTTATATGGAACTTAGACACATTGCTTACCAAGTGGCGGGTGGTGTTAAGAGTAGGCATAAGGTCTTCTGCTTTCTAGTCCAGTAGCCTTTTTACATCATCATATTACTTTTCACATTGTGTACCAAACTCCATATTATATTAACCGAGAAGGCATTGAAAGGTCATAAATGCACAGCCCTGTCATAAATGGTGCCTTGAATGAAGTAGGTTGCATTTTATTGTAATCAACTGAGTCTAGAAACTTTCATATAACATGTGAGTTTTAATGCTATATATGTCTATGAAAGAATAATAAAGAACAATGCTCGTTCTTATTTTACTGGGGTTAGCGTGGGGCCCCTTTTGTCCCTTAATTTCCCTAATTAGTCTCGATTGTGTTCTCCGTCTACGTTAGCAGGCCAAGATAGTATCTGCTTTATTGCCATGGGAGGAGAACTTGCTCTTACCGAGCTTTATTAGATACTCCATTCTCTCATTTAGAATCCTATTAAGTTTCCCCTTGGCATTTTCTAAATCAATTAGTTTTAGCCTTACCCTTCTTAATATGCTCCTTTTGGAGGCTCCTAATTTTAGTCCCTAACTCTGGTATTTGTAGTTGCCTTTCCTTTTTCTTTTGGGCAAAGATTTCAATCAATTTTCCCTGCAATACTGCTTTGCTAGCATCCCACAGAGTCATATCTGTGACCTCACTGTTATCACTGTCTGCTAAATATTCAGCCCATATGTCTTTGAGCTTTTCCCTAAACTATTGCTGCTGAAGGAAGTAATTATGACTTTACCATCTTAGCACTCCCCTGTTGCTTTTCAAGAGAAATAATTCCACACCCCAGCGAATCATTGCAGGGTCCGAAACTAGAATCTTGTCAATAGAACAGCAACTTTGCCCTCAGTCTCTAGTGGGAATAGAAGAAAATGGTTCTGGAAAAGGAAGAAGAGTTTAGAGAATAAAATGTGAGTTGTGGCCATGAGCATACTTACTTGTTTTAAAAATCAATATAGATGATTAATAGATTGTGTGGTTGCAAAGAATTAGAGAATGATTACATTTTACTATCATGAAGTGCACTCCCACCACTATTAGGGGATTGTTTTGGTAATTTATCTAGATATTTATTTTTATAAACACACAGATAAATTACATGCACAGTAAGCCATTAATTCTATTAAAATAATTTTTTTTTTTTTTTTTTGAGACGGAGTCTCGCTCTTGTCGCCCAGGCTGGAGCGTAATGGCATGATCTCGGCTCACTGCAACATCCATCTCTCGGGTTCAAGCAATTCTCCTGCCCCAGCCTCCCAAGTAGCTGAGATCACAGGCGGCCGCCATCACACCTGGCTAATTTTTTTGTATTTTTAGTAGAGATGGGGTTTCACCATGTTGGTCAGTCTGGTCTTGAACTCCTGACCTCAGGTAATTCACCCACCTCAGCCTCCCAAAGTGCTGGGATTACAGGCATGAGCCACCGCACTTGCCCTAAAATAAATTTTATAAAAACTAGAGGGAAATACATAAAACCTTAGTTTTAATTTTTAAATATATAGTAGGATTAGTTATGGGCCATTTTAATTTTTAAGTTAGTAATTTTCTAAATTCCCTGCCACAATCATATATTTATAATCAGAAAGAAAGTTTAAAAAGCATTAATACCTAAGTACTGAAGTGTTTTAATAGATTGTGCTTTGTGGGGGATGTACAAACTAAAAATTTGTTTATCTTATGGAGCTAAGAAAATTTAGTCAATCTTTGCAACAATATCAACTGTGTCTACTGTGTTTCCAGTCAATACACTGTTTTTTAAGTGTGTTTTCTTGTTAAAATAACGCCTTTTCTCCATATAAGTTAAAGTAGTTTTAAGTAAATAAATTAAGACAAGTATATGGCAATAGCAGCTAGTGTCATGGGACTAGAAAAACAACCGCAAAAAATTCTACAAAAGACAAGCCTAAAAATATACATACATACGTGCTTAAAATTCAGTGATGAATACAGGAATGTAATTATTGCTTTCTAAACAGTTTTCAACATAGCATGTAAAAGTTGAAGAAAATAATTCATTTTTCAATAACTCATTAAATACTAAGTGCCAGAGTTTTGTAGGAATGTGACATTGGAGATGTAAATGTGCAGGACATGCCATGGACTACGTGTGTTCCAATATTTCAGTGGCCGCTACACACACTGCTGGCCTCTGCAGGGAGCATTCTCTACATGCACCATTCCCCTAGATTATACTTAGCATAATAAGAAAGCATCCAATATAATCAGAAGTAAACATATTTCTTTTCTAATTGTTTGGAATGTTGAATCATAAGCCCTGCAGGTTAGACAGTCTTCAACCGGTGATAGGACTGTAAAGCACCATAATGTTCTCTATGCCTAAGTTGTTTCCATCTGTCATATTCACCAATGCCACTTCTACTTATTCTCAATTCTCCTGTTACATTTTATGGCATCCTGAAAGGCTTTTACCTATGGAGCTTTAGAATCCAAAAATGATGTTGGTTTGTAAGTCTCAAGGATACTGAGAACACAATTATATGAAAGTTCTAGGAGCATGTAGCTTTTCCGTTCGTTTCTCATGTGAATGTCAGGGGCAGAATGATAGATGAGGACAGCGGTCATCTGATTAGTATCTTGTGAGAGGCACCATATTTCCACTACTGCCTCTTCCAAAATTATGATCTTCATTGGTCTTGGCAAGAACCTAAAATTTGTGTCCTAATTACTTATGAGGGAAACCATTAAGGACAATGGAATTTACTTTTAATAAGGTACAAAATAAAGAAAATAAATTAGCGTTTTTCTACCACAGTATATGGCAGGTATTTTTCACTTCATATGTACCATGTTTGTTCAAGCTTTATCAACGCATGACGAACTGAATGGACATAGTATTTATTAGCTTTTATCTAAAGTTACAGATGTTAATATTTAGAGATATTAGGAAAATGGTACAAGGACCCACAGAGCTATAAGTATCAGAGCTGGAATTTACAATCTATGGCTGACCTCTCAATACTATAATATTTCCACATGTAACATGAAACAACCTATTAATTTATCTCACAACATTCATTTAATATTTAATATTTACTCAATAAGTATTTAATGTGCATATACTGGGTAGCCTGCTTTTAGAGATAACAATTATATTAGATAATGTTAAGAGCTTACTATAAATCCATACTCAAGTGCTTTGCCTGTATTATCTCATTAACTTTTCAGCAACCACCTCATCTATGAGGTAGATGTGATTATTATTCCTATTTCATGGGTAAAGAAACTTAGGTATGCATTAAAGAACTTGGCCAATGTCATACAGCTGGTAGTCCAGTCCATGTAGCCTAATTCTAGAATCCAAACTCTTTTTTTTTTTTTTTGAGACAGAGTCTCGCTCTGTCGCCCGGGCTGGAGTGCAGTGGCGCAATCTCGGCTCACTGCAAGCTCCGCCTCCCGGGTTCACGCCATTCTCCTGCCTCAGCCTCCGAGTAGCTGGGACTACAGGCGCCCGCCACTGCGCCCCGCTAAATTTTTTGTATTTTTTAGTAGAGACGGAGTTTCACCGTGGTCTCGATCTCCTGACCTCGTGATCCGCCCGCCTCGGCCTCCCAAAGTGCTGGGATTACAAGCGTGAGCCACCGCGCCCGGCCCTAGAATCCAAACTCTTAATCGCAATAGTGTATTATCTTTAAAAATTAAATGACATAGCTTCAAAATATATAAAGAAAAATCTGGCAGGAGCATAAGAAAAATGGACAAAATTATAACCATGGTGAAAGATTTTAATATTCAAAAATTTATAAATCAAGCACAACAGAAATCAGTAAGTATATAGAAGATTTAAATTACAGTAAGTTTCATCAAATTGATAAATACAGAACTCTGGATCCAACATTTGGAACACATACATTCTTTTTCTAGCACACAGAAACATTTAAGAAAAAAGGTCATGTCCTAAGTCTCTGCTGCTCAAATTCTAGTCCACAGACAAGACTGATTCATGAATGCCTGCTAACAATCCATAACAAAACAAGTTCGGAAACTAAGAGTAAGCACTGAGAAAAGTTTTATCACCCTTTGACACTGTTTGACATTCAGGAGCACAATCAGTGTGCAAACGTGATTTGGACTTTATGTATTATGTGGGAGTATGTTACTCAGATCAACAATTTATGCCAGAAAGTCAATTAATATATTGCTTTCCTCATCTATATATTCTTTTTTTTTTTTTTTTTTTTTTTTTTTGAGACGGAGTCTTGCTCTGTCACCCAGGCTGGAGTGCAGTGGCGCGATCTCGGCTCACTGCAAGCTCCGCCTCCCAGGTTCACGCCATTCTCCTGCCTCAGCCTCTCCGAGTAGCTGGGACTACAGGCGCCCGCCACCATGCCCGGCTAATTTTTTGTATTTTTAGTAGAGACGGGGTTTCACCATGGTCTCGATCTCCTGACCTCGTGATCCGCCCGCCTCGGCCTCCCAAAGTGCTGGGATTACAAGCGTGAGCCACCGCGCCCGGCCCATATATATATTCTTACAATTAAAAAATTACATGTGATTAGAGAAATGTAAATAAAATCAGAATGAGGCATCATTCACCCCAGTTAAGATGGCTATTGTCAAAAAGACAAAAGATAACAAATGCTGGCAAGGACGTGGAGAAATGGGAACACTTATACACTGTTGGTGGGAATGTAAATGAATATAACATGGAAAACAGTATAGAAATTCACCCCCCCCCCAAAAAAAAAAACAACGCAACTACCACTACTGGATATTTATTTCAAAGAAAATGAAATCAGAATATCGAAGAGATATTTGCACCCTTATTTTTATTGCTGCACTATTCACAGTAGCCAAGATATGGAATCAACCTAAGCCTCCATCATCAGAAAAAATGGGTAAAGAAAATGTAGTATATAAACACAGTGGAATGCTATTCAACCATCGAAAAGAATGAAATCCTGCCATTCTCTGCAACACGATGACCCCCGAGGATATTACGTTAAGTGAAATAATTCAGTCACAGAAAGACAAATATTTCATGTTCTCAGTCATATGTGGGAGCCAATAAAAGTTAAGCTCATAAAAGTAGAGAGTAGAATTGTGGTTATGAGAGTCTGAAAGGTTCAGGGGAGGGCAAGATAAATAGAAGTTGGTTAACAGATACAAAATTAAAGCTAGATAGGAGAATGAATTCTGGTTATTCTATAGCACAACGGGGTGACTATAGTCAGCAATATCTTATTATATATTTTCAAACAGAAGAGAGGATTTTGAATGTTCCCAACACAAATGACAGATGTTTGAGTTGGTGGATATGCTAATTACCCTAATTTGATCATTACACATTGTATACATATATTCAAATATTACCCTAATTAATTACTCATAATTAAGATTTGTGAATTATGTAATGGCCATCTATTAATTTTGAAAATATTCTCTTCGTGTGATAATATGAAATAAATTATACACAACTGTTACCAAATGTATAGATATCATGAGTGTAATTGACAATATCCACAATGCAGAATCAATAATGTTTTCGCAAAATAACAAACCAGTTCGGTCCAAACATTTTAAGCATAAGAACTGGGCAGAGGGCATATTATCTATTGTCTCTGGTATTTACTTGAAGGTAAAGAAGGAATGCCACATATTTATTAATGGCAGACATTACTAAGGGACAAAGACAAACTTCAGAGAGTAAGAAAGGTAGAGTTTCTACAGATTCCTATGACCATGTACCATAATTTCACAACCATGACAAGGAAATAGATGATGATTTCAATATTGTGTATCTGTGAAAAGTTATCAATAAACTGTTTTTGAATATGATAGAATATTTTAAAATTTTATCTTCCAAAATTATTTTCTACCAAAAAATGAAATTTCATGAATACATATAAAATTCATGAATACAGAATCCATTTTTTCATCAAAAGGTAATTTAAATTTATCCATAATTTTACAATATAAATTATTGGAATTGGGTACTGATGACATATTAAATGTAAAGTTGAAAAAAAAGCATCACTTGTTTCATTTCAGATAGAAGCCATGAAATGAACATTCTGAACGTGAAATCTCTTCCTGCATTCCTAAAAAGTTTTGAGATTAGTTTCTCTATATAGTGATTTTATAATATGTCCATAATTTCTTTCATAAGCCTCCCTTTAAGAGGTAGAGGTTAACTCCATCACTTTTGGATTGGCCTTCGTAATCTGCTTCCAAAAAAACACAATATGGCAGAAGTGATGGTAAGTGGCTTCTGAAACTAAGTCACAAGAGGCATTGCATTCTGGGGGAAGCCAGCGGCCTCATAGTGAGGACGCTTAAGCAGCACGATGGAGAGGCCCCCTTGTGGAGGAAGGGAGGGCCTTGCCAGGAGTCTTTGGTATCCGAATCTGACATTTTAGAACAACATCCTTCAGCCTTCCCAAGCCTTCAGAGGAAACAGCCCCAGTCAAAACTTTGACCATAACTTTATGAAAGAGATCCTAAGCCAGAACCAACCGCCTGAGCTGCTCCAAAAATCCTAACCCACAGAAACTTTAAGTTCACTCTTTGAGATATTACATCTTTGGGCAATTTATTATGCAGCAGTAGATAGCTAACACAAGTGACCCCTGAATAACACAGGTCTGAACTGTGTGGGTCCACTTATACATGGACTTTCCAATACATCTACCACCCCTGAGACAACAAGACCAATCCCCCCATCCCTCCTCTGCAGCCTACTCAACACGAAGATGATGAGGATGAAGACCTTTGTGATAATCCACTTCCACTTAATGAATATCAATATATTTTCTCTTCCCTATGAGTGTCTTAATAACATTGTCTTTTCTCTAGCTTACTTTATTGTAAGAATACAGTATATAATGCCTATAATATATATCATATGTGTTAATTGACTGTGTTATCAGTAAGGCTTCTGGTCAAGCGTAGGCTATTAGTAGTTAAGGTCTGCGGGAGTCAGAAGTTACACAGGGATTTTTGGCTGCAGGGTCATCAGCTCTCCAACTCTCTGCTTGCTCAAAAAACAACGGTATACTCTATGATGGAGTATTAATAGAGCAAAGTATATCAATAGTTTAAATGCATGTTATCTCCTGAGAGTACCATGGTTATAAATCCAACCTAGATTAGCTAAATTTATACGCAAGAAACATTAAACCCTTTAAATATACATGATATCTAATCAAACGGTGCCAAAGGTACTTAAAATAGAAACTTGCTATTTCCTTAATTTTAGTTTTGTTATGATACTAGAATGACAGTTATGAATTTAATAGAAATTATTTACATTAATCACCTTATGTGAAATTTTAGTGAACCATAAATTCAGTTTTCATAATTCTTTTCTTTCTTCCATTATTATTTTGTTCTGATTATATATCCTGGAATGTAAATTTCTGCTTGTTGAATACTAAAATGGGTTTGAAATTGTATGCCTTTTAAAAATTTTATCTTCATAGTAATTTATTAATTTACTGCATTTACAAAAGTATAAGCCATGATAGGAAATTTAAAAGAAAATGACCCTTTGATAAGATAATTTGAGAAGCACTATCATAGGCCATAAAAAGTAGACACAAATTTAAAGTTTAAATTTTATATATATACATTCTATAACTACAATTGAATTAAATAAGACATCAATGATTTAAAAGATAAAAACAAGTAATATCCTGCTACATAACACGTAATTCGCGGGAAATCATTTAGTCATTGAGGAATCACTCATAACCGATTACTAATAAATCAAGGCTTGTGAGATCTAGAGTAAGGCAGTGTGTGGAGAGAAATTTCCCATGTTAAATGATTATACTGGAAAAGATGAAAAGCTGAAAATTAATTATGTAAAATAAGAGGTTCAAAAAATAAAGTTAATCAAAAGAAAGTAGAAGTAAGGAATGATATCTGAACAGATTTAAAAAGAACATTAAAATTTAATAAATAGCTTAATAAAGTCTTGGTTTAATATTGTTATAATAATTTTAATTATTAACTATATTAATTATAGCATATTATAATTATTAATATAATAGTTATTATATTAATTACTAATAATAACCTATACCTTTGAATAAAGTCTTGGTTTGTTGACAAATTTCATAGAATTCACAAACCTAAGACAAGTCTAATTATTTTTAAAGAGAAAATACCTAAGCACTATTAGGAATCAAAATGTACATTTCATTCGATAAAGGAGTGGTTTTTAAAAGGTAAGAGAATATTTTGTGCAGTTTCATGTCAATACCTTTAAAGACAGGCAAATTAGAAAACCAAAATCTAAAAATATATGAATTGCCAAAATAGACTCAAAGATTTGGAAACCTAGAATATACCTACACTCATTGGAGAAATTTCATCACTATTTAAGTCACAACATTAAAATCTCAGGCTGGGAGAGTTTAATATGCCAGTTCCACAAAATATTCAACAAAAAGATAGTTTTCATCTTGTGCAAACCCTTCCTAAGACTTATAAGTTTAGTGTAAAGCTGATACTTATACAAGAAAGGACTTTATGAAAATATCACATTATAGGTCGTTCCCACTTGTAAACATTGATGCTAAAATCCTTAACAGAATAATAGCTAAATGAAATCAGAATTGTTTTTTGAAAGATAGTGTGTCATTGCCAAAAGAGTTTTATCCAAGAATTACAATTAGCTTCTGCATTTGAAAACCTATTAGTCTAATTTGCCATATTAACAGAATAAATTAGGTCAATAGATGAAAAAAATGCAATCCACAAATTCAAAACCACTAAAGAAAATACAAGTGAAAAGAGACCTTTAAAAACGGACAGCAGATAATTTTAGAAAGCCCCAAAGCAACACGTTAAATAATTAAAAAATAGTAAAAGTTTTTACTTTAATATGAGGAATAAGAACATCTACCATCAACCACTTCTATTCAATATCCTGTAGCTTCTGTTCACAACAACAAAATAGAAACAAAAATAAAAGTTCCAAGTTTTGGAAAGAAATCAAAATCATTCTTATTGAAAATGATAGCACTATCTACTAATTATTAGAATTAATTGTTAAGATTTCTGGATACAAAATTAACATAAAAAATGAGTTGCATTTCTAACCACCAGTAACAGGAAATATTACATATATAATGCTATGCATACACACAGTATATACACACAGGTACACACATGAACACACATGTACATACAAAAAATATCTAGAAGGAAAAATTTTACGATGCTAAGGATTTTATGGAGAAACTTATTTTCTGAAAGACAACAAATTATCTAAAAGGTGTCTATTTTCCCCAAACTTACCTATGGATTACACAATGTTCAAATTAGCATATCAACAGGTTTGATTGTTTGTTTGTAGTACTTGCCAGGATGATACAAAATATACGTGAAAAACAAAAATCCCAAGAACAGACAAATAAAATTATGGCAATTAAGAATGTGGTATTCATGCTAGAATAAACAATTAGACCAGTGACAGAGAACAGAGAATTTAGAAACAGATCCAAAGATATTCATTCAACAAACATTTATTGAACGTTTGCTTGTGTCAGGGTTAGCGGTGGGTGGTTGGCACAAGCCATTGAGTCAAACAAGCAAAGACTCTGGCTTATGTTCTACTGTATCACAGCCACTTGACATATGGCACTGTGGGCTTTGAGGAATAGCGTGGGAAGTGTGGAATGTTGGATTGTGCTTTGCCAATTTCCATTTGAAAAAGGAAGAAAGACGAAACCTGATTTTACCTCACACCTTATTCTGAAAGCCATTCCAGATTTAAGAAGTACTTACGTATGCAAGGCAAAACTTTAAAGTTTTAGAAGAAAATATAGACACTTATCTTCGTGATTTCAGAATAAGAAGGAATTACTTCAAACACAAAGCTTATTAATCACAGAGGAAAATAATGATAAATTGTATTACTTTAAAATTAGCAACCATTGCTTATCAAAAGGCATCATAAAGCAAGTGAAAAGACAAGCTACACATTGGTAAAAAATATTCTGAGCAAATATACTAATATAAGATTAACATCTAGAGTACAAAAAACTCCAAATAAATATTTTAAAAAGTAATTAAAGAGGGACAAAATAAATGAATAAAAATTTTATAGAACATCAACACAAATGGCCAATATATGTTACGATACTGACTTTAATTATAGTCAAATATTTGAAAATTAAATCCATAGGTCAGTAGCAGTTCACATTCACCAGTTTGAGATCAGAAAGCAACACAGAAGGCTTCAAAGTCTCTGGGTAATGGTTTATATCATAAGCTGGGTTGTAGAAACACTTTTTAAATAATCTGCTTATATATTGAATCTAAGCCTTTAACTGCATGATAAAAATAAAAGTCAGATATTAAATATGTAAGAAATTAAGTAAAAACCAAAAAGAACTGGGTTAAAAAACAAAGATGCAGACATAAAAACTGGCTATGGTAAAAATGATGATGATGCCTCCAAGTCACTTATAATTTAACAGATGTGTTTACATTTATAAAACTAAAAGGAAGTTAAAGAGTTGGAGATTTAAAAATTGCTGTGAGGCCAGGCATGGTGGTTTATGCCTGTAATCCTAGCACTTTGGGAGGCCAAGGCGGGCAGATCACGAGGTCAGGAGATCAAGACCATCCTGGCCAATATTGTGAAACCTCATCTCTACTAAATATACAAAAATTAGATGGGCATGGTGGTGCATGCCTGTAATCCCAGCTACTTAGGAGGCTGAGGCAGGAGAATTGCTTGAACCCAGAGGCGGAGGCTGCAGGGAGCTGAGATCACGCCATTGCACTCCAGCCTGGCGATAGAGCAAGACTCCGTCTCAAAAAAAAAAAAAAAAAAAAAAAAAAAATTGCTTTGAAAATGGAAACTGGGGTCTGATTATTTCGTGCTAACATGTTTGCTTTTAATAAAGAGGTGGAATTTGAGATTGGTCTTGGAGACTGGGTAGGATTTCAACCAATGGAAGTAGAAGGAAAGCTATTTCAGGTGAGATTTGTCAGTGGAAGACTGTCAACATTCATATCCTACATAATCAAGTTATGCAAACATATCCTCCT
The DNA here is from genome assembly GCF_028878055.3 of Symphalangus syndactylus. Classification (NCBI taxonomy): domain Eukaryota; kingdom Metazoa; phylum Chordata; class Mammalia; order Primates; family Hylobatidae; genus Symphalangus; species Symphalangus syndactylus. Next base: position 154,231,099 of record NC_072426.2, on the reverse strand, counting down.
TATACAGGATCATGGGGGTAGTCAAACGGTAAAGGATAGACATTTAAAGAAAAGGAGATCTGGTCAATAGGCAATGAGGAGCCACTGAAGATTTTTTAGCATCTGAATAACTAAAGGTGATATTTCCTCAAGATAAATCTGGCAGTCATATGAGGTTAAGATTGAGTATATGTGAACTGGTGCCAGGAAACTAGCCAAAGAACAACTACAACAATCTGGAAGTGATAAAAATAGCCCAAACGAGGGCATTATTCACGGGACATAAAACCAAGTTTTGAGATTAAACTGGCAAATGTTGATAACTCATTGGATGTTGGGGATATAAAAGCCCAATCAATAAAAACTGAAAAAAAAAAAAACAAAAAAACTAGGCTCCTCAGAAAAGGTGACACCATAGCCTTCAGTAAATCTAACTGGAAAAGACTGGTGGAGAATTTCATTAGAGAGAAAATGAGAGATCAGAAAACCGTGGAGTCATGGGACCCATCCTCTAGCAGGCATTAAGGTAGTACCATTTAGATCCAATCTGGTGGCCCACAGAATACAGAGATATGCACAGATGTCTATACCTAGAGGCAAGAGGATGAAAGGGTATAAAGGAGCATGGGAGGATAGCAGGGGGTGGGGAAGGATAAGGGGAAAAGAGGGATACAGGGATGCTAGAAGCACACTTGGCTACCAAATAATTTTATCTTGAGCTGGCTTCTTTATAGAAAACTAATTCATGATAAGATGAAAACTAATTCATGATAATATAAAAACTATGATAAATACAACCTTCTAAATGTCCTTTTTTTTCCTAGAAATCATAGAGCTTTAATGATTAAGATCCTTCTGTACACATCACTTCCCTTGAGGATATTAAATTAGTAATTTCTGTTTGCTTTTTCAGTTTCTAGAAGAATCTGGAAAGTTCTCAACAGATAAATCTCACAAAAGGAATTTCAAGAATGACATTAATCCATGAACAATGACAAAAAAGCAACCAACAAGAAACACAAGAGAGTGGCAGGAGATGCAGGAAATAATTTCATCTCTTCCAAGGAATATCTGGTTTAGAGCTGCCTTGTTCTTTGTACGGTTCCTCTATTCAATCTGTTTTAAACTTCTTTCCTGATGATTACTGATAAGAGCTTAGGAAAATTCCTCCATCTGAAGAATCAAAAAGATATTCCTGGTGTGTGGATCTCTCTTTTCAAATGTCTACCTTTGTACATACAGATTAATGAAAACTGTATTGTTTGATGGCTACTAATGCCATTAAAAGAACATTCACAAAGAGATAATATTGAAAATGTCTCTAGTGCATACAATAATATTCTAAATGAGTGAAAAGTTGTCATTTTTACCTGAATCTAATTGCTCTATAGTGAATTGCTACAGTTTTTAGTTTTATATAAATTAATGTGTTATTTAAATAATTTTCCAAAAGAGCTTGGGTAAAAGATAGCTTTACAATTTTATAGAGGAATAAAGCAATGCCCAGCAGCTTCCAGGATATTTATTAATTTTGATTTCCGGTTGCTTTATTTTGTTTTTACTTTCTTACATTTCTACGGATGTTAGAACACTTTCAAGGTTCAAACACATAGCTTTGATATTCACTAAATAATATAGATGATGTATTAGTATATAAATTTGTCAACTAATATTTTTGACATATAAAACTTCTGACGCACTATCCTGAAGTCAGATTAGTGGTTCTGGTAAAGTCTATGAGCTTATGAGCCCTGACTCTCCATGGCTATTTGACTTCCACTGAGACGACAGAGTGCCAGCCACCAGGCTCTTTCCTAAGCACAGAGCATTCCCCATGCCCCTGACCGCAAGAAGCTCCACGTGCATTTCTGTGTCGAAGGCCTCACTAGTGGACGTAGAGGACGTTCTTTTGTTTCTTGTTTAGTTGTCACTTTCCTCAAACATTTCAATTAAGTGTTATTTAGAACTCTCCTAGGTTTTGGAGAGTGTATAAACTTGGGTTTTTTAAAGATCTAGTATTCATTAGAAAATCTAATGCCTATGTAAATCTATTCATCTTCATTTGATCATGGCATATTTTCAAACTACTTCTAGGTATTAAGACATGATCACCACAATTTTATTTGAAGATAAGAAATAAAAGTTATTTTATAAGATGTAAAACAAAGTAATTTCTATTTATTAATTAAATTATTAAATTATTAGCATTCATTTAATAAATACCTTAATAGATAAGCATTAGTTTATTGTGAGTATAATATATATACTCAATAGTATAATATATATAACAATAGTATAAGTATATCGTTATTTTCTAAAAATGAATCACCACCATATAAATGAGATAAACTGTCCTCTTTTGCTATAATAATTATCCCTACTCACTTTAAGAATATAATTTTTTCTTCAGCTCATTAGGACTTGCCAATTTATGGAGATTTGAATTCTTTCTGGAAATTATCAAATTTTTCAAAAAAGGAAGGATGTCCCTTTTGAGGCAGAGTAAATGTTGTTTTTCAGAGTAAAGAAAATTTTTAAATCTCACAATAAACTAATGCTTATCTATTAAGGTATTTATTAAATGAATGCTAATAATTTAATAATTTAATTAATAAATAGAAATTACTTTGTTTTACATCTTATAAAATAACTTTTATTTCTTATCTTCAAATAAAATTGTGGTGATCATGTCTTAATACCTAGAAGTAGTTTGAAAATATGCCATGATCAAATGAAGATGAATAGATTTACATAGGCATTAGATTTTCTAATGAATACTAGATCTTTAAAAAACCCAAGTTTATACACTTTTTATTAATATCATTTGATAGAAAAATTTACTTATAACTTTTTCAGAATATACAAGACATTCACCTTTTCCCCTTAGGAAACAAGATTTTAAATTGAGCACATGGATGAGAACAGAGTAGAATTATTGTTGATGATAAGAATATTTGTCATTACTGATATGAATATTTTTACCATTCATAAGTAAAATGTCAACAGAATGTCAATTACTTCTCTGGAGAGCAAAACCTTTATGAATGATGAGACTTCAGGATGCTGACCGGATATCCGAAGCCTAGTAACTGAGGGAATATATGTGGCTATTAACACTGGGAACTTTATTGTGTAGAGAAAGGAGGAAATACTCCCCCCTCTCAGAAGAAAGGAGAAGTTGTGAAAAGACTTGACACATGAACATCAAAGAAGATAGCAATAAGACAATGATATCTAGCATTAGGCAAAAGTGTCTTGTTGTTGGGAAACTGATGATTATCAAGTTTTCCTGTTGGAATGAACTCATAGAGCTAGAGAATAGAAGAATGATTACCAGAGACTGAAAAGGGCAGTGGGAGGGCCAGTGGGCAGATAGGGATGGTTAATGGGTAGAAGAAATAATTAGAAAGAAAGAATGAATAAGACCTAGTATTTTATAGTATAACAGGGGGACTATAGTCAATAATAATTTGATTGTATATTTTAAAGTAACTAAAAGAGTATAATTGGATTGTTTGTAACACAAAAAATAAATGCTTGAGGGGATAGATACAAATTTTCCAGGGTGTGTTTATTATGTATTATTTTTATGCCTGTATCAAAATATCTCATGTACCTCATAAGTATATATACCTACTATGTACCCACACACATACAAAATAATATAAGTTCTATTGTTGGGAAGCAAAAAACAAAAAAACACAAAACTCTTTCTAAATCAGGCCTTAAATAATGCTACTTATCCCACCCATAGATCACTGTCTCAATAAAGTGAAAGAGAATGGGGAATAAGGAAATTGAGCCAGCCAAGCACACATAAGTCAAGGAGTTTGGGACCATATGGCTGGCAACCTACCAAAAGAACAATGTTTTCTTATACAAGCCCTACTTATCATTAAAGAATATAGTAACATTACAGTCTAAAAACATAACCAAATTAATTTTTATTGCAGAAATATCCATGAAGAAAAATAATGAATTTATAAAAAATTAGTATAGTAAAACTATACAGCTTAGTAAAACATTATTTTCATAGGTACTCTTTCATCTTGGTATACAAAGCAAACAGGTATGAAAAAGAGTATGCTCATTCATTAGTTTGACCTATATTTCCACTGACAATGTCAAATTTTACCCCAGCTCTGTGCTCATAGAAAACACCTTTGATGAAGAAATCCTTCCATTTTTTTTGTCCTCCCAAATAATCACACTCCTCTGTGTTCCAAGAAATGGCTAAATGCAAAGGATGACCCTGGCCTCACATATTCCAAGATAAAATCCACCTTCACCTTCTTCCAGGACTCGGTTGAGACCCATCTCCACCCAGGTTTTCTCCCACTCTTTGAAATCTTCCTCGTTAATATGTTCCTCTTATTGAAATAGCCTGAATAAAAATCATCTCCCTACTTGCCTGCTGCATTTTGTCTTTCATTCCCTAATATGTATTTTACCAGCAACAAGTCACGGATGTATCCAATGTCACCCTTGGTGAAAAGAGAGACTGGTTGCACCTCTACTTTCATAGCTTGGGTGAAGAAACCATGATCATAATTAGACAGGAATAATACAGAGTGGTCGCAGGAGAATAGAAAATTCCAGGCAGCAGTTTTACAGTAACTCTGAAAATAGTCACAGAAGCTAAGGGCTGATAAGACCCTGAAAAACCAGGGTGTGTGTGCCAAGCTGGCTAAGACTGACTGCACCCGACATGGTACTGGATTTGACCAAGGTTTCTCCTAGGATCTCATTATATGCTCATTAGCATACAAATCACACACTCACTAGCCCCATGACAGTTCTGGGAGCACCCATATTTGGTGTAAAAATGGGAGGCACCACAGTTCCAACAAATCTCCACATTTTTTGAGGAATTTTCTTAAATATTCCACCCCTTGGTTAAAGAAACCCATAAAGATAGAAACCCCAAGCCCCACTGCATGACTCTCTCTTGAGCATGCCCGCCCTCCCTTTTTTTGAGCGTGTAAGATCCCATGTCTATGTGAAAGGAAATAATTCCTTTGAATACTAACTACAAGGAGATATGTGGACAGATTTTTCATCAGCCTTCATTGCTAATTTATTTTTTGAGACAGGGTCTCACTCTGTTGCCCGGGCTGGAGTGCAGTGGTGGGATCTTGGCTCACGGCAACATTGGCTTACTGCCTCAGCCTCCTAGGGAGCTGGGACTATAGGTGCATGCAACCACACCTGGCTAATTTTTAAATGTTTTTGTAGAGACAGGGTCTCACTATGTTGCCCAGGTTGGTCTTGAACCCCTGTGCTCAAAGGATCCTCCTGCCTCTGCCTCTCAACGTGCTAGGATTACAAGCATGAGCCACCACTCCTGGCCTAAAATATTTAAACTTAACAATTTTTTAAAATATAAATGATAATTTGCTTGGACATAAAAAATTTTTATAACATGTGCTCTTTAATGAAAGGCTTTTATATGGAAACCACCCACCTATCCAGTAACACAGAGAAAATATACCGATATTTGCAAATTTGAAAAAAAAAAAACAAAAAAACGAAGAGATGGTGGGTCTTAAACTCTTGAAAACACAAAGATTACATTTAATCCAGGGATGACTCCCTGTGCCATAATGATGTAGAAAGCAGCTGTCTCACCCTTGTGTGGCCACTCCTGGTGTGAGGTGTCAATTTCACTCATCTTGTGTCCTGCACTCCTGCCTTCTTCACCTCTATCCCACTCAGGAGAAACACACACATGGGTTGAGATATGCTATGCTACAGTGGGGTGAAGTTGAGATTGAGAGACTAGGGATCTGAGGAAATTCTCTCAAGAGGAAGTATTCTAATGATTGTAAGTGCTCAGAGAAATGCTTGCTGGAAGTTTCTCAGAGACGCAAATTGAGATGCAATTCAGATGTGGGGCACCTTTCCTCTTTCTTCATGACTAGTAATGTGAATGGCTCTTCAGAATGGTATGAGAGACACTACTTTCAATAAACCTTGATTTATATGAGAACAAAAAAATTTACCTGTCTTCTCTAAGTAACAAATTCAATAATGTGCATTATTTGTTGGTTCATAAATGAATCCATTCATTCACTCATATCATTGAGTCCCTACTGCAGAGATGAGATGAGGTAAGGAAGCAGGTGCAAGTGCATCTTGTAAGGTCAGGGATAGTTTCTCTGAGTAGAGGACATTCAAGCCAAGAGCTCAGTGAGAAGTAGGACAGAACTATGAGAGAATCTTTAGGCAGAGCGTTCCAAGCAGGGAAACTAGGAGGTGAACCTTAGGAATGAAAGAGCTGGTCTGTCCAAGAGTCAGTAAGATGTGATTTCAACATGGTGAACGGGGAAGATGGAGTGAGATGAGGCTGGAGAAGGGTGTCTCCATCTTCTGGGACTGTGTGTCATGCAGAGGAGTTTCATAATTTTTTAAAAGGTATTAGAAAATCATTCAGATAATTTTTATGGCAAAACGCTGTCTCTACTAAAAATGCAAAAATTAGCCAGGCATGGTGGCACTCATCTGTAATCCCAGCTACTCGGGAGGCTGAGGCAGGAGAATCGCTTGAACTTGGGAGGCAGAGGTTGCAGTGAGCTGAGATTGTGACACTGAATTCCAGCCTGGGCAACAGAGCAAGACTCTGCCTCAAAAAAAAAAAAATAAATAAATAAATAAATAAAATAAATAAAATCGTGCCACTGCACTCCAGCCTGGGCAACAAGAGTGAAACTCCATCTAAAATAATTTTTGAAAAAGGAAAGAAAGAAAACCATTCCAATAATTTTTAAACTGGAAAAATAATATGATTTAAGAGTGTAAGAGATCTCGATGCCTCCCTTTGTGAAGAATTGAAAAATGGATGATGGGAAGGAGGAAAGAAGAAAGTTGTATAAGGACACTTTCAGGCACTATCACTAATAAAGGGTTAGGAAAAAAGATTTAAAAATCTAGACATCAAAATGATTCAGTTACATACAGCAAACACTTATTGGAATATCTGTGACATTCCAAGCTCTGTGGATTCAGAGCTGAATGGTCTCTGTAATGAGGAGTTTTGAGTTCAAAGAATACACACCCAATAGTTTCTAGTTAGCAGGGAAACTTGCTTGTAACTGTCAGAGGTGTTTGAACCAAAGCAACTCCATCTTGAATAGGGGGTGGGTAAAATGCGGCTGAGACCTACTGGACTGCATTCCCAGGTGGTTAAGGTGTTCTAAGTCATAGGATGGGAAAGGAGGGCAGCACGAGGTAGAGGCCATAAAGACCTTGCTGATAAAACAGGTTGCAGTAAAGAAGCCAGCTAAAACCCTCCAAACCGAGATGGCGACAAGAGTGACCTCTGGTCTTCTTCACTGCTATATGCCCTCCAGAGCCATGACAATTTACAAATGCCATGGCAATGTCAGGAAGTTACCTTATATGGTCTAAAAAGGGGAATCATGAATAATCAATCCACCCCCTGTTTAGCATTTAATCAAAAAATAACCATAAAAATGGGCAACCAGCAGCCCTCGCAGCTGCTCTACTTATGGAGTAGCCATTTTTTATTCTGTTACTTTCCTAATAAACTTGTCTTCACTTTATGTACTCGCCTTAAATTCTTTTTTGCACGTGATCCAAGGATAGTCTCTTGGGGTCTGGATCCAGACCCCTTTCCATTAACATAACCACGCAGCTTACTAGATCAAGAACTAAAACTGTCTGTATCACCATGACTGTAATATTCCAGGAAATTCTTGCCCATACGATAAGGCTGCACATGAAATTGTTTGTTTTAGGAACTTCCTGAAAAAGCATTTATTTAAAGGATAGATTACTTCACTAGGTCTCTCCAGATAATACATTACTGAAATCAGCAAACTTTTAGCTTACCAAATGACTGTTTACTCAACAAGATTTGTTTCAATCCCCCTCTCTCCCTGATGCCATCGAACTTAAACTATGATCTCACAAGCACTGCTCAGTCCCAGTTATATTTCGGCATTAAAAGGCATGATTTAAACCACATCTCAACCTCTTATATGTATCTGCCCTTGTACTGCCCTTTACAAGACATTACTAAGACTTTAAATGGTGATTGCTTTTATTGCAATGGGCAGTAAACTTGGCTTTACTTGGTCAACAGAAGACTTTTGTGGTCTTTTCAGAGGACAGCAGTTGTCATCAGTAATTTTTTCTTATTTGTTACCCTATCTCTTTTCCTATTGTCAGCAAGGTTTTAAAAAGAAATTTGCAAAGGAAGGGATCAATTTCCTAGCTTTCTGAAGGTTAGAGTGAGGGCTCGCCCTCATTCTGCAGCCAGTCAGTAGGTGGCAGTAGGTAGTAGAGAGAAAGAAAGCTACCTCTATGCATGAAGGTTAGGAAGAAATGGAAAAGATAGCAAAGGGTTTGTGTTGGAGACAGGTATTGAGTTTTTAGCAGGTGAAAGACCCATGGAGATCCGGATTGGAGTAGAGTGAAAAGGAAACAATAACGTATGGGCGGGGGCAAGGAAGGCAGATATATTTCTGGTTTATTTTGAAGAAAAATGAATAGATATGTCTATATGAGCCATTTGGGTTAGATAAGGTACCATCCTAAGCATAAGCTGGATGGGTGAAAAAGCACATTTGTTCTGCAAAAGGAAGTAGAAAAATGTTGACTTTCCACTTTCTGGAGAGAGAGGTCATGAATTCAAGGAGAAGGAGAATATTAAAAATATACGTAATGGGGAAGCATTCAGCTAAGAAGGCACCAGCACTTTGGGTTCTTATGTAAGTAAACCAAAGCCCAATGTAAAGTGAAGCAAAACTAGACCTAACCAATCAGAAACAGTCAGCTAACTTCTCACTAGGGACTTTCCCCCAGATTATACTCAAATAAGGCAAATGCCTAGAGGTAGCCAATCAAGCAATGTCTTTGCTTTGCTTGACATTTAGCCTATCCTAGCTGCTGCTCACATTGCTGGGCAGGGTTCTCTGAATCTCTCCTAGTTCTGATTGCCGCCTGATTCATTGCTGAGCGGGGTTCTCTGAATCTCTCCTGGTTCTGATTGCCTCCTGATTCATTGCTGGGGAGGGTTCCCTGAGTCTCTCCTGGTTCTGATTGCCGCCTGATTTATTGCTGGGCGGGGTTCCCTGAGTCTCTCCTGGTTCTGATTGCCGCCTGATTCATTGCTGGGGAGGGTTCCCTGAGTCTCTCCTGGTTCTGATTGCCGCCTGATTCATTGCTGGGCAGGGTTCTGAATCTCTCCTGGTTCTGATTGCCGCCTGACTCATGAAGTATTCTTTGCTGAAACAAACTCTGCTAAATTTATTCCGTTTAAATTTTTCTTTTAACAAGAGGTAGGAAGAAATGAAGAAGAATTGAAGTCAGATTCAAGAAGACAACAGCACATTGGACCATTGGGGTAAAAGTGTTATCAGTGGGAGAGTATTGCAAATTAGAGAATGCTGACATCACACATTTAATTTGAAGTAGCTATCTGTGTTTCGGTTTGATGTAATCTTTCCATGACACCAAAACACCTATAAATGTTTCCTGTCCGTTCCAACCATGCATTAGTGAAGAAAGAATCAGAGGCAGTGTATAAGGTTGGGTAGAGCAAGAAGAACGAGGAAAAAGCAAGACGCTGGCCTCCCACGCTATGTCAAATGGGTTGCTTGGACATTTTCATTTGAATATGAAAAGAGAGAGCTATCTCAGAGGATGGAAAAACTCTGAGAGCCTTAAAAATCCAGATTTGAGTTACAGGGACTTGAGGTATAGAAGAGAGTACCCAACGGAGAATGGTAGCCCAACACATTTTTATATGGCAAGTAGAGAAATGAGAAATATTCTGAGACTGGGAAGAAAATTCATTACATTATAAATATAAACCATATGCTCTTCAATTCTTGGTCTTCACACTAAAAAGTTTAATTTTTGTTTATAAGGAGTCATTGATATAAAAAACAAAAGGTCGTCTTTAGTAATTTTTCCACTCCCAACAATAAAGTGTTTTCTAAGCCAAGCTATCAATGAGTTTAAATCCACTTTGCATTTTCCCTAGCAAATATTCCGTTTTACCTTTTTGATAAATTATCCTCACGCAGTGGCCGAAAGCCCAAATATTTCCCCCCACAATCTTTTCGTTCCTTTTTTGTTATTGGACAGATGGTCATGCCTAGTTCTGAGAATTAGGGACAATGAATTATCACCAAACAGCCCCAAAGAGCCCACTGACAGAATCATTCCATGTTCCCTGGGCTTCGTAAGTATTAGCACACAAATTTGAGGTATATGACAATCTTTTGCTATATCAGACTTTCAAACTGTAAATGGAGATAACATCTCCTTTGTATAATTCAATAAGTTTGTACAAGGATATAGGTACAACAAGATGGAAATTAACATATTGCCCTTAGTGTCTATGACAAGGACTCTTCCACAGAACATTCTGCAGAACTGGCTTAATATGTATTTTGTATTTTATATAACTACTAAATAACTATTTTATATTTTGTATTTTATATTCCTATAGTATTTCAACTATAAGGAATAATTAACTTTCAACATCTAAAAGTTGTTATATGTACTTTCCCATTTTGTGTTTTCATAGATATTATTATTGGCTGTCTCAGATGATACCTCCCTCCTGTATCATCTCTTACACATATGAGCATGAAACTCCATGTGAACCATCTATAGTCTCCTGTGTTTCATCTGGTGCTAATAATGATTATTATAAATTATTTGAAAACAAAACAATACTTTCTATTTTCCACAGTGACTACAGACTCTACAGTCCTTTTGTTTGTTTGTTTTGAGATGGAGTTTCGCCCTGTCACCCAGGCTGGAGTGCAATGGCACGATCTCAACTCACTGCGGCCTTTGCCTTCCAGGTTCGAGCCATTCTCCTACCTCAGCCTCCCAAGTAGCTGGGATTACAGTTGCGCATAACCACACCTGGCTAATTTTTTGTATCTCTAGTACAGATAGGGTTTCACCATGCTAGCCAGGGAGTCTTATACACAGTAAATTCGTAATAAAAAGTTGTTGAATAAATGAAATACCTATTTTTGAATTTTAAAATGGAAGGTAGCATACTCCAGTCTACCATGCCTAGCAATTCAAAAGTAATAAAACATGTCTGTACCTCACATTTTATTCTAGAGGCTCTGCTTTCCACATTGCAGAGATAGATGTAGGTTTAGGTAAGAATATCTCCCGTCTAAATCATTATAGTCTCTCTCTGTTTTCTTCTCTAAGAAATAGATGTAGAAAATAACTAAGAAGAGAGAAAATTCACAATTATACATAAAATAAGAGCCAGATAATCACAGTTCTTTCCCCCTTTCCACTTTTTAACATATTAATGGTCATTTCATTATAAAAGGAACTCTAGAGGACCTCCTATTTGGTTCTCCCCATTCATCGTGCTTCCTTAGACTTATTCAATTTGTGATTGTTTCTGTGGTTATAATGTGCTATTAGAAAAGGGCTCATGCAAACATCTTTATTATCATGCACAAAGTAAGCAGATTTCAACCACAATACACAGACTTTTATACCTTTTTCAAAATTGTTACATAATATTGAAAACAAAAGCTCTGGAGAATAAAAAAGGAAGAAAGAATTTTAGCTTTTCAAATATTTATCACTATATAAAAAATTAAAAATCAGTGCTATTTTGAAAAGGATGTTTTATACACTGTGATATGCACATCTAATGCTGTATGTGAATAAGGTTAAATAACCAATAACAGAGGTCATGAGGAAATGAGCTCTAGAATGCCTTGATGGACAGCACCCCTCCGTAGGGCATTAGTTACAGAGGTACAAACACTGAAGTGAAGTTTATCATGGTCATCTATCAGCTGTTCAAACAACCAGTCCTTATCCAATCCTATGTCAGCCTGATGGACTTCACTAGTTAAACATCACATCACTCCAGTGCATTAGGAAATGTCAATCTCATATCTAGTTACCTGACCAAGAGTATGAGATTTTGAGGCAGCACATCTAATGTGACTGGGAATAACAAAATGTTTATCTGCATTCCTCTTCCTGAGGAAATAAAGCAAGTGCATAAAATCAGAACTATCAGATCTCTATGAGCAACTAAGAATGAATGATGAAACTCTGAAGAAAACTTTAAGATTGAAAGCATGATTAACTGAAAGTGCAATGCTTCCCACAGGCTAGGACACTCAGTTAGACAGTAGACAAGTAAAAAATGCATTCATGTTGCCTAGATGCTGCTGAAGAAATCTAGGTAAGATTTTACTGAATTTGTATTTCATTAGTTGTGAGATACAGACAACTGCCAGGCAGAATATGGAAACTTTACTTCCTGTAATAATTTCATTTAAATAATTCAGCAAGTGTTATTTATTTATTTATTTATTTTGGAATTCTCTCTCTCCACCCCAACATTATACAGTTAACATTTGTTGGGTTACTTATGCTGGGCTAGATATTAGGTTCAAATTTTATGAACCGAACGAAGCCTTCTGAAGCAAGTGTTTATTATTCCTATTTCACTGAGGAGGAAATTGAGACAAAATTAAGTAATTTGCTTAAGGTTAAATAACAGGGAACTATCATATCTAGGATCTGAACCCAGATATGCTGACAACAAAATTGTTCCTGAGAAAAGCATTTTAAGTGTTTATCTAGTCCTAAAGTTATATTTGGCAATCAGTTTTTATCTTTTACTTAACAAATAGCTTTGTTATATTCTCTGGGCATCCTAATGCATATGTTTCTCCTCCAGTAGTCATGAATCTTTTGGAATATCCTAAGAATCATAATATGACCAAAATATTAATGACAATACCTGCCTTTTTACCACCCTAGTGAAAAATGGAAGTATTTCATTGCAAAGATGTCTGCTTCTCTATCCACTTTCCTCTTTAAGAATGGCTTTCCACTAAATTCATGATATGAGTCTGAGAATGGAGGGTAAAAGTTATGATTTGCTAGTATTAGTCCTTTTCTCCCTTCTTTCACACTCATGATGTCATTTAACCTTAATATTTATTAAGGTGCTTTATGTAGTTGATATTATGATGGATATTGTAGATACAACACCACTTAGAAACTAGAACAGGTCAAAAGAGCTTGTGTTTAAAATATCCATTATCTAATAAGGACATGCTCCTAATTCTCAGTACATGTATAAGGGCCAAAGTCAAATATTTTCTCCCTTAGTTGGACCTGTTTTAATCACAGCAGAGAAACAAAAAAAAGAATTTCATTTCTTGGTGAGTGCCTGCATATACAAAGATCCCACAAGAAATACTGCAGAAGCCAAATAACTTCAAAACACTTAAATTGCTTAAGAGCTGTGGAATGGTGTTGACCTATATCTAAAAGAAAAATGAAGCAGAAGACAGAGCAATGTGAAAGTTGAATGTTCTCAGATGTCAGTGGGAGCTCTGTGGGATATGGAACAAGATAAGAATTCATTTCAATTACACCGGTAATGTGGATTCTCGAGTAGCACAATAACGAGTATTTTGTTAGCACTAGGTATTTTGTGCAATGTAATGGATGTGTATGTGACAACAAGTGCTGATTTTGTAAATAAAGACTCATGAAGAAAGAAAAAATAAAATGTGTTTAAAGATAGAGATCAAAAACTGGTTTTTAATATGAATGTAGAATGCAGAGATATGATTGAAGGGATTAGCATAATGGATTTACTTAGCTATTGTATATTGAAAAGAAAACAAAAAATATATATAAATGTTGAGCATTTATGTATTGAATATTGACTATACGGGATCTTCCAATACAGGATTCTGAATGAATAAATCCCACTTCATATAATAAGCAAATATTATAACAGTTAAAAATTCTAAAACTATATTCAAATATAGTCTGTTGGCAGAAATCCCTAAACTTAATAGATTTTTACGAAGAATTACTAGAGAAGTATTTGTTAGAATTTTTATTATAACCTGAATTTTTATTATAACCTTCCTTTTTTATTCTCCAGAATAAATAACAAAGCAAGGGATTTCCCTACTTCAAAAATATTTTAAGGCACTATCTAGTACATATAATAATAAAAACTCAAAGTAATTTTTTCTTGTTCAAAAAAAAAAAATGTTACCTGGAAATGTGAAGAGTCTCATATTAAACAAAGCCAAGGTCTTTACACTATAGCTGACCATAGAAATTGATGACTGGCCTCATGACACTGATGCTTGCTGCTTCAATATAGGATTTAGAGTAAATTTTTAATGTGAATTGAATCTTGAAGTAGTCGGAATTTTATAAACTGAATGTGTTGGTGATGCTATCTTATTTATTTCTTTAATAGATACTTGCCTTTATTGAATTTTTTGACTCTTGCTAAAATTCAGTCTCATTGCCTAATGACATAAATTCAACAACTGCTAACAAAGTGAATTTCATCTTTAAGATAGCCAAAAGTAAAATCTGTGTATTATGGGGATTTCAATATTTCTGTCACCAAGGTTTTTTTCTTTTTTTAACCTCAAGTCAAAGAAGGAAGTGGAAAATGTGTAACTTTGACTTCTCATCAAATAATAATTATTATTACTTGGCCAACTACTGACATTGGCCAACATGCCAGGTACTGTGCTTAGTGTCAGACTGGCATTAGTTTATTCATTCATTTAAATTTTACTACAGCAGTATGAGTCAGTTCTCTTGTATGAGTAGGGAAACTTTTACCTACAGCTAACCAAAATACCAACTCAAACTTTTTCTAGAAAAGATTATTTATTATCTTACAAGAAGCCCAGAAATGGGTGTTTTTACGGTTGGCTCAATAGTGTCCTCAAAGACTTGGTCCTTTCTACCTCTCTTCCTGCCATCCTCTGAGTAGGGAAGCGGGGAAGGAGGGGACTCTGACCTCAGGGGAACAATCCTCGAGTGGGCCCCTCTGACAATAGAATTGTGTTACTCAAAGAGATATGGCTAAGTCCTAACCTGCAGTACTTGTGAATGTGACCTCATTTGAAAATAGTGTCTTTGCAGATTTCATCAATTTAAGATGAGATCATTTGGGTGGGCCCCAATGCAATATGAGTTGTGTCCTTAATAAAAGAGAAAACAGATATGCAAGAGGAGAATGCCAAGTGTAAAAACAGACACACAGAGAGAAGATGGCGATATGAAGACTGCGACAGAGATTGAGGTGATGCTGCCATAGTGGAGGAATGCCCGGGGCTACCCAAAACTGGAAAGGACAAGGAAAGATCCGCCCCTAGAGGCTTTGGAGGAAGCATGGCGTTGCCAACCCTTGATCGTGGACCTCCAAGCTCCAGGAATGTGAGAGGAAACATTTTTGTTGTTTTAAGCCACCCAGTTTGTGGTCCTTTGTTATGGCAGCCCTGAGAAACTAATACAGCTTCCATCTTGGTCCCAAACTACTGTGGTAGTGCTCATCACACCTTAATGCAGCAAAGGACAGATGACGGAATAGAACTATGTCACCTTTGAGTCTCTTTCTTAGGAGTGAGAAAAATAAAGTGCTAATCTTCCTATAGAATTCTATCATAATCCCAATTAAAGCCAATGACCAGTAAGTGCAATGGAATTGCCATGGTTTGCTTTGATTGATCATTTTGGGTTTAACAGTTATTAGAGATTAATCACCTTAACCATTACTGTTTTCATTATACGCATACCACAGACCAGGCAACTGAGGCTAATGCAGAGGAGTTCACCTACTATAAAGCTGTAAAGCCAGGTTTCAAAGTCAGAGCAACTTCTCACATCACAGTTTAGTGTATCCATCAGTGCTACCATTTATATGGTTATGGTATATGGTCCTATTCTTCACAAATTATAATATACTGTGCTTTCCTTTACTTTGTTCATCCTAAAAAGAATCATAATTAAGGGATTGAACATGAATATTTATTTGGTTTAAAGCTTGAATCTTCTAAATCAAATTCAGTTGCACTCTACGTTTCAAGGAATGATGAGCAGTTTCCATATTCTAGTACTGAAGCCTTAATTCATGAAACGGTTTCCTAGTTGAGGAAAATGAATGACATTATGACTTAGTTCAGGCTGCTATAATGAGGTACCATAAGCTGGGTGGTTTATAAACAACAGAAATTTACTTCTTACAGTTCTGGAGGCTGAAAGTATGAAACCAGTGTGCTAGCATGATTGAGCCCTCTTCCAGGTGCAGACTGCCAACTTCTTCTATCTTCACGTGGTGGAAAGAGAGTGAGGGACCTCTCTGTGGACTCTTTCATAAGGGCACTAATCCTGTTCACGAGGGCTCCATCCTCATGATCTGATCACCTCCCCAAATCCCCACCTCCCTATTACCATTGCATGTTGCAGTATAGGCAAGAATTTCAACATATGAATTTCATGGGGACACAAACATTGGGTCTATTGCATATGAGGAAAGTAGAAAAGTAGAAGTTATTTCAGAAGTAAAGTGCAAGAGAATTAGAGGGAATCTACACCAGAAAGCTGAATTAATATAGGGCAAGAAGAGAAATAGAATTTGAAGGCAGAGTATGAGAGAGAGTGGAGTGAGGGCAAACAGTTATAGAATGGTAACTAAATGAATATATTATTTTTATATAGCTCATTATATTATAGAATCCTCATTTATTCAATCATAAACTCCAAAAACATGGTTCCATGATGACATTGATTTGAGAAGACAGCTAGAGTGCTTCTTTGCTGAAGTTTAAAGTATTATTCCAAATATATATTAATGGAACCTGGAAATGTGACAGTGGATACCTTCATTGTCTATGATATCCATTTCATTTTTATTTCTAGCTTTGTTAAGTGGTATGAGTGTGAGTGCACACATAAAACAGGGATGAACAGAGTTGCATGGTAGAGGGACAGTTGTCCCTCGGTATCAGTAGGAGGATTGATTCCAGGACCCCTCCCCTTCAGATACCACAATTGATGGGTGCACAAGTCCCGCATATTAGTCCATTTTCACGCTGCTGATAGAAACATAAGAGACTGGGCAATTTACTAAAGAAAGAGGTTTATTGGACTTATAGTTCCACATGGGTGAGGCGGCCTCACAATCATGGTGGAAAATAAAAGGCACATCTCAGGCGGTGGCAACAAGAGAGAGAATGAGACCCAAGTGAAACAGGTGTCCTTTAATCAAACTATCAGATCTGGTGAGACTCATTCACTACCACAAGGACAATATGAGGGAAACGGCCCCCATGATTCAATTATCTCCCATTGCATCCCTCCCACAACACATGGGAATTATGGGAGTACAGTTCAAGATGAGATTTGGGTGGAGACACAGAGCCAAACCATATCATCCTTATACAAATGCTCCAGTATGCTTTAAATCATCTCTAGATTACTTACAGTATTTAATACAATACAAATGCTTCCTAGTTATATTGTGTTTTTAAATCCTATTTCTTATTCTTGTATTTTTCAAGTATTTTTAATCCATGGTTAGTTATATCAGCAAATGTGAAACCCACAAATACAGAGTGCCAACCTCATGATAAATGGGCCACATGAGACTTACAGTGACAGTCCATAACATTTTCTGGCTATTGAGATCCCACCACACAGATTTCCTTATCAATACTTTTTCTCTAATTAACTGTACCCTATCTTCCTACTCTAATCAAAACCTCCCTTCAGCTATCACCACTCATCACTTAGAAACAATCCGACAGATGTAATGATACAAAAGAACTTATGCAACTGCTGGTGTCTGAGATGTTTGAACCAGAGCAACTCCATCTTGAACAGGGTCTAGGTAAAATAAGGCTGAGATCTGCTGGACTGCTTTCCTGGGAGGTTAGGCATTCTTAGTCACAGGATGAAAATTAGCCAGGCGTGGGAGCAGGGGCCTGTATTCCCAGTTACTTGGGAGGCTGAGACAGGAGAACTGCCTGAACCAGGCAGGCAGAGGTTTCAGTGAGCCAAGATCGTGTCACCGCACTGCACTCCAGCCTGGGTGACAGAGCGAGACTCCATCAGAAACAAAGAAAGAAACGAAAGAAGGGAAAGAAGGGGAAGGAAAGAAGAAAAAGAAAAGAAAAGAAAAGAAAAGAAAAGAAAAGAAAAGAAAAGAAAAGAAAAGAAAAGAAAAGGAGGCAGTTGGCACAAGATACAGGTCACAAAGTCCCTGCTGATAAAACACGATGTGATAAAGAAGCCAGCCAAACCTGCCAACACACCAAGATGGCAATGAAAGTGAGCTCTGCTCATCCTCACTGCTCATTATATGCTAATTATAACGCATTTGCATGGTAAAAGACATTTGCGCAAGCGCCAGGACAGTTTACTAATGCTATGGCAACATCCGAGAGTTACCTTAGATGGTCTAGAAAGGGAAGTAACTTTCATTTCCAGGAACTCTCCACCCCTTTTCTGGAACACTCATGAATAACCCAACCCTTGTTTAGCATATGCTCAAAATGTCACCATAAATATAGCCGACAGGCAGCCCATGGGGCAGCTCTGCCTGTGGAATAGCCACCCCTCTGTCTCTTTACTTTCCTAGGAAACTTGCTTTCACTTTACCCTGTTGACTCACACTTGAGTCCCTTCCTGTGCAAAGCCAAGAATCCACATGGCCTCCTAGAATGAACCCTGATTTTGGAGTTTGCCCTGTGACACTGGACTCTTCAGACAGTGGTGGTAGAGAAGGTTCTATTTTAAGGAAAAATTATAGCCCAAGTAATGATTCTCTAATGGTGGAATTCCAGATACCATGGAATAGCTGGGGCCAAATGACACACAAACCATAGAATATTGACTGACTTCCCTCTAGGACAAGTCTAACTCTAGTCTACATACTTTCAAGTTATTTTATCATGTTGCAAATTTTGTCAAAACAAGAATATCTTGGCAGTTACATGAGGGACATGATTATTAATGCAATGACATTTAAAACTGCTTTTGATATGTAAATACTTATTTGAAAACCCACACCTTAATTATAATGTAGATACATATTTATTATATTTAGAAGATATACACTCTGAAAATAATGAATTAAGATAATGCCAATGTTTACTTACGGAATGCTTTCACATGCAAAAACCACTAAAAGTGAAGGGCTTAAATGAATAGACTCTTTTCACCTTTATACTCGCATTCGAACAGCTAAAAGAACTGTTCTTTTGTAACTGAAGAGGTTCTACTACAGGGGTCAGTACTTCAGCAGATGCCAAATATTCTTGCAAGTTAAAGCTTTCTAGAGAGCTGTGGAATTCACCTCAGCTGAAGGGAAACAGCTGGAGTCTGATATATCCAGTATTAGTGCCTATAGTACTACAGATGGAAGTGAAGTAAGTGGCTGACAATATATATATATAATGCTTTTTACAAGTATCACTGAAAACAAAAGTATGCTCAGTAATACCTGCGGTAATTGATAACCTTTACACTCTGGATTATACTGATTAAACCATTCAGAAGATGCCAAACTATTGCAGTGGGGCTTTCTGGGTCAGTGATGCCTACACAAAGCACTATGTCCCATATGCCTGTCATCAGTGATGCCTGCAGTAACTGATAACCTTTATACCCCCCTCTTACATTGGTCAAGATATTCAAGCCACACTAACCTATGAGAGCTTATTTCTGGATCAATGACTACACAAAACATTACGCACAATATCACATCCTAACTCTCTGTAATGCCCGAATATACATTCATAATAGTGAGGACAGTGTTTAGAAAATAATAGAATGTGCTTCTTTGAAGTATGCATTTATTCTACTTACTGGTTCTAAATAGGCATTTTTCGTAATGAACAACTTATCAAAACACACAAAGCATTTGAAAGCAACATTACTGATTGGGTTAGGCTTTACTTAAACTACTTGGTTTAATTATAATGATTAAGCTGCCTACTGGGGATTCAATTTTTAATGACTTAATTTAATGTGCTGTTCATTAAAATGTCACCTTGTGAAGTTTTTCTTTATCCTGTTATCAACTTACTGGGCGCTCAAAGATAAACATTATCTGAAAAACCATTACTGAAGCAAGTATGAATTTTGGCCTGCAAAGTTAGATTTACAGATAATATGACTTTTTTCCCCCCTCTAACAGTTTAATATCTGAGTTTAAGGCTCCATTTTGAGGGACGAACAAAGGAAAAAAGAAGAAAAAATAAAACATAGTACACCTCATACCATTCACATTTTCTTTACTTAGCCCTGAAAGGCACCGGCCCAAGTCGGCAGTATGCTGCACCCCTTCATACTGGCTCACAGGCATTGATTGTTAAAATTGAAAGCTGGCTGACATATTGATAGCCTGGAATTCACTATGGTGGATGGATTAATACCAGGGGAAATAAAATCACTACAAATCAGAGCTACACCCAGAAACGGCTATTAAACATGACCAGCACACCACACTCTACAACCCATTTGATGATCAGCATTAACTTCAACAAATATTCTTCAATGCCATTTGGGATTGCTATGGTCAGAATTGTGTGCAGCCCCCAGATTCGTATGTTGAAGCCTTAACCCCTAAAGTAACTGTATTTGGATGCAGGGCCTTCAAGGAAATAATTAAATGAGGCCATTAGGGTGGGGCCCTAATCCAGTAAGATTGATGTCTTTATAAGGAAAGAGAGAGACAAGGATGTTTGTGCACGGAGGAAAGGCCATATGAGGGCACAGTAAGAAGTTGGCCATCTGCAAGCTGAGCAGAGAGACCAGACGGCAGGAAACATAAAATCTGCCATCACCTTAGTGTTGGACTTCCAGTCTCTAGAAGTGTGAGAAAATAAATGTCTGTTGTTTAAGCCACTCAGCCTGTTGTATTTTGTCATGGCAGCCCTAGCAAACTAACTCAGTCACTCAGAGCACTGGAGAAAGTAACATGCCTAACACATCACTTATAACCTAAAAGAGTTTGTAACCTTGTTTTGCCACAAGATGTATGTGAACGTGACAATGCAAGTGTGTATGTGTGGGAAAGAGAACTACAGTTCACTGGAGAGAAGAAACATCTGGTTGGGAAAATGGAGTTCATGGAGAATGTGGCTAATGAGCTGGGTTGTAACCAACAGAATCCTGATAGGTGGTAATAAAAGGAAGCTCGATGAAGTCAAAGGCAGAGAAGTGAGAAAAACAAATGAGTCTTTAAAATTACTGATACTTTCATTACAACATGGGCTGAATGTGGGAGACTAGTGCAAATAAGTGTTCTGAGATTAATTGGTGAGTCATAAAGGACTACAGGACTAGGCAACGTTTTAGAGATGAACAATGAGTTGAGGCTAAGAGTGAGATCACTAAGTGAGCCAAGAGCTGAGTACAGATTCTAGGGCTAGAACACCTGTGTTCCGATCACAGCTTCATAGTGACAGGCCTAAGGTCTACCTAAGAATTAAATAATTAATACAAAACAGTGCTTAAGTTTCTACTTGGCATGCAAGTGCTATGGATTCGCTAAAACAAGAACAAACAAATGAAAAGTTCTAGTGGAAATGATCAGGATATGGATTTGAGAGTCGATGAATATATTCTGCCATAATAGTACCACAGACAGGGTGCCTAAACAACAGACACTGATTTTCTCACAGTTCTGCAGGCTGGGACTCTAAGATCAAGGTGTCTTCAGGGTCTTTTTTTTCTGAGATGTCTCCCTTGGCTTGTGGATGTCTGTTTTCTCTTTGAGTCTTCACCGTCTGTGTCCAAATTTCTTCTCCTAAGGACACCTGCAATATTGGATTAGCACCCTCCCTAATGACCTCATTTTAACTTAATTATCTTTTTAAGGATTCTTTCTCCAAATACAGTGACATTCTGAGATACTAGAGATTATTAGCACTTTAATATGTGAATTTTGCAGGTATACCACTCAGCTCATGACAATGGCCAGTAGAAAATAAGAGAATGTTTAACTATTTGCATGATATAGTGACTGAGAGAAGAAGGGGAGAAGTAAAAGATTATTCCAACATCTAGATTTAGGGACAAAGTTGGGCCTATTGGTAGAATGAACTCCAAAAAGCATCAACACTTTCCTATTCGTCAAGAAAGAAGAAAAACAGATTTTAGAGCCAAACAGATTTAGATTCACACTCCAATTGTGTTGTGAGACCTGGAACATCATCTCATTTAATCTCAGTGAACTTGTCTACAAATAAATTTTAAATATCCACTTCGCAGTATTGCTAGGAGGATTCAACGAGACAACTTCTGTAAATATATGTACAATAGTGCCAGGCATCGAATAGAAGTTCGATGAATATTATTTTTGTTTTGTTTTCATTACATTGTTCATTGGTTTCATTATATTGAAGGAGGGCAGAAATGCCGAAGCATGTTCTAATTCCTAAAGTTCATCTCAACGTTAGAACCCTCCTATCAAAAGTGATCTTGTGGGATGTTTTGTTTATAGAAGCCCCTTGGAAAGTGTATTTGCATGTAAATGTATCTACCACCTGGTAGCAGGGTAACTAAATAAGGGGGCTGGATCAGTAAAAACGGGTAAATAATGAAAAGAATAACAACATTTACTGTCAACAATATTGTCCCGAGACTGACTGTACTTAACAATGACAACCATTCTTCTCAAAATTCAGGCCGGGCATGGTGGCTCACACCTATAATCCCA
This sequence comes from Symphalangus syndactylus, assembly GCF_028878055.3. Classification (NCBI taxonomy): domain Eukaryota; kingdom Metazoa; phylum Chordata; class Mammalia; order Primates; family Hylobatidae; genus Symphalangus; species Symphalangus syndactylus. The sequence continues at coordinate 154,208,586 of NC_072426.2, read as the reverse complement.
GCACTTTGGGAGGCATAGAAGGGTGAGTCATTTCAGATCAGGAGTCTGAGACCAGCCTGACCAACATGGTGAAACCCAATCTATACTAAAAATACAAAAATACTAGCCAGGCATGGTGGCACATGCTTGCAGTCCCAGCTACACAGGAGGCTGTGGCAGGAGAATCCTTGAACCCGACAGGCAAAGGTTGCAGTGAGCAGAGATCACACCACTGCACTCCAGCCTGGGTGACAGAGCGAGACTCCATCTCAAAAAAAAAAAAAAAAAAAAAAAAAAAAAGAAAATTCAATTGGAAGTCAATATTTACATTTGCATTGTATTTTTATTCCATATTCATACTCCATATTCTAAACATAACTTGAACGATCTGATCATTTTTACTTCAAAAACAAAGAGAAGAAAGTGACCACTATTTGTCTCAAGAAAATAAAATTGCTACAGTTAATATTTTAGAATTCAGGATTTGCTTAGTTGTCCATGAAATACAAAATAGTTCATTTAGAGATCATGCTTTACCATAGGAGCTGAATTCAGAATGAAGATCATATTTTACAATTAAATGTCTGGAGCAGACAATGCTTTTTGTACAGATTCTCTAGTGTTATAATACAAAGATACTGCATTGTAAAGCCCAATCTAGTCATAAGATTTCTGTCTATCAAGAATTTTTATAATTCAATCTTTATATCGGTGGAGATGAAGGGAATATGCTTGTACAAAGCCTTTCCTTCTTCCAGTTCACAAAGTAGCTTTCTTATATAATTTATAAAATATCCTTTTCTTCATAAATTGAATGTCATGGTGATATTTGTGTTTCAAATTTAGGGAAAATAATTATAGTTAATATACAAGTTTAAATGACAGAATATTATAATTTTAATCTTTTTTAAAAAACTTTTTAATGTCAGAACTTATCTTCTTTATTAAACAGTAATAATAATCATAACTGCATTTCTTTTGAAACCTCGGAACTGTCATATCTAGCAACATATTTTCCATCCTAACGTGGTGTGAGGACGAATTCAGGACCCATGGGCTACAGAGTGTGGAGCTGACTGCCAAGCCAGCCCTGCCTCGAGGGGTCTGAGAGTTCCTTGCTTTCTAGTGTTCATGTGCCTGAGGTTTTCGACTTTTGTTGTGCACTCTTCTATTGATTATTGAGCTGTTAGCTGCCCTTCATTCTTTCTTTTATATATATATATATATATATATATATATATATATACATATATATATATATATATATATATTCTTCTGATTTTTTTTTTTCTAACCACGTTGAGGGTCAGGCAGATAATCCCCAGACACAGCACCCCTCTGTATCAGAAATAATCGTGGGCAAATCACTTACCCTGTAATTTCTAGGCAGGTAGGGGAAGATGCCTGTGCTGTGGCAGAATGGTTGAAGGAAATAAATGTCATGGTACATGGCATGTGAAAAGCACCTGACTCACAGGGGTAATCAACTGGAAGGACCACTACATTTGTACTGATTGTCCAAAGGTTTTCTTCATTAGAAACAGCCAGCATCTTGGATCAATGAAATTGTCAATATTTCAAAATATTACTGTATTTTAATTTTATATAACCTAGAATGCTGCAACTGAGGTCTCACAATCCCCTTCATCACTCAAGGCAAGGTGTAATTTCTGCTGTGCGTGTTCATTTACTTCATGAGAAGAAGAGAATGGAAAGAAGTTTTCACAAGCTATCACGTATTATCACAGCTACCATAAAGCTCTTTCAAGATGATAAACTATGTCCAAAATATTACTTTATGTAGTACAAAATCCAGTTTCATATATAGGCTATTGAATAGCCCTGAAGATTCTCTAACCTGTGATAAAGAATAATTTTAAAGATCGTTAACACAGAAGTAAATTATTAAACAGACGATGAAAAAATCACTCCCGCCAAGGAAAGTGGTATAAGCCAATTAGTAATTTATTTTAAAAAGCAAAGGGGTATGTTCTTAGGAGTCACTTGTTTGGTTGAAACAGGAGACCAAAAGAAAGTTTTCTATCCTGTTCTTTGTATATCAATCAACCTCTGAAACTACTTTGACAGTTAACCTAAGCGCCTATTTATGTAGCATAGAAAGAAAGAAATTTGAGTCCCTCCAAAACTCTTCTTTTATAAATGTAGACTCCTGGAATTTACCTCAAAATTACTAAAGCAACCTTTTGAGAATTCTGCATTTTTAATAAGTTTTCCGAGATTCTTATGCTTTAAAATATAAGAACTGCAGCTTTAAGACTGACCTTATTATTTCTGGATTTTGAGTTAAATAATTAGAATATAAAGGAATGGATTGATTCTGGGTACCCCAGACCGTATATAGGTTCCTCAATGCAACCAATGACACATGAGCAACACCTTTCTTTTGGTTCATCCTAATGGAGAATGACACATGCCTTTCTGTATCACTTAGTCATTCAGTCGATACTTATTGACCAACTACTCTGTGTTAGGAGACAAAACAGTGAGCAAAAGCAGACCCTGTTTTGTTCTGTCAGGATGTTATGAATTGAACTGTGCCTGCAAAATTTAAATGTTTAAGGCCTCAACCCCAATATGATGATATTTGGAGATGGTGATATACATACATTCTCTCTCTCTCTCAAAGCCTGAGATGTGGTAGTCTGCAATATATTTTAATCATGCATAATAAAACTACATTTTTAGCATGTTATTATGTTACTTATACAAAACCACTTATGTATTAGAAAATTTATATTATCTATATGGTATCTAAACCTTCACAAGAAGCTGGCAGTGATATGAGTTTTCACACCCACTTGACAGATCAAGAAACTCAGAGAGTTTAAACAACTTGTCCAAGGCGAGATGTCTGGGCAGTAGCCATTCCAGGCTTAGTCTTGTATATCACCCTTGTGAAGGAGGCCCCTTGACCATACAGAAGAAGGGCTTTGCTATGGAAGTTGTACCTTAGCTTTTGAGGCTACTCTTTTTCTTCTTTCCCTGCTCTGATATTTACATGTTTTAATTGATAAGGAGACAAAATTTAAGGGGGGTTTATGTGTCACCTTTGACATTACATCTACCTTTTTTTCATATACTTATTCAGAGTGGAGAGGAAAATAATGGCTTCCCAAGTCTCTTACCTAACACACTGCATTTCTGCCTCATCCTAAAGCATGATTCTCGTTACATATGTGAAAACCATCCTTGCCAGCTCCCTCCTGTAGTGAGTTCTGTAATTTAACTTAATGGTCCAGCCAGTCAGGGAGACGTGTCATTAGGGCATCCTACCAGCCTTTGATAGAAGATTCCCAAACAAAAATCCTACAACCAGTGCTCAGTGGCCTCTAGTGCTGAGTGTCCCTAATTCTAAAAATGTCATTGCCAATCCTTTCTTTTCATTGTGAATGCAGAACAACATCTATCCCTCATATTCCTTTTAAACAACAGACCTCGGGCAGATCTCAAAAGTCTTTTTTTGCTATCAGCAGTCAGATCTTTTCTTCAAAAAAATCCTTCACACTGGGTACTTCTTAGAGACTGTTTTTGGCTGTTCAATCATTTGCTTCTTCATCCTTTAATTGGAAACCTTGCTGCAGCCCACACACCCTACTTTTCATGCTACTGGCATTATGTTACCACCTTCCATTCTGTTTTCCCATATTTATTGATCCTTCTGAGGATTTTTGAAAAATACCTCTTTTTTCTCCCTTTGATTCCTTTCAGTCTAACTCATGCCCTAATCTCAGGTTCTGTGTTCCTTCCCCTTGCTTTTATTCTTTTTTTCTCAGACTTCAGTTCCAGCCACACTGGGCCTGTTATTTTCATTCTCTGTAGTCATTTCCACCATTAAAATCTCAACATTCTCCCCTCCACCTCCTTTTAGCTCTTCTACAGATTTCAGATAAAATGATTTCTTCTGAAGGAAGTGTTTCCTCGTTTTTGTTTTTTTTTCCTTCAAGGATTTTCTTTTCCCTGCTGTTTTCTTACAGAAACCCTGTTCATCCCAAGCTTCGTTGCAGTTTTCTTTTCCTTTTATCCATTGCCATAGTGTGACATCCATCCTCTTTATTCTCCTTCTCTCTCTGAAGCCCCCTCTCAGTGTCACCCTCCTCTCCCCAGGAGGCTTCCCTGACTTCACCAGAGCAGATGTTACTACTTTCTTCTCTTCCCCTTTTACAGAGGAGCCTTGAATCTATCCCAGCTGTGCCATCTTCACGTTGATGATGACATGTGCTTAACCACTTTGCACAGGGATGGCCCTTTTCCTCACAGAGGTGTCATACGATTCTCTTTTTCCAGAGACCATGGCTGCACCCTTATTCTCCCGAGCTAAAATAATGTTCCTTCCCACACAGTCATTTTAGTTAAATGGTTTGTTCAACCGTGTGTGTGTGTGTGTACAAAATGGAGGAGTCCTATATCAGTGAAATCCCTTCTTTGACTCTGTGACTAACCTCATTCTGACTTTGCCAACTCTCTTTGAATTTTATGTGACACCATTTACATTCCTAAACTCACTTTCTGCCTTTAACAGAAAGTGTTACAGTGAGGAAAAAAAAAGTCACAAACAAAGTCACTAAATTTTCCACATTCTCTGCTTTGCTGAAGAGAGGAAATGAATACCTGTGATACTCATTTGATATTCTAAATAGAATGGCACAGTTCTCTTTATGCTTCATATTGTTTTTCTCTTGGAACCATTGCTTCTAAAGTCAACTCTAGCTATAGCTTTGAAGCTACATCTTTTATGGGATTTGAATTAGAGACAACATAACCTCTTAGTTAATTCTAAACAAGTTAATGGTCACAGTCCCTTCCACAGACCATGTCGTTCCAAGGCTATTTTCATTATTTCTGAAGGAGAAACACACACACACACACACACACACTTTTTCAGTTTACACATCTTCTTGATATATTCTTACTGTAATACCATATTAAAGCAGTATGCCTATCTACAGACTATCTAGTTGAGTTTCCTTCTTCTTCCATTCAACACACACATGAAGAAAAGTTCTCCTTTCAAAACTGGAGACATTCCTCCTGTCTTTACACACTCTTAATAATAAAATCAAACAGATAAACCACCTTTGTTTCTTTTTTCATTTCTTCTTCATTGTTTTTCTTTCCTCTTTGCTTTTCTAACATATTGACCTTAAACATTTTTTTCTTTAATAATTTTCTCCAAAATTTTGATTGACAAATCAGAATGAGAGAAAGGAAAAAGGTTTGTTCTTTTCAATTCCACATTTGTTTCTTCTGCTGTTGCTCTGACAGTTCCTCCGTCTTCACGTTACACCACAGCACACTTCCACAACTCTTGACCTATTGACTTGACTTGCTTTGTTTTTTCCTATCATAAATCCACTTCTCACCCCACAGTGGCCAGACTGGGTTCTTCTCACGACACTCCAGCTATTCTTAAGTGAAGGAAATGGAGGATCATTCATGTAGAGACAATTGTGGGCAACTGCATTACTAAATGCTTCATTCTTGTTTGTTTTCTAATTCTTGAAGTTCAGCTCAATCTAGCATACACTCAAGTATCAAGAAAATCTTTCTAATACTTACATTGAAACTCAAGATGGATTAAAGACTTAAACATAAGACCTAAAACCATAAAAACCCTGGAAGAAAACCTAGGCAATACCATCCAGGACATAGGCATGGGCAAACACTTCATGACTAAAACACCAAAAGCAATGGCAACAAAAGCCAAAATTGACAAATGGGATCTAATTAAACTAAAGAGCTTCTGCTCAGTAAAATTGTGGAAGACAGTGTGGCGATTCCTCAAGGATCTAGAAATAGAAATACCATTTGACCCAGCCATCCCATTACTGGGTATATACCCAAAGGATTATAAATCAGGCTGCTATAAAGACACATGCACACGTATGTTTATTGCAGCACTATTCATAATAGCAAAGACTTGGAACCAACCCAAATGTCCATCAATGATAGACTGGATTAAGAAAATGTGGCACATATACACCATGGAATACTATGCAGCCATAAAAAGGATGAGTTCATGTCCTTTGTAGGGACATGGATGAAACTGGAAAACATCATTCTCAGCAAACTATCCCAAGGACAAAAAACCAAAGACCGCATGTTCTCACTCATAGATGGGAATTGAACAATGAGAACACTTGGACACAGAAAGGGGAACATCACACACCGGGGCCTGTCATGGGGTGCGGGGAGAGGGGAGGGATAGCATTAGGAGATATACCTAATGTAAATGACGAGTTAATGGGTGCAGCACACCAACATGGCGCATGTATGCATATGATATGTAACAAACCTGCACATTGTGCACATGTACCCTAGAACTTAAAGTATAATGAAAAAAATAAATAAATAAAAAGAAACTATCATCAGAGTGAACAGGTAACCTACAGAACAGGAGAAAATCTTTACAATCTATCCATCTGACAAAGGGCTAATATCCAGAATCTATGAAGAACTTCAACAAATTTACAAGAAAATCTGAAAGCAAAGAAACCAAGTAACTAGACAGAGCACCTCAAGAAAATCAGTAAAAAGCTACCACTAAATCCTACTTCCCTGGATACGTACCACAATTCTAGTTTATTAAGGCCACTGAAGATTCACACAATTTTACTCCCTACCTTAGGGATGATCAAACATTACCAAATTATATATATGATTTTCAGTTTGGGGTGTGTGTGTGTGTGTGTGTTGAGGGAGAAATAAAAAAAAGAGAATGGTGCAATGAATCTACTCAATTTTCCTGACTTTCTGGCAGATTATCAAGGAAATAAATCAAAATTTTATTTCAAAATAATGAATAACTCTAAATATCTAGTTTTCTTTCATATGTACAAGAGCTAAGATATATAGTTTTGAGGACTATTTCAAATATTCTCCATAAAATATAAATTAAAAAGTTAAATATATAAGAACTCAACTACAAATAATTCTATGAATATCATATATCTAATAGTAATCAAATGATAACTGCCAGGCAGAAAATATACTAAGCATTTTGTGTGCCCTATTTGCTTAATCCATACAATGGCTCTATGAACTAGGTAGTTTATTATCTTCATTTCACAGACGAAGAAATTGAGAATAATAAATAGCATCAACTTGCCTAGTATCATACAATAAATAACTACCAGGGCTGAAATTCAAATCTAAGGAATCTCATTACTTTTAGCTATCAAATCTATATTATATTGTAGATATTTTTATATTCCAACCATATATTATACGTTACTGCAAAGTTTCCTCAGATATTAGAAACATTTTCTGCAAGACCTAAAGTTTTTTGTATGTTTGTTCATTTACTGATGTTTTGTTTTTGCTTATTTTTTATTTTTATTTTTTTACAGAATGTACCTGGATGTTTTAGTGTGGCTCTTTCTGGTGGGCAGTTTCAGTGCAAAAATTATGCTCCTAAAATTAAGAACTTTCTACTTTGAATTTTGGCATCTAAAATTAATATTACTATTGTTTGCTGGTTTGAGTCAGTTTGTATTATTTGTGCAACTATATATTATGACGTAATCAAGCCACAGAAAAAGAATAGGGTAACATCTCGCAAGATCATCTGATAATTCCTTGTTTTGACTAAGGAAACTCCAGGGGCACAGATTTGAAAATGGTGGGAACCTGATAAATACTTGCTGTACAAAACAAACATGCAGAGAAGTTAAAACAGAAGAAGAAATGAGAAAAAAAAAAAAAGAATTGACAAATATCTAAAATAATTATGTTTGAATAGGAGCAGAAAAACACTTAAGAAATAATTGTAACTCACAGGACTTTTGTACAAATAAATAATTATAAAATGAGAAACTACAAATATTTTAGGTTGGACTTTATATTAAAAATTAAACTTAATATTTTAAGTGTGTCAGTGCAGATGAATAAAATATTTAATTCACTAATCAAAACAAATATGCATTTATTTAAACATGTATGTTTCTGAACATGCATTTTATGGAAAGCCACATACAAAATACAACAGATTATTTTAAAATTCCTGTACACCTTAGTAAAATATGTCTTTTGTATTACAAATGAAAAGAAAAAGATACAGTTTTATGCCGCAGAGTACAAATCCCTAAAACCACCATTCCCCATCCCAGTCTAAACAACAACAACAAAAAACAAAATAACAAAAAAAAACAACCTTGCGTTATTACAGTTGACTGACCTAATGTTATTTATCATAGTAATTAATTTAATTCAGTATGCTACTTTGGAACTGCTAATGCTGGACTTTTCCTCCTTGAAAGTATTAATATGCAATAAAATGACTCATTTTATTAAATTTATCATATAATATATAGCACACATCAGGAAGAGACGTACATGCCTTGGTTGTAAAAAATTATGGTTATCTGAGCACTGCTATTACCATAAAATCTGGATTTAATATTAAGTTTATTCTTTCAGAAAAAGCACTACCAGACTAAACACTATCTGTAAAGCCACAGATATTCTGATAACATAGACAGAATACAGCTAGTCTAAACTTTAACGAGCATATTAACCACGGACATGTGCAATCAAACTATATATGGCTGAATGAATTCAAATACATGTATGATAAATGCGTTTTTCAAAATAGGGGTTTATTGGACCTTCTACGGTAAGATGGTGGCTGCCTTTTACCTCCACGTTTGCCCTGTTACTATTCCAACTAGATGCTTGTGATTCCTGAGTGACTTGGAAACGTTCTCAGTAGTGGAGGGTAGGTAATGACTACTTAATATGGCAGCACCCTCTGACAATGTGAAACATGATATTTGTGACTGTGAAACTCTGGTAGCCTAGATTAGATGATAACCCATGAAATTACAATTATTTGTCCAGTCATTTGATTTTGGAAAACAAGAGAAAGGGACAAAAGGACATACTATTGGAAGATTTTAGAAAAAAAAGAATGAATATACTTGAAGTAGGATTTAAGGGACCTTATATAAATTCACAGTTGCATACATTAATTTTACACTGTAATAAGTTCAGAGATTTATACTTATTGTATATTAAGAAAACTTTATGCTTAAGTTGAATACAATTAAAATCACTTAGATTTCCAAGGAAGACAATCTTCTGTGTTGAAAATCAGCTGAAGGCAAGGATTCTAAAGCAATAGCGATCAACTTTAGTTCTTTTTGTTAGAAGCTATAAATCGTGGTGGAATTTTTCACTCTATTATGGTTGCAATGAACTGCTGTCCTGGGTCTGGGCAGTTACATGTGTCTTGGAGTAAATCCAGGAGAACTAGATGACCCTTAACTAACTGAGGCAATTATGCTATTTCTTTTGGAATGTACTTATTTGAAATCATGTTTAGTTTTGCTTCTAGATCTCATGAAATGTTTATGGAAATCAAGTATAATTATTTAAGGTTTCCTTTGCTTGCCAACCGGATAATTCACTGGTGGCGTTTGTACCAGTATTTGCATTTAACTGATGACTATTCAAAGAGGTTGAGTATTGACAGTTATCATATGATTGAATATCTGGTTTTTATATTATTACCCTGAATAATATTTTTACATAATCACCCAAATGGTACACTTCATTTCTAATTATCACATTTTAACTTATTTAAAGAGAGTGAAAATATTATAAAATGATGTCAAGACATTATCCACCTTTGACAACTTCTCATGGGAAACATGCAGAAAATAACAATCACCCATGTTGAGTAAATTTTCTAAACAATGAAAAGTGCAATTTTTAATTTCTAGTTTTAAAGAGTGCCTGCATTACAGATCTAACTATTAGTTAATAAAAGGACACTATATGGGACTTAAATATTTGTATTTACACAAAGTGCTTCTAAAATGAGGAATATAACTTTTATGAATTAAATGGGTTATATTTTTAATGTCTTGATATTCAGAGAAGTGATAGTTTTCTAAATATTAAAAAAAAATTCTTAATTGTTGGACATTTTAACTGTAGTTTCCAGCCCAAGGGCAAGTGCAAGACAGAAGAGACATAAAAAATCTTAGCGTCACTATTTTAATTTCTGGCATTCACAGCATTTAGCAGTTGAATGTCTCAAAGGAAAACAACTACTTTCATTTTTGCCTCCTACAGCCACCCTGTCAGGGGAGAGGTCTGGGCTCAGAAAATGCAGCTCATTAAAATGAAGAATTTTCTCTGACTTTGATATTCACAGTTCACTGGGGACATACTACCTGTTCACCGAGCTATTTTGTCTGGAAGGGGGTTGCAACACAGCAGATTATATCTTAATTAAACTGCTTTAGTCAAATTCATTAGGTCTCTAACATTTATAAAATATGTTAATGTATGATACTGATATGCTTAGTATATATATATTTTTTAAATTGTCAAGTTTTTCCTTTTCCTTAATTGGTGCATTGAGTGATATTCAGAACAATACTTTCATCTGCCTCCTAAACGTCTTCCTCGCATGCAAGCTACATGCTCTTTGTATTTTCTTGCAGTTACTGCTGCTTTCAGATGAGTATAGCTGTTTCCTAAGCCTATACACATTAGGCTTAGAGTCATTATCCACGAATGGAAAATTTGTCATTCAAAATTGAATTTTACAAATAGAAGTCTTAATATTCTTCTACTCACCTTATCATACAGCTATTGGAGGTGAAAGATTTAAACATAACCATTGTAACAAAAAGAGCCCAACATATTAACACACACTCCCATCAATACACTAATTGGGCAGTAATTGTTTATGATAGAGACAGGCTTTCTCAGTATTCCTTCTAACTGGCTTCTGTAGGCAGACTACAAAAGAACCTTTTCTTGTGCTTCCTGAGAAATTTCGTTTTGTCTTTTAATAGCTATGAATAATTTTGTCTCTGTTGGCTTCTGGCACTAAAGGACTTTGTAGTTTCTTCTACATTCCAGCAGAGAAAATAAAATTTCTCAGGCAAAGCTTAATGTTCCCTAAAATTCTCACCTTGTATACAGATGTTAATTTATGAAATGACAGCTCAAAAATTGTACACAAGTGTACTGTTTCTTATTTTAGAAAACCTTATATAAGTGTAGAATTTTAAAAGTGAGAGAGAAACAGAAAGGCCTTAAATTTTTGGTTGAACAAACTGACAATAGGAGATTTATTTTATCAAGAGTTCGCAGGATATCTATTTTGCACCTCATGAACTTATTGGTTTGTAGGAAATGTCCTTTTAATAATAACTCATCTTGATAAAAGTATTAAATTTGTATTTAATCCATTACAGATATTAATATAGTAAGCTAAGATCTGTAAGGCACCAAAAGTACTCTGGAAAGAGAAAAACTAGCAGAAAAGGGGAATAGCTGAAGATAAGGTGAAAGATAAAAGTTGATGTGGGTCAGACTATAAAGAACTATGAATGCAGTGTTAAGGATTTTATTATTTATTTATTTATTTATTTTTGGTAGACAGAGGGTCTCGCTGTCCAGACTGGTCTTGAACTTCAGGGCTCAAGGGATCTGCCTGCCTTGGTCTCCCAAAGTGCTGGGATGATAGGCATGAGCCACCATGCCTGGCCTTGATTTTAAATTTTTAAACCTTGTTGAGTCACTAAACATTTCTGAGTAGCAGATTGACATAACTTAAATAATGTCTTAGGAGCGATAACCTGGTTATGGTACACATAATGGAGTAAAACATGAAAAATGCAGACAAATGACACGAATTAGAGAGGCTGATAATTAGCCTCATGTGGGGTGATGGAAGTTTAAATCAGAGTCATAATAGAAGGAATGGGTAGAGGTAGCAGATATTTTGAAAACAAAACAAAACAAACAAACCAAAAAAGCCCAAACCTGTGGAAATGCAGGACTAGGGATCTGGAAAGAGATGGTAGCCAATGGAAAAAGGTGGAAGTTAGATACACGATAGACATAAGATAGACAATATACATATTTCCTTGAAATAATAGGAATAGGTGAGAACAATCACGAGAGAATAACAAAAGAAATGAAGGCAGTCTAGGATTCAATTCTGGAAATAGTCCACATGTGGTAGGTAAGAAACATGTAGAGTTTAGGAGACAGATGGTTTTCAATTAAAGCAGAAGGAAAACTAGGAAAGATGGGGCATCCTTGTTAAGGCCGACCAAGGAGACAGCAGCAACAGGATGACTTATCCAAACACTAGCGAAAGCAAAACAAATAAAGGCTGGCGGCGGCCAGAGGACTTGGAAATACGGATGTCATAGGTAACTTTTGAGGGTTGAATTCAAAATAGTGGTAGAAGACAAAAGATGATCAGTTAGGGGATCTGTTGGAGGTAAGGAAGTGAAGCTATGGTTCTAGATCCCTCTGTGAGAATGATAGAGTGAGAAGTGGGGAAAGAGCTATAGAGTGAAATGAAATATTGTTTTTCTGAATGAAAAGTGAGAACTAAATTAATTAGGATAGTAAAAGAAACAAAAACTTGAAATGAGAGATTGACGATGCTGGTGAAAAGAAAACTGGGAGTTGAGGGAGAAGGAGGGAGAAGGAGGGAGAAGGAGGGAGAAGTCGTGGGGTATAATTTGTATCATCTTTCCTTCCTCACGTTGGCCAGACGCCTTGAGGATAGCAATGCCATACTGAGTGCACACCTTTCACTCCAAACAACCATTGTTTCAGAAAAGATATGAACAGCCTCAGCAAGCATCGTCCTGGTAGCCTCATTCACCTATCATGTCCATGATGGCCATGAGCACAGAATTCAGGCGGACCCACAGTATAGGATAGCTCAGCAAGACTTAAAGCAGGTACAGGTAAGCAAGTTACAACTAGGACTGAGTAAGAGGGGTGCTGATAGCTCCATTTCAAATGCAGAAGAAAGGCAGTGGTGTTCTAATAAACACAAACACCCTAAGAACCCCACCATATCCTTTCTTACTTACGGTACTTCACTGTGTTAGTCAACCCCTAGCAATGAAAATGATTTCCTTTCGATTCTTCCTTACTCATCAGTAAATCAAAGGCAGAGAGACTGGTAGAAGATTAGCAGGTCAAGGAGTTAAATAAAAACAGCTGAGTTAGTTTTGTGCAGCATTTTTATTGTACTAATGAGAACACAATACTTCCTACTATGTGAGCTACAAAAGATGAACTGTGTAATTTTGGTGATTCTGCATATGAGTTAAATGCTCTTATATTTGCATATAAAACTGGCATTGTATAATATAAAGATGAGCATTAAAATTTATGCTAATAATTTAAAATTTAATTTTTTATTTAGAGAAGTATGAAATAGCAAACAACAAACATCATATCACATTGAGAGAGTGACTGCAGAAGGAAGAAGAAAGACCTATATTTTAGTACCTTCAATTATACCCTTTTCTTTCCTTTTGAACAAGGGCCATTCATTTGCATTTTGCTCTGGGCTCCACAGATTATGTAGTTGTCTTTACCCTGAGACTGTGACATTTGAGGTCAGGCCTTCATGCCAAAAATTGCAACTATGAAAGATGGGATGAAACCTATTTCAGGCATAAGGAAACATAAATACAAATGACGAAAGGTGGGAATAAGCTAATGGTGTTCAAAGAACAGAATGAAGGCCAGGGCCTCTGTAATAGCAACAAAAGTGGTGCAAAATAAGATCAGAGTGGTAGGTGGAGGCCGGATTTTGCAGATGTCTCCTCTCTGTATGGGGAAGCTACTGGAAGCTGAAGACAGGGGAGTTGTATGATGGACACCAGTCATAAAGAGATTATCCTGATACAGCAAAATGCAGAACTGAACTATTGCCAAAGGATCCCCTCCTGGTACCAACCCTTAGAAGTGATACCTAAAATGTAACAATAAGCACCAACATTTTTAAAATTTATTATTATACTTTAAGTTCTGGGATACATGTGCAGAACGTGCAGGTTTGTTACATAGGTATATATGTGCCACAGTGGTTTGCTGCACCCCTCAACCCGTCATCTACATTAGGTATTTCTTCTAATGCCATCCCTCCCCTTTGTCCCCACCCCCTCCACCCCGCACCGACAGGCCCTGGTGTGTGATGGTCCCCACCCTGTATCCATGTGTTCTCATTGTTCAACTCCCACTTATGAGTGAGAACATGCAGTGTTTGGTTTTCTGTTCCCGTGTTAGTTTGCTGAGAACGATGGTTTCCAGCTTTCTCCATGTCCCTGCAAAGAACATGAATTCATACTTTTTTAGGGCTGCATAGTATTCCATGGCGTATATGTGAATAGGCACCAACATTTCAAAACATTGCCAAGCAGGAAGGAAACAAAGGAGAAAACCCTCAGTGTCAGAGGGTGAGGGAGAAATCAAGGCTTTCATCGTTATTAGAAGCCCATGCCATATGAGGTTGGAAACTTCTGTGGAATGCCCTCTCAAATGTAGAGACTAGACCCTGTGAGGGAGCTAAACTGAGCCTCCTGAAGCCGAGAGACTCAAAGTGCATTTGCTCCCTTGTAGACTGGAAAACTTACATGCATTGGCTCAAGGGAAGTGAAGAAGCAGCTCAGGAGAGTCAAAGAAACCAAAAAGTCCTTCAGGAACTGAAAGATGAAGAACATCCTATACAAACCTGATGTCCCGGATGTTCATTAGCGCTTACGTCAAAAAGTAAATGATATGAATTTCAAATAAAAATTTATAAATATTTACAAAAAATGATTATGGCCCCAAACAGGAAGTAATAACATAATCCATATCATCTGACAAAACAAACACAAAGAGACACCTGATATATCCCACGGGTTTTGAATTATACAACATAATTGTAAAAATTCATAGACCACTGAAGGAATGGAAATTATGAAATATGTAGAATTAAATGACTTCGAAGCATTATTCACCAAAATTTTTAATATAGCTAAAGTGAGATTAGAAAGAAACTTATAAAGTGTATGAAAACCTGTATGAAATTAAGTGTCAGAAAAAGGATAGAACACTGGACTTGCGTTATAAAAAGTTTTCAAAATGAGAAGAAAATGAAAGTTAAATGAAGAAAAATCAAGACAGAAACGAAAATGTAAAATGGAAAATGAAGACACAGTAAAAGATTGATAAAACCAAAAATGGATTTTTTTTAAGGCTAGTAATATAAGCCCACACAAATATGAGAACTTGGTATACACCAGATGTAGCATTTCATGTTAAGCAGATGGTGTAGGACAACTGGCTGTCTAGAAGGGGGAAAGGTAAAATAACTTGTCTATGCCAAAGTATATATTAAAAAGAAATCCAAATGTATTAAGGACATCAACAGCAAACTTAACATTTTTAACATTTAGAAGGGAGTCTAGAAAAATACATTTGCTGCCTTAGGGTAACAAAAATTATTAAATAAGATCAATAAACTAAACATTATAAGAACTAATATTGATGAATTCAACTTCACTAAAAGTAAAACTTCTTATTTCAGAAAACAAACACATACACAATTAAAAGACGAACCGCAAACTGCATACGTATTTTTATGTATGTCATAAGCTTGTATCAAGAAAAATAGAAATGGCTTATAAGAAGATCAAAATAGAGTTCACTCAGAGGGAATGTAAAAGGATGAGTAATGGGAATAACAAAAAGTAACAGGAAAGTTCATCTATTTTTATACTATTACATTTTCATTAAAGCAATAAGGTAACTATAATAAAGGTTCACATCTGTTAATTCTGTGAGGTAGACGTGGCGATTTTGTCGTAACTTTCTGTACTGTTCTATTTGCCAAAATATTTCATAAGAATTCAGTTCTAGGCCAGGCGCAGTGGCTCACGCTTGTAATCCCAGCACTTTGGGAGGCCAAGGCCGGGGGATCACAAGGTCAGGAGATCGAGACCATCCTGGCTAACACGGTGACACCCCGCCTCTACCAAAAATACAAAAAATTAGCCGGGCGTGGTGGCGGGCGCCTGTAGTCCCAGCTACTCGGGAGGCTGAGGCAGGAGAATGGCGTGAACCTGGGAGGCGGAGCTTGCAATGAGCCGAGATTGCACCACTGCACTCCAGCCAACAGAGGGAGACTCCGTCTCAACAACAACAACAACAAAAAAAGGAATTCTGCTCTAGTCACCTAACAACACTGCACTATCTGCTTTGTGGGGACTAAGATGCATGTAGCTGCATTTGGAAGCTAGGGGATCCCTTAGATTGCTGAGGTAACAGAAAGGGAAGTACAGAGGCTCTGAGGTACAGAAGTGGGGATGCTGATGGTTTGGGGTGGTATTTGTGGAGATAAATTAAGGATATGTTTTGTACTTAGAAAAGAGATGGACTAATAATTAGAAGAAAGTGTGGCAGAACAAAATTGAGGAATACAAAATGAACCTCAGGTTTTGTTCTGAGGGACTGAGTAAAGGTAGTGCCATTTCAGAGATGGGGAAGGCTGGCGGAGGAGCGTGTTTGAAGGGGCAACTTGAATTGGGGGTCCTTTTTAGCCAGGTCTGCCATCCCTGTCACTCATCTTTGCAGAGATACAGTTGGATTAGAGTTTAGAGTTTAAGAGATAGGTCTAGGTTGAAGATATAAATGTTGGACTTATCTATGTTGAGATAGTTCCAGCCAAAGGCCTGGATAAGATCACCTAGGGCGAAAGTATAGATGGCAGAAAGCCAAAACTACATCTCAAATGCACTGTAAAATTTAGAGGCTGAAAAGAAGAAGAAAAGCTGGAGGTGAAGAAGGAGAGTAGGGGAGGAGGAGGAAGAAAATAAAATTGATTAAGCCAGTGAACATAAAAGCTGAAAAGTAAAATTTGGGGGAATAATCAACTTTTCTAAACACTGATGGGTTAAGTGGGAGGTAAGGGATTCTGAGACATGTGGAGTAAGTAGCCTGGACAAGAGCTGAAGTGATGAGAAGGGAATGCCTCTGAAAATGTTATGCCAGACCTGGCACAGTGGCTCACTCCTGTAATCCCAGAAATTTGGGAGGCCGAGGCAGGCAAATCACCTGAGGTCAGGAGTCCTAGAGCAGCATGGCCGACATGGTGAAACCCTATCTCTACTAAAAATAAAATTATCCAGGTGTGGTGGTACGCGCCTGTAATCCCAGCTATTTGGGAGGCTGAGGCACAAGAATCATTTGAACCCAGGAGGCAGAGGCTGCTGTGGGCAGAGATTGTACCACTGCACTCCAGCCTGGGCCACAGAGCAAGACTCTGTCTCAAACAAACACACAAAATGTTATGTGCTATCTTTATGCAGATAGGAATGATCTGTTTCAGAGGGGGAAGTTAATTATTTAGGAAAGATGGTAATTGCTAGGTGAATTCATGAGAAAGTGAGAGTGGACAGGATTCAGAGCACAAAGGACAATGATCCTTGAATCCATTGTTAGAAGTGACGATAGTAACGTTATAAATGTTGGTTAGTTGGTAGGTATCAGTGCATATTGGAGGAATACAAAGAAATTCCTGTTATTGTGGTGATGTGAAAATATATTTTTCTTCCTAATTTCTAACTGCTTTTCCATTGTATACAACTGGGTTGAAAATATGAGAAAGTAAGATCAGAGAACAAAGATTTTGGTATTACCTTTTATCCATCTACTGGAAGTAGATAGATAGCAAAGCCTGTTCTATTCCATTTTTAAAATTTGGTAATATTGTTTTAAATCCAATGTTCTGTGTTTACACCATCAAATATTATAATAGACTTTTATTGCTAAAGCTTATCATATACATCTTTCAGTTACTGCTACTATCAACTTCCTCAAATCCAGTGTCAAATAATATCACTATAGTGCCTTCAATATCATTTTGTGCTAAGTGCTCCCTGGGCCCAGAGCCAATTTTAAAATGTTTGAGCCCTAGGGAATATTTGAATGTTGAAAGTTCGCCGTTTCCTCAAGCCCTTACTCAATTTCACTTCACTCCCACTCAATGAGAAATAAAAAACACTATGTTATACATATTAAATTTTATGTGGATGAAATTTTACATTTCTTAAAACAATGTGTCTTTTAGGTAGTAATTAAGAGAACAATTTGGCTGTATACTCCAAATCCCCCAATTGTCCTAATTAATTAGATTTACGCTTGGAAAGATACTGTTTCTCCTAATACCTTTATAGTGGTATTATTTTAGACCCAGAAACAAGATTCATAGCTTTATTTAGTGACTTAGAATTGTGGAACTTCAGAAGCTGAAGAAGATTTAGAGATTTCATTCAACCTTATCTATCCTCAAATGAGGATGTTAAGAAAATTCTAACAAGTGACTTGTCAATAATACACAGTTGAGTCAGTGAAAAAGCTGAGACACAAACCTAATTTCTTATTTAGGCAATCATTTATTCCAACTTATTTTTATTAGTTCATTATGATATGGACTTCAAGTTGTAAATATATTTGCTATTTATCACCCGCCCCTGAGTTTATAAGTTGTCTGCACTGGTATCGGTTGACTTATGTCAGTGCTTCTCAACCATCTCTAATGCAAATGTACTTCTGAAGAGCCTAAGGACTTCTCGCAGTACTGGAGAATGTAAGACACATCCTAGCAATGGAGGTTAAGCTCTCCAACTCCCATGCTGTACTGTGCTGAGATTCATTGCTCTCTCTTTTGAGAAGAACATTCTCAGGAATTTTAGTTTCTAGCTTTTATTTCAGATATTGTTATAAGATCAAATCTACTTTACCAAACTACACATCTGCAATCTACTCTGACGACTGCACATAAACCTCTATCCTACTCCCCAACACACATGCACACAAATACACATGCACACGTGGTGAGTTTCACCTCTGATTTATTCTGATCTCTGATTTAAATTAAAACCTGCAGTGGGTAAATCTAGGCATTTTAGCATTTTTGCTAAAGAACTGAAGAAAATACCTGTTTCAATTATGTACCTAAAATAATGTTGAATATTTAGCATTCAGTGAGGTTTTTATTACCTAGTTAGCATTTTCGCAATGTGTATATGATGAAAGTTTTTTAAAAAAGGTGACCACCTTGTCATTTTTAAATCTTGAAAATCAAATGTATCCATTAACTAATATCTAAGAAATACGGTAATTTAATCAATGAAACCAAAGCTTTAGAGTCAAATTTTCTTCTGTATCTATTTAAATGTAAAATTTAGCTATTAAAGATAACAGTTTCTAAATCGATGTTTACTTCACAAAATTACAGATTAATCTACCCAAAATTATCCTCAATAGTGTTTTGGTGACTTCATAAACCGTCTCAGTTGTAGTTAGATAAATGAATCTACCATAACATCCCTTTAATAATCTGAATATTATATTTTCTAAGTATTAAATTTAAAGCTTATCTTCATTTAATTGTTTGCTCATCAGTTTAACAGTTCAGCACACAATTTCCAATTTATCACACACAAATTGAAAATAAATAGTTTAGTGGGAAAATCTTTAAAAAGAAATGGAGTCGTTTGTAAGCTCTTTAAAATTAATTAAATGAACTGAGTCATGATATTAACAGGACATAATCAGAAAAATTCATACAAGAAGAGAGTTGAAAAGAGTGTTAAACTGTAATCTATTTCTTTTTTTTTTCTTTTTTTTTTTTTTTTTTTTGAGCTGGAGTCTCGCTCTGTCGCCCAGGCTGGAGTGCAGTGGGCAATCTCCGCTCACTGCAACATTTGCCTCCCGAGTTCAAGCGATTCTTCTGCCTCAGCCTCCAGAGTAGCTGAGATTGCAGGCGCCTGCCACCACGCCCGGCTAATTTTTTGTATTTTTAGAAGAGACGGGTTTTCACTGTGTTAGCCAGGATGGTCTTGATCTCCTGACCTTGTGACCCACCGGCCTTGGCCTCCCGAAGTGCTGGGGTTACAGGCGTGAGCCACCGCACCCGGCCATCATCTATTTCTTAACAACTATTTCAACCTTTCCTTTTCCATCTCTAGTTGTCAACTTTACTTTCCATCTCGCCAGCTGTCCTAACACTCGCTTCTTCAATAAAGCCTTCCCTGAACCCCTTAGAAAAAAAATTGTTACTGTTTTAAAGTGTTGTTAATGTTTAGTTTTCGGCTTTCTAGAAGTGTATCTTAGGTTTTATTATTTATGTACAAAGCAGTCGTTTTTCCTAGAAGATATGTCCTGATGGCAGGGCTGGTGACATGACATGTTCATTTCACATCATTTACATACTGTCACTGAATATTTATACAAATTTATAAACTCTGCAGTGTTTTCAAGTCCCTTCTTTGAGTTTCTACCTGGATTGCAACCCTTTGTCTATAGTAACTCCTCTAAACTGAAGTCTTTTCTGTGCAATGTCCACATGTCGAGGTTTCTTAATTCAACTCCCTAATTAATCATAATGATGATTATTTGTTATCTAAAGCACTATTGTCCAATAGGCCTTTCCTGCAGGGATGGAAATATCTCTGTCATTCAATACTAGCTGCATGGGGCTACTGAGCACAAGAAACACGGCCCATGTGATTGAAACATTAAAGTCTTGATTTAATTTTAGTTTAATGCTAACGGCTACATTTGTTTTTATGACTACCATACTAGAGAGAATATCTACAGCACAAATTCCTCATTTGGGGAGGTATTAATAGGTGCTTCGAAAAAAAAATGAATATTCTGTAGTGAATTTTTTAAAAAATTTGTATAATAATTCCTTTATTAAAGATATATTTGGAAAGGAGAAATGGAGAGATGTTGGGGCAAAAAAGATTTACTGTTCACTTAAAGATCTACTTCTGACCTAAAAAGGTCTAGAAGCCATGTAGTAAAATTACATATTTTTATGTGTATATACTGCATATAACATACACATACAATATACACATTAATATACATGTTATGAATGTGTACACACATATATTTTTTCTTTTTTAATTAGCATTTCCCAAAAAATTGCAGCATGAAAATTTCCACCCTGTAAGCAACATAATCAATCTTTTGGCATCTGTGAATTGCTTTTGTTGTTGTCATTTGTTTGTTTGTTATGACACCATTTCATTTTCTTGTTTCCACTTTCTGTTTAGAAAGGCAACATCTTGACTGAGGGAATAATGTCCAAACTTTTTAGCATGTCTTACAGGCCACCAAAAATAAAATAACAATAAGGGCAACTAAATAACTTCTGTTCAAATAAATGTAGTTTCCTCTGCCTGCTCTGAGTATTTCTCATACTTTCTTCTGAATCTTTTCTGTACTATTTTTTTTTTCCATTCTAATAAAAGCTGCTCATCCAATTCAGAGTCTTTGTTTTAAAAGACAGAACTTCTTCCTTTAAAATCTAATCACATTTACTGTCTTTGTAAAAACTCTTCCGGTTCATGAAAACTTGTAGATCTCTTCCTTCTAACAGCGCTCCCATTGTTATCCAATAATGTACCTTAATCTGGGATTGTTGGTGATTCTTCTATTATTTGGATGTATGACCTCCCTTACTAGTAGATGACAGCCTTCGGTGAAGGGACCCTGCCTTATGTTTCATCTTGTGCCTAATGTGCATTAACCATTGAATATGTGCAATGTATTTTGTTCTACAAGGTTACTTTTATATTGCTTTTCCTTGAGACAAAAATAGGTGGTCCTGACTATTTTAAATATAATTTTTACATTTTAATTCTTAATAGCTGCTGTGGACTGAACGTTTGTGACACTCACCCCACCCCTGCCCAAATTCCTTTAGTGAAACCCTAATCCTAGAGGTGATGGTATTAGGAGGTGGATATTTAGGAGGTGATTAGGTCATGAGGGAGGAGCATCATAAATGGGATTAGTGTCTGTATAAAAATATACCCCAGAGAGCTAGCCAACTCCCTCTATCATGTGGAGGGCATAGCAAAAAGGTGCCACCTGTGAGCTAGAAAGCAGGCCCTCATCAGACATCGAATGTTCTCTTGCCTTGATCTTGGACATCCTAGTCTCCAGAACTGTGAGAAGTAAATTTCTGTTGTGTATAAGCCACCCGGCTTATGGTATTTTATTGTAGCAGCTAGAGTGGACTAAAACAAAAACCAATTCTTATAATTTGATTATCATGAAAAAAAAACATCCCCCTTTTCTGACGTTAGCTAAATAATTCCCATTCCCATTCCTCACTGGTCCTCAAGTCTTTATCTAGCTAAGTGAAATTGCAGCCATTTCATGAGGATGACTTTGAAGTACACCTAAGGAAATCTTAACACAGAAGACAACTTATTATAAAGAAATAAGGGAAGAAAAAGTGAGGAAGTGGGTATTAGTCACCGCAACATTTGACTCCAAAAATGGTAAGGCTAATCTCATTGCTGTTCATCTTAAAAAAAAAAAAAAAAGAAGAAAAAGAAAAAAGAAATTCAATTTCTTTCTCTTCAGCAAGAATATAAAAGCAAAAGATTAGGTCAGTTTTGGAAGAATTTTTTTTTTTTTTTTTGAGACAGGTTTTCACTCTTGTTGCCCAGGCTGAAGTGCAATGGCACAATCTCGGCTCACCACAACCTCTGCCTCCCGGGTTCAAGTGATTCTCCTGCCTCAGCCTTGGAGGATTCTTAAACTTACAGTTCTGAAGACTGTTTAGTATGACTTAAGATTTCACACTTGAACCAAAGATCCCTTTGATGGAAATGGCAGCAATATTGTTCATAAAAGGAAACCAGGCAGTCTACAAAACAGATGAGCCATTAGTTACTGGAAATTTTACAACCTACAGTTCAAAATATTTCTAGTTTCTGACATCTCCGGGAGATTTACCAAACATCCTCAAGGGAATACACTGATTATTCAGAGAGTTTACAGCCTTAGGAAATTAAGTCCAGTGATAAACCGTAATGAGAAATGTTTTGTTCAGTGGGATCAAAGGGCCAGCTTTAAAGAAGTATCTTAAATATTGCTGTATGTTAAATTTTTCACACATTATAAAAAGTTGAATATTAGTAGAACATACCACCCCAAAATATGTCACTTTAGCATGAGGATTATTTTGAGCTGAAAGTAATTGAAGACAGCAGATACAAGAAAAGCCCTTTGCCAACTTTCTATTTGCCTAAGAGCAAGACATAAATTCGTATATCTGTCCTCCCTCCCTAGTGACCAGGAAGAAGAGAAGTTACTCACTGCAGACATCTCTAGACCCTTGTCAGCCAGGAGATGGTGCCACCAGAGAAATCTACATAACAAACTTTACTAACCAGCCCTTTTCTCCTTTGG
Organism: Symphalangus syndactylus; assembly: GCF_028878055.3. Lineage (NCBI taxonomy): Eukaryota > Metazoa > Chordata > Mammalia > Primates > Hylobatidae > Symphalangus > Symphalangus syndactylus. The sequence goes on along the minus strand of NC_072426.2, from coordinate 154,185,549 downwards.
TTCCCCCATATATTTACCTTTCCACAATTTGCTGCCCTGGAAACTCAAAGTTCTTTTTGTTTGTCCTAGCACTGCACTACCAATTTATTGTTCTTTTGTTCAAATGGTCTATAAGCCTAAGTTCTAACCATCTCTTTGAGTTACACATCTCTGAGTGCTCCTATCTGTATGAAGGATGCACATGCTAATCCACTTGTTTTTCTTCTTGTTAATCTGCCTATTGTTAGTGTAATGAAGAGCCCCAGAAAGAGAACTCAAGATGGGTAGAGGAAAAGGAGTTTTTTCATCCTCTACAGAGTAAACACGTTTGTTAACATTAATGTTGTAAAAGAGTATAAAGGACATAGACTTTATAAAGCTATCTAACTATCACAGACTTGATCCTACATTTTAATAGTGTGTTTTAGTTTTATTAGATAAAATGAGTCATAGGAAGAAAATGAAGGGCCTAGCATTTAAGATTCTAATACATTTATATTACAAAATATGAGTATTAACATATAGAAAATAAACTTTGGAAGTTTTGAAATTTTTCAGCAAATATATACAAAATATATAATATATAAGTATTATATATTATATACATGTACAAACTATTTTCATAGTTAATACAATTAAGGTTTTAATAGATATTCTAACTAAATTAATAGATATAATTACTAGTTATGCATTATGTTACAAATTCTAGAAATAATATTAAAGATCATTTTTATCTTATTAATACTTAAAATATAATATAGTATTTTTCTATATATCTGTATATTAATGTAGGGTGATTATATGTTAGTATGTCATATAATAAAACCTTTATTAATTTAGAAATCATTACAAAAGCAAAGATTAAACATTTGGATAAGTAACACAGACTTTAGACAATGAAAGAGCCTTTAAAATCACTGCAGAAGTTTAAGATAGAAATGATATTTGTGTAATAAATAGTACAAATACTAATTTGTATCTATATTTGAGAAACCTTTTCCTTTTTCCTGACGTTAACCCAGCTCTCCAGCCTCTTACTAATTTCCTTGGCTTGGGTCTACTTGTCTTTCATTCTGGTGGTATTCTTGAGTTAGCCTTTAGAGATCTGACAGTTGAAAATTACTTTATGGTGACAGGTCTTTGACTCTAAATTGTAGCTGGGATCGTCACTTGCCTATCTATCTTGGCCTCTGAAAAACCAAACACATCATCCAGATCAAGGGAATTAATTATTCTATTATTTTTCAAATCATTCAATTCTGCTTAGGGAATCCCATTTTAAGCAGGGAATTGATAAACTGTCCTATGTACACCCTAGATTTCAAATTCATATAAAAAACTTAAGCCATCAAGTTTAACATCTCTTAATATTTTTGGCCTCACACCTGCCAAGTCAACTCAGCACACTGATACCCACTATCTCATACTTCTTTCAAGGCTTAGAAGCGGGGGGCTTTCAGTGTAGACAGAGCTCATCCCTTTACTGTGTGCCTGGTTCTACTTTGGAGCCTTTCCTCTGATTACTTTCCCCATGCTGGGATTCTTCTATCCTATTCTCTCTTTCCTGTATGTATGTATTCTGGCTATGTTTTTAGAAACTCTAAACATCCTTAGGTCTCTTCTATATTAAAAAGCAGACCACAGCTTCCCACCAAAGAACTAGTTTATTTCCTTTATATAACTTATGAAAATGTTACCATATTTACTTGTTTATGACAGTCTCCTCATATTAGCCCAGGGCTGCTTTGTGTGCAAGCAGTTGAAAACAAAAGCAAACCTATCTTATGCAAAAATGGCAACTTGCTGGCTCATGTAATTGCAAAGACCTGGGGCAGAACTAGCTTAGGTGCAACTTGAAGTAGGAGGAAAAACAGGACCTCAATCCTGTCTGTCACAGTTCTTAGGAGTAGTTCCTTGATGTTAGTTCCTCTGTCATTCACACACATGTTAAAAGGGCCACATCTTTATGTAGTCACTCACTGCATATCTTCATAATTCCAGGACCAACACCAAAATGTATTATTCTTCCTTGTGTCTTAAGCAAAAGCCCTAATTATGATTAAATTGTTAGGTTACATGCTTGCCGTTGAACCAATTACTATGGCTGTGGGTGATGAAATATGCTGATTGCCTAAGGACTAGTCACATTCCTACTCCTGACATCTTAGATAGTGACAGTTTGATTCAAAGCAAATTGACTAACATGGGAGAGGAATGAGTCTTCCAAAGCCAATTCAAGGCAATTTTATTGTAGTACCAGAAAGTAGATGATGATCCACAAAACACTGTAAGCTTTGTAGGGGCAGGGTTCATATCTTTTGTTCCTCATAATATCCCTAGTGTGTAACATAGCACCCAGACGATAGAAAATTCCTGAAATAGCTGAATGAATAATGCATGAGTGCATTCCCATTGTTTCCTACGTCTTATCTCTTCTTCTTCAGCTCCAGACCAGTCCATACATGTGTGTCTCTACCGCAGGTCTGTGTTGATGGTGTATTAGCAAGTTAAAGTCAGCATGTGCAAAGACAAACTGATCATGCCCCTCTCTAAACATCTTCTGTTTCTATGACTCCTCCATCAATGAATAGCATTGTTGCCTTTGTACATAATCACCAAGACACCGCCATCCTTGACGTACTTCCAACATATCCCTTAATCACCAGTTTCTGATAGTTCTGTACCTGAACACCTATTATATCAATTTCCTTCTCCTACTCACACATTGACATCTTGTCCTAGTTCTGTTCATTATCTAGGTTCCTTTCTGATTTTTCTTTATCTCATGGCATCCCCTACACAGAGCTTTCAACATGGTTCTTCTGAAAGAAAATCTGATTATGTCAGTCTTCTTTTTAAAACTCTTCAGTGGTACCACTTTATCCAGAAGTTAAATTCTAAATCCCTGAATGTGGTCTAATATAAGCCTCATCTCTTAACAAATATCAAACCTCCTCTGTGGCTTCAAAAAATTACTTATAGTTCTATTGATAAAGTGACATCCTACCCCTATCTTTTGCTCCTATACTTCCTTTTATTTTCGGAGAAATCCCTCACTACATAGCTTCAACACACTTCACAAGAGGCATGTTTGCTCTGAAATATTTTGGCAATTTTATCTTCTCCTTCTCCAAAATATTATTGAAAACTTCCTCCTTGCATTGAATGGTAGGTCTGAATAGATAACATCTATGATTAATTTTTGCCATTTTTTTGATCTCCAGTAAAAGTCACCCTCAAAATTAAACATTCCAAAATAATGAAACTAGATGAAACTACCAATTGTGATATGAGATGGTGAGGCAGAAGTGAGGATAAAAAAACCTAAATGCTTTCACATATATATCTGTTTCTTAACTCCATTTCAAGTTGTCTTAATATCTCTAATTGTATAATAAAGAGATACTGTAAAAATGAAATCTTTACTGTCTTTATGGTTAAAGCCCAATATAAAAGAAAAGTTAAGAAGCAAGAAAGTTTTAATAACAAATACATTTGCTTGCATTTGCCACAGGTTGGGTTTCCCAGGGAACAGACTCTGAGATTCTCAAATTTACATGCAGAGTGCTCTTGAAAGCAACACTTGTGAGGGATAAGGGAGCAGAATTGGGCAGAGGGAGGAATGAGCCTTAGTAGTGTAGTAAGAGAGATTCTGTCGATTCGACAGAGAGCTCTGGCCCTGGGATGGCCCTTTGGAGATGTCCCAACCTGAGGCAAGGCAGGGAGCTTGAGACTCCTGAAGATGCCAGTTTTTGGGCGTAGTCTGCCCCTGCAGAGGGGCGTGGCCTTGGGGGATGTGCCTCCTGTTATGGGTGAATTAGGTCTCTCCGAAAGACATGTTGATTTCCTACCTACCTATATTTGTGAATTTAATCTCATTTGAAAATGTGGTCTTACAGTTATAATCAAGTTAAGATGAGATCATACTAGAGTGGGCCCTAATCCAATGACTGATACCCTTATAAAATGGGGAAATTTGGACACCTACACACAGGAAGAAGGCCAAGTGAAGACAGAGGCAGACATTGGAGTGATGCATCTACAAGTCAAAGGATGCCAAGGATTGCTGGCAACCACCAGAAGCTGGGAAGAGGCAAGGAAGCATTCTACCCTAGAGCCCTCAAAGAGCCTGGCCCTGCCAACACTTTGATTTTGGACTTCCAGCCCCCAGAATGTGAGACATACATTTCTGGTGTTTTAAGCCACCTAGTTTGTGGCATTTGCTAAGCCAATGCCAGGAAATTAATATGCTTATTTTGTCTAGCAGCAATTATTGGAATATCTCATCTAAGACAGCCTTGACAACAGAGCAGCTGGGGACATGAGTGCCACCCTCTGTAAGTGGAATGAGGGGATGCCCTGCAATATCCTCTATAGCAGTGATTCTCTACATTTTGACATTCAGACCCAGCCTCTTAATAGTCTTAAAAATTATTGAAGACACCAATCACTTTTGTTCATGTACTTACAATTTTTAAACATAAGTTATTTTGAATGTACTTTGTTTTATTACGGAGTAAAATATTAAAATTTCTAATAAGTTTTAGAAAAAATTTAACTTGGAAAAGTGTTTAAAAACAGCTTTGAAATATTATAGTAAAATAAGAAAGAAAAGTAGATTTACTTGTATTTTCATGTATTTATAAGAAAAACTTCAGTGTTTCAAATATAAAGTTTTGTTAGAGATACAGGTTGTAAAACTATGGCCTGTGGCCAAATCTGGCCTGCTAGAAATGCCCACAAGCTAAGAACGGTGTTTATGTTTTTATATGATTGAAAAAAATTGAAAGAAGAAGATTTCATGGTACATAAAAACTGTATGACACGAATTTCAGTGTCTATTAATAAAGGATAATTTGAACATAGCCACGCCTATTTGTTTACATATATTCTGTGGTTCCTTTCTGGCTATAATGGCAGAGTTGAGTAGTTGTGACAGACTATATGGCCTAAAAAGCCAAAAATAATTGCCATCTGCCCTTTAACAGAAAAAGTTTCCCAGTCATTGTGGTAGGCAGAAGTAAGGTTGTAGCAAGTAAGCATACAATAGAAGTATTGAGAACAAATGAAATTAATCTGTAGAAAATGTATGTATTTATACCTAGCACCTTAGAACATTCTAGAAAATAGAATGCACAGACACATTTCACTGATCATCAGAGTGCTATTATGAATCCTTTGGTTTCCATCCCCGAGGCTTTTTAGTTAGCAGTTTGAGAACCACTATTCCACAGTATACACATTGATTTTACCTAAAATATTCAGAATAGTGAAGGACATTGCCTCATAATACAGAATAGGATGAGGATCATGATCTTTGTACTTTGTGTTTTGATCTGTGAATGTCTGAGTCTTACACTCATTTCCTGTTCAGGTCTGAGAGGAGAACAAAAGCAGCCTTACGGTTTTTGAAGGACTCAATCTTTTTTAGACATTGAGTTTATTTTTATAACATTTCTAAAACTAGTACTTCATAAAGTGAGGACATAAACAGATATAAGGGGATTTCTACATATATAATGTCAGTGTGTGTGTGTGTGTGTGTGTGTACAATTAGTATTTGATCATCATAACTGCACCTGTTCTAACATGAGAGAATTTTTCACTCTTGGGTAACTATAAGTCAGGATTTATATTTCAGTATACATTAGAGCTGGAATAAATTTTGTATAGGATTGAGTGGGATAAATGAGAAGGTTAGAATGTAAAAATACAAACCCTTTGTTCTTTCACAAGCTTGACAGTGCAACATGCCATTTATGTTAGTTTTATGTCCTCTCAAAATGGCCTTGATTAATAAGAAGGTAATTTGAGGCTGAGGTCTTTGCCTTTGAACTAAGGAGGTAACCAAAAACCATTGTTAGACTTTTACTTTAGCACAGGTAAGAAGAACAGAAAGAAACTGTAGATCCTTGGATGAAAACAATGGGAAGGCAGAAGTCTGGAGATCCATATGACAAGTCATATTAATGATCTACAATCTGAGATGTGTCCCAGAAGCATACAGAGACCTATGAAAGACATAACTCATTTACAGTATGATTACATGGCAAAGGTGAATAAAAAGCTGCCCTTTTTACGAGCATGTCTCGGCAAATAATCCAATCTCAGACCCCAAACACTGGAATGCATCAGCTCTGTGCACTGACATTTCCTAGAGCAACAGATTGTCCCCAGGCCCATTCCATTGAAGGTCACTCCCAGCATGCGTCATCATTCCATGATATGCATCACCCATGTATCCTCATGTGAGGGGATTCATGCTCAATATTTCTATTTGCAGCTCAATATTTCCATTTCAAATTTACTTCTACTCTTACTCATCAGTTCACAAAAGTAAAAAGAAACATTGAGAATGAATTGAGAAAATTGAGATTTTTTTTCATGTGAGTGGAGTTGGGGAAGAAAAAACGAATTCTAAAAAAGTGGTGCTCTTATGTTTTGAACTTCAATTCGTGGTACCCAATCTGACAAATATATCCTCTTCCTAACTTACCTAGCAGAACACAGAGAGGCTTAAAAAATACATGCATAGCATTCAGGTGACATGTGATATTAAAATGCCACTACAATAATAATTTTGTATGTCTGCTGTATCTACTGAAGAAATATGTCTATTTTAAATTGATGGCTTACTCAAGATTTAATTTGTACCTAAATATGTAGAAATAATGAATATCACACACCTTAAAGATTTATATGCCAACAATAGGTCAGATCATTTCAAAACATTAAATAGGATTTTTCACCCAATTCTGCAAAAATCTCATCTTTTGAAATACATAAGCCTAGATATACACAGTACTTTTAAAGCCAGGCTAACTTTTTGAAAACCTAATCTGCGAAATCTCCATAAATTCAAATAATCTTTTTGCAACTAAAAAGAACAAAACGAAAATTACATTTTCTCTTCACTTAATGTGTAAAGTGCTCCCAATCTTTTTGTGCCTCGGGCTTTATCAAATTGGAAGCCACAATATAAAATCTGGGAAGAAAAACATTTCTAAAACTAAGAATATATGTAACCAATTAACAGTAATAATGAGCCGTGTTCAAAATTTAAAATGATTTTCTTTTGATCAGATAGCTCATATTCTCCTCTGCCATGTCTGTTTAAATCATAGGAGTGGAAGTTTTACTTAAAGCAGATTAAAGGTACGTATCTAGCAAAATTTAAAAGACAGATATATTTAATATTGCAAGGCAGTCTTGTAATTGCAGCATTACAGCCAGTCTCTGGCATTGTATTAAACCTCAGTCATAGTTCTTCAGTTCCTAAAGCAGAGTTCAAAGGCCCTGGCCCACATCAAATGCTTTAAAACTGTTTGTAAAAATCAGTTGACAGAGACTGCATTTTGTGTTTTTACAGATTGTGATACCTTGATAAGTTCAGGATCTGTTACATAAGCCACAATTCTAACACGAAGGAAAGATAGACCTACGTCACTCTTACTCAAAGAAAATAGGAGATATTATCCAGGTTGCTTTTTATAATAGGTATCCTCTTATGTTTATTATAATCCAAGTAAACCACCAAACTCAATATTTTTTTTTCCACAAGGCAGGCTGGGTGCTTTTTACAATGTCTGAGCCACTAAGTGGAATTCTCACATATCTCACAGAGACATGAGGCCACTGCTCTGCTTTTTCTACACCTTTAAAGAAGCACTCAGCAAGCACCTTTAGAAACCGTCTAACTCTATGGCTTTAGGCAACGGGATCTGAAAATCCTGCAACCTGAGACAAATGAGAATAGTTTTGGTATATGAAATCAGGAAAAAAGCAGATTTATATTTTATGTAATCATAAGGTAATATCGAAAATGGCAATAGGATAAGGTAACCACAAATAAGGCCATTTTGAATAAATATTTGGAACGGCAGAGGAAAAGTTCATTTTAAGTCTTATTGCCGTATTAAATAAAAGCAATGTCCATATGCTTTATGGAAAATGATTCTATGTTTTATCAAAGTGAAATTCTGAACATCAAGCCCCAGAATTAATCAAAGTGGCTACAAAGCATTTGAACAGATGCGGAACTCTGACAAAGATGAATCGTGCAAGGAGGAGCTGCTTCCAATTTTAGCAGAAAAAAAATTACACAGTCACCTTAATGAAGAAAGAGGGTTATGTGCAGAAAACTTGGTTAGGCTGCACAATCACAGCTTCCTTGAAAATTCTGCTAGCTGGAAACATGTTTGTCTTAGTCCTGGATTCCACATCATAATTGAAGTTTTTATGGCACTAAAACTTCTAATAAGTACATTTTACAATAATGCGTGTTACGAACTGAGCATACATGTCCTCCTACAAGTCATATGTTGCAGTCCTAACCCCACCAACACGATTGCATTTGGAGTAAGGAAGTAATCGAAGTTCCATGAGTTAATAAGGGTGGGGCCTGGATCAGATAGGAATTGTGTTAAGAGACAGGACAGCAGTCTCTTTCTGTCCCGTTCTGCAGGTGCACAAAGAAGTCACGTGAGCACACATTGAGAAGAGCAAGCATTTGCACTCCAAAGAGAGAGACCTCACCAGACAAACACTCCTAGCACCTTGATCTTGAACTTCCAGTCGCTAGAACTGTGAGAAAATAAATTTGTTGTTGAAGCCACCCAATCCACAGTACTTTCTTACGGCAACATAAGAAGGCTAAGCCTGCATACCGTATGCTGCCACTGCACCTACATACTTCATAGAATGGTACACAGAGATACTCACTAGTTATGTGGCCACAAAAGCAATAATAATCCCATACATGGAAGCCGAGGTGGAAACAGGGTAATGAGGAATGAACTACATTGCTTTGGCAACAGAGAGTCCAGTGGAATGGAACTGAAGAAGGGATCATGAGAAGCTGTGCATCCTACTGAAGCTTACATCAGCACTGAGAACGCCAGAGACACTCTGCCTTCCATTCCTGCCATTTCTGTCTGACTGCAGACCTTCATCATTATGCATAGCTTGTGCTTGATAGTTTAATCATAATGGTGTAATTAATAACAGCAAATATGTATAAATACTATGAGCATTATATAAATTATTTAATCAGCAGTTAAGTCAACTTTTACCTAAACTACATGGGACAGACTTTGTACTCCTCCAATAGGTGTTATATCTGTCAATGAGTCAGCCACTGCAAGTTTCCATCCACTCGGTTATTCAACCTGGAGGGTCTATAATGTTAAACATTTGCAGAAGCACTGGAGGTATTGATTTGTTATTAAGAAACACTTTCCTTCTGAAGAACCCCTAGTGTGGACAGACACCAAAACAGATAAACTACAATAGAATGTGATGGCATCACAATTTGCGACGGTAAGTACTATGAAAAGGTGAGAATAAATATTGCGAGTGGCTCGAAGGAGTTACAAATCCTGTCTTCTAGAGTCTACTAGAGTAAGGAGGGCTGCACAGAGGAGACACTTAAGTTCATTCATGAAGGGTCCCCAGAATCTGTCCACATGGAGAAGAGGCTGAAGTAGAAGGATTCCAGGGAGGGGGAAGAACTGATGAAAAATTATGAAACTGTTAATGTCAATGGCAAATTTGTTGAATGGAGAGTGGTTTGGTCTGAATAGAGTTTAAGGGTCATGAAACAGACAGGCAAGTGATGAGTTGTCAAATGAGTATGGGGTCCTTGGGAAGAAGGGTAATATACCAAGATACGAGTTTACATTTTTTTTTTTTTTTTTTGAGACAGAGTCTCGCTTTGTCGGAGTTTACATTTTTTAAGAGAGGATCCTGGAGTTTTTGGCCAGGAAGTAACATGGCCAGAGGTATTTTAGAACAATAACTGTAGCAGCAGTAGAGGGGGAAATGGTGCAAGGAAAGACTCACATGGGGCTGTCAATTAGGGAACTATTAAAAAAGTCAAGAGGGTGAAGTTAAGATCGTATATGACAGCAGTCATGGAAGTTTGGTATTCAAATACCAGAAACAATCACCCTTTGCACTCCAGAGAGAACAGGTAGCATCCATTCAAAATCTCAGGCAGTGACACAGCCAACAAGAATGTGGTTTGAATTGTTTTTATTCATTAAATCTAGTTTTGCTACGAAGAATAATATATGAGATAAAAATCAAAGTTTTTAATTAACATTTTAAAAATTATTTTATAGATACCTGCCTGTTAGAAGAAGGCTTTGGAAAACAATTTATGGAACATATTCATAAAACAGTCATTTTCTCGAAATTCTTTCATGATTTTAAGCCTAAAACCAAAGTTATAAACACAGAGAAAAAGATGACCTGTCTACAAGTGTCTTAAAAAGTATCTCCTTAGGAAAACATTTGGTTCTTGCATAATGAAAAAGAAATAAATAAAACCATTTTTTTTTTCGAGATGGATTATCAATCTATTGCCCAGGCTGGAGTGCAATGGCATGATCTCCGCTCACTGCAACCTCCACCTCCCAGGTTCAAGCAATTCTCCTGCCTCAACCTCCCAAGTAGCTGGGACTACAGGTACGTGCCACCATGCCCAGCTAATTTTTGTATTTTTAGTAAAGACGGGGTTTCACCATGTTGGCCAGTCTGGTCTTGAACTCCTGACCTCAAGTGATCCGCCTGCCTTGGCCTCCCAAAGTGCTGGAATTACAGGTGTGAGCCACCGTACTTTGCCATAAGAACAACTTTTATAGAAGAAATGAGCTGCTTCTGTTTGATTTCCGTACATTTTCTATACAACATGTATTTCAAATGGGTACCACATTGAGGGGTAAAAAAACCATATAGACTAATTGATGGTGGTTTTAGAATATGTGTAAATATTATAATTTATGGCTAGAACACTATAAAATAGGGTCAACCATGATCATCTTTTTCAATTATACAGAAAATATCTTAACATCTAAGTTCTTTTTACGGTGACTAATTTTAGCAACCCAAAATTATTAGCAATATTATTCTGAAAAAATGTATCTCATAATTTTTACAGATCCAGATGTTTCACACCGAGACACACAGTAAATATCTATTAGGGAGAATCTTCAATAACTCCACGTGTATTTTAATAGGATGGGGAGCTGCATTAAACTCATATTGCCTGTCTACAGTTGGGCAGACTGATATATTTTTATTTGCTTATTTAATGTAAATCTATGCTCTCCTTAATTCTGCTCATACATGTGTGGCATCATTAGGCATATTCACTGAATAATCATTATTTTTGAACTGAGTTCATAACTGGAATGAGAGCAATGACAGAATAAAAATAATCTTTGAACACCCAAAGCTTGCAAATTGGCCTTTTATCAGAGGGCTGGAAATAGAATTCTTTTATTTTTCAGGTGGTTAACGGGGTTAATTACGTCTTTTTTCCTTTTTGTTCTGTACCGTTAGTGATAGTTGACACATTAAGACAGAATTATTATCTCAGAAGCATTAATTTTAGTTCCATAATAGTAATAGCTATGATTCATTCAGTGTCTGCTATTCATCAAGCACTGCATGGAGTATGTATAATTTATAATTTTTTTAAAAAACAACTCTGATGACAAGTTCTTAGCCCAGCTGACCAAACTAAAGCACACGAAAATTAAGGTTCAAGGTCACATAGTTAGAGCAAGAATCTGGACTCAAACCCACACCTGATCAATGCAAAGCCCATCATCATCTTTACACTCTGCCAAGTGCTTCTCTAGAATCCAAAGATCAAGAGTTAGCAATCTAACATGCCTCCCTAGACCCAGATGCTGTCCATGGGTCTACAAAATCTTCCTGAAATACCTCATTTATTATACGTAACTCCCCCCATCAAAGAAAGGTTCCTCAGGAGGAACTTTTTAGCTTCTGTGACTTGTTGCATATGTAATTTTGTTTGTTTTAAAATAACATTTCTCATCCTTATGGCTAAGCTTATATTGCCTCTGCACTCAGCATAGATGAATAGGAAAAACACCATAGTAGGTCTTGAAGGGCTTACATGAAGGTCTAGTTCTTTCCATTCCTTCATCACCCCAATTTTCCAGATGACAAAATTGAAGCTCAGAGAGAAAATATTTCTCCAAAGTGTTCAATCAATTAGTGGCAGAGCTAAAACTTAGACAAGGAAGATCCTGACTCATCTATTCCCCACCACCTTCCTAAGTGCATTTTTAAATATTAAGTTTCATATGCAAACACCTAAACATTCAATAAGCATTCACTGAGTGCACAGAATTTGCTGAGTTCTGTGCAAAGATCTGTAGAGGCTGAGATGGAGAAGGCAGAGTTCCGTCTTTAAGGAATTCAAATTTAGTCACAGACACTTAAAAAAACAATCTGACAAATCATGGCATGTATATGACATTAACACATGTAGGAGAATCAGCAGAAGCTTAATAGCAGATGTGACAACAAAGCTGAATCCCAAAAAACAAACAGCAGTTTGTCATGTGAAGCAGGAGAATCCACTCCAAGAAAAAAATGAGCATAGAGGATGGTGTGGTTGTTTGAAAGTAATAACGGCAACCAGGCCCTTGGTAGACATGGGCTGGTACTGGAGTGTTAGTATTATATTCAGAACATGATTGAAGGGGAACACCTTCAAGTAAGATGGACGCTGCATTCACGATCAAGAAAGTAAATAAATCAGTGTTTCATGCCTCTAAGCCCAGCACTTTAGGAGGCCGAGGCGGGTGGATCACAAGGTCAGGAGTTTGAGACCAGCCTCGCCAATATGTTGAAACCCCGTCTCTACTAAAAATATAAAAATTAGCTGGGCGTGGTGGTGGGTGCCTGTAGTCCCAGCTACGTGGGAGACTGAGGCAGGAGAATCGCTTGAACTAGGCAGGCAAAGGTGGCAGTGAGCCGAGATCACTCCACTGCACTCCAGCCTGACGACAGAACAAGACTCCATCTCAAAAATAAATGAATAAATAAGAGGAAATGAATGTGTCAGGAGGAAAAAGGGAGTGTGAGCATGCAGTTGAATAAATTCTTTCTTTGGGACTCTTCCGGAAAGGCACGGTTATAAACATTAGAAAAACAAAAAGTGGTCTATTGTACTACAGCCAGTTTTTCAAATATATAGGTCATTCCTAATTAAACTATATAGACATACAAAATGGGTTTATGATAACAAAAGTATCAGATTGCATTCTTTTTAATGTGAATAGAAATTTTAAAAAGTAAAAAAATTAAGAATATTTTTATGGCCGGGCGTGATGGCTCACGCCTGTAATCCCAACAATTTGGGAGGCTGAGGCAGGTGGATCACTTGAGCTCAGGAGTTTGAGAAGTACTTGGGAAACACGGTGAGACTCTGCCTCCACAAAATTTACAAAACTTCGCCAGGTATAAATGGTGCATGCCTGCAGTCCCAGGTACTTGACAGGGTGAGGCAGGAGGATCACTTAAGCCCAGGAGGTCAAGGCTGCAGTGAGCTGTGATTGCACCACTGCACTCCAGCCTGGGTGACAGAATGAGATACTGTCTCAAATATATATTTGTGTGTGTGTGTGTATATATATATATATATATATGTGTGTGTGTGTATATATATATATATTCTAAATAGTTTTAGGTTAATAATGTTCTTGTCACTTGTCAGACATAAGAGGAGACTAGAATCTGCTTGGGTGAAGTTTGATTTTTTTACGTGTGCATAGAGATAGAGAAGCGATTACATTCTCTTCTCTCAACAATTGTACAATGAATTGGAAAGACAAGTGTAAGACAACTAATTAAAGTATAAGACAGTCAATATAATAGAAGATTTCTGAACAGAAGAATGGCAATAAAATGGTGTCTTAATAAGTTCAGTCCAGCAAGTGTAGAATGGATTGAGGGATGAGGGATCACATCTGGAAACGAGGGAGTCACTTAGAAGGCTATTGCGATAATCTAGATAAGACCATCAGAACCCATTTCAACCGAGAACTTTACAACTTCCATTTGACAGATATTTCTTATTTGTCAACTGTAGGTCTTAATTTACCCAGCAATGAAAGTGCTTTTGTTTAAAAATCCTGAACGTGCCTCTGATACATAATAGGGTTCCAGGAAGAAGTTTCATAAGAACGTAATGTGATGTTGACTGTTTATAATACCATTCTGAGTCATTCATTCGTTCATACATTTGTTCAACACATATTTTCTGTCTTCTGTGTGTCTTACACTGGGGAAACAAGAACCCATCATAGAGCATGGTATCGGACTACAAAGGGTCTATGAATTGCCATTCAGTTCAGAAAAACTTACACGTAGAAAAATATAAGTACACAGAATGAATGGGGTGAGAGTATAGAGAAGGAAAAAGAGGACTGGATAGGAGAGACATTTAATAATAAAAGAGAAAGCATTCAGTTCAGAAACGTTCCCCAATAAAAATTCTTTCAAAATAAATAACATATAATTTAGTAGGAATGTAGCAACATGACAGGAAGAGAGAAGCTGGAAAAAAATCAATGCAAAGGAAATGTTTCTCCTCTTCAGAATTTATCGTATGTAATTCCCCCCATCAAAGTGATTGCACCAACCCACTATATCACATCTGGCCATAAGGTTACCCTAAGGGGCAAAAAGTAATATGCAAACAGCCAGAGTGACAATTTTTACCCTAGCCTTCTAAATAGCAACACAATTTCTCCTGACATAGAGGAGTTGAACAAAAACAACAAAAGTAAACAATATCTAATCAATTTATTTCAACATCTGGATGGATGTCAATTAAAATTCTGCAAAATGGAATGACAGGGAATATCTTTTCTAATTTGAGACATTAAAAATCAGAACATAGAAACGGATCTCCTGTACATTGTTTCAAAGTCATATCCTATGGACCTTATGTTGCCTCTTTAAACAAGAAGCACATGAGAAAGACTGTATTCAGTAACAGAAGTAGAATGCCATACTTTACCTTGATCATCATTTTCCTATGTCTCATTACTTGCCAGTGAAAAGCATCCCATTTCTCCACCCACACCATTTGCGTGTCCACCTCCAGTGGCTCGATTAGTGGTGGGCTTCTGCCTCCTGGAATGTCACTCTTGGTTCCCTGCCTAGAGCCCCTGTCCCTTAGCTTCCTCAGGTGATGCTGAACCTACCAATCATGATTTTTATTTTTATTAAAACACCATCCCCTTTGCAGAACACTGTGGCATATTGATATATTCAATTCTGCAATAACTAGGAGCAGAACATATGATTTGATTATATGTATCCCATATAGAATCACAACCACTAGCACACATGTCTACACACAGAAAACAAGCTGTTTGACGGTTTCTGAGTTTTCTGTTAATATTCATTTGCTGCTTGTTCATTCATTGTATCATCTGCCAGCTCTCACTCACAGGCAAGGAGGAGTAAGTGCCAAGGGTTTCAGAAAATTGTGTAGAAAAAACTTAAACTGGGGAAATGCGATCCATTTCCTTAATTTGGTTTTAAAAGGCAGGAAGGGAAACCATGGGGCAAAGGTGCAGAATTCAGAAATGGTGGCCACTGATTTAGGCTCTAGGGCTAGGCACGGGTTTTCTGCAGCCACTCTCCCAAAAGTGTCTATCATGCTCACACGTTTCTCTAACTCATTTGTTAAATAAATACCACACATTTAGTATTTTAATTAAAAAGGAGCAAATCTTGTGAATCTTGACTTCCTACAGCATCAATTGGTGAGACTGACCCTGAAGATCAATAATACATTATCATTTTTAATATTACACAAATGTAATCAGTGTTATGAAGGTAGGGTATAAGAACATTTATCTCCAGATTGAGATTGGGCCTACTGTACCACCTGGAATATGTTAACTAAATTTAAGTAGCTTCTTCTGGTCACCAAATATAAGTAACACATTAAGGTTCCACAGGGAATACCAGAAAGTTTCCAGTTTCACTTTACTACATTTTAAAGAGAGATGGCTGTCTTGTTATTTTGATATTAATGGATTTGGGAATTTTCTAATGTCTATCAGACAATACCTTGGAAGCTTCCATGATCTTAATTTTTCTACTACATTTGTTCCCTTTACTTTGCACTCATATGGCCTATAGCTCTTTTGTAAAATGTGGGGTTTGGCAGGTGCTAAGTGCATAGCAGGGACTTATTAAATACTGGATTATTCACTAATGAAGAATTGTTTTTAAAAATATGTGGAATATGTCAAATATTTTGCATCCTATTCATAAATACAGGTGCCAGGATTGAGGAATTGTGTATTCCCTGCTCCCTATTCTCATCATGATTCTTAAATGACAATGAGTTTTCTTTCCCTGACAGTCACTACAAATCACAGAGCCCACTGTATACAGCTTGCATGATCTTTATATATCCCTTTGATGCTTCAACTTTACTTTGCTAACTGTTGCAAAGTATCAACAGAGATTTACAAATGAAGGGCAGTTTTCTCCAACTGTTCCTTATGAATCATATAACATAAATTTTTCCCACCATAACAGTGGTCGTATGGTAATAAGATAATGCAAATCATAAAATACAATACAGCAATCACAATAAGTGCAAATAATTAGAGTCAGTTCTAGCATTTGAAAAATGGTCCATTTGGTTTCAGTGAATGTATTTCTCCACATTTAAATTCAAATCTTCTTTACGTAGAGACTAATCGATTAATCAGTCATCATCAATGCTGAAGAACATATTGATGACCTTAAAGTTCTTATCTTAAATGTAGACATACTTGTTTTCTTTAGAGACTAAATATTCATTATAACTATAAAGATTTATTGAAAATAAATATTCAGAATATAATCACAAGATTAAAGAAAAGAAGGGAGAGGAAAGCTGCCAGCCAACTACTATGCTGAGCACATTAAATGGTTTAACTCATTTAGTCCTAGAATATCAAATACTCTCTTATCCCCATTTCCTGACGAGGAGATGGAGATACAACAACTAAAGGAAACTTTCAAAGAGCTAGCAAATGGAAGAGAAATTCTTAACTACCATGACTATTGCCTCCCTGAAGATACTTAGAATTTTCTATACCTTTCTATCTAGAATTCTAGACCTTTCTGGAAAGATTTAGACCTTGTAAAAAAAAGTATATAATATTCCAAACAACAAACTGATAAAGTATTTCCTTCTGTATTAAACTTAAGTCCCTCAGCATACATTTAAATTTATTTTCTTCTATCATATTTTTAGTGGATAGTCATAGCTGTGTAAGAAATTTTGATACACTTAAATTCACTTATAACTTTTTTGTGAATTCTTCCAAATATACCATATTTATTTGTTATTCTGAAGTCCAAAAGAATAATCACTCTACTAAGGATTTCATCAGAGTTAGATGTAATGGACAGTCTCACACAGATTTCTATGTATGTGGTTATTATTTATTGTATTCCTGTAGCAATTTTTTTTTTTTTGAGATGGAGTCTCACTCTGTCGCCCAAGCTGGAGTGCAGTGGCACGATCCTGGCTCACTGCAACCTCTGCCTCCCAGGTTCAACAATTCTCCTGCCTCAGTCTCCCTAGTAGCTAGGAGTAGAGGCACCTGCCACCACATCTGGCTAATTTTTTATTTTTATTTTTTAGTAGAGACAGGGTTTCACCATGTTGGCCAGGCTGGTCTCGAACTTCTGACCTCAGTTGATCTGCCTACCTCGGCCTCCCAAAACGCTGGGATTACAGGTGTGAGCCACAACACCCGGCCTCCTGTAGCACTTTAATGCCTCTAACTACAGTATTAGCTAATGAATCCAGAACACTTTTAACTCAAGACCATTTTTTTTTTTAAATGTTGTTAGTTATCCTGTTCCAACTTTTATTAGAGCTACTTGTATACTGACATGTTTATTTTCCTACAATAGCTTTCCTACTGGAATTCAGGATCTGGACTCTGCAGTGGGTTCAGACATAAGCTCCTTTATTATAAGCAGTGTGATCTTGGCAGGTAGATCACTTAAGGTCCATGTCTCAGTGTCCTGATCTGTTCAATAAGATTTACACTGGAACCAACCTCATACAGTTGCTGTCAGAGTGAACATATACAAAGACTTAAAAGAGTAATCTGCACAGGAAAGGCATTACGTATGTATTGGCTGCTACTTCCACTACTAATACTATTACTATACCATTTTCTATGAAGCTATCTTAAAACTGTCCCATTCTCAAGCCCCCTCAATTTTCCTTTAATCCCTCAGTCTCAGTAGGTGACCCAGGTTTCTTCAATGTCCTGCAGAAAATGGGGGCCTTTGGGACCAAAACCTTCTCAACTTCTCACCACATTCCTCTCAAACTACTAAGGGACTTTATATCGTTCTTTTTCTCCCATCACGGAGGAGAAAGTCCTCTACTAGTCTTTCTAGTACTTCCTTTACATTTTCTCTTCAACTTTATTTTAAAAGAAATGAAATGAAACCTTAAAGAAGTAACTTACAGGAGAGTAAATTATTGCTTTCCATCTCTCTACAGCCGGGGTTCTTGAAATAGAACAAGAATCTATGCTTTCCTCCTCCACCTCTTTCCTTTCCATTCTCCCTTAGCCACCAGGGTTTGACGTCCTCTCCAGCCATTTCCCAAAGCTGCTCAGGGAAGAACCCATCACGTCTTAGCTGTTCATATTTGATGGGCATTTCTTGCTCTTTATCATAGTGAACCTCTTGTTACATGTAACGTGGCTTAACCACATTCTTCTTTTTATAACGCTTGCTTCTCAGTTTCCATGACATCATGGCTTGGCTGTCCTGTTTTTCTCTTCCCATCTCTTTTATTTGACTCTGTGTCTCCTCACACTTAAATATTAATATTTTCAAAATCCTCTAATTTTTCTTTTCAATTTTACATAGCCTCTCAGTTTTATCTTTAAGCTGATGTTACAGGTCTCTTTTCTTAATCTGATCTACGTATTTAATTACACACTGAACATCACTGAATCTTATAAAATCGAACTCCTGATACCTTTAAAACCCATTTTTGGTTCTCCATTCCTAATATTGCTACCAAGAGAGGCAGATGATAAGGCAAAAAGAGCAAAAGATTGGGATTCGGGCTGACTCTAATTCAATCTGGCTCCAATCTATGCTGGCATAGGGTCTTAGTGCAGATACTTGTCCTTTCTGAGCCTCAATTTTGTCTCTAATTGGACATAATGACATCAACTACCTAAGATCCTGATGAGGATGAAATGAGACAGTGTTTGAAAGGGACATAAAACACTGTTCAGAACTTAATAGAAATCAGCAAGTATATTTTCAATTAGAACAGGCTTTTTAAAAATTTTGTCTAGAGTAAAACAATGGCTTCCTAACTGGCCCCTGCCTCCACTCTCCTGTCCTGTCCAATCCTGGCTTCACACTGTAGCTAGACATTGTTCTCAACACAAATTTTATCACCTCATTTGCTTACATGGAATTTCCCATGGACCCCACAGTGCCTAATGGGTTAGGTAAACGCTCCTCACCTTTCAACCCCTCGTCCTTCATTATTCCTGTCCCAGGATCTTGTCCTCTTTGACCTCCATAGGCCTCATGATCAATTGCTAAAAGCCATGCATTCTCTCAGGCTACTTTTTTTTTTTTTCCACATCCGTTCTTCCCTCTTCACTTAGCTTCTGCTTGTCCACCTAGAAAATTTCTAGTAATCCTTGTAAGATTCAGCTCACATGTGTTTCCTTTCTGATATTTTTCCTGAGATAGCAGAATTACTTCTCCACTATGTTCCCATCCTACCTTGCACAATCTCAGTTTCAGTCTTTATTTCATTAGATTGTCGTCATTCATATTCATATATCATCCCAACTATTGGTCTTATTACATCATGTCTTCCCATCCTTGGTAGAAAGTAGGCACCCCCTAACTATTTGCTAAATGAATTAGTGATAAAACAATGATCCTAGTCAGCTCCTACTAGATTGTAAGTGCATGATGTACGTATCTTCGTATCTCCTGCATCACGTAGCACTTGTATCTCAAAATACTGCCCAACACTTACTGATTTCTAATTATGCACCAGGTATAGGTTTAAGCACTTGACTGCATTCATTTAATTTTCTCAATAACTTTAAAAGGCAGGTACCAGCAAAGAGAAATTTGATAAATTTACTCAGATGGAACAGCTTGGATTGAAATGCAGTCAGTTGACTCTAGAGCATGAACTTTTAACTACTATACAATATTTTGATATGACTATAGAAAGTATAGAGTATTTCAACAAAAGCAAATATTTTAAAAGCTATGAGTATGTGTTATATAAGTATATATGTGTCGTACGAGTATATATGTGTTATGATCAAAATCATAACACATATATACTCGTACGACACATATCTAAGAAACTTTTTAGTTCCAGATGGAATGATTTGGGTTATCTCACCAACTTTAAATCCTTCCTTTTATATGGAGTCTCCAAGGAATTAAATAGTTGGCAATATATTAACTGCAGGATTTAAATTATACAGTGTAGTTTAACACAAAGAAATTAACTGAAAAAGTTTTAAGAAAATCATGTTCTTCTCCAGTAAACGTTGCTACCTGGGACAAAGACTAGCTGGCGGGTTTATGGAGAATAAGTTTTCTCTAAATTAAGCTGGGATTTGCTGTAAATAATATATGCACCTACCATGCTACCCTTTAATTTTTTTATGGTCTGTATAAATATAATGAGACTTCTGATTAAATTTCTTTGGAGTTATACTCTCATATTACCCTTTTAAAAGCTTCTTTTTAAAACCCCATAAGAAAATATATTTCCTTGATAACCTATTTAAATAATATAGTAGGACCTTTTTACAGTGAACTTATTTTTTTTATCTGTTAGTCTCATTTATATTGAAATAATGTGAGTTCATTCCACAACTCTCCAAAAAGAATATTTTGTATTGTTTGCTCAAAACAAAAATCAAACAAAATCTTGGTATTCATTTATGATAAAAACATGAAAGCTTGTTCAATTAACAAAAAAATAAAAATATCACGCACTAATTCTTACAGATATTTACATAAGAAAGGCAAGTCTATGTACTTCTAATACTGCTGGCAATAAATGTTCCTTCCAAGATCGACACATCCTGTGGACATTTGGGAAACAATAAACTGTTGCCTTTGGTTAGCCAGTTTCTCTTCTAAATGTACTCTCTGCCAAGGAAGATAATGTAAGATGTAATAAATCTAAAATTTTACTCATAGTTATCTAAATTCAGTCAAACTGTTAGAAAAGAAATGCTTCTATCTTACACAATTTAAGAAATAATTCCTCATACCAAGCTATCATTTCAAATATTTCAATCATTTTAATTCATTTGCCAAGTTTCCCAGAGATTATACATTTATTGAACCTACTGATGAACAGCCTATGGACTGAATATTTTTTGAAGCTGAGGCAATCAACTTATTATTTAAAATAATGTTGTTCTCAGGACTCAATTTGTGCACCATGACAACAGTAACCGATTCATTGGTTAGTATATCATGTCAAATGATTTTAAAGAACGACTTCAGCAAAATATTTTATCATGATATGCGGTTTAAACATTTACCAATTGCCTTTTATGATCCAGGAACTCTGCTAAGGGGTAGGATAGAGAACCTCCAGAAATTGCATTTTAGTGGGAGAAGAAGACAGTCCATCCCCTTACAGTCCTTCCCGTTGGAATCTAGACAAAGAAATCTAATAAAGAATTTAATTATCAATTTACTACCTATATTGAGATAGGCTAATGGATTTGTTAGCTGTCCAAATAAAGAATGACAAATGATTCAGAGCAGAATCAACCTAATACCTGCCAGTTTAGCGTCTTCTTAGAACCCAGGGCTCACATGCCTCCAGTTTCTAAGAATTGTTAAGAAAGTTTGTTACTGCCTTGCTAGTAGTGCAGATTTATTCAGTGAGATAGCTACATCATACTTTCTATAATAATAAACACTTTAATAATTGTAGCCATGTGTTGTATACCAAGAGAAGCAATAATCCTGACAAATCTGTGAATCTTGCAACAATTTCTTAACCTGAGCTAACTTTCAATTCATTTCACAATGATAAATTGTGATTTACACAATGTTCTCTTTCTTATCTGAAACTTTCCCTGAGTATCTTCTGGGGCAGTGGCACTGGCATGCGTAGACACAAGCCTGTTGGGAGTCACAGTCTACCTACCCCTCACCAAGGAGTCAAGCTAGCATTTCTCAATGTTCTTCCCAGATGCCCCTGAACTATAGAAGTAGGACCTTTGGCTAAGTTCAAGCCTCACTCTGAGCTAAATAAACCAGGAAGATGGTTACTTCTGCTTAGGTGCCCCTAATTTCTCCTTAATTAGTATAGGGAGTGTATACAGGTCAATTGTTAAGCATGTCTCCTCTATCAGACTCTGTGTTATGTGCTGTGAGAGTAATAGATGCATGTGCTATTTTCCAGAAACAGTCCCCAAATCTCAGTGAGCCTGGTTTTAATTTTACACCTGGCCTTCTGGATTTGGCAGCAGAAACACTTTTCCCATTGACTAGATAAGTTTATGATTAATCTCTTGTTTAACATATATGCCAGACAAAGCAAACAACCAACCAAAAGATGAAAACAAGTCCTCAGTGAAAGTGATATTTTCAGATTAGTATATATTATATAAATAGAGAATGGTAAAGGTTTCTGTTTATCAGGCATCTCTGAAGCAACAGCAGAAAGAGGGCTCTTTGATGTGGGATTCTACAAACCCATGATCTCTAGGTGAGTTGGCTCTCACCTGTAATTGCAGCTACTCAGGAGGCTGAGGCAGGAGGATTGCTTGAGCCCAGGAGTTCAAGGCCAGCCAGGGCAACATAGTGAGACGCCATCTTTTAAAAAGTTTGTAAAACACTAGCCAGGCATGGTGGTACACACTGTTAGTCCCAGCTACTCAGGAGGCTGAGGCAGGAGGATCACTTGAGCTCAAGGAGGACGAGGCTGCAGTGAGCTGTGATCTTGGCACTGCACTCCAGCCTGGGATATAGATCAAGACCGTCTCTAAAATAAATAAAAATAAACAAAATTTAAAAGCCAGGCTATAGTTACCTGGAAAATAGATAGAAGGAGTAAGGTAATAACCAAAGGAATTTCTGGGAAAGATGCAACTTAGATTATTTTACTCCTTCTTGGAAAACTCTCCAAAGGCTTCTCCTCTCACTCAGGCCCTACATGACTTTGGCCCCTACCACATCCTTGACCCTAACCACATTATTCTCATCACTGTGATTTCCTTTACCCGAAAAGTTCTTCCTATCGATGTCCATGTGGTTCGGCCCATCACTTTCTTCCAGTATTCATTGCAATGCTCCCAATTTCCTTTTCCTGCTTGTTTTTTTCAATAGCACTTATTACAATTTAACATACAACCTATTTTACTTATTTTTTGTCATCTCTCCCCACTAGAACAGAAGCACCCCAAAGGCATATATTTTTGTCTCCTTTGTTCACAGATACAGTCAAGCACATTGTAAATATTAAACCTCGTGTTCAATGAATGAGTATATAATTACTTTATTGCAAAATAATTCACTTCTCTCTACCACTTAGCCTAAAGCTGCCATTGTTACTACCTCTGTCTTTATTAGTATGAGGTTTAATCCTAATGGCTTCAACTTGGGTGATGTCCCTCTAGGTGATATCTCTGTGTTCCAGGAATGAGTTTAATCCCTGGGCAGGAACAGAAGCAAGGAAACCAGTTAGAACACTACTGCAATAATCTGTGGGAGAGATAATTGGCTTAAGCCACGTGCTCATACATGGATAAATGTGGTGATGAGAATGGCTTCTAATTGATCCTATTTCTCAGGAAGTTAAGCCACAATGTTCTCAAGTAAGGATGGAAATTAGGGAGAAGGTGGCTCGAGGTTTGGAAAGAAGGGAGTTTGGTCTGTGACCTTGTATAGTCATCCAAGAATGTGGAAAATCCATAAACAGATATGTAGTGTGATTTTGGCACAGCACTGTGTACCCATTTGATGTAATGATCTTGTTTTTTTTCTTTAGACAGTCTCACTCTGTCAGCCAGGCTGGAGTGCAGTGGCATGATCTCAGCTCACTGCAACCTCCGTCTCCCAGGCTCAAGCAGTTCTCCTACCTCAGCCTGCCTAGTAGCTGAGATTACAGGCTTGTGCCACTACACTCGGCTAATTTTTGTATTTTTAGTAGAGATGAGGTTTCACTGTGTTGGCCAGGCTGGTCTCCAACTCCTGACCTCAGGTAATATGCCCGTCTTGGCCTCCCAAAGTGCTAGGATTATAGGCATGAGCCACCACGCACAGCCAATCTTGAATTTCTTTTTTGAAAAATCCAATCAGCATAGCCTTATGTCAGCTGCGTGGGTGAAGGCATAGATAGAGTTGAATTTAACCTTAACATTTGGCCTCACAGATTCCAGGGAGTGTATAAGGAGTGAAGGAGTTGATAGTGCAAGCATTAGAGTGATTACAGTGATTACATGAGTCCTTTAAGCCAGGTAGGGGAAAAAAAAATAGAGGAAGAGTAAAAGGTGTTAGAATTAAACATTGTGAGTTTCCAGAGAGTGAAAGCATTACTGGACTACGGGAAGTCACGGTTGGGTTGGCGTAATTGTAATTGAGACAACTGAGTAATTCTCACTTTGGTAACAACAAAGTCAAGGTATGAATGTGACTGACATGTGATTAAGGCACCGAAAGATTCAGGAGATTTAAAAAATCGTCTAGATTGATATGAAATCACCAAGAATTACGACTAGAGAAAGGTATGGTGACAGTAATCCAAGAGATAAATATTCCAAAAATGAGGAATTAAGAGTGAAGGGAGGAGCTGATGACAGAGGATCAATCAGCACAAGGGAATTCCTCGGGCGTTGGAATCGTTCTTTATCTTGTTTGTGGTGGCGGTTACAAAAAAGTGATTTTAGCTGGGCACATTGTTCTGCTGAAAAACTCTTTGTAAGAAAGAGAATGGATATTGCATAGTCAATTTACAGCCTCTTCCATAAATGCCAGTTATATGGCCTCAAAATAGACAACTGGTGTTTTATAAACCGCATTATGAGGAACAGTGATGTCTTAAAGTACCTTAATAGGTATTCCATCAATAAAAGATTCCATGATCACTGAGGTTCAGGAAATCTTGAGTTAACAAAACTTAATCTGGTATATTTATATCAGTACTTCTCACAGTCTTTAATATTTTAACGTGTAGTGTGAATCACCAAAAAGGAGGTTTCAGTATGTACTTTCCAAATTTCATTGACCATTTCCATTTTTTATTTAAGAACAATTATTATAACATCCGTTATATGATAGGTTTCCTCAAAACATAGTTTGGGCCAGGCTGTTGAAGACAGTATCCATTGTTCTCAAGGGCATGAGGGGTGGGGTGTGCATGTCCATTGGTTGCTGATGAGGATGTAAATTAGTAAAATAATCACTCTATTTTAGGATGCAAACTTTTTCCTTAGGATTTTATTCTAAGGAAATTATGACCATGTGCAAGGAACTAACTATAAATATGTTCATGGAAGAATGTGGTAAAAAAAAATATCAGAAATAAAATGAATGCATAATAATAGACTATTGCTTAATTATGGTGAGTCTATACACATAATGGGAATCTGCAAAGGTATTTAATGTATTGCAGTAACAAAATGTGCAATGAATGGAAAATACATTGGTGAATAAACAAAAGCAGGTTATTAAAATGATGCACAGTATAGGGTCTGTGTTTGCTTTAAAAACATGGATGTGTGTATATATGTTTGATGAACCAAAAAGCACAAAAGAAATAGACTGAAGACCGTCATATCTTCATGGTGGGATTATGAGTGAATTGATTTATCGCCTGCAAATTATTTACCAAATTTCTGTGGCAATCACACAACATGTAATATTTAAAGAATGGTTCAATTCTTTGTGTGTGTGTGCAGAATTTTTGTTGATTATAATTTCCTCTGAACACAATGCTCAAAACTGTTGCTTCAATTGTACTACAAAGATTGAGTTAATATTCTAGAGACTAATCAAAGGATTGGTAATCTTCTTTCTGAATTATTTATATATAAAATATGCTATATTACAAAAATGGTTAGTCATATCATGAAATTACCTTAAACTACTTTCAAAAGTGTTCCAATATAATCTAGTAATGCTATTAACTTTTATTTTTAATCATCACTTGAATCAAGGGCTTATGGAGAACTGTCAGAATTACACTGTAAAAAATGGAATATCTCCAGGTTATATTAGCTATTAATAATTTTGAAATATTTTATACCAGAGCAGAGCCATTTCCTTGTTCAGAGTCTCTGCAGAGCATTAGTCATTAGATATGGAGCAGTTCTCAAACATTCATTCACAAACTTTCTTCAAATCATGTATACTTTCCCTCTTTTAATAAGGAATCTAAATATCCCAATGATTTTAGCAAGAAAATGTGGATTTGTTAGGTAAGATCTGAATCATATTTTAGTACCAAAAAAACCCCAATTATGTGAAGATTTGTTGTGCTATATTTTCAACTGGAGTTTCACATGGCTCTGAAAATGCCCACACCACACTTCATGCCAAAGATAAATTTAAAAACTGCCTTAGGACCCATGCATGCAGCCAAATGTGGACATATAGTCAAAAAAGATAGTACTAGTGTTTCTATCACTGACATTTTACTTCAAATCGAAAAAATTTCCATTTTGAGAGAAAGGTATAATTGACAAATTTGGGCAACCTCATACTTTTCTATCTCTTGTCTTGGGAAAACTAAATCCTCTACATGAATGTAATATCTGTAGGCACAATTAATTGTCTAAACTCTCTTAAAATTAAAGAACTAAATATAACTTTGATACCACCACTTCCAAGAGAGATTTTTAGAGCTGAAGTAGCTAAACCTCAGATAGAGTCAGTAACTGTGCAAAGGTAGGCAGCTTTTATTGACACATATAGTAGGGAAATCCCTGATAGTCTTGCAATTTTTACTTTTTATTTTTACTGTCGGAGCTTAATACAGAATTATCGTACTTATTGCAAGGAAATTATATAGCTAAACACTTGGAATGTGAACAGTATGCCTGTCTTGGGTTTTATTTTATGTGTTCCCTGCGTCGCTGTATCTCTGTTACAGCAAAAGAACAAGAACAGAGAATAGAATTTTGACCTTCATTGGAAAATGCTATGAATATGAACACAATACATTACATTTTGGACCAAAAATTGTATTGTCTTTAGATCATCTTGATTAATATTTGAGCTTCATTCACATAATACACAATTCTACACAAAGTATATTTACAGATTTTCTAATAGTCTTCATTTGAAAAATTTGTATGCTGCACACAGGTATTTCTTAAAATGCACTTCACTCATTCTGATACCTGCAAAGTATCCAGACAAGTAAGAACGTACAGGCATGGCTTTCAGTTTCAAGTCCTCTAATATATTTCCACACAGTAACCCAAATGATCTTTCTACAATGCAGGTCTATTTCAAAAGTTCCAGGGTTGCATTATTGCCCACTGAATAAAATCCACAGTCTGTTTAATATGTCCCTCTCACCTAAACTGCCGGACACATCTTTATCTCCCTGCACTCCTTCCCTTTAATCTAGCAATACAGTTGACCCTTGAACAACATGGCTTTTAATGGCACAGTTCCATTTATATGTGAATTTTTTCAATTAATTATTGCTATATACTTTGGAGACTCGCAACCATTTGAAAAAAAACTACGAATTGCATAGCCTAGAAATACTGAGAAAAAATTTTAAAAAGCATGTCATGAATGCATAAAAGGTACGTAGGTATTAGTCTATTTTATCATTTACTATCATAAAATATACACAATTATAAAAAGGTAATATTTATCAAAACTTAAACACAGGTCATAGATAGTGCCACTTGCAGTTGAAGGAAATGTAAACAAATTCTAAAGATACAGTATTAAATCATAACTGCATAAAATTAATGTAGTCCATACTGTACTACTGTCATCACTTCCCAGCCACCTCCTCTTGCTGTTGCGGTGAGCTCAAGTGTTGCGAGTATTCACTTGACGTGCCTTGAGATGTTAATCATCTCTGCGTCAGCCAGTACCCTCTTCAGTAAATTGTGGATCAGGGTAAAAAGTGATCTCTCAGGTTCTCTTGTATTTTTCATCATGTTTAGAGAAATATCGTTAGGCTTGAGTAACACCATGGGAGCCACACAAAATGCCACTAGTGATGCTGGGAGTGCTCCCAAGAAGCAAAGTCATGATATCACAAGAAAAAGTTGAATTGCTTTGATGTGTACTGTAGATTGAGGTCTGCAGCTTCGGTTGCCACCATTTCAAGATAAATGAATCTGGGGTAAGGACTATTGTACATAAAGGAATGGAACCTGGGAAGCCATAGCTACAACTACACAAGCAGTCGCAAAAACCTTGCAATTTTGTGAAACACCTTTTTGTCTCATATTGAAAATGCAGCTTTTACATGGGTACGGTATTGCCATAAGACACACCTACAGATTATGTGATTGACAAAAAAGCAAAATCATTAGATGACAATGTAAAGCAAAGGGAAGGTGAAGGATCTAAAGCTAGAGATGTTAATGCTGGCAAAGTGTGGTTTGATACTTTCAGAAAGAGTCTTTAAAAATGTCAAGATAAGCTGGGCGCGGTGGCTCACACTTGTAATCCCAGCACTTTGGGAGGCCGAGGCGGGTGGATCACGAGATCAGGAGATCCAGACCACGGTGAAACCCCGTCTCTACTAAAAATACAAAAAAGTAGCCGGGTGTGGTGGCGGGCGCCTGTAGTCCCAGCTACTCGGAGAGGCTGAGGCAGGAGAATGGCGTGAACCCGGGAGGGGGAGTTTGCAGTGAGCCGAGATCGTGCCACTGCACTCCTGCCTGGGGGACAGAGAGAGACTCCGTCTCAAAGAAAAAAAAAAAATTGTCAAGATAACAGGAGAAGCAACTTCTGCTGACCACGAAGCAGCAGAGAGGTTTCCAGGTGCCGTTAAGAAAATCCCTGAGAAGAAAGGGTATCTGTCTGAACAGATTTTTAATGCAGATGAAAGTGCCCTATTCTGGAGAACAAAAAAGGCCACAAAGGACGTTAATCAGAAAAGAGGAGAAGTGAGCACAGGATTTGAGGCAAGGAAAGGTAGGCCAATCCTACTGTTTTGTGCAGATGCAGTCAGGTTAATGATCAGGACTGCCCTTATCTATAAGCCTGCTAACCCCAACCCTTGAAGGAAAAAGATAAACCCCAGCTGCCAGTCCTTTGGTTGTGCAGCAAGAAGGCCTGAGCAATGAGAACCCTTTTTCTGGATTAGTTCCATCAATGCTTTGTCCCTGAAGTCAGGAAGTATCTTGCCCATAAAGGACTACTTTTTACAATTCTTTTGATACTGGAAAATGCCCCTAGTCACACAGAGCACCATGAGTTCAACCTTGAAGGGACTAAAGTGGTCTACTTGCCCCCAATAGCTCTAATTCAGCCTCTAGATGGGGGACATAAGGACCTTTAAGGATCATTACACAACAGTATTCTATGGAAATGACTGCTAATACTGTGGAAGAGAACTTTAATAGAGTACACCATAGAAATCTGGGAGAATTACACTACTGAAGATGCCACCATTGTTACAGAAAAAGCCATAAAAGCCATCAAGCTGACAATAATTCATTCCTGCTGGAGAAAACTATGTTCAGATGTTGTGCAAGATTTTACAAGATTTACAACAGAGCCGATAAAGAAAATCATGGAAAAGACTGTGAACGTGGTTTAAAAAAAAATGGCAGAAGGTTGGGGGGTATACAAGGGTTTCAAGATATGGATCTTAGAGAAATTCAAGAGCTCATGGACACCACACCAGAAGAATTAACAATGACTTGATGAAGATAAATGCTTCCAAACCAGTGCCAGACAAAGATGACGACGTAGAAGAAGCTGTGCCAGAAAACAAATTGACACTAGACAATCTGGCAGAAGGCTTCTGATTATTCAAAATTGCTTTTAACTTACTTTATGACATGGAACTTTCTATGACATGGGCAATGAAACTAATGCAAATGGTAGGAGGAGGATTGGAACTATATAAAAACAATTTTAGAGAAATGAAAGAGCAAAAATGTCTGGCAGAAATTACAGTGCATTTCCAGAAAGTTACACCAAGTGTGCCTGCCTCTTCTGCCTTCCCTCTTACCTGCTCCACCTCTCCCACCTCCACCACCCCGAAACAGCAAGACCAACCCCTCCGCTTCCTCTACCGATTACTCAAAGTGAGGATGATGCAGATGAGGACCTTTATGATGATCCACTTCCACTTAATGAAAAGTAATGCATTTTCTCTTCCTGATGATTTTCTTAATGCTTTCTTTTCTATCTCACTTTACTGTAAGATTACAGTATATAACATACAAAATATGTGTTAATCTATTTATGTTTAGTAAGATTTCCAGTCAACAGTAGGCTATTAGTAGTTAAGTTTTGCGGGAGTCAAAATTATCGATGGATTTATACATGGGGGGTCATCACCCCTAACCTCGCTATTGTTCGAGGGTCAACTGCACTGCATTTCTGGAAGACCTATCAGCTACTTTCCCAGAGCAGTCTGTGCTGATTATCACCACGCCAGTACATTATCATATTCTATTTACTCCTCATGTCTGACACTAGACTCCAGGTTCCTTACTGGGAGAAAACAAGTGGCATTTGTCTTTATATCTCCAGGGCTTTGCAAAGTGTTTCAGAGTAACTGGAACTCAAAAAGTGTATATTGAAATATGTATATTTTAAAAAGTAAATTGTGACTACAAAAATACATTAGAGTTTCTGCTTATTTTGTCAAACAGATTTGTATCAGGAATCGAGAAATTCCAAACCCTTTGGCATGTTAAGCCATGTCCATACATTTAACTATGTTTAACCAAATAATCAGCTAACATATGGATCAATAGTTCTCATTTCCAAATTTTATTATAGACAGGAATTGTCAACTGTGGTTCTTGTTAAAACACCAATCTCCCCAATCCTACCCTAAGATTATGATGCAGTGTTTGTGGTAGAGCAGTCATTGAAAAAAGCAAAAGCTGAGCAATATCTTATGTTTTCTGTGATGGCCTACATTCCTGCAATTACAATAGCACCCCTCCAAGCACGTAGGTGTTAGAAAAATGAGATTCTCTGTCGTTTTATGCACTAAAAGCCATTTCTTCAGACTACACTCCTTATTGCAATTAAAATGTTTGCCAACACGTTGAAAAACAATTTTTTTCAGTATTTATTCCTTCTGCACCTCATTCACTCTATTGTTTATCAATCTCATTACTTTAGTCAACGTGATCAAACTGAGCTGTGCTTATAAAGAGAACCACTGTTAGCTAGTCCACAGTCATATTATGTAAATAAGCATGTACTGTTGGTATTTGGATATAATCTTCCCATTTACCTTAGATCTACAGAA
Organism: Symphalangus syndactylus; assembly: GCF_028878055.3. Lineage (NCBI taxonomy): Eukaryota > Metazoa > Chordata > Mammalia > Primates > Hylobatidae > Symphalangus > Symphalangus syndactylus. Next base: position 154,154,258 of record NC_072426.2, on the reverse strand, counting down.
AGGATAATGTATAGAAGAAGCTGAAGAAAAATATATTACCCTACTTCTTTTTCTCTTTTTATTTCTGTGATTTCAAATTATTCGAACTGTTCAGGTTATTAAACAGTGAATCCAGCTGACTTAAAAATATAGAAATATGCCACACAGACTCTTACAGAAAGCTCTTTAAGAGCTTCTATTACCTACTGAAGCACTAATGCACTCCCTTAATTGTGCCTGCTGGGTGATCAGGCACAACTGGCAGAGGCATTCAGGCCCACACAGAAATGCAAGGCTGTGAAAAGGACATTTGCTCAGCAAGAAAGGTTGCAGAAGCCCTTTGACAAATGAGACAAAGCAAGTCAAGTAATAATAGAAGGGCTTTTTGAACATTTTCAGTAATTTGGTTATAACTAACTCTAGACTGCATTAGCAGAAGATTCTTAATCAGATCCTACTTTTCCATTAGACTAATTACTGTGTGTCTTTTACTGGCAGATTTATTTTTCCTTTATAAAAATGCTTAGCAAATATAAACTAATTTGTTCGAATTTCCCTTTGTCCATATCTGTTTCCTGAGAGGGCCTGATGCTGTGACATGAGAGATTGCACACACAGAGGGCACTGTTTCCTAAATAATCCTCATTCTGCTGGCAACCGATTAAACCAAATCCACATTAACATGAGATCAACTCCCATCGCTCAAACGTAGTGTCTGTTGTAAAGTCTTGTTTTTACAAGTCTGGTTGAATTCCGCTATCTTAATTCCATTTCTTTTAGAAAAATTACTTTCATTCTGAGTGATTTACTTTCCTCTTGCTGAATATATCTGTTGCTTAGGCCAGTGATCTGCTTAAGAAGACATCTAAATTATGAGGCTGCTCAGGGGAGATGTCGGGGGCAGGTGTTTGTCTCATGCCTGGGTGACTAAGATCACAGTTAATCCAATATCATTTTGGGCGGGGGATACATTCCTCCTAAGAGGCAGAGTAACCCTGCCTTGCCAGGATTATCTTGAGGATATTACTTGCAGAAAAAAATAATGTAGGAAGCTGCTCCAGTTCTCTAAACAGTTTTACTGGTTTTTCTCAACAAAGCAGTATCAGTGGGTTTCCAGTTGTATGGACATCATTCCTAAATAGTAATTTTTACATCTAGAACCAGCCAACATGAAAACAAAGAGCTATGGGTATACTTGCACGCGATGCAAAACTATGCCATGATACTGGGAAAAATAATATCTGCCTCACTTCACTATTCTCCACTTTTTTAAAAAGCTTTTTACTAATGATACATTTGAGAAGTTTTAGGAAAACATAAAGTGTGCTCCCCATACCCTATCATATTCTGTTTCTGTGTTTGCTACTTCAGTATTTTTATTACTTTTTTGCATTACTGATATTGCTACCAATGTTTTTATAATTTAGCAGACAAGTATTTCATTTTAGGCCCTCGATTGCTGCTTTCTGAGTGGCAGTATACTGCTGAACAACAACTTGTACTGAAGGTAATGTTAATACATAAGTTAGCCAATCTAAATTATTGACACGCTGTAATAATACTTTAATGAGCACCTGCTGTATGTCAGCCTCCAACTACATCTTTAACTCCTGAAACATAGCTAGATAGTTCTCTTGTTTCAATGTCCTTACTTGAATGTCACATAAATCACATAATCCAATGTCTTTCAGTTGGGTATGCCTGGAGGAAAAGGCATATCATTAATATCTGCGTTTTGACTCAATTAATTATTTAGTAAATATTTTTTGAGCATCTGGGTTAAATATTGGGGATACAGTGGTAACAAAACAGGCTAAGTACCTGTCCTTATTGGAATTTACATTCTATGGGGAGCCAAATTCACAAAAGTATTTAAATAGTATAAAGTCACGTAAACTACCACCAAACAACATAAAAAATAGCACAAAAGAAAAACCTGGATTTCATGAGAAGCCAGGAATAAAACTGAAAAATAATTTCATCCTAATCTGTATTATTTCTAGGGTTTTTAGGGAGAATCAAATAAAGTTATATGTCATATACTTAGTACAATACCTAGTATATAACAGTTTATAAAAGCTGCTTAATATATTTATTATATTAATGTTTTAGTTATGAAGATGATTATTATTGTTACTACGTATGGATACTACATACGTTTCTGGGCTTCCAAATAGTCAGTGCAAAGACACAGATAAATTTAGTAACTCAAACTTTTTAAATTGCTGTCATATAGTAAAATCAACAATTACTCTTGAAAATCATAAGAAGTATTCTTGGCCCTAAGACTACACTGAAATTTCTCCCACTATTCAGAGGAATGAAGACCGTGGTTGATTAAAACATGACATCCTCTTAGAGTCCATAATGAGTTGATGTTTTTCACAACACCCCTCAAAAATACTGAAAGGCACCAAGTAAGTATAGTCAGGGAGGATATGGCAGGATGCACTAAAATGGGTGTGTTATGCAGCTCCCTACATTAAGAGGTAAATTTGATCATATTTTACAGTACATGGACTATGCGCCCTTTAAGAAAAATCTCAAAAAATTCTGGCTCTGAAATTAATAAAAATACAAGAGCTCAAAATGGCCATGAATAAAAATATCTGGATTACAGCTCTTTGTTGCCAGCTAAGTAGAGGTCCACACGATGTCATAGATCATTTATCCAGGAACACAATCAATGTTCCCTTTGAAAGGTGTGGTATCCAAAAGTGCCCATGACAAAAGAAAGAACTTTGAATGTGTCTGTGCTGAGAAGGCTAAAAGTCTCCTTAAAATGTCATTTTAAATCCACAGCTAATAAATAGTGAAGTCTGGATTTCAACCCAGTCCTGTCTGATGCCCAAGCTGATTTTTTATCTACTATACCTGTATATAGAATTCAGTGTTAGGATAGCAAATGACACAATGGTTTTTACTTTGTCCAGTGGTTTTTATTTTTTAAAATATATTTTTCTTCTGAGTATAATTTTAATCACCTAAAACTTCTTTCCACAGTAGTACAAAAAATTTAGTGAGAGATAAAGTTGTAGTTATAAAGTGTTGAAGCATATAATTATATATCTTTAATATATACAACATATTTTATATCTATTTTTATTTAAGTCAAATAACATTTGACTTATTTGAAGCATACGTGCATCAATTTATATCTAAGGAAAAGATAAAATTGGTAGTGAATGAATTTTTTGATAATACATAATTAGTCCCTCTGTTTTTGAAAATAAAAACAAGGGAGAGCTTTTCTATGTTTATATAGAATGGATTGGTAGCAATATTTTTAAATTACTTATTAAATTTTATTGAAGGCCAGTCTAATGGATAATCTTATGTACCAACATGCCTGGACCACTGTGCCCAGATATTTGGTAAAACGTGATCCTGGATGTTTCCGTGAAGGTGTTTTTGGATGAGGATCAACATTTAAATCAGTGGACTTGAGTAAAACAGATGACTTTCTGTAACAGAAGTGGGCTTCATCCAATCAGTTGGAGACCTTAATAGAACAAAGGCTGGCCACCCCTGAGTAAGAATGAATTCTGCCAGCACACTGTCTCTGGACTCAAAGTGCAATTATTTCCTGGGTCTCCAGCCAGTTGGCCCACTCTGCAGATTTTAGATGCACCAAGACTCTTCAATTACATGAGCCAATTCCTTAAAATAAATCTCTCTTGCTTTATAGATACATACATGTGTCATGTTGGTTCTGTTTATCTGGAGAACCCCAACTAATGCAATCACAAAAATAATTTGCAGAAGAATCCAAATTTATCAGAGTTTCCAGAACCAAGAAATCTAAACACATAATGTATAATGCCTTGGAGAATTTGGTGAGTTGGTGGTATGAGTAAACATGAATATAAACTAAATATAAATATAATAGGATAATTAAATTACCTAAAAAGATAAAAATTAAGTATTATATACCAATTTATATCAAGATCAGTGGGTCTAGAGTGGACTACCAAGAGAGAAGAGTTCATGAATGAATAAAAAATGGACTGTTATTTATACCATCAGGTTTGACCAACAGAAAAATGTAAGTAGGCAATATTTAAACTACACTGAACATGAAATGGTTCTTAGTATTGAGATGAGAAAAATCAGAAAAGATGAGATGAAAATATTTCCATAGAAAAGTTTTATTAGATGTAAATCTTAAAAGTGTAGTTATAGGGGTTTCTATAAACCACTTGTCATAAAACATGCAAAAACATTTTCCCTACACATGAAATTTGGCTCCATTATTGAGTGCCTGGTGTGTTGCAGATGCGGTAGTGAGTGCACACTGCAATCCTATGCAATAGGAATCACATCTCCATTTCACAATTGGGTAACACGCAAGCCAAGCAACTAGCTCATGTCTACTTAGCTAGAAAGTGCTGTAGAGAACGTTGAAATTCAAATCTGACCAGCTTCCAATCAATCCTCCCAACATGCTACGATGAAAAGTATACAAGTTACCAAAAAAGATGTTTTGGATTCTCAGCCTTGAGTGATGCTTAAATAGGTGAACAACCATCGTCTGTCCTGTTTGAAATGAGGTCTTTCTGATAAGAGCATAGGAAACAGCTAATTTCCTGAGACCTTTTCCAGGTTTACTAGTGTCTAATTTTTCCTGCAACAGTTAGTTTTAGTGATTTATTATAACCTCCAAGATATTGCAAAATGAATTCTTTTTTCTTTCTGGATAAATGTGCTCAGGATATTTAAATTGGCAACAAAAGTTATCAAAATTATGCTATGAAAAATTTTATTTGTAGTTATGAAAAATGTTTTTGTATATAGAGAGAATCTTCATACTACAGAGTACATGTTTTAATTTCTGCATACATGTTCCATCATTAATCATGAAACCGCGTTTTAAATCTGTTTTCTAAGAAACACTCCGATTTTGAAAATAGAACTGCCTTTGTTCTCATCATGGAAGTAGTTTTCACTAACATCCACATAAATGATAAACAAATGTGAGTTTCAATATCATATACTGAAATAATTATTGCTGTCACAAAGATAACTGCAAAGGGGTTTATTCCACTTGTCATTAAGAATCAAAACAGGTCCAAACATTTGTATGAAGTCACATATGAATATCATACACATGAAAGATGTAAGTCTATTTTATATATAACTGTATGTGTCAATACCTGCACAGATAACTGATCTTATCATACACAAAGGTAAATTTTTAATATTTTTTTAAAATATCTGTTAACAACATATTTTAAAATACAACTTGTCCTCTTAACTATCTCAACATTTTGTTTTATATTAAATTAATACATTTACTAATCTCCATTGGGTCACAGCAAGTAGAGACGAACACCATAGAAATAGCTTTTTTTGTAATGTCTCACTGCTACAGGAGGGCAGGATTTGGTGAGATACTAAAATATCTAAAGAATTGAATAAGTTGCTTTGCAGAGTCAGGGTAACAGCAGATGTTAACATCAGTTTTTGTGTAATTCTGTTTTCCTGATACAGTATGATCAAATAACCTAACATATATAAAGGTGGAGAAAGTGGTGAGGCATGGATGTCTTTAGAATTTCTGTATGACAGAAGCGTGGACGTCATTTTCCTATACACCAAATAGAGAAGGAGGAATTGATTTAGAGGAGAGATAATGTATCCAGTTTTGAGCACTTATAATTGGAAACTTTTATGAGATTACCAGACAAAGTTAAGTTGAGAGTTTGGAGCTGAATTATATATTAGGTTGAATCCTGTGAAATTGCTGTTATTTGACCATTTGACCTATAAAAATGACAATTTTGGGGCTTCAACCTATGTGCAGATTTGAGAGAATCAGCATATGGCTTAGGAAGCATGGGTAAAATGGTGAAAGAAGAACTCAGGAGGAGAAATATTTGCATTTAAAAGGGTTCCATTTGCATCGTGTTGGTTTTGTATACTACTCCCGGAATTATTTTTTAGTAGTAAATGAACCTGAAGCACACATTTTACATTTTTTATATCAGTCAATAACCATCAAACCTGAAACTGAATTAACATGATTCCTTTAGCAATTAGTCTCCATTAGGTCACAGCAAGTAGAGACGAACACCATAGAAAGAGTTTTTTCGTAATGTCTCACTGCTATGGGAGGGCAGGATTTGGTGAGATAGTAAAACTTCTAAGTGGGAAAACTTTGGTTTACCACTTGGCCGGAGTGGCAAGAGTTGGTGGATACTTGCAGCTTTTGAAGTTCAGCCTTCCTTCAGAATCCTCTCCCATCTGCGGGCTCAGAACAAGTCCTCTAGGTGGAGCTAATGCCTCCTCCTGTTCCAGGATGGTTATATAATATAGGACTGGCCATTTTGACAATTGCCCATATCTGGCTACAGTGATTGGTTGTGGTAAGTTGTATGATCAAATTTAGGTCATGTAAATTAGGCCCAAGGCTTTAGTTCACGTTCTTGGGAAACAAGTATTACTCGGCTAGACTTGAACCAGATCCAGAGACGTTGCAGTCTTGATTAATATGCAGAAAGCAAGAAGTTGATGAACAGAAGCAAGTAGGAAGTTATTAATTGAGTTCCTTCTAGATATGATCTCTAGGACCAAAAACTTCATGGGAGATCTCCACATTGGAGGATACCACGAGCAGAGTTAAGCTATTTATCTGTCACTGGGCACAGTCTTACAAACTAAAAGCATCTTTACCCTTTAAAATCAAGAGAAAAGTCATTGTGAAATCGGACATCTTTTTAGACCATATTTCAAACTACACCTGTATAAGAACTGTAATGGAGATAAATGCAACTTCTATTGCATTCAGAGATCTCTATCATTTTTCAGAATCTCTTACTGAAAAATTCTATTTCCACATACACATTTCACAAATATATTCAAAACTTACCTAAATTTGAAAATCTTTATAAGAAAATAAATCATTTTTATAGCCTATACTTTCAATCATTCTGCTATCTGAAATGTACCTTTTCTCATATTTTTTCCATAAAAATCTCTTCTTTTAAATCCAGCTTAGAAACCAACAGTCGGTGAGATCTGGGTGGTTTTTGCTGTGGTTGTTTGTTTTGTTTTTAGCATATTCCAATCTCCCTCTCCAAATCCATCCCCCAAAGCCTCTGGAAATCATCACTCTACCGTCTGCTTCTATGTCAATGAGATTTTGAGTAGCATCTTTCTCAACCCACATCATAAAACATGTTTATATTAACTTGTTTTTTCTGTCCAAAATATTAATTAAACATTTATTAATGTGTCAAATACTGTGTTCATTGCTGAAGGTTTTTTAAAAATGCTAGAATATATCCCTGATCTAAAGGAATGTTTCTTCCCGGGGGAATAACAAGTATGCTAAGAATTCATTAACCTCTGAAAATAACTTCCAATACATAATTACAAGTGAGAAAATCAGAAGAAAACAAGAGGTGTCTGAGGGTGAGAAAGAGAGATAAAAGCTGGTGAAGAGAAATTCTGTTAAGCAGAGAAGAGACAGATGTAGATCATGAAAATACCTTCATACTCAAGTAAAAGGCTGGATTTTATCATAAAGAGTAATGGAGAACCATTAAATGATTTTAAGTAAGAGTGCATCAATAACCAGGTTGCATTTTAAATGCTCACTTTGGCATCAGGATGGAGTATGAATAAAGTCATCTTTCATTTTTATTTGCCTCAGACAGTTCTGGTTCATATCTATTGTATTGTTGTAATTACTAATTGCCCTCCTTCATTGTTAGACATGTCCTGGTTTAGACAGTAAATTATGTGTTCACCCTAAGAGTGGTCCAGGATTAGGCTAAAGGAGGCAAGAGAAGCTAGTTAGTGGCCAGGGAGATTGGGGGAAAAAAATGGAAGCATTTTATTCAACCACAGCCAATTACTTGTACCTTGAGTTGGCGCTTAATGCATTTTATTTTGTGTTGGGATTCATTATTTATATGTTTATTTTCCCCCTTCAATCTTAAATTCCTTGAGGGCAAGGACTACATCTTCCAGGCCTTTTTGTCTTCAGAGATTAGTGCTATTCCTTAAACAAACTGTTCACTGAATGAGTACATAGTGACTTGAAGTAACACAATTTTACTGGTACATTTTCTGAAAAGAAATACGTTATTAAAGGCTTTGGTTATTTTTCATGGGAAATGAAACTATAGCCACATAAGTTAATGATATGTAGCAATGTATAGTGTTAATCCTTTCCTCTTGTTCTGTTGAATGACTTCTTCATATTAGACTATCAAATGAGGTCTCCATTAATTAAAAATAACTCAGAGTTAACAAGGGGTACCTATAAGCAATTAATGGCAGGGGGGCACTGGGCCTGGTAAAAGAGACTCAAGAAAAAGCATTTGAATAAATAACTAAATTCTCCATTTTTGTGTAGTTGGCACAGATAAATCTTTGCTGCTTCCGAACTCTCTTTCCAGACTATCTGAGACATTCTGTTTTATAGTTTATAATGTTGTATGATAATTACTTGGCCATGGGTCCTTGAGCTGCTCAAGGCAAGAACTATAGCTTATGTATCATTAAATCCCTATTGCCTAGAAAAATTCCTGGTACCCAGCCAGGTTTTTAATCCTCTGGAAGCATCGACATTTAAGTGATTACCTCTGTAGAAATGGTACAATTAAATCACCAAAATAACAATTATTCTTTAAAACACTGTCCAAGTAAAAAGGATGTTATTTAGGATGGTAAATTTGTTATTACATATAAAAAAAGGTGAGCATCAAATAAGGTGGTCAGTCTACCGTCCATTTCATAAATGGATCCCTATGTGCTGCTATAATTAACATGCAATATGAACTTAAAGGGTTCAATTTAAGCTTTTTTCCTCGAATTAAATTGCCTTATGGTTTCCTGGGGAATTGCTGTCTAAAGTTTATCGGCAAGATAACTATGATTCCGTACACAGAATCCTACATTAAAGAGTAAATTTGCTGCTACAGCTTTCAACATTTTTGCTTCTTTCACTATTGCAATTTTTCTCACTCAAATATCTAAAATTCAACAATGGGCATGCTAGGTCATATTTAATTTGTAATGCTAGCAGCATAATTGCTTGGCAGGTATCCTCAGTGTAAATTATGCTGACACCCACACTTTATATTTTATAACCACATTTATTTTCTGATTTTTTCCAAAACTCTGTAAAAATTATTTATGCCAAAAACTTCCTGATAGATTTACAACTCCCTCATATTTTGACCTACTTTTCCCCAATAACCCCAAAAGGTCTTGACCTCTATTATCAAAATCTCGATGCAGATGGAAGCTCTGATGAAATTCTAATTAAGTGAAAACCTTTCTGTAATTATACATGTTCACCATTTAATGAGAATCTTTCTATAATTAGAAATTTATTTGGACACTTTAAGATTTCACAGGCTGTTGCTGTGGTGTCCTAATTCAAACATTTTTCCCTCACGTGGGGGCAAAGTTCTTTTGCCCACAAATGTATCAATGCCAAGGGAAATGTCTCCTTTAATTAAGTGTACTATATTGTTGACTGATGACTCACAAAACTTATTTTCACTCTTCTTTTTCTCTTCTTTTACACATGATCAAAACTGGTGCTCTATGAGGTACAATAATTCAATATTTGTGGTTAAGTGTTTATTAGTGTCCAAATACATTTCTAATTACGATTTTTTAAAAATTTGGTCAAATTTTACCTTAGAAAGAGCCACAAAAGCTTCTGAGTGTGTTGGGAATAATAAGGACAGTCAAAAGAGAGAAACACGAGGCTGCATGGACAAATGTCGCCAGTGGTTAATGACGGGACCTGGGGGTGGGGACGCAGGAAGCCTGAGAACTTCAATTTACAGTGGAGATCCCTCCAGAGCTCTAGTTTCTTTTGGGTTCCTCTCTATATTGTGGAACATTTCTTGTTAATCCAGCATTGTTAAATAGCTTGTCCTTTGTCCTTGCTCCCTCCTTCTCAATACACCAGAGAAACCACATCCCTACCACAATTGCGCATCACAGGAAACCAAGTTTTACTCACAGGTAGAACGTTCCATACTGTGAGTCAGATAGTAAGAAAGGGCAAAACCTGTGGCTGGCAAGAAAGCTGCTGGCATCATCCCGACCAACCAACTGGGCAGTGTCTGGGAGTAGCCTCTTCCATACCCTCAAAAACATATTTAGCACTTTCGTTTGTTAGCCTGTAATTGTTTAAAGTCAATGCTTTCCTCCCTGGCTGAGAGGATGTTGAAACTCTTTTTGTTCACTTAGAGAATCATAACATTTCCCATCATTAAGGATAAGCTTTAGAAACTTCAGTGCAACATCTGAGGGAATGACTCTCAGAGATCCAATAATTTGCTCCAAATCTCAAAGCTGCCCGTTCAATGGGACCAGAAGTCCGTGATACTCAGTTCAGCTGTATAGAAAACTCTGTTTTCTCAACACAGACTGATGAGGGAGCACCCCAGCATTGAGCATGAGCTGACCTAACGTTGGGCTTGTCTTTTGCAGATTCAATCAACACACTGGTATCTGTGGCATAAAATGTAAATAGATGTAAATAGTTTGTGTAACCTTCTAGTAAATATAAACACTGATAACTTTCAGAAAATGTTAAGTCTTAATTTCCAGCAAAATAAACATTAACAAGTGCTGTGTGAAGATTTAAATAATATGGTGGTTGTATTAATCAAAATCCTTTCAAAATTGTATATGGAAATTTAAAATGAAATAAAACGTTTTATTCTTAATACCATACTTAAAATATTCAGGAGAATAAATAAGTAAATGAACTATGCAAAAGCCTCCTTTGTCAAATATATAGCATGAAATTAGAACACTTAGAGATGTTTCCGGCAGTGCTTATGAACTTAAATTCTACTTGTTTATCAGGATTTTTGGTTGTTTTCTAGACATTGGCCTATAGTATTTTACTTTTGATTTGCTATGACACTTTGCGATTTGTTTCAAGTGTTTGTTTAATCTTTTCAATTCGATTCTTAAATAATTTGAGAAAGAGGATGTGCATTCTTTTATATCTTTCACGGAATCAAAGACAGAGCGATGGGAGTACAGAGCTCCTCTATGTTAGATGTTAGTCAGGTAATTTTAAAGTGTCCTTTTTCAGTGTATTGTTTCACAGAACTCAACCATGTGAGAACAGAAATGGCTTTCTAGTTGAAAGCAAGTGTTTATTTCACATATTTTTCAATCCATCGGAGATTTCTTAGTGTTTAGAAGATATACAGATGTTTTGATTATTCTAAATGCAAGTAGATAGTACCCTATATTAGAGCTTTCAAAAAATTTTCAAACTAAAATACTGTATCTATTACCAATCCTGGAGGATTTAAAGGGACTATTTAAATTCTTTACCTTTCAATTTACTTTCTTCAATGACTAGTATTTACTTCCAGAGAAAGTTCAAGTTTATGGATAACATCAATTTATTTATGACACAATAAATCTTTTAAATCTGATAAAAATTACAAGGTTATAAAGTATATTAAGTTCCTCCAACAGATGACTTAACTTCTACACTTTCTGACATTTTCTGCAATAACATTTTATTTTAAATGTCAACCATACATAAATTCAATCTCGTCACAGACACAGAGATGTTCAAAAGTTCTCAATTTTAGACAGGGGTAGGGGATTGGAAGGAAGCAGGCCAGAAAGAGAGAGAGAGAGAATAACTTTAAAAGCCCGTATCTGAAAATGCCTCAAAATGTTCATCCCTGCTGTAACTTAAAAAAAAAGAAACAGCCTGAAATGTGGCAATAAATTATGCAATGCTTCATAAATTTTGAATTGCCCATTGTAATTGTGGCATAATGTTTCAGAACAATGTCACAGAGGAAAAAAACTTCTAATACCACTTCTTCCTTTGTTTGAAATATAATTTCTCTACTTTTAAAGAAAAAGGATACCACAAATTTAAATTAAACCAATCTATCAATATTTTAGGGTGACGTGATTCCTGAGATAGTCAAATAAACACGTTCATCTCAGACTTCATAAGGTTTAGAGGTCCCCCAAATTAATTCATTTTAAGCGCAATAAGACCTTATATCAAGTTCTGATATGTAACAGAACAGAATCAGCTGTATACTATTTTTAACTACTATAACATTGCTGATGTTTTCGACATACACAGTTCATAAACGAACCATTTTTAATTAATTTTAGTTTTCAATATTATCTATATAAAATAATGTTTAACACACTTTGTCTTAAAAATGTATATGATTACAAAATACAGAACCAACTTAACAGCGGGCTTCTTTCCGAGAGCATGTTTATTTTTAAGACTGCTTTTTGTCAATGTGTACAGTTTCTCGTACTCATATTCATTACTTTTTAGATGAATTGCTAGAATAGATTTCTATTTCTATTCTCTCTTTTCCCTGCTGGGGGCAATGTCCCTCCATTACTATTTAGGAAATGACTAGAAATTACTTACAGAGGAAGAGAACGTTCTTTTAAGCAACAGTCTCAGTCACTAAAGTGAAATGAGGGCAGCATGCCAAATATACGTCCTAATAAAACATTTTAACAATTGTGAATGCATAAAGTTTTATAGCGTATTTCTACTGTCTGCATAGTAATTTTTTTAAATGATGCAATAATGAATAGAAATGAATTCTTTTTCCCACCTGCACAATAATTTTATATAGAAAGTGTTTATTACTAGAATTCTTAGAGTCCCCTAAAACTAGCTATACATTTTCTTTTTGGTACTTCTTATATAATTCATAAGTTGAAAAGATATAAGACAAGAAATGAATAACTGTAAAAGTAGATCCATATATTTTCTTTTTGGTACTCCTTATATGATAACCCATAAGTTGAAGAGATATAAGACAAGAAATGAGTAACAGATTGGAAAGAATAATCTTATTTAGGTAAAAAATTATGATAATGTATGTAGTCATTCTTATTTCATAAGTTGAAATTAGTACTTTGTTAAATTCAGTTGTATTCCTTTAAAATGCATTTTGAAATGCTCATAGTTATTCAAGAACTACGTATAGTGATAAAAGTGCAATCTATTTTTTAAAGCTATGCCAAGAAAATTATAAAAAGTTATGATAAAATGCATTTCTTATTTGATATACCTGAAGTATTTTAACTTTGTTTGCATTTAATTTTGTATACAGAAACAACCATTAAACTCTTACTGTACAATCATTAAATACACACACACACACACACAACTAAACAGAGAAAAGCGGTAGAGCGCTGTGCCTCACAATTTCCAAAACCTCAATTAGCTGGAATTCAAACAAGAAGAATATTTTGTTTTTATCCATTAGTTCTTCCCTGACAATTCTGGCCTGGGTTCTCTCTCTTCTTTTTGATCCACAAAAACATGAATTTCTGGAATTACATATATGATCAATTGTAGTCCACCCTGCATTCCCATTCCTTCTGTTCATATTTGTCCTTAAACACATCTGTGATATATTCAGTTATTTTTCTTATTTTTCTCCTGTGGTTTCCCCAATGCTTGCAAATGTGGTAGTAGACATATGTTTTACAAATATTTTTCAGCAAACAAGGTATGAAACAAGGTATGAACAAATCATCATTTTCTCACATTTTAGTAAGCATGCATTTTACTTAACAGAATGACTGAGCACTCCAAAGGACAAGCAATTTCTTTTACGTGCATTTAAAATATGACATCACCACTTTAATTTTCTTAGTACTTGGGTAGTTTCTGGTTAGGAGAGGGAGGTGACAATGAGATGGAACCATTCTAGACATGGAAATACAGAGAATTAAAGTGTCTTCTCAGAATCAATCCACGCGTGTGTGTGTGCGTGTGTGCGTACACACACACAACTATGTCAAAATTTGAGAAAAAATATGGTAAAGACAGAGTGAACAACAGAAAAGAATAAGAATTGAGATTAAGAAATTAAAAATTACTACTAACAGTAGTAACAGTAACAATCAGCCCTATGTGGGAACATTTGCCTTATGACTCGCAAGAAAAAGCAAGAACCAAATCAGATGCCTGCGACATCCTCTGGCTATGGTATCTATCATCCAATTAATGATGGAGATTATTGTTGCCAGTTGCCAGATCTGGCTGGCCTGCATTGTTCCCTCAATAAATTAGATTCTTGGTCAAAGGCAAGGAATTTCTCAGCCAAAGGAGCTAGCTATTCAGTTACTGGACTATGAGGAGCCAGAGTCCTACTTCTGGACCCTCTAAACAAACTTTTAAGTTCTGACTGCAAGAGTGTGTGAGGAATACTGTCACAACATCCATCAGTGTTCTCTCTAGGGAAGTGTTTGTCCTAATGAATGAACTTGAGTCTTTAAGACATTGGGACAGTATATTGCATTGTGGAAATGAAAATGGAAGTTATTAAATATTTGGATCATCCAATTGGCTTTTCTTGTTTTCAATGCCATGCTGAAAAATGAACCATCTGATGTTTTTATTTTTATTTTTTTTATTTTATTATTATACTTTAGGTTTTAGGGTACATGTGCACAATGTGCAGGTTTGTTACATATGTATCCATGTGCCGTGTTGGTTTGCTGCACCCATTAACTCGTCATTTAGCATTAGGTATATCTCCTAATGCTATCCCTCCTCCTCCCCCACCCCCACAACAGGCCCCGGAGTGTGATGTTCCCCTTCATGTGTCCATGATTTCTCGTTGTTCAATTCCCACCTGTGAGTGAGAACATGCGGTGTTTGGTTTTTTGTCCTTGCGACAGTTTACTGAGAATGATGTTTTCCAGTTTCATCCATGTCCCTACAAAGGACATGAACTCATCGTTTTTTAAGACTGCATAGTATTCCATGATGTTTTTAAAAAATAAATATTTTTCTATGAAACTTGGCCTATGGGTCCAGGCGCAGTGGCTCATGCCTGTAATCCCCTGCACTTTGGGAGGCTGAGGCAGGTAGATCATGAGGTCAGGAGATGGAGACCATCCTGGCCAACATGGTGAAACCCCGTCTCTACTAAAAATACAAAAAAAATTAACTGGGCGTGGTGGCATGCACTGTAGGTAGTCCCAGCTACTTGGGAGGCTGAGGCAGGAGAATCGCTTGAACTCTAGAGTTGGAGGTTGCAGTGAGCCGAGATCACACCACAGCACTCCAGCCTGGCGACAGAGTAAGACTGCATCTCAAAAAAAAAAAAAAAAAAAAAAAGAAATTTGGCCTATAGGAAAATTACGTATTTTTTTTATAAGATAGGGCCAACCTGGTTATGTATGACAGCAGTCTATTAAAATCAGTAATTTGTTATTCTAGTTTATATACCAATCTCTTATAAGCTTTAGATAATGAGGGCCCAGCTCTGAGTGATGGGCCTGACCTCACTGTGTGTACATAATCAAGGTTTGCAACCTCTAAACTGAGGTAAACTAAACTTACATTGGAATTGGCCATCAATCAATAGTCACTAAGAATGACAGCTGTGTTTCATTTCACTTTATATATGATTATGAATGGAGGCATTAATAAAACCTACCAATTATATTCAGATTTATTTAATCCTAGAGATAAGGATGAATGGAAGCGTGTCTATAACAGACTGCTTCTCCTGTCCTAATCACTTATTTCCAGTTTCTGTAAGAGTTCTTTTGGACATTCCATCAGCAGCTCTATTTCACCATGTTTCACAGAAGCCAACATGTTCCATTGGAAATCCGGTACTCACTGTAACTGTTATTTACTTGATCATCTTTCTAATTACACGGGCTTAAAGTCAGTTACCTTTTAGCTTTTCCTTAACAGATCATGAGATATGGGAGACAGATAGACCTAGGTTCTATGACTACAGGTAATTTCGTTCACATCTCTCAGCCTTTATTTCTTTGGGTATAAAATGAGGATAATGACACAGCACTTACAGTATTGCTGTGAAGTAAAAAAATGAGGTGATGTCTGCATAAAGCTGAAGACGGTGCTGGCTGAAAAGGAAGGCTCAATAAATGCTCAAAGAAATCGGGAGTACATTATAATCTTGATATAACTGGGAAGCCACGTGTGCCACAGTTATGCCAGGAAGATAGCTGGCATTTTTCTTTATCAAAATAAGAAATTGTGAAATGTTTGTGGAATGGTGCCTTGAGAATAACAGAAAGGAAGATTGTGAGCATAAGAGTGGTTTACATCAGGTATCATTCTCTGCAGATGCTGCAAACATTGGGTGGATATTTATCTCTACATAAAATTGGACAAGATTCACCACTGAATGTAGAGAACAACTGAATGTAAAGTGTCACCATTTTTAAATCATAAGTCTCCAAGTAGAAATGATTTTGAATTTGGCATATGGCACATTGATTCCAACCTTGTAACCGCAAACTGTTTTAGATATTTCAAAGCAGTCTCACGACATGTTAGAGCTGAATGGAATCTCAGATGTCATCTGAATTTTTTCCTTCAGTTGAGGTTGATGAGAATTAGTAAGGCTCAATCGGTAGTCACCCTGTTGTTAATGACAGTGCATAAGCTGAGACTTGCTCTCCTCCCTCTTGAGTCAATGGTCCTTCCTTGCATTATTCCACTCCGTCTCCTAAACCTGACATTGAATGTCAATAACCACATTTCTTACATCTCTCCCCATTAAATTTTATTCTAGGGTCCACTGGTATTTTCTTGACTCTAAACACAATGTAATAATATGGTATATATTTAAAGATCAAGATCTCAGACATGGAGGTCGAACAAGAAACATGTTCAAGTAATAACTTCCACATCTTCATGGTCAGATATTTTTATCTGTTAAAAAATATTACACTTTAAAAGGATTCAGGTCTACTAAGTATTGGTTATATATTTTTAAAATTGACTTTTTTCCATGAAACATATATGATAATACATATAAGATTCAAAATGACTAGTGATCTTGGAAAATAATACATCTTTTGCATGAGGTATAGGTCAATTTGATAATAAAATAACAGATTTCTGTTCATAATATCTCCCTCTATTAAGTAGCTACTAAAATTATAATGACATTAGAAATTGTGTATATGAGAATTTTTCCTTCCACACAGAAAATCAAGATGTTAATTGAATACAAAATTGATCAAAGTGATTTTTAGTAGGAAAAGAATCATGAGAACCAAAAAAGATAGATTACTATAACTATCATTCACAATTTCTTTCAGGTTTTATATATTCATTGCTCATTTACTCAAATACATGCTAATAGCTTTAAATCTTCTGTGCTGTGGTAAGTTGATGATCCATGGTTCTTGCTATTAAGACAGATATCTTGATTTTTAGAAAATAGAATTACCTCCATATATTTTCTCTATGCACACTGTACCATCATCTGAGCTGTCAAGAGATTTTGAAATTTAGTAAACTCTCATGACTTACAGCCAAATACTCTAATTTTCCACATGAGAAAGCCGAGATCCTGAGGGCTAGGTTAATCTGTGGCAGAGTTACAACTACTATTAGGTCTACTGGCTCAATATGCTTTGAGGATGCCATGTTGACTGTCTGTATAGTTTTTGATCTCTAGATTTATTCCTGAATAGGTTTCATTCAGTATTTCATTTGTTTTTGTTCAACTCTATATCACTTTTATGGGAAAACCTTTGGCAAGGGAAAAAAAAAACTATTAAGCAAACAAAATAAAATCTAACTACAGTAACCACAACAAAATCCTCTATTATGACAAATTTGAAAGGAAGAACTCAGAATAATGATGTCATTTAATCGGGTGAACCATTAACGGTTTTTCTGTACACCTCCATAATTTTGTTTGATCATCTCCACTTGGAAGGTTTTCTCTCTAGGGCTTAGTCCATTTCTACCCATCCTTTGAGACCAAAGTCAACTAGTACCTTCTCAATGAAGCTTGCCTCAATTTTATAGTAATAAATTGTTTCTAAAGTTTTCCAGAACATTTTTTAACCACTCATACACTGGTACTCATATGTGCCTACCACACACTATGCGGCATTTTAATTAAATATGACTTTTTCCCCTTTCGCCTGAATTTTAGATTCATTTGAAGGCAAGGATTACATCGTATATATGCACTCTCCCTCACAATCATAACTACCCTGATGTTGTAGATGTTCTGAATGAAAGAGGCAGCTGTCATGTTTAACGGGGAGGGGCAATCTGATAAATTTAAGTATAGGAGATTTGTCTCAACTATTCATAGTTTATATAAAGTAGTTACAGTAAATTGGTATATCATTCTGAGGTTTCAAAGTAAGATAAGTATTCTAAATTATCCATTTGAAAATTATAAACCCTTTACATTCCATACTTAAATATACTTTCATTGAAGCTGCTAAAAGACAAAATGCAAGCCCTTAAAAACGTGGGAGGGACAAGCAAGAGACATTATATGGAACCAACTTAAATGACAGAGCGTGTGATAATTTTTTCCTAGGCTTCGTGTTTGAGGCAGGAAGAAAAGCACCGTGAGACTAGCAGTGCAACCATACAGAGG
Source organism: Symphalangus syndactylus (assembly GCF_028878055.3). Taxonomy (NCBI): domain Eukaryota; kingdom Metazoa; phylum Chordata; class Mammalia; order Primates; family Hylobatidae; genus Symphalangus; species Symphalangus syndactylus. The sequence goes on along the minus strand of NC_072426.2, from coordinate 154,135,872 downwards.
TGGCCAGTACCTCTGACGGTAGAGCCCATAGTGTCAGCACTCTGCCCAGGCATCCTTAGGAATCACCTTCACAGGACAAAACCGGCTATTGGGAAACACCTGTGACACCAACTGGAGTCAGCCCCATCAGAATGTTAATGCTGCAGGAAGAAGCCCTCAACCAATGATGGGTGTGGAGTTGGTAGGTGACTATTCCAGTGGTTTGGGCTTGTTTAGGATAACTCTAGGAGTATATTCTACCACGTCTCCAGAATGCCCTATCATTCAGAGCTCCAATTGTGCACAATGGCAGCTTGCTTTATATCACAGCTTTGTGCTACCTTCTCTTCCTCTTACTTCCTCAATCCTATACTATCAATTCCTAGGATCACAGCTCATTTCCCAGTGAACTATTTGCACTCAAATTATTATTATTATTTTTTATCACAGTGTGTTCTTCTAAGGGAAACAAAGACAGTATATTTTGTTTGTGATGCATTTCAGATAAAAATTTTGTGGCTATTTCTATTAAAAAACCTCATTTTGAAAAATCTCCTTTCGGTCTTATGAGTCTTTTTTTATACTCAGTCTGTAAAGCCCCTCATGGGCTAACATGTTTCTTATCTAAGTTAGAGTCCAGAGTTGGCTCTTTTTGATATTTATAGATGGCCCCATAGATTATGTCACTCACATGGCCTTCTGATTACAGGTAATGGCAGTTCTATAGCCTGATAAACCATAGTTCAGGCTCAAACTAGAAATTTGACAAATTGAAATATGATGTATAAAATATACTAATGCTGCAAAATTTGATTCATGAACAGAAAATAATTGGCCCTACTAGATATGGAAATTACTTTTTTGTGAATATCAAAAATCTGGGTTGGGAAAACTTTTTAAAATTGTATCATGTTACATTTTAGGTGAGTGCTGATTCAAGAAAGATTTTATCATACAACTGCAAATTATAGTTAGGTTATCAGACTAATTGGAATAATGTTTTGGTGTATAAGTCTTTAAGATTTTATAAATATGCTACTTGAAAACTGGCTTTCCAGTTTAAAAAATGCATCTTGTAACCACACTAAGACTGTACATTCCCTCTTATTTGTAGACAATAGATGTATATTTTCTTTCATTCATTAACTGTATACATTTGTTCATTCAAAAACATAAGCTCAGTACCTAATATCACTGGCATTCTACTAATAAGGAAATAGGCATCGTCTATATCATTCAGAGTTTTATAATCTAGTGGATTTTTAAAATTGACCTTCTTATCACAAATACTGAGGAAATACAAATGTCAAATTTTACTTATCTAAGAGATTTTACGGGAATATATATTAAACTTGAGTAAATATAGCTTTTAGGTAAAAATATGAAATGTGATCGAGATAGTTGTTCATAGACTTATGAAAGATCTTGCCATTAAGAACAAAGTTATAGCAGAAGTATTTTATACCTTGGGCATTTATTAAAATAACAAGAGATCTTTGTATTTATTTTGTCCTGAAACATTAATTGCAACGGATTTATGAATGACCTAATTCTATATTAAGCTGTAGCAATAAAAACTTTATTGCAACACTTGTTATGAGAAATATGACATAAAATTTTAAAAAGCAATTCTCAAATATTGTGTTTATTGTCTCTGCCTTGAAAGGTATATTTTTCCATGATTAGCATGCCTATGTAATTTTAAGCACTTCTCCAGTATATGTTTAATAATTTAGGTAAGCACAAAAGCCAAGATAAGAATTCAGAAACAATGTCTATTCTATTCCCCCAAAAGATCCATGAATCTATTAAAATAAGTGTTTCTACTTTTTACCATCCCAGAGTTCAAAGTATGTTGAATCACTAAATTTATAATGCATAGGGCTATAAGCTCTTCAGGTCTTCGGAAATGCTGGTTGCTTTCTTAATTTAAACTCACTAAGCATAGGAAATAACAATATATTTGTTTTCTTATAGGTAATTTTTAACCTCTACACAATCTCATATGCTCTAAGTTAAGAAACTCTAAAATCCCATCTGCCACTACAATCTTCCAGGAAAAGAAATAGGATGAAATATAATGTGTGAACCTTAAATAATTCAATAATGTTATCTGATCAATTTTATTGGAAAAAATAAAAACATAGTTCAAGTGAAATGCTGATTTAAAGTTCTTAAGGATTTGAATGTTTATATTAATGAATGTTAATTCAATGTTTATATTAATACATAGTGTCTGTTACATATAACAAGAAAAGTCTAAATAGGTTCTAAATGGATGCAAATAATGTAAATATGTAGATGAAGAAAGTTAATGAAGGATAGGAATACTGCTTATTTTCTTTGCTCTTCAGAGTCTATATTCCAGGAGTCAGCCATGGTAGATATCACTCAGTCAATGTTAGTTAAAAGAACTTCTAGGTAACAGGAAGTAGCTAATGGAGAGGGAATAAACTAATAATGGGAAATTGCATGCAAAATACTCCATAAATAAAAATGTTTTATCAATTTGAAGTTTTATCCAATAAGAAGCATGCATGTCTCTCTTGATGTAAGTCATAGAATAAATGTGGTTTTACTGTATGAATTCATAAGAGATTAGACATAACCTTTTAAATGTTTTTTCATAAACCCAATATTCTTTATGCATTTACTCATTTAGACAAGGTCTGGATTTTTGATTCCTGAATAAAGATGTTTCCTGTTGTTTGTAGATCTTTGCCTTATTGAGTTGGTAGAACAAAAGACAAAGGAACTGCAGAAGATTTAAATCAACTATTTTATTTGTTCAGGAGGGAGGAGTCAAAGGACCACCTAGAGTGAGACATAGGTTGATGGATGTATGTGTTACTTTAGGGGACCCACTGCAACCATCTTTCGTTTATACCTTTACAGCTGGAAGAACACTTTCTATAAACCGTTCCAGCTTCCATACTACCAGGGGTGATATATAATGATGTTTTTCCAGACATGAAAATGGACTGAGAGAATAAGTATCGTACTGACTTATATAAAGCCAGAAAGTGGGGGAGACAAGACTGAATTCACTTTCCCGACTGCTTCTGACATGCAGCTTCTCAAAAAGCAGGTACTTGTTTAGAAATACACATTTGTGTGTGAGTATGTGTGTGTGTGAATGTGCGCACATGAATGTGCACATCAAGTACTTTATTATTGGACACGAATGGCATCACTAGGTCCCCCAGTGTCTGAGGGTACCACAAATTAGAGCAGCAAGTTGAAGTGAAAAAATCCTGACTGCAGAAGAAGAGCTCAGCAGAAAAGAGCAATCCTGCTCTATATTCTTTTTGTAAATTGATCTTATTTCTGAGCTTTGAATTATAGCAACACTGATGAGTCTCAGATCTGTGCCACTAGATCTGATTAAGCTTAAATTCTCCATTTCCCTGTGTTACCGGTTATTACCATGTTTTCTATCACTTCACATGTCTGAAAGGGCTCCATCTGTTATCTCTCTGTCCCCAAACTGACTTCAGTCCAACTTATCTATTTTCTCTGATTATCTCATTATGCAATCATTTAAATCTGATATTTTATCCATCAACAGTCCCCTGAAAACTGAAGAGTTCAATCTTTTCCCCATTTTTTTCTTCTATTGTCTTAGATTTGCTCCTGATTATCACAAATTTCTATTCTTTCCTCCTCCTCTATTCCATTAATTTAATTAATTTTAAAGGGCTAAAGATTCTATAAAAATATACATTCTTTCCCCTACTCTTTTTCCTCCAACTATTCCTCCTGCTCCATGTTCATATTCTTTTTTCTCCGTCATCTTCTTCCTCTCTGAAGTCATCATTATCGTCATTACCATCATCCTTTTCATTTCCATCACCCTCATCTATATTCATTGATCTTGTATTATGCGATAAATTCTCTGCTGAGAATCTCACATACATGACCTCATTTAAACCTCACAACTATTATGTAGGTCAAAATTGATATTGCTATTGTTCAAAAGATGCTCAGATGCTGAGATTAATAATGCATTCATTTTTACATAGACAAATACTGACAATGTGACTCCACTAGCTCATCATGGCATCTTGTTTCATCACTGCTGCTCAGCAAAACCTTCTAAAAATGTCCTTCATAGAAAATAGAATTTTCTTCATAGAGAATTCTTCTTCAAAGAGCCATTAAATTCCTCTTCCTCCAGAGATAAGAACCCTTATCAGACTTCTTGTTCTTGTGATATATAATTTTTTATCATTTCTTTTTGCCCATAATGCTAATTTTGGCCTGTAATTGTATATTTTCATCTGCTTTGAATATTCTTTCTTATAAGCCTCCTACAGAATAGAGATTATTATCTAAGCTTCCATCTACTCCTGTGCATATATAGTAGTGCCAAGAGGAGGGCTTGCTCATAGCAGGTGCTCAATATACACAGGTCGGGCACACCAGCAGGCTTCCCCCAATTCACAAACACCATCACTGAACAGTAAGTAGTTTAATAATGATTGTGTTCATCGAAGTCTCTCTCCATGGGTTTGCCATCACCTGGAGGCATTCTGTGTTTCTTTGCCCCCTGTACATGTCAATCATTTCTTTTAAATGCTGATTAAAAATTATCCCTTCAAAAATCCTTTCCCTTGATAAACTTGCTTTGTATCAATACAGCATTTGTTCTGTTTGCAGAACTATTTGTTTCACACCTTTTTAACCTTTTATCCATGTTTATATACTTTGATTACCAACAATACTGAAAATATTTGAAGGTAGGAAACATGCTTTATTTCTCATGAAAAATATGTAGTTTTAAGCCCTACATGTGCTCATTAAATTCTTTTTTAAAAAAAAAAATCCTCTACACCTATTCTTACCTGTAGAAGAATAATTGACACAGAGCCCTAAAAGTTGTATTAGTGATGATGCATTTTAAGCTCTAGACAAAGAATATGAAATATTGTATATCTTTTTGTATGTCTTTTCTTCTTAAGTTATGCATAGGTTTATGTGTTGAGTTTTTGTTTTTTTTTTTCCCCTTTTGAGACAGTCTCACTCTGTGACCCAGGCTGCAGTGCAGTGGCACAATCTTGGCTTACTGCAACCTTTGTGTCCTGGATTCAAGTGATTCTCCTGCCTCAGCCTCCTGAGTAGCTGGGATTACAGGTGTACACCACCACACCAACCTAATTTTTTGTATTTCAGTAGAGGCAGGGTTTCACCATGTTGGCCAGGCTGGTCTCCAACTCCTGACTTCAAATGATGCACCCACCTCGCCCTCCCAAAGTTCTGGGATTACAGGCGTGAGCCACCGCATCTGGCCTGTAGCAAACTTGAACTGAGCATCTACTATATGCACAGAGCTGTGTTTTCCTGTGCGATAAAGGCCTAAAACTTGTCCTGAAGAACTATCTGCTTGATTGTGGAGTATAAAACCAGCACATGGATTGGTAGGAGCAAAGAAGAAAAACAATTAAGTGCCAGTGAAAACATAAAAGGATGTTAGCATTCTTTAGCATGCTGTATGCATTATGGCAGTAGCAAGTACATCAAGAAAACTGTGTTGCAGGAACAATTTTTGCAGGGCCTGTAAAGATTTCTAAGGTCATATCAATTCTCACAACACATTTTGAAATAGACAAATGAAACAAGTCACTTAACTTTTTTTTTTTCCCAATTTGAATTTGGGATTTTGAAAGCCATGTAACTTTTGTTTAGGATTTACAGCAATTTTCCATATATTTAACCTCTTTTTAAATAGCGTGTTTGTTACTGTTCTAGTATTGTTTCATGTGTATAATTAATATATGATAAATAAGGTTGTAAATATTCTAAGGGCAGGAACCATATCATATACTTCTCTTATGTCCCTCACAATCCCAAGTAGAATGCTATGCACATAACCCTCTTTTCTCAAAGTGTGATTCACCTGCATTCGAGTCATCTAATGTGCTATTCAACTTCCAGGTGACTAATGCCAACATCCAGGTGACTAATCTCCATTCCAGACCACATGAATCAGAAGGAATTAGAATTCCTAGTAAGAACCCCAAGTAATTTTCAAGGAACATGAAGGTATGAGAGCCACAAATAGAAAAGGTGCTAAGAACACACTTGTTTTCTTTTTTCTTTTTGAGACAGGGCCTCATTCTTTCACCCAGGCCGGAGTGCAGTAGTGCACTTATAGCTCATTGCAGCCTGGAACTCCTGGACTCGAGGTCCTCCTGTCTCAGCCTCCTGAGTAGCTGAGACTACAGGCATGGGCCACCACACCTAGCTAACTTTTTATTTGCTGTAGATAGGGGGGTCTTGCTATGTTACCCACGCTGGTCTTAAACTTCTGGCCTCAGGTGATTTTTCCACCTCAGCCTCCCAAACTGTAATTACAGGCATGAGCCACCACACCCGGCCCTCAGAATACATTTATTGTGTGAAGCAACAAAATGATATTGCTCAAACTTTCAAAACCCTTGTCTTGACAATCTACTAATTAGCATTTGTTTCAAACTGAGCGTTTGCAAAAAGCATTTCTATTTTGAAGGATTTACAAACTTATGCTGGAAAAACCTGTCTCAAAATGTAAACTACATATTTCTAGGCAAAGATAGTGAAGTGAACCAAGAAAAGTAGGGAAGACAAGTGAATAAACAAAAGATTCCAATTCTGTGTGTTATGCTAAAACCCCTAACTCATTCTCCATCAGGGTCCTCAATTCCACCCCAGAACATATATAGAGGAACACAGATGAGTTCATAACATTCTGAGAATTATCATCAAAACTTGTATTTCCAATTGGAAGAGATGTGGACTAAGAATAAGTATGCAGTTTCAGAAAAGTCAAAGAAAAATTTTGAGAGAGGAAGCCCTGAGCTATCTCCCGAGGACCTCAGCACAGACGGAGAAGACTAACATAGGTTTCTCAGATATTATGTTACCTTAGGGTGTGTGTTTAGAGGGAAAGGAGGATAAGTCAAAACCAATCACAGTGGGACATGCCATTGAGCAAGCAAAGCTGCCCTGCGAGAACTCACTGATAATATCTGGAAGAGACAGCAGAGCCCAAGTATCTACCAGCCAGGCCTGGACTCAGCCCCGGTGTGGATCTTCTCCACCAAATTTACATGCCTGCAGAGCACAAAAAAATGGATGGAAAACAATATCCAGACCTCAAATAGGAACTAGAGCTGGGAAACAAACTGTTCTCCAAAAACAAGTCTCAGTGAGAAATATGCTTAGTCTGTATCACGTTAACCAGAAAGCCTGGATACAGCTGCTGTTCTAACGTGTAAGCAGGGAATACCCTGACAGCTCTATCACAGCACAGAACAAACGAAAGATCAAGCGGCAGGGTTGAAAGAACTGAAGAAGGAGGGAAAGACAAAGGAGAGAGGGAGAAGAGAAGAGGGTGATAAAACACGCACAACTGGGATGAATTATTTATTTTGAAATTTCAAAAAGAACATAAATTGTCCAGATGAGCTTCAAGCTCTGGAAAAGTTTTAAAAATACAAATTTAATAACGCATCATTAACAGATAAGACAAAATAACAGAAGATCAAAAGGGAGATTGCAAGCCCAGAAAATAAGCAAACAAAAATCTTTATATATCTAAATTTATTAAAATGGTGGACTTCATTGGAACTACCTCAGAAATTTTAAAAATGCCAATGTCTTGGATGCCTCCGAATTTATCAATGTAATAGCTCTCGGAGGTAGCCTGTCCTTGAGAATTCTAAAACTCCTACAGACAATCCTAACGTTCAGGCAGGATTGAGAACTATTGAATTAGAAACACAAACCTATGATAGACATGCAGGACAATTCAAATAATGGGAAAAAGAATCGTTTAAAAATTCATAGTAAATAAAGAGAAAAAAGCTAAAGATGTTACAGCAACTAGAAATTTATGCTATAAGCAGAAAACAAAGAGTCTCTGACAAAGACTACTGGTATCTCTGAAGTGGAGACACTAAAAGAAAGAAAACTGTAATCAAAAATATAATAAATTAACATTTTCATGAAGTCAAGAAACAAGTGAATCTGCACATCAAAATTACACATTACACCAGGAAAGTTTTATATAGAAAAATCAACATCAAGAAATCTACCAAATAATCATTCAACTTTAAGAATTAATAAAGAAATTTTAGGCATTCTTCAGAAAAACAAAAACAAAAACAAAAGCATCCATGAATGATGGGATGCAGATAGGGGCTGGAAGAGAAGAATCAGATTTTCGTTCGAGTTCACCATAGCCTTTCAGTAACTGCAGATCGTGAAGCCATATGTAAGGTTGGAAAGCATCATGCACAAATACTATAGCCAACTAAAATCAGGGGCAACAGTAATTAGGCTTTCTCAAACATAAAAAGGAAAAACACGAAGAGGAAACACAGCACCCATGAAGTATTCTTGAAAAACTGAGTCACTCATTAAATCAAGACCATCACCCTGAGACTGGCTGTGAGCACTGACCCCACCTAGGGGTCAAAGGCTAAAGAACTGAAGAAAGTATGGAGGTAGAAAAGTATATATCATTTTAAAATTAGCCAAGGGTGGTGGCGGGCGTGATAGTGGGCGCCTGTAGTCCCAGCTACTCGGGAGGCTGAGGCAGGAGAATTGCGTGAACCCGGGAGGTGGAGCTTGCTGTGAGCCGAGATCGCGCCACCGCACTCCGACAGAGCAAGACTCCATGTCAAAAAAAAAAAAAAAAAAAAAAGTATATGTCATTTTAATCAGCAAAAATAATAATGAAATTAAAGCTGTAAAGTGATAGACAGTAATTTTTCTTTTTTTCTTGTTTGTTTTAAGACAGTCTCACTTTGTAGCCAGGCTGGAGTGCAGTGGCGCGATCTCGCCTCCCAGGTTCAAGCGATTCCCATGCCTCAGCCTCCCGAGTAGCTGGGACTACAGGCGCGTACATCTGGCAAATATTTTGTATTTGTTGTAAAGACGGGGTTTCACCATGTTGGCCAGGCTGGTCTCAACTTCCTGATCTCAAGTGATCTGCCAGCTTTAGTCTCCCAAACTACTGGGATTAGAGGCCTGAGCCATCTCGCTCGGCCTAGAGAGTAGTTTTGTGAGCCAAACTGTCTCTGTCAAAACGTCTCAACCCGGCAACAGTTTTGGCAAAAAGCAGCCATAGACAATCTGTGTGGCTATGTTCAAATACAACTATATTTTATAAACGCTGCAATTCATTTTTATATACTTTTTAATGTATCATATAGTATTATTTAAATAAAAAAAACTTTCAACCATTCAAAAATGATGAAACCATTCTTTTTTCACAGGCCTTTCCAGAATGGGAAAATTGACCAAATTTGGCTCATGAGTCGTAGTTTGGCAACCTCTGTTCTAGACCAAGGTTTCTCATCTTCAGCACAATTCACATCTTGGGATGGATCATCCTTTGTTGTAGAAACTGTCCTGTGCATTGATAATGTATTTTAGCAGCACCCCTGGCCTCTAATCAGTACATGCCAATAGCACCCCTTAGACCTTGCCAAATGTGTACTGGTTGAGGACCATTACTAACCCAGTATGCACTGAGCATAAGCGATCCCACATGTAAACTTTATTAACGGAGAATTAAGAGGGATTTTTCACTCTGTGTGAACACTGACTTTATTAGGGCATATTATAATTACGTTCACTGCCATTTTAACATTCGAATAAATGTTAAGATAAATAAATTCCACATTTTTGTCATCACTTAATGTCAAGTCAATCTTTCAATCTATGTATTTTTTAAGAGATTCCATTCACATTGCCTTTTTAGGCATATCGACATAAATAAAAATTGGATATGTGGAATCATTTAAAATACGAAAGCAAAGGATATAAATGTCTTCTTAGCAAAGCCTTTCATAATGTCTCCATTGTGAGTAGAGCAATTCCTGTCAATATTAGTTTAAGGTGGAAACTTATGAAGAGAAAATGGCTTAAGAATTATCAGATCTAAATTTTAGTGGCTTTCTGATATATTCAGCAAACAGGATTCTAAGTAAAACTTTATCTGCTTGGTGCGGTCAAACAATGTAAACACATAAAGAAGATTCTCTCTCAGTGAAGTAATTTAAGTGAAAATACTTGAAGATATATAAAGCTACGAAAGCAAAGGCTGACATTTGCACGTATGTATGTGTGTTTATGTATATTTCCAAGAGTGAATTTCTGTGTGTTCCTCGTGGTTCCAGCTGACTTGGGTAAAATAATTAGCACTAAATAAGTGCTAGTTAGTTGGCATAATACACATTGCAATATTAACAGTTCAGATGACTTTTCCTTTTCTTTCATTTTTATCATTACTTATAAATAACATTTTAAATGAGCTTCACACTTCAATGCTAATCCAATCATTTGTGAATAATGATTTTATTCACACATTCAATTAGTAGCAATTAGTTCTGGCTACTGTGCTTGGTATTGGTGACTACCATAAAGTGTAGAGAAAAATTTCCATCCTACAGAACTTATATTCTATCAGCAGAGAGTTATTGTGATGTCACTGTAAAAGTCTTCAGATTTAAGATCAGTAGTAAAGATTACTGAAAAATGGCAATCACCTCCTCCTTTGTCTCTTTTCCATTTTCCCTTTATACTTTCATTCCATGTACCAAAATGAAATACTCCATTTCTTTTTCTTCCTTTCTTCCCTAGCTACTGGAGACACATTCAGTCTTCTGTTTGGTGATCAAGGGATTAGCAGTGTTTAGGGTTACATGAGGTTCTACCTGCCCTGTTGATGAGAACTGCAATATCAACATAGTAAAATTCATGAGAAAAAAATCCAGTCAGTATTATGTACTGCTGAACTATGCCAGCTTCAGAACATACTTCCCTTTTAAATAAATAGTTCTCATATTGTGAACATGACTTCTACAGTTTGCTCTAAGGAGATGTTTTCTCCAGGGCAAGCTAGAATCCATGTGGATATTTTATATATAACTTACAGAATTAAGAACCTCACTCAGCAGTTCTCCAGATTTTTAGAGTAATTGAGGTCAACATGGAATCTTCTGGATGAGGGAATCCACCCACAAGCAGGAAAATGCAATAGAAAATAAATGAAGAAACATGGCTCATTGGACAGTGAAAATCAATGATAGGGAAATGGACCATTTTTGCCTCAGATATTTTTCACTGCTCATTGAGTCGAGTTCACCTGCTTGTGGTTGTTAACTTGGCAGTTCCTCTACTTTGGTAAGTCTTTTGGTGTTAATTATGACCACCTGCTGTCAACTACCCACCAGGCAACTCCACTCTGGTTGTTTTGGTGGATAAGAGACATCAGTTTTTCAATTTCAATGAGTTTTTTTCTAGCAATATTTCTGTGAATATTAGTATGGAGAAAAAATCTTAGAAAATATATTTTCAAATACATATTTTGGTCATCTTAATGCATCAGATTGCTTTAGTAATGAACTGTTTTCACGACATTTTACACAGTGTTCTTCTCTCATGACAATAATGAAAGATACTATCCATTTTAGTCTTCATTGCCTATAATGACTTTTGCCACATTTCTCCTTCAAAAAGCAGGTGTTATAGGCTGAGATGTTTGACAACCAATTGTGACACAGACACTTTTTTTTAGAAGAGATGGCCTAGTTATATATTATTCCTGAGTAAGGTCTGTAAAGGTTCTTTATAGCAGAGGACATTTACTTGATAAGAATTAATTTTGTATAAACCAGGTAAAGTGGGATTATGAGGTCTTCAGAGTCCCTTATGAAGTCTTCAGAATCCCTGTCTTTTTCTGTATGTTAACCTTTAAGAACATATACTGTCTAGAACATAGTGGTGAGGAAAGAGTTGCTGAGATGTTTAATGTACTTAAGAAATGTTTGCTTGCAACCCTTGAGGACTCCCATGTAGAAACTTCTCAGTGATCCAGATTTGTTCTCTAGTCTTGGACTCTAAAACTATCACTCAGTAGGCACTGGAGGGGGGCATGTTATCTGTTTCTCCTCCCATGACACACTCATTATGAGGCAAGGCCTAGGGTTATGTTTATCTTCCCTCAAGAAATGCTTGCAAGTAACATGGATGAGAGCTTTTCAGGTCTTGGATTTAGATATGAAGGTGCTATTATTTCACAACAGCCCAAGGAGCAGCCTTAGGGAAGTAACCCAGGGCGAAGTAACCCAGGGCGAAGTGTCATGGTCTACTTTTTAAGTTAATAAAACTCCAGCTTCATGGAGCTCCCTCCAAGACGTCTCCAGAGTTCTTATTGCCCCAGGGTCTCTGCATCACTCTTGTGGGTAGTCTTTCATCCATTGTAAACCTAAGAGTACAACTGAGTTTAGAATCAAGATACTTTTCCTGCGTATTTTACAGAATAGTGACATTTATTGTGATTCTCACTCGGGATGAGTAAGCTTTCAAAGGTAATTAAGTCAAGAAGTTAAATATGTTATTTTTATTCTGTCTTCATTTATGTTCTTAAATGATTTTTGGGATTACAACCTTAAGAATAACCCGAATTTTTTATTTTTTCCAACTCTCCTAGAGTTTTTAGGTTGATTTTAAAAAGGAAGGCATATAATAATAAATAATTTTAAGATACATATTTTCATAGAATCAAACATTTATTGAGTACCTGGAATGTGTTGGCATTATAGACATAATTTATATTTGTTCAAAAATTTTCCTTACCATTCTGTAGCCTATGATCTATTTAAGAATAAAGAGAATGCATAGAGCACAGGGCAAGTTCCTAATGAGTGACTCCGATGATTGGATAGAATGTCAGGGAATAGCATGCTCACCTTGCATCTGTTCACTGAAGAGATGAGGTTGAAGAACAGTTTTTAGACCAATAGAATGAAGATGAGTATTTGACATAAAAGAAACATTTCCTAAGATATTCGCCTCAATACATCACACTTACCATAGAAATGAAAATTTGAAATAGCTGAATCAGCTTCTAAACATCTCCTCATTAATCAGGAACTAATAGTTTGATTACAGGGGTAAGTATGTGAGAGTTATGCCTGATTCTGGATCTCTGCTGTTAGATTTGATAATCTGAAAATTCAAGTCAGTGATCACTTTGCTGGGAGAAACTATTCCTTCAAATGAAGAAACAGAACTCATTGAAATAGACTGTGAGAATTACTATTAGAAACATAAACAGAATTCAGATGTCAAGAACTGGGAAGAGTGAGATTTTACTATACTTGCAAGCTAACAGGTTACACTGCCACAGTTTAATGAGTGCTGGCAAAAGACAGGAGGCTTCTAGGTCAGAAGGAAAGAACAGTTGATTATTCATATGAATAGCAGCAGCTAGTGTTTCAGCATTTGAATTGGTTCCCTGAACCCAGGATGGGAGCAAACAGGGCCATGTGACACCTTCTCATGCAATGGATTGTGTTACTGGAGAGCAATCCTCAACCTAGAAAACCTGAATCTTCTATATAGGAAATAAACAACCTGCATTCTGCTCCAAATGGAGGAATTATCTCTGTTTTCAAAACCATTCACTATATAAAAACCTTGAAAGAATCATCCAGAAAAAAGACAGTTGATCTCTCTGCTCATAAGACATGCAGCAACACAATCCATGAAGATTTATCTCTCAAAATCAAATTAATAGTTAACATTTATAAGCATCATCTCTTTAAGCATTTCACATGTGTTAATGGAATATGAATAAGCAGCCTATGAGGTCACTGTGGTTTTTCATATTTGAAAGTTACTTGTCTTTATGGACACCGGTGGAAAATTGAAGCAAAGAGATCTCAGCAACTATCCCAAAAGTTAAACAACTTTGCATTGTTGAAACTAAGCTGAGAGCCTGTTCTCATTACTATCAGTTTCATCTGATGAAATGCATCTCCTACCACCATAGATACTAGTCATGTAGCCACGGGTGACTCACATAATTCATACAGGTTAAACTAGAAGATGGAAAACTAGGGCTCTGCTTGAAAAAAGATAGGATTATCTGTTTATTTGCATTCAGATCTGCCTCTGTGGTTTTCCAATCCAGAATATAATGCCTGCTCCAAGTTTCCAGAATTCAAGTACAATAATGTTTTTAGGCTTTCTTAATGAGCCCTGGTAACACAATATTGGATTGAACATCAGGAAACCTGGGTTCTAGTCTGACTGTATTATCACATAAAAATATTTTCTCTATCTCAGGTCTGAGATTTCTTATATGTGATACAAATGGTGATCTCTAAAATCATTCTAAGTCTACATTCAAAGAGATTGTGTATCTCTCCTGATTCTAATATTTAAAATAATTCTGTCACTATGACAATGGTAGATGCTTAGTAGGCTATCTGAAATATTAACTATATTAAGGAACAAAGCCTTTTGAGCACAAGAAAGAGAATTCCTGTTGTCATGCTAATTGACCAGAAGGCTCCCGAGCTGAGCTTGGGTATAGCTTCAGAATTCCTTCAGAAGTTCAGGCAGCTACTGGATATTGATTAGAATTGTTCTGTAAGATAAAAGTACTTTCTGCCCCTTTTGGAAGATATTCTAGATCAACACTCTTGAATTACTAAACTTAAGAGAATTGTTCTGAACAAATGGAATGTTTCTCTGTTCACTTATTTTTTTTTTTTTTAATGCGGAAGTTCTGGGATGAAGATGACTGTGGCTCCCTTGAAGGAACTTAGAGTCAACTGTGAAAGAAGACATATGAGTCAAATCATGTGATATAGTGAGTTAAATGCTATAACATGGATATTTATAATTAGCAGAGATGATCAAAAGGGAGACATCAAATGTGCTTAGCAGAAGACTTCAGAGAAGAAAAATTAGATAGGAGAGTTTATTAATTGGCCTAAGAGAGTATTTCAACCACAGAAAATATATCAGAGGAAAACAGCAAGTTGGATAATTTCATATGCCTGGTATGGAGGTGACAAAGCCAGCAAGGAACAAAGATGAGGCCTGGTCCCTGGTGAGGACTTGCATGCCATCAATACTATAGGAAATGGCAAATAAGTGGTATTTTTAGAAGCAAAGAATGACATAACCACATTTTGATTTTATAACACTTATTCTGCCTGGAAACATGATGAAAGATATTTTAAAAAGGATAGAAACAGACCCTGGGATCTAGTTAAGAGATTATTGTGAGGCCAGGTGTGGTGATTCACATCTGTAATCCCAGCACATTGGGAGGCCAAGACAGGAGGATCACTTAAGGCTGGGAATTCAAGACCACCCTGGGCAAAAAGCATGGCCACATCTCTACAAAAAATAAAAAACAGCAACAATATTTAGTTGAGTGTGGTGGCACGTGCCTTGTAGTGTTAACTACTCGGGAGACTGAGGAGGCAAAGTTGCTTGAGCCCAAGAGGTCAGGACTGCAGCAACCTATGATCATGCCACTACACTCCAGTCTAGGTGACAAGAGTGGGACCCTGCCTCAAAAAAAAAAAAAAAAAAAAAAAGGTTATTGTAACCATCTAGGAGAGAGATGCATGAAGTTTGACCTTGGGCAGAAGTAATAGAAATGAAGAGTGCATGGCTTGAGAATCACTTAAGTACCCTAGGTTCCTAGCGGACACTGGGAATGGAGGGAGAGAGGAATTGAGGATGACAAATTTCTGTCACTAGTAACAGAGTGTTTGGTAGAATTACCAACCAGGAAAGAGCATAAAGCAAAAGGATAAAATCTGAGACCCAAGTTAAGGAGAAACATGACAAACTTGATTTTGGATATGTCCGTATTAAGATATTGAGAACCCACCAAGAAGACGTAGCTGACAGAAACATGGATTTGCAGATCTGGGCTCTGATAGGAGTTTCATACTACAGAATTGCTTCACAAAAATAATGGTTTTAAGGTTAAAACTAGGAACTGTATTTTCTAAATTCCAAAGGAAAGCAGTATTTCAAGAAGTAAGGAGTGTTGAGAAATTAATTAATAGGAGAAAATACCCTAACCTACACTTGGGAGTTCGCAAAAATTCCCTGGTGATCTTAGCCAGAACTGGTTTTTTTTCTGGAGTTTTGGTGAAGAGGTGAAGTTTGGAATGGGCAGGAGATTGAATAAAGGTGAATATTGTGGTCCACTAGAGCTACATTTAAATTGGGTTGGTTTGTGATGAAACCAACAGAAATCCAACTCAAAATAGCTTTTGGATGAGAAGAGTTATGGTGTTACCTAACAGGAATTTAGAGGCAATGTAGGCGCTGGCATTACTTAATTCAGCATTTCAGTGTAACCAGGACATTTCTCTTTGAGCTTTGCCCTCTTCACCAAGCCTCATACTAAAACTGATGCTCTGATAGCTTGAAGGCAGATTGTAGGCACAAGGTTTTATTTACTTATATTTCAGAAAGAGATGGAGAGAAGCTGAGACGGAGAGAAGCTGAGACGGAGAGAAGCTGAGAAGGAGAGAAGCTGACACACCAGCATGGACTATACACTGGGTTCTTCCATTTTTTAAAAACAAACTTTAAAGACATATCTACCCTGGTCCAATAACAATAACTAGAGAAAATTCAAGTGCTGTTAGAGAGAATCCACCTCTGAGGTTGGGTCCAGTGGAGAGCTGAACAAAATTAGAGTTCCATCAGTAAAAAGGAGGGATCACAACATGTTGGGGAGGCAAGAAAGAGTGTCCATTTTAAGCGATGAAGGGGAGAAGAAACCGATCCCTAGTGAAAGGGGAAAAATACACAAGTCATTGCATATTGTGCTGTCTTTTGTTCTTTTCCCCATGGTTGTTTTGTGAGATTTGAGCATGTTTCTGCATGGAAGAAATGTGTCAAGGAGGGGGAGGTTGAAGGTGGAATAGAGATAGTGTGATCTCTGGAATAAAGCCTCTGGGCTGACAGGGCCTGACGAGGTGCATAGCACAGCAGAGATCACCAATGAGGACGAGGGACTGATGGGCATGCAGATGTGTTTAAGGTTTGGGGAAAAGTCGCGAATGATGTTGTGAAATTCCTGACCCCTGATGGCCTTTATTTTTCCTGTAAAGCAGAAAGGGGCAATAGCCATTTGGGAAGAGTGATGGGCAAATGGGTACTAAGCAATAAAAAAAAAAAAAAAAAGTTCTCTTTGCTTCCACTTGTAATCTGTCTTCCAGCTCGAAGTCTGAGTGTCAGTGTGACACCCTTCACCTTCCCGCCATGCTCTTTGGCCCACCCTGTCTCACAGTTTTTCTCTTGGGCCACTTTGGTGAGATCAGCTTGAATCCTGTGCCCTTCCCTGCCTGCTTTAGTGCCTTCTGCCTCCTTCTATTTCCTGCTCTTTGTCCCCTTTGATTTCCCTCTGGGCTTTCTGCTCACATCCATATTTCTCCACTGTCTTCTGTCATGACCTTCAACCCCCTTGTCTGAGAGAAAGCTGAAGATTCCATTTGAAGAGGTTGAAAATAATCTTATTTTATCCAAAATAGCTTACTACAAAGAAAAAAAAAGGGTGGAGGGAGGCTGGCTTTAAGACAGTTAGCCAAAAATGCCATCAAAATAACTTTTCTCAATGTTTTTGTTATAGTTCTATTATTATTTAGCACTTGAGAAATAATGTCTTTATAGTAAAGAATAGTGAGATATTTACTGGCACAAATTAAAATAGATTAAAATAAAATTTCATGTCAAAATAATGTATTTAGTGATTATAGCACTAGGTAACTATCTAATGCTCTCATTTTCCCCATCAGTTCATAACTTTAGATTTACTCAAAATGAATGGCAATCCATGCTAGTAATTTCCTCATTTGCCTAAAGTATTTACTAGTACTAGAGTAAAATCTTTGACTATTTTCCATAGGTTTTTCATTTGGGCAAATACTACTTTCAATATGACATTATAGAAACAGCTGGATATTTCAGTTCATAAAGTGTTTTTGAAATAGACAAAGGACTAAATTTTGGAGTGGGCCCATTTTGCTCTCTTTTTATAGGAAATGAACATAGACTTATTCTCCTTTCACTGGTAGCATGACCTACATAAATTGTGTGTGGCTGTGATTTTCTCATTTTCCCCAGTGAGAGGGAAAAAGTTCCCCTCCCCCATTGCCCTCCTGCTGCCACAAAAGGGGAAAAAAATATCACAGGAGCTTTGAATACAATTTTTGTTGAGCTTGTTTTTTTCCTCACCTTAGGTGACCAGATCGATAGACCATCCAGCAGCTGAGAAAATATCAGATGACTGGCATACAGCCAGAGGCAGTTTCTGTTGTGCAGCAAGAGTCCATTCTGATATCACAAAATTGGAAATAGGTGGTATATAAGGAGATACTCATATCTCAATAAATTTTAAAAGGAAATGCAGATGTTAAAATGTGTCATGGTAACACTAATGTCAGAATTCCTTTTCCACAAAAATCCAATAAAATAACACAGAGTTTCCAAGGCCATGAGAGGTTTCCCATATTTAAAAGTTATTTGTCTGTGTGAATGGTTATTAATATACAATACCTGCCATGTGATCAATGCTACTCTATTGGGCTGTGATAAAGATGGCTGCTCCCATGCCTAACCATTTTACAAGTGGCTTATGTACACTGGGTATCAAAATGGAACATCTATCATAAAAACCAGTGTGTTGCAAAGCAGTTTTTCTTCTTCCCTTCCTGTCTGCAAAAGAGACTTAGTTCATGAAACTTAACTAACTCTCAGAAAGGGGAGGGGACTGATATGTCTAACCTTCTTCTCCATTCCAGAAACCTTATTCCCCCATTCTGGTATCCATTTATTTAAGAGCATTTGTTGAGCTTCTACATTAGGTAAGTTACCACAGAAACAAACAAACAAACAAATGAACAACAACAACAAAAATAATCACAAAATCTCAGGGAGGTAGGACTATTAAAGCCAGCTTCTAGGCCCAGAATATGCATCTATATCTTATTCATTTGACTTTTACTAGTTTGTTTTTGTTTTTTAAAAACTAAGTTGTTACTTTTCTGGAAAGTCTTAGTCAACATCATTGCCATTGCCCTTCTAAAAAATTCTGTGAAAAGTGTCTTCCTTACATGTTTTTATGTTCTGATTTTACCATAATTTGTAGGGAAAATAATAATAATAGCAACAGCAATCAACATGTATTGTTCAATACATCATGTGTAGCAGTAAGTACTCTATTTGAACTATTTCATTTAATGCTGGCAACAACCATATCATTGGTGAGACTGCCACTCAGTTCTCTGTCGACATGGGAGCAATTCATGGGACTCAGAGTCTCCCACTGTGAGGTGAGACTTTCTTAGCTGCCTCAACGCTGCAAACCATTCCAGGACTGGCGGCGTCGTCAAGGAGGCCTCAGCTCATGCATTTGGTCACCACATCAAACCCTGGAGGAAACATCAGTGGCTGAGCCCTTACACTTTCCAATGTGAGCTATCCACCTTCCTGTAAATATAAGAGTCTCTAAGGCTTGTGCCATGATACCTTAAGTCCCTGTTTAGCTCAGTTACATTAAAAAGGTTTTCCAAATGTATTCAGCTACTTTGATCACTCTTTAGAATTCATCTTTCTAGCATTTGTGGGCATTAAGGAAGGGATTACTAGTTATTGAATGCCGATTACGGGTATTGTTTTATTTAATATTCATATCTATCCTGTGAAATAATGCTAGTATCCTCATTTTAGATAAAAGGAAACTGAGGCACAGTGGGATAAAGCAACTTGTCCAGGATTCACAATAGAAAATGGTTGTGAGCAGAATTCACATCAGCACTATCTGACTCCACAGCCATTGCTGTCTTTACCATTACATACCCCTCAAGCTTTCCCATGCAACAAGGCTGGCAGTGCCTCCAAATGTAATCATAGAATGAATGTAAGTTGCAGGCCCTGTGCCTAGACTCACCATATAAGGAGAAGTTCCTTGAAGGCAGAGAATGTCTGGTGCTTCACTGATCTATGCCTATAGTTCTGCATGCAGAGGGTAGCCCGTACATATCCATGATCCCTGACAAACCAGCAATAGCTTTCCTGTGGTTTACACCAATTCACTTGAATTTAAAATCCCAGGGAAAGAAAATGTGGCCCTTTCCAGAAATCCTTGAAGTATGCTCACTCCAGTAACTTCTATATATCATTAAGAAAGAGTGTGTTTTATGGACTGAAATTTGAAAACAATTGAGCATCTGGTAAAAAGTGTAGGATACCAAGTTCAAAAATTCTAGAACAAGACCTAACTTCACAAGAACTAGTAATGATATGCCTACATTTCCTAAAATGGCAAATACACTGTTTTTTTTGTATGTATCATAAAGATATTGCAAATTAACATTGCATACGTAGATATACCCACTGTACCTGACTTGACTATGTCCTTGAATAGAAAAGGGACTCATTTTCTAATTTTTCTCATATTTAACACTAAAATGTTGTATATTATATATGTGAATAATGTGTATACATATATTAAAATAAATATATATAGATATGTGTATATCATAATGATAAACAGGTCTATTCCAAAGGATATACCTATTTGAAATTTACATCTAATGCTTTTTTAATGATCTGAAGTAGATACAGTATTTTTCTGTTATGAAGAATGATTTTAAGAATATCTCTGATGTGCATTCATCAGACAATTTAAAATGTTGTTAATAAGCAATTAAAGTATCTTTGGTATTCAGACGCTGCATCCATTTGTCAAAGAGAAGTTCATCTTAATGTTTTAGAGTGTGCATTATATCTACCTCATTCTTATTCCAGGAACTATGCCAAAATTCTCTCTTCAGAGGAGAAAAATAAGAGGCATAAATATTGCCTTGAAATACGATAGAATGCAAGAACTTTCGCTCTTGCAGTAGAACAGTTTTATAAGAATTAAGGCTAATTTTGTAATCTTTAGCAATGCAGATACGTATCTTTAGTCTCATGAAGATTGTAATTCCTTGCCAAGGTGAGCACTTCAGGTACATTTTAATTTTTTGACAAAATTAAAAAAAATAAATTTTTGGTTAAGAAAGCCTACAATGGACACACAGATATAAATAAGCAGTACTAGATTTTCATCACATAAATAATTTGAAAAAGGGCACATTAGTAGAAAATTGTTATATTGAAATATTATTCCCTATTGAATATTCTAAAATTACTCCTTAAGAGGAGCATTTCATAGTGTAACCATTTTCAAGGGGAAAAACCTCCCACAAAATTCATGTTCAACTGACTCAAATAATAGTGTTAAATATTCATTCATTTTAATTCTACCGTGAAAAAAGTTGGTCCCAGTGTAATGAACTACCACTATTTATTTCAAATGCAATTTATTAAAAATGCATTCATCGCCTAAAGGCCTTTGAGAACACACATAAAAACACAAAAATACATGAATTAAATTAAATACATGAACAGCTCAACTCCTCATTAAAAATAACAGGTTGAAACAGTACCACACCAAAGAGAGATATTTTGTATCTTATGTATACACAATTTAATTATAATAGCTTGCTCACTGTCTGTCTCTACTGAAATTGATATAATTATGTTGTTTGGTTTTGATGTTATTGGTTGAAGACGGCTAAGTAAGAACATTATTTAAGTAATGAAGCGACTATCAGCTAAGATCCAACAGAATAGCTATTAGGGAACTTTTCTGGTGCCCAAAAAGTGTTTCGGAGCCTTGTACAGAGCCACATCTAGATCACTTAACTATTTTCTTTGCACACGAGTATAATTCTTTCTCTTCTCTCTGCTCTCTGACTTTAGGTTTATTGTGGATTCTGTTAACAGACTGAAAATATTCAGCAGAGACAGATCTGTTAGCAGACAATGTTTAAGTGGAAGCCTCTTTCCTCTTTGCTTAAGGTTTCATAATACTCTATCTGCCCCAAATATCTCCTTTGCTGGTTTAACCTGGCACTTGAATTTTCAGATGTCATCCTAAATACACGCTCACACACACAACTCACACACACACACACACACACACGAAAATATTTGAAATAAGTCACTATAGACTGTGTATATCACACAGGAGGGGAGGGGTGATGGTCAGCTGCCTTTTCTGTTGGCAAAATAGTACAGATGAATGTATTTGATTGTCTAGCTTCGTAATAATCAATATCTTGAGGAAACTGAACAGGTGGATTTGGGTTGCAACGGTGGAAATGTGAAGAAACAGCCTTCAACTCTGTGTTGGGAGACTATAACAGAAAAGGGTGGGAGAAGGGACCTAACATAGAAAAAAAAAGTGTATCAAAAGGAAAGAAAAGTAATCATTTCCCTACTTCTCAATTTTGTTTAAGGCTAACCCTGTTCTACTACCACATTGGTTTACTCATATATTTTTTACTGCATCAAACTTTAAGCAAGAAAGATCACATTGTTATTATTTAAACACCCTAATATCAATAGAACTTTTAAAAATTTTGATGGGCACCTGGGAACCTGACAATAAACCAGCTAGTTATTAGAGGTCTTTTCCTGCCCCAGATGACTGTCTGGGTCTAATAGAGAAAGCTGCTCCCACTTGGAGGCGGTAAAGAAAGTCTAAGATCACCTCACATGTACCCAGGAACACAGGGGATAATGAAGGCTCGGCTTGATTTAGGACAATGGAATCAGGATCTCAGAGTTCTAAGAGTCCCTAGAAGGGCCTTAATGTCATTGATTTTAGGAATCTGTACTATGTTCGAATGAATTCTGTAGCATCTGTAACCAAGTTGTCCTTGAGCATACACCTGAATGCCTTGATGGTTGGCGACCTTCAGCATATACCTGAATGCTTTGATGGTTGGTGAAATCGTAGGTGGTCAAGCAGCTAGCTCGTCACGCTGAGATCCCCGGCTCATCTCTATGTTTCTTTTACTGCTTACCCTCCTGGTTTACTGTCCTATGCCAGGCCAACCTTTTTTGCTGTTCCTCAAACATAACAAGCCGGAGGGCCTTTGCACTTGCTCAGCCTTCTGCATGTGCCCCCATCTTTCTGTGCGTCTCCCTCTTTTCTTCATGTCTCTGTTCAAATGACAATTTATTAGCAGTGTCCTCCTTGACTGCTGCAGCACTCTCACCCCACTTATCTTCTGTTACTTTCTTCCAGAAGACATACTGTTACCGGGCATGTTACATATTTAATTTTTTATTCCATTAATTTAGGACTTAATGTGTTGTTGGACAGCCACATCCCCAGTGCCTATATGGTTGCTAATTCATAGTCAGTGTTTAGTAAATATTTTTTGAACCAAAGATTGGAAAGTACCACCACCCAATTGTAGAAGCCAGAAACCTGGGTGTATTTATGTTTTGTCCTCTTTTTAAGGGCCTATATCGAATGAATTTTTAAAGCCCTACTGGTTATACCTCTAAGAGAGAAAGATATGTCCCCTTACTGCCACTTCTGTGATCAAAGCCCCATCATCTCCTGTCTAGATTAACACAACAGCTTCTAATTGACAGCAATGGCTTCCAACTCCCTGCTGCAGGTCTATCTCCTGTACATTTGTTTCTATAATGCAGCCAAAGAATGTCTCTAAAATATAAAAAGCACCATCCCCTTCCTTGCTTAAAATTTTGCAACGCTTCTCATTCCCCTTAGATAAAATCCAAACACTTCAGTGTTTATTTTTTAAAAAATCAGCAGCCTCATCTTTCTCTGAGATTTTCCATTCAAAGTACAGTCATATGCCACATACTGACTTTTCAGGCTATGTATACAATGGTGGCCTCATATGATTATAATACTATATTTTTACTGTTCCTTTTCTGTGTTTAGATATCTTTAAATGCACAAATACTTACCACTGTGTTACAATTTCCCCAATTTTTCATTAGAGTCACATGCTATGCAGGTGTGTAACCTAGTAGCAACAGGCTCTGCCATAGAGTATAGCTGTGTAATAGCCATACCATCTAGGTTTATAGAAGTACAGTCTATGATGTTCACATTATGATAAAACCACCTAACCATGCATTTCTCAGAACATATCCCAATCTTTAGGCAGCATGTGGCTTTCTGATTAGACTCACTTTCTCTCAGCAGTCTTCACCAATCTCCCTGAACTATGTCAGCTAGTGCTACATTGTGTTTTCCTTCTTGTTGAACTTACCCTATTACCTTATATTTTACTATGGATTGGATATGGTCTGTTTGGCACCACTGAGACTCATGCTGAAATTTGATCCCCAGTGTTGAGAGTGGAGCCTGGCGGAATACGTGTTGGTCTTGGTTGGTGCCATTCTCGCTGGAGTGAGTGGGTTCTTTTTTAGTTCTCAGAAGAATGGGTTGACAAAAAGAGCCTGGAACCTTCCACTTCTCTAATAGTTGCTACACATGCAGGCTGCCCTTCACTTTCCCATCAGGAGTGAAAGCTTCCTGAGGCCTCACCAGAAGCAGATGCTGGCGCCATGCTTCTTGAGAGCCTGCAGAACCGTAAGCCAAATAAACCTCCTTTCTTTATAAATTACCCAGCCTCAGATATTTCTTTATAGAAACGTAAAACCAACTGAGATGTATTTGCTTTGTTAATAATTTCTTTGCTGCTTGTTCAAGACTATACACACTCTACCATCAAAAAGCATGTCTGTCTCTTCATCATTGGACCACCAGAGCCCAGCATACAGTAAATAATTCAACGCAAATGTTTGAAAGAAGAAAGAAATTCAATGCTGAATCTCATAATGTCACCTTAATCTTGGATTGGACATTTTGATGTAGTTACAGAAATAGGATTTATTTGTCTGGGATTTCTTGAATTTGTCACTAGCAGTCTTGAAATGGTTGATGATGTCTGGGTAATAAAATGGTGTGGTTAAATCGATTGTATAAGCATTTGTTCACTTGGCATCTCTGTATTGAGAACCAACTATACATTGAGCACTTTTCTAGGTGCCAGAAGGGACTTCTAGAGAGAAGTGGTGGGAACCAGACAGATAAGGTTCTGGCTTTCCAAGATTACACGGGGTAGGCAGAAAGACAGACAATGAACAGGTACATATATAAATGGACAAGATCATTTCTGATAGCAACAGTGGCCTTAAAGAAATTAAAACAGGATTTTGTGATGGAGAGTAACTGGGAGGGAATATTTGCAGGTAGAATTGCCAGGGAAAGCTCTTTCTCCCTAACCAAGGAGTAACTTTTTAAAAGAGTTTTAAATTTTTGTGGGTACACAATAGGTGTACAAAAGACTAACTTTAGATCTGAGTGATAATATGGATCCAGACATGCACATTTCTAGGAGGAAGAGTTTTCTTAGAAGAGGCCCTCAGTGGGCATAAGGTTTGTGTATTTCATGGACAGAACAGGTGGTGCAATTGGAATCTGAGAGAAGAGGTGAGGGGCCAGATTATATATGGCTCTGTGGCTACTGTGAGCGAGAGTAATTTTATTTTAAGTTGAATGGGAAACCATTGGTGCATAGCCACCACTTATAAGACCACAGTTCATCTACACAGAGTCCAATATATCTCAGAACTAATATAGTGATTCATGCAGCACACATACCTAATACTACTTCTGTGTAGTGACTCACAAATCATTATAATTAGGAGGCTAGTGAAAATATTGCACTCTCTTCCTCCCTTTTATTTCTTTCTTTTCTTTTATTTAGTAAGCTCTGAAGTAAGTAGCGCTGGGGGGAGATCAAGTGATGAATAACCTCATTCAGCTCAAAGAAACAACAACAAAAAATCCCCAGTCGAATGGTTCATTGCAAACGGCAAAATAGTCATTGTTTAGTGGATAAGGTTTCCTGTCTTTAGTATCCAGGCAATGACTAATGATTTTCCTCCCAAGCTCCCACTTTTAAGAGAATGAATAAGCCCCAAAGGCCTCAGAGAGATAAGTATTACATTCCTCCTGGTAGCTCAGCTAGTGACTGAGATGGAAAAAGAAACTGGACACTATTTCAAAGCCAAGATCTATAAACGTGATGGTAGATACTGTACTTCTGTACTCCTAAATCATTTGGTACCCAAATGGTTTTTATGCCCTTCTATGTATTTTTCTGCCTTATCCATAAACTCACTCATCTGAAGTGAGTTTGCTGAATATATGTTTCCGGGTGCCCTCCCGTCAGTATAACTGCATTTCCTGTGCTTCCCAGAGGAAAACCACTCCCGTGGCCTGATCCACTGCTCAAAGAGTAATACGCAATTGGATGATGGGTGGCCATGTTGCATAAGTCACAGCTGGACCACACAGTTATTTATTTACATTGTTCTGTTTTCGAGACACAACTTTCAATAAATAACAAATTACTACAAAAAGTTACTTTACTTTCTAAAACACAAGAGCACATTGAATGCTAATATAAAGTTCAATGCATTAATTTCATTCTCTAATCTCTATTAGGAAAAATGTCATGGGTTAATATATTTGTGCCCTACTGAGAATTAAAGAGGAAACAAAATGGTTAGCATTTGTAATAAGGCCATGCATTATTACAGGAAGGTCATGCCAGATCATGTATAATAGATAGGGCTACATTATTTTACATGGTAGCCAAAGGGGACTCAACTCAATGATGGGCAATGCTTGGAGAAATATTTATTTTTGATGTGAAAAGGAAATAGAACTAGAGCATTCTGGTTGATGGGAACCATAAATAAGATTTTCCCACAAAGGATTAGAAAGCAAAAATACTCTTCTCACAAGTTCTATCACCTCAAAGTTCAAGGACCGGGTGAAGAGATTGCAATATTTCGTGATGGCAGTGGAATACATTGCACAGATTTCATATGTTGACTTTGGCTTTAGTGCTTGGGAGAAATAATCAGATAAAATGAATTACACATTTGGTACTGAAGGTTTCACAGAAAGCTATAGAGAAGCTAAAATGCTAAACGGAGCAAAGCTCCGTATATTTTAATTCATCAGCTAAAAACTAAGATGGGCAATTCTTAAAATTAATCTTATTGACAAGTTCAGTGTGTGATGGCTTCCAAATCTATTTTGGGAAAACTAACGTGGTTTGAGATTTTTTAGAGGGGACAATTATAAATAAGCACCTTCAGCACAAAGATAAAAATTGAACATACTGTAATTACAACAAATATGTATTAAAATTATCATTGGAATCTTTAAATAGTGCTTGACATGTTATGAAACCCTTTACCACACATTATATAATAAAAGTCCTAGCAAATGTAGCAAATTAACTAAAGAAAAACAGAAATAATCTAAAAAAATTAATTCATAAAATGGCCATTAACTATATAAAACATGTTAAATATCACCAGCGATCAAATAAATGATGCCAAGTCTTTTTAAGAAAATAAATTGATAAAGATTAAGAAGAGTGACTAAATGTAGTACTGAGGTTGATAAGAATATAAACATTTCTTATGGGGATGATAATTCTAAACGCCACTTACAGGCATTCAAATGTTGACTGCCTTTCTGGAGGAAAATTTGCCAATATGTATTCAGCAATTTAACATCTAATAATTAATCTTAAGGAGTTAATGATAAAGAAATGCAAAGACATAGACACAAAGATCAGAATATTGCTTACAGTAATGAACATCTGTAAACAACTGAAGTGTCCAACAAGAAAGGATTTATTTCAACACTGATGTTATATTTGTAAAACAAAATACCACACGGCCATTGAAAATAATGCTGTATTTTGGTGGAAGTGAGTGGAGGTATGTCACCATCAGTTCTTATGTTTTCCTCCAGGTAATTTAATTAGTAGGCACTCCTGGCTTCGCTCCATCTTGTCATATCTCCTTATCACGGAGAAATGACCGGCTTTGATTAGTAATTTTGGAAACAGGAAAAGAGTCTAAGAGCCCTGTCTTTTCCTCTTGGGTGTCAGTTTTCCTACAGACAGCATTAGCTCTCTTTCGCTCCTCCAATATTTGAAAATGTCCAGGTAAGACTCTTGTAGAGCAAAACTTACACCAGACTAGGACCATCTATTGCTCGGTGGATATGCTGTTTAATTTAGGGTTCAGTATCAATAAGCCCCACTGCCTGCATTGATAAGACACCTCTTCCAACCTAGTCTTTTTCAGCATTAACATTTCAACCCCAATCTGCCAACGCTTTCATCATATATAACAATCGTTTAGAACTTGGGTAAGAAAAACAGTTCTTTTCAGCGGCTCCCTTAACACATCAACATAATATAATAGTATTTAAAATGACAGAAGTGCTCACAACGTATTGCTAATTAGAAAGAAATAGATATGAAGATCACGGAGTACAAGGGTTTATGTAAAATATTTTAACAATATTTATATCTGCTTATAGATGGATAAATGCT
This sequence comes from Symphalangus syndactylus, assembly GCF_028878055.3. Taxonomy (NCBI): domain Eukaryota; kingdom Metazoa; phylum Chordata; class Mammalia; order Primates; family Hylobatidae; genus Symphalangus; species Symphalangus syndactylus. The sequence goes on along the minus strand of NC_072426.2, from coordinate 154,107,766 downwards.
TCTCATTTAATTTCTTGTATTTTAGTTTGTGTGTGTTTTTAATGTTTCCTGCAATTAGATTTTGTTACTTTTCTAATTAGATTTAGAATGTTACTTTGATAAGTTATTGCAGAATTCTATAATCTTCTTCCTAAGAGATTATTAATACACAGAAGACAAATTTGCCTGTGTGAGATGATAGCCTTGACTCTACATGAAGACAAGGTAACAAGTTAGCAGGAGTCTCAAGTCTATCCCAGAATTACGATGAGTCGCCATATATTTGATGAATCCTTGGTGTAAAGGACATCATTACTACCTTGTCAAATTGCTTTCTCTGAGTTTCAGCATAGGAAAACTGAGTATGTATGGAAACTTAACTGCCTGAAATATTCATTACTCAACCAGAGCTGTGAGATGTTGTGGCTTCATACTCAGATTTATCCAAGGCCTCCTCTCTTTGCATATGTGGCTATTCAGAGGTTCAAATGAATGCTTTAGATTTCATAAAGCCATTCTTTAGAAATACAATTTGTTCATTAGCTACTTGAAAATCCTTTAAATGTTTGAAGTTTTATTTCATAAATGTATGCATTAAATTTTGTAGTGTGTCCGTAACTTCAGACTAAAAAACCCTTAGTAGCACCCCATGAAGACCTTTTCCCAACTCAGTCCGATGTAACCCAGCTCTGTTGGCTAATAAGCTCTCAGAAACATATATTTGTAAATATACACAGAACAAATTAAAATTTCAACAACTCTGGGTATGCACATGTCAAAAACAAATCATGGGAATATAAAAGCATAATTAGCAAAGTTTTAAAACAGCACATTTAAAAATCTGTAAGCTTCCATACAACTGCCATATTTTATGACATAGTCAATCCAATTTCCCAACTTGAAAAATGTTTCCAGTTGCCCCTGAGTTCAGAAATTGCATTCATAATCATAGTCCTGTGCTTTTCCAACATGTTTAGCTATGAAGAATAAACAGCAATTTAAATGCTTGTTTCCGTAATATTCTTGCTCATAGAAATTGGAAATTTTACACTTTAAGAGACATAAACATATCGCATAACATTTACAACTTTCTTAAAAATATGAAGGGACTCTCCTGAGGCTTCTTATTAGACTAATGGACTTGTGTATCAGTAGCCAATATCTAGCGACTTTATCTGCTCTGGAAGGAGATATGATGCCTTTTGTTGTTTACATTATATATGAGCTTTACCAATGCACAATTGCTCAAAGACAACTTTCATAAGAAATTTCAGCAAACACAGTGGGTCCCTCTCCCCTTTGACAAAGAAGGTTTCTGGGCTAAAACATACAGCTGTGCAGTTTGTACATAGCACAACTCCAGGGGCGACACTCCTAGATTAGAAGGTGAATGGAATCCCCAGATTTGTTGACTACAGTGCTCCAGGCAGGGCCTTTGTGAGATATAAAAAGCTTGGCAACCCCTCAACTAGTCTTTCATGTCTTTCCCTGGGCCCATCCCTCAGGCTTCCTTTCTGCTTCTAGGGTTCTACGACTTTTCTTTTTATCATTTCCAAGGCCAGGAGATGGAGAGGTATGAAAACATCAAACTACCTGTGTTCAGGTATCCAAATCTCCTTGTAACTTCATACAAGTTTTAAAAAATATAATGTGCTACTAGAAAATTTGAGGTACGGTAAGGCCAACAGATCAGGAAATAGCTGCTATTGAAAAGACAGTTTGTTACTCACAGGTCCCTGGAAGAAGGGGCATGCCACACCATGGTGGGGGGCATGTGAGAAGGTACTGGGGTCCCTCAAGAGGCAGAAGAGAGAAAGGAAACTGTAGGAAAGAGCCTTTGTTGTGGTTTCCATGGGAAGGAAGAGGAAGGACAGGGTATACAGGCCCCCTTTTGGTGAGTTTGCTTAATTGCAGCAAGCTCTGGGGCATATGTCCCTAGTTGCCTGGTATTGGCTCTTGGGTGATGAGGGCAGGTGCATGGTGGCCCAGCGTGTGAGAGCCCAGTAAAGAAGGTGGCTGGTGGTGTGGACTCTGAATGCATTTATTTGTATTTGAAATTTGAAAGGCATGCCACAAGGAGGAACTGTTCTTTCAAGGATGGGGAGTGGCCAGGCATGGTGGCTCACGCTTGTAATCCCAGCACTTTGGGAGGCCAAGGCGGGCGGATCACGAAGTCAGGAGATCGAGACCACGGTGAAACCCCGTCTCTACTAAAAATACAAAAAAAAATTAGCCGGGCGTGGTGGCGGGCGCCTGTAGTCCCAGCTACTCGGAGAGGCTGAGGCAGGAGAATGGCATGAACCCGGGAGGCGGAGCTTGCAGTCAGCCGAGATTGCGCCACTGCACTCCAGCCTGGGCAACAGAGCAAGACTCCGTCTCAAAAAAAAAAAAAAAAAAAAAGGATGGGGAGTGATCAGGTAAGCAGGAGCTCACGGTGGGTGACTCAGGCACATTGGATTGCTGGATTGTCCAGAACAAGGACAGCATATGCACGGAGGACAAATGCTAAAGCATCAAATTTACTGAAGCTAGAAGCATGGTTAATATAAAATCTAGGGAAGACATTCTTGGGGACCAGAATCACTCCTATCTCTTCTATATGTATACCCAGTGCTAGACTTCCATTCAAAAGGGCAGAAAGCTTACAGCACACAACTAGCGTAGCCCAAGGCCAGAAGAGCTAACCTGGTTGTGAAGGGAACCAGACACACCCAGAAAAGTTCTGAACAATTTAAGAGTGGCTGATATTACCCAGTTAGTAACAGCAATATCAAGCCAGATCTAAACAAGTAGACTTGTATAGTACTTAATAGTTCATACAGTCAGAGGAAGCAAAGACAAGAAGAAAAATGGAAATAGGCATGAATTGAGTGTTGCTATTTATTGATTGCCTTTTTCAGGGTAGTACATATTGTTCTTACAACTTTATCACATTTTACCAAGAATTTAAATAAACCAGCTTTGTGAACTAAATAATAATGGAGGCAATAAAAGTTATTATAGAATAACGAAAAGAAAAACATGTAAAGAAAAGGAAGGGGCAACACGTGGGGAGAAATGTTCCCTAAGTCAACAAGCAGTTGTAAGGTCTTCCTGGCATTAATCTAAGTCCCAAATGGTCAAAGGAAATATGCTCCCTCAAATTTTTATTATGTTAAATTCCAGTGACCTGAAAAAAAATCCAGGCTGGGCGCGGTGGCTCATGCCTGTAATCCCAGTACTTTGGGAGGCCAAGGTGGGCGGATCATGAGTTCAGGAGATTGAGACCATCCTGGCTAACACGGGTGAAACCCCATCTCTACTAAAAATACAAAAAAATTAGCCAGGCATGGTGGCGGGCGCCTGTAGTCCCAGCTACCCGGGAGACTGAGGCAAGAGAATGGCGTGAACCCGTGGAGTTTGCAGTGAGCTGAGATCGCACCACTGCACTCCAGCCTGGGCAACAGAGCGAGACTCCGTCTCAAAAAAAAAAAAAAAAAAAAAAAAAATTCCAGACCTCCCTAGAATGATTGCCTTCCCACTGATGGGAATATGCCTATTTGTTCAATTTTTCTTTGTTGAAATATTCTTAGATTTTACGTCACTATACAATTAAGAGCAGATAGCAACTCTCATTTTATTTCTGGATTACATTTCAGCATGTGGATTGATGTTTGAGGTGAAAAGAGTAATAAAACACAAGGACTATCATTCATTCTTGCTGAAAACAAGGCTAATCAGGGACCAATGTCTGGAAAATGAAAAAGACTGCCTGATTAATTTACATAGTCTCAGTATGTTCTAAAAGGACATTAAAATACCCAACACCTTCATAGTATCTCCCATTTTTATATTGAAATCCATTTAGGTAGATTCTTCTTAAGAAAATTTAGTTAGCCAAGAAATGGATGGGGCTGGTGTAATTCCCCCTATCTGCACTCTCCCTAGGTTATTAATGACAAATACATTATGGTTATTTATTACGGGTAGATTAAAGGTGTCAGTATGGTTCCATTCATAGTGACCTTATACTTTTAAAATTCGTGGGGAATTGGGCTTCTTCCCAATGCTGACAATGCACATGACTGCTTTCTGGGGAACTAGATTCCTCAGGAGTACTTTTCTTTATGTTTATTACTAAAAAAAAAAAAAAAAAAAAAAAGAAAGTACCATCTGCTCTTGCCTCATAGTTGTTTAAATTGTTTAGAACCTCAGGTCATAATGAGAATAATGATGGTGCACTTCCCTACAGTTAATTTCATCTGCAAATAATTAGCTACACAGACTTTTCTTTTAGCCCTGCAATGGGTAACAATGAACACAAAATGACCTGTGGAAGCTACTTGTTTCTCAGGACTGATGAACACTTTAGACCCCTCTTAGTGATCTGATGTCGTACCAGAATGTGGTTATTATAATGTACCTCTATGTCATAAATATGCATATGCTACACAAGTAAAATTCTTTATGATTAATTTATGCTACATTATGTTATACTTGCATATATACATATTCTACTTAATCTTTCTTGGGGAACAGTTTAAAACAAGGGACAGACATAAGTCAGATTCATTTTGTAAGAAATAAGTCTTTAAAATATAATTTCATAGGAGCTATACAGACTATATAACATTCTCCTAAATAGCTAAATAATGCAAATAGTCAATAACAAACAGAAATATGTAAAATGTTACATCAAACATTAAATATATTGTAACTGGTTTTTAGTCTGGAATCTATAAATATCCTGAAATTACAAAAATTTGGGGTAGTTATATGTTTGTATATTTCTCTGAGAAGACTCCATCCATAGAATTTATCAAAGTTTTTAAACTGTTATTTAATGTCAAATAAAATAAATACAATAAATTTTAATAAAATATTGTTATTTAATTATTCAACTATGCTAAAGTTTGTTTAAAATAAAGCACTGTTTAAATATAGCAGGTACATGAGAATAGATTCCTAGGACATCTGTCTTTTATAAAAGAATGGTAAACTGCAGGGGAACACAGGGAATTTAATAAAGGAAAATAGTTATAAGTGTTCAAACCGTTAGAAAAATAGACTAAATGAAGCGAAAGCTCAACATTTGTTATGTGAGTACCTCTCAGCAAGAAATCTGCATTGAGTTTGTAGCTGTGGTGCAGTTACGTTTGATTCATATATTTAAAATAACAGGTTTAAGTATATCATGTTGTTTTTGAAGCGTTTCTGCACAGATATTAGGCTGATAACTCTATCTGACATCATTGCATATATACAAATGACTGCATATATTAAGAGACTGAACAGAAGCGGCTTATTTCCCCTTATTTAGAACACTTTGTTTCCGTGGCTGTTAAGTTTACTTTGGGCCCATCAGTTAAATGTTTATGTTGCCATATTCATATTCTTAACGTTTTCACATTTGACAGGTTCTTTATATATTAATGAGAAAATTATACTATATCTCAGTACTCCACGTGAAGATGTATTTTACAGAATCATAAGTTATTTTTTTTAGAGAAACAGATTTAAGCATCTGCAAGCAATAAGCTTACCTGAGGGCTGACTGGGGGACTAAGGTGAGGGGTGGAGTATTGTACAGTTATCATGGCTTCTCCTTTCCTGATAACTATAAAACCAAATACCTTCAAGATAACCATATCGGATGCTTCAGGGAGAAAAATTGTAAATGAGAGAGGGCAGCTTAAGTCCCCATCTTAGTTAACCATTTTCTTGTCCGGCTCTGAGCCATGTATCATTTTCTGCTGTTCACCAACACGAGCACAGAGAGGTCTTTCTTCTTTATTAAAACAGCTAAAGCATTTTATTATTATTAATATTGTTGTTATTATTATTTATATTTTTTGTCCTCTAATACTCTCATCCAGTAAATGTAATTAAGAGAAGAAATTTGAACCCCTTAACCAGCAGTGGGCCTCTACCTACTGTCTAATGCTACCTGGTGGCATTGAACTTGGACGCAGTAACCTGAGTAAGACTTCTAAGAAAAAGTACAGTCGACACTTGAACAACACAGATTTGAACCGCGTGGATCCATTTAGAGATCCATTTCCTCCCAAGTCAGCAACCCCTCAGAAAGCAAGACCAGCCTCTCCTTTTCCTCATCCTCCTCAGCTTACTCAACGTGAAGACAAAGATGATGAAGACCTTTATGATGATCCACTTTCACTTAATAAATAGTAAATATATTTTCTCTTCCTCATCATTTTCTTAGTAACATTTTCTTTTTTCCAGCTTATTTTAACAATGCAGTATATAATACATGTAACATACAAAATATGTGCTAATTGGCTGCTTATGTTGTAAGTAAGGCTTCTGGTCAACAGTAGGCTATTAATGGTCAAGTTTTGGAGGAGTCAAAACTTATTAAGATACCTGGATTTTCAATTGTAGGGGGATCAATCCCCCTAAACCTCCATGTTGTTCAAGGGCCAACTGTAGTTTGAACTTCACATTTGAGAGAGGGTGTTTTCAGATAGAGATTTAAATAGACACTTGAGTCACAAAATATGTTTCAAAATGTTATTTCAAACTACTTATAACTTTTGACAGCCAACAATTACATTTTGTTGAATCTTAAAGCCTAATGGTTCATTGATTTTTTTTAGTCCAGAGCATTTTCAAAACATGCTTCATTAAAAAAAATAATAAATGTCCCTAGGGCAGGTAGTAGGTATAAAAAAAAAAAAAAAAAAAGAAGAAAGTAGGTCACAAGCAGAAAGGATATAGTTCTATCTGTTTTATGTATCTGCATTCCATATAAACTTTCTCTTGATTAAAGGGTTTTGCGACCAACGTTTTTAAGAACGCTATTTCAAATCCCACACGTGAGGCCAAAAAAGGGCAAACAATATGCCCCAAGCCACACACCTAGGCAGTTATCCTTTTGGCCCTAAGGTGTTTTGTTTAAATTGAAAATTTTTAGTTACTTAACTAAAAAATGTTACACGATCAGTTAATAGTTTATAATTCTAGTAACTTGGGCTGGACACAGTGGCTCATACCTGTAAAACCCAGCTGCTGGGGAGGCTGAGGCAGGTGGATCACTTGAGGCCAGGAGTTTGAGACCAGCCTAGCCAACACAGTGAGACCCTGTCTTTACAGATATAAAAATAAAAGAAAATTAGCTGGGCATTGTGTTGCAGGCTGAAGTGGGAAGACTGCTTGAGCCCGGGAGGTCAACGCTGCAGTGAGCCATGATAGCGCCACTGTACTCCAGCCTGGGTGACAGAGTGACATCTTGTCTCAAAAAAAAAAAAAAAAAAATTCTAATAACTTGTACCTATTACCTTACTGAAGTGCAAACTATTACATGCACAGAGTCCACCAGGAGAAGAATGAAGAGAAAATGGGACTTTCAAACTCAGTGAATTTCACTCAACACTGGCTACGGATAGGCAGCTCTGGGTTTAGACTCTCCAGCTTTTTACTATCTCCCAGAGCTAGCCAGAAGGTCATTTGTATAAGCTAGTCAAATATTTGTTAGGTTCTCACTGAATTTACAGAGCTTGATACTATCAAAATGGAAGTAGCAGTGTGCTATATCTTAAGGAGAAAGAGGATGTTTAGAAAGTAGAAAGAATTTAAAATACAGTTTATTGCCTGCTTTTAAATAATTTTATTGTTGTTCAACTCATATTCCTTTTAAGGTCTTTCACTACTTTAAGAATCTCATGAAATAAGTCAGTCACAACGAGACAAATATCTCATGATCACACGCAGGAAATCTGACAAAGTTGAATTCATAGAAGTAGAAACCAAAATGGTGATTATTAGGGGAGCCGTTGGGGAGATGTTGGTGAAAATACACAATTTCAATTAGAAAGAAGGAATAAGTTAAGCGATCTGTTGCACAACATGTATTCTTTAGAATTACTAAGAGCAAATTTTAAGTGTACTCAGCACAAAAAGTTGATAAATATGTGAGGTAATGCAGGTAAATTACCTTGATTTAGCCTTTCCACAATGGATGCATTTTTCAAAACAGCATGTTGTACATGATAAATATATAACATTTTTATTTGTCAATTAAAAAAATAGGGAACCAACTATTTATGAAAATGTACTCTGCTTCCTGGTTGAGTTCTATGCCTTGCCCTCAGCACGGCACCACTGTAATACAAAATAAATAAAAATTTTTAAAAAGAATCTCGTAAATTCTGGACCTTCTTTCCAGAAAAATGCCTGACTGCACAGGTGCACAAGTTGTTTCCCTTAGTTGCAGTGGAGGTTCTCAGGTTAAGAACCACTGCAGTGTGGTTTTAATAGTCACCACCTCCGAAGAGAGAGAACTCAAATCTTTGCTAGGCAATGACAACAAACAGTAAACATTATCTGAGTGCTATCTAGATGTTAAGTACAATGTTAAATGCTTTGCACACATTCTCGTTTAATATTTACAATAACCTTAAGGAAGTTCTATCATTGTCCTATTATACAGAGGAGGAAGCTTGGGTTAGAACATTTAAATAACTTGCCCAAGGTCAAAAAGCCAGTGCGTAGCAGAACAAGAACTTGAACCCAGGTCTGGTACCATCTAGTACCAACATGATCTTGAATCTGATGTATTTAAATATAATACAACCACTATTTAAATAATTCTATTTTTGTTAATTTATGAAAACACCCAAAAAAACATCATTTGAGGAGGGGTGGAGCAAGATGCTGAAACAGAAGCCTGCACCCTTTGTCCTCCCTGCTGGAACACCAAATTTTAACAACTATCTAGACACAGAAAAGCATTATCATGAACCAAAAATCAGGTGAGCAATTACAGTACCTAGTTTTAACTTCATATCACTAAAAGAGGCATTGGGGAGGGCAGGAGAGACAGTCTTGAATCTCCGACACCACCCCTGCCCCAGCGAATCCGTACACTTTGGGAAGGGAGAGTGCAGTGACTAGGGCACTTTATAATGAACTCAGCGCTGCCCTGTCACAGCCCAATAACAACGCCTTTCTGGGCTCAGCCAGTGCCCACGCATGGAGAGAGCATTTGGACCAACGCTAGCCAGAGGAGAGTTGCCCATCCCAGCAGTTGGAACTTGAGTTTCTCGGCAAGTCTTGTCTGCTTTAGAGTCCTAGGTAAACTTGAAAGGCAGCCTAGGACACAAAAACTTCAATTCCTTGGCAACTGCTAGTGCCGGACTAGGCTTAAAGCCAGTGGACTACGGTGGCACATGACCTAGGGAGACACTAGCTGGTATGGCTAAGTGGGGGGCTTGTCCCTTCCCTCTCCCAGGCAGTGCAGCTCGCAGCAACAAAAGTTACTCTTCTGTATGTTTAAGGAGAGGGAAGTGAAGAGTAAAGAGTGCTTGGTCTTGCATCTTGGATACCACCTCAGCCACAGTAGGATTGGGCAGTGGACAGTCAGGAGGACTCAGTTCCAGGTCCTCACTCCTGGAAGACATTTCCAGACACACCTTGGGCCAAAAGGGAATGTGCTGCCTTCAAGAGAAGAACCCAGTCCCAGCAAGATGTATCACCTGCTCACTAAAGAGCCCTTAGGCCCTGAATAACCAGAAGTGATACCCAGGTAGTACGCTGTGGTCCTTGGGCTCTGAGACATGTTGACTTCATGGGTAACCCAGCACATTCCCAGCTGTGGTGGCTATGAGAAAAGATTCCTTCTGTTTGAGGAAAGCAGAGGGAAAAGTAAAGGGGACTTTGTCTTGCACCTCAGGTACTCGCTAGGCCACAGTAGGGTAGAGAAACAAGCAGGCTCTTAGGGTCCCCAGGTCCAGGCCTAGGCTCTTAGACAGCATTTCTAGGCCTGCTGTCATGGTTTGGATCTGTGTCCTCAGAAAATCTCATGTTGAATTGCAATCCCTAGTGTTAGAGGTGGGGACTGATGGGAGGAGATTGGATCACGGGGGTGGAGTTCTCATGAATGAGTTAGCACCATCCCCTTGGTGCTGTTCTCATGATAGTGAGTGAGTTCTTGTAAGATCTGGTTGTTTAAAAGTGTGTGGCACCTCCCCCCTCTCTCTCTTCCTCCTGCTCTGGTCATGAAAGATGTGCCTGCTTCCCCTTCACCTTCCGCCATGATTGTAAGTTTCCTGAAGCCTCTCCAGAAACAGAAGCCACTATGCTTCTTATACGCCTACAGAACCCTGAGCTAATTAAATCTCTTTTCTCTATAAATCACCAAGTCTCTGGTATTTCTTTATAGCCATGTGAGGACAGACTAATACACCTGTTCTGGGGCAGAGTGGGGGCCACTGCCCTGAAGGGTGAGTCCTAGGCCTGGCAGCATTCACCACAAGCTGACAAAAGAGACCTTGGGTTTAGGTGACCATAATCAGTGGCCTGGCAGAACCCCCATGGATTAGTGGTGGTGGTGGCCACAGAAAGAGGCTCCTCTGCCTATGGAATGGAGAGGAAGGAGTGGGAAAAGCTTTGTATTATGGTGTGAGTACCAGTTTAGCTGCAGTTGAAACGTCAGGTAAACTGCTAAGATTTTTGACTCCAATCGCTTGCTCCCAGACAGCATCTCTGAATATACCAGAGCCTACAGGAACTCACTGCCCTGAAGGGAAAACTCCTGGGTAAGACCCAGGGATGTGCTGGCTTCAGGTCTGACCCACCACAGTCCCAGGGTGGGGCCACAGGGGTACTTGCATCATCACACTCCCAGCTCCAGGTGGCTCAGCACAGAGAGACACAGACTACGTATGTTTGGGAGAAAATAAGGGAAAAGAGTGAGAGTCATCGCCTGGTAATACAGAGAATTCTCCTGGATCTTATCTAAGACCACCAAGGCAGTACCCTCTACGAGTCTGCAAAAACCATAATGTTATGTGGCTTTGGGTGCAGTGCCCTTAGAATACCTGGAAAGCCTTCCCAAGGAGGACAGGCACAAACAAGCCCAGACCATAAAGACTACATAAATATCTAACTCTTCAATGCCCAGAAACTGATGAACATCTACAAGCATCAACACCATCCAGGAAAATATGAGTTCACCACACCAACTAAATAAGGCACCATGGGCCAATCATGGAGAAACAGAGATATATTATTTTTAAGACAGAGAATTCAAAATAGCTGTTTTGAGGAAACTCAAAGAAATTCAACATAACACAGAGAAAGAATTTAGCATTCTATCAGATAAATTTAACAAAGAGATTGAAGTGATTAGAAAGAAGCAACCGAAATTACAGAGTTGAAAAATGCAATTGATAGCTGAAGAATGTATCAGAGTCTCTTAATAGCAGAATCGATCAAATAGTGGAATTAGCAAGCTTGAAGACAGGCTATTAAAAAATATACAGTCAGAAGAGACAAAAGAAAGAAGAATAAAAGCAGTGAAACACACCTACAAGATTTAGAAAATCGTCTCAAAAGGGCAAATCTAAAAGTTACTGGCATTAAAGAAGAGGTAGCAAGAGAGATAGGGATAGACAGTTTATTCAAAGGTATATCAGAGAACTTCCCAAATCTAAAGAAAGATATCAGCATTCAAGCACAATAAGGTTATAGAACACCAACCAGATTTAACCCAAAGAAGACTACCTCAAGGCATTTAATAATCAAACTCCCAAAGGAGAAGGACAAAGAAAGAATTCTAAAATCAGCAAGAGAAAAGAAACAAATAACATAAAATGGAGCTGCAACAAGTCTGGTAGCAGACTTTTCAGTGGGAACCTTACAGACCAACAGAGAGTGATATGACATATTTAAAGTGCTGAAGGGGGAAAAATCCCACAAACTTTTAACTAGAATATATATTCAGTGAAAATATCCTTCAAGCATAGAAGAGAAATAAAGATCTTCTCAAACAAACAAAAGCTGAGGGATTCCATTAACACCAGACCTGTCCTACAAAAATGCTAAAGGGAGCTTTTCAATCTGAAAGAAAAGGATGTTGATGAGCAAAAAGACATGATCTGAAGGTATAATGCTCACTGGTGATAGAAAACACACAGAAAAATACAGAATCATATAACAACACCATAATGGTGCTGTGTAAACTACTCTTGTCATGAGTAGAAAGACTAAATGATGAACCAATAAAAAATAATAACCACAACATATTTTCAAGATGTAGACAGTACAAAAAGACATAAAGAGGAAAAACAAAAACATAAAAAGCAGGGGGATGAGGTATAGAGTTTGTGTGTGTGTGTTCTTTTTGCATGTTTGGTTGTTTGTATATCCAATTAGTGTTAAGTTGTCATCAGTTTAAATAATGGGTTATACGATAGTATTTGAAAGCCTCATGGTAACATCAAATCAAAACAACATACAATGGATACACAAAAAGTAAAAAGCAAGAAATTAAAGGCATACCACCAGTGAAAATCACTTTCACTAAAAGGGAGACAAGAAGGAAGAGAAGAGTGCAAAAAATCAGGAAACAACAAAATGGCAGGAGTAAGTCCCTATTTATCAAGAATAACAAATAGACTAAACTCTCTAATCAAAAGACACAGCATGGCTGGGCAAGGGGACTCACGCCTGTAATCCTAGCACTTTGAGAGTCCAAGATGGATGGAATACCTGAGGTCAGCAGTTCAAGACCAGACTAGCCAACATGATGAAGCTCCATCTCTACTAAAAATAGAAAAATTAGCCGGCCATGGTGGCACATGCCTGTAATCCCAGCTACTCAGTAAGCTGAGGCATGAGAATCGCTGGAACCTGGGAGGTGGAGGATGCTAGTGAGCCAAGATCATGCCATTGCACTCCAGCCTGGGCAACAGAGCAAGACCCTCCCTCTCAAAAAAAAAAAAAAAAACCACACACACACACACACAGAGTAGTTGAATTGATGAAAAACAAGACACAATTATCTGTTGCCTACAAGAAACACACTTCACCTATAAAAGCACACATAGACTGAAAATAAAGGGATGGAAAAAGATATTCCATGCTAATGGAAACCAAAAAAAAAAAAAAGCAGAAGTAGCTATATTTATATCAGACAATATAGATTTCAAAACAAAAACTGGAAGAAGAGACAAGGTCATAATATAATGATAAAGTGGTCAATTCAGTAACAGAATATACTAACTGTAAATATATATGCACCCAACAGTGAAGCACCCAGAAAAATAAAGCAAATTTTATTAGAGCTAAGGAGAGAGATATACTCTAATACAATAATAGCTGGAGGCTTCAACATCCCACTTTCAGCACTGGATAGATCTCCCAGTGAGAAAATAAAGGGAAAAAAACACCAGACTTAATCTGCACTATGGAACAAATGGATCTAATTGATAATTACAGAACATTTCATCTAAGCATCCAACTGCTACAGAATATACATTCTTTTCCTCAGCACATGGATCATTCTCAAAAATAGATCAGGTCACAAAATGAGTCTTAAAATATTCAAAAATATTTGATATAATATCAAGGATCTTCTTTAACCACAGTGGAATAAAACTACAAGTCAATAACAAGGGGAATTTTGGAAGCTATAGAAACTAAACAATATGCTCCTGAATGACAAGTGGGCCAATGAAGAAATTAAGAAGGAAATTGAAAATTTTCTTGAAACAAATTATAATGAAAATATAACATACCAAAACTTATGAGATAAAACAAAAGCAGTACTAAGAGAAAAATTTATAGCTGTGTCAAAATAAAAAAAAGATGAAGAACTTTAAATCAACTAATAATGCATCTTAAAGAACTACAAAAGAGCAAACAAACCAAAAGTACACAAAAATAAATAAATTTGAAATGAAGAAAACAATACAAAAGGTCAATGAAATGAAAAGTTGGTGTTCTGAAATGATAAACAGAATTGACACACTTTTAGCTAGACTAAGAAAAAAAGACAAGACCCAAATAAAATCAGGAATAAAACAGGAGACATGACAACTGACATCACAGAGATTCAAAGGAACATTAGTGGCTATTACGGACAGCTATATGCCAATAAATTGGAAAATATAGAAAAAAATGGATAAATTTTTTTTGACAAATATAACCTACCAAGATTTAACCATGAAGAAATCAAAAACTTAATTGACCAATAACAAGTAACGAGATTGAAGCCATAGTAAAAAATTGTCTCAGTAAAGAAAAGCCTGGGATATAATGGCTTCCATGCTGAATTCTAAAAAATATTTAAAGAACTAATACCAATTCTACGCAAACTTTTCTGAAAAATAGTCGAGGAGGCAATGTCAGGCCTCTGAGCCCAAGCCAAGCCATCGCATCCCCTGTGACTTGCATGCATACACCTAGATGGCCTGAAGTAACTGAAGAATCACAAAAGAAGTGAAAATGCCCTGCCCCACTTTAACTGATGACATTCCACCACAAAAGAAGTGAAAATGGCCGGTCCTTGCCTTAAATGATGACATCATCTTGTGAAAGTCCTTTTCCTGGCTCATCCTGGCTCAAAAAGCTCCCCCACTGAGCACCTTGTGACCTCCACTCCTGCCCGCCAGAGAACAACCCCTTTGACTGTAATTTTCCACTCCCTACTCAAATCCTATAAAACTGCCCCACCCCTATCTCCCTCCTCTGACTCTCTTTTCCGACTCAGCCTGCCTGCGCCCAGGTGATTAAAAGCTTTATTGCTCACACAAAGCCTGTTTGGTGGTCTCTTCACATGGACACGCATGAAAGGCAATACTTCCAAACTCATTCTATGAGATTAGTATTACCCTGAGACCAAAAGCAAAGGCACATCAAAAAAACAAAAACTACAGGCCAATATCCCTGATAAATATTGATGCAAAAATCCTCAACAAAATACCAGAATACCAAACTCAACAATACATTAAAAAGATCATTCATCATGACTAAGTAAAATTTATTCCAGGCATGCAAGAATGATTCAACATATGCGAATCAATGTGATAACATCATATCAACAGACTGAAAACTAAAAACTATATTATTAATCCGATTGCTGTTGAAAAAGCATTTTATGAAGTTCAATATAACTTCATGATTTAAAAAACTCAAAAAACTGGGTATAGAAGGAACATACCTCAACATAGCAAAAGCCATATGTCATAGACCCACAGCTAGTACCATACAGAATGGGGAAAAATTGAAAGTGTTTCCTCTGAGATCTGGAACACAGCAAGGATGCCTGCTTTCACCAATGTTATTCAACATAGTACTGAAAGTTCTAGCTAGAACAATCAGACAAAGGAAAAAAAACAAAGTACATCCAAATCAGAAAAGAATAAGTCCAATTATCCTTTTTTTTCAGATGGTATAAGTTTATATTTCAAAAATTCTGAAGACTTCACAAAAATAATATTAGAACTAATAAACAAACGCAGTAAATTTGCAGGATACAAAATCAACATACAAAAATCAATAGCATTTCCACATGCCAACAGTTAACAATCTAAAAGACAAACAAACAAAAAATCCCATTTAAATAGCCAAACATAAAATTAAATACCGGGGAATTAACTAAAGAAGTGAAAGATCTCTATAATGAAAACTATAAAATGCTGATGAAAGAAATTGAAGATACCAAAAAATGGAAAGATATTCCATGTTAATGATTGGAAGAATTAATATTGTTAAAATGTCCATACTACTCGAAGCAATCTATAGATTCAATGTGATCCCTATCAAAATACCAATGACCTTCTTCACAGAAAAAAAAAAATCCTAAAATTTCTACAGAACCACAAAAGACAGAACAGCCAAAGCTTTCCTGAACAAAAAGAACAAAACTGGAGGAATCATATTATCTGACTTCAAATTGTACTACAGAGCTGTAGTAACCAAAATGGCATGGTACTGGCATAAAAAAACAGACACATAGGTCAATGGAATAAGATAGAGAACCCACCTACAGTGAACTCATTTTGGACAAAGGTGCTAAGAACATACACTGGGGAAAAGACAGCCTCTTCAATAAACGGTGCTGGGTAAATTGGATATCCGTATCAGGAAGAATAAAACTAGACTCCTTCCTCTTGTCATATATAAAATTCACATCAAAATGGATTAAGTTTAAGACTTCAAACTATGAAATTACTACAAGAAAACATTAGGGAACCTCTCCAGGACGTTGGTCTGGGCAAAAATTTTTTGAGTAGTAACCTGTTGGGGGGACGTCAGGGACCCTGAACAGACAGACCGGCTGAAGCCATGGCAGAAGAACATAAATTGTGAAGATTTCATTGACATTTATTAGTTTCCTAAATTTTATAATTTCTTACTCCTGTCTTTACTGCAATCTCTGAACATAAGTTGTGAAGATTTCATGGACATTTATCACTTCCCCAATCAATACTCTTGTGATTTCCTATGCCTCTCTTTACTTTAATCTCTTAATCCTGTCATCTTCATAAGCTGAGGATGAATGTCACCTCAGGACCCTGTGATGATTGTGTTAACTGCACAAATTGTTTAAACAATATGAAATCTGGGCACCTTCAAAAAAGAACAGGATAACAGCGATGTTCAGAGAACAAGGGAGATAACCATTAGGTCTGGCTGCCTGAGAGCCAGACGGAACAGATCCTTATTTCTCCTTTCAAAAGCAAATAGGAGAAATATCACTGAATTATTTTTCTCAGCAAGGAACAGCCCTGAGAAAGAGAATGTGTGCCTAGGGGTAGGTCTCTGAAATGGCTGCTCTGGGGACGTCTGTCTTTTACAGTTATCGATAAGGGATGAAATAAGCCCTGGTCTCCCATAGCACTCCCAGGCTTATTAGGACGAGGAAATTCCCACCTAATAAGTTTTGGTCAGACCAGTTGTCTGCTTCCAAACCCTGTCTCCTGATAAGATGTTATCATGACAATGTGTACCTGAAACTTCATTAGCAATTTTAATTTCACCCTGGTCCTGTGATCTCGCTCCGCCTCCATTTACCTTGTGATATTTTATTACCTTATGAAGCATGTGATCTCTGTGACCCACATCCTATTTGTACACTCTCTCCCCTTTGGAAAATCACTAATAAGAACTTGCTGGTTTTGCGGCTTGGGGGGCATCACGGAAGCTGCTGACATGTGATGTCTCCCCCGGACACCCAGCTTTAAAAATCTCTCTTTGTACTCTTTCTCTTTATTTCTCACACTGACTGACACTTAGGGAAAATAGAAAAGGACTCATATTGAAATATAGGGGGCTGAATTTTCCCCGATAGTAACCCACAAGCACAGGCAACCAAAGCACACATGGATAACTGGGATCACATCAAGTTAAAAAGCTTCTGCACGGCAAAGGAAACAACCAACAAAGTGAAGAGACAACTCACAGAATGGGGGAAATATTTGCAAACTACCTATCTGACAAAGGATGAATAATCAGAATACAGAAAGAGCTCAAACTACACAGGAAAAATCTTATAATCTGATTTAAAATGGGCAAAATGGGCAAAATATTTGAATAGATGTCTCTCAAAAGATACATACAAATAGCAAACAGGGATATGAAAAGGTGCTCAACATCATTGGTCATCAGAGTAATATGAATCAAGTCTACAATCAGATATCATCTCACCCCAGTAAAAATGGCTTTTATCCAAAAGTCAGGCAATAACAAATGCTAGTGAGGACATGGAGAAAAGAGAACTCTCATATACTGTTGGTGGAAATGTAAACTACTACAGCCACTATGGCGAACAGTTTGGAAGTTCTCAAAAAACTGAAAATACAGCTACCAAATGGTCCAGCAATCCCACCACTGGTTATATACCCAAAAGAAAGGAAATCAGTATATCAAAGAGGTATCTGCACCCTGATGTTTGTTGCAGCACTCTTCATAATAGCCAAGATTTGGAAGAAACTTAAGCGTCCATCAGCAGACAAATGAATAAAGAAAATAAGATACTTATACACAATGGAGTAGTGTTCGGCCATAAGAAAGAATGGGATTCTGTCATTTGCAACAACATGGATGGAAACAGAGGTCATTTTGTTAAGTGAAATAAGCCAGGCACATAAAGGCAAACTTCACATGTTCTCACTTATTTGTGATATCTAAAAATCAACACAATTTAACTCATGGATGTAGAGAATAGAAGGATGGTTACCAGAGGCTGGGAAGGGTAATTGGGGGCTTGGGGGAAAGTGGGGATGGTTAATGGGAACAAGAAATAGTTAGAAATAATTAATAAGACCTAGTATTTGATAACTCAACAGAGTGACTATACTCAATAAGAAATTCATTGTACATTTTAAAATAAAAAGTATAACTGGATTGTTTGTAACACAAAGGATAAATGCTTCAGGGAACAGCTACCCAAATTTCCATGATGTAATTATTATGCATTGCATACTTGGACCAAAATATCTCTTGTATTCCATAAATATCTATACCTGCTATGTACCCACAAAAATTTAAAATTAGAAAACTAAATAAAAAAGAACAGCATTTGACACCCTCCCACACCTTGTGCCCCCATTTCCCAATGTCTTAAGTCATACGTGAGACACAACATTGATGTTGAAAATTATCAGGCAAATTTAAATACTTAATGTGCCTTATTCTTCATCCTTGTTCTTTTAACCAATAATTTTTAAGTGCACAATTTAATGACATTAATTGCATTCATAATTGTGCAGCCATCACTATTCTCTATTTCCAAAACTTTTAATTATCCCAAACAAAATTTCTGTTTCCATTAAATGATAACTCCCTACTCTCCCCTCCCTTTAGTCCCTGTAACCTGTATTCTGTTTTCTATCTCTGTGAATTCTCCTATTCCAGGTACCTCATATAAATGGAATATTATATTTGTCCTTTTGTGTCTGTCTTATCTCAGTTAGCATAGTATTTTCTGGTTCGCCCATGTTGTAGCATCTATCAGCATCTCATCTATTTTTAAGGCTGAATAATTTACCATTATATGTACACACCACATTTTGTTTATCCAGCTATCTGTTGCTAGTAATTTGGGTTGTTTCCACATTTTCACTATTGTGTACAGAACTGCTATGAACATTGATGTCCAAGCATCTGTTGTGTCTTTAATTTTGGGGGATACATATCTAACGGTGGAACTGCTGGATCATATGGTTATTCAATGTTCAAGTTTTAGAACTTCCTTATTTTTTATTCATCATTCTTCTCTGGATAATCTACTTACTATCTCTCACCTGCTTCATCCATAAAGCTTCTGCATTCCTTCTTAGAATGTTCTTCAACTTTTTGTAATAAAAATGATTATATCTTTGGGCTGGGTGTGGTGGCTCATGCCTGTAATCCCAGCACTTTGGGAGGCTGAAGTGGGCAGATCACTTTGAGGTCAGGAGTTCAAGACCAGCCAACATAGTGAAATCCCATCTCTACTAAAAATACAAAAAAAATATATAAATAATTGCTTGGCATGATGACACAAGCCTGTAGTCCCAGCTACTCAGGAGGCTGAGGCAAAAGAATAGCTTGAACCTGGGAGGCCAAGATTGCAGTGAGCTGAGATCGAACCACTGCATTCTAACCTGGGCAACAGAGTGATACTCTGTCTCAAAGAAAAAATGATTATAGGCCAGGCATGGTGGCTCAAGCCTGTAATCCTAGCACTTTGGGAGGCCGAGGTGGGCGGATCACAAGGTCAGGAGTTCGAGACCATCCTGGCCAACATAGTGAAACCTTGTCTCTACTAAAAATACAAAAAAAAAAAAAAATTATCAGGGCATGGTGGTGGGCACCTGTAGTCCCAGCTACTCAGGAGGCTGAGGCAGGAGAATGGCATGAACTTGGGAGGCGGAGCTTGCAGTGAGCCGAGATGGTGCCACTGCACTCCAGCCTGGGGGACAGAGCCAGACTCTGTCTCAAAAAAAAAGAAGAAGAAAAAATGATTATATCTTTTTAATGCTTGCTTTGTGTCAAGCTCCATGGTGATATTTTTAGTGCTACTACCAAATCCACTCAAGTAATTTGTCATGACATAACTATATAACATATGATTATACAATATTTAGTCCATCTGTGTCTTCTTGTGTTTCCTTCAGAGTACTATTTATCTTGATCATTATTTTGGACTGAAGAAATAAAGAACTAATCCCAACAGCACTAATACACTGGCTCATTGGCTCCCTTACCATCAACGCAGACACATTAGAAACTAGTGGATTGAAAGCAGAGAAACATTTCATTCAGCTGATACGCAACAAATATTGCAGTACGCAAACGCTTTTTTCCCCAGACTATATTGATGTTACCATAACATAATTTTATATTTTCAATGCAAGTCACATGGATGATAGGGTACATTCTTCCCAAATGCTATGGTGTGGATGTGTCCCCTCCAAAATTAATTACCAATGTGATAGTATTAAGAGGTTGGAACTTTAGGAGGTAAGGCCATGAGGGCTCTCCCCTCATCAATAAGGCCCTCATAAAAAAGGCTTCACACAGCATTCAGCTTGCTTTTCCTTCTGGCTTCTGCCAGTGAGAACACAGCAATCCAAGACACCAAACCTGTATGTAACTTGATCTTGAACTTCCCTCCCCTGAGAACTATGAGAAGATAACTTTCTGCTCTTATTAATTACACAATCTCAGATATTTGATTACAGCAGCATAAAAGGACTAAGACACTATTTCCATTAACTTCATAAGATCAAAGCTACAGCAATAGAATATTGAAGGGAAAGCTATGGTAAGCATTTCTTCAATTACAGAATGGGAAGGAGGAAAGGAGAAGTGAAATAATGCCTATGGAACACCTACCACCTGTGAGCCATTGGAATAAACTAGCTGATTTACACATATCTTCTCATTGACTCTTACAACCAGTGAGACAGGGACGGTGTCTATACAGCAGATGTGAAAATAGGGCTTAAAGAGGTGAGTGGTTGGCCCCCCTGTTCATGGGATAAACAGCAGAGCTTGCCGCTGATCAAGTACTGCATTTACAAGATGTAGGAAAACAGCATGGTAAGGATAAGACAGGGGCATCCAAATGTTGAGTGGCATCTCTCTCCTTAGTCATCTTTCTATCCACTTATACAATGGTGTCCTTAAAAAAAACTACTGTAAAATACCATACAAAGTGTTTATTTTTCTAAGCACTATGTATTTATTCTTCTTATACATTTTAAGTCAGATATTGGGTTTAAAAGTGTATATTTTAGGAGTTTTATTTGGAATCTCAGGTGACCAGCCAGATGAGGAGGGCTCAGATCTGTAATTACACTTAACTAATTAATTAATTAGAAGTTAATAGGGCAAGAAAGTGCTGGTCTTTTGTTTACAAATCATTAACAGTGTGTTGGTAACAGATCAATTAATTATCTTTTAAAACATGTGCATTCAAGTTTACAACAACTTTAATAAAGTTATTTGCATTACAGAAACAATTTGAACCTGGATGATATTTATAGGTTACTTACTATTTGGTAATTAATAATGTCTCTAAGATAAAATTATACAATATAAGACTGTGAGAATTTAGTCTTAGATACAATTTAAAGCCCATTCCCTAACCATGTTGTAGATACGGTCTATTCTCAGTTACAGGTAAATTACCAAAAATTGTTTTTAATGATTCTGACTGTGGAAACTTGTACTTTACACAATGACAAATCCTATATTCCTGATGTTCTGAGTAAAGAGGAAAAGGTTGACTGAGAGCAATTAACTCAGAGTTCACTGTCTAACCATGAACACTTTACCTCAATGGCAACTACAGGTAATTAATTCCACATCTGAGTGGAAAATTATAAAACAAAGAAAACTCTATCAAAGTGAAGATATGATAAATTACAAAGAACAACAACTGGGGTAGTGCTTTGATTTTCATACTTCATTTTGTAAAAGTGTAGAGAAGGCATTTCTTTCATATAATGTTTGTTCTTATTAAATTGAAGCTCTTAAAATGATTAACAATTTAGATTGCATATAATTAATGATATAGATTTATTGTGGCAGTAAACACTTTCGGGAGCATGTCTTTGATAATTTAAGCTGGGAAGTTCATAAAAATGTGTATAAAAGAAATAGTATATACATATATAAACATGTTTGTGCACCCATATATATATATATGTGTGTGTAGATATAATGTATGTATACTTCTAAATATATGTAAGTTGTGTCTTATTTCCAAGAGCTTCCTTCTCCTGGTAAGGCTCTTTCTTGATGGACTCCATCAGCCCTCCTTCACCTAAGTCCTCTTTATCCATCCTTCAGATTTCAGTCCAAATAACATTTTTATTAAAAGAGAACTTGCATTTTACAAAACACCTCAAACATTCACTAAATAATTCAATAGACACTTACTCCTGAGCTTTAACAGATTTAACAGAGCTCAACAATTTGTGATATCTGCTTGTCTTTTTAATATAAATTTTCAAATACAGATATGTTCAAACTATGTCTTCCTTTCTCTTTCCTTCTTCCCCAGAAGCAGACCTACCCAAGCATTGTGCTCCATCATTACCAGGCATGTTTTTTTTTTGTCTTGTCCATGCAGGATCTATGAAGAATAGGTATTATCTTTGTGGGTTGCTTTTGAAATTTTTACATAAGCATTACCAGGACATATGTATGGTTATACCCTTATACATAACTTATTTCCCTTTAAAGAACTTACAATATTTTGTAATTCTATACTTGTTTGAGTACTTATTTATGTGACCAGAGTATGTTTTTTGAAGGCAGTGACCATATTCATTTTGCTTATCAATTATTAATTGTTGAAAGTATTTTAACTAAAAGAAACGTTATTGGGGAAGAAAGGGGTCCTTACATTAATGACGCATGACCATTTGAAGTCACACTCAAACAGAATAAGCTAAATAGTAGTGTTTGGGGATACAATGCTGCTTGTTTAAGTCTTTGGCATTTTTCTTTCAATAGCATTTATTGACATCCTATGCCTTGACATTTTGTTAATATTGAGGCCAAAGTAAAAGGCATATTTTCTGCTCTCAAGTAAACGACATTTTCCAAGAGCAATTAGGTGTTCATCTTTGAAATCAACATATTTGGTAGACTTTACTTAAAATATAACATCTTCCTTATTACCTATTAAATTGGGTGTAGGCCAGGTCTATGTATAAGCCCACAGTAGGTATTTAAAAAGTGATGCAATATGATAAACTACAAATCTTAATCAGTAATTTCAAAAGCATTCCTATATAGTTGTTCACTTCATTACCTGACTTTGTTTTCAAATATTTGGGTGACTAACCATCAGTGTTACTTTTAGGGATATTTGCCTGTAAGTGACTGAAAGCCTTCCAAATATAATGGTGATCCATAGCCCCTAAAGCAGAAAGTTGGTTCAAGATCATGTCCTGCATAGATGTGCAACTGGATGTATATGCAGAATGGCAAGAAATCAAACAAGAAAATGAGAATGCTTATAATTACATTTATGTGTTTTCCCTATAAGCTTTTGAAATGAAAATGTACATCAGATTTGTCCATCTGCTTAATGAAGGGGAAAATTTAATCTAATTACATTGTAGCTAAATATTTACACCTAATGCAATATTCTTTTAGTTTTTCAATATTTTACTTTAAAAGATAGTTTCCATAAACATAATATATTAAACCAGAAAAAAGCAATTCTCTCCAAAAATAATTTAGCATTTTTTATTCCATCATATATTAAAATTCACTAAACATAAATGCATTTCAAATCTATGGTTCAATTAGGTAATGCTACGAAAATACACTCTGAACTTCTTATAGATTCTTTTATAGAGATCACTCACAAAAATACTATTTAGAAATAATAATCTTTCTATTTAAAATGAAATAATATACATATTTTAATGTTAAAATTATCATATTAATAAAGTGTATCACCTATTTGAAATTGGTCTTTGTATTCTATAATGATATTACTTAAAGCAATTATTAAAGGGTGACAAGTATTTTTGTTTTGGTGTGAATTTATTTAATATATAAATTACATTTTGTTAGAGCCTTCAATGTGAGTAACCTAATAATCTTAACAAATTTTTATTTTCAATTTAAAGTCATTCCTCCTACCTCATTATTAACTTAGTCTTCAAATTCTTCTCCTACCAAGAAAAACATATGTACATGTTCAAAAAATAGACATTGTATGCATCTACGACACAGGTATATTTTTCTATAAAGTTTAAATTTGATCAGGAATTTATTTTTAATCCCATATGAAGACAAATCACATACACACAGCTGGGCTGCACATGAATTGTGAGTCATTTCCCTCTCTGCCATATGCTGTCTTTTTAAGGCAATATTGATGTGCTAATACAAAGGAAGGCTATGGAGGACCAGCTCCAGTTCTAACGTACAACTACTGCTCCCACTTTTTGTTTTGTTTTGTTTTTTTGAGACGAAGTCTCACTGTCTTGCCAGGCTGGAGTGCAGTGGTGCAATCTCGGCTCACTGCAACTTCCACCTCCCGGTTCAAGCGATTCTCCTGCCTCAGCCTCTTGAGTAGCTGAGACTACAGGCATGCGCCACCAGTCCTGGCTAATTTTTGTATTTTAGTAGAGATGGGGTTTCACCATGTTGGCCAGGATGGTCTCGATCTCCTTACCTCGTGATCCACCTGCCTCTGCCTCCCAAAGTGCTGGGATTACAGGCACGAGTCACTGTGCCCGGCCCTCAATCACTTTTTAAGGATCATTCTTCCTTGACACCTTTAGTTTTGAAAAGAAAATAAATGAGGGTAGTGGGAGGCAGGTAGAAAAAGAAGCAAAACACTTGAGGCTAAGGCTTACGAGGAAACAAGTCACAGCTTTTATGAAAGGCAAGGGGCTCTTTGATATCCTGTGTTCTCTTGGAGAATTATGTTCACAGTCAAATGCTGCATGGACAGGCATGTTCAGTATGAATATACTCAGCCAAGATGATATTGGTTTGTGTTAAGGAATGAATGATTATGCCCCCACCCCCCAAGTTTAGATCTTGAAGCCTTAACCCCCAAAGTGAAGGTATTCAGAGGTGAAGGCTTTGGAAGGTAATTAGGTTTAGAAGACGTCATGAGGGTGGAGCTCCTATGATGGAATTAGTGCCATTATAAGAAAAGGAAGACAGCAGAGCTTCCTCTCTCTGCCATGTGAGAATATAGCAATTAACTGGCTGCTGGAAGCCAGGAAGAAGGTCGTCACTAAGAACAGAATCTGCAGACACCTTGATCTTGGACTTCCCAGCCTCCAGAACTGTAGGAAATGAATATCCCTGTTGTGTAAGCCACCCAGTCTATGATGCCTTGTTACAGCAGCCTGAGATGACTAAGACAGTTTGCTCTTTGTATTTCAAGTATATCAGAAACAGAAGTTACCACTAGTAGCTAAAGACTTCTTTGTGGAACTTGCTAAGATTCCTTTAAAGGAGACTTTTGAAATCACAGTTGTTATTCTCAGCACTCTCTCTGGGGCTCTGCTTTCCCATCACCTCAACTTCTCCCTGGGTTTGTTTCCAGAAAGATCAAGCAGCAACTTTTGGTATTTTCGTATCTTCTTAAATTTGGCAATCTGTAGCTAAATTGGTCGAGAAACAAAAATAAAAACCATAAACAAGCATAAAATTCTATTTTCGGCCAGGCACAGTGGCTCAAGCCTGTAATCCCAGCACTTTGGGAGGCGGATCACCTGAGGTCAGGAGTTCAAGACCAGCCTGGACAACACAGTGAAATGTCTTCTCTACTACAAATATAAAAATTAGCCGGGCGTGGTGGCCCATGCCTGTAATCTCAGCTACTACTCAGGAGGCGAGGCAGGAGAATTGCTTGAACCCGGGAGGTGGAGGTTGCAGTGAGCCGAGATTGTGCCACTGCACTCCAGGAGTATCAATAATTTATAACAGTAATAATAACTACCATTAACACTTACATGGCACTTACTATGAGTCAGGCATTTTATACTAACTCGTTTAATGCTCGAAACAACCCTCTGGGTTAGATAGTATTATTATCCCTACTTTAAAGAAACTGATGAATAAAAAAGATGAGCTTCTTGGCCAATGTCACACAATTAGGACACACATTTAACTTCCTTTTTTTTTTTTTTTTTTGGTCAGACAGGGTCTGGCTCTGCTGCCCAAGCTGGGGCACAGTGGTGTGATCATGGCTCACAGCAGCTTTGACCATCTGGGCTCAAGTGATCCTCCAGCCTCAGCCTCTTGAGTAGCTAGGAGCACACGTGTGCACCACCACTCCAGCTAAGTTTTTAAATTTTTGTAGAGACAGGGTCTCCCTCTGTTATCCAGGCTTGTCTGTAACTCCTTAGTTCAAGGGATCCTCCCACCTCAGCCACCCAAAATGCTAGGATTACAGGCGCGGGCCACCATGCCTGGCCACATTTAGTTTTTAAAGGAGTTAAAGGATAGAAATAGTTCACTCAACTTTTCATTGCTACTAGAACCATATATACATACATACACACACACACATAACTCTTGGCATGAAACTTCATTTTTAATTTTTTCATTAGATTTTTAAATGTCTTAAGTACTTAGAGGTTTTTTGTTTGTTTGTTTCAGACAAGCTCTCACTCTGTCACCCAGGCTGGAGTGCAGTGGCACGATCATAGCTCAATGCAGCCTGAAACTCCTGGGCCCAACCGATCCTCCCACTTCGTCTCTAGAGTAGCTGGACTACAGGCATGTGCCACCATGCCTAGCTAATTTATTTTATTTTATTAACATTTTTCTTTTGTAGAGACAGGGTCTCACTATGTTGACTAAGTACTTAGGTTTTAAGGTACTTTCAAAAGTAGAGAAATTAGAAAACCAAGGATGAAAGAAAAAAATTAAAATTTGCTATACTTCTCTCCTCAGCCTACCATTCCAGTTTATTCTCTAACAGCTATTTGTCTAATAACGGGATGAAAGTTTTCAAAATTTGGGCCAAATATTATTTACTTAAAACATGGCAGGTGATATGATTTTTTCTATGGAAAGCTTCCTGGGAATAAGCCCTGGCCTCATTTCTG
The DNA here is from genome assembly GCF_028878055.3 of Symphalangus syndactylus. Lineage (NCBI taxonomy): Eukaryota > Metazoa > Chordata > Mammalia > Primates > Hylobatidae > Symphalangus > Symphalangus syndactylus. The sequence goes on along the minus strand of NC_072426.2, from coordinate 154,080,974 downwards.
TTATTGGAAGAAATTTAAGGTTGTTAACTTCATGCTATAATTCAATATACAAAAATAAAGTCATATATTGAATTACTAACTTCCCTTTTGGTAGTTGTGTGTTTGGTCAGGAGAATTAATGCATGGCCTAGTTATCATAATTTTCTACTTCATTTACATCTATGCTTAGGATTGCCAGATAAAGTACTGGCTGCTCAGTTAAGTTTGAACTAGATATAATTACTAAATTTTTAGTATATGCTCCATGTAGTGTGTGTGTGTGCGTATTTTTTTTCCGATACCTAGCAACCCTATGTATACTGTGTTGTTTTATAATTGTGCATGTGAAGTGTGTTCTTTGTGCCTTTCTGGTTTTGATGCCAGAACTTTTATTCTAAAGAGTTTTCTAATTTTATAAGATGAGCACTGAAAAACAAAGTGCCAAAATGCCAAGGTGCGTAAGAATTGAACTTCAAATTAAGATCCGAATTAAAATCCAGGTAATACCTGTGGGTCTAAAGCCAGAAGTGAAAAGGCAGAGCAAAATGAAATGATCAAAGTCATGGAGATTGATATTTTTTGTATGCGTCCTATAGTCAGTGTTAGAAATAAGTTTAATCACACGTGCAAAAAGCACGAAGGTGGGCTAATTACAAGCAGTTCAATTATAACAAGTCTCTGGGAAGCTGCCCTGCATGCTGACCTCCCCATACATACACACACTCCTTGGTTGGTTCTCTTAGTTGGTTCCTCACTCTCTACCTGTGGGGATGGCTAAAAAGCCTGCTAAAGCTTTCTTAAAACAGCTCCTTGACTCAGTGAGTGAGTGTTGCAAAAAGGCGAGAACTCACATGTAAAAAATTTGTGTTACAGACCACCAACACAACAATATTTAACTGAAGGTTTCTGCCAGGAGGAATCAGAAAGAGCATTGGAAAAAATATCTTGTGACATAAAATGCTATATTTGTAAAATAATTTTCTATTCACAAGTACTGTATTTCCAGAAACTTGTGAATAGAGAGAGGTTAGCCAATAATTGAAGGTAGAACCATATTGTTCAGTTAGAACATATATAATAATATTTTCACACTTACTATTTGACACATAAAATTTCACAGAATAGCACTTCGGGATACTACTGATAACCTATTTTACACTTCAAATATCTTCCAGGGATGCCAAATTTAAAAATGATGAAAATTTCTCAAGTCAATTTTGTTTCTAACTTATTTTGTTAGTCTTAGCTTTTTGCACCTTGACCAGAAAAAAGTAGGTGCCAAAAATGGTGGTTAAACAAATGCTAATTTGCTATTTTCCCAAATGCCTCTGCCTCTTATCAGCCTGAAACTGACATGTATGTTGCTCCATGCTCAATGAGGTTTAATCTAAAGTTTAAAATGTTTGCTTAATTTAAAATATTTTATTTATACCTCAAAAGAAGTTGATTATCTTTGAAAGTGATCTGTGGTTTATTCAATTTTTTTAATTGCCAGCAAATGGTAGCATGTCTAGCACACAGTAAACCATCAATACATCCTATGTTCATTTGGGTTTTGTTGCCCCGTGCATAAGTTGGATTTTTTTTATTAAATAACAAAAGTTAAAGGGCTATTTTCAAAAGAAAATCAAGGATGTCATAGGAAAAAAGAATAACAGAATGCTTCTAAATAACAAGACAATTCTTATATACAGGGTCTTTTCTGTTCTGGCTGTGGAGTCTCAGAAAGGTATGTTTTCTGGGCAATGGAAGTAATAAAAATGCCTACCTCATATTAGACGTTGAAGTATAAACTAAAAACAAGGTTTATCGGAAACCTGTAGCCATGAACACATATAATTGAATGAATCATATGGTTTCTGATTCTGTCTTTTACTCACATAGAGATGTTTTATGTTGAACCAATGCATACAACTATTGATAAGAGAGGAATAATAGCCCTGTAAGAAAGGTTAGGCTTGGTATATCTGAAGTTACATTTAACAAGATGCAATCCTCAAATGTTGAGCTTGGGTTATATACAGATATCCAGGCTCATCCACTGTCAGTCAAAACTGGACATCTTAATCATTCAACTCCACTCCCACTGCAGACTTCATCTATATTAATTTATACTCTTTGCCCAAGTTACAGTGAAGCTCACTTTCACCAAGACTGCATTTTGATTCTGGACCACACAAACCTGTGAATATGCAAGACCATTCAAGAATTAACCCTTGGAACCTGCATCATTACTACTTGCACAAGCCACAAAGTCAGATACTCATTCAAATCCAAGATGGTATGTTATAGCATAATAATAAGGAACTGATTATCTAAGTAGGCAAAAGTATAGTGACAGTTCTTTAACAATTTGTTCTTGATATTTAAAAAGGCTATCAAGCTGAGTGACTTTAATGACTATAAATTGCAGTGATCCACAATAGAGCCCATATTTACTTTCTCATTTTTATTGTACTGCCAGTTCCGTTTTTATTCTCATTTAGGCTTCTCTTTGCCTGGGGGAGGGATAGCATTAGGAGAAATACCTAATGTAAATGATGAGTTGATGGGTGCAGCAAACAAATATGGCACATGTATACCTATGTATCAAACCTACCCGTTGTGCACATGTACCCTAGAACTTAAAGTATAATTTTAAAAAAAGAAATATAGACAAGTAATCTGTATATTCCTTGCTTACGCTACGAATTGAGGGTAAAATTCCCTAAAGATAAGTTTAAGTCATTGTCTTGATATTCTGTATTTGAAAACCACAAGTTCTAGTTCTTTTTTTCAAATGTCTTCTGAAAGCTCATCAACTCAAGTAAAAGTATACATGTCTTATAAGTAATTTGGTAACAAAAATCAGATGTCTCATTTGGATTTGTTTTGTGCTTATTAAGATTTTTCCAGCAAGCTGTAGCCCCCCACTTCAGACTTGTTTCAACCCTTCATTTCTATCAGATAATAACACCAGGTAATATTTTCAAATAAGCAAATGCTGCCCCAGGGACAGAAAGCAAAGATGGGCAGCAGTGAGTGAGTCCTGGTACTTGGACTTGAGTAACTGCAAAATGGATTTTGTGGTTTTTTTGTAGTTGAGTTACCTGCCTACCTGATAATACTTGGAAAAGAGAGTTGTTAGTGTAACAGCAGCAAAAGTTATTACTTGTCTCAATTTCTGCCACATTGCTTTGGCATTAGAAACTATGGTGCTGAGAAATCATTAAAGGACGTGTGTAGTTCTAAATTTTAAAAGTTCAACGAAGTTCATAGATTCAGAGAAATAGAGAGGAACAGATTTTTTCCACTCAAGGGTCAAGAGGTTCTTGACTACCTGAAGCTCTTTCTGCCTGAACATTACTTTTCCTTAGATTTCCTCTCCTCAAGCATCATGTAAATCACTAGCAATAGATGCTGATCCTCCTTTCTTATTAGCAGTTTTATATTAGATTCCCCAATATAATCTCTGCTTTGTCTCTTTGATTGCAAATCCCCACCTGGGAACAGAGTGAGAAATGTCTCCAACAAAACACGCATGAACTTGGCCGGACAAGGTGGCTCATGCCTATTATCCCAGCACTTTGGGAGGCTGAGATGGTTAGATCACCTGAGGTCAGGAGTTCAAGACCAGCCTAGCCAACACGGCAAAACCTCGTCTCTGCTAAAAATACAAAAAATAGCTGGGCATGGTGGCACATGCCTGTAATCCCAGCTAATCTGGAGGCTGAGGCAGGAGAATCTCTTGAACCCATGAGGTGGAGGTTGCAGTGAGCCAAGATGGTGCCACTGCACTCCAGCCTGGGTGACAGAGTGAAACTCTGTCAAAAAAAAAAAAAAAAAAAAAGAAACCAAATAAACAAACATGAATTTATTTGAACTGAATGAGAACCTGAACTGGTTCTGACCTTCTTTAAGCATGGTAACTTCACAAAACAGATTCTTTTCTCTTTACTTATTCACTCATCTCTGCCTCAGATCTACAGAATACTCGTGTTCTCTTTACTCCTTCAATTCCAAATTGTATGTTAAACTTAATCTCAGGCCAACACTTTCAATATACTACGTGCTTAGGAAATAACTCATTCCCTCTTTTGTATTTTTGTGAGTTGTTTCTCCATAGACATATCTTTAAAACGTTTTATTTAATCAAAATCTTCACACAAAATTACAGATACAATGGATTAATTAAAAACTGTAAGATTTGGAACTCTTTCAAAGTATTTTTTAAGAAATAAAATACACTTTATTTTTCACTTCTATCTTATCAATGGCACAGAAAAGAAAATATAAGAAAGAGGGAGCCAGTGTGTAAAAATATTGTTTTCATTTGGGATCAAGTAAGAGTGTGGATAAGCACGTTACTGGCATACTGTTACATAAATCTCCTGATCGCAACACTATAAATATATCAAATATCTGCTTGCTTATATATTTATACACTGCCTAGTTAAAAAATGATTAGCAGCATTTACGTGACAATATAATGGTAGTGCTTAAACATAACTGCCTTTTATATTAAAATAGGAAAATATTAAAAATATATTCATAGTCAGATGCACATTCTGAAACCCCATTTGCATATTTAATATATTATCCATGTGGTACTTTCTCTGTATCTTCAAGACATGACATCACTATGACTTTTCTAATTTTTGATGCATTTTTAATTAATTGTTTTCATGATCATTATTTTACAACAAGCAATATCAGGATTTTGTCTCCTCACCTTTCTTGGTCTCCTTCCTAATATTTGGGGGAAGGGCACTGAACCGTCCAATAAAACTCCACATTTCCCTTATCAGGACAGCTTTTACACTTTATAGATTACCAATATCTTGTGGACTTATCAGAGGCACTAATCACCACTTACTGCTGTTCAATATTATTTGGCTTTTCAACTACTGATATGGGGGAAGACTTCCCATTATTTGTTCTTCTCAAAGTAGAGAATTTATAATCCATAATTGTTTTGCCAATTTGCTTTTCATTTCTTCCTTTGTCTATATGACTAATTAGACAGAAACTCTGCAAATTACTGTAAATTCCACTATTAGAGCCCTAGTCAAAATTAGAAACATGTTAGTAGTCAGTCTCTCAATAGTTTGGTAAAAACAATTCAGTGGTTTCTACTAAACGAAATACAATGAGATCTACCCTGTTACTTTGCAAGCCCTTATTTTTTTTAAATATATATCAATATGTAATGTTTGGTTAACATTCAATATGCTTTCAGGACAATTAATTTCTGAAAAGCATTGCTGGTAATCTCGTTAGCTATTCAAGTCTGTCTCCTGCATTAGCTATCATGCCATCGTGACTAAGGACCATCAAGCTTCAGGGATCTGATTCAGTGACATCCCCTCCGGTGCTCCCTAACTCTCACCATGGAAAGTTTCCTTTGGTAAACTTCCTCATCCTAAATTGCTGTTTGCATTATCACCTGACAAGACACTTGAAGAGAGTCTCTCATTTTGGTGTTTGTACCTGAACAAAACATTTTAAAATGATATGGTGAGTCTATTTGACTCTGCATAGGACTGCCCGTATGTTGACTGTGGAGAAATCATCATGCTTATGTACTCACGTTGGTGTTAGAGAAGCATAAGGGCTGAAGTAGAGTGTTGGCAAGTAGTGCTAGTCTAACCACACCTTGTGTTCTCTGCTGCTCCTGTGGGGTGTGTGTGTGGGGGTGGGTGAGGGGAGAGAGTTTGTGAAGTGCCAAAGAAAACGTAAGTTAATGTGGCTGATCTTCTCTCATAAATGGCAGAATCCTCCTAAGTGGAAGAGTAGAAGAGTAGAGATAGCATTTATTTTTTAAGACAATTTTCTCAACTCAAGTAATGCATTACAAAAGAATATACTAAATTTGTCCCTTATCATAATTCTTACTTGAGTGGTAGGTTGTGACAGCATGATTTCAGCACTTGGTAATCAGATTAGATGTAAACGTTTAAGTGCAACTCTGTATCTCCCACTTCTGTCAAGGCTGCATTGCTACTCAATTCTTAAATGTTCTTAGTCATAAGAAAGATAATTCATGGTTACTACACATGATAATGCAACTGCCTGGCCTGGTTTAGCTATAGCCCTGCTCAGCTAGGATGAATACACTACACCACATTTGAAAATCACATCCATTCTATGAATCGAGAGTTGTCATGATTATCTTTAGTAATTTCCTGCTTCTGATACATGACCAATAAGGCATTCAACTCAATGACCTTGTATTTAAACACTCTTTTTCTATGATTTTAATTATGTACACTTGGAGAAGGTACTCCCCCTTCTTTTATAAGTAGAGACAGTAGGCACTTCGATTCTAGGCATTTAAAGCTTTTGCTAACCTCCTGCATAGGCTGGAGATAATAGGGATCTTAAGAGTCCTGTGACTTCACAGCAAGGTGGCCTCTGCAGAGGCCTCTACCTCTCCAGCAATAATCAAGTTGGACCCCCAGAATGCCATCTCCTTTTTGTAAGTCCTGTAACTCTCCTCCCTCAGTATCACTCACAGCCTTGGCATCATAAACTACCTTAGAAGCAAACAAGTGATCGCCTCACACCTCCTACCGCTCCTTAGATCTGTCAGCACCCAAAGCCGGGGTCATCTACTGTGATTCTCTTTGGTAGACCTCATCTCCCACCTCTCTGCAACTCTAGAAGCTCCTCCAGTGAGCCCCCTGGAATTCACAGTTACCTGCAAAATACCCTGAACTTCACCCTCTTCTCTGATCCTTCACTTCATTGTCTTGCTCTCCCCTGTGCTATGAGCTCCCCCGGCCCCCATATTCCTTGTATTACTTGGATTTTAAGCGACCCAGGCATGCATCTTCCTTGCTTATTTGATATTTACAAATCTTTCTTAAAAAAAGGCCAGCTCTGAATCTTAAGTCACTAGAAAATCGCACCTCTACTTTCTTAGTTGGTGTTACCCATCTATGTTTGGGTCATTCTACCTTATTCCTTAAGCTTCCAGGATCACCGTAACTCCCTCTGACACCACTCCTTCCATAACTCTTGGTGACTGTAATATCCAAAGAGTCCCTGCACTCTCCGCCTCTGGTCAGCTCCCCACAGCTGTGCTCCTGATCCCATCCCTTTTCTCTTTCTCGATGACTTGCTCCAGCAATTCTTTCTCCACCATCTCTTCAGTGTCTATAGTTATTTTTTCTTTTTACCAAATGATTCTTATTCCCATATAAACTTATTATTACTCCCATGTATTTTAAAATATTTTTTTCTTGATCCAACTTTTTCTCCCAGCCACTGCCTCATTTCTCCTCTTCCCTTTATGAGAATGCTCCTTAGAAAAGTTGTTTAGTCTGACTGTCTGTTATTTTCCTCCCTCTAACTCTTGTGTTGACTTAGGAGCAAAAGTTCCTTGGGAAAGAGATGTATCTGCAACTTAAGACAATCATGAAATTCCATCAAATTTCATAGAGTACCTATTGAACTCATAGAACTAGTTCCAACAAATACCCTGGAAAAGATTTATTTCATTATAATGTAATGCACCAGATAACTCTGCTGAAATTGCTTCCTATGAGGATTACCAGGGGCCTCCACTCTAACAAAAGCAAGAGTTTGTTTTCAGTCTTCATCTTACTTGACCTATCAACTTTGGATAGTTGATGTCTCTTTCCTCCTTGAAACATTGTTTTGACTGGACATCCAGGAAACCACACTTTCCTAGTTTTCTTTCCTGCTTCTCTGGTCCTCATCACTCCATTCCCAAAAGTTAGGGCTCCTCAGGGCTCAGTCTGTGGCTCTCCTCTCTTTTCTAGCCAGACTCAGAAATCTCCTACATTTTCAGGCTATAACTAACATCAGCATCTAGGGCATATGGGCAGGGAGAGTGATAGGGCATGTTTTCAAAATATTATGAAATTATATTGTGGCCACCTTTCTATGCCATCTCATACTTATCCTCCAGAATTACTGCTCTAAACTTTCCTCTTCCAGATGCCCAGGGTATCACATCATTCATTATCCTCACCAAGAGATGCTACCAGACTTATCCCTCCTTCACACTACCTACATTTTGATGTTTCCATTTCCCTTCTTCTTTAGAATAAATATCCAGGATCACTGGAAGAGACTTGTGACATAGCACTTCTGCCTTCCTTTAAACACGTGGAAAAATAAAATGCATGGAGGTGGAATCTATCAGCCAGCCAGGATGCATTTCCAGGCTCTTCATTTCCCCATTCAGTTTTCATTCCTCTGTACTATGAGGAGTGAGGCTCAGGCCACTGTACTATGAGGTAATGGACAGCATATCCAATACCTTAATACACATTAGGATGAGCTGAAATGTTTGAGTTTTAATTGATGTGTTTGCACTATTACTGGGGATTAAACAGGATGTACCAACCATAAAAGTGCATAATTTTGTGATTTTCGTTAACTGAAATGTCAGAAGATGAACTATTTTGAAGTAAGCTAGGTTTACATTTATGTGCTATAATTTCCACTATGGTGAGACTTGTGCTTCTACCTATAAAACCCCCCTTTATGTAATTATAGGAAATACTGATCAGCAAAAATGTGCCAAGCACTCTGCTCTTTTCCCAAAAAATGTCCCCTTCATTTGTTTTCTATGGCTGCTGTAACAAATTGCCATAAACTTGGTGACTTAAAATAATGTATATTTATTCTCTTCTAGTTCTGGAGGCCAGAAATCGGAAATTTACTTTTATTGGGGCAATATCTGTATGGTGTCAGGGCCATGCTCCTTCCAGAGGATGTAGAAAGATTCCATTTCTTGCCCCTTGCAGCTTCTGGTGGTTGCTGGCATTCCCTGGCTTATGGCCACATCATTCTGATGTCTGCTTCCATGACCACATTGCCTTCTCCTCTGTATGTTTATTTGTAAAATCTCCATTTTTCTTTTATTAGGATAATATGATTGCACTTAGTGGCCACGTGGGAAATCAAGAACGCTCTCCATATCTCACGTTCTTCAACTGAATCATGTCTGTGAAGTCTTTTTTTTTTTTTTTTTTTTTGGCCATATAACGTATCAATCAGAGAATCAAGGTATTGAGATGCGTGCAAAATATCTATAAATATTATAACAAATAGAAGGAAAAATTAACTTATTACCTTAACAATTTTTGCCATAGTTTAGTTTCTTTCAAACTTTGGATTTCCTGGTCTCTATGATTTACCTCACATATACTTTATTTTTTTCTATATAATTCAAATTATAAATTCAATGATGAATAAAAAGAAAATGTATAAAAATATGGAACTTTCAAATACATATTTGTTTTCTATTTTGTACATATGGCATCTTTTTTATAAGCATTAGAATATAATTCTAAAAGTTTAATGAAAATGGACAAATACTATTACTTCGACTCGACAGTCCTGTATGAAAAATAATTTGCACAGTATTTTCAATTCCTTTATTACAATTTTTGCCACAAGAATGAGGTGTAAGACTTTTATTGTCTAATATATATTGGGAATTAGAATTGCACGCCCTACCACCTTGACCTTTATCCATATTCTGCATTTTGATCGGATAACCTTTCTGCTTCTTCTTCCTATCAATAGCTTTACTACACCAAGAGGAACAGGTGAATGTCCAGCCAGTAAACACACAGAATAGCAGAAGGTCAAGCTGATAGAGGAGATGGCTAAATCTAACATAGGATATATGACTTTCCAATGCTAGGAGGACCTCATTCTCATGTACAAATTTAAATACAAATGCAAATAGCATAACTGAATTCATTCTCTAAAACTGAATAAAAGACATCTGGCAAATTTAACCCATTCTACATAAGGTTGCAATTTCCTAGCCTTCCATGGAAATATCCTTGAAAGATTACTCAAGGTCACAAAGTCAGCTTTTATTATCACTAAAGAGATGCATTCATATATTTGTATCTTAAGGCCTGTATAAGGAAAGCTATTTCAGATCTGTGATCTTTTTTTGGTTGATACAAAATCAGATTATTACTTTCTCCAGCTCTTCTCCGACAGTGTGTGCTGATGGACTCTTGGCAAAACTACAGTTCATGACTAGTGAAAGACTTTATAATTTTACTCCAAAGCTGTGAATCACTGTCAAACTTTTTTCATGCTTCCTTTTAAACTCAACATTTCTGTTACAAGCACATATTTATCTATGGTAACCCTGATCTGTTACTCTTTGTTACATTATCATTCTTAGTATACTTAGACACTAGTGAAATGCCTAATTTAAAAATAAATCCCAATTTTTCCAATTTTGAAATACAACAACTAAAGTTATCAACTTGATATGTGTACGTTGAAATAATATTATATTCAACAAATTTGTGCATAAAATGCTGCTTCAAATGCAATTTTTAAAAACGGCATTATACAGCCCAATAACCAAATAATAAACCCAGATTGCTTCTATACTTTAATTCACTAAGCCTGACTCTTTTGTTTGTGAGAAAATAGTTGAGGGTGAATTAATTATAATTTAACTTTTTCAGTGCCTTCCAGAAACATACATCATTGAAGAGAGCTCCTATCATCTTTGAAAAATATGTACATAGTAAAGTATCAAAACATAAATGTATTTTGCCTGATCTAGGAAAGCTTATGATTTAAATTTTACCATCTTTGTATAATAGAACTTGCAGGTACCAAAGGCAAACTCTTATTTCTACTGGTGAAGAAACAGCCTCAGAGATTAGTCACACAACTAGATACATTTCTTTCATCAATTCAAAAGACAACTAATACATGTAAGCAAAACAAAATAAGGTTAAATAGAGAAAAATAACTATTTATAAAAATATTTATGACACTACAGTGCTTCTATTATTTCTATTTCATATAATTTTATATTTTTTATTACATCATGCTGAATTTTATCAACCTTTAGGGTCAAAACAGAATCTACTCTTTAGCAGAAGAAAGCAACATGAACACAGTTGGAAGTAACTGGAACATGAGGAGTAGTTGAACAAAGATTTATGTTGCTATTCTTTACTGTGTTGAACTGTTTTAAAACTGTTTGTTTTAAAATCTAGTGGGAAGAACCGACTAGAGAAGGATAAGCTGAACATCAAGAGAAAGAGGATAATTAGACTAGCAGTCTCTTGTGAGTATGAAGAGTATTTAATTAACACATATTTGCAGGATCTGGCCATGACCTGAAGGGAATTAAAAAAGCAGGGTGTGTGTGTGTGTGTGTGTGTGTGTGTGTGTGTGTGTATTAGGCTGTTCTTGCATTGCTATAAAGAAATACCTAAGACTGGGTAATTTATAAAGAATAGAGGTTTTATTGGCTCACAGTTCTGCAGGCCATGCAAACATGGCCCCTGCAGCTGCTTGGCGGCTGCTAAGGCCTCAGGGAGCTTTTACTCGTGGTGGAACGTGAAGAGGGAGCAGTTGCATTGCATGGCAAGAGCAGGAGCAAGGGAGAAGGGGGAAAGGTGACACATACTTTCAAACAACCAGATCTCACGAGAAGTCATTCACTGTTGCAAAGCCAGCACCAAGGGGATAGTGCTAAACCATTCATGAGAAAACCACCCCCATGATCCAATCACCTCCCACCAGGCTCCACCTCCAACACTGGGGATTACATTTCAATATGAGACTTGAAGGAGACAGCCAAACTATATTAGTGCGTGTGCAAGTTTAGGAATTAGGAGTTTCCTTTGAAATCCTGGGAAGTTAAATCTAATTTCTCAAAGAAGGGATATAAGCAAAGGACAGAGCTGATTAAATGGAGAAAATATTAAGAGAAGAATCCACCAAATGAATGTCTAATGAGGTTAAAAATAAAACAGTAGCAACAAAAACCAGACATACTTACATGGTTGACAAGTTGAAATTGTTGACAACAAGGAAATCATGATGTAGTCAGGAAGCACGACGGGAGAGCTGGCTGTTTTGGGTGGTCGGGCAATTTCAGATAATGACAGGATTCTAGGTGGGCTGAGAAGATGGTACCTACTTTGTGGCTAGGCATTGTTCTGCCAGTACAACATCCTGCCTTAGACATAGTGATTCTTGGGGAATTGGGATCATCACGGTGGATGGGAGGCAGGACTAGATTGTAGCTCTAGACAGAACAGTGTGCAGAGGCTCACATCATGAATTTTAGCTCCAGATCGACTGCGAAAACAAACTAGCAATTCTGTGAGGACCCACAGACCCTCTGAAAGAAGGGAACTGCTCCTGCAGGACCTGGGAGATCCCCCAAATGCTGTAAGTGCCCCAACTGTGGAAGTGGGAATCGTAGACCTTCCTTTCCCAAACACACACCCCCACTGAGGAAACTGAAGGTCTGTTTGTGGAAGAAGTTTCCGACTTTACCTGGAGCTGAGTCAATTTGGAGAGCTGAGCGAAATACAGGGGTAGAGAAAGCAGCAGAAAGGCCCTGGGAGCTTGCTTGGTCCCCAAGCAGCCCATTCCTGCCTGGCACCCCAGGGATCCAATGGGAGAGGAGCAGGGGGTAAAACTCCACAGGGAGAAGGAAATCTCCAGCTGAACTTTGTAACAATTTGAATGGGGTGAGAAGCCTCCTGGCCAGAACTCAGGGGAGGGCACAAGTCTGGTGTACAGGCTCCAGAAGCCAGGGAAGAACCAAGTCCTTTTCTTCTGCAGCTGGGAGGTGGGTAGTCTGGGGCAGGTTTTCAAGCCCGTTTTGCCTTCTGCCTGGAAACAGACTCAGGGCTGCTGAAGGGGGCACAGTGGGCGTGAGCAGGCCCTTCAGTTTGCGTAGGAGCTGGGTGAGGCCTATGACTGCCAGCTTTTCCCCACTTTCCTGACAACCCGCATGACTTAGCAGAGGCAGCCAGGGACCTGGGAATCTCACCCCCATTCCCCACAGCAACCCCAGCAAGACCTGCCCAAGGAGAGTCTGAGATCAGACATGCTTATCCCTGCTCCAACCTCATGGACCTTCCCTACCCACCCTGGTAGTGGAAGACAAAGGGCATATAATCTTGGAAGTTCTGGGGGCCCCACCCACTTCCGGTTCCTCCCCACACTACCACAGCTGATGCTTTCTGGAAAGTGCCACCTCCTGACAGAACGCCAACCAGCACAAAAATGGGGCATTAAACCACCAAAGCGAAGAACCCTCGCAGAGTCCATTGCACTCCTCTGCCATTTCCACTGAACAGGCCTCCATCATGGCTGAGAAACCCATAGACGGTTCACATCACAGGACTCTGCAGACAACCCCTAGTACCAGACCATAGCCGGGTAGACTTACTAGGTGGCTAGACGAAGAAGACAGACAACAATCACTGCAGTTGGGCTCACAGGAAGCCACATCCATAGAAAAATGGAGAGATACTACTCCTACATCAAGGGAACACCCATGGGACAAAAGAATCTGAACAACAGCCTTCAGCCCCAGACCTTCCCTCTGACAGAGCCTACCTAAATGAGAAGAAGCCAGAAAACCAACCATGGTAATATGACAAAACAAGGCTCTTCGACATCCCTCAAAAAAATCACACTAGTTCATGAACAATAGACCCAAACCAAGAAGAAATCCCTGATTTACCGGAAAAAGAATTCAGGAGATTAGTTATTAAGCTAATCTGGGAGCAGAAAGCCCAATACAACAAAATCCAAAAAACTTATACAAGAAGTGAAGGGAGAAATATTCAAGGAATTAGATAGTTTAAAGAAAAAAAAATCAAAAATTCAGGAAACTTTGGACACACTTTTAGAAATTCAAAATTCTCTGGAAAGTCTCAGCAATAGAATTTAACAAGTAGAAGAAAGAAATTCAGAGCTTGAAGACAAGGTCTTTGAATTAGTCCAATTCAACAAAGACAAAGAAAAAATTAAGGAAACATGAACAAGGCTAGCAAGAAGTCTGGGATTACGTTAAACAACCAAATTTAAGAATAATTGGTGTTCCTGAGGAAGAAGATAATTCTAAAAGCTTGGAAAACATATTTGGGGAAATAATCGAGGAGAACTTCCCTAGCCTTGCTAGAGACCTGGACATCCAAATACAAGAAGCACAAAGGACACCTGGGTAATTCATCACAAGAATATCTTCACCTAGGCACACTGTCATCAGGTTATCCAAAGTTAAGATGAAGGAAAGAATATTAAGAATTGTGAGGCAGGCCGGGCGCGGTGGCTCACGCTTGTAATCCCAGCACTTTGGGAGGCTGAGGCGGGCGGATCACGAGGTCCGGAGATCGAGACCACGGTGAAACCCCGTCTCTACTAAAAATACAAAAAATTAGCCGGGCGCGGTGGCAGGCGCCTGTAGTCCCAGCTACTCGGAGAGGCTGAGGCAGGAGAATGGCGTGAACCCGGGAGGCGGAGCTTGCAGTGAGCCGAGATTGCGCCACTGCACTCTAGCCTGGGCGACAGAGCGAGACTCTGTCTCAAAAAAAAAAAAAAAAAAAAAAAAAAAAAAAAAAAAAAAAAAAAAGAATTGTGAGGCAGAAGCACCAGGTAACCTATTAAAGAAAAACCTATCAGGTTAACAGCAGATTTCTCAGCAGAAGCCTTGTAATCTAGAAGGGATTGGGACCCTATCTTCAGCCTCCTCAGATAAAACAATTACCAGTCAAGAATTTTGTATCCAGTGAAACTAAGCATGATGTGTGAAGGAAATACAGTCTTTTTCAGATGAACAAATACTGAGAGAATTTGCCATTACCAAGCCACCACTACAAGAACTGTTAAAAGGAGTTATTGTGTTCTAAATCTTGAAACAAATCCTGGACACACATCAAAACTGAACCTCTTAAAAGCATAAATAACACAGGACCTATAAAACAAAAATGTAAGTTAAAAGGCAAAAACGAAAACAAAAAAACTAAATACACAGGCAATAAAGAGCATGATGAACGCAATAGTACCTCACATTTCAATACTAACATTGAATGCAAATGGCCTAAATGCTCCACTTAAAAGATACAGAACCGCAGTATGGATAAGAAATCGCTAACCAACTATCTGCTGCCTTAAGGAGACTCACCTAACACATAAGGACTCACACGAACTTAAAGTAAAGGGGTAGAAAAAGGCATTTCATGCAAATAGACACCAAAAGTACGCAGGAATAGCTATTCTTATATCAGACAAAACAAACTTTAAAGCAATAGCAGTTAAAAGAGACAAAGAGGGACATTACATAGTGATAAAAGGCCTTGTCCAACAGGAAAATATCACAATCCTAAACATATATGCACCTAACACTGGCACTCTCAAATTTGTGAAACAATTACTTATAGACTTAAGAAATGAGATAGCAACACAATAATAGTGGGGGACTTCAATACTGCACTGACAGCACTAGACAGGTCAAGACAGAAAGTCAACAAAGAATGCATTTAAACTATATCTTGAAACAAATAGACTTAACAAATGTATACAAAACATTTCATCTGACAACTGCAGAATACACATTCTATTCAACAGTGCATGGAACTTTCTCCAAGATAGACCATCTGATAGGCCACAAAATGAGCCTCAATACATTTAAGAAAATTAAAGTTATATCAAGCACTCTCTCAGATCACAGTGGAATAAAACTGGAAATCAACTCCAAAAGGAATCTTCAAAACCATGCAAATACATGGAAATTAAATAACCTGCTTCCAAATGAGCAATGAGTCAAAAACAAAATCAAGATGGAAACTAAAAAATTCTTCGAACTTTACAATAATGACACAACCTATCAAAACCTCTGGGAAACAGCAAAGGTGGTGCTAAGAGGAGAGTTCATAGCCCTAAAGGCCTACATCAAAAACTGAAAGAGCACAAACTGACACTCTAAGGTCACATCTCAAGGAAGTAGAGAAAGAAGGACAAACCAAACCCAAATCCAGCAGAAGAAAGGAAATAACCAAGATCAGAGCACAACTAAATGAAATTGAAACAACAGCAAAAGTACAAAAGATAAATTAAACAAAAAGCTGGTTCTCTGCAAAGATAAATAAAATTGATAGACCATTACAAGATTAACCAAGAGAGAAAATCCAAATAATCTCATTAAGAAACAAAACAGCAGATATTACAACTGACACCACCGAAATACAAAAGATCATTTAAGGCTACTATGAACACCTTTATACACATAAACTAGAAACCTAGAAGAGATGGATCCATTCCTGAAAAAATACAACCCTTGTAGCTTAAATAAGGAAGAATTAGATACCCTGAACAGAGCAATAACAAGCAGTGAGATTGAAATGGTAATTTAAAAATTACCAACAAAAAAAAGTCCAGGACCAGACAGATTCACAGCAGAATTCCAGACATTCAAAGAATTGGTACCAATCCTTTTGACACTATTCCACAAGACAGAGAAAGAAGGAGCCCTCCCTAGTTCATTCTATGAAGCCAGCATCACCCTAATACCAAAACCAGGAAAGGACATAACCAAAATAAAACCACAGACTGATATCCTTGGTGAACATAGATGCTAAAATCCTTCACAAAATACTAGCTAACTGAATCTAATAACATATCAAAAAGATAATCCACCATGATTAATTGGGTTTTACACCAGGGATGCAGGGATGGTTTAACATACACAAGTCAATAAATGTGGTACACCACATAAACAGAATTAAAAACAAAAATCACATGATCATCTCAATACATGCAGAAAAAGTATTCAACAAAATCCAGCCTCCCTTTATGAGTAAAACTCTCAGCAAAATTGGCATACAAGGGACATACCTTAATGTAGTAAAAGCCACCTATGACAAACCCACAGCCAACATAATACTGAATGGGGAAAAGTTGAAAGCATTCCCTCTGAGAACTGGAACAACACAAGGATGTCCACTCTCACCACTCCTCTTCAACATAGTACTGGAAGCCCTAGTCAGAGCAATCAGACAAGAGAAAGAAATAAAGGGCATGCAAATCGGTAAAGAGAAAGTCAAACTGTCACTGTTCGCTGATGATATGATTGTTTACCTTGAAAACCCTAAGGACTCCTCCATAAAGCTCCTAGAACTGATAAAAGAATTCAGCAAAGTTTCCAGATACAAGATTAATGTACACAAATCAGTAGCTCTTCTATACACCAACAGCAATCCAGCAGAGAATCAAATTAACAACTCCACCCCTTTCACAATGGTTGCAAAAAATAAAATAAAATACTTGGGAATATACCTAACCAAGGAATCGAAAGACCTCTAGAAGGAAAACTAAAAACCATTGCTGAAAGAAATCATGGATGATACAAACAAATGGAAACACATCCCATGCTCATGGATGGGTAGAATCAATATTTTGAAAATGACCATACTGCCAAAAGTGGTCTACAAATTCAATGCAATCCCCATCAAAATACCACCGTCATTCTTCACAAGTTTAGAAAAAACAATTCTAAAATTCATACAGAACCAAAAAAGAGCCTGCATATCCAAAGCAAGACTAAGCAAAAATGACAAATCTGGAGACATCACACTATACTGTAAGACCGTAATCACCAAAACAGCATGGTACAGGTATAAAAAT
Organism: Symphalangus syndactylus; assembly: GCF_028878055.3. Lineage (NCBI taxonomy): Eukaryota > Metazoa > Chordata > Mammalia > Primates > Hylobatidae > Symphalangus > Symphalangus syndactylus. Next base: position 154,063,559 of record NC_072426.2, on the reverse strand, counting down.
AGACACATAGGCCAATGGGAAAGAATAGAGAACGCAGGAATAAACCCAAATACTTAAATAGCCAACTGATCTTCAACAATGCAAACAAAAACATCAAGTGGGGAAAGGGCACCCTTTTCAACAAACGGTGCTGGGATAATTGGCTAGCCACATGTAGGGGAATGAAACTGGATCCTCATCTCTCACCTTATACAAAAAAATAAACTCAAGCTGGATCAAGGCCTTAAACCTAAGATCTGAAACTACAAAAGTTCTTCTAGACAATGGCTTAGGCAAGGATTTCATGACCAAGAACCCAAAGGCAAATCCAATAAAAACAAAGATAAATAGCTGGGACCTAATGAAACTAAAGAGCTTTTGCACAGAAAAAGGAGCAGTCAGCAGAGTAAACAGACAACCCACAGAGTGGGAGAAAATCTCCACCATATATACATTTGACAAAGGACTAATATCCAGAATCTACAACGAACTCAAACAAATCAGCAAGAAAGAAAACAACCTCATCAAAAAGTGTGCTAAGGACGTGAATAGACAATTCTCAAAAGAAGATAGACAGATGGCTAATAAACATGAAAAAATGCTCAATATCACTAACAATCAGGGAAACGTGAATTGAAACCACAGTGCAATACCACCATACTCCTGCAAGAACGGCCATAATAAAAAAGTCAAAAAACAGTAGATGTTGGTGTGGATGCGGCAAACAGGGAGCCGTTCTTCACTGCTGGTGGGGCTGTAAACTAGCACAGCCACTATGGAAAACAGTGTGGAGATTCTTTAAAGAACTAAAAGTAGAACTACCATTTGATCCATCAATCCCACTACTGGGTATCTACCCAGAGGAAAAGAAGTCATTATTTGAAAAAGATACTTGCACACACATGTCTGTGGAAGCACAATTCATAATTGCAAAATCATGGAACCAACCCTAATTTAGCCCATCAATCAACGAGTGGATAAAAAACTGGTATATGATGGAATACTATGCAGCCATAAAAAGGAATGAACTAACAGCATTTGCAGTGACCTGGATGAGACTGGAGACTATTATTCTAAATGAAGTAACTCAGGAATGGAAAACCAAACATCGTATGTTCTCACGGACACGTGGGAGCTAAGCTAGGTGGATGCAAAGGCATAAGAATGATACAATGGACTTTGAGGACTTGGGGGGAAGACTGGGAGGGGGGTGAGGGATAAAAGACTACAAATATGGTGCAGTGTATACTGCTCGGGTGATGGGTGCACCAAAATCACCACTAAAGAACTTACTCATGTAACTAAATACCACCTGTACCCCAATAACTTATGGGAAAAAAAGAAGTAATTCTTGCCTAAAATCTAATACTTGAAATATGCTTATTTGAATTTTTTTTACATACTGTTACTCAATGTACAATGACTTATGGGTTTTAATGTAAGAGCTAGTGAAAACAGAAAGATAATGCTATAGCTTTTATTTTAAAAACAGCAACAGGAAAGACTGAGACAAGTTCTCTAGTATTCCTTCCCCAAAAAGGAGTCAAATTGTTATTTGCTTACTGGAAAGAAAAGAGACTGGTAATAAAAACTTTGATTTTGCGACCTTAAATAAATTAGACTTTCTCAGCAACAATAACAAGATTATTCTTGGCCAAAAGGCTTTATGTGTTTTTCTTTTTAAACTAAATTTATAATTTAAATTATAATATCCCAATAATTTATTTAACATAAGAATGCCTTGTGCAGAATTCTAACAGGGCAAACAAAATTAATAAAGCAAGACTTTAAAATGATGTTTGGAATTCTTAGGTATTTCATAAACCATACTTAAGTTTTCTAAATATACTGAAAATATATTAAAATTATGAATCCTTAATTTTCATGCAGTATGTTAGGAACATTCTAATGGAAACTAGGAAAACATACTACAATTGCATCAATATTATTGACTTATTCTCATATCTAGAAATATGGTCAATATAAAGTATACACATTTTCTTCTTAGATCTAGAAATTAAAGTTTTACAAAGCTTTAGGTAATTGATGGCTATATTAATATATTACAAAATGATTATTACAATAAGTTGGCATCACTTATCAGCTGACTGGCATAAAATTATATCATTATCATCTGTGCTTATAATACTCCCAGCCAGTACCCTAGCAACTAGAAGGACAGCATTTTCCCTGTTACAGCTTTGATTATGCTTAGACTATATTATTCACAATAGAAATTTCAGTCAGCTAGGCATTATCAATAAATTCATCATTTACATTATAAAAGAATACAAAACAGACAAAAGATGTGGAAATTTTAATGAAGAATATGTTTCTTGAATTGAGTGAATAAAATACTTCAGAAGGCTTATATGTATCTATTTGCAGATTTTGAATTCTATAGGTTCTTAGCATACAAGGACATATCAAGATAGCTAATCTAAGAATAAATATGAGCCCTCAGTGGACCACTGCATTGAAGAAGGTATTTTATAATCCACATTTCCAACTATGGTTGACCTTTGAATAATTCAGCTGTTAGGGGCTCTGACCCGTTTGCACAGTTGGAAATTTGCATTCAACTTTTGACTCTTAAGAAAACTTACCTACTAATAGCCTACTGTTGACTGAAGCCTTACATTGACTGCAATGACAGCATGTATGGCCTATGTTTGTGTGCATAAGTTTTGATGAATTTTAGCTTTCTGTAATTGATATGTGTATATTTTATGTAGTAAATGATAAAATAGACTAGTGTCTACATATATTTTATGGATTCATAACACACAGATATTTCTTAATTTTTGATATTTTTCTGGTATTTCTGTTATTTTCCTGAGTTTTCTTACATTGTCACAAACCTGTTTTTATAGATATACATATATATATAACTTACAAAGAATAATGCCTAGTTTTAAAATCAATATTCTATAAAATTAGAAAATGTACAATATAAATATATGACATTTAAGTAAATAATATATAAAATAAGATTTTAAAATAAGAAAAAGGTTTAGTACCTAAAATTATATGCCCCAAAGCTTTCTACTATTGCTTTGAGGGAGTTTAAATTTGGCTCAATGTTTTCATAGCAGCCAAGAGAAAACAAAATTATAGAAAGCTGCTGGACAGGATATTAACAAAATTAACATTAGACTAGCTGGTCAGGACTTGAACCCCTATCCTGGGAATGAGACTCAAGAGTAGTTCCTTCCATAGCTTTTCCTAGGTGAACAATGTCCTCAACAACTTTTGTTTAGGATATGCTGTACACTAACCTGTTCCTAAGTAATTGGTTCATACAACCTTATTTTGATCTTTATAACCCCATATAAGAGAAGTGATTACTGTTACTAAGAAAGTGATATGAGGCTCAAAGTGCTTACCTAACTTTTCCAAGTTTGCATGACTAGAAATTAGCAGAGACCAAATTTAAAGCCTGGTATGTCTGACTCCAATCCTGTTTCATAACTAGTATCTGCATAATAAATACTGAATTCCATGTTACTGAGCTAACGGCAGTGACAGCTTGTCTGGAGCAACCACTGCAAGGATGGCAGCTACAGTGGGAGAGGCACGGCTGGGGCTGCGTGCTCCATGGAGGTGGTGTGGGCCGGGATCCCAGTGGGAGACCTGTGTCCTACCGAGGTGGTGGGGTGGGAGCCCATGCTCCTAAGCAGCCCAGTTGCAGCTTCAGATACCTGGGCATCCCTGTGCCCTGTGCATACTTAACTGGGGGGCCAGGGAACTCCCGTTTCAGCAGGTTCGGAAGTGCCTGCTCCCACTCCCTGGCCTCTCCCCACTCTCGGCACCTGCTCCAGCATGGAGCAAAGTTGTGGCCGAACCTGGGCACTGTCGCAACCCAGCTAGGTGTGTGCATGCTTGCAGTGGTGCGGACATACCAGCCTCCTGCCACCTCAGCCCCCTCTAGGCTGTGGGCACCAATGAGCATTGGAGGGAGGCCAGGGGACTGAGGCCAGCTCTGCGTGGGCCTGTGGGTGCTCCTCGGCAAGGACAGCTTGGGTGGGTGCCATGGACGGCATCTTGATAGTGGTGGGAGGTAGACTGGTTCCTAGGCAGGAAGGAGTGGGTCCCCAGTGAAACCCCACCTTCTAGCCAGGCATGGCCTGAAGCCTGAGGGCCAAGCTGCCAGTTCACAGTAGAGTCCATACCGGAAGTGAGAACCTTATTGATGCCTTTCAGTCAATGAGATGGTGCTTTTCCAGGTCCACCCAATGGCCACCCATGGACCAATCAGGATGCACTTCCTCCATTCTAAGCCTATAAAAACCCCTGACTCAGCCAGGCTCAAGAAACTCCTTGGGATAACCTGCCTGCAAATAGGAGCTCCCTACTTAGGGTCTCCTGAGAGCTGTTCTGTCACTCAATAAAGCTCCTCTCTGCCTTGCTCACCCTCCAGTTGTCCATGTAACCTCATTCTTCCTGGAAGTGGGACAAGAACTCAGGACCCACTGAACAGCAGGGGTGAAAAGAGCTGTAATGTGTTCCTGGCTGCTCGCCAAGCTGTGGGTGGTAACACACTCCTGGACTGTGGGAGTGAAGAGTGGTGACCCTTGTGGGGGCCCAGACAGCAGGATTTCCTGAGCCAGAGATGCTCTAACACTATAGCCCTCCCACCTTCCACCGGTGCTAGGCAGCTACCCCATGTAACGGGAAGCAATGGTGGGGCTGGCCAGCCCAGGAGCCCCAGGCTGGAGCAAGGTGTTGGGAGTGAAAGAGCTGTAACAAAAATGGGCTGAACCACACCCCCTGGAAACACCCCCACCCACCCCTGCCACCCCCTTGCTACTCTGCAGGTGACAAAAAGGAGAGAAGAACTGTGCCCCTTCTGAGAGCCCAGACCTTAGGGCTCCCTGAGACAAGGCTGTGACATGCTGTAACACTCTGGGGCTCTGCAGTTTCTGGTGTCTCTGACATTTGGGTGCCACTGTGTTCTCCTTGTCCAGATGCTGGTGCCCACAGCAGAAGCCACTTGTGGTACATCTGGTACAGCCGCAGCTTCACACAGAGCTGGCACTTCTGTCAGTGCCTGGCTGTGGGCAGTGGCTAGACCCCACGTTTGCTCACTCACACACTCCTTTGCCACTCTGCACCTTGCTCGTCCTTGGCAGTTGTGGGATCTAGGCTGGTAGCACAAGCCAAGTGCAGCCTGTCAAGCCAAGTAGGTAAAACGAGCCCAGTGGGTGTGAGCAAAACTCAAGCTGAGGGGCTGCTGGTCACAGAGGTTTCAAGCTGGCAAAGTGATACCTTTAGGATCCTGTGACAGAACTATTTCTTACAAATACATATAGAACAATGATTTTGCACCAAAGCATAATTCAGAAGGAGTGTTGGGATAGAGCAGGAAAGGAGAAAGAAGGGTGATATCTATCTTTCTGATTATCTAGATTCATCTTTGTATTGTTTTGCTTGTTTTAATCAAAAGGAATGGATCCCTATAAATACCAATATTTTGCCTTGTGGTGGTTATTTTTCAACGTAAAAGTTTATCTTCTGAAGATACCACCATTAGCTTTGAAGTCACTGAAGTGAAGTCTCCATTGGCTGCAAAGTCTCATTTTTTATTGAAAAACGGGATTAAAACAATAAAATATGTTGTTTTTATTCTCAGAATAAAATTTTCATTTTAAATTAATACAGAACTACTTACTTCAGATGATTTAATATTTATAGCCAGGTAAATAAAAATCCACATTCTTTTCAAAGGTAACTGCATGAACATATAAATGTTAGTTTAGAAACAGACTGGTCTTTCGACAGAGTATGAATATTTATGGACCTTACAGCTCTTTAGAGATTCAAAGACAAAAATCCCTTGTCCCTGCATTCTTAAGCACAATAAAAAGGACAACAATATTTCATCAATTCTGTCTATTTTGCATATAAGGTCAGTATGGATCAGTGAACTGGCCAGGCACACAAGTTAGATTATCTGTTCTTTGAATTCTCAATCAACAAATGCTTACAGTGCACCCTTTCCAATACAATCTCACAAGTTTATTACATGACAACTGCCCTCAAGCAAGCTAAGGGGGACATGACGAATAGACTTACATTAGTCTTTATCATTAATTAAATTTAATTTCAAGAATGGTCACAAGGGAGTATTTAGATGTATCAAATTAATTAACTCAATGTAAAGTGAGGAATATTGGGTGAAATTGGAGCACTAGAGACTAGGGCTACCTGAAAACGTGATTTGAAGGCTGAAGGGCTTGGAATAGAGAAAAAGAGGCTGAGAGGAGGCAGTTGTAGGAGTGAGTGTCCTTACCAAGTTGAAGATAACTAGAACAACAGCAGTAAAGCATCTATGAAGTGATGGGGTGTACACTGCTGTAGACTGGGACACGGCAAAAGGGCTTTGCATGCTAGGCTAAGGGCAAAACTTTATTCTGCAAGTTGAATGTGCCGTCTGAAGGATTTTGAAGAAAAAAATGATAAGATGAAAATAATTTGCATAGGAAGAAGAGGAGTATATCAACAAGGACACCAATCATGAAGCTATTTCTGACACAGGAGAATTAAAATTCAAAACTTTGGGATTGAATTAGACAAAAGCACTAGTAAACTTCTCTTCAATTACAAGAGAGAGTACAATGTTTGGGAGGCTGAGGCAGGTGGATCATTTGAGGTCAGTTCAATACCAGCCTGGTCAACATGGTAAAGCCCTGTCTCTACTAAAACTACAAAAATTAGCCAGGCGCAGTGACACATGCCTGTAATCCCAGCTACTCGGGAGGCTGAGGCATGAGAATCGCTTGAGCCCGGGAGGCGGAGGTTGCAGTCAGCCAAGATCCCACCACTGCACTCTGGCCTGGGCGACAGAGTGAGACGCTGTCTCAAAAAATATATATAAAAATGAAAAAAGAGAGTACAATGTACACTTGTTTGGTCTGAAAGATGATGTGATACATATAAAATGTATAGTGTTAGACAAATACGCAAATGCAAAAAGCTTATAGCCAGTAAATGATAGCATGGAGAGGGTTCCGTGAAGAATAGGCTAGGAATGGAGTTATCAATTAACCCTAGCTATCACTGCTTCCTTCACTACATTATTTCCAGCTGATCTTCCCCCTAAATATCTCATTTTCAAATAAGGCTAAAGGAATATCAAATAATGTTTATAATGAGCATGCTACCAGGTGCAAAACATCCCTTAACCTACAGACAACATTTAATGAACTCGGGTTGTGTGCAATTAAAATAGCAAGCTGCTTTATTTTTCCCTATAAGATCAATGTATATTTGCCTTAGAAATAAAAGATTCCATCATTTGGCAACTCTGTTATTAAAGATTGACATTTTAGATTTTCGTGGCCTCATCTATTTTAAGAGGTCAGGGGTAGTGAACAATATTTTACACACTGAGTGCTAGAAATTGCACTGTAATAAGATTCTGTCATTTCAAATGTTATCTGTTGCTGAGAGCTGGCATCAATGAGTTTTGTTTTTTTTTTTTTTTTTTTTTTTTTTGAGACGGAGTCTCAGTCTGTCACCCAGGCTGGAGTGCAGTGGTGTGATCTCGGCTCACTGCAAGCTCCACCTCCTGGGTTCACGCCATTCTCCTGCCTCAGCCTCCCGAGTAGCTGGGACTACAGGCACCTGCCACCACGCATGGCTAATTCTTTTTTTGTATTTTTAGTAGAGACAGGGTTTCACCGTGTTAGCCAGGATGGTCTCGATCTCCTGACCTCGTGATCCGCCTGCCTCGGCCTCCTAAAGTGCTGGGATTACAGGTGTGAGCCACCGTGCCCAGCGAGCATCAGTGAATTTTAATAGTGAATTTAAAAACAGAAATTGTGATTCTGAAAAAAACATTAAGAAAATAAGATACTTTGAAAAAAACTGTCTTGTCCTACAAAGGCCCCTTTGATTTCTTACATGGGATTTTTGTCAATTATAGGAGCCAAGGTAGCTTTTAGTTATGCCTCATACTGAGGAAAAAGAAAAATATTTGAATTATGAACTCAAGGAGTTAAATTTTTCTCATTTAAGATTCAGATATTATTTACCAGACCCAACTCTGGAATGAGAATATGATCATTAAGTTTCTCTACTTCTAAAAGTGTTAGACAGATATACATATAAAGTACACTTAGCTGTGTCTTTAATTTTGAGATTCAAAACTGTATTCTTTTATGAGTGCTCTAACAATCTATAATTGTGTTGTCCAGTATGATCTGTCGTGACATCCGTGCCAACCGATCAGGTAGCCTGTTGAGAATTTGAGATGTGACATTTGAGAATTTGAAATGTGACAAGTGCAAGTAAAGACTTTGCAAATTTGTTTAATTTAAATTAGTTTTAACAGTCACATGAGGCTAGTGATGACCGTGTGGGACGGTATATGGGAGATGGGACAAATGGTCATAGTCATGACAGCCAGCTGATTCTGCCTGGGTTCTAAACTGGGTTTCACGATCACTCCTAGTACCTCTAGGGAACAAAAGAAAGCATTCAGGACTCTAAATTCAATTCTTAATATCTCTTTCTGCTCTTGCAATTATTAATTTTAAAATTAGCCCCTCTTCTCCCTCAACCCATTCCCATTTTCAGTGGATTCCCAATCAGTAACTGAACTGTAGGTTTGCTACTTCAAACAGGACAGATAAATGAAATAAATATCCCAGTCTACACAGTTCAAAGCTAGAGTTTTTCTCATCTTTCTACTCTACCCCCACATCACTCCCTTTGATCAGACCCTCATCACTTATTTCTTGGAACTACTAGTTTCCTAACTGGCTTCCCTATGTCCATTTCTGCTGCTTCCTCGCCACCTTCCTTGATCCTTCTTCAGAACTGCTGCTCAGTTGGTATTTCCCGAATGCAATTCCAATGTTCTTAACTGTTGTAAAATCCACTAGAACTGCCTTTTGTTTTCTGGGAAAAAATTAAATAAAATGCAAACTCCTCAGCACAGGTAATTTTCTGCTCTAATTCTCTCACTTCCTGCCACTCTGCAACATTTATTCCACGCTCCTTGAGCATGTAATGCTTTCCTGCAATCTTGATCTTGCTACGTTCTAGATACATAGCCTTCCTTTTCTATATAGCCATATTGCTACAGCCTCTTCCTCCCAATCCTCACCCTTCACTCCTTGCCTCCACGTTGACACAAACAGCACTACCACTACCACCGCCGCCGCCGCCACCGCCGCCACCACCATTATTTCAGTTATATACATCTACTGTGGTTCAAGAAATGCCTTCTCCAGAAAATGTTGCTTTAGCCCTCAAGGATGACATGGTTTCCCACCTCTCTACTTCCTACTTACTATATTCAGACTTCTACCACAATGAACTGAAATTGTTAAATGTTTACGTTCCCACTAGCAGCCTGCGGGCAACTAGGAAACAGGAACTTAATATTTCCTCCTACATTTCTGGTGCATGAAACCACGTACCTATCTACCCAAGAGTTGTTAAATCCATGAATAAATGACATAATTAAAACAAACTGAGACAGAGGATTTAGACACAAAATTAGAATAATACAAAGATAAATAAAATTCTTTGTGTATTCAAAGCATCCTATTTGGGGGTCCTAAAACAACATGATTTTGCTTATATATATGTGTGTGTGCACATGTGTATATGTAAATACACACATGTATTTATATTCGATTGTTCCTGGAAAGCATGTAAACATGATTTGAAGATATAAACATGCCAGAAACATTTTCTTGGAAGAATGAACTAAACCAGTTACAATGTTATAAAATACGCATCCTTGCTGGTGATCTGTACTTGGTTCTACAGCAGTGAATTTCTGGGAATGAGGAGAGGGTTCCCAGGCAAGATGGCCAAATAGGAACAGCTCTGGTCTGCAGCTCCCAGCAAGACCAAAGCAGAAGGTGGGTGATTTCTGCATTTCCAACTGAGTTACCTGACTCATCTCACTGGGACTGGTTAGACAGTGGGTGCAGCCCACTCACGGAGGGCGAGCAGAGGCAGGGTGGGGTGTTGCCTCCTCTGGGAAGTGCAGGGGTCGGGGAACTGCCTCCCCTAGGCAAGGGAAGCCGTGAGGGACTGTGCCATGAGGAACAGTGCACTCTGGCCCAGATACTACACTTTTCCCATGGTCTTCACAGCTTGCATCCCAGGAGATTCCCTCTGGTGCCTATGCCACCGGGGTCCTGGGTTTCAAGCACAAAGCTGGGCAGACATTTGCGCAGACACCAAGCTAGCTGCAGGAGTGTTTTTTCATACCCCAGTGGCACCTGGGACTCTAGTGAGACAGAACCATTCACTCCCCTGGAAAGGGGGCTGAAGCCAGGGAGCCAAGTGGTCTAGCTCAGCAGATCCCACCCTCATGGAGCCCTGCAAGCTAAGATCCACTGGCTTGAAATTCTCGTTGGCAGAACAGCAGTCTGAAGTTGACCTGGGACGCTCAGGTTTGGTGGTGGGGAGGGGCATCCTCATTACTGAGGCTTGAATAGGTGGTTTTCAACCCTCACAGTATAAACAAAGCCCCTGGAAGTTTGGACTGGGCGGAGCCACCACAGTACTCCAAAGCCTCTGTAGCCAGCCTGCCTCTCTAGATTCCTCTTCTCTGGGCAGGGAATCTCAGGAAGAAAGGCAGCAACCCCAGTCAATGGCTTACAGATAAAACTCCCATCTCCCTGGGACAGAGTACCTGGGGGAAGGGTTGGCTGTGGGCCCAGATTCAGCAGACTTAAACATTCCTGCCTGCTGGCTATGAAGAGCACAGCAGATCTCCAGCACAGTGCTTGAGCTCTGCTAAGGGACAGACAGCCTCCTCAAGTGGGTCCCTGACCCCTGCACCTCCTGATGGGGAGACACCTCCCAACAGGGGTAGACAGACACCTTTTACAGGAGAGCTCAAGCCGGCATCTGGTGGGTGCCCCCTCTGGGACGAAGCTTCCAGAAGAAGGAGCAGGCAGCAATCTTTGCTGTTCTGCAGCCTCTGCTGGCGATACCCAGGCAAAGAGGGTCTGGAGTGGTCCCCCAGCAAACTCCAGCAGACCTGCAGAAGAGGGGCCTCACTGTTAGAAGGAAAACTAACAAACAGAAAGCAACAGCATCAACATCAACAAAAAGGATGACCATGCAAAAACTCCATCCAGAGGTCACCAGTAGCAAAGACCAAAAGTAGATAAATCCACGAAGATGAGGAAAAATAAGCACAAAAAGGCTGAAAATTCCAATAACCAGAATGCCTCTTCTCCTCCAAAGGATCAAAACCCATCGGTGTGCTCTATTCAGGAGACCCATCTCACATGCAAAGACACACATAGGCTCAAAATAAAGGCATAGAGGAATATTTACCAAGCAAATGGAAAGCAAAAAAAAAAAAAAAAAAAAAAAAAAAAGCAACAGAAGTTGCAATCCTAGTCTGTGATAAAACAGACTTTAAACCAACAAAGATCAAAAAAGACAAAGAAGGGTACTACATAATAATAAAGGGATCAATGCAACAAGAAGAGCTAACTATCCTATATATATGCACCCAATACAGGAGCACCTAGATTCATAAAGCAAGTTCTTAGAGACCTACAAAGAGACTTAGACTCCCACACAATAATAGTGAGAGGCTTTAACACCCCACTGTCAATATTAGACAGATCAACAAGACAGAAAATTAACACGGATATTCAAGACTTGAACTGAGCTCTGGACCAAGCAGACCTAATAGACATCTACAGAACTTTGCATCCCAAATCAACAGAATATACATTCTTTTCAGCACCTCATCACACTTATTCTAAAATTGACCCACATAATTGGAAGTAAAACACTGCTCAGCAAATCCATAAGAATGGAAATCATAACAAAGTCTCTCAGACCACAGTGCAATCAAATTAGAACTCAGGATTAAGGAACTCACTCAAAACTGCACAACTATATGGAAACTGAACAACCTGCTCCTGAATGACTACTGGGTAAGTAATGAAATTAAGGCAGAAATGACAAAGTTCTTTGAAACCAATGAGAACAAAGACACAACATATCAGAATCTCTGGGACACAGCTAAAGCAGTGTTTAGAGGGACACTTATAGCACTAAATGCCCACAGGAGAAAGCAGGAAAGATTAAAAATCAACACCCTAACATCACAATTAAAAGAACTAGAGAAGCAAGAGCAAACAAATTCAAAAAGTAGCAGAAGACAAATAATTAAGATCAGAGCAGAACTGAAGGAGATAGAGACATGAAAAACCCTTCAAATAATCAATGAATCCAGGGGGTGGTTTTTTGAAAAGATTAACAAAATAGACCGCTAGCCAGACTAATAAGAGAGAAGAATCAAATATACACAATAAAATATGATAAAGGGGAGATCACCACTGTTCCCACAGAAATACAAACTAACATCAGAGAATACTATAAACCCCTCTACACAAATAAACTAGAATATCTAGAAGAAATGGATAAATTCCTGGACACATACACCCTCCTAAGACTAAACCAGGAAGAAGCCAAATCCTTCAATAGACCAGTAACAAGTTCTGAAATTGAGGCAGTAATTAATAGTCTACCAGCCAAAAATGCCCAGGACCAGATGGATTCACAGCCGAATTCTACCAGAGGTACAAAGAGGAGCTGGCACCATTCCTTCTAAAACTATTCCAAACAATAGAAAAACAGTGACTCCTCTCTAACTAATTTTATGAGGCCAGCATCATCCTGATTCCAAAACCTGGCAGAGACACAACAAAAAAAGAAAACTTCAGGCCAATATCCCTGATGAACATCGATGCAAAAATCCTCAGTAAAATACTGGCAAACCGAATCCAGCAGCACATCAAAAAGTTTATCCACTACGACCAAGTTGGCTTCATCCCTGGGATGCAAGGCTGGTTAAACATATGCAAATCAATAAACATAATCCATCACATAAACAGAACCAATGACAAAAACCAGATGATTATCTCAATAGATGCAGAAAAGGCCTTCAATAAAATTCAACACCCCTTCATGCTAAAAACACTCAATAAACTAGGTATTGATGGAACATATCTCAAAATAATAAGAGCCATTTATGACAAACCCACAGCCAATATCATACTGAATGGGCAAACGCTGGAAGCATTTCCTTTAAAATCTGGCACAAGACAAGGATGCTCACTCTCACCACTCCTATCCAACATTGTATTTGAAGTTCTGGCCAGGGGAATCAGGCAAGAGAAAGAAATAAAGGATATTCAAAGAGGTAAAGAGGAAGTCAAGTTATCTCTTCAGATGACATGACTGTATATTTAGAAAACACCATCGTCTCAGCCCAATCACTCCTTGAGCTGATAAGCAACTTCAGAAAAGTCTCAGGATACAAAATCAATATGCAAAAATCACAAGCATTCCTATACACCAATAATAGAGAGCCAAATCATGAGCAAACTCCCATTCACAATTGCTACAAAGAGAATAAAATACCTAGGAACACAAGTTACAAGCAATGTGAAGTAACTCTTCAAAGAGAACTACAAACCATGGCTCAAGGAAATAAAACAGAACAAAAAAAAATAGAAAAATATTCCATGGTCATGAATAGGAAGAATCAATATTGTGAAAATGACCATACTGCCCAAAGTAATTTATAGACTCAATGCTATTCCCATCAAGCTACCATTAACTTTCTTCACAGAATTAGAAAAAACTACTTTAAATTTCATGTGGAACCAAAAAACAGCTTGTATAGCCAAGGCAATCCTAAGCAAAAAGAACAAAGCTGGAGGCTTCACACTACCTGACTTCAAACTATACTATAAGGCTACAGTAAACAAAACAGCATGGTACTGGTAAAACAGATTGACCAATGGAAGAAAACAAAGGCCTCAGAAATAACACCACACATCTACAACCATCTGATCCTTGACAAACCTGACAAAAACAAGCAATGGGGAAAGGATTCCCTTTTTAATAAATGATGTTGGGAAAACTGGCTAGATATATGCAGGAAACTGAAACTAGACCCCTTCCTTACACTTTATGCAAAAATTAACTCAAGATGGATGAAAGATTTAAATCTAAGACCTAAAATCATAAAAACCCTAGAAGAAAGCCTAGGCAATACCATTCAGGACATAAGCATGGGCAAAGATTCATGACTAGAACACAAATGCAATTGCAACAAAAGCCAAAATTGGCAAATGGGATCTAATTAAACTAAAGAGCTTCTGCACGGGAAAAGAAACTATCATCACAGTGAACAGGCAATGTACAGAATGGAAGATAATTTTTGCAATCTATCCATCTGAACAAAGGGCTAATATCCAGAATCTACAAGGAACTTAAACAAATTTACAAGAATAAAACAACCCCATCAAAAAGTGGGTGAAGGATATGAACAGACACTTTTCAAAAGAAGACCTTTATGTGGCCAACGTATTAAAAAAAGCTCATCATCACTGATCATTAGAGAAATGCAAACCAAAACCACAATGAGATACCATCTCACTCCACTTAGAATGGCGATCATTAAAAAGTCAGGAAACAACAGATGCTGGAGAGGATGTGGAGAAATAGGAATGCTTTTACACTGTTGGTGGTAGTGTAAATTAGTTCAACCATTGTGGAAGACAGTATGGCGATTCCTCAAGGATCTAGAACTAGAAATACCATTTGACCCAGCAATCCCATTACTGGCTATATACCCAAAGGATTATAAATCATTCTACTATGAAGACACATGCACACGTATGTTTATTGCAGCACTGTTCACAATAGCAAAGACTTGAAACCAACTCAAATGTCCATCAATGTCAGACTGAATAAAGAAAATGTGACACATATACACCATGGAATACTACGCACCCATAAAAAACAATGAGTTCATTTCCTTTGTAGCGACATGGATGAAGCTGGAAACCATCATTCTCAGCAAACTAACACAGGAACATAAAACCAAACGCCACATGTTCTCACTCATTAAGTGGGAGTTGAACAATGAGAACATATGGGCACAGGGAGGGAAACATCACACACTGGGCCTGCTGGGGGTTGGGGGCAATGGGAGGGATAGCATTAGGAGAAATACCTAGTGTAGATGATGGGTTGATGAGTGCAGCAAATCACCATGGCACATGTATACCTGTGTAACAAACCTGCACGTTCTTACGTGTATCCCAGGGCTTAAGGTATAATAATAATAATAAAAGAAATGGAATGAGGAGATAAGACAATTAAAAGGCAGTTAAACCTTAAACAAAAGAGATGAATTTCTTCATAATTCTTGTTTATGTGAGTATTTTCTCTGCCCTTTCTTACCTTCCCTACCCACAGTAAGACAGAGAAGTAGTTTGAGTTATTTATTTTGCCAATAATTTTATATTCTGTTTAGGCTCTCATAAAGCTAATGCCAGCTAATACTCTCTAAAAATTAAAATACTTTATTACCAAAACCCTTTTTTCCAGCTATATTAATCAAATAGCAAAGTTATAATCCCCAAAATAGAAAGTCATTTCTTTTATAATACAGCACATCTCTGAATGAGCCATGTATTTTGTAAGGATAATCATCATTATCTATTCTACAAAAAACAAAATTTTATTTATTGTAATCATGAAAGATATTGTAATGGCCCAGGATGCCATGTAAAGGTACAGATCACTGGGCAGGAATATTACCAGAGTTTAATTGTTGAATTAAGAAGCCACTCAGGAAATGGTATTAGTAGGGAACAGAAGCCAGGGCAGAGCCCAGATTGAACACTCAGCAGCAATCCAAGTAGATAACAGAAATCTGAACTATTTTAAAGATCAAGAATTCAGTATGTTGAACACATTTTTTTCTCTCTAAAAATTTCAGTGAAACAGATACCTGTGCAAACGAATCACATCTTCTCCTTTCAAAGAGATTTTCCATTTTAAACCTCATATCTTAAATTGCTTTAACTCCTAAATGAGCAAAGAGCCTGCGCATGATATTTCCCTGTTCAACTTGGAGTAGAGATAATTCCCAAGTAATTAATGAAAAGGAAGTGACAAAGATAACCTCAGATGGCAGGTAAAACAAAAGTTACCCATGTTTTACATTTGAAATAAACATAAATTTAAATGATTATGAAAATTACATTTTAGAGAAACCGAGAAACTATTCCACCTCACTTTATCACATCAGTTTAATTAGGAGACAGATGCCCCTTTCTCACTTTTCATGAAACTAATATGAGTTATTGACTTGTATTTGCATGAAAACTATTTAACATGCAGAAATATTAAAGATTCGAGTGGCTCAAATTAAAGAAGCTGTTATGCAAAATAAATGTTTCCAATCCAAAATTTGAAAATTAATTGTCAAATAGTTCCCCACAGAAAACTGGGAATCTGTGTAAGTCAGCTATTCAAAGAGAAAATCGATGTAAATGTACAAGTGAAATTTACGTAGCAAAACTCACATAAAATGAACAAAATGGAAAGTATTGGCCACGGGTTTCGATTTCTTCATTATTAAAATGACCTTCTTTTAATCTATTAGAATTCTATGAGAAATATCACTACAGTAAATAAATTGTATCAAAATTATAAAATTTAAGTAATCATATTAAGTTTTTTCATGCATTTAAGCAATAGTGAATTTCCAAATATTGAGAGGTTGTAGTTTTTAAAAAGTTATTGCATATATATAAACACTTACTGTTATTTCCTTGCAGCAAAAATCTACATCCACCCCAACACCTTGAAGTTACTGCCTGTTAAAAAGTCACAAAAACATGAATAGGTTAATTTAAAATACAATAAAGTCTAAATTATAATAGCTAATAAGATTCTTTTATGTTCATAAATATTATAACTGTATTATCGTGGTTTTAGTTTATTTTCATAAATTAAAAACTACAAAAGGCAGTGAGAATTATTTCTCAATGTACATCAGAAATTAAAAATACTAAATACTACTGAGAAAAAAAGGAAAATTTAAATTACAGAAAAATAAAAATACCTTATTTGGAAAAAAGAATGCATTCATTTTTTCCCCATAATGTTTATAAATAACCTGATCATTGGTTTATATTGAGGGCATAAAGAAGTTTTAGTTTCATTCTCATTAGAGATTTATGTTTTAATGTTTATCCAAAATTGTCTTTGCTTCAACGAATCTTTCTTAATTCATCAAACTTGAAAATAAGCAAGAGAAAAAAATAATCAAAATCTAATTAGATCTAATCAAATTAGAGACACTATTTTTACTATTTTTGAAGAATTAGAAAATATATGCTGCAATATACAGGTCAAGTACATTATTTCACTCAATATTTGATCAATTTTCTGAAGAAAAAATAAATGATTTATCATGTATTTGATGTTGAGTAGTATCTGAATATTCAACCTGAAATAGAGAACTTAAGTAATTATCTAAATCACTCAGGCCAAAAGACCAATTTACAAGAATTACCCAGCTCAATGGGGCAAATATTATTGGAGGAATCTTTTTCTTGAATTATTTCCTAAATGCTAATTTTACTTTTTATGGTCGTAATGTACCAAATGCAGAAAGCAACAACATGGCTTGCATTAGACATCTAAAATCACAAATAAAATCACCTGAAACTATGCTTTAATAAAACAAATGTTTACTCTTAAGAGATGTTTTTATTTCTATGAAAATATCTAAAATATGCTCTAATTATATTAAGACTTGATTTGGACAGTAATATTATTTCATCGTAATTGTGCATTTTCATTTTGTCTCTATTCTTTTTAATTTCTGTTCCTCTCCCAGCTGATGTTAAGAGCACAAGGCAGCTATTGAAATCTTTTTCCAGTAATCTGTTTCAAACAGTTTTAAAAGGTACATCAGGCCAAAATATATTCTACTTTATACAATAGAAAAGGAAGTATTTAATTCAGAATTGGAACCATGTTATTTTAACAATCTTCTTTTTTTTTTTTTTGGCGGGAGTTGGGGGCGGTAATCAAAATCTGACAGCATTGGCAGGGCACAGTGGCTAACGCCTGTTAACTCCAACACTTTGGGGGGCACAAAGATCACTTGAGGCCAGGAGGCGAAATCCTGTCTCTACTAAAAACACAAGAATTAGCCGGACATGGTGGTGTGCACTTGTAATCCCAGCTACTCTGGAGGCTGAGGAATGATAATCGTTTGAACCTGGATGGTGGAGGTTGCAGTGAGCCAAGATCGCACCACTGCACTCCAGCCTAAGCAACGAAGTGAGACTCTGTCTCAATAACAGCAAAAAATCTGCTGATATAGTGTAACCTAAAATATTTTATACATTTATCTACTATGCTAATTTTTAAATCATGCAACTTGGATTTGAAGACATCAATATTTTTAAAAGAAAATAAAATGTTTTAAAATTTCTATAATAAATTTAAGAAGCAGTCTTTCACGATACAGGCAAAACAATATCAGATTTTAGAGTTTAAGAGTTATTTGCTCAAGAAAGAGATACCAAGGTAAATAATAACTTAGTTGGTTTATCATGAAGCCTCTTATTCAAAAAGCTATTAAATGGTCATTATTTTGAGACTAAATTTAGAGGACTTGAATAAAAATTAATAATCACTGACTTCTGCTCTTTACCAAAATGTTAGCATTTTGACAACATTTCCTATGAATCTCAAACTTCATTTTTATTAATGTAGGGCAACTCTTTAAAATCTATTGTTATAATTTTTTTTTTTTTTTTTTTTTTGAGACGGAGTCTCGCTCTGTCACCCAGGCTGGAGTGCAGCGGCGCGATCTCGGCTCACTGCAAGCTCCGCCTCCCGGGTTCACGCCATTCTCCTGCCTCAGCCTCTCCGAGTAGCTGGGACTACAGGCGCCCACCACCACGCCCGGCTAATTTTTTGTATTTTTAGTAGAGACAGGGTTTCACCGTGGTCTCGATCTCCTGACCTCGTGATCCGCCTGCCTCGGCCTCCCAAAGTGCTGGGATTACAAGCGTGAGCCACCGCGCCCGGCCAATATTTTTTAATTTTATAATTAAATTTTTATTTAATACATAAAAAGTATAACTTTTAAGTGAAAATGAAGCGATATCAAGTATAAAATATCTTAAAAGATACCTTATTTCTCTCCATAAAAATATTTTCTAGCTATATAGATTCCTGAGATATATAGTCTTTCTTTGGGACAATAGAGATATCATTTTAGAAAAATTTTAGTTTCTTAGTTTCACTATATAATTACATCTTTATTATTTTTGTAATTAAAAATATCTTCCTACTCCATGGAAATACTTTAGTACCACCCATGCTTTGCTGCTGTTAAGGCAATATAAGGTGTTCCATCTTGCTAGAGGTATTCGGAGAGTAGAAGCTACTACTAAATAGGAGGAAATAGGTAGTTCCTGATTTTTAGATTTAGATTGTACTCAGGTGGTTAAAGGAAGAGTAATCATGAAATAAAACACCCCCTACAGTGAAGTTCTTCAACATTCTCTATACTTCTATTTGTCACTAAAGGACTGCTTTTCCTTTGGTCAAATACCCTACAGAGGCACACTCTACTTGGTAACACTGTGTTGACCTATTATTGTTGAGCTATTTCAAGTTATAAAAATATTTCATTAAATGATGTATTATTTGAAAATGGCTGTCACAGAAGTTGGAATGGAGGCCCTAGGGCCCTGCCCTTTCCTCTCTTCATATTCCCTCCCAACCTGTGGTTTCAGAAGCCACCTTGATGAGACCTTGAGGTTTTCAGGGAGCAAAGTCCACTTCTGCATTTCCATACTTTTTCATTTCAAAACACGGGGGGAAGAAACATGAGAAGCTGTAAGTCTGCTGGGAAAAAAAGGGGGAAATACAAGAGAAGAAACAACGTAGAGAACTTGAGGAAAAGGAAAGGAAAGAGATTGGTTTTAGGCAAAGTTTGCAAAGTATATTCCAAAACTTTAGGAAACTGGTTGGGAAACACAACCCTGAAACAGATGCTTAAGAGAAAAATACTACAGATAAATGAAACCTTACAGACAACTTGTATATCTTCATTATTCCAGATGCTTTATGTGTGTGTGTGGGGGGGTGTTGTGTGTGTGTAGATATTATTTAAACCTGATTTTCTGATATGTTAGGTGATTTACAACATGATTCAGTTTGAGAATGATTTTAATACAGTTATATTCCAATGGTAAAAATTTTAAAATACAGGCTCGTTCCTAAAAAATCGAGGACATCTGGTCACCCTTCCTATATGTGAATTGCCTTAAAATTCTTCCACATCCTGGAATAATTTTCATAAACTACAGAGGTTAATATAGCATGGGAATTGATGCTTAAAGTAGAACTCTGTTCCTTAAAACGTGACTCTGGTCCCAAGGACAGTCATTATCCTTTTGGCATGTCTTTTATTGTTAAATCCACTAACATCTAATTACATTTGGAAGAAAAAAAGAAAGGAAAAAAAAAAATCATTCAAGTAGCTACTCTAGGATTCACACCCAAATACCCGGAGAGTATGCACAAGATTTTGGCTTTCTCTGATATTAATTCTCTTCTTTAGAATGTTTGGAAGTTCAGCACCAGATTCTGATTTCTGGCTTGCCAAAAGGCATGCTGGTTTCTTGGTGTGGTTTTCTAGCTCTTTTGCTATTAGTGCATAATTTGACAGTATGCTGCCACAGTAACAATTCATTAAGGGCTTTCAGTTTTGTTCTGCCAATGAGGATTTTTGGCTGCATGTAGCGCTAGCCTCTGAAGATTGGTCCATAATATTTGTCTTATAAAGCCTTGTCATCTCATAGCATGACTGATGCTACAAAATAATCCATAATGAGCCAGGTTCTCCCAGCGTGAGCTACTCCCTGAGTGTATGTTAGGCACTACTGGAAACCACATTAACTTCTTTATCATCAAACTTGGGTGCTTAAAATAGGCTGCATGAAAGTGGGTACATTACGCAGTCCCATATGGCACCACTGACTTGGGGAGTGGATTAGGAATGTAATCCCTAATGTTCATTTTCTACAATATCCCATTATGGGAAACAGAAAAAACACTTCCAGATTTTGACAATTGTTCTTTGTATAGTCATTTTCAAAGGCAAGGTTTGCTGGAAATAACTATGTGGTTGATAGAATAAAGCCAAAAAAAAATTCTTCATGTTTTTAACCAATAGTTTCCCATATGATTTCAGTGAAAAACAACATATCTTCTATCATTTTCAGCTATATTTTTACTACTACATCATTACATTTTGACCACATGTTCTAACTATTGGATTATTAATCCTTTTCTGTGGTGTGCAATGACAGTTAAAAATCCTATGAAATATTTTTATGCTGATAAGGTCAAAGTAATTTGGTCAACCCCCTTTGGGACTGGTTGGTTCCACAATGAAGAACTAAACTACCCTGGAATTCTTTCCTGTGGTTCCAGTGAGAGAATGAATCAGGGCAAGCCCAGCAAATACACTGGAAAATAAAGCATAGTATTCGATGAAGAGGGAAAATAAGCATAATCTTTATCTAGCACAGTGGTTCTCAACCAGGGGTGATTTTTACCCTAGGGAAAGTTTGGCAGTGTCTGGTCACATTTTTCAGCATCAACACCGGGGGTGTACTACTCATATTCAGTGGACAGGGGCCAGAGAGGCTGCCACAGATTCTGTAATACACAAGACAGCCTTACCCTCCACCCCCAAAACATGATCCAGTCCAAAATGCCAATAGTGTTGTGGTTGGAATGCCATGGTTTCGGTAACTCTCAAGGAGGACGAGAGAACACAAGCCATATTTTCCTACAGTTCAGTTAATCTGGCTCATAGGACAAAGAGGGCAAAATACATCTATAAGGAGTGGTGGCCTTAGGCTATGGGAAGGGCATGATATGAGATGCTCAGAAGAGGTAATCCATTGACTCTTCCCAGTAGATGGAGAAAAGGGAAGCCCAATGCCACCACTCTGTTTTGCAGTGGGGTGTCTAGGTGGCACTTTGAAAGGGCAAGCCACAAAGAAAGCCTTCGCCAGATGAGAAACATAGCTGCCAGCTACTGCAGAGAATCCATAGCTTCAAGTGCTCCGTGCTCCTTTAGTTCAGAATCACTTCTCAACATTTTTCCCCTTTAATGTATTACTTTGTTATCTTAGGCTGTCATTTATCATCCTTTTAACATTTTCCATAATCTACTAAGTTATTTTATCATCCCTTTCTGGGTTTATTTGAATTCTTACAAATCTTTCACACTAATAATCTTTCCTGCTTGTTCTGGGGACATGTAATCTATTTTTTCATGTAATCAGTTCCTTCTAATCCCAAAGTACATCGTTTTGGCCTTAGCATCATTAAGAAGAAATCTCAGAGAATAGGGCCTCTCTCCTGCTAAAAAGAGTATATGTAAAATAATAGCATTTCGATAAGAATATGTGGTATTGGCCAGGCACGGTGGCATATGCCTGTTATCCCAGCATTGTGGGAGGCCAAGGTGGCGGATCACCTGAGGCCAGAAGTACGAGACCAGCCTGACCAACATGGAGAAACCCTGTCTCTGCTAAAAATACAAAACTTAGCCGGGCGTGGTGGCGCATGCCTGTAATCCCAGCTACTCGGGAGCCTGAGGCAGGAGAATTTCTTGAACCCGGGAGGTGGAGGTTGTGGTGAGCTGAGATCTCGCCATTGCACTCCAGCCTGGGTGACACAGTGAGACTCCGTCTCAAAAAAAAAAAAAGTTGTATTTATTGTTTAGCTAACATCATGTTCTCTTTACTACTCTTCTTGGCTCTTCCACTCTTTCTTCTTACCTTCTTTCCTAATTCCAACATTCACCTACTGCCTCCCCTGTGCTCAGCTGCTAAAACACTAAAAATAAACAGAGTATAGTCCTTATCCAACACATGGAAAGCAGGCATGAACAGAACGCGGTTACCTCAACTGAGAGAGTGTAGGGATCAAATCTATCCAATATATTTAACAATAGAATAGGTTTTTTTTCTTCTATAAGAATTTGTAGGCTGTGCATGGTGGCTCATGCCTGTAATCCCAGCACTTTGGGAGGCCGAGGCTGGTAGATCACGAGGTCAGGAGATCGAGACCATCCTGGCTAACATGGTGAAACCCCGTCTCTACTAAAAATACAAAAAAATTAGCTGGGCACGGTGGTGGGCGCCTGTAATCCCAGTTACTCAGAAGGCTGAGGCAGGAGAGCCGCTAGAACCCAGGAGGCAGAGGTTGCAGTGACCCGAGACGGTGCCGTTGAGCTCCAGCCTGGGCAATAAGAGCGAAACTTCTTCTCAAAAAAAAAAAAATTATTTTTAATCTCTATAAAATAAGGGTCACTTTTCCATTAATATAATTTTATAAGTATATTTTTTAATTGACACAATTGCACATACTTATGGGGTTGTGATGTTTCTGTACATGTATACATTGTACAGTGACCAAATTAGGGTCAACACTTGTATACATGTATACTTTGTGTAATGGTCAAATCAGGATAAACATCATCTAAAACACGTATCATTTCTTTGTAGTAAGATCATTAAAAATCCTCTCCCCTGGGTATTTTAAAATATCCAGGGCTCCAGTGTGTTGTTGTTAACTATTCACCCTAGTGTTCAATAGGACATCAGAAATTGTTCCTCCCATCTAATTGTAACTTTTTACCTGTTGACCAGTCTCTCCTCATTACCCCCACTTTTACCTTCCCCCGGGCTCTGGTAACCACTCTTCTATTCTCTACTTCCAGGAGATTAACTTTTTAGGTTCCACATATGAGTGAGATTCTGTGATATTTGAGTTTCTGCGTCTGTTGTCTATCACTTAATATAATGTCTTCCAGGTTCATCCATATTGTTGAATATGACAGGATGCCATGCTTTTTATGGCTGAATAGTATTCCACTGTGTATATAAACCACATTTTCTTTATCCACTCATCTGTTGATAGACACAAGTTGATTCCATTTCTTGGCTATTGTGAATGTTGCAATAAACATGAGAATGCAGATATCTCTAAGTACTGTTACATTTCTTTTGGATATATACTCAGTAGTGATCTCTAGATCATAGGGTAGTTCAATTTTTTTTTAGGTAGATGTTTGGTTTTTAATGTTTTTTATTTTATCTTAATAGATGTCAAAGTAGGAAATTATATGGATTTTTACAATATGAAAAAATGAGAATGTATATCTAATATTGACTATTCAAATTCAAGAAAATTATACTTCAATGGAAAGCAATACAAACTTTGGAATACATGTTTCATAGTACTATAAAAGCTGCTTTTCTCTAATGAAATAAATGTAGAGATTGCTCATTTAAAAAATAAAAGTTTAACATAATATTAAAAGAGAGGAACAAAGTTGAAGCACTAACACTACCTTCAAGACTTACTATAAAGCTACAGTAATCAAGACAGTGTGGTATTGGTGAAGTAATAGACAAATAGATAAATGGAACAGAACAGAGATCCTAGAAATAGATCCACAGAAATATATTCAAGTGATCTTTGACAAAGAAGCAAAGGCAATACAATGGAGCAAAAAAAGTCTTTTTAAATAAATGGTGCTGTAACAACTGAACATCCACATGCAAAAAAAAAAAAGTATCTAGAAATAGACCTCACATTCTTCACAAAAACTGACTAAAAATGGAATTCAGACCTCAGTGTAAAACGAAAAACTATAGAAAATAACATAGGAAAAAATCTAGATGACCTTAGGTTTGGCGATGACTTTTTAGATAAATCATGAAGGCAAAATCTAGGATTGAAAGAATTGGTACACTGCATTTCATTAAAGGTAAAAATGTATGCTCTCCATAAGACACTGTCAAGAGAATAAAAAGGCAAGCCACAGACTGGGAGACGATATTTGCCAAAGATATATCTAATACAGGAGTTATCCAAAATATGCAAAGAATTAGTAATACACAACAGCAAGACAAAAGAAATTTTATTAAAAAATGGGCCAAAGACCTTAAAAGACACCTCACCAAAGAAGATATAGTGATGGCAAGTAAGCATATGAAAAGATGCTCAACATCGTATGTTGTCAGGGAAATGCAAACTGAAACAACGATAACAACAAAACAATGAGATACCACTACACACCTACTGGAATGGCCAAAATCCGGAACACTGACAACACCAAATGCTGGGAAGCATGTGCAGCAACAAGAACTCTCAGTGCTGGTGGAATGCAAAATGGATCAGCCACTTTGAAACGTAGGCGACTAGTTTCTAACAAAACCAAATAAATTTTTACCATACAATCCAGCACTGATACTCCCTTTCCCAAAGGAGCTGAAAACTTATGTTCATACATGTACACGGATGTTTATAGCAGCCTTATTCATAATTGCCAAAACTGGGAGGCAATTAAGATGCCCTTCAGTAGGTAAATGCATAAATGGACATGGTACTTCCACAGCCACTGGAATACTATTAAGAACTTTTTTTTAAAATGCTCTATGAAACCATGAAAAGACATGAAGGAATTTTAAGTATTTATTAATAAGTGAAAGAAACTCATCTGGAAAGTCTACACAGTGTGTGATTCTAACCATATGACATTCTGAAAAGACAGTGAAATAATCAGTGATTGCCAAAAGTTGCAGGGCGAGAGGGATGAATAGGTGGAAGATGGGATTTTTAGGGCTGTGAATCTACTCAGTATGACACTATAATGGTGGACACATGGCATTATATCTTTGTTCGGACCCATAGAATATATAACACCAAGAGTGAAGGCTAATGAAAAGACTTTGGGTGACAATGATGTACTATTGTAGGTGCATTGCAACAAATCTATTACTCTGGTGGGCAATGTTGATAATGGGGGAGGCTCTGCATGTGTGGAGGCAGGGCTATATGGAAAATCTCCATTTCTTCCATTCAATTTTTCTGTGAACCTAAAACTATTAAAAATATAGGACACAGTGGGCACAGTGGCTCATGCCTGAAATCCCAGCACTTTGGGAGGCTGAGGCAGGAGAATCACTTGAATCTGGAAGTTTGAGACCAGCTAGGAAACACAGACCCCATCTCTACAGAAAAATTTTAAAATTAGCTGAGCCTGGTGGCACATGCCTGTAGTCCTAACTACTTAAGAGGCTGAGGCAGGAGAATCACTTGAATCTGGAAGTTTGAGACCAGCTAGGAAACACAGACCCCATCTCTACAGAAAAATTTTAAAATTAGCTGGGCCTGGTGGCACATGCCTGTAGTCCTAACTACTTAAGAGGCTGAGGCAGGAGGATGGCTTGAGCCCAGAAGTACAAAGTTACAGTGAGCTGTGATTGCACCACTGCACTCCAACCTGGGTGACAGAGCAAGACCCTGTCACTAAATATAGATAGACTATATGTATATAGTCTATTAAAAAAAGGAAACTCGAAGAAATGTGGTAATTTATATTAATCAGTAGTACATTGTTAAATAATGAGATTATTTTCCATTTAAAAAAGAAATATAATTTTTAAAGTATTAAAGATTTAAAGTAATAATTTCTACTCTGATGATATCCAAACATTCACAATGATATCTATATAAGGGTATATAACTTGATGTAATAAGTAAAATATACAAATATAAATTAATTTCAAGAAATAAAACAATTTTCTTCTAAGTTATGAAAAAAAGAAAAGTGATCTGTCAGTCTTTTAATCAAAAACATCCAAAATATTCAATACTTGTCAATGACACTATATTAATGAGGTAATTTTAGAATGTCTAGAACTAAAAGAAATGAAATGTCAATGACCAATGCTATCTGATGACAATCATCATTATTAATGAGGGAGGTAGGATGGTCAGACACTAATCCCATGGATTCTAGAATAAGATTCAGGTTTGGATTTACAAAGGTAGGAAAGATGCTGTCTATCATCTTGTGTCCTCATCATTATAAACAGGAATTACACTTTTCCTACTCATATGGTTGCCCTGGGGATTATTCGAGGAAATAGAAAGAAATCACTTAGAACAGATACTGTCACAGAGTCTGCATTTTGACAAATACCATTAGCACTTTTACTAATACATTTTTAAAATCATGAAAATGTTCCATTAAAAACTTAACCTAAGAGCCGGCGCCAATACACAAAGTAGTACAGCCTGGATTACACGCACTGCTTTTTAGCTGAATGGCATAGAACAAGAGTCCTTTCTCGGACCATAATCATATCTAATCGCACTTCCCGGAACTCAAACACATCACTCCTAAATTGAGGAGGTTGGACTAAATGATTCTGTACTTTGGCAATATCAATGAGAGTCAAATTATAATTTGGCTATCAAGGCTTATCTCCTTTATAGGACAGTAAGCTCCTGCAGGGTCAGACACAGTTTTGTACTTTTTTTTTTTTTTTTTTTTTGAGATGGAGCCTTGCTCTGTTGCCCAGGCTGGAGTGCAGTGGCACAATCTTGGCTCACTGCAACCTCCAACTCCCAGGTTCAAGCGATTCTCCTGCCTCAGTCCCCCAAGTAGCAGGAATTACAGGGGCACACCACCACGCCCGGCTAATTTTTGTATTGTTACTAGAGATGGTGTTTCACCACATTGGCCAGGCTGGTCTTGAACTCCTGGCTTCAGGTGATCCACCTGCCTCGGCCTCCCAAAGTGCTGGGATTACAGATGTGAGCCACTGCATGTGGCCTGTACTTCTGACTCTACAACTCTCAGAGATAGAGTTGCCTACAGGAAATAATATGATTTTAGAAATAATAGAATTAACTATTGGACATTCACTACATGCTAGATGTTGGGTGTCAAATATGTGCTAGACAGAGTGCTGGGTACAAAAGTGAGTCTTAAAATGTTAAGCAGCTTACCAACTTAAAATTGTAGTGAACCCACCAGCAACTATTAGGAACTGGAGTCAGGTCCCCCAAAATATTTTCCAGGCCTGAAATTGTGTTTTTATCAAATATCCCCATGATGTGAAAAGTACATTCTAAGGAAATCCCTAGATTGTATAATTTTCATGAATGTTTTAAAAAAATTAATGAAGATTAATTTTGTAACTTTGTGGCATTTAGGCCTATTTAAGAAAAAAACAATAACAAAAGTGATAGCCAAGCAACATTTACAAGAGTACTTTTCAAGAAAGCTACACTCACTCTGATTGTGATGTAACAAAATGAGTTATCATGATCATACCAAAATGAAGTGAATAATTCTCCCAATTCTAAGAAGTTTAAAATTAAAAAGTCAATGCTGTATAAAATTCAGGAAAATGTGAATTTCCCTGCTGAAGACATAGAAGTATTTGTAACCTCTCAAAAAGCCTGTGGAAAAAAAATAGAAAGAATGAATAAGACCTAGTATTTGCTAGCACAGCAGGGTGACTATAGTCAAAAATAATTTAATTTTCCATTTAAAAATAATTAAAAGAGTATAATTGGAATACTTATAACATAAAAAATTGATAAATGTTTAGGTGATGCATACTCCATTTACCCTGATGTGATTATTACACATTGTATACCTGTATCTAAATATCTCATGTAACCCATAAAGATATTCACCTATGTACCCACAAAAAGTAAAAATTAAAAAAAATTTAAAAGAGCCTGTGAAGTTGGAAGAGAACCAATTTTAAAAAGAAAGACAAGATTCTATCAAAATGGAAAACTCTATGTGTGTCAGCATCTAACACCTCTGTATTCTACATTTCAAGTAGCTCAGCCTACAGGGCTCCAAAATTCATGGGTGGAGCTACTTATGCCTCCAATGGGATTGTTCTGACTGCAGGAAAGAAGTTCTGTGAGTTCTGTTCCCTGAGTATCACTGTCAATAGAGACTGCCATATTGTTAAGGATGCTCTAAGTTGTGATCTCAAAAAGATAATATCAGTTCTCACAATTAGTAGAACTATTAGAGAAGGATAACATTTCTAGGTCTAATTGAATATTTACTATAATAAAGAAACACTACTTGGATACAACATGGTGACATTAAACATCATTGGGACATCTGAGTGGATCACAATGTAGGAAGTACTAAAAGACTGTCTCAGAAGTAGGAGGTAGTGCCGTTAGGGCATAATAGAGGATGCCCGGTCCATTTGGCTCTAAAATGATCACTCCCTTGAATCTATAGCTTATCTATTCCTAATGAAACCAAATCCAAATTCCTCAGTGAGGATCTTGATCTTCTTTAACAAGCAATTCAAATCTGAGTCTCTCCAACATCACCCCTAATCAATTCATGAAAGGCAAGACAGAAGTGACAGAGGGGAAAGAACATTATTGATGTATTCAATTTCCCTCTCTCTAGCCAGACTCAGTCTGAGAATTATCCAAAATAAAGGGCTCTCCATTTTAAAAATCTCAAAGAAATATTACATAAACTATCATAATAATCTTTGATGAAGGGGCTTTTTGTGGCAAAACTTGTTCATGTATCTTACTTAATGGCTTTGGCTTTGATTTAAATCCCCTCTTGTCACTGTGAAGTCATAACAGCTAACTGTAGCTGACTGCTCTACAGTGTGCAACCTAAGGATGCCTTTAATTAAAGCTGTGGCATCAAGAAGATACAGATTCATGGGATCTGATCTGGTTTGGCCACTCCATAAATGTCGGGCCTTGGACAAGCCCCTTAATCCTAATGACTCTCAGGTCCCTCATCTACAACATATTTATAACTACCTTCCTGTTTTGAGTTTTAGAGGAAAAAAAATTTGAGTATAACTCATGTTTCACCGCCAACCATATAGAAGGTGTTTAGGAATTTGTTCCTATGAGTAGTAGTAGCAATAGTAATTGTACAGCGTTTTTCCTGGTAGGATACATTCCAGGACCCCCAGGGGATGCTTGAAACCATGGTTAGTACCCACCCTTACATATTCTATATCTTTTCCTATACATACACACTATGAGAAAGTTTAATTTAGAAATTAATCCCAGTAATAGATTAACAATAAAATGGAACAATTATCACATACTTCAATAATGTGGTATCTCATTTCTCCTCTCTCTCTCTCAAAATACCTTATTGTACCGTACTGCGGCTAACTGAAACTGAGGTTTCAGTGGATAAAGGGAAACAATTGTAATAATTATCCATAATGGTAGTGATTATTAGTAGTAATAACTTTAGTACTTCAAGGCGGGGAAGAAAACCCTGCAGACCTCTGAGAAAGCAGAAGAGGGCAGCAGTCCTGTGAGTAGAATGTATGAGTGCTACTGAAGAGACGCAGGCACAGGACAGGGCGCCATGATGTCAGCAACACAATTTTATGTGTCAATCAATGTACCTGGGTCATGGTGCCCAGATATTTGGTCAAACACGATTTTGGGTGTTTCTGTTAAGGTGTTTCTTGATGAGATTAACCTTTAGATTGGTGGATTTTGAGTAAAGAAGATTGCTCTCCATAATGGGAGTGACCCTCACCCAATCACTTACAGGCATTCATAAAATAAAGACTGAACTTCCCTAAGCAAGAAGGAATGTTTCCAGCACACGGTCTTTGGATTTAAACTGCAACTCTTCCCTGGGTCTCCAGCCTGTCATCCTACCACATCAGATTTTGAGCTTGCCAAACCTCCACAATCCTGTGAGCCAATAATTTAAATCTCTCTCAATCTCTTCTCTGTGTATGTGTGTACAAACACACACATGCATACATATTCTAACATTTTGTTGATTTTGTTTCTCTAGAGAACCCTAACTAGTACCGTCACTAAGGCCAAACAACAAACTTGAACCAAGAACAGAAATAATCAGGCTCTCTAATGTTAAAACCATGAAACTTGCTGTAAGATGACAGTACGTATTATCTGGTATGTAAGTTTCAAGATCAGCTGTGTCATTTGTCCTTCAAAGTTAGGTAAATGATGTATCATTACGGAAACCACTAACAAAAGCAAGAGAAAGAGGAATTAACTGTTAAACATCTATCCTGTAGGACGAAAAAAGATAAACTCTTTACAATATGAATATTGTGGCTTTAAAGTTCTCAATAGAGAAATAAATCTAAATAATTTGTCCCTGCTAAAGAATGGGAAAAGCACATAGTGCACAGCCATTAGCATTAAAGAGTGGAAATAAATAGAAGGCAAATGTTATACTAAATCTTCCATTTTATGTTGTTCACACAGACATTTTTAATAAAAAAAGAATCATACCAAATACAACAATATTGCACAAAATGAATTTCCCTGCCCTTTTCTATTTGGATGTTTACATAAATTTTGTTACTTATTTTGATATTAAAGACTTAAAAATAAATACTGTGAAGCAAAATAATAATTCCAATTAAGTGCTTCCAAATTCATTCTCAGATACTCTAATGCATCCAACACCACATAATGAGAAAAAATGAGAAATTTAACCACACATCCTTAACCTTTTATTCCCACGAAAATTCACATAAAGCCACTGTTGGAAGGGAAATGGCAACACTTGAATAGGCTATCAAGGGGGTATAATTCTATTAAAAAACTTTTAAAATGTACACAGAACTAAAAAAGAAACCTATTTAATACCACATTGACTACATTGCAGTTAAGGCTAGGTGTGCTTAGAAACTATGGCAATGGGCATGTTGATATACGTTAATTATTATTATATTACCTAATAAGTTCCTTAATTTTAGGCAATATTTATAGGATGGAAGAATTATTTATGCTTAGGTATATCAAATGTTGAATCTAGTTTTAGCAATTGGAAGATATTATCATTTAAATCAAAGCTTGTTTGGAGTTGAAAGTCATTTTGCAATCAATACTTTTACTCTGAACATTGAGGACTTTTACATCTTCCATAGAAATCTGAGGTCTATGCCACAATAGAAACTTCTCTAAAATAATTGATCAATTCTTCAGCAACTGAATGCCATTGAATAGAACTGAGGTACATCTACTTAATTTAAAATAATCATAGAGCAACATTTTAAGATGTTCTTAAAGAATTAACACATATCAGATTCAAAAACCACTCTAAATCGTAAGAAATTTAAGAGTAAATAGAAAAATAAGATCTATTGTATAAATGTATAAACATTCTACATATGGACTTAAAAATAACTGCAATTCTCTTGAAAAGATTGTTTAGATTTGCATTGTTCAGATTTAACAGTCAAAAGAAAATAAAGAAGTTCATCTTCTTTGGGTAACGTCAGTTTTAAAAATCAGTTTTTGGTCCCTTAGGTAATGAAACTGTCTTAAAGTCTAAAACAAATTTCTAATTTAAAAACAAGTACGTGGACAGTTTTGTACTCTGAAGTGCTTATAATGATGCTTTTGTAAACAAAGTACTATAACAAATGGAGACTGTTTTATTGCCTTAGGATTATTCTTTATCTACTACTGCACAAATATGCTGCCAAGTAGCAACTTCACAAGGGTAGAGGCAAAATTAAATGCCTACAATTGCCATTAGCAATTGTGAACAATTATTAATCTGTCTAGAGGAAACTAATGGACATGATTAGAGAAACCAAAAGTCTTCATCTTATGGAAATCAATAGCGTAGATATATTTCCATCAGATAATGAATTACAGACTCGTGAGCTGAAGATTAAGGATGCCTTAGTGTATATTCTGCCTGTACCTATCAATTGTATGTCTCTCTCTCTCAATCTGGTTTATACCAATACTATATCATAGCTAACTATCTCTTTATTTTCAAAAATTATTGAGACACTACATAAAAGAGATGGAAAGTAAATCTCTGTTTAGTTTCCTTTGGAACTATAAAACAAATCAGCAACAAAGGAATTATTGCTAATTTATATCAAATAAGGTGATTGGCAAATGAAAACTCTTGTTTTTAAAACACCCAGGACATGGGTGCAGCAATATTAGCTCAAAGAAAAGGAGTTATCATTATTATGCACCGTAGATTATCTACATATACATATAAATAAACATAACCAGAGTGTATTTGGAGAAACTCATAATAAACAATGTTTCATAAAATCACAAAATAGATTGGTCGTGCCTGATCCCATTTTCAAATACAGATCTAACCTAAATCCCAATAAAAACATGAATACATTAAACTTTTATGCAATTGCCTTTTATTAAATGTCTACCAGAGTCTGGTTAATTCAGATTAGAACTTAATTGAAAATCTTTTATAGTATGCATATTTTATGTCAGATTAGATATATACAGAAACTCACGAGAAAACAGTTCACAGTAAGAGGAGAATTCCTGGAGAAAATGTAGGAAGGGGAGAGGGCACCTTGGTCTCCACTCAAAGATATTCAATTACAGAAGAATGAAAGGACTTCTGTTGTAGGCAATTTACTTCTACGGTTGTATCTATAAGGAGGTTTTAAAGTGTGATTCCAGTGTACTCCTCTCTAAGAACAGTAAACTTCTACTAGCTCTCACATTCCCAGAGGAATATGGAAACCCAAAAGACTGATTTGAACTAAAGTTGCTCATACAGATTTGGTTAAAGACGGCTTTTCTTCATATATTGCAAAGTGTTGGGTTTAATAATGTAAAATCTCTGTATCTACAGCTCTTGGGTAATAATTTTTTGTGCTGAAATCCACGAGCTGAGTGCAGTGACAGAAAAGTAGGAGAGAGATGTGGAAGTAAGTTTATCACATCAGAATCTATTACACTGGCAGCTTGATGGTTAACAGAGTAAATTCATGTGGTCATGACACTGCTCTTCAGACCCAATGGTGGGAGATGCTCCCCACTTATCTCAAAGATAACTTAAAGAGTTACCTTTAAAGAGGCACTGTCTCATAGATGAAGGAACCTAGGGATGGGGGCAGGGTATCTGTTCAGTTCTCAGTTAATAATGACATTTCCACAATTTTATCTCACTGGATGTCACTTGCCTCTTCCATAAAATCAGGATAATACAACTTGCCCTGTCCACATGGTACTTTCCTAAAACCAAAGATGAGGCTGCTTTTGACTGCTTTAGCAAGTATAAAGTAATAAGCAAATAGATAAGAATTATCTTGGTAGAGGCCTGAATATAGAGGAATAGCAAAGATTGTTGGTTTATGCAAATCGTAACTACTATTTTTAACATGTTTGAGACTTCGAGGGCCTAGTCACCTTCAGGCGATATTCTCACCCCTTTGTCACATAATCGTACTGGCTGACATACTGATGAACAGGCCTTTTCAGACTCATTATAATGATGATGTCTGTTTCTGCAATGTGGAACAATCTGCACTTCATGCCAGACTGCAGCAACTGCCACTACCTACTACACAAGGAACTAAATCAGCTTAAAATTCCCCCCAACACCATGGAGGGAAACTAATGATGTATGCAGGGAAACATTTTGCGTCTCTGGAGCACTGGTGATGTTCTTTTCAGTGCCATCCGCCCTGCGTGCTGATATGATGATAGCTGTCATTCAACTCCCATCATTTACAATTTTGATTCGAAACACTGTAGTAGGAAAGATAACGTCTCTCACATTTGTCCTCTGGCAAACTTTCTACAAAATTCATAGTGGAGCAAAACTGGGAGGAGGGACCATGACTATCTCAATGACCCATAGTCCCCAGGCTCTAAG
The DNA here is from genome assembly GCF_028878055.3 of Symphalangus syndactylus. NCBI lineage: Eukaryota > Metazoa > Chordata > Mammalia > Primates > Hylobatidae > Symphalangus > Symphalangus syndactylus. The sequence goes on along the minus strand of NC_072426.2, from coordinate 154,029,190 downwards.
AACACTTTTGTCCTTGAGAATATTTGTCAGAATATTTTAGAGGAAATGGCTAAGCAGAATGGACTACATTCAATATATCTTATCACAGTGTTTTCTGCTCTAATATAAAACATGATCAATGCCTATACAATCAAATCACACTGTTATCATTTTTTGTCTCCATCTCAGATCTCTACATGTTTAATTACTTTCTTGTCTCTGCCTGAATAGATGCTCCATTCATAAAAGAGTCTTTCCACTCTTAGATGTCACAATCTTCTCTATTGCTGTGACTGCTAAACCAACAAATATTTGAGGCATGACTTTATACTATGCTGCTTCCACTTTTTAAGAATTTGCTCACTACCTCGAGACTGTCACTAACACATGACAGGCCTTTATGCCAGGGACAAACAGTGCTCTGCACAAAAAGATGTGATAGAAAATTGTCCTAATTGTTATACAAGTCCACAATGCTTATGATGTAATGGTGCTCCTTAGATTTGGCAGTGCACAACCTGCACAAACATAAACAGCGATACTGGGAACAGGAAGAAAAGAGGAATCAAACATAACTCTTTGGCCTGCAGCCTGAGTGGCTAAAACAAAGGTATTGCTGTTAACAGAGAGAGACAGTAATCAGGAAGAGCTGCTTGGAGGTTGGAAGATAATGAGTTCAATGCTGGTGAAGTTAGTTTTGTAAAGCATTAGAATATCAAAATAGGGAAGTCCAGTATGCTGAATTAAGCTCCAAAAAGGGGAAAATATTAGAAGCAGAGGTAAAGATTTTGGGTATGGCTGTATTAGGTATATTTAAGCAAAATGAGTAAAAAAAAAAATAGCTCAAAAAAGAAACTAAAAGAAGAACCTTGCTAAGTCTGTCTTACTGAACTATGGAGGAAATAACAGGATTATTAAGAAGACTCCTGCATACAATTGCACTGTTGTGCACTGAGCAATGCTGAGGAGTGTCAGCCACAGCACAGTTATCAAACGACACGATGGTAAGATATTGGATAGACCAGAAAATTATGCAGAAAATGATAAGATCTTGAGCAAAGGAGCTCTCTAATTCACAGAAAAGAGTAACAGAATGGCAATGGTGCGGCTCTGAAGAGATGTCAAGATACATTAATTCTTTCAAAATTTTTAACTCTATTCTCAAATAATCTTAAAGTAAAACTCTGAATAGGCCACCTTCTGTGAGCAACCTTTAAAAAACTCTTCAGTGGATTTCCATACACCAAATAAAGTCCAAACTCTTTAGAGTGACATTAAGGACCCTCCACAGTATTGTCCTGTAAGAATAATACAAAACAGACTTGTCATCCTCCACCAAATATACCCTATGCGTTCCCGATTTCTAGGCATTGTCCATGCTTAATCAGAGTGTACTATTATAATCAGTTTGCAGATAATATAATTGAAGTTCAAGCTATGTAATTTGTCCATATTATACATTTCCAAAGTCCATCTTCTTTGTCACCAGGATATGCCACTCAAGTTGAGAATCTATGTAGTACTCATATGTGTAGAACATTACCTACAATGCCTTGCATAGTTGTGAAATGAGCTGTTTTATATCAACTAATGTATTTCAGCATTCTAAATGTGTAATCATTAAATATTTTAATACTATTATTCTTATTCATTAGCTTATTCTAAAATAAGGCCTCTGGTCAAAGAAAAGTAAATAATCTGTTGTTATAATTTTTAGACATGACGTAGTGCTACCATAGTATAAAATTATGACTACTACTGAAGATATTTCTTCTCTGCCCATGCCTATAAGCAGATTAAAGCTTCTAGGATGCAAAATCATCTCTCATTTGTCATTGTTTAAAATGATGCATGATGGAGCAACAGGAATTCTCATTCATTGCTAATGGCAATGCAAAATGATACAGCCACTTTGGAAGAAAGCCTTAGTCTACAAAGCTAAACATAATCTCATCCCATGATCCAGCAATCTTTGCTCCTAGGTGTTTACTGCACTGAGCTGAACACTTATAATCTACACAAAAACCTGCATATAAATGTTTATAGATTTATGCATAGTTGCCCCAAATGGGAAGAAATCAGGATGTCTGTCAATAGGTGAATGGATAAACAAATCATGGCACGTCTAGACAATAATTCAGACATATTATTCAACAGTCAAAAGAAATGACCCATCGAGCCACAAAAAATCATGGAGGAACCATCACTGCATATTGCTAATGTGAAAAGAAGTCACTCTGAAAATACTACACTCTATGATTCCAACTCTGTGACACTCTGGAAAACACAAAACTATAAAGGGTAAAAAGATCAGTGGTTGCCAGGATTGAGGGGAATATGAGGAGTGGATGAACAGGTGGAGTAGAGGGGATTTTTAGGAGATTGAAACTATTGTGTGATACGGTAACAGCAGTTGTATGACATTATGTATTTGGCAAAACCCATGGAACTACACAACACAAAGGGTGAAGCCTAATGTACACTATAAATTTCCATTAGTAATAATTACATTGGTTCATCAGTTGTAAAAAAATGTACCACGCCAATGTGTGATATTAATAACAGAGGAAACTGATGGGGAAGAGAGAGAGGGAATGATATATATTGTGTTCAATTGTTCTGTAAACCTAACATTACTCTAAGAAGTGAAGTCTATTGACTTTAAAATATGCAATATTTAAATTACTGAATATATAAAAAATCCATTAAACAGTAAAAATTTTTTACAGGATGGACAAAGCACAGAGGACAATGATACTTGCCACAGTAATGATCTCTCTCACTACTTCCTAGACACCCTCTCCTACTGCCCCGTCAAATGAATGATGCCTCTTACTCCCCTGCTAACGGAAGCAAACACAACCTCTCTAACAGAGACCTACTTTCCCCTGAGCCTCCAGATCTCCTCAAGATACTCCTCTTGAAGTTACTTCACTTACCAAAATTCACCTTCAAAGAGCTTACTGAATTATCAAAATGTTCCCAGAGGCCATGGTATGTAGATGATGGTGGAAAGCAAGCACCAAACAGGATTGCTTTGTTAATCAGCACTTCACTGTAGCTTCTTTTTAATGTTCTCCTCCTTAACGCTTTAAGGATTTTACACCACATTTAGTTATTTTCCTTATTACTTCTTATGGCTGGTGGCAAGAAAACTTAAAAAATAAGTATATAAGGATTTCTTTACCAACTAAGACTATTATATCCTAAGTTTATTAAACCACATAACAATTAGTTCCTCTGCAATAATTTATAGTTAATTTTCTTAGATTGTTTCTAACCCACAGATGTATTTCTTTTACTTAGCTTGTCTTACACTGATATTTGTTTGTCTTACTCACCTGGGAGATCTGGGTTGCCAGTTTCTCATGTCTAAGAATCTTACTCCTTACCTTACTCAGAATTTTCTAAATCTGTTTTCTTCATATCTCATATGTGGTTTTGGAATCGTTAAGAACAAAAAAATCATTCCACTACTCTTTGTCTACTACTAAAGTATGAGAAATAGTTTTCAATCACTTTGGACTATTTAATCATATTGTATGATTAAATGGGGAGGAGTATTGTATTCACAAGGACAAGATCACCAGTTTGATTACTTAATTTCACATGCACAAAAGTTATTTTCCACCATCAAGTATTAACCCTGCTCTCAGATGTCACTGACACACAGCCCACCAGGTGGCCATACAGGGCATTTGGCTGGGCTCATTTAAAAGTAATGGCAGTAGAAAAAAAGGCAAGACATTGTGTATGTCCTATGTGAGTCACACATAAACCAAGAGCCCTTCCAGGATGCCAGATATTTCTGGACAAAGCTAAATTATGGAGAGGCCCAATGACATAGGAGAAAGATTAACACTTTCGTAAAACACAAGTACCCTGCTAAGCTCGAATTCCAGCTTTGTCACTTAGTTGCTTTGAGAGCTTGAGAAAGTGACGGTTTCTTGATTTCACATTTCCTCATCTCTAAAATACGGATAGTATCATATTTTACATAGTGGTCTAGAAATATTTTCTAACTCAGTTGACTAGCCAACATGAATATTTAATACATGATACTATTAGTAGTGGCGGTCGTCATGACCAGTGCTACAGTTTGGATGCATGTGTTCCTCCAAAATTCATATGTTGGAACATAACCCCCAAGGCGATAGTGTTAAGAAGTAAGGCCTTAGATGATTAGTTGCCATGAGTGCTCTTATATCTCCATGAGAGATTAATGTCCTTATAAAAGGGCTTGATGAAGCAATTTTGTCCCCTTTTGCCCTTCCGTCCTTCCCCCATGTGAGGACTCAGTAGGCAGGGCCACCTGTGAAGCAGAGAGCAAGGCTTCGCCACACCCCAAACCTGCTGGCACCTTGGTCTTCAACTTCCCAGCCTCCAGAATCATGAGAAATACATTTCTATTCTTTATGCATTACCCAGACTAAGGTAGTTTCTTACAGCAGCACAAATAAACTAAGACAATGAATATTCTTATTCTATCCTGAAACCTAAATTCCCAACTGGATTTCCTAAGTTCCACCCCTTTTAGGATCTTCTCACCATCATCACTTTTGAGAACCACATCATGAGTGGGAGTATTAAATCCATTAGCACAAGTCTAAAATCTTCTTTTGGTAGGAGATTCATGGTTCTGTAGTTCATAGATTTGACAGGACAGAGTTTTATCCATCAGTATGAGATGAGTTGTTTCAAAAGTTTCTTAGAAATTAACCATCTGAGGTGCTGCTTTCTTTAAAAATGGGCTCTAAGTATGACACCCCAGTTTAAAACGGTACCCTTCAAACTGGTGCTTGAAGGTAGAACAAACAAATTTAAGGTCACCATATCTGCAAGTAAATGTTTTAGATTCCCTTCAGGCTTCCCCATTCCTGATAAAATCCCATCTCAATAATTATTCTACAGCTGCTTCTATCATCTTGGAATTAATCTTAATTTCCATTATATACTTTATATATAAAACATACACATATACACATTATATATAAAGCTTTCTTAATTAGTGTGATAAAAATGAACATGGAATAACAGGTAGATACATATAAAACATTTTATGCTATCTGTAATGAATCATTAATCATATTGATGTTGCATAACAAATTTTATTTAATCTTTCTGCTTGAAGTGTAACTTTCTTCTCAAGGACAAGACTCTCAGATCCTTTTTCCTTCATGCTGTGCTGCAAAAAGCACAGACACTGTGTTCATACAGTTCTTTCCTTGAAGTGCAGCTCCCTCATTTACTGGCTGTCTGATGTTAGCAAGTTGCAGAAAGTCTATGAAGTTCAGCTTTATACTTGAAGTGTTGTGAGGATCAAAGGAGAAAATGTATTTAAGACACCAAGCATATTCAATGTACTTAATTCTTGGTGGTTATTACTGTATTCTGGCTTAATCTCCAAGTTTATTATCCATGTCAATATTCACCTTGACATTAGGAAAAGTGTGTCCACTGACAAGGAATCATAAGATGAACAAAATATGCCTCTTGATGGTGTAGCCATTGATGATGTGGGTCAGAATTCCAAAGATGACTCCCCAATATTCCTGTCTTCTGGTGACTGAAACACTAATCTATGCACTGCAGAGGTTCTGTTGTTGTAATTAAAGTCCCAAATCAGGTTGCTTTAAAATACGATGATTAACTGGCATGTGCCTCACTTGAGCACACACATCCTTTAAAAGGTGATGACAGTGGCAGGATGGGAAGTCAGGAAGATTCAAAGCATAGGGAGGATTTGACGTGCCATTGCTGGCTTTGAAAATGGAAGACCCACAAGCCTGAGAATACAGGTGGCCTCTAGAAGCTGACAACAGCTCCTGGTCAATAGCCAGCAAAGAAACAGGGACCTCAATCCTACAGCTGCACATAACTGAATTCTGCCGACAACTGAATTGACTGACTCTTCTCCAGATTCCCAGATAAGAACTCAGGCTAGCCAAACCCCTGAGTGTGGCTATGTGAGAACCTAAGCAGAAGGTCCAGGACTTCTGGACTTCTGATCTCTAGAATCGTGAGCTAATAAATGGGTGCAGTTCTAAGCTGCTAAATATGGTAATATGTTAGGCAGCAATGGAAAACTAAGACAGTCATGTTCTTTTCAGTTCTCGTGCTTTCCATGGCATAATCTCTGCTTTATTTAAGTACTCAGTAAAGGTTTGCCCATGACATGTTGAACTACTTCTAAGACATTCGTACTTATCTTTTAAGAAAAGATTCCTTTTCATTATTTCTCATGGATCCTACTGATGAAAATAAAGATAAGCAAATATTCAAGGAAATGTATTTCTACATCATTATCTGAGGACAATATTGGTGAAGTCCCCTGGGTATTCAGGTTTTAAATAAGCCAGTTCAACAGTATCTTGATACATTTCCTGACATGTCTCACATTCTTTTTCTTACATGCAAATTTTTTCTATCTAGATTATATGCAAGTTTAAATTCTATATTATTTCTGTGATGGAAAGTTATTGATCTTATAGCTGTCATGTTGCTATCAGACAAATGTCCAATTCTAATTTCTCTGTCAAGTTTATTTTAATTTTGTTCCATAAGCGCCTGTGTCACATTAAAGTTGTTTAAAGGAGGGTTTATGAAGGCTGTTTTAGAGGCAATGTGGAAAGAATAGTGACCAAGACAAAAAATTCTCTTCTATTTGAAGCTCTGTCCCAGAGCTTGTAGCTGCTTGGCACTGGGTAAGTTACTGCTTCTGTTTCCCAGTAACTTCATCTAATACTTCAAAGGCTGTTGTGGGAATAATTGAGTTAATATATGCTAAGTACTTAAAGAGTGCCTAAAACCATCAGAATGACACAAGTACCTGATGTTATTATTTAATTTCGCAAGTCTACATTTGAAATCTAAATACTGTCTTTATGTAGGATCTAATTACTTACATGGGTCCCTGTGGCTCTGTCTTGTGAAATTTCATTTTAAAACCTCTGATGGTAACAAAATTGCTTTGAATAATCTCTTAAATATTCTGGTATCTGTAAGGATCCACATTTCCAAAGACATTTTTAATTCAAAATGCTTCCCACCTTCAGAAGAATACCAGATTTTCTAGAAATTTTAAAAATAAGATTCTGAATTCAAGGTCTGTATCTGCAACATGCCAATGGGAAGCTAGAGAGTAGTTAGTGTTCCCTGCAGACTGACAGCACTTCCAATATTCACTCATGAGTCTCTTCTAAATTACCACTGAAACGGGCAGCTGAGGATCACATGCATGTTTGACCACTGAGCTGGAATATATAAGATGATTTTTGAATTTGCTTTTCTGGGACTGAAAGGATAATACACCAGTGCCACCTAGTTGTCCAAATACAATGTGCTACTTATTTATTTTTGAAAGGAATTATGCTCTTACAAGTAGAAATGTAAAATTTTAATTTTTCTACCATTGACATAGGCGCTGTATTTATTTTAACAAATTCTCATTTCTGCAAGTGATACAAGTGGTAAATTCAAGGTTCCATTTAAGGTAAATATTCCTCATGTTTATTGTATTTACACAAGAGGATTGGCAAACCTCAGGTACTAATTTTCATTAATTTGCTTTAATTTTGCTGTAAAAGTATCTGAATTATTTAACACATCTGCCACATCAGCATGTATCAGTTGTATATTACCGTATGTCCCAGTCTCTTAAGCATCACATAGCAGAGCATATTCTTTCTATTAAAATTAAGATTGCATATGGGATATTCTGGAGGTGAAATACATTTTATCACACACTGCCTAAGAATTAAATGTTAATTCTGTAATAAGGTAGACATGCAGTTAATGGTCTCTATTTTTTACTCAGTCTGAGCAATGTGTGGAGGTGGCTGGAGCCCCTTCAGTAAAATAATCGTGATGTATATTTGACATAGCTGGTTCTGGAAGGCAGGAAGTTCTGTCAGGTCTCGGCTGGAATCGAACACCTAAGGACACAGATCTGAGATTGCTCTGCAGCCAGACGGAGCTGGAGTCAGGAACTCAGAGGGAAGAGAGATGCTTCAGGCAGTGAGGCCCAAGGCAACAAATGACTCCAATGTTTAGACAAGTTCTGGGAAGAAAAGAAACTGAACATGCAAGCTACGCATCTGTCAGTAAGCCTTCGTCTATGTGTTACTACTGCAGGTTCAGACAATTTCAGGATACAGAACCTGAAAATCATATAACTGTTGAGTCATCATCCTGTCTGCTGACCATGACACAGTCATCCCAAGTGGAAATTGGTTGCCAGCCCCCAACCCTTCCTTTTTCTAATAAAGCAGCTGAGACATTATTGTCCGCACTGGGCTCAGTCACTAGCTAAACATGCTGCTGTGGGAATAGTTTTGGGGATAAGATACACAAAACATACAACAGGATGGGGCAAAGAATTAGAGAAACATCAGCTTGGAAAGAAGGATGTGACAATTCTCTCTTCTCTTGGGAAAGTGAAAGTGAGAGCTTTTCCACATAGTAGAGAAGGAGAGTGGTTCAAACCGTGTCATGCATCCCTGTGACCCTTTATCTCACCATTGCTTGTTACATCACCCAGATTGTCGCCTCACGGGGAGATCCTTGGGACCTGCACATGCAGCCTCGTCCCTTCTGCTTCCTTCTGACCTGGGAGTCACCTCACATGTTGAACTGAGGCTGAACTTCAGTGCCCAGTCCTCAGCAGTGGCAGATCTGAGCTCGTGCAACATTTGTTCCAAGATACAAGACACTGTGTGTGGATAATTACGTCGCTTTTGAAATTCTAGCAAAAGCTAAATTCTTCAGTAAGGGAATAATAGTTACAGAGTGCTTAGAGGCAGGTGTAGGAATTTTATGAACAAATACAAAATATACTGTTTCTAAATATCACCAAGTCCTTTTGGCCCTGGCTTAAAAAATGATTTAACATTTCTTATTCAATATGCAATTTGATTCAAACTAAGAATATGTGCGGCCTTGAACAAGACATGCAGCATCTTTAGGCCTCTGTGAAAATGGAGAAGTTGAGTGACAAGACTGCTCAGCATCCCACATGTCTATTGCATGTCAGTTTTCTACTATGGACTATGCTCACAAGAAAAGTGGTGGAGAAAGAGAAAGAACAGCCAAGATGCTTCTTTTCAGCTCTTCTTTCCTTCCCTTTTATAAAGCATATTATTATTATTACATTATATTATTTAGAGACAGCCTCTCACTCTTTCACCCAGGCTGGAGTGTAGTGGCGTAATCATGGTTCACTGCATCCTCCAACTCCTGGGCTCAAGCAATTCTCAGGTCTCAGCCCCTCAAGTAGCTGGGACTACAGGTGCACGCCACCATGTCTTGCTTCTTCTTATTATTATATTTTTTTTTATAGAGAGGGGTTTTCACTTTGTTGCCCAGGTTGGTATTGAACTACTTGCTTCAAGTTATCCTTCCACCTTGATTCCCAAAGTGCTGGGATTATAGGCACGGGCCAAATGCTCCCACCAAATGTTACTTTTAGTCCAAGGTAGTACGATTTCTCTCCTTCCATCTTTTCCTCCTTATTTTGTCTTGAACCCATCTACTTACTAAAAATAAAGACACATTTCTAGGCCTTACAAAGCTTACCTTCTTTACCAGAAAATGTAAATACTTAGAAAAAGTAAAAATCACAAAGACCACTTTAAATCAAAGATAACATTTATAAATCACTGTCCTAATGAAATAGTGCATTGAAGTTATGAAAGTAATTTAAAAATAGAAGACATTTTAAACTTTTAAGATTTAAGATTACACCTGTAATCCCAGCACTTTGGGAGGCCGAGGCAGGTGGATCATGAGGTCAAGTGATCCAGACCATTCTGGCCAACGTGGTGAAACCCCATCTCTACTAAAAAATACAAAAATTAGCCAGGCATGGTGGCAGGCGCCTATACTCCCAGCTACTTGGGAGGCTGAGGCAGGAGAACTGCTTGAACCCCAAAGGGGGAGTTTGCAGTGAGCCAAGATGGTGCCATTGCACTCCAGCCTGGTGACAGAGGAGAAAGACAGAGTGAGACTCCATCTCAAAAAAAAAAAAAAAAAAAAAAAAAAAAGCAATCTGAGTCTTTGTTCTAAAACAAAAACTACAAAAGCCTAAAAAGATAAATAGCCTTATGTCTTCAAGGTACTAAAATGTCTCTACTTTTTAAAACATTATATTTACAAATTTTATATAAATTCATAGTACATTTTGAATCCAACTTGTCAATTCACTCAGATGTTTCCACAGCTATAGGCCTTGGAGCCTATCCCACAGATTAAAGACAGAGACCACCAGCACATGATTAAACCAAAATAACTTCATTTACTTTTATTGTTTCCCTTGAAAGGATGCCTTCATACTCCTTATAATCAGAGGTTAAAAATAGAGAACCTATTTAAACATATAGACCTTGCTATCACATCTACAATCAAAGCCAGCAAGTTAATATAAACTAGCCACTTGAATATATAACTGTGGCATATATCGAGTTAAATATTCACTGAGATCAATATAAATGTGAGGAAATTCAGTCAATAACATTGAAATCATACGGTCATTATTTTCCCCTAGTGCAGTGATTTCAGTACTCGGGAATACAGCGTGCTGTGCTCTGAATGCATATGTCCCTCCAAAACTCTTATGTTGGAACGTAATACTCAAGATGATAGTACTAAAAAGTGAGGCCTTTTGAGAGCTGATTAGGTCCTAAGGGCTCCACCTTCATGAATGGATTAGTGCTCTTATAAAAGAGGTTGACTAGAGCATTCTAGTGCCTTTTGCTCTTTCTGCCTTTCTCCTTTATGAGGAGGAAACAACAAGACATCATCCTGGAAGCAGAGAGCAAGCTCACCAGATGCTGTCTGCCAGTATCTCGATCTTGGACTTCCCAGCCTCCAGAACCATGAGAAATAAATTATTATTTATAAATTATGCAGGTATTTTGCTATTGCAGCACACATGAACTGAGACACAGAGTCTGTGGCAGAGATTGCTAACGAATCACCAAAGCTGTTACATCTCCTTCTGGAAATGAAGCCTAAATCATATTTTCTTTTCTCCTTTGCAGTAAGGTGCAGTAATGGGTTGTGAGTAGAAGTAATGTACACCATGTACATACCTGACTCATTAAAAAAAAATCTTCCAGCCAGACATAGTGGCCCATGCGAGGATTGCTTGAGGGCAGGAGTTCAACACCAGGATGGGCAACATACTGAGATTCCATCGCTACTAAATTTTTTTTTAAAGTAGTCAGGTTTAGTGGCACATGCTTGTAGTTTGGGAGGATGAGGCAGGAGGATCATTTGAGCCCAGGAGAGACTGCAGTGAACTGTGGTCAGGCCACTGCACTCCAGCCTGGGTGACAGAGTGAGACCCTGTCTCTTTAAAAAAAAAAAAAAAAAAAAAAAAAAAAAAAAAAGAAAAAAACAAAACAACAACAACAAAACCTTCTGTGTTCTTCCTCACTGCCTTCTTGATACAAGCATGGAGACCTTCAAAGTCAAATGCTGAATATATCTGAGACACAAGATGGAAAGAGCCTGGATTCCCGAATCACGGAGAGTCCTTCTATGACCAGGAGCAGCTATTTTGGATTCAATGTGAAGGGAAAACGTACTTGTAGTTTTGTTAAGCCACTGAGATTTTGGAAATTATCTTTTCCAGAAGCTAGTAATATCTTAAGCAACATAGAAATTGATAACTTCAAAGTACTATGGTAAAGTAAAAGTACCTGATGTCCTGGCAAGAAACAAAAACAGGAGGTTGGAAAGATGTAGAGCCATTTTACAGAGTGGTCTGTGGTAACCTGGAAGGCAGAATAACCGTAGCTCTGGATGGAACTAATGGAAGAAGGCAGAGTCACGGTATGTGTTGGCATTACTTTCAGTTTTTAGCAAAGTATTATAAGAAAAGGATGAGTTAAGGCAGATTCTAAGCAGGAGGGTAAACGACTTCAGAGAGTCTAGAAATATGGGAGCTATAAGATTTTGAAAAGCCAGTTGTTCTAGACTTCAAACAGTAAGAGGTAAGGATTAAAGAGGCTTTGAAAAACAAAGCCCATTAAGACCCTGACAGGGGCACAAATAGGATTAAATGTATGGACTCCTACCAAGTCCATTATGTCCAATGGCCTCAGGTTGGCTGCTAAATGAGGTGGTGGGGTGTGGGGCAGAGAGAGAGGGAGAGAGGAGGAGATGGGGAGAGAGAGAGAGAGAGAGAAGAGAGAGAGGTAAAAAGAGAAATCAGTCATGAGAATTATGCCTGAGAAAGAAGTTTGGGTTTGGTTGCTGGTACATAAAACTTACTGGAAGCAAATGAAATCTATTAGGTTACTAAGGTAATTGCATGACCAAAGAAACCACAAATCCAGGCTCAAACAGCCTTTGACTCTTTGAATTTTAATCACATCCTCAGGCCTTCTTGCATGAAGAAGAAAGATTGTGAAAACTGTAAACCTGGGAAGAGAACCCGTGCTAAACAGATTCCTGCCTTTGGAGAATACAATAAAAAACGACGAGGAAACTCTCAGTGGCAAAACAGAACAATACACAAGCGAATTGCCCCAGAATTCTGAATCAGGAACCAATCAAAGGACTTTCCCTACCACCAGGTCAAAGAACCTCTCTGTGACCACCCAGAAAGATTTCGTCATTGCCTTGCCTGGTGACTGCTGTGTCCTCCCCTTCTTTCCTTTTCTAGAAGGGAATATTTTCCCCATCGTCTTATTCTTGTCTCACCATTGTGTATTACCTGTCCAGGAGGGACTGATAATAATTGTTTTTCCTTCTTAGATCTCCGAAACACAAGAACCAATGATAAAAAATGGCAAATTTACATGCCTAGAGAGGACAGGTTGGTAGCAGAGGTAAATATTTTAAGAATTTTGGAGATTGCCGGGCGCGGTGGCTCACGCTTGTAATCCCAGCACTTTGGGAGGCCGAGGCGGGCGGATCACGAGGTCAGGAGATCGAGACCACGATGAAACCCCCTCTCTACTAAAAATACAAAAAATTAGCCGGGCGTGGTGGCGGGCGCCTGTAGTCCCAGCTACTCGGAGAGGCTGAGACAGGAGAATAGCGTGAACCCGGGAGGAGGAGCTTGCAGTGAGCCCAGATTGCACCACTGCACTCCAGCCTGGGTGACAGAGCGAGACTCCATCTCAAAAAAAAAAAAAAAAAAAAAAAAGAATTTTGGAGATTGTATTGGATGGGAGAGTAAGAGTAGGTTGCCAATACTCAGCTTCTAAAGATTTTTTGCCATGCATCGCCATTTGCTTCCAGTTTTTAAAAAGAATATGGAAATCTGGATTGTTATGTAATGTTGGATCAAAATTTCAAAAGGAGTTTTATGGGCTAACAGAAACATTTGTGTAGTCAAACATGGCCTGTGGGCTGCCTATTTCCTATCTTTGACATGGTGTTTTTCAGACTAATCAAATAGACAATGCCAAAATAAGAGAATCATAAGTAATTGATTATTCAAAGGTACAAGACTGGGAAGAATGCCACTGATTTTGCTAGGTGATCTAAATTATAATAGTGAGTCATTATATAAATATTTCAAACACTCAGATATCCCACCAAGAAAAGCCTTTATTTGTGATTATCGTAAGTGCTATAGTGTCAAGTTTTTTATTTTTAACAATAGGACTAGAAACCAAAAATAAAAGATCAACTGAACAATGAACTTGGAAATTAGAGTTACAAATGTGAGTTTATAGGAGACATGCTTCCTTATTTCTCATCTGCTTAGCCTGGATTAGCACAATCATTAGGCTGGAAACAAGTTTATTGAGATTATTGTTTGAGGCTCTCATTTTGAAAATGAACCTTGTTAATAAAGATTAACCTTGAAATCTATAGGCATTTGAGTTTGTAATTTTGGTGACTAAGGACATGGCTTTATTTTGAGGTTAGTCTTGCAAAAAGATTTTTTTGGGGGTTTTTTTGAAAATGAAACAATAGGCTTTGACAAAACAGAAATTTTAAGATGCCAAAATAACAACGCTGAGCAAGATCAACATTGTAATGTATGTTGCTATTAAGAATAGCACTAATGGAATACATTCAAATTGACAGTTTTGGAAACCTCTGCTGTACATTCCATCACTCTGCTGCTTTAAATACATACGAATTTTTCCATAAATGACAATCTATTAATAAGAAAATACAGCAATTCGACAGCAGTAAGTCAATTCTCTTTACTTGCTTTGTTCCCCATTTGTGTTACTTTACTTTCAGAATCAAAGCAAAATGCTAAAATCATTTAAATTGCATCTTTATCCATAATAGTGTAAAAATATCAGCAAATGAAATCAGCTGCAACTATGATGTTTTGTTACTGTTTTTTCTCTATTTATGGCTTTTTCTAAATTAGTTATTTTGGTCAGAATGTTTATAGACAACAGACAAAACTAAGTTCTTATTTCCCTATCACATGCTTTATCTGAAGCTATGTAGATATTTCAACTTCATATGATGTGTGAAAGTGCAACCTAAATATTTAGAGAAACAGTCTCATAATCAGAGAAGCATAACTGGAATAAAAGAAAATTATTCTGAATCCCAGAATATATTATTATTTCACAGCTTTATGTGCCCCATCTTGCCCTCAAGTATACAACAGACCTGTTTTTAGAGAATTGGAGGCAACCTACACCCGTTATTGGTTCTTCTGTCTTAAGTACAAGAACACAACCAAAACTGCTAGACATGTGGGCAACAAGCACCAGGAAATAGACCAACATAAATAAATTGATATTAAAAAGAAAGATATCGGGAAAGATACTTCATCAACTAAACAGGACTTTTAAAATCCTCAAAACTTCTCACTGACTGCTTCTTGGTGATATTATTGGTAGAGTCATTTTTCTCTGCTATATCTCCAAATACTGGAGCTCCCTGGGCTTGGTACTAGACACCTGTCTCTTCACTTCTTTTTCTGTATCTTTCCCCAAAATTATCACATCCAGTCCATGGCACCGAGTAACATCTACACACTGATGACTCTCAACTGTGTGTGCACTTTTGACCCTCTTCAAAACACAGACATATATCTGATTGCCTACATTGTACCTACATTTATTTCAGTTTTCAAGTTTCTCAATATTCTCCCAAACACACCCCAATCTACTTTTCCCAAGTCTTTCTCATACCTATAAGTGTCCTGGCCCAACTACCCAAGCCAAAATGTATGGCATTTTAATGTTTTTCTTTTACCTCCCATACTGGACCTATATTACTGCTTCCTCAACTTGGAAGATTCTTCCCTTTGACAAAAACTCTCCCTTGAACAGTACTTTAGAAATCCCCCCAGTCCTTTCTGAGTAGGCCTGACCTTCAGCTTCTCTCTCAATTCTCCCTGCTCTTGTAGAATTTGGTTTGGAAAAGAATGCTTCCAAGCGAAAATTCTGTATATTTTATACCGGACCACCCTAGATAGCTCATCACCCTTGCCTGCTTTCAGCAGTAAGCCTGTCATGTCAAGTCTCTTTAGCCAGAAACCCCTTATCTTTGATGTTTCTTCTTAGGAATTTTCCATGCACTGACCCCACCCTGCTCCTTGGTTCAAACCCTCATTTGTTCTTGTTGGATCCCCAGTTGAATCCAGGCTTTCTCCCTCGCTTCAAGACCCTGTTGCAGTGTTCCCTCTACCTATCACCATGGACACCCTTGAGTCAAGTCTGCCTTACAAACAAGTGTCATGGATAATTTATTCTTTAACACCCCAGATGTTACCATGGGTGCCTTCTTCTGACTGTCATGTCTCAACCAGTATGCCGTCTTTATAATGACACCTTCCTTGGTGGCTCAATCTAAAGGAGCCCCTCAAACAGTCACTGATTTTCTTCTAGCTATGCTTTATTCTCTTTATAGCAGACATCACTATCTGAATTTAGTGTTTCTGCATATTTTCTTTACTTGCAATTAGAAAGTTTAAGGGGGAAAAATGGTACAAGGATATTATAGTCCAGATACAAAGCAAACAAAATTGTGATGCGACTTAAAGCACTGATGTATAAAAGACGACACAATGGGCCGGGGGCGGTGGCTCACGCTTGTAATCCCAGCACTTCGGGAGGCCGAGGCAGGCGGATCACAAAGTCAGGAGACGGTGAAACTCCGTCTCTACTAAAAATACAAAAAATTAGCCGGGCGTGGTGGCGGGCGCCTGTAGTCCCAACTACTCGGAGAGGCTGAGGCAGGAGAATGGCGTGAACCCGGGAGGCGGAGCTTGCAGTGAGCCGAGATCGCGCCACTGCACTCCAGCCTGGGCGACAGAGCGGGGAAAAAAAAAAAAAAAAAAAAGACGACACAATGTACACACCAAAATATGCATAGACAGAATGCAAAATATACTGTGTGGCTAGGCACACATTAAATAATCCTGACAGCATAAAAGTAACAGAAAATAAGACGTTAAAAGAAAATGATAAAGGAAAAGCAAGGGCACTAATAGGATTATCAAGAGATACTGTTAAAAGCATACGGCCAAAGAAGTTAATGTTTTCAATATCTTAGTAATAATATATCGTATTAGTCTGTTCTTACATTGCTATAAAGAAACACGTAAGATTGGCTAATTTATAAAGAAAAGTAGTTTAATTGGTACATGATTTTGTAGGCTATCCAGAAAGTATCTGCTGGGCTTCTCGGGGGGCCTCAAGAAACCCACATGGTGAAACCCCATCTCTACTAAAAAAAAAAAAAAAAAAAATACAAAAATTAGCCAGGTGTGGTGGTGCACATCTGTAATCCCAGCCACCAGGGAGGCTGAGGCTTGAGAATTGCTTGAACCCAGGATGTGGAGGCTGCAGTGAGCTGAGATCACGCCACTGCACTCCAGCCTGGGCCACAGAGCAAGACTCTGTCTCAAAAAAAAAAAAAAAAAGAGAAAGAAAGAAGGAAACCTACAATTATGGTGGACGGTGAAAGGGGAGGCAGAACAGAAGGAAGAGAGAGGGAGTGGGGAGGTACTGCACACTTTTAAACAACCAGATCTCAGAAGAACTATTGCCAACATAGCACCAAGGGGGATGGTGTTAAACCATGAGAAACCACCCCTATGGTTCAGTCACCTCCTACTAGTGGGGACGACAATTCAATATGAGATGTGGGCAGGGACACAGATCCAAACCATATCATATTTCAAACGTTGGGAGGCAAGTAATGAGGAGGGACTGAATCCTCCTCTTTTATAAATAAGAAAAAATAGATAACCATCTGAAATTGAAGTCAGAAACAGAAATACGGAAGGACAGAAAAGCTTGCTAGAATTTGCCTCTGAGAAGTGGGATGGGGACAGGAATGGAGGAACATGGTTGCGTTGCTTTCCCTAAGTTTTTCTGTCCTGTAGTATTTACTCATATTTGAATGTAATGCTTTGATTTTTCAAAAAAATGTGTTAAACAGAAGTTGCTGATGCTCCTTCATTTTATATACATTCCTCAACAAATTGTCTTCATAAAACATTCTTTTGCTATACTATCTTGTGCTCAGTGTCCTCTTTATGTGCAGAATCTTTTGTACTTGCTATATCTGTGTGTTCTCACCTTGAATAGGGAAAGTTGTAGCCAGTTGAGAGAGAAAAAATCCTAAATGGACTGAACAGAATCCCTCTTGGCCAAAAGGACCCCAGGGAAACCTCAAAAACATCCAGGCAATGATGGAATAGGTCAGACACATCTCTCCCTTGCTGTCAACAGGCTTTCCTCCCTAAGGGTCTAACTGAAACTAGTCCTTTTGAAAGACACACTCCACTGCTGACATCAATCAACTGCCTGATGCTGCCTCTCCTTTTGGTGGTTTTCACACAGCAATTGACCAGCATTCCGTCCTGATAAGAGACCACTAACCATGCAGCAGTTCTGGCCAGACTACAGAGGCTGCGCACAGAGGACGTTCGCGTCCCTGCTTCACCTTTTGATGCATAGGGCCTAACTATAATGCACTTAAATGTTAAGTCTCCACCCCAAAGTGAACATGGGACGCATGTTATATATGTTAGCCTACTCTATTACGCATGCACGAGCCTCCCCTCCATGAATATTCATAGTTCCTCCTATAACTACATATTCCTGTTGAATGTGTAGACTTAGCCAACCCATTCACCATAAATTCCTGTATCCTTTACTGCTCCCTGGAAGTGCTTGCTGTCAGCTTCTGACCAGAGGCTATACATCCCAGCCTGCAAGATGGTCACCCTACGGCCTATGACCTTTTATGACAAATAAAGCTCTCCTTTCCGAATTTACGAACCTCATGATTCTTCAGTTGACACCAAGAATATTGTTCATCCATAAATAGTTTTGGCAGATTTTACTTAGTTTCCCTCCTTCTTATAACCCTCCTGTGACTGTTAGAATCCTCTTTTCGAACATTAACCTAGAAGGCAGTCCATCCATGTGGATGACCAAATAGCCAGTTTCCATCAATCATTTATCGGGAGTGGCTCTAAACCAATCATGTATCTTGGTTTTGCTGGATTAAAGAGAAATCTTTTTCCTGCTCCCTGGTTAGACAACCAAGTGGAATTTATTGTGAATAAGCTGAAGTCAGCCATTCTTCCCTTGTCAGAGAAAGTTCCTGAAACCCAGCATTCTTCAAGGAGCCTAACACTCTTGGTTCTTCCAGTTTTTGCTTCTATGACCAAATTCCCATTTTAGGGTGAAGCAAACCCTAGCCATTTCTGTGCCTGCTTGTTTGGCATTATTTCAATCTGTAGTTTCTGAATGGGTATCTAAAGAAATGGCCACAGGGAGGTGTCTGATGAAAAGATCTGAGCCAGAAAGCACTTGCCACACAGTGAAGGACGATTTCCTTCCTTTGTTCAATGGAATTCTCTAAGGAAGAATTTTCAGGCAAAGTATAGAGAAAAGAGTTTTATTTTCTCCCTCCTTTGGTACTGTAGGGCCTTGCCAGGCTCTGGGAATGGAAATATGCCTTAGGATCTGAGAGAACAATGACCCTAATGGGCTATGGCACACTTAGAATGGGAGAGGACAAACTTGCTTCCACTGCCACCAACAGGTCCGTTTGCTTGTGCTTCAGGGTGCTATGGGAGGGGTGTTCCGGGACGGTGGCATGCCCAGAAAGGGTATGGAAGCTCTGCATCCTTTCCCCATACTTCGTTTTATGTGCCCCTTCATTGGGCTGTTCATCTGTATCCTTTTAATCCTTTGTACTAAACTGGTCAACGTGTTTCCCTGAGTTCTCTGATCCCTTTGAGCAAACTCATGAAACTGGGGAGGGATGTGGGAATCTCGCATTTACAGCCAAGATAAACAGAAGTGTAGGTACCATAAGCGCTCCAGACTCACAACTGATGTCTAAAGCATATGCAGTCTTGTGGGACTGAGCCCTTCACCTGGCAGTAGGGCAGTTTCCTGCTAACTGTGGACACCAGTTGGTGTCCCACACTTTAATTGCTGGAAAATTGCTCCATTTGGTGTCAGAAGTGATGTGAGTAGGAGAACAGTTTTTCCTTTTAGAGTGTCCTTTATCCATTATATATCCTGCATGTCTGCCTTAAGCTGTGCCATTCGCTATTTTTCCTTACGCACGAGGTTTTGCAAAAACATATATGCCCTCGCCACATTTGTAAGAAGATGTGAGAAAGACTGAAATCATTTTAAAACCACAGTCCCATTGGGTAAAATCCATCCAGTCAACTGAATTGTAGCCACCTTTAAACAAAGAGTAACATGGATACAATTATTTTCAACAATCATAAGAAATAGTCCCTCAGCTAATAAACATTATCTCCCAATGCTTCTCATGTTCTGGGTTTCCCTTCCTAAATTTCTCAAGCTATCCAGACTATTTATTTCTGTTTAAACTGTATGCCAGAAAACCGTCTAACAGCTTTACATTTGATCTCAAGAAAGCTAATCCCAGACCTATTATTAATAGCTTTCTAAAAAGAGTTTAATGCTATTTTCATATTTTAAAGATAGCAGTAGAAAATAAATATCAACTTACATTCTTGGGACTAATATAAGTGAGGATTGTTGATTTTCACATAAAGAATCTAAGGATAATTGCAGTATTAAATCTCTCCTTAACTGGGTTTGGGACACATGAAATACCTCATGGTGAGGATTGTATATCTGTAATTATTTTAAAACATATGCAAAATCACTTCCATACAAGCAAATATTATAAATAAATCTAATGCAAATTCTATTCCACATTTATATAAATATATGCAATTATAAAAATATTTCTTTCACATAGATTTTTCTAAATTAATTTTAAATAAAATTGCTATGTTTCTTCTACTTATTGGAAACTTTAAATACATAAGTAGCTATGTGTACCTATGTCTTCACAGGGAAAAATTTAACATCAAATTTCTAGCAAAGCATAATAGAAACTTGTTTATGTCTATTCTATTCATGTGATAAAAATCAACTCATAATCCCATAAACTATAATATGTTTGCTGTTAGACTTCATTCTATCAAATTTCCATTGACACTGCAGACTGTATGCAATAAAATAGCTCCCTTGAATGTGCATTTTCATTTGAATGTGAAGACTGTGAGGGAGACTGTGAAATCTGAATCACAAATGTCTATAACCGTATGTCTCGCTCAGATCCGTCCTGCAGGCTTCCCAATCTCCATGGAAGCACATAAGGGCAGGCACAGAATGATTTGACTTCACATGCAAGGGAGCATAGAGAAGAGATAACAGACCAGCATGACTATCAAATCACTTATCTAAGGTTGCAACCACACGGAAGTTTTAGTCCACTCTAGCACAACTTCCCTTAAGTATTACAGGAAAAAGTTTCCTTGCTTATGAACTATTATAATAAAAACTTGATACAGAAGCACAGAATAGAACAATGGTTACCAGAGGCTGGGGGAGTTGGGATGGTGAAAGTGAAGAGTTACTGATCAAAGGGTACAAAATTTCCGACAGACAGGAGGAATAGATTTTGGAATCAATTTTGAGATTCACTGCACACCGGGGTGATTGTAGTCAATAACAATGTATTGCATATTTCAAAATAACTAAGGGTAAATTTAAAATGTCTCACCATAAAAATAGGTGAGTTGATGGATATGTTAATTTGCTTGATTTAATCATAGCATATTATACACATCATAACATTGTACCCCATAAATGTATACAGCTATGATTTTTCAATTAGAAAAAATTTAACAGCTAGGCACAGTTGCTCACGGCTGTAATCCCAGCACTTTGGGAGGCCGAGGCGGGCGGATCACGAGGTCAGGAGATCAAGACCATTCTGGCTAACACCGTGAAACCCCGTCCATACTAAAAATACAAAAATTAGCCGGGCGTGGTGGCAGGCTCCTGTAGTCCCAGCTACTCGGGAGGCTGAGGCAGAATGATGTGAACCCAGGAGGCGGAGCTTGCAGTGAGCTGAGATCGCACCCCTGCACTCCAGAGCCTGGGTGACAGAGCAAGACTCCATCTCTCAAAAAAAAAGAAAAAAAAAATTTGACTTTGTAAAATTGTTTCAAAATCTTGCCGTAGCCAATATCTAAAGTCAGTCAGAGTAAAAGTGCCACTATCATCTATGAAATAGCCTAAAAACGAAAAAAAGCTGATTTACTATCTCTGAAATAGCCTAAAAATAAATAAAATTTTAAAGCTTAGAATTGCCTAGCTCATCAAGATAGATAAATTTATGGAAATAACTAATTTTATTCTATGGTTAGGCAAAGGGACTTAAATTTCCGGGGTTTTGATAAAAATAAAGTATTGTTTTTCCAGATTCCTGACACAAGTGGCTAAAATAACTAAAACTGTTTTAATAGTTATTTAATTTTTTATATTTAGAAATTCCATGTGATTTCTTTTCAATTCAGCTTGGTATTTTTACTATATTTTCAATGGCTTTTTACTTTTATATTGTGTTACTTATTTTTATATTTTATTTTTTTGAGACAGTTTCCCTCTTGTTGCCCAGGCTAGAGTGCAATGGCGCGATCTCAGCTCACTGCAACCTCTGCCTCCCGGGTTCAAGGGATTATCCTGCCTCAGCCTCCTGAGTAGGTGGGATTACAGGGGCCCACCACTGTGCCTCGCTAATTTTTTGTATTTTTAGTAGAGATGGGGTTTCACCATGTTGGTCAGGCTGGTCTCGAACTCCTGACCTCAAATGATCTGCCTGTCTTGGCCTCCCAAAGTGCTTGGATTATAGGCATGAGCCACCGCACCCGGCCTATATACTACCTTTTATGTAAAGGAATATAATTAATGTATGCTTTAAAGAGAAATACATGAATGAAAAATCCATGTTCACATCCAGGCATCTTAAGAAACACAAAATTATCAGTATTTTGAAGCCTTATGATTGTCCTCCCTAGCCCCCATTCTCTTTTCTCCCTTACAGAGGTAACTCTGCTATGAATTGTGTGTACAACATTCTCTTGTCTTCATTGTTTTAATATATGTGGATTTATCTCTGATTAATGTTTTAGTTTGCATTTTTGTATTTTACATAAAAGAAATAGTAGTGTATGCATTTATTTTGAACTTGCTACTTTTACTCAATATTTTTTTTGAGATTGAACAGTAGGTCATTCATCTTTCCTAGTGTATAGTGCATTACTATATAAATATTCCAAAATTTATTTTTCAATTCTGTGAAACATTTGTATTATTTCCAGTTTTTTTGTAATTACACATTATGACTTCTATGAACATTTCCGTACACATCTTCCATATGTGTATATCTAGCCCAGAGAGAGCTAGGTCACAGGATAAACACATCTACAACTTTCCCAATAATGCCAGAATAAGCGCTGTTCTGCATTCTTGTAAAAAATAAAAATCAGTTTCACTTTTTGTTTATAGCCAACATCATTGGTATAAAATGTTGTGACTTTAAACTTGGATTACCCTGATGGCTAATGAGGATGAATACCTTTTCCTAAGCATATTGGCCACTTGAGGCTTAGTGAAATTCCCGTTTGTATGTTTTGCTATTTTAGTGTCTACTCATTGATTTTTTTAGAAATATGTATGGAATACTAATTTAGGTTATTATGTCTGATAGACCTCCTTTCATTTTAGCGTATTTTTAACACTCTGGTGTTTTAGAATAATGCTTTAAATTTATGTTCATTTATTTACCTAGAGACAGGATCTTGCCATTTTGCCCAGGTGTAACTCCAACTTCTTGACTCACTCCATCCTCCTGCCTCAGCCTCCCGAGTAGCTGGGATGATATGCATGTACCACCACGTGTAGCTTGAGATGATTTTTTTCCTAAATTATAACTTTCCCTTTTCTCCTGTATTTAATTTCAATTTTACTTATTACGACACATATTTTATATTTCACACAAATAAATCTATTATTGGGGGATTCCTAAGTATAATTTTGGTTGGTTGGTTGATTGGTTGTTTCTGCTGAATCTTACATGTGGTGTTTAGCTTTACTTTGTATTTGTTAATTTCATATTTGGGGCCCATCTTTACTGTGGATACCTAGTACAAGTTAAACCGAGTACACGGGCCTCCAGCAGGATTTGCATCTGCTTCTTCCAGCACTTCTAACCTGGGACTACTTGAATTCCTTTCTCAGCTTAGGCTTTCCTGGACATTGATGTGAGAAATTCAAACTCTAAACCCATTTGAAGACAGTGAATGTTCAGGAATTTTTTGTGCAAAATGGAAGAGGCATTTTTTCCCCCTAATTAGGGTCCAGGCAGACACATTTTCTTTACCATTTCCTTTCGCAGACCGGCAGGTTATTTTCAAATATAGTCTTTTGAGAGTATACATTTCAAGGGTCACAGCTGTACATTTGGAATTCTCAGTGCCTCCTCTATACCTGGAAATGCTCCAAAGCTTGTATGTTTTCCCTATAGTGCTGAAAACTATGCCTCTTAGTTAAGGAGACTGGCATATGCCCCTCAGGGCAGCCATAGTTCAGCATTTTCTCACTTCTGCGTTTTGGCTTCCTTGTCATTTGGGGGTCTGGGAATTTCCTTTTCTTGAAACTCAGCTATGCCATTAAAACAATTTTGTTACAGTCTATCCAACGTTTCTGTGGTTTTGTAGAAGGAGGTTTCTTAATCTTTTTTGTTTCTAGAAGCAGCAGTCTCTTAGTTAAATGAATGTTGTACTTATTTCTTCCTTTGCCTGAAAAGGGTAATGTCAGATCAAATAAGTGATGTCAATGCTAAAAATAACAAAGGAAGGAAAGAAGGACAGATGAAAGGAATTTACAGATAGGAATAAAGGATTACAGTCTTGTTTTTCTCCACAGATGGGGTCTCATTGTCTTGCCCAGGTGAAGTACATGGGTGTGATCATAGCTCACTGAAGCCTTACACTCATGAGCTCAAGAGATCCTCCCACCTCAGCCTCACATGTAGCTGAGATTACAGGTGTGAGTGTAATTTTAAGCCCAAGAGGTGGCTACAGGTAGGTACTGAGGTTGTCATGTACCCTGGAAAGTGTCCCTACACATGAAAACACTAGGAACTTAGTCCTTTGGAGTCACCAATCTTCTCAAGGGAGTGTGAAAGGGATAAATTTAGTCCCCCTAGAACCTTCATTCTTAGCTCTATGATGCACCTTTAATTTCTGAACGGATTTCCATTTGAGCAGTCCTTTCCTTCTATTTCTGAATTGCAGAGGTGTTACTCAGGCCCTGAGTCTTTCCACTATTGTAACATTAGTCCAGACATTTCCACCAGGCACCTGCAAAGAGACTAATACAGGGACATCTTCTGTCCTCCACTTCCACCACCCTAGGGCCGTCTGTGAGAGAAGCGGAAGAATAGAGGGCTGGTTAGCTTGACAAGGAGCTGTCTCCACTGTGCATACCTACAGAAGGCATCCCCCAGCTCTCTGAAGCATGTGCACTGTGTCCAGATGCTGCCACCCAGCTTCCTTGGCTGTCCCAGGCTGATACATTCCCCAGATTTCACAGCTAGAGCTTCCTGACCAAGATGGACTTCTGGCCAGAAGCCAGTGTTCCTTTGCTGTAATTAGCATAACATGGACAAAACCAGGATAAACTGCTCTCCCTTGAGACAGTAGTACATTTTCAGGAATCCCTACATACATGGTGGGGTGAAACAGTCAAGTTGTGTTTGAAGGAGGAGAGTCTTGGTGTGACTGGCATGTAAATTCTCAAGTACATTGCACTCTGTATAGTAATGGGTCATAGTATTTACTCCCAGAACAATGCAAGAGAGGTAGTTGGTTGTACATAAGCATGCTTACATATCCATCTTTATAGTTTTTACATGTTAACATCAACTTGTTACTATCCATATAAAAAGGTTTCATTGTGGATAAGCCCTACCTATATTTAATACCAGACTGCTATTATTCTGACACCTACTGCTTTCAAGTAGGCTTATTTAATGCAGTCTACAATAAAATTTATTGCAATAGTAACATAAACATATATCATTAGTATGGCAAGTCAGCTGCCCCCCAAAAAGTCCGGCAATGCATTGCAAATATGATCGATGTTTACATTATCTCTTTGTATAGACATAATATACATATATAATAACATGAGCAAATAAAATTATATAATGGATACTATGGTCTACCTTCCATCCAATCCCTTTTTCATCCTTCCAAACAGAACTTCATATTTCTTTCCCCACAGAGCCAAATGCATCTGAGTAAACTAACTTGAGCTCCTAACCCGGTATAGCTGATTTTTCTAAGATTAATGTAATGCTTCATGCCAAGTCACTTGTGTAAGAAGGGCATGTGATGGAATTTTAGCCAGTGGTGTAGCAAGAGTTGTCTGAGTTGTCTTCTGGGGTAAGGCTCTGGGAATATTGTCTTTCCCTCCAGGAGAGATAAACAAGATATGTTTTTTCTTCTTCCTAAGTGATCAAGTGTTTGGAAGTGAGATTCGTATCTGCTCCCACCATCTTGATACTAGATTGAATTAAACCCAAACAGAGGGTATGTGTGTGGTGGGGGTGCAGGGTGAAAGAAGAAAGCAACATAGCATCCCTGGGTGGATGAATGAGAGAGCTCTAAAGCTCTATCTTGAGGTTTCCTGTTAAGCATGAGGTAAATCCCCTGTTGCTTGAGTCAGTTGACATCCGAGTTTCTGTAACTTGCAGCCACAAGCAAGTTAGCAGATAAACCAAGAGTCATAAACGACTCAGGACAAGTCCTTGGACTGCAAATCCAAATATAAGATAAGCTATCATAAAATTTACATCTATCATCCTAAAAGATCCATTGCAGTATGATTAATAGAGCTGGAAATGTACATGATAGAACTTGAAAGAAAAATCGGATTTTTTTTTTTATTCAGAGAAGATGACCTTGGCTGCCACTGTTAACTATATTGTAAAGAAAGAATTGCCAGGTTCTTATTCTTTATGGAAATACTGATGTGGTTGTTTTCATCTTGTAATCAGATAATTGAGCTCTAGTTTTTACTCATGTATTCAGCAATAAAAGGAATTAGTTCTATCCAGAATTCTGTGCAAATACACACTAACAGGCCCCACTGCCTGCCTCTCACCAAGCCAGTCTAATTTAGATATTCTTTAAGGTTATTATCTTTCAGAGATCCATCCTCAATTTCTCTTCCTACTAACCATTTTCAAACTTAATATTATGATATACAAATGGTCAAAGTCCTGTCCTCATGACATTTGGATCACATGCTGCCCAAATAATTCTGTGCTCTGGACTTGAACCAAGGCTATTTGAGAACATTCCTGAAATCACAGGGTGATTAAAACTAATAATGGCCAACTGAGTCAGCCTTTCTTCTCTGGAAGGTGTTTTCTTCTCATTTATTAAGGGTGGTTTTCTCCACCACTAAAGCACTATTGTATAACAAATTACTCAGAATATGACATCCCAATATATACCTTTACACAAAGGATCAGAAAAACTGCACTATCTGGTCCTCTTGAACACACTGACTAAAAAAAAAAAAATTCCTACATACATGCTGTGGTTTATGAGTGTGACCCTTTCCAGCCATGATCTGAAGTTCACTGTATTGTCTTTACGTCCTCAATCTTTCCTCCGCTTATAGTTCTGGCAGCCAGTAATGAAGGAGGAAGGTCAGCTCTACAGTAACTCTGCACTTGCTGATCTCTAACATTTTCAAGAATGACAGATTCACTTCCCATTTGCTGTACCTGTGGAGATTATTTTAAAAGAACTGGAAGATTTATGCAGCTCCACAAACAACATAGCATAACTTTACAAAACAAATGACACCTGTCTAGCGGTTCACACTGTCGGATGATTAATGTCACACTTTTTGCAAACAAGGGACTGATTCATCCTTTTCCATCTTCCCAAAGGCTACTGGGCAAAGGCAGGGTGGAACTTTCATCTCTTCCGTGTCTCATAAGTAAGCATGCTTATTATGATGGGATCCAATGTACATTCGGACCTGTCCGCTGGGCATTAACCTCAAGCGCTGCAGCCTGACCAAGTACAAATGCCAAGGAACAAAGCTATGAGTGATGCAGAGAAGGTGCTCCAGAGAGGCCTCGGCACAGGCTGCTGGGGCTTCTTGGCAAAGCTTTCATTTTCATCTCTTCCAACCACGAAATAATAACTAAGTCAACTTAAATATAAATCAACAAATAGCCATGTATAATTTTTACTACTGGACTTGACCTTGGCTAATTTATAGAAAAACAAACTGTCCCAATTCAAGGGAAAACAAACAATGCAGAGCATGTCACAGTCACATCCTTGATCATAATACTTAAAATTCTTGCTCCCTGACCACTTCAATTTTAAGACATTCTATAGATACTACATTAAAAGTGTGTATTTTATTGAAAGGGAATTCAATGAATAATGAAATAACATACTTTAACCAAAGTACATTAGATGTTTTACAAGACCATAGTATCATAAAATCAAATAGTATATATATATATTTTTAAATGTAACTTGTCTTATTAGGTCAGTAGCCTTTCAGGTAGGATAATTAGTAAATAAGAACACAGGCTCTGAAGCCTCTACCTGGGTTTCAGTACTGGGTCTGCCAATTTCTGGCGGGATCAACGTAGAAAAGTTATATAATGAACTGTGCCTTTACCCTCCTTACTCCTCATTAAAGATAATGTTGTATACTAGACAGTATTTTTTGAAGACAAAAAGTTAATATTTGCCACATAAGACACATTCAACATAAACTATCAATTGTTACTCTTCTAAAATGTGAGCTCTCAGGATTTAAAATGAGAATTTTAAGACTGTGCATCAAAAGATGAGATCTAGAAACTTGCTTTAAACAACATGCAAAAGTCATCAATATTTTTTGTAGGGAAGAAAATAAATTTTACATAGGAAACCCATCACATCAGTTGAAATGCTTTACACATTAAATGAAAATTTTAAAAACATATTGAAAGCCTCTGCTGATAGTCATTCATCTAACAATATTTCTTACATACAAACTATTTGTCAAGCATAGGTGGATTCCAAGAATACCAGGATGATCAAAATGAATACGGTCCCTGGCCTCATGCAGTATCTATTCTAGTGGAGAAAACAGATAGGAAACAGTTTTGGAGTGTGACCGGCATGTGATGAAATTCAAACTAAACTGTGAGAGGTTACATCATTTGTGGAGGGAAGGCTATTCTAAATAGGATTATCAGGGAATGCCTGTCTGAAAATCAAGATCTTCAGAATGAAAATCAGCTAGTCTTACAAACATGCAAAGGGAGAGTCAGGAATTCATACTGTTTACCAGACACTGTGGAGGGCACAGAGGATTCAGTGGTAAGCTTGGAGATTAAGTTTCTGCCTTCTTAGAGCTTATAATATGGAGAAGGAAGAAAAGAAACTTTACATTTTGTTTATTTATTTTTTTTTTTTTGGAAGGAATCAGTATGACACCAAGATTTCCGGTTTGAGAAACTACTTCCCAGATGGTCATGTTTCTTACGAGAGAGGGGAAAGAATCAAAGCAAGTTAGGTTTGAAATGTCCAAGAGATACCCAAGTAAAGCAGTCAAGTGGACAAACGTAGAAATGCTCAACTCAGTGTAGAGTTCATTAATTTTTTTTCCCAAGAACGTTTCAAAGCAACTGAAATGACTAAGACTATCCAGAGAGAGAATAAAGATAATGACAAGGGCTGGGTGCGGTGGCTCACACCTGTAATCCCAGCACTTTGGGAGGCCGAGGTGGGCAGATCGCCTGGTCAGGCATTCAAGACCAGCCTGGCCAACATGGGGAAACCCCATCTCTACTAAAAATACAAAAATTAGCCAAGCCTGGTGGCAGGTGCCTATAATCCCAGCTACTTGGGAGGCTGAGGCAGGAGAATTGCTTGAACCCGGGAGGCGGAGGTTGCAGTGAGCCAAGATTGTGCCACTGCACTCCAGCCTAGGTGACAGAGTGAGACTCCATCTCAAAAAAAAAAAAAAAAAAAAAAAAAAAAAAAAAAAAAAAAAGATAATGACGACAAATGACTGAAATGAGTGTCCTAGTGATGGTAAGAGCCAAAGTAAACTCCCCTGTCATGTGGAACATCATTACTGAATTCTCCAATGGGAAATTTAAAAGTTTTAGTAGAAAGGATATCAGTAAAATCTCTTGTTCATGATCTTAATGTGACAATAAGTTTTCTTTTGTTTTACTCTAGACATATAAAGAAAAATGTAAGGATATATATTGGTTATTCATAAATTTATTTGAGCTATGGTTAAGACTTTCTAACAATGTGTCAGAACAGATTTAAAAATGATTAGTTCAACATTGAATGTTAGAAGTTAATTTTTCATTTTTCATCACTGATATATATATAATGTATGATGGTAATGGGATAATAGTATTTAATACCTTGCTCCTTATTTTTAGAATTCATATTTTACATCAACATAACTTTATTATAAAAAGGAATAAAGTGTAAAGGAATAAATTTAATGATAAAATGTTTCCATGCCATTCAAAAAATGTTTAATATCCCCAAGACTTCTGAAATATTATATGACATAAAATTGCTTGATATGCTTATTTTAGAAACATTAACATAATAGAATACGATCAATAGAATCTAATAATTATAGCAAAACCACATAATTCCCATAAGTAAACATGTGCTGTACATGCTATACAAATTACTATCCTGTAAAATGCTTAATTGCATTCTATGTAAGGCAATTCATCAGAAAATAAGAATATCTCATTTTACTCTTGAGAGCACTTTGGAATTTATCATGTAACAGCAGTAGCAATAAAGACTCAAGTTTCCAAATTCATTGAAGACCAAAGACTGGCACAAGGAATACGTAATGTATGATCATCTTCCAATTCATGTATAATCAAATAGCTTCTAAGGAGGAACCTTAAGTGATAGCAAGAAAGAGGTTTCAAACTGGTTTACAGTAAAAAAAAAAAAAAAAAAAAAAAATATACCACTACCACCAAAAATACCAACACATGAAAATTACCATTGACTTTCATTTTAGTATGCTTAATCTGTGTTTATATAAGCACTTCTTAAACCATGACTTTTTCGTTTCTAAAATAAGTTTCTAAGTTAATAAAGGAGATTTTATTTGGTGCCAAAACACTTAACATCAGTTTACATGTATCTGCTGCCAGATCACTAGGTTGTCGGTCTGCCTCTAGTCTCATCTCTGTGGGTTATACCTGCAAGAACTAGGGGAGGAGGAGAACATTTCTAAAGGAACGAAGCCTTTCTTCCCTTTTCTCTACCTCCACCTGAAAAACTCTTTTAAATAAAATTACGCTGTCATTATTAGATTGATTCCAAACTGAATGATTAAAGTTTTATCTCATGAATAGATTCAACAGGGAATTATATTTTTCTCCTGTCTCCATTAATGTCTATTTTATCAGTATCTTGTAAGTTAATAAGATGTTTGGTGAATAGCAATCTCTATAGGTTTATTCTTCTAAGCACAGTAAAACTTAATTTAATCACAGCTTCAAAATATCATACAATAAAACTAATTTAATTACACTTAGCAATGGCCACTAGACTCATTAAAATGTTAATGGAGCTTATAATTATTAAATTGCTTAATGATTGCTAATAAGAATAAGTGACAAAATAAAATTTAAGTACAAAACAAAAATGCCCTTCGGTAATTTTTCTCAGTTTCAATCCCATTTGACATTGTTACGTTAATATCCTAAGAAACATGGCAGAATGGAGACTCATGACAAAGGACATAACATTGAACAACTTCAAAAAGTGTCTTTCTGTCTAGAAAAGCCAATCAATTGCTCTGCAAAAAAATTTTGCAAATTACTTCACTACATTAATTGGTGATTAGAAACATGGAAGTATTAAGATAAATGAAATTCTGATATTTTAATAACTACATTTTGCTCAGCAATTTGTAAATACACATCAGTTTATCTACATGGCAATAAAATGATTCTCAATCTATTGAGAATTCAACCTCCAATTATCATTTTTAATTTTATGGTTTGCTGCAATAAACTCTTAAATTATATTTTCTTTCAGATAGTTACGTGGGTTAAATTATTTTTATTTTGAGATAATTAGGCACATTTGAGACTATTTTAAAACTTGGCTCAGGTTACTTTGGAGGAAAACTACTAAACAGTGTGTGGGCAAGAGGGAGATAAATACTAAATTAACCTTTGAAAATATAAAAATCTACAGTGTGGGGGAAAAAATTAAAAATAAATAAATATATTATCTTTTTAAAAGGTTATTGGCTACTTAGTGTTTCTTTGTGTATCAATATCAGTTCCTTTGATGAATGAAAGGCCATCACCCAGTCTAGGAATCATCCTTCCCTCTGAAAGGCCCATAAAATGAGCTTATGCCATGTCATGCAAGGGGGAATAACATTGAAAGACCTTCTAGCCCCCAAATCTCTCCTAAAACTTTCTGATGGTCTTGGAAATGCACAAAGAAGAGGGTTGGGTTTTTTTTTTTTTTTTTTTTTTTTGTAATGAGCCTGAGAAAGCATTTAATTTTTTATATTATAGTTGCAAGCCCAAAATGGTAAATGATGCTTCCAGCAGTACAATGCTGTTGGCAGTAGGGCCCTGTCTCATCCCTAAAGGCTCCTCACTCCCACACTTGTGCTGTTTGACATGGGCTGGTTGTGATAGAAGGAATAAGAGCCCACATAGTGACCACATGCACAGAATGTATTCAAACGTTGCTTCTGTTGGTGCCTGAGATGGACTTGATTTCTTTGGTATCATCTTTTTCATTCCTTCCTTTGCTCAGTATTTTCCAGCCATGTTTTCTTCCTTTCTGTAAACACCTAGGCTTTTACCTGTGTCAAAGCTGTTGCACTTCTCTAATACTACCTTTCTCACCTTTTCCTCAAATCTTATCATTCAGGTCTCAGTTCAAATGGTACCTTTCAGAGATGCCTTCTCCTACCATCCACGATGAAGCAGCCAATTCCCCCTTACCCCAGCCAATCCAGTACATTGCCCAACTAGACTTTATGCATGGCATTTGCCACTATCTGCAGTTGTTTTACATATTTGTGTACAAGTTTAATATCTGTCTCTGCCTATTAGGATGCGAGATCTTTGAGGGCAGGATCTTTGACTCCTGTGCTGTGGCAGTCTCAAGGCCAAGAGTGCTTAGTAAGGTAGCGGAGGAGAAATCTGACTGCTGTCTACTGAAAATGTAGGTGAGAACGAGGAAATTTAGGACAGAATTTAGTCACTTCATAATCCTGTACTGTTGCAGTTATTTTTTAAAAAGCTGGCTGTGGGGCTTTACATGCAGCACCATCGCTTTTATCCACTCTAAAACTTACCTTGTTAGATTCAACTTACTGGTACAGACCTGATGAGATTTTCATTGATTCTAGTGGTCATGGTTTTCTCCTATATATTTATAATACCCACCATATAAAATTGTGAGATACTTAAACTATATTAAATAGTTAAAACTATACATAAAAGGCACTTACAAAGTAAACAGTATCAAGTGCATGTTAAGTAGCCTATGAATAATAGGCATTGTAACTATTTGTAACGAAGAGATTAGCTGTATCTTTCAGCCACCTCTCCATTTATAGATATAATAGATGAAGTGCAAGCACATTATCACTTAATGTAAATAAATTGTGTTAGTCACTATTTTATAAACACATTTTCACAAAATTGTGAGAAAAGAAAAATAAAAACACTGTAAACCATGAAGCTGGGATTCATAAAAAGCATCTACTTCTACAATAGGCAGAGGGGCAACGGTGACAAAAGTTCCTAGTGTTTTCCACAATTACATTTCATATTTGCCCTACAAGGAGTACCTTTGGGTATATGGGTAGTTAAATCTCCGTGGGCAATTAACTGCTGACCTCCTATCTGCCACTGCCAGCAAAGATACCATGTGTAATCACTCACATCATGGATTATACACACAACTCCTCTGAACAGAAATGATGTATTCCACAACTCGTTTCATTGGGTCACTGAACAACCATCATGTGTGAGTTTCAGACACAGCCCTTTTTGGATCTGGAGCCGAGGAATGAGATGCAAACTCCAGACCTGGTTACCGATCATTCCCCTAGTGTACTGGATGTCATATAACATACGGTTATTAACAGCTTAATGAACTACACCCAATTTGAAAAGTAAAATCAACATAAAAGATAAAAATTTCAGTCTATATATGATACCTTAATCAAAAACCAATAAATGCTTTTAAACTTAGTAGAAATGATAGCAATATCAATGCATGTATCCCTTTGTGCCATTCTTAGAAAATGAAGATTTGAGATATTTGAAACCAAAATCTATGATCACTTATACCTTATATTCCCACCTCCTGAACAATATTACTGTTTTTAAAATTGCATCCCTAAGGGCTACAGACGGAATGGGGGAACAAAGTTGTTCTGAGAACTACAGAAATGAGTTAAAGGGTACATGGGAAGCCCACAACCTTCAGCAAATTATCAACACTGGCAAGATTCCTGAAATATAAGGGCTCAGTATCTGTGTCTATGAGTCAGTTAAAGCACCTACTGTGTGCTTGTCGTATGCATCATGTAGGAGAGGAAAAATTTTACCTCTACTCTTAAAGACTCCACATACACACACACAAACTGGGTCTGAAAATTAAATTGACATAAGACAGTAACAGGGGAATAACTTACAAATCTATTTAACACAACTTTTACCTGGTGTGGGAGCCTTCATAAGAAAATCACCCAAAGACGTCCTTTGAGTTGAACATTTCTATACTGCATTAGACAAAATATGGTAAATTATGAAAATGTGATTAAAGCTAAGCAGCTTGGGCTAGGGTAGCTAACTGGGTGAGAAGTGGCTAGGGAGGTAAGGGTTTGTCTTACAAATGTTTGTTTGTGAAGACTTTTCTTGGTCTCATCCCATTCTTGATGAGAATGACTCTCTCCTCCTGCAGGAAGGACATCTTTCATGTGGGAATTTCATCTCTTTTAAGAAATCGAAGGAAAGTCAGAGTGCTCTTCTTCCAGCTGCTGTTTCTCAGGAGTCTTTAACTCAAAATATTTAATATACCAGACTCGCATAATTTAGGGTTGAATGCTCTCAACATTCAACATCCACACATACAGTAAGAAACAGCTGAGAATGATAAACCAGGTTGACTCTCAGCATTCAAGTCCAAGTCCATGAGGGACATAGGTATGTATGGAGGTGGCAGCCAGAGGGGCAGGGAACTATAACAGATGCCTCGACATGTGTCTAACCTCTTCAGCAGGTTCACTTTTAATGTTAATTTTACTGAGGGAAAGGAAAGAGGCAAATTCCTTTCGTGATAGTTTCTGCATTCTCTTACGCAAGCCATTTTTTTTTTTTTTTTTGGAAGAGCAAAAATTAAAACCATTAGCAAAAGGGGCAAATGTATGATAGATCTAAAGGACTTATGAAGTTTATTGTGTATGTTTCGTGTTGCCAAATGCCAATAAAATGTTTAAGCCAATATAAAAAAACAAAGGCAATATTGCTTTTACCTTGGGGCTGATTTTAGAGTTTCATTCTAATTTAAAGAGGGAAGAAGACCCCAGAAATATGCATCAGATAGAAAGGCCTTTAGTTCTCTTGGGACTAAGAAGTGTTTGCCTTCCATGATTGTATTTCAAGCATATGTGGTAAAAGAATCAAAGATAATTTTCAAAGTCAGAAATTTGACATACAAGAGAAAAGCAAAAGTGTTTGAGAAAAGAAATGCATACAGAGGCATGCAAAAAGAGACTAAGTTAAACTTAAAACTTTTTAAATAAAGGATAATAAGGATTAAATTAAATGGATTATCGTTATGATTTTTAAATGCTCCTGTAACTTGAAAGACTGAAGCATGAACTGCCAGTTGGTGTATACATATAACCACGCAAAAACATCATTTTGGCCAAGCTTGCATAATACAAGAACTCGCTTTGTTATTAACATTTAAATGCAAACCAATCTAATTTAGCAAATAAAGACACATACTCCTAGAAGGGAAAACATCCTGAATAATTTGAATAGGATCTTTACTTGGAAACCACTTTCATTGTGTTATCAGAAAAACTACTTTAATTTGTTTCCAGCTGTGAGTTGGTGCAGCAACCCATAATGGAATCAAGGAGCAGCATTCACTTTTTGCTCTATATTTCTACAGCGTCAGAGTACAGCTGATGAATCACATATCCATCCACACTTGCTTACAGCAGGGAAGCAGCAGTATTCTTTGTTAAAAGGTATTTTGTAGCAGCATTGGGAGCAGCTGCAACCACTCTGGAAACGACAACTATCAGAGAAACAGTGCACATGTATATCAAGTTAAGATCTGTTTACCTGAACCACAACCGGAAGAGCAATGCTAATATAGCCAATCTGGCTCCACACTCTTGGAAGAAACCCGAAGGAGAGGAGAAGACCTTTTAATGAGACACCATGGTGCTTCCACTACTCAAGACCAGATGAGGCAGATGGCTCTTATTCCTAGAATTCCCGTTACCTCCCACTGCTGACTGCACATCCTGTGTGTGCTTGGCTGACAGGAGAAAATGACAGGTTGAAAATCTATCCCTATTGCTAGAAATGAGAAATGCCTCATCTTCCTTAACCCAAACCTAGGGAAGAAAATAATCAACCCCCTCCAGTTTTCATCTTCTCCAGAGAAAGGAGCAGAAAAGTTGAGCAAGTTCCTTTGTATTAGAGCAACATATAAATAGAAGAGCTGTACTAAATCTTCCAATTCCTGCTTGGTACTTGATGCATGTCTGCAAAGCAACTCAACCCACTGTGGACCTCAGGTAATTATGACCGAGAGTAAAAGAGGTGAAAAGGGATAATTCCCAAGGTACTCCTCACTCCTTTGCAGATAATTCAGGAGCTAGAAGTCAATCACTTAAATTAGAAAGTCTCAGAAAGGGCTGGTAAAACAGATGGAGTCATTTTATCCCCACGACAAGCAGTAGTAATGGTAGGGGACAGATTTCAAGAAACAAGAAGCTAATGTTGCATTGTGTTGGAGTGATCCCTCAGAAAAGAGGGCCATACTCAGACTACTTAGGGGGAAAGAGGGCTGATTTTTAAGAAGTTTAATTAAGTTTGTAACAGGTAATAGCAACACAATTCAAAGACAGCAGAATAAGGACCACCCATGGCATTCTGAAGCACACTATTCTTTCACCTCCTTGCTCAAAACTAAACTACCCAAGAGATTCTCAGAAGGTTGGTTGCAGTAGAAATCCCCCAGTTATCCTATGAAAAACATGGCAAAAAGGCCAGGACATGGCTAGGTTGTTAGTGGATTGCCTGAATTCAGATTTTTAAAATCTTGACACAGCTTCTTATAGGAGTAATTTAACTCAAGTGCTCAACATGAAATTAGGGAAAAGAGACAAAATGCTGAGACTTTTAAACAGGTGAAAGCTTTAGATGCAAATGTGGATGACTCCTATTACCATACCTGCAGCCCGAAGTACAATATGCTAAAATGCCTTGAAGGGAGAAAAATCACTGAAGTCTTTTATCATCACACAAACTAGTTAACCGCGTGACAAATTTTATGTCAATAACGAAAGTGTCCTGCTCCCTTACTCTTCATTTTATAAAGGTGTATTTCCTTTACCGGGAAGGGAACCAGTGCGTGAGCTTTCTACAGCTCAGCGAGGGCACACAAAAAGCAAGCAACGGAAATCTGCTAACTTACCCTGTCTTAGAAGCATTTTCCAGGGAGAATGCTAACCAAATTGTATAAATAGCATAAAGAAATTAGAGAAAGCAACAGCTTGTTTTTCCCTGTCTGCCCAAATCTATTGAGAATGCAACTGTTACTTTTGCAGGTGAAACACATTAGCTAACAAAGGTGTCATTAGTTTCTCTTAATGTACTTGGAATAATTCACAAGCTAACAGCATTCACCAGAGGCAGTTCTCAGACATCATTGTGCCCTCCCCTCCAGCAGTGAATCTGCTGAGAGAGTCCATGAATACCGGCTTATTCTGCTGCCCAGAAGTTATCATCCTGGTAAAGACATTAGGGGTCAGGATCCTGCAGGCAAATGTTAAGGAACAATTTTCCTGGCACATCTCTGGCAGTCTGTTCCATTAAAATTGAATTGAAAAGAGAAATTTTAAAACAGCTTCAGCAATGCTCACACCTGGACAACTGCCCAGCCACGAGGGACTGAATCATGCCATCCTTTTTGGCCCCAAATATTATAGAGAATGAATATGATTTTTTGCCCCATGTAAAATTGGATGTTTTAATAAGTTTAGTAAATTCATTACAACTGACATTATTTCTTAAGTTTTTTGGCACAAGAAGATATAGATGGTTTAGCTTCATGAGAAGGCAGAAAATAGTGTAGTGTTCGAATTTAACTGATCAGAAGTAAGAAAGACTTAAGTGAGCATTACTTCAAGGGGTTTCAAGAGGTTTCTGTTAGAAGGGCAATTAGGTTATGCAATGAGTCTCCTAGGGAGGGGGAAAGGATGCGGTAACGGGTTCCGAAGTAGCTCTTTGTGGCACAGTTAGATCCCATAGGGCAAATTTCTGAGGGGCCTGTTTCAGCTAACTTCTCCTCCCTCATCTCAGGAAGCTTTCCTCCCAGGCATCAATTATGCAGTGCAGCGTTATTATCTTACTAAGTATATTTTTTATATTTCTGAGACAGAGTCTCGTTCTGTCACCCAGCCTGGAGTGCAGTGGCGCGATATGGGCTCGCTGCAAGCTCTGCCTCTGGGGTTCACGCCATTCTCCTGCCTCAGCCTCCCGAGTAGCTGGGACTACAGGCGCCCGCCACCATGCCCGGCTAATTTTTTTTTTTTTATTTTTTAGTAGAGACGGGGTTTCACCTTGTTAGCCAGGATGGTCTCGATCTCCTGAGCTCGTGATCCACCCACCTCAGACTCCCAAAGTGCAGGGATTACAGGCGTGAGCCACTGCGCCCGGCTTTTTCTATTTCCAAAAGAACCTCCCACTGTTGGTATCTGACACATAGATATATAGCAAGAATAGATTGTTATAGTCTCATATCTGTAAAGGGATAGAGTACCTCCTTGGGTAAGCCGAAGGATGTATCATCCCTTTCTAAAAACCAAGAACTGGGGTTTTAATCATGTTATTTTTAAAACAAAAAGATGCCTGGTGCAAGGATTCCTGGAGACTTTGGCCACTATTGACTTTGGCAGTACCTTCATAAGAAGTGAGTGAAAATCTGTTACGCTAGTCCGAGTGTGAATTTTTGGCAGGGTGGGGGTGGGGATTGGTAACAGTAAAATGAGGCTACTCGTGTCATTTGCAGAGTATTAGTCCATTTTCATACTGCTATAAAGAGCTGCCTGGGACTAGGTAATTTATAAAGGGAAGAGGTTTAATTAACTCACAGTTCAGCATGGATAAAGAAGCCTTAGGAAACTTACAATCATGGTGGAAGACGAAGGGGAAGCAAGCACTTTCCTCAGAAGATGGCAGGAAGGAGAAGGGCGGTGCAAAGTGGGAAGAGCCCCTTATAAAACCATCAGATCTCATGAGAACTCACTCACTATCACGAGAACAGCGTGGGGGAACTGCAGCCATGATTCAATTATCTCCACCTGGTATCTACCTTCGATACAGACAGGAGATAGGGAAATACTGGGTAGAAGAGGTTGGTTCCCCGGCAAAGGCTTCACCCTCAAGTCTGGATACCCACAGCCCTAAATGAAGATAGGATTTCCTGTTTTCTCACCCAAAAAGCTGTCTTATGGCCTGCCACACACCTATCCTGTACCTATATAAACCCTGAACCCCAGGCTTTAGAAGCAGATGAGGAGACAAGGAGACAAGCAGACGAATGACAGAATGGTGTGGCAGAGAAAGAAAGAAGACAAAGAATGTCTGAATGCCAAGAAGAATTTGACTAGGGGAGGTCAGAGAGGAGTTCAGCCGCTGGATGACCAAACTCCAGGGGAAGATCATCTTCCCACTCCATCCCCCTTTTAGATACCCATTCATCCTGCTGAGAGCCACCTCCACCACTCAGTAAAACCCGCATTCATCCTTCAAGTCTGTGTGTGACCTGATTATTCCAGGACACTGGGCAAGAGCTCAGGACAGAAGGTTCTCACACTGGCCCTCTGGCCTTGAGAAAATGCAGATTGTCCATTGAGTTGGTTAACGCTTAAGCTGTCTGTGGATGGCAAAGCTGAAAGAGTGAAAAGTATCACTCCCACTTAGGTTTTGGGAATTGGAGACACCCACCCTAGATACTACTGACTGGCGGGCCAGATCCCAAAGCATTCGCCCTGGCTCCTACGCCTGACAGTTTGTGTGCTCCCCATCCTGTAAGGGGTTTGAGCTCACAACGGCTGAACAGAGAGCCACACCCGTCTCACGTCCTGTGATGGCGGTTTGGGCAGGGAACTCTGGTTTCACCTTGACATGTGAGGATTATGGGGATTACAATTCAATATGAGACTGGGGTGGGGACACAAACCTAACCATATCAAGCAGAACACTCTTCTATGAAAATCAAAGTAATATATGTGACTGGCCCTTGAATCTCTTCATACATGGAGGCTATCAATTGCTAACTGAAATGACCCGAAAGATGATTTAAGGGACTAAAAAGTAATTTATAATGTGTTATATATTTTACCCATGCACAAATTTAAGAACCGCTATATAAGCAGTTCTCTACTTTCCTAATGCCCTCCGGACAGTGCTCTGAAAATCCAATATATAAATGTCTAATATATAAAAGTTAATATCCTTATAAAATTTAAGGGGCAGAAACTATTACAGTCACCAACTTTCACAGGTGAAGTTTAACACCCTCTTCAGGAGGGCACAGACAAGAACTTTCACCTGTCTTCACTGGAGATCGGAAATAGAGAACAGAATTGAAGCACCTGTTCTATGGCAGGCACACCTGACAGTCATAACTAAGCACACCCTGCGAGTGACCTTCTGTGGCAGACACACCTGAATGTGTGTTCAGAGTTCTGCGCTAAGGAATCCAGGATTCTCTGGCCAAGCCAGAGAATCAGTGAAACAGCCCTCCTTCTCTATGAGGAACATCTGAGCCCTGGCCCATCCCGTGGAACGTGGGCTGCATAGAGACCGAGGCCTTTTGTCTGGGGTTAAAGGAAGGTTGTCAGGTGGAGGTTGTTAGGGGGAGGGTGCTAAGTGAAAATACTATATAACTGGATTTTTTGTTCTTTTCTTTTAAAACAAGTGGGCAGTCCTCCTGCTTCATGTGCTGCCACTGGACTGCCTTGTTTATGAGTTTCCTCCTAACCCCTTTCTTCTCTGTTGGCTGTGGGTCTCTTTTTCTGCCCCCTGAACCTGATGCCATTCCTACTGAAGTGAATAGGGGGTTGGGCCAGACGCCTTCTCTCTCCCAACTCTGCGTGGTTTTTAGGCAGCCTGCAATCATTTAATCCGGCTGTTGGATTGGCTAGGTACCTGGAACAGAGCTTCCAGAAAAGAGAAAGGTCTCTCTCTTTCCCCACCCAAATCTCTTGCCCTACAGGTCAGGGATTTGTGACTGTCAAGTTCCCCAAGGACGTGAAAGCCCCACAACATTACGCATTAAATGGCAAAGACCCAAAGAAGTTTGAATGTGTCAATGTGAAACCCTCAAAAGCGTCTATTGTGTGGCGTTAAAATGTAGATGTTTGAAATAGTTCATATATGAAATTTGGGTCACCATGAAAGAAACCGTAATCAAGTAAGACTTTGTTTCATACATGCACAAGTACACACACACTCCCCTATGACAAAAGAAGGAAAAACAGTTGAGAAACTCAAGACACGTTGAATAGATGAGAGAAGGCCGCATAAAGGAAACAGGAAATAGAACCACAGATTAGTCCCATTACGCCACGAAAATGATGTAATTTTAATAGGCACAAGAGACCCTATGACTTAAAAAATTTTTCTCTAAGCCTTAGTTTATCTATAAGAGAGATCATATAATCAACGTGTTTTTCTGTAAAATTTTTATTTCTAGTCTCTATATTATTCTTGAAACAATGCTGATGCCTTGAAAAGATTAATATTCACACTACCTAAGGAATACATCTTAACCTGCACAAATCATCATCTTAGCTATACTGGGCATTGAAAGGAAAATTCTTACTAATTTAAAATATATTTGAAAATAATGTGTTTAGTGACTACCTACTATAGAATCAGTGACTCTGATATACCATCACAAGCAGTAGTTTTTTCTATGGTATTATCCTTTGAAAACACTTTTCCTCTTTCAAATTTCCTAGGACTTGAGAAATAAAGTAATTGAGAATAACTTCTTTACAGTTTAAACCAGGTATGAAGTCTGAAACATTTATATACAGATAGTTAGGTTTTATATAGGAGATATAATACATACATAATGCAAACACATAAATATTAGGATCACTAGGAAATTTTTCTTCAAAAAAAGGAGAATGTGAAATATCTATATGGCATTTGAGCTTAGAGTCTGACCTGAGTATTCTTACCATGAAATTTTGGAATATGAAAAGTTCACAGTTTAGAGATTTTTTAAGAGGTTACATATAATAAGTAAAAACATTTCTCAAAATATTTCCCTGATACTAAAAGATCTAGATTTCATGTTTGTATTCCTAAATATGCTAAAAATTAAGATCATAAATGTTGACTCTGAAAAAATTCCCCATTAATCATCCATAGCAATTAGTGGCCTAATGCCTCAAAGTATCATGTTTTATTTAACATTTGCTTTGCTGTGGGTTCTGAGGACTATGCCCAGCTGCATTTATCCCTTATACCATTCAATGTTTATTTTGTCCCTGTAATTACCTCGAGATTTCATAGATTCATTTGCTTTCTCTAATTCATTTTGAGTCCAAG
Source organism: Symphalangus syndactylus (assembly GCF_028878055.3). NCBI lineage: Eukaryota > Metazoa > Chordata > Mammalia > Primates > Hylobatidae > Symphalangus > Symphalangus syndactylus. The sequence continues at coordinate 153,986,968 of NC_072426.2, read as the reverse complement.
GAGCAATCCCTTTGAGAAACAACCAACATTGCTCCTACATCAGGATTGGGTGCTGCTGTAGGAATGTCTATTGGGGGTGGTTATAGGATAATACCACAATATTTTTATCAGTCAGACCAGACATTTAAGAAATACCCTGACTTGATGTTGTCCCCCAACATGCTTTGTCAAAACTCCCACATCATATATTCACAGATAGGACCAAGGGAGAAAGGGTGTGCAAGAAATATCCACAGAGACAGACAGAGACTACTTTAGAGATCAGGGAAAGACACTCAAGTCATTACTTGCCCTTCCTCAGCAAAGGGCTTCTTTGCATGAGGTTCATGGCAGCTCAGTAGAAAAAGGTCAGTAATTTCCTCACCCCTGATTCTATTTGACTGGACTCTAGGGAAAGCTGCTTGAGGTATAATCCCTTTGCCAAGATGCAGCGAATGCAAAAGCTTTACTGTCTACTCCTGCGGTTACAACTCATAAAGCCAATTTTGGAGACAAGCTGTAGCCTGTTGTCTGTAGTAAGAATTGTAAATGAGCTGCTGAGACATCCTTCTTAGGGAATTCCTTTAAAAAAGGTTAAGTGTAAATTGCCCTTTGGATTAGTCTGAACATCTCCAATATAAAAGTTGCTGGAACTAGTAGGCAGAAATAAAAGTTTCCAAAAAAAAAAAGAATACATTCTTGGAAAGAAATGCGGAAGTATAAAATCATACTTTATTTTCCTCAGTAAACACTTATAACATTATGTCTGGTATTAGATTATGTAATAATATCTTACTACTTACTGTTAGAGAAAAGGAAGTGAACCAAAAGTTCATTTTAAGAAATTAAATTCTAAATTACCATTACTATCTTAAAAAAATGTATTTGACTACTGAGGGCATACAGATCTCATATTACAAAGTATACATATAGTCTTTGAAACACGTCAAATGATTCCCCCCGAAAAAATAAGTAAAATAATATTCAAATTAAAACACAGAGTTAAAAAAATTCTAAGCTTTTATGAATCTGATTTTTAAGGCATGACCTCATTCTAATACCATAAGGGAAATGCTATAATTAAGATTCCCTGTCTCTTAAAAAAATTTAAACAGAAAGAATAATTGTACCCTGTTAATATATTGTTACACATAGGCATTTTAATAATAGTAGTACAGAAGTACAATGAGAAAGAGTGGTCCCTGCTGCTTCCTTACCTATCCCCAGTGCTGCTTCCCAGAGACAACCACTTTTAACTATTTTTCCTTTTAGTTCTTCTGGTAGTTACTTCCATATCTCTAGGTACTTTCTTGATTCATTAATACTAATCATTTTATATTGTGTTTCTGCTGTAACAGTTAAGAATTAACTGATTTCCTATTCTCCTTTCCTGCCCATTCATTTTTACCTTGCTTCAATTCCTTCAGTGTTTGTTTACTGTTGGGCTTTTAATAATATACCTGAAAGTTTGTCTTACATAGTCAAGACTAGACTTTGAAGATGAAGAAATGATTGCTCCTCTGTTTTCCTTCCACTGCTCCTTCCTACCTGTGTGAGCCACTGTCATAGTTGATAACACCAGCACTATTTTGTACCATTATGGTCTCATTATTTGTTTATAAATTGATTTAAAATACTAAAAATAATAAAGCAGGATCTATGTCATTTTGATTATGTGAATATTGTTCACTATAAAGGCAAATCAGTGGCTGAGGGAACATGTCCTTCTCTGCAGTAAGACAGTCATAAACTCTCTGCTATTTCAAGGAGAAGGTTCTAATGGATTCCCCTCACTTCTCTGTATCTATTAGTTTTCAAAAGTATAAAATTCTTCTTTCTTGTTGGAATAAGAAATATCATCTTACTATTACCTTTCAGATTACCATTCATTCTGTTTGATATTCATTTCATTAAATTTCTTGAAGCACAGTTACTTCCTGTTTTAATTCGATCTGATATATTTCAAATTTGGCCCATGAGTGTTTGAATAGATTTCTTCTTCCCAAAATTTTTGGACATTCTTACTTCTGCACACCTCTTAATAATCTGAAATTGCACTATTATGCATTTCAGCTGGGAAGTTTTATTGTCTCTTTTTTGGCAGGAGAATTGGAAGACATACATCTTTCTTAAACTCTGGAGATGTTTTCTTGTTTTTTTTTTTTGATAACTTTTGTACTTCTGTTATCTCTGTAGTTTCACGAATTTGTACTAGTTGAACATTTTATTTATGATTTGATTCTCAATATTTCTTGTAGTTTCATATTTACCTCATCTTTCTTTTTTAAAAAATTACTCTGTTTTTGAAAGTCCCCTAAATTTTATTTTCCACCATTTCTAGAATTTTTTAAAGTTAATAGATTGCATTTTTAAGTTCTAATTTTTTCTTTTCTGATTGTCTGCCTTACATAGCGTGCATTTTTAGTCTTTTCCATATAATAACTTTTCACATTTCTCTTAGGTTACATATACTTAGAGACACGTTACATATATTTAGAGACAATTTTCAAAGGGCTCCATTTCTGCCTCTTGTGAGTAGAGGCATGGACTTCCTTTAGTCTACATTACCTTTTCAAAGAATTTTGTATAGAAAAATACAAAAAATTAGCCGGGCGAGGTGGCGGGCGCCTGTAGTCCCAGCTATGCGGGAGGCTGAGGCAGGAGAATGGCGTGAACCCCGGGGGGCAGAGCCTGCAGTGAGCCGAGATCGCGCCACTGCACTCCAGCCTGGGTGAAAGAGCGAGACTCCGTCTCAAAAAAAAAGAAAAATACTTTGGAAGATAAAGCTCCTCCCTCTAGGAAGAAGGACAATTTTTTTCACTGTTCAGTGTAACAAAGAAAGTGTTGACTCACTCAAATGTAACTATCAGGCAGGCTTTCCTTCCATTCTAAAGATTTCCGAAGATTAAAGCTTTTCCTTTAATGTCATTCACTGTATGTGCACGTGTCACTTAGCTCTCTTTGCCTCAACCTCTGGAGATTGGTGCTTAAGGAACTGGTAAAATAGTGCTAATACTCTGTCCAGAACTATTGTTGTGAGTAGTAAACAGTACTCTGTCTCTGACCCAGAGGTCTCATATCTCTGCCCAGCACTCACAAAAATATGGCAGACTGTCAAAACAAGCAGGGTAAAATCCCAGACCTTTCATTCATATATATACCAAACCTGCATTCTCCTCCACTTCTCTTTACAGAAATATATATATATAACGTTTAAAGGTCTCTTCTGCTCTTTTTGTTATTACTTTTTCCTCTGGAGTCATTTTTTGTGGTTAATCATTTTCTTTATTGTTTCTTTCATTCCCCATGCTCTCCTCAAATGTCTGGTTTTATTGATTTATTCATATTAAGAATGGGATAAATAAAAGAAATTGACATCTCTATTACATACATGAGGTGCTTGTAACTGGCAAGTATTTGGGGAGTTAGAACAGAAAACTCAGAAATTTTACTGTGGTTGGAGTGAAGAAGCCAGAAGCCCAGTTGCCACATGTGTAGAGCTGGGCACTGGGACATTAACCTGTTTGCTGGTCTAGTTTTCAAATTTAGTTTCGTACAGTGGCATGAACTCTACCCCCGATGGTAGAGTTTGGCTCCACCATCTGGCTCCTTTTAGTAATACGAACATTTCTCCATTACATACTGGATAGAATAATTTTAAACAAGTGAACATGCCCATTGTTTTATATCCTAAAGAAAATTTCCCCCTAAAATGTCAGTAGTGTATATTTATAGTTAAACACTCCAAAGAAAAAGTGATTTTAAAACTGCCATTTTTATGTTTGGTGATCCACAAACTCTAGGGTCAGCATGATTTATACTTAATTTCATGCCATTGTCTCTTATTTTACTCACATTAATCTAAGTAATTCCACCACCTCAAGCCAGTCCTAGAAGTGTTCTCATTTCAATTAAGACTTTTAAGTGTTTTTAAACTGTCATTTAGCCATATTACACCTTAATTGTTTGTGTTACTCTTCCATGAAGTGTTTCCAAATGGTTTTTACTCTCTGCCTAAGGGGATGGAAAGGCCTTGTATAAAGTCATCAAGTTACGTGGAATTCTTTGATGAATTATAATGACCAGCAGATCTTCTTCCAGTCTTCTTTCTATCAAAATGGTTGATGCAAGTAACCAAAACTGCACGTAGTATGGTGAACAACACCGACTGCTAAGTGTCAGAATTCTTCTGCTCCCAGATGAAAAAAAATTATTATATTTATTTACCATCGATTGGAACTAATTTTGGCAGAACTCTGGACCAGTGCGTTCTTTGTTAAGGTTTTAAAATATCTTCTTTGTCTATCAATGTATATATACAATCAGAAACTTACACTTTTCCTAATTATATAAGGGTTTCTCTATCTCCATTTTGATACATCCAAACTTCAAGTTAAAGCAAATAATGGCTACCTGCATCTATTGAGTGCATTTTATTTGTGAGGAAATGATACTACAGGATTTATGTTTTTTGCCCTTCAGGACCTTACCATGTGGTTCAGTTAATGAGAAGATTATACCTTTTAACACTGTTTAAGGTCACCTTTCCGTTGCAGTTCTGATCATTTGCTTTTTGGCCACATACCATCCTCGCTGGTTTCCTAGCCTCCAGTCTCACTCACCTCGACTGGTTCTCACTCTACTGATGGTGATCCTGCCAACGCCCAAAGGAGACACACCAGCCTCTACTCCAATTGCTCTCGCAGTCCCAATCTGCTTAATGAAAGAAGCCTCAAGTCGGCCCAACGCCTGCATATCCTCATTTTGTTATTTCTTAATACTTCCCATTTGTGAAATGCAACAAAGTCACAGTGAATTGGTGAATTGCTTAAAAGGTTCTGAACATACCATTCATATTCTGGCGTATGTGTCTTTCTACACCTTGACCTTTCTGTCTGAAACACCCTTCAACATTAGTTTTTTTCTGACAAGGCGCTAGGGGATCCGGCGCCAGGCTGTGGCCTTGGCTGCATTTCCCACCATTTTCTCCTTTACTCTGACGGGGTGTAAGAAATGCTAACCCAAAATATGACACCTTGGAAATGGAGAAAACAGCACAAGCAGTAAGCTCTGTCTGACCTTCCCTCTCCCCCTTCTTCCCTGAAGCAGACCATAAAACCTAGGAGGGGGCAGGGCGCGGTGGCTCACGCCTGTAATCCCAGCATTTGGGAGGCCCAGGCAGGTGGATCACAACGTCAGGAGATCAAGACCATCCTGGCTAACACAGTGAAACCCTGTCTCTACTAAAAAATACAAAAAATTAGCCAGGCGTGGTGGCACACACCTGTAGTCCCAGCTACACGGGAGGCTGAGGCAGGAGGATCACTTGAACCCAGGAGAGGGAGCTTGCAGTGAGCCGAGATCATGCCACTGCACTCCAGCCTGGAGTGAGACTCCATCTCAAAAAACAAAACAAAACAAAACAAAAACCTAGGAGGTTCATTCTCTGACCTTCTTCTCCAAAGAACCTCATGTGACAGGTGTCCTACACCAAATCTGGAAGGAAGGAATGAACATAAAGACACGAAGAAGAAAGAACAAACAGGCCTTGCTAACTTTCCCCCAGTTGATTATGGTTAGGTCATGCCCCTTTGTCCTCCAATCATGCTTATGTATAACTGCCTGTGAAAACACACAGATCTCCCCGTTTCTTCAGGCCTTAATTTCTGAAGTCTCCCATGTGGTAAACAAAGTTTAGCCTAAAGCTGCCTCCTTATGTATTTTAAGTTCAGCCTAAAGGTTTATCTGTATATCGTGAACTATAACCTAAACAGAGGTGTAAATGGGCTGTAACCTACTCTTGTGCCAATCACTGAGTTTTGGCCAATCAAACGTGGCCAATTGTTCAAACCATGTTTAAATAAGACAACACTGAGCTGTAATCAGTCTGGCTGTTTCTGTACCTCACACTTCCATTTCATAGAGATCACCTTCTTTTTTTGTTCATAAATCTTCTTCCAATATGTGACTGCACTGGAGTCTGAGCCTCCTCTGGCTCAGGAGGTTGTTTGATTCATGACTCATTCATTACTCTTTTAAACTTAATTCGGCTAAAGTTTTTCTTTGAACACATGTCATGTAAAACTTATATTAAATCCACTTGTTATGCCTTTGTTTTGTTAATCTTTTGTTTTAGGAATCTCAGCCATGGACTTTGTGATGAGTGAAAAAAAGATAACCCTTTTTCTCTTTACAACACGTCGTACTGTAGTTTGCAACCTTCTTGATGTTTTTCAAACATGCCAAGCATATTCTTGCTTTGGCCTTTCCCCTTGCATTTCTCCCTATCTGGAATGCTCATCCTCTGTTGACATGTTTTCTTCTTCTCTTCTTCCTTTCTTTCTTTTCTTTCTTACCTCCTCAGAGAGCCTTCCCAATCCCCCTTTTCTTCTTTTTTTTTTTTTTTTTTTTTTGAGACGGAGTCTCACTCTGTCGCCCAGGCTGAAGTGCAGTGGTGCAGTCTCAGCTCACTGCAACCTCCGCCTCCTGGATTCAAATGATTCTCCTGCCTCAGCCTCCTGAGTACCTGGGACTACAGGTGCGTGCCCAGCTAATTTTTGGATTTTTAGTAGAGATGGGGTTTCACTATGTTGGCCAGGCTAGCCTTGAACTCCTGAGCTCGTGATCTGCCTGCCTCGGCCTCCCAAAGTGCCAGGAATACAGGCGTGAGCTCCCATGCCCGCCCCCAATCACCCTTTTCTAAAATACCACTCCTATCCATAACTTCTTAAAGTGAGTAGCGGGTAGTGTTTTCTTCACAGGACTTGTCAATACCTAACATTATACTGTATATTACTTGTTCATTTTCTATTTCTTGCTCGTGAATTAAGCTGTTTGAGGACTGGGATTATGCCTGTTTGACTGACAGTGGTATCTTTAGTAAGTCAAACAACATTTGATACTTAAAAGGGTTCAGAAAATTTTTCTAAATGAATAAAATGAACATCAATTTTTCCTTATCTTTCAAGATCCACTTTCAGTATTATCACATCTATCAAAACTCTATAAACTGAATGATATCTTTCACTACTTAAACTTTTTTTTTTTTTTTTGAGACGGAGTATCACTCTGTTGCTAGGCTGGAGTGCAGTGGTACCATCTCGGCTCACTGCAACCTCCGCTTCCTGGGTTCAAGCCATTCTCCTGCCTCAGTCTCCTGAGTAGCTGGGACTATAGGTGCGTGTCACCAAACCTAGCTAATTTTTGTATTTTTAGTAGAGACGGGGTTTCACCATGTTGGCCAGGATTGTCTCAGTCTCCTGACCTCATGATCCTCCTGCCTCAGCCTCCCAAAGTGCTGGGATTACAGGCGTGAACCACCACGCTGGCCTACTTAAACTTTTCTAATGCCTATCTTGACACTAGTTTCCGTAACTGGCTTGCAGTTCTTGTGTTGAACCCTATTCATCCTCCTGAAATGCAAAACACTATGGCAAATATATAACACTGGGCCCTTAAAAACTGATCATCTAGCTAAGAAATATTCTAAAAAATGTTAGGGTATCTCAGCAACATGTAAATAGTTAAGTAAAATTCCCTTTTTAGTAATCTTACCTCCCTGCCTCCCATAACACATAGTGATAAAAAATAATACTGTAAGTCCTAGTAAGTGTGCAGTCTGTATGGTTTAAACTGATTTATACTTTGGTGGTGTTGGCCTTTCTCTTAAATCCATTAATCAAAAGTAATTTAAATCTACAAATACACATTTGTTTTTGGTTTGTTTGTGCATCTGTTTTTAGAAATCCTGATGTTCTTTAGACACAATGTCAATAAATAATTTTTCCACACCCTAGTTGATAAAACAGTGAGATAAAGAGAAGCAAGGAAAAAGTGGCTATTTCCTGAAGCAAACATTTCCATTATTCTACAAAACTCCTTTCCTTTACTGGTACTCAAAAGCAGAAAATGAGGGGAAATGATTATTTATTTTTGCCTTTACGTCCTTTTCTCTGGTTGGTTGGTTGGTTTGGACAATTTAAAAAGATCTTAGAACAATATTCAACAAGAATCTCACATTTTCCTTGGAGTCTCTATTTAAATTATTTTAGTTATATTCCCGTTGCATGAAAATATATTTCAAGGTTTCAATCCTTGAAGAATACATATAATTTTGATAAAATTAATCTTGCAAAAAATTTGAAATGCTTATCTTGAAAAAACTAAAGGAATTATTGGAGGATTCTGAGAAGATGGCAGAGTAGGAAGCTCCGAGAATCTGTCTCCTCACCTAGACAACAATTGCGTCGGTGGAATCTCTAACTATTTTGGAACTCTGGAGTGTATTGGAGGCTTGCAACTTCCAGGGGAAGGCTTCGACAGTGAAGTTTGGTTAATTTCCATCGATTTCAGCTTTTAGCAGAGTAGCAGCTACTCATCCCCCACCCCTCACTACCTGGCAAACCTGATGTGCACCTGTTTCTGAAGCACCCTGCAGACAGCTTGCAGGAGCCAGAGGAGGGAAAGAGGGCTCTGTCCTCCAAATATCAGAGACCTGTGCTCTTAGCACTTATTGTTGTTTCAGATCACAGAGGTGCAGGTAAAAGGCAGGCAGCCATTGTTGCCACTGCCCCATTAATGCAAGCCACTGCCCCACCCTCTCCAGTTGAAATGATTTCCAGAGAGTTTAAAGGGCCTGCACCCTCTCTCAAATCCCTGTTATTTTTTTCCTTTTCCCCTTTTGGGAGTCAGGTATTAAAGACTTAGGAGATTCAAAAGACAACAGTATATATGGGGAACATGAGAAAGCGACTACCTGTGCCTGGGGAAAGGATCAGAAAAGAGCTAGGAAAACCTTAACTTTACACCACAGGCTAATTCTAGGCACAGAGATAACCTGCAACAACAACAACAAAACAAACAAATAACAAAACAAACACAAACCCTGAGGAAGAGGGAGACTGTGCTTTCCAGAGTTATCACTGTTGGGGCTCAAAACATGATATTTCAAAGTATGGCAGTTGGGTGTGCTGAGTGCTTTAAGCTGCAGGAGAGTGGGAAGGCCTCAGAAGCACGATCTCTCTGACCTTCTCCTACCCTCCTGTCTCCTTTCTTCCTCTCCTGAAGCAACTCATAGAAATTAGAATTTCTTTATCCCAAGGTGTGTCATAGAAATTAGTACTACTCTTGCCAGGTGCGTTGGCTCACACCTGTAATCCCAGCACTTTGGGAAGCTGAGGCAGGCAGATCACGAGGTCAGCAGTTCAAGACCAGCCTGGCCAACATGGCAAAACCCTGTATCTACTAAAAATAACAAAAATTAGCTGGGCGCGGTGGCAGATGCCTGTAATCCCAGCAACTCAGGAGGCTGAGGCAGGAGAATCGCTTGAACACAGGAGGTGGAGGTTGCAGTGAGCCAAGATCACACCATTGCACTCCAGCCTGGGCAACAAGAGTAAAACTCCTTCTCAAAAAAAAAAAAAAAGAAAAAAGAAAAAGAAATTAGAACTACTCTTTCCCAAACAAGCCATAAAACCTAGAAAGGGTACTCTCTTTTTCTCCCTTCTCCTGTGAAGACCCTCATTCTAGAAAGTTTCTTCCCCATACCTGAAAAAAAAAAAAAAGCCATACAGAGAGGCCAAGAAGAATCTAGACAAGACTCACTGGGGTTCCCCCTTCAGTCTATTACCGTTATATTATACCCTTTTGTCCAATCACATTTCTACATGGCTGCCCGTTCTTCAATGAATATAAGTATAAAAATAGGCAATTTTCCATAGGTCTTTGAATCTTCATTTCTGAACTCTTCTGTATCACATACAACTTTGATTAAATAAATTTGTTATGCTTTTATCCTGTTAATCTGTGTTTTGTTATAAGAGTGTCAGCCATAACCTTTATGATGGGTGAGAAAAGTGTCACATCTTTCTGTACTTACTTCATATTATTAGATTCAAATGTACAGTTTCCAACAAAAAAATGAGAAAGCATACAACGAAACAGAAAAGTATGGCCCATTCAAAGGAAAAAAGTAAATTAACAAAAACTACCCCTGAAAAAAGCCTGATGGCAGCTATATGAGACAAACATTTAAAACAACTGTCTTAAAGATGTGTAAAGAACTAAAGGAAGATGTGGAGAAAGTCAAGAAAATGATGTATGAACAAAATAAAAATATTCATAAACAGATAAATAACCTAAAAAGAAACAAAAAATTCTTGAGTTGAAATAATAATAAGTAAATTTAACTAAAATTTAAAAATTCACTAGAGGGATTACATGCAGATTTGAGGAGGCAGAAGAATCAGTAGAGTTGAAGATAGGAAAACGGACATTAATAAATCTGGGAAACGAGAGAAAAAGGTTGAAGAAAAATGAATAGGGACTAAAGGACCCCTGGGACATCATGGAACAGATTAAGATATGCATTGTAGCGGTCTCAGGAGGAGAAAAGGAAGAGAAAGGGTCATGGAGAATATGTGAAGAAATAATGGCTGAAAACCGAACAATGGCTGAAGAAGATATAACAATTATAAGCATATATGTAACTAATGACAATCAAATTTCAAATTTTATGAAAGACATGAATATTAACATGCAAGAAAATCAACACACTCTGGCTAAATTAAACTCAAAGGGATCCATAAGAAGATACATTATAACCAAACTTTTGAAAGAAAAAGACAGAGAACTTGAAAGCAGAAAGAGAGAACCAACTCATAATAGACAAGGATCAGATTAGTTGCAGATTTCTCACCAGAAACTTTGGAGGCCAGAGGCAGTGGGCTGATCTATTCAAAGTGCTAAAAGAAAAACAAAACAAAACCCTGCATACCCCAAATCCTACATCTAGCAAAACTATCCTTCAAAAGTGAGAAAGAAATTAAGACATTTCCAGATAAGCAAAGCCCAAGGGACTAGACCCGCCCTGTAAAAAATGTTCAAGGGACTTCTGAGTAATGATAGGATACCAGGCATTAATTTGAAGTCATATGGAGAGAAACATTTCAATAAAGGGAAATATATGGGCATTTGCAAAACTTAATATGATTGTAACAAAAGTTTGTAACTCTACTGTTTTTCCTATATGATTTGAGAGACTAATACATTAGAAGAATTATTAGTCCAAAAGCTAGTATTACTTTGGTATATAACTCCACATATTCAACTCCAAATAATTTTTTAAAGTAGTGCATTTCAAAGAAGTATTAGTGTGTGTTTATGGGCACACAATGTATAAATATGTAGTTCTCTGATATCAACAACTGAAAGCTGTGGGGATGAAGCTGTAAATGAGAAAAGTTTTTGTATGTTATTGAAGTTAAGCTGATATAAACACAAATTAGAACGTTATAACTTTAGGATGTTAAGTGTAATCTCCATGATAACCACAAAGAAAACAGCTATAGAATACATACAAAAGAAAATAAGAAATAAATGTAAACATTTCAATACAAAAACTAAAACCAAAAGAAGATAGTAATGCAGGAAATGAGAAATAAAAATTTATGAGGTATTATGGAAAACAAATAGTAAGATGAACAAAGTAAGTTCCTCTTTATCATTAATTAAATGTAAATAGAATAAAATTTCCAATCAAAAGACAAGGATTAGCAAAACTGATAAAAATACATCATCCAACCACGGGCTACATACAAGAGACTTCTTTTAGATCCAACAACACAAATTGATTGAAAGTGAAAAGATGGAAAAAGATATTCCATACAAACAGTAATCCAAATAGAGCAGGAGAAGCTATACTAATATCAGACAAAATAGACTTTTAAAAAGTTTAAAAGAGAAAAAAATAGCATTATATATTAATAAAAGATTAAATAAAGCAAGATGTAACAGTTATAAACACTTATGTACCTAATGACAGACAACCAAATATATGAATCAAAAACTGATAAAATTAAAGGGAAAAATAGCTAGTTCTACAGTAATGGTTGATGACTTCAGTACCCTATTCTCAATAATGGAGATGCAACCAGATGGAGGATAAGTAAGAAAATAGAGAAGTTAAATGTGATAAACTAACTAGATCTAACAGACATATATAGAACACTCTACTCAACAACATCATACACGTTCTTCTCAAGTGCACATAAAACAGTTTCCAGGATAGACCATGTGGTGGGTCACAAATTAAGCCTCAATAGATTAAAAAAGAAATAGATATCATCTGAAGTCTCTTCTCTAAGCTCAATGATGACATTAGAAATCAGTAATAAAAGTAATACTGGAAAATCCAAAAATTTGTTGTAATTAATCAACATGGTCTTAAAGAAGATATTATAAGGGAAAATAGAAAACACTTAGATATAAAGGAAATTGAAAATACAACATACCCAAACTTATGTGACACATAGAAAACAGTGGTAATTGGTAAATTTATAGCTATAAATGCTTACATTAAAAAGCAAGAAAATCTGAAATCAACAACCTGAGTTTACAACTTAAGGTACTAGAAAAACACAAACAAACTTATTCAAAAGCTAGAAGAAGGGAGAAAATAATAGACATTAGAGCAAAGATAAATAGAATAGCAGATAGAAAATAGTGAAAAATCAATGAAACGAAATTTGATTATTTTAAAAGATCAGCAAAATTGAAAAGCCTTTAGCTAGGTGGACTAAGAAAAGAAAGAAGACTCAAATTACTAAAATTGTAATAAAATTTGTAATATTATTACTAATTTTTCAAAAATAAAAGTATTATGAGAGTAATACCATTCAGGACATAAGCATGGGCAAGGACTTCATGACTAAAACACCAAAAGCAATGGCAACAAAAGCCAAAATTTACAAATGGGATCTAATTAAACTAAAGAGCTTCTGCACAGCAAAAGAAGCTACCATCAGAGTGAATAGGCAACCTACAGAATGGGAGAAAAATTTTGCAATCTGACAAAGGGCTAATATCCAGAAGCTACAAAGAACTTAAACAAATTTACAAGAAAAAATCAAACAATCCCATCAAAAAGTAGGCAAAGGATATGAACAGACACTTCGCAAAAGAAGACATTTATGCAGCCAAAAGACACAGGAAAAAATGCTCATCATCACTGGCCATCAGAGAAATGCAAATCAAAACCACAATGAGATACCATCTCATGCCAGTTAGAATGGTGACCATTAAAAAGTCAGGAAACAACAGGTGCTGGAGAGGATGTGGAGAAATAGGAAGGCTTTTACACTGTTGGCGGGACTGTAAACTAGTTCAACCATTGTGGAAGACAGTATGGCAATTCCTTAAGGATTTAGAACTAGAAATACCGTTTGACCCAGCTATCCCATTATGGGGTATATACTCAAAGGATTATAAATCATGCTACTATAAAGACACATATGTTTATTGTGTCACTATTCACAATAGCAAAGACTTGAACCAACCCAAATGTCCATCAATGATAGACTGGATTCAGAAAATGTGGCACATATGCACCATGGAATACTATGCAGCCGTAAAAAATGATGAGTTCATGTTCTTCGTAGGGACATGGATGAAGCTGGAAACCATTATTCTGAGCAAACTATTGCAAGGATAGAAAATCAAACACCACATTTCTCACTCATAGGTGGGAACTGAACAATGAGAACACTTGGACACAGGGCGGGGAACATCACACACTGGGGCCTGTCATGAGGTGGGGGTATGGGGAAGGGATAGCATTAGAAGAAATACTTAATGTAAATGACGAGTTAATGGGTGCAGCAAACCAATATGGCACATGGATAACTATGTATCAAACCTTTACATTGTGTACATGTACCCTAGAACTTAAAGTATAAAAAAAAATTATTTTGAACTGCCTTTGGATAACCACACCAAAATTGTTGATACAAACTTATTACCTTCGTATTTGGCAATCTTTAATGGTCCTATACTGTTTATTTTCCTAGACCATTTATGGGCCTCCATAAAAGATCCTCAAATGACAATTATTAGATTGGTGCAAAAGTAACTGCAGTTCTTGTCATCATTTTTAATGACAAAAACTGCAGTTACTTTTGCACCAACTTGATCCAATCTCATTATTCAGGACTTCCCTATATGATCCCCATGGTCCAGGAAAATTAAGACACCTCTTACTTCCTGATAAACACATACACACCTGAATATCCTACAATATTTATCCTTTTGAAATTACATGTATGGCCAAGAGCAGTGGCTCATGCACATAATCTCAGCACTCTGGGAGGCCACGGCAGGCAGATCGCTTGAACCCAGGCAGATCGCTTGAACCCATGACAAAACCCTGTCTCTACAAAAAAAAATTAGATGGGCATGGTAGCGCAGGCCTGTAGTCCCAGCTATTTAGAAGGCTAAGGAAGGAGAATTGCTTGTGCCCTGCAAATCGAGGCTTCAGTGAGCTGACAGTATGCCCAGCCCGTGTGACATGGGCTGCATTCCAGCCCGTATGACAAACTACAATACAATGTAGTTTGCATTTCACACAGGTTATGACATTTAACATACATTGTATTATATTTTAGATTATGTTAGCATTGGAATATACAAAATGCTGTATATTTTTCAATGTACTTGGCTTATTTTAAACTAGTCAATTAAAAATTCATTGAGAACAAAATTTTCTTTCTTTTTGATGCTACTTTCCATGATTGATGTGAAATTCTTATGTTGAGTCAACTGTTTTAGGTCATTGGTATGCAAATATAAAATAAAGTTTGTACTTTACATTATTTTGAACTATACATGTCTGTCTTATGTTTTGTTAGATGATATCTATGTACATTTTTTTCCCATGACATAGCCTCAGGAGGTCCTGACAACATGTGCCCTGAAAACATGTGCTTTTTTTAACATTGTTTTATGGACAAAGGTTGGTATATAATCCTACTGCTCTTGGTCTCTGGGAAACAAGTTTTACACCAATCAGCTTCATTATCACATGATTGTAATTTCTTGCGGCTAAGGATCAAGTCTCATTTGTCTTTTTATCTTTGGCACTTCCTGATCCAAAGTAAAATCTCAATGCATGATGTTCCATAAGTGAATAAATGAATGAATAAATCATATGAGAGAGGAAACTTTTTGATCTTTTTCTTTTCCCTCAAATAACAGCTAATTCATTCCTCCAAAGATGGAAAGGAGAGATATTTATATGTATACACATATACTTCCTTCATTACTTGTAATTCTAAAAATCATAT
Source organism: Symphalangus syndactylus (assembly GCF_028878055.3). NCBI lineage: Eukaryota > Metazoa > Chordata > Mammalia > Primates > Hylobatidae > Symphalangus > Symphalangus syndactylus. The sequence goes on along the minus strand of NC_072426.2, from coordinate 153,971,873 downwards.
TGCTACACGGACATGTGATGTGTCATATTAAATAAACACATTTAATTATTACTGGTTAGAATTCATAAATTTGATTCTGAGATGACAGATATCATCCCTGCTTCAGACACTCTTAAGTTTTCAAAACAGAAGGCATTCTTGATAAAAAAGTGAGCCTAAATTCAACGTAGACTACAGAGCTGTTTTCTATTACATGAGAAATAACCATTGTGAGAAATGAGTTAAATAACCCTGCCAGGAAACAAAAGCAAACTAAACACTTGTGAAAGTTTACAGAATAACTGACCTGGTTTCTTCAACAAGTCAATGGCATGAGACAAAGAGGAGAGAGAGAAGGACTTCTCCAGATAAAAAGGCATTTAATTAAGAAACACAAAACCAAATGCAATGTTTGGGCCTTACTGGGATTACGATGCAAAACAGACCAACTGTGAAAAGATGTTTTTAGAATAAAGGAAACCAAAATATTTCACCCCAAAATATACTTTTACATATTTCAAGATGGCTATTCAGAAGGACTGGAAATATAAGAATAGCTGAAAATCTGCCTTTTAGAGGAGAGATTTACATCTGTATGGAAAATCTGATGTAGCCAGACTTTCTCAGAAATCCTCTCTTGTTCTGATCTGGGAAAGATTAACTAGGAATCTAGTATCTCTATGGTCTGGAAAAAAAAAAAATCCCATCTATTCTCTCTGAGGGGTGCTGCTACCTGTGAGGTTTTATCTACATGACAAGACCACCTTTGCAGGCCAGGCCTCCTCTTCTCTCCCTCCCATAACCTGTTTTGCCAAGATCCAAGCCCCTAGTCTTTCTGTAACCTCAAGGTGGTATAACAGTGTCTACCATCTGGCCGTGCCTTTGCTTTCTTAGGAATTGTAAGACTTGCACGCACATTAACAGACTTGTTTGATTTTTCGCCTATTATTCTGCCTTTTGTCCATTGATTTTTCCAAAAAAGCTTCAGATGATGAAACAGAAGTTTTCCATTCACTCCTTCAAGGACAATTGAGAAAACTGTATATTAACTGTATATTAGAACCTATGAAGGATGTATTGTAAATTTTGTTTTGTGGCTGGGTGCAGTGGCTCATGCCTGTAGTCTCAGTACTTTGGGAGGCCAGAGCAGGAGGATTGCTTGAGCTCTGGAGTTTGAAACCAGCCTGGGCAACATAGTGAGACCCTGTCTCTACAAAAAAAAAAAAAAAAAAAAAAAAAGCTGAACATAGTGGCACACATCTGTGGTCCCAGCTACCTGGGAGGCTGAGGTGGGAGGATTGCTTGAACCCCAGAGGTCGAGCCCCAGAGGTCAAGGCTACAGTGAGGTGTGATTGGGCCACTGCACTCCAGCCTGGGCAACAAAATGAGACGTTGGCTCAAAAGAAAAATTAGTTAAGTGTAGTTATGCACAAAAAATATGTTTTAGAGATTTACACTGAATGTGAAGGAGTGAATTGACAAAATGTCTCGGACTTGCTGTAAAACGCATTCGCAAAAAAAAAAAAAAAGAGGTAGGGGAAGGAGCACATAACAAGCACATATGACAACATGGTAATGACAATTGGGTCTATGTAGCGTTCACTATCCTCTACGCGTGTGACTGTTTGAGAGTTTTCATACTAAAATACATTTAACAATACCCAGTACAAATAGAGATTTATATATATTTCAAATGAAGAGGATTAAGTGAGGATGTTATTAAATGTGTTTGTAAAATAATGAATGCTTGGCGTGAGCATTCATAGAAAGATATGTTAAAACAAATACACCGTAAACAGGTAAAGATGGTCAAGTGTTGAGATTTCTCCAATTGCAATCCTTCTCCCAAGGAGACTGGTCCCTTTTTATTGTAGTCTCTAAACCTGGTGATATCCTATATTCAGGGGAGAAAACGAGAAATGTAACAGATTTGTCCTTCTGCCGTGGCTAAATTGAAAGACAGCAGCAAAGGAAAGAGAGAGAGGTGGCAGAGTTTACTAGCTGCAAAAGGCATCAGAGAAAGAGATAGCCTTGCTGTGACTGAGATAAGGGAAGCTGTGAACAGCTAGAAAGTTAAGAACAAATTGTAAGAGAGATTTTTTTATATCAAGCTGTTTTTAAAGCCGTCGATAAGCCTCAGGGGTGTCATATTATGAGGTGTCTATTCAGGGCTGGAAAAAAAGAGAATATTCTAATAATTTTAGTATCTGTGACATTTTAGACCCTACCCTTTGCCAATCATTAAGCACTTTGATTTATTATTTTACTCAATCTTGCATCTCAGCAGGCAGATATCATTAGCACCATTTTATAGATGACAAAATTGAGGCTAATAAAGTTTAAGTCATTTGTTTAAGCTAGTTACAGGCCAGGTGACATTCAAACTCAGGTGTGTCTGGCCTCAACTTTTCACATTTAACCTTGGAAATAAAATAATTATCATACTTTAGCTTCAAATTAAAATCAATGCTATATTGACCTGAGTTTAAAATGCACTCATAACTTTATTTGTTTCGTTTTGTCTTGTTTTTTGATACAGGGTCTCACTCTGTTGCTCCGTATGGTGGTGAAATCTCAGCTCACTACAACCTCGACATCCCTGGCTCAAGAGATTCTCTCACCTCGGCCTCTCCTGTAGCTGGGACTACAGGCACGCGTCAGAACGCCCAGCTAATTTTTGTGTTTTTTGTAGTGACGGGGGTCTCGCTATATTGCCCAGGCTGGAATAAAACTGCTGGGATCAAGCAAACCTCCCAACTCGGCCTCCCAAAGTGCTGGGATAACAGGTGTGAGTCACTGTGCCTGGCCACATTCATGATTTTTAAAAAATCAAACACGTTCAACATGCTAAGATGTTTCTCACTGTAAGTCATTTTTGAGACCGTGCTTAGTAAAAGTGAATTTACTTGTTGTTGCATACGTATTTCAATACAATTTTATTTTGTTAAATAAAAAAGGCAATGATTAGAGAAACTCTTCTTCACCCTTAGGTAAGCACATTAATGTTTTAATCACAAAAATTCTAATCATGAAACCAAGTGGTCTTTGTTCAATTGAGTCAATATATATTAAGTTTTATATTCAAGTATTCAAAAGAGGCATCAGAATATTACGAGTCAAACTGAAAATCAAAGTGAAAAAGGGAAATAATGGCAAGTCTTGCTAGTAATCTAGGGCAGCAGTGATGTGATCTTAACAGTGGATGTCTCACTCAGGGCCTGGTACCGACCCTAGTAAGTTAAGCCTGCAGCTGTTAAGGAGACCACTGCCTAACGGAGCTGCAAAGCGCTCTGCTCAATCAATTCCACAAAGTCTCTTTCTCTAGGTAAGAAGAGGTTGGCTTTACTGAACCACTTTGTTGTCATTTAGATAGTCATTAGGGTCAACAACAATTGCCATTAAAGAGAGAGTAATGGCTCTATTGTTAAAAGAAGATTAGGAACTGCAATTCCAGGGGAGCTCTCTGGCAGAAACCCTTTTGTAGAACTTCAGTAGAGTTCTGCTAAGGATCTGTGGTGCTGGCCCTACAAGTGTGACTGCTTATCTATTTTCAATAAATCTTGATGGCTCTGTGAAAGGAAAATAAATCTTGAGACCCCAAAATCATTAAGCCAAAGGGAAAAGTCAAGCTGGGAACTGCATCAGGAAAACCTGCCTCCCATTTTATTCTGTTGAATTTCAACCTGGCAATATAAATTGACAGCTTATTTTCACAGGTGCAGGACAAAGGACAGAACTCAAAGTCATCCCTTGGCTCAGCTGAGACAAATGCATGTCTGACTGCATGCTTTCCCCTACTGTTTACATTATTTTATGCAAAAATGCAGATTCCCGAGCTAGACAAAGCATAAGTGACTATTCCTCTACCCCTCTCTCATATGTAAATGATGTATTGGTGAAAGGCTGATGACAGACTCAAAAGATTGCAACCATTTGTCTCCCATCTACCCATACCTTTTGAAAAATTATTCCTCTTTCCCCAATATCTGCCCTTTAACCTTTAAATTTTGAAGCGCCAAAATCATCTTTGGAGAGAAGCGCAGACCTGTCTCCCTGGTGTGTGTATTTAATGTTGGCAAAATAAACTTCTACATTGATTGAGACCTGTCTCAGATACATTTTTGGTTTGCAGATGCATAGTTAACTGCAAAGTACTCTTAAATGTATATGTCCTCTTAAGTCAGCCTGCCAAATCCTGCCTCCAAATGGATTATCTGGCCATTTTCTCACTCCCCACTGCAGTGACCGTGGCAGGCTATTGCTTAAAGTAAATATGAGGTTCTCAAGTGTGGGTTCTTTATAATGTGGTATGACAGCCCAATACGTAAAGTTTATAATGTTTTTCTGGGTCTTCAATTTAGGAAAGGTATTTGAAGTTTTTATATTTTATTTTAAAAACTTACTGTGGAAATACCCAGGCTAGTCTTGAACTCCTGGCTTCAAGCAACCCTCTCACCTTGGCCTCCCAAAGTGCTGAGACTACAGACATGAACAACTGTGCCAGGCCAGGTATCTGAAATTTTAAAAGAAGAGTTTACTTAATTCAGGAAAAGAAGTATTCTGGTGACCTAAAACTAAAGATGATTTTTCTCTGTAAGGTAACTAAATGCCTTTCCAGTGGACAATGGGGGAAAACAATGAAGTTTTCAAATTTTCTTTTTTTCAAAGTGGACCCTCAGTCATCGCCACCCTAGCGATCTGAGTACAGGCCACACATCTTGGAAAAGTAGATCTATTTACCAGGTCTGCCCTTTAGAATGGCCACATTCTACCCACCATACCTTCTGTAGAAACAACTGAATGTCATAACCAAGCACTTTCCCTGGCCTAGGCACACATGCTTTCCCAGCCTTAAAATAATCCATTTCTGATTCTCATTTAGACAAATGATAAATACAGTATTTTTCATTTTAAATATGATCATGCACTATATTAACACTATTGCTCAAGGAAGACAGTCTATATCTGTTGATTGCACAACACTTTTCAAAACGCTCACTCATATTTCATCCTTATTCAAAGGCTTGAAGGTAGAGAGGGGAAGCTGACCTTCCTTCATTTATGGTGGAAAACTAATACAGAACAATTATGTTATCTCAAAGCTTAATAATAATTCTAATAAACACCTTCATTGTGCACTTACTAGGTGCTTTATGCACAATGACTCATCTTATCATTGCTAAGGAATAATTAGCTAGAAATTATCTTTGGGTTGAAAGTTAGAATTTTAGGCAATAATTTGCCAGTATGTAGGTGCACCGGAAAATACTGGTCAAAAGCTGAAGCTCTGGAACCTATGCCTGCTTCCTCACATACTATTGGGGCAACTCAGGGTAGTTGTTTAGTGCCTCTGTGCCTCAGTTTCCTCATGTATATGGGAAATAATTACAGTCCCACTTCATAGGTTAAATTAGAAAATTACATATACTTAGCATAGCACCTGATTTATGGTAGTTGCTCAGTATAAGCTGATATTCTGAATATTATTGTTTATTTCCTCGAGACTCAGCTATGTCTTAGACCAGAGAGGTAGACTTGAAATTCTCAGGATATCTGAACTTAGAAATACATTATATCTTTCATCATTTACACATCTTTGAATCCTTAGTAATTTGAACCTCTAAACAAATAGATTAGAAAAGAGAAAAAAAACTTACTGACCTTCTTTGAATTGATTATTATATAGAATTATATATATAAATAACTCAAATTACTCTGCAAATAAATTAGCACACATTATTCCATTTAAATCAATTTAATATACTAGCAACAGTGAAATGACTCATGCAGGTGCTCATTTATTTATTCATTTATTCCAAACTTTATGTAAATTAATAAACAACTATCTTCTGGGCCCTCACGTAGGCAGTTAGACAACACAAAAATGAATAAGGCTCTGCTCACAACTTAATGGAATCCAGAGACAAACACAAATGACTGCTTTCCAAACCACCTGGGAAGTGCAATGAGAAATATACAGGGAATATGACAGGAGTAACCCACCTGGGAAGATGACAGAAGGTTTCCTCGAGGAAGTGGTAAATGAAGCAAGTGGGAGTTAGAGAGTTGAGGAGGGTGAGAGTAATCCTGTAAACACAGAAGCAGGCTGAAATAAGACACTGAGATGAGAGACACCACGGCTGGTGCTGAGAACTCCAAGAAATTGGTAAGAGTGAAAAACGTGGGACCAAAGGAACAAGAGATTAGTCTGGGGAAGCAAGCAGGGTCAGGTTACACAGGGTTGGCTCTGTTATGCTGGAGGACACGGCTAGCTTTTCATCACGGTGACAACAGGTGGCCATTTAATGTTTACCAACAAGTGAGTGACATGATGAGGCTTGTTCTTTGTACAGATTATTTTCACGGGTATAAATGTGAAGCTCTAGGGTAGTGGTACGTGAGGGGGTACAGGAGGCAGAGAGAAGAAGATCGAGTTATTGTACCAGTCAAATGAAAGTTTTAGGCTGAATTGCAGAATCTTGGCAGGAATTGTGAGGCAGAAATAACACAATGAAGTAACAGTAAACCACCCAAAGAAGAGAATAATTTGGACAAAAATATGCCTTGTTAATGAGGTATTCATTCAAAGAATCCATCGCTACTAAAACAACGGAGCCTGTCTTACAACCCAGATCTGATGGGAAGGTGCCATAGTCAGCCGATGGCCTCTGAAGCTACTCCGGTGTCAGCCAGCACAACGTAGTGCTCAGCCAGGAGACCGGGGGTTCTCCTGAAGAGTTTCTCAACCTATATACTGTTGATATTTTGGACCAAAGAATTTTTTATTGTGGAAGACCTTCCCGTACATTGTAGAATGTTTAGCAGTAGCCCAGGTCTCTACCCGCTGGAAGCAAGTATCCTCCCAGTTTTGATCAACCAGTAATGTCTTTAGGCATTGCCAAATATTCCCTGGAGAACAAAGTAGCCCTTAGTTGAGAACATCTGGTCTAATTCATCTTGAAAAGTGCTAGAATATTCTAGCTGCCCCAGTGCGTGGGATCTGGTAAAGCGTGTGTGCGTGTGTGTGTAGGCACTGGGGAGCAGTAAGGGTAACTCTGGATCACTACTGTTTCATAAAGAACCCATTCCAGTGTTGTGTCTGCAGTCATTTTAGCTCCTCTCCATCAGATAAGTTTATTTATAACCGAATAAGTTATAAAAACAACAACAACAACAACAATCTTCTGATTTATATTCGATGCCTCTCTTTTTATAATCAAAGATATTATGTCCTGGGGATAAAATAGTGCATGATTTGCTAGTATCAACATATTCAGAAAACGGATTTAAAAGTTCTACATGATGACAAATTACAAACTGCTAGATTGCCTACGTGCTATCTAACTTACTACAGCAGCATCTGAGTCCAGAGCTTTTCTTTAGCAGAATTGTATGTAATGGCGTGGTTTTCTGACATTTCTATTAATGTTACTACAACTAAGCAGTGCATGTCCTAGAAAATTCCCTGGAGAGAATTTTGAGGTGTTCTTAGCTGACCTTCTGAAACTGGAGCTCTGCTGGTGGGTTCCCGTGGTTACGGCCATGGTAACTCTGATCGATGCATTCAGCAGTGAGGTTGATTACTAAATTCCCTGGAGATTGCACTAAAACTCCTAGAAAATCACCTCAAATCCCATACACCAGTAGCAAGATATGATTATTAAGTAAGTTCACAGAGCCTCAAGCAGGATTAATAGCTTTATCATATTCAGGATATCAAAAAAGAGGTTTGACATCAATTTTTGCATTTGTCACAGTGTATCCAGAATGTTATGGTTGCTTCAGGTGCCACACCTTAAGGAAAAATTTGAGAAATTCGAGCATGTCCAGAAGAGAACCACCAGGATAGTGAGTGTCCTATAGGTATGCTTGGGACTTATCCCATTTCAATGGTTAATACTGACATACTAAATGCTTGGAAATCCTATTTAGTAATAAAGAGAATTTATGATAGCCGGGAATATTGTCGTATTTCTCCTCAAAATATAGTTGGTAAAATTCCAATCATGCAAAGAAAATATAATCTGATGCAAAAAAATAGCAGAGTAGCATACAATTTAAATACAGTAGGTAGTCTATACTAACGATATAAAATATTTCATATATCGGCAGTATGAACATTTTTTCTGTTGTTTTGTTTTTTATAGAGAAGAGTTCTTGCCATGTTGCCTAGGCTGGTCTTGAACCCCTGGCCTCAAGTGTTTCTCCCACCTCAACCTCCAAAAGGGCTGGAATTACAGGCATAAGCCACCACCCAGCCAATTTTCAGTGATTCTAAACCAGTTTATTCGTATGCCTCGTGCATCCCCTTAAACATGCCTGCAACTGATGGTTGCTGATTTCACTACAAGCTCACCTAATTATTATTGTTGTTAACAATACTGAACACTAACTGAGAACAACTATGCCACGTAAATAACAAAAAAAGCTGATGCAAACCCTTCCCCATGGGGCAGGCTTCATTCTGAACCTGGATAAAAATCACGTTATGCAACAGAAAAGTCTATACAAGGCCTGAAGAAAATAAACATCACAATGCAGGCTTTGCTTTTTCTAAATTTAATTTAAATTTAACATTTAAGTAGGCATGGCAGCTATGTAGTATATATATATATATATATATATATATTTCAGCATTGTCTTACAGGAAAATGTTTTATTTGTTTGTAATGATAGTAATAAAAACCTTTCCTGGTTGAATTGCAAAGTTATCCAAACTCAACATTGTCTACGAGTATTTTATGTGAAGTATACATTTGTTCAAAAAATGTATAAGCCTAAGCAAGGCCGTATATATGTGGAAATAGATTACATTCATACAGGAAAAGTGTTACTTCAATTTTATATTTTCCAGATGATTCACACCAAACATGCTTATCTCACTGAAATGTCTCCTTGTACCATGGTTTTTGATTTGTCTTCCTTAGACATATGTAATTTGATATTTACAGTACAGTTTTATAGCAGAATAATTTTCTCTCATTGATAGAAAAAATAGTTACAGGAAGATCTTTAATATTCTTTTCTCTATCCTTTCGAATTTAAAACTATTTAAAAGCTACTTAGTATGTTGAAAGAAAATCCACTTTAAATTATAAATCTTACCTGACTATCTCAAAGATTTTTATTTAATATAAATGCAAGCCAGAAGGAAGTTTAAAAATACCAAAATATTATATTATCGAATATGCCATTTGCAATGGTGTTTTTTAATTAAAATCACCAATTATTATTTCACATAAAATTTAATTGAGGTCATTACCCTTCTGGCAAGTTATTTCTAAAATTCTTTCTTATAAGATTTGTTATTGTAGTATTTTCCACATCAATGCTTCTTTCATATCTATATGCTTTTTATATCTATTTATAAAGATAATAGGCATCACTCATAATTTGACTGAATTAATAATCAAGTTATATATATTTAAATGCCTACAGAGAAAATACGGCCCTTTCCTTTCCTTTCTGTTAATGAAGCTGAAAACATAGGAAGGCTCTTGCATATCCAGTGAACCATTAGTGAGTCCCAACAAGCCGAAATATGCATGCATCCTGAACAAATGAAGCAAGCATTCTAATCACGTTTTCAGAGAAACATCTCCTCAGAGTATGTGAAAAGTTAACATTATGCCATGTCTTATGCGTCGTTACTCACTTATATACAAATACAAACCTTATACTCATTTAGAGACAAGTTCAGTCCCTGCCAAAGATCACTTGCCTGTATGAAACTCTCTAGTTTTACTGGCCTTGATCATGTTGATTAAGAAATTGAAGAGAAACTAGTAGTTCACATGGTTCATGATGAAAACTGCATCACGTGTTGGGATTGTACAGCCATTTGAATTGACAACAGTGTGACTGTCATGACTATCTGGAGGTCTGTTACCGACTCCTTTCCTTTCTTTCTCTTTTCCTCTCTATAAACATGGATTATTTTAGGCCTGCTACTGCACTCTTTACTGAGGGTTAAACAATTGCTACCTCACAGTTCCGACCCGTAAGAGCTAAAATCGCATTAAAGAAAGCTGTCATATAAACAAGCAGTTATATTCATGTGATTAACGTTATATTGAGAGACAAAAGCAGATAGAGAAGGGCAAGGACTACCAATTGATATGGTCCAAAAAGTGAAAATGCAGAATATTTTAAGAGAAATATCAGTATTAAATACAGATAATTGGGGAACAAAAGAGATATTTAATTGACAAATATATTTTCCTTTTCACCTAAGAGATTTGCTTTTGGAAATTTGACTGCAAGGTGAAGTTATGTAAAAGGAATTCTATTTTCTCACTAACATCTATTTTAAAATGGCAAACTTCACACTGCAACAGGACACCTGTCTCTGAAATGAGAAAGTCAATGCACTCAAAGAAATAAGACATTATTAGTATGAGCATACTAATTCTATAATTGGTGTTGTTTTGTGGTATCTTCAAGAAATTTTCAAAAATGTTTCAATTCTGGACTCTTTTCCTGTGACTTGATGCCCTATTTCTTTTATCTTTTATTTCCATTCACCTCGTTCCCCACTTGTATCCACACGAGAACTGCTCTCATTGTGCCCGACTCACAGGAAACATGCAATAAATGTTAATTATTCTTATTATTACTATTATGATCATGTTTATGTCTAAAAATATTGAAGCTCAATTTCACCTGCTATCAGTAGATAGACATTTCTAACAAAAGTTCTATAAACTGACAGCTAATCTTGATCATAAACATCTATTCCATTTTATTAGGGTTATAGATAAGAAACTTTAGGCGTAGAATTAATTACCAAAGTGACCAGACCAAGGTCAAACAGCTAACTGTTTTATTATGATACAGTTCTCTTGAGAAGTGTAACACAGAATAAAGAGTATAAGCTTTGGAGTAACAAACGAATGCGTTTAAAACCCAGATCAAATGTTTCTGAATTTTATAAACTTAACTACATTTAAGCTTCAATTCTCTTGTCTTTGAAATATTTATAATTAGAGGTTAGTAGGAATTTATAGGTAAAATATTTAGCACAATAAATTATAGTCTGTATTCAATTATACTTTGTTTTCCTCTTATTAACCAATCATGTCACTTCTTTATGATCTTTATTAGCCTGAATATTCCAGAATTTAAAGTTTAAAATTCTGAATAAGATGTTGTAGATCACTCATCCAGTTATATTAATTTTAAATGTTATTATAAATAAAATATACCTTATTTACACAGTTTCAGGATCCTAAGAATTGAGCATTCAGAGAACTGAAAAGTTATGGCTATATAAATAAGAGTTTAACGCTTGAAAATACAAAGCTGTAATATGTAACATTTACATATGAGAACTTCTTAAAGTTTGTATCAATATATTTTGATTTTTAATTTTTAACTATTAATATAAATAATTGCTCTACTTCATGCTGTTGAGTAACCCCCATTTGATGATAGATTTTTATCTCATATGCAAATCTCATTGATTCTTGGTAGTTAACTCAAAAAAATTTTTAGGAAGGACTTTGAAGTGAAGTTGGGGCAAAGTGTAAAAGAAAGTCATGTTCACTTAATGGGTGCAAGAGAGAGAGTATTGGTATAAGTTTTATGATTTGCCCTTCTTAGCTAATAAAATATTGCAATAATATATTTATTACAATCTATTTTCGGTCCATTAATCAAATATTGTTGTCTGAAGTCATATTTGTAGCCATTTGTCTAGGTATTTATTTTTGAAGTGATAAAAAATCATTAAATCCCGACTTTTATCTGAAATTATAAGGCATGGTGGAAGGGAACTTATATGTATTGAGTGTCTATTATATGTAGATTCTTACTTATATACTATTTAATTAATTCCTCAATAAATCCAATTAAGGAAGTATTATTTTACCCTCTACATAGGGGAGAAGAGAACAGGTTCTGACATATTAATTTTCCCCGGATATTTGATAACTAAGTGGAAGAAGCAGAATTCAAACTCAATTTGTATGATTAGAAGCTGGTGCCTTTTCCACTCTAGCTCTCTGCAGCATGTGAATAGGTACTAAAATATTTGCCATATATTAAGCAATAACTTAGATGAAAGTTATGCAATGGGTTTGTTCAATAATGAATACATTCATTAACTCAATACATATTCACAATATCCATTTTTGCCCTGAATTCCTAACGAGTGTATCTCAGTGACTAATTGAGATCTTGGGATGTCTAATAATTCCTGTGCCATGTCCAAAACTCAACTCCTCCTGCCTACCTCCCCGAAACCTCCAGCAACTTCTCTAGTCTTTCCTGCCTCAATAAATGGAAATTCCACCCTTCCAGTTCAGGTCAAACAATTGGATTCATAATTAAGTTCTCTCTTTCACTCAAATCTCAGCCAGAAAACACAACCAGAGGGTGCAGTGGCACAATCATAGTTCATGGAATTCCTGGGCTCAGGAGATCCTCCTGCCTCAGCCTATTGAGTAGTTGGAATTACAGGCATCAGGCACTGCACCTGGCCCAGAGAATCTTTTTAGTTATTCTACCAAAATATATTCTGTATCCTCCATGTTGTCCCTCCTTCACCACTACAATCCTTATCTAGGCCACCACCACCTTTGGTTTGGTTCACCCCAGTGGATACCTACAGCTTCTTGCTCCACTTCCTCTACAAGAATAGGCTCTTCAACAGTCTATGCTCAATCTAGCAGTTGGAAAGGGCATTATAAGGGATGGGCATGGTGGCCTGTGATCCTAGCAGTTTGGGAGACCAAAAAGAGAGGATTACTTGAGGCCAAGAGTTCAAGCTCAGCCTGGGCAAGAGAGTGAGATCCCACCTCTCAAAGAAATGCAACAGAAACAATTAGCCAGGTGGATAATTTGTATTAGCTGGAGCCTGTAATCCCAGCTACTTGGGAAGCTGAGTTGGGGGACTCAGAAGAGTCCTGGAGTTTGAGGTTATGATGACCCATGATCACACCATTACACTTCAGCCTGGGCAAAAGCACAAGATCCTGTCTCAAAAAAAATATAATGAAAGTACTATAAAAATCAAGTCAGGTCAGATTCTTTTACGCGCATGTCCTAGACTCTCTAGTGACTTCCCATTTCAATCACAATTGAAGTCCTCACCACTGCTTACAAATTTACAAATGTTTGATTCTTGACTAAGTCTCCAACCTTATGTCCTTAGTTTGTGCCCTCATTTATCCCACTCCAACCACACTAGCTACAGTTTTTCAGGCACTTCAAACTTGCCAGGTATCACGGACGTTGCTCTTTCTGTCTGGAATGCATTTCCCTCTGGTATCTGCGTGACATTTCCACCTGTTTCATGCTTGTGCTCAAGCGCCACCATTTCAGAAAGCCCTGCTCCAGCCTCCTTCCTTACCTCGCCTTCGCTTCTACACAGCACTTACCTGATAAAGACACTGTCGATCCTTATTATTCACAGATTCCATATTACCAAGTTCGCCTACTTGCTAGATTTTATTTGTAACCCCTGAATCAATACTTGTGGTGCTTTTGCAGTCCTTCACAGATGTGTGCAGAGTGGCAAAAATTTGTGTCACTCAACACGCACATTCCCCGCTGAGGCTGAACGAGGTGATGCGCGGCCTTTTGTCTCGGCTCCCAAGTGTCCTTTCTGTGTTCTTGACAGTGCCATGTTTTTCACATTTGGGAATCTTTTTTGGTGATTTTGCTGTTTAAAATGGCCCCCAAACATAGTGCTGACGTGCTATCTAGTGATCCTAAGCCCCGGAAGGCTGTGACCTCCCTTGAGGAGAAAATCTGTGTGTTAAGTCTGTTCTGGGATGAGTTACAGGGCTGTTAGCCATGGGTTCAATGTTAATAAGTCAACAATATATATTAAATATGGTATCTTTAAACAGAAACATATATAAGCAAGATTTATATTGAGAGGTTGACAAAAATGTAACTAGAGGCTCACAAGAAATTAAACCTGTATTTACCTTAGGACCAATAGTTCAATAGTTGCTAATTGAGTGTTTGCAGCAACTTTGTAGCACTTAACAACCACAAATAATGCGAATTGACCGGAATTTTGTTTACTATGCATTGTTTATAATACATAGACATTACACTAGCTTACATTAACATTAAATTACATACATTGTATACACATCTAGCTTACACTAGAATGTAAGCCCTATGTTTTGTTCATTGCTATATTCCCAATTTTAAGAAATAGTAGGAGCTCAATGAATATTTGGTTCATACATAAATGAATGTGTGAAGCAATTATTTTGAATGATGAATTAATAAGTAACGAATTATTAAATGTGAATAAGTAAAATGTCTAAATGTAAAAATAAATATAACATGAATAATGAATGAATAAATAAACCAATTATGGACTATGCACCACTCCAATATTAATGCTGGAATCATAGGATTAAAAGATAAGATAGGAGTTTTACTCTTGAGACTTTCATAATTAAGATAGCTAAACTGTTTGAGAAAACAAGTCACTCTTCTCTTTCCAATCTAGCAGGTGAATTTCATACCGTTTAAAAGACTGCATGTTGATTCTATCTGTGAATCTACCTAAGACAATAGACAAGGTTTTCTTTAATATCTGCATTTAGTACTAGAACATGAAGTTTAATTTAGAATGTTTAACCATTTTCCTTATTACCCATTACTGTTATAAATGTGGTAAGGTGTAAGACCACTTGGTCAGTATCACATTGATGCTTATTAGCTGTGTGATTTTAAGCAAGTGACCTAACTTCTTTGTATTTCAGTTTTCTTATCTGTTAAATGGGGAACATGATAGCATATCACTCACAATATTCAATTAATAACTATAAACCGCTTAAAATAACTGTCATGTATTATTGATGAGAATTCATTCTAAAAGAAAGAAGCCATACATGTATGAAATTTAAGGTAAGAAAAAAGATAAACAGAAGTACATATTAAGTAGAAGATATATGGAACTACAGTTAATTTCCTGGAATATCAGGACAGCCCACTGTATAGATTTTGCTACTTGGGTTTCCTTTTTTTTTTGTATTTAATTTAGAATAAGTTTTATTAGAACTTCATAATTTTGTATCAACATATGCAAACGTGCTCAGATGTTCCATTTCAGTAGTTACATTATTATATGTAAATTGAGAATGATTACTATGAATATCCATTTTCTTTCAAAACCTATCAGCATGAATTTTATATTTTTAAGCAAAAATGAATTATGCTAATATATTAACTCTTGAGGTACTATCCATTCCTGTAATTTTCCTTTCAAATATAGTTAATGTTATAATAAGGAGTTCTTAGTAGTTTAAATGTGTTTCTGTTTTGCTTTGCTCTTGTTACACTTCAGTAGAAGGAAGACACTGGGAATCTCTAGACCTCTCTCATCCCCTGTGTAGTGAAAGGTGCACTGCCTTAGCTTGAGCTGTGTGATAGTGGAAAAACTTTAACACTTTCCTCTGCTCTCACACCACAGCAATCAGCACAGAAGACTTTGTGTCCAAATATGTGAGGAGTTTTCCCCACACCCCAAAGAGCAGACACCAGCTGGGCATCCTCCAATTCATTTCAATTCAATTGTGATGATGTCTACCTGGAGATAGCTTCAGATCCCACCAGTTGAGGGCTCAGTCTCCAAGACTGCCCCCTCTTTCCCACCAGCTGCAAGTGCAGACCTTGGGAACTTCTGACCCACTGGCATCAAGTTGGGGTCTCCACAACCCCTTCTTTGGGTGCAATTAATCTTGCTAGGGCGGCTCACAGAACTCGGGGAAACAGTACATTTGCGGGTGTATAGCAAAGGTTATTTTGAAGGATATACCTAAACAGCCAGATGAAGAGATACACAGGGCTAGGACTGGAGTGGTCTGGAGCACAGGAGCTTCTGTTCCTGTGAAGTAAGGCTTCACCACCCTTCTGATATGTGGATGTGTTCTTCTTCACCTTCTTATCAGCCTCCACATATTCAGCTATCCGGAAGCTCTTTAAATCCAGTCCTTTTGTGTTTTACATGGTTCTTTATGACTGATTAAATCACTGCCTGCTGGTGATCAACTTAATCCTCAACCCCTTTCTGCTACCCAGAGGTTGAGAATGAGGCTGAAAGCCTCAGCCCTCTAATCCGGCCTTTGTCTTTGTCTTTGGGGTGACCAGCTCCATCCTGAAGCTACCTAGGGGCTGCCAGCCACAGTCAACTTATTAGCACACAAAAACCATCACTCTGAAGATTCCAAAGATCTTAGGTGTTGTATGCCAGGAAATGGGAATGAAGACCAAACACATATTTCACTATATCACACATCACTAAAACAAAATACCAAAATACCACAGACTGTATGGCTTAAACAAAAACGATTTATTTCTCACAGTTCTGGCTGCTGGGAAGTTCAGGATCAAGGTGCTTGCAGATTCAGTAACTGGTGAGAGCCTCCTCTCTCATTTGCAGACGGCCACCTTCTTGTATCTCCTTACATGGTGGAGAGAGAGAGTGCATCTCTGAGTGCCTCTTCTTCCTCTTCCTCTTCTTTATTTATTTATTTATTTTTTTTTTTGAGACAGAGTCTCACTGTGTCGCCTTGGCTGGAGTGCAGTGGCACAATCTCGGCTCGGCTCACTGCAACCCCCGCCTCCTGGGTTCAAGCTATTTTTGCGACTCAGCCTCCTGAGTACCTGGGATTACAGGCACATGCCACCACACCCAGCTAATTTTTGTATTTAGTAGAGATGGGATTTCATCACGTTGCTCAGGCTGGTCTCGAACTCCTGACTTCAAGTGATCCGCCCACCTCGGCCTCCCAAAGAGCCAGGACCAGAGGCGTGAGCCACTTCGTCTGGCCCCGAGTGTCTTTTCTTATGAGGGCACTAATACAATTTAGGAGGACTCCACCACCCTTATAACCTCCCAAAGACCACACCTTCAATGCTATCACATTGGGAATTAGAACTCCAGCTATGGACTATGCACCACTAGAATTTGGGGAAAACAAGCATTTTTCTCCAAATGCCTCATTTGTACATTTGTATACAACACAAATGTATTGTATTACAGTGTACAGCATATGCTCTGATGATGTAAGTTAGATTTCTATGATGTTTCCTAAAAATCCTCTCGTTCACCAGCCTTTCTTACATGATACAATTTAATAACTGAGGGTTTTTACAGACTTCTGATTATTTCTTTCCATTTTTCTCCCATAGAAATTTCACCTGTTAAAAACTGTTTACTTAACAAAATACATTATAGCATTTGTTTAAGCCTCTTTTCCTGTCTATTTCAGTAATGTTTGCAGATAGTAAAAAGAAACCATGTTCTAATTAATGAGGGTAAGAGTCTGAACACTTCATTCCAAATGATATTATTTATGAAAACTGCACATATTGAAGTAAAATCAATCTGGTATATATGGTAAAAACTCTCTCCTGAGGGTGACTACAGTCAATAATAGTTGTACATTTTAAAATAACTTACAGAGTGTCATTGGATTGTTTCTAACTCAAAGGATAAATGCTTGAGGGGATGGATATACTCCATTCTCCACTATGTGCTTATTTTGTACTGCATGTCTGTATCAAAACAATTCATATACCCTATAAATATATATACCTACTATACACCCACAAAATATTAAAAAATAAAACAAAATTATTGGGTGGAAAACTCTCTCTTGGATTTATTTTACAAAATTGAAGGCGTATCTTCACATTTCTACTGACAATAGATTTCCAATATTTTAACTTTGCCCACTATAATTTTTCTTTTTCCTAATACCCTTATTTTTTGTTTTTCTGTCTGTGTGTGTGTGTGTGTTTGTATGTGTGTGTGTGTTTAATGGGGGAAGGCAGTAGTGGTAATGGTAGTATAGCGATTATTCTAATTGGAGGTCTTTTTTCTTTATTCTTGGTACCAGACTTTTAAAGTGTATGTTAGGTAGAACTTGCTTGTAAAGCTGTTTGGAGCCAGTGCCATTTTTGAAGACATGAGAGCAGCTATTTTCAACACAGATTCAATTAATTTAAAAACTATTGTTCTATTCGGGTTTCTGCTATTTATAAATCTTTTTTGGCAATGTATTTTTTTTTTCTAAAATACAGAACATTTCAACGAAGACTCAACTTTATCGCCATAACATGGTTTTTGGTATTTTTATTTAATTTCTACTTAATTGCTGCACTTCCATTCCTCACGTTGTTTATTTGAGATTTTTATTTTGCTTCCCCACCACCTCTTGATCAGATTTGCTAGGAAGTTTCTATCTTATTCTTATTTTCAAGGCATCATATTTTTTATAACTATTCCATTAATTTCTGCTGAATTTTTTTTGCTTTCTTTTACTTTATTATGTTTCAGTGTTTTATACCTACCTTTTGGAGTTCAATGCCCTAGCTCTCAACTTGGCTTTGTTTTGCTATAGCAATATGTAACATATTTCCACACATATCATAATAGTCTTTCATTCACAAGTATTTAAATATTTCCATTACATATTTTTTCTTTAATACTGAAAAGCATGCTTTTGAATTCCCCAGTATATGTTTCTTTTGATAGTTTTTTAATGATTTCTAATTCTATTGGATTGTAATATGAGAACATGGTTTATAGATGATCACTTTCCTATGGCCTAGCATGTGCTCAGTTTTCTTTTAATCCATATGTGATTGAAAAGAGTATATTTACTTAATTCTGGGAGTGTGAGTGAAAGGTTGGGTAATGTTATTTAGAATAAGCTAGCTCATTGTATTATTTAAAACTTCTGTTGTTATCCTTTCCTTTATCTCTTTGATATATCAGTTTCTGAAAGAGATATGGTACAATTTCCCATCATGATTATAGATTTTTAAATTTCACTTTGCAAGTCTGTCCAATTTTCCTTTAAATAAATGAACATACATATGATATTAAATGTATGCATGTTAATGATTGTCCTAATTTTCGAGTCACTATTTTTATTAAGTATAGACTTATTTTCCCTAATGTTTTTTGCCTTAAAAAAATGTGTTAAATATTAAAATAACTGAACCAGATTTCTTTAGTAAATTTTTGGCATTTTTTTACTTACAGACTTTGAGTGATATACGTTTTTAGGAGTGACTTTTGTAAACGGGATTTGACTGAATTTTAATTTTCAAATGAATATTGATATGGTTTGGCTCTGTGTCCCCACCCAAATCTCATCTTGTAGCTCTCATAATTCCCACATGTTCTGGGAGGGAGTCAGTGGGAGAGAATTGAATCATGTGGGTGGGTCTTTCCTGTGCTGCTCTTGTGATAGTGAATAAGTCTCATGAGATCTGATGGTTTTAAAAATGGGAGTTTCCCTGCACAAGCTCTCTCTTTGCTACCACCATCCATGTAAGATGTGACTTGCTCCTCCTTGCCTTCCACCATGATTGAGAGTCCTCCCCAGCCATATGGAACTATAAATCCATTAAGCCTCTTTCTTTTCTAAATTGCCTAGTCTCAGATATGTCTTTATCAGCAGCACGAAAACAGGCTAATACAGTAAATTGGTAGCAACAGAGTGGGGCATTGCTGAAAAGATACCTGAAAATATGGAAGCAACTTTGGAACTGGGTAACAGGCAGAGGTTGGAACAGTTTGGAGGGCTCAGAAGAAGACAAGAAAATGTGAAAAAGTTTGGAACTTCCTAGAGACTTGTTGAATAGCTTTAACAAAAATGCTGATAGTGATATAAACAATAAGGTCCAGGCTGAAGTGATCTCATATAGAGATGAGGAACTTGTTTGGAACTGGAGGAAACGTGACTCCTGTTATATTTTAGCATACAGACTAGTGGCATTTTGCCCCTGCCCTAGAGATTTGTGACACTTTAATTTGAGTGAGACGATTATCTGGTGGAAGAAATTTCTAAGCAGCAATGCATTCAGAAGGCATTCAGTTTTACAAGAGAAGCAGAGCATAAAAGTTTGGAAAATTCGAGCCTGACAATGCGATAGAAAAGAAATCCCCTTTGGGAGGCCGAGGCAGGTGGATTGCCTGAGCTGAGGAGTTCGAGACCAGCCTAGGAAACATGGTGAAACTGTGTCTTTACTAAAATACAAAATATTAGCCGGGCGGGGTGGTGTGCACCTGTAAGCCCAGCTACTCAGGAGGCTGAGGTAGGAAAATTGCTTGAACCTGGGAGGAGAAGGTTACAGTGAGCCTAGATCATGCCACTGCATTCCAGCCTGGGTGACAGAGTAAGACTCCATCTCAAAAAAAAAAAAATGAATCCCGTTTTCTGAGAAGAAATTAAAGATGGCTGCAGAAATTTGCATTAGTAACAAGGAGCCAAATGTTAATCCCAAGAACAATGAAGAAAATGTCACCAGGGTAAGTCAGAGGTCTTCATGGCAGCCCCTCCCATCACAAACCCAGAGGTATAGGAGGAAAAAGTGGTTTTGTGGGTCATGACTGGAGTCCCTGTGCTATGTGTAGTCTAGGGACTTGGTGTCCTGCATCCCAGCCGCTCCAGCTTTGACTAAAAAGAGCCAAGGTACAGCTCAGGCTGTAGCTTCAGAGGGTGTAAGCCCCAAGCCTTGGCAGCTTCCACATGGTGTTGAGTCTGTAGGTACACAGAAGTCAAGAATTGAGGTTTGGGAACCTCCATCTAGATTTCAGAGGATGTATGGAAACGCCTGGATGTCCAGGAAGAAGTTTGCTCCAGGGGTGGGGCTCCCATGGAGAACCTCTGCTAGGGCAGTGGGGAAGGGGAATGTGAGGTTGGAACCCCCACACAGAGTCCCTACTGCGGTACCACCTACTGGAGCTGTGAAAAGAGGGCCACCATCCTCCAGACTCCAGCATTTTAGATCCACTGACAGCTTTTTGCTGTGTGCAAAGCCACAGACACTCAAAACCAGCCCATGAAAGCAGCTGGAGGGAGGCTGTACCCTGCAAAGCCACAGGGGCAGAGCTGGTCAAGATCATGGGAACCCACCTCTTGTATCAGAATGATCTGGATGCGAGACATGGACTCAAAGAAGATCATTTTGGAGGTTTAAGATTTGACTGCCCTGCTGGATTTTGGACTTCCATGGGGCCTGCAGCCCCTTTGCTTTGTCCAGTTTCTCTCATATGGAATAGCTGTATTTACCCAATGCCTGTACCCCAATTGTATCTAGGAAATAACTAACTTGCTTTTGATTTTACAGGTTCACAGGTGGAAGGGACTTGCCTTGTCTCAGAAGAGACATTGGACTGTGGACTTTTGAGTTAATGCTGAAATGAGTTAAGACTTTGTGGGACTGTTGGGAAGGCATGATTGGCTTTGAAATGTGAGGACATGGGATTTGTGAGGGGCCAGAGGTGGGATAATATGATTTGGCTCTGTCCCTACCCAAATCTCATGCTGAATTGTAATGCCCACAATTCCCACATGTTGTGGGGAGAAGCCCAGTGGGAGGTGATTGAATTATGGGGGCAGGTCTTTCCTGTGCTGTTCTTGTGATAGCGAATAAATCTCACAAGATCTGATGGTATTATAAGGGGGAGTTTCCCTGCACAAACAGTTTGTTTACCTGCTGCCATCCAGGTAATACATGACTTGCTCCTTCTTGCCTTCCGCCATGATTGTGAATCCTCCCCATCCATGTGGAACTGTAAGTCCATTAAACTTCTTTCTTTTGTATATGGCCCAGTCTTGGGTATGTCTCTTTGAGCAGCATTAAAACAGACTAAAACAAATATGTTTCTTCATTTTTTTTTTTGACAGGATCTCACTGTAACCCAGGCTGGAATACAGTGGTGTGATCTTGGCCCACTGCAACCTCCACTCAAATGAATATCTTTCAATGAACGAGTTTAGTCTATTTATATTTATTGTGATTTCTGATGTATTTAGACTTTTTTCTACCATGTTACTTTGTTTTTGCCTTATTGTAAAAGGTTCATGCTTCTTTCTGTGTTCCTGTTTACTAAGTTAAGAAAATTTTTAAATTTCTTCTTCTCCCCTATTTGTGTATAATTCTTAGATGGTATTTCTTTTTGTTAAACATTTTCTGTATACAATTATTAACTTAATGTTTAAATTTAATTAGTACCTCTAATATCCTCTGATATTTTTTCAAAGCCTTTGAAACTTTTAAGTCTTATCTTTTAGATTTTCAATTTTGATATATTGCTATTATTTTATTTCCATCTGTTTTTTACTTATCCAAGTTTTTTAAATTTGTTTTTGTTAACAAACCATGCTTATTTAGGCTAAAAACATGTTTATATAAGTTTTAAGCTGTTATTCCATCTTCAAGTCATTTCTGCCTCCTAGCATCAATTTCCTTCTTATTGAAGTATATCCTTTACTATTTCTTTCAGCCCACATCAATAACTAATATATGGCTATCTATTGCTGTGACAAGCTATCCCAAAACTTAGTGGCTAAAACAACTACCATTTCTTTCTGTCTCATATATTATGGCTACGAATTTCTGGCAGAGGTTGTCTAGCTGATTCTGCTGTTCTGTATGGTATGGACTGAATGAATCACTTGGTACTATCCAGCTTGAAGCTGACCTTTCTTGAAAGTTCCAAGATAGCTTTACTCACAAGGCTGGCACTTTGCCAGGTATGACATCAAGTCTAAGCTAAGTTGGCCCCTTCTCTTTCCAAGGTTTGTTCATTTGCCCTTTCCAGCTTGATGTTCAGGCTTCTTACATTGTGACTTGGGGCCTTAAAAAATGAGTCAAAACAGTCAAAAAAACAAGCAAGGGCAAAAGGACTCCCTAATCAATAAATGGTGCTGGGATAACTGGCCAGCCATATGCAGAAAATGGAAACTGGACCCCCTCCTTACACCATGTACAAAAATCAACTCAAGATAGATTAAAGGCTCAAATGTAAAACCTAAAGCTATAAAAACCCTGGAAGATAACTTAGGAAATACCATTATGGACATAGGCCCTGGCAAAGAATTCATGAGAAAGGTGCCAAAAACAATTGCCACAAAAACAAAATTGACAAATGAGACCTAATTAAACTGAAGAGCTTCTGCACAGCAAAATAAACTATCAAAAAAGTAAACAGCAGCCTATGGAATCAAGCAAAATATTTGCAAACTATGCATCTGACAAAGGTCTAATATCCAGAATCTATAATAAACTTAACACAAATTTACAAGAAAAAAATATTAAAAAGTGGGCAAAGGAAATGAAAAGACACTTTTCAAAAGAATACATACATGCAACCAACAAAGTATAAAAAATGCTCAACATCACTAATCATTAGAGAAATACAAATCAAAAACACAATGGGATACCATCTCACACCAGTCAGAATGGCTATTAACTAAAAAGAAAAAAATAACAGATGCTGGTGAGGTTGTGGTGAAAAGGGAATGCTTATACACTGTTGGTGGGAATTTAAATTAGTTCAGCCATTGTGGAAACCAGGTTGGTGATTTCCCAAAGAAATTAAAACAGAATTACCATTCAACCCAGCAATCTCATTATTGGGTACATACCCAAAGTAATATATATCTTTCTACTATAAAGACACTTGCTTGTGTATGTTAATTATGGCACTATTTATGATAGAAAAAACATAGAATCAACCTAAATGCCCATCAACAGTAGATTAGATAATGAAAATGTTATATATATATATACACCATTGAATACTATGCAGCCATAGAAAAGAATGAGATATGTCCTTTGCAGCAACATGGATGGAGCCAGAGGCCATTATCCTTAGCAAACTAATCCAGAAACAGAAAACCAAGTACTGCATGATCTCACTTATAAGTAGAAGCTAAACATTGAGTACACATGGGTACAAAGAAGAGAACAACTGACATCAGGGCTTACTTGAGGGTAGAGTGTGGGAGGAGGCTGAAGATCAAAAAATGACCTATCTAGTACTGTGCTTATTATCTGGGTAATGAAATAATCGGTACCTGAAATCCCTGTGACACACAACTTACCTATATAACAAACCTGCTCATGTACCCATGAACCTAAAAGTTAAAAAAAAGCCAAAAGCTGAAAATCTTTCTAAATTATAGGTTCAGAACTAGACTGAGCCCCTTCTACCATGTTCTATTAGGCAAGAAATCACAGGGCAGTCCAGATTCAAAGGAGTGGAAGAATGGACTCCACCTCTTGATGGGGAAATGGCCCAGGTAAACAGAAAGAGAAGAAATGATGGGACCATTATACAGACAGTCTCCACAACCAGAACACTCTCTAAG
Source organism: Symphalangus syndactylus (assembly GCF_028878055.3). Lineage (NCBI taxonomy): Eukaryota > Metazoa > Chordata > Mammalia > Primates > Hylobatidae > Symphalangus > Symphalangus syndactylus. The sequence continues at coordinate 153,947,751 of NC_072426.2, read as the reverse complement.
TTTTATTAGAAAGTATTTTATTTTGTCCTCACTCTTGAAATAATTAGTTATTTATATATAGTACTTTAGGTTGATCCTTATTTTTCGTCAATAGTTTCAAGATACCCTTTCATTCCATTGCATTCAGTGCTTATTTTGGATAATGAAAAGTATGTTGTCAGACTACTTTCTATTCCTTTTACGAAGTTACTCATCTTTGGTCTTACAGATTAATACCTTTCTCTTTTTCACTGACGATCTTCTATTTTTACGATATGTTTAGGTATAGATTGCTTTTTCCTTACCTTGCTTAGGAGTCAAGGAGCTATTTTTGTCTGAGAATTCTAATTCTATAAAATAATTTGGCATATCTATGGGAAAATACTACTCCCTTATTCTCTGAATTTTGTTCTTTGGAACTTCCCATGAATGCATGCTGGACCTTCTCATTCTATCTTCTATTTTAGCTGCTTCCTCTTTGTATTCTCCATCCATTTATTTCAATGAATTATTTAACTTGATTTCTATAGATTTTTCTTTCAATGCACTGATTCTCTCTTCAGCTATGTAGACTTTGCTGTTTAATTCACCTAATATGATTTTTATTTCAATGCTTTTATTTTCTTTTCTAGAATTTGTTTAGCTTCCTTTTATAATTTGATTGTACTTTTTTCATACATTATTCTTGTTTTACAGTTTAGTTTATGCTTTTAAACATCTTAAAGATTTTTATAATCTTTTTCAAAGTATTATCCCCTTATATGAAGTTTTTTCAGTGTTGTCTGGTCTAGTAAGTCATTGACTTTTGTTCACAGTACATTCAAAAAGAATTATTAAATTTTTCTACCACCAGGTCTCCGATGGTTTTATTATTTTCATACAAGCTTTCCTCATAATCTTGGCTTGAGGTCCTAAAACAAGTGGCAATGTGAATTTAGCCCACACTCATGTTGGGACCTGATTGTGAAGTTGTGGGCTGCTTCCCCAAGTTGAACATCAGAACTTTTGTCATCCCTGTTTTATAAATGAATCAGCTCTTTGAGGCTTTTGGCTCTTTGGAAGGGTTCTCAGTTCCAGAGAATCACATTCAGCAGTTCTGAGACCTTGTGTTCCTTCAGGCATATTAAAATTAAATTCCCTAACCATCAAGGATTATATACAAAGAGTGAAACTCCCCAAATCATTGGGATTTAGTATATATGCCTCTCTTTGTTGAGTCTCTACTTTTTAAAAAATAACACCATGATATTAACTTTTATTCCTATTGAATATGTGTGTGTGTATGCATGTACATGTGTTTATAATTTATTGTATGTTTGGAATGGGAAGGGGTTGGTTCATTTGAGTTGAGACTTATATTTACTCAATCTTCACTAACTTTTGTTTCCATTCTTAACCATCTGGTAGGAGGGGAGATAGAAAATACCTTTTCTTCCTCTTTAATGTGTAATTCAGCTCAAAAATGTATAAATCTCATATATAAAATATTTAATCATAATCTAAATTAAAAAATGAATCTGATAAAATTTCTGAAAGGAAATTATAAGCGATAGAAAGGTGGACATCAAATGTTTGAAATTTGTTGATTAGAAAATTCTGGGGAGACTGACCCCCCATATTTTGCACAGTTCAATAACCTGTTACACGGAGAGTCTTCTGATTTAAGGGAGGTATCTTAAGTTAGAATCAAGGACGGGAGTATTTTTTTTTAACACACAGTTGACCCTTGAACAACACAGGCTTGCACTGCCCAGGCCACTTATCTACTCATTTTGTTTAACAAATAGTTGCCCTCCCTATCCTCAAGTTCTGCATCTGTAATGAAAAAAGACTGAAAATCTATTAGTGGGATGATAAGCTCGCGGATACGAAGGGCTGACTTTTCCGATACTGGGTTCTGCAGGGCTGACTGTGGGACTGGACTCTGCGTGGCTTTTGGTGTCTGCAGGGGGCCTGAGACAAATCCCTTGCAGATACCAAGGGGTGACTATATTTGGAAAAGAAATCTCAGCTAAGGGTATAGATTTCTCATTTTCCTGAATCCACTTGCATCCCTTTAATTTGCCCACCCTCCCCCCTACCCACTTCAAGCAGTATCAGCCAAGGTTCACGGCCAGTAGTCAGTGTCTATTCACCTCCACTTCACACATTAGAGAGTAGAATCCACAACCACTGTGAAATTTAAAAAGGCACAACCGAATAACATAAACTTCTTTCCAGTCCCATTTATTCACCTCTAATGAGAATGCCAGTCAGATTTTAACTTTTTGTTTTGTAGAGGAAGATACCATTTTTAGATTTAGCCATTATAATCTATTTTTTTCAAATGTGAAAGTGTCAGAGTAGGGGAAACAAGGAGAGTCAAGAAAAAAATTCCTTAAGATATATTTCCTATACTGACTCTTTCTATAATACAAGATAAACAAATGTATACATTTTTAAAACTGTGTGGAGGGACAGCAGAAAGTTCCTTTATTTATATCTGTGGTTCCTGATGTTGCCCTAATCAGAATATCTATCAAAAATATCAGGCCAATATCAAAATCAGAGAAAATAGTTGCCTTTAATGGAGACTTTGGTGTTTAATCCTTTGAAGCACATGGAAAGCAAAGATACGCTATATGCAAAGTAAAATCCTCTGCTGTCTTTGAAAGTACCAAAGGAAACTTTTAAGTGCAGCTCCCATTTCATCTTTACAGATAAAAGGTTTAGTAGGCAGGCTTATAGATGTCCACAGGTTTTCTCCACCATTTCGGTGTTTTTGAAATGAACAACAAAAACAGTTATCTTTGTAAAAAGTCAACTAGCACTTTAAACTACCTTTATGTTATTATATACATATTTTAAATATCTGAGTTGACAACTATTATTCTCTAAAATGTAGCCTTGTACTTAGGTATGCATCTTTAAAACCACAATGCCTATATTATATGCATAAAATCTATAGCAGATTACAAAAACTGACTCAATTAATTATAACTTGCATCCTCACATAGGTATGGATTTGCTATAATATGTCATTAATGAAAATGTTTAAACACATTAAATCTTTTCTTATTGTCATAAACTCTAAAAAAAATTTCTTTGAAACTTACATTTTAAACAAAAATGTTTACATTCAACAGATAAAGCAGAAAATGTTTATATGAAACATACACAACACACTATTCTGATATTTATTTTTTGGAATTTGGAAAAGTTACAAAATGATATTAAAATGACAAAATTAGGTTCTCCTAGAAAAAGCTTACTAATAATCTTTTTTCTTCAAATTCAAGAAACATGGCTCTTTAAAAAATGTATGAAGCTATCTATGTGGACCACGGCAGAAAGGGACAGACAGCATGTACCTTGAGACAAGGACCATAAGGCTGATTTAATCAGCAATTTAAAAATGGACTTTCCGAGCCTGGGCAACATAGGGAGACCCCGTCTCTACATTTCTTTTCTTTTCAATTAGCCATGTGTGATGGTACATGTCTGTGGTACCAGCTACTTGGGAGGCTGAGGTGAGAAGACCGCTGGAGCCTGGGAGGTTGTGGCTTCAGTGAGCTGTGATCATGCCACTGCACTCCAGCCTGGATGACAGAGTAAGACCCTACCTCAAAAAAAATTTTAAATGGACAAATAAAATGAAATACAAAAATAGGCTTTCCCAAGCTAAAAAGGCAGCATTGGCAGAAACACAAAAGCATCTATTTTTATCAATTGGCTATTGTGTAGTTATAAAAATGGAGGTGGTAAACAAACAAAATTCCATTCTCCTGATTTCTACCAATGTTCAGCCAATGTTCAGTGTTTAATAGTCAAGAAGAATATGCTTATCTCTCAATCCTTCTCATAAAGATTAAAGAATGCTCTGCCTACATGATGCTTCCCTTATTGGAGTGATTCTTAGACACCTGCCAGCGTCACAGTCAGCTGGAGGGGTTGTGAAAACCCAGATTGCTGAGCCCCCGACCAGACCAGAGTTTCGGATTCCATAGATTTGGGATGAGGCCAACAATTAGCATTTCTAACAAGACCTGACATGTGGCTGACATTGCTGGTACCGGGTCCATAGATTGAGAATCACTGAATTAACGGATTTTACACACACAGAGGAGCTATGGCTTTTTAAACCTGTCAAAAACACCAGTCTTTAAAGTCTTTAAATTATTATTATTAAGGTCTGTCCCATTAGATGTATCAAAAGAAGCAGTAATCTGAGTTCTAATTCCTTTGGGAATCTCCAGAGGAGATTTCAGAGCCAAGTGGAATGAATTAAATTTATAGAAATTATAATCAATATAATACTTAGACCATAATAGGTTCTACATTGATCCAAATGACTAAATCTAACCTAATCTTTCATTCTGAATTTATCTTTATCTGCAGATATTTCCTCAGTGAATAGAGAGAAAACCTGGCCTAAAAATACATTATTTACTCAAAAGTTATATCTGTTTTTGTTTATTTTTATTTATTTTATTTTATTATTATTATACTTTAAGTTTTAGGGTAGATGTGCGCAATGTGCAGGTTTTTTACATATGTATGCATGTGCCATGTTGGTGTGCTGCACGCACTAACTCGTCATTTAGCATTAGGTATATCTCCTAATGCTGTCCCTCCCCTCTCCCTCCACCCCACAACAGTCCCCTGAGTGTGATGTTCCCCTTCCTGTGTCCATGTGTTCTCATTGTTCAATTCCCACCTATGAGTGAGAACATGCGGTGTTTGGTTTTTTGTCCTTGTGATAGTTTGCTGAGAATGATGGTTTTCTGTTTCATCCGTGTCCCTACAAAGGACATGAACTCATCATTTTTTATGGCTGCATAGTATTCCATGGTGTATATGTACCACATTTTCTTAATCCAGTCTATCATTGGAACCAACCCAAATGTCAAAAGTTATATCTTAATTGCCCTCTAAAGTTGGCTCAATATTCCCAGATGATATCTTAAGATAATTCGTTTCAGAAAAAAGCAAAGTATAAATAAATTATAAATAAATTGTATCCTCAGGTCTTCACCTAATGTCTACTTTCACTCCCGAAGCAACTTACTAGAAGCTATTTGTGAAATATGTAGTCTTTGATAACTTCGTTTCAGTGTTCCTGAACTCTTAGAGACAGCATCAGAAGAGTGAGGGCTTGCATGGAGAAATGACAGGAAGGGCAACGCACCAAGAGGCAGAAGATGCATTTTCTGTGTTGTGTTTGCCATTTGTCAGCATTGTCTGGTCTTGCAAAACACTTTCAACCTCCAGCTGAACTCAGTTTCTTTATTTTTAAAATGGCAATAATAATTCCTTTCTATTACTGGATTGTTGAGAAAAATAAACTAGGAAGAGTCTTATTTTCTTATAAACAGAATTAACTGCAACTGAACATATTCAGTGCTTTAAAAGAGTCAGATGGGTGCTATTTCTAAAAAAAGGAGAGTATCTTTGGATTTCTTATTCAAATTCAATTATGTACCACTAGCAATGCCTTGGTTTTTAGAAATAATAGCGAATTATACCTTAGAAATAATGAATATATTACATGCTTTAAGTTCTGCCTTTTTCATTGTTGTTCATGTGCCAGGTGTGCAGAATTCTGTGGAGTTTGGTGTTCTTCTCCATGTGAGTCATTAGACTTGACAGTTTTTGATATCATTTTAATTATTATTTAAAAATACTCACTAAATAATTAGAATCCTTCTTCATTGGAAATATTATACTGTGGATGAACCAAGATTAACACTATTTAAATTCACATTGAAACAATATTTGAGCATGAAGGCCAAATTTTCAGTGAGCCACACTGCCTTTTTCTCAGTGAGTTTGTGTCTGTTTGTGCGTGATTTGTGCGAGTTTGTGTGTGTTTGTGCGTGATTGCTGTTTTTGCCATTTCTTTAAATGCGTAATGCATGATTGCCCTTTTTGCTTGCAAAACCCAACATAAGTAGAGTGATTTTCGATTTCCTGTATTAAATAATGTAGATGTGGTAGGGGTGAAAGTAAAATATCTCACTAGGAAATAAAGGAGTCCTATAAAAAAGGACCCCTGTCAAGAATAATGTCTTTTGTGTGCTCTTTGCCTCTGTTGATGTCAAGGAAGTGGCAAGTTGGTGCTTCTGAATGATAATATTGAAAGCAAAGAAATAACTGCACAGGTGAACTTTGAGCAGTGTGTCTGCATCACTTCTCTTTCTACAATGAGCAGCCTTATTAGAGACGGCTTATTATCCATCTCAGATGGTATTCAAAAAAATGTATTTAACCATAAATGCCAGTTTAAAAATGCTTCAAATTTACATATATATTATACATTGTTCAAATGAAAGATGAAGTTATGACTTCACATCATCTCCTGTTTTTCTTTTTGAGTTCTTTCTGAGCTTTTGCCTTTTTCAAGCATCGGTTAAAATGCTGAGACAAGACACTGCTTCCTATGCTTTAGTCTTTGGAGGATGCAAATAGAGTTTAAAATAGTAAACTCTAAGCCAAACAGAAATAAATTAAAGTCTAGTTTTTGGGGATCTTTCAAAGAAGAAAAAATATTGCCATTGATAATTTCTCTGATTCTCAAAAACATATAAATCCCAAAGACAATAATATGTTTGCTATGTATGATTTGACACTTAAAATCTGTATTCACTTCAGCCATTCTATGGAATCTTGTAAAATTTTGAGATCCATGTAGTATACTAACAGTATACTGCTGCCTCAACTGAAGCAAGAAATAGCTGTCAAGGGCTTCCTTTTATATACTACTAAGATGAATAATTTGGGTATACAGGAAAAACATGGCCTGGAGACATACTAAAAGCTAATAACTTTTTTTCTGTTAGAGAATTAATTATGTGTTGGAAATATTATGTAAAGTGCATGGACTTAGCAAAATTGCTGAAGTTAAATCGAGTTATCTAAAGTCTGACAGTGTATACTGTTGCCTTGCCATCCCTGCTAAGGTTAACTACATGGGTTATTCAGAAATGAAAGTTATATTTTGCTGCATCTGTTGATGATTAAAAAATGAAAGTTATACATTAGTGTCAGTTATGTAAAATCAAGATTTAATACTCTGCAGCATTTTATATGCACTTTAGGCCTACAAATATCCAATAAAATAGAGAATGACTAATAGCAAAATTCAAGGCCAAATGTTAGAGGGTTTACAGCAACATATTACTTTATCTTGTGAGACTCATTGGTTCCATTCACTAAAGCATTATCCTTAAGATGTGGCATATCTGAACTAGTAACTTGATATTAATTGTAGATACCCATAAATCAAGCAGGAAGATGTGGTAATAGCCATTTCTGGATAAAATACTTAAAAATATATAAACTAAGTAAAATGTTCATTTTCTCCTTTTCTTCTGAAGATCAAATTTGTTTTAAAAATGCACATTCACAATTCTGAAATTTTTCATTCATCAAGAAGTTCTTCAATATATGAGAAAAAAACTAATTCTCCACAAAATTGCTATGATGGTCTTATACTACAACTGATATATCAGCATAGTGGTATCACTGGTATTGCTTGTACTGCCACTCTAGAAAATTTTATTAAACAATGATAAAATGAATTAAAGGAGAAATAATGTGTATAAGGCAACTACATCATCTATGTCTGATTCATTTTTCATTTCTCATATATTCACTCTTTTCTTTTTTCTCCTTCCCCTATAGCTGATGGGTTTAGGCTGTCATTTCTTTAAAAGCATAATGGCTTTTGTGACATTTCATAATGGTGTTTCTTTAGATAGTTCTCAGCAGGACAGAACTTTGTTATCACACAAATATATGATACACACACATACACACACACATTCAGAGAATATTCTTTTAGACAAGCCCAACGATTTTAATCCATAGGCTGTCCTTCAGACATTGCTTTGTGCTTAAAGAAAAAGAAATACATGAAACTGAAACCCTTATATATTTAATAAAAAGACATTTGAAGTAGAAGATGCTGATATGCTGATACATAGAAATCAGTGACACGATCTATGTGTCACTTCAGTTCTATGTCCTGCTTTTATAAGGAAGAATTGTTAAGCTTGAATTCCTGATTGTCTAATATGATATCTTGAAATCCACTCTGCTTTACACCAATAATGATCTCATCTTATAAAGAAGACCCTTATATTTTTATTCTTCTCCCAGGAGAGGACCTCCAGACTTTGATGACTGATTGCTAGATGGTAATACATAAAGACAATCAGAAAGTTCATACAGTATTAGAAATAGATTTATGTTCTGGAAAGTAAATTACATCATCTCAATACATGAACAGACAGCTGAAAGAACCTTCTGGAAAAAAATAAAGATAAGGACTGGGATTATATTCTCATATGTAAAACTATAATATAGTTAATGGTAGATATTTTTAAAAGCAGGGTATGTATCGTCTGAGGGCATAGGACCTAGAAAAGAGCTATCTTCTCTTCATTTACTGGGCAGCTCTTTCATGATAATACATAATCTCTGAAATATTTACGGGAATCTCAAAACATAGTTTACAATTGGTTGTGGATGTAATATTTTTGATAAATCATATGTTTACATAATAATATTTCTAAACACAGTCATATATCACACAACATTTCAATCAATGACTGACCATACATAACATGATGAGCTCGTGAGATTATAATAATGTATTTTTACCGTACCTTTTATATGTCCAGATAAAGAAATTTATCATTGTGTTACAGGTGCCGTCAGTATTCAGTACAGTATCATTCTGTGCAGGTGTGTAGCCCAGAAGCAATAGGCTGTACCATAGAGCCCAGATGTGTAGTGGGCTATTCTCTCCAGGTTTGTGTGAGCGCACTTTATGATGTTTGCACAAAAATGAAATCTCCATAGAATGCATATCTCAGACTGTATCCTAGTCATTAAGTGATGTGTGACTTTACTGAGTTATGATGAAGTAGAAAACAAATAACAACATGGTGGGAGATTCAAATCCAACCCTATCAATCATAACACAAGTAAAACGACTAAGCATTTCAAATAAAAGAGAACATCAAACTGGATAAAAAAGTAGGACTAAACTGTACTTTCTCAAAAGATGCATATTATTATTATTATTATTATTATTATTTGAGACAGGGTCTTACTCCGTTGTCCAGGCTAGAGTGCAGTGGTGCAATCATGGCTTACTGCAGCCTTGACCTCCCAGGCTTAGGCGATCCTCCCACCTCAGCCTCTCAGGTAGCTTAGACTATAGGCGTGTACCACTAGGCCCAGCTAATTTGTGTGTGTGTGTGTGTGTGTGTGTATGTTTTTTGTAGAGAAAGGGTTTCACTAAGTTGCTCATGTTGGTCTTGAACCCCTGGACTCAAGTGATCCACCCACCCTGGCCACCGAAAGTGCTGGGATTACAGGTGTGAGCCTTTGCACCTAGTCCTCTGATGCACTTCAAATATAAAGTAAAAATTAAGTTAAAAGCAAAAATTGATTTTTAAATAGCATGCAGTGCTCACTCTATGCAAACTAGAGTGGCCAATTTAATATCAGTAAAGATAGACATCAAAACAAGAAGTAATACCAGAAGTAAAATGTGCCAATTAAAGTGGTAAAAAGATCATAAATGTGTATGCACCTGATAACAGATCTTCAAAATACATGAAGTAAAAACTGGCAGTAAAAAAGGGAAAAATAAACTCACTGACAATATAGCTAGAGATTGTAGCACTATTCTTTCAGCAACCAATAAAACCGGTAGAAAAAAAAAGATTTGTAATAATGAACTGCACTGTCAACCAAGTAAACCTAGTTGGTTTTTATAGAACTCTATACTCAACAAATACAGAATACATTATTTTCCTATGTAATGGGGCTCCACAAATATGCTGGGTTATTAATATATTTCAAAGTATTGATGTCACATGTTTTCTGTGCATATGGAATTAAATTAAAAATTAACAAAAATGAAATATCTAAAAAATTCTCAAATAAAAATATTTATTTTCCAATTGAATTTCGAAAATGTTTTCAATGTTACTCAGTGGAAGACATAGAATTATTTTTATCCATTGATTCAGAAACAACTAGATATCAATCTTCAAGAAATTAAACATTGACCTCAGCCTCCAAACTCACACAAAAATTAATTCAGATAGATTATAGACATAAATGCAAGAACCAAAATTGTGAAGCTTCTTGAAAAAAGAGTATCTTTAAAATATTGGGGTAATCAAATATTTCTTATACAGAAATCAGAAAGCACTTAACGTTGAATAAAAGCAATTAATAAACTAGATTCTATCAACATTAAAACTTATGCTTATCAATAGATTATTTAAAAACATGAATATATAATTAATAAGTAGGATAAAATGTTTTCTCTTTCCCTCTATCTGATAAATGATTTGTATAGAGAAAATCTAAAGAACTTTTACAGTAAAATGGAAAAATGTCTTACCTCATTTGTCACTAGGGAAATGTCAATTAAAAGCACAAGTTATTACTTTCCCACTAGGATGGCTGAGATTGAAAACCCAAGATGGTGGAAAGGTTATGGAGCAAATGGAACACTTGTACATTGGTGGTTAGAGTGTACAATGGTAAAACCATTTTGATAATTGATTTGGTAGCTTCTTACAATGAAATTCTATTCCTAGATATTTATACAATGAAACGAAAACCTATGTCCATTAAAAAATGTGCCCATGAATGTCCAGAGTAGCTTTATCCATAATAGCTAAAAACTGGAAACAACCTAAGTGTCTATCAATAGGAAAACAAATAAATCGTGCTGTAACCATACAGTGGGGTACTGCACAGTAAATAAAAAGGATGGACTATTGATACATGCAACAACACGAATGAATCTCAAAATCATTATCCATTGATTCAGAAACAACTAGATATCCATCTTCAGGAAATTAAACATTGACCTCAGTCTCCAAACAAACACAAAATGAATGAATCTCAAAAATTATACTATTCTTCCTCTTCTTCTTCCCTTCCTAAAGCTGCATTAAAATTAGAAGAAAGGAGCTACTGTGGCCCAGAGTGGGTTGCAAAGTCCAGGCAGGATGATGTGGGTGTTTGTGTGGGAGGGCTCCTCAGCAAAGGCTGTCTGAGTGCAGTGGATTTGTTGGCGACCATATGGGTTTTGGGATGGGAGGGGCAGCATAGCAAGAGAGCGTCAGAGCTCCAGTGTGGTGAGCACAGCATTCTCAAGGGTGCACAGCCCTTTTTCAGTTTGTTGGAGCCCAAGTCACTGTATAGGGTGGGCTGAAGCTGGAGCATGGGTAGAGTGAAGTGAATGTCTGCACAGCTGGAAGGAGGATGGCTATGAGGCTAGCAGACTGATTGCATACAAGGATATTGATCAAATAAGTGATATACCAAGGATAGAGGCAGGCATTTTATGTCTGTGAAAGAAGCTAAAAGTGTGGAAGGGTAGATATCTTCTAAGTCATGGTCTTCAAGTTCATAGAAAGATAAATATAAAAATAAAAACAAGTATATATGCTATAAATAGATATAAAACATGCATATAATATATTGTATTCATTATAATATATTACATAAATTTAATATATCTTACAAATGTATATATTACTAAATATACTAATACGAATACATTTTAATATATTATATATTCTATTGAGATATCTATATTATAGATATACAAGTATATCTATAATATAGATATCTCAATAGAATATATAATGTAGATATACTTGTATATGTGCAAATATATAAAGGTTCTCTGGAAGCAGACACTAAGCCAGAGTTTGATATGCAAGATATTCATAGGTGATGAACACCTATAGAAGGCGGGGGTGGGGGTGGGGGTGGGGGTGGGCAAAGGGAAAAGTAATTTATTCTCAAGCCTTGGCCAACTTTAAAGGGTGCTTTGAAGCACATATGGCCTTTCAGACTTACCCTGCAGTGGGCCCAAATATCAGGTCTTTTTATCCTGAGATGGGCAGTCATTAGCTGTGTGTTTGTTCATGAAGAATATGGACTTGGGTGAGACAGGTCTATGAAGCTGAGAATATTTTATTGATTTAAATTTAAAATATAGACCCTGTAGGGCCTAGGAGCTCATGCTTGCTGCTAAGTGTACTCCCAGCAGCTGAGAGAACTCACACAGTCCTTTCCTGAAGTCACTAGGGAGATACATTTTTAGACCCATCACACACACACACACACACACACACACACACACACACACCATTTTCATGTTTTGTTCACTGAGTAGGCCTGGAAGCAATGACATGTCAGAAACAATGAAATAACTAGCCCTCATTCCTGGGCTTTCAAATACCTACCTGCATTAAAATAACTCAGGGTCAGGTGCAGTGGCTCACACTTGTAATACTATCGTTTTGGGAGGCAGAGGCAGGGAATTACTTGAACCCAGGAGTTCGAGACCATCCTGGGTATCATGGCAAAACCCTGTCTCAACAAAATTACAAAGAATTAGCTGGATGTTGTGGCATACAACTGCAGTCCCAACTACTTGGGAGGCTGAGGTGGGAGGATCACCTGATCACCTCAGGAGGTCTAGGCTGTGGTGAGACAAGATATAGCCACTGCACTTCAACCTGGGCAATAGAGTGAGACTGTTTCTCAAAACAAACAAACAAACAAACAAACAAACAAAAGAATTCAGGGCTTTTCAGATATTGTCTGCGGCAGCGGAAGTACAAGATTGGAAGTGAATTGGAAGATTGAGGAGCTTATTATTTAAATAATATACATTTCAAGAAGAGAAGAAGTAATTGATGAAATTGAAGCTACAATGAGTATCTAGCGCGCCTGAGCTGAATAAATACTTAAGCAGACAGGGCTGACTTAGTTCTAGGTAAGGCTGATAAGGAAAGATAACTACCAGATTCCAAGTACCAATCAATCAATTGATCAAAATAGAAACATATACAATTGTAACCTTTCTGTCAGAAAAAAAGAAGTAACTTACAAAAGAAAAGTAAAAAACCTAATAATGGACATTTACTACATCTTGGGGCACTAGCAAATGGTGGAATTATGTCTATAAACTATTGAAAGAAAAGACTGTTTCAAGAAGGACATCGTCTACCTGTCCAGGTGATAGAATGACATGCAAACATTTGCAGATAGCAGTGATGACTATGACAACCACATACTTGACCTGAAGAATATGTATGAAAAAGAAATTAAATAAAAAAGCAAGTGAATCAGAATAAGAAAAGATACATAGTTGACTACATAAACATTAACATATTTGTAAAAAAAATCAACAAAACCAGTTTATAGTTATAAACTAAATTGGAGAAATATTTGTAAGGTACATGACTAACAAAAGATGAATTATATAATATACAATGACACTTATAAATTAATAACACAAAGAAACAACTCAACAGATAAATGAACACAAGACAGAATACTGAAATCATAACGAATCCAATACAGGTGGCGGCTAAGATGTCCGAAAATATTTTCATCCTCTCTATTGTTCACGTAAGTGCAAATTAATATAATAATGATATATCAATGACCTATTAGATTTCAAAGGATATTTTCAAATGATAACATCTACTATTGGTGAAGATTCAAGAGATAATATTCTTAAATATTGTTGGCATAAAAATGATTTGTTCTAGCCGTTTAGAAAAGTGATGTCGCAATATCGATTTACATTAAAAATATAGATGTTCTTGGCCAGGCACAGTGGCTCATGCTTGTAATTTAAGCATGTTGGGAGGCTGACGCAGGAGGATTGCTTGCGGCCAGGGGTTTGAGGCTAGCCTGGGTAACATAGGCAAGACTCTGTTTCTACAAAAAATTAAAAAATTAGCTGGTCATGGTGGGGTACACCTACGGTCCTTGCTACTCAGGAGTTGAAATGGAAGGATGGTGGTTTGAGCCCAGAAGCTCAAAGCTGCAGTGAACTGTGATGGTGCCACTGCCCTCTAGCCTGGGCAACAGAGCAATACTTGGTCCTAGATAGATAGACAGATAGATAGATAGATAGATGGATAGATAGATAGATAGATAGATAGAGGTAGATGATGGATCGATAGAGATGTAGAGATATTCTTGTAGCCAAAAGGTGTCATTCTACTGCTCTATCTCTTTTAAATAAATAAATAAAAGAATGCAAATCTCTGTGCACATGCTTTATTGCAGGATTTTTGTAGTACCAAAAAAATACAAGAGGGTGTTGTTTTTTTTTTTTTTTTTGTCTAACTGCAGGGGAAAGGAAATAACAAAACAGTAAAATTGTCACACATACATACCCAAATTATATACATTATATAAAATGTGTATGGTGTATTTGTATACAACACACATTTACCACATTTCAGCTACAGCACTTGTTCTGAAACACAAATTTGTGCCTATGTGATGGATATATTTGGGAACATTTGGAGCATAATGTGAATTTTCAGTGAGCTTATGTGAGACTTCTTTATTAGAAACACCAGGTGAAAGCAGAAAACCGCTCCCAGCTGGACCAGATGGTAGGAATACAGATAACACCTGCATGCACACACCGTGAACACTTACCGGCCACCTCAGTTCACTGTGTGTTTTCTCCTACAAGATTATCTTCTGTTTCCTGCTTATTTAAGAACTTTTCTATATGTATTTTAAAAAAACTCATTCAATATCTCAAATGTATTTCATTATCCTGGTTCATAATGCCTAGCAGAGTGAACAACTACCTACCTGCGAAGATCTTAAAGAGACAAAGCTGAATCCTGCAAAAGTGAGACCTGTTAGTGCTTGTAGTGGTTGGTTTAGTGGTTTCAAACCTCTCTAAAATTTGCAAAGCCTTCAGCTGTTGAGCAAAGCTGCAGGTGCAGAGAAAGCCTAAAATAAGATGTCCACAGTAATACCCAAGTTAATTAAAGAAGAAGACTCTACATTGGGTCAAATATTCAATGTTGATCAAATAAAATACCTATTATAACCACGTGCTCAGAGGGTCTATATTTCAAAGACATAAAAATCTGCACCAGGATTTAAGTCTGTAAAAGATCACTTGAGTGTGATGTTTGGTGCCTGGGACTATGATCTATACCCATCCACACTTGATGGTACAAACTACCAAAATCAGAGAACCCTCTTTCCACTACTTCACAGTAACTCAGAAGCTGCAGCCCATTCAACACCCACTGACACAAAAGACCTGAAAAATGTGGTAATCTTTTAAAGGTTAAGTGCCACATTTTTATTGTAGTACACTTGTGGATTTTTCAATCATTTTTTATGTGTAAAATTCTGCTACTGTTTTTATTAGGCTCCTGTCTTTTTAAAAAATATGTCACCGATGAAAATGTTGAATGCTTTGTCCCATGATCATTTTTTTTTTCATGAGCTCTGTGGTTTTTATTGCTTGATTGTGCATAGCATAGTTATTTTTAGGAATGCAGGTAACTTTGTGAAAGGACTGATTGTGTGTGTGTGTGTATAGATATATATATATCCCACACTCATCCATATCCATATAAAAATTGCATGTGATTATATAAGCATGAAAATATGGCCATCACATATCTACACATGCTTAGATTAAATTAATGCAATTTCAGGGCCAAGTGTGGTGGCAAAGGCCTGTAATCCCAGCACTTTGGGAGGCCAATCACCTGAGGCCAGGATTTCGAGCCCAACCTGAACAACATAGTGAAACCCTGTCTCTACTAAAAATACAAAATTTAGCTGGGCATGGTAGGGGGTGCCCGTAATCTAAGCCTCAGGAGGCTGAGGTAGGAGAATCACTTGAACCTGGGAGGCGGAGGTTGCAGTGAGCCAAGATCGTGCCATTGCACTCCAGCCTGGGCAGTAACATAAAATAAAATAAAATAAAATAAAATAAAATAAAATAAAATAAAATAAAATAATGCAATTTCGGAATTTTCTTTTAGCTTTATGTCTTTTTATTTCTGTAGAGATGGGATCTCACTCTGTTGTCCAGGCTGGTCTCAAACTCCTGGCCTCAAGCCATTCTCCCACCTCAGGCTCTCAAAGTGCTGGGATTACAGGCTTAAGCCACTATACCCTGGTAATTTTAAAAACAATTATTTATAAAGTAACATAGAAGAAGCTTTTCTCATCATGAAAAACAAAGTAAAGAAACAAATGCCAGGAAATTCTAGGTTGTTTTAGCAGCAATTTCTTATCTCCCAGGAAAGACAAAAATGGGAGCAGCTTAGCATAGCTTAAAAGCACAATTGGATGATATTTAATAGCAAAAGGATGCAACTTGGGACAGCTGTGGGATCCCATAAGCGCTAGACAGTACACACATTCTGAAGTGTAATGATGGCCAAGCTCTGTTACTAAACTGCATTATTCTGCTTAGTGCAGAAATTTCATGAAAAAGTTATAAGGATCTGTGGGAAGATGTGCTGAGAACTGTCAGAATAATTTATTAGTACGTATACTGTTTTATTTGTCACTGAGTTTTGTCTTCCCACACCCACACTTGTCACAAGCTGTCTTTAAGCACCCCTCTTCGGAAGAGTCTGTTTATTGAACCCCAAAGTGAAAGTTGTCTGAAAGACTGTTTGCTCACTTGTTTTTGTTTTCCTGCAGTCTACTATCTGAAGGTTGTTCCAAGGGTCTGTGAAAGCAACAGAGGACGTTCTTGTAGGCCGAAAAAGGAAAAAAGAAAAAGAAACAGCGGATGAGAGGTTGGTGTCCCTCTTGTGGGACAAAGACACCCAGCAGCACTGTCTTTGGGGGCCAGGGAGACTTCAGAGAATCTGGAGCCACAATGTAGCTGGTTAAATGGACCAGAGATTCCCAACCTCAGCAAGGATTCCTGTGCCTCAACCATGACCAAAGAAACAGCCCCTCAAGGGCTTGACCATGGGAAAATATCGGGGTGACTAACAAAATGGAAGTTAGAACCCCTATTCTTGCCCACAAGGTCATGTTAAGCAGGTTTGTAACAGGAAACAAAACAATCCAAAACCTACCAGCTTTCACTGCTTCCTTCTTTACCTGGATACCTCAATGGTGTGTTTCAATCCTTACCAATTTCCCCGTGCACCATCTCTCATTCTCCACCCTGCTCTCTGCCTTTTCTCGTCTATCTTCTATCTTTAGGTCCTACTGGCCAGATTTGACTTAGAGTTCTATAGTGGTTTATAAGCTGCCCAGTTCTTATCTTCTGTATGGGGGGAGGAGGAAGATGACCTGTCTCATACCAGAAGTTTCCGTCAACTGACAGTAAGAAAGAGCAGTGTGTTATAGACAGTTAAGGAAGACAGAATTCCAGAAAATGATAATCCTATGAAAGATTATACATAGCAGACAAAATATAGAATGCATTTAGCCAACTAGAACTTTTACTATTGCCATTACTTGCAATTAGGAACATATCTGCAGTCCATATGGGAAGAATTCTAGGCCCTAATAGTAGTAGCCTATACATATTAAGACTACGATAATACCACCGGTTGTCTTTCATCATGAAAATCATAAATATATTTTCTCATTTATTCACCGGGATTGCAAACATGTCAAGGGATATGTGTTATGCCTTATTATGAAGAGAATAAGCATACCATACAGAAAGCTTTAGAATACACCAGCTTACCTGAAAAGTAGATGATCTAATGTGGTCCTCTCTACTAGCTGTGAGTTTATTTGATAGTCTAAGGGAAAGTGAAAGGTAGTATATATTATATCCAATACTCTGCTCTACATTACTAAGCTTAAAAGATATTCTCCTGCCAGAGAGGATGTAGTCACTGCATTTTTCAAATCCTGTGTGACATATACTATCACATAGTTTGTTAAAAGCAACATACAGAGCAAGATGTATATTTTCCACCTTTAAAGCCCTCTTCATTTCTCTGAGATCAAGAATAGGATAGAACAGAAGACAGCTCATAAAATTTAAAAAGAAATATTTGAAAGCATATCAATTTAACAGATATTCTCTTCACCTAAGTATTTTTATTATACACAGTTCTATAGCTTCCTGGAAGACATTTTACCATGAAAAAGATTGTCTTTTATTGCCTGGAATAATTGGTAAATTGAAATCTTTGTGTTCTCAGCAAAACCGGGAGAAGAAAACAAGTTCACTTACTTTTATTTTTAAGAAAATATTTGGAGTAAAACTCAGTGACTACAGTCTGGGAGGCAGGGGTAGATTTTAAATTTATAAAACTTTATTCTCTGGAGATGGTATTGTCAGATGCCTTTTATTTAAATATCAAAATCAAGGGTATACTTATTCTTTGCCATATGATAAACTTATCATCCAATAATTCCGAAATATGAAATAAATCATAATCATGTTTCTGTTACATCAACATTTTTACTCTGAGTCCTAGGTCTAGTGGTAAAGTTTTTTGGTCACTCTTTCTTTCTCCTTTCAGGAGTCCTCTTCTCCTTAAAACTTCCTCAAACCTGACCATCATAATGACCTCCAGTATATACAAATATTCATATTGCACATCACATTTCCAAAGGGGCTGATTTTCAGGTCTGCTATTGTGGTTCAAATTTAATCACTCCAAATATGATTTGATAGCTGTTAATAAAGGTGTGATACCACCTAGAATTATTTCCAGTTTACTAAGTTTCCTTATTAATAGAAAATTATTTAAGACACAAAGACTCTGTAACAGTGGAACTCATTCAACAGAGGAGGGAAGGATTGGGGATTCGTTTGTTGTTTTTTTCATAGTTGGATGGAATAGTACATGCAGGCTGGAAGGGAGGCCAGTGTCCTCACAATCCCTCTGTGTACAAAGTTAAGTACTCCCAGACTCCCAGTGAATGCCCTAAGCAATCCTACAGATGACCGGAAGCAAAAATTAAGCTCAGAAAGCCCCATAATGTTAAGAAATATGTCAATGGAGGAGTTTATCTTACCAAATCTACTTTGGGAAAATATGAATGGACTTGATATGATGGTAAGTTCTAAAATCACATAAAACAAATTGGCTGCCTACATTAGTCCGTTTTCACATCACTGATAAAGACATACCTGAGACTGGGAAGAAAATGACGTTTTAATGGACTTACAGTTTTATGTGGCTGGGAAACCTTACAACCATAGTGGAAGGCAAGGAGGAGCAATTCACATCTTACATGCATGGCAGCAGGCAAAAAGAGAGAGAGAGAGCTTGTGCAGGGACACTCTGCCTTACAAAGCCATCAGATCTCGTGAGACTTATTCTCTATCATGAGAACAGCACAGGAAAGATTTGCCCCCATGATTCAATTACCTCCCACTAGGTCCCTTCCACAACATGTGGGAGTTCAAGATGAGATTTGGGTGGGGACACAGCCAAACCATATCACTACCATATGTAAATTTAAAAAACAGAGATGGAATGATACATTTATTAAAGCTTTTTATCATTCTTTTGTGGTTTCCCTTATCTCTCCCTTATATACTAGACTTGAAGACATTGTGCTAAAAATATATTTAAAAAAACATTTTGAGCATATTATGAAAACTTACAGCCTCATCATTTTGCATTTAAATGTACTAATGATATTGAATTCATAATTAGTCCTTTGATTTTTTGGGGAGGAAAACTTGGGATCCTTAAAGCTAAAGTAATTTTAATGAAAATAACTGCATATGTTATGTTTCCTAGGAAAAAATGCAATATAGTCTAAACAGAAATTATTTTGAGTTATTGATTTGTCTACCAGTTTGTTTTTCGTTGGCTATTAAACCAATATGCGAAGCTCCTTGTTTTATTTATTTGTATTGACACATTAATGAATTTGTCTCTGAAGGCATAAACTTCTTCCCTTACAAAATATTTTCTACTTAAATATGCTTTTTTACAATCTTACTACACTTTATTTAAAATTTTTGTTATTGATAGAATCTTTGCCATGATGAGTCCAGAATACACACTGGAGAAAATAAAATTGATATAAAATATATCTAGAATGTAAACAAAAAGGACAAGGTAACCAACTTAAAGAGTGTCTATTTCAACCAGTTTACATGCCTTACCTCATTGATATAAATATAACTACCTAAATTTTAAATCTAAAGTAATGAAGTTTCAATAAGCTCACATGATTTGTCTATGACCTCACAGTTACTGATTGATAGAGCTAAAAGTCAAAATGGCTTCAGCGTGTATTCTTTTTAATTGGTCACCCTAAAGACATACAAATTTATTGAAGACATACTGATCAATATTTACATAAGAAGCAGAGAAAAGAGTCTCTGCTATCCCCAAAATATTTTTTAATTAATCTTTTCAGATAGAATCATGGGATGATACATTAGCAGATTTCTCTCCTTTTGGAAGAATTTGAGTCCTTGGCATGGCATTTAAGCCTCCCTACAATTAAGCCCAAACTACTTTCCAGCTTTATTTCAGCTACTTCAGTTCTCATACGGCAAATACTAGCCAGACAGCTTTCTGCTTCCAAGACATTCTCCAAACTTGCCTGCCTTTATTATTGCATTGCATCATAAACCCAAACCTACGTTTAAAATGTACATGGTATGTCCAGTCTAAAATAAGCTACTCTGCAACCCCTGCCTCCCAGATCATAGACATATTACCCCAGATATGTGTTTAGCTAACTCCTTCACTTGTAAGTCTTTTCTCAAATGTCACCTTCTTCATGAGGCCTACCTTACCCTCGCCGGTTAATACTGAACCTCTCCTCTATCCCTCCCTCAGTCTCCCTTATTCTTGTTTTCTTTTTATAGTCTCCACAGCACTTCTAACAAAATTCTCAGTTAACATATTTATTGCTTCTAGTGGCTTATTTCCTGTGGCCCTCTTCCCTTAAGAAAGTGCAGTCCCTAAAGGCAGATCCCGTTGTTCACTGATCTATCCCAAACACCTGGAATAGGTTAGAGATGAACAGGCATCTAACTGCTATTGGGTGAAAGTTGTATCCTCTCCTTCCTTGGATGCTCTCTAGAGTTGCAACTATTAAACCCTTCTGCTAGTGGCTGCACCTGGGCACACAAACATTCAAAAGTTGTTCCCTCAGCAGCTTTATACAGGAATGGCAGGAGAAGTCATTCTGCAGAGAAAGGGAGCATTGGGAGAGAGAAGAGGGACACAGCAAGGAATACACTGAGAAACTGAGGAAGAGGCAGTCTTGAGTTTTGATGGCTTTTAATGTAGGATTTAATTTTTTAAGAAGCCTGATTTTACTTCTGTTGGTTGGGTGTGGGAGAAAGGTCCTTTACCCTTTCTTAAATCTAGCTGATTTTGTTTAAACTATATTTTATAGGTTTTTCTTATGTGAAACCAAGAGCATCTCAACCAATACAATGTTAATCTTTTCCTTCTCTTAACTTCTGTCAACATCTTGCCTCAATATGTTTTAAGTAATTTGCATTTAGTTGTGGCAAGGCCTGTTTCCCACAGATTTACAAACATCTTACGAGTAAGTACTAATTGTCTTTCTGTTTTATATTCTCAATGATGTCCACTACTGTGGGTCAATGGTTTGGTTTTGATGTTTGGGTTTTGGTATATTTCTCCAGAACTAGAGTTTTAAAATGAAGAAATTGAGCCTGTAGATAGATACAAAGTGACTTTATTTATTCATTTTTTGAGACAGGGTCTCCCAGTGTCACCCAGGTTGGAGTGCAGTGGTACGATTTCAGCTCACTGCAGCCTCAACCTCCCATGCTCCAGTGATCCTCCCGCATCTTTCCAATTAGGTGGGGCTACAAACGCATGCTACCACACCTGGCTAACTTTTTGTATTTTTGGTAGAGACAGGGTTTTGCCATATTGCCCTTGCTGGTCTGGAACTCCTGAGTTTAGGCGATCCACTAGCCTTGGCCTCCCAAATTGCAGAGATTACAGGTGTGAGCCACCACGCCCAGCCCAAAGTAACTATTTTAAAAACCACAGCATGTAGTTATAGAAATAGCTTCTCACTAATTCTTTGTCCTTTATAACATGAACAAAAATATTGACTTGTAGATTGCTGATAAATATTTGCAATTTACTGAAATAACATTTTTGTAAACTTTTTGGTGCCTAACATATCTAGATACAGGGCTAAATGTTTGATAACTGTTTTATGTAGTCATCAAAACAACCAATCACCACAGTTGTTCTTATTATTTTGGGTTTTTGTTGTTGTTGTGAGTTGGAATCTTGCTATGTCACCCAGGCTGGAGTGCAATGGCACGATCTCTGCTCACTGCAACCTCCGTCTCCTGGGTTCAAGCAATTCTCCTGCCTCAGCCTCCAGAGTAGCTGGGATTACAGGTGCCCGCCACCACGCCTAGATAATTTTTTGTGTTTTTAGTAGAAATGGGGTTTCACCACCTTAGCCGGGCTGGTCTCAACCTCCTGACCTCAAGTGGTCCACCCACCTTGGCCTCCCAAAGTGCTGTGATTACAGGCGTGAGCCACAGCTCCCGGCTGTTTTTATTCTTCACTTACATTTCTTCATTTATGGATTATGACATAGACAAAAAGAGACGAGTCAACGTGGTCGAAGCCACCTAACTAGTAGGAGACAAAGCCTATACTCCAGCTCAGAGGCAGCCTCTTCTAGAGCTTAAGGAAATGCCCTCTGGAGCAGAAGTGCCCAGGTTTGAATCTTCACTCTGCCAGTTCAAGCTGCGCGACCTTGGCCAAGTTACCAACTCTCTTCGTACTTCAGTTTTCTCCTCTCCAAAATAATAAGATAATAAGAGCATTCGCCTAAGAGGCTTGGGTTAAAAATTCAATGAATTTGTAATATGCTTAGAACATCCTGGGCACATAATAAGTCCTAGATATAAGTATTTGCTGATTTTGAAAAGTTCATACCAAATCCTGTGCTTTTTCTTTCACTTGCTTTCTTGCCCAGCATCTGGCACATGGTGATGATGATAATAATAATAAGCATTATAATTTTAATAATGACATGATTATCAATAATAGTAATAGTATAAATAGAGACATTTTCCATAAATATGACACATATGGAAAATAGAAGTAGTCCAAAATTTTTTTTTCAATTGCTTTCTTTTCATTCTCACCAATGGTGCCAACTGATGATGGTATGTTACTTTTATAAAGCACTTACTAATCTAAATACCATTCTAAGCCCTCAAGATGTAACAAAAAGAAAAGGTAAAAACAATGAAAAGCAAAATAAAGCTAAACACCTCAAAAAGTATCTTTATAAGTACCCTATGAGGAATTCGCTCTTGTTTTCACATTTCATGAGTGAAGAAACTGACAGTATAGATAGCTTAAGTGTTGCACAAAGACAGCCTTTAGTCATATTACTTGCTGATTTAACATGTGTTTTAAATGATAATGAAAGCACAACTGTACATATCTTAGCAGAACACACTACCTAGTGAAATTAGTAGTATTTATTTTTGATGATTAAAATATAAAAATTGTAGGATTTTAAGTGTATCAAAATTCTAAGCCCCACTAAAGCATATGTTAAGTACAAATTCTGGGCAAATAATCAGGTTCTCACTTGAGGTGCATCAGCAAGTGCTACTAATCACATTCTCTGAATAAATCTACTCTTCCTTTTCTTTACTTCCCCCAAAAGAGAGTATCTGGATGCTAAATTAAGCCTATATGTTTAGAACAGACAACAAATAATGCCTTAACTGAATTTTCATTGCTCATATTAATGCATTACCACTCTGAATTTCCCAGGAACAAATAACTGAATTCTCAGAAAGTAGTTTTAACAGTTTAGTTAAAACCCAGAGCTTTTCATGTATTATATTTTTTAATATACTGAAATGAGGAGATAAAATTTGGATATCAGATTTAAGTAATGGACATGCATCAGAACAAGCACAGACCTAATATTTGTGAAGCCTATCACTTGAGTGAGTTTTACATGTACTGTCTCCAATGTAATCTCCCTTGACCCGTTTATGCATGAACCTTAAATTTAAAAATCACCATTGATATTTGAAATATAAATCCTACATCATACATAACAGTTGCTTTTTTAATTATACTAAAAAGTATAAATAATGCTGGCAGGAAATTCTAAGTTAAACATACTGCATATGTACTGCCTGAATTTTAATGGAACAATATCGTAAGATAATACGGCATTTAATTCATGGTTACTTATAAGAAAGAGCTTAATGCAGTAGTATGAAAACTGAAAATTGAACAGGAAAGGAGTTGGTTTTTTTTCCTATTTATATCGTACAGTACAGTTTTCCAAGGACATATAACAACTGTTGGCATTTATATATCAAACAAGAGCAAGACATCAAGACATGTAAAGAGAGAACTGAGTAACATATGAGGAGTGATGTACAAAATGCCAATCATGGTAGAAATATTAGATCAAATAGACAATAGGACGCAGAGGATGTGAATAAAAACAATATGATTTTACAGCTATGTGTATAGGGAGAGAAAATTCTGCCCTACAGAGAAAAATAAAATACATATAATAATTGAGGGACATTTATAATAAGCAAATGTATCACACTAGAAATAAAATCTCAAAAATTCCCTAAAGAAAACAAGATAAAGGCTATATTCTCTGATCTAAATGCAATGAAGGTAGAAATTATAAACAAAATAATAAAAAATAAAATCTAATGCTTGGGGCACACAAGCTTTAAAGACAATAAATTCCTCTTTTTTGACATTTGGACAGTCAAAAAATAATGTCTGAAATGACGATGTATTTTTAAACGAGCAATATGGGAAACACTACATACAGAATGCATCCACATTGGCACGCATAGAATAATGTTTAACTTAATGTATATGTAGGTATAAAAGAAACACAGATCATAAAATGACTTGTCTTCTTTAAAATAAATGAAAGATCAACAATAAAAATATAGAAGAGAACTGATTAAAAATAAAAATGGAAATTAACATGTTAAGACAAAAAAGAAACTTCATCAATGAAACACCTTGATTCTTTGAAATAATCTATAAAGTATACCTTGCTTGTTTGACAAATGATGAAAAGAAGTCATTAAAATATAAATTACATTAATAATAAAAGGTCTATATAACAACCATACTAGGAAATGATTTAAAACATTATAAAAGAAAAAAATTATTTATACTCTTGAAAATCGAAGTAATTTTCAATTGACTGGAACTAGATCTAGAAAACATACAAATTGCTTAAACCTTATTTAAAATGGTAGATTATCTAAATACACTAAAAATTCAAAGAATAAAAAACAAACAATTCCATTCAATTAGCACCAAGTATCTGTTTAAAAAAATATATAATACTATAATTCTTATATTCAAACTATTACAGAGTACTTAAAAATATAGAAACTTCACAACCAAAATTCTGCTAACAAATTACTAGAATACAGAAGATAAAAGCGGTATGGATTACACTCATTTTGGTGCAAAATAAATGAATAAAACATTAATAAATACAATTTAGCCAAACATTAAGTGAACAATCCATCATGAGCAAGCAGACTTTATCCAATAAATAAAAGAATTATGTATCATTAAGAGATTTATTATAATTTAGTATTATTATATATTAAAAGAGAAAATACAAAATCTTCTTAATGGATGATGAAAAAGTCATTTGATGAAATTTAATAGCCATTAATAATTTTTAAGAAATGCTTAGCAGGCTAGAAATATAAGGATATTCCTATAACTTGATAAGAAATTTACCTGAACTATGGTCTTAACAGTGGACCTTATAAATGGAACAAGACAAAGATGTTTAGTATTTTTAGTACTGTATTGGAAGTTCTACTTACTTCAATGGTATAAAGAAAAAAAACTATTTTAGAATTACACATGATAACACTTCCTCTTATAACATCCAGACAAACTAACTGAAAAACTCTCTGAACAAAGGTATATTCTATAATGTGATAGGTGTGATCTAAATGTTCAAAAATCAATAGCTTTCTCTATTCCAATGATAATTTAGGAAAGTTAAATTTGATGTTAATATCCTTGACGAACATTGATGCAAAAATCCTTAATAAAATACTGGCAAACCAAATCCAGCAGCACATCAAAAAGCTTATACACTATGATCAAGTGGGCTTCATCACTGGGATGCAAGGCTGGTTCAACATACACAAATCAATAAATGTAATCCAGCATATAAACAGAACCAAAGACAAAAACCACATGATTATCTCAATAGATGCAGAAAAGGCCTTTGACAAAATTCAACAACACTTCATGCTAAAAACTCTCAATAAATTAGGTATTGATGGGATGTATCTCAAAATAATAAGAGCTATCTATAACAAACCCACAGCCAATATCATACTGAATGGGCAACAACTGGAAGCATTCCCTTTGAAAACTGGCACAAGACAGGGATGCCCTCTCACCACTCCTATTCAACATAGTGCTGGAAGTTCTGGCCAGGGCAATCAGGCAGGAGAAGGAAATAAAGGGTATTCAATTAGGAAAAGAGGAAGTCAAATTGTCCCTGTTTGCAGATGACATGATTGTATATCTAGAAAACCCCATCGTCTCAGCCCAAAATCTCCTTACACTGATTAGCAACTTCAGCAAAGTCTCAGGATACAAAATCAATGTACAAAAATCACAAGCATTCTTGTACACCAATCACAGACAAACAGAGAGCCAAATCATGAGTGAACTCCCATTCACAATTGCTTCAAAGAGAATAAAATACCTAGGAATCCAACTTACAAGGGATGTGAAGGACCTCTTCAAGGAGAACTACAAACCACTGCTCCATGAAATAAAAGAGGATACAAACAAATGGAAGAACATTCCATGCTCATGGGTTGGAAAAATCAATATCGTGAAAATGGCCATACTGCCCAAGGTAATTTATAGATTCAATGCCATCCCCATCAAGCTACCAATGACTTTCTTCACAGAATTGGAAAAAACTACTTTAAAGTTCATATGGAACCAAAAAAGAGCCCGCATCGCCAAGTCAATCCTAAGCCAAAAGAACAAAGCTGGAGGCATCACGCTACCTGACTTTAAACTGTACTACAAGGCTACAGTAACCAAAACAGCATGGTACTGGTACCACAACAGAGACATAGATCAATGAAACAGAACAGAGCCCTCAGAAATAATGCCGCATATCTACAACTATCTGATCTTTGACAAACCTGACAAAAACAAGCAATGGGGAAAGGATTCCCTATTTAATAAATGGTGCTGGGAAAACTGGCTAGCCATATGTAGAAAGCTCAAACTGGATCTCTTCCTTACACCTTATACTAAAATTAATTCAAGATGGATTAAAGACTTACATGTTAGACCTAAAACCATAAAAACCCTAGAAGAAAACCTAGGCAATACCATTCAGGACATAGGCGTGGGCAAGGACTTCATGACTAAAACACCAAAAGCAATGGCAACAAAAGCCAAAATTGACAAATGGGATCTAATTAAACTAAAGAGCTTCTGCACAGCAAAAGAAACTACCATCAGAGTGAACAGGCAACCTACAGAATGGGAGAAAATTTTTGCAACTACTCATCTGACAAAGGGCTAATATCCATCATCTACAATGAACTCAAACAAATTTACAAGAAAAAAACAACCCCATCAAAAAGTGGGCAAAGGACATGAACAGA
Source organism: Symphalangus syndactylus (assembly GCF_028878055.3). Taxonomy (NCBI): domain Eukaryota; kingdom Metazoa; phylum Chordata; class Mammalia; order Primates; family Hylobatidae; genus Symphalangus; species Symphalangus syndactylus. The sequence continues at coordinate 153,920,300 of NC_072426.2, read as the reverse complement.
CACTTCTCAAAAGAAGACATTTATGCAGCCAAAAAACACACGAAAAAATGCTCATCATCACTGACCATCAGAGAAATGCAAATCAAAACCACAGTGAGATACCATCTCACACCAGTTAGAATGGCCATCATTAAAAAGTCAGGAAACAACAGGTGCTGGAGAGGATGTGGAGAAATAGGAACATTTTTACACTGTTGGTGGGACTGTAAACTAGTTCAACCATTGTGGAAGTCAGTGTGGCGATTCCTCAGGGATCTAGAACTAGAAATACCATTTGACCCAGCCATCCCATTACTGGGTATATACCCAAAGGACTATAAATCATGCTGCTATAAAGACACATGCACACGTATGTTTATTGCGGCACTATTCACAATAGCAAAGAGTTGGAACCAACCCAAATGTCCAACAACGATAGACTGGATTAAGAAAATGTGGCACATATACACCATGGAATACTATGCAGCCATAAAAAATGGTGAGTTCATGTCCTTTGTAGGGACATGGATGAAACCGCAAAACATCATTCTCAGTAAACTACCGCAAGGATAAAAAACCAAACACTGCATGTTCTCACTCATAGGTGAGAATTGAACAATGAGAACTCATGGACACAGGAAGGGGAACATCACACTCTGGGGACTGTTGTGGGGTGGGGGGAGGGGGGAGGGACAGCATTAGGAGATATACCTAATGCTAAATGACGAGTTAATGGGTGCAGCACACCAACATGGCACATGGATACATATGTAACAAACCTGCACATTGTGCACATGTACCCTAAAACCTAAAGTATAATAATAAAATAAAAAAAAAGAAAGAAGATTTGGCACATATACACCATGGAAAACTATGCAGCCATAAAAAAGGATGAGTTCATGTCTCTTGTAGGGACATGGATGATGCTGGAAACCATCATTCTCAGCAAACTATTGCAAGAACAGAAAACCAAACACCGCATGTTCTCACTCATAGGTGGGAATTGAACAATGAAAACACTTGGATACAGGAAGGGGAACATCACACACCAGGTCCTGTCATGGGGTGGGGGGAGGGTGGAGGGATAGCATCAGGAGATATACCTAATGTAAATGACGAGTTAATGGGTGCAGCACACCAACATGGCACATGTATACATATGTAACTAACCTGCGCAATGTGCACATGTACCCTAGAACTTAAAGTATAATAAAAAAAGAAACTAAAAAAAATAAAAATAAAAATAAATAAATAAATTTGATGTTAAATTTAGGTACCCTCCTATCTTCAGAGTATAAAACGAGGGTTAAATTATAGAGATATATGGCTAGTGACCAACCTAATAATCCATTATTGTCTTCTTTAGAACTAATAGTACTTCTATCTTATTGGGGGAAACCAATGTGCCTAGCTAAACGTTAACATTTTCCAGCATCCCTGAAGGTAGATACCACTATGTTCTGACCAATCACATAGAAGTGAGTATTTTAGAGAAAGATTTCATAGACAGCTCTTTAAAGTACATCAAACAGTTAAAGGAAGGTCTCTTTCTCCATTAACCTCTTCTGTTTCCTGCTGTCTGGAGTGCAGGCGCCACGGCTGGAGTACCAGCAGTCCAGGAACAATGGAACAGAAAAAAATCAAGAAGCATGGGGACCGATTTATTCCTGGAGCTGACAAAACAGCATGGGCTATTTGCATGGGAAATAAAGCTCATGTGTGTTTAAGTTGCCACTATTGTTTTTTGATTTTTCTCTTATGTGCAGTAAATCCTAACAATAATTTACATAAGGTGCAAGGAATTTTGAGATGATTGAAGATAATGCTTTAAATGGCAATACTGTGTACCACAAGTGTTAGAAAGAAGAAAAGCATTTGACAACATCAACCCCTCCTGCTGCTACTTACGAAATTAGAGCAGTTATTTTATTAGGAGATGGTGAAATCCACATACTGATATTGGAAAAATATATATTCCCACTAGTGAGACAGTACATATCTAAGAGTGTTCTTGGAATAGGTGTCCTCTAGTCCCATGCTACTCTAAATATCATTAGGCTTTGTTTTTCCTTTTGAAATTATTCCAGGATTTAAGAGGCAGAGATCATGTGGTAAAGCTTCATTACTCAACATAAGAATGGCATAGGCTGGGCGCAGTGGCTCACGCCTGTAATCCCAGCACTTTGGGAGGCCAAGGTGGGCAGATCACTTGAGATCAGGAGTTCAAGACCAGCCTGGCCAACATGGCAAAACCCTTCTCTACTAAAAATACAAAAATTAGCTGGGCGTGGTGGTGCGTGCCTGTAATCCCAGCTACTCGGGAGGCTGAGGCAGGAGAATTGGTTGAACCTGAGAGGTGGAGGTTGCAGTGAGCCAAGATCATGCCATTGCACTGCAGCCTGGGTGATGGAGTGAGACTCCATCTCAAAAAAAAAAAAAAGAAAAAAAGAAAGGCATAAAACTTCCAAAATCTTACTTTTGAGAGAATCACACCTTCATATGGACGACGTCATTCAAACATTTTACTTAGGATAATTATGTGATTACTATGAGCAAAACATACCCAATGTGCTCCAAGTTATTAGTTTTATTCAGTTCTTCTCTTCAAGACCATCTTTTCCTTAAGTATAAAAAATACACTTTAAAAGATAATGATGTAATGAACAGATGCAAAACTTACCCTAAGAAAACAGATTTTAAATTTCTCCTCTGAATGTTATATACTACATGGCACATTAAAAGGAAGACCATACTAAACTTGTAGCTGGCTCTATTTTTAACAAATTGAAAGTCATAATATTAGCATAAAAACAATCCTTTGAAAGTGTTCTGAGAGTAAGAGGTATTAATTGTGTTACATTGATTGAGTTGATTTTTTGTATATATATCAGTTATGAAAACAAAAACATAACAACCACACTTCATGAGTGTATGCTGGGTAATAACATAGAGATGACTTATTTAAACCTTCCATAGTCAATGGGAAGATCCCATTCAGTCAAATACCATAATCCATAGTCAATAGGAAGGTCCCATTCAGTCAAATACCCTAACCCATAGTCAATGGGAAGGTTCCATTCAGACAAATACCATAATCCAAAGTCAATGGGAAGGTCCTATTCAGACAAATACCATAATCCATAGTCAATGGGAAGGTCCCATTCAGTCAAATACCCAATAATCGGGGAGGGGTGTCCTACTGGGAAGAACTGTAAAGATTGGTAGGAATGAAATAATCCATTCCCAACAACTATCAGGGAAGCTCCCCTCAGGACTCAGAGGAACATCAGGAACTACGAAAGAGTAATGTCAGATGCTTGGAAGAATTCGGGACAGACAAGAGCTGAGATGTCAGGTAGAGAAGACAAAAAGTGTTTTAGAACCTCACTAGAGAATAGGAGAGACTCCTGAAGAATGATCAGGACCAGGCTCCATAGATGGTCTCATGAATATTACAGATATTTTACAGCAATTCTTGAAATTTTAATTTTCTGTATGATCTGACATCTGACTTTTTTCTATTGCTGCCGGCTTTTAAAAAATTCTGAAAAAAAATTCTCAAAACAAAGTATTCTGACTGTGGAATAAATGTGTAAATGCAAACTTCTGATATGGAATATAAAATGGAATACAGCCTCCTCTTGTCCTCCATCTCTACTGCCCACCATACCTGTTATCTTCACGTGAGGTTTTCATCGTTTTCCATACATGCCTTTTGTTGCCCTTCTATATATCCACAACTAATCGTTTGCTCTGCTTGAAACGCATGTCTTCACATTACCTCTTGATGGAATTCTAAATATTATTTCAAAGCCCAACTTGAATGCCCTTTCCTTTATGGAACGTTATTGGATTGCCTCATCCACTCTATCTCTCCTCTTCACCCCAAGAACAGCATTAGTTGATGCATCCATCTGTATATAGCACCATATAGTACTTGAACTGTACTATAGAAGTTGTTTGATGGCATATCTGTCCTCCCTGCCCCTCATCACAAACAGCACTGAGAATACTTTAAGAGCTAAGATCTCTGGCGCATAATGACATTTGATGCACATGAATGGAAGGGATTGGAGAGAAAGTTGCAGTATGCTAGCTGAGGGAAAGAACCTGATGGAAGATTATGAGTTAAGAAAAGGGAGGAAACATTCACTTCTAAGCCCCTTTCTTCTTTTCCCTCAGCTACTTTCCTCTTCTCATTTATGCCTAGCTTTCTGGCCCTGAAGCCACTGTCCATGTATAGAGTAGAAAAAGGCCTTAGAGAAAACCTTGTCATCCACCTCTAATTTTCTAGTGAGAACAGTGACCTGTCAAAGGGCTTAATCCTAAAAGGTTCAGACGTAAGAGGGTAATATATTTTTTCACTCCTAGAAAAATAATGTTTTCTTTGTATCTTTGATAACTATTAAAATTTAGAATAAATTATGTTGTTCTAAGAGGTTAAAAATGTTTTGGGGAACTTAACTATTGTCTGAAAACTTCATGATTATAAAAGTCATTTGGATTGTGAAAGGACTTACTTTTATAAAATATAACATACTCTGTAAATTGACAATTAATTGCATATAAATATGGTAAAATATTACAGAACAAAAGTACAAACTCCATAGTTCTTTCTTTGATGCATCCTCGGAGCCCACAAGCCCCTGGTGAAAACCAGACACCCAGTGAATATTTTTGAATGAATGTGCACATGAATAACATAGAACGCGATATTCAGAAACCACTACAAGATTATTTATTATATAGTAGACTTTTCAGAAAAAAAACTCTAAAATACTACACTTTATGTATGTTGAAGTTTTCTTATAGAGGCAGACACAGTAACAGTAAACAGCATGGGCTATTGCCCAAGTGCCAGCAAAACATTTTTAACCTCTTAGAATAGCATAATTTATTCTAAATTTTAGTAGTAATCAAAGATATAAACAAAACATCATTTGTCTAGGAGTAAAGAAATATATTCTCCTTTTAAGTCTTTTAACCTTTTTAGGGTTAAGCCCCTTGGGTGAAAATCCTAGTGCCAGCATTTACAAGGTCTTTGAAATTGGGACATTATAAACCTGACCAAGGCTAGGTGCAATGGCTCACACCTGTAATCCTAACACTTTGGGAGGCCGAGGCAGGAGGATCTCTTGAGCCCAGGAGTTTGAGACCAGCCTGGGCAACATAGTGAAACCCCATCTATACAAAAGTAAAAAAAATAAAAAAAAAAAGCCAAGTGGGGTGGTGCATGCCTGTGGTCTCAGCTCCTAAGGAGGCTGAGGTGGGAGGATTACTTGAGCCTTGGAGGTGAAGGCTGCAGTGAGCTGTGATTGTGCCACTTCATTCCAGCTGTGGCAACAGAGCCACACCCTGCCTAAAAACTATAAATATATAAATAAAGCTGACCTATGTAATGGGTATAAATATCCCATTCTGTGATATCTCAAAACTGTAATTGGGCAGACTACTCACCTAAAAACAAAAGATCTATTAATACATTCTGAGCAAATAATGAAATTATGGAGCAGCTGGTTTGCTATTCCTTTCATGACATCCATTAAAAAAGGTGAAAATATCCCATTGAATTGGCTTCATTTCCATTAACTTATTGAAATTATCACTCTAATCTAAGCAAGCCAAATGACATTGTTTACTAGGGACTTCTTTATGAATATTTTCTATTTTTTCTGAAATTATAAAGATATTAGTTCAATTGCCAGCTGATTTAGGGACCCAATAAATACTGATATAACATTTTAGAACCACGTGTTTAACATAGTATGTTTTGCATTTTTTTCTACATATAGTAAAATTTAAAAACCTATATTTTTTAGAAATAAAAACCTTTTAGAAAGTGAAAGCAAGGTTTTCTTAAATACCCCCTAATAATTCCATAGTCATTTAAACATCATCAAAAGCTTGAACCTCAAAAAGGCATTGATCATATGTGGCCACTAAACATAACAGTCAGAAACACTACCGATGTCTGCTGCCTGTAATCACTAACATCCCTGAATCAATAACACAACACAGAACGCCTCAAATTATAACTGTGTAAATCATTATATCCACGTTTCTGTCATGAACGGCTGTTTCTTCCTTTTTTAAAAAAATAAACATAATAGCCAAAGGGTTCGCAAGGATCCTACTCCAGGGCCTGCTTGTGGGTGTTCTTCAAGACTTCTTGGGTGATTTTCAACATGCTGAGAAAATGTGCAAATCCTTTACAAGAAAATAACATTATGGGAAACACAATTAAACCGTTCCATTTTACAAATCCAGCTGACTTTAAAATGTCTATTCATTTATCTTACAGGCAATAACCCTCGAGCACTGCTCACAACTACACGGTTAATTCACATTCACGTTCCACTTTATAAAGAGGAAAGAAATTCTTGAATTTGTGCAGTATAAAATTTCCACTTCTCTGTTTAATTGTTTCAGAGGAATTGCAGATGAGAGCATTGATTCTGATCTCTATTTCTTTTTATGTATTGGGTTATCTTTCTTAGTGACAAACAAGAATTTGTATAGTATAATGTGATGTTTTTATACATGTATACATTAAGAAATGGGTAAATCAAGTTATTTATTCCATAAAGGAATGCCCTTTCCTTTATGGAAAGTTATTGGATTGCCTCATCCACTCTATTTCTCCTCTTCACCCCACGAATAGCATTAGTTGATGCATCCATCTGTATATAGCACCATATAGTACTTGAACTGTACTACAGAAGTTGCTTGATTGCATATCTGTCCTCCCTGCCCCTCATCACAAACAGCACTGAGAATACTTTAAGAGCTAAGATCTCTGGCACATAATGGCATTTGATGCACACGAATGAACGGGGATTGGAGAGAAAGTTTCAGTATGCTAGCTGAGGGAAAGGTAACCTGATGGAAGTTTATGAGTTAACTTCTGTTTCTATGAATACCATTCTTTTAGATTCCACATATTAGTAAGATTACATGGCATTTGTCTCTCCAAGTCTGACCTATTTCAGTTAACATAATGTTTTCTAGGCTCATCCATGTCGTCACAAATATCAGGCTTTCCTTCTTTTTTAAGGCTGAATAATATTCCATTGTGGACACTTAGGTTGATTCCATACCATGGCTATTGTGAATAATGCCGCAGTGAGCATGACAGTGAAGGTCTCTCTTCTGCATGATGATTGCTGTCTTGTGAATACATACCCAGTAGTGGGAATGTGATGATCTCTGCTTCTATGACACTCCTCAAGTCCTCACTTAACGTCATGGAGAGGTTCTCGGAAACTGTGATTTTAAGTAAAATGGCATACAATGACCAACTATAGGACATGTAATGACATATGGGACCACTTTTCCCATAGGCGAATTGATATAAACAAGAGCGTAACTTCCTACGGTATATTTCTGATCACAAAACATCACCAGAGTTCTAAATAAAGATCAAAGCATATATAATATGAAACATGAAATACATATGAGCTATACATACACTTAAGAAGAATTAATTAAAACAAGTCATTTAAGTATTTATCTGCTTATTCCAGCTCAGGGTTGTTGGTGGCTAGAGCCCAGCACAGTAGCTCAGGACAACAGGCAGGACCCCCGTTGGCCAGGATGCCCTCTTATCACAGGGTAACTCACACACACCCACTAACCCACACTCACCCACACTCACCCACACTCACTCACATTCACCCACACTCACTCACATTCACCCACACTAACCCACACTCACTCACATTCACCCACACTCACCCACACTCACTCACATTCACCCACACTCACTCACATTCACCCACACTCACCCACACTCACCCACACTCACTCACATTCACCCACACTCACCCACACTCACCCACACTCACTCACATTCACCCTCGTTCACACTCACACTCACTCACAGCGGGGCCATGGAGACACCTGTTCATCTAATGGGCTCAGCTTTGGTGAATGAGAGGAACCTGGAGTCCCTGGAGAAAACCCACGCAGATATGGGGAGAGCATGCAGACTGCACACGGTCAGGGGCCTGGATGGAAGCAATTGTTTTTCTCATGAAAGTTATGACAAGAGTGTGTTGAATGAAACGATGTTATTTGAGGACCTGCTGTATCAGAACACTGAAAAAAAAGTGGGGTTACTGGGGATCAACAGAGAGAAAAATTACAAACAGAAGACAGGAAGACCTAAACCTTAATGTTCAGGAAGTTCTCCATTTTATTGGGAGAAAAATAAAATAACCACGGTGTAACTTACTAATATACCTATAGGTACATGTGCATATGGATATATAGTCTGGACTAATTTATCAATTTATTTATCTACACATCTATTTATATTCATCACTAATTTAGACACACACAGACACCCACAAATATATGTACATGGTAAGTAAATACAGTGTAGTGAAAGGTGTGTCATATGGAGTTTACCACTGTCAAAGGTATTAGCTATGAATTTGAAACCAGCTAACTTAGTGTAAATGTTATGCTTCATAGCCATTGAAGATGCAGACTATATGCACAGATAATTCAGTAGCCTCATCCCTAACAAAACCGTTTCATTTTACCATGCTGTCCCTATATGGCCCTCACAGCATTTTTCATGATCTTAAGCCTCCTTCTTTATTACTTATTATTATTATTTGAGACGGAGTCTTGCTCTGTCACTCAGGCTGGAGTGCAGTGGCTTAATCTCGGCTTGCTGCAACCTCTGCCTGTCAGGTTCAAGTGATTCTCCTGTCTCAGCTCCCTGAGTAATTGGGATTACAGGCACGTGCCACCATGCACGGCTAATTTTTTTTGTTTTCATTTTTAATAGAAATGGGGTTTTGCCATATTAGCCAGGCTGGTCGCAAAATCCTGACCTCAGGTGATCTGCCCCCCTTGGCCTCCCAAAGTTTTGGGATTACAGGCATGAGCCACCATACCCAGCCCATTGTTTATTATTAACACTACTAGTGTTAGTATTATTATTTCTTATCTTTCCCTTCCAGAAGGTAAACTCCCTAAGGACAGGAACTTTCTTGTTTTTATCACTGCATACCACACTGAAGCTGAGAACTTGGCACTTAGTGGATATTTATTTAATATTTGCCAAATGGATGCTTACATGAATGTAACACTAATTCTTACTAGATGATGTTAAAGGCAGGTGGTGCTGGTAAGGAGGGTGACTTCATGTACCAGCTAATATAATGACATTAATAATGATAACGAGGTACCTATTTTGGAAATGTGAAAATACATTTTAAAGTTCAGACACAAAGCTCTAGTTGATCATGGCATTCATTCGTCTAAACTTAGAAAATGTCCTAGAAGGAGAGTAAAGAGAAAGAATGGAGTAATATTCAGTTGCCGATACAAAGGAGATGGTACATGTGCTCCCCATCCCTGTTTAGTATATCAAGGGCCAAAGCCAAAGCACCTAGCCTCTGGGTCTACCCTGCGATTGTTAAAAGATATTAAGGTATAGAAAAAACTATCATTTTCCGGCCCAAGGGATTGTAGGAAAAGAAAAGTGGGAACATAGGGTATGACAGAGACAGCCAGCCAGCCAAGTCATCAGACACAACAGAGAGTCAAACAGGGTAGCTGGAAAATCCTAGAAACAGAAGTCTCTGGATGACCCTCCTGCTGACCCCACAGTCTTACTTCAGACCTCTGAGACTTGCTCCACCTATGTCAATGTCAACAGAAAGGTAGGCCTCAACATGGTCAGACAAAGGGAGGCTTTCCTGAGGCTCTGTCCTTCGTCCCCATGTGCCATGCAGGGGACACAGATGTGAATGAAAAGGCTGGCTCTGGTAAAGTGAGGTGGCAGAGCAGCCCCACCGCTGAGGCTACCATCCAACCATACAGATACTTGTCCTTACTGAGCTCTGAACACCCTTGGGAAAAGTTGAGGCTCAGTCAGCAGGAGGGTAGTAAGATATTTGACCGAAGAGCCTCTGACTCCAACAGGTCAGGTATCGCTCAGGTGGACAGACAGGACTGATGCATAAGCCCAAGAGACAGAAGGAAGCAAACCATACTGTGCCCAAAGACCTGGACTTTACAATGCCCTTGAGAGGCTGCGTAAGAATGTGCTCAAAAATCACAGCAGTGAAGCAAAGCTGAGCTACAAACCTGGCTAGACTGATTCTGCACCCTGAGATTTCCCCTTATGTTCCCTTTTTTAAAATATCTAGAATGCTATCTCTTGGCTTCTGGGTTGTTGTGTGTTAACTTTGTCTCCCAACCTCATACACATAACTGCAAGACAACTACTTATATTACAGGGAGAAGATGAATATTAAAAGGGATGAAGGTATGGGTTTGGCAGTGATACTGAGCTGGGTTTGAAACCCAGCCCTACCGCATTCTACCTGGGTCACCTTGATGAAATGTAGCTTTCGTTTAATGGTCTATAAATGGACATAGCAGCAGTAGCTGTTGCACAGTGTTGTTGTAAGAGTAGAATGAGATCATGTGTGTAGCAGTGCACACAGAAAGTGCTAGGAAATGTAAGCTGTTGCTATTGAGGAAGAGACAAGTTCTTTATCTTAAGGTGGTACAGAAACTAAGGTGTAGTAGAATTAATTCCAAATCTTCCTAATCATAGCTAAATCTGATTCTTTACTATTTCCAACCACTGAGTTTCCTCTTCCAAGTGTTAAATCATGTTACTCCTTCTTCCCAAAATTTCCTGTCAACCTCATCTGCCATCTCCCAAACCTTTGCATCTTTTATGACAAGAATAAATGACACTTTTTCTACAAGCCTTCCCCACATCTCCAAGTGGACATAATCTCTTCCTCCTTGGAAGGGTTGTAACACATGATTTGTAACTCCTTCACTGTATGTATCATTTTTTCTTTGTAGGATTTCCGAATGGCACCTTATAGGCGTTGGTGTAAAGGAATTCCTTACCTTATCATGCGGTAAACAAACAAAGTCAACAACTATATCATTTAAGCATTTTCTGTGGATTCAAGGACCAAAATATATTCAAAGACTCAAAGCATATGGCCCTGCATCTAGCAGACCATCAAATTCCTTTTGAATGTGCTGTTGGCGCCATTGTCATCAAATTATTCCCCACACGACCTACTAATTTAGTTTCTTAACTCACACAACTGGAATAGGCGATATCAATTCTGCATGTCTTAAACTTTCCCTTTTCACTTCAGAAGCACCTTGGCAACATGGTAAGAGCTCAGAATGGACAGCTGGAAAGCGTGGGTTACAAAGCCAATTCTGCTGCTAAGTATCATCTTAAATTGGTCATTAGTCTCTGAGCCTCCATTTTAAAAAATCTGTGATACAAGAGAATTGGACTTGATTGCCCCAGGTACCTACTAGCTCTAACATTTCGTGATGATGTTATTTTACTCTCTTCTATTCCTCTAAGACAAATAAAGCCTTCCAGCTTTAAACAGCACTAACCTTAGTAGAGAGTCGACTCATTTGTTTAGTTCACAATGTTATTGGAATGAGCTTTATGGTGCAGTGCCTCCTGTGACACATGATAGAATACCAAAAGTCACAGTCCGCAGCTCTGTCTAATAAAAAATACAGTTTTAATTGTGGGTTGGCCCCTTGCACCATATTACCTTAATGAGACAGCAAAGTGCAAGAACTAGATCTCTCTTGCAAGTACATACCTTGGTTTGCTAATTTCCTAAAACACAGTGACAGCGTTGAACTTAACTATAAATGTATGTTGGACTTTGCAGTCCTGATGCAATACGAAGTAGTTTAATAAGAACATCCTGCAAGTTCCCAGCGTATAAAGCAAGTCGGCCACGCTGAAACTCACTTCCCCTTGCTGCAATATTAGTTTATACTAAATTTCTTTCTACCACTGAATAAATGTCCTATTTTTATCTCATACTAACACCAACCTTGCCCTTAACGTGTTTATAAATAAAAATGCTAAGATCTACGAAATGCTTCTGAACTAGTGTGCTCAGTGTGCCTGAGGAACTTTTATCTCTCACACTTGACAAGCTCATGTTTGAGAAAGTTGAGCTCAAACCACCCCTTATAATCATTCCTTAATTTGATTCTCATGATCACTCAGCCCAACCAGCAAGGACATCCTGTCTTTCTTCGCCAAGACAGAAGATAAGAAATCCTTTCTTTATTATATCGAACCCCTCTATTTTCCTCACAATCTCAGGCTTTTTGTAAAGATTATAATTTAATCTCTTCCTTCCTTCTCATTTTGAATTATATTATATGGATTTTCTGTTTAAATCACTCCATAGCTTAAGAGAAATAGAGAAATCTATTCCTAGTCTACTCTATTTGTCTGGGTATTTGACTACTTCTATAAAATCATCTCACTCCATTATCTGCACACCATCCTCCATCAACTTGCACTCTGGTCCCACCAAGTCTTCCTGGTGACACAAATCTTCCAATGTGAAATAATGAATAGCAAGCTATGAGAATAAAGAAAGGATCCATATGAATATGTAAAACCCAACATTTGGCTGAAAACATCCAAGGCACCATGGACCAGTTGTATCAGTGAACAATCATTGCTGATTCCTAGTACCTCATGGCAGCAGATATCTTTACTTTGCCTCTTCTACCTCTCTACTTAAGGTATTGGTTCATTAATTGATGCTTAGACTTAGAGACAAAGCAGTTTGCTACTGTGGTCGGCAGGGTGTTCCACTAAGGCACAGGGAGAAAGGATGTAGGTTGTCAACACAGCTCAGTAGATGATACAAAATCATCTCCTCCACTGGCATTTACGTCACATTTGCCAGTGGAGATATTTTAGAATGACCATGTCTCCAGTAGCTTTTCTGTTTATTCTTTATTTCTTTTTAATCTTGAAACAATTTAGATACACTGATGTCTGGATAACAGAAGTTGATGTCAAAGAGAAATGAAAAGCCCACTTTCACTGGAGTCAGAGTGGAGAGGTGTAATTACATGATTAGTGAGCTTGGCCCAGCATCTGCACTTCACTTCACTGAAAGCAGTCAGAAAAACGGCTAATGTTTATTTAGCATCCAGTATTTTTCAAAGTGCTTTATAGAGATCACTTCATTTAATTCTAAAAACAATCCTTAAAGAAGGAGTGCAGGTTATATTATCATCCTCATTTTACAACTGAGTAAAGTGAGGTACAGAAAAATTAGGCAACGTTCTCACCAGAGAGACTGAGATCTGTACACAGGCGTTCTGCCTCCATAATCCACCTCTTCAAATGAAATACTGGGCAACCTATTGTGTCCAACGACAAACAAGGAAAATACGAAGATTATTCAGGCAAATGGTTGTCAGTTGTCTTCCATGGCCCAGCTAGACTTTGTTGGTAAAGTATCAGTCTTTATTTCCACCAGCCATCTGCCTACTATTTGTACTAATTCAACATAAAAAGAAGAATGAGACAGATGCTATTTTTAACCTCCTAGACTATAAACCCTGTATTCATTTGTTTCTTATAAAATTAATTTTGAACTGATTATTTTAAATTATCTGCCTCTTTGGAAGAACACAACCATTTTTAATTGTGAATATATTTATTCTCTCCATTAGTAGATTTAACATGAGTGTCACAAGCAACTTCAAAGGTGTGTGGTATGATGAATGAGCTTGGACCAAATCCTAGTGCCTCCTACCTGAGTGGGCGGCCAGTGAAAATTGGGCCAATGAATGAATCAACAGTACCGCTATCATTTTCGCATAATCATTATTTATTCCATGTCTCTCTTGAAGAAGTATGAAAAATAAAAAATAACATTAATGAAAACTTAAGATTATGGTTCATGTCACATTAGTAAGAATGTACTAAAATGTTTCATACAATTTATTTTGGTGTAAAATATTCTAATTTTCAAGATGAATACATAGAACCTTTTAAGACAATAAATGGTTCACTTACATTTTAGAATTTCTGTTACTGTATTTTAAGGGAAATTTAGATGTTTTGAACAATTGGGTGGTCTGGGGATTTATGAAAGTGAATAATGTTGAGATTCTACTCTAGTGTTGTAATAGATGATTTTAATTTAAATACTTTGAAATTGTATAACTATTTTCTGATTGTGATACTTGTGCTATTCAGAATATCAGAATACCAGGAAATTGTGGATGTATAAATTTTAAAATATGTATAAATTATATTACTATGATTTTCAGTTTCTTGTAACAATAAAAATATCAAAAATAACATATTTGTCCTGTCCCTTTGGAATGCACTCTGCTCACAGTCTGGTGTCTTCACATACACTTGCTTTGTTAGTGTGTCAAAGCAGGGGTAATTTTCAAAAGTGGAGAAACACTAAATCAAACAAAACAGTGTGTTCTTTCACTTTATCTAGACCATACTATGTTCAAACACAAAATCTAGCTAAAAATAACATTATCGAAATGCAGTATCATTTGAAAAATAATGCAATTTGACCATAGCATAAAAATGCAAGTAATGTAACCAACCTTTGTGTCCCAGCTCAAAACTCTGGGCTGTGTATTAGTCTGTTCTCATGCTGCTCATAAAGACATATGCGAGACTGAGTAATTTATAAAGGAAAGAGGTTTAATTGACTCACAGTTCCACGTGGCTGGGGAGGCCTCACAATCACGGTGGAAGGCGAAAGCCACGTCTTACAGGGTGGCAGGCAAGAGAGAGTGAGAACCAAGAGAAAAAACTTTTATAAAACCATCAGGTCTTATGGGACTTACTCACTTCCATAAGAAGAGTATTGGGGAAACTGCACCCATGATTCAGTTACCTCCCACCGGGTTCCTCCATATGTGGGAAATACAGTAGCTGAAGTTCAAGATGAAATTTGGGTGGGGAAACAGCCAAACCATATCAGGTTGATTCTGTCTTCTTCTCTGTCCTTCTTCCTGCTCCTGAATGCTGTTCTTGATTCTCCTCCAAATCTGGTATACTAGCTTCTCCCCTCAAAATCCCATCCATATCTTCACTTATCAGACACATTAGTATTCCATTTGCAGCGCTTCTTATTCTATAGTTACCTTCTGGTGACTTTAAGTGTCACTGATACTTCTTTCTACAACTTGTTCACCCATTGAATCATTCATGTAAACTTATTAAGCACCTCTTCTGTCCCAGTCCTGCTCCTTGCTAATCCTTTCCCTTAATACCACTAACATATACATTCTATACATCAAATTTACCCATCTTTTCTTTCTCTCATTCTTTATTTTGCTTCTTATGGATATCTCCCCAACTCAACTACATTTGTTTTCACAGGAATTCAAATAAAGAAACAACTTATTTTCCATTTTCCATTTTGCATAGAATAACAATAAATAAGGAGTATTTACTAAATACCTTTCGATCGGTATAATTAATTTCAATGAAATGGCATGTTTGTGCCACAGAAGCCAAATGTTACCCTGCACGAAGGGCAAATTTGAGCCCATTTCTTCTGAAGGGGTAGCTCACTTATTAGTACACACTGGATTCATGAAGGACAATGGGTATCCTTTTTAGTTTTATTAAAATTGATCATGCTCATTTGCAATTGTTAGATATATACTTAAATAGCTAAGCAGCTTTGATTTCAATATATGTTTAGATTTAATTATAAGGAATAAAGGTTAAATTATGTGAGAACACACGCTGAGCTCATTGTTGGAAACTGGCATGAAGAAATCAACACATTAAAGAAGAGAAGAAATAAATGGCACGTTTGCCATTTCAATTTAATTCTACTGCTTTTCTAATGAAAAGTCACCTAAACACAAAGTACCTTACTAATTATCTAATCACAGCAGGAAAATAATAAATGGAAACTGTACTATTTTGAACTGCTTCACACTTGGCTCTTCCCTATGGTATGTTAACCAATAGTGAGGTTCTAACATATTATCCAGAGGAAAAAAAAAAGTCTAAACATAGATTGCCTTTTCCTCTTCCCATTGAAGATAACTACAATTTGATTTTTTGGATTTAGCAAAATTTCTGGGTTCAATATTCTCCTTCCTTTTGCAATTCTTTAATGAAAGATTATTTATTGGTGCATAAATAATCTTTGTATCATTGAGTAAGATGAGTAAGATGTTAAAGCGAGTGAAAGAAAAAGTTGTTTACCTGATAAACACAAAATTCACTATATGTTTATATTCATGAATTTTAGAAAGGTAGCTGAAGTTATGATTTCCAGAAGACTGTATTTTAGGAAAATGCCACTGATTTAGCTATATTTAAACTTTTGAAGTAGAGGAGAGACGTTACTCAGAGAAAAGCAGGAAGAAATGTCTGAAGCTCAAAACAAAGGGTACTCCTGGTGAATCTTATTTCTTTAGCTACCTAGAGCAAACGATTCTCCCTAAAACCTAAAAGCCCACACATTATATATTCTCCTCTTTCTTCTTCTCTAGCAAGATCCTTCATATCCATAGGCAAAAAGCAGAATTGTTCAAGATAGTTTGTGTACAGAAAAATCTATTTCATGTCTATTTCTCTCTCTCTCTCTCTCTCTCTCTCTCCCTTTCTCTCGTCCTAGCAATAAGAATAGCTCTTGCAATAAAGAGAGGTAGTAAATGGCCAAAATAAGTTCGGAGATGCAAACCCTGGGGCTGATATTTTGAAATGTACTCAAGATTTTAGGCTTCCATGAACTAACCCCCTAAATGTATAAAAGGCAAATGTTGTGATCTCACAGTCGCAACTAGAAATATTTACAGAATAATGGTTATCAGAGGAAGCAAAAGATTGTAAATGGGTAAATAAAATTTCTATACATATTATTACGTCTTTTTGTTATTTACACACACAAAAATTTGAAAAAATATTTAAGAAACTATAGAACAGTGGGTAAACAGCTGAAAAACAAATAGTTGGTACATGTGAAATAAAAATGGTATCCACAAGGATCCAATAAGAGCTACACAAATAACATCAATTATTGTAAGGATACAATTGATCGATTGGTTGGTTTATCAAGGGAATGCCACAGATAATCTTGATTTCAGCTGAGACTTTGACAGAGCATCTAATTATAATCATGTAGATAAAATGCGAAGCTGTATATTAGGCGATGGTGCAATTATGTAAAATTCACAACTCACTAAACAATTAAACTCAAATTATGATTAGTGGATTGATGTCCTCTTATACAAATACTTCTAATGACATAACATAAGATTATGGCAGGCAACATTTTAAAACTGATGACTTAGAACACACAGCAAATTTGTTTTACAAATCTAAAAATCACATAAATAATCAAGATTCGAAATTATTTCCCTAGCATGCTAGACTAAAACTAACAAAGTGGAATTGAAATGGGGTAATTACTAAAGTTTAAATTTAGGTAAAAAATCAATTTGGAGGCCTCAGATTGTAGTGGCTCTTGTGAAAAAGATCTAAATGCATTTGAACACACAAACTGAGCCAACAGTAATACAAAAACTGCTTTAAGATGAATATGAAAATAAATAAGCATCAACAAAAGTTAAATGTAGCCTTAGTTGCAATAAACAGAAATATGGTTTCTTAGTCACAAATCTAAGTCGAATATTCATATTTTACTCAGCTCAGTCCAGATTTTTGCCACTGTTTCCTTTTCCCATACCCATTTCTTGTTCCTTCAATCATGTGATAAAATATCTTTCAGATGCAAGGTGAAATACCTTAAAAATCCATCTGAAATATTTAAAAAAAAAAAAAAACTGACAGCTGAAGACCTCCAGGAGAAAGGCAATTAAAATGATGAGGATCCCCATAACCATGTCACATAAATAATTAATGAAACCTGAGATATTTTCACTGATAAAGGGAATAGCTGTATAGGATAGACCCACACATTTGGAAGGCCATCATAAAAATTTTGTGTTGGCTTATAAGATAGAACTAAGGCTAACAGGTGTTAATAATCATCATCAAAAAGCAAATAGGGGCTGGAAAGAATGAAGAATTTTAAAACATAATTTGAATTGTTCAGCAACAGAAGAGGCATCCTTGTAAATATCCGTATTCCCCAGTGTCATGCACATTGAAGCAGCCACTGGGATATGGGGTAGGGGATATTCTTGAACCTCAGTAGGATGCAGCAAGTAGGTGTACAGAACTACCTTTGAAATGTTGATGCTAAAAAACTGCATTTAAGGAAGCTACACTATGGATAAAATATTACACACGCACATTTTCAAACATGTATCCTGTTTATTCTGGGACCAATCAGTTTCATTCTCTTCCATTTACAGTTTTCTCCCCAAGCATGCATCAAGCCTGCGGGTCCTTTTCTGCCAGTTATTATTTGCGTCCACCTTTAGGGGAACTATCTATTTATTATTCACTGAGTCCCTTCGAGGGATTTTCTCTCTCAGGGTTTCAACCCTAACTATTTAGCTTTAGGCAGAATTCTCCGGAGTTGCCTAAACTCCAATACAGACTTGATTCCTTAGTTTCTGTGTTCAGAACTTCCCTGACTAGCCCATCTGTGCTCTAGAAATACAGTATCTCTCGCCATGCTCCTCTGAATGGAGCCTACAATTTTAAACAGCACATTCTTCGGTTTTCCTTGGTCCTCTTTCCTGAATTTGCTTTTATGGATTTTCTAGGCATGAGTAATCCAGCCCTTTCACTGTAGCTCAATATATATCATTGACTGTAGCATTTCCTCTAAATGTCTAAGATTCTTTGTAATACACTGTCTCATTCTCCCGTCAGCATCCACCTTTAAGGCATTCAATTTCACACCAAGGTTTACTGTCTCTCTTTCAGCAGAATGACAAATACAGCCTTTCCATCTTTAATTTGCCAAATATATAGATAAATAGAAGACAAAAGAAAATGTCTTTAAAATTATTAAAGATCAAGTAATAAGGAATAATGTTGAAAACCAACAGGAAAATTTAAATTACAATTATAGAAAATTGAGGGAAGTGGCATTTTCAAGGTTAACATAAATAATTTTGAGGAATGATAGACAGAGTGCAATGAAGACCAGGGCTACAGAGAAGTTAATGAAAGTAGTGGTTGTAATAAAATAAACTTGAGAGATTAGAAGGATGGTTGAAAAGGGTGAAGACATCCTTATTTATGTATTTATTTATTTGGAGACAGTCTCACTCTATCCCCCGCACTGGAGTGGAGTGGATTGGCGTGATCTGAGCTCACTGCAAGCTCTGCCTCCTGGGTTCAAGCGATTCTCACGCCTCAGCCTCCTCAGTAGCTGGGATTACACACCCCCATCCCCCACCATGCCCGGCTAATTTTTGTATTTTTAGTGGAGATGGGGTTTCCCCATGTTGGCCAGGCTGGTGTCAGACTTCTGACCTCAGTTGATCCACCTGCCTCATCCTCCCAAAGTGCTGGGATTACAGGCGTGAGCCACTGTGCCCAGCCCAACATTCTTAAATTAGGGGTAAGAAAGGTTGTTTTTCAATACTGAATATGGGACATTAGACAATTTTACAGATGTGTTCTATAGAACAAATTCATAAAATTTACAGAAAAGTTTCTCATATTGCAGAAGGAAGGAAAACTTGCTTAGACATTTTATCTCATTTAAAACCACAGATGTGGAAAAAAAAAAAAAAAAAAAACAACAACACGCCTTCCTGTACAGAGAGCAAATCATACACTACAAATCAGACAGAGAGACACACACATGCACACACACATGCATGCTTGTGTTGTATCCTGAGATGAACAATGACAAAAACAAAAGGTCAGTATCTTTACTTTGCATCACTGAAATAAATGACATCTCTTTGAGCTTAGTACTCTCCTGCACCTGCCTGAGTCACTGGTTAAAAAAAAAAAAAAAAAAAAAAACCCTGATCCCTGACCTGACTGACTTTTGCTTTTCTGGCTTCTGAAGATACCTGATGATTTTGCAATGCATAAAAAAATACTGTGTTCCACTATAGGTAGGCTAATTGTAACCTTGGCAATTTTGTAATTTTTTTCCCTTTAAGTACGTGTCAGATTTTTTTTAATTGGCAGGCAAGCATTCTAAAGTTGAAACTCCTTTGCAAAATATCTTGAAAATAAATTAGCTTTCTTTTCTAAGAGATTTTCCCTTCTTTGGGTCTTATTCTGCTATTAGGGTAGACATCATCACTTTTTTTTTTTAATTGAGATGGAGTCTCACTCTGTCGGCCAGGCTGAAGTGCAGTGGCGTCATCTCAGCTCACTGCAACCTCAGCCTCCTGGATTCAAGCAATTCCCCTGCCTCAGCCTCCCAAGTACCTGGGATTACAGGCACGAGCCACCACGCCTGGCTAATTTTTGTATTTTTAGTAGAGACGGGGTTTTGCCATGTTGGCCAGGCTGGTCTCGCACCCCTGACCTCAAGTGATCTGCTGGCCTCGGCCTCCCTTCACTTTTTATAGAGATGAGGAAACTGAGATTGTGCTATAACTTAATCATAATGCACAATGGATAAGCATTGGAATCGGGATTTATGTAAAAGTCTGTCTATATTGATTACCTATTGCTAAAGTAAACAATACTCGGCAGTTTAAAATAACAAAGATTTATTATCTCGTAGTTTTTGTGGAGTAAAAAGTCTAAGTAGAAATTAGCCAGGTGTGTGTGGTGTAGGGTCTCTCAAAAGGCTGCAATCAAGTTGCCGGCCCGGCTGCAGTCATCTCAAGGCTTGAATGGGGACAATTCACTTTCAAGCTCACTTATGTGGTCGTTGGCAAGGCTCCGGTCCTTACTGGCTGTTGGCCATAGGCATTACCTCCTTGCCACAAGGGATCATCCACAGGGCTTCTCACAACACGACAGCTTGCTTTGCCAGCCAGCAAGCAAGAGAGCAACAGGAGATGCATAGGATAAATGCCTGAGTCCTTTTGTAACTTACTCTTGAAACTAATACTCCGTCTTGTCTTCCACATTACGTTCACTAAAAGCAAGTCACTAAATCCAGTCCACATACAAAAGGAAAGGATAATGGAGTGTGAATACGAAGGTGTGACAATCATTAGGTGCCATCTTAGAGGCCGCCTATCACAGACTACAAAGTTTTTTCTCTGTACATATGAGTCCCAAACTTCTTGGCTTGGTGTTAAATTATGAAACAACTATAGAAATATCCATGCGAGAATATCTGTCCTACATTACATTTATTAAGTTTAGCCAATGAAAATGCAAGATTTAATTTGAACACAGCAACACATTTCACTGTAATTTTCATCACAACATTAAGCATATATATTTAAATAACTTAATGCAGTTCTAGTACAAAATATTAGGAAATTGAGGAATAATGACACTTCTTCAAAAAGCTGGATGGATAAGTGACATATTTTGATTTGCATTAGAGGTTTGGGAAAGTAATGAACATTATACAAATGAAAATTCCAGGGAGGGAATGTTTCTTTAGTGAGGTGAAACTTTTCCGTATCTGTTGTCCTCTTGAGGACATATGCCAAGTCTGGGTACAGGCTTCATTTGGCTATTCTGAAGAAACTTTGCATAAAGAGAAATTAGAGAAGCTTTTAGTAGTAAAACAGGACTGACGGCACAAAGTGAAAACTTGAGGAAACTCAACTCCATGGCCTGGGTCCTCTATAGGAAACTAGCTAGGATGAAACTTCTAAATGCAGAAAAAATATATTCTGTTGTCTTGTGGTGCTTAGCAAAAAAAAAAAAAAATTCCTGACCAGAAAGAGAGAAAGAAGCCTACATCAACTATAGTGTCTGCTTCCTCTTCAAGCATATGAGAGTTAGCAGATCTATATAAAATGAGAAGATGATAAGAAAGCCTGGAACATCTGAAAAGAAAAGCTGTAACTCCCACAATTTTCAAAGAAAGGAAAATGCTTTTCATCAGACTCTCAATCAAAGCTTGGTAATATATTTAAAACAACAGAAAACAGAATGCAATATTGTTAAAATAGAATGAAGGACAAAGAATTTCAACAGAAAACTCTAATCTGAAAAAGGAATTCAATGGAAATTCTAGAACTGAGAAATACGATATGTGATATAAAGAATTTGTTGGATGAGCTCTATCTCAGACAAGACAGAATGAAAAAGAAGTGGTAATCTCAGGATAAATAAATAGAAAATACACAAACTAAAGTACACAAGATTGGAGAAGAATTAAGAAACAGAACACTGTGTAAGAGACCTATAGAAAAAAACTCAAAATATCTATCATTCCTAAAATTAAGTTTACTGAAGGAGAGGAGGTAATGGGGCAGAAGTAAATATTAAAAGACATATTGAATAGGAATTTTCTAACACTAATGAAAGGACATGGATATGTAGGCCCATAACCACTACAAGACCCAGATATGAAAAGCATGCACACACACAGACCCCACACAGAGAATTTGCTGATAGCCAAGAGGAGGAAAAGGAAATTCTAAAAGCAGGCAGAAAAAAAAGATACATTGCCATCAAAGGAACAACAATAAGACTGGCAGCTGATTTCTGAATAAAATTATGGAAGCCACAAAACAATGAGATATCATTCTTAAGATGATGAAAGAAAGTCATTGTCAACTAATGTTCTATACCAAGTTGAAATACTCTTAAAACCTGAAGATGAAACAAAATTGATTGGTTCTAAACAAGGCAATAGCAGAAAAATTCATTTCCAACTGGCTTATATTAAAAGAGAACCCAAAAAGTCTTCTTTAGATAGAAAAAAATGTAATTCTAGATGGAAACCTGGAAACAAACAAAAAGAACAAGAACACTAGTATATATAAGTAAATAAACATAGTAGTAGATAAGTAAATAAACATAGAAGGATCGTAACTGTACAAAGCAACTGTATGTGTTATAAAATGTAAATGATTTGTAAAAGCAAAATGCATGAAAATAATAATGCAAAGGTATAAAAAGGATTAACAGAGTTTAAAGTTTCTAAGTTTCAAGCAATATGGGATAGTAATAAGAGGTTTTTGCTGTTTTTGTTGTTTGGGACAGGGTCTCGCTCCGTCACCCAGGATAGGATGCAGTGGTGTGATCTCAGTTCACAACAGTATCTGCCTCCTGAACTCCAGCAATCCACCCACCTCAGCCTCTCTAGTAGCTGGGACAAAAAGTTTTTGAAAATTAAACTGTAGTAAGTCAGTGATGCATGTTGTAAACTCTAAGGAACCATGAAAAGCACAGGAAAGAAATATAACTAAGTTAAAAGGAAAATAATAAAGTAATAGATAAATGTTTAGTTTTGCTAAAGGAAGTCAAGAAGCAAAAATGAACATGAAAAAGGGAGGCCTAACACACTGCATATAGCAAGATCACAAATAAAAATAAAACTACATCAAAGTAATTAAATTGAATTAATTGCAAATAAACAACATACGTCAGAGGAAAAACTAAGACTATCAGATTAAAACAACAATAAGAGCTAAATCCTGAACACAAGTCATTCACTTTAAATATGAGATAAAGACATGGAAGACTGAAAGTAATAGGATGGGAAGAGATTACCATAAAGTAGTAATCAAAATAAAGCTGCTATAGCTATACTAATATCAGAAAAAAAATACTTCTAGGGCAAGAAGCCCTACTAAAGGTAAAGAAAGAGTCTTTTCGTAATGAATAAAAGTGTCAATACACAAAGAATATACATAACTATAAACATTTATATACCTGATAACATAGATTAAAAACACTTAACAAAAATTTATTGGCAATAATGAAAGGAGATATGGATAAATCCCCAGAGTATTAGATTTTAACATACTTCTAGCAATAAATGACAGAATGAGCAGATATGAAACATTAATAACAACAAAAATTTGAAAACACAATGAACAATCCAACTGAGATAAGTTGAATGCTTTGCACAACAAGAACGGAATTCATATTTATTACAAATATACCTAGAACATTTACAAAAACTGACCAGATGCTTGGATATCAAGGAAAGCCTTAACAAATTTAAAGCTGATAACAGTCACAATAGGCTCTAAGAGAAATGCAAATCAAAACCACAACGAGATACCATCTCACACCAGTTAGAATGGTGATCATTAAAAAGTCAGGATACAATAGGTGCTGGAGAGGATGTGAAGAAATAGGAACACTTTTACACTGTTAGTGGGACTGTAAACTAGTTCAACCATTGTGGAAGTCAGTGTGGCGATTCCTCAGGGATCTAGAACTAGAAATACCATTTGACCCAGACATCCCATTACTGGGTATATACACAAAGGATAATAAATCATGCTGCTATAAAGACACAGGCACACGTATGTTTATTGCAGCACTATTCACAATAGCAAAGACTTGGAACTAACCCAAATGTCCAACAATGATAGACTGGATTAAGAAAATGTGGCACATATACACCATGGAATACTATGCAGCCATAAAACATGATGAGTTCATGTCCTTTGTAGGCACATGGATGAAACTGGAAACCATCATTCTCAGCAAACTATCTCAAGGACAAAAAACCAAACACTGCATGTTCTCACTCACAGGTGGGAATTGAACAATGAGAACACATGGACACAGGAAGGAGAATATCACACACCAGGGCCTGTTGTGAGGTGGGGGGAGGGGAGAGGGATAGCATTAGGAGATAAACCTAATGTTAAGTGACGAGTTGATGGGTGCAGCACACCAACATGGCACATGTATACATATGTAACTAACCTGCACGTTGTGCACATGTACATAAAACTTAAAGTATAATTAAAAAAAAAAAGAATGGGAAGAAAAAAATAGGCTCTAGGACCACAAAGAACAAATTAAGCTAGAAACCAAAAATTTAAAAAAATGCAGGAAAATCTAATTGTATAAAATTTAAGCATCACACATCTAAATAAGACATGAATCAAATTAGAAATGTCCAAAATATCAAACTGAATAATAAAACATTTAATATTAAATTTATGAGACATAGCTAATGCATTTAAATGCTTTAAATGCTTATATTGGCAAAGTAAGAAGGTTTAAAATCTATGCATCTGCTGTATGTCTTTTGATTAGAGAATTTCATTCATTTAAATTTAAAGAAATTATTGATAGGTAAGGACTTGACATTGCAATTTTGTTATTTTTTTTTCTGAATGTATGGAAAGTTTTTTTTTCCTTTCTTCCTTTCTGTTACTTTTTGATTTGATTTTTTGTAGTGGTATGCTTAGACTCCTGGTTTCTTCATCTTTTCTGTAACTACCAGAGGTTTTCTCTTTGTGGTATACATGTCTTACAAAACCTGTCTCATTTAAAAGTTTATTTTAAGGTAATAACAATTTATCTTCAATTACATACAAAATCTCTACACAATTACTTCCACATTTTTTGCTGTTGATGTCACACTTCACATCTTATATGGTTAATCCATTAACAAATTATTGTAGATATAATTATTTTTAAGACTGTTGTCTTTTAACTTTTATACTAGAGTTAAATGAAAACTGTGCTTGGTGTGTCAAATCCTTTGCCCTCTTTGCACCCTCAGGCCAGAAATCCAAGACAAGCCATGTTCAGTATAATAGAGGCTGGAGCTAATTTTTTAAAGTTAAAAGTTTAAATCAGTGGGCAGAGAATAAATATAATGTATTTATGCTGTTGTTGTTTACAGGAAAATTAGGAATAGTAGTGTGAGAAAGGGTATTGAGATCACAGATGGCTCTTCTATTTGACCCATAATATATGTAGGAAAGCAAATAAAAGGTATGAACAACCAACTAAATGATTTTAATTCTTTAATAGCTAAAAATGAAATCTTTAGTGGCCAGATTTTATGGAGCACAATTTATGAAATAAAAATGAACCCCTTCAATGTTAATTAATTTATTCTTAAAGCAATGGCAACATATACACATTAATGAAAATGTGTGTAAGATTCACATGAAAAGTACATTAAATCATTCATCTTGGTTCAAATTCAAAATGTTGAACATTTGAAATGCATTGTTACCCAAGCATATTTTGTAAACATAAAATAATTTCCATCCTTTAAAAGCACTTTGTTTTTATATATTAGCTGTCATGCATTTAGAGGCAAGAAAAGCACAAGATGAATGTGTTCGTTTTAAAAGAGTGACCTGCTTCATAGCAGGCTATGTTATACCTCTATGAATATCTAGAAAAAAATTAGACAAACTTGCTGTTAATTTGCATAATACAAATATATTCCTACTCTCCTACTTCAAATAGGATAAAAAGAGTAAAGATAAGGCTTACATTAGTTCAAATATTCTGTTGTAATTTACATGTTTTACTTTAACTTGACTTGGGATTCTTTTCTTATGATTCATTGCCAGTTGTCTCCAATATTAAACACACACACACACACACACACACATAATTTAATATTTTCAGAGCTAAGTTCAGCATGTTAGTGGTTGTTTGTTGTTTAGGTTATACAAATGTGAAAGTCTATAGATGCTTACATTAACAAGCAAACAAACTTGCTTGTTATTGATTGATTCATTCAACTAACTAGAATGCTTTTGAAGGGAATCAAAATATGACACCCTACAATATGCTACTTTGACAGGATTATTTCAAGCTGAAAGAAATTGAGGAAAAAGAAACATAGGGAGAGCTCACAGCTATTGCCCTATCTACCTAAAATCAGGGCATACATTTTTTTGACAATATCCTCTTTCTCCCCTACGAGGAAGAAAATAATAACCTTCATCACTACAGATAAAGACAGCATTGAGTCTGCAAAACAAATTTTACTAAAATTTAAATTTGTTTAAAAAATTTTTTAATTTGTTTTAAACAAAAAATATTTTTAAACAAATTTTACTAAATAACCCTAATATAACACCAAATTCCCAGTATATTTCCCAGTCACCTCCCCACAATTTATTTCTCTTAGAAGCCCCAACCCCTTTACCTTTATCTACTCACCTCCCACAATTTATCAACCTTTGTTAAAATGATAGATATAGCTAACAGCTACTACAGGTTTTTTACCTTGGTTTTTGTGATGCCCCCATGCATGTAACATTAAAAATATTAAAGAAATTTCTATAACTTTTCCTCTGTTAATCTTTCTCTTGTCAGTTAAATCACAGACCTCAATTAGTGAACATGAGAGTAGAGAAAAGTTTTTCTTCCCTAACACATTATATAAATGTTGATAAGAATCCACATTCTGGGGTTATAGAAATTCTGTTATTAAAAATTATTTCAAGATGAATTAAAGACTTACATGTTAGACCTAAAACCATAAAAGCCCTAGAAGAAAATCTAGGCAATACCATTCAGGACATAGGCATGGGCAAGGACTTCATGTCTAAAACACCAAAAGCAATGGCAACAGAAGCCAAAATTGACAAATGGAATCTAATTAAACTAAAGAGCTTCTGCACAGCAAAAGAAACTACCATCAGAGTGAACAGGCAACCTATAGAATGGGAGAAAATTTTTGCAACCTACTCATCTGACAAAGGGATAATATCCAGAATCTAAAATGAACTCAAACAAATTTACAAGAAAAAAAGAAACAACTCCATCAAAAAGTGGGTGAAGAATATGAACAGACACTTCTCAAAAGAAGACATTTATGCAGCCAACAGACACATGAAAAAATGCTCATCATCACTGGCCATCAGAGAAATGCAAATGAAAACCACGATGAGATACCATCTCACACCAGTTAGAATGGCGATCATTAAAAAGTCAGGAAACAACAGGTGCTGGAGAGGATGTGGAGAAATAGGAACACTTTTACACTGTTGGTGGGACTGTAAACTAGTTCAACCATTCTGGAAGTCAGTGTGGTGATTCCTCAGGGATCTAGAACTAGAAATACCATTTGACCCAGCCATCCCATTACTGGGTATATACCCAAAGGATTATAAATCATGCTGCTATAAAGACACATGCACATGTATGTTTATTGCAGCACTATTCACAATAGCAAAGAGTTGGAACCAACCCAAATGTCCAACAATGATAGACTGGGTTAAGAAAATGTGGCACATATACACCATGGAATATTATGCAGCCATAAAAAATGGTGAGTTCATGTCCTTTGTAGGCACATGGATGAAGCTGGAAACCATCATTCTCAGCAAACTATCGCAAGGACAAAAAACCAAACACCGCATGTTCTCACTCATAAGTGGGAATTGAACAATGAGAATGCTTGGACACAGGAAGGGGAACATCACACATTGGGGCCTGTCATGGGGTGGGGGGAGGGGGGAGGGACAGCATTAGGAGATATACCTAATGCTAAATGATGAGTGAATGGGTGCAGCACACCAACATGGCACATGTATATGTATGTAACAAACCTGCACGTTGTGCACATGTACCCTAGAACTTAAAGTATAATAATAATAATAATAATAATAATAAAAGGTAAAGTGAATCACTGGGCAAAAATTGCTCATAGGTAAACTACTCAAAAAACTACTTGAAACTGTTAATATATGGATTTGATAGTGACAGCAAGCAGAGAAATTCTTTGTAGACAGGGGTGTGTCCCTGAGAAAACCCTACTTTTAAGCTTAAAAGTCTGAAACTCACAGCCCAAAGTGAGAACTCCCATTTCTGTGGACATGCCCTCCCTCAATTGGTTCTTTCTGAATAATGTCTTTCTACCAATCTAATGTTGCCTTTTCCAGAACTACCTACCACCCACCTGACCCACATCCTTTGCTTATTAAGGCCCCAGACTTACCTGGCAGACAGAAGAAGTGGCTGGAGGCTTGGAAGAAGTGGCTGGATGTCGTGAAGAGGCAACTTTGAGATGGTGGCTGGATGAGGCCAGAAGAGAAAAGCAGAGAGGTGGCTCTCCCCTGAAGTGAAGTCCTCTGAGAGCCACTTTCACCACCCAATACAATTCTCCACATTCACCATCCCTCAGTTCATTCATGTGACCTCATTCCTGTTGGGCACTGGACAAGAATTTGGGATGCACTATATGCAGGTACCCAAAAAGGCTGTCACACTGCCCTTTTCCCTTGATGTAGTGGGCAGCCACCCCACACAATGAGGTAAGGGTCAAGGGGTGCACTGAGCTGAT
Source organism: Symphalangus syndactylus (assembly GCF_028878055.3). Taxonomy (NCBI): domain Eukaryota; kingdom Metazoa; phylum Chordata; class Mammalia; order Primates; family Hylobatidae; genus Symphalangus; species Symphalangus syndactylus. Next base: position 153,891,447 of record NC_072426.2, on the reverse strand, counting down.
AAGTCACTGATGTCTACAGATGGCAGAGCTAAGAGAGCATTGTAACATGGTTGCAGGGTCTGCATGAAGTTTGCTCCCACCAGCGATGAAATGGACAACTGGTTTCTATACTCCTTCACTTGTGTGCTCCCTACTGTGAGGGGTGGAGCCCAGTGGACCAAGTGAATGGAGTTTGCTCCTGTTGGGCCACCAGCTGGCTCCTGTACTTGCTCGCTCCAGTTCCCACGCTTGTTTGCTCACAGGCTCCCTCCCTCGAGGGACTGAGCAGGGTGGGCTGAGCAAATGAGGAACCATTGTTGCAAGTCCCATTAACAGGTCAAGAAAATATCCTACATCAGATTGTGGTTTAGAAAGAAATTCTACATAAATAATTATTATAACACTTAAATGCTCAAATTTAATTAAACCACAGAAGTTTGCAGTATAAAGCATAAATCACAGATTCTGTTGCTAAATATTATGCTCTGAATTGGAGACTACTAACGAGAAATTTCATAATCTATCCAGATGTCCCAATATTAACTTCTAGAATCATATTACAAGCCAAAGAAATACTTTCATGCAATTTTTCTAAGTTCGTAAAAATGAGTTTTCATTCTGAAAAATAGCTATTATTCGCTGTCTAAATTTTTTTATCAGATTGATAATGGCAATATTGATGCTTCTGGAAAATCATGACATCTTTTCAATGATGTAAATTCCAACTACTTGCAAGCTCAAGTAACACCGTAACATACATTACCAGATCTTGTTTAAGCTAATTCTAGATGTAATATCTAAATCTAAATCTATCTATACCAGTATTTTTACCAATATTTTTAAGACTAACTAATATAAAGAAAACTTGATACAGATTCTTGTTTAATCCAGACAGAAGATTTAAAATTCTTGGCACATTTTAACATTTGTTAGTTGCTCTTATCCTTTTTGATAATATTTTTACATAAAGCTGAGATAAATTATGAGCTTCCTCCTCTAATTGTATTTCTACTTTACCGCAAGGAAAACCCACTGTTATTCAAATCAATCTTTACTCCCAAAATGGTTGCTAGTGACACCCTGAAATTAGCATCTAACAGCCTCATCAATTCCAGATGACAAAGAAATAAGTGCCCCTATTGTATGATTAGGAGTTAGTTTCAAATCCAAAGAATAGTCTCGATTAATTTCAGCATATTTTGAATCTTAAAAAAGTTCATGTCTTTTAAAGAATAAGACAATTGTATGACAGATTCCTTTCTTTCACATCATATTTGAAACGGATACAACCTTTCCAGTTGTGCACGTGAAAATTGATTTTAATATCTAGGATTGTATTATACTTCCTGTTATACTCAGAGTTTTGGAGAATTATTTTTCTATTATAGATTTCTTTGGTAAAGCCTAAAATTCATTACAATATTTTTTCAAAAGTCATTTTATGGCTTTTTAGGACTATTGAAGGAATGCTTGATTGAAAATTTACAGGTCAAAATAGAGCTTTATTTTACTTATACAAGGTTATAATTTCTGGATAGTCCTCCTCATGTTGGAGAATATAAATTATCATATTTGGTTGCTGCTCAAATTAAAGGGGCGGCACATTTTCAAAAGACATCAATAAATATATCTTTTCTTCCATTGTTGAGGCTTTTTAAAGGAATGTGCACTACTATATGTTTTTGGAATGGGATAAAATAGAAAATGAACAGTCAAAAGCAAAAAGGAGAAAGAAAATAAGGTTACAACTTTAACTCATGGTAGGTTCTCTTATTGGAAACACTAACCCAAAGTGATACATTAAAATTAGAGCACATGTATTTAAAAAATCTAACTCCAGTGATCACCATTTCAGTTTTTACCAGGGAGTTGTTTTATTTTCACCATCTTTTTTCTTTTGAAAGCCTCATTCCCAAAGACATCTCCTTTAATTAATTTTTTTTGAGCAAATTATCTGCTCCTTTTTTTCAGATTTACTGTTCTAAGTCTTACTGTGAGTATGGGAAACAGGTGGGAGGGTTCAAATAATAAGTAAGGTTGTGAGGATACTCTCCTTCTGAGATGATAGCCTAGGCCAATCTTGGGAAACTGAAGGTAAAGTTGCAGATAGAGTTGTGTGGACTGAACTGTATATTCCCTGCAAAATTTATGTTGAATTTCTAACCCGCAACGTGACTGTATTTGGAGATAGAGCCTTTAAGGAGGTAGCTAAGGTTAAATAAGGTCATAAGGTCAGGTCCCTAATCAAACAGGATTGGAGTCTATACATGAAGAAGAGACATCAGAGATGTGTACACACAGAGGAAAGGCCATGTGAGGTCACAATGAGAAGGCAGCTGTCTGCAAGCCAGGAAATGAGGCCTCACTGACCTTATCGGCACCTTAATCTTGGACTTGCAGTCTCCAGAACTGTGAGAAAATAAACTTGTCTTCTCCCGTCATCAACAGTCATCTAATCTATGTTATTCTGTTATGGTAGCCTGAGCAGTCTAATACAGATAGTTGGGATTTAATCTTCACAAACGTGTAAGTAATGAACCTGTTGCAGAATTGTTGCTCCTTATTTCAGCTAAAACGGGGTTCCTGTCACACTATCAGGGAAGATTAGGCATGTGGACATGTTGAAGAGTGCATAGAGCAAAATTTATTGGGTGAAAAGGAAAAAAGAAAAAAAACTCTCAGCTAAGTGGGAGGGGTCCTACTAACAGGCTCCCACCTCACAGATTGATTACCAAGCCACCATCCACACAAGCTGAAGAGGCTAGGCTCCTCCCCACTGCACAAGGCATGAATTTCCCCGTGGCTCCACCCCATTCTCCCAGTGCACAGGCCAGCCCCCAGTCCATTGCGGGCATGCACAGACAAGACCCCGGGCAGGTTCCCTCATCTGCACAAAAGCATCTGATGAAGCATTTGTGGGGCGAGCCAGAGATTTTCCGGGGACCCTCCTCATCTGCCTCATCTGCCTGATCTGCCTCCTGCATCTACTAAATCTACATACTAACAATGCGGGAGGGAATGTGGGGATTGCAGAAGTGAGCCCTTCACTCCAACTACGCTGACCTCACCTTAATCCTTAGGGCTTCTCATGTTTGAATCTGTCCTTCTTCCCTTCCCTTCTTACCTTGCCTGGGGAGACCTTACCTGGCTTTCTGGTCCATTAAGTCTCACACATGCTTTAGGTCCTCCCTTTCTCCATGAATTTATTCTTTATAGAAACTCACATTGATTATTCTCACTTAAAAAAATCTCGTTGCAGCTATTGTCTTTGCCTCCCTTTAGCATTTATTTTTTAGTGCCGTTTGTTTGATTCTATCAGCCCCCTCAACTGGATTTTCCCACAGGATAGTGATCAATGATCATATCTTCTTTTCTATTCCCCATGGTTTAATGACTATTTGTTCGTTGGGCAATTTTCCACTTGTCTTATTTCTTCCACTAGATAAAAGAAGGGATTTCTCTTCTTATAGATGTTAAGGCTTCTCCCGATATCCATAATTTCACTATATTCATATTATAAGCAAAAGGGAGTTTTTGAAATACTTTGACCAAATATTGTGTATTGTGTTGAAGTTTAACAGTTTCTCTAATGTTTGATGTATTTTTATATTCATTATTCTCAACTAAAACAAACTTATTGTAAACTAGAATGGAAAAGCATCCTAGTTGGTATTTGAAAAAACATCAATATCAAGGACAAATTATCTTCCTTTTTTTTGTGTATGACCACCTTAAATGTTCAGATGTTAAAATTATCTAAATCTATCATATATGTGACATTTATTATCTGCTTAAATCACTTACTTGAATTTATTTCCATATAGTTTTAAATAACTGAGGCAGTCTGTATGTTGAATGAACCAATTAAGCATAAGTTCTTGAAATCCATTAGCGTACAATGCAATGTCTTTTTTCGAGGTAGGAAGGAAAACATGTCCTACCCCTGAGGTGAAAGCTGCATGTTCTATTTGGCAGTGTAGGGTTCTAGTTATTTGGAGACCTCTCATATATAGTGGCAGCAGGGTTCTGTTGTCAACAGAACCCCTGTAGCCAACTTGGATGAGATGAATTCCTGAAAATGTAGGGTTAAGATGGTAAGTGGCAGCTCAGTTGGCAGAAAAAACTTTGCTACCTTGTTTAGCATCCTGAAAGAAGAGTGGACATCCCAGATATTTACATCCAAACTTGTTCTCTCTGTTGCAAGAAAAAAAAACTGGCATTTGAATTTCACTGTCTCCTATATGGAAAGGTCTAAGAAAGAAGTCCGTTGGTTTCCTTGGGAGAATATCACAAAAATAAAATGGAGACTGCAATATCTTTACTAATCCCCTAGTCTAGACCTTAATTTCTTTTGAGCGTTTTTCATAGTAAAAACACACAGAAGGAACAGATGCAGGAAGTTTTTAAAACTAATAATACTTTTTAAGTTGATATTGTTTGTCTTGTATTCCTCAGATAACCAAGAATCAGAGACTAATAAATACCTTTAGCAAGTACACGTACCTTTAATTCAATGGTTTGGGAAAAGTGATACGTTTACAATTTCTCCAGTACTATCTCATCAGTATCAAATTATTTCCAATATTTTCCAAGGAAAGTTGTGTACCCATTTATGCCAGATATCTAAAAGTGATCATAGATATCTAGGCACTTCATGCTTGGCTTGACTGAATTACAAACCAACACTCTTGATTTTTTAAAAATGCACTTTTATGGCCGGGCGCGGTGGCTCACGCTTGTAATCCCAGCACTTTGGGAGGCCGAGGCGGGCGGATCACGAGGTCAGGAGATCGAGACCACGGTGAAACCCTGTCTCTACTAAAAATACAAAAAATTAGCCGGGCGTGGTGGTGGGCGCCTGTAGTCCCAGCTACTCGGAGAGGCTGAGGCAGGAGAATGGCGTGAACCCGGGAGGCGGAGCTTGCAGTGAGCCGAGAGGGCGCCACTGCACTCCAGCCTGGGCGACAGAGCGAGACTCCGTCTCAAAAAAAAAAAAAAAAAAAAAAAAAAAAAAAAAAAAAAAAAAAAAAAAGTTTCCATAATTCTGTCCCAGGAAAATGTCTTATCATTCTCACTATCCCCAAACACAGCCTTTTCCTGAGGTCATGCTGATTTATTTATATTCTCTGAACTTAAACTTCTAACTTCTTGGATTATATTAATGTTCTCATCCATGTTTGAAAATTTTATCCTCCCATCTCTAATGTACTTCTCTCCGTTCAGATATCCAACAATTACTCCCAGGCCTGTTGACTGTTCTAACATCTTCATTGTCCAATACCCATATCTTCTCTGGCTTATTTTACACACACACACACACACACACACACACACACACACACCCCTGATTATATAATCATTATATTCAATGGTAATGATGATAATAATACAATAATAGCAAAGATATCTTACAGTATTTATAATATCTCAGCCAACTATTCCAGAAACCTTCCATATTTGGTAAGGATAAGAGCAAATATATATTAAAATAAGCGCAAATATATATTGAAAATAAGTCATCCTGTTGAAAATAAGAGAAGAGACTACCTCCTAACCCCTGCCTTCATCTTTTTGTAGAACGTTTACTTAGGAATACATGCAATTGTAAGTTTGTCTTCTGTCTTGTTAAAATATATGGAAATCCTTTCTAGCTAGGTGAGCCTTATTCCAGATTTAGGATCCAGGAATGCCTTTCTCAGCTACCAGGGAATCATCCTTTTGAAATGTATTTAAGGAAGATTGCGTCCCTAACTCCTAGTTTCTGTGCAAGGGCAGGAGCCTAATATATATACAGTTCAATACACTATATATATAGTGTTCAGTCTAGTATGGCTTATGGTAAGAACGTTATTTTTTTCCATAATAGTAGAACTCTAGTCCTATTGCTCAGTTTCTCTCAAACGAGTTTCTACTCATTCCCATTTGAAACTTTACATGCATTCCTGTCTGTGTCAAAGTTAAAATAAAGCAGCTGTGCTTATTCAGTGTCTATTCAAATCAAGTTGAAGCGAAACTCATCCTTCTACAAAGAAACAATAAATATGTCAAATCTAAATTCAAAGAAAACTAAACTACATTTTTCTTCATTCTTAGAGTATTCAACTGTCATTGTCAATGAGACACATTCTGCCCATCATTTTTGTCATTAAGTCTTTCTGCAAATTGAACTTTTGCATTGTTTCATTAGAGCCTGCTAAATTATAGTGTAGCATTTAAAAGATAGGCTCTGAAGTACAAAAGATGTTGGTTCCAAATTCCAACTCACTTCTTTACAGCTCTATGATTTTGGGAGAGATCTTTAACTTCACTTTTCTTATTGTTAATAAGAGGAGGGTGGCCAGATTTTACAGATAAAAATTCAACCTTAAATACGAGGCTAGGCACAGTTGAATGATGCGTGAAAAGCATCAGTAGAATGCCAGGTACCTGGTAACCACTAATAAACATTGGCTGTTATCATCATTACTATGTTATTTGAACACCCTTCTCACTGTCTAAGCCAGGTCTTCTCTAAGTTTTCCTCCAGTTGACTTTGTGCAACCTGAGGTCTAGTGTTAACAAAGAATTATATGGAACGCCCTATGCATCACAAAAATATTCCTAAATCCTGACAGCTCTAAAATACATAACTTTAAATTATCTTCAAATAAATTCACATGTAAGAGTCTAAGTAATAGGCTCCAAATGCCTGTGTAAAACTTAGAAAAATCGGAAATAATGTTAAAAAAATAAAGAAATGTTATGAACTGTTTCTATCTCACTGTTTCTATTTTTAAGTATATTTGAAAGGTGTATTTTGCTTAGTAAATGCTTCACATCTGGTACTTGATCTAGACCAGTATTGTGTTTTCTGTGGCATTTTCCATCTAAGCAGTGTTGAAATTTTCAGGCTCAATTACGCTGAGTAAAGAATGTGCAATTTCCCCTTGTTTTCCAGGGGAAATTTTATTTCCCAATCTGCAGTAGTGGAATAAAAGCAAATGTGGTACAGGAACGATATTTCAATGACTATAGACCTGCTTCTTACTTGTCTGCTACCAGTAACTCTTGCACAAGCTGATCTCTCCTTTCCTTCAGCGTATTCACAGGAACTTACTTTCACCTCTGTATCTTTCCTTAATTATTTGCTCAGTTTCTTGTCCCTCCCTTCCCATAAACGATCTGTATCTCCTCCTGTGGAGTCTCCATCCAGGAATCCCCTTCAGTGGCACCCTCAGTACCAGCAAAAACGCAAAGTGAGTTCTGCATACTGGTCGTGTGCACCACTGTTGCTCTGGCTGAAGCCATTCTGTGGGAGGTGAGGAACAAGGTAACCAGCACCCAGGGCCATGTGAGAGAAGGAAAGGAGCCTGGCAATGCAGGCTCTAACCCAAAGAAGAATTTCTATGGTGCATCTTTATCAATCTGCCCTGTTATTTAAGACAATTGTGATGTGGCTGCTACAGGCAGAAGCTGGATTTCTCCAGAAGAACCCTTTCCAGGAAGCTGATGATCTCCTCATATGCCAGAAGCAGCGAATTAATTTTCTTCAAGGTCAAATTCTGACGATCTGGACTTTATTTGGCTCTACAAGTATTCATCAGTGTTAACTATTTTACTCCCTCTACGAATGACTAGTTTCTATTTTGTTTTAGTTTAAAACCACAAGTAAGGATAGCTAAGAGCAAAAATACCTTCTTATTTCTCTATTTTCTCATTTCTCTCTGGTGATTGATTTATATCTTTTGATGCATATTTAATTTTTCTCAAGCCTGTGATCTACATTTGAGAGGGAAGGAGACAAAGTACAGGTGCGTGAGGAGTTTTTCTCCAAGCAGGGAAAAAATTAAGATTATCTTTTGAACTGTATTATTCATTCCTTGGGTCTAGGAATTTCTTTCCACTACTTCATGTTCCACGTAAAAGTGTACCCCCAAATTCCTCTTTATTCATCCACCATGTTTCTATCTCCGTGAATGTAATTGTTTTTTGGACATAACCTGACAGAAGTACTCAGTCCTTCCTAGACACTGCTTTTGGAAGAATCTTCCTTAAGTGGCTCTCTCATCCCCGCTCTGGCGGGACTCTTCTAGGCCTTCCACTGCTGCTGGAACATACTTCGGTAATTGACTTTTCAAATCAGTTCACAGCACGAAAAATAGCAGTGGCCTGTGAAATTGGCAAATTCAGGGTTAGACCCATTCTAATTGTATCTTTGAGCCACCCACCAACTCTAGGGGCACTAGACTTTCTGTTTGAAAATTAGGTGATCAGAAGCAAGGATGACAAGACCGCTTTCTTCTCTACTCTTCCAACCTTCCCGGCACCCACTTCCAGGGCAACCTGGATCTGGTAAGCACCCACCCCCACAAGGGCCACTCCTTTCTCCCCCAAATGTTTTCTGATCGCTCTGCCCAAATTTATTCTTCTCTACCTCCTTAAGTCCATCCACATTTGAAATATCACCTTAAATTTTACCCTCCCCAAAGAGCCCCTCCTCACTTCTGTGACAGGGCATAGTATTTGCCTCCTTTGAATTCCTATCTTTGTTTATTATGACATCTCAGCTACTGCCTTCTTGTATTACAGTCTCCTATAAGTTTTCTAATCCAACTTAATTATCCAAATGTTAAACTTCCTGATATAAATTGTTCCCTACGGCCGGGCACAGTGGCTCACGCCTGTAATCCTAGCACTTTGGGAGGCCAAGGCGGGTGTATCATGAGGTCAGGAGATCGAGACTATCCTGGCTAAAACGGTGAAACCCTGTCTCTACTAAAAATACAAAAAAAATTAGCCGGGCGTGGTGGCGGGCACCTGTAGTCCCAGCTACTTGGGAGGCTGAGGCAGGAGAATGGTGTGAACCGGGGAGGTGGAGCTTGCAGTGAGCCGAGATCGCGCCACTGCACTCCAGCCTGGGCGACAGAGCGAGACTCCATCTCAAAAAAATAAATAAATAAATAAAATAAAAATAAAAGTAAAAACAAAAAAAGTTCCCTACTTATTTTATATCTGTGAAAATTTTGTATGCTGTAAGTAGGTTACATGCATTATATTTTTAAACTCAAATTACACCTTCAAATTTTTAATTATAGAGACATTTTAAGAGCTTTATTACAAAAACAGTGAAAATATTCTGGAAAATTCCATACTGGAATATAGATTTGGAACATAGCTTGATATTGCCCTTTATTTCTTTTCTCTATCTCTGTCTTTTTATAACAAATTTCCCAAATTCAACACATTTTATGAGATGATTATAATTCTTTCATTTTTCTCAGGCTAGTTCATATCAATACTATTATTCATTCTATTTCAATAGGTATTGACATTTTTATGACTTTATATGACCACAAACATTGTTTTATTTAATTGTGCTTTCCCAATATAATGAAAATACCTAATAAAAAGATTCTGTAACCCAGGCTAGATCTAGTTTTATTAAAAAGTGTGTGTACTCTATTTGACCCACTGTCTTTCTTGGTCAGAATTTAAGTATTGGAAAGGCACACGTCTACTCCATCAGAGTAATAGTGACTTGAAACTAAGGGATGTTTCTTTGCTTTCTCACCTCAAAACAATCTCTTCCTTAAGGCCTCCTTTGCAACAGTGTACTTTTTTTTTTTTTTTTTTGAGATGGAGTCTCACTCTGTTGCCCAGGCTGGAGTGCAGTGGTACAATCTCGGCTCACTGCCACCTCTGCCTCCCAGGTTCAAGTAATTCTCCTGCCTCAGCCTCCAGAGTAGCTGGGATTACAGGCACACACTGCCACGCCTGGCTAATTTTTGCATTTTTTAGTAGAGACGGCATTTCACCATGTCGGCCAGGCTGATATCAAACTCCTGACCTCAAGTGATCCACCCGCCTCGGCCTCCCAAAGTTCTAGGATTGCAACAGTGCATCTTTAAAGAAGTTAGTTGGAAGACAAATAATTTGCTTATGCCATTTTCTGACTCAAAACCAGGTTAATTAAAGTAAAAGGCAAATCGTTTTCATCCATTTCTCAAAATGTATTTTTATATGTCATAAGAAAATAGTAAATTTGAAATTTATTGTGTTGGCTTACGTTAGGCACCATTTTTAAAAGCTCAAGAGTTCCTTGGAATAAGATTTATTTTTGTCTTATTTAAGAACTTCAGAGGGTCCAGTCTATTTCCTGAAATTGGAGAAGCCATACAAATGACTTCCGTTTTCTATTGCGCTGGTGCGTTCAAGGTTTAACTCTGAGTTAGCATTTCGCTGTTGGGTTTAAATCACCTCTATTCTTTCCAGTTGCCCACTCTGGCATTTAGTAGAGAAGCTACATTGCTGATAGAAGCATACCTTTAAACTACAGGAAATAATGTAAAGCGAACCCTTGAAAACATCTGGGAAAAGAAAAGTTCTCGGCCGGGCGCGGAGGCTCATGCCTGTAATCCCAGCACTTTGGGAGGCCGAGGCGGGCGGATCACAAGGTCAGGAGATCGAGACCACAGTGAAACCCCGTCTCTACTAAAAATACAAAAAAAATTAGCTGGGCGTGGTGGCAGCCGCCTGTAGTCCCAGCTACTCGGGAGGCTGAGGCAGGAGAATGGCGTGAACCTGGGAGGCGGAGCTTGCAGTGAGCCGAGATCACACCACTGCACTCCAGCCTGGGCGACAGAACGAGACTCCGTGTCAAAAAAAAAAAAAAGTTCTCAATGTGGAATTTGCATTTATCTGATTTGGCCAAAAGGAGAAAGATTTGAAACATTCTCATACTATAATGCATAGTAAGTAAAAGAGTATACAGTGTTCATAACAAGGGCGTGTTAATATGGTGAAAGCATGCTGCAAGGCATATGCTCTTATGCTGGGTTGGAATTTTGCCACCACCATGGTGGCCGTGGGCATCTCTGTTCCTGGCCTCATATCTTACACACCCAGCACATGGCACATTCCCAACACAGCACACACACCCTGTTGTCTCTTACTGCTTAATTACGGCTCATAATCCCAACATATGCTCCATATTGTCAATGAAGGGAAAAAAGCTGACTTCGATTTGGATCACATTTAGTGTTTTAAAATACTGTAATATGCTATTTTACAATGATATATGGCCATGAACAATATTTTTCATTTTTTTCTAATAGTATCCCTCTTAACGGATAAATCATGTTTTCCAAGATTAAATTAAATTGGTCCTGCTGTTAGAGAAAAATGTTTTTGTGCTTCTGCTTGGCTTTCTATATTAGTGTTTATTAAATCTTTAAAAACTTAAATAACCCTACAATAAAATTCAGGAATATGAAAAATTGCATGTGTGTATATTATAATGGATTTTAGTATATTAAAAAGGAACATTAAACCAAATGATTTCATAAACTAGAATAACAGAGCCTGGCCTTAGGTGGTATCATATAGTGCAAAATTACATTACCGAACAAAGTTGTTGGGTTTAAAGTCACTTCCTGAATCCTGTTCCATCCCCTTTCCTATCCTAGCAGTAGACTAGCGTTGGTTGTATGCATGGGGCAATCCTCCAAGCAATGGGGAGGAAAACCCTCCTTCTACTCTCTCTTATTTATTCACAACATTGTACATTTCTATTTCATTTTTGATTTTGTAATGCCCTTCTACAACTATAACCTCATGACAATCTTGCAGCAAACTCCTCAGATATTATCATATGTTTTGGATTTCTCTGCACTTGTATGTTTCCAATTGATACCTTCCTGAAACACACAGCCTAAAATAGACTCAGACTTTTGATTCTCTCTAACGAGCATCAAGTTTATTTCCTGGAAGGCACCAATGGCAACTTGTAATGATCGTACTTAAATATTCATATATGTATTTATTTTCCGCCCCCCTTCACTGGAATGTACAATCTAGAAGGCCACTGTGTCTTCAGTACTGTCCCTGCTATAATAAATGAATGAATGTAGTAAGAAAATTTCTTTTCTTGTTCTAGGTCATACAATGGACTCATCTTAAAATAATAATAATTGGACAGGTGTGTGGTGTAATCCCTTCTGTAATCTCAGAAGGCTGAGTTGGGAGGATCCCCTGAGCCCAGGATTTTCAAACCAGCCTAGCCAATATATTGAGACCCCCATCTTTAAAAAAAAAAAAAAAAAAAGTTAAAAAAGAAGGTTGGAGCAAGCCCCAAGGACTCCATTGCTATACTAAACACCATCGGCAGAAAAACAAACCCAAGTATAGTAAAGATTTGCCAAAAGACAAAATAAAAATTGTCTTACTGTCCTACATTAAAATTTTCAAATATATGAATGCTTGGAATGGACTTGTTCTGTTCATTTCAAAATAACTCCTGTGTGTTTCAGTTGACTTGCACTTCAGATTACAGTAAGTAGAAAACAAGAGTTCCAAGCTACCTTGAGAAGTCATTGTATCCTTTCCCTGCCCTATTATTAGTGTCCTGCTGTGCTGAAAAAGAACAAATTGGAAACACACATTACATACTAGTCTATCTTTCTGCATATTTAAGCACAAATTCCATCTCTACGCTATAGAATACATCATATACTGTTTATGAAAAAAATATTCACTGCAGCAATTATGCCCTAAATAATATCCCAGAGACTGAAGGAAACAAAGACAACATTTTGAGCAAACATCTTACTTTTATATATGATCTTATTCACATAGTAGAAGAAGGCTCTTGGAAGTCTTATGTAATTTGCTTTAAAAATGTTAAATAATAGTTTGGCAGATGAGGCATTATTTACTTGTTTCTTGTTAATGTCCCATTTTATTTCAAATAAAATAATTTATAATATTAATTGGATAGATGGTAGAGTAATTGTTATATTGCAAGAATGTTTGAAGATTATATAAATTGCTGTTTTAATAGGATTATCTTGCAAATAAATGAAACCTAATCAAATTGCTCATTTTGATATATATCGCCTTTTATGATTATTTTTTAAATGATTTATAAAATTAAACTTGCTTCATCTGGCAAACAACTATTATAAATAGAAGTGCAATAAAAGCTTCTTTAATAATAAACAAAAATGCATCACCTCCTTAAATAACTTTCCCTCAATCTTTGCAGCTTTTGACTAGAGGATAAATACGAATGTCATCACTAAAACCCCAGTTCTTTTTCACTGAATCCAAATCAGTCTTCATCCTGAGCCCTGCTACCCATTACTCTCAGGCAGATAATTCTAATTCTCCTGGGTGGACCCTGGGAGAGGCAAGGAAGGGACACAGCAAAGTACTAAATGGACATATGAGGGAATCCATTAAAGGTCTCAGGTTCCCTTGCAGCAAAGAATGAGATGTAAATACTGGAGTAAAGTGCTGGTGACCTCGAAGTACTGAGGACAACAGGATATAGGCTCTAATGCTTGGAAAATTATAGTCTCTCTGCATTTAGAGCCCTGGGACCCTGTCTGTTTGGCTAATAATTGCCATATTTCTCCACTACTGAAGCAAAGGGTGAGCAATGGGTAGTATCCTAAAGATGTTTAAAAAAATCCATTATGACCTGGTATTTGCTGATCCTGCTACTTGAACTAACAGGTCTATTTTTTTTTTTTTCTGACTGTACTGTTCCTTTCTACTAAATAGGGAAGGGAGAGATTTATGAGGGCATTTCTAAAATAGTTTAAAGAAAAATAGCTTTAAACTAATTGATTTATGCAAGACCATTGCTGTCACTTATATACAAGTTTGTGTGAGGAACATAAACCTCAAAAGCTCAAGTGTCACCCCTGAGAAGGTAATTCAGAAATGGTCTCTGTCTTTGATGGCAAGGGAAGTATGGAATTTCACTAAATTGTCCTTTCAGGCATAAATTCCCCTGTGTTGCTACATGTTCATGTGAAGAGAAACTTCCACACTCTCTTGATTAAATACTTGCATTTTAGTCTTACAGATTAACCTGCGGCTGTACCGTGAATAAACTGCCGTGGTATCCAAACTGATTTTCTGCCTCCCTTCCCTAGCTCTGCGATTACCAAGTACAATACGCCTATGGTTCAAAGTTACCTTTGATCTGAGAAAAACAAAAAAAAAAGCTTCTGAAGAATGTACCAGTGACTTTTCCACCCAGAGATTAGAAGAGCAAAAGTCTGAGATATCGCTAAACTCTTCATCTAACTGTATTGCCTCCAGTGATCCTTAATTATTAGACTCGGGTAAGATAGGCCCTAAATAGAGATCTATTTTGCTTGTGATGTTTAAAGTACAGATAACGCAACCTGAATATTTGTTGCAAACAATAAGTATCTTTAGCTTCTCTCTTAAGGTGATGTGAATCAAATGCTAAAAACAAGTATTCATAGACTACTCACAAACCACTCAGATGTTCCTCTCTGTTGACTGCACATAATGGAAATCACATTTCTACTCTAGCAGTATTTCCAGAGTTTGGCAGAGCCGGATGGGAAGGATCTGTCTATTTTCTCCTGCCCACATTCTCCCTCCATTTGTGAACTTGTTTTCTTGCCTGCTCTTTCTTTCTCCTTTAGGGCTTCCTTTCCCCTACCACCAGCTTTGCTCTCTTCCCTCCACCCCAGGAACCAATCAGATGAGTTAAACACCAATCCTTTTCTGCATGCTGATACTGAGTAGAATTTCACACTAAGAATATTTCCCTTTTCCCAGTTATTGTAAAGGAAGTAGAGTCAGGAGCCTTATAGAGAAGGAATAACAAGCTTCAGTTTGGGGACTAGGCTGAGTTTGAATCTTGGTTCCATGCTTTTCTAACTATATGATTTTTGACAAGTTAATCATTTTCTTCAGGTACTTTTAGTAACAATAATATTAAATATGAGTTTTCTATGTCAAGTGCTTGGCTTCTGCTCATTACATTGCAAGTGATCAACAAATACTATCATTTTATTGCAAAAATATTTCATTCAAGTGTATCCATCTAGGAGCAGCCCTATAACTAACACATTCTGTAAACTTGAGAACTCATCTTCTTTTTTTCCTCAGAGACTAAATTTCCTTCTTTATAAATGTAACTTGTCTGGGCATGGCGGCTCACACCTGTAATCCCAGCACTTTGGGAGGCCAAGGTGGGCAGATCGTTTGAGGTCAGGAGTTTGAGACTAGCCTGGCCAACACAGTGAAACTCTGTCTCTACCAAAAATACAAAAATTAGCCAGGCATGGTGGCAGGTTCCTGTACTCCCAGCTTCTCGGGAGGCTGAGGCAGAAGAATTGCTTGAATCTGAGAGGTGGAGGTTGCAGTGAGAGGAGATCATGCCACTGCACTCCAGCCTGGGCAATAGAGCAAGACGCC
This sequence comes from Symphalangus syndactylus, assembly GCF_028878055.3. NCBI lineage: Eukaryota > Metazoa > Chordata > Mammalia > Primates > Hylobatidae > Symphalangus > Symphalangus syndactylus. The sequence continues at coordinate 153,876,246 of NC_072426.2, read as the reverse complement.
GTCGCATAAACAAACAAACAAACCAACAAATAAATAAATGTAACTGGAGAGGACATAAAATGAAGTAACTAAATATTCTCTAAGATTTTTCGATCTCCATTATTGTAGAAAGTCTCAAAAGCCAAATCGGGAGACAGAACACCTTCGTCCTCTGCAGTAAAGATTGCACCCTCTCTTTTTTCAAGGTTAACTATTTTTTCAACAATATAAAGATTTCAAAGACAACTGTGGTTGTTAGGTAACATGGGATGATCGACAAAGTAGAGTTCTCAAAAAGTACTACAGAAACATGAAAAAGAAATTGCCCAATTGTGTGGGAGACCTTCACAGAAGAAGTGGCATTTGAGATATGTCTGTGGGAAGGTGTGTGAGGGTGGAGATGGGTCAGGGTGGGTTGCAGAAGCAACAGTAAGCATGGAGAAAAGGAGGTGACAGAGAGTTAATATAGCTTAGAAAGCAACACAGTTATGGATAAATCATGGGTATATGGAAGAGGGGCTCAAGATGAAGGTACAAAACTAGACTGGAAGTAGAATATGAAGAGCTTCTATTTTGTGTTGAAAAGTTTACTCACTAAATTAAATCTCAATTACTGTTTTCTCTCAATGACACTACCATTTTCCTTGCTTTCTTTGACAATGTTTTTAAAATTATTATATTATTTGTATTCCTCATGCTACTTTGCCTCTACCCCACATGCCATGAAGTACAACAATCTGTCAGGTAGAGACAGGCAGAGTGGCACATTGTTATAAATAAAGATGGCACCATATGGCTACAGCCATCTAGCTACATTACGGAAGGAAAGGTGCTTAACCTTTCCAAGCCTTTATTTACTTTTATATACAATGGTCTACTCACAGCACTTCTCTTACCTAGTTATTATGAGGATTAAATGAATGAACAATGGCATATAAGAAACTTTATTCAGCAATTTTATACACCTAAAAAATTACAGTACTTTTTTCCAGAACCAGCTTAAGATGACTCAGTGAGTTTTTCCAAGACTAACTTAAACCTGAAATTTTTCATTTTTCGCTGAATTTCCATTTACATCTGTAGGATAGAATACTATAAATGATCTACCCATGTGATAAGTTTAACTCCATAACTGTGTGTCCAATGATTCTAGCTCTTTCATTTAACGATTCATTCAGTGAATGTTTGTTGAAGGTTTACTAATCGCACTGGCCGGAGACATGAGTATAAAGTGACAAAACAAAAAACATCATCTCTGCCTTTGTGTGGCTGAATCTAGTCGAAATGCTTGCTTAGTTTACAGAGAATCTCCTCTTATATTTACTAAATTGGTATTTGCAATATCATAAAGTTAAAGGGGCTGTTATTATTATTATGTTCACGTTACACAGATGAAGAGACTGAACCTTAAAAAAACAGAGACATTCCCTAATTTCACAATCTATCTAGAAATGTTGGGCTAAGATTGAAATCCAGGTTCTCTCACTCCTCATGCAGGACTCTTTCCGCGACACCACACAATGTTTCTTATTCCTACACTACACAGTTGCTATGGTTTGAATATCTGTCTCCTCCAAAACTCATGTTGAAACTTAATCCCCAACGTGGCAGTATTGAGAGGCGGGGTGTTTAAGAGGTGAGTGAGTCACTGGGGCTCTGTTCTCAAGAATGGGTTAACCTATTTGTGGATTAATGGATCAATGGGTTAATAAATTAATGAAGGCCGGGCGCGGTGGCTCAGGCTTGTAATCCCAGCACTTTGGGAGGCTGAGGCGGGCGGATCACGAGATCAGGAGATCGAGACCACGGTGAAACCCCGTCTCTACTAAAAATACAAAAAATTAGCCGGGCCGGTGGCGGGCGCCTGTAGTCCCAGGTACTCGGAGAGGCTGAGGCAGGAGAATGGCGTGAACCCGGGAGGCGGAGCTTGCAGTGAGCCGAGATCGCGCCACTGCACTCCAGCCTGGGCGACAGAGCGAGACTCCGTCTCCAAAAAAAAAATAAATTAATTAATTAATTAATGAAGTGTCATGGGAGTGGCACTGGTGGCTTTTTTAAGACGGGGAAAGAGACCTGAGCTGACATGCTCAGCCCCCTCCACCCTGTGACATCCTGAGCCACTTCGGGACTTTGTATGGAGTCTCCACCATCAAAAAGGGCTCACCAGATGTGGCCCCTTGACCTTGGACTTCTCAGCCTCCATAACTGTAAAAAATAAATTCCCTTTCTTTCTACATTACCCAGTTTCAGGTTATCTGTTATAAGCCACAGAAAATGGACTAAGACAACCGTATATTCCTTGGGATTAGGGAACTATCTTCCCCTTCTTTTTTATATATAACATTTAACACAGTGCTGAGTGCACCTGAAGGATGCATGGTATGCACATTGAACAGATGCATCCTTGAATCTATTGGGAAGAACTTGGCATTCCAGTTTCCCCTCATTCTCCCTTGTCCTACAGTTCCATGGGGCTCTAGATCCATCCTGATGTTATGGCAACAGGGCACACATGTATGTTTCAGAGTCAGTCTCCTGTCCCTCTTTCTAAAAGAGAGTGCTCTCTGTGAGTATTGTTGGTGGAGGTGAGAATATTGGGCAAGGAAGACGTTTGAGATGATCGATAAGAACAAGTGAACAACAGCAGCATCATAATCTATCTTAAATCAATGTGTATTTACTGAAGACCTGAAATCTACACTGTATTACATTGGATGCTAATTTACTGACACAGTAGGACACGAGCATTTATGAACACACACTCTACTTAGTATAAATTGATCATTACATAAAATCTCACTCATTATTCACCACAACCTTATGAGGTTGAAATTATTACCCCTATTTTTCCCTAGAGGTTATGTAACTTGTCCAAGCCCTTATTTTGAGGTGGCTGACTTCCACGGTACAACCCTATTTCATTGAAATTATCACAGTTAATACCTATATTAGTTAAAGGGGCATTGAGTAAGTAAAAATATGCAGGTTAGTGCCAAAAAAAAAAAAAAAACTAGCAAAAAATCTAGGCTAAAGAAAAAAGGTAAAAATGGCTGCTTTAAAAGTTACCAAGTGTAAACTACATTAATCAAATACGTTTCTTGAGTGCCACAAATTTAGTACAGCTGTCACCGCACACGAAGACGTTTTCATTGTCGTTAGTGTGATTATGACATTCGTGGGAATACATAAACCCTTCGAGTGTCTGCATGCGTTTAAAGACTGTATCAAGTCATAACAAGAAGCAGTCACAAGTAGCCTCCCAGATTTGCTCATCTGGACTTTAAGATCCCAAAATGCTTACATTTTTCATACGGTAATCACGTTGACATTTGTTTCTGAGATTATAAGAAGAGAAATGGAAAACAGCATCTGAACCAGGAAAGGAACCTCAAAACAGCTGCTAGCCACTGAGCAGCTGCTGAACAAGGATCTGACAGTATTGTTCATCTCTCCCCCACACCCCCCAGCAGATGCCACTACCTTAAATAGCAAGTAATATGGAATCTGCAGAGGGTATGACAAACATCCTCATAGTTGAGCAAGACACATCACCACTAACGGGCATGCATCTCCAAGAAAAGAAGCAAAATAGTTCCAGGTTCCCTGACATGCATGCACTTCAGTGTGGATCTTTTACCATCTTTATGGCAAGGCTGACAGCTATCTTTGGAAACAGTGAGCAATGAGGTAGATGCTAATCTGATTTATATCCTAAAAGTAGGGGCATCTGCTACTTTTTTCTTTGACCTACAGAAAAACAGCTAGTGGTGTAACGAAGCTAATCACAGGAAACTAGTTTGGCTTTGTGTGAGACTGCTGATTTGTTAGACTGCAAATTTTCCATAAAGAGTTATTTACATCTCACTAACCACTAGGTTCACACCTGGGGTTGGCAACACCTGGCAGTGTTCTTAATGAGTTCACCACTGTTTCCAAAGAAAATGCTGACATTAATAATTGTAATGTTACATTTATTGCGAGAAAAGTCCAAACATAAATGTGGTGGATTAGTAAAGGTCATTGCAATCTAACTGCTTTTGGTGCTAATGTAGCTTGACAGTATCTGCAAGCCAGGAAGGAGACAGATAAAAAGCCTCCTGTGATAACTAGATCTTTCATGGCAATGCCTGATTGCATAAAAGCACCTGCTTAGGTGATATTTGCCCTCAACGATGCTTTTGGCATTTTCCAAAATGGCACCTGAGTTTCTGTCATATTCTATTCACTCTGTCACTAAATTCTACTGATGCTTTTCTCCATATTTTTCAAGTCAGTCCCTTAATTTCCATTTTCATGGTTGGCCAGAGTCTTGGCCTGACCTGCCTGAATACATTACTGCAACTGCCTCCAATATAGCTGAGTAAAGAAGCAAAAGTGACCGTCTTTGCATGATGCTGTGACTAATCCTGAAATTCACAAATAATTACTGAATGCCTGCTGGGTACCCAGCCCAGTGCTTGGTGCTTTAAGATCAGGCAAAACATAGCAGGTAGTTTCTACTTTTCAAAAGCTTTTGATTTAATTAAGGTGACAAAAGGTTAAATAACAGTAATGAGGAAAGGCGGTTCTTGGGATGTAGGAAACAAATAGATAATACATGAGATGTGAATTCAGAGGACAGGATCTTTTACGGTTTGTAGTGTTCTCTTGAATTTCTTAAATCCTAATACTTATTTGTTATCTCTTAGCTTTTGCTTCAGTAAAACAAACCTACTTTGTAGGACAGTACTGTGTACTGAAAATAGTATTTTTTTTCCTGAATATACTACTTTTTCATGCTAAACCTTCACCTCCTCCATTACCATCTTTCACCTGCTTCTCCTGCTCCATGGAGACGCTTATTCTGTCTTTACTGGTTCCAGTCTTTCAAATTCACTCCAGTATCATCGTGTGTTTCTTATCATTGCCACTCTCTATACTTAGTTCTATTTTCATACAGCTACTCATCCTTTTGAATTGTTTTTATTAATCTAATAAACACAAGTGTGTTGAGACTGGGCTTGTGTGTGTCATTTGAATTGCATTAAATCAGCACAGCACTGTGGGCAGGAAAGCCTTCATTAATAATTCCCCATGGTACCTCCCCATGCAGGGCTTAATCAGTATTTCCAGGCGCCTGGATCCTGATTCTACAGGATGGATGGTAAGTCAGCACCTGCAGCTACTTAAAGCTGTTAAAAAAAAAAAAATAGGACTTCTTCCCTCACTGCTCCTATTTGGCCGTTGCTGCTTCCTCTACACCCTCTTTTTATTGGAGCTACTTGCCCTTGGCGGGATAGCCCTTGAGCAAGGTCAACGTTCCTACTGATGCTTCACAATTGTCCCCAGAACTCACACACCTTTGACAGGATGCTAGAGGCAGCAACTCCCCCTCCCTCCACCCTCTGCATTAGGCCAATAGCCATAGCTTCTCATCTTTAGACCAGATGAGTGGACATGTCAAGTCCTCAGGGTGGTTCCCTCTACAGCCCCTCTCAGTGGACTTGAACTGAGGGGGTGGCAACCCCACTCCTCCTCCTTTGTTGAGACCGTAGAACTCACATGACAGCTACATCTCTCTCCGGGTAAATCTGCATTATGATCTATCTCATACATCTTGATATCTAATATGTGATATATGTATGGTGCCTAGATTGAAACTTCTGATCTAGAATCATGGCATCCTAGCTATATTAAAATGCAAATTAGCCTAAACATCATTCTGAGGGCAACCATTAATTCACTGTTTAACTGAGAAAAGTTAAGCAACAGTGTAGCTTAATCAGATATGAATTGAGATAAGGATGTTGGATGGTTTAAACATAAACACTGGATGAGTTTTAGAAAGTGTTATACACACATACTGTATAAATAATGTGGATTTTTTTTGTGGGGAGTGGGAACACCCATTCTATAAACTAGGGCAATAATATACCTCCTCTTTTTTCTGGAATGTGAGACAGAACTGGATGACATATCTGGGATCTGAAAGGTTGCCCAGAGATGATCCATCTAATATGTAAGAGTGCCCTTCTCTCTCTCATCACTCCACTCTTTTCTTCATAAAAAGTTCAATGGATTGGGTGAGGATGCTGAATTAAAAACCTGTGTAGGGATCTGTAGTCCTCTGCAACAACCATCACTTCTCCTTATATAAAAGTGCAGTTGGCATGCCTGAGGTCCCAGCTATGTACCATGATACTCCAGCCTGGGCAACAGAGATCCCGTCTCAAAAAAAAAAAAAAAAAAAGCCCAGTTGGGGGTTTGTATTTAAGTGTGAATGATTTAAAAGTAATTTCCTTAAAATATTAAAATAGTAATATCTCAGGACATAACCAATCAAAATTTGGCAACTACTGATTTGAAATTTAGGACGAGGAGAAACTGCCTCTTAGTGTGTTGTTATGCACAGTAAATTGCTACCAATGAGCAAATAGCATTAGCTATAATAACCCAACGATTCCTACAAACTACTTTAAATCTTACATATTTTACCACATTTCGTTTATAGAATGTATGTATGATGTTAACTCACTCTTTTAATAACTTTTGTCAAGCCATTATAGAATAACCGTAACCAAGGGACATTAATGTTTAACAAGGCATCTATAGTCACCTATCTATCATTTATAACACGGATGGCAAAAGCACTATCAAACATTTATTAAGCATTTATAAATAATTTTATCCTACTTCTAGCATGTGTTATAAATATATTATTAATTCTTTCTAAATTATTGATAAGAACTCCTTGAAACTGAGTATGAGAGTAACATTTATTATGTAAATGACATTTTGTCACCCTTGAAATCCACATCCTAGGCTAACTATATGTACATCAGGGAGGCCATGGGCAGGGGTGAAGAAATACTATTTCTTGTGGAAAAATATAATATTTAAGTTAGCACTTGACAGGGCAAGTGCATTAGATATAAATTTCATAGAACTGGTTTTCTCCAAACTGAAAATTCTATTAATTGACCAGATGCTTTGGGAAGTGACTGGACTCTTTCTATTCACTAAGGAATACTGAATAGAGCGATAGAGCATAGTTTAATGCACTATATATTTTATCTATTTTGCATATTTGGTACATAGGCCATATACCTACACCAGAGAAAATATTCATTGCACTGAATGGGATAATGATTCATATTAAATCTTCCAAGCCATAGAAACACTACTAATACATAAAATTCAATACGGTTTTAGGACACGACCAGAAATACCTAAGATATTTGGGGGAACTGACTCAACATCTCTTTAGCTATAGGGTAGGAACCATGATGGCCACATGAACAAATTGCCACACCTACTTTGATCCAAGTTAATATGCTATATTAGAAGGTGAGACTGCAGGCTGAGCGTGGTGGTTCACACCTGTAATCCCAGCACTTCGGGAGGCTGACGTGGGCTGATCACAAGGTCAGGAGATCAAGACCATCCTAGCCAACATGGTGAAACACTGCCTCTACTAAAAATACAAAAATTAGCTGGGTGTGGTGGCACACACCTGTAATTCCAGCTACTTGGGAGCCTGAGGCAGGAGAATGGCTTGAACCCAGGAGGTGGAGGTTGCAGTGAGCCGAGATCACACCACTGCACTCAAGCCTGGTGACAGAGCTAGAGTCCATCTCAAAAAAAAAAAAAAGAAGGTGAGATTGAGATTGCAGAAACATGGCTACCAAATTCCCAAACACACATTTCAGAGTCATTGGAAGTGGGGTGAGAAGAATTGAGTTCTAGGATAACTTTTGTGCCCTTTGACCACTTAAAGCAGCTTTGGACTTCTTCTCATTTCTTGACTTCTACTCCACGGACTCCAGAAAGCCACCCAGAGATTCTGAGTCAAGGAAGAGACTCTGTACTACCTAGAAACACAAGCCAAATCAGGCCAGCATATTAAAAATTTATTTATTTATTTATTGAGACAGGGTCTTGCTCTGTTGCCCAACCTGGAGTGCAGTGGCACCATCATAGCTTACTATAACCTCAAACTCCTGGGCTCAAGTGATCCTCAGCCTCTAAGTAACTAGGATTACATGCATGTGTCACCATGCTCAGCTAATTTTTTGGTGTTTTTCTTTTTTGTAGAGCCAGAGCCTTGCTACGTTATCCAGGCTGGGCTTGTACTCCTGCCCTCTAGCTAGCCTCCCAAAGTGCTGGTATTACAAGCTTGAACCACTGCCCCAGCCCTAAAAACTTTAGTATCTTAAATTGAAGGTTTACATCAGAACAAGAATGATCCATTAATCTGCTAATGACCCATTAAAATTCAAAATTTATTTTAAGAAGAAACATGTTTTTCGTGCTTTCCAAGCCTTTCGAAAAGTGTGATTTCTCTAGAAATTTTAAAATTTGTCTTTTAGGTGTTGATTTATTTCTATACATAATAAACAGTACCTTCTCATTGTTGCTACACTATTGTATTCACCCATTTAGCAGAGAAGTTGTGAGAAGAATAGGTAGTAGAATGACCTGAATTATTTGGACCAAATGTAATTAGAAAAGCTAACAAGAAGATGGCACAAAGTCACCAACTAAACTTGACCCTAAACAATACTCATTATGCAATCAAATAACATGAAAATTCCAGCAGAAGTTTAGAAAACTGAAAATCTAACTGCACAAAAGTTAAGTTGCATTTTGTTTCCAGGTTGAATATCTGCAATTAGACGCTATCCTGGTGGTACTGCTTCCTAGCTTTTACTTACTTCCACCTCGACTTGATGTTTTTTGGAAATCTTGGATAGGGCTAATGGAGATGATGAATTACTAAAGTCCATCCCTCCTTTCCTCCTCTCTACACACATACAACAAGGCACTTCTCAGTATCATCATTGCTTGCTGAATTGTAGATAGTATTTGATGAGTAAATTAATATCACATAAAGAAGGTAGCAAACATTCACAGGTGTCTTTCACCAGTGCCTACAATATGTGCTCTGTCATTCTAGCAATTAACCTTGACTTCACTAGGGTCACACTCAAGCAGTGTAGTGAATAAAATGCTGTAACATTCTGAGCTTCAGTGAGTTCTTGGCACAGTTAATCCAGCTTGATGAATTATAAAAAAGACATAGTCCTCTATTAAGAGGCCACTTCATGCTCTGGAAACAGTTGAGCGGAGGAACACAAGGAATCTCAGTTCTAGCCAGGTGATGTTGGTGAGTCACTTAGTAAACTTGCTGACTTTCAGCTGCATTTTCTGTAAAATAGTGCTAACACAAATGCATCTCTGAACATATTAATGACATGATCTTCCTGTTTTCCTTCTTTGAAGACAACCATAAGTAAGACTAAATTAAGGTAAATTGGGTAATTCCAGACCAAGAATAGAGACATTGAGAAGAGCCCAACAAGGTCACACTAAAAATAGAAGTCTCTGGAGGCAATGGAGGAGCTGAGGCAGCAATGAATACCTTTTGGGTTTTCCACCTATGGGATCTATTTCGGGGGGTTCCTAGACCTGGAAACTGTCACATAGTGATTTAATTCTTACTCTGGTCAATGGTACTGTGTAAAGTAGTAGAAGATTTTCCTAAGCGAGTTCCAGTCCCTCCACCATTGTCAATAATGCCTGCCTCTAAGTGCCCCGCCTAAAGCCTCCTCCCTCAAGCTCCCATTTGGTTCTGCTCCCTCTAGGTCACTCGGTCCTAGTGAGGCAGGAGAATAGGGTCTGAAGAGGAGCTGAAGCCAATTCCAGATAATTTCCTAAAGCTGGATCAAAAGAAAGACACAGGGACTGGAGGCAGGGAACCCCAGGCCAATTCGTGCTGGTTTCCTGAAGCTAAATCAAAGGGAAAACTCCTGGGTCTGGAGGTAGGAACCTAAGGCCAGTCTGCGCTGCCTTCCTAGGGCTGGATCCAATGGGAAAACCCCATCTCTCCACGCTGGAGTAACAAAGGATCAGAGGCTCCTCTCCCTACAACCCCGCACCCCACCCCACGACATCTCAGATGAAACGGGAGCTTGCTTTGCATGGGTGCAGGCCAAGCTGCGGACCATCCCTTCATCTGCAGAGGACAGCAATCCAATCCAGCCTCTAATTAGCCATGGGCCAAGTCCTTTATCCACACAAGGGGTAGCCAGTAGGGACCTTGATAGGGTACAGACACTCCAGAAAACTTTGTAACCGGGCCCCTGAGCCACTCCCTGTGGCCTGCTCCCACCCTGTGGAGTGTCCTCTCGCTTAAATAAACCCCCGCACTCACCATTTCATTCCTTTGTGACTTAACTCCCCTTCACGTCCTATCAAAGTATCTCTATCCCATGTCCCAAATTCCTAGCCATAAATTAAGTTAATAAATAAATATCTTAAAATTCCAATCCTGCTTCGGCAGTATTAATTCCTCAACAGACCATTCTTAAAGAGGCAAAGTGCGGTGGCTCACACCTGTAATCCTAGCACTTTGGGAGGCCAAGGCAGGTGGGTCATGAGGTCAGTAGTTCACGACCAGCTTGGCCAACATGGCGAAACTTCGTTTCTACTAAATACAAAAATTACCTGGGCATGGTGGCCCACACCTGTAATCTCAGCTACTCGGGAGGCTGAGGCAGAGCATTGCTTGAACCCAGGAGGTGGAGGTTGCAGTGAGCCAAGATTGCGCCACTGCACTCCAGCCTGGCAAAAGAGTGAGACTCCTCCTCCTCAAAAAAAAAAAAAAAAAAAAAAAAAAGACCGGTGGGAAAAAGCCTTTAGCAGGAAAACAAATACTTTCAGGGAGCTTGATGGGCTAAACGCTCCTTAAGACAAAATTTTATGTCTAGGAACAGGAATTTTACCTAGTATTTGGCAGTATATGATATGATAAGTTAGAACTCAGCAAAATGTGCACATCACACTCTAAGTGGAAGGTTATTATGCTTTTGATATAATGCCTTGCTCACTGGGGCTACAGTTAATGTTGCCTGTAACTTCTAAGCTGGTGGACTGGTGGCAGTGTGTTAACAGTATCATGTGCAAAAGGACCAAATAATTATTTTGATTTTGTGATTCTAAAAAAGAATATACATCATTATTTATAAGTTAAAATTGGATGTAATCATTATATTAAAAATAAAATAACAACCTTATTGAAAGTGATATGCTGTTTTCACTTTACTCGAATCTGGTACCATCTTGAGGTTGGAGACATGGTCCTGAGATATCTGTTGGTACAATGAACCTCAAAGCCAAGCCCCACAATTGCTGTGAATGAGCCTCCATACCTGAGCATGGCAGGAAGTCATTCATTTTGTAACTTTTGGAAAACTATTTGATAATTCAGACATCAATACTTCCTCTGAACACCCTTACAAATCTCCTTAGATTTATTGCACCCTCAATTCCCAATTGCCTACATAAAAGGATTGTATTAAGCATTCTTTCAATATTCTAACTGTACTTATTTTGAGGCACAACGAATATACCTTTATTTTTCTTTCTTGCGGAGTCTGGAAAATTTGAGGTACTTCAAAATATAACTTTAGTGCTGTGAAACCCTGCAGCCCACAGAGAAAATCAAGGCCATTCAAAGCTATACTATAATGTTTCTTATTTCAGAGCCAGGAAAATATATAGAAAATTACTTCCATTTCATTCAACTTCACATTGCATTATCGTCTTCACAAATGTTGCTGTGTGTTCTTATATATATAGTAATTGATATTTACAATATTTGCAACATTATAAAAGCACGCATTCTACCTTGATAGAAATTTGTTAAATTTTAGTTCCATAAAATTAGCACATTTTTCATTAGATTGCACAGTAAAGGTCAATCTTTGTATTTCATTAGGATTACACAGCCTTGAAATGAGTCAGAGCAGGTGCAAAAGAAAGCACAATTCATGAGTATATGACAGGAGAGCAATAATACTAATTAATCTGGGGAAGAATGCAGCCAGATTATACTTATGGAAGACTTAAATCTTTTAAATGCTAGCAAATAGATGGCAAAGGTCATCCAATCAATGTAGATAAATAATGAAAGTCCTTAGAAAAAGCCAAAATGTGACAAGTGAGAGGGGTGGTCATGTCATTCAATTTGGGGGACTTAAATATTGAAAAGTCAATGGTTTGGGCATTGCATTCAAATGACTGGAGTAATGAAACAGAGAGAGATGAAAGAAAATCTATGTGTGCCTCTATGTCGCATGCGAGAATTCCTCACGACCGAAACTATTCTCTATGGAGGAAATTACACATTCTGGTTTATACATTATCTTATCACATGCCTTACACACCTGGTAAGAACATCACAGAAAGCATAAGAGGCATAGTGCTTGTGTTCAGTCTCCTGACCCCTGGATGTTAGCTGGGGCCAGTGTGGTTGTAAACAGTGAAACGTGGGCTGTGTGTCAGAGACTCTGGTCAGTTGCAAGTTGTCTCTGCCTCCCTAACATGTCTGATAATGACTGATGCATGAGTTTAAGAAAGAAGCTTATTGATTCATAGAGATGTAGAGTTTATAGAAATATCAAATATGTTTTGATAGGATCCATCCCCAAAGTAATGAAGTAAAAAGGATTAGCATGGGTCATAATGTATATTAGCCATAGAGCATTAGATTTCAGAGTACACGGGAGTCCTTTCTGTTCTGTCACTAGGGGGCACTGTGAGCATGGATGAAGCCATGTGCCCCGGATGACCAAATAGAAAAAAAAACTCTCTAGGGGAATTTGCGATGCCTCTTTTCAGCTAACATTACGCGTTTTTTAATAACATAGAAATTGACCCTTCCTATCTTAAAACCAACTTTCAGGCAAGGGACTGAAACTCACCAGCTGACTACATCCAGAAAATGAGATGCCAGGCCCCTCATCCATCTTGATTACTACCTTACTCCTCCCTAATTGATTTTTTTCCCTGCAGGTAGCTACATTCCTTCCCTGATATATAAACCCCCCAATTTTATTTGGTTGAGGAGACAGATTTGAGACTTATCTCCTGTCTCTTTGGCTGCAGCACCTGAATAAAGTCTTCTTCCCTGGCAATCTTCCTTGTCTTAGTGATTGGCTTTCTTTGTGGCAAGCAAGGAGACCTAGACCAAACCCCTGGCATTTTGGTAACACCAGTTTCTCTGGAAAATATTAGAGTAAGACTGCATAGGCAGCCAAATATAGAAGAAAGTTTAGATACGATATATACAAAACAGTTTGGTCAGTTAACGTTTTTCTACTAGGGCTTGGATTTTCTTTTCTTTTAGAACAAAGAAAGTGATGAGAAGCAGGAAATAATTTTATTGATTTTTTTTTTTTGTCCACATTGCAGATACTGCATTTTGTGTGTCAAACAAGGTGATAAAGACATCCCGGAATGTGGCAGCTTGCCAAAAATATACGAAACAGGATACCACAAGCTTCTCTACATAAGAATCCAAGAGACTCCATCCTTAAGAAATATCCTTAAGAAATATCTTACGAAATATCCTTAAGAAATATCTTAAGAAATATCCTTAAGAAATATCTTAAGAAATATCCTTAAGAAATATCTTAAGAAATATCCTTAAGAAATATCTTAAGAAATATCCTTAAGAAACTAGGATATTTCTAGAGAACACTCTATATTATTTGTATAAATTATTCCAAACTAAAATTATAACACTAAAAGTGCACTCTTCTAAGCATCATTATTTCTGGAAAGTCTACTGTAGAAAATATTTTAAATAAATACATTAGATAATTCCCATAGTGATGCCCTTGATAGTACTCCAAGATCTGAATTATATATGCTCATTTATTCTTTTTTAAATAATTCAAGAGACAGATCAAAGCTTTACTTTTGTGAGCTTAGAATAATATTTTTTAAACTACATCTCTCAAGTTTTCTATTTTTCATGTGCTCATAAAAACATTTTCATACTGAACATTTTAAATAAAAAAAAATTAGTTGAAGATCAGCATGGTACTTGTAATATTTTGTTGAAAATGTATTCAAGTGTTTTCTTTGAAAATAAAAGCAAACATAAGTGGCAATTTCACAGAGCTTGATGTACAGAGTAAATCACTTAAGTACAGATATGCTTGTCCTTTGAATAAAGGAGACATGGATATTAGGATGCACGAGGGGCTTGGAAAGCTAACACTGAAGCCGGAAGCCCTGTTATTTAGAAGCTGGCGGATGAATAACCATAAGTACGTGACTACACTGCCACCTAGTGGTGCAAAGAATCAGCCTTCCAATAAGGATGCATGAATTACAATTCAGTGGCAATTTTATCAACAAATTTTTTTGTGCGTGAAAGTGCAAAAAAAAAAAAAATCACACCAGATGGCTTGAAAGAGCCTAATAAGAGCAGTTATTGCTCTTTTATTGTATATTATTTCTCCAAAGCTTCATGATTCTCATTGATAAAAACCTCAGGTGTCTGCAGAAAGGCTCTGCAAACTCAGCACCCCAGGCAGGTATGAAGGAAAACAAGCTTCAAGTGTCTTTGAATAGAAATAGTATTTTCTTACTGCTTGGAAGAAATCTATCTTTTGAAAAGTCTGCTTAGGATTTGAATCTCTATTTTCCTTTTCTAGTTGGAAACCAAAGACAAAAACAAAAAAACCCTTGGAGATTGTTCCAAATGCATCCTTCTTGCCCTCAACTGCCAGCCTTGTTAGGAATTAAATAATCCTGCTTGTGATCATTCCAGGATTCAAACTTCTAATATTGACATCTCTGTTACAGGCGACAACGATGCCAGATTATGTCTGCAAATTAAGGTCATTTTAAAGGCCTAGGGAAACAGAAAATGCCTGGCAAGGGATCAAATTCTTCTTTGAGAGAGGGTTAAAAGAACCATTGCTATTTACTCATTGTGGATTTGTTCTGCAGGGTCATTGTTATTATCGCAGGCATCAAACCATAGAGGGGAAAAAGCTGCAAACAAAATATCAAGGGAAATAACGACCACACAAAATGAATAGCAGGCACAAACAAAGTTCACAACGCTTCATGTGAACTTAGGAAAAACGCGGTCATGCATCCCACTTCCTGAATATGTTTTCAGTGGACTCAAGAGCCTTTCTTTCTTCTACAGCAAACAAAATTATTCCCTTCACCAGCAGTTGCCAGATTGGCCAAGAATATAATATTCAAGCTCAGGAAGAGATTACTGATGTGTCCATATTTAAGGGGGAAAGAAATATCTAAAACTTTTCATGAAATTTCTGCTAGGTAGCATAGTACATATTTTAGCTCTGATTTTTGTTTCCAGACATTGATTGCATTCCACATAAAATCTCTTTAGCCCCCCAGGAAGACACTCTGTTGGAAAGTCCATTTACAGTCGTTTAATGTAATACCTAATTTTTCTGGAGAGGTAGCAAAACCACAGAAGAAAAGGGAGCACCGCTAGGCAGAGATGATCTAGAGTCCAATTCTCTTACTCCCTGGCAACTCAATTTTCACTGGATCCTATAGCCTCTCTGTAGAAGTCAAGTGTATTTTACAGTTTTCTAAGGAATGATTGATAACCTCAACAGTCTGAAATTAAACTGCACAGCAGACAGTGGAAGATGGTATTTTAAAGTACCTAGAAGCTTTAGTGTTCACTATTACACTATACTATTTTAATAAATACAAAAGCAATGTTTATTCACTTTAAAGTCATGACATCTATGAAGTTAAAGGTTTGCACAGCAATGAACGATTAGTTAAATATCACACATGCAAGCAAAACAGCAATTTGTAGATTCTGTTGCGCAGTGCCTTAATTACTTATATTGCAACTTGTTTCAGACCACTAAAGACAGGGCTATCGAAAAATCCCCAGGCAATTAAGGACAAAGCGTGCTCAAACATGAACACTGCTTGAAGGAATAAATGGAAAGATCAGGTTTTATCTATAATGTTATTAGGTAGATAAATCACTGGCAAGAATAAACCTGTGGAAAAAAATAAAGCACAAACTAAGATTAGCCTTTAGAAACCTCCTTGGAGATTATGCAATTTTCCCCCACAAAATCAATATCAGTTCAATTGAAGATAAATTACAAGGGGAATAAAAAGAAGACACTTCATGAGAAGTAATAATAGCATTGTTTCCTTCACTGCGTAGTAAGATCTGATCACAAAGCAGTGACAAGGGTCAGGGGGATCATTTATATTTGCTGGCTATTTTCTCACGATGTGACTCTTGGCTGTGGGGGACATTGTTGTCAGAATGCCTCGTTGGCACTGGATTGAGGGTTTAGTTACTTTGTTTATTTAAACACATCTTTAAATTTTCCAGAGCTAAAAAGAGACTAGTATTTCGATCTGTTTTCTTCCGTTGAAATATTTAGGCCATGTATTATTAAATATAGAACACTGATAGTACATTTTAAAATTGTCAGTGGATGTCTAGAAAAAATATGAAAAATTTAAAAATATTCTATCTCTTTTTTGAAAAAATACATTTTATTTAAAAATAAATCATCAAACCAACAACCCATGACTCCATCTACCCATGAAATGGAATCTAATGAACATGAGCACATAAAATAACACTTCTGCATAATAAATTTATTTCTTGTGACATGAAACAATTTGGAAATGAGATTTGGATGATGTGTACTTTAATAGGCTGTGATTATGATAAAACCACATTTTATAGTGTAACGCTAGCATTAATCGGTCTCAGATACTACTTATTTTATAGATATTGTATGATGTATACTATATTATTTAGTCCATTAAACTGTAAATCCTTCTGAATAGGGCCTCCAAACACAGTATTCTAAACGGTTATAAGAAAATGACTGCCAAGCAACTTCTGACATGAGCAGTGAAAAGTATTTATATAGCATTTGGTCACATGTATTTTTTAAGGATAAAAAAACAAACTAAAATTTTGGAGATGAGAAATCATGTTGAGAGTTTTAACATATGTGTGGAAATGGCACAATAAATGCATTTCCTATTTTCTTTTAATATATGTAAATTAAATTAAATCATGAAAATATATATTAGCGTTGAGAGTGGCCTTAGAGTCTATTTCATAACTATTTTTAAAATGAGGACATGGAGGCAGGAGGAACATTTATCATAACATTTCTACAGAAATTCAATGTGTCTAGGTCTACTCCTTGGCATCACAGTCTGGGAGAAATGCTTGGTCTGGATTAATTATGAACTTGCAAAAGAAAGCCAAGATGTAACATTTCTGAAACAATTTCTTAATTCTCTAGTGTTGGAGATTAGTCAGATCAATACTGCAAGTAAGTGTTAGGTGAGGATTTGAGGGACTCATCTAATGTATACTACATGGATATTTTTAAAAACATGAACTCATGATGAGTGCCTTCCAAATGGAGAACAGAACACACGAGTACAGAGCGGGATTGAGGAAAGAGTGGATCAAATATGTAGAAGACAGGACTTTGGACTTTAGACCTTATAAAAGTGAGCCTATTCTTAGAAGATAATTAATGCACCCTAAACAGAGAATGCACTGAAGGGGAAATGGTCAGGCTATGCCAGTGTTTCCATTGTGGAGGGTGAGCAGGTGCTCTTTACGCATGAGGGTGGCCTGCAGTTGAGAACCAATATGCTTTGTTGATGAGAACAAGTATATACATTTTGAACCAATTACTGGCTAATGCAAATGTTTTATCATTAGCACTAACTATTGCATAATTTCAGCAATGACATGCTAATATTTATGACTTCTGCTTATAATGTATATCATTATATCATAGATACGATCATTATATCACCATATCATTGCTTTATATGCATAAGTCAGATAATACATTTGAGGAATATAATCACACTATATAACAAGACATAAAAATGAAACAAAAGAGGGGCAATTTATATATGGAATTCAGGTACATGAGCAAGAAGGTAAGAGCAAAGACAAGCTAGTGGTGTTTCTGTGGGCTTAGCATTTTTTTTTTAAGAGCCTCAGTATTAGAATAAGAGAAACATCATCAACAACACCTTTCTTTTTGTGAAAGCAAAATACGATTCATTAAGTAATGGAAAAAATACTTAAAATGTAAGCATTTAAAGTCAAATAGGCTGGATGCAGTGGCTCACACCTGTAATCCCAGCACTTTGGGAGGCCAAGGCAGGCAGATCACCTGAGGTCAGGCGTTCGAGACCAGCCTGGCCAACATGGTGAAACCCCGCCTCTACTAAAAATACAAAAATTAGCTGGGTGTGGTGGTGCACCTGTAATCCCAGCTACTCAGGAGTCTGAGGCAGGAGAATCACTTGAACCTGGGAGGCGGAGTTTGCAGTCAGCCAACATCACGCCATTGCACTCCAGCCTGGGTGACAGAGCAAGAATCCATCTCAAAAAAAAAAAAAAAAAGAGTCAAATACACAGAACCAGGATGTGGGAAATGGCTTGTGGGAGTAGAGGAATATATTTGGTGTTTATGCCAGAGAGAGTCACCTTTAAACAAAGATAGATCCATAAAGGAATAAGAGGGAAGGTAAATTAGAAGGGTTTCCAGACTTTTGATGATACTGCAGTCTGATATTTACTGAAAATTCAGGAAGCAGAGAACTAAAGACTATGAGATACAATTTGACAAACACTACAACACACTTACAACATGATATAAAGCTTGTCTAATCGGCGGCTTTGGGCCACAGGTATCCCAGGAGGGCTTTGAATGCAGCCCAACGCAAATTCATAAACTTTTTAAAAACATTATGAGAATTTTTTTGTGATTTTTAAAAGTTTATCAGCTCTCATTAGTGTTAGTGTATTTTATGTGTGGCTCAAGACAATCCTTCTTCTTCCAATGTGGCTCAGGGAAACCAAAAAATTGGATACCCCTGAACTATATGTATCTTGTATTAGATTTTCTAGAACTTCCGGTTGAACCCAAGGATGGTATTGTTCCTGTGAGGTCACTCAAATTGTAGGCTGGAATTTCTGAACCCATGGATTCCCCGCATGAGAAATCTCTAAGTAATTGCTCAGATTTGAAAATACTTTCTGAATACTTCTGAAAAGGTTACCAAAATTGAGAAAGCAGCACCGATGTCCAGGTTTGTGTAGAAAACATCAACAATCCAATCTTGCATGGAGAAAATTTCCTGTCAACTAGGCACATCAGTAGCGTTCTTGGTAAAGGTCATTCTCTATGTTCATTGCTCAGGAATCTGAGCTTCATCCTTACACATTCTTTCCTGACCCTCATCCAATCAATTACTAAATCTTGCTGATTATACCATCTTGATATCTCTGGACTCTGTCCACGTGGCCCAGTGCCAAATACCAATGGCTCCACTTCATCTGTATGAGGCCTTGCATTGACTGTTATACCAGCCCCCTAACCAATTATCTTGAAACATCTCTAATCTTTATAGTCAGAAGGATATATTTAAAACACAAATCTCTTTCCCTTTTTACCCCCAAGACCACTTCCCTTTGTCCCTTAGAAAAAAACTCTATCTGTCCTAGAGTTTGTCTGACCTGGTCTGATGTGGCTCCGGCTTATCTGCCCAGCATCATCTACGTCAATTTTCTACTCCCATTTCAACACTCCAAGCACACTGTTCTTACTTTCATTTCCTGAAACATCCCACTTCCCAAGTCATGGATTCAGTTCTCGCTGCTCCTTCTCATATCCTGTCCTCAAACACTGAGTTCTTTTCAATCGCTTCCTGAGTGACGTTAAACATCACTTGCCCTAGAGACCTTTGCCCTTATCCAAACAACTAGACCGTTCCTGCAGTCAGGCAGAAAATGCCGTGTGCTACTTTTTTTCATTGTCTTCATAATGTTTGTAATTGTTCAAATCTATATTCTCTTATTCCTTACAGGCTCCTTAAAAAGAGAGCCCGAGGCCGGGCACGGTGACTCACGCCTGTAATCCCAGCACTTTGGGAGGGCCAAGGTGGGCGGATCACCTGAGGTCAAGAGATGGAGACCAGCTTGGCCAACATGGAGAAACCTCGTCTCTACTAAAAATACAAAAATTAGCAGGGCATGGTGGCACGCACCTGAAATTCCAGCTACTCGGAGGCTGAGGCAGGAGAATTGCTTGAACCCGGAAGGCGGAGGTTGCAGTGAGCCAAGATAGCACCACTTGCACTCCCAGCCTGGCGACGGAGCAAAGCTCTATCTCAAAAAAAAAAAAAAAAAGAGCCTGAGTCTGTGTTCTGAACTCCTATATCCCTCACACTGATATTTTCTGGTCCAGAGAAGGTGCTTAATAAATGGTTCTTAAATAGGTGTAAGATTATTAATAACAAAATATGTCATATTGCTACAATTAAACATTTTAAAGTCATGGTTATCTCTTGTCCACTTCCTCATAAGAGAAAACAAGCCGCCGAAATACCAAGCACTGAAGCATAAAGCTTAGGGGCTTTGGTGGGATGACTTGCATCAAGTTGTTTGGGATATTGACAATGTATGACGATGTTGACAATATTGCAATAACTGACAATACTGACAATACATGACAACATTGATACTAGAAGACAATATTACAATACATGACAGAAAGTCAACCCTGGCAGTTTTCACTGTTGGTGGATTACCTCCAATGTCCAAAATAATATTATTTTGCAATGTGAATTGTTGTTGAGGGGATTAATGACATGATGCATAGCAAGTTTATAATAGAACTATGAATCAGGGTTATCTGATTCCCACATGTTGGAGAAGGTCACAAAGCTATTGAGCAAATCCAGTCAATATCAAATCCACCATCTGTATTCCGGTCATAATTCGAGACTTCACAGTGGTGTCAGGAATTCTGTTTAAATATCAAGAATATATTGACATTGAGGAAAGAGATGAAGTGACTGATATGAAAGAAACCCTCTCACCCCATTACTTTATTTCCTTACTCTGTTTTACATTTCTTCCTAGTACTTAATATTTGTTTATTTCCTGATTTTGTCTGTCACCACAATGAAGGTAATTTTAATGACAGCTTATTTAATTCTGTATCCGCGGTTCCATGAAAAGTGCTTGGCACAAAAGAGGAACTAAATAAGGTGGCAATGAATGAGTACGTGAGTAGGTGTTTAATGGATATAGGCTTAATAAAGGAAGAATCAGCAAGGTAGGTGTGGGCCCGTCACTCATCATTTGTTAGAAAGTGGGCGAAGATACTTGGAAGGATGTTTTAAAAGCTGGCACAAGGCTGTAACGAGCAGGAGGAACTCAGTGGGGAGGGTATCTAGAGTTTATGATACTCACACTATACTGCTATACTCCACATCACACCCGGATGCTCTAGAGTAAGATCCAGGAAGGAGGACTGAGGCTACACGAAGCCAGGTGAGAAAGAAAGAAGCCCACTGGCCATTTCTTTAACACTGAGGAAGCTCATTCTATTGATGAACATTCAGCCATACAGTAAAGGAATATAGAGGATTTGCATTTTTCTCCGGTAAGAAATGAAAGTTCTCTTTCCCAGCAGGGCTAAAACAAGGGTACGGCAAATGAAGAACGTGCCTCAGACAGAAAAATGCCCCCTTATATTTTGTATCTCACTCACCTCACCCCTGTCTCCGCCCTGTTCCACAACTCCTGAGGTTGATTGGCATAGGTTATATTTATTTTATTTGTTGTTTTCTTGAGACAGGGTCTTGCTCTGTGGCCCAGGCTGGAGTGCAATGGCACGATCATGCCTCACTGAGCCTCAACCTCCTCGGTTCAAGCCCGAATATCTGGGACTACAGGCCCAGCTAAGTTTTGTATATTTTGTAGAAACAGGGTTTCACCAAAATATATAATAACCAGGTTGCCCAGGCTGGTCTCGAACTCTGGTCTCAAGTGATCTGCCTGCCTCAGCCTCCCAAAGTGCTAAGATTACAGGCATGAGCCACTGCACCTGGCCAGCAGCAGATTATAAAGCACAAGTTTGCTGGAGGTCTACCTCTACCTCCTTGAAAGGAACCTAGAATCCGTCCAAGGTCTGGGGACAGTAAGGAGTGCCTTTCAGATTTTAAGGCCCTGCCCAATACAGAATTCAATCAGCCACTAACTGTCTGAGTGCTTGCTTGGAGTTTATAATATGGGGACATAAGGCTGGTATACGGAGGCTCAGCAGGAATCACTCAACGTGCACTTGAAATTCCACGATAATTAAATGAAAGATTCCAAACTGTAGCCCCAGTTGCACACATTTATCGTAAGGAAAGTGAACACCTAACTTTTTCTCTGCAAGGCCTGATATCTGCGTATGAACCCTGGATTATTAAATAATGGCCTCAGGCTAGCAAATGAACTATGCACTTTGCCATCTTATTATTATAATTTGCTTGCCTTAAATAAACTTCAATGTAGACATTCGTGTTCTTATTTGGCTTGGAGAAGATAAGTGTATGAATTTGTGGCGTGGAAACTTTTCTCATTTTCAAAAAGAAACAAAAAACAACCCCAAAAGTCATGGTTTCACCTTTTGCATACTTCCTTTAAGAACACCCAGTTTCATCACATAATCTACACACTGTCCTCCTCCCACAGAAATGGCAGTAGCAATTCTGTGACAGAACACATGAACGTGGGAGAAACATTTACGTATATAAATTCTTAGTAGGTGCTCTTGGACTGAACCCAAGAACATAGCACCACAGCAGGCAGACGTAAGACTATAAAGCATGGTCACAGAAGATAATTGCTGTTAATAATTCATTAGGAACTATTCCTTTCTCTTTCTGGAAACGTATTCCCCACTTCAACCATTTTCATCAAGCTTTATAATTGGAGGTGGAGAAAGGGCACACATGATTTTATGAGCAATAACAACTAACATTTGTACAGCATTTTACAATTTGCAAAGCAGTTTTCCGTAAACATAATTCACTCCTTACTGCCACAGTAGTAGTTAGGTCTTATTAAGATAATCTACATTTTCCTAATGAGGAATCTGAGTTGGCAAGATTATAAATGCCATTCATGGCTGTGGGAGCAAATCCAAATAAAATGTTTGGAATGCACAGAGATTTGTTGTTTACACAAGGAGTAGTCCAGTATTGGGCAGGAGCTAGTGCTGGTTCATTTACCCGTTCCACGATGTCAGCTCCAAAGTCTCAGAAATTCTTTCTTGCCCTCATGGCTATGGAATGGCTGCATTCCAGGATGAAGGTGGTGGAGGAGGAAGAAAAGGGACCTCAGAAAAAACAAAGCTTGCCCAGAACTACATGATAGATCTTTGTCCCTGTCTCGTTTAACAGACTGTTATGCAGCCACTCCTCTGAAAGGCAACAATGGAAAAGAGATTAGGTAAAGCAACTGCAGTCTCTCCTACATAGTATAAGGAAATTTTAATTTCCACTCTCTTCCTCCAGAGCTCAGTTCTCTCTGTCTACAACAGACAACACATCAGTGGGAAGGGGGTCTGTGTGTGTATAGTTTGTACACACGCTTTTGTGTTTGGAAATAACTATGAAGCTTATGATATACAGGGGAGATAAGGACTTTGCCATGAGATTGAAAAACATCTAAGTACTTGTTTAAAAAAAAAACAAATGAATTGTTGCTTACACTCGAACTTCTTTAATTCTTATTTCAATTCTCCAAGTCATTGAAGAACCATTTGCGCCCAAAATTTCCAATACTGTAGCTATATAATTATCATTCAAGTAATACACATCGATCATTAATCTTTTAACTATATTTGAATTCTGCAATCCCATCTGATTGCAGAACATTTCCAAGTAAATTGCTCACTATCTTAAATTCATTGTATCTAAAACTATGTCCCATGCTGTCTGTAAAACTTCACTTCCAAACCTTCTTAAAATCTTCCTGTGAAGCCACTATACTCCTAGAGCTTAATCAAAACGTGAAGTCACAAGCCAGGCACAGTGGCTCACGTGTGTTATCCTAGCACTCTGGGAGGCTGAGGAAGGAGGATCACTTGAGGTCAGGAGTTTGAGACCAGCCTAGCCAATACGGGGAAACTCTGTCTCTACTAAAAATACAAATATTAGCTGGGCATGGTAGCTCATGTCTGTAATCCCAGCTATTGGGGAGGCTGAGGTAGGAGAATTTCTTGAACTTGGGAGGCAGAGGTTGCAGTGAGCTAAGGTCATACTACTGCTCTCCAGCCTGAGTGACAGAGCAACACTTTGTCCCAGAAAAAAAAAAAAAAAAAAGGTGAAAAAAAAAAGTGAAGTCTCATTTGCTGAAAATTCAAGCAACATGCTTTGTGGCCCGTACGCTTATTGTCACATGCCAGGCACTGTGCTAGGTCCTGTAGCCACAATGGGAAGCAGACTTCACATATTATAGATTCGTTACATTTTCCCTATTTGGGTCCTTAGTGCATTAAACGCATGTATGTTATTGCAAAAGATTCCACCTTCTTTTTTCCACTCCACATACTAACAACAGAATCAGCTTTCTAAAAGATTGTATCTATTATGCTTGTTTCAGTTTCAATAAATTACAGTGTTTCTGTAGCACCAACAGCTTTCATTTTAAACTGCTATGCTCTTCTGTGCAATAAAGGATTAATCTCACACAGAGAGTGGTCTGGCCTTTGTCCTCAGCTCCTAGGAGGTGATCTCTAGGTCACTACAATGTCCTGCCTGGAATGAGTGTCTCTTTGCTTGGAAGCTTTGCCATAGGACAGTCTAAAAACGTGATTTATGATGGGGGCTTTGGGACACACCAAACCAGCTCCAACCTCCAGAGGAACTGGAGATTAAGTATTGGCTCAAACTTCCAGGAAGGGCTGGAAACCAAAGGTCAGTCATGTGAGCAGTATGTGATATAGCTAGAAGGAAAAGTGGACGCCAGTGGCTTGGGTGGGGGTCCCCAGAGGGTCGTGGTCAGAAGAGGTAACTGCCCATGGCTCCACGGTGGGGATGACTGGAAGCCCTTCCTCCTAGAGTTTGCATCCCTCCTAGACTGCCCTATGCAGTCTTGTCTTCAGCTAGTCCTAATTTGTATCATTTTTCTGTAATAAACGTGACTGTGCATATGTTTGAGCAACAGGGATTTCTATTGTGATTCCATTTATATCAGGGTTTTTTTCAACAAATGGTCGGCCGTTCCTATCCAACAGGTTCTGCATCCATAACCCAGTGCAGATGAAGAATACAGTATTCCCAGGATAAGAAACCCACAGATACAGAGGGCTGACTTTTTATATATGCAATTCTGCAGGAGCACTGTGGGGACTTGAGTATGAGTGGATTTTTGTGTCTTCAGGCGTCCTGGAACCAATCGCCCATGGATACTGAGGGTCAATTGTAATAGCTTCTGGTGAGTTCTGTGAGTCTTTCTAACAAATTAGCAAATGTGAAGGTGTCAGTGGGGAACACCTGACTTTGTACCCAGCCAGTATGAAGATGGTTCTGAGACCCTTGAACTTGAGTTGGTGTCTGAAGGGATGGAGTCTGGTGGGGATGGTACCCTCCGGCTGTGCAGTTTGCTTCTCATTGCATATCCTTTCTGCAGACTCCTGGCTTTCCTCCCCAGGCTTCTCTGCTGCATACTTCATTCTTGCTTCTCTTCTTGATATTCTCCCCTTACCCTGGGGTTGTTTATAACCCTTCTCTTCTTTCCCCAAATCTTCCACACTTTCAAGGAAAATGTCAAGTCCTGCCTTCTTCATGAAGCTTCTTTTCACCAGAAGACTAAATGTACATTGATGGTGCCTCAACTAGCAGGTGAGTTTTGTTTTTGTTCTTATAAAAATTAACTTTTATTTGAATTCTAGGGGTACATGTGCAGGAGGTGCAGGTTTGTTTCATAGGTAAACTTGTAACATGGCGTTTGTTGAATATGTTATTTCATCACCCAGGTATTAAGCCCAGTATCCCTTAGTAATTTTTCCTGATCCTCCCCCTCTTCCCACCCTCCACCCACTGACAGGCCCCAGTGTGTGTTTCTCCCCTCTATGTGTCCATGTGTTCTCATCCTTTAGCCCCCACTTATAAGTGAGAACATGTGGTATTTGTTTTTCTCTTCCTCAACTAGCAGATGAGGTTTTAATATCACGTACCATGCTTGGTTTTGCATGTGTCGTAATGTGACCTCATTACAATGTCAACTTCTTGAGATGAGGGAACATGTCTCAATCAGTTGTGTACCCTCCCTCCATTCCTATTACAAGGCTAGTGGGGTGCTCCATCAGTAGTCATCACTTGGCTTCAACATTTCTAAGAACAGATGGAAGCACTCCTCCTTCTGTCCAGCACCAGAACGAGTGTACTCAGACATGCATTCATTTGCAGTCATCAATGACGGTGACCAATCTGAAGCTAGCTTTAATACAGGATCCATGTTCTCAAGTCATTATTTGTGAACCAAGAATGGAGTTATAGGGATGCTTTTTTTTTTATTCTAAGGATTACTAGGAGTAAACGAATGCATTCATATTGCCTAACCAAGTTTCTTTTTAAAAAAATCAGCTACACATTTGTTTTGTTACGAGCACAGAGAGTGGCCAAAAACAATGCTTGCGGTGATTGACCAATGACTAAAATTAGCTAACTCACCTCTCAAGCTATTAGGCATCAGGCACTGCCCTAAAGTCCTTCCTGTTGGGGCCTGGGGTGTCTGTGTGTATGACTGCACAGGGGTAAATTTGCTTCACTCCCACAAAAATCTATGAGGGAAGTGCTATCATCATCCTCATTTTATAGATGAGCAAACTAAGCACAGAGAGCTTAAATAACTAGTCCAAGGAAACCCAGTTACTAAACAGTAGAGGTGGGATCCTATCCCAGGAAGTCCAGACATAGAACCCACGGCTCCATTACAATCACTTCCTGACTCCTGCCTATTTGTTTAGAGTGCAGCTGGACTGTGCTCCCATACAAGCATACAACCTTGTCACATGGCATTGCCACATACTGATAACCCTTCGTGAGTGTAATAAAAACATGAAAACATACAATTTTCACGCGTGGGGGCATCACACTAGGACTTGTCATCAATGGAAGTGAATTGGTGGTGTCTTTCTCACCTGGAGCATGTAAATGTTATTCGGGCTTGAGCGCAGTGGCTCATGTCTGTAATCCCAGCACTTTGAGGGGCCAAGGCGGGCGGATCACTTGAGGTCAGTAGCTCAAGACCAGCCTGGCTAACATGGCAAAACCCCATCTCCACTAAAAATACAAAAATTAGCCGGGCATGGTGGCACGCACCTGTAGCCGCAGCTACTCAGGAGGCTGAGGCAGGAGAATCACTTGAACCTAGGAGGCAGAAGTTGCAGTGAGCTGAGATCGCGCCACGGGACTCCAGACTGGGAGACAGAGTGAGACTCTGTCTCAAAAAAAAATTTAAAAAGTGTCTCTGCCAATGTCAGGGGAAGTATCTCACAGCAAGAAACAGGTTGCATCATTTCATTTCAGTTGAGAGGAACAGAAAAATAATATACTGAGCAGTATAAACTTTTGGAACTGAATTTTAATCATTTCATATAGTCTGTCATTTAATGACTCATGGTAATACTATTAACAACATACTGTTAAGTGGACAGAGGCTTAAAATGGCATGTATAAGTATTTACTTATACTTTTTGCATCGATCAATTCATAAATATACATCTCTGAAGGTGTTAACAATGCTTAGCTTTTGGTACCAGTGTTTTTGGTACATTCCTTTGTTTGTTGCTTATATTTTCTATACCAATTATTTATAATTAAAATAGATTACTTTGCCCAAAAACCAATTGATATGGTTTTTATGTTAATCTGAACAGACAAGCCCAAATTAAAAATACATATATAAACATTTTCAATTGAACTCAAATGGCCTAAAAAAAGCGATGTTTTAAAACATACACACAGAAGATGCTATATTTTTTAGAGGTCTTGTTTTAAAATTACTTCCGAAACATATTTTTTCAAATACAAAAGGAGACAGAAAGGGTTTACTAAATGCTGGTTTCAAACCAACCAGCTATATGAAGTCAAAACCATGCTTTTTACTTCTTCAGATAAGATACCTAATTATGTACTTACATTCAAATTAAATTCATGGTCAAACTCTATTGCTCCATTAGTAGTTTCAGAAAATAAGTTAAAGAGATGGTCATGTGAGCAGATACCGACAGAAGGAAAAGAAGGAGGAGGCATGGGACAAGGAGGAGGAGGAGGAAGAGAAGAAGTCACCGTGGTCTATAAACTGTAACTTACAATGTGTGGAGATAATTTTACTTTCCACATTAAACCAAAACCAAAGTTAAAATAATTCTATTTTACATTAGAAATTCCACAGCCTTTGTATTAAGGAAGCTTTTTCTTTACAGTGTTTGCGTTCATTTCATTTCAAACATATGTTCCAAAGGCCTATATTAAGTTATCTGCTACTCCATAGGAATTAACTTATGATTTTACTCTCCTGTGCGATATAAAGGACCCAGGACAAGAAGATAACTTCAGTGCCGGAAAGAGGCGACTTTCAAACAAAGGAACACGTCTCTGAAGGGGAACTTCTATGCACTTCAAAATTGCACCTGGGGTTTGCTACACTCAATGGCCCAGTGACATTGTGTATGTCTCAATTTTGTGGTGATACAGTTGGTGTCAAAATGCAGAAATTCGTTTCTATGATTTACTCTGAGCCCAAAGTCAGGAATTTGTTTTCTACTGAGGGCTGCTGACACATGGGAGAAAGATAGATTACAGGGCTCAACGAGATACAGACACTATCGACTCCTGAGAGAAAAAGAGACAAAGAGGGAGAGCCAGGTGTGGTGACAGGAAATGGAAAGCGATATTCAAGGGGAAAGCGCCCATCTTCTGACCTACTCATTAACAGCTGTTCTCAACTTTATGGTGTAGCTTTGGCAACAACAGAGTTCTCATTTGAATATTTTCCTTCATTCGATTTCACAGATTCCTTACAGCTTATTTTCATCATCATTCTACAATAGTTGACAAATCTCAATATCAGTCTGTGATTTTTGTTTCTTTAGGAAGCATTGAACATTTTAATTCTAAAAAGAGAAGCCACGTAAGTTAGGCAAGCACCTTTTTTTGTGAAACATCTTACCAAACAAGGACAATTTTGTTAATTATTTATCACTATTGGTGTTTAAACAATATTAGTTATAAAAAACACTTGACCTCAAAAATTATTTTGTCTGTTTACTCTGAATATATTTGCATATATATTTACTCTGAAAGTATATATATGCATATATATTTACTCTAAAATTATACATATATATGCATATATATTTACTCTAAAATTATACATATATATGCATATATATTTACTCTAAAATTATACACATATGTGCATATATATTTACTCTAAAATTATACATATATATGCATATATATACTCTGAAAGTGTGTGTATATATATATATTCTGAAAGTATATATACGTATATATTCTGAAAGTATATATATATATATATATATATATATATATATATATATAGAAAGGGTTGCAGGCCAAGAATAAACAAGACTAATCATTTGTACTCAATGAATTGCTGGTATAAGTGGTAATATAGTTTTAATAAAATATTCAAATATCTAGAATTTTAATTTAATATATTTTATTCATTTTTTTTGCTTAAAAAGTCTAAGCCCTCTGTTTCTTGATCTGAGAAATTACACATCATTCCTGACTGAATTTTGAATTATTTGTGAATTCTTATAGAATAATTTGGATTGCAAATGACAAGAAAGCAACTCTTGAGAAAATGGAAAAATGCATACCTAATATGCAAACCCAATGTTTCTATCATGATGACAAAAGGGGCTGTCATTGACTCATGTAGGAGAATATAAGCAGCAAAATTCTGGGCTTTCCTTACTTCTTAAATCTTGAAATGTACACTGAATGTTGACTTGGATACTGTTCCAGACTGTTTGATTGATATGTATCACCTGTTGATCCACGTTCTTCCCTCTATTCTTCCTTGCTATATCTGCATTGTAAACCATGCTTACTGAAGAAAAAACTTTTCGAAAATCAAGTGTTTGGGTACTAATAACAAATACTCTAGGTGGAGCCAAGATGGCCGAATAGGAACAGCTCCGGTCTACAGCTCCCAGCCTGAGTGACACAGAAGACGGGTGATTTCTGCATTTCCGTTTGAGGTACTGGGTTCATCTCACTAGGGAGTGCCAAACAGTGGGTGCAGGACAGTCGGTGCAGCGCACTGTGTGCGAGCCGAAGCAGGGCGAGGCATTGCCTCACTCGGGAAGCGCAAGGGGTCAGGGAGTCCCCTTTCCTAGTCAAAGAAAGGGGTAACAGACAGCACCTGGAAAATCGGGTCAGTCCCACCCTAATACTGCGCTTTTCCAATGGGCCTGGAAAATGGCACACCAGGAGATTGTGTCCCGCACCTGGCTTGGAGGGTCCTATGCCCACAGAGTCTCACTGATTGCTAGCACAGCAGTCTGAGATCAAACTGCAAGGCCGCAGCGAGGCTGGGGGAGGGGTGCCTGCCATTGCCCAGGCTTGCTTAGGTAAACAAAGCGGCCAGGAAGCTCGAACTGGGTGGAGCCCACCACAGCTCAAGGAGGCCTGCCTGCCTCTGTAGGCTCCACCTCTGGGGGCAGGGCACAGACAAACAAAAACTCAGCAGGAACCTCTGCAGACTTAAATGTCCCCGTCTGACTGACAGCTTTGAAGAGAGTAGTGGTTCTCCCAGCATGCAGCTGGAGATCTGAGAACGGGCAGACTGCCTCTTAAAGTGGGTCCCTGACCCCTGAGCAGCCTAACTGGGAGGCACCCCCCCAGTAGGGACAGACTGACACCTCACTCGGCCGGGTACTCCTCTCAGACAAAACTTCCAGAGGAACTATCAGACAGCTGAATTTGTGGTCTCACGAAAATCTGCTGTACTGCAGCCACCGCTGCTGACACCTAGCCAAACAGGGTCTGGAGTGGACCTCTAGCAAACTCCAACAGACCTGCAGCTGAGGGTCCTGTCTGGTAGAAGGAAAACTAACAAACAGAAAGGACATCCACACCAAAAACCCATCTGTACATCACCATCATCAAAGACCAAAAGTAGATAAAACCACAAAGATGGGGAAAAAACAGAGCAGAAAAACTGGAAACTCTAAAAAGCAGAGCACCTCTCCTCCTCCAAAGGAATGCAGTTCCTCACCAGTAACCGAACAAAGCTGGATGGAGAATGACTTTGACAAGTTGAGAGAAGAAGCCTTCAGATGATCAGACTACTCCAAGCTACGGGAGGAAATTCAAAACAATAGCAAAGATGTTAAAAACTTTGAAAAAAAATTAGACGAATGGATAACTAGAATAACCAATGGAGAGAAAGGCTTAAAGGAGCTGATGGAGCTGAAAGCCAAGTATCGAGAACTACGTGAAGATTGCAGAAGCCTCGGTAGCCGACGCAATCAAATGGAAGAAAGGGTATCACTGATGGAAGATGAAATGAAGGAAATGAAGAGAGAAGGGAAGTTTAGAGAAAAAAGAATAAAAAGAAACGAACAAAGCCTCCAAGAAATTTGGCACTATGTGAAAAGACCAAATCTACGTCTGATTGGTGTACCTGGAAATGACGAGGAGAATGGAACCAAGTTGGAAAACACTCTGCAAGATATCTTCCAGGAGAACTTCCCCAATCTAGCAAGGCAGGCCAACATTCAGATTCAGGAAATACAGAGAACACCACAAAGATACTCCTCGAGAAGAGCAACTCCAAGACACATAATTGTCAGATTCACCAAAGTTGAAATGAAGGAAAAAATGTTAAGGGCAGCCAGAGAGAAAGGTCAGGTTACCCACAAAGGGAACCCCGTCAGACTAACAGCTGATATCTCGGCAGAAACTCTACAAGCCAGAAGAGAGTGGGGGCCGATATTCAACATTCTTAAAGAAAAGAATTTTCAACCCAGAATTTCATATCCAGCCAAACTAAGCTTCATAAGTGAAGGAGAAATAAAATACTTTACAGACAAGCAAACGCTGAGTGATTTTGTCACCACCAGGCCTGCCCTAAAAGAGCTCCTGAAGGAAGCACTAAACATGGAAAGGAACAACCGGTACCAGCCACTGCAAAAACATGCCAAATTGTAAAGACCATGGAGGCTAGGAAGAAACTGCATCAACTTAATGAGCAAAATAACCAACTAACATCATGATGACAGGATCAGATTCACACATAATAATATTAACTTTAAATGTAAATGGGCTAAATGCTCCAATTAAAAGACGCAGACTGGCAAACTGGATAAGGAGTCAAGAACCATCAATGTGCTGTATTCAGGAAACCCATCGCACGTGCAGAGACACACATAGACTCAAAATAAAGGGATGGAGGAAGATCTATCAAGCAAATGGAAAACAAAAAAAGGCAAGGGTTGCAATCCTAGTCTCTGATAAAATAGACTTTAAACCAACAAAGATCAAAAGAGACAAAGAAGGCCATTACATAATGGTAAAGGGATCAATTCAACAAGAAGAGCTAACTATTCTAAATATATATGCACCCAATACAGGAGCACCCAGATTCATAAAGCAAGTCCTGAGTGACCTACAAAGGGACTTAAACTCCCACACAATAATAATGGGAGATTTTAACACCCCACTGTCAATATTAGACAGATCAATGAGACAGAACGTTAACAAGGATATCCAGGAATTGAACTCAGCTCTGCACAAAGTGGACCTAATAGACATCTACAGAACTCTCCACCCCAAATCAACAGAATATACATTTTTTTTCAGCACCACACCACACCTATTCCAAAATTGACCACATAGTTGGAAGTATAGCTCTCCTCAGCAAATGTAAAAGAACAGAAATTATAACAAACTGTCTCTCAGACCACAGTGCAATCAAACTAGAACTCAGGATTAAGAAACTTACTCAAAACCACTCAACTACATGGAAACTGAACAACCTGCTCCTGAATGACTACTGGGTACATAATGAAATGAAGGCAGAAATAAAGATGTTCTTTGAAAACAATGAAAACAAAGACACAACATACCAGAATCTCTGGGACACATTCAAAGTAGTGTGTAGAGGGAAATTTATAGCACTAAATGCCCACAAGAGAAAGCAGGAAAGAACATCACAATTAAAAGAACTAGAGAAGCAAGAGCAAACACATTCAAAAGCTAGCGGAAGGCTAGAAATAACTAAAATCAGAGCAGAATTGAAGGAAATAGAGACACAAAAAACCCTTCAAAAAATTAATGAATCCAGGAGCTGGTTTTTTGAAAAGATCAACAAAATTGATAGACCGCTAGCAAGACTAATAAAGAAGAAAAGAGAGAAGAATCAAATAGATGCAATAAAAAATGAAAAAGGGGATATCACCACCGATCCCACAGAAATACAATCTACCATCAGAGAATACTACAAACACCTCTATGCAAATAAACTAGAAAATCTAGAAGACATGGATAAATTCCTCGACAAATACACCCTCCCAAGACTAAACCAGGAAGAAGTTGAATCTGTGAATAGACCAATAACAGGCTCTGAAATTGTGGCAATAATCAATAGCTTACCAACAAAAAGAGTCCAGGACCTGATGGATTCACAGCCGAATTCTACCAGAGGTACAAGGAGGAATTGGTACCATTCCTTCTGAAACTATTCCAATAGCTAGAAAAAGAGGGAATCTTCCCTAACACATTTTATGAAGCCAGCATCATCCTGATACCAAAGCCTGGCAGAGACATAACCAAAAAAGAGAATTTCAGACCAATATCCTTGATGAACATTGATGCAAAAATCCTCAATAAAATACTGGCAAACTGAATCCAGCAGCACATCAAAAAGATTATACACCATGATCAAGTGGGCTTCATCCCTGGGATGCAAGGCTGGTTCAACATATGCAAATCAATAAATGTAATCCAGCATATAAACAGAACCAAAGACAAAAACCACATGATTATCTCAATAGATGCAGAAAAGGCCTTTGACAAAATTCAACAACACTTCATGCTAAAAACTCTCAATAAATTAGGTATTGATGGGACATATCTCAAAATAGTAAGAGCTATCTATGACAAACCCACAGCCAATATCATACTGAATGGGCAAAAACTGGAGGCATTCCCTTTGAAAACTGGCACAAGACAGGGATGCCCTCTCTCACCACTCCTATTCAACATAGTGCTGGAAGTTCTGGCCAGGGCAATCAGGCAGGAGAAGGAAATAGAGGGTATTTAATTAGGAAAAGAGGAAGTCAAATTGTCCCTGTTTGCAGATGACATGATTGTATATCTAGAAAACCCCATTGTCTCAGCCCAAAATCTCCTTAAGCTGATTAGCAACTTCAGCAAAGTCTCAGGATACAAAATCAATGTACAAAAATCACAAGCATTCTTGTACACCAATCACAGACAAACAGAGAGCCAAATCATGAGTGAACTCCCATTCACAATTGCTTCAAAAAGAATAAAATACCTAGGAATCCAACTTACAAGGGATGTGAAGGACCTCTTCAAGGAGAACTACAAACCACTGCTCAACGAAATAAAAGAGGATACAAACAAATGGAAGAACATTCCATGCTCATGGGTTGGAAGAATCAATATCGTGAAAATGGCCATACTGCCCAAGGTAATTTATAGATTCAATGCCATCCCCATCAAGCTACCAATAACTTTCTTACAGAATTGGAAAAAACTACTTTAAAGTTCATATGGAACCAAAAAAGAGCCCGCATCGCCAAGTCAATCCTAAGCCAAAAGAACAAAGCTGGAGGCATCACGCTACCAGATTTCAAACTATACTACAAGGCTACAGTAACCAAAACAGCATGGTACTGGTACCACAACAGAGACATAGATCAATGGAACAGAACAGAGCCGTCAGAAACGATGCTGCATATCTACAACTATCTGATCTTTGACAAACCTGACAAAAACAAGCAATGGGGAAAGGATTCCCTATTTAATAAATGGTGCTGGGAAAACTGGCTAGCCATATGTAGAAAGCTGAAACTGGATCCCTTCCTCACACCTTATACAAAAATTAATTCAAGATGGATTAAAGACTTACATGTTAGACCCAAAATCATAAAAACCCTAGAAAAAAACCTAGGCAATACCATTCAGGACATAGGCATGGGCAAGGACTTCATGTCTGAAACACCAAAAGCAATGGCAACAAAAGCCAAAATTGACAAATGGGATCTAATTAAACTAAAGAGCTTCTGCACAGCAAAAGAAACTACCATCAGAGTGAACAGGCAACCTACAGAATGGGAGAAATTTTTTGCAACCTACTCATCTGACAAAGGGCTAATATCCAGAATCTACAATGAACTCAAACAAATTTACAAGAAAAAAACAAACAACCCCATCAAAAAGTGGGCAAAGGACATGAACAGACACTTCTCAAAAGAAGACATTTATGCAGCCAAAAAACACATGAAGAAATGCTCATCATCACTGGCCATCAGAGAAATGCAAATCAAAACCACAGTGAGATACCATCTCACACCAGTTAGAATGGCCATCATTAAAAAGTCAGGAAACAACAGGTGCTGGAGAGGATGTGGAGAAATAGGAACACTTTTACACTGTTGGTGGGACTGTAAACTAGTTCAACCATTGTGAAAGTCAGTGTGGCAATTCCTCAGGGATCTAGAACTAGAAATACTATTTGACCCAACCATCCCATTACTGGGTATATACCCAAAGGACTATAAATCATGCTGCTATAAAGACACATGCACACGTATGTTTATTGCGGCACTATTCACAATAGCAAAGAGTTGGAACCAAGCCAAATGTCCAACAATCATAGACTGGATTAAGAAAATGTGGCACATATACACCATGGAATACTATGCAGCCATAAAAAATGATGAGTTCATGTCCTTTGTAGGGACATGGATGAAACTGGAAAACATCATTCTCGGTAAACTATTGCAAGGACAAAAAACCAAACACCGCATGTTCTCACTCATAGGTGGGAATTGAACAATGAGAACTCATGGACACAGGAAGGGGAACATCACACTCCAGGGACGGTTGTGGGGTGGGAGGAAGGAGGAGGGACAGCATTAGGAGATATACCTAATGCTAAATGATGAGGTAATGGGTGCAGCAAAACAACATGGCACATGGATACATATGTAACAAACATGCACATTGTGCACATGTACCCTAAAACCTAAAGTATAATAATAAAAAAAACAGTGAAAAAAATACTCTAGATAATACTTAAAATTCATAATAATTTCAATATACCTACCAATAATTTAAAATATTTTGTAATTTATAACATGTTTTCACATACTCTTCTACCTTATTATCTCCATTTTATTAATGGGGAAGTTGCTGAAACTATTAAAGTTATATATATGTATTTTTGAGATGGAGTCTTGCTCTGTCTCCCATGCTGGAGTACAGTGGTACGATCCCAGCTCACTGCATCCTCTGCCTCCTGGGTTTAAGCAATTCTTCCTGCCTTAGCCTCCTGAGGGGCTTGAATTCCAGACAACTGCAACCTTACCCAGCTAATTTTTGTATTTTTAGTAGAAATGGGGTTTCATCATGTTGGCCAGGCTGGTCTTGAACTCCTGACCTCAGGTGATCCACCTGCCTCAGCCTCCCAAAATGTTGGGATTACAGGCATGAGCCACTGCTCCTGGCCTATACTTACCTTCTCTTAAAGGCATAACTTTTTTAAAAAGCTATAGTACCTTGAAAATGCTAATATGATGTTTGATTTCTTCTTCAAGACTCCTTGGAAAATGAAAAACATTCCCAGGCATATGGAAAAAGTATCAGCAGATTTCACTTATGAGTGGAACTCCTTCAAACACCACACAGTCCTCTAACATTTAAATAGCAGTCATCAATTTATATTAAATAACACTTAAGGCCCAAGTAAAACGAAATTATTAAAATGGTTTTAATTAAGCCCATCTTTACTAATTCATATAGTATTAAAACTAATTTAGCTCCCAATTAAAATAGCAATTGTATTCTACAATGATTTCTTTTCAAAACAATTTATTTAACTTAATAATAATTTGGAGAAACAGTCATATGCTGTACTAAAAAAGGTATTAAAATGGAGGAACAGTTACCCCTTTGGGAGAAGAAAGGAACATGTATTGATTATATACCCTTACCCCAAGAAAGTAATTTTCCATTGCTTGATATTTTTTCAGAAATTATTTGTCTTGTCATTTTTATGACATACAGAGGCTTAATGCAAACTGTCAAAAGAAACAATTCCACAAGAACACTGACTGCCTTTTTCCACTTTTCATCATAAACTGTTATTTGCCTCAACTAAATTAAATTTCTCTTGAGTTCATGAATCAGTCTAGGTGCTTCATTCTTTATTTGATTCAATGAAGAATGCCTATCTCCTCCATCAGTCCCCATAATTTGTTTGAAAAGGACTTTGCATAACAAATGAAAATAACTTTATTACTTGATCAGTAGAGGCAGTATTCAATTTATATAATAAAATTAAAGGTGAGAAAATAATTCTCTGCACACTCTCTATAGTGGCTTTCTCAATAGGAATCTTCAACCTTCAAACACCTTCACAGTAGCGATTTGGACATTTCTCACTCATGGATTTTAAGGTAATATTCTTTCCCTTAGTAATCATTATGACTTAATCCAAGATCTTTCTTCTCAATGTCGCGAACCGTTAGGAAGGCTACAGTTTGGAAAAAAAATTTATTTTGAAATGGAGAAAAAAAGCTTTATATAATGTAAAATTAAAAGCAATACTCAATATTGGTGTATCAAATGATTAATCATTTGGCACGTACCCACAATTAAAAATTTGAGAAAAAGCTCAATATATGATTAATTAGTACTTGCTATTCAAGACACTTTATAGAAATAAATGAAGATAACATTGCAATGAATATTTGGAATTACATAGATGATATTAAACAAAAAATAAGCTAAGAACATCCTGTTTGATTTTACTAAAATTTAGCTTCCAAATGAATGAAGGTTTTTTTTAATGGAAAGTCAATGATTCTTATAATTTACATCCAAAAACAATGAATAATAAATGATAATGATGATGTGGAACTGTCAAACAGCAGAGCTCTGGCTTTCTTTTTGACGCAGTTCCATTTTCTAAGCTTTCCAAAATAATAAAATGTACAAACTCGATAGGATGACTGAATACTCTAAGATGTAACAAAATACCCATGGCTGATTAAAGGCAAATTTGCTCTAATCATGTGTCTGCACTTATCAGAATGAAGTCTAAACAATATGCAGTATATCTCGACCAGAAAACAAATATGAAAAGCTCCACTACACATTGTGGCAGACGAGATTTTCTGAGTGGTAATTCTGATATTTGATGTATGCTCTTTATTCTTTCTAAATAACTTTGATTCTGTGCCAGCCAAGATATAGCCCTGAAAAAAAAAAATACTTCAAAGCACTAAAATGCTGAAAGAATCTTCAGTGTCAAGTAGAAAACAAAATTGTGTCCATATGCCTTACAAATAGTTTTTATTTCAAATCCATATAAAACAAAGTCTCAATCTTGTTAAACCTATGAGATGTGCAGGTATTTATTGGTGTTCTTTACTTTACATGTAATGCTAATTGATCACGTTTGATTAACTTTCAATACAATTTTTACATTGAAATGGAATTTAAATAAGTCATAGAAAGATCACCGATAGGGATTTGTCCTTTTCTTCCTTCACAATTAATTCAGATTTTTTAAAACCCAATTATCACATATTGCCAGTGAAATGAAGAAGATATTCAGGAAAGAATATAGGCAAATAATTGCTCTGGTTGCATGCTTAAAAAAAGATGAATTTGATATGTGTATGTCACTCTAAAAGGGATAGGAAATTGTTGAGAGAATTCCAACAAAAAATATGTTTTTACAATAATTTACTAGACATTCCAGTTAAACATATCTAAGATTCTATTTGTTTTGAAAATTATAACATATTTTATACTTCATTTGACTCATACATGCTTAACTTAAGAGAAAACCTCATGAGAGTTTTAAAAGTTGAACTCTGGTTGATGTAAGCCATAATATGTGTTCTTCTATGTGGCATCAATTTTCTAACCATTTAGAATACCTGAATACATATGAAATTGTGCTTTAGGTTGGAATTATTCCAATAGTTTTCTTAACTCCTCACTCTACACATAAAATCGTGACCATGGTTACATAATCTGAAGATTGTTACTAATAATCTCGAAAAAATAGCATGCCATATTAAGAAAGCTAAAAGTTGGGAAATATTAGGAAATATTATATAATATAATCCTTTATAAGATAAAATAATCCTTCCTGTACCCCTTCTTGTGATGTTTGGCCATATTGTTAATGTTATCATCACAGTAATACAGGACAGTTGGCCAAATACAATAATCCAGTGTTATTATTAGCTGTTAACAATTCCAGCGTGGTTTATGGCACAGTGTAAGATGAGAACACAAAAAGTGTTTGCTCTTGGATGAACCTGTGAGCCAGCCACAGAACAAATGGAGAAAGGACACTATTGGCAATCTACTTGTGGCCTGAGTTGCTCCCTTTTCTCTGTCCAAATATGAACGGGAATAAGTCCCACAGTTGAATATTTTAATATATTGGGTGCATAGAAGAAACAAGGAGAGAATTGAGGGGATAAAGCAAGCCACATCTGGCCTGTCAGTGCAACCTTACATCATGGCCAGCTCTACGGGCTCTATGATTTTCTCCTTGGAAAATCGTAAGGGTAAATAAAACAGAAGTGTAGTTTCAGGGGCCTGTCATCAAGTGATTTGGGATTCGTTTGCCTATTACTTGTTTCTGAAGGAGCAAATGGCAGTGGATAGGCACACATCAATTTTTGAGCACCTTGTGGCTGTAACATTGAAACTTAATCCAAAAAAGATGAGAACAAAATAAATCCAGGTGCTGTTGTTGGCATGGTAACACCTGGAAACTAGTCAAATCTGTATTAGTATATCAACTTTTGAAGGTCCATTTTCAGCTTTATAAACTCTAGATGGTGTATGTCTACCTTTTCTTCCATTCCTATCTCACACTCATAAAAATGAGGATGAGTTATGAAAAAATAACTTAAAATGTGTAAAGTGCTTTTAGCACTTAGGCGCTAAAACAGTCTTCAAATCTACACCAGATCCCACCCTCATTCCCAATTGACTTTTGATGATAAACAAACCGTTACGACATTTAGCTAATAAATTTTCACACCTCATGAATTTATGGTAGTGTGTACAATAAAAGTAATCTTTCAAAGCCAACCACTCTAAAACAAATGATGACACCAATTTTTGCTAATTCTTTGAATTTCTTTGTAAGGAAAACAACAGGGAATGCACGAAGAATACTTTCGGGTGATTTATTAATCCAGGTGCTTACTTACAAAAGAAGCAAAGTCAGCCAAAAAAAATGTTTGGTACTACTAATATATATAGAAGCGAGAAAGCAAAAGTAAACTAATTTAAGATAAACAGTATGCATACGTTTCTGAGATCTGCAGACAGCGCCTAGATACACAACAATTTTATAATATATTTTACACATATGTTCAGGACCCTTTTCCTGACTAGAAATAATCAAGTGTTTGCGGTAATCATAGTTTAACTGATAACCTAAAAGTTTTAAAATAATTTAAAATACACATTTATATCAGAAGTTAAAGAGTTGCTAAAGTGGTTCTAAAATAGTGTTTATATTTACTATATTCATATTTGACGGGGTTAAAATCCACATCGAAATCTTGTTTTGAATAAAAATTCCTATGACTTAGAGTTCAAAATCTAGTCTTAATTTTATTTTTATTTAACTATTATTCTACTATTTCATTTTCTGGAGTTCTTTTTTTTTCCATCTAATTTCATTTTCTTTATTGCTTTACTATGCCATTACTGACCAAACATTTGAAACTAGAAAACTTCACCCAATAAATATCAGGGCATTTTCATGCTAAAATGTAATATTCACCAAAAAGAAAATTGTTTAGAACCTTTACGTAAAGGTGAAATCTCCAGAGGCTTTAGAATGTCACTCTTATGGAATCAGACAGTGCAGATGGTTGACAAAGTTCTCATCAAACCTGGGTGCAAAACACCCTATGTAGCTGCATTTTTGCAAACAGCACACGTAAGTGGAAACAAAACAGCTCTATTATTTTAATTTTTGAATTCTTACTGATTATTTAGCAACATCAATGTTATAAATAACAAAGTGATATTATATTACTTGAATCAAGAAAAACACCTCAACTATATATCACTTTGGATTTTTGAAGTAATCATAGACTATTGTTTTAATTTCCAGAAATTGCATAAGTTCTTTAACTACTAAGATATGCTTTATGTATTCTCTAGAAACAATGAGGTTCAAATGGAATTCATTAAACTACTTGTATATAAAGCCTGTAATACCACAAATTTCTTTTAATAAATATATTAATCTTAAGTTAAAAATACTTGATTTAGTGTCTGTCTTCACCAAACACATCACTATGGCCCGAACAGGTATGATTTCTGTTCAGAATAGGATAGATTATTCTGCCTGAACTATATGATATTTTAAATTTTATGGCATATATGATATGATTCTCAATTCTATAGCTAAAGTTAAGGAATCTTGCCTCCAAATTGGAGTTTATTCATTCACAGAGGTGTTATTTGTTTTCATACGTGTCAAATAGTTAGATAGGGACTATGCTCATTTTATTTGATGGTTCTTGAAAGTACGTTCAAATGGTTGTCTACAGATGGGATACAATTCCAGAGAATTCATTTGCTGTTGAGCACAATTCTAATATTTCTTACTTAACGTGCAACTTATTTATTCCATCAGTATAACACATTGAATTGATTTATTCAGGAGAATTGAATTATATCTCATAACCCAGAATTTTTCAGCAACTACCCATGTAAGCTTTAAGTATGTTAGAGAAATAAATTTTACCTTAAAACATATATATCAAAACTGAACTTCTGTATTGCTCTAATTTTTTTTTATTCTGTGCATGTTAAGCTAAGCATAGAGCTTTTTTTTTGCTGTTTTTTTTTTGTTTTTTGTTTTTTTTCCTGAGACAGTCTGGCTGCAGTTGCCGAGGCTGAAGTGCAGGCTGGAGTGAAGTGGCACAATCATGGCTCCTGCAGCCTCCACCTACCAGGCTCACAGGATCCTCCCACCTGGGCCTCCTAATTAGCTAGGCTGGGACTACAGGCACATACCACCACTCCGGCTAATTTCATTTTTTTAAAAAAAATTTTTTGAGACAGTCTCCCTATGTTGCCTGGGCTGGTCTCGAACTCCTGGCCTCAAGCAATCCTCCTGCCTTGGCCTCCTGAGTAGCTGGGACGACAAGTACACGCCACCACACACAGCTAATTACATTTTTTTTTTTTTTTTTTTTTTTTTTGTCTATCCTGCCTCAGCCTCCTGAAGTCCTGGTATTACAGATGTGAGCCATCACCCAACTGGCCTTTTTTTTTTTTTTTTTTTTTTTACGTGTGAATTAGAAAATTAGGAAACAAAAATAAATTGGAAAAATACTCTAAAATTTATCAGACTGTATAATTTTCTAAAGTTGCTCTTGCTCAGAACTGGAAATAGCTGTGGCAAAATCAACACGTGGCAGAATAATCAGATGGAAGAAAGTGCCAACAGCTAGGCAGACTTAAAAGTTTTACCCCAAACACCTTTTTCTTTGTGGTCACCTACAGCTGGTACTGGTTAGCTTTCTGAGGGAGCCTGTCTGCCCACGGAGAGGACTAAACGCATCTGTAGGAAAGAGAAAGCCTAGCCAGAAAAGCCTTACGAGAGGCCGGGTGCAGTGGCTCACGCCTGTAATCTCTCCAACCCTTTGGTAGGCGGAGGTAGGTGGATCACCTGAGCTCAGGAGTTGAAGACCAGCCTGGACAACATGGCGAAACCCCTAAAACAAAAACAAAAACAAAAACAAAATATACATACACAAAACAAATTAGCTGGGCGTGGCGGCAGGTGCCTGTAATCCCAGCTACTCGGGAGGCTGAGGCAGGAGAAGCACTTGAACCCGGGAGGCAGAGGCTGCAGTGAGCCGAGATCGCACCACTGCACTCCAGCCTGGGTGACAAAGTGAGGCG
Source organism: Symphalangus syndactylus (assembly GCF_028878055.3). Classification (NCBI taxonomy): domain Eukaryota; kingdom Metazoa; phylum Chordata; class Mammalia; order Primates; family Hylobatidae; genus Symphalangus; species Symphalangus syndactylus. Next base: position 153,833,376 of record NC_072426.2, on the reverse strand, counting down.
GTCTCCAAAACCACCACCACCACCACCAACAACAACAACAAAAACACAAGAAAAGGAATAAAAGAAAAGCCTTACGAGAGAGTCAGGCAGAATTGGGGGATTTTACCACAAAAATGATTGCTAGTGAGACTCTCTCTTCTTAGAATTGATTTTGAGGTAACCTGGGGGCTCCTTGTCCAATAATGGCATCCCCTCATTAGAAAATACATTTATTCCTAGGATGTTTTCTCTGTTCAATTCATTTCTGGAGCTCCTCTTTGGGAACTGGCATCAGAGTCAATTTAGGACCCACATAAGAAAATTCGGTCTCATTAGTGTAAGGTCAAGCCTCATACACCAAAACACTGTAGCCTCTTGGGTCCCGTCAACTTTGACGATAAATGATGCCACATAGCTCTGAATCTCTTTGGCTCTGTTTATACTGGTTAGAAATTGAACATGTACAACAACTATTAGTGGTCAGGTAAGCAAAAATCTTTCCTTCGACATTTCACAATTGCTTAAGTGTCTTCAAACTGAAAATGTGACTCTTGTAACATTTTAAACTCATGGATTTATATTTTACAATTCTACGCATAATTTTAGCCATGCTGTAAAAACCATAAACATTATTTCCAATTTTAAATAATATAAATTATTACATTATGCAAGGAACTTCCCTATAATTGTGTGATGTGAAAATTAGCAATAATTATTTGCAACTCCATAATCTCACCAAATGGTGGCACATGTACCATGTTTTCTGTAGACTGAGACTTGCTGAGTTTCCTCCCCAGTACAACTTGGCATTAGTTGAGTGTTATAATATTTATTATATATTATGCTTGAGTGTTATAATATTTCCTTGCATTTTATAAAATCATTTGAACTCCTCTAAAGGTTTCAACATCAAATTTTATGTTTTATTTTAATCATCAATAACTATGTAGTTCTCACCTCTATTTGCATTTTGTAGTAAAATTTGAATTTTCTACAAAAGGATCTGCTCAGTATTAGCAAGGACACAATGACAGTCTTTCTGGCAGGGTAATGAACTTGAAAAATTAGCATTTTTTTCTCTATTGCAATGATATTATGTGTCTTCTAATTTATTCAACAATCATTTATTCATGAAATATTTACTGAGTACTTGCAACGTGTCAGGCGGTATGCTAGGCATCTGCAATAAAACTATAAACAAGACAGACACAGCCACCTACTTCACGGAACTACAGGAAAAAACAGACTGGTCAAGTAACGTTAAGCTCAAAAGTGCAAGAATCTATAGATGAATAAAATATAGGGGTATACCCTAGTTGGGCTTTGAAAGGTATGAGGAAAAGCTTGTTCTCTTCACCAGTCAGCTTTTACCTGTGACCTGGATTATGGCACCTGCTCTGCCTTTGGAAAAATGTTCAGTGTCATCTTGGCAATGTGATATTTCTTACACATGATGTTATTCACACTTCTCCCAGTTTACTTTCGCTGCTTTATTTTTGGCTAAGTTAGAAATGAAATTATATAGCTTGACAGCATCTCATAGTCACTCTATCAATCTTTTCAGTGGTATGGTACTTCATCATGTTCAGATATATATAATATAGTATAGTATAGTATAGTATAGTATAGTATAGTATAGTATAGTATAGTATAGTATAGTATAATATAGTATAATATATATATTATATATATCTGATAATATATAACTATTATACTTAGGGCATGCTTCATCCAGTACATGTTAAACATGGTTTAATGGAGTTGTTTTTTGTTTGTTTGTTTTTAGCGACTACATTGCACAATAAATCCCATGCTAGTTAATCCAAAATGATTAGTAAGAAAATCAGGTGAAGGAAATTAGAATGCAGGTGAGATAGTGACAATGTCTGGGTTTTTTGAGGTCTTTGATCTTAAGCAAGTAACAAGCTTTCTAAGTCTATGTTTTCTCATCTGTAAAATGGGGTTAAGAACCTGTACCCCTGGGGTAAATCTTATATATGAAAATCTCTCATATATATATTAAATATATACTTAGAAAACATTATCACATGTACATAACATGTACTGGATGAAGCATGCCCTAAAGATAATAGATTTTGGAACCCCAGATTTGGCTTTGGACAGGTTATTGAAATTAACGATTGATTTCAGTACTCTCATTTGTATTTTACACACTGTATTTTATACTGTATTCTCTCAATATTTCATAATGTTGGATTGGTTGAAATATCGAGTGGAAATAACTACAGAGGTATAAAACACACAGTTAGCACTTCATAAATGGTAACTAACCAACTCTATAATGTCACCACGGGTCCCTTCTTCCCCTTGCTTAGAACATTGCTTCTTCAATGCTGCAAGTCACTTTGAAGCAAACGTCCTTCATTTGTGGAAGAATCATCTGACTGTCTCCTTTAGTTATGTAGATGTGAAGCAATTGTGAAGCAATTAAAATCTTCTTTCTTTTTCCTTTTGGGTCTAGCCCACCAGAAGCCCAACCGTGTAGACATGAGGTTGTGTTTATGGTTGCACGTCCTTTGCTCTCTGGAAGCTTTGCTTTTGTCTTAAAGAAGAAGCTGGAGTTAAATTTGCCTGAGCATCAGTCTTCAGGGAGGAAAGCTTCATAAATCAACTCCTGTCTCTTTGATTTCAAAATGCTTAACCTTGCTTCCTCCATTGGTCTTGACAGAAGTGAATTGTTAGTAAAAGACAGGCAGAGTTTGTGAGAATATCCAAAAAAAAGAAAAAGAAAGACAGAAAGATCTCAGATCTCCCAGACCAGTGACCAATGACCAAGGTTCAGCATCCAGACAGAAAATGTGTCTGAAGAGAACCACTTCTGGAAACATCATGTATCCCCTCTAGAGGCGCCTTTGTCACTCTGGGTATGTCCCAGGGAAGTAGACTTGAGTGTGTTTCTGTGAAAGCTGTGTCACTGGGTGCTGCAGGATTGGCAGTCCAGGCTCACTGCCCTGGTATCAGGAGACTGTTGGACCATTCCATCTTTTTCAAATGGTGAAAAATAGGGCTGACCCTTTGAACTGGACGTGTACTTTGGAAATTTGGGTGGACACGAAAACTTTAGGAAAGCAAAGTCAGTTTGGTGGCTTGGAGAATTGGTGGGCTAAGCATGATTGTGTCAGAGGCATTTGAACCAGAGCAATTCCATCTTGAATAGAGGCTTGGTAAAATGAGGCTGAGACCTACTGGGCTGCATTCCCAGATGGTTAAGGCATTCTAAGTCACAGGATGTGATAGGAGGTTGGCACAAGACAGGTCATAAAGACCTTGCTGATAAAACAGATTGCAGTAAAGAAGCTGGCCAAAACCCACCAAAACCAAGATGGCAGTGAGAGTGACCTCTGGTTGTCCTCATTGCTGTACTCCAACCAGTGCCATGACAGTTTACAAATGCCATGGTAATGTCAGGAAGTTACCCTATATGGTCTAAAAAGGGGAGGCATGAATAACTCATACCTTGTTTAGCATATCATCAAAAAATAACTATAAAAATGGGCAACCAGAAGCTCTCGGGGCTGCTCTGCCTATGGAGTAGCCATTCTTTCATTCCTTTACTTTCCTAATAAACTTGCTTTCAATTTACTCTATGGACTCACCCTGAATTCTTTCTTGTGTGAGATCCAAGAACCTTCTCTTGGGGTCTGGATTGGGACCCCTTTCCTGTAACAATTGTGTTTTAACTAAGACAAAAAGAGTTATCTAATATTACCTGTTGGCTATTGTTTAAAGTATTCGTTCTCCATCAATGCTTTAACAGTTTTATATCCATTTATACAACAAAACCCAGAAAGTTACATTTGTTATTAATAGGAAAAATATTTTTTGATGACTTCCAATTATCGAAGATTTTTTTAAATACTTTGAATGCTTATAGGGCATTGAAAATCCTCACCACTTAACTTAGCCTTGAGAGAGTCTTCTTTAGGAGACATCTGGGCAAGATCCAAGCATAGATATATTTCATAGAACATGGAGGTAATTATAGATTTGTACATTATGGATGGAAATCAGTTTTTAAAATTCAGATATACTAGGAATGTAAGTGGTATTGCCATTTTTCCATATAGGACCATGTGGAGTTTTTTCCTGAGAATATAACACTATCTGTTATTGTTCAAGGTATACCATAAGTAAGAGAGCCTAAGCACAATTTTTTTTTAAATCCTAAAGTATTTATTCTGCCAACACTCCTAATTATCCACACTGTATTCAAGTTATCAGCATAAAAAAAGATTGTGAAGTTTTTTACCTGGATGTATTTCTAGACCAAATGATTCACCCCTATGTCCAGAAATTTGCAGAAGCCAGTAGGCATTTTATTTTTCTCATATGAAATTGGTGTGTTGAGAAGGAAACAATGAAATGTCATGCCCACCAGAGGGACTGATCCTGAAATCTGTGGAGCATTTCCAGAACATCTCAGCTTAATGTAGCTTCTTCCAAGTCCTTCTACTTGTCTTCACAGCTCTCTGAATGCCTTCACCCTCTTTCTGATCATCCTTACTCAGGCAGGCTCTCCCTCTTTCCTTTTCCTTTCTGCTCTGGTGTTTTGAGGGAGTAATAGTAATCACTCTACCTGTACCCTGATGTTAGCAAAAGGTTCTATTGGGACCAGCAGTTCTCTCCACACTTCAAGTGAATTTGAATGTTGTACATCTTCAATAGCCACTGGCTGCCTTGTCTAATATGTTCCCAAAGCCTTTTAACAATGAATCAACAAGGGGTGGCAGGAAAAGCCTGGGACTGACACAGGTGGGGGTGTCCCCAAAGGAATAGCTTGTGCTGCATTAAGTGGTGGTGGTTGTGGGGAGGGGAGGGCCCTGTTGGAGAAGGGACGGCACTGAGTTCACATAAGGGCTCCTGGACAAGACATATCTCTGCCAGTGATACACGGTCCACAAGCCTGGGACAAGAATCGCTGAGTCAGAATATATCCTCATCATCTCTCTTTTTACTACCATAATAGTAATTTGCCATCATCTAGTTCTTTTGTGGCATCGGCATATTCAAGGTCTCACAGCCACTATATTTCACATGACTTCCCTCAGCTCTGTCATTTTGCCTTTTCTAAAATAAAAGTTGGTTTCAAGTTCATTATGCTAACCACTTTAGGTCTTGGGCACATCTTCTCTGTCCTTGATTTAAACTGTCCTTAGAAAAGCCTCATATATCTGATTTATGTCTTTATATTACTAATAAATAAGTTAAATAAAGCTAGAATCACTGCCTTTTTTTGCACCCACCATTGGGCAATTTTTATGCAATTGAAATACTGCTTATTTCTATCTCACTGGCAGAGCACTGCATGACTCAGGTCTAAGGAAAGTACCTAAGGTATTAAAATCCAGAAAAATTACATCAAGGGCTGCAAAAATAAAATCTTTTCTAATACAGCTTGAAAATGGCAAAGAAATATAGAGTTTGAAGGTAGCCTTAGTTCTGTCTCTTGACAAATTTTGGTAAGCTCACTGTTACACCACGGAGAGCATCTTTCCAGATCTGCTGTCTCTGTCTCTAAATCATTCCATATGTCAAGATAAGCTTATCCATACATCACAAAACCACTCTGAAATATAGCTTACTCAGGGGAAAAAAGTGCTGTCTTAACGTATTATGTGATAATTAATCACACACAGTTCAGGAAGGTAAAGATTCTTTTGCAAAACAAGAACAATAAAATAAAGGGGTTAAGATCCAATAATAAATTGGTACTCTGAAGGAGTTTAGAGTCTTTATTTTTCTGATGTTTCTTAATCTAGAAGCCTAGAGGATACTTTTGTAATCACTAAAGGAATTTTATTCTTCCTACTAGAGCTGTTTCTCCAGGCAAAACAATTAGGTGATTAAAGAGGTTTACACAGAGCATCACTGTGGTGTACTAAGGATTTGTACTTGACATTACCAGTAAATGAAATTCACAGGGGAAAATCTCACTCATATGGGCTTTTATATAAAGGCAAAACAATTAGTCCATCAGTGTGGAGGAAGAGGAAAGGGAGAGAGTTAGTTGTACCAGATGTTGAGTAGCAAATTTTCCAGCTGATATATATATATATATATATATACATATACATATATTTCCAGTGGTTGCTTGGCAAACACATATCCTATTGTCAAAAAAAAAATGAAAGAAAAGAAAGGCTTTATTTTGCTTTCCACCAGCCCTTCTAACCTCCAGGGGAATAGCAGGAGAAACAACCATTATGGAAAAATATAAAACGTACCACTCCACACTTTCCAGGATAAGGACATATACTCATCACAACTATGGTTTGATTAATTCTTGATAGTCTTAAAATTGTGTGGACACTAACTCATTCTAGCTTTCCGAAAGTTAACGGTTCCTTCCTTATCATTAATATCATGTTTTCCTTTTATGGAATGCAAAGAAAACATACTGGCTGCATGTGAATGTGGATCCACATTCCCAACCTGCCATCTTCATCTTAACTCTTACAAAGCTGGGGCTTTGTTCCAAAATATTTTATCATATTCTTATATTATTGCTTGTATATATAATAATCATTTCCATCTTTTCTACTATAAAACCCTGGAGGGAGAGGAATATGTAAACAGCAGCAGAGTTCCTTTTAGATACTAGGCACTTGAGTGTGCTGAGAAAAAAAAAAAAAAGGATGAATGGCCTGATGATGTTTACTCAAAAGGGCAAAAATTGGCTTTTCAGTTATGCAAAGCAGGATTTCATTTAGCTGTCATCGTCGATTGATTGAAATCTATCCCTTAATTCTTTATATCTTGTCTTATATCTAAACGTTTCACTTGGTAAATGGTTGTCATTCAACATGTACTTCCCACAATAGGCATTCTAATCTGTAAACACCCCCACTTGGATTTGTTTCTCAGCACATACCTTATTATCCAGTAAACATCACTAATGTTCATGGTTAATTTCAACCTGCAACCTCATGAAATGGTATCAGGCATGTCACATATTAACATGTTGAAAAGTAAGAAGTTCTTAGTGCCTTAACTAGTTACCAGTTAAAGGAGGCTACTAGCTGTTTAACAAATTAACCAAACTAACTTCCCGTGTCATACTGATTCCATGCCAGCTGCAGTAGAGTTAGGCATGGGAAGTTAATGCTCTAAAAGCTGCCCTTGCAAGTTCCAGGACCATCGGGGATAGTACTGCAACTGTGGAAACTTCTTAGAGTAGAAGCAGGGCTCATGGGGTCCTGCATTGTCGGGCTCCTCCCGCAGTGCCTCAGATCTCTTGGTCTGATCCGGGAACAAGAAACATGTGGGTCCAGCCAGGAGCAGAGAGCCATTCAAATGAGTCAGCTGGTGTGTGGAAGATCAGTGCTTGCATCTTTGAATTTTGCTCTGCCCACCTGCCTCCTGCAAAAGGCAGAGATCAGAGGCTCCGCAGGATCAGTGAAGAGCATCTCACACTGCGGGGAAGTCAGAGTCTCGGGGAGGGCCCGTGGTAGGGTAGCCCCTTAAAACAGACAGATGCTCCGGAGGAGGGAACGCAAAAGTGTGAGGTGTTGACTCTCCTTTGTTGTTTAAAGAGGAATTTGGTAACATATACATAGTTTGGAAAGTTAATAAATTAACCTACTATTATTATTTATTTTAGAGACAGACTGTCTCTCTGTCACCCAAGCTGGAGTGCAGTGTCACGAACATAGGTTGCTACAGACTCCATCTCCTGGGCTCAAGTGATCCTCCCATCTCAGCCTCCTGAGTAGCTGGGACTACAGGTGCGCCACAGTGCCTGACTAATATATATATATACACACACACACACACACACACACACACACGGGTCTCTCTATGTTGCCCAGACTGGTCCCAAACTGCTAAACTCAAGCAATCCTCCTGCCTCAGCCTCCCAAAGTGCTGTGATTACAAGTGTGAGCCATTGTCCTTTGCCTGACCCTCTATTATTGAGAAAGTACCTTGGAGGGTCACTTGGTTGAATACTATGTGACCGCATGGATTCAAACCCCAGCTCTGTTACGTGTGGGCTGCGTGGCCAACCCAAGGCCCTTCTCCACACTACAGTTTCTTCATCTGCAAAACGGATATCACGATAGCACCTGCCTCACAGAGCTGTTGTGACTATTAAGTCAAAGTTTCTAGATTACATGGAACTATTAGTATATTATCACCACCACCATTTTTGTAGGAACAAATGTAAAAGGAAGTAAATGACAATGATAAATTACAGAAGTAAAGCTTTACAGATAAAAGAGCTTGAGGTCTAGCAAACGTTTCCAGGCTCCTAACATGTTAGAAATCACTCAACAGTATTCCCAGGGGTTTTACGCGAATGGCTTTTGGACCTTCATCAAGTGAAATGACAACAATTCCTAACACTGTGCATTGCCCCTCCACTATGAAGTAGAAAGTGTTCATCTGAAAGGGCTGGGAGGATGAGCTGGGTCTTTGTTTCAAAAAGGATTCTGTTACATAAAGGGTTGAATCAAAAAGAAACATACTATGCACTTCTCTTTAAAGAGATTTTTAAATTATCAAAGATTTCAAACATTTATTTTTTTTATTTTTTTATTTATTTTTATTTTTTATTTATTTATTTATTTATTTATTTATTTATTTTTATTATACTTCAGGGTTTTAGGGTACATGTGCACAATGTGCAGGTTTGTTACATATGTATCCATGTGCCATGTTGATTTCAAACATTTATAAAGGTAGAAAGAATAGTAATGAACCCTGAACTCTGTGCACCCATCGCCTAACATGAATAATAATCACTCATGGCCAATCCGGTTTTCTTTCATTTATATCTATCCTTGTCTCTTTTCCAAAAAAGTACTTGCAGTATGCATTCCTAAATGAAAGGCTCTTAAAAATATAAACACATTACCACTAAAACACTTATAATTAATTATTACTTAACACTAACAAATATGTGGACATTTAAAAAATATATATTTACATATATATGTATTTTACAATTATAATTTTTGTTTTTTAAATTTTATTTAATGTTTTTATTATTTCTTTTTGGTAATGGCTTACAACATGCATAATGCTGACTAATATATATATATACGTACACACACACACGTGTATACACATACATACAAATATATATTTTTAACTTTATATGTTATATAAATGTACTAAGTAATTACATATTTATTAGTAGCACATGCACAAACAGTGTTTTACCAATACCAAACTGTGATCCTTTTTTTTGGTTATTATTTTGGATTCATGGGTGCATGTGCCGGTTTGATTACATGTGTATATTGCATGATGCTGAGGTTTGGGCTTCTAATGATCCTGTCACACAAACAGTTAACACAGTACCCAATAGGTAGGTTTCCAACTCTTCCTAGTCTCCCTCCCATCCCTCTCTAGAGTCCCCAGTGCCTACTGTTTCCATCTTTATATCCATGTGTACCTAATGTTTAGCTGCCACTTACATGCGGTATTTGGTAAAACTCTCTTTTTTAAATGGGAGAAATGGGGTGCCTTCTTACCCCCTGCTTGCCAACCCTTTACACTTAATTAGCTCCTGCTATTTTCAGATATATTGAGGTGGTTAGTATATATCAACATAAAATATTTGACCTCCTTGGAAGGAACAGAGAGTGCAGGTCCAAAGGATAGAAGATAAAAACAAAAACAAAACAAAACAAAAAAACAAAACACCAGCCTAGTTGTGGGACAGAGAAAGCAAGGCAAAGGGAAGGAAGAAGTACAGGGTTGTGGCAGAGATGGGGCTGTGCGCAGAGGTCAGGCAGTGGGCTGGCAGGGGTGTCACTTCCCGATGACCTAAGCAACTGAACTGAGTCTGGCTTCGAGAGAAATGATCAGTGTTTGACTGGGAAACAACTCGTAAGAATTTTCTGGGCAAGAAGACAGGTGTTGTTATTGTCATTTTGTGGAGAATATGACAAAAAGTAATGGTATGTCACCACCAAATGTGAAATTGTATGATTTTTTTATTAGAGGATTTCTGAGGGAATAAAATAGCGCTGTATTATACACAGAATGAAGATTTAACAAGATTATTAGTATGCATACCATATGCAAATGTGTATAAACATTTACACATATATAGAATTAAACAGACTTGATTTCAAATCCTTGCTTCCTTAATTCCTATATAATTGAGCAAGTGATTTTCCCTCATTGAGCCCCAGTTTCCTCAACTAAAAAATGGGAATAGTGACAAGTCTATAAGGTTACTGTGAGACTTGGATGAGATAAAAACACGCTAAGTACTTAGTTCAGTGTCTGGTTCAGATACTAAGGCATATACTTGTCACAAAGCAGCAACAATATCAGAAGCAGAGATGGTCGTATTATTAACATTTCTCTACCTTCTAGCCAGCTTTTCTTTGCCTGGATACCATTTCAGAACAGAGAAATGCAGGGACAGGGCAAGCAAATGGATAGGAGAAACAGCCAGTGATTGCAAGAAGGTGACTGGGGCCTGGTGCAAGGGCTTAGAATGAGTAAAGGGATGTGACAACTATGCGGGCACTGACCTTCAGTTGGTGCTTAATCTCACGTCTTTAGGATAAAAAACAAAAACTAAAATAATACTAAACAATTTAAAAAGAAAAAAGAATTCCCACAAATTAGGTTTGGGGAAAAGTGAAGACAAACTAGAGAAATACATTTGGTTGAAGACAACTTTGCTAAAAGTAGGCTCCAAAGATGAATTGGAGAGGAAATGTCACAAGATGTGAATGGACAATTTGTTGAGCATGCTTTCTAGAAAAACAGTAATTTAACTTCAGATAAGTTCACTAAATAGAATACCGTATTCCTTGAAACTGAAGTCTTTGAAAGATATATATATATATATATATATGGCACTTATGTCGTCATTTTGCTAAAACACAGGAAAGATGGGGCAAGTTGAGGTATTTCTCACATTGGGTGATTAGGATCACCTAATGCAGCGGTTTTCTTTTTGCTCATAATATTGTTCTCATTTAGAAAAAAAGATGAATTTCAAAAGATCAGGAAAATGGTACTTCAAAAATGCATCATTTTTCAGGGGTTCCATTTACAACCTGTTAAACTTTGAGAGAGAACCATTGAAAAGAAAATATGAACACGCTTTAATAGTTCATTAAAGCTCAGAGACTGGCTGAAAGATCTATTCATAGTATAGTACTCATAATATCAAGAAGTGGAAGAGAAAAAATGCAAGGACCTTGAAAAACCTCAACTAAATTGAGAATATCACTTTGGTGTCTCCTTCACAGAGATTGCAATGCTTTTGTGTCTTTCCTTCTTTCTTTTTAATATATGCCTCAAGTTCTAAACAAAATGTAAAATGGCTCTTTTATCACGTTTTTAAAGGGAGGGAGATTGAATTCTTTGGTGAAAACAGTTCAATATAATGCCCATAGACTAATATTAATTGCTAATTTTAGGCAAAATGGCACACCAAATTAATTACTGATGAGGTATTTTAGTGGAAATATGCCGGGAATCAGATTGTTTGGGGGCGAAGTGGCTCTGTAATAAATATTTAACACACTGTGGGATATTCTGGTTGCCCTGATCAGCCATTCATTTCCTTTGATCCCTGGAAACTATTTTTTGTTGCAGTCAACTGTAACTGATTACAGATGGCTATTTTTTTTTTTTGCAAACCAGCCACTTAATGTACAGTTTCCCATTTCTTCACTTGCTTTTCATCTGATTGTACCTCTAACATAGAAAGCAATAAGACATAGTACCTGAGTTTGTTGCCAGGTGCAATCCGCTAATCATTTAATGCTTTTGATTTGAATCTAATCTGCGTGATGTTTCTAACTATTTATTTAAAATCAGACATTTCTGTAGTGAAAAATCACTTAGAATCTAGTTTGTAAGCAGTGAGAAACTGTAAGAACATTTTTTCCCATTAACAAGTATGTTGTTCCATTTAAGTACAGTATTTTCTTAACCAATATCATGATGGTTTCCTTGAAGTATTATCTGATCTTGAAGTCTTCTCCTAAGTTTTCTTTTTCTACTGAAAAACCTGGGATTTCAGAATAGTGGTATGAGCTTGATAAATAATGATTTTAGTCTGAATCAGAGTTTATCAGCATAATATATTAATTTTCAAAATATGCATCCCTAACATTTTTATTTTATAATGTCCATTATGACTAGAATTTTTAAATAGCAGAAATTGTAGAGTAGCTTTTAAAACTGAATAGAAAATCACTGAGTGATTTTTTCTTTTTACACAATGCCATAGATTACAAAATCAAATCATATAATCTTCTTCCAAGCACAAATTCAAATTAATTTTTAGACTCGCTAATGCTTTTAAGAATTCGGGAGAAATGTTGAATTCATGTGCTAAACCCAAATGAATAACTTGTAAAGACAGTGTTAACATAATCTTTTTGACTTGCATTGTCCAATACTAGCCACTAGCCACATGTGGCAACTCAATTAAATTTAAATTAGTTAAGTGAAACTGAAAATTTAATTATTTGGTTGCACAAGTCACATTTAAACACTCAGTAGCCGCAGGTTATGGCGGTTGGTGTATTAGACAGTACAGGACTATAGAACATTTTTGTCATTGCAGGAAGCTCTGAGGATACACCTGTTCTAGATTTACTTCTCTAATCTCTGGATTTGGGTATACATTAATCTAACAATGTAACATGTAAAAAGAAAAGTTACCATTTATTGAGGACCTATCTGCTAAGCACTATACTTCGTGTCCATAATAATGTAAAGCCAACGTGATGACCAATTAGACAATTTGCTTAAAAACTGACATAGAGCAAAAGATGATCTCATTCTGATAATTACAAATACTTTTAATAATCTTTAAAAAGAACTTACTGAAAAACATAATTTTCAGTATCAAAATAATCATGTTAAACCTAGCCAACTACAAACAGGCTATGATAATCTCTTATCTATATATGTATATCCAAAGCGCTGGGATTAAAGACATGAGCCAGGGGTTGGATTTTTATCTGCTGTGCATCAATTTGTGTTTTCACAAACCAACTTAGACGTAGTTTTTTGTAAATGAGGATTGTTGCATTAAGTGTTCTCCTTCACATATCTTTACATCTTGTCCCTACATACCTCCTCATAAACAATAAACAACACGTGAAGTAAATTTTCAAGGCCACGTTGTAAATTACACTAATTATCTTAGATACTTTATTTCTGGAATGTTATATTTAATATCTCACAGTATTTTTTAAAACCTAATTATGTTCAATTTATAAGAATTTATTTACTGCGTAAGAATGTTTAACAGGCTTAATTGATGAGGGCCTCTATATTCGTGCAAGCCCTCACTGTATGAATTCACAGTCCCTGTGAATCGCACCTCGTGGAGGTACGCAGTGCAAAATTGGCACAGCTGCACAACTCTGCTCAGTCATTGAAAGCACACCATGTTTTCCTTTGACTTTATTTCATGAATGTTTCTGACACATATATAGCATGTCCTGTACCAAATGACAAGAACAAAACATGTTCACCAATGAGAGAATACTAGCATTTGGACTTGAAACTAAAAGCCATTGGCAGGTGCACTTCTATGCCTGGGATCTCCCTGCACTTCACTGAATATTCTGGAATACCTAAAAGCAACCCTAATTATTAATTCATCAATTTAATCATTTAAAAATATATGTGTACCGAAGAGATAGCAGATCTTAGTCTAGGAATATAAAGAATAAAACAGTCCTTACCTGAAGGTTTTTAGATTGGAGAAAAACAGACACGGAGGAAGTAATTAAAATATGTTATTATAACTGCCACCAAATGGACATGCACAAGGTATCATGGAGGTACAGTGGATAATTATGTAAACCATCCTTGGGTATCAGTGAAGGCTTCTTAGGGGAATATTGCCTTAGGGAAATTTTAAAGTTTGGGCAGGATTTAGCCAGGTAAAGCAGAACTAAAGAAAAGCACTCTAGATAGATATTTAAGAAGACACAGAAGGACAACCCAGGAGTGTTTTTCAAGGTTATTCTATAGACTACAATAAATCACAGTAATTATTAATAATTGTCTCACTTACATGGCAAAAAGTCCTATTGTCTCATCAATATCCATTCTTCTCCTTCTTTAAAAATGAAATCCCAGCATTTTAGCTGGGCAGTTGGCTGACCATCTAAAGACTGTATTTCTTAGTCTCCCTTGCAATTAGGCATGGGAATATAACTAAGTCCCAGCCAGGGATATAGGAGCAGAAGGAAATTTATAATTTGTTTTTTTATTTTTATTTTTTGAAAATTTCATAAAATCTAGCTCCCAGAAGAATGAATTTGTGATTTCTAAGCTCTGTCTTCAAAGGAAACTGGAATGACTTCTATTCTATCTTTAAAGCTATCTGAAATATAGACGGATGATAACTGGAGCAGCCATCTTAGAATTACAAGATTAAAGTTGCATGTTGAGAATGACTGAGCCACAGGATAGGAGAGCCTGGGTCCCTGATACCACAGAGACACCCTAGCAGCACCAGACTGCTTAAACTTGGAATATTATGGGAGAGAATAAATGAATTCGCAACTTGCTTATGTCACTATTATTTTTAGACCTTTGCTAGAGCAATCATCTTTGTTAAATGTCAAGAAAAAACATTTTTAACAATAATTTACTTTTATCTTTACATTATTCTTGTTATTTGACGAGAACTCCTGATGTACCTCGAGAATAGAATCTCTATTGCCTGGACACATGACTTTGGGATTTGAAAGGTGACCCTAAATAAGTTTTTGGATGATGATAAGTCTATGTTAGCTATCTGTTACACTTTTTGAACAAAGATTTATGTCCATAGATTCTGGGGCATAAAACAGTTAATTTCATAGATCTTTTAAAAATAAATTGCTAGTGTAAATTTATTTAGTGACTTAATCCAGCCATATATTTTATTACTTATTTTTAACATATTTGCATGTATTATCTTGAAATATCCTATGGAGACATTTTCATAAAGGTACAAGTTGATTCACTTTTCTTTCTCTTTGTACACAAAAATTAATATTCTGCTATTCTTTGAAAATGAAAACAAAGTTACAGATAAAGTATACTGTAATACAGCTAAAAATACTGTTTGCAAAGGAACCACGTATGATGTATTCTTAATTAGGAAGGCAATACATTTTAATGTCATAAATGCCACATTTTATAGTTCCAAATACAATGTGTTTGATGTATTACTAATTTTGCCTGAAAAATTAAAACGTCAAACTTTATGATTGTGCATGCAAAACTATGAACACTATATCATATCAAAATAACTTAACTCAGAATGTGAACAAATTATAGTTCTTTAGTACAAGCTGAAATTTAACTAGTTGGTATTCAAAAGACATCAAGTAAACCATCTGCTTGTAAAGACTGTGCATCCTTCACCCTTAAGCTATGTAAACTAAAGCACTACTTTGAATTTTTAATTATTAGGTATTTTTTATCAATCAATAAAACATTGACTTCACTGAATATCACTTTTAATGTCAACATATAGCATTCTTGTAGTAAAATGATAATGACTAATAATTAATGATAATTGATGACAAAATAACTGTTTGCTCTCGTTTCTTATATCCTCATACAGTTTATATAATACTTATACACCTGACAATATAAAACTTTTTTCTTAGAAGCCATTTAATATTCTGATATTTCCATTGACTTCATCTCAATCATAGAAATAAAATTTGGTGCCAGCTGATAAAACATCACAAAACTAGAACCAGAGATATTGCCTACTCTTTGGTGAGCCATAGTTCAGTATTAAGCATCACTTTCTAGACCAAACAGAAATCCTGGATGATAAGATTTTTGCTTTAATTGTACATTATAAATCTAAATGTTATTCCATCTCTGTGATTCTGTGATGACAGAAAGGACAAAGCTTAAAAGGCTGGAACAATCCTAGATATCCTTATTCGGAGGCTAAAATGAAAGGTATTCTCTAATCGAAGGCACCACAATGAGCTGAACAATAAGCTAAACTTATTCCCTAAAAGAACTCTCCAGCCACTCAGACATAAAAAGCCTGATTCTTTCTCCCAGGGACTCACTCACATTCAAATCTTCCTCCTGAGGTTGAATAATATTCACAATATCTTTATATTTCCATACCTGAGGAACTAACGTAGGTCTGTTGTGCCAAAAAATGTACATTCAGGACTTCTCAGAGACATTCTATGTGGCTTATTGCCTTTTTTTCTTTTTTTGAAGTCAGAATCATATCTACAGCAAATTCAACATCAAATGACAAGCCAGAATGATCAACGCTGCTCATAACAAATCCACCCTTCCAGCCCTTAAGCATTATGTGCTACAACACAGGAGTGTTGCAGTCGATGTATTTGAACTAGAGAGGAAGGTATAATACCTAAGCAAGCATTCTGGGATGAGCTGAGGGATGACTGTAAACAGAGATGGCATCAGACATGCTATAAAGCACACATTCAAATATGACATAGCAGAGCTGTGAAGTGCCAGCCATCAACCACACAGGCAGCCTCCTGCTCTGACAATTGGGATGGAAGTCTCTCAGAGTCACAGGCGGTTATTAGTTTTGAAACTTTAGCTGTAGTTGCAATAAGTAGCCCTTACATAAAGGAAGAGTAGAGAGAACTCTACTCTACATTAGGTCAGCCTAACAGTGTTTTCAGAAACAGCGCTTACAAACTACGAGTCCAAAGAAAAAGATACTTGATTTCATATAAGAATGCTAAAGGCTGGGTGCGGTGGCTCACGCCTGTAATCCCAGCACTTTGGGAGGCCGAGGCGGGTGGATCATGAGGTCAGGAGATCGAGACCATCCTGGCTAACACGGTGAAACCCCGTTTCTACTAAAAATACAAAAAATTAGCCGGGCGTGGTGGCGGGCGCCTGTAGTCCCAGCTACTCGGGAGGCTGAGGCAGGAGAATGGCGTGAACCCGGGAGGCGGAGCTTGCAGTGAGCTGAGATCACACCACTGCACTCCAGCCTGGGCTACAGAGCAAGGCTCCATCTCAAAAAAAAAAAAAAAAAAAAAGAAAAAAAAGAAAAGAATGCTAAAGGATCACTGAACATCTCTGTAAACTACAATTTAAATCATGTGTTGCTCATTGGAAATACCATGTGCTGACAGGACTCTGGTTAGAAATAAACATTCATTCTAGATCATATCCCCAGGTCGGTATAGAAAGGCATCCATTTGTTGAAATTCCCCCTCACTTTGTTTCTTAAAGACAAATAGAATGAAAAATACGACACAAATAATCCTCCCGCGAAAGAATCTTAATCCTTAGGCAACTTCATAGCATCAATTAGTTTGGCAGTTAAATGTAAATTACTCAATGGAAATGGAGTATTAGGACATACTTTTTAAATAGTGAAGAGCCCTTGATTCAGATTTTGTAAACTAAAGGAAGAAATGTCAGTTTAGCACCCTTAATTCAGTTCAGTAAACATTTACTGAAGCTGTAATATTTGCCAGGCACTGCATCGGGCAATCGGAGTTTGAAGATAAATTATGTACAGCGTTAGTTTATTTTAAACATCTTTCCAAATCCATCCAAATAAATTAACATATGGTTTGTTTCAGTATAAGTAAAACTCTCCCCAAAATGTACTGGAATATTTAACAATTCAATCAATCTGAAGCTAAATTATATAAAAACATATGTGTATACGTGCGTATTCATAATTGTGTGCGTTCACCTACTTTGAGTCCCAATGCTTTGCAGAAAGCCTGAGCAGGTGTAAAAATCATCCTTCCATTTGAACCAAGGCATTTTTTCCATTGCATTAATTTTTCACCAATGTATTCTATATTGCAATTTTTAAAGGATTATCAGAAGTGATTCTGGGGTCCCTAGTGTTACAAACATGAAGAATTTTCTTAATCCTAGTTGTGGGATAAGGTGTAAGGTGATATAGACAGACTATTACAGAGAGTAAACATGGGGTGACATAAAGAGGCAGGAGGTTCTAAGGCCAACCTGATCCGTTCAGGTATCCTGATTCCCAGGTCTCGTATCTCTTATACGGCCACCCCCTCTCTGGCTTAGCTCTTCCTATTTGGGGTCAGAGAGAGCAGAATTTTAGGCCTGTTTAATTCCTTACTATTTGCGCAACCTTGGAAAATGTAATTACCTAACCTTTCAACTTTAAGTTTTCTTATTACCATCTCTGCTGTTTTCTTATACTGGTATTGTCATTAACATCCACACTACCCTCACAGTCATCTGCTTCACCTGTTTTCGTATTTATGTAGTCATTTATTTCAGGAACACCGTAACAAAATACTATTTTACCAAGTGAATAAATTGATAAAAAACAAATGTCTATGATATGCCAACAAGATATTTTCTACAAAGGCAAGCATAGATCTTTCAAGAAAGCAACAAGGTTAGAGCACACACCTTGTGCAGAGCAGACAAATGTCTTGGTCTTTCCAGCTCCTGCTGTAGCAAAAGATGGAGAAAAATGCCCAGGCTGGGTTTTGTGGCTCATGCCTGTAATTATAGCACTTTGGGAGGCTGAGGAGTGAGGATTGCTTGAGGCCAGGAATTTGAGACCAGCCTGGTCATAGTAAGACCTCATCTCTCAAAAAAAAAAAAAAAAAAAAAAATTGCCAGCCATGCTAGTGTAGGCCTGTAGTCCCAACACTTTGGGAGACTGAGATGAGAGGACTGCTTGAGTCCAGGAGTTGGAGGCTGCAGTGAGACATGATTGCGCTACTGCACTCCAGCCTAGGAGACAGAGTGAGACCCCATCTCTAAAACACAAACAAACAAATACTCCAGTGCCCCTAGAGAAGCATAGAACATGGGATTTTGAAGTAAAAACATTTCTGATCTTCTAAAATGTCTGAGAGAGCCTAGCTCCTGAGAGAGCCAAATTGTTCTGCATGTTGTATTCCTTGTATTCACAAAGTCAATGCCTCAGATATATTACAACAGAAGAGCGGTCTTTTTATTTAGGCCCCTTATGGCCTTCTATAACAGTTAAATAACTAGAGTTCTTACTGAGGTCTAATACCCTCCTGCTGTTATTTAATACAAGAATGATTTTCCTTACACATCGTTGGAAATATTATCATGCTACACTAGAGTTAATTTTATTTCCCCAGGGTCAGAAATATAGAACACGTGGTGTTCTACCACCTGTTAATAATACAAAAATGCTATTTTCTTTTTTATTTTATTTTATTTTTTTTTTTGAGACAGAGCCTCGCTGTTGCCCAGGCTGGAGTGCAGTGGCGCGATCTCGGCTCACTGCAAGCTCCGCCTCCCGGGTTCACGCCATTCTCCTGCCTCAGCCTCCCATGTAGCTGGGACTACAGGCGCCCGCCACCTCGCCCGGCTAATTTTTTGTATTTTTAGTAGAGACAGGGTTTCACTGTGTTAGCCAGGATGGTCTCGATCTCCTGGCCTCGTGATCCACCCGCCTCGGCCTCCCAAAGTGCTGAGCTTACAGGCGTGAGCCACTGCACGCGGCCCAAAAATGCTATTTTCTTTTGGCTACTTATTGTTACACAAAGAAAAGATTTAAAACTTCAGAAAAAAAGCACAAAATATGGTAAGGTAAAAGTAAACAAATATGAAAGATTCTGATCTAAACATTTCTAGTAGAAAAT
This sequence comes from Symphalangus syndactylus, assembly GCF_028878055.3. Lineage (NCBI taxonomy): Eukaryota > Metazoa > Chordata > Mammalia > Primates > Hylobatidae > Symphalangus > Symphalangus syndactylus. The sequence continues at coordinate 153,813,793 of NC_072426.2, read as the reverse complement.
GCTTGTAAATATGAACATAAAAGGCCAATTGCTTTATAATAATTTGTCTATGAATTTCCTGCCTGATGGATGATCATCCACTTGATGGCAAGGGCGTTTTGTCTTACTCATTTTCTATCTTCAGCACACCACACAGTTTCTAATATAATTCCTAAAATATATGTGTTGAATCCATTAACAAATGAATGAAAAAATACAAATTTAAGATTTTCTAAAAATGAGGATGAAAATCCAAAGCCTTTGTTTCATAGAATTTATTTTGAGATTAGAATGATGGTTGGTTCTAGGACATGCCCATCTCCCACCTTTGATATAATCTGTGGATTGCCCACATTAATCACTCTGGTGAAAAGGCATTGAAGGCAAATATTCAATGAGATCTGATGGAAAATGAGACCCGATGGTGATAACAACCAAATCATTTACTGTTAGAATTTTAATCCTATTAGTTAAATGGATGGATGTTAGAATGGACAAGTGATCATGAAAGAATGTTCCCGGCAGCACTGTATCATTAAGTAATTACTTCCATAGCTTATACTAATTCTAGATAAATTGATACTACTATGGAATACATTGTGCTGCCCCCACCCCACCCAGATTTTATATGTTGAAGCCCTAATCCCCAGTGTGATGGTGTCTGGAGATACAGCCATTGAGAGGTAATTAGGTCATGAAGGTGAATCCCTTATGATGGGATTAGGGCCCTTACAAGAAGATCTCTCTCTTTCTCTCTCTCTGCCATAAGAGGACATAGCAATAAAACTGCCATCCGCAACTCAGGAAGAGGGCCATCATTGGGAACCAAACCAGCTAGCACCTTGATCTTACACTTCCCAGCCTCCAGAATGGTAAGAAATAAATGTCTTTTGCTTAAGTCACATAGTCGATGATATTTTTTATAGCAGCCTGAGCAGACTAAGACAGATACCTAGCAGAATTCAGATAGAATGACTAGCTTAGCCTAATCAAGCAGTTAGTCAGGTGAGGATGCAATTAGTTGAGGATGCAATTAGTTAGGCGAGGCCTGGATCTGGGCACATGCCTCGGAGGAAGAGATGAGGATCATTCATGGTTGGTCCCGAGTACCCCACAATGAAAGAATCACATGTGAAGAAATAGGAGACACATCGTAAAAATAAATAAAATCAATATATATAATATTATAGATAATAATTATATTTATAATGTTATATAGATAATTTTCTTTGGTTTTAGGAAACAATCTGTTTTTGGTTTTACCACCTCGCTATTTTAAAATCCACATTTTCTCATGCACAATTGATGTTGGCTCTCCCCAGAGGTGTTGTGAAAATGGACTTACTTCAATTCAATGAATCTAAAGGTATCAAGGGCATTGAATATTTAGGGTCGAGAATTAGTATCCTATTCTCTTACATGTTGCGGAGACTGAAAATCCATTATTTATGTTCTTTTGAACCATGAGATGTCTTTTGAACCATGGGTTTCTTTAACTCGGAAAACAAGCTTTTTAATTTAGAATACTACAGCTTGGAGATACGTATACAGGATGTACACATCTTCATGGGATAGGAGAGCATGCATTACAATGTAGGAGTGTTTCACCACCTGGGGAGATGCTGGCCTTAAACCCCTGGAAGAACGCCTCCAGACAGAAGGAACCTGGGTCACATCCCTTCTAGAACATGAGGCTTCTTGGGGTTCTGTAAACAAATTACAGGTACTCCAAACTAAAGAGGCTTTTTCTTTTTTGTTCAGTATTAACTTTCTGCAAAGTTAACTTTGCAGAAAGTTAATACCGGCAATAGGAAAAAAAAGATCAAAGAAAAATATATTTCCAAAGATGAATGACCGTAATAGTGAGAATCTGAAGGTCGCATTACAAAAAATTACTGTGAAGTGTTGCAAAATATGAAGTTTATTTTTTTTTCACCAAATGAAGTGGTGCAGGTAACTCTAATTTTATTTTCAAGACAATTGGGAGGTAAATATAGGTAAACAGAGAAGGAGGCAGAATCAGCAACTTAGGGAAATGTCATTTTCACTTGGTTTGACTAATGTTCCTAGTCAAGCTAGAGAAGCATTTATATTAAACTATCACTATTAAGGAGACGGTGTGACAATGGGAAAATCACAGTTGCTTCCACAGTCTCTTCGGAAATGCGTTTGTAATACAGAAGGCAAGTGTGAATTCAATCCAAAGACATTAAATCTCAATAGGCAATGGGAAAATCTAATGTTTTCAATTTGAAGAAAATAACATATTTGCCCCATATATGTATGTGCATCTTTTTCCTGCATAGGAATTGGGAAAGAGCATTTGCAAATAATTACCCAAAGTTTATTGCTCTGAACTCTACAATGGCAAAACTTTGGGAAGGAAAGAAACCAGAGCATGTAAAATAGTATAGATAAAATTTGAACTATTTCATATATGTATATATGAATGTGTGTGTATATATAAATATATATATGTACATAGTTAAAATAGTTGTGTGTGCTGATCATCTTTTGTGTGTAGGTGTTCAACACAATTGTATAGGAAAATAACACAATCCCCAGACGTTTACCTTAGTTTCTTCAGTAAATTCTATATCTTTATTCACATTACTTAATGTTTATCTTTTTAAAAGAGTATATAAATTCTGAACCATTAACCATTTAGTTTGGCCATCATGGTGACTCACGCCTGTAATCCCAACATTTTGGGAGGCTGAGGCAGGCGGATCACCTGAGGTCAGGAGTTCAAGACTAGGCTGGGCAACATAGCAAAACCCCAACTCTACTAAAAATACAAAAATTAGCTGAGTGTGGTGACGGTCACCTGTAATCCCAGCTACTCAGGAGGCTGAGGCAGGAGAATTGCTTAAACCTCAGAGGTAGAGGTTGCAGTGAGCTGAGATCATGCAGCACTGCACTCCAGCCTGGGTGACAGAGTGAAGCTCGGTCTCAAAAAAAAAAAAAAAAAAAAGTCATTTACATAGTTTGTGTTAATGTTAGAAATAATGATGAAAAAATGCTAGATAATCCTGTGAATCTCTTAAAGCTGACTTCTCATCATACTTCAGTCCTTTTAGTTTGACATCCTAAATTACCAAGGAAACATTCTTGACTCCTACAAATTGCTATTTTGATCAATGTCTACAAAAATTCTTAAGAAGTGAGCATTTCTTTTCAGGGCTAGCTGGATTCTCCTCTAATATATAGTCCCTTGTAGTGAGTTATGATGCCTTCTTGATGTATATGCCATCTCCTAGTCTCTCTCTCCTCAGCAGATGTGTCCAAATAAGCAGTACTATTGTTCCATCTTTTATTCATTATGCAAATGTTTATTCAATATTGAAGGGAATACAAAGATGCATGCAACGATGTTCTAGTCTTGAAGGAGTTCACAGCTGAATGTAGACAGCTTAGGCTACACATTACACCAATGGCAATGATAATAAATACTTTCACCTTTAATCATTTAAAAACTTTGCAATGACTTCACATTAACTATAAAGTCCCTTCTCTTTAGTAGGCTCCTCGTAGTCCTTGACCAGCTATGCTTCTAAATTCATTTCCTCCTCCATATACAATGTCAATTTGGGGAAGGAATATGATCATTTTATTTCCCAAGTCTCTGCAAATACTACTTCCCTTGTCTCAATGCCCTTATCACATCTCATGGCTTCTTACAATATAATCATTTTTTAAAAATCCAGTTTTATTCCCTCTAGTATCAAAATGTCTTTCTTGACCTTTACAGTTACCAGTTATAGTTCCGACTGAAATTCATGAGGCTTTTTTTGACCAATTAGTGACATTTCCCATATTTTAGCTGTGTATTATATCTTAACTTCTAAATGTGTGTTTATCCTATATCATCCCCTGAAATGCTTAACACAGGTGTGATGCACACAGTACGTTGAGAAAATACCTGATGAATAAATTAATAAGTGGAGGTGTTCACCACTTCATTATTTCTCCATCAGAGATAAACCAGAGCTGAGAATACTCAACATGGAGGGGTTAAGACTCCAATTTAAACATGAAAAAAAATGAAGCTTAAAAAAATTTTTAGGGAATGCAAAAACCTGCCATTGAATACTGGAGTGAAACAAAACATTTGCCAAAGGAAAAAGGACATGTTTGATAGGAACATTACAAGCCCCAAATTAATTTAAGTACCAAATCCAGCATCTATGGAAAAGGAGGAGACAGTTTGGCCAAGAAAGGGAACGTGCTTCTTCATAGAAGGCTTTGAGGGAACAGATAGCATTCCAGTTGCTACTGAACTGAGTTAGTCATGTCTGAGGAGGACCCAGAATGAGACCCGCTCAGCATCCAGGCAGTGATCCGTGTGGTCCCACTTGTGGTTAGGTTGCTTCCTGCATTGCTTCCAAGCGGCAGAATGAAATCCACAGCGGACTTTCATCAAAGGCCTCTATTACGCTATGTGCTCATGCATATGTCAGTGAATGAGATACTCTATGGTAGTGAGTTCTCATTCTAACTTGACAGTACAGAGAACTGACTGAAGTATTAACAAATCTAATGGCCATGGCTATTAAAGTGACTGAGTTCCAACTTGAATGGTGATCTCATAGATGATTCTTTTCATATCTTTAGATTTTCTCATTTTTTAAGATTTGTGAGCCCCTTTTACAGTAATACCTACTCTTCTGTAGCCCCATTAGAATATAAAAATAATTATCTTACCAATTTTCCCAAGTGGAATAAAAAGAACTGACAAGAAATTTTAAATTATATCAGATTAGTCTACTTTAAAATTATATTATACATTTTATTTTAAATAATATTCAATACCATTTCTAATCTTTGTATATAATACAAAATTCAATTTTTTCTCATGTAATAAATAAGGCACACTGCCTAATTATTTTTATATCAGTCTTGGGGGTTGGGGAAGGGAAGCATGATTTTTTTTTAATACAACTCCAAAAAGTGAAATGTTGGTTTTAGAAAGAGATTAAATTTAACATCCTGTTATTTTATTTTTTAAAATATGATTTATATGCTGCATAGTAAGTGTTATCTGATAGGCATAACTTACAAATTTAGGGAGACTCATTTTGAGGTAAATTTGTAGAATTCTGTAGAATTATCATGTTTATATTTCTTATCAACTTGTTCTTTTTCTTTCCACTGTTATTCAGTAGTGAATTATGCACATAAATTAAACAATATAAGTCTTAGAACAAAACCTATTCATAACTGAATAGCTTTCTAAACCACAACACCAAGTAAAATTCTGTTTAGTGATAAACAAAGTGACAGAATCGAAAGCAGAGTTATGAGACCTGTGGTAACCAACATGGTACTTAATTTTCTAAATAAGCACCCATAGTCTCTTTAATTACTTTATTTTGGAGGTAAGCACATTGAAATGATTATTTTCTGTATGATTTTTTAACAAATGGAAATCGATACACGTTAAGAACGTGAATCTTCAGCATAACTTCGAGAACTGCTGGAACTTCTGAAACTACTGGGAAGGGAATGATTTTGTAATCTGCTCTATCGAGGAGAGGGTTAAGAAGGGCCTTTGCAGAGGGGAGATGAGTCATTATCATCAAATGTGGGCAGCCAGCAAACAGTGAGGTGCAGTTCTGACCTTCAGCCTCTATCACTAATTCAATGTGCAAGTTGACTGCTGAGTTAGTAACGCAGCTATGTTGGCATGTCAAAGACCAGATGAATTCACATTGCATTGGCTCCAGAGGTGACAGTAGAGCTTACAGCCTTTATTTATTTATTTTTATTGATACATCATCTCTGGTGCATATTTTCAGGGTTCGTGTGATAATTTGATACATTCACATAAATCAAGTAAGTGTAATTGGGTTATCCTTCACCTTAAATATTTATATTTTCTTTACTTATAGCCTTAATTGATGTGACTTTCAATTACTTAAACATATTAAATTCATCTAGCCATGAGAATTTAGCAGCTGAAATCTAACATTTGAAATGTTAACCTTGGTGAACTTATAATTAAAGAATAATTTACAGAAAGGTGACCTAAAAGGTAAACTATGCGTTATTATTGATGGTCAGACTATCCAAGTATAAAACTCCATGTATGGATCACTTTATTTTTATTTTGTTTTGTTTTTAGTTTTGTGGGTACCTAGTAGGCGTATCTATTTATGGCATACATGAGATATTTTTATACAGTTGTACAATGTCTAATAAGCACATCAGGGTAAATGGGGATATCCAGCATTTGAGGCATTTATCCTTTCTTTGGATTACAAACATTCCAATTATACTCTTTTAGTTATTTTAAATGTACAAGTAAATCATTGTTAACTGTCATTACCTCATTGTGCTAACAAATACTAGCTTTAATTTTGTATCCATTAAGCATCCCCGCCTCCCTTCCCCGTGACTACCCTTCTCAGCCTCTGGTTACCAAAATTCTATTCTCTATCTCCATGAGGTTAATTGTTTTTGATCATTTTGTTTTTAAGCCCTGCCTTTCCATTACATAGAGGAAATCTGTCCAACTTCCATAAATATAATTGGAAACACTTTGCAAAATTAAAACTGTCTTTTGAGGCTTAGGTCTAAATGCCACTCATGTTATTACTCTCTCTAGCATTGGTCCTCCGAACTTTTGTCACCGGTTTCGAGGTTTCAATTAATTTAACGAAGCTTTCAGAGTACAACAAAATAAAATGTCAGATGGGCAGAATTAATTTTTTGAATTCCTGAGGGAAGTGAACTAGTTGGTGGACGAGATAATGTACACTTAAAAAAAAGAAACAAAGAAAGAAACCTAGAAACCTGATTATGAAAGTCAATAAATCATTTGTAATTTCCTTACAAACTTATGACTAATAAACTCTGTGTTAATTCAAGATGGAATCTCTCTCTCTCTCTCTCTCACTCTTCTCTCGCCCTCGCTCTCTAAATGTTTTACATTTTTCAAACTACAACATGGGATTACCATATAGGGTTTCCATAACCTAAGTCTCCTATAGAGGGCAGGCGACTAGTGATGCCTTATCTTCCTTCAAGCTAGAAAGCCTATTCAAATAATCTAGAAGTGGGATTGCGGGCATCTGCCACAATTATTGAAGCAGTTGGTCCTTGTTCTCTCTAATGGTGGACTGAGTTTTGAAAAAAGGGTTATGGTTACATGAAAAATGTTCCATCATTAACACTAAAGGTACAAAAACAGATGAAAAACATCTTTTATGCCTAAATCTCAGGGTTTTTGTGCAGTGATTTTGTATTCCCATCTCGAAGTGTATGCCGTTTTAATGACAACTCATTGTGTCCTAGAAAAACTCAACTTCATAATTTCCTTCTTTCATTCTTTTATAAATAATGTGGCTGAAAACAAGAATGGATTCTTTTAAAAATATTTGAAGGTGTTAGTTATCAACCCTCAGCCTCAGAAGACTCGGTAACACAATGCCTTTTTGAAAATGAAATAAAAGGCACAACTGGAAAAGTAAAAAAGATGTTTCCTGTGTAATATACTCGTGAACATGAAGATCAGATTTAACAAACTCATGCACTAGAAGAGAGATGAGGCACGGCGAAACAAGCGGGTACAACAAAGGTGGTAGCAAACATTTCGACTCAGTGTTTTCCCCATGTCTACACACTGACTTGCAAAGCTTCAGAAGGTGAAAAAGAATCCTAACCCTACTCTAAGAATACAGACCTGCACTTGCTCATCCTATAGCTGTTTGAAGTAGGAGACTGATATAATTCTAGTGTGTTGTTGTTGTTGTTGTTTTTAGAGAAAGGGTCTCACTCTGTTTCCCAGGCTGGAGTGCAGTGGCGTGATGTGATCTCAACTCACTGCAGCCTCGACCCCCCTGGGTGCAAGTAACCCTTCCACCTCAGCCTCCCAAGTGGCTTGGACTCCAGGCACATGCCGCCATGCCCAGCTATTTTCTTAATTTTTATTTTTTGTAGAGATGGGGTTTTGCCATACTGCCCAGGCTGGTCTCGAACTCCCAGGCTCAAATGATCTTCCTGCCTCCACCTCACAAAGTGCTGGGATTACAGGCGTGAGCCACTGTGCCCAGCCTAACCTAATTCCTGTGGTTTTAACATAGCTAGCTAGCTAGCTAGCACACTTTTCTCTGTGTCCAGTCATGGATGAGTCAGTGTACAACTGTGGAGTCACATGTAGAATACCCTCTGAAATTCTTGACCTTGCTGGGTTGAGGATTGTCCAAGAGAGGCTTGAGAGCCTTGAGAAGCTTCTGGAGCTTGAGAGCCTTCAGTGGGATAGCATAAGAGGAGATTTCCTTGTACATATACTAATAGCTCATTTATTGAGCACTTATTATGTGCCAGGGAATGCTCTAAGCACCTACATGTGATGACCTCATTTAACCCTACAACAGCTTCATGTTAAAGTTACTCTTCTTACCCCATTTCACAGTTAAGGAAACAGAAGCATAACAATTAAGTGAAAAGATGGTGTTCACCCAGCTAGTCAATAACAGAGCAAAACTGCACACTCAGCCATCTGGTTCCATGGCCTTTGCCTTCCTCCTTCAGCTCTGTTTTGCTTTATTGGAGAAGAGCTTGCCTTTTCCCCAGTAAAGTCATTTTAATCACGTGCAGTGGATGGGGTACAGGACTTATTAGCAAGGTCTCTGGTGATTCTGCACTAATTTTAATTGCCTCTTTGTTATGATGGGGTGTGGAGCGAGCTAGGTAAGGCTGAGCTGTGTGCAAAGCCAGGTTTTTCATTACTAAGTATCTTAACAAAGATGGTTCCTGCCAGTTATAACACCTTTATAACCCCTTCCCCAAATTTAAGGTATATTACTTTCTGACTTGGCTATGAAAAAGAAAAGTTGGATTTTTCTTATTTTGTTTGCTTCCCTAATTGGCAAAATTTAATCTAAAAAACTACACACACACACACACACACACACACACATACACACACACACATACATCTACTTTATTAAGCTTTCTCTGTTTTTCCTTTAAGTCCTGTAGAGCTAAAAATGACAGCTGAGGAAGAGACAAATTGGTAGGTTCTGCAACTGCATATAGTTTTAGTCTCTAAATGCGAAAACTAGTTGTGTTCATCAAATTATTTGCAAATTCAAATTCACAAATTGTTTGTTGTTCACCAAATTTTTCACTGAATGATGCTTTTCTACTAAACTTTCAAATTTATTATTTACTGATGTATTTATCTTTAACAGAGGGAACATTCAGTGGGAAAGAGAAAGAAAAAGATTTCTTTAAATCTCTGAATACTAGCCTAGTTTTGTTTGCTTGTTTTGGATACATACTCCACATGTACCTTGCTACTCATATATCTATGTAGGAAAAAATATATAAAGGGAAATAAAATAGCTCAATTCAGGCATAGTTATATTGTCAAGACACAGCTCCAATAGCAATTAAAATATATTACCCTGAAAATGATGTTTTATCTACAGGCAGGATTGAATTGACTGTTATGATAGTGAATTTTTTTTAAAAAAATAAGAAAACAGATAAGATTTTTAAACGACTCAACTGCCTTGGCCCTTGCTTAGCTAAGTATATAGGCAAGATTTATAACTCCAGTGATTTACAGAGCAGGTCTTGATATTATTCCTATACTATTCAATATTGCTGCCTCTTCTTACTCTGATTCAATATTAGGTGCCTAAACTTAAAATAAATAAGATATTCTTAGAGGAGGGTCCTTTCAGCAAATCTATGATGATGATGATGATAACAGCAGATATTTACTGAGCGTTACTACAGTTAAATGTTATATAGACATTATATCATTCAACCTTTCTAACAACCCTATAGACTAGATGTTAATATCTCTTTTCACAGATGATGAAAATGAGCTTCAGGGCGTTAAGTCAGTTACCAAAGACGGCTCAGTAAGAAAGATTAAATCAAGATTTAAACCCATGTGTTTATTACTCTAAAGCCCTTGTTTTTACTACTACAAATAACTGTTCATATTTATAATTCATGATGTTAATTTTCTCAAAATAAAAATTTTCAAAAAGACCGCTGCAAAGTGAAATGAAAGATTTTATGCTGTAATGGAGAACATTCTACCATATATTCAAATTCATATGGAGAAATGAGATATCCATGATTTAATTTCATTAGATTCAAGAAGATTTTTTATTTAGAATACTTAAATAATTTAATAATGTTTTATTTAGAATGATTAGATCAGTCCTACGATTTAAATAATTTATTTCAGTGATTTAACAATTATTTAATAGAACAATTAAATAGAATCATTAAATACATTTTATTTAGAATAATTAAATAATTCCCATGATTTAATTTCATTGGATTCAGTAAGATATTTTATTTAGAATTCTTAAATTCTAAATAAACTTTTTAATGAATTATAACAAATTGTTTATAAGGTCCTCCTGGGATATTTTGCACCAGTATGATATAAATTTTATACCCAAATTGCATTTTGTCTTTTTATATATAATACAAAACCTGTAAAAATTTAAACATGGAGTTTAAGATATTTTACAGAATTTGAATGTCTGCCAATATGAAAAACAAAACCTGGAGGGAAATTCTGTGACTTTTCTATGTCTTTTTTGCTTTGAAATCAATTGCCATGGCTATCACAATTAATATTTTAATCAATCATGGCATTCAGATTTCATATTGTTCATTAAAAAATTCACTGGCCTTGCTCATGGACACTATATTTCTTGCAATGTAATTTTTATTTTCAACAAATACAATGGGATGTATGGGGAAGTTTTGTGTTATTTGGCAACTGCAGAAGGACGTCTACCTGCCTCTATAGAACTCTCCTGTTGGTCAAAGGTGTTTCCAGGGCTTACGATACAGAGTTACTTGACTTCATTCAGTGTTGTGTGCTTTTTAGCCACTGGCAGAGAACTATATACATGTTTGCAACTCTTTCCATTCTTTTCGCTGCCAGACACATACAAACAAAAATATGCTAATAAATCAAGGACTATGCAAAAATGGGGCAAAATCAGGTTCATCAGAGCCATGTCCATTTTAGCATGCAAAATATGCATAATTAATGTAAAATGAGGGAAATAGAATTGGCAGAAAAGTGTGCATTGGTTTTATCTTTCAGGGGCAGATGAGACTTTATTTTCAATGAGTATATAGTGTTTCTGAAAGAAAATAGAAATATGAAAAATAATATGATAGAAATTTTAGTAATCATGAAAAAGTAATTATTTTGATTAGTGATTTGTTTCTAAAATTGTTTGAACAAATCTTCATTAATATTTCTGAAGAAGAGGGTCTAAAATATAAAGTAATAATTATTGTATGTATGCACTGTTTCAATAGAATATGTGTTATGATTTAAAAAAAAAAGTTTAGAATAATTTTGCTTTCCATTTTTAACTTCTATTATATTCTAGAGAGGAAATGAAGACCTTGACTTACATAAATTAGTTTTGAACCAAAGGACCAAAGTTAATGAATGCTTAGGATTTTGCTTTGTTTTGTTTTATGATGATGAAAAAAATATTATTTTCATACGGCCATTTACAAAAAGTACACAGACTTTAGACAACTAGAAGTAGATAAATAAACCAAAATAGAATTAAATCAAGGCAAACAGTACACAGAAGGAAAGGAAGAAACCAGGAATGTGATTAATACACAAAATACATTACAGAGTAATAAATCAATGCAAATAGTATGAAAAACTCCCATCTTCCTCACAATATTCTCTCCATAGTCTCCCCTATTTGGCTAGGTGGTCAAATACTTCCAGACTACAAAAAAAAAAAAAAAAATAAGGCTGCATATGGGAACTTGATCAGATTCTTTCTGGGCTGATTCTTGACTGGTTGTTAGCATTATTGATCCATGCTATGCCTGAGACTGGCTTTCCTGAATGGTGCTTCTAAAACGTATCTACTCATACCACGCTCTTGCTTAAAATCCCCCAGGGTCTCCAGTGTGAAAGAACACCCCGCAAAACCTAACGATGTCATGGAAGAAGCTCTGTGATCCTACTTGCTTCTCAATTACGCTCCATCTCATAGCCATCTTCACCACCACAATTGTTCAACAGTTTTCTCAACAGGACCAACTCTGCTTCCTATTTGGGCATTTTTATGTGTTGTTCCCATAGTTCCATTTTTCCCATGTTCCATTTCTCTGTCCTTATATGTATTACCATTTCATCTTTACCAGCCAAATACTACCTCCCTGCAAAACCTTCTCCAGTATCCCCAGCTCTGGAGATCCAGGCTGATGTCTCTGCTCTTAACACTGCTCTCTGGAATTATTTTCTTACAAGCATTTGCCCTCTGGACTATGAGTCCTGGATGGCAGGGCTTGGTTTGAATGTTGTTAGAATTCTCAGCACTGAGGTTAGTCACTAGCTCATCGTAGGTTTTTAATAAATGGTTAGTGAGTAGACTAGGTAGGGAGGAAACAAAGCAACCTCACAGAAGTGACTGTCCAGTGGGAGGAGTATTCGTGCTTACACAGGATTCAGAGCTTACCAGAAATAATACATTGTCATAATATGCCAGCATAGTGTCTCAGCCACATATACAACTCCCTTCCATATCATACAGAGAGAACTGCCCAGGTATCTCCCCAAATTTATAAAAATACAGATTCTGCATCTCAAAATTTGTTTTCACAAAAGTCATTTCCACATCTAGCCCACATGAACAAATACTGAAGGCATACAACACAAGATTGGTTTGAATTGCATTCAAAGGGTGCCATTGGTCTTTTCTCTTGGTAAATCACATGCTTCAGTAATGACTTTCCAAACCATATGATCAAACAGAACTATAAAGGAAGAAGGGTGAGTTTTTTTTTTTTCCCATGGAATCAGTAAGGACAATTTGGAGAAGGTAACAACTTCAGTTAATATCTTTTGAATAATCCAACTAACAGCATCATATCATTTGACAGTGTGATACTGTGATATAACATTAATAAAATAATATAGAGATCTGGTCTCTGCCCTGGTTTCTAGCACACAGCTCCTAAAACTCTAGGAATCTGGGGACTGTTAAGAGGAGGCTTTTGTATGCAAATGAGATGACTGGTGGTTGAGGACTCTTAAACAGCTTCAGGATGGTGCTGGTCACCAGAAAGAACAAGGCACGATTAGAGGGTTGGGGCTTTCAGCCCCATCTGTAGATTTCTCAGGAGGCAAGAGGGACTGAAGATTCAGTTGATCATCAATGGCCAATGATTTAATCAATCATGCCTACATAATGAAGTTTCCATAAAAACTCAAAAGCACCGAGTTCAGAGCTTCCAGATCACTGAACAGGTGGGAGTCTCTGTAAAGTGGTGTGCTTGGGGAGGGCATGGAAGCTCCACACGCCTTTCCATGTACCTGGCCCTACACATCTCCTCCATCTGGCTGTTCTTCCATATCTTCTGTAATACCCTTCCTAATAAATGGGTAAACTGAAGTAAGTGTTGCCCTGAATTCTGTGAGCTACTTTAGCAAAACAATTGAACCCAAGGAGGAGATTGTGGGAATCCAGATTTCTAGCCTGTTGGTCAGACTCACACATCTCAACCTGGGGCTTGCAATTTGAAGTGGGAAGAAGACTTGTGGGACTGAGCCCTGAAGCAATGGGATCTGATGCTTTCTCTAGGTAGAAAATTCCAGAATTGTATTGAATTAGAGGATATCCAGCTGGTTTCTGCTGGAGAATTGCTTGCTTGGTGAGTGGGAGAAAAATCCCATACCCATCTGGTGTCAGAAGTGTTGTGTTGAGATTAGGAAAAACACTTTTCTTTTTGTCTACTAATAACCAGAAAAACTAGTTTCTGACCTCCACCACTCCCAAATTCAGATACTATATGTGGGTATATTAACATATTGAGTAAAATCCATGTTTAATTTCCAGCATAATGAACATTAAAATCTGACACCTTTCTGCACTTTGTATATGAAGCTTAATTCCCTGCTCCTAGGTCAGAAAGAATCCTGTTTTACATCTTTAATTCAGGAGTGGTGAAACATGGAATTTTTCATTTATGTTTTTATCCATGGGGATCTCCCTTGTATAGGTACAGACGGTAAATAAAAAGTTTATTCAGGGTGGTCACTGATTGCAACATATTGTGGTTGATTGTTAGCCATCATTATAAGTGCTTGAACAAATTAGTGAATTTCATCTTTGAAAATAATGAGAATATGATTTTTCTAAACTATTAAGATTTTAGAAAATAAACATTCTGCTAACATTTAGCAAAAAGCCAATTTTAACTCATTTTCTTTTATTGATTGCTAATAGTCTCCCGATAGGGCTTATTTTCTATATTATTTCCCAAATCACTGCCTGCCAATTCACTGAAGTATGGCCCAGGCATTGACCGAAAGGTTTCTTTACATCCCCCCATCTCATACTTAAGTTAGGACACACACGTTTCTCTTAGGTTCTTTCTTCTTAGAGTAAGGAATCTATTTTTGCCCCAGGAGTACATTTGATATACCGTTTTGTCTCTGATGGCACATTTCTGCCAAAATCACATACTGACTACAATTCTTTGGATAATAATAATAATAAAAGCTAGTTGATCATAACACTCTGATCCTTCAAGTGGAGTTAATAACAGTAGGTTGAAGCCATAATTCACATCATAAGTTACATAACAGTTGTGAAAGAGGTGACTTTTCATGCAGAAATACAGTAGCACTTAAACATTGAAAAACTACTTTCTGTACTGCTGCGTGAATAGTCTAGGAAAAAAAATACCTGATTATTTAGTATTTTCTCAGGCAAAACTCCCAATAAATTTGATGAGAAGTTTCCCTTAGTAAATAGTGCAGAATTAGCTCATTTACTTTTCCTTGAGCTATTTTATGGTTATGCAATAAAGTAGAATATACATGCCCAATAAAACTTGTTAAGAGTCAGCTAAGGGATGTGTACTTATTCTTTTATTGTATACAAATAAATGCTTGAAGTATAGACCTTTATTTCCTTAATATTTATTGTTATTTCCTATCTTGACGTAAGAACGATTCTATAAGGACTTTGATAAATACAGTGAAACTAAACAACCATTCAGTCTACTCCAGTAAATTTGCATCTGTGTTTCCCATGATGATGCTGCATTTTGTACTCTTTCATATTTTAGAGTGGGCATGTCACATCCATCAATAGTTGGGAATTGCACTCACTATGAAGCACAGCCCTAACACACAGAAGTGCCAAACTGATGAAAAAATGAGTTGAAAAGCAATGAAGCAATCCCTAATGAACAGAATAACATGACTTGTTTAGCACTAAAAAGTCAATGAGGTGAAACAGTTTCCCCCATCAAATGAATATGGTGAAAATCAACCTATCATTGAACCCTGTAATTTCTCATCTTCATACCAACCATATACATGGAACCACCATTCTAATGCGCCTGAGTTTTACCACTGAGAGCAAGATAAAGTACGTTTCTTTATCTTAAGTAACGTTTCCCACTTACCCATTAACCCTTTGCATTTTGATGTTTTGAAGACTTTCAGTAGTCAGCAATAACCTTGTGTTTAACAAAGTTAGTTTTTAAGGTTCACCCTACTCTAACAGCTGAAGTATGAAATTCTTCTAGGATGGTTTCTGTGAGATGACACTCTACTTGTTCTCTTCCCATTGAAGAGCGTCTTTTAATTCTGCTATGGTATTATTTTCCCCCTTAACGTTTATCTTACCCCAGGAATGACAGTATTGCTCAAAGCTTCTGCTTTACACCTTCATCTCTTCTCTCTTACTGCTTCCTTTTTCTTACCACACATCTACCATTTTCAGAACTGACTACCTCTATCTCTATGCAGTTGACACCCAAATGTACAACTGCAGTTCTGTTTATCATACAAGAATCAGTCCTGAATTTCAGCTTCCACTCAAATATGTATGAGAATTTCCTCTGGGTGGTTGAATGCCCTGGCCTCAGGCTGGCTTTGTCAGCCTTAATTCATGTGTCCAGTATGATCAAGGCACAATGCTCCTCGTGGAGAACACAAGGATGGCAGGACACAGCCTCTGTTCTTTCACAGTTTGCAAACATATAAACAGACAAAAACAATGGAACGTGACAGCTAGTGAAATAGAGCAAAGCTCCGTAAGGACACAGAGCATTTCTTCCTTGTCCTGTCCCCATTTATTCTAATTGCATCACTGTTTTCCCATACTCCAAACTGGAAACCTCGGATTTATCCTTTGTTCCTCCAGTTGACAATTTCCTCTAGTTTTACTTCTGAATCATGGTTAGAAGGAGTCTCCTGCTTTCTATACCTTTGCCTTTTGACTGCATCTCCTCCTATAATAATACTTCCATAATCCCATTACTTCTGCCTCTGGCTTGCCTAACATGGATATATTAAGGACTCTCCATGATGGGTCCTAACCTGTTTTCTGTTTCTACTTAATACATGCTCACATTCACAATCAAACAGAGCTCCATGATATTTTCTAAACAGATCTTTTCGCTAAAAATGTATTTTTTTTCCTTCAAGTTACTCTTATTCTTGGCTCAGAAAATTGAATTCCTATATGTTGTCAAGGTTTGGATAAAATCCCCATTGCCAAGTAATATTTACTAGTCCTTCTACCTAAACACAAATTTTCTTTTATGAATTTTCAGAGACATTTATTTACACAACTTTCAAACTTAGAATATTTCGTGATGCATTACAGTTTTATATACCCATACAAATGTGTGTGCGCACACACGCACACACACACACTCTTTCTCTCATTAGATAAAGAGATAATATAGTGGAAAGAGCTAGGTTTTAGAACAAGATAGATCTGCCATTTACAAACTACAATAGCTTATTCAAGTTACCAACCTCTCTGAGTCTTCATTTTCTCATCCATAAAATTAAATGTGATAAATAATGCAAAGTAGCTTGTAGTAGAGTGCATGACATATGGCAGGTATTCAGTAAAGGCTAGCTGTAATAACAATGACTAATGGAAGTAGAAACATGGTGAAAAGGAACTATGCTCTCCTACTCCGTTATTTTTGACAAGGTCTAACAGAAGCCTTTGCCTGCACTTGACCCTCAGTAAATACATTTTCTACGAATGAATATATAGATGTGTTATACTTCTTAACAATATGATTTTCTCTCTAAGAACTCTTCAGTGATGCTTCAGATTTCAGATTATCTTTTGTGCTTAACACTACTTTCAGCATATCTTGGATTCTTTTTCCATACCCATTTGTCCCTTTTATAGTTACAGAGTTTCTATAAAACCATCATATTAAACACCTATTCCTTGATCCTTCCAAACTCTCTCTTTCTAGGACATTTTCTCCATTTGCCGAAATGCTTACTTATCACATAGTTGATATGCACTTTCTGGAGTCCTTAATTATCACATAGTTAATATGCAATAAGAGATAATTTCACCAATTCCTCATTCCTCATCCTGTTGGTGACCCTAGGAACAAGCACTCTACCCAACGACTTTTCCTGGTTTCCTCAAGGCTTCAAAGGGCAGCATTTCCAGGCAGTGGCAGAGCCAGAATCTAAATACCGGTACACATGATTTTAGAGTGTAAATGTTCAACTATTTACAATTCTACCATCTCTTATTCTCATGTCTTGTAGGGAGACACCCTGAAACTATTGCTATGGAATAAAAGACGAAATGCTCCTGATTATTGTAAATACAAAATTGCATGCAGGATTGTGTAAAGACAATGCCAGGCTGGACTGCCAGAACGAGCCAACAGCACGTGATGTGCTTCCCCCTGCAGAGAGCCTATGAATGGATGTGCAGTCAGGGAGGTTTCACATCACCAAGATTCCTATCCCAGAAAAGCAGATGTTCATAGCTCTGGGAATGGAATGCGACCCTCGTGGAGAGCCTATAAACGGACGCACAGGGGGCGCCTGTCCATATGGATAAGATAGGGCTATAAATGCCGTCATCTTGCCACGGCTCTTCCAGGCCTCTTTAGGGTTAAGGCATACTCCCTTCTGAGAATCTCTGGTCTAACCGGTTGTCTAGCTTCACTTCCTGTTTCCATGGATTGTTTGTAACCAGCTTTTGTTGCAATTGTTACTGCAGATTAATATCTTGCTAATCACAGGTTATGGAAAGACTGTGTTTCTGTTCTAAGGCTCTGTTAGAAATTACTGAAGCACACACTATATTGTAAATTCTTATCTTTGTATGCTGTACTTCTACACACAAATGTACTGTACTTCTGCATACAAATGTTATGTTAAAGAATTACTTCATCCCCATGTGACCATCTCACCTCATAATCAAATGACCCTAAATCCCTCACTAACCTACCCTCGCCCTCACTAAACTTAATAATAAATGCTGGTATATCCAGTGCATTGTTGGCACCATGGGACCAGAAGGCGGTGACCCCCCTGGACCCAGCTTTCACTATCTTGTGTGTGTCTGTTATTTCTCAACCTGCCGATCCGCCTACGAGCAAAGAGAGAGCCCCGTTGCATTGCAGGCTGCTGGCCA
Source organism: Symphalangus syndactylus (assembly GCF_028878055.3). Classification (NCBI taxonomy): domain Eukaryota; kingdom Metazoa; phylum Chordata; class Mammalia; order Primates; family Hylobatidae; genus Symphalangus; species Symphalangus syndactylus. Next base: position 153,795,359 of record NC_072426.2, on the reverse strand, counting down.
GATCTGGCAATAATGTCTTCTGTGGTTTTTTTTTTTTTTTTTTTCTTTAATTTATGGCCCAGTATGGTGGCTCATGCCTATAATTCCAGAACTTTGGGAGGCCAAGGTGGGCAGATCACGAAGTCAGGAGATCGAGACCATCCTGGCTAACATGGTGAAATCCCGTCTCTATTAAAAATACACACACACACACACAAAAAAGAAATTAGCCGGGCGTGGTGTGGTGGCAGGCACCTGTAGTCCCAGCTACTCAGGAGGCTGAGACAGGAGAATGGTGTGAACCGGGGAGGCAGAGCTTGCAGTGAGCCGAGATCACGCCACTGCACTCCAGCCTGGGTGACAGAGTGAGACTCCGTCTCAAAACAAAACAAAATGAAATAAACAACCAAAAAAAACCCAAAAAACAAACAAAACATTTATATCTCTCTTAAGGATGAAAATTATTTACATTGATATTTTTAAAGCTTAAATAACTAATAAAATTTCTTCTAAACCCATTATACACAGGTGAAAATGGAGGCTTAGAGCATTTCAAGGGCTCACAAACGACAAGGTTTGAAAATAATTTCCATAAGAACATGGATCAGTATAAACGTTGGTAACAGGTATGAGAAGGTGACAATCATGAAGAAAAATTATTTTCTCATATTTAGACTATTTTAAACATATATGATATAGAAAATATATTCTGAAAGGAAAAGTATGTGAATAATTACGTTCATTCACAAAACATTTTCTATGCACTTTATAAAAATTACAAAACAAAAGTTTGCCACATACGTATTTCATCATGTATGCTTTCATGCATGTTTTTGAAGTAATTTTGGAAATAAAATATTTGCATCATTTTAAATATGCACAATAGTTATTTTTAAAATGAAATATAGGAATTTAAACACCTTTTTGGTACAATGTTGAAGCTATTATCTTGAAATTCTCTAGCCTTCTTCTAGCACTAAATGTTCTATCAGTATACTAAATGTTTTCTATAGTAAAGAATAATTTGAAATAACTACTCAAAATACAGAGTTGTCTATGTTCTCCTATGCTTTGCAAATATACATATATATATATTTTATTAGGTTTAAAAATATTTTGGCAGGACAAATATTTTTCTATACCTATAAAAGTTAAAATACAATTTTCCAAAAATGAGAAAATTAAAACTCTCATGTGATACTAGAAGAAAAAGTATAAAATTATAATATTACTCAACTTGATTATGGATGGAACTAGTAAGATGTTAAAACTGGTCCAAAGAGCATTTGACAAAGAAATACTTATAGGCAGTATTGGAATAGGTTTTCTGATTTACATATGAAGCTTGTTAATGTCCAACAGGGCCATAAACTGTGACCTTTGAAGTAACCTGTTCCATTTGATAGAATTATCTGCATCTCTACTGGACAAAAATCTACACATTAACTTCCACCTCTACAGAGTTGTGAAACAACTCAGACAATAGTCATTCAAGCCTAGCACTGCTCAGAAAGAACACGCTGGAATATCTCTTGCCTGTTTCCAAGTTTCAGATAATATTTCTGACATGGCTATTTTTGACAATGAGGTAATACACTCCAAAATATATTTTCATGTATTTAACATGCATTGGCAACACTTACTCAAAATATTTATTCCTTACACTAGAATACTTTGTATTTTCATTCATATGTTGGCTTTAATGAACTGAGGGCAGGGTGCCCATATCAAATTCCCCTGAAATGCTAACTGCTGAAGAAATTTTAGAAAATCTATAAGAAAAAAAAACGAAGATCTAAGAAAAGAAGAGAACACAATCAGATATACCCATGGAAATAAATACACAGGAATTACATAAAAAGCCTTCTATATATAACCTATTGCCCATAGTAATTCCTATTTTCTGACAGTTCTACCAATAATTCATTAACAATTTATCTGAATCTATCAATCTATCTTTACTAATAATCACACATTTTTACTTTACAAGAAAAATATACATATCAATGGCACTAAATTTTATCATAAAATATGTACTAAAATATCACAAATGGAAAAAGTGTTTTAAAGTAGTTAGTAAGAGACCTATTATTACACCTATTAAGATGTAATGCAAAGAACTACATTAGTCTATTTATAGATATATTACAGCGCCTCTTTGTCCCAAATTGATTTCCTATATCTCCAACAGTGCCTGTCTTGAATAATATCTTGATTTATCCACTCAGGTGTTTAATGGGCACCCGAAACATACCCAGTCTAAAACACTCTTGATTCCCCAGGCTTCTGTACCCACTGTCTGTCTTCTCTACCCCTGTCCACCCAGTAGATCACATTAAAAAACTGGGGGTCATCCTTCAGTCTTATATTTTTTCTACCCTCAATATTAAATCCCTCAAAAAGCATTTTGGCCTTCTGACCTCTCCTAACCATTGCCACATCTACCACCACCACATCACTAGACATCTTGAACTTCTCCCCAAATTAAAGAAATATATTCTCCGTTATTTCACTGTTTCAAAATCCATGTTTTTGAACCAGTTAGAGACTGGTCACATGTCTCTAACCAGTCTCCTTATTCAACAGGCAGCAGCAAAACTCTTCGTCTAAAGTCATACTATATCACTCCCATGCCTTTTATCTTCCAATGACATCTCATCCCAGTAAGAAAAAAAAAATAAATTCAAAACTTTACCATGACCTAGAAGGTAATATATGTCCTGATCCCTGGGTAGCTTCTTGATCTCACCTTGTACCTTAGTTTCTGAAATCAGCAGGTCTTTTAGTTTCTCCGAAAGGCTTTCCTCCTTCTCACAGTCTTTCTTTCAGATTTTTTGAGAGCAATTCCTTTCACGTACTTCATAACATTTATCAGAGAGGACTTTCCTGACTCAAAAGTGTATTCTCAACATTTTCTGTCCCTTTAACCAACTTTCTTTTTCTTTGTATTACTAAGCACTCAGTATGTTTTTTTATTTATAGGTTTACACTTATTTATTGTCTGTGTTACTCACTAGAATGAAAGTTTCACAAAAACATTGCTATTTTTCCTATGTTTTGTGGTATCTTCATTGCCCAAAACAATACCTGCCATATGGCAAGCATTATATAAATAGTTGTTAAATGAATTAATTAAAAAGCAAATGATTAAGAGAATAAAATAGAAAATATCAACTTAATGAAAGTTTTTATTGTCTCATATACATCATGAAAAATGCCAAATTACAGTCACTTTGTCCAATTTTTCGAGAACAATATTCTTTCTAGGTTTACATGAAGTAATTTCAAGTAGGAAAATTTTTATTCTATTAATACAGGAGGAAACCAATAGTCACATAAGTGAGCCTTCTAAACAAACGATGTTTGATAGAACTTTGAGAAATGTACGTATTATATTAAAATAATTTTTACTTGTGTCATTTGTCATATTATTAAACATAGATTCCTTGCCTTTCTTCTGTTAATACTATGTTTATAAACATACTCTACTGATAATAAAATTCTCATCAAAATATAGCCCTAAGATTTACCTACAGCTTTGATGTTTTATACTCTGATGTTAAGTAGAAACATTTAAATCCTTGCATATTTCAAAATGGACTCCCAAAAATAGTCAAACAGAAATTTTTAGCACATACTTAAGCTTCTTTCATGAAGGTTGTTTTTAAAAATTACAATATATGTTCTAGAGATGAGCAAAAATAGCAGAGAATCCTAATTTTACAATTTGACCAATGGAAAAAAATCTAATATGTCAAAAATTGAATCTTATAATAATTAATCAAATTCCTTATTTTGTTTTTATTAAGGGGCATATACATTATGACCTTTCTTATTCCTAATTTTGTCACTATTCCTGATAGAAAGCAATGAGAAGAAATTTAAATAAAAATAGTATTATGCATTTTGAGAAGCAATGTGATGAAGATCAGTAAGGTCTTACTAAAATGCCGTACCATGTTAACAAGCTTTGGTTTCGATAGGATTATTTGACCAGAAGAAGAGCAATAGACTTGGCTGTACAGAAAGGGCCCAGCCCGAGCATATTTATTTCCTGCATTCCCCTTGGGTTAGAAGGGCTTGACTACACGGGTAAGACTAGAGCGTCGCCTTATCATCTCTTATAAAGAATAACACATTGAGGCCGGGCATGGTGGCTCGCGCCTGTAATTCCAGCACTTTGGGAGCCCGAGGTGGGTGGATCACTTGAGGTCAGGAGTTTGAGACCAGCCTGGCCAACATGGTGAAACCCCCTCTCTACTAAACATACAAAAATTAGCCGGGCATAGTGGTGGGTGCCTGTAATTCCAGCTACTCAGGAGGCTGAGGCAGGAGAATTGCTTGAACTCAGGAGGCAGAGGTTGCAGTGAGCCGAGATCGTGCCACTGCACTCTAGCCTGGGTGACAGAGTGAGACTCTACGTTAAAATAAATAAACAAACAAATAAATAAATAAAATAATTATCCTAAGAGGTCATTAAAAAAAGAATGACACATTTGCCACTTTTTCACTAATAACCGATCCATAACAATTAACCTTCACATTTGAGAGAAATGACATGCAACTTGCATACTGAATTAATGATATAGACTCAACTCAGAATTGAACTTCTTCACCTACTTGTCAATAATATTACAGCAGTGCTGGCTGCCCACATGTGATGATCCCAGACTGTCTGATTCATCTCCCACCTGCAACTGGTACTCTTTAATCCTCTCACCTATGGATGGGCTTAGGAAACTCTTCCCTTACCACTAGTTTGAGAAGCTGTAATAATTCATAAAGGAATTATTAGGATTCATATATTATTTTTTGAGATGGAGTCTCACTCTGTCACCCAGGCTGGGGAGCAGTGGTGTCATCTCAGCTCACTGCAGCCTCCTCCACCTCCCCTGTTTAAGTGGTTCTCCTGCCTCCGCCTCCCAAGTAGCTGGAATTACAGGCACGCGTAACCCCGCCCAGCTAATTTTTGTATTTTTAGTAGAGACAAGGTTTTGTCACGTTGGCCAGGCTGGTCTCAAACTCCTGACCTCAAATGATCCTCCCGCCTTGGCCTCCCAAAGTGCTGGAATTACAGCCATGAGCCACCACATTCGGCCACGGTTCATATTCTTAATGTATGTTGATTTCCATTCTTTAAAAAACAGTACAGAAAATAATCATTTAAATATGTTTATTTTCATAATACCATAGTTTAAGAACCTATGCGTGTTTAATTAAAAAATTACGTATTATCTAGATTACCACATATTTAATGACCCCGCTTTTAATATATTTTAAATTACCTCAAGTCACTGACTTGAGGCACAAAGGCTACTAAAGTCACAGATTTAGGAAACTCTAACTCACAGCAACATTAAGATGATCAAATGAGATAGCACGTTATCAAATGCCTTTAAAACTGTGAATTTTATCTAAGTGTCTTAATTTCTTGCAAATAATAGTTGTCTATTAAGTATTTATTATAATCAAGCACAATACTATGTGTGCTTTAATTCTTTTCACATTCCATCTTCATTATAATATAAGACTCATGATCAATTCCATTTTCCACATGAGAACATAGAGATTCATAGTGGAGTCACTAGGGCCAATTGTATCTCCTTGCTGAGGGAAGTATAACTGGTAAATGATGAGCAAGGAATTGAATATAAGTTTATCTAACTTCATCCCTGTGTTCCATCTCCAACACTCTCAATGCCTCCAGAGAAAGAAAGAGCTCAAATAGGGTAACAGTTTTCAAAAATGAAAAGTCCATTAGTTACCAACTCTCCCAAGTCTGGTAAGGCGTAAGGTAGATGGTGCCATGGATGTAGTTAACCCTTCTCTAATTTTCCTAAGGCTGACATTGATGTTTTAGCTATTTTCTATTTGAATCATTACATAAAACATGCTTTGTAAGTTTAATAACCTCTTTAATCACTGAGAGGATATGGGGCTCCTCTCTTGGAGTCTCCACCAGCGAGGACATTCTTAACAAAATAGTTGATGGATGCCTAGGATGTGCCAGATACTTCTTAGGACCTGCGGGATGCATTAGAAAACACTGTACCATGGCTCAGTCTAGATGAAAGAGACAAAATGTAATAAGCACAATAAATAATAAAGTATATAGAATGTTAGAAATTAAGTGTTTGGAAAATAGCACAACTTAAGAGAGTAGTAGCACAGGCGAAGGAGAATGGGAGCAAAACTGTAATTTTAAATAAAATTGTCAAGAATGACATTGGCGGGGCGCGGTGGCTCACACCTGTAATCCCAGCACTCTGGGAGGCCGAGGCGGGTGGATCACGAGGTCAGGAGATCGAGACCATCCTGGCTAACACAGTCAAACCCCGTCTCTACTAAAAATACAAAAAATGAGCCGGGCGTGGTGGCGGGCGCCTGTAGTCCCAGCTACTCGGGAGGCTGAGGCAGGAGAATGGCGTGAACCCGGGAGGCGGAGCTTGCAGTGAGCGGAGATCGCGCCACTGCACTCCAGCCTGGGCAAGAAAGCAAAAAAAAAAAAAAAGAATGACATTGTTGGCAAAGAGACATTTGATCAATGAGGGGATGGAAGTGGGGGGTTAATTATATGAACACAATAGAAACAATAGAGAAGACTTGGGCAGGCAAAGAAAATAATCAGCACAAAGGCTTCAAACCCAGTGAGTTTAAAGCAGAATAAGAAAGAAGAGCCAAGATAGGGCTGGGGGCTGGAAAATCACGGTCTCACCTGCCTTCATAAGAAATTTGACATTGGCTCTAATGGACACGTGAGCCACCAGGAGTGCTTGACTGCGGGAATGACATGGTCTAATAATGTCAGGGTCTCCTCATTACATAGGGGTCAGTTTGGGTGCTGTAGTGAAAGTGGATTTTAGAATAAAGAAACAGGGAAAGACGGAGCTAGTTGGAAGGTAACGTTGTTAATCCCGGTGAGACATGATGATGGCTTAGTCTAGGGTAGCATAAGGTGATGAGAAGTGTTTGGATTCTGGATATTATTTTTAGTAAGAGACAATAGGACTGTCTTAAAGATGACTGGGAAAGTGGCAAGGGACAAGTTTAGGTTTGGAGTGAGATCAGAGAAAAGCAAGACTTGAGATTTGGCTATGTGGAGTTCCAGACACCTATTAGATATCATATCTTGTCACTATCTTGTGTTTGTTGAAGTCATCAGTAACAACTGTGGTGACCTTCCCTTGAACTCAAGTGCAACCACAGAGTCCTTCCCAGTAGAGTACTCCTGGTAATCACTGCCAGTAGAGATAAGCTTGTTAGACAAGCAAGCTATTTGCCATCACTCTGAATTACTGGTTGTTAACTGAAGCATCAACCAGCTACATAGGGTAGATGTTTCTCCTACCTGCTGACAAATACTTATGCTTTTACCTTTTTTTCTTTTCTTCTTTTTTTTTTTAGACAAGGTCTCACTCTGTCAGACTGGAGTGCAGTGCCAAGATCACAGCTCTTGACCCAAACTCAAGCAATCCTCCCACCTCAAACTCTCAAGTAGCTGTGACTGCAGGCATGCACCACCACACCCTGCTAAATTTTAAAATTATTTGTGGAGATGGGGGTCTCACTGTGTTGCCCAGCTTGGTCTCAAATTCCTGGCCTCAAGTATCCTCCCATCTCGGCCTCCCAAAGCACTGGGGTTTCAGGCATGAGCCACCACGCCCAGACTGCTTTTACTTTACATATGCATCTGAGGTAGAGACTCATTTAGAGTGCATTATTCACATCATTTTGTTAGTGGAACGTGGTCATGTTAGAATTACATTTCTCTGAAAGTATGTTTTCTTTTTGACTTGGAGTCATTAAAACCTTGAGATAATTTACACACATTATAAGCCATAAATTCGAAATTACATAGTAATGTATTCTGCAATTCTGTGTATTTCTACACAGCTTGTTTAGCAATAAAATAAAATAAAACTCAAAGATGGTCTTTTCTGTTTTCCTTTATACTTTACATAACACTTCTGATAAACTCCAATTCTGGGTCAACATCTCATTCCAATAGCACTTGAAGGTCAATACTAACCTGCTTGATTTTCTTCAGAGAACTGTTTTTCAGACAGTATTCTAACTTGATGTATCGATATGAAAAGGGAGATGAGGTTAAGTCAGCCATCAAAGCAGGTTGTTTAGTAAATAAGGATAATGTTCAGACAGGAGAAAGGGAGGAAACAAGAACTCATCTCCATTGTTGCAGTTATCGTAATTACCAGGATCTAGGAAGTAACAATAATTATGCCTAAAGGAAAAAAGAAGATAAATATAACAGCTCAGTGTCTCTATGCACCAAGACAATTAATGCACTGGATGAGAATGTTAGGATTCAGGAAGATCCTGGCAGACAGATTGAGTGACAGGCAGAAACTGACAGAAGGATATTTAACAAGGATAAGTTAAGTTCATAATTTAAGAACTTTTATTTGGATGAACATATACTTTTGTATAAGTATTCCAATATTTTAAAGATAGGAAACATCTCTTATAGTTTATAGAGAAAAGACAGGAAGCCTGGACACCTGGCATCTGGTTCCAGATCCTCAGAAAACTATATATGTGACCTTGGCACATCGCGGTAAAAGCTTCGTTTTCACCACTCTCAAAATGATGGAGGCCTGACTTTATCAGTAAGTCCTTTCCCTTCCACATGTAAAAATTTCTATGAGCCTAGATACTGACTGACATGATGTCAATAAAGTAATGCAGCTGAACAATTTCTCCAGGTTTTAGTCACTGCATAAAATGCACAGTCATACTATATATATGCACTTCCAATAAGTACATACCCCAGATAACTTAAAAGATAACCTCTAATGCATGTGTTTCCCAGGTCTTGTAGAATTTTCCTTTACCTTGTCAGAGTCCAATTCCACTAGAAGGCAGACACAGAATTGTATTCTTGGAAAACACTGCCTAATGTTTATTTAATAACTTTGTTGAAAATCCTATCATACATAAAAATAATACACGAAACAATTTGTAGGGTGTATGTTTAATGAAAATTAAATATTAATCTAATAAGAATTACTTCTTTTTTTTCCTTAAAGTCTGAAAGTCACTGACTCTCATCTGATTTCATTAAAGAAAAAACACAGAATTTTATAAGTCAGATTTCTCCTTGGATTCTATATTACACCTTGCCTCGTTTTTGGTCAAAATATAACTCATATTTGTGCAGTCCTGAGAAAGTTTCTTCAGAAAATATTGACAAAAATAAAGCTCTATGAGGCTCCCTATTGCAGTGTGTGTAACAGAAAAGAAAATAAGAACTCCATCTAACTACATGCTGCAGCTGAACAGGCCAGTTCCTGGATATTGCATGAAATTCCACCGGGTGCCCGAGAGTATTGTTCTTCAGAACCCAAGAAGATTTTATCAGCTTTCTGTTGACAGTGCAAATCCAGAATTAGCTACAGTAAGCGGAATAATCAATTAGTAGTTTTTGGCCTTCTGACCTTCTAAAAATCCCTGCCGATACACTGTACAGGTACTGCTGAATTAAACTGTGATTGGCAGGAACGTCTCATGAAGAGGCAAATAGACAATTTCTGTTGTGGTCCTATGTCAAATTAATCATCAATATGCTAAACAACATCTCCTATTTTGACAGAAGATCCAATATGGAGACTAAAAAGGCTGCGGGATGGTGTCTTCACAGCACTCTGATATTTTCATTATTGCATTGGAGAGCCAGTGTTGGACTAGGTGTTGATGGAAGTTTGAACGAGAGCTGAGCAATTAATTCAACTGGGTCTTAAAAATATAAACCTGCATCTTTCTCGATACAATGGTGAAACTGATGTATTCAAGATTAAGTTTCCAGCCTGAATGCTTTTGTAGGTGGAAAATAAAAAAAGTTTAGAAAATGGAAATGATCTAATGAAACATAACATATTCCATTTTGAACGTGATCATTCAGCCAGGTAAAGTCTGAGGTTTGTCTGCCAGTACTTTAATTGTATCCCAGGCAATGGAAGAGTTATTCATTTATCAAGGAATAGAGATGACCTAACTCAGCCTCACTGCAAAGCTCTCAGAAGCCCTGAAGCTTTGGACTTTCAGCTGCCCAGCCACCAAGATCATTTCTGCAGGCCTTTTAGAAATAGCCTCACATCCTCACATACCAGTTTTTCTTTAGTTCTACTACACTACTGTGGCAGAAGAGATTAGTTTGCAGATAACTGTATTCAAATTTTAACCACATACCCTGGCTGAACACAAATTTCCTTTATCCTTTGAGCAATTGCTGTGTACGAGAGGCACCATTCACAGAACGTTTAAAGCTGCTGCCCATGCATCCCTGCTTGGTCCACCACTTTCCATCCCACCTTGGGAGAAGGCATTACTTTGTAATTTTATTGTAATTGATATTGGAGCGAGAAAACTGATAATTTTTTCAGGATAGAAATATCATATGTACGTTCTGCTGTGTAATACTTAGAAGGTGATTTCATGTGATTACTTTATGTAATACAAAGTTATCTTTATTTTAATAAAATGATTAATACTTTCAGTGTGTATAAATGTGTCAGCCTAATGTCACCTAAATATGAACATTAATAAACATTCAGTGAACACCTAAATGGCAATGTTGTCATTGACACGCTACTGTTTCCATTATTGCAAATGTTAAGGAAACATGTACCTTATATCTAGACACGTGTAATTTCAAGCTTTTCCCTAATGTCAAGTCTACAGGCATGCTGTCATTGTTTTGGTAAATCTTTCCTTTACTTTTAATTTAGGGGCAATGTATTGACCTTTTCTGAAGGTATTCATTTCCCTATAATTAAAACAGTATTTTCACAATGTAAAAAATAAAACCTCAAACATAAAACAACAACTAAAATCTGTAATATTTTGCTACTCTGTATATCTGAATCTCCTTTTCATGTAAATGATATTTTGCTTTCTATGTCCTCTCTTGATTTTAAATTGTATATTTTAATCTTCTTACAAGGCCATATTTTATCATTTTAGTGTTATGACCCCATTTACATGTGTGTTCTTGAATCACTTCTCAAATATGTGTCATCATTCTTTTGAAATACATTTACTCCTGAGTCTGACAGCCTCTATTTCCTGTGGATCCCAAAACGATTCCTGGAAATTGAAGGTAAGGGGCATTCTTGAGTGATACACCCATGTTTAAAGGAAACTATAAAATTGCTGTCTTAAGAACTGAGGTATAACAACCCCTTCATTCTGCTCCACTCCCTTCATTTCTTCCTGAATGTAGATCTTAAATAAACAGCAAGGACACTTCTCAAAATTTGCTGAGTCTGTGATACAGTCACATCACACCTTCCAGCCTTATTTCAAAAGTTAGTTCCCTTGGGATAGCTCTCTTCTTCCCCGGGCAGAGGAAGTAATTGCCTGTCTCTACTCTTTTTTTTTTTTTTTGGATATGGAGTCTCACTCTGTCACCAGGCTGGAGCGCAGTGGTGTGATCTTGGCTCACTGCAACCTCTGCTTCCCAGGTTCAATCGATTCTCCTGCCTCAGCCTCCTGAGTAGCTGGGGCTACAGGCACGTGCCACAACGTCCAGCTAATTTTTGTATTTTTAGTAGAGATGGAGTTTCACCACTTTGGCCAGGATGATCTCAATCTCTTGACCTCATGATCTGCCCACCTCGGTCTCTCAAAGTGCTGGGATTACAGGTGTGAGCCACAGTGCCCAGCTGCCTCTCTCTATTCTTACAGCCTTTTACACTTACATGTGTTATAACTCACATTACTTGTATTGCAATTGTGCATTTGTGTATCTTTCTCCCTCACCAGACAGCAAGACTCTTGGGGGCAGGAAAAGCGTCCTCCTGTATCTTACATACTGACTGATGGAAAATCCATATGGGCTAAATCATTAAATAAAATAATCTCTTCACACACTATTTATCTATGACAACATAGACTCTGCTATAGGAGGCAAAATAGTACTCAATCACGATTCTTCTCCAAGTTCATATTATACCTGAATGAAACCAGAGGTGGAGCTGTCCCCGCTGCATCAAGAGCACAGTGCATGATGACTGGAACAACCTTTTACGTTTTAACCTGTTCTTTTAATGCCAGTTAATAAGTGTACATGATATGTAATCTCATCCAATTGCCTGAAGGATGTTTTACCCCTACCTAAAACCAAGTGGACACACACCAACAAGGTATCAGCAGTTTTTCAAGGATTTGAAAATCCTTCTTCTGCTTCATACCCAAGAACCAAAGCAAAGGAAGCCAAGTAGTGCAGGTGCTTCTGCCTTCCCTGTGGCTCCTGCATCTTACCCTGCTATAGGCCTTTATATTACTCTCTTGGGGGTTCAGCTGAAGTGTTATAGGCTGGATCAAACATCTCACTCTCTTCTATTTAGATTTTTCCTTTTCCCAGGAAAGATTTTTTTTTATTGTTGTTTCCTGTAAAGTAGGCAGTTGCCTAACCCTCCATTCTATAACATCATAATACTCTAGGTCTCATCCCACCAGTTTCTGGGCTTCAATGTATAAAGAGATGCTTTTGAAATATCTACCTTACGTGACTAGCTCTTATAATGGAAAATCTGACTTTCAAAAAAGATTGTTTCCAAAATGGGCAATAGGACTTATGGAGGACAAAATCAGATGTTGATTTTTGCTTTCACTTTGCATTCCCTCTTTCTTAATTCTGGAGATGGCAGATTGATCCTTCTGACTTAGGTAAAAAGATTATACAAGAAAGGAAGTATGAATAAATATAAACTCTTTACAGTTGAAATTTCCACATTGATGGAATAATAATAATAAGTCCCAGTAAATGAGCATCTTTTTGTGTGCTTGTTTACCCCCTATATCATTCACAAAGAATCCTCACTGTGGTCATGCCAGTTGGAAACAGACTCCACCCCGCAAAGGTCACATTGCTGTCCAAGCAGAAAATAAATGGCAGCTGCTGGGTGCTGTGGCTCAGGCCTATAATCCCAGGACTTTGGGAGGCTAAGTGGGGGTGGATCACTTGAGGTCAGGAGTTTCAGACCAGCTTGGTCAACATGGTGAAGCCCTGTCTCTACTAAAAATACAAAAATTAGCTGGGTGTGGTGACGCTCGCCTGTAATACAGCTTCTCATCAGTCTGAGGCAGGAGAATCACTTGAACTTGGGAGGCAGAGGTTGCAGTGAATGGAGATTATGCCACTGCACTCCAGCCTGGTCAACAGAGTGAGACTGCATCTCAAAAAAAAAAAAAAAAAGAAAGAAAGAAAGAAAGGGCAGTAAATCTTATTGATGTGCAATTATTTCTGCTATCAAGCTTATTTTGATAGTTTACAATATATTTCCTTGTGATAAACTCTGGAGGAAGAGTAATCTAATTATTTTAACAACCATAGAAAAAAATTTTTTTAACTCCAATAAATTCATTTTTTATTGGGGTAACCAAACGCAGATTACCTGAAAAACTTTAAAATCTCTGCATGAAGCAACACTTCAAAAAGTGTAAAGAATTTACATGTTTAAATAAATATCATTATTTTTTTCAGTCATTTAATTGGCCAAACTTTTAAAATGCTTTTAAATCAGTGAATCCGGCCACACATTGTCAAATTAAATTTTGTGAAAAATACTACACAATGATTAGCTCCATTATAAGAAAATCTTTTTTTAATTTCTTATCTTTTTTTTTTTATTGTTTGAGACAGAGTCTCACTCTGTCGCCCAGGCTGGAGTGCAGTGGTGCGATCTTGGCTCACTGCAACCTCCACCTTCTGGGTTCAAGCAATTCTCCTGCCTCAGCCTCCCGAGTAGCTGGGATTACAGATGCCCACCACCATACCCGACTAACTTTTTGTATTTTTAATAGAGACAGGGTTTCATCATGTTGGCCAGGCTGGTCTCAATCTCCTGAACTCAAGTGATCCACCCACCCCAGCCTCCCAAAGTGCTGGGATTACAGGTGTGAGCCACCACATTCAGCCAAGAAAACTTTAAAATAGTTTCCAAAATAAAAATATATCTTAACTTTAAATATTATAATTTAATGAATATTAACATTTCACATTTTAGAAACAATTTAGACAATTAGAATTGTTGGGAATCCTTTTTAAAAATCCTAACCACATTCAAGGAAATAGTATCCCATAGAAGAGAGAAATCACTTGGGAAAAGCTTCAAGGGGAGACAGAGACCACACCCTTGTCCCTCAAAGTGAGAGTCCAGGCTCAGGACTCAGTTCCAGTCCTGATCCTGGCACCTGCCTGTGAGCTCTGTTGCTTCACCTCTTTGAGTCTCCACTTCTTTGGCATCTGCAAAATGAGAAAACTGGATAGGATGATCTAAAGGAATCTTCCATTTCTTAGGAGCCTAATTATACCACTCAATAAGCTATTTCACAACTTTTAAGTAGGAGGCTTGCAATTGATCAGAAAAATAAAATAAAAATGCAACTTTTGGTGCAGTTTGATTAAGTAATGAGCTTCTCTGACAGCGGAAAGTCAAAATGTGCATTTGGTGATGGCTGAACCCTCGCACCACCTGGGATATTGTACTTTCCACTCTTCCAACGGACTTTATTTTCTAAGGTGATGGACAGATGTCCTAGGTATAGCGTGACTGAATGGAGAAGCAGGATATCCCTAATTTATGCTTTATTTTAAGATTTTTTTAATTTAAAAGAACTTTCATGAAACAAGTCAATCTTTATTTTAATACTCTTTCCAAATTTAGCAATAAAGAAGGTCAGAACTATTTTTTCAAGAAAAACCTGAAAATAAGGACAGTTAGCTAGAGTTTAATGACAAACTTGCTATTTCGAATGTGTGTGCCATCCCAAAGGATTCTGTAGACACATCGGATCTGTGATTTGAAATGAAGCTGTTTCAAAAGAAGAGTGACAGGATCAAGCCAAGTAATATAGCATGAGTTCCAATGCACAGGAGATTTTTTAAAGAAATTATAGTTTTTAAAAATGGTTCCTTTAGTTTATTTTTCAAATTCAGACTCTCTGACTCCACATGTAGTCAAATGAAAACCACAACTTTGCTCTGTAAAATGGCAATCTAAGCCAAGCCCTCCTCCTTTAAGAAACAATAGCATCATAGTTGTGCCCACACACTGGAGCCAAGACAATCTGGACGCTGGCTCCTCACTGAGTAGATGTGGGCAAGTTACTTAAAACCAGTCAGCTACAGTTTTCTCATTGATCACAAGAGGGACATAGGAGTCCCCACATACTGGGCTCTTTTGTGGATGACAAGCAGCCAACCCTTTACAAACATTAAGCATAGTGATTGGCAGGTAATACGTGCTCAAAATATGTGAGGTTTTGTTTTATTTTTTAATTTTTTTTTTTTTTTTTTTTTTGAGACGGAGTCTCGCTCTGTCGCCCAGGCTGGAGTGCAGTGGTGCAATCTCCGCTCACTGTAAGCACCGCCTCCCGGGTTCACGCCATTCTCCTCCCGCCTCAGCCTCTCCGAGTAGCTGGAACTACAGGTGCCCGCCACCACGCCTGGCTAATTTTTGGTATTTTTAGTGGAGATGGGGTTTCACCGTGTTAGCCAGGATGGTCTCCATCTCCTGATCTTGTGATCTGCCCGCCTCGGCCTCCCAAAGTGCTGGGATTACAGGCGTGAGCCACCGCGCCTGGCCTTATTTTTTAATCTTTAAAAAAAATCTGTAGAGCATAGCTTGTAGATGGTAAACACCAGCAAAATAAAAAGCATAATGATAATAATAATAAAGGCTACTAGTGATCTAAATTACAGCTTTTTTTTTTTTTTTTTTTTGAGACGGAGTCTCTCTCTGTCCCCAGGCTGGAGTGCAGTGGCGCGATCTCGGCTCACTGCAAGCTCCGCCTCCCGGGTTCACGCCATTCTCCTGCCTCAGCCTCTCCGAGTAGCTGGGACTACAGGCGCCCGCCACCACGCCCGGCTAATTTTTTGTATTTTTAGTAGAGACGGGGTTTCACCGTGGTCTCGATCTCCTGACCTCGTGATCCGCCCGCCTCGGCCTCCCAAAGTGCTGGGATTACAAGCGTGAGCCACCGCGCCCGGCCAGCATATTTTTTTATTCTCCAAAACATCACCCAGAATGGGTTTAGACTTTTCTTGCGTGTCAACCAGGCAAAGTTTCAAAAACCCGAAGAGCAAGCCAGGTCTTTCCAGGTGGTCTGCCTACCTCCCACTCCAGCCCAGGCGAGGAGCCCGGCGGGGGCAGGGCTGGGTTCTCAGAAACCCTCTGCTTGGCTCTCCAGGCACAGCTGCCGTGTGCCGCTGACACCGATCCCAAACTCAGACTTCTCCACTGTGCAAATCCTCCTGCTTTCTTCTGTTACAAGGGCATGGCAGGATGCAAATTCTCTCATTTTGTGATAAAAAGAAACCACTCTGAAAAACCTCTGGCCTTGCAAACCTGGCTTCTTATTGTTCTGAATTACTCTGCGTTTCCGTCATTTTTTTCCACTCTATGCTCTTTATTATCCAAGCAACACGTTTTCCTCTGAATATCCTCTTTTTCATCCAACTTTAAAAAATTCAATTTAGACAGTATTTGTTGAATGCACAAAAAGTGATGAGGCCTTGCTCCTGTTTTCAGGGGCTTAGAATGAAAATGAAAAAGTAAAGAAGATACACAGGCATGAAACAAACACTGATCCTATGACACTCTGACTTCCTTTATGATTCTGCTGCACCACCAGGTGCTTGCATCAGGGTATACTTTGTATATTCAAGGCAAGGATCAGGTCCTTTGCCAGTATGATAGCCACTAGCCACATGTAGCTATTTAAGTTCTAATTAATCAAAATCAAATAAAACTACAAATACAGTTCTTCAGTCACACTAGCTGCATTTCAAGTGTTCAATGTCTATACAGGGCAAGTGGGTACCATACTGGACAGTGCCAGGGAATATTCTTATTATTACAGAATGCCAATTAGATGGTGCTGATCTAGGGAACTTTGACCTGTGTCATGTTTTGGATTCATGGAAATGCTTAGATTATTACATTAATTTTCGTTCTACAAAATTCCTTTCAACGTTTTCTGAAATAATTTAGAATGCAAACGAATCGAGTGATCTTTTGAGCTATATATGACTGATCTACAGGAACAGTAAGACATGGGATATTTTAGTAAAGGATTTGATTTGGTCAAATTTGAGTTATCTATAAAAGGTTGTTATTGGAGGCAAATTCCAACTACATATGTAGAAAAAGTGATTTTATTTGAACATTATTGGCTTTAGAAATAATTCATATGTAAAAAGATAGTACAAAGCAGTCTTCTCTATTGTGTGTGTGTGTGTGTGTGTGTGTCTGTGTGTGTGTATGAGAGAAAGAAAGAGAGAGAAAGACGCTGATGATGATAATGATGCTTTCTCATTTAGTATATCAGAACTTTTCACTCAAAGGGATCTAACACATGCCTACTCAAATACAAAGTAATAGCAACAACAATGAAACCAAATTACCATGCTCATCTCAACAGGTCCATTTCATAGGAATAACAGTCTCATAGCAGAATACCAGTTAAGAGTCAGCAAAGGCAAGAATGATGTGGTGAAAAAGCCACTTAGACATTTTATTATTGCTTAAGATATGAGTAAGAATATTTTAAAAATTAAAGGTCCAAGTGTGGTGCCTCACACCTGTAATCCCAGCACTTTGGGAGACTGAGGTGGGAGAATCACTTGATGCCAGAAGTTGGAGATCAGCCTGGACGATAAGTGAGACCCCATCTCTACAAACACCAAAAAAATATATACAAACAAAGCAAACCCCAGACCTCTGCATTTTATCTACCCTGAACTTCCCCCAAATGCTGTGAACTGCACCAGATCATTACAGAATTTATATATGATGCAGACTCTGATATCAAAAGGTTGTATGCATATAACATTTAAATTTCTGCTCTGTGTCAACAGATGCCTCTACAAAGTTCAGCAATGGCACATCTAATATGAGTAAGGTGGAAGGGACACTCTAAATTCTGACTTGTTCTTGGTACTTATTTAAGTAGCTAGCATTGAAGAAAACAAAATTCAAAAATAGTCTTTTCCCAGATGCGCACCATCCCCTACCAACTCCCCATCTACCCAGGCAGCATCCAACCTTATAAAAGAATTCTCAAAATGTTTGCTAGTAGAGTTAATCTTGCTTCCCGTGGACTCTAATCACTGCAGAACCCTTTTGGTTTATAAATACTGTTTAAAGTTCTTAATTCATTGTTTGGATCTCTCTGTACTCAAAATCTTTCTATGAGTTCTTCTTTGTCTTCCCAGGGTCAGGAATCTTCACTCCTGGATTGTCTCAATGCAAACATTGAAGTCACCTAAACTATTATAGATGCTTCAAGTTTTATAATTTGCTTCTAATTACTGCCAGATGCAATCTAATTAAACCCACCAGGTGTCTCCCCTCAGGTTACAGTACCTCATAGAACCCTTGCTACGAATAAAATATGGAACAGCAGAACACCAAATATGTAACGAACCCTTCATGAAGCAGTTGTTATACGCTTAAACATTTTTTTGTTGTTGTTGACTATAATAGAAAGCGTGAGAATGAATTAACTAAGAATCGTGTAGGCAGTGATGTTCATGATTATTCTGTCATCCCATTGCTCCCAAACATATTTATTGCTGCAAAGTTTCTTTTCTTCATTGAAATGAAAATGTTATTTACTTATCATGCTAAATATAACAATACAGCTCAAAAGTACCACGTGGGATTTTTCAAATAGACATACTATTTTATTTGCTCAAGGATATGCATGTAATAATTAATATTCTACATCTTCTTAAGTTATATGTAATTTTATTCATTGTTTAATTTTTCATATATAAAGCTTTATTTGTTAAATGTTTAATATCTTACATTAAACCTTCTGTGTTAATATATTTGTATAATTATGATTCCATAAGCCTTCTTGCTTACTATTGTATTAATATAACAACCATCAGACTAAAATCTCAGAATGAGACAATTATCACCTTAACTGTAACTTTAGCATGATATAGTAACTATGTATAGTTGATAAAGTGCTTATCAGAGTCAATGTATTTACATTTGAATTTTATTTGAACATTAATTTATAATATATGTACTTGTTTCTTACGAAAACTGTTCAGTTTATTTTATAATATAAAATACTATATGTACAGAAATATAATGAAATTAATATATTAACATAACATTTGCATATGCAAACGGTTTATTTTTTCTAATTTGGATGATTTTTTCAAAATAGCAAATTATTTTTCAGAATTAAATATAACTAGTTTAAAATAACCTAGCTATTATAATTAATTTTTATTAAGTGAAACTTAAAATCATTTAATAATACCTTGAGCAAAAATACAGCATAAATAGGAAATATATTATGCCATTTATAATTCAAACATTAAAAAAGATTTTCCTATCCTTTATGAATTTTTAAATGAATGCATTCTTAAGTTATAATGATAGAAATATCTAAAAATTATGAATTTCTTTCCCTTTATCAGCAGAACAAGTATAAACTCACATTTAGTTGCTAAAATAATACTAAACTTTAAAAAATAATACCAGACTTCCTTATATTTTATTATTAAAATATGATAGTATATGACTATCATTTGATATTATTATTATAAAATGCATCCATAACAAAATAGAGAAATATCAGTGACTATCATTTCTAATAGTCACCTATGATATTTCACCATTTTGTTATGGATGCATTTTAAAACAATATTTTTCTTAGAATTATCTGCAACTATATATACATATATACTAACATTTATGTAAAGAAGAGCAGTTTCATAATTAGCAATCCACAGGACAGGCCATCAGAGTAATGTTATATTTCTTCTCATTTTCGTGTTTTGGGTGTATTTGATTGAAAAAGTTAATCTATATAACTATCACTTTACTGGCATATCTTAGGATAAAGTCTCAAAGTCTCAATTATGAAAGTCTGTATTACACTATGGTCAATTCCAAACATTCTTGTATATTCGATAATATTACTTCACAAATAAAAAGTCAATATATTGCAAAATAAACAACTAAATGAGGAATATATGAGCTTTATGTGTGTGTGTGTGTATGGCTATTCCTAGAAATGTTTAATAATCAGGGTAGGTTGCGCTTTTGACATTTCTTCCCTGGGCTTGCTAACACACACTTCAAGGCTGCAATAACTAGATTAAAGTAATAACATATCAAGTGTAGCTCCAGGCTACAGTTTTAGCTGACACAAATCATCTTTCACTGGACACACTTTATAGTCTCTAACACCAATGACTTTGCTGGAAAAGTTAGTTTTTGCCAAGTTGGGGTTGTATTTATATACTGTCATAAATCTGCAGCTAGTCACCCCAAGTTTTTGAGTTTGTAATGAAGTAGTTCTTACGTAGTTAAAATATCTTCATTATATTTTTAGATCACATCAGCTTTAACCAGTGTATCCTATGAGTAAATGCTAGCTGATCTGGGTTCCTATTGGTTCCTGAGAATTTTTGGCTGAAGGCTGTTTCATTTGCTCATTTAAAATAGCATATTTGTCTTCAATTTAGAAAAATTAAACTAGTAGTTTAAATGCAAAAGTAAGGAAACAGCATATCTGGCTGAATTATAATAGGTTGTAAGAAAATGAACTCACATCATAAAATTGTGTATCCTAACTTTATAACATACATATTTTACATAAAAATTTGATGATTGGTTTTCAATAATAAGCTTTTGGAAATACGTGTTTATAAATATATAATAAACAGATCTGAACCATTGTCTATACATCTTTAGAAAAAGTACAAAACAAGTCATGTTTGGGAGTTTATGATTTAATTGGTATTGTTGACTCTAGGAAGAACTACAAAGTATACTTTGAGGAGTGTCAAAACCTAAGAGATTTTCACATAGGTATTTCCACTTCATAAAAATGAAACACTTAAGGATGACATAATTATTTTTACAGGAAACAAATACTATTGATAATACAGTTTTCATAATTCTTCTCAAGAATATACGGTTGACTCTGTGGAACTACACCAGCAAACAGTTTTGCGAGAAACTTCCAATTACGGCATTTTTCCCTTTCCCCATACCTGAATCACAAGTCCTTTAACATACAGAAGAATTATGTTTATCTGACTTTAAAGCACATTTTGCAGAAAAGAACATATTGAAACATATCAGAATGTGATAGTGAAACAGGATTTACTAAGAAATCATCATACCACATTTGATTTCAATTTCTTGAATCACTTTGAACCACAAAAACCAGACAGCTGGTATTTCGAAATTTCATAATATCTGTAAAAGTAAACGTTATGTATTTATGCAAAAACAACTACATAAATACATATATACGAGGGTATTATCAGTTTGAGAGTCATACAGATGGTGAGAATTTGTATAGTAGTAAAACAGGTGATGTTGTTGTCTTAGAAAAGAATATGCAATTTCTCATAAGGAACCATAACAGGCAAGTGGTCCATACATTTAGGAGTTCGCTTCCAACATTTATTTACATCATCTGAATCCTTAGAGTGAAGCATGCTGGTTAGATACAAGTTATTTTAAAATGAGTACTGTTATATGCAATAATAGTTATTTATAAAACATTACCAAAGAAGGCTGGAAGCTACTTCACAAAAGGAAACAGTTATCCATTAAATTTGTTTTTTTACTACAGGCAATAGTGTAGGTGATTAACAGATGTAATGATTGAATATATGAATAGATAATATATGAATATATGAAAATATATGAATATATGAGAAATATATGAAATATATTTGAAATATTCATATATGAATATATGAAATATATTTGAAATATATGAATATATGAAATATATTTGAAATATATGAACATATGAAATATATTTGAAATATATGAACATATGAAATATATTTGAAATATATGAACATATGAAATATATTTGAAATATATGAACATATGAAATATATTTGAAATATATGAACATATGAAATACATTTGAAATATTTGAACATATGAAATACATTTGAAATATATGAACATATGAAATACATTTGAAATATATGAATATATGAAATATATTTGAAATATATGAATATATGAAATATATTTGAAATATATGAATATATGAAATATATTTGAAATATATGAATATATGAAATATATTTGAAATATATGAATATATGAAATATATTTGAGTTATTAAAGAAATATTAAGGACTTTATGTTAAGGGAAGTTGTTTTCTGAGTTCCAGTCGACTTGTTTTCAAAATTACCCGGATCTGGGCTAATTCTAAAACATGGTGCTAATATAAAAACCACGCAGGTAACAGTGCTGCCTGTTATCATGCTACTTACCTGGAAAAACAGTCTAAAACCTGGGTAGGGATTAGTCATTTCCTTTTGAGGATGGGAGAACAGTAGGCTATATTTTGTGGAGAAATAAAATGGGCTAGTTTTCCAGTCTGCTGATACATACAGTGCCTAAGCATAGCCCCTATATTTACAGAAAGAATAAAGACTAAATCAGTGGAGTCACTTCTTTTACTGTTTAGAACCAGGACATGAGCTAGAAAAGCTAGAGCCAGTGTGCCAGTCTTCAGGATGTTTGGACATATCTGATGCTTCTATATGCATATGTATGTATGTATATATGTATGCAGGTGCATGCATACAGTATGTATCTATGTCCAATGTAGGTGTGCATGCCTGATGTCTGTCTGGCGTGTGTATTGTGTGTGATATGTGTATGTACATATATACATGTATGTCTATCTATGTAGTTGACAAGATTTCAATCTTATTCTTTGAGGACAGCATTTTTACGCGGGTTTGCCTTCATTCTGCATTTCTGCAAGATAGTTTAAAGACCCTGGATAACATATAATGTAAAAATAATGTAAGAAATTGTTGCAGTTTTTAGAGCAAAGAGACAAGACACTAGCTTTGAGATAAATGTTTCACTTAAAATTGTCAGTTTTCAGGTCCTATTTTTCTCCCATTATCTTGCAGTCTCCTTAATTCACTTTTCCAGACCCCAGCTAATGACTTCTTATCTTTGAATTGTCTACATCAACCATTTCTCCTCATTTCAATTCTGCTACTTGTATTGCAATTGACTTTCTTACCTATTTTCCAAATTATTTTTCACTTATTAAGCATTGCTTCTTTTTTAAGACATCTTCTGTTTTTGGTGTTACATAAGCCTGTTCTATTACATTTGTTAACAGTTGAAAATCTATGATGCTATTAAAAAGGTAAATTAAAAAATGGTAAAAACACCTTGTTCTCTATTCATTGTCAATATCATTTACTAGTGTATGATAAAATGTGACTAAACATTTCAATCTGTAAAATTTTTCTTAAGAAATCATTTAAGCCTGCTGGAATAACTAGTAGATATGCTGGTACAGCTTTAGAAAGGTTGTTTTAGTGTCATTCTAAGTCATTAATATGCTGTGATTACACGATTACACTTTCAGTTAGCAGGTATCAGATTTTACAAGTTTATTTTTTTACAAGTAGTTTATTACTGAATTATGAATATGTTAGCAGGAAAATTGAAGTTTATTTTTTTTCTTTTTTCCTTAAATTCTCTTTTTAAAAAGTCAGCATAGAAAGAATTCCTAAATGCTCAACGGTCACAGATTTAAAGCAATATCAGAAACAGTAAGGATTTCAGGGTTATTAAATTGCTGTCTTTAGAATCGTGTCTTACTATGTAGACCCAGAACCAAACAACAAATGAAAAGGGGAGCAATAGCACCCTAAACAAATCAAAATAGCAATGTATTGCAACACCTACAAATTCCATTTCCAGTTTTACTTGGATTACTTATTTTGAAATATGCTTAAATATAATTTCAGTTTTGCAAAATAGGTGTGCAATTTAATGATTCTTGCAATGGTTTTCAAAATATCACATTAAAAATCACCTACCCTTCTGCAGTCTCCAGTATTGTTTCTTTCCCATTTCCCTCTGTTAAACTAAATTTGATCTTGCCTAAAGGTGCAAGTATGTTTATGTGTGCAGGGACTTCAATAATTCATATTTTTGACATCCAGACATTATATGACCCACTGAATATTCTTAATTAGTTGGGGAAGGAAGCATCTGTATGGATTCACAAATTATTTTAAACATGCTTTTAAATATTTTAAATTAGAGCTTCCAATTAAAATTGTACATGTCACATTGTCTCATTTAATTCCACTGTTCTTTTTAGGAAGCACAGCCTCAGCTGAACAAGCCTCATTGATGTGAGCTGAGCTCAATTAGTTTCTGATGTTCTGCCAAATTGCCTCATTACCTGTCATACAAACACCACTGACACTTTCAAAGTGGAGCCCTTTGCATCCATATTATTGTCTTTAGAACAAAAATAATTATTCTCATTAGAGTAGTAAAAATAAGCATTTTGCTAATAAACAGTAAACCAATATATTTGTAATATAAATAATGGAATAAAGCAATGATGCGACATAAATCAAGTGTGTGGTTACACATATATATATGTGCCCCTGTGGGGACACACGCACACACGTTTTTAAATTATATAGACTGTGGGTCCTTCACGCAGTCCCTGGAGGTTTGTTATTACAATTACTTTGACCACTGGGTTTTCCATATTACTTACAATGTATTGATGATAAGAGAAACTAGGAGTTTTCCATTCTGTATATATTTGAATTTAAAATGTACTTCACCCTTGGATCATAAAACCATTATGAATTCCTCATTGTACAGAAGGCTTAAAGTGGCTTAAAATACACTTACACCACATTCTAGAAGAGAAAGTATCAACAACTATTGCAAACAGTCTTTATTTGTAAATCTTTCATTAATGTTGTTGATCACTTCTCAAAATACTGACCCACAGGTAAAGATTTATGTGGTTTTAACCCTTGCATCTTTAGCTTTTCCTTCTCCCTTGCCCTTTATTCATTGCCTTTTGCGTAGGGAAACAGAAGGATAGAAGGTTAGAATCTAATTAAGAGATAATGTTTTTACAAAGCTGGTCTACAGACATGACGTGTATCAAAGCAGAAACATTTTTTTTTCCTGAATGGCTGGCAGAAGATCATTAATAGAGAGAAAAAAAGTTGCATTCCATTAACAGCCTCATGATACTGTCAAATACCCTAGTTAGAAAAGTTTCTGTTTGCCAGTGGCTTTCAACCCCAGCTGTATATTATAATCACCTAGAGGGTTTTTAAAAAATACCCCTTCCTGGGCTCTACTGCACACCAATTAAATCAGAATCTTGGTGCTAGAGCTGGAGGCACGGGTATTTTGTAAAACCTCCCTGGCTGATTCTACTGCACAGCCAGGGCTGGGACCCGCTGTTCCAAGAACTTCCACCTTACAGATTAGAGGTAATCATGGCACCAAGCGTAACCACATGCCTTTCTTTGGGCCTTACATCTATTCTTTATTTTAAGTAAACTCCAAAGGACTCTTTAAAACTAAAATTACCACGAACAAAATTTTATGTTACCTTAAATATTGTTGGACATGTCTATATCCCCGGAGTTTGTATTGACATATTTATGAGTCTTGTTTTATTTTGTGATGAAATTTAGATAATCTAAGGAACTCGATATTTGTGTAACTAAAAATACATTATTTTAAATTTCTACTTTAAGATGGAAGAATCCTTTTTGTCTTGTATAATATGAGATTAAATGTCAGAAATCTTAGTGTTGCCTTGGATACAAACCTGGGGTAATTATTAGAAGATTGGGTCATCTGAATTTCTCTCCCACTCGCTTTATGTTGCTCTCATTACCCATGCATTGTTATCAGTGTTCCTGGAAAATGTGAATAACCTGGAGTCTGCAAACACTGAACAACAAGCCTTTCTGGAAAGGAAATTTTGCTCCTGTGCTATAAGGTTCATGCCATCAGCAAATATCACTGCGCAATTTACTTTCAGCACCCTTTCCACTTAGCAGAGGCGCCCTGCAAACACACAAGGAGGTTACAAGAATAATATATGGACTGACAAATGCGCTTCACACAGCATGGCGTGGTGTCCTTACCTTCCATGCCTCTAAATCAGTAATTCTTAAGGTGGGCAGTTCATTGGAGGGCCTGGAAAGGGCCTGGGAGACATAGTAGCAATGTAGAAACAAAGCAATGTGCTTCCCCGTTAATTGTATTTGGACTAGTCTCACTATTTAACTTAATTTTTAACTTACGGCCAATATTACAGGAGGGCAAATAGTATACTATTTCCTGTTAATTAAAGGGTCAGGAAGTTAACACTTTCACTCATTTGAAGGAGCACTCTGGGTCAGGTGATTTTGGAGAAGGGTCTCCTAATTCATGATCTCCTGACCTTGGGCACTACTGACATTTTGAGAAGGATAACTCTTGGATGCGCAGGGCTAGCCTGTGAATTGTGGGTTATTTGAGAGCACCCCTGGCATCTACACACCTGATACCAGTACCATCCTCCTTGCATGACAACGAAAAATGCTCCCAGATGTTACCGAATGTCCCCTAGGGTGCAAACTACTGCCCCTCAACCCCCACCCCACTGAAAACCATACTTCTATAATTCAAGTCTTAGTAGTTTATTTGTCTATTTTATTACTCTATAATTACCATGTAAAGACATGTTCTCAATTTCCTAGACAAAGGATATTCACGATGTTTCAGACAATGACGTTGAGCAGGGCTTATGCAGTGAATTTCAACCTGGTGTCGGTTTTCTCAACATAGAGTGAGCTGCATTTGTGACACTAGTTCGTGATCAGATCATTGACCATTATTTCTCCCATTCTTTGCTTTACAGTGAGCCACTTACTACAATTCCCATCTTGTCAGTTTTGTCCTTCATGTCAATACTATGCTACTTTGCCAGACACTCTTCGCGACTCAGAGATGATGCAAAGTAAGATGAGATGGTGCACTGCTCTGCTTTGTAGCTAACTTCACAGTGATGTCACATTGGTTGGGAAAGATTTTTCCATTTTCAAATCAGAATAATGAGGGCATCAGATAATTTTAGAATCTTAGAGGCCTTTTAATAGAGATATCTTTATTTTATATGTTAAGAGACAGCGGCACAGGTAATTTAAATGACTTTTCAATGTGTCTCATGACAAGTTGGTGTTAGAACTCAGATTAAACATTTCTAAGCCTTCTTACTTGGTCCACTTTTCATTTTATTGCAGTTTGTTGCCTTTCCTAATGCTCTGAACATCATATATATCACTATAGTGACTGCCAAAGAAAACAAAGCTCTGAAAGCACATCCCAATTCTGCAATATTTGTTATTTCTGCTAGGCAGTTGAGATATTTTCCTTGATGCTCATATCTGTCTCGATTGGAACTTAGAGACCAAAATTAGCCTTGTGAATTATTGTTCATAGAAATAATGTCGTGTGTAAGCTTAGTATACATTCAGATAGTTTAGCTAGCTGGTAAAATACTTCAAAATTGTGCTTAATCTCCTATTTATAGTGCTGTCATTGGATATTACCTTGCTTTTCTGATAAGGCAAATAATAATAAAATAATCATGATAGCAAAATAAATTTTCAGAAAAGCCTAACATTAACACTTTGAGATTTTACTAAGAATCTTGTGATTTTTTCCCCCATACACATCTTAAATGCAAAGCCAATCCTCAGAATATATTTTCCATTTATTAATTAACAATGGTCCTCTTCATTTTTCATCTCTATACCCTCTGTTGCCTGTCTTGGAATAATTTCACTGGACCTAAGCACATTCATTAGAGCAGATAGAAGGGGGAGAGAGAAAGAAAAATTCAGTGAAGTTCATTTTTCTAATTCAAAGCAGGTCCTGCAAGAGCTCAAGGGATTTATGCTGCTTTGCACTCCATCTGTGATTGTTGTGCCTCTTAGTCCCTTGATAGCAACTACAATGCCACTTGGTTTTAAAGTTAGTTTCAGCAAGTTTTTGTCGCATAGCTTCTTTCACCTACAAAGTGATCACCTCCCTCTCCCTCTTCCTTTCTCTCTCTTTCTTTCTCTTTCTCTTACTCTCTATGTTAAAAAACACATACATGTATATTCAGTTTACTTCACATTTTATGCATATTTACACCATCCTTAACCCCAAGCTAATGAGAACACTTGATCCAGGTCACATAATTCTCTCCAACTTGCTAAATGAATTCTAACCATGTATGTGTTTGTAAAATTTTTAACTCAATTTACATTTTCTCATTGAAACTACATATATTGTGGCTATGTATTTGCCTTTTTGAGGATAATAAATTCAATGTAGCAAGTGTCCTCACTGCATGCATTAAAAAACGGAGGCCCACTTAGGCCTCTTCAAGATGAGGCTCGAAATTCCACTTTGAGGCTAGAAATTCACTGCAGTCCTGGGGACACCATGTTGTGAATAACCCAGGTGATATCACACGGGCATGGCACTTTCCTCAGCTTATGCCTCAGCCCAGACATCTTAGAGGATACAGCCTACTGGGCAGCCTGGATTTTTATCCTGCAAATGCTCATAAATTAATTTCATGTTGCAGAAATTAAATGCATTGGAAGAAGACTCCCTTTAAATTAAAATGGTTTGAGTTAATTATGCAATAGGCATAACATAGTAATAGAGAGTGGGCTAGTAAAAAAAAAAAAAAAAGTTTTGATGGGCGGTGTTTGCTACTTTCTATGGTGTAAGTATTCCCACCAGAGCCATTTTCAAGCTACCAATGTGATGTCACTGAACACGAGGTTGAGAAGAGACATGTAGAATTGCCTCAGGATGAGTGGCTTGCATCCAAGAAAGAGGCAGAGGAGTAAAATATGGCCTATGATGAGCTAGTGCAGGCTGCTCCCCAGTGGATTGGCATCTAAAGTGGGCAATTAAGGTAACTGTAACAGAGCAAGGTTCTCCACAGCCTTGCAAATCAAATCATTTTCTGAGGATCAGCACCTTTGTCATCATCTATAAATTTGTGAGATATGAAAAATCTCAGGCATTTCTCCCATACTTAATCAGAATCTGCATTTTACCAGATTTCCAGGTGATTCACATACAAATTAAATTTTGAGAAGCACTGGTCTACAGAGTCATCCCATTCTAAGGGACCCAGAATCTCTGCAAGGGAAAGCCTTGTCCCATTCATTTGCCTATGTTCTGCTCTAGAGCCTTCCCTTGGCATCACTGTACAGGATGCATCGTGTCAAAAGGACATGTGCCCCATCCCCTTTGCTCAGGTCAATGTGTGCGTATCTCTAATTCAGTGAATTTGCCAGTTGAACAATTATGACATTAGGACTCGCATCTGTTAGGTGAGAAAATTCTTTTTCATTCATGACTCCACATGGGAAAAAGGGTTTTTATTTAATGATTATTCCCTCTTTTTATTCAGTTTTTATAAATTAGCCAACATTTTGCTGCAGTCAGGGACAGGATGCATAGACGTAGCAGGTACAGTCAAAACCTGATGTTTGCTGGGCAGAGTGGGGGACTGTTTCTGGCAGAGTACCACAAGCAAAGCATCGCGGCAGAAAGGCAGGGCAGTAATACCGCCCAGGGCAAGAAGGAGGATAGGATGAGGGTCTTTGAAAAAAACATGTTTTCCTTTTTTCTGCCTCCAAGGCCAGCTTTTTTTTTTTTTTTTCCTGTGTTGAATGTCAACTATTCTCTGCTCCATTCCTGAACTCTCAGAAAAGGACTCAACCCTTCCCCTCTCTCCAGAATCTCCTTCACTTGTGCCCCTCTTCCTTCCCCCTACTTCCCACCTGCATATCTTCTTCCATCATTTAGATCTCTTTTTTAGATCTTTAGTGTCTTACTATTCAAGTACCCCTTAGAGAGGCAAAGGTGATACTGTTGAAAAGATTTCAATTATATTTAGGGCAGTTGTAGGTTCATCTCAGCTTTGACACTTACTAGCTGGGTGTCTTTAGGTGATTTTTTTTTTTAGCTTTTCTAAGTTTGTTTCTTAATCCCTAAAATGGTTTTAATAATTCAGAGCCAAGATATCATAAGCTTCAAGCTTTTAGCAGTGTCGGGCATATAGTAAGATCTCAAACGGAGTAGCTTTTCTTATTCCTATATCATATTATTTAGTACATGATTAACCCTGGACCAAAACTGCTCTCTTAAAAATCATCAAGGATCTGCAAGTGATGAGATTCGTTGGCCCTTTCCAAGTCTACAGTCTGTTGAAGCATTTTAGACCTTTGATATACTTTCCACACAAATGTCTCCCCTTCCACATTTGTTATCATTGTTGATTACAATTTATTCTCGTTGCTGCTGACAAAAACATTTTGCTCCTTTCTGCATGCTTAAGGAAGGTTACTCTTGAATCAGAACTCTCTTATTTCTCAGATTGAGGCAATTAATTGCTCAGAAGATCATAAATGAGTGGAAAGATTATAAAAAGTGGTGTCAAACAAATACTGGTTCTGCCACTTACTGCCTGAAAGTAATTTAAACTCCCTGAACCTCAGTTTACCCTTGATAAAAATTATCTATTTGGAAGCATCTTGAAGGTTAAGAGATAAAAATTATTATGTACAAACACTAAGCATAGCATTTGGAATTTACTCAATAAATGGTTTGTCCTTTCTCCTTTTCTGTTTTATAACTCACGTGCTGATTGTTTCACTGTGTGAGGGTGAAAAAAAAAAAAACACTTGGTTTCTAGTAAGTCTACATTCTTATTTTTAGTTCTACAATGATCCCTATTGACATTTATGCCATATTTAACCAGGAGCTGTTGTTATTAATGACAAATATCTGCTTGGTAGAGTCATTATATTTAACATTCAAAAACAAAATTTGTGTCTCAACTACTATGTATTGCTTTTATAAATGTGTTATCTTTCTTCATTTAAATCCCATAAAGTGCTATGCTTTGTGAAAGTGCATTTGTTGATAGCATGCCTACCAAAAAGATAGCATTTCAGGAGAGTACATAAAAATGGACATTCTTAGAAAGGAGGCATTTCAATAGATAATGGAAAATGCTAAAACTGGAAATTATGTTGTTTTGATCGTACCACAATGTACAAATTCCTTTCAAATCAGTGTCTTTGGGTAATTTTAAATCTCCTCTATGCAAATCAGATCTACTGAATCATCTAAGAATCACCTTAAATGATTCCTTAATTGAAAATTTTAATTATGCGTAAATGTCTCAGTATAGTCTTAATGGTAAAGTCCACTTCATTTGACTGATGATGTACTTACTTTGAGGTGCTATATTAACATGAACCCAAAGTTCTTTGTAAAAGCGACCTGTGTTTAGATGGGAAAGACATTACAGGCTTCATTTTAACATTATTGTAAGCAAGTTGTTTTCATAAATGTGTGCTTCTGACCCTGAAACACTCAGCTCCCTAGAACCACAGGGATACTTGGAGCTGGAGAGTTGACTGGAGAGCCAGGACACACTAGTAAAGGATTTACAATTATTTCTCTGTGAATTCATTGTCTCAGTCAAAAATCATGCCAGGTCTACGCCAAGTACTGAGGATATCAAAAGAGGAAATATGTTCCTTGTCCTCAAGAAATTCACCTTACACAGCCCAAGCTCAAAATCACCCGGTGAACTTCAAATGGAAGAATATGTCAGCGATCTGAGGTTGTTGGGTATAAAGTCTTAGTGTGTGGATATCTCTGCCTCACCCAGGAGACAATCAGCGTGTCAGGTGACCTGTGTGTATTGATAACTAAGTTGCACTGGGAAGGCTGAGGTAGGTTATGGTAAGTAGAGACTTGTGTTCGTCACATTTCAGACTTGGAGATAGAGATACCAGTGAGTCTCCTATGCTGTCCAGGACCCCACAGTTACCAAGAGATGAATTTGGGGACCAAACGCCAAAGCCTAACAAACTCATTAAGCAAAGCACTACATTCTTACTGCATTTAGGATGATTCATAGAACAGAACTTCAAAAATGTCCCATTGTCTCGGGCAGTTGAAACTGAAACTGCATCATAAAATCTAATAAAATTAAAAGTGCTGTGATCACTCATTAAAAAAAGCAATGTGTCTGTGTGTGAGCCATGCACAAGAAGCAGCTTTTAGGCTGCAGGAGTGAAAATAGACTGTTTGGGTTTCTCTGTTTAAAAGGTGTGAGGTGAAGTGATCAGCAGATATTGGGAAGGAAGCTGTAAAAGATATTTTTATCATGAACCGATATTCACCTTACTCAACAGGGCCACTTTCCGCCTTTGCTTTCAGTGGTAAATTGTCTCTCTCAGCTCCATTGCCCTCCCTGCTTCTTCCTTTTGCCCATCGCAGCCTTGGTGGCCATGAGTTTGTTGCAAAGGTCTTTGGTCGCTGTGGTGGCAGCTCTGTCTGATGCCACCTTGGCACTCTGCTCAGATTCAAGACTTTCTCACCTGTGGCTTTCCAAAGGGAGATCATGGGAAAAAACTGTTTGCCATCAAATTTCTGGATTCAGTGATAGGTGTTTTGTTTTGTTTTGTTTTGCTTTTGAATTTATTGAAATTCTACATTTTGTTGACTGGGATTCCAGCAGCAACTTGCATAACTCTAGTGAAGGGATGCATGGGTGAAGCTGAACTAGCAGAAATTCCAAAAGGCTATATCCCAGAACATTGGGAATACTATAAGCATCCTATATCAAGATGGATTGCCCACAGTTTCCATGATAGTCCTGAAAAGAGCTATGAAACAGCAGTGACTGTCCTTCAGATCAAAGCCAAAAAGGCTGAATTACAGTTAAAGCAGCTGGAAATATGAAGATTAATGTCTGACAGAGGAGATGGGCCCTGGTATGAATATCTGTTATTAAGGCACTTATTGAGCATTCTCCAAAACCAGCTCCCGAAAATTAATCATCCATTTTTTTTAAATACAAAGTATATTTTCTTTAGTGAAAAATAAATTGTAAATATATTCTCTATTTTTCCTCTCTGATGAATAAAAGAGCTTCTTCCTTTGCTCTGTTTCTCAATGTTGGTTTAGATTAAGGCTTTTGATTTGGGGGTTTTGGCTTTTTCTTTCAGGATTAAAATATACTAATAAAAACTGGAGCAATAGGAATTTGTGAATTCCAAACTTCGTGGTAACTGTGAAAGGTTAGCACTGATCTGACAAATGGAAGTTTAGAAGAGAACTCTAATTATGTTAAGCATCTGTAACCGTGATAGTTTTTACAAACATCTATATTGTAGACATCTGTATTATTGAGAAGCAACTCAGGATTTTAAGTTCCATAAAATCTTTGAACCAACTATATAAAACATTAACACTTTAATAAACAATTTTCAGCAAAAAAGAAGAAATGATATTCTAAGATCAAAAAGTGAATCAGCAGTCTCCCTATTTTGGAATTTGATGGATCAATACGATCTAAAATACCATTTAATGATCAATGGGCATTGCCCACTCGTGGTACGTGGGAAAGGCAATTAAGAAATGTAAAAACCAAACTTAAACCACTTGCTGACACCATAATGTCATAAAAGGGTACACTTTGCAACACAAAACATTAAAAAGTATATAATCTTCAAATAAAGGAGCTTTTAGAAAGTTATTTAATTTATAAATAAAAATCTTCTGGCTAGACTCAGTGGCTCATGCCTGTAATCCAGCACTTAGGGAAGCTAAGGCGGGAGGATCGCTTGAGCCCAGGAGTTCGAGACCAGCCTGGGCAACATATGTCTCTACAAAAACAAAAACAAAAACTTCCCATGTACATTCTTGTTCTTGAGATGTATGATGTATATACACACAGGTCCATAAACTAGCTTGTATGAACCTTTGATTTAGATCATTTAGAGTTGTGCTTTGGAGCCTCTATGTGCACATGAGAATTCAACCTTTTCAGGGGGACTTTCTGCCTCTACCTCAGAGCCAGCCTGCTACTACTGCAAGAGGAACAACTATCTCAGGGTACTTTTGTGACTACACTTTGGTGATGCTGCTGGAGGAGAAAGCGTATTGTTTTCCTCACTCCACAGCTGTTGCTTCAATTCAACTATAGTAGCCACCTTTCACTTTGTCAAGCAAAGCTGCTTCCATGTGGGCATTAGGAGAGGTGTAGGTTAAAAGGATAAAGAGGTTGGGGAAGGGGAGGTTTTTTCTTCTCTTCACACCTTGAGAGTTATCATGATCTGGTTCAGAGAAGGATTTTGCCTATCTGTGTAAAATGTTTAGATGAAACTCACACAATAAAATATACGTTCAATTTTCCTTGTAAGATAACTAAAAACATTCACTTGCATGAATATGTAAACGAGTTTTTAAACATGTGCATTGCACTTCTTTACCACAGTACATCTCTGAACATGCTTCACATAGTATGAGAGACACAGCCGGGCATTCTGGGAAATTCTTTTACATGTTCCGTGATGACTTTTTAGGCTGTAGATTTTGGATAATGAGAATTTATCCAGTGCCAAGAAGCATGTCTATTATGCGTCATCGATCCCTGTAAATGTAGTTTTTGACTTCAGATGGATGGCTGTAAACTTCTCCAAAGTCATCTAAGTAACACGGAAAATCATTAGCATCTCAAACAGGCTGTTCAGACCAAAATGTTTTGCGTTACTTCTGTCCACATTTGCCAGCCCCACTGTTTTATTGCTCAATGCACAGAAATAGCTGTCTGCTGCACACCCACTGTTAGTGCCTCTCAGACACAGATTCCCATCAAAGTGAAATACAGTGGGGCCAGAGTGAGGTGCTGTGACTTGGATCAGTTCTCCATCGTTTCCTGCGCACAGAGTTGGAGCGGTTTTGTAGATTTAGAACTTTCACCCCCAGAATTGCTCACTACCTTTTGAGATTCTCATTTCAAGATACACAGTTGCGGGGGTAAAAATTGTAGGAAGAGATGAAGGTACTCCCCAGTGCGCTGGAAAGAATCGTTTCTTTTCTTAGACTTGTTTATGGGGAATACCAGGTCCTAAAATTGTGCAGTGATGGTGGCTGCTATCCTTTTTCCCTCCTTAGCCTTCCTGATAACATATTACTTTGGATCAACCAGTGAAATTGATGAATTGTTCATTCATGTAAAAATCTCTCTTGGTTCCTTACTTGAAGCCAGGCACAATGCTATTGCAGACATTGTAAGTATGGTGGTCAAATTAGGGAGATGAGATGCTGTTTCTAATGGAGCTTACCTGCTAATGCGGGCAAGAAAGCCAAGAAACACACAGAAAAGCAAGCAGCAGATGATTTCAGATGGCGGTGGGTGCCGTGGATGGCTGGGTGATGGTGAGAATAGAGAGTAACTGAAGAAGCTGGTGTTGCACAAGAGAGGACAAGATCAGAACGCTTTCCCAGAGACCTGACAACCAAAGCCTGAATCCAACGGGATATCTAAGTGTACGGCTCAAGTACAAATAAAATCAACTGTGAAAATCCCAAGGCAGGAAAAAGCAGAGTTTTGAAGAAAATGGATTAAGGCAACATTGGTCTAGGCCAGTTAGACCATAGCAGTAAGAAGTGAGGTCCGGGAGAGAGGCAGGAACAAGAACCGGGCAGGGTCTTCTTTTTTTTTTTTTTTTTTGAGACAGAGTCTCGCTCTGTCGTTCAGGCTGGAGTGCAGTGGCGCGATCTCGGCTCACTGCAAGCTCTGCCTCCCGGGTTCACGCCATTCTCCTGCCTCAGCCTCCCAAGTAGCTGGACTACAGGCGCCCGCCACCACGCCCAGCTAATTTTTTGTATTTTTTAGTAGAGACGGGGTTTCACCGTGTTAGCCAGGATGGTGTCGATCTCCTGACCTTGTGATCCGCCCGCCTCAGCCTCCCAAAGTGCTGGGATTACATGCGTGAACCACCGCACCCAGCCCCTGGCAGGGTCTTAAAGGAAAAGATGATTTTTACTTCATCTTCATCCTTTATGGGTGAGTATTGTTGATGCTATGGAGATACACACGCCCAGGAATCCATAGCACCTACAGTTAACGGAGAGAGGAAATTCATTTCTCTTCCTTTCCTCGGCCCCAAATATAGATAGAATATCTCTGCTGGAACTTGGAATCTCCTAACACCACCCTAAGTATAGTTGTCTCTATTTTTTCCCTGTATTTTAAAACATCAATTGGGGTTATTAAGATTTATTTTATACAGCTGCATCATGAGAGAATGTAATTTTTTCATTTCATTGTTATGCTCACTAATGGGAATTGTGACATTTTTGTTCAAATGTCTTTCCCTGTAGCTTGTTTGTTTATCTGAAAAATCTTCATTTAGTGCTGTCAGAAGCACCAAAATAATACTTAGGCCTTTTCTGCTGAGCAAATACTGCATCCGCCACATCCCTTCTGCTATCGCTCCTGTCATGTATTTTGAGGAACATAACATTAAATCGATGCTTTTAACAAAAGTAAAAGTAGTGTATATTTAGCTCCGTGTGTTGAGAAATAATTCAGTGCCGAAGACCCATCAAAGATGTCAGCAGAGTTCAACACGTATTTTTGTTAACGGATGTCTAGAATAGAATAAAATATGTCTGTTGCATAAAGCTTTTCATAGCATATTTGAATTAGTTTTCTTTGCTAGGTGGGGTAAGAAATCATAATGTTTAAAGTAATTGTTTTTACATATCTCAATTGTTTCACACACAAAAAGTATAAAATTTGAGTCATCACCTTAAAAATAAAAAGTGACCCAGTATTGCCATATTTTACAATAATTGTCTTGGATTTCCTTGTTGAATATCTAACATTGTATTCTTTTTTTTTATTTTTGCTTAAAAGCTTTTTTTTTTTTTTTTGGTTGTTTATTTTAAGTGCCTCTTTTAGAAATACAAGTGCTCAAAATGTTTCAAATGTTACCTGAGGGATTCCCTCCTCAGATTTGGGAAGAATTCAAAATGACATTGAGCAGAACTCCTTGGCTATATCCAAAGCATAAAAAATTCCATTTTATTTTTAATATGCCTCAGTGCATTCAAAATAAAGCCTTTAACATTTCAAATGCATAAGTGATGAGAACTTACTCTTTAGTATACTGAGTCCCAAAGTATGGCTGCAGTCAGTGTGTGAAACTTTGATTGCACAAGGATTTTAAAATTCCTAAAATGTTACTGTGGTCACCAAACACAAGAAAAGCATAGTAGGTTAAATTTATATTTAAAACATTTGCGGCTTTGCTTGTAATTAAGCAAACAAGTATATCACAAAACCTTTAGCTCTTCTTACGGGTGAAAAGAAGGTTTGTAAATGTATGTCCTATTTAAACACAAATATTTAAAATGCTGTATGTGAGAAGGTTATATGAGGTGAGTGTGTTTTGCAGGTCTTTGAAATCCGCCTTTTGTTAGGGTTTTAGGGTAAAATTTTGTGTTTAAAATATTACTGATCATTTATTTGGGAAAATATCTCAATTTACAACTAATGTTATAATTTAAATTAATGCGTCTTAAAATACAACTGACCTTTATCTAGTAAATTATGAATGAATTCATAACCACTGCTATGGTTCATGGCCATTTTTTAAGGATAGAAGCAAGTGCTGGAAGAAAATATGATTTACTAACAGACTGCTTTGAGAATGGAATATTTTAATAATCTGGGTTTTCTAGCCAAATGAATTGTTGCTAGAGATCATTTATATTTCAAAATATGACACTGAAAACCTTCCTGATGCCTGTTATTCCCAGCCCCCGGGCCGATGTCTATAGGCACCTGGTAAATATTTGTTGAAGGCGGTGCAGGGCTGATTCCAGCCCTGAAAGTGTCGCAAGGGTGTGCAGTGAGTGCCCCTCCTGGGAATGTGCTCCTCAAACTAGCACAGAAAGAAGTATGACTTTTCTTTCTCTTCCTTCCTTCCTTCCTTCCTTCCTTCCTTCCTTCCTTCCTTCCTTCCTTCCTTCCTTCCTTCCTTCCTTCCTTCCTTTCTTTCTTTCTTTCTTTCTTTCTTTCTTTCTTTCTTTCTTTTTCTTTCTTTCCTTTCTTTCTTTCTTTCTTTTTTTTCTTTCTTTCTTTTCTTTCTGTCTGTCTGTCTTTCTTTTTTCTTTTTCTTTTTTTTTTTTTTTGGAATCAGAGTCTCACGCTGTTGCCCAGCCTGGAGTGTGCAGTGGCGCGATCTCAGCTCACTGCAAGCTCCGTCCCCCTGGTTCACGCCATTCTCCTGCCTCAGCCTCCCGAGCAGCTGGGACTACAGGTTGCCGCCACCATGGTCTGGATCTCTTGACCTCGTGATCTGCCTGCCTCGGCCTCCCAAAGTGCTGGGATTACAGGCGTGAGCCACTGCGCCCGGCGGGCAGTATGACTTTCTAATCCAAAATCAGATTTCACCATTTAGAGAAGATTTGAGAAATTCTGTTTGTATTTAAATCATCCTAATCCCACCCTCAAGCCTCAAGAAAGATGAGAAAAGTATACTGTGTGTGGGGAATGCTTTTATTCAGAACCTTGTTCCTACCTTCCTTCAGAAGGAGACATGTCACACTGCACATTTTGTCTTACGTTATTTTGAATATATTAATTGTCTATTATGCATAATGATCATATACTACTAGCCCATAGATCCCATGAGGACAGGAGCCATGTGGATTTTATTGATTAGTGTGTACATAGCACCTGGCACATACCTGACACAGATTAGAAACTCACTATATATCTCTCAAATGAATTAATGAATATTAAATATTGAATTAATGAATAGTGAAAACCAGGCAATAAGAATGTTTTAGTAGCTGATATTTATTAAATTAGGTTTTCCTAGGTAGCTCACGGCAGCTAAGCTAATTACAGTGAGTCTTCACTTAGCATCATTGATAGGTTCTTGGAAACTGTGAGTTTAAGCAAAACAATGTATAATGAGAGCAATTTTCCCATAGGCTAATTGATATGAACAAGATTTCAGTTACTAGGGCATATTTCTGGTCTCCTAAACATCAGCAAACTTCTAAATAAAGACCAAAACATTTTTCATATAAACATTTAAATAAATGTGAGCTGGACATACATTTAAGAAGGATTAATCAAAACAAGTAAGATAATTATTCGCCAACTTATTCCAATCCAGGGTCCCAGGTGGCTGGAGCCACCCACTCACACCCACACTCACCCACAAACACCCTCACTCATTCACTTTCACTCACACTCACCCACACTCACGCACCCACACTGACCCACACTCACCCTCATTCACCCTCACTCACCCACACTCACCCTCACTCACCCTCACTCACCCACACTCACCCACACATTCACACTCACCCACAGATTCACATTCACTACACTCACCCACACACGCCTTCATTCATTCACTCTCACACTCACCCACACACTCACTGGCCCACACTCACACATTCACACTCACCCACACACTCACACTCACCCACACACTCACTGGCCCACACTCATTCACACTCACCCACACTGACCCACACACACCCATACTCACACCCACACTCACCCACAAACACCCTCACTCATTCACTCTCACTCACACCCACACTCACGCACCCACACTGACCCACACTCACCCTCACTCACCCTCACCCACACTCACCCTCACCCACACTCTCACCCACACTCACCTGCACACAGTCACACCCACACCCACACACTCACACATACCCATGTACTCACCCACACTGACCCACACACACCCATACTCACTCTCACTCACACACTGACACTCACCCACACTGACCCACACTCACTCTCATTCACCCTCACCCACACTCACCTACCCAATCACACTCACCCACACACACCCTCACTCACCCACACATCTACCCAATCACACTCACCCACACCAACGCTCACTCACCCTCACCCACACACACCCTCACTCACCCACACATCTACCCAATCACATTCACCCACACCCTCACTCACCCTCACCCACACCCACACCCACACACTCACACTCACCCTCACTCACACCCTCACACTCACCCACACCCACACACTCACACTCAACCACACACCCTCACCCACACTCACACCCACACTCACAATCACCTACACTCACCCAGTGACCCTCACCCACACTCACCCTCACCCACACACACCCTCACCCACTCACCCTCACTGACCATCACATGCCCTCACACTCACATTCACATTCATCCACATTCACCCTCACCCCTACACTCACACTTACCCTCACCCCATCTCACCCACACTCACCCTCACCCACACCCAGTCACCCCCACTCACCCTCACACCCTCACACTCTCACCCCCCACACTTCCTCCCACTCACCTGTATTCACCCACACCCATTCCCACATTCACAGTCACCCACTCCCACACTCACACCCACACTCACCCTCACCCACTCACCCTCAGCCACAATCACCTTCACTCATCCACTCACCCACACTCCCTCCTGCTCACCCACACTCACCCACATTCACCCTCACCTGCATTCACCCAAACTCCCTCCCGGTCACCCACACTCACCACACCCACTCTCACACTCACACTCATTCACACGCCCCCACACTCACTCGGACTGGGACCCTGAGGATGCACCAGCTCAAAGGGCTAAAGGGCACATCTTTGGGATGTGGGAGGAAACTGGAGTCCCTGGAGTCAAGCCACACAGGCCGAGGGAGAAGGGGCAGATCCTGCACACACCGGGGACCTGATGGGTAGCAGCTGTTTTCTCTTCACCATTATAACAAAACAACCCTGTAGGGACCAATGTTATTGCCAGACCTGCAGTGTAATGAAGCGCCCCCTTTGCCTAAGTGGGTCTCACTCACAGAGATGCCATTAAAAATTATTCCTGGCCAGGCGCAGTGGCTCACACCTGTAATCCCAGTACTTCCGGAGGCCGAGGCGGGTGAATCACCTGAAGTCAGGAGTTCGAGATCAGCTTGGCCAACATGGTGAAACCCCGTCTCTCCTAAAAATACAAAAATTAGATGGGCGTCTGTAATCCCAGCTACTCGGGAGGCTGAGGCAGGAGAATAGCTTGTACCCGGGAGGCAGAGCTTGCAGTGAGCCAAGATCA
The DNA here is from genome assembly GCF_028878055.3 of Symphalangus syndactylus. Lineage (NCBI taxonomy): Eukaryota > Metazoa > Chordata > Mammalia > Primates > Hylobatidae > Symphalangus > Symphalangus syndactylus. Next base: position 153,754,534 of record NC_072426.2, on the reverse strand, counting down.
TGCCACTGCACTCCAGCCTGGGCAAGAGTGAGACTCCATCTCAAAAAAAGAAAGGAAGGGAGGAAGGGAGGAAGGAAGGAAGGGAGGAAGGAAGGAAGGAAGGAAGGAAGGAAGGAAGGAAGGAAGGGAGGGAGGAAGGAAGGGAGAGAGGGAGAGAGGGAGAGAGCAAGGGAGGGAGGGAGAGAGGGAGGGAGAGAGGAAGGAAGGAAGGAAGGAAGGAAGGAAGGAAGGAAGGAAGGAAGGAAGGAAAGAAAGAAAAAAGACTCCCGACTGGTGGCCTGTCACTCTTGGAATAGAGTGCTGTCTCTTTTACAGGGAACGAGGAGGTGGGAGGGAAGGTGAAACGAGTCATTGCCAGAAGGGCCCAGGGTCTCCCAAGACGAACACATCTTCCCTGGTTTCACGATGCCATTAGAGCCAGAACAACGCCTTTACTTTTTTCTTTGTTTTGGAAGGCAGTCTTGCACAGATCCAAACTAGGTGGGAAAATGCTTAAGATTTCCCCACTTTCTCAAAAAATGTCATCACTAGTCCCAAATCAGTTAACCCTTTGCTCACATAAAATGCATTTGTACTCCCTAAATGCACCAACAAAGAACGATTCCAGTTGACCCTGTTAAATCTAAGAACACATAAGAGTAGAATTAAACAGTTTAGCAGGGAGGTTCTCAGACTGCTGAACTCTTGGAAATACGATCACTCACCGTAGATCCTTTTTCCTCATATAAGGGCTATGAAGTGAACGTCCTAACTATCGTTCAGCTGAGCACATAGCTTTCTTCAAGGCATGAACACCACTTCACCCTAATTGCTATTGTTTCTTTTCACAGTTGGCACTATCTCTGGCTTCTTGGCTCGTGGACTGTGCTAGAAGCAGATGTAAGGAAAGGGCTTTAAACTGAGAAGGGAAGACAGGTAGTAAATCTAAAGTACGAAATTAATTAGGAACTAATTCAGGAAGAGAGTATAACTTGCTGACTTTATTGCCATCTTCAAAGTAGATTGGGAGGTGGTAAAATTCCCTTTGAGCAGCAAAGTGAAACAACAGTCAAATGTGAATTCCATCTTAATAATTATTTTTGCCTAAATACAGCCCTCCTTTGAAGAGACAGAGAATTGCAAAAAATAAACTTACAATTATGTGTTAATGCAGGGAAGATGTGGTCTGGATAACACGAAGGGGATTGACAAAGACATTCATCTCTTTGTTCAGAAATCATTATATCGACCTTGACTTACTGGCATGTAGCAGGCTCGGGCTGGCCTGCCCAGCAGCGGAGTCCCACCCTCCACCCAGCCAGGCGCCCTGGCCAGCTCATTCTCCTTCACTGATTAAAGGAAGGAGAGCAAGTTACTCAGTCACAGGATCCCCAAGATGAAAGGCATTTAAAAATAGTTTTGGAACACACACAAAAATCTTCCTTTACCATTAATAAGGATTTCTCTTGTTTATTTTTTTTCGATGACAGCTTTTTAGAAAGAGCTTATTGTTTTGGTTTGTGAGAGACAGAAACTTGTTAGCTTTTCTTCTTTTAAGTTAAAAAAGACTAACGGGAGCTATTAGCAGTTGGAGTGAAACTCATTCTTCATTGCCAAAATCATAAACGCTGTATCATGTGAAAATATAAATGTCAAAGGTGGTTTATGGTAGGGTGGCCCTTTAAACAACCCAAATCCAAAACAAAACAATCTACTATTGTAATGCATAGACAGAAAAATATTCCTTTTTCTTTTTAGTATATTACACTGGCAGAGATACTGTGAAAATAGTTCAGGATCAGAAAAACGTTCATGGCCCTCATGTTGGTATCTTGCAAATTAGGGACTATCTATACTCACCCTGCTCTCCCTGTAGAGCCTGCACTCAAATCCCAAATGTTCTGTGAGAACTGGTGAAGACACCTCCTCCAGGTAGCCTTCTCCGGTTGACTTCCCTTTAAGAGAATCATGCTATTGACTTGAATCTTTCAGCAACTGTGGACCGAGCACTTTACCAGGATATTTAATACTGACACACATTTTCAGATCTGTTTCATCCTCTTTTAAAATGTAATACTAATAAAATAAATAGCTGCATATTGCTAATGCACATTATCTTAGACATATATATCTAATTTCCAAAATTAGATGGACGGTTGAGGTAGCATATTTTTAAATCACAAAATAAGGTTGTATATATTTTTCCATCTGTTTGGGGGATCCTTTCCCTTTCTTAGTCCAGAATATTCCTATTCACTTTTAAGAGCCGGCCAAATAAGGCTTCTATTTGAATAAGGGCTTCTACGTGAAGCGCACCACTGTCCCCGCCCGGCACAATCCCAGTCCTTTGTTCATCTTTACAAGACAGTACTCAGCAGTTTGTGTCTTTCTGGTCTGTTCTCCCATTTACCTGTCAGTATCCACTGAGTTCCCCCAAAGCAGACACATGGATCATTTATTCATGTCTGAATCCCCAGGACGCAGAGAATACAAATGTGTAGGCTGTGGTACTCGATCACTGGTGTTATATGTTTGAGAATGAATGCTATAACATCGCAACATTTTTAAAAATATGATACAACGATAGTCTTTTAAAGTGTGTTTTAAGACATTTGGAAATGTACACATTCTACTGGGTTACTATACATTAAAAAAAAAAAACCTTAAATCTAGCAGAATGATAGGAAATAAATTAGCTGGCTTAGGATGCTGTGATATTTCTACATGTGATTCAAAAATTACTTCATCTGAATAAAACTTTTGACAAATGCTCCTCAAAATGTGTTCCTAGAACAGCAACAACATCATCATCCCTGGGAACTTATTAGAATGCACGTTCTCAGGCCTTTTCAACACCCTCTGAGTCAGAAATCCTGGGGTTGGTGGGCAACAAGCTGAGTTTCAACAAACCTTCCAGATGATTCTAATGTTCACTAAAGTTGAAGAACTATTGTGATTTTATTGGGAGGCAGAGGCACAAGAATCACTTGAAACCAGGAGGCAGAGGTTGCAGCGAGCTGAGGTTGTGCCACTGTACTCCAGCCTTTGACGGAGTAAGGCTCCATCTCCAAAAACAAAACAAAACAAACAAACAAACAAACTATTGTGACCGTATTGAAATCTGAAAATCTGTAAGCAAATACTCTATTATAATTTTGAAAATAAGATTTAAAAAGAGGAATGCTTTGGTCTTGGATGCAAATGTTTAATTATAGGATGTACTTATCTCACTTTTTCTTTTGCCGCCTTTCATAGCTCTTTATAGCTTCATTTTCCACATATGTTTGTGAGGTCTTTAAACCCAGGGGCCTCTAAGTCACATGACCATTATTCTAGTTAGAAATAACCCTGTTGAAATTTATTTTGACTTCTAGGATTATACGTCTTCAGTTTGAATGATTCTTCACCAGATGGCACCAGCATTCTTTAAGCTAAGACTGCTACACTAATTCCTCCTCCAGCAATGTGATCTGAGGAGGAGAAAAGCGTAAGTAGGGCCAGAACATTAACTCCACATCAAAAGCGTTTTGTGACATGAAACAATTCAGGAGACACACAATCCGGTCATTTCAAACTGGGCCTTATCTCTCAAGCTCTTTTATTTTGTTATTTTTTATTTCCATTTAATATTTCTTTCTCCAGAAACTCTTCACTCTTTATGATATTCCTGTATTTTTTTAAACGACAGAAACTTTGGTATTTCTAAAAAGCAAACAAATAAATGATACTGACCTTCTAATTTAACATTTTAATATTATAGAAAATGAAACCAAAGTTAATAGGTTAAATTATTTTCTTGAGATCTTCTGCTTAAAGACAGAAGCAAGATTTGTTGCTCAGTGATATGCATGTGTGCATGTGTGTGTGTGTGTATGTTGGGTAGGATAGGAGGACAAATACATTCACAAAATATAGTAATTTTCTCTACATTATAATGTTTAGTTGTCTTATAGTGTATTATTTTGAATCTTACGATATCTTTCCTGATGAAAATGCAAATCAATAAATAAATAGATGGAAATAAACTCTTGTGTCATCTCTTCTATTAATCCTACACTGTAATAAAATTTTTCCTTTAGAAATTTTTGCTCATAAACAAAATATAAAGAGTGTTTGTTTAACACAAAGTTCCAGGTGAGTCACAAATTTAGGACAGAAAAGTTGAAACATTAAAGTACAAACTGAATAGGCAGTTTTAACAGCATGTATGATTTCTTTGACTTATTTTGAATCACATTCCATTAACATCTTTGTTTTAGTTATTTAGGACTCTTAGCTGAAGCTTTGTTCAGGGTGTTTTGGTTCATGACATCCTAATAAGTCCTTTCCTTTCTGAATTTTTTCTTTCCTCCCTCTCTTCCTGAGAAGTTTGTAATATTCCTCCACGTTGGATTGCTAAATTCTGTTTCTGTTGAGGTATCTGCCAAGCTTACTGACTCATAGTCCAAATGCCTTTACACAGAATCTGTCAGGGGAGAAATAATCCGAGAGAAGCTGCTACTGCAGCCTCATTTTATAGATAAAGAAAGAGAAACCAAGATGTTAGCTGGAATTAGCAGAATAAAAGCAGACGTCAATCCAGAACTTTTTTTACTACATGACAAAATTAACTCCCATACATGAAAAACATGTAAGTCACATAAACAATAATGTTTTATTGATGGACAGTTTTTAGTATACGGGTTAAAAATCTAGATTTAATCTCAGTCAGCCTTGGTGAGAATCCCCATTCTGTAATTTACTTGCAAGTTTTAGCAAGGTCTGTACCTTCACTAAGCCTCAGCGTTCTCATCCATTAAGTGAGGACAACAATAGTTCTTAGCTCAGAGCTTCTATGAGGGTGGGATGAAGTGATATTTAAGTCACTTAGTTTAGCGCTTCACACTGAAAAGCACTCAACTGATTTCCCTAGTAGAAGTACATTTTAAATGTTTACTCTATTGTAAATTGAACTCTTTGCTGTTAAAAACCATTATCAATATTTAAAAAGCCAACTTCTCAATCTGAATTATCTAGAGAATGATCAGTGTAACAGTATTTTCTATATCCCTTTACTGATAAAAATCACAGTTTCATTTTCCGCCCAAAGTTACCTTTCAATGTTCTTTGGTTGGCTCAAGTGATAGAGTCTTAGTAGACTTCTGCAAGAAACGAATTTCTAATACAAGTGTTTTAACTAATTATGTGAGGAGCTATCAGGAAGTCTGGAATCTATATTACTGAAGAATAAAAGATTGAAAAGGACAAAAATGTATCAAGCAGGCAACTGATACCTACATGTAAAGTAAAACTCCTACCTAAATGGGAGATATTTTTGCTCTTCTGCTCTTAAGCTTAATATTAAAGTAGGGTGTTACACATACATGTTAACTGAATACAGTTATTTAAAATTACGTGAGCCTTGAAAGCAAAATGAAATATAAAAATTTTCCCCAAAATTTCTAATATAGCTTGACACATCATTAGTAGAAATAAAGAAAAGGTATATTTTTAAGGAACAAGTGAGTGTATAATAAAATATTTAAACAGAAATAAAGAAACCTATACATATATTATAATTCCATAATGATATAAGAAATTTTAAATAGTTTTATAATCTAGGAAAACTCCTGGCTATTTTAGAAGATAATTTTATGACAATTTAGATGTCATTAAAAAAATATGACTAAGGACAAAAAACTTCTTGTCAAAGTCATAATATTTCTAAATCGTAGGTTTGAATAGGATGCTCTTTACAGTAGAATCTTGAGGCTTTAAATAAATCCAATAAGCTTATGTTTCAAACCATTCCAAGTTTCGGATTTTTACCAAGTACTTTCAAGTGACTTATTTGCAACCCAATAATACCAATAAATTCCTAAAAATTTATGCTCAGAGTGATCTGTGCGCAATGATCTCTCATTGTTTATCTTAATTGGCTTTATCTTCTGGTGCCACCGTCATAGATCTGTTACCATAGAGATGCATTTAAGATGCCAGCAGGAGAACAAGTGAGTTTAATCTCTTTACTTTACTTTGGTAACATATCAGTGTTACTAGAAAATAATTAAATTAATTATGCTGGCCAAATAACATAGGACATTCTTGTATCTTGTATTTTTGCTTACAGAGCTCACAGTAGTTTGTAGTACTTGACATGCATTTTTTTTCTGTAAGAAAAAAAAAATCTAAAGACAGATAATCTTTTCTCCAACTCAGATGCCACCAAAGCCCAAGTCAATATTCTCTAAATTAATAACTATTCATTGTTTCTATGATTTAGACTTTGTTAGCAGGCATATTCAATGTTCAGTCTCGGAGACGACTTTGTACAAACAGAGAGAAGAATATGGGGGAATGGTAGCAGGCATTGTGACCCTTCCAGGCTGGACAAGGTTTCTCATGGTGCAAACAGGAGCCCGAAGGCTGTGGAGACAACTGCATATGAACTTTCTGAGGGCAGGAAATTGTGGCTTACAAATATACTTGGCACACAGAATGGGTTCAATGTGTGTTTATTGAAATAAATGGAGACAATAATGACTCAGCGAATAAACCTGTCTAATCTAGGGGGTGGGGGGATAACAAAGGCACTACTCCTCTCAGCCACAGCCAGGTATGTATGGCAGCCTCTGTTGTTGAGAACGCTAAAAATCTACCCCAGATCTCTAATCCTGACCGTAACATCCTATCCTCCCGACACACAAAAAGATACTATTGAAGCGTTTGTTTAGGACATGGTTTAGAGACAATGTGGCTATGATTTATGCAGACAAAACCTCTGCTCAGCATTTTTTGCATTGATGTTTCTGGTAAATAGCAATAAATAACACCAGCAATGATTATTAAATAAGTGACAGGGAAATCTTTCCTTTATTTACGAATTATTGGAGTAGAGTTCCCCCTTAGCTCCCCAAAGCAAACGTGATAGACTCCAAATCTGCCACTTACCCTTGCATGATTATTTGGTCACTCCCTCCCCATTTGTTTTTATTTTCCCAGCTAGTTAGTCATGTGTAATGATGCTTCTCTGCAATGATATTGACCACTTCTCTCCAGTGTGTAAAAAATAAGCCCTGTCAGTGATGGGCTGCAATTGTGTCTCCTTAAATCATTCTGATGGGATCACTGCATTTGGCAACAAGCAAATAAGTACTCAGTTGCTTTTATTGTTTGCTAGAGCAAAGTAATATCTTTAAATGAGTGCATACTGTAGTTAAGGCATTAAATGATGAGCTGTAAAACATGCATTGCCTGTCATTTATTCCTGCTATATTTTGTGATTCCTACGGTTACTTGTTTGATGCATGGGATAGTTTGATGGTTACTATTGATTCATTTGGATCTAGCAGTAAAGTCATGAGATGGATAGAGGTAAGGTCTGAAAATGGTAGTTTTCTGAGCTACATTTAAACTTCAAGCAGAAGGATGCTCAAAGAAACATAGGAGCAGTAATACAGTTCTTTTTTTTTTCCAAGTAGAGTATGCATTGAAGGGACTGTGTGAGAAGTTATAACAATGTGGAGCCCCAGATGGGACCTTTGTGGTCTTTGCTTTATGGAGCAAGAGAGCCCAGGAACCTGGTGAGGCAATCTCCTGATGCAATTCTTGAACCATCCATTAGGAGGCTCTTAGTGTATTTGTGTATTTTCATTTTTGCCTAGTCATAAGGTACTAAACAAACAAACAAACAAAAAGTTAAAAACAAGTGATAGAAAAGCACGTGGCATGGGTCCAGTTTGAGAGCGACAAAATGCCCTGAGAAGGGAGGGTGCAGGCCCTGAACAAGCATCCCTGCTATATGTCCACAACTCCTCTCTCTGGACTGCAGGAGGTCTCAGTTCTGGCAGAGAACTCTGCAAGCTTATTGGGAATTGCTTACTCTCAAAAAGCATGGGAATTCCTAGTCTGCAGCAGCTTTAACCCTACTGATAATATAAAGATTAGAATGGTAATTATCTACAATATAGGAATGACCCTAGAAAAGTTTGGTGGAGGTGGCTTGATCTTTTCTTCTCAACCATAGCAAGGATCTGCCAGGGTATTCTGTCTCACCGCCCCAGTTAACCTCAGGAATCTAACTCGACCCATAAAGAAATGGACACATTCTGTTTCCTGACCCTGATACTAGTAGCTTGGACTAGAGGGTTCCCCCATATTGGCTGTCAATATGCCCAGTTTATGGGATCTTAGACTAAATATGTACACCTGTCTCTCCCAGGCATTGTTTGCAAACTCTCATAGTACCTATTTTTGACACTTACTCTAGCTTCCAGTTCGACATGAGGAGGTCTAATTAGTTGTCAGTTCCTGGGTATTACCTACCCTGATTTCTCCAACTTCTGAATACAGTTCTAATTTTTAAATTATACTAAGAAACAATGCTCTGTGTCTTACACTCTTTGAATAGAATGGGTGTGTATAATCAGTGAGAAATCTGCCACTTGAACACATGCTTTGAATCACTAGTATATCAAAAACATTGATGTATTATAATTATACATGCAAGTGAGGTATACTCTAGGAGCTATGATTTAGAAGCAAAGTGCGGTATCAAGCATACAAAACACTGGGAAGTAGTGTAAATTGCACTAAATGTGTAGTAAGAGTTTTGATAAGCTTCTTTCATAAAGAGGGGTAATAAAAAATTAAGGATCTAAGTTTCTAACATGCAAAATCTAAATAAGAATAAATTAAATACTGTATTGTGCTAATGCCATTCTTTAGAGAAGTAAATCCATAATATATTGGTAAGTTGCCTACACATAGTATTTACATACACAGACTAAGGGTGTCATACAACACGAAGGACAAACAAATGAAAACAAGTGAAATTTTTAAGTCTCCTGCTATGACTTAAGCATTTCATTGACTTCTCACTCTTCATTTTTTTTTTTTTTTTGCCCCCAAGCCCCATCTTGCTGGAGGGCTTGCCTGTAACCACAGAATTGACTAAAAGTTGGAGTAGTTTCCATGTGCTCACCAAGCTGATAGGAATGTCTGGAGGAGAGTGTTTGCTTGTCAGGAATGCTGCAGAAAGAAATATATTTTGGGCATCCTCAGCAAGAAATGAATATAGGTTTTCTAATGGAAATATCCTTATTGTGACAAATGATGGTTTTGTGCTATGGTGCATTGTGAATCAAGTCATCAAAGTGAAGTGTAAACAAAACTTTGGGTGCACAAGATAATCCTTGGAGTACAGTTTAAAAAAAAAGGTAGAACTTTAATTTGTGCTTATTTATTTTTCAGTCCTATCTTTTTGACTTTCTATTTTTACAAATGTGTTATGATGCACACAATATATTAGGATACAATACATGCAAAGGATTTATAATATATAGAATATGTATTCTCAAAACATTTTACCAATAGGGTTCCAAGAAAGCTTGGTGACTACAATTGATATACATACAGATACTATGATTTATATGACAGTGTTAACCTGCCTTGTGGATAGGCTGAAAATTCTATCCCCCATTTATAACAATGACTGTGGGAATATTGTTTGCAAATAAGTCATTAGTATTATGACCCACATATGAACTCCTGTTGTTCACCAATGTAGGAAATCTTGAAGGCCTAATAAGAAGAAAATGTAAATTCTTACTAACAACCTCTGATTTCCTGCTCCCTTTGGTATCTCAGATCAGTTTAACCAGCCATTATCCACCTGGTGGTTGGATCTATACCCTCTATCTCCTGCGGCTAACTCATACATCATTTCAAAAGGACTAGCCAGAAAATTCTAACTTCTTTCTAGTGAGCCGCATAATGATTATATCTCACATTTTTACAGCACCTTGCAGTTTACAACGCATTTTCATATCCATTATCTCATTTCGTATATTGCCCACAAGCCTCTGGCTTCCTGGGATTCTATGATTCAAATCTCTCGGCAGTGGCTTTAAGCACCATACCTCTCAATAATGTTGGGTTTTCTTTTATCTTACCATTCTCTCTCAATTTTACATCCCTGAAGGGTTATGAGTTTCCTCTCTTATTTTTTTATTTTTATGTTTTTTGAGACAGAGTCTCGCTCTGTCCCCCAGGCTGGAGTGCAGTGGCGCAATCTCGGCTCACTGCAAGCTCCAGCTCCCCGGTTCACGCCATTCTCCTGCCTCAGCCTCCGGAGTAGCTGGGACTACAGGCGCCCACCACCAAGCCTGGATAATTTTTTGTATTTTTAGTAGAGACGGGGTTTCACCGTGTTAGCCAGGATGGTCTCGATCTCCTGACCTCGTGATCTGCCCGTCTCGGCCTCCCAAAGTGCTGGGATTACAGGCGTGAGCCACCGTGCCCGGCCTCCTCTCTCATCTTAAAAATTCATCTCCCCTCCATGTCACACTGAACACAGTAGGCGGTCAATCCACACTTGTTGGATGGTTGGAGTCACTACGTGTCAATCTGGCTTCCTCCAGTCAGGCAGGCTACTCACCGACTTATTGAATCAAACAGCTCCTGAAACCCCACAAAGACTTCTCTATTTCTTCATCATTCCCCAACTAGCTACAGGTAGTTTGATTTTCTGAAACAGAATTTTTTTCCCAACATTGGTATTTACTGCACACGCTTTATTCACATCTCCATATCCAGCTTTTCTAGGAATATTTATCTATGCTGCAGAGCTAGAGTTAATTTAAGAAGGTATTAGAGAATGTATAAGTCCATGGTTTATGTTGGTAGTGAATTCTGTTTGGCAACAATTACTTATCATTCAATCAGTATCGATTGTGTATTTGACAAAAACGAGCCAGGTAGTTGGTGTAGAACTTAGATAGTTGGTGTTATACTGTAGGAAAGGCTATTCCCAAATAACTGTAATACCAAGCAGACTGCATTAAGTATCATGAAAGACAGTTTGAATGTGTTTTCAAGTTCAAAGGAAGAAAGAGTACATTCAATTAAGACTGACATGTTTAATAACAATCACAAGGGTTTATGAAGTTCCTATTTACGTACAACATTTGTTAAAAAATAAATTAGTAAATCAAAAAGATTTAGTTTCTGTGTTTATGAGCACATTATGTTTTAATAAAAACATTAAGGGCATAAAGAGGGATCAGTATTACACACAAATACAAATTAATTGTTAAAAGTAGTAGCAGAGAATTGAAAGTGATAAAAATTTAATATTTCTCAAGCTGTCCCTCATTACTTTCAAGTGATTTAGAGACGTGATTCCTGCCTACAGCCCAGTACAGTGGAGAGTCATAAAAAAATGGGTAATATGGGAATTCTATTCTATTGAGCAGCCCTAGCATTTTGTTCAAGGAGTTGTTAGGACTGTGGTTCCCTTTAGCAAGATGTGGCTTCAACATCCATAATTCAACTTACCTGTTCATTCAATCACAGTGATTCTGCTGAGAGGTGTGGCAAACATTCTCCACAGGAAAACATAATGACAACACAGAGAATGTTCTGAAAAAATTTGCTTGCCAGCTTTCAACACTCTGTCTCAAAGACTGACTTCAGGGATACATGTTTTCGTTTTAACCACTTTCCCCCTACTATTTCTTAAAGCCACTGGCTCAAAATTTAGAAGACTAAGATAATGAGAACTCTCTTCTCTGTATTTTAGCTATTTAACTTAAGATAGTTAACCAGAATTTATACTTATTTAACATTTTATGATGAACTAGAAATGCCTGTTTTAACTCCCAACCACAGGTGAACCTTTTGACAAATGAGTTTTAGAAAGTGTCGCACAGATACTTCTGCCTTTCACAAATGTGGGGAGAAAAAAAATCCTAAGTACATGGGAATTGAACTTCCCTGGTATATAATATTTATGCTTTAGGGTACAGAAAAATTGGCCAAAAGCCAGTTCCTAAATAAATATTCATTGATTCTACCCTAAGGGCACTTGTATATTTTACTAATAAGGATGTTGTTTATAGAGGCGGCATTATAAAGAGTAGAGGCTAACGAAATAGCAGTTTTATTATCTTTGGTTTCTCCTGAAGAAGAGAGAAAGAAATTAAGAATGTGCATTTTGTTGCCTAAATGAATTGAAAAAGTCCCCAACATGTCAAAACAAATAAATATATGTTTATTAGTCTATGGTTGAATTGTAAGAATGTTGATGAGGCTGTAGCGTTCCTGGGGCTAAATCTAATTATAAAGGCCAATATCCCCTCGAATGTACATTTACATCTGCGTAAATGATCTGTTTAAAGTGCTACTATAAAATTACTTACTAAAACCTTTCTGGAAATTTTGTGTTTGAAAAAAGTATTTCAAAGTGTCATTCTCTAAAAGCTTCTGAACTAATTGCATAGGAGTTTCATTTTTGTTCTACCCCGTTCTCTGAACACAGTGGTTCTTTCTTAGTTAAACGACCATTTGGCAGTAAAACTTCCATAGTTTCAGCTTCCATAGGTGTTTGTTTTATGAGAGGAGCCACAACTGCAGGCTGAAATAGGGCATATTGAGAACATACGTGACATTACACAATCTACCTTTGTTGTTCTTCAATATCAGGAAAATCAGTGTCAGTCTGCCGCTGAGATCCCAGTGGCTTTGGAAGAGGAACAAACTTTTCTGAGTTTTGAAGGTTGACGTCCACATGAGCAACCATACTCTCCTATAAAATTTTCCTTTGTACCACCATCAAAGACAATATTCTGTACTGACTCAGTGACTGCACCACAGATCTCCATCTGCCCAACATTTCCTACATTCTCAAATAATACACAGAGGTGAGATGTGAATAAATTTTAAGGAGCTAAGTTTTCCCTTTGGATAACAAGAAAAATATATTATGTCAGGATTGCAGTGTGTAATTTTTATAATATGCATGAAGTTATCTTGATTTATATCTACAAATAAATAAACTCCCTGTTTCGAAGAATTAGTTAGTTGTATTAATTATACTATATTATAATTAGGAATTTTTAGTTTTGCAAAGTATCTTTTCCACATTTGTGTGGTTTATACTTAGGGTAAGGCTGAGCATTAGATAAATTAGATGTAGAGTTCAGTAGTTCTCAGATCCTGAAATGAGCTGCTTACATATAAGGAACACCCATATTCTAATAATATGCAGGTTGTTTGGACCCAGCACAGGGATTAGAATCTAGTTTCCTTACTTCTGGCCAAAACGTTTTGTTGTGGTTACTTTATTTATTTATTTTGTTATGTTATAGCATCAATTGTTATGTTGTCACATGGCATAAAGCAACATAGTTTAACAGTTTATAGTTTTAATATAAACTAAAGGTAAAATCCAAACTAGAGTAAGTCAGCAAATGTTGAGTGCTATGATAGGATTAGCACCACACTAGAGGCTACATATAATAAAACTCCACCCCAAGGAAGATTGTTATCTAATCAGAGGAATATGGGAAACATCTTCAGATATCGAAAATATAGTTCAATGAAAAATTAGTATTCATGCCCCATCTAAAATAGGAGTTCAGAAGTGGGAGACAGATTTAGAGACTGCACAGTAAGATTCATGGACGACAGGCTGAAATGAGCAAGCTACGTTTGAGCATCAGTGAGTACAGCATACTTACTGGAAGAGAGGGTCATGTAAGGGATTAGGAGGTAAGTTTGCAAAGGCAGGCTAAGGAGGAGATGCACTGAATGCCATGGTAAGAACTCTGGACATAAAAATATTGGAAGGTGTTGAGCAGTGAAAAAAATGTTTGTAAATGTTACTTTAGCAACGGCAAGAATGATAGTATGGAATAGATTGGCAGAATGAAGGCAAAATGGTTAGACACATATTGCATTGTTAAGGTAAAAAATGATGGCCGGGCGTGGTGGCTCAAGCCTGTAAACCCAGCACTTTGGGAGGCCGAGGCGGGTGGATCACAAGGTAAGGAGATCGAGACCATCCTGGCTAACATGGTGAAACCCTGTATCTACTAAAAATACAAAAAATAAGCCGGGTGTGGTGGCGGGCGCCTGTAGTCCCAGCTACACGGGAGGCTGAGGCAGGAGAATGGCGTGAACCCGGGAGGCGGAGCTTGCAGTGAGCCGAGATCGTGCCACTGCACTCCAGCCTGGGCGACAGAGCAAGACTCCGTCTCAAAAAAAAAAAAAAAAAAAAAAGATAACTGAAGAATTATGTGGCACACTTACTAATAAGAAATAATATGTGAACCTTGCAGATGTTTCCCTCTAGTACAACCAGAGGCCAAGAGGAACCTAGTAATTCAAACAGATCTTTCAGCAATCAGTAGAAGAGCTCTTCACATCTTCATAGAGTCTAGTGTCAACTTGCTTAGATATTGAATCATGCCAACTCCTTCATGACCCGCAGTGAAGCCTCATACTTGTTCATTTGGTTCCTTATGGTCTCTGCGTAGTATCATTTGGTTTACTAGACACTGTAGTTAAGATTTATTTGTTTGTTTGTTTATTTATTTATTTATTTATTATTTTTGAGATAGAGTCTTGCTCTGTCGCCCAGGCTGGAGTGCAGTGGCACAATCTCGGCTCACTGCAACCTCCGCCTCCTGGGTTCAAGTAATTGTCCTGTCTCAGCCTCCTGAGTAGCTGGGACTACAGGTGCATGCCACCACACTTGGCTAATTTTTTTGTGTATTTAGTAGAGACAGGGTTTCACCGTGTTAGCCAGGATGGTCTCGATCTCTTAAGCTCGTGATCCACCTGCCTCAGACTCCCAAAGTGCTGGGATTACAGGCGTGAGCCACCGCACCCAGCCAAGATATATGTTTTATCAAGAAATTCAACCATCCCTTAGTGTCCATGGGTTCTGCATCCTCAGATTCAACCAACCTCAGATTGCAAATATTAAAAAATAAAAACAACAATAAAAATAACACAATGATACAAACAATAAAAGACTGTATAACAACTGTTTATATAGCACTGACAATGTATTAGGTATTATGGTTAGAGTAGGCAGACAGTTAGACCTGAGTGGGGCATGGAGGGCATGAGAAAAGGGAGGTCTGGAAAACCTGACACCAGAAACCAGAAACCTGCATGCTAGAGATGACCAGACATGAGCGGAAATATCTGTGCAGAAAGAAACACCCCTTAAGACGCCTAGTAGTTGCTCACTCTGCAGTTAACTTGTCAGAATATAGCTACCTAAATGCTGATAAGGAGGGGAAGAGGGCAAAGGAGAAACTCCTAAGATATACAAAGGCACAGTAAGTGCAGATTTAACTGCTATGAGGCTTTCCTGGGGCGGCGGTAATGAGCAACACCGCCACTGGGTAGAATTTGTAGCCAACACCGGGCCCATGCAGGTGCATCAGCTGACAGTAAGGGGGAATCCCACAAACCTGGGATGGGAACTAGGTGGGGAAAAGGTGGAGACAAGGCAGCAGCAAGAAAACTAGACAAAGAAAAAAGATGGAGACTTAAGACAGGGGTGGAAACTTCAAGAAAAATCTGACATTGTAAAAACCGAATGCCGATCTCTCAGGGCTGCTACTGGCTCATTCTCTTTCACTAGCCCACTCTGCCTCATCTTTCAGAGTGTCCTGTCTCTCTAAATCAACTCTCTGCTATTTTCCTTCAATAAATTCTCCTCTTTGGCTAAATTGTCACTTGGCTGAATTCTTTCTCCCAAATTAGACAAGAACCAAGATTTGTGCACTTCCTGGTAACATTGCAAGTAATCTAGAAATGATTTAAAGTATATGGAAGAATGTGCATAGGTTATATGCAAATAGTCATTTTTTTTACAAGGGACTTGATTCTCATATCTGTGGGGGTTCCTAGACCCAATTCCTCAAGGATACCCAGAGACCACTGTATTTGTATGTACCATAGCCACATCTTCTGCAGACATCCCTGAGCTACTTTTGAAGAATACATCTGTAATTTAACCTTCACACTTAATGGCTAACTGAACACATGGAAGAAATAGTGTTGGGGAAAAGACATAATTCAAAAATAAATACGTCTGATCCTGGATAGTGAGAGAATAACCCACAGTAATTGTTTCTCAAAATTTAGTACAGAATATACAAAATACCACAAAAACGTTATCACACTTAATTTTTATTAAAGTGCACTTAATATTGTTTATCTACTTAGAAACAGCAAATTAGCCCTTATAAAACTGAAAAAGTACCCTCAAACTTTAAAAATCTGTAAAACCAGTACCACTTAAAGTAACCATTTCAAGTTTTTTACATAAAAAAGCAGCAAATCGTGTCAGTCACAGCAACATGGATGAGCCTGGGATACATTATGTTAAGTGAAGTAAGTCAGGTACAGAAAGATAAACACCGTATGATCTGACTCATATGTGGACCCTAGAAAAGTTGATCTCGTAGAAGTAGATAGTAGAATAGGGATTACCAGAGGGGGGAAAGGGTAAGCGGAAGGGGAGATAGAAAGAAGTTGGTTAACAGAAACAAAATCACAGCTAGGCAGGAGAAGCAAGTTCTAGTGTGTTATAGAGCTATAGAGTGATTATTGTAAACAATTATTTATTGTAAGTTTTCAAATAGCTAGAAGAGACGATTTTGAATGTTACCAACACAAAGCAATGATAAAGTTTCGAGATAACTGATATGCTAATTACCTTGATTACATATTGTTTACATGTATCAAAATATCACACTGTAGCCCATAAATATGTACAATCATTATTATGTTTCAATTAAAATATATATATTAGAAACATGTAACTTTCCTGTCTGAAAAATAAATAAAAGAGGCATAATATATTATCACTGATAATGTTGTTTAGAGGGGACTCAACGGCCACTTGCAATATTACTAAATTTTAAAGTGGAAACTTTTATAAATTCCACTTTGTATTATTTGTCAAGTAATGACTTAATTCTCCCAACAATTTTCTGCATTCTAACAACGTGAAACAGGCGATTCCAGCTTTCTTGGCTTCAGATGGTTTTAACTTAACGTTAACACTTTATTTAACGGATTTATCTTTCTCTCACTCTCTCTCTCCCCGCCCCCTTATGGTTTCTTACAAACTATAGCAGTACAATTTGAAATTGCATGGTACACATTATTATAAGGTGGTTAATCAGGATCCTATTAGCGTTCATATATCAACATATTTAAAGATTAATGAAGAATAAAAACATAGAGATGCACACTTAATCATAAAATTCTCATGGGAAACTCATGAACCCCTGAAAATAGGTTTGAGGCTGTCCAATTTCTGGGAAAATCAGATTTGAGAAACACACATAAAACAGTGAAGGTCACAAAAAAAGAGAAGTATTTACATTTTTGTTTGTTTGTTTGTATTCCAGGAACAATGATCAATTTTCTTTGGGCTAATCAGAGGTAGAAATGACAGGAGAACAATTTCAACTAAATGATGAATATGAAAATTTTACATTTTCCTTGTAAGAGTTGCTGCCTCCAAACACACATTTTCCTCAGTGAGAGCAGTATTTATAATATGCATAAAACACTCCAGATTTTCGTTCTGTAAATCTATTCTTTCTGGGCTTTTAGCCAAGATGTAGGAACATGCTGATAACTCAGGTGACAATTTCTATATCACCTAGGTCATTATTATAGTTACAAATGGAATATTTGAGTTGTATGAAATTTATAATTCCATTTAACAAAAAAGGAGGGAAAAGCCTGACTTTTTGCATTATTTGCCATTTATTTCAACTGCTGCAGTTCTTTTAGAGTGGAAGATGGACGTCTACCTGGTCTGAACAATAGCCATGATAGTCAGACTTACGGTCTTGCCAGTGGGTGAAAAAAAATCAAAGGGAATCTTCAACTCTTAAGTAAATGTGAAGTTGCTAGAGGACACTGTTTCCTCCTTAATCCTTCAAATACTTGAATGTGGTTCATAGTTTTGTCCCCAAATGCTCTTGGGTATGTTCCAGTCTCCCAGGTCCTCTGCTTCTCCTTTAGATACCCTCTGTTCCAACCATACTGGTGTAAGCAAATTTTTTTTTTCCTGCCTGATCTCCTCTAAGGAGGCTATTGTGAGTCTTGCCCTGCTAAGCTTGAGATCACTGTGGAGACACAGAGATGGGCAGACAAGGAACAAGTGAGGAGGCCCAACAGAAAGTTCTGAGCTCAAAGGCCGAGAAGACAACCATGGGACAAAAGAGGGGGAAGGGGACAAATGATAACAGCTTTTGTGTTCTGAATGGGGAAGAACTGGTGTAAAGGATGAGTGAATTATAGCCAGATGCAAGCTGAAGGCATTTAGGTAGATGGCCCTACACAGCACAGAACAGCCCTCCAGTAACAAGGCTTCTATGGCTCAGGTAAACATGGCCTGGTCGCTAGGCAGAAGGAACTCCTGTTGCTAATTAAGAAAAGTAGGTTGCACTTTGGGAGGCCGAGGCCGGCAGATCACTTGAGGTCAGGAGTTCGAGACCAGCCTGGCCAACATAGCAAAACCCCGTTTCTACTAAAAATACAAAAATTAGCTGGGCATGGTGGTGCATGCCTATAATCCCAGCTACCGGGAGGCTGAGGCAGGAGAATCATTTGAATCTGGGAAGTGGCAGTTGCAGTGAGCCAAGATCACACCACTGCACTCCAGCCTGGGCAACAGAGCTAGATTTTATCTGAAAAAAACAAAAAAAAACAAAAAAAAACAAAAAAAAACAAAAAAAAACAAAACAAAAAAACAAAAATTAGCCGGGCATGGTGATGCGTGCCTGTAATCCCAGCTACTCGGGAGGCTGAGGCTGGAGAATCTCTTGAACTCAGGAGCAGGAGGTTGCAGTGAGCCCAGATCATGTCACTGCCCTCCAGCCTGGGTGACAAAGCAAAACTCCATCTTAAAAAAAAAAAAAATTATGAAAAGAAAGAAAAGTAGGTTGATGATCTTATGATGGAGCTGTGTGGCATGAAGCTGTTAGAATGTGTTACAATCATACTGAGCAACATGCAAGGACGTTCAAGACAGATTGCAGAGCAAAATCAGAAGTAGGCAATACAAACACATAAACAAACCCTGGAACATATATGGACGAAATCCTCAAGCCTGGAGATCCAGTGTCTCACATTTTCAAGCAGTAGGACTTTCAAAGTGACTGCAGAACTGCTTGAGGGAATACGGAGATAGCACAGCTAAAGAATGGTAGAGTGTTTCTTTGATAATAAATCTGCAGCATGAATAATAAACTACCACTTGGAAATACTTCCATTAAGTCACCTCTGGGAACTTATCTGAAGGGCCTAATAGAGATTGTACATATGTGCAGAGGTTCTCCTTATGACATTATCACTAAGAGGGAAAACTAGAAAACAAGGTGAATGTTCAACTGTGGTCCACGTGTAGCCTGAAGCTGTTAGAATGTGATAAAAATGATACCGAACAACAAGCAAGGATGTTCAAGACATGCTGTAGAGCAGAATCAGAGGCAGGCAATAAAACCACGTACTGCAGTACGAGTCAGTGTTCCAACTAGGAACGGATGGCACCTCCTTCTTATTAGGATAATTCCCAGCCAGTCAAAGAAAGGAACCATTGATCACGAGGTCAGGAGATCGAGACCATCCTGGCTAACACGGTGAAACCCCGTCTCTATTAAAAATACAAAAAAATTAGCCGGGCGCGGTGGCGGGCGCCTGTAGTCCCAGCCACTCGGGAGGCTGAGGCAGGAGAATGGCGTGAACCCGGGAGGTGGAGCTTTCAGTGAGCCGAGATCGTGCCACTGCACTCCAGCCAGGGCGACAGGGCGGGACTCCGCCTCAAAAAAAAAAAAGGAACCACTGATAAAAGTGTAGGTGGAATGTTCTGAAAACCCAAGAAGTTCCAAAGGAAAATTCTTACCACGCCAAGGGTGGCAGGGACAGAGAAGGGGCCGTTCCTACAACCCAGAAGAGAGTTGCTGAGGGAAGTGTGCCTGGAGAGGAACTGAGAACTGTGGCCAAGGGACACAGACAGCTTGAGGTGATCTTGGAGGGAGGGAGGCAGAGAAAGAAACCCTGATCCCACTCTCTTATCTCCTTCTCATCTCCCTGGCTATCTCTCTCCCTGAACAGACAAAATCCAGATCCAGAGAGACCTTGATGCCTCTCAGGACAGAGGGCAGGATGGAAAACAGCATATCTAAGAAAGGGAATTGGAATACAGTAGCCCCCCATCTCATTGAGGGCATACCTTCCCAGACCCACAGTGGATGCCGGAAACCACAAATAGTAAGCAACGCTGGCCCGGCGCGGTGGCTCACGCCTGTAATCCCGGCACTTCAGGAGGCCGAGGCAGGTGGGTCACAAGGTCAAGAGTTTGAGACCAGCCTGACCAACATGGTGAAACCCTGTCTGTGCTAAAAGTACAAAAATTAGCCGAGTGTGTTGGCATGTGCCTATAATCCCAGCTACTAAGGAGGCTGAGGCATGAGAATCACTGGAACCCGGGAGGCAGAGGTTGCAGTGAGCCGAGATCATGCCACTGCACTCCAGCCTGGGTGACAGAGTGGGACTCTGTCTCAAAAAAAATAAATAAATAAATAAAATAAAAATAAATAAATAAAATAGTACAGAATCATATATATAGTATGTTTTTTTCTATATCTATATATCTATGATAAAGTTTAATTTATAAATTAGGCAGAGTAAAAGATTAACAACAATAGCTAATAGTAAATTAGAAGAATTATAACCATATACAGTGGACCCTCAACATCCACATGGTCTGCATCCTTGGAGTCAGCCGATCCCAGATTGAAAATAATCCAAAAATTTTTTTTAATTTAAAAATTTACAATTATAAATAATACAAATAAAATGCATTAGAGCAATTATTTACATAGCATATGCACTGTATTAGGTATTACATATAATCTAGAGATAGCTTAAAGTACACAGGAGGATGAGCGTAGGTTCCCAGACCAAGACTCACAGTGATGGTGCTGATGGCTGGATGTCAGGAGCAGCCACATCAGTGACTAATGGGTGGGTAGTGTCTACAGTGTGGCTATGCTAGGCAATTGGATGGCCCAAGTTTGGGGCAGGACAGAGCAGGATGGCATGATATTTCACCATGCTACTCAGAATGGCACACATTTTAAAATGGATGAATTTGTTTATTCCTGGAATTTTTCTTTCGATATTTTCTGAACCATGGTTGACCACAGGTAACGGAAACCGAGTAAGGTGAAACGGCTTACGAGAAGAGATTATTCTATATCTGCACAGGTGCCATAACATTGATTATGTATAAATAAATGCATTAAAAGTCCAGTTGAACACTGGAATGCCAGTTGTAGATATCTCAGAACAATTGGGTGATGGCGAAATTTTATCTTCTTTAAATTCACCATAACCCAGGAGGTACATTTGATGCTGTTTCTATAATGAACGTTCATTGTGGAAAGAGAAGCTTGCTCATATTTATTTTATTGTACAATCCGAGTTGTAATATCTATACCGATTTTCAGTATGAAGGTTTTGTACTTATTGTAATTATTTAAATTAAGAAAACTAGTTCTTGGGAATTCTGAGGAGAAAAAGGTGGCCCAAGCATGCACTTTAATCACTCTCTAAAGTGGTGTGAAGCAAAAATATTTAGTCTAAGTTAAATGTATAAAAGTAAATGTGTGATGATATGTGGAAAAAAGGGCCGAATGCTAAATTTTATTCTATAGAGACGAAATTCATTTAAAGAAACCCAACATTTTATCTGGTTTTCTGTGCTTTACATATTCACCTGAAATAGTGATATAAAGTTAGATCTCACAAATATGCTAATGACCAAATTGCCAGTGAAAACATGTCAAAAGTTGGAAGTTATAAAGAAGCATAGAGTTTGATTCAGAAATGAAATAGAGGTACCATGGCTCAAGAGAACTAGGTACAATATCAGAATTATCAAAAATGAAATAGAAATGCATGTGTGCCTTTGGCAAGGAAGTCAACAATACATGATGTAGGTTTAAAAAAATATGTGCAAGACAGGACATTCTAGATGTAAGAAAAAAAAAGTTTCTGGATTTTTCAGCCTTCTAGGAAAAACTGCACGCTAAAAAATAAAATTTATTCAGAAGTGTTAACTTTAGATTTGAGTGCTTCTCATATAGTTGCAATGCTCACAATGGACACCTCTATCCAACTTCTGACCTATAAGCCCAGATAAACTCATCACATGCTACTTTTACGGTCATTTTAACATCAGTGTGTGGATTTATCAAAATTAATATAGGACTATTATTCAAAACAATCAAGAAGCAAAGAGTAAACAAAAACATCCATTTGTCTGACTGGGGAAGAAATTGTTTTGTGATAGGTAGGTATAATTAGTAGGTTTTGGCTTGAGAAGAGTGAGGCAAACCATAAGAAATTTAGGCTCACATAGATGATATGATGAGATAAAAAAGGCATTTTCTGAAAGCACTAGAATCCAGCAGTAACTTTTCAGTAAAAATAGAAAATAAATCAACAGAAAACTTCAAGATAAAAAATCAACAAATGTCAAAGACTTTCAATTCTTTATTATTAAAGCACTTGGAATGACATTTAAGGGTCAGTTAAAAAGTTCTCAGGGGAATCTATTCTCCTTTTTTCTTAGTCACCAGGATTAGTTAACTATGCCTGGCAAAATGTGACATGTAGGTCTTCTATCATTTTTCCCAGAACTTTATTAATGTCATCTATACATTGCATTATTCAAGCAGATAATTCTATTTAAAAATGAATCTCTCATTTATCACTTATAAACGATCTTCATTTTTGGCTTTTTGCTATTAAAACACATCAAGCTCCCTGTCAACACCGAGTTTATTTTGGCAAGGAGCCTGGGGAGGGCTGGGCTATTGAGGAGCTGAGTCACATTACCACATGCAGTACATTTTGTCTGGTTTTCTTCTGTCTGGTATTTGCATATGCATGAGTAAATCCATGGAAGAAAAATAGCACATGAATTGCTTTTACGTGATAGAATGACGTCGACAATTTGAACTGCTGTGGGTGTCAGAAACCCCAGTATTAACCGATGTTCTGCCAAGTTTAGCCAAGTCATGTCTTTCTCTGTTTCCTGATCAGAAACACAAAAGTCATGATTCCCCCCCAAACTTAAGAAAACTGTTTGGCTCAGGGGTATGAGAATTTGTGATAAGCAAAACACATAAATTATTCTCAAAATTTTGAAGGCAACTGAAAAATCAAAGGGGTTGGAGAATAGTACAGAGAAGATTTAAAATAATGTGTTCACAATTTTCAGAGAACTAGATATCAATTTATGTCCGTTTGCAATTTTGTATCTGCAGTGGGAGGAAGGGGAAAAAGAGAAAGAGAATATTTACGTGAAGTCTTGTATGCATGTAGAAGCTTTATAACAAGCAAGGAGAGGAAGCAACCCTACTTTTATAAGTTTACAGGGCTGCCTGGGAATAACTTTGGGCCTCAAATTATTCCCCATACCACAGAGATCATCATAGTCCCTTGTATTTAGGTTAAACCATTACAAAAGCTCATTAAAATGTAAATAATACCCTGAAAGGCTATTGAAACATTTTCAGTCGTGTATTTATTCAATTACCCAGCAGAGTTTGGAGAGAAAGGATTGCAAGGAGATGCTTTCCTAAATAGAGGAATAAAAGAAGCTAGAACGGGGCCCCAGTTCTAAACTTTAGTATGTAGTAAAGAGGACTAGATCTCTGGACCAGAAATAGCCTAAATAAGAGCACTGAAGAGAAGACAAAAAAGGAAAGAAGTATTTAAGATTCATAAAGAGTTTACTAAAATGAGAGTTGTTTGCGTTCACAAAATGCCTGTAAATCAATCTCATGGGTGTACACTTTGACACCAACAGAAGGCAGCATTTTTATACAGAGTTTAGCAAGATATTATGCTCTATTTTGTAGATGTGAATATTCTACCAGGTTAGTATATTCAAGGCGAAGTTTATATACATAGAAGAAAAAAAAGAGACAAGCTTACCATAAAATTATAGTTTTATCAGATACAGCAATAAGGTATTTGTCTGAGGCTGTGTACACAAGATGAGATTGACTTTTAGGGGAAAGCAGGGAACCAACAAATCACTTGCAGCATATTTATGGCACTTGTGCAAAATAGGTATTATTATATTCAGTCTGAAAACTAATTTAAATGTCTCAGAGGGGTTAAGTAACTTGCCTGAAGTCACAGAGCAAGTAAGAGCTGGAGGTAGGTCTACAAGTGAGTTCTAACTGATTCTAAAGTCTACAAACTTTTTACTACACAGTTTGTATGGAAGGGGGAAAAAACTTTCAAAATGGTTAAACTTTTTACTTTTGTTGATTGTTTTTCTGCAATGTAGTCTAAGCCATGGCTCTCATAACCTGTACATCACATATTTACATAGCTTCAGATTAACTTATATAAAAAGAACTTTGTTGTAATTCTGTCATAGTTACCAACTTCCATGACATGGCAGAGTTTGTGAATTGTACTTTTAAACATAATTTTTCATAACATACTTAATAGAATTATGGGCTTCTACCATAAGAGAGAAGGAATTTACAAGTAACAGACGTGCTATTTTCAAAATGCAAAGTGCCTGTAAAATACATTGCTTTGCTAACTACATAACTAGCTGTGACAGTTAGCATGATGCTAATACATCAAGCTAATACTCCAACATTACCTGATAGCAGAAATACAACCCCGTAAATAAACAATTATTAGGTGGAGGAAAGAGTTATAATTTATCAATTTACTTATCTTGGCAACATAATTACACACAGAGTTTCTCTGTTATTATAATCAGAAGCTGAATTCAAATGCCCTAAAGGCAAGAAGTTTCTCTCGTTACAGCATCCAAAACGTATAAAAGTAAAAAGGTGATGATACTCAACCAAGAGGTATAAACAAGAGAAATTTCCAAGCTAGAGCAG
Source organism: Symphalangus syndactylus (assembly GCF_028878055.3). Classification (NCBI taxonomy): domain Eukaryota; kingdom Metazoa; phylum Chordata; class Mammalia; order Primates; family Hylobatidae; genus Symphalangus; species Symphalangus syndactylus. Next base: position 153,729,806 of record NC_072426.2, on the reverse strand, counting down.
TAATAGAGATTGATGTTTGCCACGGATGCTGTAGAAGGGTGTCTTTTGAAGACATTCACCATGACTTGTTAGAGAAACAAAAACTATACCAGGAATACAGTAACTAATCACCCCTCTATGTTTTCACTGTCTGAATCAATGCTTAGGGAAAGACAAGCTGAGAAAGAACACAAAGAAGTAGTCATTTTTGGGTACATAATAAAGTACAAAGTATTCTCTACTTAAGCATTTAGTTTGCTTTTAAACATCACAGAATTCTTGAAAACTTAAATACTAGATTGAGTCAGCTCTAAAATTTAACTTTTGGTTGAAACTAATACATTGCAAAATTTGAAAATATAAATGTAGTCTAGTCAAAACTGTACAGTCTCTGTTGGTAAGTAATATCTTTCAGACACAAATATTTTTAACTTTCAAAATGTACAAGCCATTCTCTGATTCCAATTAACCAAACAAGAAAGAAAAACCAGTAAAAACAACAACAACAACAACAACAGAAACAAACTGTGGCCATACTGTAAGTTACTGGCAATTTCCATGAAAATTATCTACATCCATCCAGAACTGAAACAAATGTGATCAAACTGAACTGTGTTAGTTGTATCTTACTTCAACAGGTATTTCTTTTAAAAATCACCAGGTTAATTAATTATTCTTACTAAAATAGAAAAATGTGCCAGTTTGTCCTTTATACTTAATGTCAGCACCATGAACGATAATCTGGAGCTTAAGATAATTAATACTATATATCCTCGCCTTTGAACAACACAGCTGTCAGCCATGGGGCTTTAAAATTAATAGGCTCTTCAAAGCTATAAATCTGAAATGATGATAATTTTATATAATATTTCTTAAAAAGGCACTTACCTTTTAAAAAGGAAGACACACTTCTGGCAGCAAATTGCCTGTTAAAATAAAACATATCATTTATTGGTATCCAGTAAATGATATAAAGAATGATGCATTGTTATACCAAGCACAATTACAGCACAACATTAAAAAAACTTTTCCTGACCTCATTTAATTTCTTTTTTACCCAAAAAGAAAATCACCTCCTTGGTGGTAATAATTAAATGCTTTTCTGTTCATTGCATGTGCACTGAAACCACAAAAGCTAATGAGTTTCATGTCTGAGAGCAAAAACAGAAATTACAGGGCACATTATCCGGGTCATGGGTATAGATTGGAGCATACTCCACTCAATGTCTATAATGAGAAGCATGTGAATTAAGGTCTATTCCAGAAAATTTAAACGTTAGGTGTCATAGAGAATTTCATTTCTACTAAATAAAAATAAAATATCACTGGGTAGAAGTTATTAATATCAAACGTACTCTTTTCAAATATTACATTAGTTACTTGAGTTCCTTATATACTTTTCACTGTGCTGCATTAACGTCCAAGAGATATTTATTTACAATACCTCACAAATATCACTGAGATGAAATAAGGTAAAATCAAGGTTTCATGCAATGTGTACCAAAAGTTATACTTGAAACAAGCTGGCCAGAATCAATATAACATTTCATCCCAATCAGAGAAAAGGAGGGATATACTGGGTAACTAGAAGGAGAAACAGCAGCAGTAGAAGAAACTCTTTTGATTGTTTACTTTCCCGTAGGGCCTGAATTGGTTTTCACAGAAGTGAAAACCAAAACTATCAAGTATAATTTCCTTAGGAACTCTGCTTTATTTGCATATGCAAGACTACGCAGATGCATTTTTTTCAGCTGTCTCTGTAGGTCACAAATGCTGACATTTGAGTTTCTCAAATTACGGAGAATTGTTTTTAACTTTGTTTTATTATATCTTCAAAACAAGTAAAATCCCAATGCTTGCAAAATTGATAAGTGTAGATACTAATTTGTAAACAGAGGTAGATGACGTTGCAAATTCATCCGAGTTCACTTGAGTGTTAAGTTGTCAGGACAGCAAAATTGCTTCTCACTCCAGTCCTAGACTGACTCTCTAATAAGATTCAGAAAGGGGTCGGGTGCTCAGAGATGGATGGAGTGGCGGTCTGGTAATTCTCTTGGCTCCTTGGGAACGGCTCTGCTTCTGAGCAGACCTTTCTCTCCCGGTGCCCTGTCTCTCATATTGCACTCCTTGGAACTGCATTTCCTCCCTGATGGTGCCCTCTCAAGAAATTAAAGGCAAAACTGACTAATAGTAAATGAAACAATTAATACAAATTTTCATCCATCTACAGAGATGATTTCAAGATGTCTCTGTGCTTTGATATAAACAGAAGCATTTAGGGCAAAAGAAATTTCTCAAGTTTTAGTTCCGTTAGTTCTTGAAAATAAACAGTTTATTACTGCACCAGCAAACAAAAATAGTTTTCTTCCCCCACTACTGCCACGATAGCTAAATTTCCACAATCTCTCAAAATGGCTATTACTTTAGCTTGCTAAGAGTCTTCACAATTCTCTCGCTATTCATGCACCTAACCCCAACCCTAATCCTTTATCCACACAGATGTTAAGAGTGGTTTTTTTTTAATAAACAGGTATAATCAGCTTTCAATCCTACCTAACTATTGCAACATTTTTTTATCGCTCATTTGAAAACACTTGACGTGGCCTCCAAGACTTGTTCAGAACCCTGCTGACTTCTCTGGTCTAATTTCCCCAGCACCCTCCTTACTCATCATTCTGCAGAGACACCGGCCTTTCTTTTGTGCTAAAATGTGCAACCCTGTTTCCTTTCTCAGCCTTGGGACCTTAGCAAACGTGAGAGCTGAGAAAGTCACTTCCCTAATCTAACTCTTGCTCTAACTTTTGAATCCCAAACATCCTCTCATTAAATAATCTTCCTCGAATCCTAAGCTGGATCCCTTTTGCAATATTGTAGTTGTCTTTTGCTCAGTTTTCCATTTTCAAGCATTGCAGAGACAAATTCTGACCTCTGCTTAATCCTCTTTTGAATAGAGTGGACATAAAATTTATTGCTCACACTGGAAGACTTTTGAGATTTAAAGAAGGAAGTAAATGAACAAGATGCTAGCACACTAATGTGGTCCAGCACTGGGCTCGGCAAACCAGGGGCATATGGTCAACCACTCTGTGGAGGAAAAGTTACCATTTCATCTTAAGGCTGCCCAACATGACCTAAAGGGATGAGATGCAAGTAGCTGATGAGCTTTAAAAGCTGATGGCTACTCACGTGACGTGTTATACAAACAAAGTGTGGACAATTTTTAGTGTTTTTCCCTGTTGTAAACAACTATGATAAAACATTTCCCTAAACAGCTCAAAGTAACATCACAACAGTATGCAATTAATGCATCAGGTTATAAATAGCTGGACTATAGCCCAAATCAAGGCCACCAATTAAGTGACATCTGGGCTTTATTCTGCACAAGCCAGGGCTGTCATTTCTCAGTCTTGCTGCCAACTTCTCTCTGGTTAGAAGCACATTCCTATCCATCAGCTTACCAATCAAGGGCTGCAGCAAATGACCTTAACTCTTCAACCTGAGTGCACTGGTGATGGACATAAGAACAGTGGAAGAGAGGTGGCCATTTAGCTCTTCTACCAGCTTTGCAAAGTCCTCTTTGAAAATATTTTAGGGTGAGGCGTGAACACTATTTTAGTGTGAGGAGGAGCAAAAGACCCTTCCCTTCAGAAACTCACCTTCAAATGAACTCTCCACAGAAAAAGATAAAGAAGAAAAAGCTGGGAGGCCAGTTGTGGTGGCTCATGCTTGTAATACCAGTGTTTTGGGAGGCCAAGGTGAGAGGATCACTTTAGGCCAGGAGTTTGAGACCAGCCAGGGCAACATAGTGAGACCCCCCATCTCTATAATTTTTTTAAGTCAGCTGGATGTAGTGGCACATGCCTATAGTCCCAGCTACTGAGGAAGCTAAGATGGAAGAATTGCTTGAGCTCAGGAGTTCCAGGTTACAGAGAGCTATGATTTTATCCCTCCAGTCTGGGTGAGAGAGTGAGACCCTGTCTCAGAAAAAAAAAAAAAAAAAAAAAGGAAAAGAAAAGAAAAAAGAGCATCGGCATTTCGATTTTTGAAATGTACCACCTCTCTTGACATGTTCAATACTCTGGGTAAGTTCATCTCCTTTTATGAGAATGTGTGTGTCTGTGTGTGTGTGTGTGTGTGCGTGTGACATAGGAGTTATTGGCTGTGCAAGGTAACTTATTTTTCGTTATTTGGAGGTTGAAGTAAAAGAGTGAGTGAGATTCAATCAGACAATCAGACAATGACAAATGGATAGGCAAAGGTCAAAGACATGGGGAAATCTCACAGCCTGGAATATTTCCAGGGTGCTCACTTTGCCCAAATTAGAGAAAGACTTTGAAGGAGGCAGCAAATAATTCTGGGAGGCCTAAATCAGTATGCTGCTTTAAGATGATCCAACTTTTTAAATGGAAGAAATGTGGATCATTTTTAAAAGGCAGGCTGGTATATTTCTGTTTTGGATAATCAAATTAGCAATGTGGCGGATGGCTACACTGAATGAAGCAAGCTGGTTAAGAGACCTTTACATTAACCCACAATTGAAATGGGGAAAGTCTTAACTGACACAATGGCCATGAGAATGTAAAGAAAGAGAGAGGCTCCCAAGGTATCTGGAAAGCATATTGATAGTTTTAACCATCTGAAAACAGAAGTTTATGGAATATCTTTCTGATTTGGGGCTTAAGTGACTGAAGCACCATTTACTAACACAGTGATCCTAAGAGAAACAAAACAGGTGCAAAATTAGGGAAAGAGAAAATAATTAGTTTGTTTTCAGATTTTTTAAGTTTTGGATTTTTCAAGTTGAGCAAAAAACTCAGTAGACTGGGCTCAGCACTTTTATATACATTAGTCTCATTTTATAATTGAGGACATTACAACTAAGAGATCCTATGTGTGTTATCTTAAGGCCTTACAGCTACTACATGGTAAGGAAGAATTTTACTTGAATTCCTTGACTTGAAGCTCCATCCCTGCTACAGAACTGGCTGGACAGCTTTTTAAATTATACCTGTCTACCACAGTTTCTTTATCTGGAAAATAATGGTGGTATCTCTCCTTTTGATTATCTGAGATATATATTAGAAAGTTAAGATTTAGTAAATAAGGCAAAAATCTATAAAGTGAATATACTAGCTGGCCTTGATATAAGATCCTTTTGAAACCTAATCATTGGTGGGAAATATCTTGTCAAAAAACAAAATGGAAATGGTTGTGTGGCACTGACCTACCATTCCACATTGACTCTACTTAATTAGGGGACCAAAAACCGTGTCCATGTCTACATTGATAGAGGACAGTGGATATGGAGCATGAAAAGGACCAGATGGCTCTTAAAGTTGAATCGGCTACCTAGCAAGACACTGACTCTGAATATTTTCATTTCTCTCTGTTTCAGGCTGGCCTCTAATGTTCTTTAAATGTAGATTTTTATTTGTGCATTTCATGGGTTGTTATGTGAATCTGTTGCTGCTGAATATGTTGAATCTTAAGCCTTTTGTGAAAATTAGCATGATCCTTTGTAGTTAGGAATAACTAATATATTCCTTTTGATAGAAAGGAAAATTAAAAGCTTTTCTGGTTATCTTTATTCTTAAATTTTGCTCATATTGATTTATTTAGATTGTAATCATCACTAAACTTAATCAGATCATATCAAATAAGAGCATGTTATATAATGTCTATTTTGCTCTTTGCTGGAAATGGTCCATTAGAATGCCAAAATGCATTATTGGAGTAACTTATTTTCCTGGTTTTCACCCTCCCCTACTCTACTGTGAAAAGATATGTTAGTGTATTCATCTAATGTCTTGCATTTTTAGAGATGATAAAGAAGAATTTGTCATGCATAGCATAAAGCAGAAATATTATTTATCACTGAAGTTATTAGAGGGTTGAAACAAGTTTAATTGTACAGAGTATGCAGCAGTAAGTCAGCTTGTGGAATTTTAAAAAGTTGCATTTAGGTAGAAAGGATTTTGTTACTTGAAAGGTTTAAAGAATTTTAAGAAATCAGTTGCATAGTGTTTATCAAAAGTGAATAGCTTGAATTTAAGAGAACTGACTCACGGGTCATACTACCTGGGTTCAAAGGGTATCTCAATACCCCCTCACTACAGGGTGACTTTCAATAACTCATTTATCTCCTTCTGCTACTAATTCCTTAACTGCAAAAGGAGGAAAATAATAGGCACCATCTTATAGGGCTATTGTGTTATAATTAAATGAATCAGTCTTTGTAAAGCTGTTAGAATACCGCTTGACTCATAATTAGCCTTCACTATAGGCTAGCTTTTATAATGATTTGAATGAATCTATTTTTCTACTTTTTGCTATAATAGTTATCAAATAACATTTATTATGTAAGCTTAGATTTTTCTAAATATGAAATGCCAGAAGGCCTCAATTATTTAGAACTCATCAGAAAATCAGAGAGTAAGAAAAATGTGAGTAGCAAAGAGCTATCACAAACTCCACGCACCCAATTTGAAGTATGTTAGCTATACAGGAAAGCCTAGCATGTTTAGGTCCAGGGCTATGCCACAAGAGATACAACAATAAACAAGAATCTTCTCCCTTCAGCAACTTGTAATCTAGTTGGAAAATAAATACAAATAAATAGAGTGTTATATCTTTGCAGGATTGTTTTTATGAGTGGATTACAAGAAGAGAGGGATCAAAGAAGGCATGTGAATGTTGGCAGAAAGGCAGACTTCCGGAAAGAAGCTCCATCTCGTGGATCCACACTGCTATTTTGTCATTTCTAAATTCACTTCTAGAATTATTCCCTCTAGAGTAAGCCTCAGTATCAGTCTTTCTAACAGCTGAGGCCTCATTTCTAGTTATGTGTACTGCTGGACAGCACCGTTTCTAATTTTTATTTTTTTGAGATGGAGTCTTGCTGTGTTGCCCAGGCAGGAGTGCAGTGGAACGATCTCGGCTCACTGCAATCTCCACCTCCTGGCTTCAAGTTATGCTCCTGCCTCAGCCTCCTGAGTAGCTGTGATTACAGGCACCAGCCACCACACCCAGCTATTTTTTTTTTTTTTTTTTTTTTTTAGTAGAGATGGGGTTTCACCATGTTGGCCAGGCTGGTCTTGAACTCCTGACATCGTGATCCACCCGCCTCTGCCTTCCAAAGTCCTGGGATTACAGGTGTGAGCCACAGCGTCCGGCCAGCATCATTAATTTAATTAATATTTACTGAGCACCAACGAAAGTGATGCACGGAAAGATGGCATCACGGACCCTTCAGTCTAGAGTTTTGAAAACAGTAACAAAATGAACAAAGCCGTACTGAGTTCTCTGAATAAACTAAAACAGGGTATAATAATAGTGTGTGAGTGACAGAATCCATTGTATTTTGCATGGCCATGAAAGTGCACTCAGAAGATGTGACCTGGGTGGATGAGCAGCAGCAGGCAGCCTGGGAGGATCTGGCAGCAGAGCGCTCCGGGAAGAAGGAAGCACAACAGTGAGGGCCTGAAGGCAGAAAGTTTGGAAACTGCTAGGAGAAAGCCTCTCAGAGTGAGAAGACTTGTGAAGGAGATCTGGAAGGTGGATATGAGACAAGATTTAGAACTTGAGGGCCACTTGCTAAGAGCAAAAGGATGACGTGGGGGTTTGGGAGTGATATGGCTCGGATTTTGTCCCCTCCCAACTCTTGCAATCCCTGGTTTTGGAGGCAGGGCCTGGTGGGAGGTAATTGGATGATGGGGGCAGACTTCCCCCTTGCCTTTCTCGTGATAGTGAGTGAATTTTCACGAGATCTGCTGGTTTAAAAGTGTATAGCACCTCCCCCTTCACTCTCTTTCTCCTGTTTGGCCATGTAAGAAGTTCCTGCCTCTCCTCTATGTTCAGCCGTGACTGTAAGTTTCCTGAGGCCTCCCCAGCCATGCTTCCTATACAGCCTGCAGAACCATTAGAAAACTAAACCTTTTTACTTTATAAATTACCCGGTTTCAGGTATTTCTTTATAGCAGTGTGAGAGCAGACTACTACAGGGACGAAAAGAGATGTCCAATTCATGTTTTAAACAGAGTTCTTCAGGCGCTATGGGAATGGAAAGCAGGGGCCTCAGGCAGCCGCTGAGAAAAGAATTCAGAGGCTACTGCATGATGGGGGTCAGGTGTGGTGGCTTCAATGGACATGAAGAGAAATAGATGATGCTAGAATAAATTTTGGAAGTAGAGCTCACAGACTTTGCCGATTGAGTAGATGTGAGAATGTGAAAAAGATAGGAATTGAGCCAACTCCTAGGTTTCTGGGAGGTAAGATAGATTATGTTCCCACGATGGGATTCCAAGAGAAAAAACCGTATTCAGGGAGGGAAATAAAGATTTCTCTTTTAGCCCTTTCAAGTGTGAGGCACACATCGCCATTTCAGTGGCAATGTGGCATAACATGCGTTCAAAACAGAGCGACTATGTTTCTCAACCTCAGCACTATAGACTTTTTCGCCCAGATATTTATTTGTTCTGAGGGCTGTCCTGTGCATGTCTGCATCGTAGGATATGTCACAGCACCTCTTGCCTCTGTCTGCTTAATGACAGTGTCGCCCCCACCCAGTTGTGAAAACCAAAAACGTCTCCAGAAGTGGCTGAGTGAGGGCAAGGCAGTGAGCAAAATTGCTCCGGATTGAGAATCACTGGGCTGGAGAAACAAATTTAAATATAAAAATACAGATGGAATTTGGCACCAGAATATGGATGATCTCACCTATGGAAAGATAAAAAAGAGTAGAGGGTTCACACTAAGGGACTTCACAATTAGAAAGAGAACAGAGGCTCCAGCAGAGGAGACAATCGGGCAGGGATTCCACCTGATGAGTGCGGTGGGCTGGGCCGGAGTCCTGGAGGAGAAGTTGCCAGCAGGAGGGGGTGAGCATGTGTGGCTCACATGAATGAGTTTGATTAGGTAAACCAGGACAGAAAAACAATCACTTCAAGATCTGTATCAAAAGAGAACTCTTCTAAAGAAGCCATGAGACAGTCTCCACGTGAACATTGCTGTAACCATAAATCTTTTTTGCAGGACATGTGCTTGGACAAGGGTCTGACAATGGCTAAGAGTTAGTTGCTTATAAGCTCTTCCTTAATACGATTAGCTTCATTTGAACTTAGTACACAAGGGGCTGGCTGCAGGTGAGGATGGATGAGAACTTCCGCCCATGGATTTGCACAGAGATAGAAGTACCTCCAGGGAGCAAAGGGGCATGGACCTTAAGCTCCCACCTGCCTCCTCCTTACCATTGAATTGTAATGCTTTACCAATATCTGCACTTCCAAAGACCAAGGCCAGATTGCAAACAAAGACAAAGTGTTCATGCAAGGAAACTTATCATGCAGGTGGATGGACTCTAGACCAGCAGACTGGTCTCTGCTCTGAGGGCAATGCATCACAGAGGAGTGCCACTCTGGACCTAGCCTGTTTCTGACACTGAAAATTTTCTTGCCAGCCATGCTGATCCTGCAAACATTTGGAGAGGGGTTGCCATGGACATGAACTGGAGAGGCTATATTTCCAAAATGCTATAGTACCCAAGATTCAGCCACATATGGCAGTGCTTTCCTGGCTTATTAAAAAACCAAGTCAGGAAAGGGGTAGAGAGAGTCCTGCCAAGCTCCCAACCCCAAAAGCATTGTGATGGAAATTAAATCACAGCACAAGGGCCTGGCAATAGAAAGCTGTAGAGGCACTGTGACTAGGTGCTTTGGTGGCAATTGCACTTTAGCCAGTAACAACGGCAGCAACTTTAGACTTCCAAGACCACCATAAGCAGTGACTGAGCAGATCTTCAGTTCCATCATGGCTAATTTAGCAGCGACACTTTTGAGATAATGAAGCAGAGACAAGCCAGCAGATTCATACAGGAGGAATTGGAGAGGGCAGGGAGGTGAGAGAAGACAGAAGCTGAAGAATTCAGCCACAGAAGAGCCAATGAATTTATATATATATATCTATATATATATAATTCCTGCAGAATTAACTGTGCTGGGTCAGAGGATATATAGATTTATAATTTCAATTAATAATTTTAATAGACACTGATAGATTAAACTTTTAGTAACTTACAATAATACATAACCCCACTTATGAATTAATAATAACAATTTCTCTAAATATTCACCAGCTCTAGATTTAAATGATCTTTAATTTTATTTTGGCAATCTGATGGGTTTAAAAAAAGTTTTCTCATTGTTGCTCTAAATTGTAATTTGTGTTCACTAGTGAAGACAAAATAGACATAGGCTCTTTGTACTTAGTATTCTATACAACTCTATTCATATTCTTCCCTTATTTTTTTTGTGAGAATATTGGTCCATGTATTAGTGTGTTCTCATGCCGCTATAAAGAACTGCCTGAGACTGAGTAATTTATAAAGAAAAGAGGTTTAATTGACTCACAGTTCTACAGGGCTGGGGAGGTCTCAGGAAATTTGCAATCATGCCAGAAGGGGAAGCAAACAAGTCCTTCTTCACATGGTGGCAGGAAGGAAAAGAATGATTGCCCAGTGAAGGTGAAAGCTCCTTATAAAACCATCAGATCTCCTGAAAACAAACTCACTATCACAAGAACAGGATGGGGGAAACTGCCCCCATGATTCAATCATCTCCACCTGGTGTCTCCCATGATATGTGGGGATTATGGGAACTACAATTCAAGATGAGATTTGGGTGGGGACACAGCCAAACCATATCAGTTCATTTCACATGTATTTATAGGAACTCTTTTTATATTAGGGGCATTATTCTTTGTCATATTTCAGAATATCATCCCATTTAATATAGGTGTATTTCTGCAAAAACAATTTACATATTCCCATAAATCACTGATGCTTGTCTGATAACACTTCTCTGAAAACCCAAAATTTGGATGACTCCCTTGTGAAAGTCTGAATATACAACCACTAGAAAAGACTGACATTCCTATTAGTAGAACAGGTAGGGACTTTGAATTATGAAAATATATACTATTAATGTGATTTTTTTTCATAACATGATTAGGAAAAAAGTGACCAGCTGTTTGTTTTAGGATAAGGATCTAGCTCATCATTCCTTTGCTTTGAAAGACAGTTGGGTCTTTCTAAACCATCATGAGGAGTTTCTTCATTTAAGGTGGATTTCCCAACCAAAAGATAATCCCTGAGGTGCTATTAGTTGTTGGAATAAAAAAAAAGTCTGTGGTTAAATATATTTGGAAAATATTTTGTATTTTTATAAAAGTTTTTATTAAAAGATTTCACAAGTACTTTTAAATACTAATGTTCATTATGAATCACTTAGAGAAAACTGAATGTGCAGAATTCCCAAGATTATTGAACTACAGCCCTTCAAGGTTTCTTTTTTCCAAGTAGTTTTTTTCCAACGACAGTATTTCATGAAACAACATTTTTGATGAATGCTGACTTCAGGAAATATCTTCACACTTCTTTGCAAATGAATGGCTTTCCTTGTATTTGCCTTAGCACTGCCATCTTGTCACCACAAATCCTTCAGAGGCAACAGCAAACCTTGTATAAAATTACTAGGGAACATTTTTGAAAAGATTCATAAATTCAATACAAGGTTTGAGTTGAGCTGGCACAATCTAAATGTAGTTAGACATTGTACAGTAAAGTAAAAAATAAAGCTCAGTGTTTTCGATTTTTCTTGTGTGTGGGTAGGGTGGAGGGGTTTGCCATACGTCTATGAAGGTTATAAGAAGGGGCCACTCCTTTAACCCAAACAATATATGAAGAGATGCAGAAAGATGGGAACTTAACACTTTCTGAGATGCCTTTACTAATTAGGTAGAGCTAAAACAGAACAATATAATATTTTAAAAATATTTCAGTATAATTTTGCTTATACTTATGATGAATTTGACTTTCATTTAACTTTTTTGGAAGCTTCACATTTTTACAAATTTATTCGTTCTCATTTCTCAGGACACACCCTGATTTCCTTTGTTGTTACTCAATATAATTTTAAAATTTGGTTTTGCCCAGTTTTATACGTTCATGAAGAGTAGAGGTAAAATTATAAGGGATATATTGGTTGAGAGAATTATCATAAATCATCTATATTGACATGACTGGCCCATCATGCAATTAATTAGAAGGTAATATTGATAAAATATAAGTAAATGATGGATGATTTCTTCTGAATTCCTATGCTTACCATTTTACCCATTTTTAACAATTACTGGTTCTTTACTGTTCAGCACACAGGAACATTTCTTCTAAAAATGCACACTGCCTATTAAAGTTATTGCCAGCATCTCAGAAACTGAAGTAAATGCTTTCACAAATAGCATTTCCAATGAATAATGCTGAAATCAGACTTTTTTTTTTTTCCATTGCAAATGCCTCAAGTAGTTGGCTCCTTTCCCATCGGCTACTTTGTAACTGCGAATATGACAACATGACGGTGATTCACAGATGCCAAAATATGACGAGCAGAGCAAATCTGTGTTCCAGACATGATAAGGTGAGAAAAGCGGAACTCTTGGCCCCAGGTGATTTCCATGAAGACACCTACATACGGCGGGCCTCACTATCTGTACCATGCAGCCGCCAACTCTAATAACCTGGCCAAGAGAGAAACACATCTAAAAATGCAAACGGATGAAAAAAATAAAACTGGGTTGCATAGTAACATCTTAAGCAGATTTGAGAGATGTATGTTTGAAAAGCATAAGCTTCAGCCTTGGAAAATGCTTTCTGTTGTATTCAACACATATTGGGCTTGAACTAAGAAAAATACATAGAAATTATGAATGCCTTTAAAAGTCCCTTCTCCAATCCACCAACCTTATAAACAATGCAATATGGAGTGAAATAACAGCCTGTTTCTTATTTTTATCATAATATTTGGAACCTTATTTTAAATATACATATGCTTTATAGATTATAGTTACACATCATTGGAACAGAAAAAATAGATTGTGAACATGCATCTTAGAAAGACCAGCTACACAATCATATAAACCACTTCTCATTCTTGCACTGCAGCACTCAGGAATAATAGAATCACAAATTATACAAGACTGTTTTTACTGGTTGTACATATACATTTGGTATATTGAACTCATACATTCTGACTTCTGCCAAGCCTGATTGGCAATTTAACTGATGTGAGCTCATTTACCAGCAGAATTTATAAAGTCAATGTTTTCCATGTCCAGTCCAGAAGAGGCTTTTATTAGACAAAAGATAATGTAAATAAATATTATAGTAACTTTACCAGAATGAGAAAATTAAAGGCATTTTTATGTCAGATGATGATTTCTAAATATATTGTTTAAAATAAATGTGAGAAAAATAAGAATACATATTTTTCTTTTTTAATAAATGAGAAAAAGATTTGATAAGAAAAAATAAGAAAAAAGAAAATAAGAAAAAAAATTGTCACTGTTTCTTCTAATGCATACCTTAATGGTATTACTTGGATGTGTCTGCATATGTTAAGCAACTGTGCTATTTTTGAAAACTACGTAGTATAGGAAAATGAGAGTTGTAGCATAAACGGTTTTCAAGCAGTTTCTTGTCAGTGTGTATGGCAAGCTACAGATGAACTGCAGAGTATTTACAGACGTTAAGCTCTCTGAGAGGAGACTTGTCTGTTTACCATTGCATTTCAACATTTAGTACAGTGCCAAACACGCAGTAGGTGTTCAGTAAACATTTGTGAAATGAATTCATGAATAAATTGAGAATTAAAGTCAATTTTGGAAGACGAGGCCTAATCAAAATATTTTGCAAACTACCCAAGTCCAGCAATCAATATTAAATATAAACTACCTTATGCCTCACTATATACATTAAGGTTTTTTTGGCAAAGAATTGCTCAAAATGTTTCCTTATCAATTTCCTCTTTTTTTAGGGTGACATGAAGGAAGAAAAAGAACCTATTATTGTGTAAAAACCATACTTTGGAAAGCGATTTCATAACAAGTAGAACTCTATAATATAATGCTAGTTATTCACCGCATTCTATTGAAAAAGGCTTGGTCCCTACCCCAGGGTATCTCTTCCTCCCTGCCAATATGGCATCCAGAGCAATGCTAGGACAGAAACATGTTCATTTCAACATTCACCCACACACACTTTACACATTTCTGACAACAAGCCTTCATTCTTTGAATGCTTACTATATTCCAAGCACACACTACGTTCTGTACACATATAATCTCATTGAAGTACATGCTGTTATTATCCCTATTATACAAATAAGAAACTTAGGCTCAGATAGGTAAGTAAATTACCCAAGGTTATATAAAAGAAAGTGGTGGGACATTTATTGAACAGTCACAGAAAAATAATTCTATCTAGCTTCTGAGCTAGATAGCATTAAGAAGCCTTATAAAGGAGTAAACCAAAGGCAAGAAGAGGACTAAATTGAGAAAGAGACTAAGAAACAGACTAAAGAATGTGTACTGGATTTCTAGATTAGGAATGCAAAACAGTTTCAAAGGAGTATTTGGAAGAAGCCAGGTAGCAATGCATTGAGCAATTAATGAATAGTGAGAAGGCAAATATAATGGATTAGCCACCTGGGAGAGTAAGGAGATAAATTTGGTTATGTGTAGAGGAGAAAGGGGGAGAAATATATCCCGTTGCTAGAAGAATGATCTAGGTATGTTTTTAGCCTGAGAAGCAACAGATTGATTTAGGAGACAGATTTCCTCTTAGGGTATTGGATGGAGAGCAGTCTATAGATTCAAATGAGATCTGTCTGTAGATGCAGAATAAATCAGAATGAAATGCAGATTTCATATACAAATGTTGGCCTTGCATGTATACATGCTATAATTGTCTATATTCATCGCATATATAAATGTTTATTAAATAATGCAGGGCCGCCATATTTACAGCAATTTATTCAGTCATGAGCAGTGAGCAGTGATAAAGGCACGCACATGGTTCCTGTAGCGGGGCCCAGAGACCGAAGACTCAAACCTGACCTTAGGAACCTTGGCGCCTAGCAGACAACACAGGAGAGATTTGCTTCAATCCATTACAAGCTTCATTATTCTGAGTTTATGTAGGAGGAAGACCTAAGCCAGTGGGAGGCAAGAAGTTTTCAAAAAGAGGTACAAGAAGTTGAATATTACAGTTAAATTTTAATAAATAAACATACACATAGCTGTTAGGGTGTATTTATATATATATAGATACATGTACACCCTATCAGTGTTGAGTTTCAGAACCAGAGAACATCATGGAAACCATATTTGAAACCATGATCTCTAAGTGATGGGAAGGTTTGTAAAATAATCACAATACAATTTTCTTAGTTTTTGAATATAAATAGACGTAGACTTATTTTGGGTATTTTCTTTTTCAATTAGAGAATTATTCAGAAATTATGAAATTTGAAGTCATATTGCTTAATACCTACTTTGAATGATTATTTTTGAGAACCAAAATTATGAGAAAAAAATTTCAATACAGATAGAATGAAATTAAGGTCCTTTGGAGTAAATGTCTTATCACATAAATGTACAATAATAATAATAGAAACCATGTAACATTTATTCCTCACAATATCACTGGGTGGGATAATGTTATTACTAGCATTTTACAGATGAGAAAACTGAAGACTGAGAAGTTAATGAGCTGGCCTCTTTAACCCAATAGTGAATGTAATACTACCTGTATTAAGGACAACTCTGGGAATATATCATCACATAATTTGTAAGGTTAAGACGGAATAAATAGACCAGGCATGGTGGCTCATGCCTGTAATCCTAGCACTTTGGAGGCCAAGGCATGTGGATCGTTTGAGTCCAGAAGATTGAGACCAGCCTGGGTGTTATTTTGCAGAGACTCCACCTCTCCAAAAAAAAAAAAAAAGAAAGAAATAGCTGAGTGTGGTGGCACGCGCCTGTGGTCCCACCTACTTGGGAAGCCGAGGTAGGAGGATCGCTTGATCCCAGAAGTTTGTGACCAGCCTGGCCAACACAGTGAGACCCCCATGTCTACAAAAATAAAAATAAAAAATAGCCGGACGTGGTGGTGTGCACCTGTGGTCCCACCTCCTTGAGAAGCTGAGGTGGGAGGATCACTTGAGGCCAGGAGGTGGAGGCTGCAATGAGTCATGATCCTGCCATGGTGCGCAGTAGAGTGAGAATCTGTCTCACACACAAAAAAGGGACAAATAAAATACTAGTGGATAACAAAAGAAATCTTAACAAGTTGATCAAAGTATCAAAACACAAAAAAGGTTCCAACAGGTTTAATTCTGAACACACACAGAAGCACACAAATGTAAAAGCTATCAGATTAATCTCCATGAGACTAAAATATACAATGTCACGTTTGAATGTAACATGGCATCCTGGTTGGTATCATGCTGAGACAGTTCTTGTTTGGTTTTGGTTTAATTTTCTTTGAGATATTGATTGTTAAATCATCTACATCACCTCGTAAAATACAGACTTTTAACATTAATATAATATACTTACTAATTCAATACAAAAAAGAGAGATCATTAATTTAGAAAACATACATTTTAAATATCCCAATGTAAGTTACTATGCCAAAGTGGCCCAAAGGAAAAAAGAAAAGTACAATTGTGGAGTGAAGTCTACGTGGAAGATACACTCCATGGAAGCCTTTCATTTGATTGGATTTACAGTGTAATTACTTTGCAAGTAAAGAAAATTACAGATTCCTCCCTTTCACTCACTCTCTCTCCCTGCTACTTTCTTTCTCCATAAAAGCATGTGAACTTTAAGTTGATCTAAAAGAATGTCTGAAACATTGAAAACTTTGCATGCTACTTAATATTAAAAACGGCTCCTAAGAGACATCTATGTAAAATTTCACCTTTGGCTACGATATTATAAAATCCAATATTAAAATTATTACAATGAGCCTGTGCATGGAGGGGGAACTAGTGTGTGGTGCAAGGGAAATAATTAGGAAATACATTTTGGGATCAGATTAGAGAATCCTTCAGTGCCAGTCTAAGAATTTTTTGTTTAATTCAAAAAACCGTAGGAAGCCACTGCAGGTTTTTGAGCTAGATGACATGGCCAATGTCATGCTTCAGAAAGGAAAAGCTGACAGCAGTCTTTGGATCCTTCAGAAAAGAGAAAAACTAGAAACTGAGAGATTATTTAGGAAGCCCATTAAGCTGTGCACTAAATAGTGCATAGTTTCTCTCATTATTGATAGAAAGTAGATTTCAGATCATTTACATCCTTTTGAAAATTCCTCATTTAAAAGTTGTGCCTAACAGTTTTCTCTCAATGATAGTGGTCATATGACTGTGTGAATTAAAGAAGATGTCTCGAGAAGTAATGAAGTTAAAGCATATTTTAAACAAAAAATGTGCTTAGAGGTTATTTTAAAAAGAAAGAGAGTGAGACTGTCAGAATCCTGTGAAAACTTGCCTACTTGCACTGAAAAATTACCCTCTAGTGAATTGCCTTCCAGCTGCATTTTCAGAAATTATATCCTAGTAGTGGTCAATTTTTCAACCCAAAGGGTGATATTTCTCTCCATAAATTTGATTCCCAGTCAATATTTCTTATACATAATATGATCTAGGTACTTCACAATTAAAAATAACCAAGGTTAAAATGTGTCGTAAATACATAGCATCATTAAACATTGGCCACATAAGGTGAGTTCTAGGTGTTTCACTGTTGAAGCTAAGTGTGTTACAGGCCTACTTGTCACTCTTTATTCTTAGAAAATTTCAAGAAATAAATAGTGAAGCCCATTATTTACAGCTCCCACTGTCAGAAGCTGCCATTCTTATCCCTAACCAAATAAGAGAATGTGCTACTTATTTTTGTAAGACGATGTGGCCACTTTTATAATGCCCAAACACGATGTAATTCTAGTGAAGTTGATGGAATGCAGTTAGATTGTAAAGATATGAATGTCTAGGTTCATTCCAAATACATGATAATTTCCTGGGTATCATTTATTTCTAAATGTTTAATAAACCTGTACACTCTTTTCCCCGATTATGTGACAATTCAAATGGTTTCAGACTGGATTCTAGCACACCGCTTTGCAGCACAGAAGTCTCTTGCAATTGGGTGAAAAGCTGACGCAATCTGATGTACAGAAAATGGTCATGTGACAGCGGTCCACTCTCATCTTTCTCATTCACTCATTCACCTTGGGGCAGTCACTCATTCAACTGACTTCAATCTTTTTTTGTCTGCTACAGGAGACTCCCTTTAAGTCTCCAATTCTTACTTTCCACCCAATTTTTTTATTTAAAACTTAATACACAGCATTTAACTTGTTGGTATTGCTTTGAACTCAAACTTCTGTTCAATAGAGTTCGTTCCCTTCCCACCAACCCTTCACACCCAGAAACTGATGCTTCCTCGTTATACTGGTGATGTCTAGAAATGTTGAGTTACCTGTGACTGTGATCCTTTTTTTAATTAAAAAAAAAAAAAGATGGTGGGGGGCTGGGTTCGGTGGCTCAAACCTGTAATCTCAGCACTTTGGGAGGCTGAGGTGGGTGGATCATGAGGTCAGGAGATGGAGACCATTCTGGCTAACATGGTGAAACCCTGTCTCTACTAAAAATACAAAAAAATTAGTTGGGCATGGTGGTGGGTGCCTGTAGTCCCAGCTACTCGGGAGGCTGAGACAGGAGAATGCTGTGAACCCGGGAGGTGGAGCTTGCAGTGAGCACAGATAATGCCACTGCACTCCAGCCTGGGCTACAGAGCGAGACTCTGTCTTAAAAAAAAAAAAAAAAAAAGTTTAGAGACACAGTCTTTCTGAGTTGCCTAGGCTGGACTGCAGTGGCATGATCATAGCTCACTGCAGCCTCGACCTCCTGTTCTCAAGTGATCCTCCAGCCTCAACCTGCCAAAGTGCTGGGATTACAGGCATGAGCCATTGCACTCAGCAAAGACTCTGCTCTTTTATCACCTAAGTCCAGAGCACCAAGTATTGTGAGTCTTTCCTTTGCAGATTCCATTTGATTTGCTTCTTTCCATTTTAACAATGAGATTTTATATACTATCTCATAATCTAAACAAGTGACCAGAACAAGAGCCTTGGAGCTGCTTTCCTGGCCTCCATCCCTCTCACTCTGTCCACCCTGCTTGGTGTTACACCACTAGTTTTGTCCTGACTGCCCTGTTCAAGAATCTAACCTAGTTGAAATCTGTTCATGCATAGTTGTCAATGGTACACACAAAGGGTCCTTTTACTCAGGAGAATAGCCTTGCATGAATAGTGATGACAAACGTGTTATGAATTCAGATTTGTGACTAACATTTGATTTGAAGCCAAAAGAGGAAAAAAAAACAGTATTAATGGACATTTCCTAATGAATCCTTAGGCTTTTAGTACCTGTTGATTGATCTGGTTAAAGGTAGTTTCCCAGTCACATTTTCTTCCATTTAATAGCTAATGGGGCAGTTTAGAAGTCTATAGTAGACTTCCCTTTTAGATGCCCATTGCTATAGTTCAGGAGGAAAAAATGAAAATGGAAGTGATTGTTGGGAATGGAAACTTCCCCCCTTTTTTTTCTGAGGGAGAAACCTTTTTGTGAATGGTAAGATATTTTTTGTCCATTTGCTTTTTCTCTTGAATAAAATTCCTTTTAAAATATGATCTACATATTCACTTTTTAAAATCTCAATGCTTTATTTTCAATCAACTCATTAACAAAGTATAGTTCCAGGGGCTCTCTCCAGCCAACAATTTTATTTAATCAAAAATTATAAATGTATATTTGGTATATGCATCACCCCCAACGTTTTAATAAATCAACAATGGCTTCTGCCCTCTAAGAGTGCATTGTCTATACAACAATAATGATCAACCTTTTACTGAGCGTGTCATGATGTGCAGATACTGTGCTCTGCGATTTATTTATAGTATCTCATTTAAGCCTCACCGTAACCAAGTTTTACAGATGAGGAAACAGAGAATGAAAAACAAACTTGCCAAAAGACATATGAGTAAATTTTCAAATGAGAATTTTTATAGAATCTTCTCTGACTTCAAACCCGGAAATATAACCTCCATGAAACACTGTATTCCCGTGCTTCCTGTAATATAACACTTACCGAACTCAGTTATGGAAAACTATCTATGTTCTGTTCTATTCCCTTGCTAAATATGAGCTTCTTGAGGAAAGGATTTAGCTTATTAATCTTTAGTTTCAACAACACAATGTAAGACCCATCTAGCAACCAGTTAATAAATATGGTTGAACTGAACTAAATACATTTTCTGAAATAGGATAGAGAATGCATATTCTTACAGGAAGAAATACAATACTTCATAGGTGAAACATATGATGTCTCAAGTAATCATTTATAAAACATATTTCAAACGATTTGATCATGGAATACCACCAATTGCATTTTGCTGGGAGCTGACCATCACTGTTTTCTCTCTGAGAGGTAGAGGTTCAAGGGCAAACCCCAGGGGCCAGTGTTTTACCAGCTGTGTGACACGGGAACCCTCACTGGAATCATTTCATGGCTCATTTTCTTCAAGTGTAAAACAGAAATGATGATAATAAAATGTTTATGTAGATTTCATATGAAAATTATATCAATTAATGTATTAAAAAGCACTTAGGTCTGTGGCTGGCTTACTGCTAACAGTAAATGTTAGCGATTCTTATTACTTAGGCATAACATACAGGAGATCGCAAACATTTCAGTCTCAGATGGCTTTTATTTTGATTTACGTATTCTTAAAATTATTGACTACCCAATAACTTTAATTTATTTAAGTTATACCTATCGTATTTACCATATTAGAAATTAAAACTGAGAGGACATAAAAAGATTTAATTAATTTAAAAGATTTAATTAAATTCATATTAAAAATTAATATGAATAATCCCATACATGTTGACATAAAAATGATTATGAAAAATAACATTTTTAAAACAAAAGCATAGTGAGGGAAGATGGCATTATTTTATATTTTTTTCAAGTCAGTTTCTACATTGCAATATAATATCGTAGCCTCTGGAAAACTCACTGTACACTGATGAATGAAAAAGGCAAATCACATCTCAGCACTATTAGTGGACATAGTTTTGAGCTTTTAGGACTCCCTAAAAAGAGATACAGAAACCCTAAGTTTCCCCAGACCAAACATGGAGAAACTGTTTTTATAGAGAAGCTTCCACAAGTAAATCTCATGTTTTTGAACACTAATGTTTACTGACAGCTCTTATTATTTCAGTGTGTATCCAGTTGTGCATATTCCAACTGGTTCGAGGGTAGAATATTGTTTATTTTGGAAAGAAAACATACAGTTTTCCTCTCATTAAGACAAGAAATCCTAAGGTAAACAACCTTTACCTCTAACTAGCTCCAGTGCGGTCTCTGCAGGTTACCTTGACCCTGCTTTACAACGTGAAGGTGCCTGGAGCCAGCTTGGGAAGCACAGAGTTTAAAACTAAATGAAAGAAAATTGGATTTCCCGTCGACTGCTTTTCTAGGAAACACTCTCAGGAGACACATAGTTACAATATATGTGGAAAAAAGAAGACAAATCTTTTCATACAGTGTGTTATTTACAATATTTGGCTAAAAGTGTTCTGAATACTTTAGATTTAAAAAACTGATGATGCAAGGTAAAACAGACTATAAAATATTTTAACTGACAAATAAATAGTTCCAGGGAATTATTTTTAAATTTTATGAAAAGAAAAAACATTTTGATATCTACCAAACTCAGGATGTTTCTCATTTTTCAAGATTTATTAAATTAGAGTATCGTGGTTTTCCATAAAACAAACAAAAAAAAAGCATCCCTTATTTGTTAAACTCTAAATATAAAAAATATCATTAACTTGTTTTTAAAAATATACAAGAAAAGGGACATATGAGATATTTAGCGCTGAACACATCTGACCAGTGTGTTTTATTAAAAAAATAAAACATCCAGCCGGGCGCAGTGGCTCCTGCGTGTAATCCCAGCACTTTGGGAAGCCAAGGCGGGCAGATCACGAGGTCAGGAGTTTGAGACCAGCCTGGCCAGCATGGTGAAACCTCGTCTCTACTAAAGATACAAAAAAAAAAAAAAAAAAATTAGCAAGGCGTGGTGGCACATGCGTGTAATCCCAGCTACTCTGGAAGCTGAGGCAGGAGAATCGCTTGAACCTGGGAGGCGGAGTTTGCAGTGAGCTGAAATCTTGCCATTGTACTCCAGCCTCAGCCACAGGGCAAGATTCCGTCTCAAAATAATAATAATAATAATAAATAATAATAACAATAATAACACTGCCTAGTTCGATAATGTCTCATTAGTCTTTATCTTCAAATCTCCTAAAACAAGATTTAGTATACTGTCAGTGATAATGGTAATGATATTTATGTAGCGATTACTATGTGCTAGATACTGTCCTAAGCACTTCACACACATTTACCAACGAACACATTTACCCTTCAAGGTAGGTGTTACTAATTTCCTCTTACAGATGCATTAACTGAATAAGGAATAATTTAAGGCTGGGCGTGGTGGCTCACACCTGTAATCCCAACACTTTGGGAGGCCAAGGAGGGCAGATCAACTGAGTTCGAGACCAGCCTGGCCAACATGGCGAAACCCCGTCTCTACTAAAAATACAAAAATTAGCTGGGCTTGGTGGCACATGCCTGTAATCCCAGCTACTTGGGAGGCTAAGGCAGGAGAATTGCTTGATCCCGGGAGGCAGAGGTTGCAGTGAGCTGAAATTGTGCCATTGCACTCCAGCTGGGGCAACAAGAGCGAAACTCCATCTCAAAATAATAATAATAATAATAATAATAATAATAATAAAATAATAATAATAATAATATAAGTAAGTTGTCCAAAGTCACAGAGATCTTATGTTTGGAGCTAGAGTTTGATCCCAAGCAGCCTCTAAGTTGAAACCTGGACTCTCTACTGGTACCTCACATTTCCATACTTGGTAAATATTTGTTGCAAGAGAGATCATGAATGGCGTGGTTAAGTTTATGTCACTTTTTCTTAAAATTTTAATGTAAACTTGGTTTTCTATATAATTTATAAAAGCAAATGCATGATTCATTGGCAGAATAGCAATTGGATTTGGCAAACAATAAGAAGACAAAAATGACACCCTAAAGGGAGCCTAACCAGTTGGTAAATACTTGAATGAACTGAGAGCCAGGAAATTACCCTGCATTTCTAATCCCATGAATTAAGCACATGTTTATGACACAGTTTATATATTATTTAATGTTAAATTCCTCCAACTTTTCTCTCTCTCTCTCTCTCTCCCGCTCCCTCCCTCTTTTGAGATAGGGTCTTGCTCTGTGTCCCAGGCTGAAGTGCAGTGGCATAATCACAGCTCACTGCAGCCTCAACCATACAGGCTCAACAATCCTCCGACTTCAGCTTCCCAAGTAGGTGGCACTACAGGCACATGCCACCACACCCAGCTAGTTTTTAAATTTTTTGTAGAGGTAGGAACTCTTGATGTTGCCCAGGCTGGTCTCAAACTCCTGGGCTTAAGCAATCCTGCAACCATGGCCTCCCAAAGAGCTGGAATGACAGACATGAGCCACTCCACTTGACCTTCTCTCATTTTTTTTAAATATTGTTAAATAAACAGGATGTAACAAAAAATGGTCCTCCTGTAATCCTGGCACTTCGGTAGGCCAAGGCAGGAAGATTGCTTGAGGCCAGGAGCAATGTTTTCAAACAGAAGGCTGTTTGGAAACAGCCTGGGCAGCATCGGGAGACCCAGTCGCTCTATAAAAAGTTTTTAAAAATAAAAATTAAAAATGTTCTAAATCACATGGATATTTCTAATTAAGTTAGTTAGTAATTTAATAGTATCATCTATTCCTGTATCCATTTAAATTTAGAAGTTTTTAAGTCTTTGACTTTTCAACTAAAAATTGTCTAGTCACTAGACAATTCACTAGTCAGCTTCACTTGAATTTCCCACTGGAAGCTGTGTATTTTTTTTCCCCCCTAACATTTCTACAGTTAAATCAGTCACTTTACTCACCACCTTGTTCCTCCCCCTCTATGCCAGTCTCTAAGAATAGTGCCAACTTTGAAAGACTTGGCCCTGCCAGAGACTTGGGAGTCTTCTGAGACAGGCTCCTACCACCTCACTCTCCCAATCCAGTTAGCTGCCAAGTCATCCATTCTACCTTTTCAATAGCTATAAATATATCACTCTTACTCCACTGCTACTGCCTGAGCTATGCTCCGGCCCCCATCATCTTCCCCTGTATTACTCAAGCAGCCTCATAGCTGGTATCCACATCTCCATTCTGTCTTCCCTCCAACTCTTCTCCAGGCTGAGGCTGTCTATCACTAGGCATCATCTTCCCAAATTAAAAATCTGATCATGTCGCACCTTGTTGAAAATTTTCAGTGGCATTCAATTTTCACGGGGTAAAATTAAAACTGCTTAACATAATATACAACATCAAATGCAATCTGCTCTAGCCTACTTTTCTCTGTTCAGTTTTAACCAATTTCCTCTCCTCTCTGAAACTCGGAACCTCTTCTCCAGCCATTCTGTAGCTTTGGGAAAGTACAATGCATACCCCACATACTGTCTTTGTTGATGCCTGGAATTTAGTCACCCAATTTCTTCACCAGCTCCTACTCATTTTTTTTTTTTTTTTTGCAATATATCTGCGCTAGAAGCTTTCTCTAACTTTTTTCTATTCCATTGCCTTTATTCTTTCTGCAGGGTGATATCAGGGGCCACACATCCCCATGGCAGGCAGTGCTTACCCTGGCATAGGGCTTCTCACTCTGTTTCCTCACCTGCTTTCTGCATGTACTGTGAAGAATAGAAGCATACTCTTTTTTTTTTTTTTTTTCCAAGACTGAGTATCTCTCTGCTGCCCAGGCTGGAGTGCAGCGGCGCAATCTCAGCTCACTGCAACCTCCGCCTCCTGGGTTCAAGCTATTCTCCTGCCTCAACCTCCTGAGTAGCTGGGACTGCAGGCGCATGCCACCACACCCAGCTAACTTTTGTATTTTTAGTAGAGACGGGGTTTCACCATGCTGGCCAGGATTGTCTCGATCTCATCTTTGCATCCTCAGTACCCAGCACAGTGCCCAATCTATCATAGGCATTCAATAATTACATGTTTAATGAAAGTCAATATTATAGAGAAAAATAGAATTGCTTTTTTCCTGGTCTTATGCTTCAATAAATAAACTGTTATGTTGCCTAGGTAGTAATATGTTTTTACTAGCTTAATTACTGACTCTAACTTTGAATTCCTAAACAGGTTTAAATGATAACTATTTGAATAGGAAAATCATAACTGTTTTTCTTTTCTTTGAGACAGGGTCTCACTCTGTCACCCAGGCTGCAGTGAAGTGCTGGGATTTCAGCTCATTGTATTCTTGACCTCCCCAGACTCACTTAATCCTCCCAACTCAGCCTCCTGAGTGGCTGGGACTACAGGTGTGTGCCACCAAGCCCAGATAATTTTTGTGCTTTAGTAGAGACAGGGTCTTGCCATGTTTGCCCAGGCTGGTCTTCAACTCCTGGGCTCAAGAGATCTGGCCACCTGTGCCTACCAAACTGCTGGGATTACAGGTGTGAGACACCATGCCTAGCTAAACATCATGACTAGTTGAATTAAAAAATCTGTCAAGTTATGAGTTTATGTGATACAGATGGTCTCAACTTAGTATGGTTCAACTTACAATTTTTTGACTTTACTGTGGTGCAAAGTAATATACATTCAATAGAAGCAGAATTTCAAATTTCTAATGTTGATCTTTTCCCGGGCTGGCCATACGCAGTGCAATACTCTCTCCAAGCTGGGCAGTGGCAGCAACCACAGCTCCCAGTCAGTCACACAATCATGAAAAAGTAACCAGTATTCTATGGTGTCCTGCGTTGCCGATGATTTTGCCCACATGTAGGTCTATGTAAGTGTTCTGGGCATGTTTAAGGTAAGCTTGGAAATACCATGATGTTTGGTTGGTGAAGGGTATAAAATGCATTTTCAACTTACAATATTTTTAATATACAATGTGTTCATCAGATAAAACCCCATCGTAAGTGGAGAAGCACCTGCATTGTGATATTAGCTCCATGCACCTACTTCACCCATGCTTCGCCTGATGCATCTCTTCCATTTGGCTGTTTTTGAGTGATATCCTTTATGACAATAACCCAGTAATAGTAAGTTCTTTCTTGAGTTTTGTAAGCGATTCTAGTAAATTATTGAACCTGAAGTAAAGGGTCATGGGTACCCTCAATGTTGTCGCCGATCAGTCAGGAATACATTAGCCCTGATTTGCCACTGGTGTCTAACATGTGGGCAGTCTTGTGGGACTGAGCCCTTAACCTGTGGGGTCTGCATTAACTCTGGGTAGTTGGTGTCAGAATTAAGTTAAATTGTGGAACACTCGGTTGCTGTCCAGAGAGTTGGAGAACTCCTTGGTGTGAGGAAAAAAAAAAATCCACACATTTGGGATAAGAAGTATTGTGAGTAAAAACATTTCAATTGATTATTTAATAAATTAAAAAATATTACCCTTATACAGTAGATCAACAACAATAAGCTGAAATATAATGGACTGGAATCTCACTTCTAAGTTAAAACAAATTATTGGCATTGTGATTTTATTTCAAAATAGTATGATCTTCTCATCAACAGCATTCTCAGAGGATTCATTCACCAATTAATCTTGAAAGTAAAACACTTCGGCATGGTTTCAAAATGTTTGAAACAACATTTATTTATATATTTTAAAGCTTGGCTGCAATGGCTGGAGGGCTCTCACAACATGTCAGCTATTCTGTGCATGAAGACACAGGTGCTGAGATCTCTGGTTCTAGAGTTAGCCTTGCCGGGATTCCCATTTTAGTGCTCTGTCACTTCCTCACTGTGCAATCCGGGAAAAATCACTTAACTTCACTGAGCCTCAGTTTCTTAGCTGTAAAATAGGATCAGCCACTGTCCCTGCTTCTTTGGTTGTGGTGAGACTGATGTAAGATAGAACTCAATGCATTGTCAGACACAGTAAGGCTCTATAAGTGATTCCACTTATTGCTGGTATTATTGTTTTTATTGTAATCTTACTATTATATTTAAAATTGAACTCCTTCAGAACAAATCCCACGGAGCTCTACTTTATTCATAACCCACATGTGGCTGGCAGTCCTCCTGAGCAGCGGCATGATCAGCAATGCTTCAAGAGGCATGGAAGTATTTGAGAGCATCTGGCTCTTGAAAACCAGCTGGCCTGCCTCATAAACCCTACCTCCTGTTGTCCAAATTTCCAAAGTCAGCATGATACTGATAGGGGATTCAAGGAGAAGACAGTGCTGGCACTGAATAAGCAATAGCTCATGATTCTACAGGGTCACTTGTCATTGTCTTTCTCAAAATGGTAAACTCTTGATTTAACAATAACTGCCTTTGCCTAAATTACTCTAGCAAGACTTTCAGAGATGAGTTCTGTACTTTATACTGGTGTATGAGCATATGGTTAGCAATGCCTGCACAAGGAATAAGTTGACTTATTTGTGGGATAAGGACATGCAGATAGTCTGGCTAAAGGCCAAAATGAGATAATGATGAGGATGGCCAGCCAGGCGCATTGCAACTAGGATTACACAGGACTCTTGATCTTCCAAAGCTAGAATCAGAGCCAAAAACAAGGACTAAAAGAACGCCAGATAAAGGGAGGATATGTATTATTCCTTAACTCCGGCATCTCTCTTATAGTCCACATCAATTTTTTCCTCTATTAAAGTATTATTTGTTTAACTGTTTTGTCCCCTCTACTTGATTATGAACTTCATCAAATCAGGTTTTATGTCCAATGCTTCTATGTACATGAGGGCCAACAAAGAAAATTCGATAAGAGGAGACAAAAAAAATTCGATAAGGGGAGACGAATACAATGTCCTCATTCAAGCTCACCTTTAAAATAGAATGTTAAATGTTGACATGTATTAGATATTAGACATTGAGTAAATACAAAAATCATCTGAATAATTGCAGTAAGTGGCACTATTTCAATTACAAGAGAAGATTCTTACAATTACTATTTCCTATTTAAGTACAAAGATGAAGAGGTTAAAAAGTAATGTTCAGAGGTAATTATCATGGATCTTCAGTATTTAATCAGAGTAAAGGTAAATCACCTCCTAAATGAATTTGTAAGTGGTAGTAAGTGCTAATACACCATTCAAGATACTGAAAGGCATGGGATAAGGTTAAAATGAGAAGAAATATGTAATACCCCCAAGCAGGATAGAAACTTATTTACAGAAAGCTGCAAACAGAGGAGAATGTGTGGAAAACCAGGTGGATCAAATACCCAATGTTATTTTTTAAATTTTATTTTGTAGCATTGATTGAATAGGTGTCTCTAGAGAAGAAATGCAAGAGGAGTAAAATGTGCGGAAGAATGTAATGAGGTCTATAAAATCCCTGAAGACTAACTAGGTTTATAATCTAAATTAGATTAACAAAGTCTACACTCAATGGAGGATTCAATTAGGAAAGATCAATTATAATAACTGTACATTTTCAACAAGTTAAAAAAGAGAGGCAAAAGTGTATTACATCTAAATAAAATTATATTTTATGACAAGATTCCTGAGGACAGTAAAAAGGTGACAACAGGAAAGAATTTGGGATTCCATAGACAATGTTTTTATAAATGTACCTAAGTTCTTAATAGACATTTATCCATACAGAAATATGAAGCTAAAATATAAGTAATTCATTCAGCTCAGCACAGCTAGATAAGGAAGCTGGCCAATTGTTTTGCTTGGCTAATCACCTTTTTATGCCTTACTGAAGGCCATTAGTGGGAATTACATCCTTTGCATTGGCAGAAAATTGTCTTTCACTTTATTTCATATTCTCTATATAAGTGATATTCTCTAAAAATTGTTGGAGACTTCTGCTGTGCTTAAAGGAACCTAGAATACATGTTCAGTCATGTGCAAATAATTATTTTAATCGATCCTTATTCCAAATAAGATTTTAGTGAGCTATCCAATATTTATACTAGTTCATTAGGAGATATTTCCATTTCCCAAAAATCAAAAAAAAAGGAAAGAGGGAAGGGAGGGAAGGAAGGAGGGAAGGAAGGAAGGAGGGAAGGAAGGAAAATGATAGAAGAAAACAGAAAGACAAGAAGAAACTAACAAAGTTAATATTTTAAAATATATTTTTAATTATTTCCTCTACTGTTAGAGAAGAATATATAGAATAGTTTTTGATTAGCTGAAGAAAAGAAAATTGATAGAAAATAAAATACAATTTAAATTTGTATGTATTCATTTTAAAAATCAGGTACGGAAATATTATTATTCAAAGAGCTGTCTGTCAACAGAGGCTAAATTTTTGAATAGAAAAGTAGCAACATGTGTCTTGGTTGTGAATATTGAGGACTCAATTACAAAAGAAATCCCAGATATGGTTCAAGAAATCTAGATATTAGCCAGGACAGAAATACAGGGAGGAAGACATCATCCTAGATGAGCACATCCTAGATGGAATCCCTCCATGAGTGAGGGATTCATGGAGTCGGGTATGTGACATTCACTTTATTACTAGGGAAGGCAGTACCAAGAGCAATAGCAGTAAGGATAATGTTGTCTACCGGTTTCAGGGATGGGCCTAGGTGTCAGAAGGTTTGGGCTTCACATGTTACTGTGTGACCTTTTGCAAGTTATTTACTTCTGATTCTTCACTTGTAATGGAGTACAATACTATCTATGTTACTGCCAGGTTATAATGATGAAATCTGGGCCATGTGTCCAGTGAAGTAACTTACAGATAAGAAAGTCATTTTAAATGGTATAAATGTTAATAAAAATTATGATTTGTGGCCAGGAATGGTGGCTCACGCCTGTAATCCCAGCAATTTGGGAGGCCGAGGTGGGTGGACCACCTGAGGTCAGGAGTTCAAGACCAGCCTGGCCAACATCGTGAAACCCCATCTCTACTAAAAATACAAAAAAATTAGCCAGGCATGGTGGTGGGCGCCTGTAATCTCAACTACTCAGGAAGCTTAGGCAGGAGAATCACTTGAACCCAGGAGGTGGAGGTTGCAATGAGCCGAGATCGTGCCACTGCACTCCAGCCTGGGCAACAAGAGTGAAACTCTGTATCAAAAAAATATATATGATTTGTTTATTTTATTCTTGTCATTATCAATTTTATATTGTTTCTGTTACTTCTTCCTACCTAAAACAAGATGAGAATCAAAACTGTTCAATGAAACCAAATCTACGGGGAGAGGTGAAATGGCCCCAGCTTTAAAGTAGAAGAATGGGATGCAGACTGGCTGCATGTATTTAGACTTTGCAATGACTAACTTGAATGTCTCAGTTGAGGAAGTTTTTCAAATTTTGATTTCACATAAAGTATTTGCTTCCATCTGCTTTTGAGAATGCTGTTAAATATGCTTGGCAAGGGAGATGGGTAAAGATTGTGTGATTGCTACTTCCTAAGGAGAGAGGAAAAAAAATAACTAAACTGGTTTATTTAGTTAAAATGATCAGAATAGTAGTTTTTTTTAATGTAAAGCTTCAGTGTTTATTTTTTAAAGAAAATAATTATAATTAATTAAATATTCCCTAGTGCATATATTCCCAAAGAAACATAGGAAATTGGCATTGATGTCATGAAAGATGACACAGTATCATTTGTGTTTAGTAAATCATTCTGAATTCCTGCCTATTTTGACAACTCTTAAAAAACTGATGAGTACTGAAGAAGATGCAGCCTTAGATTAGCACCATGGGGGTGAAAATGCAAGTGAAAAAGTAAGACAGATTGCTTAAAAATTACTCCTTTCATTTCTTCAGTAGTGAAGATTTGATTAAGATATAAGTCCACATCTCTCTCTCAGCAGAAAAGCAATAGAAACAAATCACTAGGAAAAAAATCAATAATTTTGAAAACATAATTAAATATTCTGTAAGTAATAACCATGAAATTAAAGGCAAGTGATATTCTGGGAAAATATTTGCGGCAAGTATACTAACTGGGTTACAACATAATCTCTATAAAAATTGTAGTGATAAGAAAGTCTTACATTCCAACATAAGCATTAGACAAATAATACAAACAGATAATATGCAGAAATAAAAAGCTAAGAGTCTGACTCCAACCTCAATCAAATAAATTAAAAGTGAAAAAACAAGTTACCATTCTTTACCAAACTAGCCTTTGTTTTCTCTAAAAGTCGTAAAGGGTCTGTATTGCTAGAGTGGGAATAAGAAAACGCATATACCCCTATACCATAGGGATATTTCGGAAGGATAATTTGAAATGTGTCTTAAATATCTGTAAAAGTCTCTGGAAGCTCACAACAAAAGTTTATTAAT
Source organism: Symphalangus syndactylus (assembly GCF_028878055.3). Taxonomy (NCBI): domain Eukaryota; kingdom Metazoa; phylum Chordata; class Mammalia; order Primates; family Hylobatidae; genus Symphalangus; species Symphalangus syndactylus. The sequence goes on along the minus strand of NC_072426.2, from coordinate 153,698,532 downwards.
TCATTATTTTATCAATGATTGACTGAACCAGTTTTCTCTGCTACATTCTTTACAAATTTTGGAAACTAGTTAGTGCATAAATTTTTATAATTACAGTCTTGGGTGATAACAACACTTTAGTCAATGACAGACCACATGTATGATGGTTGTCCTATAAGGTACAGTATTTCTATTGTACCTCCTTAAGTTTAGTTATGTTTAGATGCACAAATATTTACCATTGTGTTACAATTGCCTCCAGTATTCAGTTGAGTCACATGCTATACAGGTTTGTAGCCTAGGAGCAATAGGCCATAGTATATAGCCCAGGTTTGTAGCAGGCTGTACAATCTAGGTTTGTGTAAGCACATTCTATGATATTCACACAATGACGAAACTCCCTCAAGATGCATTTTCTCAGAACGTATCCCAGTCATTAGGCAACACATGACTATAATTAAATTGTCGCAAAAATACCACTTCCATCTAGTACAAAAATAAATCATATGCAATGCCAAACATACTTCTAAATATTTTAATTTCTTTGAGATATTCTAGTGTCCAGTAGACACAGCTATACAACGGCTGTATTACAGGACATGCCTGGAATTTTTCTTCTTGTATATAATATGAATTTTACAGATCACTCAAAATTAATCTTTGACACATTCAAACTACTAGAATATCTAGAAGTTAAATTCAGATGTAACATTTAATAAGCATCTCAATTTCTTGGGGAAAAAAAAAAGACAAAACCCAGTACGCATGCATGATGGGTTTTATTTTCTTATGCTTCTACAATCACAAAAGTTGCTGCGGCACCATCTTGGGTCTCAGAATAAATATTCATGGAGTAGAGCCAACACGTAGAGGAGTGAGAAATGCATGCTCCCAATTCGCCCTGAAATTCATTTTATTTGATTTCCTGTATTTGAATTTTCTAGAAAAAAAGCAAAACTATAAAGACAGCAGATAATTGGTTTCTGGGGCAGTGGATAGGAATTAGCTATAAATGGACACAAGGCATTTTTAGAGTGATGAAAGGAGGCTAAAATGAATTGTGTTGATGGTTACATAAGTGCACTACAACACACGAACAGCAAACTTAACATGGGTGAATGTTACGTAAATTTATCTAAATTATGCCTCAATAAAGCTGCTTTTAAAAATGAATGTAATTTATATTTGCTGCATTTGTAGATATATTTGACTTATTTCTGTGAGATTTTGTGTTTTATGATTATCAAGCTTTTTTTTTTCCATTGCTATCAGATAGGTAAAATTCTCCTGGCAATTTAGCCCATACTAATATAACTGAAATTCATAAATTTTAAAATGTCCCTATATCAACATCTTAGCAAAATATACATCGGAACTGCTGATCCAGATGATTATCTTCTTATGCCTTTACTTCCCTCTGATCTACACATGAGAATCCATCCTTCTCACTCTCAACCATATTTGTATTTTATTGCAAAATCCAGAGTATTATGGGAACATTATTAAAAGTCATCCCTCATTTAGACAACAATGTATGCTTCTAACATCTTGCCTCGCTCATAATTTCTCTACATTTGTCAGTATACCCAACTTTCTTTTTCATCTTTTTTTTTTTTTTTTTTTTTTTTTGAGACAGAGTCTTACTCTGCCACTCAGGCTGGAGTGCAATGGCGTGATCTCAGCCCACTGCCACCTTCGCCTCCCAGGTTCAAACGATTCTCTTGCCTCAGCCTCCCAAGTAGCTGGGACTACAGGCACGGGCCACCACTCCCAGCTAATTTTTATATTTTTAATAAAGACGGGGTTTCACCATGTCAGCCAGGCTGGTCTTAAACTCTTGACCTCAGGTGATCCGCCCGCCTCGGCCTCACAAAGTGTTGGGATTACAGGTGTGAGCCACCATGCCCGGCCCCGCAACTCTCTTTTCTTTGTTTGGGCATCTCTCAGGTTGAATTTGGTGAGAGGCCCAAGAGCCCAGGCTGAGTCTTGTCCTTCTAAAGCCCTTCACTAAGCACTGTGCTGTTCAGTGAATGTCCCTCCTCTGGATTCACATTACTACTCACTAGCACCTCATTTGACAGTGGAGGTAGATGCATTTCCATGCTTATTTCCTGTTTTATGTTTACGCCGACCTTCTTAAATAAAATCCTTTATGAGTTCTACATCATTTTATTCCTATTTTTCACCACTTTGACCATACTGATTCCCCCAAAACCTGTTCTAGAAAATGTATTTAATAATGTTGATGATGACAATGATGTCTAATGTCAATAATGATATGGTAAAAAAATTTCTGTTTCAGGAATTATTTTTTACATTCAATAAAGATACGATACATAGATGAAGTATAATTTTAAAACATGGTCACTTTCAGAATTCTGACAATCTTTGAAAAACCAAAAGAGGCAAGATAGAATTTTGATCCTGACATACCTCATCCAAACTTGAAAGAACAAGTGATTAAGATAACACAGAAGACTTGATATTCTTGATATTTGGTCTGTGATGGAATGGCCTGGGGGAAAACCCAACAGGCAGAGAGCTGGCCAGTAAGGTATAAACTGGAAACAAGCATTTAATTACTATACCCAAATATCATAAATTTATAGTAATGAAAATAATATCTGAGGTCATTTAACTTGGATGATATCTCCATTTCTGATTTGTCCTACATGTATTGGGACAAATGTTATATTTATGCCAAACAATCACAATATCTTTTATAGGACAATCATTTAATTTCTTTCCAATATTTAAGATAACTTGTAAGTAAGAGGTGGGAGAAACTAGTTTGAAAACAATACATTTCTTTTTTTTACACTGTAATCAATATATGGGGATAGTTTTAATATTAAAAATCTTAAAATACATTTAAAAGTATCCCCAATATATGGGGATAGCTTTAATATTAAAAATCACTAAAAAATTGTAGGCAGGTTAATTAATTAGACTTCAAAATTATAGGCATGTGTCAGTGACTTCCATCCATACCCTTTTTTTGTATTAGCGATGCTCTCTGCTATAGGAAATGGTGTATTATGGAGATGGTGTATCATGGAAATGGCCAACTTGGTAAGAACCAAAGGATGGGTACAGACGCCCACATTAATTCCAAACAAAGGGTAATAAAGTCAAAGTGTCCATGGCTTAAGTGGGCAGCTCATACTAAAGCTTCTGATTTACCCCCCTATTTTGTTCAAGGAATCCAGGATGAAGGCTTAGAAGGCTATATGTGTAGATGGAAAAGGGATCTTTTATTTTTCCAGAAAAAAAAAGATTAGGAAACTTTTTATCCTTAGATAGAGAGCACAAATGACAGAGACCCAAGCAATGATATCCAAACAGGATTTCTTCTGAATAAAATGATTTTTTTTTCCTTTTTAGGAAAACTTATTCTAATTGAAATTTCTTCATCTGGTATTCGTGGCCATGATTTTACTAATTAAAAATTAAACTTTAAAAATTCAGAGAGTAAGCACTTGACAGAACTTGATATTACAAGGAAAAACAACAACAAAAAGAGGATTTTTAATCTATGAAACAAATGGCAAATTACCAAATAACTTTAGGAAGTGAACCTATTCTAGACTTAGGGTGACCAATGTATCCTTGTTGGCCTGGAGATGTCCTAGTTTGAACACTGAAATTGTTTATCCCAGGAAATCATTCTGTCCCAAGTAAACTAGAACATCGGTTACATTGTGACTAGAACATATTAATAACTAACATAGACTGGCCTTCCACCTAGAAAATGATGGTGCTATCTTTAAATAGGAAGGGTGTGCAGCCGGAGGAGACATGCTTTTCCAAATAGCATATGGTGGAGGACTTCTCAAAGGGGAAATGAAAATTCTCCAACCATGAGACTCAGGCATGTGAACTTCTTGATTAACGATTGTCTTGTTTGCCCCGTCTGTGGTGCAGGCCAGAAGCCAGCCACTACTCACATTCCTCCCAAAAGAGTGAAACACCTGAAAATTTAAGCTGGACCATTTCATCTGTTCTGGATTATAACTCAGGTTTAAACTGTCAACCTAAACGTATCACAGGACCTGACATATTGGTCAGGAATAATTCTCTGTTGTTTTATTTATTTTCAAAGTACTTATTTAGTAAAGTATTTAGACATGTCTCTGCAATAAGACTCGAATGCACAATATAGAGCACAATGTATACCGATACTTTTGATTATAAATATTTCCATGATCAGCGCAAAACTATAAAATTTTTCCTTAGAGTATCGAACTGCATAAGGGCAGAATGATCATCCCAAGTAAGGCATGATTGGAAGAAGGAAGTTAGTTATTCTATAGTTCTCTTATGTAACATCATTTCCTTTACATTTCCAGGCAGATAGTCGTGCCTTCCCAGCTGGGGGATGCAAACAGTGATCAGATGATATAGGTGGAAGAACAGGTGAAAGGGGGACTAAAGGAATGGCTCATTTTGTTCCCAAAAGGTGTGCTAAAGAAATAAGGGGAGCTGGGTGCACATATTATGCACACATAGGATTTGATCTGAATATTTCTTGATTGCATCAATTAGATTTTTTCCTAGTTTACATACTAACATGTTTGATATGACTATCCTGACTATAGATATCATCAAGCTTGTTAAAATACTCTACTTAAATCAACAATTTATCCAAGGGAATTATAAATTAGGAAAAATGCACAATCTTTAAACTACAGAGAAGTATGAAGTAATGACAGATTATTAAATCAATTAAAGAAGGGCTGGATAAACCTGACAACATAAGTCAGAGTCAAGTGGAAGAACATATTCTTGTCAAGACTGTAAAAATTCAGTTGGTTCTCCAGATATTTTGATAACATTCATATGTTCAGATGCACAGCTGTTTGGATTTGCCATGCAGACAAAACATGGTAATGATTGCCTGGATGGATTCAATTTGTTCATCTCTCCTTCAAATGACTAACGCTATGTGGGCAGTCTCCATATTCACCAGTTTGTCTGATGATGTCTTGAAAAAAAAAGAAAGAAAACTTTCCTGGAAAATATTTTTCTAAAAAGCTAATGTCTTGGAATCCCAGTCTTAGGAATCCCAGCTGCCTAAAAGGTGTGTGTGTGTGTGTGTGTGTGTGTGTGTGTGTGTGTATGTTTGAAAGAAATGTGTAAGAGGTAGGAAATCTATAGCTGGGATAGATAACTGATTGCAGAACAATCAGTTATCCCAAGCTATGTATATACAGAGTTGAGCAGGTCTTGATATAATTTGATTTTGAAACAGTCAATAGTAAAATAAGATCACAGGTTTTTGCATGCATTTTTTTCCCATTAAAGGCAGTTTCCTTGTTCAATCGATGTTTATCACTGTAGCCTGTTTCTTTATATTTGTTCCTAATTTTAACATTAATATTCCCTGCAAATATCCCTCAAATAATCTGGTTATAAGACCAAGTTTCCATTTACTCTTAGAGAACAGGAGTGCCAGTCACACTTTCATCCCAGGCAGTGATCAGGATTGGACTTCATGGCTGCCTGTGTCATTAATGTTAAGAGAATTTCAAGAACCAATGTTTTGTGGAGATTTCAAAATACTCAGTAGAATGACCTCAAATACAATAAAGGAAATTATAGAATATTCTAGTCTACAAAGTATTATAAACAATTATATTCTCATATTTCTTATCACAAAACGTGGTTCTTTTTCAAAATGTGGAAAATATATCTTAAGATAGATGAAATCCCAAGACCTTTATCACTTTAATTGTATTATAAATAACTAGTTTTGTTATGTAGACAGAGTACCATTCTTTCAAAAAACACTGAGTTGCCAATCAACATGCATTTTAGGAAGGATTGTGGATTTTAGAATTGGGAATTGAATGGGCTTATGTTTTAACAGTTTGCTCTACTCTAACTAGCCCTCTCCCGTCCCATGTTTTTCTAACTGACTTTATTGTTGTTGTTCATTCATAAAATGACTTTTACTGATGAGTTCTTGTGAAATTAGAAAGTTCCCACTTATATTTATTTATTTATTTATTTATTATTTATTTATTTTTTGAGATGGAGTCTCGCCCTGTTGCCCAGGCTGGAGTGCAGTGGCATGAGCTCGGCTCACTGCAACCTCTGCCTCCCAGGTGCAGGCAATTCTTCTGCCTCAGCCACCTGAGTAGCTGGGATTACAGGCATGCACCACCATGCCCAGTTAATTTTTGTAGTTTTAGTAGAGATGGGGTTTCATCATGTTGGCCAGGCAGGTCTTGAACTCCTGATCTCAAGTGATCCACTCGCCTTGGCCTCCCAAAGTGCTGGGATTACAGGCATGAGCCACTGTGTCCCGCCCCCTTGTTTCTTTAGCACACCTTTTGGGAACAAAATGAGCCATTCGTTTACTCCCACTTCCTTTCACCTTCTCTTCCACCTATATGTGATGACTGTTTGCATCCCCCAGCTGGAAAGGCAGGACTCTCTGCCTGGAAATGTAATCATATCACAGTGGGTAAAAACGAAAATTGATATTGATTGAAAAGCCTCCAGATTCTGACAGTATCTTAAATGGCATATCTTTTATCATCTCTGAGACACAAAATCTGATTTACTAATGAAACAAAACCTCTGAAATGAAATATTTAGCAAATTGTTTAAGGGCACACAGTAAGCGTCAGGGCTGATATTCAAGCTAGGATCTATCTTATGGAAAGGGCTTGGCTCTCTTATTACCTCTCACTAATCATCTTCGGAAGTAAATGAAAGAAGTTTAAATTATGAAAATTTCCTATTAACTTTAGATCAAGATGGAAGGTTCCTGTAATTCCTGCCTAGCTTGAATGTTTGATGATTCTATTGAACAAGATACTTTGGTTCAACCTATGGTCTTGCTCATAAGATATGTGATCTTGAACAAGTCATTTCACCGTTCTCAAACTTAACTACACATCTAGAAAATACAAGAATTGAACAGAAATCTCCAAACATAAAACTTGTATGATTATCTATAAGATACAATATTATATTATTCTTATTCTACCAATATTCTCAAAATAGGATTTTAGCAAAAATATGTTGACTGTCTCATTTAAAAATATGTTCCTCTTTTGGAATGCAAGTGATTCTAATAGTTGTCATTTGTTATTTGAGTCTCTTCTTATATGAGTCAAAATAATATAAAATTTCAAGTCACTCAAAAAATGGCAATTTGAGAATATGTGTTAAATATGAAAGACCTTAGAGGCAATTAATGATCAAAATACTAAGAGAACAATTGCATATCCACAAATGGTGAAGATAGAGGCATATGAAACTCAGCATTCTTAAATAATAATTACCAGAATGTAATTTCAGTAGTTTTATAAAGGCACAATCTTATTGTAATATAACTACACAAAACAGTTTGTAGTTAACTTGAAAGACCCATGTGCTAAACCCACAACTTAAATCAAACTACATCTTATGTAATTGAAGTAAATCTAGTCATTGTCTTTACTTACCTCTTGGAAGCGATTAGAAGCAAATAGAAAATGCTACTAACCATGACTAATCCAGGAAGAATGCAGTGATAGTTGGGACTTGCCAAAAGCAAAGAACAGAACAATTTCTAATATTGTTAGCGTTCATAAATTTCATATTTCATATTTCAATTTCATATTTCAGAAATAGGTAAATTTCTGAAATAAAATTTAATGAAAATTATGTGACCTCTCTTGGTATAAAATACTTATTATAATAATTTGTTAAGTGACATAGAGAAAATGGCACAGGGAAATAAAATATAGGTAAATGGAAGTTATTTGGCTGGGTAGAGGGTTCATAACTGCTCAATCTATTATTCAAAACAGATGAATGGTTAGATACATTTCTGTGATGCACATGTGCAGTGCACCAAGGATGAACCAATTCCCTATAATTGAATTTGCTTAAAAATACAAACAAACCAATGGAAAATTATGTGCAATAATTTTTGTTTACCTTACAATTTTGAGATAGGGAAGAATTTACTTTTACAGAAACCTGAGCTTCGTAATTATGGTAGAGAATAAGATAATTTCATTTAAGTAAAAGAAAAAAGGATTAAGCACATTGTGTAATACTGCAGATAAAAAATTAAAATATAGAGTTTCCATATTGGCAATACGCCAAGGCATATTGGCATATGCATTAACATGCGTAAATTAAAAATTAAAGTAATACTGGATATTATAATTGTTAAACAAGCATTTAGCACAGTATTGACAATTCTTGTCACAGTTTATAACATTTAATTCACAGCCAGTGAGTGGAAAGTGTGTTCTTTTCTAAATAAAACATTATTTCCTTTTTATATGGCCTATTGGAAAGCAAGTAAATCATTAATAAATAACTAAGCACCTTAGAAATAAGGTTGGTGACTGAAGAACAGCCAGAATTTGAGAGCCAGATGTGTTCTGATCCTTCTTTAAAAAACATCCTTAATGGAATAGAGAGGCATTTCTAGTTCCTACTTTGATTAATTAAGCAGATGCTAATCAAAGTCATCTAAATAGAATTATATCCAAAGTTTAATATGGATAGAGAAACTAAGACAGTCTTCATTTGTCACCGTCATCAGCAGCAGCATCAACACCATTGCCAAATTCATCATCTTTATTGCCATCCTCATCATTGGTAGTGTTATACTTCTAAAACACACAACTCAAGGATTGTAGTGTTATGAGCAAAAGTGAGTTCATCTAGAGTGTGGAGGGAAAACATAATGTTGAAATACAACTTTAAACAAGACAGCATATGCTATTTATTGCTAGGAGATGGCAGCATCATGTAGCATGCAGCCATCTAAGTGGCCATCATTCAATGGCAACCAAGACAGAGTACAACATCTAAGGCGAAGAGACAGAAATATGAACAGCAGTTGCCCCTGCAAACCACAGCCACAGCTGCTACCCAGAAGACACACTACAAGTGAGCTTCCAATGCAAACTGTTGGATGTTAAATCACGGAGAGAGGAGCCAAGCTCTCTTCAGGTTTTGAATAAAATTCTGTTAAAATCAGTGCCGTGTTCAAGATCAATAATTGCTGTTTCATCATCAAAATACAAATATAATTATTTGTAATATGAATTAATATGTATGAGAGTACTCCAGGTTATTCTAATACTTTGAATCACTTCCAATCTGATACAGGTTTGTAAGTTATAGAATTAGAATTAATATCCTCATTTATTTGACAGAAGCCAAGAGAAATCTGTACCATATGGTCAACTAAAGATAGCATTATCAAATTCAGTATATAACTCCTGATGTTCTAATATGCCCTATTCAGTTATTTTACATTCATTGTTATGGTTTATTGGAAAAACAGCAACCTTATATCTGATAGTGTCATATATTGTTGTAGGTACCACACACACACAATTTTGTGTGAAACAATGTTCCTTCCCTAATGGAAATGACATTCTAGAGGTCAAGAAAGGCATTAAACAAATAAACTAATAAATAATCATAAAATTCATAACTTTCAATCAATGATAGAAAAAAATAAACAGAGCACTGGAATAAAAAAAATGCTTTTAAATATATTGGTTAAGAAGGTCATTTCTAAGGCTTTCTAAGGAGACAATATTGAGAGAAAAACCCAAAGTATGGAAAGGAAGCAGTCATGTAAAAAACCAAGGAAAAAGCAGTCTAGGCACATGGAAAAGCAAATTTAAAAGCCTGGAGGCAGAAAAGACCATCCTGTGCATATCCGAAAACGTATCGGCAGGCTAATGTGGCCAGAAGGTTGGAGGGAGAGTGTAGGAACACAAAGTTAGAGAAGTTGGTTAGGGATACTTGCAAGGCATTGAAGACAGGGAAGATGGGCTGCACAGGATGTTAAGTTTAGCAGGAAACCAGAAAAGAAATTTAAGCAGAAGAGCAACAGGATTGAATTAGTATCTTTCAAAGGTGATTCTAGTCTCTGGAGAGTTAATGAAATGCAGATTAGGCCAGGGGTGGGAAGCTGTGACAGACTAAGAAGATTGGTTAGGAGGGTACGGCTGGAGTTCAAGCAAAAGATGGTACCAGCATAGACTGAGATGTCATCCATAATGATGGAGGCACAGGGCTGGGTGTAATATATTTTGGAGGTAGAATCTGCATACTTGGATTTGATGTGAAGGGTAATTAAAAGAAGACTCAAAATAATAACTTGGTAATTGATTTTCACTACTGTTTGGATGAATGATTCAATTTACTATGATGGGGAAGAAACCAGTTTGAAGATCTTGAAGCATTTAGGTTTGGACTATGCCTATGAGACATCTAGGGAAACTCAATTTTATGTCCTCACCTAAAAATGTGAAGAGAGATCTAGGTTGGCACCATAAAATTTTTAAAAATATGAACAAGTAAATGGTATTTAAAACTGTGGCATATAATCTGGCAATCCCACTGCTAGGTACACCCCCAAAGTTATATACAAGATACACCTAGATGGTATTTAAACCTGTGGCTTATAATCTGGCAATTCTACTTCTAGGTATACACCAGAAGGTGTATACTGGAAAGGAAATCAGTATATGGAGGAGATACCTTCATTCCCATATTTATTGCAGCACTGTTCACAATAACCAAGATTTGAAGTCAACCTAAGTGTTTATCAACAGAGGAATAAAGAAAGTGTGGTACAGATACACAATAGAATACTATCTAGTCATAAAAAATGAAATTCTGTCATTTGCAGCATCATAGATGGAGCTGGAGGCCATTATGTTAATAAAACAGGCACAGAAAGACAAATTTTGGAAGTTCTTACTCATATATGGGAGCTAAAAAATAAAATAATTAAACTCATGGAGACAGAGAGTAGAAGGGTGGTTACCAGAGGCTGGGAAGCGTAGCAGGGAGTATGGCAAAAAATGGTTTTGTTAATCGGTACAAAATATAGTTAGACAGAATTAATAAAATCTAGTGTTTGATAGCACAACAGAATGATGTCACTCAATAATTAAAATGTATATTAAAATAAATAAAAGAGTGAAAGTAGAATATTCCTAACACAAAGAAATGATAAATTCTTGAGTTAATGAATATCCCCAATTACCCTGATTTGATCATTGCACATTGTACGGCTGTATCAAAACATAACATGTACCTTATAAATACATACATATATCTACTATGTACCAATAATAAAAAAAACTAATACCGTGGGCAAAGAGATAACCAAGAAATAGTAACGCTTGAGATAAAGGTGGTCAGGATTTCACCTGCAAAGTATGGGTAGAGGAAAGTCAGAAAAAGGATGGAAGTGCAAGATCCAGGAAAGTCAAAAGAATGGTATGGCTCCATGGAAGGGTTTCAGGAAGGAGGAAGCAAACGACTGTTTTCAAACCTGTTGGAAAATCTATGATAATTTAATCAGGAAACACAGGATAATGCAGGATCAGTTGTTGTCCCTGATTAGACAAGTGTCAGTGGATTGATGGGGAGATAATTCAGTTTGGGGTGGATAGAGGTGTCAGTGAGAAGAGAGGAACAGGGGACAAAGAAAGTGTAGAATGTGATTTTAAGACAAGTAATAGACTGATAAACAAGGGAGAGAATTCCTTGGATAAGGCTGGGGTTATGGGGTCCAGAAAATCTGAGAGGAATTTTAACAGGAAGAAGATGGGAATGGTTGGTATGAATGTAAGTGTGTTTGCAGTTCCAGTGAACCATGAGGATACTGCCTCCAGTGGCTTCCCTTTCTTTACTAAGTGTGAGGAAAGGGCACACGGGAGAGGAGGAAAGGGCACACGGGAGAGGAGGAAATGGCCTAGCAAGGAGACAGGGTAAAAGTGGTCATATCAAAGTATGGGGAAGGAAAATGCTGGAACAGCATGATTGCAAGGAAGTGTTAATTATCCATCTGAGTTTAATAATTTACGAATTCAAAGGAAAATTGGTCAGTTGGTTTTGTGGGTTTTCTCTCTCTCTCTCTCTCTCACTCTCACTCTCATTCTCTCTGTCTCTCTCTGTCTTTAGAAACCTAAAGCTGCTTGCGTTTGAGGCATGGAGAATCTGATTTGAACCCAACAAATAAATTCTAGTTGCAATCTTGGCATTTCTCTTAACTTTTCCAAATATGTTTGCTCTTTTATGCCTACCTGTTGCCATTTGCAGATTTGTTATTTTCTCATTTCTTCTGTGCCTTTTTTTAACCTGTGCATTTTTTAAACTTGAAACTTACATCTCAATGAATTCACAGTCACAGGTTAAAAAAAAATCGGTATGTATGAATATGCCGGCGCCAATTATATAGGACTCACATGTATTTGTATATGTGTATACATAAATATATATGTATTAGAAAGCTCTAAAATTAAACAACTGGGTGTGTGTGCGTGTGTGTGTGTATTATCCCTCCATTTACAATCTTTCAGTGGCTTCTGGCTGCCTTCAGGATGAGGTTCAAACCTCACATCTTGCATAAAAGTCTTTTGTGTCTTCTAGCTATAACATTTTTCACCCTGATAATTCTTCATACAATACAGAAAATGAATATTCCTGTCCATTTTTATCCTATCATCTTCAGATTATCACTTTAAATTTATTTTTCACTTTATATGTTTATCTATCTAGCTATATCTATAAGAAAGGCTTCAATAACTAGAATATTTTTTTAACCTTAAACTGGATATTTCCTCATGCCACTGGTCATTCTTCTAAACACTATATTTAAAGTCTGTTTAGAGTTAACTCCCACAAAATTATGATGATTAATAAATTTCATGATATACTAATTTAGGGACATAGCTAGAGAGACAGATAAAGATATAGATAGAACTTCTAACTATTCACGTTTGTAGATAATGCTGTGACATGTATCCTTTCATATGAAAGTCTTTTTTGGTTTTTTTGAGACAGAGTCTCATTCTGTTGCTCAGGCTGGAGTGCATTGGTACAGTTATGGCTAACTGCAACCTCGAACTCCTGGGCTTAGGCGATCCTCCTGCCTCAGCCTCCTGAGTAGCTGGGAGTACAGGTGTGTGCCATCACACCCAGCTAATTTAAAAAGAAATTATATAGAGTTGGGGTCTTGCTATGTTGCCCAGGCTCCTCCTGCCTCAACCTCCCAAAGCACTGGGATTACAGGTGTGAGACATTGCAGCTGGCCTTACATGAAAGTTTTAATCCATCTCTGATTACTTCCTAGAACTTGAATGACTTGGCTAAAAGATGAGGACCTCAAACATATTGATAAATTACCATTTGAAGATGTTATACTAGGCAATGCTTCCATGAAAAATGTATGAGATTGAGTTTTTGTTTCACCACACCACTATCATCCCATGTTAATATTATTTTAAATACTTGTTACTAATTTATTAGGAAAAATGACAAACACTACCCATCATACACCTATAACTTCATTTATCTATTTTCCTGACTAAGAACTGTGGGGAGTTCAAGGAGGGCACCTGGTATGTCTTATTTACTGTTGTATGATTCCACATGCCTGGATCAAAACTCACAGTAAATGTTTAATATTTGACTGAATCAACAAACTCTTTTCCAGAGTCCAAGATCTGTATGTCTAATTGCCTGCCATCTGTCTCCATCTGAAGAACCCATAGAAATCGCAAACTCAGCATCTTATAAATTAAGCTTATGTAACTTCCTCGACTTGATTAGCTCCCCAACCACTCTGAGTTACCCAAGTTTGAAGAGTTCAGTCATGTTTGGGTTTTCTTTCTATCTCAGAATCTGTACTGAATAAGCCACAAACTTGAGTATTCTCGAGTACCTTTCCATTGTCTCTCCTAAATACTTTTAGTCCCTTAGTTCTGGTTTTAATTTTTTTTTTCACTTGAGCCATAGCAATGGCCTCCTACAAGGGAATTCCACCGCAGACTTCTCCTTCTAAACTGCCCCATTAGCTACACCATTGGCTGTTTCTCAGCAGCAATAGAATTGATATTTTGAGCAGATAATTATTGTAGTCCTGTCCTGTTCACTTAGCAGCATCCCTGGTTTCTCCTTACTACAGGCCAGCAGTACATCTTCCACTGACAGCAAACATGTCTCTAGCCATTACCAAATGAACCCCAAGGGGCAAAATCACTGTCCACTCCCCACACTTTTTCAGAACCAGGGATCTACGCTGTGGTTTCAAATCCTCTCAAGCCTCTTCATTTCCTGGAGGCTAACATGCAGATTTCTTATTATGACGTTCTGGCTCCATGAACTCTGATCCCAACTCACATTTTCCAGCTTCATTATTTGCTGGCTTGCACACTGCATTTCTCTTCTATCTTTCCTCTCAAATTAAATAGAACACCCTGTTTCTGAAGCATACTATGTGCTCTCTTTTTATTCACTTCTTTGCACTAAAAGTCTCTCCCTCTCTTATTTACATGAAAAACTCCTATCCCTTCTTCAAGAGTCATCTCGTGTGTCATCATTTCTACAATTCTTTTCCTGATTCCAGCATGCTTCAAAAAAATAGCTCTCTTACAGTACTAGTACATTGTTCTATTCATTATTATTTCTATGTTGGTCACTCCTTGAGAGCAAGAATTGCCTCCCGTTGATCTCTGTACACCCAATTCTGAGCATAATAATTAGTCAGTCCATGGTGAGCATTCAATAAATGATTAATGAGTTCAAATATACTACTGATTGTTTTAGGTGAGCCCACATTCATACCCCAGCATAGCTAAAGCACAGGCTTTCACTTTTTCAGTGAACGGCTCCAAGTTTTGGTATAACCTAAGCATGTCTCTCTCAATATTGACACAACATTCCTTGCACATTCAAAATTATTGTTACGCACTGTATGTCTCTGTACTTTTCCGATGCAGTCCTTGCATTATATTGTATGCCAAGTAAATATATAGGCCAGGCACGTTGGCTCACGCCTGTATTCCCAGCAATTTGGGAGGCCGAGGTGGGCAGATCACTTGAGGTCAGGGGTTCGAGAGCAGCCTGGCCAACATGTTGAAACCCTGTCTGTACTAAAAATACCGTCTGTATCCAGATGTCGTGGCAGGCGCCTGTAATCCCAGCTACTCAGAAGGCTGAGACATGAGAATTGCTTGAACCTGGGAGGCGGAGGTTGCAATGAGCCAAGATCACGCCACTGCACTCCAGCCTGGACGACGAAGTGAGACTCCACCTCAATAAATAAATAAATATACAGATAATTGTATTTAAAATTAAATTGCAATTGAAATTATACACATGTACAATTTTATATATCGTACATTACACAATTTGTATTTGTACATTGTACATATGCATTATAAAACAATATACATACAATGAATATATACCATGAATATTTACAATGTTCATTAATATAAAGCATGTATCATATACAATAAAGTCACTTTATTTCTATACAAAATATATGATTCTCACTAATCTCTGACTCTGGCTATAATGCCTCTGAATTTCCCCCCTCTAGAGCCCGGAAAATCGAGAGCTGAGTAAAATTTCATTTTTGATTGAGTACGTGTAAGCTGAGCACTTAGCTAGCTCATTTCCTTCTATTTAACTGCAAGAGACAATTTAAGAGGAAAGTGGGAAATGGATATAGCCCTAGAAGCTCTGAAATATATTCTTACTGATGATTCACAAAGAGTAGAAGGAATAATGATGAAGTGCCTCTAAAGCATACTGATGGGTTTCCTTGAAAAGCAAAGGAGATTGTTAGGAGCAGTGGGTTGGAGAAACATATATTAACTATGGTTTCGTGGGAAAAGCCATAAGCCATTATCTGAGTTTGTGCGGAGGTCAACGTTGTAACACTGGTGAGGTCATCCTTGAAGCATTTTTTTTTTCCCTCACATATCACTATCTATTAGCATGCACATTTTAGGGCAGTAGTTTAAAATACTCAATAAATATTAATAATTTATTAAATTGGCTATAGGAGGGAAGTGAGAAATGCTGTTATTTGCACATGATCAATAGAGGGGTACAAGAAGATATTAAATGACTTGATCATTATAGTCAAACCAAAAAATAGGATTTATGTTTGATTAGACAAGATTCAACGATGAGCTATCTGTAGAACTCAGCGATTGGCCTTTAAGTATTCTAACCTGGTTAGACATAACAGAAGATACACATATACTGTCTAAGTACAATAAAATTATTTTAAAAACAAGCATTTGGATGTCAAGAATGTTCTGTTTTCCTAGTAATCCCCCCATACAGAGTTCTCTGTGTTGAGGATTTTCAATCCAGATCCTTAGATAAGGAGAGAACACAGTGTCACTCAACACTGGCTCTTATACAGAATCAACAAATCCAAGGCATTATTATTTTCTCTGGTAACAAAGAAAACACAGCTTTATTTCATTGATTAAAATGACTCAGATGGAGAAACTCCAGAAAATAGTCTGTTCCTACAGAGGAAAAGGAAACATGTTAGGAGTGAAAGTCTGAGATTTAGCTCAACTGTTGGCTTAGTTCCTGATTAAGGAGTCACCTTGGATCATCATTTTGGGAAATCATAGTCATTATACACCTCACTCCTCTAGGTTCTCAAATTTGAGGTTAAACCCAAAAGTTTTGTAAAGCATGAAAATAATTTTCACAAAGGAAAGAAAATTTATGTATGTTTTTAAATGCCAAAACCTAGAAAGAAATGAAGCTATTAAATTTTCCTCACTCCTCAACCTTAAATTGTGATTGTTTAGATGGTACATAGTGTTCTTCAGAATGGGAAAGGGAGAATTGAACTAGATGGCTTGAAAACACTAAATATAGCATAAAATATGAATTTTGCAGAAAGTATATTCACCTCCTTCCAATGACAGAAAAGGTAAAAATCAGAAGTGTGAAAAATTTGACATGTATAACTGTGAAAGAACCGTGGAGCCTCTTTAATTCAAAATGCACATTATATTTGGAATTACTTACAGGTAATGAAAAAAATGGAAACGATAGAAACAGAAATGATGATATCATTTCAGAGTTTAACAGTGGAAAAAGAATATTAAAAGAAGTCAACTTCCATGGGCCAAATCACAATTTCTCATTCACTGTAATTGCAAATATTGGTTCCTGAATGCAGCAGAATGCAAATAGGAGCGAGCAGCACCATGACAATGCAATAGGCAAAGAAAGAAAGGCAATATATTTAAATAAAATTGCATGCATGTGTCCATTTGCATTGTAATTGAAATGGTAATTTGAAGGCTAAGCACAAAATTATCCTAGGTATAGAATATATACTGAGAAATTTACAGTTCTGGTTGTAAGTTGACAGGCTTTTGAAATGGTTAGTGTGAAAAGATGGACTATCCATATATATAGAAGAAAAATGGCATGTAGAAAGGGAACATTATTATTTCACTTATCTCTGTAGTTATTTTCCTAATTATTTTATTGTTAATGGGAGTAAAATTTCATTTTTATTTTTCATTCTTTAAAATCTTTAGCCTTTAAAAAGGATAAAATCTGCCTTCTCTTTCTAATTCTCAAATTGACCGTCTATGTTTTTCTTATATTGTAGAATTAAGATTAAGAATACCTTACCAATAAAGTTCAAGCAAAGATTGCTGAATATAGAAGAGTAATTGACAGTCCTTCACAACAGAAGAAAAGGGGACTTTTCAGTTTGTCTAGTACCTTGAAAAGAGACATACAAGTACAAATATCAAGCATAATTTTACTATTTTACAAACCCACCACATGTGATTTTTCTTCTCCATTGAGAATAAGAAAACAAAAGTTAGTGGTAAATATGTAATCATATCTACATTTTATACATGGGAGTTCAAGGAACAAAGTACATGAGAAAACTCCAGAGCCCACTGTCTTATTTTCTCAAAGTCCATCATTCTGAGCCATTCAAGTGCACTGGGCACTTGGATTTATTCCTTAAATGAATTGTAGGCAGAATTCAGTCCTCATGTCTTGACGTAGCATTCCAAATGAAGGAAAACATTGAAGAGCCTATATGCTTTGTCCCCACCAAAAAACAAGCCACCACCTAGGATAGCTCCAAGCTTTCCTCTAGCAGCAGAATTTTCCGAGTAACAATGTATTAAGCACCCACATTACTAGGCATTTTATTTGTATTATATCATGTGTAAGAATTATATAAATGAAGTAATTACCCCATTCTATGCATGGTAATGAGGCCAAGGCTCCCTGAGGTTTGTTAGATAGCACCAGATCACACAGGTCATTCAACTAAGCACTGGCAGTAGGATTAAAAGGGCAAGACTGGGGCTGGGCATAGTGGCCACGCCCTTAATCCCAGCAGTTTGGGAGACTGAGGCGGGAGGATCATCTGAGGTCAGAAGTTTGAGACCAGCCTGGCCAACAAGGCAAAACCCTGTCTCTACTAAAAATACAAAAATTAGCTGGGCGTGGTGGCGGGTGCATGTAATCACAGCTACTCGGGAGGCTGAGGCAGGAGAATCGCTTGAACCCAAGAGGCTGAGGTTGCAGAGAGCTGAGATCGTGCCACTGCACTCCAGCTTGGGCAACAAGAGCAAAACTCTGTCTTAATGAAAAAGAAAACAAGGCCAAGACTGTCTGGTTCTGAAGCATACCATTTCCGAAGCATTAACCACTTGACCTCCTTTTGCCAATATATTACGTTTTAGCCTCAATTATGAAGGCTCCACCTAAGTTGATGGGATGTCACCCCTGTAATTACCTCTGCGTGCTTTCAGGCTCAGGCTTAGTCACATTTCGCTATATTTTTGAAGCCACACCTGCAAGATCATGTCACCACACTTTATTTTCCTCCACACACACATTTCCAATGGCTATTAAAGTTTATAAGAGTTTCCCTAGCCTAGTGTGGAGTGTGTGTATAAGCAGCTATATTCCCACCAACAAAACACCAAAATAAACGGAGGTTATAACACTTCCTCTTGCTTATGGGATTCCTGACTCACAAGGTCCAGTGCATATCTTGACCCATTTCCCATTGACATTCATGCTCACAGTTGGTGACACTCATTTTCAGGAATAACACCAGTTATGTTTCTGATTCAACACACTATTTTCAGTATTTCAGTGCACAGATTCAATGTTTATCTTTCCAGATTCTAAACAAAATTTTTTTGGATTGTGATTTTTTCTTTTGGTACTAGAAATGTATCTGTGGAATAATTTGTGTAATGTCCTAGGCAACTAGACCTCTCACCCAGGGCCTGTCTCCCTGTATGCAACACTTAGAGAATATATTCATGCTTAGTTTCGTCTGGCCACATAATATTACTTCCCCTCCTTAAATATTATGAATTGACTAATAATCAATGAAAGAAAATTACTGTATCCAATTAGAGTTTTCACAAAATATATACCTTTTTCTTCTTTAAAACTGTAGTGATTCTGGAAGTTAAAAAAAAAAAAAGCAATGAGTTGAAATATTTAATCCAACATTCTGGGCAAATATGATTTCTGAGGGATAAGGAGGTACATGTCTTCATTTATTCTACTCACACAAATTAACAACTTACTATTCTTATCTGATATTTTGTTGTCATGTATAGCAGTTAAATTTTTTTATGTTGCAAATGACTGACATTTACTGAATTTAATTCAGATTCATTTATATTGAAAAACATAATTTATGACATTAAGTAACTGAATAGTGTAGGCTTATGCTGGTCTTAAGCATGGCTTGATCCAAGGCTCAAATGATGGTGCCAGTATACATCTTTCATCTTTGTGTCTTATGTGACATACACTGGCTAACTCTTCATCAAGCCGTTTCATGTTTCTCCTAAATACACAACTAGATTACGTTATATAATCTCCCTTACATTTAATGTGGCCATGTACTGGCTCTAGCTAATAAAATGTATGTGAAAATGATGCACGCAACTTGTAGGCAGGCCCATTAAGATCCCTCAAGCACTATTGCCCAAACACTCTTTTTCTCCATCTGTTAACTGAATACTGGTCTTGGAATACGGATGCTGAATACAGACCCTTCATCAAGTCAGCTTCATCGAGCCAAGCACCAACACAAACGCCCCCACTATCTGGAATTTCTGAGTGAAAAATGAATTTCTATTACATTAAACTCCAAATATTTTGAGTTTATCTGTAGTAGTAAGTAGCACTAGCTTAATCTAGTTGATGTTTCCTGCATTCTTGGAAAGCTCTCTCTTTGTGGTCATAAGACATCTGTTACTATTTCCTTTACAGGTGTATCTTCCGCCAGCCATCACACAGAATTCATGAACTTCACTCTGATTAGGCCAATGCAGGTAGTATGTCTACTCTTGAGTTAATCATTGCTCATTAACTGAGTCTCTTCCCTAGGCCCTACCCTAGGGCTGGGAGCAATCAGCTTCTAAGCACATATGTCTGTTGGGGAGGAGCACAGACAGAAGTGAAGCTATTCAAACCAAATAGTAGTTGTGTGGCATTGAATGATAGGAAATGGAATCTGGGAGGCCACATTCAGCAAATGTTTGCTACCCTAGAGAGACAAAGATATGAAAGCCCAAGTTTTATCTGTTATCTTTAGTGCACAATATATAAGTTTTTAGTAATTGTGAGAGCAAAATTCAAATAGAGACCACATCTGAAAAATTCCTTAGCCAACAATAGCAACTAGGCCTTAAAAATAGCCTTAACCTTGCTTACACTGCAAACATGGTTGAAACTTAATTTGGGTCATTTCTGGTAAGTGCTTGTGTTAGAGAAAAGCAAAACTTAACCCCAATCAATGAAAAGCAGCCAAGAAACATCTGAATAACAAACATCTGAGTGCCTGTAATCTCAACACTTTCGGAGGCAGAGGTGGGCAGATCACCAGTTCAGGAGATCGAGACCATCCTGTCTAACACATCTCCATCTCTACTAAAAATACAAAAAAATTAGCTGGGCGTGGTGGCGGGTGCCTGTAGTCCTAGCTACTTGGGAGGCTGAGGCAGGAGAATTGCCTGAACCCAGGAGGCAGAGCTTGCAATGAGCTGAGATCATGCCACTAAACTCCAGCCTGGTCGACAGAGCAAGAATTCATCTCAAAAAAAAAAAAAAAAAAAAAAAATCATTTTGCCTCAGGTTTTTCTTTTTTTCTTTTTTTAGCAGCATAAAAATTTTACTTAGGAATATGGAGATAATTAAGAAAATGCAAAAGAATTTGAATGTTTTTCCCATGAGAAATACACCCTCCATTTATTTCAATATTTGCAGTCATCATAATCTTCATTCTTGATGTTCCTTGGGGAAAATTCATCCACTTCATTCTAATATTCCACCAATTTCTTTGTAAAATTAAAATATAATTTTATAATTATAATTTATGGGGTACATGTGCTGTTGTGATAGCTGCATACATAACAGCATGGTATTGGTATAAAAATACACACATACAAGAAAAATGTTTTAACATACAAATCTAGGATGTGTCCCAACTAGTTTCTAAAAAATCATATGGTCCAATGGAGTTCTGAAATAAACAAGTTTTGCGAAATTTTATTTACTTTCATCTTTTCGGCCTGGAGTAAAACATCATATATTTTCAAAAGTCTACTTCTAATAATGTTTTATGTATGTATGTATGTATGTATTTATTTATTTATTTATTTTTACTTCAAATGACGGAGCAGGTGTTGAGAGTGTGAAAAATCCTTTCTCTAGCTATCCCTATGCTCTGCTTCCTCACATTCTTCAGTTTCCAGCTCAAATGTCAACCTATTAACAAGCCCTCAAGACCTTCTTTTAAAAAGTCTCCCAAGGACTCGACATCTCCCTAACACAATTTGATTCTTCTCCAAAGTGTATTTCATCATCTGACATATGCTATCTTAATGTATAGATTAGAGCTTCTCGCTAGGATGTAAGTTACATGAGGGCAGGGACTTAATTTATCTTGTTTATTTCTACGTATCTGGCAATGCTAATCATATAACACATGATCAAGATTTTCTGATGTGGTGTTAAGTTGGTTCCTCATTTATTTACATGCATCCTATACACGTACCTATTTACAAAGTTCTAAGTATTTTATTATTCCTATAGTAACAATATGATTGATACTATTTACAAATAGTATTAATACCAGCATGCTTAATACATTTTCAAAAAATATTTGACTAAGAATATCAGTACAAGCTACACATTAGTCACTATAAAACACTTCTTTAAACAGTAACATAATTTATGGAGATATTTCATTTCTTAAACTCTGATTTGTCTTCTTCTAAATATTTTGCAGTGTTATGAAGCAAAAGATTGGAATGTATTTAAAATAGTGCCAGCTTATCTTTAAAGAGTACTTCATAAAGACTATAATTTCAGGGATCATATCTATAGTTTGTTACTAGAGAAGTTTTTCTGAACGTGTAGAGCACCAAAAAAAAAAAAAAAAAAAAAAAACCAAGAGTATTTCATGGTAAGTACTAAATAGATAGATAGCTTCTTTTCTTGCAAGTTGACAAGAGCAGAATTGAAGGAAGAAAAGAAAGAAGGAAAGAGTAAAGAAAAAAAGTGAATTAGAAGAGAAAAAATATACATACAAACACACACCATCAAAAAGAGAGGCAATGAGTACATATGTTTGTATTGGTCTTGATTCATGGTTCCCAATTGAGGGTAAATTTCTCCTCTACCCAGGAAACAGCTGGCAACATCTGGTGACATGTTTGGTCGTCATTACTTACAGGAGGATCTACTCTGATACCAGTATCTAGTGGATAGAATCCAGGGACGCTACTAACATATTAAAATGCCGAAGACAGTTCCTGCTCATAACAAAAACTACCCAGCCCAAAATGTCAATACTGCCAAGATGAAGAAACCTTGGTTTTGATCCTGGCTAGTTTGTAGAAACAAGTTCTTGCTATGTTGACCAGGCTGGTCTCAAACTCCTTGGCCTTAAGCAAACCTTACAAGCATGAGCCACTATGCCGGGCTAGAATTTTAAAAATAAAACAAAACAATGTCTCCATGAGAATTGAATAACCTAAGCTAACTCTCACATGGATTTGGGACTCAAATTCATACAAACCATATGGATCCAAAGTGTTCAAATAAATTTTTCTCTAAGTTAGTTATGTGATAGTAATTAAGAAAGTGGCAGATTCAAAGTTTCTCTTGAAAAAGATAACATCAAATCTAACCTCAAATAGTTCTCTTTAGAAAGGTCTAATGAATATGAGCTCACCACAAAGCTAGTGCAAAATTCAGAAAAAGCAAAATATCACATTCAAGAACTGTTGGGAAAACAATAATTCATCAGAAAACCAGAAACAGACCCATAAATACTTCATATACTGTAATGAAGGCTACAGAATATAAAATTGTATTTTCAGTGTTTTAAAAACTAAAACGGAAAATAAATATTTCATGTCTTAAAACAAATAGAGGATCTAGAAATAAAAAATATAACGACATGAAATATAGGTCTCAGTGAATTGGCTGAAAACATGAGATTCGATATATCTGAGAAGAGAATCAACAAACTAATGACTGATCTGAAAAAAATTAATTGTAGGAATAAAATATAAATACATGAAAATATGAAAGTGTTAAGAGAACTGGAAAAAACATGCTCAAGTGTAGTATGTACGTGTGTGTGTGTGTGTGTATGTGTGTATACACTATGAAAATAATGATTTTGGATTTTCAAAAACAATTACAAAGTATACAATTTTATATTCAGAAAGCATGCTAATTCCAAGCAGTAAACAAAAATAAATAATCACTTGGATGCAACCAAAATTAAAGAGAAGGACTTAATAGCAACCATAAAGATAAGACATATGACCCCTAGTGACATGGCCATGACTTGTCTACAGCAATAATGAAGGTAGGAAAACATCGAAATCATGTATTTAAAAATATTTAAAACTGAATTGGTTTTAAAGTATTTACAACATTTTTAAAGCATATACCTAAAATATTGGGGAAACATCTATTAAGTTAGACTATATACCATGATATCTTTGAAAAATGACGGTGAAAGAGAAATTTTGGGGCAAAAAGCAGGAGAGGCTATATCAGCAACTAATTTGCCCTAGTGGAATTTGGAAAGAATGTCTGCAAGAGAAGAAATATTTACGATCAAAGGAAATTGGTGAGAAGAAAAAAGGAGAAACTGAAAGCAGGAGGGTAAAAATAAATACAAATGGATAATGACCAAATTAACAAATGGAAATTAAATATCCATAACAATACCAACAAGCCAAAAACATGATATATAAGGATTAAAAGCAAAAAGATAAAAACATACCAAAAGAAAGCTTTGTGGATACTAATTTCAGACAAAGGCAACTATGTGGCATAAAAAAAAAAAACCTAGATACAAAGAGTATCAGTAGATACTTAATGATGAAACGTTTAATGCGCTGAGATATATTGGACATATGCATCTAATTTCATGTTTTGAACACTTATAAGCCAAAAATTGAGAGACCTTCGGGAGAAATTTACCATCATTACTCCAGTAGATTCTAAAACAAGTAACTCAATAATTGATAAGTCAATCAAAACAAAAAAAGTCAGTAATGCTATAGATAATTTCAAAGGCAATAAGCTTCCTTTTATATCACTTACAGAACATTGTCCCCAACAACTGAAGGGCATGTATTTCTTTCAAGCACACAAAAAATTTTTATTAAAATAGTCCCCATCCTCACCCATAAAGCAACTCTCAATAAATTTCCAAAAAAAGATATTATTTAGATATGGTTTTGTTGTTCTGCTAAGTTAGAAATAAATTACAAAAAATGACATTAAAAACATATGCATTAGAAAATTTAAAAATACATTTTAAAACAACCCAAGTCAAAATTATAATTGGAAATTAGGATACAAAACACTGAACACTGTGTGGCAACCGAAACATATAGTAACCACTAAAGTGCTTTGTAAACGAAAACTGACACTAAATGCTTCTCTTAGAAAAGAAAATGGCTTGAAAATTAATGATCTAAGAAGTTGTTTTATGAAACTACAGAAAAAAACACTAAAATAAATGCCCCAAGATGAGGAGGTAGATAATAAAGATGATAATTATAACTTCTGGAATTAAAAACACATATATATGTGAGATTTTTAACTAAGTCAAAGGCTAATTCTTTGAAAATATTGATAAAATTGACAAATCTCTAGTAATATTAATCAAAGGCAAAAAAATAAAAAGGGAATTTGCCTATATTTATAGATGTAAACATTTAAAAATAAAGCCAGAATAATTTATGAGCAACTGTATGCCAATGAAATCTTAGGCAAAATGAATGAACCTGTAGAAAAATAAACTTAATACAACAGACTCAAGGCAGAGTGAAAGACCAGATTGTTCTAAAACATTTAATAAATTGTTTTAAAGTTTCAAGTGGCACAGGATTTAACAGTCCAAAGTTGTCTTAGTAAGGTTAGAAATGCATGTATCACACATCCTAGAAATTCCATTCCTTTGCTGATATCCTAAAGTAACTTTTATATACACACATCAAATTCATAGCAGCAGCCAAAAGTACTGTGAAAAAATATATGTAAACAGGTAAATTAATTAAAAAAAAACTCTTGGAATGATATAATGAAACAATGGATACCAATGAATGTTAGCTGACGAATCAACATAAATTGTCACATAAATAGGTTAAAATAAAAGCAAGTAAAGATGTATAACACTTATATAATAAAAAAATATACCAGCTATATTCTGATAAATAACTACATATGTGCTAAAACCACAGATAAAATTAAGTTAATTAGTAATCATATATTTTATGGTACCTCATACGGGATGTTGAGTCAAGTTTAGCCCAAAGCAACCTCTTTACACATTTAAGTTTGTCCTGTAGGTTTATCTGTACATCCTGAACTGTAGCAAGTGGAGATGTCAACAGACCCTAGCCTACACTTGTGCCAATCACCGAGTTTCAGCCAATCAAATGTAGCCAATTCTTAATAAGGTAAACGTGGAGCTGTAACCAATCTGGGTATTTCAGTACCTCACTTCTGTTTTCTGTAGGCTACTTTCCTTTTTCTGCCCATAAATCTTCTTCCACCATGTGGCTGCACTGGAGTTCTGAGCATACTCTGGGTCAGGAGGCTGTCCAATTCACGAAGCATTCATTGCTCTATTTAACTCTTAAATTTAATTCAGCTGAAGTTTTTCTTTTACTAGGGACAAAGAAGGATTGACTCTGGGAGAACACAGGAGCGTCAAATACACAAAATGTTCTGTTTCCTAATGAGCGTAAGTGATACATGTGTTTATTATTCTTAATTTTATAATTTGATGTCTAATATGTTTTTTAGTCTGCAGATTAAATGAAAAAAGTCTGAGAGAAGAGTCACAGCACCAATGTCAGACAGGTAAGGAATAAAGAACAATTAATGCCGTAACGTCACTACTGACGTAGTTATTTCACTGAACTTTTCCGCAGCTCTTTGTGAAATCGAATCTTCTAAATCTCTGTGCATGGTGGACATACTAAAGAATTATACAATGTGGTCCTGGTAACAGAAATTATTTTTTTAGAGGATGTAACCAATAATAGACCATCACAGCATAGATTTAATTCCCAACTATAAAAATATACATATATCTTAGGAAGGAATTAAGTGGGCTGGGCACAGTGACTCATGCCTGTAATCCCAGCACTTTGGGAGGCCAAGGCAGATGGATCACCTGAGGTCAGGAGTTCGAGACCAGCCTGACCAACATGGTGAAACCCTGTCTTTACTAAAATACAAAAATTAGCCCGGCGTGGTGGCAGGTGCCTGTAATCTCAGTTACTCGCCACTTGTGAGGCCGAGGTAGGGGAATTGCTTGAACCCAGGAGGCAGAGGTTGCAGTGAACCGAGATTGTGCCATTACACTCCAGCCTGGGCAACAAGAGAGAAACTCCGTCTAAAAAATATATAAATAAATAAAAGAATTAAGTGATACATCACCATAATGCAGCTATAATTCTTCTTGCTTTCAAAATGCTTGAACAAAATGACTTTTCAACCACTGCATGCTGAGAGGAGCAATGCCTGGAGGTGGCTTGGGAAGAGCATTTAGCCCTCTCCCAGAGAGTTCACCATCTACTTCCTACATACCCCACCCCTGAAATAAATCCTAAAACAACCCAGCACCCTTGCTCAAGAAGAAGCATAATTTCAAAAAAAAAAAAGTCAATTAAACTGCTCCACACCCTCAATCCTGTAGCCAACACTAAGATGCTTAAAGAAAAATAGTAAATTGTTTTTAAAAATGTAACAGTGAAAATAGAAGGATCGTGTGTATCCGTGAATCATCCATCTTACCCCTCCTTACACACTGAAAGTTCTCCAAATACATTGCCTCCAGTCAGCCTCTCAGACAGAAAAGGTGGAAACACCGCTGTTTCCTGATGCCTCTAAATCTGCTTTGAGTTGTTACAAAAATATGCAAAACGAGGATCTGGGACTATAGAGAAATTGGAAATGAACTAGGTGAAATAATCTAATAATGAGACAGTACTACTTACTTAAAGCCATAGCTAAAGCATGACTTCTTTCCATTTTTCTATACGTTTGCTTTTTTGGTGTGGTTGCTGACCACTTTCAGAGGAGTGAGTGACCCTGAGCAACATGAAACAGGTCATCCTCCAGGGAGTCCCAGGTTACAAACAGGCAGACACTGAGTTCCCAGGGGTGGAGATAAAGCTAGGAAGTGTCTCTCCAAGGCATCTCCCACTGCAGTAGTAGATAAGAGATTATTTTCTCTTATGCTTCAATAAAATGTATTCTTGTGCTCAGAAGAGCACACGTGTGGAAAGGGGAGATGTAGAATTTTACAAACAAAAAAACAATACCGAATATTTGGCAACCAGAGACTTAGATTTTCCAAGTAGTTTCTGATTTTGGAAAGTGAGGGAGGAGGGAGTAAAAAAAAAAAACAGACCATTGTCTTCCAGGAAGAGCTTTTAAACTAAAAGTAACTGGGAGGAGTTTTTTGTGCAGCACCCCCTCCCCTTTTTTTTACTTAGGAGGGGGGGTGGGGGGCGTGTCACTAATCGAAACTAAACTAACACCCTCGTTAAGAAAAAAAAAAACTTTCAGAGTATAACTCTATAAATTACCTACAAGATAGTAAATTTTCCATTCATATTTAGCATAGAAGAAAAGCAGAAAATATCGTTTCAGATTTTAAGAAAACAAAAGACTCTACTTACTAATTACTACAGAAATTTAATGTGATAGTTTTTTTCTCAACCATCTTGTTTATATTATATATTCTTATCTTCAGAATAATTTGATTTGTATTAATATACATATATGATTTATATTATTCTGAAGATAAGTAGATTCTTTAAGAAGGCAATTTTTTATTTAGCTAACTGTACTTTCAGCCATTTGAGAGCATTTGTCACCAAACCCCGTAGCAACAAATGTAGCCAAATGTAGTGAGGTGATATAGTGTCCATTGTTTTTTTAGGGACTTTTGCTCTCAACTTTGTAATCAGTGTTGAAAGTCTTTCTTCCCCACTATGGAGATTGCATTGCAATTCAGTTTGGGATAAAGTGAATCTATTATCTGAAGATTTAGTTTTGTTACTTGGAGGCTAACCTGTTTGATTTTTATTATCTATTTATAAAGGATCTAACACTCACTTCAGAGTTGTGAATTGCAAGTCTGAATTTTGAAAAGTAGGGTACTTGGCTTTTTGGATGGTGACAGTGGGAAAGGGGTGTCGGCACACAGTCTCCTCGTCTCTCCTTACTGCTGTTAATGCAAGCCATCTGCTAGCTGTTGCATATTTCTCCTTGTGCTGAATTCCTACTGCCCGTTCTTGGATAAATCCATATGCTGGGCTTGCCCACTCACATGAGCCTGTCTGTTTCTGTAACCATAAACTATCAACTCTCAGGCTCAAATATAAAACATACTCATTTTTTTAATAAAGGAGAATTAAAGGAAAATTATCTTTTTCTTCTTGTTTGCTCTCATACTTTTATTCCCTTCATTAACTGAAACTTATCAGATGAAGTCACATAAATGTTACTGCATTTAAAAATTCTCCTAAGCTATTTTGAGTGTCTTTGAATATAGTTCCTTTACTTTAAAGCAGAGGTTAGCAAACATTTTCGGTAAAGGGCCACATAGTAAATAATTCAGGATTTGCAGAACGTCGTGTCTCTATCTCAACTATTCATCAGTGCTGTTGTAGCACAAATCCAGTCAGAGACAACATGCAAACAAATGAAACTGGCTCTAGTCCAATAAAATTTTATTTAGGATCACTAAGTTGTGAATTTCATAAAATTTTCACAAGGCACAAAATATTCTTCACCTTTTTTTCAACCATTTACACATGTAAAACCCATTCTTAGCCTACAGGCCATACAAAGCAAGCAATGGTCACATTCATCCTTGTGGGCCATAGTTTGCAAACCCTTGCTCTAAGCTACAGTGTTTGAAACTCCAGATCATTTTTCCCTTCCAATAAAAATTATACAGGCACTTGTAATCTGCATTGTCTACATAAAAACAAAACAAAAAAATCTAATCACCACCGCAATACCTGTTTCTAACAGAGAATATGGTAACTTTTTCCCTATAAATATTTATATGCTTACATCTTTTGAAAACATGTTATCATTATATGCATGTTGAAGCTTTTTGCTGAAGCTCCTTAATAAACCAATAAATCTTTCGGCTTTGCTTGAACCCTTTGAATATATTTCTCCTTTAGGTAATAAGAATCAATTCTGCATTGTGATCAATGCAGGGAACATATTACCTGCATATGGATGTCCAACTGACTTCAAAGTATCCTTGGATTAAATCCATGGGGTGCAAAACCAGAAGAGAATTAGAACTGTCCATGATGACTCCAAACAATCACATAGCTACTGTAGACCCAGTTTAAAAAGTCAGATTTAGAAAATAAATTAGAAATTAAACTTTCCGCTACCAAGGTATTATGGCAATATTTTTCTTTGCAAGCATGAGAATTGTACAATTGCCTTGTCTCAAGGTATCCATTTTCCTCTCTGAATCACTGACAGGATTATTATTTGTATCTTTGTCATTACTAAATAAATTGCACCTTTAGAAATTAGTGCTTACCTCAGTGAACTGTGCCACAAGGAAACCTATAAATAAATAGCCGAAGGTACTTATAAAAGCAGTATGAAGAGATAATTCTCTTTTCCAGATTTTAATAATGCATACAATCTTTCCCCCTAAAATATCTGATCTCATTTGTTCATATTTCCTATTATCAATGAGAGCAAAGTAGCATTCTAACCACTCAGTGGTAGGTAACTATCCCTGAGAACTTAAGACTCTCATCAAGCCAGAACCACCCTTCAACGTTAGAAGTTCCAGTCTTCCCAGCATGCAACATGTGAAGGTTACCTGTTTCTGAGCAGTACCAGCAGGGTTAGTTACAGACCAATTGCACAGGCAGAAAATAAGAACAAACGGCTTATTGAAATATTTAAAAGAAGGGAAAGAGAAAAGAGAACACTTTACTGACTGCTTTAGTCACTGGATGCCCTAAATATGCCACACTCTTTCTTATCCTGTATTTACTTTTGCTGCTTACTGAGCTAAGAATGTCTTCTCCCTGTATCCAAATGCTGAACCTCTATTGCACGCTCAGGAGTCCAAATGGACTTTGCTGATCTTTCCAAGCAGTAAAACACTCCTTCCTCGGATTTCCCACACCGCCATGCATATAGCAAATGCAAAAGTCCTTAACCTATTCCATGGTTGTAATTAATATTGTATGTATTGCACTCAAAGCTTATTTCAGACTGGAATTATTTCCTTTATATATTGGTATCCATCCATGTCATCTAGAACAGTGTCTATCAATAAATGTTGAGGGAATGGGGAAGAATGAAATTTATCAAGCAAAGGAACAAGAGGAATCTATCAGAGTTCCACCCATTACTATAGATGACACTCTGTGTAGTTTCTAATTTCCAAGTGTTCATCTGGCAAAGGACAGCCAGGATAGTTCACTGGGGGAGAAAGGAGGTAATTTCAGTAGTTAAGGCGAGATTCATATTAACAATAGCAATTATCATATTAGAAATATTAATGAAAGAACAGTAACTGTTACCATTTATTGTCTGTTTCTCTGCTACGCATTGTGTGTATTTTGCCTTTTTATCAGCATTTTTAGGCAAATGATGGATCTGTACAGAATGTATATATGCTGTAGCACTAGATAGCTTTATTCTCCCCTCCCCCATCTCGCCAGATTACTGCCCAGCTAATAGCAGCAAAGAGGTCCTATCCAAACATTCCCCTGATAAGAGAGTTTTCGTTCTGTGCAAGTTTTTCACTCTATTCAGCCTGACACTAGTTTGTCAGGAAGATGAGAGTACAGCACTATGTCTAATTGTTAGAACAGAATTCATTTCAAATTACTCATCCTCCACAAGTACATTAGGGAGAAAAAAGACAAAAAGCTACGCAGAAAGAGGAAGAAGTACAGTTATCAATGATGATTCATTTCAGTATGATACTGAGCACTGGCTTATCTTTTGCTCTTCTGTAAATTGCATTTGTGAAAGCCCAAGAATCTTGTTACATTTGAGTTAAGTTATATAAGCATATCTTATACAAGTTAATGAGAATGACATGAAAGGAAAATAAATCTCTTTTTCAATGACAATGGTGATAAATATGTCAGCAGATTTAATATTTTAAATGATTAAATAATGTTTTCATTTGAAAATAATGTTCAAGTTTTAGTTAGCTTTAACAAGGTCATTGAAGAATCTTATACTGTATCATATCTAGTATTAAATTATAAAATAACCCTGGATCACATATTGGTATAAAAAATTACATGTGGAAAACACATTTTTAGTGATATTCTCACATTCTCTCATAATAACCTGTTATGCATTACAAAAACATAAACTCCAACAAAAGTACCTTTGATGAATGTAAAAATTGAGAATATCTGAAATGTACACTCCATTTTTCATAACTCAAATTTAGTATATCTCCCCTAAAAATGTTGTTGTCCAGAATTTTTGTTTTAAAAATATATTTTAGGTTAATCTATTTATGATTTGATGTGAAGCCAAGTGAATAATTATATATATGAAAAGTATAAAATAATTATAAATAAATTTGGAAATTTGTTCACAATTCATTAGCTTCAGCACATTTATCATTGTACAATTTAATTCCAACAACTGTTACATTTAAACCATTTTGTCCAGTTAATCTCTATTTTAAAAGTACAATCGGCCGGGCATGGTGGCTCACGCCTGTAATCCCAGCACTTTGGATGGCCGAAGTGGGTGGATCACATGAAGTCAGGAGTTCGAGACCAGCGCGACCAACATGTGAAACCTCATCTCTACTAAGAATACAACCATTAGCTGGGTGTGGTGGTGGGTGACTGTAATCCCAGCTACCTGGGAGGCTGAGGCAGGAGAATCACTTGAACCCAGGAGGCAGAGGTTGCAGTGAGCCGAGATTGTGCCACTGCACTCCAGCCTGGGCCACAGAGCGAGACTCCATCTCAAAATCAATACATGAATAAATAAATAAATGCATAAAAAATAAGGCCTGTATAGCCAGCTGTTGCTATTTTATAATATAATGCATTTAATGTATATTAACACCCCTAATGAGAGCAGATGGCAGTTACCCCTTTTAACATTTTTAAAGCATTAATTATTTCAGTTTAATTTCTGCTGTGTTGAACACTGGGCATTTTAAAAAGTGACATATTCAAGTTCAGAATGAATATTTGCAGCAAGATCATAAGTGAAATTCTGCTGTCATTTTAATTAACTCATTTGGGATGCATCTAAATTCATCATTATTGATGGCTGTTTTTATAAAAATTCTCTAACAATGCTGTACCTTAAAAAATGAGAAGTGACATAGCATACTATTTAGTAATCATAGAGCTGAAGTACTTTTGACTATATTTTAAAAATGAAGTTGTCCACGTGCCTTAATTAAACTACTAGGTACACATGAAATCTGAGACAGTTATTAGCTGTTTACTTTATTATGATAAAAGACCAATTTCTTTTTCTCAACTCTTGTTTTGATAGAATATCTATCAGTAATTTTAAAAATTGATTTAATGGTTTGCAGAAACTCTTTTAAACATATTTATAACCAAACAGATATTTAACCACCATCATTATTTTAATTCCAGGAAGATATAAAAGTGAATGACTAGCATGTATTAAAAATAAAGTCTTAAGAATTGTTTTAAATTGAGAAACCCTGTTTTATCTAAATCATTTCAGAGAAATCAATGCTTGTAAACTACTCTGTAAGATGTCTGTAGAGGATTATCTAATGCTCAAAATGGCCAATTTGAATTCATTTATTTATTCTAGATATACATATATATTTATTCAATACATATGTATATTTATTCAATATATATGTATATTGAATATATATAGAACTACAGTGGCCCAGGCGTAGCCCAAGGCACTGGAGATACAATGGTGAATAAAACCTGTAACATTCCTGCCATCATGTAACTTGAATTTTGGGGAGAGATGAACACAAAACAGATTCACACATAAATCAATAACATATTCAGATGATAGTGCTTTGACAATTTCAAAATCAGGATATGAGAGATAGAAAGTCTTAGAGGAATGATTGGTTGTAATTTTTTTGAAGATCTTACACATCTCACAAATATTAATACAAATTTAGCATCTCTTTACAATCTATGAAGAGTCTTTGTAGCAAAACATGAAAATTAAGTAGATGAAGACAAGTTGAAAAGAAAGTTATTTATTTCTTTAGAGAAAATGTTGATGTCTTCTGAAAATAGAGAATGTTGAAGGTTTTAAGAGGAAAAAAAAGATTAAATTTTTTTTGAACCTTTACTTGGTCCTTTAATTATGTTGAACAATATCTGAATCCTCAGAACTTCTTGCTTTTTAAAATAATTTAATGAATAACAATAGTCATTCTGCAATTAGAACATCATGTGTTCCAGAATCTTTGTTAAGCTATGTATAAAGGTTGTCTCATTAATTCTTATAATACATTCGTAAGTTAGATATTGTCTCCATTGTATAGAGGATAAATCAAAATTATAAGCAGTTAAGTCACTTTGTCAAAATCACACTGCTTGCAAATATTTGGCAGACCTGAGATTTAAATGTCCCCTCATGCCTGATTCGAAATATTATGCTGCACCATCAACCTTGTGCTATTTTATTAGTCCTAATTTTTTTTTACTAATGACTGAGTAAACATTTAATTTTTAAAAGCACTTTTTTTTTTTACCACTGCTAGAAAAACTAAAATATTTGAACTCCAACCTAAAATTCATACATGCTAAAATCAAGCTAGGGAGATTATTGTAAAACTCAAACAAAAGTATACAAAAAGAAAAAGAATAAAATCTCTCAAGGAAGTAAAAGGTTAAAAAGAAGAAGAAGAAAACAAAAACACTAGTGAAAAAGCATTAATACTGGAAGAAGACAGGTCCAAGGAACAAATTCAGATCTTCAAATGATCGTACCTCTGAGACACAGAAGTGAGCAAGCATTGAAGAAATGAACAACAAAGACAAGAAATGGCAATATAATCATAATCAATTTAATATTTATTTAATATAGAATCCATTACTTGTGCATTGAGTACTAATGATAAATAAAATAATACATTATGTGTATATATATATATATATGCATATATACACACAGATATAAACATATATGTACACATACACACAAATACAAATGATTAAAAATATCATTCTGCCTGGCTTCATACTGTAGGAAGCATATGCTGTCCATGTGTCAGGCAAGTGACAGGCCACAATGACAATTCAAGTGGGAACTTGATGAAGTGTCAAGTTCTGTATAAGAAAAAGGTAATGCGGCCTCCAGCCAAGGTTCCTTACGTGCTTTCAGCCTATAACTTTTATATTGTACACTGTATACTTTGTCAAAAAGACAGCACAGTATACCAGAAAATGCACTTAACTGAGAGTAAACAGATCAGACTTGTAGTGTTATACCTGCCCTCACGTAGCTAAAGGTACGTGAATAGCTTACTTGATTGTAATATATAAAATGAGAAGGTTAGACTAGGTAATCTTGAGAATGTATGAAAATGTCATGATTAAAATCTATATTTGCATGTGTGTCTCCGTGTGTGCATGCATCTTCAATTCATTGTTTTCTTAAAAAGTGAAAAAAAAGTCAGATGTGAAACGCAAACCAATTTTTCTTCCAATGTGGAGAAATAAGCTCCTGAACAGAATTATACTTAGTGAATGCACTTGGTTATAATTCTATAGCACCTTGTAAGAGGATTTCATTTAAATCATGATGAAAGCTTATGAGGAATGTTGAAGAAATTAAATGAATATAGACCAGAAACTCCTGAAAAAGCTTATTAAGAGGCTAGGGTGCTGAAGGAAATAGGAATATAATTGAAGAACTCTTAATGTACATTTTATGAGCACATTTGTTCCTGCAGAGGCTCATAAAGCAGAAAAGTAGCCAACACACTTTCTTTATTTCTGCAAAATGGAAAGGATCCCGATACACATTCGTCTATTACTATCTAATTTAATGACTACTGTGGCAAATGTCATAGAAACAATTTAAAAGGATCAAGTGGAGCATATTTCACATTTTGATTAAGGCAAATACAAAGTATTTGAGAAAATGCATCTTTTTTATTTGAAAATGCTATTTCTATATTTCTAGCACAAGACAATCAGGTCACATGACCACTCCCAAATGTATCTTTTACAATTTCAAGATTTGAGGGAAATGTTGAACATTTAATGATAATACTCATTAAATGAAATATGCACTTTCAATGTATGCAATGTTAATTTAACCTTAGCTTAGAAAAATGTGGCTTTTTTTGAAAAGTATTTTACTTTATATCTGTATATAAGGACATAGCCAAGACTGGGTAACTTATAAAGGATAGAGGTTTAATTGACTCACAGTTCCACAGTGCTGGGGAGGCCTTGGGAAACTTACAATCATACCAGAAAGGGAAGCAAACATATTCTTCTTCACAGGGTGGAACTCACTATCACAAGAACAGAAGAGGGGAAAGCAACCCCATAATTCAATTATCTCCACCTGCTTCCTCCCATGATACTTGGGGATTATGGGAACTATAATTCAAGATGAGATTTGGGTGGAGACACAGCCAAACCATATCAATATCATGAGGCAGGCACAGTGGCTCACACCTGTAATCCAAGCTCTTTGGGAGGGCAAGGTGAGATGATTGCCTGAGACCAGGAGTTTGAGAACAGCCTGGTTAACATAAGGAGACCCTATCTCTACCAAAAATAAAAATAAATCAATAAAAAGTAAGAAAATTACACAGTAACTCCTCACTTAACATCATCAATAGATCCTTGGAAACTGCAACTTTATGCCAAACAATGTTTAATGAAACCGATATTCTCATAGGCTAATTGATATAAATGAAGTTCTTAGGGCATATTTTTGGTCACAAAGACATCACCAAACTTCTAAGTA
The DNA here is from genome assembly GCF_028878055.3 of Symphalangus syndactylus. Classification (NCBI taxonomy): domain Eukaryota; kingdom Metazoa; phylum Chordata; class Mammalia; order Primates; family Hylobatidae; genus Symphalangus; species Symphalangus syndactylus. The sequence continues at coordinate 153,662,196 of NC_072426.2, read as the reverse complement.
GAGACCAAGGCACTTCTAATATTAAACAATGAAATAAATGTGCGCTCTCTCTATATATATTTAAGAAAGATTAATCAAAACAAGATAAGTATTTACCTGCTCATTCCAGCTCAGGGTTGAGGCTGGCCACAGCCCTTCACACCAGCTTAGGACCTCAGGTGGGATCTTTCCTGTTGGGACACCCTCCCATCACAGGGCAACTCACACTCACCCTCACCCACCCTCACCCACACTCCCAGCGACCATGTACACATGGCAGTGAGCCTAACAAGCACATCTTTGGGAAGTGGAAGGAATTGGGAGAAAACCTACACAGATGTGGAGACAACATGTGGACTCCACACAAGGGGCCCAGCCTAGAAGTGATTGTTTTTTCTTTTCTCATCAACATCATAATAAATGACACTGAATGAAAGAGTATTATTTGAGGACCTACTGCATAATTTGAAATATTAATATAATATTCCTATAGTTCTCACCAGAGCAAATGGAAGGATATTTCCTATTTGTATTCTTGAAGTTAAAAGACAAGGGAAATATTTATTTCTTTAAATTTATTTAATCATAGAGCACGGAGATAAAATACAGAAAAAAACTTCTTGTAAGAAGAGGCCTTTTTACAACAGTCTATTAAAAAGACTTTATGATTCCCAACACTAATGAAAGTTGTCATGTAAAAACAAAGAAACAGAAAGGAAACAGAAACTCAAATGATCAATAAACAGCTTAACTTGCATGTACATAAATTTTACTAAATCAAATATAAATATAAGTCATGAAGAGATTTACTGACATTGGCAAAAAAAACATTTTAAGCAAAAGAAGAACTTTAGGTTTACAAGAGATATTGCTAATACTTTTATTCTATGTATTCCTTATCAAATTGATTATAGAAACTGTATACTAATTTATATTCATAACAACTTATGACGACCTCAGGAAAGAAGCAGCAAAATTAAGAGTTTCTGACTCATTTCTTTCAGCCCAGTCTTCAAAAAAATTGCCTTAAGGTAATTTGGCTATTTGTTCCACAAGAAATTTACAATGTGAGAGCGAACATGACTAAATAAAGATCTAACTGGAGTGGCATTTATCCTTCTATTCAAATTAAAAATAAATGCCCAGATGGTTATGAATTTTCCAGATAAGCAGTATTGGTTCCATTTGTATCCCTTTTACTGATGTCTCTCATCTAAGAAGAGCTCACAGGGCAAGTGTTAACAAAAGAGACACCTGAGTGAACTTCACCTGGGAGAACTCCCTTTCCTAAATAAACCCATGAACCTAAAAGGCATCAACTGGGGTAGGCTGAATAATGGCCTCTCAAAAATGTCCACATTCTCATCTATGGAATCTGAGAGCATGTTACCCAATATGGCAGAAGGAATTTTGCAGGTCTAGTTAGATTACGAATCTTCAGATGGGGATATTATCTTGGATTTTCTGGATAGGAATGGCGTAATCACAAGTCTTTATAACAGGCAAGCAGGGGGTTAAGAGTCAGAAAAGAAGATATGAAGATGGAAGCAGAGACAGAAGAGATGGAGGCCCACCAGCCAAAGGATGCGTGCAGATTCTAGAAGCTGGAAAAGGCAAGGAACAGGTTCTCTTTCAGGGCCCCCAAAAGTAAGCTCACTGACCCATTTTGGACTCTGAACTCAGAACTATGAGATAATAAAGGTGGTTTGTTTTAAGCCATTAAGTTTGTGGTAGTAGGTCACAGCAGCAATAAAAAGCTGATACAACTATGTGGCCAATAAACCAAAAGTGGATAATTTGGATCTTGACCCCTCAGACCCATGTTTACATTTAGTCTGTACCTAAAACATCTCTGCATGATGATCCATGCCATCAAAGAGCGCTAAATGTTAATAGGTAAATGATAAACAAAATAGTTATTTTAATTTCATGATTAAAATAACAAGTGCCTATTAATTATATCTGTGATTAGAGCCACTTAGCATATCACGTCATGAAAACAGCTGGGAAACAAACTGTCTTAAAAGTCTCCTTTGAATTTTGGGAAAGCCTGTCATAGTGTTTTTTAATTATTTGTCTCTGTTGGCTTTCAAAAATTAGTAGGGTCACATGTGAATTTTTTTATCCATAAAATCTTAGTGAAAGGTTTATTTTTAAATACAATATACAAATTAGCAATTGTTAAGCACTGTTTGTTACACTCAGCCACTGCCTTACTTACATTGAAGCACAGGTAGAACAGACAGACATAAATCTTGTGGTAACAAAGATAATTAAGCAAAGCATGTATTGTTGAAGATTTAAACAAACAAATAAACAAAATAAAAATATCGGCTGCATATTAGTATGTTAGTTCCTGAACTGAACACAAAAATGAACAAATGTTTTTTGTTTTTTGTTAATATACTTTAAGTTCTGGGATGCATGTGCAGAACATGCAGGTTTGTTACATAGGTATACATGTGCCATGGTGGTTTGCTGCACCCATAAAACCATCATATACATTAGGTATTTCTCCTAATGCTATCCCTCTCCCAGCCCCCTACCACCCGACAGGGCCCCGTGTATGATATTCCCCTCTCTCATTGTCCAACTCCCACTTATGAATGATAAAATGCAGTGTTTGGTTTTCTGTTCCTGTGTTACTTTGCTGAGAATGATGGTTTCCAGCTTCATCCACGTCCCTGCAAAAGACATGAACTCTTTGTTTTTTATGGCTGCATAGTACTCCATAGAGTATATGTCCCACATTTTCTTTATCCAGTGATTATCCATCATTGATGGGCATTTGGGTTGGTTCCAAGCCTTTGCTATTGTGAATAGTGCTGCAATAAACATATGTGTACATGTAGCTTTGTGGTAGAATGATTTATTTATTTATTTATTTTTGGAGATGGAGTCTCACACTGTCACCTGGGCTGGAGTGAAATGGGGCAATCTTGGTTCACTGCAACCTCCGCCTCCTGGGTTCAAGTGATTCTCTTTCCTCAGCCTCCTGAGTAGCTGGGGTTACAGGCACCTGCCACCCCGCCTGGCTAATTTTTTGTATTTTTAGTAGAGATGGGTTTTCACTATGTTGGCCAGGCTGGTCTTGAACTCCTGACCTCATGATCCACCCACCTCAGCCTCCCAAAGTGGATACATTCCATCAATAACTAGTTTATTGAGTGTTTTTAGCATGAAGAGGTGTTGAATTTTATTGAAGGCCTTTTCTGCATCTATTGATATAATCATGTGCGTTTTGTCATTGGTTCTGTTTATGTGATGGATTACGTTTATTGATTTGCATATGTTGAACCAGCCTTGCATCCCAGAGATGAAGCCGACTTGATCATGGTGGATAAGCTTTTCAATGTGCTGCTGGATTTGGTTTGCCAGTATTTTAATGAGGATTTTCACATTGATGTTCATCAGGGACATTGGCCTGAAATTTTCTTTTTTTGTTACATCTCTGCCAGGTATTGGTATCAGGATGATGCCAGCCTCATAAAATGAGTTAGGGAGGAGTCCCTCTTTTTCTATTGTTTGGAATAGTTTTAGAAGGAATGGCACCAGCTCCTCTTTGTACCTCTGGTAGAATCTGGCTGTGAATCCAACGGGTCCTGGGCATTTTTGGCTGGTAGGCTATTAATCACTGCCTCAATTTCAGAACTTGGTATTGGTGTATTCAGGGATTCGACTTCTTCCTGGTTTAGTCTTGGGAGAGTATATGTGTCCAGGAATGTATCCATTTCTTCTAGATTTTCTAGTTTATTTGTGAGGAGGTGTTTATAGTATTCTCTGATGGTAGTTTGTATTTCTGTGGGATCAGTGGAGATATCCCCTTTATCATTTTTTCTTGTGTCTATTTGATTCTTCTCTCTTTTCTTCTTTATTAGCCTGGCCAGTGGTCTATCTAATTTGTTAATCTTTAAAAAAAAAAAAAAACGGCTCCTAGATTCATTAATTTTTTGAAAGGTTTTCATGTCTCTATCTCCTTCAGTTCTGCTCTGATCTCAGTTATTTCTTGTCTTCTGCTAGCTTTTGAATGTGTTTGCTCTTGCTTCTCTAGTTCTTTTAATTGTGATGTTAGGGTGTCGATTTTAGATCTTTCTCACTTTCTCCTGTGGACATTTATTGCTATAAATTTCCCTCTAAACACTCCTTTAGCTGTGACCCAGAGATTCTGGTACATGTGTCTTTGTTCTCATTGGTTTCAAAGAACTTATTTATTTCTTCCTTAATTTTGTTATTTACCCAGTAGTAATTCAGGAGCAGGTTGTTCAGTTTCCATGTAGTTGTGTGGTTTTCAGTGAATTTCTTAATCCTGAGTTCTAATTAGATTGCACTGTGGTCTGAGAGACTGTTTGTTATGATTTCTGTTGTTTTGCATTTGCTGAGGAGTATTTTACTTCCAATTATGTGGTCAATTTTAGAATAAGTGCTATGTGGTGCTGAGAAGAATGTATATTCTGTTTATTTGGGGTGGGAAGTTCTGTAGATGTCTGTTAGTTCTGCTTGGTTCAATGCTGATTTCCAGTCCTGAATACCCTTGTTAATTTTCTGTCTCGTTGATCTGTCTAATATTGACAGTGGGGTGTTAAAGTCTCTCACTATTATTGTGTGGGAGTCTAAGTCTCTTTGTATGTCTCTAAGAACTTGCTTTATGAATCTGGGTGCTCCTATAATAGGGGCATATATATTATGACAGTTAGCTCTTCTTGTTGCATTGATCCCTTGATCATTATGTAATGCCTTTGACTCTTTTGATCTTTGTTGGTTTAAAATCTCTTTTAGCAGAGACTAGGACTGCAACTCCTGCTTTTTTTTTTTTTTTTTTACTTTCCATTTGCTTGGTAAATCTTCCTCCATCCTTTTATTTTGAGCCCATGTTTGTCTTTGCATGTGAGATGGGTCTCCTGAACACAGCACACTGATGGGTCTTGACTCTTTATCCAATTCACCAGTCTGTGTCTTCTAATTGGGGCTTTTAGCCCATTTACATTTAAGGTTAATATTGTTATGTGTGAATTTGATCCTGTCATTATGATGCTAGCTGGTTATTTTGCCCATTAGTTGATGCAGTTTCTTCTTAGTATCAATAGTCTTTACATTTTGGTATGTTTTTACAGTGGCTAGTACTGGTTTTTCCTTTCCATACTTAGTGCTTCCTTCAGGAGTTCTTATAAGGCAGGCCTGGTGGTGACAAAATGCCTCAGCATTTGCTTGTCTGTAAAGGATTTTATTTCTCTTTCACTTATGAAGCTTAGTTTGTCTGGATATGAAATTATGGGTTGAAATTTTTTTCTTTAAGAACGTTGAATGCTGGCCCCACTCTCTTCTGGCTTGTAAGGTTTCTGCAGAGACATCCACTGTTAGTCTGATGGGCTTCCCTTTGTGGGGAACCCAACCTTTCTCTCTGGATGCCCTTAACATTTTTTCCCTCATTTCAACCTCGGTGAATCTGACAATTATGTGTCTTGGGATTGCTCTTCTCGAGGAGTATCTTTCTGGTGTTCTCAGAATTTCCTGAATTTGAATGTTGGCCTGTCTTGCTAGGTTGGGGAAGTTCTTCTGGATAATATCCTGAAGTGTGTTTTCCAACTTGGTTCCATTCTCTCTATCACTTTCAGGTACATTAATCAATCATAGGTTTGTTCTTTTCACATAGTCCTGCATTTCTTGGACGCTTTGTTCGTTCCTTTTCATTCCTTTTTCTCTAATCTTGTCTTCGTGCTTTATTTCATTAAGCTGATCTTCAATCTGTGATATCCTTTCTTCTGCTTGATCAATTCAGCTATCAATACTTGTTTATGCCTCACAAATTTCTCTTGCTGTGTTTCAGCTCCATCAGGTCATTTATGTTCTTCTCTAAACTGGTTACTCTAGTTAGCAGTTCCTGTTACCTTTTATCAAGGTTCTTAGCTTCCTTGCATTGGGTTTGAACATGCTCCTTTAGCTCAGAGGAGCTTGTTATTACCCACCTGCTGAAGCCTACTTCTGTCAATTCATCAAACTCATTCTCTGTCCAATTTTGTTCCCTTGCTGGTGAGGAGTTGTGATACTTTGGAGGAGAAGAGGCATTCTGGTTTTGAAATTTTCAGCATTTTTACACTGGTATTTCCTCATCTTTGTGGATTTATCTACCTTTGGTCTTTAACGTTGGTGACCTTCGGATGGGGTTTTTGCGTGGTTGTCATTTTGTTAATGCTGATGCTATTGCTTTCTATTTGCTAGTTTTCCTTCTGACAGTCAAGCCCTTCTGCTGCAGGTCTGCTGGCGTTTGCTGGAGGTCCACTCCAGACGCTGTTTGCTTGTGTATCACCAGCAGAGGCTGCAGAACAGCAAAGATTGCCGCCTGCTCCTTCCTCTGGAAGCTTTGTCCTAGAGGGGCAGCTGCCAGATGCCAGCTGGAGCTCTTCTTGTATGAGATGTCTGTTGACCCCTGCAGGGAGGTGTCTCCCAGTCAGGAGGCATGGGGATCAGGGACCCACTTGAGGAGGCAATCTGTCCCTTAGCAGAGCTCGAGCACTGTGTTGGGAGATCTGTTACTCTCTTCAGAGCCATCAGGCAGGAATATTTAAGTCTGCTGAAGCTGAGCCTGTAGCCACCCCCACCCCCAAGTGCTCTGTCCCAAGGAGATGGGAGTTTTATCTGTAAGTCCCTAACTGGGGCTGCTGCCTTTCTTTCAAACATGCCCTGCCCAGAGAGAAGGAATCTAGAGAGGTAGTCTGGCTACAGTGGCTTTGCTGAGCTGAGGTGGGCTCTGCCCAGTTCAAACTTCCCAGTGGCTTTGTTTACACTGTGAGGGGAAAACCGCCTACTCAAGCCTCAGTAATGCTGGATGCTCCTCCCCTCACCAAGCTCGAGCTTCCCAGGTGGACTTCAGGCTGCTATGCTGGCAGCGAGAATTTCAAACCAGTGGATCTTAGCTTGCTGGGCTCCATTGGGGTGGGATCCACTGAGCTAGACCGCTTGGCTCCCTGGCTTCAGCCCCCTTTCCCGGGAAATGAACGATTCTGTCTTGCTGGTGTTCCAGGCACCACTGGGGTTCAAAAAAAACTCCTGCAGCTAGCTTGGTGTCTGCCCAAATGGCTGCCCAGTTTTGTGCTTAAAACCCGGCGCCCTGGTGGTATAAGCACTCGAGGGAATCTCCTGGTTTGCAGGTTGCGAAGATAGTGGGAAAAGCATTGTATCTGGGCTGGATTGCACCGTTCCTCACTCACGGCTTCCCTTGGCTAGGGGAGAGAGTTCCCCAACAACTTGCACTTCCCGGGTAAGGCAACACCCCACCCTGCTTCTGCTTGACCTCTGTGGGCTGCACCCACTGTCTAACCAATCCCAATGAGATGAGCCGGGTACCTCTGTTGGAAATACAGAAGTCACCCACCTTCTGCGTTGGTCTTGCTGGGAACTGCAGACCAGAGCTGTTCCCATTTGGCCATCTTGCCTGGGAATCCTGAACAAATGTTTTTTAATTGGTGTTCACATGATAGTAGTGGTAGCCCCTGAACAATAAAACAGGACATTTATTAGAGGCACCAATTGCTGGAGTTATTCCAAGGAAGGCTGATGCAGCAGGTAGAATGCAGAAACTGTAGGAACCATTATCATTACAAAGTGTGGCATAAGAGGAACCACTCCTGCCATAGACTTTTCCCTGACCTAACCAGAAGGGACCTCTCCTGCTTCAGAAGCCCCATCCCAGTGGTCTGTGCGACTCCTAGAACACACTGATGATGTAGGTAGCAATAAGAGGATAAGAGGTTTTGTCTCTTATCTGCCTTCTTCCAATTGTAGGTTCTTAGAGAACAGTGCTTTTGTCTAATGGAAGTTAAATATTCTGCAGGTTAAGAAGCTGCAAATGCATTTGGATTTTTTTTTTGTTTTTCTTTTGGTCTGTGTCAGTTTCTTCAATATCTGTTTTCATCATTCACATTTATCATTATAAACTGTAACAAATGTATCTAGTTCTTGTCAGAAGAAAGAATGATTGTGAAAGATTTAATTATATGTATTAAACCCACAACAAAGAATAGTTTTCTTGAACTTTGTGACTTTTTTGTCTAAATCTAAGAATCAACAAGAATAAATCCTCCTACTTTTTAGCAATTTGGCCTGTGCAAATGATACATCCTTCCACAGAATTATAATTGCTAAATAGTTCAGATTACATGAATTATAATTTTTTCTTTGATTCATTTATAAACTCAGTGAAATTATATTATCAATATTATTTTATAGATTTAACTTACATTTTAGAAATATTCTAGATATTTTATTTATCTTCTTAGCTCTAGTAGTATCAAATTAGTTCTGGAAAGATTCATTCTTTTTGGATGCTGTTTTGTTTGACCAAATATATATTTATTCTTTAAAAAAAACCCACACAATTGAAGTAAAATTTGAAAGTATAACTGTGCGATATTTAAAGAGGAGCAATGAAAACACCATAGTAGGCTTGCATTAAATAGGCAATCAGCTAATAAATCCATATATGCTAATAGGGATTGTTAACCTTGAAAAATACTCCCAAACTGCATGTTTTCCCATTTCACAGGGATGCCACATTCTTATTTACAGGGATTAACTAGACTGATTTGTTCTGCTTTCAACACAAGCAGAAAATGTCAGGTTTTCAATTCAACAGAGCACAAATAAATATCAGTTTGCTTGTGTATGGTTGTGTGTGCGTGTGCACACACACGCATACACACACCCATATCCAGAGTCAATGGGAGGATTATTATTTTTTTCTAGATGAACTCTGGAAAACAGCCTCAGAATGACTGATTTCTAATGCTAATTGCTCTTCTGCAGATATCATACTCTTCCTGGTCCAGACAGTTATGACAGAAGAGGTGCTACTTCCATAATCAATTTTGGCATGAGAGATGCTGTGCTAGTCGATGATGTGGAAAAATATGGATCAGATATTTCATCCATAATTGATTACAAACCTAATGTACTATTCCAAAAACCACAATTCTAGCCAGAGCCCATTCCTATTAAACTATTTTTCCTCTTGCTATTTTGCTTTTTATAGTGTATTTCCATGAATTTCTAAAGTTGGACGATTAAACGAAGACAAAGATCTCTTACAGTAATTAGAGCAAATGAATGCTCTAGAGTCCACTCATTTCCTTGAAATATCAAATTCCATAAAATGCACACCGGTATTTCATTCTGCATTTGAGGATTTTGAACATTAAATAGAAGATCAAGTTTCACACTGAACAACGTAAGTGATTATTTTCCCTTTACAAATATGAATACATTAACCTTTGGAGAGCAGTAGATGAGTGAATTATTGCTTTAAAGGTGAAAAATAACAAAGAGTTAAATTAATATGTTTAAGGTTTATATTATATATATCATGTAATATTTAACACTACTTATTAATACTTTGTAATCATAACCTAAAAATATTTTTTCTATTACATAAAACATAAAATGTCCCTAATACTTCCAAGCAACCTAAAACTATGTTCCTATGCATAGTAGCCTGCTGTTCTCACTTTTCATAACCAAAGGTGGTCAAACCCTTACAAACAACGGACTGTGTGGCAGAAACAGTAAAATTATTCCAAAAATACTTATTGAAAGAACCAGTGGTTAACTGATTAAATGAATACTACCTAAATTTACCTAGTGGCTAAGTATATACTTTTGCATTTTTCCAAGGAGCTGGTGGGTTTTGTTTATTCAACAAATATTTATTACATATGCCCTACTATTAATGCAATCTGCTAGGGACTGGGAATTAAAGAGTTATCCAAATACACTCATTAATTTGGAGGCTTATAAGGAATTCAGATCAGGACTCTCACAATTCCACCATTACAGAATATAATGTGGAAGAATGAGACTGTTCTGGAAATGAGGCTTTCTGGAGGACAGAACAACTAAACTGATACCTGAATGATGAGCAACTAATAGCCAGTTGAAGAAAACACTTGTTAGTGGAAGAGAATCAACTCTCCCTGGGGAAATAGCATATGCAAATATCTGAAGTGGGGAGAGAGAGACAGAGAGAGAGGTGGGGGGAGTGATGGAGATGAGAGAAAGATACATCTGTTAGGTGGAAATAAAAGTATATTAGCTTGGCTAGAATACAGAGTAGACAGGGAATAGTCAAGATACATAACTCAGACATCAACATGAACTAGATCTTCACAGGCACGTGAGGCATATTGACAAATTCAGAGTTCTTTCTATTGTCAGTGAAGACCAATTGAACATTTTCTATCAGAGGGTGATTAGAGCAATTAGATTTGTACCCTAGCAGTGAAACAAAGGGAATAGAAATAAATTTAGCCCAGATAGTACTAAAATTTCTGCTGAAATCCGGTGCTATCTGATGGCCCTTCAACCAGTTACATGGTTGGCAACTCTGTGAAGAAAAGTCATGACGATAGTTATGTGTAATTAAGACATTAGGGCCTCATGTTATAGCATTCCTGTCACTGTTTATTCCCATAAAAATAAAGCACAAATAAATAAACAAAGCCTCCCAGCCTTCTTTCATTCTTAGCTATACTCTTCATCTTTTCTCTCTAATAAGCTATACTCTTTTCATAATTTTAACTTAAAAACAATGCTTTGAGAATTATATTTTATCGAAAGAATATTCAGAAAGCAACTAGCATTTAATATGAAAACCTACATTTTCCACAACAAATGCAATAAGGAAATAGGGATGATAAGATGGACCCTTAAAATGTTATATATTTACAGGTTTGAAGACATTTATGTATAGAAGTGTGTGCATGTGTATTTATCCACATATCAACCTGACTATTCTATCTATCTAATCTTCTAGGCCAGGCCTACAGGAATTTATTGCTTCAAGAACTCAAAATACACATAATTTTACTGTGGAGATTATAAGGATTGGCAATGTAAAATATTAGGCTTTAATTTTATATATTCTCATGGGCTTATTATTATGGTAATTACTAACATAATAGTAGATAGAACTTGTTTCTAATAACATTTTTGCTTTTGACAAAAAATGGCCTATCTTCAATTTTAAGTATATTTTAGGTCTCTTTGGGGAATAATCAGCTGCTCTCGTGTACGTGTGTGTGTGTGTGTGTGTGTGTGTGTGTGTGTGTGTGTATAAATTCATAAGAAGGAAGAACTGACAGAAGAAAATTGGAGCGAAAGTATCTGAATATGTTATAGTAGTGACAGCCTCTATCAAAGCAAGATTTAAGAGCAGTAAAACAGCTCCTAGTTTGTCCTACTATTATTGATACTACTCAAATGTATAATCAAGGACATTTTGTAACAGGGTATATGACTTTGGCATTGCTAGTTTGCTGTTTCCATTAATATTTTTAAAGGCTCTTGGATGATGATATGGTATGTTTAAAAAACTACAAATAGAAGATATATCAACAGCTTCAAGTATCACAGCTACTGGGTAGACTACAATAGTGAATACCAACTCTCGAACAACCTTGTCAAATAAACCTTATGAAATGCAGCAGGAATTCACATTTCTATCGGACTATGTCTGCCTCTCCTCCATTTATTTTCTCCTATTTCTGTTTCTGCCTGTCGACTCATTTATGCTTCATAATTTCCAAAAGGACTTGAAGTACTTTACAGAAATACATTTAGTTCAATAAGATAAAGTGTAAATAGAAGAAAATTGACAAGGAGCGGCAGGTGTTTTTTGTTCCAATGGCATCAGCAAACTGATGGTATGAGTCTGAATGTTTGAGTACAGTACATCTGACAAAAGCCTTCTGATCCAATCACGAATTTAAGAAATTAGTCTTCCCCTTGAGAATTGTGTGTTTCAAAGATAAAGTAATAAAATCTAGGCCACAAATATCAAATTTCCTGACTTTTATTTTACTATTCCACTATTAGCAATTATATACATTTCAAACCTTTATTTTCAAAAGGTGACATTGATATTCTTCACCTCTAAAATCAACAACTTAGAAAAATTGTTCTCAGTTTTCCAACCAGATGGCATTGCCACTGTCTTCTTAATGAATATAAAAAGGTACAATGAAGCAGAGTAAAATTGTAAATGTAAACAAAGGGGAAATTTATCGTCCTTGTTATCCTCCTCAGTAAGTATATGTCAATAACAAATATATTTTCTGATGCCTAAAAAAACTCAAAGATTTTCATGATGTTAACTAGAGACATTACTGGATTTAGTTCTGACCTATTTATGAAAACAAAATAAAATATATATCTTCCCTTTTTCAAAATGTAGAATCAATGATTACACTAAGAAAAAAATAATTTATCTTCTTATTACTTCCAACTCTCCTCAATCACATGCCTTCAATGCCTTAGAATAGGCTATTTAACACATTAAATGCTGCCCTCTTATTACATGTACAGAAATGTGTCAGGCAGTATGTGTGATGTAAAGACGCATGTAAAGATCAGCAAAAAGGAATAGCATAAGATGATATTTAGGGAGATCCTCTAAAAGATTATATGAGGTGACCAAATGGATGGTACAGAGAATAATTACTGCTGGAAGAGAAAGAAGGCTTGGAATTTGAGTAAAGATCTTAGCTAGGTTCAGAAAAAGAGGGAAAGAAGAAAACACCAAAAAAAAAAAAAAAAAAAGCCTGGAGGAAAATATGATGTAGATTTGACAACCATTGGGAAAATCATATGAAAATTTTATATAGAGAAGAAAAGTTGGGAAAGTGTTAAAATTATGTAAAGGATGAAATAAATATCTGAAAGATAATTTGGATTTCAGAGACAAACTGTAAAGGCAGAAAATATTCAGGAAAAGACTTTCCACAAATGTTGTAAAGAATGTATTCAAATAACCAACACTCACAGTGAAAATATTAGCTTCCTCTACAAGTTTCCTTTATGTGATTCAGTGGCCTTTATTGTCTGGCATTTTTTTTTTTGGAATTTTTTACAAAATATTAAAACTTTGCATTGCATACTAAACCACCCTTTTGCTCCTAAAATCATTTATTTTGTAAATATGTGTAAGAAAATGACAGCGATAATTTAGTGAGATGGGAGGATGAATTAATTTCCACTGAGTCACCGTCATTCTTCTGATTAATCAGTGTTAACTGTATAGCTGGACAGCCAATTATCTTCAGTGTCTCCATAGTCTAGTTCCTAGATGCCAAACAACTGTGACCATGTCATAGCTTGCCTTACATAAACATAAAACAACATGTTATCGAATGTCTTTTGTGTGGTAGGCTAAATGCATTACCTACAAAACTCATTCAAATCTCACAAAACCCTTTGAAGTAGTTTATTATTGATACCTTCATTTTATAAGAGTAAAGCTAGACCTCAGAGAAGTTAAGTGAATTGTCTAAGTTCACTTAACAGGGAACGGTGGATCCCTGGTTCCCATCTAAACCAAGTTCCCACTCAACAAGGATGTTATTATAGAGTTATTCTGCTTCAACAGTACTCCAGGCACTAAGTTTAAAAAAAGAGAGAGAGGATTTTTTTTTCTTGATTAAAACCATCCTTCCTTCCAAAATATCTATTTCAGAATGTAAACAGTGAAGCATAATTTAATTTTCTAAGTTGTTCAACAACCACTGGGAAATAAATTAAAATAATAAATTAAAATGTTAACTATTCGAATTCACATCATAAATACAAAGACGTGTATAATAAAACTATCAAAAGTAGTCTTACTTAGTTATGAAAAGATGCCTTTCATGCGTATAGTTTATAAAAGTATTTGCATTTTAATTGAGTAACAATTATAGAAAACATTTTCACGTGATCAGAGAGAAAACTCTTCATGAAAATCCATTGACCATAGTAGGACACCATTAATTTCTAGCAGCTCCTTAGCTTTTTATCAGGTTGATCTAAAGTCTCAAGTGTCAGACAGCCCTCTGAAGCACTTCAATTCTGGTAATAACAGGTTGTTTCCTCTGGAGTAACACCTTATTAGTCAATCTGGTTTTCAGTATTGTTAATGTAGGCATTTTCATATCACAAAGGTGTTACCTCTTATTGCTATCAAACTGAGAAGTGTAATGATGGCTTTTTCCCTAGAAAATCAAAGGTACATTATTTTGTCTCTATTTCCCCCCTTTAATCTGTCTTTTGCATATGGTATTTTGAAAATTCCATCAAATAATTTTTATAGAAATTCCCCTCAGTATTGCAACAGATAGTATTTCAAAACCAAGGATCTAATTAAATGGTCCTAGTGATTTGTAATCTCTCACTGGGGAAATTATGTCCCTGTTACATGCACATTTAAATGATTTTGTAGATACTGCTATAAAGACATAGCACATAAGCAAAGCCTGTCATTTACTCTGCAATCTAACCTAAGGATATAAACTCTGAGAAAATAAGTCCTAAGTCCACTGTCTAATTTTTCAAAAGAGATGCACAGACAGCCCCTTAAATGAACTTCAGCTTTGGATTTTGTCTAACTTGTCAATCAGAAAAACAGTTCTGCCCCTACTCAATCATTTTACTAAAAATATGCATAGAGATCAGCATCAGATGGAAAGAAAAAATAACTGTGGCTAAAGATACGTTTGTCCACAGTGGTCTGATGAGGTCAGAATCACATAGCTTCTCTTATTTATAACTAACAGTCTATGTCGCCTCCAGGCACTTCCCAATGAAAATCCTTGCTCCTGGTAACACACTTCAAAGTCAAGCTGCTGGAATGTGCAACTGAAGGAGCAATAAAATATAAATTTATTTAAATGCACAGAGTAAGCAGCAGGTTATCACTGAACACTCTCTACAAAACATTTCAGTTTGTTTTGCTTTTTTTTGAAACACCTAAATGTTAACGGATAATTGATAGTTTCAATTTTTAGTAGAAACGTAAGGCAATTTTTTTTGCTAAAAATATGTTTGAACTCTATGCTTATTTAACATATAGGATGACATATTCTCATAGTTGCAGAATTTCAGTCCTGACTTTTTCTACTATGTCTCTATTGTTTGTTTTACTTTTGTTTTCTAGGTCACATCTTCTTAGGAAGTTATAAACAACTGTCAAAAGTATGCACAATCAAAATCGAGAATCAAATCTTAGTATCAGTGTAACCCATATTTTGCTCAGTTACCATCTTGTCAATTGCTTTTCAGTGAATTTTGCATGAAAGTTTGTTCACTAAACTGATAAAGTAATGACATCAAAGGAATATTTTTCAAAAACAGGTTTTGGCTACATTGACTGTTTCATGAGTGAATCCTCTCATACAAATCTAAGTTACTATATGAAAATATTTTTGGTGATACATTTTAAGCTGCTAGAAACAGCAATGTAGTGAGATCTAGGACTAAATTAATGCAATCAAATCAAGTCAAGTCTATAAGATGACATTACAAATTCCAAAACAATATCAATGCAAATCCAGAGGGACAGTGTTTGGGCTAGCCAGTTCCCTATAAAATAGTATTAGAATATAAATTACTTTCAAAAATTGGAAAAGCGATCAGAAATAAATTTGATGCTACTCAATTTAGATAAATGTTGAGAGGAAAAATAATCACTATGAGAATCCTAAGGGTAAATAAATAGAATGATATGTAGCTTATCACTAAAGAGGTCTGAAGTTAATTCACAGTCTTATATAGGATTTTAAATCCTTTCAACTCACCTTGCTTTTACTCTTGGTCATTTTAGAGAAAAAAATTACACTGTCAAAAATGCATCTATTCACATCAGGCCTAACTCAGAGAAGCAAAAGTGTGTTGTCTAATAGAATCAGTTTTGAAACAGCTATCAAATATACATGACTTAATTTTGTCTATAAATCTTTAAAACGTCGTATAAGGGGAAGTTCCATCATGGACTATATTTAAACTTGTTTTTCAGGTTAAAAAGTAGTCATTTACCTCATGTCACTCAATCCTCTATTTTTTGCAATGTAAGAATATCAATCTGGGGTCATAAAAATGGTCACATTCTAAATCTGAAATAATTTTCTGCCTCTTAATTTACTTGCTGTTCGGTCGAATAACAAGAAACTGTCTATATGAAACTTTTTAGCTTCACAAAACAGCAGTTTTATATGGTTCAACATAATATATCAGCTCCCAAAAATCTTGATCAGAATCTTCCTTAGAGATTCAAGTTTGGAAACAAAAAGAGAGGAAAGGAAGATTTTCTTTACTTTTTTTTTTTTTTTTTTTCCAGTTGCTACATGGCATTTACCATTTGTCCCCAGAGGATGTTTGCCACAGTGGACTCTACTGCTTTCTAAACAGTGAAAGATACCATCAACATTGCTGCTGAAGAATTGGATTCCTTGAAAAAGATACATTGAAGCCCTAACGCCTAGCACATGTGAATGTGACTTTATTTGGAAACAGGGTCTTTGCAGATGTAATCAAGTTGAGGTCATACTGGACTAGAGGCCCCTGATCCAATGTGTGTTGTTATTATAAGAAGAGGAAGCAGAGACAGACACAGAGACACACACAGCAGAAAGCCATGTGGAAATGGAGGCAGAGCCTGGAGTGCTTTATTCACAAGCTAAGGAACTGCCAAGAATTGCTGGCGAACACTAGAAGCTGGAAGAGAAACATAGATTCTCTCTCTGAGTCCCCAAGAAATAATTAATCCTGATGAAACCTTAAGTGTAGTCTTTGCTCTCAAAAACTGTGGGAGAATACATGTCTGTTATTTTAAGCTGACAAATTTGTGTCAATTTGTCCTGGTAGTCCGAGGGAACTAAGGATTCCTTTATGGGAGGTTCCCAACATTTCCCTTTTGCAATACTGCCTCTCACCCACCTAAAGCTGCAAGAACAGGGCAGCACCATCACATGATTATGTCAAATTGGATTTTCTGGAGCCCTCAGTCTATGGAAGCCATTCCACACTTCATCAGGTAAACGATGCTCTTCTCTTCATGTTTTATTATGGCATGAGCACCAAAGAAATACTGCCCCAAAGGTCTCACAGTGCGTCAGCGAAATGAACTCTTCCATGTTTGTTCTTTCATTTTTCCTTGCAGTTCACTCTCTCCTGAGAAATGGGAGGAGCTGGTGGTTGAGCTGAGCAATAGTCACCCTATCATCGGCAGAACTTGCCCTTCCAAGTCTATCTGTGTTTCTCTTGCTCACAAACCAGCATTTATTTCACACAAAAAGATCATGAGAATAAAAGAGTCCAGGGATGAGTCTGAGAGCATGGTGGGGGTGTAGATAAAGAGTTGTCTTCCAGAAATAGGTGTACATCTGAATCCTGCAGTAAATACAGCATAAGCTCACATTATAAATAAACCATCCCTACCAAGATCTGCTAAACTTTTTGTTCATAAATTGTCTTAAGTTCAAGATCTGCTGGGTATCAATGTAGAACTAGCAGAAAATTCAGGCATTTGTTAGGCGGATGTTGGATATACAAAAATGGGAGAAGAGACCAGGCATTGTGGCTCACTCCTGTAATCCCAGCATGCTGGAAGTCCGAGGTGGGTGGATCACTTGAGGTCAGGAGTGCAAGACCAGCCTGGCCAACAATGGTGAAACTCCATCTCTAATAAAAATACAAAAATTAGCCAAGTATGTTGGCATGCACCTGTAGTCCCAGCTACTGGGGAGGCTGAGGCAAGAGAATCGCTTGAACCCGGGAGGTGGAGGCTGAAGTGAGCTGAGATCATTCCACTGCACTCCAGGCTGGGCAACAGAACGAGACTCCATCTCAAAAAACACAAACCACAAAAAAAAAAAAAAAAAAAAAAAAAGAAGAAGAAGAATGTCTTAGGGGAAACAACCAAGAAAGGAAGATAAATTCTAGATTAAATATACAGGGAATTAGAACTATATTTTGCATGGTCGACTACCAGAGTAAAGGAAGATAATGTGGTTTAGTAGAAAAAGGACATAAGCAGCATGGTTTTGCCTCAGCAAAGCTAACAGGATTCTCATAAAACTCAGAATGCCAAATGTACACCAAAATTCAGAAGTTCACAAAGAATGAATACAACCTTAAAAAGTACTTCTCATGTAATAGTGAAAGGTTTTATAATTATATTAAAGATGCTGTGCAATCTTTTGAAGTTTGTGGAAGAAAAAGTATGCTGACAGTCAAAAAGAAGTAACTCAGAGAATAAATGAATTTTTTTAAATTATTATTTTTTGAGAAGGAGTCTCGCTCTGTCACGGAGGCTGGAGTGTACTGGCGACATCTCAGCTCACTGCAACCTCCGCCTCTGGGGTTCCAGTGATTCTCCTGCCTCAGCCTCCTGAGTAGCTGGGATTACAGGTGTGCACCACCACACCCGACTAATTTTTGTATTTTTGGTAGAGATGGGATTTCACCTTGTTGGCCAGGCTGGTCACGAACTCCTGACCTCAAGTGATCCACCTGCCTCGGCCTCCCAAAGTGCTGGGATTACGAAAATAATATGTGGATATTTTCGCCACCATGTGGTCAGATTTGGAAATGCTAGGTATGCATGTGGACAGCCCTCAGGGCATTCCAAGAAATTAAAAGACATCAACATACATCAGTACGCCTAGGTAAGGGTAATCTGGGAATCAGGAAGGAAGTAGAGCAAAGTCTTGCAAACAGGAACTGCTACTGAGACCCAGCTTGAACATGTGTGTATTGGGGCTGCACTAAGTTTAAGAAATTGGCATGGAAAGCCTTTCTAGGGAACCATTTCACACTGACTACCCTGCATCATTGTGAGGCCCAGGCTCACCTTGCTTATTTGAATGATCCCCCTGCTTTGTCTCCAGGAATTAAGTTTTTTGTTTGTTTGTTTTATTTTTGTTTTTGTTTTCTGAGACCGGGTCTGGCTCTGTTGACCAGGCTGGAGTGCAATGGCCTGATCTCGGCTCACTGTAGCCTCAAACCCCTGGGCTCAAGCCAGCCTCCCACCTCATTCTCCTGAGTAGCAGGGACTACAGGTGCATGCCATCACACCCAGCTAAATTTTCCTATTTTTTGTAGAGATGGGGTTTCGCCATGTTGCTCAGGATAGTCTAGAACTCCTGGGCTCAAAGGATCTGCCCACCTCAGCCTCCCAAAGTGGTGGGATTACAGGCGAGAGCCACTGTGCCCTGCCTCTGGGCATTAACTTTTGAGACCCATGACCACACGGAAAACACTACTCATTGGGAAAATGGGTGCTATACTGGCAAAGAGGCGGCCCGTTGATGCTTACCTACCAGCTATGCAAGAAAGTCGAGTTTATTAGAAAGCACACATTTATTAATAAAAAAAACTTGCTGGAGAATAAAATGGTTATGTTAAAGAGAAACAATAATAATAATGGGGCTGCAGGGAACCTATTTGATTCATTTTTAAGAAGATAATAAGTATATAGATTAATAGAATGTAGAGGTTATATTTTACGTAAATATTTTGCATGCCCTTAAGGTCTCTGCCAATGACTGTTTAATAAATGCAATCACTAGGGGCATTAGCAGGAGAGGAACTTGTTTTATGGTAAGTGAAAACAATTAAAGGTAATAAAGAACAAGGCTCTATGGCCATTTCTCTGCCTAAAAATATAAGAAATAAACAGCATTGATATAAAAACCATTAGGCTAATTAAATATGAATATAAGGTAAACATTTTTACTCTTAATCATAAATACGGCCTTATCTAAGAGGAATTAGGTCTGAGTAGCAGTTTAAAAGCTAATGAGTCTTAGCTTTTTCTTTAATGAAGTTTATCCTCTCTAAGACAATCCTGCCTGTGAGGCCACCACTACCAGACTTAATTAGGCCTTCTGGCCATCACAACGCTGAGCAAGAAAAGGCAACAGTTTATTGCACTTTCTAATGAACACTTCATTTCATCATTTTAATTTATTTGAATACCTGAGACATAACTGTACTTAGACAACAAATATATTTGTTCCCATTTCAAAATAGTAAGCAAATTGTCCCACTTTGTCACTGGTACATCCCATTTATCTAATTCTGAGTAGCTTTATTGAGAGATATTAAACAATGGGATCATTGAGATTTTCTTGGGCACAGCATACTATAACACTGGAAAGAACTGTTCATTTACAGCTACCATGTGAAAACAATTCCGTGTCCTCCAAAACAGACGAGATGGGAGGATACTGAGCTTCTCTTCATTAAGGTGCACAACCTGTTTCGCAGCTTTTCAAATGCAGAAGAAATGCATAAAACATGTCCTGTGACTACAGACCATAATTAGCTTGGTACCTAGGCTGTCAGACTTAATAAGTACATAAATAAGTAACATTTATATTAGTATTTTATGGCTATTTCCAAAAAAGGAGAATTAAAAAGAATTCTCTTTATGTTGATTTCCCATGTTTATTTATCTGATGTTATGTGAATGCCTAGAATATACTAACAGGTGAAAGTGGCCTATTAAAGTCCAGTATCTTGTTGTATTGTGAAATATTTTTCAAAAGATCTTAAGAAGTAGTTTCCTTACTGTCAGCCTTATAAGACATATAAGACAAAAGACAAAAGCCTTATTGTCAGGCTTATAAGACAAATTTAAAAAGAAATGGATTCTGTATTTGAATGTGTAGAGAAAATCCTCTCTTCTACTGGGCAATTTCAGTTCTAAAAATAGTAAAATCTGAGAAACATTCATGGCATTGTTCAAAATTTAACAAGATGATTGTTCATTATCAAAGTATTGATGACAATACAGAAAAATGGAAAACAACTTAAAAGTTAAACAGCAGAAAATTGGTTAAATATGTTATGTATATTCATATTATAAGGCAATATTATGTAGCTATTGAAAATAGGTAAATACAGATTAAACCAAAAGAGTAGATTAAAATCTAAATATACAGAATAACCTAAGAACCACCACCAAAAGAAGCCAGAAAAAACTTTTATTCACACAAAAACGAAATATCATAAGAGTATTCACCAAAATGTAAGTAGTGATTAGTCCTAGATGTTGAGGTAGTGTATCAATTGCTTTTAATTTTATTTTTTTCTTACGCTACGCCTTTCCCATGTTTTAAAATTAAAACAATAGTGCTCTGGTAATGAAATAAAGCAATAAGATTATTCTAATTTTGAAAGAGGAATAAAGAGGACTGATATATACAATTCCTAACTCTCCTTCTTATCAATATGTATATGATCACAGAAGATCATAAAGGACCTTTTCAAAGTTTAATTCCCTCAGGTTCTCCTAAACTCACAATACTACATAGAAAATTGAGACCTCACACATAGATAAATATTATCTATTTAATCTCACTTAAGTAAAAAAGGAAAAGAAAAAGTGCTAGTCCTAGTCTAGTTCAAGCAATGAAAGCTGAGCTACATTTAGCAAAATACATCTCCTAGAAGGAAAGTATGAGTTGCAAATCTAAAACGAAAATCACATCAGTATGGTTTATAGGAAGAGATATACGACTAAAAGTAGAAAAATTCCTAAGTGAAGGGTATACGGAAAAGCATACCACATAACAAGAAATGCTTAACATAAACTCAGAAACAACTTTAAAAAAATTCCCCAACAGCAGATTTATGACAAACACAAAATGAAAAGGAAACATAATGTAGTCGGAAATGTTTTAAAGGATAATGTACGCTGTCAGTTGCGCACTTGGTTTTTATCTGGTCATTGAAAATGTCTTTATGTAGGGTTTTCTAACAATGATACATTGAAAATGTTGCTCTGAAATGTTTTTTTTAAATCTATACCTTTTTCTCCTCCTCCTATTTTGGCCATGGATATAACACCTAATTCAAACAGCCACAGCATGATGGTTCTGGATTTTGTCTTTTTAATGATCAATTTAGATTGTTCCATGCTCAATTTAACCATAATAAACCAATCCATCAAATCCTACCTACTCAGTTGCTATGCTCAGACAGGTGATTTAAGTAAAATCAAGTAGTATCTCAGGAGCAGTTACCTGCCAATATTTGAATAATATTGCAGCAGGTCTAGTTCCTAGCCCAGTCACCTACATGGTGACATTTAAAACACATTCAAAAATGTTTCTCCCTGCTAATGTGAGACTGGGATTTTGCTATTTTTCTCAAATATCTTCATCTGTACACCCAATATTGTTGATCTGACATAAACCAACCTAAGCTTCACGATTCCTTTCATGTTACATTTTGTTTGATATTTTAAGTCAAAATTGCCTACAACTTCTACCTCCCTCCACGGAGGGTGGTAAATAAAAAATGGATACATGACAATACAAAAATGAATGTATGACAGCTGCAGCTCTCAGGGGGGCCACACAGACTGATGGGAGAGACAGATATTTACCAATTAACATTAAATAAAGCAAGTGTTAGGGATGCGCATTCTAACAGAAGCGTGTACAAAGTACTCTGAGGAGGAAAAAGGCAAAATGGAGTACAAATTCATCTATCAAGTCTTTCAGGGAACCACAAGAAATGCAACAACAGTGTATGATAAATACTGAGTGAACAAGTGTTAATAAAATCTATGGGAAGCCATTGATTTGGACTGTGCTTCTGTACTACGCCCTAACAGACCAACCCAAAATGGAGTCACTCAGGCTAAGGTCCCATGTCACCAAACCAAAACCAAGCTGTTTACTTGTAAGATGTGACCTTCTAAGAAATCAAGGGAGAGATGAAAGTTAGATTTCCATGCAGGCTTGTTTTACGGAAAAAAAAAAAAAAAAAAAAAAAAAGGAGACTCACAGCAACCAATCCAAAGGGGTCCAGTCAGCCTGAGCTGCTATGCTAAGGGCTTCCTGTGCTTTAACCCATGCAAGGAAAGTAACGTGAAATAACCTGATGCTGACCAGTCCACTTTGTGCACTAGGCTGTTCCCTTGTTCCTGCTCCATCTGCCTTACACAAACTGACTTTTCTATCAGATGCACAGGAGCTCCTGTGTACTTTGTAGACTGGATGCTGCTCAGTTCATGAATCATTAATAAAAGCCAATTAGATCTTTAAAAACTCAGTTTGTTGAAATTTTGTTCTTGGACAGGAGTAAGACCTGTGAGTAAAAGATACGCAGGAAGCAGTCTTTAAGAATACTTGTCGAAGGTCACTCTTCTTGAGCACATCCAAGAAAGGTCCTAAATCTACATCTGGTTATTTTCCTGTATTAGCTTCCCACTTCCTTGTAATTTCAATTTACTAAATGATTCAGAAATTATTTTCCTAAGGAAAATAGAATGTGGAAAACGGCTACCTACAGGATGTTGAAAACACCTAAACTACTAACGAGGTTTCTTTACGATGAGAGTTTTTTAAAAAAATTATATTATCACCAGCATATCTGCAGGAGTTCAAATGTAATATAAATTCAAATTAAAATATTTAAAACCTTATAAGTAAATAATATATGAACTCATGGTATTTTACTCTATTCTCAGTTATCAAAAGAAAAATTTATAAAGAGGGTCCTTAACTTACAATGGTTTGACTTATGGTTTTTTTGTTTTTTTTTTTGACTTTTTGACAATGTGGAAGCTATATGCATTCAGTATCCTCCTTGGTTACAATGAGGTTGATGAAATGTACTTTTGATTTATGCTATTTTCAACTTATAATGGGTTTATCTGCATGTAATCCTATTGCAAATCCAAGAGCATCTATGATCAATATATATTTATAACTATAGCCTTATTGACAAAAGATTTTTAATCTATTGCTTATGTATACAACCTTCAGTTGATACTGATAAGAACATAGCTTAAAAACTCAAGAATTCAAATCCAACATTTTAGCCTTAAATATTATATTTAGATTAAGTATTTTCATGTGTAGCAAATAAAACACTATAAATAATTTCTTCCTTATTTTGAAATAACAACTTTAATTCTCCTTCAGGAAATATAAAACAAAGCAATAAAAATGATCAAAAAATAAATGATGAAGATCACTTAAAGGATAATGGCAAGATCAACTGCAATTTAGGCCATGTTTCAAGGTTCTGAAAAGCTTGATATTTACAAATATTTATCAATCTTTAGTGTTAAATAATCTTGAGTAGGTATTGATTGTTTACAAGTAATCTATATCCTAATATTAGGTTTGAATTTTGCTTGAATAATATATCTGTGAAATGAAGAATCAAATTTTCATTTGTTTAATTTTAAAAAGTTTGAAAGATAAGGATTCTTCTCTAATCCTAAGCATAAGGCCGTAGTTTTAGCTATGGACAACAGGATGAAAATGGAGTTTGTGAGAAAAAATGAGTTTTCCAATCTAAAATTGTGGGGTGAAGATTCAAAAGGGAAAACAATTTAACATCATACATAATTGTCCTGAGTTTCCTAACTTTTGGAATATCAGGAATGCCTCACTCCTATTCCAGAAGCTACCACTCCATTGAAGTCCTAAGAACTCTCTCTCACTTACCTGCCTATGATTTCTTTTCTTTATCAGAGAATTCCCTGAAATAGTGGAAAAGGGTTTCTGAAAAGTAAGTACCTTGTCATGTGTTAGTTTTGACAATGTTTACTGTGGTTATTGAGACACACACAACTGAATAACAAAAGAGCCTTTCTAAAAGTCATCGCTTATGCTTTGACTTGGCATTCAGTGCATCCAAAACCATTCAACAAAAATATTTGTATAGCCTCATCCTCCTCTGCAGATCCATACCTGCCTACTGAACTATTCTGGGAAGAGGCCATGTATAATTTGTACTTCCCAACCTCATTGTTCATGCTATTCTCATACTTTGCAATGCCTTTGGGCTTTGCCATTTCTTTCCTTCCTGACTTTGCCTTTTTTTTTTTTTTTTGACAGAGTCTCACTCTGTTGCCCAGGCTGGAGTGCAGTGGTACAATCTCGGCTCACTGCAACCTCCACCTTATGAGCTCAGCCCCCAGAGTAGCTGGGACTACAGGCATGCACCACCATGCCCGGCTAATTTTTGTATTTTTTGGTAGAAACAGGGTTTCACTATGTTGGCCCAGCTGGTCTCAAGCATCTGACCTCAAGTGATCCACCTTCCTCCACCTCCCAAAGTGCTGGGATTATAGGAGTGAGCCAGTGTGCCCAGCCACAACTGTCTTAGGTACGGAAGTTCTATTCGTACGTCAAAGTCAGGCTTGAAAGATTGCTTTCTTTCTCTAGAACTTTCCTTAGCCTCTTGTTTTTCAGACCAAGTTAACTGCCCCATATCAGTGTTTCCATAGCATTTTCTCATTTCTTATGGCATTTGTTGTACCTATACTTTAATTTTTTCTCTTTATTCTTATCTTTCCTACTCGATCGCTAAAACCTTGAAGGCAGGATGATTTTAATGTCTACATACACCTTACTGAACACCTTTAATATAATAAGCAGTGATATCTGGCAAGTTATTTAGCCTTTTTGTCTCCTTTTTATACTTATGAATAATAAAGGTGTCTACCACAACATATTATTATGAGAATTATATTAAATGAATTGTTGAATATAAGTACAATGCCTGGGAGAGCAAATGCTAAAAAAAAAATTAGTTACTAGTTTAATGACCATATAATGAATATAAGCTTATTTCATGAATCCTTCAAGAAATCTAGCAAAATGTTTTGCATGTAGTAGGTACTCAAATACCGAATTAAATTGATATCTGCAACTATATTCTCTAAACTCTGAAAGCCAAGAGCAAATTTCTTTCAGCAGCAAAATTATTAGGGAATTCTGAAGTTCAAAAATCCTCTTCCGGGGCTGATACACTTTCATAAATTACGTGTATGAAATGTTAAGTTTCAGTAGCATAAACCCAGCCTCTGCTTGATATTGCCTTTTGTGGATAAATAAGTGAAACTTGGGGCCTGAGATCCCAGTTGGATATAAAAGCAAGGCGTAGGTAGAAAAAACACATAGAAGTTTAATATTATAGATCTTCCATCCTCCCACCGTGCTGGTCATTTCTAACTCCAGGCAGGCAGGATTCCAGTCACTGGCAACAGGAAGTCGTCACTGACTAGGCAGCAGGGAGCTGGCAGCTAACCTGCGCCCTCTAAAGGAGAGGGAGCTTCACCACACATTTGTGGGCTGCAGAAAAAACCAGCTCTTCTTTAAATCTGTGGATAATGTCACTGTATTTGTTTTGGCACAAACACACTGAGAAAACAAATAACTTTGGTGGACTTTAGATGTGATTCTCAGTTTCATATCTACCTGGCAATAATGAATTCTTTTACCTTGTAATAGTGTAGTACGTGATTATATACATTAAACCTTAAAATTACCCATCAGAAAGAAATACTGTAAAATCTGAAGAGGCTATGTGTAGGTTTTAATCTTATATGGTCCATTAACAACAAAGCAGTCAGAATTTTCTTTTTTGTATATATTTATACATTTAATCTCCTTGCCAACTCTAGCTATTTTCTTTATCTTTGTGTAAAATCAATGGAAATAATAATAGTAGCTAAACAAACTTTGGAAGACTAATACTCATTCTCACAGTGAAGGTATACATCTTAAGGTGAATTTAAGAGAAGCAGTTTGAATAGTATGAAGATGGAGAGAAGCAGAAGGCTTCCAGTATATCACAGAGAGACACAAGAAATATTTTTAAACCTTTTCTTTAATAATTCAAACCTAGCCAAAGAAGGTTGTACTCTCTGTTTCTTTGTGGACTGAGAGGTGTTTGGGCATTGGCGTCAAATTGGTTCTTTCCCAAGGGAAGCTTATGAGTGGGGTAAAAAACAAATGGAATCAAATAGAAGGGAGAAAACTATTCTCTTGCATTTATTATAAAAATAAGTGTAACATTATATAGTATACAATACAAAATGATACAAATGAGTTTTAGCACCTGTTAAAGAAAGTTTATGGGAGTCCATTGTTTTGGACCAGCCTCCTGCCCTAGGCCCCAGCAGACCAGATCAAACTAGAGTGGAGTCACATACGCTAAGTGTCACCTACTCAAATTGAATTTTGAAACTGCCCAGTTTTCCAAAAAAACAGGAGAGTCCAGTCGAACTTTGTCAGCATAATAAGGAAGTCCCTCTCTGATTTTAACTCCATAAGAGAAGTCACTTTGAAATGATTAATCTGCTTTTTATTCACCATTTCTGCCTTCTTCAGACCTTTCCTGCCTATGAAACCAACCTCCTCGGCTCAGCTCATCTGAACATTTATTTTACTTTATAAAATGATGTGTTGCCTGATTCTAGAACCTCTGAAAACCATTAGATATTTAAACTAAATTTGTTGTTATTTTGCCTTTGACACATCTAAATGTTTAAATATCTAGAATGAAAAGTGGTAAAATATTTTTAAATATAAGTATAATATAAGAATATAAGAATATGTTTAGTAAGATTTTCAAGGGGCATTGTGAATATGACAGAGCTCTTAATTTAAACTATGAAGTAGTTTTTTTAACAGATTGTACAAGGTAAGACATGTTTTAGAATTGTTATCTTAAAATAACATGTTGGTATCATTATTATCTAGTTTTAATGGGTAAGTTTATGAGTAATAGTTTCATGCACTTCTACATTTTCAAAATTTTGACTAGAGCACACTTTGACTTTATAATGAGAAAAGACTTATTAAACAAATAAGGCCAAATGCATGCAATCAATAAACAAATATTAACAGAGAAGTAGCTTCAATTCGGATCTGTGTTTTTATACGTTCTGCTTTAAATTTATAATTTATCTTCCAACTTCTTTCTATAGATCATAATTGCATTGATAGTTGCTGCTGGCATTTTAAATTTAAAGGTCCCATTTTTTTAGAATAAGAGAAACTCCAAACCTCAGCATCACAAAATATAACCATGTAACAAACGTGCACATTAACCCCCTGAATCTAAAATAAAAGTAGAAATTCAAAAACATAAGCTAATTGAATATTAACATTTATCTCTTTTTTTTTGCTTTAAGTTAAAGGTTGAAAAATAGTAAATTTGAAAGCTGACATAATTCAATTACACATGTTTTATATGGCATTCTTTTTAATAAAAGTGATTTCAGGAAAAAAAAAAAAGAGAGAGAAACTAGACAAGACTCATCAGCAGTAACAGCCTGAATGCAGGAGATTCAGAGTTTTACACTGTCAAACAAGAGAGTCCACGCAAAGTATCAGAGGCCAAAAGTATGTGCTCATATGCATTTAGTTTGCAGACACAGAGACAGCCTCTGGAGCATGGAAAAATAAAACATATAATAAAAGTCTATGTCCACCTAATAGTTAATTGCAAAATCCTCTATAACTAACCCCACATCACTCTTGAAAATTAGCTACCATCTAAAGTACCAAAATTGCAAAGAAGGCAAAGAATAAACTAGTGTCACCTGTTCCATTCCCATCTCTCTACATGCTCAAATCATGAGTCTTCTTTTCTTTTCTTTTCTTTTTTTTTTTTTTTTTTTTTTTGATAGGGGCTCACTCCGTCACCCAGGCTGGAGTGTGGTGGCGCAGTCACAGCTCTTCAGGCAGCCTTGACGTCTCATGCTCAGATGATTCCCCCACCTCAGTCTCCCAAGTAGCTGAGACTACAGGTTCGTGCCACCATGCCAGGCAATTTTTTGTTTGTTTGTTTTTTGATATAAACAGGGTTTTGCCATGTTGGCCAGGCTGGTCTCAAACTTCTGGGCTCAAGCAATCTTATAATTGTAATCTTGTAATACCCCCCAAAATGTTGGTATTATAGGCATGAGCCACTCTGCACCAGGTTCTTCATTTCTAAGAAGCTAAGTGGTTTCTGGCAGAAACAGAATAAAAATGGGCTACCTGGCATGGTGACTTTTCTACACTATCTCATAACTTTCTTCTTCCTTAACGCTATACATTCCACAATTCAGCTGGCTTTCTTTGGCTTCTATTTTTCAGTAAACAAAGACAATTTATTACATAATTTGTTTTGAAATTTGGGTTGTGAAAAATGTTTTACATTTGAACGAAGATATCAAATGACAAGAAAACAAGCTCTTAGCACTTGGGATTCAGCAGTGCTCTGCCCTGTGTTCAGCGACTTTGTGTACTCAGTTATTTACAGATCCAAGTATACGCTCACTTAGTATTAAAAAATGGAGGAAGAGACAGCCAAATATAGAAGATTCTTATGCAGCACTATGGTAATTTGACAAATTTTCCACATTAAAATGATAGTTATATTCTAATTTAAGGAGAGTGAAATTGAGACTGAAAACTGGTTCCTTATTTCAGATGCATAGGGCAACGTACCTCAAGAAATATGCCTCTGCCTAGTTACACGGAGACGTGTGCTTTAGGAAACAAAGTGTTCACCCTCATGTTGCTATAGCTACACTTGTGTACCTGTAAGAATTCTGCAAAAATGAATCCCATTATATTGAAGAACAAAACACCAGAGACATTTCACTTGACAGAAAATTTAAATATATCTCCTTACAGAATATGCCTCACTTTTAGTTACGTGACCTGTTACTGTAGTAGTTCCATTCATTATATATGCATAAATTTTAAGACTATTGCTATTTGCACAGTACAAAAGAAATATTTGCATGCTGGGACATAATGAGAATCCATCACAATGAAAAGTTTCATAGTTTATGGGAAAATGTTTAGTTTTAATATGCTTGGTTCTTCAATTTGGGAATATGCCAAATTCTTTTGTAAACTCCTGTAAATTAGAAAGATCTTCCCCACTCCCTCATCAAATGCTTCTGGACCATAGGCTTCACCTCTGTTGCTTGTCATGGCAAAAAAAAAAAAAAAAAAAGTTGATAGAATAAAAGGGAAATGGAGATTCTTCTTTTTCTAAAATAGCAAGGCTTATGAAAAACTAGCATTAGTTCAAGCCAGAACCAAAAATCACAGTTCACTTATAAGCACTAATATTATTTACGCTACTATCTTACTGTTAATCATGTTATAAGGAACAGACCTATGAGACATACTGTTTCTACTTTTTTCCATTATCTCATTTTCAATGAATTCCTTTAAACTTTTTCTTCTGATACAGTCTAGAGGCAGCATCATGCTGTCTTTAGGATCATAATCCCTTATGTCTGAGACCTGGGCTTGAAGCCTTGACAATGTTCTTTATTAGTTGTCCAACTCTTCTACTAAATGGTGCTAATCATAGAATCTACACCATATATTGGTTGTGAGGTTAAATGAGAACTCTTACCCCAGTGCTGAACCCAGTAAGTTATCTGTGTGAGTTCAATATTATCATTGGTAATTTTGCAGGAGCAAACATAATAGCAATTATAATGACTATGGCACACTGTACTACCAGATAGCTGGTAAGCAGAATAGATAAATCTTATCAATCACTGTGACTTGAGCTATTAGTAGCCCAAAACTTAAATACAGTGCTTTTGTCCCCATACTTCATGTTAGCATTAACTCTCAAGCAAAGACATTTAGTCATTTAAAAACATTTTTTCAAGACACATACATTGTATATGTTTTTTTAACCTAGAGGTCTTTACTAGAACACTGATCCTGAGGACAACATCGTAGTAATAATTATGCTCGGAAATTCATTCACTTGCAGATACTTACAACCCTGTATCAGAGTTGAAGTGGCAAACCAAAGACAACCTGTGCTCTAACAAACACTCAAATATTACCTCTATTTAGATCTAAATTTATGTGTACGTCATAGTCATATCTATACCTATATGTATAGAACTATAACTTACAGGTAGTACTTGAAAAATTATAATGAATCAATAAATCCTACATTTTTTGCAGATTTATCATGTTATCTAGACAAAATCCTTCTAAAAACATTAAAGCAAAACCACCTTCTCAGCCATTACACAACAGAACTACCTCTCCATCCCGTTTGCCAGATAAGATTCTATTTTCTTTCATGTTTACCGTTCTAGCGGGGACACCCCCAATTCCACTCTGGTCTGTATCAAACGCTTTTAATGCCACATGCCAGCACATAATTTCCACTTATTTTAGTGTTGAGTTTTCCTGCCTTCATTTTATTTTATTTTATTTTATTGAGATGGAGTCTCGCTCTCTTGCCCAGGCTGGAGTGCAATGGCATGATCTCAGCTCACTGCAACCTCCACTTACCGGGTTCAAACAGTTCTGATTCTCCCACCTCAGCCTCCCAGGTGGCTGGGACCGCAGGTGTGTGCCACCATGCCTGGCTAATATTTTTGTGTGGTTAGTAGAGACAGGCTTTCACCATGTTGGCCAGGCTGGTCTCAAACTCCTGACCTCAAGTGATCTGCCCACCTCGGCCTCCCAGAGTGCTGCAATTACAGGCGTGAGACACTGCACCAGGCCCTGGCTTCATGATTACTTACCTCCCCTTTCATGATGCCCAATCTCAAGAGGTGCCCCTCTGCAAACAGTTATCTGCCTTTGAGACATCACGGCAGTAGACTACCCATCCTCGGCCTCTATTAAATTATCTGGTTATATTTAGTGACAAAAGTGAGACAATTCTTTCCCCTGTTATCCATGCAGCATATCCTGGGAAAACACAGTCATGAATCAGTCTCTTACATAAATATACTTAAGATTTTTACTGTTCTCTAGATTGGAACTCCTCAGTGTTTAATTCATATGCAAATCACATGAGGAAACTGATAAAAGGTAGATTCAGATTCCCTAGGCCTGGGGTGGGACTTGAGAATTCAGATGATCCTGATGAGGCTGTTCCAAGGTCCACGCTTTATCAAACCAGGAGCTAAAGTGATCCTAATACTATCCTTTATTTTGATAACTGTCATTTCATTCAACTTTATTAATGCAAAATTTGGCCTATTCTTCTATAATTTTTGTCCCATAAATTCTAGCCTTCCATAATTGAATGTTTAATAGGACACAGGCTACTTTCTGGAAGTTTAACATTGTAAAGGGCATGCATATCTTCTGGCAGAGACTTTTATGAATCTTTTCCACAATATTTCAAACAGTTATCTAAACACTGGGCATGCACATACACATGAACAGTGACAGGAGCTGGAGACTTTATTGTGTCTCTCATAATCCTCATCAAAAGGATATTCTAGGACATTATCAGATAACATTGGTAAAATAAAATGATATATGAGAGCGTTTTAAATTTATTTTTTACTTTCCATTTTTTGGGAGGGTGTAGGGTGGATGAAGATACAACAAAGTTTCAAGTCTCTCAACTACAGGAGATGGTAACGATGCCTGAAGTCTCTCACTTTATTCATACAAAAACTCTTACATACAATAAGATGAGGTGTTTTTTTGTGGTGGAGTATGTTGTTAGTGATGTAATGATTCATGATAATTCTTTCCATCATTCTTAGCCAAAGAGAGCCTGGGACAAAGTTGGGTTTAAATCTTAAATCTTAGTTCTGCCACTAACTAGCTTTGTGACCTACAGCTCAATCTTAGGAAACGTCTGACACTTAATATTCATTTGATTATTCATTACTAATACAGCTCATACTGGTATATTACAGAGAACTTTGAAATTATAGTTGTGGACATGACCATATGGCAAGAATGAGGTAAGGGTGGATGGCTGCCTTGGAGCACGCAAGAGCAGGGATGCTAGGAGTTTTACAGAGCCTTCAATTTTCCCACTGGTCCCTTTCTTACATTTCCAAGATTTTCCTCATGTTATTGATCTAAACCTGCACAGGGATAAAAAAAGTTATAGAACATAACTAAGATCAGTGAAGAAATTAGCTACTAGAAAATAGCAACAAGAATCAGAAGTCCTCAAGTTCATAAATTGACAGAAAATTTGATGTCCATAAAGTTTATGTTGACCTAAATAAGGGCAAAAATATATTCTGAATATTTCAGCTAAATGTATCCATCTAATTATTTCTTAGATATTCCTAAAAAAGATTTCAGTCACATTGTCTTGAAAATTGCGTAAGCAACACACATCCTTACTATCTGCATTTTCAATTGAATTAAATAAAGAATAACCTATTCTACTTAAATTTATAAACAGTGAAAAACAGTGTTAAAATTAAACACAATTTTGTTTTAATTGTGTACACTGATAAATGGTCAAGGAAATTTTAAACATATATACATTTAATTGCAGTATAATATTTCCAACTATGAATCAAATGAATATCCAGAATTTGCTCATTAATGAAATTTACAGGCTTCAGGTTCATTAGTATGATCTTGAGGAAATTTCACAGGACTGCAGCGCCATCATTACATTGTTCCATTATACCTCTTAGAATGCAACCATTTTCATTTAGGACACAGGAGATAGTGAGTCAAATGTGATGGCACATTTATTTGATGTTATGGCATAAACGTATTATTTACATTTGATTACTTTGCCAACAAACTTATTATATAGTTATTTCATGTATTTATTTTTCGGGATTGTCTAATGGGGTTTTAAGATTTCTTCCTGATTTGAGAGATATAACTTGCTGTTTATTCTGGAGAATTAAAATATGCAAATGAATTCTTAAGAGATATATTTATAATTTAATTTTATTCAACAGTCAAATAATACAAATGTAGCAATATTACTTTCTAAATCTATGGGGATGCATAATGCAAAATTATAAATAACTTAAACCATATGGAATATGTTTGAATAAAATTTTTACTGCTGATTCCTCCTATATTTAATTACTAGGTTTATTATGTATTTTTCCTCCAGGTACCAGATACTTTAAATAACAAATGCTATTTTTATGGTACATTATCATATCATTTAGAATATGAACTGATTATACATACTAAGTTGAGTTACACATACTTCTCACCCCTAATGCTGATTTGGATATATTTCTGTACTGGAAGCTATAGGAAGGCTGAAGCACCAGCTAACATTTATATAACAACAGAAAAACCCAAATAAAAAACATTTGGATCTGAACTAAAGTGAATGCATCTGATGAAATCTAAATTGCAATGGCATAACATTATCTAGTAATGTTTCCATAAAAGAACTGATGCTAGAATCCAAATTTACCTTACAGATATCACAAAAGTTAAGTGGTGTTACTAAAATTTGATTCTTAGGACGTTTCTACAGGAGGCAAGTGTATTCAAATGTTCTGTGCGATTTGCCTCAAGATGTCTTTTTCAGTAATGATCATTTATAAGGCTTGTAATGAAACACAGAGAGTGAGAGAACACATGGTTATGTGGGTGTTAGGAGGTTAAACGTAAATTCCGGGCCCTGGAACCAATTTCTTGAAAAAGGCTTCCCCCATCACCTCATCCTAGTTCAAAACAATTAATTGCACTTCAAAATTTTAAGGAACAAGTTAAATAAGAACAAGGACTGGCGTTTCACTGCTATGGCCAAGGAGTTAATTATTCCTAATTATATGAAATCATTTCCAAGTATATTGCTTACAATTCTTGATTTACTAGGGTTGGGAAGTTTGGGGGAGTAACTAGGTGAGGTCTTAGCTACATCTTTGTTGTACCTATGGGCTTACCTTATGCGAGTGCTTTCCTTGCTTGAGACTGTTTGTTAACAAGAATAGACTCTAAAGAAATAGCACAGGCTGGGCACGGTGCCTCATGCCTGTAATCCCAGCACTTTGGGAGGCCAAGGCGGGTGGATTTGAGGTCAGGAGTTCGAGACCAGCCTGGCCAATATGGTGAAACCCCATCTCTACTAAAAATACAAAAATTAGCCGGGCATGGTGGCAGGTGCCTATAATCCTAGCTACTTGGGAAGCTGAGGCAGGGAAATTGCTTGAACCCGGGAGGCAGAGGTTGCAGTGAGCCAAGATCACGCCACTGCACTCCAGTCTGGGTGATAGAGCAAGACTCCATCTGGGAAAAAAAAAAAAAAAGCAGAGAAGCTGTCCGGATTGTGTGGGAGAATAGAACAACACATTTCATTCAGAGTGATACTGGAAAGCAGAAATTCAAATATATATGGGTCCTGGCCTTTTTCAGGTGTTCTAAAATTCCTTTGGGCTTTCTGTTTTGTGAAATGATTCTTGGACTCAATTCTCCACATATGTTCCATTTACTGGTCATTAAAAATGATTTGAGATACAGAGCAATAACAATCAATTAACTACAGGCACAAAACACACAGGGATCTCACAAACAATACTGAGTGAACAGAAGCAAGACTCAAAAAAGTACTAATTGTATGATTCAACTTATATTAGTTGAAAACTGAGGAAACTAATCTATGGTGTTAGAATTGAGGATGGTGGTTACACTTAAGAAGGAGTAGGGAGAAAGGGAGGAATAGTAGATGACAGGGACTTTCTCTAGTGTGGATTGAGTTGCTGATTACATGAGTAGCTTTAGTCTGTGAAAATTCTTTGAATTCAACACCTATTATTTGTGAGCAAGTTGTACTTTAATAAAAGTTGATTTAAAATGATTTGAGGCAATCAGAGAGGGAAGACATTTATATGGTCTATAGTGGTATTTACATTGTGTAAATTGTGTGAAATGAGTAATGTCAACCTGTTTACAGTGACCAGATTAATTCATTTAGAAATAATAAGGCTGGGCAAGGTGGCTCACACCTGTAATCCCAGCATTTGGGAGGCTGAAGCAGTCAGATCACGAGGTCAGGAGATCGAGACCATCCTGGCTAACACGGCGAAACACTGCCTCTACTAAAAATACAAAAAATTAGCCAGGGGTGGTAGCAGGTGCCTGTAGTCTCAGCTACTCAGAAGGCTGAGGCAGGAGAATGGCGTGAACCCGGGAGGCAGAGCTTGCAGTGAGCCAAGATTGTGCCACTGGACTCCAGCCCGGGCGATAGAGCGAGACTCCGTCTCACAAAAAATAAATAAATA
This sequence comes from Symphalangus syndactylus, assembly GCF_028878055.3. Taxonomy (NCBI): domain Eukaryota; kingdom Metazoa; phylum Chordata; class Mammalia; order Primates; family Hylobatidae; genus Symphalangus; species Symphalangus syndactylus. The sequence continues at coordinate 153,626,654 of NC_072426.2, read as the reverse complement.
AATAAATAAAATGAGGAAATAGACCAATTTTATATTTAAAGAAATCTGTAATCATAAACCAGGTTCACTGCTGAAATGAAGTACTGTTCTCATAATGATAGATTTCAATTTTGTTTGAAATAAAAAAATGAATAATGATTTTCAACTTCTGTTTTTTGGTGGTGGTGGTTCGTTTTTTGAGACAGAGCTTCGCTCCTGTCACCCAGGCTGGAGTGCAATGGCGCGATCTCAGCTCACTGCAATCTCTGCCACCTGCGCTCAAGGGATTCTCCTACCTCAGTCCCTCAAGTAGCTGGGATTATAGGCATCCGCCACCACGCCCGGCTAATTTTTGTTTTTTGTTTTTGTTTTTGTTTTTGTTTAGTAGAGAAGAGGTTTCTCTATGTGGGTCAGGCTGGTCTCCAACTCTTGACCTCAGGTGATCCACCCGCCTTGGCCTTCCAAAGCGCTGGGATTACAGGCATGAGCCACCGCTCCTGGCCTAATTTTTTACCTCTGAACACCCTATGGATAATAAAATCCATTTCCTCATTTAAGTTATCCGAGTTTATCAAGAAATTGCACAAATACTTATAGTCAGGTATGTGTCACATGCTTTGCAAATATCCAATTCTACTTTCAAAAAAAATAAAGAACTTTAAAAATATTCCTATTTGACAAAAAGGAGGAAATGAGACTCAGAAGAGAAGTATCTTCTCTGAGATCAAATTACCAGTAAGAATAAGAGCTCTAACATTAATCTTGGATTTTCATGCATGACACCAGTGGTTCTCAACTCCCTGTGTAACAGAATGAGACCACTGTGCAGCAGTGGGCTTGTTCAACACAGACTGCGGCAATCCACTCTCGGGCCTTCTGGTTCAGTGGGTGTGGACTGGGGCCCAGGAACATGCATTTCAAACAAGTTCCCAGGTGACACTGCTGGGGCTGGTGGAGACACTTTAGGACCACTGTGCTACCCCCAGGCTGTCGGTGGTTTCTCTCCCTTACTTGCCTGTGCCCACCTTGAGGTTTAGAGCCTGGTCTCTTTTACTAGGTATCACTCTATTCCCAGAGCCTAACAGAGTGTTTGGGATATAGGAGGCATCCAATCAATACATAGGAATAAGTAGATGATTGAAGAAAGTCTTCTTTTTTTTTTCTTTCTTTTTTTTTTTGAGACACAGTCTCGCTCTGTCATACAGGCTGGAGTGCAGCGGTATGATCACAGCTCGCTGCAACCTCCACCTCCCAGGCTCAAGTGATTACCCTGCCTCAGTCTCCCGAGTAGCTGGGATTACATGCATGCACCACCTGCCCAGCTAATTTTTGTGTTTTTAGTAGAGATGGGGCTTCACCATGTTGGCCACGTTGCTCTCGAACTCCTGACCTCAAGTGATCCGCCTGCCTCGGCCTCCCAAAGTGCTAGGATTATAGGCATGATCCACTGTGCGCGGCTGTAAAGAAAGTCTTTATAAGGTACTTGGAATGGCTCAGCTCCTCTTTGAATCCAATTAAACATTAATTGCTGTGATAGAATTCCAGAAGGTGAAGTGAACTTCCTCATTTCACAGATGAGGAACTGAGTTCCAGAGACCACAAGTGAACTGCCTGAGGATCAGGAAGCCAAGACAAGAACAGCTGCCTGTTAGTATTTTCCTTCTTTAAAAGAATACAGCTTATTAAGCTGTCTAGGGAAACTACGGGAACATCAGACAATAAACCATTTATCTTAGTGTTTTATCTGTTTCAAACTGAGATGTGGGAAATACAAGAATTCAAATGTGTGTGCTCAACACAGATTTCATGCCTATGATGCACCAGGCACAGTGCAGAGCGTAAGAGATTTGTAAAGCACAGTCCCTTCCATCAAAATTGTACCGTCTAGTTAGGGAGATGAAATTCACACATGAATCCCACACAGCCATACCAGTCAGCATAAATTGAAAGTAGTGCGGTGCTTGTTACGCATCCGCTAGCACCGACAGAAGAGTGCTCTTTAGAGATGATAAAGCTTCAAGAAGAGGTGGAGTTTGAGCAAGGCCTAAAAAAATTTGAACTGGCAGGAGAAGAGGAGGTTGGAGAGTAAAATAGCTTAATTTAAGTGCACATCATAGTACATAAAACAGATGTGGAAATGTGCGTATTGAAGTTGGGGATAAGGACATTTGGGAATAAGTGAAATGATAACAGGGTACATTGACAGACTTTCAGAAAAAGTTAGAAACCACTGAATATTGCGGAATGACTGCGGTTACTAGGGCAGGCTAGTGACACAGGAAAAGGGAAAGGGAGGCTGAGACTTTCTCTACTCACACCTTACGTGGTCCACCCTTCCACCCGCCCCAGGATCCACTGCAGGCAAAACTATTCCCCGAGAAAATGCACCCAAGCCTGAGACGCTTCCGCAGTGTTTATCTCAACTTACCTATGACATGGATATAACGACAAATAGGACTCTTGGCTCATATAATCTAAGATTCCCAGATTTATTTATCTGCATATGAAGAATGCACAGTTTATTTTGTAGCCACTGCCTGTGTTTCTCTGTTTCTAAGAGGATGACTCCTCTACCTACCCCTTGTTTGCCATGAACCCGTGCCACGCAACCACGCTCTTACCCTCTCCCCCACCAACAACCACAATTCTTTCATGTGAACTGCTATTTTTTTTTTTTTCGGTCTTAAGACCAAACAACAACAACAATTAAAAAAATAATTTCTTTGGTCTGCGGTTAGATTGTAAATCAAAACCGCCATTCCTGAAGTTATGTGAACCTCAGTGCAAAAGGCTTCCTGAAATTGTTCCCAGAGAAATTCCCTAACTAGCCTTTCATCTGTCTTTTTGTACATCAACCATATTCAGCCATTTGTGTCTGCAATCCAACTAGCCCATCTGCTCCTGTTTTTAATAATTTTCTAGCACATTGCTTAGTTCAGCAGCCCCTCCAATCTCAATGAGGCCATTCTGACTCAATTGTTTTTCTCTTTTTTCTCCTACAGAAGTTTGTATTTTGCTTTGAAAGGCCACTTTCTCACTCAAGAGCATCCAACTCCCTATAGGGACTCCTCACCTTACACACAGTCCTGTGATTAGGATATTGTTGTCTCATCTTCAGACTGAATGCATTGTTCAGGATTTGTTTATTTTATAGGATAAATTCCACGTGTCACTCAGCAACAACCTTCGTATTGCTATAGTCTCCTTCCAGCTAAGGATATTCTTAAATCTACATGTGGATTCCAGGGAATATTTGAGTACTTTTTAAAATGTGATTTTACAAGGATTAGTGGATCATAATACAGATCAAATTTGGAAATGATTCTCACAAAAGACCACATAGAGAGGTTATTTCTGAGAGTGTTGATCCATGCAGCATTGTAAATGCTTTCTGCCAGCATTTGGTTGTTCTAATAATACAGTTATTGTTTATTGTCACAGGTTTTTAAAAATCTATAAATATATTTTTAATTATGTAGAAATATTATACCATATGTAGCTAGCTGTCACTCTTCCTGCATGTATATGTTAAAGAAGCAGTTGAAAATTGAATATTTAGCTTGGATATCATGTGAGTTTAATCATGAGAGTTTAACACAAAAACAAAAGGCAACTAACCAGGGGGAAAAAAAACCCGCTTCAATCCCTTTATTGTAAATCACAAGTGAATGAATCTATTATAAATTCAGTCTTTATCTTGCTAATTAAAAAAAAAGAAATCATTAATCCTAGGCTACTAAGTGAATTCACCAAATTGTAACAGAAAACCAAGTATAAAAACTGACCAAGCATTAAGAGATACTCTGAAAGCATTATCTATATTGCCCAAATCTCTGCATTTGTAAAGTTTATTCATTAATCCTATTAGTTTCTGATTATGGGCTGTTAAAATAAGAAGTAATATATTACTATAATAAATGTTTGATGTTAGTAACCAATAATTATTTCCAAAGACATTTTAATTAACCAGTAGTTTTATAAACCACAAGGCAAGACAAATTAAATACTACTTTAGTAAAGAAAATATTTCTTTAAGTGCTCATTTTTTACAAGAAAGTAAATCATCAAAAGCAACTGAAAATGGACTTCTCAATTTTAAATTAGTAGCCAATAGAATTGAAAATATGTAGTATTTTCATTATTTTCTGAATACACTTGTTAAGTCCCTAGGGTACTGCCTCACTTTCAGATTTCTGAATGTCTACCAGAATGAGACACTCTTGTGCTGAAAACCCACTGGAGAATTATTCTCCATACAGGATAGCATTCGGATTGTTTCATTCGGATGTAAATGTGTATACATTTCCTCTGCATCCTTGCCTTCAGGGAAGCTTTATTTTGGCATAACAAATGTTTGAAAATATTTCCTAATAGCATACAGCTTTTATTCTAGCTATGGGCAACTGTATAGGAAAGATAGTTTAACTGGTTAAAAAAAAACAAACCCTTTCAGACTCTATTGTCAAACACACATTAGGCGAAAAGCATGAAAAATGCCATTTAAAGGCATGCTCAGGGGATAACTGCAAGCTTGCTTTCCCCTGACACAATCAACTACTCTTTCTCTTTCTATGTGTATGTGTGTGTTTATATAATATATATAGCTCCTCCTCTGCAAGAAAGATGCTATCAAAAAGGGGTGGGGAGTCTCAGAAATCATTCGCAGTGTGGATTTACCAACATGGTTTCAGTTTATGTCTTCCCCAAGGCAATAAGCCTGTGCAGATGTTGAGGAAACCAGCTTCCTACAGTGTTTGAAACACAAATCATTAACTTGTTACCAGTCTACATGGGAAGTCAGAATACAAAACAGCTAAAATATGTTAACTTAGATGCAGTCAAGCTTGTTCCCATTCATTTGAACTACTGAGAAGTCAGTACAAAATCCACAAACTTCCTATGCCTTGGAGGGTTGCTTTATTCTCTGAAGAATACACTACTGTGTCTGAATACATTCTCCAGATAGTTCTACAATCCAACAATTTGATAGACACATTCACAGTGAGAAGAAAATATAACAATTCAATATTAAAAAACAAGAAACACAAAATCTTTTTGGACAGAACCTAATAAAAGATGTCATTGTTCAACTCATTACTCAGATAATGTGGTAAACATTTCTAATGCCTCACCACCATTGAAGCGACTCAGCCCACTCAGGCTAAATTCATTCAGGTAACTATTATTTGTTAAGTGCCTATTATTTTCTAGATAACTCAAGTTCAAACAACATGAGTTTTCATGAGCATAAAAATAAAAACTCTCTTATATTCTAGTTTGCAGAAAGAAGTAGTAAAATAAAATAAGTAAAACCTATAGAATTGGTGATAAGTAAAACTTAAAAGAGAAATAGAGTGGGGAGAAATAGTGTTGAATAGTGTGAAATAGCGTTGAAACAGTGTTTTCAACGGGCAGGCCTCACTGAGATGGTGGAATTTGAGAACAGATCTCACTGAGAAATAAGCCAAAGGGATATCTGGGGAAGAATATTCCAGGAAGAGGGAAGAGACTGGGTGAAATTCTTGAGACTGAACAACAGCACCCCACTTACCTTCTATACAGCTTATTTAACCACTGAACATTAGAGTTCTTAGAACTAGTATAGCATAAGGTAGTTGTGGTGGTTAAAGGAAGAATACCTTAAAGAACTTTGCCCAGAACCTGGAAAGTAACTCATTACATTTTAGAAATTGTCATAAGCTGATAATATGCTAAAATTACTTATTCTTCCAATCTTCCCCAGAGACATTATCAATGTCCACAGCCACTTATCAAGCAACTGAGACATGTGCTAGGGAAACCACAGCATGACAAATGTGTCCTGAATTCTAGGATTTCTGCTCTATGAATACGACAACAAATGCATGCATGACCAATGCACATATGACAGAAAGGCAAAGTTAGAATATTAAGAAATTGGGGGCCTGGTACGGTGGCTCACTCCTGTAATCCCAGCACTTTGGGAGGCCGAGGCAGGCAGATCACGAGGTCAGGAGATCAAGACCATCCTGGCTAACGTGATGAAACCCTAAAAATACAAGAAAATTAGCTGGGCGTGGTGGCAGGCGCCTGTAGTCCCAGGCTGAGGCAGGAGAATCGCATGAAGCTGGGAGGCGGAGCTTGCAATGAGCCGAGATCACGCCACTGCACACCAGCCTGGGCAACAGAGCAAGACTCCGTCTTAAAAAAAAAAAAAAAGAAAGAGAGAAACTGGGGCTGGGTGCAGTGGCTCACACCTGTAATCCCAGCACTTTCAGAGGCTGAGGCAGGCAGATCCCCTGAGGTCAGGAGTTCAATATCAGCCTGGCCAACATGGTGAAACCCTGTCTCTACTAAAAATACAAAAATTAGCCGGGCATGGTAGTGCAGGCCTGTAATCCCAGCTACTAGGGAGGCTGAGGCAGGAGAATTGCTTGAACCCGGGGGCAGAGGTTGCAGTTAGCGGAGATTGTGCCACTGCACTGTTGCCTGGCCAACACAGCAAGATTCCGTCTCAAAAAAAAAAAAGAAAAAAAAAAAGAAATTGGTTGAAGTAATACTATGAATATTTGCAGTTAGTCTTCTAACCATGCTTGAAACAACTGCAATTTTTTAACACTGTTTTATATGGTGCAGTGAAGTTTGAAACTGATGACAAAATTCACCCACATTTCTTTACCTGACCTTCATGTAATAGTACATCTATAGATTTTGTGTAGTATACTAAAACTCAGAAGTGTTGCCAAGAGAATTTCTCCTTTGTTCACAGAAATTTCTTGTTGTCTATGTTTTTCTTATCATACTATGACTGAAGGCATCGATTCCTCCTTTCTAGACTAACAGGAAAGCCTCACAAAATCAATATCCGTATTATCAATTGGAGCTTGGTGGTCAGATATAGATCCACAGTCTTTGCAGACATTGCTCCATTTATGCAGAAAAACAAAGTATTCAAATTTATAGTACAAATACTATCCCACCTTTCAAGGATATTAATCTATTATTGACTTGCGAGGGACTGATTATTACTGAAAGAACGTCAAATAATTTCTTCTTTACTTGAAACATAGTGCCTCAAACTATAGCTCACTACCAATATGTACTTTCTTCATATTGAAGGTAAGATGATATTTCGCCTTCACAGAGAGAAAAGACATAGGAATTCTTCAGAACACTCAAGGTGAAGAGACAGTACTTGAAAATCCTGAAGACAGAGGAAGAGCAGAATAATAAGGCATATTATGTAGTCAATTATTTTCTCACGGTGAATTAACATGAATTTAAACCAAAAAGAGCATTTCAAATGCACAGAGGACGCACACATATTTGCAAAATGCCCTAAAATGACTCTTCTTGAATAGTAATCGAAAGAGGCACCTATTTCTATGCAGATTTGTGTGGCACCCAGTGCTTTGCTGTAGTTAATACTTTATGTTCAATATAGGTAAAATGTGAATAATGCCTTTGTCAGTATCCACTAAAATGAAGATAGATCTCCTCTCCAGGAATATTGTAGCTGGGCTAAATATTTTATGGCAGAAGATTAGGGAGCTGTCTCACATCGTACACATCGTGGTCACAGTGGAGACTGTCTTCCCACCCCTGAAGGAATTCCTTCCAGGTGCAGGCATATGGATAAACAGAACAATCCCGATTGCTCCGCCCCGTTCCCCCGCCACAGAGGAGGTAGTTGAATGGTTAGACCAGTGGACTTGGGAAAAATAAACTGTGCTGCACTGAGCGCCGCATTTATCCTTCTTGTGAGCCATCCTCTACGGGGAGAAAGAATTTAGTATTCCACTGGTGTAGGTTCTTCCTGACTAATTAATAAAAAAATACCTTTTGGCCGCAATGTGCCATATTTGGTTTTGTTTCTCAATTGTTGGGAAGCTTGTATGGGGAAGATAGTTGCTACTTATGGGGTCTTTTCAGAGGCCTCAACAATCCTGGCCCTGTGTCTATGGCTATCTGGCCATTGTAATTTACCTGAAGAGAACATCTGTATAGCGAAAGGTATTTCCAGGGACAGAAGAGGCACTGTCTTAATGCTACATGTCAAGACATGACCCGGTGAATTACCATAGTAATAATAATGATTTGACATTAATTGAGGGCTTACTGTTTGAAAACAATGGTTTTAAATACTATATTTGTAGTGACCCACTTAAGTTCCCACAACAACTATCTTATAGATGATAAAACGGAAACACAGAGAAGCTGAGTGACTTGCAAAGGTCAATCAGAGGAGGGTAAAAGCATTTGGATCCAGAAAGCCTTGCTCTAAAGCAGCACCCTCAAATGCCTTCCTATACAACAACTGACAAGAAAAGAAACGCCACGCCATGGCCTGAAGGCCTGAGCACAGGGAGCAAGGGCGGCACCTGGTCTCGCCCCAGGGGCAGCTCTGCAAGGTTGCCCTTCTTTGATGGAGTATCCGAGGCCTCCCTAAAAGGACCAGTTGATTGCCACTGATGTGAACCGATTCAAAGGGAGATCAAAAAATGATAAAGGACCTCATAAGAAGTTTAAAATCCGGCCTGGCGCCCTGGCTCACGCCTGCAATGCCAGCACTTTGGGAGGTGAAAGCGGGCAGATCACGAGGTCAGGAGTTCGAGACCAGCCTGACCAACATGGCAAAACCACGTCTCTACTAAAAATACAAAAATTAGCTTGGCGTGGTGGCATGTGCCTGTAATCCCAGCTACTCAACCTGGGAAGCAGAGGTTGCAGTGAGCTGAGATCCTGCCATTGCACTCCAGCCTGGGCGACAGAATGAGACCCTGTCTCAAAAAAAATAGTTTAAAATCCTTCCTCGCTCATGCATGCTTCACATGTTTATAAAGCACACAGGGCGAGCCTGGGGATGCTGAAGAGAACTGATTTTCTCATAAAGAGGGCCAGTCAGGCTGATAGCTGGCAAGTGCTCTCTGGACCATTCAGCTGAATGAAATTGGAGAAATTTTCTCTGAGTTCTGGAAAAGAGACCAGGCCTTCCATGGTTTGAATGTGGCCTCACTAAAATTCAGGTGTTGACAATGTGTTAGTATTAATGGGGGTGGGATGGGGGGCTTTTAAGAGGTGATTAGGTCATGGGGCTCCTCCCTGGTGAACAGGGTTAGTGCCCTTTTGAGAGGGTTTCATGGACGGAATTTGCTCCTTTTGCCCTTTCACCTCCGCTGTGTGAGGCAGCTGCATGGAGGCCCTCACCAATACCAATGCATTGATCTTGGACCTTACAGCTTCTATTAATATAATTGTGAGAAAAAAAATATCTTATTTGTAAATTATCTAGCCTAAGGCATTCTGTTATAGCAGCAGGAACAGGTTAAGACATGGGCCTAGTAGTCTTAAAAGGCAGACTCCCCTGTTAGGTAATTATTATTAGCTATATGGCATTTAATATATTAAAATGTTCAATGAAAGGTATGATTTCATTTTAAAAAGTTCAACTATAATGGACCCATAGGATGCAAATTAGTAATCAGGCTAAAACTCACCAAAGAGAGCCTGATTCTCTAAGCAATCCGCACAAAAAAATGTAATATGATGTTTTGTTTTATATTGTTGCTTGAAAAAAAAAATATATATATGCATTGTGTTTGGCAATTATTTGAGGTGAAAAGTATACTAGGGAATGAAAACGTTATAAATATATTCCAAATATTTGAAAGATTTTGCATTTGTTTCCTAGTTTATACCTGTTTTAGTGCTTCTGTGAAGTGTTAATGAGGTAATTTTTATAAGCACAAAGGCAGAAGAATTCAGGTATAACAAATATGCTTTGTCTGCATGAATGCTAATCTCGAGGTCACTATCCTAGCAGAAAATTTATCGATTCAAATATGCTAAGGTGCACGTCCAGAACACTCTTCATTAATAACATAGGGAGATGCTAAGTGACGCAACCTGATATTTAGAGAAAACAAAACAGCCACAAGCAGGATCATATCTAAGACATGTTTCTGATTGTATACACACATTAGAGAGTTAGGTCAATTGCCCTCAAACTTATCTCCAAAGGAGAATAGTTAAAGTGGCTTAACATTAAGAGGCTTTGTCTACGGAGTATCTTTGGGGGAAGCAAAAATATCCCAAACTTCTGGATTGTAGGCTAACATTTTCTTCTCTCCTCCCCCCATCTTTTCCAGCTGAAATCAGAATGGGAAACTAGTTCCCTTGGAATTAACTACTTAATCATTCCCCTAAGTGCTGAAATTGTGGATATCAGGTGAAGGGTATCCAAATAGGCCACGCATAAAGGAACATTTGTTGTCAAACACGTAATTTGCTGAATCTAGATTTGCTTGGTCAATTTGTATGTTTTGTGATTAAAAAGCAGAAGTATCATTCCAGGTTACTGGTGCCTAGTAAACAGGTCACAAAGAACAAAATATATCAAATAATGGTGTCATCTGAGATCCACCAAGAAATAATTCATAAAGATAAATTTCTGTCATAGAGATGTATCATGAAGACATAGATATAAAGCCATTTGTATTTTACAAAGGTCAAATAGAAGAAATTAAAAGTGACTTTTCTCGTTCCTTTTGATAGAATTATTTATAAAAACTGATAATTTACACTTTTTTTGCTGTAAGTAACTGCTAAATGCACATGACTAACTACCTCTTAGGCTATAATAGTATATATTCACTAAAGTCATTTTCTTTTCTTTTTCTTCTGCCTCCCTATACTTAAGGTACTATGGTTTAATGAAAGTACCTATTGTTGAAAAAGAATGAATAGAGTTTGTTTCACTTTATTCTATTTCACATCAACTAAAGTGATGCTAATCATTTGATCAAAGGGGGCACTTGGGAGTTTTAAATGTAGTGAATTACTTCTATTGTAGCTAAAAGTTGAGTATATTTAAGAACTGATTCATACTGGTTAACTCTGGAAACAGCGTATCATGGGAAAACGACCTTTAAATATTACCTAAAATATTAACATTAAAATATGTGCTAGAATTAAACAATTAAAAGCACATTTATAATGCACTTATGACAGCAACACTTGTTTTGCTGTTCTGTTATTTGAAAAATTCCAATAATATTCATATGTCTCTATTTTAAATATCACTATTAATATACATAATGACATGAATCTAACCATGACTATTTACTATTCTAATATCAATTTCATATCATTGTTTTTCTGAAATACAAATTTATAACCATTTAGTCCAGAAAACTTAAAAGTTCTGATTCAACTAAGATATATTTCAACCTTATCAAAAGATGTAGATCTTTAAATGGAGTAAAACATCTTTGATACAAGCTAATGTTAACTGTATAGTTTATAACTTACTTTCTATGACCTGATAATACTGTTTAGGCTTTACTTCCTATTTGAACATTTTTGAGTCTATGTTCTAGAAATACAGCTTTGGTTCACATTTGTCTTTTAAAATATGCCTGAGAATAAATGTGTTGAACACTACAAATTTTTTCTCTAATAGAATAAAAATGATTAATTTTTGAAACTGTTGTTAATGGTTACATTCTCTTAAACTAAAATCTTATTATATTTGATAAGCTTCAGTCTGTTTTAATATATTCCAAGTAATGCCACACACTGGAGGAAAAAATAGCAGTCACATGCCAAGGATTAGAAAAATTAACTTCTTCAAAATATCCTCTTATTGGAAAACTTTTTTCATTAAAAAGTCAGTTCTAATATCCAATTAAATCTAAAGGTATTACAAATGCCATAAAAATGACAGGGTGAAGAACCAAAATAAAAGCCTCAAAGTGAAGCAGCAGAGTTAATAAACAGCTGTGAAAAATCCTGTGCCCTGAAAATTGTACGGAATACACACATGCACCCGTACACACACATATTGCACTTTCACATAATACACACAAAATATTTTGGGGAGAAATTTACAAAGTACCTTTTAATCAAAGAAAATTTCTTCATTTTAAAGCAATTACACACCATTTTCAATAGAGATCTGACTTCTAGGCATATAAAGAACTATTCCAGTTATAATGATGCACAAGATGAATTTCCATTCCTTTACTGCTTCCTGCAACTGTGTCCAAAGTTCTAACTGAAGATTTCTTCTTTGGTAAGAGGTTCACGTTGCTAAAACACCCTCCCCTTTTTTAAACACCCCTTTTATAATGCCATTTCTGTGCTTGAAATGGTTTAACCACATTCCATTAATAATGTTATCTAATGCTTTTAGGTTGCTTGCCCTGTGCTAGGTTCTGACCTCAGCAATTTTCATCTGCTAACTCTTCTTATTCTCCATGGTTTTGCAGTGGAACTGCTAGTAAACAAATATCCAATCAGATTCTACAACAGGAACTGGCAAAGGAGCCCTCTTGATGTCAGCCAGCCAGGAGGTGGTGCAGCTTGGTGGAGCCCAACTGGCTGACTTCAGAGCCCATATTTTCAAGTCCTATTCACTTCACCCCTTCCAGCTGATGCTCAGTGTCCTTGATCTAGTGTGCAAGGCCCTCCACTGTCTCTAAATTACCTCTCTAATCTCGTCTTCCATTATTCTTTTTATCAGCAAATCACATGCTAGTCTCAAGAGATGTTAGTAAGTGCTCCTCAAAGAAAGTTTGCAGGATGACATAAACATGAAAAAAATTCCTTGTAGGTTAAATGCTCTGAAAAGTCCTGCAGTAAAGAAATGTGTTTACTTTTACTAAACATTCCTTATGCAGTCACAGAAATGTTTCCTTGTTTTTTTCATAGAGCACCTTATGTGAATATAGTTCTTTATGTAACACAGTCTGGGAAAGAATATTCTGCACAAACACTGTGCTCCAGACTGATGAATTTATTCTTCTCTCAGTATTGTCGCGGTATAATCATTCTATATCTTTGTCCCTATTGTTTCCATATCTAAAATGTCCTTACTTTTATCTCTTAATTCAAATACAATATATCCTTCATGAATTAACTGAAATCTTACCTTATCACTGATACTTTATCAGATGACATATTCTCACTCGAAACACCTTGCAATGTCTGCCTGTGGCACTCATTTAATACATAATGATGTGCATTCATTGTATTACTGTCTAATGCTTGCATTGCCCATGGCTTCTTATTAGTACATGGCTTCTCTCATAGCCATATGGCAAACTCCTTGAAGTGACAAAGCATTAAATGATTTTGGAATCCTAGGGAATCATTCACTGAACTTGATTTTTCAGCCATCATCAGAGAGTGTAGTGCTTGCAATAATATTATAATCACACTCACAGTAAGCTATCATGTTTTAAACTAAACCATGGATTTAGGCCCAAAAGGTATCTGAGATAGCATTCATTACACATATTGATGAAAATTGAGTCCCAAAGAAGTTATTTTTATTTACTGTCTCTACTCAAAACATTTCAATATTTCCAACAAGAGGCAGAAAGAGTAAAATAATTAAATATAGAGAATAAAGGCTAAATTATGAAATATGATAGGGTAGATGATTATAACATTAATAGTGATCCATAAAATGTGAGAGCCGTGGCACACAAACTGTGCCTTCTGACAAGGTGCAAAAGAAAATGTGATGGGCTCTGTAGCTCCGCTTATCCAACACTCACCTAACTTTGCACATGAAGTCAAAGAAAAGGTTATAAAATTAATGAAGTGCTTCCTACGTGCCAGACAGACGCAGCACAAGTCAAGTTCGTATTATCATTGAATTCCACAAGCACTCTATAAGGTTAAACGTGTTTCCTTTTTTCAGGTTACAAAACCACGTCTCAGTGAAGTTAAAAAGGCAATACCAATTGTTTTGTTCATTATTGTTGTTAATAATTCCAAAGCCACTTAAATTTTTAACCAAGGGAGTTACAACATGGCCCACAGGCAGGAATAAGGTTGGACTTCCTCAGTGCTTAAACTCTGAGCCACATTTCTGGAGGAAGGAAGGAAAAGAAAAGGTGTCATTTCCTAGAAGAGTCTGGGATCAAGCTATCAGTCATCGGCTTGTAGCATTAGAGGACTTTAATATGACTCTTGTGGAAAACAAAATCTTGAGCAGACTGCTTCCCAGTGGGTTTGCCAGGATAAATAATCTGCAAAATGTACCCCTAGACAAATAAATTAGTTAACCTGTTGAATAGAGTTGCTTACTGTCATCCATCTGGATGATAAATAATGCCAAAATAAAGATTTCAGTTTGGTTATCATTTATATTTATCTCTTTTCTGAGAGAAACTGGCCAAGAATTTCCACTGAATCTTAAAGTTAGCACTGAAATATAATAAAGACCCTTATAATCTGCAAAATGAGATTGTTTTATTGCTTATTCACTGATAGAAGAAGAATGTTTCAGGTAATCCAGAAACCTTATAAATTATTACTTCTTATTTTAAAAAAGATGTCAATTTCACTGAAATATATTCTGTGGAAAAGTCCACTCTTGATTTCCCTGACTCACAAGTGTGTACTTTTACTAAATTTATTTATCTTTTGAAATTTTTGTTGGTAAATAGTAGGTGTATACAACAAGGGTGCACTTGTGATAACTTTGTCCCCACGTGGTGCTTGTCAGCTTGGAAATTGGGCACTATCAACTGCAGTTCTGAGTGAATTAATGCAACAGGGTTTCAGACTATGAAAGAAGGGTCTTCTGAGGGGTTTTCTTCCAATCTTCAGAAAAGATGCTTTATCTTTTGAGCATTAATAGTATCATATGTATATATAAGCATACATCTTTTGTTTTTCCTGGAAACTGTCATGTTCTCCTCTTATTATCTGTGTACAACTCTTCCCCCTGCTCCAGTAGATGTTAAGTACCTTGATGGTGGCAAGACTGCTGTTCCTCTTTGTACTACCAAGATATGGTTCTATGGATATGCAAACACACCACACACACGGGACTTGCTAAGAAATGAATAAATAAATGCTACAAAATATCTTGTTATTTTTAACAATCTCTGTACTGAAGGGATTGTTGATGATGACCTACAGTAGAAAATGGGACCTACTGCCTACCTGTGACTCCTAGAAAATATTTGGTCAAAAAGGCCTTGGACTAGAGTTTAAACACGAAACCTGCCTGCCTGCCTGCCTCAGAACATTGTAGAGGGATCCAGCCAAATGATGGGCACCTGGTTCAGGGCAGGCATAAGATAATCTGATGTATAACATGTTTACACTGAGAGGGAAGAAATAGGAGAGGAGGGTGAGAAGAGATGATACTCATATTTAAAATGTCTCCAATATTTCTTCATGATAATTTTTCTCAACTGTACCCCCCAAATGGGAACAAAACAGACTAGTAGAAGTGTAATTGTGGTTTTCTAACATGTGTAAGTACAGATGAAAGAATTTGAAACATTTAGTTTAATATAGTTGAAGTAATCACAAATTACCAAAAACAATCCTTTTCTAGGAAAATCCCTGCATGCAACCATCCTCCCAACTGCTCCCTCTCCCCCTCCTCCTGATTTCAGCAGCCACTCACAATATCCAATTAGACAACACTAAGCGTGAAACCAGAGGGAAACCATAAGTACTCTCATGCTTCCTACCCACTGTACATTCCACTGTCATTGTCAATAGATTCAAGCGGGTGACTAGTTGTGAGTGATGAATCCAGGATCAATACAACACCATATATTTCAGGGAGAGCTTGCAATTATTGGCTTGGAAAGCACTCTAGCAAAATTTCAATATTAAGTCAATGCTCTAAATGCCTCTGTTTTGATCCACGTTATACTAGCTAAAATGAGGAAAGATATTTTAAGCTGATTCTTAAGACAGGTTAATGTGTATGTATAAAAGATGTAAAAACTGAGGAAGTGAAGCAGCCAGCTCTAAAACCACTTTTCATGAAACAGTATTTATAGCATGCAAATGAAGTGATATAAAGCATCTTAGATTAACAAAGTACTATTTTTTACTTCTCCTTTCACTCTATCCCACGATATGTAAGCGTCCTATAATCACCCCCTTTAACATTTTATGTATTGGATAATGCAAGAGATGTCATGTACTATAACTCTGATTGTGGAAAATAAAATCTCTCTTTAATGTTGGAAGGAGTTACACTAATGAAGCCTGTTTCTCTCCATATATGACCTCCTTCCAGTTTTGCAAGCCTTAAGAACCAGCTAATGCTGTTAAAATGGTAATCTGATGACGCCTTCCAGATCAGGGCTTCCTAAACAGTCACTGTAGTATAATTCCCCTTATTTCAAACTAACAATAATAATGCTTCAAGCCTTTATATGCACTCTTATCAGAAAATCACTGAGATACATTTTAGAAAGTTTTATTTTCAGGAAAAATGTCAATTGCATTCTAACGAATGTCACGTTCACCTCTTTTTTTGTTCCTCCGCAGATGAATTTTCCTTACATTTTAGGTGAAAACAGAAGTCAGTTGAGGGAGCATTAATGTTGTTACTGACAAAGGCCAGAATGCCATGTTTTCAGTTTACTAAGACAGAGAAATTATCTAGCTAGAAGAAAACATCAGGATTTGTAAAGAAGAAGACAGTTTTTAAAATCAGGACATTTTGACTTAAGAAATATGTTTGGGGGAAAAGAAGAAGAAAATATATAAGCAAATAAAACTTGCCTATGAAAATACTTGTCACAAATACCAGTTTGGGAAGTTCATAGGAGTAAATAACAAGCAGTTTTGGGACTTTCTAAAACTCAAAAGTATGTGTTCTTATATATTTGGATGTAATAAACTGATATTGGTAATTATTGTAAGGTACACAACCCTCCAGAGTGGAAAGAGTGTGTGTTTTTGCCTTGGATGAAGCAGTATGGATATACACTGTCTCTACCACTTATCAGCTGTGTTATCTTCGGCAAGTTGTTTAACCTATCTGAGCTCCCATTTATGCACTAATAAAATAAGAATAGCAATTCTTACTTACAGAGGATTGTGAGAATTAAATTGATAGTTTATACCAAAAATTCCCCTCACAGTTCCGGTTCCCAGTAAATATCATCCATAATATTACTACCAAACACAAGAAATAAAATCAGAGAGAAGAAGAAAAGGGAATATATGTCCCTTTGGAGGCTGAATTTTTTTTTAGCTTAATTCATTAGGTGATTGAGGCAGAGACAAAATATAGATTATTTCACTAATGTATTGAATAACAAAATGTTAGAAGTTCCAGAACCTCTAGTTAATAGCAATCATGTAAATGAAAAACTTACATTGCCTTAAACTGTAGTCTACTTTTCAGTCGAGCTTTCCTCCAGAAAACCCAAACCAGGAAATGTGGATTCTTTGTCAGACTCGTGAGTTGAAGAAAGTCCAGAGAGGAAGTAAGAATAGATTTGGGTATAGATGTAGTAGATTTGTATATGGGACTGTTACAGAGCAGGAAATTGTAACATTTTAGGGAAAGGTGAAAGATTTTCTGACTCCTGATGGTAAAGTTTTGGTTACAGAAACAGTTTGGGCTGAATCCAGGGAAATTGCTATATAATTCAGATGCCTACTAGAAGACCACATTGTGCCTGGATGACTTGGAAATTGACAGATAGGAAACTGAAAGAATGAATTAATAATAGTAAGAAAATTTAATTATTGAAAATATTTGTTTAGAGAAAACTTAGGTAAGAGTTAGATCACTGAGAGGAGGGTGTGGTGACAGTAATTTCTGTAGGTGTGAAGAAGGGAGAGTTGACCTGGCTTAGTGGCCAACTTTTGTCTATTCTCCTGCTGGTCTCATTATATTGTAGAAGTTGACACACGTAAGTCAAGACCTTTCAGCTAACAAACCCAGCATTGCAAGGGTTTGTTATTTTAACAGACGCACGTAAGTCAAGACCTTTCAGCTAACAAACCCAGCATTGCAAGGGTTTGTTATTTTAACAGAAAAAAAATAGTTGGTATTTGATCAAGCAAAATAACCATGGATCTACAGAAACAAAAATTATTTGCCTGGTTGGTGTAAAGGGAGCAATTGACAAGTAAGTTAGAAACAATATATAGTTATTGAGATACAATGCTAGGCATACAATGTAATGCGATTTAAAAATAGCAATGGTTAATGAACAGGTAGAGGAAGCATTGCTAATATAAAATGTTCCAAATGAAAGAAAAATGATCTTTTGTTTTAGAGGATAGCTTTAGCTGTTGTTATCCTGTGATAATAATCCTATTTGATTCAAAAATTAATTTTTGGGATTAGCAAATTTTCATTTTACTTAGTTTTTCCACTGGTTTCTCCCATCTAATTTATTAGTTTTGTTAAGTGAATATATAGTGCAAGGAGATGAGGGAATTAAAAAAAATTGATATGGGGTGAAAATAAATAGAAGAGCGAACACTGTGTGTAATTTGGAGCTAATCCATTTTCATAATGTTTAAAACTTAAAATGTTAATTTTCTCTGATGTTAAATATTTACCATGTAACTGAAAATGAAATTACTGAATAGAAAATAATTAGATGGGTAAAGCAGACCAACTATGTACAGAGCTTATCATTAGTCACTTGGAATCTATTTTAATACAGTTTTAGATTATAAGAACCTTTTTACAGCTCTGAATGCATGTTGGCCCCCTTTTTCACTCATATTACCAAAGAATGTGTAGAATGTTTATTTGCTATCCTCATTTTCAAACACTCAGATTATGCTAACATGATTAATTAGACTACATTTTAATAATGCTAGTGTCTTTAGAGTTTACATGACTTCTCACAATTGTTGAAAAACATTTTAAAAAGCTCTACAGCAAAAAGCATTCTACATAATACTAATGAACAAATAATGATTGACCTTTTGCTTTTTATGTTGATTTATATTTTTTTCTCAATTAATGGCTACTAGATACAATTAGATTACTTATTCAATGCTTTAGGTAGAAGTGTATCATTATAATAAATATCATCATGCTGAATTATAATGTGTTTGAAATTTCCTCCCTAAAAGGATTAAATGTGATGAAACCAAGGTATGTTACTATCTTTTATCACTAAAAGAGTACAGAGACTTTAAAAATTATCAATGCTTATTTTATCAGGGTCATTATTATAATCAAGCACCATTTAATTTATATGGATTGATTCATGCTATACTTTACTGACCAAACTAAGCATTTTGATTCCTTTCATGCGGCACATCAAAAACATTATCACAAAATCGTGAAACTGCCATGAGATTTAGTTTGTCTTTTCTCAACAGCAAATATGTCACTGCTCGTCCTTTGAAAACTTCTAAGGAAGATTCAGATACAAAAATGCTAAATAGTGGTATTATAAAAATACTTGTATTTTTTAGATCATTATTTCATCTAACTGCAAAAAGTAAGTTCAAAAAGAAGATCCACAATTCACAAAACTTGAACTATTATCACTTCCAAATACTACGGAACCCCTGGAAATTTAACCTGAGGATGGCAATATTCCCTGGGTTGCACTGTAACTCTGATGCATTGCAAAGTGTAAAGTTAATGCATTCAGGCATTGCTTTCCTTTAACAAAAATCGGGAAAAATATCCTGACAATATCATGAAAACAGAAAAACAATAGTTATTTTATAAAGCAGACAAGAGCATCATTAAAAGAATGAATGTGTTATACTCTCTAAAAAGGACTGTGTTTTTTAAAATATAAAAATAACATAGTGTTTTAAGACATAAAAATAACAGTGTTTTTTAAAGATGGTAGCAATAAGGAGCTAGTTGTGGCAAGGCATGAAATTGCACTTATAGGAATTAATTCTATAACAAATAACAGACGGAGTGCTTTCACAGTGAAAGGGGGCATCCCACTGCTTGTGATTAACAGTGTTTTCTGGGATGAAATCACAAACCTACAAAATGATTTTAAGCAGAAGACCAAAGGAATAAAAAAATTATTTATGGAAAAGTGAACCGTGCTGGTTTTTATTTTTGAGTGTTCCACAGAAGTACTATGCTCAATATTTAAAAGGAACTGAGTCTTTTAAGAGTAACATTGTAATGTTACAAAGTAATTATATATACCAAGTGAAAGATTTTCTTCCCATTTCTCTCTCAAGTTCAAGATGATATTTAATCTCATCTAGCATCAAGTGTAGTAACTCAGTTAAGAGTTACAGGAATCACTGACAAAGATGTTCAATGTTTAGGTTCTACCCATCTTCAATGACCATGAAACCCACCTTGTAACAATGGACACACATGGCCTTTCTAAGGTTTGGGAGAAGGAAATAGCATCTTGAGTCCACGGCTGGGCTTTACCTTGCAATCTTCTAGTTAATTTGCAAGCAGGTTTATCTTAACTCTTTGTGGTATCCAATTCTCAATCTTCAGGAGTAGATGATAAAAGCTGGCATTTTGAACTTGCATGTGCAAAATGTTAAAATTCATCTGACATTACAAGGAAAGCCAAGGAGCTGGGGAGAGTTGAGGTTTCAGCCAAACATATTGACCAATAACAAAACATTTGAATTCTAATGGGAAACCTGACACTAAATTGCTTTCATCAGCAATTAAAAACTCAGCACCTATGAAATAGATTTTCCCCTTTCACTCTTAACTGCAATTTCACTCACAATTTGAAGAAGTGTGAATTATATTCTATCACCTTGCAGAAGTATTTGATGTTATTTTTCAATCAACTCTTTGCCTCTGCTCAGAAGACTCTGAATCTCCTGACACTTCTAACCCTCCACCTTCCTTGCCTGCCAATCTCCCTGTCTCCAGTTAAGCACAGACACACCGACGGTTCCCAAGGCAAAGCCAACTCCTTCCCATACAGGCTCTCTGCCCCTTATTTACTCTCTGCCAAGGAAACTCTCCCTCCAGATCTTCTTCAGGCTGTGTCTTAACTTTCAGGTCTCAGCTGAAATGTCAACTCCTTGGAGTGGCCTTCTTTGACCACCCATCTGAAGCCTATTTGACTCTTCTCTTTCCAGTCACACAGTTAGTAGTGTTCAGTTAGACATTTATATGCTATCTGTTTATGCTCTATGTCTCTGAGTAGAATATAAGTTCCACGGGTTAACGATTGTCTTCTCTACCCTGTGGAACTTATATTCTTGATTGTCTTGAGGCTATGCGTTCCACAAATATCCAGTGCATACATGCTTACTGTGCTATGTAATTAGCAGAATAGACACAATTCGTGACCCCCAAAATCTCATTGTCTACTGAGGCTGGAGGTGGGGGTGGAATAGATTGTGTATCCTAGGCATTTGGACAAATAAATTTATACTATTTCACTATTATCCTTCAATTCAGCTGTTACCAAGATATTAACAAAAAAAAATTCTCTGGGAAGAGTGAACTTTTCTTTCTTAAATATTTCTGGACTATCAATTTCATGTTTTATAATTTTAAGGTGGATTTACAAACAAGCAGAAGAATGCTCCGGTGGTTAAGTCAGTGGTTTCGAAACTTCGATGTGCATCAGAATCACCCGGAGGAATGACCATGCTGCATCAGACCCTTAGAATTTCTGATTCAGTGGGTCAGAGAATATTTCTAATCCTTTCTAGGTAAGTTGCTGCTGCTGGCCCAAGAATGACACTTTGGAAACCACTGATATAAAAAAAGAAGTAGTATATTAATATACTTGGAAACGAATTCCATTTCTTAATGCATACATTTTCCCCCGGCCTCCATCTTGTCCATGTTCTTTTTGCAATATCGTGTTAATTTGGATTATTCAACAGGAGAGGTAGTAGATTTTCTTTTTTTTGGGAATTTCTACAGCTTCACAGCCAACTAAGTGTAGAGTATTTGAGAGGAACTCTACTAATTAAGAGACACAATTGTGTGACTTTTCTTTCCTTTGCTGCTCGGTGTTACTATATGGAAAATGTTGTGCCTTGCATTTCTTGTTAATTTTTATCTAATTTTCCCCTTGATATTTTATTTTTGGTGACTTCATAATTTGTCCTGAAGTTCCCAGTTTTGCTCTTATTTGAGCTCTTGTGTTGGATTAACTTAACTATGTGAAGAGATTTTTAGTTTTTTAACATTAAACATTCACTCAGCAATATTCATTGATCAGAAGCTACATGCAACTCTGAAGATGTACATGACCATTTTCTTCAACTGGCTTAAAATACAATATAACAATGTACACACAAGAAATACTTTCAAGAATTCCTTTCCAAGGAAGTATTTGATAAGTGTCATATCAGAGGCATAAACTATCATAAAAAGACAAGGCATAGAGAGTGCATTAAGTTAGAATAAAGAGAAAAGAAGTTGCATCTAATCTGTGCCTTAAAGAATTTATTTCCTCTAATGGTTATTGAAGGCTTTGTCATTTTACACTGAGGAAAGGCAACAACAAGGGGAATGGTTCAGATAGCAAAATAAAGGAGAATATATTTAGGAGTGAGGAAGATCTGGCTGGGGAGAGAGATCTGGGTTTATTTGCAGAAAGCTTTAAGTGCAGCATACAGAGAGGGAAATGAATATAATAGGAAAGCGGGCATGATGGAAGGATGGAGAGCAACTGAGAGATACATTAAAATCTACGTTTTAAGAAGATGAAATTAAAAAGTCATAGGAGGGACTGGAGTGAAAAAAAGCTGGGGGAGACATTTATTTTCCTATGCTAATATTACCATTTCTAACACGGTGTGGTGAGAAAGTCAGGGAGAGTCCATAGGAGGTGCCAGTGAACCAAGGATGAAAGTTGGTTTGGTGGATGATGAAGAAAAAGAAAATGAGGATCATGTTCTGGGGGACTGAAGACACAGGAGAGGAGAAAGTAAAGAGGTTTTGCCTAGACACAGGGGTTCTGAATTTAGGGTCCTGGAGGTGGACTTGCTGTGAAGAGGGTTAGTCTGGGGGAAACTTTGTAAGTCATCTAGTGGGTGACAGGAGAGTGAAGAGGGCAGAGATTGCTGTTAAAGAGGGAGACTTAAATCAAAGTGTTAGAGAAGTCCCTCATATGGATTTATAAGCGGTAAAAATGTAGGATATAAAGCTTTGAGGAAATAACAGAAAATGTGGGATCCTTTTTTTTCTTTTTTTTAAAACAAGGGAGAGAATGTTTTGAAGGCAATCAAACCAATGGTTTGAATATGCACAGATCGTATAAAAAGTTGGGTTTCCAAAGTGGAAAATTTGTTAAACAATTTTGACAGAACAATGAAGTGGAATTTTCATAGATGGGGAACTCTAAAAAGCAAGATTATCCCCTTGATCTCATGAAGATTTTGGAAGAGTAGAAAAAGGCATGGTGTCCACTGGGGATAGCTGTGGGAAAAGTTCTCCAGGGTCAAAGCAGTGCTTTATGGAACAAATTGTCAATGCAAAGAAGATTTCTCACAATAGAAGGGAGGTTCCATGGTGTACAATGACTGTTACCCCTGTGGCATCACAGCTATTCTGCAGCTGAGTAGCTTACAGAGCTCCACCTTACAGGCAAAGACTTACCCTAGTTCTTGAGTTCGGGAGTGGCTTCTGCCTTAGGAATCTCCTCCTATCAGTGACATTTCTACAACTTATAGGTAGATCTCTAAGAAGCAACACTGACGACTTATGCCTCTACTGCCTAGACAGTCTAGTGACAGACTGTGTCTTCATAAAGCATACAATGCCCCAGTGTACTTCATCAACAGAAGACCACAGAGGCAACAGACGGTGAAAGAACGGTGCAGGCAACAATGGTAGCATCACAGCTATTCTGCAGCTGAAGAGCTTACAGAGCTCCACCTTACAGGCAAAGACCCTAGTTCTTGAGTTCAGGAGTGGCTTCTGCTTTAGGAATCTCCTCCTATCAATGACATTTCTACAACTTATAGGTAGATCCCTAAGAAGCAACACTGACGACTTATGCCTCTACTGCCTAGACAGTCTAGTGACAGACTGTGTCTTCATAAAGCACACAATGCCCCAATGTACTTCATCAGCAGAAGACCAGAGAGAGCAACAGATGGTGAAAGAAAGGTGCAGGCAACAATGGGGATGCTAATTTGTGTGGCAGTGGTGGCTACCCTTGCTTAGCAAATTTATAAGCAAATCCTAGCAGACCTATATCTTGCCTGCTTCTCACTGTAGGGAAAAAGAGGGACATATTTTCAGTTTTGCTTGTAATTTAGAGTAACTGTGTGATTCAGTTCTGTTCAATAAGCCATAAGAGAAAGTGTGATGGGGCATTTCTAGGGGAGTTTTCTTCTAGCCTGCCCTTTTCTAACTGCCTCTACCTCCATATATTGTTCTCTGCTTGTAAATATAATAGTGACATCCAGAGATGCTGCAGTCCTCTCTAAACATGGAGAGGAAAGCTAGTTATTCATGATGGTTAAAAGAGAGAAAGAGTCTTGATCCAAATGACAGTCCAAGAAGCTGAAACAATGATATTAACTGCATTCCTAAAAAATTCAGTGGGAAAATTAAGCTCCCACTGTTCACTACACTTTAGTTACCTGTTTTTTCTGTTACTTTCAAGTAAGTGTCATCCTAACTGGTATAAGTGACATAAGACGACTTCTAAACTTGGAACTATGGGAGTAATTAACATACCTGAGGACATTAGAAAGTCGGTGAAAAGGCTATGTACTGTGTTATTCACAAGGAGAACCCTAAACAGTCAGCCACATTGTGAATGACAGTGAGACAATTATATTCTGAATGGATGGAATACAACTATATGAAGAAAACGATGACATGAATATGACGAGGGTGATGAAATGTGTTCCCTCCCTGCTTGGGCAAGGTAAATTTTATCCTTATGTTTTCAGACACAGACTAGTCAGTTTGGTGACTACGTGAAGAAATTTATGTCTTTGCTGTTTGGGGCTTTTATACAACGTGATTCACTTTCAAAACATGTTGTTATCACATGTTAAGAAAGAGTGAAAATCTTGATGTTTTATTCATCTGGATCACAAAAAGACACGTGGGCATATTATAGGTAATGCTCCCAAACTCGTGTAAGTTCTTCAGTATTACTGCCTTTTAGCATCTAGAGGAATATATTTCCTGCCCATTCTTCACGGAGAAGGAATTTATTAGAGTATTTTAAGTAAGTCAATATAAAAATATTGTCCATTAACCACTCTAATATCCTGCCTGCCCCCAGTCATTAAGATGTACAGCAGGACGAGAAGAATGTGATTTAGACTGGTTATTAAATGATATATCATTTGCTAATATTCAAAGTTCATTTAAAGTGACTCTTAACAGCTTAATGTGAAAAATGCAACTTTAGTCTGTGTATTCATTTAGCATCTTAAATGCAATATGGCATATTAAATACACAAAAGAAACTGCAGTGGAAAAACACCAGCTATGCAGTTTGTCTTTGGGGCTGAAAAAATTTAAAACCTCTAACTCAGAGTTCCATGGCATGCAATCATGGATTTAAGTTATTTTTTTTTTCCAGAAACATTTTATTAAGTGTTCCAGTATAGTTACTTTCCATAATGAAATATTTGAGCTGTTTAGGTAAAAACCAAATAGTGACTGTCATGACTATCCTAATGGCAGCCTGCTGGCCCCCGTGTCATCAAACCAATATCCTTGAGGGGATGTGAAGATACACAAAGTGCTTCCTTCAAATAAGGTTGAACCTTTAGAATGTATTCTGAAATCGCCCTAGGCAAATTTCAACACTAAGTCTCAGAGTTAAAAGTGAATTATAATCACATTATACACATTATTTTCTCCATAATGCAACCATGTGGCACATTTCTTAGCAAATGATAGAAATGATGAGCTGCTTATGCCAGAGTGACTTCAGGGGAAAGAAAATGCATCATGAGTTTACACTTCACACAAGTCAGAGAAACAAAATGTTGGATTAAGCTGCAATATTTCAACTGGAGGAAACAATTTTAGTTAGGAAATGGCCTTCAATTAATGTGTTTTAAGTTGCTTTAATGTTTGTATTCACTTGGATGCCTGTCTTAGTGTTTTCCGTAATGTGACACAGATTCTTTGACATTTCATTTAAAAGTGTGGAGTATCTTAATTTTTCTTTTAAATAGAAGTATCATATAATTCCTTAATTCCAGTACTTATTACCTTTGGGGCCTCTGTAGCCATCTTATAAATGTAGGCTATACTCCATCATCTGTGTTTCAGAGTTTATGACCCATACTTACCCCCGCAATAAGTTACAAAAGGCATTTATATTGCAAAAAGATAGCAAACCCAAGATACTAGCTAAATATATCTTACTTTTCTTATTGTTTACGTGCACACATAAAATATGTTATTTTGATTTTTGTATGCAGTTTAAATTTATTGGCTTGTGTTTAAAATGATTTTGGGAAGAAGTATAAGTTTTTCAGAATAAAAGTTAAGATTGATATTTGGGGGCTTTGGTTTTCCACAGAAATCAATATGGCAGTCTCTGTGCCTTCCAGTCATCCCATCACTCCTGGGTACTGAAGCATGGACTGGAACTGTTAGAACACCCACTGTTCTGAGATCTCCCATGTACCAAGCTGCAATATTTTAAGAAATGACAGCCTCAGCTTTAGAGTGCAACTCTCTAGGATTTTCTTTATAATTCTGACTTTTTAGTTGGACTCCCTTTTCATTAACTTCTTCAATCGTTCATATATGTTATCACAGAAAAATGAATCCATTATTTTCTTCTGCCTTAGTTTTATTCACAT
This sequence comes from Symphalangus syndactylus, assembly GCF_028878055.3. Taxonomy (NCBI): domain Eukaryota; kingdom Metazoa; phylum Chordata; class Mammalia; order Primates; family Hylobatidae; genus Symphalangus; species Symphalangus syndactylus. The sequence continues at coordinate 153,600,179 of NC_072426.2, read as the reverse complement.
TCTCCCCAAATTTGCACAAATGAATTTACTCACACGTTTAAGTCTTATTTCTTTTTGCCTCGATGGAAAAAGTATTGCTATCACATGGAAAAAACTAGGAAATTGGAACATAGGAGGAAAAAGGACTTAGGTATTCCAAGAGTTAAAAGAGTCAGTCATTAGTTAATACAACAAACAAGGGCCGGGCGCGGTGGCTCACGCTTGTAATCCCAGCACTTTGGGAGGCTGAGGCGGGCGGATCACGAGGTCAGGAGATCGAGACCACGGTGAAACCCCGTCTCTACTAAAAATACAAAAAATTAGCCGGGCGCGGTGGCGGGCGCCTGTAGTCCCAGCTACTCGGAGAGGCTGAGGCAGGAGAATGGCGTGAACCCGGGAGGCGGAGCTTGCAGTGAGCCGAGATTGCGCCACTGCACTCCAGCCCGGGCGACAGAGCGAGACTCCGTCTCAAAAAAAAAAAAAAAAAAACAAGAAGGCCAGATTCCAAAATGTAAATCCAAAAGCTTTATTGTAAACTGAGATGAGTTCAAATTTAGTTTTCATTGCAACGTTAAAATTCCTACCTTTTTTGCTTTTAACTCATCTTCATTTGGGCTTAAAACAAGATCATCAAATTTAAAAAAATCTAGCTTACACTGACTAGTATTTTTAAAATATGCTATAATAATAAAAGTGAAATGACACTAAGCTGTGATTCAATCTATTTCTTTCATTTTAATCTGAAAACTACATGTATTTTCCTAATACAGTTTCAGATATCAATTTTTGTTTTACAGCTTAGATATACATATCATTCATTCTAAGATTGTGAGCGCTTTAACAATATGAGCCTGGAGTGGGGAAGAGAAGAAAACTACTTAAGGTGAAGGGTTAGGAGGGAGGATCCATGGGAAGTACGGGACAGTACTGGCAGCATGAGAGATGATGTGACCATTGAGGTCGCAGGAATGTAACCCATACCAAAGAATCAATTTCAGATTTATTATCTTGCTGGCTTTATGCTGAATCTTTAATTAAAGTCGTAATTTTCCAAGTTTAAAATGATGGCTGAAGACAATGTGCCAAATTTGGGTTTGCATTATGGCTCCAAGTCAAAATACTGCTTGTGTTCCTAGTAATAAATGGCCTGCAATAGCTCAGTGGGAACATGCAGGCAAGAGGCAGAAACTGTGTCTGGAGGAGCAATGAAGACAGGGAACCATCTCAGACCTGAAAAACCACTCCTAAGTCTTCTCATGATCAGATTCCTCCTTTTGTTAACAACTCCATTATTTCCACCTTGTCACTTATTTTCATTACATTTAGTTCTTATGTTTAAGGTAAGTTCTTAATACAGGAATTTGCACTAATTGCCTCACGATCTCCCAGTTTCGGAAGAGCATTATAGTAAGTATATTTCCTCATAATGTAATATTTTCTTTTAATATATTTGCTGTATAGTCAAGAGAAAAAAAATAAAATGGGCATAGAATATAATACACTTAAAATACAAAAATATACATTTTGAAAAGTTATCAGTTAATTGCTTAAAAAATTAGTTTTAAACCTTCCCTTTTAATGTGTAATTTTCTTTTACAATAGCTTATTTCCCTCTAACTAAATTCTATTCCCATAATCCTCAAATCTGCACAAATGCACCTTCCCACATGTTTAACTCTTATTTCCTTTTGCCTTAATGAATACAACATTGCTGTTGCATGGGAAGAACTAGGAAATTGGAATGTGAGAGAAAAAAAAATAATCAGGAGTACTTTGAAAAGGACTTCATCCAAGAGTGGCAGTATGCCTAAAACATCTGGAATAAGGCAGCCTGGGTTTGAGTCCAGTTCACATATTTTTGTCATCTTAAGCAAATTAATTTAATCTATCTCAGCCTCAGCTTTGCCATATGTCAATCCGGTATACCAACATTACCTGCATCATAAGTGGCTTCTAATTATTCATTTTAAAAAATTAACAGCACCTGGTACATACACTGGTTAAAATTATTATAACATTTTTCTCTATCAAAAGCATAGATAATACTATATCATCACTAATCACTTAAATATTCCTCTCAGCGTATCAGTGAAGAGTTAGGTATTCTGAACTGTGTTCATACAATTAATAAAATATCTTCATCCCTTTCACAGTGAAATATATTATCAAGAATTAAGAATCTTTCACTGAAAGGTACCACAGAGAAATGTTTTAAAGTGAAATAACCCAGTTGAAATGTACCTTTCATGATGTTAGAACCCATCTGAGCTTGGAGGGACATGCCTGTGGAGAGGTCGACATATTAGGTCAAAATTGAAAGTCAAGTTTATTTTTACTCCCACCTCACTTTCCTCTTTTCAGATTCATAATGCCAACCCTTTTCATGTCCCATTACAAAGGCCTATTGGGGCCAATCAGCACTGAACTGCAAGTCAGATAATCTGACTTCTAGAGCTAGCTCTGACTTACTCTTGTAAACTTGGGTAATCTGTTCAACCTTTCTCAATTTCCTCATCTATAAAATTAAGAAGTGGGGCAGGTGATATTGAAGTTCTTTTCAGCTCTAATAGGCTATAATTCTGTTCCATTAATGGGTACTTGATTTCCTTGAATAGCTTCAAATTTTATGTAAAATTTCCATTTTGATTAAGGAATAAAAGTGTAACAGGTTGAAGATTCTCAATTCAGTTTTAACATGAGCTCTGGACAGACTCTATATTTCTTATTCCTTTTAATTATTAAACCAAGTCCAGTTTAAAGATTGAGCCTCAACTTTAATGTAAATTCCATCCCCTCCCTTACAGTTACTACTAGACTGTTGACCTGAAGCTCGGGGACCTCAGGTTGGAGATTGGACAGTGGTCTGTCTGCTCTTTGACTTCCCCTTTCACCTTTGTATTTGGAGTGAGAAAGAAGAAGGTATCTTTGGTCTAGATTTATGATAACTCCCCTCTTGTTTAATCTAAAGCCCAGATCACATAGTGTTAGGGAATGACAAAGGAAATGGGGAAGTTAGACGGAGGACAGGTATCTTCAGATATCACTGATAGAAAGGGAGGTCTTACTGTAACTTGGTCTGTTTCTATCTATTACTGGTTGCCATCTTCACACATGACATCTTTAAAGGGCAAGACCTTCTTGCAACATTGACAATAAAACTTTTCCAATAAGTTAAATCTCAAAGAAGTGTGAAATAATAATACCTATGAATTAGGAAACCTGTAACAATTCTATAAAGAAAGGAATAAGGGAAATCTATAACATTTATTTCTTTCTATAACAAGTTTTGATTCAGTGCTGAAAAGTCCTGGCCAATTGAGCAAAAAGAGAAAAGTCTGGTTTGCAATTGAGCACCTATACTATGCCTTGCTTTAAAATATTTTGAATAAAAATTTCATATGTCTCCTTTCTTTGAAGATTAATTACAATTTTTCATTTTTGAAGAACACTAATGAACAACAGAAAATGGGACGACATAGTGATGGTGAATAGGGAATTTTAATTACTCCTAAAAGACAAATAAACATTGTCCAATTAGACCTGGGGTATTAAAATAATGTGATCGTTGTGTCTGAATTTTTATTTTTATCTTTTTAAAAACTACTTTTTTCCTCTGTGAGATAATCTATTATGAGTATTGTTTTCAAAAGAAGCTTTTAAAAGAAGTTTTAAAGGTTTCATTTTAATCTGGCCCAGAAGAGCAAGATTTTCATGTTTAACACAGAACATGTAGAACTCATGAATGAACAAATGACAATATTTTTCCTGAGAAGTTCTACATTTTATTTTTTTTTATCTTATGAAATGTCATAGAGATCATCAGGCTTTGATGGTTGAAACATATCATAGTTAACCTCTTTTTTCCTAAACCTCATTTAAAGACAAATTAACGAGTACCACTTACAGTTACTCATTGATTCTGCTTAGCTGTGCTGTTCACAGAGTTAAATGGTAGTGAAACATAAACAGCATATTTGGTGGTTTCTGTGGCCAAGGCCATCAGTACCCAAGATGGCCATGAGGTGTTAGGGGCTGCAGAAAGGAGTGATGAGGCTGATACATTTATTGGCATCGACCCTCTCTTCCTTTCCTTATTTGCCATCCTCCCACAGGGAGATCATTACCAAAGATCTTATCCTGTTTTTCCCCTCAATAATATTGTCTTAGTCTGTTTGGTCTACCATAGAGTGGGTAGTTTATAAGGAATGGAAATCTATTTCTCAGGCTACTGGAGGCTGGGAAGTCCAAGATCAAGGCACTGGCTGATTTGATGTCTGAGAAGACCTTGCTTTCCGGTTCATAGATGGAACCTTCTCACTGTGTTCTCACATGGTGGATGGAGCAAGCTAGCTCTCTGAAGTACCTTTTATAAGAGAACTAGGCTGGGTGCAGTGGCTCATGTCTGTAATCTCAGAACTTCGGGAGGTCAAGGCGGGTGGAACACTTGAGGTCAGGAGTTCAGGACCAGCCTGGCTAACATGGAAAAACCCCGTCTCTACTAAAACACACACACACACACACACACACACACACAAGTTAGCTGGGTGTGGCAGTGCCTATAATCCCAGCTACTTGGGAGGTTTAGGCAGGAGAATTGCTTGAACCCAGGAGGTGAAGGTTATAGTGAGCTGAGATTGTGCCACTGCATTCCTCTGGGCAACAGAGCAAGATTCTGTCTCAAATAAATAAATAAATAAATAAATAAAAGAAGGGAACTAATTCCAATCATAAAGGCACCACCCTCATGATCTAATCACCTCCTGAGGCCCTGCATCCTAATGCTATCACCTTGGGGTACAGGATTTTAACATATGCATCTTGTGTGGGCAGAGGACACAAAAATTGATAGCAAATACAATATAAATTCCAAAGTCTTCTCATGTAAGTTCTACATATGGAAAAATTATAAAAAACATAGAAAGCTACTTTTTCACTCCAACACTGAAACAAGAGCTGCCTTTTTAATTCCAGAAAGATTCCACCAAACATTCACTGTTTCAGAGTAATCCCCATAGTATGCTTTACATGTTATGAATCCACTGGGCAGGGGAGATTACTGGCTGTTTTATGGCCATTGTCCAGTATAGATTCGGTCTTAATAAAAATGGAAGAAAATAAACTATTAAGATAAAACTTGTAAGATTTTAGAAATCACATTTATATTTGTATTTGCTTTCAAACTCTTAAATAATTATCAGTGAAAATGGGAATTGAGCAGCCTTTCTGTGGTTTACAGTCATATAGCCAATTTCAGAGATTTTTCTAGGAAGAGTGCCCTCTGTTTACAGCTGAGTTGACAATCTTGTCTCATATAGACATTTAGTGGCAAAACATCCTGCACCTTAACAAGTCCCTAATGCAAACATAAGGAAGACTGATGTCTCAGCAATAACAATAGCACACCATTATGCTCTTTTGTAACACGTTTTCCATGTATGATATTGACAGATAAGAGCTTTATGGCTTAGAGCATGCTTCTTGGGGTTCACATTCTTCAAGCTACCTGTCCCCTGGGACCTCACCATTTCTAAAAGGATATATTAGACACTGTGATAATAAGGCAGACTTTTGTTTACCAGTGTGGTATCACAAACCTTTCAAAAATGGTATGTAATTTGCTTCTCAGCGTTATGTCAGTGTATATTGCATAGTTCAACGTGTCTCAAGTTGAGCAGAAGCAATCTGTCAACACTATGACTAAAGCTGTATAAGTGGTTTCCTGTAATATCGGATATGCATATAGACTCCACAGGTTTGCCTGCGTGCGGTGAAGACCTGTCACTCATTTTCTTTACGATCATCTTGTGTGACTGTTTTGGAGGAAAAGCTTTCCAGCTGGCATCATAGGCCATGGGGTAAGTACTGTAGCCTTTCACATCTGTAAATGAAATTGCTTCTCTTAATGAGTCAGGCCCAAAGTGAGAATGAGTTAGATGTAATCCTCATTCATGCATATAAAGCTACTGACAATCTAGAACAACTAAAGACAGTGTTTCAAAAATTAAAAAAAGAAAAAAACACCCAGGCCAAACTCCAGAATTACTTCAACACAGCATTTACAAAATGTACATAGGGCATGGCTACCTATGATTTATAGCAGCTACTGGATGCCATTGTGCAATAGTGCCCCTTAGGAAGTAAAATATAATAATCAGGTATTCTAAAATAGACACAAACAAAATAATATGCAAAGCAAGCAAAACTGCCAAACCACAAACAAGAAATTTAAGTTAAGAACAATAATGCATTTAGCCTGGCTCTTATTATAGATTTGAAAATAGGTGACATTTTGATAGATTAAAAAACATTTTAATATAAATAACAAATATTTTAAATTTGTGTGATTTCATTTATTCATACCTCGTAGGACAATAATTTGCTGAAGACTTTCATAAATTATTTTCATTTCATAGTACTTGTGTTTCAGATATTTACAGTATGTATATGCATCCATTTAAGAGACATAATAAAAACCATACACACCAGTTGATATAGTTTGGATATTTGTCCCCTCCAAATCTCATATTGAAATGTGGCCCCCAATGCTGTAGGTGAGGTCAAGTGGGGGTTGTCTGGGTCATGGGGGCAGATCCATCATGAATGGCTTGATGCCTTCCCCACTGTAATGAGTGAGTACTAGTTCATGAGAGAGCTGGTTGTTTTAAAGAGCCTGCCACTTCTCTTTCTCCTCCTCCCCTTCCTCCTTCTCTCTGACCATGTGACACACCTGCTCCCCTTCCACATCCACCAGGTTTGAAAGCTCCTTGAATCCCTCACTAGAAGCAGATGCTGGTGTCTTGCTTCCTGTGCATCCTGCAGAACTGTGAACCAAATTAGCCTATTTTATTTATACACTCCCCAGTCTCAGGTATTCCTATTCAGCAATGCAAAGTGGACTACACCAGCTATCATAAAAATCCAAATTTGAAAATATTGCTATTAAAGTAAAATTTAGATTTTGCAGTTTTCTGACTGTAAAGGGAGAGTCCATAATTGTTATACCCTCTGGTGAGACTAATAATGCCATAATATTTTGTCCATCTGCGGAATTATAGGAAATAATTTTACATTTGCCTAGTGTGATCTCACATACCTTTAGCATGTTTAATATCTATTAGAAATACCTTTCATATACATTTTCTGGAACTTGTGCTTGCCTAGATTATTTCTCGCAGAGCTATTTATGTTTGCAAAGATAGCCTAACAGCAACACAAGAGACACTGGTTCATTCCACGTCCATTCTTCTTCTGTGTAATTGAGCATGTTCTTGATACTCAACAGTTACAAACAACTGATAGATGATGAAGCTGCACAGCGCTTCCGAAAATTCACAGCTGAATACACAGACAAGAAAGAAAGCTGGGGGTTATACTACAGTGTTAGAGATGTGCTCTGAGCAGGCGGTATGTCTAGGCAGTTCACTTAGAAAGGTTAGGACAGACAAAAAAAAAAAAATATGGTAGTTAGCAGGAGAAGCCTCAGCTGATTTCTGAAGAACAAGTTGAATGGGCAAACGCAGGGGAGGCACGCCTTGTGAAAAGCATGGAATGCTGGCAGAGAAGACACACTTTTGAACCTGCAATGGCTTCACTATGCCTGGGACATTCATGTCTATGAGGAGGAGATTGGACATAAAGGCAGGGACCAAAGAGTCAATGTGTCATAAGCAACAAAGTAAGAAGTTAAATTTTATCTTGAAAGTAATTGGCGGCGAACTGCAAGACCTTAAGCTGTATGGTGACATAATTCATGTGTGTTATAGAATAATAACACATTCTTACCTATCTGTCTGTGGTGGGATGAATTAAAAATGATGATGACTGAAGATGATGGGATTCATTACGAGGAAGCTGTCATACAGTAGATACTTTGTAACCACTGAAGTACAACAATGGATTTTAGGAGGTAAACTCTATTATTGGGTTACAGTTATTGACCTTTTCTTCCATTTGTCTGTTTTTGTTTTTTGGTGGAGGAGGAGAGAAAAGAAAAGTTTCATTACAAAGTGAATACATTCTCATTGTGGAATAACCCAAGCAATTTAAGTTACAAGAAGAAAATTAAAATTGACTCAGATCTTCTCAGTGTCCTTTTTACCTTTCACATTATATTTTCTATTACATTAATGAAACGAGTTGTTTTATATTGTATACAAACATCATTTTCATGAATTAGAAAGATTTAATCCCAAATAATTGTAAGTTTGACATTAATGCATTAGTAACTCTTTGTTTTTGAACCTGTGTATCCTCAGTGGCTCTTCTGCTAAATGCATGTGCTCGGTGCAACTTGGAATACCACACTGCAGTGTGTAGTGTCTGGTAAACTATTTGTACCTTAGATAAAATAAACTTCAGATCTAGCAACAATTCAATTATTTACAAGGATGCAGTAGTTTATTACTAGATAAACAAGGCTGAAACAACTGGAAATTTGAGTATTTTAAAAATGTATTCCAATGTTCCAACTTAATTTAAAGTTCTGAAGTTTCCTAATAACCTACTTATTAATGTTAATGAAATATGGGATTAAGATATATTCAGAAAGAATATGCTTTTGATAATCCTAAATATTAATGGATTTATGGCAACAAATTGATTCATAAAGAGCTAATCAAAACTGGACAAAATTGGACAATATGTCAAAAATGTGAAATCAATCATGTGAAGTAGAAGGGAAACCAATGAAATACTTTAGAAAGAAAAATGAAGTGAAGTTCAAGCTAACATGTAGCCAGAAATAATGATGAAACAATGGAAATCACAAATATGATTTTCTGATTGTATCCAAGATAAAGTGTCTGCTAGAACGGAAGATGATCATGAAAATAGACTTCCTTAATGGGCTGAAGAAAGTATTACTTTGAGGCCATGAGTTTGGAAATGAAACGTAATAGGTTTCATCTAAGGTTGAAATGAAACCTTTTTCTTCCTCTCATCTACGGAAGCTATTCAGTACTCTTGCTGTAATTCCACATTTATGAAATAATCTTTCTGAATTAAAATTGATTTTTCTAACTGGGAAGTGAGTATGTGAGTTTGTTCAATCAATTAATCAATGAATATTTTTGAACCAAGAATTATTTGACGAATCATAGAACAAGAAAGAGAAAATAGGAGATTATAAATTTTTTAAATGTGCAATATAAAATATTAACTAATGTAAAATATAAGGATAGTCCTCTGAAAACTAGCTATAATATAAAGAACATTTAAGAGCATATATATATATGTGTGGATATATATATTTACATGTGTATGTATAAACACATCCATCAGTAAAAGGAAACAAGAAAATTATCTCCATTGTCAGATTATATTGTATTTCTGTGCATGAAGGACAATTACATGAATTTGTGCAATATGAGCTGACTTTTACGATCTGATTAATGACAGACAAGCTAGAAGATCAGAACCAATGTAGCATGACATCAACATTTTTAATGCATTAATTTGACAGTATTAATTGGGCACCTTCTCTGTTCAGAACCTATTCCAGACTAGTAACACAATAGGGACTAAAACAGGCAAAGTCCCTGCACTTTAACTTTCATTCTAATGGGCAGGGCAGGGAATAATAAACAAATCCATTAAAACATATATCAGGCAGTAATAAGTGGTATAACAAAAATACAAAGGAAGATAAAGGAGTAGGGCCACGCCACGGTGGGGAAAGGATAGTTACCTAGGTAAGTTGTCTAGGATAACCTCTCTTGTAAGAGAAAATCTGAGCAGAAACATAAAAGAAATTTTAGAGAGTGAGCTCTGCAGACAGTCAAGAAAGGGTATTTCAAGCGAAGAGATCTGCAGAAGCAAATAGCCCTGATGCAAGAGCATCCTTGGCAGCTTCTGTGACATGCAAGAAGTGCGGTTTATAAGGGAGGTGTGTGCAGGACGGAGGAAGGAAGGAGAGGAGGAGGCCAAGTATGTTGCAGACACCAGGGTAGATTGTGTAGGGACATATAGGCAGGAGCAGAGCACATCCAGTTTGTCTGGGAATGTGCCTGTTGACACATGTTGTCTGGAAGTGATTACCCTTAAGCTTTTTTCCAGGAGAAAGAACATCTAGGTTTGCATGGGGAGTTACATGGATACCCTAATAATAGCTCATTAAAATGATTTTACCTTTTGCACTTAGTGAAGTGGGAAGTTATTGAAAGATTTTTATCAAAGATAGGACAAATCTTAATTCAAATTTTAAGTGACACTTTGGCTGGTGGACTATACAGACACTGTAGTAGCAAAAGGGGAAAATGAGAAAATAGTTCAAGAAGAACGCTAAAAGGATCCAAGTAAAATTTTTGCTGTGGGCTGGGCAAGGGAATTTCTGTTGAATGTGGGAAGAAGTAGTAGGACAGTTCTTATTTGCTGATAGATTGGCTGTGGGATAGTAGAGAATGAAGAGTCAAGGGTAATTCTAAAGGTTTTGCCCTCAGGACCTAATTGGATGAAGTTGCCATTTACCAAGACAAAGAAGGGTTGGGGTGGATCAGGGCTTATGAATGGGGAAGTCAGGAGTTTGGTTTAGGTGTGCTACATTTGAGATGTCTACTAGACATCCAAGTGTAACTGAAAGTATGAGAGTATGAGTCTAGTGTTTGGGGGGAGGTGTAGGTTGGGAGTATAAATCTGTAAGATGGTGTAAAAAGGCATAAGTCTAGATGAGATCACGTAGGGGTCACCTAGGTGAAATGGACTGAAGTTTCAAGGATGGCACATCAATGTTAAGAAGTTAGGAAGATGAGGCCGGGCGCGGTGGCTCACGCCTGTAATCCCAGCACTTTAGGAGGCCGAAGAGGGCGGATCACAAGGTCAGGAGATCAAGACCATCCTGGTTAATGGGGTAAAACCCCGTCTCTACTAAAAATACAAAAAATTAGCCGGGCGTGGTGGCACGCACCTGTAGTCCCAGCTACTCGGGAGGCTGAGGCAGGGGAATCACTTGAACCTGGGAGGCAGAGGTTGCAGTGAGCCAAGATCGTGCCACTGCACTCCAGCCTGGATGACAGAGCCAGATTTCATCTCAAAAAAAAAAAAAAAAAAAAAAGTTACGGAGATGAGAAGAAATCAGCAAGGGAAATGAAATAAATAGCCAGTGAGGAAGTAAGAAAAATGAGAGCAATGGTGCACCAGGAACCAAATACACTGTTTCAGGAAAGGGTGAGCAACAGTGTCAAATGAGACAAGGAAGGAAAATTAACCTCTGAATTTAAACATTCTGATTAGTAGAAATTTTGGCAGAGTTGTTTCAAGAGCTATTTCAAAGGAATAGCACATGGTGAATATAGGTGACATTTTAAAGGAGTTCTGATGTAATTTGGCCGCAGAGAAATGAAGCAACATCTGGATGAAGGGAGAGCTTTTCCTTTAAGGCAGAAAATTTTATGACAGTTTGAAAGCTGGTGGGAATGACCTCGTAGAGAGAGAATAATTGTTGTATGAGATAGGAGGGAGATAATTGCTAGAGTAAAATAATTGGGTAGAAGAGAACGATGAGATCTAGTGAAGATAAGAGGGTAGAGTGCTGATGGGAACACAGTGAGGTTCTTCCCTACCTTTTCCTTCTTTCCCTTGCATGGGCACTAAGGACACCAGCTGCATGGGCACTAAGGTCACCAGCTGTGTGGGAACTAAGGTCACCAGCTGCATGGGCACTAAGGTCACCAGCTTCATGGGCACTAAGGTCACAAGCCGCGTGGGAACTAAGGTCACCAGCCGCGTGGGCACTAAGGTCACCAGCCGCGTGGGAACTAAGGTCACCAGCCGCGTGGGCACTAAGGTCACCAGCCGCATGGGAACTATGGTCACCAGCCGCGTGGGCACTAAGATCACCAGCCGCATGGGAACTAAGATCACCAGCCGCGTGGGAACTAAGATCACCAGCCGCGTGGGCACTAAGGTCACCAGCTGCGTGGGAAGTAAGGTCACCAGCTGCGTGGGCACTAAGGTCACCAGCTGAGTGGGAACTAAAGTCACCAGCTGCCTGAGAACTAAGGTCACCAGCTGCCTGAGAACTAAAGTCACCAGTTGAGTGGGAACTAAAGTCACCAGCTGCATGGGAACTAAGATCACTAGCTGCGTGGGCACTAAGGTCACCAGCTGCATGGGAACTAAGGTCACCAGCTGACTGGGAACTAAAGTCACCAGCTGCGTGGGCATTAAGGTCACCAGCTGCGTGGGAACTAAGGGCGCCTGCTGCATGGGCACTAAGGTCACCAGCTGCGTGGGAACTAAGGTCACCAGCTGAGTGGGAACTAAAGTCACCAGCTGCCTGAGAACTAAGGTCACCAGTTGAGTGGGAACTAAAGTCACCAGCTGCATGGGAACTAAGATCACTAGCTGCGTGGGCACTAAGGTCACCAGCTGCATGGGAACTAAGGTCACCAGCTGACTGGGAACTAAAGTCACCAGCTGCGTGGGCACTAAGGTCACCAGCTGCGTGGGAACTAAGGGCACCTGCTGCATGGGCACTAAGGTCACCAGCTGCGTGGGAACTAAGGTCACCAGCTGAGTGGGAACTAAAGTCACCAGCTGCCTGAGAACTAAGGTCACCAGTTGAGTGGGAACTAAAGTCACCAGCTGTGTGGTAACTAAGATCACCAGCTGCGTGGGCACTAAGGTCACCAGCTGCGTGGGAACTAAGGTCACCAGCTGACTGGGAACTAAAGTCACCAGCTGCCTGAGAACTGAGGTCACCAGCTGAGTGGGAACTAAAGTCACCAGCTGCCTGGGAACTACAGTCACCAGCTGACAGTGATGATGGGGAAGGGAGCATTAGATACGTTGACAGAAAAAGGCATGAAATAATTACTTAGGGAGATGAAGCATGAGGAAAAAAAAACAAGAAAGCATAAGAGGGCTACTAAAGAGTGATTAACAGGCCAGGCGCGGTGGCTCACGCCTTTAATCCCAGCACGTTGGGAGGCCGAGGCGGGCGGATCATGAGGTCAGGAGATCGAGACCATCCAGGCTAACAGGCTAACACGGTGAAACCCCGTTTCTGTGAAAAATACAAAAACTTCGCCGGGCATGGTGGCGGGCGCCTGTAGTCCCAGCTACTCGGGAGGCTGAGGCAGGAAAATGGCGTGAACCCGGGAGGCGGAGCTTGCAGTGAGCCGAGATGGCGCCACTGCACTCCAGCCTGGGCGACAGAGCAAGATTCTGTCAAAAAAAAAAAAAAAAAAAAAAAAAAAAAAAAAAAAAAAAACGACTAAGAGTCATTTGAGCCCAGAGGTCATAAATTTAAAGCAAGAAAAAAATTATCTCAGGCACAGAATAATTGAAAGAATTCTAATATTGGTTTAGGATTTTATAAGGTTAATTTAAAAAAGGAAGAGAAGGGCAAGGGAGTTGGTATAAATAAGGGAATTCCAGAGTGCACAGTTAAGGTGTTTGGATACTCTGGCAGGAGAGGAAGGAAAGATCAGATTAGGGAAGAGGCAGAGAGCCTGTGACTATGGGTGTGAGGATGATGAGGGAACGGCAAGGGTGAGTGAAGAGCTTTTTTGGCGAATGCTTTAGGCAGCACTAATGCACGTGACAGGATTGGTACTGGAATAACCAAGCCTCCTTGTGGTAGAGAGACAGAGTAGTTGGGAGCAAGGTATGGGGAACTCATTAGAGCAGGAGTAGCTGTGAGCATTGGCAATTACTACTCTCCATTTAAATGAAGAAGGTTGTACTAAAATCATGGGTCCTTAGTCTTAGGGAAGAAATCACACCTGAAACACAGTGATAAGTGTGTAGACAACAGCATCATTTGCTGCATTTAGTCTTTCATACAATGAGTTTTTTATCTAGTCTAGGAGCTTTCAAACTGTTCCACAGAATCTTGGAGAAATATAAAAGTTTCTCCGAGCCACCCTGTAGAAGTTGAAGAAAAACCATTCCAAACGCTTGGCTCCAACCAGAGAAGTAAGGACTAACCTTGTTGTAAAATAAATATGCTGAGATTAAGCATGATTTTTAAAAAGTTTTACTATTAAAAATAAATAGACCAAAAAAATTTAAAAATCATTGATCTTCTCCAAACTACAGGTTATTATCATAACCTTGCTTAAGATTACTTTGCTAGAAAGCGATGAAGCCAAGATTTAAACAAAAAATGTCTATTTCTAAAGCTCATGTCATTTTCGTTATACTTAAACTCTATACAGGCTTAACTCCTATAGTTATTCCACTATTTTGCACTTGTTACATTTCTTTTACTTTACATGTATCAGTGCATCTGGCCAAAAGTAGTCTGTAATGAATACATTTGCAATTTTTAAGTTTAAAGTAAGCTATTTTTTAAGTTAACTTTTTAAAGAAATCATTTTCTCAGGAGACTGAAACAAATCTTTTTTATTTATCCTTAAAAAATTTTTAGGCTTTGGAAGTTTTGTGTGAATACAAAAAAGTCAACACCGAGAGTTGATATGATACTTAATATTGGCCTCTAGGGAGTCATAAGTCCTGGAGGAGTCTCTTGCAATTCTTATGTGACACTCAGCATGAAAAATACAAAAATCAATAATGAGAAGACTTTACCTTAGATCTAGACTGTGAACACCACTCTTGAGAATAGGACCTTGTAGTAATCAAGACATAACCCTGCCGAAGATTGCTAGACCAGACAAAGAAACACCAGGATCATTCTTCTTAAAATGTAAATAGTAAGTAATACCAATTTTCTTCAAGGCAACCACCTTATTGGAGTAAGTCTGCGAAAGACACGGTTGTTTAACAAGTCACCAGGGGAATATTTTGGAATTGAAGCACTAACATCACAGCAACTAGACAGTGTATATGTATATAAACACCTTGTCAAATATAAGTAGTATTTGTCCCAGTAGATACAGGAAAAATATAGTTCACTCTTGGTCAATTCTAATTGAAAAAATAACTAAATAGCTGCTAGATGAAGAATTCTTGGAAAAGTTGCTCTCCTAGCACTGGGTCTTGCAAGATAATGCTAGCATCCTGAAGACAAAATTGGGAAGAAAATGAAATAAAAGTGTAACAAAATATCAATGAAAAATTAGTGATAAAATCAGCAGGAAATCTAGAGTGCTTCAAACAATAGTTCAACCAGCTGAGGACTGATAAACGGGGGTGGGGGTGCTGGGAAGCCAAGCACAGTAATAAAAATCAGTATGAAAATGGGAAGCACCAGCAAGAGACTACGGAAGCTGCCAAGGGGTCCACTGAAAAGTTAATTGAAGCAACAAGCTGAGATCTCTGGAAGTCAGACAGCAGGATCCTGGAGACAGATGGAGAACAGTGGCAAGAGGAGACTGATGGACCAAGAACGAAGAGAGCAGACAACAGAATGAATGAAGAAGTAGCAACCTCAGCCCAGTCTTGGGTAATTCTTGGCCATTGATGAGGGCTACAGATGTAACTCTAACCACTAGCAAACAATCAGAAAAAAACAGGCAGCCCCACGTTAGATGGAGCGTAAAATGTACATTTGAATGACATGGAAAAATATTTGTAGTCTTTTCTGTTACATACTTATTTTAATCAACTTAAATCTAATTCCTCATTAAAAAACAAAACACAAACCAAAACTCCAAGAAATTACTTTGTGCTAGTACAATTCAGAAAAATAATTGATGGTGATGTGGTGGTCCATGCAGTTAATAATAAATTGTGGACACTGAAGTTTCAGTCTTTCGGTTTTGAAGACATGATAATGTTGGGAAAAAAAGGAAGTTGAGGCCAGGCACAGTGACTCACACCCCTAATCCCACCACTTTGAGAGACAGTGGCGGGAAGATCGCTTGAAGGCAGGAGTTTAAGACTATCTTAGGCAATAGTGAAACCTGCTCTCTGCAAAAGACTAAAAATTAGCCAGGTGTGGTTGTGCGTCCCTGTAGTCCCAGCTACTCAGGGGCTGAGGTGAGAGGATCGCTTGAGCCCAGGAGTTCAAGGCTGCAGTGAGCTATGATCCACCACTGCACTCCAGCCTGGGCAACAAAGCAAGATCCCGTATAAAAAATAATAATAAAATAAACAACAACAGAAAGATGAATTTTTCTGCCTACACGTTCTTGGAAGATGCTAGATTTACACAGCGGTTTTTCTTGCTCCACATGTTTTTATGCAACATACTTGCTGGGAGTATGAGTCAACAAGTAGGAGAGTTTGTTTGTGGATGCTGTATGTGAAAAGACACAGGGAACATTCAAAAGGCATGCCAGATCAGACTCCACAAAAACGATCCTTTAAGAAGCATTTCTTTTTTGGTTCTCACTGTAGAAAATACATTAGGAAGAGAGATGTGCAGAACGGAGTATTCGAGCAAGCTCAGCTGAAAAGAGATAACCTCCACTTCTGAATAATTGCATTTGAAAGAGAAACCATTATAAAATATCTTGAAGAATACAGACCACATGTGTTGAATTTGTAGCACTAATTTATTTTTTTAGAGTTTTTAAGTGTGTGTTTCTGACTAGCAAACAGGAAACTGGTACTACCATCAGCACTACTATAAAATAAGTGTAATTAGAGAGCTATGCATAATTTCTGTTTTTGATAAAATAAAAAAGAAGAGTATTGGCTGGGCACAGTGGCTCATGCCTGTAATCCCAGCACTTTGCGAGGCTGAAGTGGCAGGTCACCAGTCAGGAGTATGAGGCCAGCCTGGCCAATATGGCAAAACCCTGTCTCTACTAAAAATACAAAAATTAGCCAAACCTCATCTCTACTAAAAATACAAAAATTAGCCAGATGTGTTGATGGGCACCTGTAATCCCAGCTACTCAAGAGGCTGAGCAGGAGAATCCCTTGAACCCAGGAAGGCAGAGGTTGCAGTGAGCTGAGATCATGCCACTGCACTCCAGCCTGGGCAACAAGAGTGAGACTCTGTCTAAAAAGAAAAAAGAAAAAAAAACAACAACAGTATTTTCATCATTCATTACAAAAAAGTCTCCACCTCTGCATTATTTAACTTATTTATCAAAAATTAAACAAGTTCTCTCAAGACAGTATATATACATAATGATAAAAGAATTAAGGAAACGACAAAGTTAATTAGGCAAAGTTAATTATACTGAAATGAATGGAATTGTAAGCTAGAGAAGAGAATTAAATATTTTCTTTTTTTTTTGAGACGGAGTTTTGCTCTTTCGTCCAGGCTGGAGTGCAATGGCGCGATCTCAACTCACTGAAACCTTCGCCTCCCCAGGTTCAAGCAATTCTCCTGCCTCGGCCTCCTGAGTAGCTGGGATTACAGGCACCTGCCACCACTCCTGGCTAATTTTTTGTATTTTAGTAGAGACTGGGTTTCACCATGTTGGCCAGGATGGTCTTGATCTCCTGACCTTGTGATCCGCCAGTCTCGGCCTCCCAAAGTGCTAGGATTACAGGTGTGAGCCACTGCGTCCAGCCCAAGAATTAAATATTTTCAAGAAGAATGTAGTAGAATCAGCAATTAGACATGGAAATACCCCATTCTTAAAATAATATTCATTAATATGAATTATTTAGAATGAGTAAGATACAATACAAATTTAAAGTACAAAGTAACCTAACATCAATTCTACGAGAAGATTCTAAATTTCTGGTATAATACAAAGTTCTTGATTTTACTGACTTTTTTTTGAATATCACAACTAACATCACAACTGTTAACTAATATCATTTTAGAATGTAAGACCTATGAAAATAATTTGATAAAAGATGAACACTGTAAAAAAAGGACAGCCTGTTCTGCAGAATAAACTAAATCTTCAGGGTATAAGCTTCTGGACAGTTTGGCTCATATAAGCAGAAATGAATTTTGTGAAATTTACATGGAATATGGTTTTAATTTACATTTATGTTAAGCTGATTTGAATGAAAAATTTAAAAACACAAGTTCAAAAACAAAATAATGTATGTTAAAGATTTAAAAAATCAACTTTAAATCATTTGTTTATTTGATGTGTTCAGTAGAACTTGACTCTGGCGCTAGACAACATCATTTTCTGCTATAATCATGTTTTCTTCAACTATCATTTATTGAATATTGATTATTTTTTGTGAATTGTGATTACATATACATGTATATAACCAAACATGTGATATATCTGTAATTACATAATAATTACAATATTAGATGTAATTATGTATGTATATAATTACAGGTATAATTAGAGGTAATTATATACATATACAATTCCATATAATAATTATATATTATATATTCATATATAGTGAGTTATATCACATGTGTAATATGTCTATATGTAATTATATAGACATATATGATATGTAATAAATATTACATATGTATACACATATACGCCTACAATACATAATTATATATTTGATTAATTATGTATTATATATGTGATATGTATGTAATTCCATTTATTCCTTAGTGGAGGTATTTTTATCTCCATTTTATAAGTGAGGAAGAAGTTGAGAATTAGAGAACTGATATATGAATATGCCAGAAATTCATATGGGCAAGGTCAACACAACTAGGCACTTTATCCATGTTCATTGATAAAGTACAGGAAACTATGCAAGGAACCATGACTGTGATAGTATTTTATAAGCAGCAATTTTCAGAATGAACTAAAATTAAATCATATTTTGAAATATACCTCTGGAAAACTCCTAGAAAAGAAATCTCCTGCTTTCATTGTATGCAAAGGGTGTGATATTTGTGGAAAGTTTTATGTTATGTCCTCAGATTTTCTTCTAATTTTTTTAAATTCATTGAAGCATTGATAAATTAGCCTGATAAATTAGAAAAGAGGTAAAGTGAAAAAAATGTCTCTGATAATTGTTAGCCATATAAAATAGTGGGAGAGGACCAGACCTTGTGTCAGAAGACCAGAGTTGGAAACCTAGCCCTTACACTATTAAGTTTGAACAAACCAAATATCCTCCTTAAACCTCAATTTCCTCCTCTGCAAAGCAGGATAACAACACTGAACCGACTCCAGAGAGGTTTCATGAGGCTCAAAGGAGATTCCGCTCACTAAAGCGATTTGCGAAACTAAGCTGCTATCCTCTCTTATGCTTAAAATGTGATTGTTAACAACGTCTCTCTTTTCCTATATACGTCTTTGCACACTCAACTTGTTCTTTTGTTTTTATCAAAATATTTAGCACCATATTATAAAACATTTATTTTACTGTGTGCCAAGAAAACTAGAAGAAAAGGAAAGCTCTTATTTTGGTTTACATTTCAAACTTTTGAGAAACTGAACAGTGAACAACATTTTAGAAAATATAAGTTTTAAAGCCTCCTGTGGAATGAATGCTAAGGAAGAAAGCGGGCTTTGAATATGTACAAAGGAAGAGAACATGAGGCTCCATGTGGTCTGATCTCTTTACGATGTCTAATGGCCACAGACATATAAGCAACAGAAAAGTTCAGAATGTATATTTTCATAATTCCCCTAGTATGCATGTATGCAATGAATGGAAAGTCAAAATAAATGGGTGTAGAATGAAAGTGATAAAATAGACATTTCTAGCCAGTCTTGGCGGAAACATATATAAGCATCTTTTAAAATTCAAATATATCACGTTTCTTAGGAAATGTTACAAACACCTATGGATTAAAGACATTTTCTAAATAGCCGTGAAAGTAGTTGATTTAGCAATAAATCTTTGCAAATATCTCTCTAATCCTAAAAAATATGAATTAATCTGAATCATCTTATTCAGAAATTCTTTTTCTTTTATTTATTTATTTGAGACAGAGTCTAACCCTGTCTCCCAGGCTGGAGTCCAATGGCGCGATCTTGGCTCACTGCAACCTTCACCTCCCAGGTTCAAGTGATTCTCCTGCCTTAGCCTCCCGAGTAGCTGGGGTTAGAGGCGCATGCCACCACGCCTGGCTAATTTTTTGTATCTTTAGTAGAGATGGGGCTTCGCCATGTTGGCTAGACTGGTCTTGAACTCCTGACCTCATGATCCACCTGCCTTGGCCTCCCAAAGTGCTAGGATTACAGGCGTGAGCCACTGCACCCAGCCGACTTATTCAGAAATTTATTTTGAAATATAATATTGATAAATGTTAAAAATCAAATCTCTTACATAAAATAGGTTGAAATTGTTACACAAAAACATATTTTCTGCCCCAAATATAATAAATCGTTAAATGTGTCACCTTGAAAACAAATACGTATTTAAAAGAGGTTGATTAGATTGTATCATGAAATAAAATCTAGTTTAATAGTATAATCACAAAAGCCATTTTCATTGTGGTTAGTCAAATAGAAGTAGGGTTTTATAGATTATGTAATCAATTATTTCTGTGTCCTTTCAGTATTTTAACAATTATATGCAATTCCAGACCCATATAAAAATTTGGACTTCATTTGTTTGGCAATGAAATGGCGTTTACTGTAATGAACAATCAATTAATTGAGAGCCAAGAACCTACCCTGAACTCTCACTACATTTAAGCATGATTCTAGGACTGGACATGTACAAATCATTCTAATATGGATTGTGCACTTGAGGACTGAAGAGTATATATACAAGGAAGACAGATATTTACCTATTTATTTATTTTATTATACTTTAAGTTCTAGGGTACGTGTGCACAACGTGAAAGTTTGTTACATATGTATACATGCGCCATGCTGGTGTGCTGCACCCATTAACTTGTCATTTACATTAGGTATATCTCCTAATGCTATCCCTCCCTCCACCCCATCCCATGACAGGCCTCGATGTGTGATGTTCCCCATCCTGTGTCCAGGTTGTTCTCATTGTTCAATTCCCACCTATGGGTGAGAACATGTGGTGTTTGGTTTTCTGTCCTTGTGATAGTTTTCTCAGAATGATGGTTTCCAGCTTCATCCAGATATTTAAACTGACATCATAGACGGTAGGAAATATGAGAGAAGGAAGAGAAAAAGGGATGTTCTGAGAGACACAAGAATATGAGCGGGGAAGGCAGGAAAATTATTTACAGAAATGGTGGCATTTTCGTAAGGAGCTGCTAATCAAAGAGGCTTTTTTTTTTTTTTTTTTTTTGAGACAGAGTCTCGCTCCGTCACCCAGGCTGGAGTGCAGTGGCGCAGTCTCGGCTCACTGTAAGCTCCGCCTCCCGGGTTCACGCCATTCTCCTGCCTCAGCCTCTCCGAGTAGCTGGGACTACAGGCGCCTGCCACCACGCCCGGCTAATTTTTTTGTATTTTTAGTAGAGACGGGGTTTCACCGTGGTCTCGATCTCCTGACCTCGTGATCCGCCCGCCTCGGCCTCCCAAAGTGCTGGGATTACAAGCGTGAGCCACCGCGCCCGGCCCAAAGAGGCTTTCAATAGTTGGAAATGGGTAGCTTCTAGCATAGAATAGAAATCTAGGGATCAAAATACGATACGGGCAACATGAGAGAGAAACTGCAGGCGATTTGAGAAAATACTGCCATTTTACTTGCTGTAAACTGGGGGTGATGGCATATTCCTCTGGGTGAGTGGGTAGAGGCTGGGGGCACTGTGCCAAGAGGCTTCATCATTATTATGTGCAAGCTTTTGAAAGTTTTCCTGCACAAAACAGAGTGTGAATGAAGGTTTTAAACAGGATGATGATGTGATAGATCACAGAACGAGGAGGTCAGAATCAGGGAAAGGAGTTAGAAAAGCATCTCGAAAGTCAGGGCTGATGACCTGAAGGGCTCTGGGTCAAATGAAAATGAAGGACCCTTTGTTCAAGAAGCAGCAAACAGCGTGTTAAATGTGAAGATATGTAATACCATGTCCTTTCTTCTGTCTATGTTTTTGATGTACCGTGGTGTTTTTATTTGCTGTTTAATGCCCTCTCCCTCAGGTGTGGGAATACCAGTGGAGAGAGTGCTGATCTGCAACTTGGTGAGCCACACCCCATTGCTCCTACCAGCCTCTGAACAAGCACTGCCCTCTAACCAGGGCAAGGAAGTCAGTCCTCCTTTCCCAAAGCATGCAGCCCCAGCGGATTGCCACCTCCATGCCATATCAGGATGGGGCCTGGGGAGAGGCTTACCCATGTCCAGCTGCCCACCAAACACTCTGGGGTGCTGCCAGCCCAGGTCAGTGTTGGTTGCTGTCATGCTGTGTCCTGAAATGCCATGAAGCAGGCACCCAACCTTAACCCTCTCAGGGCCAGCACTCTGACCCTTACTCAAGAGAGGGTCAGAAGGGGTCATGGGGCGGGAGTAGTCATTAGACAACCAGGAGGTGGCCCAAGTGGCTGATAACCTTTCTCAAGAAGGCAGGAAGGTGTCAGGAGGTGAATCATGTGAGCTGAGACTCCCAGTCCTCATTCCGTGCTCTTTTACTTCTTCAGCCTTCTCTTAGGAAACTCAAATTCAAAGATGCAATCATTAAGAATTTTAAGATGGTGATCTCAGAGCATCAAAGCCAAGTGCAGAGCCTTTCTGGGTGTGAGGCCCTATGTGACTATACGAGTTGCATGCCCATGAAGCTGGGGCTGCCAATAGTCACACCATTAAATACCAGAAATCTAGAATAAGACACTATTATTTTTTTGAGACCCCACCTAGGCTGGAGTGCAGCATCACAATCATAGTTCATTGCAGCCTTAACTTCCTAGGCTCAGTCCTCCCACCTTAGCCTCCCAAGTATCTGACCATAGGTGCATGACATCATGCCTAGCTATTAATTTATTTTCATTTTTTGTAATGATAGGGTCTCACTATGTTGCATAGGCTGGTCTCAAGTTCCTGGAGTCAAGCAGTCCTTCTGCCTTGGCTTCCCAAAGTGTTGGGATTACAGGCTTGAGCCACCACACCAGACAAAGACACTATTAATTGGAATAAAAATGTGTAGAGAGAGCAAAGACTAAACCTCTAAGTATGAAATGTATGACTGGATGGACCATTAGACACACAATTTGAATACTAGAGGTAGAGAGAAATAACTAAAATTCTGGATGATGAAGTGAATAATGATATTAACCAAGAAAGAACCTCAGAGGGGGAATATATGAGTTTTGTGAAGGAAGGAGACAACAGATTTGATTTAAGACCCACTGCCTTTAAGATGGCTACCGGATATATCAGCAGAGAAATCCAGAAAGCTAGTAGAAGTATGATCTGGATCCTGGTTAGAGGAGAACAGATTTGAAAATAGTTCACACAGACTTTACAGTGGAAGCAGTAGTGAGTAGAAATCGATAAGTAGGTCGGGCGCGGTGGCTCACGCCTGTAATCCCAGCACTTTGTGAGGTCGAGGTGGGCAGATCACGAGGTCAGGAGATCGAGATCACCCTGGTTAACATGGTGAAACCCCATCTCTACTAAAAATACAAAGAAAAAAAAAATAGCCGGGTGTGGTGGCACGTGCCTGTAGTCCCAGCTACTTGGGAGGCTGAGGCAGGAGAATGGCGTGAACCCAGGAGGCGGAGCTTGCAGTGAGTCGAGATATCATCACCTGCAGTCAGGCCTGGGTGACAGAGCGAGACCCCGTCTCAAAAAAAAAAAAAAAAAAAAATAGACAAGTATAATATTCTGTTCCAGAATAGGTCAATATAATTGTCTTGGTTTTGAAGAATAAAACTGTCACTCAGCAAAACTTCACAAGTGGTGCACTATCAGTCACTTAGGCTTAACTCAGCCCTTAAATTTCTCCAGCTACTAATGAATGAATACAGACATATCAGGCAAAGACTCAATACACAGCCTTTTTTAACAGTGGAGAAAGATTCAAAGAAGTGGTCAGGAGGGTAGCTGAAGAAACAAGGAAACATTTACAGACAAGTAAGGTGCACTAGACGGTTTGTGTCTCCTCACATTCCTGTGTTAAAACCACAATCCCCAACGTGGTGATAGTAGGAGGTAGACCCTTTGGGAGATAATTTAGGTCGTGAAGATGAAGCACTCATTAGTGGGATTAGCGCCCTAGAAAAGAGATTCCCCCAGGGCATTCCAGCCGTCTTTCTGCCATGTGAAGATACAAGGAGTCTGCAGTCTGCAACCTGCAAGAGGACCCTCACTAGAACCCAACTATGTGGGCTCCCTGATCTCAGATTTGTAGTCTCCAGAGCTGTGAGAAGGACATTTCAGTAGCTGATAAGCCACCCAGTATTGTACTTTGTTAGAGCAGGCTGAACCAAGACAGAAGCCAAGAGATCGAAGAAGTTAAAATTTTCTATTTGCTGATTTTGACATATAAATCTACATAAGTAACCAGTTAACTGACTGATTCATTTAGAAGTATGATAATTTCCACAGGTTTTTAAAAATTAATTTTGATTATCTGAAAGAAAAAGTAGTTTATCCTCAGATCTTTTAATAGTAATTGAAGTAATCATTTACTCCATGCTCTTTCACATCCAAAGGCATGTTTTCTACTCTACAAATAACATGTCAGCAACTTGGTGGAGATATCAGGAGGCTACTGTAATGATCACAGGTTGTTTCTCACAATTTAAAATTTTAGCTATACTTCTACTCATTCATCTACCGCCTACACTTTTTTGAATCTTTTAACATTAAGTTCATAAACCGTTTTTTCCAAAAAGGTAGTTATATTCAATGATTATGTTGGATATATAGAGAATACATCTCTAAGAAACATATATTATTTTGCTTAATGTTTGCTTAATATTTATTTAGGGATTAGTATTAATATGCTTATATTTATCAGTTTTATATATATGTATGCATACATATATACACACAAATATGTATATGTGTGCGTATATACACAAATATGCAAATATGTGTCTACATAGATATTTACATGTATAAAAGCTACATGGATATAATATATATATATATAAGATGTTATTTATTTTAAAAACCAGAGCATGAAAGAATGTTACTCTGCTGTATCATTACATTCAAATTAAAGGTTAATTACTGAGAAAGGGGCTCTATAATAAAATCATGGCCGGTCGATTATGAGTGTCCTCCCTTTTAAACAGCAGGATTTCTTCCATACTGTATGTGCCATATAATTACTTCACTTCAATGCAATACTTTAATGAAGACCAGTTTAATTAAATTAAATTTCTCCCTTGTGTTGACTCAATCAAAATGCATCATCCCCTCATTATAATGTTATCTGTAGGAGTGCAACATTCTAAGTGCTATAAGGAGGGTTTACTTTAATGAGAGCAGCAATAATAAACTCTCCTTTATCAAGTTACCCAATGCACTTTCATAACTGAAAATTTCATATTAAGTTCACAGCGTATGCATTTTAGTTCCTAATTAGTATAGTCTGTTTATGTTGCTTTATTAGAGTTAATGCCATTCAAGTAATTATCTTTTTTTGACTAATATTTATGACAAGCCTTTACTTAAACTGGTATAATTAAATTTACATAAATAATTAAACAATTCTTTCCAATCCAGTAGCTATTGTCGTCAAAGCCTTGGTTTAAAGACGATTCATTTTTATTTCTGAGTCCTGATTAGACTGGATGTATTATAGCTTGAAAGAATTTCATCTACACTTAAAGGATCAAGATGGGTTCAGGAAAATGTTCAACAGACTCAGTGAACTAGGTAAAATGAGAAGGGTTTAACCTAGTAACATAATAGTATTTTGAAAGAACACAACTGCTTATGTTTTGAGGTGATACAAAACTACCTACACCAAAATGAATTATATGTGTTTGTGTCTTTTGGGTATGCGTAACTTCAAACCTAAATAAACATGTCTCCAAACAATGCATTTCTCAAGCAAATAATGCTTGAAAAGTATAACTATAGCAATTAACTTTATTTTACTAGACCAAAATCAAGTGATAAAATTTTAACAATATTTCTGGACTTCGAATACAGACTGCCTTTCAACCTTAAAGACAGCATAGTGCGGCAGAGAATACTAGAATAAAGTTAAATTTCCATTTACCCGCCTCCCTACGATGAATTCACATTTATTCTGGTTTCCAACTTCTTCCACTTTCTCTGGAATTTAGTTGGCCCTTGAGTTCTATTGACTGTACAACCTAAGTTTCTCTGGAATCCATCCGCACCTTCCTCTCTATCTTCACTGTCATTTTCATAAATCTGGTAGACTGAACCATTGCAATAGCTTCTTGGTATTTCTGCCTCCAGACTCAGCCTCCTCCAAAGCCTTTTTCATATTGCTTTAGAATAACTTTTAGATCTCAGAAATGCCACATGATTCCATGCCCACTTTAAATTAAGGGACAGGGATCCCAACCTACTTTGGGCTCTTGTTCTGTCATTCCTCCAGCTCTGCCCCTCGCAGTGGTGCAAGGAATGCACAAGGCCTTCAGAATCTGGCCACCCAGGGCCTACCACACATTTGCTCACAAACTGTAATCCCCTCAACACGCCTCAGCAAGCATCTAACATCTGCTGAAGCCTCTTTTTTTGAGTCCTTCCTTATGAGGACAGATTGCTGATGTGCTTACTCCTAGGCCTGAGAAATGTCCACAGGGCATTTGTTTGGGGGGCAGGAGGACACAGCTTGGACAGAGGATGGGCTGAAGCTGTTAGGATTAAGGGGGACAGGGAAAACAGATCGAGAAACCTGGATCTTCCTCCTCTACTGCCATGTTGTGCGTGAACTCCGAGGAGACTAAGAATTCTGAACCTGATGCTGATCCTGCAGGTTATTATAGAAACATGTACTATTAAGTAAGAAAACAAACAAAAAAACATATTTCATTTAACTGTTCATTATAGGCTTCAAATACTTTGGTCGACACTACAAGTGCCTCTGATTGTACTCTTATTCAGGGCTGTCTAAATGTGTGGGAGGGCCTGCGTCCCTGCCTCCCAGCACGTTTACATCTGCCCGGAATGCCCTTCTATGTTCCAAGCAACTACTTCCATGAAGCGTTCCCTGATCCCATTCACAGGAAGCCTTGCTGCTCCCTACTTTTTGTTTCCAGTATACATGCCTTGATTTTATAACGTATTGTAATTATTCAGAGGAGAGCTAGGTTCTAGTTTTGAAGTTTTATTTATTAGTTGTAAAAATATTGGCAAATGTTATACCATTTATAAGATTTATTGCATCTTCTGTAAAAGAATCTAGTTTAACTGGATAATCATCTTAATGTTTTTAAGAACTTACTAGAAACTGGGTACCATTTTAAATGATTTCCACTATTCATTCATTCATCCTAACTACAATCTTGGGGCCTTGGTGCCATTAAGTCATTTACATGAAGAAGATGAGGCAAGAAAGGTAAAGGAACTTGACCAACATTATTAAAATTGATACAATTTTGGCTGAACTCCCTTTAAAAAATAATGTAGGCAAGTTTTTATTTGAATACACTTTTAATAAAGGTACTCCTTCATTATAAAAACTATAGTAAATGATTAAAGAAAAATCTTTAAGATATTATCATTTGGGAAATATTAAGAATATCAATGTTTAAAATATTAGCCCCTCATTTTTATTAAATTTAGATATAATGTGAACTGAACTAATTCTAATCAAATGTTTTTGGAAATGTTTTGTAAATTATGATTAGAAATTTGTACATATGGCTAAGACATTATTAAAAAAAAGAAAAAATTACCTCATTGACATTTTGCTTTTTATTTTGAAATACCAATCCTTTCCTTCAACAATAGATTATTAAATAAAATTCCTTGATATTGTAAAAGCATCAGTGTAAACAATCATTTTGCACACACTGAAAATAAAAATGACAAATTCTGTGCCTGACCTGAGTAGAAAATGTGCTGCAGTGCTTTGTGCTAGCTGAGCATTTGCCACTAATCACCCAGGAAGCCAGAGAGCCAGTGAGGCCTATTTGAGAGCCCATTAAACCAAAAAAAGCTAGTAATTGGAAAGAAAAAAAAATCCTAGATAGGAAAGTCAACAATAATATAAGACTTTTGTGATGTTTTGTTTTCCTTTGTTATAAAATTTTGTAATTTCTTAATAAGTATGTGTTTTCATTTCATCCACATCAATATAGTTATAATCCAACAATTGCCTGCCCATATATGAAAATAATATGCATATTGACTTCCCTCCCACTTTAAAAAGGGTACCAGCTAGAAGAGATAGAGATATATTTCAGATATACTCAGAACCACAATTAATGAATGAGCAATTTATCAATCAAATACAGTATAAATAAAAATCTGTCAAAGAGAAATAGAAAATAGAAATTCCAGTGAGTAAATGGAGAAATATCAGTCATCTAAAGACCTGATTGTACTCACATAGGAAAGTATGTGAGTTTGCATCACTGCACGCATGTGTGTATTTCAAGGAGAGTGCCCATGCTTCAAATATAGTTTGCTGTGTTTTAGAATAGATATATTATATAAATATAGTGTATAGTAAAATGTTCCATGAGCAGAATTAATTTATCTGAAGCAAAAGCTCAAAATTTGAGATGACCACCAATAATAAGTGCATTGGAATTTGCAGAAATTTCAGGGTAGACTTTCAATTATTCACCAATACCAAAGTTCAAGTCAATTAGTAACTATAATCAGAGGGCTGAGGTGATATTAGCTGACATTTCGATGACACAAGGTTGACATGACTAATTCCTAACTATGTATATGGAAGTAGACGGTCCAAATCTAAATAGAGCCTATCACTTAAACTATATGAGCCTTAGTTTTCTTGTTTGTAAAATGGCAAATATTGATAGAACAAAATGAGACAGAATATATCAAATCACTTACTCCTTGTCTAATATATGTTAGAATTTGATTCTAAATACCAGATAGTTTATTTAAATATAAATATAACATGAATATAAAACTCAATTTCTTCAAGACAAACAGTTAAAAAAAATTCTGGGAGGAAACCATAGAAGCATAAGTTTTTACTCTTGACTTCACAGACCTTTGGGTGGGAGTAAGGATTATGTAAACAGACAACATTTGTGAAATTTAAATTCTTCTTGAAAAGTTGCATGTGTACATTTAAATAAACTCTATCTCCCTGGAAAGCAGGAATGGTTGCAACATTCTCCCAACTTTTGTGTTCCAAGAAATTGCTAGTCAAAGGACCATCCTGGTCTTTCATATTCCCACCATTACCCTTCCTAGACTACTGAGATAAGACACATCTCTGGCTGGGCACAGTGGCTCACGCCCATAATCCTAGCACTTTGGGAGGCCGAGGCGGGTGGATCACCTGAGGTCAGGAGTTTGAGACCAGCCTGACCAACATGGTGAAACCCCGTCTCTACTGAAAATACAAAAATTACCCAGGCGTGGTGGTGGGCTCCTATAATCCAAGCTACTCTGGAGGCTGAGGCAGGAGAATCACTTGAACCCAGGAGGCAGAGGTTGCAGTGAGCCAAGATCACGCCATTGCACTCCAGCCTGGGTGACAGAGCGAGACTCTGTCTCAAAAAGTAAAAAAAAGAACCAAAAACCAAAAAAGACACATCTCCATCCTTTGTCATGACTCTGTTGTCTATCTGACTCTATAAAACTCCAAGCTCCCTTCCCTTTTTGAAAATATTCCTGATTAATGAATGATCTCCGAATTGCAATAGATTGAATACAGTCATCCTATTTATCTGGTGCATGTCATCTTTCACAACTGCAAATTCTTTTCTTGCAATTCAGTTTTTATGAGCTACCGTTTGTTCTTTGCCAGGCAAAATAGTTCAATAGTAGTATTCCATTGAATAAGGGATGTTATCCATTTCTGCACTATGAAAAATTCCCTTTAAAATCAAAAGATAAATATAACAGTATTTTTTTCTTCTTGACCACAAAACTTTTGGTGTTAGCATATTACATTTCTCAAGAGAAAACATGCTTTTCTGGAAAATGTTCTCTTAGAGACTACTATACTGTTCAATACAGTAGACACTAGCTACATGTGGCTACTTAAATTTAAATTGACTAAAATTAAGGAAATCATCAATTTAATTTCTCAATTGCACTAGACATACTTCAAGTACTTAAGTGTCGTATGTGGCTAGTGACTACTGTATTGGACTGTGCAGATACAAAATAATTCCATGAATGTATGAACTTCTTTTTTTTTTTTTTTTTTTTTTGAGACGGAGTCTCGCTCTGTCACCCAGGCTAGAGTGCAGTGGCGCAATCTCGGCTCACTGCAAGCTCCGCCTCCCGGGTTCACGCCATTCTCCTGCCTCAGCCTCTCCGAGTAGCTGGGACTACAGGCGCCCGCCACAGCGCCTGGCTAATTTTTTGTATTTTTAGTAGAGACGGGGTTTCACCGTGGTCTCGATCTCCTGACCTCGTGATCCGCCCGCCTCGGCCTCCCAAAGTGCTGGGATTACAAGCGTGAGCCACCGCGCCCGGCCGAATGTATGAACTTCTAATGGACAACACTAGTCGAGAAGTACTGTTACAGAAAGCTATTATGTCATTTATTAATCAGAAGATACCTTGGCTAGAGAAATGTCTTGGCAGACAAGTTACTAAGTTCTACCTTCAAATTTCAATTATTTTTTAAAATACTGTTTCTGGTTCGTGGTTTCCCATATTAAGAATTTAGGCTATGTGATGCTTCTAACTCCAGTTTAAGTTTTATGGTACTATTAGTGTTTTTGCTAAGACGTGTAAAGGAACTAAGACATTTACAAGGCATTATTTTCCTACTCAGAAACAACTAAAATTCAGTGAGTTATGTAAACACAAGTAGCTGCAATGTGAAAAATTTCTCTGATATTATAATAAAACTTCAAAGGAAATGCATGTAAATTCTGAATAAAGCTATATGGTGAGAGATTTTTGCAAGAGACATTATGTCACCCAAGGCTTGAAGGATGAGTAGAATTTTGACAAAGGGAATGGAAATAAATACATGCTAAATAAACAGATGAGCAAAGAGATTGTGATGGGAAAAAATGAAAGATGTGCTCAGAAAACAGTAGAGTGCTGTGGCTGGAACCCAGGTAGCAGCAATGGGCGAGCTATATGAGAACGAGGTGGGCAGGTAGACTGGAGGAAGTCATAAGTGGACCTTGAATTCCATGCTAGGGCATTTGAAACTATACCCTTAGACAATAATAAAATTGGTCTGTACCTGGTGAAAATGTTTGTCAACAGCTTAAATATTGGTAAGACAGGGAGATAATTAATACAACAGACCCAACTAGATGGCTTCATGACCAGGGCCTAAAATAGAGTTCAGTAATAAATATGGATTGTGAGGTAGTTCTTAGGGCTATTTCTGGAGTAAAAGTGACAGGATGGGCCAATAATTAAGACTTATAAACAAAGAAAAATGTTCTCCACTGTCCAGTCTATTGTAACTGGTTTTACTGTAGATGTCTGAATGTTTTCCTTAACAGCTTACTTAATTATTGTTTTACTGTCCATCATGACACTTATTCTTTCATGAATATTTTAAAAAATCTGTTTTTATCTAGATAATTTTGAATTTTAGAAGTAAATTAGATTACAGTTAATGTAATCTAATAATAATAGTAACAGTAATAATATTAATCCAAATAAAACACAATCCCAAACTTCAGCAGTTTAGTGTCTTTATTTAGAGTCTCTGAAATCATTTTAGAGTTCACTAGTGAATGGAGATGGACACTTGAAATGACACGGTGGTTGGAATTGTTTCAATTGGGGATTTTTTTCATACTTTAAACATATTTTTAAAGAAATCTGTTTGTTTTAAATGTTACGTGTTCCAGCATGCATATAATAAATGTATATCAATGATGCAAGACACCTAGTTCAGCTGAGTTATATGAAGTACATAAAATTGACTAAAATATGGCCTCAACTCCCTGGGAGCTTCTATGTTAGAAGTAAGTTACATCTATTTGTACTTATCCCTGGTGAAACTGGGTGGATGAAGAGAACCGGAGAAAGAGATCATAGATAACCACAAATAAAGCATAAAGCAAACTACAGGTAAGCCCTGTTTTTATGTGTATTAATGTCCTTGAAGTCTTGTAGCCAGTGTGTATTAAGTAGGACCAGAGACTCTGTTCTGGCCTCAATGCTTTATTAGTACCAGTAAGAGCCACCTGAGTCCAAGGAAGTATGCTATTTTTGTAAGATCAGCATATCAGGATTGTCCATTTTCCACTTAAGTAAAACTATTGCTGGATGAATGGGGTGTCAAGGACAGATGTGATGAATCACATAGAGAATCAATACTGTAGGATTGCCTACTTTGCATATATAAAAATGTACAACCAGCTAGATATGTATGGTAATGGAAAGCATGCAGTAATCATACCTAGGATCAATAAATTAAAGGTTCAGAGATTATAAAACCCTAACTTTTCTATAACTTACTGATGCTTGCTGTTTCTGTAAAGATGTATGTGTCCCTTCGTTTTCTGAACACTTGCAGTTTGAATCACTGATGTCCCAGGAAGACATCACTTAGAAGAGAGAGAGAAAGAACCCACGTCTAGAAATCAACTAATGAACCACTGCACCGGCCCTCTGGAGGTGAAGAACGGCGAGGTGGTCTTTCCCCAAAGAGATGAGTGCATGTTAGGGATTTTTAGGAAGGTTTGGCTTAGATACGTTCAATTATTTCATGGCCAGTAATATTTATTTTACACTACATAACCTTTTATAACTGAAAAATTCTTTAATAAATATATATAAGTGCTTCTTTACCAGCATTTATTTTCTCTGCTTCTCTCCATCCCCAGAGGACTTCCATTATTAATGCTCATCAACTACTGCCAAATGCTAGAACACCAAGGGAGATGGGCCAGGCCCAAGTCCCTGCTGTGTTTTAATCACAATTAATATGCACTCTTCCTAATTTACCCTGGGTATCTCGAGTCTGCAAACCTATAATATTTGGCAATATGAAGTTGTTGGGCAAACAGAAGCAAATGACCAGCCAACCCACTGCAAGCCTTAAAACTAGAATTTAGTGGGACATATGTGGACCTTTGAGTCAGATGTGAAACTCCAGGGAGGGACCTTCTGGATCATGGGGGCTTTTAGCTTCATAATTAGGTGATCGGGGACTGGGATCCCACCGTGGTGTTGTAAAACAGAACCTTGGTCTCCGCGGAACACCATCTTTCTCTCTGGGATGTCAGCCTGCAGGAATCACTCTTGACTTCTCTTAGAGATAAACAGAATATGAACACTTTACAGTGATCAGAGAAGGGATACAAGGAGAAGATGGCATTTGATCTCAACTTACATGGATACATAGGGTTTCAAAATTTTCAAAGGTCAGACAGTGAAGAAAAAATTCCAGGGGAATGCTCAAGTATTCAAGGCTTTAGAAGCAGTTTAAAAGAGCAGGGCAATAAATTCAGCATAAGTACTAGACATCTTTGAAAAGCAGGCAAAGGTTTTAGGCTTCATTTATGTAGTTCTGTAGGAATTATCTGTAGGAGGGATTAAGGAATTTAAGAAGCAGATATGAGAGAATAGGACACAAAGAGATTATAAAACAAAGATCTGAGGTCAAACAGTGTTGGTGGGAATAGAAAGCAAATGACTTATGACTTATTTGACCAAAGCAGTAGATAATCAATGGGGGCAGACATGTATTAAAGTAGGCAAATCAAACTTGTGACTAATTTTCAATTAATCTTTAGAAATGAAACCACTACATCTACAAAGATATTTGAAATTAACCGAAATCTAAAAAGCAATTCAATTTTCTGACAGGAGAATCAATAAGCTCACAGTTATTTGAGGATTTATGTATATTGAAGCTGAGATACAGGAGGCTGGGGTGGGAGCTGAGGCAGGAGGCCCACTTGAGCCCAGGAGTTTGAGACCAGCCTGGGCAACATATGAAGAGTCTGTCTCCAGAAAAAAAAAAAAAAAAATGCTGAGACATAGCTGGTCCAAAAAGTGACCATTAGAGTTACTTTTATAGTTTTTTTTTTTTGGAATAAATTTTTATTTAAAATTAATGCCATTTAAAAACAAATCACCTCACCTTCTATCAGAGGGGGGACATTCCCCAGTATTAATATTCAAACTTTATTGGAGTAATAAGACCAAATGCTAATTGCATTACTTATTTGTTACCAAAGAAACAAACAGGTCATAGAGTAGATGTTATTCTGTTGAATGAAATAAAAAAGGCTGCATTAATAATATGCAAAAACTATTCATAAACTTCTCAAAACACAACAAAAATACTCTAAAGAAATATTAAAACAAATTCTGCCATATTATTGTAATATTTCACCTCTTTAGGTACTTCATCTGGGAAAGCTAATTTTTTATATAGTTTCTTTTTTTTAATCCATGAAGTCACTTGTGACATTGGTAGGTGCATATTTCCAATTTTTTTTTTATCATTTAGGCTATATTTAAAATGCCCACATCCATCTAATGCAAGGGTCAGCAAATACAGCCCACTAGGCTAAATGTGGTGCCTCCCGTTCACATATGTAAAGGTTTCTGGAAGCACAGCCACCCTCATTTGTTCACCTCAGTCATGTCTGTGTCACATATCTGTGGCTGCTTTGTAGCGATGATGCAGAGTTGAGTCACTGCAACAGAAACCATGTCACCCCAAAGCTAAAAGATTACTATTGGCTGGCCTCTTTAGAGAAACAGTTGACTGACTACCGACCTAGGACTCGTTTTTATTTTTATTTTCTTTATATACAAATATTTTTATAAGTTTCTCCTTTAAAGGGACTACAAAAGACAGAGGTTCTCACTTTGTCTCTGATTTTTCAAATTCGTTATCTTAATATAATTAGACAACCATGATCATTGTCATTTTAAATATCACATCTATATTGTATCATATTTTTGCTATCTGATAAAGTCACGTAGGCTTCCCTGAAATGCCAGAATATATTACTTTATGGTAGAAAGCTGTTTGTCTCACTTTTTATAAATTGTTTTATCTTTAAAACTTTTAGTGACCCAATTCAAATTCATTAAAATCTTCAATAAAGGATTACATTCATTTTCTTCAATAAAGTTGCCAAATAGAATGTAGAAGTACAATGTCATAATAAATATGTTGGAGGAACATTTTTTATCGTTCGATTTCTTAGGAATTGATTACACTTGTGTTGAAACCTCTTATTGAGGGCTTCTAAGAGCGTAAAACCCTTTGGAGAGAATGCAAGGCCACTTATTTTATGCTAAATACCACGCAGCTTCTCAGAGAAGAGTGCTAAGTGAGGGTTCCTATATATTCATAAATACTCTTCATTTCCAGAAGAATGACCAACCTTAAAAATTAAGAGTGCACAGTTAACATATACATTCTCACCATCCTTACTAGAAACTGTGGTGAATGAAAATTACTGCCATAATTAGGTTGCTTAATCAAAATGTTTGAAATCCAGGAATTCATATCTTTTTTACAATGTATGTAAAAAATACATAATTGATTTTCTGGTATAAAAAAGGAATTAATGAAAAAATATTAATTATTTAGGAACTGAATAAAATGATATTGAGATGTAATCTTACCTCTTCTGAGTGGATAAATTTTTTTGTTTCTGTAGAGTTTTATATTATAAACTGAAAGTTCATTAAGGTCAGGCAGACAATGTTTTTATTAGGTTCACTGTTACATTATTGCATAACAATGTATTTGGTAAATAGTTGCTCCATCAGGATTTATTAAGTAAATTAATGAGTGTATGAATGGGCAGATACAAGGATGAATGAATAGTTGGATGAAACAAATTTTGTTGTTTTACCATATATTTGACATGGTTTCCTTTGACTTACAAAGAACCATTGGTGATCACAGTGTAGACGCTCTTGACTAGATGGAATGTTGAGATAGATGAAGAAAAAAATGGAAAGTTGAATCAGTGTCTCAATAAATATAAAATCAATATAAAATCAGTTTTATATTGATTTTATCATAAAACAAGATTTTCTACAGTCCTAAATAGTGTATTTTGTATTGCTGCAACACTTGAAATTATATTGTTCAACCCAGACTGATTTAAAAATTAGAAACAAGCTTTACTAGTCAATGAAGAAGTATCATTTACCCTAGATGGATTTTATTACATTTGAAAACAGTCATTACATGTTTTAGTTTTAGCTTGCCAACAATACATAGTGGTGGCAAAGCATGGAATAGGGCATCACATAGAACTGGGCTTGATTTTTATTTCTCTCCTTACTCAGTGTACGACTTCATCAATGTACTTATATATCAATTTC
The DNA here is from genome assembly GCF_028878055.3 of Symphalangus syndactylus. Lineage (NCBI taxonomy): Eukaryota > Metazoa > Chordata > Mammalia > Primates > Hylobatidae > Symphalangus > Symphalangus syndactylus. Next base: position 153,564,215 of record NC_072426.2, on the reverse strand, counting down.
GACATTACTCAAAAGAGGGGGCACTTCCTTATGAAGTAGTTAGAAGTTTTAAATTAGATAAAGTAAAGGGAAGGAAGGAAGGGATAAAGGAAGGAGGGAAGAAAGGGAAGAAGGAAAGTAGGGAGAGAAGAAGGAAAGAAGAACATAAAGGAATTCAAAAGAGGAAAGTAGTAGCTAAAGCAAAGGAAGGGTGACATTAAAGTGAAGACAAAAAGTTGCGGCTCTTCTGATATTTTATATCCCTGAAAAAATGAATGTAACTGCCTCAATGCCTAGTGTTTGTTGTAATCGGGTCAACATCCAACATTGTAGCCAAATAATGGGATTTGATAAGCTTAGCTCCTGGGATGGAGAGTCAATCAGATGGTAGACTTAATACTCTTATGTTTCAAGACCCAAGAGTAAGATGAACAACGCACATAGTATATCCTAAAGCAAAAACTAGGTTCACTCAAAATATTATAATTCTAAGTGAATCAGAAGTGAGAATTTAAAAATGAAATATTAATTAGGCCAAGTAAAATTGATTTTAAATATATAAAAAGCTGGTTCTTAGCCAGATGCCCCTGAATATGAGGAAGGGCAGAAAGAAAACACTTGAGCTAATTAAAAAGATGCTCAATAAGAAGATGTACTTTTGAGATACAAATATACTAGAGGTGAAAAGTGATCAATATTAATTGTAAGGCAGCAATGAAGAAAAAGCACAGGAAACCCTGAAAATGACAATCCAAAGGAATGGCGTGACCTAACATGGGTTACATAAAACTGCAGTGAATACAACAGATGAAAAAGTTCAAGGGAGCCACGATTAAAGATGAAAGGTAAATTGCTGAGAATACAAAGACAAGTAATTAGGTCCTTGACAGAGATAATGCTTCCATAATGAGCCCCTTGAGAATTTTAAAGGAAATAGTGAAAACAGATATGGATATTTCACTAATTGAATTACTATTCCATGTTACCCTTGACTACAATAGGAAAAATGATTGTCACATAAATTGTATGATGGAATTACAAATACATTTTTAAAAATGAATGATACAATGTTGCCCTGGCATTCAGGAAGGATAATTATGCTATTTGTAATTAATAAAAGATATTAAACAATGCAGCTAATTTTCTTTCCATGTATAGATAAATTAGAGAATAAGGTCTCTATTTTTTAATCTTTTTAGAATGTATTAATGTAAAGTGCTTAAATGTGAATTTAAAACGAGGCTTCCAGCCATGATGGGGTAACTGGAGCAGGACAAGCATTTCTGCCAAAACCAATTATAAACCTGGACATAATACATGATGCAACTGTATTTATTTTGGAGAGCAGGCAGGCAGCACAGGATTTTCATCCCCAAAGGAAGGAAAAACTGGCATGAACTCCACTATTGCTTGAGCTTTCTGTCTGAAGGCACTTTCTAGGCTGCATTTCAGGCAAGAGCTCAGAGATCTCAGAGTCTCACTGAGCTGAAGATAAAGTCAGAATTGGGGGCTGCTGAGGTGCTGATGGAACTTGTTGGGGCAGAGTGAAATGAGTGAAACTAGAGGGAAATGAGCTGTACAAAGAGGGGCTTCCAGAACTCTGCACAGGAGCCCCTTAGAAGAGTCTTCGGCCAAATGCCAAGCTCTGCAAATACGGGTTGACATTCCCAAAGGCCTGACAGATCAGCTCTGGGGAAGCTTTGAGTGAAATTAAAGTGAAATATGGAATAGAACAAAAAACATTTTGTGAGTGTTGAGTATTTCAAAACTAGTTAATGGTAGAAAACAAAATTAAGTTGAGGGTCCTTGGATCTTTCCAGAGGTCTCTGCATCATCTAGACCGCCGGCCAGTATACAATCCAACGGTGGTGATCACAATGTCTGCTGCCAGATATTGTATTTCTATTTCATTTCTTTCATTTTCTCTTCCCTCCCTCTGTTTCCTCTCCTCTTTCCAGACTCTCTGCAGCAGGATGCTCACTATCCCTTCCTCGGTGTTGGCCCAGAAGTGAGACCTATCAACAAGAGATAAAGGAAGGGGGAGCTGACAGGCCCTTAGAGGGGATGCCAGCTCAGCTCTCTACTTCCCATGGCATCTGGTTACTGAAGAGTTTCTCACACAGGTATAATCCAATATTGACTAAAATTGAGGTTGAGAGTCATAGCCTGTTAAATTGAAAGAGGTTTCACAGGATGAAACTTAACTTCCTTCTTTACAGCACGAGTTACTCTTCAAAATTCTAGGTCTATGAAGTGTGTTTGTGTTACATGTCTCTGCTTTCCACTTTAATTACATATTAATTTATCCATCTACATTTCTTTCTAAAAGTCACTCTCATATTGGTATGTTCTGGGAAATGTATCATTAACCTTCTTTTTATCTTGTTTTGAGACAGCGTCTTGCTCTGCTGCCCATGTTGGAGTGCAATGGCGTAATCATAGCTCACTGCAGCCTCTACCTCCCAGGCTGTAACACTCTTACCATGTCAGCCTTCCAAGTAGCTGGAACTACAGATGTGCCCAGCTATTTTTTTCATGCCCAGCTATTTTTTTTTCTTTTTGTTGAGACTATGTCTCCTTGTGTTGCCCAGGCTGGGCTCGAACTCCTGGGCTCAAGTGATTCTCCCACCTGGGTCTCCCATAGTGCTGGGATTACAGGTGTGAGCCACCTGTACTTCATGCCCAGTCTGTCCATTTTTATTATTACTACTATTATTTATTTTATTTCCTCCCATTTTCCACATTTATGTTAATTTTTTCACTCTCTCCTCTTGTAAATGTATTTTCATTTGAATATAATTAGCAAGTATTTTAGTCTGCCCTAAATATACTTAATTAGAGGTAAGGTTAAAATAAAGTTTTAATGACAAATTACAATGAAATACAAAAGATACGACATATGCCACGTAACGGTTATCAATCAATATAAGTTAATGTGATAAATGAATGTCTACAGAAAAATTAAATGTGTCTGCTATTGTGGTAAGTTTAAATTTTTATGCTTTGGGAAAATACATACTATGCTTTAAATTTTATCATAAGACAATACATAACCATTTTACTAATCTTTTTATGTGGGCTTCGATATATTGAAAATATTTTAACATTTTAAATTTCTTTATATTTCACTTTAAATAGAGAAAACTATGTGGATTTACTTGAGCTGTCTTTTAAAGCTGGCATTATTTAACTTTTGTTTGACAACATTTGAGCAGGTTTTGTTTATTTTTACAAACAGTATAACATTGAGGGCTGGGCGCAGAGGCTCATGCCTATAATCTGAGAACTTGGGGGGGGCCAAGGCGGGTAGATCACCTGTGGTCAGGAGTTTGACACCAGTCTGGCCAACATGGCTAAACCTCAACCCTGTATCTACTAAAAATATGAAAATTAGCCAGGCATGGTGGCCCATGCCTATAATCCCAGCTACTTGGGAGGCTGAGGCAGGAGAATTGCTTAAACCCAGGAGGCAGAGGTTGTAGTGAGCTGAGATTGCATCACTACACTCCAGCCTGGGCGACAAAGAAAGATTCCATCTCAAAAAATAAAAATAAAAAAAAAAAATAACATTGAGAACTGTGCTTCAAAAATGGCATGTGGCAATGTTTGTAAGCTAGTTTGGCCATATATCACACTTTTATTGTTCTAAAAAGAGTTTGGAAATTTAGGAGAAGATTAAAAGCTATATTTATGTTTTTTTCTTCTTTTTTATTATTATTATTATACTTTAAGTTTTAGGGTACATGTGCACAATGTGCAGGTTTGTTACATATGTATCCATGTGCCATGTTGGTGTGCTGCACCCATTAACTCTGGATTAAGAAAATATATTTATGTTTTAAAACTTGTATCTGAGGAGATTATTCAGACTTAACCAAGTAATTCCTAGATTTTTCTTTGGCACAAAAGAAAATACTGTAAATTGAAAGGAAGTAAAATTACAATTTTGGGCAAGTGTATAGAAATAACCAAACTGATCCACATGTTAATAAACCTATTGTTAAAGGCAATTTTAGAAATAAAATGAGTGTACTTTTATAAAACCTATAGATAATTGATTCTTTGTCAGCTTTTGGCAGTGAAAAGTTTGATTAGAGCTGACCTAAATTCCTGTCCTTAGATGTCCTGCCTGGGTTCAGTCCCATAAAGGGTTCCTGCTCTCATATTTATGCTTTGCTTTCTTGTTCTCAATGCTCTCATCACTAGGACAATTTTATAGATGGATTAAATAAATGGCTACAATTTTTCATGCCTCCTGTATCCATTCCTTTTGGTTATATTCTCCCACATCAACCCTGGATTGGGCGGACAAGTAACATTTACACTTGAACAAAATAATAAATAATTATTATTTTAAGCCCTAAAGCAATGGCTGCTTACTACAATAGCCCTTGTCAGATTCAGCTTTCTAGCTTTGGAGGGAGATGACGTTCTCAGATAAAAAGCCACTAAGATGTGCCAACTTGTTTTTCTCAATAGACTGTAACTGTATTCATTCCTAAATTTGGCTTCATTATTCCATCAGAGCGCATACTGTTAGGATATTATTCTTATTACCATTAGATAATTGTCTAAAATTTCTTATTTATTGCCTTAAGAGTTTAATTTTCTGCACTGAGTCCCTGGTTAGTGTGGTGAACAACTTCCGGCACAGATGGGAAAACAGAACACCAAGGACTCCCTAGGTGAGTCCTGGTGTTTCTGTTTCTTCAGGAATACCAATGTGCTTCTCTGTGATTGTACCTGGTTTGGGGTTAGGGGCCATGGCTTTTGACAGAGAATGGGCAGGCAAAAGTGTGTGAGAGATTTTCTTTCTTCACCTTCTGGAAGTGTATGGAATACAGAGTAGTGCTGTGGAGGGAGAAGACAGGAGTCTGGAAGACCTGGAAGACTCGAGCGAGCAAAAAAGGCAGCAAATCCATGAACACAAGCAAGGCACAAGAGAAAGCCTCCAGGCAAAGAAGGGTGTGTGTCAGAGAGTGACACCAGAGCCAACACAGGCCTCAGGACAGGAAGACCCGGACCTCCTGCAGTGACTGTAAGGGATCCAGAAGATTATTCCCGTGGCACTTCAGTAAAAGAGATGTTGGGGGGGTCACAGTGACGATTTCCCTGTGTTACAATGAATCTTTTCTTATGGTTGAGTGTTTCTCTAAAATATTTTGTTGGTGCTTGCTGATATTGAAGATTCCATTGTGCTAATATGCCACAAGGCTAAGCTGAAACATTGGGTTTAGTGCTAGGAGTACTTCTACATACCTCCTCTTTCCTTCCTGCGTGCCGGTTCCAATATTCTAGAGTCATCTCTAACACATCGGAGGTTCATGTCCTATTTGTGAGCTCTACTAACTTACTCAGATCCCTGAGTCTAAGCAGCTTATTCATACCAATGACAACGGATTATACCCAGATGAAACTTTAAAAAATGGAATAAAAACTTCAGAAAGTGTTCTACTAAATAGATCACTTACTAAATTGAACAGATTCATGAGGATGTATTTAAAACGCACACACAGCATGGTGTAAAACATTTATTTGATACCTCACAGGAGTTGATTTTGTGGCAAATTAAACTACAGAGTTAATTTGAGTTTAAAGCATGACTTTTCACACAAACCGAGGCAAGCTGTTAGAACTGAGCGGTGGTCCCACTGGTCTAAATATTAATAAATCAAATAGCCTACATAACTCTACAAATCTTGCCATGTGTTTTAGAAACGCAATTGATCATGCATGAAGACTATACAATGAAGAATATAAGCAGAAAAATGGAACAGATTGAAGACATGTGCATAAAATAGTTTTGATGAAAATTATGACACAAACCTTAATTAATGTCTGGAACTAATGCATCTACTTGGCTAAATTATTATAAAAGGAAATTTGAAGAGAGAAAATGACTGATGTTTGGATACAAAGATATAATGACTCAGAATTCTAACTGGATAGAATGCTGTAGCATGAATAACATAAGCCTCTTTTCAAAATTTTTGCTTAATAACTTGACACCACAATTAAAAGTCAGTGGAATTTAATAAAATATATTTTTGCATATGAATCATACTTCTTTCCCCATACTATGCAGGTTAAAATAATTCAATACCTTACATTCAACAGTTGCTAATAAACACCCAATTATTTCTCAATTTAGCTAAAGAGAGAGGCAATTACATGAGTCCATAGTCTCATATAATTTTGAAATAACAGAATTGCCCCTTTAATTGATAATTGCTTTTATTCACTCATTTTTACATAGTACATATTTTGCAAAAACCTACAATTGCACTTTTATTGCTGCAGCACAATAGGGTTCTAATATTCTTCCAAAATTAAGTCGTAAAATGTTACACAGGCCAAAAAAACCCCTTACATTTTTAAGTGTGATATTACATGTGGTACACATTTTCCTGCTTGTTATATTGTTCAGATAGAATAATTACAATTACCATCAGGACACGTGCTTTGGAAGGGGAACACGTGCTTTGGAAGGGGAAACACCACACTAAGTATGCTGCTTATTGGCCATAATCCAGCATCAGTTTCATTCCTTGGAAGAACTGTCTTGCAGATTCATATTGCACTACTTACAATAAGTGCTATTCTGAGAGGGTTTCTCTAGTTCATGTGATTAAGAGAGTTTTCACCCATGCATGTGGATTTACTGTGATTTCCATTTTCTCAAACTGTCTTACACAGTTTCCTTATTTCTGGCTTCCAAATAAAGTATATTTCTACAAAAAAAAATGTGTTCTAAGAAAGTATGCATAGGTAATCATCTAGGGACAATTATATCTTTATATCTGTGGTTGTAATTTATAATATTAGCCAATATTTTGAGTGTTTGTTGTGTTAAAGTGTTTTACATGAATTGATTGATTTGATCATTAAAACCATCCTATGTAGATGGTCTACTATCCTCATTTTACAGGTGAGAAAATCAAGATACAGAAATATTAGTTAACTTGCTTAAGGCTATTTAGTTAGAAATGGCAGAGCCACTATTTGAATTCAGGCCTGACTTCATCTAGCCATTACAGCATAATGGAAAATGTGCTGAAGTTGGACTCTCTCTGTTGAGGTTCGAGACCAGGCAAATGGCCATAATCACTGAAGGTCCTTGGGAAAAGCACGTAACACTTATGAGCCTCATTTTCCATCCCTACGCAACGAGGAAGCTGGGCTACATGTTTTTATTAGTACTGGAATTCTCTTCTCTTATTTGCTCTTTGCAAATAAGAGATCATTTGCACAATTCTGAAAAATGTCGGCTTGAATTTCATTTTCTTTGTTTCAAGAAAATGTCCTATTCTTGACTTAAAGCTCATGCTTTGTATTCTCACTTGTAGAAAAGATAGATAACATTTTTAATCTAAGAAATTTATTTCTAATATTTTACCCTGAAAATGTGGAGATATAAAATATGCCTGCCTCTTGACTCTGCGGCCCATGTGGTTATGACCCATGGGCAAAGCGGGCTTTTGACGCAGCCCCTGAATATTAGCGAGTGCTGACACAGGCCTCATCATTGGTCAGTACAAATCAGTATTTCCTGCCTATCTTGAAACCATCAGCACAAAAATAGATGAGTGTAAATGCAAAAAACAAGCTTTTCACTTTTGCCCGTCTCTTACAAAATGTCCATAGTTGAAATAGGCTGCAGCCACTTACACAGTCGCAGGAGGAAGCCTGTACATCTTCATGCAGGGGAAAAAGGAAACTCAGTCATTAGAAGTTTGAGAATTCTTAGAGTCACAGAGGTACAATGGACATTGGGGTTGAGACAACAGAGAGGAAGAACAAAATCAGAGTCATAACGGGGTTGGTAAAACAGGTAGCTCTTGAACTCAGAAATCTGGATTTCCATGGCTGAGCGCAGTGACTCGCGCCTGAAATCCCGGCACTTTGAGGGAGGCCAAAGTGGGCAGATCACTTGAGCCCAGGAGTTCCAGACCAGCCTGGGCAACATGGTGAAACCCCATGTAGGCAGAAAAAAGAAAAAAAAAAAAAGAAAAAAAATTAGCTGGGCATGATGGTGCATGCCTCTAGTTCACTACTTGAGAGGCTGAGGTGGGAGAATTGCTTCAGCCCAGGAGGTGGAGGGGCAGTGAGTGGAGATCGCACCACTGTCCAGCCTCGGACACAGAGCAAGACTCTATCTCAAAAAAACTCAAAACAACAAACTGGATTTCCAGACAAGAAAGCTGAGCACTGACTCCATGGATGTGTGTCTATACACGTTTGAGTTAATGTGAGAATTCCTTTCAATACTATCATTTAGTCATATCTTCACAACCAAATTCATCATGTTTTTGTTCAGCTATCTAACATCATGGAATTAGATTATGTAAATCTTTAGTGAAGGCTTTGCCAGTTAATTTGGTACATCTTTAATTATATCAGTGTGTTTAGCTTTTCTTATGAATTTCTTTGCTCAGTTTTGTTTGCTTCACTGGCTCCCCGGGCACAGGGTCCAGATTGGTTTAATTCATGTTTATGACTAAGTACAGAGTCCCCGAAGCTGCATTTTCAGTCAACATGCTATGAATTGTCATCATTATAATCTGCAAACAGATGTGAAACATTCGTACATAGGTCTCAGGTTTGGTCATTTTAATCCACATCTGATTAATATTCTGTTTTGGGGACATTAAAAACTGTAATTATTTTCAAAAAATTGCCAGATAAAAGTGTCTACTTCTTATTCAACCTGACAACATCCTCTGAGAATCTTCCCTTATAAGATGAAAGGAGATTTTATAATTTTTGGTACTTTTTTATAATTTGTATTCTAAATTTTTATAATTTTAGCTAATAGAGTCCCAGGAAGTTACATTTGAATATGAATTATATTTTTGCACCAAACATTATTAAAATTTTACTCAATGATTGGGTAGCAACATTATAGAGGTGAAATGAAAAATGATAATAAACTACTTGATTTATAACTATTACTACATAAAAAAAACCACTTAAAAGTTTGCAAAAGTACCTCTACTAAATAAACTAGCTGCTGATGTCATACAGAGAAATACAGATAGAATCACCTATTTATTTTGTAATTAAGTTCATAAAAATCTACATTTGAAATATTTTTTTTAAAGAAAGTAGTGTTATTCATTGTCGCTTTACTTCTGAGTGGAAACTTTGTTTCCTTGGAAGTTTTCAAACAATTGTTAAATCTTCATTAGAACAAGCCTTTTTATCTCCAAGAATTATACCACAAATATTTATGGAACTCCAGGATCTTTCATTGAATATGACAATACACATAAGATAAGCTACATTAGCAATGAAATATTCTGAAATGATTAAAGCAAGATTTAAAATGTCTAATATTAAAAGAAATCTGTGACACAGAGAGTATTAACACATTGCTATGTTCCTATTAAAAGAGATGATCTATGAATTAGCATGACTTTTTATATGCTACAAGCTTAAGGAACAATCAACAGTCAAGTATCCAAAGAAAAAGGAAAAGAAAGAGGAGGAAAATTTAAAAGTACAAATAAAATCATATTTTAATTTTGTCTGAAAATTCCATCTTCTTAGCAAACTTTGTCCCAGGCCAGATAGAATAAATACTAAAGATAAAATCAATTGGTTTAAGCTGTGCTCCAACGTTTCAACTCAATTTGTTATTCTCTGGAGAATCTAAGAAGTGATAAAATATTCAAACGTGCAGCCCCAGACCTCTCCCTGTTTATCATATTGACCAATTGTTTCCTTGAAATTATAATTAATTATAAGCTTGATATTGGGTAATATTTGATTTGTGTGAGACTGCTTTGACAGCCCTGTCCTTTGCTTCAGCTCACACAGTTATGCCTGGATAGAGTCAAAAAACGATATTGTGATTTCTTTTGGGAAGCTACTTTCAGTAGCACTTGTCAGGAGAGTATCTGAGAAAAAGCATTAGAAAGTTTTAGAAAATGCAACTTGCCATTAATGCCAGGTGACTTCAGGTGTTTACAAATAATATACTTAAAAATGATTTGAAAGGCTAAATCCAGCTGATTCTTGGATTACTTCTTCAGTCTCTAACTTAAAATGTTAACAAAGAGAGAGCAGAAATGGACATAGATTTGATTAGTCTGCACTTGGTGAGTGGGGAGGAAGGATGAGAATATCCGAAGTGCCAGTCAAATCAGTCAGACCCAGCTTACCATGCAGTATATTTAGAGTACTCCAATCATTTCTCATGCCCATAGTAACACTCTGTTTAATCAAAGTAAGACTTCTATGTTTTCAAGCCAATTCTGGAGAAAAGAACACATGCGTTCAGATTGCCATTGTACATAACATTTGGATTTCAGTTATGAAAGCCTCTCATTGTGAATCATCATAGACTTTTGATGAATATCCCATTAGGATAACGATTCAGTCAGCTGCAATATTGTTTATAATTTTAAAGCCTTTTAGGCTGTGATGAAAGGGAAATAATTTTGTTTCATTTAAAAGAGGATAGTTCTGAAACAACTGAAGAATATTCAAGAAAGAGTCCTATTTTTCTTTTCCATGTATATTTTATTATACAAATTAGGTTTTATTAGTCTATTTTACCAAATGGTTTCTTTAAAACAACTTACATTAATGTAAAATATCCCCATGCCTCCTGTTCTTACTTAGTATATTTATTTTCATTCACTGCCTTGACTTGTTCTGCAATGCCGCAAGAGGCAATGAACTAAAGCCAACAATGTTCCCTTGCCCTGTAACCAGGAGGAGTCAGCAATGTCTTCCAAACACCTCACTCTTTCCAGCTGAACGATAGTTTGACAGTTATTAAAAAAAATTCCTAAATCTTCTAAGCTGATTAATGTTGATGAAATTTGTCCAAAATTTAGTAAACTTGATTTCCTTTGAAACCAGCAATACTCTTATTTGCTTCATAGCAATAGATATACAACAGAGAACACAATTTTGAGAGAACTAGAAAGTACATGCTGTTTACTGAAAGACAATTGATATATGAGATGAAGTAGGTCTTAATAAAACCTGACTAATCTTCTGGTCACAGAAATAAGCTGCAGAAGTACCAGAAAAAAAAGAGCTGATGGTTCTCCTCGAAAATCAATATTGAATCCATTAAATATTCAGCAAAGTACTCTGTTTAAACACTGAAATGTTGTCTAATCGAATTTACAAGTGACCGAAATCTGAATGATTTGAGAGAAGGAATTAGAGATTATCCAGTAATATGTAAAGAACCTGAATATGATTTTTGTAGTTAAAATATTATTTTCTAAAAGAGGCCTAAAAGCTTCACTAAATGATCAGATGATCAACAGTATTGAAAAGCTTCAAAATGTCTTTATTCTTTTTATTAACTGCAGATAGATGAATCAGGACATTTAAAGCTGCATCACATGTATCCACACACCTTGTGGAATCTAGACTAAGTAGTATTGTAGGGAATGCTGTACCATCTGGCTTCCTGTTCAGGATGGAAGGACTTAATCCCCCAGCTATTGGGTATGATGGCTTTGTTTTTGTTTTTTTGTTTGTCTCTTTGTTTTTGAGATAAGATCTTTCTCTGTCACTCATGCTGGAGTGTGGTGTCATTACTACAGCTCACTGTAGCCTCAACCTCCCAGGCAGCCTCTCAAGGAGCTAGGACTACAGGTGTGTGCCACCACAGCCAGCTAATTTTTTCATTTTTATAGAGATGGAGGTCTCACTGTGTTGCCCAGCCTGGTCTCAAACTCCTGGGCTTAAGTGATCCTCCCACCTCGATCTCCCAGTTGCTGGAATTACAGGCATGAGCCACCGCACCTGGCCAATATGATGCCTTTGACCCATCAGCCTTCTCATAAAATTGCTCTCAGGTGAAGAGAGCTGCCACAGTCCAGGACACGTCTCTGTTCCAGGGACAACTACACCTAACGACTGGACAGTGAGGAAGTATAGAGACCTAACCCTTCATGACCCCAATTTAAGACAACTCTGAAGTTCCATCCCAACTTTGAAGGGCCTTGAGATCAGGTGAGGCTTTTCTTTAATTGCATCACTGCCTAATTTATTTCTCTGTCCAGTCCTGCTTCCTTGCCTTCCCCCGTGAGGGAAGGACTAGACGAGGCTTCCTGCCCACTAATCTCTGGCTCAGGGTTTGCTTTCTAGGGAACTTGGCCAGCCACACATGTTCACATTCACATAACACTGCAGGTCTCTAAATTCCTGATAGTGTGCTTTCTTCTTAGATCAAATAATTGTAGAGGGACCTAAAATCGGATGCACAAATGTGAAAGTGTGTCATTGCCACATTTTCCAAGACAACTTTTTAAAGACATTTTCAAAACTATAGGCAAGCAGGTGTAAAATCTGAACTATTTCCAGATGGCTAGCAATTAAGAATACCATGATGAATATCTTGGTGTGATGCCAAATTTCATTAACTTTAAAACATAATAGAAAACTTCGTGGAGATGTGAGGGTAAGTTGAGAAATGCAATTATTTTTGGTAGAGCAGTGACTGGGTAAAAGCAATAATTTCTCAATTCTCTAATGAAGCTATTCCCCAGAAATCATAATGAATACACTGCTCTCATTATCTGGGTACATAAAACTATTAAACACATTAGGAGTTATTGTGTAATCAAAACTGGGTATGGAATAACCTAAATAAGTGATGACTACTTTAGAAACTCTGGCATATAAAACTTCCCAGGAAGATATAACAGCATCATAAAGCAAAAGACGCTTAAATGTGCCACTAGCTAGAGGGGTCATGGTCAGTAGTGAGAGGCCCCAGGGGAACTGGTCTTAATGATGACTGGTGTTGAAAATCACTTACAATAAAATGAGATATTCAACTTGCAGTTACTCACTTGCTAAAGTAGATTTACGAAGAATTTCTGAAAATATTTTATTTATGTATTCATTCATTTCTTAGCATGTGGCTGGTAGTATTACAGTGTTGTAGAGGACATAAACTAAATATGACAGGCTTAGTCCTCAAAGAGAATTATTTGCATAATGAGAAATGCGGTAATCATAATAACATCCCCAATAACTACTACAGTCACCGTTTACTAAATGCCACTATTTTCCAGGCATTGGCTATGTGATTTATGTACATTGCTTTAATTCACATCAGTCGTAAGAAGTAGATGCTATTCATCCCCTTAGTAAATGATAAACTGCAGGAATTAAAGTAGGTATTTTTTTTTTGCCTCATGTTTCCCAGATAATCGTTAGCTACTTTGGGATTTGAAGTTAAGTACATATGACCGCAAACTCTAACTCTTTCTTTTTGCTACCTTTCCAAAATGAAATATAAAATGTTTAAATGACAATACAAATACATTCACAGGTAAACACTGCAATGACTAAATGAATGATAAAGAGATAATAAGCACTCAAGGAGTTAAGACAGAAATCAGAGAAATGTTGAGAAAAGTTTCATTTCTCCCTCCCTTCCCACACCACCCAGCTTTTTCTTAGGGCAGACTTAAATTCTTCTTTGGGAGGAAATTTTATATATATAGAATTATATATATGTAAAAGAATACATGTAATATATATGTGTATTTTATAGCTATTTTATTTATCTATTTTTATTTGTGTATATATATGTTTATATGTATGCATATATGTATGTATATATAAATACATATATGTATATGCATGTATATGTATGTATATAAATACATATATGTACATGCATGTGTATGTATGTATATACATATATTCATATATAAAATGCATATACATATGTGTATATGTGTGTATATATTACATATATTATATATGTATATGTATAATATATACGTGTATGTATATATGTATATTATATACATATATGTATGTAATATACATACATGTATGTATATGCATATATATACACACACATATATTTTACATATGTATACATATGTGTATGTGTGTATAAAATTATATTGGGCCCTTTGGTTACACAAAGTTAAAGCAAAAATGGGATTACTTGCTTTATGACATTAAGAAATTAAAATATTCTTAAATACACAGTAAAAATTGTAAATCTAATGCTTCTAAAAAATTGTGTTTGTTCTCACAAGATGAGTGTATATCTGTGTATATTCTGTTTCCCAGACATTTGCTACTGTGAGATCAGGAATATCAGTCTTTGAGTATTGACTGAAAGGTGGGGGACATGTCTTCACCTTATGCTGAGGTAGAAGCTGAAAGTTTCCAGATAAGAAATTTAGGTTCCCTGACCTACTGTGCTACATCCTCATAAAGAATGTTATGCAACATTGAATAATCTGTACTCCAGAAAATGCATTATTGTTGAATTGTTGGGTTCTGATAGGCTGTCCAGTGGGAGAAGGGGAAACTCAAAGCTAAACTTATAAAGAGAGAGACGTTTGAAGATGTTTTTGGTCCAAACGAGTAAGGTTACCTTCCCTATTCTCCCATCACATATCAAAATTACATCTAGAGGTAAAGGAGGCTTGAACTCAGGGTAGTAGAGCTGGGACAAAACGATTGTTCCCTGAGGAGAGGGTGTTACTTCCTTAGCATGGCAGTAGTCAAAGAAGATGGAAGTCAGAAAATGGGGTGACTACTCAGAAGGCTGAGGTGGGAGAATCCCTGGAGCCCAGGAGGTTGAGGCTGTATTGATCAACCTACACTGTAGTCACTGCTGCACTTCAGCCTGGGCGACAGTGAAACCCTGTCACTAAAAAAATTACCTAAAAAAACAAACAAAAAAAAGAAAATAGGGTCTTCTTGTAAAGAAATGCAAATGGATGGACCCTGGTGCAGTCTTATTTTCACACACATGTTTAAACCATTCAATAATTATTTGTTTAATCATTGCCATATGAATAACAATGTTCTTAATACAGTAACATGGCTTCGTCATGAAATAATTAATGCTTTTACTATCAAAATGACAGTAACAAAAAGCCATTTGGTTATACTACCATATAAGAGCCCCTGAACAAGTGAGATTTCTCAAGTGACTTCCAAGAGGGAACCATGTCAGATTCTGCTAAGCTGGAAGAGGAAGGCAGCAACGTTAACAAGGACCTGTAAGAGAATATGAACTTTTATTTTTTCAGAAAAATCTAAATCAGCTAAAGACTATAACTTAGTTACATATAGTCAGGTGCTGCATAAGAATGTTTTGGTCAATGACAGACTACATATAAAGACCATGGTCCTACAAGATTATAATATCCCATTTTTACTGTACTTTTTCTACGTTTAGATATATTTAGACACACAAACCTTTATCACTGTGTTACAATTGCTTACAGTATTCAGTACAGTCACATGCATGCAGGTTTGTAGCCCAGGAGCAGCAGATCCTACCATACAGCCTAGGTGTGCAATAGCCGCATCGTCGAGGTAAGTACACTCTGTGATGTTCATACAACCAGGAAATTGCCTAAGGACACGTTTCTCAGAATGCACTCCCCCATCATTAAACTATGCATGACTGTATTCTACATAACTATAGATGCCGACTCCTATAAATAGGTCCTATAAAACTCGTGTCAACTAAAACCCAGTTTGCAAAGTTCTTACTTGGAGGATAAACAGTATTAACAAGGCCGTGCTTTATAAAGGGAAACCACGAAGTGCTACATGGACCACATGCTGGAATGGGAGTCTCAGCTTTTTCCTTCCACTTCTGCAAAGTAACGTTGCCTGGTATGGTTCGGTGACAGGCAAAGACTTTGTTTTATAACTAGAAAAGCTTAAGGGAGAGACTCTCTTAATTTAACTTGGGGGACCAGTGTTTCAGCTATGTTATTGTTAGGATAGAAATGTTCCAGAAAAAACAGTGCACGAAATTATCTTAGCGAGATTGGACATAACCTTGTTTAATTAATTGATGCAATTCTAATTATGTAATTGAAGAAAAGACAATTTAGGTAACTAGGGCGTACTTCCAAAGTGTAAAATCAACATTACATTTTCTCATCTGTTAATAACTAATATGGCTGAATATATAAACAACTACTTAGTTAAATTATTCTAAACAAGCTAAATTTATAGTTCTCTATTTGCAGTCATATGCAATACTGCAGCCCACAAAACACAACCAGAAGCAATTTTTGCTTACTTCGCTATAAATAATAATAAACCACAAATGTTTTCTTGAGAAATTCCATAAATGTTGATATTACAAGTCACAGAAAATTTTATTATTTTAAAATTTGCTTAATAAAGAAAAGAGAAGGCAACAACTTCACACCTGATAATCATTTCTGACATTTACATTATCTGAAGTAATGACACTGAAGTGTTCTTTAGAAATAATAACAATTTTTTAAAGAGCCTGGTTAAAACACAGACAGCAGATATTTATAGTGTAATATATTTTGAAAACGTTCTCACTTGCTAGCCAAACATACTGAGGAGATAAGGAGTACAGGCAGAATTTAGTGAGATTCCATTTCTGATATTTTGCTATGTATTTCATTTTCTTTCAAGTGTCATTAAGTAAATTGATATTAGATATTCCTAGTAATAAATAATTTTTTTAACAATGGCCTTTATGACTTAATGTCCACTTCATTTAAACTTCAAAGTTAATTGATTAAAAACAAAAGCCATATTCTCTACTAATCTTTCTCCTCTTTCATGGTCGTTTTTCTGTTTGTAGCATCATGGCATCTAATTTTCCAGAACTGGATTTTTCCAAAATTGGAATCATTTTTGCTTCTTCCCTTTCTCTTCTATATGCATCCTTCTATCCCTGTTCAAATAATTAGAATCATGTATTCTCTTCTTCCTTTTCAATCCTCCAAATAACTTAGTCTATGACTCAAGTCCTCCTTAGCCTACTTGGTAAAAACTCTATATATCACCATCTTTCTTCATCCATTAAATAAAGTTGCTAAATACCTACAATATGACTATATACATTTTAGGAATCAGAGTCAAACAGACCAAAGGTTGATTCCTGGCTTGACTGAGTAGCTGTGTGAAATTGGGGGAATGGTTCAATGTCTCCAAGGCACTATTTCCTACTCTGAAAAACGGGTAATAGTACTACAGATCTCCTAGTGTTGTGAGAATTAAATAAGTGATTGCAAGGAAAGTAGAGACGATGTTGCCTGCTGTGTGCTATGTACTATATAAACATTCCTTCTCTTCTTCTTCCTCCTAAACATCATCATCCTGTTGCAGTGAATGTTTTCTGCCTCTGTTAAGTCATGTCTTTGTCTTGGAACACCTACTGGTTTTCAGAGGCATGTCAGACTTGCCTCTATATTCCCATCATCCAGCATAGTACCTTTCATGGTAGGAGATCAATCCATGTGTGCCAAATGTATTAATGCCAATATGTTTTGCTGAACACATCTCTACATGTTCTTCTGTTGGAAATAAAAACCAACAAAGATCAATAGAGACAAAAAATGCATACATAATGGTAAAGGGATCAATGCACAAAGAAGAGCTCACTATTCTAAATATATATGCACCCAATACAGGAGCACCCAGATTCATAAAGCAAGTTCTTAGAGACCTACAAAGAGATTTAGACTCTCACACAATAATAGTGGGAGACTTTCACCCCATTGTCAATATTAGACAGATCAATGAGACAGAAAATTAACAAGGACATTCAGGACGCGAACTCAGCTCTGGACAAAGCAGACCTAATAGACATCTACAGAACTCTCCACCCCAGATCAACAGAATGCACATTCTTTTCAGCACCTCATCACACTTATTCTAAAACCGACCACATAATTGGAAGTAAAACACTCCTCAGCAAATGCAAAACAACGGAAATCATAAAAAACAGTCTCTCAGACCACAGTGCAATCTAATTAGAACTCCGGATTAAGAAACTCACTCAAAACCGCACAACTACAGGGAAAATGAACAACCTGCTCCTGAATGACTACTGGGTAAATAATGAAATAAAGGAATCAATAATTTGTTTGAAACCAATGAGAACAAAGACACATGTACCAGAATCTCTGGGTCACAGCTAAAGGATTGTTTAGAGGGAAATTTATAGCACTAAATGTCCACAGGAGAAAGTGGGAAAGATCTAAAATCGACACCCTAACATCACAATTAAAATAACTAGAGAAGCAAGAGCAAACACATTCAAAAGTTAGCAGAAGACAAGAAATAACTAAGATCAGAGCAGAACTGAAGGAGATGGAGACCCAAAAAAGAACCTTTAAAAAATTGATGAATCCAGGAGCTAGTTTTTTGAAAAGACCAACAAAATAGATAGACTGCTATCCAGACTAATAAAGAAGAAAAGAGATAATAAAAAAGATGCAATAAAAATTGATAAAGGGGATATCACCACTGATCCCACAGAAATGCAAACTGCCATCAGATAATATTATAAACACCTCTACAAAAATAAACTAGAAAATCTAGAAGAAATGGATAAATTCCTGGACACATACAACCTCCCAAGTATAAACCAGGAAGAAGTAGAATCCCTGAATGTACCAGTAACAAGTTCTAAAATTGAGGCAGTGATTAATAGCCTACCAACCAAAAAAAAAAAAAAAAGCCTAGACTAGACGGATTCACAGCTGAATTCTATCACAGGTACAAAGAGGAGCTGGTACCATTCCTTCTGAAACTATTCCAAACAATAGAAAAAGAGGGAATCCTCCCTAACTCATTTTATGAGGCCAGCATCATCCTGATACAAAAACCTGGCAGAGACACAACAAAAAAAAGATAATTTCAGGCCAATATCCCTGAAGAAAATCAATGTGAAAATCCTCAATAAAATACTGGCAAACTGGATCCAGCAGCACATCAAAAAGCTTGTCTACCACGATCAAGTTGACTTCATCTCCGGGATGCAAGGCTGGTTCAAAAAATGCAAATAAATAAACCTAATCCATCATATAAATAGAACCAATGACAAAAACCACTTGATTATCTCAATAGATGCAGAAAAGGCCTTCAACAAAATTCAACACCCTTTCATGCTAAAAACTCTGAATAAACTAGGTTTCGATGGAAAGTATCTCAAAATAATAAGAGCTATTTATGACAAACCAACAGCCAATATCACACTGAATGGACAAAAGCTGGAAGCATTCCCTTTGAAAACTGGCACAAGACAAGGATGCCCTCTTCACACCACTTCTATTAAACATAGTGTTGGAAGTTCTGGCCAGCGCAATCAGGCAAGAGAAAGAAATAAAATGTATTTAAGTAGAAAAAGAGGAAGTCAAATTGTCTCTGTTTGCAGATGACATGGTTGTATATTTAGAAAACTCCACCATCTCAGCCCAAAATCTCCTTAAGCTGATAAGCAACTTCAGCAAAGTCTCCGGATACAAAATCAGTGTGCAAAAATCACAAGCATTCCTATATACCAATAATAGACAATCAGAGAGCCAAATCATGAGTGAACTCCTATTCACAATTGCTACTAAGATAATAAAATACCTAGAAATATAACTTATAAGGGATGTGAAAGACCTCTTCAAGGAGAAGTACAAACCACTGCTCAAGGAAGTAAGAGAGGACACAAACAAATGGAGAAACATTCCATGCTCATGGATAGGAAGAATCAATATAGTGAAAATGGCCATACTGCCCAAAGTAATTTATAGATTCAATGCTATTCCCATCAAGCTACAAATGACTTTATTCACACAATTGGAAAAACTACTTTAAACTTCATAAGAAACCAAAAAATAGCCCACATAGCCAAGACAATCCTAAGCAAAAAGAACAAAGCTGGAGGCATCACCCTACCTGACTTCATACTATACTACAAGGCTACAGTAACCAAAGCAGCATGGTACTGGTACCAAAACAGAGATATAGATCAATGGAACAGAACCAAGGCCTCAGAAATAACACCAAACATCTACATCCATCTGATCTTTGACAAACTTGACACAAACAAGCAATGGAGAAAGGATTCCCTATTTAATAAATGGTGTAGGGAAAACTGGCTAGCCATATGCAGACAACTGAAACTGGACCCCTTCCTTACACCTTATACAAAAATTAACTCAGGATGAATTAAAGACTTAAATGTAAGACCTAAAACCATAAAAATCCCAGAAGAAATTCTAGGCAATACATTCAGGATATTGGCATGGGCAAAGACTTCATGTCTAAAACACCAAAAGCAATGGTAACAAAAGCCAAAATCGACAAATGGGATCTAATTAAACTAAAGAGCTTCTGCATAGCAAAAGAAACTATCATCAGAGTGAACAGGCAACCTACAGAATGGGAGAAAATTTTTGCAATCTATCCATCTGACAAAGGACTAATATCCAGAATCTACAAAGAACTTAAATTTACAAGAAAAAAACAACCCCATCAAAAAGTGGGCAAAGGATATGAACAGATATTTCTCAAAAGAAGACATTTATGCACCCAACAAACATGAAAAAAAGCTCATCATCACTGGTCATTAGAGAAATGCAAATCAAAACCACAGTGAGATACCATCTCACACCAGTTAGAATGGCGATCATTAAAAAGTCAGGAAACAACAGATGCTGGAGAGGATGTGGAGAAATAGGAATGCTTTTACATTGTTGGTGGGAGTGTAAATTAGTTCAACCATTGTGGAAAACAGTGTGGTGATTCCTCAAGGATCTAGAAATAGAAATACCATTTTACCCAGCTATCCCATTACTGGGTGTATACCCAAAGGATTATAAATCATTCTACTAAAAAGACACATGTACATGTATGTTTATTGTGGCACTATTCACAATAACAAAGACTTGGAACCAACCCATATGTCCATCAATGATAGACTGGATAAAGAAAATGTGGCACATATACAGCATGGAATACTATGCAGCCATAAAAAAGGATGAGTTCATATCCTTTGCAGGGACATGGACGAAGTTGGAGACCATCATTCTCGGCAAACTAACACAAGAACAGAAAACCAAACACCACATGTTCTCACTCATAAGTGGGAGTTGAACAATGAGAACACATGGATACGGGGGGACCATCACACATCAGGGCCTGTCGGGGTGTGGGGGGCAATGGGAGGGATAGCATTAGGAGAAATACCTAATGTAGGTGATGTGTTGATGGGTGCAGCAAACCACCATGGCATGTGTATATACCTATGTAACAAAACTGCACATTCTGCACATGTACCCCAGAACTTTAATATAATAAAAAATTAAAAAAGAAAAAAAAAAGAAAAGCTCTATGCCTTTTTCATGTTCATTGTTGCTCACTGAGAATCTACATGAAGAATAAATTTCAAAAATAAAAACCAATTAGCCAATAATAAGTATTGGGCTAGTTTGAAAAGGAAGGATGCCAGTTCATAGGCTGAAGATTCAGATTTTTAAAAAATTCTTTATTGAACTGAAGCTTTGTATGTACATACATATACACACACATATATACACACACATATATATTTATATATATATATATCCCATCTATATGATTGTGATACATTTAGTCTCCACACTGTGTAATTATACTTCACCGGAAGGAAATGTTAGTTAAGGGTCATCTCTCCTTTTCCAGAGGCCTAGTGACTGTCAGGCATTTTGGATTTTTTCACACACACATATATAGAGACCCACACAAGTACTACAGCTTCCCCTAATATCCCGCACTCCTATTGCCTCACACAACTTCTCACCATGGGAAGGGAAAGTCAGAGAAGATAACAAGAAGACGAAGAAAAGTGAAACAACTAGTTTTAAAAAATTATTTTCCCAAGTAAAATAATTTCATGAATGCATTGTAGGGTCAAATACAAATGATGTCAGAATATTTCACTGTCTTGTATGTTTCATGCTAATGGGTGTTCACACTGAATGCTGGCTATTTAATGATCTGGAAGATTAGTTACTTTTTGAGGAGATATCCTAGAATGCAGAGGTCATATATTTTCTATGATCTGGTCTATGATCATACATTTTTACAATGATAGTAACCAAGAAGTTGTCAGTATTTTTGATTACATACCTAGTGAAAAAAAAAAGATCAATTATTATTTCCCTCAGCTGAATTTTGTCTACTGTGGATATGAGATAAGATGAAAACACTAGGGTGCTATGGATGTTTATATAAGGGAGATGAGCAACATACATAACTGTGAAAAATATTTCCTTTCTGTGTTTTTCTCTCTGGATTGCTCTGCTTTTTCTCCTTTTGTTCCATTTTATTTTATTCCAAACCTGTTCATTCTTTGATATATGTTTCAGCTGAGACTTGCAAAATACACTGTTTGATAAATTAGATACTATGTCCTTATGAAAGATAGAAAGCCTTTTATGAAACACAAATATTATTGCGACCTGTACCCAAGAGGGAAATGGAATAGACAGTCCACTTAATTTCCTTTACAGTTCAAGAAAAAATACATGAGATCAAGAAACCAAATTCTTGTGGGTTCTTTATTGACTGTGACAAAGCCTGTTAGAAATTCTCTGTTCTATTCAGGCCCTGCTACTGTCAACAGGGTCCAGAACTATTCCTACGAAAAAAATGGTAACAGTGACAATGGCAAGCATTGATGGCAAATAGGAATTAAACTTCTCCCCCCACCAACGAGTGCCATCTTTCAGCTTTCTTACCTTGGTTGGGAAGAAAGAGGATGTTAATTGCTTCATTTATTTAGTTTGTTTGGTTGTCTTAACTAACAAACTCAGAAAATGTTTGTAAGTTTCATATTTTCAGTTGCAAAATTTATCTGTAAATAATGTATTCATTTTATAGGTCAATAAAAAAGTCACATTTGATTCTGTAATCATGCCAAAGTACTTTTAAGAATATGTATTTTACATAGATGTTTTTCTTAAGATACATACTCACGTTACTATATATTTACAGATACAGTAATTTGAGTTTGTAGAAAATAAAATTGAGAGTTTTCTTTTCCATCGTGTGTGTGTGTGTGCGTGCAAAATGTATTTATTCTATAAGCAGCTGCTCTCTCCACTGGTATGTATGTAAAAATCTATGCCTATTTTTTCTCACAGTCCTAATGCAAATGGCACCTCTCCCAGCTATCTTTCAGGAGACTTCTTGCCCTTCTGAGGCTGATGTGTCTTTGTGTCTTACTGTTTTGTAGTTTATCCACATATATGCTGTTATCCTGTCACACTTTAATTTTTTGAAGGTGTTATTAATCCTTGCATACTAAATATTATAGAGTCGTGTATATAATCCTTCATAATTTATTTAATGGAATGGAATATAATGGAGCCTTTTCAACCTCTTCTTCTCCTTCAAAATATTTTCCTCATTTGAAAATGAAACCACAGAATACAGGACATGGAAAAAAATCTCAGGCCACATCTGTTTTGAGTAAGCCTGACAATGACAATTGCCATTAAGTTGTAATTTTTAAAATTACAACTTGCTTTAAAATAATTACAAACATACCCTGAATGCTTGCGTCTTTGTGTACATTTCATGAAAACGAAGATATTCTTGAACATAGTCTCAGTACTGGTGATAAATTCAAGAAAAGGAAGACAGGGAGGGCATGGACATGCATCCTCCAATTCCTCCTTTAAGGAAAGGTTTGGTGCCACACCTGCTGGGCGTGGGTCAGCTGTCTACCAGATGCCACCTTGTTCAGGCTTTGCCCCAGCTGCAGAGATCAGCCTTGGGGAAGAACACGCCCTTTCTAGGGTGGTCCACACCCAATGACTGATCCCTGAAGGGGTACTTTGGCCCAATGTGGGTCATATATAGTCTTAATTGTTTTATAAACTCCGGATGGAATTGGCCAAGGGCTTGTTGTTGAGACTAAGTCATCTTTTAACTTCTTTCTTCACCCAAATCTTCTCCAGGTATTAATTCCTCACTAGTATTCTGCATTTTTTAATTTTTATAGAGACGAGGTTTCCCATGTTGCCCAGGCTGGTCATCATTCTTAATCTAGACTCAGAGATGATCTTTTTCGTCCTTCCTTGCTTATAGGAAGGAATATGATTCTCACCAATGGAATGAGAGAGGAGATAATTTTTGCTTCCTTTCATGTGTCATTCCCCAATCTACCAACTGAAGGATGCAGAGAATGCACAGGCCTTACAGCAAGAGAGCCCCACAACCAGGGAGGTCTTGGAGGCTGTGATTAACCACACAGAAGCCCACTTGTCAATCAGAAATGCTCACGTGGGATTATTATGTCAGCAAGAAAACATTTTTTTTTTTTTGTATGAAACCAGTAAGGATTGGTGATTGCTCTTTATTTGTCATAGCAGCTAGCATTATGCTACTTCACTCATGCACATGCATATTTTGGCAAATGACCTATATTTATGTAAGCAAGGATCTTTCCTGTGTTTTTTGTTTGTTTTTTTGCTCCTCATAATAGTCTGATTGTTGAGAACTTTCTGACAAAAATACATATATGCAGTTAATTATAAAAAATACACAGCTGCAGTTAACTACTTTTCATTTAAAAATTAGCAATTTACAGATATGGAAAGTGCTTGTCCCCATCTCAAAATATATGATGATAACAGTACCTATCACACTATTTGGAAATTGCTGCTAACTCCTAATAGTACAGAAGCTCCATGGGCATAGAAGCCTTTTCTTCTTCACATCTGAGGGCCTACTTTACTGCTTACCAAAGATTTTCAGTCTGAATAAATAAAATAATTTTATGTTCATATATTTAAATTCAGCTTTGGCCTAGAAGTGTAAGTTTTGACCTAAATGACATAATTACAATAAAATAAATGTAATTTAATAAGTTTTTATCGGTTTCTGCTTCTAGAAAATTGCACAGGATTATATATTTCTTTATATGTAGTATGATTCAATAAATGTTGACAGGATGAATTGCCTCTAAAAAAAAACAAATAAACTCATTTCAAATAAGTGCTTTTTCAAAGATATTTGTAATTTCTGGCTATACACTAAAATCCAGCATTTTTTTTTTGTTAGAAATTTATGTAAAGCAATACATTTTGAAGTTATTACTATAGTGATAATTTGAGGAGGATTTTTACCAAAATACTTCTAATTATTGAGGATAATTTAAATGATATTGTTCTCACTTGCAAACAGGCATGGAATCCATATCTTTTAAATCATACTAAAGGAAAGATATTATTAAGAAAAATGGGCAAACTTCGTAGGTCATTCTCCACTTAAAAAAATCCTGAGTACGTCTTGTTAGCCTGGGAGGATACAAAAGCAAACCAAAGCTTTTCATTGTTTCCCGTGAAATTGTATTTCTACAGTTATTACACTTGACTCATTTAAATTTCTCTCAGACAAATCAGCTACAGTAACAATAACTCTTTAATAAAACTGAAGTTCTCAGGCATAACATTTATTTATTCAATGTTAGGTGAATGGAAAACAGAAGGTCTTCCGAGGATTCCTCCCCTGCGAATTTTCATTTTTTCCTGCCATCAAGGATTTTACTGGTAAACTGGCCACTAGATCTAATCCTGCTTATCTTCTAGAAGGATGTTCTCTAAAGTCTTTGCTCTATTGATACTCAACGAAAAGGGTGTGATGCTGAAATAGGTTTGGGAAAAAAAAATTTAGCATGAGGGAAATTCTGCATTTAAGACACAGAACTGGCTGGGCGCGGTGGCTCACGCCTGGAATCCTAGCACTTTGGGAGGCCAGGGTGGGCGATCACCTGAGGTCAGAAGTTCAAGACCAGCTTGGCCAATGTGGTGAAACCCTGTCTCTATTAAAAATACCAAAAAAGAATTAGCTGGGCGTGGTGGTGGGCGCTTGTAATCTCAGGTACTCTGGAGGCTGAGACAGGAGAATCTCTTGAACCCGGGAGGTGGAAGTTGCAGTGAGCTGAGATCTTGCCACTGCAGTCCAGCCTGGGCAATAAAGAGCAAAACTCTGTCAAAAAAAAAATAAAATAAAAAGATACAGAACCACCCCCCCCCTTTTTTTTTTACTTTAAAAAAAAAAAAGAAAAAGGTATGCCTGGCATGGTGGCTCATGCCTGTTATCCCAGCACTTTGGGAGACCGAGGTGGGTAGATCACGAGGTCAGGAGATCGAGACCATCCTGGCTAACACGGTGAAACCCCGTCTCTACTAAAAATACAAAAAATTAGCCGGGCATGGTGGCGGGCGCCTGTAGTCCCAGCTACTCGGGAGGCTGAGGCAGGAGAATGGCGTGAACCCGGGAGGCGGAGCTTGCAGTGAGCTGAGATCGCGCCACTGCACTCCAGCCTGGGCGACAGAGTGAGACTCCGTCTCAAAAAAAAAAAAGTATACAGATGAGCACCTCAGGGGATGAATTTTATATGAAATATATTTTTAAAAAGGACAACACCATTCAAGAATCATGCTCTCTGTATCATTTGCATTTCTATGTAATTTCTGGGGGTCTTACATTTAACGGAAATCTCTACATCATGGTAACAGGTTTTTAAACTTTAATCAGATCCATAACATTCTTTATTCACTGAGGTTGCATGTTCAAATTTCATCATTAAGCTCAATTATAACATTTAAATATAAAGATAGAAACTCCAGGCTTACAGTAATTCTATAGATGTTACATTTGTGATTTTACCATTTCTGCTTTATGATCTTATGTTGTAATTAGAATTACAGATTTCATACAAAACTAATAACTCCCTAATGACTGATATAGTCACGCAATTTCCTCATGCCATTCTCTGCAGCCTTTTTCGTAGCTTTTGATATCCAGCAACTCTTAGTTTTAAACTTTGCCTCTTTGGCATCTGTAAAACAATTATTAATTTCCTGTTTCTCTACATTTTAGTTTTTTTAAGCCTACTTCTTCCTATTGTTCTATAACACTGGCTCTTCTTACAAGCTCTGTTCCGCTTTCTCTGCAGTCATTTTGCTTACTCCTTTCTTTCTGATATGGTTTGGATCTGTGTCCCCACCCAAATCTCCTGTCAAATTGTAATCCCCAGTGTTGGAAATGGGGCGTGTTAGAAGGTGACTGGATCTTGGGGGCAGATTTCCCTCTTGGTGCTGCTGCAATAGTGTGTGAGTGTTCATGAGATCTGGTTGTTTAAGAGTGTGTGTTACCTCCCCCCAACCCCTTCCTTCTGCTCTGGCCATGTGAGGATGCCTGTTCCGGCTTTGCCTTGTGCCATGAGTAAAAGCTCTTCGAGGCCACCCCAGCCATGCTTCCTGTACAGAATGCAGAACTGTGAGTCAATTAAAACTCTTTTCTTTATAAATTACCCAGTCTCAGGTATTTCTTTTTTTTTTTTTTATTATTATACTTTAGGTTTTAGGGTACATGTGCACAATGTGCAGGTTTGTTACATATGTATCCATGTGCCATGTTGGTTTGCTGAACCCATTAACCCGTCATTTAGCATTAGGTATATCTCCTAATGCTGTCCCTCCCCCCTCCTCCCACCCCACAACAGTCCTGGGAGTGTGATGTTCCCCTTCCTGTGTCCATGAGTTCTCATTGTTCAATTCCCACCTATGAGTGAGAACATGCGGTGTTTGGTTTTTTGTCCTTGCAGTAGTTTACTGAGAATGATGTTTTCCAGTTTCATCCATGTCCCTACAAAGGACATGAACTCATCATTTTTTATGGCTGCATAGTATTCCATGGTGTATATGTGCCACATTTTCTTAATCCAGTCTATCGTTGTTGGACATTTGGGTTGGTTCCAAGTCTTTGCTATTGTGAATAGTGCTGCAATAAACACACGTGTGCATGTGTCTTTATAGCAGCATGATTTATAGTCCTTTGGGTATATACCCAGTAATGGGATGGCTGGGTCAAATGGTATTTCTAGTTCGAGATCCCTGAGGAATCGCCACACTGACTTCCACAATGGTTGAACTAGTTTACAGTCCCACCAACAGTGTAAAAGTGTTCCTATTTCTCCACATCCTCTCCAGCACCTGTTGTTTCCTGACTGGCAAACTGGATAAGGAGTCAGTCTCAGGTATTTCTTTATGGCAGTGTGAGAACTAACACATTTCCCCTACCTTCCCTCCTTCTTTCCTTCCCTAGCTTCCTCCCTCCCTTCCTTTCTTCCTTCCTGGCTTGAGGTTTATTCTCACTTAATAAAGACTGTATTTTTTTTTTCCATTCCCTAAGACAGCACATATCTAGGGGGGAAAGGCTTGAACTCTGCAGTCAGCCCTATCTGGATTTACCTTGCTTCCTCTAGCTTAGTTATAGTGAAATAACAACAGAGAGTTTTTGTGAGTACAGGAGACAATGAATATGATTGGAAAGTGCAGTAATTGAGAAAGAAGTATCTGATGTCTAAAATGGAGACGGGGTTTATATTAACTCAATAATTAACTCTAATATTAACTCTATTCTACATTGCACGTGCTCAGATAAAGCAAGCTGTTCCCTGGTGTACGTTTATATGTTCTTGGGATATGAGCACTATGTGTAAATTTGGAAAACAGCTGATTTCCTCTCAATTATCATTTTAAAAAATGTAAACACATATTCAAACATTTCAGAGCACATATTATAAACTATTTGACAAGCGATATTCTTTGTTCCTCACATTTGGAGAGTACTGGACTATATAAATTATCTACATAATGTGGATTTAAAGAATTGTACATGGGTAATGAAAATGATAAAAAATTTTACTAACTCTCTCCTACATCTTTAATTACTGTAAATCAGTGCTTTATCTAATACCACCTAATCTCAGTCATGTGAATTTAGTTTAAGTTTATTTGAATGCTTTATACATAGAATTCAAAACCTTTCCAAAAATGTGATATTTTAAGTCTAACTCTTAACCTTAACAATTATTTTTAAAAAACTTTGTTTGTATACATCTCTCAAAAAATACATATACAAAATATTTTTATAGTAATTGCAAAAGGGAAAAAGCCCTTTTTTTATTTCTTTGTTTTAACTAACTTGACGAAGAAACTACAGAGAGAAAAAGAGAGCACAAACTGCTTCTTTCTGGACTTTTCCTAATTTTCTTTCCATTGGGTATCACTGGAGAATCTTTCACCAATCAGAGGACATTTTCTCAAAAGCTTCACTGAAATACTCTAAGCTTTTCCATTTCTTTCAGGCAAATGCTCTAGCTGATTTTATGATGCAATCTATTTTAAAGTTGACCTATCATAACAGCAAGTAAGTAAAACCAGAGGCTTGGATTTTTTAAAAACTGCTTCCTAAAAAATGCTATATTTTGCGCCAGTTACAAGATACACAGAACATAACTTTTAACAGAATATGATGAAATAGAACTTGAAGGACATAAATTGAGATGTAAAGTAATCTGGTTACTCATTCATGTCTCAGTATTTTTTAAGTACCTCCCATTTGTCAGGGAGTATGTCAGTCTAAGGATATCAAGATAAATGGAAGATTATTCTTTTCTAGAGGGCCACAATGTAGTAGCCTGACAGTGCAAACAGTGTGACTGATTGGCCAACAAACCACTGGAACAGAGCTATGTATATGTCTCTGAAAGATGTACGTATACAGTGATACAGGAGGAATACGGAAGAGAACGCACACACACATTTTGAAAAAAAGGCAAAGACAGGAGAGTTTCAAGGAGGAATTACCTTTTATGTGGGTAAGGACTACCTGAGAATTTACAAGTCATTCTGGATAAAATGGTCAGGACATTTAAGCCAAGGGAGTAACAAGTAGAATGAAAGGACGTGTGAAAGGTCATAGGAAGATCAGGAAACAGGAAAATGCAGTACTTTTATGTGACTGAAGTGAAATAAATATAGAGGAGTGGATGTGACCTAGAATTTTAAGTCATCTATTCACTCTTGCATGGCAGACTTGAGGAAACAAAGATAGTCCCCAAATGATCATCTTATGCAGTCTTTGGAAAACAGGAAGAAATGTTATCTCTTTCAGTGAAATAATTCCAAGACTTCTGCAAGGAGTGAAGCTGTTTTTGACATCTCAAAAATAAAGCAGCTTAAATAAATTTTCTGAGTCTGTGGGAAGAAAATTAACGGGATATCTGAGATTTTTAAAAGCTGACAAATTTTGTTTTGTTTTGTTTTTCAGGTTTGAAATAGTTTGAATCAGAAAGTTTGGACGAAAATCAAATAGGTAATGTTTGAAAGGGACTTAAGTCTAAATGACTGTCTTTAAAAATTGTATCAATTAAAGAAGCATACATGTAACAGGAGAAAATGTATCCAGTAATTAAGTACTATCAAAAGAATTACACTTTCTTTTTTTTACAAAGCTCCTAAACTCTGTCCCTCACTTCCATTTGCCAAGCCTCATGCACTCTTCTCAAAAATAGATTCACCCCGTGAGGACGCTGATCCTCTCTTGTTTTTATTTCTAGTTTCAGAACCTTTTATGTGAGTATACAGATACTTGTTAGATTGAAATTAGTATGTTGTCAGGACATGATTATATTTTAGAGGCAAAAAAGGTCATGTTGAGAATGAATTTTTAAATAGATATTTCCTACTGATACAAGCAAGAAACAGTCTCTTTCTGTGTCTTAGCCAGATCACTGTGGTACAGTGAAAAAAGCGAAGGGCTGATAAAAACATAGAGAGGAAGATTTGAGTCCTATGTGAGTTGAGCCAGCCTCTCTCTCTCTCAATAGAGGTGACGATACTTATTTGAAAGGCATCAGGGAAATCCACAGTTGGTGGACATATGGTGGTGGGGCAAGAAATGCTGGTAAAGTAGGCAAATAACAAAATATGAAGAACATTCAATACCTTTCTCTTTAGATTAAGAAACTTGGCCGGGCACAGTGAGTCACGCCTGTAATCCCAGCACTTTGAGGGGCCGAGGTGGGCAGATCATGAGGTCAAGAGATTGAGACAATCCTGGCCAACATGGTGAAATCCTGTCTTTAGTAAAAATACAAAAGAAAAAAAATTAGCCGAGCATGGTGGTGCGTGCCTGTAGTCCTAGCTACTCGGGAGGCTGAGGCAGGAGAATCACTTGGACCCGGGAGGTGGAGGTTGCAGTGAGCTGAGATTGCACCACTGCACTCCAGCCTGGCAACAGAGCGAGACTCCTTCTCATAAATATAAACAATTTAAGAAAATGCATGTTAGCTATTTAATTCCAAGGTCCACAAACATAATTTAAACTAAGCATTACATTCATTTTATAATGTTTCTCCAAAGTAACAAAAGAAAAAAATGGGGAAAGATTAGAAACTGAGAATCATTTATTAAAACCTATTCATTATATTAATTATTTGTATAATTCTAAGACATTATCAAGTTTAGAAGTTTATTTTAAATATATATATAGATAGATTAGGCAGAAGAACACATATTTTATCCTGTTTTGTTTTGCTATTTTAAACAAAATATAGATATATCAGAATCAATTGTTTTATTTAGAAACACTTCCAAATGAAAGCATTATCATACATACCTTCTCTACTAAATATATTCACATTATTGATGTGTTTAGAATTGTTCTCTTTTTATTTTATTAAGTGTGTAAGTATGATTTATATAAATATACTATTTATGATCAGGACTCAAGAACTTAAATGACTTCATTTAATAAAGAAAGATACAATACTGATTCCTTGGTAAAACTATTTGAAATGATAAAATCTTAAAAAAACCCTACTATTTCAAAATAATTAACAAAAAATTAATAAAGAAATTGTAAGTTTTAATTACGTCTAAATAAGTATCTATATCTTCCCGATTTATATTCATTACTTAATAAATTTGTTTAGTACTTATTGAGTGCTAGAGTGATAAGCTAAAATTCCCCTAAGAAATTAAGTCAAGAACATTGAATAAATTAGAGATTATGTGATACTTGTAGATATGTAGATATGCGAACTGCTTTGTCTTTATCTTCAAAAAGACAGGAATCAAAATTCACTGAAGAGGATGCTTATCATCTCATTTTGATTACTAGTCTTAGAAAATATAAGGTGACTTTTATAATTTTCCATATTGTAACATCTAATTTATTATAATCTTGGAGAGAAATTCGTGTATAGCCAATCATAGTCTCAGGGAATAAAAAGAATATTTTTCTCATACTAGCCTATTATAATTGGCTAACTTTATTTGTAAATATGAAGGCTACCTTATAGTTTTTATAGACTGAGATACGCTTTTGGAAGATGACAGAATCCTTTTCAACATGACACAGGTTTTATTTAAAATAAAAATCTCATCTAACTGCCTTTGATTTTTAATTGTGTATGTTATGCTATTATATTATATGCTCTGGAAATTGAAAAGAATATTTTTGAATGGATATTGTTCTGTTAACTGGGAAAATACTTTCTTTTTTGTAAGCTGATATAACATTTGTACAGTTTTTCATTAACAATATGATCACTAAAGAAAAATGTGACAATGGCATCTCGAAGGTTCATCATTTCTCCTAACCATAGGATACTTTGATCAGATCTTCCCCCCTTGAAACTGCCCACTGACCATGTAATTCTCAATCACTGCAACCTACATCATCGTAAGACAGTCAGAGAAGCAGAACCATATTCATCACACATAGGCAGTTGTCGACTATGGCACTATCAAGCTTTAATACCCTTAATATAAAATCCCTACCTTCTGTATTCTGGATATACAACCCCGATGGGTATCAGAACAGAGCAAGCATAAACTGAGAAGACGGTGTCTCAGAAGCGGAACTCCTAGTCAGAGAACCCAGACCTGTTCATCTGTTGCTCAGTGTTTCTGTTTACTTTGATTAGACTGTAACCTAATCAATGTATAATGGCAAGGTTATTACTTTTTTAAGAAAATAGAAGGCAGTAACAAACATCCATTTATTTCTCCATTTAATCCCTTTTAAATTAAATGAAAATAAAATATTTTCATATTGATTCATTTCTCTAAGCAAGACCTAATTGCACTATAGTACTTAGCTACCATTAAAAACTATGGTAAACACATTTAAGCTACTAGTTTCAACTTCAAAACAATAATTTTAACCTCAATTTAGCACAGATTATTTGCAGAAAAAAATACATAGGAAACCCTTTTATATAGGCTTTTGCCCTAATCAATTTTAATATTTCTTATGGAATATATATTACATATATTTCTTAATTTCATAATTTTCTGTTATAAATATTTTCAGGCATAAATATTAGCTTACTATTATTTATATATTTGATACTTGGGATGTTTATTCAATTAAACTTGCGAAACTGGCAGTAAGTTTAAGCTCTAAGTAAATTTTAATCCCCAAAGTTGTATTTATTAATCAGTGATAATTTACAGTAATATAAGTTCATTGATCTTATTCTTCAGACTCTCCCTTGTGAGTAATTTCATGCTTTAGAAGACATTATTAGATACATTACGCAGTGGCATTCTATTCCAACAAATGAGCCTAGCTTGACTGCTGGAGAAACACCCAATTAATAACAAAATATCAAGTGACTTGGATAATTTTTCATATTGTAACATCTAATTTATTATAATCTTGGAAAGAAATTCATGTATAGCCATTCAAAATGAATTATCAGAAAACATATATCATTAGATACTGACTAAATCAATTGAAATCTACATATATTTCTCAATATGTTTATCTTCAAATATGCTTGACATGGACATTCTTGCTTTTTACTGTATATCATGAACATTTAAAAATGCTTTAAATTTAAACCTTCAATTTATTAATGAAATGTGAGGGTATCTACAAAGTTTAACTGACTTTATTAGTCTTAAATGTACAGTCTCTTTAAAATACTACTTCATGCCCTCTGTTGCTAAGAATGGTTTCTTTCTTGCTTTCCTAAAATCCGTTTTTAACTTAACGTGCCACGACCACAGTGGACGAAAAAGTTATTATAGTGTCATTTTTTTCATATGGTATTAGACTTTTAAAGAAGAAATTAAATATTACTGTTACTATAACTAGAAAACCTGCCCCTCAAATGTATTTTATCATTTGAATCTAAAAGCAGCTCTTTAGGTGGATAGTGGGATAATACTGATACTACTTTGAAATAGGATGCCCACCCTTTTTAAAGCATTTCTCTTATCTTCTGTCACTTTCTACCCATTTATTCAGTAGCATTCATTGCCTCAACCAAGGGAAAGCTGAAAGACAAAGAAAAAGCACTTCGAGTTAAAAAGTTTAGGCTTTTGTATTGCCAAATTCTTGACACTAGACTAGGTATAAACTACACCCCAGACTTGTTGAGGAACCCATAAGCAGAGAGCGTAGGCAGAGGTAAAGCAAAGACCACGGGTACTGGAGAAAGGGAAGGAAAAAGCAAATTCCACCTCTACGGAAGCCACACATCTGTCAGGCTTGCAGAAATCCCTGCACTGGGCACGACGCAGGCACAGAAGACCACCCACATCCATCAGGAAGACAGTAGTGAACCACCTCCTGGAGATTCACTGCCCTCAAAGGGCATCAGGAATAGCAGTATGATTCCAGAACAGCCAAGGGATCTGAGAATTGTGCAGTGGGGAGAGAGGCTGGTATAGTGACCTTCATGAACCTTTCATCAAAGAACCAATGAAAACAGGAATACCTCAACATTTTTCTTGTAAATTTTCCAGGGAACAAGACCAATCACAATCACGGAGAAACTCTTCCCAGATGGGATGAAGGAAGAATTAATTGGATCTGAGCCCATCAAATCAAGGAGCATACCATAGTATATACTGGAGAACTCTGCCTAAATCTCTTCATAAGAGCCAAGGCACCTGTCCCCCAGCTGCTAGAAGTGTCAGCCTTTAATGATTCACAGTTGTGTCCCTCATTAGACATATCCCCCACTTGCAGAAATTGGCCTTTCCCACTGCAGCCCATGGCCAATGACTGGCTAAGGCAGGAATGTAAAACTCAGCTCCATAATCTCAGTTTGGGCCAATTCTGAAAGTCCATCCAAGCTGCAGAGTTCTCTGGAGAATCAGTTGCAATCACATTGCAGATCAGCTCCTCCCTCTGCCCACCTGCCTTTTGCACATCCTTATAGCTGTATCCCCCGAAAGCATCCCTTCATGACAATGCCCCTTCTGCACTCCACTTATCATCTCAGAGTCTGTTTGAGAATTCACTTAAAACAAAGGGATAAAGGGTAAATAACTTTAATCCTAGAGTCCAAAGGCAGACAGAGGTAGTAGGGCTTTGAATATTTATGGAGGGGACGAATGGAATCTTGCTATGACAAAAAAAAATCTCAGCTCCTGCTTAACACCTGCTGGTGGAAGCGTACTGTCTCATTTTTATCACATCCCTATGTAGTATCATACAGTTGAAACAATTATTTTCATTATCAAAAACTACTTTTATAATTATCTTAATTTTCTACTTATGACTTCTCAGGGATTTTTAAAAAATGTGACCAACGTTTCTCATTTTTCATATCACACATATAAAATTATTTCTGACATTTTATTGCACCTATGATTAGGATAGTGAGTAGAGTTAAAAAATGTCAAATGCCTTTTTATAGATTTTTATACATTTAAATATTTAAGAGATTAGGCAGACATTATTTGCTTTAATTTTTCTTTTACTTTGTCTCTCTGTAAACGAAAGAGTATGTCTATGCCTCATTTTGTTTTGTTTTGTTAAATATTTTATTAAATAGTATTCAATACGATTTAACCATGAATAAAACTCTGAAAATCTGTAACAAACATTTTACTGTGTCTATTACAGCAATACAAATTTCCTTATGGCTTGAGGAAACAGTCTTGGCAATGAAACTTAAAATTTCAGAAAGGTTATTAACAAATATTATCATGTATCCAAAGGTAAAATAATTTTTTACATATATTGAAAAAGTACATATTATACATTAACATGGGATAAATTTTTATATAGTCAATTACCTCCATAAAAGCTACAAATAATATATTTAAATATACTTAAAAGAAATAAATGTGAAAGGATGATTTTAGAATACCTTTAGTCATTAATCTATGTCCTGGAAAGAAAAATACAATCATAAACAAAACAAAACAAAACTTCTTGGCTAAAATGCCACAGGACTTTGGGGTATAGGGTCCTACAACAGCTAAAGCAATATCAGAAAGATATAGACCTGAGTGATGCCAAATTTCTTCAATCATTTCACCCCAGAAAAGGTCTCTTTTATAAAGGATATTATCTTATTAATAGGTCTTCTTCAGATCAAAAGCTTAATGAAAAGAGATAATGGATTCTCATAAATTACCTTTCAGCTTAAAAGTTATTTTCAGAATTTCTCAAAGAGAAAGCTGAGAAAATATTACAATATCTAATCAAAGGAAATACTTGAAACCCTATGAACAGTGCTACCTGCAAGAATTGTGGGCTATTTTCCTTTCAAGGAAAACAAACAAAGGTCGCACATGCCTATTGTGCTTTCTTATTAAATATATTCGGTGACTGACATTTGTTTCTCTTATCAGTGTGTGATTCTTTAATGTCTTAACACATTCTTCTCATAAATGTAGTAGTTATCACAAAATGCTCATGAATTTAGCTTCTATCATATTTTCCAGGGTTTATTAAGATAACCCTTTGAATGACAGTATTTTTTTTTGTTCTTAAATATGGGAAGCCAGGTAGATAGTTAATCCTTTGGAACTGAAACGTCTAATAATAGTGCACTAATATGTACAGAACTGTGTGTGTGCATGTATACATATCTTCTTATTTAGCACAGTGTTTAATATTATACAAAATATTGAATAATTTATAGTATATTCGCTGTGGTCAGCTTATAAAATAGAAGTTATTTTATCTGTGCTTTGAAAAATATAATGGCAGATTAACTATTCAAATAAGTAAAACTTGTGATAGTTTTCATATACCACGTATCAGTTTATTTCTCAAACATGATATCCCTGAGTATATTTGTGGTTATTTCAATTTATATGTTGAAATTAAACATTTATTTCTTTGTTTATTAATATGTTGCATAATGCTGGTTCTAGATTTATTTTTAATTGTTAAAAATTAAAAAGTTACTTAAAATATTTAAAGAAAAAAATGAATGTACCTGAACAGTTAGGATAATACAAAAATTATTGCGTTAAAAAATTAAGAAAACAAAAATCAACAAAATAGGATTGCACAAAATTTAACAAAATAAAAATAATAGCATAGTAACTTCCACACACAATAATAATGAGAGTCAATTGTAAACCTTATGGAAGGCAGAGACAGGTGCAGAGTTTGACCAAGCTTACTTTATGGAAAAGATGAATTTCCATTGCCTTTCATTTTCTCTTTGTCATTTTGGTTTTAATTAGAGGAAAATGAAGACAGAGGAAAAGAGAAGAAGAGAGAGAAGATGGTTAAAACTTGCTAAGAAGCCAACACAATTATTCCTCTC
Source organism: Symphalangus syndactylus (assembly GCF_028878055.3). Taxonomy (NCBI): domain Eukaryota; kingdom Metazoa; phylum Chordata; class Mammalia; order Primates; family Hylobatidae; genus Symphalangus; species Symphalangus syndactylus. The sequence goes on along the minus strand of NC_072426.2, from coordinate 153,527,071 downwards.
TGGGAGTTTAGGATGAACAGAAGGCAGGGTAAGCTGGAGATGTAAGTGCCTAATTAAAGACTAAAAATGCGATGCCTAAAGGGAGCAGGAGTAATACACTGGAGAAGTTGCAAATACACAGATATTCAGAATTGAATCCTCTGAGTACTAGAACAGATTGAAACCATCTATTTCCTCGACTACTAGATTTTGTAAGAGCTGTTTGAACCATGGATTTGTAAAGTATTTTAGAGCCCTAAAATTCTGAAATTGAAGGAAAGATTTAGGGTTATTAAAATACTGATAGTAACCAGCAGTTTTCTGAGAACGGTGGAATTTTAGGAGCAGCACAGGCAATTTTAAGTGTAAGCTCTTCTTTAGTATGGAAGCACTTCTATTATCTTCCTATGAGAGAGAGAGAGTATATAAATACATATCTCGTATATAAATATATATCTCGTATATAACCACTATATATAATATGTATGTGTGTGTGTGTGCACCTCTGCGTGTGTGTGTGTGTGAATCTTTGATACAAACCAAAAGAATATGGAATGGTTACCTCCTTTGGGATCATCAGTAATGAGCCTAGAAAGATGTTGAGATTTATTATAGCATATATTTTTTTTTTTTTTTTGAGATGGAGTATTGCTCTGTCACCCAGGCTGGAGTGCAGTGGTGCGATCTTGGCTCACTGCAACCTCCAAGTCCCGGTTCAAGTGATTCTCCTGCCTCAGCCTCCTGAGCAGGTGGGACCACAGGCACAGGCACATGCCACCACGCCTGGCTAAGCTCTGCTTACACAGAGACAAAAAACAAAGAAATGTTTAAGTATTATTTTGAATGGTTACATCCAAGTACCTAAACTTATATACAATAAAAGAAAATATGCAAATATTAAAACAGATAAATTCATCTCCCCACTCACTTTCTCATTCCCATACAGTCCTAGTGATTCTAAACAGTTAAGAAGCCTAGGAAACTTGGAGCTCCCTTTGACACTTTTTGTTGCAAATCTCATATAAATAACCAATCTCATTATTCCGTGACTTCCGCCTTTGAAATAAATCTCAGATTCTCCTGTTTGCGCTGTTTCCATTGCTAACACTCTTCTTGTGACTTTTCTCATTTACTTATATCAGATTGTTACAAGAAGTTGAATTCTTAGCCTTGAGTCATTCATTATTTCACCTATATACTATCATTAATTATTTTTGAAAAAATACTGAAGGCACTGATTTAGTACTTATTGTTTTGCTCTAGGATTATCATATATGATATACAATAAAAAGATGATGGAAGTAAAATAAATTATATAAAATAGAAAGATGACACACATGCACATGTATGCTCATGTGAGTGAATGTGTGTGTGCACGTCTGTGTGTTTATGTGTATACAGAATGAACTCAGAGAATTTGCTAATCGTTTAATTTGATGAGGACTGCTCAACATATTGACCATGAAAATATTCTACGGAGATCTTAAACTAAGCAATATGAAAAAAAAATTGTTAACTTGCACCCATATTCCGTGATACATCATGTTAATGTATGTACCTTGGTACACAGTATGTACCTTAGTCAACCTGGAGAAATAATTGAAATATTTAGTAAGATAGGTTGATAGATGATTCATGGACAGGCAGACAGATAGGAAAAAATACTTTAAAGTGAAATAAAAGAAACCTTTACACTTGCTTGCTTTTATAAAATAGTCCTTTATTAATCATTCTCATTTTAAAAAAGAGAACAGAAAGGATACTTTGGTAGGATAGAGAAGTTAACTTAGAAATATAGGATCCAGGAAGGTAATGGGAGTTTTGGCCTCAACCACAGATCTTTTGAAACTCTGCAGAACAACCTACCTATTGAAATAAGTATTCCCATTTCATGGACCATTAATTTCTTTTTCAAGTGATTAACGATATATGATAGAAGAAAGTCTTACCCAGACCAGGAAAGAGGACATTATAAAGTGGCTTTTCTATCTATTAAGTCCCCAAAGATTTTATCTTGTCTGTGTTTGATCATCTCTAGTGCTCATGTCTACAGGGAAGAATATTCTTTCTAACTGTTCTCACTGACAGAGACATTTTTCATTATACTTAAATTTTTATCTTTTTAAAACTTCAGATCATTATTCCCTGTTCTAAGACCTTAGCTAGCTAAAATAAATCTTCCTTCTCTTTTATAACATACTATTGCAAGTATTTATATATAGTTATAATATCCCCTCATTTGTCATCATATCTCTTAGCCCTACATATTAAATATCTTTAATTTTCTTTATTAGATCATATGCCCCTTTCTTTATCATTTCCACCATCCTTTAAATTGGCTAATTTTTCAGTGTGCCTTTCATGTCAAAGAAGAGATAAGAGAGAAAAGAAGAAGAGAATTGAAAGATACATATATATATATGTATGTATATATATATACACACACACACATATACAATATATCGTATAACAATATATATGTAGTTATAAAAAAGACTGATGTTTTATTGTTGTGTCCTAACTCAACTTCCTAATTTTCAGTGAGAATATGAAATAAGTTTATATTAAGCTTACTTTTGACTTACGGTAACATAAAAATCAAAGATCTCAGGTAATTTACCACCCACACTATTTAACACACAAATAGACCCTTAAGAAATTATTAATAAATACTGAAACACTGTATGAAGAACATACTTCAAAAATGTAAGTGGAAGGTGTCTGAGCATTGATTAGCAATCAGAAATTCCACCACAGAGTGACTCTTCCATTTTTGGTGTCTGGGTTTCTGTGCGTGCATGTGTGTGTGTGTGTGTGTGTGTGTGTGTGTGTGTTTTAAAATGTAGAGCAACCATTATAATATCTAGTCTACTGAGTTTGCAAGATTATTATATAGAATAAATGAACTAATAGATTAAACATCTTTGAAGTTATATAACGCCTATAAAAATACAGACATCTATTATATTGAAGTAAATAACAATCAGAACTGAATATTACCTCTAAACCATGTCATGTGTCAGAAACAGTAAGAAATTCTTCCAACATTGCTGAAGACAATGTCATTACAGGTTTCCTAATTGGTCACATACTTTGATGTTATCCACACCTTTGATCATATTCCTCCCTCAATCTGGAAAGCTCTTTCCTCCATTTCTGCTTCCTGAGACCTTCCAGAGCTAGTTGAACTCTTTCCTCCTCTATGTAGGCGGTGTTATTCTTCCTAATTAATGTATTTTAACTTTATTCTGAACACGCCCAACACTATGTTCATTTGACAGATATTTATCACATATTTTTACAGAGAGTAAAGCATTTTGCTACTTATAAGAAATACAATAGTGAGAAACTGTTATCTGCTCTTGTGGTGCTAATATTCTAGTGGCAAATACTTTAATTAAATAATCACACAAATACGTAAGAACTAATCATGATAGATGCTAGGACGGAAAATGGGCACACTCTCCTCTGTGCTTTTCCACGGTTCTTCTCACACTGCAATAGTTGAAGTGGGTCCAGGCGCTGTTTCAATGGAAGCTGAAGCTGGAAACTTCATTTTTTTTTGTTTTTTGAAAACTTACTTAAGAACAGGGATCAGGTCTTCTGTTACTTTATTTATAACCCTCATGGTATCTAGCACGATGCTATAGCAGGTACTCAACGCATGCATGTTAAATGGAGTGCAGGTGTGCTCACTTGGGATTTTTTTTAAACACGATCAAAGCAGTTTGCAGACCACCTGCATCAGAAATATCCAGGGTGCTTGTTAAAATGCAGAGCCCTCTGAGACCTTTTGAAACAGAACCTTTGGTGGAGATTTGGGAATTGAAAATTTCAATTATGTTCCCAAGTGATTTTCACATACACTATTATTTTGGAAATCACTGGAGCAGAAGATATGGACCACATGTTTAGAGAATCATTTACTACTTAAAAAAAGAATGTATGTTTAATACAGTTAGTATATAAAGTATAAAAATAACAGGCTTTTTTGGTATTTCTTTGTATATGTAGTTGATGCTATTTGATAGACATATTATATTACAGATACCTTGTTTTCCCAAAGCCCTCAAGGAGATTTTCTGTCACGTGTCTGTAAATGAAGAAGCAGATGCTCTTGTTTGCACACACAACGTCCTATCTGTCTTTCCCACAAACAGAGTGCTGGCTTCTGCTCTGGGTGACAATGTGCCCACGCAAAAGTACAAACCTCTCGGAGCTGGCTATAGCCATAAAGTGCGAGAAGTCACTAAGTAGGGGTGCCAGGAAAAGAAAATGTTAAAAGGAATGATTCTTTGTCCTTCCTGCTTGCCTTTCCTCATGCTGAGAACGTGGGCATGTCAGATAGAGGTGAAGATCACACACTTCCAATGGTGAAGTAGAAGGATAACGGTGCCTGGGAGGCTGATAACCACAGGGAATGAAAGTCAGATTGCACATCTCAGACAAATTGTTATGTGGGAAATATAAACACCTTTGTTATACCAACCACTGTATTACTATTTATGTCCTTGATTATTTAACAGATAACTCCAAACAAGACATCTGTGGTAACCAAAAATGTCCATATCCTAATCCCTAGAACTTGTGAATAGGTTACATTACGTGGCAAAGGAGAATTAAGGTTGCAGATGCAATTCAGGTTGCCAATCAGCTGATGGGAGATTATCCTGTATTATCTGGGTGATCCCAATGTAATCAGGAGAGTCCTTACAAGGAGAAGACGGAGGCAGAAGAGTCAATGTCAGATTGATGCAGCCTCAGAAAGACTTGACTGGGCGTTTCTGGTTTTGTACATGGAAGGTGATATGGTTGAGCTGTGTCCCCACCCAAATCTCATCTTGAGTTGTGGGAAGGACCTGGTGGGAGAGAATTGAATCATGGGGGCACTTTCCGCCTTACTGTTCTTGTGGTAGTGAATAAGTTTCATGAGATCTGATGACTTTATAAGGGGTTTCCCTTTCACTTGGCTCTCATTCTCTCTTGTCTGCTTCTATGTAAGACGTGCTTTTCACCTTCTGCCATGATTGTGAGGCCTCCCCAGCCACATGGAACTCTGAGTCTGTTAAATTTAATGTGAGTCCATTAAATCTCTTTTTCTTTATAAATTACCCAGTTTCTAGTTTATCAGCAGCGTGAAAACAAATACAGAAGGCATAAATTAAAAGTAAAATCCTAAGTTCTGCAGCCCTGAATAGAACCCCGCTTCGCCAAGTAAACTCCAGAAAAAAACTTTAAAATCTTAGTTCCCTCCCGTGATGGGACAGGAGGTCAGACATGCCTCATTATAACCTCTCCCTTTTGTGGTTTAGACACAACAGCTGACCAGCATTAATGTTAAAATAGAGATCGTAAGACTGACAGAATGGACTCTTTGTGGCAATAAGATACCAACTTATAAACAAGACCTAAGGCCTTGCCAAGCAAGGGCTAGGTCCACACCCTTACACTTAAAGAATAAACCATGTCCTAGCTGCTACAAGACTTCTTTTTTTTCTCCAGCAGCTAAACAAGCACCAGCCTGGAAATAAGCCACATTAAAACAATTACAACCAGTCCAGTTCACAGACGCTGACTGACTCCCTGTTCTGCCAGCCATAAATGCAGCTTCGATTGGACAAAAGACTGATCTCAATCACTTCCTCCTGATAAGAAAACCACAACAATGAACTGGTTCTGACCGGTTTACGGAGGCTGCACACTTGCCTACCTTTGTGTCCTGAAAAGACCTTTGGACATACAGGGCCTAACTGTAATGCATTTAAATGTGAAGTCTCCACCCCAAAGTGAACATGGATCCTTTCTTATACAGGTTTTCTCAATACACATGTGCCAGGACTACCCCTTCATGAATATTCATAGCTCCTCCTGTAACCTGTTGAATATGTCTGTTTAGCCAACCTGTTTGTCCTAAAGCTCCTGCCCCAACCCCTCCTCCTTTGAAGTCCCTATTTTTGGTCTTGGCCGGGAGCTGCAATTCCCAGCCTGCTTGACGGCTACCTTGCAGGTTGTAATACTTTATAAGAAATACAGTCTCCCTCTCTCCTTTTCTAAACTTCTAATTCTTTTTTTAAGTTAACAAAGGGGACCCAGTGTCAACAGAATGTAGGTACTTCTAGAAGCTGGAAATGGCAAGGAAATGACTTCTCTCCTATAGACATTAGAAGGAACATGGATAAATCGATTTTACCCCAGTGAGACTCATTTTAGACTTAACTGTAAGATGATAAATTTGTGTTGCTTTAAAACCACTAAATTTGTGGAAAATGTTGTAGCAGCAACTGGAAATAATGTGATATTCAGTTCAAAAAGATAACCTAATGCCTATTTAAATTTTAAGAAATATTAGGGACACCAATAACATTTTAAAATATAATATGCTCTGGGTTAATTTATATCCACAGATACAAAAATAAAAGATTGAAGAAGAACGTTTTCAGGAAAAAGGCCAAGAATCTGTAATGAATATAAGAATATTCTACCATACAGTGATTCTTTGTTAGAACACAAGCTACCATTCTACATGTGATAATACTTTCCCTCCACAAAAATATAGGCAATATACTTAAAACAGTCTGTGTCAAACTCCTTAGCCATGGTTTACTCACTTCTCAGTTGCAAGCTCGAAGGCAATCTGGTGCTGAACCCTATAGCTCTAGGCAGCTCTCAATCTTCAGGGCCTAATTATAATAGTTTTATTAACTCAGAGTAGAGTTAGCCAGAGGTTTTAGTTCCAGGAGATGCAGGCCTGATGTGGGAAAAATCAACCTGTACTTAGACACTTTGACTAACCCTCATATTATCAAACTGGCTCTCCTCTCCTTCTCTTTCCACCTGGCTATTTGTACACAACCTCAGAGGGTAATTGGTCCTTCTTATGATTGGTACAATTTTTTTCCTTTTTTTTCCCCAAAAATATGTAGCTTACTTACAATTCTCTCCTTATGTCAAGATGGCTCTATTTAAGCAAATATAGACAAAGGTATCTACACTCAGTAGATAGATACAGACTTAACAGAGGAAACAGAATGCCTCTCTATACCCAATGGGTTTACATTTTCTGGAATTTAACTGTCACTAGATAAAACAATCAATCCAAGGCAATTTCCTGGTTACTTCTAACACTTTTGATCCAGGAACTGCACTTGTCCTTCAGGGCGAGGGTGATGAATACAGGAGGGCAAGCTTCAGACAACACCTGCAGGCGTGCGGTTGTGGACAGTGTTCAAATGAGCTCCAGATTTGACTCGAGGAAAGAAACGCACCTTCAGATTTTAGGTCAGAAAAATGTGCCTGTTCAATCACACACCCATGAATTTATAAATAAGAAACACAAAGCAAAACAATCCCCAATGCAATTGTTAAATATTTTATGAATTATTATCTGTGTTGCTTTTTATTCAGAGTTTATCATGACCTACATAAATTATATGACCAGTTTTTTGTTTAACCACAGATTCATTTTTTTTCCTCATAAGCCCTTGCAGTTTAAGATTTCTTAGGCTAAACTCAAAACCAGATGCTAAAACCTATCTTTTATTCCCATAACCAAATATCATCCTTATTCTAGAATTAATTTTAGAACATATTTGCTACCATAAAACATGTAATTATTAAAAAATTTACTCATTTTTAATAATCATGAGTTACAAAATTAATAGGGTTCATAGTCATTATTTTAGGTATGCAAAATTTATTTTTATTTTATAACCTAATTAAATGGTTTTGGTAAACCTTTTCTCCTGGATGTTTTCTACTGAGACTTGGAAGGAAACTCAGATATGAGCCATGCATGGTGGCTCACTCCTATAATCCCAGCACTTTGGGAGGTTGAGGCTATAGGATCGCTTGAGCCCAGGAGATTGAGAGCAGCCTGGGAAAGATGGTGAAACCCCATCTCTACAAAAAAGAAAAACAATTAGTTGGACTTGGTGGTTGCTCCCGCCTGTGGCCCCAGCTACTCGGGAGGATGAGGTAGGAGGATTGTTTGCACCCAGGAGTTCCAGGCTATCAACACTTTTCTTATAAAACTGACGAAATTGAAGATGGCCAAGATCACCAGCTGGTGAGTATTATAGCCTCATCTGGCTCCACCACGGGAACCTGCAGACTGTCTTTCTCAAAGACACCTCTGCTTTGCTGATGTCATTGTTAGTGACGTGTTCTGAGAACAGATAAATGAAAATTCTTTAACTTATGCACAAATACTTAAGGTACCAATTTAGATATATTCACTGTGCCTGACTTTAGTAAAAGGGCAAAGATTCGTATATGAGAAATGAAAAGATATTTCACACACAATAAAATAACCCATCGTAATAAATAAATAAATGAGCTAGTTTTGCATTCACTCTACAGACATTGCCATAGTTCTTAGATTATGTTATATATAAGGAAAAAACAATGGAAATATTCTATACATTATTTTTGTTGTTTATTTAAATAATCTGGGCTATAACTAATAATTTATGCCATGTTTCTAAATTTAACACTATCCTCAGAACCAAACCAAACAGTAAAAAACAAAGCAGCAGAACTTTTATTTCCAAATAATATAGATCTCCTAAATTAAATATAAAGCATTATCACTTATAATACTGGATCGGGTACTAAACTGGTTTTAGTTTTTTAAGCAAGCATGTTTATTCTACTTGCTATGTCATGATTTTTAAAGGAACTTAAAATCATTGATTCATTTAGTCTTCATAACAATGCTATCATATCAGCCCTGTCAGGTTTGTACGATTATTACCTGCAATTTACAGATAGAGAAAAAAAAGTTGTTAGTGTCAAATGAAGCTACATTAATTAAATGAGGTATCTAGAATGACGAAGGGACTGCCTCCTTGCTGTTGCTTGAACCGGGCCTTTGCGTTTGCTATTTTCTTTTCGCAAATACCTTTTCTCAGATACCACTTAGCTTACTACTCAGGTCGAGTCACATTTGCACTCAAATGTCTTGCTATTATGAGTTCTCTTTTTACCACTCTACTAAAAACAGCGTTCCATTCTCATTCTCTATGTCCTGTTTTATTCATAATTCATAGCACTTATTATTTGTTCATTATTTTTCTTCCTTCTCTAATGCTCTGAAATCTGCAAATTTGTATAGTTCAGTGCCTGGGAGAGTGACTCTGACTCACGGCTGGCATTAAATGAAAATATTAATCAAATAAATTTTAGGCCAAGATAATATGATGATGTCATGCTTGATACCATCCTCCATGGTGTTACCAAGTCAACAGATTATGGATTAAAATAATATTAAAAAATTAAAAAAAATTTCCATAAAAATACACTAAAATGCAACATGGTTTGAAAGCAAAGGGAGTCAGAGCCAATAAGTCATATTCATCCCGCAGAATAATGTGCCCTACTCCAATTGAGCCCCGGAAGAGGAGTAACTAAAGCCTCGACCTGCTAACATAGGACTGTGATTATGAAATGGGGCCCTGGATATTTAGTTGAAGACAAATGAAAAAATCCTAGACTCTAATACTTAGAGGGCTGAGCAGAGAGAAAATTTAATTTAACATGAGCCTGCAAACCAAAAATTAAAAACAAATAAGAAGGCTAACGTTAAAGACACCTCCCCCAACAAAAAAAATCAACAATTAGAAAATGAAATCATTCAAGATTTTTAAGAAGTGGCAGATCAGTTTTAAATGAATTTGAAATAAGTATGTTTAAAATAAAGGGTAACAATGAAATAACATGTTTTACAAGACAAGAAATAATGTAACAAAAACAGAAATGAAAAAGGTGTATGTGGAGTATAAAAAAAGTGAGGAAATTAGTCAGAAAGCCTCAAAAGAAAAAAAAAAATAGGTCAAGGTAGGTCAGTATCAAAAGGAGAGAGATATTGAGCCAAGGATATATTTTGATAAATGTTTTTCATTTAAGACTTGGTGGGAATACATATCATGTATTTTTGGAACAGCAGAAAGCCAGAGTAAGTGGAGGAAAGATTAGTAAAGGAAGATGTGATCGAGGTGTTTAGGACCAAAAAATATGATAATGATTAAAAAGCTCTAAGGAAGTCTAATAGGAGTTCCAGAAAAATACTCTTCTCCCCCTGCCAAAAAAAACAACAGTGAAAGAATTATGGAGAAGCAGAGATAAAAGAGAAAGTAGGCAAGAATGTTCCTCCATTAAATACAGACCACCTCTGAAAAACAAACTACAAATTATGCTTCAAAAGATGTAGAGTGGCTGGCAGAAGAAATGTGTTCCCACAAATATAGAGAACATATTAGATAATTTAATTAACTTTTGACTATTAAATAATAGCTCTTGTCATCTAAAAAGTTGGAGAAGTTATAAAGAATAACATGAGAGGTGAGGCAGGTGATTGTCCAACACAAATCATGAAAAGGTCCTTGTCACCTTCCAGGAAGGGATAGATAATGAACAACTTTAGATTTTTTAGAAGAGAAATTTGTTTGATCAGGAGGGGTAAATGGAAGCAACTATCAATCTGCAAAATGGAGAAGAACAAAAGCAAAGAGGAAGGAAGAGGAAAGTAAGCAGCAATCAAATAAACAACTGCTACTCAAGATGAGTCTGCAAATAGAAATTCTGCAACTCAGTCTGCTGTAGCATCACAGAGACTCTGTAGTAGGATTTACTTGTCTTGAATCCTGGCACTCCAATACTATTTGAGCTTGGGCAATTGATATAACCTCTCTAAATTGGGGTGTCTTTTTCTTTGAAATGGGAATCACAGTGTAATTGTCCTTATAGGCTTATCGTGAATATTAAATTAGATAATGTTCATTAAAAGAGCAGTTGTTAACACAAATTAAATATTTCATTTAATGATATTGATGTACATAAAAAGAAAAAGTAAGAGAAATAGTATTTCTAGCAAAGATGAATCCCATAGGGACCAACACAATTTGAGCCAAAAAATAGAAAATATGCTAAAAGAAAATGTGTGTGTGTGTATATATACACATATACACACACACACACACGTTTTTATCTATTTTTCCTATATACTTGCCTGTTTATATATGTATGCACACATATGTATATATCATTTATACATACATATGTATATACACACACACAGAGCCCATATGTCAGTTGTGTGGTCTAGAAAGAAGCAATGATAAGGTGTTGTTAATTGCATATATTAATTATTCACAATGGGTGAGAAATATGAAAGATGCATCTTTGACCTAGTAGATACCTGGATTTATGTCGTGGATAAAAGGAAATAAATATTTGACATACTTCTAAGTCCTTTAAATTATTTTAAAGTTATAAGGTTTTAAAACCTTATAACTTCCAGGTCAAAATCTAAGTAGACAGTGCATTGTTGAAAGTTTTAATATTTGTGCTTGAATTTTGCTGAATAAAAATAAAAAGTGATTATAGTCTTTTTATGTGTGTGTGTGTGTGCTAGGCAGTCTAGCCAGATTACTGTTTATTTCAATTTTACAAGTGAAACAACAGAATTTGATCTTTTAAAGATCAAATACAGACTTCTGGAACAGACACAATGGCATAGGCATGCTTTTCCTCATTCCTCCCTGATAAGCACAACTATAACACAGGAAATGACTCAAGAAGTAAACACGGAGCGGCTCAGAAAGGTAGTAAGAAGAAGGTAGTTGGTTTGGAACCTCAGGCCTAAAGGAACAGCAGGGGCTGGGCATTTTATATCCTCATACCCAACAGAAGATGACTTAGACCCTCAATCCAGCAGCAGAAGGTAGCTGAGGTAGGCTCATTCTTCTTCTGGATACCAAACAGGAGTCCTGACAACAGGTGAGCCGGGCACCACTGGTGAGAGAGATCAATCAGGAGATTTGCTAACACCAAGTGACCAGGAAAGTCCATATTCTGCATCCCCATATGCATGATGCTCCCCTCCATGCCAAGAGATGCTGAGGTGGAGCACCTGAGCAGAGGGGGGTGAGGGACCAGCATGGGACCTAGTCACAACAAGTGTCCTGGCCCAGGAGGCCTCTTTGAGCTTCAGGCCTGAGACCCACCTGCTCAGCCCAGAGACTATGGAGCAGAGTGCGGAGGGGCTGAGGAGGTGGCATGAATAAGGGGATCCTGCTGCAAAGGTGCCCAACTCAGAAAGTTCGGTCCATCCCAAATAATCAGGGAGGATCACCCCCTTAGGTGCTAAGCCAGGAAACGTCTTCATGGCCTGAGGCTCCCTCCTCCCACAAGAAAACACACTGTAGGCATAATAAAGGATAATAAGGAAATACTATGAACAGCTTCATGTTTATAAATTCCACAACTTCAAAGAAATGGACTAATTCCTTGAAAACAACAAGCTCAAAACCTAGTCAACATAAAATATTTAAATAGTTATATAACCATTAATGCCATTGAAATTATAATTAAAAACTTTGAAAAAAAATATCTGGGCCCAAGTGAATTTATCAGAAAGTTCTACTAATATTTAAAGAAAAAATAATATTAATTATAAAGAAAATAGAAGAGGAGGAAACACTTTTCTATTCATTGTATGATGCCTGTATTATGGCACCTAAATCTAACAAATATAATACTGAGAAACATATATATATATACACATTTATATATATCTATATACGTGTATGTATATAGATATATATACATATATGTGTGTATATAGATATATATACATATATGTGTGTATATAGATATATATACATATATGTGTGTATATAGATATATATACATATATGTGTGTATATAGATATATATACATATATGTGTGTATATAGATATATATACATATATGTGTGTATATATATAGTGTGTGTGTGTATATATATATATATATATATATATATATGTCAATATCTGTCATGAATTTAGCCACAGAAATTGTCCACCAAATTTAGCAAACCAAATCCAACAATGGACAGAAATAATTAAGCACCATAACCAAATGGGATTCATTCCAGGTTTGGAAACCTGGTTCAATATTTGAAAATCAATTTATATGAAGCACCATACAATGAGGTAGAGAAAATAGTCTTACGATCATAGCAATTGTAAACAAAAAGGTATTTAATAAAATCTAACATTCACCGATGATAAAAAGCTTCCATCAAAATAAGAATAAAGAATTCCCTCAACCCCACAAACAACATGTAGAAAAAACCTACAGCTAATGTCACATATAATGTTGGAAGACTGGATACTTTTCCCCTAAGATATTGAACAAAGTAAAAATGTCTTCTGTCACCACTTTTATTCAAAATAGTGCTAAGTATTCTAGCCAAAGCAGTCAGGCAAGTAAAATAAGTAAAAGACAAACAGGAAAGAAAATAAATTGAGCTGTTTCTCTTTGAAAATGACAAGATTGTTTACATTTTAAAAACCTGAAAAGTCTATAAAAACCGTTCATAGAACTAATAAATGAGTCAGAACTAAGCAAGTTCAGAAGCATCTTGGGATGAAAGATCAACACAAAAAGCATCATGTTTCTTTATACTAACAATGACTAGTGCCAGTACCATTTTAGTCACCCAAAGAAAATTAAATATGTAAGTGTACACTTAAAATATGTATAGGACCAGGTACAGTGGTGCCTGTAATCTCAGCACTTTGGGAGGCTGAGGTGGGAGGACTGCTTGAAGCTAGGAGTTCAAGACCAGCCTGGGCAACAAAGGGAGGCCTTGTCTCTACAAAAGATTAATTTTTTTTTTTCAATTGGCAGGGTGTGATGCACATACTTGTGGTCCCAGTTACTTGGGAGGCTGAAGTGGGAAGATTGCTTGAACCCAGGAGTTTGAGGCTGCAGTGAGCTATGATCATGTCACTGTACTCCAGCCTTGACAACAGAGTGAGTGTCTCTAAAACAAACAAAAACATCTATGGAATTGATATGCTGAAAATTACAGAACACTGAAGAAAGGAATTTTTAAAAGATCTAAATAATAGCAAGAATTACTGTGCTCAAGGATTGGAAGTCTCATAATAAAGATGTCCATTATCTCCCAAATTGATTTACAGTTTTAATGTTATTCCCATCAAAATTTCAGCAAGGATTTTGTAGACATAGATATGCTTTTCCTAAAATTTACATAGAAAGGTATAGGCCCTAAAATAATCACAATGACCTTGAGCTATAATAATCATTCCAAGAAAAATGAAGTGGGAGGCATTACTCTGATTTTAAGTCTTACTCCACAAAGGCTACAGTAGTGAAGATAGTGTAGTACTGGTGGAGAGATAGACATATAGATCAATAAAACACAATGGAGAACCCAGAAATTGACCAGCACAAGTATGTTCAGCTGATTGTTGACAAAAGTACAAAAGCACTTCAAGGAAGTAAAGACAGCCTATTCAGCAAATAATGCCAAGCAATTGGACATTCATTGGTGAAAAATTGAACATCAACCTAATCCTCATAGCTTGTACAAAATTAATTCAAAATGGATCATGGACTTAGACGTAAAACATAAACTATGACATTGCTACGGGAAAAAAAGAACACAGGAAAAACATCTTTGAGATCTAAGGCCAGGCAAAGAATTTTTAGACTTGATACCAAAAGCATGATACATAAAAGGAAATGTAAGTAAATTGGACCTCATTTAATGTAAAAATTTTTGTTCTGTGAAAGACTTTGTGAAAAGGGTGAAAGATAAAAGGCACACTGGGAATGAATATTGCCAACTCAATACCTGACAAAGAACTAGTATCTGGACTATATGAAGAATTTCAAATTCAACAATGAAAAAACAAAAAATCCAATCAGAACTGGCAAACTGAAATCAAATTAAACCCAACTAAAAATTGAGAGGAACTGTAAGCAGTAAATTGTAAGGACTTTTACTTTGGAATGATGGCAATGTTTTTTAAACTAGCATTTCTTATTGCACAACACTTGAATGTACTAAATGCTACTGAATTGTTAACTTTTAAATGGTTAATTTTTTTTTTTTCCTAGACGGGGTTTCACTCTGTCGCCCAAGTCTGGAGTGCTCTGGCGGGATCTCGGCTCACAGCAACCTCTGCCTCCGTGGTTCAACTGATTCTCCTGCCTCAGCCTCCCAAGTAGCTGGGATTATAAGTGCCCGCCACCATGCCCTGTTAATTTTTGTATTTTTAGTAGAGATAGGATTTTGCCATGTTGGCCAGGCTGGCCTCAAACTCCTGACCTCAGGTGATCTACCCACCTTGGCCTCTCAAATTGTTGGGATTACCGGCGTGAGCCACCACGCCCAGCTGATTCTTTTTATGTCATGTGAATTTCACCTCAATACATATGACAAAAAGAATCTCTCATAAAGGGCTCTCAGGGAAGTATCATCATGCACCTATCAGAATGGCTAAAATAAGAACATACAAGTGTTAACATCAAATGCTGGTGAGGCTGTGGAGATCTGGATCCTCATACATTGCTGGCGGGTAATGTAAAATGGCACAGACACTCTGGAAAACAGGTTGGCAGCCTGTAATAAAACTAACCATGCAATTATAATATGAGCCAGAAATTGCACTCTTGGCCATTTATCCCAGAGAAATAAAATCTTATTTTCACTCAGAAACTTTCTCAAAAATGTTTACAGCATCTTTACTGTAATAGCCAAAACTAGAAACAACCAGTACGTCCTTTAGCCTGTGGATGGTTAAACCAATTGTGGCACATGCCTACCACGCAATAGTACCTAGGAATAAGAAGAGAAAACTCTTGATACACAAAATAACTCAGATGAATCTCTAGGGAATTATGCTGAGTGAAAAAACAGCTAATCCCAAAAGGCTGCATAGTGTGTTATTGTATTTGTAGAACATTGTTGAAATGAAATAATTCTATAAATAGAGAATAGATTCACATTTGCTAGGGGTTAGGGATGGAGGTGGGGGTGGGATCTGGAGGAGAACCATGAGGGGGTTGGATATGAATATAAAAGGGCAACATGAGGGAGCTTTCTGGAGATGAAACTGTAGTCATGCATGGCTTAATGGCAGAGTTACATTCTGAGAAATGCATTCTTATGTGACTTTGTTATTGTGCAAATATCACAGAGTGCACTTATACAAACCTAGATGCAGCCTGTTGTGCAACTAGGCTATATGGTATGACCCATTGATCCCAGTTTACATGCCTGTACAGCATGTGACTCTACTGAATCCTGTGGGCAACTGTAGCACAACTGTAACACAATGGTAAGTATTTGTGTATCTAAACATAGCTAAATATAGAAAAGGTATGGTAAAACTATGGTATTATAATGTGATGGGACGACTGTTGTATATGCAGCCTGTCATTGACTGAAGAGTGATGCAGCACATGACTGTATTCAGTATTTTGAGTCAAGTGGTAACTCCATGAACCTATACATGAGATAAAATTGATTAGAAGCACACACACACACACACACACACACACACGTGTGCATAGATGAGTACTTGCAAAACTGGCAAAATCTAAGTGAGATTGGGGAATTGCATCAATGTCAGTATCCTGGTTGTGATTCTGTAGTTCACACAATGTTCCCAAAGGGAAAACTGGGTAGAGCATGCAGTGCCTCTTTCATGTGAATCTATTATCTGCAGAAATATTCAATTAAAAATGCAATAGATTTAACTTAGCCAGTTCAATTAACCATATTCATTTGGCCTAAGATGCCCACTTAAAATATAAAAAAAATTATAAAATGTTTACAATACCATATAGTGGTTTTCATTGACTGTATGAGCTGACATGAGCATATACAAGTTGATATACTGAAGTTTCTGAAGAAACTTCTATTGAATTATCTATAGATAATTCTGTAAAATACATTTGTTGCCAGTTTGATCGAGGTGGATAAGGTGTCCTATGTGTTGTTGAATTCAGTTTGCCAATATTGTATTGAAGATTTTTGCATCAATATTCATCAAGGATATTGGCCTGAATTTTCTTTTCTTGTTGTGTCTCTGCCAGGTTTTGGCATCAGGATGATGCTGGCCTCATAGAATGAGTCCCCCTTTTTATTTTTTTGAAATAGTTTCCATAAGAATGGTATCAGCTCTTCATTCCTCTGGTAGAATTCAGCTGTGAATCCATCTGGTCCTGGGCTTTTTTGGTTGGTAGACTATTTATTACTGCCTCAATTTCAGAACTCATTATTGGTCAGTTCAGGGATTCCATTTCTTCCTGGTTTGGTCTTGGGAGGGTGTATGTGTCCAGGAATTTATCCATTGCTTCTAGACTTTCTAGTTCATGTGCATAGAGGTGTTTATAGTATTCTCTGATGGTTGTTTGTGTTTCTGTGGGGTCAGTGGTGATTGGTTCAACTTTTGCAAATCAATAAATGTGATTCATCACATTAACAGAACTAAAGAAAAAAAAACACATGCTTATCTCAATAGATGCAGAAACGGCCTTCAATACAATTCAACACCCTTCATGTTAAAAACCTCTCAATAAACTGGGTATTGAAGGAACATACCTCAAAATAATAAGAGCTACATATGCCAAACACACAGCCAATATCATACCAAATGGGCAAAATCTGGAAGCATTCCCCTTGAAAACCGGCACATGATAAGGATGCCCTCTCTCACCACTCCTATTCAACAGAGTATTGCACATTCTGGCCAGGGCAATCAGGCAAGAGAAAGAAATACAGGGTATTCAAATAGGAAGAGAGGAAGTCAAATTATCTTTGTTAGCAGATGATATGATCCTATATCTAGAAAACCCCATTTTCTCAGCCCAAAAGCTTCTTGAGCTGATAAGCAAGTTCAGCAAAGTCTCAGGATACAAAATCATTGTGCAAAATTGCTAGCATTCTTATACACCAACAATAGGCAAACAGAGAGCCAAATCATGAATGAAATCCCATTCACAATTGCTACAAAAAGAATAAAATACCTAGGAATATAGCTAACAAGAGAAGTGACAGACCACTGCTCAAAGAAATCAGTGAGGAAACAACAAATGGAAAAAACAGTCCATGCTCATGGATAGGAAGAATCAATATTGTGAAAATGGCCATACTGCCCAAAGTAATCTACAGATTCAATGCCATTCTCATTAAACTACCATTGAGATTCTTCACAGAATTAGAAAAAAAGCTACCTTAAAATTATATAGAACCAAAATAGAGCCTGAATAGCCAAGACAATCCTAAGACAAAAGAACAAAACTGGAAGCATCATGCTAACTGACTTCGAACTATACTGTAAGGCTACAGTAACCAACAGCATGGTACTAGCACAAGAACAGACATATAGACCAATGGAAAATACTAGAGAACTCAGAAATAAGACTGCACACCTACAACCATGTGATCTTTGACAAACCTGACATTAGCAATAGGGAAAGGATTAGGATTCCTTTTTAATAAGTGGTGCTGGGATAACCGGCTGGCCATACACAGAAAATTGAAATTGGATCCCTTCCTTACACCATATACAAAAATTAACTCAAGATAGATTAAAGACTTAAATATAAAACCCAAAACTATAAATACACTAGAAGAAAATCTAGGAATACCATTCAAGACATAGGCATGGGCAAAGATTTCATGAGTAAAATGCCAAAAGCAATTGCCACAAAAGCCAAAATTGGCAAAAGAGATCTAATTAAACTAAAGAGCTTCAGCACAGCAAAGGGAACTATCATCAGAGTGAACACATAACCTACAGAATGGGAGAAAATGTTTGCAACCTACTCATCTGACAAAGGTCTAATATCCAGAGTCTGTAAGGAACTTAAGCAAATTTACAAGAAAAAAACAAACAACCCCATTAAAAAGTGGGCAAAAGACAAAAACAGACACTTCTCAAAAGAAGACATACATGTGGCCAACAAATATATGTAAAAAAGCTCAACATCACTGATCATTAGACAAATGCAAATCAAACCACAATGAGCTACCCTCTCATACCAGTCAGAATAGTGATTATTAAAAAGTCAAGAAACAACAGATGCTGGTAAGGCTGGGAGAAATATAAATGCTTTTACACTGTTGGTGAGAATGTAAATTAGTTCAGCCATTGTGGAAGACAGCGTAGCAATTCCTCAAAGACCTAGAACCAGAAACACCATTTGACCCAGCAATCCCATTACTGGGTATATCTAAAAGAATATAAATAATTGCAACCCTATTCATAATAGCAAAGACAGGGAGTAAACCTAAGTGCCCATTAATGATAGAGTGGATAAAGAAAATGTGATACATATATACCATGGAGTACTATGCAGCCTTAAAAAGGAACAAGATCTTGTCCTTTGCAGGGACATAAAAGGAGTTGGAAGCCGTTATCTTCAGAAAACCAATGCAGGAATAGAAAGCTAAACACCACATATTCTCACTCATAAATGGAAGCTGACTGATGAGAACACATGGACACATGGCAGGGAACAACACATACTGGAGCCTGCTGGGGATCGGGAGCAGAGGCAGAACATCAGGAAGAATAACCAATGGATGCTAGGATTAATACCTAGGTGATGGGATGATCTATGCAGCAAACTACCACGGCACTTGCTTACCTACGTAACAAACCTCCGCATTCTGCACATGTACCCCTGAATTTAAAATAAAAGTTGAAAAAATACATTTGTAATATTTTCTACATGTATAAATCTATAATGCTTCTAAAGTATTAAAAACCTATTTTCTTAATAAGTGAAAATATGTACCTTAAAATATTATGTAAAAGATTTTGATCAAATTTTTTCTGCCCCTGCCCTCCCTGTGATGAACTTCCATGATCAACAAAGTTGAGTGCAGAAGAACACTTTTGTCTTCAAAAAAAGTTATTTAAATAAATACCTTCTTCAAATTAAACAGTTTGTAATGGGTTAAAGTTTTCTCTAGTGTTGCTTGTTAGCTTTTTTATATTTGGACTTATTATTTTAATTTCATATAGTTTCTTTTTTTCTGGCAGGTATGTATGACAGATATATTTTTTCTCTCTGCACTTATTTTATGACTTAGCTATTTTAATGAAAAGTATATGAGGAAGTGAATTTTCAGACTAGGTACCCTATAAAATTATGTCTCATATAAAAATGAATTTAGTGACTTACAGATTAATTCAAATAAGTAGCCTCTAAATTTGTCTATTTATTAATCACTTTACTGATCTTGATGTGCCTATCCATTCATTTTGTAAAAGAGAAATGAGTATTTATAAGCTGTAATTTTATCTTTATATGCATCTGCTAGAGGCAATTGTTTACTTAAATAACAGAGAATACAAGTTAGATATGTCAGGCTATGATTTAGCATATCCTTTTTTTCAGAGTCTATATTAACAGAGATTTGCTATTTTCCATGGTTATTTATCCTCCTTTTTTTTGTCATTTATTTTGGGCACACACCACAGAAAATATTTGCCATATAATCATGAAGAAATACATTACTAATGAATTCTTTTTAATTCAGCCTTCATAAGATCACATAGTAATAAAATATTTTCATGATAGCTTAATCAATCATAAGTCATAAGTGTTCTTTATACCTATATTTAGAACAAAGTTATCCTTCCTCTTATTATATAATGAGGTCCAGAGATAGAAACTGTTTTGTACATGAAGATTGGTGATAATCATAGATACATAACTAAAAAAAATCACTTCTACTTGTCAATGAACATAAAACATAATTTTAAAAAATAGTTCTCTTCATTTTGTCAGATTTAAATTGTGAGGATTCAAAAGTTAGTGATGTTAGGCGAGGCATGGTGGCTCACGCCTGTAATCCCAGCACTTTGGGAGGCCAAGGCGGGCGGATCACCTGAGGTTAGGAGTTCGAGACCAGCCTGACCAACATGGAGAAACCCCGTCTCTATTAAAAAATACAAAATTAGCTGGGCATGGTAGTGCATGCTTGCAATCCCAGCTAATCGGGAGGATGAGGCAGGAGAATCTCTTGAACCTGGGAGGCAGAGGTTGCCGTGAGCCAAGATAGTGCCATTGCACTCCAGCCTAGGCAACAAGAGCGGAACTCTGTCTCAAAAAACAAAAAAAAAAAAAGAGAGAATCAAGGATGTTAGAGAAACAGCAGTTTCACCAGGAATCCAGGAATCAGGACTCATGACTCAGTCCTGGGACAGCCACTGGCCAAATAGGCTGCCCTGAGCCTGTGCTTCCGCTTTTTAAATGGAAAGAGATAAATTCATAGTTTCTAACAAGAGACCACACCATGAAAATATACTTGAGAAAGCTGGGAAGTCCCTAACTTCATTCAAGTAATATTTAATTGAAACAAGGAAGTAAATTGTTTCTTTGGACAAAATAGCAAAAAACATAGGGATGCAAACAGATCAGCTAAGATATTAATATATGTAAATATAATTAGCAACATATAAAAGATTGCACAAAGGCAATTAGATAGGGATAATTGCGTGTTTACTAGAATGTTAGAATATTATGACGTTACGTTTTTAAGAACTATGTCATAAATGCACCTTGAAGCAAAAAGAGTCTATTGACAAGACAATGCTGTTAAGAATACCCAAAATCATCTAAAAGAATACCGAAAATTATTTAGATGCAGAGAGTTGTGTGGTATACTAAGCAAACTCTAAATATAACCAAGTTTGGTTTATCTATTTTCTTGCATCACAGAACAGTGCTTTTACTAAAAAACTGCTTAATCAAAATGCTATGGCTTTTGCTCAGGTTTCATAGTTGTCAATTGGTATAGTTAAGAATTTTTAGGCACACAGAATATGGTACCCTGTAGTATCTTATAAAATGTCACTTAACAAACATGGCAAATTATACCAACCTAAGATTTCAGCTGTTAATAAAGCAATAGAAATATTTCCTTCTAGCAAAGAAACTAGAACATGTTACATAAATCATTCTATGAGATTTAGCAGGATTTTTTGGAAGATTCTATTAATATTTCTAAAAAAAACTACATCAAATCAAGAAAATGTGTGCTGAGGAGTGTGAAACTCAAGAAATACTACTATTACGAAAACTACAAATTCAATGCTAACTGGAGAACACCTTTGACTTGTTTGGTCTCTATTATATGCCACTTAATTTACAAGCATTATCACTCATCTATAAAGCAAGTAAGTGAAGGGCCTCACACAGAACATCTAGGGTCGAGTTCAAATTCACATCCACATAGTAGTTTGTTTCTGCATCTTTGTGCTTTCTTTCCTCTATGCTAGAGCAAAACTATTAATATAAGAAGCATACTTTAAAAGCAAAATTATTTTGCTGATTTTGTTAATTTCATCTTACTCCTTTAAAAATCAAATTTTTCGGCCAGGTGCAGTGGCTCACGTCTGTAATCTCAGCACTTTGAGAGGCCTAGGCAGGTGGATCACTTGAGGTCGGGAGTTTGAGATCAGCCTCGCCAACATGGCAAAACCCCGTCTCTACTAAACACACACAAAATTAGCCCACACGTGCCTGTAATCCCAGCTACTCGTGAGGCTATGGCAGGAGAATTACTTGAACCTGGGAGGCAGAGGCTGCAGTGAGTTGAGATTGTGCCACTGCACTCCAGCCTGGGTGACACAAGGAGGCTCCATCTCAAAAAAAAAAAAAAAAAAAAAAAAAATCACATTTTTCATACACTCTGAAGTTCCTTCTAGCTTTTTTGAGAAGCTTCCTCCTTCATTTACTCCTCTTCCCTGCATCACTAAGCTTCCCCTCCCTCCTGAATGGTTTCAAGCACACCTAAAACTGTGCTCGAATGCATCCATTATTAAAACTTCTCAATAAAAATTGTCTGAGTTTGTTTCTCCAGTACACACACAGACACACAAAAACACCCCCTTCCTTGATTCATTCTTCAGCAACACACTAATGGCTTCTCCTTCCTCATCTTCACCAAAACTGTCAGTGATACTTGGCACTCCATCTTGGGACTCCATCTTGCCCGTTCCAATGGGCATTTTTAACATTTTTCCAATTTCTCAACATATTTGACAACTTCCTCCTGCCTGAAACACTAAAGCAATTTTTGAGAGACTGTGCTCTTCAAATTTTCCTTCCACCTCAGCTCCTGTTTTTGCGTTTTCTCCCTCTGCTGGGCCTTTGCTGGAGATCCTCAGAGTTCATTCAGTCCTGAGGTCTGTTCTCTTGACTGTTATGTTTTCTGCATTGAAATACCGCTTAATGACACGTACTGTCATATCACTCTCACAGCACTAGACCAAAATAGCGTGCTTACCTGACTTCTTCATTTAAATATCCAATAATCCTTTCAAACTCAACAGGCTCAAATGGAGTTCTTGAACTCCCTTCAGACCTAACAGGCTCAAATGCAGCTCTTGAACTCCACCTTCTACGTACTTGATTCTCAGGTTTTCTATATCACCATTAATGATAGAACCATCTATGGCTTTGCTTTCTCATTTATTTCTCACCCAAAGCTTACCCTTTAGCGAGATCTTGAATATGTATGCATTTCTTCATCTTCCCTATCAATTTTTACTTCCAGAACCCATCATCTCTGGAATTTTCCTCTGGGTCTTCCTCATCCATCCCCTATGCAGCACATAAAGTGATAATATAAAAATGTGATTCAAATAATTTCACACTATTCCACTTTCAGGTCCTTCACTTAATTCTCATTGCACGTAAAGTAAAATCGCAGCTCTTTATTAGGAGCTATAATGGCCCGGAAGAATGTGACCTTCTCCTGTCTTTCCAAATGAAGTTATTCTACCTTTTTCTTTGCATCCAAGCCACGGCCTACACTACCCTTTCTGCTCCTTGATCACATGAAGACTTCTCTGCCTTTGGGATTTGATACTTCTTATCCTTTTGCTTGTATGTTTTCAAGTCTGGTCTTTTAGTAAAAATGCTGCCTTCTTAGAGAAAATGTCTTTTCCAATTATCCATACTGATGTTTTATTTTCTTCAAATATTAATCATGGTCTTTATCTTGCGTATTTCTTGCCTGTCTTGAATTTTCATTTTATTCATTCTGTTATGTTTCCCACACTGGAATGCAACTTCAATGAGGGATCTTATATCCCTGTGCTTAGTACACGCTCAATTAATAATTGATTTAAATGAATAAATAAATCTTGAAAAAATTAACTAAAAGCAAACGTTCTCCTTTTAAGTCTGTTGTTTCTTTGCTTGTTTAACCAGTTTGTTTGTAGGTTTTCAAGAACTTTAAGTAACTAAAATGTATGTGAATACCTAAGACTAAATCCTGGCCATGGCGGTTTGGATGATTTCATGGGAGCACCAATGCAGCCACAATGGGAAAATCATAAACAATGCAAAAGGCACATATGCTAGTGGTGAGTATGTTGTTATAATAACGTTTGTCTGACGTTGGAGCATCGTGGGGAGGAGAGAAAAAAAGGAAGATCAGTAACTCTAAAGAAAGATCACCAGGCTACTGAAATATGCAATGGCTTAAACTCTTGAGGATAAAAGTAAACCTTCTTCTCAAGCAATCATGGAGCACTGAAAAGCTAACAAGCTAATACTGTAACAACTGTCAGAGGTTTTGTATATGGTATATATTGTTGTACTGTAACATTTATAAACTCTTATTTGAGTCTCTTAATTCATTTAAGTATGTTAAAAATAGTTTGAGTATGTGAGAAAAGTAACTCAAACACCAAAAGATTGGGAATAATGGTGCTGAATGCTTGGTAAAGATTAATGGAGAATGTCTGTTTCTCTAAAACTATTCTGATTTATGTATAAAAAATCACTTAATCTCCTTGCCCCACATAATTTATAAAACACAAGCCATTAAGTACTTAGGATCTTGGATTTTGGTCCATTATGAGTCTCTTATCAGGAGACAGTGTCTGTTCAGATTTCAGTGGCTTAGTATTAAGACATTAACAAGTGTGTGTACTGATTAGATTAATAATATAAGGAGAGTATGCTATCAAATCCTAAAGTGAGTAATGGTCATGTTTGTAAAACAAACAAGGAGAAAATAAAAATACGTGAAAAAAATCTACATTTGCCCGGTGAGATGAAAGATAAACATAATTTTATAGCCAACTGAAGAAAACATCCACAAAATAAACACATTTAAAGAAAAGTTGTAACCTGTTCTTTTCCTAAGCTCCTAAATATAGCAATACTGTGCAAAAATAAATAAAGCAAATTTTTATAAGAATATGCTTTTCTCTTTGAAACAAAATTTTTGTAAGTATTAATGATAATGTATCTTATGCCAAAAACTCAAAATTTATTAATGCCATGTAATTTTGAAAAAGGCAACACCATAGAGGCAGAGAACACATCTGTGTTGTCAAAGGTTAGAGACTGACTACAAAGGAACACGAGGGGACTTGTTGGGGGCTACTGAAATATTCCGGGGCTTGATAGTGGTGATAGTTAAATGACTGTATTTGTGATAACTACTTGAGCTATACAACTAAAAAGGGTGAATTTTGGTGCATGTAAACCAATACACCTTTGTTAACAAAACAATCAGAGGAAACAATAAAAAAGAATCAACTATAAACCAGCATGCAGTCTTAGAAAAATTAATTACATTTTAAATGTATAAAAAAAATTAAAAATCGGAAAGTATATATAAATTGCCTTTGGCTATACTTCCCTCGAATCTCTACATTTTCTTACAGCCTGTATGAGCAACTAAGTGCAATAATTCCAGTTAATAATTTTCTATAGAAATGACAACTAAAATCCTCATACAGGAAAAATTACATAATTTCTAATTTTAAGAGTGTATGACTCGTCAAAATCCAGATTTGTCAAAATATCTGTAGATATTTATTTTAATCATCTATTTTCTTAGTCTACAAATGCAAGGTATATATAATGAATAAAAATATAGTCTATGCCAAATGCAAAAACTTCAGAAAGAACATGTTCATTCTGCAGATAAAAATGAATATTCATGGACACTTTTTGAAAATAATCTTGACTTTGTCTTCAAAATTCAAATCAATGAGGCTAATTCAAAGTTCTATCATAACTCACAGGTATTTTATATAGTTGATTTGTTCAGAAAAATTAGACTATTCAGTGATTCAGTTTGGTCACTTAAAATGGAATTTTCGTAGTTTTAAAAAGTTTTTGAATTAAGAACATTTTATGGTATTTTTATGATACATTTCCTGGCATGTCTAAACTCTTCCTGCAAATATAATATTTTTGAAGAGTCCAGTGCTCAACTGGTGAAGAGTCTAGGGAATACTGTTTATGATATTTGCTGACTTTGGGATCATGGGGGAGCTTTGTAAGTTTGATCAAAATGCTATCAAGCTGAACTTCTAGGAGAACACTTGCTAAGAAGGTGCCTTAGAAAACAGGCTTATAAAATTACAGAAAGAAACTTCTATAATATGTAATTCTTTCATATACAACGCTTTATGAAGTTAAAACTTTGGCATGATGTGCACTTAGTGAGTGAATAATCTCTCATTATCTCCTTTGTTTTCATCTTTGAAAGCTCTGTTTATGTTCTAGATTGTACCTCTCCAGGGCAAGGATCATATCCATCTTGTTCATTATCAATTCCCTGTTCCCATCATAACGTGTAGGACTCAATAAATGGTTGGTGCATGAATAAATAATAAATTATCTCAACACTAAAAATAATTAGAAACTTTTAGTATTACTGGCTTTTTGAGTATTTTTCTTTTAGAATAAATTTATTGAAGATACCTATTCTATTCTATTTAGGTTTTGGGTTTTTTTAGTATTCAGTAGAAAGTTTTAAAACCTGTGTCAAATGATGCTGGTATATCATTGAGCTATACATTTGGTTACATTTTACACATGGGAAATCCTTTAGTGAAAGAACATATTACAAGTCAGAGTTTAGACTAATGATAATCCAGAAACATTTGTGATGGAGTTCCTTAATGCGTAACTATGTTCCTCAACTAGAGAAATTAAGATATGTAATTTCAGAAAAACTTATATTATTACAGGCCCCATAGAGTGCAGAAACACACATAATCGAAGAGAAAGAGAGGGTGCCATGAGAGAGCACACTCAAATTGAATTTGTTCTAGTGTTTCTAGAGAATTCTGTAAAACTCCTACCATCCACATAGTAAACATACATTATATTTTGGGCTAATATTGACTATGAAACACCATTTTGAATTCATCATAGAACTGAAACCAAAATCATACACTCTAAAAAAATCCCAGTAAGCACTTCCAAATAAGGGATTGACTAAAATAGATGAAACTATCTAACCGTAACCTATTTTAGTACACACATCTGTACATCAAACATTTGCCTCTATGATTTTCATGCTGAAGACATTTTCAAATCTTTGACCCTTGAGATTTCTGTACTGCTTAGCATGCAGCTAAATTGCGTTCAAACAACATTTGCATATGTAGTGTGATTTGGTAGACTAAATCCCGAGATGCTACTCTCAAAAGAACAAGCTCTGTGTTTACTTGTGAATTTACTGACTTCATGCACTTTAAATATGAAAAATGTGAAAAACTCTCTTTGGGGTTTGTGAGAATAGTTTCCTATTCTTATAAGCTGAATTTATGTAAATATAAGGATTTTTTTCCTTCTTTCTCATCCATGTTGAAGTTATATACAGGTACTGGATGATAAAACAAAAGTAGGCAACCCTGTGGCCAACTTTTGGAATAAGTTTTCATTTTCTACAATATTTCAGGTGAGAGGATGAAAGAGAGGATACTCTGATGATCAATTAATTAGATATTTATAATCAAACTGTAATCTTGAAATCTATAATAAGTCTCTGCTGAAAATCCCTATGAATGCAAGGAAGTCTAAGTAACAATCCTGGCTAATTAGGAAATTAGGTTTGGCTTAGTGAAGAAACACAATAATCTAAATAAATCAGAGATGCAGAGAGACATGTCTTCAATAACTCCGAGTATGGTGATATTATTTGGAATTTGGTGGAGGTAAAGTTTTACTGGAAGGTAACCTGTTACTAAAATATGGAAAGAATTGTATGAGAGAGACAGGGGCAAGGCAAGGTGCAAATTTTAGCTGTGAAACATTGTAGAAGCAGACACTTGGAAACTGTAATACAAGTAAGTGTGTTTTTGAGGAAAGACTAGGAAATTATGGCTGAAGAAGTACTGTTTCATGGCCAACAGTCATGATTGTTTCACTTCTAAAGGCAACGTAAAAGCAACCTATTTTCCTACCAAATTATATAAGTTAATTTCAGAGGCCGAGTCATAAAGGTGACTTTATAAAGTTTATAAAGGTAAAGATGAGAGCAAAAATCTTTTGTGTCATTCTAGCAAATGCTTTTCTTCTCTATCAATCTGAGAACCTGTGTGTGTAAGGGAGCCATGGGTCAGATGGTCAGGGCATCTGCCTTGCAGATCAGAGTGCATCATAAAAGATGATCGTAATGGCCCAAGTAGATGAACAGACCTGGGAAGCAGATTTTGTGATTGTCTAATTCTTTCAACTGGTTTGACAATGGTATTGATCAAAATTTGCTTTGATGAGAAGTGTGAGAATTTCTGTCTGTTAGTCTGTCTGTCTACGTCTTTCCATTCTCCAGTATCTTTAATAACCAAGCTTAAAGGGCAGAGAAAGATCCACTTCTGCTGGGTGTCACATCAGTTATTGTTGCTCAAGCGAATATTTTATTATGTGGTAGCTAAAATCAGGATCAGCCATTTTTATTTTGAAAAACTCTTCATGTCTGGGTGTTTATATGTATGTTGTAAGAATACACTCTGTACATTTTCTATCCATCTCATAACCTAAATTAGTTATGACAAATTTCAATTATCTTGGCTAAAGAGAGTTTCTTACCACATCTACAGTGAAGGAATTCACTCTATTCCTCAATGGCCAAGTAAGATGGCAGATTCAAGATGGAGAGTTTGAGTGTCAAGATCAAGGGTTTGTGGGACCAGGTTGATTATAGATGTTAATTTATCTCTGCATGTTAGATGGTAATCTCTATCTCTGTAAACGTTAATCTCTATCTTCAAAGTTGGTCTTGTCTAAAAGTATGACATATATCAGTCGATATTTATCATGTACTTACTATATGCCAGGAAATATACTAAGTAATTTTATTATTTTATTAATTTACTTCATTAATTATTTCAATTTTTCAAAGTATGCTTTCTCTCTCTTTATAAATACAGGTATACATAGATACACACACATCACATATATACATGTGCCTGTTTACATCTTTCCATTCTCCATTATCTTTAACAGCCAAGTTTAATTAATTTACTTCATTATTTTAATCCTTGAAAGTACACTTTCTCTTTATAAATACAGGTATGCATATATACACATACATATGTACATATACACATACATATGATAAAACAAAAATCTGTATGTTTGTGTATATATATGTGTGTATGTGTACATATGTGTGTGTATGTATACCTGTATTTTTAAAAAGAAATATATGTATAAATATATATGTGTATATATGTGTAAATATATATACACACACATATATATGTGTATGTGCACATATGTGTATGTATGTATACCTGTATTTATAAAGAGAACGTGTACTTTCAAGGATTAAAATAATTAATGAAGTAAATACATGCATATACATAGATATATATCTTATTTATAAATATAAATATGAAAATAAATTTATAAATATACAAATACATTTATACATAAATAAGAAATACAGATATATATGCTTTTATGATAACATCAGAGAATATATACATATATATGAACATCTGTATGTATGTGCGTGTATAATGTATGTATATATAGCTAATGAAGAATAGAGAGGTTAAATAACTTTGCCAAAGTCCAAAATACAGGATATATGGAGCCATATTTTAAAACCAGAGAGTCAGGATTCAGAGCCAGTACCCTCACCGAAGGACACAATCTGCTTCTTAGTCCAGATTTCAGTATTTCTTAAACGGTAAAATTAGGTGACTCAACTATGGTTTTTATAACACTCATAAATGAGATAATTTTTTTTTTTTTTTTTTTTTTTTCTTTTTGAGATGGAGTCTCGCTTTGTCGCCCAGGCTGGAGTGCAGTGGCACAATCTCGGCTCACTGCAAGCTCCGCCTCCCGGGTTCACGCCATTCTCCTGCCTCAGCCTCTCCGAGTAGCTGGGACTACAGGCGCCTGCCACTGCGCCCAGCTAATTTTTTGTATTTTTAGTAGAGGCGGGGTTTCACCGTGGTCTCGATCTCCTGACCTCGTGATCCACCCGCCTCGGCCTCCCAAAGTGCTGGGATTACAGGCATGAGCCACTGCGCCCGGCCATAAATAAGATAATTTATGTTATGTTTGAAAATGTGTGGAGTGAACATGATAGGAAATAGGAGGGAGGGAAAATATATATCCCTTTACAGGTGGATTTCAAAAACTAATATATATAAAGTTTTAACTTAATACAGAGAATTATTTGATCTTATCATTTTATTATATTATCAGTTATTATTAATTCCCCATCAATTATTACAACGGCTGTTCTGTAAATGTAGTATGGTATGTTTCCATCCTTTCTCCTAGTTTAACTTAACTTGTGCAGGAAAGAATGCCAGGGCCTCTTAACCTGTAAATATCACCCTCCACTAAAATGTTTCTGAGGAGCTTAGAGAAAATATTTCCACCTCCCATACTAAATTCCACTGGGATTTGGGAATAACATTTCTCCTTTTAAAGGCCTCAGTTGTTTTAGCTATAAAATTGTACTACATGATACTGAAATCTTCCAGTTGCTTATGCTATGTTTAAAATACGTCAGTGGCTTCTCTTTCTTTGCAGCAAAAAAAAAAAAGAGGAAAAAACAAATCTTTGACATAGTGCTAAAGCCCTGCACCATCCTGTGGACCATTCCCAGTCTGGGTTATGCTTTTTGCTCCACATCCCTTCTTTCATTTTTTAAAAAGTGTCAGCTCCTCCTAGCCTGAGGGCCGTGCACATGCAGCTCCCCTTGCCTGGAAAGCTCTGCTCTCCTTCTTCCCAATCTTGCTTAGATAATTTCTGCATACCTTTCAGCGCTCTGTTCAAAAGGTATCAAGGAAGACTTCTCAGACCCCTGTACATTCTCTGCCCTGTGCTTGTCTTTCACAACATGCACAGCAATTATAATCACTGAATTTGCGGTTAGGCGTTTAACATCTGTGTCTTCAAACAGAATGTAATGGATCTTATTAGTTCATTTCTACATCTTCAGCATTTAGTACTATTTGCACAAAAGTAGGCACTCAACAAACATTTATCACATAATTGAATAAATGAATTTTTAAAATCCCTGTGATTGAAAGAGGAATTTGTCCAGCTTTCTTTATAGGGGCAATAATTCTTACAAAAGCAATAATTCTCCCTTTATATTTTTACTTCTATCTACTATCAAATAGATAGTTGTCAAGAGCATTTATTTCATATCTATCTCATTTCTAAAATATATTCTAGCAGAAGTATTAAATGCTTCCCTTAACTGGCAAAACTATCAACAATCTCCTATGCTTTGGCATAAAAGAAAAGCAATTTCAACTCTCAAAAAAGTATCTCCTTTGCAAAAGCAAGCTTATATTGAAAGGTTAGAAAACTTCACCTATTCTCAAAAATTTTTATTATATAAGTTTTATTAAAAATAATAGGCCAGGCACGGTGGCTCACACCTGTAATCCCAGCACTCTGGGAGACCCAGGTGGGTGGATCTCTTGAGGTCAGGAGTTCGAGACCAGCCTGGCCAACATGGCGAAACCTTGTCTCTCCAAAAAAAAAAAAAAAAAAAAAAAAAAAAAACAAACAAACAACAAAAATTAGCAGGGTGTGGTGGTGTGTGTCTGTAATCCCAGATACTCAGGAAGCTGAGGCAGGAGAATCACTTTAACCTGGGAGGCAGAGATTGCAGTGATCTGAGATCGGGCCACTGCACTCTGGCCTTAGGCAACAGAGTGAAACACTGTCTCAAAATAAAATAAAATAAAATAAAATAAAATAAAATAAAATAAAATAGTCATGAACACAACCAGCTCCAAAATTAAGTACCTGATTATTACAAAGGAAAGAGTTAAAGAGAAACAAGTGTATACATTAATGACAGCATAAATCATATATTACATATATTATTTCTTATCCCTTATGTAGTGGAGAGCTGAATGCCGTGTTTTATCCTCATACATGACAGAACTAGTAGCACTTGCCTAATTTGCACTTATATTTAAAAAGCCACAGGACTTATTTTCATTTTGAAGTCTATCTTTGCAGTTTGCCAATGTGAAAATTAGCAAATTTCTAGCACATATTATATCTTCCTCCTCAAAAACACATGTATTTTTCTTCTTCTTTGTTACCAGCTGAATGTGTGTAATGTGAGACTTTCGTTCCCTAGGAATTCACTATGACATATCCACTGGGGGCTTCTACACAAGGAACCAGGACTCGAAGCCTGAGGCATCAGGCATCTAAGCGAAGTCACCACTGCTCACGGGCAGAGGTGTCATAGGCCAGCCTCCCACACCAGCCCACGCTTTGCCATGATTACCAACCACGTTTCCACCGTGGTTACCATCTCTGCATCTTGTCTGATCTGGGTAAAGCTCTAATAATTAGAATACCTCTATTAAAAATTACTGGGTAAGCTGACTCCTCTGTTTTCAGACTTTCTCCTCCACGCTTTGTCCAGCCTTGTGTTTCCATAGGAGGCAAAATGAGCTCTCTTTATTTTAAAAGTAGGCATAGCATACTCAGGCTCTTTCCTTTCCTCTTGTTCTCCCTTTTTTAATGAAATTTTCTGATGCTTTCCCATTGGACGCCATTCAGCCATATTTCCTGCTGTATCCTTTCTCACCAATAAAACCGAATGCTCATTGGAAATGTTCAAAATGTGAGAAACGGGAAGTAAAGCTAAATCCAATAATCAAAGTGAACACGCACGCACTGCCCAGGCTGCCAGCATCTAGGGGCAAAGTAGTTGAGATAGCCAAGGGCGTATTATTAATGTTTTATCAGAACTTCTGCTGTTTCAACCAAACGGCAAGGAATTCCACTTGGAGTACTTCCTCTTAACAGCGTTCATAATTGAATAGCCAACCCATATCAAGCATTTCAAGCAAAGAGATCTGTCAGTAGTTTTGATATCAAATCTGGATGCTCTCTCTATTAAAATAGATATGCTCCTAGTCCTCCCCAGGTGAAGACCTTTTTTGAGAGAATGCATATCGCAAAAACAGAAAACTTGGTAACTAAGAAAACACACTGCATCTGACCATTGATTGATGGTTTTATAATAATGGCACATAGGATTCAGCCTTATTTGTTTTGCTTTGCATTGTTATCCTTATTCAACCTGTTTCAAGGATACTCAACACTGTTGTAGCTTTGGGATACAAAATCTACAGACCGTAACTTCAAGTCATTTGTCTGTCATTAGAGCCATATGCAAATGGTTAATCAGGAGGTCATGAATGGCTATGATTTATTATTCAGCACAAAAGCATTTTTTTGGTAAATTGATTCACTAGAAATTTAAATCACTATTATTATTTTTTAAATGAGCTACTATTTATGTGGTAGTTGCAGACTATATAACAGTACTGCTAGCATTGTATAACAAATTGAGCAAAGGATCAGGTAGATTTTATTCTTATTGAGGTTTTAACGACTCCTTATCTTTTGCAAGAAGGAGCATGGTAAACTTTTTCCAGTGTGCTATTTTTTTTCAAAACCTTCTTAAAAAAACTGCAAACTTAGGTTTTCACATATAAGTGCATCTTTTCTTTAACAATTATTTTCATGTATTGTAAAAATAAAGGTGTTTTACAAATAATATAACACAAGATAGTATTTAGGAAACTTTAAAGAGAATTTAAAACAAAGTCATTAATTCTTCATTCTCCAAAGAGTTATCAGCACATGGTCTTTTTCTCCAGCTCATTAAAAAGTGATGTTTGCTTAAAGGTTTATAGTTGCTCATCTAATTATACTCTTTGTGACTGCATTTGGAAAAGGATTCAAAAAGAGATCACTGACCAAAAAGGATAAGCTTAATACAGATTTAAAAATATTATTCTTTCAGTACTGACTGGTCTTTGTATGAAACGAAGGCTCAAGCACCCTCTGCTTTAGGAAAACTAATAAAGAGTAAAACAACAAATTAAAAAGAGAAAGAAATAAAAGCACAATGAATTCTATTTTCTACATTTTTTAGCTAACATATTCATTGTTTTGATTGAAGAAAATGTCTTTATTACATGTAATAGCATTTGCTTTTGGAGTAATATATAATCAGTTTAATTATTAAAAGTTATATCTAGGCCTGTGAATATAATTTTAGTTAAGAAATAGGCTGAAATATAAAAGCCAAATTATTGAAAGCAGTCTTGCCATTTGTGTGTATGTGTGTGAGCGCAGACATATATTTCTAAAAGAAAATGAGTATGTAATCATTAGACACTAGAATGAAACAAGTTTTCAGAAGAGCTGAATGAAGTAAGGTCATACAACTTTTATAAGCCAAGTTATAGGCAATTATACAAATCTAAAAAGACATTTGCAGGTTTTATTAAAAATTCTTTGCTTCGATTTACAGGGCACATTTATATATTCGGGTATTCATTAAAATATTTTGTTAATTATCTCAAATTAGCAAGTATTGGGTATACATATATTCAGAGATCCCTTTTCTTAAGGACATTTATGAGTACTGTACTGCTTTAATGATTAATATTATACACCAAGAATATCAGAAAATGTTGCACAGAAAATATTGCAAAACTTTACATTTCGAATGTTGATTTTTTTCTCTATGAAAATGTTGATTTTTCTCTATTTTCTCTTTATCATGAGTGTTTTTTTAAATTGTTGCATGTATTTTATCTCTACAAATGGTAATTCTTCAATGTCTCCATCAGAAAGGTGTGTCTCCTGGTATGTATACGTAGGAGAATGATAGTCCTATCTAACTGTCTGTCAATCTTGTGAGAGTGTGAAAATGAAAAAGAGAAAGCCAGGGGTCACTAACTACCTCTCACAGAACTGGCCTGGCTTTGAAGTTACAGATTCAGGCAGTCTGGAGCTGCGGGAAATCAATAGGCAGCAGATGTATAGAGGCAAAGGGAGGTCTGTTATGGAGAATGAGTGATGAAAGACTTAATGGCGTCCAGATCACCTAGAATCTGGCAACGGGAAGATGTTGACAAAGCAGAGAGAGAAAGTGCCCTGGAGCCTAGAAGTTGCCACTTCATTGAAGGAGATCCACTGGAGCAACAGATCCACAGGTTACTCAAAATGTCACTCATGAGTCTCTGAATAGGGTGATATAGTGGATTGAGTTCTGTGCCCCAAAAAGATCTGTCCCTGTTCTACCCCTCAGCACCTACGAATGTGACCTTTTTTAGACATAAGATCTTGGCATGTCTAATTGAGTTAATATAAGTTCATTGTGGATTAGGGTGAGCCCTAAACCCAATGACTCATTTATTCATAAGAAATTCTTTGCTCACATGTGGCCGACAAACATATGAAAAAAAATCTCAACATCATTGATCATTATAGAAATGCAAATCAAAACCACAATGAGATACCATCTCACACAAAAGCAGAATGGCTATTACTGAAAAGTCAAAAACCAGCAGCTGCTGGAGAGGTTGTGAAGAAAAAGGAACCATCTTACACTGTTGGTCGGAGAGTAAATTATTTCAAGCATTGTCAAAGACAGTGTGGGGATTCCTCAAAGATCTAGAGGCAGAAATACCATTTGACCCAGAAATCCCATACTGAGTATATACCCAAAGAAATATAAATCATTCTGTTATAAAGACACAAACAAGCATATGTTCATTGCAGCACTATTCACAATAGCAAAGACATGAAATCAACCTAAATGCTCACCAGTGATAGTCTGGATAAAGAAAATGTGGTACATGTATACCATGGAATACTATGCAGCCATAAAAAGGAATGAGATTATGTCCTTTGCAGTGACATGGATGGAGCTGGAAGCCATTCTCCTCAGGTACAGAAAATCAAATGCAGGTACAGAAAATCAAATCAAATACAGCATGTTCTCACTCATAAGTGGGATCTGAATTATGAGAACACATCAACACATGGCGGGGAACAACACACACTGGGACCTGTCCCAGAGAGTGGGGAGTGGGAGGAGGGAGAGCATCAGGAAGAATAGTTAATGGATGCTGGATTTAACATCTAGGTGATGGGATGATCTATGCAGCTAATCACCATGGCACATGTTTAACTATGTTACAAACCTCCACATCCTGCACATGTACTTCTAAAATTAAAAGTTGGAAATAAAAAAAAAGGGAAACAAATTTGAAGTTGCAAAAAATGTAAAATAAGTGGACACACACAGACACACATACAGGCAAAAAGGCTCCTGAAAGAGGCAGAGATTGGAGTGACACAGCTATAAGCCAGAGAACACTAAGGATTACAGAAGCCATCAGAAGCTGGGAAGAAGCAAAAGATTCTCTCCTAGAGCCATCAAGGAAAACATGGTCCTGCTCATACCATGATTTCCAACATCCAGTGTCCAGGACTGTAAGACAATAATTTTTTGTTAAGACCTCATTTGTGGTACTTTGTCATGGCAGCTTAGGACCTATATAAGTATGTTTTCTGTAATAATTCCTAACTACACGACTGTTTTTAAGTACTAGGTTGATGGAGGCAGATAATGCTGAAAGTTTCTGTGTTTTTGACTATATGCAGAAATAATAAAACAAGATCTGGAGTGAGATTGTCTCTTATGTAGTTTATTCTAACTATAAATATATATTACACTTTTGATTTACAATAAAATGTAGTTTAATTCTGGTTTGTCTTTGGGTAAAAATAGTCTATACTGCATTATTAAATTTTAATGTTAAGATTTTAATTACAAAATTCAGTCTATATAATTCAATATATTCAATTTAAATTTATATATAATATAATTTCCTCATACAACATGAAATGTTAGAGTTCTATTTTCATTTGGACAAAAGATTAATATCTTTTCTTTCAATAAAAAACTATAAAGAGTGAAAAATAATTCCTCTGTGCTGATTTAGCCAGGTACAGAAGTCTCTTGATGGATTTTGCCATATACAGTTCTGGTTACAAAAGTCATAGAGATTAGGGCAGGTGTAGAAATCCAGGCCAAAAACCAATGTCCCAGGGTTGCTTCACTGAGAATTCCAAAATGTCAGATGCAGTTATATGTGAGGTCAAACATTTCATACTGCAAAGATTTTTAAATCCCATGTTATCAACTTTGAAATTTTCCATTTACTAATTCCCTTTGTAATCAATTTTAATAAGAAGTTGACTATACTTTATTAAGAGTTTCATTTTTCATTTATCCTATTTTCCAATGTAAAAACAGTCACACTAACAACAATCTATATGTAAAAGATGCATTAATCATAGAGAAATGATATGTTTGCTTATGAAGTGAAAAATACTTCTGTTTTATACTTTTCTGATTGTGAAAATTATTTTTATATACCTTTGATAGCAAATGAATTAAAAATATTTCATTGGACATCTTCTGTTTTTGGAAAAAATCAGCAAAATGACAATAAACTTTATCCACAAACAAACCTAGCCTTAAAATTTCTAAGGATAAACCATCATTCTGTCCAATATATAATTACATTTTCTTGTGATGAGCCAAAAGCAGCAAGTAACTTGAGAGTATCAGTTTAAATCACAATGACATATATGATGTGCCTCATCCTCATAAGATATGTTTCCATCCTTATCCACATATTAATAGATCTAGAACTCATTTTATCTTTTTTTCACATCAATTGAATTTCTTTTTGTATTTACTAGATGAGGAATAAAAGCCTATATAAATTTCATTGACTATAAAAGTTGCCCTTGATTTGAAATTCATTTTAAATGGGAAATACAATGCCTCAGTGATTAACTACAATGCAACAAAAAGATGGGAAATAACACAATACAGCCTAATTGGATATATAGTAAATATCTGGCCAAAGAAAGTAAAACAAACAAATGAAAAAATAGCAAAAAAAAAAAAAAAAATAGTTTCTACTGCACATTGCAACATTTATACAGGGTTTCAGAAATTCTGTTCTAGCTTTTTTTTTGGCTTCATTTCTTAGTCTTATGCACAATGTGCTGATGCATGTCATTCCTGAGAACTTGCTAGACCTATTCTTTAATCTCATGATCACAGTCAAAAGCACACTTTGAAAATTTTGGCGATAATAGAAGCAGATAGCACAGCACCAATGGATCTGCTGAATTCATAATGAGAAAAAGAAGTAACACCACAAAGTTCTTCAGTTCCAGGGTGCACAGCTAAAGGACTAATGCAATATAGTCATTTTGTGTCTCATTTAAATACACGAGTCTGTTTCTATCTTTAATCTTCTAATTTCAGGAAATTAGATGTAAAACTCCCCTCATTCATTATAGGTACAGAATGATCAAAAGAATAGAAATTTTCATCACAAAGCTAATTGCATTGTCAAATGACCTCATACATAATGAATCATTAAAAATGATCTATTCTGTAATAATTGTATGCTGCTAAAGGTTAAAATAGTTTTAACATGTAGGAAAAGAATTGTAATTAAAATAAATTCCAGCTTTATATTGCATTTGCCAACTATGAAATTACGAGATGATATTTGAGTCTTATAAACTTTAATAAAAATGTAGATATGACACAAACACTCTGAGACTGATATGAAACAAACTTTCAGAATACCATCAACATTGATACTGGGTAATTAGCTTTTTCAGATCACTGATCTCTAATTACAGTTGCTCAACAAAAGTTATTTCACTCCCAGAGAATCAAGTATCAAGCAGTGGAAATCAAGTTATTTCCTCCATGTTTCCAATAAAGACTCTCCCATCATTTTTTTTTTTTTTTGCAAATTGAAAAAAATTCAATTTACCTATGCCTGTATAAATTAATATGAGAAATAAAATCCCTAGGTCACAGTACTGTCGAGTTGAGATTCAGCCATTTTTCCATAAAGAGCAAAAATAAGTTCCGGAATACAGTTACCATAAATAGGGATGAATCCAAAGAGAACAAGATCACGTTCTATTAACTCCTGAGAATTCATGCTAACCTCATACATGGAAGTGAAGTTAAATTATTATAAAACCATAAGATAAAGATAAAATAATGGATAGTATATGATATACGAGATCATGAGGATACAAAGTATTGGTAAATCATCAGTTCTCAGCAGTACCAAGTTAATGAGGGACTGTCACACAGAAATTGCCTAATAATCACATTGCATCCAATCAAGGTGAGATTCTGTAATCATGAAGAGCCTGCAATTGTAAGCATGTATTTTCCAACTGAAGATATTCCTGATCATGATGAAGTGTGATTGCTATTACTGTTTTACATTGAATCAGAAAGCATACAGTGATTATGCTAATAATATCATTTTAGGTATCAGAGTAGAGTGCATGTTTCTCAAAACCTATTTCCAAATATCAAGGTCATTCCATTAAAGATGACCTTGAGGAATGAAGCAGCAGACAAAGGCAGAGGAAAACTCTGACTCCTCTTAGTTTGTGGGGTTGACCTGCGCAAGTGTTTAGCTGCACAGAACTCATTCAGCCAGCAATAGTCTCAATAGGAGAGATATCTCAAATACTCAAGGACATGAAAAACGGGATTTTTCAAAGGCCAGAGGACATCATTTAACCTAAAGATTTTTAAGTGGTGGACAGAAATAATTCCTCCTAATAATTCATATTATCCAGTTAGAAATGGATTGAGTTTCACAGTTGGTTAATGAATTGTTTCAATTTAAGAAAAAAATTTACCACTAAAACAACATTTCAATAAATTCCTAGGATATGCCACAACATCTTATTTGAACTAGGATGTAGGACTTAAGATACCATTGCACAGTTTTTTGTGTGTTTGTTTGTTTTAGAGATAGGGTCTTGCTCTGTTGCCCAGGCTAGAATGCAGTGGTGAGAGCACAGCTCACCATAAACTGGAACTACCGGGCTCAAGCCATCCTCCCACCTCAGCCTCCTGAGTAGCTGGGACTATAGGCACATGTCACCACACCTGACTAATTTTTATTTTATTTATTTATTTATTTATTTATTTATTTATTTATTTATTTTGAGACAGAGTATCACCCTTGTTGCCCAGGCTGGAGTGCAGTGGTGTGATCTCGGTTCACTGCAACCTCTGCCTTCCAGGTTCAAGTGATTCTCTTGCCTTAGCCTCCTGAGTAGCTGGGATTACAGGCATGTGCCACCACAACTGGCTAATTTTTGTATTTTTCTTAGTAGAAATGGGGTTTCACCATGTTGGCCAGCCTGGTCTCTAACTCCTGACATCAGATGATCTGCCCACCTTGGCCTCCCAAAGATTAGAGGCATGAGTCACCACGCCTGGCCCTAATTTTTGTATTTTTTCTTTTCTTTTTTAAAGGTAGGGGTCTGGTTGTGCCGCCCAGACTATCTGAAACTCCTGGACAGAAGCAATCCTCCCATGTCAGCCTCCCAAAGTATTTGGATTACAGGTGTGAGCCACCGCATCCAGCCCTCCCAGTGTTGAAATTTTAAAAATAAACTAAACCAAATCAAAACAAAAAACAAAACTTTCCTATTTTTAAAAATACACACACACAGGAAACACACACACAAAAACAAATGGTTATGTCATAGCATGTTTATTGAGGGAAAAGGCTCATCAAAAGCTCATTGTATCTTCATCTTTTGCACCTTAGTCTTCACTGCAGTGGTGCCATCACCATTTCCTCCAACTTCCAACCTTTCCTGCCTCCATTATACTTGCATATGTCGTATCCTCTATTTGTATAATTATTTCCCACTTTTTACTTGAAAACTCTTCACTCACCCTAAAAAGTTAGATCTACCCACTCCCTGATACCATCTTCCTCAGCAATAAGTAGTATGCTTCACAATTTATCTTTTACATGGTTCTCTCTTTCATTCAATTGTGAGATCTTTTAGGTAGGGCAGACACCATATTCTCACTGTTTTCAGTATCTCAAGCACTGAAATCAGCAATGCTTCCCTCTGAATTTGGTCCTTGCATGAAGGTCAAGTAAATAATTGTGTTATCCAAATTGCAATCAGGAAGATATATCTTTATATAACTTTTAAAAGCTTTAAAATGGATTAAGCATTTCAGAAGCTAACAAAAATAAAGGTAAAGCAATGTGGTGTGTTTAAGGGGTGAAAAAATAAAAAGTTGCAAAAAGTAAAACAACTAGCTAACGTGTGAAGTTTCAGAATCTTATAAAATGATAGGCAAATAACTAGAAAATTATGAATTAGATGTGTCAATCTGAATATATCAATGAACTTCTTCAGAAATAAATCAGTTAGGGCAATGATTTCATTTCTTCTAGGCTAAGGTGCTAGTAATCAATATTCTGTACAAAATAGAAGGAGTGGGTTCTGGGAATAAGGAAAAGAACTAGTGAAATGGGAGATGGCATATTTTTTACATGAAAAGGCAAAAAAAGTATATATATCAGATTATGAAAAAATACCTCTGATATCTAAGTTTCTAAAGTTTGCATGGCATTAACCATAGAGACGTAATAACTGTATTAAAAAGGCCAAAAACATTAGGAATACTTAGGTCTTAGGTATTGGTCTTGGAGACACATATTTAAGGCTTTCAATTTTTCTTAATTCATACTAGAGGCATGAAAAATGCTTTGTTTTAGGTTTTTATTCATAACATATGGGAATATGTGATAATATTATCTTCAAAGTGGCAGGTAGAAATGTATAATTCCTTAAAAATGCATACATAATAGATGATTGGATTGGCTTTAAAAATAATGTGTCATTTATTTATATAGCAGAAAGATAACATTAACAGAAAAAATGAATCTTTCTAAGGAGTTCTAGAGACTTCGGCAGTTCAGGGTTTTTAAATACTAAGATTTATAATATTTAAAATTTATTACTTCTATTAAATGTTTATTGGTGTCCAATATGTGTCAGGAGCTCTTCTAGGAGCTGGTGGTACAAAAGAGAAAAAAATGTAGAAATAAAAGTCTCTGCTTTTACACAGTTAGTACTCTTATGTATAAAGATTAAAAACTTGAGAAAAATGTGTGTTTCTTAGGCTATTAAGAGGGGAGATCAAGAGAACATGGTGAGCTATCACCGTCAGATCCCTGAATATAAAGCCCACAGACAACCTGGGCTGGACCACCAGCTTCACTGCGTTCTAGCTGTGTGAAATAGGGTAAAATTCATCAGCTCTCTGTGTCTCCATTTCCTAGTCTATAACATGGACATAATGAAATATCTACTCTTCTCTCCTCTACCTCAGCATATCTACTCTACCTCTGCATTTTTATAAGGATTAAATAAAATAGATATACATAAATGCATTTAAAAAGTACTTGGAATATTGTAAATTCTCTATAAATACTGCTACTCATATATTCAAAAATTATAATCATATTAACTATGGAAAATTATCCTATGAAATCAATCTATTTCTATTCATAATCCCAATCTATCTCTTTTTACGAAATGTATACATCTGAGGTTGACATTTGTTTGGTTTACTAAATATCCAATATTTAAGACCAATGCAAAAGAGAACAAGGTCTGGGTACTTGCCCTGAGAGATACAAGATTTCTTTAATAAAATTTAAGCTAGAGCACTATGTTTTATAAATTGGTCTTTGAATAAGTGAGCTTAAAAATGGTCCACGATACACAATAAAAGTGTCATTATGCATCAATATGAAAAGATAAACAATTCAATAAATGGAGAAACATAGAATTGATTGATGCTTCATATTACAAACACAGATAATTTTTGGTAGGTATAGACCTAAATGTAAACAAATAAACAATACAAACAAAACAAACCTATAACCTTAACAGGAAAAAAAATCTATGTTTTTGAAATAAAGCATACTATCTTCAACAACACAAAAGAAGAGCCAACTCTAAAGGCAACAACTACTAAATATGCTCTTAAAATACTGCTTAATTTTTATTTGTGTACCTCTCTCACTCAGTACTCACTTTTTTCTTCTCCAAGCAGGATGTGTGTGCATATATGTGTCTGTTTGAGAGGGGACTATGTGAGAGAGTTTAAAAACATGAACACCTGATTGGAGTAAAAAAAGACACTTCAAAAAAATAAGAACAGTAGATCCACTTAAGAAATGTTCTTTAAATTCAGAAGAAACAGTAAAAAAGACGAAAATGTGGAGAAAGCAGCTACAAGGTCTGGAGGATAATTCATGGAACTCAAGCCCCATAATTATAGGTGTTACAAAAGAAGAAAACAGAACAAACAGAAGAGAAGCAATAATAGATGGTATAATGTAACACAAGTTTAATGGGCTGAAAAAAATGTGGTTGGCACATTGAAAAGGCTCGTATAAAAGGCAAAATAAATGTAAACAGATACACATCTGGGCATGTTTTTCGGGAAAATCTTAAAGGAAAAAATGTTTCTACTAGCATATAAGCAGAGAAAATAAATTATAAAGGCTATCAACAAGAAAACAGTTAGGAATCATCACGAAATACTATATATCACATGTGAATTTTTAAATTATTTAACAGGAAAATGACTGTGTAAAAGCAATGTAAATGTAAAAACATCAGACACACGATGTTTTGAAAATGAGAGATGACCCAAATATAAGACTCAGGTAATACTTAAAATAATGACCTGGGTAAGAGATAAAAATTAAACCAGGGATATGACTGTACTAGGCTGTTCTCACACTGCTTTAAAGAACTACCTGAGCCTGGGTAATTTACAAAGAAAAGAGGTTTAATTGGCTCACAGTTTCACAGCCTGTACAGGAAGCACGATGCTGGCATCTGCTTGGTTTCTAGAGAGGCTGCAGGAAACTTACAGTTATGGCGGAAGGCAAAGAGAAAGCAGGCACGTCTTACATGGCCAGAACAGCAGGAAGAGAGAGAGCAGGCAGGTGCTGCACACTTTTAAACAGACCTCATGAAAACTCTATCACGAGAACAGAACCAAAGAGACGGTGCTAAACCATTCGTGAAGGATTCACCCCCGTGATCCAATCACCTCCCACCAGGCCCCTCCTCCAGCATT
Source organism: Symphalangus syndactylus (assembly GCF_028878055.3). NCBI lineage: Eukaryota > Metazoa > Chordata > Mammalia > Primates > Hylobatidae > Symphalangus > Symphalangus syndactylus. The sequence continues at coordinate 153,483,158 of NC_072426.2, read as the reverse complement.
GTTGATTACAATTTGCCATGAGATTTGGGCGGGGACACAAATCCAAACCATATAGATGACAAAGATTTGCTTCAGAATTATAAAAATTATCCTCAGCAACATTAGACACTGATGATAATGTTGAACTCTCTTAAAATTTCTCAGAAAAAAAATTGGTTTGAACATAGGGTCCCATTTTTTGTCAAACTAGCATTCAAAAAGATATGAACACAGGAAAAACAGACAAATTCACCATGCAAAGGGAGATGTATTATGCGATAAATAATGATGTGAACAGGAAAAATTCAGGAACAAGACTTAAAACAATAATGGTGCTGTGAAGCTTTAAAAATTTCCAATGATCCCAATGTCAAAATTTGGGAACCCGGAGTGAGAACAGGGAAAGCATGTTAAAATTGTGTCTGCAGAGAAGAGAGATGTCAATTCACATAGATGTTGATTTTTTAAAGAGTTTACACATATATTTAAATGTAATGATACTATTTAGGTACTGGCAAGACACAATACAAAATTGGAAGAACATGCAAATGAGACACATAATTTCAGTATATAGTAACAAAATTAAACAAGGAGAATCTAATTAAACACAAAAGAGAAACACTACCAACAAGAAATTATGGTCTACAGGAAGCAAAAACAAAAAGCATAAGTCCAAATAAAACAAATCACAATAAGAAATAAGTATTAAAAAGAATAGTAAAACTACATGAACCGACATAAGGAGTTCTTCAAAGCATACTTGCAAGGGAAATGTAACACAGAATGACACATTTTTGAACTGCCCAAGAGAATAATTATATACGGTGTTAAATTAATTTGCCACTGACTGACAGACCAAATGGACTCCCCATGGCTGAAGTGCTGCTCAAAGTGAAAACAGAACCAGGCAGCCATAGCTGGGTAAGGGAGCACTACCTTACTCTGTGTTGTCAGAAAAATCTTGTAAACTATCACTAGACCTCCCTTTCTACAACCAGACAAAACTATTCCTATTGTTCCCTGCCCTGGGTGCCAAGATACAATGTGGCCAGACACCCCCTTATCCCTCACCTCACTCACACCTCTCGTGCCCACAGTTTGAAAGTAACATCAGAGACTTCTGGTTTTGGGCTTTGAAACCAACCAATTAGAGCTCATCGGCATCAACTGACCAGGGATCCTCTGTATCAACCAATCAGAACTCAGCTGCACCAACCACTGAGAACTAAGCAATTTTCAATCCCTTTTTTGCTTAAGCTGGCCTTATTGGGAACCTAGGCAAAACCTTTTGCTATGAAACCCAGAGCCCTCCCTCTGTTCTCTGGAACACAGCTTTGTTTTACCCTGAAGCCTCCTTGTTTCCCCTGTTTGCAAACTGTTCACAGGAATAAAGTCTCCTTCCTCCAAATTCCTTTGCAGAGAACTTTTGTTCAAAGTGGAAATGTATAGAAAAAGTAGAGGATGAATAAAAACCATCACCTCTGATGAGGGTGCTTGGGAGAGAATGAGGGATGAAGAGAGAGAAAGAATGTGTGTGCTGGTTCCTAGGCAGCATGCATGTGTATGGGCAAATGGGCTGGCTTTCGTGATTACTCCATGTAGCCCATCTGTGTTTTGTGTGAACCTTTTATATAAAAGTAATTCTTTAAATTATTACTTGTGTAACATACAAGTAGAACAATGAGAGGAGAAAAATGAGAAAGTTATCAATGATAAGCCATTCATAAAAGGCTCTAGTCCCCGAAGATATTCAAATTCATCCCCTGCAACTGTTCAAAGTTAGGTTAATAACACTGCTGTAAAACTTTCTTTCTTGTTTAGCATAGAAAAAAACTGAAAGATGTTCAAAAACATTATGAGACAAAATGTAACTCTGCCATCACAAGCAACAAATAATGCACTTTAAAAAAGAAGCACTGTCTCTTTTAACTGGTAAGTATATTTATTAAAATTGCCTATATAATGTGACAAAATAAAATACAGCTCTACATTACAACATTAAGTTAAAAATGTGAGAAGGGTCTTGTTTGTCAAAATTCTTATGAACCTTTAATAGTTAAAACAAAATCTCATTGAAAAATATATTTGCCTGATTCTGTCTTCCCTACCTCCAAAGCTAAAACAAATCAGTTTCTGTTTGGAAAAAAAATAAGGCATTTTGAGAACATAAGTTTGTCACTTCTCTTTAATAAAATAAAATTAAAGGGACAGTAAAGAGGGAAAAAGATGATTCTCTACACGACAGAGTAATTAAAGAAGAAATTGTTAAGGGCAAGCTGTTTCAAGACACCTCTGCAAGATGAATCATTAGTGAATACATTAAGGCTCCTGAAGCTATCAGAGGAAGGCACAGCATAGAAACTTAAACAGGGTTGGGAACATGAGAACGTGTCTGTGAACGTTTCTAGTGAGTTGGGGAAGTGAAAAGAGCCTCTAACTAACCTTTCTTTACACTGGTTTGCAAAATACTCAACGGTCATATGTTTATCCCATGGGAAAAACAAGATTTCTTACAAACACCAAAGAAACTATTCTGAGGAACCTAGGAGAGCTTGCTTGGGAAGTGTTGCTGGAGAGGCAATGCTTTCTTTATTTTGCTACATCCATAGGAAGTCATAGCAAAAGCTCCCAAAGCCTGCTTGACAGCAAGACTTCACTGCCTAAATAAAGTTCACAGGGTGTGTGTGTGTGTGTGTGTGTGTGTGTGTGTGTTTATATTGCCTTATTCTAAGTATGAAGACGATCAAGGATCACTAGCCATTTGAAAAAGTATCAGAAGCAAAATATTCATAAAACTTTCCACTACAACTTCAGGAAATATAATGGAAAGATACTTCAGTCAACTTTTTAAAATGTCAACGTATTTTTGTGGCAAATCAAAATGAGAAAACTGTACCAAAGTTCTGTGTACTTATCTCTCCTCATGGAATTATTTGCATAGAATAAAAAAGTACCTTAATGAAATGGAGAGAGATTCAAAGTAAATTAAAATACCTCACAGGGAGGTTAACAGGTACTCTTGAATTTACATTTACATTCTAAAATATGACATTTGATCTGATAAAGGTATACATAGATTAAGGGACAAATACTTCAGAAAATAGATGTGCTCCTCTATTGAGAGTTGAAAATTAAATAATTTACAAGCATTATCGTAATTTAAACTTTAGAGAAAGTAATAAAGCTAGAAATGGATGCTTTTCTAAATTTAATAACATTTCAGCACATATTAGCCTGAATTTAATAAGTGAAGTATATAAAACCACACAAACTAGAGCAGTTCAAATTAAAAGGACTGGCAATACTAAACATTAGCAAGGATGCAGAACAAAATACACTTCCATGCACCACCAATGGGAGTGTAAACTAGTGCAACTACCTTAGAAAACAGTTTGACCTTTTCTACTAAAGGCAAATCAGTGAGTCCCTACAACTTACTGAAAGGTATATTCCCAACAAAAATGACTTCACGTATGCTCCAGAAGACATTTGCAAGAATGATCTCTGTGGCATTATTGATAGTAGACAAGAAATGGAAACAACTCGAGCGTGCCTCGGTTAAATTGATAAATTGAATAGACTGTGTTTACATATTAGAATACTTTCATATAATAAAAATGTAAAGCTGTAACTCCATATACTCGACATGTGCAAATCTTACAAACATCACGGAGACCAATAGAATACATTCTGTATGACTCCATTGATACAAGGTTCAAAAATCAGCAAAATTAAAACATAGTACGGCCGGGCACGGTGGCTCACTCCTGTAATCCCAGCAGTTTGGGAGGCCAAGGTGGGCAGATAACAACGTCAGGAGATCGAGACTGTCCTGGCTGATACAGTGAAACCACGTCTCTACTAAAAATACAAAAATTAGCCCAGCGTGGTGGCGGGCGCCTGTAGTCACAGCTACTCGGAGAGGCTGAGGCAGGAGAATGGCGTGAACTCGGGAGGCGGAGCTTGCAGTGAGCCGAGATTGCGCCACTGCACTCCAGCCTGGGCGACAGAGCGAGACTTCATCTCAAAAAAAAAAAAAAAAAGTAAAGAATAATATATTCTTAGGTGGTAAAGTTGGGTTGCAAACTTAAGACCTGAACACATGAATAAAATAAATATTATCAGAATAAAAGTCATAGTAGAGGTTATTTTTTAGACAGGAGAAAGTGCAATTGGAGACAGGAGCACAGGACCATTCAGCATACTCTGCTGGCCTTATACTGTTTCTTCACGGGGCAATAGTTATAGGGGTACACTTTCAAATACTTAATTGCTCTGTGCATTTATATTTACGGTTTTTTATATGATTGCTATATTTTTATAATTGTCTAGAAATAAAAGCAAATTATATGATTTTTGTGAAATGTTTGCCTTAAAATATGTTCTTTTTAAGTATGGTGTCACTTGTAGTCTTAAAGATCTGTTTATGAATTGGTAAGCTGTTATTGACAAAACGTCTAACATCTGAGTCTGACCATATTTATATATCCTTGGGCGCCTGGGCCAAGGATATTTTAAATAATCAATTTCACATATAGCCAACTAAAATAGCGTTCTAGTAGACTTTTCAAAAGAGAGTAATAGCAACCCAGCATTTCACCAGTCACATGCTTCAAATAGATTTTAGAAAAGTTCTCTTTGTCTGTTAAAGCAGAGTTCTTTGTGATTTACCAGATAGAACAAGGTTGATAGTTTACTTCAAATGCCTTCAGTGGATTCCAAATCAAGAACAAAAAATGCACACAGAGAGGAAACAATTAGAAAACTTTCAAAAAAATCCCTTAATGCCACTTCTCTGAAATTTAAAAGTGCTTAATGTGCTCAGAAAGAACTTATATTAAATATACTTAATGTCTTAAATACTGAACTTAATGTCACACTATTATTTGTCATCTCTTGAAGTTCATTCTGAGTTCCCGTTTTATATAGGATCTTTGATACTGGTATTTCAAGTTCCTGCAACAAAACCCATGGCATGTAGACATTCAGTGAATATTTATTGAATAAACTGTAACACGATAAGCTGAATAGCCAGAAAAGAAAGAGATTGCTATGAAGCATCCTAGTGTAACTACTTAAAGGATGCCAGGTTAAAAGATAAAGGAATCCTTAACTTCTGAGCAAAAAATTACTCTAGAGTAATCTGTCTTTAATTTTCAATAATGTGATATATTTCTTAACCGGTGTGCCTTTCAAGAAGCATGATATGAAAGAAAGTAGGAGGACACGGTGCCTGCCTCACGTGTAGCAGTTTGAGATGAATGGTCTGAGGAATCCGTTGGCCAAAAACAGATCCCACACTAATTCAGCTTCCATAATGCTCACTGGCCGATCCCTGTCTTCGGTGTCTATCTGTGAGAATGCAAACACGCTACAGTGTAAAGTTACCATGTCATAATTAGCTCCTTTGTGCATCTTACATAAAATAGTTTATCAGATCCTGTAGGCACTCACTTAATAAGATCTCATAGGAATAAAAAGGCAGCAGATAATTTGGATGAGTAGAGAACCGAAAAGCCTACAGCCAGAGATCTAGGAGGATGAAAAAGGGGTGCAGGCCATGGACTTCTTGTAAGATTCAAGTCGAGAGCTATTTTATTTTACTTGTCTTTTTCTACATCTCTGAGTACAAAAATATGTTGGCTCAATCCAAAAAATGTATTTAGGGCATATTTTAAATTTGCCTAATATCATGTTAAGTGATGCTTTTAATGTACCCTTCCATTGGAGGGTTGGAAAGGTATTTGTTGTCAACAAAACCTAAGTTAAAAAAGAAAAAAAAGTCTTGTTAGCTTCAAGTTAACTTTGGAAATGTTTTAATTTGGCATTCATAAAAACAAACTGAATTTTTTTCTTGTTTCTATTGACTTGCATTGTCATCAAATAAAACATAATTTGCTAGTCAAATAGGACTTTATTTATTTTTTTTATTTTTTGAGACAGAGTCTTTCTCTGTCACCCAGGCTGGAGTGCAGTGGCACAATCTTGGCTCACTGCAAGCTCCACCTCCCAGGTTCACGCCATTCTCCTGCCTCAGCCTCCCAAGTAGCTGGGACTACAGGTGCCCGCCACCACGCCCGGCTAATTTTTTGTATTTTTAGTAGAGACAGGGTTTCACCGTGTTAGCCAGGATGGCCTCGATCTCCTGACCTTGTGATCTGCCCGCCTGGGCCTCCCAAAGTGCTGGGATTACAGGCGTGAGCCACCACGCCTGGCCCTGCCAAATAGGACTTTAAGTCTAATAACATTCAGCTGTCTAAATCTTATAACTGCTTTCAACATGGGCTGATTCTTACGGTATTTGCCAACCATATTTCTGAATACTGTGGTTAAACTATTATTTCTTGATTTCTCAATTTTAGACACCATGTAGTGCTTTTTTACAAAGTATTAAAAATGAGGATCTCTTATTTCTTACAACACACACACACACACACACACACACAGGCATCCTCTCCCCTCAGTATCCCAATAGAGTTCTACTACAATTTTTAGCTAAGTCAGCAATCAGAATTTATATTTTTGTCCCTATAAAATGTTATTTACAACTGAACCATGCACAGTATTATGATTCTTTAAAAACATAGCTTTTTCTTCTTAAATCCTTCAGTTAAAAAGTCTTAGTTTTTGTTTGTCTTGTTTTGCTTTTTGATGGTATGACATTTTTTTTCCCATGTACTCAGCACTAATTGCTCCCAAACACTACAGGAAAGGGGTTTCATAGTGTGGTTAAAACTATGTAGCAATCTATTAGTTTACTACTTACTAATGTTCTTATCAATTTTATTACTTTAAAAATGATAACCCTTCACATCTGATATGATTGCTTCATAGTGTCATTTGGATCCTTTGACATCACCTTAAAACTCTCCTTAAGCATCACCCTGAGAAAGAATTGCTTTCACTTCCCTCCTTTGTTGGGATCACCTTTCCTGCATCCCATATCTTTTTGTTTGTTTGTTTTTTGTCTTGACACTACTTTCCCGTCATTTCCTGAGAAACTGCAGAGGAAGTAGGATGTTTGAGAGCTGGTGTATCTGAAAAGACCTTCATTCTATTTCCACATGGAATAGTGGAATAGTTAATTACAGGGTATAGAAGTCCAAGATGGAAATTGTTTACCTTCTACATGTTAAAAAATGTTTCTCCACAGCCACTAGACACCTTTCAATTGTTGAAAAGTCTTGCACATCAGCAGTCCTCAACCTTTTTGGCACCAGGGACCAGTTTCGTGGAAGACCATTTTTTCATGGACCAGGGAGTGGGGGATGCTTTCAGGATGTTTCAAATGCATTACATTCATTGTGTATGTTATTTCTATTATTATTCCATTGTAATATATAATGAAATAATTATACACTCACCATAATGTAGAATCAGTGGGAACCCTGAGCTTGTTTTCTTGCAACTAGACAGTCCCATCTGGGGGTGATGAGAGACAGTGACAGATCATCAGGCATTAGATTCTCATAAGGAGTGTACAACATAGATCCCTTGCATGTGCAGTTCACATGATCTGATGGGAGGTGGAGCTCAGGCAGAAATGGAAGCCATGGGGAGTGGCTGTAAATACATATGAGGCTTCACTCATTCACCTGCCACTCGCCTCATGTTGAGTGGCCTGCTTCCTAACAGGCCACACACTGGTAACAGTTTGGATCTATTTTTTTCTCATGAAACTTTTGGGATTTTCTACTTGTGACAGTCTGGAATTTTACAATAATATACCATAATTAGGGTATTTTTCTATTCATTGTACTAGGCACTTGATGGTCCTAATCAATCTATAAACTGTTGTCCTTCAGCTCTAAAAAATAATCGTAAAATTTGTTTGGCACTCACTACAAGTCCCCACCACCAAGACACATACTGTTTGTATTTTTCCTCCATTTCATTAGAGATTTCCTTTTTCTTTCCATTTATCATTGTATTTTTAAAATTTTTGTTAATGTATTTTAAATTCCCAAGATCTCTTTGGTCTTGTCTGAACTCTCCCTTTTTAACTGCTTCCTATTTTCTTTATTGCATTCAATATCTAATGTTCCAATCTTGAGAATAGGCTTTATAGTTTTTTAAAATGCATTTTGCTCCTGGCTTTATCTCTGTTTCTGCTAAGTCCATTTATCTACTTGCTTATCTTGTATTATTTTTCACGTTGCAGCTTTCCTCATGTGTATGATGATCATGATTCGTTCTTTAGTCATAACGAACAGTAGGCACCATAAACCCATTTGGAAGTACCGTGCTTGAAGATAAAGGGGGTATGTAAACTGATGCAAAGACACTTAGAAAAAATTTGCCAGAAGAAATGGGGCTTGACCAATGCTATGTAGTCAACAGTAGAAACAACACGGTGGTAGTAGGTTAAATTGAGCTGAATTTTGGACAGCTTTTGTTAGAGATGTCTGAGAGAGATCCAGGTGAAGTTAGAACAATGCAGGCAGTTGTAAAGAAAGATCTGGTATAATTGATGTGATAGAAAAGTGATAGCTGAAACCAGATGATGGATTTAACTGCCAAGATAGACAAGCATATGAGAAAAAGGTCACTTATTCCCTGAGCATAATCTGAACTAAAATCCAAATTACTATTTGGAAGTTTCTTTTCACTTTTAAGGAATATCTTGCACATAAGCAACAGAAAAGCAATCATCAAAAAAAAAAAAAAAAGAAACTACTGGGTGGGAGAATTGTCATATTGTAATTATTCAAAAGTTTCCATACTTAGGATAAAAATAATTAAGGTAAGTGGGCTGATAATAAAGATTTATTATCTTCAGCCTTCTTAGCACTTATCTAATTCATAACTAGAGTATTGAAAGAGCACTTCATGTCACAGATTTTTATTGTAAAATATGAAACTGTACTGAATATTCATAAAGTCCTCCTGGGAATCATTGACATCTTTAGTATATACATGGGATTATTAACTAAACTGTCATGTGCACATTCATTCACCCATCCATTTACATATATATGCATATATATGTATACACATATATATATATACACACATATGTACACACAAACTTGCCTTTGAATACACATTGAATTTGAGGAATTAAAAGAGAAAATTAGCATGAGATATAACATGCTGGTAGTTTGGCCTAAGCCAAACTTCTCAAATGAGAAATTCTAAATTTCTCATTGGGAATATTTTGGAAGTTAATTTCTTTGCAAAATTCTCATTGGTCTTCAAAGTTAAAAGTTTAAGTAAAATGAAGAGTATAATTAAGTTTTAAGTTATTTAGATATTATCTTGATGTTTCATACTTCTGTGACTGGTCTTACCCATAGTTACTTCTAATTTTCAGGAAAATATACCCGTTCCCATTCATCTCCCAGGGACTGCAGGACTGAAGACAAAGTGAGCTCCACTGCTCTACCTCTGTGTATCTTCACTGCATCCATCCATGGCAATAGAATAGAAAGAGAATGAAATCCACAAGTTCCCCACTATCCTGTCCTCATCATTGATGATGATGAGGAAACTGTATCATACCAGCAATGAGGAAAGAGCAGAGTTCAGAATACTCAGATTTGAATTCTTGTTTTACTGTTCATAAACGTAAAAGGATGCAAATAAAATTATCAAGTGGCTTCAAAGGTTATAATGAGGAAAAATATAAAACACGTATCACAATGCCTGGCATGTAATAAACATCCAATAAACATTAGCTGCTATAATAAAGCTAATAGCTGCCCTTGGAGGATTTACACTGATCCAGGCACCACCACTATAAGTACTGGGTCCTATCTCCGATTGGTCCATTGCCTGCAGAGAACAACTTATTGCTGATTTTTCTTTACCACTGTGCTATTAAAGTAGTTTGACCTCCTAAATTACATTGTTCTATCTCAGGATCTGAGCTATAGTCTTATTTTCCTTCTTGTCCTTGCAGTATGTAGAATGCTGATTAAGAACAATAGAATTGAAGGGTGGAAGATGGGCTTCTTAAGCATAATCAAGAGCCAACAGAGCCTTAAGTTCTCACTGCCACTCAGGACACTTGGACAAAGGAATAAAACCAGAAGAAGGAAACAGGAAAGTGAAATTGAAGCACAGTTTAAGGAAGGAAAATTATTTTAAAACAAAATCGAACCTAAAAGTGATAGCTAAAAGTAATACTTTTATCTTAATTGTATACACAATTGAAGTAAGATATTTTTACTTTGATCTTAAGCATAGTATTTTAAAAAGTGAAGACATTTTCAACAGACATATTGTTAAATGAATAATAAAGGATATAAGTAGTCAAGAACAACTAGAATTCCATTTCTTTAATAATGAACTATGTCTAAAATTATTCCAGGTATGTTAACATACCTGGTGAGAAGGTATGTTATCAGGTGGATCACAAGGTCAGGAGATCGAGACCATCTTGGCTAACACGGTGAAACCCCGTCTCTACTAAAAATACAAAAAATTAGCCGGGCGAGGTGGCGGGCATCTGTAGTCCTAGCTACGCGGGAGGCTGAGGCAGGAGAATGGCGTGAACCCCGGGGGGCGGAGCCTGCAGTGAGCCGAGATCGCGCCACTGCACACGACACTATAAATAATATTCCACGAACAGATTATTGAACAAAATCTGGAGAGCAATATGCTTTACATAAATCCGTTAATATTAGGGCCCCAAGTGGAACCAGACAATACATATATGGTTTAAAACTATAAACAAAAGCAAATATATTATTAACACAAAAATATAAGACATCCTTTATCTGCAGGGAGGATAAGAACAGGATGTGATTGGAAGGAAATGCTACACCAATAACCTGTAGAGTCCACATGGGTGTCCATTTTATTATTTGCAAACATTATATATGTTATACATGTTATATAGGGTTTGTTCCATGTACCTATACACACACACACACACACACATATATATAAACAAACAAAATGAGTCTTAGAAAAATGTGGGAGCCTGCATGTATATTCTAGGGGTTGGGAGATGTTCTTTACCAAGAATGGAAACAGCAAAGTCGGAGAAAGTATACTTGCCTAAATAAATATAATTTTTGTACAGCAAATAATGCCATTGTAATGTCACATATAAACAATAAATTTGGGGAAAATGTAGCAAAATGTAACAGAAGAAAACAGACCTTTTAAAAATGGTGAAAGTAGATAAACTTTTAATAGAAAAATGGAGAAAGAACAGAAATAAGCCATTTATTTAAAAATGAAATAAAATTGATTAGAAAGTGTATAAGAAGATATTCCAACACATTGAATATTAGGTAATGGCAAATTAAAGTAAAATGGGATATCACTTTCCAGTCATTAGAAAACAAATTCAGAAGAACTAAAACTTATAGTGGAAAACATAAGTGATAAAAGGTGGTCTCATATATTGTTGATGAAGACGTAAATCTTTACAACCTTTCAGGGAAGCAATTCAGAAGAATACTTTCAGAAAATATTTTATTTGATTCAGCAATTCTAGTTCTGGGAGCATAGGCCATGAAAATAAAAACTCCATTGTGTAAGGATATTTGAAAAACATATTTATCACAGCATTGTTCCTAGTGGCAAAATACTGAAAACAAAAATGAATATCCATGAACTAAGGAAAGGCTGAATAAATTATAGTGTATTCATAAAATAGAATATCACGCAGCCATTAAAATCCAAGTGAAGCAACTTACTTGGAAATATGTCTACAACGTGTGCTTTAGGAAGAAAAGCAAGATGTAAAATTATAAACACTATAATTATGGCCGAGCACCTTGAGAGGCCAAGGCAAGAGGATTGCTTGAGCCCAGGAGTTCTAGACCAGCCTGAGCAACATCTCATCTCTACAAAAAAGCACAAAAATTAGCTAGGCTTGGTGATGTGCACCTGTATTCCCAGCTACTGGGGAGGCTGAGGTGGAAGGATCACTTGAGCCCAGGGGGTCAAGTCTGCAGTAAGCTGTAATTGTGCCACTGCACTCCAGCCTGGGCAACAGCGAGAGATGTTGACTTTAAAAATAAAAACGAGTACTAGGATTCCATATAAAACTAATTTAAGCCTTATATAATGTCTAATATATACATGTTTATATATGATGAGAATAGCATAAAAAAACTTATAAAGAGACACACAGCAGGTAGTCAATATAGGTAGCATATGATGGTAAGGAGCAGTGTGGGTCTAATAAGATGTATCCGTTATGGCAAGGAGGAGTAATTTCAGTACAGATAGGAAAGGGGAGATGCATGGCGAAACCAAAAGTAAACAACGTGCAGTAAAATACAATCAAAGTAATAGGTATCTGGTGACCATATTTGGGCTTTTATATAAAATTATTGGTAACATATAGTGCAATTGCAATATGGCAGCCATAGAGAAGAACAATATTTTCTTTTGGAAAAAAACAACTTTTTCCCTATTAGATAATAGAATTATAAATAAAAATAGATAAGAATATAATTATTTCAAAATAAGAAAACAGCAATTAAAAAGCAAGGAATTCCATTTTTAAGAGTCAGAAGGATTTTTGACATCATCAGAATGCATATCTACTTACTTTTACTGAGTCTGCCTATACAATTCGACTTTTATAAAAAGTATTCTGACATTTCACGTGTTGGAACAATTCCACTCAACTAGAGTGACTCCATTTAAAAAAGCACTAAATATTTCTACTTATGTGTGTATGTAACAACTGCAAAGAAATTTTTTTTCTGAAAGCTCTGGAGGTAAATATTACAAGTAATCAAATTGCAAAGATTAAATATCATTATTATTTCTAATTAATGGAAACCAAGAGCTGGTACTTCAGGGTTTTTAGTCAGTCCTCTGATTATTACAACAGATCTCTAATTGTTTGTTTAAATCCTATGCTACTTGTTTTCTAATTAACATTACTTTAAGAGTATATTAGTTTTATTGTCAAACCATTTTATCATTTTTCTCTGAAAAATTATCAATTTTGTGTCAATTGTCATAGAAATATTTAGTTAGTTTTCCTGTGTTGAAGTTGAGAAATTTATTCTTTATGTAAGATTATGCAACAACTATTTTCTGTGTTATAATAGCAATGTATAATTAACCCCACATTGGCCCCTCAACTAAACATTGATGTAAAAATTTAGCTCGTTTATGATAAAAGTATCTATAGTCTTCATATATCTCATACATTATAACGAAAGTTGAAAAAATCTTGTGGGTTTTAGATGTGTTTTCTGGCTACATAAATATGAGTAATGGAAATGTATAGTAAGTTTGTTTCAGGTGTAAGGATTTTAATTATTTACACTGACACTGGTGAATCTCATTTATAATTTTGAATTCTGCGAAATAATGCCAGAGACGTCTGATCATAAATGAATAACACATTTACACTTTTTAGTTTAAACACACGCAAGCACATGACATACACAGGCGCCCCACTAGACCACATTTTTTTTGTATGTTCCCACTGTGAATATTCTCACCTTAATTTTGGAGCACGATTCACATATTTATATACAGAATATACATCATTGGAATATGAAAACCAGCTTATGTGTTTTTCAGAAATCAGAAGTGAGGCCTTTATTTTAAGAATAAAATGAAAGTTTGTAGCAATGGCTAAGTATTTGATGATGCAGCAGTTTTGACTAAGTCTTTTGGATATTAGGACCCCAGGATCAATGTATTGGGCATCCCACCAAGCCTAACACATTTTGCCTGACAAACACTGGTTGAACTGAACCCTACATAGCCAGAGATCTTCAGAGAAATCTAGTTATGCCAAATTTATTTCAAAATAGTTCACTATAAGAATTGTCTTCTGCAAATAAGTTCTAGACTTTCTTTTTCTGTTCAGATGTTAAAAAAAGGTACTTCATGGCTGATAAAAAATTCAAGTATTATTTTTCTCTCATGTTACACCTGTTAGACTGAGTCTCAATGTTGTGGTGATAGGCGGGAACCAGTAACTAAAAGGCATCAGCACGTTGACATGGTTTCCTAAGCTGCAGAGCAAGTATTCTGAAAGCTTATTTTTCTTTGGGACAGGATGCTGGTTATTTTTGTTATAAGTATATTATCAAAAGTAAGGTGACTTCAAGAGAATCAGAGGATAACTCACACTCAAAATATAAAACAAATATTAAAATCTCAACAATAAGAAAAAGAACAACCTAATGGAAATATGCATGAAAGATCTGAAGAGACTTCTCACCAAAGAAGACGTATAGATGGAAAATAAGAACGTGAAAAGGTGCTCAATATCGTATGTCACTAGGGGAATGAATATTAAATTAACAGTGAGATGCCACTACAGACTTAGTAGACTGGCAGAAGTCCAAACAACATCACTAAATGCTGGTGAGTTGGAAATACAAAATGGCATAGCCACTTTGGATTACAGCTTAGCAGTTTCTTACAAAATTAAACATCCTCTTACCATATGATACAGCATTCATACTCCTTGATATGTACTCAAATGAGTTGAAACCTTATGTCTGCACCAAAACCTGCAAATGAATATCTATAGCAGCTTTACTTACAATCATCAAAACTTGGAAGCAACTAAGATGTTCTTCAGTGGGTGAATGAATAAACCGTGATACATTCAGACCATAGAGTATTTTTCAGCACTAAAGAGAAATGATCTATCAAGCCATGGAAAGACATGCAGGAACCTTAAATGTATATTACTGAGTGAAAAAAATCTGGAAAAGCTACCTACTATATGATTCCAACTATATGACATTCTGCAGATAGCAAAACTATGGGGACAGTATAAAGGATCAGTGGTTGCCAGGAGTTAAGGGAAGGGAGACATGAATGGGCAGGGCACAGACAATTTTTAGAGCAGTGAAACTACAATGAATAGAGCAATGAATCTACAATGGTACACAAGTGTGTCAAAACCCACAGGATGTATACACCAAGAGTGAACCCTAAGGTAAACTATGAACTTTGGCATAGGCTCATCAGCATAGGCTCATCAACTGCAACAAGGTGCCACTCTGCTGGGGGATATTTATACATATGGGACCTCTCTATGCTTTGTTTAATTTTGCTGTGAACCTAAAATTCTTCTAAAAGCAAAGTCTATTTTAAAAACATCAACAATGAAGTATAATTATCTATAAATTATTTTTTCAAAAGGTTTTTAAAAATATGGTAAATCATGCAACAATCAAAACTAACACAGATTCTGACTGACTAGTTTGAATCATATGAAATCATTGCCAACTGTTTTTGAGCTTTAAAAGGCACAAATTAATATGTAACGAGCTAATAAACACAGTACTTTAAAACTAGGGTTATTCTGACAAAGTTAAATATATGTCCATCTTTTCAAATCAATTTTTCTACCATTTTCTGGATCCAATTTTCCCCAAACCATTTATTAGTACCCCACCACACTTCCTGACACTCTTGATTCTGACCAGTATTTTACTTGAAATTTTATTAGTAGATAACAAAAATATATTTAATTATAATGTAAAGAATATATATACTTCAATCTCTTTAATCAATTCTCACTTTCTCATTCACTAATTTCTAAACTTTTTTGATGTTGAGACTATGATTTCCTTATCATTATTTTCTAACTCCCACTATCTGTATCCAGTGGATACTTAAAAAAATAATGATAATTGACGGTTACATTCAGGAAACATAACATAATTTATTGTAACTGTTTGTTGCAATACATTACGTTATGGTTAAAGTGACTCCAAAAGTTCTCCAAGGATTGCAGACTCCTTTATGGCCTTGACCAATCACCTGGGCTGTGTGAACGATAATCATAAAAATCCTCTCTCTGAATACAGCATCTGTCTACTACTTAAAAGGGCATGGAGAATATCCTCTGTAATACCCTAAGGCTGTTTCTTGACATCTGGCAGCAATTTTTCTATTCATGTTTTGAGGCCAGAAGGTGACAAATGAGAGAATGTCTGACAAGACTGTGCCACCCCCGCTTTAAATCTGTGTGCATGATGGTGGGGATTTCTAGAGCATCAGGGAAATATAATATGCTCTTGCAGTAAACACATTTCTCCTGGCTATACAATGATGTTTAGAACATGGCCATTTTTAAACTACTTTCAAGAAAATTATCGTATTTCAAATAGATAGTAAAGAACATGAAAATCCATTTATTATAACATAAAAGACCTTATAGATGACTCCTGAGTTTTTTTTTTCCTTTTACCTAGAACACAGACAATGCACAATAAGAATGCTTTAGAAATTCGAACATATTTTAGTGTATTCTACTAATTCACAAACTCTCACAAGATATATGAGTTTCCATATGGTTTATTAAAAAATGAACCCTATTGTGTTTTAACCACAGGCTCTTGTTCTTGTATATAAATAAAATTGCATATACTTAAATGTTAAATCTCACCCTGAAACTGCTGAATTTTTCCCTATGCACACAGTAATTACTGTATCTTTTATCCAAGGAAATGGAATACTTTCTGTTGCTTACACATCATTTCCAGTAAGAAATGTGTTAATGGTAGAAAATATTTAAGGGACAATTAACATGAAATCCATTAACTCTAACCCACTACCTCCCAAAGAGAAGCTAATACATACAGTAATCAGTGTGCACAAATGAAAGTATGTCTCTGTTCAGTCAGTGATTTCCATGTGCTGGGTGCTGGGATGGCTTCTGGCTTTATCTCTTAACTCTGCTCAGTCTCTGTCAGTGACCCTTGGCCGTCTCCAACTACTCAAGCTGCAAACAGACTGAAACCAATTTGTTTTCCTTATGTTTTTAAAGCCACTAGCCTGGTATGCTAATTAGAAATAAATCGCTTGACCCATAAAAGCAACGGCAGGAAACCTGAAATGAAGGCATTATCCAACACTTCATACTCCTTAGTGATGCCATTTTAAATATTTCAGACAGCCTATAAATAATTAAAACCTCACCACAGCAAATTATGTCCTATTATGCAAATAAATAGCCTCCTCCCTGGTTTCATTAAAGATTCTAAATGACAAGCTGAGCAGTTTAAACATAGCAAGGTATTGCAGTGAGGTGAGAAATCTTTCAATATTTTTTTAATTGTTAGTGCCAAGTTTCATGTGGATTTTTACTCTAACACTTTAATTTGCATGAGCAAATAAACCTTTAATAAACCTTTTGTAAGTGGAGGAAATGCATCATTTAATTAAATTTGATTTGTTGTGAAACTATTGTGCCTCATGCATATTTAAGAGCCACAAACTCTCCTTTTTAGTGAAAAGAGTGCAATACTAAGTAAGAGAATAATTTTCAAAAGTGAACTGACAGTATCTGAGAAATTGAAAGTAATCAATAAATGCTTTGGATTAACTTTTCAATAACATTGATAGACTTGCACACATATAAATATCAATTAAGTGCTTACATTTAGATACTTCATGTCAAGTCTTTATGCATATTTTTGAAACAATGATATCAAAAACAGGTTTAGTTTATGAAGGTTTCGAAACTAATTTGTCGAAACTTTCAGTCTCAGTTTCTGTTTCTTTAAGGTGTTTGATTCATGTCAAGTTAAACGAACCCTAAGGATTATAAAGTAGACTACCTTCACTATAATACGCTGTGGGGGAAAAACACCCTAGTTTTTTAGTCTACAAATGTTCTATTATAACACAGAGATGCCACAGAATAGAGATATGCACTCTACTCAAAGTATATAGATAGCTTGGCCCACAAATAATTAAAATATTATATTCCCTTGAAGCATATTCTCACATTTTTACTTCAATTAAACATTATAAACATCAAAGGAAATTCTTCTGTAATTATTTTACTGGTAATTAATTGTTGAAGGATTGTCTGTCACATTGTAATATGCCAACAGAACACTGCTTCTAGTAATAATAAATGTGATTTTCTCTCACACCTACAAGCCAAGGAGTTTTCTAAAACCCCTTATATACTCTTATTAACAATTTTAAAAGGTCATTGTGAGTTGAAAAAACTTGTTGTATGTAGTATAAATTATGCTCGCATAAAATCTTACTGAAAATAGGTAGATTTATCACCTCAGAAAATAAAAAAATTAATGGGATTATTATTATATGAATAAGCTAAATGATAACTGTCTGAAAATATTGTGATATATTTTTTATGTTATGGTAGTCTAGATATTTTTAGAAAATAATTTTGATTTAACAATGATTATTATAAATATATGGAGCCTTTTAGTATAGTCAATTATATTCAAGGTAATGTAATGGTACTTGCTAAAGAAAAGGAATGGTTCAGTAATTATTCGAAAAAAAAAAAGGTGGCTTGGCTTAGACTTTATCAATGTCCTCAAAATATCAAGCATCTCCCTTTCCCCAATAGTTAAATTACCACTTATTTTGAGAAAGAATAGTCATCCCTCCCTATCCACCACACACATTCACCAAGACTTATAATTACTTTACCTCTGATTCCACCATTGTATCTTTTATTCTCGTCTCAGAAGATGAGGTCTCCCTCCTCATGGATAATCTCTTTAATAGCCTTCATCCTATTTCCCTATTTTTCATTTAGGTATTCTTCAATAATAAGTAACTTAGCTTTATTCTATTTTCAACTTATCTTTCTCTGCCACCTCTTATCATTCTTTCTTATCATTAAAATAAATGAAAAATCGATAAATGATTCCTATGTCAACAAATGAAATCAAGAGAAAACCCCTCTCCTTACTCCATGCTTCTCTCTAGTTGCCACTCTTTCGTCTCACTCCCTGTTAATAAATTCCATTCATGTTATACAGGCACACCTGAGAGATACCGCAAGTGAGGGTCGAGATCACTGCAATTAAGCAACTGTCCCAATAAAGCAAGTCACAATTTTTTCGGCCCAGTTACATTTACACTACACTGTAGTCTATAAAATGTATAATAACATCATGTCTAAAAACACAATGAAAATACCGTAATTAAAAATATGTTAATGCTAAAAGTGCTAACAGTCATCTGAGCCTTCAGCCAGTTATAGTATTTCTGCTGGTGGAAGGTCTTACCTCCATATTGATGGCTGCTGCTGATGACGATGGTGGTTGAATCCTGGGGTGGCTGTGACAACTTCTTTTCTCTTTCTTTTTCTTTCTTCCTTTTTTTTTTTTTTTGTGTGTGTGTGTGTGGATGGAATTTCGCTCTGTGGCTCGGGCTGGAGTGCAGTGGCACAATCTCTCAGCTTACTGCACCCTCCGCCTCCCAGGTTCAAGCAATTCTATTGCCTCAGCATCCCGAATAGCTGGGACTACAGGCGCACGCAGCCACGCCCGGCTAATGTTTTTGCATTTTAGTACAGACGGGGTTTCACCTGGGTTTCCCAGGCTGATTGCGAACTCCTCAGGTCAGGCAATCTGCCCGCCTCGTTCTCCCAAAGTGCAGGGATTACAGGTGTGAGCCACCATGCCCGGCCAACGATTTCTTAAAATAAGACAATGAAGTTTGCCTCATCAATTGACTCTTCCTTTCAGAAAAGATTTCTTTGTAGCATGCGTTGCCGTTTGATAACAATGTACCCAAATTAGAACTTCTTTCAAAACTGGAGTCCATCCTCTCATACCTTGTGGCTGCTTTATGAACTAAGTTTACAGAATATTCTAAACCCTTTGTTGTCATTTCAACAAAGTTCATCACATCTTCACCAGAATTAGAGGCTGTCTCAAGAAACCAGTTTCTTTGCTCATCCATAACAAGCAACCCCTCCTCCCTTCAGGATTTATTATGAGGTAGCAGCAATTCAGTCACGTTTTCAGGCTCTGCTTCTAATTCTAGCTATCTTGCTATTTCCAGACCATCTTCAGTTACTTCCTCCACTGATGTCTTGAACCCCTCAAAGTCATCCATGACAGTTGGAATCAACTTCTTTCAAAGTACTATTAATGTTGATATTTTGACCTCCTTGCTCTTAATGCCATATAGAATAGTGAAACATTTCAGAAGGTTTTCTCCTTTTTTTGAGATGGAGTCTCTCTCAGTCACCCAGGCTGGAGTGAGTGGTGGGATCTCGGCTCACTGCAACCTCTGCCTCCCAGGTTCCAGCAATTCTCCTGCCTTGCCTCACTCAGCCTCCTGAGTAGCTGGGATTACAGGGGTGCACCACCATGCCAGGCTAGTTTTTGTATTTTTAGTAGAGGCAGGATTTTACCATGTTGGCCAGGCTGGTCTCGAACTCCTGACCTCAGATTATCTGCCCTTCTCAGCCTCCCAAAGTGCTGGGATTACAGATACAAACCACCATGCCCGGCCTCCAGAAGGTTTTCAATTGACTATACCCAGATTAATCAGAGGAATCACTATCTATGGAATCTATATCCCCATGAAATGTATTTCTTAAATCATAATGCTTGAAAGTCAAAATTACTCCTTGATCCATGGGTGGCAGAACAGATGTTCTGTGAGCAGGCTTGAAAACAACATTAATCTCCCTGTAAATTTCTATCAGAGCTTTTGGATGGCCAGGTGCATTGTCAATGAGCAGTACTACTTTGAAAGGAATATTATTTTCTGTGCACTAGGTCTCAAAAGAAAGCTAAAAATATTCAGAATATCTGCTATAAACAGATGTGCTGTAATCCAGGTTTTGTTCCACTTACCACAGGCTACGTAGATTTGGCATAATTCTTAAGTGTTTTAAAATTTTCAGAATGGTAAAATTTCTTAGCTGTGAAAGTCCAGAGGAGATCTTCTCCCAATACAAAGCTGCGTTTTTCACTAAAAATTTGTTGTTTTACTGTAGGCCCATTCACCAATTATTTTAGCTAGGTCTTCTGGATAACTTGCTGTAGCTTCTCCATTAGCAGTTGCTGCTTCACCTTACATTTCTATGTTATGCAGATGGCGTCTTTCCTTAACTTCGTGAGCCTGCCTCTGCTAGTTTCCTACCTTTCTTCTGCAGCTGCCTCACCTCTCTCAGCCTTCACAGAATTGAAGTGAGTTAGGGCCTTCCCCTGGATTACACGTTGGTTTAAGGGAATGGTGTGGCTGGTTTGATCTTCTACCCAGGCCACTAAAACTTTCTCCATATCAACAATAAGGTTTTGCTTTCTTATTATCATTTGTGTGTTCGTTAAAGTAGCACTTTTAATTTCCTTCCAGAACTTTTCCTTTGCATTCATAATGTGGCTAGTTTTGGTGCAAGACGTCTAGCTTTTGTCCCATATTGGCTTTTGACATGCCTTCCTCACTAAGCTTAGTCATTTCTAGCTTTGGATTTAAAGTAAGAGACATGTAACTATACATTTCACCTGAACACTTAGAAGCCATTGTAGGGTTAACTGGCCTAATTTCAATATTGCTGTGTCTCAGAGAATAGGGATGCCCAAGGAGACAGACAGAGATGGCAGAACGACAGGTCAGTGGGGCATTCAGAACAAACACAACATTTAACAAGTGAGTTTGCCATTTTATATGTTTCTGGTTCATGGCACTCCAAAACAATTACAATAATACCATCAACGATCTCTGATCACAGGTTACCATAACAGGTATAATAATAATGAACAAGTTTTAGTTATTGCAAGAATTACCAACATGTGACAGAGGCCAAAAGAGAGAAAGAACATGCTGTTGGAAAAAAATGCTGCCAATAAACTTGCTCCAAACAGTTGTCAAAACCTTTAATTCGTAAAAAAATGCAGTATCTGTGGTTGTTTTAACTACAAGGTTAAAATCTGTAAAGCAAGGTTCAATAAAATGAGGTGTGTCTATATAAATTTATGAAAATAGTAATTTACTTTTATATTTTCACTGTTTAATTTTCACCAACTATTTAATCCCCTTTAATCTCACTTCTGCTGCCGTTAGTACTGCCTTCGACAGTGTTTTAACAAATGATCTCCTATTTTGTGTGAGTTTAAGAATGTACACAGTTCTTAAACTTCCTGTGGCTTCTGTTCCTATTAGCAATTTATAGTCTTGAGAACACGCCTTTCTTGGTATCCTTACGTGATCCTCTCTAGGTCTCTCTCCTCTTCCTAAATGTTCTTTCCCAGTCTCCTTCCTCCTTCTTCTCTGTCCCTGTGTCCCTCTTTAGGATTCTATTCAATCCTCTCTTTTTGACTATACTCTAAGGTAAGGAAATCTTTGTCCTTGGTTTTAACAACCACATGTAAATACATAAGTTCCACATTTATTGATTGATCTGCTTTTCTGTGAAATCTAACTATTCAGTTGCCTATCATAGAACTCTACCTGGATGTCCCATAAATCTCTAAAATGCCTGAATTTCAGCTCCTAAATATGTGAAAAACCTATCATATTCCCAATGTCCCAACTATTATTTGTTAGACCAGGCTTTTTCTTTTCTTTTCATTTTTTCGAGACTGAGTCTTGCTCTGTCGCCCAGGCTGGAGTGTGGTGGCATGATCTCGGCTCACTGCAACCTCCACTGGTTCAAGTGATTCTCCTGCCTCGTCCTCCTGAGTAGCTAAACCAGGCTTCTTCTAATAAAGTGGAAGGATAAATGGATTGATAGATTGGATAAATGGAAACATAATCTCTAATCTGCCATCATGACCCAATTAGTTTCTCCATCCCTGACCCATATTTGCTGTTGCTGACAGTAATTTCTTACATCAAAAATCTCTTAAAATTATTATTTTCAGTAAAATTTGTCATTGTTTCCTCTCACGCACAGGATAACAGCTCAAATTTCTTAGCATTGTATATAGGTTTGCCATGAGTAGACCCCACTCAGGTATCTTCTCTTCCACACCTCACACCCTCATCTCCTCTGTTGGCCTACTAAGTTTCCAATGTACCTCTAATTCCTGCTCAGGTACTGCTTTCACCTCCAAACAGTCCTTGAAAGTCCCAGATAGCAAGTTATTCACTGCCTTCACTGCAGGGCTTCTGTGTCTTCTCTTTCACCTATACTCGCATATCCCACCACAATGTAATCATTTATTTTCATGAATTTTTCTCCAACTAGACTGATGGTTCCATATTTTCACTTTTTTTTTTTTTTTTTTTTTTAAAGACTGGGCTTTGTGGTCACCCAGTCTAGAGCACAGTGGTGCAATCATAGCTCACTGCAACCTTGAACTTCCAGGCACAAGCCATCCTCCCACCTCAGCCTCCCATGTAGCTGGGACTATAGATGCCTGCCACCATGTCTGGCTAAATTTTTTAAAATATATTTTTGTAGAGGTGGGGACTTGCTTTGTGGAGCAGGCTGATCTCAAATTCCTGAGTTCAAGTGATTTTCCTGCTTCAGTCTCCTGAGTAGCTGGGACCACAGGTGCGCACCACCACACCTGGCCAGGGGTTCCCATTTATCTTTGTAGCTTATATTGGTGTCTACCATATATATCACAAATTTGTTACTAAATGATTTTAATGGTTAATTATAGAAAAGAAGGAGAACAATCAATTCCATAGAAGTAAGGAAAAAGAGCTCTAGATTTGGAGAAAGAAACATGAGTTCAAATCTTGATTCTATCCTTGTGGTCTTTAGCAAATCATGTAATCTCAGTGAGGTGAGGATATCTCATCTGTAAATTTAGAAAATAGTACTTTATAAGAACATAGTAGTTAGGCATATAAAATCTGTAGCATGGTGCATGATATGCAAAAGCCACTGGAAAAAAAGTGGTATATTATTTTGGATTCTTTATGGTAGATCTTTCACTTAAACAGTCTTTCCTAATGGCTAATTGTTGAAAAATTGCAAAATAAAATATTATCTGAGCTGGGTAACATTTTGTGTCAATTAAAAATAATCTATTATTATAAAATTAACATATTAATCTACAAAACAAATTTATATCCCTTTATGACTGAGTCCATCTCAATATGTCTATGTTCCAGTTTTTGATATTAGAGAGGTCACATAAGCAAAAGTATATGGGGTTACTTGGATGAAGGGGTCCTGATGAGAGGGGTAGGAAGATAAGGGATGGAAAATTCTTAGAAATGTTCGCAGAAGTTGATTACTGTAAAACCTTGAACCAAAATAACTGAAATGTAATGTTGTAATATAAATATAAATAATAATTATTGACAGCAATAAGGCTGATATATTATACTATCAGTGAATACTGTTAGTCATAAAATGTTCATGTGTGCTAGAATATGGAGAATGCAATTTTGTTCTGCTGAAAATTACACGTTAAGGAAAAGGGGCTGAAAAAGAAGTGCTACTTGTCAGAATTTCCTAGACTAACACTAGCTGAGAAACTGCTGCACAGACAGGAATCCACAGGAATTATTTCACATGCTTGTCTTAGAGTACACGACTTAACCTTCCAATTGACATTTGACCATAGTCTAGGGTTAGTGCTTGACATATTAGACACATCTCATAGTGAAGTTGGTTAGTAGTGATTGTTTCCTTTTCCAGTTTATGTTTTTGTATTAAGAAACATTACCATAATTTTGATATTGGCATTACTTATTATAGATGATAGTTCTTCGTACTATTCTAGGCTTGTAAATTAGCTGGCATAGTATATTGGGTCTACATTCAAAACGTACAATCTCAGTGGCTTAACATAATTAAAGTTGATTTCTCATTTAGTTGCAATGGTTAATTGCAGGTAATTCTGGTGTTCATTTATTTCCATTCTGCCATTCAGGGCAGCAACCTTCTGCCATCTGACAGCTCCAAGTTCCTTGACGCGTGTGTGCAATCAGTTGGTGAAGAATGAACAGGAAAGAGGGTGGATGTTAGGGTTTTAAAAGGGAAGACCTGGAAGTGATGCATATCATTTCTGCTGGCATTCTATTGGCTAGGAAGAGCTCAGGCACATGGTCAGACTGGAATTGAAAGGGACTAAGACATATACCTTACTCATGCAGTAACAGAGGAGAAAAGGGCATCTGTTTCATGAGCAGGTAGGGAAGCTTTTCAATAGAGTTTCCTCAAGTTTATTCATGTTTAGGTTTTGTTTTTTTTTTCCCCAAATACCAGCACCTCTTACTCAAGGATTTGGCAATGATACACATCCTTATCATTCTTTTCTCCCATTACTACTTGTCCATTTCAAATAATAATATTATTAATAATCATATCTGTTATGTTACTTTTATATCTATGATTTTATAAAGCCTGAACATATTCTCTCGGAGAAAGGATTATCTCAATTTTATAGAAGAAGAAACTGAGATCAAGAGAGTTACAAAATAATCTAAGAAGTTAAGCAAAGATTAAGATGCTATTTTCCAAGCAGTCCTAGTGTTAGATATCATTTTATGTAAAAATGAGATGGTGGATGATTTTTTATGCTGATTTTTATGTTGTATTTCATATACATGCAAATATGATACTTACTATTGAAAAAAGTATGTGCCTTTGAATACATATATTTTAAATTTTTTATTATATTTATTTTTTATATAATAATAAATTTTTATTTTTATATAATAAATAAAATTTACTTTTAAATAATAATAAAATTATTATTTATTATATAATAAATAAAATTTATTTTTTATATAATTTATATATATATCATTATTTATTTATTTATATAATAAATAAAATTTTTTTATATAATATCTTTTTGTTATTTTAGTCTTGATAGACATGAAAATCTTTGTTTTATTTTTAAGTTTATGAATGTTCTTGACAAGATGCTTCAGAGTAATTTACTGAAAACCATTACAGGTGACAATTCTACTTCCACAGAAAAAATCACTTTACATTTTGAAAGACAGAACTCGAACTTTGGGTGTCAATTTTGCAAAGGATATGACATCGTTTTCATAATTTTATTTTAAATATCTTAATAAAGTAGACTATCTTTATTTCAATTTTTGGTATTCAAGTAAAGCATTTTCAGTTAAAACTAGCATAGCTTTTCTCATTGGGTAATTTTAAAGTACATTTTCTGGTCATAATTATGCCTTTCAACTACCCAATATTAAGGCTGAAATAAAATATGACATTTTAAGTCATGCAAATTTTTCAGTTATACCAGGACAAAAGACTAAAAATACGAACAGGAACTATCCCTGATATATTTGACATTTAAATATTTAGCAGGTTTTCCCTTCTTGAACTGAGATAATTATTTCTGAAATCGTACTGGAGATATTTTAAATAGAATATTCTAAACTCTGACTAAATTTGACATCTCTAATTGAGATACTTATTTTTATGTTTTAGTTTTTTGACATGAGAATATTGACTAATTTATACTTGCTTAAATATCTTTATGGAATTATATATTTCTTCTCTGGAAAAATTAGGAGCCCAAACTTGTGAAGTGTAGATCACTCTCTGATGTTTTATATGCTAATTTTAACTTTGCCTTCCTTTACTTCTCCGATCCTTATTTCTCTACTTCTATTTTATTTTGTTTTTCACCTTATATTACATGTATATTTTATAAGCTGCCACAAATTTTTTATAAGAAGTACATATTTATGTACCAGTTTCTTGAAGCAAACACAAAATGATAAATCATAGTCATTAATATTCTCTGCTTACCCTGTGTGGGAAGCTCTCAGTATTTTGCTAAAAGATGAATAATTCCAGAAACTGACTTAAGATATTAATGCAAACATGCTAAGTCAGTTTGTTAATCATTAAAAGTAAATATTTGGATGAAGGTGTACTATAAAATAGATGCCCTTCAGGTGCCATCAACTCATTGATTGTGTAACCCAGAGTTTTATTTATTTATTTTTATCAACATTTTATTTTGAGATAATGATCGATTTGCATGCAGTTATGCAAAATAAAACAAAAACATC
Organism: Symphalangus syndactylus; assembly: GCF_028878055.3. NCBI lineage: Eukaryota > Metazoa > Chordata > Mammalia > Primates > Hylobatidae > Symphalangus > Symphalangus syndactylus. Next base: position 153,456,539 of record NC_072426.2, on the reverse strand, counting down.
CCCCTGCTTTACCTGGTTTTCTGCAGTGATAACATCTTTCAAAACTCTGGTACAATATCATAACCAGGACATTGACATTGTTAAACCAGAGATACAGAACATTTTCATTACCATGAGGATCCCCCATATTCGTTTTCTAGAGCTGTCCTAACCCCTAACCAACGACCACAGGCTGGACAGCTTAAAACAACAGATACTTATTCCCTCACCATTCTGGAGGCCAGAAGCCTAAAATCAAAGTAGCAGCAGTGCTGCATTCCCTTCCAAGGTTTAGAAGGGAATCCTTCCTGGCCTAGTCCAGCTATTGCCTTGCCTATTTTGCTGGCTTCAGGTGTTCCTGGACCTGTGGCTGTAAAACTTCAATCTCTGCCTCTGTCTTCACATGGCCTTCTCTCATCTCTTCAGTTTATTACAGGGACACTTTTATTGGATTTAGGGTCCGCCCAAATAATCCAGGATGATGTCATCTTGAGATCTTTAATGACATCTGCAAAGCCCCTTTTTCCACATATGGTCATATTCATAGGCTCCAGGCATTAGGAGTTACTATGCTTTATTAGTGTGGGCGGGGAATACAGTCGAACCCACTCATTTTACCCTTTTATGGCCATACCCACTTTCTTCACCTCATCCCCTCCTTAATTCCTGGAAATCATTAATATCTTTTCCATTTGGTAATTTTGTCGTTTCAAGAATGTGACTTAAGTGGAATCATGAAGCTTTTTGGTATTGATTTCTGTCAGCAGGCATCATTCTCTGGAGAATCACCCAGGTTGTTGCACATATCAGTAATTCATTCCCTTTGATCACTGAATAGTATACCATTGTATAGAGGTACCGCAGTGCAGTCTGTTTAACCCTTCACCTGTTAAAGGATGTCTGTCTGGATAGTTTTTAGTTTGTGGATATTATGAATTAACCTATGATAAACATTTGTTTACTCATTTTTGTGTCAACATAAGTCTATATTTCTCTGAAATAAAAGGCCAGGAGTTCAATTTTTGGGTTTTAATGCAAGTTTACTTTTTTTTTAAAGAAACTGCAAAACTATTTTCCAGAATGTATCTACCGTTTTATCTTTCACCAGCATTGTGTGAGTGATCCAGTTCCTTTGCAGCCTCACCAGGATTTAGTGTTTTACTGTCTTTGACTTCAGTTTTTATGAAAGATATGTAGTGATATCTCATTACGGTTTTAATATTAATTATCCAAATGGCAAATAATTTTGAGTATTTTTCATGTGTTTTTTTGCCTTATGTATTTCATTTTCTGTGAAATTTCTTCATATCTTTTGCCTATTCTCTCTTTGTTTTTGTTACTGTTAGGTTCTGTTTCTTGAGACAAAATCTCTCTCTGTCACCCAGGCTGGAGTATGATGGCACGATCTCAGCTCACTACAACCTTCGTCTCCAGGGTTCAAGCGATTCTACTGCGTCTGCCTCCCAAGTATTAATTTAAATAATCAATTAACTAATTAACCATTTCCCGCTAGTTTTTGTATTTTTAGTAGAGACAGGGTTTCACCATGTTGGCCAGGCTGGTCTTGAACTCCTGACCTCAAGTGATCTGCCTGCTTCAGCCTCCCAAAATGCTGGGATTACAGGCATGAACCACTGCAACCAGCTACTACTGAGTTTTGAGAGTTGAAAAAATAGACCTAGATGTTAGTCCTTTTACATGTATGTAGATTTCAAATATTTTAGCTGCCCAGTAACTGATCTGTTACCCTCTTTACAGAGGTTTTTTTTTTGTTTTTTTTTTTTGCAAAGTAAACATTTTGATGAAATCCAATTAACTAATTTTTTCTTTGAGAGACCATGATTTTGATACCAAGGCAAGGAACTCTTTGTTTAGCCCTAGACACTGGAAATTTTCTCCTATATTTATTCTAAAAGTTTTACAGTTGTTTTACATTTATGTCTCCGTGTGGCCTTTCTTGAGTTAATTGTTTCATAAGATGTAAGCCTTACATTAAGATACTGTTTATTTGGTCTATAGAGTTTGATGGCTCCAGTACCATTTGGTGAAATGCTTTTGCATCTTCTTCAGTGATTAGGTGAGTTTATTTGTGTGTGTCTATTTCTGGGCTTTCTGTTCTGTCCATTGGCCTATGTTTCTATCTCTCCACCAACACCAAACATTCTTAATGAACACAGATGTAAAGTAAGTTTTGATACTGGGTATTCAGATTCCACCTACTTTGTTATTCCTTGTAAAGTTTACTGTAGCTATCCTAGGACCTATGCCTTTCCAGATAAATTTTATAACAATCTTTTCTATACCTACAAAACATTTTGCTGAGATTTTGATCAGAATTGCATTAAACCTCCAGTATAAATTTAGAAAGAATTGACTACTTACTAAGTTTACTCTTTCAATTCAAGAAACTAAGTTTAGTCTCTGTTCATTGGATCTTATTTGATTTCTTTTAGCAGTGGAGTGTAGTTTCAATTTATACCTAAATATTTCATTTCATTTTTAGTGATTATAAATGATATCACATTCTTTGGTTCATTTCCCATGCATTCATTGTGAATATATAGGAATATAACTTTTTAATATACATCTTGTATTCTGTAAACTTGCTGAACTTACTGCTTTTAGGAATATTTTTGTAGATTCCTTGAGATTTTCCATGCAAACAACCAAGCCATCTGCAGGCAGGGACATTTATTTCTTCCTTTCTGCTTTGTATTTGTTGTTATTATTATTATTTGCCCTACTGCACTGGTTAGAATTTCAAGCACTGTTAGATAAGCTGGTGAGAGCAGACATTTTTGCCTTGCTCCTGACCTTAGAGAAAAAGTATTCTGTCTGTCATCATTATGAAAATACCCACAGGTTTTGTGGATGTTCTTTATCAGGTTGAGAAATATCCCTCTCTATTTCTAGTTTTCTGAGAGTTTTATTATAAATGGGTTTTGAATATTTAAAATGCATTTTATGCATCAATTGTATGATCATGTGATTTTTCTCCTAACTGGAAAATTAGAAGATTTTTGTTAATTCTGTTAATATGGGAGTCTACACTGTTTGATTTTTGAATACTGAACTTGCCTTGTTTCCTTAGAATAGAAGATGCTTGGTTATAATATATAATTCTTTTGATATACTGCTGAATTTTATTTCAATTTACTAATATTTTCTTAAATATTTTCTGTCTATATTTTTGAGGGTTATTGATATGTTGCTTTCTCTTTATTTCCTTATATTTTCTTTTTTACTGTTTTATTCTGGTTTTGATATTAATCAAAACCAGAGTAACACTAGCTTTCTAAAGTCTAACAAAAAGTGTTCCCTCCTCCTCCATAATCTGGATTCTTTAGAAATGATGTTAATTCTTCTTTAAATAATTTCTCCAGTGAAACCATCTGGGCCCAGAGATTTCATTTTGGCAATGTCTAATTATGAATTCAGTTTCCTTACTACTTAAAAGGCTATCCCAATTAGCAATTTATGTTGAGTCAATTGTGGTAGCTTTTTTTTTTTTTTAAAGAAAGTGGTCCATTTCATGTAAGGTATCAAATCTATGTGTCTAGAGTTGTTCAGTGTAATCTCTCATCATCCTTTTGATGATTGCAGGATATACAGAAGCATCTTTGGTGCCATTCTACATGCTGGTAATTCATGTCTTTCTCTTTTATTTTTCATCATTCATGTTAATTTTGTTAATCTTTCAAAGAGCTAGCTTTTTTATTCATTGATTTTTTATATTCCCTGTTTTGCTGGTTTCAATTTCATTTGTTTCTGCTCTTAACTGTCTTATAACTGTATCATTTTTTTCTTTCTGATGTTTTAAAATTACTTTTCTAGATTCTTGGGATGCAAACTATGATAGCTGATTTGAGATTTTTTTCTTTTCTAATTACACATTTAGTGCAAAAATTCCTTTAGCACTGCTTTATCTGTGTCTTGTAACTTTTAATATGCATTATTTTCTATTTATTTTATTTTCCTTGATCTTTCCCCTTTGATAGTGAGATTACTTAAAAGATTGTTGCTTAGTTTCAATGTGTTGGGCGATTTTCCTGTGGTTCTCAGAATTACATTATTTATACATAACTCATTAACACTCCAGTAATATCATTTCATCAGTTCAAATGAAGTAGGGAAAACTTACTTCTTTTATGCTCCTCTCTTCTTCCCCATTTATAATATGTCATAAATATTTCATCTGCATTCATATAGAACCACATGAGGTAGTGTTATAACTTTTACTTCAAACATCAAACCTACTCTCTTAAAGTCAAGAGGAGATGGAAAGCCTATAATATTTACCCGTATTTGTTTTAATCATATGATTTCTTCCTTCCTGATGTTCCAAGATTCCCTTTTCTATTTTTTCCTTTCTGTTTAGAGAACTTCCTTCAGTCATTATTTTAGGGTATGTCTGCTGGTAACAAATATTCTTAATTATATATCATCTGAGAATGTCTTGATCTTCCCTTAATTTCTGAATGACATTTTCAAGGCTATAGGATTTGGTGTTGACAGTTCCTTTCCTCCAGCATGTGAAAAATATTGTGTCCTATTAATTTGGCTTCCATTGTTCCAGATCAGAAATTTACTGTGATTATGAATTTCTCCTGTAAGTAAGGTGTCATTTTTTCTTTGGCTACTTTCAAGATTTTTCTTTGTCTTTAGATTTCAGAAGTTAATTGTTTGATGTGGATTTCTTTGCATTTATTTTGTTGAAGGTTTGCTCAGCTTCTTGATTCTGTAGTTTCCTATATCTAGCCAAACCTATCATTATTTTTTAAGTCATTATTTTTCAAGTAACTTTTTCACCTTTGCACCCTTCCTCCTCTCCTTTAGGGACTCTGGTTGCATGTTTTTTTTTTCTAATATCTTTTTTTCTTTGAGACTGAGTCACACTCTGTCACCCGGGGTTGGAGTGCAGTGGCGTGATCTTGGCTCACTGCAACCTCTGCCTCCCGGGTTCAAGCAATTCTCCTGCCTCAGTCTCCTGAGTAGTTGGGATTACAGGTGCCCAACACTATGCCCAGCTAATTTTTTTTTTTTGTATTTTTAGTAGAGACGGGGGTCTCACCATGTTGGCCAGGCTGATCTTGAACTCCTGACCTAGTGATTTGCCCTCCTGGGCCTCCCAAATTGCTAGGATTACAGGCAATTACAGGCACGAGCCATCGCACCTGGCCTTTTTCTAATATCTTTTGTTATAGTCCCTTAGATCTCTGATGCTCTGTCATTTTTGCTATTGTTTTCCAGCTATCTTTTCTCTGTTGTTCAGACTGGATAAATTTTCTTATTCTATCTTCCAGTTTCCTGATCTTTTACTCTATCTCCTCCATTATGCTGTTGAGTCCAAACACTAAACTTTCATATTGATTATTAATTTTTAAATATTCAAATTTCCCCTTTGTTCTTTATATCTCTTTGCTGGCACTTTCTATTTGTAAGTGCTCCTTGAAACATTTTATAATGGCTGCCTCGCAACATTTGTAGGTAATTCTATATCTGTTATCACACATTTATAATTGCCGACTGTCCTTTTCATTCAGCTTATATGTTTGTTTGTTTTGAGACAGAGTCTCACTCTGTCACCCAGGCTGGAGTGTGGTGGCACAATCATGGCTCACTGCAGCCTCAACCTCCCAGACTCAAGTGATTCTCCTGCCTCAGACTCCAGAGCGGCTGTAACTACAGGCATGCGCCACCACACCTGGCTAGCTTTTTAAAAATTTTAAGTACAGATGAGGTCTTGCTATGTTGCCCAGGCTAGTCTTGAACTCCTGAGCTCAAGTGATCCTCCTGCCTTGGCCTCCCAAAGTGCTAGAGTTACAGGTGTGACCTACCATGCCTGGCTCATTTGGTTTTAGGTCTTCCTGGATCTTGGTATGGCAAGCGATTTTCAATTTAAAAGTGGACATTTCCAATCATGTGATGAAGCCTGTATTTAAACCGTGCATTTTAGCTGGCATGATCTGACTCCACTCTGACAGAATGGGAGGGTGCCACTTCATTGCTGTCTGGTGGAGTGAGACATCCAGATCCCCTGTGGCCAGTCGACATGGCCAGTCTATGGGACTCTCCACCAGGCTCTGCTGACTCCATCATAATAGGCAAGGTGGTGGAGAGGGGCTTGTTCTTGTGCAGTGAGGATGCAGCACTAGGATCCTCACGTCACATAAACTGACACTATGGCCGGGAGTGAGGGGAAAGGGAATGGGGATTTCTTACAGCTAGAGAAGATGAAAATCAAGGTTTCTTATTTGGCTCTCTCTCACACCAACCAACACAGCAGGTTTGGGGAGCACATCATTATGGCCTCAAGAGGAAGAAACTTCGTGCCCCCAATTGATAAGTATTGTGGGGGTGAGAGTGGGGCCACAGTTTTTTTCTGTGGCATTTGCTGGAGTTGATGGGTTATTGTCTAGAAGTATGATGTCTTTCTAGGCAGGCCCGTTCCTCATCCTTTGGCTAGAAAGAGCAGGCTTTTGTTGGGGTGTGGTTTTCTCTGTGCTGTTGGTATCTCCAGGTTGTTGAATTCTTCAGCAATAAGGCTCAGATATGTGAGATTAAAGGAAGATCCAGGAAATTCACCACTGAGTTCTTCCTAGGGTTCCAAACCCACTGGCTGGTCCAATTTCTCTCTCTCTTTCAAAATCTTCTTATTGTTGTTTTTTATATGATGTCTAGGGTTTTCAGTCCTTGTTAGAAGGAAATATAGAGAAAACATATATATTTCCTCCATCTTGCTGTAAGTAAAAGTCCGCTTATATTTATTTTTAAAATTAGATTGAGAGAGCTCATTTTAAAATAAAGGCTAATTTGCTATATCCAGTATCTCTAATGAAACATATGAGCTTAGTTCCTCCATTTTTTGAGTTGTTTTTATTAGAAACATCTGCGTTATCTGTTAGAGCTTTCATTTAATATCAAACATTTATGTTTTTTCATTGGTAAATTAAACTTTTTAAAATAAAAATCCTTAGAAAATTACTTAAAGGCTATTATTATCACTTACGAAGAGTAGGTTGTATTGGAAAATCCACAGACATTTTACTTACATTTTTTATCTCTAAGGAATTGTACAATGATAATAAATCTAGAATATTTTTTGTTTCTGTATTAAGAATCCATGTTCAATTAAATATAAAGCATTATTTTATATAAGATAAATGTATGCCATGTTCTCTTTGCTTAATGAATATGTCGTATTATCCATAATTCTATCTTGTTTTGCAAGTACATCATATATACTATACTTCTTATTGGTGTATTAGCCATTATTTCTTTCATTTTATACTATTTTCATAGTGTAGAAAGGTTCAAATTATGTTCAGAAATGCTCAAATTAAATAGCCATTCTGACTACAGTGCTTTGCCTGCTAAGTTTCTAGATTTAGTTATGGATTGTTTATTTCTCTTGATAGAAGCAAAATTTCATGCAACCCCTAAGAGAAAAGATCAGAAACTATTTCAGAGTTATTATTACACAATGCAGAGGTTGTACAGAGAGTCATCTCTCAGCCTTGTTTAGATGATTGGGAGTGAGGATCAAAAAGATGGGCCAATGGGTCTTGCAGTGTCTAGCATGCCTTATGATGAAAGAGCATTAGACTCTGCAAGAGTCTAGTTTAGGGTCTGTCTCCACAGAACCTTGGTTTTCTGTGATAGAGAAAATCTTTTAATTTCCCATTAGTTTTTAAAATAGCTATCATCCCCACTGTCCCTCGATGCCAGTCTCTCTCTCTTCTCTACATTCCAGTCTATTGCCTTATTTCTCCTTGTATATTGACCCACTCCATTCTTAGTTTTTATTATCCTTTGAAAATACATCCACTTTGTCCAAGTTTGTTATATTTATATATCAAGAGAAAATAACCCAATAAAACAATTTGATGCAAACATTTCAGTAACAGGTTAGCAGTCTAGTTTCCAAAGATATATAGTAAGTATTCACTCTGAAATCCCTCCATTGAAGCCTTGTTTCTTAAACTGTAAAATGCAATCAGCTTTCATTTAAAAGACGGTATCACTATATTTTCTGTCAACATATTTTGGTATAGATTCTTACAGAAGAGACACATGTAAAATTTCTAACTTGACATAGTTGGTACCACAAATGGCCTGGGCTTCAGAAACACTGTGTGTGTGTGTGTGTGTGAGCGTGTGTGTGTGTGTGTGTGTGTGCTCTTTAAACTTCCTATGGGAAAAAAAAAGGAAGTATACAAAAGATAAACTTTTAGCCAACTAAGTTTTGACACTGAAATAGTCTCACGTGCTTTGTTCTTGGAATAATTTTGGTGTAAAACTTACAATTGTTTGGAAGAAAATTGCAAAAGAAATATGGATTTTATAGATAGCAGATTGTTCAATTTTTAATAAATAAAACCTAGAATTGTTAGTTATAATAAATATTCCATTTACAAAAATTGATACTCTTTAAGCACAAAAACCTCAACAGATGAATACACCATAGAACTTAACAGAGAGTATTGAGACTGGAGTTGGTAAGCATAATTTTATCTAAATGAATATATAAAAATGGAGAAGTGGCTAATAAACACATGGAAAGTGTTCAGCTTAACTATTAACTGAAGAAATTAAAATTAAAATAAGAAAAAGATTAAATTTTCACTCATCAGATTTCATAGTCAAACTTTAACAAAAATTTCTTAATATAGGCACTTACAAGCAATGCAAAGATTGAATGAAATACACACCAAAATTTTTTTCTCTAATGTAATTTCTCAACTCATACCAAATACCTTCAAATAAAGAGTTCATAAGATGTGAAATAAACCACGTCTAGGAATACATCCTAAGGATATATCAAATTTGGACAAGGTTTTATTCTCAAAGAAGTTTAATGTCAATTATTCTTTATATCTGTGGAATTGAAATTAATATATGTGTTCAAGACTATCAATTTGAAGTTAAGTACAGTACATGGCATGATAAACTATTATCTGGCCATTAAAAAAATACTTTTTAATGACGTGAGAAAATAATTACCATACAATATTAAATTTAAAAGTACACAATCAATCATGCATGCCAAAATGCTTAAAAATTGCTTATCTTTGGCAAGTCAGTCAGTGATAACTTGCATTTCCTTCTCTACCCCTTCCTATAATGTTTAAATTCACTTGAATGCAAAGAAATTGCATTCATAACATACACTAATCTTGAGGATACTACAAACGATCCTTTTTTATTGTGTGTGGAAATAAACTCTTCTAATGGCAGAATAGACTGAAAGCTGAACTTATATACTTAATCTGAAGTAAGTATATGCAACATAAAATAACTTATATGAAAAAGAATGGGAAGGAAGCAAGTGCCAGGAATCTGCAGCTGGATTTGAACTAGACTTAGAAATGTTTTAGAAGTGGAGACAATCCATTGAAAAAGAATTCCAAATAAATGATAACATTTTTGTGTGATGTAGACTGAGTTTTCCAAGCACTGGAACTTGACCCGTCTTGAGGAATCCCTGCTGTGGAGGTTTGATCTCCTCCTTGCAGGGATCTGGGGCTCCCGGCGGTGCTATAGCAGCACTCTGTGGGGAGAGCTGCTGGAAGCCCAGGGAAGGGTATAAAAGCTCACAACACTTCACCTAGCAAAGGATAACTCAATCAAAGAGATGAGAAGAACAGAGTGTTGGTTTTGTTTTGTGTTCTTTTTTCTTCCCAAAACACGTTAGCTGACAGGGCAGACTTAGAGAAAAGAGTAGCATTATGTGAAACAATAAATTCAGAGCTGCTTGGAAAGCTTTTTTAAAAGCCATAAAAGGACACGAACAGACACTTCTCAAAAGAAGACATTTATGCAGCCAAAAAACACATGAAAAAATGCTCATCATCACTGGCCATCAGAGAAATGCAAATCAAAACCACAACGAGATACCATCTCACACCGGTTAGAATGGCAATCATTAAAAAGTCAGGAAACAACAGGTGCTGGAGAGGATGTGGAGAAATAGGAACACTTTTACACTGTTGGTGGGACTGTAAACTAGTTCAACCATTGTGGAAATCAGTGTGGCGATTCCTCAGGGATCTAGAACTAGAAATACCATTTGACCCAGCCATCCCATTACTGGGTATATGCCCAAAGGACTATAAATCATGCTGCTATAAAGACACATGCACACATATGTTTATTGCGGCACTATTCACAATAGCAAAGACTTGGAATCAACCCAAATGTCCAACAACGATAGACTGGATTAAGAAAATGTGGTACATATACACCATGGAATACTATGCAGCCATAAAAAATGATGAGTTCATGTCCTTTGTAGGGACATGGATGAAACTGGAAACCATCATTCTCAGCAAACTATCGCAAGGACAAAAAACCAAACACCGCGTGTTCTCACTCATAGGTGGGAATTGAACAATGAGAACATATGGACACAGGAAGGGGAACATCACACTCCGGGGCCTGTTGTGAGGTGGGGGGAGGGGGGAGGGATAGCATTAGGAGATATACCTAATGCTAAATGACAAGTTAATGGGTGCAGCACAACAACATGGCACATGGATACATATGTAACAAACCTGCACATTGTGCACATGTACCCTAAAACTTAAAGTATAGTAATAAAAAAAGAATAGAAAATAAGAGCAGTGACAAATGAGTGAACTAGATGAAATAAACTGACAAAAGTAAAAAAAAAAAAAAAAAGCCATAAAAATGCCTTCCTAATATTTTTAATGCCAAAATTCGGAAGATGAAGAAGATAACAAAAAGGAAAATATTTTTATTTAAGTTATATATATACATATTTTAAATTAATATAGTGTATGATGTGGCTTTTTAAAAATTAATTTGCCTGAAAAGTTTTCTTTCGCCATGTTTTATTTACAATATAATTCCTCTCTCTACTCAGTGATTTTTTTTTCTCTCTGTCCATCTACAACAGAGAAAAAAGGACATGTATTTTAATATCTACCTGAATCTTTGATTTTGGACCCATTTCAGATATGTTTATGAATATTTTATTTATTTTTACTTTGCAACTTTGGAGAATGTCGAATTTAAATATTCTTTTTGTCATTGTCTATATTAGGAAACCGAAAAAGGACAAGCCAGCTGGAGGTAACCCTGGGGTTTTAAAGCATTTTCTTGTCATTAAAGCCAATTCATACAAACAGATAATCAACAAAATTAAACTAAAATAATTTTAACATAATTTTCAAGATGTAAAATGTTACCATAAAATCTATCCTATAAGATATAAACTTCTGAAATACCAAGAAATATCTAGCATTATATTCATTTCAATAATAACAGAAAACAAACATAAGACAATTTCTACTGAAAACATCTGCTGTGAAGCCTTGCATTTTGGGAGGCAAAGGCGAGGGGATCGCTTAAACCCAGGCGATCAAGTGCAGCCTGGGCAAAATTTTTAAAAATTTTTTAAAAATTTGAAAAATTAGCCAAGCATAATCTCATCTACTTGGGAGGCTGAGGTGGGAGGATCCCTTCAGCCCAGGGGATTGAGGCTGGAGTGACCCAAGATCCTACCACTGCACTCCAGCCTGGGTGACAGAACTGGACCCTGTCTCAAAACAAACAAACAAAATCTGCTGTGTCCCTTGTATTTGTAAACCCAGTAACTATTCCACCACTGGTTCCAAAGAGGCAGCTTCTGCTGAGCTGTGTGCTTTCTCAGGGGAGTAAGCCAAGGCCGCCCCCACAAGCATTATCCCCGGGGTCTTACTCCTTCCTTCACAAGGGAGGTGGGTGACTCATTCCATCTGATAAGATTGTGAGGAAGATCTTTTCTAAGCACGGTCTGCCTTTCTGTTTTCTGGGAGGGTTATCTCCCTTCTTCCCGCCCTCACTCTTTCTTTCTTTCTTTTTTTTTTTGAGACGGAGTCTTGCTCTGTCGCCCAGGCTGGAGTGCAGTGGCGCAATCTCGGCTCACTGCAAGCTCCGCCTCCCGGGTTCACGCCATTCTCCTGCCTCAGCCTCTCCGAGTAGCTGGGACTACAGGCGCCTGCCACCACGCCCGGCTAATTTTTTGTATTTTTAGTAGAGACAGGGTTTCACCGTGGTCTCCATCTCCTGACCTCGTGATCTGCCCGCCTCGGCCTCCCAAAGTGCTGGGATTACAAGCGTGAGCCACCGCGCCCGGCCCGCCCTCACTCTTTCCAGCATTAAACCTGCATACTCCCAAGCACAGGGAGCTTCTTCTCAGAAGGCCTAGTTTTAATGCTGTCCAGCAGGCCCTAATGGCTGAAAGGCCCACATCTTGGCTTCTCTGTTCAGTCAATAACCAAATAGTGAAATAGGCTCCTGTTTTCATAGGGCTGGCTGGGTAAATGTCTTTATGGTGGAAACAGCCTTCTCTCCAGTCTAATCCGCTAAATAAAATAGAGAATACTCAGTTAAATTCAAATTTTAGATAAACAGTGACAAATTTTAATATAAATATCTCAAATATTGCATGTGATATACTAAGAAGGTATACTTGTTTATCTAAAATTCAAATTTAAATTTGTGTTTAGTATTTTTACTTATTAAACCTGACAGCCCTGTTCTAGGCAGCCTTCAGAATCTAGATTTGGGATAGTAAAAAAGAAGAGGGTACCTAAGTAATATTCTATGAGACTATTCGATGTCAAAATTTTGTCGTCTAAAAGTTTATCTTATATGCTTCCAATTTTCCACAAAAAGTTTAAAACACAGAGATACACAATGTATATCAATGTGTGTCTGTTAGATCAGAAACTAATTCAGAGCTATTACTGGCGAATGGAGAGCCCGTCCAGAGAATCATCCCTCCTCGTTATTGAGATGATTGGGAGTGGGGATGAGAAAGATGGGCCAATAGGTAGTGTAGTGTGTACTATGGCTCATGATTAAAGAACGTTGTACTGTGCAGGATCCCAGTTTAGTGTTTGGCTCCTCAGAGCTTTGATTTTCCAGGATAGAAAAATCTCCATTGATTTCCCATTATTTTTTAAAATACATGTTATTGACCAGGGACAGTGGCTCACGCCTGCAATCTCAGCACTTTGGGAGGCCGAGGCGGGTGGATCACCCGAAGTTGGGAGTTTGAAACCAGACTGGCCAACATGAGGAAACCCCATCTCTACTAAAAAATACAAAAAATTAGTGGGCGTTGTGGTGGAGTCCTGTAATCCCAGCTACTTGGGAGGCTGAGGCAGGAGAATCGCTTGAACCTGGGAGGCAGAAGTTGCAGTGAGCCGAGATGGTGCCACTGCGCTCCAGCCTGGACAACAAGAGCGAAACTGTCTCAAAACAAAGAAACAAAGAAATAAGCAAACAAGGCCGGGCGCGGTGGCTCACGCTTGTAATCCCAGCACTTTGGGAGGCCGAGGCAGGCGGATCACGAGGTCAGGAGATCGAGACCACGGTGAAACCACGTCTCTACTAAAAATACAAAAAATTAGCCGGGCGTGGTGGCGGGCGCCTGTAGTCCCAGCTACTCGGAGAGGCTGAGGCAGGAGAATGGCGTGAACCCGGGAGGCGGAGCTTGGAGTGAGCCGAGATTGCGCCACTGCACTCCAGCCTGGGCGACAGAGCGAGACTCTGTCTCAAAAAAAAAAAAAAAGAAATAAGCAAACAAAAAATGTTTTTTCTCTCTCTCCTTCTATTCTAGTCTCTCTCTTCTCTGTTTTAGGCTATTGCCTTATTTCTCATTAGATATTGACCCACTTAATTCCCAGCTTTTATTATCCTTTAAAAATGTGTCCACTTTGTCCAATCTTGCTATTTTTATATACCAAGATGAAATAATCTGAAAAACAATTTGATGCATACGTGTCAGTAATGGTTTAGCAGTCTAGTTTCGAAAGATATATGGTAAGTGTTCACTCTGAAATCCCTACATTGAAGTTGTGTTTCTTAAACTATGAGATAAATGCAATCAGCATTAATTTAAGAGAATATATCAGCATATTTTCTGTCAATGTATTTTAGTACAGATCCTTATAAAAGACGAAAATGTAAAAATCCTACCTTGGTATAGGTGGTGCCAGAATTGGCCTAGGCTTCAGAAGCAGTTATTGTGTATCTCTGTGTTTTAAACTTCTTGTGGAAAATTTGAAGCATATACAAGATAAAATTTTAGGCAACAAAATTTTGACATCAAATAGTCTCATGTGCTTTGTTCTCAGCATAATTTTGGTGCAAAACTTGTAATTTTTTGGAAGATAATCTATATTTTGGGTCAACAAATCTGATCCTGCATTTCAGTCACCATCTAAATTTATTAATTATACTGTTTACAACTCAGAGGTGAAGAAGGCAGAATATCTTACTAAATGTTTTATATAGTAATCTAAATATATCATCCCAATCATCCTATTGGACAATTACTTTTTTTTTTTGAGATGGAGTCTCCCTCTGTCGCCCAGGCTGGAGTGTAGTGGCGCGACCTCGGCTCACTGCAACATCTGCCCTCCGACTTCATGCAATTCTCCTGCCTCAACCTCCCGAGTAGCTGGGACTACAGGCGCCTGCCACTGTCCCCGGCTAACTTTTTTGTATTTTTAGTAGAGACAGGGTTTCACCATCTTGGCCAGGCTGGTCTTGAACTCCTGACCTCCTGATCCACCCTCTTTGGCCTCCCAAAGTGCTGGGATTACAGGCGTGAGCCACCATGTCTGGCCAACAGTTACTCTTTTAACCACATTCTAAAGATGAGAATACTACAGAGTGGACATTTTAGTTTTTCATAAGACCGACAGCTAATACTGGCAAGACTGACCTCCATACTAATTCTCCTTGACTCTAGAAGATACACCATGTTATGCTGATAAGAAGTGTGTATGCAAGAAAATTAGAGAACAATAAAAATGTATCCCTCTGTGAATGGATTATCTATTGGATTTTCTTATTGTTTCATGGTGTGTGAATGAATCAATTCATATTCACTGAAAAATGACCCCCTAGAGATGAAATACTCTTCCATATAAATTTAAGGGAGCTAACTAAATCACTCAGCTGTCAGAAGTAGTAAAACATTATTCGTTTTTTAGTGTTCCTAAAAATCATTGTTAAAACTGATGAGCCTTAGTTTTTATCCACAAAGATTATGCTATAGTAGTCGGAATTGGCCCAGGGATCAAGCGTTCAGCAGTCTTTCCAGTTGGCTAAGACACATATGTGATCCTCCAACCATACTTTGAGACGCAATGAATTAATTGGCTCAGTAAGTCTAGTTTTACATTCTAGGAAGGTTACACATCAGGAACATTTGCTCAGTAAGCAGAAATGAATTACATACTATCCTAAATGAGTTTCGATGCTCATTTAAACAAGAATGAATTCCTAAAATTTTATTAGTTGCTTTTGTTAAATTCATCCTTTTCAAACTTTCTGTGCATGAAAATCTCTTGGAGAGCTTGTAAAAACACAAATTCCTGGGCCTTATCCCCAGAGATGCTGGCTCAGTAGGCCTGATGTGTGGCTCAAAAATTTCCATTTGCAGCAAGCTTCTAGGCAATGCAGATGCTACCAGCAAGACTTTCAGCACCACTGTGTTGGTTAATATTGTTAGAGGCAGATTTAAAAGATCATCATACCTCTAAAACATGTGGTTATAGAACTCTTCACAGGTAAAAAGGAGGTTTACGGTGAACTTTAAGGATGGTAGAAGGACAATAGGTATTCACAAATAAAATTAAAAGTAAAATTTGCAGAAAGTCAAATTCATAATACAAATTTTGGAAAGTAATTGATTTACTTTCCAACTACATACTGTATTAATAGTATGGTACGGTTCGAGTGCGTTCTAAAGCAAACATTTGACTATGCACACATCAAAAACACTAAGAGGACAAGTGTTGTGGCTCATGCCTGTAATCCCAGCACTTTAGGAGGCTGAGGTGGGTGAATTGCTTGAGCCCAAGAGTTTGAGACCAACCGGGACAACTTGGTGAGACCCTGCCCTTACAAAGAGTACAAAAATTAGCCAGGCATGGTGGCATGCACCTGAGGTCCCAGCTACTCGGCTAATTGGAAGGCTGGGGTGGGAGGATCACTTGAGCCTGGGAGGCGGAAGTTGTAGTGAGCCAAGATTGCACCACTGCACTCCAGCCTGGGCAACACAGTAAGATCTTGTCTCAAAGAAAAACAAAACAAACAAACAAAAAAAACACTAAGAATTCATAGAATCTGTTAAGGGCAACCAAAATATAGAGAAGTGACTTCTCTTGAGATGCAAATTAAAGAGAATTATTTTTATATCATTTAATCTTTATTTCAGTAGTTATCTCAGTTGTGTTTCTCCTTTGTGAAGTAGAAAAATGGATTTTTTCAAACTGTGTAATTACACCAGATGCTAAATTTCCTGAGAGGTTCAAGGCATCCAGCACTCTCCAAAGCACTTCACATGATCAATTTTCTGAGATTGTATCCTTAAGAGACAGGTGTTTATGTTTTCATTTTAAAGGTAAGATTTAGGCAGCTCACGTTCTTAGTCAAAAGTCACAATGCTATAAAGGGACAGAGACACCAGCATACCTGGTGTTGCCATCACATTTCAAAGTCCTGTAGTTGTAGAGATTAAGATAATAGAATATACCAAGGTAAAAGTGAAGAAGACACCAAACAAAGTAGTCACGAAGGGACTGACTGCTGCCATTCTTGCGCCTTTTGTTTGTTGTTTGTCTTTCCCCAAATATTAGAAAATACTGTGGTGTCCATTTCAGCACCAAAGACCTCCTTCTTACATTAATATCAAAGTGTCATTTGTTTCAAGGCCTGGTGCAGTGGCTCACGCCTGTACTCCCAACATTTTGGGAGGCCGAGGCAGGCAGATCACTCAAGGCCAGGAGTTCAAGACCAGCCAACATGGCAAAACTCCGTCTCTATTAAAACTACAAAAATTAGCCAGGCATGGTGACGCATGCCTGTAATCCCAGCCACTCAAGAGGCTGAGGCAAGAGAATCGCTTGAACCTGGGAGGTGGGAGTTGCAGTGAGCCAAGATCGGGCCACTGTACTCCAGCCTGGGTGACAGAGCAAGACTCTGTCTCAAAAAAAAAAAAAAATTCATTTGTTTCAAAATTAAAACTCCTCGGTAGACATTCAGCATTTACTTACGTATCCCCCTTTTTATTCACTGTTTTTGAAGCATTAGCATTTTTTTCACAATGGATTTTTAAGCTTCTTAAATAAGAGAACCAAGCCTGGCTGCAGGTGCCCACACTCTGCATGGTAATGTCCTCCATCTCTTTGAGAATGAACTGGCTCTTCAAGACATTTGCCTCTTGGGAGTATTCTAGTATCTGTTCTCACATATAAGGCTCTCAGCAAATACGAGCCAAATCACAGTGGACGAATGTATCACCCATCATTGCTCTAAGATGCTATATATGTAGTCACTTAGTTTAGATACTAAAGTGAGTATTTCAACTTTAGTGCTCCCGAAGGCAAAATGATTTAATTACTGCTATGCTTATCTCTATCTATTTATATAATCCAAAATCACCTCTTTTTCTTCTTCTCCCATCTTTTTTTATCTTACATTGTAGTTTTCAATACTACTGCTGGACAACAAGAGCAATGAGAGTCAGAGATGAGGAGTCAGGGTTGGGAAAGCAGGAGACGCGGGAGAGACTGAACTACTGCACAGAGCATACTGGGGTTTCATTCATATATGTTAATCCATACAACTTGCTTTAGATGCATCTATGTTCTATATCCAATATATTCTACATTCTTTAGATGCATCATATATATAAACTTATATTCTATATTCTATAAGTTTATATAACAAATTATTACATATAAATTATAGGTACTCCAAATATAATCTTAGTATCACTTAAATATCTTAATCATAAGATATTATAATTTTAAATAATATCAAATAATGCAATTTATAATTATATTCAAATATTATTTGAAAGCCTATATTAGAAGAAGCTTTCAAAAGCAAAAACAGCTGATAAAAAAAGATAAAGTATTTTAGAAGGAATAACACAAAACTCATACAATATTTTTGCATTTTTAAAATTTAAGCGATTTTAAGTGAAATTCACAAACCTACATAAGATACAAAAAAACTGTAGAAAAATGTACAGGGACTGATGCTTCCTTATAATCTTTTTTAATCTCCACATCTACCACATGCCCCATTTTAGAAAATAGAAGCAGGTGAAGAATTTTTTTCTTTCAGTGAATCTATGTATTTTCACACAACTCATTTTTTAAAATAGTATTCTTCCTATGAGCAGAATTTTAATATGATAATTCAGTCTAGTTAATGATAACTTCATAGTAATTTGTCTGTTAAAGAAAAGGACTAAGATCTGGGATGGAGATAGAGTATAATCTCATGGCCAGAGCATGCACTAGACATATTCAATACTTCCAACATTTTATCAATGAATAAATGCGATTCAGAGAAGTTGAGTAGTTTTCCCAATGTTGCATATCTAATAAAGACACAAGACCACCTGACTCAATGAAGCCAACCCTGCTTATACATGTTTGGAGAACAGTAAGCAATCAGGTTTGCAAGAGTTACGAGAGATGTGACTAAGAGCAAGAGAGTGAACTGTCAGAGAACGGAGGCTGGAGTCACACCGTGCAGAAGGTTGGGTATGGCGGAGGAAGGACTGTGCATTTAACTTGCTAGGAAAGAAGAGTCATGCAAGATTTGAAACAACAGCAACATGATCATAACTAAAAATACGTTTTCAGGGAGAAAAATAAGCTGGATACTATGTGAGTACTCAATTTAGATATGATGAATAAATGTATAACGCAAGCATCTTTATAAAAATGGTAGTCTTTTTATAAATATATCTTTCTTTATCTCTGTCATAACATGTAACAATTAATGTCAAATGTTTCTATAACCTCTACTTCCTTACTCAGCAATTTTCGTATAATACTCTCCCTCACTCTTGGTGTTAACATGCTACTGTAAGCAAAGCATGGATCCTCCATTGTTAGTAGAGGGCAGTAGTATGTTTCCTTTTCATTTTACAACAGATATACATTGGTAATCATCAATTATTACTATTTTTTTTTTTCGAGACAAGGTCTTGCTCTGTGCACCAGGCTGGAGTGCAGTGGTGTGATTATGGCTGACTGGCTGACTGCAACCTCCACCTTCTCCTCCACCTCCTAGGTTGAATCCTCTCACCTCAGCCTCCCAAGTAGCTGGAATTCCAGGAGTGTGCTACTACGCGTGGCTAATTTTTTTTTTTTTTTTGAGACAGGGTCTCACTATGTTGCCCAGGGTGGTCTTTAACTACTGAGCTCAAGCCATCTGCCCACCTTGCCTCTGAAAGTGCTGGAATTACACATGGCCAACTATTTTTTTAAACATGATTATTAGGAATTATGTTACCTGTATGTGAGATAAGCAAGTATATGAAATGATCTCATTATTTTTAGACAAATTATTTTCTTAAAGAGATTCTAAATGACAGAGTTCAAAATTTGTAAAATACTTTAATTAAATCTTTATTCCAGGAAATATTTTTTTCTGGAATTTATATAAATATGGAAGCCAATATTTTATTTCATTTTTAAATATCTATAATTAAATTATTCCATTTTAGCCCAAAGATATGCAAAATATTTTCCCAAATGTTTCTATCCGGTATACTTTCTTTGATTCTTCACAAAACGTTTAACCTAGTGTATAAGATGTCATTTACAATTTTATAAGGATAAGGAAATGTGATATATGTTTAAATTGTATAAATCTACTTTTATATTACATAAATTGCATTAAAATTTTAATATAAAATAGAATATATAAATAAATTTAGGTAAAATACATAGGTTTGAAGAGTAAAATGTGATTGATCTCAAAATTAATGAGTTTTAAAATGTCAGCAAGAGTAAATTGAGATAAAATTCCTAGAGAAAAATACAAGTTTAGTATATTGAAAATGATGAGTGTAGTGAGAATAATGAAAAGATTTTAAACTATGGAAGTACAAATTGATTTTCAGAAAAATAGTTTACCAATATGCTTTTTTCCATTATTAGTGTAATCACATTAAGTTTATTCATACACATTTTAAGCATCCATTACCCATAGACACCTCCAGCACTTATACTTACAAATGACCTTGCCTGGCTCTATGGAAGGGTCCTACTTAAGAGTTTCTGCTGTTGTGATATGAAGCACTAGAGAGCAACTCAAGCAGTTAGTGAAAGCAGCTGAGGGAAATCATAATGCGATTTAGCAAGGAATTTTCAATCTATCAATTTTCCCAAACCTTGCACTACCAATAAATACATAAAATTATGTAAAAACGTATTACATATAAATTATAGGTACTCCAAACATGAGAAACTAGTTATCATATACCATACTGCAATATTTTCTCAAATGTTATCCATTAATTTTCCTCTGATTTTTTTACTATTACACTGTCACTAAACTCTAGCCTTATTGTGTGAAGGAAGAAAGTAAGCTGAAATTCCAGACTAAATTAAAAAAAAAAATCCATTTAAAAATACTCTCTATAAGCAAGTCAAGTGAGAGTAGTATATTCTATGAGCAGATTTTAGGAAAAAGACTTTCAAATCAATAAACAAAAGCTACAAATATAATTATGTCCAATTATTCTATAAATTTTTAGTAATTTTTATTGTACTGCTCAAAGAACACCAACATTAAGCATATTTAAGAAAATATCCACCTCATAGCATGCAATCCCTGTAAAAATTGATCCTGCAGTGACATTTTAACACTATTTCAAACCTCACAATCATGTCAGTAATAGCAGACTGAATTGTCATAACCATAGGTTGAAGAAAAAAAGGAAACTTGGATTCTATTGAAAAAGCAATTTGTTCAAAACACATCTTCAAAATCAACAAAAGAGAATTAGATTTTCATTGTGCATTCGTTCTTTTTATTTTTGATTAGCATTCATGAAAGCTTCATTTTTAACCACATCAGGTTCATTATTATTATAAGCAGTTTATATTTTTGCTGCTTTTCAAAAGAACAGTTAGTTGCACAGGTAAAGAATAATACACGATTACTACAAAAGGTATGTAATTTAAAAATCAAATAAGTACTTGAACATGACAAATACGCCTCAAAGTTAAATCTACCAAAATGAAAATGACTACATAGATAATTAAATAATTAACTGCATTTTTGCTATAATAAGTTCATTTATGTATTGTGCACTGTACTAAAAATTATATTTTGCTTAGTTTCATAAGAGCACAGGTTTGCATATCAAAACCTCATCAAAACTAATGGCTGAAGTTTATGGAAGAAGTAAAAGATAAGGTTTTATTTTTTCTTCCTTTTCTTTTTTTGATGTTTAAGTCAATAGATCTTTCATAAGTATCTAATAGTTATCTGTATGTAAATTGATGACTTGAGACATGACAATGAAATTAATTTTAGTGTAACAAAAATAGGATATATGATTACGTAATTCGGAAACTGGATAAACAACTCTGTAAAATCCTCATAAACATCTTCATGATGCAACTTAAAAAGTTTCAACAACATCTAATATCTAGGATTTACATATATGTGAAGATTTAGAAAAATCAGCTATCACTTACCTTTACCATGTTATTAGAGTTCCCTTAAAATAGGATAGAACTACTTATATCTAACAAGGCTTGAAGAATCATTTCTATGCAGTTATGGGAAAAAGCGCTTAAAAACAAAATGAGCAATTAAATGATTTTCTTTTAAGAACTGAAATAAATTATGCACCTCATTTCACTACTCTTCTTGAATTAATGTAGAAAAAAATTGATTGCTTCATTTTAGGACTTCAAAGCATACATAGCTTTTGTATATGTAGTAGTAATATAATCAGCAGTTTCCATATACTCAAAATGATTAACTGAGAAATACTATGTATTAAACTGATGTTGCTTAGGTTGTCTGAAATATGCAATACTTGTCATAGAAATACACAATTTAGACTACTTTATGAATTACGTAGTTTTAACACTTCATACAGGAGATGAATCCAGGGTATGGTCCTGTTCTGGTATATTTTATGCACCACAAATGTAAATAACTTGCCTTCCTCCCATACCTGGCTTTCTTTTTTTCTTTTTCTTTTTTTTTTTTTTTTGAGATAGAGTTTTGCTCTTGTTGCCAGGCTGGAGTGCAGTGGAGTGATCTTGGCTCACTGCAACCTCTGCCTTCTGGGTTCAAGAGATTCTCCTGCCTCAGCCTCCCAAAACCTGGGATTACAGGTATGCACCATCATGCCCAGCTAATTTTTGTATTTTTTCTCTTTTGCTTTGGATATTTATTTTTATTCATTTATTATTACTATACTTTAAGTTTCAGAATACATGTGCAGAATGTGCAGGTTTGTTACATAGATATACACTTGCCATGGTGGTTTGCTGCACTCATCAACCCGTCATCTACATTAGGTATTTCTCCTAATGCTATCCCTTCCCCTAGCCCCCGACCCTGCAAAAGGCCCTGGTGTGTGATGTTCCCCTCCCTGTGTCCATGTGTTCTTATTGTTCATCTCCCACTTATTAGTGAGAACATGAGGTGTTTGGTTTTGTGTTTTTAGTAGAGACAGGGTTTCACCATGTTGGTCAGGCTGGTCTGGAACTCCTGATCTCAGGTGATCCACCCGCCTTGGCCTCCCAAAGTTCTGGGATTACAGGAGTAAGCCACTGTGCCTGGCCCCATATCTTGCCTTCTACTCACCATTAAAGTAATAACCTGCAGCACTGAAGGCCCTCAGCCTGGAGAACACACTGTTGTTTTTTGTTTTGTTTTATTTTTATTTTTTTTTTTGAGACAGAGTCTCACTGTGTTGTCCAGGCTGGAGTGTACTGGCATGATCTCGGCTCACTGCAACCTCTGCCTCCAAGGTTCAAGCAATTCTCGTGGCTCAGCCTCCCGAGCAGCTGGGATTACAGGCGCCCGCCACCATGCCCAGCCAATTTTTTTGTATTTTTAGTAGAGACAGAGTTTCACCATGTTGGTCAGCCTGGTCTCGAACTCCTCACCTCAGGTTGTCCTCCTACCTCAGGAAACTCCAAAGTGCTGGGATTACAGGTGTGAGCCACTGCGCCCAGCCTAGAGCACACTATTAACTTGAACTTCCTCAGCTGAGCTTTGACTCACTGCTTATGTTCTGTAACATACATAGAGTAAGATATTCTGAGAAGATCTCACAAATTCTATGCGTCTTCCAATTAAGTCTTACTTGCTCTTTCAGATTCAAATGTTAATTTAAAAATATGTATTTTACTAATGGTTATATTTTCATAAATCAGCAATAATGATCCTGAAATTAGCATTTTAAAGGGGTTAAAAATGTAAACTATTAAGGAAATTATGAACATTCATATTTTTAAATGCCATGATATTTTCTGAAATACTTCTGTTGGAGGTTTCTTGTTTGACTAATAATTAAGGGGCTACCCAAAGAAATATAACATTTTGGGAAATAAGTGTTATATTAATTATATTAATCTAAATTAATAATATGCTGTTTTTATTTTCTAAACAGGAATCAGTATTTACATTGAAAACTATCTTCCCCATATATTTTGGCATTGAATTAATCAGAGGATATACTCATAAGCTGCCTTCTTATCATATTATTAAACTACAGTATTTTTACAAAATACATTTCCCCTGGATACTATTTCTGATCATTCTTCCAACTAAAACAGCAGAAATCATTGTAGGACTGTTAAGGTGATTTAAAATCTAATGTAGTTTTTAAAAATCCTCAACATTTAATTCTTATAAAACATGTTCTAGCAGAAGTGTCTAATGCAAAGTGAAATGTTTATTTTATTCCTTCTATTTAATTATTTGGACAGTTACTTAAAAATCCTAGTCATTAACTTCCAGTTAAAAATCTAAGTTTTTGCATAAGTATCTATTAATAGCTACATTTTTCAAAATGTTGATATTGAGCGTGAATACCTATCTTTACAAGAGCCAGTGGTACATTATACAATATTTACTTATATGTATAGGTTTATGCATATTGAAACTTTGCTATAATAGACAAGAATTTAATATACACAGTCCATCCAAAGATATTTGGGTTTTAAAATATTTATTTTACTAAAGCTTATAATAGCCTATATTGTAACAAGATGATTAATGTTATGATCAAGAGTGGGTGAAAATCTTTAATAGTAGGTATCTGAAATAACTAAAAGGATGGTAGTGAAAATCAGTAAAGCATTCAAGAGAATTCAGAAAAAATTAAAAAAAAAAACAGGTCGTGATGAAAATGCAAACATTGTAATAGTGCAGTTTGAGCTGTGGCCAATATGACCTGAATAAATGTGAAATTAAGATTTGTCTCATACCTTGGGCAGTCTCATTTGACATATTATAAATGGGTAGGCCAGATGGTGTTTGGGCAAACAATCAGCTTCAATTGCAAACCTGTCCTCTCTAACATATACACATAGAACACGAGTCTGCTATCAAACTCTGTCTGAATAATGATAGGAAAAGAACTAAAATCATCTACACTTCTATAAATAAGTTGATTATATTATTTCATATGAAACACATTATATGTAGCAACCTAAAATGTTGCAAATGGGCTCCGATATTTTCTAATCAAAGATTCATATTATAAAAATGCTCAGTTAAATCAATTTTCAGATCTCTTTGAACGGTATACATATAATTTTACTTCTTATATTGTCATTTTCACAGTGATTAGTGACTACATATATGACTTTGTTTACGATACTTCAGCTAAGAAAGTTCAAATAGAGCTACAAATTAAAGATTCTGTTATACTAAAGACAACATATTTCATTCCGTTTCCTGCATGTTTACCAAAAGAGAATATAGCAGACTTTGGGGCCAGTATATGAGTCCAAATCCTGAAATGGAAAATCAACCTATGTATCCTGGAGGCACATTTATTGAACATTTCAGTGGCTCAGCTTCTTCATCTGCAAAATGGGCATCATGATAATGACTACACCGACCTGATATGGTTTTTGTAAATATCACATTTGGTAATACACGTGAAAGACACGTGACAGTGTCCTGTACCCAGTAAGTGCTCAAGTATTAGGCTCTTTTTCATTCCATCAAGAACTCCCCTTGTTGGGCAAGCAGGAGTGAATTAACATTGTATTTGCAAATTTTTAAAGATACTTAGTAAATGAAAATTGATTTCCATTAGGAGTACTAATTATAGTTTTCTAATGTGTACATATTTCTTTAATATCCTACAAAAGAATTTTAGAATAGTATACTGCAAATTAATTCTTAATCATTTTGCAAGGCTCTTCCAAAATATAATATTATTTATTTGCCTTTTTCTCTCTTGTGGGTGCAAAGTTGGTTCTCTGGAAAAACAAAAAAACAGAAAGTTTCAGGAGTAGCTCACTCTTGACTAAGTTAATAACAATAATCTGGAAATGAAAGCACGCTAAACAAACTAATGTCTCATGTTACCAAAATGTATGACTTCAATAAGTAAAAGACCTGCATCTTTTTTCTTTGACACTGTGTCTATACGATACATAACTGTTATGATGAAAATCATAACATGGATACCCATTTGCATTTTCATTGTCATTTTTGGTGAGTTGTTTTGTTTTTGCTTAATAATGTAACATACAGTTGTTTTAACTCTTATTTCACTGCTATAAAAAGGCTCTTTCATACTAGTCTTTAGATCTCTAGTGCCTAGCACATTGCTTGGCATAATTTAAGAGTAGGTACAATTTCGTGGAATGAATGCACATATCAAACAAATCTATCAATCAAATCAAGCATTTAACTAAATTAAGCAATGAATTAATGGTTCATTTTGCTCAGCTTCTAAATAGCTCTTCTGGTTTCTTAGTCAGTGAAAATTGATCTCTGGCCCTCTCCGTTGTCTGAATCCCTACATGATACACGGGCCAGGGATTTCTGTCCTCCTATTTGGGATAGAACTTTGGTGTACTTTTTTTTTTTTAACTATTAAATTCATGGGTACATGTGCAGGTTTGTTATATAGGTAAACTTGTGTCATGGGGATTTGTTGGACGATTATTTCATCACCCAGATATTAAGCCTAGTACTTATTAGTTATTTTCCTCTTACCCTCCACCCTCAGATAGGCCCCAGAGTATGTTATTGCCCTCTACATGTCCACGTGTTCTCATAATTAAGCTCCTACTTTTAAGTGAGAACATTTGGTATTTGTTTTTCTCTTCCTGCATTAATTTGCTAAGGATAATTGCCTCCAGCTCCACCCATCTTCCTGCAAAGGACATGATCTCGTTCTTTTTAATGGCTTCATAGTATTCCATGGTATACACGTAGCACATTTTCTTTATCTAGTCTATCACGAATGGACATTTAGGTTGATTCCATGTCTTGGCTATTGTGAATAGGGAGGCAATGAACATACAGATGCATGTGTCTTTATAATAGAAAGATTTATATTCCTTTGGGTATATACCCAGCAATGAGATTTCCGGGTCAAATGTTATTTCTGTACATTCTTAACCCTGAGCCTTCAGTAGTTTCTTTCCCACCTGAATTCAGGAAATGCCTTCACTTTCTGGCCACAGGTTCGTCTTCATGAAATTGATTCTGATGTCCTTTGCTCAGGAAATTTTACTTTACTTTGCATGCATATTACTAAGGAAGTCAGAATATGAAAAAAAAAAAAGGATTTAAATGGCCACATTTCTAAATGTACAAAATTACTAATATATCATGAAGTGTTAAGAATGCACTGAGCTAAACCAATAGAATAGAGTGGGTGGTAAATAGCAATGAGACAAAACCCTAAATCAGGTTAATAAAACTACAAATTTAGAAACACACACCTTCCCAAAATGACTGTTCATAAGTAAGTACTTTTTTTGTATATGATAGAAATGCAGAGAGAATTTTAGAACTAAAGAATCTGCATTATTATAGGTTTCTAAGATTTACCATGGAAAGGTCTATGACTTCTTTGACTTTCCAGCTTTTCTAGTAAAATGTGTTTGGGGGTGGTTGCTGGGGCTGGGGGGGCGAGAAAGAGAAAGAGAGAGAGAGAGAGAGAAAGAAAGAGAGAGAGAGAGAGAAAGAAAGAAAGAAGAAAGAAAGAAAGAAAAAGAAAGAAAGAAAGAAAGAAAGAAAGGAAGAAAGAAAGAAAGAGAAAGAAAGAGGAAGAAACCAGAGACCTATAAATGACAGGTAAAATATAAGAGATTGAAGCCAGGCGAGGTGGCTCAGGCCTGTAATCACAGCATTTTGGGAGGCCGAGGCGGGTGGATCACTTGAGGTTGGGTTTTAAAGACCAGCCTGACCAACATGGAGAAACCCTGTCTCTATTAAAAATACAAAATTAGCCAGGTGTAGTGGCACCTGTCTGTAATCCCAGCTACTCAGGAGGCTGAGGCAGGAGAATCACTTGAAATGGGGAGGTGGAGGTTGCAGTGAGCCAAGATCACGCCATTGCACTCCAGCCTGGACAACAAGAGCAAAACTTTGTCTCAAAAAAAATAAATAAATAAAAATAAAAGAGAGATTGAAAGGTCACAATCTGGATCCTACGTTTGCAACATAGTAGCTTTATATTATATATTAATGCTATGAAACTTCAGAGCTCAAGTTTCCTCCTAAAAATCATGTGCTTGGATTATGTGATCACAATGTTCATTTCTTATTTTAACTTATTTTATCAATACTAGTCAAACTGAGTACCCATAAATATAGTCTCATGGGGTCAGTTATTATCTAAAAGATATTTTATGGTGTTTTCATTTGCATTTTTTTTTTCAAGACAGGGTCTTACTCTGTCACCCAGGTTGGAGTGCAGTGGTGTGACCTCGGCTCACTGTAACCTCTGCCTCCCGGGTTCAAGAAATTGTCCTGCCTCAGCCTCCCGAGTGGCTGGGACTATAGGCGCCCACCGCCATGCCCAGCTAATTTTTATATTTTTAGTAGAGATGGTGTTTCACCATGTTCGCCAGGCTGGTCTCGAACTCCTGGCCTCAGGTGATCTGCACATCTCAGCCTTCCAAAGTGCTGGGATTACAGGCGTGAGCCACTGCTCCCGGCTTCATTTGCATTTCCACTGAAAAATATGTATGCATGAATTTGATCATTTTGACAACTGTATTAACACCAAGCACTGTAACATAATTCCAGTGTCATCACCTGAATTTTTACTGAGTAAAGTATTGGTAAAAAATGATAACTTTAAGTGTGTAACTTTTTAACAGTCATTTTTACACTGCATTTTATAGATATTTTGAAGTGGTAATGCTCTCTTAAATTTAAGAAACATTGTCATATACGATAACACGTGCATGAGAGCAAGAACTTACAACTAATATAGGCAGAAATGGGTTTATGTTTCAACTCTGCTGCTTAACTGACCTTCAGGTCTTGTTTAAATCGCCCAAATCATGGGAGCTTCAGTTTTCTGATCCATCAAATGTGAATAATATCTACCTTTCAGGGATCTGGTGAGCTACCCAGGTATGCCACAAACATTATTTTCTTTAAGTTGGAAGTAATGTAGCTGATGCTGTTGCTAAGTAGACTCTATTAATTCGATTAAAAAATCTGTCTCCAGACATTTATTTGGAAAGGTTTTCTAAAATGCTTCCTTAATCATATGGATCTACATAGCTATTAATCACTCTACCTCTCCTCATGCAAACCTTGAAAAAAAAGAGTAGTGTACATTACTAGTATTAAAAACTTACATCTTATCCCATTTCAAAATGCAATTCACCAGAATCTGAACTCTACGTTAGAGTAACAATGATTTAATTTCTAAACAATTTAATTTCTCAACCCAGTTGGTGTTGTGCAGCCCATATCTAAGCGGACTCTATATTTATAACAGTGTTGAGTTTTCATTGCTTGTTGAAACAATTATTTTGGCTTGCAGAACACTGAACTTAAACTCTTCTGACAACTTTTTAATCCTCTTTTTTGTGATTTCCTCTTCTTTAATCCTCCCTCTGCACATCAGCCTCCCCAGAGCTCCATACTCAGGCCTCTGTTTCTATCACTTTAAACCCTCTGTCTAAATGGCCTTATACACTTTGATGGATTTAACTCTACTGACATGTTGAGAATTTACAAATAAAATATTCAGCATAGTTCCCCCCTCCAACCTTTATATTCTTTCCCAACTGCTTACTGGATACTTCAGTTGGGAAGCACATAAGCATCTAAAACTCAACATATATTCAATCCTCAGTTCATTGCCTTTCCCATCAGATTTCCTTTCTTCTCCTAACTCCTCAAACCCATTTAATTGACAAGATCTACCAGTGTTATCTTCTAAACGAGTGACATACTTCTTCTATTTCCTGTGTGTTGCTTTGTTATTTCATGACATGTTTATTCACTCCAAACTTTTGACACATCCCACAAAGCTTTCCATCATCTGGCTCTCACCCATATCCAGCTTCATCTTTTGCAATGATTTTTCCTCTCCTGCGATCAGCAATCGCATTACATTTTGCCGAACACACGGGCCATTCCTAAGCTCCGTCTCTGCTCATGTTCTTACTCTGCTCCATTCATTCATCTCTCCATGTAGGGAGCTATTTTGTCTCCATTTAATTTGATTTATCAACTGTTTAAGATCTTTTTTAAGCCATATCTGGGATTACATCACTTTTTTTTTTTTTGGAGTCTTGCTCTGTCGCCCAGGCTGGAGTGCAGTGGCGCAATCTCGGCTCACTGCAAGCTCTGCCTCCCGGGTTCACACCATTCTCCTGTCTCAGCCTCACGAGTAGCTGGGACTACAGGAGCCACCACACCCGGCTAACTTTTTGTATTTTTTAGTAGAGACGGGGTTTCACCGTGTTAGCCAGGATGGTCTCGATCTCCTGATCTCGTGATCCGCCCGCCTCGGCCTTCCAAAGTGCTGGGATTACAAGCTTGAGCCACCGCGCCTGGCCCATAACTCTTCTGTACATTTTTTGTATATTTATGTCTATCCATTTAATTATCTGTCTGCTCCAATATAACAGGAACAAAACTGTGTCTTATTTGTCTAGGTATTATCAGTACTCATAACTCATAAGACATGGTAAGGACTCAATAACTCTTTGCTGTCGAATGAATATAAGGGGTGAATACGTAAATACGAAAAATGTAATTATTTCAATAATTTTGCATAATCTTTATTTTGATCTTCATTCTTCCTGATGGAAACAGTTACAATCATTTCCAGGTAGACTGAATAAATTCAAATTAAGTTTAATCAATTAAGGGTTTTCTGCTCTTCCTCTTTCACCCTGAAGTGACCACTAGTTGGAAGGATTTACATAGCTATATGGGTCTACAGCCTTGAGATGGCAAGTGGTGTCCATATGGTTCCTGGTCAATACTACCAATTTAAAATAGCATCCACTGTACACCATCTTGTCTGATTATACCCCTATGTGAGAATTCAGTGAACTGTCCACATGCCCATGTGTCCACATGTCCTCTCTCTGACTTAACCTTAAAATACATTTTTACCTGCCAGGCCACTTGGTGGATCCTCTAAAGGTCCAGAAAGCATACGCACTTCCATGGAAATCTGGGATAATGAGAGGCTGCTCCCAGTTCCTTCTGCCTGGACACTATAACATGATTTTTAATCTACTGCTTTCTATCAGACAAATGAACACAAGTCCATTTCCCTAAAATGGACTCTTCCCAAGAATCAAGGACACAGGAATCCTTCTCAAAGACTCAAATCAACATCTCTTCCACTTCTGCCTTATTCCGGGACAGCAGCTTTCAGATTTAAAAATTAAGGACGTGTCACCTTTCTCCTCTGCTTCCACACTAAAGATTTCTCCCTTGGGCAACAAATTTCTGTTGTCTAGTGGTACAATTTGGAGAAGGTTAGTAACACAGTATACAGAAAACCTACGAATTGAGTGAGGTCGAGAAATCATAGCACGTCAACTAATACTCAACAATATTATTACAATACACATGCAATTTTTAATCAATCTCACATCAAAAAATGAAATAAATACAATGATTTTACCTGCATTAGACACAATTACTTATATTGGTTTCTGCTATCAACTTTTAGTTTTCTTACACCCCTATTGCTCCAACTTGTTTTCATACTCTTTGAATCTTCAACCACAGGAAGTGCCTGTGTTTATCTGTGCTAGATTTGACCCGTTGGTGTAGGACACTTTCCTGTGTTTTGATTCTTCAAATCCTAGCCTTAAGCTAGAAACGCAAATGCTTCATGAAAATTCAATTCTCTAAGTAACAATTATATTTTGCAAGGTATTTTGCAGGATTTCAGACAACTAAATATGACTTTGTTTCAATAACTTCTCTATACCTTCTCATCTTTTTTTGAGGGGTATGTGTAATTTTATCTGTACAATGTGATCTTATATTTTCATGTGCCTTAATCTCTAGAAACTAGTAAACAAAACTTCAGTGAGTAACTGGGGCCATTAAATGACGCCTCATTCAAATAAACACCTTTACATCTGTTTCATAAAACTGACATTTTACTGTATGCAAGCTAGTATATTGCTTTATTTGAAACACAATTACATTGTATTGTGATAGTTTTAAAATGGTCTTAGATATTTTTTGAAAGTACAATTTGTAAGGCTGTATAGATTTCTGTGCTGTGGAAGAAAGTAAAACACCTCATTTCTTATTAGTGAACATTTAAGACTTTATAGGCATTAGCTAATTATAAATCATATTGTGATTAATATTTCTTTACACACATTATTGCCCAAGGTTTATTTTTTATTTTGCTTCTTAATTATGATAGATGTTTTTATGAATCAAAGAGAATAACAATTTGAGACTTCTAAAACATACGCCTGCATTAAATATTCTTTAAAAATATTTTCTGTATTACATTTAAATTAGATTAGACATGTTAGTAATAATGTAGAAGAAATGTAGAGGAAAGAATGAAAAACTGAATTACAATCAATTTCTGACTTCCTACATCCTTAATTAATCAAAAGGTATTCAGGCTATGAGAGATAATCTATGTTAAATCTATTAAATAAAACGTGTTATGTGGAAACTTAACACCAAGGAGAAAAAGCAGACTATGAAACTTATTATGAGTATGGAAAATATTCTATTAGTTATTATTAGTGCTTAATATATACAAATGAGATTTTTTTAAGTCGATAACTTAATATTAGAGAAAACCATGTTTTAATTATAAACTAAAATTTAACTACATATTTTTATGCATTCCTGTTTTTACTTCCAAAAGAGATAAATTTTTCATCTCATAGCTGAGTGGAAACTTAATTTTTTCATCATTCAGTGTATACATAACCTCTGTATGTGTTGTTTGTTAATTCCGTAAAATCACCCTTCCATGATTTGAAGAATGCAAGGTATTTTCCCAGCAAAGTTAATGTAACAGTGCATCATCTGGTGTTGATCATGTGGAAATGCAGACACACAGTCCAAAGGCCAAGGAAGCATAGTAACAGCATAGTGTTAAATGTATTTAATCCATCACATTCATTCGTATTCACATTTGTATTTATATCAGTATTCTATCAAACCAGAAAGGTGAGTGAAATAGGAAAGCATGAGTATTTATGCTTTTGAATTCTAGCTACAAACCGTTTTTTAACAAGTTAGAAAATTAAATTGGCTCATGCAATCCAAAAATCATCAAGATCATGTTTAGAAGATCTAAAAAATACTTGTATTAAAGCCTCCTGTCTCCTAAAATTTACAAGCTGATGAAGGCTAAGTGTAGCCACAGGTATTTATTTATATGCACACACAGAGAGGCACTTGCAATCTATGGGGCCAGAAACCTTTAAAACTGGGCTACTTTACATTCTTATTTCAATTCTGAACAATTCTCCATTTGAACATAAGTCCTTATCACTCCTTTTCTGAGTATCATGGATCTTACAAGAAGGCATACAGATGTATTTCAGCAAAGGGTGCCTACTCCTTATTGAGTAGTTGGGGTAAATGGGAAGAAGAAATGTTCATGGGAAAGGCGGCTGGTTCATTTTTTAGCAGCCGAACTATAGACCCAGCTGGCGAGGGAAGTATAGGGATCAGTACTCACTGGGTACTGAGGTTTCTGTTCGGAGTTGAGTGATGTGTATGCTAAACTCCTTCCCACTTCTTGCTTCTCATTACCCAGAGACATTGGGTCCTCATTATAAATATCAGTTGCTTTTCTTCATGAACTAGTAGTAACAGGCCTGGTACATCTAGAATGATTTTTCCAACTACCACTGGTGAGACAGTTCAGTGGCACTGGCTCTGCTGTTTCTCAAGGTACAGATCACAAAGATCCCAATGACAAAACAGGATGCAGTAAAGAAGACAGCCCAAACCAGCCACAACTAGGATGGTGACAAAAGCCACTTCCAGTTGTCCTCACTGCTCATTATAAGCTAATTATAATACATTAGCATACTAAAGGAAACTCCCACCAGCAACAGGACAGTTTACAAATGCCATGGCAATGTCAGGAAGTTACCTATAGTGTCCGAAAGAGGGAGGATCCCTCAGTTCCAGGAATTCCTTGCCCTTTTCCAGAAAAACTCATGAATAATCCACCCTTTGTTTAGCATATGATCAAGAAATAACCATAAATATAGCCAACCAGGGCTGCTCTGCCTATGGTGTGGCCACCCTTTTATTCCTTTACTTTCTTAATAAACTTCCTTTGAACTTCTCTCTGTCCCCTGACTCTTAAATCCCTTCCTGTTAGAAGTCAAGAACCCACGTGGCCTCCCAGGCTAAACCCAGTTTTGGGATTCACCTGGTGACACTGGAATTCCAAAATAGTACAAATCTGTAAAGATAAAAATGGTCCCTCTTTTGCATGGCATCTGTTCTTCTAGCACTATGAGAAGTGAGGGTGCGAAAGAATCAAATATTTGTCATTGATTTGGCCTGGCATTAACAAAGACCCCAGCTTTTAACAATATGTGCAAGTGTTTTATGCATAATAAATATAATATAAACATACATATATAATGATTAAGACTATATTCTTTAAAGCAAGATTTCCTGATAATTCAAATTCCAGGTCTACTACTTGCTGGTTGTGTGAATTTCATGTCATTTAACTTCTTTGTTCCTCATGTCCTCAAAGGTATTACAAAGAATGATATAGCAGAATCTTTCTCATGGGGCTCTTGTAAGGAATAAAAGAGCACATATGTTTTCTATTAAGTACTTGGTAAGCCTGGTGCATGATAAATTCTCAAACTGTTTTAGGGTGTATGTAATTTCAATAGAGAGAAATAGGATAGCTGTGTATTTCATCGGGTGCTACACGAATTGGGTTGGGAAATGTTCACTTAGACTTTTTTCTAAATCTCATTTCAACTTAGGACAGAATGAGGACAAACCTTCATGTTTCTTCAAAGTTCCTAGACATCTTTGGTGACAGTTCTCAAGTTGGATTTTTACTAAAAAAAAAAAAAAAAATTAAAAACAGAAATAACCTCTGGTGAAAATTTCGTACATATTTGAATATTTAAAACATAATCCTTTAAATATGCATTGTAATATTAATCATCCATTCTTTTATCATATGTTAGTGATTTTTTGAAAACAAAAATATCAACATTATAGTGGACTTCTTTTTATAATTATTTCACTGTTAAATATTTTGTTTTTAAAAACTCCATGTAATACATATCTACTATATGCTAAAAGGCAGTGACAGTACTCAT
The DNA here is from genome assembly GCF_028878055.3 of Symphalangus syndactylus. Lineage (NCBI taxonomy): Eukaryota > Metazoa > Chordata > Mammalia > Primates > Hylobatidae > Symphalangus > Symphalangus syndactylus. The sequence goes on along the minus strand of NC_072426.2, from coordinate 153,421,935 downwards.
CCAAATTAATTTTGGTAATTTCCTGCTTTTGAATAATTTGCTTTCTTTAAATTAATAGACACTGCACCTTTTTCCTACAAAACTTGTGTTATTTGTTATAGAATATAGTTATTAGAAGACTGAGTTAAGCATAGTTAGACAATTCTCTGTGAGAGATATTTCTCAGCTCATCAGATTATATTCGTGATTTTTAGCAATTATAGTAACAGCTGCCAAAATAGAGGCTTATTCTAGGGATCAAACAGATGGTGTAAAAAAACAATGCTTGTCACATTGGCTATTATAGGGGACAGTGGGCACTGAGGCAAAATAGATAATTTATGTCCCATCTAAAGTGTACACACACACACACTCACCACACTCAAATATTAAATATGACATACACATACGTATATATTTAAAACTGTGGAGTTCTATACTGTCTTATGATTGTCATGTGGAGGGTAGGACCAACCTTCTGCCTAAAATTTAGAATTCATTCAGATATGGAGACTAATGACATCATACACGAACCAATGAGGGATGAAAGAAAGTTTATTATTCAGACATGACAAGAATTTCCAGGAGGAGCAGGAGAGGCACAAGCCTGTCCAAAGGGCAAGAGGGAAGCAAGGTGGGTTGGCTTAGGCTTCTATTGTGCTTAGGAGGCAAGGCTGGAGCACAGGGTCAAGTCCATGAGCTAGGATCTGCAGGGCTTGAAATTTTTTCAGCACCAAGAAATGGAGAGCAACCCAGATGTGGGACAAGGAGGAAGGGGAGGAGTGGGGACTGTACACTGTCAGTGGCCAAACACATGAAAAATGGAATCTTCCTCTTTTTACACATAATTTTGCTTAAGTCACAAAAGACTACAATAAAATAAAGTCACATACTAAATGTGCTACACAAAAAAGAATATTCCATTAGTTTACTAGAATTTCTGTTTTAAAATTTTTATACTCACATGCAGCAGGATCTCAGGAAATGTAATTATACATTTCTCATAGAAAAGAAGATCAACGCATTGTTATGAGACCTGGATAAAAGGCAAACAATCTAAAACATATTTTCTAAGTCTGTCAGGAATTAACAAACTGCACAGTAATACAGAATGTTTGTCTGGAGAATGTGTATCTCTATATCCTAGCAAAAGGGACATTGCAGATGGGATAGTAGATCTAAAAAGTTGGAAATATCAGAATTCATCAGCAAGAGACAAACATGTACACTAATCCTACATTTTGAGAATGGTAGTTTGATTTTGTTACTCGTATGTATCATCCTGCTTCTGTATGGAGCACGTACTGTAGGGAGGATAAGTATGTCTTAAATCTTCTAAGGAAAGAGTAAAAATAAATATACACACACTTATAATTTCAAAATGTCAGCAAATAAAAATATACACTATTAATGTCTAGACTTTCTCTAGAACATCCCTAAAATTAATGTCGACTTTTTCTAGAAATCCCTCAAATTTTAACTTTTATACATAGTCTCCCGAAACATTTTAATGTTAAGCAGAAATTTCATGTTGTTATTTTAAATGTCTTCACTGTCTTCATTCACATCTTGATAAGAATGAACTAAAACACTTTTTTTTTTTTGATTCATGGAATTTTAGACCCAGAAGATGCTAATTTATGTTCTGCAAAAGGGGATTTCTTGTGATCATTTAAGTTCAGGATCAGCTGGATTTACTAAGGTATTATTAGACTTCTCAGAGACTATGATAGGGTAATTAGGCTATGAATTTCAAAGAGGTAAAAACAGAATTTAGTGTACACTTATTATTACTAATATATTCATAATTTCCAGTATATAGCTTTTTATTTCTAATGAATGGAGATGTGTTGGGAAGTTTAAATGTGTCTTTCTCTTGCTATTGGGGAGATAAACTAATATAAATTGTTTGACTCAAATGTTAATTAGGGTTTGATATCCATTTAGCTGTGTTCACCTTAGTCCAGTTTCAAAATGTTATAAAAACAATCTTCAGAGCATGTCATAGAAGATATAGTTATTTTAGCTTCCTTAAAAATTAAAAGAATCTAAAAAGAAGGGAAATGTGTTTCTAAGTCCATAAATCAATAAAAAGTGGATTAAGTTTCTAATAGTATAAATCACAGGAGTCATTTCCTAAATTTTAGTATGGCTTCCAACACTGGCTACTGAGATATGAAAACGGCACTATTTCTCTTTATTATCAGAGAAAGATATTGTCCATCAAGGATGTCACTGGCAAATTCATGGTATTAGCACTACCATGTTCCTTTATTAACATTGATGCAGTATTTGTCAGGGGCTTTGCTTTTAACAGTCCATAGTAAAGACTCAGCATCTGTCTTTAGAGCTCCAATTCATTGTGTCCTGATTTTACCTTTTCTGTTTCCTTAAGGTTCTCAGATTGCCTATTGTATCTTTCAACAGGCAACATACTTCGTATTCCCCTTTCCTCTCATCTAATCTCAAAAGCCTTGTGAGTCACTGACTGAATCTGACAAGAAACTCACAGTCTGGCATCTTCTTCGCTTTGGTTGAAATATTCATTCTCAAGAATTTCATTCATCCATCAGCTATGACATTGAGATTACAGGGCCCTAAGTCCCTCATTCCTTCAGGGGGTATACTGAACACCATCATCACTCTCATTGAGTCAATTTAACTCCTTGGAACTCTTACATTAACAGTTAAGTATATTGATAAAATGCTCTTTGCTCAGTTTAACTGGTGCTTTCTTTCACCTGTAGTTAGAGTTCAATAACCCTGCAAAATATTCTTCTGACATGTAACCATTGCACCAGTTCCACCGTCATGGAGAGGAAACAGTTATATAATCCATAACAAAAAAAAACTTATTTTTAAGTGCCTACAAAATCCCAACAGAATGTACAGGGAATCTTCTATTTTTGGTTTTAGGCATGTATTCCACACCACATAGCGCACACAGGGTGACAGTTTCAGGAGCTGTTTTCAACTCTCTTTAAATCACCCATCTGCCCCACATTTACAACTGGTGTAGAGTGGCACTCTCATTCTCCTTACATAGGGTATAGAGTGGACATTGTAGCTGTTTTCTCAAGAGCCATTTCAGCCCTCCATGTTGTGAATGTAGTTGGAAGGGATGAGCTTTAAGTGGTCTAAACTCTTAGGAATGGTTCCATTCTCCTTGCCATGGTGGTTGATTTGGAGATGACCCGAGGCAAGCCAAGTTTAAGATGGATATTTGATGGTTGTGAGAACTGTCTCTCTCCCTCTGGATCTGAACAGGTGATAATGATAATAACAGCTAAAATTATGAAGTGCTTACTATGTGTCAAATGTCGGTTTCCTAAGCATATTCTATTGATTTAGGTTATTGAATTTTCATGATAGTTTCATGAGATGGAGTTTGTGCTTATTCAGATAATCCATATGAGTGAACTGAAATACAGAGGTTAAGTAGATGCTGAAGGTCACATGTCTAATCAATAGTTGAGCTGGATTGTCAGCCCAGGCAGTCTGCGGCTAGGATTATGCTTGTGACCAATGTACTGTCACTATTTTGGGTTTTTTTTTTTTTGGTGTTAGTTGTTTTTCAACCGTGAAGGTAGTAATCTTACTCAGACAAGAGGAAAGCTGAGAAAATCAAAGGTAAATGGAATCTGAGCCCAAATTGAACTGTGCAGAAAGACCACCACAGCTCTGAATGTCTCAATTTCAAAAACTTTCTCTATTTTATTTACTCAATAAATTTATTAAGTTTATTCAACAAACTTTCTCTATTTTAAGTCAGTTTGAGTTAAATATTTCTGTTACTTGCAGCTGAAAGCCTCCTAACCAATATAACAATTAGTGCCAGGAAGATACAGTTACAAAGAGCAGACTTTAATGTTTATTTGCTTGAGGAGGGAAGAAAGAATGAAGAGGTCTGAGGACCTTTACTTCTAGGTGTACATATGGTAATCCCTTGTTAGACATTAATAATTAGTGACTTTCATCCAATTAGGAGAATGACATTCTCTTTGCCTAGAGATTATGTTGGCAATGCATCTGTAATAGATATACGTCACTGAGTGCATAGATTTCCCTTTGCCTCAATGAGATGACTGATGCAAGAATAGAGAAATTCAAGGGAGATAAGGCACTCTGTTTGACATTATGAAAGTGGCTGTCTCTCCCTCTCCTGTGTGTCAAGGAAGAACTATGTTGCTGGCAGTCATTTTTTCCTTACGGGAAGACACCTGAAGAGGAAGCCACACTTGGAGAAGCACAGAACCCAAAATACTAGAAAGAAACACAGGAGAAGGCTTCATTTATCTCCCCACCTCAGACAGTTTTGATTACATGAGCCAATGGAATCCCCTTTCCTGTCTATGACACTTTCAGATTTTTTTTTTTTTGTGTGTGTTACCACCCAAAGCATGCTGAGTGATACAGTGTGCCCTGCATTCCAGTTTTATAGGAAATATCTCCCTGGGGCATTCTCTCTTCCTTTCCTCACCTGTGTCATCTAGTTTAATTTAGCCCTGGACCTTTCTCCTTTGCCTTCTGAATTCCAATTATTTATAAACTCAGCCTCCTATGCAAGTTGTCATGGTGATGAGGAATAAAACTGTACATGCTGAGGATGGAAAAAGGGTCAAAGAGGTGCACACCCTGATATCCCATCATATTACCTAAAAGATAAGGTTTCCCTCCCTGTGTCCATGTAGATGACCGGTTGACAGGTGCAACAAACCACCATGGCACATGTATACTTATGTAACAAACCTGCACGTTCTGCACATGTATCCCAGAGTTTAAAGTATAATAAAAAATAAAAATAAAAATAAGGTTTCAGCTTGAGTTTATATGTTACTGTGAAACAAAATACTTCAAACATTAGTGGCTTCAACCAGCTCCAGCATTTATTGTCTCTCATAATGTTGTGTGTTCACTGGGTATTAGTTCTGTTCCACTTCATGGTGCTGGCTGGCTGGGCTACTCTTTCAGCTGCATTTAGCTGGGAGTCTGGCTCAGTTCTTCTTCACATGACCACCCTTTCCAGGGGGAGTTATCTTCCAGGACTTCTGCAAGCAGTTTTTCTCTCCAGAAGGAGAGCCTAGATTTCCTATAGTATATAACTGGTCCGATGAGGGAATATTCTAAGAGGGCAAGCCCCAAAGTGCAATGCTTATCAAGTGCATGCTTATCAATAATGCTAAGCAAGCTTTGGGCTGGCTTACATCTACTGTCCAAAGCAACTTATTTGGCTACACCCAGAGTCAATGTGTTAGAAACTACACAACAGTATGATAGCTTGCGTATGTGGCTCACTGGGGGTGACCATTGTAATAGTCTATTGTAGATAATGAGGCCTTTTACACTGTCAGTATTAATTCCATCTTAACATCACCAAAAGATTCCAAAGCCAATCACCTTATTGACTTTGGGTGCATCATTAAGATCTTTGAATTATTGAGCCACAAAAATCGTCAATAATTTTCATGACTCAGAAGGGGTATAGGTAAAGGAACAGAGCTAAAAAACCATTTTATCAGACCCCCATTTGATCTATCTGGTTTAAGTACATTTCTGTCAGTTGCAACCAAATATTTCTGAACAAAACAAATTAAAATCCTTTTTAAAAGTGGAAGTGAACATATTATTTGGGATTTGCCTTGCTAGGCTGGGTGCGAAGGCTCATGCCTGTAATTCCAGCACATTGGGAGGCCGAGGTGGGTGGATCATGAGGTCAGGAGTTCGAGACCAGCCTGGCCAAGATGGTGAAACCCCATCTCTACTAAAAATACAAAGCTTAGTTGGGCATGGTGGCACATGCCTGTAATCCCAGCTACTTGGGAGGCTGAGGCAGGAGAATCGCTTGAACGTGGGAGGCGGAGGTTGCAGTGAGCAGAGATCATGCCATTGCACTCCAGCCTGGGCAAAAAGAGCAAAACTCCATCTTAAAAAAAAAAAATAAAATAAATAGAATGCCTTGCTAGTCTTGCTGTTTAAAAACTTAATATTAAGCATCCTCTATACCAAGCACTTCAGGTGATTTCCCATGAGCGAAATCATCGAATTTTATCATCAACCTTGTGACATAGATACAATTTTTTTTTCTTTTTACATTTAAAGAAACTGGGACTTGGCAAATTTAATAACTCATCAGTGTCACACAGTACAATGTAGAAGAGCTAATATTTAAGGAGAATTGGAAAAATATTTTTCTAAAATAGAATTACACAAAAAAGGGGAATGTGACAGACATTTCTGACTAAACAGTTCATCTACTACTAAAACCTCTCCATCCCACCCCCTATGAAAAAGGAAAAAAAAAAAAAGGCTGATGGCCCCTGGATCTGAGGTGGTCTTGCTTTATTTGACATCGGCAGTTCCACTGACAGCCTGTATTGACCAAGGTCACCTGGCTGGCTGCATGGGTATGCCCTTTCTCTCTGAGAGCCCCAGCTATGTCCTCCAAAACTGTCTAAGAATGACGACTCCCTGGAGAAAAGAGTTTGTTATTCCGCCCTTTTCAGGCGCCACTGGCATGCTTTCATTTATCTTTTAAGTCTGTTTTAAATGTAATTCATAGACTTGCCCATGTTCTTTGTTATCTGTGGAAAAATTAAGACTGTGATTTTGGTTAATGACTCCAGTCATTATCAGAAGAAGGAGATCAAGGCCCATTCTGCTGCTATCAAGCAATAAAGCAGATCAGGAATTGGGAGTATGTAGGTGTACAGAGTATTGTTGGAAACACAGTAAGATGAAGGTGTCAGCTGAGGAAGTAAAACGAAACAGGAAGTAAACTCAAAATATAGGAAATAGGAACTATTTTCCAATCCAAGTGCAGAATTGCAAAGCATCACAGTCCAGATTGTCATCTTAAGTCAAGGACAGGATGTATGAGGGGCAGGCAAGGTGAGGAGGCAAAGGCTATAGAATACGACATGGTTTACATAGACTAGAGTTCGATCACAGGCATTATTCCTAACTCTATTCACTCTCTTTATTTGTCACAGGGTCAAAAATTTCCCAGATACATTATTAAAGGTTAAACATTCCTTTAATAATTTAGATGATGACATTAAAACGTTTATGTCATCACCAAAATTTTTATTGCTTTTTGTTTTCCTTGCGGTGAAAACAAAAACCTGAATCATTTGACATTCAAGGCAAATAATACGATGTTTGTCTAAATTGACCACTTGGTAATCTCAGCATCTACTTACGTGTCTATAACATTTCATTTTGAAATATAGCACAGAGATGGAAGAATTAAAATTTGTTTCTCATTAGTACAAATGAGCTAGAATAAAATCTTCAGTATTTTAGCTCAGAAACGATCTTATGAATATACTTATACTTTCACTCTTGAATGTAATTTTAAGTGCATACTACATTAAGGCCATTTATATAAATATTTCTCACCTTAAGTGAGCTCTTTATTTTCAGGACTGAAATATCCATGAATATTGCCAAACAAATATGACTCATCTTTATTTGTAATCCAATATTGTTTGTTTTAGGGGAAGCGTGATAAACAGAAGTATCTCTCCTATGTAGTTAGATTAATCAGGATGTTATTTTGTATTGCCTAGAGCAGTGTGTTTAGTAATTGGATAATTTGTCTTCCCCATCACAATAATAGCGGATGGAATCAGTATACTTGCCATGAAGAAGTTTGTTTCTGCCTGAGCTCAGGGAAAATTTGACTACTTCTATCAGATTAACATCCATTTGAAAATAAATTATTCCTGTAATTGTCAACAGAACCCAAAACCCTTCTAGGGCTTCCTGGGGGAATATTATTGCAGTGGGAAGGAAGGGCGTGTATCATGAGGGAGGGCCGGGAAAACATGAGAAAGGGATGATGAGGGAGGACGTCTCCTAGATGGCTTCCTTCCCTTCAAGCCCAGGAGGATACATAGTGAGCATTGCCCTGCTGATAAATTGGGATACAGAACTGAGTCATTACTGTCCTATTGGCACATGGCTTAGTGCTTCAGAACGACACTGTGAAATGAAGATCCTAGATTAATGTGTATACAGGGCCATTGTGAGAGGAAAAGAAAATACCAGGACAGCTTGCATTGCTTTACTGAAGCATAATATTTGCAACTCAAGGAAATTCTATGTCTAAAGTTGACAGTTCAGTAAGTGTGGCTCTCCGTCCTGATCATTACTGGGAATAACTAACTGCTGATGCCTCATAGGAAAGGCCTTTCTTTGGAAGGGGAAGGGAGAGGATTTCACTCTGTTGCCCAGGCTGGAGTGTGTGGGGCTATCACAGCTCACTGTAGCCTCAACTTCCCTGGCTTAAGTGATCCTCCCGCCTCAGCCTCCCAAGTAGCTGGGACTACAGACACTTGCCACCACACCTGGCTAATATTTTTATTTTTTTGTGGAGATGAAGTCTTCCTATGTTGCTTAGGCTGGTCTCAAACTCCTAGGCTCAAGCAATCTTCCCATCTCAGCCTTCAGGGATTACTGGCATGAGCTACTGCATGTGGCTGGGAAAGGCCGTTTTCTGCCCACGTGTCCAAATGAAAGTTCTATCTGACACACACGTAGATACAGTCATCTCCCCTTATCCATGGTTTACCTTTCCATAGTTTCTGTTATTCTCAATCAGCCACAGTCTGAAAATATTAACTGGAAAATTCTAAAATAAGCAATTTATAAGTTTTACATTGGTAAGTTCTGAGTAGTATCCTGCTCTGTCCTGCCTGAGACATGAATCATCCCTTTGTCCAGGGTATCCACACCGTTTGTACCCATTAGTCATCAACATGGTCCGCTCCTGACATCCAACCATCCACATCATGGCCCCATGATCCAGGATCTCCCGAGGCAGATGATCCCCCTTCTATCCTATTGTGAGAAGGTCAATAGCCTAACACTACATCACAGTGCCTTCATCATTCGCCTCTCTTCATCTCAGCGCTTGAGCATTTTATCATCTCACGTCATCATAAGAATAAAAATGGTAAGTACACCACAAGACATTTTGAGAGACAAAGACCGAGGAGACCACATTTACGTAACTTTAATGATAGTGTATTATAATTTCATCTACTATTATTAACATTAGTCACTGTTGTTCACCTTTCACTGTGCCTAATATATAAATTGAACTGTATTATAGGAATGTAAGCATAGGAAATGTCATAATATAGAGAGCTCTGTCTTATTTGTGGTTTCAGGCATCCACTGGGAGATCTGGAACATATCTTTTGTGGATAAGGGGACTGCTATACAGATGCTCCTCAACTGATGATGGAGTTATGCCCATTACACATTGAATGTATCCTGGGTCAAAAGTGCATTTTAACTAACGATATTTTTAACCTACCATGGGTTCCTCCACACGTAACCCTGTTGTCATTCAAGGAGTGTACTGAATGTGTGGAGTGTTTTGCAACACAGTAAAGTCAAAAAATTGTAAGTTGAACCATGCTGAGTCACGGATTATGTGTATATATTTATACGTGTAGATAATACAATTTATTTTCTTTTCACTGTTTATTAACAATTATGATATTTTATCTTAGTCCTCTTCACACATTGCAGAAAGAACTTTGGAGTTTTCAAATTTAGGAGTGTCAGTGGCAAAACCTCTCAGACTATGTGCTCTTGTCTTTGAGAATTCTGAGAGCTTTTCTTCACAGCTGCAGGCTCTTCTATTATATCAATGTTCCCTCATTTTTCTACTGGCAAAATAACTTCAGAGTAAAGAAAATAAAAGCATCTTTGCTTCACTTTTTTTTTTTTTTTTGCCTCCAGTTTCACCACCTTTCATTTTCACTGCAGAAATAAAAAGATAGAAACCCAATAAAACATGTAAGTCATCTATATGAGTCATATGGTCCCATATGACTATTTCTACAATTAGAAGTGTTTCTGCCAATGTATAATTTAGGATGCTCAATGAAGTACTTTTCTGTCACAAGTAATCCTTTTCTTGCTTTTTGTATTCATAACTATTAATACTTAGAAATGTGAAGACTACTATTTTATTATAATAATCGCTATTAGAATTTTCAGATGTAGGCAGATCACAGCAGACAGGAGACAGGACCAGATTGCAGCTCTGACTTGGATGAACACAGCAGTATGCGGAGGCCCGCACTGTGAATTTTTGCTCCAGAATGACTGCAGGAAAAAATCAGGAAACCCAAGGAGACCCACAGACCCTCTGAAGGAAGCAAATTGCTCCTGCAGGACCTGGGAGACATCCGATATACTGCGAGTGCCCAAAATGTGGAAGTGGGAAAGGGAGATCATCCACCCCGATACACACTCCTCCACTGGGGAAACTGAAGGTCTACATTACAAGAGAAGATTCTGACTTCACCTGGAGCTGAGTCAATTTAGAGAGCTGAGCAAAATACAGGGGTAGAGGAAGCAGTGGGAAAAGCCCTGTGAGCTCACTGGGTCGGTCCCCTAGCAAACCATTTCTGCCTGGTGTCACAGGGGTCCTTTGGGAGGGCAGCCAGATGCCATGGGAAAAGGCCACAGGGAGAAGGAAATCTCCAGCTGAACTTTGTAACAATTTGAACTGATCAAGAAGTCTTCTTGCCAGAACTCAGGGGAGGGGGTGAATCCAGTGTGCAGACTCCACAGGCGGAAGAAGAAGGAAAGCCATACTTGCTTTCGCAGCTGGGAGGCAGGTAGCCTGGGGGCAAGTTCTCAGCACTGCTCACCCACTGCTTGAAACGGACAGGATAGCATGGTGGGAGTGAGACCAGCCCTTCTGATTGCATGGGAGCTGGGTGAGGCCTGTGACTGCTGGGTTTCCCTCCACTTCCCTGACAACCTGCATGACACAGTAGAGGCAGCCATAATCCTCCTAGGAGCAAAGCACAAAGGACACCTGGGAAATTCATTGCCAAAAGATCATCACCTTGGCACATTGTCATCAGGTTATCTAAAGTTAAGATGAAAGAAAGAATCTTAACACCTGTGAGACAAAAGCACCAGGTAATCTATAAAGGAAAACCTATCAGATTAACAGCAGATTTCTCAGCAGAAACCCTACAAGCTAGAAGGGATTAGATTACTATCTTCAGCCTCCTCAAACAAAACAATTATCAGCCAAGAATTTTGTATCCAGTGAAACTAAACTTCATATATGAAGGAAAGATGCAGTCTTTTTCAGATAAACCAATGCTGAGAGAATTTGCCTCTACCAAGCCACCACTACAAGAACTGCTAAAAAGAGCTCAAAATCTTGAAATAAATCCTGGAAACACATCAAAACAGAACCTCTTTAAGCATAAATCTCACAGGGCCTATATATCAAAAACACAATTTGAAAAACAGAAGCAAAAACCAAAAAACCAAGGTATACAGGCAACAAATAGCATGATGAATGCAAGGGTACCTCACATCTCAATACTAACATTGAATGTAAATGGCCTAAATGCTCCACTTAAAACTACACAATGGCAGAATGGATAAGAATTCATCAACCAACTATCTGCTGCCTTCAAGAGATAGTCCTTCACCTAACACATAAGGGCTCACATAAACTTAAGGTAAAGGGATGGAGAAAGACATTTCATGTAAATGGACACCAAAAGCAAGCAGGAGTTTTTATTCTTATATCAGACAAAAGAAACTTTAAAGCAGCGGAAGTTAAAAAAGACAGAGGGATATTATATAATGATAAAAGGTCTTGTCCAACAGGAAAATATCATAGTCCTAAATATATATGCACCTAACACTGGAGCTCCCAAACTTATTTAAAAAATTACTAATAGATCTAAGAAATGAGACACACAGCAACATGGTAACAGTGGGGGACTTCAATACTCCACTGGCAGCACTAGACAGGTCATCAAGACAGAAAGCCAACAAAGAAATAATGGATTTAGTGGTTCATGTCTGTAACCCCAGCACTTTGGGAGGCCGAGGCGAGCAGATCACGAGGTCAGGAGATCGAGACCACCCTGGCTAACATGGTGAAACCCTGTCTCTACTAAAAATACAAAAAATTAGCCAGGCATGGTGGCGGGTGCCTGTAGTCCTAGCTACTAGGGAGGCTGAGGCAGGAGAAGGCGTGAACTCAGAAGGCAGAGCTTGCAGTGAGTCGAGATAGCACCACTGCACTCCAGCCTGGGGGACAGAGGGAGACTCTGTCTCAAAAAAAAAAAAAAAGAAAGAAATAATGGATTTAAATATCCCCTGGAACAAATGGACTTAACAGATATGTACGGAACATTCCGTCCAAGAACTGCCAGATATACATTCTATTCAACAGCACACAGAAGTTTTTCCAAGACAGATCATATAGTAGGCCACAAAACAAGCCTCAATAAATTTAAGAAAATTGAAATTATATCAAGCACTCTCTCAGACCACAGTGGAATAAAACTGAAAATAAACTCTGAAAAGAACCTTCAAACCATGCAAATACATGGAAATTAAATAACCTTTTCCTGAATGATCATTAGGTCAAAAATAAAATTAAGATGAAAATTTAAAAAAATTTGAACTGGATGACAACAATGACAAAACCTATCAAAACCTCCTGCATACAGCAAAGGCAGTGCTAACAGGATAGTTCATAGCCCTAAATGCCTACATCAAAAAGTCTGAAAGGGCACAGACAGACCATCTAAGGTCATATACCTCAAGGAACCACAGAAACAAGAACAAACCAAACTCAAACCCAGCAAAAGAAAGGAACTAACCAATATCAAAGCAGAACTAGATAAATTTAAATGATATCAAAAAATACAAAAGATAAATGAAACAAAAAATTGGTTCTTTGAAAAGATAAATAAATTGATAGACCATGAGCAAGATTAACCAAAGAGAGAGGGAGAGAGAGAGAGAGAAAATCCAAATAAGCTCAATAAGAAACAAAATGGGAGATATTACAACTGACATCACAAAAATACAAAAGATCATTCAAGGCTACTATGAACACTTTTATGCACATAAATTTAAAAATCTAGAAGAGATGGATAAATTCCAAAAAAGATACAACCCTGCTAGCTTAAATCAGGAAGAATTAGATGCCCTAAACAGACCTATAACAAGCAGTGAGATTGAAGTAATTTAAACATTACCAATAAAAAAAATCCAGGACCAGATGGATTCACAGCAGAATTCTACCAGACACTGAAAGAAGAATTGGCAGCAATCCTCTTCACACCATTCCACAAGATAGAGAAAGAGGGAACTCCCCGCAAATCGTTCTATGAAGCCAGTGTCACCCTAATACCAAAACCAGGAAAGGACATAACCAAAAAAGAAAGCTACAGACCAATATCACTGATAAACATAGATGCTAAAATCCTTAACAAAATACAGCTAACCAAATCCAACAACATACCTAAAAGATAATCCACCATGATCAAGTGGGTTTCATACCAGGGATGCAGGGATGGTTTAACATATGCAAATTAGTAAATGTGATACACCACATAAACAGAATCAAGAATAAAAATCACATGGTCATCTCAATAGATGCAGTAAAAGCATTCAACAAAAAACAGTATCTTTTAATGATTAAAACTCTCAGCAAAATTGACATACAAGGGATGTACCTCAACGTAATAAAAGTCATGTATGACAAACCCACAGCCAACATAATACTGAATGAGGAAAAGTTGAAAGCATACCCTCTGAGAACTGAAACAAGACAAGGATGCCCACTCTCACTACTCCTCTTCAACATCGTACTGGAAGTCCTAGCCCAGCAATCAGACAAGAGAAAGAAATAAAGGGCATGCAAATCAGTAAAGAGGAAGTCAGTCACTGTTTGCTGATGATATGATTGTTTACCTAGAAAACCCTAAAGACTCCTCCAGAAAGCTCCTAGAAATGATAAAAGAATTCAGCAAAGTTTCTGGATACAAAATTAATGTACACAAATCAGTAGCTTTTCTATATACCAACAGCGACCAAGCTGAGAATCAAATCAAGAACTCAACCCTTTACAATAGCTGCAAAAAAATTAAAATAAAATACTTAGGAATATACCTAACCAAGGAGGTGAAAGCCTTCTACAAGGAAAACTACAAAATACTGCTGAAATATTTCACAGATGACACAAATGGAAACACATTCCATGCTCATGGATGGGTAGAATCAATACTGTGAAAATGACCATACTGCCAAAAGCAATCTACAAATTCGAAGCAATTCCCACCAAAATATCACCATTATTCTTCACAGAATTAGAAAAAAAAATTTTTAAATTCATGTGGAACCAAAAAAGAGCCCACATAGTCAAAGCAAGACTAAGCAAAAAGAACAAATCTGGAAGCATTGCATTACCTGACTTCAAACTATACTATAAAGCCATAGTCAGCAAAACAGCATGGTACTGGTATAAAAACAGACAAGTAGACCAATGGAAGAGAATAGAGAACCTATTAATAAACCCAGATGCTTACACCCAACTGATCTTCAACAAAGCAAACAAAAACATAAAGTGGGGAAAGGACATCCTTTTCAACAAATGGTGCTGGGATAATTGGCTAGCCATATGTAGGAGAATGAAATTGGATCCTCATCTCACCTTATTCAAACATCAACTCAAGATGGATTAAGGACTTAAACCTAAGACCTGAAACTATGAACATTCTAGAAAATAACATTGGAAAAACCCTTCTAGATATTGGCTTAGGCAAGGATTTCATGACCAAGAATCCCAAAGCAAATGCAATAAAATCAAAGATAAATAGCCGGGACTTAATTAAACTAAAGAGCTTTGCATGGCAAAAGGAACAATAGAGTAAACAGAAAACCCACAAAGTGAGAAAAAATCTTCACAATCTATACATCTGACAAAGAACTAATATCCAGATTCTATGGTGAACTCAAACAAATCAGCAAGAAAAAAAACAAACAATCCTATCAAAAAGTGGGCTAAGGACACGAATAGACAATTCTCAAAAGAAGATATACAAATGGCCAACAAACATATGAAAAAATGGTCAACACCACTGATGATCTGGGAAATGCAAATCAAAACCATAATGCAATATCACATTACTCCTGCAAGAATGGTCATAATCAAAAAATAAAAAAAAAGTAGATGTTGGCATGGATGCCGGAAGCAGGGAACACTTCTACACTGCTGGTGGGGATGTAAACTATTACAATCACCATGGAAAACAGCGTGGAGACTCCTTAAAGAACTAAAAGTAGAACTACCATTTGATCCAGCAATCCCACTACTGGGTATCTACCCATAGGAAAAGAGGTCATTATATGAAAAAGATACTTGCACATGCATGTTTACAGCAGCACCATTCACAATTGCAGAACCATGGAACAAATCCAAATGCCCAACAATCAATGAGTGGGTAAAGAAACTGTGAGACATATATATGATGGAATACTACTCAGCCATAAAAAGGAATGAATTAATGGCATTCACAGTGACGTGGATGAGATTGGAGATTATTATTCTAAGTGAAGTAACTCAGGAATGGAAAACCAAACATCATGTGTTCTCACTCATAAGTGGGAGCTAAGCTATGAGGATGCAAAGGCATAAGAATGACACAGTGGACATTGGGGACTCAGGGGGAAAGGGTGGGGGTGCGAGGGATAAAAGGTTACAAATAGGACACACTGTATATTGCTCAGGTGATGGGTGCACCAAAATCTCACAAATCACCAAGAAAGAACTTATGTAACCAAATACCACCTGTTCCCCAATAACCTATGGAAATAAACATATTTAAAAAATATAAATAAATGCAGGCTTAATGTGTTAAAAAAAAAAGAATTTTCAGATGTAGCCCCTTCTTATATAGGACAATGCCATTTCTATGGTCTTGTCCTCACAAAGAGATGACACATAATCATCATAAGAGGAGAAACTGATCATCTTAGACATTCTTTTTCCAGATTTCCAATTTCATATTCATGACTGTTTAACTTATTTAAACATAAAATGTTAACATGATTAAAAAGACTTAACGGTTTTCTGGGCAGCTTCTACAATGTCTACCTCATGCCTGCAGGGGAACTACTTTGAAGCATACAGAATTTTTAGACCTTATTATTGCAAATACCTTTTCCTGGGGATTTCTATGAACTAATGATTCTTTCTCAGTAGCACAAAGGAAAGAAACTACTGCGCTTTTGATCAGTAGATCATTCTATTACTTAGTATGAAGAAAAATTTGTTTTTAGTTTTGCTTAAAATTAGGTAATTTCATTCTTTATAATTATGATTTTAAAGAAGAAAGTAGCATCATTTGTCTTATACCAAAGCAAATGAAGTTTATGTATTAACTAGCATCTGTTATTAAGTTAATAAGTAAGTTTTTCTAACTTTGCATCTAAAACCACTGACCAAATCTTTGCACAAAGAGAACACTTCCTTTCTTTATTACAGTATAAGAACTATATCTATTTTAATTATTGTCCAGCTTTCCACAGTTGAGTTACAGTGTTTTAAGCTGTGTTCCTGTAAATTCTTTTTTTTTTTCTTTGACATGGAGTCTTGCTCTGTCGCCCAGGCTGGAGTGCAATAGCGCGATCTTGGCTCACTGAAACCTCCACCTCCCAGGTTCAAGTGATTCTCTTGCCTCAGCCTCCCGAGTAGCTGGGATTACAGGCAAGTGCCACCACGCCAGGCTAATTTTTGTATTTTTAGTAGAGACAAGGTTTTGCCATGTTGGCCAGGCAGGTCTCGAACTCTTGACCTCAGGTGATCCACCCACCTCGGCCTCCCAAAGTGCTGGGATTACAGGCATGAGCCACTGCGCCCCACCTTCCTGCAAATTCTTAAGTATTATCTTTATTTTTTTAAGTTTTGCAAGCTATGCATGTGATCACCATAGCCCTAGATCTCCAATCATCTTTCCAACTCTTCCTTTCTTCAATTATATATTAAATGCAAGGCACTCCCTGTAACAGAACTTTCACAGGATAAAGACATGTTCAAGTACACTGTCTAAAATAAAGACTCCTACAAGTAATAACTACTGATGGCCTATTATACAGCAGGCACCCTGATAGTTAGAGGTATTATTTTTAATCTTTATAACCATTCTATAAAATTGACATTAATTCCATTTTATAGTGGCGGAATCTAATGGGTAGGAGGTTTTATAATTTGCTAAGTCTATTCCGTAGTTGAGAGGTAAAGATGAACTTTGGACTCATTTTAGAGTTGACCACAAACTCAAGCGTCCCTTCTAATGCTAAAATATAGAATTCTATCAATAAGTCCAGAAAAACAGCAACAACAACCAAGTAAGTTACAAACAACAGCAGTGACAAAAGCAACATCATATGATAAATATACGCAGAATGCTATAAGGGCACAAAGGAAAAGGAATCTAATTCTGATTGGAGGCATATAGAAAGATGTCTTGAAAATATATTTCTAAGAAGTTCCTTGGAAAATATGCTGGTAGCAATTAGAGGAGGATAGGAGAATTCAAGGGTAGAATCAATTATTGTCTGAAATAAAAGGGAAGAAATGATCTGAAATAAAAGGGAAGAAAATGTTGATGAAGAGAAGACAGTCTTGTTTTTAAAGCACGATAGCAGTCATCTTATTCTCAGTTTACCTTTAATAAAATCGTTTAAGTAATAAATCATGATTTTATTCACTGGTATAAATATATTTTAGCATACATTAAATTAAAGGTAAAATACTTAGTTTAGGTCCACAGTATTTTCCCTTTGAAAATGTAACCCTCTTTCGAAAACCATCACCTTCCGATAGTTTCTTTCTAAGAAATTACATACTCCTACAGCTTATTTGGTATTGTTCTAAGCCAGTATCACATAAGGCACACAATTTGCTAAAACAAAGAATGCAAAAAGGGAACTAAAATGATTAATTATCTAATGCATGGAGAAAGATCTGCACATTTCCTCCTGCTCTGGTCATGGAAGACATGTCTGCATCTCCTTCGCCTTCTGCCATGATTAAACCTCTGTACAGGAGCAGGACGCTGAAGACACACTGTGGCCCAGACAGTGGCTGATGAGCAGATGGAGTCTGCACCCACGCAATTTGGTCAAAGAAGCCCCCACATTCTCCATGAAAAAGATTTCCAGAAGCTATTGTGTCAATTAAAAAGAAGAAACAAACCATAAAACCACTGACACTGAAGATCATTTTTGAGTCTGATTTGAAAGCTAGAATCAAATTCTGCAGAGGTGTTGAAGTGGCCAGATGCTACCCTAATAGCCAAACCTGCAGGTCCCCTCCATCATGCCAAGGAAAATGTTCCATTCACCATTCCTCAGCTTCGGGTTCTGGTTTCAGAGTTCTCTCTGTACCGGAGGGGTTTTAAAGCTAGAGGGGCCTTTACCCACTTCCTCTTATGTACAGATCTGAATATGGAGGTCAAGAGGGGAAAGTGGCACGTCCTAAGTCAGAGTAGAGTCAACAAAAAAATAAGATAGACAATGACCGAGTCCCTGGTGTATAGTGAGCATTAGTTAGCTACATGGGATATGGAGACAAAGAAAACACAGTCCCTTCTTCAGGAAGCTCAATCTAGCAAGATAGACAGACATTTTGCAAGTAGGACCAGGCTTCCCTGCAGCAGAAGGAAACATGAAATCACGGTAATGAGCCTCACCTGGGATGGGCCACCCTGTTGCCTTGAGAGGATCATGTGTGGACTCAGGACCATGGCGTGGCCCTGCTTTGACTCTCTAGCTCTGCTGTAGGGCCTGGTAGGATCTAGAGTGGCTTGAGCTAGGGGCTGCCATGAGCTCTTTCCACTTCCCCAAGGCATTGCATAAGTAATGTCACTTTCTATTTGCACAGCAAAATCAGGGACGCAGTTTTCTAGAACACAGGATACCTTCCCTATCCCCAACAGATGGATGGTCTACCTTGTTGGTGGGCCATTGCTTGTGTTGGAGACAGAACACTCTGCAGAGTGCCCAGTGGTCAGTTGTGGCCCACGGGTCACTGGCAAGGAGAGGCAGAGCCCTTGGGAGCCATGGAGGGCCTGCTGCCCACCACAAAATGCCTTCTGAGCTGCTGCTGGCCCACACGTGGGTGACAGTGCTAGTGAGGTACAGAATCCTGGGACTAATGCCTGCAAACTGTGGATATCCTGGGTGATATGGTTGTGCACTGTTGTGGTGGCCTTTATAGTCAGGAGATGACACGTGGTGAGAAGAAGGGAAGAGCCAGCCCAAAGGGAGTCGGCCCAGGGTAAGATCATCAAGGCCCGAGCCAAGATTCACTCCAAACCCTCTACTCGAGGGTTCTCAAGGAAATAAGCAAGTCTTCCCATCAGGACCTCGGGGTGCCTCTGAAAAAAGCATGAAAACACAAATCTCCTGAACTTCCCCGAGTGACTGAACAAAGCGGGTCCCGCATGTTTCACAGCACGAGGGAGAAGATTTTCAAGGGCAAACTGCGGAGGATCTGAAGGACAGCAGGGACTGTCAGCAACCTGCAGAGCTGCCCCACCAAGAAACTGTGGGATGAAAGCAACGTTTGCCAGAAAAAAGGCAAAGAAGGAAAGGCAGGAGCAGGCTAAGACAGGAATTAAACAGACCACAAATGTTGAAGTGAGGTGACTGACTTCCCCGGGCCACACCCCGCCGAGCATCCTGCATCTGCTTGAGGGTGGAAGAGATCATGTGAGGATGGTAACTTGGCAGTGGAGGGGAACAGGGAAGCAGGACATGGTGGTTCTCCAGTGTCCTGGCCACAAGACCCTCCAAAGAGTGTGGATGATGATGGTGACTTAGATGTGTCCCTCGAATGTCCTGAGGGGGAGACTGAAGAAGCAGACATGCAGTTGTGAAAAGAAATCCAAAGGCGGAAAGAAGTCACAGCACAAGCACAAAGTCTGACTGGAGCAGCAGGGCTCTCTGCAGGGTGCAAGGACGCAGCTGGAGAAGGAGCTCCTGAAGCTGCAGCTGAGGCTTCCCACTCCGCCTGCACTGCACCAAGAACCCACAATGGGGCCTCAGCAGGAGTCCACGGAGGAGGACACCCACTGCCAGTGCCTCAGCCAGAGACTTTGCAAGGTGCACAAAAATTTGAGACCTGTGTTAGACCCGCAACCACTGCAAGAAAATGGCGCACAACCACTACAAGAAGACCTGGCCCAGGAATAGAAGGAAGACGCTTCCAATTTTCATAGGGAGATCTTCTTCCATGAGAAAATGGCCCAGGAAGGCTGGATGGCCACAATGTCCACCAAGAGAGTGCTCCAGGTGCTCCAGAAAGAAAATGACCACAACAAGCAGAAGCCAGATGACTGAGTTCCAAGTTCTAGCCTTTCCTGAGTGGCCCTTTGGATTCTGGGGCTTGGCCCACCCCCCACAGGGGCCCAGAACCCCACAGGGGGTTCATGGGCCGCTAGGGCCACCAGGAGGGAAGCTGGTCACGGTGTGGGTATGAGGGCTTCTGTCCAGAGCACCCTCCGGTTTGGCTTTGCTTTCCTTGTAGCCAGGTCCTGAATGTCCAGAGACTCTACAGAACATCAGCTGGTGCTGCTCCCTTTAAAACACTTTTGATTGATCTATTGTTAGTTTAGCTAGTGTTAGTTGATGCTAAAATTGCTCTTATTGAAGTTTGATTGATAGCACTAGGATGGTAAGGTATTATTTTTCAAATAAATATTTTTAACGTTAAAAATATAAAAGTAAAATAAACTGAAAGGGCAAAAAAAGAGACAGATTTGCACAACTGATTTTTCCTTTAATTTTGTAAATTATTTTAAGGAGTAAGCATTATTAATCCGATTTTATGGTCTGCCACTGTGACAAAGGACCCTCAGGAACTAGCAAAGATAGAATGTGAACCCATATCTGACTTTTTCTTCCACCCCTCCACGCCCAGCCCCAAGGGATGAATGTAAAATCAGGTTTTAAGAAGGAGCTGGTGGTTAGTGGAACCCTACTACAATACAAAGAAGAATAAGGAAGGAGGAAAGGTAATTATTCAAAGTGAAGTTTCAAGACTTCACTTGTAAGGTGTAAGGGTAAGGAAGTAGAGGTAGTGAGTGTAATCTGAGAAGTTAGCCCTTAAAGACAGGGATATCCTTGTGGGAGCAAGATAATTTATGAAAAAATTTTGAATTTGTGTTTCTTTGGTGTTGAGAAATACTTAGTATTTTTGTAAGCAGAGGCAAAGAAGCTGGTGATGACAGATTGCATATGTGAGCAAAAGGAGTAATGATTGATGCACTTCTGTGCCTCATATTAGTTGGTATTGTTCTAAGAAAGTGCTTTAAGGAGTGACAACAATATTTAACTGTTGTCTATTATAAGAACTAGAGTTAGAGGGGCTATTTGTGTGATACATCAACCTGCATTTCTGGAATCATCAACAGAGAGATGAATAAAACTCAAGCACATAGTACGATGAATGTAGCAATACTTCTTAAAACCAAGAAGGTGTACCAAAAATACAATGTTATGTAAGAAATACCATCAACTATATAGCTACAGGATAAAGGAATGTTAATACATTTGAAGATATCAGGCAAAATAGTTAGAGTATGAAGAAGTTATTTAGTCTCATCAAAACTAAATAGTCCATAGAAGTGAAAATGGATCTGAGTCTTGGGACTGAGAGGAGGTGAGACAGGTTTTGTTTGAAGTAAGCTTCAGGAGCTGGAAAAGGGGAGGGTGGATTTAATGTGCTCTGCTAGTCAATTGAGGTAAGTCAGAAAAAAACCTGATTTCAGGGTTTCCTATTGCATCCTTATTTCTCTTTCTTACAGCATCTGTGTCACCACCCTTTAGTTTTTAATTTACTTCTCTGTTCCCCTCTAAAGACTATAAATACTCTGCAGGTAGGTGTAATGGCGTATATGTCTTTATATTTTTAGCGCTCCTTACAAGTCCTGAAATATAATTAGCAGTAACTGTTTGCTTTATTATAGGGAAGGTCCTATGGGTAACTAGATCTAATAAGACAGAACAAGTAAAGTGAAAGTTTGAAAAAAATGGCAGAGGAACACCGGTTCTTTTTCTGTAAAGAGCAATCTTGTTTATTATTGAACTAATAAATAGCCCCGAGCAGATGGAAGTGGATCTCTATTGCAGTTCTGGCATTGGAGGATAGGGTGGTGAGTAGGTGGGGGCACGTTATGGGGGAATCCTTCAGAACTTAGCAGGATATAGAGAGCCCTTGATCTCTCTGTGGGTTTTCTAATCAAATATATAGATATTTGTGAATATGAACCCCCACACAGGTACACATCCACACACCCATAGAGTAGCTGAACTCAGTTTCTTTTACTAACTGAAAATATTAATTAATCATTTCACAATCGGAGATGGGAGAGGACTGTGCAGCTGCCATATTCAATCCACATCACATGGTCTATGCATGAAGCGTTATCTGCCTTCCTTGCCCATCTTGACAAAGATACTTAAACAAGGACAGGTAATTGGCCAATTAGCTATCCAGTGACATATCATTCATGTTCTATAAGAGAGAAAGTTTGCCAACTAATCCATGGTATGAAAAGACCTTCAAGGGCTCTTTGATTCAGGACTGACCAAGCAGCAGGTACAGAATAAAAGAGGAGATAGAGAGAATCAAAGAAACTGGAAACCATGTGGGTTGGGCCCTGAGAGATGGAGAGAGCACTGCTGGTTCCCAGTAGCACCTCCTCCAGCTTCCAAGAGGCCTTCCCATTGTTCATATCCTGTGACATCCCATGATACTGCCTGTTGCCTAGTGTTTCCTTAAAGTTAAGCATCCTGTACTTGGGTTAGGTTTAGAGATTGTTTTGTTCGTTTGTTTCATGAAACAAATGATGGTGGAATAAAGTAGGCAAAAAGTTCATGTCTTGCGTAACATTTAGTAATAGATTTCAGAAAAATAGGAAGTTGCAACTCTTCATTTAGAAAGTTACAAATCTTTTCTGACAGAGACCAGGCTGTCCTGCAAACAGCAAGGCAAAGATAAGAGTGAAGGTGAGGACAGCCATGCAATGGGAGAAGAAGAGGGCTTAGAAAATATATAGACACGGAACCAGAGACCAAAAACATTTTATAAAGAAAAAAAATATTTTGTAGATTGAAGAGTTTTGGCAACAATAAATCTTGTTTACCTCCAGCAAGGATTAGGGAAAGAGAAGTTGCTCATCATATTGCATTCTCAGGATGTCTGCAAATAAGGGTAGCTGCTTTACCTGATTTACACAGAAATCTGACTCATATTTTTAGCAAAGTTATCATCTCATAAAATCATTCCACTCCCCAAATTATTAATCCTTTCTGGCATCACTCCTGTTAGTATACAGTGGATGTCTCGCATCATTTCTCCTCTTAATAGCACCTTACATTTTTTTGAGTGGGTGGTGATCACTGCCCTGTGTGTAGTCTTGACGTAAAAGCTATTTCTGGAACTCCTTTCCACTATGGAAGGCATGGGGGCTAAAGCCTTCTTTTGCTGTGGCATGTGTGTGTAACCTCAACTAGGCCATGAATGAGCTAAGGATATTTGCTGTGAGGTACACGGTGATTGTTGAGACAGTAGTGGCAATGACTGGGATATTTCAGTTTTCCAGAAAGTGTTATATACCTAGGCACCTGGGTTTCGTCCTTGCATTCTACCATTCCTAAATTTGTTCATAAGCCCACCAATACCCTCTCATTCAATTATGGTTTTCTTAGGTAGGCCGAACTTCACTTCCCTTTGTTACCACACACATACACCTGCATCTATAATTTTACTGGGTTCTTTGAACCTTTTCACTCTATTTTTTTCTACCAAGAATCTTTGAAGAGATGTGTCCTATCAGTTTTAGAAATGGACTTACTAATTTAAAGGACACTGTTATCTAAATTGCATCACACAATATCCTACAAGGTATGAGTATGACCTAGCCATACTTCTCTTCCCTTTTTAATGGGTTTACTTGGGTTTGTTGCTATTGAATTGTTTGAGTTCCTTGTATATTCTAGATATCTGTCTTTTATCAGATGAGTATTTTACAGATATCTTCTCTCATTCTGTAGGTTTTCTCTTCACTCAGTTGATTGTTTCCTTTGATGTGCAGAAGCTTTTTAATTGAATACAGTCCCATTTGTCTATTTTTGTCTTTATTGACTTATGCTTTTGAAATCTTAACCATAAAATATTTGCCTAGATCAACGTTCTGAAACATTGCCCCTGTGTTTTCTTCTAGTAGTTTCATAGAAAAACGTTTATGTCTTAACTCTACTTTCAAGGAATAATCTTTTGGAAACAAGTTGCTTAAGAGTTTTATTCTATACTACAAAAAAAAAGAAAAAGGACATCAAACGCTTTTAATAAATTTATGGATATCACATGGGGATGCAGACAAAGCCTGTGTGACCACAGAGGCAGGAACTAGAGCGTCACAGCTGCAAGCCAAGAGCAACAGGGCCTGCTGGCCGCCATCAGAGTTAGGAAGAAACAAAGAACGCTTCTCCCTTAGAGTTTCAGAGAGAGCATGGTCCTGCCAACATCTTGATTTTGAACTTCTAGGCTCAAGAACCACGAGACAAATCTCTGTTTTTTAAGCCACCAGTTTGGGATGCTTTGTTGGGGCAAACCTAGAAACTAATTCATGCACATCTTCAAACTGAAATATTTTCTACATTCATTATGCTATTTCTTGTAATGTTTGTTCCTATCCACCCATCACTAGTAAAACATAGTCAGAAATTAGTCTCACCCTATCCCTTTGGAATAGCCTCTTCAACAAGTTAATTCGACGTTCGAATAATCTTCTTATTTTTAAGTCTTCAAGGCAAAGAAAAGAATGATTAAATATTTTTGTATTGTTAACTAAGTATTGTATGGATTTCATTCTATCTCCATGAGCATATTGGTTTCTCACTAATAGCATAATCCTTTTAGATTACTTAATAAACTCATCAGGCATTCTATACAAAGAGACAGTTAACCCTATTAGGCAAACATCCCTGGAGAAAAATTACTAGCTATGTACCTCAACTAAAATTTTAAATCTCTTACCTCTGATATAAGATCCTAATCATTTTTTAAAATTGTGACCTTTTCACTGCTTAAGCATCTAGATACAAAGCCTATTCTATAAACACCAGATTCTATTTTCTGAGATATTTCCAGATTTATTAGTCTACCACCTCAGCCTACAAAAGGCTTATTCAAATATCAGCTTCTGTAAATGACAGTCAAGTGTAAGAAAATAAATTGGTATGATATAGATGAGTTAATTCCTAACTTAAGATACATTTATATGTTGCTTGTGTTGAATCTGAGTCCATCTTCTAATAAAACGACACAGTAATCTTTCAGTAAATACATAAGAATCAAAGTAGTCAATTTAATTCAACTTTTATCAAGCACCTCCGAAGAACTGCAAAGCACTACTGTAGACAGTGGCGACATCAGGCGAATAGTGTCCCTGCCCTTGAGAACTTCACAGCCTAGAAGTAAAGCCTGAGAACGTGAGTTCAGAACTGAATTGCGGTCTGTACCCCAGGGTTCCTTGAGCCTGGACTGCAGCGTGAATAGGGCCGTTGAACAGCGTATGACTGTGGCCCGCAAAACAGGATCCAGTTCGTTCAAGTCTGCCTCTCAATGATCATAAGCAAGTTAAGTTACTGTAAGCTAGCTTTCTTATTTTTGCAAAAGTAAAACAATACCCTTCCTTGCAGGGTCTGTGTGACCCTGGCAGGGAAAACTTTGCAATATAGGCACACAGTAGCTAGGCAGTAAGTGACACCCAAGGGAGAAGAACAATGTCCAAACATAGTGAGTACTGAAAGTGTCAGCTAATATAGAAGGATTTAGATGGTATTTGAGAGCAAGCTCTAGGATATGCGGTAGAAATCACACGCTTAGGTATTGGTGATAGTTGTAAACCAAGCATGATTCATTTTGTTGAAGTTCTAGGAAAGTCAGCTATTGACTACCTCTTCACATAAAGATACAGTTAAAATAAAAAAGGAAGCTCTTGAAAAGAAAATATTAGTATTATGCACTAATTTGGTTTATCTATTGTAGGGTTAAGTCTATTACAGCATTTCCCAAAGTATAGTTCATGGAAATTAAAATGTGTTACTTTGAAAAGAATTATCAAAGTCAAATTAAGTTTGGAAAGCAACTGGGTTCAACAAATTTAAATAGATTTTAGTGGCGCAAGCCTTCTGAGACTCTTAAAACCAGGGAGGAAAAATATTGTTCACTAAGCATGTATGACCTAAGGGTGCTATTTCCTGGCAGGGAGCCACAGGTTTTCAGGGGGCATACCACGATTCCTGCCAGTCTTTTCTTTCGTAGCACTTCCCACCAAGGCTGCACAGAACTCGCTTTGGGAAATGCTATTATATCCATATGAAACCTTGATGGTTGCCTAGGAAACAAGGCAAATATATGACTAAGATAATTCTAATCAAATCATATTCACTAAAATATTGCCCAAACCATCACGGTTTTATTTTACAAGTCACACAATTAATGTATTTTTACAATTGGTAATGCATTCTGATTGTCTTAATAATCATGATTTAAGTCATCCTGTGATTGCCTATGACTCAGTTGTCTTCTGCTTGGCTCATGGCCAGGCATTAATCCATAAGTTAAATAAAAATTAACTATTTACCATATGGTTATCAAAGGATATCACAAGGAGTTTGACTCTACATTCTGCATTTGAAATTATTTGAGTCTATCAACTGACATAACAACAAAATTATCAGTTTATTCCATTTTTATCAGGAATAACCCTTGCCAAAACTGTGATGGAGACAAGGCTTTGATTTGGGCACTTTTAGCAAAATCAGATTTCCAGCACATCTCCAGTTCCCTAGCATACTACACTTTAAATTCTAAGGAGGGATACAGTATAGCCTCCAAGTCACAATCACTCATATTAATGACAGCCAATCACTAGTAGTGACATATTTTGTTGACATCAGTTTTCTATATTTAAGGGCTTTCAAATTCTTAAGAAAAAAAATATATAGCACCTCTGCTGAATTTGCTTGCATCATTTAGCTAATGTGTAAGGATTTGTGGAAACATTGAATATTTCTAGCATCTCTGATATCACATCATATGAAAAAGCAGATTTTCTTTTGTAATTTAAGTCTAGCCCAGAACTAAATAAAAATTAATTTTAGAAAATTTATCCTTAACTAATATAATATATACACATTGTAATGTTTAGTCTGTTTATATGTCATATGATATAAATATTTAAATAACTGTATAATACCATAAGTAGATATTAACTTTATAATTATTATAATATAAATGTATGTAGGATGTTTCATTTCTTATCTCATAGTTTGATATTTTGTTATGTCTGTTTTTTTCGTGGATTTGTCAAGCTGAGTGTAGGAAGATTTACTTCCCGCACATAATAATCATGTGGTCACATTATTGTTTTATTAGTTTTAAATGACTTGGCTTTATTTTTCAGCTTATTTTTCTAACACAGTCTGTAGACAGAACAGTAACTGGCACATCGTCAGTAGAGCTTTTCTTTATTTATCTCTAGTTTGAAATTGTGTTTCTAAAAAACTGAAGGTATCTTCACTATTACATGGGTTGTCACAATCTTTCCTCTTTAAACAAACCTAAACGTCAAACAATTCTTGTTGTTTCGAAAGAGAAGGCATTTTTCAATGTCTAAGGTTAAGAATGTTAATTATCACCTATGGAGACACCAGTATACAGAGAAATGCAGAATTGAGCTGCTCCAAAGAGCAATATATTGCAGAGATAAGTACATACTAAAGAAAGGCAAAATTTCACAGTAGTTTTAACTTGGTTTGCATAGGTCTAATACCAAGATACCTTTCTAGATGTGTAGTTTTCCTTTAGAAACAACATTTCAGGAAACTAGTAAGGATTAAACTAAACACCAAGAAGTGGACACATGCAGATTGCTCCATTGTTCCTTATTCTTTCTGCTCACTGAACAAACTTGGTTTACTCTGTTTACATTAATATATTGACTGTCTGAATCAGGACTACTTAATTACATACAAAAATTACAATAAAATATTATTAGCTGTGGAATTTTAGTTGAATTGTTAGTTAAGTTATTCATTCTATCTGTGTCATATTTTCCTCAAGTAGAGGCATTGAAAGTAATTACTTCCTTGGGCTATGTCATAATGACACTCAATACATGATAGCTACTACTTGTGGAAATGTTTCAAGACTTTTTTTTTTCAGAAATCATGCTATAGTGAGTATATCTATATGAAAATGACCAGAGTGATCTAAGAATAATTGTATTGTCATTATTTAGTGCTAGAAAGAATCTATTTCAGACAGCGTACTGCCTGTGGTTGTATAATAAATTTAATTCCATTGAATTATTTTAAAATATGTTCTCCATTCTCAACATAAATATTATATAAATATTATTTCATTAAATAAGTAGATAAAAAACTAAATTGCTCTTTCTAAAGCACAGCTTACTCTATATAACTTAAATGTGCATCTTAATTAAATCATGAAGTAAATATGTCTATTGGTGACACATGGTCATTAGCATACATTTTATGTTTTCCAACAATCAGTATTTAATTTTTGATTTGTCATTTCTCTGATAATGTATTTTAATAATTGATAACTAGTCTTTTTATGCTGAGGAATCTTTCAAATAAATGAGCTCTCCGAATCCTTTCAATTAGATGTCGTAATGCTAGATAACAAATACACTATATATATATATATTTCCATGTATTTATACCAATACACAAATATTTTGTAACTATAAAGACATTTTCATATCAGTGCTAAGTGATGACATAAAAATGACATTTGCATAAGAATATATGAAACATTGCTTATTGATTCCCTTAATTTGAATACACACTTAAAATTTGATTAAGAAGTTTGTATAAAAAATGCCTAGTTGAAAGTACAGATTCACTTGATGCAATTAAATGAAATATATTAACAGTCTCATAAAAAGCAATCATTGGTTTAACTTACCCCAAACTAAGGGCATGTTTTGTTAAAAGTATTTAACTATGATTAGCAATATATGCCTGGATATCACCTTTCCATTGAGTTGGCTTGTAAAATCTTAAAATAACAAAAAAGGCAACTATGTTTTCTCTTCTTGTGAGAGACTGTCAATATCCCACCTATGCTAATGAAATAAAATATAATGTTCAGTGCTAGCTTCTTAAAACCAGGTTTTCTTCCAGCTATTTTAGTATTTCTGCAAGTATTAAACATGCATTTATTTTTTTGACTCAAAACCATTAAGATGAACGTTTTAGCAAACCAAATATGTGAGAATTTATAAAGCTCAATTCACAGTTAATACAAAATCTCAATAATAAATTCTATATATTCACAGGACACAGCTACATTACATAATCTTAGAGCTTAAACTTTTGGCCAGATTGGATTTCCTGGACTAATAAAATGGGCAATATAACTAAATAAATGTTGGCAGATATTTATGTAATTTTATAAAGAAATACATGCACATGTTGGTTGATGAACATCAACATTAATTTATATATGTATGTATGCATATAGTTATCTACATTTGGGTATGTTCATTATATTCTCTCTAATTTGACATTCTTGATTATTTTCTCAGTAAATCCTTCGTTTTTTCTTATCTTTTCTAAACTTAAATATGGTAATTTCAACTCACAAGCAAGCAATTATTTTAAAAGGTTAATGTACAAGAAAATGGCAATAAAGTATTTTATAAGAAGTAACTTAATAAAGCATTTTCAACTGTAACAACTGGGAGGTCACGTTTGTATGACCACATGTGGCCTGTCATTCAGTTTTTATTCACCTATGAGAAAATTACAGATTATTTAGGGATATTTGTCTGGTCAAGATCAAACTGCAAATGACAGAAACCTTGTGGAGGTGGCATTTTTGTAGGGTACATAATGGAGTGTCCATGCGTTCACACTGCTGGTTTGATCACTGGCAAGGTTAGAGTGCAATCTAGTTTTGGTTTTCTATTCCCAACTCTTTCACTTATTCTATATTTCTTCTTTTGATGCAGTGACGTATGTTTGAATACCAGAAAAGTGATTTGCTTTCTCAACTTTTATTTATAATGACAAAAGAAAGCTTTTCAAATGGTGATTTAGAGAATAGGTAATTGGCTTGACTGTGAACCTGAGTTCAGATGTCCTCAGACAAGAATAAAGACTGTTAGGTACAAAAGCCCGACTGCCTTCTATTAGCTTCTTAGGCATTTGTTCTAGACACTGCTTTCTAATCACACATTAGTTCCCCCAGTGCCATCACTTTGGGTGTCAACTGAGCTATGTTTACAGAAATAAAGATGCAAACTAACTATTATGAAACTTTAATTCAATTTGAAATATATGTGCTGCCAGGGCAACCATGCTAGTGCTGCTTTGGCTGTATTTAATCATAAAACCAAGTTTTCTATGTATTGAACTTCACAGAATATTGTGTGAACCCCTTTGTGCACAAGTATGCTTGATTAATAAATAACCGAATATAACAAAAAAAGTATGAGGAAATGTCTTAGGCTATCTGTGAAATTGAAGACAATAGGTCATCATTCCAGGTAAGGTCAATGTCCGGGAAGGCAATTCACATGTGCAATAGCTCACAGCGGCATGATATTCTTCAACTCAACCCAACTGCATGAAGCTTTCCCCTCCCCTGTCTCACCTCCGCCCGTGTGCTGCCCTGAACCTACCAGCAGCGCCCAGGACTACACTAACTCTGATATCTTAAACATTCTTCAGCCATAAAACAGAATGAAATCCTGTTATCTGCAACAACACAGATAAAATTAGAACTATGTTAACTGAAATAAGCCAGGCACCAAAAGACAAATTTTACATTTTCTCGTTCCTGTGTAGGGGCTAAAAATTTTTAAAAACTGAAACCATGAAGATGAAGTATAATAAGAGTTGCCAGAGCCTGGAAAGTGTAGAGGGGTTGGGGGTTACAAAGTGGGAGTGATTAATTGGTACAAAAATTCAGTTAGATAGAATAAATAAAATCTAGTATATGATAGCACAACAGGGTTAACATAGTTCACAATAATGTGCTGTATATTTTTAAATAACTATAAGAGTATAACTGGAATGTTCCTAGCACAAAGAAATGATAAATGTTTAAGATGATGGATACCCCAATTACACTGATTTGATCATTACACATTGTAGGCCCCTATCAAACATCACATGTACCCCATAAATATATACAATGATCATGTACCCATAATAATTAATAATTTTTTAAAAATGACCTAGTTTGAAAAAGAAACCAAACTCATGTAATCGTACCTCAATAGTGTTTGTCTTTTTTATTTTTTTATTTTTTGAGATGGAATCTCGTTCTGTCACCCAGGCTGGAGTGCAGTGGTGTGATCTCCTCTCACTCCAACCTCCACCTCCTGATTTCAAGTGATTCTCCTGCCTCAGCCTCCCAAGTAGCTGGGATTACAGGCACTCTCCACCACACCCAGCTAGTTTTTGTATTTTCAGTAGAGACAGGGATTCACCATGTTGGCCAGGCTGATCTTGAACTCCTGACCTCAGGTGATCAGCCCGCGTCAGCCTCTCAAAGTGCTAGGATTACAAGGTATGAGCAACCACACCCTGCCAATTTTTTTTCTTTAAACCGATCTAGGAATATCTTACTGTCTTTATTTTCCTCCAATTGCCTCTCATCCACTTCCATGACATATACAACTTTCTGTTAGATTTAGATGGAACTTCACTTAGATTTAGATAGGTATCTTCATTCATTTTGAAAACAAACTGAAAGTATGCATTCCCCGCTTTGCCCTCCACCATCCATTTAAGCACCTAAAGTCGCAATTTGGGTTTCATTTCTGGCTCCTCTTTCCATCTCAGTAATTTCTAAAAAGAAAAAAAAAAAAAAAAAAAAAAAAGCATCTTATTCCTTTACTTAAAGTAATCTCATGATATTCCATAGTCTTCAAGATAATCTCGAAACTGCTTAGCTTAGCTGTATTGTGGTCTCATCTCTCATTTCTCTCTTCGTGCTATGACCTCATGTGGGATTCTAACATGGGCTTCCTTCTCACTTTCACACACCTACATATGCTGCTTTTTTTGTTTGTGGTCCGCTTTCCTCCTCCCTCCTACCCTTTTCTCAGAAGTCATCCACACCAGAAAGTCTGTGTAGACCTCCCCTGCCCCCTCCACACACCACACAAACCCACATATCTGTTTCCATAGCACCCACTACGAAAGAACTTGTCACAAGCTATTGCAATCATCTGTTTAATTCCACGACTTCTTTTTCCTGATTTAACACTTTTGAGAGAAGAGACCACACATTCCCACTCAGGTCTCTGGCATCTAGTATACAGTATCTAATATCAAAAAGATTTCCAATAAGGGTGCATCCTCAAAGACTAAGTAGGAGGTCTCAACCCAGACAGTCCTCCCCAAAAAAAGACGTGTTTCATTGTCCATCTCTCAAGGAGATGTTGTTTTGTTAACCTTTCTGGCAGAGCCAAGTGTGTCCCTTGAGTAGCTCTAATTGGTATTTGGTCAAGCATCTCCCTTCAAATACTGATTTTCATACCACGAATAATACATGCCTAGGTAAGATATTTTTTTCAAAACTGAAGTATTATTTTCATAGAATAAGATAGATTGTGGCTTTAAATGAATTTTTCTCAAGATTCTATCTTTGTAATCTACAGAATTGCAGTCGTTTTCCAGACTCTGAGTATGCCTTTTTTCCTTTTATCTTATGTTGCTTTCTCATTCCCCATCTTGCAGCTGTCTTGAGTTAGTCTCTATACTTTGTTCCCTGGATATCAGCATCAAGGTAACTACAATCCACATTAAGGATATTATAGAAGAAAATAACTGCTATGGAAAAAATATCCTGCAATATCAGTGAATACATGAATAATATATAAAGTCAATATACAACAATTGCAGTCTATTCTCTTTATAATGCAGTATTATTCTAATGTTTTCATTAACGGAAGTGTAGCTCTCAATATATAGAGATGATGGATTTATTTAATGTTTAAAAACTTAAGTAGGCCGAGTGCAGTGGTTCACGCCTGTAATCCCAACACTTTGGGAGGCCAAGACAGGTAGATCGCAAGGTCAGGAGATCAAGACCATCCTGGCTAACATGGTGAAACGCTGTCTCTACCAAAAATACAAAAAATTAGCTGGGCACCTGTGGTCCCAGCTACATGGGAAGCTGAGGCAGGAGAATGGCGTGAACCTGGAAGGCAGAGCTTGCAGTGAGCCAAGATTGAGCCACTGCACTCCAGCCTGGGTGACAGAGTGAGACTCTGTCTCAAAAAAACAAAAACAAAACAAAAAAACCTTAAGTAATAACTTTGGAATATAAGCCATTATATTCCTTAACCAGTATTTTTGTTAAGACTAGAATTTAACTCTTCTAGTTCTTAGCATTTAAATTTTTTCTGTTTCCTCATAATAAATATTTAAACATTATTCTCATACTGTCTTATGTAAAACTTTATAGTATTTTTTCCCTTGGGAAAATAATCCCTAGAGTGTTTGGCTTTATTTGGGACAAAATAGCATTATTATCCTAATATTATTTTGGTTCCTTTATTTTAAGTATTTTTTGAATTTATATTATAATACATAATGAAAGTAAACAATTTACTGGCAATTATTATTTTGTAATATAGTTTTCTGATACTATACAAACTAATTGTAGGTACTTGTGATTTGAGGGACAATGAAATGTCCCATTGCAGAAAGAATTCCCCTTGGTCCCAGGAACCTTCCTTACTCCTGATGAGCTCTCTGTCATCTATGTTTCTATGCATTTAGCTGGGGTAAATAATTATGTTGCTTAAACATTGTAATTAGTTTGTGGTTATAGTAGTATCTCTTTTAAAACAAATCTCTGAAGAAAAGAGGAAAATGTAGGATTGCAAGATGGAAAGAAGAAATATTCAAAGAAGAGAAGAAAATTTTGTCCTTAACTAACTTTATGGCCTAGAACTAAAGGCTGAGGAGCAAAAATGCTGAAAAACAAAGAAAAAAAATCTTATTAAAATGTTCTAACTTTCATCACTTACAAATTCTGATTAAGCTGCTCTATATGGAGTAATATTGTAAAAGCTTTGTTTTTATTGACACTTACTTAGTCAAAGCATCTTTTCTTTAGCACTAACAATTTCTTTTCAGGATTAGGCTTATGGGTGAAAGCTAAGTTAAAAAGATAAGCTATGAGGATAGCATTTGTAGGGTAGTGAATTTTATTTTCTCTTCAATATGTACAATACATTTATGCTAAATGACGAGTTAATGGGTGCAGGAAATCAACATGGCACATGGATACATATGTAACAAACCTGCACATTGTGCACATGTACCCTAAAACCTAAAGTATAATTAAAAAAAAGAAAAGAAAAAAAAAAGAATGTCTGTGTAATATGTGCTTCATTGAGCAAAGAAACAGACAATGCATTAGTAGATGTACTTGCTTGAAATATTGATGTTGTTTAAAAATAGTTTTGTGACTGACAATTTATTGAATGAGAAACCACATTGTTTTTATGCATGATTAAAAATGTCTTAACAAACTACTGAGCTCAGAGGAGTGGGAAGTGGGAATTCTCCAGAAAGAACAATGTGCCT
The DNA here is from genome assembly GCF_028878055.3 of Symphalangus syndactylus. Taxonomy (NCBI): domain Eukaryota; kingdom Metazoa; phylum Chordata; class Mammalia; order Primates; family Hylobatidae; genus Symphalangus; species Symphalangus syndactylus. The sequence continues at coordinate 153,387,447 of NC_072426.2, read as the reverse complement.
CCTACAACAGAAATTCCTGAAGGAGCTAGTACAATGATAAACACAAGGACATAAATACTTGTATTTTATCTGTCTTTGCTTAACCTAGGATTTGGAGGGTGGGGGGAGCAGGACTGAGCATAGTGGCTCACTCCTGTAATCTCAGCACTTTGGGAGGCAAAGGTGGGAAGAATCCTTGAGATCAGGAGTACAAGACCAGTCCTGGCAACATACCACGACCCTTATCTCTACAAAAAAAAAAAAAAAAAAAAAAAAAAAAATAGAAAAATTAGCCAGGTATGGTAGCATGTGCCTGGAGTTCCAGCTACTTGGGAAGCTGAAGTGGGAGGATCCCTTGATTCCCTGAGCACAGGAGTCCAAGGCTGCAGTGAGCTATGATGGCACCACTGCACTCCAGTCTGGGTGACAGAGTAAAACCCTGTCTCCAACAAAACCCCCAAAACTTCAGTTAAATAATAGCTATCATGGATAAAATTTTAGTAATGCCATTGGTAAGCCTAAAAAGTATATATAAATAATTTTAATTAAATGGCATTGCTAACATCTTACACTAATAAATGTTAAGATAATTCTCATAATAGGATAAATCTATTCTGCAGGAGTGAAAAATACTGGAATAAAAGGCCTTTTTAAAGAGTTAACATTTCCAACCTCTACTACAGATAAAGAGCAATATTATAAAATAAAATATGCAAAGAATTACAGTTTGAAAGATGGACAAGACATTGACCTTCCACTTGTAATGATATTCATGTTGTTTTTGGTTGTCACTTAACCTAATAAGATGAACATTGAATAGATGGCATTATTTTCATTTTCTGATAATAAGACTGAAATATAGAAAATAAATAATTATCATATTGATATAATAATTAATTCAACAAATAGACATTGAGTGCTTACCATTTTCCAGGCACTCCTCAAAGAGCTTGGTTCTTGACAATGAACGCGACAGACCCATCCATTACCCATTCCAAATTTATATAGAATATGTGCCCATGATTATCTAGGTGAATCAATGCAATAGTAGCTCTGATGTCCAGATTTCCTAGTCTATTATCTTGTGTACAGATCCTCTAACCACTTAGAAATAATTTTTTTAAAATATACCAACTGTAGTACCATTAATTGAAAAATTATATTTAGCATATCCAATAATCTTAACAGAATACATAGTAAACAGTGTAGTTTGAAAATTATATTTTGGACTAGCTTATTTAATAGCTATATAATGAGTAAAATGTCTGTCTTTACAGTGAATGATTATAATTTACCAAGGCTTCTAAAGAAATTGTTTATTTTAATAACACAAATCAGTTTATGTGTAACAGGGTAATCATTATCTGCATAATCCTCAGTAGCCTCACAACAAATATAGAATCAGTCCTCATGCAGATTTATCCTGGGTCAGAATCCTCCATCTATACGTTATTCAACAAATATTTCATCGGCATCTATTACGTGACAGGGACTGTTCTAGCCACTTGAGATGTATCAGTAAAAGAAAAAGACAAACACCTCTGTCCTTGTGGAGTGACACTGCAGGAAAGGACAGAGACCATAGGCAATAATCATATTAAATAAGTAAATCATACAATAAGAAGGTGATGGGTGCTATGGAGGAAAGCGTTTAGAGCAGATGAAGGAAATCAGGTGTGCAAGGCAGATGGGCAGGTTCCAGTTTCTAAAAGTTAGTAGGTGAAAGGCATCATTGCAAGGTGACATTTGAACTAATACTCGAAAGAGGTGAGGCTGTCAAGTCTTGCAAATATTTTTTGAGTATGGTGTGAGGGAGGAATCTTATTTCTTTCTGATTTTTTCATATTGCTAACCAGTTGCCTCTACATCATTTATTCTCTCCTGAACAACAATGCCAATTCAAGCATACGCGAATTTTCCATATGAAAGTGGGTCAGTCTCTAAAATGAGATGTTATGAGCATGTGCCCCACAGGGTTGTTGTGAAGCTTGAATGATTCCTATCACATAAAATGCTTAGAACAGTGTTTGATAGTAAGTAAACAGAAAAGGTTCACCAAGATTATGACGGTTGGTGTTTGTGCTATTAATATTTTATACAAGAAAAATATTTTTCTTTATTGATCCCATCTTCAGGTTCCCACCTAAACTCTATTTTTTTTCTGTAATTTGTCTGCAAATTCTGTTGTATTTTCTGTATATACAATTTTGTTATCTGAAAATAATAACATTCCATTTTCTTCTTTTCCAACTGTTATATATTGCATTTAATTTCTTTGCCTCAATACTCTTGTTAAGACCTTCTGAACAAAGCTGAATAGTCACAGGAAAAGTATGCGTCATTAAGTTTCATGTCCTTATATTTTAGTTATACTCCTTATAAAAAGCACCTATATAGTTGAACTTTTTTAAAAAATGAATTCCACAAATCTCTGTCTTTATGAAGTCATTTATTCAATTTCCAATTATTAGGTTTATCAATATTTTTTTCTCTGCTGAATTGGATATTATAAACTCAATAGTTGTTGTATGCTTGGTTATCCCAGAATTAATTTTAAAAGTCTAAAATTAGTTAACATCTTTCTATCTAAACTGAGAACCAGTGAGATGTCAGTACATTTTAAATATAAATATCCTTCATCTGACCTACATGACATTATATCTAGTACTTAAGCACAGAAAAGAATACAAATTGACATTGTTATTGTTTCATAAATATAACATTTGCTGAAATATGTAACAGCATCTTGGCTCATCATTTTTAGAAACTGCCTTAGCAAAATTTGATTTTGATAGATAAAACACTCTTATTTTTTAGTCTGAACAAGCCTTGTAACTTACCCATTTAAAAGAAATTGCTCAGCACATAATTTAAGCATATTGTTTGAGAATTTAAATATAATTAATACTTTAGTATGTTCTCTTTCTTTAATGAAGTACTTAATTAGCCTTAACTCAGTCATCTCTCAGATAAAGTTGCGATTTTTAACAATCTTTCTTGAAACAAGCATTTATACTAAATGAACAGATAGTAAACATCAATAGCAGTGAAAATTTATGTGCATATGTGTTTGTGCGTATATTGGAGATTATGTTCCCATGTGAATGCATTTTATTTAATTTTGTAACCAAGTATTTTAACTTTGAAATTCATTTTAAACCTTTTTTTCTTCCTTTTTTTCCTCTCAAGTCTTAAGATGTAACCTTGAAACAGATTGTAGTAACATTTTTTCTTAGCCTTGAGATAAAGCCTTGAAATGTACCTCGAAACTCCGCTTCCCTGTTTCCAAGCAGACAGTCGCTTGCACCATGCACACTTATCTAACTGCATGCTTGTTAAGAAATTCCAGGGCGTAATTTTATAACAAGCCAGGCAAGGAGGCCCAGCTGCAAAATTCTCCCCAACAAGGAGATTGCCTCAGGACAGATAATCTACAACGCAGCCACAAATGAGATGGTCCAGCCAGCACTCCAGGTGGACGATGACTCAAGATAGCCTTTGGAACAAGATATTCAGACCTGCATCCTGCGTTTCTCCCGCAGGTTTCCATTTCAAGTCTTTCCCTTTCAAACCCCTTCTCCCAAGACTAACATTTGGAATGGTCTTTTGGAGGCAAGAACCTGACCATTTCCCAACTGCCAGCATTTGAATGAAGTTGCTTTCCTTTCACTACACTTTGCTTCTTGTATTCTGGCCCTCAAGCAGTGAGCAGCTGGACTTGCATTCAGTTACAATTTTAAAAGATTAATTTTGACAGCTTCTTTACTAAACACATACACACACAGTCCCTGGGATTTTAAAATAACTATTATATTTGCCTTTTTTAACCTGATTGTATATAATTATTTATATAATTATATATACAAATCTTAGATTCAGTGTGAAAGAATACGTTACTTCACTTGGAAATCCTTCTTGTATACTTTTGTAATCTCTATGTTATGTGATGGCACATCATTCCTAATTCTGAAGCGCATGGCTTTTTCCCTCTGGAATATTCCATCTTTCTTACAGGTATACAGCTCATTATTATTATTACTATTATCATTATTATTTCAGATGGGGTCTCACTCTGTTGCCCAGGCTGGAGTGCAGCGGTAGGATCTCGGCTCACTGCCAGCTCTGCCTCCTGGGTTCACGCCATTCTCCGGCCTCAGCGTCCCGAGTAGCTGGGACTACAGGTGCCCACCACCACGCCCGGCTAATTTTTTATATTATTAGTAGAGATGAGGTTTCACCGTGTTAGCCAGGATGGTCTCAATCTCCTGACCTCCTGATCCGCCTGCCTCAGCCTCCCAAAGTGCTGGGATTACAGGTGTGAGCCACCACGCTCGGCCTTACAGCTCATTATTTATTTCCAAACATACTGGCTTCTGAATGGTACTTTATAATAAATGTTTGTGAAGTGAAGGATAAATAAATACATAAATTAATATTTCAAAGTCATTAAAGTATCCAAAATTAAGAATACAGTAACTACATGTGGTTTTTATTTATGAGTGCTTATTTCTATGGTTAATAACAATTACTTTTTTATGAAAAATTGATTATGGATTGATTGATTGATTATATATATATAAATTGATATAATGCCCTAATATCCAAGAATCAGTGACTCAGTATATTGCAAACTGCACTATATACACATTTAAAGAATTTAGGATTATTCTATTTAACTTGATTTAATAACTGAGTTTTTAGTGTTAAATGCCTTACCTGATTCTTAGCATTAGCATTCTTTCTAAAAGTTAAATTTACTTGCGTCCCATCTGCAAGTGTAGGATAGTTCTAGCCTCCAGAAAAAAAAAAAAAAAATCTAACATTTCAGCAGAAGAAATTTAAGGAGCACCCACCAATATTACGCAGTACCCTGACTACTAATGACTCCGACTTGTGCTCATCCCAGTTACCCATTTTGCTGCTGACACTTTGTTCCCACCTTGTATTCTCTTTTAATAACCATAACCTTATCTAAGAATTGGGTTTTGAATTATTCATTGCTTTTGATAAACTGAACTCCTCTACTAAGTCTGTAGAAGACTGTCACTGTCCCTGAACTAGGCCTATGACTGTGACACTCTCCTTAAGATGTTTAACAGACTCCGTTCCTCCTGAAACTCAGTGGGGTTTGGAGTCAGACACACCTGAGACAGAATTCTAATTTAGTTTCTTTCAAAGTAATTTCTAATTTACTTTCTTTCATTAATGCAGATCCATTTATTAAATTACTTGAACTCCAGTTCTCTATAAAAGAAAGCATTGTAAAAGATTGTTTCTACAATCGCTATTAATTATAACTATAGTAGTAGCGCTCATAACATGGTAGGTCCTATTTTAAGCATTTTACATGTTGATAATTGTATTCTCATGACAACATTTTGAAGCAGATATTCTTAGGAATTTCAATCACCAAACGAGATAACCTATGTAACTTTGCTGGAATATAGTAAACATTCAACAGTTCAATAAATGTTATTCCCTCTTACTTAAACAAATGAACTATATATTTGGTAAGTATGTAAGTCTGTACATTATCAGACTTTGAATAATCAAAAATAAATAAAACATCCACTTAAAAAAACAAGTATTTTCCCTCCTATTTTTTTTCCATTTTAATCTCTAAATTTCCATGCAGCATTTTTCTGACACACATGCTAATATTTCCTCATTAACAACAAAACACAAAAACTACATAAAATAACTTTTCTTATGTTAGTTATCTTCTGTAACTCCCATCCTCACTGAATTCCCTTCTCTTTGACAGTAAAACCTCTAAAATAATTTTTATTTTATTCCAGCTGCTATCCTCTTCCATCAATTAGCTCAAGCCTTGAGTCATGACATTTCCCAGAGAGTCTATGAGAATTTCTCTCTGAAGTCATGGAAGGAACTTTAAAAGCAGTGGGTTTTTCGTTTCATTTTTCTTAATGCAAGTGTAGGATAGTTGAAGTCTCCAAATAGCGACCCTGCGGTTCTTCACTGCATGGGCTTCTATGACGCTACTCACTTTCCACCTTGTCTTTCTTCTCTGGCCACACCTTTCCTTGGTCTTATTACCACTTTCTCAATGAAGCTATTCTCAAGGATTATCTTCACATTTTCTCTCTTTTCCTCCTACACTCTATCTTTCTCAGAATTGTAACCATAACCTCTGTAATTTCTAAAACACTGTCTTTGTATCTCTCATGAGACTTTTTTCTATGTTTTTAAATAAATGTTTCCCCACTCCTTTGGTTGACCTTATTTATTTATTTTGAGATGGAGTCTTGTTCTGTTGCCAGGCTAGAGTGCAGTGTCACAATCTCAGTTCACTGCAGCCTCCGCCTCCCGGGTTCAAACAATCCTCCTGCCTCAGCCTCCTGAGTAGCTGGGATTACAGGTACCCGACACCACACCCGGCTAATTTTTGTAGTTTTAGTAGAGACAGAGTTTCACCATGTTGGCCAGGATGGTCTTGATCTCTTGACCTCGTGATCTGGCCACCTCGGTCTCCCAGCGTGCTGGGATTTCAGGCATGAGCCACCTCACCCGGCCTGGTTGACCCTTAAGAACCACTGTTTTCTGATTCTGACTAGATTATTTACCAGTCTCCAAAATGTCTGAATCTTTGGTTGCTTGTAATTTCTTTCTCCCATCTCTGGTTATACAAGTAGGCCCACCTTTGGGGCACATAATTTGTGGTTCACTCGGTATATATTCCCATCATTTTATCAGTCTCATCAGATTCACTGTCATGAAAGTTAAAAGGTAAAACTTCATCTTTCCAGAGTCTCTTATAGGAAGGGCTGATCATACGACGCATTTCTGAAAAATGACAGAAAATTGGAAATGTGCCGGGCATAAGAGGGCAAATTTGCTCTACTAATACAGGTGTCAAACATCCCATTTCCTTTTTCTCCCCTGCTGTCTAAATAATGTTGTAATGGCTGGAGCTTCAACATCCATCTGACAGCATGAAGAATAGAGAAAGGAAATTTAGCCCTAGCATCCTCAAGCTGGTGAACCAAAGCCAGGTACCATCTGGCTGTGAGCACTTTTTATAAGAGAAAAAATTTCAGCGAATCCCCCTACATTTCGCTGAAATGTGTCACATGCAGATCAATGCAATCTCTAACGAGCATACTACCCTTTAGTGTCCAGCTTAAATTCTGATCATTTCCCTCCAGCCCAAAGTCATTGTTCGGTCTTAAGTTGTCTTCTTTTCATGTAGGAAAAGATACACTGGATTTGTCAACAGGGACCAGAATTAGGATTCTGCCACTTAGGTGCTAACCAGATTATGCAATTTATTCTCTGTTCTTCTGTGCATGCTTTTAGAATGGACAAGAAACACTTGGAAGGTCTAATGTTAAGGGATGAAGGAGAAAATGGAAAACTGCATGACATTTAAAGGAATCTTCCTAAGACAGCCATGGAGTGAGCCATATAGACAGGCTGTTCTTAGGTAACTCTGCCACACAAGCTGCTTAAGGGTAGGCAGCATTTCACATGTAAAGTGGGAGTAACAATAAGATTTTCTAATAATTTATTTACATTAAATTACTAATATTAATTTACAGTTGATTGTATGTCTAGCAGTGTCCAAGTTAAAGATATAGGGCCAGGCCTGGTGGCTCACTCCTGTAATCAGCACTTTGGGAGGCTGAGGTAGGTGGATCTCTTGAGGTCAAGAGTTCGAGACCAGACTGGCCAATGGAGTGAAATCCCGTCTCTGCTAAAAATACGAAATTAGCTGGGCATGGTGGTGGGCAGCTGTAATCCCAGCTACTTGGAAGGCTGAGGAAGGAGAATCGCTTGAACCTGGGAGGCGAAGGTTACAGTGACGCGTGATCGTGCCGCTGTACTCCAGCCTGGGTAACAAGAGCGAAAATCCATCTAAAAAATTAAAAATTTTAAAAATGATGTAGTTTAATTCTCACAACAATTTCATGAAATAGGAACTACTATCTTATTGTTAAGAAAAAATAAATGAGGAACCAAGCTATGTAATTTGTCCAAGGACACAAAGTCAGATTGCTCAGTCATAAAATTATGATCCCCGCCGCTCATTTCATATGATAAAACTTATTAGTTAAATGCAAAGTATTCTGAAAGCATCATATTTCTTTTGGCATTTTCTGCCTCCTGACTCTGAATCGCCATCCTTGTCAATCAGGCACCATGTACCCTACCTTCTTTGTTTAACAATTTATCTCTTTGAAGGCCAGTGACTTCAAATTACCCTATCTTTGCATCTTGCAGGGCCTTGCACAAAAGCATCTAGTAAATTTTCCTGACTAAACAAAATGCTACATTAAAAGTCCAGAAAATTGTGGTATCCTAAAAATTACAAATTTTGAAATCTTGACCATGATTTATTTCTCATATTTTTTATTAGCATATATATATACATTTATATTCATTAATAGATTTAAAATTTTCTTAGAGACTCTGATCACCAGTATATCTGTATTTAAAAGATATTTGTTCATTTCAAATCAATTGAACTATTTTCTATATTTTCTCAATGTTTCCTCTTGCTATAAAATATTTTTCTGCTGGTGCTATATTGTATGAGTGTATCATTTGACCCTTCAGAGTACAATAGCAACATTCTAATAAAAAATAAATGTAATAGAATTAAATGAATTTATTATATAGATAAGTCACAGTGATGTTGGGATGATATAAATTGATTTTTTAAGAATTTTTCTGGTTAATATTTAAAATTCTTATGTGTTTTATTAAAGCTACTAAGTTTAATATATGCAATGCAATATGCAGTAAAATGATTTTAGCTTTAAAGAGTGATTTTTTGGCTGGGCGTGGTGGCTCACGCCTGTAATCCCAGCACTTTGGGAGGCCAAGGTGGGTGAATCACCTGAGATCAGGAGTTCAAGACCAGCCTGACCAACATGGAGAAACCCCATCTCTACTAAAAATACAAAATAAGCCAGGTTTTGTGGTGCATGCCTCTAATCCCAGCTACTTGGGAGGCTGAGGCAGGAGAATCACTTGAACCCAAGAGGTGGAGGTTGTGGTGAGCCGAGATTGCGCCATTGCACTCCAGCCTGGGTAACAAAAGCGAAACTCCATCTAAAAAAAAAAAAAAAAAAAAAGGAAAGCTTTTTTATGTATGACTATATGCTTTTGTTTAAAGATTACGTAAAATCTTTTGTATGATGGCAACATCTTCAAATTTGTCTGAAGAGTGGCTTTCTTGGAATTTAGCCTCAATCTATAAATATTTGGTATATATAAAATAATTTAACTAAATGTGTGTTTACTCAAACAGACCTAACCTTATTTCTACACTCAGAATTTGATAATCTGCTTAATTTTGATATACCTGTAATATTTCTTAATTTTGGTCACACTTTTGAACTCTGACTTCTGGTCCCTTGGCTCTCCAGTTTCTCTCTGTTTAGAGTCCTACAGAAATTCAGAATTTAAAAACTTCCTTCATAATTGAGAACTAGTTGAAACCTATCAGCTTGCACTGTGGACATTTTTCAAATCTCAATTATATAAACAAAAAAAGAGGGAGTTCTTCTACTACATCTTAGAGAAGCCTTCTATAAAAACTCTCTCCTTTTCCTCTTTGTAATATATTCTGCTATAGTACATAGTTATGATCATCAATTTTGTTTTTAAATTTCTTATCAAACCAAGATAAATATTTTTGTGTCTGAATGGTTTGATAAGTACTTCACCTGATTATAGTTCTGCTCAATAAGGACCCAGAGATTTATAGTCTAAGATAATTCAGCTCCAGTAAGTGCCTAAATTTTTTCCTGAGGCACAGGAAGGGAATTCAGTTCAATGCTTAAATGCCTTCATAAAGGATTAGATGATATTAAATAAACAAACAAACAAAAAACAAGAAAGCAAACAGAAGATACATTTGCCATGTAGACAGCATATACATGACATATATGTCATGGGATATTAAAGGATATGTCCCCTGTCAATTTGAACTGAGGTACAGAAATGGGAACAATTGGTAAATAAATATCTTGATAATTTATTCAGGACTTGCTGAGGGATTGACCCAAAGCTGGCTCTTCAAATTTTATCCCATCATCTACCTAAAGCTTATCTACAAATAGAGAAACATGTATAGTGAGTATTTATTGGAAAGAATTGTCAGAATGTTAAATATTCCTCCCTTACACCTCGAACTTCTTCAAATCAATTCAATCAACCACCTAGAGATCTTCATGTAGCGAGTTTGGTGTATGTGACTCTGACACGGACACTTTTAAAAGTAAAGCTGAGGAAAATGGCAGAGAATGAGAGAGAGGAAGCAAGGAGCACTAATAAGAAGGGTAAGGAACAAGTGTGTTAGCTCTTTCCAGGGTCCAAGAGGACCCTGGTAAACAAAAAGGTGTGAATTATCTTGAAGATTACGCTGATGAGATGTGCATAGACTCCATCAGGAGTCTTTTTGTGGTGTAACATCAGAAGCAGGAAGTGAGAAGAGAATACAGAAGGTATATTGACCTTTTCACAAAATGTCGCAGTGAGAGCTTCCCAAGTGGGGGAGTTTCAGAACAACCCACAGAATAGCCCACTGGGAGACAGACATATTTGGGCATCTATCCCAGCTAAGACACCAATGCCAGATGTCAAATACACTAGTCACTTTTGACTTGGCTTTTATTTTTAGGGAAACTCCTTTCTGAATTTGAGTACAGGAGAAATATTAAAGGACAATTATTATTAAAGAGTTGGAAAGAAAAGACAAAAGAAAGTGACCATGTGCCCCTTCTTTATGTAGGTTTCTGAAACTGAATCATGATAAAGTTAGGGTAGGGAGAGAAGCATTGAACTGAAAGAAAAACTCACATTTTCCTTTAAATAACAATGAATATTTCAAAGCCCCCAAATTAGACCTTAATATCTAAAATAAGCACACTTGCTACAAGGTCTGTCACAAATATTGTCCAAGCAGAAAACGGAGATCTACTATTTTATGTTTCAAAGAAAGTGGCATGACGAAAAACTAAGTTTCATGATTTTACTTGTAGCAACTCCACTCATTCAATAAACACATATATGAAAACATGGCACAAGATAAAATTAAAATACCCTAAATAATAGTTGTTTCCTTGTCTTATCAATTAAATGTCTGCCAGAGCCATCTGGATGGTCCAGATTTGCTAGTAATCTTCAGTTAGTTTATTTACACTCCGAGGGATAACGCTATGCTCAGTCAGATGGTGTGAAATTTCTACAGCTGGTGCAACTCTCTATGCACAGTCACGCCTGTAAAGATGTTTCATCTGAGAACATCTCAGGGAATGGCTATCAGCCACTGTGTAGATTCCCTACCCAAAGAACCCTGTGACTAGTACGCAAGGAGATCCCTAACACTGCACTTTCAGCTATGCCCAATAGATTCCATTCCCATTTTCTTCTGTTTTCTCTCCTGAGTAATCTCTATTAAATATTCTCCAAGGAAACTATTCTAAGCCAATTAAAGATGGTCAAAGAATTACATTGCATATTCCTGGATATAATGAATAGTCTTCTAATATTTTTGATGCAACACTGTTATGGTCTCATGTGAAATTTATCAATAACTTAATCACAACAGTTGTCTGTAATAGCCCTAAGAATATTTGTGTCCAATAATCACAGTGCATAACAACCACTTGGCATAGTATTACATTCATGAAGTTGAATAAATGTCCTAAGAAAAATATAAATTGGGTTGAGGAAGCACTTATAAATAATATCCAGTTCATTTTTGTTTTGACCCGTGATATGGTTTGGCTGTGTTCCCACCCAAATATCATCTTGAATTGTAGTTCCCATAATCCCCGTGTATGGTGGGAGGGACAAAATAAGAGGTAATTCAATCATGGCGGTGGTTTCCCCCATGCTATTCTTGTGATAGTGAGTAAGTACTCAGGAGATCTGATGGTTTGATAAGGGGCTTCCCCCTTCACTTGGCTCTCCATCTTCACCTTCCTGGCGCAATGTGAAGAACATGTTCATCCCAAGTTCTGCCATGATTGTAAGTTTCCTAAGGCTTTCCCAGACATGCAGAACTGTGAGTCAATTAAACCTCTTTCCTTTATAAATTACCCAGTCTTGGGGATGTCTTTATTAGTAGTGTGAGAACGGACTAATACAATGCACATAAATCAATTGTTTTTTACTTCAGTGAGATTCATATTCAACATTTTCCAAAGAAAACAAAAAGGAATTTTCTCAAGGGCTTAGAAAATTTACTATTTTTAAACCACTGAAATATATCACACCTATCATCTACTCCTATGTTTGAGAATACTTGACATATTTCAGAAAAAGAAAATGGTGGTAATAAAATTCTGGTACTATAAGGAAAATTCAATAGTGGTAAGGAAATTAGTCTCTAAAAATAAATTCAGGACACCCTTTTTCATGGTGGCCTTTGATTCAAAGTCTGTACCTGTGTGGAAACATGTTGCTTCATCTATTTCTATGCTAACTCATCCCTCTTATACATAATGTACAGGAATATATAAGAAGTGTGGCACTGTTTTAAGGACCACCTGGAAACAGGGGTCAAGCCTTTACCAAAAATGTGGGATGTCACTATCTTGGTTAAAAAAAATTTCTTCTATCCACAAACTGGGGAAAAAACTTGAAAAGTAAAAACTATGAGACCTTGTCATTTGAACATTTTCACCTCTACACAAGACAATGATTTAGCTAAAGCAAAAGTGCATAAACACCTGAAATTTATTATTTCATCTTACAGACAGGGCTTTGAATGAACTTAAAAGGAAACAGAATCACAGGGTTGTTTGTTTCTGAAGATGTATCTAAATTGGTTTTAATTACAATATAAGAAAAAAGCTAAAATTTATCAAATGCTCACTGTGATGGTTAATACTGAGTGTCAACTTGATTGGATTGAGGGACACAAAGTATTAATCCTGGGTGTGTCTCTGTGGGTGTTGACCAAAAGAGATTACCATTTGAGTCAGTGGGCTGGGGAAGGCAGATCCACTCTTAATCTGATGGGCACAATCTAATCAGCTTCCAGTGAATATAAAGCAAGCAGAAAGACGTGAAAAGGTGAGATGGGTCTAGCCTCCCAGCCTACATCATTCTTCTGTGCTGGATGCTTCCTAATACACTATGTGCCACGGGTAGTTCTCAACATTTATAAAGCAGGTTTAAGCGGTCATGTAATTGCCTGACTTTAGGTTTTCCTCTGCTTTCCTTTCTGAAATATTTACTTGATATATGGTATAATTTCCAAGACAATACTGCCAAAGTTCTTAATTATATTAGGAGAAAGATATGCATAAAAATACCTAGATCTTAAGGCATATTCTAGTAAACATCTATTAAGCGTAGTAAATGTAAAGCAGAGGAGAAAAAAGTCTTGTCTAAATGCATTAAGGGAGCTACATACAGACACTTGTAGCTGGGTGTAAAAAGCTGAATAGGATATGGATTGAGACCCATGTGTGCAAAATGTTTTTATACAGAAAAGATCTGATGTAAATCTGACCGAAGAGACAAGAAAATGCCACGCAAATACAAGCAAAGGTGAATTTCTATGTGAGATATAATTGCACACAAGGAAATCACTATGTGTTTTTGAGAAATATTGAGAGTTAAGGTGAGAAAAGTACTCTAGAGTCAGGGCTCGGTAGGCCTTAATGTCACAGTGTGCAGGTAGGACTTTAGGTTGCTTTATTTAGGGCTCCTGGAGGTAACTGAGATGTTCTTAGGAAAGGTGAATATAGCAGTGACATACAGAATGCATTGTGCTAAAGATGGTCTCATAATGGATTTTATTATACCACATGTAGGACAAAAGCTACCTGGCTCTGGAAATGTTAAGAAAGGATCAAATGCTCTGTTAATTAGTGCTTACACATTTGTTAATTTTTTTAATATGCCTTGCATGATTAGGAATAAAATTATTACTTCTGTTCTAAAATCTAGATTCTCTTCACTATTTTTAAATAAACAAAACCAATAGTATAAAATCTGATATATACTTGGAAAATACATCATCTTAAATTCATTCTTCTCTTCCATCTCTATGCCATATACAGTTAGTATTTTCATCAAACATTTCTTTATATTCTCATAAACCAGAAAAGCTGTGTAGTACACTTTAGTGTATTAAAATATTTTATAGGTAACATATTTTAAGACATGCGAATAACTTTCTTGAACAATTTTAGTAACAATCTGTGTAGTTGTAGTATCCTATTAAATGACCAGTCTGCTAAAGTCTTTCTTTAAATGACACCTTGTATATGACAACATTTTTGTCCTATGATTTCTTAAAGATTATAGAATCTGAATGAATTATGAAAGATTATTTTTATAGACTTTTAAGGGTGAAAAACTATTTTTAAGTCTACTGACTTGCACATGTGTAGGGGGCATGAAAATATAGACAGGGTTTCCCATTACCAAAGCATATAATGTGGGAAGATTTCCTATTTGTCAGATGTAGGATTCCTTTTGCCTCACTTATATCTAGAGTGCATCCAATAGCATTCACAAATATTTAATAGCAGGAAGTACGTAATTAAGGAGAATTGGCACAATGGAAATATAATTTTTTTCTGAGAAGATAATATATCATGCTGAGTAAAAGCGAATGTTAATTTATCAATTAGATTGCAATCTGACAAACCAGTTGAGAGATGATTATTTGCTCTTAGGAGAAAGCCCAAAAGGTATTTGAACTTATCAGAAGGACCCACAAGTAGGATGGATTCTTTGTGTAGGAAAACCGAAGATTGGAAAAAAAAAAAAATCAGCTATCTCAACTTTTGACTGAAGTCATCTGTTAAGAAAAAAAAAATGAACAAAAAAAACAAAACAGTCTACAGCATTGCCAAAGTAGTGAAACCCCATCTCTACGAAAAATACAAAAATTAGCCAGGCGTGGTGGCAGGCACCTGTCATACCAGCTACTTGGGAGGCTGAGGAAGGAGAATCGCTTGAACCCGGGAGGTGGAGGTTGCAGTGAGCCGAGACCGCACCACTGCACTGTAGCCTGGGTGAGAAAAGTGAAACTCCATCTCAAAAACAAAACAAAACCAGTCTAAAATATCTGAAACCTTAAACCTTAAACAAAGATAAACCTTACAATGAACAATATGTTCCTTTTGAAAAAAAAATGCTGCTATGGGAGATACAATGTCACAAACACTAACCATTATTTTTTCTATAAAATTGGATAGTTTTATAAATTATTAAAAATTCTTAAATTAATTTTATAAAAATTATCTACAAAAAATTAAGATTACAAAAGAAGGTTATTATACATTACCAAAGTGTAATTGAAGCTTCTCAATATTCCTGAAAGTAAGCTTGAATTTACCTTTTTTCTTTTACTTTAAGTCTATTCTATACAAGTGTTAAGTATAATCATCTATTATATAATCATCTATTACAATAGTTAAATTAAATGTCAAATGCACTGAAAACCAAACAGCTGAAAACTTTTCTAATGTTTGGAATGTCTACTGGCCTTGTACACAACTGCCTTTTGACAATTTTGGAGTTATCCACAGTGAAGTTTTAATAAGGAGTGTTGTGTACTATGAAAAGGATGATTTTATGCAGAAGAAGAAATATTCCCACATTATAGAATGCATTAGGCATCCACGTAACCAAAAACCAGGTATACCCCCAAAAACTATTGAAATTTTACAAAAAAGAATGCATCGGCTACAGAAGCATTTTGGTCTTGTCTAGTCATTTTTTATAGTTATTTCTCTTAATACTGTATCACATTCAAACTGATTATTTCTTCAGAAGTTATAATCATTGTTAAGCTTTTACTATGGCTCTATCATGTATATATCCCCATCACACATATGTTCTCTGTTCTTCTAGGTAACTTGAATCCTTATATAAACTTTGGGCATATAGAATGTGTCTAACTGGGATTTTGGCTCCACAATTTCCTAGAATGGTTCCTCTATGGTTACTAAAATAAAGCTCCAGTGCTGACTTCCATGAAGTCTTTCATATTAAAGCTGAAGCGATAATACAAAGTGGGCAGTAATACTGAATCTTTCATCTTCCTAGTAGATTAGACTGAAATTAGAATAGAAATCCCAAAACATTGGATTTTTAGCTATATAGATTTTGTTTTAACATAGTTTGCTCTGTGTAACATAAACCTTTTCTTGAATGCACCCTCACCTCTCTTGGATGGCTTTATTATGTTTTATCTTTCTTCCAAACTTTGTCAATATATTTAGTTTTTGACAAAGCAAAACATCTCAAAGAGTCCTTTGCTAAAACCTGGAAAGCTGCCAGAATATGTAAGGGATGAAGTAACAAAAAAGTATATTATCATTCTCACAAAGTGTCTTTAAAAACACTAGTGTCATATATTAAACTGACCTGGAATCCTAGTGTTCAAATATAATATATATTTTCAGCTTTTGATATTAGGGTTGTGAACTTCATATTTATTTTTCTCATAATGGCACTTATAAATTATCTTAATATGATATTGAAATGCTTATATTAAAAATAAATTATGCTATACAGATTATTTTATTTTTAGGTTTCTTACCACTGAATAAAGTAATGTATGTTGAACTAGCAACCTTATAATTTAACTACACTGTAACTCAGTTAACTGCATTACCCCACCACCACAACCAAATTAAGATAAACTAAATTATACTGCTTTAGGCATACATGATTTAGACATCTGGGGCAACAGATGCTCTCAGGGTGTCTTTGCAAATGTCCATCCCTTTACTCTTCACTTGACTCTATATTATTAGGCTTCCATTAATACCAATACATTTTTAGAAATTCTATTTATCCTTCATTTTATTTGGAGGCCAATGAAGATAGGTTAGCTTAAAAATTACAAATTGAGCCATCTCTGAGACTTTCAGAACTAACATAGGCATGTGACTTTCTCCATTCATCTAATTATGGGAGAGTGAACTCAAATAATCATTATATGCACTTACATGTGTTATATTTGAACCAGAATGAAATAACTTGAATAGATCCTTAACTTTCTTCAATATATGTATTTAGCATGTACAAATGATTTTTCTAAATTAAAAGACTGAGTTCTTACCGTTAGAATCACCTGTGTTCTAATATATGAAAATTCATAAGTGTAAGTTACTAAAAATGTTCATGATTAGTAGTAATCCTATGCTGACGCACAACTAGAGCATTTTACTGTTGCTGGTGGTGGTGTTGACACTGTTTATAGCCCCAGATGTAATCTGCCTAGTTTAAAATTGTATATTGAATTGCTTTTCAAATGTATACTATAATTAGTCTATTTCTGTGCAAACAGAGTTTCCTCCTCTGTGGATCCCAAACAAGTTCCAGAAAGCAGTGTAGAGGAAATCTCGAGTTAAACTCACCTATAAAAATGAACCCTTAAAATTACATGTCAGGGGCTTGGGAGTGGCACTTCATCAACGCCTTCAGCGCTGCCCACGAGTTCTGAGTAATGACAAATGTGCTGCTTCGAGCGTCTCGGAGTCTGTGATCTGACTTCTTCAGTCATCGCTTGCTGACAAATCAATCTGCTAGTCGGATTCTTAATAGTTGAGTTTAACCTGATTATATTTATTGTGAATTGCAAATACTTTTATAAACTGATTTTAGGTTTTCTTTTTACGCTTTTCCTCCCCCTCTTTGTTTATTCTCCCCTGCTGTTTCTTGGTTCCTACATCACTATGCAGTGTTTAGGCTCACCTCTTGAAAAAGACTTAGCAAAGTTTACCCTGCTACTAAATTGAACACCCAGATTACTATTTTATCTTGAGTTTTAGTTTCGTCTTTTTATCACAAAAATTAGTTAATACTTTGTCAAAGCGTAATTATATTTAGCAATACCTTTTAATTTATTTATTTTTATTTTTATTTTTTTGAGACGGAGTCTTGCTGTGTAGCCCAGGCTGGAGTGCAGTGGCGCGATTTCGGCTCACCGCAACCTCCGCCTCTTGGGTTCCAGCGATTCTCCTGCCTCTTCCTCCCCAGTAGCTGGGACTATAGGTGCCCGCCACCACACCCGGCTAATTTTTATATTTTTAGTAGAGATGGGGTTTCACCATCTTGGCCAAGATGGTCTCGATTTCCTGACCTCGTGATCCACCCACCTCGGCCTCCCAAAGTGCTGCGATGACAGGTGTGAACCACCGCACCTGACCTTTTTTCATCAATTTTTATAGATACCTCTGTTTCTTGGTTACCATGCCATTCATGGCTTCCATATCCTCTTCGTTAAGTCAAAATATTGAACGGATCTTTCAGAAAAGGTCTTTATTGGTTTAGTCCCCTAAAGCTGCTCTGAAAATATCTTTATTTTTGGTATAATTCTGAAATATTTTAGTAGAGAAGATATTTTATGTATTTTCCTTCAATTCTATATATATGCTATATACTATATTCTGAGATTATCTTACTGCTGAGAAATCCGTTGCAATCTATTTTCATCTGTTTATGGGTAATCTTTCTTTCCTCAGAGCCTTGAAAAGCTCTTAATTTTTGATTATCTGCATTTCACACCATTGTGCCCAAGTGGATACTATATGTCATTTAACATTCAATGTGAGGACTTAGTTATTTCCTCAAATGTTAGAAAACAGAAAACAAAACAAAACTCTCAGCTACTATTCCTTCAAATATTCATTCTCTACTATTGGTTTTATTTTTGTATTCAGATAATTTTATTATTTTACTTACTATGAAATATTTCAATATATACTTTATCTAATAGAATTTCTTCTATCTACCTATCCTTGTTTTCTGTCACTTGCTTATATTCTATAAATTCCTTTCAAAAAAGATGTTTATTCTTCATTTATCACTTTGGGACTATAAACATTTTAAAATACTTTTCAGGTTGTTAAGATATTTTATTTAATTTTCTGATTATGGATGCATTTAGCTTTCATCATATTAGCTGTCTTCTTGTTATGAAATGATACTTTATAGAAACATTTTAAATAATCCCCCCCTTTGTCATTGTTTTTCTAATTTATGACCACTTGTCTCCATGGTCCCCTAGTATAGTAGTTACACAATGAATTCTACGTAGCTACCCAAGTTCAGAATGCAAACCCAAGTCTCATATTAGCAGTTTGGTGTCCCTGCATTAGCTAACACTGGGAAATATTGGGTAATATTAGAGAAATATTGAAAAATCCAAATATCCATCCATTTACCATAGCACTTAACTACAAGCTTGGGCCAGTATCTTCCCATCTCCTGTTAGCTGCACCACCAATTAATAGCTTTCTTATTTATGTCTCCAGTCACATGTGAAAAATCGCTATAGCAATCCCTCGGTTCAAGTCATAAACCTTACTTCATTCCTCCAACTAATGAAGAACAATTTAGAACTTTATGTGAGCCAAATTCCCAGTCACATAATGTTGACTGCTTCAAAACCCCAAGACCTAGTAGGCCGAGGGCTTTGGCAAGGCTCATCTTACTTTTTCTGTTTGTCTTCTATGACATATCTTGCTTATCACTTTTTATAACTTATCTATCGATGCCATGGTTTTGGAATTTGGATAGGGGAAGTTGCTCAAGGTATGACCAAAAGTAGAATAATCTTTAAAAACAGACCCAGAATTAACTCTTTTTCATATTTAAGAAATGTTGATTCATAAGGTATTCATATTTTTCCAATTTATATAATATTGTAAGCATCTAATAGCATATTTTAGTTTATTATATGCTTCGTTATGTTGCAATAGAACATAATCCTTGATTATGTTGTATGGAAATTTCAACTGATTACACTTCTTTGCAACCTTTTCAGCATAGGTCACGCACATTTATTTTTGCAATTGCTATTTGCAAGATCACTACCTGCGGTTCCCCAAAATTCCAGGAAATATTTTAGATTCTTTATTTACATATACAAACATACACATACATATTCAAACACCCATTAGTGTTGACATCTTTTAAAATATATAATTTTTTCATCTGAAATGTTGTCATGCTTTTAACTTATTCAGATTATCTTATATTTATTTACTTTTTACATGGGGAACGTCAAAATCTCATAGGCAGATGAATGGATGTATAGAGAAATTAGTTTCTTGAGTTACTTCAAGGTGATTAATGTAAATTATTTAGCTTTAAGCTTTTTAAATATGTCATTTAAGAAAAGAATATACATAAAATATGTAATTTTATATATATTTTGTATCAGCACTAATTATATGTATTATTAATTTCCTTAATTTTTTGATTTTAAGTTTTTAAGTCACTAATGGTATTAGCTGCCAAAATGATGATTTAATCTCCTTTCTAATTGCTTCAAATTTTAGTGCAATTTTCTTGCTCTATTTTATTTGCTCCTTTCAGAAAGAAATACAATAAAAGTTGTGAGAGCAAAGGTTGTTTCCCTTTATCTTACTTGAAGAGAATGTCTCTACTGTCAATTTACTGTGAAATATGACAGAGTATTTTTTATTTGTTAGTTGGTTTTTTCCTCCTGGTTAATTATTTCTGTTCAATATTTGCAGCTTTAAATTAAAAATGAATCATAAAAGATTTTAAATGATAAAAGCTCTAATACATGACTATTATCGAAATCACAAATTTATGCTTATGATGAGATATAACTCCTGTGTCTTTATGTGCCAGATAGTATTCTAAAGTCTTGAAATATTTTGACATATTAAATCTCATAAGACTTCCTTGAAGTGAGTACAGGTATTACCCACACATAAGGAAAGACAACTGAGGCACAGGCAAGTAAATTCTCCAAGGTGATAGAGTCCCCAAGTAGTCGGCTGGTATATGTCCTCATGATTAATTAGGGGTCATGCTTTCTAAAAATTTATATATATATAAATGAAATTTTGTGAAGTATGAGTTAAGTTTATTATAAATGACTTAATTTAGAATTATTATTTTAATTTTAGTTGCTTTAATTTTTTCATAAAAGTACAATTAGGAAACTGGTGACTTATTCATTTGATTATAGAAGTATATATCCAAGTTCAAATATAGAAAATGTTCAAATTCATTAAGTTACATTTTTTTCAGACAGAAGACATTTTCAAGACATGAAATAATGCCGATTTTCTCTCTTTTTAAAGTACAATCATTGTTTAAATTGCCCAAGGGCTCACTAGCCAGATCAACCTTTGGAATTTCAGATATTTAAGTTTCTGTACAATTTCACCATGATCTGGTCCACTGTCAATTCATAATAAGTGCTTTTTGGCACTGGACATGTAAATCCCTTTAGGGAAATAAAGAGAAAGCAAAAGTTAGAAATTAAGAAAAACAGTCTGATTATTCTTGAAATATTTCCAAGTAATTCATGCCAGAACTGCCTTACCAGCATACTTGTCTCTCAAACCATATGAAACCATCCCCTTCAGCTTGCTGACATTTCCAATACTTTAATTGGGACACCAACTCCTTATTATATTTTGCTTCAGGGATCCAATAGTACCTATGGAACGTTTTAAATTGAATAGCCCTCAGGCCAGTTCCTCCACTGTGCCCAAGTGATAATTGATGAATATGCTTGTCTTAATTCTTTATTTTAAATTGCTCCTTTTCTCTTTTGCTCCTCATATTTAATTTTAAATTATTTCCTGCATCATTCCATTAGATAGTTGATATCAGATTGCTAGTTCTTAGGTATTATACTACTTAACTTTAGTTAAGTGTTATGTTTAAAAAAAAAGAAAGAAGAAAAAGAAAGAAAGACAATAAGGTTCTTAATTCTACAAAGATGTAAAGAGGAATACCTCCTACATATAAATGTCTTAATAATTATCAAATGACCTTGTTAACTTATGATTGTCAAATAAGCCATGAAAAATACAATGATATCTTGTTAATGATTCTGAAAATATCTAAAAAGTGATTAAACTCTAATGAACTTGGTAAGATTTCCTAATACAAAACCAAAACCAAAAAAAAAAGACTCATTTGAAACATTAATAAAGCAAGGGAATAAAACAGATGATAAGTGACAAAAACTCAAGGGAAATATCTTTATATACAAAAAAAATCTAATTTAGAAAAAATATCAGCATATTTTTGAATGTTTTCTTAATAATTATAATCATTTTTTTCTAAGAAATTCATTCTGAGCAAAGCCAAAATGAAGTTGATGTATGAGAAAAATGACCAGTTTAAAACATTTTATTATTTTCCAGGATTATATAGTTGATTACATACACACTAGAAAACACAAAAATATTCAAACCAGCACTGATCATAATATCCAGAAGGAATCATACGCCATGGACAGGAGAATAGATAGACTGTTTCATTTTCCCACAGCGAAGTGTTAAACAATAACAATTACAGCTATCTGTAATAATATGATTAAATATGAGGAACAAAATATTGGGCAAAAAAAGACTCAAGTTTACATGCAGAATAATATTTTCTAATAAATTTCAAAATAAGCAAATGTAAACGATATATTTTTTAGATAAATGTGTATATCCAGGAAAATTATAAAAAAGCAATGGATTGATAAACACAAAATCAAGATGATGGCTATGGGGGATGGAGCACGCACGGAACGGTAAAACAGAAAGAGCACGCCAGCAGGCCAAAGTCATCTGTCAGGTTCCAACTGAATTAAATTTAAAGAAACCATGCATTGTCCAATGGTGAATACATGTTAAAAACAGGATTTGAATTAAATCAATTGTATGCATCTGAAATAAAAAAGAAAAATAATTATTGCCAAATGTGAAAAGAAAAATTGCAAACCATGCTCTGAAATTGAAGTCACTGAGTTTCTATAGATAATAATCTTAACGCCAATGCAGTTACTTAAAAACAAAATTAGACTTTTAGAATTTCAGAGATGAAAGATGCCTAAGAAATCACCTACCCAATCTCTTCATATTCAAGGTAAGAAAATGAGCATGGAGGTCGGAGGGGGGATAAATTATGTTGTCCCATGTTTCCCAAGTTCACACAAGGCAATGATTAGTGAAAGAAAAGAACGTATGGGATCTGTGTTGAGATATTAGAACTTCATGCATCATTAGCTGTAATTTTTCTGAGAAATTCCAGCTTTCATGGAGTTGGGGTTTGTCTTGCTACAAGCCTCAAAGTCCATGCCACATACATAGATGGAAGGTCTACTTTTTCTACTTAAAAAAGAAACAAGATACGAAATTTAGAAAACATAACTGCATTCAAGGAATTCAGGTAATATGGGATTAATGACAATATTTACTGAAGAATCATTAAAATTGATAACAAAAGGTGCCCTAGAATATACTATATAATCTATACATTATTACTGTCCTCAGTTTGAAATTTCACGTGGAGGAGACACATTGAGAGCATAGAACTCTATCCCTTTTCCTTACTCTCCGCAGCAAAGAAAATCAGCATATAGTTTAAATTGAGGGATTTGATAACTACACAGTAAGGCACAATTATGTGTGCAACTCTCTCTTTTAGGTGATGTGTAAAACAGAATAACTAAGATGAGAATTCTACCCTCAGCAAGGAGAATATGCAATCTTCTCCAATGAGGAAAACATATATGTGTATATTTTTGTGTGTGTGGATGAAGATAAATAGCAAAGATTCATAGGAGAAATGGAAAAAGAACCATTTGTATTGAGAACAGGAAGAGCCTCTGGTGAGCTGAAATAGGCAAAATTTTGGAGAAAGCACATGCATGCTCACTTTTGAAAGAAACAGCAGTTGAAGCTGGGTGCGGTGGCCGACGCCTGTAATCCCAGCACTTTGGGAGGCCGTGGCAGACGGATCACGAGGTCAGGAGATCGAGACCATCGTGGCTAACACGGTGAAACCCCGTCTCTACTAAAAATACAAAAAATTAGCCAAGCGTGGGTGGCGGGCACCTGTAGGCCCAGCTACTGGGGAGGCTGAGGCAGGAGAATGGCGTGAACCCAGGAGGCGGAGCTTGCAGTGAGCCGAGATTGCGCCACTGCACTCCAGCCTGGGCGACAGAGCAAGACTCCATCTCAAAAAAAAAAGAAAAAGAAAAAGAAAAAAAAGAAACAGTAGTTGAATACCTATCAATGATAGAGCGCTATAAAATGAGAAAAGTACAGCAGAAAGAGACACAAAGATGGGGAACTGGATCATGCAAACGAGCAAGAACAATGTAGTTTATTACAAAACCAACTACTGGAAAGCATTCCCTATGTGCTATTGTGCCTTGAATCTCTGGGCATCAGATACTATTTCAAGTTTTTGAGGAAGCAATTGACACAGAAAGGACTTACTCTTGAGATTAATGCAGTACGAACTGAAGAATGAATAGACATTTCATAATAGAAAAAAAACACAACAAATATGTCACTCAGTATATCTGAGACAAAATTTCAGAATAAGATATATTCTCATCCACCTCCCCCCAAAAAAATGAACTAATGACCCATTTCCAGCTCCATGATTCTATTTGAGTAGTTTAATATCCAGTGATAGCACAATTATTTCTTTCATATCAACAAGTACTAAGTTTAAAAATAAGCACTGAAGAGGACAATTATCAAACTTACAGAAAGTGCTACAAATTTCTATGAATAAAGTCAAAGATACTGTAATCTTTTTAAAACTCATGCTGTTAACTCAAATTCATGTTATTACCGTTGACTGTCTGGAAAATGGCTTTAAAAATATTTCCATAATTTTGGATGTAAAATATCCCAAATAATGGGAATTATCTTAGGAATACAATGTAGTTTTGTTTTTAATTAGGTAACAAAACATTTAAGAGTAAATCAAATCCCATTTGCACATGGCCAGCTCTTTCTTGCTTTTTTAAAATTTTATTTATTTTTAACTTTTTAATTTTAATTTTATTGTTTTAGGGACAGAATCTCACTCTGTCACTTAGGTTGATGTGCATACCGCACTCCCAGCTAATTTTTCTGTTTTTGAAGATTATGAGATTTCACTCTGTTGCCCAGGCTAGCCTGGAACGCCTGGCTTCAAATGATCCTCCCACCTCGGCCTCCCAAAGCCTTCTTCCTTTTTTATACATGGATATCCTTTATGACAAGGACAAATCCATCTTCAGCATTCTACATTTGTTGAATGAAGGAAAAATGAATGGGAAATAAGTTGATTAATAAGTTAATAACAGATAATCATAAGTAATAAGTTGATAAATTTTCATTTCTACAAATGATGTTCATTGCATATATTTGCTGAATAAAGCACTAATATTTTATTCCTGTGACTAGGCACATTCTGCTCCCTCAATATTTTTTGTTTCCTGTCTCATCTTTTCCAGATTCAAATGCCTTTTCCTTCTTGAAAGATAACATCAGATAAATGTAATCCGTTCTATATTAGTGGGAATTAATCTTTTTTTCTTTTGCACTACACCAGCACTTTATCTGTAGTATTGCCTTGAACTGTGATTAGGGGTGTAAATGTTTTTCAGACTGCAAATTATTTAAGCACAATAAATCTCACATTCACATTTGTTCCTTCTCTGTCACCTACCATAGTGAAGTTTTCCAGTGAAGGAGTAGTGTGTATGTGTGCCTGTGTATGTGAGACCACGAATACATACACAGGAATAGACGCCTGTGTAAAAGTTAGCTCATATTCATATAAATACATATATATTCATTTTATTATATACGCTAATCAAAACCACAGCAAAATGTATTTGATTTAGATACTGATGTGCAGATTGGGCTAGATGAATCTTAGGTCCCTATCAGCTCCAAATTTCTATGATTATGAAGAAAAACTGCATGTATCCATGGTTTCTCAATATCGACCAAACATGACAATCGATAATAAAATACTTTCAAAATAAAGACTTCCAGGTCACTTTCCTGGAGATGACGAGGTAGTAAGTCTGGAATAGTTCTTGATTTGTTAAACTAGGACTTGAAATGTACCCAACACTTAGACAGGATAATACTGGGGTAAAGGATACCCTAAGTACACTGACTTGATCGTCACACATTCTATGCATGTAATAACACTTCACATATACCCCATAAATATGGACAAATATAATGTAGCAAAAAATAAAATAAAAATGTTAAAACCTTGCAGATTCTATTGTACCTTGCAGCCAGGATTCATAACCACTGCCATATATGCACTATAGACATATTGCATGTCTGTGATACTTTGTGAGCTTCTCATTAATTTTACATCGACTGACTCGTAGTTCTTGCATATTCTAAGGGTAAATATAAATTTTTCCTCGGAATGATTTCTTATTCATAAGATTATCTTATAAATCTTATTTATCTTATAAATCTTATCTATAAGATTCTTTTTTTATTATTATACTTTAGATTTTAGGGTACATGTACAGCTAGATAAGAGTAGTTTAAATGGTATAAATATGATTTCTGCTGAAAGAAAAAAGAAAGTGTACTCAATTACATTTTATACTTCTTCAGTATAAAATCTATCAAACTTTCATAGCTGGAGTGCCCATGTGTGCTCTGAATCTGACTCGGAAAATTTATGGGCATAATTTTATTTCATTTTTTAAAAATCTAGATATATCTTCAAAAGAGATTGAGGAAGTTCAAGAATATAAATATGTAGACACTTATTTCAAAAACCACATATCTGTATCTGCTTATATAGCTTTGACCAATATTTAGTTTATGTTATGAATATGTATTATGAGTTGCATAATAACATTACAGCCTTTAGGATTGTCCCTTCAAATCATTAAAATGTTTTATAATGAATGTTCTTGCATATTATCACAAAATATCGCATATATTTGAAATATTTGCTGGACGCTCTTAAAGCAAGACCATTGTCTTTTTGACTAGAAAATGATTATATAACGGATATACATAGATCTCTATAAAATATGAATGTTCTTTTCTAAAGTTCACACATTGTTCTTAATCAGTAGGACTATTTTTCATCACTGTGGTCACCAGATGGTGGTTCACTGTCAGATTTACTAAACTAGAGGTTAAATACATGCATTCTGAGACAATATTCCAAAGGCAGTCTCTTTTTCATCTTTTCACTTTCTAATTTCCATCCCTTTCAGGTGGAAATTGCTTTCAAAAAATGATAATTGCTTGGTTGAAGCAAGCACTGAAGTGTTTGCTTCAGGTTAAGACTGTCTTTTAAATTAAGACATACAAAAACAATACCTAACTTTACCTCTCCTTCTATCTCATCATTTGTAAATGTTATTTCATGAATTTCTTTGTATTATTTTCCACGAATCCGAAAGCTTCTCTGCCTCTGCATATTACTTTTATTTAATGTTTTTATTTTACTTCTTTCACCTTCTCACTCTAATTCCAGTTCTTGCTAAAGAAATGCTCTGCAGCATAGTGTATAAAACTCAGCATTACAGCTAAAAGTCTCCTCATAAATGACAGGAAAACAAAACACTTTGGAAAATAATTCCTTCATCTGCAATGAGATCTTCAAAAAGGATAGAATAACAACATTCTACAAGTATTTTTCCTGCATGATTGTTTTGTGGATGTGTTTGATTTTTAGTATATTTGGAATTTAAAAGTTATTCTTCATAAATGTATATGTATCACCATGCCCTTCAATTAGAACTTTCTTTCTCCTTCTGTCTACCCTTTTTTGTTCTGCTTTTCTACTTAGGATTTTGTGACCTTTACAATATTATATTATGGTGTTTGTATCTTAGGAACTTCATCTTGTTCTGATACTTTTCTCTGTCTGCAGAACAGGATGTCTCTATTCTCATTGTACTTTTGCCCAGGAATGCAAGGAACAGTGCTATTAATCAATACAATCAATACAATGAGGAAAGAAGGAAGAAAAATAATTAGAGAAGAGATCTTTGATTTTGGATATCTTGACATTGATATCTCTAATCTATGTAGATGTTGTTAGTAACCCAACAGAAGTAAAATTAAGGGACATCATCACTACCACTAATAACAGATGTACTCTTCAAGAAGGAGAATCATCTTTCTTCATTCCTTAGACTGCCAATGCCTGTTAACTATCAGATTTCTAATAGAAATTCTGGCCAAGGAGAAAGATGTCACAGCATGAACATAGGGTAAAGGTAGATTATATGAAATCACTGATACGCCCACGAGATAGTTTCTGTAATAAAACAGGGGTCAGGTTTTAAGCAAAAGAACAAATAGAAGATGAGAAATGATGAATTCCAGAAATGAAAATGTGCAATAATTGTTGTTTAGCCCACAAGCAGACACAAAAGTTAACGTTAATTCTTGCTCAACAATTTTTTAAATGATGTGAGAAATCTATTAGTTTCCAGATCCTTTGGAGATAGCAAGCAAGCCACAGGTTTCTAGTAATAATCCATATTTACTGCAGTCTATCCACATATTAAAACTAATAAAAATGAATGCAGTATGTGCTTCTGAGTGCAAATAAAAACATATTATCCTTGAGCTATCAAAAAGATAATAAATACCAGTGAGTTTCATTAACTCTTTAACTTATCAAATGTAAATTTATTAGCAAGTGGAATACAATTGAAATAATTCTATTATATCAAAATGAATTTTATATCTTGATGATAGCTCTACCTGCTTAATTCATATTTTTTAACTTTTAAAATTTCTTAGTCTCCTTTAAGCCTGGCT
Organism: Symphalangus syndactylus; assembly: GCF_028878055.3. Lineage (NCBI taxonomy): Eukaryota > Metazoa > Chordata > Mammalia > Primates > Hylobatidae > Symphalangus > Symphalangus syndactylus. The sequence continues at coordinate 153,358,924 of NC_072426.2, read as the reverse complement.
ATTTGGTTAAAAAAATTAAGTAAAACGATCTTAGGTATATTAATAAAGCATATATGATAGCTATTCAGGAAGGAAAATGGCCAAGATATATTATATGTAATAGTTTAACATATCGCATTTAGATAATTGTCCAAATTTACGAGTGTGTTGAGTTGTAAAATTTAGTTTAAGATTTTGGCTGGGTGCGGTGGCTCATGCCTGTAATCTGAGCACTTTGGGAGGCCAAGGCGGGCAGATCGCGAGGTCAGGAGATCGAGACCATCCTGGCTAACACAGTGAAACCCCACCTCTACTAAAAATACAAAAAATTATCTGAGTGTGGTGGCGGGTGCCTGTAGTCCCAGCTACTCGGGAGGTTGAGGCAGCAGAATGGCGTGAACCTGGGAGGCAGAGCTCGCAGTGAGCCGAGATCACGCCACTGCCCTCCAGCCGGGGCAACAGAGTGAGACTTGGTCTCAAAAAAAAAAAAAAAGATTTTATATGGAATTTTTAATCTATTTTTTGATATATTTTTATTGTGATCATGCAGCAAATGTCACTTAATTCATTCATTTATGCAAAAATTTTATATTCACTATATTTTCCGGGTCCTATGTTAGTGCTGAAGATACAACCATGTGCAAGATTGGCATGATACCTTGTATGCCACTTGCTAAGGTATTATTGGCATATTAATAAAATAATACATAGCTATTTTAATATCTGATCACACATAAAATACCGTTATAATAAAATATGCTCAAAGTTACATTTTGAAATGCCATAAGGACATTCATTCAAATGCAAAATCTGACCAAAGATTGCCTGTTTAGGTGATAATTAGAACACTGCCGGGTAACGGAAATTGAGACTCCCAGGGTTCTATGGGATTCTAGCTCTGTCAAAGTTAATGACAAGAATGAAAAATAAATTTTTAACATCTCAGTAAAATATGAGAATATAGTATATTCTTTTTGGTCTCCCTACCTAACTCAGTGACCCCTGTTCTATGAAAAATGGGCTTCCCTCTTCCGTGGATGGACGATGGCCCCCATGACTCCATGGTTACAGCCTTTTGCCGTCACCAATTTGATTAAGGATGAAGAAGTAAATAAACTGGGAAGCAAATTCTAAGCAACTCTATACTCTAGATAATCAGGTACTCTCTCAGGGAACAGAAATCTTTATGACTGATAAAAAATTGTGTAATTCTGGGTTCATCAGTCTATCACTTCATCTTCAGCATTTTTCAGCCCTTTGCCACATATCTGTGGCCTGTGTAAATTATAGCTCTGACTTCTGGCTCTGGCAATATTGTTCAATACTAATATTTAGTCCTAGCAGTTCATCTCTATCAGAAGTTCTTTATTCAGTTTCATCTCTTGTGCCATGATGGGCACCCAGACCTCAGGGTTTCTGGTATCAGTTGGTTAAGGAAAGTAAATGCCATGAACTGGTCCAATATATTAAAACACTTAGGCTATAATAATTTATAGCCTGTACCATCATGAGGGAGTTTCTAAGGCTTTTTCAATTTTTTTTAGTAATGAAATCCTTCCTATATTTATTCTCCATTTGTAACCCAGTTATAAACCATGCATTAGTACAACAATTATGATTTTGGTAATTTTTTTTAGTTTCCACTATTTCCCTCCTAATGAGAGTAGTGATCCCCAAATTCATCATGATTTCTTCTGAGTAGCTCCCTACTCCCTTTCATGACGATACTCAGAGAGAGGACACTGTAAAGGTGTTCTCAAGGATCATTTCTAAATAACAATTTAATCTAGATTTCATTTTAAGTCCAAAATCCAAGCAGAAACCGCAGTGTGCTACCAAAGTTCAACTGAAACAGGTTTTTCCCTTATTCCGCATGTTTTCCGTTCAATAGGTATTTTCTCGCTCCACACAAATAAAACATCAAAAAGGAGTTACATGATTTTTTGCTGTTTCTGAAAGAGATGTCAGAGGATGACTGCATTTTATGACACACAGTAAAATGTCCTAAAAATCTTTTAAAATAGGCTGTCTCACCAGAGTCCTGAAAGCAACTGGTCAGAAATCTTGATGCTTATTTTGCCCACACTCTTTTCCCACACATGTCAGCCTATACTATGTTCATTTGCTTTGTTAGTTCCTCATTCAGCCTCTGCTCTTCAGTCTTACGACCTCATTCCAGTTTCTAGTATTTCACATGCTTATCTGAGCTGCAGATACAGTTCTTTGTTTATATCAGGATTTTTCCCTCTATTTTATCTAATGTTTGTATTTAATTTATTGGTCTTCTTTTATCTGTCTTCTGTATTGATCATTTTTTCCCTTAATGGATGAACTGTTAGATTCCCTTCACTAACCTCTGTAATTAGCTCAAGATTTTCCCTTCTCCTGTTAATTTGGTTTTTGGCTCTGGCCAGTCTTACCCGCTAACTTGGGCATCTTTGCCCATACCTTCTATTTGCTCTGATAGAGCACATGCTGGTTGCATTGCTCCCTTTTTGTACTGACTTCACCACAGAGTTTCAGTGAGAGAGACACGTGCATTGTATATTTTCTGCAGCCTGAAAACATAGAAGTGAGGGAAAGGGAGTGAGGTCTCCTGCTGAAGTAGTCCCAGCTAAGACAGCTGACTTCTGCTCTCTCTCCTACTGTCTGTCTACACTAGGGACCATGTAGCCCATGGTGACTTCCTCTATCAAATTGGCACTTTGACTGAATGAGAGTGTATTGCGGATGCATCCTGCTTTTACCCTGGGCAACTCTCTCTTGCAGAAATATACAGGGCTAAAGTTGCTCAGAGTTTTTCTTCGATGCTACTACAGCCTGCCTACCCAATCCCTTATTCTTTTCTCTTTGAATTATAGGGTCCCACTAAAGTTTCTCAAAATGTTGACAATTTACATTCTTTCTTCAGTCCTGCCAAATAAGGTGGGAAGTAACTATCATTTTCTAAGGTCCATCGTAAGCTTCTTTAACCTTGTGTTATTCTATTAGCGTAATTCATACAAATCACAGATAATGCTCGCAAGCCTTGATAAGTGACAATTATTGCAACCTTTATTGTATGTTCTATTGTATCTTTTTGAGTAACTAAAATCATTACATCCAATTTTATTTCACTTAAATGAAGTTAAGAGTTGGTTGTAATGACAGTTATAGCAATAATATGTAACCAACTATACAAAAATGATGCCTAGATTGAAATAAGAGTATGTTATTCATAAATACCTTGAGATTAAGTCATTAAAAGAGATGATTATACAATATTACACGTCTGAATGGAAAATGAGAATGATTCTATTCTGCCTGACAACAGACCTTGTATAAGTCAGTTAGCATTGCTGCACCGCTCAATTTTCCTACAGATAATGTGTGTAAATGTACTACAGGACCTGCAAGGAGAATTCCAGATTACAGTTCTGTAATTTGAATTGTCTACTGCTTTTACTGTTTCATTGATTGTTATTCTAAAACTAGTTAAACATACACATTTTTGACTTCATATGAACTTCACATAGAAGTAGATACATTTCAGGAGAAAAATATACCTATGTTTTAATGCTCTATTTCAATGTAATATAATTAATCATTGTCTAATGCTATTTTTGGCTTTAAAAAGTTTATAAACATGTAAAAATTTAAATCTCACATCTCTCTTTACAAATGGTTTTGATTTGACATAATTTTTACCTTTCTTCACAAATATCTTACAGTATAAAATTTATATTTACTATTACTGCTGCTGCTGCTGTGACTACTACCAGTATTACTGCTATACACACCTATTTAATGTTTCGTATTTTTCAAAATTATTTTCATTCGGTACTTATGCTGTAGAATAGAATATAAGAATGACTTTTCATTTGGTACCACATATGCAGGCATTTGTCCGACTTTGGAACAAATGCCAGGGGAAAAGACAGGCTTTTTGTCCGACTTTGGAACAAATGCCAGGGGAAAAAACAGGCTCTTTGTTACCTATATAGAATTTGTGTGGGGCAGATAAAAATCAACCACTCTTGCATCAGGGACGATGCAGACTTTTTCTGAGATTCTTATTTATAAAATCTGACAGTGTTGGGGAAAATAAGAATTGTTATAATGTTAGATTGGGTTTCATTTACGTTCAAAATAGATTTATTGTATTTTCATTCTCAGCTTCTGATTTCTGCCTTGATCATTCAGTGAAGATTTTAATCTTCCCACAGGTAATAAGATTCACAGGTCAATTCTGAGTATAATCTCAATATGTTACCAGGTAATATGATGTTATGACAGACGTCTGGTCATTTTATTTTCACACTGAATAAAAACGGTGTTCATACTAGGAATGGGATGGGGATCGTTTTCGTTATTCACATAAGCAAAATTTTTTTCTTCAAATAATTTTCAGAACTGAAAAGACACTGTAGAATAGAATTTTGAGTTTATGAATGTTGACATCTCCTAATATAACTAATATTTTTGTTATTATAGTTTTTTCTAATAATTAAATGAAACTCCTATAGTAGAGTGAGTTTATGTAACCACATATATGAGTTGAAAAGGATACATAAACTACTGAACAATTTTTTAGGCATATATTAAGCATTCAGTGAATAACAGACACTTTTTGTGGTCTGTTTTCTTCCGTGTGTCTTTCTAAAATTCATACATATTACCCAAGGTGCTACTAGAGCTGCCTCTCAAAGTGAAAAGTCCTGCTACATATGATGTAATATGCTCATCAACTATTGTCATACATGTTTCTCTTTGAACATTGATCGCCTTATATTGCCTTTTCTAGGCACCCACCTAAATTATAATCATATTTCTACACTTAGCCCATCTGTTTCAGTGCATCTTTTCTATGAAGAGATGCCTCATCCTTCTTTCTTTGCAGTTCCTCTCAAACCACAAAATTTATGCCTGTTAAAAATGCTTCTGGAAGTTGGTCAGAACACATTTTCCCACTAATTTATTTAATTTATTTGATGAAGTGGTCTCCTGTAATTTGGACTTTTCAGGATAAAACTACTTTTATTCTAATTAGGTCTTTCTTCTCATCTCAGTGATAGTCTCAAACCATCATTCCTCAGTTGTTACCATTTTTCTGTTTTCGAATGGTATTTCTAATCTCTACAGGCAACAGCTCCCTTAAATAATAGCAAAGGGTCTGAACCACATACACTCTCCTATACAGCACTTATTAAATTTCTCCTGTCTCTTCCTTTTTTTCTATTTCTAAACTGCTTTTACTTCCCTGTACATCTAGGAGTTGTATCTGTCTGATTATTCTTATCTTTGCTTTCTCATCCAGTTTTACCTCTCTAGTAACCTTTCCTTTTCTCTATAAAATGGACTTTTCTCCAAAACATTAAAAACACACAACCACTAGCAACACACACATATTCATTTTCCTTTAATGTACTGTCCTTTCATTAACTGTTTACCATTTACTTCTTCGTAAAAACCCTGAAATAATTGAAAAAGAACTAGTATATTTAGATTCTATATTTCCCCTGCGGATACTTTGAATCAACTGCTTAAAGATAATATTCTAAATCAACTCAAAGTACTATTTTAGGCCACATTAAAATTCATCTTGCTCTGAAATTATTTATTTTCAATTTTCAGTCAACATAATGTCTTCAATTCTGGCATATCTTAACACTCACTCTACATTTATAATGATGACTCACTGCAAATTCTATCCATCTTTTAGCCTCCAAATACTCTTTTTAAAAATAACCTAATAAATTTTAAAAAGTTCTGCCATGATTAAATGGTTAAAAAAAATATTTTCAGTTGGCTCACTAGCCTAACAAAACAATTAACATATTGACATTAAGAAAATGCTATATTTTGGTAAATAATATTTTTACTTTATTATGTTGAAATGTAAAATATTTGAGAAATAAAACTTTAATACCAAAATTAATCATTGCTATTACCATAAGAAAAAATGGTATTTTTTATAATTAAATATGATCTTTTCAATATACCTAGGATATTGCTTTAACATTTGGTATGTGGTTTTTTCTCAAAATTATTGCAAGCCATTTTCAGATTTCACATTCTATTTGTTGGAAAGTAGCAAAAACATGCACCTTGTGTTTCTTTTTATTAAACTTCAGAATTGGCTAAAGATAGTCAAAGATTTAAATATCATGAGTTAGCATATACTGATTCCTTTTGTGAAAAAAGGACTAATGATCATAAATCAGATGAAAAATGGTACAATATTAAGCTATTCAAAGCTACAGAAAAAAACTTATTGCTGGACTTCCATTTTTTTATAATATGCATGTTTAATTCTACTGATTGAGTAGCCACAAATACAGATTAGAAAGTAGTTTCATGAAATCAAAAAAAAATCAAAATTAGTAACTATTTTATTTAAAAATACTAAATTGTACTACTCATTTTTTCTTAGTTTTGATATAGTCTTTTTCTGTAGAGAGAAAGAAATTTTCCATTCAAAGCAGCTCATAAAACTTCTTGTCTTTGTAATCAAGTTAAAACTAGGGGAAATGACTTGCCTTCATCAGCAGGATACCATTTTATTAAATTCAATCAAATGTTCTATTTACACACTTCAATCCTCAATAAAATCCAATTTTATTATTCGAAACCTATAATCTTCGGTGAAATTGAATAAGTGTATTTCACCAAAGCTGAAGTGCTCTGTTATATTAATCAGCTAGACAAGATTCTATAAAAAGGTGGAGAAGGGTGGAGTGAAGGCAGCTTGGCAACAGTCTGCATTTTGCTAAACTGTTTTAGCCCTCTATTATAAGTCAATCAACGTAAACACATATCTCAAAGTTTTGATTAAGTATTACTGAAATGCAAATGCTTTCATCTAGTTTTTATGTTGTATTTTGAATATATATTTACATATGTTCAAAACATATATTAAAGAATATTAATATTTTAGTGTATTTAAAATACAGAACCCATTTATTTAGCCTATAGAAGCACAGGCATAATCTGCTTAGGAATTCTAAGGAAAAAAAAACAAAATAATATAAAATATAATTAATAAAAGAAAACACACCCAAGTTAACAGTGCTTCAGAATATAATTAAGTAAATTATGCCATGAAATGAATAAGCAAGTCTCAATAAATTTAACCCACAAGGGCATCAATCCAGAGCGGCAACCATCCCCTGTATAGTTCTCCTTCATGCCCCTGTGGACTTTCTCTGAGAAAGTCTACTGGGAAACTGGGAGTATTTCTCATTTGCCAGTAGAGCAGAGCAAATAGCACTGGACTATGAGTCAGATACCTTGTTTATAGTCATGGATTCAGAGGTAACTATGTTGTAACTTTGGGTAAGTGATTTATAGTGTTTGAGCTTCAGCAAGTATGCTACTAGTTCTAATGCCTCATCTGTGGCAGATAGAACTAACTGATTATGACATGCTTCACATATTCCTTTTCTTGCACAGTGGTCCAGGCAGCAAGTTCCAATCAGCTTTAGACAGCATTGTATTTTTCAACTTAAATTTTTCAAAGATTGCCATCCTAAGACTGGATAATTTCTAAGGTTGTTACTATTTCTAGCATTCCATAACTCTAAATGCCCCAATATGATTAACTGATTCCTGGTATTAATAACATATTGGCTCCAAAGCTTTCATCTCTCTAGATAATCCTCATGCTATTTACACATGGGTTTTGGGGTTTTGGTGCTTCTTAGTTCAATGTTCCTTAATCTGCCTGATTTCTCTAGATTCTGATTAATAAAACTGAAGTTTATTAAAGGTGTACATACATATATATACTGACATACAGTCATGTGCCACATAATGACGTTTCAGTCAATGATGGACCACAAACATGATGATGGTCCCCCTCAAATTACAATGAAGCTGCAAAATTCTATTGCCTAATGACATGGTAGCCATTATAACATCATAACGCAATGCATTACCCAAGTGTTTGTGGTGATTCTGGTTTAAACAAACCTACTACACTGCCAGTCACGGAAAAGTACAGCGAATACAATAACATTCAGTTCAGAATACATCATGATAATCAACAGCTATGTTGCTGGTTTATGTATTTTATATGTTATAATTTTTATCATTATTGTCGAGTGTACTTCTACTTATTTAAAAAAAAGTTAACTGTAAAACAGACTCAGGAAGGTCCTTTAGGAGGTATTCCAGCATTGTTATCATCAGAGATGACAGCTCTATGCTTGTTATGGCCCCTGAAGGCCTTCCAGTTTGGCAAGATGTGGAGGTGAAGTGATACAGACACTCCTGACCCTATGTAGGCAAAGGCTAATGTGTGTATTTGTGTCTTAGTTTTACCAAAAATGTTTAAAATGTAAAAAAAAAAAAAATTACATGGAATAAAGCCTATACAACAAAGACATACAAAGGAAAATATTTTTATACAGCTGTACAAAATGTTGCGTTTGTGTTTTAAACTAAGTGCTTCACAAAACAGTCACAAAGTTCAAAACATTAAAAAATTAATATAGTAAAAAAGTTACAGTAAGTTAAGGGTAATTTATTATTAAACAGAAATACATTTTTATTTATAAATTTAGTGTAGCCTAAGTGTACTATATTCTATAAAATCTACATTAGTGCACCGTAATGTCCTAGGCCTTTACATTCACTCACACTCACCAACTCACCCAGAGCAACTTCCGGTCCTGTGAGATCTGTTCATGGTGAGTGACCTACACAAGTGTACAATTTTTGATCTTTTATACCATATTTTTACCAAACCTTTTCTTTGTTTAGATATGTTACATATACAGATACTTACCATTGTGTTACAATTGCCTACAGCTTTCTGCACAATAACGTTTTACAGGTTTGTAGCCTAGGACCAATAGGTTATGCCACAGAGCCAAGGTGTATAGTAGGCAGTATCAGCTTGGTTTGTGTAAGTACACACTATGATGTTGGTACAATGATGAAATCACCTAATGACACGTTTCTCAGAATATATTTCAGTAGCTAAGCCATGCATGACACAGGTATATGTAGCATATACCCTACGTATGTAAACATAAACGTAGATATGTGTGTGTATGCATATGTGTGTGTGTGTTTGTGTGTGTATCTGGAGTTTAATTATAATATTAAAAATGCAAGAGTCATTTATTTCAATTGGCAGTAAATGACAGCTCGGTGATATTTACAAAAATACATAATTTAAGGAAGAAGAATTATGTAGGACGTCTTTGGCGTTGAGAAATGCTTTTTGGAGTAATTACTCTGTGCCATAGAATGGTGGACATGTTATTCTAAACCAATCAATCCCCTTGAATGTTTATTCGTCACTTAACTACCTTTAGAGCATAAAGTAAGTAAATGTGACATAAGTGACAAAACATTGCATTAAATAAGTTTTCTCATTTGGTTTGGCAAAGTGCATTACAACTGGCAGTGTATATTTTGTTGGATTTCAATTCAAGAGTTTTGCCAAGAAGCAATATGATATGTCAGACAGACCAATGAACTTAGAATTAAAAGACAAAGATTCAAATCATGTCATTGATCAAATGCGATAATAGATTTAGAAGTACTTTTTTAAACATAAAAATTATACAAATGCTTATTAAAAATACACACATGTAATAATATGTGGTGGAATTTTATATTAAAGATAACAAAAATATGGTTCTTACATAGTATTCAGTCATAGAAAAAAGTGAATCATATTATAAAATTGTTGTTACATGTAATAGATGCTCTCAGGTTGTATGTTTGTGTGTGCATGTGTAGTAAGTTAAAGAAGTAGAACATAAAATCATAAGTGTTCTTTTATTTGTAAGTGAGTAAAACTGCAAAATGATCAGAAGAGATGTAGGTGACGAACGTGAAGGGGAAAAATAAAATATGGTGCATTATCTCTAAAATATTTTAATTTCAGTTTAGTTATATAATAGCTATCCATTATTAGGAATTTTTAAGTTGCAACTTGATATTTTCAAATCTATTTTTTAATATATAGATTTTAAAATATATTCAATGAATTGGTGAATCACTTTATTATCACAGTGCAGATCCAAAGAGCCACTAACAATTTAAGTTATTAATATTAATATTTAGACTATTGAAAACTTGGACCATTATGTTCTCATAGTCTTTTCATATTATAACAAAATATATACATTTATTTGTTCATAAAACTTTCACGTGCCTATAATTTGCTGCATTCCTGTTGCAAAAAAGTAAAATAGATATTAATTATTTAAGAAAAACTCTTTAGTCAAATACTATCCTAAACCTGTCTCCCAATATATACCTCCAGATAGAGAAAAAAAAATCATATTGACATAAATATGGAGAGAAATTTTATCATTTCTCTTGCTAGCAATTCACATATACATTACAAAATGCCCAAATACTATGGCCCAGTTATGGGAAAATGTTATTAAAAATAATTAACTACAGTCCTCAAGGCACAAAGCATATGAATAATTATATTAATATGACTTTATCTACATACATTTAGTTATGTAATCCAAAGTGCTTTCTGTGTTCCCAAAGTGCTTAAGTCAACATTGTTTTTAAAATTAATAATAATAGGTAATAGATAATATATCATGTAGACAGAACTTAAGTGACTTAGCCAATGCCACAGACCCATCAGTGACCCATGTTGGACTAAAAACCATCTTCTCTCTCTCCCTCCATTTCTTCTTCATTTAATAATAATTTATGTATTTGGCACTGGTACCAGGTGCTGAGAAATTCATAGATAAATGAGAAGCTCTAGAAAATTACTAGATCTGTTGCTTTCTCCTCTTTGGTGAATGGAATAAAGCATCTGAAATGTAGGATTTAAGGCCCTGGTTTAATCAACAAATTGAGCAGTGTCAAACAAAAGAAACATGATTTTAATAAGTATGAAGATTAAAATGGAAATAATAAACCACACCAGATATGAAGGTTGACAAAGTGGCATGCATATTAAGATTCTTGTCATTTGAGTGTGTATGGAAAGGAATCCATCTGTGAGATACACAAGTGAGATAGATGTGCTTCTTTGATAAGATAATGGGTGAGTTTTAAAATAAACCTAAATTAGTTAAGTTTGACACACTTCCTGCTATATGGAAAATTTCTTATTTTAGTTAAGGAAATGGTCAAGCATAACAATACACACACGTAAACACACACACACACTCATATTCTATATACTGGTTTTCAAATAGCCATTTTCTTTTCTATTATGTTTAATTTAGAATACGGCCTTTGTTAATAAAGAAGAATCTTAAAATGCAATAACACACCTTACTGAACAAATTTATTTAAAATGATATAATCTGCTATTTGTCTTATTTTATATTGCAAGTTTCCACTGAGTGCTAATAAGTGCTTGCCATTGAAGAGGTTTGCATTTAACATCTGTCACCAGCATCCAGCAACTGCACCTACAGGGAACTGTCAGAGAGATTGTTATTCTCCTTTGTAACACCCTGAATCTGTCTCACATCATTTACATACAGATAGTTACAGGCATTCATCATTTCATTATGCTGACGACTTCACTATTCTGATGTATAATGTCTCTTTAATGAGCCTCAAAAAATACAATATTCCTTGATTTATGACTGCTTAACTGAAAAATTATACAAATTGGCAAAAAACTACTCATAATGTATTTTCATTTTTCCTTCACATTACACTTATATTTAACAGTGACTCATGAGTTAAGATCATGCTTCTTTGACAAAAGAAATGATAAGAATATGACTTCTTAGGTTTTAGTACGACTGCGGTTTATATGCATATTTAAAGCTGCATAGTAAAACAGTGCTGACACTAAAAAGTAACCAATTAAAATCGATCACTGTTTTCCCCATGAAAGGCTGCGTGTTGGACAATCACTACCAATATCACTCTAAGTTTGATAAGGCTTCTTTGCCTTTAGTGAAGGTCATCACCCCATATTCACTTTTCCCTGTTTTGAAAGTGAACATTAAGTACATTGACACCAAAGAGAACTCTATCCCGCAACAAAGAAGTAGTCAAGAAAGAGAAAAATATAGGAGTCAATCTGAAATAAAGACAGATGCTTAAAAAGAGGTAGCAGTTGCTGTGACTGTCACTACTTGCTTAATTCTAGGCCCCTATTGGCATGCCAGATCCAAGAAGGTGTTACCAGCTTTGTTTTCTATTCTCTTAAAAGCTATGCCATTGAAGGTGATGAAAAAAATGTTCTATTTATTAATTAAAAGTCATTTCCCAAAAGAAGCTGGTTGTTCCTCCAAACAGGTAAGAGTTCCAAAGACGTATAAATTGTTCATGTGCTGCCAGCTTTTAAAAGTAGGAAGCTTACGAATGTAGTGGAAAATCACATTAGAATGAACACTATATACAATTAAGGATAAGGACTGACATTGATTCACACAAGAGCTCATGAATCAGCGTGAGTAAGGCATACCGAAATAGAACAAGATTTAAGAACTTGCACCCTTAGATTTGCTATTACCCTCTCTTAAGTTTAACTTCCATTCAACACAGCTGAGATTATTTGTAACTTTATATTTTTAAAAGAGCAGTAAATCAGGCTAAATAAGCCTGGAATTGTCAAAAAAAAAAAAAAAAAAAAGAGTGGTTCAGGTTAAATAAAAGAAAGCACAGGACTGTTTTCATTTAGAAACATGTGATAGAATTGTATATAGAACTCTTAATAAAACATATAAGTTATATACACTCCCAGTCTGTAAGAAAATGTCCATTTATAAAATATACACAGGAAAATTAGCCCTATTACTGAACACTACTTTTTCATTTCCTAGCTTGATTAATACCTTTCAGGCTCATTATAAATTACTTTTGGTTGTATCTAAATTTGTGACTAACCCACAGAGAGAAAGGATAATAACCAAAATTGAGAAATATAAAGTAATTTGATTCCAATTCTTCAGGCTTAAATAAAAGAACACTAAAAACTATTTAAATCAACTTAGCATCAAACAAAAAACTTCCTTCAGTGACTAGTTGTGTATTTAACAAAAATATTTCTATACATACACATTTCACGTAGTGAGATTCATAATATGCATGCTGTGTTATCAACTATCATATCTAGTGTGCTTTATAATTTCTGTTTTAATATACATATTTATTAAAATCATATTTCTTTTGTTTAAGGCTGCTTAGAAAGCAGATGTGATAGTTTTATTTCTCTTTGTAAGTTAGATCTGTTTTAGAAAGGTTTTCTATTATTATTTAAAGGTCTGTATTAGGTTGTCACATCTTATATTAAGCAAAGAATCCACTCATGTTTTATATTTAGGTAAAATAAGATTTCCACTTCACCTAAAGAATATAAGATGCACCATAGAATAGATAACTAAAAATATTCCAAACATCTTTGTGCCAACGAGATGTTTACCGTTTTAAGATAAAAAAACGTCTTACTGCCAAACACCTTGGAACTGACCAGCTGTTTGTTTATAATTGTAGGCCAGAAAGGGTCTTGATTTTCCACTTTTAACTAAGTTTTATTATAAGAAAACGGATAACTGCTAAAGTCATTGAGATGATAAGGCATCATCTCCCTGAGTATCATATTTACAAAATTGCCTAGAGAAATATCAGTCATTTCCTCTTTATTCCAGTCTTCAATTATGTGTTATCTCTAGGCCTCTATTGACGAGGCCAACTGATTTACACCAAATAAGAATGCCAAACATTATAATGAGTTCTCACTGTAATTTATTTTACATACATTTCATAATAACACCTAATACTCATAATAACCCTCTAAGATTGATACTATTGTTACTCACATTTTAGAGATGGAGAAACTGAAGTTTTAAGAAATTAAGTGACATTGCAAGTCACACAGCCATTAAGTAGTGCAGCTGGCTCTGAAGCCAATGTCTGCCTGAATCTCATCTTTTGATTGCTGTGAGAATTGTGCCTCCAGTTTTATTCTCTCTTCCATATATCTTCAACCTCACTCTCATTCCTGGTACTTTTTAAGCTTCATACCTTTCCCAATAAAAACAAAAACAAAAAATCCCAGCTTCATTTGTTGGAGTGTCCTTTCCCCAATGTGTGTTCTTAGAGTTTTTGTCAAAAAACACTTGGCTGTAAGTACTTACGTTTATTTCTGGATTCTCTATCTGTTCCATTGGTGCATGTGTCTACTTTTATGCCAGTAACATGCTGCTTTGGTTGCTATAGCTTTGTAGTATACTTTGATGTGGTGACACCTCCATCTTTTTTTTTGTTTGTTTTTTGTTTGTTTTTTTGCCTATGATTGCTTTGTCTATTCAGAGTCCCTTATGGTTCCACATGAATTTTAGAATTTTTTTTTTCTATTTTAGTAAAGTATGTCATTGGTATTTTGATAGGGATTGCATTGAATGTGTACATAACTTTCGGTAGTATGGACATTGTAACAACATTAATTTTTCCAATCTATGACAATGGGATGACCTTCCATTTATTTGTGTCTTCTTCAATTTCTTTCATTAGTGTTTTATAGTTTCATCTTTCATCTCCTTGGTTAAATTTATTCTTAGATATTTTATTTTTTGTAGTTTTTATAAGTGAGATTGTTTTCTTGATTTCTTTTTTAGATGTTTCACTATTGGCATATAAAAACACTACTAATTTTTGTATGTTGATTTTTTATCTTGCCACTTTACTGAATTCGTTTATTAACGCTAACTTATTTTGGTGGAGTCATATGTATGAGCATGTCATCTGAGGACAGAGACAATTTTACTTTCTTCTTGCAAATTTGGATGATGTTGGACAAACTGGATATTCACATGCAGAGGAATGATTCTAGACTCCTATCAATAACATAATAAAAAATCGACTCAAAATGAATTAAAGACTTCAATGTAAAACCTGAAACTATAAAACTACTGGAAAAAAACATAAACGAAATGCGCTATGGCATTGGTCTGGGAAAGATTTTTCAAACAAGTACTCAAAAGTCCAGCAACAAAATCAAAAACGGACAAATGGGATTTCTTCAATCTAAAAAGCTTCTGCCCAACAAAAGAAACAATCAACAACATGAAGAGAAAATCTATAGAATGGGAGAAAATATGTGCAAGCTATAGATCTGATAAGAGGTTAATGTCTGGACTGTATAAGAAATCTTAACAACTCAGTAGAAAATAATCCGATTAAAAATGATCGAAAATGTTTTAAATGGTCAAAAGGTATGACTAGACATCTCTCAAAGGAAGACGTACAATGATCTACAGGTAAATAAAGAAATGCTAAACATCACTAATCATTACAGAGATGAAAATCAAAACTACAAGGAAGCATCACCTCACCCCAGTAGAATGGCTACTCTCAAAAAGACAAAAGGTAACAAATGCCGGCAAGGATGTGGAGAAACGGGAACTTACATACACAGTTGGTGAGAATGCAAATTAGCACAGACAAAAAAATTACAGAGGTTTCTCAAAAAATTAAAAATAGAACTATATGATCCAGCAGTCACACAACTGAGTACATACCCAAAAGAAACGAAATCAGTATTTAGAAGAGATATCAATCTACAGCCCCATGTTTATGGCGGCACTGTTCACAGGAACTAAGATGTGAAATCAACCCAAGTGTCCATCAACAAAATGAATGAATAAAGAAAATGTGGTAAATTTTTACAATAGAATACTATTTAGTCACCAAAAATCGAATTAAAGCATGTCATTAGCAGACACATAGATGAACCTGGAGGATATTATGTTAAGTGAAATGAGCCAGGCACAGAAAGACAAATAGCACATGCCACTGCTTATATGCAGAATCTAAAAAAGCTGATCTCATAGATGTGGAGAGCAGAAAAATTGTAATTAGAGACTGGAGAAAGGAAGGAAGGGAGGTATAAAGAGAGACTGGTTAATGCATACACAGTCACAGTAATTTAGGAGGAATAATTTCTAGGATGCTATTACACAAGGGTGTTATAGCTAACGATATTCTATGGCATATTTCAAAAGGGCTAGAAGAGAGGATTTTGAATGCTCTCACCACAAAGCAACAATGAATTTTTGAGATGATAGAATACTAAATACCCTGATTTGATCATTATGTAATGTCCATATGTATTGAAATATCTCACTGTACCCGATAAATATGTACATCATGTGTCAATCAAAAATAAATTCATTAATTAAACCTTTTTTTAAATACAGCTAAAAAAACAGTCAACAAAGAAAAAGAAAACCTTCCTTAGTTCTGTTGTCTCTTCTAGCTATTGTCAAATTTCATGACTTTCCTTATCTAATTGGTTTCTGCTCTATCACTCTTCAATCCAGCACCATCTGGCTCCAGCTCCACAACACTACAAATCCTGCCCTTGCTAAATAGAGTAAACCTGTGACTTTATTAGGGATCCATTTCAAGTATGAGTTCAGTTGTGATCTTAACTAATCTATCTTTTGCAATGGGCTCATCATCGTCAATTCTTTCTTGTTAATACTCTGAAATTGTACTTCACCGGCTCTTGTTCTGCTCCAGTCTTTTCTTGGACAACACGCTTTGGGGCACCCTTCTCATTAATCTATGCTCCCTATGCTTTCATTTCTCTTGCAATTATTGATGCACATATATAACTGTTTGCAAATTACCTTTACTTGGTAGTTCAATAGACTCAAGTCCCCCAAAGCAAAACATATCTTTTTCATGAACCTGCTCCTCTTCCTATATTTATTTAGCTCCATTTGGCGCATCATTCATTAAATCAAAATAGAAAATGATATAGGAAATTTTCTTGTTTATTCTCTCCCTAGTTCTATTTCACTAACACCCTATGTAAGATAATGTGTAAAATTCTTCTGATTGTTTCCTCAATATATTCATCTCTTTGTCTCTATCTAATCCTTCCCTCTATCCTCAGCCTCTTTTTTACTGCTCACTTGATATTTATTTTCTGAAACACCAATCTGATTTAGTCCACAGCACTCACGCCCCTACTCATGCCTCTTGCTCCTTAAGCGCCTTTGAATTCCAGCCCTTCAGCTGCACAACACACCCCAGGTCTACTCCATGTAGGTACTACTGCCTCTGCAACTTACTGCATGAATCCAGGGCTTCTTTTCAGTTCTCTCCTGACATTCTATGCATATCCATAGCCTTCAGGTTTTTCAAAATAGAAGTAAAACACAGTGGTTAAATGCATTGCCTCTGTAAGCAGCTTTACCATTTACCAGCAGACAGGTTACTTAACTCCTCTTAACCTTACGTAACCTCTGTTCTTACATCCACAAAGTGGAAGACCACCGTAGTGCATAAGGAATAGAGTAGTTATGAGTAGAAAGTAAACTGTTTTGAGCAAGCCTGCATTGTATAAACCACTTTACAATATTAATGTTATTGTTTTGAATATTTTCCCCCTGGACTTTCAATAGACACTAAGTTGCTGGAGGGTGGGGTTCATCTTAGTATCAATAACACTGCAAACAAGGCACAGGGCAAGAGTCTCTCTAAATTTAAATTGCCTGAGAAGGCTATGTGACCCCATGTTCTAAATAAATGACCAGTTTTATTGGATTTTACTCCCTAATTTAAACTCAAGAGGAAGTAGGCATGTAAGATGATAATCAATGGGGAATCTGGCTTGAGACCAAAACCCTATGCATGATTTTTCAGACATCACCACAGGCAATTACAGACCACCTGGTACGCTTCAGAGGAAAGAGCTGCCCTCCCCACAAGAGACTGGGTGCATAGCCAGTGCACTGCGGTCTCTGCAGGGAGTTGCAATCAAAGACTCGAGTCCCCTGGCCAGCCATACTCTTATGGATATCTATACTCCTAGATCATATACCTTCATTCAGATCTTCTTTATCTGGAATTTTCAGCAGAGGCCTTCCTCTGCTAAGACCTCCTTACTAGGGGAGCAGGGAAACATGATGACAATTTTCTCCATGCTGACTTGGTGCTCAGTACTTTTCCACTCCTAGTCCTATCTTACCCCCTACCACTAGCTGCTGGTCCATAAAAAAACAGAATTTTTTTTTTTTTTTTTTCAGGACTCCCAAGGCATAAGTTGACTATCACATCTGTGTTGATTCAACTGACACTCAACCGGTGCCACGGTCCAAACTCCTCCATGAGGTCTCTTTCTCCAGTTTAGTTTCCTGCTTACATCATTGCAGTGAGTGATTAATTGACTATTACTTTATTTGGGGTTGTTGTGTTAATTGAATACTCAGAAAGCTGGCAGCTCAGCTCTCTCCAGCTCTACTAAGCTCCTAACAACCAAGGAAGACATGAAAGATGGAAGGAGATTGCAAAGGAAAAATATTCGGGAAAACAATATTTTGCTGCCCTCACATTACAGGATGGTATAACCTTTTGAGTGGCTCAATGATCCAGAACCAACATATTTCTAGAAGATATCTTAAAAATCCTCTAATCCAATTTATTCATTTAGAAGTGAATATATTGTAAACCTGGAAGACTACATAACCTGAAGGCACAGCTGGGTGCTGAGACAAGGCCATTTGTCTCGTAGCCCAAAAACGTAACTTTCATAGTGTTATATGTTATGCAGGGTTGAGTCTAAAAACATACCAAGTTCCAGAGTATTCTGTTTCTTCGTTCCCTTTTTGGAGCTAGTGTCTATGATGTCACTTAATCATGTATCATGGTGAATTAAATTAGGACAATCTGAGAGCAGATGTGAAAAATCTATGTATTTGGGTCACACACAAGTCAAGTATCAGTGTCTTCAAGTTGCTACCTGAACTTGTTTCAGAGTGAAGGCTAAAGATTTTTAAGTGTATATCTTATATTTGAAATTAGGTAGATTTAGACGGTGAAAAGTACACATATTGGCCAATAGGATTTAGTATACATATAACTGATTTAAAACAAAATACTAAATCCTATTGGCCAATATGTGTACTTTTGTGTGTGTGTGAGTGTGTGTATGTGTGTGTGTGTGTATATATGTATATATACACAAATATATATATATATACTGCAGTTTTAATCATACAAATAGTTAGCATGCAGAAAATTTAAGTGAAACAAATTTAAAGAAAATAGTTACAGTAAAAATAGCAGATAACTGAAAATTCTAAAAAGGAAGCGCACCTAAAAGCATGAGAATTCAACATTCGTTAGTGTTTCATCTTCAGTTTTGATTGACACTTGATGCTTGCAAATTTTTAAACAAACTTTTAAATCGTGATGACTATTCTGAAAAGGTTTCAGTACCAACACTAAGATTTGTACATTCAGTTTGTTTGCAATTGACTTGTTAGCCATTTACATAGTATATAGTACAGATTTGGCACAGGTTAGATCACAGTGTTGAGGAAAGCAGTACCTTCTTGTAATTAGAAAGGATCTCCTAAACTGTACTCAGCTTGAGACATCCAATGTACAAGAGCACAAAAACCATTATAATAATGTGGTTCCAAAGAACATAGTTTTGATAAGGAAAGTAACTTCAGCTTCTGTTACCCATTTTAATTACTGAAATCTCTAACAACGACACAATTGTTATGTATACATCACAGCAAATGTATATAATAATTCATTTAGATTTCTTGGAAAGAACACATTTAGCAATCTGGGATGACGGGAAATATAGCATAATTCAACATTGGTTCTTTTTGTCATTTTACACAGACTTCACGTTAATATTAGACCAAGGCACAAAAAGTTTCATGCATAAACCCAGTCTCTTTTAAGATTTGGCATTTTATTTTAGGCTCTTATCTTAGTTTGGACCACTTGTACCCAGTACTCTACCTAATATAGACCATTTAACTTACTATTTTTGTTTTTGTCGTTTTCTTTTTGACATGAAGTCTTGTTCTGTTGCCCAGGCTGGAGTGCAGTGGCATGATCTCGGCTCACTGCAACCTCTGCCTCCTGGGTTCGAGCAATTCTCTTGCCTCAGCCTTCCAAGTAGTTAGGATTACAGGCGTGCATCATCACCCCCAGCTAATTTTTGTATTTTTTAGTAGAGAGAGGGTTTTGCCATGTTGGCCAAGCTGGTCTTGAACTCCTGACCTCAAATGATCTGCCCACCTGTGCCTCCCAAAGTGCTGGGATTACAGGCGTGAGCCACTGCGCCTGACTTACATCAGTTTTAATTGAAGATTTCTAAGAATGAGGGTGCACATATTAGGGAGAAGACCACATGTTCTCCAACTGCATGTATTCCTCGATGAGAAGTAGTGGTAATGTACACTTTTCCAAAAGCATGGTGATCAGTGTCAGAAGTGCTCGTGAGCACGTGAGGTAAGGTAGTGCATGATTATTCTGATTTTACAACAAAGAAAACTGTATGAAGGTGAGAAGTGATTTGGGTCTTCCAAAACCTAGTATAGCACTTTCTACCACAGTGTATTCAGTGGTTACTCTATGAGCCTAATTTCAGAGTCTAAAATAATGTTGAAATAAAGGACAGGAAATCAAGAAATTCATCTTTGAGAACAGATAGGCTCTGAGACTCATCTTTGTGTCTTAAACTTTTCATTGTTACTTTTCCATTTCTACTGCATGATATTTGTCAATTTCCCCTAGCTATATACATCAAATGCTCATACTTTAATTTTTTTAAAAAAAAAAAGAAAGACAAATACTGCTGGCATGAAGCTAAAACTCATGCCTTAATAACTGAAACACATTTTGCATATCTGCCAACTAAATCCCCTCTCTAATTGCGTGCCTTCTATAAAAAGAGCCAAATTTAAAAAAAAAATCTCAGTGTAAATATCCTTAGTTATGAATAAGACCATTAACCGCCTTTAGACTTTAGATAGCATGAAAGATCTCAGTAAGAATTACAAAGGAAGTCTTAGCTGTTTTTTATCCTTCATTGTGTTGTTTATTTAAATGAAGATTTAAGTTTGTAAATTATGTAAATTTTCTTATTAAAAGTATTGTTATCATCATGCATATGGAACACTACAAAGTCTTTTAACATTAGGCCCAAAATAACAGTTACTGATCTAAAAATTATGATTTATCTTCTAATGGGCCATTCATTTATTCACTAAGTTTAGTTATTTAAAATGGTTAATCCTAAGGTTAAGATTTTTTTCTTTAGAAAAACCACCTAAAGTATTCTACAAATTATCTGCCAAGCAGAGCAAATTGGAATTTACAAAAAGCTAACGTCAAAAAAATGTTAAATACTTGCACTCAAATGGAGAAAGAAAGAAAAAAAAGCCTGCTTTGATTGAGCAAACACCACAATGAAATATCTTATACATTAACACCACTAGAGGGCTTGATACATTTTGCTTCATAAAAGCATTGCTTACACCAGGTTATTTTTTGGTATAAATAAAGTTCTATATGCTCATCATTCTAATCATGCTTATTTTTTAAAAAGACACACACTTACATGTGTACATAGATATAAAAATGTTCGCTTAAGTGATTATATCAAAGGGAACTTGTATAAAGTGAACACTGTTTTAAGCAAGTTAAATAAACTGGATGGTTTCAAGTATCATGTAGTCTTACATTTCATTGAAAAGTATTTCTGCAAATCTGCATTTAACAACATGGTTCTGATAAATGGCCTAAGCCATGTTAGAAGAAAATTATGTTTTAAGTAACACAAAAATTCACTTCTGTTGCAAATTACCAATGATATTCATTAAAAATCATTTCACTTCATTTAAAATCATCTCTATGGTACAGGAATATTTACCTTCATGGAAATTTCTCTATGAATCTAACCTAGATAAATTATATTTAAAAAGATATATTAAATACTATCATCTCTCAATTTCTTTTTAAGTAGGGCAAGTAGCACACTTAGTAGGTTTGATTTTTGTCCTGATTGCTAACTTGGCTTTAAGTCAATTTCCTTATTCAGCCATATCGCGAATACGTGTTTTTGTGGGACTGTGAAACAGTAAAAATTATGACTCGGCTAAAGCAAGCACATCTTACAACTTTTTTGGAAAACGTTATTTGTCCATCCAAAGTATAAATTAGATCCACCACCTGTTTTGGATGCAGGTAAAATGTTACTACAAATAAAATTTTCAAAATCTGAAGTGTAAAGTGTAAGTTATTGTTACATTCTAGGAAAAAAAATAACTCTAGTTTTACAAATACAAAACCAAATGTTAATTGTTTCCTTCACAGAGACTTTTCCAAATTATATGCTCAGTTTTGGGTGGAAAAGATAATAGGATATTTAAAAAAGAGCTTTCATTATGTAAGTAATTTCTCTGGTTAACAAGTCCAAGTTAGTAAGATCATAAATAAGTTCATAAGTCAAAATATAAGACATTTGACATTTGAATCTTTGTACATATATTCATATTTGAACGTGTATTGTGGTGACAGACAACATATGTAGCCATCTGTACAGCACAGGTATAACCAAGCTGAATGCCTTACTGGTGGATGCTGGTTGGCTCTCAGCTAAGATGTCTACATATGATTTCAAAATCTAAAGAAACTCCAGTTGTCTGGAGGCTTTTCTATTAAATACCTTCTCTGTCTGAATTTCCCCCTGAGGTTGTATGTTTCCTTGTCATTCACAGGATCAAAGACATTGCAACCTAAGAGATATAATAGGCCATCGTTAGTCTAACAGTGAAATGGCTATCAAATTCAACCTCTTCACCAAGGGTAATAGCACTTACCCCTGAATTGCATTAGAGTGCTGCAGAATGTTAAATTGGAAGCCTATTTCTTCATTTATATGATCAGATGAAGCCCTCAGGCCGGTTTATAAGATTTGTTTTTCTCTTTATGAATGCAATGGTTTTGTATGATAAAATTATAGACTCATGATTAAAGAGTACTTGATAACTTCATTAGATACAGACTGAACATTCTATTAATTGAAATTGGTGCTATAATTTTTGGTATTTCTATAGATTCTAAACCATCACCAAAATTTAAATAGCCTGGCTTGTAAAAGCTTCTCATTCTGTTATTTTTCGAATCCTGTAACTCGTAACGCATTTCTTATTCATAGTAAGATTATGATTCTTCTCAGCATAGCTTTACAATTATTTTACTTCCTCATCAGAAAGCTGTCACACTCTCAAGTATATTCTAGCAAAGATCACTTTGATATCATAAATAATTATCATTTTGTCCTTCACGTTTATATCAAATATTTACTCAATATAAGGGATTCTATAACCAGAATAATTTTCCCCTTCCGTGTTGCTATCCCTGCCACTTAGTATTTTACTTTTTAGTGTTCTACCCATTACTGCTACTACACTACATCTACTATTCTTAAATTCTGTGAAAGTGTACAATATATGATGCTATCCAGCAACAAAAAAATAAACATTCTAAGTTCCTTACAAAATACTTACAGTGACACACGTCTATTAGCTGTCCTAATGCTTCATCCAGAATAAAGATCACATGAGAGGAATATCCAGAGGTTATTTTTAATCTCCTTTCTCTAGTTTACATGATCACTGCATTCAAGTCTGAAAAATAAAAATCGTGTGCATCTTACTATCAAATAAATATGTCCAGTTCTATGTAATTTGTAAAACAACAAGGAAATGCTTGGCATTTCACAGAATACGATAAGTTTCTAAATGCTGAGAGAATAAATGATTAAGAATTTTAAAAATTAAGTGTATATATGTAGCAAAAAGCCATCAGGCCAACAAAAATTGTATTAAAATATGCATTAAGCAGGTGAAATATCACCCCCTTTACTCCCCAAATAAGGCGGGAAATGAATCTCCACACACTCAGAGTCATCTTAATCACATTTATTCTTGTAAGCATATTTAGGATAATAAGAAAGATAGGAAATACATATATATTTTTTATTTCCACCAGTTAAGTGACTTTTATGAACCAACCCTGAATATTTGGACGAGTGAATGAATTAATTTTTAGTATACATGCAGCCATAGAAAAGCTCATTTATCCTTCTATATCCAGTAAGCTATGTATATCTATATTATGTTTTAAAAAGAGAGCATTTATGTAAATATAGTGAGAGATTCATTAAATAAAATTATTAAAAGAAAGTATTAATTTTTCAATAAGCTGACCCTGGAGAAGACAAACATCTGAAGGTATCTTTAAATTCGGTGACCTCCCATCTGCAACGGGAAAGGAATGTGCCTTCTTTTTGCCTCTAGTTTAGCTATCGTTTGAACTCAAACCAATGACATCAACGGAGAATACTTCCAGTGGAGTTGGTCTTTATGGTTCCTGATCCGTATTACACTGTTTTAATAAGAATCCGTTTAATATCTTCTAATAAAATCTACAAAGTTTTAAGATATGGTTGCTTTATCAATAAACAAAAACAAAACTTTTGAGTAAAAATGCTATAATGCCCTTACTCCCACCTCCCAAAGCCAGAATTTAGTGGATTCATTTCATGTGAGCCCTGAAGATTGTCACAGAGAATAATAGTAGCTGAAGTTACCCAATGTAACCTTTGTAATTTCACTCACTGTGAGAGGAGGATGCAGAAAGAATAACTTGATAAAAAACCCACCTCTACGAAACAAAATCTCTACCTCTGAGTGCAATTACTAAATGTCAGTCAGCAGTAGCATTGAAGGCGTATAACCCACTTCCTTTCTGATTGGTTAGTATGTCCATTCTCATTTTTAATATCACCCTTGCCTCTGGCCCATGACTTTTTATTTCCTTCTTGATCATATAATTGTCAGTTCTTGCTGTTCAAGAATTTCAAAAGATAATTATATATTGATAATAATTGTACATAAAAATTTCAAAGTAAAGAGTTGATCACAGTTTCAATTTCATATTTTCTTCAATTATAACTTCAATTTTCCTTTTTGTTTTGTTCACTATTTTTTCTCTTCAACGTCCAATAATATATGTAAGTTCTCTTTTGCCTCCCTTTTAAATCTCTCATATCCTTTCTAATGACTTCTATATTTGATCCTTTGATATTTTCCACAGCTGTTACTCTACATAGGCTTTTGAACAAGTAATTGTTAAGAGGGTTAATGGAAGGGAATGATTGTTGTTTGCCAGTAGGAGTACATTGCCAATCTTTGCTCCCTATTTGATTCATTCAAGAAATTATTTTTAAATGACTTGACTTGATTGGCCAATATTTAGCCTAGTTTGCTATTTAATTTTAGTATTTTTTATTTATGAAGTAATATAGATGGCTATAGCTTACTGGAACCCAGTGATATTTTTCTGTGTTAAATTTTCTAAAGTTAATATCCATACTATATTAAGAAATCTGTAATTTGAGGGGAAATAGATTTTTTCATAGATTTTCAAAACTCAAAATCTGTATACCATAATCCAGGAAATCCACAACTAAGAAGGAGGTCAACACATATTTGCAAGCTGTTAATATTTAGGCATAGTATATTAGCTCTTGTAATGTTTTCAATGGTATTTAAAATCTCAGAATAGTCAACTAAAACAGCTATGTGTTGGCTTCATTATATTTTGGTAAGCATGTCTGGGAACCAAGCCACCACTAAAAACACAAATAATGGTCAGAAAGGAACACAGCATTCTGACTTCCAGTTTGAGATTCAACACGCAGAGACTCTTGTCCATTTCCCCTTAGCATCCTACTCACTCCTCAGCAGAAGTCACTGCTCCCTTGAAAAGTGTTTACCATCGGCGGGGAGGGATAGCATTAGGAGATATACCTAATGTTAAATGACGAGTTAACGGGTGCAGCACACCAACATGGCACATATATACATATGTAACAAACCTGCACGTTGTGCACATGTGCCCTAAAACTTAAAGTATCATTAAAAAAAAAAAAGAAAAGTGTTCATCTCCCTCTCACACACTTAAATCCACAACAGAAGCACCTAAATATTTGGCTAAAACAGAAAATACTTTGCATGATCACGATAACAATAACAACAAAGTAACAGTAAATAAGATCTGTGAATGGTGACTCTATGTCAGGTTGACATTTTATGCGGATTTTTTTTTTCATTTGTATATGAAATAAGTACTGTGATTATCATCTTCACATTGCATATCAGTAAAGTGATGCCAGGAAAAGCTAAGTAATTTTCTCAGGGTCATGCACCTAGCTAGCAAGGAGTCAAACCTGTTTCATGACAAGGTTGACCCCATGTTCTTTCTATTAAATCATGTCATTTTGTGACTAAAATATTTGTGATAGAAAATAAAGTTTTTAAATTAACCAAGTAATTAATGTCACAATATATAATACATTACTGGCAATACTTCAATTTTAACACGTGATTTTTTTAAATGATAAGAAAAAATGCTGTACATGATAAGAACTGAATCTTCTGAAGTATCACAGTCACATTATATTAAATAATAAGGATATGAATATCAACATGCCAAAATGCTGAATTTCAGAGTTAAATCACTGTAGTATATATATGGGAAATAAAAAGAAAATATTTAGGTGTCTTTCAGAAATATAAATATAGTTCAAATATATCCTGTGTTTTTTAAGTTTCCACAAATATAAATAATCACATGTACCTGATTTTCCAACATTAAGGAAGATTTTTAAAAAATGTAAAAGATGTAAACATGTCTATACATTGAGCCATTTAAGTTAATACAATATTTAAGTAATAAGATTCAATCCAATCCTGTGTCATTTACATTAAAATAAATGAAATATTGAGTCTCCAATTACAACCCTGCTAACCCACATCAAATAAGTTCATATTTTTGACAGAAAATGTTTGAAGGCTAACAGATTTATTCTTTCAAAGTAAACCAGATATGAAAAGAAAGTAGGGAGGCTGGTGTAGACAGAATTTTAAATAAATTAAATTACAACTTCATCCTATATGCATTGCTTTCACATCAGTGGTTCACATTAAAAAATCTATATAGAATATACTTTAAATGACAATGACAGTTTTAATGAGGGAGGGTTCTTTTTTTTTAGTTTTTTGCTATAGTTTCTTGTTTATTTGTACATTTGCTTTATAATTCCATGCTCGTTCCTTCAATGACTAAAGAAACTCTTGGCTTTCACAAAACCCAGTATGTGAGTTGATGTAGAGATTTGCTGATGAACTTCAGGAGAAACATACAAAATATATATCCCCCTGATTTGCAGGGTCAAATCAAGCTAATAGGCTAAGAAATTGAAAGAGTGCACAAATTATAACCTCAAGAAATATGTAATTTCCTCATTAAAAAGTCTTTAAAGTTAATTGTAATTCATGTGAGTTTTTCTTTTTTAAAGATCTTCCATGCTGAATGGTAGTTTTAATATCTAAGATTTCATCTAATCTTTTTTAGGTCAGCAATTGATAAAACCTTTGTAAATGGAAAAAAAACAAACAAACTTGACATTTACTGTTCAATAATCCAAATAAGGATAAAGAATTTGTCTTCAAAGTATCAGCCTGGAAGGGCACAGCACTTACAAGATGAAGAATGGTGGGGGGAAGGGCCAAATGCACACTGGTCCAAAATGACAAAGTTGTCAAAATGTGGAACTGGTGGGAGGTGAATTATCCTCAAAGAAAACAATCTCTTTAGTTAGAATCGTAATTGTTTTTAAAAGTTACCTAAACATTGCTGGCTAATCATTATTTTAAATTGCACAGATAACACCAACATTATATTCTGAATTTCACTAGCTCTTTTTTAAAGGTACGGATCACTGTTGCAAATCTTCCTAACCAATTACTAGAAATATTAATTTTCTTCCATTTTATAATGTAACCATTATACGTTGTGAACAATTTATTTTGACTAATTCGTGTTTCTGAAATGATGGGAAAGTAGCAATTATTAAAATGACATTTATGATTAGAACATTTATATTTCTAACCCTTTAAAATACAGAAAAAGAACTTTGTCAGGCATTTTTTTACACAACGATATAAAAGGCAGAAAATATACATTTAAAGATTTTGCAATCCCCTTGAGGAAGAGATGGGGAGCCACATACACAAAAGAAAAGGCTGTTTTTTCTTAAACCAAGTCAAACGGGGCCTTGCACCTCTACAAAACAGTCATAAAACACTTGGCAAGGCTGAGGTCTTTTCTGCACTGTTCAAGCAGTTGTCCATTCTGAGTCCTCACTGGATGCAAATATTGGTAGCATCCGACCCATTGAAATGGTGGCTTCTGAATCTATCCCAAAATGCTTTATTTACTTGCCACCTCTTTCCCACTTCGCTTGTCAGTCTTCTTCGCTGCTTCTTCCTCATTTCCAGATCTAAGGCCTTAAATCAGAGTGCCCAAGAGCTCAGTCTTCAACTTACTCTGCCCCCTTTTTACCCTCATGCTTATATCTGCGTTGTCCAACATGCTAAAATTCACCACGTGTGGTTATCTAAATGTAAATTTAAAAGAATTAGAATTGAATTACATTAAAATATATGGCCATTCAGGCCAAAATCTTGTTTACTCTTGTCTTTTATCCTCTATATCAAAATAATCAGCAATCCATATGGACTCCACATTCAAAATATTTCTATAGAGAATGTACAGTGTTTTTTTTAGTCTGGGTGCAGTGGCTCATGCCTGTAATCCCAGCACTTTGGGAGGCTCACGAGGGCGGATCGCCTGAGCTCCAGAGTTCAAGACTAGCCTGGGCAACATGGCAAAAACCCAACTCTACAAAAATACAAAAATTAGCTGGGCATGGCAGTGAGCGCCTGTGGTCTCACCTACTCAGGAGGCTGAGGTGAGAGAATCACTTGAGCCTGGGAGGCGGAGGTTGCAGTGAGCTGAGATCGCACCACTGTACTCCAGCCTGGACGACAGAGGGAAACCCTGTCTCAAACAAACAAACAAACAAAAAAACAAACAACAAAAGAATGTCCAGTGTTTTTCAAAAGAAGACAATGTAAAAGCAAGTAGGGAAGGAAAAGAAAATCTGAGACTATAGACAGAAATCAAAATCTGGAACGAAATTTGTCAATATCTATCAAAGTTACATTTGCATGTACCTTTTGACTCAGCAATCCCACTTCTAGGAAATATATTCCAAAGACACAATAGCAAAAATAGGAAAAAATACAAGCACAAGGCTATTCATTGCAGCACTATTTGTAATGGCAGACTGGAAAGAAACTAAACGTCCATCAACAGGAGACTGGTTAATAATCTAGTACCTCCAGCAGCACATCAAAAAGCTTATCCACCATGATCAAGTGGGCTTCATCCCTGGGATGCAAGGCTGGTTCAACATACTCAAATCAATAAATGTAATCCAGCATATAAACAGAATCAAAGAAAAAAACCACATGATTATCTCAATAAATGCAGAAAAGGCCTTTGACAAAATTCAACAACCTTCATGCTAAAAACTCTCAATAAATTAGGTATTGATGGGACGTATCTCAAAATAATAAGAGCTATCTATGACAAACCCACAGCCAATATCATACCGAATGGGCAAAAACTGGAAGCATTCCCTTTGAATACTGGCACAAGACAGGGATGCCCTCTCTCACCACTCCTATTCAACATAGTGTTGGAAGTTCTGGCCAGGGCAATTAGGCAGGAGAAGGAAATAGAGGGTATTCAATTAGGAAAAGAGGAAGTCAAATTGTCCCTGTTTGCAGATGACATGATTGTATATCTAGAAAACCCCATCATCTCAGCCCAAAATCTCCTTAAGCTGATAAGCAACTTCAGCAAAGTCTCAGGATACAAAATCAATGTACAAAAATCACAAGCATTCTTGTACACTAATCACAGACAAACAGCCAAATCATGAGTGAACTCCCATTCACAATTGCTTCAAAGAAAATAAAATACCTAGGAATCCAACTTACAAGGGACATGAAGGACCTCTTCAAGGAGAACTACAAACCACTGCTCAATGAAATAAAAGAGGATACAAACAAATGGAAGAATATTCCATGCTCATGGGTTGGAAGAATCAATATCGTGAAAATGGCCATACTGCCCAAGGTAATTTATAGATTCAATGCCATCCCCATCAAGCTACCAATGACTTTCTTCACAGAATTGGAAAAAACTACTTTAAAGTTCATAAGGAACCAAAAAAGAGCCCACATCGCCAAGTCAATCCTAAGCCAAAAGAACAAAGCTGGAAGCATCATGCTACCTGACTTCAAACTATACTACAAGGCTACAGTAACCAAAACAGCATGGTACTGGTACCACAACAGAGACATAGATCAATGGAACGGAACAGAGCCCTCAGAAATAATGCCACATATCTACAACTATCTGATCTTTGACAAACCTGACAAAAACAAGCAATGGGATAAGGATTCCCTATTTAATAAATGGTGCTGGGAAAACTGGCTAGCCATATGTAGAAAGCTGAAACTGGATCCCTTCCTTACACCTTATACAAAAATTAATTCAAGATGGATTAAAGACTTACATGTTAGACCTAAAACCATAAAAACCCTAGAAGAAAACCTAGGCAATACCATTCAGGACATAGGCATGGGCAAGGACTTCATGTCTAAAACACCAAAAGCAATGGCAACAAAAGCCAAAATTGACAAATGGGATCTAATTAAACTAAAGAGCTTCTGCACAGCAAAAGAAACTACCATCAGAGTGAACAGGCAACCTACAAAATGGGAGAAAATTTTCACAACCTACTCATCTGACAGAGGGCTAATATCCAGAATCTACAATGAACCCAAACAAATTTACAAGAAAAAAACAACCCCATCAAAAAGTGGGTGAAGACATGAACAGACACTTCTCAAAAGAAGACATTTATGCAGCCAAAAAACACATGAAAAAATGCTCATCATCACTGGCCATCAGAGAAATGCAAATCAAAACCACAATGAGATACCATCTCACACCAGTTAGAATGGCGATCATTAAAAGTCAGGAAACAACAGGTGCTGGAGAGGATGTGGAGAAATAGGAACACTTTTACACTGTTGGTGGGACTGTAAACTAGTTCAACCATTGTGGAAGTCAGTGTGGCGATTCCTCAGGGATCTAGAACTAGAAATATCATTTGACCCAGCCATCCCATTACTGGGTATATACCCAAAGGACTATAAATCATGCTGCTATAAAGACACATGCACATGTATGTTTATTGCGGCACTATTCACAATAGCAAAGACTTGGAACCAACCCAAATGCCCAACAACGATAGACTGGATTAGGAAAATGTGGCACATATACACCATGGAATACTATGCAGCCATAAAAAATGATGAGTTCATGTCCTTTGTAGAGACATGGATGAAACTGGAAAACATCATTCTCAGTAAACTATCGCAAGGACAAAAAACCAAACACTGCATGTTCTCACTCATAGGTGGGAATTGAACAATGAGAACACATGGACACAGGAAGGGGAACATTGCACTCCGGGGACTGTTGTGGGGTGGGGGGAGGGGGGAGGGACAGCATTAGGAGATATACCTAATGCTAAATGACGAGTTAATGGGTTCAGCACACCAACATGGCACATGGATATATATGTAACAAACCTGCACATTGTGCACATGTACCCTAAAACTTAAAGTATAATAATAATCATAAAAAAAAAATCTAGTACCTCCACACAATGAAGAATTGTGAGGCTACAAAATGGAATGAGGTATATCTCTATGTATTACTATGGAGCAATCTCTGGGATATATTGTATATGAAAAAAAGCACAGTAAAGAAAAATGTGTATGAAATGAAAACATTTATCTATATGTCTTTGTATCATATTATTTATAGTATATAAAATATATATGAAATTTAGACATAGATATAGATATATTTCCAGAAGCTTTTCACTTCTAATCTCTCCCAAAACTATCACCCAGGCATAAGCCACCATTTTCTTGGGCCTGGATCACTATAATAGTTTTTTAAAGATAGTAGAGGCTGCTTCCATTCTTGTCTCTAAGTCCATTCTTAAGACACAGTGACCCTTAAGAGTAGTTTGGATCAAGACAAGCTTCTGCAAAATCCATCTAATGGCTTCCAGTCCTCTTCCTATAGCTTTGTAGACCTCACTTTATCTGCTCTATCCTCTGCCTCTCATGAACTCTGTTTTCTTAGTGTACTTGAACCACAGCAACCATGTTTCTGCCTCAGGGCTTTCACACTTGCTTCTTGCTTTCTACCGTCTTTCCCACGCCCATCATCATGTCTTTGTCACTCACTTTCCTTTAGTCTTTGGTCAAATATTCTTTTATCTCTGGGACTTTATCACACTATAGAAATATGATCTTTCTCCCTCACATGTATCACCTTGATTTATAGTTGGAATAAATGAATTCCCTCCTGTCTTATCTTAATTTATACTTTGATTACTTTCCAGACATATTCTCTTATATATCATAGATAATCATACTAATAGTCTTCCTTTAAAAATGCAACCACTCTATTTCATAATGTGCCTTTTTATATTACTAAATATAGCAAGGCCATAATTTGAAGTGAATAAATTTTGAATAACATAATTCATTTGAATAATATTATGATTGTGTTTTGCATGTATATTCTATCAAATAATAATAGTAAGTAAGTTTTTATCTGATTTAGGAGTATTAAAAACAGCACTGCAATGAACATCCTGGTGTATGTGTCTTTGAACACTGGTCCAATATTGTACTGATTTCAAATCCAGATACTATAATTGATTTGATAAATGATATGCATATTTTCGATTTGGATCAAGTATTATAAAATTAAACGTTTTTAGAGAGGAAACACAACTTTATCTTTTAAATCATTACTAATGATGATTTTTTTTAATTTAATGTTCTTGAGATTGAATATTTCAGCTGATACAGTCCTTTAAGTTTATTACTCAATACCCTATTCCTCTACTCATTTTTCTAATGAGCTGTTGAATATTTTTCATTGCATTGCATAAGCTGTTTGTATATTAAAGGCTATTAACACATTTTTCTGCTATCACACATATGCAAAGATATATACATATATCTATGTATATGCATTTACATAAATATCATGTCTACACACGTGTAATTTCATTGTCTTTCAAATATATTTACAAAATGTACTACTTTGCCATTCAGAAGTTTCAATTTTAATTAGTCAAATCCGTTGTTTTAATTTTAGGCTCATAATTTCTGAATTTTGCTATAAGCACTGTGTTTTACTGGATATTTACCTAAATTTTTTTCTTTGCATATGTTTGCACTCTGGTTTATGAATAATATAAACATAGCGTGCACTTAACACTCAAGTTCTCTGGAATTAAGTTGCTATTTGGAGATTCCACATTGTGCACTTCATTTCCCATACCCTTCCCCCCAGTGAATAGACAACTGATTTTAAAGATATATTGAATATTAACTAGAGCCAGTTTCTTCGCTTTCTGGGTTTTTTTTTTTTCTTTTTCTCTTTTTTGTTACTAATTTGCCTCTCTATTTCCATAAGATTTTTCCTTACTATTCCTAAATGTTTGCTTTTCCAGACCAGCAGTTCTTAGTGGTATGTGGACACTGAGACTAATATAATCACTTGCTGAGCTGAGAGAAGCTTCTGGAAATTACACATGCTCCTTAGAGTTTCTGATATTGTTTTTAGGAATAACTTTTTGAAGTAAGTTTGAAGTTACTGATCTCCGGAGGCCTATTACTTCTTTTTTGAGTAAATTACAAAGTTTAACAACATGATGCAGATTTAATATCCATTAATAAATAAGGGTTTAATTTTTTCTATAATTTTGAAAATATAATCCCCATTCATAAGGGTATTCCATATTTATTGCTCATAGATGAAGTTTTCTCCCTTGCTTAAAAAAGTCATGTTACCCAGTGATTAATCAAGTTTTTATCTCTCTCTCTTTTTTTTTCTTTTGAGACAGGGTCTTGCTCTGTCAGGCTGGAGTGTGGTGGTACAATCAGGGCTCACTGCAGCCTTGACCGCCTGGGCTCAAGGGATTCTCCCACTCAGCCTCCAAAAGCACTGGTACCACAGGTGTGAGCCAGGGTGCCTAGACTTTGTCACCTCAATTTTTAATCTTACCTTTATTGATTTTGTCTTTGAATTCCATTGAACTAATTTATTGACTTACTTTTATCAGATTCATTTATTCTTGTTGTTGATGATGATACCAGGGTTAATTATGTAATGTACCAACTTTCTAAATATAGTCACCTAAATACTGGGGGGTACTAGAATACTCAGGTAGGTAAAAATAACAAATACGCATCTTATATTTGGAATGTGTAAAAATTATTTCATTATATAAATATAGAAAATGAAGCTCAACAAAATCTTTAGTTGTTGGGAGATACAAGCAAAGACACCATGATTTTCAAGCAGGCTTTTTCACCTTAGAGCAACATTCCATAAAGTGGTGCATGCATAATTGCTTATGTTTATCAAAGTGTGACATAGACCTTATGTCTGGAGAAGCACTCATTTAAAGCAAAGCATTTGTTCTCTGTGTACTTAGATCTTTTCCATAACCATGTACCTGTGTGTAAACATATATTTATACATACATATGAAGCATTCCAGAAATTGCAAGAACAAAAGTTTATGTCTCCACAAAAATTCTTTTGTTGAAGCCTAATCACTAGTGTGATAGGATTCGAAAGTGGGCCCTTTAGGGGGTGATTACATTGTGAAGGTGCAGGCCTCACGACTTGGATTGGTGCCCTTATAAAAGAGGCCCCAGAGGCCTTGCTCCTTCCATCATGTGAAGACACAGCCAGAAGATACCATTTAAGAATCAGGAAACATGCCTCACCAGGAACTGAATCAACTAGTACTTTGATCTTGGACTACTCAGCCTCCAGAACTATGAGAAATAAATTTCTATTGTTTAGAATCTACCCAGGCTATAGTATTTTGTTATAGCAGCTGCATGGACAAAGGCAAATTATAAATCATTAAAGAGTTTCAAATAAATATATTTGATTATATCAATATTAGATTTTCATAGTGTTGTTAACTATAAGACAGAGACGTTTCATTTAGTATAATTAACACAAATCCCATAACATAAAAAAAAATAGCCTTGCTTTGTCCATATAAACTTAAGTAACACAAAATATTACACCATTACTATCATGAACAAATTCAAAACAGGCAACGAGAATCAAAAGTGAGAATAAATGCTATATATACAGAACATAGTACACACAGTGTAACTAGTATGTTTCTCAACTTACATTTCGGTTTCTATGAAGCCATGAAGCATTAACACATATACAGAATATATGTGAATATATTGAGTATAGTACAATTAAACTAATGTAAAATTCGGTCAAGAGAATTCTTACTTTACCCTTCTTCATTCTGCTGTGTCTTATAATGGCACATCTCTATGTCTGAATGTTATATAATATAATGCTCTGTTTTTTAAAATGTGGATATCAGATGTACTTTTGTTTGTTTCTTTTGATAACTGCTATCTATTTCATCATTTTTTCATTCATGAATGCAAAATGTCCTAGTTACACATAAATGTAAACAGTTAAACTATGAGGTATGTAATTTTACAATAGTCTTTAAGGAGGAAAATTAATTTTTAAAAAAGTTCCATTTCTGTGTTATGGCATACCATAAAAATAAATCTAAATACCTTTAATGAGTGTAGTGGTAGAAAATTATTTAAAATCATCTCAACAATATGTAACTGCTATAAAAATAATCGTGTACAAACTCTAATTTATTAAATATTAAGTTGAATAAAATTGTATTGACATTATAATTAAAAACACATTAAAAATACATATAAATAAAACAAGGAATAAAAAGAAAATGGAAATAAGAAAGTTAAGTCACTAAGATGGTGGAGAATGTGGGAATTTTTTTCCATCATTTTTATTATTTCCTATAATATTTGATTGCTATTTGTATAACGACAAAAATTTTGAAAATTATATTTAGAACTAGATTCTTAAAACAGGTTGGCATTGAGTTATTTCTGTGAACTTGTTGACAAAACTTCCAAAGTTACTGTTTGTAGCACCCCCCCACACACACACAGTCACAGAGAGGCCCAAAGTATCACCATGAAGTATAACCAGAAGAAACAATTGAAAGTAATAGCTATTATCTTTATACAAACTCACAGATGTGTGCAGATGCACACAAAAGAATTTGAAAACCACAACAAGATCAAATTGTTATATCAAATACTCATTATGTCTTTTTTATAGGCCAGATGTATTTTAAGCTGGTACATACCTAATTAAACCTACAAGAAAGGCTTAATTAAGACTATTTGAATTCATTCCATTCTGCTAGTGTTGCATCTGTTGGTAAGATCAAAGCAAGAGTGGCAATTTTGTTTCTACTGACAGAAGATATGTGTGTGTGTGTGTGTGTGTGTATACATACATATTTCACAATACAAGTACTGAATTGATGTATATATTTCAATTTAAGCGTTCACCTAAAGTAAACATGGTTCTGTGTTTCTGGAAGTTATTATGTGCATATCATGTGTAAGCCTTGGAATTTCTAACAAATATTTAAATATTTTATATATCATAAATAATACAAACAAGACAAAAGTAATATGGACAATCTAGGCCTTTTCCTTAAAACATAGCTCTTTCTTTTCTATTATTCCTAAAAATTTGCATATCCTAATAAATCTGTGTTTGATTTATTTTATTAATAATGCCATTTTTCTCTTACTAGTTCACTCTATGCTAATTCAAATTTCAATAATATAATTCTAAATGGAATCTGTTTCACAAAATCAGATTCCATTCTCTACTTAAAACTCTGCTCATGACAACCTTTCGCTGGGGAGAAAAAACTCTGGTAGTAATAATTCATTTTATAGTGATGTCTTTATTTTCACGATTTTTATTTCTTCAAAGTAATATGCAAACTTCCTACATCCCACATTCTTCATACTTAGAAACAGGATGTTACTATATAGTGAAATGTTTTAGAATATATTTCATGTTGTTTCCAATCTTGACTACAAAGGGAAAAGTGATCATACAATTACTTGCTATCAAACAGTACCTTCATTATTACCTATCTATTTATAACACCCTCAGCAAAACTATAATAGCTTTAGGTAAGCAGCATCCATTCTGGATGAAAAGTTGTCAGCTGCAATATGGTGGGTGTTTCCTTTGGAGCATGATGGGTTGTAAATACACACATAACCACAATTTTTCAAATCTAAGACCAATATTTCTTTTCATTTGAACATGTCTTAAATTAGTATACGTACTACAATGGATTTCCAAAGAAACTTGCTGGCCATTTCTGTCTTTCTCCCAGGAAAACTGATATTAAATCAATGGTATCTTTTACATATATTGACATCTTAGAACTGAGAAAATAGAGGATAAGCTATGGATCTCAAAATGGCTGATGGTAGCAGTAGCGTAACAGTATATTAACTCTACTACCACTAATTATTTTATTTTCTTGAATGTGTCCATATTAAGGATAGTTCAAACGTTTATAATATGGGTTATTTCACTAGGAATTGTTATTTTTTTACACACCTCTTATCAACTGTAGTTAGTGGAAGGTTATCAAAACAATTACTTCCCAAAGCAAATGTTATCTTAATGCAAAGTATCCACATAATGAATCAACAAACTTTGCATAACAAAACTGCTTTAGGTATGGGAAACTTAAACAGATTACAGGATTATATATATTACTTATTTTTAATTGCTTACACTAAAAGCTATTAACATTTCTAGTTTTACTTTCAAATTGGAACTGGTGTTAAAGCACAATTATTAGCTTATTTGCATGTCGAATACGAATTATACTAGCAAATACACCACACTCATCGAACCTGTTACACAAAGAAAAATACTATATTAGCGCTGTATCACTTAGGTGGTAGAATTAATTTAAAAGAATAACCAAAGGATTGAAAATCCTAAGAATGATTGAAAAATATGCAAGAAAATATACATAGCTGAGTTAATACATGATACTACCTACCACTTTTTAAAAAGTAAACTATCCAAAACTTCACTGAAAGAGCTATAATTTTATTAATAAAATATTCATTACTAAAATCGTTGCTCATTTAGAGAATGTTTTCGCTATTTATCCTCATAGCTTATTTAAAATACATTAACATGGCTTACCGATAATTTTAATAGACCAGCTGTGTTGGCTCACAATTTATATTTAAACTTACTATATCCAAAGTAGTTTTTGTTTTTATCCTATGCTGCTTGTTTCTTTACCTCTGAATGAGCATTGGAAGCATGTGGACAGGAAGTCTGCTCAATGAGCCAGTTTTTCTACATAATATCAGGCATTTACAAATTTGAAAAATCAACACTAAAAGTAAAATATAAAAAAAAATCTGCATAAAATTAAGCACAGAGTTTTAGTACACTATCTGGAAGATGTCGAGACCACATATCCAACAAACATATCTATTACTTTTTAATTTTCATTACAAAGCAATTGTTACCATCAGTTCCACAGTGACATGATGGTACTGTGTAAGGAAGCAGCCTGGTGGGTTCTGCCTTCCTGTAATTCCTGTGGACACGCATACTGCAAAACTCTGCTCTTCACTAGCACCTCTTTGGTCCTCTTATCACTGTTGCATTCCAGATAAACGTTGCTTAAGGTCACAATCACAACCTCTTTCGAATTCAGGAAACATTTCTACTTCCCTTTCTTCCATGGATGGGATTCAATGGCGGCTTTAGTTGTTAATATGTTTTATCATACATTTTTACGGCAGCAATCAAAACACATTATGTCAGAAATGGAAATAAAAACAAGATTTCCAGTCTCTACATCCGATAGGCTAAATTATGTTTTCCTCTTTCCATAATTCTAGCATTTTCTGGAAGATTTAAGGG
Source organism: Symphalangus syndactylus (assembly GCF_028878055.3). Taxonomy (NCBI): domain Eukaryota; kingdom Metazoa; phylum Chordata; class Mammalia; order Primates; family Hylobatidae; genus Symphalangus; species Symphalangus syndactylus. The sequence continues at coordinate 153,320,303 of NC_072426.2, read as the reverse complement.
GAAATATTTTTAAAACAAGGAACTATTTAAAACTATGTTTTAAAAATTTTTAAGTGTCTGCATGTCATAATTTTCAGTGGAGCTCACGCAATCTATCCAACGACTATACAGTGGAAATAAATGATATAATTTGAAGCTCTCTACTTGAGCAGGGTAAAATGGAAGTCATAGTAAAGTTAGAAAGAAATTATCCCTTCAGTAAAGAATATTGGGATTGCTACTAGAAAAAGTACTATAACACAAAAGATAAATAAAACACAGGCAAGGCAGTGGTGGCAGGGAGACACCAGGTATATTAATAGAAAGACCAAAATAAATTATGTGTGTATAAAGTTTAAAACAAATAATGGGGTAAATCCTATGGATTACTAGGATTATTTTTACAATCGATGGTTACTGAAGAGATACCCAGTTCAAGCAATATTGTAAGTGATTCGTTACTTACAATGGGATACAATGCACAGTTCTGTTCTCTAGGCATATAATATCTTGAGAAGGTTAAGGAAAATCTATCTATCAATCGATTGATTATCTATCTATCTGTCATCTATCTATCTAATCTATCTATACACATAACTGCAATATGAAGCACTTGTTTACAAAGTAAGTTTAAAAATATATTGTTAACTCTGGGTGCAAACAAAAAAAATCAGCTATAAAATTATTCACAATTACACCAGGTCTACATAATTCTCTTACATAAAACAAGTCTTCTTCAACATTGTCAGCCATCATTATCTTTTTCAATACTTCTGAAATCCTACAACCCCTCTTGCTTTCTTTAAAGCCCTGATCAAATAATGGCCTTCTGTAACTGGGCTACTCACTTCAATATATTGTCTATTAACAGCAACAACAAAACTCTCCAAAATGTATACATATATACCTTTGAATTCTGCAATTTAAAGTCTAAAGTTAATGCCTTTCTGTGGCGTTTTTTATACATCATCTTGCAAAACAAAGCCCTGATGTGTATCTTAAATTTACTTGCAAGTATAATGTTATAAAACTCAGTATTCCCTGCTTTTCATTTTCTTCAAATCCTTATCATTCAGTAAATCACACATGATAGACAAAAATTCAACACCAACCAAACAATAATATCCACAGTTTTACCCATTAATACTAGCAAAAATACAATATAATTTGGACCTCGCTGGATTGAAAGCATAATAAAATGAAGAAAAAATATGATCACTCCTGAGATATGAGGAAATGAACCATGGAAATGGTCATGTGGGGAAATCCAGTTGCATGCTTAGGCATGTGTGAAATTTGTCAGCAAGTACGTACCATGGTCAGCATTCAGTAAATTTTCAGATAATGAGGTACATGGCATGTGTGAAAGGGCAATCCATTAACAGAACAACCTTTAAAACACAAATATAACTACTTGCTGTTCTCTACTAGCACAAGAAGTGAGTGGTGGTTCTGGCAACGGTCTGTGAAAGGGTCACCGAGGAAAGGAAAGGGCTGCTGAGAACGGTCTGCAGTGCTTTTGTTTCCTTGCTTCCATGGACGACAGGTTGAGTGGGGTGGCAACAGTATGAAAGCATTTCGAGTGTGATAGACTCTTGATCAGTCTCCTCCTTTTACCCTATCAGGAGTAACTTTACAGATATACATAAATCAGAGTACAACAGGGAGCCCTTGTTCGCCAAGCATGTTGAGCGCTCCCGGGGTGACATGCTGTGGAGGACTTGCTCCAGCTCAGACTGCTTCCATCTGATAGAGAGATTTATTGCCTGACAGCTGACAGAGTGCCCTGCAATAGCTGACAATCCCTGGTGTGGCTGGATCAGTAGCTCCAGGAAGAAGTTCTCTGAACTCTCTGAAGCTGCGAGTCTTGCTTTTACGTAAAAAATGACTATTTCAATACTTTGAAAGATCTAAGTGGCTTATTCTTTTATCTTTTAGAAATTCAAACCACTCCTCTTTACCTTTAAGCATAAAACTTCCCTCATAGCTGTGTTCCTTATGTCTTTTTAACCTGCTGTTTTCTTTTGTGCCAGAATCTGTTTCACTGAAATAAAGCTAATGTGAAGCTAGGCATTCCCATTCAGGATTGTAATTCTAAGGTGATCTTCCAGTATCGTGTGAAAGAGCTGATCAAAATCTGGATGAATTCTTACTCCATAGCTTATTTGGAGAGATGCAAACTTGTTCAAAAGAAATATCCAGCTTAATCCCTTAATTACCAAATATTAACAAATAAGCTAAAAGACTGATGTAATATCTAAAAACAATTCATAAAATTTAATAATTTTTTTAAAAATCTCTAAATTTTTCTTTTTATCTGAATGAACCTAATTGTACTGCATAACAGAAATTTTGGATGTTGTATCTTTAGTGAATTAGAAACAATTGTGGTCATATTTCTTTATTGAGGAAGCTTTTATGTAAATGAATTGCAGATTTTATTGTTATTTTTAAATTTTTACTTCTCTAGAAATACAGTGATAGTAAAAGCAAAAGTTAATGTCTCTTCTAGTCATTTTAAACTGTGATATATTTATTATTATAATGATTACATTAAAATACATCCTCATTGCATGAAAATTACATTTTTAAAGATGTTTGTATTCCATACTAGAAAAAAAAAAAGTAACACAGGGATATGTTAGTGCCTTAAAAGGGTCATAACATTTTAGATTTCAAACATTATTTTGAGACTTTTCTGTTTCATCTTCCATAAACAGTGAGAATGCTGGGTGCAGGTATCAGTGATTGCCCAGTGCTATACCAGATTTTAGTGTTCAAACTGAGATGTAAATTCTAGTCTACTGACCTGTGCTTTTTTTTTTCTGTTTTAAATATTTCATTTACAAAAGAGACATATTTGCTAAGCTTAAGCCTGGACTATTGTCTCTTTCAAACATCTGATTACTACTGTTAAGTAAATGGAGTCGCCGTATTGCAGCTCACTTTGAGGAGAATCATAAGCAAAGGATACTTCCTACTCCAGACATCTGCCGCTAACTCTGGTCAAATTAGTGGAGCCAGTTTTGTCTGATCTCTCCCATATTGATTACATGCTGTTTGGTCTTCTTTAGTGTTCTTTTTTTTTTTTTTTTTTTACCATAATTGGCTTTTAGTCAACTTTTTTATTACTGATGACAGAGTATAATAGTCAATATAATGATATGTTGTATTGTTAGAATTTTTATAGCCACGCAAAGACAACCATTGTTAGATAAGACATGTACATATTTAATACAAAATACTGATGAAAATAATAAACTACTGCTATTGCTACTCTCACTCCATATCTTGTTTGCGGTGTCATGTGAGCCAATTCATAGGAAACACTTTGGAGAGAGCCCTTCGGACAATACTACTTTCACTCTAATTTGCCACTGACATTTATTTTGTCTTATGACACAACAGCCACATCGTCATGACAAAAATCTCCACTAGTGTCTATTTTGCATCCTGATAGCGAGGATGCCTTCGTATTGGAATAACAAAAGAAAAGAAAATGGTGACACTGAATAGAACATGAAAAAGGATCTATCAGATATCTTGATTAGAACTAGTAGAATTAAAAATCTGAAAATGAGTGCATATATATATATATAATTTCCCATTTGATATTCTGTATTTCCTCAGTATTTCTTAATCAGATAGGGTCTTGATTCTCTTTGAGAATGTTGTATAAAGGCTTGTGTCTGCATGCATGTGTGTGTGTGTGTTCACACATTTTCTTTCCAAGATATGTACTCCCACACTGGGACTTTTACGTGTTTGCAGTTATAATTTACATAAAATTTCCCTTTTCATTTGCTATTTCACTTTGCACAGAATGAAAATTAAATAAATCTAGATCTAGATAATTAGAAAGTTATTTATTCACATGATCAAAATTCATATTAGTATTGTTATGTCTTTTTCTTTTACATTTTCATATAGTTATTTCTTCCAAAAAAGAAGAAAATTCTAAATTTTGCAAATAAAAGCACTAAATAAATCCTACACATTTTATTTCTGCACAAAAGTAGATTGCTTTGATATCTTGAAAGGAAGCCGAAGACTTTGTCTTGATAACATATATCCCCTCTCTGGTAGTCATAAGTATTACATGTTTTATTACAAATGTAAGAGAGCTACATAACTGATTTTACACAATCTCAGTCTCCAAAGATAACCATTATTAATGTTTTGATACATCATGACAAATTTGACCGTAAACCCTGAAAAGCATGGATGATGTATATTTACACAGTTACAGTTGGTGTTTTAAAATAAAACTGGAATCATACTCTTTAATAGTGCTGTACCATCATTTGTCTCCTTTAACAATATCATTTGATTGGTTTTGACTTTTCATTTTAATATATACAATTTAGAAAACACTGACTATAAAACCCATGTTACTAAAAAAACAAAATCAAAAAACAAAACTGGGGTTCACATTGGTCACATTGCTAAAGGACCTTAGTCTCATATAAGAGGCCACTAGGTATCCAAGTTGGAAACCAAACACCATTATTTCTTTTGTCAATAGTTCAAGGAATCATACTCAGCAAGTTCTTCCTTATTGTTCTTATCTGTGTCCATAAGAATTGTGAATTTATATTTCGCATTTAAAGTCATTTAAGAATTTATATGCAGAATTATTTACAGAATTTCAAGGTGTCTTCAGAGTCTGTCTGTAGATAAATAGTATTTACTGATTTTAATCCTAGCTTACATGATGGTTAATGTTGCTAACACTGGGAAGTTTGAACTGACATCTTTATCTCATCTCTTCTTGCACAATGGCAGTTTGGTCAGAGGACTGTATATTTGTCTTCCACAAAATGATGACCCAAATGGCTTTAAATACAGATGATTTACCTTCTTATTTAAACAAATATATCTTGCATCATGTAGGTAAAATTTATTCTCTTTTTAATAGCCTGAGAACTATACTGCAGTTTTTTTTTGTTGTTGTTGTTCTTGTTTTTGTTTTTTTCTGAAAAAGCAATTTTATTTTCAAATTTTAAGCAGGTGATCCAAGACTGTTTTCTTGAAAGGCTTATATAGTTGATTTTATCTTTAATTCTTAGCAAAACCCTTAAAATGATCCTAATATTAAGTACATTGACAAATTTTAGGTAAGCAGAAAAATGTCTTTAAGAATTTTTTATCAGAATCTCGAATGGAAATGTAGCTCCTGTAAAAATCATGATTCAGAGTTGAAGCTTCCTACTTTATCAAATAACCAAAACCAGATATTATGTCAAGCCTGTAACGGTTTCCAATGCACACAACAATTTGAGATTTTTCTTTCAAATGATGTTTCCATCAGTAAAGTAACATTTCTATTTAAAAATAAAATCAATGATCCCTGAAGTTTTCAAAATGGGCTCCCAAAATATTATTCTTCATTGATTGTGTCGGTATGAATAACTGATAGATGTTAGTAGTTCTTTCATTTACTTGTTGAATGGAAATTGTGTAGCTTTTATTTCTCTTTGATATTCAAAACAGTAGATGAAATGTCATTGATCTGGGATGAATGTAATCGTTTAAAGGAGGCATTTATTTTTCAAATTTTCTTTGTCTCACCCCCAGGGATTGAGGAACTGAATTTCTTCCAGGGCACAAAGAAACCAAAGTATCTCAAATTGTTTGTGATTTTTTTCAAAAGCCTACTACAATAAGCAACCCTGCATAATACTTAATGATACACATTTTGTTTCGGAAAATCCACACATCAAAACAATAAGGTTCTAGACATTTTAGACCAGGTCTTTTCTAAGAAATTCATACCTTTCAGACTGGGCACAGTGGCTCACACCTGTAATCCCAGCACTCTGGGAGGCTGAGGCAGGTGGATCACTTGAGGTCAGGAGTTCGTGATCAGCCTGGCCAACGTGGCAAAACCCAGTCTCTACTAAAAATACAAAACTTAGTCAGGCATGGTGGTGTGTGCCCAGTAATCCCAGCTAATTGGGAGGCTGAGGTAGGAGAATCACTTGAACCCGGGAGGTAGAAATTGCAGTGGGCCGAGATTACACCACTGCACTTCAGCCTGTGGAACAGAGCAAGAATCCAGAAAAAAAAAAAATCATACCTTTTAATGCACTTTTTCATTAAACTGTTTTGATTTGAGAGAATTAAAGATTTCCATGAAGTCATAAGAAATAGTACCAGAGATTTTATGTAACTTTACCTAGATTTTCCCACCAGTAACATTTCACAAATCTATGATGCATATCACAACCAGGGTATTCACTTTCAAACAGTAAAGATAAAGAACATTTTCATCATCACATAGATCCCTCATGTTGTCTTTTACTGTTAAACTCCTTCTCTGCCTCACCTCCCGTTCCTGATTCCTGACAACCATTAATGTGTTCTCTATTCCCATAATTTTGTCATTTCAAGAGTACTATACAACGGAATCACAGAGTATGTACATTTTGGGGACTTTTTTTTTTTTCATCCAGGTGCAATGCCCTGGAGATTAAATAAAGCTGTTGCATGTTTCAGTAGTTTATTATTCTGTAATATAAAATATTCCAGAATATAAAGGTACCAGTTTATTTAACCCTTCATCTGCTGAAGGCTTTCTTGGACATTTTCAATTTGGGGTTATTACAAATAAAGCTGCTCTGAATATTCATGTATGGGTTTTTGTGTGAACAGTTTTCATTTCTATGGGGTAATGCATTTTTATAATGCATGGATATCCTTCAGTTTTGTTGGATTCATATTTCCTCTGATATTACTATTTCCATGAAAAGAACATGCAGCTTCTCATCAATGATGAAGTAATATCACAGGTTTATCACCATGGTTTCTTAGTCACAACAAGGAACACTGATTTTCTGTGATTAAAATTGAAAGGTAATACATTGAAAAGTTTTAAGGTGGCTCCAGTAATCAGCAGGCAGAAGAACTAGGTTTTCAAATAGGGTGGAAATGAGAAATGCTAGGTAACAACCAGGATCATAGCAAAAACCTAACAAGAAATATGACAAAGACACTACAACCACAATCACAATGACAGTGGACTTTACATCTTACATAGCTGCCCAAATCTCTGCACACCACTGAACAGCTATTCTTATAAATTAGATAATTCTCTCAACAGTTCTGCTATTGCCAGAATGAATCCCTCATTATCAGTAGCACGCAGGTATATATATCTTAGATATCCTACAGAATGTCCACCAAAATCTGGAAGCCCAGAGTAAATAATGTATTGTATTTATCATGTACTTATGATGCTTTTTCTGATTCACAATTGAATTGATGACTTTAAACTTAAAGTTCCTTTATTGAAGAAGTATCTTCAGATTAAAGAGAAATATATCGGGCATATGATATTAAAATGTAACTTACATATTGTATAAAAGTAAGTTCATTCTGTTTTGAAGGCACCTTTGAATGCACTGTATTCCTCTCTATCAATCAATACACATTATTAATAAACTGGCACAGCTATTGATATTTGTGTGTTTAGTCTTTTTTTATTGACTGCTTTATTGCAAAGAGTGTAGCAAGACACCAACCAGGCCATCGTAACATTTTGAAAGTTCCAAAAACTCTTTCATCTACCTGTCCTTTAGATTCCCTTTCCTCTTATCTCCTCCATGACCTTTTCCAACAATTATGTGTGCTGCCTTTATATTTTTAAAATGATGATCCATCTGTTCTCATTGTCTCCACTTCCAGACCTCCCAGTAATTTTTAAACTGCTAAAGTCTGGTTTCTGACCCTTCTATGACCCTTCCATTCTACTGAAACCCTTCTACTACCTCTAAATTGACAAATTACTCTCATTTTTCTTTATACCTCTGCATTGTCTAACTGGTTAATCACTCACTCCTTAAACAACTCATTTGGCCTGTTAAACACCACTCTCTCTCTCTCGTCTTCTTAACAGTCCTCAAACTAATTATTCTCAAGCATATTTTCAGTTTTCTATTCTTTTATTTCTTAAATGTAGGTGTTCCCATGGGTTTCATTTTAATTTTCCTCTCTTTTCTTCTATACAATGTTCCTAGATAATCTCATTCATCCCTGGTGATCTACTAAATCTATATATCTGTTCAAATTTCTTCTATAGTGCCAAAGAAAGTAACAGAAAGTAACAAAACCTATAGCCTCTGCCAAAAGAAAAATACCTCTAGGCAATGTCTCATATGCTTTTCATAGATTATCACATCCCATTCTCACAGGGACAGTATATGCTATTGTAACTCTGTCAATGTGATAGATGAAGACACTAAGGCTTAAAGACATTATTAACTAATTACCCAAAGTTACACAAATTTGAAGTGGTCAGGTTGGGAGTTGAAGCAGGCGGTTTTCTCCAGGAGCACAACTAAACTGTATGTTAGGTTCCAAACATGGATTTCAAATGGCTTAGTGAGTATATAAATGTTCCTCAGATACTTACAATTAAAAATCACACGGGAAATGTATTTCCCTTGAAATTTGTTTTTTCTATTCAATTCCTTAATGGTGCATATCCCTCTCAATCATCATAAGCAGAACCCCAGGTTTTATTTTAAATTCCTTCTTCTGGCTCACTCCCACATCTAAACAATCAGTAATTCCAACTGATTTCCGACTGCTGAATGTGTATTCAGCCTCTCTATGGCTCTCCTTCTCTAATACCTTTTCTTGTTTCAGGATCCTTATCATCCCTCTCTGGAATATTACAAGTCTTCCGAAAGAGATCTGCCTTGCTCCAATCTTTCTTATCCTGTGGTCAGTGTAGAACTTTGCTGAAATACTTACCTAATTATGTGGTTATTCACAGCATTAAATCAAATTTCTTTGCATTACACGTATCTCTGTCTTACCCCTCCCCTTTCCTCCACTCTCTTTCAGACTCTATATTCTATATATTTTGATGTCGTTTAACTTTTTAGCAAAAATCATTTTTCTCAGCCTCATTTGTATTTTTGCACTCAGTAGTCCTTCTGGATTCAGTTTATCATCATCTCCTCTGGAAAGCCTTTTCTGACCACAGCAGCTGTGATTGACCTTAGCCCCTACTGTGCTCCTTTTTCCATTTGAGATTTCTTTTATATTACAAAGGCAGCATGAGCTTTGAAGCCCAATACACTTGCTTCAGATACCCATTTTCTATTTGTGAGATCTTGAAGAATTTACTTAAACTATTTGTATTACAGCTTTCATATCTATAAAATGATTGCACTTTACATCTACATCAAAGTGCTGATGTGAAAATACTGGTAATATAAATAGTACTTTTACATAGTATAAGTATGCCAAAACTTCTAGCTAGTATAAAATTATCTCTCTAGTTTGTTAGAAGCTAGACAGTTAATTTTTTATCTCCCCCACTACAATGACTGTAGCTTTTTATTACTCTGTTGAATTCTCCAGCCCATCATATAGTGAGTATTTGATCATTTTTGAAGCACAAATGATGTTTTAATATAAATGATTTCAAGTTATGTTTATTCATAAACTTGCATAAATCTCTCTATTATTATCCAAAACATTAACATGTTCTATTATATGTCTTTATTCTTAAAATGCTAAAATCTGAAATAAAATGGTTTTTAGAAATAATTGTACACAGAAGCCAGCCATACCAAGGTTTGCTGGCAACAGAAAGAAGAGCAAGTACCAATACCATGGGGTAGGACAACTCAGCAGGCTCAAGGAATGTGAAGAAGATCAAAAATTCAGGAGAAGACAGAATCACAGGGACAGAGTGTGCACAGGTCAGCAAAGGCCTAAAGGTAACAGGCTGGGAGAGGGCACCAGGTTTAATTAAGGAGCAATGGGATGTCTTGGAGGACCAGGGGTAGACATCCACTGTGTAATTCCTCCGTGGAGAATGTGCTGTAATGGAGGGGGTCAGAAGCAGAAAGACAAGCCAAGATGCTATTGCAGTGATTGGGGGAGGAAGTATTGTAGGGATAAAACAGAATTGACAAGAGTGCACAGATTCTCATCACTGTATCACTCAGCTGGGACAAATTTTTTCAGAGCATCAAAATTTCTTTTAATTACATTATTTGTTAACCAATATTTAATCAATGTCTGCACTCTGTGTGTTGGGCATTATTTGGGGTGCTAGAGACACAAACAGCAAAAAATAGGCCAAAAAAAATGGACCTTACAGAACTTTCATTCTAGTAGGGGCTGGGAAAATAGGTAAACAAAAAAAAAAACTAAATAAATGAATGAAATAATATATTTGATAGTGACACATTCTTAAAAAAAAAAAGGCCGGAAAATGCCATGATAAGTGAAATACTGGAATTTCAATAGGCTGAAGAAAGGAGACCTCAGTGTATCAGACTTGGTTAGAAGTAGACACCAAGTCGGGAAGACACCTTGAGGAAGACATGTCAGATCTGCAAATGGAAGAAATACTACAAGATATTCTAATCTGGGTTTCTATTGGTGGTTTTGGAGAGTAATCATTTGAGTTTCTCTGATGACTCCCAAACTTGTTGCCCAAATTTGCCATGCTCCCATGGCTGAAAACAGAGCAGTGAAACTGGAAAGCCCAGGCTCATACTTCCAGACACGCTGAATGAATGCTTCCTGTCATGCACCAACCCTCAGGTGCTTTCCACTACTCCACCCTGTCTTTCTATCACACTGACTTTGAGAAGAAGCTGCAAGGACTACAGCGTCAGGAGTACAACATAGTTTTGACTCCCCTTGACATGCCATTATGTGAACTTCTGTACTCAGCTTACAGAGAGACAGGACCTGGTATCTGAATCCTTAGAGATGATAGGAAAGAAAACAGTTTGAGAGGTCAACATGATCACATATTTGAAGGCAGACAAAACCAAGAGAAAATAACCCCTGAAATACACCCAATAAAAAGTCCATTCTCTCTGGTCATTTGTCCGCTGTCCCTGTTTTCCCTATGAGTTGTGGCTATTTCTCTACCAGATGCTTGTTGTGTTTGAGAGAATTATGGTTTCAGCAAAGCACCAGGGCTATTAAACCAGTTGCCATAACCTCCAGCCTTGTTCTTACATGGTTCCTGCACAAGTCAGATCCCTACAGACACTGCTATTTCCATGAAGTGCTTGATGCTGCCACTACCCTGCAGATATTCCACTCCATGCTGCAGTCTGCATTACTAAGTTACAGAACACGGCAGCCACCTGCCAGTGGTCATCACTATGTCTCTGGCTATAGTTAGTCCCTGATCTCTTCTGCTCTTGGTGTCTTGATGCTACCATTCATGATTTGAGTCATGAATGCCTTTAGATAAGTTATTTACACAGCAGCTTTTAGATAAGTGCTTGAGGAAGACCTACTCTGTCCTCCTTCTTTATTTAGAGGCATCCCAAACATCCTAATATTTTATCAAGTTTATAGGAGAATCATTTCAGTGGTTACTTACAGTTCTCTTATTCTCTGTGAACTTCAGGTCCAATGGTAGTTTCTCCAGGAAATAAATACAATTTTCAGTAACTATACTGCATTCAGGATTCTGCCTCCCTCTGAAAACTAAGACTTCCTCTCTGAGCCAAGATGTTTATGCCTGGGACTTTATTCCTGCAGGATGATTTATCCAGTATTAAATAAATCAGTATTCATGCAACACAGTTTTCTTCCTGGCCCATCCTACTTGTTTATTAGACATTTCCAGATGTAGCACAGTCTAATACAGACTCAAACTGAAATTTCTGTTGCAAATACGTGGAGGAGAAACAAAATATAAGTAGATTTTTATATTATGGACCAAATAAAATAATATATGTGAAAGTTCTTATTGATAAATATTAGGAATAACCCAGTGAGCATCCACTGGTCTCTCCATTTTATTTTTACTTTCCTGCTTCAGGGTAAAGGCTAAAAGGCTCAGGACTAGGTAAATCATGCTACTAGTCTGTTTTGACTTTGATAAAACACACCATTCTAAAGGTATTCCCTCTCTCCACCTCACACTGACCATCCAGCACATTCTCATTCCAATAGCTGAGCTATCACTTTCACCTTCAATCCAAGTTCCTGTTTCTGTAATCTACTTCACACGTCAGCGCCTTCTATTTTCCTAGCTTGGTATCTGGAAAATATTATGCCCTTAATAAATGGTCGCTGATTGAGTAATGTATTGCATAAAACAAATAGCAGACTAGATAATTCAATTATAAAGAGAGCCCTCATTAATGAATTTGTGATCTTTACTATAACTCTCAGCCTTCCAGCTTTAGCCACAGAGTATGGATTTTATTTGAATAGCTACTCTAGTTTATCATGTCCTCCAGATATTGTAAAATGCAGTGTGATTTTTATCATATGATGATCTGAGAAAAATGAAATAAAATGTCACCAATTTCTACTTCATTAAATTTGAGATTTGTGATCATTTACCATGCTTCGGCCTAACGGCTGCTTTAATAATATAATAAACAAATAAGTTGCTTGCAGTATGTAACAGGAGGAATGTTAAACCCTTTGGAAAAAACATATTAATTGCTGTATGCCAGCTGAAGCTACTAATTATAAATAAATTTGGGTTGAGTACATCTACTTTGAAACACATTCTGCTTAACAATAGCAACCAAAAAAAAAACCATGCATTTCTTTTCAAATTAGAATTTTCATGTAATCATAGCAGATATTTTATTTATTTGTAATGGTTTTTATATAATCATGAAAATTATGAACTTGAAGTTATATTCCAAATAATGTAATACAAACCCTTATTGGATAGATGTGGAAACTGAGGTCAACTGAGGTAACTTTTGTGACACACTCTGTTTAGGTCTAAGCCTGGTCTTCCCATCTCAGATTTCCCACTATTGCAGGGTACTTCTCTCATTCTTTCTTCTCATTAGAACAAATTAGTAAAATTTTCACACAGTCAGCACTTTTTTGAAAAAAAATTACTTTTTGACCTATATTTTGTAAAATATAAAATAAAAGGTAAGATTAGCTGATTAGCTCTAAAATTGTGTCAGGCTGTGAAACTCAATAATTTACCTCCTCTGAAATCTTAGAACAATTTTTTGTAACTTTCTTAAGAGAATCTCCACTTTCTATCTGATGGAAAATACTCTCAGGTATTGGTTACATTACATACCTTTTACAAGTTTATAATTACTCTGAAAGAATGTGGTTGCCTTATTTTAAGAATAATTAAATATTTGTAGAAGAAAATATGCTGTGACCACAAATCCGACCCTGTTTTGTTTTGTGTGTGTTTCTTATTAGTTTATAAACCTAGTTAAAAAATGCTAAAATTTCAAATAAAAAATATTTCATTGGAAAAACAGATAATATTTTTTGTCCCTTTTATTCATTGTTCACATTATCTCAATTTGAGCATTTGTATTTAAAAAATATTGGAAAAACCCTTTTTATACAAATAGGAGATAAATATTTTTCACTAGATTTTTTTTAATTTTAAAAATTTTTATGTACTACCATATCTTCAATGTACCCATATATCCTAGTGATACTAGTGACACCTTAGTAGAAATATAAATGAGTTAAACACCTTGATTGATTTGGGCTTATTAAAACAAAAACATACATATCAGTTAGTTACTTAAAATATTTTTGTCCTTAATTGTACCTAGTTTACAATGGAATATGTCATTTAAAATTAAGATGAGAAGAAAATATGCTATAATCAGGCTGATAAAAAATGTGTTATAAAGGTTTAAGTTATAGTCTGTAAAAGTGACGTGAACTAATTTAATTTTGAGATCTTTCATACAACATGAATAAGGTTTCTGAATATTTGGCAAGTCGGCTGTAGTTAAAATGAAATACCCTCGGAGCATGAAATATTGCTTATATTTTGGAAAAAGTATAAAGAAAAAATTAAATTTTGATTTGTGTTTATATTTTTATTAAAACACTCTACCCTAACAATTACTAATTTTAGAAATATCTTTTTGTTTGACAGAAAATCTTTCACAACACTAAATTCTTTTATTCCTTTGTGCTGTATCCTTCCCTGAATACAAGCTAGGGGTTGGCCCCAAAGTTATTTATTTCCTTTAAATATAAAGTAAAACAGATCAAGTAATATGAAATTATGATCTATTGACTGAAGCATTCATCATTACATTTAAACTACCTGTGTAAAATTTGTGTTTGGAAGCTCTTGGAGTCAATGAGAGAGCATGCCCCAGGTATCGTTTCCCACTCTGTGGCTGCAGAGATGATTGCAATGGCATCAAGGTCAAGCCTGTGGTTGGCAGAACAGGAGTGAAGGCTGTAACATCTCTCATTTAATCTCAGTGCATTGGTGTTTCTGAAAAAGGAAAACTGCTTTATTGAACTGTCTCCAGACGTGAGTTAAAGTACTGAACATGCTGCCAGCTGTTTGCTGGAAACTCCCTCTTGTTAGTACGTGGGGTGGATTAACAGTGGAGAAGACTCTTTCCTGCTTTACCCTTCAGTTAATATGAACACTAAGTGCAGTACTCTTCCTGGCCTTTTTATTTATGTATGCATTTGGGCATTTTATCTTTTATTTTTCCTTGCCCTGCCATTTCTTTCTTTTCTTCCACTCTTCTGCCTCCTAGCTCCTTCACTTCTTACCATAAGAAAAAACGTCATAATTCATGTAAGTAACATATTCCATTTTCTCCACCAAAATATCTGTCATTCAACCAGGACAAATCTTGAATAAAGAGAATCAAAAGCAAAGGAAGTATTTGTATAATGGGAAGTGGAAGCTCATGTAACCAACTGGCTTATAATGAACTCTCTTTTCCTTTTTTTTTTTTTTTTTACTAAAACTACTGATATCTAGAGGTTGAATGCTGCTAGGAAGGAGATGAAGGAATGTGCTTAACAAGTCCATGGGCCTATCCGGAAGGAAAGCTTCAAATTCCCACACTTCTCCCTTCTAAGATTCAAACTTAGAGGGAATTGTTTAGGCAGGGTGCTCTTGACAGAGCAAGTAAGAACACTTTTTATAAAACAAACAATTAGCATATGCAAGTGATTAGATCCATTTGTGATGACCAGTCACTACACCACGTTGGATTCTAGGTGTAGGTGACAACTATGAGTTTAAAAAAAAGAAATTATTTCATCCAAGTCTCCTAAGGCAGATGGGTAGCATGGGAGAAACCTTATGGTTTTTTGTTTTCTTTTTTATTTTACAGATGAGGTCTCACTCTGTTGCCTAGGCTGGAGTGCAGTGGTGCGATCGTAGCTCACTGTATCTTCAATCTCCTGGGCTCGAACAATCCTCCAACTTCAGTCTCCTGTGTAGCTGGGACCACAGACATGCACCACCACCACACCTGGCTAATTCTTTCATTTAATTTTCTAGAGACACGGTCTCACTATGTTGCCCAGGCTAGTCTTGAACTCCTGGCCTGGTGTGAGCCACTATGTCTAGCCTTTCCTCAAAGTATTTTGGGCTGAAATATTTCTGAAGGGAGATGTATAGTTCGTTTTCATGCTGCTGATAAAGACATACCTGAAACTGGGAACAAAAAGAAGTTTAATTGGACTTATAATTCCACATGGCTGGGGAGGCCTCAGAATCATGGTGGGAGGTGAAAGCCACTTCGTACTTGGCAGCAGCAAGAGAAAAATGAGGACGAAGGAAAAGCAGAAACCGTTGATAAACCCATCAGATCTCATGAGACTGATTCACTATCACGAGAATAGAATGGGAAAGACCAGCTCACATGATTCAGTTACCTCCCCCTCAGTCCCTCTCACAACACGTGTGAATTCTAGGAGATCCGATTCAAGTTGAGATTTGGGTGGGGACACAGCCAAACCATATCAGGAGGTAAAGTATACTTCCATAAATCTTACCCAATTCAAACGTGTGAGAGACACTTCGGCCATAAACTATTTCCTGGAGCACACCCTGGACATGCACGTAGAGCCTGTTTTGGTGACCCTGTGGCCTCCAACCATTCTGTCAACAGCCATGTCTGTTTAAGCACCATTGAATTATGCATGTTTTCCACACTGCATGGCAGTGGCTGCATCGCACATATGATGCGCCCAATTAATGTGTGCTAAATAGAAATCTAAATTATGACAACATAATATTTGCATGGCACGTATCAATTAATATGTGCTGAAGATAAATCCAAATCATGACAAAGAAATCATTTTCAAGACAGAAAAGAAACGGATGTTCGAGCCCATTTAAAGTCCATACATATTTGCTAAACTGATGTATTACTACAGTGCATTCCCCTATTAAAATCCAACATATTTCATAATAAACTCCTTTAACACAAAGTGTACATTAAGTACATTATTTCTGTTTCTTGTATCAAAATCCCCGTATCTTACAAAAGAGGACATGGAATATGTGATTTTCAACCATATTTTTTCTCTTTGCCTAGTTTATGTCAACCTTTCCATTATCTATAATATCTAAATAATTTGAATTATAGTGAAATAACAGTCAGAGCCTCCTTATATTTTGAATTGTCTTAAGAAATAAATTTTTGTTCAGTTTAGTGATGAGCTTTATGACTTCTAATTTCAACATTGAAAACAGAAAAGGGGGAAAATTTAAAGTGCAGACTTAAATCTGATGTGTGAGTTCATACCTAGATTTTGAATAAAATAATCATGGACTTTAGAAGTTGAAAAAGATGTTAAAAATAACCAGCCTATTACCCATGTATTACAAATGACAAGAATGAAAGTGAGAAAAGCCATATGAACTTTTCCAAGGGCATAAGGTTAACTTGCAGTAGAACCTAAATTAAAAATCAGGTTAACAAAGGCTGAATTATCACTATACCATCTAAGATGTTTCTGAATAGTTAAGTCATTATTTAGGTCCTAAGACATTTAAGATATGAATTTTAAACTAAAGGCAGACACGCTTCTAAACAATGTAAGATTAAAGAGAAGCCTATATAAATACTTCATGAAAATTTTGTAGAAAGTATGAAAAATGTCATATAGATACACATACATGTAGTTGATAAGTGTGTTTTTCTCAAAATGTTTCGTATGTTAAAGTTGAAAACCATGAACATTTGTTCTCTTAAGCTTTATTTTTTATATTCTTAAATGATATTTTTAACTGCAAATAAATGTATCCATTAGAATTATAAGAATACATTTCGTTCAAATACCACGAATGTAAAAAAAGTATTTCAGAATAAATATTTAATTATTACCATATTCTTCCGTGAAAGTAAACAGCACATCTACTCAGCACATTTTCAGAAAGTTTACGAAATACAGTATCATTAAAACACATGATTTAGGTCCACAGAAAGCTTGAAATCTACATACGGGGAAAAAAAAACCCTACACTTTAATTTCCATGGTTTCAAAAAACATGCTGGGAATAAAATGTTGTTAGGATTGACATAATACCCTTACCTCTACACATTTAAGAGGAGGCATTAAAGCAGTTACATGGCAATGGTGAGCACTCAGAGAGGACACTACAGGGTACTATGAGAGTACAGGAGAGTTCCCTGCCCCTGTGTGCCTGATAAGCAAGGACTGTATGAGTGAAGTGATAGTCTAAGTCTCGGCTATTTAAAGTATACACTAGATGGTGGTGAGGATGCTGGAGTTGTGAGAAAAGAGTGTTCCAGGTGGAATAATCAGCATATGCAAATTCCTAGGAGCTTGAAGAAACTGAGAGTCATTGTGGGGTTGTTAAGATTTTAGCCTGTCTAGTATATGGCTGTACAGAGTATGGCTGGGAGATGATAATACTGCAGTAAGAGGAGGTCACGCAGAAAAGACTCTTGTGAGGCCTATTAGGAAGTCTTCAGTTTGTCATCAGAGAAATGAAAATCAGTAAGATTTTATCCACCCAAACCTAGCAAGCAACAGAAAGTAGACAAATCACTAAGACTGGCTATGGTGGGAGGGAGTGGGGAGCAGGCTCCTAATGTGTTGTAAAACCACAGGAAAGGTAAAGGTAAATGATTAGCAAAGGCACAAAGTTGTCGAAGAGTAAGTAGAACTTCAGGGGGAGTTAAAAGCTGGGTGAATTGTACAGGTAGTGAAGAAGAATAAGACCATTGAAACAGAATCAGATAACATGGTGACTAAAAGCCTAGATTGTTTGTGGAATGGTAATAGAGTTGATTTGACAGCAACAGTTTTAAGAAAGAAAGGATGATAAAATAAATAGACTGGGCTAAATCATAGGAGACAGAAAATAAGGGAGTATAATTTATCTTTGATTTAAAACTTTGATGGCTTTTGAATCATGAAATATGGGATAGAGGGGATCAAACTTTGAACCTGGGAAATCAGTTCAGAGATTATTTCATGAACTAAGACTGGAAATTCCAAGGAATTCTCCTAGGCTTAGAAGACAGATCTGGAAAAGCTCTGAGGCTGGACAGCGGGGCTTCTGTGAGTGGGGCAGGGCTATAAACTCTTGTTGTTCGCATCCCTGTGGCATTCCCATCAGCAGCAAACTCTTCACTCACACAGCAAGAGGAAAGTTTGGAGGGGAAGATAGTTTGTCTCCAGAAAGATGATGCAGTTTAACAATAAATAAGTGCATAAATAAATGCAGGTTTTGCTGAGATGTTTTTGAGACATGCAAATAACTTGGTCAGTATGTAGCCAAATACAAGAATCTCAGAGCCTGAGGAAGGATAAGAAAGAAAATGAGTAGCAAAAGTTCGGGTCTGTTAAACCACAAGAGCTCCAAGGAAGATAAAATGAAGATCTACATACTGAGGATTCCTGTTGATCCTTTAATCATCTGGACATGAGTAGTAGTATTAGAGGATATGTTGATGGACAATTTAATTTCCCTCAAAGTAATCAAGCAGTTACAGATATTTAGCACTTCCTAGATGATAGATATGAACATGATTTCAGTAAAATTTTGCATCAGCTGCAATAGAACCTAGTGATTCTGGAATTGATTTTACAATAATACTTCAAATCACTATTTTCCCTTTATCTTCTTGTCTATTTGATAATTTCTTTCTGCTTATTAATATCTCCAAAATTAAAAAGGGTAGCAAAAATGTGAAAATAATAATAATGCTTGCATCATTTCTTTCAGATCTCATAAAAGTTTGATGAGAAGTAAAGACAAAATTAGTCAACTCTCTACTAACTGGGAGAGATTAATCTGAGAGAAACAGTTGAAATTATATAATATTTTAAATAAATATAAGTATTATTGAAAATAATATTAAAGCATTAAAAATAATATTTGAGATAATATAAATCATATGTTGCCTAGTAAAGTAAAATCTAATATATACATTTTAATTAGCATAGTACTTTTGTCTATAAATTGTGAATTAATTCCTGCAATGTGATTTTTGCCTTCAAATGTGTTTTTTTTTTAAGATGGAATCTAGCTCTGTCATTTTTTCTTTGAATATGTGGTTTGTATTTCTATTCTATCATGTTAGTAAAATTATTTATTTTTCTTATACAAAAGTGAACCTCATTTTAGCACTAATAAATTACTACAAATAGTAAATTAGTAAAACATGATTTAATTAAGTTTTATTATAAAAGCTTAAATGAATTTTGCCAATACATTTTAAATTTGTTTGCTCTGACTCTCAATAGTACCTGTAATCTGAAATTTGCTAGTCGAAGAAATATACTTACACAACAAATTTGGAAATATAGGTATATATATATGTGTATACACACACACACACACACACATATATATACACACACACAATAGCAATACATACAATAGCAATTTTTTGGCTATTAAACTTCATTTCAGCAATGGGGAATTTAGCAAAATGTTTGGTGTTCCCTGCTAGCATTTAAATTGCAAAGTAAACAATTAGAGTAATGCAGAGAACTATGTGTGTAAGAGTGTTGAGCAACTTCTACCATCAACAAGTTTCCTATTGTTACAAAGAAATAGGTAAATAATAGAGACATTATGGCATTTAATGGGACAAACATCCTTTATACTTTTTAATTCATTCTCCTTTTAAGGACTCTAAGGGCCTCAGAATAGGCACAGAGACAAGACCAAAAATTCGATTAGACTCTAACCAGAGAATTAAGATTGAAAGAATCACTTTTTCCATCTCAGAATGAAGCTGCTTCAACATAACCAAGTCTTCTTCATTTGCCATGCCTCCAAGGGCACTTCCTGTGAATTTTATTTTTTTCCAGGGAAAATACTTTTTTTCCGGAAGTAACAGCACATTCTCCTCCAAACTGTTTGTTCTCTCAAAGAGTTCTTCTTCCCACTACATCAGGATATTTTATCCCACCAATCAAAACAGTTTGAAATATCTTCCTTAACATTTTCCTTTACTGGTAAGGTTCATCAGACAAAATAAAACTATTAACAATGCCAAAAGAACTATTAGACATGCATAGGGACGTTTTAAAATCATCCAATCAATTCAACTTTACCAATTTTAAGGATTTTGCGATTTTAAACATTATATAAATTATAAAATATTCCTCCAGGTAATCAGCAAACAAGAAAGTCAACAGACAAAAGTTGTTTAAAAGTATCTATTAAATGTCATAATGAATAACAATAGACAAATCGTAACAAAAACTCAAATGTAGAATAACATATCAGAATTTAATTAATTTGGTCATAAAATCTCTATATCAAGAAACATATTTTATCTTCAAATAAAAACACATATGGTCATTTAAAGGGTGATGATTTTCCTGTACTGCTCTATAGTTCTGCTTTCCCATCTTTTTTTTTAAAGCCAGTTTTTTTTTTACCCAATCTCTGTATCACTGCCCAGCAGAAAAGTATTTTAGCAGTTGGTTTTAACATAGAAGAGCAATCCTTAGTTTTTATTTTAGAAAGGAGATATGAACCAGATGATATTTGGAATCTATCATCATTCAATTCAGGAATTCACAAGAAAGCCCATGTGCAAAAGCCAGAGGATATATTTCTTTGGGAAGTGTATTTCATATGATCTAAGTGCCTTTGACTGTACTATCTAATGTGGGTGTATAATTGGGCAGGCTTAGAAATGAGTGACAATTGGTCCGAAGAACGTAATCTAGTTAGGAATAAACTAATTCATATGATAGTGCCATTGACAGATTAATGGTCTCAGGAAAAAAACAATAACAGTTTTTTAAAAACCCATTCTATCTTGTTTTCTCATTTCTGCAGTTTCCCCCTGTAGATGTCTCCCATCCTTTATTATATATAGAAATCTAACATGATGATAGCCTGAGGTGTTATCAAGTTCAGTGGTTTCAATGATATTTAACTCACACAAAGAGTAGGCAAATAATTTATTATTATTTGAGATCAGCATTTGCCTGGAGGTTGTGTAATGGGGCTTAATCTTATTGCTGCTTTTTAAAGAAGCATTTTCCTACTCTTCAATTATAAGTATTTTTTAAATTGGGTTTTTAAAATTTTAAAGGCCTTTAATAATAAATTATCCACAGCATGTCTATTGCCAACCACAGATGCCATCTCACCCATTGCTGTTTTTAAAGTACTTTATAATTAATCACAAAATTAACTAATTTTATGACACAATTTTGTTTCCACACCTAATCCATTGTTTCATCTTCTAAATATATGAATGGTTCATAAAAGATACGATAAAATACACAGTGCAAAAACATATAGTATTAATGCAAAAGTTAGATATAATATTCAAATAATATAATAACAACGATAGTCAAGCATAGGCTCTAATATGTTTCATCTTTATTCTACCACTTTCTAAACCCATTAATCAAGATCTGACTCAAAGTTCACTTCTTACTTGAAGATAAATTTAAAAATTCCCTTGGCAAACAGGGTGCTCTGGTGCCTGGCAATAAGAATATAAAGAGAATGTAGAGCCTGACTTCAAGAGGTCCTGTCTAGATAGAAATAGATAATTATAAAACAAAGCTGCAAGTTTTTAAAAATGGAAATATGAAAATGTTAGTGCTGAAATAAAGAAAAGAGTCTTTTACTTTGTTCTGGAAGTCAAGAAAAGGCTTACTAGAGGCAGTGAGGTATCAGAACGAGATTCAACAAGTAATTGACCGGCATGGGACAGAGACAGGTATTTGCATTCAGTGGGAAGAGGCTGGAATGAAGTCTTCCAAGCAGACATGACAGCAAGAATGAAGGCACAGAAGTGAGTGATAGAATGGCCTATAAGGGGAGCCACAAGCCGTCTGCATTACTAAAGAAAAATGGAAATCTAGAGGAAAGAAGCCATGGAGAATGAGGCTGGAGATGTATGTGCACCAAGGCTTAATCAACAGGACCATGAAAATTGTATTTAGGAAGGTGAGATTTATCTGATAAGCCATGGAAACATCAAGATATTTTGAGCATGTGGAAATGCCTTCAGATTTGTGTGTTTGGAAATTTTATTATCTAATTACTAGAAACTGCTGGAAAGATATATTTGAGAAGTACAGTTCAGAGGAGGTTAAGGATATAGTTGCAACTATAATATATGGGGAGTAAAATGACAAAATGTGGTACTATTTGGAATAGAGAGAGAGAGAGAAGTCAAAGATGATGCTCAGATTGTCTGCCATAGTTGTTCAGCATGTCTCCACAATGAGCACCCCACCTCCACACTTCCTAAGTGACTTTTGCTGAACTATTAAACACCCTTAAACCTTAGTCCCAAAACTACATAATGGTAGTAGAGTGCTATGTGCTGTACAGGACTGTTCAGATTAGTTGAGATATTTCATGTAAAGTACCTAGCATAGTGCCCAGCACATATCACTATGAACTCAATAAATGTCAACTAGGTACTATAATTAATACTATCAGGAATTTCATGTAGCTATTAGTACCATAACTGAAAAAGAGAAAAATAGACAATGTTATCAGTTTAGAAAAAAAAAAAGATGATAGGTTCAATTTTAGGAATCCCATTGACTACAGAGGAAGGCATCCATGTGGAGACACTCAAGATATTACAGTATCAATCTGATTTCAGACACAGTACAATGGTCGAGAAGATCAATATGACAGTAATAGAATCACAAAAATATGGGGCAATAATATTTTAAGGGCAAAAAAAAATGAGGGTCTTAAAAAGACAGAAAAGAATGGGTAGAGGTGCCAGTGGAGAGTGTGGTATCACAGAAGCCATGGGAACAGGGATTTGAAGATGACATTGGCTAACAAAGATAACGTTAAAAGGAAGTCTAGCAAAACAACTGAAATTGCCCATGGATTTGACAAATAGGTTAAAACCTTACCAAAATAATTGTGTGGACTAAGCATATAAGCCAGAAGGTAACAGGTTGAGCAGGGATTCAGGTTGAAAGGTTAGAGACAGTGAACGAAAATTGCTTTTCTAAAAAATTCCATGAAACTAACCAGCAGGGGCCCTAAAGTGAGAAGCATGGTCCAAGGGGAGCTTTATGTGTGTGTGACGGGTGTGAGTACATGCAGGTACCTGCCAGGGAGTGGTAGTTCTGTTTTGACATATTGCAGAGTTAAGATTGTTTAGAGGAGAAAATGTTCTTAGAATAGGGAGCGGCTCATGACATCAGAAAAAATGGGGATGGACAGGGCTAAGTCTTGGAGTTAGCAGATGAGGCATGTGCTAATAGCTCGAGTGACTGACGCTTTGAAGGAGCTCTTGACCTCTGATTCTAAAAGGAAATAGATAAGAAAAGCACAGACGGGCATATATTTGTAAATATTATTGGGGACAGAGGGCTGTCAAGTGAGGTAGGAGCCCTATGCCAGATGCTTGAAATGTTTTCAATAAATGAAGGAAAATATCATCTGCCAAGGGCCAAGAGATCGGATTTGGAGAAGACTGGGGAAGGTTTGAGGTAGCAGTAGGCAGAGGGAGCGCATGAGCTGACAAATGACAATGAGAAGCTTGGGGAGCATTGACAAATGTCTGGCTGAAACTAGAGACAATGAAGGTGTAATGGTTCCCAAGTGCATAACTGCGTGATTTTCTCCAGATGGATCCCTGTGTCTGGGTGTAAGAATGTGAAAAGTAGATGTTGTTACCAATGCCATGTTGATGGCATCATAGATTGAGGTAAAAATGTAGTTTTGATGATCAAATATGGAGCCCATGCTGAGAAGGGTATGAAGGGTTCCAGTGGGCATGATAGACCAAAAAAAAAAATAAAAAAAAAAAAATAAGAAAAGAAATTAAGCAATTGAGGGACTAGGGAGTTCAATGAGGTTGACTAGAAATACTTATTCCTGCTCAAACTCTTGGCTCCAGTAAGAGCTTATATTCACAGCACTTCACCACTGTGGTGGCATCATACCAACCTTGACACTGTGTTCAGGCCAGGGTATTCGTCCCCTAAGCAGATAAATTTGTGTCGTTCCTGGAATTTTTCTATTGGATCGGGGGGAACTCTCACTTTCCCTTTCTTTCTGTGAAGTTCTCAGTATGTAAGTTCAGATTCGCGAGGGAATCGATGTAATGTTTAAAAGAAACAGATGTGGAAGAAGGACAGAGGGAGGGAGAAAGTATGGAGAAAGAGGGAAAGAGAAAGGGAGAGAAAGAAGAGAGAATGGTAATGATGATATAATTTTATTAGGGGTTAATATGAACATTCTTTAAAAAAATAAACAAAACAACTTGGGACCCACCCAGGGATGCAGAGTCCCCATCCACAGTTGTGTGAGCAGGTGGATTTTCCCATCCATGCACTTTTTGAAGACTTAAGTCTTTATATATAGTTTAATAAAGGTAATTGAATAAAAATTAAGCTAGTTATGTTCATTATATATTTTGAACACTTTGCCAAAGCATCTGAAGAAGCAGAAAGAGAGGGAGCATTATCAGCTCCCAAATAAAAATAACTTTTTTTCCCAGTTAAATGATTCTTTCCATTGCATTCTCTACATTACTCTAAAACTAAGCTCAAAGTAGTCAAGTTTTAAAGAATGTCTATCTGGTGTAATTAAACTATGAATTAGTGTTTAGTAGAGCTTAACAGTTAGAGTAGCTAAAATGGATAATGATTCTTGCATTTAGCTGTAGAAGTTTAAAGTGCTTTTGGGTTGTTTGTCTTAAACAGATCATTCTGGAAAGGTTCAATTTAGAAATCATAAGAATGAGTGGAATTCATATTTTATAGCATTGGTCCCCAATCTTTTTGGCACCAGAGACTGATTTTATGGAAAACAATTTTTCCACAGATGGGGTGGGTGGTGGTGGTGGTGGAGGCAATGATTTTGAGATGAAGCTGTTCCACCTCATATCTTCAGGCATTAGAGTCTCATAGGAACACTCAGCCTAGATCCCTCGCATGCACAGTTCACAATAGTGTTCATGCTCCTATAAGAACCTAATGCTGATGCTGATCTGACAGGAGGCAGAGCTCAGGCAGTAATGCTCGCTCACCTCCTGCTGTGCAGCCTGGTTCCTAACAGGCCACGGACTGGTACAGGTCCACAGTCCGGGAGTTGAGGACCCCTGTTTTATAGAAGAGATGAGTTAATTCATCAAATACCCATCATGTAATAACTATTCTATGTGCTATAGTCAACTTATGTACCTCACTATGCCTATGTCTACAGATCACATCTCTCTCTACACACACGCACACACACACACACACACACACACACACACTTATAGAACATTTGGTTTTGCCAAGGTTATGAGCCTAGAAACTATACTAAGATTTATTTGACAAATGTAAGTCTGAAGAGACACGGTTATTTGAGCAGACTCTCCCTTCCAAGTTGCACTTGTCCTTTCCTACCAGCTCAGGCTCATTTCCATACTGAGGCTGAAGTATGGGATGGATTCCCCAGATCACTCTTTTATCAAATCTCTCATCTCCCAGACAGCCTACTCTCTATACCCTCCTTTTCAAAAGTTATTTTTGAGATCATGCAAGAAATCTTTTATCCTATAAGAGAGCTTCTACTTTCAGTCTTAGTTGGACCCAAAACAGTTGTTTTCTTTTGAAATGGTGAGATAGTTCTTTCATGAGACTGGTTAGATTTCCAGTGTCATGAGTTCCAAGGATGGAGCCCTGGTGCGTTCCAACATCTACATGTCAGAAGAGGAAAATCCTTTAAGAAGACCTAGCACGAATGACCAGTGAGATAGGATAAAACAATCAGGTCAAATGCTCCAGATGGGGCAATTAAGATGTAGACCAAGAAGTGACATTTAGACTTGGCAGTGTTGCAGTTGTTAGTGCTTCTTTACATTCGCAATTTGTAGAGACCGATGTGGCAAAATCTGATTGACGTGCACCAAATAGAAACTGACAGCAAGGTAATTGATGATCATGGCTAAGAGAACTCAGGCAAGACGTTCTGCTGAAAAGAGGAATGAAGCTATGGGGCAGTAACTGGAGGGGAAAGTGCGGCTAAGAAAATACTTGTTGTGTATGTAAGAAATAACAGCTGGTGAGAATGACATGACAGAGTAGAGAATGAAACAATGAGAGCAGAGAGTTGCACACTGATCTCCTTGCATAGGTGACAGAAGATGGGATTTGGTGCATGTAGTATATGTTGAATGAATGGAAGAATAAATGAATGAATGAATAACTCAATCAAAGAATCATAAAGACTTTTTAAGTATTTGCAGCATTGTATTAGAGTAAAATATTTGTAAGCAAAATAAAATTATACTCCACAGAGTCTTTAAAAATAGTAAAAGAACTATGTTATCCAAATATTCAATCAATTAACAAAGTCAGTGAGCATCCACTTATAGAATAAGCAATATGTCTGACATTATCAAAATAAAAAAAAAGCCTAAGACAGGTTTGTTACCCTTAAGGTATGCGATGTATAGTTAAGAAAAATGCAGTATGTATAACCAGCTGATAAACTGCCTACATTATTCAGTGTTTAATATATCTTAGTATATGTATTATTATCATTAAAATATCATTAAACTACTGCTATAGTTTTTTTAAACTCTGTGGTCAATTATTTCATTTGACTTAAAGTACAAAGATACTCTGTGAAAAACGAATCGTCTTTCCTTAGGCAGCTTCATTGATATCTAGAATGCAAACTGCTCTTAACGTTCCTAATTTTGCTCTTTTGCCTAATGTTCTCCCTGGGATTCAAAATCATTCCCCTAAGGACCGTATCAGTGGAAATGTTCTTTTATTCTTCTAAGGCAATGTACTGCCCAGGACACTGATTTTACTTTGATTGTTGATTTCCTTTTCCATTTTCCTAACATAGACATTTCACATGTAGTTTTACTGTTTTAGAGTCAGTAACGGTTCGGAGCTGAGATTTGGAGTCAGGCTGGCCAGGATCTCATGCCACTCACCACAGGGACCCTGGAATGGGTATGAAGTTCCCTGCGATCCGGTGTCCTCATCTGTAAAATGACGCTAATCACAGCATGACTCACAGAATTTTCATTTGGATTAAATGAGTAAATACATTGGAAATAATAGAGGGGTGTATAACACATGGTAATTACTCATTGAATATTATTCCTTTATATTCCATAGGCCTTCTGTGACTCATGCCTCAGCTCCTGGTTCAGTCACGTTCTATACTATTTTTCCTTGAAAGAGGAGGACAGTCTTAGATTTTTCCCAGGTCCTCGATGAGGAAAGTGAGTACTATATCCAAACTGTGCAGCAAGTGTAAAAACAGACCCGAATTCAAGATTACTTACAATTGACTATGGAAATGTTCAAGGATGTATCATATTTTTCATATCAAATTTTTAGAATTCATACATTATCATGATTTGTCCCATGGCATGTGTGTAAGTAATTCCTAAATTACAGACATGCCTTCTGCAGTCCACTTCTCTGAGCTCTGGGTTTATTTTCACATATCTTCTTAATGTTTCCACTGTGATGGCCTGCTTGAATATCAAGTAAAATATATCTAGAACCAACCTTATATTTCCACTACTCATATTTCCTACTTCCCAACAAACAAGTCCTCCTTGGAATGTCTTTTTTTCCATATGTGTCATTGCCCAGTTCTGAATTTTAAATTATGACTTCATCTTTCAATTCACTTCAATGTCCATGCTCACAATACTCATGAAGTTACTGTGTCTTAGAAATCATATTCAAAAAATTGGAATTTTTTATTCAGAAAGAGAGATGTGGGCCAGACACAGTGGCTCACACCTGTAACACCAGAAATTTGGGAGGCCAAGGAGGGAGGATGGCTTGAGACCAGGAGTTTGAGATCAGCCTGTGCAACATAGCAAAACCCTGTTCCTATAATAAATGAATGAATAGAGATGTGGTATGTGGGTGTGTATGATCTGAAAACGACAGCCTGAGGTTACGTGAGAGTACGAATCAGTGAACAAATGGGTTTGGCAACTTCTAGTCATTCCTCAGGCAAATGTCTTGCAAAAAGAATCTAAGAGGAACACGTGGAACATATCCATATAGGTCAGAGCTCAGCAATTGGAAATTTAGAAACATAATAACTCATGTGAAGGTACTGAGGCACAGAGACTGTGCTTGAAGCTTTTTCCAAATGTCATCCCATTCAATTCAATTCTTAAAACAAACTTGTGAGCTATCGCTGGCCCCATTTTGCAGATTAGGAAATGAAAGTTTGAGAAGCCTCATTCACAAGCAAAAAATAAACATGCCAGGAGGAAGCTTATTATGTGGGAAAAAAATTGTTAAGAGTAACAACCACATTTTATTATTTAAAAAAGTGGTGTGTGCATATAGATGTGTGTGTGTGTCTGTGTGTGTGGTACTATATCAAACTGTTGATGATATTTGTGGTGTGTGCATATAGATATGTGTGTGTGTGTAAGGTACTACATCAAACCATTAACATGATATTTTCTTGTTGGGAGATTCCTGAAATTTGATCTGGGGAATCAATTCTCGTCATCTGCCAGCAAATAAGTAAAAATGAAGACAGACTGGTAGATCCTAAAGGGATGGCACAGAAGACAATAGAGAGAGATTCACCTAAGTGCCCATCAATGGATATATAAATTTTTAAAATGTGGTATATATACAATGTTAAATATTAGTTAGACATAATAGAGAATGAAATCTTGTCATTTGCAGCAAAAACAACAACAACAACATCGAAAAAAACAAAGTGAGGCAGCAAATAATTGCAGGGACACAGGAAGGGGGACTAGAGAACCAGTGCAAAGACCAGAAGCACAGAGATTGCCCCATATTTGAAGAACGACTAACACAGAAAAGGAGCTCATTTCTTCATTAAGCCCTAGGCTCTGATGCCCAGTTGAGAAGAATCCCTGTGCTATTTACTCCAATATTGCTATCACTCGTTTTTGCACATACCAATGGGCCATGTTGAAATGCCCTCCCTGCCAATATAAAGCCTATCTTGAACATGTGAGTCAAGCCTTCCACTTTTTCAGGGTAGTCCGGTTTATAAGACATGTTTCACTTTTGAACTGCTGTAACTTTTATCTGGTCAACTTTGCTAGTATCAGTTACACAGTGATTCTACTGCCATACAAATCTTGCCGTGCATATTTTATCCCTACAACTAGATTTTATGCTCCTTAAACCTTAGGGCTTTATCTTATTTTTGCTTCCTCGCATAAAGCTTTTAATGTGGTGATTTACTTGTAGATCTATTTGATAAGCATTGGTTAATTAACATACTGAATTTTAGATGCAGAATTCTTTATAAGCAGTAAGTAGAAACATTAGCAGAAATAAGACTAGGTAATGATCTCTACAATTTAATTCAATAAATTAATGTGTGTGAATTTAAAATAAAATTTTATGTGAATAAATTGTTAAAGTTGAGATTTTCATATAACGAAACAAGGAAATTTAAACTAAGGTTTCCCTTATTAACCATAATTCATTCCCTTATGCATGTACAATATTTCATTGCTATTAATTTACAATAAGGTTTATATATAAATATATAGGTAATGAATAACCCTGACAATAAAAAGAACATATAGACTATTAAAATAATACCTTAAATTATAGTGTGTGGGAGAGCTCTCTAATTCTGCTTTAATATTACAAATATTTTTGAGAATTTTCACAAAAGTATCTCAGAGTTACACTTTTTCATAACCAGATGTGCTCACCATTTTTCTAGTCGTTCAAATCTTTTCTTTGCATTAATTTTCCAATACATTCTTCTATTACCTTAGCATTTTAATACATTTTAGCCTTTAACTCCTAAAACTCTTAATAATCATATTATCATATATTTACTAAATTATTGACAACACGATATTTTATACAGATTATCACACACATATCCCACTGTAAGCTAGTGATTTGTAAAAGTGGAGTATTTTCATACTAATTGTAATGGATACAAGGTAGATTCAGAGCAAATGTTAAAAGACTTACATACGGCGGAGAACTGTTAAGAGGCACAGAGAGTAACCAAAGTCATGTTTTCTGATTCCTAATTTAATGGTCTTTATTTACCAGTGGGGTCTTGAGAGTCTTAGAATATACCATCTTATAATCTTTTAGACTCTTTAACATTTTGATCTAGGTGCTTTAATTACCTAGCCAGATTAAACACCCTCAGAAAGCAGGGATTTTTAACATTTTGGTTGCCACAGCTTAGTAAAGTAGCAAACAAACAGCAGTCACTCGAAAAATGTGTTTTTCTTTATAATGTTGGGAATTATTTCCAAATACCTATGATGACTCATCAAAAAGCAAAACAAAACAACAACAAAACTTCCTTTGATGTAATTAAGAGAAATCAATTTCTAAAATAAATCATATCAATACTTAGACATATATTTGATTTTAAAATTAAAGCTCACATACATGGAAAAATAGAAAATCATTCCCATATCAGTGAATCTCAAAGTGGTCTCTGTATTATATGATTTGTTTATTTAAAATACAGATTGTTGGGCCCTACTGCATACTAAGGAGTCAGAATCCCCAGGAGAAATCACAGAGATTTACATTTTTTTGAAGTCCTGTCAAGTCATTCTTACACCCACTACATTACAAAGATACATTTGTGAATGTTGATGTGTAGAAATGTTCACACCCTCTTTTACTTTGCTTCCTGAAATAACAGTGATACTAACACATTTAAATGTTGTTTCATTGCTTACTTTTTCATTTTAGAACTTAAGAATGGTATTACTTTTAAGGTAAAATTTTGTATTACAATGTATAATCTAAACTTTGATTTGAAAAGACATATTTTTCCCAAGGTGATACTTTTTCTTAAAAAGCAAGGGAAATATATTTCAGATATTGAATTTTACATTTAATCTATCATGCTTCAGATTACTATACTTAAATTTGGCAAACCATTTTTAACTTAAGTAATCTGTATAGGTCAGGCTTCAATTTCTAAATTCATCTAAAGTAAAAATGTACACACTAAAATTTACACTACTTGTATAGCTAAAATACATCATATCCTTATCCAAAAACAGCTGAATAGATATTCTCTTTACCTTTTAACAATAATTTACCTTTGGGCAAAGAATGTCTGAATCCAGAATGTAGCCCCAAGCTTTAATTAGGAAGGCTGTAGGCAGCACTTATAGGTGAACAATCTGTTAGTATTTACTCATATAGCACTAACTTTGTTTAGTTATATAAATTATGCTTTTCTTTATTTAGATGTTATATGCATTGTCTTTTCAAAAAATAGTTATTAAATTAAAAATCGTCCAAAGAGTTCTATATTTAGGAAATAATGCAGACATTGGGACAAATGTCCTTTTTTTCTTCCTGAGCAGATGTTGGCATTTGGAGACACATTAAAAAAAATATATATATTACCTTTACTCACTTCTGTCACAAACACAGAGTCAAAGAATTTCTACTAAATTCCTCCTGTGACTTGTATAACAAAATATTAATGCCTGCATCTAATGTTTTCTGCCAGATGCAGAAGCAATTAAGAAGTATAAATGATTAAAAGACTAATCGATATAATCTGCATAATCAATAGGATCCAGGATACCAGGCCCATGCACTTTTTGGTCCACAGGTATAAAGACAAAGACAGACGGGAGACAAGAACCCAAGAGCCTTGACCCTGGTTGTGTATATTTCAAAGGCTATGTTATACAAAATGACTTATATAATCCAGATTCAATAGTTGGTTAATACGTTAAGTTCTAAAGTCAGATAGTATGAAATATATATAAAGTTCCATAGACACATGGTCAGTTAGTACAACCTTGGTCAACAACAAAGGTCAGTTAATACAACCTTGAACATATCTTCTGGAATAGCTGATCAATGTCAACTAATAAAAGAATACAGTGCTAGTAAAGGTGTGAGTCTATCAATAGTGAGAAAACATTTATTTCATTTTATTTTCTATGTAAAACAATATGCTTTTCAAAAATATTGGGCTGCTAAACTATTTTGTACATAACTTTGAAATTCATTATCTATTTTACTGCCTCTGGAAGGCTGACGTAAACAGCTTACAAAATGAGTGGATATCCTATTTATACAATGTTGGGGAAAAAAATCAAGGATAACAAACCATTTTGATAAAAGTGACAGAATATTTATTCAAAATGAAAGTTACCAGAATATATGTGATAAGGGCTTCTAACGTCTGTGCACTCCATATGTGGAACCATCAAGAAGGTTGTTCTGCCTGCAAAATCTACCACAGTGAGTGTCCAATGGCTAAAACTACTTTACTCATTTTTTTTCCTAGGTAGTCTAATGAAATGAAAATACTGAGATTGGGGCCCCAGCTGGCTGAGTAGAAGCAGCCAGTGTGCACTGCGCTCATGGAAAACAGAAAGAGGAACAAGTGAGCACTAGCTCCTCAACTGGATGGGCCAGGCGGACACACTGGGGTTAATCAAGGAAGCGACACAATCCACAAAGAACAGAGAAGAGCCAGATAGGACAGCCACCCCCTCAGGACTGGCACAGACTCAGGGGGAGGCTCCCCACTGCCGGGAAACGGTGAATAAGGGAGAGCCCTCGGGGTCCCACACTTTTTCCAGACCTCTGTAACCCTGGGCTCAGGAGATCCACCACGAACCCCCTGGCACAGCCAGCGCCTCCAGACTGACACGGAGAGCTACGAGGAGTTCGGGCAGAGCTGCTACTCAGACACACACAGAGTCCGGGGATCTTGGACCCCTGGGAACTCTGGTAGCAACCAGGGGCTGCAGCTCCAGCAACAGTGGAGGCCAGGCTCCTTCACACGTCCCTAGGAAAGGGGCTGCATCCATAGGGCTGAGCAGCGACAGGCCCCAGGCCTCGCCTCCACTGCACCTGGACGGACAAGGCCCACGGGACTGGGAGCCTGGCGTGACCACAGCAGTGCCGCCTGTACTCTCAGGCCAGTGTATCCCTGCCCTTCCCTGAGACAGTGATCCCAGAGGGCACAGGCTGGCCTGCAGGTTTTGCTGCTCCACAGTCCCGCTCCTGCTGCTCTCAGGCTCAGCTGGAGCAAAGTGATTAAGGACTAACGCAGGCCCCCAGCACCGCAAGGCTGTCTTAGGAAAAGGTGGCCAGTTTTCCACGCAGGTCCCTGCCCCTGTTACTCCTCACTGCACAGGGCCTCCTGACCTGGGCTCCCAGCACAACCCGCCTTCCCCGGCCTGATCACTTCAGTCAGTGGAGGCTCTGCTTTTCTCTGGGGAGGAGGCGGGGAGAATAGCAGAGACAACCCACAGCCCCTCTCCCATGGCAGCTGCAGCAGGACCACCCTTACCGCCCGCAGGCTGGAGAAGGAAAAGGGGCCAGGTTGCATTGCCGACATCTCTGGCACACTGAAGCCACCGTAAGGAGAGGAGACCAGGGTCTCTTCCCCGTTTCCCTGTGAGCCTCCACCCCTTTGTGTTCACCGGGCAGCACCTCCCCTAGCCCCTCAGGATGGAAGACCAGCTGCCCCACTCCCGACTAAGCATTCCCACTGGTAGTGTCTCTGTGTTTCCCTGGGGTGGATGGAGCTCCCAGAGGCAATGACAGTCCCTCTGCCACCACCACTGCAGCCGTTCAGCCCTTGCTGTCCTGGGACTGGGGAAGGAACAAAAAGCAGGAGGGCTTCACTTGAGCCACCAGCACGCCAGGGAACTCAGTCTCTCTTCTTTGTGAGCCCCCAACCCCCAAGTAGGGCCTTCAGCTTGGGCGGACACTGTAGCCGCCCTGGCTGAACATCCCATTGACAGCGACTCTGCACGTTTCTCTGGGGTGGAGCTCTCAGAGGCGAAAGCCACTCTGCCACCGCTACTGCAATGGTTCTGCCCCTCTTGCCATTGGACTGGGGAAGGTACAAAGACCCTGATGCTTTACTCACACCTCGAGCAAGCCTCAGCCGCCCTAAGGAGAAGAAGCCAGTCCATCTTCTGCATAAGCACCCCACACCCCTACTCATCACTAGGCAGGGCGCCCTGGCTTGGGCCCACAACACAGCCGCCCCAGCCTGGGCTGATGGCTCCAACTGGTAGCGGCTCTGTGTTTCTCTGGGGTGGAATCTCAAGGGACAAATGAAAGGTCCTCTGCCACTGCCACTGCTGAGATCCCTGTCCTTGCTGCCCCCAAGCTGGGGAGGGAACATAAAGCCAGAGCTCACCCCAGGGCTGCGGTGTGGTGTGCAGCCTGAGAGTGCCAATCCAAGATCTGCAGCCAGCATTTGAGTGGAAGAGGAGTCCACACTCAGAAAATTGAGAGGCAGCTTGACTGCAAACCCTAGGAAACACAGAGAAGCCACGTGGCTAAACGAGTGCCTACCTACCATCCATTATGCTTATCTGCCGTCTACTGGACAGCAGCCCAAACTGCAACACCAAAAATACCCTGCTGACACACCTGCTCCCAAGAAACCAAGGACAAGAATTCAACCACAAATCAAGATGCAGGGCAAAGCCTCAGCCCTCTGAAAACAACCAGAAAGGAAGTCAACTGACTTTACTCAAATTACACCACAGTTAAAGGAACACCAGACCACACAGATGAGGAAGAACCAGCACAAAAACTCTGGCAACTCAAAAAGCCAGAGCATCTTTTCTCTTCCAAATGACTAGTTCCCCATAAATCGTTCTTAACCAGGTTGAAATGGCTGAAATGACAGACACAGAATTCAGAATATGAATAGGAATGAAGATCACCAGATTCAGGAGAAAGTTGAAACCCACTCCAAGGAATCCAAGGATTACAACAAAGTGATACTGAAGCTGAAAGACAAAATGGCCATTTTAAGAAAGAACCAAACTGATCTTAATTGAGCTGAAAAACATACTCCAAGAATTTCATAATACAACTGAAGGTATTAACAGCAGACTAGATCAAGTTGAGAAAAGATTCTCTGAGCTCTAAGACTAGTTCTGGAAATTAATTCAGACAGCCAAAAATAAAGAAAAAAAAATGAAAAAAATGTCCAAGAAATATGGGATTATGTATAGAGACCAAATTTATGACTCACTGGCATCCCTGAAAGAGAGGGAGAGAGAACAAGCAACTTGAAAACATATTGAGGATATCACTCACAAAAAATTCTCACAGAGAACCCCTGTGAGATACTATAGAAGATTACCACCTCCAAGATACACAGGCATCAGATTCTTCGAGGTTAACATGAAAGAAAGAAATATTAAAGGCAGCTACAAAGAAGGGTCAGATCCCCAACAAAGGGAACCCCATCAGGCTAACAGTGGCCCTTTCAGTAGAAACCCCACATGCCAGAAGAGACTAGAGGCCTATATCCAGCATTATTAAAGGAAAAGAACTACAACCAAGAATTGCATATCCAGCCAAACTAAGCTTCATAAATGAAGGGGAAATAAGATCCTTTTCAGCCAACAAATGCTATGGGAATTTGTTACCACCAGACAAATTCCCTCCTGTACCTTACAGGAGGTACTTAAGGGAGTGTTAAACATTGAAAAGAAACACCATTACTGGCCACCACAAAAACACACTTAGGTACCTAGATTATCGACACTATAAAGTAACTACACAAACAAGTCTGCATAATAACCAGTAACAACACAATAACAGGAACAAATCTGAACATATCAATATTAACCTTGAAATTAAATGGGTGAAATGCCACAATTAAAGGTCATAGAGTTGCAGATTGGATAAAAAAAACAAGACCCAACTGTATGCTTTCTTCAAGAGACACATCTCACATGCAATGACAACCATAGGCTCAAAGAAAGGGATGAAGTCTACAAAGTAAACCAAAAACTAAACAAACAAAAAAGCAGAAGTTGCTATTAAAACAGACTTTAAATCAACAATTATCAAAAAAGACAAAGAAAGACATTACATAATGTTAAAGCATTTGATTCAACCAGAAGACTTAATTATCATAAATGTATATACACCCAACACAGGAACACTCAGATTCATAAAACGAGTTCTTCAAGACCTACAAAGAGGCTTAGATAACTATACAATAATAGCGGTAGACTTCAACATCCCACTGTCAGTATTAGACAGATCACCCAGGCAGAAAACTAAGAGGGAGCTTCACTGCAAACCCTAGGAAACACAGAGAAGCCAAGTGGCTGAACGAGTGAACTCAAGATTTGATCAAATGGACCTAACAAACATCTACAGAACTTGCCACACAAAAAACAAACAAATGAAAAACCAGAATAAACATTATTCTCACCTGCATGTGGCAATACTCTAAAATAAACCAAACAATTGGCTATAATACAACTAACAGCAAATCCAAAAAAAAGAATCATATTAACCACACTCTTGGACCATAGAGCAATGAAAATATAAATCAATACTAAGAAGATACATCAAAGCCACACAATTACATGGAAATTAAACAATCTAATCCTGAATGACTTCTGGGTAAACAATAAAATTCAGACCAAAATCAAGAACTTCATTGAAATTAGTGAAAACAAACATACAACATACTATAATCTCTGGGACACAGCTAAAGCAGTGCTAATAGGAATGTTTATAGCGCTAAAAAATGCCCACATCACAAAGTTAGAGAGATCTCAAATTAACAACCAAACAAATTTCACACCTATGGGAACTAGGAAAACAAGAGTAAACTAACCCCAAGCTAGCAAAAGACAGGATATAACCAAAATCAGAGCTGAACTGAATGAAACTGAGACATGAAAAACCATACAGAAGACTAACAAAATCACAAATTGTTTTTTTTGAAAGAATAAATAGGATAGATCAAACACTAGAATAATAAAAAAAGGAGAGAAGATCCAAATAAACACAACCAGAGATAACAAAGGGGACATCACCACTGACCCCGCATAAATACAAAAAAGAATCAGAGACAGCTACAAAAATGTCTGTGCACCCAAACTAGAAAACCAAGAAGAAATGCATAAATTCCTGGAAATACGCAAGCTCCCTAGACTGAAACAGGAATAAATTCAAACCCTGTACTAACCAATACAAAATTTCAAAATTGAGTCAGTAATAAAAGCCTACCAACCAGAAACAGCCCAGGTCCAGACAAATTCAAAGCCAAATTATATGAGATACATAAAGAATAGCTGGGACCATTACTACTGAAACTATTCCAAAAAACTTAGGAGGAGGGATTCCTCCCTACTCATTCTATGATACCAGCATCATCCTGATACAAAAACCTGGCAAAGATAACAAAAAAAGAAAACTTCAGGTCAATAACCTTGATTAACATACATGCAAAAATTCTCAACAAAACACAAGAAAGCTGAATCCAGCAGCACATCAAAAAGCTAATCCACCATGATCAAATAGGCCTTATCACTAGGATGCAAGTTTGAGTGAACATACACAAATCGATAATTGTAATTTATCATATAAACATAACTAAAAACAAAAACCACATAATCACTGCAGTAAATGCAGAAAAGCCTTTTGATAGCATTCAGCATCCCTTCATGTTAAAAAACTCAACAGACTTGGCATTGAAGAAACATACCTCAAAATAATAAGATCCATCTGTGACAAATCCATAGCCAACATCATACTGAATAGTCAAAAGCTGGAAGCATTCCCCTTGAGAACCAGAATAAGGCAAGGATGCTCTCTCTCACCACTCTTATTCAACATAGGATTGGAAGTCTTAGCCAGAGCATTCAGGCAAGAGAAATAAATAAAGGCATCCAAATAGGAAGAAAGGAAGTCAAGCTCTCCCAGTTTGCAGATGATATGATTTTACACCTAGAAAACCCCACAGTGTCTGCCCCAAAGTTCCTATATCTGATAAACAACTTCAGCAATGTTTCTGGAAACAAAATCAATCTACAAAATCAGTAGCATTTCTATAAACCATTAATGTCCCAGCTGAGTGCTAAATTGAGAACATAATCCTGTTCACAATAGCCACAAAACAAGATAAAATATCTAGGAATGCAGATAATCAGGGAAGTGAAATATCTCTATACAACAATTAGAAAACAGTTCTGAAAGAAATCAGAGATGACACAAACAAATGGAAAAACATTCCACGCTCATGAATAGCAAAAATCAATATGGTTAAAATGGCCATACTACCCAAAGCAAATTTAGTGCTATTAATGAAATTACCAATGCCATTTTTTCATGGAATTAAAAAAAATAATTCTAAAATTCATATAGAACCAAAAAAGAGACCAAATAGATAAAGCAATCCTAAGCAAGGAACAAATCTGAAAGTATCACATTACCCGACTTCAAATTATACTACAAGGCTCCAGTGACCAAAACAGCATGGAACTGGTACAAAAACAGATACACAGACCAATGAGAACAGAGAGCTCAGAAATATGGCTGCGTACCTACAACCATCTGGTCTTCGACAGAGTTAACAAAAACAAGCTGTGGAGAAAGGACTCCCTATTCAGAAAATGGTAGTGGGAAAACGGGCTAGCCGTATGTAGATGATTGAAACTGGATCCCTTCCTTGCATCATGTAAAAAACTCAACTCAAGATGGATTAAAGACTTAAATGTAAAACCTAAAACTATAAAAACGCTTGAGGAAAACCTAGGAAATACCACTCTAGATATGGGCTATGGGAACGATTTTATGACAAAGACACCAAAGCAATTGCAACAGAAATAAAAATTGACAAATGGGATCTAATTAAACTGACGCCTTCTGCACAGCAAAATAAACTATCAACAGAGTAAACAGACAACCTATAGAATGGGAGAAAATATTTGCAAACTATGCATCCAACAAAGGTTTAGTATCTAGAATCTGTAAGGAACTTAAACAAATTAACATACCAAAAACAAACAACCCCATTAAAAGGTGGGCAAAGGAGATGAACACTTTACAAAAGAAGACATATA
Organism: Symphalangus syndactylus; assembly: GCF_028878055.3. Classification (NCBI taxonomy): domain Eukaryota; kingdom Metazoa; phylum Chordata; class Mammalia; order Primates; family Hylobatidae; genus Symphalangus; species Symphalangus syndactylus. Next base: position 153,281,271 of record NC_072426.2, on the reverse strand, counting down.
TATGTTCAAGCATATGCAAAAATTTTTATAATCAGTAATCATGAGAGAAACACAAATCAAAATCATAATGAAATACCATCTCACATCAGTCAAAATGGCCATTATTAAAGTCCAGAAATAACAAATGCTGGCAAGGCTATGGAAAAGTAAGGGAACTCTCGTACATATTGTTGATGAGAATGCAAATTATTTCAGCGACTATGGAAAGCAGTTTGGTGACTTCTCAAAGAACCTGAAACAGAACTACCATTTGATCCAGCAGTCACATTTTTGGGTACATAATAAAAGGAATATAAATCATTCTACCATAAAGACACCTGCACGTGTATGTTCACTACAGCACTATTCACAATAGCAAAGACATGGAATGAATCTAAATGCACATCAACAGTAGCCCAGATAAAGAAAATGTGGTACATATACACAATGGAATATTACGCCGCCATAAAAGGAACAAGATCGTGTCCTTTGCAACAACATGGATGAAGGTGGAGCTAATGCAGGAACAGAGAACTAAAACTTTTAAGTGGGAGCTAAACACTGAATACGCATGGACCCAAAGAGGGGAACAACAGACACTGGGGCCTACTTGAGGGTGGACGGTGGGCAGAAAGTGAGGATCGAAAAACTACTTCTTGAGTACTTTGCTTATTAACTGAGTAATGAAATAGTATGTACACCAAACCCCTGTAACATGCCATTTATCTATAGAAACAAACTCCACATGTACCCCTGAAACTAAAATGAAAGTTTTTAAAAAGTTAAAAAGATGTCACCTACTTCCAAGATTCTGGAAAATATCTTTTGCAAAATGGAATGTTAATCCTTTGGAGACTGCATTATATCTACATTAACATGTTCTGTGTGCTTTTATGGAGTCAGAAGGTAAAGGGCTCTGCTAATCATAACTGTTGGGGTAATGCTGCTATTGTTCCACCATTCTGTCAGTCAACAAATATGGAGATTTGATTCTGCTTCTGTATTTAGTTAAATATATCTGCAAATTGTTAATTTCTAAAGATACACAGTATAAACTCAGGAGGGACAGCCAGATGAGTATTCAAATATGACAGTCATTTTTGTGTAACTCTTATAAAAATATTCCAGACCATGAATATCTGCATCTGGATGCTGAGAGTAAATAATATTTCCTAAGAATTCTCTAAAATGAGCATTACTTTAATAGATGGTTTAGTTCTAAAAAATAAAATACTAATAGAAATATACCATAATCAGACATCCATATCTCATTCTGGTGAGTATATTTTCTAGTATGGCTGCTATATAAAAATACTGCTTTCAGAAAAAAGGAAAAGAGTAGAAAGCAATAAGGCAGAAATAGTTTTAAGCAAAGCATAGCATTAGTGGATTCTGAGAATTAGATCACAGAACAACGTTCTGAAAGTATTAGTTTCCCTTCTAAACTTGCTTCTTGAGGTCTCATATTCTATTCTCTAAGGGTCTTGTAATCTCTTGGAGGGCTTAAAATCATTGACTAGGAAGAGGGGTAGCTAGATTGTTGAAATATTTTGGTACTCTTGGTCCTTGTCTTTTATCCATAGGAGGAAAGCTTTGTGAGTAAGCAGGTGCCACAGCTGTTGCAGATGATTAGGATCCTTCTCTCAAGATAACTCCAGGCCTGACTATTGCCCATGGTGACCAAGGATGGCCTCCTATCCAGGACCATAGGACAAAATGGATTTTCACTCCGTGTTTCATCCAGCATTTTGGTCACATAAAATTGAAAGACTTTCAACATACTTAAGTCAGCAAACAACAGAAACACATTCAAAAGAATGGGGGAGGCATCATGTGTAGTGTCTTTAGTTTGTCAGAAATCTCAGAAGTAATTTTTTCTAGTGAAAAATAAATAAATAAAATATAGAGACAAATGTGTGAAAAAATAAAAGTTGGGAGCTTTGAGAAAGAACAACTAAAATCTCTGTACTTTTTTTTTTTTTTTTTTTTTTTTGAGACAGGGTCTCGTTCTGTCACCCAGGCTGGAGTGCAGTGGTGCCATCTCGGTTCACTACAACCTCTGCCTCCTGGACTCAAGCAATTCTCTGACCTCAGCCTCCTGGGTAGCTAGGACTACAGGCAAGCGCCACCAAGCCTGGCTAGTTGTTTTTTTGTTTGTTTGTTTGTTTGTTTTTTGTAGAGACAGAGTTTTGCCATGTTGCCCAGGCTGGTCTTGAAGTCCTGGCCTCAGGCAATACGCCCTCCTTAACCTCCAAAAGTGCTGGGATTACAGGTGCAAGCCACTGCGCCGGACCAAAATCTCTGTACTCTTGAATGGAAGCTGTCCCACATATTTTGAGGGTGATCTGTTGATTGCCGAGTCATTGAGGGAGACAGGCACACTATGGAAGTCCATTTGTAATGCTGAACCCTCCTGGGAAGACCACAGGCCTGAAAAAGACAATTTCTCTCTTTGCACTCCTCATCCTTAATGTCAAAGAAGACAGTTGGACCTAAGAGTACCACATCTTCAACTATAATGAGGAAGGTGACACAAAGCCTAAATATTAGGAAATATATTTGGAAAAGGTGGAGGTGGAGAAGGCTTTCCACTTTTATAGAGTATCTGCATTGCCAACAAGAGGTACTGGGTTAACTACAATAGTTTGTATAAGATATTTTTAATTAGGGAAGAATAATATGAGACAGCAACAGATGCTCCCAAGATTAATATATATCAAAGAGACATGTTAATAATAATACTTAGACCCTGGATGGAGGCATGGAATTTAACAAACTTTATCACACCAAAACCTTACTTGCAAATCTGGTACCTACCTTAAACTCTGTGTTATACAAAAGCCAAGAACATATATTTTATTCTTGCACTTCTAGGAAGAATAGGGTACTTAACAATGAATAAGTTATCTAAAAGTGCATGACAAATAAGTTAATGCATAGGTAAATACATGAGAAAATATTATAAAATTAAATGAATGAATATAGTCTTACAGAGCTGTGATCACATTCATTCAATTTAGTAAGAACTTCAACGAGGTACAGTTTTGACCAATAATATACAAAGAAAAAGCCAGAAGAGTACCTGTCCTTATGGAATTCACAATCTCAAAGGTAACAGTTGTATTACTAGACCTTTTTTTCTGAAAGGATAAGACGGGATAAGGTAGCATTTCTGGGCCTCCACTGTCTCATTTCTAAAGTAGAGGATTTAGAATAATTATGGACATTTCTTCTAACGCTATGGCCCTGTAACTACTGTAACTACGATGATTAAGAGGACTAGAAGAAATGAAAGAAAACACCTACTTTTACTTCTTCGTAGCCCCCAAGCTGATTAACTTAGAAAATGTCTCTTGAAATTTCACTGAGTACAGCTGTTTCTGTTGACAAGAAATTGCTGTTGAACCTACCGAGACTGTCCACATTGCACTGTTCTTAAAAGCAACCATAATTAAATAGTGCTTTTGGTAAAGCTCATTAAGATAATCGTAAATTACATAAATTTAATTGGAAGTTATTATAAAAGCATTTATCCTTCATTTATATGATCCAATTACACTGGTGCTTAATTATTCTGTTGTCCTATATCTCTTTGTCTTATCTCTGTTAACTAGTCTGTGAGTCTGACACCTTGCTTTTATTTTCACAGTGCATAACACTGTGCAAGGTACATAGTATGTCCGTAATCATAACTATTAAAACGAACTTCCTTATTGGTTATACATCTATGCTAATAAGCTAAATAAACAAACGTTTTACACTGACAAAAACTAAATGTTGTATTTCCATGATAACATTATACCAGGGATTTCTTTCTTTTCTATGTAATTTTTCTGAATTTTCTGAAGTATTTACAATAGATATGTAGTACTTATATAATCAGTAAAAGACATTTTATACAGTATTTCTGGAAAATGTATATACAATACTATGGGAATGTATAAAAGTTAATGACAAAATAACCCAGCACTAAAAACTAAACAAGAAAGTAAAAAAAATAGCAAGAGAGTAGAATAAGTTAAATATTTTAGTATTTGAATAGGACAATTTTTAAATGTTCATAAACACTCAAAAAATAATCCATATATTTCTATAATTTTAAAGATTAACCCCATTAACTCCACGAACCAAATAAAATTATTACAGATATGCATAATCCAGGTGGTTACAAATAATGGATAATGAAATCAGTGGGATAATATTAAAGTTGTCAGGCCCAAGGGCAAAATAAATTATTTCAGTGAAAGGAAGCACATAGAATTGTGTAGGTTAAGGAAACTTGTTGATAAACTTTTCTGACCTTTATAGACAAAGAAAACAAAATTCATTTTCATATTTAACACTGAGTTTCTCAATCAGATTATGGTCAAATAAGTGTCAGTGTGATCAAAAGTGATGTGTGTCAATGGATTAGAAAAACTTATATTCAAAGTATAATTAAATATCAGTGAAGATGAATTCATCTTCATATGTCACCTTCCCAAACCAATAGTATGTATCAGTATTCTAAGGATAAGGTTCCCTAGAGTGGCTGAATGTCACAATTCCCCAGCTACTCAGAGACTTCCTGAGAGTCAATATTCTTCTAACTCACCATTCTTATCCCAAGAAAGTCGTAAGATGAAGGATGAAATGCTCAGACAGTGTTTAAAGGAAACTTCGGAGCCAGCCCTGTGATCAAAGCTTATTCCACTATTTTTCACTCACTTAGCAACTTAGATTATGATCTGTAGGGAAAAGAAAATAAAAGTCGGTGCACAGTGGAGTCCTGAAACAGGAGTGGGATTATTTGTGTCTTCCTTGCAACTCTGTCCCACACATAGAAAATCTTGACAGGCTGAAATTTAGAAGGAGAAAGATAAGTATATACATTTTTTATCCTTCTCACAAATTCTCCCTTCCGCTTTTGTGACTAAAAGAATGATCTATGTAAATCTTCATTTGTAACAGAAGTTGCTTTTATCTACTCACTCCAATTGGAAGTTAGATTCAAAACTAATTAATAGCATGGTACCATTTACATGTTTGACTCTCAGTAAATATTTACTGGATGAATGAATAAATAACACTTAGAGCAAACTATTCTAAGTTGTTATCATAACCATATAAATGTATTGTATATTAATATATATTGCTAAAGCCATCTTAGATGCTATATACAAGTATCAATGTTTGTTTGAAACAGCATTTTTAAATTTTGTTATTTTTAATTTTTGTGGGTACATAGTAAGTGTATATTAAACATATCACTTTTGATGTAAAAGACTGATTGAAATGCTATTTATAAACAACTGAGATCTTTTAAAAAATTGCATTTTTCAAAATATAATAAAAATAATTTCGTTGAAATACTAAGAATTTTTTTTTGCCATGTGAGTTTCATAAGTTATCCAAAAGCTACAAGAAATCATATTCCAAAATTTATGTACACAGTTCTCTACATATGGTAGCTTTCCTGAACGAGAACGTAGCAGAGCATGAAAAGGTCTATTTTATGAGTCAGAACCCGACTCCAGCCACTGCTGGTATATCAACTTCACTCCAGTTACTTGATAATACAAGGCCACCATGGTGCCAGTGGTCGTTTCATGCTCAGTGAGCCTCATGGGGCTGAGAGAGCAGTCTATTTTTCCAAATGTCATCTTCCAAGTTACCACTTACACTCTTAAGCTGGTTATATGAACAGTAAGTCAGCTGAATTTTGTAGTGTATTAAAACTTAGGAAAGTGGACATAAACAGGCTGTAACCTATTTATTGTAGTTGCCTTTATTTTTAAAAGCTTAATGAAACAGCCACCATTTATAATTTTTTTCTGAACAACCAAACAATCAAATCATTTGCTTTTGTAATGATTAGCCTTTGATTAAATGAAATAAAATCATACCGATTTCAAATGCATTTTTCCTCCTTTTACTGGTCAGTGCTATAGAGTACAGATACATAGGCTTTTGCCAAACATGAGCCTAATCATCAGCATTTTGGAAACTTTTGGCCAGACAATATTATTATGTAGATTAAATTGAAAGGACAATTGTATAAAACAACTATGTTTTGAAATGCACCATAATCTTAGGATTGCTTAAAAGGAGACACTATGTATGCTCTAGCCTTTGATCATATACCCTTTTATCATTTTGTGGCTATCAGTGTTATCTCTCTAAATTTAATGATCTGTATGAAATAAATGAAAATGTTTCCTATAGCATCCATTGGTATGAATTAAAAAAATGTTTTTTTATAAAGAATGACCCAGTAAAGGTCAAATATAATGAGAATATATTGTTATTGGTTCTTCTATGACATTATATGTTTCTTTTCTACAAATAAGAAGAGAAATACTTGGGGACATGCTATCAAATATCTTAAACAAAAGCAACCAACAGCATACATGTAAGTAGCTGAAAAAAAAGCAGAATAAAAAAATTAGAGTATAGTTGATACCTTATCTATTAATATATGATGTACATAAGAAAATATGTGTTTATTCTCTTTTAAACAATGAACCTCAAAAGGTAGACATGTTCCCAGTTTTCTCCAGTGGTCTTATGGTCACATAGGGTACAAGGAAAAGTTGATGAGACAAAAGAACATAAAAGTGAGAAGTAAAAAAAATAAAAAATAAAAAAGTTATACCATGGTAAGCAATTTTATACTCAATGACTTTGATTTAATTATATTAATTTGAGTACTTTTTCCTACTTAACATTCTTCTTTCAATCAACAATGACAAATTAAAAATCATAGTGGACAGAAGAGTTAATGGTCACCAAATATACAGGTAGGAGAAACCATCTCATAATACTTGCATTTTAAAATACTTGATTGTTTCAAAGCTCCAATTATAAAGATATTGTAGTTGTACTGAATAATCAATTACTGCATTAGTAAAATTTAAAGTTTTATCTCAATTTATTAATATGAAGCCAGTACTAAAATGCTAATTAAAATAATTTATAAAGTGCCTGAAACATAGAAAATAGATTTTAATTTAAAAATTCAGAGAGATAAAGGAAACCTCCAAGGAGAATTTTCTTTCCTCCCATCTTTATGATATGCTGATCATGGCAATATAATTCTAGTAGGACTAATTTAGCTAGTTCTGACTTTCGTTAGCAATCTAAACCCAGAATCAGCTTCACACAGCTAATTATAATTTTACATGCCAAAAATATTTAACCTGAAGATTTGGCCCACTAAAGTACTCAACATTCAATGAAATCCTAGATTGTCTAAGGCTAAGAAGTCTCGATAGTCCTAGATTGTCTAAGGCTAATTGCATATTGGCTAAGAAGCCAATATACAATTATAAACTAGTGTATAATTCAAACTACAATAATTCAAACTAGTCACTCATTACTAATAGGGGAACTCTAATAGCATCTAAGGAGGAATCAACAGCATAAATATATTTCCACATTGATCCTACTTTAATACAGCTGCCAAAGAGCAGAGCACAAATTCAGAGTCCCAATTTTGGCTTCACTATTAACTACAAGTGTTGCTGTTGGACAAGATTATCATGAACTTCAGTTTCCTTACCTGTGAAATACAAATACTAATAGCTATATTTTGGTGCCATTGCAAGTGTTACAAATCACTTATAGTATTTTTGCAAAGAGTGAACTGTTAAATCAATGTCAAATTTCATCACAATTTTATATACAGATAATATAAATAATACAATTTTATCATTACTCCAAATTAAATAATCTATGTATAGTAAAAAATTTTATGCTGTTTGTTTTAATAGATTTTTTTATCTTTTGAAAATTTATTTGAATATTAGGGAATATTACTTGGAACCTGAAGTCTTTAAAAATTCCTGATAGAGGGTAACAACTTATTTGATGATATATAACTGATTTTATTGGAAAAGAAATCTTTAAAATCATAAGATAACCTTGCAGAGATATAGGAAATCTAGATGATTATTCTAAGAAATAACTATCATGGATTAAATTAAAATTCCTCATCCAGGAATTAAGTAATGAAGGACAACTGTCTTATACTTCTTCCCCTTCTTTTTTTCTAGTCTTATACCTACTCTGTCTCTACATACATTTAAAAGACAGATGGCAGGAATCCATAGAACAAGAACCTGAGGTGTGCATCACAAAAGGCTGCCTATGAAGAAATCCAGATATATAAGCTTAGATATCTACATCTATATATCTTAGCAATGGCTTTTAGAGCCTTCTCTGATGTCATCCTGATTCATTAGTCAATATTACCACTTTAGCTTTTTTTAGGCAGAAACTACAAAATAAGTAGATACGGTCGTGGGGCAAACCCTGAGCATTATTTAAGTGGCATAAAATGCAAATTTCAAAGAAGTGAAGGTTGTCAGCTTATTTTATGTACTACCCTCCAACACAGGGCTCCTCTGTGTTCCAACTATTCAAAAAGTGAGAAATTTATTCATGGTGCATGAAACAGGCAGAACCCCACTGCTCCCCAAAAATGTCGAAATCCCTGAAGCCTGTTAGTTTGTTACTCCACATGGCAAAACAGACTTTGCAAATGTGATTATGAGACAAGAAACTTCAGAACAGTCCTTGAGAGAAGAAACTTCAGAACAGTTAGAGAGATACAATGTTTGACTTCAAAACATGAAGGAAGGGGGCCTCTGGCCAAGGAATGTCCTCTAGAAGCTGGAACATACAAGTGAATGGATTATCTCGTAGAATTTCTAGAAAGAAATATAGCCCTATCCACACCTTGATTTCAGACCACTGAGACCTCTGCTGGACTTCTACGTAACTGTAAGGCAATAAAATTGTGTCGTTTCAATCTACGAAATTTCCAGTAATTTTTTACAGCGGCAATAGTAAACTAATACAGTGTAAAACTGTCCTGAGCAGTCAGATAATTGGCAGCCTTGCCCCTTTACATCTAATGCCAGAAATATACTCCTTGGTTACTGCCACAACTGAAAAGTCCCTCCAGGTTTCCAAGTGCCCTCAGGTAGTAGAGTACTAGGCCTGGCTGAAAACCACTGCATGAATGGACAGTGACTTGTAATAAAAATTGATAATGATATGATTAAACTCAAAGGTAAACATTAAAATATTTTCATAAAACTTATAAACCTTTAATTCATTTCTAAACTTTATTTCCTATCATCAATAAAACTTCTGCATCAAAACCATTTCACACTATATTGTTTACATCTTTCAGTGAAATCTGTGGCAAGCAATTTTATTTTCAGCTTCCAGGACAATACAAACCCATTTATCATGGCAGCCATTAAGAAACCATTGCTAGAAGAGAATCCAATGGAGGCCCAAAGGAAGGAGAGATGTATTTTGACCCTAAAGAAATATGAACACTATTTTAAAAATATTTAAAAATAAATGTAGCATGATTAACATTAAAAGCCCAGACAATTTTGAATTGTGTTGATTCTTAATTTCATATACAAAATAAATAAATAAAAGATTTATTTCATTCTCCTAAGTAGTTGATCAAACAATTTTAAAATAGCTATTTTAAAATGCTATAACTAATATTTTAAAATATTAAATTATATATCATTTATATCTTACAAACATAGCCCATGTTAATTATAGTTATATAGTTTTTCAAACAGCAAGACTTTAGGTAATCTCTAAGAAGCAACATCAAATCTCAAAATAACATAGTGAGTGTTAACCACTCAGTTAAAAAATATGAGCTAAGAATGCTGGGGTGAATACACGAATTGTTTCTTGTTTTCTCCTTAAAATATTATCTTATAAACCAGTATGAAAGTGAAAGTTTAAAAATTACTCATATTTTACTGATGTTAAGTATGACAGATTTTAACATGTATTTAGAGTTTCAAATTTTCAAAAATTGTAAAACTTAACTTTTAATTAAATTTATGTAGTTTTTGGCAGTTTCCTTAGTTTACTAAAGTTTCAAGAATTCTGGACACCCTCCAGTAAACTAAGCAGAAAAAAATTAAAATGTTGTTACATGCTTTGTTTCAAACCTTGACATAAACAAAATACTTTATGTGATAATCTATTAAATATTTATTATTTTAACTATAAGTAATAAATACATCATCTCATAAAAATACATATGCTCCTCACTCTTCATAGGAATAGGCAACACGTTCTATTTTCTAAGTAATTTATTCTCTATTAATCAGATAGAAATAAAGATAACCTTATAACCACTTTGTCCTAAAAATAAATAGCACTTGATCTATACTTTGAAATATTCTTAATCAGCCTCAGGCAATAAATAACTCAGGAAACTAGCACTATAATTTTATTTATCTCCATGCTTATTATGCAGTCAGATGATTTTCATCACAAAGGTCTAATATACTTTCATCGTCACAGAAAAATATAAATGTCCTTTGAAATCAAACAGACCTTCCAAAGACATCAGTCAGTCCATTGTGAAAATATTACAGCTTTGTCACTTCACCCAAGAGATTTCTGTCAGTCGCCAATCTGGTGTCACTATAGAATTACAGCTACAGTACACTATCAATGCCTGCTGTGTCCTTTGGGAAACAAAGCTTTTTTGGTTGAACTTTATGATTTAGTCCCAAATGCAGAAGAACAAAGCTTTGAAAAGCATACAGAACAAAGTCTTATAACATTCTAAACAGACAAGATAGAATCTATTTGCAATTTTTTGGTGTATTATAGATTAAATTGAATATTAAACAAATTTGTTTAGCCCATAATTAGTATTAGCTATCTGTTTTGTTTGCTGCAATAAAATATACTGTTTCAGAATTTTCAAAAGTATGTTTCCATTTTTAATGTGCTTTTTGCTTTATTGCACAATTATCACTATCATGATGATTCCCTTTATAAAGATACTATAGGTAAAAGGAATAAACCTTTCCTCCTTTCTGTTCTTAAAAGCATAGTCCCAAAGATCACCTCTTAAGGCTGTGTTATTTCAAATTTTATGATAAAATATTAATGAAAAAATAAATATAATTTCCATTTTAAATGTCTTTTTTTCTATCACTTTGCTACTACAATTTCAATGATAAGGATAACCTAAGTTTAGAAAGAGTTACTTGGGTGAGAGTAATGCACATTTTTTTTCAAACAGAAGGTGTTATATGAGCATTCTACTATTTACAGGAAACATTTTTGCATGGAGAAGAACAATTCTTTTTCTTCTAGATATGGTCAGATATTATATATCTTGAATCCTGAATCATATTTTTTCTTTTCCATTATATTTCCCCCGGACTTAGTCTTTTCTAGTTCAGTCACTTAGAAAACCATATTGACTCGTGACCTCCAAAAGGGGCTTCTCATTAATGACTACATATTACTTGCAAGGTTAAGGGAAATAGGTCTGTTTTCTACTAGTCAATTAAACAAATCCAAAGAAAGAGACCAATCAGCACAGGACTATTTTGTTTCTATAGAACAGAGATGCTCCCTGATCCTTTTCTGCTAGTATTAAATCTCTGATAACATGCAAAAATGATATTTAAAGTAAAATATTTAGAATTAACATAAATTAGAGCATTGAGGAAAAATTATATGATTATTTGGTGATGAACACAAATTATGCTCATGTATACACAAACTATTTTCCTTTTAATTTATAAAAGAGTGACAGTTCTGTTCTATCTGAAATTATACATTTTATATACATTTATAGTATAGCCACAACTTTACTTCTATGTGAATAAATGCAAGAATTAAAGAATCTAATAAGCAAATTGCCTCATAAGCTTGAACACTTGTTTTTCTTTCTTCATTTGAATATTTAGTAAAGTTAAGGATAAGGGATTTTTATTGATTGTTTTATTTTATATTTAACCCTGACTAGTCACTATAAGATTTTGGGATTCAGAAGTTAAAAATGCCCTTAATGTTTAAAGTTCTGCTAATTTAGCAAAAATATAGAAAGTGTAATGAAAATCTTCAAAGGTATAATAGGATGCTGCATATTCAGAAAATACCATTTTGCCAGAGCATTTAAAATATCAGGAGGTGAGCAATTTTTCAGCATTTTAATAATTCTACTTTCAGTTGATTGAGATATCTGGGACTTGCTTTGAGTCAGTTTTCTCTGTCTGTAGATCTACATATTGATTTGCAACAAACATTGTGTGTATGGCTATGTGTGTGTACATATGTGTGTCTGTTACTTTACCACACAAATAGAACTTGCTGTAATAACTGGTGATCATCTGTGATGTGATTTTTATAGTGGCTCAAAGCCTTGCCTCCACAAAATAGATTTCCAAAGTAGCAGGTAAAATTCCTACCATTACAGAAATAAGTTATTTTGGAGTAAATCAATTCTAGTGTAACTTTAAGTCATGCGTGCTTTAATATATTCCAGTGGCACATTAGCAGAGATCAAGATCAAGATACAAGATTAATTATCTACACTGCACTCCCCAATCTGGCGGGTCACTAGCCACATGTGGCTATTCAGCACTTTGAATTTGGCCAGTTCTGGAAATGGAAAACACACCAGATTTCAAAGACACAAGATGAAAAATGGTCTGTAAACGATCCCATTTATTAATATATTACAGATATAATATTTTAGATGTATTGATTGGATAATTAAATTGATTTCAACTTTTTCTTGTTATTTTTTAATGTGGTTACTGGAAAATATAAAATTATATATATGGCTCATAGTGTGTTCTCATCGGGAAAATAGGTCTATACACTTGAAAAACTGATACAGCTTACAGAGAAAAGGACAATGAGTCAGAATAAGCACTTCAGAATATGCCTAAGAAACAATAAACTAACAAACAAAAAGAAAAATGACAACTTTGGGGCTTAGAAGGCACTGGCTGCAGGTCGTTCTATAAATATCTGGAGGTTTTTATTTCGTTTTTGTTATTTTAATAATATAGTAACTGAATGGATAAGTGGGAAACAGCATGAGACCGAGGAACAGGGACCTAGTCTCATCTCTGCATGCCTGTTAAGGAGCACCTGAGAAACTTTTAGAATATCCCTGCCTGAGGCCGGGCGCGGTGGCTCATGCTGGCAATCCCAGCACTTTGGGAGGCCGAGGCGGGCGGATCACCTGAGGTCGGGAGTTTGAGACCAGCCTGGCCAACATGGAGAAACCTCCTCTCTACTAAAAATACAAAAGTAGCCAGGCGTGGTGGTGCATGCCTGAAATCCCAGCTACTCGGGAGGCTGAGGCAGGAGAATTGCTTGAACCCCGGAGGCGGAGGCTGCAGTGAGCTGAGATCGCGCCATTGCGCTCCAGCCTGGGCAACAAGAGCCAAACTCCATCTTTAAAAAAAAAAAAAAAAAAAAAGAATATCCCTACCTGAGTCCTGTGCCCACAGATCCTAATTTAAATGGTCCAGGCTGGGACACTGAAGATTTTTAAAATATCTCCCTGCGTGTATAAAAGAGGTTTGAGCCAGAGTTTACCCGGGCATCAGAATAAGAGTGAGATACATATGTGCTTCATCTTATGAGCCAATGCTCTGACTCCCTGAACGCTGTTATTGAGGGTTTGGAAGATGCATTAGAATTTGGAAGAATCTAGTTCTGTGGTGGATTAGCAATATCTTCCATGGGATAATGGAGTGTGAAATAGTGTTAACTGTTTCAGGAATGTATCATCCGGGTCCACATATTCACGTATGTGATTTATATTTTTAACCGCATTAATGCCAGATCTAAACTGAAAATAATTTATAATTGATCACCACCCCTGATACCACCAAGGGCCCTTTAAAAGCCCTTCCTGGATTCCTTTCCTCCCAATCTGCATAAGTGACAACTTCTCATCATTCCAGGAGCTGCTTAAAATCATCTCCTTAGCAAGTGCTTGCCTAATGAACCAATGTGTAGCAGTCATAGAGTCACTTGACTACTTTGCCCTAATTCAAGACATTGCAGAGCTTGTTGCTAGAGATATCATCCTTCCTTATTTACTTAATTTGCATAAAGGGTCTCCACAACCAGAGGTAAGACTCATGATAAAATGTAAGTCTCTGGTTCACGGCTACATACCTCAAAAAGTACTGGCACAGTAGAAACACTGAATAAACATGTGTTTAAAAATAAATAGTACTTTTTAAGCTGGTATTGACTTTGACTCTGAATGTTTTATTTGGCAGGATGGTAACAGTTTTTTTTAAAGAAATCTTTTATTAAATAATAATCTTCTCTTAAAAAATCTTCTCTTAAAAAAAATTTGAATTGTTCCTAAATGAATTACACTTCCCAGGAAAGGAAAATCTTTACAAGGGTTTTCCTGATGTCAAACTCAAAGTATCTCAAATGTATTCAGATATTATGGATGCTGTAAGGATTTCAGGTGCTGATTTTTACTTTTTTTTCTTTGCTTTGAGACAAGGTCTCACTTGGTTGCCCAGCTCACTGCAGCTTCACTCTCCCAGGCCGAAGTGATCCTCCTATCTCAGCCTCCCAAGTAGCAGGGACTCTAGGTGCATATTACCACACTTGGCTATTTTTTTTTTCTCACTGTTCCCAGGCTAGTTTCAAACTCCTGAGTTCAAGTGATCCTCTGGCCTCGAACTCCCAAAGTGCTGATATTACAGGTATGAGACACCATGCCTGGTCCCTGATTTTTACTTCTGAAATCACAGACCTTCTAATATTTCTTCAAATGTTTGATTTTGAGCTACTTCACTCATGATTAAAAGTTTTATCAGAGAGTGGGCTAAGGCTATAGAGATTAAATCCAAATTAGACATTTTTGCATCTTCTTAAAAATACAAATAAGATGTAATGAGAAACAATGCTGAAACTGTATACAATCCGAAATTGTATATTACCTTAATCCTCATTACCATAATCGTTCTGTCGACAGGCAACCTACAAAATGGGAGAAAATTTTTGCAACCTACTCATCTGACAAAGGGCTAATATCCAGAATCTACAATGAACTCAAATTTACAAGAAACAAAGAAACAACCCCATCAAAAAGTGGGTGAAGGACATGAACAGACACTTTTCAAAAGAAGACATTTATACAGCCAAAAAACACATGAAAAAATGCTCATCATCACTGGCCATCAGAGAAATGCAAATCAAAACCACAATGAGATACCATCTCACACCAGTTAGAATGGTGATCATTAAAAAGTCAGGAAACAACAGGTGTTGGAGAGGATGTGGAGAAATAGGAACACTTTTACACTGTTGGAGGGACTGCAAAGTAGTTCAACCATTGTGGAAGTCAGTGTGGCGATTCCTCAGGGATCTAGAACTAGAAATACCATTTGACCCAGCCATCCCATTACTGGGTATATACCCAAAGGATTATAAATCATGCTGCTATAAAGACACATGCACAGGTATGTTTATTGCGGCACTATTCACAATAGCAAAGACTTGGAACCAACCCAAATGTCCAACAACAATAGACTGGATTAAGAAAATGTGGCACATATACACCATGGAATACTATGCAGCCATAAAAAATGATGAGTTCATGTCCTTTGTAGGGACATGGATGAAGCTGGAAATCATCATTCTCAGTAAACTCTCACAAGGACAAAAAACCAAACACCGCATGTTCTCACTCATAGGTGGGAATTGAACAATGAGAATACATGGACACAGAGAATTGAACCATGAGAACACATGGACACAGGAAGGGGAACATCACACTCCCGGGACTATTGTGGGGTGGGGGGAGCGGGGAGGGATAGCATTAGGAGATATACCTAATGCTAAATGACGAGTTAATGGGTGCAGCACACCAACATGGCACATGTACACATATGTAACAAACCTGCACATTGTGCACATGTACCCTAAACCTTAAAGTATAATGATAATAAAAATAAATAAATACATTAATTAATTAATAAACTCCTACTCACTCTTTCTAAATCTTGGAAGTCTTTGGAGCATAACCAAAATCTTAAGTCGCATATAAAATATAACTTTGGGTAAGGAATGAGGAGAAAAATGTATTATACTATGACTTTGAGTTTAAAAAGTCCATTTTCAAATGTCTTATCTTTAAAATATATCTAATTTGGTTAAAATACGTAAAATATCTGTTTACAGAACTTTTAGAAAGACAAACTGTATTATGTTAATGAAATACTATATAGCTGTGAATGATTCCTCCTAAGACGTGACTTTCCTCTATCTTCTTTGGAACTACTGTTTAATACATTTAAAAGAGATGTGGTAAATGTTAGGAGACATTTGAGGAGAGGTGAATCAAACTCTCACCAATGAATGGTTTGAGATGTTATTAGACTGGATCATCACTGGAAGAAAGCAATTGCTGTGATAAAATGCTTTTGAAAGATGCAAAAATATTAGGAGATATCAGGAAAAATATTTACAGAGTGAAGTATTAAATGTGATTGTATATGTATAAAGTACATTTATATGTTTTCTAAAGCAGTACATCTAAAAATGTATTCCATAAGTTCTGCTACTTCAAAGGCTATTTGGTTACACTATGGACTTCTACATGCCTTTTTACATTGGTGTAGGTTTCTATGTTGGCTGGATCCTTAGTTTCATCCCACAATTGCATGCTGTATTTTTTAAATTCACTCTTTAATATAGGCCAAATAGCTTAAAATAACACTGCAAGCTCTTTATTACACGGTCTTTCAGCTGCATTTCATGCCATCAGGGTGTTTCACTTTCCAAAAGGAAGAGATTTAAAGCCATAAAAATTTTATTACTGTTGATAAATAATTCTTACTAAAAATAAACTATAGTTAGATTGTCTCCCTAACATAGTCTGCCTATATGTGCAAAAGAGGAAAGGGTAGAAGTATAAAGGGAATAAAATCGTCCAAAGGAATCTCTATCTAAGAGTATTAATTTAGTATTTAAAAACATTGCCATATGTCATATCTTCTACTCCCAGCAACCCCATAGATAATTAAAAAATAAATAAATGTGTTCCAGTTCTTGAAAGACTTAGAGTCCTCCCATGGAAACAATTCAGGAACGAAACAGAGTCAATACTGAGCTGTCAATTACATATTTTTCCAAGTAACATATTTTTAAAAGGAAAATTACAGAATTCGAATTAATATAATACATTTGTTTAAAAATACAAACCCAATAACATATATTTATGGCTATTCTTTAAGTGAATCCATAAAACTGCCCAACTTTAATGTCACCTGCCTTATATGCCTTGAGGCTTATCTGGTTTTAGAAGAGTAATAAATTGGTGATTCACTGCCTGGTTGGATTTTAACCAGAGAGACGAAAGTATCAAAGAGAATGCCCCACAATAAAGCACTTTAATGTGATAATTGAACTACTAGATAAGATAGATGAAGTGATTATTGACTATGAGAAACTTTCCATTCTGTAGAAAATGACTTTGGATAAGAGGCCTCCAGAGTTACAGAGGGGTTACGTTTGGGTTCTTTAATGGTGAGAATAAAAGGACACTAGGAGCCTACTACAGTACATGGAGCATAAGTGAACAAATAAAACTGCTCATTTCTCCCCCCTAAAATTTGAAATGCTTATCATTAAAAATTAATTAAAGGTGAAAAAGATACTGTAAACATATGTATTTATGTGCAATTCTGTCAAATAGAATTATGAAAGGACAATCAAATGTTTTTATATAAACTACTCGGAAGTATCAAAAATTTCAGGTTAAAAAGGGTTTCCTCCCAAAATGCCTAAATGCATTCTAAAGTAAACATATTATCTATGGAAACAACAACCTACTTTTTCACACCATAAACATGTTAGTGATAATGCTGTAATATACTTTAAAGTTATCATAGAAATAATGGAAAGTACAGTTTTTCTAAAAATAAGACAAAACCAATGAGTTCACAATTTCTCACAGAAAAACGTAGCTTAAATAAAATTATACTATCATTTTAAGAGCAAACAAAATTAGCAGTTTCTCTGTTACATTTCCACCCTGAGCACCCCTAAAAGTGCTTTCTTTGTCACAGAATTTACAATCTGTGAATTGAACTCTAATTCCCTATTTCTTGTTGCCAAAGGATTTTGGATTTCTCTCTATCCTACTCAATCTCTCTAACAAGGGAAACCAGGAACAACACCTCGGACCTTCTGAGGTGTATAATTTAGATTCTCATATAGCAAAGAAGGCATGATGGACTAAATGGTCTCTGAAATTTTACGAATAAAGTCAAGAGAATTTGATTAAGCAGTCTTTTGATTTACCTCTCACCAGCTGCAGAGATTATTTAAACCAATGTCCTTAGTGCTCTAATTTCCACCTTCTCAACCAGAATCAGCTTATTTACTTCTTTGAATTAATTAACCTTCTTGCTGCTAAGACTCATCTGTTACGGTATAGAAAGAGCTTGGGTTTAAAATGTAAACAGATCGTAATTTAAATCATGTCTTGGTTACTTACTAACTATACCCTTTGATCATAACTATATATTCTGTGCCTTAATTTTTGCCATCTGAAATTATAATAATACAGACTACAGTTAGAAGATGACAAAATAAATATGTGAGAGTTTCTGTGGTTGATACATACTAAGGATACCAAATAAACATTTTCTAACTGAATGAACTCCACCTTATTCAAGGATATTTACTTCTAACCAGGGCTTAGAGAATGAATCTCAGTTTCTGACAGTGAAATCTTAAGCAACAAAAACTGGATGTGTACAAAATGTGTACAAAATTTTCTGGCATAAGGTAAGTTTCTTCAAATCTTCTGCATCACTTTACCTGCTCTTAAGGCTAAATGTGGCTGTCTCCCACTCTCTGGGACTATTAAAGTCGGTTTTGCCTGGAGTTTCCACATCTAACAATTTTTTTCAGTAATTAGGCATCTTCTTGATCATATACACGTCTTGAAAAGCACAGTCAAGGAGGGAAATTAAAATTAATTGAGAATTATGACCATAATGGCAAAATAGCATTTAATGAAAATGAGTTACATTCATTGGCTGAGGCCATAATGAGATTATTTTCCCAAAGCAGAGTCTTGAAGAAAAATGAATAACTAATTTGGGGGCAAAAAGTCTTAAGGAGAATATACATGTATCTCTAAAACCAAACATCATAACTTAATTCACTATAGATAGTGGTTTATTTTTTCTGCAGAATCACTCCAGAAATCAATAGAATTTCATAGCAAACACTCTCAGGGGAAGAAAAAGCTTTACAATTACAATTTTAATATTTATCTTCCTCTTAAAAGAAATACAATGCATGTGATCATGGCTTAAATGAAATGCAGCAGGTTGCTTCAAAGCATGTTCATGGCATTATGCTTAATGTATCCTTGTTTGTTTCTTGAAAAGGGTATACATAGGTCCTCACAGGAAGTAAAGCATAGAATTTGAATACTATACTAAATTCTTTCCAGCCTTAAATTTAGATCACGCTATAGTGCAGTCCCTTAAAATTATATCTGTAAATAATTTTATGAAAGTTTCAAACTGTAAAAATGTTTCATTTTGTTTGTAACATTTTCATTGGTCCATTCCACACTTACAAATGACATCTCACCTTTCTTTTTTACACCATATATTACTAAAAAGAACATAACATCTATGGGCAATATGCTGCAGGAATACTTTTTTTTTTTGTCTTTTGTTTTGAGACAGTGTCTCACTGTGTTGCCCAGGCTGGAGTGTAGTGACACAATCTTGGCTCACTGCAACCTCTGTCTCCCAGGTTCAAGCAATTCTCCTGCGACAGCCCCCTGATGCGTAGCTGGGATCACAGGCACCCACCACCACGCCCAGCTAATTTTGTATTTTTAGCAGAGATGGAGTTTTACCATGTTGGTCAGGCCGGTCTCGAACTCCTGACCTCGTGATCCTCCCGCCTCAGCCTCCCAAAGTGTTGGGATAACAGGCGTGAGCCACCGCATCTGGCCAGGAATACTTTTATTTTTTAAAGTGGGTAATTACAATTGAACTTGAATGCAAAAAACAAAGAATTGGCTCACAAACTAAAGTCCTGAGCACCTAAATGCTTATGACAGTGATCCTACATAATGCAAGGAATTCGGCATTTGGGATATGAATGAATATGTATATTTTAGAAACTTCTCAAAATATTTCCCTAAACTTGGTTCATAGACCACCTTCATCAGAATCATGAAGGCTGATTTCTTGTCCCCAAGTACAATCCACTAGATCAGATTCTCTAGGCATGGATCTTAGATGTCTGCATTTTAAACAAGCTGCTTGAGTAAATCGCTTACTTCGAAATGCCTGTTTATAGACAGAGACAACAGACCCAATTAGTCCAGCAGTGGATGGGAACCTCATGAACACAAACTAGATGACACTTAAAACTTCTCACCCTAGGCCCGAGGCCCTGCAGGATGCAGTCTCTTTGCATCTCTCCAGCTTTCCCCAGCCCGTGCTCCCCATTTTCTGCTGCACATGCTTGGGCCACACTTGCCAGCCTCCTTCACAAGCCTAAATTCTGATTAACCTAAAGCCCAAAGGACGCCCTCTACCACCTCCTTTCCTGACAATGGCCAGAACTTGATCTCATACCCTTGTCCCTCGCTCCTCCCCACAACCCCCCCACCCCGGCTAACATGCGTGTTCATATGACTTCTTTGTTAACAAACATCTTTACTTACATATAATTTACATATAATGAACTGCAACTACTGAAAGTGATTCACAGGTTTAGATTTCTGTCACCCTGGAAAGAAACCTCCTTCACATTAAGGTCACTTCACATCCTACTTTCCCCTCCCTAGCCCTATGTGGCCAAGAATCTCCTCTCCCCTGTGCTTGTTTTGTATGTTTATATGAATGCCAGCTGTGTAGATGTCCATCATGGCACTTGCAGCTGTGTTGCAACTATCTACTTATACATCTCCCTCTCTAACCAGACTTACAGAAACTCAGCTTCCAGGGTCTCGGATTGTGCCTGACACTTGAAGAATAATCAAGAAATACTGGATTAATTAATAAATATCTCTTTTTCCTCCTTTTCACAGGCAAGGAGGGGCAGAACTTGCATGTGAAAAGGAGGAAATGCAGTAGAGAAGACTGTGCTTTACCTAAACTGGGGGTGGGGAGTTAAGTTCCGACAGGACGAAAGGAACTGGATGGACCAAGAAGTCAAAATTAAATACTTTCCAAGGTAGCACTGATCTGTAAAATTTGCCATCAGCAGTGTTTAATGAGAGCAACTGTCCATGAGATTTCCTGTGATACATAAGCACTGCTTCTACATGTCAGAGAAAACTACTCATTTTTTGCTCTTGTCCTTTACCTCCTTTCCGAGCACCTCTTGCAGCCCCTGTACTCTTCCTTGGTGCAGGGTCAACGGGTTGCCCAAAGTTTTCTTCTGCCAGGTATGCTAATTTCGAAAAGAAATACTCCTTTCCTCTAGTCTTACTCAAAATTTCTACTGCCTGAGAGCTATTTACATCACAGTGAAGTGATTCTGAACACATTAATCAATAGGCAGAATTGGTTAAAAGATTAGGCAAGTATCCGTCATTTAATTAAAATACAATAGCACATACTCTTGAAGAATCCTCAGAGTGAAGCAGGTAAATCATTAAATCGCCCAAAATACCACGGGGGTCGGGGGGGGGAACGAGGGATGGGCGAGGGACAGTTACTGTTAACATTTTTCTGAACATACTTTATGGCAGCTCTCTCTGATGACATATACATGTATGTATGTGTGTGCATGTGTGTGCATGTGTGTGTGGACGTGTGTGTGTGTGTATACTTACTTTTGCGATCCATTGTAGAGAGTTTTTCATTTCCGTGAATACAAATCAACAGCATCCATGGATGGCTGCATGGCATTCTACTATTGAACATTACATGATTCATCTCTAAACGATCTCTTATTCCTGGACATTTAGGTTATTTTACTTTTTCTCCGGGTAGTATAAACAATTCTAAAAAGACTATGCACATTTTTCTTTGCACAATTAGTTTTCTTATTAAAACAGATGTTTATAAAGAAAATTTCTGTAACAGAGAATATCCAGGTTTTATGTTTTCATCAATACGGTAAAACTACCCTGCAGAAAGACTGCATACCTTTATGCTCTGATCAACAGTGTATATGTGTCTATTTCCCTACACACAGGAAACAATTGCATTTTCATAATATTTTCAGATTTTACAATAAGCATAAAGCAAATCATGGCCTTCTGACACTGGTCTGTCATACTGGAAAATCAGCATTTTATTAACCTTTTTTTACAAGTGATGACTGCAAAACAACTTCTGAAGCTTTCATCATCCTTGACCATCTCTCTATCTCTGACCTCTATCCTTCCCCAAATCCATGCCCCACTTTAGTTCCTTAAACTGGAGTCATGGAGGCTGTGGAGAACACACATTCCCTAACAATCAAAAGTATAGAAATTGTAATGGTCTATTTTTTAAGCAAAATAGAAATACAATATTCATATTTTATTTGTATTTCTTCAGTTACTAGGAACTTTAAGTATATATTTATTGATCCTTTGTATTTCTTTTCTGAAGTCCTGTATCTATTTGCCTTATAAGAATATTTACCTTGGTTGTTAAGGTAGTTTTTCCATCGATATTAAGAATCTTTGTTATCACATATTAACATTCTATATATACGTAGACATATTTATTTCTAGACCCTCTATTCTTTCCATTATCTTATTATCTTAATTAATATAAATTTATAATGAATCTCAATATCTATTAGGGCATAACCCCTCTTCCAATATTGCCTGATGGTACTTTTCTTGTTTTATATATTTTTTTCAGAAGTACTTTAAAATCACTTGACAAATTAAAAATCCTAATAGGTTTTTGCTTGAATTTACATTGAATGCATAAATTAAGTTTTAGTGATTTCATATCATTAATGTTTTAAACTTCCTCACTGTAGCAGTAGATGTATTAGTAGAAACGGTCAAATAATTAGCAAATGGTAACTAAATGTTGAGTATGTATAAGATGATTTCCAAACACTTAAGATCATGTCTTTTATCCATCAGGAAAACCTTGTAAATGGGATATTTTTTAGTATTGTCATTACTTTGTAGATAGGAAAACTGAGCTACAGAATATTTGGAAAACTTGATAAATGGTCAAATAATCAATAGACTAGAGCTAGAATTCCACTCAAGCATTTTGAAAAGAGATCCCCTATAATGATAACTCTGCATTGAGATACATCCTTCCATTAAAGTATTAATGCTTTACAAATTTAAAAAAAAAAAAAACACTTTTTAACCCAGGGCCTGTACAGGTCTTGTTGAATTTGTATCTACACTTTTTATGTTTTCAGCTGCAGTTTTTAATTACTAGATTTCCTTATATTTTCAAAAATTTTGGCATCATAAATACTATCAATAATTTGTTTTGTAAACATCTAATGTACTGAATGCTAATTGTTTCTGAACATATTTTGGTCACTTCAGGTTTTTAAAAATAAATAATATTGTATTCTTATTTCCAATTTTTATACCTCTGTTTTTTTTATTTTCTAATTCCTTTGCCCAATAATTCAATAAAAATAAAGTTTTTATTAAAAATAGACATTAAAGTTAACTAAATGCCTTTTTTTTTTAGATGGATTCTCACTCTGTTGCCAACCTAGAGTGCAGTGGCACGATCTTGGCTCACTGCACTCTCCGCCTCCCGGGTTCACGTGATTCTCCTGCCTCAGCCTCCCAAGTAGCTGGGACTACAGGCAGTTGCCACCACCCACGGCTAATTTTTGCATTTTTAATAGAGATGGGGTTTCACTATGTTGACCAGGCTGGTTTTGAACTCCTGACCTCATGAACCTTCCGCCTGGACCTCCCAAAGTGCTGGAATTACAGGCCTGAGCCACCGTGCTGGACACTAAATGCCTTTTTCAATAATCATATCAATTTTTCCAATTTTAGTATCATTGATCATATTGATTTATAAAATTAATTAGGATAATTTTCTTCTCTCTTTGTAACCTCCAGCACTTAAAATGGCATAGGCTTCTTGACCATAGAAGAAATTCAAGAATAAAATTTTCTAGCCATAGTACTTTTTATTTTTAGGATAGCTCAAAAGCTATTTTCCTACTGGAAAACTTACAGATTTAATCACTTACTGAGACAATTCTTCTAACTTATAGCCCCTGAAATATTATTATTTGATGTATACTTTCTTGCTGTCATTTCCAATTCTATTTGTTTTCATAATTTTTGATCAAGCAAGTGTTCTGTATTTTATTTATTGATTTCAAGTAAGAGGTTTCTGAATTTATTTTCAAATTCTGCTTTCCCTCCTAGTTCATTATGTTTTTATATGTACTAAATCATTCATTCTAATTGCGTGAATTTTGTTGTGTTGATATTTGTCAGATTTTTAAGTAATTCATCTATTTTATTTTTATTTAGTAGTTATTAAGATATTAATTTCCTTTATATTATGGTTTTATATACAATCATAGATTCCACATGTAGCATATTTTTACTATTTTCTATATAATCTGGAATTATAGTTTTAGTTTCTTCTTTTTGCATATGTTATTTCTCAATTTGCTACATTATTTTTATACCAGAGACTAGTCTATCATTAAAAATTTGTCATGATTTACTGAGTTTCTGTGTGTGAATGTGTGTTTGGCTAAGCATATGGTAACATAAACAGTATATATAGTTTTCTTGTCAATACACTTTGCTTCTTTGCTTGTATAGTACAGAGCTTGCTCACCTCTTGAATGATACTTATTAGTTATATCAGTACAATCATTCTTGCCACAATTTAATTCTTGTGTATTAGTTTTTCACAAATTAGCTAAACTCTTCATGTTTCTCTCACTTTTTTGCTGTATATTTATCAATTTTGTTACATATTTTAATTGTATATAATAAATTAAGATGATATTAGACAGAGACTGACATTTTTTGTTGAGGTTTTGTAGGGAGAATTTCAGAGTATCATCAAAAACTATTCTCCCCCATTTCCACTTACTTTCCAAGAAGTATATAAAATTTTGTGTTTGCATCCAAATAAAATCTACAGCTATGAAAATAGTTAAAATAAAGTCATTAAAAATTCAGCAAAAGAGCAACGAATATTTTAAACCATAAATCACATATTGGGAAGTGTGAGATGTGTCTTGAATTAATGTGCGCTTTTTATCATAACAGTATCCTTGAAATCTGCATCATGGTGTGATAATCAAGTCAGAGTATATCAAATTGAGTTTCTCATACTTTAGTATTTAAACTGTAAAAACGGGAGTCTAAGAAATAATTTATATTCAATTTTCTTTTTTACAGTGCTATGATTTCAAAGGTTACATGACTAATGTTAGTTTCCAACATTGTTCTGCAAAGAATAAAAGCTTTGTGCTAACTAAAGAATATTTAAAGTTCACTAAACTCAAGATATACATACCAATTTCTGGTCCCCACCCACCCACCCAATTTAAATAACTGCATCTATTGAGAAAGAATGGGACAAGAATGAAAATAAAGAGAGCACCATTTTCATATGCCAGAAACTGTGCCGGAATTGCCCTGTTCTAAGTAAGAGCCAATAAGAGGTTATTTAAATTTAAGTTAATTAAAATTAAAGATATTCCAAGTGGAAACTATGTGGCTAGTGGCTATTGTTTTGAATAGCATAGGGAGAGGACAATCTCAGAATCACAGAAAGTTCTTTTGGACAGCACTGAGGGCAGTTATTTTTCTTCCCAAGAATAATGAAAAATAATTTCTTTTTATTCATTGTTTCAAATGGGACAACTGAAGTTCAGAAGAAAAAATAAACAGTATATTCAAGTTTAGAATATTAGTAACTGGTGAACCAATGACTTCATGTCAGTTCAGTTTGGTTTCTGAGCCTCTGCTTTTTCCACTTAATATGTAGAATTGACTGACGGAAAGAAATCCTTAACATTAGGAATAGTTCATGGAAGGCTCCTCCCTGAGCTGAACACAGCCTCAAAAATCTCACCAGAGGTAGCACTGACACAACTGGTCCCTGGAATATTTATCCTTGTCCTTTCTGTTTTACTTGTCTTACACTAGATTCTCTGAATTGTGCTGAGTTCTTACTAGTGTGTACATTTTTGAATTAAATTCTCATTGCAACTCAGGTTTCTCCATTACCTCTTATCTCTAGCAAAAATTTAGCAACTGTGCCAAATAGTATATTTATATTTTATACTACCTACTGAGACATCTTCTGCAGGTGACACAGTCTAAATGTCATGTCCAAACTTAACCCTTTACGTTCTACCAACATTGTCCTTTTCCACATTTGTGGATTGAATAACATCTCCCAAAAAGATACACCTAAACCCTACCCCCCAGTACTTATAAATATGAATTTATTGTTAAAAAATAATTTTTGCAGATAATGAAGGATCCTGGGATGAGATCATCTTGGATTCAAGGTGAGCAGTAAATCCAATGACCTATGTCCTGAGAAGCATAAGAAGAGGGAGGTTTGAAGCACACAGGTAACGATCAGAAAATACAGAAGTGAAGGTCAAATGGAGATGGAGGCAGAGATTGGAGTGATGTGAGTACAGCCCAGGAACAGGAAGGATTCAGGACCACTACCAGAAGCTAGGAGGGAGGGACGGAACAGAATGTCTCTCAGAGCTTCTGGGAAGAACCAAACTGCCGGCACCTTGATTTTGGACTTCTGGCTTCCAGAACCGTGAGACAATACTTTTCCGTTTTTGTAAGCCACCCAGTTAGTGTAATTTGTTTCGGCAGCTTGAGGGAACTCACAAAGCCACCATCCCTGTCAGTACAACTTCTTTTCAGTGCTTTGATCTCTTCAAAGCAGTTACTGTTTCTTCCTCATCTCCCAAAGATATAATCAAGAATTTATTGTGATTAAATTCCCAATTAACGCAAACAACTAAATGCGATCTGGGTGAACACCTGAAGAAAAATGTCAAAAATACATGTTAGGTTATGGGAAAATGATTTTGCCTGTTAAAATTCGGCTGACTGGCTGGGTCTAGACCCACACTACTTCCTTTTTTAAAGTTCTGAACAGGTGCTGAGGCACTAGAAGCCTAAGGAGACTGAATGACATAAGATGTGTGAAAGTGTACTGTTGATCAAACAATGCTACAGGAGGAAAATAGCTTCATCTAACTGACAAATAAAGGAGTGTTTCATTTAATGAGACATATAGGTAATGATATGCAAATTATTATCGTGCATGGTGATAAGAAAAAAGACAAAGAATATAAAAATTTACATTTTATTATTTATATGGCCAAACCAAATTATTTTAGATGGCCTTACCTTATATTTCTCTGGCATCTGCAAAACCGAAGTTTACCAATTTTCCATATCCTCAATCTTTTAGTGGTTCTTGCATATAGAAACTATTTAGAAAGACTCTCACAAAGTCAAACATTGTGTTTTAAACTGCCCCAAATTCCGTAATTCTATAAAAGGTAGCTGTTTTCCACCTCAGGTCTAGTGCTGGTAAATAGAGTTATTTACAAAGATCATATTCACCTAGGGGCTCACTAAAAATAAAAATGTGGATTGATCAACTTAAGGACAGAATGCTGTAAGTGAAAAGCCAGGATGGAAGTGAAATCTCAGCCAGGGGAAGTAAAAGGAGCAACCTCACTAATTAATGGTAAGGGTGATCAAAGAAAGAGAAAGGGAGGACTTGACCTTTCTTCTGGTAGAGTACAGACGGTACGGGCCAGCCAGGTGTTGGCTTCAGAGCCAAGGGAGCTCCTGACCCAGACACAAGACATCTCCTTAGTAAAAGACTTCAAGACTTAAATAAAGAAAAGAACATATTGCCCAAAACTCATCTACAAATAATTGTAATAAATAGTACCACATCATTTCCTCGTGGGGATTGGGATAAGAGATCAAAGCATATTCAGTCCCAGAAAATGAAGCAGGGGCGTTAAAAAACATAATTGTAATTTGAAAGAGCAAGCTTCTTCAGGTTTGCTAGGAAGAAAACAGTATCTTCACCTGTTGAGAGGAAAATGATCAGAAGGCCTGACAGGCCTTGACCATTTAATTTGCAAACTAACCTGTTACCATTTTTTGTTTATTTTTCTTGAGATGTGGTCATCAATAACAGGTAGTAGATGCAAAGGGAACCACTTAAAATCACTTTAGCCTAATTAAAATTTATGCTATCCCCCAGTCTCTAGGTTTCTCCAGTTAAGAAAGGTCATGTTTTGGGGGTGGGGGGAAATACTGGATAAAAGAAAAAGAGAGAAAGAAGAACAGAAAAAAGGACTAAAGTTTAACATCAAATGACATATGTGCCTAAGACTCTCCATAGCATACCGATCCATTCTTACCTGAGACTTCTATTATATACATTAGAGACTTTTCACTGTTTGCTGACAAGAGAATACAGACGATCAGAATTATCACACCTTGACTGATAGGAAATTTGCTGCCGAAGGTTTGCAGCTAATTTTCTAGTCTAAATTGAAGGTTTTTATTCTACTAATTTAAGCCTACAATTAAAAAATTATTTTAAAAGCAAAAACTTCTAGAAAGAGCATTTTTTACAGACCTGGAGAGAGAGTGGCACTGAAAGAGGAAAGGTTATCTTTGATAATCTAGCCCGGGATAACCAGATTCAGGTGGGGCCAAAATAACTGGATTTAAAACAACAAACAAGGACTAATGTAATTCATAAGTTAATTCAATAGGGACGTGTTAAGTACCTGTAAACTTTATTTAGAGAAACAACCAAACTGGCCAGGCACGGTGGCTCACGCCTGTAATCCCAGCAGTTTTGGGAGGCCGAGGCGGGTGGATCACCTGAGGTCAGGAGTTTGAGACCAGCCTGGCCAACATGGTGAAACTCTGTCTCTACTAAAATTACAAAAATTAGCTGGGTATGGTGGCAAACACCTGTAATCCTAGCTACTCGGGAGGCTGAGGCAGAAGAATAGCTTGAACCCAGGAGGCGGAAGTTGCAGTGAGCTGAAACCGCACCACTGCACTCCAGCCTGGGTGACGGAGTGAGACTTGTCTCAAAAACAAAACCAAACAAAAAAACGCAACCAAAAAAAAAGAAAATTTTCTTTTGTTTGTTTTCTGTAAACTAAAGTGATTGGAAATATTTTTAAAACTAAGTGAGAAAACAGTGACACACATTTGAACATATTTAAACATACCTAAGATATATATTGAAATACTGGCCTATAGTATACATTAATAGAATTTGTGTAAGTTTGTGCAAGAATTAATGTACACAGATGTACATACACATGCGTGTATCTATTATTTCTGCAGTGGAAATAAAATAATAGAGAAATAGCTGCAGATATACTTGACACTATTTGCCTATATTTTAAAATATTATGCAGAGAGCAATGAAATTCTTTAACTGAAGAAAACTAAAACTTTGTTAGAATTTGAACATCAGTCCAAATAACTGGTGTTTTATTAAATCAATCTGCAAGAAAATTGATCTAAGAAAATCTTGCAACCTTACAATTAATTGGCAGCGAGTGAGTTAATGCTGATAAATCATGAAAATCTATAAACATGTTTTTATTCCTATACACTACTTTATTTTCTTCTAAAATCAGAAGTAGAGTTATAATGATAAAATATCAGTGTTGGTAATATTCTCTAAGTATTGTTACAAATTCCTTGGTTTATAAGTGAGGAAATTGGGGCTAAGAGATATGCAATAACCCATGCAAGATCACACAGCTTTGAATGAAAGCCAAATCTCAGATTAGGCAGCATGCAGTGTTATATCTATAATACTAGAATATCAGAAATAATTTTTTCAAGCAATGATTCCCCAAGAGTGAACCACAACAGTATGGAGGGTCCAATTATTCAAGAAAATACTTATGAAAGCTGTTATCTCAATTATATTAAAAATAAAAAATATCCAGGCATACGCTAATGTAATTTAACTTTTTAAAACTTTTCCTAAATAAATATTTTTGGATGTCAACAAAGATACAAACAATAGTAAAATTTTTCATTTAGCTTTCTTTCTAATATGAACAATTTAAACAACTGAAATATCCAACCGTAACAAATTGTTAAATAATTTCTGCTAGATCCATAGAATGAAATAACATGTGACTATGCAAATGATGTTGTAGTGAAAGATTTAATGGCTTCAGAATTTTAATTTTAAAAAATGTTATGCAAAATGTTATGATAAATATAGCATAATCGACATACATAAAATATATATATAATATACCACAATATCACTCACATTTATCTTATAGAATTGTGTTTTGTATTGTATTTTGCATTTGTAGCTTGTATTTTAATGCATTATTATACTTAAGAACCATTTCAGAAGTCAGAAAAGAAATGCTGAAATTGTGATTTCATCATAATCATATGATGGAATACTGAACAATGGTTATAATGAATGAACTAGTTCTAAATGTACGAACAAAGAAAAAATTTTAAAATCATGAAGAGCAGAAAAGCAAACTGTAAAACGATACACAGAGTGAATGTATAATGAATGTTAAAATGTGACTTCTCTTCTAAATTGATCTTTAAAATTTCATTTAATAAATATTATAAAGACTATAGTTTTAATATTGAATATTGGTTCTGTGGGGGCAAATAATTAAAAGCTCTAATAAATACTACAATATAAATATTTTTGAAGCATCTTCTGACCATGTTACTTATCCCAAATTTTTATTCCTTTTTTGTTCCCTCAACTAATTTTTTTTAATTTTCATGCTATTTTAATAAAAAGAGTATTAAACCAAAAGAGTAAGTATTCCTGTACTCCATGTTTTGTCTTTGTAGTCTTCAAAATAAACATTCTCATTAGTGACATGAAGGTTTCTCTCAGAGGTCGCTGATGAACAGGTCTCAGGTTTGGCACTATTTTGGTGACCTTGGTCTTACAGGTTTGGTTTACAGTATGTGTCAGTGTTGCAGATCTAATTAGATTTGAGGATGATGACTCACACTAACATTCACAAGGAAATGAAATGTATAACCTATTATGCCAATTTATTAATTTGTAATCAAAATCAAATAGGAGCCTGGAGCTCTTGCAGAAGCACCCTGAACACCTTACTTCACTAAAGAAAACGGGCAAGAGTAAACAGATTATCTGAAGGTGGCTTGGTGAGCATGAATTAGAATACATTATTCTATTTATATGATATACTCCTAATGCCATCAGACCATGCAGGTCTGCAGCATCAAGTATTCAGAAAGCTAGCAACTACTTTCTTTCTCGGAGGGCACCCATGTGAGTATTATCAAACATTGCCCTTCAGATTCTGGTTCAGTTTGCATGTTTTCCATACACAATTAGAAACATTTATCTCATAGACATTGTTAAGACTGTCAGTATGATTGGAGCTGCTGCCTTGGGAATAGATTCTATCCTTTTTGATAGAGATTCTTTTTCTCACAGATCTATAGATTTGGTCTCATATTACGTATGAGGGGTCTTCTGATCCATTATTTCTTAACCAGCTTTTGAAATTTGAAGAGATTTCTGAGGTGACATGCTTGTTCTTTTGCCTAGAAGCATATTTTTTTCTTAATTGTATATAAAAACATTATTTACTAAAATGTTTTGCATATTATTCACATTTTAAACTCTTCTGCATTACAAAATGGAAAACATTTTACAAAAAAATCTGTCAATATATACTTATTTAGAACATCAGAAATAATTTTTGAATTGATATGTCAGTTGTAATTCTATAAATGATATTACATAATGAGTGAAACCATTGTCCCTTATTGTTATGGTTGCTGGTTTTCTCAATTTAAAAATTAATTTTCTATAATTTCTTTGGGGTTATGAAAAGCTGATCCATGCAAATAGGAAGTGTTGCAAATCCTTTTCAATTTTATTCTAATCACACACTGATTCCAAATAACAACTCACTAAAATAAAACGACCAAGCTCCAGAAACAGGAAAAAGCAAAGAATCTTACCATACAATAATATTTTTAATCGAGATTTTTCCCAAATCACATTATCTTATATTAAAAAATTAAAGAGAACATTAGCAACTCATGCTAAAGCAGATTCGAGTGTGAATTCTGTTTCAAAGGTACTTGTAACTTCAAATTTCTTTCTGTTTTTATTATCTCAAAAGCAGTATCATTATGATAATTTGTTTCATTTGTACTGTTGGTACATGCACTCTTTTATTTAAATATATCAACAACAAAATTTTTAAGTGCTATAAGGTTTACATTTTAAAATAGACTAAACTGGAACTACCAATGTTGTATAAAACAATAGTGGCTGAAATAAGACTTTCTTAAAAAATAAATTTATAAATAATTCTATGTAAATATTACTAGCACAAGAGTTTGGACATAAACTTTGCCAAAATCAGTAATAAGGACCTGAACATTTAAGACTATTGTTAACATTATTTCTTATACTCTACTATTTCAAGGTTAGTTTTCCCTCAAAATTTCTGAAAACAAATACTGAGATTTCTGTTTTATAATTTCTATTATAACAAAGTTTTCATTTCTTGAAATTTAATTTAATATGTGTATGATAACCATTAAATTTTTGCTTTCTTTGTTCAAATTAATCACTGCGAACTGTTTTAAAGGCAAAATTTTAAAAAGCATAAGGTTCACAAGTATTAAGAAACACCGTGTTGTTGAAAATGTTATTAGATTTCTTAAAGAAGTAAACAAATTGTAAGCATTAAAAAAATGACTGACCTTTAATTATATGAAAATTAACCTTTTTGGTTTTGATCCCGTAGTTACAAATAAAATTTTGAAGAAATCACTGACAAATTTGACTCACACAAATAATTTTAGAAAAATATATGAGTGTTAATACTTTATGTGAGTTTAACACATTTTAAATCAAAATAAAATAAAGTTGGCAATAACTGCAATATTGTCTCTGCTCTGAATGTAAAAAGCAAAATAATTAAGTTGTATGGAAAAGTATTAATGTGAAAAGTATGAATAAAAAACTTCACAATTATAACACAAGAGGACCTGTATTTGGGAAAAAACCTACAATATATAAATAAGGACATATGCAAAATATAAATTTGACACTTTTGAAACTCAAATCTATAGGCAATACACTTCAGAAGTGAAGACACTTTAGTGTATTTAATTTTATCAAAAAACATTTATTTTGCATAAGAAATCGTTATATGCTACACGAAATTAAAATAAATAAATTTGTAAGACAATGAGAAAAAGAAATTATGAACATCCCATCACAAAACAAATATTTTCTGGTTGTTAACCTTAGACTGTCTTGCACCTATTTGTTATTAAAAGAAAGATATCAGTGTACCGATTTTTATTTGATAATATAAAGAGATCAAAGAAAGATCCTAATATTTATTGAGCACTTAATTTGACATTTATGACTTAAAAAATTTTATCAATATTATAGATGCTGTTTAAATTTAGGTAAATATACTTTAAGAAAAAGGCTTAGAGATGGAAAGTAAACTGGCATGTTTATTTTTCAATAATAACTGCTTAACCTTTAAATCTATGTTCAACGAGATACCATTATCTTCTCAGAATAGTCTATTCTACTGATAGTACATATTAATTGACACAGAAAATTAAAACACACACACACACATATACACAAGAAAGCCAGTTTATCATTTCTAGTTGACATTTTGGCTGAAATATGGGATTATTTATTCTTGCTGCTGTTAATTTTATATACAATCAAAACTAAAACCTATAAATATTTATCTTCTAAATAATATTAAATCCTAAAAACTACATCAACAACTTATTCTTAGTTTTTATTTTTTTATTTTGTGCTTTATTTTATTTTTAATAGACAACTATTAAAAATCAGTCTACCATATAACTGATGAAGTGTTTTTAAAAAGGTAATGTGAATAAATCTTTCTGCTTAATGAATGACAGATTGAGCTATAAGATGAAAAAATATTAAGTATTGATGTAATCCATTAATACACTGATACTGTGACTGTGATTAGTTCTCATTAAAAGTGTCCAGGCTTAAAAAATGTTAAAATAAAGTTTATTTAGAAAACTGGTGGTATAAACTGGAGGGAAGACATTCATGGAAAGGTGTCTCCTCACTTTTCTCCCTCTCTCATATAGGTGAAGCTGACATATGGACACTTTTTTTTCTCACATGCCCATGGGCACTAATTTAGTAAATTCTATAGACCCAGAGCAGAGATTGTTTTATTGTCTGTTTTGCATAATAATGTTCTAAATCTAATGTTACCAGTAAAGATCTCTGTCATACAATAATGACCAATATTTATTACTAAAGCAAGTTCTTGAATATACTGCAATTTAAGCATGGGAAGTTGAATAAGAATCTAATATAATTTATATTCATAATAAAAGTACTAGC
Organism: Symphalangus syndactylus; assembly: GCF_028878055.3. Lineage (NCBI taxonomy): Eukaryota > Metazoa > Chordata > Mammalia > Primates > Hylobatidae > Symphalangus > Symphalangus syndactylus. The sequence continues at coordinate 153,247,060 of NC_072426.2, read as the reverse complement.
AAAGTAGCAGTAATACTGATTTGGGGGTATATATGAAGTAACATCAATTTAAACTTTTTGCAACACCAGTATTCAGCCTCTCAGTTTGCCAACAGTATTCTATCTGCTAGCTGCCTTTAGTTTAGGCACAAAGTTCTGATAATCATAATCAATCATACATTTCAAAACCTTTAAGATATGCATATTGGAAAACACAGTATAATTCTATTTGTTAGGGGTGCTGTGAAATAATCAAAATCATGAAACATATTCCTATCAGAATGAAAAGGCCAGTTAGACAACTGTCTTATTCTAATAATATCAGGTACGTTTAATTATGCCTCTCCAATCTCCTACCTTTGGAAAATAATAATTAGAAAGGTATGCTTATTATAATACTTAGTAAGTGTGATTCTGGTAAATAATTTTTCACGCACTTGATATCCACTTTTGATCCATCCACCTTTTTCCATAATAAGTTCTAAATATAAGTCCTTTAAAGCATGAAAGATAGTTTTTGACCACTATAAAGAATGACTATGTTTGTCTTGTCCCATGGTTTTAATCCCTTGGTAACAATATAAACAGTTTATATAACATATTGTATTTAGAGGTTATCACAAGTTTCGTGGTAATTACGTGAATAGTAGTAGGGCGGCTTACCCAATTATATTTCTATGACTAAATATCTCTAAAGCTATGTGGCAGAACTGTCCTATACAGCAACATACAGAAAATTATCTGAGGATTCTGGGGCTTCAAAAAATATTTGGGATAATCAGTGAAATAAAATCTATCCCTGAATATTGTATGAGCAAAATTGTACTCATGTTAAAAATATGTTTTATGAGATATATATCATATAACATATGCCATAAAACAATCATATTATACATATATAATTAAGCTATATTCTTGGTAGACTTTTACACAAAGAAGTGGTAATTAAAGAGAGTTAAAGGTAAAGGTGTTTGTACCCAATACAGCATTAACATATAAAAATTAAATTACAGTAATATTCAAAGTTGGAAATATTATTTGGGATATATCTTGCATCCTCATCATTTCTGCTAAAATTTATATCCCAAGATACATTTTTCACTGCTGTACTCATCTAGAATAATTTTTATATTATGATTTTTTCCTTATATATAGTGCTGAAAACTTTTTCTTCTTATTAAAAACTAATGGTGCCTCCCAACAAAACACGCAAGTTGCAAATATATATGCCTTTTCCATGAATGATAAGTGAAAGTCATGCTCAGTTATACTTGACACTAAGAGAAACCAAACAGGCAGGTGACAAGACAGAAACTAAAGAATAAAAGGTTTCATCTTTTGCTTGATCTTCACTGACTGATAAACCCATGTTAACTCCTAGAAGATAACTTAATGGAGAAAAAAACAAAATTTCTGCTTCTTCATAATTTCTCAATCCCTCTATATGAGTTTCAAAAACTTAATTCAGTTGAAATATTAGGTTGGTGCAAATGTAATTGCGGTTTTATATTTAAGTCTAAACCACTGGCTACATTTTATGGTGCTGGAAGAAAACTACCTAATAGAGCTATATTATAGCTCTATTAGAACAATGTCCTAAGGAGATGGAATGAAAATACAAATAATGCAGAAAGTGCATTAAAATTACTGTAATAACAAGTGCAAAGACTTGGTGAATGCCAAGCTTCAACTATTACCATGAGGCTTAGGTTAAATACAGATCCTCTACTTAACAGATATCTATTTTTGATCACGTTTTTAAAATGATAATTTAAAGTTGATGATTAGACTATTTTCCAAAATTCTTCAATAGGCACATTGCCACTCCCATTACCAAGATTCCCAGTGAAAACTGATGACCCCTGTGTGTATGTATATATGTATGTATGTATGTATGTATGTATGTATGTATCCAATATTTCCCTCCATAAACTTGAACTCAACTTCAGTAGCATATCACAGGATTGGATCAGTCCAATAAACTTAACTGAAAAAGCTCAGTACTGTACGAACAGTATTTAGTGATTATATTTTTAAAGTCTCAAAATATGTAGAAATACATATGTCAAAGTTATATCAAAATTATATCAATCTTATCAACATTTCATTTATATTGAGTTTACAGAAAAACTTACAAGGCACCGGTTTTCTCTGAAGATATATATCACATGAGCAATGACCATAATATACCTACATCTAACCTATTTTACTACATTAACATTGCTTTGACCAGCTGATTTTTAAACTGTAAATAAGAGTTACACTGGAGGAATTTAACACATTTAATAGAGATGATGAATTAGTAAATGTCTGGTTTTCATATTTTTGAACATCTAAATATGGCATCAAACTTTCAGCATCTTACACTGAAACCCTTTTGTTCTTGCCTGTGTAAAGGGGCATAAATTTAGAATGGAATAAATTTAGAAAAATCTATAATCATTTTATCTGTGTGGCAACAGGTGGGATAAAATTAGTTCCTTCAGAAAGGTACTTACACTATTTTATAACACTGGGAGTTCCAAGCCTTCTTGGATATTATGCGAATGTGAAAGAAATATAGTTTCAGAATGCAAAGGTAAGTACTTTGCTACAGATGTTATCTGAAGATTTAGAAAACAGTCACATATATTTTATAAACATGTGCCCTCATTGTAAAGCACGTTTAATTTAAATGATTGCTAGTGCTACATTTTTCAATGGCATCGTGTCTGTCTCTAAATTCCTTAAAATGTTTGCTGTATGGCTGTAACTTTTAAATTGCTAAATAATGACGTTAAAGTAAGACCTAATAGGATTTTTTTCAGAGTAGTTAAGCTCAGTTCTCTGCCACGGTAAAATCTATGACAAAACACAATGAAAGGAGCAAGAGATGGGAAGATGAGCAGATTAGATTCAAGAACCAGTTCTTTCCTGAAACGGTGCAACAAAGCAGGTGCCTAAGTCTTTGCCGTTCTGCCTGTGAAATGGGCAGCCCATTTGTCTCTGTTCACTTTAAAGCTTTTTTTTCAGATGCATGACTGATTGCAAAGTTTTAAAATTTTTGTAGGAAGGAAGATTCTCTCTTCATGTTATTGTTACCAAAATATATCAACGTAAGGATTTTTTTAAGTGGCTTTTGAAGAATTTTGTCTTTGTCTCTGAAGGTAAAATGAATGTGACCAGATCACACCAGATCTAAATTTCATGAAATTTTGGGGAAGACGGAACATCAATTCACAAGAATGACTAAAAAGTTTTATTAACTTTTTCCTTCAATTTAAGCTGCAGTAAATTATTTGAAGAAATAAGTGTATTTAGCTATCTTAACTTTGCAAAACACAAATTCAGTTGCATTCAGAATACTAAAAAGTATTCAAAATGATGTTTGCTTACTTTTAAATGCAAGTTTTTATACTCTTTTAAACTATAACACAATAATTAGACATTTATTATGGCAGAATGCCTTGTTTTTCATGGCGTTGTGAGTCACCACAATATATAACCAAAGGACCAGTTGACATTTCTGACATGAATGAATCATACTGTACTCTAATATGCACAAAAACTATTTTCAAATGCTTTATGAATGAAAAAGAAGCCTAAAGAATTGAAGTTTCTACAGATATATTCCAATCATATTTCAGTTGACACAAAATTTTTTCCAAATATGACAGTAAAACCAGTGTCTCCCCTAAAGTGAGCTCCATACACATTCATTTGGCCTCTTTGTGATTACATCGGGATAAATGAGTGTTATGCAGGTTCCAGTATAGTTTTCCACTGCTCCATCTGCTGGATATGTCTACATCTCCTGCACCAAAGCGGTAACCTCTGAAAAGTAACATGAACTAATTCAGCAGGTGGCTTCAAAAGGCTCAAGCACGTTGCTTGGAAACTTACTATGACTTCTAAATTTTTGTTTCACTAAAAACTTCCTACTTCACCGTCAGAAAAAAAATAATAATAATGAACCTATAGCTATTACCAAAATAGTATGGCACGGAAGATACGTTTCCTAGTAGGTGATACATTACATACAAGAAGGCACTGGGCAATTCATTGCAGGTTTGCACACCGCTCCGATCTTACTGATTTTGGCATTTATCTGAGAGGTTTCAGAGTCGTTCACCTAATCTAGAAATGGAAATCGTATGCATAAAAGTTTTAAAGAGATTTTTAAGCATGTCTGTTATTAAGCACATAAATATCACAAAAGGAAATCATGCCTCTCCAAACACGATTTACCAAGGATCAGGGAGCCCTTAGCATTTTCCCCCGCAGCGTCTTTGCAGGCAGCTCCCGAGTTGCGCTCTCCGACGAGGCAGCCCCACTTTTCCTCCTTCTCCCAGTCACAGACGGGACAACGTGCAGCTGCCGCCACCGGCCAGGCCGCTGTCATCGCTGTCACCGCTGCCGCCGCCGCCGCTGCTTCAAAACCATAGCTGCTACTGCAAAGAAAGGGTTACTCCTCTCTTGGAGTCAAGTGGCTGCAAACTTCACCTGCTTTTCATGTACCTTCTCCTGCAAACTTGTACGTCCTTCCGTGCAGAAGGAGCAAGGAAAACCATTACCAGCATCACAGGGAACATCATAATGAAGGACACCCCCGGAGGGTAAGACCTGCGAGTTATTCCGAAATACGATCTTAATCCAGAAGGGAACCACCGCTGCCAGCAGATCCTCCCCCCCACCCTCCACTCGGTTCCCATCAGCGAGCGGAGCCCACGCTGCCGGGGAGGGCGGCTGCAGCGGCCCCCGACATGTGCGAGGTGGAGGTAAAGTTTGACAAATGATGACCACTCTGGGAAGGGGAAGAATCTAGGCAACCAAAAACGCGCGCGGGGTGTGCTAGGGGAGATGCCGCGCCGGGAAGCGCCACGTACCTTGCTGCGGTGCCAGGCGCGGAGGCTGAGGAGAGAGAGAGTCGGTGGAGGTGGCGGGGCGAGCGTCCAGCCCTGGCCGCGGGCTCCCTCCCGGGGCGAGCGGAGCCGCCGCCGCCGCCGCCGCGCCCGGGCGCAGGGCCGAGCGGCCGCCGCCTTGCCAAAGGCGCTGGGCAATGCCACTCACTTGGCCCGGGGAAGTTGGGCAGCCTCCGCCGCGGCCTCGGCACCCGGCGAGAGCAACACGTTTAGTTTGAACTTTCCAGCTCCAGTCCCGGCAAATCCACACTCACGCACACACGCGCGCGCGCGGACAGCCTCTCAGAGGCGCGCGAGCGGGCCCCGGTAGCTCTCTGGTCGCGTCTTGCTCTCTCCCTCGCTCTTATTGGCGCGGAGGTTATTGTTTTATTTATTTATTTCCTCCTCCCGGCTCCATCCCTCCTCCCCGCGCCTCCCTCTCCGGCTTCCCCTCCTCCTCCTCCCAGGTCTGTGGGGCGGGCCGCGGCGGTCGCTCCAGCTGCAGCGTGGCGGGGGCGCACCGGGGGGGGGCGCTCCGGGCGGGGGCGCGCGGCCGGGCGGGCGGGGACGCCGGGGCTGCCGCCTTGGCTGAGGTGAGGGAATTTGGGGAGGCGAGGGGAGGACGCTGCCGCCTGCCGCACTGTGCTGTGCCGGGGAGAAGCGGGGCGAACCCCGCGCTGCGGCCGAGGAACGGCGCGAGGGGCGGCTGGCTTGGCGCGCACGGACCCGGCTGCCTCTTCCGCCGGCCGGGCGTGAAGGCTCAGTCACCTCCTACCCACCGCCACCCCGCTTCCTTTCCTGCTCTCCCCGGGGCTCCCCCCAGCCCCTCGGGGACGCTCGGACGCGCGCCGCCACGGTTTATCCACGGAAGACAGGGGTTTGCATTTGTGAATGGTGGTTTCAGCGCTACGCGGTTAGGCTGCCTCCACTGCAGCCGCCGCTGCCCCGACTGTCGGGAAAGGTGCAGCCACCGCCGGGCAGGGCGGGCTCAGGCCTCCGGGGCAATGAAGTGGGAGTCTGCGGACCACGGCCCCCGGCGCGAGTTGGGGTGCCTACGTGACGCTCCAGACCCACCTACAAGAGCCAGGGCGGCAGTGGCTCTGCTGCTACCATTCGCCCCCAAAATGAGCTCTAAAACGGCAATTGACCGCTGTTGCCACCGTCTTTCAGTCACGGCCTACTGGGCTCCCAAACCTGCGGGAGACGCGACCTGAAAGCCGGGCGCCCTCCCCCACCCCAGTTACCCAAAGGCCGGGCTGGAAAGAGCCCGGGGCAGAGACCCGGAGACCGGTGGGCGGCTCTCTGCTGCCTGCCCCGCTTCCCAGCGGCTTCTCCAACGCCAGCCCTTCCAGGCTTCCCGTTAGGTAAACCTGTTTTGGCTTTTTTTTTTTTCCTTTGGTTTGCTATTTATTTATTTTTAGGAATTCATGATTTCAGTCACAAAAGGGGGAAAAATTAAAAGGAAGTAAGTCTACAGTAGATCTGCATAAATACAGCCAGTTAACTAAGCAGCATCACAAAGGCTGCAATGTAAACCTCACGCCTTGGATTTGGAGGCAGGTTGGTTTCCTCAGCGTTTTGCCCTCCGAAGTCCTCACAGCCTTGGACTGCATTGTACAAGGTCTACAGGAACACGGTGACACTGGAGTGCTTGCCCTGATCGGTCACAGTATGCATATGTATGTAAACTGTGCTTTCCTTTCTATCCAAACCTTCCAATTTCCCTGAAATTTATTCATTAGATATGCATTTCTTAGTCTTCTGGATCTTTTCTCAGAAATTCACTGTTAAGGGTACAAATACTACTTAAAGAGCCGGTTTTACATACTTTACGTTTTCCTTGACATCCCGAGTAAGCCCCCCAGAGGTCAGACGGGGAACAGGTGAGGTCAGAAAATGGGAGAAGGTGGAAAAAAATGTTTATCTTTTAGGTGGAAAAAAATGTTTATCTTTTAGGTGGAAAAAAAATGTATCTTTTCAGCATGTTCTAGTTCTCTTGCCCCAGCATAATAATGTGCACTTGCCGTTTTCAAAGAAGGGAAACAGGAAATGCCCATTTCTGGACCTTTAACTACTCCCGTACTCATGAAACACCGGCTCGTTACTGAGAAAAACGGCCACCCATAATTCAATTTAAGACCTTTATTGAATGGAGGAATCTAGAAATAATACCTCAAAGGCAGTAAAGTGCCTTACTGATCAGCTGAGTGGCGGACATGAAGATGCGCCCCTCTCTGATGACATCTGTGCCAGTGAGGTAGTAAGAGTTTCACTCAAAATCTGAAAGAACCACGTGCACTTTTAAAGCCAAAGCTTTGGAAGCACAAGTATTTCTCCAGAATTATTGTCCCCTGCTCCAGAGATAGGCAGCCTCTAACATAGGGAAATACCTATCTGATATTGATAGCTTTGATTGTGTGTTACATACAACGTTTTCTGTATACACACACACACACATACACGCACACACACACATATATATGAATCTAACACACGCGCACACATATACATAGGTGTCTAACACATATATACATACATACACGCACACACACATATATATACATATGTATCTAAGACATTTATACATACATATATATATATATATACACATACACACACGTATTCCCCACCCCACCACCATAGTTTGAACAACTCTTAAAATGGCATACTTTTTCTAATTTTCTCTGAGGGAATGCAGCTGTTCTCCTTGTCCCTCCTCCCCATTTCCCTCACACACTTGCACCCAATATGCTTCTCTTCTCCAGTGTCCAGAGGTAGCAGTGTTCACTGAGTTTTGCAATCCACATTATGATGGCTGTATTCACTCTTACTAGAAAAACACACATTTGATGCTGGAGATGATATTAACTCTAGATGCAGCAAACATCATTGTCGCAGTTGTTAGATGGAGAAAAGATGAAACCAGGAATTGATTTCATCATCATAGTAAAGAACTGAATATTGTATAATGTCTATTTTCTGGAAACATCATCTGTTTCAATGATTGTGTTTATGTTTGTACCCAGAGCCTAAGGCCTGATTCATAGAAATTTAAAAATATGTGTAGGGTGAATTAAAATTATGAATACATAAAGAGGGTGGATAGCCTATTTATTTGTTAAAGGTCACTGAATCAGAAGGAAAATAATATTAAACATAGATAGTAAGGGATAACTTAATGTTTTCAGAGGTTATTGTTAGAAATACCAAAAATCTACTATCTTTATGTAGAAGATAAAAATGTGTAACTGCATTGAATTGATTAAATTTATTTAAAAATATTATTTAATTTCTTACTAAAGGGATGGAAAATAAAAGGACATAGAAAGGTTCTAAAGAGGACAGAGGGATGAAAGTTGTGACTGTAAGGGAAGGAAGCTGCAATGGTGGTAGAGGGAGGGGCATGATAAGAAGATAAGAAACATGGAGAGAAAGAAAAGTATGAGAATCCTTTGACTTCTGGCCGAGAACATCAACAGTCATCAGAAAATCCCTCTTAAACCCTGCTTAATATCCTGAATTTGTGAAAATTTGCCTAAACAGTTAAGTTGCTTGTGTTACCACTGATAGAGCTACATCATACAGGAGAGTGAAACCAAACCAATAATTCTCACTTCCACAGTCAAGAACTTCACTTTTCCCACTTTTTCATAAAAGGTACACTGAGTCATGAATGTATATGGTACAACAATTTTAGTTCAATTTTTTAAAATTTATGAATGCACCTTGGCAAGTCTCATAACTCCATCTTATCCAGAGTCCCTACTTGTAATTTGCAACCAGTGATCTATTTGTGTGTGCGTGTACATGTGTATGTGTATGCAGACATATTATCAACATCTAACCAAAGGCACTGCAGTGTGTACATCTAGGTTACACATATGGAAACTGAAGCTCAAAAATAAAAAAAAAAACTGTATTATTTGTCCCTGCTGGTAAAAATTATGTAAGCATTGCAATTTTGAATACCTAGGGTTAATACTAAACCATTTGCATGTTAGAAAATGACTACCAAAAAAAAATCATTTAAAAAGGTGTTCTTGGCTGGGCACGGTGGCTCAAGCCTGTAATCCCAGCACTTTGGGAGGCTGAGGAGGGCGAATCACGAGGTCAGGAGATTGAGAACATTCTGGCTAACACGGTGAAACCCCGTCTCTACTAAAAATACAAAAAAAATTAGCTGTTCCTGGTGGCCGGCGCCTGTAGTCCCAGTTACTCGGGTTGCAGTGAGCCGAGATCACGCCACTGCACTCCAGCCTGGGGGACAGAGTGAGACTTCGTCTCAAAAACAAACAAAAAACAAAACAAACAAAAAGATGTTCTTGATCTGTAATGTGTTTCATCTCTTGCTTCTCCAAATTCTTCAGCATTTATCATTATGGTGAATCTAAAAAAAAAAAATCACTAACATAATATACTCATTTGTGATACACATTTGCACTTTATAAAACATAGATTTTCTAACTCTCCTATGTTCACTTTGCTTGTTAGAGTTGAAGATAAAGGTTCCTCTTCCCCATATACCCTCCACCACCACCCCCATCTCAGCTTTTTTTTTTTTTTCGTACATCTGACATATCCAGAATGTACATTCAGGACATTGGAACAAAGACAGGAAGCCTTTAGACAAGCTCTTCAATTATATCTGAAGTCAAGGAGAAAGAAGGGCAGTAGATTAGCTGTTAGGGAATTCAAGGTTATAGAAATTCTGGGCAATGAAAAATTTAATTTGCCAGAGGGACAGCACCATTTTCCCTTTATCTGTGTGAAGACAAATAGAATATGTGTGCCAAGTGTGACTGTCCTTAAGCCCGTGGATATGAGCTCTTGAATACAGTCATCCTTACAGGTCAATGTGTCTGGATGCTCTAGCTTCACTGTCACCAATCTCTTCCTTCCTATCCCACAAAAGGGCCTCATTTGATTCTTTTTTTCTTCCTTCCAATGCAGGATCATTGCAAGTCCTGTTCCCTGTGCTTAGACTGCACCAATTTTCTCCACTCTTCACCTAAGGTAACTCTTATTCATCTCCAAGCTCCAGGTAAAGGCATATGCTAAGATAAAAAACACTTCTGTGATTGGTTCTGGGACCCTATATTCGTTTTCATGACACTTACAGTTTTCCAATAGATTTTACCAGACTACTTGAAATTCCATAGGTCTGAGATATTGTATTTAATTTGGGTATATTTTCTCCAGCACTGGAATATTTCCATGAGGGGATTTTTGATTGTATCTTCAGCATTCAGGGCAGTGCCTGACACACAGTAGTTGTCAAAAGTACATGCTTGTTAAATGAATATAGGAAGGAAAAATCAATACATTTCAGGCAGGCTGTATTCTGGACAGTGGAATGCTAGACAATTGGGATATGGTAGCGTAAAAAAAAAAAAAAGACAAACTACTTAATTTTATCCAAGTTGATTCTTTCTTCACCATTATTATGAAAACCTTTGGTGTTTTTTGAAGCTCTATGGTCTATGAAGATACTGTCAAGAAGAGAGACTTTGTGCTCTATAAATTGCAACTTGTTTTTTGATAGCTGCATTTAAAGATTGGATTAGTGTGAATGTTATAGTTGGGAATATTTTGTCATTAAACATGAGTGAAAACCTTAAGTTTAAATCATTTGAGATATCCTTGATTTTACAATTCAGGGAGTTAGTGGTATCATTTTCACTGAGGATACTACAAAAGTCCTGTACTCTCAAATGCAGTTTACACACTGATAAATTCATGAATATTCAACATAAAATGAAGGATCTATATACTTTGAAACATTAGTTAATTTTTATTTTCTCTTTTTGATATGGAATTCCTCACATGCATTTTAAATAATATATTTATCAAAATATTGTTTAAATATCATTTCTCCCTTATATGTGGTGATATTTTATTTAGTAAAAAATAAAGCCAATTTCAAAATGTTCTCCTTCGTTGATAGAGGGATCAAACATTCTAACATTAATCATGCCAAGAGCTAACCAATGTCTTTGTAAAAGGTGAAGTTTCTCAGAGCTTTTGAGATAACCTTTCAAAAAATTACTTTTAATATTTGTTTCTACTAAAATAATTTTAAGACTAAGATTTTGAAAGCTATGAAGGAGAGATGAATAGAGAAATCAAACTAGATAAAGAATTGAAATCTCACAAGTGCATCCCTGTTACCCAGAGCCCAACATAGGGTTCTCAACTTGCAATTGAAGTACATTTTAATCTATCTTATAAAAGAACAAACACCAGGAGTTTGAGGGTGGGAAGAAGGGGAAAGAAAGAAAATACATGTTATTTTATGCTGCATTCTATTGTCTTAGTCCACTCAGACTGCTATAATAATGAGATGCTGTAGATTGGGTAAGAAAATTATTTGTTACCATTCTAGAGGCTAAGAAGTCCGAGATCAAGACACCAGCAGATTCAGTGCCCAGGAAGGACCTGTTCCTCCTAGACAGCGCCTTTTTACTGCGTCCTGACAGGGTAGAGGGAGGAAACAAGCTCCCTCAGGCCCTTTTATAATGGCACCAATCCCTTTTAGGAGGACTCCGCCCTCATGACCTAATCATCTCAAGACTGCATTGGGGATTAGGTTTCAACTTATGAATTTGGGGGTGGGGGGCACAAACATTCAGATCATAGCATCTATGAGCCAAACAAACAGGGAAATTTTCCAGGGCCAGGGCAAGGGTGAAGTTAGTAAAGCACTCTCAGGCAGAAACTTTAAGTGAGTTGAAGGAGAGGTAGCGCCAATAATTGAGTTGGGTAATATTTACATGCAATATTTTCTAAATTGTGGCAAAATATTCATAACATACTTGTTACTGTTTTATCCATTTTAAAGTCTGCAGTTCAGTGGCATTAAGTAATTCACGTTATTGTGCAACTATTACCACCATCCATCTCTAGATATTTTCATCTTCCCAAACTGAAACTCTGCGTAGTTTAAACAATTTGCCCCCATTCATTCCTTCTTCTAGCTTCCAACACCCACTATTCCACTGTATCTATGAATTTAACTACCCTAGGAAACTCATATAAGTATAATCATATGGTATTTGTCATTTTGTGACTAGCTTGTTTTCACATAGTAAAATGTCTTCAAGGTTCATCCATACTGTAGCATATATGAGAATTTCCTCTTTCTTTCCCTACGGCTGAATAATGTTTCCTTGGATGTATATACCACATTTTGTTTATCCATTTACGCACTGATGGACACTTGGACGGATTCCACATTTTGGCTATTGTGAATAATGCTGCTATGAACTTGAGTGTACAAATATTTGTTCAAGTCCCTGCTTTCAGTTTTTTTGGGTATAAACTCAAAGCGGAGTTGCTGGATCATATGGTGATTCTGTTTAATTTTTGAGGAAGCACCATACTGTTTTCTATAGAGGCTGTATCGCTTAGTGGCCCTGCTTTGCCACTAGCAGGGCACAAGAGTTCCAGTTTCTCTACATTCTCAGTGTCATTTGTTATTTTCTGTTTGATTTTAACCATTCTAATGGGTATGAGGTGGTATCTCATTGTGATTTTAATTTGCGTTTCTCTAATAATAGTATTGTTGAGCATCCTTTCATGCCCTTATTGGCCATTTGGATAATATCCTCTTTGGAGAAATGTCTGTTCAATTTCTTGGCCCATATGTTAATTGGGTTGTTTGGTTTTTTTGTTTGTTTGCTTTTGAGATGGAGGAGTTTTTAAATATATTCTGGATATCAACCCTTTATCAGATATATGAGTTCCAAATATTTTCTCTCATTTCATGGTTGTTGTTTCACTTTATTAGTGTTCTTTGATGCACAAAAGTTTTTATTTTGATGTCATGCAATTTATCTATTTTTAATGCAATACATTTTTAAAAACAAGAATTAATTCAAAAACCGTGATGAACAAAACATCCAGATTTTAAATACAGATAGATCTGTATTACTGATTTTGTCTTTGCCTCAGGCTCCAATATGGCTAAGCACAGCAATGCTGTGTGCATTTTCTACACTGCGCATCATGAAACATAAGAAGTCCTGTGGATTCTAACACTTCTAGTATCACAAGTAGATAAATCATACAAAAAGAGTCTAGAGATGTTCTGTGTTGTGCAATAAATAGCACCTGATTAATGTAAGGTCACAATTCTCTTTGTTTGCATTTTCTGTATTTTCAGGAGATGATAAAGGGCAAAATTCAGGTCTACACTTGCAGCTTGCTTTTCTGAATAAATATGATTATTCTTGTTAGAAAGAAAATGGTCTCATCTCTTGATGAGAATTATAACTGGAAATGGTGCCCCAGGAGAGTTGCCTGAGGGTGGGGATAGGTAGGCTGCAAAGTCAGTGAAAACCTATCTTCTATATATTGTTGTGCCTAAAGCTTTTACTAACCCAAAGAAATCTTGTTTTTATATTATATAGGGAAATCACAAATCAAGAAGAATGAAAACATATTGCAGATAAATTAAACATTTCAATATAAAATAAAATCACAGAAATGTTGGGAAATTTTAGGAGACCAAACAAATAAACTAGAGATTAGGGAATCTCTTAAAACATGTTAGGAAGGCCTGGCGTGGTGGCTCACGCCTGTAATCCCAGTACTTTGGGAGGCCCAGGCGGGCGGATCACGAGGTCAGGAGATCGAGACCATCCTGGCTAACATGGTGAAACCCCGTCTCTACTAAAAATACAAAAAATTAGCTAGGCATGGTGGCAGGTGCCTGTAGTCCCAGCTACTCGGGAGGCTGAGGCAGAAGAATGGTGTCAACCCAGGAGGCGGAGCTTGCAGTGAGCTGAGATCACATCACTGCACTCCAGCCTGGTTCCAGAGCAAGGCTGCGTCTCAAAAAAAAAAAAAAAAAGTTAGGAAAATTATTGGCTATAATGAAACTATCAAAATATTTGTTCTATTAAACATAAAATTATAGGCAAGACACATTATAAGTATAGTCAAAGGAAAACTATAGATTGGGAAAGTACGATGCACATACTTGATATATGTACGATATTTATATTATCTCTCATATTCATTAGTGCTACCTTATTTCATGACATGATTTCAGTGTATATAAATTACGTTGTGTTTTATGTAACCCCTAGAGACTGTAATGTGAATAGAAGCAGGGTTAGGCTCACAGAAGTTATTCACTACCACAACCCTACTGCAAAGAGTTCCTACATGTTCATACGAGAAAGAAAGCCTTATAGAAAAGTTTGCAGAGGGCCTTTGACGGATCACATATGGAAGAGACAACCAAATACACACTAAACACAAAAATATTGTGAGACTCATTAGTAGACATTTTTTAATTGTATTAAAAGAATAACAGGGTAACTCTGTACAGGTTATCAAAAATAAAATAATAATCAGCACTGGCACCAATAGGTGCAAAAGGTGAATGCACACATGTGTGCATAACTGATGAAAGATGATTTCGTAGAGATTTTTTTGGAATATAATATGGTAATTTTATATCATATTTATATCATATATATATGTTTATATCACAAACAAAGACTTCTGTAGCACAATAAGAAGATTCCAGGAAATCTACAGGTTTATTTGCATTTATTTATTGGTATGGTAAAAATCTAGGACGGGGTCACTAACACTAATGCTACAATACAATTTTATGACGATAAATGTAGAAATGAGCTAAAACATTAGTAAGCAGGGAAGCTGTTGACAAAATTATGGAGCATTCATCCCATGGAAATGTGAGGTCTTTGCAAGGATGAGTTCAATGAGTATGAGGTGTCTTGAGAAGATTTTATAATACAATTCTAACTGAGAAAATCACATTGCAGTAATGTATATATAATATAAGCTCAATTTAATACACAGAGAAGGGACATACCTTTGTAAAAATTCTCACTTGAGTGTATGAACAAAGAGAGAATTTGGGTTAATGGAAAGAGCAAGGGGACACCATAAAAAAAAGAAGATGATAAAAAAATGCTATATTAAAAATGCCAAGACAAAAAGCAAGCTCGTTAAAATAAAAAACAATATATGTGTATATATACATATATTTATTTCTCTCTTACGAAAAGGTTATTGTTGGTTATGTCTACTGACTGAAAACTTCAAGTGATTTTGACTTTCCTCTTACATTTTGCTATATTGTTTGAAGTATTTACAAAAAGCATGAATTATTTATACAATCAGAAAGAAACAAGGAAACATTTTTGTTTAAAAAAGAAAACGTGTAATCCATGTGTAATATGTAAATTTGTATGACTCAGAATGAGTTAATCATTGTAATAGCCTACTTCTATTATTTGTCACATCGGAGAGCTTCATGCATTGGTAATTCCCAATCTACAACTGTCTAGCTGTCTTTCTGTCTATCTCTGAGACATTCTAGGCTTTGCTTGTTGATGAGGGTAAACAGGTCCTATCACAGCAATTTCCCAGGACGTACCTTGAAGCCCCTGTGCACTTGATTACCAGATACTGGGCCACATAGAATAAATGGTGCTGCTCTGCAATCTTCTGCTTCTAGTTTGTGATGCTTTCTTTCTTTGGTTTCACTGAATGCAGTTGCTCTGCCAGTACTGACCTCCCCTAGTAACCCCAGTCCTGTTCTCTTTCATGTAGTGAACAAGTCATTATTCTTTAAGTAATATTGTGCAATAGGATATTCTGCAATAATGAGAATGTTTACCTGTGCTAGCAGTGTGGTGGGGAACTGGCCACATTGAGCTCTCGAGCAGTTGAAATGTGGCTAGTGACACTGAGAAACTAACTTTTAAAATTTTATTCAAGTTTTATTTATTTAAATTTCAGTAGCAAAAATGTGGCCTGTGGCTATTATTGAGCAGTGCCACTTTAAAATGAAATTTTCAGTGCTATTGGGTTAGTAATAGCGTTTTTCACCTATGTCTCTTTTTTGGCTCTCCCAGACACACAAGCCTTGCAGGTGTGACTGTGCTGAGAGGTCACAGCCAGCTCGGATCAGGGGTCCCCAAGCCCCAGGCCATGGACTGTTTCTGGTCGGTGGCCTGTTAGGAACTGGGCCACATAGCAGGAGGTGAGAGGTGGGCAAGGGAGCGTTACTGCCTGAGCTCCACCTTCTGTCAGATCAGCAGCGGCATTAGATGAGCACAAACACATAGGTTGTGAACTGCACATGTGAGGGATCTAGGCTGCGTGCTCCTTATGAGAATGTAATGCCTGGTGATATGAGGTGGAACAGTTTCATCCTGAAACTGTGCCCATCCCCCACCCCACCCCCATCCTTCCATGAAAAAATTGTCTTCTATGAAACTGGTCCCTGGTGCCAAAAAAGTTCGTGACCACTGCTCTGGATTACTCTCAATTCTTCTTCACTAGTGGTTGTTTGTTTTGGGGGGTCCACATTATCTCCTCCAATTCAGAATCCACTGTGGAATCTCTACCATATAGAGAAGTTTGTTAATTTCCAAATTATCACATGGATTGAATATGAATTCTTTTTCATAGATATTCTGAACCCCAACAACTTATGGGATATACTTGAGAACTTTTTAATGTTGATATTTTGTCAATTATAATAACAAAATCCTAAACATTTTCTGAAAAAAGTTTATCTGCCAAAAGCACACTAGAAAGTGTTGTCCAATTCTTCCTCCAAGCCCATTAGAGCTTAATATCTGAGCCAGGCAAAATTATACACATACAACCATCCCACAATTAAGGAGCCCTATATTTACCTTTAGATCAGGGGAATTTAAATGTTTTTTCTTCTGCACTCACCACAAAGGAGAGCACCAGCATAGGCACTGCAGCCCTTGTCTAAAGTTCATTTTCTCTGTCCCTATTCTGTCACCTCCCAGGAGGAGAACAAGTCCCATATGCAGAGTTAGAATTTACTCATGAATTTACAGCATCACAAATTCAGAGTGTCATTCAATTTCTCTTGCTCTACTCCAGGACACTTGACGGCTACTTCTTTTAGATTCTGGAAACACAAGTTGTCCACCCCTTTCTGAGCAACAGGTAGGCGTTGCATATAGCACAGAGGTTCAGTGTAAGAACACTGGAGACAGACTGCCTGCTATTGAGGCCGGGATTCTCCACATCCTAGTTGTGTGTACTTGAGCAAATGTTGAACATCTGTCTCCCTGCCCTCATCTTTACATGGGAAATAATAATAGTATATGTATTCCATAGGATGGTTGAAAGGATGAAATAAACTAATACCTACTCGTCCTTTGATATTTATGGGAGATTGGTTCCAGGACCACCCTGCAGATATCAAAATCCATGGATGCTCAAGTCCCCTATGAAAAATGGCATAGTTTTTACTTATAACCTACATACATCCTCCCGTGTACTTTAAATAATCTCTTGATTACTTATAATACCTAATTCAACGTTAATGCTATGTAAATTGTTGTCATATGTATTTTTTATTTGTATTAATTATTATAGTATAGTTACTTTTTATTTTTTTTCTAATATTTAAAATCTGAGGTTGGTTGAATCTACAGGTGTGGAACAAATGTATACAAAAGGCCAACCGCATAAAGCATTTATAACAATGCCTGGCAATACTACTGGCACTACTACGTGCAGTGTCTCATCGTTAGCTCTCCACTTGGTAAAGTTGGCTGCCCTTTTAACCTTCAAGAAGGAAGCCATATTAACAAGGAATTTTCCTTCTATGGGCAAGTTACACATACAGGCATACCCTGGGATATATTGCAGATTCAGTTCCAGGCCACTAAAATTAAGCCAATAAGGCAATAAAGTGAGTTACACAAATATATCTTTTTTTCTTTCTCAGTGCACATAAAAGTTATTTTTACACTATGCTGTAGTCTATTAATTCAATAGCACTATGTATAAAAAATTTACATACCTTAATTAAAATATATTTTATTGCTGAAAAATGCTAAGTATCTTCTGAGCCTTTAGCAAGTTATAATCCTTATGCTGGTGGAGGGTCTTGCCTCAATGTGGCTGGTTGCTGACTGATTAGGGTGGAGATGGTTCCTCAAGGTTGGGGTGTCTGGCAGTTTCTTAAAACAAGACAACAATGAGATTTGCCACATTGATTGACTCTTCCTTTCATGAAAGACTTCTCTGTAGCATCTGATGCCATTTGATAGCATGTTACCCAAAGTAGAACTTTCAAAACCTGTCTCAAACCTTGACACTGCTTTATCAACTAAGTGTATGTAATATTCTAAATCCCTTGTTGTCATTTCAAAGTGTTCATAGCATCTTCACCACTGGTGGATTCTATCTCAAAGAAGCCACTTTCTTTGCTCTTCCATAAAGAAAAACACCTCATTCTCTTCAAGTTTTATCATGAAATTGTAGCAATTCATTCACTCCTTCAGGCTTCACTTCTAATTCTTGTTATCTTGCTATTTTGGCCAAATCTGAAATTAATGCCTGCACTGACGTCATGAACCCCTGAAAGTCATCTATGAGCGTTAGAATAAACTTCTTCCAATCTCCAGTTAATGGTAATATTTTGACCTCCTCTCATGAATAACTTATGCTCTTAAGGGCATCTAGACTGGTGAATCCTTTCCTGGTTTTCAACTGACTTCTCCCAGATCTATCAGAGGAATCACTATCTGTGGCAGTTATAGCCTTCTGAAATGTATTTCTTAAATAATAAGTATTGAAACTTGAAATCGCTCTTTTATCCATGGGCTGCAGAATGGTTGTTGTGTTAGCAGGCATGAAAACAACGCTTATCTCTTTTTACCTCTCCATCAGAGCTCTTGGGTGACTAGGTACATTGTCAATGAGCAGTAATATTTTGAAAAGAACTTATTATTCTGAGCAGTAGGTCTTGAAAGTGGTCTTAAAATATCCAGTAAACCATGCTATTAACAGATGTGCTGTCATCTAGGCTTTGTTCTTCCATTTATTGAGCACAGGCAGAGTAGATTTACCATAATTCTTTAGAGCCCTAGGATTTTTAGAATTGTAAGTGAGCATTGGCTTCAACTTAAAGTCACCAGCTATCTTAGCCTCTAACAAGAGAATCAGGCTGCCTTTGAAAGTTTTAAGCCAGGCCTTGATCTCTCTAGCTATGAAAGTTCTAGATGGTATCTTCTTCCAATAGAAGGCTGTTTGATCTACACTGAAAATCTGTTGTTTAGTGTAGTCACATTCACAATGATCTTACCTATGATTTTCTAGATTATTTGCTGCAGTTTCTTCCTCAGCACTTGCTGTTTTACCTTGCACTTTTATGTTATAGAGATAGCTTCTTTCTTTAAACCCCATGAACCAACCTCTGCTGGCTTCCAATTTTGTCTTCTGCAGCCTCCTCACCTCTCTCAGCCTTCATAAAATTGAAGAGTGTTAAGACCTTGCTCTGGATCAGGATTTGGCCTAAGGGAATGTTGTCACTGGTTAGATCTTCTATTCCGATCTTTAAAACTTTCTCCATATCAGCAATAAGCCTGTTTTACTTTCCTATTACTCATGTGTTCATTGAAATAGCACTTTTAATTTCCTTCAAGAACTTTTTCTTCACATTCACATCTTGGCAACTGGCACAAGAAGCCTAGCTTTTGCCCTATCTCAGCTTTCAACATGCCTTACTCACTAAGCTTAATCATTTCTAGCTTTTCATTTAAAGTGAGAGATGTGTGACTCTTCCTTTCGCTTCAACACTTACAGTCCATTTCAGAGTTATTTATTGGCCTAATTTCAATATTGTTGTATTTCAAGGAATAAGCAGGCCTGAGGAGAGGGGGAGCCGGAGAACAGCCAGTCGGTGGAGCAGTCAGAACACACACAACATTTATCAATTGCATTCACTGTCTTATATGGTCACAGTTCTTGGTACCCCAAAATAATTACAATAGTAACATCAAATATCATTGATCACAGGTAATCACAACAGATATAATAATAATGAAAACTTTTGAAATATTGTGAGAATTACCAAAATGTAACAAAGAGACCAAAAGTGAGCACGTGTTATTGGGAAAATGGCGCTGATACATTTGTTCAAGGGAAAGTTGCCGCAAACCTTCAATTTTTGAAAAATGCAGTATCTGTAAAGTGCAATGAAAGTATTCCAGGCATACTTACATCTTTCATCTTTGGCTGGAAAAACACCTCTGAATACTAACACAACATCTCCTCAGGGTAAATCAGTGGGGTGTAACTTTTATAAATAAGATGTGATATTACTATTATGTCTGCCATTTGAGATGGAGAGTAGCAATGCTGAAAATATGCTTTAATTCAGAGTAATTTTTCAGTTTTTAATGATGAGCTTAGCACCACAGTTTTCACAAATGCTATATTGATAAATGAATGATCTTAAATTATTAATATAGCACAGAAATTGTTTTGTAGAATCAAATAAATTCAGAGACAGGGGTATGGAAACCATAATTTGTGACTCTTTATGTTCACATAAAATTATTTTAAAATTCTTTTGCCATGAAAATTTCTCTCTTGACTCTTGTGATTGTCCTTATAAATTGGGGTGTAAAATATGGCTAACAGGTCCATATAATAGTGTTGCTAATGAATAATTGATGCCTTAATAGTCTTTGAAAATCTCATTACTTGATTGTTGCTAAGAATTTTCTGCTAAGGGCTGCTTACGAAGCAGAGGAATGAGAAATTCCTCTGCCTTATTACCAATGATAGAACCCTAGAGGTGATGTGCTTGAAAAGGGAGGCAAGACCTGATTTTGGATTTAAAGTCTGAAAGGCACATGTTTATTCAACTGATCTAACAAGCTATAGGGTCAATAGAGAAGTAAAATAAGAAAATTAATGAGGATTGCCAGAAGAGAAGACATGGGAAAGCAAAGAAGAAGCCTATTATGAGTAATTCCAAAGCAATTTCATGGCCCATGAATTGTTCCTTTTCTGTACCAGCACACTTATTTCCAGAGACTTTAAAGGTGTTATCAAGTTTGACTTATCTGTACTCCTTCATCCCTCAACTTACATCTGGACCAAATCTTGGTTTATTTGGTGTGCAGGTGTTCCATAGCAGGAAATACGACGAGATGAGTTTATACTTACAAGATAAAACACCCAGCTGTAGATCTGCTGCTAAAGAGGTTAGGGTAAGGAAAGGGGCTGGAACTTAGACTTTCTGAAACAAAGACTTGAATGATTCATTATACAGCTGTCTGTCTCTCGAATTTCTCTTGGGTGGATGGTGATAATAGACAAGTCCAGTATGGTATTTTTGGTTTGGAATGAAGACTTTTGGTAAAGATGCTATAGGAACATTCTTCTTTTGGTGAGTGGTATAGGAATTCAGCAGGTTGGGAGGTTAGCACCTTACTTATCAGTACTTACTTATCATTACCATACTTACCTACCCTTCCAACAAATTGTTCACACCCTTCTCTGGCAACCCATCTTAAGTGTCTTGTAATATACAGGCTCATTAGGATAGAAGTACCTTAATTAATAACCTAAAGGAATTGACATGAATTGGGATACCTGGTTTACCTAAAATGAAACGATGATACTGAATTATCCACACAGTGAAATAGCTGAAAAAAAAAATAGAGCCAAGGTGTTCAAGAATGAAGAGGATCCAGCATAAACCAGGATTGTCTCCAGGATATGGGACTTTCCTGTTTTAAGACTGGGAAAACCCTGGGCAAACTAGGACAAGTTGTTCACCTTAGTCAAGCATCTAACAGTAGACTATTATCAGAATGACTGCCATGACTAAGATGGTTTCATGGACCTACAATAATAAATTATCTGAAATAGGGTCGAATGAGGGGATCCTCCAGAGACATCCAAAAAATGGAGTCTTGCTGTTTCAGTTTTCCAGACAGCTTCATCTAAGAATATGTAAAACACATTGTATCTGGATTTCTAATATTTAGACATTCTTATAAGCCTGACTGAGTACTTGAAAATCTACTTCCTGAGAACTGAATAGAAGAAATGAAAAAGTTTGATGTAAACCATAATCTGGGCTTCTAAGGTAGGAATTCCTTTATGATAGCCTAATATAGGATGTGCCTGTTGGTAATAGAATTGTTTTCTAATATCTTGGAAAGTTGTTTGCTGAAATGATGTCCTGTCAGTAAAACATCCTAGAACCTTAAAAGTCTGAGTACTTAAAAAAATCCTGGGAACACAAAGATTATCAAGGATAGATGAATAGACATAAAGCAAATACATGCCAGGAAGGTTATACCTCTATCAGGGAATTGGGGTTTTCGTGGTATCTCATATTTGGGAAAAGGAGATTGTCTATGAAGTAACAATCTTCTTCACAGAAGGTTGTCTATGAAGCTTATTGGGACATAGTACTCACACTATAAATTTCTGCTTTCATAGCTAAGAATGAACAGAGGATTTCTTTTTATTACAAACACTCCTCTTCAGCTGTGTGTGCTGTCTGCACCTGCAATATGGGAGGGCAGTTGAGGAAACATGATTCATTGTATTGCCACTCTGTTAGCCAAAGTGCTAGATTATCCCACAATTCCTTGAGAATTTTAGCAAACAGGATCACACTTGTTCAAGCTTAAATCATTTACCTAATTAAATACTTGGAAAGAATAAATAACAGCAACTAATAGTTCCCCGATCCTGCCAGAGGGTAGTGAATTACTTAATTTGTGCCCTCTGCTTGAGATGGACATCAAAAATCCTGGAGGGCTCTTTTAGGAATATCTTATAACATATGCAAGGAGAGATGTGTAGAAGCTTTTCTTCCCTTCCTCCCTCCCTTCCTTCCAACATTTCCTCCCTCCCTCCCTCCTTCCCTTCATCCCTCCATCCCTCTCTTCCTCCCTTCCTTCCTTCCTGAAATATTATTTGAGAAAGGTACATGCAGGCAGAAATACAAAATTTTATAAGAATACAGAGAGGAGAACTGCATGGAATCATATTCCAGTTGATTTGCCGATATAAATCAACATATTTTGATTGTTCCTTTTAAAGGGTTTCTTCATGCCTTGTGAAAAACAAGTTGGAGATTACCTGCTAACAGTGATAAGGGTAGCAAGGGTGTTTGATGTTGGTTAAGTGGGAATGTGTGGAATATTTGTTGTGCAATTTTATCAAATAAATATTCAACAATGTGCAAGCCATATGGGAGGTCTAGCTATGTTGTGGGATCTTCATTTCATAGTAGTGCTAATTTGTTAATTTAGATGATTTTCTCTAGCTATGTTCAGCTGCCCAGAAGGCAAAAAAAGTCAGAAGAACAAGAGAAAATTATTAAATAATGGACCATATAATTGAACTCAGGGAAAAAAGTGAAGACAAAATAGAAAAATAATAAGGAAAAAGTATCAAGATGGTTAAAACATTAAGTGGGATTAGTTTGGTCAAGTGAGCTAGAAGGACAGAGAACACGATACACAAATTAATGACCTGGGAAATAAAACAATGTTAGGCCCTGGAATTAAGGGCATAGAGGAATTTGCTCATACTGTTTTATGCAGCAGAAGAAAATGATGTAGAGGGAGGTAGGAATAGATATGAAGGTCGGAACCCAGGAAGCTAAGGAGCATTGTACAATGATAGTGTATTAAAGAACAGGCTGCCAGCCTGGGCTGTGAGCATGGGTGGGTGGAGACAATGTGGAGTGTGTTAATAATGGTTCTCAGCTGCAAATAATAGAACTTACTTGGGTTAGCTTGAACAGAAAAGGATTTAGTGAAGAACCAGAGAACTACAGTTAGATCCTATGCAACTAAGAAACATACAGGCAGGAACAACTCAGGAGAAACATACAGCTAATGACATCACTAGTGTCACTGTCCATGCTCAGAACTTCTCATGCTAGTGACTGGAAGATAAAAAGAAAAAAATAACCAGTTACCTTGAATAACTGGATGCCTCTGTGATGCTGGTTGCTCTGTGGAAGAAGCCTCTCGTGCTGGTTGTTCTGTAGAAGAAGCTCCTGCGTCATGTTGATCACTTCCACATCTGAAAACAATGCAGATGTATCTGTGCTGAGAAACATATGTCACATGCAGAATCCTAGCTTCCCAGAGCTCTTTCAGCTTTCCAGCCCCCATAGTACATTAGATAAGATGAGAATCGGTGCTAAGAGTGAATCTGCCATATCTGTCCCAGAATAGTTTATATTTGAATATTAATTGGTAGAAAAATAAATGAGACTAATGATGAAGTTAGAGTCAAATGGAGAGAACTCTTTGCTTCCCAGCTTTTTGTATGGTTGGCCAGACAGCAGTGGTCACATGACAAAAGATTCAGTGTAGTGTATGTGCTCGGTTTTGACTTTTCAACTTTGGACACTGCCAGTTCAAGAGATCGAAGTCTCTGTTTATATATATGAAGTATGGCCTCTTTTCTTTCTCTTTTTTATGTGGGGCATAAAGAATTATATGCATCAACTTGTATAAGAATTGATCATAGTTTTAAATGTAACAAACTAAAAAATTTTGAAGGAAATCATAGGAATATGTTACCATGACCTTAGGTTAGGCAGTTGTTTCACATATTTGACACATGTATAAGTTATGAAAGAAAAAAATACACAAATTGTACATCATCAAATTAAAAGATTTTTTAATTAAAAGGACATCATCAAAAAAGTGAAAAGATTTAGTTGTTAACTTAGGTGTCAATTTGACTGCATTAAGAAATACCTAGAGACTTGCAAAGAGTTATTTCTGGGTGGGTCTGTGATGGTTTTTTAGAGGAGATTGGCGTATCAGTCACTGGACTGAGTAGGGAAGATCTACCCTCAGTGTCAGCAGGAACCATCCAATCAGCTCGATACCTAGATAAAACAAAAAAGGCAGCAGAAAGGTGAATTCAGTCTCTCTCTCTCTCACACACACACAACTGCTCTGCCCCATCATTGCCCTTCTTCTTGGAATGACACAGCAAGAAGGCCCTCACCAGATGCCATCTTCTCGATCTTGAACTTTCCAGGCCCTAGAACCATAAACCAATTCATTTCTGTTCATTGTAAATTACCCAGTCTCAGTATTCTGTGATAGTAGCACAGAACAGAGTAAGACTAAATATAACCCACAAATTTGTGTGAAATACTTTAAAATCATATTTTTGATAAGGAACTTGTATTTATATATGAGTAATTCTCAAATTAAACAATAAAACATGCATAATATAAAACCAATTTTTAAATGGGTAAAATATTTAAATAGACATTTCTCTAAAGATGATATACAAGTGGCCAATAAACACATGAAAATTTACTCAACATCATTAGTCCATAGGAAAATATAAATCAAAACCACAGTGAAATGTAACTTCTTATCCATAACGGTAGCTAAAACTTAAACAGACAGACCATAAAAAGTATTATGAAATGTATAGAGGAATGAGAACCCTCATACAATCCTGATGGGATAGTAAAATAGTGCAGTCACTTTAGGAAACAGTTTAGCAGTCCCTCAAAATGATAAATTATAAAGTCACTATATAACATGATGATTCTACTCATAGGTAGACTAGAGAGAAGTAAAGTCATAAGTCCACACATAAAAATGTACACAGATGTCCGTATCAGCTTTATCCATAAGAATCAAAATGTAGAAACAACCCAAAGGTCCATCAATGGAAAATAAAATGTGGACTATCTATGCAATTGGATATTACCTGGCAATAAAAAGGAATTAAATAGTTACAGATGCTATGTAACATGGATTAACTTTGAAAGTATTATTCTTAGAGAAAGAAGCTGGTTAAGGAAGACCCCATATTATATGACTACATTTATATAAAATGTCCACAATAGTCAAATTCATGGTGATGAAAATTCAGTTAGTAATTACTGAGGGCTATGGAAAGGTGGGAATGTGAAATGATTACTAATGGGTAGGGAATTTCCTTTTGTTGTGATAAAAATGTTTTAAAATTAGATCATGCTGATGATTGCACAATCCTGGGAATATAATAAAAGCTACTGAAATGCTCACTTTATAATACATTTAAAGTATAAATATGAAGCTATTATTAATATTAATATGTGTGTGCATGTATATATTACACATATGGAATTTATATACATATAAGACACACATATATAAATATATACACATATATACATGCACACACATATTAATAACATGTATGATACCTGAGTTTGTCAAATATATAATATATATTACATATATGTGATATTGTATATATATATATATTTCACACATGCTCAGTTAACATACACTTACACTCCCCTAATGTGAACTAACAAAATACTAGATTCCCTGATAATTTTGGACATCCTTTATTTCCATACTCTTTCTGCTTTGGTACCATCTTTGTGTAATTACAAATTCTCAATTCTGTCTTTATAATCTTTCTCCTGGACCCTGGCCCTTTAGTCTGCATTTGATTCTTCTATTTTCTACTTGTTGACTTCTGCTGTAGAACTTTCAATAATTGACCCACAGTCAGGTGTGACGGCCCACAGCTGTAATCCCAACAGTTTGGGAGGCTGAGGCAGGTGGATCTGTTAAGTCTAGGAGTTTGAGACTAGCCTGGGAAACATAGAGGAGACCTCATCTCTACAAAGAAAAAAAAAATCTTAGCCGGTTGTGGTGGGCACGTACCGGTGGTCCCAGCTACTAGAGAGGCTGAGGTGGGTGGATGGTTTGAGCCTGGGAGGTAGAGGTGCAGTAAGAAATGATCGCACCACTGCACTCCAATATGGGTGGCAGAGCAAGAATCTGTCTCAAAAAAAGAAAACAAAAAACACAAGTAATTGACCCATTAGCTTAGGACCACCTGTGTGATGTAACTTACTCTAATTTTCTCTGTAGTATCTGCATCTTTGACAGCTATTTTGTCTGACATTCTGGTATCAGGAACCTCCTGCTTATAATAGCAACTATCACTCTCTAATCATTGTTTCCAATGACCACTATGTTTAATGAGGAAACTGCATCCCAGTCTGTTCGGAGAGGGAAGAAATACATGTCAAAAAATACATGTCTGTGCATATCGATGCCATACCCTTCAGTTTACAGGAGGGTTCTCACATCACCATCATGCCACAGATTTTAAGGAATTGGAAACTGTTCCTTCAAGGTCTATTTCCCTTATACAGATACAGATGCAATACATTGCTGTCATGCAGGATGTCCATCTGTATGAAGATCTGTATATGTGATCATTATAATATCTTAGTATGGGAAGGTGATAACTGAACCGTCCCTTCTGCATCTTCCTTTGAGGATATTTCAATAATATTTTTGGCTCTCCTTGCCTTTACATTTGACATACGTGCACAGATGATTTGTGGAATACAGCTCTTTGTGATTCTGCCTTGAGGATGAAGGATCTACTGCCAGGGCAACATGGGACTGATGCCGTTCATGACACATTTTTGAGTAGGCATCTCAAGATGAATGCCCCAAACTACTGAATATAATTAGTCTGTGGCAGACACAGCTCATGACATTCTCTGCTGTTCATTACCATGGAAAGAGTCACTTCCAAAGAGGAAGAAATAAAAAGCAACATTGATGCATTGCCAGTTGACATCATCAGAGCATGTTGCGAAGTAGAATGGATATATGTACTTTGGTGTTCAAGAGACATGCAGGTACTCCTTCTGCATGTACTGGGCAAGAGTACAACCACTGCCTAGATATGATATTTCAGGAGTAACAGGGGAATCTGTGAGATTTAGCCTTGTGCTATCTCTGAGACTGATTCTTCAGTCAGGCTAGCAAGGGTTTAATTGTTGGCCACATTGCCTATATTTTGAGCTCATGCAGATTCTCATCACAGTGATTTTAGCTGTGTTGCATAGGGTTGGGTTACAACTTTGAATTTTTTCAACTATTTTAGCTCTTGAAAAACACGTTATATTCATTAATATTTCTTTTGTTTCAGCGACACAAGACCATCAAACAATTAAATGTATTCAAAAGTTCCTGTAGCTTGCCAGGTACCTTAACCTCCACTTTTTTTTGCATGTTATTTTTATTAATGAGATTGCTTAAAAAGGAGTTTGTCTTTAAAAAGCAATATGTATTGCTGCTGCCACATGACACACTTTAGAATCAGGCTGCCTCTGTATTGTGCAAATACCAGATCTGCCACATATTAACTGTATGTCCTTGGGCAAGATAATCTTTTTGCCTAACTTGATGCCTTCCTCATCTGAAAAAATACAGAGAAGGAGAATAATGGTTCTTAATAAGATTTTTAGGGTGTTAACTCGATTACTAATGTAAAGAGCATTTATTAAAGTATGTAATAATTGTTCATTATAATTATCTTGCCTATTATTAGCGTATTGGCCTTTACATTTGGTTTCTCTAGTGATTTTGGATCTTCCTTTTGGACTATGGTACAAATCTTTCCCACTAACCCTTCCCACATTGGATTTCCTACCATGGTCCTTATTCAGTTCTAGAGAACCAACCATCAGCTCCAATCTATGGATTATCTTGCAAATTCCTAGCGAGAACTAAGGGGGAAGGCACAACGTTATTAGGTAGAGAAAGCGGGAGAGGTTTTCGGACTCATACTGTATGGTTAAGTACTGTTCTAAGCACAGGAAACACACAGCATCCACCAGGGGGTGCTTGTCTTGTATAGATTGGTCAATTTTTGTGCAGCTCAGTCAGGGAAGATCCTTAAGAGACCCAAGTTGAACAGACACTAAAATGAATGTGTTCTTGAATATGACGTGGAATTTTGTGCTTGATGCTCACTTGCCTGGACATAAAACTATTTTTGCAGCCTGAAGTCACATAATGAAGTTTTAATAGAGGCATTAGAACAGCATGAATACTCCATATAAGAGAAATATTTAACCATCCTCTCTTTTCAGCTCTACTTCCCCAACACACTAGCTCCTACACACACACACACACACACACACACACACACACTCTTACTAACCGGGACCATGCAACCGTACTTATTTATGTATATGATTTATTTTGTATGCTGAAAACTGTGATGTTTAGGACCCCCTGTAACTTCTTATTTGGTCTCATTGAGTCAGAAACTGCATGGTGCCTTTATTCCAAACAGAACCACATAATGCCATCCTGAATTTCATAAATACATCCTTCATATTTTATTATTTCATTAGTCGCTTGAATTCTCTACATAACCTGTAGCAAGTTCTTTTGATTATTTATAAGATACACTGCACTAATAAGTGATATAGACCTTGGGCTTTTGCCCTGATGGCACAGATGGAAAAGTAGTTTCAGTGACTAGATTAGGAAGAACCTATCACTTTGTTCCTGATAAGTATTTATTAAAGACAAGCATTTTATGAAATTTAGAAAATTAAACTAACCCCTGTTTTAGTGGGTTGATTAAACAATTTTTTATAGGAATGTATGGATTTGAAATGCTTTTAAAATCTTATTTCATTAATATAATTACCATTCAAAATTAAGTTACACAGAGTATCTCAATTTGTTGCTCATGGGATATGATCTCTCTTAGTTTAAAATTACATTATACTCAGGAAAGCTTCAAACTATCAGGTTAGCTTGTTTGGCAGATTGTTAGATTAATTCTCTAATTCACTGAAATATCTATTACAATTTTCAAAAGAATTGACTATAATGAATTAGAGAGCTAATCTTAACAATTTATCACTCAAATGAGGTCATCACAGCTAGCGGAATATTCAATACTACCAGCCCATTTCTAACATTTTCTTTATATGGAAAAATATATTTTACATTATGCTCTATCATATTTTAATGGATTATAAAATATACTAAAGAGCTGCTGTATTATAAAATAAAAATTACTCATAATCAGCCTGCCATAAATTACTTGTATGAAGTTATTAATTATAATCTTGGCAAATAGTTAATATGAGAGTGTGATGCATTGATAAACAGGGAACAGTGGTATACTCAAGTTCTAAAATTTTAAGCATTTATTAGAAAATCCAGAGACAATTACAAACTGCATTTGTTCACTGTGGGTATATTTCATTTAAAATAACAATAGTGATTATTAATATATTTTTAAATAGTAGTATACATTTTTAACTGAAGTTTGTTAACTTTTTAAATTCTCAAATATAACTGAAACTTATAAAGAAATATTGGTCCAGATTTGCTTTTTTTGAATTTGAGAGATTTATAGGGAAACCTAGGAGACTAAGTTACAAAATGGCATGTTACCGAAATATTCACAATGAAGAGAAAATGGCCAAACAAACAGCAATAAAAAATAAAACTAATCTTGATTTAAGCCAGACTAATAAACTTCAAGCTCTGCGTCTTGGGAATCAGCATTGATTCATCAGAAAGGTTACATTGCTCTGTCAGTTTGGACCAAAGCTTATACGTTATTTTCTGCTGTTGTTCTTTAGAACTCCCGTCTTTTTACAAATGCTGACATGTGCTTGTGTCCTGACACTCTTTCCTGATAAAATGTGCGTCCTATGTCCTGTACAGTACAGTCTTTTTGTGTTTAGATTACTCCCACTCTTTTTTTTTTTTTAATTTCCCTCATTCTCTGCAGAAATTCATTCTACCTCCCCACTGGGAGCACAGCCTGCCCCAAGTATCAGCCAGGAGCCAGGCACTGTTATGCACCCAAGAATAGCCTTTAAACTGCTTGTCTCCATACATTTTAATCTGCTTTGCTTCTATATACAGTGTTTTCCTAAACTGCTTGCCAATCAGAATGTTATATATTATGTATCCCAAAATCCAATCTATATAGTTTTGTACAGTCTGAATTTACTGTGCTTTTTTTCTTTTTTCGAATAGCCCTCATTCGGTGTGTTTTAGTTCCTTATGTTCTGTGATGTTTTGATCATAAGCTTATGTTTGTTAAGCATCCAGATGAGACCTGAGCTCTGGGTGACACCTTGATTATAGTCAGAGGACCTGGCTAAGCCGTACCTAGACTCCTAACCCACAAAAACTGTGGGATGATATATGTGTTTGTTTAAGCAACAATAGAAAAATGATATAATTAGCTTATCTTAACTCATATAAAATGTAAATATAAACAATTTAATGGAACAGAATTGTAGGTGCAGGAGCTGAGTCACACAGATATAAGAAAATTTGGATCTTCAAATTATGGCAAAGAATAAGCAATTCCATAAGCAGTTTCAGAAAATAATATCCATTTGAAGGAAAATTATACTATATTCACACTTAATATTTTATAGCATATAAGGTGGATTAAATATCTAAATGTAAAAATTACAAAACATTTTTACATGTATGCATTTAATACATTCATATATAATGCAGGAGAAATCACAAAATGAGATTTTTATAATATTGTGATGGTTGATGCATTATTAAGATATGAAAAGGAAGTTACATCTGACAATAATTAAAACTAATATGCATACGCATATATTTCATTAATGCTTTGGTGGAAAAACATTCCTTTTATTTTTAACCTTTTATTTTGAGGTAATTATTGCATCACATACAGTTATAAGAAATAATAGAGAGAAGTCCAGTATACCCTTCACCTGGTTTCCCCATTGGTAACATCTTTCATAACGATAGTATAATATTACAATCAGGAGAAGGCATTTGACAGTATCTCAATCTTATTCAGATTTCACAAGGCTTATATGTGCTCATTTGTGTGGCTGTGTATTTAGTTCTATAAAATTTCAGCACATATGTACATTTATTTGATCACCTCTGCAGTCTAGATAAAGAACATTTCCATCAAAAGGATCAGTTGCGGTACCTTCAATAGCCATACTCTCTGACTCATTGTGCTTCCTTCTCTAGTAATTATCCTCTAGCAACTACTGATCTCCATCTCTATGATTCTGTCATTTCAAGAATGTAATATAATTAAGACTCATACATTGTGTAACCATTGGAGATTGGCTTTTTTATTCTTCACACAGCATTATTCCCTGAGAACCATTGAAGGTGTCCCATGTAGATAGTCCATTCTTTTATATTGCTGAGTAGTATTACATGGTATTGGATTTGTTTACATCCCAGTTTGTTAAGTATCCACCCTTTGAGGGACATTTGTGTTGTTCCCGGTTTTTGGCTACTAAAAATGAAACTACTGTGATCATCGATGTTTTGTTTTCTTGTGTAATGTAAGACTTTATTACTCCAAAAAATATGCAAGTGTGATTGCTAGGTCTTATGGGAACTGCATGTTTAGTGTTTTGTCTTTTTTTTTTCATTTTAAGACTTGCCAAAATGTTTCCCAGAGTAGCTGTATCATTTTACAACCCAGCAGCAATGCGTGAAGTAATGCATCTCCACATCCTTGTCAGCACTTGGTGGTGTCACTATTTTTATTTTACCCACTTTCATAGGTATATAGCGATATCTCATTATTGTTTTGATTTTCCTTTCACTAGTGGCAAATGATGTTGAGTATCTGCCTAACTTAAATGCTTGTTAAAGACTTTGCCCATTTCTAATTTTTTTTCTATCAAGTTTTCGGAGTTCTTTGTATTTTCCAGATATGAATTCTTTGTCAGATATGTGGCTTGCAAATGTTTTCTTCCAGACTGTAACTTGTCATTTCATCCTCTTCATGTGCCTTTTTATAGAGTAAAATTTTTGAATTATGATGGAGTCCAATTTGTCAATTTGACCTTTTATGGATTGTGTTTTTGATGACAATTGGGACTCTTCACTTAGCCCTAGGCCTTAAAGATATTCTGTTTTTGTTGTTGTTGTTGTTGGATAGTTTTACACTTATGCCTGCTATCTATTTTTCGTTAATTTTATACAAAATGTGAGATTTAGGTTAAGGTTCATTTTTAACATCTTGAAAGTCTATATATTTCCAGTTTCTTCAGCAACTTTAAAATGACTACTTTTCTTCCATTGACTTGCTTTTGAAGCTTTGTTAAAATTCAGTTGAGTATATTTGTATGTGTCTATATCTGGATTATGTATTTTTTTTCCATATGTCTATGTGTCTATCCCCTCCAGCAATACCACAGTGACTAAATAGTAAACCTTCCCATTATGCAGACTGATTCTTACACTTTATTCTTTTTTCAAAAGTGTTGTTTTCTTCTATCTAGTGCCTTCCTTATAAATGTTAAGATAAGCTTTTCTATACCTATGAAAATCCTTGCTAGCATTTGTAGAAACAATTGAATTCAACCTATAGATTAATTAGCAGAGAGTTGACGTTTTTATTATGTGGACTCTTCCAATTGCGAACAAAGTACGTGCTTTCAATTATCCAGTTCTTGTTTGAATTTTTCATCAGCCTTTTGTAATGTCAAATACGGATCCTGCACCTGTTTTCTGACATTTATACATAAGTACTTATTTTGGGGGGAACAGTTGTAAATAGTATCTTGCATTCCAATCTGTATGCCTTTTATTTACTTTTCTTGCTTTACTTTGCTGGCAAGATCTTCCAGTACTACTTTGCATTCCACATATTTTGATATTATGTGTTTTCATTTTCATTTAGGTTTATGTATTTTTAAAAATTCCTTTTTGACCCAAGGATTATTTGGAAGTGTATTGTTTAATACCAAATGCTTCGAGATTTATTGCTCACGTTTCTGTTATTGATTTCTAGTTTGATTACATGGTGGTCAGAGAATATATTCTACATACAGTTTCAATTCTTTTAAATTTGTTGCTATTTGTGTTACAGCCTAGGATATGATCTATCTTGGTCAATGTTCCAAAAGCATTTGAACAAAATGTATGATTTCTGTAATTTTGGGGTGGGGTGTCCATCTATGTTGATTGGATAATATTTTTTGATTCAATTATTCTGTATTCTTGCTGATGTTGTTTCTAGTAGTTCTATCAATTGCCAACAAAGAGGTGATGAGATCCTGAATTATAATTGTGATTTGTTATTTTATCCTTTCAATGCTATCAGTTTTTGCTTCATGTATTTTGAGGCTCTGTGATCTGAAAACCATCCATTTAGGATGATTTTGTCTTTCTGGTGGATTGATCTTTTTAATCATTATATAAAATGTCTCCTACTTTTCTTTCCTCTGAAGTTTATTTTATTTCATATTAATGAAGCCATTCCTGGTTTGTTTTGATTAATATTTGCATACTATGTCTCTTTTTATCTTTTTACTTTTAAATTACTGGTGTTACTACATTTCATAATGAATCTCTTGTAGACAATATAGAGTTGGGTCATGTTTTTTAAACACACTGCCAGTGTCTTTCTTTTAATTAGTGTATTTGGACCATTTATAATTAAGGTAATTGGTGATATTGTTAGAATTTAAGTCTGCCATTTTATTATTTGTTTTCTGTTTGTTTCCTTTTTTCATTCCTCTGTTTCTCTTATACTTCGTTCCCCTGTGTTACTTAAACTTTGTTTAGGGTTGCATCTTGATTTGTTTGTAGTATTTTAGTCTATTATTTTGAATAATTGTTTTAGTAGTTGTTCTAGATAATTTGAAATACAAATGTCACTTATCATAGTTGTCTTCAGTATTTCTTTCACTTACACTGAGTACTATATCAAAGTATAATTTTTGCCTGAACCTTCAAAGGTGATTTAAAAGCTAATGTAAAAAGAAAGCCCATTATATTTTATTTTTATTTTACTTATGGTTTTCTTTGCTTTCTGAAGTTCCAAGCCTTCTGTTATAGGTGCTTTTCTGTTTAGGAAATTTCCTTAAGCTGTTCTTGAAGGGTGAGCTTGCTTATTACATCTTCTCTTAGTTTTTCTTTTTTTTTGAGAATGGCTTTATTTCCCCCATCATATCACTGAAATATATTTTTGCTGAATGGTATTGACAATTTTTTCAGCACTTGGTCTCAGGTGACAAGTCCCTTTCAATTCACCTGATGTTTGTCTATGAGTAATATGTTCCTTTCTAGTTGCCTTCAGTGTGTTTTATTTATTTTTTTGCTTTTAGTCTTCAGAAGTTTAATTGTGCTTTGTCTTGGTGTGGATTTCTTTGGGATTATCCCATTTGCGGCACAGTCAGGCTCTTGAATCTGTAGGTTTATATCTTTCATGAATTTGAGAGATTTCACCCATTATTTATTCAAACATTTTTTAGTTCCACTCTCTCTCCTATCCTTCTGGCACCTTTATGATATAAATGTTAGCTCTTTAGTTATTGTCTCATGAGACTGTGTTCATGATTCTTTCAGTCTATTTTTTCTCCGATGGTTTGTGTGGATTCTCTTTTCTCATTTCAATTGTGATTTTCCTCCTACCTGCTATGACAAGTGATTTTCAGTTGTATCTTGTACATTTTATATTATGGGACTCTGGATCCAATGTAAGCTTCTTTTTTAGTAGGTAGTTCCCCTGTTGAAGTGTAGTGCGAGGGCAAGTTGGATATGTGTGTTAAGCGTCACATCTACAAATAGGGAGCTTTGTTTCAGAAAAGTGGGTTGAAAGTGCAGCTCCCGCTGGGCGCGGTGGCTCACACCTGTAATCCCAGCACTTTGGGAGGCCGAGGCGGGCAGATCACCTGAGGTCAAGAGTTTGAGACCAGCCTGACCAACATGGAGAAACCTTGTCTATACTAAAAATACAAAATTAGCCAGGCGTGGAGGCACATGCCTGTAATCCCAGTTACTTGGGAGGCTGAGGCAGGAGAATCACTTGAACCCAGGAGGTGGAGGTTGTGGTGAGCCGAGATCGTGCCATTGCACTCCAGCCTGGGCAACAAGAGCGAAAACTCCATCTCAAAAAAAAAAAAAAAAGAAAGAAAGTGCAGCTCCCTCGTGGCATTTGTATTAAGGACCTGAAATGAAAAAGACCCAGGGAACTCAGCACTGTGTCTCCCTTTCTCAAGTCGCAAGAGTACTAGGCAGCTCTTCTTTCTTCCACACTTCAGAGTTTTTCTATTCTTTGCTTTTTTCTTGTTCTGGGATTGTTAGTTGTACGAGGGAGGATCTGGGAGGAATGTGGCTACTCCGTTCTAGTGGGATCCTTTTGAATTTTACTAGGCAAATATCAAAGTATGTGCATATCTTGCAATACAACTTTTTAAATTAAAACTTATTTATAAAAAACACATATTTTCCAGTTTCATCCATGTCCCTACAAAGGACACGAACTCATCATTTTTTATGGCTGCATAATATTCCATGGTGTATATGTGCCACATTTTCTTAATCCAGTCTATCGTTGTTGGACATTTGGGTTGGTTCCAACTCTTTGCTATTGTGAATAGTGCCGCAATAAACATACGTGTGCATGTGTCTTTATAGCAGCATGATTTATAGTCCTTTGGGTATATACCCAGTAATGGGATGGCTGGGTCAAATGGTATTCTATCACAAGGACAAAAAACCAAACACCGCATGTTCTCACTCATAGGTGGGAATTGAACAATGAGAACTCATGGACACAGGAAGGGGAACATCACGCTCGGGGGACTGTTGTGGGGTGGGGGGAGGGGGGAGGGACAGCATCAGGAGATACACCTAATGCTAAATGACGAATTAATGGGTGCAGGAAATCAACATGGCACATGGATACATATGTAACAAACCTGCACATTGTGCACATGTACCCTAAAACCCTAAAGTATAATTAAAAAAAAAAAAAAAAAAAAAAAAAAAAAAAAAAAAACATATTTACATCTTAAAACACAGTAACAGATTTTTTTAAAAAGTTATCTAGAGATAAATCTCGAATTACGTTTCAGAAACAATTACTAGAATGTCAAAATCACATGTAAACATTTTGCAAAGCACACTGATGGTTTACAAGGGAATTTGAATCAGATCTTGTTGGCACTTTGAGACAGATTGTAGTAGATGGACTATGTAGATGCAAAAATAAACATTTTTCTGAGATGTTATGGTAATGAGATAGGAGCTTTCCTTTAAAGCAGAAGACCTGTTTTGTCTTATAGTATTATACAAAGAGAATGTGAATGTTAAAATTTGAAGTGCAAGCAAAGTTTTCTTTTGAGATTTTTCATCCTAAAACTACAACCACATCACTGAAGCTTTTCTGTTCAAAAGTTTTTACAGCAGCATCGGAATGACAGAAGATCTGTATTGGGTTCTGAGTTGGATAGTTACTGCCTCTTCACCTCACTTGTCTTCACTATCAACTTCCATAACCAGTGAAAAATAATAAAATAATGGCAATCAACCCTCTTCTGCTCTTGGCATCTCAGCTTTTCCCCAGCCTTGACTCTCCACCTCAACTGGTAAGTTATAATTTATTACAGGAAATTGCTATTTTATTGTAAATTTTCATATGCAGTTTTTCTAGCCAATTTATTTATTGCTATGTGTTATTGGCCTTTCCATATCGTAAACAGAATGTTTATGGTGCGACATGTAAACTGTAATTTTACTGCATACAAAACGAATTTAACAACCACATTAATTGTTTGATGATTAGGAAGGAAGGTTTTACGCATTTTTACATTCAAACATGATCATTTATAAGTAAACGTTTTACTGCATTTAGTGAAAATTTAGAAAACCGGTTGTGTGTTTTGATTGAGGTATAATACATCGTATTTTTCCCATGTCTAATTATGGAGAATAGGTCATTATTCCCTATCATTCTGGTAAATATCCTCTCAGCATTTTTGGATTTTAGAATCAGATTGTTTACATGAAGTGGGAGATGCTTGCCTTCTAAAATAATATCTTGCAACAAAGCACTTGATAAAATATTACAAACTTTTAAGTACAGAGCTAAGCTTATAAGTAGACAAGGTTTCAGAATATAATGGGAACTTTTATCCCTAGTTTTAAGGTAAAGTTGAAGCTATGAGGGTCCATGAAGGGTGTTGTATTTTGTTTGCTTTGGCAGTGCCCTTGGTTTGTAGTCTTAGGGTTAAGGGATGCAGTGAACAGGAGGAAAGAGTTTGACTCAACGTGGCAGAGAATGCTTGTTGCCTTCCCAATGTACTTTCCCCATTAATCTTAATTACTAAACCCCAATTTTATTTCGGTGGCAGCGTGGCCAGCTACAGACTAACAGCCATTTTCCCAGAGGGAAGTAATGATGGGCACATAAATTCTGGCCAGTGTAACACAAGTGGTAGGTATTGGGTGACTATCATATTACATCTCCTTATAGGAGTCAGCTGTTAGGAGCATATTTTTCCCTTGCTTTCTCTTCTTTCTGTCAGGAACAGGGAGCATGAGGTTGTATCCCTCGTTTGCAATTAGTAGCCTTCATCATTAATGCTTTATCTTAAAGCTGGGAGTGTAAATGTAGAAGAAAACTGGGTTCATAACAACTATGGAATCATCATGTCTGTCCTGTACTAACTACTTTCAGATTATTTTTTTCTGAGAGAAAAAATGTTTGTGTTATTTTTGTGTATGTATATGTGTGTGTGTGTAAGCTACCACTATTTGGGGTTTCTTATTTATCACTGAATTTATTCTTCGTTGGTATAAATCTGAGATTCCTGCATAAACCCAAGGCTCTCAGATTCAGGTAAAGGGAGGCCTAGAATCAAATAATCCTCTTTTTGACATAAGAGAATGAATGCCTGAAAATTTATCGTTTTCATACTGCGGTCTGGCATTCATGAGCTGAGAACCCATGAGTACTTGAAAGCACAAGTCTTCTCTTCCCTGAATACCTATCATTATGCTGGTCATTCTGTGAAACCCCAGGCCAGGACAATAATGTAAAGTGGTCCTTTCTACAAATGGATTCACAAATGGAAAAATAAATAAAAACAGCAATTAAGATGAAAAATAGGAACAGTTCAGAGGGAGATGGCCTGCTATGCATCTAATGGCAGATCCACATGAAATTAGAAAAAATTGAGAAGAGGTCGTTTTGAAAATATGGCAGCAAGAATTTTCAGGAACCAATGGCATTGTGACTCTTCAGATTTAGGAAGTCCAGTGGATCCCACATACCACAAATAACTGGAATTCACTCCTAAACAAATCAAAGAAAATTACTGAACAATTAAGAACCTTAGAAACATACAAACAGATTACCTTACAGAGTAAAGACAATTACCCTGATAGCTCAATTCCAAAATCAATTTTGGAATTAAGGAGACTGTGCAAAAATACCTTAGTATTGCTGAAGAAAAACATTTGTTAAGTTAGAAGTGTGTATACAGCTAAAGTATGAATCCAAGAGGTTGAAATAAAGACAATTCAGACAAACAGAAACATCAAAACGACTTCCAGTGGATGAACTTCAAGAAAGAAAAACATCGAGCTTAAAGGTAAATGGATAGCAAGGAAGAACAAATAGAAAATACACTAACAAGGGTAATTTCAACAAATATTGATTTTATTGAACAAATCCCTTCATATGTAATTTTTGCAATAAATCATGGAGGAAGTTAAATATTAAACAACAATGGTGGCTGGGCGTGGTGGCTCATGCCTATAATCCCAGCACGTTGGGACGCTGAGACAGGTGGATTACTTAAGCCCAGGAGTTTGAGACCAGCCTGGCCAACATGGTGAAATCCCATCTCTACTAAAAATACAAAAAACTAGCTGGATGTGGTTGCTAGGCACCTGTAATCCAGCTACTAGGAAGGCCGAGGCATGAGAATAGCTTGAACCCAGGAGGCAGAGGTTGCTGTGAGCTGAAATTGCACCACTGCACTCCAGCCTGGGCAACAGAGTGATATTCCATCTCAAAACAAAACAAAACAAAACAAAACAAAACAAAACAAAAAAACCCAAAACCAATAATAGCTTGTAAGATTAGGGTAGATAGTTATTAAAGTTAATAATCCTAAATTTCTTTAATTTTGACCTATTTGGGTAGATATATTGATTAACATAATATGTTAAGTGAAATATGAATGAAAATTCATTTGCAAGCATAAGATAGTGTTTAATTCAAACAGTTACTAGGAAATGTTCAATTTAATTTAAATTATAAGGAAGGAGAAGCATGTAAGCATATAAAAAGTGCCACTAATATTAAACAAAATAAGGTAATTCAAGTATATCCAGGTGCATCAGTAATCACAAAACATATAAATAAAATTAAACTGCTTTTTAAAATAGATGTTCACGTTGGTCAAGAAAACAAAAGCAAACTGTGCTTTCAATAGATGCATTTAAACTAAAACTTCACAAGAATAAAGTTAGAAAATGATGAGGAAAATATCTGACAAAGTAATTAATGCTTTAATAA
Source organism: Symphalangus syndactylus (assembly GCF_028878055.3). Taxonomy (NCBI): domain Eukaryota; kingdom Metazoa; phylum Chordata; class Mammalia; order Primates; family Hylobatidae; genus Symphalangus; species Symphalangus syndactylus. Next base: position 153,207,242 of record NC_072426.2, on the reverse strand, counting down.
CAGAAAATGGATATTTTTAGTTAGAAAACAATTATCATGGACAAAACAAGTCAGACCCTAACAGTAAATATTTCTATTCATGTGGAAAAATTTAAAATTCATAAATTTTGTGCATTTAGTACAATAAACATATAAATAGAATATTACATATGATTTAAATTTAACCTTCAAAAAATCGAGGTTAATGAAGAAATCGTAAGAATTTGAAAAATATTTTATACTTAACAATATTAAATATACCATATCAAAACACCTAGAAGAAGTGTTTGTATATACATATGTGTGTAAATCTAACAAAAAATTTTGGAGCCAAGGGTGGTGGCTTACACCTGTAATCTCAGCTTCTAGGGAGGCAAAGGCGCTGGGATCACTTGACGCTAGGAGTTTAGACCAGCCTAGGCAACATAGCCAGACTCTGTCTCCAAAAAAAATAAAAATAAAAATAAATTAGCTGAGCATTGTTGCACACCCCTCTACTCCCAGCTGCTTGGGATGCTGAGGTGGGATAATTACTTCAGCCCATGAGTTCATGGCGGCAGTAAACTATGATTGTGCAAATGTACTCCACCCACAGGGTGACAGAGCGAGCTCTTGTCTCAAAAAAATAAGAAACTGTGGAAGACTTTTATAGAGAACCTAGAAAAATTCAACTTAAAAACATTAAATAAGTCAAAAATTAATGAAGATGTATATTATGTTCACAACAGGAAGACACAATAACTTAAGCTAGTGATCATTTTCAAATTGATGCACAGATTTATTTCCAGTCAAAATTCCAACATTTTTCTAAACATATAAAATATGTTACTAAAAATTTAAAAATACTTCTTAAGTGCTAAGAAAAATAATTTATGATTAAAAAACTAATTATGTTTTACCTCAAAGTAAGATTAAAAAAAACTTAAACAGAAGGGAAAATGATGAACTTATATGGTGGAGGAAGAACTTCAGCAGAATATATTCCAAGTAATAGCTAATAGTATCCAGTATGTAATATACCATAGGCACTCAAATATTAATTGCTAATGGTTACCTGAAAATTTCAGGATAATTTTAGATTCAGTTATTCTAAAATAGTTTTACTTAGTCATTAAATTTTTCAGTGGAAAGGGAAGAAAGGTATGTCTAACATGTCTTGAGATACAATAGATTATTCTTTCCATTTTTCTTGTAAATGAACAAGCATGTAAATTAAAAAAACTTTATTTTCTAATATAGTTTATAAATGTTGTATCTTCTAATTAAATGTGCAAACCATATTAAGCAGCTATATTATTCTAAGTACTTAGCACCTAATATTAAGAGAGAAACAACGAGATGAAGTTTAACATATATTCTTTTAAAATAACCTACATGAACTCAATCTTACTAGCAGGTGGGTACCCGGGAGGTCATAATAATAGTAATACTCAAATTTTCCTAAGATATTGCCCCACTGGCGGAGCATAACCCTTCAGTCACCTAACAATGCCTGCCTTAGTTGTTTTTTGATAGTTGCTAAGAAAAACCTGTCCTCGTGGAGTCAATTACCATTTCTTCTACTTCAGTACGTAAATTGACAATGGCCTCTCCCCCGTATCCTTTATGCCAGTAATGTCTTGGGGAGCATTCACTCCATGGTTACCGTAAAGCCTCAAAATGACAAATGGACCTAACAGTTTACAGCAACAGAGAACTATACTGTGTCCCATAAGACATTGAGAAGAATGATCACTCTTTTACAGTGGATGCAAATTGGAAGGTTAAGGCAGTAGTCCCATTGTCGTTTGGACCACAATGGAGCCAAGAAGGTGAAGAGAAATGAGTGGGTACTAATATCTGTGTCCTTGAGTCTTACAAAGTTCTTCGTAAAAAGAGCACCCAGAGATAAAATTCGTTGATTTTATTTGAGAAACAGGGACCAGATCACCACGTGTCCCCTCTTCTTAAAATCTGAACTTATTTTTGGCATAGTAATTGAGAACATTGAAAAATTATTATTAATCTAGCTAAGCTAATTATACTATATTCATATGGCTAAACCATGGATTTTTAATGATTACTATAAGTAAGATTACTATAAATTCCTTCTTAAGAATGAGGTGCCTAAGGCTCAAAAATTAAGGAGGCAGGATGTCCAGGATTCTACAAGTACATGGGTGTCAACTGGGTGAGAATGTCTCCTTAAATTTAGAGCCCTTGCGCCAGGTTTGCTTCATGCTAGTCCTGACACTAAGTGTCATAATGGACATATATATTCAACAAAGAGCTTGTTGTAAACCAGGCTGAGACAGCAACTAATAAAAATAAAAGGATATTTGCAATCATTATTTTAAGTGAACTACACATCAACACTCTTCTAAGGCAAAGAAGGAAATAAAATAGAGTCATTTTCCAAATAACTTCATTTGTATAGATGGTAAACCTGGAAAATGGAGGTTCCAAGCCTCTCATCTAATACAGTTTATTCCTAGACATAAATATTTGGTTTATATTTTTATTTCTTGTGAAATTTAGTCAGGAAATGTTTAAATTAAGCAAAGGGAGTCTAGTCATTATAAGTGAGAGACACAGGCTTGTGCCAGTGGTTGGACATTCACATGCTTTCAAGGGCCAAGCAGTCCTATAAATCAGTCCTGCAGGCTAGAGAGGGATTATAGAGAACTGCAGAAGTCATGCCTAGCCTAATGACACTCAACTTAAAGTTTAAATACTGTGCTGGGAAACAAAATAATTCTAGTGATCTTGTATTTTGCCTTCCATGACCACTCTTTTAAAACCTGCCTATAAGATATATTATTCAATGTTTGTATATTTTCTTAATTCAACCTCTCCTCCTCCACCTACACACATCAACCACAAAACAGCAATAAAAGCAAAAACAATAAAAACTCAACCTTGCACCAGAGAACCTGAAATGGCTTTTCTCCTGAAACATGGAAGATAGGAAGGTGTTATTGACAACTTAATGTGGTTTTTTCAACAATACCCAGCCAGTCACTCAGAAGGGCCTTGAAGGAATGAGAAAAATCTGTAGTTATGTGGGTGTGAGGACAGGTAAAGTCCAGGGGAAGGCCCTAATAGGGTGCCACCAGAGTGTCATTAAGGACTAGTGTCATTAAGAACTAGCTGTTCTAGTGAACAGCAAGAGGATAAGGCCAATGGCTAACTGAAAGGAAAAACAGAAAGGGAGACCAAGGAAGAAACATTTAGATGGTTCCCTAAATAGTCTTTATTCTTTTTTCTAGAACTGGTTCAATGCATGCAGCCTTACAGTCACAAATTTCTTTTCCTGTTTCTGCAGTAACTATTTTTTCATCAGAATAATTTGTCCAAAATAATACTAGCATGTCGCCACACCTAACATAATTTTTGTAACTAATTAATTCCATTGCTTACTGGAGCACAATCAGCCTTGATGTAGTCATAACATTGTCTACAGGCAGGGCATGGATATTGTAGATATTTTTTGTTTTTAAATGAATTGGTGATTAAAACATAAAAATAACCATACACATTTTTTTTGTGCAAAACAAAACCTATAATTGCTTTGTGTCAAGATCCATCACAAGAAACGAGATGGCAGTGAGCACCAATAACATCATCATTTCTGCCATGGGTCTTTTTAATCAGTGGAGGAAGTGTGTTTCAGGGAGGATGCATTGAAAAGGCTTAATGCAACCATTTGAACATTTTGAAAGGGTTACTCGGAAATCAAACCACAATATCTTTCATGCCACCACCACTACCCTACATGCAGCATTTGGTAGCTTTAAATTCCTAATCTTCAGAGATCCTGAAAGATTGGATCCCATAAACTTCCTTCGGTAGCTCTTCTGAGCATTAATGCTCAGGGTGTGACTACATGTAGCTAAATTCAACAGAAAACTCATATTTATTCAGGAAATAAGCCACTGTACATAGCCATGAATGCCAGTATCTCATTTAAAAATGTTCACTCTTAAAGTACTTGTGTCTTGATATTAAAACTGTTATCTTATGAGAATGACTAGGGTTGTTCCTATATGAGAGCAAGTACTGACTATCCTGTCACTCGCTATGACTCAACGGTCCCATTGAAAACTTCATTCCTCATTGGTTCCCTGGAGGCCAGAATTTCAAATAGCCTTTATAACATTTACTAAGAAGTGAGAGATCATTTTTCTATGTTATCATTTTTTTTGTTTTTTTTTTTTTTTGAGATGGAGTCTCGCTCTGTCGCCCAGGCTGGAGTGCCGTGGCACAATCTCGGCTCACTGCAAGCTCCGCCTCCCAGGTTCACGCCATTCTCCTGCCTCAGCCTCCCAGGTGGCTGGGACTACAGGCGCCCACCACCATGCCCGGCTAATTTTTTGTATTGTTTTAGTAGAGACGGGGTTTCACCGTGTTAGCCAGGATGGTCTTGATCTCCTGACCTCGTGATCTGCCTGCCTCAGCCTCCCAAAGTGCTGGGATTACAGGCGTGAGCCACCGCACCCGGCCTATGTTATCATTTTAAAGTGGAATTTCAGCACATTCTGCATCATGCAATAGAACGTCATTTGAACCATTCTTCAATGTAAATATCATGTGCTATTTTTTTCTCAAAGTATTTTCTGATACCAGTTTTTTCCCAAATTTCAGTAATTTATTCATCTTTTTAAAAAAAATATTCTTTCCAAATTTGTAATTTATAAGGAATTCATCTTCATTTATTGCATGTTAGTGCTGAAATTGAGGCACTCGTGTGTGTGTGCATGTTTATCAGAGATGTGACTGCCTACTTTAAGTGCTTAAATTTATTTGACCTCAATATGCCCAGTTGATAAAAGAACTAGAATGAAAGACTAGAGATATTCGTGGATTTTTAATTTCATTTCTTAGAGCTGATAAATATGTGACTTTGTTTTTGTTTTGTTGAATTGCTTATGTTTTTGGTTTTACTAGCAGAATTAGAGTTACTTTCTTACACATTTTTATATTTACAGGAAATTAAAATTAAACTACATTAATTATTTTAATTTATTCATTAAGCTGAAATTCACTGCAAATTTTTTCCTTTTGTTTTGCATTTTGTAAATCATATGAATGTTTTAATATGTATCTGGTCAATTTTAATTTCCCTTGTGTTTTCTTCTACAGCTTTGAAGTTTAGAATGTCATGTTCTTGCGTATGTTAGATAAACATTAATGTGTTTCATCTATTTTATGTTAATCAATTATCTGAAATTTATTTTGGAATATGGCATAATGTAAAGGTATAAATATATTTCTTCATAAATTGCTAATTAATAATTTCAACATTATTTACTGAATTATTCATCTCTTTTCCTTTAATTTCAAAAACTTCCTGCTGTGGTTTAAATGTATCACCCGTAAAGGATGTGTTGGAAACTGAATCCTCAATACAACAGTATTGGGAGGTGGGACCTAAAGAGAGCTGACTTGGTTTATGAGTGGTCTGCCCTCCTGAATGGATTCATGTGGATTCATGCTGTTATCCAGGAAGTGTTTTTCTTATTGCCCGAGTGGGTTTGTTGGAGCAAGTCTGCCCTCACCTCCACACACATACGTGTGCTATTTTCCTCTCTTGCTTTCTGCCATGAGATGCCATAGCAAGAAGACCCTCACAAGATGCCACCCTCTTGATCTTGGACTTCCTATTCTCCAGAATCATGATAAATAAATTTATGTTTATAAGTTACTCAGTCTGTGATTCTGTTGTAGCAGTTCAAAATGGACTAAGATACTTCTCTCATAAATATTAAATATATGTAACAAGGTTACATACAGCTTTCCCTGTGTTTTTTCCATGATTAGATGCTTGTTAGCTTTATGTTCCCTGCAACACACTGTACCTAGTTCCCTGTTCATCAGTGGTGCTGGTGATCGCCCCATTTGTTGTTTCAGTCACTCACCCACCTTTAATAAAATAGGATAGTTTCAAGAAGAAAATAATTTTTAAATTGAAAAATCTGTTACTATTATGTGCTGAGTGATCTAATAAGTGTGATTATAGCAGATAGCCAGAAAGACCAAATTCATTCTCTTGCCACTTATCTAGTGCAGAGCATTGAACTAGTATCAAGTTGATGAGCAGGAAGAAGGAGAAAGGCCAATTGGTTTGGGAGATTATTACAGGGGCATATTTCTAAGAAGAAAATAATCAGAAAAAAGCTACCAGAGGAAACACATTTATGTGGGTACTTTAAGTATGAGAAGGTGTCGGCAAATTGAATAAAGGTATGTAGTGAAAATTAAACAACAAAAAATGCATGAAATAAGAAAGGGCACATTAAACAATTTTTATGTAATAGCCCTCATTGAAAAAAATATAGCGCTGTCAAGTTACTGGAATGTGTGAGGAAAATATATGATATCCCTCACTGGAAAATAATAAATAGCTATGAACTTACCAGAATGTGTGAGGAATTCCTCACAGATAGAAAATAAATGTGATCAGAACAACAGAGAACAAGCAAAAAAGGAAACCAATCATAGGTCTAAAAATGCACAGAACGCTGCTATGGAGGTGGGAGTAGTTGCAGCAGCAATTGGAGAGAGACTGAGGACAATTGTCAGGATTACAGACTCAAGAGTAGCTGGGCAGATTGGCCTCACTCCCTATGCTGGACAGCTGGTGGAAACAGTGTTTGTTACTAGGCACAAACAATGTCTGGAAATAGAAACAGAACAACGTTTTAAATAGTACTGACTTCCAGGATCCACAGCATCCACAGCATCCACAGCATCTGTGGACAGGTGAACAGCAATCCTCCAATAAAATAATGAGCAGTAAATTAAGGATCAAGAGGAAATTGAGGACACCTGGCACCATGAAATAATTCACCATACTCAACACAAGGCAACATTAGTAAAAACAAAGTTATTACAGGAAAAAAAGGAAAACATTTGAAACTAAAATATAATGAATTACCAATTTCCCAGAGGAAATTGGATGCATGATGGTGGAGTGAAAGAGGGTAAAGATAATAGAAAATAAAAATACTTTGAAAGAAAAAGAAATTTAAAATTTGATTATTAGATTGAAGTTGAGAAAGAGGGAAATCAGTAAGCAGAAAAAGAAGCCAAATGATTCTCCCAGAATATAAAGCAAAAGGAGAGTGGAAACTATGACAAAAAAAATATTCAGAAGCAATGAGGATAGAAAAAAAAATCAAAAGCCTTTTAAATAGGCATTGCAGAAATCAGAGAGACATGAAAGAAAGCAAATAATCAAATAAAATGCAGAAATAATTATCAGAGCTTAAAACAAGAAAAACCTCTTTTGAAGAAAGATGAATAAAAACAAGCTCATATCTGGTGTTATCTCAATGAAATTTCAAAAGGCCAAGGGCAAATAGAAAAGTCTGAAAGGAAGACGTGATAGGACAAAAATTATTACTTGTTTTTTTTGTTTGTTTGTTTTTACCTTTCATTTCCACCTCATCATTAAGGATTTTGGCTTTGACTACTGTGGTAGGCAGAATAACGACCCTCCAAAGATGTCTGCCTCCTAAACCCCAATACTGTGAATCAGTTTCTTCATAAGGCAAAAGATACTTTGTAGATGTCATTTAATGTAGAATCTTGAGGTAAGAAGACTATGCTCAATAATCCAGGTGAGCCCAATATAATCACAAGGATCCTCATATGGGAAAGAGAGAGGCAGAGAAGGGCATATGATAACAGAAGAAGAGGTTGGATATATGATTGCTGGCTTTTAACATGGAAGATGGTCATGAGCCAAAGAAGTTGACTAGCCTCCCAAAGCTGGAGAAGACAAGGAACCAATACTTTCCTAGAGTGTCCAAAGGATTGCAGCCCTGCTAATGTATTTGTTTTAGCCCAGTTAGACTTCTGTCCTCCAGAACTGTAAAACAAGAAATATGTGTTGTTTAAGCCACTAGGTTTAGGGAAACTTTTTATAGCAACGATAGGATACTAACACAAAATCTCAATGTCTACCTCTCCTCTGTTCTCACAGAGCTTGCTTTCTGCCTTTGAACATTATCTGTTGGGCTTCCATGATAAATAGTCAAGAAAAGTGGGGGGAGAGTAAGAAAAAGCTTGTGGGATGCACCAAGCAAGGAATTTGGGGAAAAGTGATGACAGCGTGTGTGAAAAGTTGCAAAAACAAGATGCGAGAGGAATGGAACAGAGTCAAAATAGATGTAAGAGCATCAGGGTTTTTTGAAGGGGTTTTTTTTTTTTTTTTCAAATAGAGACTAAGTCTCACTGTGTTGCCTGGGCTGGTCTCAAACTCCTGGTCTCAAGTGATCCTCTACCCTCAACCTCCCAGTGCTAAGATTACAGGCATGAGTCACTGTAACCAGCCAAGACATTTGTAGATTCTGTAAGAAAATATAGCACAGGTTCCCAAGAGATGGACTCACCTGCAATTTCAACATCCCATGAGAATGGATAAATTGGAGATTGAGAAATGCCTAGGAGTCAGAAATATAAGGGAGGGGTGTGTGTGTGAATCTATACCAGAAATTGGAATGGTAGTTTCTCTTTTTTTTTAACTTTTTTTTTTTTTTTTTGAGACGGAGTCTCGCTCTGTCGCCCAGGCTGGAGTGCAGTGGCGCAATCTTGGCTCACTGCAAGCTCTGCCTCCTGGGTTCACGCCATTCTCCTGCCTCAGCCTCTCCGAGTAGCTAGGACTGCAGGCGCCCACCACCACACCCGGCTAATTTTTTGTATCTTTAGCAGAGACGGGGTTTCACCGTGGTTTTGATCTCCTGACCTCGTGATCCGCCCGCCTCGGCCTCCCAAAGTGCTGGGATTGCAAGCGTGAGCCACCGCGCCCGGCTTATTTTTTTTTAAACTTTTAAGTTCAGGGGTAAAAATGCAGGTACATTACATAGGTAAATTTGTGTCATTGGGGTTGTTGTACAGATTATTTCATCACTCACATATTAGGCCTAGTACCCATTAGTTAGTTTTCCTGATCCTCTCACTCCTCCACCCTCCACCCTCTGAAAGGCTTCAGTGAGTGTTGTTCCCCTCTATGTGTTCATGTGTTCTCATCATTTAACTCCCACTTATAAGTGAGAATATGTGGCATTTGGTTTTCTGTTCCTGTGTTAGCTTGCTAAGGATAATGGTCTCCAGCTCCATCCATGTGGGGACATGCAAACAATGTGATCTCATTCTTTTTTACAGCTGCATAGTAATCCATGGTATATATGTACCATATTTTCTTTATCCAGTCTATCATAGATGGGCATTTAGATTGATTCCGTATCTTTGTTAATGTGAATAGGACTGCAATGAACATACATGTGCATGTGTATTTATAATAGAATGATTTATATTCGTTTGGCTATATGCCCAGTAATAGGATGGCTGGTCAAATGGTTCAGCTACTGTGGAACAGATAATGTGGCAATTCCTCAAAAACCTAAAGAGGAATTGCCACACTGTCTTTATTGCCATACTGTCTCCGACTGTCTTTAGGTCTTTGAGGAATTGCCACACTGTCTCCTACTGCCTTTAGGTCTTTGGGGAATTGCCACACTATCTTCCACGATGGAGGAACTAATACACACTCCCAATAACAATGTATAAGCATTCCTTTTCCTCCACAATCTCACCAGCATCTGTTATTTTTTGATATTTTAGTAATAGCCCTTCTGTCTAGTGTGAAATGATATCCCATTGTGGTTTTGATTTGCATTTCTGTAATGATCAATGATATTGAGCTTCTATTCATATGCTTATTTTTCACATGTATGTCTTCTTTCAAAAAGCATCTGTTCATGTCCTTAGCCCACTTTTCTAATGGGGCCTTTGGTTTTTTCTTGTAAATTTGTTTAAGTTCTTTATAGATGCTGGATATTAGACCTTTGTGAGATACATGGTTTGCAAAAATTTTCTCCCCTTCTGTGGGTTACCTGCTTACTCTGTTGATAGTTTCTTTAGCTATGCAGAAGCTCTTTAGTTTAATTAGAACCCATTTGTCAATTTTTGCTTTTGTTGCAATTGCTTTCACATCTTTGTCATGAAATCTTTGTGCATGCCTATGTCCTGAATGGTATTGTTTAAGTTGTCTTCCAGAGTTTTTATAATTTTGGGTTTTAAATTTAAGGCTTTAACCCATCTTGAGTTAATTTTTGTGTATGGTATAAGGAAGGGGTTCAATTGTAATCTTCTGTATATGGTTAGCCAGTTATTCCAGCACCATCTATTGAACAGAGAATCTTTTCCCATTGTTTGTTTTGGTGGAGTTTTTGGAAGATCAGATAGTTGTAGGTGTGTGGTCTTATTTCTGTATTTTCTATTCTGTTTTATTGGTCTATTTGTCTGTTTTTGTTCCAGCACCATGCTGTTTTGGTTACTGTCGCCCTGTAGTATAGTTTAAAGTCAGGTAGCATGATGCCTCCAGCTTTGTTCTTTTTGCTTAAGATTGCCTTGGCTCTTTGGGCTCCTTTTTGGTTCCATATGAGTTTTAAAATAGCCTTCTCTAGTTCTGAGAATATCCGTGGTAGCTTAATAGGAATAGTATTGAATCTATAAATTGCTTTGGATGGTATGGCCATTTTAACAATATTGAAACTTCCTATCCATGAGCATGGATTTTTTTTTTCATTTGTCTGTGTCATATCTGATTTATTTGAGCAGTGGTTTGTAGTTCTTATAAATAGCTTTCACCTCCCCAGTTAGTTGTATTCACAGATATTTTATTCTTTTTGTGACTGGGAAAGGCAAAAACTGGCAAGGGGACTTGGAAAGAAAAACTTGAAATTTTAGTCTTTTATAATGGACTCTTTTCAATAAAAATATATTTTTCATTGTAAAATAAAACATAAGGAGAAAACAATTTGAAAATAGGTATTTGATTGAAAATATTTGTATATTACTAGGATTTGTTGATGGGTATTCTTTTTCATCTTATTCCTTGCATTTACTGTCACAAAAATATTTATTCTGGAATTATTTTTGGTATAATGTTTGTTTTCTTGTTATCCCTAAAATAAAATAAAATTGCATCCTATGTACATTACTCTGAAAACTATTTTTATCACTTAGCTCTGTCTCAATAATATACCTTCATATTGATAGACATAGATACAATTGATTAAGGGGGCAATTATAACATTTCTTAAATTATTTTATACTTAATGAATGTTAGAATTATTCCCTGTTTCTAAGGAGATCTTTTATTAGTATTCATCTTTGACTTGTCACATGAAAATTATAAATTTTTTTAAGAACTGTACTCAAAATACTTTAAACTGTGAAAATATTTGAATAACTGCATTTAAATATATTTAATATATCACCTGCACTATAATTAATCTCTCATTTTTCTTATATTTTCAGATCTTTACTTAATATAATATCAACCATATTATTGCTCTCTATTAGTTTAAGTATATTCTGAAAATACAATATTGGTAATGGATTATGGAACAAGAAAAGCACAGCTTTTTGAAATGAGTTTTCTCACAAATTATCAAATTAGTAATAGCTGTTTTTGCAATTTAAATTCTTTGTTTTCATATATTTTGATGAGAAACACATAAATATACGTAATTTTGAAGATATTAGTAACCCATGTTATTGTGATCAGATAAAGCTACCTAGCTTTCAAGTTAACATAGCTGGGCCTAATTGTTGCTACTAGCTTTGTGATTTACTACAATAAGCTAGGCCTCATCCAAAGTAATGCTGAAGCACTGATCATCAAACTGAATATTTATCCCCAATTTAGTTAATTTATTCAGCAATCTTGAGAATTTCTGCTCTAAAAAGAGGTTGTTTTATACTAGATATATCTTTACAACTTAACAATTTATAATAATAAAAAAGCTTACTCAAAAATTACTTAAAACACTTATCCTCTTATTTCTGAAATTTAAAAAAGTTAACTTACAGGATTATTATCAAAATAAGATATTATTAAAGAACTATTATAAAGTGATATATCTTAAGATGCTTGATTCTAAGATAAATGCTTTTTTTCTAAATTTGAAATTGATAAGCTATAGCATATATGGTTTTTAACTGAATAATTTCCATTATTGCGAAATGGAAAAAATTGGAAAATTATGTGTATTATCAAATACACAATAGACTTATGTGAAGAAACAAAAAGTTATTTCAAGTATCCAGATACAATGCAATAATGAATATTTTACAGATTTTAAGCTTTAGAGTAATTTTCAAAAGAATTTAAAATTTGGAACTTTGCATTTGGAAATGCAGCAAAATATTCAAAGAAATTTAATAGTAAATATGTAAACAAATTTATATTGCACCACTAGCCAACTTACATCATTGAATACACTTATTTTTGGAATAACCTTCAAATTGTCTTTGAAAATAAAATTTAACGTTTATCCCATAAATCTTTATTTTTTTCTGCTTATTTTGCAATAAAATTTAAAATCTTCTCTAAAATTACAGTTTATCATCATTCTATAGCTTATATAAAACAAGTTACTTCTTTATTGTGATCATAAGTGAGTGAAAATAAAAGAAACTGAAATGCATCAAAAAAGAAATGCAGATTATAACATAACAATGTATATTGCTAATGTTGTAGTTCAATTTAATTTAAGGATCATGCATTTATATAAATAGACAACTAGAGATGATAATAAGGTATTATTTCCATAGAAATCTGTTCATAGCAATACACAGTGCAAAATAGAAGCTGACTGTAATGGTGGAATACTATGTAATTCTCTTTTTGTTGAAACCATTCAAATAAGGATGGCCCTGAAAAGGAACTTTTGAAGATGTTGGTTAATGAACATGTTAGTTAATGAACCCACTTCACTCAAAGACTGCATAATCTGCAACTGTCTTGGTGAAAAGAGAATAAGGTCAGTCTTTGCAATTATGATTCTTATTCTCTCATTCCCTACTGTGATGTGACTAAATCTCTATCATACTTTACTTAAAAATATCTTTAGACAGTTACAACAACAACACCAACAACACACTCAAATATTTAATATTTTGCATCAGTGTGTTAGTGGTTCCCAAGACCAATCCCAGTTATGTTGATTCGCTAGGAAGACTCACAAGAATTAGCATACAGTTGTACCCTCAGCTATGATTTGTAAGCTTTATTGACATATAATTGATAGACATTTGATGAGTATAGACATATGCGTACATTGTGTTATGCCATCACCACAGTCAAGCTACAAAATATATTTATCACCTCCCCAAATTTTCTTGTGTTCTTTTGTGTTTGTGTGTGTCTGTTAAGAACACTTATGATAAGATCTGTCCTCTGAATATATATTACAGTGCACAATACTCTGTGTTAACCATAAGTCCCATGTTGCACAACAGGTCTCTGGAACTCATGCCATTCACTTTGTTGGGAATGGAGTTACCTCAAAAAATTAAAAATGGAACTACCATGTGACTCAGCAATCCCATTTCTAAGTATACATTCAAAAGAATTAAAATCAGGATTTCAAAGATATATCTGCACTCACATTTTCTTTGCAGCATTATTCACGATAGTTAACATATAGAAACAACCTAAAATCCCATGACTCATAAATGAATAAAGAAAATCTGATATATACCTACAATGGAATTTTCCTCAGTCTCAGCAAAGAAAGAAATCTTACCATTTACCACAACATGGTCAAACCTTGAAGACATTATATTAAGTGAAATAAGCCAGACACAGCTATGATGTATTACAGCAAAAAGAATAAAAGAATATCAACAAAAGAAAATGGAACATGGGGTGAAGTTTGGAGGAAACGAAGTGCAAGGTGCCAAGAGTCATTTCCTAGTACATAGATGTGACTAATTTTTCCAGCAATGAGTTGTGACAACTTGTGTGAAATGTCATCTACCAAGGAAGCACACTAGAAATTCAGTGCCCAGGGATTTTCTTCAGGGATGGGTTTGTGGGGATACCTCTATCATATATTAAGTTTCTAGCTTCCAAGTAGGAAAGCAGGTGTTCAATATAAATTATATTGTGTGCACAAACTGTTTAGGAACAATTGAGACACTCTTTATTCTTATTTAAAAATGCACAGAACTTTGACCCATGTGAAAACACTCTTGAAATCCATGTTTTTAAATGCCAACCAAGAGGCAGCAATGCAAGCAAGCCTTTCTAAGGATAATATTTTCAGAGTTGCTGTGTTAACTCTTTTCTGTGTAATATGATATAGTAATTAAATTTAATGGGGATTATGTTGGGAATATAATAAGTCAAAATTTTCTGTCTTACCATTTTTAAAATAATAGTAGAATCTTACAAAATACTAGGCAAAACCAGAATAAAAATGAAGTTATGTTTGGGAATCAATAGAGATAAATAAGGTAATATCAGGAATATAGGATCACATTAGAAAAAAAGGCTTTTACATTTTAGTATAATAATTATATTATGTCACTTAAACTATTTTAAATGTATTTTAAATATAACATATCAAAAAGACTTTGCACAGTTTGAGAAATGCTAATATAAACAGTGACATTAAATACTCTATGCATTCTATTTTTACAAAATTATTTGATAGAAGTACAAATGTGAGAAAAAAGTATGACATTTCTCACGTGTCGGTTTTTGTATTTATTAAAATCCATTTATAATTTAAAAACGAGTTGAGCAACTAAGGAAGGGTAATTGTAAGTTATTATCCATCTGGATATAGCTCACATACTTACCATCAGGTCATTTTTGGCCTAAATTTACTTTCTGTTGACTCTGCCTCTTCTCAGTGAAGGTGTTTGTTCATTGTTTCTTTGGTCTTATTTGATTATGAGATGTATGTGGTTGATGGTATTATTTGCAGACTCTGAAGATAAGTAGAAGGATGCTTTCCTGTGGAAAGTGATTCAATTTGATGTGCCCAGAGCCTAAATAACTTCAGATTTGGAACCCAACTACCCCCTGCCAACTCTTCATTTTGTATGTGAGTGCCAGGTTCAAGGTCTCCCTTACTAATGTGGGAAAAAGCTCCATGGCCCCAGAGCAATACTGATTTTACTTCTGTCCACATAACTGACTTCTGTTTGCTTTCAATGCTTGCCACTTAGGTTCAAGCTCATGCTTTTAATCTCTCTCTCTCTCTCTCTCTTTTGATTTGTAGTGTTTTTGATTATATCCTGCAGCCTAGAAATGAAGTATAATTTGCGTTTTATGTAGGTTTTAGGTAGCAGGAAGGCCCCCAGAGAATTTAACCCACTCTGTTGATGGAAAAAGTACTCCACAGCACTTTGATGCTTAATATTCAGTGAATGGTGGCTAATACTGTATCATGGAATTATAATACAGAGAAAATTATTGTGGAAAAATAACACCCATTTATCACCTTCCCATTCCATAAACATTAACAGTGTTTACTGAGAGCCAATCACAATACTCAGTACTGAGGCTTCAGAGGGGAAGAAGTAATAGTCCCTACTCTTAAGGACCAATGCATAGTGAAGGTACAGACCAACTTGTAAGTGAATAAATTATAGTACAATGTTACATATACAAAATTAGGTGAAAACAGTATACATGAGTCCAACATGACGTTATGTTTTCATCAAATTCTCATATCCTATTCCATGAGCATGCTGAAAACTATCCTCCCCAAATTCTTGCAGTTGTCCAAGGCCATTTAAATATTAATGTGTCCAGTTAAACGTGGGCCAGATAGAAGTGCGCCACTCCAAGGTTAAAGCTGTAAAATCTGCTGTGCCATCCTCCAGTTTCTCTCTTCCTCTGCAGTGGCAATATGGAAGTCTCTTGTGGGGTCACAAGCTCAAAATAGTGTGGGTGTCATATTGCGGAGCAGTGCCCTGGGCCATAACCATGATTTACTGTGGGGTTTCTGAAAGTAGGCAAACCACTGAGATGTTACATTTATTTATTAAATATAGCAAAACATGGACTATGCTACCAATAAAATATGGAGGGAGCACGAAAATGTAATTGACTTTGTTTGGTAGGGGCCAGAAAGGATTTCTGGAAGAGCATTGTTCACAGGTAGACATAGAGAAGACCAGGTGCAGACATTAAGGTGTGAAGATAATTAGAATATTGGGGAAACTATAAACAATTGTAGAGACAATTATTGTAGATGCTAAGAAAGAAAAGAATATTAAGAAGAAGCTGACCCTAGTAAAGAATATTCTATAACAATGTCTAAGAGTTTGCGGCTGCAAGTAATAGAAACGGACTCTAGCTAATTTAAGTTTAAAAAAAAATCAACTGGATAAGTGCTTAGGCGGAAAACAGGATCTAGAGAACCAAGCTTGGAGAACTGATGTAACCAAAAGATTCTGGTGCAGGAACCACTTCCAAGGTTGCCCCAAATAGACAGTCTAACACCTTTCCCCTACTTGGCAGCTTCCCCGAACACCCCTATTCTTGACCCTAGATTTTGAGGCTTCTGACACTAGAGTGATGCTTTGAGATAAATTGCACATTCTTTTTAAATTTACTAAATATTTGCCCAGTGCTCCAATCCTTTTCTAAAAGCGTTGTCTGAGCTTAAGTAATGTGCCCCTATTTGCTGCCGGGATACAGAGAGTTTCCCATAGGAGAAGGCAGGGTTTGGACATAGGGTAGACAAAACAATAACAACAACAACAACAACAAAATCAAACCGTCCTCTAATAAGCCGCGCGAGATTTGATCCCATCTTGTGTCATTTCTCTCCTTTCTCTCCGTATGACAAATACTGCAGCATTATTCTATTTCTTCAAACGGGGCTGACTCAAATCTACACACACTTCACTTACTGTTCCCTTTTCATGAAATTATTTTCCCACCTTTTAATTTTACTTTTTAGTGACTCAGTTGTCACCTTGATAGGTCGATCTTTCTTATAAATCCTGTATAATTTCACCTACACTCCCTAGACAATCTATATCACATGATTGATTTACCAATTTATGGCCCTTGTTAATATTTAAAGTGATGTTATTCATTTTGTTTGGTTATAGGATCATTATCTTTGCACCAGGAAACCCTGAGAAGGCAGATGTTTCTTTTTGAGTACGAGCATCCCAAAACCTTCAGCACCATGTGGCCCATATTCTGTGCTCTGTATATACCCATTGGATTAAAGATTGGGAAGTAACAACTCTACTTAACAAGAAAAGCTTCCTGATTATTTGATAGAAATAATTTCCATGTAAGTCTAAAAAGCAGAGCCAACACTGAGAAATGTTTATGGTAATAAGAAAAACATTTTTCCACCAACAGTGTAAAAGTGTTCCTGTTTATCCACATCCTCTCCAGCACCTGTTGTTTCCTGACTTTTTAATGATGGCCATTCTAACTGGTGTGAGATGGTATCTCATTGTGGTTTTGATTTGCATTTCTCTGATGGCCAGTGATGATGAGCATTTTTTCATGTGTTTTTTGGCTGCATAAATGTCTTCTTTTGAGAAGTGTCTGTTCATGTCCTTCGCCCACTTTTTGATGGGGTTGTTTGTTTTTTTCTTGTAAATTATGTTTGAGTTCATTGTAGATTCTGGATATTAGCCCTTTGTCAGATGAGTAGGTTGCGAAAATATTCTCCCATTTTGTAGGTTGCCTGTTCACTCTGATAGTAGTTTCTTTGGCTGTGCAGAAGCTCTTTAGTTTAATTAGATCCCATTTGTCGATTTTGGCTTTTGTTGCCATTGCTTTTGATGTTTTAGACATGAAGTCCTTGCCCATGCCTATGTCCTGAATGGTATTGCCTAGGTTTTCTTCTAGGGTTTTTATGGTTTTAGGTCTAACATGTTAGTCTTTAATCCATCTTGAATTAATTTTTGTATAAGGTATAAGGAAGGGATCCAGTTTCAGCTTTCTACATATGGCTAGCCAGTTTTCCCAGCACCATTTATTAAATAGGGAATCCTTTTCCTATTGCTTGTTTTTGTCAGGTTTGTCAAAGATCAGATAGTTGTAGATATGTGGCATTATTTCTGAGGGCTCTATTCTGTTCCATTGATCTATGTCTCTGTTTTGGTACCAGTACCATGCTGTTTTGGTTACTGTAGCCTTGTAGTATAGTTTGAAGTCAGGTAGCATGATGCCTCCAGCTTTGTTCTTTTGGCTTAGGATTGACTTGGCGATGTGGGCTCTTTTTTGGTTCCATGTGAACTTTAAAGTAGCTTTTTCCAATTCTGTGAAGAAAGTCACTGGTAGCTTGATGGGGATGGCATTGAATCTATAAATTACCTTGGGCAGTATGGCCATTTTCATGATATTGATTCTTCCAACCCATGAGCATGGAATATTCTTCCATTTGTTTGTATCCTCTTTTATTTCATTGAGCAGTGGTTTGTAGTTCTCCTTGAAAAGGTCCTTCACGTCCCTTGTAAGTTGGATTCCTAGGTATTTTATTCTCTTTGAAGCAATTGTGAATGGGAGTTCACTCATGATTTGGCTCTCTGTTTGTCTGTTATTGGTATATAGGAATGCTTGTGATTTTTGTACATTGATTTTGTATCCTGAGACTTTGCTGAAGTTGCTTATCAGCTTGAGGAGATTTTGGGCTGAGACAATGGGGTTTTCGAAATATACAATCATGTCATCTGCAAACAGGGACAGTTTGACTTCTTCTTTTCCTAACTGAATACCCTCTATTTCCTTCTGCCTAATTGCCCTGGCCAGAACTTCCAACACTATGTTGAATAGGAGTGGTGAGAGAGGACATCCCTGTCTTGTGCCAGTTTTCAAAGGGAATGCTTCCAGTTTTTGCCCATTCAGTATGATATTGGCTGTGGGTTTGTCATAGATAGCTCTTATTATTTTGAGATATTCCCCATCAATACCTAATTTATTGAGAGATTTTAGCATGAAGTGCTGTTGAATTTTGTCAAAGGCCTTTTCTGCATCTATTGAGATAATTATGTGGTTTTTGTCTTTTGTTCTGTTTATATGCTGGATTATATTTATTGATTTGTGAATGTTGAACCAGCCTTGCATCCCAGGGATGAAGCCCACTTGATCATGGTTGATAAGCTTTTTGATGTGCTGCTGGATTCGGTTTGCCAGTATTTTATTGAGGATTTTTGCATCAATGTTCATCAAGGATATTGGTCTGAAATTCTCTTTTTTGGTTGTGTCTCTGCCAGTATCAGGATGATGCTGGCCTCATAAAATGTGTTAGGGAGGATTCCCTCTTTTTCTATTGATTGGTATAGTTTCAGAAGGAATGGTACCAGTTCCTTCTTGTACCTCTGGTAGAATTCAGCTGTGAATCCATCAGGTCCTGGATTCTTTTTGGTTGGTAAGCTATTGATTTTTGCCACAATTTCAGAGGCTGTTATTGGTCTATTCAGAGATTCAAATTCTTCCTGGTTTAGTCTTGGGAGGGTGTATTTGCCGAGGCATTTATCCATTTCTTCTAGATTTTCTAGGTTATTTGCGTAGAGGTGTTTGTAGTATTCTCGGATGGTAGATTGTATTTCTGTGGGATCGGTGGTGATATCCCCTTTATCAGTTTTTTATTGCATCTATTTGATTTTTCTCTCTTTTCTTCTTTATTAGTCTTGCTAGCAGTCTATCAATTTTGTTGATCTTTTCAAAAAACCAGCTCCTAGATTCATTATTTTTTGAAGGTTTTTTCGTGTCTCTATTTCCTTCAGTCCTGCTCTGATTTTAGTTATTTCTTGCCTTCTGCTAGCTTTTGTATGTGTTTGCTCTTGCTTTTCTAGTTCTTTTAATTGTGATGTTAGGGTGTCAATTTTGGATCTTTCCTGCTTTCTCTTGTGGGCATTTAGTGCTATAAATTTCCCTCTACACACTGCTTTGAATGTGTCCCAGAGATTCTGGTATGTTGTGTCTTTGTTCTCGTTGGTTTCAAAGAACATCTTTATTTCTGCCTTCATTTCATTATGTACCCAGTAGTCATTCAGGAGCAGGTTGTTCAGTTTCCATGTAGTTGAGCGGTTTTGAGTGAGTTTTTTTAATCCTGAGTCCTAGTTTGATTGCACTGTGGTCTGAGAGACAGTTTGTTATAATTTCTGTTCTTTTCCATTTGCTGAGGAGAGCTTTACTTCCAACTATGTGGTCAATTTTGCAATAGGTGTGATGTGGTGCTGAAAAAAAATGTATATTATATTGATTTGGGGTGGAGAGTTCTGTGGATGTATATTAGGTCCACTTGGTGCAGAGCTGAGTCTAATTCCTGGGTATCCTTGTTAACTTTCTGTCTCATTGATCTGTCTAATGTTGACAGTGAGGTGTTAAAATCTCCCATTATTATTGTGTGGGAGTCTAAGTCCCTTTGTAGGTCACTGAAGACTTGCTTTATGAATCTGGGTTCTCCTGTATTGGGTGCATATATATTTAGGATAGTTAACTCTTCTTGTTAATTGATCCCTTTAACATTATGTAATGGCCTTCTTTGTCTCTTTTGATCTTTGTTGGTTTAAAATCTATTTTATCAGCAACTAGGATTGCAACCCCTGCCTTTTTTTGTTTTCCATTTGCTTGGTAGATTTTCCTCCATCCCTTTATTTTGAGTCTATGTGTGTCTCTGCATGTGAGATGGGTTTCCTGAATACAGCACACTGATGGGTCTTGACTCCTTATCCAATTTGCCAGTCTGTGTCTTTTAATTGGAGCATTTAGCCCATTTACATTTAAAGTTAATTTGTTATGTGTGAATTTGGTCCTGTCATTATGATATTAGCTGGTTATTTTGCTCATTAGTTGATGCAGTTTCTTCCTAGCCTCGATGGTCTTTACAATTTGGCAGGTTTTTGCAGTGGCTGGTACCAGTTGTTCCTTTCCATGTTTAGTGCTTCCTTCAGGAGCTCTTTTAGGGCAGGCCTGGTGGTGACAAAATCACTCAGCATTTGCTTGTCTGTAAAGTATTTTATTTCTTCTTCACTTATGAAGCTTAGTTTGGCTGGATATGAAATTCTGGGTTGAAAATTCTTTTCTTTAAGAATGTTGAATATTGGCCCCCACTCTCTTCTGGCTTGTAGAGTTTCTGCCGAGAGATCAGCTGTTAGTCTGATGGGCTTCCCTTTGTGGGTAACCCGACCTTTCTCTCTGGCTTCCCTTAACATTTTTTCCTTCATTTCAACTTTGGTGAATCTGACAATTATGTGTCTTGGAGTTGCTCTTCTTGACGAGTATCTTTGTGGTGTTCTCTATTTCCTGAATCTGAATGTTGGCCTGCCTTGCTAGGTTTGGGAAGTTCTCCTGGATAATATGCTGAAGAGTGTTTTCCAACTTGGTTCCATTCTCCCCATCACCTTCAGGTACACCAATCAGACGTAGGTTTGGTCTTTTCACATAGTCCTAAATTTATTGGAGGCTTTGTTCATTTCTTTTTATTCTTTTTTCTCTAAACTTCCCTTCTTGCTTCATTTCATTCATTTCATCTTCCACCACTGATACCCTTTCTTCCAGTTGATCGCATTGGCTACTGAGGCTTCTGCATTCTTCACGTAGTTCTTGAAACTTGGCTTCCAGCTCCATCAACTCCTTTAAGCACTTCTCTGCATTGGTTATTTTAGTTAAACATTCATCTAACTTTTTTTCAAAGTTTTTACCTTCTTTGCCATTGGTTTGAATTTCCTCCTGTAGCTCGGAGTAGTTTGATCGACTGAAGCCTTCTTCTCTCAACTCGTCAAAGTCATTCTCCATCCAGCTTTGTTCCATTGCTGGTGAGGAACTGGGTTCCTTTGGAGGAGGAGAGGCCCTCTGCTTTTTAGAGTTTCCAGTTTTTCTGCTC
This sequence comes from Symphalangus syndactylus, assembly GCF_028878055.3. Lineage (NCBI taxonomy): Eukaryota > Metazoa > Chordata > Mammalia > Primates > Hylobatidae > Symphalangus > Symphalangus syndactylus. The sequence continues at coordinate 153,185,610 of NC_072426.2, read as the reverse complement.
GGTTTTCTCCCCATCTTTGTGGTTTTATCTACTTTTGGTCTTTGATGATGGTGATGTACAGATGGGTTTTTTGTGTGGGTGTCCTTTCTGTTTGTTAGTTTTCCTTCTAACAGACAGGACCCTCAGCTGCAGCTCTCTCTTGGAGTTTGCTAGAGGTCCACTCCAGACCCTGTTTGGCTGGTGTCAGCAGTAGTGGCTTCAGAACAGCGGATTTTCATGAACCACAAATTCAGCTGTCTGATAGTTCCTCTGGAAGTTTTGTCTCAGAGGAGTAGCCGGCAGAGTGAGGTGTCAGTCTGTCCCTACTGAGGAGTGCCTCCCAGTTAGGCTGCTCAGGGGTTCAGGGACCCACTTTAGGAGGCAGTCTGCCCTTTCTCAGATCTCCAGCTGCATGCTGGGAGAACCACTACTCTCTTCAAAGCTGTCAGACAGGGACATTTAAGTCTGCAGAGGTTACTGCTGACTTTTTGTTTGTCTGTGCCCTGCCCCCAGAAGTGGAGCTTACAGAGGCAGACAGGCCTCCTTGAGCTGTGGTGGGCTCCATCCAGTTCGAGCTTCCTGGCTGCTTTGTTTACCTAAGCAAGCCTGGGCAATGGCAGGCACCCCTCCCCCAGCCTTGCTGCCACCTTGCAGTTTGATCTCAGACTGCTGTGCTAGCAATCAGGGAGACTCTGTGGGCATAGGACCCTCGGAGCCAGGTGTGGGACACAATCTCCTGGTGTGCCATTTTCCAAGCCCATTGGAAAAGCGCAGTATTAGGGTGGGAGTGACCCGATTTTCCAGGCGCCGTCTGTTACCCCTTTCTTTGACTAGGAAAGGGGACTCCCTGACCCCTTGCACTTCCCGAGTGAGGCAATGCCTCGCCCTGCTTCAGCTGGCGCACGGTGTGCTGCACCCACTGTCCTGTGCCCACTGCCACTCCCTAGTGAGATGAACCTGGTACCTCAGATGGAAATGCAGAAATCACCCATCTTCTGCATCGCTCACGCTGGGAGCTGTAGACCAGAGCTGTTCCTATTCAGCCATTTTCGGGACAAACACTCATCATTGTTGTTTTTTTCAAGAAACATCCTGCTTGTTTTTATCCTCATTTCATAGAGAGTATCTTTTCTTTCTGCTGTTTAAGATTTACTCTCTGTATTAGTCTGTTCTTACACTACTATAAAGAACTGCCTAAGACTGGGTAATTTAAAAAGGAAAAAGATTTAATTGACTCACAGTTTCACATGGCTGGGGAGGCCTCAGGAAACTTACAATCATGACAGAAGGGGACGCAAAACACATCCTTCTTCACATGATGGCAGGAAGGAGAAGTGCTGGGCAAAGGGGGAAAAGCCCCTGATAAAACCATCAGATCTCATGAGGACACACTCACCATCATGAGATCAGCATGAAAGTAACCAGCCCCATGATTCAATTACCTCCCACCAGGTTCCTCCCATGACATGTGGGGATTATGGGAATTATAATTGAAGATGAGATTTGTCTGGGAATACAGCCAAACCATATCAATCTCTCTCTTTGGGGTTCAGTAATTTTAGCCTGATAAATCTACTGATGGGTATCTTTACCTTTAACTGGCTTGGAATATGTTGTGATTCCCGAATCTGAGAATTTAGATTTTCTTTCACAATTATTGACACATTCTCAGCCAATATATGTTTTTCTATTGTTTGCCTCTTATCTATTCTCTAATTCTACAGCTTTAGTTGGAAGTTTATTTATTCTCATTGTAACCGCAATAACCTTTTTTTGTGGGAGTTTTTTGGGCAATGATTTTTTAAAATTATTTCAATAGTTACTGGGAAACATGTGGATTTTGGTTACATGGAAAAGTTCTTCAGTGATGATTTTTCAGATTTTGAGGCACCCATCACCTGAGCAGTGTCCACTTTACCGGTGTGTAGTCTTATATCCCTTCCCCCACTCCCATCCTTGCCTTGAGTCCCCAAAGTCGATTATATCATTTTTATGCCTTGGCATTCTGATAGCTTAGCTCCCACTTTCAAGTGGGAACATACAATAATTGATTATCCATTCCTGAGTTACTTCACTCAGAATAATGGTCTCCAACTCTATTCAAGTTGCTGCAAAGGCCGTTATTTCCATTCTTTTTATAGCTGAGTATTATTCCATGGTGTATATATACACCACATTTTCTTTATCCAGTCATTATTTGATGGGCATCTAGGCTGGTTTTATATTTTTGCAATTGTGAATTGTGCTGCTATAAATATGCATGTGCGAGTGCCTTTTTCATATAATGACTTCTTTCCCTTTGGGCAGGTACCCAATTGTGGGCTTGCTGGATGGAATGGTAGTTCTACTTTTAGTTTTTTAAGGAATCTCCATATGGTTTTCCATAGTAGTTATACCAGTTCACATTCCCAACCAACAGTGTAAAAGTGTTCCTTTTTCAGCACATCCATGCCAACATCTAATTTTTTTTTTATTTTTTAGTTGTGACAATTCTTACAGGAGTAAGGTGGTATCTTATTGTGGTTTTAGTTTGAAGTTCCCTGATCATCAGTGACGTTGAGAATTTTTTCATGTGTTTGTTGGCCATTTGTGTATTTTCTTTTGTAACCTCAGTAAATCTTAATCTTGTTTATATTTTCAAACATTTATCCCTCTGTTTTGCATTCAGGTCTATTTCACTTTTAGTAATTCTCACTTCTGTTTAGTTGAATCTACCTGTAACTCTATTTTTATTTTATTTTTTGATTTTTTAACTTGTAAGTTCAAGGGCACCTGTGTAAGTTTTTTATTTAAGTAAAGTCAGGGGTTTGTTGTACAGATTATTTCGTCACCCTGGTATTAATCCTAGTACCATTAGTTATTTTTCCTGATCCTCTCCCTCCTCCCAACCTCCACCCTCTGGTAGGCCCAGTGTGTGTTGTTCCCCTCTATATGTCCATGTGTTCTCATCACTTAGCTCCTACTTATAAGTGAGAACATGCAGCATTTGGTTTTCTGTTCCTGTGTTACTAACAGCCTCTAGCTCCATCCATGTTTCTGCAAATGACATGATGTTGTTCTTTTTAATGGCTGCATAGTATTCCATGGTGTGTCTGTACCACATTTATCTCCATTTTTAAGTTCCTTGATTACATTTTTCTTTTGGGAAAGTTGTACTTTGCTCTTTATCATTTTCTTCCTGTCATTGCTGATGGCGTCTTTTCCTTTTTTATGTTTTATATCTCTTCTCTTATCAATTTTAATATTTTAGGAATATTTTCTACTTATAAATATTAGAAAATTACATTATGTGAATTTAGGTGGTACTGATAATTCTAGGAATGATTCTGGTAATACTGAAACAAAGGACCTTTGTTTTGTATACTTTCTACTTTTGAAGTGATAGTTTATGCTTAGTAGGACTTTATATGTGGCATTTCTGGACGAGTCCCACCGGAGAAGCATCAAATTAGTCTCTGCCAAGATGTTCAGGACATTACCGACCTGTGACTGATTTATGTGAATTTCTAGACTTAGAGTAATTTAAAACCACACAGATAGGATATTATAAATTTGAACCCCAAATCTTAGATGTTAAGTACGAAATGTATTCAGCAACTGAATTTTCCCATCTGTCTTAGTAGCAGGTATTATTATATATCCAGGAGCCTTAGAGAAGTTAAGTAACTTACCTAAAATAACACAGTTGATAAATGATTAAATTGGAAGGTAAGCATGGGCAGTCCAATGCTGAAGTTTGTAGTTTTAACTGCCATAATATTGGTATTTAATAAAATATTTTAATCCATTGGTTCCATTAATCTCAGTAGCTATGCAATTAATATGTGATTTTTATGAAAACATTCATGTTTTGTTTGGGGGGAATAATATATGAATATACACTTTAGCTACATAAATGTCAAGAGCAATTTACTTATAACATGAAAAAGGAAATATTGTTTGAGCAAAATATGTTTGTGCTTATCCACTCCCTTTTTAACATTTTGCATTTATATAATCCAATGTATTCTTCATCTTGATCTTCAAGATACTATGAAATATGAAATTGCCCTTACATTTTAAGTTAAAATTTCCATTTTTCCATGATTTTAGCCAATTTATCTATAATTTCACTAAGACCTTTATTTGACATGAAGAAATGTTAAAGCAAAAAACCTTGAATAAATTCAAATGATCACATTATCAGTAATGCCATACTTTTTGAATGTATAAAAATACATCATTATGGTGAGTGCAAATAGCTTACTTCAGTCTACTGTATACAAATAAATGCAGAGTAAATAACACAGCATACACACATATAGAAGTAGACTATAAGTTGTATAAACACAACCAGAAGCCTAGAGGCATGTCTTCAAATGATATACTAAAAAACAAGAGTTACACTTGAGTAGTCAAATAGCTCTTGTACTTCATACTAGAAGCCCTGGCTTAAAAGGCAGTGCACACATGAGCAAACCAAGCGGAGTTCTTCTGAAAGAGGATAGGGCACTAGAGCGTAAACCACAACATCTTGAGGACACTCCTTAAATAGCAGTAGGATTACGGAATTTAAAATGAAATTGAAAGAAAATAACTGCACAAAAAGTAGCCTCCAGTATGTACAAAAAGCTGAAAATGGAAAAAAGGAGACATTGCTCACAGAGAAAGGATGACACAGGTTTAACACATCACATTACCTAAGTGGTAACCAATAACACTTATTTTTTCAATTATTATACATGAAGGTTGGCCCATGTTTTCTACATGCATAATAAGAATAGTTATTGTAAAAAATGTATCATAAAATAGTTAAGAAGAAAATGGAAAATCAAAGGTGAAAGATTCTCTCAGCACCATAGGAAATGTTCCTCATTTGATATTGTCCATATTTATTTCATAAGAAAATTTGTTATTATAGTTATGAACAATATCTTAACTGTACCTGTCTCATAGGGGGCCTCTAAAAAAGATAGGATCCATTTTTGATTGAAGACTCCTTTAATCTAACTTGAATATTGGGATTAACTTTCTGGTATTTTCGTTTGAAAACTTTGAAATTAAATATACATTCAGTTTAATATGAAATAAATGGCATTATATTATCATAGATCAAAGATTTCTTGTAAAATTGGGAGATATTTTGTTTTTCCAAGTTTCAAAAACTCTATGAGATGATATATTTAGATGAGGTTAAAAAGAGAATTAAATGTGAATTTCCTTGATATTAGATTAATAATTTTGAATTGGGACAGTGAAAGTTTAGGTTAGCTATTAATCTATTAATTCTAGAAGTATTTATTAAACCCCAAATACCATTTCCTGGAGATAAAAAAATAAATAGGGTTAGTCATTTTCCTCAAAAGGTTCACAAGCAAATAGGCATGGAAAGCCAAGATAGTTAATTTATAATACAACTTACAGTTGCTATAATATAGTTAAATTTGAGTGTATAGAAAAATAATTGCATATTTCTAACTGTACAGTTTTTTATTACCAGACCTTGCTTATTTTCTTCATGAAATTTTTCAAAACATTGTATTAAATATTTCGTTGTTCACTTGTCTTTCTGTTTAGATTTTAGTCTATAATATTAATCAGTGTAGAATAATAATGTTCAATTAACACATAAAACACAAGATATGTTTTTAATACTACATTCACTTACTTGGTTCTGAGATCAAGCACAAGGTTGCTGATTACTTAAAGCAATCAAGATGTAGGTTTCTGAAGCCACACCTTCTCCTTCATGGCAATGTGATAGGAGCCGGATGGTTATAACAGTGGAGTCTGTACCATAGAAGAAACACCCTGAAGTTATGGATCTCGAGGCTTATACAGGAGTCACAACACAACTACAACCCTCTCCTCGGGATCTCTCCAAAAAGATAAGGGAAGGTATCTGGTTACAACCCTTTGGAATGTAGACACATAACTGCAGAAATAAATCTCTGTATAATTCTGGACTCCGCTATCTATTCAAACACCCTTTAACACCCAAAGATTGTCATGTAACCCCGGTTTCCAGTAATTTTTCCTCAGAAACCTCTGACCATGCAGAAACAAAGATATTCATATTGCTTCTCAACACTAAGGGAGTAAAAGACAGTGACATACAGAATCATTTAAAGGTATGTGGTCACAAACTAACCCACATTTTTCCCATTCTTCCCTGTTTGATCCTACTGCTTGAAATATCACCAATGAATGTCATTTATTTAGATTGTTTTGCCTGTGACTTGCCTTATACTTAAAAGATTAAAATGAAAATGACAAAGTAGAAAATTCGTTTCTTAAAGAATGTTGAGTACTGGCCCCCACTCTCTTCTGGCTTGTAGAGTTTCTGCTGAGAGATCAGCTCTTAGTCTGATGGACTTCCCTTTGTGGGTAACCCGACCTTTCCCTCTGGTTGCCCTTAACATTTTTTCCTTCATTTCAACTTTGGTGAATCTGACAATTATGTGTCTTGGAGTTGCTCTTCTCGAGGAGTATCTTTGTGGTGTTCTCTGTATTTCCTGAATTTGAATGTTGGCCTGTCTTGCTAGGTTGGGGAAGTTCTCCTGGATAATATGCTGAAGAGTGTTTTCCAACTTGGTTCCATTCTCCCTGTCACTTTCAGGTACATCAATCAGATGTAGATTTGGTCTTTTCACATAGTCCCATATTTCTTGGAGGCTTTGTTCATTTTTTTTTAACTCTTTTTTCTCTAAACTTCTCTTCTTGCTTCATTTCATTCATTTGATCTTCAATCACTAGTACCCTTTCTTCCACTTGATCAAATCGGCTACTGAAGCTTGTGCATGCTTCACATAGTTCTTGTGTCATGGTTTTCAGCTCTATCAGGTCATTTAAGATCTTCTCTACGCTGTTTATTGTAGTTAGCCATTCATCTAATCTTTTTTTCAAGGTTTTTGGCTTCTTTGCGATGGGTTCGAACGTCCTCCTCTAGCTCAGAGAAGTTTGTTATTACCGATCATCTGAAGCCTTCTTCTCTCACCTCGTCAAAGTCATTCTCTATCCAGCTTTGTTCCATTGCTGGCGAGGAGCTGCGTTCTTTGGAGGAGAAGAGGCACTCTGATTTTTAGAATTTTCAGCTTTGGCCGGGTGTGGTGGCTCATGCCTGTAATCCCAGCACTTTGGGAGGCCGAGGTGGGCAGATTATGAGTTCAGGAGATCGAGATCATCCTGACTAACACAGTGAAACCCCATCTCTATTAAAAATACAAAAAATTAGCCAAGCATGGCAGTGGGCGCCTGCAGTCCCAGCTACTCGGGAGGCTGAGGTGGGAGAATGGCGTGAACCTGGAAGGCGGAGCTTGCAGTGAGACGAGATCACGCCACTGCACTCCAGCCTTGGTGACAGAGCGAGACTCCAGCTAAAAAAATAATAATAATAATAATAATTTTCAGCTTGTCTGCTCTGGTTTCTCCCCATCTTCGTGGTTTTATCTACCTTTGGTCTTTGATGATGGTGACGTACAAAACTGCCTATCAGACCACAAGACCACAGTGCAATCAAACTAGAACTCAGGATTAAGAAACTCACTCAAAACCGCTCAACTACATGGAAACTGAACAATCTGCTCCTGAATGACTACTGGGCACATAACAAAATGAAGGCAGAAATAAAGATGTTCTTTGAAACCAATGAGAACAAAGAGACAACACACCAGAAACTCTGGGACACATTTACAGCAGTGTGTAGAGGGAAATTTATAGCACTAAATGCCCACAAAAGAAAGCAGGAAAGATCTAAAATTGACACCCTAACATTACAATTAAAAGAACTAGAGAAGCAAGAGCAAACACATTCAAAAGCTAGCAGAAGGCAAGAAATAACTAAGATCAGAGCAGAACTGAAGGAGATAGAAGCACAAAAAACCCTTCAAAAAAATCAATGAATCCAGGAGCTGGTTTTTTGAAAAGATCAACAAAATTGACAGACCCCTGGCAAGACTAATAAAGAAGAAAAAAGAGAAGAATCAAATAGATGCAATAAAAAATGATAAAGGGGATATCATCACCGATCCCACAGAAATACAAACTACCATCAGAGAATACTATGAACATTTCTACACAAATAAACTAGAAAATCTAGAAGAAATGGATAAATTCCTGCACGCATACACTCTTCCAAGACTAAACCAGGAAGAAGTTGAATCCCTGAATAGACTAATAGCAGGTTCTGAAATTGAGGCAATAATTAATAGCCTACCAACCAAAAAAAGTCCAGGACCAGATGGATTCACAGCCGAATTCTACCAGAGGTACAAACAGGAGCTGGTAGCATTCCTTCTGGAACTATTCCAATCAATAGAAAAAGAGGGAATCCTCCCTAACTCATTTTATGAGGCCAACACCATCCTGATAACAAAGCCTGGCAGAGACACACACACAAAAAAGAGAATTTTAGACCAATATCCCTGATGAACATCGATGCAAAAATCCTCAATAAAATACTGGCAAACGGAATCCAGCAGCACGTCAAAAAGCTTATCCACCATGATCAAGTGGGCTTCATCCCTGGGATGCAAGGCTGGTTCAACATACACAAATCAATAAACGTAATCCAGCATATAAACAGAACCAGCGACAAAAACCATATGATTATCTCAATAGATGCAGAAAAGGCCTTTGATAAAATTCAACAGCCATTCATGCTAAAAACCCTCAATAAACTAGGTATTGATGGGATGTATCTCAAAATAATAACAGCTGCTTATGACAAACCCCCAGCCAATATCATACTGAATGGGCAAAAACTGGAAGCATTCCCTTTGAAAACTGGCACAAGACAGGGATGCCCTCCCTCACCACTCCTATTCAACATAGTGTTGGAAGTTCTGGCCAGGGCAATCAGGAGGAGAAAGAAATAAAAGGTATTCAATTAGGAAAAGAGGAAGTCAAACTGTCCCTGTTTGCAGATGACATGATTGTATATTTAGAAAACCCCGTCGTCTCAGCCCAAAATCTCCTCAAGCTGATAAGCAACTTCAGCAAAGTCTCAGGACACAAAATCATTGTGCAAAAATCACAAGCATTCCTATACACCAATAACAGACAAACAGAGAGCCAAATCATGAGTGAACTCCCATTCACAATTGCTTGAAAGAAAACAAAATACCTAGGAATCCAGCTTACAAGGGATGTGAAGGACCGCTTCAAGGAGAACTACAAACCATTGCTCAACGAAATAAAAGAGGACACAAGCAAATGGAAGAACATTCCATGCTCATGGATAAGAAGAATCAATATCGTGAAAATGGCCATACTGCCCAAGGTAATTTATAGATTCAATGCCATCCTCATCAAGCTACCAGTGACTTTCTTCACAGAATTGGAAAAAACTACTTTAAAGTTCATATGGAACCAAAAAAGAGCCCACATTGCCAAGTCAATCCTAAGCCAAAGAACAAAACTGGAGTCATCATGCTACCTGACTTCAAACTATACTACAAGGCTACAGTAACCAAAACAGCATAGTACTGGTACCAAAACAGAGATATAGACCAGTGGAACAGAACAGAGCCCTCAGAAATAATACCACACATCTACAACCATCCGATCTTTGACAAACCTGACAAAAACAAGAAATGGGGCAAGGATTCCCTATATAATAAATGGTGCTGGGAAAACTGGCTAGCCATATGTAGAAAGCTGAAACTGGATCCCTTCCTTACGTCTTATACAAAAATTAATTCAAGATGGATTAAAGCCTTAAATGTTAGATCTAAAACCATAAAAACCCTAGAAGAAAACCTAGGCAATACAATTCAGGACATAGGCAAGGCAAGGACTTCATGACTAAAACACCAAAAGCAATGGCAACAAAAGCCAAAATTGACAAATGGAATCTAATTAAACTAAAGAGCTTCTGCACAGCAAAAGAAACTACCATCAGAGTGAATAGGTAACCTACAGAATGGGAGAAAATTTTTGCAATCTACCTATCTGACAAAGAGCTAATATCCAAAATCTACAAAGAACTTAAACAAATTTACATTGCTGATTCATCAGCAACATTACACATAAGCACATAGAGAATTGCATTTTAAATAAACATAAGCATAATAAAATATTTGCTATAACTATTTGAAGTTACATATTCACAGTTAAGAAGTATTATACTTCAAGCGAGAATAACTCAGCCTGTGAGAACTTAAGCAGAGGAAACGGCTAACTTGTGCCTAGGCCTCTGACATTCAGAACTGAAACTAATAAATGAATGTTGTTTTAAGTTTCTATGTTTGTGGTAATTTGTTATGTAGTAATAGGAAAATGATACAACAGGAAAAAAAAAGCTTGAAGGGTAAACTTCAAAAATCTTATAAAATAAAACTCTGTCAGATGGTATATTATGTCTAGTAGGCCAATCTGAAAATGATGACTAAATGAAAAAAACCAATTGATGGAAAATTATGATTCCCATTTAATATATTGTATAGTATTATTTTTGTTCAATGCTAGGATGGTTTTGTAATCTATTGATATATTCATAAAATTGTATATGTATTTTAAAATTTTTGTCTTTTTTATTTTTGTATCTAAATATTTTAAGAAAATTCTACTGACCCAACTTCATTTGAAAATTTAAGGGTCTTTGATTAATAGTAGAGAAAAGTAGGAATGGAGTCCTTAAAGATTCACGGGGTTTTTGACTCATTGTAGCATTGCTCATGTTATAGCAATATAAAATTTTAGCCGAAATGAATCCTACTATATTTAAATACCAGAGACTGTCACTAACTTTTAAATTATAATGTAGAATCAAAAAATTATTAATCCTATTTAACAAAATCACTCCCTAGTTATCTTCTGGCTTCATGTGATGATTTAACTGTCAAGTCAATGGACAATCCTTATATTTAACTTTTGTCCTCTTTTCTAGGAAACATACAAAAGTCTCCTACAAAACAAAAAAGCATGTTTTTTTAATGCTCATTTTTTTCTACATGGACATATCAGGAGCAAGTCTTGGTTTCAACCAAAATCATTAGATTTTACTATATGATAAGTAGATAAAAGATTAATATATAAATTTACTGAATGTTAAAATAATGGGTACCAGAATTAAGGGGTATTAGTTAACAAAAATTTTATCCACATTTGTCCTATTTGTCTCTCTCTCTCTCTGTCTCTGTCTCTCTCTCTCTCTCTCTCTATATATATATATATATATATTTTTATATATATATTTTTTGTTTGTTTGTTTTTGAGACAAAGTCTCACTCGTCATTCACCCTGGCTGAAGTGCAGTGGTACAATGTTGGCTCACTACAACATCTGCCTCCCGGGTTCAAGCGATTTTCCTGCCTCAGCCTCCCAAATAGCTGGGATTACAGGAACCCATTACCATGCTCAGCTAATTTTTGTATTTTTAGTAGACAGGGGCTTTCACCATGTTGGCCAGGCTGGTCTTGAACTCCTGACCTCAGGTCATCCTCCTGCCTTGGCCTCCCAAAGTGCTGCGATTACAGGCGTGAGCCACGGCACCCAGCCATTTGTCTGCGTATTTTGTTAGTTAATTTTCATCATTTATCAGTGGAACTTTAGGGTCAATGTAAGTAAAATCTTTGTTAAACCAAAGATACTTTTAGAGGCTTTCCGTTGCTTACTATCTATTAGCATGAAGTAATTAAAATGACTCCTGAAGATATCAAATACAAAACCAGAGTAATGCGTATCTGTTATGCAGAAATGAGCTTAATTTTTCCCAAAAGAAATTTTAACCAAGAATTTTTATTGTCTTTATCATGTAATATATTCAGACTAAAACAAAAACAACAAAATGCAAACTCAAGATCATCATTTATAATAGACATTATTACTTTACAATTGCCTAGGTTATTAAATATTTATTAATCAAAAGAATTTTTTCTGCAACACCACAAGTATTTACTAATAATTATCCAAATAGTAAGGCAAATTGAGCGTTTAAAATACTCATACATCCTACCTGCTGTAAGCTTAAAAAAAATGCAGGAAAAGATAATAAAACAGTATACCAAATTTTCATCTCCTTCGGAAATAACAATGGGTTAACAACACAGAATTTTGTAAAACTACTTAAACATTTTTAGCTTAGAAATTTAAATTCTGAAAACAGCTTGGCTTACTTCTTTTAGGAGAAAAGTCTCATGCATTTTTATCTATGTGTATTTTATTTAATATTCTACACCTTACTTGTGCTAAGTTTCTATTCTGAAACAAAATTTTAAAAAAAGAATACCACTGAGATACTTTGAGAGTGCGCTCTGCCAAATATTATTATGCCCTGGTCGTATCTGGGCATTATCATTAGTGTTTTGCTGTAGTTTTATTTTAACTCTTTTTTTAACCTTTGTTATGACCTTGGGCACGGATAAGCTCATTAAAAATTAAATTGCTTATTATAGCCTGGCATCACTTTCCACTTTGATCAGAAAGCACAATAGGTTCCTTGAGTGGATTTACCTATAAAATATTCTAGTAATGAGAACAGAAAAGGCAACTGTAATAACCTTAATGCTGAAACAAAAGCTGCAGAAATGCTACTAAGAGGGTGATAATAAACATTTTATATGGAGAAAGAAACTATAGATTTGTGATATTAAAATTTGGTTTTCTAGCTTTTTAGGTAAGCATCACAACTTGGAAATCTAGTTGCTTATTTTAGTTATACAAAATTATATTCTGCCACTGTACATACTTTGCTGATAATAGGCTCATGCCAACCAACATCGCTCTCTCCTTCACCCCAGGCTGGAGAGTACCATGAACAACCCTTGAGTAATTATACCAAACAGAAAACAATTTAAGTGGGTAGCATTAAAATGAATTCTAAATTCACATGGGTATCTCAATATACGGAAAGCTTTATTCTTCTTTTTAAAAATTCTAAAGCTGTATTTCACAGCTTTGATTGTTCTATAACAATTTAGGTTGGTATAGCTCTATTTCTAGCGTTTTAGTGTAACTTATAGTTTTTCACCTTTTCAGCATATGGGAAGAGTAATAAAGTAAAAGCAGTATGGATTATACCAAACCTTTATAGTAATTATATATGAACTAAAATATTCTGAAAACCTTTACTTGCATTGAAATTCCTCCATATTTGCAGTACATCAACTCATTTACATTTGAAATTTAAAGGGTCTGCCCTTGGGATTCGATTGTATAGATGAATATGAAAAGAGTTGGCAATAATAACCATGTTTGTATCTACTCACTCTCTTTGAATGTAGTTATATTAACATGGAGAAGAGAAAGCTTTTCAAGTTATTTCCTTTAATGCTGAAAAAAATGTATTCTAATCAGAGTATAAAATTTGGTATTATTTAAATAAAAACCTTAATACTGTTCAACATAAATTGCTGATTGTGACAAAATGCTTGGGCTCCTCAAACTACATCCTAATCAAATCATTACTTTTTTAACATTAAGTTGAGGCCGATCAAATAAGCAAGGCCTACTGTGTGCTTAGGAGTTTCTGAGATAATAAAATGAATATAAGCTATTATAAATCAATGATGTTTAAAACAAACACTGAGATAAAATGCACTTCTACTATTAATGATTAAATGAATTTTGACTTGTAATTCACTTTGTATTCCAAATATCTGATAAAGGAATTTGAGCAAAGCAAATACTTGTCATTCATATATTGCATCCTTCTGGGGCCACCCGTTTTTCTGGCATGAGTTTGTACTTACAGTCCTGTGGAGTATTTACTCTGGGTATTTCTTGGCATTAAAATTTGGTTTTACTTCTAATTTCTAGTAATTTTATTACTGTTGTCCAAAATTTAGAAACAATACCTATGACTACTTTTTACATACATAAATAATAATTTTAAAACATTCAATGTTTCTGACATCTTACAGTAAAGAGAATAACAATAATCAGCTACAGCTAGAGCTAGAGATGTAGACTTGGAATTCATTTACAAAGACAATGGCCAAGGCAGTCAGTTCCGTGTCGCCATGGAGTTGCTACCTTTCATATACTCACCTATCCTCATATTATAGTTTAACTATCGTTTTAATTATAAATAATAATTATAATTAAATAAGTTTTAATTTTTAATTATAAATAATTAAAATTAATTATATTTTAATTATAAAATATTAATTATTTTAATTTTAATTATAAATAATACTATGTTTTAATTATAAATAATACTATAACTTTTATATTCTTGTTTTATATTTATAGCTTTTTACCTATGGTAGCATTTGCTCCATAAGATATATTAGCAATCATTACATTTCATGGTGAAAAACTATGTATAGATTCTAGTTCTTTAACCTATTGGTAAATTGGTTAATAAAGCCATTTTATTAGTTTACAGTGGCATGAGCAAAGGAAAAATGATAACATGTTTATTATTTTCTCAATATTTTATTGCTACTTTTATTTATATGATAGTAGCAAACAAAATCTATTATTACTTGAATTAAGGTATATTTTTGTTTTGTTTTAATTTTACAATTTGTTTTCTATACTATTTGTCTACATGTCTACTAAAGTCTAGAATACTTTATGAAATTAGATGAAATGTACTTCGCCTCTTTTATAACATGCTCTTTCTACAAATATAAATTAGTCCTGAGGCTTTTATTTCCCATGTTTTGATTTCACCAGTGTTTTAAGGAGTAAAAGCAACTGGACTGTAGCTCATTTTTCTCCCCTTACCTATGGGACATTCCCAGAGAAGAAAGGCAGGTGACCCAGGCTAATCTTCCTGAAAACATGCTGATAATTGGACCTCTTGGCAAATAGACTAATTATATTGCTATGAAGAGAGTCTTTATCTATGAAATGCTTAAGCAGACTGCCTGCAGTGTAGGATTGCTTTTGGAAAGCAAACCTAGAATCATTGGATTTATGAGACACTGTTTTGGAAAATGTCTTGTAAGCTACAACTACACAAGTTATAAGCAAAATTCTCTGTGTGAAGCATCTGACAAATCTCCTTAGAGATCTCATCCATCATTCCAACCAGAAATCACATGTCCTAAATCAAAGATGGGTGGTGGTCCCCCAATATCCCAGCCAACTCCCCGCTTCCACTGTGCATTTCCACTTGTTACTTTAGAATTATTAGGAAGTATTTCATAATGAATCTGATTCATGAGAATCTGATTTGACAAATCAAACTTTTTTTGTGTTAACTCATATATACACATATGTGAACACACATACACATTCACATATTTATAGTAGTATGTTTCTTGTTTTCAAATGCCATTTTTCTACTAACAAAATTTCTTATGTGTAAGATGAATATGTACATATAGAAATATGTGTACATACATATATATAAAAGCCCTTTATGTGCCAAAACCTGTGCTAGGTCACAAATGAGACATTGTAATTAGTAATTTACAGTATAGTGACTTCTATAGCCTAGGTGCAGGATGAAGATATATAGAAAAGAGAAATTGATCCAAATTGGATACATAAAATAAGCTATAAATAGGCATAAGCTACATTTTATGGAAACTTGGTGATAGTTTATTCCTAGCCTAAATGTACTAATAAAGATATCATTACCTCCAGTGGGGTTCTACATTTATCAAAAAAAAAAAGTAGCATAGCCTCTTATGGTGGGCATTGAAGAGTAAGAAACTTTATTTGAAGATTGGAAAATCATCAATTAATGCAATGTGTTGGTGGATCATTTCATAAAATTATCTCCTATGCAACTGACAAGGCAGATAATATACTAAATAAGTCCTTGGTTTTCATTGAAGAAGTCAGGAAATAAAATGTCTCAACATTGGCTGAATTTCAAAGGGTACTACAAGATGAGTTCGGAAAAGCAAGCCCCTTACAAATACAATTTTAAAACAAATTCAATGAGCCTGTATTTTGGGACTTGCACATTTGAGAGATGTAGCTATTCGCCATCTAACTGTGAAAACAAAACTGAGAAGAGCATGATGGGACAAAATAGAATAAAATCAGTCTCGTGGTAAAGACTGAATCAAAGTTATGACCACCATTCCTCTGTTAAATGTTCTAACTCTGATTACATTGCTATCCAGTAAATACTTCCAATTGGTTAAAAGTGGTTCAGAGGAAAAAGTCTAACATACCATATTTTTGAGTTCAAAGTGACTGTAATTAAAACTAGAAAGAGATATTTGCTACAAAACTTTGTGTATGGCTAGTGGCACATGGAGCTGATTGGATAAAGGTTTCTGAGAGATGTAAATCCTCAAACCATTCACCAGTGATTGGCCTTGGGCACCAAATTCCTGTGGAAAATATGCTTAGGTCCCAAGGAGAGACTTTCTCTATTGCCTTTTTTTCATGGAACCAAGGAGGATATTAATAAAGAATCCAGAAGGCAGAGGCAAGTTTCATAGAAAAGAGTGGTCAAGGATACTACCCTGCCTCAGAGGGATTTCATAATTGTTAGGGAAAAGTATCTGCTCTGAAACTGTCATTCTTCCCTTTTGTGAACAAGACAGCTTGTCAAGGTTATCCTCTATTTATTGCATGAGTCCTTTGAATTATTTGGTCTCTAGATCAAGATAAGCTACATGCAGGTCTGACCTGGAAAATGTCCTGATGCTACACTGGGACTCATGGACGTACTTCCTGTAGGAGGGGTCTGAGCATATTTGCATGTAAATGGAAAGGAAATGATGTTCATGACCAAGAGGACAGTCTGTCTATCTATCTATCTATCATCTATCATTTGTCTTTCCATCTATCATCTATCTATCTTTCTATCATTTTTATTTTCAAATTTTCATTTTCTCTGTCCCATTGATCTCAAGCTTGGAGTTATAATTGTGGGGGTGAAAAATAATGGTACCTCCAAGATGTCCATGTTGTGATCTCCAGAACCTGTGAATGTATTACATTACATGAAAAAATAAACTTTTTTCAGATATTATTCGCTTTCCAATATGATTGCAGATATAATTCATTTATGGATCATGGGATGGGGAGAGGATATTGGATTTTCTAGTTGGGCCCATTGTAATCATAAAGGTCTTCAATAGGGAGGCAAAGAGGAGGGTCAGAAGGATATGTGAGGAGAGAAGCAGGAGAGAGAGAGAGAAAAGAGAGAGGGAGAGGAGGGAAGGGAGAAGAGGATGAAGAGGGGAAAGACAAGAGAGTGCTGAAGAGGAAGGGAACGAGAAGACAAAGGGCACAAGAAAGAGGAGAGAAAGTGGGCAAGAGATAGGAATGAGATAAAAGAGAAGAGAGAGGGAAGAGAGGAGCAAGGAGGGAGAAGAGAAAGTGAGGAGAGGGGAGAGAGGGGAGAAGGAGGGAAGAGAGGAGAGGGAGAGGTAGAAAGGAGGAGACAGAGAAAAAGAGAAGAGGAAGGGAAGAAGAGGGATAGAGAGGGGAGAGAAAGGGGAGAGAGAATGGTATTTGAAAATGCTATTCTGTTGCCTCTAAGACAGAGGAAGAAGACAGTAGGCAAAAATGCAGGTGGCCAGGCCGGGCACGGTGGCTCACGCTTGTAATCCCAGCACTTTGGGAGGCCGAGGCGGGCGGATCACGAGGTCAGGAGATCGAGACCATGGTGAAACCCTGTCTCTACTAAAAATAGAAAAAATTAGCTGGGCGTGGTGGCGGGCGCCTGTAGTCCCAGCTACTTGGAGAGGCTGAGGCAGGAGAATGGCGTGAACCTGGGAGGCGGAGCTTGCAGTGAGCCGAGATTGCGCTACTGCACTCCAGCCTGGGAGACAGAGCAAGACTCCGTCTCAAAAAAAAAACAAACAAAAAAAACATGAAAATAAAAAAAAGCAGGTGGCCACTAGAAACTACATAAAGAATAAAATGGGGGTTGCCCTCTTGAGTCTCTTTCTAGAGGAAAGGCAGCCCTATTGATACCTTGACTTTAGGAATTCTGACCTCTAGAATGGTAGAATACTGAGTGTGTAGCTAATAGATTGTGGTAATATGTTATAACAACAGAAAACTAGTATGACTTTCAGTTCTCATTCCTATGGTAAATTATACTGCCCCACCATACTGATGTCCTTCTTGACAATGTGACTTGCTTAAATTAGTAAAACATGAGCAGAAGTGCAATGCCCCTCAAAGAAGCTTAAAAGCTATCACATTTCTATTACGTTTTCTTAGGCTTTATCTATCACAAGAACAGCAATGTTCCAGATAGGAGCAGCACCATTAACCTGGGCTCTGCAGTGAAGACACGTGTAGTAAAACCATACGTGAACCACTGTGGTTCTAAATATGAATGTGAATTAAACCATTGCTGTCATTCTTCACTTGCTACAAGGTTGGCTTGGCCAGACGTATAGGATAATTAGGACAGAATGGAGATCATTCTCCAAAATTTCTGTCTTTACATACAAGATTTATATGCATTGCCTTTAATATTTGCTTTTACTTCAGCACAATTTTCTAAATGTTTCATTATATATGTTATAAACATGTCGATATTTTTACTAGATGTTACTCTTTCATATTTCCTTATCTGCAATTCTTGGTACATAAGAGAAAAGAAACATAAATTTGACTTTACAAAATTTGAAGGCTATGTGTATAAAAATAGATTAGAAACCCTTGCATTTCATTAAATGTCTTTTCCATTGCACTTGACATTTACACCCTTGTAATCCCTTCTACTTGAATGTGGGATGGACCTAGTGACTCACTTTTAAGAAAGAGAATACAACAAAAAGTGATGGAATGTCACTTGTGAATTGTGTTAGAAGAAGATTGTGAATTCCATCTTACTTGTTCCAACATTCTCTCTGGGTTCAACCTAGGGGAAGTCAGTTGCCATGTTGTGAACTGTCCTATGGAAAGGCCCTCATGGCAAGGACCTGAGCCTGCCAATGGCCGTGTGAATTGTGGCCATTTGTGGTCTCAGGTCCTTACCACATATGGGCTTGGTCTTGAAGTGAGTCATCCCCCATTTGAGACTTGAGATGACTGCACCTCTAACCAACAACTTAGTTGCAGCATTGGGAGAGACCCTGAGCCTGAGGATCCAGCTAAGCTACATGCAGATTTCAGATGCACAGAAATTGTGAAATAATCAATGGTTTACGTTGCTAAGTTTTGGGATCATTTCTTATGCATTGTTAAATAAGTAATATATATTTTGGTACCTCAAAGTAGTGTGTTGACATAACAAATACCTAAACATTTGGAAGTATTTCGGGGATTAGCATTGGGCAGAGGCTGAAGGGAATTTGGGAAGCATGTTAAGAAAAGCCTGTTTCTTTGAACAGATTCATTAGAAATCTTGACATTGAGGAAGTCAATGAAGGTCAAAAGGAAATGAAGAATGAGGAACATGTTTTTGGAAACAGAAGGAAGGGGGATCTTTGTTCTAAGGGATAGAAGGCTTAGAAACAGTATTACCTTCCTTAACATGGAAAGTATAAAATGTGGGGTGATCTAGCTCAGGAGATTTCCAAACTAAGTATTCAAAATGCTACTTGCTGTCTTTTTGATGCTTATTCTAAAATGTGGAAGGAGAGAAAAAACTGAGGGAAGAACTGTTAACTAATGGTAACTAGGGATTGGTTTTGAAATTTCTCAGCCTCTCCATATTGCAAAAGAGGTGAAAATTAACAAATGGCTTTTGAGCAAATTTCAAATCCAGGTCACTCCCACAGAAAATGTGAAAAATGTTTGTTGTTTTAACCCACTACATTTTGGGGTAATTTGTCATGCAGTAATGAACAACTAATACAATCAATCTGCTGGTGGCTCTATGTGACCAGAGGATTAACTATGCTGCCAAATTACTCTAAAAATATCATCCCCAGTAGTGTCTAATATTAAGAATTGAAGAATG
The DNA here is from genome assembly GCF_028878055.3 of Symphalangus syndactylus. Lineage (NCBI taxonomy): Eukaryota > Metazoa > Chordata > Mammalia > Primates > Hylobatidae > Symphalangus > Symphalangus syndactylus. The sequence goes on along the minus strand of NC_072426.2, from coordinate 153,165,869 downwards.
CTAATACCTTTGCTTAAGGTACCATATCTCATCACCTCAAAAATCACTTAAACTCTCATTCACTCTCTCCTGTTTCCTCTCGGAACCAAAGCTATGATTTAAGCATGGATAGTTAGACCTAAATGATTAATTTTTGTCAAGATGACCATGACCAATAAAATATCTTCCCTCTTCTTTCTTACAAGATGAACAGAAAGAGGTGACTTAAACATTTTTCTCATATCTCATGAAGGATAATAATTTGTTCCATATAAAGTCAAGTCAACTTAGGACAAAACGGAAGGTTAAATCTCATTTTGCCAACTTTCTCCCATGATTACATTCTTTCATTTACTCTTAGAATTCTTCCATTACTCTTAGGAAATTTTTACTGTTCTACATGGTGTAGTTGGCACTCACTGTAATGTCTGGTTTACACTGCAGACAGGCCTTCTTCTGACTGGAATGTTGATAAGAACTTTCCATTAGTTTGGGAAAATATGCTAACCACTGAATATAAATATGGAGGCATGGAAATGGAAGGTGGTGAGTAAGGGGAGTTGAGGTCAAGGAATACTGTGGAGTAGTATCAATAGGAGCAAAATGGGAATGGGTGGATGACAAAGTAGCTTTCATTTTGCTTGGAAGAAATTCCCAGCTGGGCGAGGCGGCTCACGTCTGCAATCCCAGCACTTTGGGAGGCCGAGGTGGGCGGATCACAAGGTTAGGAGATACAGACCATCCTGGCTAACACAGTGAAACCCCGTCTCTACTAAAAATACAAAAAAATTAGCCAGGCATGGTGGCGGGCGCCTGTAGTCCCAGCTACTCGGGAGGATGAGGCAGGAGAATGGCGTAAACCCGGGAGGTGGAGTTTGCAGTGAGCCGAGATTGCGCCACTGCACTCCAGCCTTGGTGACAGAGTGAGACTCTGTCTCAAAAAAAAAAAAAGAAAGAAAGAAAGAAAGAAAGAAATTCCCTTATTTTTATGAATAACCAAACACAAAAATAAGAACTAAGGTTCATACTTTCAGCATTCCAGCCTTGTAAGAACCATTTAATCAGATTTTTATCTTTATTACACTTTTAATTCTAGTTTTCATTTTTTCTACATCTAGAAAGAGATTGTTCAAACTAAGAATCTGTTATTATCTGAAAGAACAGGAAAATATGTACACTGCAAATTTCCTACCAGTGAGAGGAAAATGCAAATTAAAGAAACAGTGGAATCTGCTTTTGACCAAGATGGAATAACTGGCACCAAATTTAGCACAGCTCTGTCCCCTCCTCCCTAAAACAATAAAAAGAAAAAAGAAAAAGAAAAAGCAATGTGTGTGTGTGTGTGTGTGTGTGTGCATACATATACGTATATACGTATTTTTAAAAAATCAATCCCAACTATGCTTCCTTTCTTTCTTTGTTTTTTTTTTGGGGGAGTCAGGTTCTTGCTCTGTCACCCAGGTTGGAGTACAGTGGTGATCATGACTCCTCAACCTCCCGAGCTAGAGCAACCCTCCAATGTCAGTGTCTTGACTAGCTGGGATCACAGACGCCCAGCCCCACACTCAGCTAATTAATATGTATTTATTTATTTATATTATTATTATTTGTAGCGTCACGGTCTCAGTATGTTGCTCAGACTGGTATCAAACTCTTGGGTTTTAGCGATATTCCCACCTCAGCTTCCCAAAGTGCTGGGATTACAGGTATGGGCTACCATGCTTGGCTGCTCCAGATCCTTGAAGTTGACTGAATTCTGTTTCCAATTCCTTGCTTCCCCCTGTCATAGAGTTACACATCCATAGCCTTGCTGGTGAAGCATGGTTGGACAGAAGGTAAAAAATACGTCCCTTATGTACTGACTTTCAGCTTAGTCATTTGACATGGTTTCATCCATACGTATTAGCAGTCATGAGGTGAATGGAGGCTTAAATAAACTTGATCAGTTTGGAATTGCCTTTTTATACCTCTGAGTTGCTTGATGAGAAGAATGTCTCCCTGGGTAGTTTTTAAACTCAGAAAGAGGATACCCAAAGAGCATACCTGTACACAATGACAAGCTTAGCTGATTTCAGCTGAGTGCAGCAGAGACCTACTTGACCTATGTCGGTCAGTAAGACAAGTATACGTTGTTGTTGTTAGCCATTGACAGGCTGGGGTTGTTGGATATAGAAAATTATCAAAAAAACGGCCCATTCAATTGCAATATCATTTCGTTATGTTGTTTTATCTTTTGGGCATGCCTGTCTTTTGGCTAAATTCTTATTTTATTAAATTCTATTAACCTGATGTTAACTTTATCTGACAAAAAAATTCCTACCCTAGATTGATTTTGGTTCATATTGACTTAGGGTAGCATTTTTTAAATAACTTTATCTTCTGCTTTTTTTTGCATGGTGTTATTTTAAGTATTTTTGTCTTTTGGATAGCTCTTCGTTGCTTGTTGTTATTGGGATGGTAGGAGTAATTTTTGTGCAGTCTTTCAGTTTAGTATTTCAATGGATAAGCATTAAAATTATTGAGATTAATGTTGCATTATGTATTAGTTTTACTCCAATTTTCAATGTATCTCTAATTTTTCATTCTTTTATGTTTTCATTTTCTATTTTTTTCATTTCTTCAATTTTGTAGGGGTTCTTTTTCAATGTTTTGTTTGCTTACAGATTGTTTTTTTTCCTCTGTTATGGTTTATATGGTGCATCATGTCTTCTGACACTAGCTTTCTAGGAGCACTAAATTATTTTTCTGATAAAAATAAATACTTAAAATCTTTATAAACAAATGACATATGGAAAGAGTATAAGATATATATAAAGGCCAAAATTAAATGGGATACAGTCACCTTGGGGTGTAAGGAAATGACGAAGTCTTCTTGAGGATATTTGTTTAGGCATGCTGGAGCTTCCATTATGAAAGATACAGCCAGCATTCAGAAGAAGGTAGGTTAGCCTACCCAAGGTGAAAAGTCTTATAGAAGCAACCCAAATAAAGCCAGAATGCTCAAAGCATAGATGACTGAGAAACAATCCTGTCCATGAAAACGTGCCTTTACATAATTTGTTCCTAAGGGATAAAAGTAATGTCCTTTGAGCATGTGATAATCAAAGCTGGACATCAAGAGGATAAAAGCCCAAATTTGAACTACATGTATATTTTACAAGTACAAGCAAATAATTTAATTCATAATATTCAAGGATTGACAGGGCCTTCGTGAGTATATGCAAAACGCCACTGAATAAATGCAACTGCAACCCATTCTCAAGGAATTAACCCAGGCAAATTATTCCAAAGAATGCGACCAGTATATGCTATTTTAAAAATGGGGCACTACACCTGAAAGGTAACATAATACACACAGCAGAATTGCACCTTCAAAGACTTGACATAACAAAATCATGGGAATATAAGAAAATTGTATTCAATATAATTTCATAAATACAAGGAAGTTTTGAAAATATGCCCAAGAAGCAAAAATCCAAAAACATGACCAGATTTTAGAGTGGACTAATTATTACTAGTAAAAAGTTTATTTCTATATGTACACACCTATATAACACAAAGATTTTTTAAGTGAGTGGTCAAAGGGAAAGAGAGCATAAGTGACTGGAAGATAGATGCGAAGAAATTATCCAGCACGTATCACAGAGACGGAAAAAAAATAATAAAACTTCCCAGGCTAAGAAACATGTAGAATACAGAGAACAAATCTAATATACAGCTACTTGAATGTCAGAATGATTACACAGAAGACAAAGTATTTGGTAATATAATGAAAGAAATTTTAGGATGGCAGAAAGATGACAATATTCAGAATCAGAAAACTCTACGTGATCTCAAACTTGACAAATGAAAAGAAAGCCTCACATACACGTACACCTGTAAAACTGCAAAACATAAACAATAGAGTATCTTTAAAACAGTCAAATAAAAATGTTGATCACCTGGGAGCAAACATTAGTCTGAGAGTTGATTCTTTCCTTTTTGGAGACAAGAGCCTCCCCTGGTCACCCAGGCTGGAATGCAATGGCACGATCTCGGCTCACTGCAGCCTCCACCTCCCGGGTTCAAGCGATTCTCTTGCCTCTGCTTCTCGAGCAGCTGGGATTACAGGCACATGCTACTACACCTGGCTAATTTCTTTCTTTGTAATTTTAGTAGAGATGGGATTTTGCCAAGTTAGCCAGGCTGGTCTTGGACTCCTGACCTCAAGTGATCTGCCCACCTTGGTCTCCCAAAGTGCTGTGATCCCAAGTGCCACTGTGCCCGGCCTGAGAGTTGATTCTTAACAACATCATTTGGAAGCCATAAGCCATTAGGATACTGTGAAGAAAGAACTGAGAAAAAATAGCTATCAATTTAAAATTCTACACCAAAAAAAATATAGCTTTTCAAGTTCAAAAGAAAAATTGAAAAAATCAAGCAAACAAAGTTGATGGCATTTATTACCAACAAACTTTCACTTAAAATAAATATGAAGAATGTATTGGAGATACAAAGAAAGTGATCTCAGGTGCAAGAAAAGATTCCTAGACCAAAAACAAAAAAACAAAAAACAACAACAAAAAGAAATTCCTAAAATGCGTATTTGTAGAGCTGTGAGATCAAGTTAAAGGGTTCTAAAGGATCTAGTTTTGTTCACAAAATGTTAAACATTAAGGATGCAGGTAAAATTCAAAAAGTGGAATGTGAAAAAAATCATTGTAAAGTAAATAAAGACTTTAAGAAGAGTAGAAACAAAAAATGTTAGACAAATAGTACATATTGAGGTCATAGAAATACTGTCAGCCTACCAGTAATCATATGCAGTGTATATGGTCTAAATGCTCTTTACAGTGAATGGTTATGAGACTGACTTAACAAATAATAATACAGTTTTTTGCTGCTTAGAAGACCTACTGGTAAGTAAACATACAGAAAATGTGAAAGAAAAAAACGAAAAAATAAACTGGGCAAATACTAATTAAAAGAAAGTTGATGTAGTCTATTAATATCATACAAATGTGAATTTGAGGCAAATGTCTTAGTAGACTCCCAGTTATTTGCTATGTATTAATAAGGCCTTTTAAAACCAGAAATATGTAATATTTTAACTGAGGTGCCCTTAATATCATGGTTTGAAATATATAAATCAAAACGTTATAGAACTTTAAGAAGAAAATGAGAAACCTACACTAATATTGAGATATTTTTACAGGCCCCTCAGTGACTGATGAATAGAGACAAAGATAGCAAAATGCAAATCAAATGTTTTCAAAACACAATAAAAATTGCTTTGTGATTTTTAAAGTATTATATCCAGAGAAAAAAATCAAAATGAAATTGTAGGACTGTTTGAAAAGAATCATAATGAAAGCATGTGATATCAAAATTAGTGAGTTTAAGCTTAAACAGAACTTAGAAATGAGTGTCCTTGAATACTTATCTAAAAAATAAGAAAAGCTGCAAATTACTGTGTTAAATATCTGCCTTAGGCAGTTCATAAACAGTGCGGCAATATAAACTTTGAAAAAGATGAAAGGAATTAATAAAGATTAAAGCCGGGATCAATGAAAAATATATTCAACAGAGAGTGTGAACAAAGTCAAAAGTTTGCATAAGCCTGGATGTCATCAGAGCTTTCCACATTTTGTTCTTATTCTGCTTCCAGGCACTTTCCACCCTATTGAATTCAAGCATGGCTTTGCAACTTATTTTGACCAAGAAATTGTGTGCAGAAGTGACTTAGGATTTCTGTGTGGATTCTTTGGGGCCTACTTTTCCACTTGAACCCTGTGAGATTTTATATACCTGCCACATAACTCAGCCTATCCTGTTGGTTCTTTGAAAATAATCATAAAACAGACAAAGCTTTGGCTAATCATAAACACACACATACAAACACACGAGCGTGCACATACAAACAATATATGGATATATTTTTAAGGAAGAAAGAGAAATAATATACATGATGCAGATATTAAAATATAATTTAAAGAGCTGTAATGACTATCATGCCAGTGAATTTATAAAATAAAATTAATTTAGAAAGACTCAAGCAAGATTGAGTCAAGATTGACTCAAAATCTTTAATAGTTCTCTACCAATTAAACATTTCACTCAGTATTTTAAAATCCTTACACAAATGAAACACCAGATCCAAGTGGCCTTACAAGCAAGTTGTATCAAATAGTAAATAAACCTGACCTTACATAAATTCTTACAGAGGTAAAGGAAGGAGCATTTGTTACCTTATTTTATAAGGCTAACAAAACCTTCATACCAAAACTTGCAAGGAAAGTGATAGGAGAATGAAAATTACTTACCATGCCAGTCATTAATACACAGTACAGTATTAGCAAAATGAATCCAGTAGTAAATTTAAAGAAAAGGCAAAGCTTACATAGTTACATTGATCCCTATTAACAGACAAAAGGAGAAAAAGATAATATGTTATTTTCTTGATAGAAAAAAAAGACTGTTAGTAAAAATCTTTATCAATTTGTGATTAAGTTACTAGAAATTTAAAGCAAGATGCCCTCAACTAAGGGCATCATAAAATAATAAATTAAATGTAATTTGTATGGTAAAAGTATTAAAGCAGTTGCTTTTAGACCAGATACACTGTCATCATTTCTTTTCAACATTGTACTTGAAGCCCTAACCATGAAAATGAAAAAAGAAAGAAAACTGATTGAAAAATGAAGTAACGAAAGCATGACTATTTTCAGGTTGTCTATTCAGAACTCCAAAGAAACCACGGGAAAATTCTAAAATTAACATATGAGTTTGCGAATTTTTCTGAATGGGTGATCAATGTGTCAATCAAAGTTTTATACACAACAAATAATAATTTGTAATGTAAACTAAAAATGATGATCATAATACCCGTACTAAAAATTAAGATATGCCAGCTCATAATAGATGACTTTTTATTATTTTATTTATTTATTTTATATTTTATCTTAGAGATGGTGGTCTTGCTTTGTTGCCCAGGCTGGAGTGCAGTGGTGCAATCATAGCTTACTATGGCCTCAAAATCCTGGGATCAAGCAATTTTCCCACCTCAGCCTCCCAAAGAGATTATTTACTTATAGAAAATAAGACTCTATTAAAAGACATTGACGAAGTTATAAATATTGGGAGAAGGTTATGATTTTGATTGCAATAGGGTGAAGTTGTCAGTTCTCCCCAAATTGATCCATAGGTGAATGCATTCATAATCAAAACCTTATGGTATTTTACTTTAGAATTTGTTAAACATAGTCTAAAATTTATATGAGAGAACGAAGGACAAGAAATAGCCAAAACTTTCCTGAAAAATAAAGAACAGGAATTACTAACAGTATTAAGATTATGTGGCATTGTGGCAAGAAGAAGCAGACAAAAGATGTTCAGAAGATGTTGTAAGAGTGTATTTTCTTCTCCCTGAGTAGTAAGGATTTCTTAAATCAAATGTAAATAGCACAATGAAAATATTGGTTACCCTGTCAGTGTTAAAATTTACACAGTTCTTTTCACTAAAAAACAACATGTACAGAAGGGTTGTGGTATAGTCGTACTATCATTACACTAACGGTTTTAGAGTGTAAATTTGTGCAACCATATTGTAAAACAATTTAGAAATCTCTTGTGAAGTTCAAATTATATGTACCTTATCATAAATTTTCGAGGACAAACCTTACAATTGGGTACCAGGAGTCATGTTCCCATAGATACATCAATCAGAATAGAGAAAAAAAAATCAGCTGCCTAAATTTTAATTAATGGGAGAATAGTAGAATGAATGATTAAATTATGGTAGAATCATACCACAAAATACTATTTAGCAGTACAAATGACTAAATGCATAAACATTATTGATTCTGAAAATGCAATATGAATTTAAAATTTTATAAAATAGAGAATTCCATTTGTATAAAGTACAAAAAAGCAGAAAAAAAAATTTATAGATGATAAATAGATCGGCAATAAAACTTTGAAACCAAGAAAAGAATTCATTATATGACGACTTTGAGGTGGGAAGAAGAGGAATGAACCCAGATCAAATGAATTTAAGGTTTAGCTAATGTTCTAGCTCTTCATATGGAGTGGAGTGCATGTATGTTCATTGTATTAAAATGTGTATTCATGTGTGCATGCAGTATATGTTTTTTTTTGTCTTTTTTTGTTTGTTTGTTTCTTTTTTTGTGTCTCATTATGTTGCCCAGGCTGATCTGCAACTCCTGGGCTCAAGTGATCTTCCCACCTCGGTCTCCATAAATGCTGTGATTACAGGTGTGACCCACTGCGACTAGCTCTTCTTTTAAAAATATGACAAATTTCTCAACATTAGTAGTTTTTATTTTTTATTTTTTTGAGACAATTCTCCCTATGTCACCCAGGCTATAGTGCTGTGGCGTGATCATAGTTCACTGCAGCCTTGAATTTCTGGGCTCAAACGATCCTCTTACCCCAGGCCCCTGAGTAGTTGGGACCGCAAGTGTGCGCCACCACATCTGGATACTTTTTTTTTTTATTTTTATTTTTAGTAGAGATGAGGTCTTGTTCTGTTGCCCACGCTGGTCTTAAACTCCTGAACTCAAATGACCCTCCTGCCTTGGCCTCTCAAAGTGCTGGGATTACAAGCCTAAGCCACCACACCTGGTGAATATTAGCAATTTTTAAAATTAGAAAGGTATATTTATACATGTTATGCTTTTCTCCTAAAGCTTACACCAATCTGTTTTTGACCTGTTTCTTTTTTCTTACCAATTTTAAAACTTAACAATTATGTTCACTCCCCAAATAAGTTTAAAAACTTAACAAAACTTGTACATTTTTCTAGTATTCCCAAAAATCTCAGGTTTATTTTTATGCCATTGTCTATTTATTAAATATTTTTCTTCCAGATGTATGTACAATAAATGTCCTGAGGTCTTGAATGCCTAGAGTCTTTTATATAGCACTTTGCATTTATATGATAGTGTGAAGTGCTTTACTTATGGTAATTTAGAAATATTACTTCATTTTTTTCTTCCATTCAGTGTTGTAGTTGAGAAAGCTCATGTTGATCTTATGTTCCTAACTTTTATGAGGACTATTTTTGTTTTCTTTCTGGGAGATTGTCACTGATATTCTTAAATTTCACTAGCATGTGTAGTGCCAGTCATTTCTTGTTTTTCCTTTTGGGTGTTTTCTGCGCCAGTCTCTTCAGTCTAACTTGTATTAGACTTATTTTTGAGCCCTGCACAGCATCCCCTACATTTCAGCATCCCCTGTGTTTCAGCAGTCTTGGTGGACAGTGTCCTGGGTCTTCTGGCAGCATCTCACCTCAGATACCAATTGCATCTCTGCTTTTCTGCCATGAGGAATTAGCTTATTCAGGGTGCCTGGAGCAGAATTTTAAGGAGTTAAAACCCAAGACTCTGTTCTGTGACCTCTGTTCTCACTCATAAGTGGGAGTTGAACAATGAGAACACATGAACACAGAGGGGGGAACATCACACACCGGGGCCTGCCAGGGTGTGGGGGTGCTTGGGGAGGGATAACATTAGGAGAAATACCTAACGTAGGTGACGGGTTGATGGGTGCAGCAAACCACCGTGACACGTGTATACCTATGTAACAAAACTGCACGTTCTGCACATGTACCCCAGAACTTAAAGTATAGTAATAATATAAAAACCCTCGAGACTCTATCCTTGGAGACAGTGGATACCTGTTCTAGGTTGGGTCCTCAGAGTCTCCAGCAGGAATGTGCCACCATTGCTCATTAACAAGCCATTTTCTCCCCAGACAGCTTCATTCGAGTCTTCACTTGTGCTTCCTGGAATCACCTACATGAGGTGGTGCTTTTAGGTGCTGTTTCTGGGGAAAATAAAACTATGAAATTTATATTATGTCTTTCTATACATCCAGAAGCTCTACTGAATATTATTTCTGTAAATACTGTCTCCTTTCCATTTCCATTCTTCAAAAGCTCCTGTTAAAGAGAAACTGTTTCTTCTGATTCTATCCTTTAGAGTAATTATTTTTCTCATATTTTCTTTCTAGCTATTCCATCTTAAACATTTCTCTCCTACCTCAATTTACAAACTCACTAATTTTCACTTTGCCAGTAGCTCATGAGAATTTTAATTAAAAAATGAGCTTTGGATAGCAGATGTAAGGTGAGCTGACATAGTGTAATTTGTGTCGTTAACATTGTTTGAAAAATAATCATTTGTCAAAAAGAAAAGTGATGTGATTAAATTTATTCTTTGTCAGAAAGAAATTTAACATGTCTCAATTTCTTTAAACCACTTAGAAAAATTAGAGTCACCATAAATTTCTCCATATCTTTAATTATTACAGAAATTTTAGAATTTTCTCACATATTCCATGATGTTCTTCAAACACACACACAAACATTATATACATACACATATATGCACACTGAATATTTTTAATCCTAATGACAATTTTTCTGAACTATTAAAAAGTAATTCCAAAGTATTATGTTTGAATCACTTTTAGGTGAGATCCCAGTTAAAATTATACTCAAGTGTATGAATATATATATTTTTAATTGACGCAAAACAGATCAGATACTTTAAGCATTTCGTAAAGTATATTCTGTATTTTTTTATTTTTTAAACATTATATGTTCTTACAATGCTAATTTCAAAGAACTACTTTGAAACATAATTGTACAATTCTCCTTTAAAACTTTGGAAAATTCATGAGTAGAAAAAGAGATAGAGTCACTTAGATTTGCCCTATGGCTTTTGAACAAAGTTACTTGTAAATACTTCTCCTTATTGTGGGCCATGGATTATATCAATAGCCTCAGCCAAAACCTTTGGACTTCTCTACTGCCATCTTAATTATGGCAATAGTTTCACAGGAGTGGTGAGAAAAATTAAATTCTTGTTGGTAAAACGAAGGAGAAATGTACAATTAATAAAATCAAAACCATTTTAACTATTATCTTTTTAAAGATATTCAAATGATTAGAATATCAAAATCTATAAATGAGCATTAAAATAAAATTTATGTATAATAATTTACTTTATATTATGTTCTCTTTCTGTATATGTTTTCAACTATAGATAATTTTTCACCAGGCCATAAGTTTCTATATTTAGTGCAGCATTAACCTTAATTTAAAAAAATATTTTTATATTAAATGATTCATATGTTAATTCAAGCTTATTATATTTTGTGTGTCATAAAGCAAATAAAACCTATCATTTATATATTTGGAAAGTTTAAATTTTGTTTTGGGTTGTTAGTGAGATGTATTTCAGATTTATTTTTTCTATTCAAGATATATAGCTTTGCCCTTATAACTGCTTAACTTTAAATGCTTAAATACTCAAATAATTATATATTGGCTAAAATGGCAATATTTTGATTGGCTGTCTCAACTTTAGAGTGAATAATTAAGCATAAAATTGACTTTCAATATACAGTATCTTATCAGCTTATTACCAAAAGATAATTTCATTTTGAATCAGTACTCATATTCATTTCAACTTTACAATCCATTACAGCACACTGCATATAGTAGGAACTCAACACATATAATTTGAATAAACCAATTAATAAAAGCTGATAAGAAATGTCAGAACTTTGGTTATTTGGTCAACTAAGAGTTCAATAAGAGCAATAAGAGTTCCTGTTTGATTGATACAAACAGCTAATTAAAGTAGCTATTTCCATTTATATGATACCACCTTGATAATTTGGTACGAGATAAATATCTTTTCAATTATGTTTTCTCTGCTACTTTGTTTTATGGCATTTCTGAATCACAGGCCATGTTGTAATCTATTTCAATTCAATGTAGATTTTGATGAAACATCTCAGTATCTTGGACTTGGATGTCTCCATTTTTACTAAAAATTTTCAAGGAGACGTTTAAACATGACACAAATCCCTGGTGAACTCACAACTCTTCTGTTTATAATGGCAATAAAAATCAAGATTAAAAAGATATAGCACATATTTATAGCTATACTTCGAACATTCTCTGAAAAACATCTTGACATTGAATGTTACCGGCACATTTTGCATGGGATGAACAAAGTATGCCACAGGTAACTGTTTCTGTTCCAAATCTCTTTTCGCATTGTCTCTATCCATGAAAAGTGGTCATAAGGGCATCTTTGTAATTCATATACTCAAGAGCTTTAGTTTAATGTTCATTTTACAAATGAGAGTCTAATTAGATTTGGGTCATTTTCATGTTTGGTCATATGAAGGCCAACTTTTGTACCACAGCAAAAGAAGAGATCAGGTGGGATTTGAACTAGGAAATCCAAGATGCCCTAGTTTCTAACCTTTCCTTTTATCTATATGGATCTCACCATTTCATTAATTTAAATTCTTCATTCTGGTTTAAGCAAAGGTGAAAGTACAACTTTAGCTAAAGGGTAACTACTTAGTTTGGTATAGATTCACTTACATGATATGTAAAATATGAAAAATGAATACAGCAATTATAATCACTTTATTGCAAATTTTCTATGCAACTTAGGGAAATGTTTCAAAAGAAGAATTCTCAAGGTAATTTCTATTGAAAACCTGCAAAAGTAATCTTTCTCCTGCATTTTTAGGTTAAAAAATGAGTTTCAACTAAAAAATATGCCCCACACAGGCATTTTCTCCTAGTTTGGAAAATGTACATAATTATCTTTAGGATAAGGAGATTTTCTTTCAAATCTGTCCGCTGAGGTTCACTCACTTATTCCATACTTGTCACAGAAAGGTCAGGTCTCCCTGGTGTTTGTGGATACTTGGTCCACAAACTTAAAATGTTTGAAATTCAAAGAAGAGAAAGAAGATGAAAATATTATTTCTTCCTTATATAACAACTCTTTTCCTCTTTTTTAAAAATAAATTTATCTCAAAATAAAGTACAGGTTATTTTCACTTATTAAATGCTCAAAATTGAAAAAAGAATTTCCAACTGTGAAATTGTACGTTATTAAACAATTCACAAGAGCACTCAATTAACTGTGAGAAACCAATTTAGAATGAATCACCCAAAAATCGTTATGTTGAAGAATAACACAATATTACGTAATAAAATTCATTTTTACTCATGCCCTAAAATCATAAATCCGGGTCAAATTATTCAAGAAAATATTGCATAATTGTTATATCACCAAATTTTTTTTTTCTAAATTGAAAAACTAAAAGCTATTAAAATTGGCAAGTTATAAGTAAGAGTTGTCACTATCTAGGAAACTTTCCTTACCCCTTGCATCAGTCATCTTTATTGCCTGCTAGTTGTAGATGTTAGAAAATGACTGGCCACATACATAGAAAATGAATTTAGAAATATACAACTGGGTCACAAAAAACAATGAGAAGCTGAGAGAAGTAGATTCTGAAATCTCACTAGAATCAAGAAGCAGAGGTTAAACAGCTCAGCACAGTATGGTTTGAATGCTTCTACTGTCATTGCCATTACTGTATATTTGTCAATGTCACTCCTGTTTTCAATTCTAATGGAGATGCCAGAAGAAACCTAATGCTGTTGCCTCTTTGTCTCCCACTGTCTGGAGTCATCACCGTGGGTGATGGCATTTTATCGGCTCCTTCTCTGTCCTTTGCCAGTGCCCTAGCTGAGAGGAGATGCCCGCTTCAAAGTTCACAGTGTGGATTTTTCTAAACAAAAATAGCCCTTATGTACAAGAAAATGTCCTTTCCAGAACAATCTTTCTCTCGCTCTCTTTTTTTTTTTTTTTTTTTTTTTTTTTTGATTCATAGCACACAAATCAGTAGGTTTGGGGATACTAAATTTTTGGTGAATTTAGATGGCCACCTAGAATGCCTATGTGATCATTCCTTCATTTGTTTGCCAAATTTGTAATTAACTTCCCGGATTTTGGTAAATAGGAAAAAAGAAAAAGGGAGAGATGAAGAGTTGCTTGATACTTAAATCCCTTGTGTTGGTTGCTGACAGCAGTTGCCTAATATCATCTCATTCCTTTCTGGACAGAACTTCTGGATTTTGTTCAGGGTCTCAGCAGTCGTGTGACTATTGCCTGAGGAACATAGAATGAGTGCCAGGTATGATCTAACATCTGTGCCTTCTTTATGTCAGCATGGCATCCGATCATTTATAGATGTTTCTTATTTTTTTAAATATGGGCAATATCTTAATAACCAATGGCCTTATTTAGAGTTTCAAAGTCTTGCTTCTTTCTATAGATTTTACTTCTGAGGGTCCCTAACTATCTACTTTTTTCCTAATGTCTATATTCTGCATGTAAGCCAGAGAAAGAAAAGAGAGAGAGAGACAGAGAAAGAGAGAGACAGAGAGAGAGAGAGACAGAGAGAGATGATAGTCGGGAAACGTAAGTACCTAATATCACAAAACTGATATTTATTAAAATGATATTAATTTTTCTACCCTTTCCTAATGTTTTTTAAAGAAAGTTAGCTTCGTGAATACTCAGTAAATAGTAATATTCCATTCCACTTTGTAATGGCTCATGAAACTGCCTAAAAGATTGTGGATTCATATTTTTTACTTTCCATTAAATCATAAACATAATAGATTGACGCTTTCAGTTTCTCAAACTGTTTTTTCAACTTTTTATTGTAATTTTTATTTGTATCAAATAGAATCTTGAGAATAGCATTAACTATTCAAAGAACTAACTTCATTATTCAGCAGTATCTGATTAACCTTCGGCAGAAAGTAATACACTTGACAATACTTTTCAAAAATTTTCCATCATACAGATTGAAGTTTTTACAAGAGCAATGTCTCACAGCATTGCAGAAGTAGACACCTATAGCTGAAATGCTGAAGAGCACTTGTAATTTCAAATAAAAATCTATAGACTTAGCTAACCTTTCAAGGACAAAAACTTTGACAATGACCTCTGAAAAAAGAAAAGAAAAGAGAAAAATGCTTTAGGAAACGTATCAGAGTCCAGGAAATGCTTTTCTCTTCAGACCTTGGAGAAAAATATCACCTAGATTAAGAAGCAGAATAAAGATTTTTTACACTGCAATAATAAATTCAGAGGGCTTGAAGATCACACCACATTTTCCCCAGTTCAGTGTTCGCCCCTTTCATGACCAAGGACATTTTCAGTCAATCATCAAATAACAATATGTTTTAACCCTAGATACCCATGGGTCATCTTTTACGCATGAAAAATAGCTTCATGATTAAGGTAGATTTTTACTAAAATCACATTATATATTAAATACTTTTTACAAAAAATAGAATTCTAATTTCTTTTACAAATGTGGACTTAGATGGATTGTTCCCTCAAAAGGAATAAAGTGAAACTCCACGAACTTCTCGAATGTGCAGGTCCCGGTCAATCAGATGTCTCATTTTTTTTTAACTTTTCTATGCCTCGGTGGATTGTGTCTGGAACAACCATCCGCTGAGGCATAGAAAAGTTAAATATAATTTCTATAATGTTCAATAACAATAATGTGTTATTGGAATCATCATTCTTATAAGTACACATTATTTGGGAAATAGTGATGTGGTTTTCTTGGGTTTCCTGAACGATGAATAGCATTTCTGCAGGTGACTAGTGAGAGGTATTGTTTGTGGTTATAAAAGAAATTGAGGGGAGACAGAGAAACAGATTCACCTTTATTGGTCAACTGGGGAAGCGCAGATGCTTTTTAGCAAGGAATTACATTAAAAAGTCATGAAGCATCACCTGTTATTGGCATTTGATTTGACTGGAGGCAGAATATAATTCAGCTATGACATTATTTTAGCAATTGAAACAGAGTGGAAACAACTTGAAAACAGACAAAGAAGAAGCATTAAAGATTTAACTTAATCAGATTAAAAAATTACTAAATTTGGAGGCTGGTGGAGATTTGTGATAAAAGAAAACAGTGAGCCCAAGATTACTGAACCGAGGACCTCATGGAAGGTGTCACCAACTATGGTTACCCAGAATGAAAAACCAAGTAAAGTATCATAGATAACAGAGCTCGGCAAAGTTCTTTCCTGAATAGTCAGATAGTAACTATTTTGGCTTTGCTAAATATGAACGCAAAATTAGCTATCGCGACTACTCAGCTCAGCTGTTCTAGGATGAAGAAAGCCAGAGACAATAAGTAAATAAACAGGCATGACTGTGCTCCAATAATATTTTATTTACAAAAACTGGAAGTGGGATGGATTTGGCTTACAAGTCGTAATTTGCCAGCTATGTAGTTATCAATTTTGAAATAAAAACTATCAAATGAAATGTCAAGTAGCCTATAGAGATTTACCTGCAGCTCAGGCAAAATAGAAACAGATTTACAATGAACGGTTTAGAAATAAGTTGACAAAGGATGTGTATATTTTAATTTTGTTACTTTTATATATATATATATATATATATATATATATATATATATATATATCTTCAACCCTGAGGATAGCACAGATTACCACTCATGACAAAGAGGAGATTTGATTAACTGAGGCTGAGAACAATCTCGGAACGGGTGACATAGTGTGTGGCGCTTACAGAATGATGGGATCGGTTAAGAGCATTTTTGGCCTAATGGCGTTACTTATTTGCAGGCATTTTTAGCTGATGTTTTGGTATTTATTCTTTAAGTTTGCCTTCTCAGAATAACCTCCTTTAATGTTGCACCATTTTTCTCTCCGTCATGATGATGCTGTAAGAATATAGTGAAATGTATCCTGTTTGCATTCACTTTTACTCTGAGAAAGATGAGAAGAGTCATTAAAGGATTCCCTCTGGAGGTTCCAGACACAGTAGCTATCAAGCTGGTAACTCTAAGTGGGTTAGATGTTTGTGGATTAGACCACAGCTCTGCTGCCACTCTTAAATGTACTTGCCTGTGTAATTTATGGGCCTGAAAGCCTGAGAATTTCACTTCCCAATGCTTGGCAGCTGGTTTCTGGTTAGGTTACCCCACTATAAAGTACTAGCAGGACATTAGAAGGTGAGTGAAACTATCTCCTCCCTTCTGCTTTTGGCTGTGACGCCAATGTCAGCAGTCCATCTGCAGCACCAGCAGCTTTTGCTATGATGCGGATGATACTGTAGATATTTTACGGTTGTCTCTGCGGCAAGGTATCCTTTGTGTATCCTTTGTAGAAGATGATAACTACAGTACTCAAAACTCTTACTAAGTCTCTCATCCTGCATCTGCCCAACTTCTCTCCTGCATACATAACTTGGGTACCAGAAACATGCATTGCAAGGCCTCTCGATTGCATGCTGTCCTGTCTGATATGTCAGCTGCATCCCTCAGGACCAGAGAGACAGCAGGCCCCCAACAGGAGCTATCCATCTCCTCCACCTCCTCTGCACCGCTCTGTGTGCTATAATTTCTTCTCAAGTGTGGTGTCAGAGTGATCCCTTAAAAACCTAAGTCACAAAAACCAAAGTCCTACCTAACAATGACTTATTCATGAGGTGACCAGCTCCCTCCCTTGTTACCACTCTGACTTATCTCTTATTATTTTTCCCTCATTCACCTTGCTGCAATCATTTTACCTTCCCTGCTGTTTGCTGTTCCGCAAGCATTCTGGACACAACACTGCCTTAGAGCCTTGTTCCCTCTTCCCTCAGTTTCCTCATGGCTATTCCTTACGGATACTCTCTCCCCATGTTCAAGTATGGGATCAGGGGTTACGTTATTAGTGCCGCCTCTGATCAATCTATTTGTAGATACAAACTCTCCCCTAGCCCCGGCACCACAGTCTCCTCTTTCTGCACTATCCATACTAATGTCCATAAAATTCACTATGTTTGAGCACGTAATAAAATTCAGCAAAAGTTAGTTAAATAAATTGACATTTAATTAAATTTACTGAATATTTTATAAAACATAAACTGACAATTCTAGCATTCAATGTCCCTCTAGTTCCCAAGATCAAGACCTGGAATCACACTACCAGTGTGTTATTTCAACAATGCCAACCACAAATAAACACTCGGGAGAAATCTTTGCACATATAAAAGAAGAGACATTTACAAAAATGATCGTAGCAGCACTCTCCACAGAATAAAAGTATGGAAGAACTTAAAATAGGAGAGTAGGTGCATAAACACTAGGATAGTTTGTCAATAACACAAGATTATGTGGCAAAGTGAATGGATTATATGGCATCCAAAAATATCAATAGATCTTACTGATATAACTTACAGTCTGTAAAAAAATAAAAGAGAAATTTGATTCTTAAGTATTATAATTTTTTTCTCAGCTACCAAGCCCAACTGAGCAGAATACTTCAATAATTTCTGAATGCCCTCAGGATCACACATTGAAACACAAATATGAATAAGAAAATGGACTTTCAACAATTCTAAGAAAAAAATACTTTGTTAAGAAAGATCTATTTCATTCATTCAGAGAAAAAGATTATCTTACTAAGCTCTTTAGCTCCTAAATCCCTCCCTGAAGTACAAATCAGAGTCTATCTTCAACAAGGGTGGAAGCATAAAATACAAAAGTCATGGCATTTGAACATAGTAAATTTTTGTTTGAAGACAATGGGCAAGAAATTTTGCGAAACATTTTTCTGGGCCTGAAGGTCTATAAGTTGCATTGATCCATCATTGCTTACTGAATCCCAGTGCCAGAGATGTTAATATCATTTTTAAAATACCTTTGATTGTGTGTGTGTGTGTGTGCGCGTGTGTGTGTGATAGTTTGATATCTGGGGTTTTCTTGTCTTTGTCTAATCATAATGCTTATGCCTTAGCACAAGTCCACACAAATCTGGGAAGCTATACTCTATAAAGGTAATCATATTAGTAAATTGTAGGATAAAAATGGGACTCTTCTTTATGGATGTTCTCCCTATTTTTTTTTCAATAAGAAGGAAAGTGTGTGCCCCAAACAAAAGAACCATTACAGAAAATCAGGCTGTTTTTTCATCCTATTCCAATTTGATCTGAGTCCATGCTTAACAAGAGAATTCAGTTGCTTTTCTTGTATGTTTGTGTAGTAATCCCGGAGAGACTCTAGCAGTAACTAAATGATAGGAAACAAGCTAATGTCACTGCCCTCTCTGGAAAAGGTGATTTTTAGAGTAAAATATGATGAAATACAGGAAGCTGGTGGTAATAAATTATTCAAGATGGCAATAGTCTTAGGGCATCTAAAAGTTATCTTTTAAATAGTAGCCTACAGCTGAGCTGCATATCAGAATACAGTGAACTTTGTAATTGGGGTTGACATGATCTTGTAGGTAAGGTTAAATAACAAGGATACCATTTTCCTCAATGCCATAAATATTTCCACTTTTCATCCATGATTAAACGCTCCTACTGAATTGAAAATGCATTTGATGAAGTAATTTAACTAATGTATATTTTAGTACTCTGTGTTTTCTGTCAATACAAAACTACTTACATGAAGTCATTGGTGAATATAGCTTCAGGAAAATTACAAGATATCTATTAAAAAAATCAAATTTCTCAGAGCAATACTTTAATTTTTCCTAAAATTCCACTTTGAAATCTCCAGTTAACCCTCTGTTTGACCTCTACTTCAAGAAATGCGAGTATAAAAGCCTTCGAGGCAATGGTTAATTGGATATACACTTTCTAAGTGAGAAGTTTGAAGAAGCACTTTTATAACTAATTCTTCAGAAGTAGACATCTATTTGACTGAGGTATTTTAGTCTAATTTTTGCATTTCACAAAATAGCTGACCTTCTCTATGGTTTTCTCTTTTAAAATTGTTTCTAAAAATTATGTTATTTCAATTAAGAAAAATTACTGTCTTTCAGTTTACAAGATGAATTCATCTTAAAGACAAAGAGAAGCTAGAAAGTCAACATTGTCAATTTCTCTCTGTTTTTTTCCTGTTGTATTTTTAGAATGAATAATTTCTAAACACCCTATAAATTCTAAAACTTCTGTTAATTCTGTTGTCCAAAGAATTATTAATTGATGTACTTTTTAGGATAAAAATAACCCTGGCTTAAGATTTTACAAAAATTGTGGCGTAACAAATGTATATTTTGATACAGCTCCAGTTTCAAACAGCAATTGTAGGCAAAATAATTTTTTTTAAAAATAGCCAGATTCAGAAACAATATCTTTGTAGATTAGAAAAAGAAGGAATAAATAAAGTGATGATTAGAAATGAGCATTGGATTTTCTGTGCTATGAAAGCAGGAAAGAGTGGTGGTGGTTTGACCCTAGAGGGATAAGGAGGTATGGAAGTGCTTGCTCCATGCTAGATTCGGGACCAGCGATAGTCTGAAGCCTTGAAGCTGGGATGTGGTTGCACCACCTCTCAGTAAGTAGCCCAAGGCTAGCAAACTCTGAGCCTAGGGAGGAAGGATAGTACACTACAGAGAAAACCAACAATTTTCAGCTGTCACAGAGATTCTGTCTATAAAATATCACCATCACCATGACACTGGAAAAGTATGGCCAGCACAGAGGATAGTTGTCCTTGGGCAAGCTAACCACATACTCATTATTTAAAAAAGGATGAGCACAGAGGAAAAAAAGAGAAAAATAAGATACAAATGAACCAAAAAGTGAAAACTTCTTATTTAAAATAAATAGAAAAAAGAAACAGAAAGCAAAATTTGAAATCTGATTGCATGAAAGATCAGTGATAAAATTATAACAAAGCAGTGATAGTTTGTCATGAATTAGAAATAAAATTGTATTCAATATTTAAAATTTATCTTCAAAGAAATAAATAAGGAAATTACATCTGCAAAAAGTACTAAAGGAGGATATAAAAACATGATCAAATGAAGCAGGTAAATAAGAATTTGAAAGTGAACCAATTACATTTCCAGATGAAAATCAATGTTTGAAATTTAAAAATGTGTGCAAGGGATAGGCTCTAGCCCCTATAAAAATAGTAAGTTGGAACATAAAATTTAGAAGAGTCACAGAATTTTGCTTCAAAAGTTTAAAATGAAAAAAAAACAGGTAGGTAGAAGAAAAATAAATTCAAGAGATGATAGTTTTCTAAGAGTAGTTCAAGGACAGAAAATCAAGGGAATCGCAAAGAAATAATATACAAATAGTTAAAACTCAGTGTTTTTAACATAATCTCTTTTCTCAGAAAAGCATGATGTTAAAATACTACCCAGTATATTAATAGGGTAAATAAATGGAGACACAGTCACAAGATGAGAAACTGAGCAACAGGGATAAGTAAATAATTTTATACAAATATCAGAGAGACAAAATACATTAACTAGTATAAAGATCAGTAGGTATATAACAGTTTTTACCACAACAATGAATGCTAAAAGAATGGAGCTAAAAGGAATATACTAGAATTACTTTACTAAACTGTCATTCAAGTTTTGATTTCCTTGCAAATGAAGTAACTGAAGCTGAATTTACACACACCCCATCCCCACCTGAAACAACTGACAATTCAGGCTTTATATGTAAATCAATGGCTCTCAAGAAATTAGACATCAGGCAATGAAATACTGTGATCCCTTGGAGGCAGAAAATAAACAAACAAGGTTAGTTTATAATTCTCTAGCTTACTGCCCAGAAATAGGTATTTCAAGCTCTAGGGTAGGGTGGGAGAATCCAGGCAGGGATCCACAGAGTCCTTGATTTAAGGACACAGAACTGAGCATGCAGTCAAGTCAGGGTGTCCTCAGCATGCAAACCAAGTACTAGAGAACAAAAAGAGCTGCATAGGGAAAGAACTTCCAAAATCTGCAAAAGGTTCCCTTCAAGTCCAAGTATCTACTGATCACTACAGGTGTGTGAGAAAACAAATAGAGGCTGCTAAACAAATCACTTGAAAAAATTAGGGTGAACAGTGCCTCAGTGCCTGACACACAAACCAGGATTGGAGTAATGCCTGGTCCCACCAGCCAGAGTGAAAACCGCCATAACTAATGTTACACTGAATAGAGTACTAAGATCTTGTATCAGAGTAGAGAAAAATACTCTATACTAAAGGCTGCTTTGATCCAAGAATGGTCACAAGAAAGACCCCAAAGAATAAAATGCTCCCATTTGCATTTAGCAAATAAAACTCAAAAAGTTTTATAGGACTGCAAATTATATCTGGAACACACAAGGTAAAATGTATAGCATCTGACACCCAATCAAAAACTATGAATCAGTCAAAAAGGCAGGAAACTATAACCCATAGCTAAAAGAAAAAAACATCAATTAACATTGACTCAGAAATGATACAGATGGCAGGATTACTAGATCAGGACTTTAAAAACTAACTGTATCCTATATCCCATCAAGAAACTAGATCAAAGAATAAACATATTAATGTGAGATATGAAATAAATTACAAAGACCTAAACTTCTAGACATGAAAACTACAATATCTAAGATGAAAAGTACACTGAAGGTGCTAAAGGTTAGAAGAGATATGTCAGAAGCAAGAAGTAATACAATTGAAGGTATAGTAAAAAAAATCTATCAAAAAGTAAATGGAAAGAAAAAGGACTGAATGAAAAAAAATAAACAGAGCATTGGTAAAGTGTGGAACAACTGCAAGCAACCAAATATATGGGTATTAGAGTTCCATAGAGAGGGAGGAATTGGGTAGATACATTTAAATATAGAATGGCCAAAGATATTCCAATGCAAATAAGAAGATAATAGTACAACATCTTTAAAGTACTGGGGCAAAAAGGAAAAGTCACCTTATAATCCTTTACTAAGAGAAAATAAATTTTAGAAAATGAAGGCAAAACAAAGATTTACACAAACACAGATAACTAAAAAACTTCATCACAAGCTGACTTTCATCAAAAGAATTGTTAAGTCTGGGTGCTGTGGCTCATGCCTGTAATCCCACCTACTTGGGAGGCTGAGGCAGGAGAATCCCTTGAACCTGGGAGGTGGGGGTTACAGTGAGCTGAGATTGTGCCACTGCACTTCAGCCTGGGTGACAGAATGAGATTCCATCTCAGAAAAAAAAAAGAAATGTTAAGTCTTTTAAGCATAAGGAAAATGATACCACATGGAAACCTGGATCTATACAAGGAAACACAGAGTATCAAAAATAGTAGCTTCTTGAGTAAATATAAATATTTATTTTTATTATTTAAATAATTAAAATATAATTCACTTCTTACAAAAAGGATAAAACAATGTATTGTGGAATTTATAACATCTATTGAAATAAAATATACAACCATATAAAAGCTTTGAAGGGCTAAATAGAAGCATACTCTTGAAAAGATACACTGTATGTTAAGTGGCATAATATATTTGAAAAGAGATTGTGAGAAGTTAGAATGTATACCCTAAACTTTATAGCAACTACTAAAATAATACAAAAGACTCATAGATAGAAAGTCAATACAGGAAATAAAACAGAATAATAAGAAAATACTAATCCAAAATAGGCAGAAAAATGAGAAAATGGAACAAAGAATGGATAGGACAAAGAAAAAAAACAAATAACAAGATGGTAAATTTAAACATATCCATATCAATAATTACAAGTAAATGGTCTAAACAATTAAACACAAAGATTGTCATACTGAAATTAAATGCAAGCATTAATAACTGGCTGCCTGTAAGGTATCTACTTTATAAAGATGTAAATAGGTTGGATGGAAAAAGTGTAAGGATGCAAAAAGTGTTAAGAATGTAAACGGATATACTATGCTAATACCGATGAAAATAACATTCAAGGCCGGGCTCAGTGGCTCACGCCTGTAATCCCAGCACTTTGGGAGGTCGAGACGGGCGGATCACGAGGTCAGGAGATCGAGACTACCCTGGCTAACACGGTGAAACCCCGTCTCTATTAAAAATACAAAAAAAAAAAAATTAGCCCGGCGTGGTGGCCCGTTCCTGTAGTCCCAGCTACTGGGCAGGCTGAGGCAGGAGAATGGCGTGAACCCGGGAGGCGGAGCTTGCAGTGAGCCGAGATGCCGCCACACTGCACTCCAGCCTGGGGGACGGAGCGAGACTCCGCCTCAAAAAAAAAAGAAGAAAAAAGAAAATAACATTCAAGGTGGCTATATTAATAGCAAGGTATTTTTCAAAACAAACAATAGTAACAGAGATAAAGACGATAATGAAAATGTGGCCAATTTATTAGGAAAACATAGAAATTCTAACCATTGCTTACAAGTAGCAGAAATTTAAAATATATAAAGCAAAAAGTGATAAAGCTGAAAGCATAAATAGACAATCCCACAACACTAATCTCAAAATAACTGATAGAACATGTAGACAGAAAATCAGTGAGGATATAGAGTACTTGAAAACTCTATCCAACACTTTGTAATTGACATTTTATAGAACATTCCATTAAACAATTGTAGGATACACATTCTTATCAAGTGCATACAGAACATTTACCAAGACAGACTATATTATGGGCCATAAAATCAATAAATTTTAGATAATTATTACAAAATATATTCCTTAAGTATAATGCAGTTAAATTATGAATTAATAACATAAAGATACCTAGAAAACCTGCAAATGTTTGGAAACGATATAAAACTCATGCAGAGTCAACTTGAAGTTATTTGTCTTTCATTTAAGTGAGGATATTTGACATGGTTTTTCATTTCTTTCTAGCCACATTCAGCTAGAGAATTGGATTTTAACTATGGTTGTGTTTTACCCAAACAACCAACATGAAAAGAGAGAGGAGCAAGATTGTTAGGGATACATACAATTAATTTATTACAAAAGGGGATCTTGGACATTACAGAATATATAAACGGTAAGACAGTATATAAAGGAAGAGAGCTAGAAGGATGCCCAGTAAGGATGAAGGGTAGCTGGCATTGGGAACAGAGTTGGAAAGACAGTAGTAGTGGTCAGAGAGTAACTCTCGAAGTTTTTATTATAAAGAGTTTGCAATTATTCCTATTGATAATTGTTCAAATGAAAAAATAATTTCAGGTTGATAAATAAATATATTCAGAAGGAGGAAAGGTGAAAATCTAGAGAGTAACATTTAAAATTCAGACACCATAAAAAGGCAAAAAAATAAGTGGAGAATGGAAGAATGTATTTATAACATGTGTATCTAATAAAGAAAGAGAAAACAGAAAATAAGAATGCCAAAAGAGTAATAATAAAAACAAGCACTCATAGACATATGGACAAATACTACGAATAAGCCACTCAAATTTATATGCCTGAATTTCTGTGCTCTATCTATAGCACATACATAGTGCTTAATCTCATTAAGAAAGAAAGCAAGCACATTTAAGAAAATGAAATCCTTCACTTAGGCAAGAATTCAAAAGGTTATTTATCCCAATACATAGACACATAAGAATTCTCACATTGGTTGGAATATGAATTTGTCAATCACTTCAGAAGGCAAGTTGGTAAAATCTAGGGAAGCAGAAGAGAGGCATAGGTTATAAGCCAGCAATTCCAGTTCTGGATAAATACTCAAACATACATATGTCACTGACTCTAATATTATTAACAATGTGTAGAAACCATATTAGCCACTAAAGGGAGAATAAGGAAATCAATGGAGATGTTTTTATACAATAAATTAAAACATTGCATTTGAATTAAACGAACAAACATCAACATTGGGAGATTTCAAATGCAAGACTCAAAAATATAAGTTCAGTGTAATTCTGTTTATATTAGAATTTCAATTAAAATCAATTAATACAATATTAGTGTTTGTGTATATGTATAAATATAGCTGTATAAAAACTGTATACAATAAACACAAAATGGAGATTTCCTCTGGAAATGGATAAGAATGAAATTGCAGAGTATATGGGAAGTAAAAGCTGACTCAACTACTCTGTTTCATTTTTGTAAAAAACATCTTAGAGAAATATCAAAAATGATCAGATTTGTTTTTAACTGGTTGATGGATCTAGAGTTAGAGTAGTTACCCTTATATTTGCTTTTATGTTTGAAATATGTCATTGTAAAAAGAAAGAATATTTGAAATGTCGGTATAGCTTATTATCTGAATGTCCTTAGAGGGATATTCAGGGAGTACTATGACATCTGGATGAGCTATAGTAACTAATGAAATTAATGTTATTGACTTAATATGGAAACAATTATATTGGTAGGAGACAATTTATACTCTCACAAATGCAATGTGAAATTTGAGTTTTCATGTGTGTCAACATCGTTAGATACATGACTTGGTCCTACTTTCTTTTTTCTATGATACTTGTTGGAATTCACTTATACTATGACACAATTTATTCTTAATAGTTATAAATATTTTCTTAAATGTTATGAATGCAATATTTCATGTAAGAAGTGGATTTTTGGCCAGGCATCATGGCTCATGCCTGTAATCCCAGCACTTTGGGAGGCCAAGGCAGGTGGATCACCTGAGGTCAGGAGTTTGAGACCAGCCGGTCCAACATGGTGAAACCCCTGTCTACTAAAAATACAAAAATTAGCTGGGTATGGTGGTGGGCACCTGTAATCCAAGCTACTTACGAGGCTAAGGCAGGAGAATTGCTTGAACGTGGGAGGCAGAGGTTGCAGTGAGTCTAGATCGTTCCCTTGCATTCCAGCCTGGGCAACAAGAGTAAACTCCATCTCAAAAGAAAAAAAAAAAGTGAATTTTTTATCAACAAATATTTCTAAAAGTACCTCTTTTAATGTAATCACATTATTAAGACATTCTTATTTGATGTTTTTCAAGTTCATGAAAATTATTTTATCTTAAAGCTAGGATTAATAAAATATACAATGAGTCTATTAAAAATAAATATTTCAAATAGTGATTGATCAATGTATTTGCAGAAATTGTGTAATAAGATTTCCATCTGATTTGTGAAATAATCAGATTTCCATCTGATTTGTAAAACATTTCAGCAAATGAGAGGAAGACATTTTATATTATGCCTGTTAATCTGTATACGTTTCAAATAGTTGAGATAATCTTAATATTTCTCCTTTAATCAAAGGGAAAACTTTAACATAATTGAACAAACTAAAAATTTCTCATTATTTCTTCTATGTTTTTGTTTATTGAGGTTATCTTCACTTTTGATTAATTTTTTTGAGATTCAAAAGAATTTTGTTTAAGTTCTGATAGAAATATTCCTCGTTTTAGCAATATTTATTTTTTAAAAGTTTCTACACACATATGCACGGAGCTGTCTCTCATAGGGAAATGTTAATAGCTGTTACCATCAACGGTAGAATGTATTTTGCACATTATTCATTAGTAAAAAATTTATACTCTAACTTTTGTTTGTTAAGTAATCAGAATGACATTCATGGATGACTGGAAATATTTGAAGTGATATCTTTTATACTTAAAAATTAACTTCTTGTGTTTCTAATGTAAGCTTAGTGATGCCAGACTACTTTAATTATTAAGAATTTTCAACAATGAGACTGCTCAGTCTGGACTCTTATTTGTCTCCATTTCTTTCCACAATCATTAGCATAATTTTGGAAAGATTTTCTAATAGGAAGGAAAGGGGTTAAGAACAATAAGTATAAGTTTTATAATGTTTAAAAGAGTATTAGCACACTAAGAAATAAATTCAATATTTTGTGGAAGTCTTGGGAAGCCTTCTGTGATTTATGGATGGCTGTGGCTGTATACTCAGTGATATTATTCCAATTAAACAGGAAAAAATATTTGGAAGAGCTTACAAAAATAGTTACTAACAGCTATGCTTCTGTTTTGATATTGCGGCTTGAAGGAAAATAGGAATAAAGCGGTGAAACAAAGGAGACAATCAAAAGTTTCTCTCAGCAAAAGTGATTAAATTTTTATCATTCCCGTGACATTGGAGAGGTTCTGGGGCTTGTCCTTCCTCCAATAACCTATGTGTTTCAGTTTGTGGGCTAGAAAGACAAAGCCATCACCAATAACATTGGCTTCTCAATAATTAAGTAAAATGATCTCAATTCTGCCACCAGTGATGATAAACCAGATTTGAGGTTCAGAACGATTACAGTTTTACGCATTCTGGACACTCAGCCCTTCAGTGCTATCAGTGACTGCAATCATGATAGTTTTTCCCCAGCCTGTACCTGCATTCATGCATGTGATGTTTGAACCCAAGCAACCACCTTCATGGTTATATTATTTGATTGGCCAACACTGTCCTGATAAAACTATTGAATTCGCCAGAAATATGACTTGTATTTAAGTCTAGGCTAAAGAATACAATGGTTTTGTGACCTTATGAATGCCATTTTACTAATCTATTTCTTATTTCTAAATGCAGATATTTCTATTTTGAGGAGGTCGATAGCAAGAAACTCAAAATAAATAATTTGTGTTTGTTTATGACAAGAGATTCTATTATAGTAAGGGGATGAGTAGCATTATACATAGAAGAGAGGATGGGACAAGCTCTCAGAAAAGTGAAGGGTGAAGTTAAAGAAGAAATGAAGTTCAGAGCACATGTGGAAAGAGTTTGCAGTCTAGATATGAGCCCTCTGCTTGTTAACGCACTTTGAGTTTTTTAAATTTTTTCAGTTCTATTAAGTTTATAATTGACAAATGAAATTGTATATATTTAAAGAGTACAATGTGATGATTTGACATATGTAAAAATTGTGAAATGATTACCATAATCCAGGTAATTAACACATTCATCACCTTATGTAGTTAGTTTTTTGGGGAGGGGGTAAAACTATTAAGATCTACTCTTTTAGCAAATTTCAAGTTTACAGTGCAATACAGTATTATTCATTCTAGCCACTATGCTGTACATGAAGTCCTCAGAACATATTCGTCTTATAACTGAAAGTTTGTACTCTTTGACCAACATGTCCCCATTCCCCTCTTTTTAACCTCTGGAAACCACTGTTCCACTCTCTGCTTATGTAAGTTTGAATTTTTTAGATTCCACATACGAGTGAGACAGTGTTTGTCTTTCATTGTCTGGCTTATTTCATTTAGCATAAAATCCTCTAGTTTCGTCCATGCTGCTGCAAATGTCAGAATTTCCTTCTTTTTTCATGGCTTAATAATATTCCATTGTCTTTATTACCATGTTGTTGTTATTCATTCATTTTTCAACAGACACTTAGGTTGTTTTCCATATTGTGACTATTGTGAATAACTCTGCAATAATGGGAGTGCAGATATCTCTTCAACATACTGGTTTTATTTTCTTTGAATATGTACTCTGAAGTGGCATTCCTAGATTCCATAGTAGTTTGGGTTTGTTTTTTAAGATTTTTGAGGAACCTCCATACTGATTTTCATAATGGCCACATCCATTTCCAGTTCTACTGACAGTGTACGAGAGTTCTCTTTTCACTACATTCTTGCCAATATTTGTTCTCTTGTCTTTTATAATAGTCACCTTAAAAAGTGTAAGGTAATATTTCACTGTGATTTGGATTTGCATTTCCAGAATGATTAGATTCTATGTCTAATGTAAAAAAATCTCATGTAAAAAAATGTTCGTTTTGCAGATTTAGACTTTGCAAAATTTAATTTTAGCTTACCCTCTTTTTAAAAGTGGGTACTCTGTCTGCTATAGTTTAAATGTATACCACGGAAGTTCATACATTGAAAACTTAACTGCCATTGTAACACTATTGGGAGGTGGGTTTTTAAAGCAGTGATTAGGATATGAGGGCTCTGCCCTTGTGAATGGATTAATGCCATTATCATGAGCATGGCTTTCTCATAAGAAGGCTGAGTTCAACTCCCTTCCCTCTCTGTCTCATTTGCTCACTTCTGTCCTCCACCTTCTGCCATGGGGTGACCTCCAGCAGATGCCAACACCATGCTCTTGGACTTCCCAGACTCCAGAAATGTCAGCCATTTAGATGTCCGTTGTTTATAAATTGCCCAGTCTGTGGAATTGTTATAGCAGCAGAATATAGACTAAGACTATACCTCATACAACTTTTTAAAAATATATGCTACCTTACACATAGATATTGTCATATTGTCATTTTTTTGGATTAACTTTGCCTGAATTGATGGCTTTTCAAACATTGTATTATTTAAAAATTTCATTTATGCTACATTTATGCATTCTATCATCTATATTTCTATTTTTAAATAACCATACCACATGGATAGCATCTCTTTGCTTGGATGCAGGTGCACATTAAGTGAAAGAGTTTTTAGAAGTGAGCAAGAATTCTATAGGACAACATTTCATAATATTAAATAATACAATTAACCATTAGTATTCACCTTGAAAATGGATTTTGGCATTCTCATATATACAGGGAAACTCCCATTTATAAAACAATCAGATATCGTGATACTTATTTACTATCAGGAGAACAGTCTGGGGGAAATGGCCCCCATGATTCAATTATCTCCACCCGGTCTGGCCCTTGACATATGGGGATTATTACAATTCCAGGTGAGATTTAGGTGGGGACACCTGTCTATGAGTCCCTTCTGCCTATGAGCTTGTAAAATCAAAATCAAGTTAGTTGCTTCCTGGATATCATGGCTGTACAGGTGTTGGGTAAATACACCCAGTCCAAATGGGATAAATTGGCCAAAACGAAGGGGCTACAGGCCCCAAACTAGTCCAGAATCCAGTGGGGCAGGCAAATCTTAGAGCTCCAAAATGATCTCCTTTGACTACTTGTCTCACATCCAGGTCATGGTAATGCAAGAGGAGGACTCCCAAGCCTGGGCAGCTCCACCCCTGTGGCTTTGCAGGGTACAGCCCCCCAGCCCACCCCTGGCTGGTTTCACGGGCTGGCATTGAGTGTCTGTGGCTTTTCCAGGCACACGATGCAAGCTGTCAGTGGGTCTGCCGTTCTGGAGTCTGGAGGGCAGTGGCCCTGTTCTCACAGCTCCACTAGGCAGTGTCCCAGTGGACACTCTGTGTGGGGCCTCCAGCCTCACATTTCCTTTCTGCACTGCCCTGGCAGAGGTTCTCCATGAGGCGCCACCCACTGCAGCAAACCTCTGCCTGGATATCCAGGCATTTCCATACATGCTCTGAAATCTAGGTGGAGGTTTCCAAACCTCAATTCTTAACTTCTGTGTACCCACAGTCTCAACACCACATGGAAGCTGCCAAGGCTTGGGGCTTGCACACTCTGAAGCCAAGACCCAGCTGTACCTTGGCCCCTTTTAACCATGGCTAGAGTAACTTGGAGGCAGAACATCAAGTCCCTAAGCTGCATACAGCAGGGGCCTTGGGCCCGGCCCATGAAACCATTTTTTCCTCCTATGTTTTCGGGCCTTTTCTGGGAGAGGATGCCCAGAAGAGACATTTTCCCCATTGTCTTGGTGATTAACATTCAACTTCTTATTACTTATGCAAATTTCTGCAGCTGGCTTGAATTTCTCCCCAGAAAATTGGTGTTTCTTTTCTCTTGCATTGTCAGGCTCCAAATTTCCCAAACTTGTATGCTCTGCTTTCTTTAGAATGTTTTGCCACTTAGAAATTTCTTCTGCCAGATACCCTAAATCATCCCTCTCGAGTTCAAAGTTCCACAGATCTCTAGGGCAGGGGCAAAATGCCACCAGTCTCTTTGCATAGCAAGAGTGACCTTTACTCCAGTTCCCAAGTTCCTCATCTCCATCTGAGACCACCTCAGCCTGGACTTATCATCCATATCACTAACAGCATTTTGGTCAAAGTCATTCAGCAAGTCTCTAAGAAGTTCCAAATTTTTCCACATTTTCCTGTCTTCTGAGCCCTCCAAATGGTTCCAAAGTTGCTTCCAATTTTGGGGTCTCTTTACAGCAGCACCCCACTCCCAGTACCAATTTACTGTATTAATTTGTTCTCATGCTGTTAATAAAGACATACCTGAGATGACGTAATTTAAAAATGAAAGAGGTTTAACTCCACATAGCTAGGGAGGCCTCACAATCACGGCTGAAGATGAACGATGAGCAAAGTTAAATCTACATGATGGCAGGCAAGAGGGCTTGTGCAGGGGAACTCCCATTTATAAAACCATCAGATCTGGTGAGACTTATTCACTACCACTAGAACAGTATGGGAGAAACCGCTCCCGTGATTCAATTATTTCCACCTGGCCCTGCCCTTGACACAGGGGGATTATTATAATTCAAGATGAGATTTGGGTGGAGATACAGCCAAACCATATCAGCCATAATATCTTAAAATATCCCAAAATATTACTACTGTCATAATTTAGAAACACAAATGATGATAAAATAACATTTTCATGAGATGGTTTATATGAACATAGCTGTTACTGAAGCATGGCTCTGTATCTAAATTGTCATTAGTAAATAACCTTTGAAAATGTCCTTGTTAATAATGTAGACTATGTTTTATAAAATTTGAAGGACAGGGATAAGTGCTGTTCAAAATTCGATTTCAAATTGTAAAATATTTAGGATTTTAATCTAGTATCAAATTAATGTATTTGAATTGAGCCTATATTAAAAGATGTATAGTACAGTCATATTCCATTTTGTTGTGTTTCACAGTTATTACACTCTACAAATTGAAGGTTTGTAGTAGCCCTGCATCAAGTAAATCTATTGGTGCCATTTTTCCAACAGCATGTGCTTTCTTTGTGTCTCTGTGTCACATTTTGGTAATTCTCCAAATATTGCAAAATTTTTCATGATTATAGTATCTTTTATGGTGATTTGTGATCAGTGATCTTTGATGTTATTGTTGTAATTGTTTTGGGGGTGCCACAAAGCAAGCCCATATACAATGGCAAATTAATGGATAAATGTGTGTTCTGACTCCTCCAATAATTGACCATTTTTCCATTTCTCTCCTCCTCAAGTCTTCCTATTCCTTGAAACACAATGATTTTAAAATTAGGCTAATTAATAACCTCACAATGACCAGTTAGTGTTTAATTAAAATGGTATCTCTCAATTTAATTCAAAATCAAAACCTAGAAATCATTAAACATAGTGTCATGTCAAAAGTTGGGATCAACTGAAAGTTAGACCTCTTGTACCAAACAGTTCACTAAGCTATGACTGCAAAGGAAAAGTTCTTGAAGTACGTTAAGTTTACTACTCCAGCAAACATGCAAAAGATAAGAAAGCAAAACAGCTATATTGCTGATATGGAGGAAGTTTGAGTGTTCTGGATAGAAGGTCTAACCAGCTGCTACATTCCCTTAATCCAAAACCTAACCCAGAGCAAGGCTTCAACTCTCTTCAATTCTATGATGGCTGAAAGAGGTAAGGAAGTTGCAGAAGGAAAGTTTTAAGTTAGCAGAGGTTGGTTCATGAGGTTTAAGAAAAGAAGCCATGTCCATAATATAAAAAGGCAAGATGAAGCCATGAGTGTTGATGGAGTAGCTGCAGCAAGTTTTTCAGGAGACCTGGCTATGATAATTGATAAAGGTGACCAAACCAATAGCTTTTCAATATATACTAATAAGTCTTATGCCATCTAGGACTTTCATAACTACAGAGGATAAGTCAATGCCTGGCTTCAAAGCTTCAAAGGACAGGCTGACTGTTTTGTTAGGGGCGAATACAGCTGATTACTTTTAAGATGAAGACAATGCTTATATATTTCAAAAATCCCAGTGCCTTTAAGAATTATGCTAAATATACTTGGTCTGTGGTCTAAGAATGGAAAAACAAAGCTTGGATGACAGCATTTACAGCATGGTTAACTGAATATTTTAAGCCCACTATTGAGACCTACTGCTTAGGAAAAAAGATTCCTTTCAAAAGATTACTGCTCATTGACAATACAGCCAGTCATGGAAGAGCTCTGATGGAGATATACAAGGAGTTAACATTGTTTTCATGCCTGCTAACACAGTATCCATTCTGCAGCACATGTATCCTGGAGTAATTTCAACTTTCAAGTCTTGTTATGTAAGAAATACATTTCATAATGCTAGAGGTTTTATAGTGATTCCTCTGATCAAAGTGGTCATAGTTATTTAAAGCTGTCTAGAAAAAATGTGCCATTAAGAACACTTTTGATTCATGGGGCAATGTCCAAATATCAACATTAACAGGAGTGTGGAAGAAATTGATTCCAACCCTCATGAATGACTTTGAGGGGTTCCAGGCCTCAGTGGAGGAATCAACTACAGAGGTAGTGGACATAGCAAGAGAACTAGAATTAGAAGCAGAGCCTGAAAATGTGACTGAATTGCTGCAATCTCATGAATGGATGAGGAGTTGCTTCTTGTGGCTGACCAAAGAAAGTGGTTTCTTGAGATGGAATCTACTTCTGGCAAAGATGCTGTGAACATTGTTGAAATAACAAAAAAGGATTTAGAACATTACATAAACTTATTTGATAAAGCTGCAGCAGGGATTGAGAGCATTGACATCAATTTGAAAAAAAAAATACTCTACTGTGGATAACATATTATCACACAGCAACGCATGCTACACAGAAACCTTTCATGAAAGGAGGAGCCAACTGATGTGGCAAACTTCACTATCTTATTTTTAAAAATTGACCCAGATACCTGAGCCTTCAATAACCAGAACCTTAATCAGTCAGCAGCCATCAATATTGAGGTGAGATTCTCAACCAGTAAAGGGATTCCAGCTCTCTGTAGGCTCAGATGGTCATTAGCATTTTTCAGCAATAAAATATTTTTTAATTAAGCTATGTACATGTTTTTAGGCATAATGCTAATGCACCCTTATGGACTACAGTATGCAGTAAGCATGCATTTATATGCACTGAGAAACCAAAATTTTGTGTGACTTGCTTCGATGCAATATTCACTTTATTTCAGTGGCCTATACTTCAACCTGCAATATCTATGAGGTATGCCTTTAAATGATAGCTTGACAGACTGTAAAATTTGTGATAAAATTCAAGTAAGGAATGCATTATGTATTGAATTTTCTTGGAAAACAAATTTCTATACTGATACATATCTGCTTAAAATTATTTTATGAATTATATTGTGAAGAAAAGTCCAACTTTAAAAATTAATAGGTCATGTTACTTATTATTCTTTTACACCATATTATCCCCACAAATAACAATAAGTACCAAATAAGAACATCATAAAAATTCAGCAGAAGATGGTTCAGTGGACTTGGAATGTAAGCACTCGCTGCATTTCAACAAACCCCTTAAGAAAATGTTTTTGTTTTCTGACTCCTCATCTATAAATAAAGGAGGTTTGATGAGCTACAAATTTACTTTTATATTCAAAATTCAATAATACAATATTTAGGTCATCTCTTTATTAATTAAATCATCACTTTTTCTCCCTAAACCTAAGCTAGCAAATATTGAAAGAAATCTGAAATGCTTTTAAGAAGCAGACGTGTATGGGTGCGGTGGCTTACGCCTGTAATCTCAGTACTTTGGGAGGCCGAGGCAGGTAGATCATCTGAGGTCAGGAGTTTGAGACCAGCCTGGCTTACATGGTGAAACCCCATCTCTACTAAAAATACAAAAATTAGCCAGGCATCATGGTGCATGCCTGTAAGCCCAGCTACTCAGGAAGCCGAGGCAAGAGAATCACTTCAACTCAGGAGGCAGAGGTTGCAGTGAGCCAAGATCTCACCACTACACTCCAGCCTATGCGATAGAGCAAGACTTCATCTCAAAAAAAAAAAAAAAAAAGTAACATTTTTCACACTTATTATTGATAGAGCAGGAGCATCATCATTTTGGACAAACATTGCCACTTTAAGTTCCAGCTCCCTTTCTAGCCTCATGCATTTCAAGGAAACCACTTCTCTTCTAATTACAGGCATCCATAAAGAATAGACAGTAAAACACAGATAAGACACCTCAGGCACAGAAGAAGGTGGGGGAAACGTCTCTTGGGTAACTGTCAAACTTCACCCTCATACAACGGGCCCCAGTAAAACAGTGGGCCTTAATAAGCACATTTATTTCCCTTCAGGTGCACTAAGATAGGGAAGCTAAAAGCAGACTCCGGGGGTATGCCTGCAGCTGCAGAAAGATGTATGGGAACAAACGTACAACTCTCCCTCCCAGATAAGTGCAACAACAACAACAACAACAACAACAAAACACAGAAAGAAAACCTCAGAAGAAATCCAAGCTTCTAATAAACTCTCCCACCCTGAATCCTGAAAAACTCTTAGTCTGTTAGAGATTGTGCCTCTAACTTAACTCAACCAGATGCCCCACTCAGGTTTGTTTTCTCTAAAATAAACCTGTCTTAACTGGCAAGCCACCTTTCATGTTTCTTTCCTCTTTCTTTAATTTTTAAAATCATAGTACTGAATTTTATTCTTGGTCTATTTACTAAAAGCTCTACATGTCAATATAGACTATGAAATTTATTTTCACAGTTAGTATAAAGACATACTGCTTAAAGACACAATATTCATGGGGAGATTGAAGATGATTAAAGTAGAGAAAAAAAATTCCTCTTTCAGATAGTTAAATGTGATCACAGCATGTTTTTATTTAAGGGTATTGTGCTTGAATCTCTACCCCTAATACACTAGGAAGAAATGACTTTAAAATATAATTTTAAAATGTTACCTCATTTTTTGTTTTAAACTTTTGTATGTGTAGAAATTCTAAGAAGGATTGTTGTCCAACTTTGAAAGACAGAATCTGACATTTTTTTTGAGGGAGTGGTTTGAGAGTCAACCACAACCAGAAATCAGAAAGAAAAATTAAAAAACAATTACAGCAAATAGTTTGCTTTTAAACTGATAAAGGAAGAATTGCCTGATAAAATGTTCATAACCCAAGACAAAGCAAGAGATTATCTTTTTCATTTAGTCTAATTAGAAATAGCGCTTCTTATCTTTTTAGCTCTTTATAGCTCCACTTCACTTACTCTTTAATACATTTGGACATCCCAGTCTGTAAATCTTATTCTTTTTGTTTTTTAATTTGTACTCATCATCTTTGGATGTTTCTTAATTTACTCAGTTTAGATTTCATGATCCTTTGTTAAAATCAGTCATTGCAAATACCCTCAACTCCCTTGTCCCCTTCTCTCACCTTCATAATTACTGGCAAAACTATTATTAGTGAAACCGAACTAACCTTCACTCCATGTTTGCAACCCAAGATGAAGAAATCCCACAACAATGTGGGCTGTTCTCACTTTAAAATCATGAACACAGATTTTAGATTGGCAGTTGTTTCTCACACAGACTATTATATTTCCTGGCAAAATTTGATTTCACACTTTCTTAGATGATTATTTTGTAAATTATTCTCACTGCCCATCCATTTGCCTGCACTATACCCCTATTTGCCATCTCATAACCCTTCCTCAAATTTCACTTTACCAAGAAAATAGAAGCAGGAAGATGACAAAAGCTAACAATAAATCTTTGAAGCCACATTCTCTCTGCCCACAGTTCTTTCCACATGATGTAGGAAATGCCTCAGTCTTCCTAACTCTGGCCTGCAGCTCTTATGCTTGGGATCTCATCTATTTTGCCTACTGAATACCCTCGTTTACACAAACAACCTTACTTTTTTATGATTCATTGAATTCGCCCTCCCAGTTCAGTACTCCAGTCATCTTGCAAACAACTATAATTCCTTCCTTGCAACCAATGTCCCCCTTCATTTGCTTGTCCATCTATAGCAAAGTATTTTGTTGTAATTTTCTATATCAATTTACAGCAAAATTTCTTTTCGTAATTATAAACAACTTACTGTTTTTATATTTCTTAAAATTTTTACTTTAGACTTGGGGGCACCTGTTGCAAGTTTGTTCCATTGTATAATGCTGAGGTTTGGACTTCTAATGATCCTGTCACCCAAATAATGAACATAGTACCTGATGGGTAGATTCCCAATCCTTTCTACCCTCCCTCCCCCAACTCTTTTATAATCCTCAGTGTCTATTTTTTCCATCTTTGTGTCTGTGCTTACTCAGTGTTTAGTGTCCACCAGTAAGTGGGAACATGCAGTATTTGATTTTCTGTTTCTGGGTTAATTCGCTTAAGATTATGGCCTACAGTTGCATCCATGTCATTTACAGTAAAATTTCTTGAAGATATCATATTTTATTTCTATCTCTACTGTTGCCACCTCCCACTCTCTAACCCACTACATTCAGGTTTCTCTGCTGACGACTCTATGAAAAGTCTTATCAAGGTCACCAAGAACTTTCCAATTGCCAATTTTAATAATATATTATCTGCCATCATCCCACTCAGTCACTTAGTATCACTTGTTACATTTTAGCACTACCACAATTTGAAAACATTTATTTATATTCCCTCTATTTCCAACATACATTCTTGGCTTCTTTACTACATCATGGGCTGACTCTTTTCAGTTTTTCATTTCTAACTCCGCTCTTGTCCTGGCATCTGTTTTTAAAGAATGACCTACTGCTTTATCCAGGGTACTCTTCAAAAAAAATCTAAAATTTTTATTTAAAACTGCTATATAGGAAATCACATCTTGTCCCATGACGATTAAGCAGAATCAGTATATTGATGGCTCCCAAATTTACAACACATGTTATACCAGCCTTATATAGCTAAATATATTATATATGCACATGATCCCAGACTGACCTCTGAGAGCACTTGTAAGACTTTAGTGTCTTATAAGAACCTCAGAACCAACAAAACTTTGATTATTTTTTTTTTTATTATACTTTAGGTTTTAGGGTACATGTGCACAATGTGCAGGTTTGCTACATATGTATCCATGTGCCACGTTGATTTCCTGCACCCATTAACTCGTCATTTAGCATTAGGTATATCTCCTAATGCTGTCCCTCCCCCCTCCCCCAACCCCACAACAATCCCAGGAGTGTGATGTTCCCCTTCCTGTGTCCATGAGTTCTCATTGTTCAATTCCCACCTATGAGTGAGAACATGCGGTGTTTGGTTTTTTGTCCTTGCGATAGTTTACTGAGAATGATGTTTTCCAGTTTCATCCATGTCCCTACAAAGGATATGAACTCATCCTTTTTTATGGCTGCATAGTATTCCATGGTGTATATGTGCCACATTTTCTTAATCCAGTCTATTGTTGTTGGACATTTGGGTTGGTTCCAACTCTTTGCTATTGTGAATAGTGCTGCAATAAACATACGTGTGCATGTGTCTTTATAGCAGCATGATTTATAGTCCTTTGGGTATATACCCAGTAATGGGATGGCTGGGTCAAATGGTATTTCTAGTTCTAGATCCCTGAGGAATCGCCACACTGACTTCCACAATGGTTGAACTAGTTTACAGTCCCACCAACAGTGTAAAAGTGTTCCTATTTCTCCACATCCTCTCCAGCACCTGTTGTTTCCTGATTTTTTAATCATGGCCATTCTAACTGGTGTGAGATGGTATCTCACTGTGGTTTTGATCTGCGTTTCTCTGATGGCCAGTGATGATGAGCATTTCTTCATGTGTTTTTGATTTTTATAACCAAATACTATTCTTTATTAAAATTGTTCATTACATTTTTTTCATCATGCCTAAGTAGGACTGAAACTTACATCCTGTTTCTTATGAGACTGAGAATTCTTGTCTTCCATTCCTTTTTTGAACAACCATTCCATACTTGATGAATGAGAAATTTATTTTTTGTGCAATCAAAATATATCCCGTATTTTTTCCATTTTGTTTCCACCACTAAATTTCTATAAACCACTATCATCTCTCACTCTTGATTTTGCTTAGCCCCTGAGTTTCCCGATATATTGTCTTGATCTAAATTCTCTGAAAAAAAAATCAGTCTTTTTTTTATAGTATTTCTTTTTTTGCAAAATTATTTGAGACAAAAATTTAAAAAAATGCAGAACAAACATTCCCATTCCCATTCACTAGGATTTCAACTTTTACATTTTTTACAAATTTAAAAATTAAAAAATCCATCCTTGTCACTTACTAGCTTTACAATTTTTGGCTCACACAAGCTGTGTGACCTTGGCAAGTTATGCATGATTTCATCTTTTATATGATGGGAATTGTGCTGGTATTATAGATGTGCTGTGATGATTAGCAAAGCTAACCATTTAAAGTATGCAAACAATTCCTGGTCCATAATAAGTAGTACTCGATAAATGCTATTGATTATCATAATTAACATTGTACAGTTGATACGAGAACAACATGGGTTTGAACTGTTCAGGTCCTCTAATGTGTGTGTGTTTTTTTTTTCACTAAATCAATTGAAACAACTTTTAAAGATTGTGACAATTTGAAAAACTGCATAGACCAGGAATATAAAAAAAATAAGAAAAAGTTTGGTATCTCATGAATACATGTAGATACTAGTCTTTTTATGTGTTGATCAACTGTTTATGCCATTGTTTAGGTGTCTGGACAAAAGTAGGCTAAAAACAGTTAAGTTTTGGGGAAGTCAAAGGTTAATCATGTGTGTGGACTGTGTGAAGATCGGGGACATAACCCTTGCATTGTTCAAGGGTCAAGTGCATTCACTTCTATCTTATTTTTCATCTTTTGTTACCAGTCACACACACACACACACACACACAGAGCTCACAAACATGTATGTGTATGTATATTATATATGTATGTTTACATTCAGCACTCTGTATCAGAGGATTTCACATCAGAGGATTCAACCAACTCTGGGTCAAAATTTTTTTTTCCTCTTTTCCTAATTGAATTAGGAAAAGAGGAAGTCAAATTGTCCCTGTTTGCAGATGACATGATTGTATGTCTAGAAAACCCCATTGTCTCAGCCCAAAGTCTCCTCAAGCTGAAAAGCAACTTCAGCAAAGTCTCAGGATACAAAATCAATGTACAAAAATCACAAGCATTCTTATACACCAATAACAGACAAACAGAGAGCCAAATCGTGAGTGAACTCCATTCACAATTGCTTCAAAGAGAATAAAATACCTAGGAATCCAACTTACAAGGGATGTGAGGGACCTCTTCAAGGAGAACTACAAACCATTGCTCAATAAAATAAAAGAGGATACAAACAAATGGAAGAACATTCCATGCTCATGGGTAGGAAGAATCAATATCGTGAAAATAGCCATACTGCCCAAGGTAATTTATAGATTCAATGCCATCCCCATCAAGCTACCAGTGACTTTCTTCACAGAATTGGAAAAAACTACTTTAAAGTTCATATGGAACCAATAAAGAGCCCGCATTGCCAAGTCAATCCTAAGCCAAAAGAACAAAGCCGGAGGCATCACGCTACCCGACTTCAAACTATACTACAAGGCTACACTAACCAAAACAGCATGGTATTGGTACCAAAACAGAGATATAGATCAATGGAACAGAACAGAGCCCTCAGAAATAAAGCTGCATATCTACAACCATCTGATCTTTGACAAACCTGACAAAAACAAGAAATGGGGAAAGGATTCCCTATTTAATAAATGGTGCTGAGAAAACTGGCTAGCCATATGTAGAAAGCTAAAACTGGATCCCTTCCTTACACCTTATACAAAAATTAATTCAACATGGATTAAAGACTTACATGTTAGACCTAAAACCATAAAAACTCTAGAAGAAAACCTAGGCAATACCATTCAGGACAGAGGCATGGGCAAGGACTTCATGTCTAAAACACCAAAAGCAATGGCAACAAAAGCCAAAATTGACAAATGGGATCTAATTAAACTAAAGAGCTTCTGCACAGCAAAAGAAACTACCATCAGAGTGAACAGGCAGCCTACAAAATGGGAGAAAATTTTCACAACCTACTCATCTGACAAATTGCTAATATCCAGAATCTACAATGAACTCAAACAAATGTACAAGAAAATAACAAACAACCCCATCAAAAAGTGGGCAAAGGATATGAACAGACACTTCTCAAAAGAAGACATTTATGTTGCCAAAAAACACATGCAAAAATGCTCATCATCACTGGCCATCGGAGAAATGCAAATCAAAACCACAATGAGATACTATCTCACACCAGTTAGAATGGCGATCATTAAAAAGTCAGGAAACAACAGGTGCTGGAGAGGATGTGGAGAAATAGGAACACTTTTACACTGTTGGTGGGACTGTAAACTAGTTCAACCGTTGTGGAAGTCAGTGTGGCGATTCCTCAGGGATCTAGAACTAGAACTACCATTTGACCCAGCCATCCCATTACTGAGTAAATACCCAAAGGATTATAAATCATGCTGCTGTAAAGACACATGCACACATATGTTTACTGCGGCACTATTCACAATAGCAAAGACTTGGAACCAACCCAAATGTCCAACAACGATAGACTGGATTAAGAAAATGTGGCACATACACACCATGGAATACTATGCAGCCATAAAAAATGATGAGTTCATGTCCTTTGCAGGGACATGGATGAAACTGGAAACCATCATTCTCAGCAAACTATCACAAGGACAGAAAACCAAACACTGCTTGTTCTCACTCATAGGTGGGAATTGAACAATGAGAACACATGGACACAGGAAGGGGAACATCACACTCGGGGGACTGTTGTGGGGTTGGGGGAGGGGGGAGGGACAGCATTAGGAGATATACCTAATGCTAAATGACGAGTTAATGGGTGCAGCACACCAACATGGTACATGTATACATATGTAACAAACCTGCACATTGTGCACATGTACCCTAAAACTTAGAATATAATAATAATAAAATAAAATAAAAATTTTTTTAGAAAAAGATTGGATCTGTCCAAACTTTTTTTTTCTTGTCATTATTCCCTAAACAGTATAGATTGACAACTAATAACATAGCATTTATATTGTATTAGGTATTATAAGTAATGTAG
This sequence comes from Symphalangus syndactylus, assembly GCF_028878055.3. Classification (NCBI taxonomy): domain Eukaryota; kingdom Metazoa; phylum Chordata; class Mammalia; order Primates; family Hylobatidae; genus Symphalangus; species Symphalangus syndactylus. The sequence continues at coordinate 153,123,436 of NC_072426.2, read as the reverse complement.
AGACAATTTAAAGTGTAGGAGGATCCGTATAGGTTACATGCAGATACTAGGCCATGTATATCACAGACTTGAGCATCCACAGATTTTGGCATCCATGGGAGTTCCTGGAACCAATCCCTCACAAATACCAAAGGGTGGCTCTATATAAAGATATGATAGTCATATAAATTTTGCACATTTTCATTAATAATAATATAAACATTTATATACTTACCTCAAACTTATAAAGTATGTCATCTGTAGCTCTGAAAGGTGCGCTCTTCTTACCATAACTGCATTTCCCACTTTGTCTCAAAATAACACTAAGTTTACATTTATATCCCCTCCTATGTTTTTCATTCAAGTTTTTCATTTGCATCTTATAACAAAGTTGCTTAACTTACACAAGAAGCGTAAGCTCCCTGGTTTGTTGTAAAGTTGTCACTAGGAAGCAGCTGCCTCTGTGAGAACTTGCCCCCGAGCTCCCTTGTATTTCGGTGGGGCGACATGACAAGTTCTTGCTTAACTGGAAAATGAGTGGAAGTGACATGTGGCAATTTGGGAACGGAGTGGTTAAGAAGTGGGCGTGTTCTTCCTTGCTCTTTTTACCCCTCAGCTGGATGGATGAGGAAGTATATGACTGTAGAGGTGATAGAGTCTCTAAATGGAAGGAGTTATGTGTGTTTTAGAGCGTTTCATGAGAAAAAAAAATTATAAAATTTTGAGTTTTGAATATTGAAAACAGCTAAAAATACACAAACAATATAGGCCTATATCCCTAAAAAATGTTTATTTTAAAATTTTTGCCTGTTTTTGCACTTTACAAAAATACTTACAGTATGTATCATTCTGTGATTTGCTTTTATTATTCAAAACTATATTATTTCTCCTAGAAGTTTTCCATGCAAACATCTATAGTTTATTCATTTTTATTGCCCTATGATATTTTATTATATAAACATACTAAATTATATTCATTCACTTATCTTTTGATTCAACTGGAAAGAATTGGAATCTTTATAATATTTGATGGTCTATCTCACCCATATTGTTTGATGAAATTTTATAACTCTGTTCCAAAAGGCCTTTTACATCATCTAACATAATTCAGAATTTGATTTGCTCTTGTAAAAAATGTTGATGTTGACAAGATATGGAAACCTCCTTGGAAATACTTAGAAAAAAAAGAATTATTGCCACGTATTTTTTTTGGTTAATCAGCCATTATAAACTTTTTTATTAACCCTAATAATTTATTTATAAACTTGTTGCATTTGCTATGCACATAACAATCCAATTGCAAATAACTAGAATTTTGTTTCATTCATATAATTCATTTCTTAGTAAACTGCCTAGAACTCCTAAGGAAAAAAAGAAAGATAAACAGAAGTGTAAATAATTTGCATTTGTATCTTCTAATCTTTAGGATCAAGATGCAAATGCAAACTACTTACACTTCTGTTTATCTTTTTTCTTCCCCCTTAGAAGTTCTAGGAGAATAGATCACATAAAATCTGCTACTTGAATGTGTGGTGGAACTTGCCCTTAAAATTATTCAGCGTGTCATCTTCTTTGTGAAAATATTTTGACTATAGGTGCAATTTCATTAATGATTACAAGATTATTCTTCTTTACTATTTCATTTTGAGTCAGGTTAGATAAGTAATATATTTTTCCCATCTTAACTTTTAAATTTTTTTCACCAAATACTCAAAGATTTTAATCACTTTAAATTAGAAGTAAAGGCCTCCTATATTATATAAAATATATTTGTTGTTCCTTATCTACTCTTTCTTACTCTTGGGTTCTTACACTTGGGCATTTTTAGTATTGTTTTAGTCTTTACCAAAAAAAATTCTGTATATTTATTCTATAATTGCCAATTATTATTATTATTTAAATTTCTTTTGTTTTCTGCTGTCTGCTTTTATATTAAAATGGGATGCTAAGATCATTAATTGGGAATTTTTCCTTCATTTCTTTTGTAGGTTTATTGAATTTTATCTTCTATGTTCTGCTTTAGATTTTTCTTAAAAATTTTGTGTAAGATCACTATACTGCAGCCATTGAAATTTTTGTTTTTTTTTCTTGAGGCATAGTTTTATAAAGCAAAGTGCATGATGCAAAGTGCACAGCTTGATGAATATTTTTAAATGTTACAGTTATGTAACTGCAGCACAGATCAAGGTATAACACACCTCCAGTACCCCAACTGGCTCCCTTAAGTCCTCTCAGAGTTAAGCCACGCTGTCCAAAGGACACTACTATTTGTTTTGGAAATCAATTTCCAAAGAATTATGTAACATATGTTCTTTTTGTCGAGCTTATTTCACTATGCATTTTTAAGTTGCTCTAGATCCTTATAATCACTAGCTATTGTCCTTATCAAAATAATCTGATAGTCTAGTGAAATCGTCTGTAAGTTTTGATTGGTAGAAGATTCCTTATTGCTTAATTTTAACTCTTTTTTAAATTGTAATTTTATTTTGATCATTAACTAGAAGTATGCTTTACATTTCAACCATATATAAATGATCTAGATATGTATTTGTTACTGACTGTTTTCTGTATGATTCCGATAATTAGAAGTGCATATATGCTCCTGGCTTTTTGAATCTTTTTACCTTATAGTAGTGATCCATATAAAGCTAACACTTATGCTTTATTTCTAATTTGTTTGATATTAATAATTGAATATCAGCATTAATTTAATTAATACTTACCTAGTGTAATATTATATACAATTTTTGAATAGCAGCATTAATTCTTGCCTAGTGTAATATTATATGCAATTTTTGAAGAGCAGCATTAATTTAATAAACACCTACTGTAATTTATATATAATTTTTGAATAGCATTAGTTTAATTAATACTTACCTAGTATAATATCATATATAATTTATTTAACATATTTGGTTTTATGTTTAAGGCACTTCTCTTGAATTCAGTATTCTGATTTATTTCTAGTATTACATGTTTTTCTATTCTCCTTATTTTCCGTTTCTTGTGTTTCTAATTTGGGAGCTTATTATTATTTCTCAATTCTTTTCATCCAATTTTTGAAACTCATTATCGCCATTCATTTTCGTTGGCTATTTGAAGTGGGGGAAATCTCTGTTTTTGTTTTTCAGATAATGTCTTTATTCTGTGCTTGTTCTGTCCTTGTTCTGTTCTTATTCTTTAGAGATGGTTTCACTGATTACAACAATCTAGGTTGAAATGTGTTTTCTTTCAGTGCATTAAAGATATAACAATTTCCTTCACTTCTGGTCTTGTCCTTGAAAAGTCAGCCCTTAAGTTAATTGAAGTTCCTTTGCAGGCAATCTTCTCTCACCTCAGCTGCTTCTAAGACTTTCTCTCTCTCTTTGGTTTACTGCAATTTTACTTGCTATGCCTAATAGGAGAATTTCTTTTCTTTCTTTCCTTCCTTCCTTCCTTCTTTTCATCCTTCCTTTCTCCCTCATTCTCTCTCTCTGTTTCTTTTCTCTTTTTTTGCTTTACCTTCCTTCTTTCCTTCCTTCCTTCCTTCCTTTCTCTCTTTTTTTAATCATTACTTCGATTAAATTGTATTACTAGTTCTATTTCTTCTAATATTTTATTTCAAACTCAAATTATTTGTACGTTATATATGCTCACTTCTAATCATCCACCTTTTTCATATTTTCAAGTATCCATATATTTGTTATTCATAATAACTATTTCATGTTCTAATAATATTAGTATATGAATGTTATAATATTATTATATTCTATTGTCCGATTTATTTTAACATCTGAAGTCATTGTCTTCAGTAGTCATCTTTTGTGTGTAGTTTCTACCGCTTCTCATTCATAGTACTTTCATTTCTTGTGGAATTTGTTATTTTCTACTGTGAATAGGTGTTACTTGGAAATTTTTTCTTATAATAGTATTGAAGTCTGATTGACATTGAATTGTTTGAATTTTCTTTTTGTCACTTTCCCTGGGGGTGGACATATTACTCTAATATCACTTAAATTAAAATATTTTATATAGATATACAAAATAAGGCTTCAAATTCTTGTGAGGGATGCCTTGTGAACATAAATTCTCAAAGGAGACATTATTATCTCTTTGTATGGCATCAATATTCAGACACAATATTTTCAGAAGGCTTCTAAGAAATACTATTTGATATTTAAAAGATACATAAAGGCTTTATCAGGCAAAAAAAAAAAAAGAGGAATGTTAACACTCATGTATTAGTCCGTTCTCACACTACTATGAAGAAATACCCAAGACAGGGTACTTTATAAAGAAAGATATTTAATGGACTCTTAGTTCTGCATGGCTGGGGAGGCCTCAGGAAACTTACAATCATGGTGGAAAGCAAAGGAGAAGCAGGCACCTTCTTCACAGAGTGATAGGATGGAGTGAGTGTAAGCGGGGGAAATGCCAGATGATTATAAAATCATCAGCTCTTGTGAGACTCACTCACTATCATGAGAACAGCATGGGGGAACCACCCCCACGATTCAATTACCTCCACCTGGTCCCACCCTTGACACATGGGGATTATGGAGATTACACTTCAAGATGAGATTTGGGGTAGGGACACAGCCAAAACTTATCAATTCATTATATATGAAAAGTAAATTATAAGTAATATTCCATAATAATACAAAATAAATACAATAAAATACATACAAAAAATACAATAAAAACATAATAAATACAAAAGCATTCACACTTATAGTAGCAAGAAAATGGAAATCAATTCATCTTTAATAGCTTTGCAATGTAGTCCAAAGTGTAAAAAGGATTTTTGGTATTTATTTATTACATTTTGTCTGAGATTATTTCTATAAATAAATAAAACAAATAAAACTGTCAATAAATAAAATAAATAAATAAATACATAAAATAAATAAAACAAATAAAACAAAATTGTCAATTAGTCAGCAGCCTTCAATTAGATATTAGACCCCAGCTTCAAGAGATAAAAGTCGTGTGTATAACTGACACCTTACAGAGGTGGAGTGTGAAAAGAAAACAGCCAGCCTGTAGAAAATTTAGTCTTTGCTAATCCCAGACACTAGAACTTCATTTGCTCTAAATTTACAGAGAGTCTCTTACATTTTCCTTCTTAACTTATTTTCCTTTGAACCCTGTTTTTTAAAACATTGAGTTGGGGATTTCATTTTTTTTTTTTTTTTTGGATCCTTCATCAGGACTGGAAGAAGTCTGCCTGAGTCACTGAAAATGATCACAGTGAGCATCCGTGAGGGACTGATCCCAAGCAAGCTGGCAGCAACCTGTCTGATCAATTGGAAGACATAATGGAACATCAATGAGGCCACTTCCAGCAGCTTGACAGGCTCTCTCTTTGTTCTTACTGCTCTGTTTCTTGCCTGGTGCCACTTTATTATGATCTGGGATGTTCAGCCTTTTAGATTTTTCCAAAGAACTTGTCTCTTTTCAGTTGACAAACCAAGTTGTGCAGAGTTTAGTATGTGTAATCTGGCAAATCAGGAAGACTTTCCTTTAGGAATGTGGATTTAAATAGTTTTGAGGCAATGATTTCTCAGATCCTTAACTTTCATGTATACTATTTTCTCAAGCTCATTGCTTTATTTTTATTTTTTCAGATAACGCCTTGCTCTGTTGCCCAGGCTGGGGTGCGGTAGTGTGACCAGAGCTCACTGCAGCCCTCCTGCTCCTGGGCTCAAGCAATCCTCCCACCTCGGCCCGCTGAGTAGTTGGGATTACAGGCACGCACCACCACCCTCGGCTAAGTTTTTAAATTTCTGTAGGAACAAGGTCTCACTATATTGCCCAGGCCGGTCTCAAACTCCTGGGCTCGCACAGTCCTCCCACCTCAGTTTACCAAAATGCTGAGATTACAGGCATGAGCCACTGCACCTGGCCTATATAGTTAATTCTATTTTGAAGATTAACCTGTAACAATATATAGACATATGCACAGTCTTTGCTGCAGCACTAATTGTTGTAGCAAAACATAGGAAATAACTGATTGTCCAACATTAAAAGTTTGATTAAATAAACCATGGAACTCTACAGAAAACCAAGTAGTGTGCTTTGAAGTTCTAAATATCAATGTGAAATACTTCTGGAATGATGACCAGAAGGTAAGTTAAAACGTGCACAATGGACAAAATGGCATCTAATATGCTACCATTCCTACATATGGAGAAAGGAGGAAACTAGATAAAGGGCACAAAATATGATTTATGTTTCAGAATTTGTTTTTAGATTTGTTTTAGGAACCATAATAATATTTTATAAAATTATAACACAACATCAATTGTTTTTGCAAAAGCAATCCCTGAGAATTAAAAGCAAATGCAACTAAGGAACCAACTATATATGAAGCTAGTGGCATAATCATACAGAAATGAACTATTTCAGATCACTTAAATAAACCAGTAAAATGACATGATATCCACAGAGATATATGCACTGAAAAGCAAAATACTCAAAATGCAAATTAAAAAATTAATCTCAACTCAGGTTAGTAATTGTAATGTCACTGAGAGTATTGATATTTTGAAGCCAGCTAGACAAACTTCACCAAGAATACACCTAAATTCAAACAAAAGAAGGCTTATTAAACTGTAATAGTATCCTGGCAAGGATGTGAAGAAAAGGGAAACTTTGTACACTGTTTGTGGGAATGTAAATTAGTAAAACCACTGCAGAGAATAGTATGGAGGTTCCTCAAAACACTAAAAATAGAGCTACTCACTGTTAGCTATATACCCAAAAGAAAGCAAATCGGTTCATCAAAGAGTTATCTGTCCTCCCATGCTTGTTGCTCTACTGTTCACAGTAGCCAAGATTTGGAAGCAACGTAAGTGTCCATCAACAGATGAACAAATGAAGACAATGTGCTACGCATAAACAATGGCATACCATTGAGCCATAAAAAAGAATGAGATCCTGTCATTTCCAACAACATAGATGGAACTGGAGATCATTAAGTGAAATAAGCCAGGTACAGAAAGACAAACGTTGCATTCTCTCACTTATATGTGGGATCTAAAAATCAAGAAAATTGAAGGCATGGACATAGAGTGTAGAAGGATGATTATCAGAGGCTGGGAAGGGCAGTGGGCAGGGGATGTTTGCAGTGGAAATGAGGGTGATTAATGGATACAAAATGTAATTAGAAAGAATAAATAGGACCTTTTATTTGATAACACAACAGGTGACTCTAGCAATAATAACTTAATTGTATATTTTTCAGTTACTAAACGAGTATAATTGGATTGATGTAACACAAAGGATAAATGCTTGAGGGGATGATAACTCATTCTCTATGACGTTATTATTCTGCATTGCATACCTGCATGAAAACATCTTATGTACCCCATAAATATATATACCTACTATTTCCCCACAAAATTTAAAAGCAACCAACTGAATAAATAAATAAATTTCTACAGCAAAGAAGAAGAGGACCTATGGTGCATCTCAATAAGGCAGCTGGGAAGTGTTTATTATGCGATTGGGGCTTTTATTAAAAATTTTGGGATGGAGTCCAAGAAAATAAATCAGTTGCTATCACATTGGGACAATTCAGTGATTGATTGTCTTAATATATGTTATTAAAAGACTAGAGAAATATAGGTGAGCTAAGCTTATCGTTGTTACTAAAACTATAGTAACTCATATGAGCTGAAAGAGGAAAAGATTAGGTTGCCAAATTGATTGTACAGGGATCAGTTTAGATGTGATTACAGAGTGATCTTGTTTTCATGTTGTTCTTCCATAGTCAAGGAGTGACCCTGTCTGATTTTTGTTAATGTCCTCTGGAAATTGCTTCTGCTCAAAAAGAAACATCATGGTCTACCCCTTAGTTGCCATCTGCCATCTGATAGTTCTCCGTCTCCCGTTATTCCTGCCTTAAGCAAAGATATATGAAGCAAGGCCAGAGGACAATAATCTGTATGTAGTGTTCAAATCTGCAATGTTCCCCAAATGTTGTGGTTTACGGATTGTTCAGGGAACTTCTGCAGTTGGGACAATTACATGTTATGATTTCTTTTGCTGCAGGATTATGTTTTGAATAGTGTCCCATGACAGCATCACAAAAGCGTTGGGAAACAATGCTCCATGGGACCCTTGCATTTCTGCATGCACACAAGAAGAGGCGTGGACTACTTTTGTCATTTTGTAAGTCTTGCGCTTTATTTTAAAGGATACTTTTCTAGCAAAATGCCTGGATATATAAACGTAGTATCCACCTTCATAGCAGAATGAGGATTTGTTTTTTCTATACAATAGAAGAAAGATAATGTCTTCTTCTGAAGCAGAGTTTGGAAAGGTTTACTTGAAGCCTCTACAAAAGTTTGGTGTTTCCTCAACTCAAGATTTTTCAGCTGTGATGGAAACCATAAGCCTGTGTAGCATCCATGTGGACTTATCTCTGTAGCTTGAGATGCAAAGAGAACTGATGTGAATATGAAACTTTTTCTAGGTATTGTGCTATGACTAAAGAGCTCTTCATTTGTAACAAGAAGTCTCCTGTGTTCTGCCAGTATCCACAAAACTGTGGCAAGCTAGCTTGCTAACTTGATGTGGGAGTAAATCTGAGATTCTTCACAGTTGTTGACAACTACTAGCCTTTAAGACTCTTGAAAAAAAAAATGCATGAACCAATACAGGCAAATGCTTCAATAAGATGGTTATTAGGATTCACAGTAGACTGTAAATAAGGGCCTGAAAGCCAAGTCATGAAAAGCTAAACACATCCCACATTCATGTGGGTCAGTTCTAGAGAGATAGGTGGATGTTTCCTTTCATCTCATCATGGATATTTTACCAAAATATGATTATCTATGACACATCTCTCTTCATCTATCAGTGTATCTGTCTTATTACCTATCTTTCTGTCTATAATTGTTTATGAAAGCACATAGGCAAATAAAATTTAACTACTTGATGCAGAAATATTGTCTACCAGAGAAGTAGTACCTTAGTGTGTCAGTGGACCTCAGATGGTATTGGGAGCATGATTATATTTGTCCTTAAGAGTAGTGAGATAAATATTGGTCTCTTAAAACAGGTAGATTTTCTGAGTGAAGGTGATTAGTTACTGAAAAGAATTCTTATCATTCAACCCAGCAATCCCATTACTGGGTATATACCCAAAGGAATATAGATCCTTCTTTTATAAAGACACATGCATGCCAATGTTCATTGCAGCAGTATTCACAATAGCAAAGACAAAGAATCAATAAATGTCCATCAATGGTAGTGGTATACTGGATAAAGAAAATGTGGTACATATTGTAGCCCTAAAAAAAATGACATCATGTCCTTTGCAAGAACATGGATGGAGCTGGAGGCCAGTATTCTTAGCAAACTAACACAAGAACAGAAAACTAAATTCTAAGTCCTCTCACTTATAAGTGGGAGTTAAATGATGAGAAGATACGGACACATAGAGGAAAACAACAGACACTGGAGCCTATGAGAGGGTGAAAGGTGGGAAGAGGGAGAGGACCAGGAAGAATAACTAATGTGTTCTAGCCTCAACACCTAAGTGACAAAATGATTTGTACAACAAACCGTCGTGACATGAGTTTACCTATATAGCAAACTTGCACATGTACCCCTGAATCTAAAATAAAAGTTTTAAAAAAGGATCTGGAGTTAACAGAGTGGATCTGACAGAATTAATCAATCTGTGTTTCTACTGCTGGCTGGTCTGGTCTGGTTTGCTGTAATGATTTCTGTAGAAATATTTCATCTACTTGTAGTCAAAATAAGATGTTGATAATAGTAAAGCATTGGATTAATAATCTTAGGGAAATATAAAATTTAGAGAGAGAACATCAGAGGAATCTAACTTCTAAGACCTTATCAGAGTTAAATTTTGTCAGAGGTCATCAAATGAGGGATGACAAATTCAGTAATTATTTGAATTAAGAGTAGGAGCTGTGGTTGTGGAAAAGTGCATATGAGTCTTGCCTTTTCTTAGATAGTAGAAGAACACCATAGAGGATTCAAAATAAAGAGATAAATATAGGTGCAAGCATATTTTTAAAACTTCAGGAGGTTACTGAGGGGTACCGCTGAATGATAATAGGTAAGTGGTAAACCAAAAGGAAAAAAATTAAAAGGAGCAAATACATCAGAAAATTAATCTATTTCCATCATCTCAGATGTTGTAGACCTTATTTCAACATCTACTTGGTATAAGGATCCTGGTTTAGTTTTTCTCTTCTAAAGTTAATATGCTTCTGAAATCTTCCAGAAGCATATTCTGGAAGGTTCTTTAGAATCCTCATCTTAGTATTTCATGAAAGAATGCAATACAATGATCTGTAGAGGAGAGCAAATGCCTTTTGATGAAGAAACATGAATCCAGGGATCAACCTCTTGGGGTTTTATCGTTTGTGATAGTTGTTAAGAGTTCCTGATGAGGTGTTTTCCACTAAGACTTCGGTCTGGGATGTCTCTATCAGAAGACTAAATCTTTTTATTTCAGGCTATGCAAAATCTACTTAGGAAGATATTTTGAATGTCTTGTAAATGGTTTTTCTACCTGATGATTATAAATCTGTATGCAGTATATGAATATTTCACAATATTTAGCTGTATCACTTTGCATTAGGGCAGACAAATATTTAGATTGAAATCCCCAAATTCAAGGTGCATTAACTCATAAAGGAAGAGCTTATGTCAACAGGTTTAGGCCACAGGAGTTCCACAGCACTCAATAACGTTGTCAGATTTTAGTTTAAATCTATTGTGTGTGTGCTTTATTTTTCCTGATGATTTAGGATAGTATGGGAACTGAAGTCTTTGGGTTAAAAGGCAAGGCTTTGGAAAGTTCTTTAAAAAGCATTCAGTGAAATGTGGTTCTCCATCAGTAAAAAGCCTCAGTCTATCCTCAAAATAAGCAAACCCAGACCAGAGCACAATAAAACATATTGAGTGGAGGAGTATTCAATCCAGTTATCTGTTTCTAACTAGAAGGCTATGCAAAGTTAATTAATACAACCCGTTGATCTGGTTTAACTTCTGGGAGAGGATTGTATGTCAAGGATCTGAAATCTGATGCTCAATTGTGCTTTCATTGGTCATAGGTCAATGAAAAATGAGTTTTTTTTTTTGACACATCCTCACTTGTAATTGAGAGCTTCTTTGCTTGTGATATGACAAGAAATTCAATGTTTTTCTTGTTTATTTTCTGCCCCAGGTCTAGAGTCAACCATATCTCAAAGGACCCCTGGTTCTGTTAATTGGAAAATGGCATATGAAGACCACAAACCACTAAAGGTGTTGAAGTTGACCTGACCCTTGTTTCTGTTCCTATAGAGTGGATAAAACTATGAAAATATGCATTTTTAAAAACTTCAAATACATTGCAAGTTTATACTGATACTCTTAAGTAAAAGAACCATAGTATTTTATTTTCCCTTATCCATCTTATACCTGAATCTTTTATCTCTTCATTAATTAATCTAGCTCCCATTTAAGCCAACATATTTTACTGAAACACATTCCATAGTTGGAGAATACCAATATTGAGAAGGGAAACAAACAATGAACAATAGCAACAACCGTGCCATGATGGCCAACTGCTGGCCTTTGGCAGCCAACAGCTAGGCCGTGATGTTCTTCCTGATCTAAAAATGTTCCTGAAAACAATAATCAGACAGACTCATTTTGACCACGGTAGAATAAGATAAAAGCAAAATGACTCTTTTTTCTTGTTTTGTTTTGAGACAGAGTCTTGCTCTGTCACCCCAGGCTGGAGTGCAGTGGCACGATCTTGGCTGACTGCAACCTACGCCTCCCGGATTCAAGCAATTCTCCTGCCTCAGCTTCCCTAGTAGCTGGGATTACAGGTGGATTCCATCCCTCCTGGCTACATTTTTGTATTTTTAGTAGAGATGGGGCTTCACCATGTTGGCCAGGCTGGTCTCAAACTCCTGACCTCAGGTGATCCGCCTGCCATGGCCTCCCAAAGTGGTGAAATTATAGGTGTGAGCCACCAGGCTCAGCCAGGCAAAATGACTCTTTAATCCCATCTGAACACAGAAACAAGGACAGATGCCATTACATAAATAATCAAATAAACCTCTCTTCCAGCTGACATGCATGACTACTCTTCCATTTCTGGTAAAAACCGTTGTCCTAGCTTGTTCCTTCTGCCTCTTCCTAAAAATTGTTAAGACCTCCAATCTCCTATTTATTACAATTGCCGATTGGTCTCAATACAAGACAAACTTTCCTTTGAACTTCAAAAAACTGCCTATGATAAATCACCATCTGTAATAAATATCTCATAACTCCCTCTTACTGAAACACTTTATTGTTTCTCTCATCAATTCTTGTTTTCTGTGTCAAGTTAATAAGTCTGTCTTTGTTTGACTACATGCATGCTTCTGGTGGTCACTAACTGATGGACTTCAGTAAAACTAGAAGTTCCACCAAAATTTATCTGAAACTCTTGCTTCAATGGACCAGAGCCATTCACTAGATAATGAATAGGGGATACATCCTCGCCACCTTGCATCTCTACTGGCTCAGAAGGAAGGCCACCCTTCCCAAAATCTCAAGATAACTTTTCTGAGCTCTGATTATTTCATCAAGACTGACAGACTTAGTTTTTAAATTTATTGTCCTGGGAATAGATAAAACCAATATTCCTTAGGAATAGAATCTCCACTGTAGGCTGGGCGTGGTGTCTCATGCTTGTAATGCCAGTACTTTGGGAGGCCAAGGTGGTGGATCACCTGTGGTCAGGAGTTCAAGACCAGCCTGGCCAACATGGTGAAACCCCTGTCTCTACCAAAAATATAAAAAATTAGCCGGGCATAGTGGCACACACCTGTAGTCCCAGCTACTTGGGAGGCTGAGGAAGAAGAATTGCTTGCACTAAGGAGGCAGAGGTTGCAGTGAGCCAAGATCGTGCCACTGCACTCCAGCTTGGGTGACAGAGCAAGACTTCATCTCAAAAAAGAAAAAAAATGAATCTTCATTTATAATATACTGACTGAAATGTGGACCTTAAATCTGGATCACATTCAGATGTCTGTGCCATTGTTAAGAATTTTCCAATCTCTAAGGCAGATAAAAAAGTTTATTGAAAAATTTATACTTGTCCTTGGTTCTTACATTTCACTTCTCCCTTACCTCTACCATTCTGTCCATTTTTTTGGTGAGGCCAAAGGATAGAAAAATTTTGTTGAAAATGCCTGTTGGCAAGACGATGATAATAATTTAGAAGTTAAAGAAACATTCAAGGGGGAAAAAATCCACTATTTTGTCAATGATACTTGTTATTATAATATTTTAAATAAAAAGTTTGGTAAAAAATAGTTTTCAAATTCTTACTACACACAAAAAGAAAATATTAAATTCATATATTTATTCCTCTTTAAATTTATTCCTTCTGAAAGTTTTAACTCAAAGGGGATAAAAATTTAGCTGTACGTTTTTATAATTTTAAATTATGAACCTGGTTACAAAGTTTCCCAAAATAAGAAGATCAGGGGACTCAACTTTTGGCATGATTTGGAGACCTTAAAAATTAGTTTATTAATTCAGAGGTTTATAGATTATATCAAGATAACAGTTCATGTACTATTTGGGATAATAAGATATTCAATTAGACAAGTGCAAGTCAGCTAATAATATTGATTTTAAAGAAAACTATTTTTCTCCCTGGTTTTGCTATAAAAATGAGTGTAATCACAACATCCTATTATGTCGAGAATAGGATTAACTTACTTATAAATACCTTCTGAATTAATGATATTGATTCTATGAGGCAAGTAAGATATGAGTGTTTCCTCATAGTTAAGATTCCAAAAGGATGTAAAATTATGTTTACCTCTATAGAATTGTAAAAAAGAACATTTTAAAAGTTTATGCCTCTGAAATTCTCATTACAGTATAACTATTAAGAAATTAACTAAATGAAACTTGTAAATACGAGTCTTTTATTGGCTTTAAAACCTTAGACAAATGATAAATTGAAGTGATTAAAATAGAGTCTTTGAATACTTTGCAATTTCTAAATATCAAAATGATGCAAAACAGTGATTGCTGAACCAACTTTTAATTTATTCATATTACACTTTGTACAAATGCATTTGAATGTCATTTCAATTGTGGCTATTTTTGCCACCTTAAAATTTACAAAAAATAGAATGTTTTCTCATGGGAAAAAAATTGACAACATGTTTTCCTTTTTTCTAGTTTTCTCCTGGTGTTTGAAGAAAACAAAGTGAATTATTTTTATTAAGAATTGTAATTATTATTATTATTTGAAATTGCGTAAGTGATAAAAAACACTAGGTATATTTGTTATGGAAAGATAAAAACTGTGAACAAGAAAATAGTTTGTCTCTTTATTGATAAAACTTTCAGGGTTTATTAAGATGGTAAATACACTATAAACTAACTGCCTTATTAAAATAGTAATACAGTATATGATGAAAAATTAAAGATGTGGAAAGTTTTACACTAATCATCTGTTTGTATATTTATTTATGTATATTTATACAGCTATGTTATATATGCAAGACTGTGTAAAAAACACTCTTATAAGAGTGATTGGTATTGTGACCCACAGTCGGGGTCACATTAGGATGTCTGTGCCATGGCTAAGAATTTTTCAATCTCTAAGACAGAAAGGAAAAAGTTTATTGAAAAATTTAGATACAAATTTTTATAAAAATTAGATTTAAGATATACATTTGACTTAGAAACACTTTTATAACATAGGAGTGTTTTTAAAGAGTGTTTTATAACCTTAATAAGATATTTATATGTTATGTATATGTATAACAATAAATTCTTTACTGCTAATTGTTATTTGTATCTCTGCTGGCTCAGAGGGAAGGCCACCCTTCCCATAATATCAAGGTAAGTTTTCTGAGCTCTGATTATTTCATTGAGACTGCCAGACTTAGTTTTTAAATTTACTGTCCTGGGAGTAAATGAAACCAATATTCCTTAGGAATAGCACCTCCATTTGTAAAAGGCACTGACTAAAATGTGGACCTTAAATCTGGGTCACATTTAGGTATCTGTGCCATTGTTAAGAATTTTCCAATCTCTAAGGCAGGTATCTAAATTTTTCAAATATAGATACAAATATAGATACAAAAATTTTTATACAAAAAAATCAAATTTTTTTTTTCTAAGTTTACCAGTTATTTTGGGCCTACATTGTAGAGTTTTCTTTTTATCATCCAAATATTGTTAACTTTCTGTACTTTTGGCCTGCTCTTGAATCCCTAATTTTTAAAGTTCAAATTTACATTGTTTCATATGCTATGCATTAGAAAAATATTGATTGTAACTCTTTATTTTAGATATTTAAGACTTTAATTCATATATTTTCTCCTTTAAAAATTCTTAACTGTGCTTTCTCAAATTTAAATTTCAGATTCAGAATAATAAACTCTTTGGATGTCTTTTATAACTAAATCATCTTTTGCTTTCCTAGAATAGCTACAAAGTAGCAAAAAAGTTTGCTGTTCCACCTAAAAAAGGAAGGGTTATACAAATAATTAGATTTGTTTGATGGGCTCTACATTTTAATGAATGAAAAACTATTGTGAGAATCCTTTTGTTTATGAAAGTTATAACAAAATAACTGATTAATCAAAAGAGAAATGTAGTTTTCCTTGTGTTAATTATGTATAAATACAATGTATTAATTGAAACATATTTCAATGATTGTGAATTTGGGAGGTTAACAGCACAAAAACTGTAACATCTTTTCATTGAAAAGGATGTTATTCTTAGGTTTCTTTCTAGGTTAAATATTCCTGCTAATTGGGAACAATGATACTGCAGTATGTGGGAGAAATGAAAGTTCCTGGAGATTCAGTCTCCCTCTCTCTGATTTGTCTTCATGTGACAGTATCAATCACTATAACGCACTGAGTCCAGAATGCTAGTCCTCTCTCACCTGAAGAAGAAAAAAATTCATGGTTATTTAACCTCTTTTAAAAAACTATCTTTGCCATTTGCAGATTCCATGGAAAATCTGAGTAACCAGACATCCAAAAGACAGAAAACAACCTGTCGTTCCAAAAAAAACTGCAAAAACTTGTCAGGTGACACATCAGTTGGAGGACTCACATAACATATGGGTTATTGAATAAAGATTCTCTTTAGGGTCATTGTTATGTAGATCACATAAAGGGATGTCCAGCACTTGAGTCAGAGGCTTCTGATTCACAGGACCATTAGTTATCCTTAATTGAGTAAAACCACCCAGCAATCAATCTGTAAGTAACAGCTTTCTCATTACAGGAGGGGGGACCTTGCAACAAACAGTGAAAAGTCTCTAAAGTGAGCTGGTGAGGCACAATTTCCTGCAGGCAGTTGTAGGTTTTGTTATGTGACACAGGCTGTTACAGAATGCTAGATGTATCACATAATTTCCAGTTACAGTAATTTGTGCATGTAGCTTTTGGCAAGCAGAGAATAAATATATAATTTTTAAATCTACAGTCCAGCCAAATGGACGTTTAGGAAAATTCTCTGTAATGTTTACAAAATACCCCTGAAGAAAGATTAAGTATCTTATTTTATTTTTTTTGAGATGGAGTTTCGCTCTTGTTGTCCAGGCTAGAGTGCAATGGCGTGATCTCAGCTCACCGCAACCTCTGCCTCCCAGGTTCAAGCGATTCTCCTGCCTCAGCCTCCCGAGTAGCTGGGATTACAGGCATGCACCACCACACCTGGCTAATTTTTGAATTTTTTAGTAGAAACGGGGTTTCTCCATGTTGGTCAGGCTGGTCTTGCACTCCCGACCTCAGGTATCTACCCGCCTCAGCCTCCCAAAGTGCCGGGATTACAGGCGTGAACCACCGCCCCTGGCCAGATTCATTTAGCCTTTTATTTATTAGAACAGTCTACAAATAGTCCTGTGTGTTTTTATGAGGGTCTGATTAATCCCTAATATTTGTTTGCTTGGGTTTGGGGAATCAACTATATTCTTTAACACTTTCAAATGATCTCTCCATTTATTGTTCTATCTGGAAGTTTTGTGTGACTGGTTTTCCAGGTTTCTTTTATTTTATTTTTTGAGACGGAGTCTCACTCTGTGGTCCAGGCTGGAGTGCAGTGGCGCAATCTCCAGGTTTCCCATCTATCTTCTATATCTCTATCTTTTTTTTTACCTTTTTGGTTATTCATATTACATTCTGAGATATTTCACCAGTTGTATCTTTCAGCATGGTAATTTCTCTAATCAACAGGGTCCCACTAATACTAACTAAACTAATAGTTGCGTTATGTACACGAACTACTAAACTTTTAAAAATTTTAAAAATGACATTTTAATTCTAAGATTTTTAGTATATTCTTTTACATAATGCCTTTTTACCCTTTAATTTTTTTTTACTTATTCAACCTTATGATTTGTTTATTTATTTATTTTTAATTCTTCTAAAGAAAAGAAACGGGATACCTGTGCAGAACATGCAAGTTTGCATAGGTATATGTGTGCCGTGGTGGTTTGCTGCACCTATTGACCCAACCGCTAAGTTCCCTCCCCTCTCACTTCCCACACCCCAACAGGCCTTGGTGTGTGTTGTTCCCCTCTCTGTGTCCATGTGTTCTCATTGTTCAAATCCCACTTATGAGTGAGATCGTGCCATGTTTGTTTCTCACCGCTTCTTCAATTAATCCCCACCACTCTCCTTCTCCTTCAGTGGGCTCCAGACATTCCTAACACACCGGGCTTGCTTTTGACTCATGGTTGCCTCATTTATTTATCCATGCCACATGGATACCTACATTTATTTGTAGGGAATCTGCAAATAGTCAAGTGGATGAACTTTCTGCCATTAGGATGTCAGCTCGCAGATGGCCTCAGAGAGGTCTTCTTTTTCTTCTTCCTGATTCTATCTTATTAACCTGTGTGGCTATCTTGCTCTGCAAGTATCTACTTTCTTTTTGCATATTTTATTGATATTATTACCTCTCAACAAGAATCATCAACTCCAGGAGATTACAGGCCTTGCTTTTGTTGGTTTGTTTATTTGTTTTCATTCTTGAACTCCACAAGCCTAGATCACGGTCTAGGACATACGGGTTTAGTAAGTATCTTTTTTTTTTTTTTTTTTTTTTTGAGACGGAGTCTTTCTCTGTCCCCCAGGCTGGAGTGCAGTGGCGCAATCTCGGCTCACTGCAAGCTCCACCTCCCGGGTTCACGCCATTCTCCTGCCTCAGCCTCCCGAGTAGCTGGGACTACAGGCGCCCGCCAACACGCCCGGCTAATTTTTTGTATTTTTAGTAGAGACGGGGTTTCACCGTGTTAGCCAGGATGGTCTCGATCTCCTGACCTCGTGATCCGCCCGCCTTGGCCTCCCAAAGTGCTGGGATTACAGGCTTGAGCCACCGCGCCCGGCCAGTAAGTATCTTTTAAATAAATGCATTGATTGGGATAGGAAGTTAGAGGGAATGTGTCACAGACCTTGCATAGAATTTGAAAACTGTAAAGAAAATGTCTGAAAAATATATTTTTTACAATTAAAAGCAAAAGAATTTTGAAGAATGAAAATAAGTTTGTGCATAAAAATTGCTAAGAAAAAGAATTTATGCAGAAGAGATTTTAGTTCAAGATAGAATTGGAGATGGATTCAAAATGTCCATCTGATCAATGTATAATACTAACATTGAAATAAGCTTAAACTGTCAAAGGCAATTAAGTGTTGATGTGCAAAATACTGGCTTTTTTTGACCCTGTTATACATGTATCATTTTGAAGATATAATTTGTATACAAACATAAAAAACACATTGTTATGATTTAAAGTTCAAATAATTACAATGTCAAAAATCCTTTTACATTGATCTGCCCTCTGATTACATTATCATGACTATATAAACAATTTTCTTGCTACTTGGTGAATAAATGCATTCCCCAAAATAAATTTTGGAGAAATGTAAGAATAATAGAGAAACAAGAAGCTGTTTCCAATATTATATGGTAATATAAGTGATAATCCAGGGCTAAATTTTCAAAGAGTAATGATCATTAATGTTTAATATGTTTCTATTTAATATTCCTGACTAATTTTGTGTGAAGAATGCTTATTTGCCTTTACCCCTCATTTTCTATGTAATGGTAATGTTACAATAACATTACACTAGTTTACCTAATTTGCCAACATAAGACACATATTTTTAGTGGAACATTTTATGCTTTCATAGCTTAAAAAGACATTGCAGATTAATTTCAATAATTAAGATCCAAATTCTAATACTAACTTTTGCTCTATTGCTAGAATAATTAATGTTTACCTTGATTTGTCTGTGTCTACTCTTCTTCAAAGTTTAACACTACAAAGATACTAATAGTTTTTGTGATTCAATAGCACCTTTGAAAACTATAGTAGCCCTATATATGCTTCTATTCATTTCACTAGTATCTGCTATCATGGTTGAGTTATTGAGTTTGGTCATTATTATTTTGGAATTAGTAATTTAACATTTCATCTTAAAGGCACTGAGTTTGAGATCGAGGGAATCAGAGTCTGCCAAGCAAGTTAAACTTTTGTCTTTCTCCTGTATGGTCTTAGCTATCACAGGACTTCTAATGCAGAAGGTCATCTCCTTGGCATGTTTAATTCATCTTCCCTTTCAACTTTAAATGTTTATTACAAAGATAAAAATATTCCAAATATTTGAAGTCTACAAAAGGCAACAGAGCTGTTTATTCCACTCTTTTAATAAGTAAATTTATTCATCAGTAATATGCATATGGAACACTAGCAATGTGAATTTTATGACAATAAGAAGAAAAATAACCTCTTGTTTGTAATCAATAAGTATCAGACTAAACACACACACACACATATGTGTGTGTATGTATGTATTTAGAATGTTATCCATATATACATATACATACCCTGAAACATAAAGATGAATACATACACACACTTGTAGAAGATAAACATGTTGATATAAAGAGATCTATACATGTGTACATATGAATATGTGCATATAATAAATATTTTAAAAATAAATGATTCTGAGGTAGTTGCCTAGGGCTGGGAGAAGGACAGAATGGGGAGTTATTGTTTAATGGGTACAGAGTTTTAATTTTACAAGAAGAAAAGTTATGGCGATTGAGAGTGGTGATGGTGGGACAACATTATGGATGTATTTAATGACTCTTATCTGTACACTTGAAAATGATAAAGATGGGAAATTTTATATTATGTGTATTTTGCTGTAAAATGAAAAAAATGGCTTTGAAAAAAATGGCTTTGAGTTAATTGAATATCCATATGGAAAAAATTGATGTTGATCCCTTCCTACCTTATGATCTTGACAATAAAGAAAAGTTAATATCAAATGGATTACAGATCTAAACAATATATTTAGGATTATATTTCTTAGTATGAAAGTCAAACAATAAAGCCACTAGAAGAAAATATAAAAGATTTTGATTGTTGAGCAGGAAATATTAATTAAAGTAGGACCCAAAAATGTATTTATTTTACAAACAGACCAACTGGATTTATTAAAATGAAGAACTCATGTGCCTTAAAAGACACCATCAAGAGAGTAAGTGAGCATGCCACTTAGTTGGAAAATATTGTGTATATCTCACCGAGAACTCACATCCATAAGATTTATTTGAATCAAGAAGTAAGTTTTAAAAATCCAGTAAGTAAATGACTCAGAGACCTGAACAGGAATTTTGTGAAAATGATATCCAAATTATAAATAAACATAATGATTTGCTTAACTACTTTCATCATCAGATAAATGCAAGTTAAAACACAATATAATGCCACTATACACACACCAGAAGAGCTAAACTTAAGACATCATACCATATAGTGGTGGGAATGTGGAGTAACTGAAAATCTGATACACTACTGATGGGAACATCATCTTACAGACGGGTTTTAGAAAATTGTTTGCCACTATCTACTAATGCTAAAAAAACATATGTCCTATGGCCCAACAATTCTAGGTTTATATACCGAACAGAAATGTGTACATAAGTTTACCAAAAACATGTGCAGTTCGCAGAAGCACAATTTGTAAGAGCTGAACACTGGAAACATCATTAGAGTTTTGGGGTTTCTGACTTGTTTCTTTTGTTTGTAAATGATTTGTCTTTGATTTTTGCTGTGGTGAGTGCGTGCTGTTTGATCTTTCCAGCATCTATTTCCTTTTTCCTTCTAACAAGAGGAATTTCCCAGGTCACCATTTTCCTATACTCTAATAACAGGGTGGGCTCATGACCCATTCCCAGACAATTAGTTCAAAAAGGGCATCGTAATTGTCCTCTGGGATTGTATATATGGATATTTGTAGAAAAACTCTTGTTTTTTTTGAGACAGAGTCTTGCTCTGTCACCAGGCTGGAGTGCAGTGGTGCAATCTCGGCTCACTGCAACTTCCACCTCCCAAGTTCAAGTGATTCTCATGCCTCAGCCACCCAAGTAGCTGGAATTACAGGCACATGCCACCAAGCCCAGCTAATTTTTGTATTTTCAGTAGAGACATGGTTTCACCATGTTGGCCAGGATGGTCTCGATCTCTTGACCTCGTGATCCCCCTGCCTCGGCCTCCCGAAGTGCTGGGATTACAGGCATGAGCCACCCCGCCCGGCTGAAAAACTCTTTTTATCTTCTTTGCCTTCACTAACTAGTATGGTGCATCCCCCAAGCTCTGTCCCTACACAAGAGTGTATTAGTCAGGGTTCTCTAAAGGGACAGAACTAATAGGATAGATGTACATATGAAGGGAAGTTTATTAGGAGAATTGACTAACACGATCACAAGGTGAAGTCCCACAATAGGCCCTCTGCAACCTGAGGAGCAAGGAAGCCAGTCCAAGTCCCCAAACCTCAAAAGTAGAGAAGCCAATAGTGCAGCCTTCAGTCTGTGGCCAAAGGACCCAGAGCCCCTGGCAAACCAGGGGTGCAAGTCCAAGAGTCCAAAAGCTGAAGAACTTGGAATCCAATGTTCAAGGGCAGGAAGCATCCAGCACAGGAGAAAGATGGAGGCCAGATGACTTAGCCAGTCCAGTCTTTCCATGTTCTTCTGCCTGCTTTTATCCTAGCAACACTGGCAGCTGATTAGATTGTGCCCACCCGGATTGAGGATGGGTCTGCCTTTCCCAGTCCACTCACTCAATATCTCCTTTGGCAACACCCTCACAGACACACCCAGGAACAATACTTTGCATCCTTCAGTCCAATCAAGTTGACACTCAATATTAACAATTACATGGAGGAAACCCTTATACTCTCAGAGAAGAGAGCGGGAGAGCTAGTGCTTGTGCACACAAAAGAGAGCAAGCAAGACAGAGAGAGAGAGAACGCACTCAACACAGAGAAGGACGAGAGAATTGAACATTTAAAGGTAAGAGAGAAGGAGGAGAGAGAGGAGTGGAGAAAGCAAAAAAGGAGAGAGAAAGAGAAAGAATATCAGGATTCAGGTTCTTATTAGATCTGAGTCTACCTTTACTCTGACAATCTAGTTAATATGAGTCAATGTATTTCCTTTTTATGTTCAAATTAAGTTGAGTTGGGTTTCTTTTACTTGCTCTCAGTAATACAGAAACTGGTACTCCAAAGTGCGTATTTCATGGAACAGAATCTAAAATATGGATTTAGCTAAATTGAAGCAAGACTGTGGGCTATGAAAATCTTTCTGTTCCTGGCTGGGAAGCTAGCAACTAATTTCACATGGGAGGAAAGCACTGGGAAAACTTTCACTTGTTGACATTTTTGGGAAACAGAACAAGTGTTTATCCATGATCAAGCTCTAAATGATCTAGTTAAAATGACAGAGTCAGGATTTTGGAGTTGTAGAGCTCAGACTTTTTTTTTTTTTAACCATTGTAGGTTTTCAGTAAATTTCAAATAGAAAGAGACAAACTTTGGTTACCATCACTTAAGGCAGGAAGGATAAAGCAAACAAATCCATTAACATAAACTTGCATCCAGTAAGAATAGTATTAGAAAGTGAACATCTTTCAAGGTGGTAAAAATCCAAATTCCATGCCTCATGCTAACCTTCATGGCAGTACATCATGGAAGTAATAAATCCAAGAGATGGCACTGGGTCCCAGGAGGACCCTTGTCTCTTGGATTAGATTCATATCTCCAGTCCTCCACCCCTTGTCACACCAGAACTAACCTTCTGCCATAAAGCAGTAGAAATCCTAGGCTGGGCACAGTGGTTCATGCCTGTAATCCCAACACTTTAGGAGGCCAAGGCGGGCCTACCACCTGAAGTCAGGAATTCAAGACCAGCTTGGACATCACGGAGAAACCCTGCCTCTACTGAAAATACAAAAATTATCCGGGCGTGGTGGCAGGTGCCTGTAATCCCAACTACTCTGGAGGCTGAGGCAGGAGAATTGCTTGAACCCGGGAGGCAGAGGTTGCAGTGAGCCAAGATTGTGCCACTGCGCTCCAGCCTAGGTGACAGAGCGAGACTCCTTCTAAAAAAAAAAAGAAAAGATAAAAAAAGAAAAAGAAAAAACCACGCTTGAGCTGATTCCTGTAGGTGGAAAGCATAATAACTTTGTCTTATCTCATTTATTGTTTTATATTTTCCCAAGGCAGAGAGCAGAAGAGAAGCAGATATTAGATATTTTGGGGCTTGAGAGAGAGGGGTAGTGATTTAAGCCCTCAGACCTTGTACTAAGAAAAATAAATTTAGAGAAACTCTCAGCTATTATGATCAAAGTGTTGATTACCAGACGTTTTAAGTCCCCAGAAAATCAAACTGGAAGGACAAAAAGGGAAGTTTTGCCCCTGAGAACTGTTAGCCCCTTAAACAGAGGACTGTGATTCTCAAATCATAAAACAATTCTCAGAACCTCCTGTCCATGCCAACAAGGAGTAAAAAGTACCTTGTCAGGTATGTCAAAGAAACATGATGGACAAAGGTAAGCCTTAGTCTGAAAAACTAGAGGTCAACACACCTCCAGACCCAAATACTTACTTATTGACAAAGAATTCTTGACTCTACGTCCTGCAGGATGTGGCGTGTGCAATAAATAAGAGGCCATTCATTTGTCTCCTCTCTCCACTTCCCTAAATAAGAGTGCTTAGTCAGAGGTAGTGTCATTTCATTTACTTCTGGCATCTGATTTATTTATTTATTTTTCGTTAGGAGCAGTTAATTTCTTACTAGCCATATACTGTAGAACCATGAGTAGCTGTGTACAGGCCTGATAAAACACAACCATATCAAACAGGGAACATGTACTTGTAGCTCAATCAAGTTAATGGAAGGAGTGTTTTGGGGTAGACACTCTCTGGAAAAGGAATGTATATAATTTAGATTTTATAAAAAAATAGGACTACAAGGTCATTGGAATTGCATTTCTAAGGAGAAATTTCTGTTTGTAAACACTGCAAAGAAAGATTAGGGGACAGTTGTAATTTTTATATAAGATCTCTTCCCTTTATTTTGCTGAAATTAGTCCCCTTTACTTGGGAAACTAACGTGTTTCCGTTAGAGTGGACAATCACATTATCCCACCTTTTGGCCTACAAATCTCAATGCTCCTCCCTCTCTGCACCATAAAATTATCAATGTATCCGCCCAGGTCACACCCAGAGTCATTTGCTGAAGTTAAGTAAAGAGATGAGGGTTGACCCAAGGTTTTCGGGGGAAATGGACAACACACTCTCATGATTAACAGTGGAGAGACTATTTCAGAGTAAAAACTGGGCGAAGGGAAACTACAAAGGCTGAGGAAGTGCCCAGAGCAACAACAAAGGGAAGTCATTCCACCCCATCCTTGAAGGGACAAGGGGAAGTAAAAGCTTGATCCGTAAGAGAGGGCCTGCCAGGCACTTCTATCGTGGAAGAATACAGCCAGGAGCAGAGATGTATCCCAACAGGAAGAGAGAGGATTAGATGCACCAGTCTTTCTTTCCTTCATTCAATTTCCTGCCAGGGTCTCTCATCAGCAGAGTCAGAGGACAGGGGACGGGGTGACATAGTCCACAGAGATCAGACTATTGGGTCACAAGCTGTGGCAGAGCAGGGTGAAGAATAGTCTGGAGGCCGGGCGTGGTGGCTTACGCCTGTAATTCCAGCACTTTGGGAGGCCGAGGCAGGGGGATCACGAGGTCAAGAGATCGAGACCATCCTGGCCAACATGGTGAAACCCCCTCTCTACTAAAAATACAAAAAATTAGCTGGGCATGGTGGTGCACGCCTGTAATCCCAGCTACTTGGGAGGCTGAGGCAGGAGAATTGCTTGAACCCGGGAGGTGGAGGTTGCAGTGAGCCGAGATTGTGCCACTGCACTCCAGCCTGGGCGACTGAGTGAGACTCCATCTCAAAAAAAAAAAAAAAGAATAGTCTGGAAAGGCCAGTGAAAATTCAATACAACCCCTACATTGTGACAGTCAGCATCCATTCTTGTCATTGTTTAGATGAGAACTCAAAACAAAACGAGACAAGACATTTCCATCCCCTACACATGGCAAACACAAAGGCCGGCCAGCACCATGGCTGAGAGAGAAAAGCCATCTCATTCTGCTGGAATCGTTGGCTGGAATGATGTAAGCTTGAATTTGTCCCCAAGGTTTCTCCTCCCACCCAATAAAGGAACCTTATTGGCAGTGGGAAAGAATGAGGCCCATCCACTGAGGAGAAGCAGATGAGCACTCTATTAACATATGCATTCATATGTTATATATTATATATATCCCACATTGTGTACTGTCTATTACATATTCTATATCATGTGTTCATTACTTAATAGTAAATATCTCTTGCACGTTATACATTATTTACCGCATCTTTTAATTATGTATCTGTGCTACTGTGATTTTCGTTCAGGAAAGTCTTTCAAGGAAGGACCCCCTGCTTAGCTGTGGGGTGTGCAGGAAGCAGACAATCTCCAGCTGTCAGTTCCTTAAGGCTCAGAGATTGACATCTCTCCTAATGTCACAGCCTTGCAAGGGTGATCTGTGTCACAGAGAAGTGAGAAGTGAGAGTGAAGACAATCTAGAATGGATAATGAAAAGCAGAGAGAGGAGAGAGGAGTCCCAATTGTGGCTGTGACACCAACTGAAGGATGGAAGGTCTAATATTTCCCCCACTAGGTTTCCGCTTTGTTACACAGCTCCTTGAGAAACTCACCTGTTGGGTAAGACTATGATGAGCCTGTGTCATAATTTCATGTCTTTCTCTTCCAAATTCTGCTTCCTTTTTTTTCCTTTTACAGGTTTGATTCTCATGAATACCTTGTACCCCAAACTTTTTCACATTGTCTTCTTCTAGATAAACCAATTTGTGACAGTGTCAGTTATTATTGATTTTATATTATAGACTAACACTTTTCAATTATATATCAGTTGATATATATTTGTACACTATGATATATATCTTTATATTATATCTATATTTATATCTATCTATGTATCTATACCTGCCTAGTTAGAAAGAGAAAGACACATACACAACACACACACACACACACACCCCTACAGAGGAATAAAGAGAGAAGTCCAAATTTGTAACTCAGATTTATGTTGTCTCAGTCTTTGGAAGTCTCTACATATTTTTTCTTTTCTCTTATTTAACATGAGGGATTTGGTAGCATAGAATACTAAAATTCAGTTTATACAAGATAGTTTTTATCACATATGGAAATAAGCATCTTCTTTCAAACACCTAAGTGTTCCTTTCATCTGTTACTTTGCAATGGCTAAATCTTTTAGAACAATTTAAGTAACAGTGACAATAAAACAGATCCTTGATTTGTCTGTTTCTTTAATGAAACTAACAAGTATTTCTCTATGAATTCTAGGAAGGAAAGTTGAGAGGGCAGTTCTTTGTTATCTTCAATGTTATTCTACATCCAATAGTGTGTTTTAAATCCATCTGTTTATCTATCTAATCAGAAAACATGTTGGGTGTTTACAAAATATCTTTGGACATTTATAAAAATTTTTATATCAGTATTTACCATTTTTCTTTTGAGGTTTGTTTTATTTTATATCTAAAATATGATAAGGCTACAGTTTTAATTCTTTGAACATTTTTACTGTTACATACATGAATTTGGAAACTTATTGTTTTCATGACCTGTAACTATTTATCTGAAATTATCTAATTCTTTCCTGAAATAATCCACAGATGCTTTCAGGTTAGTCTCTGTTTTTGCTAATTTTGTAATTTTCTTTTTCATAAATTTTTATCAATTGCTTTCCTGATTCTTTTGATCCACCAGGGTGATTACTATTTTTTCTACAATACAGATTATTACACAAATGTTTTAAAACTATTTGGAATAAAGTGATATAATTTTTTAAAAAAATTCTTCTTTACATAGAATAATATCTGCATTATTTTCCCAAATGTTATTTATTTGTGGTTTTCTGTTTTGAAAAATTTTCCTGGACTGACATTTGGCTATATGTTCTTCTTCTTATTTTTAGAAAGAGAATCTCGTTCTGTTGCACTGGCTGAGTGCAGTGGCATGATAATAGCTCACTGCAACCTCCAACTCCTGGGTCCAAGTGATCTCCTGCCTCAGTCTCCTGAGTAGCTGGGACTGCAGGCCCATGTCACCATGCCCTGATAATTAAAAAAAAAAAAACATTTGTAGATACAGGGTTTGCTTTTGTTGCCTAAACTGGTCTCTAACTCCTGGCCTCAAGCAGTTCTCCTATCTTGACCTCCCAAAGCTTTGGGATTACAGGTGAGAGCCACAGCCCCTGGCCTATACATTTTTAGACATCTTAGAAACAGAAGGGGATTAATGGATCATTGCTTCTAGTTTGATTCTTTTAGATGCTATTATTTTCAGCTAAAATTTTTATTAAACAGTTAATATTGTTTTAGGCTTTTTGCTGTTCCAGTTTTCAACGTATGAGCTGAATTTTTCTTTTACTGTCATTCTTCCTCATGATCGCAGACTAGCATACATCTCTTTTAATAATTATGCTTACATTGCACACATTTTTAAAGTTAACATTCTTTTTTCTCTAATTTCTAAATTTTTAACATTTCTTTTTTTTTTTTAGACAGAGTCTTGCTCTGTCTCTAGGCTGGAGTGTAGTGGCACAATCTTGGCTCACTGCAACCTCCACTTCCTGGGTTCAAGTGATTCTCCTGCCTCAGCCTCCTAAGTAGGTGGGACTACAGGTGCATGCCACCACACCTGGCTAATTTTTGTATTTTTGGTAGAGACGGGGTTTCACCACGTTGGCCAGGATGGTCTCGATCTCTTGACCTTGTGATCCCCCTACCTCGGCCTCCCAAAGTGCTGGGATTACAGGCGTGAGCCACCGTGCCTGGCCAACATTTCTTTTTGATTGAAGATGACTAAGCTAAAAGAGTTTAATCTGTTTATATTTTTTATATCTGGTAGCATTTTTTTTACTTTTGTGGTTTAATTGGTAACATTGATCACGATGCTGATAGTGTTGTTTTTCCCTCCTTTTTTCTTAATTTCTAAGCTATCTTTTGTTTTGATCCCAAGAACAGTGAAAGGGTCTGCATGATTTCTCATAAATGCATAATAATAAAGCATCTTTCATAGCCTAATATATGCAAATTTTCCATCAAGTGATTCACCGAATATGCATCCTCTGAAAGGAAGTGTAATGTATAACTACAGTATTATTCAGATCCCCTCAAATTTGTATTTTTTCTCTAAATCAGAAATGATTTAAATAAAATATTGACACTGTGACATAATTTTTCACTTCCGTAATTTTTTGTGAAATTTTCTCATTTCTTAGAGATTTTATTATGACATTATATAATATAAAATAAAAATTTTTACATATCTTTGTGATTGTTACATATCCTCAATAGAGGATAAGTCTTATTTTATGGCTTTAAAGACTTATTTCTATTTTACATTTATTACTATTTGTATTGCCAGAATTTTCTTTTATTTGCATTTTATTGGTGTCCCTTCAAACCACACATGCTGTATTTTGATTTATGTGTCACACATTTGGAGATTTGCCTTCCATAATCAATACATGGTTGGACTTTTTTTTTTGTATATTCTCATGATTTCTAAAAAAAAATCTAGCCTAAGATTTTTGTTTGCCAAGACAAAAAATTGAGCCTACAGGTCAAGATTTCAGATGGAGTGTGTCTACCAACATTTTCCCCTAAATGTCTCTGCAGTATTAGAATAAATAATAGAAATATTAACAAACCCAAGATGAGGCCAGAACATGCCACTATTGATAGAACTAAAAATTAGAGGAGACTTTGATTGAGATTTGACTAAAAAATAATTCAGGACAAAGAATCTTTTGCCCAACCTTATAAAATTAAAGTTATCTTTAATTATTTCTCCTAGAAACACACATAAACTCCAATCCTGCCACCAGTATGCTAAAATGAGTGGAAGTAATTGTGAAACTTTATTACTTATCATTTTAAAAATTCTCATGTATTATAAAATATATGTGTTTGGAACTTTTCCCCTTCCCTGTGTTTATACAAAAACCTGCCTTAGGGAGAATTGCTTGAACCCGGGGGACGGAGGTTGCAGTGAGCAGAGATCACGCCACTTCACCCCAGCCTGGGCAAAAGAGTGAAATTCTATCTCAAAAAAAAATAAAGGAAAAAGAAAAAGAAAAAAGGAAGGAAGGAAGAAAGGAAGGAAGGAAAAAGAAAGAAAGAAAAGAAAGAAAGAAAGAAAAGAAAGAAAGAAAGAAAGAAAGAAAGAAAGAAAGAAGAAAGAAAGAAGAAAGAAAGAAAGAAAGAAAGAAAGAAAGAAAGAAAGAAAGAAAGAAAGAAAGAAAGAAAGAAAGAAGAAAGAAAAAGAAAGAAAAAAGAAAAAGAAAGAAAGCCTGCCTTTGGAAATATTTAGTACCAGAATGAAGCCCTCACTATATATCAGAATAATTTCACTGGAAGATAAAGACAGAATAGTAAGTGCTAATGATTGTGCCTTACTTACGTAGTGCCAGGCACTATGCTTAAGAGCTTTACATAATGAGCAGTCCAGAGGTTAGAAAAGACAAAATAGATGTGAACACACACACTTCTGTGAGTGAAATTGCATGTTAAGAATTAATGCTTAAGTTACATATTGGCAAAATGTATTTTCAATTTATGCAGCAAGATTTAGGTTAATAGCTATAATTTAAAACGAATTCCCCAACACCAACAAGGAAAAGCCATTATCGCAATGTACAATGTAAGTAGGAACAAAGTCGGAATACAAATAACCAATAAATGTATTAAAATTTGGTAAGCCCATCAAAGATCAGAATAAAGAAATAAAAAAATGATTGTACATTTTTCACCAAATAAGATTGGCCACAACATTAAAGTTTTATAATGCCTACTGTTAGTGATAAGAAATAATAACTTTCTTATAATGGTGATAAGAAGACAGATTCCTGTCCTACTTGTTACATTGAGTAAAATGGATATGTTTTCCAATTACAAATTATTTTTATAATATAGGAAAAAAGAAGTAATAAGCATAAATTTCCAGTTAAGTTGGGCCTTCCTTTTTTATATAGATCAAAAACTCAAAGACTGCAGATGTAGTTTAAATGGTTAAAAAATAAAACTCACCCTAGGAATTTTAAGAAACAAAATCACTGTGGACCAGATTCAGAACAGGAAGACCTAGCGGTAGCCAGGACTGATCCACAGCATGCTGAGATCTGGCTCCAGGGATGGGCAGAGGCAGCTGGGAGGTGCCTATGCATCAGAAGCAGAAAAGCAAATATATCCAAAGCACCCCAGGTTTGCTCATTTGGGTCGTAGACCTACAGGTTCAATTATGCTTCTTTATTTCTTTTTTCCTTTCTCCCTTCCTTTCTTCCCCTCTCCCTCCTCTCTCTGTTATTCTCTCTCTCGCTCCTTCTCTTTCTCTCCTTTCTTTCCTGAAAAGTCATGATCTGCTAGTCACAAAAATTGCTTTATAATTATGACTCACAAACAATACATGACTTTCAGTCTATTTCCCACCTTTCTAAAGTTGGGGTTTAAATAATACTAACCGCAAAATAGACTTTCATGTTAAACAAATTAGATGCCAGTGAAGATCCCAGAGCCTTCACATAGTGGATGTGGCATGTAGTTTAAAGTCTATATAGTCTTTATTAGTTTAAGTCTAAAACAGGCAAGAAATAAAGTGATTTTAAGGTGGTTTTAAAATATATATATATATATTTTGGTTGAGAGATATACAATCATAGATCTCATTCTTAAACATAATATTTGAAGAGATACACACACACATGCAAACACACCCCCCTACACACACACAAACACAGACACACACACATCTTTTCATCTTCTACCACTTAATACAGTTCCATTAACATAATTTCATTTCCCATGATATGGCTTACTAGAAAGTCTAAAAAAAGGTTACTGCAGCGCTCAAATTTTGACCGCAAAAGAAAGTAATAGAACACCCTCTTTCAGAGGGTAGAGGGACTACAAGAAAGTTAGAAGGTAGACTATGAACTACACTCAATCTCTCAAAATTAGTGAATTATATCTGGATTGTTAAATAAGGAACACCCAACTACATGTTGTTAGGCAAATGAGTTGCAATAATTAAAATAGAAATTGTATTTAAGAAGCTTGGAAATTGTATTCTAACGAGTATCCTAGGTAATCATTCGTTCTCACAATTCTTTGTATGATAAAATCAGTAAATTTGCTCTTTTAAAAAGAGAGACCTAAATGTATTATTGTACCACCACTTTATGTATTTTATTGTCTATTTTCCTAACAGTAATTACCATATAAGCAGAAGTGATATTAATACCAGTACAGGTAGGCTGTTATTGTTCTGTTGTTATAAATAATTTCACAATTAAAGTGTCTTCAGCCACTCCTGAAAGTACTTCATGTCCATCTCTGATTAGCAGAGGAGCTCTACTCATTTAAGCTGAAAGAACAAAGCCAGTTGTTGGCATCTTTGCTAGAAAGAACTTCAGAAGGGTTTTAGAACACCAAATAAATGCGGCAGCCTGGAAGTGATACATTTCAATTATGGTCACAATTCTTTGGCTAACTTAGTCATATGGTCCTACCTAACCTCAGGGGAGGCAGACATACAATCTCACCAAATGCAAATTGAAACTGTAAGATACCACTTTACAATCATTTGGTTGTATTCCTAGAGAAATGAAAATATATGTTCACACAAAACTTGTGAATGATATACATAGTGTTGTTCATAATAGCCAAAAAGCAGAAATGAAATGATCACAAGAGAAACAAAGGTGATATATTCCACAATGGAATATTATTCAGCCAATAACAGGAAACGAGGTACTGACACATGCTACAACATGAAGAAACCAGAGACAAAAGACTGCATATTACTTGATCACATTAATGTGAAGTGTCAAGAACAAGCAAAACCACAGAAGCAGAAAGTAGAGTAACAGCTGCCAGGAGCTGTCCCCAGCCCCTAGACAGAAAAGGAGGTTGAGAGAAGGAGGACTTAGGTGTCTTTTAGGGGTTAATGAAATGTTCTAGAATGAGGTAGTGATGAGGGTTGTAAATTATTGTGAATATACTAAAACCCACTGAACTGTACACTTGAAAATGAGTACAAAGGGAAATTTTTGTGTTATGTAAATTTTATCTCAATATAAAAGATAATGAAGAGACAATGTAGTATATTTGTCTCAGAACCAGAGCTAGTAAAGGACCAATAACTCCAAACATACTGTTTCATACATCTGTGCTTTCACATATTTTATTCTTCTGCTTATAATTAATTTTCCTTAATTTTATTTAATGATTGAATTATTAATTACTCTTCGTGATTCAGTTTTAAAAACATCTAATTTGAGATGCAGTTGTTATTGATCATTTTCTTCTAGGCTATGCCTCAACCTTGCACAAATTTCTTTAATAGAGCTGCCCATGTTATTTGTAATTGAGTTTTTACATGTCTGCCTGTCTTTAATTTAACTGAACTATTGAAGAACAAATAAAACATTATTAATCTTGCCTCATATCATTAGTAATTTTGTAGTGCATGAAATATTATTAAATATATTAATCTATAAATGCTAATGACTTAATTGAATTGTTTATAATTTATTTTATAAATTATTTAAGTTTCACTCAAAATTATTTTTATATAAATTTCAAATTGAAAAGTTACAAATACTTTAAATTCCAGAGAATCTTTTAAAATTGAAAAGCCTTTATGTATCTCTATATAGTGGCCTTATTTTTCTTTCTTATATCTAGCAAAAGGATAGGTTTGTGCTTGAAACTGTTTGGTTAGGTAAGGTGTATTTTGATCTCAACTGTGAATACAAATAGTTCTTTTTCAGTCTAACTCTCTTTAAAAATCAATATTCATAAACCTAAATTCAAATATAAGAGCTATGGAATATTTCTCTATGTAACAATTAGAATTGGCAGAGATGAAAACATTCAAATAACAACTGACATAGTACCCAGAAATATGTAAATAAACATGTCTACGTGGAAGAAGTAAGTATTTGTTGAATAATAAGTACTTATGATGTTTAAGTGTAGAAGGGGTTAAAGTACATTCATTTCTTCTTAAAGAGTGCTTAATGAGTCATTGATCCAGATAGATGCAGAGTGTATTTGTCTCTATGTTCAGACAGTATAGGTTTAAGGATGGATTCAAAAGTACTCTTCATTGTTGATTTTATCACATAAATGACTTTCTTCAAGTTTTAAAATTAAACAAAAGTTTATTTTCTGACATTTAACAATACTAAAAGATTAATCTGTTTTCTATTTTAAAAAATTTCATGTTCTTATTTTTTCTGCAAGTAAGTGTTCTCTAGCCTTAGATGACATTTCTTCAAAATTACAAAATAAACCTAAAGGTATTTTTAAAATCTTAAAGTCTATTCTTAAACAATCACCTTTTAAACTATTTAACATTTGTTTCTAACCTTCAGCAATCCTGTACAACATTTGTAATCATTTTGTTTTACATTAATTCACCCTTGCAGAAGGTGCTTAATTAATAAATTTAGTTTTTAAGATGTTATATTATAAAAATTAATATACAAGTTGCTTTTTTGGAACTCAGAACACATTCTTTGAATTAACTTTAAAAAGTTGTTTAGAATTGCAGTTAGATTTTTTGGCTAGTTTCCACGAACTCTATTTAACCTTTGTTATATGACATTACAGTTTAAAAATGACTGTTTTAAAAATAATATTGATAGCAAAATAAAAGAGTATATTTGTATCTTTATATTGATACATCTGTAGACACACACATAGATCTATCTATAGGTAGATATGGATATATTGATGTATATAGGTATCTAGAAGAAGAGATATATGGTAAAATTAAATATAAGTTATTAATATTGGCCTGGTATACTATTGTGGAAAAGAACTTTAACATAATAGACCATTTCATGTAGGTTTGGAGAGACCCCTGGAAAACTTTATAGTTTATAATAGGAACAAAAGTACTGATAATGGTGATGACATCCTTAGTCCTTATACCTAGTTTCATATACACACACATCTATAGTATTAATATCACTATCATCATCTTCATTAACCAAGATACATTTTGTTTTGTTTATTTTTCATGCAGAATGACAAGCTATAAAATTAAAGATACTCCACTGATACTCAGATACATTTTAGATGTCAACAAGATGGATAATAGATTATATATTATAAAATATTTTGTAGAAATAAAATTTGGATTAAAAATCAAGGCTTTTACTCACTTCTTGGTATTACAGAAGCCATTACATTCTGACCTCTCTCCATTCCCTGTGCCTCCTGCTCAATTTTCTTAATTATATGGACATATTGGATTATTTGTTGTTGCCAGTGAACTGAATCTGGTGAGTCAATACATCAGTCATTGTTCTGTGTTGCTGGCAACACAGAAAAGTAATCAAATAAGTAATTACAGATAGCCCACATAATCTCTGGGAAAGCCTATAACCAGGCTTGAAGACTACCTCACCAGGAATAGTACCCAAAAACACGCTGCAGGGCTGTGACTCCAAGGGCAACACAGTGCAATTCACCACAACTTGTGTCTTTGTGACTGCTGGCTTGGGCATAGACTTCTGCTGCCAGAACCACTGGTGTTGTTGCCTCTAAATTCTAAATGTCCCTGTCTCCATAACTAGGTGCCAGCCTCTGCACTTGCCTGGTTTTATGATCCAAAGACTGGTTTAGGAGTATCTCATTGGTGAAGCAGAAAGTCACTTGCCTGTACTGTAGCTGCAAGGGAGGCTGAGAAAGTGAGTAGCTCCTAATTGTTGTTTGTGGCAGAGACAGTTTCCCAACTGTTCCTAATATGAGAAAAGTTTTTAAGATTCAATGTTAGTCAAAGAAATGTAAAATATCCTCTTGATGCAGCAAATTGTTTTGAATAAATGCTCATTTAAACTTTTCATCAAGTGAATAAAATACTATCTGTTCTTTTCATTGCTCTCTTACACAAATAAGTGTTTAATGAAAATAAACACATAATTATATTCATTTACACACTATTTATATGAAATAGATAATTGAGTTCATTGTAAATTGGAATATATTATTGTATTTGTGCAAAAGTAATAATAAGACTAATAATGACTAATAGGCATTTAGAACTATGTTATATTTGGTATCATGTAATGGTGATAGATGGTTAAAAATAGTGCAAGATATTGCTGTGGATAATCTCACCTGAGGGTGAGGAATGAAAGCAATTAAGTAAAGACGATGAGTAATGGTAGCAGTTAAGTAAAACTATTAGTTCAGATTGAATCCCTCACGGGTATAATAAGTCACACTGTATACTCCAAAAATATATGTTCAAGTCCTAAACTCTGGTACTGGTGTATGCCTTGTTTGGAAATAGGGTCTATGCAATTGTAATTAAGTTAAGGACCCCAGGTTAAGATCATTCTTCATTTCGAATTAGCCTTGGTCCAATGGCTGGTATATTAAAAAGAGAAGACAGGGAGATTATAAGCACAAGACAGAAGGCCGTGTGAAGCTGGAGGCAGAGACTGGAGTTACGCTGCCATAAACCAAGAAATGCTGGAAGCTACCAGCAGCTGGAAGAGGCCAGGATTCTCCCCTAGAGACTTTGGAACGAACATGGCTACGCCAGCACCTTTGTTTCAAACATCTGGGCTCCAGAAGTCTGAGAGAGTAAGTTTCTGTGGTTTTTGGCCACTGAGTTTGTGTTGATTTGTTCTGGAATACCAAGACAACCAATACAATGGTTTGAAATAGGATGGTATTTGTCTAAGAGGTTTTTCTCTACTCGTCTGTTGGTAGATGTGAGCAAGAAAACTTGATTACTGGCTGTTCACAGGAACAGATGGCTGATAATTCGAGTTGCTCAGGATTTGCTTCTACTTTGAGTTGTTTTATGTATTTCATTTCTAGCAAGCTTATCATTATGTAATTCTATTTTACAAACATCTTTGAAAGTGTTGTGTAGCTTTCAAATAAATACCCAAATAGATTTATAAAACAAGCCAATGGATAAATTGGAAATCTAGATATTTATTGATAAGGATGGGAGAAATTAGAAAGCTTGAAAAATAAATAAACATTTGGAATGCATTTATTTCTACAAGTAGTTGTGAAGTTTTAAAAAAATTTAGTGTTTTTCATTTAAGTTTGCAAAGTAAGTATTGCAACTAAAGAATAGTTTGAGGACAACTGGTGATCACAAGTATAGCAAGCAACAAAAACAATGATGAAAGGATTAGAGATAGTAAAACAAAATGAAAAGGCAAACCCATCATCATGATGGCATGGCAACTGTCTTGAACATTTTGACCTTTAAATACAGTCCATGTAAGTCACTTTCACTTTATGTTGGATTGTAATACTTTGCTGGTTCTACTGAAGGAGAGACTCACGGAAATGTGTCAGGTCACACACACAAATTCAGTTGTATAAAATGCTATCCTGAGTAGGGACATAAAAACTGGGAGGGAATCAGAACAACACAAAGATATATTGTAAGGGAAGTACCAGCAGGGCATGAAAGTTACACAATGGAGTAAGAAAAGAAAATTGTGAAAGACCGATACTCCCCTTCCTAGCTTGGCTGATTGGAAGAACGACAATGTGATTGGCAGAAATGGTAATATAAAGAAACAGAGGAAGATTATGTGAGCTCTTTCTAAATGACTATCTTTGACAGAACCTACTAAGGAATGCTAAAGCGTTTAATTGATTAAACATTTCTCCCCCTGGTCTCTATAATAGCATTCCTGAAACGAGTCAATAATGCCAGTTTTCATTCAAGTTGAGGATGTAGGTGTTGGGATGAGATGATTTGTGAAGTATTCCCACACAGTACCTCTGTAGCACCTCCAAAGAGTGACTGTCTCATTTTTTCTTATGAGTTTTAGAGATGTTCTTGCAGAGTGGAAGGGATTTTTCTTGTTTCTGGCATTAATTTTAAAAGCCTGTGAGAGATGAAGATGGAAGACTTGAAAGTACATATTAGATGGCAGAATTGTTCTCTCCCTGCCTCTCACATCATATTTTTCATGGCTAAGATCAAATCCTTCAAGTCATGGATTGAGATGTGCAGATTTGGAGTGAGAGCAAGTTGTTCAGGGCAATAAGATGGGTGTGGGGCTGCAGGATTTTTAGGGACAGGGGACAGAATATCATTTTCAGATAAAGATGAAGATACAAGTGTCAAGAATATTATACTCCAGTTTCTTTCTGGGTCCTGGGAGGTGAGGCATAAAGAGTATTCCTGTTTGAGCTGCCAAAGGGGCAAAGCAGAAATTACTGCACCTACCCCAAATGTTCTGGACCCTACCATGGGGGCAGGGAGGGCACCCACGTTTCTTTATCTGGGGTGAGCAAAAGTTAACTAAATGTTAGATATGGTGCTATAGGAGATTAGAGTTGAGGCATTTTTGCTAATCTAAGATTCAGTTTCTAATTTCATTTTATTTCAGAACAGTTCTTTACCTATTCATGAGAGTAAGATGTACTTACTCCTCTGAGCTTCCGTGCAACCCTGTGTATTATATTCCAAATATTATGTATTTTCTACCTTATTAAAATGTAAAGCTGTGAGGAGAGTTTTAGTTCTTCAGCCAAATAGTCCCAATATATGGAATTGGTCAGACCATCCATATAGATTATGGTATTCTATTGCCTAAAGTAGTAAATATTTATTTCTGAGGGAAACCTGTGATACCCCTTTTCTATGGGCATCAGTCTACCCTTTCTACAATCCCTTGGAATTTCTTTGCATTTTCAACTACCATTTCCAATCAGTTTTATCTGCCTGTTCTTCATTAACACAAATAGAATCTATTATAATAGTTTTTAAGTCATTTTCCCTGCCTCTAGTCTTTTCTTCCTCAATTTCTGCTTACCTTAGAAGCATAGATTTCCCAACTTTCTGTTAGCCTCAAATTTATTCTAGTAACTACAGAAGAATTCTCCTATTATAGCCTGGTCTTAAAGACCTACATTTGCACAAAGAAATCTGCTTCATCTTATTGCTGTATTATTGCCTTCACAATTCACTTTTGAGTAATGAACCTCCTGTTAGGAAGGACACTATCACTCGTTTTACTCTCTGCATCTAAGAATACTTTCCCAGTATCCAATTCACGCCCATTCTTTAATTCAATGCACTTTAATTTAGTGCACTTTGTATGTCACTCATGAATCATTTCCTACGGGCTTACAACGAGGATTTTTCAACCTCAGCCGTAATGCCATTTTGAGTCGGATAATTTTATGGTAGGGGAAAGAGTACTATCCTGTGCATTGTGGGCT
Source organism: Symphalangus syndactylus (assembly GCF_028878055.3). Taxonomy (NCBI): domain Eukaryota; kingdom Metazoa; phylum Chordata; class Mammalia; order Primates; family Hylobatidae; genus Symphalangus; species Symphalangus syndactylus. Next base: position 153,084,745 of record NC_072426.2, on the reverse strand, counting down.
GTTTAATAGCATTCCTGGCCTCCACCTGCTAGATGCCAGCAGTTTCTCCACACCCAAAGTGCGACAACTGAAGGGAATACCACTTTGGCATAAGGATTATTTTGAGCCGAAGGTAATTAAAAAACAATAGCAATTGAGAAACCACAGTAAGAACCATCTGCCTTCATTCTATCTGACAAAAATTAAGGCACAGATTTCCTTTTTATAAAGGGATATTTTTATTTGTAAAGGTCCCCCACTCCCATGCCCAGGAGAGGAAAATGACTCTTATCACTTGAGATGGCACCAAGATGTGTCTGGTTTACAAAGAAGCCTTATCTACATTAGCTTACCCCATATATTTTCTTGTCATCATTCCCCAAGTTACCTCTCTGGGAACCAAAACCTCACTTTCTTTTATCTAGTCACTTCCCCACAATGTATCCCTTTTTACTGCCCCTTTGGGTTTCCCCTGCTTCTAGTCACTTCCCTACTTCTAATCTTTTCTTCCTCAATCTCTGCTTACCCTATAAGCTTAAATATTTATTTTTGTGAAATGCTCCATGCACATAAAACATCAATAACGCTTACATGACTTTTCTCCTGTTAATTTACCTTTTGTCAATTTAGTTCACAGGATCCCAGAGTCCGAACCTGAGAAAGTAGTGGAAAAGTTTTTTCCCTCCTCTATACTTACGAAAATTGTTTCCAGACTTTGCCAAGTATTTCTTGGGGATGGAATTATCTCTGATGGAGAAACACTGCTCTAAACAATAATCTTTTGAGATTAAAAGAAAAGTTCACTACATTTGTGTAGCTCTTAACATTTTACAAGCTATTTTGTAAAATGAGCTTCTTTATTCGTTACTACAGTGCCATGTATCATTAGGACCTTACAGATGATAGACACAAGGGCATATAATTTGGTAGCTGGCTAGTTTAGTATTCTTTCTACCATTCAACGGTATATAGGGTCTGTATGAATCACTCCTGACTTAATCACAATCTACTTTTTGGGATGTCTTCTTACATTCTTAAACTCTTGGATTATGTTTTGTTCTTGGTAGTTACTGTTTCTGTCTATGAATAGATTGCAAGCAACTTGAAGGAAATAATTATTATTACATAAAAAACATTGGGTATACAGCAGAAATGTTACCTGCTCCATTCACTTAATATTAAAGAAGGAAATTATCTTCTATCAATAGCTAGCATAATCCTTTGTGTATAGTAACTGCTCAATCAACATCTAATGAAATATTTAAAGAATACTGATGAGCATCCTTAGTCACATATGTGAATTAAACAACATTTTTCTTTGTTGGAAACTTCTTCAGGTTTTTTTTTCTTCTTCTTAGAACACATTTTCGTCGGATTCCTTGTTCTCATGTCTCAGTCCCTTCATGATCAATCTGTGAATTAAAGGATCCATTCAGAACCTCTTGTTAAAACTTCCCATCACCTCCTGTATGCACTAATTTCCATGTTTTACAAAAATCTATTTTTATCCAAAATTCATGAAAAGATTCATTTCCTTGGAATAGCTAATCTTACAAATTTGAAAGAAGTAATCAGATACTATACTAGGTAACTACTGAGTTAATCAGTGAATGGTTGTAGGGGCATCTGAGATATGAAAGTGGTCCTATTCTGAACCAAAGCAAGAGGTTATTATTTTTCTACATTTCATCCAGGTACCTTTGGGAAAAATAATTTTGCAATAAAAAAATCAGATGATATAAAAAGGGAAACTGTTACTAAACTAAATCATTTTGAGATGGACTCACTGGAAAAGAGTGAATAAAAAGGTGAGTTTCCTGAATGTAAGAGGGCAATGGATTAGTAACAGAGATTATTCTGAAATTTTGGCCAGAGTGACCATGAGATTGAGGATGTTGAATAAAATACATCTGTAAAAATTAATTTACTTTGAAATGAACATATTCAAGTTGATTGTTAAAGTGCATGAAGGTTACTTTGAATCTAATAGATGAATACATATGAGAAGGGGGGATGCATTAAGAAGAGGGTCCCCAAACACACAACTCTGTCAAAACCTCTAGTGTGCGATATAAATATAATAAAATGTGTGAGCAAGGGGAAATAAAAATGGAAAAAATAATTCCTTATTACTGAAAACATTTCTCTTCTGCAAGAAAAATCAAGAGTTGGCTGGGCACGGTGGCTCACGCCTGTAATCCCAGCACTTTGGGAGGTCGAGGCAGGTAGATCACGAGGTCAAGAGACAGAGACCATCCTGGCCAACATGCTGAAACCCTGTGTCTACTAAAAATACAAAAATTAACTGGGCATGGTGGCACATGACTGTAGTCCCAGCTACTCGGGAGGCTGAAGCAGGAGAATCACTTGAATCTGGGAGGTGGAGGTTGCAGTGAGCCGAGATCGCACCACTATACTCCAGCCTGGGCAACAGAGTGAGACTCCGTCTTAAAAAAAAAAAAAAAAAAAGAAAAGAGTTAAATAAGCCTAATTAAGCCTAATTACACTTATGGGAATTCATTAGGAACAATTTAAAATTAAAAGTTAAAAAAGTCTATTTCTATCAAAAATTGTTTCTGAAACTATTCAATTTCTAACAGAAGAGGACTTTAATTATTATGTTGTGTCACTCATAGGAGCCAGAGTATATTTCAAGATGATTGATTGCAGCTGGATTTGAGAGCAATTCTCATTTTCCCTGTTTCAGATTTCATGCTAAATCTAGGAAACAGACACAATAGTTTGTAACAGAATATTCATCAACATGGACTGACTTAGAGTTTCATGACGAATCAGGGGATTTATTCAACTTTCGTCTTACTGAAGAAAATGCTTTTGAATGTATCATTTGTAGAAAATTAACCTATGGTGATTGCTGTGAAGTATTTTGAAAATTCTGTGGTGACTTTTTTTTTAATATACAAAGATAGAAATGATGCAGAGGAAGTAGCCATGGAAAGCCTTTCTGAGGTTAGACTTTTGAAAGGTCTTGCTGTGACTAAAGATCATTCACATTTGCTCACAATAATCTTCTCTATATCATATTTCACATTTACTTAAACTGAACCATCTTTCCCAGTAGTAAATTAGAACAAATTTAAAATGCACATACCCTGATCACTTGGCAATATTTCTTACTTTGTCAAAAGTAGTCAGCACTAAATATGTTGTAGCATTGCCATGTTCCGTATGGGAAACTGCTCAAATACTGGGAAAAACTGACTCATACTTTAAAAATCTCAATGGCTAGAATATGGTTAAACATGCATTTTCTAAAGATAATGAAAAATATAAGCCCTAAGCTTTCTTATGATTGAGATCATTTCCCAAAATCATGATTGCTTAACTCATTTAAAATTTCACTAAACACTAAAGAATATGTTACACCAAATAATCTTTCGCTAATACGTAGAGCAAGATGGGCCAATTGGCCTTTTATAATTCTAATTTCTATAATTCCATGAATTCAATATAATGTACCCAAACTCTCAAAGGTAATGTAGTGTTGAATCAGTACAAATGAACTGTAATGAAAATGGAACATTTCCTTTATCATGTGTTCAAAAGTAAGACTTTCTGATGTTATTGTGCTAAGGATATGTAAGGTTATTTAATGTAGCTTTTGCCTCTTTTCATTGCGGCAAAAGTTTTAGCAGCATAACCTTATGAACCCCTTTTCCTCCCACCCCTACATATGCCATTTTTTCGGACTGGTTTTCTGTATGATGCCCAGAAATTCAGAGCATTTTGAAGAGGTTATTCCACACAGCTCTTGAAGTTAACAGTTTATAATTTTGAGGTCAGACTTGTGTGCATTTTAGAGGATACACTCCTCATTCTTAAAGCAGCATTCATAATGACAACGGGAAGACAATTTTGTTCTATCTTCTTATGTCAAGAATGAATATTGCCTTGATCTAAATATTTGGAGATTTAAACAGATGACTTTAATTTATAATGCATATCTTGTAAGCTTGCTCTAGTTTGCTGAGATGGTTACTTGTAAATTAAAACAAACAAGAAGCAGCAAAAAATAAACAAATGGCTTAATAGTATGCCTAGCAAAACTTTTATGAACATTTTCCCCAAAACTTATGTGCTAAGACAGCTTTGTAGCAAAAACGACCAAAAAGAGTTTAATGTTTCAGTGTATTTACTAAAAAAAACAGATTCACAAGTTTAGTCAAGCAAATGTTTAAAAACTATTTTCTGAGTTTATAGAATATCTTCTTGCTCTTTACACTATGAACCAAAATAACAATAACTAGAAGAGTGGCTGCAATTTTAGAAGTGCTTAAAACATATGATGAAATAAATGAAGGCATTGCAAAATAAAAATTAAATACATATGAATAAAAGGGAATATAAAATTTACATATGTATGCATATATTATAGTGGATTTTTTTTTCATATAATATATTTGATATGGTTTGGCTCTGTGTCTCCACCCAAATCTCATCTCTAATTGAAATCTCCCATGTCAAGGGAGGAACCTGGTGGGAGATGATTGGATCATGGGGCAGTTTACCTCACACTGTTCTCATGATAGAGAGAAAGTTCTCACGAGAGCAGATGGTGTAAAAATGGCTGTTTCCTCTGCACCCTGTCTCTCTCCTGCCACTATGTAAGATGTGCCTTGCTTCCTCTTCCCCTTCCACCATGATTGTAAGTTTCCTGAGACCTCCCCAGCTATGTGGAACTGTGAGTCCACTAAACCTTTTTCTTTTATAATTTATTCTGTCTCAGGTAGCTTATTTGTAGCAGTGTGAAAACTGATACAGTATTATTGAATGAAATAGGTTTTCTATATATTATATATGTTTACATGAATATTTTCTATAAGCATTCATCTTTGCTACAGTGGCTTCACGAGTAATAAATTTACAGTATGATATAGCCAACTGATTTGAAGATAGGCTCTGGGGAAAACCTGACAGTAGTTCATAGTTCACCTTACCATTTTCTAGCTGTATTTCCATGGTTAAGCTATTTATACTAAGATTCTGTTTTCTTATTTATCAAAGAAGAATGATAGTTTCTACCTTTCTATTTGTTGTGCATATTCTCTTATATATAAGGTATATTAAAGAAGCTTATCACATTGACTAATGCAGATTAAGCCCCAAAAAGTTGATATTATTATATAATCATTGTACTATTTAATTTACATTCAAACTTTGTGTCTTAGTAACAAAACACAAACAAACAAAACAATAAGATGCTGTTGTTTTTTATTATTTATTTATAATATAGTAAACATTTTAAATTTAGGGAATTTTTTAAAAATTCTTTCAATATAAGCTTTATGTAAATTTATATAGCACAATCTACTTCTTTTTCACTATTGCATTAAATAGAGAGTTTTATATCTAGTATTATTTAAATTCAATGAATCTTATTTGTCATAGATAAATACTTCAAACACTGAAAAGAAAACACATTATTTTATCAATGATTTTTAAATTTTATAAAACAAATATATTCCACAATAACTTTGATGAATAAATTTGACACCATTGGCACAAGTCTTTTAAGAATGCTTTAGAGGAAAATGTATTAGCAAATTATTTTAGGATAAAATGGTTATAAAATATTTTGCTTTCTGAAATCATAAATCTGTATTCTTAATATGTATTCTTTCTCAAGTTTTGGATTTTCTTTTTGCTGCATTGCTAATTGGAGATTTGCAGAGCAATATTTTTCATGAAGAGCATACATTTTCTACTCTGAAAATTGTTGCATTCTTCAAATCTAGGTGAAAAAACCTAAAATGAAGATGTTTCTGTCTTTTGTAGAATCCTTAATAGATAGGAATCAATTGTAAACTAAGCTTAGCAAACTCTATTCCACACCCGCCATTTTGTTGCCATTGGGGTTTTTGAATGACCTACATTATATCATTACTCTGAAAGCAAAAGTTGGTATACATGCTCTGTTGGTAAATTTTCTAATAATTTTCATTTGGTGAAATTGATATAATCTGGTATGATACAAAGGTTTTTAAAAGTTTATTTTCAATGATTTGTTAACAGTATTAAATGAATTCATCACATACACCTAAAACTTGACCAATTAATGAAATATATTGGAAAGATTAATAATCTGGCATCTCTGAAAACATTATTACTTAAATATTTACCCAACATTTATTTAAAACAAAGACCAAGCAATGCAGAGGGCAGGGTAGAACAGGAGAACAGGTGTCTGTACTCTCTTATAATGTGTTATCCCTAAGAATTCCACGTTTGCCCTAAAGTTGCATGTCCCACACAACAGTGTCTTGGCTGGTCTTTGCTGGTCACACCACCTTAATTAGTAGGCTCCCAACATGCCCAAGCTTTTAGAACAAAGCTTTCCTCCCATTTACATGTATTGTGCAGAGGAAACTAAGCAATGGAGCTCGTGAAAAAGTCTCTAGCATTGCCTGACACATAAGAAGCAGCTCTGAGATGTGTTCTGATAAACAGGATTTTCTACATTTCCCGCACATAACATTTAGCATTCCAAAGAAACATTGGTACCATCTGTAAATTGGCATTCCAGGAGCATGCCCAGCTGACCCACTGTCTGGCCCTCATCTGCCTGGATTTTATTGTAAAGAAGCAAAAGATAAGATTTGTCATATATGTAGGTGACGTGAGTTTATAATAAGTTAGAAATGATAATGAAAATCTTATAAGTAATGTTACCTAATTTTACAGAATAAGTAAGTTTTTTCTTCATTTTAAATTGAAAAATATTTAACGAATTGTCCAAACTTTCATAGGTATTTATAAATATAGAAATGAAGTTGAAACCTAAATATGTCTGAATTCATAGCTCACTGTCTAAAAATGGACAGTCTACGGAATCTCACTAACTTTAAGAAATGGCAGATATTGTAATCCAAATCTTGCTGAAAAGAAAAGCCTTAGATAAATTCGTTTGGAGAAAAACACCATTTCTCAAAATATAGAACTGGTTTTTGGCTAAAAACTCAGTAGAGCCACCCAGTATATTCAGGTATCTAAAGATGCAACTTAATCTCCACTCAATTTATGTTGAAAAGTTCACCAGTTATGCTATTTTTTATATGCCTGAAGTCAATATTTGCTGAAAACTGCATTAAAATTATTTAGACTTAAAAAATGGTTCAACCATTATCTTTTGCCTCGACTTATCCATTCAAACATTAGATAAGGCAGATCTCAAATTGTTTACTGAGGAAAATCTTGAATGTGACCACAGGGCATCTTATCTCATAACTTGTTATTTATTAGAATATCATTTAATAAATTCTTACATGTCTGGAACTATGCTAGATTATGAGTGTTTGTCGGTAAATAAAATATTTTTATTCTCCACGGGAAGTATATATTAGAGAAGAGAGGGGATGATACATGAGTAACAAATTAATATGAGTTATGCTTGTGATGAACAAGATGAAGAAAATAAAATATATTAGTTATTTAGAATAACAAAGAAGAGAAACAAAACTGTAAAGTTGGTCAGGTCAGGGAACCTGAGAAAGTTACCTTTAGGCCACCACTGAAGGATGAAAAAAAGTCACCTCTACCAAGAACTGTGAGAAGAACATTCCAGGTGGAAGTAACAACCTTTGGATGATCCCAAGATGGGAAACCTTTCTAGCAAGTGAAATAATCCCAGTGTGACTGAAGTAGGGTGGACAAACAAAAAGAAACATGTGATGAGGTTGTCTAATGGCCAAATCATGTGAAGCCTTATAAAATATGTGCTTACTCAATAAATATATGTTTTTAGAATATCTGTTGAAAGCCGACATTCTTGAAATTAGTCCTGTGAAAAATAACAATGGTTATAGCCAAGTTGATGACCATGAAGTGTAGAGAACTGGATACTTTTGAGATACACCGAGGATGTAAAAAATACGACTTACTGAACACGTGGGTGTAAGCAACAGAGAAAAAAAATGTGAATACACATTGAATCCCTGATGAAGCAACAGAGTGAATGGTGCTATAATTTACTGGAAGGGAGCAGGATTTGAAGAGATAGCTGAGGAGAGAAATCAAGATTTACTTTGGGGACATGTTGAGTTTGATGTCACTATTTCAATGTGACACTTCAAAGAAGACATCACTAATTAGACTGCTGGATACACAAAAGAGGCCTGTACTAGTGTATCCTATCTGGCAATTTTAACATTTAGATGTTATACATGCGGGAGTTGTGTGTGGTCTTGTTTTTAGGCAAACATGTTCATTGGGCTTTGACACTTTGTTAAGATGCTGTCATCCTAATTACCAGGATTCATTATAGCAGTCTTGACTGGCCGTGTAGACTATCTGCATTACTAATAATTACAGTGTGCAATCCTGAACATATTGTTACTTAACAATTACCAAAATATTGATTGTGAAAAATATTTTTGAAAATAATTTAGAAAACTTGAAAAATCTTCCAGTTTTTGGAAGCCCAAGAAACCATGTAAATCAGTCTCCTGGATGGAACCAAGATTGTATAGCTGCTGCATAATTTAAATGTATTTAATGTTGGTAGAAAAACAGTATTTTGACTGGATGTGTTTCTATTATAAGACATAATATTTTTTCTATTTCTATTTTTATTTTTGGAGAGAGGGTCTCACTCTTTCCCCCAGGCTGGAGTGCAGTGGCATGATCTTTGCTCACTGCGACCTCCACCTCCTTGGTTCAAGTGATTCTCATGCCTCAGCCTCCTGAGTAGCTGGGATTACAGGTGTCTGCCACCACGCCCAGCTAATTTTTGGTATTTTTAGTAGAGAGAGGGTTTCACTATGTTGGCCAGGCTGGTCTCGAACTCCTGGCCTCAAGTGCTCTGCCTGCCTTGGCCTCCCAAAGTGCTGGGATTACAGGCATGAGCCACTGCACCCAGCCTATTTTCTCTATGTTTAAATTTGATTTTTAAACTTAGTTTCAGGGAGTACATGTGCATGCTTGTTGTGTGGATATACTGTGTGATGCTGTGGGCTTCTAATGATCCCTTGACCCCAGTAGCAAACATGAAACCCAGCAGGTAGTTTTTCATCCCTTGCCCCTCTCAATTCCTCCCAACTTTTAGAGTCCCCAGTGTCCATTATTACCATTTTTGTGTCCATGCATACCCAGTGTTTAGCTCCCACTTATAACTGAGAACATACAGTTTGGTTTCCTGTTCCTGCATTAATTCGCTTATGATAATGGCCTCCAGATGCATCCATGTTGCTGCAAAGGACATGATTTTGTTCTTTTTTTTATAGTTGTGTAATATTCCATGGTGTGTAAGTACCACATTTTCTTTATTCAGTCCTCTCTCTGTAGGTGCCTTGGTTGATTCCATGTCTTTGCTACTGCGAATAGTGCTGTGATGAAATATGAGTGCAGGTGTGTTTTTCAAAAGACAATTTCTTTTACTTTGGATATATACCCAGTAATGGAATTGCTGGGTTGAATGGTAATTCTGTTATTAGCCTTTAAGAAATCTCCAAACTACTTGTTTTCTGCAGGGACTGAACACATTTAAATTTCCATCAGCAGTATATGAGTTCACTTTTCTCCACAACCTCACCAATATCTGTTATTTTTTGACTTTTCAGTAATAGCCACTCTGACTGATGAGAGATGGTATCTCATTGTGGTTTTGATTTGGCTCTCTCTGATGATTAGTGATGTTGAATATTTTTTTCATGGTTTTTGACTACTCATGTCTCCTTTGGAGAAGTATATGTTCCTGTCCTTTTCCCACTTTTTAATGAGGTTATTTGATCATTTTCTTGTTGATCTGTTTAAATTCCTTATAACATCATGTTAAAATATTCCTTATAACATTTTATAAGGAACTTAAACATATCAAGATGCATAGTTTGAAAATATATTTGGATGCATAGTTTGCAAATAATTTCTCCCATTCTTTAGGTAGATGGTTTACTCTGTTGATAGTTTCTTTTCCTATGCAAAAGCTCCTTAGTTTAATTGGGTCTCATTTTTCTACATGGATTTTGCTGCATTTGCTTTGGGAATCTTCATCATAACTTCTTTGCCTTGGCCAATGACTGGAAGAGGATTTTGTAGGTTTTTTTTTCCATGATTTTTATAGTTTGAGATCTTACATTTAAGTCTTTAATAATCTTGAGTACATTTTTGCATATGGTGACAGGTAGGGGTCTAATTTTATTCTTCTCCATATAGTTAACCTGCTATCCCAGCACCATTGATTAAATAGGATTATCTTTCTCCATTGCTTATTTTTGTTGACTTTGGCAAAAATCAGTTTGTTGTAGGCGTTCAGCTTTATTTCAATGGTCTTTTTTCTGCTCCATTGGTATATGTCTATTTTTGTACCAATACTATGATGTTTTGGTTACTGTAGCTTTGCAGTATAATTTGAAGTCAGGTAATGTGATGCCTCTGGCTTTATTCTTTTTGCTTGGGATTGCCTTGGTTATATGAGCTTTTTGGGGGGTTCCATATGAATTTTAGAATAGTTTTTTCTAATTCTGTGAAAAATGATGTTGGTAATTTATGGGAATAGCATTGAATCTGTAGATTGCTTTAGAGAGTATAAACATTTTAATTATATTGATTCCTTCACAACATGAAGATGGAATTGCTTTTCTTTTTTTTTTTTTTTTTTTTGTTTGGGTCATGTATACATTTTTTCAGTGGTGTTTTATAGCTCTCCTCAGAAATCTCATCTTTTTGGTTAGATGTATTCCTACGCATTTTATTTTTTATTTTCTGTGGCTATTGTAAATGAGATCATGTTCTTGATTTGGTTCTCAGACTGAATGTTATTGGTGTATAGAAATGCTACTGATCTTTGCACTTTGATATCTTATCCTGATACTTTGCTGAAGTCTTTTATCAGGTCTAGGAGTCTTTTGACAGCATTTTAAGTGTGCTGTAGGTATAGAAACACATTGCCATCAAAGAAAGGTAATTTCACTTCCTCCTTTCCTGTTTGGATACCTTTTATTTCTTTCACTTGTCTGATCGCTCTGGCTAGAAATATATGTTATTTTAACTAACATACTCAAGTATCACAACAGAATTTAGCATGCTTATTTTTTGAAAGATTGACCAATATAATAGGTAGTAAGGGGTAAATATTTGAAAAAACAGCCCAATATGCATCTCAAATAACAAAATTGAAAGTGAAGAGAAATAAATATTCAATTTAATGAAAATTTGAGGCCACGCATCTGCATATTTATCCTAATCTGGCAAGAGTAGCCTTCAAGTAACCTGTTTATTGGCCATCACTCACCCTCCATTCTTTTTTTTTTGGAGAGGAGTTTTGTTCTTGTTGCCGAAGCTGGAGTACAATGGTGTGATCTTGGCTCACTACAACCTCTGCCTCCCCATTCAAGCAATCCTCCTGCCTCAGCCTACCAAGTAACTGGGATTACAGGCATGCACCTCCATGCCCAGCTAATTTTGTATTTTTAGTAGAGTCAGGGTTTCACCATGTTGGTCAGGCTGGTCTCAAACTCCTAATCTCAAGTGATGCACCTGCCTCGGCCTCCCAAAGTGTTGGAATTACAGGTGTGAGCCATCGCGCCCGGCCCCTCCATTCTTAATTCAAGGTGATATCCCAATACTCTGCAAACCATTTTCCAAACAAATCTTTTTCCCTACAAGTATAATCCCAGCATTTCATTTCCTTTTCTGTTAACCAGGCTAAACCTTTCCCCATATCAAATCACATGCTACATTTAACCTGTTAAAAAATCAAGATCGAATGTAAAATATAAACTTTTAAAGCCACTATGTAGACTTGATTTCAGACAAAGGCAAAAAAAAATTTTTATATCTCTACTAAATATTTGATATAAAATCTATTTATGTTTTTCTACAGTGTAAAAAGCAACTAAATATATTAATATCAAGGGTTAAATGTAGAAATTGATTCAAAGAATCTTAAATTTGTTAGGATATTTTATCTGTTTCTTAAAAGTTAAAGCTGTATTTACCACAGATTAAGAATGTCTTGTTTTTTTGTTGTTGTTGTTCTTGTTGTTGTTGCTTGTTTTTGTTTTTTACATTTGGCCCTAGTTAGGCCTGTTGAAAATAGTTAGAATACTCACTGATCCAATTGGATTAAATCAAAGTCAGTGACAATGATTGGTCAAAGACCAGATTACAATTTATTGAGCAGATATTCCTATTTCTATGGGCTTTCATTAAAAACATAAGACAAAGCAGACCCTTCAGAAACAGAAATATGTCTGACTGCATTTCCGTGGAGATCTATTACTAAGAACAGAGGTGGGGGAATGATGATGCCATGAGACAGAGATAAGGAATGGGCACTTGTGTTGTTCCGTTGTTGGATAGGCCTGTTTGTCGATCTCAAAATGCCTTGTTTTTTGTTCTTTGGCCTCAGCCATTATGTAGGCTCTAGTCAAGCCTTAATATTCTCTCTTTCTGATAATAGCTTTATTTCATTTGGATCATATCCTAGATGATAAATGTCACAGTCAGTGGTTAAACAGCATTGTAGGCAGAGCTGAGTGGCCTGCTTCCATGTGTAAAGAAAGGGTGAGAGGGGAAGAGGGGTAAAGCCCCCTGCAAGCAGACCAAGAGTCAGAAACCTGCTATAGGGAAAGATTTTACGCAGTGACAATCCAGTTGTCCCTATTTATTACTGAGTGCCTCTTTTTACAGAAAGAAACCTGTGTAATTTGTCTGGTTTCATTAGAAAAAGTGAAGCAATCAAATTAAAATTTAAAAATATAAAGGTAGTATCCACATAAATTTAGAAATAAACAATGTACACAATTTGTTTATCGAAATAATTATTGTAGTTACCACTTCTATTTCCCCCCATAATTTCTATTTGGTATTTTAAAATTGATTGTGAAAATTAATTGATTTTATATTTGGTGATATTTTATTAATTCTTAAATACATACATATATTTTAATATTTATCTTCAAAATGTTTAATATTCCTATTGTATTTATATATGGATATATTTATATCTTGCCATAATAATATATACAATTCAAGTATATTCCTTTATAGTTATATTATTTTCTAAAGTATAAGAAAATTGTGAATCAGAATCCCTTCTTAAGCAGAAGGAACTATGTTTTTATTTGAAGGTAGAATGATTTGGTATTTAAATGAGAACTTGGTAAACTCAAAGGGCTTTTGTTTTTTGTTTTGGTTGCTGTTCGTCATCTAAGCAGAGGTTAGATTCTTTGAATTTCACATTTAATTTCTCAAAAATAAGTTATTTTTGAATAGGTTTTTCCATTTCAAAGACTTCAAGAAAATAGAAGGCAGATAGAGGTATAGCAATGGTTCAAAAGGGAGCTGGTCATGATTAAAATATGTTACCTGCAGGAGAGATTAAACCACCCTGAAGACTGTAGTTCAAAACCTTTCACAAGTAATGAAAAGGAAAAAAAAAAGATTAAATATATATTGTTTTACTTAGAAGAACTAGAATCTGTATAAAATAACTAAATGCCTTTGTTGAATAACACTTTCTACAAAACACAGAAATAAAAGATCAATAGAAGAGTATTAGAAAACAGTTGCACTATGAACAATAATAACACTGAAATAATAAATTCAAACACAATGTAAGTTAGAGTGATATCTTTATGTCTGCTGTCTTAACAGCTAATACCTATTGTCTATGTTGTGATCTATCGATTATTCTATAATTTGCCCCTTTCTTGGCAAGGAGGTGTTGTGGAATCCAGAAGAAACAGAAACAAGTAATATATGTCATATATTTTCAACTTTCCAGAAGAAATTTCTTTGATTTGACTCCTAAGGTGAGTCTAAAAATCCACAGTACAGGCCTGAACAGAGGCAGAGAGTGAGTGTAAAACCCTCAGCTATTCTCCTGTAGGAGTCAGGGCCACAAACAATGTAAATGAACAATTAATTGAGGCTAGGCATGGTGGCTCACGCCTGTAATTCCAGCAGTTTGGAAGGCCGAGGCGGGCGGATCACGAGGTCAGGAGTTCGAGACCAGCCTGACCAACTGGTGAAACCCTGTCTCTACTAAAAATAAAAAAAATTAGCCGGGCGTGATGGTGTGCGCCTGTAATCCCAGCCACTCAGGAAACTGAGATAGGAGAAATGCTTGAATCTGGGAGGCGGAGGTTGCAGCGAGCAGAGATGGCGCCACTGCACTCCAGCTTGGGCGACAGAGCTACTAGACTCTGTCAAAAAAAAAAAAAGAACAATAAATTGAACTGGATAACCTGATTTTGTGCCTGTAATTTATCCACCTATAAGAAATACCTAACTGAATACAGAAGTATTCAGCAGGCTTACTTCTCCTGGAGACACAACGAGGAAGGTGGGCTCTTAAGTTAAAATTGTGTGACATGGGAAATAGGTGTGAGACTGCAAGGGTGCATTTAAGGAAAAAAAATTCTCAGTACAGTTCACCCTCATTATTCATGAATTCCTCATTTGCAAATTTGCTTATCTGTAAAATTTATCTGTAACCCCCAAATCAATATTTTTGGTGCTTTAGCAGCAATTCACAGACGTACAAAGTGACAAAAAGTTTGAGTCACTCAAGATGCACATTGCCAATGAACAAAGTGACTTTCTATCTTCTTGTTTCAGCTCTTATACTCTAAACAACTGTCTTTTTCGCGATCTGTCTAGTGCTATATTTCTCACACTTCTGCGCTTAATGTTGATTATTTCAATGTTAAAACTTCCCCCAAGCATAGTGTTGAAGGGCTGTCTCCTACTCCTAATCTCCAGAACTGGCTATAAGGTGCCTGATGGAAACGTGTGATATATAACCTTTGTTAGGGGTGTGGTGTGTTACAGTGCTGTTGGCTGTCAATTGAATGTTAATGAATCAACAACATATATTCAGAAAGTTGTCTTTAAACAGAAACAAACATAAAGCAATGTTATTTATTGATCAATTGATGAAAATCAGTAATCAAATGCTTGCAGGAAACCTACCCCTTTATTTTTCCTCAAAGCAGTGGTTCAACTATTGTTAATACAGTGTTTGTAGCAACGTTATAAAACGTAATTCCCATGAATAACATGAATCAACTGTATATGGGCGTGTTAATCTGCTAGGGTTGATATAACAAAATATCCCAGACTGGGTGCCTTCAACAACAAGAAATTTATTTTCTGACAGTTCTGAATTTTAGAAATCCAAGATCAAGGAGTCAGCAGGTTTGGTTTCTCCTGAAGCCTCTGTCACTTGAGGATCCCCCCCTCCGCCTTTTTTTTTTTGAGACAGAGTCTCGCTCTGTCACCCAGGCTGGAGTGCAGTGGCATGATCTTGGCTCACTTCAGCCTCCACCTCTGGGGCTCAAGTGATTCTCCTGCCTCAGCCTCCTGAGTAGCTAGGATTACAGGCACATGCCACCATGCCTGGCTAATTTTTGTATTTTTAATAGAGACAGGATTTCACCATGTTGGCCAGGCTGGTCTCGAACTCCTGACCTCCGCCAGCCTCGGGCTCCCAAAGTGCTGGGATCATAGACGTGAGCCACCATGCCCAACAGTGGGGATCCCTTCTTGTTGTGTCCTTACATGGTTTTTCCTCTGTGTGAATGTACCTCTCTCTGTGTGTTGAGATGCCCTCTTCTTAGAAAGACACCAGATTGGATTAGGGCCCACCCTAAAGGCTTCATTTAAACTTAATTACCCCCTTTAAAGCCCTGTCTCCAAACGCAGTCACCTTCTGAGGTACTGGGGGTTAGGGATTCAAATTATGAATTTGGGGAGGTCATGACTTAACCCATAACAACGAGCATCCAGCAGCATTAATTATAAACACAGGTTTTTGTGGGGTTTTTTTTTTCTGCTTTAGAAAGTCTGTCAATATCCTCTTACAGGTATATTATTATTTCAAATAATATTTTATTAAAAAGCTTCTATTCTGCATAAAAGATAGTAAGAAATGTGTATTGCATAGTCAGTAAATATTAAATTATATTTGGGAAGGTTTCTGCTATGGCTTTCCTGCTTTATATTCAGTTCTCAGTATTTTCCTTTTGTTTTTGAACATTTATAGTACATATTTAATTCTTTGAGGATTTTAAATTCTGAACCTAATTGGAAATATTCCTGTGAAGACATGTATCGATACATGGTACAAGAGGTGATTTTGAATATACAGTCTCAGTTAATTAACCCTCCACATCCAGTGAAGTACATTTAATAAATCATAAAGTGTCAGATAAAATCACATGAATGGTGTGACTTAGACAGTTTTAGTGAGGTCTAACAGTGCAAGAGGTGCCTCTGTGAATGATCGTGATCTCTCTAGAGTTTTCGGAGATATTTTACCAATTTGTTACTTAGTTTTTAATCTCCACTTGACCAAACATGATCAGTTGAGCAGGGAACTATGTAGCCTTTCCTGATTCATTTATTTAGAAGCAGCATATAAATGTATTGCACAACATGTTTCCCTGTGATGTGACCAATTGTTTCCAGACCTACTTTTATTCCTAGACCCATTTCTGACACACCATTCAGTTAATCACCAACTAAACACGCTGTTCCCTAATGCAAATTGCAGTATCCCCAAACATTCTATCAGTGGTTAGGAAGATGGTCTTTTCAGAAGGTGAGCACACACATTCATGCTATGCCCTAGGGATCTTTGTAGACATCTTGCTTTTTCTGCTAATGAATAGTATCTGCAGTGCTTTAAGAGTTTTCTCCTTTCATTTTTTTTTTATCAGTTCGATGATCTTTTTTTGTTAGTTTTTACCAATTCAATCTATCTTTCTCTTTTTAAGAATTAGTGCCAACTAGAATTCTACAAAATTTGATTGCTGACAATCCCCACTGAGATATACTGCCACTTTATACTAGGATATATCCATGATGTAAAAGTCAACTTTTTTTATCTCTTTAATCTCACCAACAATCCATAATATGTTAAGCCAAGTTCAAATCTTATACAAAAATTTACACTATAGGAATCAACTAAGAAATACGAATGTATCTCTCTGTATTTTGATATTAATATATAAAAACACTGTCAAGTTAATTCTATAAGTGTTTCATCATAATTATATAATTATTTACCCAATGCCTTTTCTATCTTGTGATAAGTAGAGTGGCATTCACGAGTTAGCAGCTAACACAGGGAAAAAAATAAATCAAAATAAAATTCAGAATTTGGTTAGACATGGTATTTATCTTGTTAAATGGTAATATCAATTTTATAAAGGCATGAGTTAAATATATAGAATAATTTAAGTATCATAAATAGTCAATGGCCTAAGTGATAATCCAGTTTAAGTTAACTTTAATTGACGTTACAAGTAAGTTTATATAGTTTCCTTTACATTGTGGTCAAATAGTTTGCCTGAGATCCTAGTTTACATATTCAGTATTTAGTTCTGTTAAGAAATTTATTTTTAAATAACATAATAAAAATGAAATAAATATTTTAGGATGAATATAAAAAGTGACATTGGTTCCCCTCTGCCCCCTGCCAGTGATTCAGATACACATAAATCCGATTATTTTGGCTGCCCTGAGGTTAAAAGGAAGACTTTGAATAACTAGAGTAATTTCTTTGCTTCAGAAAACACACCTTTCCTCTTTTTAATACTTAAATTATTCTATGCCTTTAACCTTTAAAGCCTTATAAAGTCAAATGATCTCAGGTTCTAAGACTCTATGATGTTATAAATTCACAGGAAAGGTTTGTCACTGTTCAGTGCTACAGAAACTTTTGGCATTGGTATAGAAGGTTAAATAAGTTTTCTTTGGGAGCTTAGAGGTGCTGTATTTTGACATTCAGGGTCTTTATCAAGTGTGATATCAAATGACTATTAATGCTTCCACGACATTCAATATAAGAAGAAATCAGGACACACTTTCTAATTTCACTATATTTGAACTATTTATTTAAATACACTATCATTTTATCATTTTAAAAATATTTGCTCAAGATCCTGATTGCTTTTGTCAATATCCCATTTTATTTTACTTGAGATAAAACAATTATATTGTTTACATAGATTTAGCAATGCAGTTTTCTCCATGTAAAATTAGGGTAATAATAGTCATTAACTCATGATGTTGTAAAATTTAAATGGCAAACTACAATCAAAACCTCTGAGAACAGTGCCTAGCACACAGAAAGTACTATGTAAGGATGACTTTTATTATCATCATCATCATTTTCATTAATATCTTAGTATTATTCTTTATTATTATTCTTTGTGTGTTTATGAATATAAACACACAAAATGAAGATGGAAAAATTGAATGTGCATCTAATTTCTTAGCTGTGATATCCACATCATATTTACCCTTTCCCCTTCCCCATCACTGTCTGCCTTCCTGAAATTGTTCTTATTTGTTATCTAATGGGGTTAAAATCAGAAAAAAAATTTGAGACAAACTGTGAGATTCCTTTATGTGTGTTTATTGTTCTTATATTTCCTCTGAGCTGCGTTTGTCTGGAAGACATCTAAATATCCAGATTTTAAGAAAACCCAATCCATCACAGTTCTTGAGATGGACTCTCTTGTGTCTACCACTCACATATATATTTTGATGAGATCAATACCTACTCCTTTTGACAATTACAAATTCCAGAAATGTCTGAAGATGCATGGAAATAAGTAAATTGGAAACTGTCAAACTTAACCAACAAGTCCATCAAATTTATAGTAACATTTCTTTAAATTACCAATGGGATTTCTTTTCTTGCTGGTGATACACCTTTTCTTTTAATACCCTCAGTTATTTCTCTAAACAATATAATATAGTCATTTGGCTGTTTATTGACTCATTTATTTATTTACTTATTTATTAAACAAATACTAGTTAAGGTCAGGTGCCGAGGATAAAGTGATATGCAAGATAATATATGGTGCTTGCTTTCATCGTGTCTCAGTCCATTCATGATGCTATAACAAAATATCATAGGCCAGGTGGCTTATAAACAACAGAAACTTAACTGCTCACAGTTCTGAAGACTGCGAAGTCCCAGATAAAGGGAATAGAATATTTGGTGTCTAGTGAGGGCCCACTTTCTGGTTCACTGTGTCCTCACATTTTGGAAGAGGAAACAGAGCTTTCTGGAGTCTCTTATAAGGTCATGAATCCCATTCACAAGGGCTCCACCCTTCTAATCTAATCCTCCACCTTCAAATACAATCACATTGAGGATTAGGGTTCAAAATATGAATTTTGAGAAGACATAAACATTTCTTAGCATAGGACTTACCTTATGTGGAAGAACTCAAAATAAGGGCAGAAATAAATGTAAAATTAAAAAATAATATTGTAAAAATAACTTCCACAAAATCAGTTGGTTCTCATTACCCACACCTCCAGAGAGCAGCTGTTAAAATTTGCTAGTGCACCATGAACACGACATAGCACTTTTTCAACACAAAAATAACTCCGTGTCAAGGGAAGCATCCCATGCAATATTTTAATGAATTGGCTTTCTAATTTACTAATGCTCTCTTATATACTCATGAGATAAACTTCCTTTTTTTGCTTCATATTTCACTATCGTTTTCTGAGTTGCATTTAGCTGCCCTTCATTGCATGTTCTATGAGATGACTCTCTCAGTTCAACCTTCTGTGTGATAGCTGTTGGTATAAGAGCATTCATTTATATAAATATATGCATATGGTGTGCAGACACGCACACATATATTGTTATAAATATATATAAAATTGATATAAATTCAGTTGCGCATACTGTAAGTTTTTGCAGACAATAATATAGGATCTAACAAACTAGTTGAAAAATAGTGACCTAGGTTTTTTTGTGGTTTTGTGTGTGTGTGTGTGTGTTTTTTTTTGTTTTTTTATTTTTATTTTTTTTTTTTTGAGACGGAGTCTTGCTCTGTGTTCAAGGCTCCAGTGCTGTGGCGCGATCTCGGCTCACTGCAAGCTCCGCCTCCCGGGCTCACGCCATTCTCCCGCCTCAGCCTCTCGAGTAGCTGGGACTATGGCGCCCGCCACCACGCCCGGCTAATTTTTGGAATTTTTAGTAGAGACGGGGTTTCACCACGTTAGCCAGGATGGTCTCCATCTCCTGACCTTGTGATCCGCCAGCCTCGGCCTCCCAAAGTGCTGGTATTACAGGTATGAGCCACAGCGCCTGGCCTATAGTGACCTAGGTTTTTGCCTCCCTTTACCTACCATGCTGATATTCTCCTTTCTCCGTTAAGCTTTTTCAACGGCATAGCTATTGTCACTAACATTGTATGATTACTAATTATTATTTCTTAATGCATCATAGTTAGGCTTCTGCCTACTTCTAGAACCTGTCTTAACTCTGAAATTTTGATTTCGAAACATTGTTGTATTCTCACATTTTCCTGTGCCAGTGAATAGACTCATTCAAGTATTCCTGTGAGAACTCATTGAGATGTTGAAACCATTGAGCAGCCAGTATTTTAACAATCCAGAAAATGCCTTCAGTTTTACTTAATACTTATTTTACCTCAAGATCTCCTAGTTTTTTAATAAAACACACCAGCATACATACATGTACAACCCATCAAAAATTCCCATCAATTCTATCTCCAAAATATCTCTGGTGGCAGAAATAATATTATGTGTTCACCAAACGTTTTCATTCTTCTCAGAATAAACAGAAAACCTATATTTCCCAGGTACTTACTCCACTGCAGTCATATGTGACCATAAGACTGGAGGTAATGAATGAGTTATCACTCTATTTGTTCACAGGAGGTCTGGTTGTTAAAATGTCTGTAACCTCCCTCACCTGTCTGTCTTGCTCTCTCACTCACCATGTGACATGCCTGCTCGCTCTTTGCCCTTTGCCATGAGAAAAAGTTCTCGAGACCCTCCCGAGAGGCAGATCCTGGCACCATGCTTCTTGTGCACGGCCTATAGAGCCATGAGCCAAATAAACCTTCTTTTTTTTTTCTTTTTTTTTTGAGATGGAGTCTCCCTCTGTTGCCCAGGCTGGAGTCCAGTGGTGTAATCTCAGCTCACTGCAACCTCTGCCTCCTGGTTCAAGCGATTCTCCTGCCTTAGCCTCCCAGGTAGCCTCCCAAGTGTGGTGCCCGCCACCACACTCAGCTAATTTTTGTATTTTTAGTAGGGACGGGGTTTCACTATGTTGGCCAGGCTGGTCTCGAACTCCTGACCTCAGGTGATCTGCATGCCTTGGCCTCCCAAAGTGCTGGGATTACAGGCGTGAGCCACCACACCCTTCCCCTAAACCTATTTTCTTTAAAAATTACTGAGCCTCGGGGATTCCTTTGTAGTGGTGCAAGTGGACTAATCAAATATTATACATATCAAAACATCACTATGTACCCCAATAATATGTATGAATATTATTTGTCAATTAAAAAATAAACTTTACATTTCAAGTGGGATAAAACCCCAACTCTTTTTCATGAGCTAATTCATTCAGCATGTAGCCATATGCAGAAGATTAAAACTGGACCCTTTCCTTACATCATATACAAAAATTAACTCAGGATGTATTCAAGACTTACATATAAAACCCAAAACTATAAAAACCCTGGAAGACAATCTAGAAAATACCATCCAGGACAAAGGAACGGACACATGGAGGGAAACAACAGACACTGGGGCCTATTGGAGGATAGAGGGTGAGAGGAAGCAGAGGATGAAGAAAAATAGGCCGGGTGTGGTGGCTCACGTCTGTAATCCTAGCACTTTGGGAGGCTGAGGTGGGGAATCACGAGGTCAGGAGATCGAGACCATCCTGGCTAACACGGTGAAACCCCATCTCTACTAAAAGTACAAAAAATAAGCCGGGCGTGGTGGCATGCGCCTGTAGTCCCAGCTACACGAGAGGCTGAGGCAGGAGAATCGCTTGAACCCGGGAGGCGGAGGTTGCAGTGAGTCAAGATGGCGCCATTGCACTCCAGCCTGGGCTACACAGTGAGACTCCATCTCAAAAAAAAAAACAAAGAAAAGAAAAATAACAAATGAGTACTGGGCTTAATACCTAGATGATGAAATAATCTATACAACAAAGTCCCATAACACAAGTTTACCTATATAACAAATCTGCACATGTACCCCTGAAAATTAAAAATAAAATAAATTAAGAAAGTTTGAAACTCTACTTTAAAAAAAGTAATGAAATGTACTAATTAATAATACAATTCTTACATTGTGACACCTGACATTTAGTTCCATGACTTTTTTCTGGTTCTAAATGTTTTAATTATAAAAAGATCACCAGTCCCATCAATTATGCTCCTGTGTCTTTTGAATAGTTCTTGTTGATCTGTGGGCATTTATTGTTCTTACTCTGTGACTCATAGCAAAGATCATTTTCTTGTCCCTTTGATGTTTCAGATACATTTACATTTATATAAATCCACAAAATACCAGGAATAACTACAGGAAGAGACACTTCTCTGGAAAAGTATTTCAGATGGTGACATTGTAAAAAATGCTAATATAAAAATCATTGTTAAAAAAAGCTAATATACAAATTAATCCAGTTGAAGATGGAGCTTCATTCATCTCCAGTCTTAGACATATACATAGAGGCAACAAAATGCCTGGCCCAGCTGAAGCCATCCAAGTTCAAATACACAACGAATGAATTTCACAACAAGTGAAAGGTCATTTCTTTAATACATGTTTTCTTGGAAAGCAAACAGATGTCATTCTTCCCACCCTGTATAATTAAACAGTTTAACTGGAAAAAAAAAATTCAGCATGGTATAGTCCAATGCCCCAGTCACATTGAACTATCTTCAGGTTCTCAAGCATGTCAGGTTCTTTCTAACTTAGAGAAAAATTTTAAAACTTTTATTTGAAGTTCAGGAGTACATGTGCAGGTTTGTTATACAGGTAAACTTGTGTCATGGGGTTTTGTTGTACGGATTATTTCATCACCCAGGTATTAAGCCTAATACCCATTAGTTATTTTTTCCTGATTCTCTCACTCCTCCCAGTCTCCATCCTGTGAGAGTCTCCAGTGCCAGTTGTTCCCCTCTATGTGTTCGTGTGTTCTCATCAGTTAGCTCCCACTGATAAAGGAGAACATATGGTATTTGATTTTCTGTTCCTGTGATAGTTTGCTAAGGATGATTGCCTCCAGCTCAATCTATGTCCCTGCAAAGGGCATGATCTCATTCTTTTTTATGGCTACATAGTATTCCATGGTGTATATGTACCACATTTTCCTTATCCAGTCTACATTGATGGGAATTTTGGTTGATTCCATGTCTTTGCTATTGTGAATAGTACTGCCATTAATGTACTTATGCATATGTCTTCATGATAGAATGATTTAAATTCCTTTGGGTATATACTCAGTGATGGGATTGCTGAGTTGAATGGCAGTTCTGTGTTTAGCTCTTTGAGGAATCACCAGAGGAGTTCTTCCTTGAGGAATAACTATTGTTTTCCACAATGGTTAAACTAATTTACATTCCCACCAACAGTGTATAAGCATTTGTTTTTCTCTGCAACTTCACCAGAATTTGTTGTTTTTTGACTTTTTAATAACAGCCATTCTGACTGCTGTGAGATATTATCTTATTGGTTTTAATTTGCATTTCTCTAATGATCAGTGATGTTAAACTTTTTTTCATATGCTTGTTGGGTGCATGTATGTCTTCTTTTGAAAAGTATCTCTTCTTGTCTTTTGCCCATTTCTTAATGGCATTTTTTTATTGTAAATTTGTTCAAGTTGCTTATAGATGCTGGATATTAGACCTTTGTCAGATGTATAGTTTGCGAATATTTTCTCCCATCCTGTAGGTTGTCTGTTTTCCCTGTTGATACTTTCTTTTGCTGGGCAGAAGCTCTTTAGTTTAATTACATCCCATTTTTCAATTTTTGCTTTTATTGTAATTGCTTTTCGCATCTTTATCATGAAATCTTTGTCAGTTCCTATGTCCAAAATGGTATTGCCTAAGTTGTCTTCCAGGAATTTTATAATTTGGGTTTTTTCATTTAAGTCTTTAATCCATCTTGAGTTAATTTTTGTATACGGTGTAAGGAAGCTGTTCATCCAGTTTCAGTTTTCTGCATATAGCTAGCCAGTTATCCCAGCATCATTTATTGAATAGGGAGTCCTTTCCCCATTGCTTGTTTTTGTCAGCTTTGTCAAGGGACAGATAATTGTAGGTGTATGGTCTTATTTCTGGGCCCTCTATTCTGTTCCATTAATCTATTTGTTTCTTTTTGTACCAGTGCCATGCTGTATTGGTTACTGTAGCCTTATAGTATAGTTTGAAGTCCAGTAGCATGATGCCTCCAGCTTTGTTAGATTTGCTTAGAATTGCCTTTGCTATAGAGGTCCTTTTTCCAATTACCACTTACCTAGCAAAAAGATCCCTTCCTTTCCCCCATATTTTACATTTTTAGTTTTTTATATTTAGGTCTCACCTGGGAGATCTTCTATGAGAACCTGACCTAGATTTTGTCCCCTTCTCTAATTTTCTTGGTTTCTTGTTCATTTAATCCATTCACTGCCTTTATTACCTTCATTAATTCTTTTTTTAAAAATATGTGTATCTGTTGTTCCACCTCTATATGCAGTTTATGGGGTCAGGCAGGAACCATATCTGTCTTCTTCACTATTGCATTCCCCGTGCCCAGAACAGTGACTGTACTAATCACTTTAAACATCACACTAAAAATACTCCAAAAACTGATTTGACAAAAGTCATAAACCAACCCTTAATCAACAAATAGGATGTTCATGTTTCAGCATTTTTTATATCTGAATTTCCTAGACATTCCTTTTTGAAATCCTTTTCATTTTGCTTATGTGACATCTCCCTATTCTAATTCTCTTTCTAGATTTTGGGTAGTTTCCTTCAGTTCTACTTTGTGTAGTCCTTGTCCATTGCATAATATATTATTTTAACTCCTGTGCTTTTCTTCTTATCTCCTAATCACAAAAGTTTATTTGCTACCAATATGTTTAACCTACCTAGTCCTATCTTTCTAAAAATGACCTGTGTGGAAGATATGAATGGTTTGCTCACTCAGAACCCACACCACTCAGTCACGTTTTCTTTGTCTGTTTTTTAAAAATTTACACACTGGGAAACCAAAATAGTCAATATCACAGTCTTTCTTGTATCTAGAGATGGACTGTTCGGCAGGATTTCTGATAATGATGTATAGTTAGAAATGCCTGAGGAAGGAGGTCCTCTATACACACACACACACACACACACACACACACACACACACACCCTAGGATTCTGGGGAAAAACACTCTACACATCCAGCGAGTTTGAAGGAAGATGGAAGAAGTGTGGGTTCTCAGGGGCAGTACTGGACACCCTGTTAACATTGAACTGCCAACCTCAACTTTGTATAATCAGACAAAATAAGCCTTTATCTGTTTAAGTCGTTCAAGTGAAAGTTTTCTGTTATTCACAGCTGAATGAAACGCTAACAGCCTCTCTTGTACAAACCAGTATATTCATTAGTCATGTGCATCTCAGGCCCAAGATATATAACACTGAAATCATTTTACATTTCTTATATTCTCAGATTTTCCATTTCCCTTTTTGATCTAGGTATCTTCATTACTGCTGCAGGGTCTTCTGGTATAGTTATTAATGGATTGCCTTTCTAGACTTGGAAAATTCCCTTACTCCCTATATTCAATTGGTAACTACATGCTCTTGGATATATCTATAATTAGTCCCTTTATTTCCACCCACAGCAGCACTCCCCTGCCTCAGGCTTTCCACATTCCTCCCATTTGCCATTGAATTTGACTCTTGTTTATCATAAGTCTTCATATATGCTCCATTCTAATTCGTCACCCACATAGCAGAAAAAGTAACTTTTTCTAACACAAAATTTTGATTGTATTTGAACACAGCTCTGTATCCTTCATTGTTGCGCAAACATTTTCAGAACACTTAAACGTGGCATTAAATAAATTTCATGATCTATATCCTAACTGTTTCTAGATTCCTTATTTGTCACTTTATCCCGTCTACTCTGTCCTTTTGCCATACATGTACAGCAACAACTTGCTTTTCCTAAAATCTGCCATGGGTGCCATGCCTCCATTACTTTTCTCATGTGTTTCTTTTTCCCCCACTGCTTTTGGCTGCCTTTACCCTGGCTTATAATCATAATTTATGGTGAATCCTTCAGGAACTAATACAACTCATAACTTCTCCATAATATATTTTGAACCCCCCTTCCTCCCCATGCATAGACATCATTGCTTTCCTCTCTGTGTCATCATGGTGCTGCTACCTGAAGTCATTATTTGTTTACTAGGCTCTTCCTCCTTCTTGTGTCAGTATTCAACCAGAGAAACAGAACTAATGTAAAATGTGTACCAAGGCATTGGATTACATGATTATGGAGGCTAGCTAGACAAACCGAAACCCATCAGGCAGGCTGTCAGGAAAGGCAGGCTGAAACTCTTGGTGTAAGCTGAAGCTGTTGTCCACAGGCAGAATTTCTCCTAATTCCAGAAAGTCTTAGTTCTGGAACGATCTTTCAACCCATCAAACCAGACTCGCCCAGATTATCTAGTATAGTCTCCCATACTTAGAGTTAATTCACAAAGGACTTCAATCTCATCTACAAGATATATTCCCAGAAAAACCCGGATTAATATTTCATTGAATAATTTGCTACAGTAACCTACACAAATGGACATATAAAATGCTCTCTCATACTTCCTCAGCTCAGTTAATTTAGTGAACTTTGCACTTTATTTCTCATCACTCCGTTCCTCAAGAATGGAAGCACTCAATCCCATCCCTCTGCAAAAGGGTGAGCCAGATGAAGCTCTTGCCTTATGCTACCAGGATGATAGCAGCAGCACCAATGCACACTTGTGAATGAAAATGTGGTGACACTGTCCAGCCTGGGACTGCAGTGAGAATGGATAATAGCATCTTAATGAAAGTTCCCACCTGGAACTTTTATTAGGTATTTAGATAGGGGTGGTTCATGAAATAATGGATCTCTTACATTAGAGAGCATAGAGATTGGGCACATTTTGATCTTAATAATAATATAATTAAAATTCACAAGGAATAGACTCTGGATTATCAGACACATAATATACACTTGATAAATGATTGCTAAACAAATATTCATTAATTCATTAATTTAATTGATCCACCAGAGGATATACACGCTATATCCTTTCCTTATTTCATCCAGAGAGAATAGGAAGGAAACTGAGGAAAAACACAGGTGCTCAGATAAAGAATATTGCTGGAGAGTTCGTAATTTAAAATTTAGTCACTCACTGGCTTGTTTGGAGTAAGAAGACTAGAAGGGCTATTTAGTATCAGAAAGCCTGATTCAAAGTAGTACAATGTTTTTTCAGTTTTTAAAAAACTTGAAAATGAAATTGATATCAGAATGTATTAGGCAGTTAATGTCATCCTCCAGTCCAATTATTTTTTGTTTTGGACATTGCTGGCTTTTATATTGTGGGTACTTCATTTTTCTATTCAGGTAAATAAGAGTTAATAGCTAGAGTGTGAATTTGGCCCCAATAGATAATTAGTATAATCTGTTATGTATGAAAGCTGGATTGGCAGGACTTTGATTTTAATAATGCCCATGATATCAAATCAACAATTTGTCATTATGGCTGCAAAATGCACAGATGGGCAAATACACATTCCTCATTTTGTAATTTATTTGTTTTTCCAAAAGAATCCACTGAGATTATTCTTTTTTATTTGAATATTCAGAATAACAATGAAAGCGACTGATTGAAATGCTGCATTTCAAACTGGTGTATCATTTTCTTACTTATCATTATAAAAGACTCTTTACCTCATATGTATTTTTCTATTTCTCTTTCATCCCACATTTGGGAATGGGTATAAAGACAGGGAAGGACTAAGACTATAATAATATAATCTTAAAACCAGAAAAAATATATATAGCCCCACTTTGATATAGTTCAAGGTACATTAGTGTATTTTTAGTACATAGTTTATAGGATAGGTTTATGTGTGTTTTGTATAATTAGTGACAATTGTAGTGCAAATATACAATTGTATAGGTACAGTGCATGCATACAATTTATCTTTAGAAATATATTTGAGATGTTTAGATGTTAAGAGGCTCCATATTGCTGTTTTAAAAGGTAGCAACTAGATAATAAATTGTTATCTTTAGCACATGTTGACTTTAATATATATCCAATCAAGGATATTAGCAGGTATATGAATGAAATGAAACTTTTGTTTTACAAAGTTTGTTTGGGGAACACTTACTAAAAAGAGAAGCTGGGAGAGGAGGCTATATTTCCAGGCAATTTAACTGTCCATGTAATAATAGGCTATAGCTATTGCAACCTTTGACTTGGAACTATCAATCTATGGATATGAGAGATCCTTCTATTAGCACATATTATAGAAAATATACATAATATACTCTCCACTAACAATTATGGATAATGTATATTAAAGGCTGTCTCCTTCTCTCTCTCTCTCTGTCTGCCTTTTTAATGTGTATATATATTGTTAAGAAAAGATCACGCCGGGCGCAGTGGCTCATGCCTGTAATCCCAGCACTTCGGGAGGCCGAGGAGGGTGGATCACGAGGTCAGGAGATCGAGACCATCCTGGCTAACACGGTGAAACCCCGTCTCTACTAAAAATACAAAAAATTAGCCCGGCTTCATGGCGGGCGCCTGTAGTCCCAGCTACTCGGAGAGGCTGAGGCAGGAGAATGGCGTGAACCTGGGAGGCGGAGCTTGCAGTGAGCCAAGATTGCGCCGCTAAACTCCGGCCTTGGCGACAGAGCGAGACTCCCTCTCAAAAAAAAAAAAAAAAAAAAAGAAAAAAAGAAAAGAAAAGATCATGAGGTACCCCCAAGGAAAAGCAAAGGAAAGCTTTTTTTTTTCTAAAAAAAAAAAAAAAAAGCAATTTGAAGATAAGGAGACACAACTTCTGTTGTTAATGGGAAAGTTCCTTTGGGAGAACAAAGAGTGGAACTGGCTTAAATAGTGACAGTTTCCACCCTAGTTCACAATCAGGCCAATATATGCAATTGAAGAATTCACACCCATCTATGTGTAGCTGCTGGGCCCAGTCAGAGGTGTCTGCTGCATACCCCTTTCAGGCAGCCGGTAGGCATAGTTTTCAGGCCGTGGTGTCTTAGCTCCAGCTACAGGAATCATCCCAGTTGCAGGCCAGGAAGGTTACAGAAACTGCCTTAGCTCTGAGGTGTCTGGAGCTGCCCTCTGCAGGAGAAACGGGGCATAACTACCCATCTCTCACCAAGGGCACTGTGATAGGTTCATTTCACAGCACTCTGGTGGGTGTCTGTATGTGAAAATACCTTAGTAAGTTTTGTTAAATAGTTACCGTTTTATGAAAACTTTTTGCTTCTTTCTGGTGTTTATATCACATTTAATAATGTAATGTCTTGGAATGAAAGAAGTCAAAAAAAAGATAACAAATATGTCTTTTAAACCACCACTTGCTGTCTAGACATGAACACATGCAAGTTACTTCTAATAGAAGAAATAGTTTAAAGGTAAAAATAGGTAAAAGGGTAGTCCATATTTATCCTATATTGCAAAAGTTCTTTTTGCTAGAAATTTTATAGTCTTTTATTTTAAATATTTGTAAATAAGACAATTTAGCTTAAGGTGAAGCTGATTTCCATTCACAATTCTAAATAAGGCAGAAATAGAAGCAAAGGATAAAGGAAGGGACAGAGAGAAAGTATTAAGGCAAGGAGAGGAAGAGAAGGACGGAAAGAGGATAAATGGAGTGTAGAGATAATGAGAGGGGGGAGGAATGAAGGAGGGAGGAAATCAAAGGGAAAGCGAAGGAGGGAGAGGACAGAAGATTGAGAGAGAATCTCAATCCTTTCCCAGTTTTCTTCTTCGGAGAACTTTCTGTGACTCACTTGTGAGAAACATTTCTCAAGCCCTCAAGCTCTTGTGGGCGCACCCTACATGTGATAATAAAGAGCTTTTGGGTTCCAGTGTGCTCTAATGATATCGTTTGTATAGTATGGATTGTTTTTCCTGAAACTTATAGTCTACCTCCGTATCACAACTAAGATAATGTTAGAGTAGAGAGACAATAAGTCATATCCTGAAGGCTAATTGCAGATCTACTGTATTATGTTGGAGGGCCCAGGAAACGAGATGGGTGTGAAGCCCTATGTCTAGATGGGGAGAACAGGACCCTTTCTTATAAAAATGTCTAACAGCTGGAAACACTATACAGCTTCTTGACTATGACTTCATAAGGCATGATTATACCAGATTAAGTGCTAAGAACCTCAAATACACTTCTTAGTTAATAGTTCCTAGTTTCAGGAACAATCTCTATTTCAGAATTCCATCAGAAGCAACTCTGCTTCGCTGAATAAAAGAAGTCAGGAAAAATAGTTGATCATATTATAAAATCGTTAGACATCTCTGTGCTTTATTCCAGATATATAAGCATGAATCAAAAGAAAGGTTAGGTCTTTTCTATTCATGGACTCATCTCCATTTAGTTCTCTAGAAAAATATAGGGCTTAGGAGAATCTTTTTAAAAGCAATCTTTTAAAATACACGACATGCTTCTGCCTTTTAGTTCTGAAATGCAAATACACAGTGTGGTGCAAGAAGTTTTGGTACGCCTTCTTATCTTCAAATCATGGTGCTGAGGTTAAGAAAAAGGGTGATGCCCCCTCTAGATAGTTCATCCTTTCTACCGCACGGATTCACATCTACTCGCATATTTGCAGAGCACCTCCTCCACAGTTCCTGTGAACTTGTCTTCTAGAGGAAGAAATTAGAAGGAAGTTAGTAAGATGCTATGCAACTCCCAGCTCTGCAGTTGATTTTAGGGCTACAAGTGATACTCACCTCCCTCTTCCACTAACCTTTCTCAATTTGTGTTACCCACAGCTATCAATCTATCTGGCTATTTTTTTGTATTTTTACTAGAGACAGGGTTTCACTATGTTGGCCAGCCTGGTCTCAAACTCCTGACTTTGTGATTCACCTTCCTTGGCCTCCCAAAGGGCTGGGATTACAGGCATGAGCCACCATGCCTGGCCGACATTGATCTTTACGTAGGGGCAATTACTCTAAATAAATGATTCCTGGATTGTTTCCATTTATGTCATACAATTTGTTATTTAAGTAAATTTCTTGCTTGAGATAACAAGTGATATTACTTTCCTCAAGATAACACAGAAGTCAAGGCAAAAGAGAAGTAGCAATTTCAAGAGGCTTGAGAAAAAAAGTATAAACTAAGGAATTTGTATTTAGATGAGTTTTAGATATATAAGCCTTCAGAATATAGTTTTGAATATGAATTAACTCAGGAAATAATGCATATACATGTGCTTCTGGAAGAATCTACTGGAGGATGAAGGTAATCAATCAAAAGGAAACCGGGGAAGTTATAGCAAAAGGCTGATGTAAACCTTAAATATATTTAATTGTAATACCAAGCTGAAGATAAGGATATGCGTGAAGAAAAGTATGAAAACATTTTATGTTTGACAACGCAGAAATAGTGCATTATTACCAAAAAAGGAGTACACGGAGAAAAAGGAAAAAGTATATTGGCGTCATTGACTGTGTCGTAGAGAATAAGTAAGAATTAAAATCACCATTCAAAACTGACAGACTCCATTGTAAAATGTTAAGCAAGAAAAAATGTCTCTATCAAACTTGTAAATGCAAAGTAACTACTAAAATAAAAATAAAAGCCTTTTAAAAAGTTCAAAAGTAAATTTAAAATATAACAAAAGTAAATAAATAAATAAATAATTACCCTTACAAATTTGATGATGGCATTTATCATTATAATCCAGGAGTGATAACATAAATACGTGATGAAGTTGGGGACAATATGTCATCAATAAACATGAGTGTGTTTTACTATTAATAATTTACAACCAAGATTTTCAGAGTGGCTTATCAAGGTAAACTCACTCTTAGGGAACACACCTAAAACAGTGATTCCAAAGGACTAAAAACAGAGAGATGAAAAAAAACCTACCAGGCAAATGAAACAATAAAAAAAACAAGGATTGAGAATTTTACATCAGAACAAATATAGTTCAGATGAAAAGCAGTAAATGAGAAAAAGACTATGATTAGTAATATAAACAATTCAGAATGGTTATACAACAATTGTGATTATCAGTGCTTTAAATATGCCCAAACACTCACAGATTCCCACAAATACACATTAATTACATATACAAAAAAGAAAATACCGGAGATTGAGAAGAAATAGGAACATTCTAACAACAGGAAACATGAACACATCACTGGCAGTAAAATAAAGATTATTTATTTGTGATCAATGCCTCCAGCAAGGGTGAAATTGCTATGTCATGTGATAGTTACATGTTTAATTTTTAAAGAAACTGCCAAAATGCTTCCTAGTGGTAATGCTGGTGGTACCATGTCACGTTTCCGACAGCAATGTGAGGATCCGTTTTCTCTGCATCCTTGCCATCATTTGTTATAGATGCTATTTTTTGTTTAGCCATTCGAATAGGCATAGAGTGATATCTCAGTGTGATTTTAATTTGCATTAACCTGTTGATGATGATGTTGAACATCTTTTCATGTCTTTATTTGCCATCAGTATGTCTTTGGGAAAGTGTTTCTTTCCGTGTTTTGCTCATGTTGTAATTGGATTGTTTAGAATTTAACAGTTGAGTTTCGATAGCTTTCAAAAAATATATTTTAGATACTAGTCCTTTGTTCTATATGTAGTTTGCATATCTTTTCTCCTACTTTTTAAATTGTCTTCTCATTCTTTTAACAGGGTCTTTCATAGAGCAAAAGCTTCTCATTTTAATAAAGTCAAATTTTTGTGTATTTTTAATGAATCATGCTTTTTGGTGTGGTCTAACAACTCTGCTTAGCTTTAGATCTCAAATATTTTATCTTTTTTTTTTCTTTAAAACATTTACAGTTGTACATTTTACATTTTAGCTCTATGATTGATTTGTGTAAGGTACGAAACTTGGGTTAAGGTTAATTCTCATTTTTGTCTCTCCAGAAATGTTCAATTGCTCTGGCAAAATTTGTGGAGAAGTTTATCTTTTCTTTATTGAATTGCTTTTGAACTTTAGTCATAAATAAGTTGACAGTATTTGCACAGGCCTTTCTGGGTTCTGTATTCTGTTCCATTCATCTGCATGTCTATTTCTGTGCTGCTATCACAGTCTTGATTACTGTAGCTATCCAATGGGTCTTGAAAACAGATAGACTGATTTCTCTCAGTTTATTCTTCTTTTTGAAAATAGATTTACCTATTCCAGTATTTTAAATTTTCAAAGAAATTTTAGAATAAATTTGTCTATAGTTCAAAAAAATCGTTTTGGGTTTTTATTAGAAATTACTTTCAACCTGTATGTCAATTGAAAGTGAATTCACATCTTTATTAGGCTGACTCTTCCAATGCGTGAAAAATGTATATTTCTTTGTTTATTTATTTCATTTATTTCTTTCATTAGCATTATGTAGATTTCAGCATAGAAGCTGTCTATGTGTTTTGTTACATTTGCACATAAATATTTCTTTTTTTACTGATTGCAAATGCAAATGTAGTTTTAATTCCAGGCTTCATGTTCTCCTTGCTAGTATATAAAAACATTATGATAGATTAAAAAATGTTTAGCTTACATTCTGTAGATTTGCTGAATTCACTTGTTACTTCTATTTTTTTTAAATCCTTTATATCTTCTACATAAACAACCATTTCATCTGTAAATAAAAGCAGTTTTATTTCTTCTTCTCCTATCTGTATGCTTTTAATTTTTTTTTTTTTTTTTTTTTTGAGAGGGAGTCCTGCTCTGTTGCCCAGGCAGGAGTGCAGTGGCACCACCTCAGCTCACTGCAACCTCCACCTCATGGGTTCAAGTAATTCCCCGGCCTCAGCCTCCCAAGTAGCTGGGACTACAGGTACCCGCCACCATGCCTGGCTAATTTTTGTAGTTTTAGCAGAGACAGATTTCACCATGTTGGTTAGGCTGGTCTCAAACTCCTGACCTCGTGATCCACCCACCTTGGCCTCCCAAAGTACTGGGATTACAGGCGTGAGCCACCACACTTGGGACACTTATTTTGTTTTCTTGTACTGGCTATAAGTTCCAGCACTATGTTGGATGAGAGTGCTGAGAGTGAATGTTTTTGTCCTATTCCCAAGTGTAAGAGGAAAACATTCAATCTTGCCTCGTTAAGTACAGTGTTACTTGTAGATGTTCCCTATGTGCTTATTGTTGTTTATTACTAGTTTTCTGAGAGTTTTCATCATGAATGGGTGTTGAATTTTGTCAAATGTCTTCTCTACATTGATTGATAGGA
Organism: Symphalangus syndactylus; assembly: GCF_028878055.3. Taxonomy (NCBI): domain Eukaryota; kingdom Metazoa; phylum Chordata; class Mammalia; order Primates; family Hylobatidae; genus Symphalangus; species Symphalangus syndactylus. Next base: position 153,050,514 of record NC_072426.2, on the reverse strand, counting down.
TCTTCCTTATCCTCTTAACATGGTGAATAATATTGATTGATAGTCAAACATTGAACCAAACTACATCCCTGGCTGGAATGCATCCATTTGATTAGTGAGGTGAAGAATTGTATGTGATAATATCCTGTTAAGGATTTTTCTGTCTATATTCATGAAAGTTAATATTTGGTAGTTTTCTTTCTTCCTTACTGTTTTTTGGTACTGGCTTTGTCTAGTTTGTTATCCGGGTAACACCAGTTTCATAAGATAAATTGGGAAGTGTTCCCTTATATTCTCTTTGCTGGATGACAGTGTATAGAAATGTTAAAGGTCTGATATAATTCAAAAGTATAACTATCTGGGCTAAGAGGTTTCATTTTTAGGATTTCAAAGTTACATATTCAAATTCCTTGAGTTATGTGGCTTCAAATTAACTATTCCACATGAAGTAAGATGCGATTTTTTATTTTTGAAATCAGGCCATTTTATTTTAGTTGTCAAATGTATGTGTGTGGAGATGTCTGTATTATTTCCTTATTATCATTTTGATGTTTGCAGGGTCAGTAGACCTATATCAGACTTGATATTGACAATTTATTTGTTGTCTCTTTTATTTTTTATCTGTCTTATTAGAGGATTTTCAGTTTTATAGAACTTTTTAAATAACCAGCTTTTTCTGTTTGATTGCTATTACCTATTATTTTCTTATTTTAAATTTCATTAATTTCTGCTCTTACATTTATTTCCTTCCTCCTCCTTGATTTGCAATAATTTTACTCTTTGTTTCCAGTCTTGTGAGGTTGAAGCTTAGATTACTGATTTGAGACTTTTTCCTATTTTCTAATGTATGCACTTAGTTTTTTCAATTTCCCTTTCAGCACTGCCTTGGTTGTATCTGCCCAATTTTAGTATGTAGAATTTTCATTGGATTAAATGTGTTTTTTTATTTTTCTTCATAATTTCTCTTTTAACCATGGATTATTTAAAAAAGTTTTATTTTAGATTCAGTGGGTACACGTACAAGACTTTTACCTTACCCCTGGATTTTTTTTTAAGTCTGTTTAGTTTATGTACTCGGAGATTTTTCTATTATCTTTCTCTTATTAATTTTTAATTTAAATCCATTGCGTTTGGAGGACGCAGCATATGTTTTAAATTTGTTGAGTTTTTTTTGATAGCTGGGCCAATATTAGTACACTTTCTGCAGATATGTGACAGTCACGTATATTCTACTGTGCTTGAGTAGAGTTTTCTGTAACTGTTGATTAGGCCCTCCTGACTAATAGTGTCGTTTAGTCCTTTTGCATCTTTGTTTATTTTCTAATTGTTCTATCCATTGCTGAGAGTGAGTGTTAAGTTTCTATATATAATACTTGTTTTGACTATTTTTTTGCTCTATTCATTTTTGCTTCACACATTTTGTAGGCCTCTTGTTTGGGTAATACATATTTAGAATTGCTATGTCTTCTTGATGGCTTGCTTTTTAACATTCTATATTGTCCTGTTCTCTCCCTGGTCATATTCTTGGCTCTGAATATATTCTATATGATATTAATGCAGTCATTCCCATTTTCTTTTTGTTAATGTTGACATGTGTATTCGTTTTCTGTGGCAGCTTTAACAAATTAACACAAACCGGTGGCTTAAAATAACAGAAATTTCTCTCACACAGTTCTGGAGGCCAAAAGTCTGAAATTATGGTGTTGGCAGGGATACACTCTCTCTAGGAGAGAGTCTGTTCCTTGCCTCTTCCAGCATCCAATGGTTACATCACTGCAATCTCTGCTTCAAAGATCATGTTACCTCCTTTTCTGTTTGTTTAATCTCTCTCTCTTGTTTTCTCTCATAAGTACATTTATGATGTCATTTAGGGCACATCTAGATAATTTGAGATAAGCTCCTCCTCTCAAGATCCTTCATTTACCCTTACATCAAAGACCTCTTACCCAAATCAGGTATCATAGGTTCCAGGAATTACCACCTGTTATCTTTGGGGGACATATTTCAGCCTAACTGCAGCATGATCTATCTTTTCCATTTTTTTATTTTCAACTTACACAGGTTTTTATATTTTAAATGAGTTTTATAGACAACATATAGTTGAGATGTTTTTTAATCCATTTTGAAAATCTGTGTTTTTTAATTAGGATGTTTAGACCCTTTACATTTAATTTTATTATTGATATGTGAGGACTTAAATCTGCCATTTTATTTTATTTTTTGGTTTTATGTTTATTACCTCTGTTTTTATCCTGTTTTTTCTTTGTGTGTATACCATTCTATGGGTTACTTAAACATATTTTACAATTTCATTTTGACTTATCCATAGTAGTTTTGAGTACGTGTTTATGTATAGCTTTTTAATTTAGTTATGCATACAGAACTTATCCCAGTCTACTGATATTTTTTACCAGTTTGAGTAAAATGTAGAAACCTCACCTTCTTTTACATCTCTTTACCCATCACCACTTAAAATTATCTTAAATGTTTCTTCTATATATATTTAGAAATACATGAGACAGTGTTATAATTTTTGCTTCCGCATCAGACTAATTTAGAAAACTCTAGAGAAGAAAAGTGTGTTATATTTACTCATGGTTTGTTTAGTGTGTTCTTTCTTTCTCCTCAATGCTCTCAAGTTCCTTTTCTTTTGGCTTTCTCTATTTAGAGAACTCCAGTAAGCCATTCTTCTAGAGTAGGACTGCTGGCAACAGATTCTTTTAGTTTTCCTTCATCTGAGCATGTCTTAATTTCCTTCTCTTATCAGAAAGAATAATTTTGCTAGATATGAAATTATAGAGTAACAATCTTTTTCTTTTAGGATGTGAAAAATGGTGTGCCATGTCCTTCTGGCATGCCAGAAAAATGGTGTGCCATGTCCTTTGTGATTTGAAAAACCCGCTGTCGTTTGAATTGTTTTTTTTGTCCTATAGGTAAGGTGTCCTTTTTCTCTAGATGTTTTCAACATTTATCTTTATCTTTAGTTTTCAGAAGTTTAATTATGATGTGCCTTGTTGTATATTTCTTTGAATTCATCCTTTTTTGGATTCCCTTACTCTTGTATCTGTATATTTACGTCTTTTGCCAAATTTTGAAGTTCCCAGCTATTAATTTTTCGAATCCTTTTTCAGCCTTACTCTCTTTCTCATCTCTTTTTAAGACTCACATGACATAAATGTTAAATCTTTGTTATAGTCCCAAAGGTTCCTAAGGCTCTGCAAAGCCCATCATAAGTTGAAGAGCATCTATGTTACAAATTTAGTGCTTATTTTACACTTACAGCAAATCTCAAGTTAGACGAGCCACATTTCAACTCCTCAATAGCCACATGACACTAGCAAAGACCAGCAGAGTTCCATACAAATAAATTTGGAATCTTGGTGAAATAACTACTTTTTAAGGAAAGTAAAGTTTGGTTTAGTTCAGTTTCTAGGAAGTGCAATGTTGAATGGTGGAATGCTCTTTTGAGAATTTAAGGCTGTTTAAGAGAAATGGTGACACTGTGAGGGTGATGGGACTCCCAGGTCATAGGGACAATGGAAGGGCAGGGGCCGGTAGTTGTGGGACTAGGCCTGCAGAGAGTTGTTCCCTGCAGTATTTAATTGAACATAGCACCTGTAGGGACAAAAAAGGAGGAGGAGAAGCCTGATACCAGCTAATTCATACAAATTAAAAGTTCTGTTTCAAGACTGGATTCTTGAGTGTGTTACCTGTGTAGTCACACAGGGTCCCATGCTCAAAGTGGCCTCATATTTAATTTAATGCTCTGCTATTTACACCCTAAAATTATTGCCAACTTTTCCTTTGAACTTGTATTTTGTAAGTGAAGTCTCATGGGCCAATCAAGCTTGTGCCGAGCAAAGGAGGTTCATGCAGTGTGCACATCTCCTACAAGTCCTTGCCGCCTCACTCACATACGAAGTTCATGATGCCCCCCGAGCACAGAGCTCCAGTGCACCCACACTGTGTGAGAGACTCAAAGTGAGTATAAGGTGCACATCTTACAGAGCGTTGGTAGAATGTGAATGTATTAAGAGGGAGAGTTACGTTTGTGCAGTGTTTCCACTGTTCTTTTAAGAATGAAATACAGAGCCATGTCAGAGTTATAAAATACAAATGGAGTAATTTCAGTGATTTCTTATATCAGTGAAATTCTCTCATTCTTTGCAATTAAAAATCACATAGTACAATATAAAAGCACATTACATTGTAACATCCATGCAGAAAATTTATTATTATTATTGTTTGAGAAAGGGTCTCACTCTGTTTCCCAGGTTGGAGTGCAGTGGCGTGATCTCAGCTCACCACAGCCTATGCCTCCAGGGCTCAAATGATCCTCCCACCTTAGCCTCCCAAGTAACTGGGACTAGAAGTTCATGCAACTGTGCCTAGCTAATTTTTGTATTTTTAGTAGAGATGGGGTTTTGCCATGTTGCCCATGGCAAAAAAGGAGTATTTGCAAAAAATATTGTTATATTGTGCCAAAATGGTTAAAGATAACTTTTTAAAAATAGTTTAGGATGACAAAATACATACATAAATTGCTCAGAAAAAATATTGGAACTATTTTCTCTGCCAAGTCAGTATGCAGATGAAACAAAAAAACTCAAATCCATATGGAGTACTGTAACAGCTGTTTTCTTCAAAATTCCACAGTTCCACGTAGATACATCTTCCATTGATGGTGTATGAATTCAACCACTTTTTCTGTTTCTTTTGCAACTTCTTTTTTTTTTTTGAGACAGCGTCTCACTCTGTTTTCCCAGGCTTGAGTGCAGTGTTGCAATCTCGGTTCACTGCAACCTCCCCCTCCCGGGTTCAAGTGATTCTCTTGCCTCGGCCTCCTGAGTAGCTGGGATTACAGGCGTGCACCACCATGCCTGGCTAATTTTATATTTTTAGTAGAGATGGGGTTTCGCCACATTGGCCAGGCTGGTCTAGAACCCCTGACCTCAAATGATCCACCCGCCTTGGCCTCCCAAAGCATTGGGATTAGAGGCGAGAGCCACTGTGCCCTGCCTCTTTTGAAACTTCTGAAGCCTTCCCTGAAATCTTCAACAGTACTAGGTATTTCTTCACAAATTAAAGTAAAACTCTGAGGAGAAACCCATTCTAATAATATGATAATTTTAGATAACTCAGTAAAGATACTCTGTATCATTTTTATTATTAAATAGCCACAGTAGTTTCAGAAGAAAATTGAGGAACTCATCACCACTGATATCCAATTTTGCTACTTCAGGTAGATCTCCAAGTTTTATATTTTCTACTTCTATTTTTTAGAAAATATTTCAAAATAATTATTTTTTAAGAATATTTTAAATTAATTGTTTTTCTTGGAAAACATCAGGTAACAAATATAAGGTGTCATGACAAATAATGAGAGGCAGCAAAAGAAAGGAAACAGCCCCAGGTATTAGTATAGCACTACTTTCAACAGCTCTGTTTTCTGCTTTTTCAGTAAGGGACCTCACAATTTGATTTGCATTGAGACCCATTAATTAGGTAGCCAGCTGTGTCCCTTGCTCCATTTGAGAAACAAGCAAGTTTTAAGTCTGGAACTCATGAACTAAAGCGATAACTAGGTCTCTAGGTGGAAGGACTCTGCCACACGCCAACAAATATATATTGGAATTATTTTCCTTACTGAAAGAAACTATTGCCTTTTACATCAGTTTCTGCACAGTGAGAAAAAGGGAACACCCAGACCATGTGTGAACTATGAGACACACATCTAAGTTGATGTTGATGTGATGCAAACTATTGTTCTCTAGTTAGAGTGGATGCATACGGAACCAGGTAATTGATGGCGTGCCGGTTAAATTCTGGCCTATAATGGACCCACTCTCTGACCGCCCACGTGCTTGTCAACTTATTTCTCTGATTCCCAAGTATGAAATTTATGCTTACATATTAGACATTTGGAGTAACACCCATAAAAGGGCCCTAATATTTTAATGAGGAAGACAGGTGAAATCCTCTGAAACCTCCCAGTTGCCAACATTTTATGTAGATCAAAAACAAAATCCCACCTCATTAAGCGCGTGCGTGTTTGTTGTGTGTGTGTGTGTGTGTGTGTGTGTGTATGGCAGATAGTAATGCTACTATTAAAGTTCCAGGATGTATGCATGGGTGAGTGATCCAGTCAGAAATTTGATTCACAAGTTGTTTCTCAGAAGAAGAATCCAGATGAACCACAAAAATGATTACTGCCAGCTCAGTCAAATAGTAATCCTGATTGCAGATATCATGTCATATTTTGTAGCATGGCTGAAGCAGATTAGCAAAGCCTCAGGTATGTGGTATATGATCATTAACTGATTGAATACATGTTTTTCTACTAGAATCAAAAGAAATAATCAGAAAGTTAACTTTCATGTGCAATGGACAACAGAATTACTCAGAGTTTTTCCTTAGAGCTTTATCAGTGCTCATGCACGCCATCATAATAAAATCTGAAGAGTCCAGGCCATCTGGACATCACATGGTACTTCACTTTAATCCACTGCATTGATGACATCACGTTGAGCAGGCAAGATGAGCAAGAGTTGGCTTCTAGCTTCTACTGCTGTAGGCTCAGTAAGACACAGGCACTCCAGAGGATGGGAGAGAAACCTTACGAAGATTCAGGATGCAACATTCAGTTAGCTCCAGTGGTGCGAGGTATGCCACGACATCCCCCCAACATAAAAGTGAAAATATTGCCTCTTCTATCTGCTACACAGAAGGAATAACAATGTCTGGTGTGTTATTTAAAACTTGAAGGCCCTAAAGGAGAAAGAGAGGGATTTTTATAAAACCAGGAGTTTTTTTTTCTCTCTTATCTTAGTTATACATCATGTCCATCAAAACATACCATTGGTCATTTTAGTAAAACAATAAAATAAATGCAACATTTGCAAAATTCACATTCATATATGTATATAAAAGTTATCTTGTGTAAAAAAAAGAAATGAGGAGGGAGAGAAGACAGTATTAATGCAGCAAGGATGTGGTGGTGGTGGAATCAAATTGCTCATTACTTGAAGATGTACCTTGTTTACAGGAACAGAATTATGAAGTATCAGGTCAATTTTTTTGGTATTCTATACTGTCCTCTATTATATCAATTTTTCTTCATCTTCCATTTCCAACTGTGGTGATGTGTCTGTTTCATTGATTTGCTGCTCATCAAATCTGAATCTGATCTGTTCCACTGGTAAACTGTCAATCACAACAGGCTTTCATTAGTTTACACAGTGGCACACATCTCTTGGTCTTAAAGTGCAGCATAGAATTATGCTGCCCTGAAACCTGCAATTCAATATGATAATCTTATCTGTCCTGAACCCTTCCTTGTTTTTTCACTCACCTTGGTAAGCATCATAGTCTTTTCAGCTGTGGGTTCCCAAACAAGGACCAGTTTCTCACTGAATCACAAAACTAGTAGAACAAAGAGAAGCAGAAAACACACAGCTGGAATGGAACCTATTCATGTTACCCTTTAAACATTTTCAACTTTTGTTTGCTTTCCCTGAGGATATCTTTGCCATCAAGTTTGATGATTTTACTAAGATATATCTCAAAGTTGATCATTCCTGGCTAATTTTAATTTGTTCCTCGTCTGAGATGATTTCGTCTTTATCTTTAATTTCTTTCATGACTTCAATCAACACTCATTGCATTTTTTTTCTGTTGTTTTGTCATTTTAGTCTATTTCTGTTCTTGGTTTTCTCATTTGGTATTGTATTTATTTTCTTTCTTGTTTGCTTATCTCCATATGCTTGTTGGAGAATATATAATTCAGCTTGGAATGTTATGTTACAACTTTCTTTTGCTCTTATTTGATTTTTGTTTCTTTGGGGGAAGGCATTGATTTTTATTATCTAAAATGATATGACTTATACTTCCTGGGTTTCTGTTCTTACAAGATGTTATATTAAATTATTTTTTAAAACATTCTGTTCAATTTCTAAACACATACTACAGAGAATGTCCCTTTCTGCACTATAGCGACATTCAGTTTCCTTAATGGATGAAGTTGGCCGTGGTGGTAAGAGCAGGAAGAGAAGCTTTGGAGGTTCTTGTTTCTCTTTGGTTTCTACAGATTCCTCAATTTCCCCTTTCCTTTCTTCTTTGATTTCACTGCCATGTCCTCAAGGAGCCCCCTTCCCTACCTGCTTCTTCCTTTGAAGCTGTACCTCATCAATGCTGTCACCTCCATCCCCCTCATTTCAAGCCCCTTTTCTGTAATTGGTATCGGGAACTACGTGTCCCAGAAATGCTTTGACAATGTTCATGCCTAGTGCCCAACTTCTAAGGAGATTCTTTGTTGTACTTTTTGTCTAAGTTACCACTTTTTCTCTCCTCTTTTTCATGTTTCCTCTTTTGCCTCCCTCTCCTGGCTGTCTTACCCACAGGCTTACAGAGGCAGGGAGAGCTATGTTGGGATTTAGAGTTTGTTTACTACTTACAGCTTGTCTGGATTTTGTGGTGTTCTCTGTCTTCTGGTGATTCTGAAGCTATATATCTTGCATGATTTTATGTTTATTCCTTGTCGAACTTATGATCCTTTTGGAGGGTAAGTGAAGAAATTTAAAATCCAGTGGTTACCATTATCCTCCAGGTCTGAAGCTCTCTGATTGTTATTACCTTGCTAGGCATATTTGCCTTGTAGCAAGTTGCCTTTTGCTGTATATTGTTCCGTCACTGTCTTGTCCTTAGATTTATCTTATTTATTAATTTGAACTATTTACTTACTAAAGATACTGACCCTTTGCTTTCTTAGTCGCTATAACTGTGTTTCTATAATCTCTGTTCTTTTCTATTTTAACTTTCTGTATGATGATTCACTCACTCATTTTTAAAAAGTACTTCAGTTAGTAGTTACCTCTTGGGAACTATTTTTTTGTACAAGGTAAAAATGTAAAATGTAAATTCCATTTGGCACCCATTACAGGGTCAAAAGTCACTAATTCCCCTCAGTGTATTGTTTGGGGGATTTTTTTTTTTTTAGGGTTTAGAATCAAGTGTAATTGAAAACTTGTCTATCCTTTTTAGATTTTATCTTTGAATTGAGAATTGATTATTAGTTAAAAATACTGCTAGTGATTTCATTTCTGTTTGCTCCTCATTTTGTTACACAATATAGATTTACTAATACATACAACTAAGATGACTTTATAAAAAAATTTCTATTTATTGAGGTATTCTTTGTGGTCTAGTTTTGAAACATTTTTCCTCCAAAACTTCATGACCCATTTGACAAATGTGTATTCATGGAAGTTAGGGTATATTTACTACATAAAGTCTACTTTTAATATCATGCATTCACTCAATATTATTAACCTACATGCAAGTTCTACATGATCAAAATACATTAGGCCTCAGATAAGTGAGCAACAATTCATGTACCTCCTTTCATTTGGTTATCCATTCCACAGGCATTTATGGAGTATCCCCTATGACGCCAGAGCTGTGTGCCAGAGTCACGGGTAAAAATCACAGGTGTAATCTGACACTTTCCTGGACTTCTTGTTCACAGACTAATGGATGAGATGGCCCTCAGTCCGTAATCACACAAAGGAGTTACATTTATCAACTGCTATAATGCTTTCCTAAGACAGTGTAAGAGAGAAATCTGCCTAGACTTCCTTGAGAACAAGATATTTGAGCTGACATGTGATACCTGTGAGAGATGAAAGTGATGGGGACTGGTGAACATTCGGGAGACAGGTAACAATAAAAAAATACTGTGGGTTGTAGGAACTGAAAAAAGAGATCTCTCTAAACAGAAAGAAGAAAATTTGAAGGAAAATATTTTTAAGTAAGACCACACAAGTACTTACAAGTTAGATCACACAAGATGTTTGTTGTTGTTGTTCATGTTAAGGATTTTGGACTTTATCCTGAGAGAAATAGAAAGTTGCTTAAAGTTCTTAAGTAAGAAAATGGTCAAATATTTTAATTTCTTTTACTACAAAATGTTTTCTCAACTACCAGCTACTCCTGTGTTTAGATGAAAAATGCAAACATTCTGCAAATACAAATAATAACATTATTTAGAAATATCAAATATAAGAATATCAAATAATATTATTCAGAAATAAAATATCTAATAATATTATTTAGAAATGTCAAATATAAGACTAAGTATATAAAATAAGGAAAACCATAGGTAGTGTGTCAATGAGAAGGCCTCAATAGCAGAGGTCAAGGAAATAAATAACTTATCCTAAGGTAGTGGGCAGAGAGATAAGAAAGGTGAATAAGGAAAAGCTGTGAAGACAGTATCTTCAATTAACTGGATATTGAGAATAAAAATTGGAGTGTTATAATATTAATATAATGTATTAGTCCATTCTCACACTGATGCTAAAGACATACCTGAGACTGGGTAATTTATAAAGAAAAAGAGGCTTAATGGACTCACACTTCCACATGGTTGCAAAGGCCTCACAATTATGGTGGAAGACACAAGGCACGTCTTACATAGTGGCAGGAAAGAGGTAATGAGAACGAAGTGAAAGGCGAAACCACTTATAAAGCTATCAGATCTCATGAGACTTATTCACTACTATAAGAATAGTATGGAAGAAACCATTCCCATGATTCAGTTCTCTCCCATGGGGTTCCTCACAGCACATGGGAATTATGGGAGCTACAATTCAAGGTGAGATTTGGATGGGGATACAGACAAACCATATCATATAATGTGGTAATGAAAGTCATAGACATGGCTGAGATCACAGACCAGAGGGAGAAAGAAATCTCCAGGGCAGTGAATATGAGGGAATTAAATATTCAATGGCTTGAAAGGACTCAGGGGAGAACTGGGCTGATGGATAGTAGAAATATCAAGAGATAGTTAAGCCATAAAAGCTTAGAGAAGAGAGTATTTTGAGAAGAAAGGCTTAATTATAAGGAATATTTTAGGGCCAATTATAGAATCTTGATTATAGACTAAGTATTATATAATCTTAAGGAGTGATTACCAATCATACAGATCATTATAATTTTGCATTAGTTATGTATGAATTTATGGGGTTGTGTGAAAAAAATTCTGAACTATTTAGGTATGGAATATATTATGTAAGTAATTTACTTTAAAATATTTTAGAATATTATAATGTAACATAAATTAAATTAAGAGCATGCTAACTGTATTATGTACTGCCTTGAGTATAAATTAGGTGATGGTTGAAATATGTTCTCTGGATTTAACAACTAAGTGATACAGATATTTTTGGTGGAGTGATGAAAGTCTGACGAAAAATGAAAATAAGGTAAATTAAAAATGGCAAATATAAACTTTCAATAAAATTGTCAGCTCTGAAGAGAAAAAGAAAATTCTGGTTTGTTGTGAAAAAAAGGTGGGAGCATCTTTAAAAGCTGATGGAAGTGATCTAGCTGGGAAGCAGAGTAATAATTAAACTGTAGCCAGTTTATTGAAGAGCTCATTTGGGACATAAACATTGAATAATTTTATTTTGCCCAGACACAGCTTTTGACTAGACTATGTAGAATCTAGATTTCTCACTGAGTTGTATGTCCCTTAGAGATAGCTTCCTCAGATTCCATAAATCTCCTGACACCTTTAATGACTCTTAAGTCTCATTCCTGTTTATTTGCAAAACTTTAATTACAAACGTGGCAGTATGTTGGCCTCTTCCTAATCTCCATGCAAGCTTTGTTTGTGGGGCTGGTTAGTGCATAGAGGTGGTATGGGGGCAGGATGTCACAGTGAGGTGCCTTCTTCCTCCCCTTCTTGTAGCTCTGCTGTTGTCAGGAGCAAAAAAGTGGGGGTGCTAGCAGAGGAGAATGTTTCCTTACATGACAGCCATATTGCTGGTAGGAAGCCATCCCTTACCTCAGGCTGGTTCATGAACCCTTCTATTCGATGCTGGTGAACTGCACTTATGTGGTGGCCTCCATTTCGGTTGTATCCACATCATCTTGGAAGTGTAATTGGCTTTACCCATCTCCATTACTATTGAAGATTTCTGTAAAGGACCAGCCATGACTCCCTTCCCTTGTGAAAGATAGGCCCTCCACCCTTTCTTGTGTTGGCCACTCTTCAATAGACAATGGCCACCTGGAAAGCCCCATTGTTCTAGCCCATCAAGCTACAAGCAACTCTGAGGTCTTCTTCTACACACTTAGAGGGCTACAGAGAATGGATGTGGTATAGGGATTGCCCCTATTTCTTTCCAGGCACACTAAGTCCCAGGGGCTGAAAGAAATGCTGGCACTTATTATAATACAGGACTTCCAGAATTCAGAAAGCTCTGTGAAAATGAATGTCCATCTTTATATTCAAATATTCACCCAAAACTCAGTGGGCTCATAGGAAAACTTCCAATATTGTTCTCATATTCAGAGACGGTCTGAAAAAATGAGCTGCACCATACTCTGTGTCCCCTGGGGCATCTTTCCAAGATCTCTCTGAGCACACTTTGCTCCAGTGGTGGCACCAGGTTGGGCATGGACATCCAGCAGCTCGGCGAGCACCCTGCTGGAGGATGATTGAAGTCTACTGTTCCAGGATGTGCACATCAGACTTTAAGGGGATTCTCTTAGGACTCCCTTTCAATTGGCTTCAGGGAGAAGTGAGCCTTCTCCTTATCCCAAGGGAGAAGGGTGAAATGGCCTGCTGCCACTGGGAAGGCAGGGGTATAGTAAGAGTTGGTGAGAAAGTGTCAGTCAGCCAGCTTTTCTGGGAGGTTCCAAATCTAACTACTAGTGGTGAGCTGGAAGATTTCTTTAGATGTTGTGGTACTTCATGCCTTTTTTCCCCTCAGCCTGGGGCCTCTTTACCTGTAACCAGTGTGTGCTGATAAATCAGTGTGTGGTGGGGTGAGGTGAGCATGGGGACTAACTTATAGTATTTGTGGGTTTTTGTGGTATAAATACACCATCGTGGTCTATTTGAAGCTGTCAATGCAATGTTACTGAATATAGAGTTGGGAAGAAGGGCACACAATTAGATATCAGGAGCCAGAAGGTGCCAACATTAGCAAAACACTGTCTGCAGTAATGGGGCAGCAATTCAGTATTGAATTGAACTGTAAATGAATTCAAACAGTTATATTTCATTTCCAACAAGCAATTGCTCCAGTGAGCAAACCAGGATGTTAAACATGTATTCAATTTTGCCAATATTACAGGCCAAACAAAAAAAAGTTCTACGTTTAGTTGGTAGTTAAACATAGTCTATGGGTACTGTCTAACAAAGACGGGTTCATACATGTATGTGTGTATATAATTGAACAGCTTTATTAAGATATACTTCATGGCCAGGGGCGGTGGCTCATGCCTGCAATCCCAGCACTTTGGGAGGCTGAGGCAGGCGGATCACCTGATGTCAGGAGTTCAAGACCAGCCTAGCCAACATGGCGAAACCCTGTCTCTACTAAAACACAAAAATTAGCCAGGCATGGTGGCGGGTGCCTGTAACCCCAGCTACTCAGGAGGCTGAGGCAAGAGAATTGCTTGAACCCAGGAGGCAGAGCTTGCAGTGAGTGTAGATCGCACCATTGCACTCCAGCCTGGGTGACAGAGTGAGAATCCCTCTCAAAAAAAAAAAAAAAAAGAAAAGAAACCATATAATTTACATATCATACAATTCATCCATTCAAAGCATACAATTCAATGACATTTAGCATATTGACACAGTTGTGCATCCTTTACCACAATCAAATTTAGAATATTTTCACTCTCCCCAAAAGAAACACTGTTCTATTTAACTATCACCCCCTAATCCATCCATCCACTCCAGCCCTAGGCAATCACTAGTCCACTTTCTATCTCTAGACACTTGCCTGTTCTGGACATTTCATACACATGAAATTATATCATATGTGACCTTTTCTATCTAGCTTATTTCACTCAGCATAATGTTTTCCAGGTTCATTCATGTTGCAGAATTTAGTACTTCATTGATTTTCATGGCTGAATAGTATTCCTTGCTGTAGCTATACCACGTTACCTGTCTATGCATCATTTGATAGACACTTGTTTTGTTTCCACGTTTAGCCATTATAAATAATTCTCCATTAACTTTTGTGTACATTTTTGTGTGGACATTTTTCATTTCTTTTGGGTATATTCTTGGGAGTGGAATTTCTGGGTCATATGGTAAGTCTATGTTAAACTGTTTGAGGAACTGCCAGAGCGTTTTCTAAAGCCATTGCAGGCTGGGTGCAGTGGCTCATGTCTGTAATCCCAGCACTTTGGGAGACTGAGACGGGTTGATCGCCTCAGGTCGGGAGTTCGAGACCAGCCTGGCCAACATGATGAAACCCTGTTTCTACCAAAAATACAAAAATCAGCCAGATGTGGTGGTGTAATCTTAGCTACTAGGGAAGCTGAGGCAGAAGAATCACTCGAACCTAGGAAGTGGAGGTTGCAGTGAGCCAAGATCAAGCCACTGCACTCCAGCCTGGGTGACAAGGGCAAAACTCCATCTCAAAATAAGACTAATAATAATAAAAAAACAAATAAAATAAAGTGGCATTACTTTACATTCACATCAGCTGTGTATGAGGGTTCTAGTTTCTCCATATCGTTTCCGACACCTGTTGTCAGTCTTCTTGAGCATGACCATCCCAGTGGTTATGAAATGGGATCCTTGAGGTTTTGATATGCATTTTCCTGATGGATAATGTGTCTGTGCATAATTTTAAATAGATGCATAGCTGTCATCATATTATATATATATCTTATTTTTAGTGCCATCTTTGTCTTTTTGCTTTTCTCATGACTCTGCCATTTCTCTGTCTTTTCCCCAACACTCATACCTGCCCAACCTGCCTAGATCAGGTATTCCAATTTTACCCACTAGCATGTATCTTTCCATATTTGTCACCTGTTCATGTACTTATGTAGTATACATGTCACCTGGTCATATACTCATATATGCATATATACTCATATAGTATATGCATATATACTTATGTTTGTTTACACACACATATACTTTGTCATATAAACACATTTTTCTGCATATCACTTTCTTCACTGAATAATTCCTAGTATGAATCTCTCCAAGTCAACAGACATAGGATGAACTCATTACATATAGTCTCTTCAAGATACTTCATAGTTTGAATTTACCATAATTTCTGCAGCCATTTCCTTATCCATGAATACTAGCAAAATTTTAGTTAATTTTTCCTCTGTATAATGCTATAATAATCATCCTTGTATACATGCTTTATGTACGGAGGCTTTTGTGTGTATGAGTTGATTCCAGGATATTATAGCTGAATCAGAGTCTATGTGTTTTTAATTGTACTCGATATGGCCTGTTCTCTTCTCAGAAAGGCTATAGCATCGCATATTTTCACTACTAACATATGAAGTCATCTTTTCTTCCCATCCCAACAGTCATAGATGTGATGGTTTTTTTTAGTTTCTGTCAGGTTTGTGGGTATATTTTGAGATTTCTGGCAATTTTAATTAGCAATTCTCAAGCAAACAATGCATTTGAGTCACTTATGATATGGTTTATTAGCCATGAGCATTTGCTTCTCAGTGATAAACCTATTCGAGTCTTCTGACTCTTTTTCTGTTGGTGTGTTTGCCAATGATTCCCATCAGTATGGCTTAGCTACTTTATGTTATATACATTTAATTATTGGTGACATCTGTTTAAGAAGATTTTCCTACACTTCTGTAGATCTATTTATTGGTTCACAGTATTCTTTCTGAGACAAATATTTTCAGTTTTATATAGCCAATCACGCATGTTTTTATTGCTAAATTACATATAGAGTGTCCTAGACACTGTTAAAGATTTTTAAGGTTTTAAAAAATTTAAGTTCTTAATCTGTATTGTATTTCTTATTTGAATATGGTGAAAGATAGGAGCATAGTTTTATTTTCTTCTGAATGAATTAACATTTTCTTCCAAATGTCAGTTTTGCTAGCATTTTACTTTTAAGAATACATATTAATAAATGATACACTGATCATGTATTTAATTATTCTATCTATCCATATAAATAAATATATATGTGTGTATATATATACATATTGTTCTCATGATTTGTCTGGTTTTCTTATAATAATATCATATCAATATGATTATGTAATATTTGGTTTAATGTATTTGATTATATAATGTGCCCTAAAATTAGGCAAATGGAGTCTCCCCTCATTGCCATTTATTCAATGGTCACTTTTAGGTATTTGTTTTTCCACACAAATTTACAGATCATTCTATCCAGTTAAAAAATCTATTGGTATTCTAATTAAATTTGGATTATATTTTTATATCAATTATGTGAAAACTGACTGTTTTTAATTGTAAGGTTTTCCATCAGGAACACATAATATAGTTTCCATTGCTCAGATATTTTGTGACTTTCAATATGTTTTTATACCTTTCTTCAAATGGTTCCTTGTCTTTCTCTATAAATTTATTTTGAAGTATTTTATATTTTTAACTTTTTTATTGAAATAATTTTTGCACATGTAGCACGCGTTTAAGCTTGTGTTCGGGGATTAAACTCTACATTATGTATTATAAATAAGAAGGTAGATATGTCCTTGAAAAACACTCTGTGCTTTAAGATGTGATGGTTACACTACAGGCCTCTCAGGCACTTATACCAGCTAAGGCAAATGTGGGTAGAATGACTTTTACTAATTAATCATTTTTCTTCTTCTTTCTCTCCATATCAGTAGACAAAGTAAATTTTTACATGAATTAAGTGGACTCTGATGTAATGTCACAGTATTTGAGTGTTTGTCTGCAGATCAATATCAAGCATCAAATGCTGAAGCCAACATGATAAAAATCTAAGTTAGCAAAGAGAATAAAACAGTTGACAATTGACAGACCTGAAGTAGAAGTGCATATTTTTAATTGCATATAAGTCTTCTCAAATCCTAACTTGATATTAAATGTTGGTGAAGAGAAATTGGAATGGCGGAGGTTCTTGGTGAAAAAGAATTATTTATTCACATATTCATTAATTCAATCATTTATTTATTTACCGAATAATTACTGAACACCTACGGTGTACAAGATGAAAGTCTTTGCCTTCTTGCAGCACTCTTTCAAGCCCAGGGTTTTGGAGGAAATCATTTAATAAATGGGTTGAATAAAACAGGATGATGATGAGTGCTAACGAGAAAAATAGAGTAAGGTAGAGGGATGGAGTATAGAGGGCAGCAGGATTCAGTCTCTGATAGAGGTGCGTAGAGAAGGTCTCACTGAGAGGTCATTGGAGCGAAGACCTAGAGGAAGCGAGAGTGAACCACAAAGATTTCACAGGGGAAGAAAATTCCAAGCAGAAGAAACAGCAAGGGTAAACTGTGTTATTTTGTTTGAATAGATATTTAAACTGTTAGTTCCATTTGTTCTCCTTTAACGCATTTTCATCTTTCTAAGGGATTATGACAATGATTGTTTCCAGATACTTTGACATTCACTTCCCTTGAAAGCTTTCAGTTTCTCCTCAGAGATTACAGCAGAGTATTTGCTGTCAATAACTGGCATATCTAATTGTATTGGAATTGGGTGCCTGGTAAATACTGAGTCTTGGTCTTTATAAAGCTAGACTGTCTGTATTTCAATGTTGCTATGGTTTTATGTGTCTAGAGGTAGAAGTTCAATGTATCTTTGACAGATTTCCTTGTATTTGGCAAAAATCACTAATTGGAGTCCCTCATTTACATGAATATAAAATCAGTAGCCTCATTGTTCTTGGGAGAAAGTGTGATGTCATCATTAACCAGAATTCATTAACTCAACTTAGGTTTATTAACAGAACTATGTCTCTGAAATGTTGGAGATTTATTCCATCTCTTAAATCTGAATTCAAGGTGCAATATGCTCAAAATACATTGCTATTGGTAAGTGTGCACGCTTTTTTGTTTAAGCGCTTGATCCCATGGCTTTGGGAGACCAGACCAAGACAATCACATATATTAGCCTGCATGTCCTGACAGTTACTTTTCACAGTAGGGGATAAAACAGGTCAAGAAATTAGTTGAGGTTGATGCAGGGCTGACTGCAAAAGTTACCATTTCTTAATCATTTGTAAATGTCAAATTTATCTCAGTTAAGAGGTTTTGTGGGAGGGTGAGTGTGGCTGTAGCATGAATAGATACACATCTGACAGCTATTGTTGAAAGAATACCAGCTATGTGATAGGATTATCAGATGATTCTTTGCTATGGGCCTACTGTGACCTGGGAAGCTCAACTTAATTCAGGGCCCACTGACCATCCTCCTGTGGTCACACCTTGTGTGATTATCACTCAGCAGGGTGCAGAGCCCAGTCAGAGCATGGCTGATATTCAATGGCATAGTAAGGAATTGCCTGTGAGAATAATAGGTGCCACCGGTCTAGCCTAAAAGACAGGAGGTACAATGGGAAGGATGTTCACAGAGGGCACTGTATGAGAAAAAAATGTGAGATGACACCAAGAAGACCTTATAATCAATGTATGTGCTTATATGTGACCTAAATCACCGTTGATATTTAACTGCATTCTGTTTTATTGACATAGGTGAGGTGGCCTGAAACTTATCAATTGTTCAAATAAAAAACCATAAGGTCTAATTATTATTATTATTTTTTTTTTTTTTGAGACGGAGTCTCGCTCTGTTGCCCAGGCTGGAGTGCAGTGGTGCAATCTGGGCTCACTGCAGGCTCCGCCCCCCAGGGTTCACCTAATTATTTTTAATTTACATGGTCCCTAGTTTTAGCTGAAAAGATATTGTCTTACACAAAACATATTTTTTGATATTACTTATTCTTTGTAAAGCTGCCCCTTAAAATCAAAATTAAAATACCGTAGAGTGAAACCATAGAAATGAAGGATCAAAAACATCAATGTGGAGTCATTTTACAAATAACTTCAATGGTTCTAGAAGAGAGCTTGGCAAACCATGAACCAAATCTGGCAAGCCACCTGGTTTTGGAAATAAAGTTTTATCAGTACATAGCTCCTCTCATGCCTTTATGTCTTGTTTATGACCACCTCACACTATGTAAGCAGAACTGAATATTTTCTAAAGACCTGTATGGTCTGCAAAGCCTAAAAGTTTACTATCTGGAGCCAGAGAGGAAGAAATTACACATCCTTGTTCCAGAATACCTCATTGTATGTGTTTCCCCGCCTAAAAATTCTGCATTTAGATTGCTTATGGACATACAGATATTACGGGTTATAGAAATGATTTTCATTTTTCCCCTATATTTTTCACTCTAATAATTGCATTTTTCTGTGATAACATGTTTTTCATGGTATCCCTTTTTATGGTTTAATCCAATTTTTTTTTCTTCTGCCTACAATTCAAATCTTCTTTTTGACCTCTCTTACCAAAGGTCAAATGTCCTAACAACGTATTCTTCTTCCCTGGTATAGGGAGAAATTCCTGTATGTTCCCTACTGCTCATTATCATAAATCCAGAATTGAAAGTGCCAGCACCGCCCTTCACTGCTGTCTGCCTCACAGTACCTTTCAGGTTGCCTTTTCTCCTATAGTAAGATTACAATTTAAGAAAGAGTTAAAATCTGCCCTTCTTCTGTTTCCCAGACTTCAAGGTCACCAGAGATTCCAATAATTATCTAATTTTTTAAGATTCATTCCCACATGAAACAATACAGAAATCTTTCCACTTCCACAAAGAACAATTTTTTTCCACGTAGAGTTGTCCTGAAGTGAGTCATCCTAGGTTGCCATCTCCAAATCAATATATACATGTACATGAAGCCTTATAAAAATATGAAGAATATGGCCAGGCACAGTGGCTCATGCCTGTAATCCCAGCACTTTGGGAGGCCGAGATGGGCAAATAACCTGATGTCAGGAGTTCAAGACCGGCCTGACCAACGTGGTGAAACCCCATTTCTACTAAAAATACAAAAATTAGCTGGGCCTGGTGGTGTTCACCTGTAATCTCAGCTACTCGGGAGGCTGAGGCAGGAGAATTGCTTGAACCTAGGAGGTGGAGGTTGCAGTGAGTGGAGATTGCACCGTTGCACTCCAGCCTGGGAGAAAGAGCGAGACTCCATCTCAAAAAAATAAATAAATAAAATATGAAGAATATAAAATGATAATACAGTTTTATTTTAACCAGTGTGATGCTTTAACATAAATTATTTTCATTGTTTAAGACTGTCTGGCTCTAGAATTAAAATGGCAAGAGGGAGAGAGACCATGGTTTCCTTTGCCTCTGTCATAAATTCTCCTTTAATGTTTTCAGATTTCTTTCCAATGTATATTTTCTTGCACTTGGGGAAAATACATTTCACAAAGAGCTCCTTTGCACGTCTGTCTTCTTTGAATATCTTGGAATGGAAGCTCCTTGGAGGGTGGACCTATATCTTTTACATGTTAAAGACCTGACACAAAATGAGCCCAAAATAAATGTTAAAACATCATTGGACCAAACACTTCAATCATTCTCTGTTTTGAACAAGAGGACGGGGTAGGCAGTGACAGCTGGATCTACTTGAGATGTCAATACCCTTGGGTGTCTTTGTCAAGCTACAGCCTGAGGCCCCTTCTGTTTAAGAGATAATAGAAAATATTAAACGTACTGACAGGTGTCTTGAGCAAGAAAGGAAGAGAAATGAAGAAAAGTGCCTATGGGACAGAACGTTTGAAAAATAGTTTGTTACGAAGAGTAGGAAAATCATACAATGGAAAATCACCTTTTTACAAATTTGTGTGAAAGGTAAACAAAACAGGTTTAACTGAGTTTAAACACAGAATGCACGTTATTGTGAGGGAAGAGCAGAACGCCTGGCAAAATGATGCTTTCCAGAATGCAGACCGCTGCCCTGAGCATGAAGTTGTCAAGGCTGTGTGTGAGACATGGTGACAAGAAGAATTCCTTGAATACTGAAAGCATTCATTCTGTAAGTTGTCTGGCACAGAGAAATGCAAACATATCTAAAGTATAGAAACCTCTCTTGGCTACAAAAATAAAATTAATGGAGAAAAAGTGAAGGTCCTTGTAATTGAGTTACTAACTTCTGGGCTAATCTAGCAGAGTCTTTGGAATTGAAAGTCAGAAAGGGAGGAAGAGTTGGTGTTCCCGTGGAAGAGGAGGGAACTGAATAAACATTTTTGCCACTATAGATATTTCTTTGCATTATTTATCTTCTCTCTTCTTTATTTTCCCATAATATTCCAAGATAAATATACCAGCTTTTTTAGTGCATAATCAAGATATTAGAATGAAAATTTAAGAATAACAATAAACTTTAGGCCAATAGATTTTAAATTGATCATGATGAAGGAATCTGCATGTCTCTAAGATAAAGCAAAGTCCCTCCTTGTTCTCCACTCTGAAGATAGCTCTATCTACCTGCCTCAGGGAAACAAATCTTCGCTACTTTGTTTGCAAAACAAATACAAAAACAAAAACTGTATTTAATTGTTAATTAAGAGTAAGGTTCAGAACCACTGGCTAGTTAAGGTTGATTTCCTGTCTATCTATCTAAAACAGAATTTGCTTGTGTTACTCAGTGCTTAATTTTAACAAGAAATTGTTCATATTAGGAGTGTGCTTATTTCTTTAGAATTTGCTATTTCTTACTACCTAAGAAATTGATTAAGGCCTTGCTGATAGAAAAGAGAAAAAAGAGTTTGTGTTGATAATGTGTTGAGTAAGAATTTTTTAATTGTCATGTGCAATTTTAGCTGCAAGAAAATCATGTCTGATCACAACCTGCAAATTTTCATATTCTGAATTCAGTTTTTGCCATCAAATAAATGTTAGGTAATTGTGAAAATGCAATTCTTACCTATGTATTCCCTATGGAGAAACAATCAATCTGGCATCAACAGGAAAAGGTAATGAGAAGTGTAATTACCTAATATAAATGAACTCAGTAGTGGCTATTTTCTATTTGAAAATACCACCTGTTTCTATTAGCATTTCCAAGCTTCCCAGTTATGGTACACTGTTCAGAACTGAGTATGGAGATAGCACCCAGCTGTAAACTTAAGAATCATGCTTGTTTTGAATGCGTGAACATAATAAGAATAATATAAATAAAGTTAAGTGCTGCAAGTAAATCTTAACTAGTAAATGAAAAACATAATTTTATTATGTCAGGATATTTTGTTAAATAGAAAGCTAAGTTTATAATAAAACTTAAAATGAGAAAGAAAACATGGTACTGTGAAGCCATGTGGTTAATAAGTACAACTGAGAGTTTGACAAATTTCTCTTGTCAAATGAAGCTGGAATGCATATTCTTCAAGTTCCATACATTTTGTGGCATTTTAATTTTCCCCTTCGCACTTGTGAAAAGCAAAACTCTTTTTTCATGCCTTGTAATATACAGATGACAGCTCTGTGACTGTAGACCAGATTTTCTATTGACAGATAAGTTGAAGTGCCCTTGAAATTAAAAAAAATTAGACTTTATTGTTACCTACATTTTTGATCTGTTAACAAATTGAGCAACAGTGCCATTCCATTCCTTTAGTAGGATAGCAAAAGAGTTGTTTTGAAATTTGGGTTCAGAGAAAATATCTGTATTTCTTTAACACATTTTTATGTGAAACAGTTATGAACACAGAAAATTTCAATGTTTCTGTGAAATATTTTGAGAATTTGGTATGAATACAATAATTAATATTCATGGAATTCTGTATGTACATTTACAATGCAGGGTATTTTCCTGTAGCTATGCTTTGATAGTCTTCTAACATTAAAATTCAGCAAAGTAAATTGAGCACAATAGCAATAGTAAAATTTCACAGTTCAATTAGGTGTCTGTTTATACATTTAGCTCATCTGCGTTTCTGAAGAAGTACTTTAGCGAAGAACATATCACATAGGGTTTATGTTTTAAGTGAATCTGATTACAAATGAAAAAATGAATTAACTTTAGTAAATCGCTTTTGAATAACAAACATGATATCTCTAAGAGTTGAATGTGAAAAGGTTACAAAGTTTGTTCTCTGATAACATTTTACTTTGCTGTGGTCCCAGTTGAGCCCAGGACCAATAGAAATGTTCCCAATACTTGGTAGTTCCCTTTCTCAGATGTGTCCGTTAAATACGCACTTACTGAATATTTGAGAAAATAATTTATGTAGACTCATCTGTCAATCTGTGTATTTAAATTGTATCTCCTCTCTTCACCTCAATAGACAAGCACACCCCTTAAAATCAGTCTTTCCCTTCAACATTTAATCAAATTTATTGTACTCTCTTTTGAAAAATTGAACCACATATCTTCAAAAATAATAAAATCAACTACACCAACTCTGCTTCATCTTCCCCTCCAGCTATTACACTCTTTCCTCTTACTTTTAGACAATCTTTTTGATAGAGTTGGCCCTACTCACTACATATAAGTGCCTATCTTCCATTCATTTCTTACTTTTTAATGCATGCCAGTATTCCAGCCTCTACAGACATTTTCCAAAAATGATTTTTGCTAAGGCTACTTATGACTTTCATGTCATTACTTCCAATAAATACTTTTCAGTCCTGTTACTTGAAATTTCAAAATCATCCAAATATGTTAACTGCATCATCCTTTTTGAAGCACTGTCCATCCACATGCCCTTGATTTTCTTCCCACACGTTTCTGCTTGGTCCTTCTCTTTCTCTTGATACTTTTCATCTACTACCTGGATGATAAATTCTGGAAGTACTCAGTTTTTGACTTAATCAAAGCTATTTCCATAAGAAAACTCATAGTTACATTCATATTCATTTCTGTTATTACAAGATGACTTTCTGTTTTATATAGGGAACGCTAGGTTCTCCTATCGGTTTCAGATCTGCCTAACTTACACACATATGATACAAATGAATTTAAACATATACAAAACTGTGTTCACTTTTCCTCTAACCATAACTATATCCAAGATTCCCACAACAGTACCACCATGAGTTAAGTTGCTGAAGATATAGCTATCAAGCATGCTATAGCTGTTTCTCTGATACACTGTACTGGTTTTAGGTTCTAAATATCCCTTAAAAATATGTGCTACTACCTTAGGTTAAGCTATTATCATTTTTCATCTGGAAAATGGAAATATTCTCATCTCTTGGTATCTATTCTACCACTGCTCCAAATTTCCCAAATCTTTGTCTATGTTGCACCAGAGTGAATTTTCAAAACATGTTTCTGATCACAAAATTCTTCAATTACCACCCATTTTTTATATAATAAAACCCAAAATCCTCATTGAGAAATTTACCTTCTGTGTTCTTTCCACCTGCACCGCCTGCTCCCACTTTCCTGCTCAGTCTCTTTTAGCCACACTAACCGGCCGCCTGTTCCTTGAGAGTTCTGTGTTTTTTTCCACCATAATTAGGATCACAGAACATAGATTTGGGCCCTATTAATAATAAAAAAGATATTTTCAAGGCCCCCAATACTCATAAACTGCCTAAAATCTTTGCACAAGAGTGTCAGCACCTTGCCATGTCAACTGGCTCATCATGATTCTGGTAACATGAACCTGATTATGGGATGTAACTACTGCTGACCCTTCAACAGAAATCCTCTCTCTCCAGTCTCTTTTCTAGTTAACTAGTCATCCTGCAAATCTCACCTCAGGGATCATTTTTATAAGGACGTCTTCCTTGCAATCCCTCTTCTCTCCCTTTAAAAAATCAAGCAGGCTCAATTTCCTTCATAATGCACTTTCAGTGTGTTTATCTCAGTTTGAAACTTAATATGTGTTATTTTAATAATTTTACTAGTATCTATTCTCTCCACTAAACAGTAGACATCATGAGATTATGAATCTTATTGATTTTTGTTTGTTATGTTTTCTCCAAAAATCTAACCCAAATCCTAACACATAGTAGGTGCTGCTTAATCATTTGTTCGGTGAATCAATGAATGAATCATTAAACTGATGAATTACGAAATGTCGATGTCTTAAGACTGAGAATCATTTTTTCCTCTTGCTTTTATTTTGAACCAAGGGGGAGTGGAAGAAGGGTCAAGTCACATGTATAAAGTGGGATTGTGAAATGAGGCTTTGTCCAAGAGCCAGACTTTCACCTCCTTACATCTTCATTTGAATTTCCCAAAAACCATGCTCAAGACAACTGAAAAAAAAAAAAACAGAATTCTAGCACAGAGCATCTTCTTTTCTTGTCTTACTTCATAATGGAAATAGAGTTAACAAAAACACCACACAAACTGTAAAAAGGCACATTGCAAAGAGAGAGCCAAAATGATTAGGCTGCATCTGCACTAACCTCCACTTTCTACTCTCATCAATAAAATGAATCCCTTAGCTTCTCATGGAATATGAGAATAAGAGTCAGATAAACAGGTGCTGAAGGCTACTGCCTGGTCCAAGTCTGGGCAGGCCCTCGCCTGGGCAGACTACTTACGACTCTGGGTCACAGGATAAGTTTGTCCCTGTCTGGCAAGGCCACAGGCCGAACTCTCCTCTAACATACACTTTCCCTTTGGGGACCCATACAAATGGCTGGGGAACATTTTTGTCATATGACAACAACTGCCAGCTCTAGAGAGTTAATACTCAGTTTCTCCCCCTACCCATTCTGTATCTCCAAGGTTTTACAAATGGGACTGCAAGTTTAATTATCTCTAGAACTTAGATGTCATTTTGGAAAGAAGGAGTAAAGGAGGGTTTTATCCTGAACCAGTTGACTTGAATGATTTCATTTATCCAGAAATGACTAACATTGTACTTTTGCAGAATAGGTGCTCAAAATAAAAATAAGTTATATAATAACTAAAAAATTTAACATCTAAGATTGGGGTTACAAATATTAAATTTTAGAACTAGAGATAATATTCTCTCTAAAAACCAAAGTACTTTCACATGTGGTAAGTATAGAAATAGCCTAGGCTACAGCAGATTAATTTTTTTTTTATTTATAGAAACATCCAATCAGTGACATAAGCTATTCTAGTTATTGTCTAACTAAGTCCAACTCTGTTTTCTTCTCCACTAATTTGTAGAAATGTATGCAGGTCTTGTTATGGTCCTTCATGTTACTAAACAAGAGTTGAAAAGTCTTATGATGAAATGAACACTAAATCAAAGACCAGGAGAATTATTTTATTTTAGACCAAATTGTGAATTAAAATTAAGAAAACACTATTCATCATTTTGTTTTAAAAGTCAACTTTATCTGACCAAAACACACACACACACACACACACACAAATTCATTCAACATTATCTACAAACTCTGTTCCTCACTGACCTTTTAAGTTAAAGAAAATGATATTCATAAAATCAATAGGAAAAAAAGTGACAAGACCACTAATGTTGATTGCATCAAATCCAAAAGGGACTTTTAAGAAGTCATTAGCCAAAGAGTCAGTGTGTCTGCTTTTTAGTCAGACTTACCTATCTAACATTTGACATTCTAGTGAGCCAGGCAAGCCTACAAGGACACTTTCTATAAGTCAGAATAGTTTAATTTATAGGATAATAATTTGACCAGGAGATATAGTGCAACCTCACATTCATTTATACCAAATTTAAGTATGTATCTGTAATTTCACTGACGTAAACCAAATTTAAGTATATTTCCTTAATTTCATTGTAGCAAACCACAAATCTATAGAAGTATGCCTATTACTGGGGACAGCAAGAAGTAGTTACTCTTGCCTAAATAAAACCTTTCTATCAATCCGTCAAATGGAAATAAAAAAGAAAATTAGCTATCCTCAATGCATTGTAAAACAATTTACATTAAATTTTTTTATTTTTGAAAATTAAAGATTATATGTAGCAAAACCAAAGGCCCTTGCTGTCTACTTTCCTTTGAAATATTTAATGTATTTATATTTTATGTGTAAATAAGACAATGGCCACACTTAGAAATATGAAATTGTAGAGTCGTATTATTCCTAATATTTTGGAAAATGTTCTTGAGTTTAGGTAATGAATCACTTCAGAATTCCAATGGTCCTCTGGTAAGGCTTAGTCAGGTTTGAAGGATATAGCGATCCCTGAAATAATAATAATAGTAGTTGTGTTTTAGCCATCTGCTCCTATTCTTGTTCCCGTTGCTTCTCAGATTTATTTTAAATTACTTAGCTATAACCTGGGAATTATAGGTTTAATTTTCTCTAGTTTATGAAAATATCTGAAAGACTTTGAAACCTTCTAGGTTTTCCAGTTCACCTCTAAAAGGAGACACATTTACAACTGATGCTTATCCCCTTGTCTACAATTGGGCCATGGTATTTCCTGGATACACACTGGTCTGGATGGTAGCTCGTTATGCAGGCCCACAAAAGAATTAACTGTGAAAGATAAACAAAGATGGACACCAGGTAAAGCAGGAAGGGCAGATTTTACTCAGTAATAACTACCACAGTGGGGAATAGGATCCAGTGTGATCCAAACAACTTCACCAAAAGAAAAGACAGGGTCTTTTCACAGACTGAGGTGTGCTCAGGGGAAGGACTGCAGGAGGTGGGTCCACATGACGTGGTCATCTGTGCTTGGTAATTGGCACTGAAGTGGAGGAGAGACAAATTTTTCCTATCTTTTGACAGGAGGCAGTGGTGGAAGTTGGAGCATGGAACCTAATGAAGTTAGTTTCTTATCTTCCCACAAGCACTGACAGAGAGACAGAGTGTGAGAGAGAGAATTTTCTCCTTTAAGGTTTTGTCGGGAACAAACAGTAAATTCTCCTGGGGACTGTAAGCTTTCTCAGGCTGGAAATTAAGGGAGTTGGAGTCATCAACTTAGTGATGTAGCCTTGAGCCTCTAGAAAGTATGCTAGTGTTAGTTCAAGTCTCAATGTGGCATATGTGAGAGGGGCAGGCAAGGGTAGGTGAAAATCATTTGTGCTGAGAGTTTGCAGTCTTATAGGCCACAGTTGAGGTCTAGTTGAGAAGAGGACGCTGAGGAGCCTGACTAGAGTTGGCCAAGGAGAGTCTGTTCAAGAAAGGAGTCATTGTCAAAACTGAGCTTCACATCTGTGAGACAAATGACTTCTGACACATGGTGATCGGACGTATGTGTGGTGGATTTTCAAAGGTAGTAAAATGAATGAGATTAGTAATCTAAACGTTTCTAGCATGATGTTTCGGAGTTAGTGTATATCAGTTGGGGCTCAATCACATTGAAAATCCTCATACATGTGTTTTACAGGATGTTTTCTTATGCAATTTTAACAGCTGTCTGTCCAGTCTCTGGAAGGCTGTTGTCTTCTCATCTGATGCTGGAACTGGAAGAGCAGGCAATTGGTAAGAAAAGATGGAAGGTGCTGGGGACCAAGAACAAGCTAGAAACCACACGTACAAGCTGCAGAACTTAAGGATGGTCCGAAGCCGGTGTTAGTATTTGTTCTTGTTGACCTCTGTGGTATAAGCGTCCTGAAGAAGCTGGGCCCTTCATCATGGAGGTAAATATGCACAGCTGCCCCATGAAAAAAGGAGAATCCAGAAGAAGATGGAACAGTTTCAGGCCTGACTGCTGCCAAGGAGGTAAGTCAGCAGCAGCGTGTGAGCAACTACATGGCTGCTGCTCTACTTTCATCCTCCAAGTCTTCAGGAGAATCTCTCTTGTGGCCTACCCTAACCAGAAATACGCAAGAAACAAGATTCTGGAAAGTATAGTTCAGCTTAGCCAAGTTGATGCATGATGTCATCACCGTCTACCCCTTATCAACCTGGCAACCACACACATCTCCTTCAACCATACCTAAACTATAAAGATAGTAATAACCAAATCACACTTATGCCTAACATGAAACAACTATCCTACAATTGAAAAAAGGCCAATCCTTCCCCAGAATTTGATAAAGTCCCCTGTTAGTCTTTGAGAGATGTTTATTCTTCTCATAGCTGAAATGTTCTCCTTTTTGATATCCTATAAATTCACAACTGAGATATAGCTACAGGTTATTAACACATCTCATTTTAAATGATAAGGAGATGAAAGAGTAAAAGAAGGATAAGAAAAATGTTGTTTATAACATATACAACATAATAATATAAAATAAGAAAGAGATACTTGTAACTATTACCATCTTTGTTTTTGCAACTGGTCATGTAGTCATAGCTAGTATTTACAACTATCAGCTTCAACTACCCATTCTATATGCTCTTTGCTCTCAACAAACATTAAGTTGCATCTTCCTGGAAGTGTAATCCAATTCTGTATTCTGGAGGATTCTGGCCATTAGTGGTACAGACTGTACTGGGTTGTATAGGTTTCCATTTACTTTCATCACAGAGCATGGAAATACCAAGATGAAAAGTAATGGATTTCTTGAAATCTAGACATTCCCATTCTTAGTTCATATTGTGCATTAGAAAACTAATATTCCTTGATACTCAGGCTCAACCCTCTTTTCCAGTATCATGTCCATTCTTAGTTCATATTGTGCATTAGAAAACTAATATTCCTTGATACTCAGGCTCAATCCTCTTTGTCAGTATAGCAACCCTTATTTTCTTATTGATTTGCTGGCCTGGGGAGTCTAAAGGGGCCAGGTTGCAGTCTCAAATTCCAGTTCAGTGAAATAATTGTGTGTCCACTTGTGAAGTATCTCTTTGGAACAAAGAACCCCTAGGACAGAAGACTCTAAAATCATGGGCTACGGGAAGCATACACTTTGTTAGTGGTTAATTAGAAATAATAGTAAGATAAATCATTCCCATTTCCACCTTTAATTGACACAACCATCGATCCTAGCTGTGGAAAAAATTTAGTTACTGGATTTAGAATAACTTCTACATTCTGGAGGACATTACCAGAGCTGTGTGAGCTGTTGTACTCTGCATCATGAGTTATCTGGTCTTCAGTGGACCATTCCTCCATTCTTTCAAGCTTGCTGCTTCGAGTTATGGAGAATATTTAAAGATCACTGAATTCCATGACCTTAGACCCATTGTCATACTTCATTTGTGATAAAATGAGTTTCTTGTTCAGAAGACATGCTGTGTGGAATACTGTGGGGATGGATAAGACATAAGAAAATGTAAAGATGGCCAGGCCCGGTGGATCATGCCTGTAATCCCTGCATTTTGGGAGGCCGAGGCAGGCAGATCACCTGAGGTTGGGAGCTCCAGACCAGCCTGACCAACATGGAGAAACCCTACCTCTATTAAAAATACAAAATTAGCTGGGTGCGGTGGTGCATGCCTGTAATCTCAGCTACTCGGGAGGCTGAGGCAGGAGAATTGCTTGAACCTGTGAGGTAGAGGTTGCCGAGATCACTCCATTGCACTCCAGCCTGGGCAAAAAGAGTGAAACTCCATCAAAAAAAAAAAAAAAAAAAAAAGAAGAAAAGAAAAAACAAAATGTGAAGATGTAACACATTGGAGCAGGGTACTAAATTCCATATTCATACTTAGTGTCTATCTCAGTAAGAAAAAAGCACAGCCTCTTCCACAATAGAATGGCCCAATAGAATCAGTCAGCCACTAGCCTGTTGGCAATCTCTCCATGGAATGGTGTCATATGGGGAGCTCGGGATTAGACCCTACTGTTGACAGGATGGGCACATATCAGTGGTTGTAATGATAAGTGCCATATTGAGTGGCAGTCCATGCTGTTGAGTCCATGCATAACCCAAGCTAGCAAGACTGCTTTGCTCATGAGCTCTTTGCAGAATGGTAGGAGTACTTGGGGAAAAAGTCTAACTTAACAGCGACAGAATGGGTCACTGTATCCACTTAATTATTAAAATTATCTGCTGAAGTTATCTTTTAGGAAGCATTTTATATGGTTCTTCCAAATCTTTACACTCTGTGCATTTAGAGAAATCAATCCTTACCTCTTCCCTAGACCCCTTTATAACCAATTTTTAAATTATTTTTCTGCCTAGTCCCTGATAATTCAGCCAAAACATTAGCCACGGTCTATAAAATTTTGTAGACCCATACCTCTGGGCATCTTTTTTTACAAGCAAAATGAACAGCTAGGTACACTGTTTGGAGTTCTTGCCCCTGGGAGGATTTCTCTTCGCCATTGTTGTTTGGGGCAATCTGGAGTGGGACTGTAGTGCAGGAGCTGTCTACTTTTGGGCGGTACCTTGCAGAACCATCTGTAAATCAACTCGAGTTAAGTGTGGGCCAAGAAAGAAAAGGGAACATAGCAGCAGCCGAGACCATAGGATTTCTCTTCACTGACTTACTTGTGCCTTCAGGACCTGCTCAAGCCTGAACTCCTATATAGCACTTCCATTTGATGACATAGTGCTGCTCTGCATGCCTAATTTTGTTTACCACAAAATATTTACTTATTTAAATGCTCACTTCATGATCACTAGCTCACGTAATGTAGTATCCCAGGGATAAGCATACAGTCTCTATTAAAGCTCAGTAGGAAGCCAAATACAGTATCTCAAAAGGAGGATACTTACCCATAGGGATAGCATGGCTTTGCTCCAATGCTAAGAGTCTGAGCTATGATTCACCAAAACCTCCAACAGGGTCCGTATCCCCCAATGGCATTTTAAATACAACCAAATCTGCTGAATCATATGGCCCAAGGGGCAAAGCACCTTGCATGGTAACCTAGATCTGTCACAGGGACTCCTCTTGTTTTGAAACCTACTCAAAAATGCAAGTTTTTTGGGTCACTCAATAAGTAGGTAAGAATAGCACATTGAGGCCAGGTGTGATGGCTTGCATGTGTATTTTGGGAGGCCGAAGTGGGTGGATCACCAGAGGTCAGGAATTCGAGACCAGTCTGGCCAAGATAGTGAAACCCCATCTCTACAAAAATACAAAAAATTAGCTGAGTGTGGTGGTGTGTGCCTATAATCCCAGCTACTCAGGAGGCTGAGGCGGGAGAATCCCTTGAACCTAGGAGGTAGAGGCTGCAGTAAGCCAAGATAGTGCCACTGCACTCCAGCCTGGATGACAGAGTGAGACTGTCTCAAAAAAGGGGGGGCGGGGAATAAAGAATAGCACATTTAAATGAGAGACAAGATGCTTAGTCAGCTTCTTTGGATTTTGGTGGCACCGTATACCATATTTAAGTGTGCTAGCAAGAAGTCCCAGATGCAGCAACTCACTCTTCACCTTGGAAGGACTATCAGCATCCTGCAGACCACTGGAGCTCTGCACATGTCAGTGAGGTAGTACACCTGAGAATCTTTGTGGACTTTATTTCCCACTCTTGGGCAAGCAGGTGTCTTATCAATGTGTTGGGAGTAGTTGCTAGTTCCTGCTCATCAGGTCCAATAAGCATAATGTCATACAGGTAGTGGACCGCTGGGCTATATTTTGGAAGGGAAAGTCAGCAAACTTCCCTACAGACTAAGACATAACATAGAGCTAGAGTGCTGATTGTCCCTGAGGCAAAAAAGAAAAAAAAAAAAGTAACGATGTCTTGCCAGAACCAAACTGATTCTTGTGGTCTGATTAATTAACAGGAAGAAATTAAGAACACTCATCAGATCACTGATTGCCAGTTGCCAAGAGATGTGTTGATTTGCTCAAGCAACAAACCCACATCTGGTTCAGCAGTTGCAACTGAAGTCATTGCATGATAAACTTTATAGTCTACTGCCATTCTCCAAAATTCATCTGTCTTCTTCATAGGCCAAGGAGACAAGTTAAAATGGGGATACAATGGGAAATGTCACCCTTGCATTTTTCCTATCCTCAATGATGGCACTAATCTCTGCAATCCTTCTAGGAATATGGTATTGTCTTTAATTTACTGTTTGTATAGGTAAGCAATTCAAGCGACTTCCACTTGTCATATAATAATTTCCACTCTTACAGATTAGGAAGCTAATATGGCAATTCCATCAGTTTCTAAGTATGAGTATGAGTATATCCTAATACGCATTCCAAACCAAGGACATAGCAACAACGCAGATTCAGGGAACCACAGGGTTCACTATGAGATTGTCATAAAGCAAAACTCCAATCATCCTTTAATTTCCCGAGGTCCCTAATCTGACTGGCAGACAACCATAATGTACCAAAATCTGGCGTCAGTTTAGAGCCAGTGTCCAGTAATTCCTGAAATGTCTAATTATTTCCCCTTCTCCAATGTGGTCATTCTAGTAAGTTGTTACAGGTTCCTTTAAAAGAAAAGGCTGCAAGGAAGGTTAACATTATGAACATTTGACAGTGTAGCAGGGCCTTTCTGCACGATTTCTCAGCTCCCACATGGAAGGAAATCTGTGCCTGGGACCTGGCTCAAACCTGGGAATGGATTGAGGGTCTTTGATTCTCTTTTGGTGCCTCAAAGCAGACTGCTATTTACTAAACCTAATTTTTTTCTGCTAATATAGATGAAACAAGACTTCAGTAGGTTGTCCATTCACTATTTCAGTTCTAGGGACACTGGAAACAACTAGCCAATGTCAATAATCTCTGCTGGTCAGGTGAGTCTGATTACTGCATTGGCTCTGCTAATTGTTATAGTAACCATACTTTGTCTTTGGCTGTGAAGTGCTACCACCTGACCTCTGCCACCCCAGATCCCGTCATCCTCAGTGGGTTTGGATCCCCAGTTTGAGAGTGGCAGTTACCACTGTAATCTCTAATCTACAGAGCAAATCTACTCCAGAGTTCTTCAGCGATGTTAGGGCTCCACTTATAAACTTATTTCTCACTGCCAGGGTGAAAGGAATTCCCCGAGGAGCTGTGTGGGGGGAATCTAGGGTGATCTTACATGATAACCCACCGAAGGATTTTATTCTCTCTGTAATAGGTAGAATCCAAAAATGAGTCTCATGTCCCACCAGTGACCTTCAGCCTTGTTTCATTCCCTCTACTTGAATTTTGACAGAACCTACAAATACATTATTCTTATAATATTGTCACCTGATATGGTAGAAGAGATTTTTCAGACATAATCAAATCTCTACATTAGTTAACTTTTAGTTAATCAAAAAAAGGATTACTCTGGATAGGACTGATTTCTTCAAATTAGCTCTTTAAGAGAGTGTTCTTCTGATAAACTGGGAAGTGTAATAGAAAAAAAAAACATGATATTAAACTGCCGCTGGACAGGGGCATCCTTTAAGAGCTGATGTCAGTCCTTAGCCAAGTATTATCAAGAAAACAGGGACCACAGACATGATCTGCAGGAAACTAAATTCTGCCAACCCCCTTCTTAAAGCTCTTAAAGCCCCTCTCACCAGGTGAGAAGTACAGCCCTGGGTAGCACCTTGATGCCAGCTTGGTGAGACCTTGAGCAGATGCACTGCTAACCCATGCCTGGACCCTTGGCCCATGGAAAATGCGAGATAATAAATTTGCATTGTTTTAGGTGCTAGGTTTGTGGTAATCTCTTGTGAAAGTACTTGAAATGCACTACACTCACTAAAGCTTTGGAAAACTTATTCTACAGTTTACCGACCAAGTCCATTCCACACTCAAGGGGAGAGAATTGCACAAGAGTGTGAATACAAAGCAGCATGAATTGTAGAGTCATCTTAAAGTCTACCTATCACATGGGCCAAAAATGCATGAATAATTTTACAGCAAGGAATTTTAAGCAGTAAATATTACCAACAGAAGAAGTAGTTGCCTATACCATTCTTAAACTTTCTTAAGAGATAAAGTACTAAGCTTAACTTAAAATGTATTATTATATATTTGATTTTAATAATATTTATGGGTAAAACACAGACTTTTAAGCAATCTTGACCCTTTTACATATCATTTGAAACTGATAGAGACCTAATAGTCAACTTGCAGTATCATTCATACCAGCAGACTCAAATACAAATATTTAAATCTAGGGAATCTGGCTACTGAGATATAACCAAATTTCTTAAAATGGAAGAACTAACATTATTTTCCAGAAAGATATTTTGCATGCAGAAATTCTTTGTTTAGTTCGAGGAGTTTTAACTTGGCTTCCATCTGAGCCAAGAGCTTTGGCGTATATGTTTTCTGTGTCAATTAAAGGAGTATTTTTAGTAGCTATTTGTTCCACTAGAAACCCACTGAGATTTAGGTTCGCTCCTTTCAGGATTTTCTAAAAATCATTTTTAAAAAGATAAAAAGTAGCTTCTGCTTTACTAATTTCACTGCTCCGGAATTTAATTTTGTTTTGTATGCTCAGAGAATTAGCTACTGAAATCATCACAACTTACTTCCTCATTCCTGATACCCTCACCAAAACAAATAATAATAATAATAATAATTACAATAATGGAGATTACGCTATATCCTTTAGTTAGTAAAAAGGAAATATAAATTAACTCAAGCTGAAATTTTATAAAATCAAAGTTGGTTAGGAGATAATGTCTCCTGAGAGTATTATTTGAAAGGGGAAAAGAAAGTTAGAGTGATATAATTCTCCATTTAATTAAGAGCTTTATTTGAAAGAGGTTTTTTATGGTAATTCTTGAGTTTGTCCAAAATATGGGTTTCTGGCTTTGTATTTATAGAGATGTCCTATCTAAAATGACTGTAAAAGAAGACTAAAGGATATTGTGATTCCAATAATCATCCATAGCCTCACATTTTGAACTTGATTTTATTCCATGTATCCTGTATTTCTTTGGCTTTGGTAATAGCTTTATTTTCTTCTTATTTATTCCCCTTCTCTTGCTGTTGAAACCCCTATGGGGTTCCCCATTAATTACAGAATGATTCTCAGACTTTAGTGTTCATAAAATTCCATGTTGGGACAATGTGCATTTATAAAGAATACCACGGTGTGATTTTGGGTCCACTTTTGAGAAACATTAATAAGATAAATCCGCTTGGGAGACATGTCCCCCTTTTGTAATGTGTCCCTTTGATGCCTCATCTCATCTTGTAGCCCCCCTTGTGCCCCTATTCTGGTCGTAACAGACTCTGCCTTTCCCTCAGGAAACGTGTTCTCCCACAATCCTCATTTTTGTACATAGCATTCCCATTCAGATTCAATTAATAAGCTGATTGAATTGAGGGTCATTTCTGAAGCCTATCATCATAACTGAGAAGAAAATTTATGATACTTGACTGTTTGAAGCAAAAAACCCTTCATGTCCATAAAAAATAGCCATTTTATCAACTTGCAAATAAAATAATTGAGAAATTTATGAAAAGGTCATCCTTGATGGGCTTTACTTATTTCTTCTTAGAAATCAATACTTGTTGATTGGTTGATTGATTTATATGATAAACTCTATGAACTTATAACTTGCAGTATGATCTCCTTTTTTGACCCACATCGGTGCACTCAAATAAATAGACAAAGTATTATTACCTCGACACTAAAAACACCAAAAGCCATCTATGAATAAATTCTCCAACTAGTTTTGCCACATATCATTTTTATTCTGGTATTTTTACATTTTGAAAATTTTATGACTGTTTTGATTCATCAATTTTTATGTAACCATTGTAGTCACCTAGATTCATCTTCTAAATTTTCTCTATATTGATGACAGACCCTGATATTTCAGTTTTGCATTAGGAGAGGTGAGTAGTGTTGAAGAACAGCTCTAAAATTTGGCCTATTTTTAAACTTTTTGATTAAAATGTAATGCAATATTTTTATTCAATAAGGCTATGGCTTATCATTGATATTTCTACACATCAGTGGTATTTGGAGCTTTGCTCTCTTGCATGAAATATGATGGTGTGTCTCACTCCTGTAAATGTTATAGCCACGTTTTACAAAATACAGAGGAAGCCCTCAGATACATACAGATCAGCAAGGCGATTCCTTCTTTTTGTGACTCCAAGTGATTAAACATAGGATGGGGCAAAACAGTGAAACCATAACAAAAAGTTAGCCAGGCATGGCGGTGTGCTCCTGTAGTCCTACCTACTCGGGAGGCTGAGGCAGGAGAATTGCTTGAACCCAGGAGGCAGAGGTTGCAGTGAGCCGAGATCATGCTACTGCACTCCAGGCTGGGTGACAGAGTGAGACTCCATCTCCAAAAAAAAAAAAAAAAGGATGTAAAGGATTGAACCTTGTGGAGACCAGGACCAGAAAGGACAGCACACAAAGGGGACACTGGGATGGGCACAGAGACAATTCCATCAGACAGGTAACTGCAAGAGGCACTGATTATACACCTGGTCACTGGGGAGTATTTTAGGGAAACATATGGATAAATTGGAAATGACATACTCTTCAAAATTGCAACCATGAAGGCCTAGACAATTTTCTATGGGAATCCCTTAATGGAAAATCTCCCTGAAGAAATAGCCATCTCTCTCATGCTTAGAGTGAGAGCAAGAACAGGTGGCACATACCAGACCATCTCTAATAGGTACCCAGGACTTTAGACTATCTCCCCATGAAGGGATTTCTCACTTGGCCAATAGTAGGAAAGATTCTCTTCAAGGAGGCATGTCTTCAACTATGATACCTATCAGCAGAACCCGAAGTGCAGATTGTTATGGAAGTGATTGCTGACTGACGGAGGGCTCTTAGAAGAAGAGGAATGAGAGACACTGATAGGGAAGGAGAAGAAAATTGAAAATATTTACAGAAAATATTTATGCTCGGCAGTGTGTATTGCACCCCCCCCCCCAAAAAAAATTGGTGGCACCAAGGCAAGGGGACTATCCTTTATAATCCCTGTGTTGGTCACTCTGGCTGTTGACTGTCAAGGAGTGCATGTTGGGTGGGAGGAGATTTTCTTTAGACCAAAGGCAATTCTCTGCAGCAGCTGGGAGGTGGATGTGCCCACTTGGCTGGGCAAGGTCTAATAGCACCCATTGTTGGGGACATATGCATTCCTGCCATCTCAGAAGAAAATGAGTGAATATTAACAAGAACTTATCCTAAATAGGTATAAACAAATGTGGGTATTTGGGGCAATATATGTGAGAGTTAAAGATTAGTCTGCCTGAAATCAAGGTCGATGGAGATCTGAATTATAATTAGTTTTTTGTTTGTTTGATTCTCTGTTTTGGGTAAACTGTGTGAGAGGCGCTGACTAATCACCATATTTTAAATTCTATCTACTAGCTTTTTCTCATTAACATACTTCTAAGATTATTGAGCATACAATAAGTGCTCAATAGATACATATTGAGTGAATGAAGGAATAAACATGGATTACATAAGAGTGACTGTATTAGTCAGAGTTCTCCAGAGAAAGAGAACCAATAGAAAATTTTTTACAGAGAGAGAAAGAGAGACAGGGAGAGATTGATTTTAAGGTATAGGCTCACAAAATTTGGGATGCTGGCAAGTTCAAAATCTGCAGGGCAAGCTGGCAGATGCTGGAGACCCAGGGAAAAGTTAATGTGGAAATCTTGAGTTCAATGACAGTCTGAAGACAGAATTCCTTTTTTCTCCAGAAACCGTAGTCCTCTCTTAAGGCCTTCCACTGATTAGACAAGGCCCACCCATATTATGAAAGAATCTATTGATTCAAATATTAGTCTGTTGATTCAAATATTAATAACATCTAAAATAATGCCTTCACAACAACATCTAGATGTTTGACAGAACAATGAGGTACCATAGACTAGCAAAGTTGATGCACGATGTTAATCATCACAGATATCATCAGAACGATCTTTGCAGTACTTATTATATTAATATTTCTGCGAGTAAAGATTTTCATCAAGCTCTCATAAATATGTAAAAATGCCATAATAATACTTCTATAACTACAATGTTTATTATTCTAAACCTTCATGTGT
Source organism: Symphalangus syndactylus (assembly GCF_028878055.3). Classification (NCBI taxonomy): domain Eukaryota; kingdom Metazoa; phylum Chordata; class Mammalia; order Primates; family Hylobatidae; genus Symphalangus; species Symphalangus syndactylus. The sequence continues at coordinate 153,012,024 of NC_072426.2, read as the reverse complement.
TGAATTTTCAATAATCTGGAAGTTAAAAATAATTATCAGGTGTAGAATAGGGCAGTTACTTGCTCTTTTTTTGTGCAGTTAAGAATATTTCCACATACCAATTAACTCAGAGTAAATCTTTCAATACAGCATGAAATACTGTAAAATTTTCTGTTTTTCATGTAGAATATTTCACAACACAATCTCCAGACTGTTACCCTTGATAAATTACTTCATGCATGTCCATTACAACAGTGCCTCTGAGGATAGTTTTTTTTTAAAGTCTAATGTAAAATAAATGCTAAGATTAAAAAATAATATTATAGTTCTATACTGCAGTATCTTCTAGTTTGCCTCAAAAAGCAAATAGCTAAAAATCCTCTAATGTGTAAAAATTTGGCATCTCTTACCTATTTGAATTAAGTGAAAATTGACAATATGCCCTTTTCTATTTTTAAAGATGGTGATATTGGCGTGATTGTGTCTTTGATTACAACTGAAATGTTCAGTACATAGTTATTCTTTTTTCCTTACTTTTCTTGCTCATGTATGCACCACAGTGTCATGGCTTGCTTTTGCATCTTTTTGGCAGACCCATTGTCATTTCATATCCTTGCACTCTTCTCTTTACGTATGTTTTATTGTCTGCATGCACTAGTCTCTCTTCTTTATCTTCCTATTCCCAGCCTTGGAAAACTTCTTAGATCCCTTTTTTCCCTTGACTGCCACCATCTACTTTTATTTCCTGCTGCACTTTCCTCAGACACCATCTCTATTTTATTTAGACTAGCTTAGGTATCGCTTTCGAACATTCCCAAAGTACCTTGAGCCAACTATATTATGTGTCTCCTATATTTTTTGTTTTTAGAAGAAATTCTAGAAACGTCCTTAGGGAAGTACATAAATGTTCAAAGGTAGGGCTAGGCACTATCATTCAAACAATATAACAACACATTTATTCACCAAATATTGATAACCACTGTCTACCTGCCATGCTGTGATAAGACAGAGAGCTATCTCTTGCTGTGTTAACAATATTGACTTGAAAGTGAAAACAATCGCTAGTCATGTTAAAGTTTCCATGACAATAAGACTTCATGATGATTACGTATCTGAGCCTCTGGCAGAAGATGGTAATTGCAATTAATTAATATTTTTACTATATTGGTGATTTCCATTCTGCATCATGTTCTCTGCTACCCTTTTTGTAAGTGTTGTCTTAGAATAACTTTGTGAAAGAGATTTATGATTTTATGTGTCAGGAAGTATCTTTATAAACTATAAAATACTGTGTAAATGTAAGAGGCCAACTAGAACATCAGCTTCCTGACAGTTGTTTCTTTAACAATAATGTATAATCCAGTGCTTAATGCACAGCATATATTTAAGAAACATTTGTAAATTAATGAATGAAGAATGCTCTGTCAATATATGAACATTTTTAAGTACATCCTTGCTTTAAAACAAATAAAACTTCTGTGATTTCATTTAACTACTGTGACATCATTTCTTTGTCTACTGAGGCAGTTTTGTCTGAGTAGTTATCTTATACATTTACATATTTATATAACATATATGCCATTTATATTTTTAAAATATCAATTTGAATACTTATTTTAGCAAAATGACCATGAGATTATTTTACTAATGTTATTAATTAACATTAATATATGTATTATTATTTAATACTGTTTGAATAATACCAATCTTTCTAGTTTTAATGATATTATTTTCACTATTCTAGTCATCTAGAATTTGAATTGATGAAGACCAAAAAAACGAGAAAGAAAAGTAACCAGGGGGCTAGCAAGTCATTGTTCCATCACTTTAAAGTTTATCTAGAAAAAAATCATACAAGGAAGTTATGTGAAGGCAGTGTATATCAAGTGTTACCCTTCCAGCCTTATAATGAAGCTTTCTTCCACTGAGTCATTTTGATGAATTACAGGACATACTGCAACGTCCTTAAACAGCAACATGTGAAAAACAAAAATTTACCCACATATTTTATTTCACACACATTCTTTAATATTTGTTTTGTATCTTTATGACTTTACTGTCACCATCACTATTGCATTATCCCCCTGTGTTAAAATAGTTAAAAAATGTGATATTACTGCACTCATCTGATTTTTGGCAACTTATTTGTCAGGTTCTGTGCTTGCTGTTTGCATACATTTTATTGTTTTCATTGAATAAGAGAAAGACTGGTGGAGTGGCTCTATTTTATCCTTATTTGTATTCCCTGTAGTGATGAGCACATTTCATTATATGTAATAAACATTTAGTGTATACATGTTGAATGGAGATGTATAGTTTTAAAACGAGTGTGATTCCTTTTCCTAAAATCAGTCATTCTCTATTAGTCACAATGATTGTCATTTGTCACTTGTTAATATATGTCTCTGTTCAGAAATTTTTTCCCAAGTTTATTAAACTAACCGTAATTTGAAGAAAACATAATATAAATTAAAATAAATTTGACTATCTGTATTTTTCATAATTTTTTTCCTCTTATTTTAGTTCATGGATGCTAATTTGAATAGCTCTGAACGTGAATTTCCAAGTTGCTTAATTGCGCTGGAAATAATACAGATACTAGTAGGATTATATGGTCTTTGAAATATCAAAATATTTCAATAAAAGGCAAAGCAGAATTTATCATAACAAATCTTTACTCTGAGTTACAGTCTTTCTTGTATAAAAATATAAACAAAAGTTTATGTAAATGTTTGTAAAAAGTTACACTTCTTCATTTATAAGAAATCTTACTCAGTCAAGAGGAAATTTTGATAACAAAAAAACAATCTTTCAGTTTCCCTGAAATTTTCATGTAACTACAAATCCTTTTGAGATAATTAAAGGAATGGTTGTTTCCTTGGATATTTACAACTTCTTTATACAAATTCAAGAAAGGAAAAGAATGTAGGAGAAAAATTAGTAAATTTCAAAATCTAATAGACTCTCTTGAGTTTTGGTAAGAGAAGAAACTCACATTTTATCTTTGCAATTTCCTGGATTTTCATCTCAAAGGAAATCAAATCCACAATGACATGAGATAATTGTGAGCTTGTTGCGTGTCTTTGTCTTAATGTATTCATGCGTCTGGCATTGGTATAGAATTATCTAAATTATGTAGGGACTGGATCATTTAAGTGTCCATGGCTAAAAGTAGATGTATTGTTGTAAAAACATAAAGTGATTATTTTTCCCCTAAGTGCATATCTAGCTGATTCAAGACTAGTGGTTTTTAAGGGAAAAAAGGCGCTTGCTCTTTATTATGACTAAAGGTACCCTTTTGATTCTCACTGGGCAATTCATGGACCATCTGGAAACCACATCTGGAGGAAGAAGGCTTGACAGGTTTTTTTAAGTAAGTGAATATTAATAAACTCTGTTTTCAGGGAATTTCAAAGTTCCATTTTTAAAATGGAAAACAAAACAAAACAAAAAGTGAGTCAGAACTCTGATAACTATTTCTTGTATAACTGGATGAACTGTTCTAAATTCAACTTTGAGGCGCTCACTAGTATCTATATGTATGTAATTAATGATAGTGGATACTGTACTGCTATAATAAGTTTGTAGCCACTTCTTGTTGCTATTATGATAAGCTCAAGTGTTTCCAATATCCACTTAAAACACCATGTAATGCTAATCATCTCTGAATGAGCAGTTCATCTCTCCAGTAAACTGCCTATCTCAGTAAATGTGATCTCTCATGATTCTCACATATTTTTGTCATTTTTAGGGCAATACTGTGGCCCTTAAATAACACTCTACAAAATGCCACTATTAATGCTGAAAGTGCTCCCAAGAAGCAGAGAAAAGTTATGACCTTACAAGAAAGAGTTGAATAGTTTTATATGTACTATATAATGAGACCTAAACCTATGGTTACTGGCCATTTCAGGATAAATGAATCCAGTGTAAGGACCCCTGTAAAAAAAGAAAAAGAAATCAGTGATGTTGTCCTTGCAGCTATGCAGGCAGCTGAAAAAAAATCTTGTACTCTTTGGAGGATACCTTTTTATCTCATATTGAAAAGGTAGCTTGTCTATCAGTACAGATTTGCTATAAGAAAGGCACACCTATATACTCTATTATGACTCAAGAAAAAGCAAAGTCATTATATGATTACTTAAAAGGAAGGTGAAGGATCTAGAGCTGAAGAAGTTAATGCCAGCAAAGGATGGTTTGATATTTTCAGAAAGCGGTTCGGCTTAAAACATATGAAGAAAATAAGAGAAGCAGCTTTTGCTGACCAAGAGGCAGCAGATAACTTCCCCGATGCCATTAAGAAAATCACTGGAGAGAAACACCTAATGTAGATGACGGGTTGATGAGTGCAGCAAACAACCATGGCACGTGTATACCTGTGTAACAAACCTGCACGTCCTGCACATGTATCCCAGAATTTAAAGTATAATAATAATAATAAAAAGGAAATCATTGGAGAGAAAAGATTACCTACCTGAACAAACTTTTAGTGCAGATAAACATACCCTATTCTGGGGGTAGGTGGAAAATGCCATTTGTTAGTAAAGAAGAGAAGCAAGCACCATGATTTAAGGCAGGAAGGGATAGGCTAACTCTACTGGTTTTCTATTTTTGCAAATGCAGTCGAGTTTATTATGCAGGACTGCCCTTATCTATAAAGCTACTGATGCCCAAGCCTAGAAAAAAAAAAAAAAAAAAGATGAACACCTGTTGACAGTCTTTCGGTTGTACAACAAGAAAGCCTGGAAAGGATAACTCTTTTTCTTGATTGGTTCCATCGATGCTTTGTCCTTGAAATCAGGAAGTACCTTGCCAGTCAGGGACTGCCTTTTTACATTCTTTTGATATTGGACATGCCCCTGACCACCCAGAACGCCATGAATTCAACACTGAAAGCATTCAAGTGGTCTGCTTGCCTCAAACATGAGGTCTCTAATTCAGCCTTGAGATCGGGGGTCATAAGGAGCATTAGGCACATTACACATGGCACTTTATGGAAAGGATTGTCAATGCTATGGAAGAGAATGCTGAGAAAGTCTGGGAGGTTTACACCAACAAAGATGCCATTGTTATTATGGAAAAAGCCGTTAAAGCCATCAAGCTTGCAACAATAAACTCCTGCTGGAGAAAACTGTGTCCAGATGTTGTGCATGACTTCCCAGTATTTACTACACAGTCAATCAAGAAAATCATGAAAGAGATTGTGGCTGTATATATTTAAAAAAAAAAAAAAAAGACTGTGTGTGAGGGGTGGTGGTAAGGGATTCAAGATATAGATCCTGAAGAAATTCAAAAGCATGTAGACACCACACCAGAGGAACTAACAGAAGATAATCTGATGGAAATGAGTGCTTCTGAACCAATGCCAAATTTTGAGGAAGAAGACAGAAGAATCAGGGCCAGAAAACATATTGACATTAGACAATCTGGTAAAAGGGCTCTGATTGTTCAAGACTGCTTTTGTGTTCTTTTATGACTGGACTATTTTGTGATGCAGGCACTGAAACTAATGCAAAGAGTAGAAGAAGGATTGGTACCACATACAAATATTTTTAGAGAAATAAAAAAGCAAAAATGTTCGACAGAAATTATGATGTATTTCTGCAAAGTTGCACTGAGTGTGCCTTCCTCTCTTGCCTCCCCTTTCACCTCCTTAACCCATTCTCCCTCTACTACCCGTGCAGACAGTGAAACAAACCCCTCTTATTCCCCCTCCTCCTCAGTTTACTCAACATTAAGACAAGGAGGAAAAGTCCTTCTTAATGATCCACTTCCACTTAAGGAATAACAAATATATTTTCTCTTCCCTATGATTTTTAATAACATTTCCTTTTCTCTAGCTTACTTTATTGTAAGAATACAGGTCTATAATACATTTAATGTACAAAATATATGTTAATTGACTGTATGTGATCAGTAAAGCTTCCAGTCAATAGTAGGCTGTTAGTAGTGAAGTTGTGGGGAGTCAAAAGTTATAAGAAGATGTTTGACTGCACAGAGGGGTTAGAACTCCACCCCCATGTTGTTCAAAGGTCAGCTGCATACTATTTCTTGTTTCTCTATTCTCTTCCATTGAAGAATATGTCTGTCTTTCTATCCCACTGTTTTGATTACTAGGTCGGCAGTAAGTTGACATCAGATAGTGTAAGCCTCCAGCCTTCTTCTTTTAAAAGAAATGTTTTACTGTTATAAGTATTTTGCTTTTTAATATAAATTTTAGAGCAAGCTAGGCAGTTCTTTCAAAGAAACAAAATCTGATAGGATTTTGATTGGGATTACATTAAATATATAGATAAATTTTGGTAAAATTTGCAGTTTTAACAATAGTTCTAGTATCTGTGAGTATGGTAAATCTCAATTTGTTCAAGTCTTCTTTAATTTGCCTCAGTGGAATTTTATACTTTTCTATGAACAAGTCTTGTGCATAATATATCAAATCCTATTTCTAAGTATTTGTTGATGTTATTGTAAAGATTTTGAAAAACTGATATCCCCAATGGTCGTTGTTAGTATATAGAAATAGCTTATATGATTTGATCTTGTTAAGCATATTTAGGGTTATAGTTGCTTATATGTTGAAGCATTACAACAGTCTGTATGCAGAACGATGTCATCTGTATAAACACACTACATACAAAACTACAGCCTTAACTAGGCTACCAGTACCCTCTAGGATAAACTTGGCCTATGAGACGCTGGTTATTAGAGACCAGGGGCAGTGGTCATTTTGCACTAGGCAACTACCATACTACTTGTTCACTGCTATGTGTGGAAATTTTATTGTGTTTACTTAACAAATTATTTATAAAGCCTCAAAAACTCTCTATGATTCAAGGTCCATTGTACAATTATTTTAATTTAGAGCAGAAAAATAAATACAAGTTATTTATGGATACTGTATAGCAACAGTTGAACAACATTGTCCTCTAGAAAATCTTTTTAAAATTATTTCTCCATATAAAATAACTGATCTAATTTTTTACTTTTCTCTAAGTTCTAAGAACTCAGTAGTCCCGCCTGTTACATGTGAGACATCTTCACGTTGGTTAATTACACTGAAAACGATTGGCTGTGATCATATTGCAAAATTTCTAATGAAAAAACTCACATTAATATTCTCTAAGATCTATCATTGCCCCCGTCATGACTACATTGAAGAATGATTTCTTTATCCCATAACTCTATGTATTTCTTGGCTAGATTTTACATTCTAGATGTTTGTTTCTTTGAGTTCCCAGTACCTGCATTTATTTGCTCTTTACTATGGATCATTTATATATACATAAATATATATATACATAAATATATATACATACACACACACACATATATATATATATATATATATATATATATATATATATATATACCACGCATATGCTTGAGTTGCCCCATTGAGAATTGGGAAGCATCATAAAGTCACTGTTTTTCATTTCTTTAGTCATTTATCTCCAGAGTCCAGTGTCTTCATATTTGCTTCACAGATTATATTGATTTTAATTCCTGTGCAGTTTGTTTTCATTATCTATGTCAATTCTAAAAGTTCTCCATCAACAAGGCTATGGCTGGTGTATGAAAGGCTCTGTCGTCTTCTTCTTACTTTAAAATTTTATGTATTTTTATTGCTTATCTGCTTTAATCATTTAAACATCACAGTTTGTGTGCATTTATCACATATATTTTATATGTTATACATAGTTCTGAATGAGACTTTTCTTTGGAATGAGTTATGATGGTCATATTTCCCTCCCTGATCTTACCCATTTTAACGTTTTTAAACTGCCTGCTATTTCTTTCCATGTGAATAAAACACTGGAGATACCCCACCTTATGCAATCAGATATAATTTTAACCAAATTTTCAGGTTTATAATTGTAACTGCATTTGAATCTATTGCTTGTCTTGAGTTTATTAAATGATTAAAAAGAGTCAGTTGTCTCAACAGAACCAGGTAAATTGCAATGTCAGTTGCAGGAGAACAATTATATACTACCAAAGCCTAAAGTTAAAAAATTAATATTATATTCTCATAATATCTCAAAAGCAAATGGCTAGAACACTATATCAATACATTAAGTAATCTATGCATGTAACAAAATTACACTTGTGTCCCATATATTTATGTAAAGAAAACAATAAGTATATTCTTCCAGTCACCTCATTCCAACTTTAAAAACACAACATACCACAAAATCAAAATGCTGCTTTTAGGCCTTTCTGTTTGATACATTGTTTTTTGTTGTGGGTTTTGAAACTATTGCTCTAAATAGAATGGCTTGAGCTAAAAAAAAAAATTCCCATCTTTTTTCTCTTTTGTAATTTCTCTTATCTGTGCTGTTGTTTTGCTCTTTTAGTAAATGTCATTTTTAGACTTATGATCCACACACATATCAGCAAGCTGCTTTTTTTTCTGTATTACAGGTCATACTCATGCTAACTTTAAATTGATGAGTTTTTCTTTAAGCTAAGTGTTTAATTTAGACTTGAGGTTCTGACCCTAATCTAAAACATCTTACATGGTCAGTCACCTGAATATGCTTATGATTTGGCTTCTTTCTGGGTCCCTAATGACTCTTACTCACATATAGATCAGTTTTACACTTGATCAAACATTAACTGACATTTGGGAGGACAATTTTCTTTCTATGATTGCTTCATCTGAGTGTTACGTTTTGCAACCTAAAATTTTATATGTGTATATGATGTATATATGAATATAGTGAACTTATCCAGATTTATTTTTTCTACTCTTGTCTACTTATTCATTATCTTTGCTACTTTTGTATATTCTAGTGACATATATGTAGATACAACTATTATAATTGTAATTGTGAAATCTTCCTAAAATTAATAGGAGAGAGTTTATTAAAAGTTCTTATTTACCTAACATGAATTTTGGATTATAGTAGAATCTACTTAAAGGTAATTATGATCTGTTAATGACTTCCAATTGATTTTTCTTATGGCTGTCACAGTTAGAGAGCACCTAATTAACTTATTTTACTAAATAAGTAAAACTGAGTATGGCCAGTATCAAAATATCGCAATGTTCTGGGCAACAGACTTCAGAAATATTGGAACAAGAAAAAACAAACAATCAGTATGCCATTTTTTTTTTCAAAAATATAAGAGACTTCAGAGCTACTTCAACAAAATCCTTTCATTTCACAAATGTGAAACTTAGATAGAGTCTGCCCGATTAATCCCCAGACATAATAATGAAACAAGGAGGAACAGAACTCAGTACTTCTAATCCTTTCCACTATAATCTGCTCTTCCTGACCATATACCTAGACATACTATTTTATTCTAGAAGAATGTCTATATGATTAATAACTTGTCATTTTATTTTTTTTTCCATAACACACATGGTGGTGCAGAGTTGAGTAGGCCAAGACATCTGGTAAAAATTCTGTGTATTCTATCATCACTAATGGCTCCAGGTGCAATTGAAGTCATGTTTCATATTTTCGTGCTTATGACATTTTACTGATTGATCCTGGTGTCATATTCATCATAAATGACATGGTTTATTAAAATGTAGCCCACATTTTAAAAAGTATTAATTTTACATGTAATATTTTCTGGATATTTAAATATGATTCAATCATTAGTCTGAAAAGTACTAGGGAGAGTGAAAAGATAAAAAATGTTTCCTCTTATCTTCTTTTTTAAAATGTTGCATTTTAAATATGCCAGTATCCAATTGAATAACTAATGTTATTTATTTAATCTGAAAAATGGAAATCAGAATATCTCATTTTGAATTATAATCCTTAAAAATAATGTTAGGATCACAAATACCTATTGCCTGTGATGGTTAAATTTATGTGTCATGTTTTATGTGTCATGGGCTAAGGGATGCCCAGATGGCTGGTAAAACATTGTTTCTGGCTATGTCTATGAGAGTGTTTTCAGAAAAGTTTAGCATTTGAATGGGAAAACTGAATATAGAAGATTCCCTCTTACGAAAGTGAGAGTGTTATCCAATCTGTTGAGGGCATGAAAGAACCAAAAGGTGGATGAAAGGTGAATTTGCTCTTTCTGTTTGACCTGGGACATCCATATTCTCCTGTCGCTGGACATCAGTGACTCTGGTTTTTGAGCTTTCAGATTTGCACTGGAACTATGCCCGTAGCTTTCCTCAACCTCCAGCTTTCAGGTGGCAAATGGTGGGACTTTTCAGTTTCCTTAATCACATAAACTATCTCTCATAATAAATCTCTTTTTCTATGTCTATATCTAATCTATCCTATTGGTCTGTTTTTCTGGAGAACGCTGAGTAATACATTGCCTTATCTACTCTCCTCTGAGTTCAACTTTCCAGTGGTTCTGAAGGTATGCTCCTGAGAAATAGCATCATTATCACCTGGAAACTTCATAGAAATGCTAATTTCTCTGCCCCATCCCAGATCTACTGATAAGCAATCTGCTTAACAAGCCCTGCAGGTGATTCCAATGTGCTTTAAACTGTGACAAGTACCGTTTTCAACAAATGTTTTAAAATAAAGGTTTTTAAAAGAACTTAAAACAGAACTACAATTTGACCCAGCAATGCCACTACTAGGTATATACCCAAAGAAAATAAATTGTTCTGTCAGAGGCACATACACTCGTATGTTCACTGCAGCACTATTCACAACAGTGAAGATGTGGACTCAACCAAGATGCTCATCAACAGTCGACTGGATGAAGAAAATGTAGTACACGTACACCATGGAATGCCACACAATCATAAAAAAGAACAAAATCATGTCCTTTGCAGCAACATGGATGCAGCAGGAGGCCATTATCCTAAGCAAACTAAGGCAGTAACACAAAATGAAATCATACATGTTCTCCCTTATAAGTGGGAGCTAAACATTGAATGCACATGGACACCAAGATGGGAACAATAGACGCTGGGAACTGCTTGACGGGGATGGCGGTCAGGGAACATGGATTGGAAGGCTACCTATTGGGTACTGTGCTCACTTCCTGGGTGATGAGATTATTTGTACACCAAGCTTCAGCAACATGCAATTTACCCATGTGACAACCTGTACATGCACCCCCTGAATCTAAAATAAAGGTAGAAAAACAAAGCAAAGCAAACAAATAAAGTAAATGCACCTCTAATAGAAAAAAATTATAAATAATGCAGAATTCCTCACTGCTAATGAATGAAAAAAATTAAAATATTTTCAAAAAGATATTTGGAATTTGTTTCAACACGTTTTACTAAATGAAATGCACCTCACTAAACTTCAGATTTAAAAAAAATTACAAAATAGCAGGGGCAAATTTTTATAAAAGTAGACTTGAGCAATGTAGTATTGAAGATGTTCCTAAATTCTTTCACTTCAACATGAAATAAGTTTTCAAAGGTTACAATTATAAGATATTTAAATATCTCTAAATTCAAAACAGTGATATATCATTCCAATTACAAATAAATATTAAGTTATCAAAACTATTCTCCCAAATTCCTCACCAAATAGAACAGTAGTAGAACTACAAGACTTACCTAATGCCCACTATCATATAACGTATTTTACAGAAGGGATAAAGTCACCTAAATATTTAAACAAATACAGTAGTACTTGTTAATCAACAAGTTTTCATATGGCAAGGTGTATATGCGGTTCCTCTTGAAGAGTCATATTGTAAATTAGCATGTTAAAGTCTCAGATGGCCACAGTAGGAAGAGGTTTAACTTTGTTTAATCCAAAATTTTTCAAATTAAATTATTGCGGATACCTTTCCTCAAGGAATATATTTTAACATTTCACAGAACTTGTGTTGTGAAGAACATATTTCTAAAAGTGCTGACCTAAATTTCACTAAAAGCTATGCAACCATAAATATAGAATGTCTCCTTTGTGGAATCTACGGATTTATGTTAAAAATTTTCAACCAAGAAGAACAAACATTTTCTGCTGAAAATTGTCCTTTGTTAAAAGAACACATGTAGTATCATTTCATCATGAGAGGTATAATAGCATCGCATAGTAGTTAGGGACTTGACTGTCTCAGCGCACACCCCTACCAGCTGTGTAATTTGTGTATATTATTTATATTTATCATCTCTGTGCTACAGCCAGTTCAACTAGTAAATGGGAATAATATTATCTAGCTTATGCAGTTGTTGTGAATTTTAAGACTTTCTGAAACAGAATAACAATTCATAACACACAGCAGGGATCAGTGCATTTGAACTCTCATCATTAGTGGCTTGACTAAATACATTTGGAGATCTGTGAGGCTTGATATTATCGAAAATTTTCTTTGGAGAAATTAGTACTTATATATTTTAGCTCTTTATCATTTTTAATTATACTTAATAGTTCACCAAAAGAGGAACAGTGAAAAGGTGATAAAGTGTTATGGGTTTATTGAAATGAATAGATAGTCTATACAATACATTTTGTTATCTGCTAACGCAGAACACAATCATATTAACATTATACAAAATGGACTAAAAATTCACAAGTATTACAAAATTAAAATATTAGTAACATGACCCTAGATCCTAAATATTAGTATCAGAAAAATTACAACGTAGTCACTGTAATATGAAAAACTGAAACAAATAATCTTTACATACCTCTGATACTATTAACTAAAAGATGTTTTTTAGTTGTATGGAGGTATATAACTCCAAAAATGCCGTTTAATACTCATTACATTTTTATATAATAAATTAAACAGTGCTTTGGCATTTATTAGCTTCTACTCCTTAATTAGACTTAGAATAATCGCTGCTGTAGGCAAAAATACCTATTTTCCGTTTCACAAATAAGAATCTAACATTCTTGGCTTCACAGCCACATGCTGCTCTCTTGGAGTTTTTGGTTTTGTTTTTAACTTTGTTTAAATTTGCTTTTAAATTAATTAATTATTTTTCGTTGACACATTGTAACTTACATATTTATGTGGTATAATACAACGTTTTGATACATATGTACATTGTATAATTATCCAGTCAGGGTTGTTAGTGTATTCGTCACCTCATTCAAGTATTATTTCTTTGTGGTGAGAACATTTGAAAGTCTATCATCTGGCTACTTTGTTATATAAGATATTTCACTGTTAACCATAGTTACTCTACTATGCAATAGAATACTAAAGTTGATTCTTCCTATTTAATTGTAACTTTGTACCTGCTGACCAACTTCTCCTTGTCCTTCCCTCATACCCTGTGGCAGCTCCCCAGTGTCTATGGTAATACTCTCTGCTTCTATGATATCAAATTCAGTAAAAACCAATTTTGACATATAAGTGAGATCATGCAGTATCGGTATTGTTTTTCTGTGACTAGCTTATATCACTTAATAAAATGACCTCCAATGCCATCTATGTTGCCATATTGCTGCAAACGACAGGATTTCATTCTTCCTCATGTCAGAGTAGTATTATTTTGCATATATTTACTATATTTTCTTTATCCATTCATCTGTTGTTAGAGACTTAGGTTGTTACCATATCTTGGCTACTGTAAATACTGCTGCAATAAACATGGGAACGTAGATATCTTTTCCAGGTACTGATTTCATTTCCTTTGGATATATACCCCATAGCATGACTGTTGTATCATAGGTAGTCCTTCCTTTTTAATTTTTTGAGGAACTTTCATACTATTTTCCATAGTGGCTATATTAATTTACAATCCCACCAACAGTGTGTAAGTGTTTCCTTGTGCTTACATCCTCAACAATTTTTTTTCTTTGGTATTTTTCAAAATAACCATTCTAACTGGAGTGAGGTGGTGTCTTCTTGTGATTTTGATTTGCATTTCTTTGATGATTAGAGAAGTTGAACATTTAAAACATGTACCTGTTGGCCATTTATATGTCTCTTTTTAAGATATTGCCCTTTTTTAATTTCGGTGATTTATTTTTTCTGTCAATGTGTTTAACTTCCTTATATTTTGGATATTAATCCTTTGTCAGATGTAGAGTTTCCAAATATTTTCACCCATTATGTAAGTTTTCTCTTGACTCTGTTAATAGTTTCCTTTGCTGTGAAAAGGCTTTTTTATGTTGATCTTATCCCATCTATTTATTTTTGCTTTTACTTTAGAGGTTTTGTTTAAAATATACTTGCCTGGCCTAATGTTGTGAAGCTTTTCTTCTGTTTTCTTCCAGTCTTTTCATAGTTTCAAGATTCATATTTAAATCTTTAATCAATTTTGAGTTGATTTTTGTATATGATGAGACGCAAGGACTGGGTCTCATTCTTCTGCATGTGGATATATAATTTTGCCAGTACCATTTATTGAAGAGATTGTCTTTCCCCAGTGTGTCTTCAAGGCACTTTGTCAAAAATCAGTTGGCTGTAGGTGTGGATTAATTTTGGGGCTTTCTATTCTGTTCCATGGGTCTATATGTCTGTATTTGTGCCAGTACCATTGTGTTTTGCATACTGCAACTTTTTAGTATATTTTGAAGTTAGATAGTGTGATGCCTCAAGTTTTATTCTTCGTGTTCTCTTACTATAGTGTCTTCCTTCCACCAATTTTCAGTTTCATTTGTTCTTGTTTTTCTAGTTTCTCAAGGCACAGTTTTAGGTTGTTTGTTAGAAATCTTTTTTTTTCTTTTTTTTTTCTGTCTTATTCTGTGAAGGATATCACTGTTATTTTGATAGATATTGCATTAAATCTATAAATTTCTTTGAGTGTTATGATTACTTTAACAATCTTAATGCTTCTGATCACTGAACATGCATGGGATATCGTTCTATTTATTTGTGTCCTCTTCAATTCCTTTCATCAAAGTTTTACAGTTTTTAGACGAGATCGGGCGCGTTCAGGGTGGTATGGCCGTAGACAAAGTTTTACAGTTTTTAGTGTAGAGATCTTTCACTGCCTCGGTTTTGTCCTAGATATCATTTACTTTGTAGCCATTTTAAATAAAATAGCTTTATTTTCTTAACTTTCTTTAGCCTTATCTTTTTTTCCAGATAGTTCAATATTAGCATATAGGTGGCGGGCGCCTGTAGTCCCAGCTACTGGGAGAGGCTGAGGCAGGAGAATGGCGTGAACCCGGGAGGCGGAGCTTGCAGAGAGCCGAGATCGCGCCACTGCACTCCAGCCTGGGCGACAGAGCGAGACTCTGTCTCAAAAAAAAAAAAAAAAAAAAAAGAAATGCTACTGCTTTTTGTATGTTAATTTTGTATCCTTCAACTTTATTAATTTGGTTTACTAGTTCTAATATCGATTTTTTTCATGAAGTCTTTAAGTTTTTCGATATATAAGATTATGTCATCTGCAAACATGGACAACATCCTCCTTTCTATTATGGATGCCCTTTATTTCTTTCTCTATCCTAATTGCTATGGCTGGAACTTGGCACTTGCAGTATCACGTTGAATAAATGTGGTGAAAGTAGGAATTCTCCTTGTGTCCCTATTCTTTCAGCTTTTCGTCACTCAGTATGATGTTAGTTGTGGGTTTGTTACATATGGCTTTTATGTTCTTGAGATTCATAACTTCTATACTTAATTTGTTGAGAGTTTGTATGATAGAGGGATATTAAATTGTGTCAAGGGCTTCGTTCTGTCTCCTGAAATAATCATATGATTTCTTCTTTCTTTCTGTTAATGTGGTATATGACATTTATTGATTTGTGTGTGTTAAAGCAGCCTTGCATCCCTGGGATGAATTCAACTTGATCATAGTAAATTATCTTTTTAGTGTGCTGTTGAAAGCAATAGTATCTTAAGAATTTTGGCACTTATGATCATCAGGATTATTGACCTATCATTTTCTGTTTTTCTTGTGTTGTTCTCTGAT
Source organism: Symphalangus syndactylus (assembly GCF_028878055.3). NCBI lineage: Eukaryota > Metazoa > Chordata > Mammalia > Primates > Hylobatidae > Symphalangus > Symphalangus syndactylus. The sequence continues at coordinate 152,996,273 of NC_072426.2, read as the reverse complement.
TTTGGAATCAGGGAAATGCTAGCGTTGTATAAAGAGTTTGGAAGTATTCCCTCTTCTTTAATTTTCCAGAATAGTTTGAGGAAAATTGATGTTAGTTTTTTGTTTGTTTGTTTGTTCGTTTTCAGACAGAATCTCGCTCTGTTGCCCAGGCTGGAGTGCAGTGGCACAAGCTTGACTCACTGCAACCTCCGCTTCCCGGGTTCAAGTGATTCTCCTGCCTCAGCCTCCCAAGTAGCTGGGACTACAGGCATGTGCCACCACGCCCGGCTAATTTTTTTTTTTTTTTTGTATTTTTAGTAGAGACAGGGTTTCACCATGTTAGCCAGGATGGTCTCGATCTCCTGGCCTTGTGATCCACCTGCCTTGGCCTCCCGAAGTGCTGGGATTACAGGTGTGAGCCACTGCACCCGGCCAATTGATGTTAGTTCTTTAGAGGTTGGGTAAAATCTAGCCATGATACCAATAAGTCCTGAGTTTTTATCTGTTGGACGACTTTTCATTACCAGTTCAATTTCCTCACTTGTTATTGATATACTCAGATTTTTAGAAATCTCTTCAGAATTTAAAATAGGTTGTAAATGTCTGGGAACTTATTAATTTCTTCTAAGTTATCAAATTTGTTGGCATATATTGGTTCATAATAGTATATTATCTTCCCCCCCTCCTTGTGGTATCAGTTGTGGTGTCTGCCTTTTCATCTCTGATTTCATTTATTTGAGTCTACTCTCTTATTTTCTTAGTCTAGCTAAGGTTTGTCAATTTTGTTTAACTTTTCAAAAAACAAGTCTTCCTTTTGTTAATCTTTTGAGTTTTTATTTTTAACAGTTCTCTATTTTGCTTATATCTTCTCTAAACTTTATTATTTCTTTCCTTCCACCAATTTTCAGTTTCATTGGTTCTTGTTTTTTCTGGTTCCTTAAGGTGCAGTTTTAGGTTGTTTATTAGAAATCTTTCTTCTTTTTTGACATACATGTTTATTACTATAAACTTTCCTCTTAGATCTGCTTATATTGTTTCCCATAGATTTGGGTAGGATGTGTTTTCATTCTCATTTGCCTCAAGAAAAATTTTAATTTTAATTTTCTTTCCAATTCCTTCCTTGACCTATTGGTTTTTCCGGAGCATATTGTTTAACATCTATGAATTTTTTAAGTTTCTTAAGTTATTTATTTATTTATAATTTTATATTATTGTGATCTTGTTAGTCCAGGGTTTTTTTGTTGATATTTTGTCTTGATGATCAGTTCATTGGTGAAAGTGAAGAACTGGAGTCCCCTACTATTACTTAATTGCAGTCTGTCTCTCGATTTAGGTATAACAATATTTACTTTAAATATCTGGGTGCTCCAATGTTAGCTGCTTATATATTTATAATTGTTATATCTACTTGTTAAATTGATTCCTTTATCATTATATAATGGCATTCTTTTTCTCTTCTTACAGTTTTTGGCTTAAAATCTGTTTTACCTGATCTAACTATGGCTCTTTCTACTGACATTTGGTTTCTGATTGCATAAAATATGTTTATCCAGCTCTTCTCTTACATCTATGTTTATCTTTACTGATGAGGTGAGTCTTTTGTAGGCAACATATGGTTTTTGGTCTTATCTTTTTGTCCATTCAGCCATGTTATGTTTTTCAATTAGATAATTTAATGCATTTACATTTGAAGTTATTCTTGATAGATAAGGACTTGCTCCTGTCATTTTCTTAACACTGTATTAATTGTTTTCTGGTTTTTTTTTACATCCATTGTTCTTTTCTTCCTCTTTTTTTTACCTCTCTGTTTTTCTGGGTTTTTGTTGTTGTTGTTGTACTAAGTTTTGTTTCTTTTCTATTTCTTATTTGTGTATCTGCTGTAATTTCCTTGTTTGTAGTTACCACGGGGCTATCATGAAAAGCCATAATAAACTATTTAATCTGATAGTAACTTAATTTTGTCACATAAAAATGCTTTACACCTTTTTCTCTTCCCCCACAATGTATATTTTGTTACCTTAATTTCTTTTTTATTTTCTATGAGTTCCTTAGCCACTCATCATAGGTGTTGTTGTTTTTGATCATCTTGACTTTAAATCTTCATACTAGAGGTTTTAAAGATTTATATAGTACTAGTACATCACTGGTTTATTCTGAGTTTGATTTAAAAGTTTACCTCTACTGCTGTATTTTATACTTTTATTATGTTTTCATAATAGTAATTATCATGCTTTTGTTTCCAGTTGTAGCACTCTTTCAAGCATTTCTTGTAAGGCCAGTCTGGTGGTGATGAATTCCCTCAACTTTTCCTCATCTGGGAATGTTTTTATTTCTACTTCATTTCTGAAGGATAGATTTGCTTAATCTGGTATTCTTGACGGCTAGTTTTATTTTCGTTCAGCACTATGAATATATTATTCCATTCTCTCCTGACCTGCAAAGTTTCTGCCAAGAAATCTGTTTGAAAGTCTAACAAAGATCCTTTTATATGTGACTTGACACTTTTCTCTTGAAGCTTTTGAAATTAATTATTTGTCCTTGAAGATTTTAATTATAATGTGCCTCAGAGAGGAACTTTTTGGGTTAAGTCTAATTGGGAAACATTGAGCTTCCTGAATGTGGATGTTCATCTGTTTTGGTGCCATTCTCCATCTCTTCTCCCACTTACATTCCTATAATGTGAACATTTGTTCATCGAATGGCATCCCAGGAGTTCCATAGGCTTTCTTCAATTTTTTTCTTTTTTTTTATTTCCTTTGACTGAGTCATTTCAAAATACCTGTCTCCAAGTTTAGAAATTATTTCTTCTGCTTTATCTAGTCTGTTGTTGAAGCTCTCAATTGTATTTGTTATTTCACTGATTGTATTTGCTAGTTCCAAGATTTCTGTTTGGTTCTTTCTAATGATATTTATCTCTTTGTTGAATTTCTCATTCAGATCATGAATTGCTTACCTAGTTTTATTGAATTATTTGTCTCTGTTTTCTTTTATGTCACTCAATTTCCTTAAATTCATTATTTTTAATTCCTTTCCAGGCCTTTTCTAAACATCCTTTTCTTTGAGGTCTGTTACCAGAGACATTGTGCTCCTTTGGTTATGGCATGCGTCCTTGATTTTTTTTTAATTTTTATTATGTCCCTACATTGATATGTGCCAATCTAATAGAATAATCTATTTTCCCAATTTTATGGAGTAGTTTTCATAAAGAGGATTTTCACCTGCAGATTTACCCTAGAGTATTGCTTGGGTATGGTGCATGGGCTTTGGTTCTGGGTGGACTCATATTGTGGACTTCATGACATTTTTTCGGCTGTAATTAATCATCAGTGATATCTGCAATGACCTCAGTGGCCTAGGCTGTGGAAATCTGTAATGGTGGTGCAATTTTGCTTGGAGCAGGGGCATATGCCGATGTTCAATTGGGTGAATAAGGGCAAAGAAAGCCAACAGGCTGCCTGTTGGACTCTCCAGTGATGTGGCCACTACCAGGCTGGCTGTCAGGCCAGGCTTGGGCACAAGTGAGCATATCTGGCTGTGGGCTGTGCAGCTGTTTCTCTGGGGAGGTGAAGCTGTTGCTGATGCGGACATTGGGCCAGAAACACACAGGAATGGAGTGGCCGAGCAGCCATGAGGTGGTCTCTCAGGATAGATGGGGCTGCTGTCACACTTGCCGTTGTGCTGGATGTAGGCACATTCAGGTGTGGTGGGGTTGGGCAACTTTGTGGTGGTCTGTCAGAGGATAGGACTACCTCAGAACTAGCTGTTGGCCGGGTGCAGGCATAAGTGGTGTTGGCAAGCCTGCCAGCTGTGCAGAGCAGACAGGTGTGGATGAGGAGGCTGGCTGGCACTTCAGTGGCTCTTCCACTGTGCCAGTCTACCTGTTCCCTGTGTGGGTTGTGTGTTGTGTGGGTTCAAATGCTGTGGTCTTCATCATTCCATCTGCCTAGGCAGCAGGCAGCCAGAGTCACGGTGTTATGGGAAGTCTTACAAACATAATGGAATGACCGTGGGACCTCAGGAATGGAGAGAATCCATTGCTACTGGTCCCCAGGGCAGGATAACTCTGGTAGTTGGTCTGGTTTCAAGATGGTCCCAAGCTGTGGCACCTTAGGTTGCAGGAGTAAGGGTGCTCAGGGTGGGCTCCTACTCTGAGGGTATGAAGCTGCAAAGATTTCTGACTAACTCTCCAAACAAGATTCAGGGCCTGTGAAGACTTGGGGACTCTCCTGTAGCAGGAATTACTGACATTTTTGGCAGGAGTGGGGACTGCTGGGCAATGACCTCCAGCTCAGCTGTTCCCTGTAAGAAGAAGTCCTCCTGACTCTGCACTGACCTTGGTGGGGGAGACAGTGTGGCAGATGCAAAATGCCTTGCTCCCCTCACTATGGAGAATCTTCTCTCTCTTCTACTTATTCCTGGAAATGAGACTGTGTCAAAAGAAACATATTCTCTTAAGTAAAGTATGTATCACTATGATTAACATGAATGAAATTTAATTTACCTGGGGTATCTCATTTTAAATATAAAAATATATACTATGCATGTACATATATTGAATAATATGCACTAAGTAACTTTGGTATCCATTTCTATGAATGATGGAATTTGATATGTTTTAATTTTCTGGTTTTTGCTTATTGTTTCTCATATAATGAATATGTATTCTTTTGTTAAAGAATTTAAAAAATCATTTTTACAATTAAAAAATTTACCTAGGAACAGAGACAAATATGATTCCATCTCTTAAGGCTTTCCTTATGTTTCTCAAACAAACGTAATTGACTCAAAATTTGAAACCACACAGTACTGTATTTTCCTTCTCTTATGACAAATCAAATATTCTGCCGTAATGTGTACTCTACATATTTACAGAATTCATCATTTTTTTGTGGAAAAAAGTTGTACTTTCTCAACCTTGAATAACAAATTATAGAATTTCTCAGACATAATTACTACTCAATAAATATTTGATGAATCATTTGGAGAGTTTATTGACACAGTCACTTGGTCATAACCCCACATACCATTTTAAGACTTACCAGAAAACAATTAAACAAGAGAAAAATATTGTCGGCAATTTCTACTGGCTAATATTAAAGGCTTCAAGCCAATTGCTTATGCCAGAAGATTCACAAAGTTAACCAGTTACAGTAATGATTACTGTTTGTTAAAAACAGTAACAAAGATAACAAGCTGACTGGATGCTGTAAGATAACTCTGCACTCTCTCTTTGGCAGTGACCCCAGAGAGCAGATATATGATGGAATAAACGTTTCTAATATGGGCTTGGATGTGTAATGGCAAAGCTCACTACCTCTAGTAAGTTTTAGATATCTTAAGGTAATATCCAATATAGTAAATTTATATTTAAAATCACATAGCAGAACAAAATCAGAATGTGAATTAGAACACTGACAGTTAGCTATGGCTTTTTGTTACCTTTGCAAGTCACTTGACCTCCCACATCATTAGCCTCTTTATGCATAAAGTATGAAAGTCTGACTAACTGATTTTAGTTCCTTATGGTTTTAAACTGTGATTTTTTTTTCTCTCCATGGTTTTAAGATTTATTATATATGCCATGGTGAGAGAAATCATTTTTCTGTCATCATATAGCCACAGGAATGTGTCTATGTGTGATATTAGCTTCCTATAAAATCTGTAGTCCTAGCTACTCGGAGAGGCTTAGGCAGGAGAATGGCGTCAACCCAGGAGGCGGAGCTTGCAGTGAGCTGAGATTGCGCCACTGCACTCCAGCCTGGGCGACAGAGCGAGACTCCGTCTCAAAAAAAAAAAAAAAAAAAAAAAAAAACATTATATTTTCCTCTTAGGGTAAAATGCTTACTTTAGTCATTTATGGTATGAGCATGATTATAAAGAAGGATTAGCATTTCTATATTTTGTAAAGCATCAATCATCATCATCATGCTATGAATCTTGTCTTCTGATTGCTAAGTCTGGAAGTTCATACTGAGTTTTCTTCTGCATCTCTCTTCAAGACCATGAATGACAGGTCAGTTTTATTGAGAGTGGTGTGCAATCTTTCCTGCATTTTAGTTTGGGATAATCTAACATGAAAGAAAAGAGTTCTCTTATTTATTGGAAAGTTAGTTGTAACATGGGATGTCATTGTAAAAAAAGATCAGAAATAAAGAGTAAATTTAATATTTTTATTTTTGCCTATTTGTATAATTTTTCCTCCAAATTAAATGTATATCTTCAGTAGAATACTTCCTCAAGTATTATTTCTAAATGTAGAATAAAAATATTGAATTATATGCAACAAAATTCTCACCTAAATACTTTAATCTTTTCTGTTAACTAATCAGTTTTATCAATAATAAAGTAATGATTTATATATTTAATAAAAGCATGCTGCCCTGGGGATACACAATAAAGAACTGTTCTGTCCAATGACTTGTGTCACTTTTATCCATAGATAAAATTCCCATTTTCTGTTATATTGAGAAAAACTACTCTTTCCATAATTTACATGTGTCTAAAAGGAAAAATTTAAAAATGTGTGTCTTCTAGTTTAAATCCATGAGGGTAAGTGAGTAATTATGATCATGCTTACCTAAACCTGAAGCATTCTGATGTGTATTCCTGTTCTCAGTGTATAAATATCCAGAAAAATTGAGGTTATGTAATGAAGAGTTAAACTTTCACCGTACTTGTCATCTTTTAAATTATCTCCAAGTAAATAAAAGAAAAAAAAAAGATCCAATAACATATAGCTAAGTTATTCCTACCAATTCTATTATTTCTGTTGATTTGGTAACTAGTAAACCGCATTTTCCACTCTGTGATGTGATAATCCCCCTGGGCACGAGCTGTTTTATTTCAGGACTCTAATCTGAAATATTTCAATCACCTCTGAAAGTTGCAAAATGATCCACATGCTGATCTCCCAGAAGCTATATCATAATGCAGATGTGCTACACTTTGCAAGTACAAACAGAATGTTAAAAGATCAGATTACTTTTCTTCTTGGAAACCTACATTAACACCTAAGATGTTACTTCGGTTAGCTTTTGTTTTGCTGGAGGCTCTCAGAGGTGCCGCTGCTGGTTGGCAATGCCATTAAGTAGGTTCAAGTTGGGAATGGAAGGTTAACAACAGTCTCTGTAATAGAAATGTAGACAAAAGATAATTCAAGTTTCTAGCTTTCAAGGGATTCATGGCGGTAGCTGGCTGTGAGCTCTCAGTATTAAATCTAATAAAGTCCTCGGGCAGAGCAGTGGTGGGGTTGTTACCCTTGAGAAATGACACTCTGGTTTTCCACATTTTGAGTCAGAAATAGGCAGACTGGAAGACTCTTCTATTTTAAGGGAACATGAACTGAAATCAAGATTTGTAATAATTTTTTGGCTCTAGTTTTTATAAATGTTCATTTCCAATATAAAAATCTTGAATGAAAATACGATAATGAAATTGCGTCTTCTTAGTTATTTTCCAGGTCATAAACTGGCACAGACACTGACGTAATTTTGCAACTGTACTTCCTCAAACCAAACTTCTTTTTCCTAACTCGATTTTCTCTCAAGCGAACAGTGTCATCACAGGAAGAGTCTCTAATGTCAGTGCTGCTAATCACTTTAGATTTAATTTGAATATAAAGTAGAATATTAGTCTGAGAAGAAGCATCTAGTAATGTGCAAATGTTTGAAGGAGCAGTTAACTTGGAAAGTTCTAGTTTCAGTTCACTTTTTCAAGTTGACCTTCACAGATTTCCTTTCAGTCGTTCCTACTTCCTCCAGAATAATGTCATGTTCATTGAAGGATTTCTTTGGTCATTTTATCTTTAGGAAGAGCTAAATATAAATAATACATTCCTTGATAAGGTCTTACCATACCCACTACACTGTCCTGCATTCAGAATCTTTACTGTTCATGAAGAACTTGCATTACATGAACTTTTCTTCCTATCGAATTATTAAAAAAAACCAGAAACCAGAGACAAATGAGAAAGATAGCATTCTTAATCTAACTGAAGTTTTTTAGAAGTAAAAAATAAATAAACAAAAAAAATTAGTGACCACTAGCAGCAAAAACAGCTTGCGTTAAACAATAACACCATTAAACTAGTAAATAGAATGAAAATCGCCACCATCTCTGGGTAAATCAGGTGGATGCTACCTATATTTTAAAATTCAAAATTCCTTTTGCTTAACAATCTTTATGAAATATATGTGATAATTTAATGTATCTTTAACCATTGCCAGATTTAGATTTGGGAATTTATTTTTAAATTTGAATTTAAACATTTAATCCAAGACTGGAGTAAAGTGAATTGATTGTCGTGTCTAAAATGGTGGAGGACAAAAATTTCATTTTTATAACTTCTAGATGTGTTCAAATCAATAGGAAAAAGACAGAAAGAAGCAATATGCATAAGAAAATGGAAGTGCTAAGAAGGATATACTGGAGGATGCCTGGATAAAATAATTTACCTCTCTTCTTTCTTACATTACATTCATCATACAACCTGAATACACATGCCACCCGCTTTAAAATACACACACACACACACACAAACAGAAACACACCCTTCTCTAGATACATTTTTTTTTTTTTTTTTGAGACGAAGTCTTGCTCTGTCTCCCAGGCTGGAGTGCAATGGCGCTATCTCGGCTCACTGCAACCTCCACCTCCTGGGTTCAAACGATTCCCCTGCCTCGGCATCAGGTGGCGTGCTCCTGGGATTGCAGGTGCCTGCCACCACACCTGGCTAATTTTTGTATTTTTAGTAGAGACAGGGTTTCACCATGTTGGTCAGGCTGGTCTTGAACTCCTGAATTCATGATCCACCCACCTTGGGCTCCCAAAGTGCTGGGATTACAGGTATGAGCCACCTTGCCCAGCCTACTTTCTCTTTTCTAATGAATACATCCACTGTGAATGCTCTATGACATCTTTAACTCTGCTTAGATATGAATTGAGTTTTGTAATAGGCAAGACAGTTGGATTTCTTAATAAAAGTCATGCATTTTAGGGAGAAGTTATTAACAGATAAGGTAATGCCATCAGCTATTTTGAGGAAGAAATGTGATTACTTTGCAATACATATTTCTGATTTCTCAGAAAAAAGAAACACATTGGAGCAAAACACATAAAGGATGGCAGGGCAGAATTAAACAAACCTAACATAAGATGATCCAAATTACTGCATCTTTACATCATATATTGATTGAAGGAAGTCTGCATTCATTTTCCTCTATGTGGATGGAGACATCAGACCATACATACTGTAATATTGAGTCAGAAAATTACTAGTTCATAGTTCTGGTTTCACATCTGGCAAGTACATTGCAAAAATATTTCCTAGAGATAGTATATGGTCTTTGAAGACCTAGATACTATTAAAATTAATTGAACTTTTGCAACATCTGGATAAGCAGAGATGTCATGATAGTACGAAATAAATGCCCTTGTACTTGCTACATATAAAGTTTGTACAAAAAGATGAACACCAGGTACATTTAAAATGCTTCATTAGTGGCATTGTCCACATTAGTTCTTCATCTGTGCCTAGATTTCATTGCCCTTTTCAACATCTTTCTTTCTTTTTTTTTTTTTTTTTTCTGAGATGGAGTCTTGCTCTGTCGCCCATGCTGGAAGAGTGGTGCAATCTTGGCTCACTGCAACCTCCGCCTCCCGAGTTCAAGCGATTCTCCTGCCTCAGCCTCCCAAGTAGCTGAGATTACAGGTGCACATCACCACTCCTGGCTAAGTTTTGCATTTTTAGTAGACATGGGGTTTCACCATGTTGGCCAGTCTGGTCTCAAACTCCTGACCTCAGGTGATCTGCCCACCTCAGTCCCTCAAAGTGCTGGGATTACAGACTTAATGTTAAATAAAATAAGCCCCTCTAAGCAGCTGTTCTTTACAAATTTAAGAGGTTCCATGTTAAATTCTAGTGGAAGATGAGGGTCATATCAATGTATAGAGATCAATGTTTTAGGGAATGTTAGAGCTATTTGATAGACTATAGCATCTCTCCTTGAAATTGTAGAATATACAGATTGAATTTACCTTATTAGACTTTCTGAGATTTGCATCTTACTGTAATAATAATTGTTTCAGTTTAAGCTAGCAATTTACAAGATTCTTGTAGCAAAGACTCTTTATTTAGAAAAAAAAAAAAAACACTTGTTTGCCTCTAGCTGATCAGTTTGACATCAATGTGGGAAATATTATATTAAAGAAACAAATGTTTTTTCTGCATTAATGTCTAACAAAAGGGGTAATGGAAAGGAAATTTCAAAGATCAAATAGTTCAAAAATGCCTTTAAAAGCAAGAGTATTTTTTTCAATATCTTTAAGTGCTTTGTGCTTAACAAGAAATTTTTCAAATATCAAAATTTAAGATGCCAAATAAACTTGAAAAAGTTTAGAAAACTCATTAATATTTAGAAACATACAAAATACAAATTTCTCTTTTAAAATTTAAACAGATTTTATGTCTCAACATGTTTAATAAATCCACTTTTTATATTCTAAAAACTGATCCATTTTCATATTTAATATGGAATAAAAAGAATTAAAGCATGGTGATACAACGTGAACCCACTTGAAAGAAAAACAAAAACTAAAATATGTAAAATAGGTAAAGCTACACCAAGGGAATTAAAGATGAATAATGCGGTTTGCTTAAAAGAGTTCACCGTTTAGTGAGTTTATCTGAGAAGCAAATAGTCATTATGAAGACTGTGAGAAGTGTGTACCTCTTCACAGATTAGTTCAATGTGTCTCTGAAAGCAGAAGAGGAAGAGGAATTTCTAGATCTCTCAGGGAGGGAGGAGTCAGAAGGCTTAGTTAATCACCTGCATGCTGGCCTCAGAGTGTGGCAGTGACAGCAGGCGAGAATAAGGGCTCCAACAGAAGACAATTCAGAATACACATCCAAGTTGACATTAACATCATTCTGTGAACAGAATGTCATCATAAGTTATATTCCAAACATTATTTTAAGACAAATTATTGATTGAAGTCATGGACAATGGATTGATTTTTCCCAAAACCATCTTATGAAGTAGTATTTAAATTTCCAAATTAAAACCTAATTCACCAAGTGTACCAACAAAGTGTCTGGAATAACCAGAGAGCAAGAGGACAACAAATAAGTTCCCTAACAAGAACCCTGCTTCTTCAGGGTGAATTACATCGCTGTCCAGCAATGGACCGTTTTCCATCCCGAGGAATGCCTAGGGTTCTGAAATGATCTTTCTTTAAGGATAAGCCAGTTGGTCAAACAAAAGCTACCTTGTCTATCCCTGTGTTGGCTTAACCCTTGTAGTAGAGTAAACATTGATGTTCTAGGATGATGAAATTCCCATTTATCAGATGCTTTGTTTTCCGGTTTCCTGTAGAACAAGCACATTCAACCCTTGAAGTAAAGAAGAAAAATCCATGTTCTAGGATGATGAAATTCCTATCAGATGCTTTGTTTTCTGGTTTCCTATAGAACCAGCATATTCAAAAGCAGCCAACCTAGTCTTTTTCTGCCATGTTATCAAGTGACTCAGTTCGGTGGTACCTGAAGTGCAGATGTCTGTTCTCTTTGCCCCCAGTGGACATACCCCCAGTGCACACCCATAGACATGAATCGCCTCAAGCTCCCAGGGCAGTACAACCCCCAAGGAAACTTTGCTTCGCTTCCTGTGTCATTTGTTCATTGGAAGATTTCTACCATCAATGTCCATGGTTACTATAGTTGTTGCAACCTTTAATTCTGTTCAAACTACTAGCGTTATCTTCATTTTTCTTTTTTGACTTTTTTTTTTTTTGCCCGTGTCTTCTATTGTGGTTTATAAGCTTTTGTGTAAAAAGCCTACTTGTTAAAAAATTGACTTCAAATACATAAAAACTTACTTTCCCTCTCTTATGTGATAGCAAACCACAACACATGAGGTATACTCTTTAAAATCTGGATTAGACTTCCTTCCTCCGTTCCCTTCCTTCCCTCCCAACCTGCTTTTCTCTTCCTTTCCTTTCCTCTTTTTCTCCTCCGTTTCTTTTCCTCTTCCTTCTCTCTCTCTCATTCTCTCTCTTTCTCTCTCTCTTCTGGTTTATGTTGTGTATCGGCGGCTGTTCTAATTACGGCAAAGCCACCGTGACGCTCTTTGGTGTGTGGGTGTGTTGGTGGCAGTTTTTATCATGGTTTTTGTTTTTGTTTTTTGAGCCGGAGTCTCACTCTTTTGCCCAGGCTGGAGTGCAGTGGCACAATCTGAGCCCACTGCAACCTCCGCTTTTGGGTTCAAATGATTCTCCTGCCTCAGCCTACCATGTAGCTGGGACTACAGGGGTGCAGCACCACACTCGGGTAATTTTTTTTTTTTTTTTTTGTATTTTTAGTAGAGACAGAGTTTCAGTATGTTGCTCAGGCTGGTCTCAAACTCCTGGCCTCAAATGATTCTTCCGCCTCGGCCTCCCAAAGTGCTGGGATTACAGGCATGAGCCACTGCACTCGGCCTTATCATGGTTTTTGAGGCATTCTAGAAAGCTGATTTCTGTAAGACACGGTTTTACCGTATTTACATAGCTAGTAAATCTGTGGTGCCTATTTATTCTAAAATATGAGAACATAAATTGATTTAGAAGGGTTTAGATAAATTTATATATAATTTATTATATTGTCACCATCTATTAACAACTATTTATTTTCACATTAGCATTCTGTTTCTTCATATAATAATAAAAATAATATCTTCATAATAATAATATAGGTGTATAAGAGATGTGACATAGGATTTAGTTATATATTGTTCACATCTACACTATCTGTGTCAACATATGCCCTTCAGAAATTTTAAGTCATCAGCACTCATGTAAATAATTGAAGAATAATAATAGAAAATTTGTGATTTACAAAAGTCCTACTTCATAAAACACAGCATAGTAATTATTGACTCTTTGTGAAAGAAATTGAATTTTTCCATTTTTTTTTTTTGCATTTAATATGATGAACAAGAAACTTACTTTAGGACAAATTTAATCTATTTGATATATAAATGTGTTGGAAATGGCTTGAGTCTTTTTGTTGAAATTTTGTTTTTTTTTAATTGACAAATAATAATTGTACCTATTTATGGAGTATAATGTGGTTTTTAGATCTATGTATACATATTGGAATGATCAAACCAGGCTAATTAATGTATCTACCACCTCAAATACTTATTTCTTTGTACTGAGAATATTTAAAGTTAATATAAGCTATTTAAAATAGCTAACATTAATTAAATTACATTTTAATAATAATAAAAACATGTTAAGATACACAATACAGCATAATTAACTATAGTTACCTTGCTGTGCAATAGACCACCAGAACCTTCAATTATAGCAGTTTTCATTGTTAGTGCTAAGAAAATATATATATATATTTATATTTTTATATATAAATATATATTTTATATATAAAATAAAATATATATATATTTTATTCTTTGTATGTACAAACTCTGATTCACAGAAACAATGGGGTTAATTGCAAACTATACTTCCCTGGGACAACAAATCACAGTTCTGAAATTGTTTTTGAATTGATCTATCTATCACTTAGATTACAAATAAATTCTGAGGTGGTACACTTTCCTAGATGATCAGGTGAAGCTTGACAGGAAGCCAAGAGGCAGCTGTTGCTGAGTGCTCTGTGAATAAAGGTATCTCTAGTCTCAACAGAAGCCTTTTAACTCCCTGTAATTTACATAGTACGCTCCCCATCCACCCTGTCTGAAAATGTTTCCTTTTGGAGTTGACTACAAAGGTTTTTTTTTTTCTCTTTCATTCTTATTTTCATTTTTTGGTGTTTCGTTGTTTAAAATAACATCACAGAATAGTCAGATTCTTAGTAATTATATTTTATAGACATTTTTTATTACAAAAAAGAAGAAAATATCATATGAAAGATTTGCAGATGTTGTAAGTAGGAAAACATCTAAAAAGTACCTTCAAATATGTCTTTCCTTTTATTAAATCAATTATATAAAATAAACTATGATACTTGTGGGAGAGGGATTGATGCTTTCAATTTTACTATAATTTTGAATCAACATCATAGTTTATATGATTTGGAGATTAAATACATGTAATAGATAAAATATAATACATTCTTTGAAATATTTATGACCTTAAAACTACATTTTAGTCTTAGGACTACTGGAATGAAATCTAGATTTCTACAACAAAATGTTTAAGTATATAAACTGTGCTAATTTTACATGAAGAAATTTCACAAATGGTTAATAGTTGTACTTTTAATTTGTAGTTGAATCAAGTTAATAAAACTTCTCAAGCTATAATTTCTGGGTGGGTGTTACCCCTCTGACACAAATGCTTTGATATTTATTTTACACCTTTCTTTCTGCTAACATCGCTATCGACTGTAGCCCCATTTGAGACTTACAAGTGTGGCCTGTCCACTTTGTGGGAGTGAGGGCAAAGCCTGCTCTAAGGAAGACACTATTGGCATATTCTAACTGGCTGACTTACTGGGTTAGTCATGTTTTACTCCTGACTTTCAGCAGGAGGCAAACAGGTGCTTTTTAAGGTACTTCAAGCACACCAGGCTGAGAAAAACAGGCTTGTTAAATGAATGGTTTCGGGGACTTAATCTGAGCGTCATTAAGGGTAGGAATAGACTTCTAACTGTGGCTTGCAATCTTGCTTCCCAGAGGCATGTGTGGATATAATGAACTGACTTGAATGTTTCCAGGAGTGCCTGTTACGTGCCACAACTGTTAGGCTTAGCATTTTCATGTACATACATTCTCATTCGATTGTCGAAACAACACGGTGAAGCAGAAGTTTTGGGCAGCTATGAGGCTCAGAGAAGGTAAGCAACTTGCAGAAACTCATGCACTGGGGAGGAGGGAAGAGGTACCCTAGCTAGAGGCTGGATTTTAATCCAGATGGTCAGGCCAAGTCTAGCATGCTTACCACTTTACTGCCTCGTAGTGGGAGCCTCTGAGACTTTAAGAGGCCTATCTGGAGCTAGAATTCTGACTTTGGTGAAATATTTCCTGTACTTTAAGAAAATAGAAGTACTAAATCTTGTTCTGGGAACATTGTTCCCAGTTCAGGACGTGTTTGCCATGTGCACAAGTTATTTAATCTGCTAATCTTAGGTTCCCCAATCTAAAAATAATAAGGATATTTCAAGCTATTGCCCAGAGATATTATAAATATTAATGTAATAATTATTGCCATAAGTCATTTTAAACTGCCCCAGAAATTTTCTGACTAGTAGATGGATCCACCAATTCTATTTTTATCCTCTTACAGAGCCCCCACCCTAGGCCCATTCCCTTACTCAACCCACTTGGCAAGAACACATGAAGAACTGACAGAATACGCTGCAGTAAGTAGTATCATGGCCCCAAGGGTGACAGCAGTAATGACGTGAATCTCACTTTTGATTTTGATGAAGATTCTTCTTTGCCCTAAGCCTGGTTCTTCTTTTAATATTCAATGACTATATGACCAACCAACTGTTTAAAATAATTTCTTTAAAAATAAAATTTATAGTTGTAAGCCTCCAGAGACCTACATGTTTATACCAGTATATAGATATTATATGATTTCCATTTCTGTTTTGTCGATTATGCTTTAATGCTGTTGATATTATCATGTTGTCTTTCTCCAGTAGACTTTATGCTAGACCACTTTCGAGATAGAAAAGAATATAGAAATGTTCAATAATAAATAACCTTTATATTCCAGGAAAAGAAGAACGATGTAATAACTAAAATAAATAGCAAGGAGCCAAAAGTTAATGAAGAAGAGTGTAGTAAAACAAAACTCATGCTCAAATATGCCTTTAAGGCTTATCTCTGTCTCCTAGTTTCTGTGTGAATCAGGTAAGTAACTGAATATAACTTAGCTGCAATTTCCTTAGGTGCTAAAATGGACTAAATGAAAACATATGTGTGTTAGAGAGAGGGAGTAGGAAGTAAGTAGAATAACACTTGTGATATCCAAATGTAAGTTATTGCTCAATTCAATTCCTTCAGTTAAAATTTGAAGCTTAATTCACCTTTACTGTTTTATCACTACACAGAGATTGGGTTTATGTGCCTACAGGCCAAGGTACACCGAGACGTGCTGGGAACTATCAGAACCTAGGAGAGAGGCAGGAAAACACATTCTCCTTCAGAGCCTCCAGTTGCATCAACTCTGCCTCTTCCTCGATTTTCGAACTAAGAAAGTAAATTTCTGTTGTTTTAAGCACTCTAGACCATGGTACATTGTTAAGATAGCACTAGGAAACTTTATCAGATGCTAATAAAGACACAACAAAAGAAATTTACAAAAGACAGAGGTTTATTGGACTTACAATTGCACATGGCTGGGGAGGCTTCACAATCGTGGTGGAAGTTCATGAAAAGTGTGTCTCGCATCATGGCAGACGAGACAAGAGAGCTTGAGCAGAAAAACTCCCCTTTTTAAAGCCATTAGATCTTGTGAGATTTACTTACCATCATGAGAACAGCAGAGGAAAGACCTGCCCCGGTAATTCAATTACCTCCCACTGGGTTCCTCCCAATACAGATGGGAATTCAAGATGACATTTGGGTGGGGACACGGCCAAACTGTATCATTCCACCTCTGGCACCTCCCAAATCTCATGTCCTCACATTTCAAAACCAATCATATCTTCCCAACTGTCCCCCAAAATCTTAACTCATTTCAGCCTTAACTCAAAAGTCTACAGTCCAAAGTTCCATTTGAGACAAGGCAATTCCCTTCTGCCTATGACCCTGTAAAATCAAAAGCATGTTAGTTATACTTCCTAGATGCAATGGGGGTACAGACATGGGTAAACATAGCCATTGCAAAGGGGAGAATTTGGCCAAAACAAAGGGGCTACAGACCCCATGCAAGTCTGAAATCTGGCAGGCAGTCAAATCTTAAAGCTCCAGAATGATGTCATTTAACTCCATGTCTCATATCCAGATCACACTGATGCAAGAAGTGGGCTCCCATGGCCTTGTGCAGCTCTCCCCTATGGCTTTGCAGGGTATAGCCTACCTCCTGGCTGCTTTCACGGGCTACCCTTGAGTGTCTGTGGCTTTTCCAGGTGCACAGTGCAAGCTGTTGGTGCATCTACCATTCTGGGGTCTGAAGGACAGTGGCCCTCTTCTCACAGCTCCACTAGGTGGTAGGGACTCTGTGTCAGGGTTCTTACCCTATGTTTCCCTTTTACACTGCCCTAGCAGAGGTTCTCCAGGAGGGCCCCACCCCTGCAGCAAACTTCTGCCTGGTCATCCAGGCATTTCCATGCATGCTTTGAAATCTAGGCAGAGGTCCTCAAACCCCAATTGTTGACTTCTGTGCACTTGCAGGTTTGACACCATGTGGAAGCTGCCAAGGTTTGGGGCTTGCACCCTCTGAGCTTGCACCATGGCCTGAGCTCTATGTTGACCCCTTCCAGCCACATCTGGAGCAGCTGGGATGCAAGGCACCAAGTCCCTAGGCTGCACACAGCACAGGGACCCTGGGCCCAGCCCACTAAACCACTTTTTGCTCCTATACCTCTGGGAAACACAGACAAACCATATCATACACACACACACACACACACACACACACACACACATAGCCACGCACTATAATCAGGATATATTCTAAAATATATCCCCCTTAATGATGGGGATACATTCTGATAAATGCATTCTTAGACAATTATGTCATTGTGCAAAAATCATAGAGTATACTCACACAATCCCAGATAGTATATGTATTTTTATTTATATAGATTTTAAAAATATGAAAAAGCAAATGTCTCAACATCATTGCTGAATATCAATGATTTCTTCTACTTGATCTGCAGTGGCAATATCAAGTGCCATATGTCAGGTTGCATGTATGCTCCATTATACTCTTATGGGACCACCATAGTATATGTGGTCCATCATTGACTAAAACATTGTTATATGGTGGAACATTATATGCTTATAAAAACACATCCACACATACTGTTTCTATTATAAGAAAATTGAAGATAAGAGTTTCCACCCCAGTTACTCTCTTAATGTATAAATTTACATTCAAACTAAAAAGACTATCATTTATCCAAGCTATAATTTGAGATTAACCATGTAAACTTAACATACCTGATTTGAATGGAGATCAACTAGAAAAAGAATAATCATAAATATTTTTGTAAATTGTATTCATATTTTATTGTAATTTTATTCATATACATTATGTGCCTTATTCAGAGAAAAATCAAATTTGCATTTTTATATTTTATTATGGGAATTTTTTCCCATAACAGTAAAATAAAGACAATGGAATAGTCAATTATTCATATTAGTTGGTTTTAATTCTTTTGACAGGTATTGCACAATTGCATTTAATTAATTCATATTCAATAAGAAATAATGTATAATAGGCTCACATAATACATTGTTAACTTTTTAGAGCTTCTAATTGTTTTTGTTTTGCTAGAATTTGAGTGAATTAGATTACAGAAGCAGATTCAGGAGAAAAATGTTTTTTTTTAAATTAGACTTAAGATTGTACTGTGAATATAGTTACCTAAATATGGAAGTAGTAAGACTCCAAACTTAAAACCAGTGTTCTTTTTTAAAAAACATAAAACTAAAACAATATTATTTTATGCTTTTTTAGTTAGATTAACCAAGTCATTTTGACATTTTGTTATTTTTGTTATATTGACTAGCAACCCCCATAGAATAGTTCAAATAAGATTCATTTTGCTGTTACTGACAGTTAGAGATAAGATAACAAACACAAATACTGAGAATTTGTAAAAGTGCTATTCAATGAGTGTCATTATTTTTCTATAATTCACACTTAAATGATACAAAACTGACATTTAAACTGGGTTTTAAAGTGTTTAAAATATCTTCTCTTATCCCTCTTAAGGAAGGATGTGAAAGCATTAAATTCTCTATAAATATTAGTAAAAATGCTTTCTATGCTTTCTTCACTTTACTTTGTTAATATTTTGTTTCTGAGGGATCACAGAAGGAGGAAGAGTTGAATTTAACCTAGTTTCGAATAATGGAAACACCTAGAGAGCAAAGTTTACATCTTAGAAATTCTTTACTCAGAATAATACATAAAATTTAGAGTTGGTACAAATTTTTGAGTTAATTATAAATATTACAAATTTGAGACAATTAAAGTGTAATAAAACACAATAATGCTACTCACACAATATTACTGAGATAGAAAATTAAAGGTGTACTGAAGACAAAAAGGAAGAGAAAGTGAGTTTATTCTGCTCACCTATGAGCCTTTCGGGTATGATAGAAAAATGCATTATCATAGAACATTTAAAAGATTTTTTAGATCTAGAAAGAAAAGTCAGAGACTATGAATAAATTAGGTGTTAGCTGAAGGTCATTTTAACTGTACCAATTTAGAAATATACTAGGAAAAAAGAATTTTCCATTTATTAATGAGACACAATATATGCACAGGAGATATGATTAGATATGGTCTGAGATTCTGTTTGGACACCTTCTTAATTATCTTCAATAAAAATGAAATTTTAGAAATGAGATTAATTCAACAAATCAATTGATAATGACTAATTAATTGATGTCAGTTATCATTTCTAAAGCAGTTTGAAGATGGAACATGCTAAGACTCTTAAGTAGTATTATTAAGATTATAATGATGAAGAATGTGAATAAAAAATCTGACGTGGGGGCCATTTGTATTATGGACATTATAAAAGATGGCACAGTATTTAGGAAGAGATGTGCTCTTGTTTCTTAGGTGTCTTTTCTTTTGCTTATACAATAAAGGTGTATTTTCAATTCCCTCTTTCGGTTTATTTCTAATGTCAATAAGTAAATAAAAAAGTATATACAGAGACCCTATTATATGCCAGATATTATTCTGACACTAAGAATTAGGTAGTGAACAAACTAAGCCAAACTCTTGCTTTTAAGGAACGTCATTCTGCTGAAAGAAGCAAAACTAAAGACATAAGCACAAAAATAAGAATTTCAGAGACCAATAAATGGTTTGGAGAAAATGAGCTAAGACAAATTGATGGAGGGTGTTTGGTGTGTAGGTAGGGCTCTATATTCAAGGATAAAATGATTGGGTATGTTCGATGTGTAAGTAGTCTCCATATTGGCTAGGATAAAATGATGGAGGGTGTTTGTTATGTAGGTAGGGCTCTATATTCAAGGATAAAATGATTCGGGCTGTTCTGTGTGTAGATGTGGTTCTATATTGGCTAGGATAGAATGATGGAGGGTGTTCGCTGTGTAATAGGGCTGTATATTCAAGGATAAAATGACTGAGCGTGTTTGGTGTGTAGGTAGTCTCCGTAAGTGCTAGGATAATAATAATGGAGGGTGTTTGGTATGTAGGCAGGGCTGTATATTCAAGGATGAAATGATGGAGGGTGTTTGGTATGTAGTAGGGCTCTATATTGGCTGGGGAATCTGGGAAGCTCCTCTGAGCTCTGACATTAGGCCTGAGTAATGAGAAACAGCTTACTAAGGAGCAAAGAAAACAAGAAATATGAGAGCCCAAGTCAGGAGCAAGCCTGTCTAGTTCAAGAAACAAAAACAAATCAAATACACATAGAATGTGCTGAGGACATAGTAGAATATGAAATCAGAGATGTCAGCAAGGGCATCAGGAATGCATTCTAGTTGGGATGAGAAGTCGTTGGAAGACTCAGAGAGAGCGATTGATCTGATTTTTACTGTGGGTGCTAAATGGAGAATGCATTCTGTAGCTGTGCGTTTAACAATGAGAATCCAGTTGAGAAGTTTTATTTGTTATGGTTTTTGTCTTTTTCTAAGAATGTTTTTGAGGTATATTTTAAATACCATAAAATTCACCCATCGCAAGTGTATACTTCAATAATATTTAGCAACTTTAACAAGCAGCTTAACTGTCATTATGAATCCGTTTTCGAACATACTCCCTCACTCTTGCATGATGCCTCACACTTATTTACAACGAATCCCACCACCAGCAGCTCAGACAACTATTAATCTGCTTCCTGTCTCTGTAAATTTGCTTTTTATGAACATTTCATATACATGGATTCATATAATATTGGTAAGAGAGCTGGAGGCAGCTTATACCAGGAAAATAGTAGGAGAGACAGTGAGAGGAGTTCTGTTTTGAGATTTGTTTTGGTGGCAGAGCTGACAGGATCTTCCGTTGGATTCATTGTGGAGTTTGAGGAGAATACAAAGACAAATAAATAATTCTCAGATTTAAAAACAATGATATGTGTGATTAGGAAGGTGGTGATCCCATTATGATGATAAAAAATCTTCAAGGAGAAAATATGCATTTGTTTTTGGCATACAGTATTTCAGACTTTTATTAAATATTAAACTACAGATATAAAATAGGCAGTAGGGGATAATAAATCTGGGAGTCGTCAGAGGACTGGTGTTTAAACTGCAGGCATGTATAAGGTTACCTAGTGAGGTCTGAGACTGAGACTGAGACCGAGAGAGAAAGAGAGCATCAAGTCCCTGGAAACACTAACAGCCCGGCATATATAATTTGCAGAGCCCACTACTAAATACAAATGCAGCCCCTTTTAAGACAGATTTCTAGAAACTTGAATAACTTCCAGGTCCTAATCTAGCATGTAAGGAGTTTAGAAGTCACCACTCTGTCGTGACAAGTAAAAACACGCAAACTAAAAAAAAGTCAACAACTCTTCTAAGATGCATCGTAGAAGTGAGCTCACAACTAGGAGGATAGATAAGTGGATACAGGGACTCACAGTGTACCATAGTAGAAACCCAGGAATGCAAATCTCTTGGGAACCAGGGTCAGGTTGGAAAATCTGAAAGTAATTGATGAATTGCTAGAGGCTAGTGTGAACAAGTCGGAGATTCAAAAACTTCAGGGAAACCCAGTCATAGGGAGTTTCTTCTACTTTTGTGAATTTTACCGTCAGGAACTCTACCAGGTATCACAGTCACCCCTTAAGTTTCCGGGGAAGGGGAAAAGTAACCGTTTTGAAATACAACAGAGCATTCTCTTCTTTTTAGCAAAACCTGCTCTCAGGAGAAAATATTTTACAAAAGCTTAACCTGCTGGGAGTATGTTAGAGCCCAGTGCATCTAGGTGGAAGGAAATACCCAATTCTAATAGTTTCTTTTACCCAGGACATTATGCCTGAGTTTCAACAAAAAATTATTAAAGGGCAGAAACGAAGTTTAAAGGCATGGGCGGATCACCTGAGCTCAGTAGTTCGAGACCAGCCTGACCACTGAGGTGAAACCCCATCTCTAATAAAAATACAAACATTAGCCAGGTGTGGTGACTTCCCCCTGTAGTCCCAGCTACTCAAGAGGCTGAGACAGGAGAATTGCTTGAATCCTGGATGATGGAGCAAGACTTTGTCTCAGAAAAAAAAAAAAAAAAAGCATCAGAACTAAAGGGAGGTCAGGAACATTGGAATTTTCAGATCAGAATTAAAAAAAAAACTATTATATAATATGCTAAGGCTTTTAATGAGAAAAGTATACAACATGCAAGAATAAACAGATGCTATAAGCAGGGAGATGGAAATTCTAAGAAAAAGTAAAAAGTAAATGCTAGAAATACTGTAATGGAAATGAAGAATGCTTTTGGTAGATGCTTTACTGGACTGGACACGACTGAGGAAAAAATATCTGAGCTTGAGGATAGAGCAGTGAAAATTTCCAAAACTGCAAAGAAAAGAGAAACAGATAGAAAAAAAAAAAAAAAACAGAACACAATATCCACGAACTCTGGGGCAGCTGCAAAAAGTATAACACATGTACAATGAAAATACTGGAAGGAGAAAAAAGAAAGGAAAAGAAGTGATATCTAAAGCAATAATTACTGATATTTTCCCCCAAATTAATGTCACACACCAAACCACAGACCCAGAAACCTCAAAAAACACCAAGCAAACAATGTAAATGCCAAAACACCCACAATACTACACTTAGTAGTATACTCAAATTTCAGAAAATCAAAGCTCAGTCAAAAATCTTGAAAGAAGCCAGAGGGGGAAAAAAGCACCATGAACAGAGAAAGGAAAATATTAGTATTACATCTGACTTCTCTTCAGAAATCCTGCAAACAAGAGGAGAGTGGAATCAGATGTTTAGAGCGTTAAGAGAAAGAAACCACATCAACCTAGAGTTCTATATGGTACAAATTATTTTTCAGAAGTGAAGAAGAAATAAATTATTTCTTAGACAAACAAAAATTGAGGAAATCTGTTAAAAGTAGAACTACTATGCAAGAAGACTTAAAAGAAGTTCTTCATGAAGAAAGAACAATATAGATCAGTAAATTGATTCTACATAAAAAAGGAAGGAGCATCAGAAAATGAGTGAGTGAAGGTAAAAGAAACCCTTTTATTTTTCTTACTATTTAATAAATCAGTTATAAGTTAATCAGATAAAAATTTATTCAAGATAATAATAGCAATAATGTTCTCTATCATGTATGCTTACCTGTATGTGTATATATATGCTTATGTCTAAGTGAAATGATTGACAGCAATGATTCAAGGAACAGAAGAGTGGAACTGGGTATATTTTATTCTTATAAAGTACTTGTGAAGCTGAGTAATGGTATTGGAAGGCGAACTTGGATTAGTTGTAAATGTATATTCCAAGCTGTAGGGAAAGCACTAAAAAAGTGAAAAATAAACACACAAAGACAAAATCAAAAAAAGTAGATATGATAGGAAAGAAAAGAAAATGGAATAATAAAATGTTCAGTTAAAATCACAAAAGGCAGAAAATGTGTGGAAGACAAAAACAGGAACAAAGAACAAGAGCAACAAATAGAAAACAGTAATAAATATGGTAGATATTAATCCAAACTCATCAATAATCACCTTAAACTTTGATTAAAAGACATTGTCGGAGTGGATCATAAAACAAGAGTCAACTACATATTATCTACAAAACCTCCATTTTAAATATAAGAATGCATATAGATTAGAAGTAAATGAAGAAAGATATAGCATGCCAACACCAATAAAAAATGGAAGTGCCTATATTAACTTCAGAAGGAGCAGACAGATTCTGAGCAAGAAAATTTATCAGCCATAAAGAGGAGCACTACATGATGATAAAGAGGTCAATTTTTCATGAAGACATAACAATCCTTAACATACAGGTACCTAACAATAAAAGTTCAAAATATGTGAAGCAAAAATGGATAGAATTGCAAAGAGAAATACATGAATCCACTATTGTAGTTGCAGATCAGAGCATACCTCTTATCAGAAATAGATGCAGTAGGAAGAAAATAAACTGGGGACATAGATGTATTCAATAGCACCATCAGCTAACTGGATTTCATTCATATCTACAGACTACATTATCAAACAAAATAATACACATTCTTCCCTAGCTCACATGGAATGTTCACCAAGATATACCACATTCAGGACCATAAAACACACCCAACAAATGTAAAATAGAAATTGTATACCATCTGCTCTCAGACCAAAATGTAATTAAACTGGAAATCAATAACAGAAAGTCACTTGAAAGATTCCAAAATACTTGGAGATTACACAACACACTTTTAAATGATATATAGGACAAATAAGAAATCTCAAGATCAATATAAAAATATTTTGAACTAAATTAAAATGAAAATGCAACTTATCAATAGTTGTGATATGTGGTGAAAGCAGTGCTTAACGGGAAATCCATAGCATCGAATGCATTCGTTAGAAAAGAAGAAAGATCCAAACCCAACAATCTAAGCTACTGCTTTAGAAAATTTGGAAAAGAAGAGCAAACTTAATTTAAAGTAAGCAGGAGAAAAGACATAAATGAAAATCAGAGCAGAGGTCAATGGAACTGAAAAGAGAAAACAGAGAAAATCAACAATCAAAACCTCATTCTTTAAAAAGAGCAATAAAATCAATAAGCCAAGGCTGACTGAGAAAAAAAATGTTAGAGGATGCCAATTACTAATATCAGAAATAAAAGAGAAATTATTACTGCAGATGCCATGGACATAAAAAGGATAATAAAGGAATACTATGAACAACTCTCTGCCTATAAACTTGATAACCTAGATAAAATGGACCAATTCCTTGAAAGACACAATCTGCCAAAACTCACATAACAAGAAATAAACAATCTGAATATGCCTGTATCTATTAAGAAATTGAATTAATAACTTGTAAACTTCCAAAAGAGAAAACGCCAGGCCTGCTGGATTCACTGGTGAATTCTACTGAACATTTAAGGAATAAACTACATCAATTTTCCACAGTTTCCTCCAGAAGATAGAAGGAGAAGGCATACTTCTAACTCATGCTATGAGGCAAACATCATCCATCACCTTATACTAAAACTAGACAAAAATATTGCAAGAATAGAAAACTACAGACCAGTATCTCTCATAAACCTAGATGCAAAAATCTTCAATAAAATAGTAGCAAATTGAATCCAACAAATGCATAAAATGAATATACACCATGTCGAAGTGAAATGTATTCCAGGTATGCAAGACTGGTTCAACATATGAAAATCAATTAATGTAATCCATTGTGTCTATAGACTAATGAAGAAAAATCACATGATTATATCAATAAAGAAAAAGAATTTGACAAAATTCAAAATCATTTATGATGAAAACTCTCTTCAAACTAGGATTAGAGAAGAACATCCTCAAATTGATAAAGAACATATACTCAAGACCTATAGCTAATACCATACTTGATGAAAAACTCTGAATCTTCCTGCTAAGTCAGGAACAAGGCAAGGATGTCCCTTCTTATCTCTCACTGTTAACATTGTACTATAAATTCTAGAAAATGCATAAGACAACAAAAGGAAACAAAAAGAATATATATTGGGAAAATGTATAAAACTGTAATCATTTGCAGATGACCTGACAGTATAGAAAATCTTAAAGAATTGACAAAAAATCATGTCACTGAAAAAGCAATTATAGCTAGGTGGTAGGATACACAGTTAATACACAAAAGTCAATTTATTTCCTCTATAGCAGCAATACATGAGTAGAATTTAAAATTAGAAACATATTATCACTTATTTACATTAGCATCCCCAAAAATAAAATTCTTAGGCATAAATCTAACAAATATAGACAAGAAAACCTGTACAGAATAACTATAAAAATATGAAGAAAAATATCCAAGAATTTAATAAATGAAGAAATATTCTATGTCATACAATAGGAAGGTGATATATTACAAAGATGTCAATTCTTCCCAATTTGATGTATAAGTTCAACACAATCCCAATAAAAATATCAACCAGTTATCTTGCAGATATCATCGAATTCTTTCTAGAGTTTATATGGTGCATGAAAAGTCCCAGAAAAGCCAACTCAATATTCAAGTATCAGAAGAAAGTTGAAGAACTAATGCTACCTGACTTCAAGAGTTGCTATAAGCTACAATAATTAAGACAGTGGGGTTCTGGCAAATGAATAGACAAATAGATAAATAAAACAGAATAGAGAGCCCACAAACTGATCCATATAAGCAACTGATCTTTGAGAAAGGTGCAACAGCAAGACAAAGGAGAAAAATAGTCTTTTTAACAAATGGTTCTGGAACCATTTAGCACATACATGACAACACACAAATATAGGCCCAGACTTTACATCTCTGACAAAAATTCACTCAAAAAGGATTACAATCTAAATGTAAAATGCACAAATATAAAGTTCCTTAAAATTAACATAGGAAAAAATCTAGTTGACTTTGGGTATGGTGGTAACTTTTTAGATACAACACCAAAGGGATGATTTATGAAAGAAATAATTAGCTGTATTTCATTGAAATTTAAAACTTCACTTCTGTAAACAAACAAACAAACAAACAAAAAACTGTCAAGAGGATGAGAAGACAAGCCACAGACAGGCTGAAAATGTTTGTGGAAGCCATGTCTAATAATGGACCATTATCCAAATATACAAATAAGCCTTAAAACTAAGCAATAAGAAAATGAACAATCCAATTTAAAAATGGGCAAAAGACCTGAATAGACCCCTCACTAAAGAAGATAAACAGATAGTGAACAAGCATATGAAAAGATGCTCAATATTGTATACCAATAGGGAATTGCAAAGTAAAAAAATAATGAAATACTACTACAAACCTGTTAGAATCCAAAATACTGACAACATCAAATGCTGACAAGGATGTGAAGCAATCAGAACCCTCATTCATTCCTGGTTGTAGCAAAACGGTACAACCACTTGGAAGATAGTTTGGCACTTTCTTATAAAACCACACATACTGTTACTATATGATCCAGCAATTGTATTTCTTGTTGTTTATGAAAATGAATTGAAAACTTATGTCCATATAAAAATTTGCATGAGAGTTTATAGCGGCTTTTTGATAATTGCTAAAGCTTTGGAGCAAACAAGATATTCTATAGTCAGTAAGTGAATAAAGAAACTACTGTACAACCAGACAATAAAATATTTTTCAGCACTGAAAAGAAATGAGCTATCAACAAGAAAGGACATAGAGAAATCTTAAGTACATAATGCTAAGTAAAAGAAGCCAATCTAAAAGGCTACATGCCTGTATGAGTACAACTATGTGACACTCTGGGAAAGGCAAGAGTGTGGAGACAGAAAAGGATTGGTGGTTACCAGGGGCTCGTGGAGGGAGAGATGAATAGGTGGAACACATAGGATTTTTAGGCCAGTGAAACTATTCTATATGATGCTAAAATGGTAGTTACATGTCATTCTACATTTGTCCACAAACCATAGAATGTATAACCACCAAGAATGAGCCCCAGTGTAAACTATGATGTGTCAATGTAGGTTCACTGATTGTAACAAATGTACCTCTGTGCTGGGGCCCACTGATAATGGGGGAGACTGTAGTGGCAGATGGGTGCAGGGAGGGATATATGGGAACTTCTGTACTTTCTGCTTAATTTTGTTCTGAACCTAAAATGGCTTTAACAATTAACATTTATCAAGTTTTTTAATTACTGAGAACTTTAGGAAGGCAGCAGTAGAGAATTAAGTGTAGCACAAGACTCTTAAGTAGGAAGCTCTGTAACACTGCACAGGTGGCACACCCATGAAATCAGCCCTAAGGTTGGGGGAAAAGAAAGAAGATATCAAAGGAAACTGTGTCTTACAGAAAATTAAAGAAATGAAGATCTTATGGACCCCCCAAAATTGAGATGTTGAAGGCCTACGTCCCAAAGTGACTTGTCTTTGGAGATAGGACCTTTAAAGAGGTAAGTAAGTTTAAAAGAGGTTACCAAGCTTTAATGTGATGGAACTGATGTTCTTATCAGGAGGGGTCACTAGAGATCTCTCTTTCTACACATATACACACACACACACTGCACACACCACACATACACACACGGAGAGAGACAAAAGGCCATATGAGGACACAGCCAGAAAGCTGCCACCTGAAAACCAGGAAGGAAGTGTTTATCAGAACCCAATCTTGATGGCAATTCGATCTGGGACTTCTAGTCTCCAGAACTGTGGGAAAATAAATTTCTATTGTTTAAGCCACCCAGTATGTGGTACTTTGTTAGGGCAGCCCTAGTAGACTAATACAAAAGGTTTCAAAGAGGGAGTAGTGACTATGTCCAATGCTGCTGAAAAGTAACGTAGAATGAACGTTGAGATTTGACGACAGCTGTAGGGATTTATGTCATCTGTCACGTCTGTAAGATCTCTTTTATTTTAATAAGAAGGAGAGCCTGTTTGAAATAGTTTGACCAGACAATGCAAATGAGGAAAGAGAGCTGCTCAGTTATCAATTATAAACTAGTTCTTTGTAATGGTCAACATTTTACTTTCCTATTGTTTTCCAATGCCTTTATTATGAAACTAGATTTCTTGTACCCTAATTCATTCTGCAAATCTCTATCAACCTAATCTTGTGAAAATTAAAATTTTCATGCACGTCCCCTAGTCAAAAACTCTTACATTTGAGAGGAAGTCTAGGTATTTTACCATGGGTTCTAAAATCTTCCTAATACAACTCCAGTAATTTGATATGATTTATTCTTCACAAATTCTAGAATGAAATTTTTGCCCCTGGGGTGAGTTTACCTAAGACTATCCTTGTGCTCCATGATTCACACAGGACTCAGAAAAAGCTGTTATAGTTTGGGTTACAGTTTATTACTATGAAGAGATTCAGATTAAAATTACCAAGAGGAAAATGTATACAGGGCAAAATCTAGGAGAAACGAGGCACAAATTTCCATGTATTATCTCCCAGAAAGCCACGCAGACATTCTTAATTCTCTTAGAAATAATATGTGAGAATGCATTCAAAGTTTTGTCAAACAGGAAAGCTCACATACGCCTTGGTATCTAGCATTTTTATTGAGGTGAATCACATAGACATGCACCCCCTAAGGAAATGACCTCTGCTACTCAGACTCCAGCTTCCCAGAGAAAAGACAGGGGTTTTTCATCAACTACATGTTGGCAGTCTATCTGATCAAATTGATACCAGGTAGCCCAATGCATCAGGCATACAAGAATGCTCATTGGGCAGAATATTCCAGGGTTCACACTTTACTTCCCAGGAGCAGACCAAAATCTGTCCTGCATAACCTTCCCAAAATAACTTTCTTACTTGATTTTAAGTTGACAGGGAAAGATGGAGCTGTGGAAAGGGGAGTGTGGGGGAAGGAGACACCATTTAGTTAATACTTACCATATGTATCAAGTATTGGGTCAGGCACTATAAATGCATTGTCTGTTTTTTCCCCATGACAGCCCTTTAAGTTGGTTAGGATTCATTTATTCGTTTACTTAAAAAATATTTACTAAGAGGCTGCTGAAGTGTCTTACGACACTTTCTGTGTCTGGAAGGATTTTGTAAATCCTTGGTTACAATCCTTAGTTTCAGAGTGATTTACATACCAGAAGCTCATAACGTAGACAATTCTATTTAATTCAATGAATGTTTACTAAATGCTTATATACTGTGCTGAATTTAAGTTTATGGCTTATATGCACTATATTTTCTGTAACTATTAAATAGTGGAGATGATAACATTCACTGATAATAAATTTTCCATATTTAGTTGCACTTAGAATTTAATGTCTTCATCATGTATTTTATTCATATACAATTTCTTGATTAAAAAGTAATCTATAATTGTTATTAAAATATTCAAAAAATACAGAGCATAAAAACAAAACTAAAATATAAATATCACTTATTAGCTCATTCAATCTGAAAAATTGTAGTTAATTTAGCTATCATCCCACATAGCCTGATCCTGTACATAGTTGTAATCTTGCTCTTAATAACAAAATCATTCTATTACAGGAAAGGGGTCCTGATCCAGACCCCAAGAGAGGGTTCTTGGATCTTGCACAAGAAAGAATTCAGGGCAAGTCTGTAAATTGAAAACAAACCTTTTAGAAAAGCAAAGGAATAAAGGAATGGCTACTCCATAGACAGAGTCGCCCCAAGAGCTGCTGGTTGTCCATTTTTATGGTTATGTCTTGACTATATGCTAAACAAGGGGTGGATTATTCATGCCTCCCCTTTTTAGACCATATAGGGTAACTTCCTGATGTTGCCATGGCATTTGTGAACTGTCATGGTGCTGGTAGGAGTGTAGCAGTGAGGACGGCCAGAGGTCACTCTTGTTGCCATCTTGGTTTTGGTGGGTTTTAGCCAGATTCTTTACTGCAACCTGTTTTATCAGCAAGGTCTTTATGACCTGTATCTTCTGCTGACCTCCCATCTCATCCTGTAACTCAGAATGCCTTAACGATCTGTGAATGTAGCCCAGCAGGTCTGAGCCTCATTTTGCCCAGCTCCTATTCAAGCTCCTATTCATGCTCTGGTTCACATGCCTCTAACATTTCCCCCTTCCTTTTATAAGAGAACCGTTAATCCTAAAGGTTGCAGAGAGATGAAGATCCATCTTCTGTAACTTCTTGAGGCTGAATAGAGACAACAACCTTCTTTCCTAACTATTAAGTTCTCTCATATTCAGGGTAGAGAGGAGCTCAGTCAGAAAGCATCAGTATGGTGAGGGCCATTCATGACTCTTGAGGTCTGACGAGAGATGATACCTGGAAGATTAATAAGTGTTCAATTTGAAAAACATTCAGTAAGCTTGTCAGGCATTCCTACACAGAGTACAAAGGCAATATATTCCACAACAGTAAAGCAAAATAAGTAAAATTATCCCAAGTAAATTAAATTAGAAGTCTTTCCATGAACTGGGCAACTCTTGGAACCAAGCTGATACAGGGTTGCTAGCTGATTCCAATGTGCCCAGAATTAGAATATTGATCCAGATTTTTACATTACCCAACACTCCTGTTTCTTCTGAGTAGCAGCCAGATATCATGGTTGGTTCACAGGAAAAAGCAAGGTTAGCCTAAATGACAGAAACAAACTTAAAAACAACTGATGAGACTAGAATCTAATAACAAATGTACCATAGTTCTTGAAACATAATTTCTCTCTACAGTTTTCTCATTTTTATTAAAGACAAATCATGGTAAGATTGATTTGCTTTATTATATTTGGCCTGATTATTTGTATAATGTGCAAGAAGAATAATTACTTTTCACATAAGCTCTTTTTAAATTGGCTTTGATGGAATTCTGTTCCATAGAAGGAATCTCAGGTAAGACTTTTTTAGTGCCGAGCCCTACCATGGCTTTGCACCCTCAAATGCCTATGAATTGAGTAAATTCCTCTTCTCTTGGGTTCCCAAGATAACTTGGGGCTCCTGGACCGGTTAGACAGTGACATTCTTTACTTACCACAGGTAAGTAAAGGTCAGAAACCCTGTACAGGGACTGTTGTAGACAATGTCTGAGGCCAGTTCCTCAAGAGGCTTTTTTGGCTTTATAAGTGAAGTTTGATTCCTTAAACGAAAACACATCATTCCAATCAAAGCCTTGGTAAAATAACCAGTTTCCCCAATTGTTTCTTGTTGCAAAAGAAAACAGATTCTTATCGCACTTATGCAAATAACTTTATTGCCATAAATTAAGTATACTGACAAATAGTTTCCAAATCCTGGATAAATCAGATAGAGAGAAACACATGCTCCAAAGTTTATTCACAGGAGTATATATTACTCAATTGTCAAAAGCTGTAAATAGCTTAAAAATAGCTTAAAACTTGACTCTGAAAAATGAAACAAAGGATCAGCAACATTTTAAGCAAAAAGTTGAGTATCTCAGACTTCATTAGTTTAGTTTATGCAGTTAACTCTTGTTCTGTTTGATATTCATGAATATTTCAGCTCTCCATGAGTACTGAGAGCTTTTTCCTGTATTCTGATATCAAAATTTCCAAAGTTATCATAAAACCTGCATTTAAGAACATCTATAGTTGATTATAAATGCGCATTTTAAAGAGGATGAATACAAGAAAATTTTTTTGTGGATGATAAAGTTTTAGGACAGCCACAGTCAAAAACATGATTGACAAAGAAGTTTGGTTACCTTTGTGGCATACAATAATTATAATTATTAATTAACATACACTAAGTCATATCAGAATTACAGGAGTTTCCCATTATTTTGGAACACATACCAACAAATATTTATACAAACATAGCCCAAAGAAAGCCAAACACTATTTTACATTTGACAATGCTTCTTGTACGATTTTTTATAACAAATAAGCCAAATGTCACTGTGGCATTGGTGCATTATTGATGTCAAACCCAATTCTTAATAAAACCTTATAGATGAATGTATTTAATTTTAATCTATTTGGCCATAAGTTAAGATTTTCATAAAACTTTTATAACCCTTTACAAATTTTGTTAAAGAGCAGATCAGTGCTCTAAGAAAAACCTGTGCTTTTATTCCAGTGCTTAATTTACAGGAAAACTGAATAATACCCCTTTAACTTTAGCCAATATGTTCACAAACAGAATATCTTTTACAAGTAATTTTTCACAAATCTTCCACAACTTGCTTAAACCTTCAGCTTTATTCTAACTTAAAACAATCCTTTAACCCTCTAAACTTAGGCAAGAAATCCAGATTCCCAGGCCTTCCTATAATCTTTTACCAAAAGTACATTTCACTTACCTTACACACCTTGCATGTAAAATTGTTTATTCAGTAGTCTTAATTACATGTTACAATGTTAACTCTTAGTGACTTACTTTTAGTGAAAACCTTGGTAAGTCACAATTTTAATTACATACTAGGTGTGGAACCTAGGACCCAGACAGAAGTACAGATAAGGTCTGGCTCTTTCTAGCATCTAACTTCACATGTTCCAGGCCTCCCTAGCTGTAAAGCAGTCAAGTTGTACAGTGAAAGTCACAGTGGCATTTTAAGAAGGATTTAGGAGGCCTAATCACCTTTAAATTGTACAACATTTGTTGCATAAATTTCCTTTTTATAAATTATTTCATGACTTACATAGACCATGTATAATATGTTTGGACTTTTTGACTTGTCCTAAACATCCTTTTTTTACAAAGAAACAGTCATTTTACTTTAGGACGAGAATTTACCATACAAGAGACTTTATAATATAAAATTTCTTTTCTTTATAAACTTCTTTTCATAGATAGGTGGCATGGCTAATTCTACATGTCAACAGGCCTTTTCTAGAAACTAATAACTTCAAGGTAGGTAAATTGAACAATTTTCAAAAGTCAAAGAAGCCGTTTATGATCTTAAAGCACTTAGCAAGCTTTATATCTGGCCTGCGTAATTTAAACTAAATGTTTACATTTTTGAAGATATTTCTATTTTACCAATACTCTTTAAAACTGGTTTTATTTCCAAAAGATTACTAAAGTTATATGACCCAAAAGGTATTACACTTTTTACTTTTCTGACAAAATATTTGATTTAAGGTCTTATTATTAAACCAATTAATTAAACACACACAGAAGAAGATAAATTACTCATCTTCCAAACCAGGAATGGAACACTGAACCCAGGCCACCATTGTGATGGTGGAGACCAACAGACAGTAGTGCCATGTGGTTACAAGGTCAAGCTCCTAAGGCTGTGCAAGACCAAAAGGAAACCACATTCAGTTTTCTCAGGGACCAGCAGCAAAGTTTGTAACTGACCAGTTTGCTGGGTCATCTTTGAACAGTAGGCTTACAGATATCCTAAGCTCATGTTCTAACCTAAGGTACCCCTCTTTATGACAGAATGATATAAGAAGACACACAAAGCACACCAGATTGGTTGCAGCTTAAGACTAGCCTCACAAACCCTTTTTTCCATTAATCAAAACTTTACAACAGATAAACAGTAATTTTTACCATTTAACCAGTTTGCGCGCACACACACACACACACACACATAGAGAGAGAGAGAGGGAGAGAGAAAGACAGAGATTGAGAGAAAAGCATTGCCTGAGGCAGAGTGGGGAAGGCGTGGTGCTCAGGGAGGCCACAGAAAGACCCACCAATTGTAGTGACACTGAAAAGTTCAGGAGGCTGCTTATCATTCGCGAAGAGATCTTTTCCAGCCTTCCCATCGGCTCTGAAGTGTCCCTTTTTAGGGAGGAAAAAGCTCCCCATGTCCCATGATCCTGTGTATGCCTAATCCTGCCACCCACAGCCTTCAGCAAAGAGTGCACAATAGATTAATCCAAAGAGAATAGCAGTTAACATCCTGTAGTGCCAAAGCCATTCTTAGCTGAAAGGGACTTTACCGAGAGGGACTTTACTGAGAGGGGCTTTAACCCACTAAATCTAATAAGGGACTGTAACCCTCCTAAGCTGGGCCTCAAACCCAAGTTCAGTTAAGTGTCCTTGCCTTTTATTAAGAGGGCCCTCTAACCCACTCTGTCTTAGGAGAGACTTCAACTCTCCTAAGTTGGGCTTCTTACCCAATCCTATCCTTTACCTGGGTACCCCACCACTTACCCAAAGCTGGCTGATCAGTCTATTTCCTTTGGGTCAGGAGGTTTCTTCAGTATCATCCCTTCAGAGTTAGCCAGAAACATGTTACTGGACCCCACAACTTACCCAAAGTTAGCCTTTGGGCTGGGGATTTCCTCACTATAGTCCCTTCTGCAGTCTCCAGAAGGATGTTACAGGAAAGGGGTCCCAATCCAGACCACAAGAGAGGGTTCCTGGATCACACACAAGGAACAATTCAGGGCAAGTTCATAAACTGAAACCAAGTTTATTTGAAAAGTAAAGGAATAAGAGAATGGCTACTTCATAGACAGAGCAACACTGAGGGCTGCTGGTTGCCCTTTTTTGTGGTTATTTCTTGATTATGTGTTAAACAAGTGGTGGATTATTCATGCCTCCCCTTTATAGACCATATAGGGTAACTTTCTGATGTTGCCCTGGCATTTGTGAACTGTCATGGTGCTGTTGGGAGTATAGCAGTGAGGACGACCAGAGGTTACTCTCGTCACCGTCTTGGTTTTGGTGGGTTTTAGCTGGCATCTTTACTGGCACCTGTTTTATCAGACAGGTATTTATGACCTGTATTTTGTGCCGCCCTCCTATCTCAACCTGTGACGACTTAGAGTGCCTTTACTGTCTGGGAATGCAGCCCAGTAGGTCTCAGCCTCATTTTACCCAGCTCCTATTCAAGATGGAGTTGCTCTGGTTTTCATGCCTCTGACAATTGCATCTCCATGTTTATGTTACTGAAAACCCAGGGGTTTGATCTAGGACCTGCTGCTTGCCTCACAGAAAACCAATCACTGAGAAAATGATTATCACCCAGGATGGGTGCTACAGCCAAGGGGATTGGTGATCAGTCTCAACTTCATCCCCTGTCTGACTAACATGAAGGGTTAGTATAGCAGGGAAGAAATGTAACTGTGTATGGGAAAACAGGAACTCAGGAGGGATAAGGAAGGAATCATGATCAATGAGGAGCCTGGCGTCTCATTGTCTAAATGCAATGATCTCGTTTTAGTCCTTTGATATTGTAAGTTTCAAGCTTTAAGACCAGAATGGCCAGTTTCTCTGTTTATCCGAAAGAAATATCCATGGGACCATTGAGCCCATTTCAGTTAGGTACTATGTAGCCATTACAACACAGATTGACATGAACTGGCATATTTTCATTTTTTTACCATTTAAATGCTTACAATATGGCAAGGCTCAGACAAAGTACTTTTCACTTATATCTCACTAATTCCTTTAAGTGACTCATTGATATATTTGTTGTCATCATTGTATAGGCAGGGCTTTGAGAATTAAGGAATTCAAGCAATATACCCAACATTACAGAATTAGGAATAGTGGTTCTAAGTTTTACACAAAGTCTCTCCTATTCCAAAGTTCTAAATCATCTTTAATTATCCCAGGTGTGCATCTCGTGTGTCTTTAATAATGTTTCAGGCATCTGGAAAACATGCCTGGTGCCCTGTGCTTCTTTTGTATGCCCCTCAATATTTAATATACTTCTAGGCACATGTTTGTTTCTAATTAAACTCTTAATTAATTTAACTGAATTTACCATATGGCCTTTGCTATGTCATTATTAATTTACTTCTGTTATTGATTTGAACTTGGTAAAACTACACATAATCTCTATTGGTAAAAACATTAAGATGCATGATTTATATGGTTTAGTCAAGATATTGTTTTAATAAAACACTTCTGGTTTATATTATCAAGAACAGAGTTTCCTATAATTAGTTTTCTCCCCAAATGGTATGTGTCTAAATGTTTTTAAAAGTAAAATCATTGAAGAATGTCTAAATTGCACTATTTATCAAATAATGACAAAAATCAAAAGCATAGATCAAACAAATATACATTAACAGAAATCCACATTTTATTTCCAGATAACTTACTGTTTAATAAATGGAAGAAAATAATGCAGTATTATTGTCATTTCCATATACCGCCCCTCAAGTCGACTTTCTTTTGTGAGCCTTCAAGCCACAGCCTTTTACATACGTGTTTTTGCAGTGACTCTTAGGAAAATTGTTTTGCTGTAATACATATTCACTCCATTTTTTTTTTTTCTCTGAAATGTCGTTCCAAAAGGGCAATTCAGTTTTTGTTGGGTGCAAAACTATTCAGTGGGCCAACAGGTATCAAGACCAACCATCACGTATGTAAAATAATTGAGAAGCAAAATGATCATTTAGAAACAATAAAGTGATACCTTTTTGAAAACAGAGAGTATAGGAATTGCTCCGATGTTTTGAAATAATTAGAAAAATGTCAGAGAAAAATAAACTTTAGAAAATCCTCAGTAATTGATTCTTACCTTTGAATTTTTCATAACTGCTTTAAGTATCAGCTGAAGTAATGTTGAACAAAATGTGTAATAATCAGATATTGTTTGATTTGAAATATGTATTAATTTGAAATGTTTATATGGTTAATGTGAGGGAAGTTAAAGAGATTTGTACTTAAAAGATTGTATTTTTATGATTAAGGAATACGCAAGCAGCATGCCTCTAATGTAAGTAAAGGTGAGTATTGAGAGCTGGATATTTTCATATGATAATTAGCTACTCATTAATGTGTGATATCTAATAGATACTTTGAGTTCCTGAAAGTCATTGAAAGCCATGAAACTCAATTATTCTACAAACTCTGTGGATTAGAGTTTAATTATGTGTTTAACTATGTAAATTAACTGTCTCCCTTCTTTTCCATCTGGATTGGTTTGAATTGGTAGGTTTTAGGTATAGTGGTACGCGAATGCAGGGATTATCTGAAATCTAGAACACCAGAATAAAAATCTGACATATAATATAAATTTAGAGTAAAAGAGGGAAGCAAAATCTAGCTTTAGAAAATGTAAGATGGAACAAATTAAAAACTCCACAGTGATTTATGTTACTATAATGCTTAAAATGTATTTGTAATACAGTTTATTATAAATAAACCTAATTAATTCCAAATTTAGACATAATTAATTGCCAGATTTTAAGTACTTGTTAACCTTTAAAAAAGTTTGTGAAGTATGGGAATATTTAGACAATGTTTATTGTAAATATCATCTCATTCATTCTCAATATCTATACATACTTAGCTTACTGGCAGAAATCAAGATGCTAAAGTAACATTTTCTAAAAACATATTATCCTTTCAGCATAACATTCAATAATAACATATAATACTTAATATGTCTTTGGGGAATTTGTTCCTTTAGTCCAGCCCTCTTCTCTTCACTCTGGATTCTTGTATAAAACTGCCTGATTGACGTTACTGTTTGGATGTCCAATAGCCATCTCAAACTTACTATGTTTTCCCCAAAACTTACTTTTCCTCTGACTTTCTCAGTCGAGTTAAGAGCAACTCCATCTTTCTATTGTTCCGGTCAGCCATCTTAGTCTTTCTTAACTCTTTCTCCCAAACTGTATGTCCAAGCCATCAGGAAGTCCTGTTGGAGACAGTAAATCTTTAAATCTATGTCAAGAACCCATTTTCATTTACCATCTCCACTGTTTTCAACTTGATCCATCATTTCTTGCTGTTTTCCCAGCTCCTCTCTGGGCCTCTTCAGTTCACTGTCTAGTGAACAGCTACAGTGAAGCTTTTAAAATTTAAATCTTCATATAGTTTTCATCAGTGAAAAGTGTCAAATGGATTCCTACCATGCCCATACTCAAAGCCAACGTCTTTCTATTGCTCACAAGACCCTTCATAATTTGCCTCAGTTACTATCATTCATTGCTGCTATATTATGTCAAGTTCCCATTTTTTATGTAAAACAATGAATATAACCCAGTTCACGTAACTCAAAGAAGTCAAGAAGATAACCCAGTTAGACACCTGACCATAAAAGAATATAGCCATATAAATATAATAGCCAAAATCCTGGTTCAAATGGATACAAGCAAATATAATTTTGTGCAATATTGATATTTTTATAAATTTAAGAAAATTATTTTTCTAATTTTTATGTAGATCTTTATACAGATTTTTACCAAAAATCTAAGAATATACCTTAGAGATTTTTTTTATTTTGAATATCTTATTTCTCTTAAGAGAAAGTAAATAAGTCATAAACTCTGTTCTTCTCTCCTACTTAAATTATTACTAAACCTTAGTGAATACAAGTGAAACATTGGAAAACCTGCTTTTTGAAACTGTGTTTGCAGTGATTCAAAATAGTATGTTTTGTATTTTCTCACTTTAAAATTTTATTCTGATTCTATTAATGATATATTTAATACTGAGGTACTATTTACATTGATGTGATACCATAATTTGTCTAGTGCTAGCCAGGAAAATGAGATCCTTCATGAGTTTACATGGAAACCTGATCAAAATCATGTGTGTATATGACACAGATACATTCTGTAGATTTATTTGACCTCATTATGTAAACTTACTTTTAATAAAATTAGTAGGAAGGAAATAAAATCTCACAAGGGTATTAGGAAGAACAAAATATAATGTTAGCATATTTGATTATTCATTAAGTTACTGTCTTCCTCGTCTGGAATGACGTACACTGCTCAACATTTATTTTCTACACATTGTAGTAGACTATAGAATTAAAGGGAAGTCTGCCTGCTACCATTTTTAACTTAGAATGGATCATTTAAGGAAATGCAGGGCCAAAAAACATGCTAATAATGATTACTTAACAACAATATAATAGAGCAAAACAGTGAAACACTCCTCCATAGAGAATTTCTTTTAGAGCAAACAGAGGAAGGAAAAAAGTCAGAGAGAAAAAGATGTCTGGAGGAAAGACAAGAGAGAGCTGCTTAACCCCCTGGGATTTCTCTTGTGAGAGGCTATTATTTGTATTGATTTTAGTTTGCAAGTTTTCTTTTTCCCTCTGTCTGCTGGCCCACTATGTAATCCATAAATAATAAATAGCGAAGCAGTGAGTCATTCTTTAGACTGCAAGCATAGCAACCAGCAGCACACATTAATCCACCAATTGAGCACCATATCATGTCCATCATAAAATGCACTTCAAGACCCTAAAACTTCAACTTTCGATTGGCCCCAAGGTTCAAACTAAATAATCTGAGGATGGCAGAATGAAAGGATTCTTCTCTGCCAGCTATGTCAGCTCTTACTGTTACTTTTGCTTTGCCATTAAAATCTGGATTTGGTAGTGAATGTATAAAGCAGGAGCTGTTGTTATTGCATTTAGTAAATTGTTACATATGACCTCTTTCTGGGTGATTTTTATGGGAATCATAAAATTTTCTCCAAGTAATATCATTTAGGTTGTTATTTATCACACAAATCTGTGAGAAATGAAGAGCTTTGGACTATAAGCAGATAACTAAATGGCTAGTTTATAGGCCCAATGAAAAGAGGACAGAAGAAGTGACTAAATGTCAATTAAAGTACTCTTTAGAAAGTAACATTAATTAAGATAATTGTGAATTAATAATAATTCAGTGAGTAATTTCACCCCTGGGACTTCCAGTGCTTCAGAGAACTGGACAGTCATATATTATTTGCACAAGGAATTTTCTCATTACGTGGCAGTGCCATCTTATTTTTAGGATTTTTAAAAAACTTTTTCTGGTAATATAATAAACATCCAAAAAAGTGTTTAAGTCATCAGTGTGCACCTCAGTAGATTTCAAAACCTGAATACTCTTGTCGTTCCAGCACCCCAAGGAAGAGCCAGGAGTTACCAGCACCCCAAAGTCCCCAGTTGCCTCGATCCAGATACTTTTTTCCACAAAAGTTGACATTAATTCACCAAGGCTGACTTATAAATATTTGCTTTTTGTCTGGCTTTCTGTGTGTAAAATAATGTGGTATTTCTCATTTCTGTACAATATTTGATTGCTTAAATATACTGCAATTTGTTTTTCCATCTGATTGTTGATAGAGAGTGGGGCTATTTTTAAATTTTAGACTAATATATATAGTGCTATTATAAACATTTTTGTACATATTTTTGTCAAACATGTGTTCTGGGTAATTAGTATGCATATATTCATTTTAATAGTCATAGGCAAAAAAAATTGTCAAAGTTGTGCCAATTTGGGTTCTTACTAACAGTTTATGAGCATTCCAGTTGCTCCATACCCTTGCCAATACTTGGTATTGCCAGTATTTGTTTTTAAGCTATTCTGATAGGTGTAGTAGTATCACATTTTGACTTTTGGTAATTCCCCAATGTTAATGAAGTTAAACATATTTTTATATAATTACTGGCCATTTGGGTTTCTAGATTGTTTTGCAAAATGTTCAAGTCTTTTGCTTGTTTTCCTCTCAGGTTGTTAGCTTTTCCACTGATTTAGGAGTTTTTATGTTTTATATACTAAATGAAGCCAGCTTTTTTTGATCACGTAATAGTGTCTCTTGATGGATTAAAGTTCTTAATTTGAACTTAAAACAATTTGTCTTTTTAAATGATCCATGGTTTTTGCAATGGTTCTATGTAAGGGATATTTGTCTTCTGTAAGGTTATAAATACATTCCTTGATATTTTATTCCAAAAAGTGTACTATTTTCTCATTCACATTTAGATCTATAATCCACGTGGGACAGAGATTTGCAGAAACTATGCTATCTAATTATGCTAAGTACCATAATCTCTGATTCATAATGAAATATCATTTTGTTTCATAAATTTGATTCTAGGATGCCATTTGGTTAATATATCAGTCTGGGCCCAATCTTGAGAGAGACATTATGCAGTTATTTTGAGGAAGAAACTGAAATATAAAGAACTATTCACTGTAACAATAGGTTGAAATAATGAGGGATGTCTAATAAGAAATAACAAGAAATCTAGAGTATAGGAATAGCAGATACAAAGAGCATCCACTAAACCTACAGTTGACATGAACATCCAAGGAAAAACTCCACACACACCATCATCCCAGGCTTAGACCCAGGCCTTGTGAGAGATGACATGACCTTGGCTCACTCAGCAGAGAATCAACTGTGATGGATGCTGATGCAACTTGCTGGAAATCCCTTCTAGGGCCTTGGAAGGCTGTTTATAGGAAGATATCTCCCTAAAACTACTCTTATGCAAAACTACCCAGGGGAGGGTGAGAAATGTTGCTATCAGATAGTTGCTGCTGTCCTTCATGCACTTCTGATGGAGAAGCCACCTGCACGGCAAGAGCCTAATGCTGGACAAGTTGCTCACAGTGCAGGAGCTTGGCACTGGGAAACCACATGCAGTGCAGAAGACTACCAAATAAGCACATCGCAACCAGAAAGGAAAACTCCTTCTTCCCACAGTGTCCTTCGTAAATTCATAAGTGCAAGGTCAATTTCTGGTTTAAAAATAGACACTGGACAGATAGATACCCAGGATTTCTTGATTTGACCCTAATATCAATGGAATGTAGCCATTCCTATAACTCAGTTTGGAAGACAGATTCTCACCACCATCATGGCCCTTGGCAGGTGACTACTAGACTGCTCTAGTCTTCATCTGATTCTTCAGATTCCCATATTATTTGGGAATGTTCTGGCTCTTCAGGTCCTGAAATGCAATCACTGGAATCAGCCTCTATGAAAACATCAGGCACTCCGGACCATATGGATTCCTTACATTCCAGGAGGTGGGTATAACTTATTCAAATTTATTATGAGTTACTAAAAATATTCAGTTTCCAAGGTGTCTCTCATAAAGGATAAGAAGTTTAATAAAATCATTGACTGATGCTAGTAACAGCACTTCTCTGTTTACAGTCATGCAAAAAGTTAAAATAATATTTAAAGAAAATAGACTGATTTACAAGTATCATTTCCAGAAGTACTTTGAATTCTGTCTACATATAGACACCCTGGTTTTAATTTTTT
Source organism: Symphalangus syndactylus (assembly GCF_028878055.3). Lineage (NCBI taxonomy): Eukaryota > Metazoa > Chordata > Mammalia > Primates > Hylobatidae > Symphalangus > Symphalangus syndactylus. The sequence continues at coordinate 152,953,629 of NC_072426.2, read as the reverse complement.
GAGCTTATACTTCAGATTAAAGATTTTAATTGCTTTTATGATACTATTACCCCTGTTTTTCTTTCTGTCTTTAACAATTTATTTTCTAGCTTTTTTCTTTATGGTGCCTGCATGTCAGCATTTCTCAATATAATCACCTTTGATTCATTGATTTTTTTTTTCAAGCATGAAGCTCCTTTTCTTCAAAATTCCATCTATTTCTATGGCTTCAAGTGTCATCTCTTTGTAAAATGTGTAGGTCTATATCTTCAACTCTGATGTCAGTCTCGATTCTGGAGTCATAAATTTCTAACTACTGGTAAAGGAGTTATGTCTTATTGCATTTGCCAGCAACTCAGATTCAGCATAACCACAATCATTCCTGCTAAATGTGTTTGTATCTCGAATTCAAAATTTCTGTTAGTGGCACAATCAGTTGTCTACTTATCTAGCTCAACATTTTCTAGCCTTTTATGCTTAACATTTTATCTTCACCTTCAAACACTTCCTAGCTCATAACATCCATTACGTTTTTAAGTTTCCAAATTTTTAAATTTATACTTTATTTTATCCTATATGCTCATTCTCATTACATATACACTAAAAACTACAAGGGCACACAAAAAAAGCAACATATGGTGTTAGCAATAAATGACTTGTCTTTTGAGGGATTGGAAGAAAGGCTAAAGGAGTTGATGAGTTTACAGTCTATTATTAATAAATCTGAAATACGTAATAAAATGCCATTGAATTTGGAGTATATTAATAAACCCTAGGTCGGCATTCAAGTGTAGATTGCAAGAGGTACCATTCTAAGTGGTAGAAACACAGGCTAAGCCTAAAATAGGAGTTGGAGAGAATAAAGACCTCATCAAGAACCTTACTTTAATGAGACAAAGCAAATAGAAGGCAGGGAAATTTAAATTTGGAAGATACTTTAAGAGTATTATAAAATCAAGAAGGGAGACCTAAACATATTTAATGTTCATGAGGGTTTGACAGGAAAATTCTCATGATGGGGAGAAAGGTAGCTACAAAGAAGAAGACAACAAAAAATTACGGAGATATTAAGGCCAAAACAAATAATTACATGTTAAATTATAGAATATAAGAATAAGTCATTGTAAGTCACAGATACATATTAAATCACAATTGGTCTTTAAAAAAAAAAGGTCTGTGGATGGTTTAGGGTCCATATTTTCCTTTTGTTTAATTCCTTAGAGCATTTTTTAAGATACCATTGAGAGCTGCACAGAAAAAAAATTGAAAAAATATGTAACTGCAAGAAACTAGATTCCCAGGAGGATAAATGATCTCTTAAGGTCAAGCATAACTCCAGAATTCTATGAATGCCTAGAGTCTTTCATTTACTTCTCTGTGAGTTGTCTCCTGAACTTATGTAAGAATTATTTATCTTTCTTTTTCAGAAGTGGGAACTGAAAGAACGTAAAGTACTTTACCAAAATATAAAAGCAGTTCAATAATAAAATTCTGACAGGAGTTCTAGAATCCCTGGTAAATTGATAAAATTGTGAAAATTAGATGTGGTATTATAGAACATTTCAAATAAGCGGTTCTATGCATCTGCTCATACCTTATTAGATTGATATAATATTAAAATAAAATTATGTCATTCTTAATACAGTTATTAGGTTCCTTTTTTTGGGATACAAAAACTTCTTAATATTCTAAAGAATAGTGCCCAGTAATGTACACATTAACCATAACATTTAAAAATTATGTATATTAACAGCGTATTTGACCTCAGTAATTATTGTTCAACAAATATTCATTTAGTTCATATTGTATTCACAAAACTATGTGTGACTCTGAAGACTATAAAGAAATATTATACTATAATGGGTCAGAGTTTGGTTTTTAGTCTCATGGCCTGGATAGGAAACCTTGCATAATCACATATTTGTGTAAACTAGAAGCAATAATTTAACTTCTTTCCTCATCTGTGAAATGTGGATTATTTCATTAAGTTATTGTGAGTGTTAAATGACTTTACGTATTTGTGTAAACTGGAAGCAATAATTTAACTTCTTTCCTCATCTGTGAAATGTGGATTATTTCATTAAGTTATTGTGAGTGTTAAATGACTTTACATATTATTAGGGTACTAGAACAGCATCTCACATATAGTAATTGCTCAATAAATATCAGTTCCTATGAATAAGAGGTACTGTAGCAAATAAAGATGGTATAAGAAACCAGAGCCATGTTCCATGACCTTGTGCTGTCATGCTATCAAAAGTATGATTATTTGTCATTCTGAAGTTTTAGAAAAATCATCCTGGGACTGAGTTGAGAATACCTCTATGTTGTAGAATCAAAGGAGAAGAAAAATAATTATTCTGGGAAGAAATATAATCAAGATGCAGGTAGTAGCTGTCTGCCAGTTTAAAAAAATAGCCCAAGGGCCAGGTGCAGTGGCTCACACCTATAATCACAGCATTTTGGGAGGTTAAGGAGGGCAGATCACTTGAGGCCAAGAGTTCTTAAGAGCGGCCTGGCCAACATGGTGAGACTCCTTCTCGAATAGAAATACACACATACAAAAAAAATAGCCAGGCGTGATGGCGGGCACCTGTAGTACCGGCTACTTGGGAGACTGAGACATGAGAATCGCTTGAACCCATGAGGTAGAGGTTGCAGTGAGCCAAGATCATGCCACTGCACTCCAACTTGAGCAACAGGAAAAGACTCCATCTCAAAAAAAAAAAAAAAAAAAAAAAAAACCCTGAAGAATCTCTCTTTCTCTCTAATCATCTCTATATATGTATCTATCTAATCTAGCTAATCTCTATCTCTATCTCTTATCTATCTGTCTATCTATCATCTATCTATCTGTGTATCTCTCTCTATCAACCAACTGGGGCCTCTTGGCTTTCCTTACATGTTTTTTCACTTCACGTCTGTCCTGCCAGAAGCATCCCTTTTCTTGTGATACAAGAAACCTCTGGGCACATCGTTATTACGTTAAAAGAGACCACTGACTAAAGGGAGAGTTCTTGGAGGGAGAAGATGGATGATTGATAAGTTTCCAGTGATTACCACTCCTTTGACATATGTGCCACTTTCAATGATGTAAAGAAGCATTTATATTTTTCAAGTACTAAAGAGGCTGAGGAGTTGAGCCACTCTCCTTTCAGCTAATGATGTGTTTCTGATTTCTTCTTCTTGCTCCTACAATGTGAGTCTGTGGTCCCTGTTACTGCAACAACTGGGCATAGTCTTGGTTGTATTTGTAGCAATATGGACTCTGAGTATAACAGAGGAAACTGCCAGGTGACTATAAACAGGTCAAAGTCTTCTTACTTCCTGTTTCTATCCTTTCTGGTACCGGAAACTGCCTTGTCTGGCTCAGTACCTGAAAAGCAATCCATGTAGAATGCAGCGTTGTCTCAGATGGAAAACGTAAAAAGGGGCTTGTCTGTCTGTAAGTCAGCAACACACCTATACCATTACACATCCCTGCCAGTTTCATGAAGAACGACTTAAAAAAGAGAATAGGTTTTTATTTTAGGGCTAGATTAGAACATGTACTCCAATCATTTTATGGTAGACTATTATGATTCCTGGTCCATAACATTGTAATTGGAATAGCAGATGATATGGTTTGGCTGTGTCTCCACCAAAATCTCATCTTGAATTGTAGCTCTCATAAATCCCACATGTCATGGGAGGGACTCAGTGGGAGGTAATTGAATCATGGGGGCTGATTTTTTCCATGCTGTTCTCATGATAGTGAATAAGTCTCATGAGATTTGATGGTTTCATAAAGGGCATTTCGTCTGCACACACTCTCTTGCCTGCCACCATGTAAGATGTGCCTTTGCTTCTCCTTTGCCTTCCACCATGACTGTGAGGCCTCCCCACCCATATATAACTGTGAGTCCATTAAACTTCTTTCCTTTATAAATTACCCGGTCTCAGGTGTGTCCTTATTAGTAGTGTGAGAACAGACTAATGTAGCAGAGATGACCTCACTTTATAGTTTTCTCTTCATGGATTCTGAGTATATTTTCCATGAATATCTAGTGGGAAAATCTGAAAACCTCATTCTGTTTACGTGAAGTTTTGGTATGTATAGAAGGGTGAGATTTGGCATGAAACTATTGACTGTACAGTGTGACACCTAACAGAAATGCTCAAGTCAAGACCAGAAACATTTTAAAGGAATAAAAGGCCTTTACAGTTGTTCACTCGCTATTACTTCTTCTGAATATTGAGCCCTGAGATTCTACTCTGGTTTGCCTGCCTTTATAGGTACAATATGAGGTATATTGTTAGGTTTTTCTGTTCTGTTTTTGAAGTCCAATTAAGCTACCCTTTAAGCTAGCCTTAAATTATTTCACACAGCATTTGATTTTCTGACCTTTGAAGATGTCAGAAACCCCTAGGTGAGATTGCCTCACTAAAAGTGTCACTTGGCACTATCATTAAAATTTCTGATCCTTAGGAGAGCCTGCGTAAGAGATGATGGACACCCTGACAACTTGTCAAAAGAAATTTGTCACTCCAGTAGAAACTGTCATCCCAGTATTAACGGAACTAATGATTGTCTTCAATAGAAATCTATTTCACAAAAACCAACCATCAATTTCCCATACTTTAAGGCTTACCAAAAAGTAAAAGTGAAGTAATAGTTTCTTCAAGTAAGACTAAATTTGCAAAAGGTAAGAGCATAGAATTATTTCCATTTAAAGTGAATCCTTGTTTAGCAACAGACACTGAATAAATACTAATATTTTACCATGAATAAGTAAGAAAGCCAGCTTTAACACTAATGTGATTTTTTTTATGCTTAAGAATGCATCTTCCTTTGCCAGGCACGGTGGCTCATACCTGTAACCCCAGCACTTTGGGAGGCTGAGGTGGGCAGATCACTTGAGTTCTGAGATTCGAGACCAGCCTGGCCACCATGGCAAAACCCTGTCTTTACTAAAAACACAAAAATTAGCCGGGCGTGGTGGCAGGTGCCTATAGTCCCAGCTACTTGGGAGGCTGGGGCAGGAAAATAACTTGAATCCAGGAAGCGGAGGTTGTTGTGAGCTGAGATCTCACTACCGCACTCCAGCCTGGGCGACAGAGCAAGGCTCAAGTCTTGGGAAAAAAAAGAAAAAAAAAGAATATATCTTCCTTCAAAAACTGTGAACTTTTGTAATTTACAGAAACATTGAATTAGCCTGGTGTTTTGGTGACTTTCTTTCAGTCCATGAAGAAGTAACTCCTATTGGAATTACTGTTCCACTAAAAACAGCTACAGTTTGGAGAAAATATAGGAAACTTGAGTTCTAAGTCACCGGACAGCAGGCAGTGCAGCACTGTAATCCTGGAGAGAGTGAATCCTATGGTAGTTTTGCTTTCTGCTTGGGGAACAATTTGAAGACTGTAGTGTGGGGAGGGGAAAACCAAACCAAGCTCAGCGAGTCTACTTGCATTAAGGAAACTGAAATTGATGTTCACGGAGGTTTGGGGCAGCTAGAATTTTGGAGTTAAAATACCTGAGAGGAAACAACTCCGCAGAGAAAAACAATTCCAGAAATTACAGGTCTGTGAAACTTTGGCTAAATGCCAATCAGCATGTGCCCTCAATTAAATTCCATAAACACAAGGAAGAAAAATTTAGAGAAAGAGCAATTCCCAGGCTAACACAAAACTTTAGTGTTCGGAAGGCCAGAAGGGTCAGAATCTGCTGAATACCAGAGGTATACAGTAAAGAACACAGAATACTTGGACCTTAGCAGTAAGACTAAAATAGGCCTAGTCTTAAAATAAAATGCTCCTGTACCCCATCAAAACACGGAAGAATAAATAACTATAAAAAAAAGAAGCTAAAACTAATTGTGCGTGATGGAATTCTCTACTAGAACAGAGTTCAGCAAACTAGAAAAAATATAACAAAATCCAGCACTGAACAGTTGAGAATGAACAATATTCAACATCCTTGCTAAAACAGCAGAAAATATGACCCGTATCAGGAGAAAAATCTGACAATAAAAAATAAATAAATGGCAAGAATGATGGAAATAGCAAAGACTCTAAAAGAGATGTAAAATAAAATATATATAATGAAACTTCTCTAAATGGGATTTACAGTGGAATCAATGAAATAACCGGAGAAATTGAAAACAATGTAACATAAAACATCTAAAATGAAGCACGAAGAGAAGACACAGTGAAAGAAAGAAAAGAAGTGAACATAAGCGGCTTACAAAATAATAACACACACGTAATTGACGTCTTAGAAAAGGGTAGGAAGCAGAAAATATATTGGAAGAAATCATATCTGAAAATGTTTCAAATTTGATGAAAACCACAAACCTAGAGAAACAAAAACTAGTGCAAAACTGCAAGCAATACAAAACAAATAATACACAGTCACTTTATAATCAACTTATTGAGAACAAATGATAAAGCAGAAAAGAAATGCAAACACACACACACAAGATATGTAATGAGAAGCAAAAATAAAAATTTTCATGTCTCTTTTAAATTTAGGCAAGCTTTAAAACACTGAAAAAAATTAACTTAAAATTATAAAACCAGCAAATTCTAACATGAAGGCAAAATAACAATAAGACAAAAAATCTGTATGATTTGTCAATATTTGTCTGCAGACCTGAGCTATAAGAAATTCTACATCAAGTTTTTCGGGCTGAAGGAAAATGACACCAGATGGAAACTGGGATCTATGCAATAAGAAAACAAAAATGGTTAATTTATGAATAAATATAAAATATTTTATATTTTATTTTTGTTTGAAATATAATTGTTTAATCCAAATATAACAGATGCTTTGGGGTTTATAATGTGTAGAAGTAAACAATATGACAACAATAAAACAAATGATAGGAGTAGCAATGCACCTAGATAATTGAGGTACTTACGTGTAAAGTGTTGTTATAGTTTATAGAAGTAGGCTATACGCTTAATGTAAATCCTAGAATTAAACACTACAAAATATTTTTTAAAAATCAAAGTATTATAAGCAAACATTCCAACAGTGAATATAAAATGCCATCCTAAAAAATAAACCCAGGAAAAGAGGAGTAAATGAACAAAGAATATATAAGATTTTTAAAAATCTCCGTATCTAGAGATAAATCTCAATATATGGAAAATTATTTTAAATATAAATGGTCCAAACGATTGAAATTTAGAAAACATAAAAATGAGTAAACATACAAGTTCCAAACTGTTCTTTCTAGAATAAGTTCATTTTCAATACAATGAAACTAATTAGTTAAGGGAAAGCAAGTAAGATTTACTTAAAGAGACTTAATAACAAGATTAAAATGTAAAATTAATGACAAAATAATGATATGATATATATTCTTAGTTTTAAGAAAGATGATAGGGCTAAATTAATTTCAAACTGGACTGGCCGGGCGCGGTGGCTCAAGCCTGTAATCCCAGCACTTTGGGAGGCCGAGGCGGGCGGATCACGAGGTCAGGAGATCGAGACCATCCTGGCTAACACGGTGAAACCCCGTCTCTACTAAAAATACAAAAAAATTAGCTGGGCGTGTTGGCAGGCGCCTGTAGTCCCAGCTACTCGGGAGGCTGAGGCAGGAGAATGGCATGAACCCGGGAGGCGGAGTTTGCAGTGAGCCGAGATCGTGCCACTGCACTCCAGCCTGGGCGACAGAGTGAGACTCCGTCTCAAAAAAAAAAAAAAAAAAAAAAAAAAAAAAAAAAAAAAAATTTCAAACTGGACTTTATAATAGAAACTGGTACCAGGGATAAAGGGGACATTCCATATTACAATAGGAGTGAATTTATTTGCAATATAATGATATTTTTCAATCGTAAATATATATTACCTGAAAACAGAGATTAAAAAAAGAAGAAAAGGCAAAATCTGACGCTCCAAAAGACAATAGACAAATCCTCAATTATTCTTCTAGATTTTAATGTTTTCCTCTCAATAGGCAGGGAATATTCAAAAAGAGCATAAAACAAGTCTCAACACATTTCAAAGATTTGATAGGATGAAAAGATTACTCTATGATTTTAATGAAATTAAATTAGAAATTAATCAGTTGGAAAGCAAACAACATGATTTAAAATAAACCATGTGTTACAGAAAATTAGAAAATAGTTTTAACAAAGTCAGAATATATTAAACTTTGTTGTAGGAAGCTAAAACAGTACTTAGAGGGAAAATTGTAGTTTATGAGATTATACTAGAAAAGAATACAAGTTTTAAAGTCAATGATCTAAGCTTCAACCTGATTAAATTAAAAATAGAAGAAAAAATTAAGGTCAAAATTAGCATAAGAAAGAATTAATAAAGATAAAACTATTAATAAATTATGAAGAAGAGAAAAACAATTATGACAAGAAGAGTAAAACAATAAATCTAAAAGCTAATTGATTAAAAATAATCACTATTATTACACTGCTAGTCAGATGAACTAAAAAAAATTAATAACAATTGCTGAAAAATAACACAAAAAAAGAGGGGGCATCACTACAGGTCCCATGGAGATTAGAAGATTAGGGGATACAATGAATCATTTTTCGGCAAATTTAACTTTATTAAAGTAGAAAAATTCCCTGAAAAACCCAAATCACAAATAATCAAGGAAAATATAGCTCCTGAATTGTTCTATATTATTTGAAGAAATTATATTTTAATGTAAAATATTCTCACAGAGGAGATTGAGTAACCCATCCTAGAGGCAATCAGTAAGTGTTGCAGCCAAGATTCAAACAGTCTGACCACAGTCTGTGATATTAAATCCTAGGCTATGCTGCTATGAATTGTCCACAGAAAGTTTAAATGTTATATTGATAAAAATAAGCCATAGGCCAAGAAATAGATAACAAAGTTTATTACTCTAAACAGAGGTCTCTTCTGAAAAAGAGGGAGTGGCAACAGAGAGCATTAAATATTGCTGAGTAATAAAAGCAACTGATCTAGTGTAACAAGAAAAGAAACAGACTACCTCTGACTTATTTAGAAAAAAAATTATCATACAGTTTTTCATTTTTCCTAACATCTGATATTTTGAATACATTAAGATTTCATTCATGATTAAAAATAATTTGAAGTTACTTCATCCAAAAATGCATAAAGAAGGGTTGAGACTGCTGAGTTATGTTAGATGAGAGCAAGATGCAAAAAGAGCAGATAAAATTTATAATAAAAATTTCCAAGAGAGACCATGTAGCCCAGCAGAGAATTTAGGTTGACCAAGCATCACATACAGCATTGTATTTTTCCAGTTTGCTCTGTGTAGCTGTCTTAGTGTATTTGATGTCCACCTGCTGTGATTTGGTGGTGCATAATGAACAAGTTGGGAAACTTCATATCTGAATTAATATAATTTCTACATTAAAGTGACATCATTCCCTACTTGATAATGGTATAAACTATTTGTATTACACAAACATGTTATTACAGAACAAATAATTCTAATTTAAGCCAAACCATCTGGTGTTAATCAGAGATAAAGAGAAATGATATGCTTGTAGTAGTCACCTTTGGAGCCTAGCCTTTCTAAGCAGCTAATTCTACCTCAAATTTGAATTCCTAGAGAAAACAACTAAGTGGAATTATGGCTTATGTTAAATTACCCAGTTTAGTCCTAAAATAACATTGCCTATGCTTAAATATTTTAAAGTAAATTGCAGACAACTAATTTAAATGCTAGTTCAAAGTTGTAAGCCAAAATTAAATTGAATATCATTTCAAATATTTCTTAGTTTTGCATGGTAGAAATATGAGAGCATGCATTTTTCCAGCAACATCTGAAGTCTTTAATATTAATCTATATATATATATATTTGTGTACTTTATTATCCCATTAAGTTTAAAAAATATTTAGAGTTAGAATTTTAAAGGCCAGACGTTGTGGCTCACACCTATAATCCCAGCACGTTGGAAGGCCAAGGTAGGAAGATCACTTGAGTTCAGGAGTTTGAGATCAGCCTGGCCAATATAGTGAAAACCCATCTGTACTAAAAACACAAAAATTAGTTGAGCATGGAGGCACGAACCTATAATCCCAGTTACTTGGGAGATTGAGGCAGGAGTATCACTTGAACCCGGGAGGCAGTAGTTGCAGTGAGCTGAGATCACACCACTGAACTCCAACCTGGGTGACAGAGTGAGACTCCATCTCAAAAAAAAAAAAAAAAATCAAAAGACAATTACATAAATATATATATGAAATAGAAATGAAAATACTATTAAATGATCAATTTGGTTGGTAGCAGAAAATATATAAAATAGGCAAAACAATTTAGGTTATGTTTACATTTAAGCCCACATATGGGCTACATGAATATGTTATTAATTTTTGTTTTAAGAAGTAACATAAACATGTTTGGCATTATATATTACATATGATATATACTATATATAGTATATTACAATATATGCTATATAGTATAATATATAGTATATGTTAAATATAATTTAGCCTTGTTAGAATATCAGTTCTGTAACTTCAATTTAAGATGTAAAATTTAGCAATTTATTTGGTTAATTATTTTAAGTAAAATCTTATTCAATTTATGCTCATTATTGGAACTAAAACTTCTTCGAGTACACTACTTTGTGAATGAGATTTATAAAATTTATAAAAATTATTTAGCAATCAGCTTTCCCACATTGCTGCTTCCCTCATTATTGAATTCAAGAAATCCTTGGCACATGCTTAGTTTACATTTGTAAGAAAATTACACTTTCAACTATTTAAAAATTATCTTCGACAGTTGTTGGACATCCTATTGAAATGCCTGTGAGGATTTGGCTGCTGATGCCATTAAAATGGTCTTGGTTAAGAAGTAGAATTCTTAGGCTCAGATACTTTTTTTGGTCTCTGAAATGAATCCTAAGTAACGATGAGACTACCTCCAGCAACTCTTTTTTTTCTGTCATTTCTTCTGGTTCTGCTTTTTTTTTTTTTTTTTTTTTTTTTTGGCTATTGTTTCTGACAGTGGCCAAGTTTGAATCTAATCTGGCTTCCTCATGAGCATTTCCCTAGTAATGGCTGAGAATGTGGCTTCATTGTCTGGCTCATCTACCAGCTCTGTCATGTATCTGTCATGTAGCAATACAGATCTCTTCTCTGGCAGGCAAGAGGTGACAAGGAATCTGCTCCCCAGTCATTTGTGTTGATGCAGTATCATGTCACACTGGAAAAGAGACAGCATTTTGAAATCTCAACTGGAGTGATTTTTGTGTTTTGTGTTCACTTTGACTATGAAGTTGTAAAAGCAAATATGAATCTCTGTATATTTTGTGTTTCTATAATTGAGAAAAAAACTTTTATTTCTCGTTATGTGAATTCGAAATATTTCCTAGCTCTGGAATATTTCAATAAATTACACTATAAGACTTCTTAAATTAAACTGCTGTTTTAATTGCTTTGCAGAACTATAGGTTTATATATATATATATCAAATATAGAGGAACACAAATATTCCTAGAAAAAATATAAACTAAAATGTATATGCTAGCTATAAAAGTAGAAAAATTATTCTCACAAATACTGTCAGCTCAAAAGTAGTTTTTTGTTGTTGTTTTGTAACCGTCTCTCTCTTTATAGATATATCAATCCATATTTATCTAAACAAAATAAATCCCTGGGCAAATCTCTGGTTTTATCCATGACGTATAAAGCAGGAATACTTTCTATATTTTTTAAAATATAATTTGCTTTTTTAAAATGACAAGACTAAATAATCTGAGCTTCTACAACTTCTTATTTACTCACCAGATAAGCTAATGTTACCTCCATACAATGCTTACAATTAGGAAAAATGTAAACTTGTGTTTCATAAAATTTGAATTATGATTCTGAAATTTTCAGTATCAAGAGTAATTATAATATGTAATGTTTCATATTAAATTTCTAAGATGAGATAAATTTTCAACTTTGCACTGATAGTGATAGATTTAACTGATGAATAAATTCAGAATACCTGGATAATTTTCAAGTAAGACTGACTATTAAAACATTGGTTACTAAGCATTACACACATGTACACACACATACACACACGTGTATATACGTATATAATCTCATACGTTGTATATTTTTCTCATATTTTATATTATAAAATCATTACACCTCTGGGTTATTTTAACAAGTGTGCTTTTATTTTTTACCTGTTTAAATGATGTGACTTGTACATATGTGGCTAAAGGTTGTTAGTATCTGTACTCATAAACTTTGCTGGTCTCTGAAATTCTCATATTTTAGAGACAGTTTTCAGTTGTCAAAATTGTAACAAAATAAGAGATACTTACTTTGCTTAAAAGTTAAGCTAATGGAGGTGAGTTAGACTATATTAGAAGCTGCACAGAAACACATGTATGCAGAGTAAGGAATGTACTTTTTCACAAAATTTGAATGGAATTAGGAGGTTGTAGAAGATTTGCATACAAATAGGAAACTTCATTCGCCTTTATTTATAATAATGACAAACAATGAGTCTGAAAAGACAATAAATTGGGCTAAATTTTAGCAAACGTGCTCAATTTTGATAGAGTTGTTCATTTAAAGAGTATATGAATACTTAATGTTACAAATCATAATAATGAAAAATTAAAATTTTGTTTTTTCCTTATTGAAATGATAAATTGATATTAGAACATCCAGTCTGCTCATAACAAAGGATAGTAAAAGTTGATCTGTCTCCATTCTGCAATCTTTTTAGTTGACAGAAATTTCGTATCTCACCAGAGTAACTTTCTATGCTTTATGCCAACTTTTTAGTATCTTCGATTATTTAAAATAATTGAGTAAAAGTTTCTCACTTCTGAAAGAAAGGAATAACATTTATTATGATGGTGATACTTTCTTATATTTGTAATTTTAGATATTATACTGTTCCTCATATTTATAGGTAATAATCTAAAACCTTTCATTGCTTTCAAAAAATTATATTCTATTATTTTAATCACATTAACCACATTAACTCTTGTAATTTTGTCCCCTAAAATAATTCCTAAATTAAAAAAAGAAAAAAAAAAAGTCAAGATGTTTTCTACATTTAAGCTGTATTTAAGATTTCCAGGTGGGTCTCTGGAAAACCAAATATTATTTACCATTAAAAGTAATGGCAGAAACCAATTACTTTTGCACCAACCTGATAAAAAAGAGGAGTGCTAGGAATTATTTTTTGGTATGCTCCATGTTTCTACTTAGTTCAACAACACATTGGCTAATTTATGAAAAGAGCAATCACATTAAAAGTGAAACTCACCCTCTTTTAGATCAATTTTGCTCAGGCAAATTATTAGTACTATAAATATGTTACAGAGGTTGTGGATTTCAGAGGAAGGTCCTGAATATTTAGTAGTAACCTTGTGTTCATAAAATGTTTCTTATTCTTTCCAGAAAACACTAATCAATTTGTTTTGAACCAGCTATTTATTGTACTTATGATAAAGTATTTTTGCGTTCCCTCATTCTTGAGATTTTTGGTTAATGTAATAAATTAAACACAGTCATCGAGTCTTATTATCTATAAGTGGTTTCTGTTCTTCTCTCATGCTTTTCAGAGGCTCTGCTAAAAGCTACAGCAGGCTAGACATTTGTTCTGCTACAAAGGTCAGTCTCAGAGCTTCACAGATAGAAGTATGCTAGCGAGTCTTAACTATGAATACTTCAAGGAAAGACTAATAATACTGACTTCTGAGCTGATATAACATAGACAAATGTCAGAGTGTGACACAGGACTGAGTCAACAATTACAGAACTTATTTTTATACAGATGCAGAAGATTTCATAAAAGTAAACTATAGGCCCAAAATCTCTTAGAACAAAAAATCATTGAAGAACGAGAGAACTGAAAAAGAACAGTTAATAATGGTTATTTGTTTGGTATACTGTTGATGTTATTTTGAAAGCTCTTTTATCTCCTTTGATGATATTTAAGGAAATCAGGAACAAACACTTTTCTGATTTTTTTCACATTCAATGGCACTGTGGTGATTTAATTAATACAACAAGCATCAGTCCCCTGCTTTGAAAATCAGGATCCAATTTAACAAATCAATTGTTCAAATTGTGTTTGAATTTTCTGGAGTGTCATATTTTAGAATAAATTTTATTTACTCAGGTGTACTTTTGGTCTGGAACCAATGACTAGAAAGCTCTCCTAGGCAAATGGTCTGGTACAGCTCTGTAACTAACAGTGTCCCAGCCTTACACGTCAGAGGATAAGTCATTTTCTATCAGGTAAATTACTTAGCAGATGTTAGAGGAGGAGTTCAAACACATTTATTGATACTGCAGATAAAATTTGTTGAAAATGAATTTCTGGGGTTTGGTCTCATATGCGTTTAATATAAGAGCAAATATTAATACTACTACTATGACCTAATAAATCCCTAGAATAATAAAGCATATTAAAAATCCAATCCTCGGTTTCTTTCAAAATCTCTAAATGGAAATTACCTTTCTGGTCTTAGTTATTTAATTAACACTATGTGACTTTTGATTTGCTGACCGTATTACAAAGTATGTCAACTAGCACCTTCTGCTGCACATATGTAAACAAATCAGACCGAAACACAGTGAGACCAGGCGATTTTTTTAATAAAAATAAAAATCTCCCAAAAAAGAACAAGATCACATCCTCTGCAGACACGTGGACGGAGCCAGAAGCCATTATCTTTAGCAAGCTAATGCAGGAGCAAAATACTAAATACAACATGTTCTCACTTGTAAGTGAGAGCTAAATTATGAGTACACAGGAGCACAGAGAGGGGAACAACATGCACTGGGGCCTATTGGAGGAGAGAGGGTGGGGGGAGGGACAGGATCAGAAAAAACAACTAATAGGTATTAGGCTTAATACCTGGGTGATGAAATAATCTGTACAGTAAATCCCCATGACACAAGTTTACCTATATAACAAACCTGCACATGTATCCCCGAACTTAAAATAAATGTTAAAAAAATTATTTAGAGATTGGTTGAAATCATTAGGAGTGGTACACTAAGGAAAAAGAATTCGAGACTTGGAAATAGGCAAAGGGAGAACTATCATTTTGTGTCATTGCCTAATAAAAGATCCAAATATTATGTCGTTCTTTATAAGTACATGTCTTCGTTTTACTTATCATTTACTGTTGATGAAGACATTTTACAACTCTGTAAGGATAAAGATTAACTTGTTGAAAAGAAATAGCCAGGCAACAGATTCTTGTCTGAGAGTGACATAAATGAATTTTGTCTTACAGACATTCAAATGACTTCTGTCCAGGAGAAAAGATCAGAACACAAAGTTATAGCTGCATTGCCCTATTGCGTATTGATCAATTTTATAAGTTTACATTTTTATTCCAGGATTTTTCCGTCAGTAATTACGTATACTTCTGTATATCCTACACTGTTTTGAAACAACTTCATCATCTTGCTATCTCCCTCCGTAAAGAGTTAAACACATTTCGACAAGAGATAATTTAAAAATAAATATTAATGCTGAAGAAGGCTGTTTGTTGATTCAGTGCTTTAAATAGCAATCTAAACTCTAAGTGCAGTTAGAAATGTAAAAGTTGTTTAATTAACTAAACCTTTAAAATGAGACCAAGTATTTCTCAAAAGTCTTTAAAGCAAAGGTTAAAATTTGATATGCTTAAAAATTTTTTTAAATCACTGGCTGAACTTAAAATCTAAACAAGAATTGTTAAGTTTTTGTATCATATTGGTAGCTTTGTCAATAAGAGGGCACTATTAGCAGACCAAAAGAGACCGCAAACAGGACTCAGCCATTGGTGCAGATCGAGAATTTGTTCAGTTAATTTTGCTATAAAATTCTTTAAACATCTTTACGTTGTTGAACGTCTACTTTTCTCACCATCTCCTGCCATATGCCTTTGTCTCTCAAATGACCAACACTATCTCTGCGGCGGTACATTACATCTGTCTCCAAACACCGTCGTAAGTCATCATACAACACCCAGCATGTAGTCTAACAGCCTTTATCTTAAACTCACCAGTGAGCCTGCTATATACCAGGCATCATGCCAAACCTTATATATCAAGTAGTTCATAGAAGAAGCAACTCAGAAGGAGTCACAAAGGGGATGTAATAAAAACCCCGTTAATCCTACACTCTGTCAGAACTGCCCTTTTCTGGCGCTCTCACACGGTTTTCTTAGATCATGGTGGGGCCAGCTGTTACTCCTGACCACAGAGAGAACTAGTTACCAAAAAGATACCCCTGACCTTTTCTCAAAATGCCAAGCTATGTGGACATAACTGTTCCATGTAAATGTAAAAGAGTATCTCTGGCCGGATGTGGTGGCTCACACCTGTAAAATTCCATCACACCTGTAATCCCTCACCCTTTGGGAGGCCAAGGCAGGAACATTGCTTGAGCACAGAAACTCAAGACCAGCTAGGGCAACATAGTGAGGCTCTGTCTCTACAAAAAAATATGAAAACTTAGCCAAGTGTGGTGGCATACACCTATGGTCCCAGCTACTTGGGAGGGATGAGACAGGAGGATCACTTGAGCCCAGGAGGCGGAAGCTGCAGTAAGCCATGATTGCACCACTCCAGCCTGGGTAACAGAGAGAGACTCTGTCTTTAAAAACATACAAACAAAAAAAAAAATCTCTAAAGTCAAAGGAATAAGGAAACTCCTTATAAGCTCCAAGCTGTCAAAGACCTACAGACCTTAGGCACTTAGTATATATCCTTCCATGAATGAAAATTTACCATATTCAGAAAATACAAACCTGGACTTTCCATCCCCTCGTTCCCCTGATTTGGAACTGACAGACCAACTGTCCTGGGTCCCCACGCTGAATTTTCCTCTCTGAGCCATAATTCTCTGCCTTCAGCCCCCTTTTTCTGTATTCCGATTTTCCCTTTCTTCTATCCCCAGGATGTAATACTCATTTTCTGTCTCTTTCTTGCCATCAGTAACTCATTAAGGCACTCATATCTGAGCTGTATACGTCCTTCTCCACTTCTTCCTGTATGCATTATAACAGTAAATTGTAATCTTAATCTCAAATTTAGGTCTTGCGGTGTTTTTCTTTTTCCTTCAATACCACCACATTTTTCAATGAGAGACATTTTCACATTTTGAAGGGCGTTTTTTTATCAGTTTGTTTTGTTTTGAATCCTCTTTCTTTCCTCAGTACTCTGTAATTTGGCACAGGCTCACAGAATTGAGTGGAAGACCCTGAAGACAGACAATAGTCAGTCATAAGATCCCAGCCCACACATCCTGCTTAGTATTTATTTCATTCTAGTGGTAACTCCTTTGAGGTCAGAGACCATGTATTCCATTATTTTTATATCTTACAGACCGCCTAACTTAGAGATTGTCACACGCTAGACAAACACAAAGCATACCATCAATGAATAATTGATTGATTCTGATGCCCTAATACACATCCATATTTGCTTCCGGGAAGTAGTTTAGTTGTTCAAGGATCAAGTTCTAGAATGAATAATTAATCATTTATCAAATGCCTCCAAAAGGCAAGGTCAAATGTGATAGAAAGGATGAAAGCCATTAGGAGATTGTTGATATGCACACTAATCCATTTCAGAAGTGTCAGTTTGCATTTGTTGGTGGTTAGTCTATGGAGCACTGAAGATTGCAGCTTTATCAGAAGATGCACTTTTCAACACCTCATGACTAGAAACTAGATATGAATTGAACCCCATATACTATGTGAAATTCTTCCTCTACTGATTTCCTGAAGGATATTTTCTTGTTACTTACCTATTTAAGGTGATTACATATTTCCCATCTATAGAAGAGTCTGCTAGTGTTCTCTCAGTTATCTATTCTCCCCTTCTTCCAAGCCAATAGAAATTTTAGCTGAGTACAAAACTGGCTAGAATAATGCAACATTATCCATTCACCTTTGTAATCAGGTATATTACCATGAGTAAGTTACGTAAATGACATGTGAATGCAAATGAAATATACATCTTCTGACTTGTGTTCTTAAATCTAAGGGTTGTTCTTTTTGTCCTCTCTGCTGGCTGAAATGCACTTTGCCAACTTGGACAACGCTTGAAGAGAAAAATCGCAGAAATAATGGGGCAGTAAGATAGAAGACGACTGGTCCCTGCATGCATTTCTCTAACAGAGCAATTATACTGGCCTTGCATTTACTATCTGTGAAGTGTTACATCAAACAAAAAATAAACAGAAAAAAATCTTTTGTGTAAGCCACTATTGAAATGAGTGCCTCTTACAAGCAGACAGACGTACACTCCAGCAAATTATGGGCACATGGATTTTTAAGACCATCAGGATGGCTACTGAATCCAGTGATCATTTATGATAAATGAGAGGCACCTCTAATGATTGACCCTAGACTTGCCATTTTCCTATACCTGATGGTGAGTTCAGTCTAAAAATATACATTTTTTGTACAGTCATTGTTCTTATTAAAAATTAGTCAAAATCTAGCTCCTTCAATATAAAGTATCTTTAAACCCTTGATAAACTGTATCATGAACAATAAATACTCCTGGTTCTATTCAGCATAATGAAATAGAAATTTATTTATTCATGAAGCATTTGCTGCTGTCAATTTACATACACTTAATTTACTCATACCTGATGAGCTCTTTGTGTTCATTTTGGTCAAAGATATCATGGTGTTTTTGTGGGGAGCTTGACAAATCATGCAGGAATATCAGAAGCAATATCTGTACCATTCTAGAAATTGCACAACCTAATCGTTTAAATGGCGTTTACTAGATGCATGTTACTTCTGGGATCAAATCTGCCCTCTCCCATATGCTGCTTGGTGGAATCATCATTCAGGAGAACTGAGTGCTACCAGAAGATAGTTCCACAATGAGGCCACCTGACTGAAAATGAATTCAGCTTATTTCTTCCTCTGTTCCAGTTGGCTGATTTCCTCCGTTCACTGCTTTCCGAGTCAGCCTCGAGAAAGAAGGGGAAAAGCATTTGCCAAATGTAATTAAGGCCATATCATGGTGACTTTGAATATTTAAAAAAAAAATTACTTGTTTCGGACCATCTTAAACTTTTTAAAAAATTAATTTAGCCACCCTGATTTAAAAACAATTCTACGAGTCATTTCACTAACAGGTCTGATCATAAATTTGATTCTAATGTCTTTATGACCCCAGAAAGCAGAGAGGAATTGAGCCGGCTTAATTGGCTGAAACACCGCTGAAATGTAATGTGGGTGATTTAATCAGCCTGTGGCACTAATGGAGTCAAGCACTTTGTCCACTAGGAAACTGTGAGCTTTCCATGAGTTTCTAAGTGGCTGCTTATTGCCCTATGTTAGGCATTTTCCTTTGTAGTTTGCATGTGGCCCCTTTTTTTCCCCCTGAGAGGGGAAAAAGTCTGTGGAGCATGTATTTTAAAAACGGAGCAGTGGCAATTTTTAAATCAACACTGTAAGATTGGGGGAAAAATAAATTGCATGTTATCCCTTCTTGTAGAACACTTCCCAGGCCAGCCTGTTTCCGTTTCCCTACACCACTTGTTGTTGTTTACCAAATTGAGCCCACTTTGCACCAATTTCGTTGAATAATAAATGTAAGCTAGTCATTGGCCATCATAAAGGGGTAGGTAGCAGGGAAGCCAAAAAAATTTTTTTTTTTTTTTTTTTTGAGATGCAGTCTCACACTGTCTCCCAGGCTGCAGTGCAGTAGCATGATCTCGGCTCACTGCAACCTCTGCCTCCCAGGTTCAAGCGATTCTCCTGCCTCAGCCTCCCAAGTAGCTGGGGTTACAGGCGCCCGCCAACACGCCGGGCTAATTTTTTTTTTTTTTGGTATTTTTAGTAGAGACGGGGTTTCACTATGTTGGCCAGGCTGATCTCGACTGCCTGACCTCGTGATCCACCCACCTCAGCCTCCCAAAGTGCTGGGATTACGGGTGTAAGCCACCGCACCTGGCCAAAAAAAAACCTTTTTTTGAAGTATCATGCATTATCTGTGTTACCTGAAAGTATGTGGGATATTCTCACTATTAAAAGGTGGTATTTCCTGGTGGTCTCTAGATCCAGAGCGTCTCTGGTTACACCCTTGTCAGCTCAGTTCCCTTCTGTGACCCTTCTTAGCTGCATCCCTTTGGGCAAATAACTGAATCTGGGAATATCCTTAAATCCAATGGTGGATTCACAGCATAATCTAAACATCCAGTTCTGTGTCACAGCGGCTCCCCTGCTTAACTCTCAGCACTCCTGTCCCACCTAGTTGCAGCCTGCACTCCTTCCCAGCAGCCAGTGAATCCCACCAAGGTGACCCATCTCCTCCCAGGATGGCGCATCAAACATGGTGACTTTATTCTCATAGCCCCTTTTCTTCCTAACATCCATGTGGGGGAATGCATTCTAATGCATTACTTCCCTTGGCAATTACACTTGGGCAATATAAAGCAAAATATTTTTCTGCCCAGTCTTTCGGACCAGCACAAATCAATCTCTGATTAAGTGTATATCTTAAACCACAGTACTCTTTAGTGGATCTGTTTTATTTTTCCTTTATGAAAAGCAACAACCATAACTGTATGCTATGGAAAAATTTCCACAAAACACTGCTTTACCTTTTTCTATCCCCAAATTTTGATAAATAAAGCCTATTTTAATAAAGGTCTTCAATATTCATGTTAATTATTTACTTTTTTTTAAGGTTTTCTTTTTTCATTTTACTTTAGGTTCTAAGACACATGTGCAGAATGTGCAGGTTTGTTACATAGGTATACATGTGCCATGGTGGTTTGCTGTACCTATCAACCTATTGTCTAGATTTTAAGCCCAGCATGCATTAGATATTTCTCCTAATGCTATTCCTCCCCTTCGCCAGAACCCCCTGACAGGCCCCAGTGTGTGTGATGTTCCCCTCCCTGTGTCCATGTGTTCTCACTGTTCAACTCCCACTTATGAGTGAGAACATGTGGTGTTCGGTTTTCTGTCCCTGTGTTAGTTTGGCAAGAGTGATGGCTTCTAGCTTCATCCATGTCCCTGCAAAGGACATGATCTCATTCTTTTTCTATGGCTGCATAGTGTTCCATGGTGTATATGTGCCACATATTCTTTATCCAGTCTATCATTGGTAGGCATGTGGGTTGATTCCAAGTCTTTGCTATTGTAGTCCTGCAATAAACATATGTGTGCATATGTCTTTATGGTAGAATGATTTATAATCTTTTGGGTATATACCCAGTTGGTGGGAGTGTAAATTAGTTCAACCATGTTAATTATTATTATATGTGCTCAAAATTAGCTGTCAAACTGCAGTAAAATTACGACTAATTTTACTTGTCAAAACAGCTAACAATTTTATCGTCATTCTATATGAAGTATTGCTATTTTAAGTGAGAACTACTAATGTATGTTTTTTTTAAAATGAAGGGCGATGACATATCCTGGCTAAGATAGGAATGGCAATTTCTACTCAGTTGGTCCTGCTGCCCATGTTGAGAAGTTTGCTGAGTCTGGGTAAAGAAGGATGCAGCAAGGCAGAGTGATGTGGCTATTTGGTGGTATCTGTCCCAGGTGGGGCACAGGATGGTGGTGGATAAAACGGTGCCAGAGAATAGGATAGATAATACAAGAGGTACACTTGGGGAGGATGCTGGAAAAACTGTAGAAAAACAAATTTAAAATATAGATAAATTTTAGATTACTGTGTCTGAGGGAAGCAGAGAAGAATGAGCAAAGTGTGAATAAACAAATTAAGCCGAGTGAACTATGACACTTAAACTTTTTATTTTGTCACTTCATGAAACATGAAGTTAGCTGTATTTATTTTTTAATTGCCCTTTCCATTATGTAGAAGTTAGTAACTTTTTTATGTTTTCTAGCCAATACCATTTGCCTACTGTTGTCAAATAGAAATTTTCTGTGAATATCATTTATGTAATATAGCTGGTAAAATTTAGCAAGAATTTACTTTATGCCAATAATGTTGCTAAGTATTTACTGTTGCTAAGCATTATTGCATTGAATCTTTACAACAGCCTCCTAATGTAGGTACTGTTATAATTCCCATTTTTTGAATGAGGAAACAAAAACTTTGATAAATTAATTGACTTGGAAATGTCACAGAGTCAGTAATAGCAAAACTGGGACTCAAATCCAGTAATACAGTTTTTTTTCAATGCCCAAACATTTAACCACCTGGTAAAATATCTATCTCTATATTCTCAATGGGAGAGACTTGATTTATATTTTTATTCAGACAATAAATATTATATAAACAGTCAAGTGTAAAGTGTTTGGATCCTTTTGATAATATGTAATTTTCATTATTTACTTTAGTCAATATATGTGTAGGCATCGCATGTAATTTTATATATGCTGACTTCAGTTATTTATAGAAAGATGATAGCTTAATCCAGTCCACAAATATCATTCATAGTGGTGAATTACAACTTGCTTTTCATTAACAAAATGAAGAAATATCATTAATAACCTAGATTAAAAATTAATGTTAAAACGATATTTTTAAATGATGAAATAACATAATAGCATGTAGGCATACATATTTTCTGCAAATAAAATATTGCAAAGGAACATGCCACTGTTTACCAAAGAAGCTAGTAATGTGAGAAGCCAATTTTCATTTCTATATATTGGCAATGTTTCTTTTCTAATATATTTATATTATTTTCCTAAATTACTTCTAGGACTGATATTATTTTACTGATGCTGTAGGAATTGAACACCTATATTTCTTCTTCATGTATAATGAAATCAAGGGAATTGCTTTCATTATGTAATTTAAAAATAATTCTGAATACTAAAACAGCATTTAGAGTAGTTTAGCTCACTTCAACAAATGATATGAAAGATATACAATACTATCGGCACTGCACAGTTCTGGAAAATTCCACGATTACCAATCAAACTAGGAAAATCATGCTATTTTCTCTTATAAAAATTTACATTACTGGATTTATAGATGAACACAGTATGAAGAGTCTAAATTTCAGCCCCATCTTGGATTCTAATTTGCAACGTAGCTTTTGACCAATAATTTAACCTTAGTTTTTCAGCCTCATTTTATGACCTCTAAGGTCATTTCTAATTAAAAATTGTGGTGACATTATAAAATAATTGGTGAGAAGATTCTCATTAATTTTTAAATGTGATTGCTATTCTGTTTTTTAATGCAAATATTAAAACCAATGTAGTTAAGAGTCTGCGAAATACTTTACGGAAGTATCTGAAAAAGTTGAAAACTGTAGATATAAATGCCAAGTTTAATTGCTCCAATTTTTTTTCTGTAAAGGAAATGCTCCATTATATCTGCTCAACTCGAATTTAATGTAATTAATTAAATATTATGCTTCTTTTTAAACTAATTCCCATTGAATTTTATATGAGACAATTGACAAAAATAATGATGTTAACACTTCTTTGATTCTTTTCCTAATTAAATCTATTTTGATTTTGATGCAATGGCTATTTTAACAATCAACACAAAATATTAACAGCACTGTGTTCATTGGATTATGTACTAATTTATTGAAATTGTGTGAAACAAAATGAAGCAAATATTTTTTAAAAAGCATTTCTTTCACAGTTCAAGTCTCATGTAAATATAATTAAAAGTAAAGTGTTAGAACATTTAAATTTGACTTTTAGACCCTTTTGAGGAAGTACATTCATTTTTTTCAAAAGAACGTTAAATTTCACTAAAAAAACCTACTGTGGCAAAAATACTATTTCTCAATATATGTGATTTAGAGGCTTGCAGGAGAAGGATATATCCCCTGAATATAGCTGATCTTCAGGATGTATTTCTTCTATAGTTATTTTGTATCATATGGACATTCCCCTATTTGCTTCTTATTGATAGTCACTCATATTTAGAATTAAAAAGAGCCACATTCTTTATTTTTTCATTAAAGCTAGTAATTTCCCTTCTTGACTTTTTTTTTTGAAAGAATTAATGTGGATTTTATTTGCTTTATTTATTCCTAAGGAACTGATTCTAGCTTATGGAGAAAATGTTGGTAACAGTGTACAAATTAAATTCAAGTTATCTATAATCCTCCAATAGTAAAGTTTAGTAAATCTTTTCATATTTTGTTTATACTACTTCTAGCTAATAATTATTAAATAGGCACATTTTCATATTCTCCATATTCTCTTAAAGTATTTTATAGACATAATTTTAAAGACTACAGAACCAAGGAGAAGACACAGCTGAAATTTCTCAACCATTCATCTCTTTTGGACTTTCATATTGCTTTCCATTACTTACAATGATATATGTAGCAACAACGAATACCTTTTAGGACAAACAGATTTTTTTATGTTTATGTTTACAGGTTTTTTATGCTTGTTATTATTCATGAAATCTGTATTTTTTAAAGATACATTTCTAGAAATAGAGTTACAAAGTCACAAGATACGCATTTTAAGAAGAGTTATATATAATTTGTCAAATTTGCTTTATTAATATGGAGTCTTCACCAGTCTATGAGGGTATCAACCAAACAATACCTTTCAGAGTTTAAAGAGCTTTCTGTTTTCATAGGTAAAATGTGGAATCTCATTGTTTTCATTTGGATTTTTCCCTTTCATTTAAAGTCACCAGCTGCAGTAGCCCCAAAGGGAATCAACCTGTCCTTTGAAGTTTGAAGCCAGGCATTGACTTCTCTCTAGCTGTGAAACTTCAAGGTGGCATTTTCTTCCAAGAGAAAGTTGTTTTGTTTACATCAAAAATCTGTTGTTTGGTGCAGCCACCTTCATCAATGATCTTATCTAGATCTTCTGAATAACTTGCTACAGCTTCTCCATCAGCGCTTGCTGCTTCACCTTGCACTTTTAGATTATGGAGAAATCTTCTTTCCTTAAACCTCATGAGGCAAACTCTGTTAGCTTCAGACTTTTCTTCTGCAGCTTCCTGACCTCTCTCAGGCTTCACAGAATTGAAGAGAGTTAGGGCCTTGCTGTGGATTAGGTTTTGGCTTAAGGGAATGCTGTGGCTGGCTCGATCTTCTATCAGGACCATTCAAACTCTCTTCATATTAGCAAAAAGGCAGTTTTGCTTTCATATCATTCATGTGTTCACTGGAGTATCACTTTTAATATCCTTCAAGAAATTTTATTTGGATTCACAATTCGACTAACTGGCCCAAGAGGCCTAGCTTCCTGCCTATCTCAGCTTTGGATATGCCTTTCTCCCTAGGCTTAATCCTTTCTAGGTTTGAATTCAAGTTAGAAATGTGTGACTCTTCCTTTCACTTGAACACCTAGAAGCCATTGTAGCATTATTAATTGCCTTAATTTCAATATTGTTGTCTTGGGGAATAGGGAGACCCAAGGAGTGGCAGAGAGACAGGGAAACTCCAGTCAGCAGAATAGTCAGACCACACACATTTATTAAGTTCGCTGTTCTATATGGACACATTTAGAGGTGCTCCAAAACAATTGCAATAGTAATATCGAAAATCACTAAACATAGATCACCATGAGTGATATAATAATACTGAAAATGTTTGAAATATTGTGAGAATTACTACAATGTGACACAGAAACACAAAATGAGCACATGCCATTGGAAAAAATCGAGTCAATAGACTTGCTCAACACAGGTTAGCCACAAACTTTCAATTCGTATAAAACACAGTGTCTTTAGCACAATAAAGTGAAGTGCAATAAGATGAGGTATGTCTGAACATCTCAGATTTGCTAAGGGGGTTCTCTTTAATGGAGCCTTTATTCTTAAACATCAGATGAAAAGCAGCCACTGTTTGGACAATTGCAGAATAAAAAGAAAGAAAGAATAGCAGAGGGAAAGAAAGTAGAGGGAAAGTACATGGGCTTCTAAATATTCCATTTGAAAGAGGTGATTGCCAATTCTTTTCATATTCGTTTACAAGGCAAACAATGTACTTAACTTTAAGGAGATGGGAAAGGCCAAGACTCATTTGTGCACTGAAGGAGAACTGAGAATATTAGGTGGAGTATTAATGACTATTATAATCTGACTTTCTTATCACCAAATACTGTATGTTCTCTTTCCTACATGTGGAATGTATTCACACTCTCTGTGACAGACAATCCAAAAATTCCATTCAATCACTGGGTCCAACTCAAAGTTTAAGAGCTTGAGTGGGGCCTAGCATTTTCATCATCTACTTTGCATATAGCCCTTCTCATCTAGAAATCTAGGAATTGAAAAATAAAAAAAATAGAAATTAGATAACCTGCACATTCAATATGAAATGATGAAACTGGGGCTGATGCAACCACAATGAACACTCCAACTTGGAAAAATGTGGCCTGGGGATCATAGCAATTCTGACATTCCACTTGAGGTTGCGGAGATGGGCCATCACTTTGGTGGGGACTCATATTTCTTCAGTAACTTCACACTCATTTTCCTGGGAGGGACTCAGTCTATAATTGTCCATATTCCTTTACTTTCTGCCTATTGAGATATATTTCATTTTTCATTGCTTTTCTCATCTACACTATATGAGCATTAGAGAATACTTTTCTCTTTGAAGTGAGCAGTTTTCTCCATCTGCTTTCCTACTGTTGAAGGTTGGAGGTTCAACATCTTTTGAATTCTCAAGGAGTTATAAATATTCTTAGTTGTAGCTTGTGAGCTACTTATTAATTTATATAGTAGTGCAATTCTATTAAAACTCACTTGACTTCTTCTTTATTTTATTTCACTGATTTCCTTGTGCTAAAATCTACATCCAAAGCTTTTTCTAGACACAATTCTTAAATTTACTACATTTATTGCTTTCCTTCCCTCATGCCTTTTATCACAACTTAATTGGAGGTGGCTTGACTTTTTAAGATTTGGATTTGAGAGTCCCATATTGAGTCTTTCTCTATGTTACCTCTTTCATTGAAAGGATTTACTAGGTTTCTTAATTTGGTTTCTGCTCCGAAACATCTTAATTCATTTAGATATTTTAATGATGGGTCTATTAATTTTAGCATTGATTAAATATTTGCCACAAAGCTGAATTTTAAATGGCTTTGACTTTTAAACTTTTCCATTTCATCATTTATCATTTGGGGTTAAAGAATCCTTACCCCTTCTAGCCAGGCAAATCTCTAAATTTCTGTACTTTATTCTTCTTTATTTATTTTATTAAACCAACCTCTTCTTTCTTAGATTCCCTCTTTTTATACTGCCTTATCCAATGCAGTCCTATCAATCAATACACAGAAATAACATTCTACTTTGCGACCTCTTTCTCTACAGCTGCAATCCTTTAGGTATATTGTCTGCTTCACAAATGAATGAAGGCAGCAAACGAATCTTCTGCCATATGGATCGCCGCATTCCATTTTGCAACATCTGTTTATTCCCTGCTTTCCAATTTAGGAGTAAGACAAGGTCACATTTTCTTTAGCAGCACCCCTTTAATGGTATCAGTCAAGACAGTCCAGGTTATGCTGTAGCACCAAAGAAACCCCAGAAAGCCATATTTCTTGTTCTTGATTTATGCATATCTCGGGTTGGCTGGGGTCTCCGTTCTACTCCATGTCTTCCCACAGGGCGCAGAAAGATGGAGGGGCTATATCTGAAGCCTTGTAAGGCACTAAAGTAGGGGGAAGGAGGCTCTAGAAAATTCCCCTTTAGCTCTTAAAACCTCTGTCTAGAGGTGGTACACATCACTTTTCTCATGGTTCATTGACCAAAACATGTCATATAGTCACATGTAACTTTAAAGTGGTAGAAAAGGATAATTCTACCATGTACTTGGAGACTTAAATGA
This sequence comes from Symphalangus syndactylus, assembly GCF_028878055.3. NCBI lineage: Eukaryota > Metazoa > Chordata > Mammalia > Primates > Hylobatidae > Symphalangus > Symphalangus syndactylus. The sequence continues at coordinate 152,925,951 of NC_072426.2, read as the reverse complement.
CTACCAGAATAACAATTTCAATAATTACTGGTTTTAAAGTACTTTTAAACTTGTTATTGTATTTTATTTACTACTATCTCCTAATATTCAATGCTAAGTAAATGCTCTAATATACATGAATAATTACACAAATTTATGGGTGATATTTAGCAATTTTATCACTCAAATTAAGACAGAACATTTAGACTATGTTTGCAATTGCCTTTCTGTTCAGGGGGTTGTTAAATATTCAAATATAGGTGGAAACTGTTTACTTAGTTTTTTTTAATTGTAAAGACTTTCACCTGTTTTGTAATATTGACAATGCTGCAGAAGAATTAGAAAACAATATCTTAACTAGTGTTTAGCTTTCAAATTTTATGCATTGCATATTCAACAGCTCTTTGCTGATTTTTAGTGGCAGTGTGCTCTTCACTACTAAGTAACGGCAGCCTGCTTGGAAAAGTCTTATGTTATAAACTAAATAGTTATGCTCTCATAGTTTAAAATAGTCACCCTATATTTGCATTCATTCCCTGACCCCTGCTGTCTCACTTGTTGAGAAAGAAGGACACAATTAGAGTCTTAAGAAATTCTTAAACTTAAGTGTTTCTGGGTGACAGATTAGCAGGAAGAAGTATAGTTTAGACGTATCTCCTGTTTTGTTAGTTTACATGCAAACAGCACCCAATGAAATCATTTGACATATTCTCTTAAAGAGGGCACTGGGGACCTTTCATAACCCTGTCTTCAAGTACCACCTGTCTAGTCAGTAAAACATTTTATTGCTTATTCTGATACATGGGTGCACTGAGGCTCTGTGCCCAGCATTATTTAGTACTATTTTCATACATTCATAGGAACATAGTTTAATGGGCATTATGATATATGGTTAAGTGGTCTAGGTGACACCTGATAGTAATCTTTGAGTCAATAAAGGGAACAGCGTTTTAAGAAAAGAACGAGCAAACACTAGCTGTAGTGTTATGAAAGATTTAAAAGCAAGGCACATGTTTTCTGGTCCAGGAGCTTGTTCACTAAGCAATAAAGCCTGTTCTCAACCCTACTTGTAAAGATTTGCCTATGAACTATAGTGGAGCAATTTGTTTAAGCAGCTGATACAACACTATCATTTAAGAATGATTTTCCAAGGTTATGTTTCTTGAATATTACCAGAGAAATAAATTGAAAAATGAATATTCCTGGTGGAGAATAAAAGTATCTCTGCCACATTGCTGCTTCTCACAGAGGACTTTCTCCTGATCAATTGTCTCATTAAGAAAATAGTAGCCCACATTAAATGATGCCTATTAACATGATCATTCATGTCGTCTTTCATTTTGAATAGCATCTTTTCCAACTTTAATTTTTCAGCTTCTCAGAATTGATCTAAATTGAGTTCTGAAACATTTCTATCAATTTCTTAATAAAATGCAAGAGAAAACTCTGAAGAACAATGGTTTTAATCCAACTCTTCACTGATATATTAAGATTTGTGTTTTATAACTTTATTCATAAAATAATTTTTCTCTGATATTGTTTATATTCTTTACTTTTTAGAGTTTTCACTTTTTCACTCATGAAATATAATATGGATGTATTAATTATGGAACTCATGTAAAAATATCTTTTGAAATAAAGATAATGGATATTAGTATTTTATAGGAAGTCAATTAGTGGAAGTTTGTCATTTAGTGCAAAACTGATTACCAAATAAGGAAACAGAATTTAAAAAAAAAAACAAAAGTGTTCTCATTGTTCAATTCCCACCTATGAGTGAAAACATGTGGTGTTGGGTTTTCTGTTCTTGCGATAGTTTGCTCAGAATGATGGTTTCCAGCTTCATCCATGTCCCTGCAAAGGACATGAACTCATCCTTTTTTATGGCTGCATAGTATTCCATGGTGTATATGTGCCACGTTTCCTTAATCCAGTCTATCATTGATGGACATTGGGGTTGGTTCCAAGTCTTTGCTATTGTGAATAGTGCCACAATAAACATACGTGTGCTTGGACACAGGGAGGGGAACATCACACACCAGGGCTTGTGGTGGGGTGGGAGGATGGGGGAGGGATAGTATTAGGAGAAATACCTAATGTAAATGACTAGCTAATGTGTGCAGCAAACCGACACAGCAGAAAAAGTATATATATATACACACACACATATATATATACACATACACACTTTATATATACACATATATCTACACATATACACTTTATATATATGCTTTATATATATCTACTTTATATATATATGCTTTATATATATACTTTATATATGCTTTATATATATACTTTATATATATATGCTTTATATATATATACAAATACACACATGTGCACAAAAAATTACATAAACATTCAGAGAAACTTTATTTTTAGTTACTAAAATCGGGAAACTGCCCAGATGTTCATAAAGAGGTGAACCTATAAACACATTGTTGTATTTATAAAAGAGAACAATATGCAGCATTACTTCTGACACATTATGTTGGTCAAAACGATGAATGCCAGCATTGTGCTGAGTGAAAAGTTCCTTACACGTAAGTAGTACACATCGTAAGATTCTATTTGTATGAATGGAACAGGTAAACGCCGTCTATGATGTGGTAGAAAATATAAAAACAGCGGAGTTTAAGATAGGGGCAGTGACCTGCTGGAATAAAGCAAGACAAGACTTTCTGAGGCAATCATAATGCTTTATATCTTGATAACAAAAATATATGCATTTGTCAAAACTTAGCACATGCCCACTCAATATTTTTGAATTTGAGAGTATGAAAATTTTTCACTCAAAGAAGAAAACTAAACAAGTATTGAATTCTAGTTAATGCTGTGAAGACTGAAACATTCAGTGGAAGTATGTAGATTTCTTCAACGTACTTGTATTGCATAAAAAATAAGATGCTGGGATTATATATGCTAAATCATGTAATAGATATACATCATATGTTAACAGTAGGATCTAGGTGGTTATTATATGGATGTTCACTTAAAATTATTTCAACATTTCTTTATGATTAAAATTTTCCATTATATTAAAAATGTTAAATTGGCACAGAAGAGACAAGTTTGTTGTGACTGCAATAAGGCTAATTAAAATCAAGTGAGGATTTTAAAGCAATTATTTAACACAACTTATTTATTAACAAGAAAATAAGGGACATAGCGTGAATTGTTCTGAAAAAAAGCAGTTTACCAAGCAATAGTGGTTTGTGTAAACTTTTCTCAAAAAAAGGAAATAAAGATTTTTCATTTTTTCCTTAAAAAATGAAAAAGGATCAGGAAAAATCACTTCAACCCAAAGTTTCTTAACTGGGAGTAGTCAGTAGAAAGACCAAGATCAGTGTCCTTTGCAGGGACATAGATGGAGCTAGAAGCCATTCTCCTCAGCAAATTAATATGGGAACAGAAAATGAAACACTGCCATATTCTCACTTCTAAGTGGGAGATGAACACTGAGAACACATGGACACAAGGAGGGGAACAACACACACTGAGGCCTGTCATTGGGTAGCAGTGAGGGAGAGGAGCGTCAGGAAAAATAGCTAATGCATGCAGGGCTTAATACCTAGGTGATGGGTTGATAGGTGCAGCAAACCACCATGGCACGCATTTATCTATGTAACAAACCTGCATGTCTGGCACATGTATCCCAGAACTTAAAATAAAATAAAATTTAAAAAAAAACAAAAACAAAAAGCTATCACCCTAAGGTTGGCATGTACCCTTCTGATCTGTGATGTTACAATTGCATTCCACAATCTGTGTTCATACACAATATATAACATGATGTGATTTTTTTTAAAAGAAACCTTTATATAAACAGTAAAAAAAAAGAAAGGGTCAGGTGTGGTGGCTCACACCTGTAATCCCAACACTTTAGGAGGCCCAGGCAGGTGGATCATCTGAGGTCGTGAGTTTGAGGCCAGCTTGACCAACATGGAGAAACTCCATCTCTATTAAAAATACAAAATTAGCTGGGCATGGTGGTGCATGCTTGTATTCCCAGCTGCTTGGGAGGCTGAGGCAAGAGAATCACTTGAACCCGGGAGGCGGAGGTTGCAGTGAGCTGAAATCGCACCATTGCACTCCAGCCTGGGCAACAAGAGTGAAACTCTGTCCTCCTCCCCCCACCCTCCAGAAAAAAGGAAAAAAAAAAAAAGGAAAGATAAAGATGAGTTAAAGACTGTGTTTGTTTTGCAAGAAGTCAATTATCTGTTTCAAAGAAAATTAATAAGAGATCCCGGATTAACTTATTAACAGGGAAGATTGCTGACATTAAACATTCATTATAGTAACTGGACTGTACCATCATTAATCAAGAGACAGTTACCCAGGTAGCACACCTTGCTGAGAACTGGTCTTACAAATTTTAAAAGTCATTCTGACTTTCATAGCTTGCTTAGTGATATGATTTGTCTGTGTCCCCACCCAAACCTCATTTTGAATTGTAGTTCTCATAATCCCCACATGTCATAGGAAGGACCAGGTGGGAGGTAATTGATTCAGGGGTGGTGGTTACCCTCATGCTGTTCTCCTGATAATGAATGAGTTCTCACGAGATCTGATGGGTTTTTGTTTTGTTTTGTTTGTTTGTTTGTTTGTTTTTTGAGACGGAGTCTCACTCTGTCACCCAGGCTAGAGTGCAGTGGTGTGATCTCCGATCACTGCAAGCTCCGCCTCCCGGGTTCACGCCATTCTCCTGCCTCAGCCTCTCGAGTAGCTGGGACTACAGGCGCCCGCCACCACGCCTGGCTCAGTTTTCGGATTTTTAGTAGAGATGAGGTTTCACCGTATTAGCTAAGATGGTCTCGATCTCCTGACCTCGTGATCCGCCCGCCTTGGCCTCCGAAAGTGCTGAGATTACAGGCGGGAGCCACTGCGCCCGGCCAAGATCTGATGGTTTTATAGGGAGCTTCCCCCCTTTTGCTCAGCACTTCTCCTTGCTGTCGCCCTGTGAAGCAGGACGTCTTTTCTTCCTCTTCCACCAGGATTGTAAGATCCCTGAGGCCTCCCCAGCCCTGCAGAACTGTGAGTCTATTAAACCTTTCCTTTATAAATTACCCAGTCTCAGGTTTGTCTTTATTAGCAGTGTGACAACAGGCTAATACACATAGTTTCTTAGCATATCCAGTTTCACAAGTGCCTGAATCTGTGAGAAATTTCTCAATCAAGTTTGCACATACGATAATGTAATACTATTAAAATGTGGCATGATGTGCCACTAATTTTTAATAAAAAAATAATATTTACTAATAATACATTTTTAATAGATTACGTATTGATATACTGTTGACCCTTGAGATTATGTATTGATATACAGTTGACCCTTTGAACCATGTGGGACCACTTTTACATGGATTTTCTTCCCTCTACTATCCCTGACATGGCAAGAACAACCCTTTCTCTTCTTCGTTCTTGTCTTACTCAATGTGAAGATGACAAAGATGAATACCTTTATGATGGCACACTCCCACTTAATGAACAGTTAATATATTTTCTCTTAGAATTTTCTTAATGACATGTTCTTTTCTCTAGCTTACTTTATTGTAAGAACACAGTATATAATACATTTAACATGCAAAATCTGTTATTCGACTGTGGTATTAGTTAGGCTTCTGGTCAACAGTAGACTATTAGTAGTTAAGGTTTGGCGGAATCCAAGTTATAAGTGAATTTTTGTCTGCATGGGGGTCAGTGCCTGTAACCCCCACATTGTTCAAGCATCAACTGTGCAATTAATACAGTAGCTATAACTGTTTAATATTTGAGTATTTATTATGTATTGATAAAATTCTTGTAGCATTTAGATATGCATAAACCACCACAAAATTTAACTTTTATACTTTAAATCATTAATATATCACTTTATATTACCTTTAGTGTTTGACTATCTGGTTTTAAAAGGTATTGAAAAGTCGTATTGATTATAAAGTAAGTCAATATTCACAAAACACTGTTAGAGAGAAAAAAAATCGTGAAAGAAACTGGAGTACTTATTTGAGAAAAGGTTGTAAGAACGATCTATGGAAAGGATAAGAACTAATGAAGATGCTAGTGTCCCTTCGAAGCAATTAAGCTGTTATGAAACTCTAATTCCATGTTTAAACCCAGCAAAGTTCGTGTCACACAATGGAAAGTCTTCTTCAAAGAATTAAGTTTGAGTCACTTAAACAATATATAATAGTGAACAAACGACTGTGTTTTGTTTCTTATAGCATAAAACAAACCTTTTGAGTATGTATTATTTTTAATCATTTGATAACCTAAGCTAAATTTCTTAGAGCATTTATGAAAAATAATTTAAAGTAAACTAATACTTTGCCATACTGGTGAACTGCCCTACTTTTTCGATAAAATGACAGAAACTTTTTCTCAGGAAGATATAAAGCAAAGAAACAAACTGAACATCTGATTGGCTAATTTAACACATCCTTGTCTTAAAATCTTTAACCCTCACTTAAGAATGCATAATAGGGTCTCCAATTGTCAGCCTAATGATATGTTTTCCTTTGACATATTTCTAGAGTTCAATATAGATCGTGACCTCGAGCAAACAAAAAGATTACTTGGTTTTGTCATTAGCATAATGCTGAGGTCAAAGTGTCTCAGAAGAAAATGCTATTTAAGGTCTAGTGAATATATCTGAACTTGCTTACTGCATTTCAATATAAAATAGCATCACTTATCACAATGGCACTTGAAAAGTTTATATGAAAAAGTCTTAGTATTTTGAAATGGCTATATAAATACAATTATATGTTATCAAGTACTAGGGAATGATAATAAATACTATTTTCTGTTGTGAATTCAGCATAAGAAATAACGATATTTTGTGTATCAGAGATTTTGCAACAAAAATTTACTATTGGTATATTCTTTCAAGAGCTGTGAAGGTGATTTGCACCTTCGAATTACAAATTATAGTTACCTTAAGTGTGCAATAAGTAAGATGATTTTTTTTTCAAATTAATATACTTGCATATCTCAGACTTCTGATTAGGCATGTTCTCAGTTGCGAAGCAACACTTAGAACTATTTCAATCATATTTAATATTTTGAAGTCATAAGACAACACACTGTCTCCTTCTCTATTAACTACCATTCTGGCAAACATATCGGTTTACTGTTTCACTCTATTATTGGCTGACTAGCATTTCTGAAGGGCAAAGAATAATGAGTAGAGATCTTCTTACAGCAGATCAAATATCACCTTTCATATACCTTAAAACTGTACTTATAGATGCAAAAAATTTACATCTCAAGCATTTTGATCTTAGTGTATCTAATAACATCATATATATTAAGCACTGTTGGCACTATCAGTGCATTCCCGTTGTAAGCAAAGAGAAAATGTTCGGGTATATGAAATGATGAGTACACCATATTTTTTCTGGGCATTAATCCAATGACCAGATACTTGGTGAAGTCCACACCAATTTGTGATTGCTAGTACAAACAATTCCTAATTAAGATTCTTTAATTGGGACAATGACAAAAAAAGGTATATCTCCAATAGGAAATAAGAAACAAATATACTATATTCATAGTTAGTTGAATTTTTCACTAATTCCATAAATATTCATCAAGTCTAATAGATGCTGAGTGATATCATTACCATGTTCAGTCTTTAATAAGCTGTAAAGACAGACTCCCCATTTACATTTGAGAAAATTGAGCCTCAGATACATTTTGTAACTGAAATTAGACTGTTAATGTGAAATAACATTGCGTTTAATTTTAACTCTGGCTTCAAATCTCAAGCTCATTTTCTTCTGCTTCACTTGCAACCTATTATTCTTCCATGAGTTGAAAAAAGGTCTCATTTACTCCTTTGATTTCCCTCCTCTTTCCTCTAATGTTAAAATACCTTTTCTCAGTGTAAATATTTCCATTTTGTCCTTGCTGTCCTGTGTGCTAATATCTCCAACTCTTTTTTTTCTTTTACACTACACACTCCTGATTTTGTACTGCTAGTATTTAGTAAAGCACTGGCTGTCACAATTATTTATTGACTAACCTTTTAAAGTATTTTGAAAGCCTATGTGTGTCCTTACATATATTTATCTTGACATTAAAATATTTGTCAAAATTTAAATAGTTGCAAATAGTACATTTTGGCAAATTGCAAATATTAACACTTTAAAATAAAACTGCACTTAACAATTTTAAATGTGTCCATTGAAATCTAATTGACATTTGATACTATCATTCATTCAAAGAAATATATGAAAACGAGTTTAAGAGTCAGAAATTTTATATTACTTATTCTCCTCTATCTATGTGTTTTACTTTCTCTCCAGAATTTTTTTCTTATGAAATATAATTTTATACTTGATAGTCTTTTATTGATTATACTGTACTGAAACAAAAATGTGTATATAAATTATGTGTATTTAAAAAATGCTCTGTGATGATAAATATTAAATGTTTCTGTATTTATTTACTATTAAGATTTGTATTAATATAAACTTAGAGCATTTGTATATTACTAAATGTAATAACTTTTAAAAGGATAGAAAAATTTTTATTTGAAATGCTTCTATTAAATAGTAAAAAATGGCTGTTTGATTTCTTTTTAAATTAATTTTTATGTGTATTAATGAATAGTATATATTGCTTGAGATGCTGGTTAGCATAAGTTCTATTTTTCTTTTTTTGTAAGTATATGTGCTGACAAGAGTGTTTCATTTAAAGATATGTAACTGGCAGAAAGCTTTGTAACAATGCAACAAAACATTTTGAATTCCTCCAAAGTTAGATACAAAAAAATTGCCTGGTAATTTATAATCAAAACATATTGTTAATGACCTAGCAGCTGAAACCTCAATTAAGTATTTCTTCAATGTATTGAAAGTAAAGACATGGAAGCCAATTGGTTTGCATCCAATTTTCTTAAAATTATTCATTTTTTTCAAGCTGAACAGAAATATATTGAAATATCCATTTGTCATGTACAGGGAGGTTTTGTGCACAACATGGTAATGCACTGGTATTTCACGATGGTTAAAGATCTTTGCTTCTCTTGTAAAGTGTGATAAGGCAATTTTGAAAGGGGAGTGAAAAAAGAGTTGGGTAGGGTCTAAAACAGATCAATTTAAGAGAATTGTGTCAGTGGAAGTTGAAAAAGTCCCTAAACTATGTATTCATTCCTGAGTATCCCACTGAAGCTATGAGGAACTTTGTGTGTAGGTACATTCCAGTTTGAAGGTCCTGTTCTAAATCATTAGCTCTAGTTAACTGGAGATTCCTTTTAACTTTATAAATAACTTCTTTCATGGTCTGTATTCTGGTCTTTTGACATCTTGGAGGCTTGCTGGCCCTGAAGGGACAGTCCATTTCAAGGATAGTCAGTTCTGAGAAAGAGTACACAACTCCTCTGGGATGGTGCCTTTCGAATGCAACCAGCCAAGGCAGAGAGAGCCCACACGTTCAGCCACCTCTTCTAGCCCTTTTGTAGGTTACTATTTCCCTGCCCTGATCCCTCAAGGGCCAAGTACCAGACAACTAAGAATAGTTGGTGTACCCCATAGCCTGCTGAAATTATTCAAACTAGCCAAGTATAAGCCCACTTAGCCTACCTTGCCCCTTCCTTCCTGCAGAAACCACTGTAAAAGCTTGTAGCCACATTTTCCTCATGCACTCTCTGCCTCTGATGGACCCTGGTGCTTTCGCAAGTGGCCATGTGTGGCATGCAATGCCTCCTTTTTCTAGGAAACTGTGAGTATCATGAATTCCTAGCTTCATGACAGTTATGTTCCTACCTGTATGTTTTTACCACACATGATTAAAACAAATCCTGGGTACCATTTAAACAGTAACTAATAAGGCATACCTCATTTTCTTTCAAAAACTCTGTCCCTTTTTTCAGGAAGCAGGCACACATCAAGGCAAATTTACTTTTTGCACTCCATGCAATAAGCATGAGGACTAAGCTCTAGTTTTTTTTTTTTTTTTCATCTACCCCAAATTCCTATCTACGATGTCTGAGAAGTCATGCCCTACAAACCATAAACTCTCATCAGATGGATTTTATTTAACCCTATTATGTCATGACTTACTTTCCAATCTGACTCTGGCATGACATTATGTGACAAAGAGGAAAATGAAAATATTTTACCCCAAACCATGTTTCTTGACCATATTTTGAAATGGCCCTGCAAAGCCATCCCTTGTGAGAGAAAATTTGCATCTGTAAAGAATCTCTATTAACATAACTAGATCTTTTTCTTCCAAGCCCTCCCAATCCTGAAGAGATTAACTGAGAGTCTAGCACCTTTTGAAGGTCTGAATAGCAAACACTTGTCATCTATTGTCTCTAAGGGCAGCCACTATGAGACTTCAAAAGAACCTCGGTATCCACAATATTTTAACTTAATCATTTCCTTATGATTAATCCTAGGTCACTAGACCAACTCAACCAATTGTAAACCAGAAAACGTTTAAATTTACCTACAGTCCAGAAACGAATCCCCATCCCCTCTCCTCCCTGCCACCGCAATTTTTCCACCGTTTTGGAGGAAACCAATGTATTTCTCAAATGTATTTGGTTGATGTCTCATGCCTCCCTAAAATGCGTATAACCAAGCTGCTCCCTGACCACATTGGGCACATAGTCTCAGGCCCTCCTGAGGGCTGTGTCATGGGCCATGGCCACTCATATTTGGCTCAGAATAACATTTTACAGAGTTTGACTCTTTTCATCAACGAGCAAAATTTCACGCGCGTCCCTGTGAAGAGACCACCAAACAGGCTTTGGGTGAGCAATAAAGCTTTTTAATCACCTGGGTGCAGGTGGGCTGAGTCTGAAAAGAGTCAGCGAAGGGAGATAGGGGTGGGGCCGTTTTATAGGATTTGGGTAGATAATGGACAATTACTGTCAAAGAGGGTAGTCCTCTGGCGTGCAGGTGCGGGGGGTCACAAGGTGCTCAGTGGGGAAGCTTCTGAGCCAGGAGAAGGAATTTCACAAGGTAAGGTCATCAGTTAAGGCAGGAACTGGCCATTTGCACTTCTTTTGTGATTCTTCACTTGCTTGGGGCCATCTGGACATATACCTGCAGGTCACAGGGGATATGATGGCTTAGCTTGGGCTCAGAGGCCTGGCACAAAACATGCCCCTTTAGAATGTACCTTTTGACCTTGCCCTCATTCACTGATTTATATTAGTGAAGAGTTCAGTGCTGTGTTTCATGTTTTGGATACCATAATATATATTTCTGACTTTCATTGATTAAAAAATTTCATTGATCTTCTCGATTATGGTGACTGAAAGCTACCTAAAGACTGAGATTGAATTTACCATCCCCTACCTTCATTTTGGAATTCAAACAATGTAATTATCCTTGAAGATACGCACAGCTGCAGCAGCTTGAGAATGGGCCAAATTCTTATCAATGGTGTGAAATTCCAGAACTTGACTAAAGAGTGAACTTATAAAAAAGGTATCTATCAGTCATAGAAAGAAAGATCACAATATATCTATTTTTATTGTGTATCTAAGAGTCCAACTAGAAAAAGGGCAAGTACCTTATTACTGCAAGAAATTAAAGGAAGACGTTTTCTAAATAAGTCAAAATTATTTTAACTGTTTCCCAATAAATCTCATCCCCATTAATTACATTTTTTAAAAATCCTGTATCTACTCTAGGAATACAATTTCCAACAATGCAGCAAAACCTTGGTCAAAAGTGGGTACATTTCTCAATGCATGATTTTTGATGGTGATATTGATATAAGAGTTAAGAACAAATCACTCAGGCAGATAGCAAGGGTATAGGAGTCCTCAGTAAGGCTTTTCTTTTTAATGAAAAGCAGCCCCAAATCATTTTCTAACAAAGAGCAGCCTGAAAGCTGGGAGCTTGCACAGGTGAATTTCATGCGCGTCCGTGTAAAGAGACCACCAAACAGGCTTTGTGTGAGCAAGAAGGCTGCTTATTTCACCTGGGTGCAGGCGGGCTGAGTCCGAAAAGAGAGTCAGCGAAGGGAGATAGGAGTGGGGCCGTTTTATAAGATTTGGGTAGGTAAAGGAAAATTACAGTCAAAGGGAGGTTGTTCTCTGGCGGGCAGAGTGGGGGTCACAAGGTGCTCAGTGGGGGAGCTTTTGAGCCAAGAAGAACCAGGAGAAGGAATTTCACAAGGTAATATCATCAGCTAAGGCAGGAACAGACCATTTTCACTTCTTTTGTGGAGGAATGTCATCAGTTAGGGCAGGAACCGGCCATCTGGATGTGTACGTGCAGGTCACAGGGGATATGATGGCTTGGCTTGGGCTCAGAGGCCTGACATTCCTGTCTTCTTATATTAATAAGAAAGATAAAATGAAATAGTGGTAAAGTGTTGGGACGACGAAAATTTTTGGGGGTGGTATGGAGGGATAATGGGCAATGTTTCTCAGGGCTGCTTCGAGCAGGATTGGGGCGATGTGGGAACCTAGAGTGGGAGAGATTAAGCTGAAGGAAGATTTTGTGGTAAGGGGTGGTATTGTGGGGTTGTTAGAAGAAACATTTGTCATTTAGAATTATTGGTGATGGCCTGGATACGGTTTTGTATGAATTGAAAAACTAAACTGAATAAAAGAAGGAGAAAAACAGGTATTAAAGGTCTAAGAATTGGGAGGACCTAGGACATCTAATTAGAGAGTGCCTAAGGAGATTCAGCATAGTCCTGCCAGCAAAGATTATTTACTTCAAGAGTTTAGAGTGGCAATTTGGGGATAGCACCAGGAGATATCAGCTGTGATGACTTGGAGAAACAGTGTAAACTGGCAGTGTAAACAAGAGCAGGGCATGTATGAGTAGTTGAGAACGGTGAATAGGAGTATGACTAGACCGAAGATAGTAGGGATGACAAGTTTTTTGGGGCACAGTCCAAGTTGGTCTGGTGTCTGGAATGAGACTGGGGCCTAATAAAAACAAGTGTCCATACAGGAGCTCAAATGGGCTGTACCCTGTAGCATTCCGAGGACAGGCCTGAATTCTGAGAAGGGAAAGTGGTGAAAGTATTGTCCAGTCCTTTTTAAGTTGGTGGCTGAGCTTGGTGAGGTGTGTCTTTAAAAGACCATTCGTCCATTCTACCTTTCCTGAAGACTGAAGACTGTAAGGGATATAAAGGTTTCACTGAATACCAAGAGCCTGAAAAACTGCTTGGCTGATTTGACTAGTAAAGACTGGTCCACTATCGGACTGCATAGAGGTGGGAAGGCCAAACCAAGTAATTATGTCTGACAGAAGAGAAGAAATGGCCGCAGTGGCTTTCTCAGACCCTGTAGGAAAGGCCTCTACCCATCCAGTGAAAGTGTCTACGCAGACTAAGAGATATTTTAGTTTTCTGACTCAGGGCATGTGAGTAAAGTCAATTTGCCAGTCCTGGGCAGGGACAAATCCCTGAGCTTGATGTGTGGGAAAGGGAGGAGGCCTGAACGATCCCTGAGGGGTAGTAGAATAGCAGATGGCACACTGAGAAGTGATCTCCTTGAGGACAGATTTCCATGATGGAAAGGAAATGAGAGGTTCTAAGAGAGGGGCTAGTGGCTTGTAACTTACATGGAAGAGGTTATGAAATGACGACAGAATAGAATGGGCCTGTGAGGCTGGAAGGAGATATTTTCCTTGGTCTAAGAACCATTTGCCTTGTGTGGGAAGAGATTGATGGGTGGAGGTTTCAGCGGGGGAGTAGGTGGGAGTGGCCAGATGAGAAGGAGAAAAACTGAAAGTGAGGGATAGAATTTGGAATGCTAGCTGCTTTTTTAGCTATCTTCTCAGCATAAGCATTGTCCTGAGCGATGGGATCTGATGCCTTCTGATGGCCTTTGCAGTGAATGACTCTAGCTTCTTTTGGAAGTAAAGCGGCTTTGAGAAGCATTTTTATTAAAGAGGCATTAATGATAGAGGACCCTTGTGTAGTGAGGAAACCTCTTGCATGGTGGTGCAGTCATATTTAGAGTCAGTATAAATATTGATGTTTAGTCCTTTTCCAAGAGTGAGGGCTTGCTTAAGGCAATGAGTTCGGCTTGCTGATAGGTAGTGGAGGGAGCAGAGCAGTAGCCTCAATGATAGATGTGGGAAGATACTATAGCATAGCCTGCCTTTGCTGGTGAGTGGTGATTAGGCCTGGTGGAACTGCCATCAATAAACCAAGTGTGTTCAGGGTGAGGAACATGAAAGAATATGGAGAAATGGAGTGAATGTCAGGTGGATCAGAGAGATACAGTCATGGGGGTCAGGTGTGGTATCAGGAATAATGTGGGAGGCCGGATTGAAGTCTGGGCCAGGAACAATGGTAATTGTGGGAGACTCAACAAAGAGTGAGTACAGCTGAAGGAGCCGGGAAGCAGAAAGTATATGTGTCAGGTGTGAGGAAGAAAATAGATTTTGGAAGTTATGAGAAGTGTAGAGAGTGAGTTGAGCATAGTTTGTGATTTTAAGGGCCTCAAAAGTATTAGGGCAGTGGCAGCCGCCACATGCAGACTTGAGGGCTAGGCAAAACAGTAAGGTCAAGTTGTTTGGATAAAAAGGCTACAGGGTGCGGTCCTGGTCCTTGTGTAAGAATTCTGACTACACAGCCCTGCACTTCAGCTGTGGGTAATGAAAAGGGTTGGGATGAGTCAGGGAGAGATAGGGTGGGGGCAGTCTCTAAAGCTGTCTTCAAGGAATGGAAAGAGGAGTGGGGAAAGGATTTAGGATCTATGGGTCAGCTAGGTTTCCTTTTGTGAGTTTATATAATGGTTTTGTTAGGATGGCAAAACCAGGTATCTAAAGTCGAAAGTATCTAACCATGCCTAGGAAGGAAAGGAGTTGTTGTTTTGTAGAAGGGATTGAGGTTTGGGAGATTAGTCAGACACGATCAGCAGGGAGAGCACGTGTGTTTTTATGCGAATTATGCCGAGATAGGTAACAGATGAGGATGAAATTTGGGCTTGACTGAAGTAATGGGGGCTGTCTGTGAAGCTTTGTGGCAGTACAGCACAGGTAATTTGCTGAGCCTGATGTGTGTCAGGGTCAGTCTAGGTGAAAGCCAAGGGAGGTTGGGATGAAGGGTGCAAAGGAATGGTAAAGAAAGCATGTTTGAGATCCAGAACAGGATAATGGGTTGTAGAAGGAGTTATTGAGGATTGGAGAGTATATGGATTTGGCACTATGGGGTGGATAGGCAAAATAATTTGGCTGATAAGGCACAGATCCTGAACTACCCTGTAAGTCTTGTCTGGTTCTAGGACAGGTAAAATGGGGGAATTGTAAGGAGAGTCTATAGGCTTTAGAAGCCCATGCTGTAGCAGGTGAGTGATAACAGGCTTTAATCCTTTTAAAGCCTGTGTGGGATGGGATATTGGTGTTGAGCGGGGTAAGGGTGATTAGGTTTTAATGGGATGGTAATGGGCATGTGATTGGTTGCCAGGGAAGGAGTAGAGATGTCTCATACTTGTGGGTTAAGGTGGGGGGATACAAGAGGAGGATGTGAAGGAGGCTTTGAACTGGGGGAAAAGGTGGCAATGAGGTGTGGCTGTAGCCCAGGAATAGCCAGGGAAGCAGATAATTTAGTTAAAGTGTCTCGGCCTAATAAGGGAACTGGGCAGGTGGGGATAACTAAAAAGGAGTGCTTAAAAGAGTATTGTCTAAATTGGCACCAGAGTTGGGGAGTTTTAAGAGGTTTAGAAGCCTGGCCGTCAATACCCACAACAGTTATGGAGGCAAAGGAAACAGGCCCTTGAAAAGAAGGTAATGTGGAGTGGGTAGCCTCCGTATTGATTAAGAAGGGGATGGACTTCCCCTCCACTGTGAGAGTTACCCGAAGCTCGGCATCCTTGATGGTCTAGGGGGCTTTGGAGGCAATCGGGCAGTGTTAGTCTTCAGCCACTAAGCCGAGAAGATCTGGGAAGGAGTCAGAGAGCCTTGGGCCAGAGTTCCAGGGGCTCTGGGAGTGGTTTCCAGGTGAGTTGAACAGTCCGATTTTCAGTGGGGTCCCGTACAGATGGGACGTGGCTTAGGAGGAATCCCGGGCTGTGGGCA
The DNA here is from genome assembly GCF_028878055.3 of Symphalangus syndactylus. NCBI lineage: Eukaryota > Metazoa > Chordata > Mammalia > Primates > Hylobatidae > Symphalangus > Symphalangus syndactylus. The sequence continues at coordinate 152,909,959 of NC_072426.2, read as the reverse complement.
TTCCTTGGCCTGGTGGCCAGGTTTCTGGCACTTGTAGCAAGCTCCCGGGGGAGGCAGGCCTGGAGGAAGGCCTGGCCACTCTGGTTTAGGCATTTGGAAGTTCTTGTGTGCTGGAGATTTGGCTGGGGTTTGTCTCACAGTGGAGGCAAAGAATTGCAACTCAGAAATACATTGCTACTTGCCTGCCTCTACTTTATTATTGTACACCTTGAAGGTGAGGTTAATTAAGTCCTGTTGTGGGGTTTGAGGGCCGGAATTTAATTTTTGGAGTTTTATTTAATGTTGGGAGCAGATTGGGTAATAAAATGTGTATTGAGAATAAGACGGCCTTTTGACCTTTTAGGGTCTGGGGCTATAAAGCATCTCAGGGTTGCTGCCAAACGAGTCATGAACTGGGCTGGGTTTTTATATTTGATGAAAAAGAGTCTAAATGCTCTCCGATTTGGGATAAAGGCAAAGGAGCATTCACCTTGACTATGCCTTTAGCTCCAGACACCTTCTTAAGAGGAAATTGCTGGGCAGGTGGGGGAGGGCTACTCATGGAATGAAACTGTAAGCAGGACCAGGTGTGAGGAGGGGAGGTGATCAAAGGGTGGAGAAGCGGAGGCTGAGGAAGAATTGGGACCTAGCTCAGCCTGACCGAGGAGGGGAGAGGTCAGATGGGTCTGTAGAAAAGGAAGATTAGAAAGACTCAGTGACGACTGGGGTTGGGACTGAGGGGACAGGCAGGAAGTAAAGAAGGAAGATTTGGGATGAGTTGCATTGGGCACAGAGATTAGGAAGGGACAGATGTGTAAAGGAATGGATGTCAGGCACCTCAGACTGCCCATTTTACGACAAGAATTACTTAGATCTTGTAGGATGGAAGAAATGAAAGTGCTGTTTTCTGGCTATTTGGAACCACTGTCGAGTTTTGGGGTCAAGTGGCATTGTAGAAGAAAATAAGGCATTTAGGTTTTAGGTCAGGTGTGAGTTGAAGAGGTTTTAGGTTTTTAAGAACACAGGCTAAGGGAGAAGGAGGAGGAATGGAGGGTGGAAGGTTGCCCGTAGTGAAGGAGGCAAGCCCAGAGAAAAGAGAGAGTAGAGACACAGAGGGAAGGGGGTTGGGGGTTCTTACCCTCCAGAAAAGCGGGAAAGGGGTCGGGGCATGGAAATAAGGGGTTGGAGCACAGAGATAAGAGGTCAGAGCATGGGAATAAGGGATCGGGGCACAGAGATAACAGGTCGGGGTGCAGAAATCAGGGATTGGAGGGTTCTTGCCCCCCAGAAAAGCAAGGGGTAGAGACATGGAGAGAAGGGGTTGGGGTACTTGCCCCTCCCGCAGAAAGGCAGAGAAGGGGTAGAGACAGGGAGAGAAGGTGTTGGGGTTTTTGCCTCTCCCGCAGAACAGCGGGACTTGCCACTAAGGGTGAAGGACCAAGGCAGTCATCCCTGAGTGGTCTGACACCTCTGAAACGTGGGTGAATCATCAGAGAGGCATCCCTGCAATGATTAAACACCAAGGGAAGGCTGCCTTCCTGAGTCCGTGACCAGCGCTGGAGTTTTGGATCCATTAGTAAAACGTGTCTCCTTTGTCTCTAACAGAAAATGAAAGGAACTAAAATTAAGAGAAGGGAGAGATTGAAGGGTGGCGCCAAGATTGAAAGGAGAAAGTGGTTAGGGATAGTGAGATAGGTTGGAGAAGAGTAAAAAGAGGCTGCTTACTGGATTTAAAATGGGTGAGATGTTCCTTGGGCTGGTTGGTCTGAGGACCAGAGGTCGTAGGTGGATCTTTCTCAGGGAACAAAGAGCAGGAGGACAAGGGATTGATCTCCTAAGGGAGGTCCCCCGATCCGAGTCACGGCACCAAATTTCATGCGCGTCCGTGTGAAGAGACCACCAAACAGGCTTTGTGTAAGCAACAAGGCTGTTTATTTCACTTGGGTGCAGGCAGGCTGAGTCTGAAAAGAGAGTCAGCAAAGGGAGACAGGGGTGGGGCCATTTTATAAGATTTGGGTAGGTAAAGGAAAATTACAGTCAAAGGGGGGTTGTTTTCTGGTGGGCAGAGTGGGGGTCACAAGGTGCTCAGTGGGGGAGCTTTTGAGCCAGGATGAGCCAGGAGAAGGAATTTCACAGGACAGTGTCATCAGTTAAGGCAGGAACAGGCCATTTTCACTTCTTTTGTGGTGGAATGTCATCAGTTAAGGCAGGAACCGGCCATCTGGATGTGTAAGTGCAGGTCACAGGGGATATGATGGCTTAGCTTGGGCTCAGAGGCCTGACAGTGAATGCCGGCAGGAACTAAGGACTAGACATGTTCAAGATGGCAGCTCCATCTTCCCTTCTCTGCCAGGCATGGGTACTGTATGAGAAGACAAGATGGCACATTTGCATGATAAGATTAGGGTGGGGTGACCAGCCTTCCCTGCACTATGTAAATGTCATACCTGATTGAATCAATCTATGAGCCCTATGTAAATCAGATACCGCCTCCTGAACTGGACTATAAAATGGAGCATTTGCCACCAGCTGGTCCTTTTGTTCTTGGAGACCCCCACTCTACAGAGGAAGCAGTTTCTCTTTCTTTTCTACCCGTTAAACCTCTGCTCCTAAACTCCTCATGTGTGTCTGTGTTCTAAATTTTCCTGCTGCGTGACAACAAACCCCAGGGTATATACCCCAGACACTGTAGCTGCTTCAGTACGGTTTGGCTCTGTGTCCGCACCCAAATCTCATCTCAAATTGTACTTCTCATGTATTGAAGGAGAGACCTGTAATCCCCACGTGTCAAGAGAGGGAAGTGATTGGATCATGGGGGTGGTTTCCCCCATGCTGTTCCCGTGATACTGAGTGAGTTCTAATGAGAGCTAGTGGTTTTATAAGTGTTTGAAAATTCCTCTTTTGCTCTTCTCTCTCTTCTGCCAACCTGTGAAGAAAGTAACTGCTTTCCCTTCTGCCATCATTGTAAGTTTCCTGAGGCTCCCTCAGCCATATGGAAATGTGAGTCAATTTTGTTTATAAATCTTTTGTTCATAAATTACTCAGTTTCTGGTAGTATCTTTAGAGCAGTGTGAAAACAAACTAATATGGGAAATTGGTACTGAGAGTGGGATACTGCTATAAAGATACTTGAAAATGTGGAAGCAACTTTGGAACTGGGTAACAGGCAGAGTTTCGAACAGTTTGGAGGGCTCAGAAGAAGATACGAAAATGTGGGAAAGTTTGATGCTTCTCAGAGACTTGTTGAATGGTTTTGACCAAAATGCTAATAATGATTTGGACAATGAAGTCCAGGCTGAGGTGGTCTCAGATGGAAATGAGAAACTTATTAGAAACTGGAGGAAAGGTCACTCTTGCTATGCTTTCCCAAAGAGACTGGTGGCATTTTGCCCCTTCCCTAGAGATCTGTGGAACTTTGAACTTGAGAGAGATGATCTGAAACTGGAACTTATGTTTAAAAGGGAAGCAGAACATAAAAGTTCGGAAAATTTGCAGCCCAAGCATGCAGTAGAAAAGAAAAACCCGTTTTCTGGGGAGAAATTAACGCTGGCTACAGAAATTTGCATAAGTAATGAGGAGCTGAATGTGAATAGCCAAGACAACGAGGAAAATGTCTCCAGGTTATGTCAGAGATCTTCATGGCAGCCCCTCCAATCACAGGCCCTGCAGCATAGGAGGACAACAAATGATTTTGTGGGCTGGACCCAGGGTCCTGCTGCTTCGTACAGCCTCAGGACCTGGTGCCCTGTGTCCCAGCCACTCCAGCTCTAGCAGTGGCTAAAAGGGGCCAAGGTACAGCTCTGGCCTTTGCTTCAGAGGGTACAAGCCCCAAGCCATGGCAGCTTCCACGTGGTGTTTGTTGGGCTTGTGCATGCGCAGAAGTCAAGAATTGAGGTGGAAACTTCTGCCTAGATTTCAGAAGATGTATGGCAATGCCGGCATGTCCAGGCAGAGGTCTACTGCAGGTGCAGAGCCCTCATGAAGAATCTCTACTAGGGCAGTGTGGAAAGGAAATACGGGGTTGGAGTCCCCACACAGAGTCCCCACTGGGGCACTGCCTAGTGGAGCTGTGAGAAGAGGGCCACCATCCTCCAGACCCCAGACTGGTAGATTCACTGAAAGCTTGTACCATGTGCCTGAGAAAGCCACAGACACTCAATGCTACCCTGTGAAGAAGCTGCCCAAGGCTGTGGGAGCCCACCCCTTGCATCACTGTGCCCCGGATGTGAGACTTGGGGTCAAAGGAGATCATTTTGGAGCTTTAAGATTAAATGACTGCCCCACTGGATTTTGGTCCAATTGGCAGCCAGCGTGACTAGAAAAAGCAGGCAGAAGAAGGTGGAATGAGCAGACTTGCTGAGTCTTCTAGCCTTCATCTTTCTCCTGTGCTGATGGCTCCTGCCCTTGAGCGTCAGTCTCCACGTTCTTCAGCTTTTGGACTCTTGGACTTACACCAGTGGTTTGCCAGGGGCTCTCAGGCCTTTGGCCACAGACTGAAGTCTGCACTGGCAGCTTCCCTGCTTTTGAGGTTTTGGGACTCGGACTGGCTTCCTTGCTCCTTGGCTTGCAGATGGCCTGTCATGAGACTTCACCTTGTGTGAGTCAACTCTCCTTAATAAACTCCCTTCCATATATGCATATATCCTGTTAGTTCTGTCCTTCTAGATAACCCTGACTAATTCAGATGAAAAATGACTGTTGTAAATATTTAGCTTGTCATTCAAAGTTTTGGCTTGGAGAGTATCACAGATAACCTCGTATCATCAATAATATATATATTTCTTGTGAATAGTATTTATTGGATCATTAGATCAACACTTAAGTAATGGCTAATAAGTATCAGAATTTTCAACAAGAATTAAAAAAATAAGTATTTCGACTAATCTTATTGTTTACTGCCTAAAAGGAGGATTTTTAATTGTTAGTAGTATTGTCAGTCTGTGAGTCGGGAACAAAAATGAATTAAAGTCCTTTCTTCCACATATTAACAACCATCTAGGCCTCTTCTTGCTACCAGTGGTGAATCCATAAGGGTCTTCAGCAATTCTATTCTTGCTTCCTTGGAGGAAAGAATTCAGCTGAGGGGCAGAAGTAGGTTAAGGCAGAGGGAGAGACTGAGGCAAGTTCTGGAGTAGGAGTGAGAGTTTATTAAGTTTTAGAGCAGGAATGAAAGGAAGAAAAGCACACTTAGAAGAGGGCCACACAGGTGCCTTGAGAGATCAGGTGCCCTGTGTAACCCTTGACTTGGGGTATTATACATTGGCGAGGTTCTGTGGTTTGTGTTTGTTCTCCCTTGATTTTTCCCTTGGGGTGGGCTGTCCGTGTGTGCAGCTGTCTGCCAGCACTCCAGAGGCAGCACGTACGCAGTGTTTTCTGAAGTTGTGTGCATGTTCACCTGAGGTGTTTTCATTACCAGTCGAGTGTTTCTAGAAGGTCAGATATGAGTTAAGCTCCACCATTTTGCGTTTTGGTGCGCATACCTGAGTCAGCTTGCCCAACTCCTGGGATCTTACTGGGAAGCTGCTGATCACCACCTCCAGATGTTGTCTAACTATTAGGAGATTGATATTCCCTGGTGCTGGCTGTGACCAATTATTATTTCAGAGAGACCGCTTAACAACTGCCTGCCCATCACCGGATGGTCGCCTGACGTTCCTGGGGAGAGGTCCCCTGTCCTGCCCTGCTCATGTCTGCCTGACTACCTACTGTCACATTCTCACACAGAAGTTGAAAAATGAGAAGAAAGGAAACACTGGAGCTATATATATTGTTTAAATTAAAAGAACACTTGTATTTAAGGAAAAGCAATATTGAGAATGAAAGGTGAAGGCAGTTATTTGTCCATGAGGTGATTTAGGAGATTTTGTGGAACCTGAAATGTGTTTGTTGAACATACCACACTCAGGCTTGCCTCCAGACCTCGGCATTTGTTCCGCTTTCTGCAGCACCCGTTGTTGCCTCTCTCACTCTTCTTTGTCTAACTTAAGCTCGAATAACTTTCAAGTCTCCATATAGCCATCGTATTTTCCGGAAACATTTCTGGAAAACTGTAGGGTTGGCCACCTTCATGCTCGTTTACTTCACCGTACTTACTCTCTTGCAGTGAGCACCATACTGTCAGTACCTGTTTGTCTCTCGGCACTGCCCCCTCCTAGACCATAAAATTCTTAAGACTGATTTTTTTCCACCACTATATCCAAGTATGTAGCACAGTACCAGCGAAAGAGTTAAATAAATATTGAGCAATAGGCAGTGTTGTAGGTATTAAAGCAGTTAAAAATCCCTCATGGAGGTTACATTGTAGAGGCAAAGACAGAATATAAACATAACAAGTAGGTAAAGGGTATGGATATATAATAAACAAAAATAGATTTTTTAGTTTATAATTACAATGTAGAAAGTGTAACCAAAAAATTACCTTTAATGAGCAGGAACAGTGTAAAATCCCTAGTATGTTATGTAAATTATTACATTTTACTGACATACTGTGAGGTGATATGGGTAAGTTTGTGCAATTAAAACAATGACGATCGAAACATCAATCGAATATTTCAATTACATCAAGTGATGTGTTACATGCCTAGGCCTTAAGAACTATGTTGGTTTGAGATAAATCATGTAAGCCAGATTGAAATTCACAGCACAACAACAATTAACTGAATTTAAAACACGATTCAAATATCATCACTACACATCAAAGTTATACTCAAATCTAATGTTACATGTTCAACGCATTAGAATGGAAGCCTTCGGGTGAAGTGGGATGCACACAGGGTGAAGGCGAACATGATTGAATAATATAAGAGATAGGCTTTTACCAATAATGATCAGTTGCCATGGACCAAAGACATGATGTTCTCACGGTATACACCTATGGGAACAGATGAAGAAATATATAGTAAAGCATCCAAGAAAATAATGAACAAAGAGGAATGCTTGAGACATGTTCTATCAGAGAACAACATTTAATGAAGTTAATTAAATCTGCCCAATGTTGTCAAAGAATAGACAGAAGAATAGAAAAAACAGCCCTGAAGTAAAGCCTACTATGTCTAAATATGACAGAATTACATCTAAAATAAAATTCGAATCTAAAAGATAACTGCCCACATACATGCACACACTTCACTTCATTCTCTCTCATGGTATTTGAAGTCTGGTCATTCTTCCTCTCTGGCTCACATCAATAGAAACAATAATTTGACAATTTCTTTTTGTCCACTGCTAAACAAAGATCTTATAATGCTGGCTTGCTCAGTCTCTTTTTTCTCTCCTAGATAAAACTGGGCATCCTGAAAAGGAAAAAAATTGACTCACAAGGATGAGGACGGTGGATGAGAAACAAAGAAGAGGTTTTTAACACAGAAAAGAGGTAGGGGAAATTTCTTTATTTCTTGAAGAACAGGCAGTGAAGTAGAACACACTATATAAATAATCCATCCTCCAGGGTGAAACTGATGCTGGCTGCTGTAACAAACAGACTTGACAATCTTAGTCAATGTGGTGTCACTGTTCAACGTCACTCAGATGCTATTTGAGCCTTTGTTGTCCAGTATCATGGCTGCTAGCCACGTGCAGCTCCTCAGCAACTGAAATGTGGCCAGTCCAAGTTTGATTTTGAACACTTAGTATGAATAAAAGACTGCAAATTATCTCAATCATTTTTATATCAAAAACATTTTAAAGTGATAATATTGTGAATATATTGGGTTAAATATATGTTTAAAATTAATTTCACTTCTTTCTTTTGACTTTTCAACATAACTATGAAATGTTTAAAATTATGTAGGCAGTTAGTATTACACAGTCATGGGTCACTTTATGATGGGGATACCTTCTGAAAAATGTGTCCTTAGGTGATTTTGTCGTTGTTTGAATGTCACAGAATCCACTTACACAAACCTAAATAGTAAAGCATACCACACACCTAGGCTATGTGGTACAGGCTATTGCTCCTAGGCTACAAACCTGTATAGTATGTTATTGTACTGAACTGCAGGCAATTGTAACACAATGGTAAGTATTTGTGTGTCTTAATATATCTAAACATAAAAAAGGTACAGTAAAATTGTGATATTCTAATCTCACAGGGTCACCGTCATATATGCTGTTGGCCATTGATGGAAACATCATTATTTGGTGCACGGCCTTATATTCGTTGGTCAGTACTGCACTAAGATCTTTTTTCTAAGTAGTAACTCTAGGATTTTGGACCTTTAAAATTTCTAATTGAAGTCGTTGTCTCAGCAACTTGGTAAAACTTAGCACAATAAAATCATGTATAGCCTGGATTATCATCTATATTTTGCTCACCTGAGACATAGAATGACACACAAGTGAAATACAAGGAATCATAAGCAGAGGGCTAGTAAGTGACTGCCAGTTCTCACCATCAATTCTCTAAACAAAAAACAAGCTGAGATTTAAAACAAACAAAAGAAACCTCACAAAAATATAAAACAAAGTGCTGACTAAATTACCAGCAATTTTTCTGCCATTCTTATTTCTGATTTAAAACCCAATCTTAAAAATTTGCTGTATTAGTCAGTTCTTGGCACTGCTATAAAAAAAAAAATACCTGAACCTGGGTAATTTATAAAGAAAAGGGCTTTAATTGCTCATGGTTCTGCAGGCTGTACAGGAAGCATGATGCTGACATCTGCCGGGCTTCTGGGGAGCCCTCAGGAAACTTTCAATCATAGCAGAAGGCAAAGGGGGAGCGAGCAGCTCACGTAGCCAGAAGAAGAGGAAGACAGAGGGAAGAGGGAGGTACCACACACTTTTAAGTGACAGGTCTCAGGAGAACTCACTCACTATCACCAGAACTGCACCAATGGGGAAATCTACTCTCGTGACCCCATCACCTCCCATCAGACCCAACCTCCAATGTTGGGGATTAAAATTCAACATGAGATGTGGGTGAGGACACTGATCCAAACCATATCATTTGCCAAGTCTCAAAAAGTTAGAATCCAGAAAAGAATGCTTATTTTTAATTTTAAAAGATTCAACTAAAGGAGAAGATGAAAGTGTTTGAGGCCTGGCTCTTGTCTAAAACTCTCATTAGTAATTACCTATATTGGTCGTGCATAGTGGCTCATGCCTGTAATCCCAGAACTTTGGGAGGCCTATGCAGGTGGATCACCTGAGGTCAGGAGTTTGAGACCAGCCTGACCAACATGGAGAAACCCCGTCTCTACTAAAAATACAAAATTAGCGGGGTGTGGTGGCACATGCCTGTAATCCCAGCTACTGGGGAGGCTGAGGCAGGAGAATCGCTTGAACTCGGGAGTCGGAGGTTGCTGTGAGATGTGAAGCCACATCTCACGTCGAGATTGTGCCACTGCACTTCGGCCTGGGCAAAAAGAGTGAAACTCCGTCTCAAAAAAAAAATGTAATTACCTATATTATCTTTTTATCCAAATGTTGGAAATTAAATTTCTAGAAAATTGATTCAAATGATGTCACAATTAATATGTGCCCAGAGTATTATTTTTTTAAAAAAAGAGATAATAGAAGGAACTAGAAATGTAAAGCATAACATAACTAATAGCTTAGATAACATTTTATACATGTAATAGGAAACAGTAATAAATAAAAGAGCAGAGGCAAAATCAGACCTTTGAAGTTTTTCTTGGTAACCTCTTTTTTATGGGCACTAATATTATTTATCTTTTATGACCATTAGCCCTAAGGTTGGGATTCACTTTTCAAAAGGCTGTTAAAGGAAAATATATATATAGAATTATTCTGGCTGTTAAAACCCATTTAAAAATACCAGCCCATATAATCAAACTAATATCAGGAGTCATGAGAGACTTTTAAACTTGGTTGAAATTCTTAAGTAGAATAATTTTCGTAGGTTCATAATTTTACCACAGTGTGTAAGTTCTAGAATAACCAGCTCATTAAATAAGCTATTATATTTTGATTTACACATTTTAGTTGCAATCTTTATTGACATTTCCTTTAGAGTGTTCCAAATGCTCTTATAAATATTTTTCATTTTTGTTGGCTTTCGACTTTTCTAGTTTCACATAAAACAAATTTAGAACTCAGTAAATTACCAATACAAAGTATTGGATCAAATATCCAATTTTTTACATGTATTAAAATATTCATCCACACCCTACATTCCCTGATGACCGGTTTATCCTTCTATGTTGACGGTGAGATTGCTAAGAGAAGTAAAAACAAGGTCACTTGTTTGCATGACCTGTGGGTAGGATCTAATAAACTCCCCAAATATAAGTTATAGTTATATAAAACTCTGAACAGGCAGATCTGACATTTAATGTCCTGTTTCAATCTGTTTGGGTACCTAATTTACTTTTAATTATCTGGATGGTTTCTGCTCATAATATTCCCAGGAACGTAATTTCTATTAACTACTTATTTTAAGGTGATAATACTTGAGGTTGTTATTTTGCATGCCTGACTGATCACTGAAATTAGGTAGGGATGCTTCCATTTCCTGAATGCTCCTGACTCTCCCGATGAACTTTCTGCCTTAGTCTCCTTAGATGAGGAAGCCAGAGCACCTCCAGTTGTCTTTGAGTGGACATTAACACTTCCCTATGAGGTTCTCCATTTTTTAAAGAGCTTTGTGAAATATAATTTACATACCAAGCAATTTACCCATTTAAGATGTACAATTCAATGGCTTTTAATACGTTTACGGAGTCATCTTTACATAGTTGTATAGTACTGACACATGCCACAGCATCATGAGTCGTAACAACACTGTGCTCAGTAAAGGAAGCCCGTCTCACACACAGAAGTGCATATCCTGCCACTTCATTTATAGGAAATGTCCAGAATAGGCACATTTATACAGAGAGAAAGTATAGTAGAAGCCTGGAGCTGGAGAATGGGGATGCTACGAGGTACTACTTTGCTTCAGGGGTAACGGCAAGGTTCTAAAATTAGATTGTGGTGATAGAAGTGCTTTATATGAGCAATTTCCATATGAGCCTTTATTCTCCCCTCTTCGTTTCATCTTTTATTTTCTTCTCCTGAAGAAGAAGCCAGATTCTTCCCCAGACTTGGCTGTATCTGAAATGTGCAATGCAGACAGAAAGGATGATTAGAGCTTGTCTGGGCCTCCAATAACTAGTGAGGCTTTCCAATATTTAGCAAGAAGTCACTTTTGTTATCTGTTCTCTTGGGCTCCAACAGCTAGAACTTCTGGTACTTTGGTAAGGAATTTGGCTAAGACATCATTTTTTTTCACTGATTAATATTGCCTGTTTAATAATGACCCACATTTTAAGAGATGAGGAGCAGTTAAGAACCCTCCTCCAGCGCCCGCCATTCCTACTCAGCTTGTCCTTTGCTTTTATATTCAAGAGACTATAGAAAGTGTCCCCAAGCTGATTATGTCAATTTCTTAATTTCACTTCAACCACATCTTTTGTTTTTTCCGCAACACTTGAAATCTTAGCAAGACTGAGTATGAGTCCATATTCACTTTTTTTTCAATCTAAGAAAGTCAAGTTTACTTAAATGGAACTATGTTCAAACTAGAAATGTCAATTATTTATTACTTTACTTGCATTTTCTCAATAATATTTAATATAGTATTCTTAGAAAATAAGGATAACCATAAAATGATTCAACATATAGTTACCAATATATATTCTAAATAGTTCATTTTCAATCTTGACCAGATAACCTGTCAATTAAAGTTTTAAAAATAAATTTCTTTTTAAAATATTTTACCAGGAGATATTTGAGTATTCAGATAAATTATTCTGACATTCTGCTTGGAAGGCACATGGCTTAGGGAGTGAGTCTGTTCTGAATCCCTCTGTCTAAACTCCACTTTGCCCCTTTGAACCATCCAATTATTTTATAAAAGTTGTAAAATCTGAAGGGAAAGGTCCTTGTGTGGAGAAAGATCTAATGCTCAAACTCATGTTAAGCACAAAAAATATAGGCACTGACCTCTATCTTTTTCTACTAACCACTAGTCTTCTTTAATCATGCATATGTGATATAAAATCATATATGTGTGTGATGTTAATCATTAGTATTTAACCCTGTAAAACCCCTTTGCATTTTGTGTTTTAATATAACAACTTTTGCCCCAATATTATACTTCATACAAGTACATTGCTTTTATTAATATGATTAAGATGGCGTGTGTACCATTTAAAAAGCTATCGGGTATAGACTATAACCTTTGCTATGGTCTGAATGTGTGCTCCCAAAATTCATAATTTCAAATCTAAATTCTCAAGGTGATGGTATTAGGAAGTGTGGGGTCTTTGAGAGGAGAAAAGTCATGAGGGCAGAGGCTGAGAGAGCTTCCTTGCCCCTTCTGCCATGTGAGTTTACAGAGAGAAGATAGCTAGGAAGGAGGCTTTCCTTGGACATGAAATCCACTGGCACCTCAGTTTGCATTTTCTATCCTCCAGAACTGTGAGAAAATATTTTTGTTGTTTATCAGCCACACAGTATGGTATTTTGTTAGAGTAGCCTGAACGGACTAAGACAACTGTCATGTCATTTGATTCGCTTAAGTAAGGCATCACCCGCTGTGCAGTATAAGAAAGGCACTTCATCTCAACAGCAGCAGCCCATAGAGGATGTTAATATGGAACAGAGGAGTCACACTGCATCAGTCAAACACAGCATACCTGGCCTACTCAAGTCAAGGACTGCTTTTGTTTCAATGTTTTTGGCCTTCAAAACTCACGTTGAAACTGACAATCCTCAATGTGGTAGTGTTGAGAGGTTAGGCCATTGAGAGATGATTGGGTCATAAGGGCCCTGCCTTCATGAATGGATTAATGGATTATTTGGTTAATGGATTAATGAGTTATCAGGGGAGCGGGACTGATGGCTTTATAAGAAGAGAAAGAGACACCTAAGCTAGCACACTCAGCCCCTCACCCATGTGATGCTCTGCACTGCATCAGGACTCTGCAGAGAGTCCCCACCAGCAGGAAGGTTCTCACCAGATTGAGCTCCTCCACTCTTGGACTTTTCAGCTTCCCTAACTGAAAGAAATAAATACCTTTTCTTAATAAATTGCCTGGCTTCAGATATTCTGTACAAGCCATAGAAAATGAACTAAGACAATCACTCAACAAATATGTTCAACATCATCACCCTAATCACCTTAATCATTCTTGGTATTTTTATCATGAAACACCCTAATTTTTTTTTTTTCATCCAAGCCTTAGTCAAAAATCTTGTGTAACTTTAAGGTATGTATATGTTAGTGAAAAGAATTAACATTAATGAGGAAACTGACCTAATAAAATAATTTTAGTTTTCATTTAATATATGTGAACACCAAAAATAAAATCGTAAAGTCAGTTTCTAATTCCCTTTTGACATTTCTAGGATGGAATACAAAACAGAATAAAGAAAATTTCTTTTTAGGGATCTTTATAAAATCAATGTTCCTCTAACTATTTATACATCATCTATATAATACACAAATAAAACAAATTATAGTTATTTATATATTTAAAATTAATTCTAAAATTAATTGACTAATCTTTTATGTTATTTATTTATTTATTTACTTATTTTTGAGACAAAGTCTTGCTTTGTCACCCAGGCTGCAGTGCAGTGGCATGACCTCGCTCACTGCAACCTCTGTCCCCCAGGTTAAAGTGATTCTCCTGCCTCAGCCTCCCAAGTACCTGGGACTACAGGCATGCACCACCATGTCTGGATAATTTTGTACTTTTAGTAGAGATAGGGTTTCACCATGTTAGCCAGGCTGGTCTTGAACTCCTGACCTTAGATGATCCACCAGTCTTGGCCTCCCAAAGTGCTGGGATTAAGGCATGAGCCACTGTGCCTGGTCTGATTAATCTTTTAAATGTTAAATGTATTGAAGTCCCTAGATGAATACTTTCAAAAGGAGGCACAATAATATGATAATCACACAACCGATTACCATATATAACAAAAATATTATAGTGGTACGAATTATTGTAATATAGCTTAGACAAAACCATCTCTTATTTTTATTGTTTATATCTTATATCTTAACCTATTCAATGATGTAGAGAGGGTTGAGTCTATGAGTGTATAGTGAACTTTTTTTTTTTTTTTTTTTTTTTGAGGCAGAGTTTTGCTGTTGTCGCCCAGGCTGGAGTGCAATGGTGCAATCTCAGTTCACTGCAACCTCTGCCTCCCAGGTTCAAGCAATTCTCCTGCCTCAGCCTCCCAAAGTAGCTGGGATTACAGGCACCCATCACCATGCCCAGCTAATATTTTTGTATTTTTTAGTAGAGATGGGGTTTCACCATGTTGGTCAGGCTGGTCTTGAACTCCTGACCTCAAGTGATCCACCTGCCTCGGCTCTCAAAGTACTGGGATTACAGGCATGAGCCACCATGCTCGGCCTAGTATATGGTGAATTTTATAGCTTTTTAAAATGCCCTACTCTGCCGGGATAAACTGTGGCATTGTTCAGTATTATCAAATTAGGATTCTCAAGTATTTTAGTATCTTTTTGTTTTAAAAAGCCAAGGGTAAATTCCTAATATTTGCTTTGATAAAATTACTCTATTTATAGTGTAAATTAGAGGCTTTTTTCTTTTTACCCACATTGTTCATGTGTGAATTTTTTTACCCAAGTCAGTTATTCAGAAAAAGTGAGTTTAATTTGGGATTATGCTACAGTAATCATGTAAATTAATAGAAGATTTTTCAAGTTTTTTGTGTGTCTATATAGTTTCTCATTGTAACACTATGTATTTTTTCATTTTTTAAAAAAAAGACACATTCTTTATTTCTTAATATCTATATAGCTTAAAGATGTGTATTCCTGTGCTTACCAAATGATATGAGAATGATTTTTAAAAAAGCAGTTTGTAGCACCTCAACCTGATCACTGGATTTCAATCTCCACTGTTACTACAGTTTATTTTACCAAACAAATCTTCTGTCACTTTTTAGATCTTTGCAGGTAAAAATATCAGCTTCACATTCAGAATGAACAATAAAAACTTATCATGTAACATTTTTTACCAGGATTCCCAAGAAGTTGGTAAAATTAAAACAAAATAAGATAAATGTGTTTGCTAAATATTCCCAGATAATACCAGAAACTCAACTCAGTTCCTGATTTAAAGAAAAGAAAAGAAAAAAAAAAGCCTCCATTCCAAAGGGATTTCGCTATTGATTGAATCCCTTTCCCAGAAAGTCACAAGCAGAATCTGCAATTGTGACAGATGTCTTATATCTTGAGATTGCTAGTTGGAGTCAGGGGTTGCGGTGGCATTTGGTAGTGGTGTCACCTGGTGTAGGAAACTGTCAATCACAAAGTCCAGGAACATTGTTGCAGATATGTGATCATGGTATATTTTAAACGTCCAAAAAAAAAAAAAAAAATCTTACTGAAGGGGTTCTAGAGTCATCACATGCATAACTTTTTTTTTTTGTTGAGACGGAGTCTAGCTCTGTTGCCAGGCTGGAGTGCAGTGACAGGATCTCAGCTCACTGCAACCTCCGCCTCCCGGGTTCAAGCGATTCTCCTGCCTCAGCCTCCTGAGTAGCTGGGATTACAGGCATGCGCCACCATGCCCAGCTAATTTTTTTTTTTTTTTTTTTTTTTTTTTTTTTTTTTTTTTTTAGTAGAGACATGGTTTCACTATCTTACCCAGGATAGTCTCTATTTCCTGACCACGTGATCCACCCGCCTCGGCCTCCTAAAGTGCTGGGATCACAGGCGTGAGCCACCACGCCTGGTCACATGCATAACTTTTTAAGCTAAATATTGATATTAGTGGTTTAATGTAAATATACTTTTAAAAGTCAAAACTCACATTCAACTATTTCTACTTATTATGCCCAAAATTTACAGCTTTGATTATTAGGCAGAGTCATCTGTGTTTCAGGATTGAGCTTACACGAGCTCATTCCAGAACCTACTATACTCATATTCCATAGCATATTATACACAAATGAAAAATATTCTTCAGAAGCAAACTAATCTGTGTCATTGATCTCTTTTCCTTTTGGTTCATCCATCCATCATCATGGTTTAATTTCCTTTATGAGAGTAACTGATGTTGAGCAGACCAGGTGTAGCATTTTTCTGATTCTTGAAGCTGGATGGGGTGTGTGTTAGGCGTTTCTTGCACTGCTGTAAAGAAATACCTGAGGCTGGGGAATTTTATAAAAAAAGAGGTTTAATTGGCTCATGATTCTGCAGGCTGTGCCAGCATAGCTCCAGCATCTGATTCTGGTGAGGTCTCATCTCGTGGTGCAAGGCAAAGGGAACAGACATGCACGTGGTAGAGCAGGAGCAAGGGGGCCTGGGGAGATGACACACACTTAAAAAAAAAAAAAAGATATATGGTGAGAACTCATTGTCATGAGGACAGCACCAAGCCATTCACGAAGGGTCCACACTCATGACCCAGACACCTCCCACCAGGCCCCGCTTCCAACACTGGGGATCACATTTCAACATGAGATTTGGAGGGGCCATGCATCCAAACTGTATCGGAGTGGGAGATGTTAAATTCTCCAGGATAGAAGTGCAAAGTCCGTCATCCTTAAAATCGGAGAGACCGATTATACCAGGCTCCCAAGTAAAAACCCAAAACGACACACGAGAGGAACAAGAATTTCTTGCCTATTACTGCGTAACACATTACTCTCAAACACAGTGTTGTAAAATAACAACCTGTTTACTTGTTTAGTTTCACTTTTATTTTCTGGGTCCCAAATTCTGGGAGGACTGAGCTACGCTGCTCTTATCTGGCTTCTCGTAGGTTGCTGTAGCCGGATGTTGGCTGGAGCTGCAGTCATCTTAATGTTCTTCTGGGCTGGATGGCCTAGATTGTTCGCTCACATGGCTTACAGTCACTACTAGCTGTCAGCTGCAGGTCAAGCTGGGCCATCTACAGGAAGATTTAGAATTTAGACATGGTCTGAAACCCTTCGGGTGCAGTGTCTGAGGATATTCGGTATTCTTACATAGCAGTTACTGATTTCCCTGAGAAAGTAACTCAAGAGTAGCAGGTAGAAACTGTGTGGCTTCTTAAGATTCAGTGTCAGAAGTTACATAGCATTGACTGTGTGCATTCTAGTTTTGAAAGACAACACAAGCATTTCCAGATTCAAGGGGGAGGGGGTTTAGATTCACCCTCTTGATGGGATGTGACAAGACCACATTGTAGAATAGAACGAGGGATGGCAAACTTTTGCAACCTGCAACCGTCTTTGGAAAATACGTTCTGTTACAAGGGATGCATCTGAAGATAGACTGCACCTTATTATAATTGTAGCCCAGACATGACCCAGCTAATGCTCTAATTGGCTTGAAGTAATAGGAAGTGTCTGGTGGAAGATAATTGTTGCCTCCTCTAAGATTTATGCAAATGTAAATGCCTCAGTAGACAGCTGCAGCTGAGTTCCCAGCCAACGGTCCGCGTCAGCTGCAGCCATGCGTGTATCAGAACTTCCAGACTTTTTATTTTTTGCTAGTTTGAAGATCGTGAAATGTTTCTTATGGTGATTTTGATGGCCATTTCTATGATAACTGGTAAGATTCACACCTTTTAATATGCTTATGTTTCATCAGGCTTTCTCTGCTATGAATTTTCTTTAATAACTTTTGCACATTTTCCTATTGGGATTTTTATTACTTTTTAAAATGTCATTGAAAGTGAATGATATACTCTGAAAACTATTCCTATATCGGTCATATGTATTGCAAATTTCTTCATCAATTTCATCAATTCAAGGACAACTGTGACTTGTCTTTTCATGGAAATATTTTTAAAATTAAATATAGCGCATTTTATCAACATTTTTAAAAGATTGTTTGTGTATATATTTTGTGGAAGTCTTCCACTCCTATAAGGCCATAAAGATATTCTCTGTATTGATCTCTGAAATCTTCAGTATTGCTTTACATAATTAGGTGTTTACTTCTCCTGGACTTGGTTTACACGTCTTACATAGGGTAGGGATATACACTTTGATTCCATAAGAATGATGAATTTTTCCAGCATCATTTATTGCATATGCTCCTCAAACATATGTGCAAGTTTCCATATGTATGTGAGTCTGTTTCTAGCATGTCCTTCTGTTCTGTTGGTTCATTTCTTTAACCTTGCACTAGTACACATTATCTCAATTACTGTAACTATTTCAATTTGTTTTGATAGATAAAAAGAAGCTCTCAACTTAATATCTTTTTAAGAATCATCATGACTATTATCAGCCATTTCACTTTCACATACATTTTAGACTTGGATTTTCAAGATTCATACACATATATAGACATCTGTTGCAATTTTAATTGTATTGAAAATATAGGGAGATTTTAAATTATAAAATATTGAGAATTCTGTAAACGAACAGGGTTTATTTGGCATGCATAAATGCATGGCCCATAGTTTAATAATACTTAATGAAGTTTTATAATTTTCTCAAAAAAGGCCATGCATACCTTTTCTTAGGTTGATTTGTGGAAACTTTGTATTTTTGGTTGCTATTGCAAATAAAATGTTTTTTAATTAAATTTATACTTTTATCTTCTGTTTATAAGAATTTAATTAATTTTTCTAAATGGATCTAATATCCAGCATCTTTATAGAAATATTTATTAATTTTCTAGATTCTCCTGTGAATTTTCCTATGTTTTCTACTGAGACTTATTAATAGAAATTGTAATAATATTATTCTTTCCTTTCCAATTTTTATGATTTTTTTCTTGCTGTATTGGTAAGGACTGCCAACAGAAATATTAAATTAAAGCAATAATAGCAGACATCCTTATTTCAGGACTGCTTTTTCAAACTTAGTGTCTAGAAAATATTTAATGACATGAATTAATATTCATGATTTTATGTGCCAATTATAAAATGCCAATTATAAAATAAAATCTGATTCTAATTTTAAAATGCATTTGTCACAGAGCTCTCTGTCTATATATATTTTTATTTATATATGTATATGAATTGTATATACATTTTTTCTTTTCTATTTAAAAGAATATTCAAAAGGACTTTCTTTGCGTGTGTGTGTGTGTGTGTATTGCATTTCTACAGTGGATCCAAAGCTAAAGACAGTGTGACATGTTTTATTCTCATTATAAAGAGTGGTTCAGGACACCCATGCAAGCTTAGATATTTTTAAACTGGTTCTGACATAGTAACCCATCACCTACCTTGAGGGATGAAGTGAATGAAGGCTGAAAAATATTGAATGAGAGAGAGAGAAAGAGAAAGACAGAGAGAGAGAGAGAGAGAGAGCTACTTGAGAGAGAGTGGTTGAAATGCTGTGACATTTCCCTCCTCCTATCTGTAAGATTCCTTGGAGAGTGACCAATTTTGGATTATGTGCTTTTTCTTTTCTATGCCTAAATGCATTTTAGAGTATGGAGTTGGGGGACTTAGAAAGTTTCTGATACACTTTGAGTCCACAAAAGATATATTTATGTCCTTTGTCTATCGATGCTTTTTGATCATCCCAATTCAAATGACAAGGAAGGCTTTGACAGAACAACAGGAAGAGTTCAAACTTTGGGAATTTGGGGGATCAATGACCTGGTGCCTGGTTCCCAGCAGGAGAAAGTTGAAGGCAGAAGTTTGACTACAGCTGCCTTGCTGAAAGCCGAGCAGAGGGAAGTGGCGGTAATGGAGTGTGTTATAATCCCAATGAAAGCAGCAGGAAGGAGAATGTGTTGGGGGCCGACTTCCAACTCTGTGAAAGTAATCTGGACTATGACTATTTCAGATGAGCTCTGCTGAATAGAACCAACTGAATCAGTAAAGGGACCTTGAGATAGAGGCTGGTTTTTTTTTTTTTTTCCTTCCACTTAAATGTGTTTCTCATTTTATGGTATAAAATGATTGGTAGGAAACAGCCAACCCAAACAAAGCCCTCATTTCTCAGCCTGCTTCACATCTTTTCCAAATGGCGTGTGAAAAAAAATGATGAAAGCCACTGTAAGTCCACAGCATTTAAGAAACAAGTGCCTTCCCCAGGTAATCTTTCTGTCTCTTCTGGATGAATTAGACATGTCTAAGTCCACCAGAACTTGGTGGAGTCACATGATTTGAGAACCTTTGTCTTCTGAATCATCACATAGAAGAGAATCACAATCAACTACAAATACTGAACTATTACTTAACTAAGAAATGTACTTTGTTTTGAAAAGTCACTGAAACTTAGAACATTTTTCTAGATAGCAACTAATGTGACCTATAAATATAGACATTTCAGAAGGGGGAACACTATGGACATGTGAAGCCTGAGAGGGCAGCCAGAGCCCTAATGTGGGAGAGAACATCAAAGAGCTCCTATGGAGAGAATCTTGGTCAGAACGTACCTGCACCCAGAGGGTCAGAAACAATAAGTAGTAAGTAGAGCGGAGGATTGAAAACTAAAAACGGTAACCGTAGTAAGTATAGTTGTATCAGTTTCCTATTGCTCTGTAAAAAATTACCACAAATTTAATGGCTTAAAACAACACAACTTTATTACCTCACAGGTTTGTTGTTGTTTTTGAGACAGTGTCTCACTCTGTTGCTCAGCCTGGAGTGCAGAGGCACGGTATCTGCTCACTGTAGCCTTGACCTCCCAGGCTTAAGCAATCCTCCCACCTCAGCCTCCCAAGGAACTGGGACTACAGGCATGTACCACCATGCCTGGCTAATTTTTGTATTTTTTTTTGTAGAGATGGGGTTTCACCATATTGCCCAGGCTGGTCTCAAACTCCTAGGCTGAAGGGATCTACCCATTTTGGCCTCCTAATATGCAGGGATTACAGGCACATGCCACTACACAGTTTTTATAGATCAGAAATCCTGTGTGCCTAGCTGGGTCCCTGCTTAGAATCTCACAAAGCTAGAGAAATGGTGTTAATAGGACTGTGTTTTCTTCTTGAGGCCCAGGGAAGAATCTATTGTCATTTCTTTGCTCATTGAGGTTGCAAGCAGAAGTCAGTTCCTTATAGTTGTAGGACTGAGGTGCCCATTTCTTTTCTATCGGCTGAAGGTCTTTCTTAGTGTGTAGAGGTCACCTGCATTCCTTTGTTTATGGCCCCTTCCTCTAATACCTTCTCACACCACATCTCTCTGACATGCCTATCGTCTTTTTCCAATTTTAAGAGCCTATGTGATTATATTGAGCTCACTTTATTCAGTCAGGACAATTTCCTCATTTTAAAGTCAGCTGATTAGTAATCTGAATTCCATCTGCAAAGTCCTTTTTGCTAGTTAAGATAGCATAACCATGGGGTAACAGGATAGCACCCGCAGCGAAGGGCATGGGGTGCCAATCCTGCCTAAGTTACCAATAGACACACATTAGAATACTAATTTAGGTACAAGTCTTATCTTAGGAAGGGGAGCATATGAAAATTTGATACAACTTGAAGATATTGTATAGAACTGTATTTTAGTCTGATGAAATATTGAAAAATTGGTACAACTTGAAGATATTATATAGGACTGTATTTTAGTCTGATGAAATACTGAAAATTTGATACAACTTGAAGATATTATATAGGACTGTATTTTAGT
This sequence comes from Symphalangus syndactylus, assembly GCF_028878055.3. NCBI lineage: Eukaryota > Metazoa > Chordata > Mammalia > Primates > Hylobatidae > Symphalangus > Symphalangus syndactylus. The sequence continues at coordinate 152,888,468 of NC_072426.2, read as the reverse complement.
CTGATGAAATATATCTGGGCCTATCCTTGACTCTCAATAAATATCCGTTGAATGACTGAATTAAGTAATTGGAACATCTATACAATCTGCCCAAGATTTCACCTGGTAGCTATATTGAGATAATTCGGGGTAATTTCTCTCTCTCGCTTTCTGTATTTTAAAAATATATTTGAAATATACACCTATTTTTGGTCATTCAAAAACACATATGTGTCATTTTTAAAATTTATCAGTACTAATGGTAATTATTCTATAATAAAATATTTACAATACTCAGTGCAGTGTTGTACTAAAAATCATGCATCATTCAACATTGAAGATACATTCTGAGAAAGGCATAGTTAAGTGATTTTGTCACGCAAATACCACACAGTGTATTTACACAATACTAGAGGTATAGTCTACTACACACATGGGCTGTATGGCATAGCCTGTTGGTTCTAGGCTACAAACCTCTCACAGCATGTTACCAAAGTGAATGCTGTAGGTAGTTGTAAAACAATGGTAAGTATTTGTGGATCTAAGAATTTCTAAACATAGAAAACCTTCAGTAAAAATACAGTATTATAATTATATAGGACCATGTTACATATGTCGTCCATTGTAGACCAAAACCTCGTCATGTGGTGCATAATGATACATAAATAGAAACTGATGGTGGGAATTGAATAGACTTTTTTTTTTTACCTTAGTAGTGCAATATTTTAAAGGGTGTTTTCTGTATCCTTTCTAGAAGAATTGGTTTCCCACATCCTTTGTGGGAGGCACATTTGCCTTTATGTGTCAGTTCCAATAACACTGATGTGCTCTGTGAAGGTCTTTGCTGCACTTAATGTAATTAAATCTTACTTATTCATTACCTGGTATGTAGTAAGCATTCAGTCAGTTCTCAGAGAATATAAGTTCTAGGAGTTCTCAGGCCTGTTAAATATCATCATTTTACAAATATCTTATCTCATGTTTCCATATATTCAAGCATCATTCTTTTATTACTTTTAAATATCCAGGAACTTGATATCTGATATTGACTCCAACCCACTTACAAAATCTACTATTTTCCTGCAAAGCCTTCCTAGAGGCCTCATGTCATTTTTTTCCCTCCCAAAGAATAACTTGTTATTGGCTAAACAACTCATATTTGTAAAAGCAATTACATTCGTAGTTTGCATTTTCTTGTCATATAGAAAGTTTGAGTTTACTTTATAACGTTTATGTTTCAATTACATTTTCACAATTAATATTTTCTCCTGACAGTTTTATTACTATTATATACAAAGCACTTGAATAATATCCTGATTTTTCCTCTGTACATTAAAAAAATAGTATTAAGCACCAAAATGCCTTCCACTGGTCCTTTCCACCAAATAAATTGGTATAGATTTCTTATAGATTCCTTTGTGATCATCTTCTTCTGAGGCAATGAGGATAAGAGAATAAGTGACAGCATGTGTATTTAAAGATTATTGCTGTTATTATCTTGCCTTGAGAAAGGAGATTTAAGGCTCATATCTTTTTAAACGTACAATGAATCAGAGGGAAATTGAAAGGAGTTAGTGAGACTTTGCACTAAAATAGAACAAAACACGTTCTGATCTCTTTAATAACAGTTAAAATGTGGGTTTCTCTCCTCTCTTTCCACTTCACAGGTTGTGGCCATACCCCAAAGCTTTGGCACATGCCATGCAAGGATAGCAGAAGGAGACATTTTGGTTAGAAAAAGAAAATTTTTAAAGGGTCTATTAGTATGACAGCACAAGCTACGCTCCATGTAGATATTTTAATCTTGTATTGCTTTTTTCTTTGACCTTGCAACCAAAATAGGGTCCTAGAAACCAAAATAGGAGCCCAAGGAGCTGTCTGTTTATGCAGAAAGATGTCACTAGCATTGAGTTAGCAATCAGACACACCCATCCAGAGAGAAAACAACTCACTGTAAGAGCACCTAACCTTGGGGCCAGCAACAAGAGAATATACACTTCTTGTCTTCTGTGCATATTTAACTTGATCTCTTTTCCTTATAAACACTGGTCCCTTATCCATATGAACATGCAAATTATGCAAATTGACTAGGGAGGGATTTTAACAAGTATTTTTCTTCTATGTTCCGCTAAGAAAAAAGTCTTCCATCAGAAAAGCATGTCCATAATTGAATGCTAGTTCAAGTTCCTCTTATTCAACAAAACGTTTCTTGAAAGCTTTTTCATTGTCCTCTTTCTACTCGCAGAATTGTCAAAAAGTTAATCTATACTACTCACCACAACGTGAAATTATATTTTGTCATGTATCATGTGCTACTATTTCACATTTGTCAGCCTTATTTTTCAACTTTAATAAAAGTTTTAGGGGACCTGATTTATTTTTACTATTTTGTTTCCCAAAACACATGTACTTTACCAGTCATAGCAAATACTGAAATGATTGACACGTCGAAATAAATATAAGTTAGGAGACATAAATAAGTATATATATACATATATGGTATGTAACAGAATTCAAGTGTATGTGGATATATAATTACATTTGCCTAGCATTTATTAATTATCTTAGAAGCTATGATTTTATGCTGGCTTATTTTTCTTTATGCGTAAAATCATTTCCTAGTAGCGAATTAGGTGCTTAGCAAGCGTGGGAACATCTATTACTGCTAATGAGCTGACTCATTGACTGCGATTGAAGTCATACCTCTGTGTAAGCATCTGGGTATGAAAGTTTGTTGTAAGAGAGTTTGAGATGAGCGTGGGGGAATCAACTGCAGCTGAGCCTCCGTGAACCTCTTCCTCACAGTCATGCACTCTCTTGTTCATCTAGGGGATTGCCTTTTGCTCCCTCTTCTGCGTGATCCCCCACAGTCTTATTTTCACAAAGGGCAACTGAAGCCTGTTCAAAGAAACACATGGACTGGACATTACATCTGCACTTGAAGCCAAACTTCCTTGTAAGGAAATGTATTCATTTTGCTTAATTCTATCTCATACAGCAAACTTGGGAGGAAAAAAATAGTAAAGGTTATAGGTCCCTCAATATTTCAGAGTTGTAAATTTCATATGTTGAAAATAAATTGGAACCACTTATGAAGAAAGGTAGAAAACTCTATATTTTCTTTAGCCTCTTAAGGAGGATATATCATTTTTCCAAACTAACTTACCCTTGAGAGGACAGAGCATTACATCATATTTTCCTTTCTTGTCTTCCAATTCCCATTTAAACTTTAGAACTCCTATGTCAATTTATGGAGGATTCTCTGGTTGGGACTAGGTTCAGGTGCTGTGAGCAGACATACAGAAAGAAGGAGATGAAGATCTTCCCTATCTGGTATAAAGATTGCAAAACTTAATTAAGCTCATGGTGTGGTATGGACAAGAAGTTCTCTGTCCATCTATTCTCAAATTATGGTGGCAAAGCAAGATGTATATCAAAATAATTAAGACAAATATCAAGAATGTATCTTTCTACCTTTTTTATGGGAGATATTTCTTTTTGAATGGAGCAGGTAAATAAATAGAGCCAAGCATAATGGGCAGAAAGATAAGCCAGCTTTGCTACAGCCCCTCAGTACTGACCACTGTTACATTTACTATCAGCTGCCAAGAATAAAATGAATATGACTTTGACTTTTTATTGGCCTATGCCTGCAGATGGTATAATTGGTCTTGATTAATCTTGTATTCATCTCCTATTGTCAGGATGCAAGGTGAAATTGAGAAGCTATTAAACTCATTTATTTCTGAATTTTTTTGTGTTTCACCCCTTATTATGAGTAGTCACTGAGTCTTTCCTTTGTCTCTCTGCACAATGTCTCAGGCCCCCTTTTGACAACTGCTTAATTACAGACCTTTACCATCTCGTGATTAAACTACAAAACTAGTGTGGACACGTGCTAGCTAAACTGTTGTCTCATCAGTTACATGCATATAACTTATGAAATTAATCATTCATTTTATTTGTAGTAAAATTATCCTTTATAGCAAAGAGATATAATTTTATGTATCTTTCATGCATCTTTTATCCAATGATTTTATGTATCTTCCAAATTGTTTATGAATCCCTATATTTTTTCATCTTTATCCTTCCCTAGCCTAGTTTTGATGTATCATTCCTTCACCAAATATGTATTGACAACCTGGTGGGTTAGGTCCTAGTTTGAGTGTCTTTAAATCATTCTTGAAAAATCACGTGATTCTTTTATTTAATAATAACAAAAGCACTAATTCCTACCAGCATTCCTTTGACCAAAACATGCTGCACTTTTAACACATGTACACCTCTCCTAACAAACATGGAATATTTTAAGTTAGCAGCCTCAGCAAAGTATCATGATTTCACTGATAGAACTCCATATACTGGCAACAGTCAGAGAACAAAAAATGTGCTAACGAGACATCAAAATAACTTATGTATGTAATTCTGCCAGGCAACAGCTTTGGGAGAGGATTTAACGTATCTGAAAAATAAAAAGGCCATTTAGCTGGCCTCTGGTTACTTATTCCTTGACGATACAGCTGCTGTTCCATGTTGTTACCGGCTATGAAGTCACCTCTTGAAGTGAGGATGTAGACCAAGCTACAACTTGCTGCTGCCATTTCACAAACGATCGGAATAATGAGATGCTTAAAGAAAACAAAGGTTATGGCTTTCATGGAGTAGAGGGTTTAGGGAGAAGAGATCATAAATGTATTACGAAAGACAGGTGATAATATGAAGCAAGCCTATCGGAAAACGAAACATCCTAGTGATCCTCGTCCCCTTGAATCTGGGCTTTTGATAATCAACACTAGCTGATTTGGCTGTGTGTGAATGATGTCAGATATTCAAATTTTATATTATTTACCTATAAAACGGTGAACCAAAAAACAAATCAAACAACAATCTCTATGGAGCACCTCCCATGCTAAGAAATATGATGTTTCCAAGTCCCCAGAAGGACGAACAAGTACATTTTAATTACTGTCTGATGTTTTGCCGATTGTTTTCTATTTGGTCCGTGTGGCCTTTGTCCTTTTATGCCCCCTTTTCTGTTCCATTGTATATTAATCATGAATTTTGTTATTTTGTTTAATTGCTTCTAGTTGGGTTTTGTTACAGCTTTTAGTGTTGCTCTTTTAGTGTCATACAATACAAATAATAAAATACTTACTTGACTTATGTCTGTCTATCTGAAAATAATATTTTTCCACATCTCAAATAATGCGTAAAATGGTATAATATTTTAAGTGCATTTAGTGGCCTCTTTCTTTTTGTGTCCTTGTCTGCATTTTAATTCTACATAATTTAAAAACCAAGACAATATTATTACCTTTATTATGATTGCTGAAATAGTGAATATTCTTGGCTGGGCGTGGTGGCTCACACCTGCAATCCCAGCACTTTGGGAGGCCGAGGCGGGTGGATCACAAGGTCAGGAGATCGAGACCATCCTGGCCAATATGGTGAAACCCCATCTCTATTAAATAATACAAAAATTAGCCAGGTGTGGTGGCATGTGCCTGTAGTCCCAGCTACTCGGGAGGCTGAGGCAGGAGAATCACTTGAACCCAGGAGGCGGATCTTGCAGTGAGCCGAGATTGTTCCACTGCACTCCAGCCCGGGTGGCAGAGTGAGACTCCATCTCAAAAAAAAAAAAAAGTGAATATTCTTATATACAATAGCACCCCCACCTTTATCTGTGGTTTCAATTTCTGCAGTTTCAGTTACCAGCAGTCAACCACAGTTCAAAAATATAAACTGGAAAATCCAGAAATAAAAATTGTCTAAGTTTTAAATTGCACATGGATCTGAGTAGCCATGATGAAATCTCATGCTGTCATGTGTGTCCAACCCAGGATGTGAATCATCCCTTTGGCCAGATGTCCATGCTGTGTGTGCTAGCTGCTCGCTAGTCTCTTAGTAGCTTTCTCAGTTAATAAAATAAAAAAATATATATATATGCCTGAGGTTTCAGGCATCCACTGGGCATCTCTGATCATAACCCCCTTGGAAAAGGGGGAACTACTGTATTTACCCATATATTTACAACGTCTAATAATGTTTATTCCCTGTTATACTTTAATGCCTCCAAAAGAGTTTATCTTTAGTATTTACTTTATTTGGGGCCTGTCAGTAATGAAGTCTAAGATTTGATTTTGATAACATCTATTTATTTTGATTTAATTTTGAAAGCTGCATTCACTGGTTATAGCATTCTATATGGACAGTTTGTTTTCGTCGTTGTTGTTGTTCACTTTAAAATATTCCATTTCATGATCTTTCAATTTCTATAATTTCCCTTGAGAAATCAGCTGACCTTCTGGCTGTTAGTCCCTCAGTCTTTTTCAGTGATTTTCTACTATATACATGTTGAGGTGAGGTTTTATTTATATTTATTATTCTTGGGGTTTGATGAGCTTCTCCAATCAGTGGGAATATATTAATATCTTTTACCAGATTTTAAGAATATTTTTCTCTATTTTTTTCTCATCACTTTTCTTTCTTGCTATGACTTCACTGACCAATATATTAGAAATTGTTATTCTCTAAAATGTATATATTCTGTTTATTTGTATTATTTTAATGTTTTCCTACCTGTGCTTTAGTTTATATTTTATTTCTTAACTAAACTGTCTTCAAGTTCTCTAATCTTATCTTTGTCAGGGCTCAATCGCTGTTAAACTGATCCCCCGCGTCCCTAACTTTAGGTAGAATTTTGCACACCTAGAACGTTTGTTAGATTGGTGTGTATAGTTTCTAATATTCTGTTCTTCATACTTCCTTTTATCCACAGGGTCTGTGTTTTTCTCTATTTTCTTTAACATATTAGTTACACTTGTTTGAAAATCTGTGCCTACTCACTCTAATATTTGGTTCATCTCTTTGGTGTTATTTACTGTCTTATCTTCAAATTACTGATTAATTTCTCCTATTGTTTTGCTAGCCTAGTAATTTTTTATGTATGTTATAAGTGATACTCTGCAGACCCTCTAAAGCTTAATTTCCTCTAAATAATGTCGTGTTGTTTTATGAGAGACAGTCAAATTACTGGTGGAGATTCTTGGTACTCTTAGGATTTTGATATAGGTTTTGTTAGGATGTGCCTATTTCCAGTTTTGGTCTTGCTCCTAAAGAGGAGTACTTGTTCTTAGGGCACGGTACTCACTCCTATCAAGTAGCCTTTCAAATAAGTACCTGAGCTATTCTCAAAGGTCTTTCCAGGCTGGTGGGGCCAAAATTCTAATATCTCTATGACACTGTGTGAATGCTGTAATATTTGTTCAAATTTTAGCCTCCTAGGAGCTATTTCCTGGGATCTCTCCCTGCACGCGATATAACTTAAGAATCAACCAAAGATTGGAGACGAATCCTAAGACAGATATTGAACCTTGGAATAGAAATTTAGGGAAAAAGGTCCCAGTGAAGGTGATATGAGTCTGAAGATCTTTGTATGGTATGTTAATTTCCAGGATTGCCCACAACAGAAAAGCACTAGGCAAGGAGATTTTTATGCTGAGGATGTGTGAATAACCTTGAGATGTAAGATGCTTTATCAATTAACTAGAGAAAGAAGAGACGGGAATCAGGTTAGCACACCATCCTGGCTATGCTAAAAAGTTTTAATTGTATCCACTAGAAGAAAAGGAGCTACTCGTTTATCTTTTAAGAAGGAGAGGTAGTGATTGATATTTAAAAAAGCAATTTGAAGTTTGTGTAAAGTGGACCAAGTAGGAACACTTTTTAGGAAGGTGGTGCCACTCATCCAGGACGGGAATAATTAGCACTCAGCTAGTGATGTAAGGTTAGGGAGATGTGAAGAATATTTGTGAAGTAGAGTAGAGAAAAACTGATAAATAATTGGGTATAAATAAGAAGGAGAAAAGGCATTTAAAACGCTTCCACTTCCATTTCTAATGACTTATCCATTTCCCGTTTGGATGATTGGGCATATTTTCTAACAGTAAGACGGGAAATAGAATGAGCGAATTCTACGAGAAAGGATTTTAGTTTAGTCTTGACACATTAACAAGAGTATTTAAATTTATTCTAGGTGTAAAGTGTTTCAGTACATACTCCAAATATGGGCTGTAGGTTAAGAAAACCATCTAGAAACAGAGTTTTAAAAATCATACAAGAGATTATGATTATGAAGACCATAATAATGTAAGAAATACATAAAAATAATAGGTATTTAATTGTTTGTAAATGGTGATTACAACAGTCTAAAATATTAGGTACAGCTTTATGTGCATATTTGTATGTAATTGTATATATTTCAGCAAATGTTTGTTGACAGTTTAAAATGATCCAAGAATGATGCAAATGGCTGAAATTACAAATATCAACAAGATTCTCCCCTTCTTAAAAATATAGAAAGAAAAGGGATTAAATATTTATTAGGATGATATTACTAACATTTTACTTCACGGGTTGTCAGTTTCATGTAAAAGATGTCACAGCAAACATAAGCAAAATTTTAAAGTAAAGATGATATGTACTCTGCATAAAAACATGAAGTACTTTCAGATATTCACTCATTATAGCCTATGCAATAAAAATTAATCCCACATATAACTGCAGTTCCATTTTTGCTGACTTTCAGAAGCATTTGGAGTAGTTGTTAGGAAAATACAGAGAAATCTATATGCCTGCTAAGACCCATTTGTTAGGCTTCAGGGTATACCAAGTTCAATCAGCAATGACTGTCAGATTAGATTCAGATAACATTTAGTGTGTGTGATCACTGGTATTTCCTTTATCCTTTCTGCAATGAGGATTAATTGGGTTCATGACCTAAGCAGGGAAAAAATGCCAATAGTTGTGCCCAATGGACATTTAAGTCCAGACATTATCTTCTTGTGGCAATAGTGCTGTTCTATACATATTAAAAGGAACCGAATAAACTAAAGAATGGACTAAAATGTATAATTAACACACCGAATAAAGTATGCTGTTACATTCATTTAGGTATTTTAAAAACTGGCATTTTTTTTTTCTCCGTAACAGTGGCAACACATTGAAGTAGATATGATACAAAATGCAAATTTATTTTGCAAAAAGCTTTTGAAAATAATTATCCATCTACCAAAGTAAGGGATTTTTTCTTTTAACATTTTGATTTCTTATTTTAAGTTGTTGTGAGGCAGCCATCACAGGCTTGTACATGATGTGAGGGAAAAAAAACTTTGAACTTGTATAACTGTGTTAAGAGAATCCTGAGTTGCCTGACTTCATGAAAAATAACGGACTATAAAAAATTACAAGATGTTAAGAAAAAGCAGCAAGTGCAAAAATGATGGTGGTATGCAACATAATTCATACAGCAAGCTTAAAGTTGCTGTAAATTCCTTTACAAAAGTAAAAGGGAAAATAAGATGGATGAAAACCATTCAAGACAGGTTAGATGCAAAAAAGACTGTAGGTAAGCTGTAGCTCACCTACTAACAACCAATTAAATATTTCCTGTCTATCTAAGCTTCTGATTACAAAACAAAGGAAAAAGCCTTAGACTGACATTTTCTGAAAATGGCATATCTTTAAAAACTACATAATGATAAGCCTTCTAACTAACTTGGATATTGAAGCCAATGATTCATTATACTTTCATGTTTTTTTTTTTTTTAAAGAAATGCCATATCCTGTCCTGAAAGTGCTTTTATATATACTTTGTTGTAAGTTGAAGGGGGAGAAAGTAAATATAGATTCCCACAAAGATGAAGTGTACACCAGAAGCTTAGAGTCAGATAAATGATCTTGGAAAGATGTGATAAATTTAGTATTATAAAAATCTCCACTTGAGAGTGACAGGAAATTGAAACAAAGTGTATAGAAAAAGTGCAGTCTTTAAAGGTCCATTTATAAATGTCACAGTATCAAGGAAACCTATTTCTAAAGACAGAATTTCAATTCATTTTGGTGTTAGGTGTCAGTGACAAGTGACACAGGTCAATCCTCCGTCAATGACAAAATGCAAAAGAATGGCAAATATTTATAAATATACTAAACTACTCATGGAAGGTCATATAAACAGCAAGTACTTTTTAACTCAGCCCTGAATGGTGTAATTGCTTATTACTCATCCTGACCTTAGAATAGAACTCATCTTTAATAGCGGCAGCAGGACTTACCTGGTATCCTTTCCCTGGGAGCAGTTACTGGATCCCTTTATTAACTCATAGCAAGAACTGCAGGCCGGGTGCAGTGGCTCACGCCTGTAATCCCAGCACTTTGGGAGGCCGAGGTGGGTGGACCACTTGAGGTCAGCAGTTCAAGACCAGCCTGGCTGACATGGTGAAACCCCGTCTCTACTAAAAATATAAAAATTAGCCAGGCATGGTGTCAGGCACCTCTAATTCCAGCTACTTGGGAGACTGAGGCAGAATTGGTTGAACCCGGGAGGTGGAGGTTGCAGTGAGCTGAGATAGTGCCATTGCACTCCAGCCTGGGCAACAAGGGTGAAACTCCATCTCAAAAAAAAAAAAAAAAAAAAAAATTGCGTTTGGCTGACTAGTTGTGGGAAGTGATATATGAGTAATTTGTTAGTAATAGTTGTCCTTTCAAATGGTAAAATTCCATACACTAGATAGATTTTAAAAGATATTCTTCTATGACATGTATTTGAGTACTTCAAATGGCCCCTTTACTTTTAAGGAATAATAATTCTGTCTCTGTTGAAACAAATCAGGACAACTTTAACACGTAACTCTTGTAGAAGCCAAAGAGGAATAATTTCTTTTGATCATAATTTTTTCCCTAGACAATAATATACTTTCAAGAAAAAACAAGTATGTGAATAAAAAAAAGATAAAATTTAGCAAAATCTCACTATCCAGAGATAATTACACTTGACATTTTGGTGAAAATTTTAGTAATTATTTGTACTTAACAGATACCATTCTTATTCTAGTGGACGAGTAAATAGTATATATAGCATGATCCTGATGTTTGTAAAAGGATCATGCTATATATACTATTTGGTAGTCTTCATTTCTTTCTAATAATATACAAGAACTGACTTTTTTCAAAATGTTCTCGTTAGTATAATAGTCAAACATGGTATAGATATGACTATATTTAGTTGCTCAAAAATGGTTCAGCTTTTCATGGCTATTTGGCTACTAAGTGTCTGAAGATAAGTATTATTGATATTAATGCAAGCATGGTTGTATTACTTTTTTGGAAGATAATTTCCTAGTTCAAACTAAAAACTTTTTATTTTTTTTTTTTGAGACAGAGTCTCTCTCTGTCGCACAGGCTGGAGTGCAGTGGCACGACATTCTCCTGCCTCAGCTTCCTGAGTAGCTGGGACTACAGGCGCCCGCCACCACAGCTGGCTAATTTTTTGTATTTTTTTTTTTTTTGAGACAGAGGCTTGCTCTGTCGCCAAGGCTGGAGTGCAGTGGCATGATCTCTGCTCACTGCAAGCTCCGCCTCGCGGGTTCATGCCATTCTCCTGCCTCAGCCTCCCTAGTAGCTGGGACAACAGGTGCCCGCCACCACGCCCGGCTAATTGTTTGTATTTTTAGTAGAGATGGGGTTTCACTGTGTTAGCCAGGATGGTCTCGATCTTCTGACTTCGTGATGCACCCACCTCAGCCTCCCAAAGCTCTCAGATTACAGGCGTGAGCCACCGCGCCCGCCCAAACTAAAAACTTCTTTAAAATAAAGGATAATTTAAAAGTGCACCATGTTTTGTGTGTTATCACAAAGAATATATTTTTTATGGCTTCACAATAATTATTTTATTGTCATAAATACAAACCTGAAAGTAACTAACAAGTAAAAAACACCAAGGTTACTGGCCAAAGTTTACAGAAAGAATACTGTTTCTTTTAGTGCAAAATTATGGTCTTTACTTGTGGAATAGCTATGCTTCAATTCCCATTGAGTTCTTACCATAATTAACAGCAGTAGAATCAAAGGCAAATTTTCTACAAATAAAATATAAAGGGCATCTAGATTAGGAAAGCATAGCATTTTTGGTGAATCCTAGCAAAGTATGAGGAAGGTGAATATCTTTTTAGCACACATATATACATATGTTTAAACACAAAATGTATCCTTACAAATTTGTTAAATATTAAATATGATGCAAAGAGTAAAATGCATCTGACAAAGAAAAGGTTCATTCTACCATATATCGCCATGTGCATGAAATCTTCCACATACTAAATCTCCAAAAATGATTTTTGCTCTATCCACATATTACTTAATTAGTGTGATAATGTTTTAATTAAAATGTAATAAATATTTAAAAGGTAAAAATGTAAAGGAGTACTTTTCACTTCTGGAGGGGCACATGAAATTTAATTTGCACTAGCCCACTTGAGATGGAACACCCGGAACAATGACTTGTTGGTTTTAGCAGATTTACTTGTTCCCTCCTGATTTTCTGGCTAAGGAACAGAAACTTTCTAAAAATAAGCTCATATTAGTTTTGGTATTACAGCTTGACTGTGATTCACACATTCTTAAATGACTTTGTTTTTATTTAAGTCACTGAATAATTAATTTTTAAAGCTTCCTGTTTCTCTTTGTGGACAACTTTTTGACCAGCATGTTCACTGAGCATTAGATGAGACTCTCATTGGATTTTGAAAGATGTAGGGATGGCAATCGGGATTAAATCCCTGTTAGATGCTTTTAGGAGATATGAAAGATTTTAAAATCTTTTTTATACTAACACCCAGACGTTTCATATTGTGGTAGCAGCCTAGAGAGTTTCACCCGGTTTGAATCTGGATGATTTTTATCCAAAATGTAAGACAAAAGAACACTTCTCTTTTACAATAGTGCAGTAAGTAGATTAGGCAAAGATAATCTTGAAGTGCTAAGATCATCCATTTCTTTTCTTGCATGTAAGCTCACGATAGATTTCATAGAGAAAATATGTAACTATTTCATGAAATCAGCCTTTTATTTGTGTATGGTTTTTCTGAGAATATCTGAGATATAGTTTATTCTTTCTGTTTTACTGTAGAAGCAAAGGCTCCTGAAAGATATTACTTCATGCATATGAAATGGATTGGAAACTTCAAGGCAACATTTAAAATGGCTTGCTTCTTTTCATTTAAAATGCAAGGTCTGTTTGTCCTTGTTGACAAGAATTGGTAATTAAAGTCAATTAAGAAGAAATAGAATTTAAAAATAGATTAGGCTTTAAATGCATGATGAGTTAACTTTGTCAAGACAAGCCTAGGTTTTAATATTTTTATTCTGCTAAAGTCACAGCATTCTTATTGTTTTTTCTCATTTATAAAGAGAAATGACAGAGTCTATGTCCCTATATCCCTATCCTTCATTATTAATTTAATGAGCTAGGCTCCAAACTGATCAATTTTTCGTCCTTACCTAAGCATTTGGACCAAATAAACCAAAAGGATCACAACTCTTGTGTGGTATCTCTGCAGCGTCTATCTCCCTATTAACATAAACTTTGTAAATCTATGGTATTTGTTAAGTTCCCTCATATGCAAAATGCTCTGCTATGTGCTATGATGAGATGCAGAGGAATTAGAAAATGCAGGTTTTATACTTTGAGGGAATTATAATCCATGCTTATACAAAACTGCTTTCACAATGCCAGTAATAATGCTGAATTCTGCATGTTTTGGTTTTCCTTTTTTTTGAATGAAAGTGATGTATGCGATTGTTTAAAATAAAATGAAACACACTTAGAGTGAATGAAATTACCCGTCATCTTTCTACTGACTAGTCCTCAGAAAAAATTATCTTCAACCACTTATGTTTTTAATTCTCCTAATGGTTATTTTTATACCTAAATATTATGATTATATTGCTGTTTTGATTTACCAGCTATAAGCATTATTTATTTATAAACTGTAATGGAATATTTGCATATAAATTATTTAACTTTTATTCTCTTTCTATTATTTAACCATTGTTATCAATTCCACTTTTTCTGATTATGATTTGAAATGAAATACTTAAGTTTATTGTCTTAGTGTGCTCAGACTGCCATAACAAAATATGATATTGCCTCTAGCTTAAAGAACAGAAATCTATTTCTTCTAGTTCTGAGGCTGAGAAGTCCAAGGTCAAAGTGCCAGCTGATTCAGGTCCTGGTGATGATTCTCTTCATGGCTTACAGATGGCCACCTGCTTGCTATGTCCTCACATGGTGGAGAGATAGCTACCATATCTCTCTTTTTATAAGAACTCTAATCCCAGCATAAAAGCCCCACACTCCTGACCTCATCTAACCCTAATTACCTCCCAAAGGCCCATCTCCAAATGCCATCATATTGGATATTAGGGCTTCAATATGTGAATTTTGGAGGAACACAATCATTTAGTCAAATTCATGTCCTTTGTGCATGCAAAATACATTCGTTCCATTCCAGCAACATTCAAAGTCTTAACTCATTTCACATCAATTAAAATCTAAGGTCCAAAGTCTAATTTAAATATAATCTAAATCAGGTGAGACTTGAGGTATGATTTGTCATGAATCAAAACTCCTCTCTATCTGTGAACCTGCAAAACCAGACTAGCAAACCTAGCAAGGTAAATGTGCTTAGGCCTTAAAGCTTGAGAATAATCTTTGGCTTAATCCCTCACCTTCCAGACCCACTGGGGTAAGTCTTGTGGTCCCAGCGTTCTGCCAAGTGACAGCCTCATTCCCAAGACTCCAGACATCCCTGACCTCAAGACTCTAGGAAGCCATTTGGGTTTTTGAAACCCAGCTGATGGTCTCACCATTGAACTAATGAGGCAGCTCTGACAATCTCTGAATTGCCCTCAGTGCCATTTATATATATATATATTTATAATATATATATTTATAATATATATATTTATAACATAAATATATATAAATATATATAAAATTTATTTATATATATTTATAATATATATAAATATATATTATAAATATATATGATATATAATATATATTTATATATATTTATATAATATATATTAATATATATCATATACATATACAATATAAATAAATATATATTATATATAATATAAATATATTATATATATTTATATTATATATATAAATATATATAATATATATATTATATATAGTATATATTATATATAATGTATATAAATATATATTATATATAATATATATGTATAAATTTATATATAATATATAAATATACATTATATATAAATATATATAAATTAATATAATTATATATAAATAAATTTATATATAAAGATATATATTTATATATAAATATATATAAATTTATATATAAATATATATAAATTTATATATATTTATATATATAAATTGACAACTAAGTGTGGCATGTATCAATATCTTAGTGTACACTTAATTGACAGAGAATTCTGGGTTTTAAGGTGTTTTTTTGCTAGTGCATAGAAAGCTTTTCTCTACTGTCATCTCACTTCCATCACAGCTGATGGCCAAGTGACTTTGTATTTTAGCAGTATACTATTTTTAAGGTTTATTTTTCTTTACTGTTTGAAAACTTTTTTATATCTACTCTCTGAAAACTTTATTTTTATTTGTGCAATTCAAAAATATCACAACAATATGGTTATATATAATTTAACCATCCTCCTCAGTGATCCTTGGACCCTGTTTTACTTCCTTTTTATTTTCTTAAAATAAGAGAGAACGTGTAACACATGTAGTTATGATATTTTTACCACAATTTATAGAGGAAACACCCAAGTAATCAACGACAAGCTTTGTATAAAGAATATTACAAATACATCGAACAGCTCCCTCTTCCCACTGAAGGTTTTATTGTATTTGTGTTAATAATTTTCTTGTTTCACTTTGAAGTCTTTATTTCATAATGTATAATAGATATAACTATTTTTGAAAATGATATAAATAAGATGGCCGAATAGGAATAGCTCTGGTCTTCAGCTCCCAGCGTGATTGATGCAGAAGATGGGTGATTTCTGCATTTCCAACTGAGGTACCTGGTTCATCTCATTGGGACTGGTTGGACAGAGGGTGCAGCCCATGGAGGGCAAGCTGAAGCAGAGTGGGGCATCGCCTCACCCAGGAAACGCAAGGGGTCGGGGGATTTCCCTTTCCTAGCCAAGGGAAACCGTGACAGGCTGCAGCTGGAAAATTGGGACACTGCCACCCAAATACTGCACTTTTCCAATGGTCTTAGCAAATGGAACACCAGGAGATTATATCCCGTGTCTGGCTCAGCAGGTCCCATGCCCACGGAGCATGTGAAAAGACCAAATCTACGTCTGATTGTTGTACCTGAAAGTGACGGGGAGAATGGAACCAAGCTGGAAAACACTCTGCAGCATATTATCCAGGAGAACTTCTCCAATCTAGCAAGGCAGGCCAACATTCAAATTCAGGAAATACAGAGAACACCACAAAGATACTCCTCGAGAAGAGCAACCCCAAGACACATAATTGTCAGATTCACCAAGGTTGAAATGAAGGAAAAAATGTTAAGGGCAGCCAGAGAGAAAGTTCGGGTTACCCACAAAGGGAAGCCCATCAGACTAACAGCTGATCTCTCGGCAGAAGCTCTACAAGCCAGAAGAGAGTGGGGGCCAATATTCAACATTCTTAAAGAAAAGAATTTTCAGCCCAGAATTTCATATCCCGCCAAACTGAGCTTCATAAGTGAGGGAGAAATAAAATCCTTTACAGACGAGCAAAGGCTGAGAGATTTTGTCACCACCAAGCCTGCCCTACAAGAGCTCCTGAAGAAGCACTAAACATGTAAAGCAACAACCGATACCAGCCACTGCAAAAATATGGCAAATTGTAAAAACCATCGATGCTAGGAAGAAACTGCAACTAATGGGCAAAATAACCAGCTAACATCATAATAACAGGATCAAATTCACACATTACAATATTAACTTTAAATGTAAATGTGTTAAATGCCCCAAATAAAAGACACAGACTGACAAATTGGATAAAAAGTCAAAACCCCGCAGTGTGCTATATTCTCACATGAAGGAAGGAAATGCATCTTGTGTATTTTCCTCTTTTTATAAGGTCATTAATCCCTGGATCTTTTGTCTCTTCCTCTTTTTATCAGGTCATTCATCATATCATAAGAGTTTCACTCTCATGGACTCATCTAAATCTAATTAATACCAAAGGCCCAGTCTCCTAATACCATGCCCTTGGGGTTACAGTTTTAATCTATGAATTTCGGGGTGGAACAAAGTTATTAATTATTTTTATGACCTAAACATTTTATTTTTATCATTTTTTACAAGTATTTTCAATAGAGATACAATTTTTGGTTCACAGGTTTTGTTTTTTCCTCTCAGTGATGGAAGGATCCTACGATACCATCTCCATGATTTCTGATGCATTGTCAATGGATTTTGAAGCTATTGTTTCCATATATTTTAAGTATATTTCTCTCCATGTTTTGAAAATTTTACCTTTAATTTGTAGTTGTCTAACTAAGCTGTGAATAGGCATGTAGTGCTGTTTTTAATCCTCCCAGGTATTTTCTGAACTTCTTCAATCTGTCACTTTATGTTTTTTTTGCAAACGTATGAGTTTTCTGCAATTATTTCTATAAATATTAATTTCCTGCTATATCCTCATTCTCTCTTTTTGCATGACTCTAGTTATGCATATTTTAGAACTTTGATATTACCCACAAATACCTTAGGTTCTGTTAATTTTATATTTCTTTGTATTCTTCAAATTGGATACATTCTTTTGGTCCATATTCGAATTCCTGAAGTCTTAATACGCCATTTCTATTCTGCTCTTCAGCCCCAAAGTAATTTTTAAATCTCTAAAATATAAAATTTGGTTTTGTCTTGTAGTTTCTATTTACATGATGAGATTTCCTGTCTTTTTATTTATTATAAGCAAGTATATGGCATAGGAAAGCAAATATTTCTTTACAGTTTTGTTACTTCTAAAGCTGGGAAAACTCAGGGTTTATCTCTGTTGATTGTCTTTATCTCGAGGTTGAACCACATTTACATTCATCCTAGACGATTAAATGTTATGCTGCTGTGACATCGGATTTGGTTTTTGTTTGTTGTTTTTAGAAGTAATTAACTTCATTGTCCTCAGACTGCAAGCTGTCTCTGAGATGATGAGTCAATTATCATTGAAGATTTTTATCCTTAGCTGGAATCTGTCTCACCCTGACATTTTTCTGGGATGCCCAAGGGATTGGGGTAGCTATTTACAGAATTTCTTTCTCCCTTGCTTTAGCTGTTGCCCTTTCAGATTTCTCACCTGACTTTCTGACAGCTTTTATTGCCTCAAATTTTGTGTTTTGGTTTTCCAAGCTGGAAAGACTGTTTTCTCTTAGAATTTGAGCCACTGTACATGATACCAGCTTTGAGTTGTCCCCAGGCTAAGAGCTATAAAAACAGAAACCACACCTGAGTAGTACTTTCTTCCGTCTGTTGATTGCCTCTAGAATTTTCCTACTTTTTTTTTTTTTCAGCTCTCAATATCTGGCACTCTAATATGCTATAGGTTCTTATGAAATTTCCTGTCCCAATCATAACATTAGCCATTGTCCAAAGAACCCTCATTCCTTTTATGAAAGAATGACTCTAGATATAGAATACATAAGTGATGATTACAAATGAAGAGTGAATGTAAAAGAGGTTAAGATATATTCCCGGTGTCATTTTAGATAATTGTTATATTTTAGCATTGAATTTAATTTACCCTGACACAAAAGTCAAAACTCATAACCAAAATTTTCTACAGCTTGTAAACATATGTAAAAGATCAGCCTGATTACAAAATGCTTATATCCTACATTGTAACATAGGCTGCATTCATAAAATAATTACTAACATAAAATTTGGCATTTCACTCTTACATTCATATTTATTCCATGTTTTCAACCATTTACCTAAATTACAGTCTTTGAAATAATTTTAAAAGTATGAAAAACAGTATTTGTCAAGGTTTGATAACAGTGCGTAGCTTAATCCTCTTATATTTTCAATTTAATCATTTTTTAAAAATGTTTATGTTACACCTTTTAGCTGTCTATATATTTTCTCCAGCCCTGATGACTCCAGATCATACTTATCCCAACAAGCTCATAATAAAGTACAACCAGCAAATATTAGCAGAATTAAGTGAAGGGTTTAAATACTCATAAATGTGTAACATAATGATAGGTGTTCTATCATTATATAAAAAAATCATGTTTATATTTTCTTTCTAATATGGTTACCAGTTAACTAATTCAATTATGTTACCTTTATTAAGCAACTATTTTGTGGTAGGAACTTTCATTATAGATATGAAAAAGATTATGACCCTCCCCTTGAGAATCCAAGGACAGAAATGAGCTGGTAATTATAAAAGCAATGGATGACTGTTTAAATGAACAGGTGAAAGAAACTGTATTAGTTTTCTAGGTCTGCTGTAACAAACTATCACAAACTCTCTGGCTTAAAACAATAGAAATTTATTCTCTCAAATTCTTGAGGTCAGAAAAAAGTGTGAAATCTAAGTGTCAGTTGAGCCATGCTCTCTCTGAGGGGTCTGGGGGAGACTTGGTTCCTGTTTCTTTCTTTCAGCTCTTGGTGTTGCCAGCAATCCTTGCTGTTCCTTGGCTTATTGATACACAGCTTCAATCTCTGCTTCTGTGTCCCCTTGGTTCTTCTTGTCTCTCTGTCACTGTCTATTAGAGAGGATAAAATAATGGAAGAAAGCTAAGGTTGTTGGTAAGGTATCAAATCAATAATTATTTATTGAGCACCTATTATATGCTTGTGCAAGTTATACGGAATTTTACATTTAAAAAACCTATTCTTCATATTTTACAAAATAGACAAATGTCCTTTTGCTTTTCCAGTAAGGACACCAGTTATATTAAACTGGAACCAACCCAAATCCAGAATTACTTCGTCTTAAATTGATTACATCTGCAAGGACTCTATTTCTAAGTCAGGTCATACTTACAGATACTCAGGGTTAGAATTCACTATATCATTTTGGAGAAACACAATTCAACCTGCAACTGGGTGTTTGTGAGGATAGAAATAGAATGATCAACTGACACTAACTACAATACCTGAAAATTTGCCCCACATAAGGATTCATTTGAGATAGATCTGAATAATCAGTTCTTAAGTTCTTATTGTTAATATTAGCAATTGTATTTGTCTGTCCTCATGCTGCTAAAAAAGACATACCCAAGACTGGGATGGTGAGAAGCTTAATTAACTCACAGTTCCACAAGGCTGTGGAGGCCTCATAATCATGGCAGAAGGTGAAGGAGGAGCAAAGGCACTTCTTAACATGGTGGCAGGCAAGACCGCATGTGCAGGGGAGCTCTCCTTTGTAAAACCGTCCAATCTCATGAGACTTATTCACTATCAAAAGAACAGCATGGGGAAGACCTGCCCCCATGATTCAATTACCTCCCACCAGGTCCCTCCCCTGACATGTGGGAATTATGGGAGCTATAATTCAAAGAGATTTTGGAGGGGACACAGCCAAAGCATATCAGCAATGGTCATAATTATATTAATTACTATTAAGAAACAAATGACTGTAATAAAATAATGAGATTTAAAAGATCATAAAATATATTTTAACATTAAATATTATGTAAAACCTAAAAAATTGCTAGATTTCACTGCAATTAAAAAATATCTTTAGATGGAATGCAATCCAAATATGTAAAACGAATTTTAATGCAGTTGCTTATTGGATGCCTTTTGATGCCTTGGAAAACAAATAACATTTCAAACATAAAGTGATAATTTTAAAAGTTGAAGTGATTCACTTTAGAAAGAAACTGGAAAAGAATTACTAGCAAAGTATTCTTTTAAAGAAGTTTATTTTTTTCCAGAAGGACAACCCCTGAAGTAGAGCTAAAAATAGAGATATTCCTACAGTAATCACAGTAGAAGATTAAGGAGCTAAAAATAGAGATATTCCTACCGTAATTACAGTAAAAGATTAAGTATAGATCCCTACAATAAATTAATAAAATTTGACATAAGCGTTTTCCATGATAATCATAATACCTCAAAATATTTATTATTACACATAGAAATAATTAAGAAAATTCTGTATTATTAGAGAAAGCAGCTTTACTTTCACAGGTCATAATTGAATGTAACACTTCTTAATTTAGGCAAAAACATTTTTCCACCTAAAGCAACACTTACATTTTTAAAGAAAATAATTGTGATTTCATTGTTCTTATTTTCATCCATACTTTTGAAACGCATAGGATTTTATCTGCCAAATTTTCAACAGCCACAGTAGATTTTGTGTTTTAAAATCTATGTTGAGCATATGCTCAGAAAAAATTGTAATTTATCATTCTGAAACTATGAATTGGAAACAGTATCCATTTGATACTATTTTGATTCTGATTCTGAAGCTGTATCAATTTGAGGGAGGGGTGGGTGTTTCATTAGCCTATTTTATTTCAATATTACTCATTTGAAATAACTGTTTTAGATATACAGATATGCATGAATACCATTATGTCTAATCTAAAGAATTATATAGAAATTGGTTATTATTATAACTGAAGAAATCCATTAAGTGGTTTATGGCTTATATAGCCGTATTCTCTTAAGGTTGAACGACATATCCCAGACTCTGATATTATATTAGAAGCCTAGAGAATTTATACAATAATGAGATTTCTTTGAGTCTAAGACAAAATCACATAATATGGTACAAATATTAAGTAATCTATGTAGGTAAATATCCAATGAACTGAAGATTTTGAAAGAAATAGCACAAAAGTACTAAAAGTACATTTGATAAATCTTCTTAACTCTATCCTTAAGTCCTTATGCTGAAACTTTGTCCTAATCATCAAATATTATCTTAAAAATAAGTATAATTATTTTAATATCATTTCAGCATGAAAATTTTTAATGTATCTTTCTTTATAAGTAAAAATGGAAGTAATTCATTCTTAATGGTTCACTCAGTTTCAAATCAGTATTTTAACCTTTCTCACACTATAAAAATAATTTGTCTATTAAACATACAAGTATAACATATAAAGATGCCTGGATTATAAAGTTCATCACTTTGGTATTAGTAGTAGTAGTTACTTCATGTAAAAGCAGTTTAACTTTTCTAAGACAATGTACCTATGAGTTAGGATTTAAAATTCATATTTATCCCTATTATGTGTTACTCAATTCATTGCTCAATGATTTTTTAAAAGTCTGATGATGCAATAACATAATTTTTGTTTTTATTTATTTATTTTTTCTGTGACAGAGCCTCTCTCTGTCACTCACCTGGAGTGCAGTGGCACAATCTCGGCTCACTGCAACCTCCGCCTCCTGGATTCAAGCAACTCTTCTGCCTCAGCCTCCCGAGTAGCTGGGATTACAGGTATGCACCACCATACCTGGCTAATTTCTTGTATTTGTAGTAGAGACAGGATTTCACCATGTTGGCCAGGCTAGTCTGGAACTACTGACCTCAGGTGATCTGCCCCCCTTGACCTCCCAAAGTGCTGGGATTACAGGCATAAGCCAACGCAACTGGCTTAATATAACTCATATTATGATTCATTATACTGTTACCAAAAGTAAGGATAGGTTTAATAGCAAATGTGTAATCTAGATAAAATCATTAAGAATGAGAATGACTGTCTTATCACAGATCTTTGAGGAAAAATGACCTTATTTTAATAACATGTTGGAATGTTTAACACAAGAAATATTTTAATGACATTTTTACAAGAGTTGGGGTGAATAACGGTGATATAGGTCACAGTCCTTTGTTCTTACAAGTAATATTCTTGCCATGTCACCTTCCTTGAAAGCTGATTCTAGTCTATGTGACTAGGAATCATTGACTGTCATTGAATTTCTCTTCTGTGTATTTTTTTGGTTATGTGTGGCATGTTTGAACTAGAACTTTATAAAAAAGTACTACCATATGGCAGAGAATCCAGGAAATGAGAATTCAGTGAGATAGAAACAACAAAGCAGATACCTTCCAAAATAAATTATGTGGCTATCTGAGATAAAAGGGGGAAAAGGTTCAACTGACAAGCTGATGTTGAATTAATTGATGTGTTTCATGAAAAATTTAAACAAACTAGCATGTTCTGTTCTCATTCTGTAAGGAGAGCTGCTAATTTGTCTTTATCCCACTGATTGTGAGGATACAATGAAGTTTAAGCAGAAATTTGTATGTATAATAATTGTAACCAGAATGAAAGGCTACATTACTGCAGAGGGTTTCCTGTGTGGAATATATAAAAATGTCAATAGCATGCCTAACTAGGCACATAATTGCAGAGCACATAACTAAAATTTTCAAGTAATGTTTAATCACACAGATCCAAACCCTGACCCCTAAAAGGGGAGGAAATTCAAAAGAAAAAAAAAAGTAAGAAAGATTTATTAGTCAGGGTTTTCCAGAGGGACAGAACTAATAGGATGGATGTATATATAAAGGGGAGTTTATTAAAGAGTGTTGACTCACAGGGTCACAAGGTGAGGTCCCACAATAGGTTGTCTGCAAGCTAAGGAGCAAGGAAGCCAGTTCGAGTCTCAAAACCTCAAAAGTAGAGAAGACGACAGTGCAGCCTTCAGTCTATGGTCAAAGGTCCAAAGAACCTGGAGTCCGACGTTCCAGGGCAGGAAGCATCCAGCACAGGAGAAAGATGGAGGCCAGAAGACTCAGCCAGTCCAGTCCTTCCCCACTCCTCTGCCTGCCTTTATCCTAGCCGCACTGGCAGCTGATTCGATGGTGCCCACCCAGACTGAGGGTGAGCCTGCCTCGCCCAGTCTACTGGCTTAAATGATAGCACCAATGTTGGAGTTTTGGGGGAACTCCAAATCACATATTTCTCTTCCATATTTTCTGTCTCACCTTCTGGCAGTCTCACGAAGGTTCAAGGAGAAAAGAGCTGTTTGTAGCACAAGAAAGGGCAGCCCTACTTACACCCCATCTAGCCCTGGTTTTCATCGCACCTTAGGATTCATGGTTATGTATGTAGCAATATTTAGGGCCAGGCTCATGAAGCAATAGTGTCATTTACCACTGCCCACATGGCCTACCATTGTGGGATGAGGATCAGAAAGTTCAGTCATCAGAAACCCATTCCTTTACATGCACACACACATGCTCACAGACACAAATTCTCCCCCATGGATTACATATAGTCCCTGGAACTATGCATTGGGACAATATTCCTTTTTTCCTGACAAAACTCAAAACGTCTCTGGAGAAGAAAACATGCCAAATCATCTCATTAAACCAAGTCCAATCACTTAGACTTCATTGTCGAAGTGATTAGGAAATTTCTTCCTGGAAGCTATTATAGCAGCTGTGAAATTAGAGCTAAAAAGATGACACTAATATAAAGGCATAAAGTTAGAGAGGATAAAATAACTGAAGAAAGCTGAGGTTGCTTATTGATTATCAAATCAATAATTATTTATTGAGCCCCTATTTTATGCTTGTGCAAGGTATACAGAATTTTATATTTAAAAAACCCATCCTTTATATTTTACAAAATGGACAAATGAGGAACATTTCCTAATTTGCTAAGGCGGGCTAGCAAACCAAATTTTAACAAATTAAAAAATTGACAAACATAAGAATATAAAGTTAAGGTTGATATATCTATAGATGCAAAAATATTAATCAACAGTAAAAATATATGAAAAGGAAAAAGAGAAATTAAAGAAAGGAAGGGAGAAAAGAAAGGAAAGAATGGAAGGAAAGACTGGAAGGAAAGAA
Source organism: Symphalangus syndactylus (assembly GCF_028878055.3). Classification (NCBI taxonomy): domain Eukaryota; kingdom Metazoa; phylum Chordata; class Mammalia; order Primates; family Hylobatidae; genus Symphalangus; species Symphalangus syndactylus. The sequence goes on along the minus strand of NC_072426.2, from coordinate 152,863,813 downwards.
AAGACTGATGTCGAGAGCTGTAAGCACGGGGTTATCCTGCTGCTGGTATTTGAAACCTAACAACTTCATCTGGCATAGCTGCAGGGCTGTGCAGATAACAGCAAATCTCCATTGGAAGGCTATCATAGAGTCCCTTCATTGAACTGAACCAGCCATTCTTTAACCCCTGAAAATGCTTCCTCATACTTTTCAAGTCCTGTCTGCAGGTCTCGTCCCAGAAACATCACTTACTTTCATGATAGAAGATGGGGACCCTCCTTCCATAATCCACGATACTGTATGGGCCTGGTAACTTGGACTGGTAGCTACGTTCATAAAACCAATCGCTTTATCTTGGTAAAAAGAAAGGACAAAAGAGGAAAGCAGGAAAAAGATGAAGAGAGGTTGAGAAGAACAACTTACAGAAAAGCAAATGATCAAAATAATCTGAAATTGAAAAGTGCTAATTCTCCCCCGCCTCTGGGTCTCCAGAAAACAAAACAAAACAAAACTGACATCATACATTCTGCCCTTCCTAAAAGACAATTTTAAGTCACAAAACCTTGGTCTAGTTTTTTAATATTTGAGTGATATAGCAGAAAATATATCCCAAATAATTAATTACAGAAATAGATTTACCATAAAGCTTACAATTGCATAAGTTCAGTAACTTTCACCTCCAAAAGAGGCCCTTTCGTAAGTCCAGTGAAGCATTCTCACGATGTGCTCACTTGGCCACGTGTTTAAAGGAAAGATATTTTAATCAAAATCTATTATGAGTGTTATTTCTTTCTACTCCGTCTTCCCTTCCTCCAAGAGAGCTTTGGAATGGCATGACGGCAATGTTAGGATTTGTCTAAGAGGAAATTGCATTGAGAACAAATTTAGTCTGGGGTTATTGGGATATCCATGGGGTCCAAGATCACTCCAGTGTGTAATTTAGTTCCTAGCAGTTATCAGAGCCAGAGAGAGGAATGGTTTTCCAAAGCACTCCTATCCCCACTATGCTGACTTGCAAGCCTCCATATTACTATATAATCATGTGGCATCCAGAATTCCAAGTTTGAGGATGAAAGACAAGCCTATGTTTGAAATATTCAATGTAAGAAGACAGTGTGTGGAAAACACCACCAATTATCAACCACCTGAAATTGAAAACAGAGTCAAAAGGACAATATTCTCATGTCAGAAATATGTATAATAATGCAAGATTTATACAGTAAATGGACCATACACCTTTAAGGTGTATCATCATTGCAGGACTTTTCCTTAGTTCAGCTAAAGACAGGGTCCTTGTTCGTTCCACAGCCATGAAAATGTAGGTTCGCAGATGGTTTGAAGGGTGAGCGAAGCAGGGTTTTATTGGGCGAAAAGGGGAAACAGGGAAAACAGACTCTTGCAAGGCCAGAGTCCCTGCTAGAGAGCTTCCTACCCTGCAGTTGGAATCCCAGTTTCCACACAGGAAGAGGAGGGGCCAGGCCTCTCCCTGCTGCAAACATCAGGAACTTCTTGAGGCTTCACCTTAGTTGGCAGGCTGGTTGGAGTTTCTCCAGGGACCCCCCCTCCTACCTAGCTGTCTCATCATGTCAATAAAATCTACCAAAATCCCACATTTAAAGACTCAGACTGATAGAAATAAGTACATTTGTGTGTGAAATCACATGTTTTATGTGCCCCAGCTATCATTTAAAAAAAGGAACACATTTTAATACACTATACACGAAGAAAGAGTAAATTAATTTTGTTTTCTCTCCATAGAAAAATACAAAATTGTCATTTGCGGAGGCAATTAAAGAGTACACAAAATGTAGGGGAGAAATGTGTTAAGCAGTGTGTCAGGCAGGCAGTAGATATGCTATTTTTCTGTATTTTGTGTTGTTTGGTGGTTGTCAGCTTTTGAAACTGTTTAAGTTGCGGGCATTTCTTTTATCTTTCTAAATAGCCATTTTAATAAATAAAAAAATAGACCATTTATCAATGTACATTTATTAAAAATCTACTCTATGAGAAGATTTACTAAGGAGGTAAATTGCAGCACTCAGTAAGAAAAAAAAAAAAAACAGTCCTGTCTTCTTTATAATAGAAGATAAAGCAAACATAGAGTAACTGATGAAGCAGGACTTTTAAATTTTATCTATGTATTTGTTTTGAGACAGAATCTCAGTCTGTCACCCAGGCTGGAGTGCAGTGGTGCAATCTCGTCTCACTACAACCTCTGCCTCCCAGGTTCAAGCGATTTTCCTGCCTCAGCCTCCCAAGTAGCTGGGACTACAGGCGTGTGCCACCATGCCCAGCTAATTTTTTTTGTATTTTTAGTGGAGACGGGGTTTCACCATGTTGGCCAGGCTGATCTCAAACTCCTGACCTCAGGTCATCCTCCTGTCTTGGCCTCCCAAAGTGCTGGGATTACAGGCATGAGCCACTGGGCCCAGCCAAAGCAGGACTTTAGTATAGTTCTACAAAAAGGGGAGATTCGGGGTGCTCTGTACTCATGTAACAGAATATTGGCTAAGAACAGGTAGGGGAGGATGGCAAGGGGGGAGTTGCTTAAGGAAGTGAATTGTTGTTGTGTTTGCAGCATGAGCGGGCGCTATGTCAGAAATGCCCAGCGCAGGTGAGAGGGAGTCTAGGTAGAGGGGTAGTTCATGCTCTGGCTCTGAAGCCGGAAAGACCATGGAATGATGCACAGAGTAGTAACAGGTGGCACATGGCAGATGATGAGCGCCGCTAGGGGGTGGTCACTGGCGCATCGCACAGGACCTGCGGGCTAAGGCATTATTTTGTCTTTTGTGATCAGAACAAAGTGATCGGTTAGAAATATAGTCCTAACTGGTCAGTAACGCCTGCGGAGAGCGGAGCAGGTCCTGCAATAACAGCCTTGTCTTCCACGTTGTTTCCTTATTACATGGATGACGAAAACAGTTGCTTCCGACGCAGGACAGTCGAGCCTGTGGGGTTCTTGGCTTCTCTCAGGAAGGCATTCAAGGGCCAGCAGGTGATGTTAAAAAGCAACTCTTATTGAAGCACAGTGTACAGCAGCAGCGGAGGTACTGCCCCAGCAGAGTGGGGCTACCCCATAGGCAGTGTGCCCAGAACAGCAGCAGCAGCTCAGAGGCAGTTTTGAAATCATAATTATACTCATTTTTAGTTACATGCAAATGAAGGGGTGGATTATGCAGAAATTTCTAGGAAAAGGGTGGTAACTTCTGACTCGTTGCGTTGTTGCCATGGAAAGGGGCAGTGACTTCCAGACGTTGCTACGGCAGAGGTAAACTGACAATGGCACACTGGTGGGTGTGTCTTATGAGGAGGTGCTTCTGCCCTGTCCCTGTTTTAACTAGTCCTCCATTTGGTCTGGTGTCCAAGCCTTGTCTCTGAAGTCGAGCCCTACCGCCTGTCTCATTCCTGTCTGAGCCCTTTTCTGTGTGGAGTCCGTATGTTCTCTCTGCCTAGGTTTTCCCTGAGCACTAAGGTTTCCACCCATATCCCAAAGCTGTGCCCATTAAGTTCACTAGCAGTTCCCCATGTCCCAGTGTGGGTATGAGTGGTGTGGGCGAATGTGGGTGAGTGAGGGTGAGTGTGGGTGTGAGTGAGGGTGAGTGTGGGTGTGAGTGTGGGTGAGGGTGAGTGTGGGTGAGGGTGAATGAGGGTGTGAGGGTGTGAGTGTGGATATGGGTGTGAGTGAAGATGAGTGTGGGTGAATTTGATTGTGAGGATGTGAGGGGGTGTGAGTGAGGGTGAGTGTGGGTGTGAGTGTGGGTGTGAGTGTGGGTGAGGGTGAATGAGGGTGTGAGGGTGTGAGTGTGGGTATGAGTGTGAGTGAGTGAAGATGAGTGTGGGTGAATTTGATTGTGAGGATGTGAGGGGGTGTGAGTGAGGGTGAGTGTGTGTGTGAGAGTGAATGAGTGTAAGTCTGGATGAGTGTAGGTGAGTGAAGGTGGATGAATGTGAGTGTGGTTGAGTGTGATTGTGGGTGTGAGTGAAGGTGTGTGTGGGTGTAAGTGTGGGTGTGACTGAGTGTGGATGAGTATAGTTGAGTGTGAGTATGGCTGAGTGTGAGTGTGGGTGAGTGTGAATGAGGGTGTGAGGGTGTGAGTGTGGGTATGAGTGTGAGTGAGTGAATGAAGATGAGTGTGGGTGAATTTGATTGTGAGGATGTGAGGGGGTGTGAGTGAGGGTGAGTGTGTGTGTGAGAGTGAATGTAAGTGAGTGTGAGTGAATGTGGATGAATGAGTGTGGTCGAGTGTGAGTGTTTGTGAGTGAATGTGAGTCACCCTGCGATGGGAGGGTGTCTGGCTAGGGTGGTCCTGCCTAGCTCCTTGAGCTGTCAGGACAGGCTGCGGCCACCTGCAACCCTGAACTGAAATAAGCAGGTTGAAAAATGAGTGAATGAAAAAACACAAATTATTGCAAACTAGAAATTCACCAAGTAGACAACAATCATACAGATGCGTGGCAGTAAACAGTGCGGTAGGAAGGCACTCAGTGAGCTCACCCTCTTTGTGATTGCTTTTGAACTTTGTGGTGAGTGGAGATTGCTCCTTACAAGTTTTGCTTCACAAACATGTATTCCTTGATTAAACATGTATTCTTTGATTAAATTCCATTATGACCACAGTCACTCACCAAGTTAGTAAATAATTATCTTACTTGTTTTGATTAATTTTTCTTAAATGTATGTATAGCTTACATTTATTCCAATTTTTACTAATAGAAATGTTTGGGTCTTTATGTAGAATTTGGTGACACTTTTGTGACCAGAAATACGTGTACAAACAGAACTCTTGTTTATATTATTTAGCCTATAAGAAAATTGGTTTTATTACATGTTGTTTCACTCACAGTAGCAGTTTCCAAGAACTTACGGATGATGTGAAGTGAGGACTTACTGTACTGTACGGGATGAAAGGATATTGTGGAAACCAGTAAAAAGTAACAGCAGCTGTAATAGTAGCTATAACCAGGATGGTGGCAGAGACATAAAAACAAAGAAAGCCTATTCTAGGTGGAGGAAAAATATGAAAATATGAAAACAAGAAAACAGAGGTGCAAAAATATAGAATGTATAAGACTTAGAGTAATCCTGTGTGGCCAGGGCATATGGTAAGTCTTTAAAGAAAAAGGACAGAAAATGAAATTGAAGAGATAGGTCACCTCCTTCAAGTCTTTGCTCAGGTCCTCTTCAATATAATTTTTAAAAAACTTGTGCTCCTTTAATACTCTGTAACATGAGTTCTGTCTTGTTCAGTCATGTTTTCTCTCAGAAGAATGCTAAGAATCTAGAAAAAAGTCAGTGTTTGCTAAATTAATAAATAATACGTACTGTGAGCACTATTTGTTTGAAACAAACAAAAACAGCAATTTTGTAAGAACTGTGTTTGAATAGTTAATTCTGGAGACAAGAGGACCCTTTTGTTGACAATAACTGCACCTTGAAAATCCTCTCCACACATGTCTTAATTTCAAGTTACTGGGAAGGATAAGAATAGCCATATATGTATATATACTATTATTATTATCTTGAATGTTGGCAATATTTCAAAGTAAGAACTCACAGATGGTACTTTGCAGTGAATTTGAAAAGACAAAATTTCTACTTAAGAACCATTATCGAAATTTCTAAAATGAGAGCTATCTTAGTCCAGTTGGGCTGCTATAACAAAATATCTTTTTCTTTTTTTTTTTTTTTTTTTTGGAATGGAGTCTGGCTCTGTTGCCCAGGCTGGAATAGAGTGGCACGATCTCTGCTCACTGCAAGCTCCCCATCCTGGGTTCACACCATTGTCCTGCCTCAGCCTCCCGAGTAGCTGGGACTACAGGCGTCCGCCACCACCCCCGGCTAATTTTTTGTATTTTTAGTAGAGACAGGGTTTCACTGTGTTAGCCAGGATGGTATCCATCTCCTGACCAAGTGATCCTCCCGCCTAGGCCTCCCAAAGTGCTGGGATTACAGGCATGAGCCACCGCACCCAGCCAACAAAATGTCTTAGGCTAGGCAATTTATAAATGAGAAAGATTTCTTGCTCATCATTCTGGAGACTGGGAAGCCCAAGATCAAGGTACCAGCAGGTTCCATGTCTGCAGAAACCTCTCTCCTTCATAGATGGCACCTTCTTGCTGTGTGCTCACATGATGGGAGGGTGAACAAGCTCCCTCAGGCCTCCTTTATAAGGTCAAGAATTCCATTCATGAGGATGGAGCCCTCATGATCTAATCACCTACCAAAGCTCCTATCTCTTAATACTACTAAATTGGGTATTAGGTTGCAATATATGAATTTTGGGCAGAAAAAAATAACCATACTGTAGTGTTCCACCCCTGTCCACTGAAAATCCACATCCTTCTCATATGGAAAATACATTCATTCCATCCCAAAAACACCCAAAATCTTAACTAGTCCCAGCATCAACTTTAAAGCCTAAGTCCAAAGACTTATCTAAATGTTATCTAAATCAGACATCAGTGAGACTCAAGGTTAGATTTATTCTGAGGCAAATTTTTCTCTAGTCGTGAGCCTGTGAGTTGTGAGGTTCCAAAATACAATGGTTGCACAGGCATAGGATAAATCTTCCCATTCCAAAAGGGAGAAATAGGAAAGACGGGAGAAGTGACAAGCTCCAACTGAGTCCAAAATTCAGCAGGGAAAACGACATTAAATCTTAAGTATCCAGAATAATCTTGATAATAGTTTCCATGTCCAGTCTTCTGGACACACTGGGGTTGGGGGTGGGCTCCCAAGGCTCCAGGAAGCCCTGTCTCATAACTTTTCTGGGTGCAGTTCATACCACAGCTCTCACAGGTTGCGGTCATGCTCGCTGGCTTTTCTGGACTGGAACTGAATGTCTGTGGTTCGACCAGCCTGCGATCACAGAGGTGGCCCTGTCTCCATGGCTTTACTAAGCATTGCCCTAGTGGAGGCTCTCTGTGGTGCCTCACCCCTGCAGCAGTTCTCTGCCTGGGCCTTGCGATGCTCTGGGACATCCACTGAGACCATGATGTAGGCAGCCATGCCCCACAACCCTGAATTCTGCTGGCTGGTGGAGATGGCTCACATGGGTACTTCCAAGGTTTACTGCCTGTGCCCCCTGAAGTGGTCGCTGTGGCCTGTGGGCCCACTGGAGCCACACCTGGGACAGCTGAGGATCCCTATACCAAAATTTAGGGAGCAGAGACTTGAGGCAGTGGCGGAACAATGAGCATTGAGATCTGACAAGTGCCTGACACCCCCATTTTGACATAGTTCTGTCCCTCAGGTGCTGGCACTCTGGGTGTTTGATGAGGGTGGCAGCCCTGCTGATCCCTGAGACACTTTTGCAGTCATTTTCTATTGTCTTGATAAATAGCACCTGGCTTCCGCAAATCCATGGCCATGTCCTTATCAGTCACTTTGCTGCACCCCTGTTCTCTCCCAAACAAGTGTCTTTATTCTTCACAACATGACCAGGCTTAGAATACTCCGAATCTTTACATTGTGCTACCCTTTGGACTAGAAATTCTATCTTTAGGTCATTTCTCCCTTCTCACATTTTAGTATAAGTAGTAAACAAAAGGCATGCCACACCCTCCACACTTTGCTATATTTATTCCACCAAATATCCTAAATTCATTGCTCACAAGTTCAGCCTTCCACAAAACACTGGGCCATGACCAAAATTCGGCCAACTTCCTTACCATTTTATCACAAGAATCACCTTTCCTCCAATTTCCAAAACAAAGCATGTTTCTCATTTTTAAATGACTTAATCAGAATGGTCTTTGCCATCCATGTTTCTACCAATATTGTGTTCATAACAATGTATGTAATATCTGTGAAGACTGCGGTTCTCTGCAGCTCTCCTCTTTTTCTGAGCCCTCACCAAAGCAGCCCTTAATGCTCCTGTCACACCAGTGTAGGCTTTTTCTAGCACACACCTGAAAATTCTTCCAGCCTCCACCCATTACCCAGTCCCAAAGCTGCCTCCACATTTTTAGGTATCTGTTACATCAGCACCCCACTTCTCAGTAATAAAGTATTTCTGAGTTCATTCAGGCTGCTATAACAAAATATGACAAAGTGCATAATTCATAAACAACAGAAATTTATTTCTCACAGTTCTGGAGTCTGGGAAGTCCAAGATCAAGGTGCCGACTCATTCAGTGTCTGGTCAGTGCTCCTTCTCTGTGTCATAGATGGTGCCTTTTCGCTGTGTCTCACATGGAAGAAGGACGACAGAACTCCTTCAGGCCTCTTTTATGTGGGTGACGCCCTCATGACCTAATCATCTCCCAAATGTTCTACTTTCTAATAACACTACACTGGGAACTAGTTTGCAATATATATATTTTAGGGGGACATAAACATTTAGAGTATAGCCAGGGCTATTCTGCCTCATTGAAGATTCATGTATTTGATAAATATTAGCTAAGTATCTACATTAGAAAGGCACTGTACCATAGTATTTACATATATTGGTAAACACAGGAGGCACAGTGCCTAATTTCTACATTGAACATCAAAACAAATATGCAAAGTAATGTAAAACAAAACAAGAGCAAACACTTTTTGAAAGCCTTTTGATTGCCATAAAGATAATAAACATTGTTGAGCTAGAGAACAGAGAGCTTCTCTTCATACTAAATGATTGGGAATCTTCTTCAAGGGAAAGAATATTCAAGCTATGAGTGAAAGATAAAAAGGAAGTCTCCCTCAGAGGAGCTCAGAAAATAGGCAAAGGGAACAGAGAGACTCTAAAGCAGGGAAGGGCTTGGCATGCTGAAGGAAAGGGAAGAAAAGGTCATGAATGAAAAGGAAAACAGTTGATCATTATGGTGCTTTTCAGTGTTCAAACACTGTTCTAAGACTTTACTTCTATTCTGTCTGTAAAGCCTTACAACCCCACCATTATTTCGCCCATTTAGAGCTGAGAAAACAGAATTACAGAGAGATGTAATTTGCCCTAGATCACTCATCAAAAGGTCATTCACAATTGGGCAACTGAATACGAGCCAAGATCAATATACAAGGTCTTATAAGAGGCTGCAAATTTGTGTATAGTCAAGGTTACCTAGACCTTGAACTTAAGTATTAACTCTTCATAACTCCTATCAGTGTAGATGTTTTTAAATATAATACCTTCATCATATAACATTGTAAAGTGATATTAAGAGTATCATTTTCTGAAGCAGAAACTTAAAGTAATAATCAAATGTTTTAGTTGTATCCTTACCAATTCTAGAAATGATATTATATTGCTAAGAAAAATTTTAAATAAATATGTATACAGTATTCATGGACTAGATGAGTCAGTAGTATCTAGATTTTAATTATTCCCCAATTGATCCATACATTTACAGTTATCCCAACTAACATCCCTCTCAAAGCTTTTTTAATAAAGTAAATTGACAAGATGATTCTAAAATGTATATGGAAACACCAAAGACCTTGAACACCCCTGAAATTTTAGAAAATAAGAACAAAAATTGAATGCATGTTATTTGAATTTGTGGCTACTATAAATCCAGAATAATCAAAACTGTGGCATTGGCATAGTATCAAAAAGAGATTTAAAATTTATTTATCAAAGTTCTGGAGGCTAGGAATACCAAGATCAAGATGTCAACAGATTCAATGTCTGGTTACGGCTAACTCTCTGCTTCCAAGATGGCACTTTGTGGCTGTGTCCACTAGAGGTGATGAACAGTGTGTTCTCACATGGCAGAAAGGATGGAAGAACAAAAAGAAATAATAGTGTTCCCTTCAACCTCTTTTATAAGAGCAGTAATTTCATTCATGTGAGAGGAGAGCTCATGACTTAATTAATTCCCAAAAGTCCCCACTTCTTAAGACTATCACATTGGATATTAGGTTCCAGCTTATAAATGTTGGAGGAACCCATACATTCAAACTACAGCAGAGGCATCTTTAAAAAATACTTAGGTGAGCATTAGCCAACAGAAAACACTCATAACCTAGGTATGTGACAAAGGGCTCACATAAAAAATGTACATATATCTCCTACGAGAAATAAGAAAAGACAAAGTACCTAGACACTTCAAAATGGAGATAGGCAAGTTACCATTACACGGTTAGAAAGTGCTCAAATTATTCATCATTATAGAAATATAAATTAAAACTACTAATGAAATACCACGACACATCCACCAAAATGACTAAAAATAAGAAAAGACTGACAAAACAGTGTTGACAAGTGTGTTAAGCCATTACAACTCATAAACTGTTGGTGGAAATTTGAAATGGTATCATCACTGGAGAAACAGTTTGTCAGTTTCCTATAAACTAAATATTAACTTGCTCCATAATGTAGTGATGACATTCCTAGACATGTACTTAAGAGAAATGAAAAATATGTTCGCAAAAACCTGTACAAGAATATTAATAGCAACTTTATAATAATTTAGAACTGGAAACTACTCCTGTATTCACCGAGAAAACATTAGTGTATTTAACAATTGAACGCTGCCCAGAGATAAAGAAAAATTACTGATGCATGCAACTCTGATTAATACCAAAAAACAATACAATAATAGAAAGAAACCTTACACTGAAGAGCACATGCGATATGATTCCATGCATCTAAACTTTTATGACCATGAAATTAATCTATGTTGGAAAAAAGTCAGGTGCTTGTCTTGAGAGTGGGGTGAGGGGATTTTCTAGAAACACACATAAGGAAATGATTTGAGTTGGTTGTATTGTTTTATATGTTGGTAGAGGTAAGGATTACTAAGGACAGGTATTTTTCAGAACCTAGTGAATAGACAATTAAAAATTGTTTTATTTCGTTTGAGTAAATTATAACAAAATATTGAACCCTGGTTAATGACACGGATGCTGAAGTATTTAGGGGAAGCTTCACTGATGCTTCCAATTTACTTTGAAAGGCATCATAAAGAAGATAGCTTGATGGGTGGATAGAGAAAAAGGTATATCTGTTGAAATGTGATAAAGAATTATAATAGAATGCTGGTAGAAGACCAGGTTTTAAGCACATAGGGATTCAGTGTAAACATTTTTCAAATTTACAGTAAATCTGAAAATTATATTACTATGCTAGAAAATAATTATCTGATTATTTGTATAATCATTAATGTTTTCCAATAATATTTCCTACTATATAACTTACATTTCTTATTTCCATAGCTATACTTCTTTAAATAACAAAAAATGACTACATACATTTTAAATAAAAACAGATTTAATGCTCTAATAGCAATTAAAAATATATAATTAAGTAGTCCTTTCAGTTGATATAACTTGTATATAGGCTCTAATGTATGGCACAAAAAATAATATACTATATATAATTTAGGTGATTAGTTCAAGCCTATGTCTGAAATATCAGTTTTGTGCATTTTACTTGTGTAAATTTGGCACCATTGTCAAATCTACACATAAACATTCTAGCATAAACATCTCTTTTAATTTATGTAACTTAAAATACATGAAAAAGAGAGAAACTACAATTTTGTTGAACTTACTCTTTAACAGGTTTGAGAGCTGTAAAATATAGATATGGCAACAAATACATAAAGCACTGGAATAGAGAGAAAAAGTATTATACATGAAGAAAATAATCTCTCACTTACTACAAAGTGGGAAAATCAGGAAAGGTTAGCTGTTGGTATCTTAGATAAGTGCTTGACATAGCTCATACAACATATTTGAAAAGTAAAATTTAAAAAAAAACTAGAAATTAGATTGCATCAATAAAATAGATGCTGATATTAATTATAACCTCATTTTCTAAACCTTTAAAGTATGTGCATTTCTCTTAAACCACCATAAAGTAGAATAAAAAATAGAAAAAAAACTTCTATTAAACTTCTATTAGTGTATAGAATGAGTCAACATCATAAATAGGTCAGCTTTTATAAGTAAAGTTATAAATGTAATGTCATCACAATAAAAATACCAAAAATGCTTGTGAGGAGCAAGAGCAGTTAATAATGAAGTTCACAGGGGAAGAAGCATGCAAAAGCTGTTAAGAAATCAATGAAAAAGAAAACTATGAGGAATGATTGGCAACCCAGGATGTTTTAATATATAAAAATCTTTATATTAAAACAGTGGAATACGGGCATATAAGTAGGCAGCTGTACAAATCCACAAAGGCTGTCTAGAAATAAACCTACATATGAAATTTGATGTCTGATACAAATAGCATCTAAATATTCAGATCAAAGACAAACTCTAATAAATAGTTCCGGGACAACTAGTTGGCCACTTGAAAAACATGTACTATTAGATTCAAACATCATAATGTGCAAAAGAATAAATTCAAAGTGAAACCAAAATTTAAAAGTAAGCAAACATGGAAACAAACAATAAGGAAAATATTTACAACGACCATAATAAAATATGGATGTATTTCTCTGTAATATGAAAGCAGAAAAAGTTTTGTTTTGTTTTTAGCTATAACTCAGAATTCAGACTTAAAAAACAAAAGGAAAAAGAAAATACAGTTTGGGCATGGTGGCTCATGCCTGTAATCCCAGCACTTTGGGAGGCTGAGGCAGGCGGGTCAGTTGAGGCCAGGAGTTCAAGACCAGCCTGGCCAACATGGTGAAACCCCGTCTTTACGAAAAATATAAAAATTAGCTGGGCATAGTGGTGGGCGCCTTAATCCCAGCTACTGGAGAGGCTAAGGCAGGAGAATCGCTTGAACCTGGGAGGCGGAGGTTGCAGTGAGCTGAGCTCATGCCACTGCACTCCAGCCTGGGCAACAAAGCAAGACTCCATCTCAAAAAAAAAAAATACAATATTGATGAATTTTCCATAAAAAAATTATCAGATAACAAGCACTATAAGTACTGTCAAAAGACAGCTGAAAGTTGGAAAAAAATGAATAGTATATTACAGATAAACAACTAATACCCCTAATATTAAAAAATTTAAAATCTTATAGAAAAATGGGCCAAAAATCACAGACAATTCACAGCAAATATATATGAATGGCTCTTAAACTTAGCAAAATATGTTCAGCTTTACTCAGAATTAGAGAAGTGGAAATTAAAGCTGCCTGGCATGCCATTTATCACCTAAGAGAACGGCAAAAGTTTAAATGAGTATGAGGACACATTCTATTGGAGACGCAGTGGGAAACCAGCACTCAGATGTCTCTGTGGAAAAGCAAATTGATACATCCTTCTTGGCAATATCTAACATATTACATATATTTTACCTTTTTAGCAGCAATTTCAATTCTAGAAATTACCGTTATGGCAGACATTATAAAAAACATATGTACAAAGCGAATCATTACAATACTGTTTATAATCGCAAAAAGTTGAAAAAAAGCTAAATGCCCATATGTAGGACTGAATGAACTCTGACACATCCACACAGTGGAGGATCTTGCAGCTGTAAGGAGACAGGAAAATATGCATATTCGCAGTTCATAACTGTCTGATAAAAGGACCTAGAAGCAAAGACATCCCATTATGAGTAAGGACACCTAGTGTCCATATTTTGGTTTCTAAATATATTTTCCACATAAAAGAAGGAGAGCTTCTTGAAGAAATACCCAATTCTTAATACAATTGATCCAAATCATCTTTTTGTGCTTTTCAAAAAGTAAAGGACTATGCAAAGAATAATGGTGACCATTCAAAGGACATAGGAGCAAACTTTGAGGGATTTCCAGAGGCCAAATCTGAAACAGTGTAAGCATTGGTAATACTAATGATATTTATGGATTATGAGCCGTTGAATAAAATAAGGAACCGTGAATTCAGACATACCTAATTAAATACATGCTTACATAATTAAATGGGACAGTACTGAAAAGTTTTCTTCATGCTAGAATACCAACTAACAAGTGTAAGATGAATGATAAAACTGGAAAATCATCAGGTGACATCATAGTAATGCTAGTTTCCGGCAAAAATTACCTGGATGCTAATACAGTGCATAAAATTTTGACAAGAAATGAGATATTTGACATGGTCTTAAAATAGCTCCCCAGTTTATTACAAATTAATTACAAAGAGAAAGTGGAAAGTTTAAAGTGAAGAAAAGCAAATGATCAGAGTTAACCTCACCTCACCAGTACAGAGAAAAAATAAGCATGATATCCAGGTGCTATAATTTATTGTGAAGGGCACAACAGTAATTTGATGGTATTCCGGCCCAAAATGCATAATGCAATCATTAGAAAATATCATGAAAGCCAAACCAAGGTCATTTAACAAAATAATAAGCCTGTTCCCTTACACGAGAAAAAAAGCCAAAGTCATAAAAGACAAAGAGAGACTGTGGAATTGTTCCATGTTAAAGGACATGAGTGAGGTGTGTGCCACATGTGGTGCTGGTTTAGACCCTGGACCAGGAAAGACATTGTTTTACCGTATTTGTTATAATAAATGTTAGTTGAATAATTGATACAACTTATGTAATGAATGCAGATTTGATAATAGGATTCTACTTATGTGAATTTTCTAATTTTGATAATTGCACTGTAGTTAAACCCCCCACCCCCTGCAAAAAAGTCCTTGCTTTTAGAAAACACTCAATGAAGAATTTAAAAGTAAAGGGACATCACATTAGTAACTTACTTTCAAATATTTCATAACAGTTGCGATATCTCCAACTGAAGGGAAGGATACATGAAAAGTATTTGTACTGTTCTTCCAAATTTACTGTTAAATCCAAAACTATTTCAAAATGGAAACCTTAGAAATATCTATATATAGTATGTATTTCTGTTATACATTATATAAGTACATAATGCAAATAAAATAATATATATTTGATATATTCAATTAATTTTAGATGCTAATTAACCTAGAAAGCACTAAAATCTAAGAATTGTTAAATGGAGGTTTAAGTAAGGTATATCCTATGAAGTGTAAAATATTCCTAACTATAAATTGGTGGAGACACACATTATACATATCTTTGTTTATTTATTATTTTTTAAGATCTCACCTGTGTCATCAGCCCTCTGGGAACACTAGAGTAATTAAATTCTCACCAGTGAAATGTGTAGAATAATTAAACCTGTCAAAATCTCCAATGTGCATTAATCCTGAGGCTATTCAAATAAACAAAACCAGGCAACATAAATGGAGTCACTTTAAGGTCGTTTTTTAGTATTTTGAGTTAAAGAAGAATGACATGTTAAACGATATAAAACATCTAATGTGGAACTTATAAGACTTGGTGAGAAATATTTTCAGAGTAGAAATATTAATGTCACAAATAATGCAGGTTAACAACTATTGTTTCCTGATGGTCATCCTCTAATAATTAGCTTTACCATTCCACATGTTTTTTTTTTTTTTTTTTTTTTTTGAGACGGAGTCTCGCTCTGTTGCCCAGGCTGGAGTGCAGTGGCGCGATCTCGGCTCACTGCAAGCTCCGGCTCCCAGGTTCACGCCATTCTCCTGCCTCAGCCTCCCGAGTAGCTGGGACTACAGGCGCCCGCCAACACACCCGGCTAATTTTTTGTATTTTTAGTAGAGACGGGGTTTCACCGTGTTAGCCAGGATGGTCTCGATCTCCTGACCTCGTGATCCGCCCGCCTCGGCCTCCCAAAGTGCTGGGATTACAGGCTTGAGCCACCGCGCCCGGCCTCCATTCCACATGTTTTGCATAAAGAAACAAAAAAGGCATATTTGGTAGAAGAAAAAGTTGTGAGTAGTGAGTTAATGTTCAGTATTCACAAAAGCTGAGGCTTCTCAACACAAAAGCACTGGGTCCAAAGCACCGTGAAATCTATTTAAGAAATTGTTATAAATTCAGTGTAAAAAGTAAAGACAAAAACCAGTCCTGTCATCTTTTTGCATACAACTTCAATACCAAGAAAATTCTTAGTCTAGATGGCATCATAAGTTCATACCTTTGAGTTTTTCCTCTGCTTCAAATATACAGCAATGATAAGCTGAATAAAAAGGTGCAGCCAAAAAATAAAAAAAATGTACATGGACAATAATAAGCAGAACAGAAACAAACAAAAAAAGATGTGAAATTCGATCTGCTGACTTGATCTGAGAATAGAAGCTTGCAAAGATGGACTGGAGTTTCATCTCCTTGAAGGACAGTGAGTACTTAAATCAACCAATATGACATACACAACAGGAGCCAGACACGCTGCCTGAAGTAAGGATTTATTGGCAAGTCCCTCTGCCCTTGAAAGGAGGCTGAAAAGTGCTGCTACCGAGCTGCTGAGGTGTACCTGTAACCAGAGCTTCTATCAATCTGTTTTCCTAGGAATTCGGGAGGCAGCAGGCTGTGGACTTCATCCAGGCTAGACAGTTCCCTTAATTCTTGCTTCTACAATATTGCCACAGTTAGTAGGAAGACTGCAAATACAGACTGGTTTGGGGACCCTTTGGAGGCATTCAGAGGAAAAACATAAAAAAATCATCACCTAAGCAGAGAGAAAGTTTACTCCATTCAAGTGTGCAAACCAAAATTCTAAAATACGTGAGAAAACCTTCAAAAGTTAGGCAAGGAAATCGGCAATCAGGAGATAACGTCTACTGACACGTAAAGAAAACAGTGAAGTGATTGTAAAAAATGCATGCTTAGAATTTGCAAAATGTAAGTGAAAAACAGCATTTATAAAAAGGAAAAGAAATTATTAAATGAGTAAAAACAGGCAGAAATGAAGCAAGGAAAAATGGATATAAAAATAATTATTAGAAAACCTTGAAATAAAAAATATATCATAAAAAGAGTTGAATGACCTCGATAGAGACAATAAACTCTAAGCCACACATGATGAGAGAAGTAGGGCACTAGTGCATAATTTCAGGAATTCATCCAAGACACAATACAAAAAAAGCATTTTTTTTTAAAAATGTATATAAGGGATTCTATTTGGTCCTGTATGAATCATTTGATCAGTGAATTAATTATCTGTGTTCACCCTTCTTCAGAGCAAACAAACAATCATCTTAATACAAGTGGTAAGTGCCATTCATCATATTTTTGCTGAGGAGTGATCGTCATTAATTAATTAATTAATTTAGAGATAGCATCTCACTCCACCCAGGCTAGAGTGCAGCAGTGTGATCCTAGCTCACTAAAGACTCAAATTCCTAGGCTCAAGTGATCCTCCCACCTCAGCCTCCTGAGAAGCTGAGATTATAGGTGTGTGATACCATGTCCTGCTTTTTTTTTTTCTTTTCTTTTTTTTTTTGGTAGAAATAGGGTCTCCCTATGTTGCCCAGTTTGGTCTCAAGCTCCTGAGCTCAAGCAATCCTTCCGCCTCCATCTTCCAAAGCATTGGGATTACAGGCATGAGCCACTGTACCTAGCCCTTATATTTATTTTGTGAGAAGAAAACTGTGTTGGTATCTAAAGGTAATTTGGGACCTATAGATATGTTCCTGAACACCAAATAGAACAGTGACAATATATTTGGCGCGTAGAAAAGGGAACAACATTTCCATTTTTAATGTGTCAAATTTGAGATTTTTTTCCACACTCACATGGAAAGGTCATATAGGTCTCTCCGTAGATTAACCTAGAGCTTCTAGAGAGGACTTGCAGAAGGAAAGAGAGCAGGGCTAGCCTGGGGTTCCCAGGCACTCAGCTTTTCAAGTTCAAGTACAGAAAGATGATTTAACAAAGGAACTCTAAATCAGTGGCGATCTTAGAATAGGAGAGAAGAAATTATTTAAATGGGGCCTTGGGGCAAAGATGGAAGGGGAGGTTGTGTTTGAAAATTCAGAATGCTGCTGAGCAGCCTTTAAGATATTGAAAGAGAAACGGCCCCTGGATTGAAAACTTGGGGTTATTTTGATCTTGGCTGTAGCAGTGTCATTGGGGTTGTAGTGAGAAGTTGCATTTCAGTGAGTGAAGAGAATAGGCGAAAAATGAGACCAGGAGTTCAGACAATATTCTAGCTGAAGAGGCAAATAATCAACATTGGTTTATAATTATTTGCAATTAAATAAGCTGGATAATTATAGTTAGTGATAGATACTATGAAGGAAATAATAGAGAGTGATCTTGGTGGGGCTAGTTTAAATTTATTACAAACTTTGAACTTTAAAATTAAAGTATAGTTAGGAGGGTTCATTTCTGGAAAAATAATAAGTATAATCCTTTCCTTGTTGGGAGTTTGGGGAAGAGAAAAAAATAAACGTTCTTAAATTTGACAATGATTGTTTTGTTTCTCTCATCTCACTGTTCTTTTGGCTGTGACAGAATCATTACTTCTTGACCACTCAAACGCCTTCAGCCCTTTCAGCTTTCCAATGCCCCCTACTGCACAAAATTACATCTTTGTAATGTTATAGACAAAAAGGAGCCAACTTAAAAAGAAAGTTTAAACTTGCTCTCTTGGTTTTATTAATACTTTAATCTGAGGAAGCAGATCAAAGTGGATTTTTTCTCTTTATGCACCAAGACTTCAGAATAAAAGTTATAAACTTTCCAAATTGTTCTCATATAAAAAAATTATATATATCCGTTAAAAATGTTATGCAAAATTTGACAGAAAAATAACATCCATTAGTAGACATCAAAGGCATCCAAACAGCAAAGGTGTTCCAAATTGCTTTTTAAAAATAATTACTCAACTTTCAAACTAACACTATAAAAATACTAAATGATTTACTCTGAGTAGAGTGCAGTGATGAAGTGATGTCCTAGGCATCAGAAGACTAATCAACGGTGTGTTGTCAGACCAAATGGGATGATGAGGAGAGAGAGGTGTGGTTCAAAGCAGACAGATGGAAAATGCCTGTCAAACACTATTTCAGGTGGTGAAAAATCTCATAAATTCTGGGAACAAACGAGATACTCTTAATGTTAAGGCTGAAACAATTTGAAAAAGTAAAGTAAAGCTAAGCAAGTAGAATATTGACAAGTGTTGCAGCACCTTGTCCTATAATCTCTGCAGATTTCAGTTAAAAAATCATAAGATGGTCTGGGCAGCATGGTTCAGGCCTGTAATCCCTGCACTTTGGGATGCCGAGGTGGGCGGATCACTTGAGATCAGGAATTGGAGACTAGCCTGGCCAACATAGTGAAATCCCATCTCTACTAAAAATACAGAAAATTAGCCGGGCGTGGTGGTGGACACCTGTAATCCCAGCTACTTGGGAGGATAAGGCAGGAGAATCACGTGAACCTGGGAGGCGAAGGTTGCAGTGAGCTGAGATCATGCCACTGCACTCCAGCCTGGGCAACAGAGCAAGACTCTGTCTCAGAAAAAAAAAAAAAAAAATCATTAGATGAGTAGTTTTTATTACCCCAAACTGCTGACTTCTTTTTTTTTCTTTTTTCTTTTTTCTTTTTTTTGAGACGGAGTCTCGCTCTGTCGCCCAAGCAGGAGAGCAGTGGCGCGATCTCAGATCACTGCAAGCTCCGCCTCCCGGGTTCACGCCATTCTCCTGCCTCAGCCTCCTGAGTACCTGGGACTACAGGCACCCGCCACCCGCCCGGCTAAAGTTTTGTATTTTTTTAGTAGGGGCGGGGCTTCACCGTGTTCGCCGGGATGGTCTCTATCTCTTGACCTGGTGATCCGCCCGCCTCGGCCTCCCAAAGTGCGGGAATTACAGGCGTGAGCCACCGCGCCCGGCCTGCTGACTTCTTTTATGGGGATAACTATGTATTAAAATTCACACTTCTGATGTCACAATTGATAAGTAATGTAATTTCATGTGACCATCTCTCTAATTATGTATGTATTAAATATTGTCACTTTGTTTTATTTAGAGGTAAACTAAAACTCAATTTGTATAAAATCATGACATATTTATGAAATTCAACTGAATATTTTGTATATTTTATATCTTCCAATTATGAGTGATAAACACATAACAGAAAAGTGCTCAGAAGTATAGCACACAGCTCAATAAATTATTTCATATTGAACATCCAGACAGACTCCACTGGGAACCCTACTTCATTTATCCAGCTAATCAATACCCTCTCCCTGCTCTTCAAAAGATTTTCATGATAACCACTTAGTTGCTTATGCTTATTATTTTATCAGCTACAAATTCATCCCTAAACACTGTAGTTTGGTGTTGCTTTGTTTTGAAATTTGTATAAATAGATTCATCTGTTCTTTTATGTTAACATCTTATGCCGAATCTTATGTTTGGGAGTTTCTGCTATATTGTTGCTTGTAGTGTGGTTTATTTTCATTGTTAGGTGGTAATTAAGTGTATGAAAATACCACGACTTATTTAAACATACTGCTATGATGGAATCTGGGTTGTTTACAATTTTCAGCTGTTATCGCTTACATGTAAGAAGTATATGTACATACATTTCTATTGGGCATGTATGCAGGAATGGAAATTTCGGTCATAATATGTACACCTTCCCAGTCTTGAAATTTGAATCCACTTAGTGGACTATTGATATCCAAATGAGGTTTTATTTTTTCTCTGATTAATAATGGGATTGAACAAAATACTGACAGAGTGTTAACTTCCAGCTCGTTGAGGGGAGGGAACTTTAGGCTTTTTCTCCAGTGGTGTCTGGAACTACGGTATTAATCTCTAGCCAAGATCAGGGTGAAATATACTAGGTAGTGATTTATACTATGCAGTTCAATATCAGAACCTGCCTAGGGGGACCCTACACCAGTGTGGATAGGATGTTCTGTAAAAACGTGTACATGGATGTTTTGCACCTGGTTTATCTGGTTACACTGTATGGTTTTAGATACATGACTGATGAAATATGAGAGAGACTCAGTAAAATTGTAACCTTGTGGTTAATAATCGTAAGATAAGGCATACACGATGAAATATTCAAAGGACCCAGGTCCTGCACCTGAAAGTCTTAGGCCTTTCTGATGTGTGCCATTACTTATTTTCTTTACTGCGTCTGTTTAGTGAAGCTTTATGTGGACGTACCCTGTATTTTCAACTATCTGATTCCGTGTAATAACTACAATTCACTTTTTATATTTTAATGGTCATTTGGATGAAGTATAATTATTAAAGGCCATTTAAATCTCTATGACTCTCTATTTTGTATGACTTTCTCCATGTTTTCCCATGATTTCTCTAAGTTCCCTATAACTTACAAATAGGATCTCTTTATGGTCATATATATACTGTAAAAATTTCCTTCACTTGATTTCTTATCTTCGTAATGCTGTAGATTCTCAACACTGATAAGATTCCGTCAGATATTCTTCATGTTCATCCTCACTCATTTCTAGAAGTTCCTTATAATTTATAAACATGAGTTATTTATGGTTACATATATGGCAAAAGTCTTCTATTAATGAAAGAATGTAACTAATTTAAATACAGCTGTGGTAGGCAGAATTCTAAGATGACCCCCAAATTTCTGCCCTTTGTTGTCACCAGAGCTAGAACCTAAGAGTGGCCCTTCTCAAAGAGAACCTCATTCCCACAACCACAAGGAACTGAAATATATCAGACCATATGGGGTCAGAAACTCCCAGATGATACTACAGGGCAGCTGACACTTTATTTTTAACGTTAAGAGACCCTAAGCAGAGAACCTAGCTCTGCCATTTCTGGCCTTCTGATCTACAAAACTGAAAGCTAATAAACAGGTGTTGTTTTAAGCCACTAAATTTGTAGCAATTGTTACACAGCAATAAAAAATTAATACATAGTTCTATTGATCAATTGTTCCCTTTGTGATTTTTTTTTGTGTTTTGTCAAAAATGGTCACCTTACATCAAAATCATGAACATTTTATGTCTCTTGGTGTTTTATTAATTTGCTTTCATATTTAAATGTAGCATCAAAATTATCCTCAGATGGCATGGTTTCCTAGGTGGAAAATTCAAACACTTCTATGGATAATTTTTTATAATAAATGAATTTAGTCATGTCATGAGGAATGCCACTTAGAGTAGTTCAAAAATACTTTATAAAAATGTAGTAAAAGATATGCAAGCTGTGTATGCAGAAAAATATAGATCATTATTGAGAAAAATAAATTAAAACAAAGTATAAAGCAGTATAGCTTATCCCATTCCAACATGCATGAACTCTCCTTCTATAGACTTTGCCAATTAATTTCAAGATGCTCTAAAGATTCATTGCAATTCCAGTGAAAATTACAGTCTTGTTGTTGCTATTATCTTTTATTTTATTTTTATATCAATTATGAAATTTACAGGGAATTAAAAATTACCGAGACTCAAACCTGTAATCCCAGCACTTTGAGAGGCCAAGGTTGGTGGATCACTTGAGCCCAGGAGTTCAAGACCAGCCTGGGCAACATGGCGAAACCCCGTCTCTACAAAAAATACAAAAATTAGCCAGGCATGGTGGTGCGCCTGCAGTACCACCTACTAGTGAGGCTGAGGTGGGAGGATCGTTTGAGCCCAGAGATGGAGGGCTCAGTGAGCTGAGATTGCACCACTGCACTCCAGGCTTGGTGACAGAGAGACGCGCTCTAAAAAAAAAAGGTACCAAGTTTAGACCAGATACTCTTAAATAATAAGTTCTACAGGATATGCTGTAACAAATAAATTATAGACAGACTATCAAGAACAGGAAGAGGGTGGGTGTTATAATGGTCCACACTGGCTTCAGGCCACAAGAAGATAAATTGTCTATACAGATTTTTTAAATTATAATAAAAATGAAAAGATATTGGTTACTTTTTATCAACATGAACTGAAATTCTAGACAATGTCAGTGAAAAAGGATTTCTAACTTTCATGACAGTCATTCCTATTTCCCCCTCTTGTTATGCTGGTGAGATTATTAAAAAGTAAATTAAGCAAGACAGTATGGCAGTAACACAAAGGTAGACAAGCTTCCAATAGGATCAAATAGTCCAGAACAGGCACAAATATAACATTGGCTTTGTGACAAAGTTGGCACTCTCTAGTAGTAGAAAAGGACGGTCTTTCCAATAAATGATGCTAGGTACACTATGGGGAAAAATTAAACTTTGACATTTACACCAAGTAAAAAATTAATTGTAGATGGTTGTATGTAAAATTTGTGACGGGTATGTTTACAGTAAACACTTGGTTTTCAATCATATATTTAGCTGTTTAAAAATTTCTTATTTTCATCTTAGTAAGTAAATTATATCCCATACTACATTGCAAATCTTATTTTAAAAATAACTTTGCTACTTAATTTTTGTGGTCTTTGTGTTTTTAGGTGTGTAAGCCACATGCATGTGGTGAACTTGCAAACTTTCCAGTCCTAACCACTCTGAATAAATGATATATTCTGTATTTTGAGAGTTGGACAGTTATTAGCACTTAGAATCTGGGCATATGGATAAGAGAAACCACTGGACAAATAAATGACAGGAAACTTAAAAGCCAAAATGTTTAGGTGAAAATCTCTCTGCTTGTGTACTCATAGAATGATTCTTTTGGGTGAGGTTCAGAGCATCAGATTATGCATTTCTGTGTCAGCCACCTCTTGAAATAACTCCTCCAACGTATTACAAATACTTGTGTGTTAATTTTAGGCTAAGACATATTTTAGGGCTGACATTTAAGTCTTTGGTCTCTCAAATTAAAGCTTTTCAGAGTGAAGAAAAATTTATCATACAACACCAGATGTTTAGTATTATTTAAACTCAACATCTGGATAATGAGACTTTTTTTCTTCTTTACCCAAATGATTTTATGTCATGAGAGCATAATCACTATGTCTTCTGTAAGGGTAGAAGAAGCATCACTCTTTAATAATTGATAAAACCATATTTGATAAACTAATGCACCTATTAAGGCAAAAAAATGGAGCATAGCAAGGTTGATATTTTAAAGAGTCTAGAACACAGAGAATAGAAAGGTACAATATATTTGATGTTATTTGGACTTTAAAAATATTTATGAAGCATTTCAGAAATTTTGCTTTATAATAGAAGTTTATGTTAGCATGAATTAGCTTAACCTTGAATATATTAACAGAATTCTCCTGTGAAAAAATGATTGACAGAATCTATTATGGATTTTGTAGCATTATTAAAATGCCTGATACATAATACGTCTTCAATAAACACTTGCTGAATTAAATCAGAGCTAGATATGACAGAATATCTGGTATAATAGACTATTATAGTGAGTTTTATGAACCCAGGATTTAAATGTAGTTGTGTATCATTTACTTTTCTAAGTAAACACCAAGGCACAACTGACCCTTAGCAACATAAATACTAGTATATCTTCCTCCTCTGTCTATTTGTCCAAGAATTGTTAAGTTATTCAGTCTCAAGAGCTCAGTTCTTCTCCCATGCTCCAAGTAGAGAACAAAATAAAAAATGTCATTCCTTCACAGGTGCTGTTTGCTTATGGTGCTGCTACACAAATCCAAAATTGCATTTGTTTCATTTGATGGATTGTTATTCAGGGCTTCCATAAGTAATTTACTCCCTTAGGTTGATATAATAGTCCCATATACTTGAGCCCCAGCTTTATGTTCTTGATGTCTCCAGCCTACAGTTTCCCTTCTCACGATAAGGTTGGTTCCCTTTGGGGATTTTGCTGTCCTTTCCTTAATGTAGGGCCACCAGACAAGCTTCCCAAACTTTGAATCCCTAAAGAAGCTTTTCTAGAAAACAAAACTAAACTAAAAAGTTTTGTTTCCCAAGGCATCCAATAAAAAATGTATTGCTTTGTCACAAAAAAAGTTTTAATCTTATTCAATTTACAGTCTGTGATTCAAAAACAAAACAAAACAAAAATATAGTCTCCTATTTTGTTAAAATAAGACCTAAATTGTTTTTAAGAAAATGGGACCAATTTTTACAGTGATACGATAATTGTATTAACTTGATGCTTTTTCTCTTCTGTTCAGTGCACACTAAATAAAATGATACAGTTAGCCAAATAATTAAGGATTGTAAGGCAACTGGGACACTTTGAAATAATGTTCAAAATTGCTAATTTGGGCAGATGAAATGATCGTATGTGATTTTTCATTAATTATCTTCATTTCACATGGTCTTCATCAATAAAATTAAACAAAACACTATGGTAACAATATAAATATATCCAGGAAGAAAATCAATACAAAATGTATATAGGTATCTATGCACCATAAGGTTCTTAAGTAGGTTAACTGAAAAGAATTTCTCTAATTTCCGCAAGTCTGTGTCAAAATGTAGAGACATGGATTCCCTCTACCTGGTGAACAGTCATTATGCTACAATTTATATTTCCAGGATATTATGAGTTTTGATTAGGGGGTATAGAACACTTAGAGATCCGGTGGCAAGAGGTACCTTTTAAGTGGAAGTTTCTTTTTATTTTTCAATAAGGATGCTTTTAAGTATCTTTTCATATTCAAGAATGAAAGCACAGTTTTGTGTGTGTGTATCTCCTATTTATTTTTTATATCTTCTTTCCTGACCCAGGTAGATTATGCATATGGAAAATAAAAAGAAATTTAAAATAAGGCAATAAAAACAAGATAATAATAAAGATATTTATTTGACGGTAAATATATATTTCATCTGTACCACTTTTCCTCTAACTTAAGACTATACAATCTCAACATTTTATATATGCTTTGAAGATTGAGTTAAAAATACTTCCATAATTGAGGTAATATTCTTTTTTTTTTTTTTTTTTTTTTTTTGAGATGGAGTCTCACTCTGTCACCCAGGCTGTTGTGCAGTGGCACAGTCTTGGCTCACTGCAACCTCAACCTCCCGGTTCAAGCAATTCTTCTGCCTTGGCCTCCAGAGTAGCTGGGATTACAGGCGTGCACCAACATGCCCAGCTACTTTTTGTATTTTTAGTAGAGGCGAGGTTTCACCATGTTAACCAGGCTGGTCTTGAACTCCCGACCTTAAGGTGATATTCATTTTAAGGTTTTGTTCATGAAGAAATGTAAAACATGAGTTGATTTTCCCCATTATTATATGGTTGTGGCACTCATACACTAAAGCATATGAAGCATCAGCTAAGAGACTAAATTCTGTCATTAGTGTATTATAATAACACCACCTTTCTTCTATTCTTCAAATAGCTTTTTGAAAAAAAAAAGAGAAGATATGAAAATTTTTTTTTGCTGGCTTTTATTTTTTTATTTTTTATTTTATTTTATTATTATTATGCTTTAAGTTTTAGGGTGCATGTGCACAATGTGCAGGTTTGGTACCTGTGTATCCATGTGCCATGTTGGTGTGCTGCACCCATTAAATCGTCATTTAGCATCAGGTATATCTCCTAATGCTGTCCCTCCCCCCTCCCTCCACCCCACAACAGTCCCCGGAGTGTGATGTTCCCCTTCCTGTGTCCATGTGTTCTCATTGTTCAATTCCCACCTATGAGTGAGAACATGTGGTGTTTGGTTTTTTGTCCTTCCGATAGTTTACTGAGAATGATGGTTTCCAGTTTCATCCATGTCCCTACAAAGGACATGAACTCATCATTTTTTATGTCTGCATAGTATTCCATGGTGTATATGTGCCACATTTTCTTAATCCAGTCTATCATTGATGGACATTTGGGTTGGTTCCAAGTCTTTGCTATTGTGAATAGTGCCACAATAAACATACGTGTGCGTGTGTCTTTATAGCAGCATGATTTATAGTCCTTTTGGTATATACTCAGTAATGGGATGGCTGGGTCAAATGGTATTTCTAGTTCTAGATCCCTGAGGAATCGCCACACTGACTTCGACAATGGTTGAACTAGTTTACACTCCCACCAACAGTGTAAAAGTGTTCCTATTTCTCCACATCCTCTCCAGCACCTGTTGTTTCCTGACTTTTTAAATGATTGCCATTCTAACTGGTGTGAGATTGTATCTCATTGTGGTTTTGATTTGCATTCCTCTGATGGCCAGTGATGATGAGCATTTTTTCATGTGTTTTTTGGCTGCATAAATGTCTTCTTTTGAGAAGTGTCTGTTCATGTCCTTTGCCCACTTTTTGATGGGGTTGTTTGTATTTTTCTTGTAAATTTGTTTGAGTTCATTGTAGACTCTGGATATTAGCCCTTTGTCAGATGAGTAGGTTGCGAAAATTTTCTCCCATTTTGTAGGTTGCCTGTTCACTCTGATGGTAGTTTCTTTTGCTGTGCAGAAGCTCTTTAGTTTAATCAGATCCCATTTGTCAATTTTGGCTTTTATTGCCATTGCTTTTGGTGTTTTAGACATGAAGTCCTTGCCCATCCCTATGTCCTGAATAGTATTGCCTAGGTTTTCTTCTAGGGTTTTTATGGTTTTAGGTCTAACATGTAATTCTTTAATCCATCTTGAATTAATTTTTGTATAAGGTGTAAGGAAGGGATCCAGTTTCAGCTTTCTACATATGGCTAGCCGGTTTTCCCAGCACCATTTATTAAATAGGGAATCCTTTTCCTATTGCTTGTTTTTGTCAGGTTTGTCAAAGATCAGATAGCTGTAGATATGCAGCATTATTTCTGAGGGCTCTGTTCTGATCCATTGATCTATGTCTCTGCTGTGGTACCAGTACCATGCTGTTTTGGTTACTGTAGCCTTGTAGTATAGTTTGAAGTCAGGTAGCATGATGCCTCCAGCTTTGTTCTTTTGGCTTAGGATTGACATGGCAATGCGGGCTCTTTTTTGGTTCCATATGAACTTTTAAGTTGTTTTATCCAATTCTGTGAAGAAAGTCATTGGTAGCTTGATGGGGATGGCATTGAATCTATAAATTACCTTCGGCAGCATGGCCATTTTCATGATATTGATTCGAGGCTAGGAAGAAACTGCATCAACTAACGAGCAAAATAACCAGCTAACATCATAATGACAGGATCAAATTCATACATAACAATATTAACTTTAAATGTAAATGGGCTAAATCCTCCAATTAAAAGACACAGACTGGCAAATTGGATAAAGAGTCAAGACCCATCAGTGTACTGTATTCAGGAAACCCATCTCACGTGCAGAGACACACATAGGCTCAGAATAAAGGGATGGAGGAAGATCTACCAAGCAAATGGAAAACTAAAAAAGGCCGGGGTTGCAATCCTAGTCTCTGATAAAATAGACTTTAAACCAACAAAGATCAAAAGAGACAAAGAAGGCCATTACATAATGGTAAAGGGATCAATTCAACAAGAAGAGCTAACTATCCTAAATATATATGCACCCAATACAGGAGCACTCAGATTCATAAAGCAAGTCCTGAGTGACTTACAAAGAGACTTAGACTGCCACACAATAATAATGGGAGACTTTAACACCCCACTGTCAATATTAGACAGATCAATGAGACAGAAAGTTAACAAGGATACCCAGGAATTGAACTCAGCTCTGCACCAAGCTAACCTAATGAACTCTCCACCCCAAATCAACAGAATATACATTTTTTTCAGCACCACACCACACCTATTCCAAAATTGACCACATAGTTGGAAGTAAAGCTCTCCTCAGCAAATGGAAAAGAACAGAAATTATAACAAACTGTCTCTCAGACCACAGTGCAATCAAACTAGAACTCAGGATTAAGAAACTCATTCAAAACCACTCAACTACATGGAAACTGAACAACCTGCTCCTGAATGACTACTGGGTACATAATGAAATGAAGGCAGAAATAAAGATGTTCCTTGAAACCAACGAGAACAAAGACACAACATACCAGAATCTCTGGGACACATTCAAAGCAGTGTGTAGAGGGAAATTTATAGCACTAAATGCCCACAAGAGAAAGCAGGAAAGATCCAAAATTGACACCCTAACATCACAATTAAAAGAACTAGAAAAGCAAGAGCAAACACATTCAAAAGCTAGCAGAAGGCAAGAAATAACTAAAATCAGAGCAGAACTGAAGGAAACTGAGACAGAAAAAACCCTTCAAAAAATTAATGAATCCAGGAGCTGGTGTTTTGAAAAGATCAACAAAATCAATAGACCGCTAGCAAGACTAATAAAGAAGAAAAGAGAGAAGAATCAAATAGATGCAATAAAAAATGATAAAGGTGATATCACCACCGATCCTACAGAAATACAAACTACCATCAGAGAATATTACAAACACCTCTATGCAAATAAACTAGAACATCTAGAAGAAATGGATAAATTCCTTGACACATACACTCTCCCAAGACTAAACCAGGAAGAAGTTGAATCTCTGAATAGACCAATAACAGGCTCTGAAATTGTGGCAATAATCAATAGCTTACCAACCAAAAAGAGTCCAGGACCAGATGGATTCACAGCCGAATTCTACCAGAGGTACAAGGAGGAACTGGTACCATTCCTTCTGAAACTATTCCAATCAATAGAAAAAGAGGGAATCCTCCCTAACTCATTTTATGAGGCCAGCATCATCCTGATACCAAAGCCTGGCAGAGACACAACCAAAAAAGAGAATTTTAGACCAATATCCTTGATGAACACTGATGCAAAAGTCCTCAATAAAATACTGGCAAACGGAATCCAGCAGCACATCAAAAAGCTTATCCACCATGATCAAGTGGGCTTCATCCCTGGGAGGCAAGGCTGGTTCAACATACACAAATCAGTAAATGTAATCCAGCATATAAACAGAACCAAAGACAAAAACCACATGATTATCTCAATAGATGCAGAAAAGGCCTTTGACAAAATTCAACAACCCTTCATGCTAAAAACTCTCAATAAATTAGGTATTGATGGGACGTATCTCAAAATAATAAGAGCTATCTATGACAAACCCACAGCCAATATCATACTGAATGGACAAAAACTGGAAGCATTCCCTTTGAAAACTGGCACAAGACAGGGATGCCCTCTCTCACCACTCCTATTCAACATAGTGTTGGAAGTTCTGGCCAGGGAAATCAGGCAAGAGAAAGAAATAAAGGGTATTCAATTAGGAAAAGAGGAAGTCAAATTGTCCCTGTTTGCAGATGACATGATTGTATATCTAGAAAACCCCATTGTCTCAGTCCAAAATCTCCTTAAGCTGATAAGCAAGTTCAGCAAAGTCTCAGAATACAAAATCATTGTACAAAAATCACAAGCATTGTTATACACCAGTAACAGACAAACAGAGAGCCAAATCATGAGTGAACTCCCATTCGCAATTGCCTCAAAGAGAATAAAATACCTAGGAATCCAACTTACAAGGGATGTGAGGGACCTCTTCAAGGAGAACTACAAACCACTGCTCAATGAAATAAAAGAGGATACAAACAAATGGAAGAACATTCCGTGCTCATGGGTTGGATGAAACTCTTGATAACTTGATTTACACATGGCAAATAATGTATTGGGTATAATTGTAAATTATGTTATGCTCACATTTAAAGTACAAGTATTCTAAATTAACAGTGTTGACAGTCAGCTCTTAGTTCCTTAAACATTAGAAAGTTCAGAAATAACCAAAGTCAATCCCAAATCTATTAAATATGCTGCATCAAGTCCTTATTTCTTGCTTAAATTCCAAAAAAATTGTTTTACTTATTTTTCACTGAAATAAAATTGAATTGTCTAACTAATTTGTTTAATTGTATCTACTGACACATATAACCACTTCTTTATTTAGTTGTATGTTGGGTTGATATGTATCCCAATAGACCTAACAAGTTTAATTAAACGCCTAGACAAATCAGTCAATATTTCAGTTAACTTTTTATAAGCTTTTAAGTAAATAAAATGTGAGTTATTCTATTTAAAAAAAATATTTTCTGTTAGCTGCTTTCCAGCCATATAAATCACTAGAAGACATCAAAAATGTTGTAAAACCCAGTAATCTTAAATGCAAAAGAGAAAATTTACAGGTCTTTTCATAACCTTAATAATTTCATGGAAAAAGATGTTGTCTCTGGAAACTTAATTCTTTGAGAATCTCTTAAAAGATTCTTCATAAAAGACAAATTCTAAATTCAAAACACATTGTACTCCATCTCTGCCTAGCTCATGTGTTTCACTTTTACTTTCACCTTTCATTTTGATCAAGGAAATGTCTTTTCCCTTTAACTTCTGAAAAATACGAAAATTAGGTACATTATCCCAGTTTGCATTTTCAGTATTTTCTTCGAACTTTCCAAAAGACACTTTAGAATATATTTTCCAGCTCCTGTAAACTAGTGTATCTTGGTTAAATCTAAGATATACCTTAACAAAACTCAAGAGCATGTTACTATTACTGTCATCTCTTTGCAGTGTTGTTAATGATTAACATATATATGTGTGTGTATATATATATATATATATATTTCTAAGATAACTTTAACTTATAACAAATGTAATCTCAACACATTTTTTCTATGCTTTAAAAATCAGTTTCTTTGAAGTGTGTGTGTGTGTGTGTGTGTGTGTGTGTTTTAATGCCATGAAAGGGATGAGCTTTTAGGAGAGGAGAGAATGGAGTGAGATGAACAATTATATGCCAAGAAGTTGGGTAACCTAGAAGAAATGGACAAATTCTAAGACACACACAGCCTACCACGACTGAGCCATGAAGAAATATAAAGTTTGAATACATCCGTCACTAGTAAGAAGATTGAACTAGTAATAAACAAAGTACCATCAAAGAAAGGCCCGGGACCTGATGGCTTCACTGCTGAAGTCTACCATTTAAAGAACTAATAATCTAGCATTTAAATAACAAATAATCCCTCTTAGTCTATTTAGTGTTGTTAGACTGAGGTTGGGTAATTTATAAAGAAAATAAGTGTATTTGGCCAATAATTCTGGTGGCTGCAAGGTTCAGGATTGGGCAGCTGCATCTGGAGAGGACCTAACATTGCTTCAACTCGTGGTGGGACGTGGAAGGGGGGCACATGTGTGCCAAGAGATGACATCGTGAGAGAGGAAGCAAGGGAGAGAAATCAGAGAAACCAGATTATTTATAACAACCCATTCCAGGGATAACTAATCCATCCTCACAAAAGGAAGAACTCACTAACCCCTGTGGGAGGGTCTTAATCTTAATTTATTCATGAGAGATGTAACCCATGACCCAAACACCTTTTACTAGGCTCCATTCCCCAAAACTGCCACATTGGGGATTAAATTTTAATATTTTAGTGGGGCAAATGACATCCAAACTAGCATAATCCTTACAAGCTCTTCTGAAAAACTGAAAATGAAAGAATACTTTCAGACTCTTTTTATGAGACCGGTAACATTCTTTTACCAAATGTAGACAAGGATATCACAAGAAAGGGAAACTTTAGGCTAATTTCCTTGCTGAAAATAGATGCAAAACTCCTCAGCAAAATACTAGAAAAGTGAGTTCAACAGCACATGAAAAGGATTATTCACCATTATCAAGTGGGTTTATCCCTGGGATTCTGGGGTGGTTCAATACATACAACTCAATAAATGTGATACCTCTTAATAATAGAATGAAGAACAAAAAAAGTATGATCATATCACAGAAAATGCATCTGACAAAATCCAAATATGTTTTACTGATTAAAAAAACCCTCTCAAGAAGTTAGGTATAGAAGGAATGTACCTCAACACAATAAAGGCCGTTTATGATAAGCTCACAGCTGACATTATAGTCAATGGTGAAAAAATGGAAGCTCTTTTCTCTAAGATCCAGAACAAGATAAGAGTAATCACTCTTTATCACTTCTATTCAACATAGCAATGGAAGTCCTAGCCAGAGCAAGTAGGCAAGAGAAAGAAGTAAAAAGCACCCAAATAGGAAAGAAAGAAGTGAAAATGTCCCTGTTTGCTACAGACATGACCTTATATATAAAAAACCTTAAGGAATCCACCCAAAACCTGTTAGAACTAATAAACAAATACAGAAAAGTTGCAGGATAAATTAACAAAGAAAATTCCATAGCGTTTCTATACACTAACAGCACATGTTCTGAGAAAGAAATCAAGAAAGCAATCCCATTTAAAACAGCTACAAGATAGAAAACCTCTTAAAAATCAATTTAACCAAAGTAGGGGAATACCTATACCCCAAAACCTATAAAACACTAATGAAATAAATTGAAGAAGATACAAATAAATGGAAAGAAATATTATGTTCATGGATTGAAAGAAAAAATATTGTTAAAATGTCCATACTACTTAAAGTGATCTACTTCAATGCAATCCTTATCAAAATTCCAATGTCATATTTCAGAAAAATAGAAAAAAATGATCTTGGAATTCATATGGAACCACAAAAGAACCACAATAACCAAGGCAATCATGACCAAAAAACCCAAAGCTGGAGGCCTCAAAATTCCTGATTTCAAACTATACCACAAACTGATAGTAGTTAAACAGCATGGTACTGGCATAAAACAGACACATCAGTCAATGAAACAAAATGGGGAGTCCAGAAATGAACCCACACGTGTACAGTCAATTGATTTTTGACAAAGGTATGCAGAATACACAATGGAAAATAGGCAGTATTTTCAATAAATTATGTTGGGAAAACTGGATATCCATATGCAGAAGAATAAAATTGGACCCTTATCTCACATCGTGTACAAAAATTAACCCAAAATGGATTAAGAACTTAAACAAAAGACTTGAAACTATAAACCTACAAAATAAAACTTAGGGGAAAATCTCTATGACATTGGGATGGGCAATAATTGTTAAGATTGGACTCCAAGAACATAGACAACAAAAGCAAAACCAGACAAATGTAATTGTATCAAGAAAAAAGGCATCTACACAACAAATGAAACAAGAGTGAAGATATAACATATAGATTGGTAGAAAATATTTGCAAGCTATACATTTGATAAAAGGTTAATATTCAAAATGCATAAAAAAACCCAA
Source organism: Symphalangus syndactylus (assembly GCF_028878055.3). NCBI lineage: Eukaryota > Metazoa > Chordata > Mammalia > Primates > Hylobatidae > Symphalangus > Symphalangus syndactylus. The sequence continues at coordinate 152,830,252 of NC_072426.2, read as the reverse complement.
ACGACTACATAGAAAGAAAACAATCTGATTTTAAAATGAGTAAGCGAGCTGAAATAGATATTTCTTAGAAGAAGACATACAAATAGGTAACAGCTAGATGAAAAAATGCTCAACATCACTAATCATTAGGGAAATGAAAATTAAACCAGAACTTGTCTCATCTGTTAGAATGGCTATTATAGATATAAAAAAGATAAATGTTGGGAAGTATATGGGGAAAAGGGAATCCTTGTACACTGTTGGTGAGAATGTAAGTTACAGCCTTTATGGAAAACAATATGGAGGTCTAAAAAGTGAAAATATAGTAATCATATGATCTGGCAACCTCACTTCCAAGTCTTTACCCAAAAGATTTGAAATCAGTACATCAAAGAAATGTTTGCACTCCAATGTTCTTTGCAGCGCTATTCATAACAGCCAAAATATGGAATCAAGCAAAGTGTCTATCAACAGATGAATGCATTAAAAATATGGTACATATACACAAGCGAATATATTCAGCCTTATAAAAGGAATAAGTTATGTGATTTGAACATGGATGGAATTGGAGAACATTATGCTATGTGAAATAAGCTAGGAATATAAAGGTAAATACCACATGTTCCCACTCCTGTTTGGAATTTAAACAGTCAAAGTCATAACACAAAGGATGGTGATTCTCAGAGGCTAGGAAATGGGGAGAATGGGGAGATGACAGTGAAAGGGTTTAAAGCCTCAGGGGGAAATAATGGGTTTTTTTGATCTATTGCACAATGTGGTGACTATAGTTAATAACAGTGTATGGTACATTCCAAAATCATGAAGAGTAAATTCCAAATGTCTTCACCACATGAAATAAGTATTTGAGGTAATGATACGTTATATAGCTTGATTAAATTTTCTACATTGTGTTAATCATAACATCACCTTGTACTCCGTAAATATATACAACCATAATTTGTTAATTTACAATAATAAAAGAAAGTACTCAAGATGGAAAAGTAAAATGGTTAGACATAAATAAAATAGAGAAGTTGGAAAAAAACCAACGTGACTATTGCCATATAATAGTTTCAAGACATTATTCTATTCACTGTAAGGAATGTTTAAACAATAACAGCATAATTATGACAGAAACACAAAACATTTTCTTCTATTTCTTCAAGAAATCTAAAATTTTGACTGCTTTATTAGATCATTTAAAAAGTTAAATCTGAGTCTGTGCAATTACACACATGGAAGATGTTGCTAGAATTTCCTGGAAATATATTCACAAGTGCTCAAAAGAGATTGGTAAAAGTACTGCCGATAATTTTGCACCATCATTATTCTTGTTTTAGAACAGTTTTTTTAAGTATTACATTGGCCCTAGCCATCTAACTAGAGAGAAACAATATAGCTCTATGCTAGCACCCACAATATCACAATAGTACCTTCTAGGTAATCAAAATGAGAGAGAATTCCACAATTGTATTTTTTAAATTATGCTTTATAAGAAGTAGGAAATGTTTTCATATTCTGTAAGAGGTTTTAACCCATGGTATTTAAATTAACAACATGCTTTCATAACATTTGGGAGCCAAAAGAAATTATCTTACAAATTACATTGTAGTAATTTTTAAGGTAAGCATACCTGATTTTCATATATATAGAAATAAATCTTAAACACACTTATTTTTATGTTTTGACTTGAAAAGTAAAATAAAAAAATTTATGAAGTTTAAGAGAATTCCTATTTTTATATGTAGGTGTTTAAAATTTAAAGTTCTCTTCCCACAGATCTTGAGGAAATTATATCATAATTATCAAGGCAATTATATTGTACTTTCAACCATATTAGATAAAATACGGTTCTTGCACAGTTTTGAGGAACTAATTTTAAATCATTATATATACATATATATTAAAATGTGTGTGTATATATATTTACACATATGTGTGTATATAAAAATCAGGATTGTATCTGATGAATGCCAACATAAGTATTGAATTAATTACTTTAATGTTAACTATGTAAAGAAGCCAAAGATTTATGCACAGATGATCAATCTATAAACTTTGCTCATTTTTGAAAATTAGCTATTTTATCCGTAAGAATGTAATAAAAATTTCAAGATTGAAATAATAATAAAGAACAAAATAGGTATGTTCAATACTTACCAGTTTACTTATTATAGAACTAAAAGTGCTTTGTCATGGTGAAAAATAAATTAAGAGAAAGCTTTAGATGGCATTTTAATTGAATAGAAATGAACATGTGCTTTTTTTATGAGTATACCAAATGTGTGTATTTAGGATGTGCGTGCTTGCTTGGTTTTGCTTGTGCTCCTGTTTTCCTCTTGGCTTTTCTGCCTGGCTTTGTGTCCTGGGAGGCTGACTCTAGGGACTCCTGATGCTTCCTGCCCTTAGACTTCTGGCTGGGCTTGGCTAAGGGAAGGTGCTGGAGATGAGACTGTAAGGACAGAGACCTGGGCTTCTTATTTCTCCTATTCCATCCCTGCCTTGGTTTTGCAGGGACTACATTCCTTTGCGATGCCAGAGCACGTTAATTTTTGGCAGGGTTCTCAATCTCTGTGAGTAATTCACTAGAAGCTCCTCATCAACACTACACTAAACTTTGGGATGAGAAGGTTTGGGTGGTTGGTAAGTAAGACAATGATATCATCTTTTATGATGCCCTCCATGAAACATTTATGATAAATAATTTACTCATGCAAATATAGAGACTGAGAGGTCCCAAGATCCAGTGAGTAAACTGGCAAACCAGGAGAACCAAAGGTGGAAATGCTAGTCTGAAAACCCACAGGCTCAAGACTCAGGAAAAGCCAGTTTCTTATTTCAAGTCTGAAGTCAAGAAAAGACCGATGTCCCAGCACCAATGGTCAGATGCAAGGAGTTTCTGCTTATTCAGCCTGTCTCTTCTGTTCAGGACTCGAATTGACTGAATAAGGCCCACCCACATAAGGGAAGACAATCTACTTTACTCAGTTTCCCCATAAAGTGTTAATGTCATCCAGACATAGTCTTACAGAAACACAGAAAGATGTTCGGCCAAATGTCTGGGCACCCTGTGGCCCCAGTCAAGTCAACACATGATGTGAACCATCACAGCTGGGAAAAAATAATAAAGTAGCTTTTAGAAGTTCTTTCAGATTGCTTTCATTTTATACATAAAATAGATCAATTGGGAGGGAAGATGTCATGTGGTATTTGAATTTTGAGGAGAGAGAGAGTATAAAAAATTATCTGTAAGAGAAAAGACTAAATTGTCTATCAAACTGTGGAGTAACTTCCCTTTGAGGTTTGTGGTCATGAGTTTATACTGAGGTCTATCAAAAAATGGTGTAGTCCATGTAGCTTCACGGTGACAAGCCCAGAGTAGGTGGAGAAGTGAATTTAATCAGCACTGGAATTATGCTAAAAGTGTATAAAATGAAACAAGAAAAAGAGAGGTAACAAAAATAAAGAATAGTGCAAGACATGAAAATAATGATGTGCCACAAAATCCAAGCCTTTAGATCAGATGTAAGAATAAGAGGATGATAAGAGAATGATAATGCACAGAAAATGGCAATAAGACGCATGTAGTTATTTTGGAGGTTGAAGAATGATTGGAATCAGTGCATTACAGGGAATGAACTAAAAAGGTAAGTGGTGGTGGTTGAAAATTGGGATGCTCGAAGTTGATATAATAAGAGGACTTGGAATGATTAACAATGACGAGACACATGGTCATGGAGTGAGAGACAAACAGGGTGGAGGTGGAGAACAAGGTCATTAGTAGACGTAAGGGCAAAAACTGTGAATCCAGGATTTTGGAAAAATACAGTAAATGGGTACAGAAATCATCGTTAATTATGACATGAACTATGAAGATAGTGATTCTAGCTCCAGGAGCTAGAATCTTCAAGAAATGAGTGGGAGAGACAGTGGTTTTGCAGAAGAGTGCGACACGGAGATGCAGTGCATAGTATAATCTGTTGGCATGAATGTGATGATCTTGGAAAATGATGAAGAACTAGAATATCAAAATTCTACCTCCAGGCCCAGTTACGAAGGCCATGGGAGAGAAGACAGATGCTACTTCCAGCAGTGCAGGGAAGTGGTCCTTAGGGAATTAGGCTTCAAGAAAAGGAAAGTTAGAGAAGGGGTAGAAATATAGGACATTTTGCTGATGACTGACTATGGGTTTCTGAGCCGTAATTGAAGTTTTGGGAACTTGAGATGTGAGAAAAGGAAAAAAAGAATTAGATGTTGACAGAATTCCAGAAGTGAAGGATAGTCATTAGTCCTAGGATTTCTGCAGTGGGCAGATTTGAAATAGGACAAAGGATATAATGGCATCAGTTCTGGAGGTTTCAGGCATATGGTGATGCCTAAGCTCTAAGAGTGGGTTGTCCAGAGAGTGGAGGCTGTATTTTGAAACCCACGCAGATCTATTGGGCTCCATATGCACACCTGTAAATGGTAATGTGAAAACTGTCTGAGGGGAGATCCCTCACTCCTTGGAGTAGTCTTTGGGTCTGAGATTCTCCAGTTTGCTGAAAGCTGAGTGGATCTGAGGGAAAATTATCTGTGGCACACAGATTTCTGTGGCTTCCTTTCTATCCTGCCTTCAGCTCTGGGCAGAGAACTTGATAGCTGACATTGTGATATCTTGCTATGTGATACCTGGTAATCAAATATGTACATATTAATCTGATGTACTAAGGTTTTTTCAAAAGGGTTCAAGCTGGGAGTAAGAAAAATGAGAAATTTGAAACTAAATTATCACACGTGAAAATGTATGTGGGAACAAGACTGCCTGAACATCCATCTTGGCTGCTATCCGTGGTCGTATGCACAATGGGAAACTACCTCCAAGTATCTTTTAACCCTACTTTTCTCCTTTCCTCACCCATTTTAGATAATAGAAGGGAGAGATTTTGGAAAAAAAAAAAAAAAACACTGTGATGCAAGGTCAGTTTATAACCTCTATTTTGAGAATGCCTTCTGCAAGTGTGGATAGAGAGAATTATTAGATATTTTTATGCTGGTTAGTGAAGGTGAGAGCCCTGGACATGATTGGTTGCACAGGTGTCACTGGCAGCAGTAGACATCCACGGCTACAGGGAAGAATGAAATTCTGGGAGACGTAAGCAATGACACAGGAGTAGAAATATAGGACATTTTGCTGATGACTGACTATGGGTTTCTGAGCCATAGTTGAATTTTTGGGAACTTGAGAAAAGATGTGAGAAAAGGAAAAAAGAATTAGATATTGATGGAATTCCAGAATTGAATTCCTTTCTTAGGCTGCCACAAGAGGGCTGCAGGGGAAAAAGGGGGCAAAAGGACAATAGCCTGGAGAGGATGCAGAGCTAGGCCCAGAGGTGACGACAGATTATGACCTAGCCCAAAGGCTGCCGGAGGAACCACACAGAGAGAGGAATCCTGAGAGAATATCAGACTATTTAAATGGGTGGGAGCTCCAAGCTGGTGGATGTGTTAATTGTTGTAAATGGGACTCACATACTCAACCGAATACCCAATCAGGAAAATTATTTATTGTAAACGAGAAAAGGAGGGAGTGAGGGCAGGGGGAGAGAGAGAGAGAGAGAGAGAAACTTATTAGCCGTCCTAGACTGCAGTGCAGTCTAATTGAAGACTTCTTAGTCTAACATATTAGTGAGAACTAATGAGCTGGTGACTTATAATGGCACACATATTAAAGTACACCTAATATTGAAATTAGTTAGATTATCTCATCATTAGACATTGTTACTAACTAATGTTTTGGAAAATCACAATATCAGTGAATAGGAACTACCTTTCTAGAATTACTCTCCTCTTTGCAGTAACACTAACCCTCTTTTCATTTTTTCTATGATCTATATTATTGGGATATGCCATGTGTTTCCTCACTTTACCCAATTATAACTGCTCTCCTGATATTTATGAATTTGGATCATGTGATCATCCAATGAATACTAATAAATAGTACAAAGTCTGTCCACTTAATAAAATAAGTAAGCCGGGCATGTTGGATCATACCTATTATCCCAGCACTTCGGGAGGCTGAGGAGGGACGATTGCTGGAGTCTAGGAGTTTGAGACCAGCCAGGCAACATAGTGTGCCCCCTACACTGTATAAGAAATAAAAAATTAGCTGGGCATCATGGTGTGCCTGTAGTCCCAGCTACTCAGAAGGCTGAGGTGGGAGGATTGCTGGAGCCGGGAGTTCGAGGCTGCAGTGATTGTGCCACTGCACTCAGTTGGGTGACAGAGTGAGACCCTGTCTCAAAATAAGTAAATAAAATAAAATAACAAGCAGACTTCTTTCAGTTAAACTTGAATTCAGGCTGTAAAAATAAATAGACTCAAATATGTAAGGGACCACAGACGTCTGTGTCTTACGTAACAGTTCTAAGAGACTTTTCATCTTCGGAGACAGTTCTTTTCCATGCAAGCTTTCAGCAGCCCAGCCTTCTTCGTTTATATGATTCCATGATTTCTTAGGGCTTCCTTATTGAGTGTTTCCAAGTGGCAAAGTAGAAAAAAAACCCACCTCGGACAGGCACTCCATTCTTCAATCTTAAACCCTTTGCCTTGGAACAGCACACATTCGTTTTGCTCTCATTCCTTCGAGAGGAATCAGTGCTGTGACCACATCTAGCTACAAGGGGGCTTGGATGTATAGCTCCTGTGTGGGCAGCCACCTCCCAGCAACTACTCTGCTTAATATAAAAGGAGAAAATCTTTGTGCATTCTAATTCCCACACACAGAACACATTTTCACCCTTCTTCAGAGACACAGCCCAAGTCCTATCCAGTTACCACACTCACCTTAAAGATCAGGATCTCAGAGTGGTGCCTAACTTCTCCTCTGAAGCTAGAAAAGGCTTCCTATTGTCTTGCCACTTAATAACTAAAAATATAATTTATTTGACAACGCACACATCAGGCTTGCTTGCAACAGGGAAGCAGGATAAAAAGTAGGTATTTGAATTTCCTATTACATATTTTACTCCGACTCAGGCCACAGGGACCCAGCAGGGTCAGACATTAGGCCCTGGGAGAAGGAGGAAGGACTTCCTGAGCTATGAGATTGGAAGAGGCCCAGGCCTGCCCCTGAGATTGTCAGGGCCTGGGATTCAACAACATTATACTGTAGCAAATACTTGGCTCTGGCCCAATTTTGCTAGTTTATCCTTCATGGGAGGAAGCACATGATACCATTCCCTGGATTGATCAGGACTCTTTGTTGCAGATGGACAAATCAGCGGCCTAATCTGCTGTCCCGCCATTGCTGTGGTTCAGGAACACAGCCCCTCCCATTGTGTGATCAGGAGACTGGAGTTCAAGCCTTGTGGTTACAGCATGGAAGGCCTGGCTGCCAGGTGGCGCAGCTGACCACATCAGGACTCTATCAGGCTTGACGGTTTTAAGTACCTTGCTGTTGTCAGTTTTCATGCTTAGCATGAGACCACTCTGCAAGAAATGTGTTATTTTTTACTTCTTAAACAGAGAGAGCAGAAATTCATTATATTACACATTATCATTTTATTATGATTATTGCAAGAAACATGAGGAAACTTACAGAACAGGCATAGGACAGTAAAACTTATTATATTTTAAGTCTGTGTTTTAGGTTTGAGCTTCTGACAGATCTGTCACTTGAAGACAGTACGGCACTAAAAAGAATTGCATTTAATATAAGTGACATAATTCTACAGAAGGACATATAGACTCAAACTTATGGGAATATTTTACAGGTGGGAAAGCCACAATATTTCTTAAAGTAGCTAAATTCAAATAAAACTTTTCTAAAAATAGTTATTTTGAAATTAAACCTGAGAAGAACTTCTTTCTTCCTTTTCTTGAGACAAAATCTGGCTCTGTCCCCCAGGCTGGAGTGCAGTGGCATGATCTTGGCTCACACTGCAACCTCTACCTCCCAGGATCAAGGGATCCTCCCACCTCAGCCTCCCAAGTAGTAGGGACTACAGGTGTGCACCAACACACTGGGCTAATTTTTGTATTTTTTTTTATAGAGACAGGGTTTCACCATGTCACCATGTTGGCCAGGCTGGTCTCAAATTCCTGCACTCAAGCAATCTTACCACCTCAGTCTCCCAAGGTGCTAGGAATACAGGCCTGCACCACTGCACTGGCCCCAAAAATAATTTCTTATCTTGATCAGATCAGAGACAAGAATATACTAGATAAATAACAAACTTGTCTTTTATTAACAATAGACTAGTGCCAGAGTAAGGAGAAATCACTATGTATAATAAAAATATACATATATAAGCAAATTCCATAGGTTTATCAATAAAAAGAACAAAAATATTATGTTTCCTGTTATCTTCATACAGGCATATGTTTAATGTAAATGTGAATTTTTTTGATGCTTATGTATAATGCAATCAATGTTCTTTCAATTGACTAAGGAAATAATGCTTCTCTATATTTTTAGTAAGAAAAATAGAAACTTTGTCTTTATTTGGATAAATTTCACCTCATTTAAAAAAATACACAATTGCCAGAAAAAATGTAATTGCAGTGGACTGAATATTTATGTCCTCCCAAATTCATATATTGAAATCCTGTTCCCCAAGGTGATATTATTAGGAGGCGGGACTTTTGAGAGATGATTATGTCATGAGAATGAAGCCCTTATGAATGAGATTAATGTCTTTATGGAAGAGGTTCTAGAAAATTCCTTCACCCCTCCTGTTATGTGAGGCTATAGCCAAAGAAAGGCTAACTACAAGGCAGAAAGTGGGTACCCGCTAGACACAAAATCTGCCAGAACCTTGCTCTTGGACTGTGTAATGCCTCCAAACTGTGAGAATTAAATTCCTGTTGTTTTTAAGCCACCTAGACTATGGTGCTTTATTATAGGGGCCCAAAGAAATGAAGATAGCATCCTACTATTTACCTTAAGAAGTTTTTGAAAATATAATTTAAAAAATTCAAATGCAACGTGAGGCTAATTAGATCTCACTCCCAACTTATTCTATAGATTTGATCTAGCTGTTAATCTGGTAGTCATAGCTCCAGAAGCCCAAGCTATTTTAATATTGTTTAGAAAACTGATTCAACTAAGTTTGGAGCACCAACAGGTGTTTATTCTATTACTTATTTTATCAATTGATATTTGGTATCAATCCAGTTGTATTAAACAGATTTGGTTATATAATTAATAATATTTCATGCAACTCTAAATTTGTATTTTTATTTGTTTTTGTTTTTTATATATTTCATTTTTTAATTTCCACTTGCCAAATAGTAATGATACATTTTATTATATTTTTCTGATTTTATTGATTAGAGATGTTTTATCTTATGGGATGTGACAATAAAAACAAAATGGGCAGTGGGTTTGAGAAATAAACCCATAGCCTGAGGGATGTGACACACAATTGGAGTGCAGTGTGTGCTTGGCCTTTAATTTATATGAGATTGCCTCTGTTCGAGGGTTAAGTCTCTAAGATCTGGCACTGAGGAAGATTGGTGAGTTATTAAACAGAAAAGATCTGCAGGGGAAGAAAAAATCAGCTTCAGCTGGAGAAATATTTAAAATATGTTATTTCCTAGGAACTGAATGACCATGCATTCTTCAAATTTTTTGATTTAATGATAACAAACTAGTTTGATATTAATCAATATTGCAGTATAGGCTATGTCACAAGTGTGTTTGTTTGATTTTCATTTTAATCAGTTTTTCTTTGTTTTAATAGTTAAAGAACGTTAGTCATGAAATTTCAGTTCCACGGCTAATTAAGGTGTCACAGAAGTATGAAAGAAACCATACAGGGGACACCTAAAAATTTTATTATCCTAGATGTCTCTAAGGTAGATTTGGACTCTGTTCAGTTGTTGCTTTTAATTCATTTTGAATCCATTACTGGCCTTCATTAGAAATATCTTGTCCTCCCTGAATGTTTGCTGTGCTATCATTTATATGTTTGTGTTTTAAGATATGCAAATAGAAATGTCTAGTGCACAGTTGATCAGAATTGACCTGACTCATGTAGTAGGACTGCCAATAAGACTGAGAATTTGAATTATCCAATGCAGCCCAGATTAAGCATGGAGGAAGTCTCTGGTAGAATTAGTTCATGTAGGTTTCTGTTTTGCTAGATGGATACAATAAAAAGAGTGAGAGGCAGGGAGGTTAGGTTACTGAAAGGTTTAGTAAAATAGAGTAATGTAATCCCAGCTGGGTAAGGGGGAGAAGAGAACTACAAGAAGTTTAATAAATGAGAAAATGTTCAGAAGTTAAAAGATTAAAGTTCCTTTTTAGGTAAGCAAATACTCATTGTGGGCATAGCAAGTGTACAGGAATTGGCTTTCAAATGGAGAAAAGTTACAGCAAGACATAGGAGGAGAGGATGGGTCCAGACGCAGATATGTTTGTATGTTTCATAAAGGAAAGTGACACAGGTGACTGACTTGAGTGTTGCTGGGGAAGGTTCTCAATTTTTCAGTCACACATTCACATTCACGCATTCATTCAATATATAATGAGTGGGTAACATGTGTTGGGCAATATTCCAGGTACTGGAAGTCCACCAGTGAATAAAACAGGCAAGAATCCCTGATATTATGTGGCTTACGTTTAGTTGTGAAAATAGGGAGAACAGACTTTAATGAAAAATCAGTAAGTACAATTACAGTAAGTTCAATGATGATAACCACAATGAGAAAAATCAAGCATGAATGGGCTAGAGAGACGGAGAGAGAGAATGTGAGGAGTGTGTGTGTGTGTTGTTTTTAAGAAATCTGTAAGAGTGCAGTGAAGAAGGCTTCAAAGGAAGGAATAATACGTATAAGGAAGCAAAGGACGATAGAAAGCCATGTTGGTATCTTGAAGGAAGAGGAATGCCCAGTGAAGTAAAAGCAAGTGCATTCGTATTTTTTGTTTATATTCATGAGGTACAAATGCAATTTTGCTACGTTGATTACATTGCATTTGTTATATTGGATTATAGTGAAGTCAGGGACTTCAGTTCATCCACCACTAGAACAATGCACACTGTACCCACCAAACGACCTCCCATCATTCACCCCGTCCCACCTCCCCACCCTTCTGAGTCCCCATTGTCCAACATCCTATACTCTGCTTCCATATTTACACACTGTTTAGTTAGACTTATGAGTGAGAATACACTGAAGTTGTCTTTCTGTGTTTGAGTTGTCTCCCATAAGACAATGACCTCCAGTTCCATCCATGTTGTTGCAAAAGCCATGATTTCATTCGTCTTTATGGTGATTACTATTCTTTCTTGTGTGTGTGTGTGTGTGTGTGTGTGTGTGTGTATATATCAATCACACTTTCTTTATGCAATCTTCCAGTGGTGGACACAAGTTGATTCCAAATATTTGTTATTGTGAATAGTGCTGCAATAAACATACAAATGGAGGTATCTTTTTGCTATAATGATTTATTTTCCTTTGGGTGGATACCCAGTAGTGGGATTGCAGGATCGTATCGTAGTTCTATTTTTAGTTCTTTGAGAAATTTCCATACTATTTTCCACAGGGGTTGTACTAATTACGTTCCCACCAACAGTGTTCTCTTCTGTGCATCAGCACGTGCATTTTTTGAGTGACAGAAAGAGGGCTGATATAGCTGGGCCAGAGCAAACAAGAGAGAATTGTATGAAATGGGTCCAGAGAAGTTTTGGGGGGCAGGCACCAGGTCCTGTAAGGCCTGGTGAACTTTCAGGCTGACTTTAGATAAATTCTAGAACTAGAAAACCATTGGAGTGTTTTCAGACAGAAGGATTTGGTTTTCCATGTGGTCCCTGTGCTTACCAAGTTGAGAATAGATGGATTGGTGGCCAAAGCAGAAGAAGGGGGATGTGTTATGGGGTTATTGCAAGACTCTGAGTAGACACAACAGCGTTTTGCTCCAGAGCATTAGCAGTGCAGATGAAGAGAAGAGGTCAGAGGTGGCATAGATTTGATGAAAGAACTCACTTGTGCAGTAAAAGAAAAAGTGAGATGGGAGAATCTGAGGGAGAGGCAGGTATAGGGATGAAGATCAGAAATTTATTTCTTGTTTCTTATTATGGAATCATAAAGTATTAGTTTTAGGCCATTTCATACCTATTGTAAAGGGTGTCTGAGAAAGGAGAATCCGAGCCATTTCATTCCCATTGTTTAGCTTCCCACTTGGCTCCACTCCTCCAAGAAGTTAAGTGATAATATGCAATGTTTTCAGTAAATGCTTATCAGAAATATAATTTACTTTTGTTGACTCTAGGCAGGGTGATTGGTTGACGATAAATAAAAAAGATTGGTCTTGTCATTTTCAAAGCTATATTTAGCAGTATGACAATAATTCACAGCATAAATAATTACCATGGCAGCAGAGTTGGGATAATGAACAGCAGGCAAAGCATGAATGAGATGAGGCAGGATTGTGCTGATGTGGATTTGTTTTGTTAAAGCCCTAATCCTGCATATTACCATGATGTAGATTGTATTTTCTAGAACCTACCCTTCATTTAAAAGGTGGTCAAAGACATTTGCCCAGAGTATCAGGTCCAGCGAATCAGTTGAGTTAGACATAATTTAGAAAAAGTCATCAGAATTATTAAGAACACAATATGAGTACAATTAAAATTTTAAAATATTCACAAAATACTAATACCGTTTTCAATAATTTGTGCAATATTAATTATCTGTTAAGTAGATGTTTTTAATATTATCACATCTTTTCCTACGTGGAGGCAGTTTACATAAACTGAATTTTTAAAAATAAGGCTTCTTTTTCTCCCTGTTCTATGAACTTAGGCCTATTCTTCAATCAAAGGAATAAAGTATGTGATTTGCAGAAACGAAGCTTAAGATTCCAGTGTGCCAATATATTATTTTAGAGCTACTATTTTCTTCATTATATAACCTCCTCCCAAAACATTCTAAATTCTTGAAATAGGAAAAAGTTATTTTCACATCATTATTTCCGTAGTCATGTGTGAAATTTATCTAATTGGAAAAATAATGATTACAGAGTGAAACCCAGGGTAATAGCAATTTCATAGTCCATATCTTTAAAAGTCTCCCTTTTCTCTCAGACCATCTTATAAAAGACAAACAATTGTAATTTTACACATATAGAAGGAATTATTTAAAATAGGAAACCTTGAAAAGACACTGTTAATGAGATCTATGGTATGTTCATATAATCACAAATTGCCCAGCACTTGCTGAGGGGTAGGCACCTTGGGCTTAGTTTATAGCCCTTCCAGGAAATCTTGGAGATTCATGTTATTAGGTGGTCTCATTTTTCACTGTAGATAAACATTCTAGCCTAAATATATTTGAGTTTTTTTTTAAAAAGCACACATTTACAATATTGAGTAGAACACAATAATAAAAATCCATACATTAATAATGTATTAATAAATGGCGTTAAATATTTTTCCACTATATGCTGGCTTACAGATTTTATATGGATTTAATCCTCCTCCTTTATTGCATATAATCCTCAAAACTACTTACACTTAATAATTATGAAAACTTTTGTTAGTGTACATACTTCCTTTTATAGAGGAAGAAACTGAAGCTTGGGAAGGTTAAATTACTTGCCCAAGATTACACAATTAAAAAGGAGTGGAAACAGGATTTTCATCTCACATTAGTAATTGCAGTCTCTTAAATAAAGCTACATTAAAGTCCTGTCTCTGCTTTGCGTAGCATGGGACAAGTAACTTAATGTCTCTGGATTGGATTTCTTTATCTGTAACAGTAAATAATTATACTGTACTTATAGGGTAGCTCTGAGAATGGAGTGAAATAATGTATGCAAAACAGCCTAGCCTGTCCTGTCTCATTTACCTTCTCATCTTGTTTTTGGTCTATTTTTAAGGTTATAACTAGTATGACATGAATTTTAGAGTGTTCCGCTGTTCTCTAATCTTTGGCAGATTTTGTATCCAATTGCAACATTTCTCTCTTGAATATTTGTCAGGACCAATTTTTAAACTTAGTTTTGCCTCCTAATTCTGTTTGTTTAATGAATATAGGTGTATTCAGATTTTATAGTCTTCCTATGGCACAACATGTAGAAGTTCATTTTTGGAAGAAGGTGCGAATATCACAGTTTTTATTTTATTTTTCTTGAATGATATACTAGCAATTCTAATATTCTAGATTAATGGCTATTATTTTAGTATTCTTTTTTCGGATGGATGGAGTTTCGTTTTTGTTACCCAGGCTGGAGTGCAATGGCGCAATCTTGGCTCACTGCAACCTCCGCCTCTAGGGTTCAAGCTATTCTCCTGCTTCAGCCTCCTAAATAGTTGGGATTACAGGCACCCACACCACACCCAGCTAATTTTTTGTATTTGTAGTAGAAATGGAATTTCACTATGTTGGCCAGGCTGGTCTCGATCTCCTGACCTTAGGTGATCCACCTGCCTCGGCCTCCCAAAGTGCTGGGATTACAGGCGTGAGCCACCGCGCCCCATCTGTTTCAGTGTTCTTTATATATAATTCACCATCCTCTGCTTTAAACTCCTGTGATTTGCAGATTCCTCTTATTCCAATGATCAGTGTTTGGTTAGGGCCTTTTTCTTTTCTCTCTGGCTGCTTTTATAATATTCTTCTTGGCTTTTAATTTGTAGGTTTAATACAACAGACCAATCTGCTAGTCTCCGTTTATTGGTAACATTGTTTTTTAAAATAGTTCCCAAATTTAAATATTTAGATTTAAAATTATTTCTAGAAAAAATGTTAAATGCTGTTAAACATGGGTTTTTGCTACTGTTTCTCTCTGCTTCTTCTGAAAGTTCAAAACATGTATCTATTATGTACATTATATAGCTCATAATAGTGCATTTCTCTAATATAGTTCACATTCTTATGTAGTTTGCATTTCTATTGTAATACTATATCTCACTATTAAATCTGCATTTTTCTAACCTCTCTATTATATTGAGATTCTGTAGTTCTCACTTAACTGAATTCTGTTTAATACCCATTTCACCAAGTCACTGTTTAGTAAGTTATAATTAGCAGTCTTTTGGGATCTTAATTTTAGTGTTTGTATATTTTCATTTTTAAAAGTACTCTATTTTGCTTTTTCGTATTTGCCTAATATTTGGGATAGTGCTTAACTTTTAGTTCTGTAGACACTTTAAAACCCTGATTCTAAAATCAACCTTCTTGGGGGTCTCCTGCTCTTCACTAATTCTAATGTCTCTAGGTGATGTTGGCTTATGTCTCTCTCTGTTTGATAACTTGATCAGTAAGCTCAGATCCATGAAGATTTATTTATGGGAGATGCAGGAAGCCTGCGTTGAACATTTGTTCCACCTGAGAGGATTTGCTTTTCCTTTTGCAAAAAACCTGTGAAGCTATAAATGTGATCCCTTTTACATTATTTTTGTGACTGTGATTTTACTTGGTCATATTGTTAATAAAAATCCGACTCTTAACTTTGATCAAGAAGGGCAGTGTAAATTTTCCAGTGGAAAGATGGTTTACCCCAGTACATGGGCTACAAGAGACAAGTTTTGTTGATGTCTCTTGTCACCAGAGTATGTATTGCTAGAATACACATACACACACACAAACCCCCTCCTGTATATCCATCCTCCAGTTCTCCCTTCAACTGAGGATGATATGAAAGGCTCAGCTTTGCTGAAACAAATCCAAGTACTCAGTGAGTTTTGGCAAATTGCCCTAGAGACAAGCTTGAGCTTTAATCCATTACTCTGGATTCCTGCTACTTTTTAAATTTGGTTTCTATGACGTCGCCTTATTTCTTGAAGGTTAGCTAGCAATATGAAGAATGATTTTTTTTTTTTTTTTTTTTTTTTTTTGAGACGGAGTCTCGCTCTGTCACCCAGGAGTGTAGTGGCGCAATCTTGGCTCACTGCAAGCTCCGCCTCCCGGGTTCATGCCATTCTCCTGCCTCAGCCTCTCCAAGTAGCTGGGACTACAGGCACCCGCCACCACGCCTGGCTAATTTTTTTGTTTTTTTAGTAGAGAGGGGTTTCACCGTGGTCTCGATCTCCTGACCTCGTGATCCGCCCGCCTCGGACTCCCAAAGTTGATTCTTATATTTTATCAGAGTTACTAGGTGTTTTAGATTGTTGAATTCTTAGATGCCCAAGTCTGAAAGGAATGCTCTTACTGCATGGTAAACAGGCCATGAATTCTGTCGAGTCTTCTCATCAGTGCATTCCTCTAAATTATATTCCATAGCATTTTCCCTGTGTTTCTTGTCACCCTGAATCCTAAAGACTTTCTGACAATTCACAGGTCTTCCCAGATGATTTGCTGCTTTACACTGAGCCAGTGACTTCTGTTCCCTTAGTAGGTCTTCTTCCATTTCTAAGTGTGAAAAACCACCAGTGTTCCTAGCAGCTCTCTCCCTGTTCACAGTTTCATTCACATGCGTATGAAACATCAATATCTCCAAAGCACGCTCCAGATTCTATCTCAGTATCTCCGAAGGTGGCCTCCTAACTACATTCAGAATAGTCAGTCTGATGTCCTCAAGCACGGCATACCAGATCCAGTTCTTGCATCCAGCTCCTTGCAGTGGAGAAGTCTTGATACCTCTGACTATTCCTTGCTTCTTTAGTGTGTTTCACTAATAAGTCTGCTTTGACTTCATTCCATTTTCTTTCCAAAGATACACGTACAATTATTTTTATTCCTTTTCTGCATATGGATCAGGCTTTGAAACCTCATTTCTAGTCAAATGCCGGGCATTTTACCTTAACTCTGGCACCCAGAAAAACTAAAACACCTGACTCTAAAGCACTGCTGTTTTATTAATCAGTTTGGGCTGCCATAACAAAATATGATAGATCTTGTGTTGCACAAAGAACAGAAGTTGGCTGGGCATGGTGGCTCACGCCTGTAATCCCAGCACTTTGGGAGGCCACGGCGGGCAGATCATGAGGTCAGGAGATCGAGACCATCCTGGCTAACACGATGAAACCCTGTCTCTACTAAAAATACAAAAATTAGCTGGGTGTGGTGGCACGCGCCTATAGTCCCAGCTACTCAGGAGGCTGAGGCAGGAGAATTGCTTGAACCCAGGAGGAGGAGGTTGCATTCAGCCGAGATTGAGCCATTGCACTCCAGCCTGGACAACAAGTGAGAAACTTCATCTATTACAAAAAAAATCGGTAAATAAAATAAAGAACAGAAGTTTATTTTCTCACAGTTCTGGAAGCTGAGAAGTCCAAGATCAAGGTGCTGGCAGATCCAGTTCCTGGCAGAGGCTCTCTTCCTAGCTTGCTGTGTCCCCACAGAGCCAAGCCAGCAAGCTTTAGTCTCCTTCTCTTCTTAGAAGAGCGCTAGTCCCATGACGAGGCCCCTGTTCTCATGAGCACAGCTAAACCTAATTATCTCACCAGGGCCTCATCTCAAAATACCATCGCGTTGCAGCTTAGGGCTTCAACATATGAATTTTGTGGAGACACAATTCGGTCTGTAGCCCCTGGATTTAGAGATGTGTTGATTATCTGAGCCCTTAAACTGAGGATGAATTTGGAAGCTCAGTTTGCAGATATATTTGACCTGGCCTGTTTTTTTTCTTTTTGTTGTTTGTTTTTTAAATTATACCTTAAGTTCTGGGATGCATGTGCAGAACGTGCAGGTTTCTTACATATGCCATGGTATATGTATACATATGACACGGTGGTTTCCTGCACCCATCAACCCATCAACCCATCATCTACATTAGGTATTTCTCCTGATGCTAACCCTCCCCTAGACCCCCACCCCCAGATATGCCCCAGTGTGTGATGTTCCCCTCCCTGGGTCCATGTGTTCTCATTGTTCAACTCCCACTTATGAGTGAGAACATGGGGTGTTTGGTTTTCTGTTCCTGTTTTAGTTTGCTAAGAATGATGATTTCCTGCTTCATCCATGTCCCTGCAAAGGACATGAACTCATCCTTTTTTATGGCTGCATAGTATTCCATGGTGTGTATGTGCCACATTTTCATTATCCAGTCTATCATTGATGGGCATTTGGATTGGTTCCAAGTCTTTGCTATTGTGAACAGTGCTACAATAAACATACGTGTGCAAGTGTCTTTATAGTAGAATCATTTATACTCCTTTGGGTATACACCCAGTGATGGGATTGCTGAGTCAAATGGTGTTTCTGGTTCTAGATCCTTGAGGAATTGCCACACTGTCTTCCACAATGGTTGAACTAATTTATACTCCCACCAACAGTGTAAAGCATTCCTTTTCCTCCACATTGGTTGTTTCCTGACTTTTTAATGATCCTCATTCTAACTGGAGTGGGATGGTATCTCATTGTGGTTTTGATTTACATTTCTCTAATGACCAATGATGATGAGCTTTTTTCATATGTTTGTTGACCACATAAATATCTTCTTTTGAGAAGTGCCTGTTGATATCCTTCACCCACTTTTTGCACTTTTTGATGGGGTGTTTATTTTTTCTTGTAAATTTGTTTACATTCCTTGTAGATTCTGCATATTAGCCCTTTGTCAGATGGATAGATTGCAAAAATTTTCTCCCATTCTGTAGGTTGTCTGTTCACTCTGATAACAGTTTCTTTTGCTATGCAGAACTCTTTAGTTTAATTAGATCCCATTTGTGGATTTTGGCTTTTGCTGCCATTGCTTTTCATGTTTTAGTAATGAAGTCTTTGCCCATGCCTATGTCCTGAATGGTATTGCCTAGGTTTTTTTCTAGGGTTTGTACGGTTTTAGGTCTAACATTTAAGTCTTTAATCCATCTTGAGTTAATTTTTGTATAACGTGTAGGGAAGGGATCAAGTTTTAGCTTTCTGCATATGGCTAGCCAGTTTTCCCTGCACCATTTGTTAAATAGGCAATCCTTTCCCGATTGCTTGTTTTTGTCAGTTTTGCCAAAGATCAGATGGTTGTAGATGTGTGGTGTTATTTCTGAGGCCTCTGTTCTGTTCCATTGGTCTGTATACCTGTTTTGGTACCAGTACCATGCTGTTTTGTTTACTGTAGCCTTATAGTATAGTTTGAAGTCAGGTAGTGTGATGCCTCCAGCTTTGTTCTTTCTGCTTAGGATTGTCTTGGCTATGCAGGCTCTTTTTTTGTTCCGTATGCAATTTAAAGTAGTTTTTTCCAATTCTGTGAAGAAAGTCAATGGTAGCTTGATGGGGATAGCATAGAATCTGTTAATTACTTTGGGCAGTATGGCCATTTTCATGATATTGATTCTTCCTATCCATGAGCATGGAATGTTTTTCCATTTGTTTGTGTCCTCTCTTACTTTTTGAGCAGTCCTTTGTAGTTCTCCTTGAAGAGGTCCTTCACATCCCTTGTAAGTTGGTTTCCTGGGTATTTTATTCTCTTTGAAGCAATTGTGTATGGGAGTTCACTCATAATTTGGCTTTCTGTTTGTCTGTTATTGGTGTATAGGAATGCTTGTGATTTTTGCAGATTCATTTTGTATCCTGAGACTTTGCTGAAGTAGCTTATCAGCTTAAGGAGATTTTGGACTGAGACAATGGGGTTTTCTAAATATACAATTATGTCATCTGCAAACAGAGACAATTTGACTTCCTTTTTTCCTAATTGAATATCCTTTATTTCTTTCTTTTGCCTGATTGCCCTGGCCAGAACTTCCAACACTATGTTGAATAGGAGTGGTGAGAGAAGGCATCCCTGTCTTGTGCCAGTTTTCAAAGGGAATGCTTCCAGTTTTTGCCCATTCAGTATGATATTGGCTGTGGATTTGTCATAAATAGCTCTTATTATTTTGAGATACATCCCATCAATACCTAATTTATCGGGAGTTTTTAGCATGAAGGGCTGCTGAATTTTGTCAAAGGCCTTTTCTGCATCTATTGAGATAATCATGTGGTTTTTGTCTTTGGTTCTGTTTATATCCTGGATTACGTTTATTGATTTGCATATGTTGGACCAGCCTTGCATCCCAGGGATGAAGCCCACTTGATCATGGTGGATAAGCTTTTTGATGTGCTGCTGGATTCGGTTTGCCAGTGTTTTATTGAGGATTTTTGCATCGATGTTCATCAGAGATATTGGCACTCCAGCCTGGACAACAAGTGTGAAGCTCCATCTATTAAAAAAATAAATAAATAAATACCATAAAGAACAGAAGTTTATTTTCTCACAGTTCTAGAAGCTGAGAAGTCCAAGATCAAGTTGCTGGCCTAATAGCACCTTCTAATGGCAGTTGATCCAAAGCTGCCCAGGAAGCTGTACTGGGATCACAGGTCCATTCTATGACTCTCCTTTGACAAGCAATCCCATAACTCACACTCCTTTCACGGTTACTCTGAAGCATCTCCAAAACATTCTCACCCTATCCTGAAAGTTCAGGTTTTGCCATGTGCCCCTGTAAAAATAGAGTATTCTGGGGCCAGGAGATTTGGAATCTCTGTGAGGTCTAGAAGCATTAAGACCAAATGGCTTCTCCTTAGAGGATAGGCTCTGATCTAAATCGATATACCAAGCGCCATTGGGACTAGTATTTGAGATGGACTTGAGAGCTATAGAAAGAAGTTGGACATCTGAATCATAAATTAAAATTTCTCTGTTATTTGCAGTTTTATAGGTATCTAACTGCTCCTCATGTACTTTTTGTGGTAGAAGGAGGGAAACAAGTATATTTCTCACATTAATTCAAGATCAATTATTTCATATAAATGCCTACAATTTTATGATGGAAAGTTTCATTTTTAGTGAATTATCTGCAGTATGTTCATAGCTGATGAAAACATACATATATATATATATATGAATACATGTGTGAATTAATGAATATATATACATATATATTGCCCTTGCATTAGAATCAGAAAAATTCAAATGTAAAACTATGTGCATAATTTAATATATATATTAATCTACATCTTACTGATCCATATAGATGTATATATACATAAATATCTATATATCTCTCTCTATATATCTATGCATATAGCATACAAATTTTAGTATTTGGTTATATTTAATGACAGTTATGAATTAAGTCATGTGATATTTTTATTCTTACATCCTGTGTTTGTGTGTCTGTGTATAAACAAAAAATGAAAAGCAGAGGCAGAAATTGTATGCAGAAAGAGCTCTAGAGATCCAAAGTTTATTTAGTTTTAAGTATCATGAGAGGCATTCATGAGGTAGTTGAGCAAAACAGGTAATTCTTAAATGTAGGCTGATAGAATAGGCTTGAAATTCATTTGTATTTCTACAAAATATGATATAGTCATTCTTGCCAGGAATAATTGTTTGTTAGTGCTCTGGAAGACGTCGCCAGTGACTGTTATTTCCCCTCCAGACCTGCAGTTCTGCTCGTTGCAGTCACCATTCACACTGACTTGCCCATAATCATCAAAAATATTTTTCCAGTCTTACATTCTCCAGGCTATAGATATGACCATAAAATTGCTGAGGCTTCAAGGACACCCTGAAGTGGTAATTTACTTCAATAACAGACTTCTTTACCTTCAGTAGTATGATTTATTTACATTGAAAGAGCATTCATCATAGAATCAAACTTTGTCTAAAACTATTCTTGGAAAAATAATTCAAATATTCTTGAACAAGCTGTGGCTCAGTCAATTCTAAATCTAAATTATGTTTTAATGTACTTTAATATGGGGAAACTTTATTTAAATAAAGAAATGCCTCATGTTCATAAAAGATAGAAGAAAATGAAATGCATAATTGTAGATTTGCCACACCTTCATCTACAGTTTAAACAGCAGCCTAAATAAAATTATAGATTTTTAAAGGAAGTGTATTTCAACTGAGAAATAATTCAGGTTAAATACTTGACTTTTTTAAGTACATAATTTTTCTGTAGATTAAAAAAATCACAGAAACTAACACAATTCTTCATTTTTTTTGTAGCTAATGCCCAACAGAGTAAATAAGAATGCTATTTTTTGGTGTAGGCAGGCCCAAAAGACTGAGTTTTTCTTTGTAAAATTTTGAAAAAATCCAGTGAAATAGTATAAAATATATAGTTTCTATATGAATGAACTACAGCAGCATTTTATTCAACCATTTTTACATGGATTAAAATATTTCTATGCATTGAAATTTGCCTTGTCTGTAACTTCTAAACATTGTCTCTGGTTTTCTTTACTTTTTGTTTTTGAATTTTTTAAATTTGAGACAGAGTTTTATTCTGTCACCTAGGCTGGAGTGCAGTGTGGTTCAATCTCAGCTTACTACAACCTCTGCCTCCTGGGTTTAAGGGATTCTCGTGCTTCAGCCTTCCAAGTACCTGGGAGTACAGGTGCCTGCCACCACACCCGGCTAACTTCTGTATTTTCAGTTGAGAGGGGGATTTGCCCTGTTGGCCAGGCTGCTCTTAAGCAATCCACCCGTCTCGGCCTCCCATAGCGCTGGGATTACAGGCATGAGCCACCATGCCCAGCCGGATTTTCTTTATCTTCCAAACTCTAAAATTTCCATGGATATCCGAGTGAATTCTCAGACTTAGAAAATGTGAAACTTATTCTACACCTCTTCCCTAGAAATGTGCCCTTTCTACTCAGTTCCAGATACTGGTTAAGACAATTAACAGAATATTTTCTGCCTTCTAGGATAGCATAAAGTGATCATCTGGCACACCTCCCTCTCCTTCACTGGACTATCAAAATTTCACGTATCACAAAACTCTATCACTATTATATTTTTACCATTTCTTGAGTTATCTTGCCTTTTTTTATTCTTAGTGTCCTCAGTCCATTGGCAAACCGGGTTTAAGTAACCACAATAACCTAGGAATAACTACATTTATTTTATCTATAGTTATTTCAGTTATTTATTTATTTACTTATTTCGAGGTGGAGTCTTGCTCTGTTGCCCAGGCTTGGAGGCTCACTGCAACCTCCACTTCCCAGGTTCAAGTGGTTCTCCTGCCTCAGCCTCCCGAGTAGCTAGGACTACAGGCATGCACCACCATGCCCTGCTAATTTTTGTATTTTTACAAAATACAGGGTTTCACCAGGCTGGTCGCGAACTCCTGACTTCAGGTGATCTGCCCGCCTCTGCCTCCCAAAGTGCTGAAATTACAGGCATGAGCCACCATGTCCATGTGTTAACAAAGCAACAACAACAACAAAAAATCCAAAAAATCCCCAAAATTCAGGGACTTCAAAAAACAATTCTTTTATCTCAACACTAGTGGATCAAGAATTTGATCAATTCTTCTGCTGTATGTGGCCTCCTCTGGGGTTACTTGGTGGTACTGAACTGGTTATTAAGTTTTTTTGGAGTGTCTAAGATTATGTCACTCATATGCTTGAAATTTGGCATAAACATCTGGAAGAATGGGCTCATCTGGGCCATTCTCTCTGCTAAGGTCAACTCAGAGCTTCTCTTTGTGGTCTCACCGAGAGAGTGGACTTCTGATATAGCAACCCAAAAGACTCCAAAAGAGAAAGAAGGAAGCTGCCCATTCTCTTAAAGGCAAGACTCAGAACCACATGATGTCACGGCATCTGCCATACTTTATTGGTCAAAAGTAGTCACAGGTTAGCTCAGATTCAAGGGAAGGGGGAATAAGGCCCCATTCTCTCAATGGGGTTTCCCTAAATATGTGCAGCCATCTTTAGTCTATCAGTCTTCCCTGTGGTCAAAAAAGAATCATGGTTATTATCAATCTGACATTTCTGATATATCTTACATTTTTCCAGTTTTTATACTGTTCTACAGAAATTCTGTCTGGACTGTCTTCCCAAAATACGAGGCTAATATTCCACTATAGAAAAACCCTAATTACCTTTCTGAACTTCCTTTCTTAGTATAAATGTTTACTTTTCTCCTTAATTTGCTGTTATATCTTACTACTCATTTTGTGTTTTAAGCACATTTTAAAGTATGTTTTTTAAGTACATTTAAGTACATTTTCCTGATTTAAGTATATAATAAAAGACAGTTTTAATGCTGTGATTCTGTTTCATTGGAGTTAGTCTCACTCAGGTCGTGTTAGTGATAATGCTTCCTGTTGCAGGGCATAGAAAACTCTAATGGAACCACCCTATAAAATAAGGAATATTTTTTAGCTCAGTAGGTAAATCCTCAAGGTATTGCAGTTTGAAGAACTGATGTCACCAAGTGCCCCAGGTTTCTTTTCCTACTATTTTCTCTGTTAGTCATTAGTTGGCTTTTCTCTCTCCTGGTAAAAAGTTGTTTGTACCAGTTTACTTCTTGTGTTTCTTGGCCAAAATTGCAATGAATATCTATTCCCAAATAAAGTGCTTTTAAGGGACATGAGACCTAAATGACTGGCTTACACTAATAAAGATGTAACTCTGAGTCTTAGGAAGAGACAGGAGCAAGTGAACAAACCGAAGCTCTGCCAGCATGGAAGGAGGACTGAATGGCTACTGGGGTCCTCTCAGCAATGATGGCTAAAGACAACTTGGAGAAAATGAGTTCCTAATCATTTTCAGTTAATAGCTAACACATTTAGGCTGACAAAGCTTAATCATATTCAAAATTTTAACATTCCCCTCTTTTTACAAATTGTCTCTGATGCATAGAACATCATAAACCAAACATGTCTACCACCTAAGCATATGCTCTCTAATCTCTAATCTTAGTTTTAGTGGAACTAAGTTAATTATAACAATACGTTGTAGGAAATTCCCCAACCCAAGGCCATCTGCTCTTCGTTTCCTCCTTTCTCAAAATGGGATGACCATAACAAGAATTTTTCAAAAACTCATAGAAAGAGCTGCATCAGGTGACTCAGGCTGTCTTTACAAGTACTATTCGTAGTTTCTGCTTATTTTGGTACCATGAAATGGATGTATTTTTACCTTTCCAATTAAATTCTTGTCTTGTTTCAAGCCTCAGTTCAAACCCTAACTTCCTTTAAAACTCTGTCTAAGGGACCACTTAGGATCAAGCCTTCCCTCAGAGCTCTGTAGGCCCTTTACTTACCTCTCCTTAAAGCAAATCAGCACAGTGTATGCTTTAGAGTAAGAAGACACTTGTTAAAACCTGGATCTGCCCCTTGCCCGTTGTGTTACCCTAAACAAGCTGTCTAATTTTCCTAAGTCCCTCATTTCTCATGCGCAAAAAGTGAAATCAGAACTCATAGAACTCATACTGTTACTGTAATGAATTGTAAAATGATATATAAATGCATATTATTTTTACAATTATACTGTATTTTTATTATTTTAAAATAATTATGTTGAGGAAATGAATACTTTGGAGTGACACTTTCCTTGGATATTTTGATAAAAGCTAAGTACCTCCTTCTGATAACAATGAACATAAACAAATACAACATTTTTCACGTTTTATGATTTTGGAAATACAAAATCCTACTCAAGAATGTAGCTTCAAATGTACTCAATAAGCAGAAACTTCCCACTTACTTTTTTCAGATAAAGATAGAATTGTGCCAAATAATGCCAGAATTCTTGACTAATTTTAATTAAATTAATGGCACAATATTTCCTTTGTCTTACCTCCTTGTTGCTAAAGTCAATTTGGATAGGGGCTGTATTATGGATGCTGACTCTATTAGCACAGAAGGTATTATGAATCCACATTTGAATTTTAAATTCATCTGAAGAAAACATTTTAAAATGTTCTTTGTTTTCGGGTATCTGGAGATTTCTGTCCACAAAGAAACTGACAAGACTTTGTAGTTGTCGATTCCATCTTGAAGAGGTGCTTTTAGCAGCTTTGCAAAGTTTGCATAATTGAGCTCTCGATCTCTTCTTCCAGAGTGGCAGGGTGGAAAAAGACTACATGGTTCTTTAAACAGCATCCACAATGGTGACCTCAGGGTCTTAAAGAAAGAAAAAGGGCTCTCACAAATATGGTCAAAATCATCCAAGACAGTGAGGCACTGGAAGAATTCATTCTTCCTGAATTATTCAGAAATTGACCAATCTCTTTTCAAAAAACAATTATTTATATACAAAGGTACGTTTTAAGACATGTCCTATTTTTAAGAAACCACTGACTCTCTACATAGTAGATAAAGATATATCATCCTAATGTTTCTTCAGAGACTTTATTTAATCAAGATCTTCTTTGACCCAGATTATAAAGTTAAGATTTTCATCCCTATAGGAAAATGCATTTTGGCCTCATTAGCAGAGGCATTGATGCTAATGGGCATTCACATAGAAAATCATGAGTCACAAAGTCATCTGGAGTTGTATCCTTCATTCATGTAGCAAAATCAGATGAAATACACAACATCACATGTTTTCTATCTGAGCTCAGAGTGAGAAGACTTTTCTTCAAAACTTTTACTTAGAAATTATTTGCAGGTTTTGAATGTATCAACTGCCTTTCTTGTTTTCTGAAGGGCATCACAAAATAGAAATTCTCCTTTACAATTCAGCATGTACTTAGATAGACAGATGCTTAAAAACTAGGTTGCTGAGAACTTACGAATACTGTTGTGCAGATGTGTGTTGACAGAAAGTGGCAGAGCTGAGAAATCTACTATGTTTTACTGAAAAATATTGAAGAAAGACGAGTGATTGAAAAGTGATGACATCAGTGGGCAGGCATGGTAATTACATTCCACTCCTCTGCTTAAATTTATGAAATAGCCGAATAATTTCCAGGATACATGAACTTACCACACTCTCTTTGATATCCTGTAACTTCTTTTGATTTTCCATCCAACAAGCAACTTTGAAGGGATCTTCATATTAAAATTTTTTGGTAAAATTCCAACCTTCCCAAATAGGTTAATTTTCTTTTGGAAAAGTTACACGTTTACCTTAGCTTTGCGGGCTTCGTGCATGTCATCCAAGTAGGGCCATAGCTTTTGTTTTCAAATAGACGTGGAAATGAGTGAGTATGGTTTGTGCTGCTTTTTGTCTATAACATTTTTCATTATATGCTGAGTCTTGTATACATAAATATGATTACCATAATTGTAATTTTCTTCAAATTTTATCAAGTGAAAAGTATTACAGAAAATGTGACAAAAATTACTACAATCTATTGAGATAAACATGTGGTTTTTGTCTTTGGTTCTGTTTATATGCTGGATTATGTTTATTGATTTGTGTATGTTGAACCAGCCTTGCATCCCAGGGATGAAGCCCACTTGATCATGGTGGATAAGCTTTTTGATGTGCTGCTGGATTCGGTTTGCCAGTATTTTATTGAGGATTTTTGCATCAATGTTCATCAAGGATATTGGTCTAAAATTCTCTTTTTTGGTTGTGTCTCTGCCAGGCTTTGGTATCAGGATGATGCTGGCCTCATAAAATGAGTTAGGGAGGATTCCCTCTTTTCTATTGATTGGAATAGTTTCAGAAGGAAGGGTACCAGTTCCTCCTTGTACCTCTGGTAGAATTCGGCTGTGAATCCAACTTGTCCTGGACTCTTTTTGGTTGGTAAACTATTGATTATTGCCACAATTTCAGAGCCTGTTATTGGTCTATTCAGAGATTCAACTTCTTCCTGGTTTAGTCTTGGGAGAGGGTATGTGTCGAGGAATTTATCCATTTCTTCTAGATTTTCTAGTTTATTTGCATAGAGGTGTTTGTAGTATTCTCTGATGGTAGTTTGTATTTCTGTGGGATCGGTGGTGATATCACCTTTAACATTTTTTATTGCATCTATTTGATTCTTCTCTCTATTCTTCTTTATTAGTCTTGCTAGCAGTCTAGCAATTTTGTTGATCTTTTCAAAACACCAGCTCCTGGATTCATTAATTTTTTGAAGGGGTTTTTTGTGTCTCTATTTCCTTCAGTTCTGCTCTGCAGAAAAGGCCTTTGACAAAATTCAACAACCCTTCATGCTAAAAACTCTCAATAAATTAGGTATTGATGGGACGTATCTCAAAATAATAAGAGCTATCTATGACAAACCCACAGCCAATATCATACTGAATGGGCAAAAACTGGAAGCATTCCTTTTGAAAACTGGCACAAGACAGGGATGCCCTCTCTCACCACTCCTATTCAACATAGTGTTGGAAGTTCTGGCCAGGGCAATTATGCAGGAGAAGGAAATAAAGTGTATTCGATTAGGAAAAGAGGAATTCAAATTGTCCCTGTTTGCAGATGACATGATTGTATATCTAGAAAACCCCATTGTCTCAGTCCAAAATCTCCTTAAGCTGATAAGCAACTTCATCAAACTCTCAGGATACAAAATCAATGTACAAAAATCACAAGCATTCTTGTACACAAATCACAGACAAACAGAGAGCCAAATCATGAGTGAACTCCCATTCACAATTGCTTCAAAGAGAATAAAATACCTAGGAATCCAACTTACAAGGGATGTGAAGGACCTCTTCAAGGAGAACTACAAACCACTCCTCAATGAAATAAAAGAGGATATAAACAAATGGAAGAACATTCCATGCTCATGGGTTGGCAGAATGAATATCGTGAAAATGGCCATACTGCCCAAGGTAATTTATAGATTCAATGCCACCCCCATCAAGCTACCAATGACTTTCTTCACAGAATTGGAAAAAACTACTTTAAAGTTCATATGGAACCAAAAAAGAGCCCGCATCGCCAAATCAATCCTAAGCCAAAAGAACAAAGCTGGAGGCATCATGCTACCTGACTTCAAACTATACTACAAGGCTACAGTAACCAAAACAGCATGGTACTGGTAGCAAAAAAGAGATATAGATCAATGGAACAGAACAGAGCCCTCAGAAATGATGCCACATATCTACAACTACCTGATCTTTGACAAACCTAACAAAAACAAGCAATGGTGAAAGGGTTCCCTATTTAATAAATGGTGCTGGGAAAACTGGCTAGCCATATGTAGAAAGCTGAAACTGGATCCCTTCCTTACACCTTACACGAAAATTAATTCAAGATGGATTAAAAACTTCCATGTTAGACCCAAAATCATAAAAACCCTAGAAAAAGACCTAGGCAATACCATTCAGGACATAGGCATGGGCAAGGACTTCATGTCTAAAACACCAAAAGCAATGGCAACAAAAGCCAAAATTGACAAATGGGATCTAATTAAACTAAAGAGCTTCTGCACAGCAAAAGAAACTACCATCAGAGTGAACAGGCAACCTACAAAATGGGAGAAAATTTTCTCAACCTACTCATCTGAGAAAGGGCTAATATCCAGAATCTACAATGAACTCAAACAAATTTACAAGAAAAAAACAACCCCATCAAAAAGTGGGCAAAGGACATGAACAGACACTTCTCAAAAGAAGACATTTATGCAGCCAAAAAGCACATGAAGAAATGTTCATCATCACTGGCCATCAGAGAAATGTAAATCAAAACCACAATGAGATACCATCTCACACCAGTTAGAATGGCCATCATTAAAAAGTCAGGAAACAACAGGTGCTAGAGAGGATGTGGAGAAATAGGAACACTTTTACACTGTTGGTGGGACTGTAAACTAGTTCAACCATTGTGGAAGTCAGTGTGGTGATTCCTCGGGGATCTAGAACTAGAAATACCATTTGACCCAGCCATCCCATTACTGGGTATATACCCAAAGCAATATAAATCATGCTGCTATAAAGACACATGTGCATGTATGTTTATTGTGGCACTATTCACAATAGCAAAGACTTGAAACCAACCCAAATGTCTAACAACGATAGACTGGATTAAGAAAATGTGGCACATATACACCATGGAATACTATGCAGCCATAAAAAAATGATGAGTTCATGTCGTTTGTGGGGACATGGATGAAACTGGAAAGCATCATTCTCAGCAAACTATCGGAAGGACAAAAAGCCAAACACTGCATGTTCTCACTCATAGGTGGGAATTGAACAATGAGAACACATGGACACAGGAAGGGGAACATCACACACCGGGGACTGTTGTGGGGTGGTAGGAGGGTGGAGGGATAGCATTAAGAGATATACCTAATGCTAAATGATGAGTTAATGGGTGCAGCACACCAACATGACACATGTATACATATGTAACAAACCTGCACATTGTGCACATGTACCCTAAAACTTAAAGTATAATAATATAAAAAAAGAGAAGAAAAATTACTACAATCTTGAAAATTGTAAACAGTGTTATCCTATTATGTACTTATTTTAAAGGAAAACCTAAGAGGAATAGAAAAGAAATTGGAGAGGGAAAAAATACCTGTACATTTATGAACCCCATAAATCCCATTCCTAGATCCCAAAAGCACAAGAATTAGAATCTGGTTTATTACTTACTGGCTGTGTCCACTTGGGTAAATTACTTAATTTTTCCAAGCCAGTTCCTCAAATATAAGATGAGAATGAGTATATCTATCTATTTTTAAATTAAGGAATATAATTATCCTTTAACTTTTAGAGGCCAGGATTGGTGGCTCACGCCTGTAATCCCAGCACTATAATAGGCTGAGGCCGGTGGATGGCTTGAGCTCAGGAGTTGGAGACTAGTCTGGGCAACATGACGAAACTTTGTCTCTACAAAATATTTAAATATTAGGCAGGCATGGTAGTGCGTGCCTGTAGTCCTAGCTACTCAGGAGGCTGAGAGATGGGAGGATCCCTTGAGCCTGGGAGTTGGAGTTTGCAGTGAGCTGATATTGTGCCACTGCACTCCAGTCTGGGTGACAGCACCAGACCCTGTCTCAACAAACAAACAAAAACCTTTTAGGATGCTTAGCTAATATCTGGTATATAAGTGCACTACAAGCCTTTCTTTCTTTTATTTTATTTTCTTTTCTCTTCTTTCTTTCTTTCTTTCTTTCTTTCTTTCTTTCTTTCTTTCTTTCTTTCTTTCTCTTTCTTTCTTTCTTTCTTTCCTTGTCAACTTACATGCCTCTACATATTATTTGAGGACAGATCCTGAAAAATTTGATATAGCTCAGTGCTTGAACATTTTAGGTGCTAAGCTATTTTATGACTTGCAATCATAGTTTCACAACCTTTTTAACACCTGCTGCTTAAGAGCACTATTTATTATTCTGCCAGTCAGATTTGTTGTTTCAGAATCTTGTGTTCCATATTTGATCACCATCTACTGTTACTTATTCAATTCTAGATGTTAGAAATGTATTGATTTTTGTTTTATTGGCCATTTCTAAACATTTTGTGGTTTGATTGAAGCTGTGATAGATTCCATACCTCTGACTCAATATTCACGGCCCTAGGTTCTGGCCATTGATCCCCAAACTGCCTCTATTTACAGCTTTGTCTGAGCCTTTCTCAGGAAAAGTGCCCAAGGATTATCAAATAAGCAGGAACATTTCAGAGGCTGCAACTATCTAATGCATAGTGCTTCTCTCTTATTCCCAACTCGTTTTCAATATTTCATTATACAATTTTAAAGTTTTCAAAATTCAGTTATTGAGTTTGCAAATGATATAAGCCTGTGTTCTGTTTGTTTTATGCTATTATTCATAACTGTTATCTTTCCATGAAAATTGATCAAGACTTACTGCTGTATCTGCCCAAATAGTTGTATTTATAATGGAAAGAAAAAAATCATTGTATCTGCTAGTTTATCAAAAAGGGGTGCCAGCATGTGCTTTTTTGCATCATACTGCTGCTGCTAGCACTTCAGTAGCTACTCACGATCTACTTGGCTACATCTACTCTGACTTTGAGGAAACACACTTCTTCCTATAACAGCAGAAACAGGACTAGCTGAACACTTCTTTAGTTGCTGCTCAAAGATCTGCTGCTAACAAAGTGTACACATAAGATGTGGGAAGAGAATCAAGGATACAGAAAAAAGGAAAGAAACTATATGTACTATTTTGATGAATTACATGTCTTGGTGCTATCAAGGCACCAACATTTCCGTGATATAAAAGAGGAATTATTTGGATTTCCAATGGTCAAATATGTACCAAGCCCTTAATTCCAAAAATTCAAGAAAAAAAGGATAGTACTGAATCAAGATATATTAACGTGTGAGTAATGGTTGCCACAGGCTACAACACTAATATTCCGCACCACCTTTCAGAGTGAAAGCACACATTTCTCTGGATCCTTGGAGCGTTAACTGTGGGGCCACAGTGTTGTCACTCCTGGTGATTGATTGCCCTTTGCTGAAGAGATTTGCTTCTGCTGCCTTATCTGTGATCTCATGTGTACATGGTTGGATGCTATGACGTATAAAGATCCAGATACCATACGTTACATAAGGCAAATTTGGTAGGCCATACCAGCTCTAGAACTACCTAAAGGACTGACTTAGGCCTTTGTGGTGAGTGTGCAGCAGCCTAATTTCTCCCTACTAAATCCTGCTTTCTTTTCTTTCTCTCAGGACTTGATCCTGAGAGCGCTCCTTAATAAACTTCTAGCACACAAATCTCCAGCTCCATTCTGTTTCCCAGGGAACCTGACCTGCAACACTAAGTGTATGACTTTTTACAGAAATGTAATGAAATTTTCTGCATCATTTTGTCATATGAAGTTTTCAGGTGTCTCATGGACTTATGCTGGATAAACAATAATAGCCAGGTTTACACTGATGCCAAAATAATTATGATCAAATAAACCACTTGGTAAGAATTAAAGTAGGATTTAAAACAAGAGATGAAGTCTCATTGTTCTTCTGCTCATTGGAACATAATAGAAGATGAATATTATCCCAAAATTAGATAATAAATTCACAATATGACCCCACAGAATTAAGCAATAATTTTTTGTTCTTGAAATTGCATGATGCTCTCTAATTTATTAAAAGACAGTTAAATATAAATTTGAGAGACAGAAAAAAAATGACATGATCAAAGATACATCCTCTATGTAGAGTAAAATCCAAGAGATTTTGCCATTGGAAGTCAAGGGCAAATACCTTGTCCTATTCCCTTTTGAAACAAGAGCACATCATTGAAATGGGACATAAAAAAAGCTAAACAAATGTACTAAACCAGAACAAAGCAGCCCCTATTTATTCTGTGGCATTATAACCTTGCCTGGCATCCTGGTTTTACTTACTAGGTTTTGGAAAACACTCTTGATTACACAAGGTACTATTTTCTGCTGTACATGATTGTCAATGGATGCTCAGATAGATGAAAGACTCTTGGAACTGGAGTGCTCCCTTTAGCAATGTAAGCTCCAGTGAGAGTGCGCAGTTGCCACGTCTGACTGCCAAGGCTTCCTGTGAGCTTCCTCTCCACCACCACGGAGAGAAGGGTGTGGGTTTTTTGTGCTAATTTGCTACATTTTTTTTTTTTTTTTTTTTTGCCTTTGAGACTCGTAAAGCATGAGTGAGAACACTTTCATCCCAATTATATCCAATTAAGGTTCCTGTGTGATGAAGTACAATTTGTATTATAAATAGAGAGACTCTGTAAGTTAGAAGAAAATAGGTAGTTAATCATTAAAAATCAGATGTGATAAGGAAGTTGAGTATTTGAAGGAAATTATCTTAGGAGAAAATAAACTGATATTTTAAGTTTTTAAAAAGCCAATTATAAGTTACAAAAAAATAGCTTGATGAATCCAACAATCTTTCTGAATTGGATATTTTTTATAAGATATAAATATCTTGTGCCTGGAAATATTTTAAAGGGATACTTTAATTTTGATTCATGATAGATATAAGTACGCTTTAAGCAGCATATGTACAAGGGTAACTCTACTTCAAAGAGGAGAAATCTGAGTCTAATTTGCACTTGAGAAGA
Organism: Symphalangus syndactylus; assembly: GCF_028878055.3. Classification (NCBI taxonomy): domain Eukaryota; kingdom Metazoa; phylum Chordata; class Mammalia; order Primates; family Hylobatidae; genus Symphalangus; species Symphalangus syndactylus. Next base: position 152,796,717 of record NC_072426.2, on the reverse strand, counting down.
GGCACATGAAGGATTTCAGTCAATATAGAGAAGTTCATTGCATTTCTGTGTTAAGTATTTGATACACTCCTTTGGTAGTTTAGTCACATACTTAATTTGCATGAAGAGTTTTTCTTAAATGTCAGAAGTGAGATATGACAATAAGTATTCTCTTTGATTAACATGTTCAAAATTGTGCCTGACCTTAAATGAAGATACGCAATAATAACTCACTTCAAAAATGTGAATTTGATCTTATAAATTGAAACAAAAAATTCATACTGACAATTGAGATCAGACAGCCTTACCTTGTACATATAGATACAGTGCTAAAATATATATTTTATCAGCTTTCAGATGCTTTCTTACACTGCTATTACTAGGCTTCATTATTGAAAATTCATTATTGCTTTTTAAAAATGTCTTTCTCTATAAAATACAGTACAACAGGCAACTTTCTGCTAGTAATAATAATTTAAATAACAACATTTTTTTTATAGTAAGTTATTATGTAGTGAAGCTCTCTTATAAAGGCATTAAAACACCATATGTCTGACACATACACACATGTGTGTGTGTTGTTTTGTATGTGAATGTGCATAAAGCCACACATATGGAATTACACTACAATTTTTGACAGCCCCTTACATTAAGAGACTTTGTTTATATTCAGATATTTGAGAAGACTTCCCAAGAGCATTATTATACCATGTAAACAATAATATATTTAGGTAATATAGAAGTGAGCTTCACTGTTATTGAAGGTCTAGTGACTATATTTTAATATTCCTACACCCATATAATATAAACTACTCTGGAGATGTGTAATCTATTCAATAAGATGTTAAGTTTGGACATCCATAATAATATTTGATTATTTATAGCTCTATTTTCATCCTTGAATGCCAGTCCTAATGTCTCATGTTGCTTATATCACCAATCAGTTCAAATTAACTGGCAGTTCACTGGTTAGTTATTACTTGATCGTTAAAAAGAATCTTTCTGGCCGGGTGCAGTGGCTCACACCTGTAATCCCATCACTTTGGGAGGCCAAGGTGGGCCGATCACAAGGTCAGGAGATCGAGACCATCCTGGCTAACACGGTGAAACCCTGTCTCTACTAAAAATACAAAAAATTAGCCGGGTGTGGTGGCAGGTGCCTGTAGTCCCAGCTACTCAGGAGGCTGAGGCAAAAGAATGGTGTGAACCCCGGAGGCAGAGCTTGCAGTGAGCCGAGATTGCGCCACTGCACTCCAACCTGGGCAACAGAGCGAGACTCTATCTAAAAAAAAAAAGACTCTTTCCTTTAGCGTTATGTGTTTATATTGGTTTTACCAAATTCAAATAAAATACACTGGCAGCGCATGGTGGCCCATGCCTATATTCCCAACACTTTGGGAGGGCAAGGCAGGAGGATCCCTTAAGGGCAGGAGTTTGACAAGCCTGGGAAAAATAGCAAGACCCTCTCTCTACAAAAAATAAAAATAAAAATTTGGGTGTGGTAGCACATATCTGAACTACCAGCTACTTGGGAGGCTGAGGCAGGAAGAGTGTTTGGGCCAAGGAGTTGGAGGCTGGAATGAACCATGATCTTATCACTGCACTACAGCCTGGGCCACCGAACAAGACCCTGTCTCAAAGAGTAAATGAATAAATAATAAATAAAAAAATAAAATAAAGACTTTTTGGGACATAGTCACCAACTATTCCTATGTGCCAGCTGCCTAGGAAGAGATCCAAAGGGGGGGAAAAAAAAAACTTTTACCATCATCTCCCAAATTTTAATCTATTGATTACATTCTGAATGATCTCCACTTCAAATATGCCCAATAAGGGAAAGTCATACTGGAGAAGGGCTGTGTATAAATGTTGTTCTGTTCTATTTCTAGTTTTCACACTATACCTGCTCCAAGAGTGAATGGTATAATAAATTGTTTCTCCTTTCTCTCCCTGCCCCAAGAATTATGTATATTTTTAAATCTCTCTAGTTTTCTTAATGATAAGTTAATTAGGTTCTCTGATTCCTTATCTCATTAAAAAGTAACTTTAAATCCTACTGGGAACACTAACTCTTTAGGTTAAAGACAGTGAAGACTATTTTAATTAATAAGAAAGGCATATGCTATTTAACTCAAAAGATACATTTTCTGCCTTCACTTTGTCAATGCAATAATATCATAACTTGAATTAACCGGTACTTTCCTCCTTCTTCTGAGGTAATCCATTATCCATTTCCTTCTCATTGTGAAATTACTTATTATCTTTCAAGTCTCTTGTTGAACACTACTTGCTTTTCTCAAATTTTTATCTATACAGTACTGTCACCAGAAAATTTGTCATATATTTACATTTAAACTCTGAGCAGATAAAGATTTGCGGTTCCCTGTCCCAACCTCCTGTTAAATAAGGTTAAAAAATAAGACATTATGAAGTAGGATGAGAATTAGAGGGGTCTTGTGTCACAGATGCTAAGGGAAATGTAACTCTAAAAAGAGACGCATGAAACAGCACAGAGATGTCAAACAAGACAAGAACAGGTGGTGGGGAGCAAGCAAAGCTCTGAATTCCCACTTCAGCTCAGTGGGACTTTTCAGTTTTATGCAGCAGATTCCACAGGAGATTCAATTTGAAGAAAAGTTCCCTGGAATTAAAACAAAGCAAGAGAAAAGTTTCTAAAATAATCAGTCAAAAGGACATTGTAAAAAGAGTCAGAAGATTGGTGTTAAAAAAAAATGGGGTTGCTACACTGTACCTGTCTTCATTAGCTTGCTATTTAATTTTGTACCTCAACCGTATGGTAAGGAATTTAAAATAGACTAGTCTGTTTGTTTGTTTGTTTGTTGTTTGTTTTTGAGACAGAGTCTCACTGTGTGGCCCAGGCTGGAGGGCAGTGGCAATATCTCAGCTCACTGCAAACCTCTGCCTAACAGATTCAAGCAATTCTCCTGCTTCAGCCTCCTGAGTTGCTGGGACTACAGGCACCTGCCACCACACTTGGCTAATTTTTGTATTTTTAGTAGAGATGGGTTTTCACCATGTTGGCCAGGCTTGTCTTGTACTCCTGACCTCAAGTGATCTGCCCACCTCAGTCTCCCAAAGTCCTGGGATTACAGGTGTGAGCCACCACGCCCTGCTGAAACAGGCTAGTTTTTAGATGCCTTACACTCATAATATGATTTTGATTACATTAGAGGCAGTGCGATAGTAGTGGATTATGTGGAATTTAGAGATAGTATACTTGGATAAATACTTGAGTTGAAGACTAACCAGCTGTTTAACATTGGGCATTTTACTTAACCTTTCTGTGTCTTAGTTTTCTTATCGATAAAATGCTGGTAGTAAAAGAACTCAACTTTAGGCTTATGGAGAGAATTAAATAAGTTAAAATAGAAAAATATTTGAAATATTCTGACGTAGTAGGTGATGTATAAATGTTTGCTGTTAATCATGGCCATGTGACTTAAATATTTAGTTTCAATAGAATATCAATATAGCAATGCGAACTCCAATGTTAAGTGATAGAGTGAAGGAAGGTTGTAACTAATTCTGTGAATCTCTCCTCTGTAAGGTCACTTTCCTTCTGTGTCCTGAGGAAAAAAAAAAAATCGTAGAGTGCTTTAAAAAAATCAGAGTGGCCCAGCAAGCTGATGTTTTCCTAGCAGGCTGGATCCCATACTAGGCCCTGAGTATTCCCAGGCACCGATAAAGCCATCTAGGTTGTTGTCCAAAACACTGAAAGAAACTGGCCCAGGCCTGAGCCAAATGCATTAAACCCTGATGTAAACTCCACATCCTGGCCTTCTGGCTGCAGGCATTCCTGGCTGGAACATCCCTTTGTTCTCTCTGGCCGTCTCCAGGATTGCTGCAGCACTCTATTCAAAGTGCCACTACAAGGGCTTTGGACTGGTCTCCCTCTTGGTTAGTGCTTCTTTCTCTGGAATCCCAACTGGCCTCATCCCAGGACGGTTTGGGGCACTTCTTTGTGGGAACCTTGCTACCACTTTTGGAGCAAGTCCAGTGGGCAGTTCAGGACAAAACCCTCTAATCTCCAGATGACAGTGATGCTCTCCTATGTGAACCTGATGAGAGAATCCCAGGACTGGAGGGGACAGTAAAGTCTAGGACAAATTGAGCCTATCTTTATTTCCTTACAACCATCCCCACCAAGTGCATGTACGATAAGTGCTCACTCAACATTGCCAGTCGGTTCTTGGAAACTGAGACTTCAAGCAAAATCACTATAAAGAAACCGATTTTCCCATAGATTAATTGTTATGGACTAAAGTTCCTGGTCACAAAAACATTACCAAACTTCTAAACAAACAAACACCAAAATACTTCTAATATGAAACATTGAAATACATGTGTGCTATATACATACATTTAAAAGGGATTAATCAAAACAAGTAAGATAATTATTTACCTGCTTATTTCAGTCCAGGGCCCAGGCCAGGGTACCATCCCACAGCAGGATGATTCACAGTCACCCACACTCATTCACACTGGGACAATGTACACACACCAGTGAACCAAACATACACAGCTTTGGCATGCGGCAGGAAACCAGAATCCTAGGAGAAAACCCATGAGGATGTAAGGAGAAAATGCAGAGTCCACACAGAGTGGCTCTGGCTAGAAAGCCATTTTTTAATTATTATTATTTTTTTATTTTCTTATCAACATTGTGACAAAACAACATTGAACAAAACAACGTTATTGGGAGACCTGTGGTAAAGCATGTTTGACCACAGACAGTGAGAGTTAAATTACAATTTCCTAAGGGATTGAAATGCACTCACAAATAGATTATTGAACTGGCTGAACCAGAAAGGGCAAAATCAATTTGTTTTTCCTCCCACCATGCTTTTCTAAGCCTACTGTATTGGATTTCTTGTCTCTGGCACTGGAGAAAATATGGGGCAGAAGACAAAACCTCTCAGTTACTCTCAATCTCATTTTCAGAAATTAACAACCTATCCCAATGTAAATAAAATATAAATCATCACTCCATTAAAAAATTTCCTCTCCCTCACAGATCCCTGGCAAGTCAATGCTCAGAGAAACCAGCAGTGGATAAAGAAGCTGTAATTTCCTCTGTCTTTCTTGTTCCACCTCAACCCCACTTCCTCTATCCAGGGTCAGAGCAGCAAAATTTAGGGGAAGAGCATTAAAATGTATTACTTGAATGTTGCCATCATAGTCCGGTGTCAAAATCCCCCTTTTCTGGGGCAGGTGTCTGAATATAGGCTCGTTCATGGGATGCCTTCTTGATTATTCAGAGGTGCACCCTTGTGTGATAATGAATTTGGCTGGCATATATCCCAGGTTCCTGGGAGGTAACCTCTAAACTCCTAGAATTTATCAAGCGATTGGAGTGTTTTTGTTATACTTGCTAGGCCGTTATGCTAATGAGGTGATCCATGATTTATGGTAAATAAATGATGTAGGCTGGGGTCGGCCATGACAGAAAGAACATGTGGTTAGAGGGTCAGGACATTGGAGCTAAGTGATATCAGCCTGGCCTCTGCAGAAGAGAGGAGGCCAGACTGCAGATTGTGTTCAACCAAGTGACTCATGATTCAATCAATCATGCTTACATAATGAAGCCTCAACAAAATATCTTGAAATTTACAAGTATTCTGTAAATTGTTTAGAGTATTTGATATTCCGTGTTTTCTAAAATTATTTGATCATAACAACATTTTAAAGAGTAACATCTGATAGGACAATTCCATGGTATACCAGATTGTAAAAAAGATGTATATCTCTTTTTATTCATTCATTGTTAGTATTCTTTATGATTTTGCAGAATGCCTTTGTTCAAACTCCTTAAAGACAGCCTTTGGCTAATTGAAGAACTAATTCCTGTCCATTCATAAAAACTTCTTTGGCTCATTTTTAATTTGAAATGTTTTGAGTGGCTTTACCATTAAAGACTTTGTTTTTTATTTAATAAAATGTAGATACTGTAATACTCAGGTGTGTTTTAGCCAGTATAGGGTAGTGTGATATCAAATCTCTAATTTTATTTAGTTTATTATATAAAATTATATTGTATCACTGTATTATTAATAAATTATATAATTACACTTTCAAATACATATTTTTAAGGTGGGATAATCTCTTTACTTGGTTGAATGTTAATAACTTATTATTAACTAGAAATTGATAAGCATTTATAGACATGGGACTAACATTCATCTTCCATCCTTTATTGGTGTACAATACTTAACATCTAGAGCACTAATTTGGCAACTGCTTTTGAAACTTTAAAAATGTAGTGTCAAACTCATTTCATAGATGAGAAAAGTAGCAAAATTTTAGTTGTCCAAGGTGATTTAACATATCCTGCCTGGCTTAGTAATGTGATATTTCTTCAATATATGGCTTTCCATCTTAATTAGATTTCTTGAAGTCTAGGAACTATATTTTTTCACTTTACAATTTTAAATGTTAATGGTAATTGCCAAATTCGTATTTCCTGTAGATATAAACAAATGAAAAACTTTTTAACTTCAGTACAATTTGACCAATTATTAAATACAAATGATGAATTGCTTCCTTTTAACAAAACCCTTTTAACAACACAATGATTAGCCTAATTGTAGATATTGACAGCTACTTACATTTATGTACTATGTACTAAACAACTAACTGGAACGATAATATAAAGTTAAAGCTTCAAGAGCTGTTTTAATATATAAGCAGATTTATAGCACTGCTTTAAGGCCTTGAGGCCTGAAACCATCTACTACATTAATCAAGAGTATGCCTAATTCTTAATATTGGCACATACAGTGGTTATACAAGTTCAATTATTTGTAGCAGGTTAAACAATATTTAATACGCTTGGTAATATCAGGATTAATAATAGATATGTTCCTTTAATCTGTTTGGAGGGTATGCTCAGTTTTTGTAATAACCCCTTTACTACATTCTACAGCTTTCTGTTTGGATTACAAGAATGGATGAGAACACATATTTAATTTTTATGTGCATGTGGAATCTAAAGAAGGACAATGTTAATCCTTGCTAACAAAAGTCTCAGAATTATAATGAGTTGTGTGTATATCTCCAATGTTAGAAAATGAAAAAAATATGATGTAGAACTATATTAATGGTTTTGCTTAGTATCTTTCTTACTCTGGTTTTTATGGATTTTCATTCATATTATTGAGATTTTCATAACTATTATGATCAAATAGGATGAGATATATTTCTCTAAAAATAGTATGGTCTTTTTATTTTGACATTAAGATGAATTTTCAGAAAATGAAGTATTGGTGATTAAAGCTAAATTTTCATTCTATTTGACCTAGAAACTTTTTCCTTTAGAATAGAAACTTTGTCAGCATTTATTAATTATATTATGTTCAGTTTCCTAGTTTTTCAGCCATTTTCCCATCAAGTGTGATGCTATTTTGTAAAAAAAAAAAAAAAAAAAAAAAAAAAAAAAAGGCTCTAATGGAACAAATAAAATCTTCAGAACCATCTGACTTATCAGAAATTGAAAATACCAAGGTTTTTCAATTCTTCCAGCATGGCAGGATATATTCACTATGGGTTATCTTTCCTACTGATTACAATGAAGAACTAAATAAAGTACAAAATAAGCAGTTATCTGAAGAGTTTAAAAAATAAATAAGAACGAGTAGGTCACAGAAGGAAGTCAAAATCAGAGGAAGTAACCTGTAAAGGAATGTGTTTCCTCTTAATTTTTTTTATTTTATACTCATTGTTCTTATGGTGTGTCCCAAAGGCAGGTTCCAGTGGTGCAAGTGCACTCAAGAGAAGTAGAAAAATAAAATCTAGTGGAACTGGATAAAGAAGGATAAAGAAAAGTGTGTGGGCCAGAGAGTGTCACAGAATGTGTTAGAGGGGAGACAAGAAAAGAAGAGTTCTCAATTTTGTGCATGAGTGCAAACTAATCTGAGGCTCATTTATGACATCTACATATGTGGGATGGACCTGCTACAACATAGCAAAGGCCCTGAAAAACTGGGATTGAAACTAGCATTTAAAGAAGGCAAACTAGCCTCATGGTCTGAAACCAGTGAGTTTGATTTTCTGTAAAAATAAAGAAAATAAACATTCTCTAGATTATAACAATATTCATAATCTAAACATACCATTCAAAATGTCACTGATATAATCCAAAATTACTAAGTTCACAAGGAACCAGGAAAATATGGCCCATTCTCAAGCAAAGTGAAAATCAACAAATACTAATGTAGGAATGACCTGGACATTGAAATGATCAGATAAAGACTTTAAATCATCTAGTATAATTGTCCTCCATAAGAAAAAGATAAACATACTTAAATATAAATGGAAAGACAGAAGTTCTTAGTATTGAAATAAAAAAGAATCAAAAGAAAATTTTAGGACAAGGAAAAGGAATAGTTGTAAAATAAAATCATTATATGGGCTTAACAGCACAATGAAGATGACAGAAGATGGTTAAGTGAATCTGAAGATAAATCAATAACATTTATAAATCCTGAAGGTCAGAGAGAGAAAAAAAATTTAAAACAAAAATAAACAGAGCCCCTGGCCTAATATCCAGAGATATAATATATATTCCATCAAAGACTAGAAGGATAGATAATAGAAATAGGGAAATAAAAATATTTGACAAAATAATAGAGTTTTCAAAATTTGAGAAGAAAAATATAAATTTACAGGTTCAAAAATCTTGTGAAACCTCAAACAGGATGTACTTAAGGAAGCCAACCAAGACCCATCATAGCCACATTTCTAAAAGTCAAAGTGGGGAAAAAAGTGAAGGTAGGTAGAGAAAAATAGAATTTTATATATATGAGAAAAACTACATAAATAGCAGGTCTTACCAGAAACTACAAAGGCCAGAATATAGTAGAAGAACATCTTTAAAGTGCTGAAGGAAGAGAGTTGTCAACCTAGAGCTCTATATTCAGCAAAATTAAATTTCAGAAATAAAGACAATATCAAAACATTATAAATAAAAGAATACTGGAAAAATATGTTGTCACAAGTCCTGTCCTAAAGGAATGCTAAAGAAATATCTTTAGACTAAAGGAAGAAAGAAATTTGGATCTTCAGAATTGAAAGAATAGTAACAAAAATGGCAGCTGTCTGAATAAATTATTTAAAAGATAATTGTTGAAAGCAAAAATTTATATTATAGTATTTTCTGGTAGATATATATATAAGTAATATATTGGATTATATATAATAAATAATATATATGTATATTTATGACCACTATGGCAACCAACTAGAATGCGAAAATTTAGGCATTATATTCTGTAGAGGAACCATGAAAATAATATAAAGATATGTCACTTTAAAAAGTTAATTCATAAATAAAAATAGAACACAAAAATATCCAAGTAAATATAAAGAAGGCAGGAAAGAGAGAATAGAAGAATAAAATTAAAAAGGACAAAGAAAAAAATTAAAATATGGTAGACCTAAATATAGCCATATGGATATTTACATTAAATATAAATGGACAAAAGATTTCTGGTTCTAGCTAAGATGGAATCAATACACATCATGCTATGTCTCGCATTAATTATAACTAAAATCCCTGAACAGAAAATGTAAAGCCTGATGACTCTTAAAAAAAATAATTCCAGGCAGGCCGAGGAGGGTAATAGAATCTAAAAGAACAACAACACAGCAGTGAATTTCCTAGTCCGTTTCCCTTTCGTATCTTCTGACTAAGCGTCAGAGTAGTATATCTTAATTCACTTTGTACGGCCATGACAGAATACCTGAGACTAGGTAATTTATAAAAAACAGAGATTTATATCTTATAGTTCTGGAGGCTGGGAAGTCCAAGGGCAAGGTTCCCACATCCTGCAAAGGCCTTCTTGCTGTGTTACATCTTGGGGCAAGGCAAAGGGTAAGTGAGAATACCTGCAAGAGAAGTGAAGGTGGGTGTACTCTTTGTTTTATCAGGAACCTACTCTCAAGATAACCACCCTACTTCAGATCATGGCATTAATCCATTCATGAGGGCAGAGCCCTCACAACATAAACACCTCTTAAAGGTCTCATCTTTCAACACTGTTGCATTGGGGATTGTTTCCAACACATGAACTTTGAAAGATACATTCAAACCACAGCACAGCCTTAATATCAGGATGCTTAGTGAGCATGACCAATAGAAACCTCCACTCTGTCTCTCTGTGTGTGTCTCTTTCTCTTTTTCTCTCCTTCCTAGAAATGGAAAGGTTGAGGCGTTGTTAAAGAAGAGGAGCTTGAGAAGGTGTAGTGGGTTGAATAGTGTTGTATTCAAATTCGTGGACCACCGGCATCTCAGATTGTGATATGATTTGGAGATAGAGCCCTTACAGTTGTAATTAGTGATATTGAAATGAGTTCATACTTGACTACAGCAGGCCCTGAACCCAATGACAAGTGCCCTTATAAGAAGAGAAAAGGAGGCAGAGAGATTTTTTCAGAGCCTCACACATGGAAGCCTTGGTGAAGATGAAGAAGGAAGTGAAACTGGAGATTCCATAAGGAGAAAGGAATGATATTCATGCAGAAAAAGTATTTGATGAGAAAATATAAACTGAGAACTTCAAAAAAATTGTACAGTCTCAAACATAATCAATTTTTTAAATGTCCAGATCTATCATAATCAAACTAGTAAAAACCAAACATCAATAAAACAATCTTGCAAAGGATCAGAGAAAAATGACACATTCTGTGTGGAGGAACAATGAAGTCGTTTACTGAGGATTTCTCCATAGAAACCATGGTGGTCAGAAGACAAGTGGAATAACATTTATTGATGCTGAGTCAAAAAAAAAAAAAAACTGTTTACTTATAACTCTATATCTTTTAGGAATGAGTACAAAATAAAGACATTCTAAGATGAAGAAAAACAAAGAGACTTTATTGCTAAAAAACATTGCTCTAAAATGCTAAAAGTTCATCAGGCCAAGAGAAATGCTACCATAGGAAAATATTGAAATGTATTAAAGAAAGAAAGTTCAACACAAATTGTAAACATGTGGGTGGACATAATAGGCTATTTTTTAAAGCAAAATTATCACAGTGTCTGGAGGCATTTTCAATATGTGTAGGCATAATATATCATGACAACTACAAAAATCTACATCTTATTTAAATTGAGAAAATCTTAACTATAAGAACTGTAAAACGTTATGTATGTGTATTCTAAACAGTAGAGTAATAAAAATAAAAATACACAAAGATATAGTTAAAAAATAGATTACAATGGAACTCAAAAATATTTCACTAGCACAAGAGAAAGTATAAAAGGTAACTGAGAGAAATTTAAAAATGAGGAGAAAACCAGATTTAAAAAAGTACTTTTAAATCCAACAATTTAACTTAATATCATTCTTTAAATACGTGAATTAAAAGACAGGAACCACTCTTGACTTTCACTTCTGGGAAAAATGGAGTAGACATAATTTTCTCTAATTCTCCAATTACATACAAGTAAAATATCTGATGTTATATGTAAAACAACTACAAGAGGACTCCAAATGGTGGGGAGAAGAAGACTCTGACAGGTAGCTAGGGTTTTTGAGAGCCAAGAAATGATACAGAAGTGAATTTTCTGGGTTTTCTTTTTGCTTCAAATATTACAGGCCTGGAGATTAAAAAAAAAAAAAAAAAAAAAAAGCCATCACACTAGAAATGCTAATGGGCATTGACCTAAAAAAAGGCCCAACAAAAGCTGACTTCTCTCTAGACAAAGGACCAGGAAAATGATTTCCTAATTGGACAGAAAAGTTTTATATGATCCCAGCACTAGAACAGATGAACACTGCAGATAAATACAGTGGCCCACACTAAACAGGAACCTGTAGCACTGAATGGGGAGCCAAGCCTGCACTCATACCCCAGCTCCTCAACTGGGTGTACAAGAAAGTCAAGCGTGCAGCTGAGTACCACCCACCCAAGTGGAAACGAAGATCCCCTGAGGTTTTGGTGGAGACTACATGGGAGCTTGGACTTTCACACTTACCAGCAGTGATGAGTCGTTCCTCCTCTTCCCCACTGGCATGTTATTAGAGGAGGCCTTGTGGAGATTTATAACGTTTATTAAATTGGTGCAAAAGTAATTGCGTTTTTCCTATGGCTTTTAATGGTAAAACCGTAATTACTTTAGCACCAACCTAATAGCATCATCCAGCCATAAGGAGAATACCTTTTACCCCTGTGGTGTTAAGTGAAAGCCATGTGGGGAGAAGCAATGAGGAACTCTTACTCCTCCCACTCAGAAATGTATCTGTGGAAGCCTAGGGCGAGGCAGAACCCCCATGTGCACCCAGCAGTAACAGGGAGACTCTCTCCCATCCTGTTGTCAATGGAGGCTGAGGGGAGAACCTTGCAGACATCTCCTTTTTTCTGCTAAAGTGAAGTCAGAGGCACTCAGCTAAAACAAAGGGTTTAAATAAGATCCAGACAAGTTTTGATTGAAGATCACTCACTTCAAGTACAAAGATTTCCAACTGACTGAAAAAGGCAATTAATAAATGGCCACATTGAGGTAATGGAATGCTAGAATTATCTGACAGAGCTTCAACTAGCAATTAAAACAAAAGAATTTAAACAAAAAATAGCATGCACCAACAAAGCAATAGAAAGTGTCAACAAAGATTTAGAAGATATAAAACAGATTTCAATGGAAATCTTAGAACTGAAAAATAATGGGTGAGCTTAACAGAAAAATAGAGGAAACAGAGTGAAGATTCAGTGGACCAGAAGATAGAACTATATTAATTATCCAATCTGAGCAACAGAAAGAAAATAGACCAAAAATTTTAGAAAAAATAGAGCTTCAGATTACTGTGCATCTACAACAAAAGATCTAATATTTGTGTGATATGAGTCCTGGAAGGGGAGGACAAAGTGGGTAAGTCAATAAGTGCTTGAAAAAATAGTGGCTCAACAAATGTTTGAAAAAACATAAACCTACAGATTAAAGACACAGAATGACTTCCATAATAAACCACTCCCCACACACACACAAAACACACACGCTCATCACAATATATATTGTTGGCAAGTTTCTGAAAAAAAAAAAAAAAAAAAAAAAAAAAAAAAATCTTAAAAGCAAAGAGAATAAAATGACAAATCACTACAAGAAAGATAATTTATATGACAGTGAATTTCAATTAGAAGCCTTGGAGCTCAGGAGAAAGGGGCACGTTTTTCATGTGTAAATAGAAAGTAACTGTTCAAGCAGAATCCTTTATCCAGCATTAATATTTTTCATAAATAAAAGGAATATTTTTCAGCATTATAATATAAAGGAAAGCTAAGAGAACTTATCACTAGTAGACTGATATTTTTTTTAAAAAAGAATGGCTAATGGAAGTTCACTAAACAGAGGATAAATTATAAAAAGAGAAATCTTTGACTATGAGGAAGAAAAAAGAATATAATAAGCAAAATTATGGGTATATATGATATTATTTCCTTCTCTCAAGTTTTCTAATTTAAATTTAGTGGTTAAACCAATTTTTAACACTGATTCATTTTAAAATGTTATGTAGAAGAAATGTTTAAAATAATTGGTCGTAAGAGAGGAAGGTATCAGAACATAAAGAAATGTAAGTTTTCTACATCCCACTTAAGTTGGTAAAATGATGACATCGGTCACTGGTCATATTATGTATATAGAATATAATACCTAAAACAACCACTAATAAAAGATATACAAAGTGTATATAACAAACAGTATAGACAATCTAAATTGAATTCTAAAAATTGTTCACTTAAACCACAGGAAAGCAGGAGAAAAAAAAAAAACAGAAACAAAAAACAAACAGAACAAAAATAATAATAAATTGGAGGCTTTAATAGTAAATGTCTGTAATTGCATTATATAGTCAAAATATGCCAATTAAAATAAAGAGATACATGAAGTTGATTAAAATATATTTTCCAACAAACACTGTCCACAAGCAGGTGGATAGTAAAAAGATGAGAATGATGTATCATTTAAGCCTGAATCAATAGCAAAGAGGAGTGCCTGTATTAATGTCAGAGAAAGTAGGCTTCAAGGTAAAGAAAATTACCAGTGATAGAAATGGACATTGTATAATAAAAATATAAATCCACCAAATAGACATAGAAATTTTAAACGTGTATAAATCAAATAAGAGAGCTATAAAATTTACAAAGAGAAAACTGACAGAACTGAAAGGAGAAATAGACAAATGAATAATTGTTGTTGGAGACTGAAACTTCTTTTTCTTAACAATCAACTGAACTATGCAGGAAATTAGAAAGAATATAGAACAATCCAACGATACCATCAATCAACAGGACCAAGTCAACATTCTTAAAATGTTTCACTCAAAATACTTACTCTTTTCAAATGGCCATGGACAGTATACCAAGATAGACCATATCCAGGTCTGTGAAACAACCTCATTTAATTTAAAATAACTGAAACCACATAGAATGTGTTCTTGGATCACAATGGAATCAAAGTAGAAATTAATAATCAAAATAAAGGGGGAAAATTTCCAAATGCTTAGAAATAAAATAACACACTTCTGAAGAAACCATGGCTCAAAAAGTCTCAAGGTCAATATACAAAATTATATTTATCTAAGTAGATACATGAATATAACATATCAAAATGTGTGGAACATGCCTCTAGCATGAATAGAAAAGAGAGGCATGATGTAATAGCATATTACTACAGACCCTGAAGACATCCAAAAGATAATAAGGGAATAGGAATGCAACTATATACACATCAGTTGGACAACTTGAAAAGTGTGGGCAAATTCTTCCAAAACACAAACCACAACTCACCCAAAATGAAATAGATTATTTGAGTAGCCCTATATGTATTAAGGAAAATAAATTTATAATTTTAATATTCCCCCAAAAGCAATCTTCAGGCCCATAGGGTTTCAGTGGATAAATGTTCATTGCCAGTATATAAGAAGAAATAAAAATTATTTAGGTGGCTCTGTCAATATGAAATATTAAGTATAAACCTAACAAAATATGTTCAGGGTCTATATCCTAAAAACTGGAAATCATCAATAGAAGAAATTTTAAAAGACCAAAACAGAGAGATATGCTATATTCTTTGCTTGGATAACTAGGTATCAATGGCAATTCTTCGCATAATAATATATTAGTTAAAAACAACCTCAATATTTTTTTTCTTAAGTTTTTTTTGTAGAAATGTACAAGATGATTGTTAAAATTTATATAGAAAGTCGATGAACAGGAATGGCTAAAATGATCTGGGAAAAAAAAAAAAAACCCGCAGCTGGAGGACTCAAGCTACCTGACTGCAAGACTTACTTGGAAGCTACAGGAAGCAAGACAGTGTGATATTGAAGAAAGGATAAGCAGATACACCAATAGAACTGGATAGAGAATGCAGAAATAGATCCATAGATACATCAACTAATTTTTTACCAAGATGCAAACTCATTTACAATGAGAAATGATAGACTTTTCACCAAATGTTGCTGGAGCTGTTTACATTCATATGCAAAAATATTTAAGTGAATCTCAACTCCTACCTTGAACTGTATATAAAAATAAACTCAAAGGTGGTTATAGAACAATGTAAGACCTCATATTATAAAACTTCTGAAAGAAAATATAGAAGAAAATGCACCCTCCAGTTTGCAGATTTTATAGATACAATAGCAACAGCATTTATATAGTGTACATAAGTACTTCACTGACATTAAAATCTTTAGTTCTAGAAAAAAAAGTTTAAAGAAAATGAAAAGGCAAACTTTACTGGAAGAATACATTTGCAAAACCCCACGTAAAGCCAAAAAAAAAAAGAGCTTGTATTCAGAATATGTTTTTTTAAAAGCAAAAGTTAAAAGAAAACTTCCTAATACAAAATGAACAAACTATTTGAATACCAAAATCAATATACAAATGGCAAACAATACATGAAAAATGTTCAACATTAGTAGTCATTAGAAATAAGAAAAATGAAAGCTAAAACCAAGAAATACCACTGTACATTTATTAGAATGGTAAACTGTAATGGATAGATGAAGATGATTATAGACAGACAGATGCATGCAGATAGGTAGGCAGATGGATAGATAGATAGATAGAGAGATAACTATAACAATTAACCCCCCGGATGTGGAGCACCTAGAGGTCTATATATTGTTGATGGGAATAAAAAGTGATACAGACTGGAAAATAGTTTGGCAATTTCTTATGAAACATTAGAAAACATTCAATATTCCCATTCACAGATACTTATACAGGAGAAAAATACCCATGTTCACACAAAATTTTAAATAGCAATTGCTATGGTTTGGATGTTTGTCTCCTCCAAACCTCATATTGAAATTTGATCCCTAATATTGAAAATGGGGACTAATGGGAGGTGTTTGGGTTGTAGGGGTGGCTTCCTCTTGAATAGTTTACTGCCCTTCCTTGCAGATGGACCAGTTCTCATTCTGTTAGTTTCCTGAGAGCTGGCTGTTTTAAAGGGCCTGGCACTTCCTGCTCTCTCTCTTGCTTCCTCTGTCACCACGGGATCCGCACAGGCCACCGCGCTCCCTTTCACCTTCCGCCGCCTCGAGTGGAAGCAGCCTGAGGCCCTCACCAGATGCAAAAGTCCAATCTTGAACTTTTTAGCCGTCAGAATTGTAAGCCAAATAAACCTTTTTAAAAATAAATAAAGTACCCAGCCTCCATTATTCCTTTAGAGCAACACAAAATAACTGAGACAAGAATTGTATTTGTCTTCTCAGGCTGCCATAACAAAGTACCACAGACTGGATAGCTCAAACAGCAGTAATTTATTATTATTATTTTTTTTTACAGTTCTGGAGGCTGGAAGTGCAAGATCGAGGTGCTGTCAGGGTTGATTTTTTTAGTGAGTTCTCTCTTCCTGGCTAGATGGCCTCTCCTCTTGCTGAGAGAGTGCATGTGAGAGAGAGAAAAAGAGACAGACAGAGAGAGATCAAGCGTCTTTTCCTCTCCTTACAAGAGCACTAGTAAAATAATCAAATAAATTGTAACCACCTATATAACCTGGTTCAGCCTTATCTCTTTAAAGCCTCCATCTCTGAACACAGTCACATTAGGGGTGAAGGCTTCAGCATATGAATTGAGAGAGGAGGACATAATCCACCATAATCCACCACAGTAATGCTGATTATAGAAGTTTTATGCATAATTTTGTAATAACTAGGAACCGAGTCTTCTTCAACTGGTGAATAAAGTGTGGTACTTTCATACGATGGAACGTTATTCAGTACTACAGAGGAAAGAACTACTGAAATAACATGGGCAGATCTCAGATGTTATGCTAAGTGAAAAAAGTAACAGTAAAATTCAGAAGGTTGTATATATCAACTCACAGAGATAGAGAGTAGAATGGTGGTTCCCAGAGGTGGGATGGTGGACAGGGAAGGGGAGATATTAGTCCAAGGGTGCAAAGTTTTGATTAAACAAGAGGAATAGGCCGGATGTGGTGGCTCACACCTGTAATCCCAGCACTTTGGGAGGCCAAAGCTGGCGGATCATGAGGTCAGGGGTTTGAGACCAGCCTGGCCAATATGGTGAAACCCTGTCTCTACTAAAAATACAAAAACTAGCCAGGCATGGTGGCCCGTGTCTGTCATACTTGGGAGGCTGAGGCAGGAGAATCACTTAAACCCAGAAGGCAGAGGTTGCAGTGAGCCGAGGTCGTGCCACTGCACTCCAGCCTGGGTGACAGAGCCAGAGTGTCTCAAAAAAAAAGAAAAATTTTAGTGACCTATTGCACAGCATGATGACTATAATCAATAATAAAGTATATTTTAAAATCACTAAAAAAGATTTTAAATGTTCTCACCACAAATAAATGATAAGTATGAGATAATGTATGTAATAATTAGCTTGATTTAATGATTTCACAATATATACATATATAATGATATCTCACTGTGCCCCATTAACGTATATATAATATTATCTATTAAAATAAAATAAGAAAAATATTTTTTTAAAGGTTATATTTGCCATGATCCAATTTATATGATATTCTGTAAAAGAATTTTTAAAGTTGTAGATATAAAAAGTATGTCAGAAGTTGCCAGGAGCTAGCGTTGGGGAGGCTGGAATTTCTAGGGTGAGGATACTGTTTTATACTTTGATTTTGGTAGTGGCTTCATAACTCTATAAATTTCTCAAAACTCACAGAGCTGTATCCCCCAAATAGTATTTCTGTGTATATTATAAATAAATAAATTGAAAACTTTAAAAATATCTGTGTAGTAAACACACACAAAATCAAAACCAAAAATTTGATGCAGATGAATTTCCTTGTAGTTCAGTCCATATTTAATATTTATGTAAGAACAACATATTACGGCTGAGTAAAAGCAGTAAAGAGAATGGGAATCTATTGGATTCACACAAACTGTTAAGTACTTAAAATCAATTGTAAAATCTAACCATCCTAAATATCTTATAAATTTGTCTGTTCTTACTTACATTTAAAAGAAGAGGAGGCAATACTGAGAAATTAGTTATGGCAAAGCATCCTGAAGTAGAAACCACCAGAGTGGAGCAAGAAAAAGAAAGGCTTTTCTCCCCGTTTGCCAGAGTTTCAGTCTGAAGATGAGATGCTGCCTTCTGGCAGTTAGGAGAGGTTTTATGCATTACAAGTACTCAGGCCGATCAAAAGAAAAAAATCAAAAACAAAGAAACAGGACAATGATGTGTGGTTTCAGGCAAAATTTCAGTGATCAGTTTTCAGAAGCAGAAGCGAGTCTGGGGAAAGTGCATTCTGGGGCACTAAACTTAGCAAAGGAATTGGAAGTTTAAGAATGCCAAAGTGATTACACTGGAAATTTGAGAGCTGAGCCAGAAAAATTAGGCCGGGGCTTACAGTTGTTAGTGTAGGCATTTTAGCCCTTCACAGTTAACATCTATAATATAGAGTTAAAAATAAAGCTAGTATAGGTATGATGCTTCTGGTATTTGTACCCAGCTTAGAACAATTCAAATGTACCCTGTACATCTCATCTTGATGTCCCTTGAATTCTAATATTTGAAAAAACAGTAAAAATTATTTACAGAAACAAAATTATCACTAACTCTATGTGAATTCACTGCCTCTTGTTGAAATTGGAATTACTATTGTTGTTAATTTCCTGAGTTTCTAATTTTACTTGGATTAGTGTTCTCGTTGAAGGCATTCAGAACTTAGGTTTAGACAATAGTTTTGTGCAGACCAGAGGTTAGTTAAGTATGGCAAGGGCCAAATCTGTTTATCACCTGTTTTTATAAATAAAGTGTTATTAAAGCAAGCCACACACAAGTATTCACATGTTGCTATGGTTGCTTTTGTGCTACAATGGCTGAGTTGAGTAGTTGCAACAGAGACAATATGGCCTGCAGTGTCTAAAATATTCACTCTTATGCCGTTTACAGAAAGAGTTTGCCAACCCCTGGGGTAGACTAAAGGGATATTGTTCTTAGTACTGAAAACTTCATAATAAACCACTCAAAGTTTAATATATTAGAATAGCAACCATTTATTATATTTTATAATTTCCTGGGTCAGAAATTCCCATTGGGTTCAGTTGGCTGAGTCTTCTGCTTCATGTGATGTTGACTGGAGTCACTGGGCATTTGGCTGAAGACAGGTCTGCAGGACCTGGGACGTTTCCCACATGCCTGCCCTATGAGGGATAGTTCAAAGGCTGTATTCATCTGGGCTCCTCTCTGTCTTCTGGTATTCACACACATTCTTTAGCAGGATGATTAGACATCTTACGTGGTGGCTTGGCACCCTTAGAGAGCAAGACAGAAACTCCCAGTTCTCTTAAATAGGGGTAGCAGAACTGACCATAATATTATTTCTACAGTGTGTGACATTTGTCCAATAGTCACAGGTCAGTTCTGATTGGAACAAAGCTAGAATAGATCTGTATCTTAAAAGGAAGCATGTCCAGGAAACTGCAGCTATCTTTAATCCACCATTAAATTGATGCTAAATATTTCATTGTAATATTTGCTTTTAGGAAGTGAGAACAAACCAGAAAAAGTTTCTGATCTAATTAAAAAAAAACAGTATGATAGCTAAAAAAAAAAAAAAAAATCAGCTAGAAAAATCAAAAGCTAATGGGAATAAAACACTGTATTTCCAAAGTTTCCATACTTCCAGCATTATTAAAGTAACATGAAAAAACTGTGCACCAAATTACTTACATATTTAATATTTTTTATTTATTTTACCAAGAATATTTCATGATATATTTACTGTGAAATACTTGAATCAAAGCTCATTCTGTTAAGATTCTTTAAACATATATGTTGTGATTATTGCAACATGGTAGGTGCTTCAAACACTAGCAGAGTACACTGTATAAAGTGCTGTGGGAATTGCCAAATTTGTCTTTACTGCTTGTTATATTTGGTATTGGCATTGGGCTTAGAACAGAAGGTAACTAAATCCATATGTTTGCTTTAAAAATATTTCCCTCTTTTTCTTCACAGTGAAATGAAAACAACTATATTCCTATCTCCTTAATCTTTAATATGGGGCAAAACTTATGCTAATCTTTCTGATGCATCTATATAGTTTTGAAAGGAAACAAAACCCTAGAATTAAACTTTGCTAAGACACAAACTCCACGTTTCTTAGTCGTAGTGCCCATACCCTATATCCTGAGTCATGTCATAAACACGGCATTTAAAGAATTAAATAATGTGGAGACATTGAGTGATGTGTTCAGAAATAATGTATCACAGCTTCTGCAAGCCTTAATGAGGCTATCACTGCACATTCCTGGGGTGGCTTGCTGAAAATGTACTGCTCTATGTCTGTAGCACTGTCCTTTTCATATAAAGTAGAAGTAAATGAAGAGTTGCTGCTTCATAAAGCTTAATATCCAAGTAAGGCAATCCCAGGTCTATTTTAGACCTTACATTCAAGGTGATCTCTGGGAATTGTTGATTGAATAACTATGGCATGTTGTTAAACATTTTTATTAATAATGGAGAAGTTATCTATGTGGCATCAGTAGTTTTAAGTTGTCAATTGCATTAAGACAGCATGTTTTAAAATAACCATAAAATTTTGTTATGTATTCGTTCAAATTATTTTCTGAAATGTGATTTTTCCTCTCATTATCCATAAACACCGACATCAACAAATTTGAAGGGTCTTTGCATTATTCCTTTAAAACAGTGAAATGTCCCCTCTAAAATTCATGTTTACACAATTTCCAGTGTGGCAGTATTGAGATGTAGGTCCTCTAAGAGATAATTGGATGATGAGGCTTCTGCCTTTGTGAATAGATTAACCCATTTATGGATTAATCAGTTAGTGGATAAATGGACTGTCATGGGAGGGAAACTGGTGGCTTTATAAGAAAAGGAAGAGAGTACATTGATACATGAGCACACTCAGCCCCCTCTCCATGTGATGCTGTGCACCACCTCAGGATTCTGGAGAGAGTGCCCACCAGCAAGAAAACACTCATCAGATTCGTCCCCTTGATTTTGAACTTCCCAGCCTCCAGACGAGAAAAAAATAAGTTTTCTATCCTTATAAGTTACTTGGTTTCAGGTATTCTGTTGTAAGCGACAGGAAGTGAACTAAGACAGGATAACAGCCGGGTGCAGTGGCTCACACCTGTAATCCCAGCACTTTGGGAGGCTGAGGCAGGTGAATCACCTGAGGTCAGAAGTTCAAGTCCAGCCTAGCCAACATGAAGAAATCCTGTCTCTACTGAAAATACAAAAATTATTTTGAGATACGTCCCATCAATACCTAATTTATTGAGAGTTTTTAGCATGAAGGGTTGTTGAATTTTGTCAAAGGCCTTTTCTGCATCTATTGAGATAATCATGTGGTTTTTGTCTTTGGTTCTGTTTATATGCTGGATTACATTAATTGATTTGCGTATGTTGAACCAGCCTTGCATCCCAGGGATGAAGCCCACTTGATCATGGTGGATAAGCTTTTTGATGTGCTGCTGGATTCGGTTTGCCAGTATTTTATTGAGGATTTTTGCATCAATGTTCATCAAGGATATTGGTCTGAAATTCTCTTTTTTGGTTATGTCTCTGCCAGGTTTTGGTATCAGGACGATGCTGGCTTCGTAAAATGTGTTAGGGAGGATTCCCTCTTTTTCTATCGATTGGAATAGTTTCAGAAGGAATGGTACCAGTTCCTCCTTGTACCTCTGGTAGAATTCAGCTGTGAATCCATCAGGTCCTGGACTCTTTTTGGTTGGTAAGCTATTGATTATTGCCACAATTTCAGAACCTGTTATTGGTCTATTCAGAGATTCAACTTCTTCCTGGTTTAGTCTTGGGAGGGTGTATTTGTCGAGGAATTTATCCATTTCTTCTAGATTTTCTAGTTTATTTGCATAGAGGTGTTTGTAGTATTCTCTGATGGTAGATTGTATTTCTGTGGGATCGGTGGTGATATCCCCTTTTTCGTTTTTTATTGCATCTATTTGATTCTTCTCTCTTTTCTTCTTTATTAGTCTTGCTAGCGGTCCATCAATTTTGTTGATCTTTTCAAAAAACCAGCTCCTGGATTCATTAATTTTTTGAAGGGTTTTTTGTGTCTCTATCTCCTTCAGTTCTGCTCTGATTTTTGTTATTTCTAGCCTTCTGCTAGCTTCTGAATGTGTTTGCTCTTGCTTTTCTAGTTCTTTTAATTGTGATGTTAGGGTGTCAATTTTGGATCTTTCCTGCTTTCTCTTGTGGGCATTTAGTGCTATAAATTTCCCTCTACACACTGCTTTGAACGTCTACGACAAACCCACAGCCAATATCATACTGAATGGGCAAAAACTGGAAGCATTCCCTCTGAAAACTGGCACAAGGCAGGGATGCCCTCTCTCACCTCTCCTATTCAACATAGTGCTGGAAGTTCTGGCCAGAGCAGTCAGGCAGGAGAAGGAAATAAAGGGTATTCAATTAGGAAAAGAGGAAGTCAAATTGTCCCTGTTTGCAGATGATATGATTGTATATCTAGAAAACCCCATTGTCTCAGCCCAAAATCTCCTTAAGCTGATTAGCAACTTCAGCAAAGTCTCAGGATACAAAATTAATGTACAAAAATCACAAGCATTCTTGTACACCAATAACAGACAAACAGAGAGCCAAATCATGAGTGAACTCCCATTCACAATTGCTTCAAAGAGAATAAAATACCTAGGAATCCAACTTACAAGGGATGTGAAGGACCTCTTCAAGGAGAACTACAAGCCACTGCTCAATGAAATAAAAGAGGATACAAACAAATGGAAGAACATTCCATGCTCATGGGTTGGAAGAATCAATATCGTGAAAATGGCCATACTGCCCAAGGTAATTTATAGATTCAATGCCATCCCCATCAAGCTACCAGTGACTTTCTTCACAGAATTGGAAAAAACTACTTTAAAGTTCATATGGAACCAAAAAAGAGCCCGCATCGCCAAGTCAATCCTAAGCCAAAAGAACAAAGCTGGAGGCATCACGCTACCTGACTTTAAACTATACTACAAGGCTACAGTAGCCAAAACAGCATGGTACTGGTACCACAACAGAGACATAGATCAATGGAACAGAACAGAGCCCTCAGAAATGATGCCGCATAGCTACAACTATCTGATCTTTGACAAACCTGACAAAAACAAGAAATGGGGAAAAGATTCCCTATTTAATAAATGGTGCTGGGAAAACTGGCTAGCCATATGTAGAAAGCTGAAACTGGATCCCTTCCTTACACCTTATACAAAAATTAATTCAAGATGGATTAAAGACTTATATGTTAGACCTAAAACCATTAAAATCCTACAAGAAAACCTAGGCAATACCATCCAGGACATAGGCATGGGCAAGGACTTCATGTCTAAAACACCAAAAGCAATGGCAACAAAAGCCAAAATCGACAAATGGGATCTCATTAAACTAAAGAGCTTCTGCACAGCAAAAGAAACTATCATCAGAGTGAACAGACAACCTACAGAATGGGAGAAAATTTTTGCAACCTACTCATCTGACAAAGGGCTAATATCCAGAATCTACAATGAACTCAAACAAATTTACAAGAAAAAAACAAACGACCCCATCAAAAAGTGGGCAGAGGACATGAACAGACACTTCTCAAAAGAAGACATTTATGCAGCCAAAAAACACATGAAGAAATGCTCATCATCACTGGCCATCAGAGAAATGCAAATCAAAACCACAGTGAGATACCATCTCACACCAGTTAGAATGGCCATCATTAAAAAATCTGGAAACAACAGGTGCTGGAGAGGATGTGGAGAAATAGGAACACTTTTACACTGTTGGTGGGACTGTAAACTAGTTCAACCATTGTGGAAGTCAGTGTGGCGATTCCTCAGGGATCTCAAACTAGAAATACCATTTGACCCAGCCATCCCATTACTGGGTATATATCCAAAGGACTATAAATCATGCTGCTATAAAGACACATGCACACGTATGTTTATTGCGGCACTATTCACAATAGCAAAGAGTTGGAACCAACCCAAATGTCCAACAACGATAGACTGGATTAAGAAAATGTGGCACATATACACCATGGAATACTATGCAGCCATAAAAAATGATGAGTTCCTGTCCTTTGTAGGGACATGGATGAAACTGGAAAACATCATTCTCAGTAAACTATCGCAAGGACAAAAAACCAAACACCGCATGTTCTCACTCATAGGTGGGAATTGAACAATGAGAACTCATGGACACAGAAAGGGGAACATCACACTCCGGGGACTGTTGTGGGGTGGGGGGAGGGGGGAGGGACAGCATTAGGAGATACACCTAATGCTAAATGACGAGTTAATGGGTGCAGGAAATCAACATGGCACATGGATACATATGTAACAAATCTGCACATTGTGCACATGTACCCTAAAACCCTAAAGTATAATAAAAAAAAAAAAAAAAAGAAAATACAAAAATTAGCCAGGTGTGGTGGCACGTGCCTGTAATCCCAGCTACTTAGGAGGCGAGGCAGGAGAATTGCTTGAACCTGGGAGGTTGAAGTTGCAGTGACCCGAGATCATGCCACTGCAGTGTTACCTGGACAACAAAGTGAGACTCTGTCTTTAAAATAATAATATTAAGTAAAAATAAAAAAAGACAGAGGATAACAATACTTTCGTGCAATCTGTCATAGCAGTCTTTGATGCCAGCTAAATTTTCTCTATAGTCCTTATTTGAGCTAATATTATATCAAAATATTTCAGAAGAACATGAGCTTTTTTTCAAGTAAATGATACTGTATATTCAATATATAGCTGTTAAATATCTAAATATATCATTTCTTTATGTGCAGTTTCTTTGATATATTTACTAAGGATATGTGAAGAAAATGAAAAAAAATTATACCATGTATATTGGGTAGACATAATGGCTATAGAATAAAATAGCATGATGAGCGGAAAGTATAATGATTATGAAGGCATTCCTGGGAAAGGGGGATGGTTATATATGAACAGAATGCAGAATAAAGTGAGAAAAGTCCATGGAAAAATCTCATGTAAGTGTACTGCAGACAGAGGAAAGAACAGGTACAAATTCCTGAAATAAGCATAAGCATGACTTCAAGGAAGGCCATTAAGACTAAATAAGAGGACACAAATCGGGATTGATGGAGATCGTCATGGAAAAATTCACAGATATCAGGTATTGTTGCATGCCTGATACCTTGTACAAGTTACTCTAAAATTTTAGTTGCCTAAAAAACCACCATTTATTATTTTATGTGGGTCTTTGGGCCTAATTCAATCCATCTCTGCTGGGCTTGATTACACATCTACTGTCACGTGGTGGTAACTCAGCTAGGGGACAGTTTAGGATGGCCTCCAATGGGATGGCTCTTCTATGCCATGTGGTTTGTCATCCTGCAGTTCATAGCTCAGGTCTGTACTTGTAACAGAGGTAAAGGTCCAAAAGAGAGCAAAACATGCTAGACTTCTCGTATTCTAGGTGTGAAACTGACAGTCCATTCTGCTGCCTGCCTTATATTGGGGGAAGCAACTCATAAGATCAACCCAGTTTTTATGGGGTAAAGAAACAGACTCCCTCTTTTATTATTGAGAAGATTTACAAAACCTATTACAAAGAGAGAGCTAAAGCATTGAAAATATTTGAGCAACCAATCTACCAAAGGAGGAGCCAATTCATTAAGATCTTACATATCATGAGATGGAGAAATGAGGCTGTCTTAGTAGGCTTAGTGAAAAAAAATGATAGCATAAACCGGTGGTAGTAGTGAAGATAATAAACTGTTTTAATTTGGGTTGTGTGTTGATATTGGTGCTAACGTGATTTGTTGAATAATTGTGAGAGAATTAGAAGCCAAAATTTTATTCTAGGTTTGTAGGTTGAAAAATTTATTTACCATTTGAGATATGATTGACATATAAAAAGGTGTGTATATTACATAGCTACATGTTAATGAGTCTGGGTTAAGTTTACATGTGTTAAACCATCACCACTATCAAGGCCATAAACATGTCCATCTCCTCCCACAATATTCTCACCTATTTTATTATTATTATCATTTTTATTATTATTAGGGGTTTGTTGTTGTTAGAACACTTAACATAAGATCTATCCTCTTAGCGAATTTTGAGTATGCAATACAGTATTGTTACTACTGGCACTATGCTTTATAGAAGATCTTTATAGAAGATCCTCAGAACTTATTTCTCTTGCCTGACTAAAACGTCTAACCATCACCTCCCAATTCCTTCTCGGTCAGCCCCCAGCAACCACAATTTACTCTCTGCTTCCGTGCGTTCACTATTTTAGTTTCCACATGTATTTGTCTTTCTGTGACTGGATTATTTCAGTTAATATTATGTCCTTCAGGTCCCTCCATGTTGTTGCAAATGGCAGAACTTCTTTCCGTTTTAAGGCTAATATTCCATTCGTGTGTGTGTGTGTGTGTGTGTGTGTGTGTGTGTTTCATGTTTTCTTACCCATTCTTTCACTGATGGACAGTTAAATTGTTTCCGTATGTTGGCTATTGAGAAGATTGTTGCACTGGGAGTGCAGATATCTCCTTGAGCTCTTGATTATCCTTTGGATAATCAGACATGAGATTGCTAAGTTATATCATAGTTCTATTTTTCGATTTTTTGAAGATCCTCTATACTGTTTTCCATAATGACCATACCATTTGACATTCCCACCAATGGTGTACAAGGGTTTCCTTTTCTTTAACCCTCACTGACACTTATCTGTTGTCTTTTTTGATAATAGCCATCTAACTGGTATAAGGCAATATCTTATTGTGGGTTTGATTTTCCATTCTCTAATGCGCAGTTGTTAAGCATCTTTTTATGTACTTGCTGGCCATTTGTATGTCTTTTTTGAAAAAAATTTACTGACTATTCTGTTTTTGTTCATTTTTAAATTGGGTTATTTGCTATTCAGTTGTACGAGTTCCTTGTATATTTTGCATATTAATCCCTTACCAGTATTAATAACCACAATGTATTCTCTCATTCAATAGGTTTTCTCTTTAATCTGTTGTTTTCTTTGCTGTGCAAAAGCTTTCTAGTGTGATATAAGTCCTACTTGTTTATTTTTGCTTTTGTTGCCTGTGCTTTTGGTGTCATATTAAAAAAAATTGCAAGGCCAATATCAAGGAGCTTTTCCCTTTATATATTTTTCTATGAGTTTTAAGGTTTTAGGTTTACATTTAAATCTTTAATCCATTTTGCATTCATTTTTGTGTATCGTGTAAAATAAGGATCCAATTTCTTTCTTTTGCATGTTGATATCTAGTTTATTCAACACCACTTATTGAACAGGCAATCCTTTCCCCATTGTGAATTCTTGGCACTCTTGTTGAGGATAGACAGAGTTCACTAGATATGTGTGGGTTCCCTCTTCTGATTCATTGCTCTAAGTTCCTATTTTAATGCCAGTACAATACTGTTTGAATTAGCATAGCTTTGTAATATATTTTGAAGTCAGTTTGTATAATTCATCTAGTTTTGCTCCTTCTGAAGATTGCTTTGGAAATTCAGACAGTCTTATGTGGTTCCACATGAATTTTATTTTATTTTTTCTATTTCTGTAAAATAATGTCATTAGAATTTTATAGGGATTATATTGCATCTGTAGTTCCCTTTGACCAGTGTGAACATGCTAACAATATTAATTTTTCAACCTATTAATATCTTGGTATTTTTCTATTTATTTAGAAAGTTACTTTAATTACTTTCATCAATGTTTTATATGTGTCAGTATATAGATCTTTCACCTCCTTTTTTAAATTCATTTTATTTTCTTCTTTTAGGTGCTACTGTATTTTATCCTTTTAGGTGCTATTTTAAATGAAATTCCTTTCTTCTTTTTCAGATAGGTACTTTAAGTGTGTAGAAATGTAGCTAATTTTTGCATGTTGCTTTTGTATACCACAACTTTATTGACTTGTTTCTTTACTGAATTTTTTAATATCTATTCTAATAGATTTTTGGTGGCATCTTAAAGGTATTCTATATACATAAGATTACATCATCTTCTAACAAGGACAGTTTTAATTTTTCCTTTCTGACCTATATATCTTTATTTCAGTTTCTTTCCTACTTGCTCTAGTTAGGACTTTTAATACCATGTTGAGTAGAGATAGTGAGAGTGGTCATCCTTTTCTCTTTCCTAATCTTAGATTAAAAGTTCTCAGCCTTTCATCATTGAGTATGATGTTAGCTGTAGGCTTATCATATAAGACCTTTACAACAACATGCTGATGTACATTCTTTCAGTATATTATTTATTGAGAGTTTTTAATCATTAAACAGTTTCAAATTCTGTCAGATGCTTTTACTATATCTATTGAGATGATCAAATGATTTTATCCTTCATTCTGTTAATGTGGTATGTCAAATTTATTGATTTGCATATGTTGAACCATTCTTGCATCTCAGAGATAAATTTTATTTGATCATGGTGTGTGACCTTTTTAGTGTTCTATTATATTTGATTTTTAGTATTTTTTGAGGATTTTTAAAATCAATGTTCATCAAGGATAATGGCCTGTAATTTTTCATTTATTTATTTATTTTTGTAGTGTTCTTGTTTGGCTTTGGTATTAAGGTAATGCTGACCTATAGAATAAGCTTGAAAATATTCCTCTTGCTTAAAATTTTTGGAAGAGTTTGAGAAGAATTGGTATTAGTTCTTCTTTAAATGTTTGGTAGAATTCAGCTGTGAAGACATCATATCTTTGTTGTTATTGCTGTTGTTATTGGAATATTTTTGATTACTGAGTCAGTCTCATCACTCATTAATAATCTGTTTAGATTTAGTATTACTTCATGGTTCAGTCTTGATAGGTGGTATGTCTATAGCAACTTATTCATTTTTTTGGGTTATCCAATTTATTGGCATAAAATTTTTCTCTTATGATCCTTTGAGTTGGTGAAGTACCAGTTGTAATGCCTCTTATTTCATTTATAATTTTATTTGAGTCTTCTCTTTTCCTAAGTTTATCTAACTAAAATTTTG
Organism: Symphalangus syndactylus; assembly: GCF_028878055.3. Taxonomy (NCBI): domain Eukaryota; kingdom Metazoa; phylum Chordata; class Mammalia; order Primates; family Hylobatidae; genus Symphalangus; species Symphalangus syndactylus. The sequence continues at coordinate 152,767,257 of NC_072426.2, read as the reverse complement.
TCAATTTTATCTTTTTTAAAAAACAACTCAGTTTATTTATTTCCATTTTGTTTCTAATGTCTATTTGATTGATTTCTGCTCTAACATTTACTATTTTCTTCCATCTGATATTCTTTTTTTAGTTCTTTGAAGAGTAAATTTAAGATCTTTTTTGTCTTAATGTAGGTATTTATAAACTTCCCTCCTAGAACTGCTCTTGCTGCATCTCATAAATTTTAGTATATTGTATTTTCTATTTAGCTTGTTCCAATACATTTTTAATTTATATTTTTATTTTTCTTTGACCAATTATTTAAGAGTGAATTGCTTGATTACCAAATAATTGTAAATTTTCCTGTTTCCTCCTGTTATTGATTTCCAGTTTCATACCTCAGTAGTTAAAAAATAACTTTTTATGATTTCAAGGTACTTAAATGTGTTGAGTTGTTTTCCGGCCTAACATATGATCTGTTCTGGACAATTTTCATGTACACTTGAAAATAACGTATACTCTACTGATGTTAAATAGAATATTTCAAATTTGTCTAGCAGGTACATTTGGTCTATATTGTTGTTCAAGTTCACTATTTCCTGATTGAATTTCTGTCTGAATAATATATTGCTGAAAGTAGGGTATTGTAAGGTATTGTCAACCTGTACTATCATTGTACTGCTCTTGATTTCTCCCTTCAGTTCTATCACTATTTTCTTTTTATAATTAGGTGCTCTATAGTTGGGTGCACATATATTTACAATTGTTATATACTCTTAATAAATTGATCTTTCTATCATAACATAATGACTTTGTCTCTTGTAACAGCTTCTGACTTAAATTTTTTTGTCAGAAAAGTATAACTACTCATGTTTGCTTTTGGATACCATTTCAATGGAATACCTTTTTCCACTCCATCACTTTCAGCCTATGTATATTCTTAAATCTAAAGTGAATCACATATGTAGCATATGGATCTTATATTTAATCCATTCAGTTATTCTATATATTTTGATTAGACAATGTAGTCTAATTATAATAAAGTTATTGATAGAGTTACCATTGCCATTTTATTAATTGTTTCTCATGCTTTTGTAGTTATTTTGTTCTTTTCTTCCCCTCTTGCTAGCTTCCTTTGTGATTTGATAATTTTTTTGGTTGTGGTATGCTTTAATTTTTCTTTATCTTTTGTGTATCTGCCAAAGATTTTTTATTTATAATTACTATGCACCTTACACTAAAATCTTATAATACCATTTTAATCTGGTAACTTAATTGGATACAAAACTTCACACATGTTTTTCTACCTCATTATTCATTATCAATATCATAGTTGACATCTTTTTGTGTTGTGTATCCATTAACAATTTATTGTTGTCATATTTTTTATACTTTTGTCTTATAATTTATATACTAGAATTAAAAATATGTACCACCATTGCACTATTAGAGCATACTGAATTTGACTATATACTTACCTTTACCACTGAGTTTTATACTTTACTTTTTCGTATTGCTAATGGGCATTCTTTTATTTCAACTTAAAGAACTCCATTTAGCATTTATTTTGTAAAGCAGGTGTAGCGGTAATGAACTTCCCCAGATTTCGTTTATTTTGGAAAGTTTTTTTTATCTCATCTTCATTTTTTAAAGACAACTTTGCCAGGTATAGTATTCTTGGTTGCTGTTTTGTCTTTTTTTTTTTTTCTCCTTTCAGCTGATTGAATTTATCATCCCACTGACTCCTGGCATGCATGGTTTCTACTAGGAAACCTACTGATAATGAAGGTTTTCTTGCGTATGATGATTCACTTTTCTCTTGATGTTTTAAAAATTATCTTTGTGTTTGACTTAGACATATTGCTTATGTGTCTTGGTGAAGACCTCTTTATGCTCAATCTATCTGGAGTTCTTTAGGCTTTATATATCGAAATGTTCATTTTCCTCTCTAGATTTCAGATTTTGGTCATTATTTATTTAGATAAGCTTTCCACATCTTTTTCTCTTCTCCTACCAAGACTCCTATAATATGTATATTGTTTCACTTTATTTTGCTCCATAATCCCAGTAGGCTTTCTTTATTATCAGTCTTTTTTCCTTTGCTTTCTTCTAACTAAATCATTTCAAAAGATCGGTATTAAAGTTTGATTTTTTTCTTCAGCTTCATTGAGTCTGTTTTGAAGATCTTTCTCATGTTTCAGTTCAGACATTGTATTTTTCAGACCTAGAATTTCTGTTTGGTTCTTTTAATGATTTATATCTTTTTGATGAATTTCTCATTTTGTGGATTTTCCCATTCAGTATGAGTTTTCCTGAATATATTTAATAGTCTGAGTTCTTTCCTGGTTCACTGAGTTTCTTTAAGATTATTATTTTGAATTATTTGTCAATTAATAGATCTTGTTTCTTTGGAGTTTTATAGTTTTATTTTGTTCCTTCAGTAGTGTCATATCTCATTGATTCTTTGTGTTCCACAAATTGTTATATTACTGTCTTTACATTTGAAACATCAATCATCCAGGCATCTTATATTTCTGTCTTCACTAACTGGCTTAATGAGAGAATGACCTTCACCAGTGAGCCCAGCTAGACATTCTTGAGTCTCTAGACTTTACTACTGATGCACCCACCCTACTTTTCTTTGACCTCTTTTAGGGGCAGTCAGGATTGTGTGCCTTCACTAAGCCTTACAAAGCCAAGACTAGTGCTGATAACTTCTTGTTTATTTTCATTATGGCAGTGCTCTGAAGTTTTCAAGGTTGTGAGCCTTCTTCCAAACCTGCAAAGTTGAGCTGGTTGCAACAATGTACACCTGCTGTTGAAATCTATGTGTTGTCTTCAGGAGCTCACACGGTTCACACATGGGATGCCCATAGTGCAACCCACTAGAGGCTGGGGGCAGATCATCTGGCTGTGGCCAAGAGATCTTCAGGCAGGGCATCCTGTGGGGTTCACAGATGGACCTCTTGATGGACTCCACAAGCCCGTTGGTAGGATTGACAACCAGCTGTTGAGAACTGTGTGGCAGTTGCTGTGCATTCTTTCCTCTTCTCACTGCTCTTAGTTGTCCCCAGATGATTCAGCCATGCTGTTCCTCTTAGTGTTTTGGGTCCCACAAGACCTACCTGAAACATTGGGAAGTGGGCATCCTGAGAAGCATCCAACAAGGCTGGGAAGCCAGGTGTTCACTTTGATTCCTTTTTAATGTAGGAGAAATTGTGGGCTGAGGGAACCTCTCTTAGCACTGAGCTGTGCTATCTTACGATGGAGGTGACAAAGGTTAAGTGAAACTAGTTTTCTTAACTTCTCCAATGAATCCATTCTTGAATTTTTGGTCCCACTGAGGTGCTGGAACCTCTCAACGAGACCCTGTGGCTTCCATAAAGATATTCACATCTGTGGATGGTTGCCAATACTGGGAGCATGAAGGCTAGAGCCTCCAATTCTGCCAATTTCCTGATGTCCCTCAAAAGCAGATGCTAGAAATGTTTTAGAGTGTTTTTTTTTTTTCAATTTGGACACTTACATTTCTTAATTATAACAATTTTGCTGCTTGATCAATGTGCTGACTCTAATTGAGTTAATTATCCTTGTGAAGGATAAATGCCTCAATTTTTAGAAAACTGTGTTTTAGAGAAACATTTTGATAATTTTGGGATAACTGGGTTTAGGGAAATATACATTTTAATGATGACACTTGTTATCCTTTATATTTATGTTAAGGTGAAGAAATACAATATGAAAAATAAAAACTTCAGGAATATCAGTTCTAAAGTTTTTTTTTTAAATGTCAAGATCCTTACTCCTTTAAAAATTGAGGTGCTTTAAAGATTTTTTCTTAATATTGACTATATCAAGATCTACTGTAATAGATTTTAACACTTAGAATGTTTAGAATATTCATTTATTCATCCAATAGTAATAATACAAATCATATTAATCTTAAGGTATATATTTATTTTTAAAATAAATACAGTTATTAAATTTCTAAAAAATTAATGAGAAATATTGTGGTGAATTATATCTTTGAAAATCTCTTTAATGTTCACCTTAATAGAAGATAACTAATTTATCTTGCCTAGTTGCACATTCAATTTATTGTAGCATGTTATTTGGATTTAAGTATATAAAGTTGAAAAGGGAGGATATGGAAGACCTCTGACAGCATTTGCTGGATTTGTAGAACTTTTCAGCAACTAATTTGAGAACTGCTGTTCTAGAATCACTGCTCTAGGGAATTTGGTTAGCAACCCAAGTTTTGTGAGGATACTTTACTTTTACCAGAGACCTTAAATACAGAGCACCTGTTATTTTTGTCCTCAGGGCACACTTATTGCTATTGTAATGAAAAAGGGGTATTTGAGGGCTGACATTGCACATGTTAACTTTTTTTTGACATGCACTTTGTATCCCGGGTGAATTTATTCTTAATTTATCAAATACCCTTATGGTATTATAAACTTTTATGTTGATACCCGTGTCAGTTTGTTAGAGCTAAAATTCCACAGACTGGATGCTTTAACAACAGAAATTAATTTTCTCACAGTTCTGGGGGCTGTGATGTCCAAAATGAAAGTGTCAAGAGGTTTGGTGTCTTCTGAGGTCTCTCCCTTTGGCTTGCAGATGGCCGCATTTATACTGTGTCCTCACATTGTGTTTTCTCTATTCATGCACATCCTGATGTTTCTTCATGTGTCAAATTTTTCTCTTCCATAAGGAAACCAGTCAGAGTTTATAGGTAACACCCTAATGGTTTTCTTTTAACCTAATCACCTCATTTAAAAAAAACTCATCACCAGATCATGAGGTCAGGAGATCGAGACCATCCTGGCTAACATGGTGAAACGCCATCTTTACTAAAAATACAAAAAATTAGCCAGGCGTGGTGGCGGGCATCTGTAGTCCCAGCTACTCAGTAGGCTGAGGCAGGAAAACGTCATGAACCCGGGAGGTGGAACTTACAGTGAGCCGAGATTGCACCACTGCACTCCAGCCTGGGGTACAGAGCAACACTCTTTCTCAAAAAAAACAAAAAGAAAAAAAAAACTCATCACCAGATACTATCACATACCGGGGTACTTAGGGGAGGACACCATTCAGCCCAAACAATACCACATCTTCAATCTCCACATGGTTCTTACCCAGATACCTCTATCATAATATATAATACTTTATTTAGTTTAGAAGTACAAAGAAATAGAATAAAAGAGCGATTATTCTAGATTTTGTACCAATAAAAACTATAGCCTCGCAGATATTTTATGCAACTGCAGTTGCCCCTAGAACAACACAGGTTTGAATTGTGTGGGCCTACATATACACAGAATTTTCTTTAATAACCATTACACTGAGTATACCTACCACTCTTGCCTTCGCTTTCACCTCCCCTACCTCTTCTGCCTCTGCCATCCCATAGACAGCAGAACAACCTCTCCTTCCTTATCCTCTTCCTCAGTCTACTCAACATGAAGATGTCAGGGATAAATACCTTTATAGTGATTTCCTTCTACATAATAAATAGAAATATATTTTCACTTTCTTATGATTTTCTTAATATTTTCTTTTCTCTAGCTTACTTTATTATAAGAATACAGTATATAATACATATACAAAATCTGTGTTAATTTACTGTTATCAGTTAGGCTTCTGGTTAGCAGTAGACTACTAATAGTTAACTTTTTAGGGGGCCAAATGTTATACACAGACTTTTGGCTGTGTAGGTGGTCAGTGCCCCTAATCTTTGTATTGTTCAAGGGTCAACTGTAAAGCATGACTTTTGACTAAATAAAGCTAAATTTTTGAAATGACAACAAAGCAGCAAGTATTTAGTAAGAAAATAATTCTAGAAAGAAGATGGCAAAATAGAATCATCCAGCAGTTGTTCCCCTGCAGGAACACAAAATTGAACAACTATGTATTCAAGAAATTACCTTCAAAAGAACCAAAAAATCAGGTGAGCGATTACAGTACCTAGTTTTAACACAATATCAAAAAAAGAGGCATTGAAGTGGGTAGAAAATACATTCTTGCATTGTCTACAGCATCCCTCCCCCAGTAATCAATCCTGGAGTGACAGAGATTAAAAAGATAAAATAAAAACTTTAGCCAAATTAAATTTAAGGGAGCTTAATTTTGCAATGAGTGATTTGCAAATTGGGTGGCCTTCTGAGCCAGAGTAGTCTCAGAGACTCTAGCACAGCCATGTGGTGGAAGAAGATTTATGGACCGAAAAGGGAAAGTGATATACAAAAAATGGAAGTGATGTACAGAAACAGCTGAATTGGTTACAGCTCAGTGTTTGCCTTATTTGAATATGTTTCAAACTGTTGGCTACATTTGACTGGCCGAAACTCAGTGATTGCTGCAGGTGTCAGCTTTGGTCCGTTTACACCTCCACTTGTTAATAAAAAACTTCAAGATAACATAGATAAGGAATTCAGAATTATATCAGAGAAATTTAATAGATATTGAAATAACAAAAATCAATCAGAAGATCTGTAGCTAAAAAATTCAATCATTAAACTGAAAAATGCATCAGCATCTCTCAACAGTAGAATTGATCAAGCAGAAAAAGAATTTGTTAGATGAAGACAGGCTATATGAAAATACACAGAAGGGAAAAAAGAAAAACAATTAATACATGAGCATGCCTACAATATCTAGAAAACAGCCTCAAAAAGGCAAATCTAAGAATTATTGGCCTTAAAGAGGACATAGAGATTGGAGAAGAAAGTTTATTCAAAGAAATAAAAACATAATTTTCCAAACCTAGAGAAACGTATGAATATTCAGGTACAGAAAGTCATAGAACACAAAGTAGGGTCAACCAAAATGAGGTTACCTCAAGGCATATATTATTCAGACTCTCAAAGGCCAAGGATAAAGAAAGATCGTAAAAGTGACAGCACAAAGAAGTAAATAAATATAAAGGAGCTCTGATGCATCTGGCAGCAGACTTCTCAGCAAAAACTTTACAGTCCAGGAGAGAGTAGAATAACATTCAAAGTGCTGAAGGAAACACACACACACACACACACACACACACACACACACACACACAATAACTTTCAGCTTAGAATACTGTGTTAAGGGAGGAGACCACCCCTCACATTGTCTTGTGCCCAATATCTGCCTCCAAAGAAAGAAAAAGTAAAAAGTAAAAGGCAGAAATTAAATCTACAGGCAGACAGCCCGGCTCCACACCCTGGGCCTGGTAGTTAAAGGTCGACCCCTGACCTAATCGGTTATGTTATCTATAAATTACAGACATTGTATAGAAAAGCACTGCGAAAATCCCTGTCCTGTTCTGTTCCATTCTAATTACTGGTACATGCAGCCCCCAGTCTCGTACCCCCTGCTTGCTCAATCCATCACGACCCTCTCATGCGAACCCCCTTAGATCTGTAAGCCCTTAAAAGGGACAGGAATTGCTCACTCGGGGAGCTCGGTTTTTGGAGATGTGAGTCTTGTTGAAGCTCCTGGCGGAATAAAGCCCTTCCTTCTTTAACTCAGAGTCTGAGGAGTTTTGTCTGTGGCTTGTCCTGCTACAGTGTCAAGCAACACTTTGCTTCAAACACTAAGGAGTAACATTTTCCCAGACAAAATAAGTTGAAGGATTTCATTAACACTAGACCAGTCCTTTAAGAAATGCTGAAGTGAGTTCTTCAGTATCAGAAAAAAGGATGTTAAGAAACAACAAGAAATCATCTGAAGGTATAGAATTCACAAGTAATAGTAAGTACAGAAATACAAAATACTCTACTGTCATTTTGGTGTATAAAACACTCATATCTTTAGTAGGAAGACTAAAAGGCAAACTTATCAATGGTAACTACAACTTTTTAAGAAATAGTAAAAAACAATGTAAATAGAACAAAAAGTCAAAAAGTGAGGACAGGGATGGAGATAAAATGTAGAGGGTTTTTGTTTGTTTGTTTTCTCTTGTTTTTGTCATTTTCATTGTAATCAAACTTAAGTTACCATTCTAATTGGTTATAAGATGCTATTTGCAAGTCTCGCAGCAACCACAAAATGAAAAACAATAACAGATACACAAAAGATAAAAGCAGAAAATTAAAACATACTACCAGACAAAAACCATTATTATGGTAGACAGGAAGGAAGGAAAAAAGAAACAAAGAGAGGACCAACAAACCCACTAGAAGACAAATAACAAAATGGCAATATTAATAGTAAGTCCTTTCCTGTGAATAATAATATTGAATGTAAATGGACCAATTTTCCAATCAAAAGACAGCATGGCCAACTGGATTGAAAAAAAAAAAAAAACCAACTAAATGGTGTCTGTATGAATCTCGATCTATAAAGATATATATAGATTAAAAATTAAAGTAAAAGAAAAAAAATCATGCAAATGGAAACAGAAAAAGAGCTGGAATAGCTTTGCTTATATCAGATGTAATAGACCAAGACAAAAATTTTAATGTGACAAAGAATGTTGTTATATATAATAAAGCAATAACTTCAGTAAGAGAGTGTAACAATTGTAAATATCCGTGCACCCAAAACTGTAGCACTCACAGAGATAAAGCAAATATCATTACAGCTTAAGAGAGAGATAGATTCCAATTTGGTTGAAGCTGGAGACTTCAACACGCCACCCCACTTTTGGCACTGGATAGCTTATCCAGATAAAAATTCAACAAAGAAATAATGAGGTTTATCTGCACTATAGACTAAATGCACCTAATAGATATTTACAGAACATTTCATTCAACAGTTGCAGAATATACATTTTTCTCTTCAGCACATGGAAAATTCTCAAGGATAGACCATATGTTAGGCCACAAAACAATTCTCAAAAATTCTGAAAAACAGAAATCATATCAAGTATTTTTTCTGACTATAATATAATAAAACTACAAATTAAAAATAAGCAATTTCAGAAACTATACAGACACACAGAAATTAAGCAATGTGCTCCTGAATGACAATTGGCCAAAAGTCAAATAAGAAAATTAAAATACATCTTAAAACAAATAAAAATGGAAATACAACATACCCCAATCTATGGGACACAGCAAAAGCAGTGCAAAGACGGAAATTTATAGCAATAACTGCCTACATTAGAAAATTAGAAAAACTTCAAATAAACAACAGAATGATGAATCCTAAAGAACAAGAAAAGCAGGAGCAAACAAAAACCAAAATTAATAGAAAAAATAAAGATCAGAGCATACATAAAATTGATACTCAAAAAATACAAAAAGTCAAAATCCAAGTTAGGTTTTTGAAAAGGTAAACAAAATTGATAAACCTTTAGCCAGACTGAGAATAAAAGAGAAAAGGCCCAAATCAAACCAGAGATGAAAAAGGAGACATTACAACTGATACCACAATTCAAAGGATCATTAGAGACTATTATGAGCAACTGTATGCCAACAAACTGGAAAACCTAGAAGAAATGGGTAAATTTCTAGACATATACCACCTACCACAACTGAACTATGAGGAAACCCAAAACCTGAACTGAACAATACCAAGACAAAAATCTGAATTGACCAATATCAAGATAAGAAAAAAAAAAAAGGTTTTCTTCAAAGAAAAGCTGAAGACCCAATGGCTTTATTGCTAAATTCTATGAAACATTGAAAGAGTAGCTAATAGCAATTCCAGTAAGACTGTTCCAAAAAATTGAGGAGAAGGAAATACTCCCAAAGTCTTTCCACAAGGCCAGTATTACTCTGATGCTGAAACCAGACACAGATGCAACAAGAAAAGGCAACAACAGGCCAATATGTCTGATGAACACAGTTGCAAAAATTCTCAACAAAATAGACTTTGCTGGTGCTTCATCAAAAACTCTTGTGACAAAAACAACCAAGTGGTAAATTTGTTTCAGCCATGGCCTCTGAATAACCAAAATATATGTTGAACTAGTTCAAAGCTGCAACAAGAATTCCTCATCTAGTTTCTCTCTTCTCTTTCAGAAATAGTCATCGTTAACATTACACTGTTTTTAATTCATAAATGATATTGACACTTATTCTATTTCCTTTTCCTAATTATAACTGAGGGACGAGGGGACAATTGTGGATGATCAAAACATCTATAGAGTAGCACTGTTTCTGTAGACATGGCTTCAAGGGATTTTGCTGTATCAGGGCCTGCCATAATTAGGGGCTGTTATTCATCAGTCTTCCTGCTACTCCAGGGCTTGCAATGTTTCAGGTCCTGTCATATTTCAGTGATTCCCATATTCTAGTGCACCATGCAGAAAGGAAAAGGAGCTAAGACCGAAAGGTATGAGCTACAACACTGGCTTGCTGGAATGGCTCCTAGGCATAGACATTCAAGGAGATGATAGAAAAGAGGCACGCTCAAATGCTTGTGAATAGATCATTCCCAGTCCAAGCCAGTTCTCTACTTCATGATCCCAACAGACTTGGTCTAAAGAAAAACAGGTTAAAGTAAACTCAAACTGAGGGTTAATGGTTAGAAGAATCTGGTCCCAGAAAAAATGGGAATAATGTCAGGAAGAATGTCTCCATTTTTCAATGAAAATAATGTCTACACCCATGATAAACTTAAAGGACAAAGGAATAAAGGAAAATATATGCAAATTTATTGAAAAAGAAGATGCTGGAAGGAGGAGGAGAAGGAGAAGCAAGAACAGGAGGAAAAAGAAGTAGAGAGGAAAGAGGAGGGTGAGGAAGAAAGAGAAAAAAGAATTCAAAATGCAACTGAGGAAATCCAATCAAGAAGAGAAAGCATGATTCAAAAAACAGAAGCAGATTCCCTAGTTGTAGTTTATTTCATAGATAAATTAAATGAATTCAGTAAATCATCATATTCAAATACAAACCAATAAAATAATGTGTTGAAATAAGATTGCAGAGTGAGGGAATCAGAATCAGAACCAATCTAAGATCATTATAGTACAAATGAACAATTTAGAAAAAAGGGACAAGAAAGAATGCTCCAATTTTTCCAAAGGGGAAGCATTCCAAAAAATTGGCCTTGAAAATCTATTTCGAGTAAACAAGTCTATCCATAAAATAAATGACCACCAGGGTTAATTGCTATAGGTCATTGAACTTGAGGCACACTACTTTTAAGATTTTGGCACTTAGGGAGAAATAAACTAATTGAGGTGTCTCATATAAAAAGCAGAGCATCACAACTGCCCTAAGTTTGTAACTTATGCATAGGAAATGACATGAACTATATAAAAAGGAAAGCAAGAGACTATTGAACATGGGATTCAGGCGTGAGCAGGTGAGGCAGAAGTTGAAATGATGAGGAGTGGTGTGGTTAGATACAGGTTATTTTCAAAGATTTTGCTTTGTTGATGATGACAGATTTGTGCTTAATAATTATGGATATTATTATATATATATCTATTTTTTTTTTTTTGAGATGGAGTTTCAGTCTTGGTGCACAGGCTGGAGTGTAATGGTGCTATCTCAGCTCACCACAACCTCCACCTTCCGGGTTCAAGCAATTCTCCTTCCTCAGCCCTCCCGAGTAGCTGGGGCTGCAGGCGTGCACCACCATACCCAGACAGTTTTGTATTTTTAGTAGAGATAGGGTTTCTCCATGTTGGTCAGGCTGGTCTCCAACTCCCGCCCTCAGGTGATCCACCCACCTCAGCCTCCCAAAGTGCTGGGATTTATTATTATACTTTTTAACTAACATATAACATAATGCAGGAAAGTACACACAATCTTTAACTTGAAAACATTTTGTATACGTACTCTCACATGTAACTGCCCCCCAGATTAAGATAAAGAACATTTCCAGCATCAGAGAAAGTTCCTTTGTGCCTGAAGGCATTCTCTGCTCTGTTAGGCAGAAACAGTGATTAAAGCTAAATGTAACTCCGCATTGAACCTGGTCAAGGAGCTGTGGCTGTAGTTTAGAGTGAGTCTGCGTTTGGCTTGTTTCTGTTTCTTGGGTGTAGCCCTCCTGGAATTTTGATTGGCATGCCCTTGGCCCCGATATGAGATGCAGTTTGGTGTTTTGGAATGTAGAGCCTCGCTCTGTACCCCCAGCCTCCTGAGGCTTCAGAGTCCTGCCCATGTTTCTTGAGTGGGAAACCGGTGGTATATTTGACAAAGCTTTCCCCTCCAGTGGAAATTTTCTCCCAAGAATCGTCAGAGGGGGCAAGTTTCATCCATCTTTCTGGCCTAGCTAATGCTCTTCTTAGTCTTACCTGTCTCCTCAGCTTTGAACATTCTCCCCCAGGGAAATTTTGAGCTTAGCATTTTTATTTAGCTTTAAGTCCCTGCAGGATCAAAATCTAGCAAGTATCTTTGATTTATGTGTTGCAACTCCTCCACTGTAAATGAATTTTATTTCCTAATTCTCCCAGTTTGCTTCCACGCTCAGCAAAAGCTTCTCTGGTTTCTCTTTCTCCCGACAATTCCATCTGTCTGGGTTACTTTATAGACGATCCTCCACGTCCCCTTCTCATGCTTACATCTGCCAATATCTGTTGTGCTCTTAAAATCATCTTTCTTTTGTGAACTTCTGTATTAATCTGTTCTCGTATTGCTATAAACAACTACCTGAGATTGGGTAATTTATAAAGATAAGAGGTTTAATTGGCCCAGAGTTCCACAGGCTGTACAGGAAGCATGGAGGGGGAGGCCTCAGGAAACTGACAATCATGGTGGAAGGCGAAGGGGAAGCCAGCATGTCCTACGTAGCTGGAGCAGAAAGAAGAGAATGTGAAGTGGGAGGTGCTGCACATTTTGTGTGTGTATGTGTTTAAGGGAAAGTCTCTCTGTCTCCCAGGCTGGAGTACAATGGCACAACCTCAGCTCACTGCAACCTCCACCTCCCGGGTTCAAGTGATTCTCCTGCCTCAGCCTCCCGAGTAGCTGGAATTACAAAAGCCTGCCATCACGCCCGGCTAATTTTTATACTTTTGGTAGAGACCAGTTTTCACTATGTTAGCCAGGCTGGTCTCAAATTCCCGACCTCAGGCAATCTGCCTGCCTCAGCCTCCCAGTGTGCTGAGATTACAGCCATGAGCCACCTTGCCCAGTACTACACACTATTAAACAATCAGGTCTTGTGAGAATTCAATCACAAGAAGCACCAAGGGCGGATGGCACTAATTAGAAACCACTCCCATTATCCAATCACCTCCCACCAAGCCCCACCTCCAACATTGGGAATTACAATTCAACATGAGATTTGGGTGGGGACACAGATCCAAACCATATCAACTTCCAATTATGGACATGGATGATTATGCTTACTCTACCTCTAACCTATTCATTTCCGACCATGAATTGGGAGAATCATAACTAGAAAACAAAGTTGTTTATCTCATTCGGTGACAAGGTAGGGAAATTATTTTATTGCTAAGTGACAAGCACCTATTAATGTGATAGCACTTGACAGCTCAGGTCCTAAAGCGTCATTTCTATATATACATCTTGCAGTAACAGGATGTTCTCTGGATTAGCTTTTTAAGTTTACTCAGATGTGAATTGTATAAGAGTTGATAAGAAGAGGTTAAAGGATGCTGGGAATAGATACCTGGACAAATCAAAGTTTTGGTTAAAAAAAGATCCTTTAAAGTAGATCACTGCATATCAATGTTTGTGATAGAGTTTGGGCCATGCTATTCTCACTTGCACAAAATTTGAATACCTGATGCTTGAGCAAAGATGCTCAAACTTCGCTCACATGCTAAAAGCTATAAAATTGTATTTATCCACAATCATTAAAATATTATATAAATTACTTCTTTGGGCAAAGCAGAAATTTTTCTTTTAGACAAGCTGAATTTCCAAACTTAATCCAGTAATTAACTGATAATTTATTTTCATGTAATATGGTTAAGTATATGTAATATGGTTAAATATTGTTTGAAGATGTTCGTGTATTAAAATGTTCATATAAAATAGTGGAATATGCTATAGCTTTAGATGGGGGCTAAAAGCTGAGCACTTTCAATTACATGCTGGTAGATCACTGGAAATGTGGAGATGAGGACATTCAAGTTACACTTTGCAAAAATCTACATGCAAATGGTAGTATAGCGAATGATGAAATAGATATTTTCTTACAAAAATATTTATTAGCTGAAACATGAATATTAGATTATTCTTATAGGAAATGAGGTTCAGGATGCGTCTTTTGTTTCCTTTTCTAATAATCAGTAGTATATTAAATGCTTTTATTTAAAAACTTTTGTTTTATATATTTATATCATATTATAGCATAATATCAATTTAATTTATAATTGTTATATTATTTTTATGAGACTACTTTACTGTTTACCCTGCCCTCTTTTTAAGGCTCCCAGTAGATATGTATTTTTTTTTCTACTTCAAGTATGGAATTGGATTAGAAAATAATAGCACAAATTATCATAAAGAAAAAATGTTAAAACATCTGGAATGTAATTATATTTTAAAATACTGAGTTGAGTGGAGTCTGTCAGTATAAATTTATATACACAAGATATGTATTCTTCAAAATGTTACTGTTTTCATTAATTGTATATAAATACAAAGTTGAATTATGGTGCAAATAATGTGAGTCTGATAATCATATGGTTTTGTATCATATTATCTTTCAACTTTTCTGTAGTTTTGAGATTTTTTTTCAAAATTTTTTTTAAACTGGGAAAATATGACAAACACTCAAATTTTGATGAGGTAGCATGTCTAAGATAAAACAAGCTTCTTTTCAGCATCTAAGCCATGTCTCATCATGGCCCTGGTGCCCTTTACCCCCAACTCATTTGGGTTGAGGAGTTCTGTGCCAGGATGGGGTACAATCTTCACAGAAGTGTTCCTTTTTCCATGTTGCTAAACCCCAAGTTTTTTCATGTTTAATCCCTTGAGGAGCTTTCTAAAGCCTCCAAATCCCACTCCCCAGCTGTTGAGCCCTGACTATAGGTAGAGGGAACAGAACTCTTCCTGACTCCACTCACCAAGAAGAGTTAGTCCAATTGCTTATTGGCATGCTGAATTTCCTGTCGGGGAATGAGATGAGGTCTTAAATTATCTCTGCCACATAAAACTTATGAGAGTTCTTGAAACGTTCCAGTATATCTGCCTGTAACTGATCAGACATGGACTGCCTACTGTGAAATTATATAGAAACACATTGCTAGAGTTGTAGTTAGAATTGCTGCCCTGATTTTGTGGGCTTAACAGCCATTGAGATGAAGATGTCATTTAGGTTTGGTTCTGTGCCCTAAAATTAGCAGTGTTTCTCCTTGGCATTTTTATCCCCAACAATGCTAATTGTTCTTCCAGCGCTCTGTTTAAGTTCTGTGGGGTTTGCTATTCTGCCTGTCATCTGTCTTCCTGAGCCTCTGTCAGTGATCTATGAGGCAACTGATTGTTCCTGTCAGCCTACCTTAAAGAGCCAATGAAAATGAACGCTTCTGAAACCGCGCCTAAGCAACACTGGCTTCTGATGTGTTCATTTTCACGCCCCTCTTTGGCTACACTCTATTACTTTCATCTTATGTGCTATTTTATAATGTGACCTTAGTCATAAAAAAAACCCTACTTGAATTTTAAGTGGTAGTTAAGAGAAAGCAATGTTGTGAAAAGGAGAAAAAAAGGAAAATAGGCTTTCCTTTTAAGGCGTTGTTTGTTATATGCAAGAGTGTTAATCACAGCCTGAATGCGACTTTCATATCTCAACAAAATAATAGATCAATGCCTCTGAGTTTTTAGTCAGGGAAATGTATCTTTTTATTTTATAGAAAACACAACTTCTTTGATAACCTTGTTTTTCATTGTTGTGTAAAATATGAGTTTATATATTTTTATTTAGTTTCTGGTTGACTGGGCATACTATAGTATTATGGTGTTTTATATGAAATGAGCACATAATATTAAAAATACTGTCACTCCTAAATAAGCATGTGGAGGAGACTATATGTTCAAAATGTTCCAGTTTATATCCTGAATTTTTTGAAGGACTTCCTGCTAATTGGTGTGTGCATTAAAATTGGAAATTTCTCTATTAATCATGCCCATTTTGTGTTAAATGTATATTCAGATAACATCTGCTTCAAAAATGTTATGAAGCTAAAATGGTTCAGTAATTTATTAAAATAGTAATTTGTTTCTTTGGTCTTTGTATTGTCCTCTCCAGTGTTCTACAAATTATAGTTGATTTTAGGCTTCATTGCATCAGGGATTTTTTTTTTTTTGGGGTCCGGGAGCAGAATGGAGTTGTAGTCCAAAGTCAAGATTTGGCCTCTGCTGTGGACTGAATGTTTGTGTCTCTCCAAGTTTACAGGTTGAAACTCTAATCCCCATTGTGATGGTATTTGGAGATGAGGCCCTTGGAAGCCAATTAGAGTTAGATTCAGTTATAAAGTTGGAACCCTCGTTATGGAATTAATGCCTTCAGTAAAAGAGGAGATTTATTACCACTGAACTGTACACTTGAAAATAGTAAAGATGGTAAGAGTAAATGTGTATATATATATATATATATATATATATATATATATATATATATTTTTTTTTTTTTTTTTTTTTTTTTTCTTTTTTGTGACGGAGTCTCTCTCTGTCAGCAGGGCTGAAGTGCAGTGGCATGATCTCAGCTCACTGCAACCTCTGCTTCCCAGGTTCAAGTGATTCTCCTGCCTCAGCTTCCTGAGTAGTTGGGATCACAGGCGCCCACCACCGCACCCAGCTAATTTTGTATTTTTAGTAGAGATAGGGTTTCACCATGCTGGCCAGGCTGGTCTTGAACTCCTAACCTTGGGTGATCCATTTGCCTCAGCCTCCCAAAGTGCTGGGATTACAAGCGTGAGCCACCACGCCTGGCCGTAAATGTATATTTTACTTCCAGTAAAAAATGAATTTTTTAAAAAAAGAGAAGTCATGGGATCTGTCTTTTCCTTTGCATGCATATACCAAGGAAAGCCATGTGAGGACATCACCAGGAAGAGGGCCTTCATCAGGAAGCCCACCATGCTGGCATCCTGATCTCAGACCTCCAGCCTCCTGACTGTAAGAAATAAATCTTTGCTGGTTAATCCATCCAGGCTGTGGTATTCTGTTACAGCAACCCAAACTCATTAAGACACCATTATTTTGTAAAAGCCAAATCCCAAAGAGACAATGAAGCTAAATGGGTCTAAAAAGAAGTGCAGAAGAAAATATTTGAGATCAATGAAATGGAAAGACAGCTATTGTATTTCGACAGACAAGAGAGAGGAATGTCTTCCAGGATCTGTCTCTGCTTCCTTATAGAGGTAGGAGAAAATAAGACAGGACTTTAGACAGAAATGGAGGGACAGACACTCAGATCCAATTAGAAAAAGAAATATCCAGCCTCATCCAAGAACCCTGGATCCCAAGGTGTCATGGAAGAAGACTTTAAGGGCCACACTAACAACCAAAGAACAGAGCCCCTCACCCCCAACCAATGAAACGTAACTCCATACGGCCATTTTACAATCCCGGTGGGGTGTAGAAGGCAGACAGTGGATTTGATTATCGATAATGTGTATTTTTTAAATCTAAAGAAACGCAATTTAGCTGACCCTTGAACAACATGGGTTTCAATTGCTCAGGTCCACTTCTGCCTCTGCACTCCTGAGACAGCAAGACCAACTCCTCCTCTTCTTCCTCAGCCTACTCAACATGAAGATGACAAGGATGTAGACCTTTATGATGATCCACTTCCACTTAATAAATAGTAAATATATTTTCTCTTCCTTGTGATTTACTTAATAACATTTTCTTTTCCCAAGCTTACTTTGCTGGAGGGATACAGTATATAATACACATAACATACAAAATACATGCTAATCCACTGCCTATGTTATTAGTAAGGCTTCTGGTCAAGATTAGGCCATTTGTAAGGTTTTGGGGAAGTCAAAAGTTACATGTGGATTGTTGACTGTGCAGGGGTTGGTGTCCCTAAACCCTTTGAGGTTTAAGGGTCAACTCGATTCTCACATCTTAATTTTGAGATCTGAATTTATTAACTGATATAAAATTATAGGCAGATGTAGAGATGTGGAAGAGAAAAATGTTTTATCTTCAGATATATTTCTATACCATTTTTCAAAATATATCAAGTTAGTGTAAACAAATTATCAAAAGTGCCTTAGATGGTCTGACAATATAATGAAATAAATCTCTATAATTCTAGTTAATTTTATAATTGTCAAGTAACGTGTGTTTTCTTTATAAAAGGAATGGTGGAAATGTATGGATAAGTAGTCAATTTTTCCAGGAAGAAATTTTTGCAAATGTTACAAGACTCCAAGGAAAGTTGAGCTGGGAGCTTGTCTACTTTCCCGCCTGCAGCTACCCTGTCTTCCCTGATATAGATGACATAAGTACCTCGGATACTCTATTATATATCTAGCTACTTTCCCCAAGGTAACATTTTCTTACCTAAGTTCAGACTCAGCAAAATAGTGTAAAAGCTGTATAGTATATATTATCAATGCAATAAGAGATTTTTGGTTTTTAGTCTATTTGCCAGTCTACAAGGGAGCATGTAAGTAGCACACACATATACATTATAATTACTTACCTGCACAGGAAAATTAAGTTCTGTTCTTGTCTACTGGCTTTTCTATTATTTCTCTTCCATTAACTCTGTTGGAAGCTGCAAGCCAAATTTTGTTGCTGTATCCATAGGTGACGCTGTGTATTTCTGTCCTTCCACACTACCTGGAATATTTGATCCTACAATAGAATCAAAAAACTCAATTTTACTAGCCTGTATTCAGTGTTCACACACTTAGCCTAATATCAAATGGCATTAAGTCTAATGCAAGTTTAAAGCAAAGCAGGACATGATTGTGAGCTGAGTTGTGAGAATGACTTTGAACTTGGAAACCTGGCCACTGACACACACAGTCGTTGTTAGCTTGAACACAAGCCTGAAACTGATCAAAAGGGTCAATTTAATCACAGATATTGAATTGAGGGTAAGGGATCAGTCAAGAAAATCTTAAGGCTGGGAAATGTTCAGAGAAGTTACTAACAGAGTAGAGCATGTATATACTTCAAAATAACTCAGAGAAGATCATCGTTCATTCTACTGTCCATCTTTATTCTTGTTTGACTTGTACGTGATTCCATTTACCACTAAATAATGGTTAAGCTATCTGGTGGCATGATATCCGTTATGATAACACACACATTAAAAATATTTTAAGTGTTAGTGGCTGTAAAATGCTCCATAATATTATGATTTAAATGAGTTTTTGTATTATTATGATGCTATTGGGGCTAAGTAACTAGAAATGTCAAAATTCTGTATTGTAACCTCCTTCTATAGTGTTCCAACATTTGATAGATAAATGTAAATAGGACAATAAAAATTAGATATAAAAAAGCTGCTTGTTATAATTAATAAAATGTCATGGAAGGCTTTGCCTAGTAAAATATATCTGGGTGAGAGGAAAGGAAGAAAGGAAAGAGAGGTGGAGGGGCAAGGTAAGAATCTTCATAAAATCAATATGTCTACTCATCTGCATGGAATTTAAAAAAGAAAAAAAAAAAACTGTTGCATTAAGAGACCCTACGTCTCAATCAAGAGAACAAAGAGTGAGGTTATTCACTGTGTCCCTGTGTTACGTTAAATAGTGTCCTGAACTCAGATCCATTAGATAAGTGAGGAGAGTCAGGCTAATACTTATATTTAAGTATTAGGGTCACCTGTGGTGGCTCACACCTTTAATTCCAGCATTTTGGGAGGATGAGGTGGGAGGATTGCTTGAGGCCTGAAGTTAGAGACCAACCTGCACAATACAGCCAGATCTCATCTCTACAAAAATATAAAATGATTAGGTAACTAGGGAAACAAAATTTGCCCTTTAAAATTTAAAATTACAAAGTTGAAATGTAAGGATAGTGTTTTGTCAATTAAGGGTAATAGGAGACTGTAAATACCTGACTCCATTGATCAGGAACATTATGTACAAAATTTAGTAAGTACAAGCCTTATTATATCCATTTCACCTTGTTCCAATTCCTCATATGGGGTAAGGATGGCTTGATTCCTCCTGGATTCCAGGAAAGGGAGTATATGAGGCAGAAAAACACAGTAATTGTCCAAGCGCTATATATGCAATTCAGTGGCTAAGACAACAAAGCTTAGTGTTAGCCATATCTCTCCTGAGAGTCAATTGACTCTCAATCTGATTTTTTGCTTACAATACACTCTTTGTTTCTTTCCCTTTACTGTTGCTCTTATATATAAATATAGGTTACCTGGCAAAGGAGGATTAAGTTTGCAGATAAAGTTAAGAATAATAATCAGCTGACTTTGAGATTGGGAGAAGAACCTGGATTATCCAAGTGGGTCTAATGTATTTAGGAGAGTCCTTATTGGGGAAAGAGGGAGGAGGAGAGAGAGCAAGAGGGATGGCAGGGTGGAAAGATCACCGCCTCCTCTCACTGGCTTTGAAGATGTTAGGAGAGAGATACAAGCATGAAATGCAGGTGGCTTCTAGAAGCTAGAAAAGGTAAGGTTGTGATTCTTCTCAAGAGCCACTCTAAGGAATGCAGTTATGCTGACATTAACCCAGTGATACCCATTAAATATATATCTATATAGGCAATATATAAATAGAACACAGAATATATACTACTTTAAATATATATATTTTAATATTACCCTACTTTAAATATATTTTATTTTGTGTTTTGTTGACATGATGAAGAATATTAAAAGTGTATCCTCTAGCTGACAGTGGTAATTCTCATTTTAAGAAAAGATTATTATTTATGATAGGAATCTTTGTGAATGTGTTTTTTTTTCCCTGCATACAAATGATATGCATGCCTTGTAGAGACCTGAGTCACACTTTGAATCGTATAGCTATCACTAAGGTCAATTCTAGACTGTGTAATATCTTAGAGTTTTGTTTTCTATTAATGCTATACAAATTATCACAAGTTAGTACATTTAACAAGAAGAATTTATTATCTTATTATTTTGGAGGGATCTCAGAAGTCTGAAATGGATACCATTTAGCTAAAATCAATATGTCAGCAGGGCTACATTCCCTGGAGTGGTTCTTGGGAAGAATCACAACCTTGCTTTTCTAGCTTCTCGAAGCCACCTGCATTTCACGCTTGCATCTTTCTCCCACCATCTTCAAAGCCAGCAAGAGGAGGCTGTGATCTTTCCACCCTGCCTCCCTCTTGTTCTCTCTCTCTTCCTCCCTCTTTCCCTAACAAGGACCCTTCTAAATATATTATACCCACCTGGATAATCCAGGATCTTCTCCCCATCTCAAAGTCAGCCGATAATTATTCTTAACTTTATCTGCAAACTTAATTCTCCTTTGCCATGGAACTATACATATTTACAGGTTGCAGGGATTAGTGTGTGGGCCTCTTCTGGGGCCTTCTCCACTCATATTGCATTAGTGAACAATCACAATTATATGCAATCAAATATGGAAGTACTCACTTATTCCTCAATATCATTTCCTCAAGTGAAAAATTTTCACTCAAATGATTTAGGTGTTAGTGTAGGAGAAGAAAGGGCGTAAACTGGTAAATGAGAGAGAGAGAGAGAGATTGAGAGAGAGAGAGAGTGAGAGACAGAAAGGAAAGTAAAAGCTTACTTGAAAATGAAATTAGTGTAAAAGTGTTCCTATTTCTCCACATCCTCTCCAGCACCTGTTGTTTCCTGACTTTTAAATGATGGCCATTCTAACTGGTGTGAGGTGGTATCTCATTGTGGTTTTGATTTGCATTATCTGATGGCCAGTGATGATGAGCATTTTTTCATGTGTTTTTTGGCTGCATAAATGTCTTCTTTTGAGAAGTGTCTGTTCATGTCCTTTGCCCACTTTTTGATGGGGTTGTTTGTATTTTTCTTGTAAATTTGTTTGAGTTCATTGTAGACTCTGGATATTAGCCCTTTGTCAGATGAGTAGGTTGCGAAAATTTTCTCCCATTTTGTAGGTTGCCTGTTCACTCTGATGGTAGTTTTTTTTGCTGTGCAGAAGCTCTTTAGTTTAATTAGATCCCATTTGTCAATTTTGCCTTTTGTTGCCATGGCTTTTGGTGTTTTAGACATGAAGTCCTTGCCCATGCCTATGTCCTGAATGGTATTGCCTAGGTTTTCTTCTAGGGTTTTTATGGTTTTAGGTCTAACACTTAAGTCTTTAATCCATCTTGAATTAATTTTTGTATAAGGTATAAGGAAGGGATCCAGTTTCAGCTTTCTACATATGGCTAGCCAGTTTTCCCAGCACCATTTATTAAATAATGAATCCTTTTCCCATTGCTTGTTTTTGTCAGGTTTGTCAAAGATCAGATAGTTGTAGATATGCGGCATTATTTCTGAGGGCTCTGTTCTGTTCCATTGATCTATGTCTCTGTTTTGGTACCAGTACCATGCTGTTTTGGTTACTGTAGCCTTGTAGTATAGTTTGAAGTCAGGTAGCATGATGCCTCCAGCTTTGTTCTTTTGGCTTAGGATTGACTTGGCGATGTGGGCTCTTTTTTGGTTCCATATGAACTTTAAAGTAGCTTTTTCCAATTCTGTGAAGAAAGTCATTGGTAGCTTGATGGGGATGGCATTGAATCTATAAATTACCTTGGGCAGTGTGGCCATTTTCATGATGTTGATTCTTCCAACCCATGAGCACAGAATGTTCTTCCATTTGTTTGTATCCTCTTTTATTTCACTGAGCAGTGGTTTGTAGTTCTCCCTGAAGAGGTCCTTCACATCCCTTGTAAGTTGGATTCCTAGGTATTTTATTCTCTTTGAAGCAATTGTGAATGGGAGTTCACTCATGATTTGGCTCTCCGTTTGTCTGTGATTGTTGTACAAGAATGCTTGTGATTTTTGTACATTGATTTTGTATCCTGAGACTTTGCTGAAGTTGCTTATCAGCTTAAGGAGATTTTGGGCTGAGATAATGGGGTTTTCTAGATATACAATCATGTCATCTGCAAACAGGGACAATTTGACTTCCTCTTTTCCTAATTGAATACCCTTTATTTCCTTCTCCTGCCTGATTGCCCTGGCCACAACTTCCAACACTATGTTGAATAGGAGTGGTAGGAGTGGTGAGAGAGGGCATCCCTGTCTTGTGCCAGTTTTCAAAAGGAATGCTTCCAGTTTTTGCCCATTCAGTATGATATTGGCTGTGGGTTTGTCACTCATAGGTGGGAATTGAACAATGAGAACACATGGACACAGGAAAGGGAACATCACACTCCAGGGACTGTTGTGGGGTGGGGGGAGGGGGGAGGGACAGCGTTAGGAAATATACCTAATGCTAAATGACGAGTTAATGGGTGCAGCACACCAACATGGCACATGGATACATATGTAACAAACCTGCACATTGTGCACATGTACCCTAAAACTTAAAGTATAATAATAATAATAAAAAAAAGAAAAGAAAAGCAAATGAAATTAGAAAGAAAAACATCTCTAAGTAATTGATAGATATTAAAAACCATCAGGTGATAAATAGTAGGTGACCTGAGTCATTGGTATCACTTGGGAGTGTGTTGAAACTGCAGATTCTCAGGACCCACCCCAAACCTATGGGGCAAGAATCTGCATGTTAATAATATACCAAGTTGATCTGTGGCTCATTAATAGTTGAGAAACCCTGGCCTAGATAACAATGTTGCTCTCTCTACAGTGCATTGTTTAAAAATTGCAGGCTCTAGAATAAAGGATATCTAATTTCAAAGTCCATCTTTGCCACCTATGAAGAATTTCTTAGCTTCCCCAAGCCTCAGTCATCTCATATGTAAAATATGCTTATTAATTACCTACTTAAATGGATAGTTGGAAGGATTAAATGTTAACAATTCATGTAAAATGCTTATAACATTCAAAAGATGTTAATGATTTTTATTATTACTTCTTTTTTAGAGAAACCATAACGCAGGTGAACGTAGACAAATCCAGGAATTTAAACTGCGTCCTAGCTCTGGGACTTTTGTCAGGTTGAATGGCAGAACCCATTCTGAGCCTATGTTTTCTTCAAGTGTTAACAGGGAATATTAATGCTTTTGTGAGAATCTTTTTAAAAGGAACACATACAGTATTCCTAAGATTATGCCTAAAATTTCTTAAATACTTAAAGTATATGTAAAATGATAAGTAATAACAAAATGGCATCATCTATCATAATAATAGCTGCTGGGATCTGATCTGTTTTATATCAGAGACTGACTCCATCTGTAGCTGGGTCAAATAACATTAATATAACTTTAAGAAAAGCACAGGCATTTAGTCCAAGCCATGTCTGTATTTTCTGTGAAGCACAGAGGAATCTGCACATGGCCAAGTCGTACTGAAAGCCAATTTGGGGCACTTTCACAGTACAGAGTCCAGACATCTGGCTCATAATTTGCAGAGTCCTCAATGGAAAGAATGTTTTACAGCAGACAGCGATATAAACAATTTATGTATTTTCATACATGAGAGGAGATGACCTTCATAACTTACTTGTATCTTCATTTCTTAATACTTGTGAGTCATTCAATAAATGATAGAAATAAATTATATTGCTCAACTGCCCTTTGTTATATATCCCCATTGTAAATGGATATTTTTCATTGTCCTGACATATTTGCAACAATAATGTGTTTTCAGGCTATAAATATTGATAGAGCTATGATGTGTGCATTTGCACTTTGAATATTTGATAAGTTTCACAAACACCTATAGAATGAACATTAGTAAGCAGCTTCACTTATCCTCCAAAGGACAGTTCATGCTGCAGAGGTTTAAGAAATATCTTTCATCAAATGAGTTGTTTCCACTAAACAATTATTTAATTTTAACTTTTAATATTTGTATTTTTAAGTTTTAGGTTTGTATCCAGAATATTAATCATTATAAGGAAATGTAGGGATATGTGACATTATATAATTCCCCTGAGTGAGTAAAATGTTTAAAAATTTAATGTAGAGGCCGGGCGCGGTGGCTCACGCTTGTAATCCCAGCACTTTGGGAGGCCGAGGCGGGCGGATCACGAGGTCAGGAGATCGAGACCATGGTGAAACCCCGTCTCTACTAAAAATACAAAAAATTAGCCGCGCGTGGTGGCGGGCGCCTGTAGTCCCAGCTACTCGGAGAGGCTGAGGCAGGAGAATGGCGTGAACCCGGGAGGCGGAGCTTGCAGTGAGCCGAGATCGCGCCACTGCACTCCAGCCTGGGCGACAGAGCGAGACTCTGTCTCAAAAAAAAAAAAAAAAAAAAAAAAAAAAAAAAAAAAAAAATTTAATGTAGAATTCTATAAAAGCAATTTTTATTTTGGATAATCTCATTATTAGTTAAACATGATTAAAAGCTAGATATATTGTCTAACTGTGGAAGGATTTTGTCATGCAGGGTGTCCATGCGGTGGACGTGGAAGAGAGGGATGGAGAAGAAAAACAAGAATAAGCATCTTTCACATCATAATTGCTGTTATTTATTTTTAAACAAATGCACCCTTTCTATAATGCTTTTAAAAATGAAATTATGTAAACTTCTGTCTAATTTAAATCTCACAAGAGTGGAGCTTATTAAAAAGCAGATGCACATCTGTCTTGACTCTATTTATGCAGTTACTAAGTCATGCCCCTCGGAATATCCCAAACAGAGGAACCATAATAGTGCCTGTTTCATAGTGTTGCTATGATGATTAGAGAAAATGAACAAAATATATGTATATGCTAAGAGCAGTGTTGGTGCATAGTAAGCAATCTTACACCCGTTTTTTTTCCTACCCCATAGATCCCACCTCCCAATGCCTAAGTCCTACTGAATGAATTATATGTGGTTCTTTGAATGTGGCACGCCTTTCCCTGCGGCTCCCTTTGCACATGCTCCTCCCTGCATTTCAGTGCCAAATTTCTCCCCCATCCCAGGACCACTGCTGTTTCTCTTCTGGCCCTCACCATTCCCAACCTACATACACATGGCACACAGACTCGGACATTTTCTACTCCTCTTGCAGGACCCATCTCAAGCATTCTTGCATACCCCAATTTTCATCACACCTCTTTGGCTTAAATAACAAACAAAGTGCAGGAGAGAAACTAGCTTTGGAGAAAACTGAACCCAGGAATCATCAAAGTCTTTTCTCTTTTCTTCCTCTTCATTCTCTCTCATTACAGATGGGTTTTTCACTTCCAACAGCTTGCGATCAATATCCCTCAGGTTATTGAAGAACTCTAGAGAAGAGAGAATGTCAGAAACAAAAATTGCTATAGTGTCATTGCGAGAAACCATGACACTTGCCATTTTAGATCCACTTTTAAGCAATGAGGAAAAGAGCCTATAAGCGATTAAGCAGAGTTTGATTAAATATGTCTACACTTACATTGAAGTATTGATGTTTTCATATGTCAGTAGCCTAGAGGCAGAGGATGAAAAAATGGTTAAATTTTGCCCTGCAAAGGGAATACACACACACATACACACACACACACGCACACACAAACTATACACAGGATAAATATGTAAAATAAGGGGTATTGGGGAAATAGCAGAGGTGTAGCAAAGTAAACACACTTCCTTGAGACCATGTTATTTCATGAAGAAATGTGTTAGGCTGGGCCTAAACCTTGCATATCAGGTGGTCAGTGGCCAGTGGAGAAAGAGGCTCTACTCCGAAGTTTGCTTTGTGGAAGTGAGCAGTGCACAAAAGTATGTTAGCAGTGGGAAAGCTGTATGAGTCTACAGCAACCTCAATTTTTGCCTCCTCAGAAGAAAGAATTTGACCAAGGGGCATAAGGCAGAAAGAGAGACAGAGATAAGTTTCAAAGCAGGAATGAAAGTTTATTTAAAAGTTTTAGGGCAGGAATGAAAGGAAGTAAAGCACACTTGGAAGAGGGCCAAGCAGTGCCTTGCGAGATCAAGTGTGTGGTTGGACTTTTTAATTATTATTATTATTATACTTTAAGTTCTGAGGTACATGTGCAGAATGTGCAGGTTTGTTATGTCGGTATACACATGCCATGGTGGTTTGCTGCACCCATCAACCCATCATCTACATTAGGTATTTCTCCTAATGCTCTCCCTCCCCTAGACCCCCACCCCTCAACAGGCTCCAGTGTGTGATACCCCCTCCCCGTGTCCATGTGTTCTCATTGTTCAGCTCCCACCTATGAATGAGAACATCCAGTGTTTGGTTTTCTGTTCTTGTGTTATTTTGCTGAGAATGATGGTTTCCAGCTTCAACTATGTCCCTGCAAGGGACATGAACTCATCCTTTTTTATGGCTGCGTAGTATTCTATGGTGTATGTGTGCCATATTTTCTTTATCCAGTCTGTCATTGATAGGCATTTGAGCTGGTTCCAGGTCTTTGCTATTGTGAACAGTGCCACAATAAACATATGTTTGCATGTGTCTTTATAGTAGAATGATTTATAATTCTCTGGGTATGTACCCAGTAATGGGCTCGCTGGGTCAAATGGTATTTCTAGTTCTAGATCCTTGAGGAATTACCACACTGTCCTCCACAATGGTTGAACTAATTTACACTCCCAGCAACAGTATAAAAGCATTCCTATTTCTCCTAATCCTCTCCAGCATCTGTTGTTTCCTGACTCTTTAATGATCACCATTCTAACTAGAGCGAGATAGTATCTCATTGTGGTTTTGATTTGCATTTCTCTAATGAGCAGTGGCGATGAGCTTTTCTTCATATGCTTGTTGGCCACTCTTTCTCCTTTTGAGGAGTGTCTGTCCATATCCTTTGCCCACTTTTTGATGGGGTTGTTTTTTTCTTGTAAATTTGTTCAAGTTCTTTGTAGATTCTGGATACTAGCCCTTTGTCAGGTGGATACTTTGCAAATATTTTCACCCATTGTGTAGGTTGCCTGTTCACTCTGATGGTAGTTTCTTTTGCCATTCAGAAGTTCTTTTGTTTAATTAGATCCCGTTTGTCAGTTTTGGCTTTTGTTGCCATTGCTTTTGGCATTTTAGTAATGAAGTGTTTTCCTATGCCTATTATCCTGAATGGTATTGCCTAGGTTTTCTACTAGGGTTTTTATGGTTTTAGGTATTACATTTAAGTCTTTAATCCATCTTGAGTTAATTTTTGTATAAGGTGTAGGGAAGGGATCAAGTTTCAGCTTTCTGCATATGGCTAGGCAGCTTTCCCAACACCATTTATTGAATAAGGAACCCTTTCCCCAATGCTTGCTTTTGTCAGTTTTGTCAAAAATCAGATGGTTCTAGATGTGTGGTATTATTTCTGAGGCCTCTATTCTGTTCCATTTGTCTGTATATCTGTTTTGGTACCAGTACCGTGCTGTTTTGGTTACTGTAGCCTTGTAGTATAGTTTGAAGCCAGGTAGCGTGATGCCTCCAGCTTTGTTCTTTCTGCTTAGGATTGTCTTGGCTATGCAGGCTCTTTTTTTTTGTTCCGTATGCAATTTAAAGTAGTTTTTTCCAATTCTGTGAAGAAAGTCAATGGTAGCTTGATGGGGATGGCATCGAATCTATACATTACTTTGAGCAGTATGGCCATTTTCATGATATTGATTCTTCTATCCATGAGCATGGAATGTTTTTGCATTTGTTTGTGTCCTCTCTTACTTCCTTGAGCAGTGGTTTGTAGTTCTCCTTGAAGAGGTCCTTCACGTCCCTTGTAAGTTGGATTCCTAGGTATTTTATTCTCTTTGAAGCAATTGTGTATGGGAGTTCACTCATGATTTTGCTCTCTCTTTGTCTGTTATTGGTGTATAGGAATACTTGTGATTTTTGCACATTGATTTTGTATCCTGAGACTTTGCTGAAGTTGCTTATCAGCTTAAGGAGATTTGGGGCTGAGAAAATGGGGTTTTCTAAATATACAATTATGTCATCTGCAAACAGTGACAATTTGACTTCCTCTTTTCCTAATTGAATACCCTTTATTTCTTTCCCTTGCCTGATTGCCCTGGCCAGAACTTCCAATATTATGTTGAATAGGAGTGGTGAGAGAGAGAGCATCCTTGTCTTGTGCAAGTTTTCAAAGGGAGTGCTTCCAGTTTTTGCCTGTTCAGTGTGATATTGACTGTGAATTTGTCATAAATAGCTCTTATTATTTTGAGATACATTCCATCAATACCTAGTTTATCGAGAGCTTTTAGCATGAAGGGCTGTTGAATTTTGTCAAAGGCCTTTTCTGCATCTATTGAGATAATCACGTGGGTTTTGTTATTAGTTCTGTTTATGTGATGGATTACATTTATTGATTTCCGTTTGTTGAACCAGCCTTGCATACCTGGGATGCAGCCAACTTGATTGTGGTGGATAAGCTTTTTGATATACTGCTGGATTCAGTGTGCCAGTATTTTATTGAGGATTTTCGCATTGGTGTTCATCAGGGATATTGGCCTGAAATTTTCTTTTTTTGTTGTGTCTCTGCCAGATTTTGTGTCTCTGCCAGGATGACACAGGCCTTGTAAAATAGTTAGGAGGATTTCCCACTTTTTCTATTGATTGAAATAGTTTTAGAAGGAATGGTACCAGCTCCTATTTGTACCTCTGGTAAAATTTGGCTGTGAATCCATCTGGTCCTGGAATTCTTTTGGTTGGTAGGCTATTAATTACTGCCTCAATTTCGGAATTTGTTATTGGTTTATTCAGAGATTCAACTTCCTCCTGGTTTAGTCTTGGGAGGGTGTATTTGTCCAGGAATTCATCCATTTCTTCTAGGTTTCCTAGTTTATTTGTGTACAGGTGCTTATAGTATTTTCTGATGGTAGTTTGTATTTCAGTGGTGATGTCCCGTTTATCATTTTTTATTGATTCTATTTGATTCTTCTCTCTTTTCTTTCTTATTAGTCTGGCTAGCAGTCTATCTATTTTGTTGATCTTTTCAGAAAACTAGCTCCTGGGTTTATTGATTTTTTGAAGGGCTTTTCGTGTCTCTATCTCCTTCTGTTCTGTTCTGATCTTAGTTATTTCTCGTCTTCTGCTAGCTTTTGAATTTGTTTACTCTTTCTTCTCTAGTTCTGTTAATTTTGATGTTAGGGTGTCAATTTCAGATCTTTTCTGCTTTCTCTTGTGGACATTTAGTGCTATAAATTCCCTCTACACACTGCTTTAAATGTGTCCCAGAGATTTTGGTATGTTGTGTCTTTGTTCTCATCGGTTTCAAAGAACATCTTTATTTCTGCCTTCATTTCGTTGTTTACCCAGTAGTCATTCAGGAGCAAGTTGTTCAGTTTCCATGTAGTTGTGCAGTTTTGAGTGAGTTTCTTAATCCTGAGTTCTAATGTGATTGCACTGTGGTCTGAGAGACTGTTTTTTATGATTTCTGTTCTTGTGTGGTTGGCCTTTGACTTGGGGTCTTATAGGCTGGCATTCTGTATGCGCAGTGGCCTGCCAGCGCTTGGAGGGACCACGTGCTCAGTGTGTTTACTGGAGTTGCATGCTTGCTCACTTGAGGTGTTCTTCCCCAACAATCTAGCATTCCTAGAAGAAGGTCATACACCAGTTAAACTCCGCCATTTTGCTTCTTCATGGGCATGCTTGAGCTCACTCAACTAACTTCTGAGATCTTATCGGGAAGCTGCTGATCAGAGGTTTCAGGTTTTTTCTATCTATTGGGAGACTGCCTTTCCCTGGTGCTGGCTGTGACCAATTTTTATTTTAGAGAAACAGCTTAACAACTGCCTGACCATCACCTGATGTCACCTGACATTCCTGGTGGGGGTGTGGTGGGGGGCTCTTTCCTGCCCTGCTCATGCCTGACTTGCTACCTACTGTAACATAGAAATTTTCGGTATAACTATACAGCCATAGAATTTTCGTATTCTGGAAGGCTAGGCCTTGTTGGTAAGGCATTCATAGACAAGGGTTTAGCAATTGACTCTGCTTCCTTAAGCTAACTCTGACCTGCTGTCTCTGACAAACTGCTGAAAAGTGGAAGAAATGACACTTCAAAGTCATCCTGATGTGTCTCTCTTCATTTATCCACAGAGCTCAAGGTGAGTTTGAGTTCTTTCCACTCAAGCTATTCCCAAAACAATAGACTTTAACATATGCAAATAATTATCAACTTATCTAAAGTAGATCTAAAAGTTAAAAATGGTCCTTGCTTAAACTCTTGGTTAAGATAGTTATGGAATGATTTCATTTGATTGTCTTCACAATTAATCAGTCATTCATTCAAGGTGAATTTGGAACTTCACTCTGCTTCCATTTGTATATTTTCTGTCCTTTTGGCACTCATTCTTTATTGCATTTGTATGTTTCAATGCTTGAAGTCCTATCATCACAACTATTTAGCACCAGCAGCATCATAGTTGCTTCAAAACAATTACAATCATGATGACTCAAATGACCTTTCTTTGAGAAATTGTACATCAAATTCACTACTTGCAACTGACAATGTGGTTTCCGTATCATACCCTACAATATATCAGATTTAAACTCTGGTTCTCAAAAACTAAAAGGCTCTGATTCCCTTGCAGCCATTTGCATCTAATTAATACAGCCTCTTTGAAATCCATTGCTATGGTGATAAAAGTGCTGGGCTGAAAAAAAAAAAAAAAACTTTTAAAATGCCAACACACTATGTCATATATTTATGACAATGTTTTGATAATGTTGTCATCTTATCAGTCTAACCTTTTTAATCATCCCTAGATAGAGACAAGTATACCTTTTACTTTGAACTTTGCTGTAGTTGCCCTAAACAACATATTTTGTAATGAGCTGCATTGATTACTTTTGATGTGATTTGTAATTGTGCACTTAAGTTTTAGAAATGGCTCTCTCATGTCATGTTTGCACCTTTGACAAACTGACCCACTTTTTGAAATGCTTTCGAATCTATGGTTGAGTTAATGACCTAAATCTCTGTCTTGATGGGTTCAGTGCATTTGACATCTTTCTCATAGGAGCAGGGAATGGGAACTGTGATAGCTGGACATTACTCATATCTCTCTACTCGTACTAGGAGCTTGAAGCATGGTTTGCAAATGAGAGCCAGAAATCAACCAAAGAATTCAGTCCTCTCTTTAGCTGTATTCCTGAAAGTTTAACTGGAAAGTTTACTCTGAACTCTAACTTAGCACACATCAATTTATTGTAAAAGCAATTATTTACAAATTAAAATGCATCCAAATGCTTTAACTATGCTTAAATTTAGGAGATCTGGGCATGTGTGCAATGCTACCAATTTTATCACTGTAATGTCATAAGGATCTTTAGCATACAGAATTACAATGAATATGATGGTTCAGGGATTCAAATCTCCTTAAATACTCATTCACATGACAGACTGGAGCAATTAGTGTATAGTGACAATGGTGCATGGATAACAAGAGTGTCTCATACATTTCTGCTGAGAGTCATCTTCCATTATAATCATCCTAATGAAAAAATCACAGTGGTTGAAGGGAACTGCTATTGGTATAATGTTAAAAAAATAAAAAGAAATGAACACTAAAAAACATCATTAAAGTCACATTAAGGAACTGATTGAAATTGACCAGAAAGGGAATAA
The DNA here is from genome assembly GCF_028878055.3 of Symphalangus syndactylus. Classification (NCBI taxonomy): domain Eukaryota; kingdom Metazoa; phylum Chordata; class Mammalia; order Primates; family Hylobatidae; genus Symphalangus; species Symphalangus syndactylus. Next base: position 152,734,878 of record NC_072426.2, on the reverse strand, counting down.
TCATGGAACTGTCATTACTACCTCTTTCTTATAGCTTTGAGTCCAGGTGCTACAGAAATCTCATGTCAGTGGGTGCCTGTGTTATTATATCGTTGCAGAGTATTGTGCATGGGGAAGATGACATACCCAATGATTCCAGTAGTTCTAGTTTGTCAGCTCAGGTTTAATCTCCACCATGGAATCTATTCTCCACTTAGAGCTTCCATCCATGTATGGAAAGTTACATGAAGGCATTGAATAAAAAGTAAATCATTTTATTGTTAGCTATATCAACTTAAAAAATGTGTTCATATAAAAACTAGCTGTTTTGCATATTCAAACACATATTTTCAAGTGATTTCTCTTCCTGCTCTTTAAATTTTTCTTTTCATAAAACTAACAAATAAAAGGACCTAAGCCCAAACTGAAGATAAAAAGGCAGAAGGAGAGATTTAACTGAGATTGATATCTAGAGAAACAGAGTGTAAATCAATACATGGGGTGGAATTGGTTTGTTGTAACATCAACCTGCCGTGCTAGCAGATGGAAGAACGATGTGCGTATGGACTTGGGATAAGAGGGTTCAAGCCAGGAAAGGCTGATGATGTTGCAGTGAGAGAATGTGTTGACAGCTCGGCTCATTTAGCACCGCTTTCCCCTGATCCTTGAATAACCAGCCCAGTATTGAGCTCCTGCACTTGGCAGGTAACAAATTGAATCTAGCTCATCTGCAAGTAAAATAGTCTCTCTGAATTAGCCAATCTGATGATGTGCTTTCCAAGTTTATTACCATAGTATATTTAAAACCTGCTATTGATTGTTAGAATCTGAAGGTGCTTATTCCATTGGGATTCTAAGTTTGGGCAGAGGGAAAGGTAGAGATGAGTGATGCCAAGTTAATAAGCTACAGAATATTGAACATAAATACAATGACTGCTTTTTTCACATGTAGTGATTGCTGAATGGAATATTTTAGATATTCAGCAATTCTACCAGCAGTGTTTTAAGTACATGCACAGAGGCCTTAGTGAATAATTTTGAGATTCACCTTCTTTACTTTCATCAGGTATTGGACAACCCTCGGGACATTACTGTTTCCTCCAACTCTTTTAAGTAAAAGGGCAAAGTAAAGATTATGATGGGAAATTTTTTTCTCTTACAACCCCTTCAACTTCTTTGTTCATTAGTAAATGATTTTCTCTTGCATACAACTTTAATTCCACCTTCATTTGACACAATCGAGTGGTGTATAACCCTGGAATGAGCAGACGACGTCAGCACAGATCAGACAAAACAACTTATGTTATAGAAAATTGGAAAATACTTGCATAGAAAATCAAGGACCTTAATGTAAATCCAATAAGAGATCCAGAAATCAAAACACTTGCCTTTCCTTCAAAAGAATATGACTCTTATGTGCTGCCCTGCTGCTTTGCTGACTATTTATAACAACATTGCTGAACTTATCTAGACGATTGCTATGTTGATGATCACTTAAATGATCGCTAGTATGAAGCAGCAGGGATTTTAGAATGTTTCTTTAAAACCTTTGATATCCATCATGTTATTTGTCATTCTATCAGTCTGCAAGGGCTTCCATAACAAAGTCCCACAAACTGAGGGGCTTAAAACAAGAACAATGTATTGTTTTGCAGTTCCCGAGGTTAGAAGTCCAACATCAAGAGGTTGACGGGACATTCTCCCTCTGAAGCTGCTCAGGGAGGAAACTTCCTTCTGTTTTCCAGTTTCTGGAGACCCCAGGATTCCTTAGATGCATCAGCATCCCTTCGAATCCTGCCTCTGTCCTCACATGGCCATCTGGCCTGTGCATCTGTGGCTTCACCCTCTGTGTCTCCACTTTTGTGTGCGTGCCCAGATTTCCCCATTTTTATACAGCAGCCGTTTTGTATTAGGGCCCAATCTAATGGCCTCTTCCTAACTTGATGACATCCGTAAAGACTCTATTTCCAAATAAAGTCACCTTCCTCGGTTCCGGGGCTAAGACTTCAACGTATCATTTTAAGGCACACAACTCAACTCTTAACAGTCAGCATTGATTTTATGTAGTGACCGTGCTCTAATTTTTACCCCAGCCAAGCCCATTGGTTTATCTAGGTAATAAATAGATAAACTGTGAATAAAAGCCATTGTAAACATATTAAAGAGAGAGTTTCTTTCATGAACTAAAGGCAACTATCATTTTGTATTGAAAATGTTAACAATGAGATATTATGAGTTGTTTATAAGAAATATCTATAGAATTGAATCAATTCTCATAATATGAGAATTTCCTGATTCTTGTAAAACCAGCTTCCTCTTTTTTCAATTGCTCATTCTCTTTTTGTGTTTGATAAAATAATATTGATAGTCTTATTTAAATTTTTCCTAAGTTTAAGCAAAAAACTCTAAGCCTAGCTTAATCTATTGGGAACAATAGATTGCATTTTTAAGCAAATAGAAATGTAAACTTAGTTTTAATATTAAATATAAAAATAATTTTCTTGTGGTAACTGATCTCTTGACTATATTATATGGAGTTTTACATGGATATAAACAAAAGGAAGTAGTATTCGTAAAATATATTTTTATTCAGACAACTAGGAAAATTTTAATTCTGAATTTCATTTAGAGGAATTTTTCTCCTCTATAGAAAGAAGACTTACAGCTTTAGTTTTTGCATGTAGCCATGCCAGAGAAATGTGATAGGGCTTCCTCGAGTATACACAGAGACAACAGGATGAAGTTAACATCATTTTCACATCTTAGCTGGATTCTGTTTCCTGTGCTGTGCCTAATGGTGAGAATTGTTCGTGCCTCTCGTAAATGGTACTCATTAAAAAGTTCTCAATTTGTTAATAAAATAGTTATTTCATTAAAGTGGTACTGAATGGATTTAAGAACATAAATTCTGGAGTCAGCCTACCTGTTTCTGAATGCCCGCCCGCAACTGACTAGCATGTGAACTTGGCCAAAGCACTCATCTTCTCTGGGTCTTAGTTCTATAAACTGATAATAACAATACTAATTTATTACTAAGAGGTGATAAAAGAATGAATTGATTTAATAGGGAAAAAACACTTCGAATAATTCTTGGCACATACTAATGATTATGTTAATGTTAGTTATTTTCCTATTCCTAATTATATTGCTGCTATCATTATTCCCTATTACACAATTATTAGAGGACAAAGCTACAGTGAATAGAGCAGTTGGCTGAAAGATTTAAGACTGCTCTGGCCAGTCTCTTTACTTTTCTAATTTCTCTCACAATTTCCATCACATGATTAAGTAAAGGAGAGAGTAAGAATATTCTGGAATGGTGTCCTCTGACTACATTGCTAATACACCTGGCTCCACACAGAAATATGAAATGCTCTTTTGGGTTTCTCTCCAGTGTTTTTCTGTAATGTATCCAGCACTTTCTAAGACCTAATTTCTTGCATTAAGAATTGTACAGGTCCAGACAAAGACCTATACATTGAATGTTCATCACAGCTGTATTCATAATATCCTCAAACTGGGAGAAACCTAAAATGCTTGTCAACTGGTGAATGGAAAAAGAAATTGTGGTCCTTTCATAGAGTGGACTAGTATTCAGCAATAAAAAGGAACAAATTACATGGATGAATCTCCAAAGCATTGTGCTAAGTAAAGGAAATCAGACACAAAAGACTACAGACTCCATGATTGTCTTTATTTGACATTCTGTAAGAGGGAAAGTGATAGAGATAGAAGCAATTAATGCCTGCCTGGGACAAAGGATGCTGGAGGGGGAGAGAAGCTGCAAAGAGTGTGAGGAAGCTGTGGTGGTTGGGTGGGGGTGATGGAATCGATTCCAGTTTTGAGCCTGGTGATGGTTTTGAGATAGCATACCTTTGACAAAACTTATCAAACCGTACACATGAATGGAATAAATTTTACTGTGTGTGAATTTGACTTGAAATTGACTTTAAAAAAAAAAACAGAGGAGAAGTTAGCATTTATTGAGCACCTGCTACAAATTAGATACTAAGCTCACCAGTCAGGCACCGACTTGATATACTCCTGAGCTGGCAGAGAAAATATGAACACGAGCTTATGGACAAAAATATAATACTGAAATTACCCATAGACTCCATATAGCTTTGTGATTCACTGGTTTTTATAGTTTAAAACTTAAATACTTTATAAACTACATATGCTACACTTAAAACTACCAAGAGTTTGTAAGAGCCACGAATGTTTGCAAATCTATTTAACTTAACATTGCAGTTTTAATTCTTAACTACCCATTTAAAAGATTTTGTTCCTATTAAATATTTCATTTTAAAATTCAATCTCTTTTGTTAATTTCAATGCCATGGTAGAGTATATTGTAAGACAGATTGTATACACCTTTTTAAAAAGTAAATATATATTGTTTCCTTTATATTGCAACACACTGTTATTTCAAAACTCCCAGATTCCTTTTGACTTAACTCTCTGCAACATAAGTCACTGTGAAACAGTATTTATTAAGCACTTGCACTGAGTCCTGTGCCTAAAGTCAAATATAACCTCAGACCCCTTCTTTGACTCTTTCAGGGAGATTCTTTTGTGATGATTTGAAGGACACATATCTGGTGATTAGGACTGCCACAATGTAACCGCTTTCATGTGGTAGTTTTATACTGCTCTTTGTCTAAAGAGGAAAGCAAAAAAGAAACTTGACAGAATTCAAGAAAGCAGAAATCTTGACAGTCTTTCAATTGGATTAACATGCCAAGATTTGTATCATGTAGGCATTTTCTTTCCTTGTTTATGTGATGAATATATGAAAGATCATTACTTTCTGTTTTTTGTTTGTGTATGTGTGTGTGTGTGTGTGTGTGTGATACTTCTGGGCTATCTTGGTTTTTTGCCTCTCTTCCATTAGTCTCTAAGTCAGGTACTTAATATTCTATAAAACACACATATTAAAGAAGGCTCTTAAAAATATAACCATGTATTGAAACTGAACTCAAAGAAAGAAAGAAAGGAGATTTAGCCAGAGGTTTTAAGTCTTTTACTCTTAATGTATTTCTTCCACTTCCAATGTGTGGATTCTTGGATAAAGTTTTCAAAGTGTCACTGTTTGCTTATTTGCATAGTTAAAAGATTGAGTTAAATGATCTCTAATAGACCTTCATACCGTAAAATGACTAAATGTTTGGTTTGGAATAAATATGTATTGTGTACTTGAACCTCTTAAATAAATAGTAGATTGATAATATAGAGATTTTTAAGATATGATGGTTATATTTATTCATCAAATATATCATTATTTTCTAAAGAATTTAGAAAGAAAATAACAATTGTGAAAAATATTGATGATTTGTTAGAACATATCATCTCTCCACACATTTTCTGTCATTTTTGGATATTTAGAAAAGCTTGTTAAAATGTGTATTTTCTGTTTTGTACTATAACCACTTTTGTTACTTAAATATTTAGCATTTTCCCTTTTGATTAAACTTGCCATGGTTTTCCTTCTTTCTACTTCTTTGTTCTTACCAATTCTTTCATCTTTCCTCTCTATATTTTATCTATTCCCTGAAGTCTTTTGCTATCTATGATTTGTGTTTTCAAACACTGAGATAACCTTAGGGCATTCATTCTTTTATTTTGCTATTTTGCATATTTTGTAGACTATAGAAGGAAACTTGGGGCTTTAGCACTGGAGGGAACCTTGAGAAGTCAACTCATCTACAGTATTTTCATGTTCATCATTTGGCCATTGTATCACGGTCTTATGGATTGTCAGTCTTCTATGGTTTATAAAATTATTTCGGCCGGGCGCCGTGGCTCACGCTTGTAATCCCAGCACTTTGGGAGGCCGAGGCGGGCGGATCACGAGGTCAGGAGATCGAGACCACGGTGAAACCCCATCTCTACTAAAAATACAAAAAATTAGCCGGGCGTGGTGGCGGGCGCCTGTAGTCCCAGCTACTCAGAGAGGCTGAGGCAGGAGAATGGCGTGAACTCGGGAGGCAGAGCTTGCAGTGAGCTGAGATCACGCCACTGCACTCCAGCCTGGGTGACAGAGCGAGACTCCGTCTCAAAAAAAAACAAACAATTTCTGTGCAGCACAGCGTGGAACCTGGCCCAGTGTCTTACTTAGGGAAGTCACTCCATGGAGTCACTTGCTAATCATTCCAATATTAAGTGAAATCTAATATTCTGTTATATCTACTATAAGCCATTAAGATACATGAAGATTCCATAAGATTGTACACAACTGAATAAAAAGTTTGGTTTTATGAAGACTTCTGTTGTTGTTTTGTGTCTCCTTTTTTATACTATTAATTTCTCACTACTTAACAAGGACATAAATATTTCTTGAGCAAGAAATGAGCCAGAAGGTTAATGTGGAGCCCTAAGGCCAGGTATGAAATGTAAAGAATGATGACCTCTAAAATCCTTCAGTCCTCTTTTTGTCTACACAGAAACCTAGAGAAAAAAGAGGTTGACAATCAGAGAAAATCCTCATTGCCCTAACTCTGGGGCTATAAAAGGATGTAAATATTTCATATAATCATATTATTTCAAAAGCACAGCACACTTCAGAGTTTATAAAAACATTTCCATACGTTGACAAATAAATAAACAACCTAAAAATACAGAGACATATGTATTATCTACAAGGTAGTGATGTGCCATTTTTGATTACTAATAAGCACCAGAGTAAGACTGGACCTGGAATTTCACGTATCAGCGCTCTTACTAATATGCTGTAAGATCTTTCATGCAATCAGAGATTGGTTTACTCCAAAGGAAGGAGAGGGATTGAAATGTACAGAAGTGAAAACACTGCTGTAAACATTATAAGAAATAGACTCCAGCTTTGATTTTGGCATCAAACTGCTGTGTGAGAAACAGGGAACAAAATCTGTTAGTCTTTTTTTTTCCTTTCCTGGGCTTCTGAGTGTTCACTTAGAGTGAGCATATTAAAATATTAATACTTATTTTTCTCAGAAATAAGCTAATTGAATAATCAAATTTGGGGAGTTTTAATTTCAGAGAATCAGATTATATAATTTTTATCTAGTGACTTTACCCCATTAAAATTTAACTAACATATTTTGGCCAAGATGTAAACCCTGTTCTGAGCATTACTGTATGGTCTATGATTCTTTCCAAGAACTACATCGATTCAGGTATTAGAGGCTAAATGAAGTTTTTTTTTTTTTTTGAAATTATATTTAAAGGAGAATGTGACCTCTGTTTAGATTCTTGGAATATAGAGCATGATCAAGAAGACTTTACTTTCTACTGCTTTTGCTTTCAAAGCATTCACTGCTGAATTGAGACTTGCACACTTAGAGAAAAGACAACGTTCTATTATTTTTTCAGTCACAGCAAAATGATAATTTGGGGACCTGAAAAAAAAAAAAACTCCAGGATAGTAACGATATTCAAAATAAATAATGCTCAGAGAAACAATATTAAGGAGGATACAGAAACGTTTGGCACAAAGAAGACATTTTGGTGTTTCTCAACTAGTATTCAGAGCCCATAACTGTCAAAGTTCTGCTCGAGATGAAGTTGCCAGCACAGAGGCTGCAGCCCGCCTGGCTGAATAATGTCCTTGATGGGTAGTGAACATCTAGGCTGAGTGCTACAAATGTGAAGGCCAGAGGCAAGGCCTCTGCAGTATTACCACTTCAATAGCCTACTCAGCAGGAATTAACATGCAGTTTGAACTGAGTCTTTTCCCCCTGGCCACAACACCTAGACTTGTCTTTTTGGATCCTTGACTTTCTCACTGTAAGTTTCATTACATGAAAGGGATGTGCCAAGTGATACCCTTGATGGCCTAACGGCTTCTTTATCTCCTGATAAATCAATAGTGTGTGCTGCTTTGTGGCAATCTTTAATTTAACATATAAAAATGTGCATTTACGTCATGCCACCGAGCATGATAGCTCTGAACAAGCCTTTCTTGAAACCAAATTCCTTATTTCTCCACAGGAAAACAAAAGTTTTTAAAACATACACAGGTACAGGGAATGTAATTGACTTTCTCAAAAAGACTTAGCTTGGCAAGTAATGCAAGAAGATGTCCATTTCTGATTTTGGTGTTTGCCTTTCCTCACGTGGTAATTTATCAATAAAATAAGCCCACAATAATTCTTAGCAAAATTTTTCCAATCAGAAAAGTGTTTTATCATATATGGTTGAAGGTATTATTCAAATGTTCATTGTGGAGAGAATGGTAATTTGTTATCTAGGAAGAAGTCTTGAATATTAAGTAATTTAATAGATTGCATAATGGTAATAATAATAATAATTTTAAAAACTTGCAATTACCTTCCTAGTTAACATAGTAGTTAAGAGTATAGGCTCTGGATTTGGTCTACATGGCTTCAAGTCTTTGTTCAGCAATGTTCTAGTTATGCAATCCTGGGCATGTTATTATCATTGCTGTCCTCATTTCTGTCACCTATAAAATGGAAATAATAAATGAATGGCCTAACTCATGTGTGATTGTAAGACGCATATGGCATTCTTTTTTTTTTTTTTTTTTTTTTTTTGAGACGGAGTCTCACTGTCGCGCAGGCTGGAGTGTGCAGTGGCGCAATCTCGGCTCACTGCAAACTCCGCCTCCCGGGTTCACGCCATTCTCCTGCCTCAGCCTCCCGAGTGGCTGGGACTACAGGCGCCCGCCACTACGCCCGGCTAATTTTTTGTATTTTTAGTAGAGACGGGGTTTCACCATGGTCTCGATCTCCTGACCTCGTGATCCACCCGCCTCGGCCTCCCAAAGTGCTGGGATACCGCGCCCGGCCGTGGCATTCTATATGTACATAGAATGTTAGGCAAATTGAAAGGGCTCAATAGCTATAATCAATTCTTACAATGACAATTTTATAACTGTGTAAGAGAGACTTATACAGATGGATAGTCAGGTGTACTTGGTTTCAAATTGTTTCTCATTTCAGAACCTATGCTTTATGTTTTTCTCTTACAAAATTAACCTTCTTCATTCTCTTGGTAGCCTTGGCAACACTCATCCAATGATTTAAACCAAAAATACCATGTTCTGAGATGCCTTTGAGGACACTCATTCAGATACACTTGACCTGTCTCCTTTATTTCCCATCATTGTCCATTTTTGTATTCCCATCATGGAATCTAGCGTATTCCATTTCACTGTTTGTTTTCTCTCCTTTATTCCCTAGGAGTTTCATGGTGGACTCCTTGACTGACCTTTCTCAGATACTCAACAATTTTTTTTTTTTTTTTTTTTCCGAGATGGAGTCTAGCTCTGTCGCCCAGGCTGGAGTGCAGTGGTGCCATCTCAGCTCACTGCAAACTCTGCCTCCCAGGTTAAAGCAATTCTCCTGCCTCAGCCTCCTGAGTAGCTGGGATTACAGGCGCTGCCACCACTCCCAGCTAATTTTTGTATTTTTAGTAGAGATGGGGTTTCACCACGTTGGCAAGACTGGTCTTGAACTGCTGACCTCGTGATACGCCCGCCTCGGCCTCCCAAAGTGCTGGAATTACAATCATGAGCCATCGTGCCTGGCAAGTTTTTTGTTTTCAAAACTGAATTTCAAAATCAATTTTTTACCTGTGTTTTCTTTTAATAACTAAACATTTAATTTAAAGAATCCTTGTTAGATACTAAACGAACTAAATTGATGTTTCAAAGAATACAAACTTATAATTTATTTCTTATCTAAATTTAAAAAGCAGAAGCTAATACCTCCTAAGGAAACATTACCTAAATAAACAAAGCCATGTGGAAGAACATAAAGAATGAATTTATTGGTTATTATACCTAGCATTTGCTGATGGACCTTGTTATATGTGTGTGTGTGTCTGTACAGATACGTACAAATATGTGTATGTACATTCCCATTAAACTCATGAGTGGAGCTACATAATATAGTAAGGCCTCAGCCATGTGGAATTTAAAGATGTCTCCCACCCCTGTCCTCAAATTCTCTTCAGGACTAATGAGGCAGCTCCAGAGCGCCTAGCAGAAAGAGACCATGCGTAGCAATCACTTAGAAGCCATAAGTCCTGAAGCAAAGCATGTTCTGATAGGAGGTAACACTATCTTATAGGTGTACAATGCCTTATTGTCTATCAGAGGTAATTCATGGGTATTATTCTGACTTAATTATGTCCTTTGATCTTTGAAAAGCAGTACATCCACAAAAAGAGCCAGAAGGCTTAAAAACAGAGAAAAACAAAAACAAAAGAGTTTAACATCAGCAGTAACAGCAATGAAAAGCTGTGATAGAATTCTTAAGTAGTAGCCACGCTGAAGGCAGAAAGAAAGGCCAGCTCTTAAAAAAGGATGCAAGAGGGTTCTGGCATGCCAAATACTACCAAAGATATTCTTAATGTCAAGGGGCATGAGGAAATCTTCTTTCCACAAAACAAAGTGATATGCAAAAACCTGACTTATTGACAGGTAGATAAATGTGCAAATGCATACACTACAGGAGAGAAACAACTATTGACAAATATTGTATGATTTAGAGACTGTTTCCACAAATAGCATCTTATTTTATATTAATTACAATACAGTGCAGATAGCAATTGGTGCTCAGTAAACCCACTTTATGGATGGGAAACAGTTATTTGACATGACTTGCATAGTTAGTAAGTGATGGGCAAAGATTTTGTTAACATCTTCTGATTCCATGAACTATTCCTTGGACAGAAACCTTTGGGAAATTTTGCTTAATGCTTATCAAAATATTAGCAGCTCTCAACATTTACTTAATTGAAGTAATTAACAGATTCTAATAATTGAGCCAGAGACAGTTTCTAATCTGTGCTGTTAAAACTAGAAAACAATCAGAATACAATTGGATAGATGTGGCACAATATACTGGATCTTCAAACACACACACACACACACACACACACATCTTTTCAGGGTTGCACACAATGTATTTAGTTCAAATGTGGCTAACCTAAACAATTTGCCAAATAGAGCAAGCACCTAAATGGGCCAGAGAGTACCAACAGAGACATTTTTGGGTCAAAAGGATACCGATCTTTTGTGGTCATTGCCAACTTCAACTGCTGCAGATGCAAAAATCATGAGTGGAAACATTTCCATTTGCTCCCATTATCAGAATTTAAAGAAAATAATCTGTTTTAGAAATAAGCACTGATTGTATTTTAAACAGGTCTTGCTTAACTAAAACTGGCTAATCCTATTTATTGCTTGCCTGATTTGCAGTAGGAAGATATTTAAGTGGATGTTCTAGAAGGAATAAAGTGATATTAAATATTGGCATGCTTGTGATTACAGGTAAAAAACTACTTAAGATGTGAAATCATTGTTTTTCTGAGTTCAGGTCATTATTAAAAATGCTGTATAACTTCCAGTTTTGTTTTTACTCTGGCCTTTAGTATTTAGTGGAATATAATTCGGAAATACATTCTTAGATCTTCAATATATGTTAAAAAGGTTTTTATTTTTACTTTAGTTCCTATGTTATTTTGATACCCAAAAGTTTAATAAACGTCAAGCCCTGAGTTTTATGGTACAGAGTGCTGACACACTCAACTTTCGCTTTCCACTCTAAGGATTTGGTTTGGTTTGGTTTCTTTCCTTCATTCATTCCTTCCTTTCTTCTCTCCTTCCTTCTCGCCTTCTATGCCTCCTTCCTCCCTCCCCAATCTTTCTCCTCTTCCTTCTACTTACACTTCTGCTTCCTCTGCAGTTTCTTCTTATTTTAGAATATTAGCAAAGATTTTTTTTTTTTTTTTTTTTTAGTTAGACGAAGCTGCTTCAGGCTTGAGTAGCATTACTATCTTTTAGTAGACGGAAGCCTTACGCAGATTATGTAATCCTTCTGCATCTTAATTTCTTCAGCTCCAAAATGGAGCTAACACCTATCTATCTCGTACAGTTATTTTGAGAATCAGATGAAATCACATGTGTATTAACATTTTGCAATTTCCAAAGCAATGTGCAACTTTTAAGTACATCAGAACTGACTTTCTTGTTTTAGAAAAATGGGCGAAGTGCATAGGTTTGGCCAATAAGATGCAGATAATATAGTTTAAAAATCCTCCAGCTGGTCTAGTTTCCAGATGTAGCTCTGCGCCTGGTCTGTCACTGACTACCTTGAATTAGAAACTTGAGTTCTGGTGTATGGGAAACCCTGGATTGGACTCTAGCAATTACAGCGTCTCTTCAAGTGCATGACGGTTTGAATAATAGAAATAAAAATTTTAAGATCTTGTATTTCTACTCAGTAAGCAACAGATTTATTCAAATGTAAGTTCATCTTGTACATTTGAAATGACTTTTGTCTTCTGTAGTCTTTTTCATACTTTCACTTTTTAATTTTTTAAATTTTCTTATAACATCATCTTAATCTCTGATCACTGTGTCACTTTTACTTTCTTTTTCTTATATCTTATATCCAGTGATTTCTTAGAACATATTCACATGTTTATAAATTCACGCCTCATGGTGCAATTTCAAAAGCTTTGTCAGGAGGTCAAGCGTAAACCTGTTAAGCGCATGAACATAGAGATGACACTAGTAAGAGCATACACTTTGAATTGTTTTTACATAATATGTATAGATTAGGGTAACACGCATAGCCTTCGTGATGGCTCAACGTCATTATGCATTTCTTTGATTTCCACCTGGCTTCGGGAATATGTATGTCCATGAATTTGGAACATAGTTCTTCTGTACCCCGAATAACTGGCCAATGTTATGATACAATTTGCATCATCTAAGTTTAGTAGGATAACAAAACAAATCACATATTCTAGTTTTTAAACTTCTTTCCACTCTTACCCCAAATACCTTAAGACTACTCTTTGGACTCTAAGCATTCCAATAAGTTGTTCATTTATCCCCCTAAACAATAGTGGAATTTATTAGGAAATCTCCATTTTTATATTCAGTATCTTTTGGTCCAAACAATGTTAACCAGTTGGTGTAGAGAACTATTTGATATGCATTTGACATCTACAGTTTTTCATGGCTCCGACAAACTGTTACTGCATCGTGGGTTCTGTTCGCCTGCCAGCTGCTCCTCCTGCTTGAAATACTCAGCAGTTGAAGAGGGAATGTTCACATCCAACCTCTGGTGGATTGCAGCTGTGATCTGTGAGCTCATTGTTCTCCTCTGTGAAGCTGGTTATGGCCTTCACACTATGCCTATTAATTAGAACATATGAGCAGTTACTGGCACTTTATGAGGAATTTAACAATAGATATTGAATATTAAATGTGGGACTGCAATGATGTGCTATATTGCCAAAGTATGAAAGGAGAGAAATGTGAGGCACACTTTTAGCTGTGATTTAAAAGAAAGCAAAAATGAAAAGATTGTTTTAAAGCCTTATTAGACAACATACATACATAAAGCATGGTGCAATTTTGCTAGGAGAAAGGAATAAAAGTAGTTTCTCTAATGGACTGAAAGGTTGAGAACAGGAAACATTATTATTAGAAATAGGTAACCGAGATTGTAATCCTAACAGGTCGAGAATATAATATGAATCTATAAAGAGATTGGCAAGGTTAGCAAGGCCTTGACAAGAAGTACACTTCTGTACGTTTTGTAACAATAAAACATAGCTGAAACTGTGAAGTTCACAGGATTTTAGTGTGCAGCAGCTAGAAATATAATGTACAGTTAATACAGTGACTATAGTTGAACTATATCATAAATACATAGTTTGTATATGGCAATTTATCCAAAACCTGGCAGAATTCTATTGGGAAGAAGAAATTGAGTTTTGATAAACACAGTGTTCTCTAAACCCGGAGGTCTAATCTGAACCTTAACAGTAGCCCAGCAGTCCATGAAACATTTATATTGTTTTTCTAAGTATATACATTATTTACTGAACAGTCTATGAAGTATTTACGTTGTCTTTCTAAATAAGTATACATTATTTACATTCCACTGTACTTTTTCCTGATTCAGGTAAAATACAATGCTTGGAAATCATGGTGTCTTTGAAGAGGTTCAACCTGAAATTGGAATGTGGGTGTGTCAAAATATTCAATATCATCCTTTGCCTGTTTCTGGTTACCCATCTTGCCTGAATGCCTTGGAAAAAATCTATTTGAATTCTACTACATAGGAATAATGTTATAAGCCTACCTAAATTAGGACTATATGTGATTGGTTTATACACCTTTGTAGAATATGAAAGGGTGACCTCTCAGTTTTAGTAAAGTGCTTGCTCTCCCTTATCTAAATCATGATTTTATGTCTAGTTTTCCTTAAAAATTCTTCCAGACATTTAATACTAAACATGAATATCTTTATTCAAATAAAATATTTTTACTTAGCTTTTTGTTACTTAGTGTTTCCAAGGACAACTAGGTAACAGCAATAATTATAGAGTGAAAGTTCTAATTTCACAACATGCTTACATATGAACACACTCATAAAGATACAACTATACAATATATTGCTTCAAATAAAATAAAATTAAAACATTTGTTATATACTTTTAAACAGTGTATGTAAATAACGGTTTTAAGTATTCTATGAAGTGCTATAATTTGACAGCCCTCAGAATTACATACTCTTTTCTAAATTGCTGCAACTAAATCACTACATTTAAGTACAAAATAACAGTTTGAAAGTGGCTTCTGAAGTGACTAAGTGTAAGCCTGGACCACCTTAGAATGTAACTCCACAGCCAAATTGCTCTAGGCCACATTTACATTTTTCTTTACAGAGGAAGATTCAGGAGAAAATTTTCCATTTGATTGTACTTGGAAGGGTGAGATCGAAACCACTAAGGCACAGGCAAAACAAGTCACCCTAATTAGGCATTACTGGAGAATATAGTATAACCACACTAACTGATAAGTAAAGGGTGAATTTCTTTTAAGTTTTAATATTTAATTTCTAAGACAAAATCATTGAAACTATAAGGACAAAATCCTGTCGTGACGTGGTTAAATGTTTCCTAGCATGCAGATTGGTTTTCTTCAGCCATTTATTTGGAAAAATAATATATTTTAGCTCAATTTTCATGATCATATAAGACTTACTATATTATGTAATTCTTATGTAGTAAGTCTTGTATAATCTGTACAAAGGATATAAGGAACCTTTCAAAATGTTCATGGATGATGTGTATTATCAAAAATCTATGCATGAATTTCAACAATTTTTTATACTAAAATGAATTCATACTAACTTGTTATAACAGGTCTGAATAGGATCTAGGTTGAGACGCTAAGAATGATAATCTGTCAGTTCAGAAAGAGCCCCTGTCAGAACATGAATTCTGCCAAAATTGAAGCAAAACAAACATCATGTTTATGGTAAGCTTACGTGAAAAAAATGATGAAATCATTGATACTTTACAAAAAGTGTATTGAGATAATGCTCCAAAGAAATGAGCAGTTTACAAATGGGTAACTCATTTTAAAAAGGGACAAGACCGTTGAAGATGAAACCCACAATAGTAGATTAACCACATCAATTTGTGAGAAAAAAAAATCATCTTGTTCATGCCCTAATTGAAGAGGACCCATGATTACTAGCAGAAACAATAGCTAACACCACAGACATCTCGAATGGTTCAGCTTACACAAATCTGACATGAAAGGTGAGCAAAAATGAAAGGTGAGCAAACTTTCTACTCTGTGGGTACTAAAACCATTGCACCACAGATAAGCTGCAGACAAAAGCAGAGATTTCAATGGAAATGTAAGCAAGTGGAATCGAGAGCTTGAAGCATTTCTTTGAAGAATTATAACAGGAGATGAAACATGGTTTTACCAGTACGATCCTGAAGGCAAAACACAATCAAAGCAATGACTACTAAAAAGTGGAAGGGATCCAGTCAAAGCAAAAGCAGACTGGTCAAGAGCAAAGTTCATGGCAACAGTTTTTTTTGGGGGGAGTAATCAATACATTTTGCTTGTTGATATTCTGAAGGGCCAAAGAATGATAACAAGTATTTATTATGAGTGTGTTTTGAGAAAGTTAGCCAAAGCTTCAGCAGAAAAATGCCCGGGACATTTTCCACCAGGACAATGCTCCTGCTCATTTCTTGCATCAAACATGAGCAATTTTTATGAATTTCAATGGGAGATCATTAGGCACCTGTCTAATAGCCTTGATTTGGCTCCTTATGACTTCTTCTGTTTCCTAAAGTGCACCCATTTTGCTTCAGTTAATAATACAAAAATGACTACATTGGCATGGCTACATTCCCAGGACTCTTGGCTCTCTAGGAATGGGATAAATGTCTGGCAACATCACTTACAGAAGTGTCTTAAACTTGACAGAACTTGTATTGAGAAATAAAGTTTATGTATTTTATTTTAATTACATTTTCCATGAACTCTTTGAAGTTCTCTTGCATTTAATTCTTATGAATAGAGCAATCTAACAAGTTAAACCATCTGGATAGAACACTTTGCTGCACGTGTACTTAATTCAATATTTATTCCAAGTATATATATCTTGCCTTTTCTCTTTCTTATTTGTAAGGGTAAGAAGTAGATTTGGTATATGTTTCTCACAAATCTGTCAATGTCATAATTTCTATATGGAGCTTTCTTCTGAACTGAAGTCACTATCAGAGACTCAATCTTCAACCCAGATAGACTGAAGTTCATTCCCACTGGAGCCAAAGAGATAAGAAGAGAACTGTCTCCCTTCCCCTTCATATCCAACCCCATCAGTCAAACTCAAATTACAACTCCAGGATATAAAGGGTTAGGTAGATGTTTTGCTATAGGTCGGGGTAACTACAAAATGGAAATCTAACAAAGAAGAGAAAATCTGACCAGCTAACTAAATTGGCCATTACCCCAAGTTTCAAATGAGAGAACCTATAATCGTAGGCCCTACCCAAAGAACTTCACCTGCCAAGGCTTGTGTCTGGATTCAGGTTATTTTACTCACAAGCTTCAATGTCTCCCTCTCAAATTTATGGATGAAACAATATTATGAAGTATTATGAGGAGAAGTTTATTGGATTAATTGCATGTTTAATAGTAGAATACGGACTGTTGAAATATATAGCAATAAAATAGTAAAGTAAATAAATAGTTAATAGTAAAAGTAAATAAAGTAGTAAAATGATCACATTTTAATTTGCTTAAGAATCATCTGGTACTATTGATAAACTTGCATATTGTTGAGCTTCACTAGGGAGAAAATAGATTGTACAGACAATTCTGTTATAATTGACTTGGGATACAGCTAAACATCTACACATTTTACAATCACCCTGATAATTCTTATTCAAATTGTTCAAAGGCCAGAAATTCCATAAAACACATTTCTGAAGTTATGTATATTAAGCTAAAAGTTACAACTTGCAAAAATAATCTGTGATTCCAAGAACTGTTGCCAGTCTATCATAGCCAAATATCAATAGATTTTTTTTTTTGCCTTAAAAGACCAATAAATACCAGATATCTTGGGAATAAAACTAGAAAGATAAATAATACTAAAATTCTGCCTATTG
This sequence comes from Symphalangus syndactylus, assembly GCF_028878055.3. Taxonomy (NCBI): domain Eukaryota; kingdom Metazoa; phylum Chordata; class Mammalia; order Primates; family Hylobatidae; genus Symphalangus; species Symphalangus syndactylus. The sequence goes on along the minus strand of NC_072426.2, from coordinate 152,717,451 downwards.
CAAACTGTAGTGTATGGTTGTTGCCAGTGGCTAGGGAGAAGGTCAAATGTGGAGTTGTTTAATGGGTATAGAATTGCAATTTTGCAAGATGGAAGAAGTTCAAGAGATCAATTGTGCGACAATGTGAATGTACTTAACACTTCTGAACTGTGCACTTAAAAATGTTTAAGATAGAAAATGTTCAAGACCAGCCTGGCCAACATGGTGAAACTGTCTCTACTAAAAATACAAAAATTAGCCAGGCATGGTGGGTAGGTGCCTGTAATCACAGCTACTCAGGAGGCTGAGGCACGAAAATTGCTTGAACCTGAGAGGCAGAGGTTGCAATGAGCCGAGATCATGCCACTGCACTCCAGCCTGGGCAACAGAGTAAGACTCCATCTCAAAAAAAAAGAAAATATTTTGTGTACATTTTACTACAATTAGAAATTAAACAAAACACAACTGCATATCAGTACTCCACAATACAGGTTAGTCTTTCTCAAAAAGCTCTCACAGATCTAGAAAATGAAACCAGTCAAGGGCAAATGAAAAATAAAGGAGAACCTGGAATAAAAATAAACCAAAAGAAACAGAAGAAAACAAATGAAGGTTCAGAAGGTAGATATGACCAACATTTTTAAAATTTTGAAAATTGAAGTAGAATGATCATAAGCTTGCCCCTTTAAACAGCAAACAGTAAATTAATATGTTATATTGTGAAATGATTAGACCTTATTGAATATTCAGAATCTACACCACTGAGAATGGGGCTAGGCATACTGAAGTATATGGACAAAATGACAAAGAATAACTGAATAGTAGTTAATTATTATCATTATTATTATTATTATCATTAATCATTGGGCTAGAAGAAAAGGGCAGTGAATATTAGGTTGACAACCAAGAGTCTCTGCTCTCATCCCTCATGGGTAATCTGGGTAAACTGAAGAATTAAATGGCACAGTGCCTGCCTCAAGAGTGAGGATGAATTAACAAAGAGACACATGCTTATTGAGCCTGATTGCCCAAACTGTTGGTTGCTGACTTGGTTTGGCTGTGTCCCCACCCAAATCTCACCTTAAAGTATAATAATTCTCATGTGTCAAGGGTAGGGCCAGGTGGAAATAATTGGATTATGAAGGCTATTTTCCCCATACTTTTTCTCATGGTAGTGAATAGTCTCAAGAGATCTGATGGTTTTATAAATGAGAGTTCCCCTGCACAAGCTCTTTCTTGCCTGCTGCCATGTAAGACATGACTTTGCTCTTCTTTTGCCTTCTGCCATGACTGTGAGGCACCCCCTAGCCATGTGGAACTGTGAGTCAATTAAACCTCTTTCCTTTATAAATTACCCAGTCTCAGGTATGTCTTTATTAGCAGTGTGAGAACAGAGTAATACAGTTGCCTACACAGCTAGACATTTTTGTTATTATCTACATATCAATTATCCATCTATGATATTGGAATTTTATGCCACTTAAGTACTAACAAACAATAGCCTGAGAAATCATTACATTTTCTCTGGCAGACTGCATTTTCCTTTTGTAGATGAAATCATGATGCAATGGAAATAAGTTATTATCGCAAATTATCCCAAAGATTTTGATTTTGATGCTTTGAGCCAAAAATTTTTAAATCTTTTTTTTAAATTTCCTTCAAAATCATTAGGCACAGTTTTTTTTTTATTGGCCTCAATGTTGGCATATCTTGGGCCACTCAGGGCATAAAGGAAAAGTCATCTGCATTGCTTCCTTTCTTTTTTTCTTGTACATATGTCTTCCTAGGTTTATTGAAGTTGGGTTCATTTATAGAAACCAAATGTTGCAGTATTAGAACGTGTATTAATAGAATCCATTGCTGCTTCTTTCTCTTCTGCGCCCTCAGTTGCTGAGAGCTAGCATTAGGTGGTTTTCAGACTACACATAATGCTAATAATAACAATAATCTTCATACTTATTTAACATTTTCTATGTCCTTGACAAGAACTTCACATGCATCATCTAATTTACTCTTTACAACAACCTTACAAGGCTGAATTATTATCTCCCTTTTACGAAGCCTGAACTCAAATTTAGAAAGGAAGACACACTTGATTAAGGTCCCACAGATGTGTGTGTGCACGCAGGGGCAGAGATTTGAAACCAAAATTTCACTTTAGTTCACATGCTCTTTGACACAACATTGCCGCTCGTAGCCCGTCTCGGTCTGTGGATCTCCTTCTCCACCCTTGCCAACTTCCCTGCCTATCAGGCTGGATATCGGTTATACTTTGGTCACCACGAAGGATTCAGATAAGTTTAGGTTAGAGCCCTACCCACTACTTTTTGGCTCCAATAGGCCTAGTCACAAGAACTAAAACTCTGAGAAATTTTCCCTCCCTTGGTCCTAACTAATTCCTTAAGTACAATTCCAGTTTTCTCTGACTTTTAATCCTTAAACTATGAAATAGAAAATGATGTCTCAACTTCTTACCAGTCCAACCCTTCTGAAATACTATTTCAAATTGTCGCTACAGTTTGAGGACATGTTTCAATTGCCTATTTTCTCAGAGTTAATCTTTAGAACCAGGACATTTTTGCCAAGCCCATACTAAGTTGTTCAATGAATTTCTGCTGCCTCCAAATTATTCATCCTAATGGAGATTTTAAAACATCAAAATTGAATATTTGAATAAATTTGTACTAATGAATGTGTAAACTTGAATATAAATAGACAATAGTTAAAAGAAAATTATGCATTAGTAAAATTTTACTCAAGAATAATTTGAAAGCCGAAATAAACTAATAATAAAAAACAAAAATTAAATCAGCTAAAATATCCACTTCTACCCGTATCTGGCTTTGCAAACCCCTGTGGACTATTTTTTCCCATCTCTTTTAGGTGCTTAATGCGCACATCCACATATTGGGATTTCCTTCTCTTCTCTTTCAGTTATTTTATATATTAAACAATGTCTTTGTTTCATAGTATCCAGTATGTACCTGTCTTTGGAACTGGAAGGTGTAAATTTTTGACATCAATCTAGTTCAACATAGTGCCCTCATATCATTAAAGTTGTTTTTTACTCTAAGGTTTCTAAAAGTCTTTAATATGCTAACTTTACATAAGGATTCTCCCATATGATTTGTATTAAGTGCATTTGTCATAGACCTCTTATTTTGAAGTTTTTAAAGCTGCCGACATAATCACATTATATAATTTATTTTTAAAATGCAGATTTAGACCTTTTCAAAATGCATTTTGTGCAACATCATTCCAGTAAAATTGCTAAAAAAGAAAAAGTCCAATTTTAAGGGTGCGAGTGGAACATATCCCCCTTTAGGTAAATGCACATCAGTATCATGGAAGCCATAGGATGTCTTCCAGTAAATAAACCTGTTTAACTTTGTTTAAATTCATTTCTGCTTACTTGACTAAGGAATTCTTCACTTATTTTGAATGGTCTCTGTAAAATATTGTGTCAGTAATACTACTATGTTTTAAAAGTATTCAAGATATATGTGCATGGCATCTTTTAATGTAGCTTTATCTATCAATCAATCTCCTTTTACTTTTCTCTCAAGTTCATTAAAATATTAGCCAGACATCTCAGATCATGTAATCATCCATGAGGAGATCATATATAGTAATAATATGCTTCACTTCTCTATTCCTGATGCCCCATTTTAAGAGACAGTCTTAAAAATACTATGCAATGAAGACATGGACTACCAAGAATGCTAGTTTCCGGAAACGCCACATACATAGTACAAGGGCTTAGATATTGATATGTTTTGACACATTTTGCTGTGCCTTAGCTTTTCAACAAGGAAAATGAATCTTGTTGGAAGATATTTTCTTTTTGCAAATTTTGTCACTTTTTTCCTAGAAGATGCCCCAAAACTTAAGAGTAATAGGATATGAAGGCTATGAGAAGCCACAAAAGATTTGGTTTTTAATCTGCCATAAGTTAACTGATAAATTCTTCAGTATAAAACAATCTCCAATTCTAGCAGAACAGTTGTTTTTAGTACTTAGATAAAATGGTGACCAATGAAACTGTTCCCCACAGTAATAGTGCTGCAGAAACTGGTACTATATGCCACCGGGGGATCCCTGCGAACAGCTGTGCAGAAGCTGAATTTCCAGTGAGGGAAAAGTTACATATGAGTAACTACACATCACACACACCATTTACAACAGTGTGAATGCTGAACACCAGTATACGCTTTCAAATATTGCTACCTTGTGCAGCTTTCATTTCAAATGCTCTTCCTCTTGACCTTGATAATCATTGCAAATAGCTACCAAAATGTAGATAGTCTTCATATTTTATTAGTATCAAAATGTTGCTTATCAAGGTAGCTAAATAAACTCTTTACATTTAAACCAATTTGTGTCAGTGCCAGATACACCCCCTGGTCATAGAGTGAGAATATTTGGATAGCTGCCTGGTTATAAAGCAAGCTTATGTATATCATTGATTCTCAAATGGACAAAAAATGTGCAAAATTTGCTTAGAACCAAAGGTTTGTCAAGAGAAATGGTGTCTGTGAGAAAAAGACTGCACAAATAGCCTCTTAGCAACCAGAAGTATTACATACCCAGAGGAAACTATAAGCTTTTTGTACAGATGCTAGATAAGCTTGCCAAGGAACCATATGCTGCTGCTGGAAGAATATTTTCGCAGTTTGGCATCTGGATCCTGGAATTACCATTCAACAGGGAAAATGAGAAGCATAGGAAGATGAGGCATAAGATAGTGTCCATTGCACCAAAATCCAACTTGTACAAAGGTGAATTTAAAATGTCATTTTAAGAGTGAGGAAATGTAATTAATTTCTATGACTATTGCTTACAAGTTTTAAGTAGATACAAATGATATGTCCTGTGTAAACAAAACAGATAACTTAGAGGATTTGATATTATAGGGGACCTGTAGCATATACTGTTAAAAAATTACTTATTTAGGGGATTTTGAATCTGATAGAGCAAAGACTACAAGATAGAGAAATTCAGTACGATAGAGTTTATTTTTCTGTTGATTTTACTGTTTTCCTTTATGTCTGTATTCTATCCTAGTTTTTATGTCAAAATAAACCTAATAGTTTTTTAAAAATATTTTTTCACTTGGTGTTTGTTTTTGTATCCAGGTTATCTGCTATAAAACGTACTCCACCACCTCCTTCTACTAAAAACTCTGATGCCCAGTCTGAAATTGCCATTCAGAAGCAAGAAAACGTAAGTGAAAGGGATGAGATTTTGACTAATCAATTGGGCAATAAAATGAGATATAAAGGCTCTATTATTTGAATGTGAGCTCAATAGATACATTCAAGCAGCAAAAAGCAAACAAAACCAAACAAAAAAGTGGTACCATGGATTTAATGCAGTCATATTGTATTGGTGCAAACGTATCCATTAACAGAGCATGCTGAAGTTGATGCAGTTTTGTAAGAGGAAGCCACAGATATCCTGGCATTCCAGTGTTCACCTTTTGACTATTGTACTCCAGTGGCTAATTAATAGCACTTAAAAATTTCTGTCATAGTTGTATTAGCTAGTCAGTCATAGGTCAATATATCTGCTCAAAACAGCTGAGACATTTTCGTGGTAAGAAGCCTGGAGATAATGCATGAAAAGGGCCAGACCTTTCCTTGCCCTTTGCTATACTCCTCCTTTAGCAATAGATCCCATGTTTTTTAATTACAACCGAGGTTGTCACTACAATAATGAGTTCTCCATCTGCATTTGGTTTCAAATTCAGATAGATAATGGAGGTTAGGGAAGGTTAAATTTCTCTCTGGCTGTGTTTACATATTGCCAAAACAACTCATCTTTTCAGTCAATTTAGGGGAAAAAATCAGCTAGATAATTTATTTGTTATTGGGTAGCAACCAATTGACAGAGATTGCCACCTCTGACCAGTTTAATATTGTGAAAAACACAATTAAATCAGGTGGGGCATTTTGGTTAACTCTCCCTCTCTCTTTTCATTAATACTCTCCGTCTATCTTTTTAATATCAGGTTCTAAAGGCAGCTAATTAATTGTAAGGCACTTTATAATTTTCACTGTGCATTCACATACCTCAGATCATGAGGACTTTGTGAGGCCACTAAGGCCCATGTTGGTATCCCCATTTCTTATATTTAAAATATGACCCAGATGGAAAGTAAATGTTCATATAAAGTCATTCAACTATAAGAAGATCATGGGCCATCAGATTGCTAGTCCAATACACACACACACACACACACACACACATAGCCTCCCAATACACACACACACACACACACACACCCCTACTTCACACATATATCCTCTTAATTTTATTCAAGTATTTCTATATAATCCTTTCCAGAGTGGAAAATTTTTGTCAGATTTTCGGTTTTTCTGTGTAGTATAAAATATACACTTTGTTGAATATTATGACCGGTTTAAAAAGATTATTATTAAATACCTAATTTAATCAAACCTTTGCTTTGTCAACTGTGTGAAAATGGAGCATGTCTCCTGATAAAATAATTTTATAGAGTAGATATTTTACATTTCTGGGATTTTATTATTTGTGGATGTAAAATGATACACTTAAAGAGGGTATACCTAGCTCTACACCTAGTCATTATTAAAATTACATGATTTATAACAGTTACTAATACCAAACTTTGATTAATACTTACATGATCACTAGGAGAGTAGAGATAAAGAGATACAAAGAAATGAGCAAAAAATGAATAAACACAGAATCTACACATAATTAACAAATCTGATTGTACTAAGTTGATGATCTCATCCTCCTATAAGATCTTTTATTATGAGAACTAGACATTTAAATGATTTCTCTATTGTAAATTTCTTGCCTGATTTACATTCTGGTTTACAAAAGTGATGGTGAGGACACGGCTTAGTGAATCTTGCTCAACTTTGGATTCTACATTAGAAACTTAGGTGGCCATGCCTAAGGTCTTTTGTTATTTTTGTTGTTGCTATTGTTTTACTTTTAAGACTACATTTACACTGGCCCCAAACTGCCCTGTAAACATTCAATATTTGGATATTTTCCTAGGGTTAAGGTAGAAAAAAATTTGTGTTTAAGGCACAAAGAGCATTCCTCTGTTGACATAGGGTTTCAAAGTTTTATAATTTTGTTTCTCTCAGTATTTCTACTTCACAGCATAGAACAACTATGCAGTAGATTTCTAGGTTATATGCAGTGACTTTCATATCTCGTACTAGATGTTCAATGACTTCTATCACCAACAGCAAGTTTAAAATTGGACCCCGTGGTCTTTTCTCTTTGTTTCCCCTTATAAGTCTTTGTCACACAAACATGTGCTTTATTATTTATATAGAGTATATGTTGTGAACAATACAGGTTTTATGTACATTACCAAAGACTGTAAAGGAAAAAATATATTTAAAGCTATGCAAAAATGTGAATATTTGGCATATTATTGTTATCTGTATAGTATTTCCTTAAGCTCCCAGCTCCAAGAGAGAAATGGCATTATAATAATGTAACACATCTTTATTCTCAGAATTCAATTTTATAAATCCTTACATATAAAAAAGCAAAACGATAGAAACTCTAATTTATCACTGGTAGTCTTAATATTTTCTTATGATTTTGCAATTAAAATTCCTGAAGAAAAGACATGACTGTCTGCTTCTAGAGTACATACTTGCATCTTCCCATCTAAGCTTTATCACCTTTCTTTGTTGTAGTTATTTGAGATATGAAGGCTACTTGGAGATGTGCCTGTCAAAAAAAGGCAACTCATGACACCTCCCCGTAGCTATCCTTAAAAACCATTTATTGGAAAAATGTTAAGTGCATTAACCTTGTTCTGATCTTGGGCACCTTGCTGCAAAGCCATTCTCAGGCAAGGATAATTGAAAGGTATGAATTTTTATATAGATTTAGCTGTTAAAGTATTTTTCCCGAGGCAAAGCCAAAGGCTAAACCTGTGCCACATATTTAGATACCAGAACTACGGGCTGGCTCGAATGCCGCAGTTCAGAGATCCACAAATGAACAAAAGGCTCATGATTTAGTTCTTGGTATAATTGATATGTCCCTTTTTTCCTTCATTTATACTTACCCAGCACATGTTCCTGCTTATGAAAGTGGGGACTGCTTCTAAACTTTAGTTTAAAGCCAGGAATTTAAATAGAAGATGTTGCTAAGTTTATCTTTTTCGGGATATTCCTTTTTATGTAGCAACACTATAATTTTGTGTTACTAGTAATATACAACATGGCAAAATGCTCTTCATGCAGAGTTAAATTATACTCGTAACAGGTACAGTTGAAATAGCCAACGTAGTGTGGATCAATTGCATGATGCGAATTTACTGCTTTCCTACTTTAAATGAAAACGTGTATTCAGCAGAAGGATCACAAATTTTCTGGAGCAATTTGTTTGTGGTTTGATTTACTGAAATGCCAGTGGGCTTTACCTAAGGAAATTATTACAGCAAATGCCTATTGTGCTTCATTCACACATTCAGAGGATGGGGACACCAAGAAAGGCTCCAGAGGGATGGAGCTGCCACTGCCTCATAACTCTCAAAAGGGTAACGCTATCCACAAAACCACCAGAGGATTCCTGTCTGTAATAAGGTTTTGAATCAGGAACGATTAATAACGTTTTTTGATCATAGCAACATCCTCATCTGAAATTTGGCTCCTTGAAGATTCAATTACATCACTTAAGAGGTAAGAGATATATTCTCTGGGATCCTCCTTAAAAAACAAACAAATAACACAAACTAAAAAACAACAAAAAAAGCAAAAACGAAACTCCATCTTCTTGACAATATTTCCTGTTAATATCTTGTGTGCCTTGTCAGAAGGCATTTGTAAAGGAAAGCTGGCTTGTGTGTGCAACAACCTGAATATGGGAAACAATTCTTAAAACAAGTACATGTGACTCTTAAATATTATTTTAAATCATCATCAGCTGTAAGGCAGAGGCAAATTCATAATCAATTGAAAATTAAAGTGAAAAACTGCTAAATTTTTTTTAAATTTCTCTGAATTCTCTCTAGAATTATTGAAAGCACGTATCCATGGAAATGACACTGAATCACAAGTTAGTAATAAATGCATCTTCATAAAGAAAACTGGGTTTGTGTTACTTGTACTGAAGAATAAAGTTAGTGTTGAGGTTCACACATAATTTGTGTTGAAAATTTATTCACAGAGAATAGGCCCTTGGGTTGGCTAGCGCCTTCTTGCCCTCAATACATTTTTGAAGCTATATTAAAAATTTCTCATAAAATAAACTCTAAATATTTTGAAAAGAAAGTAGAACTTTTTTGTCAACTTCAATGCAAAAAGTGCCATTTATATTTATTGTAAAAAATTCTTATTTTGGTAAAAACTCCCATATAGATCAAGTAACACGTGGGACAGTTATACTAAATTAAACCTACTCCATCTCCTTTCATCTACATGTAGACAACATAATACTTGATTTTTAAAAAATTTTAAACCTTCGGAATTTGTTTTAACTATGGATCTTTGGATAGACAAACAAAAAAACTCCAAAGTAGGCAGGACAGGATTTAGTGGGCCAGGGGAGAACCAAGAGAGTGAAATAGACTAAGGTGAGGACAAGACTTTGCTCAGTGAAGAGTACGGGGAAAATAACAGACAGGAACTTTTTTATTTATTTATTTTTCCTCCCAAAAGCTGAAGGCGGACACTTCATTGACTAGATTTTTCTTATTGTCCTAAAGTTATTAATAAACTAATGTTGTTGGAAACTATAAAGACTCAAAGACTATTTCACTAAATCTTAGTTGAAAATTGATTGGAATACTTCCTCCAACACCAGTTATACTGCATTAGAGTTCACCCTAAGAACCACATTTAACTTAATCACCTCTTTGAAGACCACACTTCCAAATACATTGAAGGTATTGGGGGTTAGGGCTTCAACATATGAATAAGGAAAGTGAAACACAAAATTTAGCCCCTAATAGACAACAATTTCTTACTGGTTACCTTAATTTTTACTTTAATGTCTTTAAATCTATTCATCATTTTTTTCCCTGTGCTTACTATAGAGTAGGATAAAATTATTTACGGTTCTCTAGAGCTAACCTAACAAAATTCCACAAACTGGATAGTTTAGAACAACAGCAAAGTCTTCTCTCACAGGTCAGGCTGCTGGAAGTCTGAAATCAAAAGTGTTGGCAAAGTAGCTTCTTTGTGGAGACTCAGAGAGAACTTGTTCCTTGTCTCACTTCTAGCTTCTGGTGGTTGCCAGCGATCCTTGGATTTCTTTGGCATGTAGCTCAATCAGTTTAATTTCTGTCTGTGTCATCACATGCTGTTCTCCTCTTTGTGTGTGGGTCTTGACATCACCCTTTTATAAGGATACCAGTCATCCATTCTAATCTAAAATAATCTTAACTAATTAGAGATGCAAAGACACAATTTCCAAAGGAGATCAGGTATTGAGATTTCTGTGGATGTGAGGTTTGAGAGGAGGGTGACTGTTAAACCTGGTACAATAATCTGCATTTAATTTAAAACACTGTTGTCTTAGAAACACAGACCCCTCCCAAGAGAGAGATCATTGTATATATATTTTTCCTCCCAAGGCTGGAATTCTTATTGTGAGGAGTGAAAACAGTCAATCAAAGAATGTAGATTGGTCGTCCCTGGAGGGCAGATCACCGATATTTCTGCACTCTGACCTATCTCCATGAGTTTGTATCCACTGGGTTTTCAATGGTGCACAGGAACTCCTACCAGAAATAATCCCTGACAGCACCTTGATGGTCAGAATTACACTCTCAATTTACCATATCAACAAGGTAATTGGAAGGAACTTGAGCTGGGTGAGAATTCTTGTTGCTTCATGAAAACCTGCATACTCCTTTTCCTTTCAGTGAATGACTATGTGTGGTCAATACAAGAAAGTATCGTCACTGGGCAAGACATGTTGGCAGTTGGTACTAAATATCCTATGCCTACTGCCTTCTTATCATGAAATCTTGATCTCTGGTCTTACGTTCAGAATATAAGGGTAGCAAAAAGTCAAATCACAATAAAACTTAAAGTCCACAATTAACCAAAGATAACTAGACACAAACAGTTGAGTCTAGGCTGGGTGCGGTGGCTCACTGCTGTAATCTCAACACTTTGGGAGGCCGAGGTGGGTGGATCACCTGAGGTCAGGAGTTCGAGACCAGCCTGGCCAACATGGCGAAACCCCATCTGTACTAAAAATATAACAATTAGCCCGGCATGATGGTGGGTGCCTGTAATGCCAGCTACTCTGGAGGCTGAGGCACAAGAATTGCTCGAAGCTAGGAGGCAGAGGCTGCAGTGAGCTGAGATCATGCCATTGTACTCCAGCCTGGGCAAAAGAGAGAGACTCTGTCTCCCCCCCCCAAAAAAAAAAAAAAAAAAAAAAAGAGTTGAGTCTACCAGTGAATGAGAAATGTTTAAAAACCTGACTTCACTTGAAGTTTCAGTGAGTACACCTTGTCAAGGTGTATTAGTATTTCTAGATACACAGGCTTGGGAGAGGGGCATATCACTGAGATTCCTTCATATCAGCAAAGTAGCCTATATCAAGGATGTACTGACTGGTATTTTGACATTTAGAAGCAGTCTAAAAAACAAACTAAAATATCATTAAACATTCACCTTATAAAACTATAAAATAATTTGCTCAATAGACAACCTCTCCTTATCAAGGGGTCCTACCCAATTCTAATATTTATTTCAGGAATGGGGTAAAGAAAATGTGGAAGGGCAATCCATGGTTATCTGTCTTGGTTTGTGACCAGTTGTTTGGTACCAAATCCTGATGTGAAGCTGATGTGAAGCAATTTGTATTGTATATTTTCCCCCTAGTGTGTGTAGTCATACATTTCCCTGCAGAATCCTCATGAGTTCGATTACATGGTGTTACCCCAGTCCACTGATGGAGTTTTACGTAATAAATAACACACATTCCAAAATACAAAAAATAAATAAATAACTGCAAATTGCACTAGATCCCAAGAGTTTTGAAAACAAAGATTGTAGACTTGTACTTCTATTTCAATGGCAAACATTGGTAGTATATTAGTTTTCTAGCGCGGCCATAACAAAATACCACAGACTGGGTGATTAAAACAATGGAAATGTATTTTCTTACAACTCCAGAGGCTACAGCTGAGAGACCAAGGTATCAGCAGTTTTGGTTTCCTCTGAGACTTCTCCCCTTGGCTTGCATATGACCATCTTCTTGTGTCTTTACGTGGACATCCCTCTGTGTGTGTGTCTGTGTCCTAATCACCTTTTCTTATAAGGATGCCAGTTATATTGCATTAGAGTCCACCCTAAGAACCCGATTTAAGTTAATCACCTCTTTAAAGACCACATCTTCAACTACATTGAAGGTATTGGGGGTTAGGGCTTCAATATACAAATGAGGAAAGGGTAACACAAAATTTAGCCCATAATAGGCAACAATTTCTTAGTGGTTACCTTAATTTTTACTTTAATGTCTTTACATTTATTTAGGATATTTTTTCTTGTGCTTACCATAGAGTAGGAAACTATAATGGTATGTTTCAGAAATCACATAAAAAGCTGAAAAAATAGTTAAGGTCAATATGAGTAAAAGAGAGGAGACAGTCATCTTATTCTTTTTTTACTTTGCTAATACAGACATTCTACAACCTAAAGATGAATCAGTTGGAGAATAGTCAAGTCTGGATTTGGAGACAGCTGTAGAAAGACATTTCCATGCCATAGCAGAGCTTTTTGCAGGTAGCAGTGCCTACGAACCTTGACTGCATGGTAGCTGTGATGGAGGGCCAGTTAAGGCAATGGCTTGTTGTGCCTGAGGGGCCTAGTTGTTAAGGAACAGCAGAGGATGCATTGCACCATTATTCATTGCACTTACACTGTGGTGCAGTGGATCTCTGGAGGCACTGGTAAAACTTATATATTGCCTCTTTGATCTGAGACAAAAATAGTTGCCCCTTTATCAACTCCTATGAAATCTAAAATTACAAAAACAGAAGTTGCCTACAGGTCAAGAGTTCATGCCCCGGCTGGCATGGCAACTTCCTAAATTCCTACAGCTACAAGAAGAAACACACTTTTACTAAGCTCCCTAACAATAGGAGCTATCAGGAAAATTGTCAGCCACTTCCATACTCTGGTTTTAAACCCACAACAATATAGCTATGATTGAACAGCCGCTGGCCTTACAAGCATTCTTTCCTGATAAGCAACTGCAGACATCAAGCCAGGTTTAGCCAGCTTATAGAGACTTTGCACAAACTGTCTTTGTGTCCTATAGTCCTTTGAACAGAAAGAGCCAAATTCTACCTCATTTTAGTGTCAAAACCCTATGTTAAAGTGAACATGGAATGTATGTTACATATATGTTTACCTATTGCACATGTGCTCAGCTCCCCTCATAAATATGTATAGCTTTTCCCCCAAACCTACTGAATATGTATGACCTTATTGTGTAATAGAAGCCCTATGAGGCAAAAACCAACCTGCCTCTTTCTTCTTTGAAGAGATAACATCTTTAGTACTCAATGGAGACGTTCTCTTCCTGGTTTGCAAACTGTTATCACCCAAAAAACCCTATTTTCTGCTATTTAGTCATCCTGGGGGTCTTTTGGATGATACCTCCGTCTACTTCTATTACGTTTTTCTTCAGTCAGCTTGGAATATGAGTGGAGTCTTTCTAGGTTTCCTTCATTTACTACCCAGTCAGATTCTTGCTTCACAAAAGGAAAGCAACATTGAAGTCTGTTCTTTATTTATTTCAGTTTGCTCTTTATTATAGCAAGAAAACCACCTCCAAGTTTTTAAGATGCATATACCATACTTTTCTTCTTTCTTGTATTGAAACCATTTTAGTTAACGATGATTCATTCATTTGGTAATTCATTTGGTAAATGTGTAATGAATGTCTGTTAAGAAGCACTATTAAGCATTGGGTAGCTTAAGCACAGTATCTTTATATTGACAAAATGCCCACCTCTTAATGAGCCATATAATTGGAATCATTTTGGGAGAAATAGAGCTTTGCAGTCATAACTTGTCTTGGGAAAAATTACAGGAGCAGCAGGGGTACTGAGGACTTTGTTTTTTAAAAAACCATGAACTTTCCCTGTAACTCTATTGCAGTTTTGTAACTTAAGAGTGGAACGAAAGAGTTTAGCTATTATTATTATAAGCGATATTTTGTTTAATAATGCTCCAAGATGAATAGTGAGTAGTGTCAAAATAAAAAATTAAAATAATAATACCAAAGGATTTGGAAATGAATTATTTAGGGATTTAGTGAAATATTTGAGAAGCTGTGTTCTACGATTTAGGTGAGATATGGCTAAATGGTCTAAGACCCTTAGCAGGATAAATCTCACTATGTATATAGATTAGTTCTCCTATTTACTTACCAAGGGATATCAAAACAGTTGGGACGTGTAATGGCCCACACAGAGCAGGCATTGAGGAAGTACAATTTTACCCAACTTCTGAATCAGCAGGTATATTAAAGGAGATGTACAACTGAAAGCTAACATTATTTGTCAGGGAGTAAAATCTCATCGAATCTGGAACCCAGAAGGCACTTGTGCTGTTCAAGGGCACCTAAACACTAACTCTGCCTTTCCCATGCCATCTACCCACAAGGGAAGAAGTTACTATGCTTAAGGACACAATAGAACATTACCTGTTAATTTATTTGAAATGAATTATATAAAATTATAATATAAAAATATTTAACATGCTGAATGGCAGCATGAGGACATCTGCACAAGAGATCCCTGGCGAAATCACTACAAACAGTGGAAATTATAAAAACAACCACCATTTAAAGTCTCTGGAAATTGTCCTAAGGGCACACAGCAAGTGATGAGACATTCATTTAAAAAAATCTAATACATCTCAGTAATAACAGTGAGACTCTGTGTCACTGAAGCCACAGCATGCTCTTTCCCTCTATTCCCTAGCTCAGACTGATGGACGCTCTGCTCTAGCACACATGGTCAAGAAGAGGAAACTCTTCCCCCTGCCCCGTAGTTCACAGTCAATGGCTACCACAGAGTCCCTGTATGGGCAGATCTTCAGCATTTCCCATCCCCCACCACGCTCTGTTTATCAGAGGCTAAAATCCAGGCAAGGGTGGCCTAGAGTTATGAGACTTCCTTTTCCACCCAGTCCTGATCCACCCAAAGGTGGATGCTCCACCTTAGGCATGGCAGGCTGAGAATCCGGGGGTCTCTTCTGCCCTTGTCCCAGCTTGTAGGGCAGTGGTTCCACACTAGCCATGACCAGAGGCTACGGCCCCCACCCAGCACCCTTTTCATAAAACAGGATAGTTCCTCTGAGAGAAGCAGCCCACTGGCCAACTCCTAGTTCCAGGGAAGTGGCTTAGAGATTTTTCCCAGAGGAAGTAGCAGATCATAAGACATAAATTGTGAATCTCTCTTCAAAATAACAGACTTCATAAAAGAGTATGGGGAAGCTTAAGCCCATGGGTGCTTTAGAAAACAATGAACATTTTGGTGATAAACAATTAAGAGGAGGCTGGTAGCTCCTAGAAGGCGACAAGCTAAATTGTAAAACAATCTGATTCACAATAGTGAACCAGGAGAAGAGGCAGCCAAGGAAAGCCTTCCTTGCATCAGAATACACTACATAGGCTGGCCAGTGAAACTATTCCTGCAAAAGAGCCCAAATTTGATCAAGTCAGACTGGAGAAATGTATGCCACAAGGCATTGTTGGAAATAATCTGGCAGTCAGCACGCAATTAAAGACCAATTTATAGAAACTAAATTCCATTGAGGTAGCAGTGTCTCCTTCGTGCTGCTCTATTACATCTTTTCACTTTTTGTGCTATTATTGTTACACATATCACTTCTACACTCACAACAATAAATTGTTATAATTTTTATTTATATAGTTTTATGTCTACTAAAGAAGCTGAGAGAACAAAGAAGGGCAATGTACATTTACAGGTTTTGTTAACATTAACCTTTCTTTTACCGTTTCTTGTTGTTTTCATTTATTCCTGTGCATTTACTTGCCCTGCAATTGCCAAATATACATTCTTTTATATAATTTTAAGAAATCAATAAAAGACTAAATACATATTTATATTCTCTTTTGTAATTGTAAACAATGGTAGAGGACACATTCTCCTTAAGCCTTATGGTATATTCACTAAAATAGACCACATTCTGTGAAATAAAACACATCTTAACAAATGTAACAGTAGAGACATCAAAGTATACCATCACCACAATGGAATTAAAGTAAAACAATTAAAGAAATATAGCTGGAAATATCCCAAAATATTTGGAGATTACACAACACACACTAAAGGGCAGATTGGTCAAATAACAAGAGTCTAGGGAGATTTTTAAAAAAGTTTAAAACTAAATTAAAATGAAAATACAACCTATCTGCACTTGTAGGATGCAGCAAAAACAGAGACTGGAGGGAAATTTGTGGCACTGAATGCACTCGAAAAGAAGGAACATCTAAAATCAATAATCAAAGCTTTCATATTAAGAAACTAGCAAAAGAAGAGGAAATTAGATCCAAAGCAAACAAAAGGAAATAAATAATAAAACTCAGAGCAGAAATCAATAAAACTGAAAACAGAAAAGCAACAGAGAAAATCAACGAAATCGAAAGCTAGTTTCTCAAAAAGATCAATAAAATGGATAAATCCTTAGCAGGCTAGCCAAGAGAAAAAGGAAGAAGACACAAATTACTAATACAGTCATGCATCACTTAACAGTGGGAATACATTCTGAGAAATACACCATTAGGCACTTTTATTATTGTGTGAATATCATAGAGTGCACACACTTACACAAGCCCGGATAGCACAGCCTACCACATACCTAGGCTATGTGGTAAAGTTCATTGCTTCTCTGATACAAGCCTGTACAACATGTTACTCTACTGAATACTGTGACGACTGTAACACAATGATAAGTATTTGTTTATCTAAATACATTAAGCATAGAAAAGCTACAGTAAAAATACAGTGTATAATCTTATGAGACCACTGTCACATATATAGTCCATCATTGACTGAAACATTGCTATACAGTGCATAATCAATATCAGAAATGAAAGAGGGGCCATTATTGCTGATTTCATAGATATTAATGGGATAATAAAGACATAATATTAAAAACAATATTAATATTAATAATGTTAATATTAATAAAGCCATAATAGTAATAGACATTATATTAATAATAAAGATAATATTATGAGCAACTCTATGTCCACAGATTTAATAATTTGGATAAAACAGACCAAGTCTTTGAAGGACACAATCTACTCAAACTCACACAAGGACAAAATTAGAATAGACCTATATCTACTAAAGAAATTGAACTTCAACAAGTGGAAAGCACCAAGCTCAGATGGGTTCACTGGTGAATTCTAGCAAAATTTCAGGAAAAAATGCTACTAATTTTCTGAAATCTCTTTCAGAAAAGAGAAATACAGGAAGTGCTTTCTAACTCATTGTATGAGGAAAGTACAACTGACCGTTGAACAACATGAATTTGAATTGCATTCATATGCAGATTTTTTTCACTAAATACATTGAGAAATATTTTGGAGATTTGGGACAATTTGAAAAAACTCAGAGATGAACCAAGTAGCCTAGAAACACCAAAAAATTAAGGAATTGTTAAGTATGTCATGAGTGTATAGAATGTATGTAGACACTAGTCTATTTTACAAACATAAAAATTACACACCTCTATTATAAAAAGTTAAAATTTATCAAAATGCACACACACAGACCTGTGTATGGTGCCATTTTCAGTCCTGAGAAATGTAAACAAACATAAAGATACCGTAATAAATCATAACTGCATACAATTAACCGTTATGCATGCAGTACTACTGTAATAATTTTGTAGCCACCTCTTGTTGCTCTTGTGCTGAGCTCAAGTGTTGCCAATAGAGGCCTGATATGCCATGTGAAGCTAATTAACTGCCATGTGAGCAGTTCCTCTCTACAGTAAATTTTGAATTGCATAAAAAGTGACCTCTTATAGTTCTTGCATGTATTTTTCATCTGGCTTAGTGTAATACCATAAACCTTAAATAATACCATGAGACCCATATAAAGTGTCACTAGTGATACTGGAAGTGCTCCCAAGAAGAATAGAAAAGTCCTGACACTAAAAGAAAAATGTTGAATTGTTTGGTATGTACTGTAGATTGAAGTCTGAAGCTGAGATGGCCACCCTTTCAAAATAAAGGAATCCAGTGTAAGGACCATAATAAAAAATGAAAAAGAAAATTTGTGAAGCCATTGTTGTAGCTATTCCAGCAAACACAAAAACCTTGCACTTTTAATGGAATCCCTTTTTATAGCATATTGAAAATGCAGCCTTTATGTGGGTGCAGGATTGCTGTAAGAAAGGCCTATCTATAGACTCTAATACAATTCGAGAAAAAGCAAAGTCATTATATGACAAAGAAAAAAGAAGATGACGAATCTCAAGCTGGAGAATTTAATGCCAACAAGGATGGTTTCATAATTTTAGAAAAAAAGATTTGGCTTAAAAAATGTCAAGATAACGGGAGAAGCAGGTTCTGAAAACTAAGAGGCAGCAGACACGTTCCAGATGCCATTAAGAAAATCACTGAGAAGAAAATATATCTGACTGAACAGGTTTTGAACACACGGACAAAAGTGCTCTATTCTGGAAAAAATGCCACAAAGGACATGTATTAATAAGGAAGAGAAGTGAACACCAGGATTTGAGGCAGGAAGGGACAAGCTAACTCTACTGTTTTGTGCAAATGCAGTCAGGTTTATGATCAGGACGGCCCTTACCTGCAAAGCTGCTAACCCCAGGCTTGAAGGGAAAACATAAGCCCCAGCTGCCAGTCTTTTGGTTGTACAACAGGAAGGCCTGGACAATGAGAATCCTTTTTCTGGATTGTTTCTATTTATGCTTTGTCCCGGAAGTCAGGAAGCATTTTGTTAGTAAGGAACTGCTTTTTAAAGTTCTTTTGATATTGGACAATGCCTCTGGCCACCCAGAACACCATGAGTTCAACAGCAAAGGCGTCTAAGTGGTCTAATTGCCTCAAACACAAAGTCTCTACTTCAGCATCTAGATCAGGGGGTCATAAGGACTTTATAAAAAGGTAATTTATAGAAAAAAATTGTCAATACTGTGGAAAAATTCACAGGATTTAGGACAGAACCAATAAAGGAAATCATGAAAATGAGTCTGTATTTGGCAAAAAAAAAAAAGTTTGGGTGGGTATGAAGGGTTTCAAGATATGGATCATGGAGAAATTCAAGAGCTTATTGACACCACACAAGAGGAATTAACAGACGACTTGATGGAGATGAGCACTTCCAAACCAATGCTAGACAATGAGGAATACGACGTAGAAGAAGCAGGGCCAGAAAACAAACTGACGTGAGACAATCTGGCAGAAGTGTTCTGATTATTCAGGACTGCTTTTAACTTCTTTTACAGCTTAGACCCTGATGCTGAGACTAAAGCAAACGGGGGGAAAAGAATGGGCACCATATAGAATGTTTTGTGCCTTTTTTTTTTTTTTTTTTTTCCGAGTCTTGCTCTGTTACCCAGGCTGGAGTGCCGTGGCGTGATCTCAGCTCACTGCAACCTCCACCTCCCCTCCTCAAGTGATTGTCCTGCCTCAGTCTCCCAAGTGGCTGGGATAACAGGTGCCCGCCACCATGCCTGGCTAATTCTTGTATTTTTAGTAGAGATAGGGTTTCACCATGTTGCCCAGGCTGGTTTAGAATTCCTGACCTCAAATGATCCACCCGCCTCCACCTCCCAAACTGCTGGGATTACAGGCGTGAACCACTGCATCCAGCCAAAAATATTTTTAGAAAAATAAAAAGCAAAACTGTCAAACAGAAATTACGATGTATTTCCATAAAGTTACACCAAGTGTGCCAGCCTCTCCTGCCTCCTCTCCCACCTCCTCCATTTCTCCCACCTCTGCTACCCCTGAGACAGTAAGACCAATAACTCTTTTTTCTCCTTTTCAACCTGCTCAACATGAAAATGATGAGGATAAAGACCTCTATGATGATCCACTTGCACTTAATGAAAAGTCACAAATTTTCTCTTCCTTCGGATTTTCTGAATAATCTTTTCTTTTTCTTAGATTACTTTATTGAAAAAAGACAGTATATAATACATATAACATAGAATATAAAATATGTTTTAATTGACTGTTTATGTTATCAGTAACAGTGGGCTATTCATAGTTAAGTTTTGGTGAGTCAAAGTTACTCAAAAATCTTTGACTATTTGAGGATCAGCACCCTCAACTCTTGTGTTGTTCAAGAGTCAGCTGTATTATCCTAATGCCAAAACCAAATACATCACCAAAAAGAAAATCTAAAGACTTACATCTCTCATAAATCCAGATGCAAAATTCCTCAATAAAATATCAGTAAAGCAAATTCAAAAGTGTATGAAAAATAATTATACACCATGAGCAGCTGGAATTTATTCCAGGCTGTTTCAACATTAGAAAAGTCATAAATGTCTATCGTGTCAAAAGGCTAAAGAAGAAAATTTCACAAGATCCTATTAATAGATTTTTTGAAAGCATCTGACAAAATCCAACATATATTCATGAGAAAACAAAACAAAACAAAACACCCCCTGCAAAAGATCTCGGCAACCCAGAAATAGAGAACAACTTTATTAACTTGATAAAGAGCAACTAAAATAATCTATACCTGATTTTATACTTAATGGTGAGAAACTAGGTGCTTTCTCCCTAAGATAAAGAACAATCCAAGAATGCCTTCTCTTACCACTTTTATTACACATTATAATAAAATCCTGGCTAGCGCAATAAGAGAAGAATATGCAAGGTATATAGACTGAGGAAAAATGAAGTAAAATTGTTTTTGTTCCCAGATGACATGACTAATTGTCTATGTGGAAAATTCCAAAGAATCAACAATAACAACAACATAAAAAACAACAACAAAACCTTTCTAGAATGAATAAGAGATTAAAGTTGCTGGATATAAGGTTAATATATAAAAGTAAAATACTTTCCTATATACCATGAATAAATAACTGAAATTTGAAAATAATAAAAATCACACCACCATTTAATGTAGCAGCAAAAAGTGAAATACTTCGTTCTAAATATAATAAAATATGCACTATATATATACTAGAAAAGCCTATACAACTCAAATGAGGGAATTCAAGAAAGGTCTAAATAAACGAAATGGCATTAATGCATAGGAAGGCTCAATATTATTAAGACGTCAGTTTTTCTCAATCAATAGACTCCATTTAATCCTTATTGAAATCTCAGTAAATTAATTTTGGTTATCAACAAACTGCATCTAAAGCTTATATGGAAAGGAAACACCAAGGAAAGCCAAAACAACATTGAAGAAGATAAAGTAGGAGGACTGTTATTACCCAACTTCAAGTCTTACAAGAAAGCTATAATAATCAAGACAGTGTGGTATTGGTGAAAGAACAGAAAAGTTAGTCAGAGGAACAGAATAAAGAGCACAGAAATAGACCTAGATAAATACAGTCAATTGATCTTTGACAAAAGAGTAAAGGAAATTCAGTGCAGAAAGAATAGTCTTTTTAACAATGATGCTGAAACGACTGTACATCCATGTGCAAAAAAAAATGATTTGGCAGGGGACCGTGGCTCATGCCTGTACTCCCAGCACTTTAGGAGGTTGAGGAGGGCAGATCACGAGGTCAAGAGATCGAGACCATCCTGGCTAACATGGTGAAACCCTGGCTTTACTAAAAATATAAAAAATTAGCCGGGCTTGGTGGCGGGTCCCTGTAGTCCCAGCTACTCCAGAGGCTGAGGCAGGAGAATGGTGTGAACCCGGGAGGCAGAGCTCGCAGTGAGCCAAGATCACGCCACTGCACTACAGCCTAGGCAACAGAGTGAGACTCTGTCTCAAAAAAAAAAAAAAAAAGATTCTAGATACAGACATTAGATGTTTCACAAAAATGAAATCAAAAGGAATCATAAACCTAAATGTAACATACAAAACTATAAAACTTCTAGAAGATAACAGGAGAAAAGGTCAGTCAGTGACCTTGAATGTGGCAAAAAAGATTTCATATATAAAAACAATAGCAAAATCCATCACAAAAAATATTGATAAGTTGGTCTTCATGAAAATTTAAGTCTTCTGCTCTGTGAAAGACATAGTTAAGAGAGTGAAAAGGCAAGACACAGATTAGGAAAAATCTTTTCAAAACCTAGATGTGATAAAGGATTGTGTCCAATATATTATATAAAGGAAACACTTTTAAAACTTAATGACAAGAAAACAAACACCCCAATTACAAAGTGGGAAAAATATCTGAACAGACATCCCATCAGAGAAGATACACAGATGCAACTAAGCATATAAAAAGATATTCAGTACCATATGTCACAGGGAATTACAAATTAAAACAAGAATGAAATACTTTTCTACCTATTAGAGTAGATAAAATTCAAAATGCTAACAATGCCAAATTCTGGCAAGGATGTGAAGCAATGGGGACTCTCATTCATTCCTGGTGAGAATGCAAAATGATACAGCCATTTTAGAAGACAGTTTGGCAGTTTCTTTTAAAGCTAAATATAGTCTTAACATATGATTCAGGAAATGTGCTTTTAGGTATTTATCCAAATGAGTTAAAAACTCACATCCACACAAAGAGTAACACATGAATATGTATAGCAGCTTTATTCGTAATTTCCAAAACTTGGAAAGGTTCTTCAGCAAGTGAGTCAATGAATAAACTGTGCTACATCTATTCGATGTTAAAAAATAATGAGTTTTCAAGCCAGGAAAATACGTGGAGGAGCTTTAAATACAGATTGCTAAGGAAAACAAGCCAGTATGAAGAGGCTACACAATGTTTGCTTGTAACAATATGACATTCTAGAAAAGTCAAAACTATAGAGACATTAAACAGATCAGTGCTTGACAAGAGTGGATGGGAAGGTGGTTGTGCGCAGGAAATTTTTAGGTCAGTAATACTATTCTGTATGATATTCTAATGTTGGATACAAGCCATTATGCATTTGGCAAAATCCCTAGAACGATACAATACAAAGAGTGAACCCTAATATAAACCATGAAATTTAGTTAACAATAATATGTCAATATTGGTTCATCAATTGTAACAAATGTACCACACCAATACAAGATATTAGCAATTGGTGGGGAACAGAGTGGGTGAGAAAGAGGGTGAGGACTCTTTGTGCTTTCTGCTCAATTTTTCTATAAATAGAAAACAGCTCTAAAAATAAAATCTATTAACTTAAAAACAAAAATAACTGATTAGTATCAATAAGTGAGTTCACCAAGTATGCAGAACACGGATCAACATTAAAAAACCTTGACATTTCTAAACATTAGCAATGAACAATATCAAAATAAAGTTATAATAGCAATGCCATTTACTTGCAATTGCATCTAAAGAAAAAAAATCATAGGAATAAATTTAACAAAGGAAGTACCAAATTTATAGTCTAAAATTTACAAAACATTTTGAAATAAATTACAGTCAATCTAAAAGAATAAAAACGTATTCTCTATTCATGGTTTGAAAGACTTTATTTTGTTAAGATGGCACTATTTCCCAAACTGATCTACAGATTCAATGCAATCATAAACCTAATCCCAGTAGGATTATTTTCAGAAATTAAGAAAATGATTCTAAAATTGATATGAGAAAACAAGAAACTCAGAATAGTCAAAGCAATCTTGAAAAATAACAAATTTGGAGGACTTAACGCTTCTTAATTTCAAAATTTTCTATAATACTACAGTAATTAATACAGTATGGCATTTGCATAAGGACAGACATATAGATCCATGAGATAGAATTGAGTGTCAAGTAATAAACTCTCATGTTTATGATTAGTTGATTATTTTAAAAAGGTACTAAGGCCAGACACAAGGCTAATGCCTGTAATCCCAGCATTTTGGGAGGCCCAGGAGGAAGGATAGCTTGAGCTCAGGAGATCAGCCTAGGCAACAACAACAAAAAAAACCTTGTCTCTACTAAAAAAAAAAAAAATTTAGCCTGTCATGGTGGCACATGCCTGTAATACCAGCTACGAGAGAGATTGAGGTAAGAAGATTGCTTCAGCCTGGGAGATCAAGGCTGCAGTGAGCTATAATTGCACCCCTGTACTCCAGCCCTGGCAACAGAGTGAGTCTGTCTCAAAAAAAAAAAAAAAAAAAAAACAAAAAAAAGTACCAAGATAATCTATGTAATAAATAAACTTGGATCCATACCTCACACCATATACAAAAGTTGCCTCATAGTGGATCACTGACCTAAATGTAAGATCTAAAACTATAAAACCCTTAGCGGAAAATATATGAATAACATTTGTGACCTTAGGTTTGGCAAAGCTGTTATAGTTTGACATCAAAAGTAAAAGAGACACATAACAAAAATTATATTTTTTTGTACTTCAAAGGATACTATCAACAAAGTTAAAAGACAACTTATAGAATGGGAAAAAACATCTACAAATTATATATCTAATACATGATTTGTATCTTGAAGATACAAAAAAACTAATAACACAGTAACAAAAATACAACCTAATAAAAAATGGAAAAATAATCTGGATAGACATTTATCCAAAGAAGATACAAAAGTGGTCAACAGGCACACAAAATAGTGCTGAATATCATTGACATTTAGGGAGATCAAAACAATTTCACGGTGAGGTACCACTTTACACCTACTAGGATGGCTATGATCAAAAAGACAAACAATAACCAGTATTGCTGAGGGTGTAGAAAGCTTTTAACTTTCATACCTTGCTGTTAGAAATATAAAATGATGCAGCTACTTTGGAAAATAGTTGGACAGTTAATCAAAGAGTTAAACAAAGAGTTAGTGCTATAGTTTAGATATGACTTATTGGTCCCTTTCAAATCTCAGGTTGAAAGTTGATCCTCAGTATTGTGGGTGGGGCCTAATTGGAGGTGTTTGGGTCATGGTGGTGGATAACCTCTGGAATGGCTTGGTAGTGAGTGAGTTCTCACTTTATTAGTTCCTGCAAGAGCTGATTGTTAAAAAGAACCTGGCACCTCCCTAGTCTCTCTCTTGCTTCTTCTCTTGTTATGTGATCTCTGCACTCTGGCCCCACCCCTTCACCTTCTGCAATGTGTAGAAGCAGCCTGAGGCACTCACTAGATGCCCAATCTTCCAGCCTGCAGAATCATGAACCAAATAAAACTTTTTTCTTCATAAATTACCTAGCCTCAGGTATTCCTTTACAGAAACACAAATGGATTAAGACAGTTATCCTATGATCTACCAATTCCACTCCCAGGTATACACCCAAGGGAAAGAAAAGCATACATCGACACAAAAACTTGTACACTAATGTTCATAGAAGTTTTATTCAAAATACTCCAAAATTAGAAATTCCTCAAATATCTGTCAATGGATGAGTGAATAAATAAAATTTGTGTATATATACAATGGAATATTATTAGTCAGTAAAATGAAATAAAGTAATGATACATATTAGAACATGGATGAACCTTGAAAACATTACGCTAAGTAAAAGAAGTCATTTATAAAAGTCTACACATTATATGATTTTATATGCAGTATATGAAATGTCCAAAATAGACATATATTATATAGAAATAGAAAAATAGTGGTTGTCTAGGATTAGTAGTTGGGGGAGAGAATAGAGCTGGGGTGGTGAATTTCATGGTTCGGGATTATGTTTCCATAAAAGTATTATAAGAATTTTTAAGACCAGGTGTCGTGGCTCATTCCTGTAATCCTAGCAATTTGGGAGTGCCAGGTGGGTGGATAGCATAAGCCCAGGAGTTCAAGATCAACCTAGGCAACATGGCAAAACCCCATCTCTACAAAGAGTAAAAAAATTAGCCAGGTGTGGAGGTGCACGCCTGTAGTCTTAGCTACTCAAGAGACTGAGGTGGGAGAATCTCCTGTGCCCAGGGAGGTTGAGACTGCAGTAAGCCATGATGTCACCACTGCACTGCAGCCTAGGTGACAGAGTAGAACTCTGTCACAAAAAAGTGTATAAAATAAAATTAAACACTGGGGGCAGTGGTGTATGCCTGTAGTCCTAGCTACTCAGAAGTGTGAGGTGGAAGGATTGCTGGAAACCAGGTGTTTAAAACTATAGTTAGCTATGGTCACACCTTGTGAATGGACACTGTACTCCAGCCTGGCCAACATATCGAGACACTAGCTCTAAAAAAAAATTATATATTTTTTTGGGAGGCTGAGGCAAGAGAATCGCTTGAACCCGGGAGGCAGAGGTTGCAGTGAGCTGAGATCGTGCCACTGCACTCCAGCCTGAGCGATGCAGAGAGACTCCATCTCAAAAAATATATATATTTTTTACTTACATAAAAATTTATAGATTATATTTATAGTATTTATGTACATATTTATATATACATTTATATAAATAAAAAGTATAAAATTTACATATATAAATTATTTATAAATTGATATATAGTATAAATATATAAATCTGTACTTATACATAATTATAATTATATAGAATACGTATTTATACTTAAAATTTAATAATATATATTTATTTAAACTATATGTGATTATGTTTTAAATTATATATTATATAATTATATAACTACATCTATTTATATATAATTGTATGTAAATTATATATAATAATATATATAAACATATATACGTGAGGAGATTGAGAGAGAGACAGAAAATACTGCTTGTGGTCAAAAAGAAGATTAGGCATCCAACAAGACCCTCCTTTTTGCAGACACATGTTCATATTAGGGATACTGAGGTTCAAGGGAGGACCTTATGCACCGCACTGGTTATGGCCCTTGTTTCTACTTTGATTCACATGTGCATTTGTGTTCTTGGCTAATTAAACCAGCAAGTTTTTTCTAACCTCATATTTCATCAACAAGTATTTGCATGTATGTGGTTTCCTCTAGCAATATGACACCTTCATCAGTATTATTTATGGATGCCCCAGCTGAATCAGGAGATAAGGTTCAGGTTTAATACCTGACATGAGCAAAACTGAAACAATCCTATTATAATCTGTTCAATATCAAATATGCTAAATAAGAAATATCCGTGATAGTATTTAGTAATCAGAGATGAATGTTTCATGCAGTTTAAAATAAAGATATGTTTCTGTACAACTTATTTATAAATTATAATATGTTGCATGTACCTATTATTATTTTGTGAATCTTTTTGATTACTTTTAGTTCATCATTGACTTTTATTTTGTCACTGAAATTTAACTACAAAATTTCAATTTGGAAAGAATTTTGAGATCAGAGCACATTAAAAAGACCACAATGGGAAAAATGTCATTTTGTAACAAATAACTGTGATAATAGTGATGTTGGTGTACTTTAAGGAATATAAATGAGAAGGATGTAGCTACATCCATGAAGAGTGACCTTAAGGAGAGGAAGAGAGAGATTATAAATATTTCCTTAATTTCCATATTAAGATATAAGCTAAAATGATATATCATCTGTTTACATTTGTGAAAATTATAGCACTATTTTAATAATAATAGTCTGCAAATACCAAAGTTGTTTATCATGTCTATGTATTTTTTGTTTCATATCTTGACCTTGGCTAAATTGCCTAAACTCTTATCATAATGTCATCTTTAATAAAATTGTAATAACTTTTACTCACAGAATTGCACTGAAAAGTTTCCTCTGATTGAATGTAAACATCATTTCAGTCTGTTTATAACTGATGCCGAAATAGCCAACTGATTTAGTCATTGCAATAAAACACCTGTCAATTTAATAAAAATGATAGACATTACTATTTTACTGTATCACTATTGAAAGTTAGTTGCTTCTATTTCCACTTTTGAACAAACCACAATGCAAGATAGTACTCAGAGGATGTAACTTACTCATATTTGACACTAGATACGTGAATTTAGTATCTGCGTCCTTTAAGTCCTTTACAACTGCGAGTAGACTTATTGTAATCAAATATTTACAAATTTGTGATTTTTTAATTTTATTCATATTGAAACAAAAATGTTTGTCTTACTAAAGATATTACATTTGTTTATTTGCCTGAATTTCCCAGTTGATATATTTTCTAGTAATATTATTGCCTTAGCATTATTACAACATGCATTTGCTTGGCATGTTATTGCTTATAAAAATATATATATAGTATGTACATGTATACATACATATATTCAGAATATGGTCATTAATACAAGTTGTTTTCTCTGGTTCCTAGAGAAAGCCACTGGTAAAACTGAAACATCCTTTTCTGACTTGCTTCTTTCAGAAAACTCATGCTTTTGTAAGTACCTTTTCATTAATATGGAAAATCCCTCCTGCTCAAAAATTCCAGAGCTGGAGTGGTTTTTTATTTTTCTGGTGAACTCTGGTGAAGCAGATTCCAAAGTCCAAAATTTGAGTCCAAAGCACAAGAAATAAATCTGATATGAAACCTGAAGGTATACACCCACTACTAAACAACTGTATCAATTACTTAGTGACTACCTAACAAGCCACCGCAAAATGTAGTGACTTAAAATAATATACCCTTTTTATGGCTGATAAATCTGTAGGTCAACTATGTGAGCCTGTTGATCTGGGTAAGGTGTGGGTTATCTCAGCAGGGTTATCTTATGAATTTGAAGTTGGCTGACACATTGGCCAGGGCTTGGCTAGTCTAGAATGGCCCTGTATTTTGGTGGTTGACCTGCTAACAGTTGGGACAAAGGTCAAGTCTGGAACGTGTATTTTAAAATATCTAGCAGATTAACCCAAGCTTGTTCATACATGATGGCAACAGGGTTTTGAAGGAGAGAGAAGGGGAGAGATGGATAGAGATAGAGAGGGAGAAAAACAGAAGAGACAGAGACAGACAAAGCCTCTGAAGGCTTAAGCTCAGAACTGACATGTTTACTCTTCCACTGCCTTCCACCAGCCAAAGCAATTCACAAGGCCAGTTCAGATCCCAGGGAATGCACATCTCTTAATGGGAGGAAATTCTAAGTTATATTGCCAAGTGTGTGAATAAGATTTAGGTAAAGAATTGTGATCTCGTTATTTATTTATTTATTTATTTATTTATTTATTTATTTATTTATTTTTGAGACAGAGTTTTGCTCTTTCACCCAGGCTAGAGCGAAGTGGCGCGATCTCGGCTCACTGCAACCTCTGCCTCCCGTGATCAAGTGATTCTCTGACATCAGCCTCCTGAGTAGCTGGGATTACAGGCGCCTGGCTAATTTTTTGTATGTTTAGTAGAAACAGGGTTTCTCCATGTTGGCCAGGCTGGTCTTGAACTCCTGACCTCAGGTGATCTGCCTGCCTCAGCCTTCCAAAGTGCTGGGATTACAGGTGTGCATCACTGCTCCCCGCCTTTTTTTTCTTTATTAAATCTATCACAGTATTCAGCCCTGCAACAAAGATGGGATTACACATAAGCTTATTATTTCGAATGACCCTAAGTTTTACACCATTAAGTTGAGAGATAAGCCTAGGTCATGGAAGAAGCAGACTGAGGCATTATATATATGTCAGGGTCAGGGCAGAGACTTTGGGTATGATTATTGCAAGAAAGAATTGTGTAAGTGAGACATTAGTGCTGTTTAGTTGAAGCAGATCTATTGTCTAAAAAACATCACTTCCCAAAGACTTTTGCTGTTCAAGAGATTTTTTGTGTCCGCACTTTTGCAGAAGGAGGAAGTGTAAAGCTGGGCAGCTTACTTCAGGATGAGGAATATCAGATAAGAATCTACTATAGGTTGCTGAATCAGGATTCCTGGAAATCAATGAACAAGAGTTTTTTTTTTCCCAGAAATGAGCATTAGGATCTAATCATGAAGCATATCCCCTCAATCCCCTCCCTACAACTCTCCATGCCTGCTTGGTGGAAGGATCTCTCAATCCTCACTCAGCAGGATTTCATCATTGCTATTCATGATGAGCACTGTGTGATTCCAGTTCTCCTCCTGCTCCCCACCTCCTCCTTTTTCTCCTTTCCCTTTCGTCCTTTTCTCTTCCTCCTCCTCTTCCTTTGCCTTCCTCTTCTTCTTCTATTTGGTTTCTGTTCATAATTGAAAAGTGTGAAAGAGAGAGACAGAGAATGTGTGTGTGTGTTTGTGTTCAGGTGTGGAGGTGGGTGATATGGTTTGGCCGTGTTTCCACCCAAATCTCATCTTGAATTGTAGTTCCCATAATCCTCATGTGTCATGGGAGGGACTCAGTGGGAGGTAATTGAATCATGGGCCGGTTACCCCCACGCTGTTCTCATGATAGTGAATGAGTTCTCATGAGATCTGATGGCTCTATAAGGGGCTTTTCCCCCTTTGCTCAACACTTCTTCTTGCCGCCCTGTGAAGAAAGTGCCTTTCTTCCCCTTTGCCTTCTGCCATGATTGTAAGTTTCTTGAGGCCTGCCCAGCCATGCAGAACTGTAAGTCAATTAAATCTCTTTTCTTTATAAATTACCCAGTCTTGAGTATTTCTTCATAGCAGTGTGAGAACGGACAGTGGGGTAGATACATTTTTCTCCTTAGGTCTTCAGATGCTACAGAGGCATAAACAGGCATAGTGGAGAGAAGTGGGCATTGGTGACAGATTCTCAATTTAGGATTGGATGACATTTTTGTATTGGACCAAAAGTTATGTCCTCTTGGGAGAAGCCACTGAATTGAATAGGTGAAAAGATTACTAAAGCAGATATTTGGTAGATGGTGGAAGAGACAACAGCTAATCATTGAACTATTTCCTGTTTTTCCTGAATCCACAGCATTTCTTTTTGCCTTACCATGGTTAATGTGGCCGTGATCCAGAGTCATAGCTGAAGAGGCAATGGATTTATGGATTTTATGTTCAGTTTTAAGGCATTTAAGGCATTAAAACCTTGTAGTTATGTTCCTTAGTAAATTTATGAGAATTAAGATAAATATATAAAATGAGAAGGCTACATTTGTTAAGAATAATTAAAATTTCAATGTTGCTTATATTATTTTTTAAAATATGCTTAAAATTTTTTCATAGCTCTTCAAATATAGAAATTAAGATTGCGTAATTAATTTAGACCTAAAGAAATGAACTTTAATATATTTTCAATTGAAACTATAAATAAATAATCAAGTTTTACCAAGGCTAAATAAAGATCAGTGATTTTAAATTACCTCAATTTATATCTATTTGAAATAACTTTTGTAATTACTAATATTGGGCATGCATATTTTTATACCTGTTTATATTATTAATGTTACTTGGCCCTACAAAAATGTCGTACTTCTTTAAAAAGCACATTTTGTGTAAACTGAATGAATGCCATCCCTTACTAAAACACTTTATTCATTTAAATGTAAATAATGATACAACATTAGTATAAAAACCAGGTATGGAGCAGTATGATCCAGTGATTCTTAAACTTTAGCAAGAATCTAGATCATCTGGAAAGCTTTTAAAAAACAGATTGCTGAGCCCAAATGCAAGAGTTTTTAATTCAGTAGGTATGGGTAGGGCCTAAGAATTTGCACTTTTCCGAAGTTCTCTGCTGATAATGCTATTGCTGCTCTAGGCACCATGTTTTGAAGTCAGTGGTCTGTACCGTTAACTAAATTCCCTTCCAGTGTGGATATTCACCACATTTCCCATAGTCAAACTCTGTAGGTAACTTTCAGTTTATGTTTTTAGAAAATGTCTACGGTGCACAGATTAACATTCTTCCCAAAATGTGCATGTGCTAATGTCCAGAACCTATAAATACATTATGTTACCTGGAAAGGGGCAATTAAGATTAGAGATGAAATTCAGATTGCTAATCAGTTGACTTTAAAATAAAGAGATTATCTTGGACTTTCCAGGTGGGCATATTTTATTTGAAGGGACAATTACATTACATGGAGAAAAGGGAGGCACAGTGGTCAAAGTCAAGACAACTGTAAGGGCTGGGTGCGGTGGCTCATGCCTGTAATCCCAGCACTTTGGGAGGCCCAGGTGGGCGTTTCGTGAGGTCAAGAGATCCAGACCATCCCCACAATGTGGTGAAACCCTATCTCTACTAAAAATACAAAAATTAGCTGGGCGTGGTGGCCTGTGCCTGTAGTCTCAGCTACTCGGGAGGCTGAGGCAGGAGAATCACTTGAACCCGGGAGGAAGAGGAGGGAGTGAGCTGAGATCACGCCACTGCACTCCAGCCTGGTGACGGAGTGAGACTCCATCTCGAAAAAAAAAAAAAAGAGAGAGAGAACTGTAAGATGTTATGATGCTGCTTTGATGGCAAAGGCAATGGCCACCAGCCAAGGAATATAGGTGGCGTCTAGAAGCTGGAAAAGGTAATTATTCTTCCCTGGAGCTTCCAGAAAAGATGGAGCCTGACCAACTCCTTGATTTTAGCCCAGTGGAACCAATTATTGACTTTTGATCTCCATGATAACAACATAAATTTGTGTTGTTTTAAGCCACTAAGGTTTTGGTAATTAGTTATAGCAGCAAGATGTACTCATACAATGTCTATGTACAAAAAATGTGGGTGTGTATACATATATTCATTCATTCATTTATTCATTTGCCAAAATTATTATTGGGCATCCACTAGGTTCTAGATTTATTTTTAGAATTTGATCTATATCAGACAAAACAGAAATATATCCCTACTTTCATAGGATTAAAATTTTAGCAAAGGTATTAGTAAATAAATTTTAAGCATGTATTTATTTTAATAACTCAAAATCTATGTGTGTGTGCATATACAGATAAACAGTTTATTGAACCCAAGTTATGCACATTTTCTGCACTTTCATTTCACCTCTTAACAGTATATTCAACATTCAACAAATGTTTATTAATTACTATTATTTATTGAAATCTCTATGTACTTGTCTTATACTAAGTGCTATTGAGAAAATAATGAAAAAAATTAAAGATACAATATTTCTTCCCTCAGAGAGCTCAATTCTAGTGGGAGAGATAAAAAATTCATTATTCAAACATTACAATTTTGAGTGAAAGCCATGGTGGTAAATTTATCTTTTATTCTAACATAAGGCATCAGAGGGTTTTAACCAGAATAGTAATATTCAAATTTAAAAACAGCAGTCTATATTCCAACTACTGTATAACTGAAATGTATGGGCCAAGGAGAGAAACAATAATGGTGAGAGAATAATAATAGTGCAGGTAGTGAATTACCTTAACTTCTACTATGGTGGTAGTTTGGAGGCAGAAAGAGCGGTCATATCTGGCATATATTTGGAAACCTATCTGGTAGAATTTGGTGACATTTGACTGTGAAGTGGGAAAGAATAAGAGGAAATCAAAGATAATTTTCTAGGGTTTTGGTCAAGCTTACTGGGGGACAATACCGGTGATATTTAAGACAGAGAAGATAGGTCAACCTATGTAAGGGGAAGGATTGCAATTTCAATTTAACATACTAATTTTGAGACACAATTAAACATTCAAAGTGGGTATGTCTAGGAGTCTTTTATGTATATACGAATTTTGTACTTGACTCATTTTCGTGTCAGGGTATATTTATAGAAGTAAAATATATGTTTATAAATATATTTTCTGTCATAAGTATGCATCTATTTAAATTCATAACATACATGTTTTATTTTATAAATATTTAAATGATCCATACAAATCTATCAGATGTTATTCCGTATTGGCATAATGGACTCTGTTGTTGTTGTTGTTATTGCTTGAAGAGTTTTGGCCGGTGCCTTTGCAGAAATAGACCATATTCTTTGAAATCAGGTCTTCATCAGAAAAATCTCTCTTTACAATTAAAGCATTTTGGATTAGTCTCCTGTTGCTACTGTAACAAGTTATGACACACTTGATGGTTTACAACAACAGATTTTTTTTTGCTACACCTCTGAAGTCAGGAGTCTGAA
The DNA here is from genome assembly GCF_028878055.3 of Symphalangus syndactylus. NCBI lineage: Eukaryota > Metazoa > Chordata > Mammalia > Primates > Hylobatidae > Symphalangus > Symphalangus syndactylus. The sequence goes on along the minus strand of NC_072426.2, from coordinate 152,683,537 downwards.
ATGAGCCTCACTGAGCTGAAATTAAGTTTCTACAGGGCTGATTCCTTCTAGAAGCTTTAGGGGAGAATCTGTTTCCTTGCCTTTTCATCTTCTAGAAGCTGCCAAGCATTGCTCGGCTAGGTGCCCATCCCTTCATCTTCAAGTCAGCAGTGTGCCGTTGGCAAAACTCTCTGACTTTCACTCCTGCCGCACTCTTTTGAGAACACTTGTGATTTTGCTTATGTTGTTCCTATTACAAGAAAGGAAGGAAGGAAAGGAGGTAGAGAGAGAAAGAGAAAGGAAAGGAAGGGAAAAGAGAGGAGAGGAAGGGAAAAGAGAGGAGAGGAAGGGAAAGGAGAGGAAAGGAAAGGAAGGGAAAAGGAAGTCAAAGGGAAAGGGAAAGAGAAGGGAGGGGGAAGGAGAAGGAAGGGAAGGGAAGGGAAGGGAAGGGAAGGGAGGGGAAGGGGAAAGGAAAAAAAGGATAAAGGGAAAGGAAGGGAAAGGGAAGGAAAGGAAGGGGAAGGGGAAGGGAAAGGGGAAGGAAGGAAGGAAGGAAGGAAGGAAGGAAGGAAGGAAGGAAGGAAGGAAAAGAAGAAGGAAGGAAAGAAGGAAAAAGAGGAATAAAACTTTTGGAAGTCATGCGTATTTTATTACCTTGATTGTGATGATGGTTTCCTGGGTGTATGTATATACCCAAATTCATCAAAAAAAAATTTTTTTAAAGAACACTTACAATTATATTGAGCCCACTGAAATAATCTAGGATTATCTTTCTGTCTCAAGATACTAAATTATTAACTGCAAACACCCTTTTACCATGTAGGGTAACATATTTACAGATTGTAACAATTGAAACATCATAGTCATCTTTAAGGGGCCCATATTCTGCCTACCACAAATTCCCAGCAGGTTTTCTCTGTGTATTGAATACCTTTTGGTTTCTTTTTTTTCCCTTTGTATTCACAAATCTTATCACTCCATTTTGGGTTTGTGCCCACCATTCCACGGACTTGTTATCCTAAAATCCCTAGGGACTTTCTCTCACTAAATATAATGTTTAGAAGGTCAATAATCATTCTATTTGATTTCTTATTATCTTTTGTCACAGTTAACTATTTAAACAAATTCTTCTGCTATTTCCATAACACGAGTGCCCCTGGGGAGGTGGCTTTTCATTTTGTATTGCTGGATCTTTCTCTTCTCCCAATATCAACATATTCAATATTCTCAGGACTTGTTCTTGGACCCTCTTCAGTTGTTATCACATACTCCCTGAAGAAATATTGTCTATGGTCAATATTTAAATGCCTTTCTGGGAGATATATTGATTGTCTGCCTCACTGCCATTCCTCCTTTTACCTTAAGAACTTTTCTTTTTAAAAAAAATAGATTTTAGCTTCTTTCATGAACGGATGGCCTTTTTCCAAACCAAAAGGTGGGTGAATTTTTATTAGCATAAAACAAACACGATAATTCCAGTCTTCTTGGCACCAATTGCCTTGGTTATGGACACATAACCCAATTCTGGCAATGCAAAATGAGGGAAGTTTGCTTAAAAATTTCCTGATTAGGTTTTTTTTTTTTTCTTTAAAAAGGTCATATGGAAAGAGACTTTCCTACTTCTGTGTGAGCAAATGATGACTAGAGCTACAACCGTCTCAAGAACTGGATTCTTGTGGATGTCATAGTAAATGGAAAAAAGAATCTCCTTGGTGCCCCGATTTAACTGCTCATACTTCCCCACTTTCGAAAGTCTTGTTATGGGAGACAATTTTGTTTCTTGTTTAAATTTTATTATTTGTGCCTAGAAGGATGATAAGCTGACAAAGATCATCCTCTTGATGATTCCCATATCAATATCTTCAGATGTATAAAATCTTCAGAGAGGTAATGTGTAGATCCTCATGATCATTGTGGGAGTTTCCAACAAAAGAAAGATTTTTCTAAGTACATGAGAACAAATGTCTTTGGAAGAAGTAATTGTGAGTGGTGTTTCTCAAAATATCTGTGATAAGGCATTTTTTTTTCCAATTCTTTACAGCCTAATATTTTGGTAATGTATGCAATCACATGCTCAGAGGTCATCAAAAGGTCAAATTGCATTGAAAGTTTCCACATGATCATTCTCAATTTCTGTCCATGTTTTGTAGCACAACAGCAACAGTCTACTGACTACATCTTCAGAGGCACTGAGGTAGTGTGAGTCTCATTTTCACAATGATAACTGTGTGATTGGGAATTAAACTCTTTTTAAATTTCTTCCACAGTTTTGGAAATTTGTTGTTGTTTTCAAATTTTGCTTTGTTTTTGTTTTGCCCAATACATTTATATTTTTCTTTAGAAATGCAGAATTTAATATGAACAAATATATATGAGTCCAAGGATTTGTATTTTTTAATCTCTTTAATAGCTGATGTTATAAGCAAGTATTGTATTTTGTGGTTCCTATATACACTTAGAATGTCTGCTGACTTTGTTATTTATTTTTCAGAAATATTTTATTAGAAGGGAGCTATACATCATTTGCTCTAATTCTCAATGTGGAATTATGTCACAGTTCTTGGAATTAGCTCTAATTTACAGTTTATCTCTAAAGAAGTGAGTTTAAGAATGTTTATGCCATTATTGTCGCTCCAATGATGCCCTGAAATTGTCCCTTGTGCTATTTAATTTGTTTCAATAGTGCAGGTTAAATCTTACAGCTGTGCTAAGGCTGGATAGCATGATGCTCTGGGACCTCTGGGTAACTGGCCTTTGTTCTGTTCAGCAGCTATGGGTTCAGGAAAGCACTCAAATCAGACTGTGTTAATCTGGAGAGGTGGAGCATGATAAGGGAGGGCCGTATTTGTGGCTACATGTTCTGTATTGTTTGGCCCTCCACAGCCATATACTGAGTTTATAAGGCTGAATTGATAAAGTACTTCCTGGTTCAGATGAGGATGAGGAACCCACATTCATATTCTCGGGGTCTGATGCGAGTCTCACTCATTCAGTCTTTGTCATCTGAATCTATGTAATCCTTGAGTGAGGATCTGGGAAAATGGGAAGCCTGGGACTCCTTGTCGGCCAGGGGAGGTTACTGATCTCCCAAGGTTGTTGATCTCCCGGCAGTGTGGACTCACTAGACTGACTTGTGTCCATATTCTTATTTGACTTACACAGGTGAATGATAGCTGATTTTTTTTTTTTTTTTTTTTTTGAGACACACTCTCGCTCTGTTGCCCAGGCTGGAGTGCAGAGGCGCTATCTCAGCTCACTGCAAGCTCCACCTCCTGGGTTAACACCATTCTCCTGCCTCAGCCTCCTGAGAAGCTGGGACTACAGGCACGCGCCACCACGCCCGGCTAATTTTGTTTTGTATTTATTTATTTATTTTTAGTACAGTCAGGGTTTCACCATGTTAGCCAGGATGGTCTCGATCTCCTGACCTCATGATCCACCCACCTTGGCCTCCCAAAGTGCTGGGATTACAGGCATGAGTGATAGCTGATTTTATGTGTCAACTTGACTGCACCCCAGGGTGCCCAGATTAAACATTATTTTTCCTGTGTCTGTGAGAGTGTTTTCAAATGAATTCATCGTTTGAATTGGTGAACTCACTAAAGTAGATAGCCCTCCTCGATATGGGTGGGTGTCAGCCAGCATGTTGAAAGCCTGAATAGATTAAAAGACAGGAAGGGCAAACTTGCCCCTTTTTCTTCCACCTTCCTGCTTAAGGTGAAATGATAGCCTTTACCCTGAACTGGGATTCACACTGCCATCTCCTCTGGTTTTCAGGTGCTCAAACTCAGATTGGAATTATGCCATTGGCTTTCCTGATTCTCCACTTTGAAGACAGTAAATGGTGGGATGTCTCAGCCTCTATAATCATGTGGGCCAACTTCTCATCATCTCTCTCTCAATCTTGCTCTCTCTCTCTCCTTCTGTGTAAATATTACACATATAAAAATATGTCTAGATACATGGATTTATAGATATCCTATTGGCCCTGTTTTTCTGGAGAATACTGACTAATGCAGATTTTGGCACTGAGAGAGGTTTTAGAAGAATAGAAGTTCAAAGATGAGTTTTCTGAATTTGTTCCTGGGTTTCTGAAATGGGTTCTTTAATCCGATTAGATTTCAAGATAGAGACAAAAAATATCTGCATATGTTACTCCTACTCAAATGCTTATATGAAATAAGGAGTTGGCCGCCTCTGTATATGACATCTTCAACATTTTTGGAAAAGTAATGAATGTAATAACATTGGCTGGTTGCTGTTAATGACCCTGTACAGAATAGTGCAAGAAAAGGATCAACTCAGGGATTTGATTTCCCAGCTTAAATAACCCGTGTGATTTCCCACCATATAAATAACCTAAGCTCTTCTATGTGTGTCCTGAAAGAGACCTTTATTTCCTTTAGCACAAGACTCAAATGGCTGAAAATTAAACACCAAATTTTATCTGTGATTGGCTGAATTAAAATGCAGGTTGAACTTCTAGCTTTGGAGGGTGCCTACTGTTAAAGTGAGCACCCTTTATGTTGATTAGGAAAACATACACATAAACACACACACACACACACACACACACACACACACACACACACACACACACACACAGGATCTTGACAATTGGACTAAGAAAATGTGGGAAGACCTTGATAAAGTTGGGAATTGTTGAACCCTTAAATTCTAATGAGTCTTCTTTGCCAGGCCTCTCTACCTCCAGTGATACCAGCCTTTACATCCAGAATGGTATCAGACATTCTGTTTCCATCTGAGGGATTAACCCTGCATTGCCTAAGGAAGTTGCCATGCAAGACAATGTTGATTCTCTTCAGGTCCCACCCCAACCACTCCTTTTTGCATTTCAATCTATAACTAGACTCAAGTCTCAGCAGGCCTCTTAAGATGAGATACAATGTGTGACACATAAAGAGGTGTGTTACACTACAAAAGAATTGCTTGAGTTTTCTAGTTTATACAGACAGAAATCCAGGAAATATATTTGGGAACCAATGAGAAGGGTATAGGATCATGGTGGAAGGAGTACAGAGTTGAATCAGGCTGATTTATTGAAAGGAGGCTCAATAGGTAGAGATTCTGCATTTAATGTTACAGATTGCAGAATTAGAAAAAGTGCTGACACAGAGGCTGGGTGTGGTGGCTTATACTGCTAATCCCAGAGACTTGGGAGGCCAGGAGTGGAAGATAATTTGAAGCCAGGAGTGTGAGACTAGCCTGAGCAAAATAGGAAGACCCCGTATCTACAAAAGATTTACAAAATTAGCTGGGCATGGTGGTGTGCACCTGTAGCCCTTGCTACTTGGGAGGCTGAGGTGAGAGGATGACTAAAGCCCAGAAGTTTCGAGGTTGCAGTGAGCTGTGATCATACCACAAAACAGATTTTAGGATTAGGATTTTTTAGTAAAGCCATGACGATAACTACTCTCCTATTGAGAAATGTCTCTTGACCTGCTTCTGAGTCTTAATGGAGATTGGTACTTAACCATGGGCCACAAAATCATCCATTAACAACTGGATATTATCTGACACATTAAGCCATAAAGTTGGGTATGCACAGCAGCACTCCACTGTTAAATGGAAGTGGTATGTATGTGATTGGGTCCAAGCAGGCCTTAGAAACTCAAAGAAATTACATAAAGAAGTGGCCCAAATGCCCATAACTCCTTTTCCCCTGCTGTACTGCCTCTCTCTCCCAGCCTGCACCCACGGCTTCCTGGGGACCTCCCTATGATCAGTTTACAGAGAAAGAAAAGACTTGGGACTGGCTTCCAGATGGCACTGCATGATATGCAGTTCCCCAGCCGAAAATGGACAGCTGCAACACCACAGCCCCTTGCTGGGACATCCCTAAATAACATGGATAAAGAAAAATACTCCCTGTGTGCAAAAATACAAGGAGCACAGCTGAGTGTTCACTTTACTTGGAAGGAGAAATGGCCAAATGTGGATAATTACCAGTCGGTGGCCTGAGGCCAATCATTTGGCTGGGTAGTCAGAGACTTGGAAGGAGCATGATCAGAAAATTGTTGACAAGGAAATTTGGGGGAGAGACATGTGGATGGACAAAAAAACTGACTAGACAGAAAACACATAGATATTTGTGACCTAGCAGAGGTGGATTTTTAATAATCAAGTGACTAGGATGCCCAGTTCTGGGGATACCAGCCAGCCTCCTTCCATAGCCACCCAGGCATTGCACAGTGGGCTGATGAACAGTGCGGCCGTTGTGGCAGGGATGAAGGTTTTTACATGAGCTCAGCAACATGGTCTTCCACTCACCAAAGCTGACCTGGCTAAAGCTACTGCTGAGTGTCCAGTCTTCCAGCAGCAGGGACAAACACTGAGCCCCTGAAAAGGCACTATTCCCAGGGGCAATCAGCCAGCTCCCTGGAGGCAGATTGGATACAATGAGCTTCTTCCATCATGGAATGTGCAATGCTTTGTCCTTACTGGCATAAATACTTACTCTGGATGCAGATTTGCCTTCCCTGAATGCATTGCTTCTGTTAAAACTACCATGTGTGGACTTACAGAATGCCTCATGCAAGATTAGGGTACTCCACACAATATGGCTTCTGCCAGAGAACTCGCACCACAGCAAAAGAGTGTATCAATGAATGCTCCCAGAATTCACTGACCTTACCATATTCTTTACCAACCTCATAGAACAGTGCAATGGCCTCTTGAAGATTCAGTTACAGTGCCAGCTAGGTGACAATACTTTGCAGGGCTGGTGGAAGTTCTCTAGAAGGCTTTATATACTCTGAATTAGTTTCCAGTATATGTTACTGTTTCTCCCATAGCCAAGATTCATTTGTCCAGAAATCAGGGAGTGAAAATGGGAGTGGCTTTACCCAGAATTAACTCTAGGACCCATGAACAAAATATTTGCTTCCTGTTCCCATGCTATTATGGTCTGCTGGCCTAGAGCTCTTGTTTCTAGAGAAAGAAATATTTCCATCAGGAGACAGAGCAGTGATTCTATTAAAATAGAAGTGAAGACTGTCTCCCGACCATCTGGGCTCTTCATGCCTCTGAATCAACAGGCAAACAAGAGAGGTATTGTTTTTGTTGTTGTTGTTTTTGTTTATGAGATAGAGTCTCGCTCTGTCATCCAGGCTAGAGTGCCGTGGCGTGATCTTGGCTCACTGCAACCTCTGCATCAAACAAGGGAGTTACTGTGATGGATGGGGTGAATGATATGTAACTGTCATGAGTACTTCTTAATTATTTTTCTGGAAATGTTTGTGTGTGTGTGTGTGTGTGCATGTGTGTGTGTGTGTGTTTTCTCTCTTATTCCTTCACTTATGTTATCATCCAGTATTAGGTATATTGACTTTACGTCAGTATTTAAATACTGTTAATTTTACATCATAGAAATTAGGTACAGATTATCAAGGAGAGCAGTAAACGTCACTCGAGTTCTTCATAACATCTTCTGGGGAAGACAGTGCATTTTCTGTTGTACATGGAACAAAATATTAGGAGAAATTATGACCTTTTTATTGTCTTCATGTGAAGATTAAGTATAATTTAAGGAGATATTTATGGTTGCCAAGTTGACAAGGGCTGGATTTGTGATGTTTAAGTTCATCTGTCAATTTCATTGTGCCACAGGGTGCCCACATTAAACATTATTTCTTACCATGTCTGTGAGGGTGTTTCTGGATGAGACGAGCATTTCAATTGGTGGACTCAGTAAAGCACATCATGGTCTCCATTGCGGGTGGCCTCATCCAATTCACCCAGGGCCTGCGTAGAAGAAAAGGCAGAGAAAGGATGAATTCATGACATTTTCTTCCTGCCTCTTGCTTAAACTAGAAAATTGGTCTTCTCTTTCCCTTGAATTGGGATTTGCACTATTGGTTCCCCTGGTCCTCAGGCCTTCTGATTTGAGCTGGAATGCAGCACTGGCTTTCCTGGGTCTTTAGCTTGCAGGCAGCATATCATAGACCATGATATTTCTCAGCCTCCCTTATCACATGAGCCAATTCCTCAGTTTATATATATATCTATATATAGATATAGATATATATATGAGAGGTATTATATTATATATATAGATATATATGAGAGATATTATATTATATATAGATATATATGATAGATATTATATTATATATAGATATATATGATAGATATTATATGTAATATATTTTATATATAAACTGAGGAATTATATATATTATATATTTATATATAATTATATAAATATATAATATATATAATTAATATAATATTTATATAATTAATTATATATACTATAAATATATAATATATAATTAATAATTAATTAACATAGTTATATATTGTATATACTATGTATTATATATAATATACTATATTATGTATAGTACATATATAATATAATATATATAATATAGTATATTGTATTATATATTATAAAAAATTAATTATAATATAATTTATATATAATTATATAACCATGGGCTGTATATATAATATATATAATATATAAATATATAATATATATTTATATATAATATATAAATATATAATATATATTTATATATATAATATATAAATATATAATAATATAATATATATTTATATATAATATATAAATATATAATATATATTTGTATATAAAATATATAAATATATAATATGTATTATATATAATTTATGTAAATAAATCTATATTTATATATTATATATAAATAAATCTATATAATATATATTTATATATTATATATAAATAAATCTATATAATATATAGTTATATATTATATATAAATAAATCTATATAATATATATTTATATATTATATATAAATAAATCTATATAATATATATTATATATAAATAAATCTATATAATATATATTATATATAAATAAATCTATAATATATATATTATATATAAATAAATCTATATAATATATATTTATATATTATATATAAATAAATCTATATGATATATACTTATATATTATATATAAATAATCTATATGATATATACTTATATATTATATATAAATAATCTATATGATATATACTTATATATTATATATAAATAAATCTATATGATATATATTTATATATTATGTATAAATAAATATATAAAATATATTTATATATTATATATAAATAAATATATAATATATTTATATATTACATATAAATAAATCTATATAATATATATTTATATATTATATATAAATAAATATATAAAATATATTTATATATTATATATAAATAAATATATAATATATTTATATATTATATATAAATAAATATATAATATATTTATATATTATATATAAATAAATCTATATAATATATATTTATATATTATAAATAAATCTATATAATATATATCTATATATTATATATAGATAAATATATATAATAACATATAAATAAATATATATAATATATATTTATATATAATATGTAAATAAATATATATAATATATAGGTATATATAAATATATATTAAATATGTACTATATATTTATTATATTTAACATATATATTTAATATATATATTTGTATAATATGTAATATATATTTAATATATATTTATATTTAATTTATATATTTATATTTATATAAAATATTTATTATGTTATTTAATATATATTTAATAAATATAATATTTAATATATATTCATATTTAATTTATATATAATTAATTATATATAAATATATATAATAATATATATTTATACATAATAATATATAATATATAAATATATAATATATAAATATATGTTATATATAAATAAATATATAATATAATTAATATATAATTATAATATAATATATAATGTATAATATATAATAATATAATAATATAATTAATAATTATAATTAATATATATTATATATTATATATAATTATAGTATATATAAACTGAGGAATTATATTGTACATGTTATATATTATTATATATAATATATATTATATTATATATAGTGTGTGTGTTTTTTGGCGGGTATCCTGTTGGTTCTGCTTCTCTGAAGAACTTGATTGTAGTGCAGTGATCATGGAGACTTGATAGTTTTATATATACATATATGTGTATATATGCATTTGCACACAAACGTATTGCATTTATATTTATGCACTTTTGAAAAATCATTTATTATTCAAATTAGGCAAAGAAAATATGTTAGTACATTTCCCATATAATTGCCATACAATTCAAGGAACAGAACATCAATGGAGGATTTACTTGATGGGTAGTCTTATAAAAAAAAGACTTTTGTCTGTTAACCAAAATTGCACAGTATTGTTCATTAAGTTATCTGCTTAACAGATATATGTCAAGCAATAACCATCTGCCACATAGTGTGGAATGTAGAGAAATCCTAGGACTTATTAATTTAATTGTAGGAGAGTGAAGCATGGTCTCTGATACATACAATGTGTAATATCATAGAAATCATTTCTTAAAAAGGAAATTATTTAACATTATTTGTCAATAAATAGGGTTTTTGTTTTAAGAAAAATTAATCCAAGTTTTTATAAATTCTCAGTTTGTATTGAACACTACTTGATCACACATCTAATTGCTCTTTTGGCTGTTTTTGTTTTTATTCTTGCTTTTGAAATTTTTGTTGCTGAAACTCATTTTGTACTGAAATTAATCGGTGGGAGTTTTGATCTTGTTGGTCCCACCTCCCTTAAATGATTACATCAACAGTCAACAGTTACTCTTATTAAGAATTAATCCTTCAGTCCTATCTTAAATATTACTTATTTCAAGAAATCATCTTGACCATTCTTTCGTTTTTCCCCACATCATCTTAACTTACAGCGTATTTCTTTTTGTGACACACTTTATCGTTTGTTTTAAGCTGCTGCATAATTTCATTGTTAAACTATGACCCCAGCCAACAGAAAAAATGGATTCCCCATGGCCAGCTGAGGTGCTCGAGGTTAAACTGGATCAGGCAGCCATGACTGGATGCGGGAGCAGTCAGGTACTCTACACTCTCAAAAAGATGTTCTAAAAGTGTCACAGCACCTCCCTTTATACAACCAAGCTAAATCAGTTCCTGTTTTCAGTGCTGAAATAGACTGCAGCTGGAAATGCCCCTACTGACCATCAATGGGCAGCCTTGTGCCAACCCACCAACTACCTGAAACCAGCCAATTAAAAAAGACTGGCGATTTGGGGCTTAAAGACTTAAAGATAATCTAATCAAGACTGTGGACCAGAGGCACAGTGGCTCATGCTTATAATCAAGCACTTTGGGAGTCCAAGGTGGGAGAATTGCTTGAGCCCAGGGGCTGGAGACCAGCCTGGGCAACATAGTGAAATCTCATCTCTGCAAAAAAAAAAAAAAAAAAAAAAAAAAAAGAAAGAGGGAGGATCGCTTGAGTCCAAGAGGTCAAGAGGTCAAGAGGTCGAGGCTGCAGTGAGCTGTGATTGTGCCACTGCACTCCAGCCTGGGTGACAGAGCAAGACCCTGCCTCAAAAACAAACAAACAAACAACAACAACAAGAAAACCCACAAAAAATCTCTCTTCCTCTCTCCTCTGATTCCCTGCCCTGCCCTACAGTTTTTGCCCTTCTAATCCCTAGCTCTCCCTAACCCCTCCTTGGAGCACATTTTTGTCTTGTGCAGAAGGCTTTGTCTCCCCAGTCTGAAGATTGCTTATAGAAAATAAAACTCTCTGGCCGGGCACAGTGGCTCACACCTGTAATCCCAGCACTTTGGGAGGCCTAGGCGGGTGGATCAGGAGGTCAGGAGATTGAGATTATCCTGGCCAACATGGTGAAACCCTGTCTCTACTAAAAATACAAAAATTAGCTGGGTGTGGTGGCGAGTGCCTGTAATCCCAGCTACTCAGGAGGCTGAGGCAGAAGAATCGCTTGAACTAGGGAGGCAGAGGTTGCAGTGAACGGAGATTGCACCACTGCACTCTAGCCTGGTGACAAAGTGAGCCTCTGTCCCCCCACAAAAAAAAAAAAAGAAAAAAAGAAAAAAAGAAAAGAAATCTTTCCCTTTTTCTTCTGCAGATCTCATGGTCTTTTGTTAACACCATGTGTTTTTCTCTCCAATAAATTTATAGATTTCTTATTTCAAGTGCCTGGATTTTTTTTTTTTAATATCCCACACCTGCCAAAAGGCAAAACACATAGCAAATGTTCAAAGAGTATTACAGCTTCTAAATGCACAGGGTTAAGATTCCCTTAGTCAACACTGAGGAATATTAACATTTGAAAGCTACAAGGTCTCTTGAGTTGCAAGGACATAAAATGAGAGCTCTAGTGGTTTACCAAACCACATATATTTATTCAGATGTGCTGCATGAAGTTTGGTCTAAAGCTGCCTCTTTGCATATTTTAAAGGTTTCTCTGTATATAGTGAACTCTAACATAACTGGATGTGTAAACAGGCTGTACATAGCCTTGTGCCAATCATCGAGTTTTAGCCAAAGGCGGTCAAATGTTAAAGCCATCTTTAAATACGGCAAATGCCAGGTTATAGTCAGTCTGGCTCTTTCTGAACCTCACTTCTATTTTCTGCATGTCACTTCTGTTTTTCTGTCCTAAATTTTCTTCTACCACATGGTAGCACTAGAGTCTCTGACCCTATTCTGGTTCAGGGGCTGCCTGATTAGCAAATCATTCTTTGCTCCATTAAACTGTTAAATTTAATTTGTCCAAGGTTTTCCTCTTAGCAATGCATTCGTCTAAGATCAACTATTATGTATACGTCGGCATTTGTTATTTTTTTAACTTCTCAGAATTCAATTGAATCTTTAATTATTGATAATATTCAACAGGGAGATAGATTTTGTGATACATAAAAAACTAATATTTTGAATTTATTGTGGGATCTCCTGAAAATGTCTGGACATAAACTTTATTCCAGTAGGTTAAAATATTAAAAAAGAATATTCCCTATGAAACGTAATTTGTTTATACTTTTTCAATTAACTAATATTCTGGTCTCATACAGACATAAATCAATTTCTAAAAACAAAACATTGAAAGTGGTTTGACTTTTAGGTTGTTCCCCCTGGTCCTAGGAAGGAAGAGATAACAGGTCACCAAATTATCTGTTCGCCAGTCAGTCAAAAAAGTAAGGTGCTCCCCCTGGTACTAATTAGGTTAATTCTAAAATGTGAAGGGTGACTTGTGTGCTGGGTTTTTATTTTAATTCTGTTGTAAAATATTCTGAAACTTTGACAGAATTTTTTATTGAGTGGGAGTGAGTAATTTCACTGAGTCTGTGCCCATTTTGAATGCATGAGGTGTTTAAGTTATAAAAATTGCAATCAGTGAGTTATCAATTAGTACGCTTTTAAGAAGTGAAATAACATAAAAATGGATATTTTATGAATTCAGCACATAAAAAAAAAGTGTACACCTGACCTGAATTCCAACTAGAAAGATCTGATTAATTTGTTTTTATAATCTTTTTGTCATTAGAGCTGATAGTTTGCAATTTTCCTGTGGTTTCAAGTACTGTAGTTATTGGATTATGGTCTTGTGCATCAGAAAACCTGGGCTGTTATCATGAGAGCAGTGGGCAATATTCTCTATACCTTTCCTATCAACTCCTGTCCAGGGCCACCCACAGGCTCCTCAAATGGCAAGCCGCAAATGCCAGCACTCTGTTACATGGAGCTACCACATCTAAGCATTGCCTCTGAGTCTTTTCTATATCCACTGACTACTCATCAGTTTGATTTCCCTTGACTCTTTGTCCTAGGTAGAGACATAAAAATACGTCTTACCCTGTACCCACTCCTTTGTGTATAATAGCTACATATCTTGGATGCACTAGAGAATGATCAACCTCAACAGAGCTTGGAGGAGTCTTACTCTTTAGTCAGAAGTATTTATGTCACTCTAAAAAAATGCCTATGACAATCTATTCTTTAGGAGACTCAAATCTCTGTCAATTTACTTTTTTGACTGATCAGTGAACAGATATTTGGTAAACTATTATCTCTTCCTTCTTTCCTAGTTTACAAACCTAAATCACCTACTGATTTTTTTGTATTTTAACTAAAGCATATCTAGGATGTTTTATATGAAAGCAGTAGTGCTTTTATCACCTTATTTAAATGCAGTGAACTGGTAGAGAATAAACTACACAAACTCCAAAATCTATGAATTAAGATCACTAGTATACATCCTATGTTTAGGCAGCCAGAATACCCACTGTAATTTGTACATCTTAATATCTTTGGGAACATATCATGCGTAGCCCTCTCCACTCAATATTGGCTAAAATCCTCAATTTGACTAATCTTTGTGTTTATTCAACATTGTAACATATTTAGCCAAAATTGAAAACATAGGATTTTGCTTCTCCTTTTACTCTTTAACAACTATGACCAATAAATGATACCAAATACAGTCACATGTCACTTAACAACGGGGATGAGTTATGAGAAATGCGTCACTGGGCAGTTTTGTTGTGGGAACTTCATAGTGTGTACTTAGACAAACCTAGACATTACAGCCTGCCACACACCTGGACTATATGGTATAGCCTGTTTCTGCTAGGCTACAATCCTGTATAGCATGTTACTGAGCTGAATACTGCAGAAAATTTGAACAAGATGGTAAGCATTGGTGTATCTAAATGTAGAAAAGATATAGTAAAGATACTATATGAAAGATAAAAATAGTAGACCTGTATAGGGCAGCTTCTTTATAGTCTTTTGAAACACCAACGTACATGAGGTCTGTTTATCAAGATGTTGCGGCCAGGTGCGGTGGCTCACGCTTGTAATCCCAGCACTTTGGGAGGCCGAGGCGGGCGGATCACGAGGTCAGGAGATCGAGACCATGGTGAAACCCCATCTCTACTAAAAATACAAAAAAATTAGCCAGGTGTAGTGGCGGGCACCTGTAGTCCCAGCTACTCGGAGAGGCTGAGGCAGGAGAACGGCGTGAACCCGGGAGGCGGAGCTTGCAGTGAGCCGAGATGGCGCCACTGCACTCCAGCCTGGGCCACAGAGCGAGACTACGTCTCAAAAAAAAAAAAAAAACAAAAAAAAATAGATGTTGCTCTGTGACACATGACTGTTTATCGAGTAACCATCATGCATTAAGAACTGTTTTAGATGCAATGAGAATCCACCCAGATCCCCTTCTTCCAGGTGCCGTGAGCATTGGGTAGTAAAAACTCACTGCCCACATTCTCAAGAGACTTGGGCTGGGAGGTTGCAGACTCTGCTCTTCTATTGCTCTTGGACCAGGTAGCCAATCTAAGCCTATGATGTACTGATAAGGCTGTTAAAAAAAAAAAAAAAAAATACAAGAAAGCAAGCCTTTCTCCCTCGCCCAGAGGTACAGAGGTGGGTTGGGAGGGGCAGTTAATTCTGTGAGGATAATCTGTGCTCCAGAGCTGCCTATGGTTCAGGGGAAGGCTACACTTTGCCTGGGACCTGAGCTCGCACCTTTACTCTACCCCTTCATGCAGCTGACCTTCCTCACCATCTCACAGATTTTCCCTGAAGAAAGTGCACTTAATAAACCATGTGCTCCTGAGTCATTGTTTCTGACTCTGTTCCTAGGGATCCACACCTGAAGGAGAAACTAGAATGCAAAAAGTAAACGGTGCCCATGACAGTAACTCATCGTAGCTCTCCCCTGCTTTTACGGATGAAGGTGATTGTGTGTGTGGGGAAGCGGGCTCTGGAGCGGAAACCGGGGTTTGAATCTGGACTCTGCCACTCACTGGGTGTATACATCAGCAAATGACTGAAGTCCACATGCCTCAGTTTCTTCCGTTGTAAAATGGGGGTAAAATAGTGTAATTATTCTGTGGAAGTTACATGTATTACTGTATGTTAGAATGTGATTAGAATAGTACTTGGCACAGAAAATGCTATGTGTTACTTGACATCGTGGTTATGTTAATAAGGCCTGAGAGAAGTTAATTAAATGGCCTCAGGTTACATAGATAGTGAGTAGGAAATTTTTTTCTCAAACTACATTAAGCTTCCTTTCAGATCCTTTTCTTTCCATTCACTGCTATATTTAAGAATGGAAGCTTTCTTCAGATTATTTCCTTTCTGTTTGTCTTGCTTATTCATATTTGCCTTCAAATCTCTCCAGTTAGGATCATACATTCCACTGGAAGTAAACTGTTTCTAGTACAACTATAGCAAAACATCCACCCTCTTTGGAAACCTGACCCATACCTGGAGCAGATTATATGAAGTTACAAAGCTCAGGCTTTAGGGAGCATTGCAGGAACCCTTCCTGGGAAAGCCTTGGAGTTCTCCTATTCATAATTTTGGATGATTATTCTTAAAGAGTCCACTCCCCCATTATATAAGCTTCAGCAGTCACAAAACCTGTGTACACACCTGGTAGACAATATTATTACAGAAGAGGCTATTGAAGGTTGGTTTTTGTCATGCAGTTATTGATTTACTACTGCTTAATATCATCCACTCATTGCAGGAAACTCACCCATTGTTATGTCAGGTGCCTGCCCCCTCTGAAGCTCTTGCTGTATTTCTGTCTGTATTTCACTGATTTTTAAAAAGCTGCAACCATTTATTTATTGGTGGCTTACTAGCTGTGTGTCAGAGTGTGCTGGACACCAGAAGATATGATAATGATAATAAGTCATCTCGAAGTGTGGAGGAACACAAATAAAGATGACAATGGTGAGATCTATTTAACAATAAAGTTATTTTCAGGAAACAGTGAGAGCATGGGGGGAAGTCTGTGTAAATCATTTGGATACAGGAAAGGATGTATAGAAGTGGAGGGTGCACACCGAGGAAGCTTGAGTTGGTTGAAAATGAGAGAACATTTTGTAACGATCAAATTGGGATAATTGAGGGGGCATTCATCACCTCAAGCATTTTAATTTCCTTGTGTTAGGAACATTTCAACTCCACTGTTTTAGTTATTCTGAAATCTACAATAAATTATGTTTGTGCTACAGAACACTAGATCTAATTCCGTTGAACTGCTTTTTGTACCCATTAACCATCCCCACTTTATTCCTGCTTCCCACTGCCCTTAATGTTTTGTTTACATAATTGTGAAAATAATCAAGCTGAGGACCAGAAATGCCCTGTTGACTATTTAAGTGATTGTTCCATATTTATGAATTAAAATAAATTAATCATACTTGAATTATTTTTAAAATAATACAATAGAAATTCCCCCATAAAAGGAAATGTCTGTTCTAATATTCTACTAGAGGACATGATTGATATTTATATATCAGCTGCATAGATAATCTATGCAATTCAAATCTATAGGTTCATAATCTATGCAGCTTTGGAACCATTCAAGAGGGTAAAACTCACAATTAGTTTTTTCTTTTTTTTTTTTTTGAGATGAAGTCTTGCTCTGTTGCCCAGGCTGGAGAGCAACGGTGGGATCTCAGCTCACTGAAACCTCTGCCTCCTGGGTTCAAGTGATCCTCCTGCCTTAGCCTCCCAAGTAGCTGGGATTACAGGTGCCTGCCGCTGCGCCCGTGTAAGTTTTGTATGTTTAGTAGAGAAGGAGTTTCGCCATTTTGGCCAGGCTGGTCTCGAACTCCTGACCTCAGTTGATCTGCCCTCGGCCTCCCAAAGTGCTGGGATTATAGGCGTGAGCCACTGTGCCCGGCCAATTAGTTTTTATTCTTAACACAGTAACGTTGTAATGCGCTTAGCAAATAAGTGCTAAGTTACAGTAATAATGTAACAAGAAGTTGAATTTATTTTAAAAGTGAAATACCAAAACGGGATAGTTCCCTTGACCCTTTTGTAGGACTCCTGAAGGGGTTAGCTCATTTACTCAGCTCGCATCTCTCAACCCCTTGTGGGAAGGGGACTACTCAGGTGATTGGGTGCAGAGGCCAGGACAAGTTCTTCTGGGCAACCAGCAGAAGCAGAACTCTGTGTGGGCCCATGGCAGCATCTAGGGGTTGCCCACGACCCTCAGAGCCCCAGAGGGCATGCGTTACAGTGTGTTCTTTTAGCTTTGCCATCCATAGATGGCTTAAGTGCTAAACAGCTCTGTGGAGGGCCAGTGTGGCAGTTTCTTGCACCTGCACCTGGGTCCTTGTGTGTTGTCCAGGAAGAATCAGGTTATGTGTATGAATTGAAGGGTGGTGAATGTGGAGGATTTTATTGAGTGGTGGAAGTGGCTCTCAGTGGGGTGGGGAGCTGGAAAGGAGATGGAGTGGAAAGGTGGTCTTCCCTTGGAGTTCAGCTGTCCCCGGCCAAACTCTTCCCGAGGTCCCACCATCAAGCCACCCCTCTGTAGTCAAGGTGATTCTCTTTGACTTCTGGCTGTTCTTCTCTCTTTTTCTGCTGCTGTGCCACTCTGCCACTCTTCCAGTGGAGCCTGGGGTTTTTATGGGTACAGGATGGGGGGTGGGGCAGGTCAGGGTGATTTTGAAAAAGGCAACATTTGGGCAGGAAAACAGGAATGCATGTTCTCACTTTAGGTCACGGGTCCAGGTTTGAGGGTGTGGCCCTCGCCAGGGATAGCCCTCTTCTACCCAATATTTCCCTGTCTCCTGTCCGTGTCAATACCATTTTTAATACACACACATGTGTGTATCTAGTCTATTTAGATCTGCTACATAATAACTAGAAGTAAATATTCTCCTCCTAAACTACATATATTAGTTTTATCTTTTCATGAAATGCATAAAATGAAAGGATACTGCCACTTTCTCTTTAAATAAATCATATTTTTCATACTTTATTCTCTATTATTTTTGATGACTTTTATTTTATAGCATGCTGCTATTAACTTCCTTCTCCCAAGTCTTCACCAGTTGCAAATTCTTATGTTTTACATGATGGGACACATGTAATAGGAGCATAATGAATGCAGTTAAATGCTGAACAATAGAAGAAGCATAGTCATATATATATGTGTGTGTGTGTGTGTGTGTATGTGTATTTCATATATATTCTCCCACTGATATGTATTACACATATTTACATTTATTTATTGTGTTTCATCTGAGAATACACTAGACACCATTTTCTTTCCATTAAGAAATTAGAAATAATTACATGAATTATAGAATTACACTTGGACTGGTGAGAAGACTTCAAGGAATCAAAGAGATCGGCCTTGGAGTAAATTTAATAATACTTTCCAGTCCCTGATAATACATCACTCATTCATAGATACATCACTTAGCTATGTTGAAGTAAACAATTTTTTTTTAATACTCAGATTAGAAAAAGCAACTGGCATTGACCTTCAAAGTAGAAATCTGAAGAAACAGGGCTGGAGGAATTCACAGTAATTTGAGCCTTGTCCCTCTTCAAGCTCCAGAAAGAAATATACTGTGTTTAATTGAAGTAGAAAAGGAATATCAAGCTTTGTTTGATCAAGACATATAGTATTTATGTCCTGGGTAATTTCAGACAATGGACTAGTTTACAAAAAGTAGGTACAAGACAGAGAGATTGAATTTGTTCATTATTCTTATTTTGTTGTTCAGGGGATGTTAGTTATAACTTCTTAAATGTGATTTAGGCTGAATTGGGAATTTCTTCCATGTATCTATGCTAAGATCCTTTTGTATTTTTGACAAAAAAATTTATAGGAAGGATTTTAAAATATATTTACAGTAGATATCATATCTATTGAGTGAAACATCACCAAACTAATGCTTTTTTAATATTATGCTTGAGAGTACATTGTTGCCTCTTTGTGTAAATATGACATCCAAAAGAGCGAGTTATACATCTGTTTTATTCCCTGTAATAAAGGTGATTTCTGGGAATTGTTTGCTGAATAAATCCACAATAAGATGTGCATCATTTTTATTGATGACATGGGAGATGTCATTTATAAAGCTCAGGTACATCATTTTCTTATTTGGAAAATATAAACCTGTTTGACTCATGGGAAAAAAAACAAGAAAGACACAGACTCTTATCAGAGATTTATATAGAATTGGAAATAGATTTTAAAATGATCATTTGAAATAGATTTTAAAATGATTGCAAAAATTGGTTTTAAAAAAAGTAGTGTGTGTGTTTTTTGTTTTTTTTTTTTTGAGCCAGAGTCTCTCTCTGTCACTCTGGCTGCAGTGCAGTGCAGTGGTGGAATCCCAGCTCACTGCAACCTCTGCCTCCCGGAGTTCCAGTGATTCTCCTGCCTCAGCCTCCTGAGTAGCTGAGATTACAGGCATGTGCCACCATGCCCAGCCAATTTTTGTATTTTTGGTAGAGGTGGGGTTTCACCATGTTGGTCAGGCTGCTCTCAAACTCCTGACCTTGTGATCTGCCCGCCTCGGCCTCCCAAAGTGTTGAGATTACAGGTATGAGCCACCGTGCCCAGCCTAAAAAATCTTTAACTGTATCTATCTAAAAGATAAATATCTAGATCTTTTCAACGCAGAGAGTAACTCCATCAGCCCAATTAAGATACCAGAGCCAGAATCCTATCTAGTTATATAGAAGTCTGTGAAACAAAATTAATACTTGTCTGCCAGTGCCTCACTTGTGTGCCCCATGCTTTAAAAACAAATGATCTTGAAGTCACAAATTGGTGATCAAAAAATATTATCATGTTTTACATTTCTGAAAGCTAATATCTTAAGTTTAAAAACATAACTTTAAAGCGTAGTGTGGTGGTGAAAACTTTTCCCTCAGGTAGTGCGACTTTCTACACATCCCGGTGAGATTAATACTCAATGTATCACAATAAATTAATAATTTAGTGGTAAATTTCCGAAGCAAGTTCAAGAGTGTTACTATCCAGTTGACAAATATTAGCTTTCCACTTTTCCCTAAATATCAATTTTATCTAAAAACTAATGCAGGTATGATGATGGAAATGTGGATTTGATTTTACAGTAAGTGTGACCAAAATCTTCTAGTTGTAAGAGTCAGATAATTTAAAAAAAAAAACTAAAATAAGTAACAGGGCTCCCTTGGCAACCACCACATTATTTACTTCTCAATCTTGTTACTTTTTAAATAGGGTTCCTACCTTTAAGATAAAATATAAGTAATGTACTAGATCACCTCCATCATCACTTGTAGTATCTCCTCAATGCCCTAAGATATAAAAAAATTTACTTATTTATTTTTTTAGTTTGCTTAGCTAGGTAATGTAGTCCTGAGACTGGAAAAATATTTTCTGATATTTATATGAGTTCCAGAGGGTTGGAAATTTGGAAATTCTTATATACAGTCTATTTACTGTTGGGTACTATTCATTTATTTAAAGATAAAACCAGAATTCATTCTGATTCATTCATTTAATGAAAAATGATATTGAATAATCTCTTATAATTTTATTTTCATTTTTTAAATTGTTCTTTTCTTAAATTCACCAAGGTTCGCTTTCTAGAATCGTTAGTCTTAGCCACTTAAATCAGTGAGCCACAGATTCTCAGTGCCCAAAGATTTCTTAAAGCATGATTAACTATTTTATTCTGTTAAAGTGTTAATTTTTTAGATTGTAATCTAATGGTATAAAAATTGGGTTTTTGTTGGATAATAAGACATTTGTCTAAGGAAATATTTTCTTAATGCTGGTAATAGGTCCAGATGCTATTTTTTAAATTTAGTACACTTTTTTAGAGAACACACACATTAAATTGTTTAAAGGAAATGCTGAATTCAAATAGTCAATACATTTTTGGTTGTTCTCTATAAACCAAACCCTGTGCTTACCAATTTAAAATTCTAGTGCTTTAATTTATATTTGCAATATAATATTCAATTTATATTGAATTTATTTAGTCAATAAATTATTAAATGTAGGGATATAATACTTAAAAGTTTAGCAAAACTAGGTACCATAGCAATAGGAAACTTTACTACCATTTTCCAAATATTCATAATTATATTGCATATTTATTTTTACATAACTTTCATTAAAAAATGTATTTCATGTAATTTCATGTATTATTTGGCAAAACTAGATCAAGAAAAAAGAGTTAATTCCTAACCTCATATTACAATAAAAGTGACATGGTTAATGTTCTGTATTTTAAGAAGATTTCAACAGTTGTAAAATTTGGAAGGAAGTGTCCGTTTTCAATTAAAGTGTAATCAAGATTCACAAAGGCACTCATAAATAATTCTTAGTAGCAAAGGCAAGATTGACACGTTTGTGAACAGGTGTTTTATTTGATTACACACATTAGTTAGGTCAAAAACATTCCAAGCTTCTTTGGCAGTTTTGAGAATTCACAATGTGCTTGGTGCTAAAAAAAACTAATTCTGACTTCAAAGCCTCTTATCTGGGATGACACTGTATCCCCAAGTAGAATATTGCCCTGCTCCATGAGGATCGGTTTCGAGTTGAGTTTGTTTGTTTCTCCTGGTCTGGTCCCATATCCATCTGAGATATTCCTTGGCATCTACAGGCTGTAACTGATGGTCTTTTGTTCAACTTCTACACTCTGGATTATTATCCTAATGTTTAAATTCAATTACACTTGATTGCTATATATAAAAATAGTTAGCAAAATATAAAACATATGAAGGTATTCATTGTATAGAAGAAATATTATTGTGTTAGATAGTATTTATTACATTTTTATGATTACACTATATCATTAGGTATGACAGAATCCAGCCTTATTTTAAATTGTGGCTTCCGAATGTAATAAAAATTTGGTTTGTGAGTAGTTCTCACTAAGGAATTTAACTCTGCTATTTGTAGCTGGTTTTACTTTTGCTATGTCTTGCTTCTACTTTCTGCAGTCATTTAAAGTGAAATATTACTGGGTCTATTTCTCTGGGGGAATAGCTGTCAACTGGCAGACAGCCAGAAACTAACAATTGTTGAAAAGCCTACTACGTGCTAGGTATTTTGTTATGTCATTTCATTATTAATGTGACTTGCAGAGAAAGACACTCCTAGTACTTGTTATAGATGAAAAACAAACCAACAACAACAACGAAAAACAGAAGCTCAATGACACTGAGGAACTTAACCCATGTCACCAAATCAAGCATTTAAGAAGTCAGGATTTGAGTTTCTCTTTGCCCGATCCTACAGAGCACAGTGTTTCCATAATACTCTCCTAAGTAACCTTATATGCCTGGTTATCCTGACATTCCCCCTATAGCAGGCAGGCACTGACTTGTCTATGGATAAATAAGATTGTGAATTGTTCAGGATAAGCCTGTTAATATAATCCTACCAAAAATGGCTTGCATTTGAAGGCATTGCTTATATGTTTTATACTTGTTTTGACTTTTCATATCTTCATTGAATTTATTTATATGTAGAGCTTCCCTTAAAAAGAAATATTTTCAAAAAATAAGCAAAAAATCTATTTAAAATGTAATTTTAAAGAGGAAAACAGTAAAGAAAAAAACTCAACATATGTTCAGTGATTGAAGTTAAATTTGATCTGCCTATAAAATTGTTTTATGAACAATTAATTATTATTGCATACACTGTAGTAAGTAGATTATGAGCATTAACTCCATTTGATCATTGCAAAAGCATATATGTTAGATATCATTACGTTTGTTTCATTGATGAGCAAACTGAGCCACAGGGCAAACTGAGGCAATTTATTCAAGGTAGCACTTCTGCTATCGACGGAATGGGGTTTTAAACCAAACAGTCTAGCTTCAGAGCCTATGATCCTTCTAATTATTGTTATTAATGGCTTATACTTGAGAACTTACTTTGTGCCAAATATTGTTTTAAGCATCTTTCTATTTCATAAAATTCTTGCAGCTATGCCACAAATACGTACTGTTTTTATTTCCAGTTTCAAGGTGAGGAGACCAAACCTTACACAAAGGAAATCATCTAATAGGGGTAACACAGACTGCCGGTCGCAGAGCTCAGATGAAAATCCAAAACTATTTGACTCTGCTTTTAAGGAATTTGATATAATGAAGTTGCCAACTTGGACTAAACACCATTATTATTCTTTATCTGTTCAGATTTCTTTCTGACAAACTTTCAGATCCATTTACTATTTTTCTCAGTATTTTGCTGAGGCCTTTATCTATCTTGTCTTTTTTTGTTTGTCTGTTTTTACTTTGCTGGGTGATTTTTTTCTACACAAAAATGATGCCAACTTAAAGAGTTCACATTTGAATCTGAAATATACTTGGGCTTTCCAACTGCTTTCTGCACATCTCTATTTGAATTTCACAAAGACAGCTCAAAGTCTGACATCTAACTCATAATCGGGCCTTCCTCTCTTAACTTACCCTTCCTCCTGTTTTCCCTTTCTTAGAGAATGGTACTATTCTCCATCCAACTGACCCAACAGAAACACTGGCATCACGTTTGGCTCTCCTCTAGCCCCTTAGTTCACTTGAACACTGAAGCTTATTAAATTTACCTCTTATTCATTATATTGCTTTTAAGATAAAACCTAGACATTTTCGTGCAGTTAATATGGCCCATTTAAATCAACCCTTTTGTCCTTCCAGCTTTATGTTCACCATTGCCAGTGGCTGGAACTAGGGTGAGACAAGTGAAGTGCTGTCTTCTGGTGCAAAACTTAAGGGATCACAAAACACTTATCTATCAAGATAAAGCAGATGTTAATGCAATGGTTTGGAAATTAAAAAGCAATGCCCAAATAATCCTTAATGAACAAATATCAAATTTAAAAAAAAATGGCAAAATCTAACCAGGTCAGGATTAGGGTAAAGTGGTAGATTATTTGAGAAAACAAACAAACAAAAAACAATTTAAAAATGCATATCAATTTCATGGAAATTCACATTCTGTTATTTATTTAGATGGCTTTGCTATTGTGATGCTAGAGACACAAATAAGGTAATTAATAACTTAGTTACTTGAGAAATACAGGGTATATATATATTCTTTTAAACTTGAGGAAAGAAAATAATATTTGACTGAAAAATTGGCTTTATTTCATAATCCTCTATGGTAAGTGACAGAAAATATCAAGCTCTCTAAGCTTCAAATTCCTCATCTCTAAAATAAACTGTAACATAAGCCATTGATTTCAAAATAATGTTTGCCTAATGCTTACTATGTATCTGCAAATGTTTTAACTCCTTTGCAATCAATAACTTGTTTTATCCTCAATGACTTCATTTTACAGATAGAAAAACTGAGGTTTAGAGAGGTCAATGCATTCTCTAGGCCAGGTGCAGTGTTGAACGCTTATAATCTCAGTATTTTGGGAGGCCAAGGCAGGTGGATCGCTTGAGCCCAGGATTTTGAAACCAACCTGGGCAGCATGATGGAATCCTGTAGTTTACAAAAAATGCAAAAATTTAGCTGAGTGTGGTGGTGCCTGCCTGTAGTTCTAGGTACTCAGAAGGCTGAGTGGGAAGTTCTCCTGAGCCAGGGAAGTTGAGGCTGCAGTGAGCCATGATCCTGCCACTGCACACTCTAGCCTGGGCAAGAGAGTGAGAACTTGTCTTGGAAAAAAAAAAAAAAAAAAATGTCTCTAAAGTTCAAATTTACTTAAAATTGATAATATATTTGCCATCCAAATTCTCTCAGCTAGTTAATGCCAGAGCTAGAATGTGAACCTAAGAAATCGGGCTCCAAAATGCAAGGCCTGAACAGGCACACAGAACTGCTTCTCATGGATCTATGGTGATCAGATGAGGGCATGTACCAAAGTTCTATCCTCTTGTTACCTTCTTTAGTTCTCCTACAAATAGTATTTAGGCTACTGTATTTTATTTGCAGTATTACTTCACTTCTCTACTGATCAGATAACCTACTCACTTAAATGCAATCTTCCTATTTAATTGTTTACAGGTAAATGTAATTAATATTATTCATATTTAAATTTAAGAATAAATTTGTATTTTATTTATTCAAATACTCTCTGTGATACATGTTATTCAATAAATACATAAGATGAAAAAGAGTCATCAGCCAGGCTCGGTGGCTCAGGCCTGTAATCCCAGCACTCTGGGAGGCCAAGGCGGGTGGATCACCTGAGGTCGGGAGTTCGTGACCAGCTTGACCAACATGGAGAAACCCCGTCTCTACTAAACATACAAAATTAGCTGGGCATGGTGACACATGCCTGTAATCCCAGCTACTCGGGAGACTGAGGCAGGAGAATTGCTTGAACCCGGGAGATGGAGGTTGCCGTGAGCCAAGATTGCGCCATTGCACTCCAGCCTGGGCAACGAGAGTGAAGCTCAGTCTCAAAAAAAAAAAAAAAAAGAGTAATCAATCTTTGATCCTAAATTTATATACAAAGTAGACTGTTGTTTAAATTTTATATCTCTTTTGAGAAGGTTATATGATACATTTTCTGAAAGGATTTATACCAGTCAGTTAATTGCAGATATATCTGACTGATGATGTAATGGGCAGCTTTTGTTGCTTTTCACATTTTCTTTTTCTATCATTTTGATTTTTAACTAGTAAACATGCTACTTCTATAATAATATGATAAATGATATACTGTATTTAAATTTTGAATTCATTATTCTTACACTAGAATATTCTTAAAAAGGACTGTCAAATAACTCATGTAAAGAAGACATTGCCCGAAATATGTGTTATTTGCTGAACAAGTTTTATAAATAACTTCAGATGTAGTATTTATCCAAAGAATATTGTCTTTTATCACAGATTAAATATTCAGAGAGAAACAAATAATATAACTAAAAATACCTTGTTCTAATATATTGAATTATTTTATATTTACTATTATCCACTGAACTTGCTTTATTTTCACTGATTTAAAAAATATTGTTTCTTATAAATAGTAAATTTAATTTCCCTCCTAATGAACATATTTTGTTATTTCATCTTCCTTTCTTACCCTTCTCAAATCACAGTCTACATGTAAATAAATCTTTTTTGAACTCTTTCGTAAAAGGCATACCACTGTTATAACTTCTCCCCCTACCCCTGCCCAGAGAGTTAACAGATGGTTGAGAACACATTGGGGAAAGAATTCTAACTTGAAGAATGACCCCACTGTTAAATACGGTGTTCCTTAGCTTAAAATATGTATGTGTATTTAATTTTTTTTCAGTCAATGTTGGACTTTGTAAAGATAACAAAACTCAGAATAATCCAGCTTTGAGTGCTTCGTCAAGCTCAGTAGTTTGTGACCTTCCATTTCTGCCTCATTTTCCAGAAAATGTTCCTAGTATGTTTCAACAGTGTTTCGATACCCAATATCCCATTCTCAAATGAGACAAACATTTTCAGATGATGGAAATATCATCTACTAGAAGGATAAAAACCAACACCTTAAAATCACTTTTAAATGCAACTGTATCCTTTCCCCCCAACAGCCATGGGTCTGAGATAAAGGATCTTGCAGACTATTAAGTTTCATGTCTTTTCTCTGATTCAGCACAAATTCCTCAGCACAGGTGTTTCTGTAATTATGATACATTGGGAAATTCTCTGTGTTCAATGGCCCTCAGACTCACACTTCCACCTCATCAGTCACATGTCAGCCTAACTCCACCCTGTGCCCTAAATTGCTGGTGTCATTAAGAAGCTGCAAACTTCAGATGGCAGATTTGCAGCTGTGATGTATAATACAGAACATTTCATGAAAAATGTATGAGTAGAGATTTTTTTCTAATATTTCCTCTGTAGTGATCTGCCAGAACCATAACCATCTAGACATGTTTATTATACAGATTTTTTTAAAAGAGGCTTTCATTGCTCTTTGCGATGTGATGTTCCCTTGTTATTTCATAAACACTCCATTGATATTCTTTCTGCAACAAAGTGCTCTAACCTCAGGAACACAGCTGCTTCTTTCCAATGAAATCTGTATTTTCAATCACAGAGACAGCTTCACCTTGATTTAACTGTAGTCTTTGGTATACTTTCTGATTTGCTAATCAAAACCAAGTAGTATATATTTGGTTAAGTGATTGATATTCTGTAACAAATATTGGAAGCATAGGTAACCAGACAATTCTTATTTATTTATTTATTTTGAGACGGAGTCTCCCTCTGTCGCCCTGGCTGGAGTGCAGCGGCGCGATCTCGGCTCACTGCAAGCTCCGCCTCCCGGGTTCACGCCATTCTCCTGCCTCAGCCTCTCCGAGTAGCTGGGACTACAGGCGCCCGCCACCAAGCCCGGCTAATTTTTTTTTTTGTATTTTTAGTAGAGACGGGGTTTCATCGTGGTCTCGATCTCCTGACCTCGTGATCTGCCCGCCTCGGCCTCCCAAAGTGCTGAGATTACAAGCCTGAGCCACCGCACCCGGCCTCAGACAATTCTTAAAACATATGTTAGTGAAGAATATGACAGTACTTGAGTCACTGGACTCCATAATGAAATAACAAATATATACGAAATATTTAGCTTTCCTGGCTCTTTTCTCTGAAGTCCAAAAGCGTTTAGAGACTTTTTAGCCCTTGATGATTAACTTATACTATCTTGTTTTACTATTTATTCTTTCATACATATTTACAAGCTCATCACTTGTATTCTAATCTTTTTGGGGGAAGTAAACAAGCATATTATTTATGCCCCTTATGCTTTGCAAATACTATGGTAAGTACTAAAATGTTTCCTCCCTCCCTCCCTTCCTTCTTTCTTTCCTTTCTTTTCTTTCATCTTTCATATATGAATTTATTAACTACCTCTTCAGAACCCCAGTGAGCCAGGCACTGTGCACAGGGTAATTATCCTAATAATACAATGGTTTGAGAAGCTTTGTAACTCTATGTCACCTCTGTATTTACTGTGGACATCTGAGATTACTACGCAGATCCAAACATATTTGCAATCCCTGAAAAGAGAGTACACATACACACAGTAGACAACTCCAATATGTCATAAAAGCTCACCACTGATACTTATCAAAAATATGTCCATTAAGTGAGAAAATATATTTCAAGTTATACACAACCGGCAGCTAACTGCATAAGTAGTAATAAGCAACGTTTATTTTTGTTTCTTTTTATTTAGATTTTTCTTTTTTGGAACAGAAGCACATAATCTATGAGTAGCTTTGATGGTGAGAATCAAGAGTAAATATCACACACAGAAAAATACAAATGCTTTATTTAAGGCAGATTCAAATCTATTCTAATTCACCTCCTATAGCAGACAGCATCATGACTTTCACACACGATTTTAAGAAAAGTCTAACCGGTTCAGAAGAGTAATACTTAAGTGGTCAATTGAGCCATATTTTGCTTGACTAGGCACAGCAAACAAATAAGCAAACAAACAACAACAAAAAAGAACATAATTTACAAGAAAAAGTAATGTCTAGTGCTCTTATTTTTTAAATACTGACTTTTTAGATAAAAATTTTGATAAAATTAGAGTCAGAGAAGTGACATCTTAGCATATACGATGGATATTATAAAATAAGATTTTGGCAATGATTATAGCATATTGATTCATTGTGAAAGAGTTATAAAAAGGACTCTGTTTATGGATATCTTGCCTTATTGCAGTCAACATTTGGATGGAAATATGTTAAATCACGTTTTTCATGTGCCTGAATTCAATCATAATTGATGCATAGAATCGCTTTTGCTGAATGTCACCATCAGTTTAAATAACAATATAATATAAAAAGAGTGAAGAATGCTGGAGCTGTTTTATTTTGATTTCTGTTCCTGGGGCTCCTATTTCTTGGGCTTGTAGTATGCTCCAAGCCTTGTGCTGAGTGCTTTTCATGCCTTGCCATCTTGAATCCTTTAATAAATCTATGAGATGGAACTTTTATCCCAATTTTACGTGGAATCTCACCAAAATTGACAGAGTTGTTTATTTTACCACACAATTTTCTTTACTGGCAAACTTGTGAGAAATTCTTCCATGGCCATAGTACCAGCAATAGGTATATTTGTCTTAGGAACTGGTGTGTTGTTAATTATTAGCTATTTGTGTGAGAGGTTCAGTGTTTGTTTCATAGTTGTTAAAATGAGTGGAGCCAACACTGGAACAGTGTACCTATTATTTCAGAATTCCTATTTATTTTCATTTCATGTGAATATTCAGTCTCCATTTCAGCAAGTTCTTAAACTTACTTTTCTTCATTATTTTTACTTTAAGCTAGCTTTAAGGTATAAAACAGTGTAACAAGGTAAACAAATGCATCTTATCATATTTCATAAGGAAATGTATGAATATCAGATTTCTTTAGTGGCCCAAGTGGCCTTTTCTACTGTCTGGAAGGAGACTCCATTTAAAGTCATCATCTAAGTATTGTGATTTAAATTATCTTCACTTCATCTATGGTATGGTGAGTCAGCGTTTTCCCTTCCTGGGTCTGATCACTCCCTGAGTAGGTAAGAGAAAGAAATATCTGTCTTTATAGCAGCATGATTTATAGACCTTTGGGTATATACCCAGTAATGGGATGGCTGGGTCAAATGGTATTTATAGTTCTAGATCCCTGAGGAATCGCCACACTGACTTCCACAATGGTTGAACTAGTTTACAGTCCCACCAGCAGTGTAGAAGTGTTCCTATTTCTCCACATCCTCTCCAGCACCTGTTGTTTCCTGCTTTTTTAATGATGGCCATTCTAACTGGTGTGAGATGGTATCTCACTGTGGTTTTGATTTGCATTTCTCTGATGGCCAGTGATGATGAGCATTTCTTCATGTGTTTTTTGGCTGCATAAATGTCTTCTTTTGAGAAGTGTCTGTTCATGTCCTTTGCCCACTTTTTGATGGGGTTGTTTGTTTTTTTCTTGTAAATTTGCATGTTTATTGCAGCACTATTCACAATAGCAAAGAGTTGGAACCAACCCAAATGTCCAACAACGATAGACTGGATTAAGAAAATGTGGCACATATACACCATGGAATACTATGCAGCCATAAAAAATGATGAGTTCCTGTCCTTTGTAGGGACATGGATGAAACTGGAAAACATCATTCTCAGTAAACTATCGCAAGGACAAAAAACCAAACACCGCATGTTCTCACTCATAGGTGGGAATTGAACAATGAGAACTCATGGACACAGGAAGGGGAACATCACATTCCAGGGACTGTTGTGGGGTGGGGGGAGGGGGGAGGGACAGCATTAGGAGATATACCTAATGCTAAATGACGAGTTAATGGGTGCAGGAAATCAACATGGCACATGGATACATATGTAACAAACCTGCACATTGTGCACATGTACCCTAAAACCTAAAGTATAATAAAAAAAAAAAAAAAAAAAAAGAAATATCTAAAAGGCCTAGGAGTGTAGCAAACTATATAGTCTCTAAAATAGCAACTTCTTTGTACCTTGGGGACCACTGCTATGAAAAACAGCCTTAGAGGAAAAATGAGTTATTGTACTTTTACCTTAATCCACATCTTATTTTTGCTGAATTTGTCTTGACCCTTACTCTCCTGCATCCTAGCTGTATGATCTTGCTCAAGTTATTTCACCATTCTATGCCTCAGATTTCTCTCTGGACAATGCGGAATAGTAGTACCTCATCACAGAGCTGCTGTGAGGATTAACAGGAGAAATCCCATGTAATGTACCTAGAATATAGAAACCACTCACTAAACATAAGTAGTTGTCATCTTTATTACTACTGCTATAATTATTAAGGAGTCTAGAGTTATAGCCCATTTTTAAAGGCATTATGGCGGATTTGTTCTCACTCTTCTGAGAGACAGTAGGTTTTCAGGAAGTCTGGGGGGAACACTTTCAGTATTCCTAATCAAGTTTCTATAAGGATACTATTTTGTTTTTAAACAATGAATTATAAATATTTGATTTATAAGGGCATTTATGCAAATTGTGGAATTAGATACTCACTATGTACTGTTTGGCTGACTACACTGGATTTACTAGAATTCCACTAATTAATCCTCTCAACTTGAAAGTACAATTTATGTAAAATGAGTACTCAAAATAATTGCAGTGTTAGTAATGCAAATATGGGTTGCTTACTGATTTTCAGCTAAAGTTTGCAATCTCAATATATGGAGTTTTGGTTTGTTTTAATGACATTTTTCTTTGAAAGTAGATTTGGAGTGAAGCTCACTTAGCCTTCAATGATTTGTGTATTTGTCATTGCTGTTTGCCTTTTAGCTATAAACAACTGTGTGCATATCTGTATAGGAATTCACTTTTTATTTCTCACTTTATTTTCCCTTAACAAACATGTGAAATGTTGTAAATTGTCAGCAATACTAAAAGTCTTATGTAAATTACCTATTTATTTATGTAAGTAATTTGATATTTTAAATCCAGGTTTGAAAAAATTAATTTTCTATTTACAAGACTTTTTTAAATAAACATTTCACAAGTATTCTCTCACCAATTGAACAGTTTCGTAAGTTTAAAATTTCAAAAATCTGTCTTTTTTTAATGTTAGGGAGAGCTGTAATATCTGTCAGTCGAACAGAGTCTAGAAAAAGAGACTTCTGAGAAACAACGCTAACTCTGGCAACAAAATTCCTTTTATGAGATAATTATTTTAAAGAAAAGTATATAGTAAAGAAGCAATTTCCTTCATTGATGAAAAATGGATTTTTAAAAGAATGTTGACCTGAAGAATTTACCAGGAAGAAATAGCATAACTTGCTTTTCTTGTTACTGGAAGTTCAAATTACAGAGGGGAATTAGTCATTTGCTACATAAAAGATAAGCAGATCCCCCACTTCTACCATTTATGGGTTATAGCTGGAGAGTAAATTCTGGTATGCTTAAAGAAACAAGTAATATTATTTATATGATAAAATTCTTTCCAGCATATCAAACTAATATAAGAGTTTCAATATTCAAAAGCATATTAATCAGATCATGAGTTTAAGAAAGCACTTATTTGGCTGGGCGCGGTGGCTCACGCTTGTAATCCCAGCACTTTGGGAGGCCGAGGCAGGCAGATCACAAGGTCAGGAGATCGAGATCATCCTGGCTAACACGGTGAAACCCCGTCTCTACTAAAAATACAAAAAAAATTAGCCAGGCGTGGTGGCGGGCGCCTGTAGTCCCAGCTACTCCGAGAGGCTGAGGCAGGAGAATGGCGTGAACCCGGGAGGCGGAGCTTGCAGTGAGCCGAGATGGCGCCACTGCACTCCAGCCTGGGCGACAGAACGAGACTCCATCTCAAAAAAAAAAAAAAAGAAAGCACTTATTTATATACTATTATAAAATGCTTATTTTTCAAATTTAGCAAAGCAAGTTTACATTCATTAATAAATGTCTGGTGAATGTATCTAATCATAGCTTATTTTTTATAAAATGTTAGCAATATGTTACAGGAGAAAATAAAGGAATAATTGTCAAGCTACAAGGTATTGCTAATCTCTGGTGTAAACCATTATTTGTGTTTTTGCTACTTTGGTGGGAAGTGGGAAGTATCTGAAATTATGTGGCATAGAAATCCTGAGAACTTCATCCTTTTAGGAACATTAGATTTGTAATAGCATTCTGATTGTTATCATCAGCCACAGCATAAACAATATATAGATACCACAGTTTTCACTGACTCTTAAAATAAATTATTAATTTCATTCTTGCTTACGTTCATGATAGAGTTATTATTTTCCCAGTATCATGGATAGAAAAATTAACTTTTAGGAAGATTAAGTAATTTGCCAAAGTAATAGAAATAAACACCTTGGAAAGCTGAAATTTAAACTCAATTCACTCTGGCTCTGGGGTCTGTATATTTAATCAATACAGGCATTCTTTTTATTGCATTACAAATCAGATGTTTTTAAAGAAACCCTGTTATAATATTAGTAAGTTCTAGAAGATATTGAAGGTATGGGAGCAGATTGATTAAATATATTAAAATCACACTATATTGACTTGGTGATAAAATAAACCTTATTACCGTGAATGAAATAATGTTCCATGTTATATATATTTTGTTCTTTGTAAAGGGTAAGTGGAAACTTCCTTAAATATTATAGAATCAAATTAGTATTGAGTGCCATTTAAAAAATCAATATATTACTATATATCAATCAATATATATTACTATATTAATCATTTCCTGCACTTCAGTACGTAAGGGTCATCATCACCAAACTCTTTTAAACATATCTGTGAGTTTTTATAACTCTACCTATTTAGAGTGAATTTTAGGCAGGTCAAAATTAAAAATTTAATAAATATGTTCTTTAACTTTTATTTTGAATATTTTCTCTTTATTCATTCACTATCATAATTACCACAATAATTAAGATCAAACATTATTTACAACCTGTCTGTTAAATTGTATCTTGAAACATGTATGCTTTGTGACATACTTTTCCATCTGAAATGCCATAAGGTAGAATGGAAGATTTGTATGTATAAATTGACACTTGAGTGGTATGGAGTAAGCCACTTAATCCTACACCTCAAAACCCACTACTGTAACTGTTGCCTACAGTTCTGCATACTCCACTAGATAAAAAGTCACCTGCAGGAATTTTTTCTTATGATTTGTAAAATATCTATAATACTGACTGGTCATCTGTTGATGTACCATAAATGCTTAGTAATTGAAATGAATGCACGTCTCCTATAACACTGGCAATACAAAATTTATCCTGTAAGTGAAACAGATTTTAAAACATTGGCAATGCATAATATAAATAAGTACATGAAAACACAAACTACTTTAAATAAAGCATTATTTTAATTAATGGGTTATTGATTTTGGAAGAATATTGAACTGAAGTATTTTACTTGGAAGAAAGAAAAGAACTTGCTTTTGTCATTCCTAAAAGCACTAATCATGGGATAGAATCAGTTATTTACTGTATACAATTTTCCTATGAGATATAAAGGTATGCTGGGCAGGTGAAGATTTCATTGTCCAAAAGGCTATTTGTAAAGTAGTTAAAAAATTAGAATAAATATTGAGTTAAAATATTTATTTATTTATTACAAATAATAATATTCCACTTAATGAATTTTGTATTGGTTCCTAGGACATTCCCAAAAGTCTATCATCACAATATAGCTGAAGTGATGTATTACAACATTTTGTTAGGTCAGTGTTTAGGGTATAGTAACAACTGCAGTACAACTGCAAACTCTACTGTTTACATATCACTTGAATAACATAGGCTCACTGACCACCTACGAACTTTAAAAGATGTGATTGTTCATTTATCATGATGCATATCTGTTATTTATGCAGTGATGTGAAGACTGAAGAGCTAGCAGTAAAATTCTGATAGTCAATAATATCATGACAACTCTAACTTGAACAATGTTGGTGAAGAGACCAGTGTTATTTTACTAGACCATTGTTTCTAGACTGGCACCGATCAAGCTAACAAGGGAGAAATCTTCTTAGTAGCTAACAATCATAAACAAAACAGACTTTTTTTCATTAATATGAGTAGATGTAAACATAGAACTTGTAGTGAATACAGACAGTTCATGCTTTGCACAGATATGGTAGTACTTAAAACTGTGCAAGCAGAAACCACAGAGAGTGATCCTAATTATCAATGAAAAATTCGTGATTATTCTTGACTTTTAAACATTTTTGTCAGATCATAAAAACTTCCCTTCCTCTAGGTTATAAAGGTATAGGAAAATGGGAAAATCATGAAAGTAATGTTACAGAATGCACTGTGATTTAAGACATTAGAAGCGTAGAAAACTAAGCAGAGCATATTGTCATGTGCCTGTCGTCTTAGCCCAGGCAAGATAAGTGAGGCTTCATCAAAAAAAAAAAAAAAAATATATAGGGGACTAAAGTTGTTCTTTTGTATTTTTCTTTTTTTGCTTTTTGCATAGAAACTTAAAAATAATTTGAACAATGCTTGCTTTTTTCTTCTCATCATAAAGGTTATAAACAGAGTGAATCATTTCTATGCTTGATGAATTTCATATTGCTTTCAAAGTATGGATCAGCATCAAACTATCCTTTGTGCTTTCAACATCATGAAATATTCCAGATCATTCCTTTAATGGGAAGGTTTTGCCAGTGTCACTTCCTCTGGTATGCCTTCATCCTTCTAGTTACAACCACTTTCTTCATTTATGTTGACCTCTGCCTCACTAAGTTTCTCTGGCCCCATATTCAATGTCTCTTGAATGTCAGCAGGGCTAATATTCCAGGGTCAGGATTTTCTTCTATAACTCCAATTAAGTTCAATTTGAATTTTACTTCCAGCATTGTCATTTTGTTCCTTTTTTTTTTTTTCATTTTTGTTGGTCAATTCATTCTTTTGATTATTCGTTTTTGTAAAATATCATGTGGGAGACAAGGAGGTAACACAACTGCAAACTCCACTGTTTATGTATCACTTGAATAACATATGCTCACTGACCAATCACTTTAAAAGATGTGATTGTTCATTTATCGTGATGCATATCTGTTATCTATGCAGTGATGTGAAGACTGAAGAGCTAGCAGTAAAGTTCTGAGAGGCAATAATACCATGGCAACTCTAATTTGAACAATGTTGGTAAAGAGACCAGTGTTATTTTACTAGACCGTTGCAACTGAAATTCATGTACATTCAAACCATCTAAAGCCAATACTATCTGTAGTTATTGTTTTAATATGTGAAAGCTACTCATTTGGTATGTCAGTTTCATATCCTGTTACTTTATTATTCATTTAGTTACTGGTGAATTTTCTCCTAGGCACTTGTGAGCATTGATTTTAAACTATTATATTATCTGCAGATAATAACAGCATTGATTTTAAACATTTCAACATTTTCTATTTTCTGGTTAAGCTGGTTAATTCCTTCAACAGAATACAAAACAGTGGTAAAGATAGTACCTTGTTCATCCCTAATTTAACAAGGATGCAAACAGTGTTTCCCCATTTAAAAACAAGTTGGCATAACATTTGCTAAGAAAAATACATCAATTTACATGTTATTATTGTTTTATCAGAAATGAGTGATTGTATTACTCTATTTACATGCTGCTGATAAAGAATACCTGGGTCTGGGCAATTTACAAAAGGAAGTGGTTTATTAGATTTATAGTTCCACATGGCTGGGGAGGCCTCACAATCATGGTGGAAGGTGAAAGGCACATCTCATATGGCAGCAGACAAGAGAAGGGAGCTTGTGCAGGGAAACTCCTCTTTTTAAAACCATCAGATCTCATAAGACTTATTCACTATCATGAGAAAAGCATGAGAAAGGCCCACTCCATAATTCAATTAGCTCCCACTGGGTCCCTCCCACATGGAAATTCAAGATGAGATTTGGGTGAGGACACAGCCAAATCATCATTCCACCCAGCCCCTCCCAAACATCATGTCCTCATATTTCAGAACCAGTCATGCCTTCCCAATAGTCCCCCAAAGTATTTACTTATTTCAGCATTAACCCACAATCCAAAGTCTCATTTGAGACAAGGCAAGTCCCTTCTGCCTATGAGCCTGTAAAATTAAAAGCAAGTTAGTTACTTCCGAGATACAACTGGGGCTCAGTTATTGGGTAAATATAGCTGTTCCAAATGGGAGAAATTGGCCAAAACAAAGGGGCCACAGCCCCCATGCAAGTCCAAAATCCAGCAGGGCAGTCAAATCTTAACACTCCAAAATGATCTCCTTTGACTCCATGTCTCGCATCTGGGTCACAGTGATGCAAGAGGTGGGTTCCCATGGTCTTGAGAAGCTCTGCCTCTGTGGCTTTGCAGGGTATAGCCTTCTTCCTAGCTGCTTTCATGGGCTGGCATTGAGTGTCTGTGGCTTTTCCAGGTGCATGGTGCAAGCTGTCAGTGAATCTACCATTCTGGGGTCTGGAGAACAGTGGCTGCCTTCTCACGGCTTCACTAGTTGGTGCCCAGTAGGGACTCTGTGTGGGGGCTCTGACTCCACATTTCCCTTTTGCACTGACCTAGCAGAAGTTGTCCATGAGGGCCCCACCCCTGCAGCAAACTTCTGCCTTGATAGGCATTTCCATACATTTTCTGAAACCTAGGTGGAGGTTCCCAAACCTCAATTCTTAACTTCCGTGCCCCCATAGGCTCAACACCACATGGAAGCTGCCAAGGCTTGGGGCTTCCACCCTCTGAAGCCACAGTCCAAGCTCTATGTTGGCCTCTTTCAGCCTTGGCTGGAGCAGCTGGGATGCAGAGCACCAAGTCCTTAGGCTGCATTCAGCATGGGGACCCTGGGCCAGGCTCACAAAATCACTTTTTTCTTCTAGGCCTCTGGGCCTGTGATGGGAGGGGCTGCCTTGAAGACCTCTGACATGCCCTGGAGACATGTTCCCCATTGTCTTGGGTATTAATATTCGGCTTCTTGTTACTTATGCAAATTTCTGCAGCCAGCTTGAATTTCTCCTCAGAAAATGGGATTTTCTTTTCTATTGCATTGTCAGGCTGCAAATTTTCTGAGTTTCTGTGCTCTGCTTCCCTTATAAAACTGAATGCCTTTAACAGCACCCAAGTCACATCTGGAATGCTTTGGTGCTTAGAAATTACTTCTCCTGGATACCCTAAATCATCTCTCTCAAGTTCAAAGTTCCACAAATCTCTAAGGCAGGGGCAAAATGCTGCCAGTCTCTTTGCTAAAACATAGCAAGAGTCACCTTTGCTATAGTTCCCAACAGGTTCCTCATTTCCATCTGAGACCACCTCAGCCTGGACTTTATTGTACATATCACTATCAGCATTTTGGGCAAAGCAATTCAACAAGTCTCTGGGGGAGTTCCAGACTTTACCACATTTTCCTGTCTTTTTCTGAGACTTCCAAACTGTTCCAACCCCTGCCTGTTACCCAGTTCCAAAGCTAGTTCGACATTTTCAGGTATCTTTTCAGCAGCACCTCTCTCTACTGGTACCAATTTACCATATTAGTCCATTTTCATGCTGCTGATAAAGACATACCCATGACTGGGCAATTTGCGAAAGAAAGAGGTTTGTTGGACTTATGGTTTCATGTGGCTAGTGAGGCCTCACAATTGGAAATTGAAAGGCATGTCTCACATAGCAACAGACAAGAGAAGAGAGCTTGTGCAGGGGAACTCCCTTTTGTAAAACCTCAGATCTTGTGAGACTTATTCACTACCACAAGAACAGCATGGGAAAGACCCTCCTCCATGATTCCATTACCTGCCACTGGGTCTCTCCCACAACATATGGAAATTCAAGATGAGATTTGGGTGGGGACACAGCCAAAACATATCAGTGATAAATTTGTTAAGGGCCTTTTTAGCAATTAATGTGATCAAATAGCTTTTGTCCTTAGATATCATCATGAAGTGAGTAATAGTAAATTGTAGTATGATATCAACCCTCCTTGCATTCCAGGGAATTATAACATTTGGTTATGAGGTATTATTTTTTCACATGCTAATTTAATTTGTTTTTGCTGATATTTATTTCAAATTTTTATTTTGATATTTCTAAAAAACATGTTCCTTTCAAGTTTCTGAAGCTGGGTCATTTTTGGAGAGGTGCTTTGAATTTTTTTCTATATTGGTATTGTCACTGGTTTATTTAGACTTCCAGTCCCTCACAAGGTCATATTTTGTGAATTATTTTTGATACTATTATTCACAACATCTGGCCTTTCAAATTTATTTGCCTTAAATTCTACAAAGTAAAGTTATAATCTTTGCTTTGTTTCATTATCATTTTCTATAATTTGGTAGTTATTATTCTCTTTCTATTTCTCATATTTTATTGTATGTATCTGTCTTCATGATTCTTCTCCTTTTCTGTTTTTTTAGCTTTTGATTGAGTTTAGCTCACCTATTAATAACACTTTTAAAATATATGCCTTAAGCACATTTATATTTATTTATTTATTTATTTATTTTTATTTATTTTTTTTTTTTTGAGACGGAGTCTTGCTCTGTCACCCAGGCTGGAGTGCAGTGGCGCAATCTCGGCTCACTGTAAGCTCCGCCTCCAGGGTTCATGCCATTCTCCTGCCTCAGCCTCTCCGAGTAGCTGGGACTACAGGCGCCCGCCACCATGCCCAGCTAATTTTTTTTTTTTTGTATTTTTAGTAGAGCACATTTATATTTATTCTTAAGACCAATTCATTTCATCCAATTCTGCCATATTCTTTTATATTTCATTTACCAGGTAATATTCTTTGTTTCTTTTACCTTTAAAAAGGATTGTTGTTCAAGAGATTATTTTTAAACCAATACCTTTATAATTTATGAGTAGGCACAGGTTTCTGGATACTCTCTTTTGCTTTATTAGTAATAATTAAGTGGTATGTTTTCTTCTCCTTTTCTTCCTCGTTTCACAACCTTCTTTTATTAGTAATTAACACTGTTTTAATGTTAATCATTCTATATCATAGCATTTACTACCAGTAGCTAATACTCTGGTCCAGCAGATCTCATTCCAATTCTTCATATATTCACTTAGATTAAAGCATGATAATTGTGAATTAAAAACTAGAAAATGCAATCTGTTTTTCGTCACCATTAGATACTAACATACTTTCCTTTACTTCATGAAACACGTGTCAATTTTCTTCTCTGACATCAGGTCTCCTGAAAATATTTATCCACTCACATAGAAATGGAAGTCTGCAGCCTTCTCTATCTCCTGGTTACGCTAAAGTTGTTAATTATGGGAAATTTTAAAGTAGTTTTCTTGTTAAACTGTAAGGTTGCAGGTGAGTATGTGGAGAGATTCAAATTATAGTAACTTGTGCTATTCCGCTCTCTCTCTTTTTTTTTTTTTTTTTGAGACAGAGTCTCACTGTCACCCAGGCTGGAGCGCAGTGGCGTGATCTCGGCACACTGAAAGCTCCGCCTCCCAGGTTCACGCCATTCTCCTGCCTCAGCCTCCTGAGTAGCTGGGACTACGGGCGCCTGCCAACATGCCCGGCTAATTTTTGTATTTTTAGTAGAGACGGGGTTTCACCGTCTTAGCCAGGATGGTCTCGATCTCCTGATCTCGTGATCCACCCGCCTCGGCCTCCCAAAATGCTGGGATTACAGGCGTGAGCCACCGTGCCCGGCCCCTTCTCTCTTTTTTAAAGGAGCAAAGGTAGAGTTTGTTCATGATGTATGCTATATATCACTATGATTTACATTACATTGTAATGTTATCTTAAACACTTTTCCAAATAAGCAACTCAAGATAATCAGTTATCTTTGGACATGGTGGCATTATTTGTTAGAAACAAGAAACTGCTACCACTTCTAACACTCTTTTGAAACTATGTTCTGAGTGTATAATTCAAAAGCATCTCAAAAAAAAAAAACCAAACAACTCAATAGTAACAACAACAAAACAAAAACAAGTTTATAAGTACACCCATTTCTAATAGCACAACATCCATTCTCATGCACATTGCATACAGAAAATCAATATACAAACCATTTTATGAGTATAAATACCAGCAATGGCTTCCTGTATCAGGTGGGGCCTCATGAAGAGCCAGACAGAGAATAGAAACTCATTTTTTTGATAATATGATTCTGAAAGATTGACTCATGCTAAAAAAAGGCTAAGTTCTAAATGATTTGCTTATTAAATTTATAATGTACACAAAACTATATATTTTTTCTAGTATTTTGGAAATCCTACATGTCATTCTTAGAAAAATTAAATTAAAAACCTGTGGTAATCATGGAACAAAGAATATAGATGAACTTCAAGACTACTTTAGGCTTTAGGAAAAGATTGAGAATTATATCTGTGCTTTTAATTCATGCTGCTCCACAGAATTCTATTCAAAGTTATTTTTTTTTCCAATGTTTTCATTGTGGTAAGATATATATAATGCAGATTTATCATTTTGGCCGTGTTTAAGCTTATATTTCAATAGTATAGTGTACATTGGCATTGTTGTGAAATCATCAATACAATCTGTCTCCATAACTCTTTTCTTCTTGCAAAACTGCAACTCTATACTCATTAAACAATAATTTCCATTTTATCCTCCCTTTAGCCCCTGGCAGCTGCCATTCTACTTTCTGTATCTATGGTTTTGACTACTCTAAGTACCTCACATAAGTAGAATCATACAGTATTTGTCTTTTTGTGACTAGCTTACATCACTTAGCCTTATGTCCTCAAATTTCAGCTGTGTTGTAAAAGATGTCAGAATTTTTTTTCCTTCGAAATGCTGAATAGTATTCTGTTGTATGTATATTCCACATTTTGACAAAAACTCTGTTCCTTAAGCAGGTTTTCCCCATTCCTTTGTCATTAATGTCACAAAGTTACATCCTTATACACCATGTGTTCAAATATAACTAATAATTTTAATGATTTAGTCCCTTAAATTATGTAGAAAACAAAAAGTAGAGTTACGCATTATTGTTATAATAATATTACCTTTTAATAATTGCCCACGTGTCTATATTTACCATTACTGAGACCTTTATTTCTTCATACTGCCTTGACTTACTGAATAGTGTCCCTATATTTCAAATTGCAGGCCTGTTTTTAGCAATTTTTGCAAAACAGGGTATTGTGATAACCATCTCTCTTAGCTTTTGTTTATCTGAGGATATCTTCATTTCTCCTTCACTTTAAAAAAAAACAGTTTTGCTAGATATAGAATTCTTAGTTGACAGTATTTTTTTCTTTTAGAACTTTAAATGTACTGGTTCATTGCCTTCTGGCCTCCAAAGTTTCTAATGAAAAACCTGCTGATAAACTTATTAAGGATCCCAATCGTATTGCGATGAGTAGCTTCTCCTCTGCTACTTTTACATTGATCTTTTTGTCTTTTAATAGTTTGATTATAATATCCCTTGGTATGGGTCTCTTTGGTCTCTTTGGGTTCATCCTAGTTGATGTTTATTCAGTTTCCTGAATGTCTATATGCATTATTTTCCGTCAATTTTGGCCATTATTTCTTGAATATTTTCTCCTCCATTTTTTCACTCTTCTAACACATTGTGTAGTTTGTTTGATGGTGTCCCACAGGTCTGTAAGTTTCTATTCATTTTTTTCTTTAATCTTATTACTTTCCATTTCTCAGATTTAATAATTTCCATTGTCCTATCTTTAAGTTGCTGATTATTTCTTTCACCTGCTTAATTCAGCCTTTGAATTTCTCTAGTGAATTTTTTATTAGTTTTCTATCCCTCTATTGATATTTCCATTGTGTTCATCATTTTTTTTTTCCACATCTTCTTTTAGTTCTTTGAGTATCTTTAAGGCACTTGTTTTAAAGTCTTTGCCCAGTAGATCCATCAAAAGGTCTTTTTTAGATATAGTTTCTGTTGTTTTTTTTTCTCTTTGGATGGGGTATGTTTTTCATTTTTTTTTTTTTTTTGCCTTGTGATTTTGTTGTTGTTGTTGAAAACGGTATATTTGAATCAAATAATATGGTAACTCTGAAAATCATATTCTTCCTCCTCCTCAGAGTTTGATGATTGCTTTGTTTTGTTTTTGTTGTAGTCAGTCTCTGTGCTGAGTATCAGCCTGAGGTATAAACTTGAGGTCTTCTCAGATGTTTGCTGAGGCTTTCCCTGGGCATGTGACATGACTGCTAGTTTCCCCTGTATGTTCATGTCCTAGTATTAAATGTCTGGCTGGCTTCCAAAACAGAAAGAGAGAAAAATGAAGGGAGAATAGAAAGGATGCCGACCTTTTAAATTGTTGGGAAGTCACTTCAGCCATACAACACAGGAAGCTAGGGTT
Organism: Symphalangus syndactylus; assembly: GCF_028878055.3. NCBI lineage: Eukaryota > Metazoa > Chordata > Mammalia > Primates > Hylobatidae > Symphalangus > Symphalangus syndactylus. The sequence continues at coordinate 152,640,177 of NC_072426.2, read as the reverse complement.
GAGACAAGAGTGGTTGCTATCTCTGTGTCTGAACCTCTGTGATCAGAAGCAATCACTTACAGCACATATTCTTGATATTTGGAGAACAGATTTCTTTTTTCCCACCCTGGCTCCCACATGTGTGTGCAATCTACTCCAGGAACACATGCACGACTGCCTGTCCTGGGGCTGATGAGTGAGGGATGGGTGGCTACTGCGGTCAGAGCTAAAATTGCCTGATACTAACCAAAATTTGCTGTCCAAGACTTGTCCTGGATGCTGAAAGCCTTCAATAGACTCCAGAGTTCCAAAATAGTCGCATTGGACAGATTGTGCCTATGCAATTGTTGTCTAGGTAGAGAAATAGATTACTGGTGCTTTCTACTCATCCATCTTCCCAGAATTCTCTATGCAAAGTCACCTTTAAATACAATGCAAAATGTTAACTAGCGTGTGTATGTAATATACATTCTTTATATTATAAAACCTTACAAAATGTCATGATTTTGAAAGAATAGTGTAGGTAGTTAATGCTTCATAGTAAATGGGTCATTTGTACATTTTTTGAGCAGCTAAATTATTATATAGCATTAGTCTAGCACACTATTGTCATTGATAGTTCCAAATAATGTGCTGTGGGTGAGAATGTTTGCATTCCCTAATGCCATTCTATATTATAAACCAGGTGGGTTCTCCTGCATTGTTTCGGATAGATAACTATTGTGAAAAAATAAATTAATGCTGCCATACATCCCAGGACACCTTATACAGAACTGTAGATTATAATTGCACAAAATTGCGAATAGACACCTGCATCTATTCAAAACAAGGTGTCCCTTGGGATCTTCCAAAGCAAATTTTTGAATGCCATATAGCTCATATTTTAAATTAGTTAATCCCAAACATATCCATTAAATTTGGTAAAAATCTGTCATGCTTTTATTATTATTATTATTATTATTATTATTATTTTTGCACAAAGAAGACAAACAGAATACTTTCTATCCATACCAGTATAGAAAGTATACTTATTGCAGTGTGGAACTCAGGTGGCTCAGTGCTAAGTATATATGTAACACAGAAACAATAAAGCATAGTCAAGTAAGTGATTTATAAAGACATGAAATACTATCAGCGACACTAGAGAAAATTAATGTGAAAAAACTACCATAGTACAATCTAAAATACTATATAAACTATCTGAAAACACCACCAACTTCTATGTACTTGATGAGCAGTGGTTTTACACAAGATAGTTACTTCTTTTGGGGAAAAGACTTTTTCAGTGATTTGTCTAGCTTTACTGCTTATTATTTACAGGAAACTAAATGTTTGGTGCTATATAGGATAAAATTCTATAGCATTACACTGTTTTGCAAAATAATTTTGGCAAATATAATTTCACATGTTTATCCAAATAATATTTTGATATGATTATTATTATTTTACATATGAGGAAACTGATCACTTGCCAACTTGTTGACTTTCTCAAGGTCAGAGCGAGAGAGAAGCAGATCCAAGATTTCCAGCTATATCTATTTGATTTCAAGTCCTGGATTATTGACACCACCAGCCTAAATATATAAACAAAATGTGGTTCTTGTCTTCAATAAAATTACAAATTAGCACTTACGGCATGAAGACAAAAACATACAATAGTAAGGAACCAATGATACTATTAGCATTTAGTATTCGCTGTGAGATAAAGGGCTAAGGTTAGATGTCAGCACCTTTGGCTACAACTCTGAAATGAATAACCACCACCACCACCATCTTCTTTGGCTGCAAATAACCATGCAGTATGCAAGCATCTTTGGTATTCCCAGAGTCACAATTTCAGCTGTCTCTGTGGATTTGTAAACATACAGGACTGTAAAGACAAATGTCTCTCCCTGAAGAATTCAAACTTTTTGCAGATAACCAAGACTGCTGTGACCAGTGCTTTTAGGGCTTTTCTCCATGGGAAACTCTGTCACTTTACTTCAGTCTCTCATGCTTTTTTTTTTTTTTTTTTTAAAGCTAATATATCTCTGTTGAGAGTCAACATGGCTTGTCCAGCAGCTGTAACTTTGCAGCAATCAATGGCCATATTTTATTGCTTTGGGTTATATTTCCTTGTAACCATTATCTCTAAATTCAACCTCTAGAAAAACCTTTGAGGTCTCTTGACAGAACAATTATGTTGTTGAAATTAACTGAAGAATAGCAAAATAAAATTTGAATCTTTCTATATTTCCAATTTTTGTGAAATTTAAAAGCATGTGGCAAAAGTAAATTAAAAGAATCATAGACTAGGGCCGGGCACGGTGGCTCACGCCTGTAATCCCAGCACTTTGGGAGGCCGAGGTGGGCAGATCACGAGGTCAGGAGATTGGGACCATCCTGGCTAACACTGTGAAACCCCGTCTCTACTAAAATTACAGAAAATTAGCTGGGCATGGTGGCAGACGCCTGTAGTCCCAGCTACTCAGGAGGCTGAGGCAGGAGAATAGCATGAATCCAGGAGGCGGAGCTCGCAGTGAGCCGAGATCGCACCACTGCACTCCAGCCTGGGCAATGGAGCCAGACTCTGTCTCGTCTCAAAAAAAAAAAAAAAAAAAAAGAATCATAGGCTAACATTGACATATAGCAAATATATGCTACTATAATTTATGGGGTTCATTTTATCAATAAATGTATATGGTCATACAAATTATATAAGTCATCTCATCATTTTTTATTAAAATAATGTAGGGCATTAATTTGGGGAATGTTCATTAAGAGAATATGTAAATGTTCAATTAATATTTTTCAAAAAGAACATAAGATAAATAATATGCCAGTTTTATACTTTTTTTAATTAAAAAGAGATGAGCCAGCCATTACTTAGAGGAGTTGGTTCCCTGAGTTGGAACTAACAGGTATCTGTTACTTGATTATTTCATTTGATGGGGTCCAGAGCCTCAGCAACTGCTTTTCAAGATCAGAAATTCAGCTTCATTTGTGACCTCAGAGTGAATAACCTGCTTAGGCACTGACTTGCACAAACAAATATCTATACATATATCTATGTCTATGTGTATGTCCTCTCTATCTTGATCTTTATGTATATATCATAACATCACATTTCACATCATAACAGATATATAAATTTTATGGATACCCATAGATACCCATGCCAACACATAAGTGATCCTCCTACCTGGTAGCAAAGAGCCTGAGTGGCCACATCATAATCAGAAGATCATTTAATAGGTATAGAAACAGTAATAGGAGTACTATGGATTTTATAAACACTTAATTTAGGCCATGGAGAAGCTTAATAAATCACCTTGTCTGCTGAGTATGAAATTTCCTTCTGTTTTTCAGAATTATCATATCTCCCCTGTATTATGCTATATAAACACAATGAAATTTTGGCGATAGGCTCCACTTCTAGATTTTACAAAGAAATTATTCTGTATAAATGCATTATTTTCTGCAGGCATTTTGATATTAATGAATCAGTTATAGGTCTTTTTTTCTTTTATGTGAATTGGCTGTCAGATATGCCTCCCTGGGATGTTTATTCTGTTAACTTAAAAATCATTAAAAGGGCCAGAATCTAGCTTAAAGAGCGTATTTATTTATTCATTTATTTATTGAGATAGGGTCTCACTCTGTCACCCACGCTGGAGTGCAGTGGCATGACCTTTTATTTATATTTATTTATTTATTTGGACAGGGTCTCTCTCTGTTGCCCAGGCTGGGGTGCGGTGGTTTGATCAAAGCTTACTACAGCCTCAGGTGATCCTCCCACTTCAGACTACCTGAGTATCTGGGGCTACAGGTGCAAGCCACCACGTCCAGCTAGATTTTTTTAAAACATTTGAATAGAGATGAGGTCTCACTGTGTTGCCCGGGCTGGTCTTAAAACTCCTGAGCTCAAGTGTTCCTCCAGCCTCAGCCTCTCAAAGTGCTGGCATTACAGGTGTAAGCCACCATGCCCAGCCCTTAAAGAGTTTATTTAAGTGTAAAGATTGAGGACAGCCACCTGGGAAGTACAGATTTTAAAGAATGGAAGTCAGCATTTTCTAAGTATAGTTGTTTGAGATTGTTTATATAGACAAAGCTTAGAAAAATTTAATAGAATTTTAATTTTTTACTATAAGGCTCAATGCGTAGTTATAATGGTCTGGTTAGGTGAGGTGGTCTTTTTTGGGGGGAAATCCATATTTAGTTTTTTATGTTGAAGATGTAATAGTCATGGGGTCTTGGGCATCTTCACATCAGAGCTTGGTAAATGGCAATAAAGAGGAAGTTAATTTACAATAAATTTCAGTGATTGCAAATGGCACAGTTCTGATCTCTGCTCTCTCTTGGTCATTTATAGAATAAAAACAATGAGGAAGAGAGTTAATCTATAATTTTAGAAGCAGAAGTTGTAAAAATGTTACATGATTCAATCTAAAAGGCTTTACTTCTCCCTTGACACAATACATTTAAAGAGTCCTAAAATTTTATTCTCTTTTGCAATTTCCCTCACGTTTCTTGATTTCCTCTGCCACACATTCATACCTACACCATCATGTTTTGATGCATCCTAGTTCTGTATCCTGAGGTCTTTTTCATTTACATTTACATTTTTTTCTACTGGACAGGTATAAATTATACCAGAGAAATGAGGCCATATTTGGAATTCAGATGGCTTAGGGATATTATGTCTAAGTTTATCATAGTTTTACATGTTACCTCTGGATTGAATAGAGAGAAATAACATCATATTACATCATACATGACGTTTTTTCAGAGACAGGACTGTGGGAGGCATTAGCTATTTGACAAAAGGTTTGTAAGAATTAATTGAGATTCTTTTTTTCTCTCTATGCCCTTTCACAGTGTGGTTCTGCAGCTCCTTCCTAAATAGGTGTAATCTATTTTCCATACCGTTGGATTTGGTCTGGCTTTGTGGCTTGCTTTGGCAGAAATGACACCGGCAGTTCCAAGCCAGACCTCAAAAGGCTTTTCACAGTTTTGCTCTCACTTTTAAAAATTTACTCGGTTGCCATTAGAAAAATTGTGAGTGAACTCGTTGGATGACTGAAGACCTGTGGCTCAGTTGCCCTTATTTCACCAGCTGATAGCCAGCCAGCTCCCAAAACAGAGCTGTGTTGCTGACTGCCTGCTGAAGAGATGAATGAATGAGCTCAGCTGAGGCCAAGAGAACCATCCAGCTGAACCTAGCCAAAACTGCTGACTCACAGAATCCCTAGTTAAGTAAATGGTTGTTGTTTTAAGCCCCTGAAGTTTGTATGGTTTGCTACTGTCATGAGCTGAATTGTGTCCGCTACTCATTCATATGTTGAAATCCTAACTTCTGGTATCTCAGAATTACATTAACTGGTGATAGAGTAATTGCAGATATAATTAGGTAAGGTTAGATGAGGTCACACTGTGCTAGGATGGGCTCTTAATTTAATCTGACTTGTGTCCCTATAAAGAAAGAGAATTGGCTGGGTGTGGTGGCTCATGCCTATAATCTCAGCTCTTTGGGAGGCCAAGGGGGTGGATCACCTGAGGGCAGGAGATAGAGACCAGCCTGGCCAACATGGCGAAACCTCATCTCTACTAAAAATATAAAAATTAGCTGGGCGTGGTGATGGGTGCCTGTAATCCCAGCTACTTGGGAGGCTGAGGCAGGAGAACTGCTTGAACCCAGGAGGCGGAGGTTGCAGTGAGCCGAGATTGTGCCACTGCACTCCAGCCTGGACAACAAGAGCGAAACTCCGTCTCAAAATAAAAACATAATAATAAATATTGTTTAATGTGAGAATTCAGATACAAACATGCACACAACGAGAACATCATGTGTAGATTGAGGGTGATGCTTCTATAGGCCAAGGAATACTGTAGGTTGGCAGCAGACCAGCAGAAGCTAGGAGAAAGGCATGCAATTGATACTCTCTCACAGGAACCAAACCTGATAACGCCTTGTTCTTGGGCTTGTAGCCTCTGGAACTGTGAGACCATAATTTTATGTTTTTAAGCCATCCAGTATGTGCTTCTTTGTTGTGATGTCCTTAGCAAACTAATATAGTTATGCAAGAAAGGCTAATTCAAGCCACATACTCATCTAAAGCAAATACACAACACAACCTTCACCCTCAAGGTGTTTAAATGTATTTTGAAATACACCTAAATATACATATTTGTATTAGCTCATTCTCACGCTGCTAGAAAGAACTGCCCGAGACTGGGTAATGTATAAAGGAAGAAGGTTTAATTGATTCACGGTTCTGCATTTCTGGGGAGGCTTCAGGAAACTTACAATCATGGTGGAAGGCAAAGGAGAAGCAGGACCTTCTTCACAGGGCAGCAGGGCAGAGTGAGTGCAAGTGAGACGACCAAGTACAAAGGGTGACCAGAGAACCTCCAACCAATCTGAGCACTGGGAGGAATGAGCACTGGAGCAGAGCCTCGGAAAGTTTGCATTGTTTGCAGCAGGGATAGCCTCTCCTGTTCCGGGGTGGAACATGGAATTCAATCTGCAAGGTGGGAAGCCTATAGTAGCAGGACTTTCGCTCTGCTGAGGGTCCCTGTTTCCCTTTTTTCCCCCTTTTGCCCAATAAATTCTATTTCTCTCACCCTTTGAAGTGTCTACATGCCTAATATTTCATGGTCGTGTGACAAGGACCCCATTTTCAGCTGAACTAGTGAGAAAATCCCACAACATAAGCAGGGGAAATGCCAGATACTTATGAAACCATCAGATCTCCTGAGATTCACTCACCATCACAAGAACAGTAGGGGGTAAACCACCCCCATGATCCAATTACCTCCATTCTTGGTCCCACCTTTGATAAGTGGGGATTATGGTGATTACAATTCAAGATGAAATTTTGGGTGGGGACAAAACCAAACCATATCAGTACTATTCAGAAAATTAAAAATATGTGCTATCTTGTAGTGTTGGTAGTGAATAATGAGGGCCATGTATTTTGCCATTATTTAGGGAAGGAAGAATTGACTGAGTATGTTACAAGTCTTTATGTGAGAAATATGCTTGTGTGCCTGTATCTTAAAGAATAAAGAGGTCATGAAAAATGGAAAAGAGTAGAAGAGATGGTAGAAACAAAAGTCCAGGAGCTCAAATGAAGACTTGTTTGTGGAAAAATGCTTGAGCCAAATCAACTATTTTAAAAATGGATTATATTGGAGAATTGAAGGAGATAAACATGCAGTTTGTAGGTATTATAGACTAGAAAGGATCAAGATCTCATAAAGCTTAGTCACACCATTTAAATATTATTTTATAAGTACTGAAAAAATTATGCATGGAAACTTTACACAAATAAACTTTAATTTGCAGATAAAATGTATGGGAGTGATAAAGATTAGTGAAGAAAAACCACTTATAAACTTCTCACCCCATTCTTGCTGATGAAATTCTGGAGAATGCTGGTAACTTATGGAAAAAAATGGCTGGCATTAACACATATTTGTAGGGCTTGATAAGTTGTAACTGTCTTTTAGCTTCGGACAGGTGGTTTAATTTTGCCACCATTAGTTTTAAAAAATGGGACAGTTGGAAAGAGTCCGGGTTTTCTGGAAAAATTTGAAGTTTAGATTTTAATTACTCTGAAGTTAAAGTGTTCGCAGAACATATAAATGAAAATAATCAGCCTTTAGTGAGCCATAGCTAACAGCAGAGGTCATAATTGATTGTGCATAGTTACAAATCTTTTAATTCAACTGCCTCTGTTTCCTCTAGGTCATTAAATTTCAGTTAGTTAAATAGAAAAGTGCTAGAGAGGAGTCCATATTGAAACCAGCAACAGAATTTAGGCAACCTCTGCTCACATGTGCATGTCCAAGCAAGATGGTGTCCAAAGCAGCCATGCACATTCTCTCATGTTAGAAACCAGTGGCCCTACTAGCATTGTTCACAGAATTCTAAACACCTCACAACGAACAGGTACATGATTTCATGACCGGAAGAATGATGCACGTAGTTGCCAATCAGGAAAGTAGATTCGTCAAAAATCAGCATTTGCCTTTTAGGGGAAAATACTAGAAACAACTATGTATTTTGCATGTCTCTCAAAACTGGCAGTCACACATATTTCCTATTTTACTTCAGTTTTACTCAGTCTGAAGGATAACTTCCTTTCTTTTAAAAATATCTTCTCAAGGTCTGCAATGTTAATTTGAATATAGGATGAACAGTGCTATCCTAAATGACTCTTTCCAATATAGTTAAAAAAATTAGCTAACTATATTAGTGTCATGCAGTAACATACATTCCTGGCAGGATCTCACTTTTACGTCATCTAATACATCTAGAAAACAGTTGATGTGCCCTGCACTTACGATCTTGCTGTACACCTTTTTTCAATAGTAATGAATAATGAACAAAAAAACACACGGCACAGCTGGAGAACCCAGTCATCTTGTTCAAATAAACTATCTTATTAAAAAGGGAAAATTTATGAATGCTATATAAAAATACATTCTAGTCAGGTGTGATGGTTCACGCCTGTAATCCCAGCTACTCAGGAGACTGAGTCAGGAGGATTCCTTGAGCCCAGAAGTCCAAGACCACCCTGGACTGTAACATAGTGAGATATCATTCAAAAAAACAAACGACAACAACAACAGCAAAAAACTCATTCTGGGAATTTCAACCGGTGTAATTTTCTCAGAAACAAAACCTGAAGCTCCAAGAGAATTAGAGATTTTGAAGGAAATAGAAGCGCAGAAAACAGTATAGAGTGAGTAAGAAAGATGAAATATTGGCGGAGGAGAAAGATAAATAGATGTTTTAAAAACAGAATTTGCTTCCAAAGATTATGGTAGGCAGATCTGAAATAATTCTTATATTATAAATGTTAAGATAAAGAGGTTCATACTAGGAAAGTTTTCTAGGTTCACAATTCTCATACATTATAACTTAGAAGTAGTCTAAGCACGTGCTTCAATGCTCTTTCAAAACTCATTGTGGAGAAATCCATACACATACCATGTATATAGCACAATAACATAAAGCCACGTAAGTTATGCATGTAATTGTGCTGGTCTTCTGGAATTCTTTCTATAATTTCAAAGCCCAAAAAGCAAACCATTGAACTGAATCAGAAGTTGAATAAATACCCCATATGTGTTTGTTATACATAATGGATGCTTTCTGTTTTTAACATTTAATGTATAAAGATAAATTTTCAAATGCTCCAAAATATTATCAACCCATGCCATTTGTTATCACTGGTGCCACTGGTGCTGAATTCTTTATCATGATTCACACACACTGCGTGCTCTCAAGGAAAAGCATTTCATAGCAGATCATTTATCCTGTACTTTTAGTACATACAAATCTCTAAAGGAAGGCTGAATTTATGGTTAACAAGCTATGCATAAGGATTTTTAATTGTAACCATTACTATTCTGAATAAAGAGGAAATAAAAATTGAACTGTAGAAATCAAAACAACTATAGATTTTGGTTTAAATCAGTTATATTCATCATAGTACCCTAAATAGTGTTAAAAAAATTCTGATGGATATTCATAAACATGCTTTTAAAACAACTGGTTTTCTCTAGGATTTATAAGAGCTTATGGAAATATAATCATCAACTGTTGCATCTCTCTGTTGAAAAGTCATATTTTCTTACCAGTTTCCTTCACTGGTTTATAATAACAAGAGTTTAGATGTGACCTCTCTCTAGTGATAATATGGACTAGTATTGGAGAACCAATAGGATATGGAAAAAAAAAAAAGAAAAAGTTGATGATCACACAAACTTTGTACTTTTGGCAACAAGCATCTAACCACAAGTATCTTTTATCTGTCATATTCTATCTCTGACAAGAGTATTTGTAATTAAGGAAGCAGAGATTACTTCTGAATGTTTAAAAATACAACAGTGGCTGGGCATGATGGCTCATGCCTATCATCCCAGAACTTTGGGAAGCTGAGGTGGGAGGTCACTTGGGACTAGGAGTTTGAGACCAGTCTGGGCAACGTAGTAAGACATCATGTCTACAAAAACAACAACAACAAATATCACAAACAGAAACTGATTTTGTGGGCTATATTTTTATTGATATGAAGGGAAGGAAATGATGGTATTCATACTTTCAAAGAATGCCCTTGCCTATCCATAAGTTTAAATATTTTATGTTTGTGATACCTAAGTTTAAATACCTTATAAGTGTATCCATATTATTCATAAGGATTTAAACTTATGAATACATTTATCCATGCTATTAAACTTATTCATAAGTTTAAATACCATATGGTAAGTGATATACAGAAGTATTATTGAGTCTATAACAAGTTTGAGAAATAAACAGTTCAATTTCGATTGAGCCAGCCACTGAAAATCAACCAATGTTTCTTTGTCATGAGTTTAATATTTTTTTCACCTAAAAACACATTTTATAAATGCAGATGCAGATCAAGACAGCAAGAACCTGTGGTTTAATATTTATGTTATTTTCTCATTATTGTTTTGTATCAACATCTCTTTGCCAAAGTCATGCAGAGCATGGGGTCATTAAACTTTCCATTTACAAAATTAAAGAAAAATATGGAAAATAGCTTCAGTTTCCATGTGGCTTTGGCAAAAGAAAGCTGGATAATTTGTGATATTTTATGCCAATAACATTTTAGAGCTGGAGTCACATCAAGACCATTAAACATCTTTCATAAAAAATCATGAAAATCTGAGCTCTAGCTTTTCTTTCTGTACTGTAGCTTTCAGAGCTTGACTTTCAGAGATGCCAAGTTGGATGTCAAAACATACAGCTGAATGTTCCTCTACTACAAAAGTCTCCAGCATGTGTAGAAATTTGGCTGAATTAGAAAACTAAATATGCCTATAGTTAAACATCTTGAAGCCTTTTTGTACTGAGCTTTTGGCACTTAATTTTGATGGCTCTGTCATGTGCCAATTTCTAGTCAGGACTGTAGAAATTTACATTTGTCAACATTCTGCAATGCTATTTCCTACACATTTTATTCATTAGCTTATTGGTTGTTTCATTATTTTAACTAAACCTGCAAGTGCCAGAAGGACATATGGATAGTTCCATCGGATATAATCATGTCTTCTCTTATGACTAGACATATTTGATTTAGAATCAAAACAAAACCTAGCTGCTATTTTTTATTTAACTTACTGTGAAAGACTATCATTTGTCAAAGTTCAAACTTTGAAGCAAACCTACTTTATAGTTAGTATTCTTCGGCCAAAAAAAGAAAGATTTCAAGATGATAGTAAGAAATAAATTACCATAACATTTAAATTTATAATAAAAACTTTTATTAAAGGAATTTCAATGTTTCTTTGAGTAAAAGAAAGATAATTTAACAATTCAGTTAGCTTTAAATAACATTATTTTATATTTTCTAACTTTTTATATGTATGCACGTTCTCAATTTTCTTGTAAGTTCCTTGAGAACAAGCATTTTTTTAAAAAAAACATGTAGTACTAGACACAGTGTGACCACATAACACTCAAAACGTATTTGTCACTTAGTTGGTTAGTTGAGCTTTAACTAGTCTTTTGAGACACCAAACCATTACATTTCCATATTACAAAAAGGAAAACTAATTACAAATTATGAATCTATGATTAATTTTCAGGCTGGTCATAGTAGCTATGAAATATATGAGTAAACTTTTATTCCTTCATGTTAATTCATTATCCTAAGTATAAAAAGTTAATATTCCTGTAAAACCAGATTTAAATATTTGACTTCTTCCACACACAAAACAACATAGATTTCAAGGGAAAACAGTTGCCAGTTGAACATGTATTAATATGATGAAAATAAGAAAATTTGTAAGAGACAACCATGAGTCTAAATAATGACTTTGTTTCTTACCAGCTTTACAAATTGCTATAAGTTACTTAAAAGTCTCTAAGCCTAATCTATGCCCTTTATTGTTTTCTTTTTTGGGTAATTTAATGATATAATAATAACTGGCAAAATATACTTTGGGACTCAATAAGGGTTTTTTCCCTTCCTTGGGATAATCAGAGGTCTATATGCAATAGTTTTATAAACAGTAGTTCACTCATTGTGAAAGAAAATGATTGACAAAAATACAATTATATTTGAGATAGTAAAATATTATTAAATGATTTATTTTATCTAAATAATGTACAGGAAATTGTTAATAGCTGAAAGTAAGAATAATCAGTACAGGAAAAAAACAGCTTCTTTAGTAATTTAACTTAAAACAAGGACTAACATTTTAGAGAAGATAATATACAAATGGCTTCTATGTTTTTCCCTAGAAATAAAACTAAAAATTGTAAAGAACATTTTAAATCATTTTTACCAGTGATTTGTTTCAACCGAATGCCAACTCAATCAAAAAGTCACTCAAGTGATGTTTTACATAATTTAAAGGTAAAATATATGAGAATATAATATGCCATATTTTAATTCATATTTGACTTTTAGTATGATCATAAAGGTTGCCATTTTTGAAAAAGAATATTGAAAGGCTTTATCAATTTTCTCAAGTTTCTAAATTAATCTTTGATGTACACATCCTTGTCTTTTAATTTTATTCTTTTCTGAGACAGGGTCTCACTGTGTTACCCAGACTGGAGTGCAGTGGCACAATCCTAGCTCACTGCAGCCTCAAACCTCTGGGCTCAAGGGATCCTCCCGCCTCAGGATCCAAAGTAGCTAGGACTACATGGGTGTGCGCCACCACTCTCGGCTAATGTTTAAATTTTGTGTAGAGACTGGGGTCTTACTCTGTTGTCCAGTCTGGTCTCATACTTCTGGCCTCAAGCAATCCTCCTGTCTCCCACGTGCTGGGATTACAGGCATGAGCCACCATGCCAGCCATGTTATTTGTCATTTTTTCTAAGGCTTCATCATCTTCTTTTTTTCTTCAATTGTCAGTTGGTCTTACATTGGAAGATACTGATTGTCAATAGCTTTAAATGCAATTCTTTTTTTTCTTTTCAACACTTTCTTTGTCTTCACAGACCAAGATAGAAACATTGAAATTGAAAATTTGTATTTTCAATATACTAATTACAATTCCCATTACCATGACAGCATAGCAAAGATGTTAGTGTTAAGTGGTGTGTGAGGTGTGATTAGTGACTAATTTTATTAATTTATTAGTGGAAATGATCTGGTTAAGACAATTTTTCTTCCCTACATAAACTTCATAATTGTGGGAATTCGAATATTATAAAACAAGGAACCATTATTACATTGTATACTAGTAAATTTAATTTACTATTAAATTGTAATGAAAAATCAAGTTGTAACTACAAACCTGGAAGCACTGGGGATTTGGTTCGACTTTGATTTAAACTGTCTTGGGGATGCAGAAGAATTGGAATTTCATAAGATAACAATAGAAGTTTGATCTTTTACCAACATATGCCCAATTTTCACAGTGGGATGCAAATATTTCTACTGAAATCTTAAACCTTGGCATATTTTGAATATGACAACATATTTTAAATATGACAACATATTTTAAATATGACAACATATTTTATTTTTTAAATATCTTTCTGCTTATGTTCAACTTTAGTTTTACTTAATGAAAATAAAGCAAAGTCAGTCAATGACTATTTATTGAAGATGTACCCTGAGCCAGGCACGCTAATCTCTCCACCACATATGTTTTCACAAAACAGGGACAGACATTGCTTTCATGGGTTATGCAGAATCAAGGATGAGCTTCTGAGCCAGTGCTGGTTTTCATGTCACTTACTGCTTCTGCTCAGTCTCTCTTTCAGCTTCCCATCTGCCCAGGGAGACATGCCCCATCCCTATCTAACACCCTTTTGTTCTCTAACCCCATGTCCTGTGAGTTCCTTGCTGTTTTATGGCCCTCAGTTTCTGGAGATTTCCTGCTGTCCCTAAATACACTGGTGTGCTTCTCTTGCAGGGATGCAGTTCTAGCTGCTTCCTCTGCCTAAAATACTCTTCCTACATATATGCAAATGTCTCACTCGCTCATCTCCTTCAATTTCTACTAAAATGACACCTCGTTGTTAAGTTCTTACCTGACCACCTTATTTAATGCTGCAACACCTGCCTCTCATCTCCATCTCTGCTTTATCTCTGTAGCGCATGTTAATTTTTAGCACATGTGTGTTATACCTCTCATTTTCTCAATAGTTGTTTTTCCCAACTGTATTATGAACTCCATGAGGGGAACAATTTCATCTCTTTCTTCACCAATTTATCCCAGTAACTTCATACATGCTCACTGAAGAAATGTGGACAGACTGAATGAGCCAAACATCCATTCTCAGAACCACTTTAATTGTGTTTTAGATGTTTGAATTAATCATCATCAGGAGCTTATAAAAGTGAGATAAATTATAAACAATTTTTCTTATATATTTGAAATATTAAAAAAAGGAAAGGCGAGATTTAATCTTAAATGAAGAAAAAGGTTGTCATTTTGCTCTATCAGGAAATGAGCATAAAACAGATTTGCTAGTGGCTGCCTGAAGGGCCCCTCACAACAGAGAGTGCAGGTAAGCACAGAGACAGGGTGTGAGCAGGGAGCGCCGCTTCCACCCTCAGGCTCATCATCCATTGCCTCGGGATTGCTATTTTCACACCTGAGTTCCCTCTTACAAATCAACCTAGGAAGTAGTGTTTATGTGCTCTACACATGTGCAGAGATTTGTGCAGACCAAATTAGTAATTATTTGATTTAGAGGATGATATGCCTCAGTACAGTGGCAGATGCAGTCAGTTGTGATGTGTAGCTCAAAGGGATCAAAGACAGGCCATCAGAAGAGATTGAGGAAGCAGCATGGATCTGTTGCTTCCTGAAAAAGACCAGGTAGACGTAGACTTCTGATGCTGGCCCAAGGTATTTCCCTTTTAAGAAAATGTTTAGTACATTTAGTAACAGATATGGGTTGAGTATACACACAGACCTACACACACGTACACATGCACCTATGGACACATATGTATACATATAAATATATATACACATATATTTCAATGTATGTACATATATAAAACCAGATGAACATCAAATATGCAAATAAATCAAAATTAAAATGTAAAATTATATATGCTATAGAAGCATTGCCAAGAATCAATTCATTTGCCTGTACACTTAAACCTAATTATTGCATATTAGAAGCGACAAATGCCCTTTAAAATTAACTAAATTAAAAAGTAATTTGCAACTGAGGGAACCTAAACAAGATATTTGCATAATTCTTTAAGGCTGATTGTACACAAACTGGTCAGTAGAAATACTGGAAGCATACATTTAAACTTAATTTAAAGCATGCAATTATAGTATAATTATCTGGGAAGCAGCAAAGAGACAGCTTGTTTGAAGGATCTGAAATGGGCACACAAGGGAGGCTCCCTCTGGTCCCAGAGACTCAGGTTCTCACCCTAACTGTGGTGCTCATTAGCTGTGTTCTTCCTTGAATAGAGAATTTTAGTTTTACCTTTATTTGTATGATAGCACAATCTATAAAATAAAAATAATCAAATTCATGTTGTCTATATTAGAATTAAAACAGCTCAAAGGTAATTTCTACATCCCTGCACTGACTTGGATATCCCGTGGTTTTCAGTCCTTGTTCCATCACTTATCAAACGTGTGACCTTAAAGCGGAGGGGACTCTATTTTCTGAAAATGTTATGAATTGATACCAAATAAGATTTAGTGAGGACTGTGACAGATAAAATCTTACTCAGACACCCACATATTTATAAAGTACCTGGAACACTCTATGTATTCAACTACATTAAGTATTTTTATTACTTATATTATGAATACTTCTTATTTATATTCTAAATGCTTACAGTTTATAGTTTCACTTATATTTATTATACTTACATATGTTATTTGTATTTCATATTCATTAGTATGTAAGAATATTTTATTACTACTAACATAAATGGTAAAGATATTGCTAGAATATTGGATTAACTACAGTTGATATGATACTGTGCTAGTTATCCTTCACCTGATCATCCAGATCTCATTTCCACCTTTCCCTTCCTTTCTCTGCCCTCAGTTGCCTTCTGGTTAAAAGCAGACATGCTCAGACAATCAAGGAAGAGAATCTTGGAAATGGAATTTTGCATTTATTTTATACTTAGCTGTGTACATCTAAGAAAACAGCCAACTGTAGGCAAAACCAACTCAGATGTTCATGTCTCACTGGGTTCTGACAAAACTATTTCCTTCC
Organism: Symphalangus syndactylus; assembly: GCF_028878055.3. Taxonomy (NCBI): domain Eukaryota; kingdom Metazoa; phylum Chordata; class Mammalia; order Primates; family Hylobatidae; genus Symphalangus; species Symphalangus syndactylus. The sequence continues at coordinate 152,624,012 of NC_072426.2, read as the reverse complement.
TTACCTCTTTATTCTTGGAGGTGCTAACAGATTCACACAGTTGACAATCTGTTAGGGCTATGTTTTACCAACTCTGATCTGATTTCATCCCATACTTCTTCCCACAATTCTGTATGTAGTCCCTCTATATTCTGTGTGACTCTAATTGCCAGTATTCTGTTCTAGAAGTGGCCTTCAATCCCTTCAATATGGGATTTTGGACTGGATTGGGAAATATATGCTTCACATTGATATCCCGAGCAGGCAGTATTATCATAATTATTCAAATTATTCTTATCAGAAGGAGCTAGCCAGCTGGCTTTAAGCAGACAGTAAGGGAAGGGTCCCCCAGATAACCTGCTACCTGTTCCGCAAGTGCTTACACCAGATGTTTTGTGCAGATAAGGGGAGCTGCAGAGTAGGGGAGGGGGCTCACCTGAACATGCCTGCAATGGAAAATTCCATTTCTTAACACATGCACAGTAAGGGAAATAAATCAATATGGAGTGGCTCAGACTAAGGGCCCATGTGCACCCTGGAAGGGCGGGTGGAGCTACCAGGAATTCACACCCTATACAAATAAGGAACTCAGCCCCTTCAGCTTCGATATATAAAAGCCCTTGTATTCAGTTGTGAGGGGGCAACCAACAACTTGCTTTCAGGACCCCTTCTTTAGCTGAGAGCTTTCCTTTTCACTTAATAAATTCTACTGCACTCACTATTTGAGTGTCTATGTGCTTCCTTCTTCCTTGTGAGACCAGAACCCAGACCTCGCTGAGCTAAGGAGCAAAAAATCCTGCATCATCATGAGGTGGAAGGGAGTTTTTGGAGATTAAGCGCCCATTGTATCTGATGGCAGGTGAGATAACAAATGCTGTGAGTAATAGCATTTATATAAACAAGTTGCCTGTGAATACACTGGATGGTTTACCAAACAACAACAAAACAACAAAGTGGGCCTTGAATTCCTAGCACCAAACTGCTAAGTGGAGATTCCTAGAAGAAAACTTCTATGATGATCTTTAAAATAACCTTCATTGTTTCTTGTATTTGTAGGACATATGGGATTAAAGATCAGATCTGAAATATAATACCGCAAAACCAGTTAAATACAAGACTTCACAAGTTTTATGTTAGTTAAAGCACTGATTGGGAAAGAATGGAACCTTGAGGCTTGGGATAAGCATATTTGAACAGACAGATAAAACAGAGGATTGTGAACAACCCACTATCCCTGAAGCTTCGTTGCCAGAGATAGCTACCTTATTCTCTCCTATCTGATGATTGCATACAGATGTCTAATGACCTCACCTGGGACAGATATCCCCTCCTTTCAAAGTGTCCATGTACAGGCTTTCTCAGCCAGTGTCCAGCAAGATAATTAAACCTTATGGAAAGTTATGTGAGTGACTATTTTCTCAAGTTCCCCAAGGATTTTATACAGCTAGTCCCATTATAGATGAATAGGAAGTAAGTTGCTTCATCACATACAACAAATTCCTTAGGGCACTGGAGCTTAATTTTCTCTTGCAACCCCCAAGTGTGAATGCTTGGTTTTTGATCCAGTGAGAGTCCCCCGGAAGGGAACATCAAGGTGTTTTCTGGGAGAAACAGATGTCAAAGGAATTGGAAGCACACGCTACTTTGTATCAGAACAAGCCAGGGGAGCAACTGTAGGAATGGATTCTAAGGGAAATAAATGGAAACAGTTACTATTTAAGGTTGGGTTGGTTCAAATTTTTTGATAGAGTTGTATTAATGTTGGATTTTGAATTTAATTTTTCAGCTCAAATGGGGGGCCTCTAACAGTTTGTTTTGAGATCTGTTTGAAGGTTAGAGCTTGTAGCCTATTTTTAATACAATTCACATACTAGAATTCCCTTGGAATAATACAAAGCAAGGAATAAGTTTAAAGAAATTGTCATGTTAGGATAAATTTTGTAAGCACAACTTGCTCATGCATTATACAAGTCAAAATGTTCAAGAGTACAACTGAATGTTCAAATGTTTCATCAATAGACTTGAAATCTCTGATTTCAAAGGCTTAATTATCAGAGATAAGATGGGTGCAATTACTGCCACAGAGAACATGGATAATGTAGTGAGAATGTTTTGACCCACGTGGAGCTTTGAAGGTGGCAACTTGAGCATGGGCTCTCAAAAAATGAAAGGGGTCAGCAGCCTATTAGGGCACTCTTTTTTCTGTATGATTCTGTTGGGTAGAATCCTGATTCAGGTTGGTATAGAGGAAATTTGTAGAAGCTTATCCATTTTAGAAACTTAAGCCAGTTCTTAGACCTGAGTCCCATTAACGAGGCCATGCTGGGTCACCTGGATAGAGATTCTGCAATGTGGATACAGAAGTACAGTGTAAACATTTCTCTAAGTCTTCGTCTGAGGAAACTGTGACCATTTTCTTCAGTGACTGTGCACTGTGGAAGGGGTAATACTGACATATTTTAGGGACTGTTAGATATTGCTACCATGCATGTTCCACTGCCCAAAATGGGGGTTCTTTGGAGGAGCAATGATAAAAGAAAAGCTAATCTGAAATACCCAGGGACTCCAATAGGCTTTTATACACAACTTATACCTTGTTCCTAGTTTCTGAATGTGTAGTTGCTATAGATATATTATATAGATAAAAGATATATATAGATATAGGTATATAGATATAAGATTAATTATAGAATATACATACTGGATTCTTGGCTTACTGTGTGAGTACTACTATAGTAGCAAATGCTGAGTGAAATCGTATGGGGCTTGCCCTCCAACATACACACACACACACACCCCCACACACCCACTCACACGTACACACGTGAGCATGCGCAAATAGTAAGCCACAGTGGTATTGCATCTCTGGACGGTTTGCAGAGATTGATGCCATTATGAAATCTTGAAAGATGAAAGAATAATGATTCCAGTTACTTATCTGTTCTACCTGGTAGTTTTTCCTGTGTAAAAGCCACATGGTTTTGAGAGAAATACATTGAACTATTTTAAGTTGAATCAGGTGGGGAAACCAAAGTGGCTGCCATTTCAGATGTAACGGTATGGGAAGAAAGCAACACAGTCCATAGTATCTGGTATGCAACTATTACTGAGGCAGATGTATCTTTCTCAAATCCAATTTCTGAAAACATAAAGAAGTAGTTTACCTTAGCTTGGCAGGAAAATCAGTAGAGCTGCATTGCTTTGATTTGGACTGTGTCAAATCTCCTCACCCTAGTGATGTGGTCTCCACAGGTCTGGCTGACCTTGATATTCCACAGAATATACCCCAGGATCAATGTCGATGGCCTCATGCTGAACGAATCTAATGCACAAGTTTCTGAATATCAAGTTGCTTAGACACATGAGAGAGTGGGTGATAGACTCACGATAATTCAGAGCCTGCCAGGTAGTTTCTGTCACACAAGGGCTGGTGTTCTGCATCATGATGTATAATCTTGTCTGAAATTAAAGACGAATAGCTGCACCTCAATGAGCAGACCTTTCTGACAGGTCCTTGCCATGTACTGAACTAATCACTGCCCCATCTACAAGTTACTTGTATGACTCAAAGAATTTTGTAGAGCCCAGAGTGAAAGAGAGCTCTGTAGCAGGCCTAGCCCCTGTGCTTTGTAGTCTTGCCTTAACTATTCAGTGGTAACTGAGGCTGGATCATTGCTTCCACACTTCACTGTCAGGGATCTTGCAATCGCTGTGCCTCTCCAAGACTATAGCTCCCGTAGGGCAGTCCCTACTTGTGGTGGCTCATTTTGTGTGTCAACTTATCTGGACCACAGTGCCCAGATATCTGAAGCTAACCACTATTTTGGATGTTTCTGTAAGATTGTTCTTGGATGAAATTTACATTTAAATTGGATGACTTTGAGTAAAGCAGATTGCCCTCCATAATGTGGGTGGGCCTCATTCCATCAGCTGAAGGCCTGTATAGATGAAAAGACAGCTCTCCCCAAGCACAAGGGAATTCTGCTAGCAGAATACCTTCAGACCTCATCTGCAGTTGGGTCATCATCCTGGTTTGCCAACAGACTGCCTTTGGACTTGAATTACATCTCTTTCTTGAGTCTCCAGCCAGCCAGACTACCCCATCTGATATTAGACTCACCAATTCTGTACAATCACATAGGCCAGTTATTCAAATAAATCTCTTTATACATACACCCACACATAAACACACACATCCTATCGCTTCTGTTTCTCTGAAGAACATTGGCTAATACAGTCTCTGAAGAATGCTGGCTAATATATATTTGTGTGTGTGTGTGTGTGTGTGTGTATATATATATATTTCCCTAGTGAGATTTAATAACACTATTTTCTCCTCTAATTCCTTCCACCCAAGGAATCAATACTGCTTTCTGCTTTGTGTAGTGTGGGCATCTCACTTTTCCCTGTTCAACCTTGTCCAGAAGTCTACAAGTATTCTCTTCATTTGAGTTTCTTTTAAACTTTCTAGGGTAAGTTCATGTGTATGTGGACCCCTGGCTGAGAGATGCCTTATCATCTTTCTATTACTTTATTTTTTAAAGTTTCAACATGTTATGTGTTGGGTCTCTAACACACTCATGCTTTGGGAGTCATATCTTTAAATGGATTTCTCTGCAGAGATCCAAAAATTTCTTTGTGGACTAATTAAAATTCCTCCAGGTAACATGTACTAACCACTATATTCATTATGATAAAACTTATGCATTAAGAACTGAATTAAGTCAACTTGTTAATTTTCCATTTTCAATTTGAACAATTGATTTGGCAGTTTCAGACAAATGAGTAATAAATTCAGCAGTTAACATTTAAAATAAAATACAAATAATATGAATATTAGGTAAACTGAGCATACTTAGGAAATGAAATAGGTGAACATATTTTGTGTCAAACCTATATTTGCCTTATTGGATAATAATCATATTTGGAAAAATAAAAAAACATATAATTTCAAATGGCGAATGCCTCTTGAACCTGTATGATGACAAGAATGCATAAAAATACACTGAAGAGGCATAACTTTTTATTGCCGTTATGTTTTAAAATACTTACAAGAACATAAAATACATTTGGGAACTTGTCTCAATTAGAAGTCTTGCTCCTCGGGGAAAATGGTAATTTAGAAAGCAGGAGTTTCTTATAAACTAAAAAGATTCACATGATTCATTAATGTCCATTATTTCAGGAGTAAAGAAAATAGATCTTCAGCATCTCTAATTGAATGGAACTGATAGATTTCTAGGGCAAACACAATGATACTTTTAAAGAATTATGGCTACGATCAGGTTTTAGTGATAATGTTGGATGATTAACTCACTACCTACAACGCAACCAAGAGTATGTCAACGTCTGAACTATTTCAGATTTCTGTATCTGTACACCGTTCAGCTCATATTTTTAAATACCAAAAGCAAATAACATTGTCTTCTTTCCATTTATGTATGTATGTTGCTTTTTCTTTACTATGTCTTTATGGCAGGAGGGCCTCTGACTGGAACTCATCTGATCTTATAGCATAGTCTAGGGACAGACAAACTGATGGTTTATCAGTCAGCATAAGATAGCAATCCAGGAGTGCAAAATGGCCCTATATTGTTTGTACTTCTACACACTAACAATATCTCTCCTTCCAGAGATCAAAAGTATAGGACTCCATGAAATGATTGCTAATGCCAACATTAAATATTCCCACCTCCATCTTACAGTCCAGCAATATCAATATATGCAAAAAAACTATTTTATAAACAACTTTGAGGACTCATGTGTACATCTAATTCCCCACCTCAATAACCACAATTAGGCTTTTGATATGCATAATACTAAATGATTTTTCTCAGGTAAAGATTCTGGGAGATTTCATGATTCACTCCCTCACCTTCCATATGCAAATACACCCAAGACCGATTCATTCTCTCCCTTTTCTTCTGTTTTCTCATCTTTGTTCCATTGTCTTTACCTGAGCTCACTCACCATTATTCCTTTTTTGAACCATTTCAATAGCTTCATAACTTATACCTCCTATTCACTAAAAGTTCCATATAATCTACTTTCTAATCTAGTAGAATAATATATTCAAAAACTGTGAATAACTCCCACTTCAGAAACTCCGTATTTGACTCCTAGTATCCCTATGATTAAGAGTGAAATCTTACTAAGTCTAAGACATCGTTTCCATTTAGTCTACTTTAACCTTTCCAGCAAGAGTCCACTTCGCTCATCACCCTGAAGCCATATTTGACTTGTTTCTCACTATAGAGTCTTTACAGAAATAATTCTCTTAGTCTGGAGAACTCAAACTTATTTTTCAAGTCTTAGCATAAATGTCATTTCCTCCAGCAAGTTTTCCTGCCCTTCAGTCTGGGATAAAGTTTCTTGATGTATTCTCTGGGAGCATCTTGAAAATGTTAAGCTTACCTTTCTGGGTGCTTGCTTGGTGCCTGTCTTCCTTCCTGAACGAATGCCAGAGCACTATGCACACCTCTTGCTCTCAGCTCAATGCATTACGTATAGTAGGTATTAAATTTCTTTTTTAATCAACAAAGTTTTCATCAATTCCTTTCAGAGCTGTATCACAGAACTATAATATAATGAACACTCAGCTTTTGATGAAAATTAATGTAGGAAGTAGCCTTTTGAAGAATACCTTTTTGTTACTTTGAAAGTCTGATTTTGAATAACATACCCGATGAGCTTTTCTGTCTTTCATATGAAGAGGTTTACATTTTTAAATATTACATTAATTATTTTGATAGCTAGTCTATTTTGCTCTCATTGCCAGTAAGCTTAGACATGCTTGCTGTTCAAGAATTTTTTCTGAATGATTCTTGCTCTTAGCCAAGATTTTCTAGCACAAACTTTCTGTTTTTCCTCCCCTTTACCCCTTCAATTACTACTCAATTGTTTTAATGGGTCTTTTAAATCGGTATTCTTTATTGTACTCAACCTCTGATCCTTTTTGGAATTAAGCGCAATATAAATGATAAATTAAGAACAGTTGAAAACCGATTTCAGTGTTAAACAATTCCTCCAGCACCATTTCTCATATAACTTACTCTTATAACGAAGTCTCTCCAATAATTTACAATCTCCTTTGGAAGTTATCCTTTAACCTAAAAATTGAAACAGAAGGCATAAGAGAATTTCTCAGGCTTTTCAATAGTCACAATTTACAAAAATAGTAAATGCAGCTATTTCTGCTTACCCAATATAATATTTCTGTAAAACAGTACGTACTACAAAGTCATATACTAATAATTGTAAGGCTTAATGAAAAAAATAAGGCTGAAAGTAGACCATTCAGGACCTGTGCAACAGAGAACAAACAGAAACAATAACAGTTCTAATGCTAGTGACATTTAAATGACATCATAAAGTCCTGAAAAATAAAGGAATTCAAAAATCAATATATGATTTAACTTTACAAACAATGTGAAAGTAACTTGATGGAAGAGGTGAACCTGCCTTGCAAAATTATTGCAGTAATAGAGATCTGACATGGCTGGTTCCATCTTGCTTCTAACCTCACAGGCTGGCTGTCTTTGTGTATTCCTGCGAATGGGCCAAACTAACTTTGGAGGCAATTTGATTTATTGCTTAGACGCTAATAGCCCTTCCCCAAAACTGCGCTGCTCTTGTAAGACTAATGAAAGACAACCAATTTAGGAGGACAAGAGGGGTCCGAATTCTACTAAGATACAGGCGTAAATAATTACCAGCCATTATTCTGGAGGTCATGAAATTTGTAGCTTCCCCAATTACTTCTGCAGATAACATCACAATTGTAGAACCCAAGGTTAGCCCTTTGAGATGTCTTTTCACGCTTTTGCCTTTCTGTCAACCTGATGGCCTCACCCTGACTCACCAACTATCTTGCGGCCTTTACCCAGGAACCAACTCAATGCAAGAGGACAGCTTTAACTCCCTGTAATTTCATCTCTAACTCAACCGATCAGCACTCTCCACTACCTAGCCCCCTACTCACCAAACTCTCTTTGAAAAACTCCTAACCTGGTAGCCTTCAGTGAGATTGACTTGAGTAATAATTTTCTCTCCTGCAATGGCGTGGCCAGCCTCATGTCAATTAAACTCTTTCTTTACTGCAATGCCATGTTCTCAGTGGATGGATTTTTGTCTGTGTAGTGGACAGGAAGAACTCATCAGGCAGTTAGAGGGGCAATAAGGAGGGGCTAAGGATGTTGATTATGAAGACAAACCATGAAATTTACAAAATTCAGGGAGAACTTTCCAGTAAACTTTTTCAAGAGAAATCACTGGGCTGCACTGAGACAATGCAAAAAATCCAGAGTGAAATGGCATTGTACAGTAAGTACTATGTCCCCAGGCAACTTGCTGAGTTTAGCTCTGTTAGGGTACATGGTTCTAATCTGCTGTAACTACCTGCTGTTACTACTCGATAGTTTGATAGTTACCTGTGATAACTATCTGATACATAATGTTAACTTGCTGGGAAAAATTGTGTATTACTTAATGCAAATTCCAAGTTTAATAGATATTATCCCCCTATTTGCCAAACTCTCATGTCCTAATTTTCTTTACCAAACTATGTTTTGAGACAGACAGGACAGACTATATCTAATCTTTGCTCTAGAGGAACTAATGAATATAAAAGTAGTTTGAAGTGGTGCTTTTCAAATTGTAATATTCATACAAATCACCTGGAGATCTTGTTAAAAAGCAAATTCAGAGTCAGATTCAGTTTGTCTGGGGGGTGCCTGAGGTTTTGCATTTCTAATAAGCTCCTAGGTGATGCATATACTCTTGGTCCAAGAGCATACTTTGAGTAGCAAGAGTTCAAAGCAGCATTCTCCAGTAGGAATATAATATGAAGCACATATGCCATTTTCAGTAGTTCCACTAAAAAATAAAAATCAATAGGTAAAATTAATATTGACAATATATTTTCTTTAACCTCGTATCCAAAATATTATTATTTCAACATGGAATCAATATAAACATTTTACTGAAATATTTTGTGTTATTTTTCATATATCTCTATTTGAATGTTGCATCTTCATCAGAAGCAGCTGATCTATGTAGGTTTCATAAAATTTACAGTTGAAAAGTGGATTCACATCTCCAGCTGTTCCAAACATATTTAAGAGTTTCTAATAACTGATTTCAATATCAGTTTTTAAAATTAAATTTAAACTTATTAAATTTGGTACCTAAGTTACCACACTTGAAATGCTCAGTTGTCACATGTGGCTAGTGCCTGCTCTGTTAGATGGCACAGAGATGTAGAATATTGCAACAGGATAGTTTACGGTCAGTTTTGGAAAACAAGATCCAATTTCTCTTTCAGTGAATACTATTTGAACCTCTAATATGTGCCAGATATTTTGCTGAGTGCCTCACTTAGATAAACTAAATGAAGAGCAACTTAATTTTAAGACTGTAAACATAACTTATGAAATCCAAGAGCAGGAATTCAGCTGGGTCTCAGTGGTTGGAATTTACAAAATGTAAAACCAATAGGAAATGTATTTTCATTTTTTTCAGGCCCCACTTAGAAAGAACATATTTCTTCTTCTTACTCCCTGCAGGAAAACATCTGTCTCCTCTCTTCATCCACATGGAGTGTGAAGGACGTTTATCCCCAAACTCCTCAGGTTACTGGTTATTGACATATTGTCCTTCAGAGCTAAGCCCAGCCTTTTTCTCTTCTCTGTGATGCTAAAGCTGGGGTCTGCAAATTGTGTTACCAGACTTACTTCCTAGGTAGCACCAGGTTTTTGCCTAGACTGTGGAGGAAGAGATAAAGGCAAGAAGACAGGAAAAGTGATTTTTATTTTCATTCCCTGTCACTTTCACTTTGGCAACAGAAAATGACTATGGCTCCATTTTCTGTACTGTTCTAGCACCCTTATTAGCATGTATGCCCCTAATAGGTGTTATTTCCAGCTAGATCCCATCCTTCTCTTATCAGAAGAAGCCACATGGCATCGTCTTAAGATGTATAAGTTTGTCTGAGCTCCTAAATTCCAGTAACACCATCTTTTCACTTCTGTCTTTGGGTGTTAACTTCAGGGTGAACTCAAGTCTTATGGGTGGTAGTTCCTTCTTAGTTACTAATACAAGAGTTAGCTCAGCTCTGTAGGTGGTATCTGGTTTGTGAAGTTGATAATATGGGTTTTGTTTTTTGTTCTTTCAGTCCTCTACTATTTGAATATTCAATCTATTGTATTAAATCCCTTCTTTTAAAAATGCATCGAATGGTTTCTATATTCCTAACTCACCCTGACTAATACACTTGGTGTAGAGAAAAACTCACTGCAAACCCTCAATTCAAATTCCAAATAACAGAAGAGAGACTCTCACTACCCTCTATTGTGTTAGGTGTCCATTCTGATATAATCAACTGCAGCAAAGACACCTTTTTTATGTATTTTAAAAAATGGTTGCCAGAACCCACCTGTGTAATGTTGCAGTTGGAAATTGTTCCTAGAGAGGGAAATAATTAGCCATGAAGATATCTCAAAATATTTGTGCCTAAAAGATAATTATATATTTAAAGCTCTATATACTTGGTTAGATTAATTAGATAGCCTAGATTCACTTAGTCATCCACTAGTCAGTTAAACAAATTATAGCAACTTTCACCTACAGAAATAATTCCATTTTTACTTCTAGACTGTCACAATTAAAAAAAAAATCTTTTACCAGATGTTTTCTGATATTTTTAAATCATGGTGATATTTATGTAAATAAAATACAATTTAATTCCCCCTTTAGTTAATATTTCCTTTTTATATTTGTAGAAATATTCCTCAAAATAATTTCCTGTGTGAAATTCTTGTTTCCAATGCCTTTCCTTACATCTGCCATCGAACTCACTGATTTCAGGAATTCATCTTCAGACTGATATAGAAATTGCTGTGTCAAGTCAACCATGACCTCTCTGTCATTTAGCCCAGTCTTACTTGACCCATCAGCATCACATATACCCTTGATCAAACCTTCCTACTGAACCACTTTCTTCACGTGGCTTATATGCCACGGCATTCCTCCTGCTTTCCCTTTTCCTGCATGTACCATCTTAGTCTCCTTATCATCTAAATTCTAGAATGCCCCCACCCCAGAATTTAGTCCTTGGACTGCTCCTCCCTCTGAACTCACTCTGTAACCTCGTCAATTCACTTAGTTTTAAATAGGCTGACAAGTCCCAAATCTATACCTTCAACCCAGAATTTTTCCCTGAATTCCAGACTCATATATCTACCCAATCTTTGAATCCACTTGAATGTTTAACAGGCTTGTCAAGTTTACAAAGCTACTCAAAATACTTTGCAAAAAATAAATATTTAAATGCAATGTTTAAAAAAGCTTTTCTTCGCTCAAACCCAAACCTGTCCCTTCTGCTCACTGCCTTCCCCACTTTAATAAATGTCAACTCATATTTCCAATTACATAGCCTAAAGCCTGAGCTGTAACCTCACTCTTCTTTATCTTTCATATCACATCTAAGCTGAACAAATCCTGCTGGGTCTGCCATCAAAATACATGCCGAAATGGCCACTTCTTTCCACCACTCACAGTTCCACTGTTCTAATGCAAGCCAACAATAGTTCTTAAAAAGATTATTTTATAACTTCCTGATTGCTGTCTCTCTGCTTTACCTTGACCCTTGGAGCCCATTTCAAACACAACTGATATACTCAGTCTTTATTTTTTAACACACACTTATATACTCCTTATAATGTGCTTTGTATATATCAGCGCATTTAATATTTATCATATTTCCATGAAGTAGATACAAGTATGGTCTCCCATGAGATGGGTTAGCCACAGTAAGGCTAAGTTAATCAACTGGGATTCTATGGTTAAATAATGTCAGAGGTGAGCCTAGGCTCACGGGTACCAGAGTCCATTCTCTTAACTGCTATACTAAACTACAACACTTATTCCAACAAATATCAGATCACGTCAGTCGTTGGATCTAAACCCTCAAATGAATTCCCTGAACATAGTTTAAAAGGCCTTGTATGAGCTGGTCTTTGGCCACCTTTGGTCTCACACCCAATTCACACTCAACTCCAGAGGCTGTTCTCTCTGCTGGAATTCTTTTTCCCAAATGTCTACACAGTCTGTTCATTCACTTTTATCAGGTCTATATCTGAGTACAGTCATCTCAGGGGGATTGGTTCCAGGACCCCATGAATACCAGAATTTAAGGATGCTCAAGTCCCTGATATAAAACGTGTAGTATTTGCGTATAACCCACATACATATTTCCATATACTCTAAGTCATTTCTAGAGTAATTATCTAATACAATTTTGTTTTTATTTGTATTTTTGTATTTCCCCAGTTGGTTGAATCTGCAGCTGCAGAACTTGCAGATAAGGAGGGCTGATTTTATCCCCTTCTCAATGAAGCTTTCTTTTATCTATTTGTCTAAAATCTCCCATCCTCAACTCTCTGTCCTGTTTCACTTATATAATTTTTCCTGGGCACTTTCTAACACATAATTGTTTTGAGTATTTCTCTTATTTTTTGTCTCTCCCACCATCACGATGCAGTTTTCATGAAGGAGGATTTTTTTTTTTCTTAACTGCTATATCCTCAGTTCTGGGCAAATAATTGGTGTTCGATTTGTGCAATGAATACTTAAAAATGAAAAAAAGATATGGGGATTTATCTAACTGACAACTGTCATTTGAAAATATCAAATCCTATTTTGCATACATGTATGACTTCTGTATTTACAATGTTTCATACTTTATCTTCTGAAGTATTCATTAAAGAGAGGGGTCTTAGTCATGAAGGGTTTCAATACTCAGGCACAAAGTACTATCAGAAGAATTGGGGACATTGAAAGAAAATATTTGGAAGTGAAAGAATTGTATGACTAGAGAGTAATAAGCACATGCACTACTCTGGATCTCCCATGACATTGGCTTAAAAGGTAAAAGCAGCATCTGGTTCATGGATGGGTCAGTGATTGCTCCTGATATTTTAAAATGTGTCTTTCTTCAATAATGAGATTCTGGTAGGGAGGGTGTGTGTAACCAGCAATACTTTAAATACTTTAAAGCAAAAATATCATCATGTTTTGATGATCCAAATCTGATTACTACTGTTTTCTACCATGTAAATAGTGGGTGATCTATCAATACATTTTAAGTTCAGGAACAAACTAAAAGAAAAAAAAAAAATGGAAGTAACAGATAGAAGAAAGTAGGAAAAGAGAGTGAGAGAAAAAGAATAAAAAAAGACTTTAGATCTATACTTATGGAATATTGGAAAGAGACATTTTAGAAATTCAAGGAAGTTTACATAAACAAACTCCAAAAAATATAAATCTTTTAATTTTACCATTGAGCTAAGGAGTTTTAGAGGTAAAAAAAATTGCAGTGGAAATTGACCATTTTCAAAATTCCAGTTCTTTGAATGTACAAGACATTCAGCTAATAGAAGTGTCCTTGAGATTAGCTCTCAGACTTGTCCTGGGTTCCCTGGACTAAGTTTTTTTTCTTTTCTTTTTTTTTTTTTTTTCATGATTCTGGGTATGTTTCTATCTTTAAAAGAAGGAGGAATTTTAACTCATGTAGTCATTAGTGTAAGCCTGTATGTTTGTTTCCACCATTGAAAGAAAGAGGAATTTTAACTCATTTAGTCATTAGTGCAAGCCTGGAATACATGTTTTTATTTTGTTTAAGCTAAAAAATTAAAAATAGACACATTTAGAAAAACAAAATTGAACCAATAATACACAGTAGTAATGTCCTTATACTCAATTAACATATGGTAGAAGGTAGTTAATAAGACTGTTTTCTAAATTTTGGCTGCTGTCCACATGTGGATGAAAATAAATCAGACTTCATAGTACCAAAAAAAAAGTCACTTTGCTCCTCTGTCATTTGTTATTTAATAAGCCACTATAATTAAACTAGCTGGGATAAGTAAACTTGTTTAATGCTTTGGGAAGGTTACAGCAACAATTTAAGGGACAGAATCAGTATATTTCTAGTATCCCTTCCAGCTAACAGATGTGCAATCATACCAGAGTTGTGTATTTTTTCTTTAAATAGTAGTAAATGTAGTTCTTTCTCTTCCTTAAAGTACAAAACAAGATAAAATCCCTTATCAAATTTTCTTGCAGTTTCAAGAGTGATGTGCTGTGGCTCCCATCAATGTGTGTTTTCTGTCACTATTGAGTAATTCAGAATAAAACAAAGGTGTGTGAATAGCCAGACAGATGTATATTTGACACTTTTGAAAGCAAACAGGATTTGTTTAGCATGCAGTCTCTTATTTTCTCTAGGGATTTGAGAACAGTAGAGGAATTTAATTTTGTAGGCCAGTGTAAGTTTCTAAAATATATTTTATACTATATATATATATATATATATATATATATATATATATATATATATATATGACAGTCATTGATTCACTGAAATAAGAAAAAGGGATTCACAACTGAATTATCTATGATGCAGTTGTCCATTTTCGGGCAGACCCTTATGGCAACAAAGAACGTAAAAATACAACAATCGTCTATAAACTAACGGAAGACATTCTTCATTCTGTTGAGATGACATGTTTGACAGTAGTTGGTGCTACAAGATCTATGGAAGTATTGTCCGTAAGTTTCAGAGCATAAAAAATGGTACAGCAAGAAGCTGCAAGAGCAAAATGCAATTCTTAACATTGTGTAAAATAAAAAAGACATTTTCCTTTGAACTGTGCCTTTTTTACCTGAATCTTTAGTGAAAAATGTTAGTTTAAATGTAGTAAAAAAAAGTTATGCCATATCAGAAGATTCACCATTTGTAAGTTTTACTCGAAAGTTTAGATATTAAATAAACTAAATAATATTTTGGTAGGTTTCTTTGGTAATATTTCCTAATTAATTATATAGCAACATTATCTAATATTGCTAATAAATTCTGTTCTTTCAGACATATTGCTTATGCTATTTTTCAGAAACCTTAAGTGAAATAATTTTAGAATTTTGAGTCTTGAGAGATAAAGGGATCAGATAAGACTATTTCCAAGGATCAGATCAAGACTATTTGCAAGGATCAGATAAGACTATTTTCAAACTTTAAAATTTGAGTTTTAAAACAGTACAGTATGTAAAACTTTAAAGAAGACTGTCATATCTATCAAATAGAGTTGAAAAACGTTTGAACTCAGGTTCAATAATTCTGAAGTTGAGTCATAATATTCTATGCTTTGCTTTAGCAGTTGATTTTCTTTCTACTCTCTACCCTCATTCATGAAAAAGAGAGAGAGGAGAGAGAGAGAAGAGAAAGAAGAGAGAGAGAGACCTTTGGAATAAATAACATTTGGGCTTCTTCTGAATAGGGCTGACAATTGAAAAGATGAATTATTTTTTATAGAGGAAGAGTCTGTGAAACTTCAAGCTTATTTCTATAATTCGCTACAAGCACCTGCATCATCCTGCCAAATGGTTTTATTTTTGGTAGCTGAATTGGGCATAATGAGAATTTTATTATATTTCAGCATAGTAATTACACTCATGTATATAATGTTGAAGAGTAATATTCACTCTTAAATTTTTGCATTTAGCAATTAAACACTTTTCGGGGGCATGGTTGTGATAAGAACTAAGTGTCTCAGTCCCAGGCATCTAAGGAATTTAAGTAAAATGCCATGGTAAAATGTATAGGGAACATTTTTGATTCATAAGCAGGAAAATAAACTCAAAAAGTAAAAACAAAATTAAGTTTAAGGAGGCAGACTTTAAAAACTTTAGGAAAGATGGTAATATTGCCCTAATTTTATTTATCTTCTACACTACATAAATCATTTTTGTAAGCAAAAGAAAAATTTCTTAAGAATCAAACATATTCTAGAATAATGCTTTACATAATGCATACAATATCTGTATGTTTTAAAAACAAAAAACACTTAGTATTTCTATTTTTCTATATCTCTATCATATATGGTTACCAAAGATGAACATCATTTGGTTGAAGACACTGTATATTATTTTCGTATTTGTGTGTGTTCTGTAGACTGCATACATGACTAATAATGAAATGAGGCCAAGAGGACTTTACTTTGTTTTTTAAAAAAGTGAAACCATTGACCTCACATACACAAACACACAAAGAGAAATCCGTATATCCATTTCTTTCCCTGTCCTATCTACCTTTTTTCAAGAAGGACAGAAATGTTTTTGGTCTACCTAAGGGTAAGCATATGTAAACCCAAATAGTTATGCATTTTAAGTTGAAAAAAATGTGGCTTCAGCAGAGATAAGTACTATTATTTTTTCTTTTTAATAGATTTGACCCTAGTCCACAGTTTCCAAAGATTTCTATATTAATAATAAGAAAAGTTACTTTAACCATTATGCATTTCATTTGAAGATTAATATAATTTCATAATTGAGAGTCAAACAATTTGATGACTTGAGCATATTTTTATTTGCAACATTTGATCATTTTGTCCACAAGTGATATTTTGAAGGCATTTTTGAGGTGATTAAAAAAATGTTTTCAGTACACTGACATTAGTAAAACTGTTATCAAACTAGAATCAGTAGAGGTTATTTCCTTTAAAATTAGAGTCCAGAAATTCACTCATTCAGCTTAAGGTTATTGCATATAGAATTTTGGCTGCTAAGAAATGCCTTCACTGCTTTATAAAAATATAGTATAAAGAACAGATAAATATATGCCATTTTCTCAAGTCATCATTTTATGTAAAAATGTCTTCTGTACTTAGAGTTCAGTACAAACCCTGTGTGAGTTAACATGTGTGAATTACGTGAAATAAGTAAATTGCTTTACTTCCTGGATGTTTTTTATTGGTAAAGAATGTTGCTCATTTGAAATAGTTATTTTGTTTAAAACATAAGGCATTATTTGTGCTCATCTAGACATAATTTCTTGAGTGAATATAATTGTGTTAGCTTATAAAAATTGTATTGATAAATAAAAGTGAACTTTCAAAGAATCATAAAAGGTGTAATATGAGAACATACATCCCTGGAAAATTAAATTTACACAATGTATCTATATAAGTGCACAGCTACATATCTATATACTATGTTTTTACCATTTTGCCTATATCTATATGACATATTTGTAAGAATGTATATATATCCTCAATATCAAGATGTAATTGAAGAATTTAATACATTCTCTGATATGGTGTGCTATGTAAAGCATACATTCAGATTATTATTAAACTTAAATATTAAGTGAAATTTTTCTATTTTTGCTAAATGTCTGATATTCTTCAGACATAGCTTTATTGTTATTTCATCCTTTTATATGGAATTCACAGAATTCTTATTATACCAGCTATTCAACCAGAGGAAAATATCCAGAGTCATACAGGAACTCAGTAGTTTCTGGATACATCTTTCATGCCTGCCTTTTTAATATTCTGATAAGTTTCTTTTAGAAATTTATTTTCTAATAAGTTTCGCCCTCCCCTCATGGACGGGTACAGTTCGGAAACTTATCCCTGCAACTGATTTTGGTACCACCACACAAAAAAAAAGACTTACAATAAATGTCATAAAATCTCAGATGTGTAAGAAAATTTCGAGATAATTTTATATGAGATAAAAACCTAAGTAGTTGTAGTTTGTTGCAATCAGGGGATAAGGGAAATTAGCTCACTACAGATGGAGTGGTTTAGGGGTATGAGCTTTGTATTGGGAGTCAGAACACCTGAATTCAAAATCTAATAGCAGTTAATTTTATGAGTTTTCTGATCTGCAAAAATGTGTCTAAATGTTCTTAACCCACATATGATGGTTTACTAAGAGTTTGTGAAAAGCCTTAGTACTATTTCATGCACATATGTAGATGTCAGTATGTATTTCTTTACCTTATTTCTTCTTTTCATCTATGTAAATTGATATGGAATAATAGCATATATGGAGGTCAAGGAAAAAATTATATACACCAGAATGCCTTTCTTCTGCTACTGACTCTGTTAGACCTAAGACCAATAATTAATCTATATTCAAGGAAAATATAACTTTAACAAATTATAAACATTTTAGATATTCAATATATCAAAAATAAATCAATACCTAAACAACCTCTTTCTAATTTCTTGAGAACAAATATTTAATATGTCTCTAGAAACTAAATATTAATTCTCAAGGGCAACTTTATATTGTCTTTACAGATTTTTCAGAATCCATAGAAAAAGGGAACAGAAAAACGTATTGGTCAAACATATTGGTCAGTTCTTTCATCCTGTAATTGCTAAGGCATATATGAAAATTACCCTGTAATCAGGACCCTGTCTGCCTAAGAGAAAAGCCATATATGCTACTACAGGGGAATAGACAATGGCCTCTGAGTGCTCAGAAGAAGAAATGCTACCATCTAAGTAGAGTAATCATGGACAGCTTTACTCCAGATACACATTTGAACAGCACCTTCCTGGATGTATGGCAGATGTGTGTGGACATGTGTTTTAAAGCACAGAAATGTGGAAGCAAAAAGCAAAAACATAGGTAAAGGTAGATACCAAATTCAAAACAGCAATTTAAAACAGCAAGTAACTCTGATGATTGGCATTACGTATAGAGTGAGAAGCACTGGACACTTAGGGTGAAAACACTGGCTAGGTTGAAGAAAGGACTTTAATGCTAATCTAGGACATTGTAGAAAATGGTGACATTTTGAGCCTTTGGACATATGATTAGTGTTACTCTTTAAAATATCAATATATCATTATTGTGCATGATGGTATAAAGGAGAAAGGATTAGGGCAGGAAAACCAGTTTTAAGAGTATTTTTCTTATGTAGACCATCATATCTGGGAAAGTTACCACAGTGACTTTGAGCAAGAACAATTTGGAAGAGGTAATGCTTTTGAAGGTTATTTAATAAAAGTAGAAATCTACACTTTCTAGGAAATTGTATGGAAAGCACACAAAGAGCTCTCTGAGATTTCCAGCTTGTGTGAGTGAACTCCTATTAGTGGGAAGAGGGATTTCCAAGAAAAGAAAGCCTGTTTGGATACACGATAAGAAGACAAATTCTGGCTATATTCATTTTGAGAAACCAGAAGCAGTAATTTTTGAGATTTGATGTCCTTGTGGCTGCTAAAAATGTATGGTAGGTAATTTCTGTCTCATGAGAAAGACAGAGAGAGAAAGAGAGCTTAACATAAAAAACCAGGGATTAATCTTCTGGGAGTAAATTTAGGAAGTGGGTCAGGCATGGAAGGCTCAGAGCAGCAGGGAAGTAGCTGAAGTGTAGAAGCTAAAGAAACAATTCTATTTAAGGAACCAGAAGATAAATGGAATGCAGTGAAAGAATCTGTTCAGAAAGGGTAAAAACATAAGAAGGTATCCGGAAAGAGCTGTGTTTTTGAGAAAAAGGGGTGAGAAGAATTTCAAGAGAGAGGGCCACAGTGCTCAGTCTTGGGGAGGACAAATTGAAAGGCGGCATAGAAAAGCCGCTAAATTCACACACAGATTAGGAATAGAGCAGTGCAAGGTTGGCAGTTTCAATATTTTGGGAAATGTGGAGGCAAGCCTGAGAAAGGGTAAGGTGGTATTAGAAATTGAAAAAGATACAGACAATACTGAATATTTCTATTCTGCTTGTCAGTTTGTAACTTCTTTGTTAATTTTTTAAAGTGAAAAGTGTTCATTTATTGAGTTATGACTCATTGCAATAATTAAGATTTGTAGTGATGTTATAAAGATGGATATTTTGCAAGACAGAAAAAGCGAAAGAAAAATTTTAACAGAATCCCTTCTGTCCTTGCCTACTATACCTTCTGCAATTGTTCTGAAAGCCTTTCTACTGAAGCAAATCATCCTTAATCAGCTTCATGCTACCCTGTCATGTGATTAATTCCAGGTGGCTTTCTTTTGATTAGAACAAATTTACGGAAACTCTTACCATCTGATACTTTGAACTGTAAATTCTGGATTGTGGTTTCTGATGGCAGATTCTTACAGACATCCCAGAAACAAGCACATCTGCAGGAATTAAAAGAAGCCTTTTTGTTTCTTCAGATAGGAAGAAACTAACTCTCAGATAAAATCTATGATATTTGGGGTTGAGAAAAATGGCATCAGTGAAGTATCAAGTAGTTACGCTCCCGCACTGTGGTTTAGTAAATGGAGGAATAAAATCATCTATGCTTGAATGCTTTGTCGGGCACTATATTTAGAGCAACAGATTTAGCAGTGTTTCTCAGAACAGTAATTGTATCTAACCTCCTATTTCCAGAGATTGTTATTTATTTACTGCTTTGTTTCTCTGATATCTCTGCGGTGGGACCATACTGTATCTCATGATCTGACCTTGACTATCTCTTGCACCTTTCCTCTCTTGCAGTTTACACTCTATCAAATCACATATTCTGTTTGTTTAGAAAGCTCCTTCTAGCCCAGTCTGACATATTTCTATTAGCTCTTCAAAACTCATACCCAATATTATAGTTATCATTAGGGTTGACTTCTGCACCTGTCTCAGAGAATCAATCATTTCTCATGATGACTTTCTCTCTTGTGCATATGCTTATTGTTTAGGGGTGTATATGTCTGTGTGTGTGTGTGTGTGTGTGTGTGTGTGTATACATACACATAGATATCTGTCTTCTCAAATAGACTGTGAACATCTTGAAGAAAAGGTCCAGGGCTTGTCATTTGTCAGTTTCCAGTCCTAGTCTGGTAACTGAAACAGAGTAAGAGTCAAAGTATTTTATTTTCTATTAATTTTAATTGAGTCAAATATATGGCTTTAAAATAATAAGGAAATTTAAAGTCCTATTAATATCCTATCATTTTTTCTGGGTATAAAATCTTCCTATTTCTTCTTAATTTTTCTAACGTTGCATTAAAAATTATAGCTATATCCTCGGCTGAAAGTTGCACATATTTATTGTAAGTGTATCAGAACAGCATTTAAATTGTTTAAATCATTTCAATGCCTCTCCAACTTTTAAGGTCATCAAGGAAAGAAGATAATCTGCCTGAGTGGGTCAACATTTTATAATCTAATGATCTTGAAGTCAGGAAGTTTCTTTTTTATGTTGAATAAATGCCTGTCTATTGTAATGTATATAGGTGATGGGAAACATTTTTAAAGCAATCAATAATAAATATCGAGTAGCTACTTTACGGAATTATTCAAACTAAACTCATCGAAAAACTTTTTGGCTAGCAGTTGACTTAAAATAGAAATAATTTTAAAAAGTGAAAACGCTGATTTATAAACATATCTTTGAAGACTATTAACTAAACATGAGAACCTTCATAACAAGGTAGAGTTACTTATGAAATTGCATTGTGCTAAGACATGTGAAAGTGGAAGGAAGAGAGTGAAACGGCTGATGGGGAAGAAACAGGATCCAGGGCCATTAAATGACTAGATCCACAAAGAGCTACTAAAGTAAACGTAGCAGGCATGTGGTCAAAGGCAGAGATTCTCATAGCAGCAAGTTTCCAGGAAATAATTTTCATTCAAATTGGAACAAGTATAAATCACAAAGCCATGAGTTCTAGAAGCTGGGAGAAATATGTGATATTTTATAGCCAAGAACAATTAATTAGCAGCATTGTGCCATTTCCTCTTTCCCACTTATACAACTATTTTGATAAAAATTACTATTTATTGCATATTTAGCACATGACGAAGGAATGCTAGCACTTTCCATACACAATCACATTTATTATTTTTAAACACTACGGCATGGCTGTGATGCCCATATTCTGGATAGGCATTCTGAGTCTTAGGTAGATAATTTGTCTAAGAACACAGAGCTAGTAAGTGACAGAGGCAAGGTTCATAATCAGACAGCCTGATTGCTGAAACCAGAGACTTCAGCCAATGTTTACATTACATTTCAATTTCATTACATGATAATTCTTTTATTCAGGAAGCTTTCATTAAATGCCTATATGTAGAAGGTACTAGGAAAAAAGAAAAAAAGAAACTGCTTTGTGAATAGCGCAGAGGTATTAGTCATTTAAATGAAATAACACCGACAAATGCAAGTAGCTAAAGCAAGATTGAACCTTAAAACTGTCAGGGAACTTCTGGGAGAGTGACTCATGAGGCAGGAAAATAGAATAAAAAATTCTGGGACTATCAAGGGATGTATGAAAAAAATCAATGTGCAAGTACAATATTTAGACAGCAGTTTTTGGCCTGGTGCCGTGGAGCATGCCTGTAGTCCCAGCTACTGAGAGGGCTGAGGTAGGCGGATCCCTGGAGCCCAGAAGTTTGAGTTCAGCCTGGGCAACATGTTTCCCAAACTTAGCTGGAAAAGAACACTGTTAGTGAGTGTCAGGCATTTATTACAGGAAATACATTAACATCACAATGACCTATCATTTTGAAACCCCATTCCCAAATTTTTTTTAAATATAGCTTTTTTGGGGTAATATAAGCCATAGTTATTATATGTTTCTTAATCTTGCTCAAACCAAACTTTTTGCATAAATAGTGCTTATCAGCTTTCCACGTTTCTTTCAGATGTGCTAATTATTGAATCCTCCTACCCACCTCTAAATCTTGCAGTAGGAATCCCATTTTACAGACGGGGAAACTGAAGTTTTGAGAGTTTAGGTGACATAACTAGTAAGTATCAAAGCTAGAATTGGTTCTCAGTTCTCCCAGCACTAAGTTTATCATTCTTTCAACTAAACCACTGCTTCTCAAACTTTTCCTCTGAAGTGCTTCTTAAAGCAGAGGACAATGTATGTATGTGCACATCCCTGGGATCTGGGCAGAGAGCCTGAAGCAGCCCTGAAAACACAAAGTTCCTTTGAAATTTTCTGTTTTATATAAAACATAAAATGAATAATTCTGCTGTTTTTATATGCACATGCAAGTGGAGAACCTTTTAAAGGTGCCCACACTGAAAACTTTTTCACCTTTAGTTAAGTTCGATTCTTGAGGAAGTAGCGCTGTATTCCTCCTTGACATTTAACACCTTTTGACGGCCATCAATATGCAGTACTCATAAATTGGTTTGAAATTCTGCAGATTTATACTATGATAAAAATTTTTTTAAATGTACTCTTTAGGGTCAATTTTGCTGTTCACTACAATATTTACTGTTTTATCTTCCATAGATGTTATTTGGGATTTTGCTTCTTTTGTTTTTCACTTCCTTGAAAAATTAGGGCTGGTATTGGGGTTGGGCTTCATGTTAAAGTCTGTATCAGTCTATTTTCTTAAAAATAGAAAGGAGAGCACATTATTAGCTACTCTTAAATCTAAATCATAGATTGAGAGTATTTTCAATGACAGGTCCTTGTGATGTTAACGTATTTCCTGTAATAAATGCCTGACACCCACTAACAGTGTCTTTTTCCACCTAAGTTCGGGATGCGCCAAGCCTTGAGTCAAATAATGCTTAAATAACAAGAGAAATGGGGAGCGAACAGGAGCATGGACAGATACAAGGGTTGGAAAAATGTTCATATGGAGGCCACAGATAATTGATTATAACAATACTGGAACCGTCAACAGTATCCAAGAAAGAATTCCCATGCCAAAGGGAGCCTTATTTGAGGGTAACTAGGCAAACGTGAAGGAAGGGGATGCTCTGAATGGGAGAGAGACAAGGTGGGAGGGAGAGGGAACATGACTCGTTCTGGAAGCAGACCTGACTGGAAGATGCTCAGGAAGCAGTCATAACCCGTGATTCTCCTGGTCTCCTAAGTCCAGCTTGTGAGGGCTGCTTCTGCTGTGTGATTCCAGTGGTCAGTGTTTCATTGTGGGACATTGGAAGACTGGGTTCTAATCCTATTTCTCACATGGTGATTCTGTGTTTTATTGGATAAATTATTCAGCTTTTCAGTGCCTCTGTTCTATCACGTGTTACATGAACTTTTATGTCCCTCTCAGCTCTGTGACTGTGGTTTATTTTCCATCCTAACCATTTTCAATCAGCTTCAGATAAGTTTCTCTTTCTCTGGAACCAAGAAAGGGTAGCAAAGCATAACTTTGAAATTTATTTT
The DNA here is from genome assembly GCF_028878055.3 of Symphalangus syndactylus. NCBI lineage: Eukaryota > Metazoa > Chordata > Mammalia > Primates > Hylobatidae > Symphalangus > Symphalangus syndactylus. The sequence goes on along the minus strand of NC_072426.2, from coordinate 152,600,078 downwards.
TGACCTATTCTCAAGGAAGACTGGAAAATAGTCTATTAGTGATATTGAATACATTTACCTATGGTGGTGAACATTTGCATTTTTGATAGTGAATTATTTGATTATACCACTGACGCCTTTATTAATTTGCAAGAACTCTTTAAATATTGTGGCATAAACTCTCCTATATGTGTTACACCCATTTTTCCTACTTCTTAAAATTTGTTGCCTTTTGCTTTGCTTTCAAAAATGAACTTTAAAAAAGGTTTTCTTTTTTAAATATAGGGTTACTTCATTTTAAAATTATATTTATTTAGTTTTTAGATCTCAGGTACACAAGATTACATTAATCATATGCCTAATCATGGCGCACCATTAGCAATGGTTCATTTGACATGCCTCCTTTGATTGACTGATAGATGGATTTGCTTTTATCTCCATTCTCCAATCTTCTTCCTCCCCAGATTCATTATGCAACTACTCTACTGTATTTGATATCTATCTCTCTATCTCTTCTCACATCGTTTTAATTTGCATGCATTCCATAGGTTGTGAATCTCAGTCTGTCTCTTCTATTTTTCACTCAGCAGTTTTAAGTTCAGCCATTGCCCTTAACTTGTGAGATCTGATGCTAATTTCAAACAGATAATGTCAGCATTGAATTGAATTGTAGGTCACCCAGACAGTGTCAGAGAATTGGAAATGTAATGCTGGAAAACAGACCATGTATTTGATGTCAGACTGCTGTGAGTAAAACTAGTTCATGAACATTGTTTCAGTTTTGAAAATAGAAAAACATTGATGCATGCATACAGTTGGTATTGTTGGTAAAATTATGCTTATATATTTTGATTATCTGGTCTGTAAATACATTATGACTGTCTTGCTATTCATTGTCATTGTAAAATTATACTTAAATTTTCAATTATACTTTTAAATTTAGAACACATCTCTTGCAAAACACATTGTTATTTTTACAAAACTTCTGTGTTTTCTTCTTCTATACTCTTCTTGGTAACCAGTAAATTAGGTAGTTTTTTTTTTTTTTTTTTTTTTTCCTTAACTCCACATTTCTGACTTCCCCATTGCAGCCAGTACACAACTCATTCCGTGATTTCTTTTTTGGGCTGGTCTGTCTTGTCTGATTTGCAATAAGTTATACCACCACCAGCAAAACGAATCAGAAAACCTTGGGTTTCTAGATCTAGAAAATTTTGAATTGTGATTCAGTGGTTTCCATAAGGAGGTAATGGAATTTCAAGGCTTGCATTTCTCTTCTGTTTCATTCACTGGCTTTTTCGCAGACAACCAGCTAAGAGTTTTCCTGCTGAGAAATGGAGTGCCGAGAGAGATTTATTATTATTTTGGTATTTCACTTGAAAACAACTTTGATTTACTGAACATTGAAAACAGAAATGTCAAAAGTGACATATTTTAGAAAGACAACTTTCTTTATTAAAGTGATATTTTAGTTCTTAACCAAACTCAACAAACAAACAAACAAAAAGGTAAATGAGTTGCTTAAGGAATAATGTGTCATCATTCAGAATGGTTAAGTGTATAAAGTGTTTTCCCTGGAAAGTATTTCTATTGATTTATTAAATACACAGAAGGATCTTAAATCCATTAAAAAGAACTGGGATGTCAGTGCTAAGTAATAGTAAGACAAGTATGAATAATACAAATAAATGCTGTTTAAGGGAGAACTATGCTCCTGTGGCTTGATTGTCACCAGTACCCTTAAGTGATACTGCAACTATTTCATGATGCTTTTATATAAATAGGCAAAACCAGCTTCACTCACTTGTGTTTTCTCCTTATCTATTCACCATCCACAATGGACTAATTTAATACTAACAATCCTAAAAACAATATCCTCATATTTTTTGGCATAAGTGGGATTTTTTTACAAGGTGAGTAAAATTAGGCCTTTACTTGAAGCAAAGAAATCTAGATTATTTGTGTTCATCTGGCAGTTACATATTAAATCACATTATTTAATAAATATAATTAACCAAAATCAAATACCAGCATGATAGAAAAGACCAAAATGATTAGCCCATAATTCTTATTTTTTTATACCTACTCACAAATGATGAACATGTGATAAAAGAGGCAAAATACTTTCTGTAGCGATTACAAGGTCAGTATATATACGAGAATGCTATATGAGGTGAGAGCTCAAACAAGGCTTTTGTTCTTAAAACATAAGATATATTTTATATTCTTTTGGCTTTTGTTAGTCATTGTTTGCTTTAATATTCTAAACAATTTACTAAAAATGTGTGCTTGCCAAACTGAGTATGACTTGTGACTCTAAGGATGCAAGGTGCTTTACAGGACTGGTTGGTGAAGTTTTCCTTTTATTTATGCAGCATTCTTCTCCAACAGTACCTGAAAACAACACCCTGATTTCCTGATTTTCCTTTCCTTTTCTTTCTTCGTGGAGACAAAGGTTTCACTATGTTGGCCAGGCTGGTCTTGAACTGGCCTCAAGCGATCCTCCCACCTCATCCTCCCAAAGTGCTGGGATTACAGACATGAGCCACTGCACCCGGCCAACATCCCAATCTTCCTACCTATTCTCAGCCCATGCCAATTTTATCTCTGGTTCACAGGCATGAGAGTCAGTCTTGTCCGTGATTGGACACTTGCTGCAAACTACAGTGATTGGTAGAAAAAAGATTATACGATCCAATCAGAGCTTATCTTAATATTTTTGTTAAAACACAGAGTTAAAGGAGTGCAATCTGATATCCGGTAGGGCCACCATGAAAGGATAGCCTTCCTGTAAAAGATGAAAGATGAAAGCAGAACTGAGAGATCAAGGGAGAGTAGTTTGATTCTGCTATTGTTTGAGCTTCTGGATCCAACTATGCCAGGAATTAATGACATTCTCTGGACTTTCCAGCTACTCAAGCCAATATATTCTCTTTTTTCTATAGTTTGTAACAAAAAAGAATTGTAACAAATGCCGTTTACTCACATAATAGCCATGGATAAATCTGAGAAATCTAATTCATTAACCTCTAAATGGTTTTCCCTGCTGAAAGCATTTGCCAATGCTAGGCAACTATGCAACCAGATTACCTCAGAGATCATGACTTTCAAGGAGTTGAGTACATTCTGCTTTAAAAAACAAAATGAATCCAATAGTTACAGCACCATATAAGTTGGAATGTATTGACTTTATGGCATTGTAATATAGTTATGCTTTCTTAATATTTGAATATTAGCCGTGATTAGAACAGCTTGAGTTTCTTCTGAGACATTCAGTTTCCTTTTGCCTTCTGACTTACTGAAGCCATACTGGTCACTGAAAATGGAAAAAAAAAAATGGTTGCACTTAGAAAACAATTGACAGTCTTTTCTTTTTCTTCTATATACTAACATTTAGTACAAAGTAATGGTCCCTAAGGGGGTGGCAACCTGTGTTAGACTGTATATCCATACATCTGTGTGTGCTTTTTGCTTCTTTAATTATACCGATTTTTTGAGATTTAACTATGCTTGCTTCCATTCCATGTAAGCACTTCTCCAAATCTGATTAATCCAAGAGGATGAAGTGTATCATCTTACTTGTTTATTTTTTTTAAGTGGAAACAATACCTTTTCTTTTTCAAAATTGCAATCGTCTAATTAATTATATCCTTTGGCCATTTAAATTGGGCTGATTTGCCCAAGCAACAAAAAGCTAGAAGCATACACGAGCCCTGTAATGGGGAAATAGCTGTCTTCTGGCTGCATATTTCTAACATTTATTCTATCTCGAAACTTGATCTTTCATTTTTAACCTGCTATTTTTGATTTGTTCTTCTCTTTTCTTTTCTTTCCTCCCTTCCTTCTTTTTTCATGATTTATTTGTACATTTTTCTGGGGGGGTGTGGGAGAGGGTTATTGCTACTTGCTGATCTCCAACTCTCTAACACCAAACCTCTAGATATGTGGAGCCTGAAATAATTTTTCCCAATAATCAGAGGAACAAGAGCCCATGAGTTAGTGCCAAACTGTATAAATTTTCCATTGTTCCTATTTAGCATTCTGAGAAACTTGCAGTGACATGCCTTGTTTGAGCTCTCGCCACATGGGACGCACACAGTTTGTTACCTCCTATTACGAAATAGACAGACATCTTTAACCTCCTTTCTCAGTGTCATGAGCATCTGTGTGAAGAGACCACCAAACAGGCTTTGTGTGAGCAATAAGGCTGTTTATTTCACCTGGGTGCAGGTGGGCTGAGTCCAAAAAAAGAGTCGGTGAAGGGAGATAGGGGTGGGGCCATTTTATAGGATTTGGGTAGGTAGTGGAAAATTACAGTCAAAGGGGGGTGTTCTCTGGCAGGCAGGGGCGGGGGGTCACAAGGTGCTCAGTGGGGGAGCTTCTGAGCCAGGAGAAGGAATTTCACAAGGTAATGTCATCAGTTAAGGCAGGAACTGACCATTTTCACTTCTTTTGTGATTCTTCACTTGCTTCAGGCCATCTGGATGTGTACGTGCAGGCTTGGGCTCAGAGACCTGACACTCAGAAAGTACAGTGAAAGCTCGGATTGGATAGGGAGATTGGTCCCATTGCTATCAATTGTGTCCTACAGGACTCTATTGTTTCAAGAGGTACTAGGCAAAGTAAAAATTGTCCTCCTCTTTCTAAAGATATATTTATTTGGCTGGCAATCAGAATGAGGCTTTTTCTCACTTTTTTGTCTTCTTTTGCTGAGAGCTCAGACTTTAAACTATTACACAGCTGCCAAGGAATGAACATGTACCAGATTTCTACAGGAGAATGTGAAAAGAAAAGCCTATCAATCATTTAAGAAACATGTGTGTGAGGGCACTGCAAGGTGTTAAGTATGATACTGAAGAATATTATTGTTTATTCCTAGCTTGGAAAAGTAGGTTCACTCTAGACAATAGTACATACACAGTAAGTAGAGCTCATCATTTTCTTTGCAGAACCATGGTCCAGGGCTCACTGATAATTCCTGTCTCTACAGTGACGATCTTTAAACATTAAATGAAGACAAATCCTTCTCATTTCTTATTTAGCTATATCCTGGTATTATCAGAATCTGAGTCTTAGGTAAAATATTTCATTTCTGCTATTTGCTCTACCAAAATAGCCTCCTTAAAAATAATGATATATATGCATATGCATTTTGATTTACAATTTTCACCTTCCTTAGAGTTCTCTGCATCTGAATGATTTATTGATTAATAGTACAAATCTCTCTATACTAAGTATATAATTTCCCCATAAATATTCAGTTGTTCAGATAATCCTGTTTCCTGTCAAAAGTGCTTCCGATGTTTTATAAAAACACAGGATTCTTTTTTATTCATTTTCTATTTGTATAATATAAAATGCTATATTTATTGAAAAATTGGCTCATGCAAATTTCTCTGATATAGTTGATAAGGTCAAATAGTAATGAAAAATATACTTACCTGAATATTTTATCAATAAGATTCACATGTTATTTTCACAAATGTTTGCAAAGAACTGCTATATTCTATAATTCATCTTCACTTTTGACCAAACTGTCTGACTGAAGTATATTTATTATCTAATATTCATATTTGGAGTCTGTTATTTTCATGCAGTATCTCTCTTCTCATTTCAGTAAGGCTTTCTTCTTCTAATTTAATGTACAAATAGTGGTGAAGGTAGAGATTTAATATTCCCAGTAATATATTAAAAAATGTTTTATCAGGTTAGCAATAGCTCGTGGAAGGTAGGTATCCACAACTAATAATGTGAATACTGCAATTGTGAAATTTGTTAATTTTTACGATTTTTCTAATTTCTTTTATCCCTAAGTATTTGGAAAGCATAATATAACTTTAATATTAGAATCAGAAAAAAATTGTATACATCACTGACTGAAGAAATATTTCAACTCAGTCTGCCTATGTTTGAATCTTGGTGCTCTCACTTCTTCCCTGCATGAACTTGAGACATTTATTCATCCCTTCTAATGCAGTAGTTAAATCAATGATAAAATATGGAAAGGCATTCCTATATTAGAAATTTGTTTTCATGAATAAATGATAAAATGAGTAAAAAACCTGCTTCAAACATTATCAACTATGCTTTCTAAGCATTTAATACATTTCAACTAACAGTTTCAACAATTTTAATTATCTAGTAAGTAAGATTATAGATGTGCCCAAGTGCTATATCAGCACAAGGGATGGCAGAGAAGTTGAGCAGAGGAAAAGAGAAGTTTTCCATAAGGTGTGATGCTAAACTGAGCACTGAGGGATCAGCTTTCCTTATAGAAAAACAAATTGCAGGCGGGGCGCAGTGGCTCACGCCTGTAATCTCAGCACTTCGGGAGGCCCAGGCAAGCGGATCACGAGGTCAGGAGATAGAGACCGTCCTGGCTAACATGGTGAAACCCCGTCTCTACCAAAAATACAAAAAATTAGCTGGGCCTGGTGGCATACACCTGTAATCCCAGCTACTCAGGAGGCTGAGGCAGGTGAATCGCTTGAACCTGGGAGGCAGAGGTGGTAGTGAGCTGAGATCGTGCCACTGCACTCCAACCTGGGCTACACAGCCAGATTGTCAAAAAAAAAAAGAAAAGAAAAACAAATTGCAGGCCAGGCATGGTGGCTCACACCTGTAATCCCAGCACTTTGGGAGGCCAAGACCGGGGATCACCGGAGGTTAGTAGTTTGTGGCCAGCCTAGTCAACATGGTGAAACCACATCTCTCTATATAAAAAAAAAAAAAAAAAAAACACAAAAATTAACTGGGCATAGTGACGCATGCCTGTAATCCCAGCTACTCGAAAGGCTGAGGCATGAGAATTGCTTTAACTTGGGAGGCAGAGGTTGCAGTGAGCTGGGATCGTGCCATTACACTCCAGCCTGAGTGAAAGATGGAGACTCTGCCTCAAAAAAAAAAAAAAAAAAAAATTCATGTTTTTTAGTATGTCCTTAGGACCCATTTGTAGAATTGCAGATTGAAGGTTCTCAATCATATTTGAGGCTTTTGCTCTGTGTTGCTAAATTCTTGTCTTGAGCGATTTTATCAATATATTCTCACATGTAGTAAATGAAAAGAATTTTGATAGGTAAAAGGAATGTTGTCATGGGTGGATAGAAATAGAATTGTTATAATTTGGAAAAAATTGTTTTTATACTTTTCGTCAAAAGACAAATAGTTTCATACTTTTGTGTGTGGGTTATTCTGCTTATAAAAATTTGTCCTAAAATCAGAAAAAATAAAGTTAAAAAAGATATTGTGAAGAAAATTATTTAACTCAGAATAATTTTTATTAGAAATTAGAAAAATACAGCCATACTATGTAATAATAGGAAAAGAGGAAATATTTTTTGTTTTAATAATATATTTTTGTTTTGTTTTGTTTGAAACAGGATCTGGCTCTGCCACCCACGTTTCAATGCAGTGGTGTGGTCACGGCTTACTGTAACCTCAAACTCCTAAGCTCAAAATCCTCCCGCCTCAGCCTCCCAAGTAGCTGGGACTATAGGGATTAACTATGCCTGGCTAATGTTTTATTTTTTATTGTTTTTGTAGAGACAGGGTCTCATTATATAGACCAGGCTGGTTTTGAAGTCCTAGCCTCAAGTGATCCTCCCAACTCGGCCTTTCAAAGTGTGGAGATTACAAGTGTAAGCCACCACACCAGTCTACAATACATATTTTGAATGGACTGTTAAAGAAAATGACAAATATGTTGATGAAGCATTTTATTCATATCAGAAATGTTTATATTATATAAGTAAAAGAAGCAAGTAACACTATAAAACTATATGCAAAACAGAAATTAATAGCGTTTATCTTACAATATTAAGATTATGGGTTGTTTATATTCTGATATATAGTTTGTATTTTCTATGAATTCGACAATAAGCATATCATATTCTTATATGTATAAAAATGTTTATATAAGAAAAGTCATTTTGGTTACTTTGTTAGACTCTTAGTATATTGCTTTACGAAAATTTCTAAAGGTCAGTATTTTCCTCAGAGATTAATGTTGTGGAAATTCATATATAAAAATGTTAATGTTATCATTATCACTGCTTTCTTTGTTCTTCCATCATTTGAAATAAATACAAATTTTAGGAAACATCTGATATCCTGGTGTTATTTTCAACAACACCATTAAAAGAATGGTGTTGCCTGAGATCCTCTGGAGAGAAGATTGACAGGTCCTAGAACAGAGTCCTGGCTCACCGATTTCATTAGTGGTAAAAACAAAGAAAAGGTTAGTAATGGATACTGAGAATAAAAACTGAGTAAGAGACAAATCAGAGGAGAAAAAAATCTGATTCTTTTAGATGAAAATAAAAGCGTTTTGAGAAGGAGAGAGTATTAATTATGTCAAAGCATGGTCAAGTAGGGTGAGATAGGTGACTGATTAGCGTGGCTGGCAGTATGTAGGTAATTGGAAACTTCAGTACTAGACAATCTAATTGGATGGTGGGAACAAAAGCAGGAATAGAGTGAGGTAAGGAAAAGAGTGGGAATTTTACGAAGCAGAACCAATGAGTGTGGACAATTCTGGGGGTTATTTTGAGAAGAGATGAATGATGGTATTTGGAGGGAGATGTAGAGTGACGAAAGGGAACTATTTCCTTTTGTATTGTATTCAATTGAATTTAAAAATGTGAACTCCTATGACATGCTTGAATGCTAAGGGCAATGATCGATGAGCAAGAAATAGCCTGACGGTGAAAGGACTATGTGGGATAAATGTATGGTGAAGGTTGCCTGATGAGTTAAAAACAGACAAAACCCAAACCACAGATGGTGGGGAAGACTTAGGAGCAAAGATACCTCTTCTATTGTATTGTTGTGAAGCAAGGCAGATTATGTGGCAAGAGATGCAGACAGGCTGGTTGCTTTAGTGGCAGAAATTCTCTTCTGACTTAACCTAATGTTAAGTAAAGGCTTGGGAGAAAATTATCAGGTGAGACTTGGGATAGGGTCTTGAGAAGGGAAGAGGGGTAGAGTTATACATTATTTGTTTTATTTGGAGCAAACATGTAAAAGAAGGGGTGTATTGAGAGTGTATAGACTCTACTTAAGATGTACAGTCATTTGTTTAGTATGATGAGATTGGTCAAACAGGTCTTGCCATTTTCTTTAGGAAAACTGAATGATTTGGGTATCACAATGGAATAGGTTGATATGTAGTTTTAGTAGAATTGCAGTTTTGTCTAGCCAAATGCAACAAGAAAAACGGGGATGAGAAAGTCTAGGGACAATAAAAGACTGATTATAATATATGAATATGAAATGGACGCTGAGTCGTGGAGAAGGAAGTGGAGGGTGACTGAAAGTGAGGAGGAAGTAGCACATCTGGCAGGGACGTTACTGTGAGGTTGGAGAAATGGAGTAAGAATATGGAAGTTGAATCTGTAAGAACAAGAAGTGGTGGTGACATCAGGTTTCATAACGTTTGCTGTCATTGAGGAGAGTGACGTATAGAATACAAGTGTTTATTTACTTTCTGCTATTTGTCTGGCACTATTCTCGTCACTGGATACATTGCTAAACAAAAGAGAAAAAACCATTGCCCTAATAGAGCTTTCACTGTGAAGGTAGGAAATACAGCTCTCATAATAAATATAGTACTAATATAAATTAGTAAATAGCATGTTATGTTAAAAGGAATATGTTATGTTAAAAGCTGAGAAAATAAATCATTTACAACCGCTTACAACCAAGATGGAGTGATAGGGACCAGATATATCCGCTCAACGTCAACAGCCAAAATAGGGTAAGTGAAAACAACATTGAACCTCAAAAAGTAGAAGAAAGTAACCACTAAGTTAGGATAAATAAAAGTGAGTCCCATGATTACACCAGTTTTTTACATTGAGAGAGATTCCTGGTCACAGTGTACGGGGTAAGAATGGACGCCAGCAGCCTCCCTGAGTTGACACAGAACTGAGACTTTGGGGAGAACAAAGTAACTCTAGTGCGCAGGACAGCGAATCAGAGAGAAACGAGCTGCAGAGTGGGAACTCCCAGATCTGCAAAGGATCTCCCCCAGGGTTTCGCTGGGTGCTAATCAGAGCATGTGTCAGGAAACAAAAGAGATTGAAGAAGGAAACTTCCCAAATGTTAGCAATATCTGGTGCTCTAAAAGGGCCAGGACTAATGTCTATTCCCAGAAGCCATATTGTAAAACCTTAAGATTCATGGAGCCTTGGGAAAGTATACAGAAAGGTCTTGCCTCCGTAGTGGAGAATAACTGCACACTGAACACTGCTCAGGTCCCAGCTAACAAATTCTAAAAGGGTCAAACCACGTTAAAGTAATTTAACAGCATCCTATAATAAAACTCAATAATTCTTGTGGGAACACAAAATTATTGAGCACTCAACAGAGTAAATTCAAAGGTTTGGCATCCAATAAAAAAACTTCCCCAGGGTGCAAAGAAGCAAGAAAATATGACCCCTGACGAAAAGGCTGATAAAAAATAAATCAATGAAAACCAACCAAGAACTGACACAAATATTTGAACTAGCAGATGGACATTAAAAGTTATTACAACTGTATTTATATATTCAAAAAGTTTAAAAGTTAGATACACTGAAATTATATTTAAAAACTTAAATTTTTGGAGATAAAACTGTAATACACATCATATCTCTCTTTTTCTTCCTGTTTTGGATTGATTATTTTTATGATTTCTTTTTGGTTTGTTTTTGTTTTGTTTTGAGACGGAGTCTAGCTCTTTCACCCAGGCTGGAGGGCAGTGGCGCGATCTCTGCTCACTGCAAGCTCTGTCTCCCGGGTTCACTCCATTCTCAGGCCTCAGCCTCCCAAGTAGCTGGGACTACCACGCCCGGCTAATTTTTTTGTATATTTAGTAGAGATGGGATTTCACCATGTTAGCCAGGATGGTCTCGATCTCCTGAACTCCTGATCCACCCACCTTGGCCTCCCAAAGTGCTGGGATTACAGGCGTGAGCCACCGTGCCCAGCCTATGATTTCTTTAGATCTCCTTTTTTTGGAGGTTTATTTACCACAATTGTTTTATTATAATAGCCATTGTTTCAGGGCATATTGACACATTAGTTAAATCTCTTTGCATTATATTTTGTCTTGGTCACTGAAATTACGAAGATATTCATCCTTAAATTCTTTTCAGTCTGTATAATTTAATATTGTAACACTACACTAAGTGTAATTACCTTACAATAATTACCTTACAATTGCCCTGCCCTATTGTTTATACTGTTTATAGCCTCTCTATATTTATGTATAATAAATATTTTATATAAGCTAAATAAGATATAAACTCATAAAAGTCGTATAATTTTTGTTTTAAACATTTAAATGAGTATTAAATATTATATCTTTAGAACAGCTATAAACACTCATACCTATTCCTTTGTGAAAACCCAACTCGCTATCTCCTATTGCTAGATACCATCTAGTAATATCTTTCCCATCAGCTTGAAGATCTCTCTTTGTTGTCTCTTGAATTGCAGGGACACTGCTCACAAATTATTTGTTTTTACTTATCTCAAAATGAGTTTACTTTGCCATCATTCTTAAATTATATTTTTCTTTAATATAGCAATCTGAGTTGACATTTTTCCCCTTTTTTCACTTTAACAACGTTGTTTCTCTGTCTGCTGCTTTTCATCCCTTCAGAGGAGAAGTCAGCAGCCATTCTTGTTACTCCCCTGTATGTAATGACATTTTTCTCTAGTTGCTTTTAAGATTTTCCTTTGTTGTTGTTTTCTAACATTCTAATTATACTGTGTCTAATGATGTGTTTGTTTTAAAAATATTTATCCTTCTTGTGTTTTGATTAGCTTCTTGAATTTGTAAACATATGTCTTTCAGCAAAATTGGAGAATTATTTGCCATTATTTATCCAAATATTTTGTTACCTTATCTTTTATTTCTCTTACCTTCTGAGCCTCTAATTACACACTTTTTTGGAACTTGTAATATTATCTCACACCCTACGCTGGTCTCATTCACTTTCTTCCTATATGTTTTTTCTTACTTTTCTTCATTTTAGGTAATTTCTATTTCTTAATTTTCAAGTTAACTGGATAAATATGTTATTATAGATTTTCTATTATTTTGTATGATGTTTCTGAGATTCTCTATTTTTTCATTTATTATGAACATACGTAATTTCACATTCTTGAGTATAGATAAAAATGTTGCTTTATAACACTTACCCGCTAATCCCAATATTTGGGCAATTGTGGTGTCCGTTTACACTGATTATCTTTTTTCTCAGGTACAGATTTTTGTTATATTTCCTGTTTTATAATTTGGGAGTTTATCTTGGTCTTTGAAGCATTGTGAATAATATTTTTTCAGAGGTACTAGCTTGCTTTATTTATCTGAAGAATGTTGAGGGTTAATTTGTTTGTTTCTTTGTTTTTTAGCAGTTTAGTTTAGTTCAGACTATAAGGATTATCTCCTATGTGATGGACAGTAGATAAAATATCTTTTCTGTTTTTTGCTCTTTAGCCGTGTTGGTTGGAGCCTGGTTTGGGCATGTGTAGTTCTAGGGTCAGCTAGATATTTGGAAAGAATGTTTAATTTCCTTTGTGTGGTTTTCACCTTCTGGAATTCACGTTTCTTTTACTTGCTCTGGTAGCCTCTAACTCTAACTTCTGCTTTTTAAAGACAGGAAAACTGTGATATTCTATGTAAATATTAATTGCCCGCACTATAACTTACTGAAATCTGCTTGTGGCAAAAAGCTATGGGTATGGGAAAATCATTCAGTGCCTTTACCTTCCCTAAAATATCTAATTTCTGCCTATTTTTAATTGCTATATACTGTCTTAAACTAGTTTTGTTGTGGCTATTATTTTTTCTGTCTAGAGTTTATGTGTTTCCAGTGAAAGGATCTATCTGATATGAGTTATTCTATGAGTATTGGACACAGAAATGCACTTAATTTTGTGTTTTAACATTTTAATAACTATACTTATTAAATCTAATATATGATAGGTAGATTCCTTAGAATTTTCTAAGTATACAATCATTAATTTACAATCACGACTTCTTTAATCTTTCTATTTTAATTATTTCTCTTTTTTTATTGTATTCACTATACATTTTAGAACAGGAGTTGACAAACTCCTACAGGTCAAACATAGCCCAACATCTCTTTTTGTAAATAAAGTTTTATCAGAACATAGAACTCTTCATTATTTTATTGTCCCTGGTTTCATTCTACAATGGCAAAGTTGAACAGCTGTGACAATGACTCTGACAGGGAATGCCTAAATGTTTTCTTTTTGTCCTTTTATGAAAAAAATTTGACAACCTCTGCTGTAGTATATTGTTGAATAGAATTTGTATTAATGGGCAACTATATTTAGATTTCAGATGTAAAGCTTTTAAAATTATTTCATATATTATTTTCCCTTGGTTTTCTCTACACACGCTTAACTTCAGACTTACTCTTCTATTACTTGTTTCTTGGGAGAATATATCAAAGAATGTTTGTTGACTTTGTTTCAATTGCACTTTAAGGTCTGTTGAGAATAACATATGGTGTTTCCCCTTGTATTTGTTAATGTAATGTCATAGGATAGATCCCTTAGGATATAGATTTTGAGATACAGATTTGCATGTGGAGTACTAGTAAGAGAATGTCTCAGGATCAAAACCTGTGGGGAAGTAAAGACAATAGGATTGGGCAGTGGGAGAATGTGAGCATGCAATAATATAGTCAAAACAAAGGTTTTAGGCATCTCATGGGAAGCTGTGGAGCTGTGGTGGCCTTACAGCATTTTCCTGAATTCAGGCAAAAGTGACATAGCATTTAGAATGCTCCCCAAAGGGAACATAGATAGAGTAGCTCTCTAGCCAGTTTCAATTGCCTGCCATAATTTAAGATCTGTTATTCATGAACAGTCCCAGCAACTGGCTAAATGAATACTTCAGTTCCAGGCATGGATAAATTTAGGTGATTCACCACAGTATACAACCCATTGAAACAAATAGTTATACTAATTAATTTATGGATATTTAACAGGACTTGCATAATGTGATAAAAATTCTACATGATCATGATATATTATCAATTTTATACATTGTTGAAATTAATTTTCTACTATTTGGGATGATATGTTGCCTTTATGTTTATGAAAGTAATTAGTGTATAATTTTTTCTTATTCTTTTCAAGTTTTCATGTCACACATAATCTTCCCTCATAAAAAAGTTGTGAAGTATACAGTTATATCTGCTCTTCAAAAGAGTTTATATAGGACTGATTTTATTTCTTCCTTAAATATTCAGAAGAATATACTGTTGATGCTATCTGGGTCAGGAATTTTATTTAAATGGGAACATTTTTTAATTTCAAATAATTTCAATCAAAGTTAACTAGCTTAAATTAAAACAACAAATTTACTCACTTCTACATATGTGTGAACACTGGCATAGTAATTCCTGGAGACCCAAAACATCAAGATTGTCCACCGATCACAGTAGAGACTTCTGTGGATCTGTTGTTCAATGGAGTTTTAGCTCAGATCAGTGTCGCAATGGGTCTAGGTGGCTTCCAAACTCATCCTGTGATTATTTCTCAGGTTTCAGAATGAATAATTGAAGTATACAAATAAGCAGTTGGCAGAGTCCCCATACCGTTTCCATGACCTATGGCTTAAGATATTACTATGGTAAAGAGGCCAATGGAAACTAATGAAACTCTTTTACCTGAAAAAATGGTAAATTAAAAGCAATGCCATATTCCTGCAGGGATTGAAAAGATTAGTGCCACCATCAAGCAACTGAAGGATTCAGGAGTAGTGATTTTCAGCACATCCTCATTTAACTTGTCTAATTGGTCTGTACAGAAAAACAGATAAATGCTGGAGAATAACAGCAGACTATTATAAACTTAATCAGGTGGTGTCTCCAATTGCAGCTCAAGTTCCAGATGTGCTTTTGTTTCCTGAGCAGATTAATACATCCCCTGGTAACCAGCATGCAGCTATTGATTTGGAAAATGCTTTTGTTTTTTCCTCTCTAGACCTTTTACTAAAGACCACGAGAAGTAGTTTTGTTTTCAGATAACAAGGCCAGCTGAAATCTTTTGCTAACCTAGTTCAGGGTTATATCAGCTCTCTAGACCTTTGTCACCATTTAATCCATGGGATTTTGATTTATCTTCACTTCCACAAGATGTCATGCTGGTCAATTACATTGATGATATGCTGATTGGACCTAGTTTGCAACAGATGGCAATTATTCTAGATGTGTCAGAGAAAATAAATAAAACTCAAAAAATTCAGGCACCCTTTATGTCTGTGAAATTTCCAGGGGTCCAGTGATATGAGGCATGTTGACATCTCTTCTAAGGTTAAAATAAATTGTTGCATCTACTCCCTCTTACTACCAAAAGAAACACAGCACCTTTGGATTATGGAGGCAACACATTTCTCATTTTTGTATGCTACTCTGGTTCAGTTAGCCAGTGACCCCAAAAGCTGATAGCTTTGAGGTAGACCCAGAACAACAGAGTATTTTGAAACAAGTCAGGGCTGTTGCCTAAGATTCCCTGCTACTTGGGTCATGTGATCCAGTAGATCCAATTTTGGTTGAAGTGTCAATGATAGATGTGCTGTTTGTATCCTTTGGAGGCCCTATCCGTGAATTGTAGTGCAGACTCTAAGGATTTTGTAGCAAAACCCTGCCTTCTTCTCTGGATAACAGCTCTGCTTTTGAGATATGACAGGTTACTGGCTGTGGCCTCCTCCACCAAGCCATAACACTGGGCATGCACAGCAGCACTCCATTGTTAGAGGAAGCAGTAGACAGGAGACTGGGCTTGAGCCAGGCCCTGAAGGCAAGTTGTGCTACATCACCTTCTCACTCCCAGCCTGGATCTATGGTCTCATCAGGAGTTCTCTATAACCAGTTGACAGAAGAAGGAAAGACATGGACCTGGTTTAGACACAGTTCTGGGGTAATTTCTCCAGGAAATTCTCCAGGATGCTCTAAATTAGCATCCAATATATACTACTGTTTCTCCCATAGCCAGGATTCACAGGTCCAGGAAACAAGGAGTACAAACGAAGTGGATTGGTTCCACAAACCATTACCCCTAGTGATTCACTAACAAGGTTTTTCCTTCCCATCCCAATGACTTTAGGCTCTGTTAGTCTAGATGTCTTAATTCCAAAGGGAGAAATGCCTCCATCAGGAAATGCAGCAATGATTGCATTGAACTGGATGTTGAGGCCAACCACCCAGCAGCTTTGGATTCCTCATGTCTTTGAATGAACAGGCAAAGTGCAGGATTACTGTACTGGCTGGAGTCATTGATCCTGATGACCAAGTGGGAAATTGAGTTGCTACTGCAGATTGGAGGTGAGGAACAGTATGTATGGAATACAGGTACCTTAGGCCATCTCTTAGCACTATAATAGCCTGTGATTATAGTCAATAGAAAATTACAAAAAAACAATTTAGGCAGGACTGTTAATGGTACAGTTCATTCAGAAATGAGCATTTGAGTTACCCATCAGGTGAAGGACCATCACTAGCTGAGATGCTTGCTGAGGACAAAGATTATCTAGAATTGATAGTGTAAGAAACGGGTTTAAATACCATCTATGACCACATAACCACTTGCAGAAATAAAGGCCAAAATAGGTATAATTATTTATTTCTTACTTTTTTGTAAATATGCTCATGTATATATTGGCCAGATATTTTTATTCTATTCTTTTATACCCTTATCATCTAACACAAGATATATTGATAACAGTTAACTTTATATCACAATATTTACATTACAGGATACCAAGAGAGAAGAGAGAATATTATCTAAGGAAATTACATCCTCCTCTCAGGAGAAGGTATTAATGTATTTTTAGTTGTAAGTGAAATAGTTGTCATGCAAGGCAGAAGTACTACTTGGTTATTGTCCTTATTCTACTTATCTGGTTGAACCTTGATTGATACATTATATAATCCTATAAATTCATTGAGACATATATTTCCAGGAGTACAGAGTAAAGTGGGAATTAATTCATTGAGTATTCAATTTTGTACAAGTGATCTGGAATAAAAACAGTCTTGAGGAGTTTGGGAAACAAACCTGAATGGATTAAATAAACAAGAAGAAGGAGGAGGAGGCTCAAACTCTTTAAGAAGAAAATCCACAATAGGAAGTAGAATCAAGAGACAGCTTGTATTTTGACAACAACAAAAAGTTAAAAATAGACCTATCATACTTGTATGGTAATAAATAGTAGCTTGGGAAAAATTATGCTGCTGGAAAGAAAGGGCTTGGAAATTCCTAGATCATGAGCCTGGAAACAATGAAATAAATGGATTGGGAGACATTACACAAATTATTATATTCGTTTCAGATGCAAGAACAGCTCATCTGTATTATCAGGATGAAATGAAGAGCATATTGGACCAAGAGCTGGTTGCTGGGTGATATAGAGGTTGGGGAGTTATGGATATCATCCTCTTAATTCTCTTAATTGTCCAATTTTTTTTTCAGTGTAGTAGGACGCAAGATCATCTCTTAAGAGTGAGCACGGGAGAGGATGTGGAGAAAGTTTGGAGAGAAGAAAGTGTATGAAATTGTAATCTCCAGAATTAAAATAATGCATGAAGTAGGTAAATATTATAATATCATTATGTTATTAATCATGACATCATAGTAACAATACTATTAATAGCCCACATCAGGTCTGTTTTGATTAATTTAAACACTTAAACAGAATATTCAGCATGTTCGGCATGGTTGTGTTTTTTTTTAAACAATATATTCAGCTACAATGTTGTAGAAATGGAGTAGTTGAGAAGCAAATAGTTAACTGGGATATGGTTTTGACACATATATATGATGACATGAGAGAGGGGAAGATTAAGGAATGAGGGTGGTGGAGAGAGAGAGAGAGCCAGAATCAGAGGGTGAGAGGGGAAGAGAAAATGAGGAGCAAAGTCACTGCTAAGGTTGTGATTGGCTGAACTGTGGTTGAGAAAAGTATGTTTCTGCTAGGAGTAAGAATGCTGGTGAAATGAGAATTTGGATATTGAATATCAAATTCAGTAATAACTATGGAACTCACATCATGGAGAGAGTGAGTCAGTGGTCAAAGCCATGCATAAAAGAAGGGCGGTGACCAGGAGATCTGATCAGCAGCAGATTCTTGATACTCACAGGCCTAAGTTGCCATTGGGGCAGGCTGATGGCCTGTGTTTCAATGTAGCTGGGTGTGTGAAGGAGGAAGGTAAGGATATGTTTGGAATTGGCTTTAAAGAAAGATCAAAACCAGGGAAGACACTGATGACATTCAGACCCTGAGATATATGGGGTATGAAAGTGAAAAAGCTTCTGCTAGAAAAGATCACAGCATGGTGAGAAAACTTTTCATAATTTCTTGGGGATTTGAAAGCCTCAGGTAGATACTCTGTTATTGGCATGGGCATTTTGAATGAAATATATGCATGTCTACAAAACTTATGATCCGTATATGGACTTACAGTAGATATTAAGGGTATATGTGTGATTTTCCAGTTTCTGTTCTTGTGTGAAGTTCAAATATATTGCCTTTCTCCTTATTTCTTAATATATCACTCAAATTCTTTATTTTCTTGTGGCACAGTACTCTGCAAATCTCATTGCAGGATAAAAGTAATCTCTTTACAGAGTGAGAAATGGGAAAGTTTTTTACTCTTCCAGTGCCCTTAGTTTAAGTGTTGTCTTTATTAAACTAAAATTTTTATAATAAACATGATTTTCTTTACTGATTTTACAGCTTTTCATATATGTATCCCAAATTATCACTTAATGTGATAATTTGGAATTTCATGGCAATTCAAGTGCCATGACAATTTCTAACATATTTCTATTTTAAAATAGCTGACAGGCATGTCAGATTTATTTTGTTAATCAGTGTTGCTACTAAAGAGTTTTGGAGCAGACCGCTTTATCAGTGCTGTACAAAAGTTAATCTTTCTGAATCCAAGTTAAAGAAAATAGAGAAATGAAATGAAAAGTAAAAGCATCATCATCCACACCTCTGGCCCTGTGCATGGATCCCACTGCGTATTGCAGCAATGCTCACTGCTGCCAGAGACGATTCTCCATCAACTCTACATTTTTTGTGTGGGGGGGGCATATTTCTGCTACTTTGAAAGAGAGGAAAACTATGTTATTTTCTTTTAAGAAAAACCCTTTTATTTTTATGCCAATAGCTAATGGTACAAGTGGTTTTTGGTTACATGGATTAACTGCAAAGTGGTGAAGTCTGGGCTTTTAGTGCACCTGTCATCTGAATAATGGACAGTGTACCAAATAGGGATTTTTTTATTCCTAGTCCCTCTGCCACCTTGCCTCTTTCAGAGTCTCCAATGTTTATTATAGCACTCCGTATATCTTTGTGTACACATAGCTTAGCTCCCACTTGTAAATGAGAACATGAGGTATTTGGTTTTCCATTTCTGAATGACTTCTGTTAGAATAATGGCCTCCAGTTCCATCCAAGTTGCTGAAAAATACATTATTTCATTCTTTTTTATGGCCAAGTAGTACTTCATGGTGTATAGATAGAGATAGAGATATATAGATATATCACATCTTCTTTATTCACCCATGAGTTGATGGACACTTAGGTTGATTACATATATTTGCAATTGTCAATTGTGCTGTGATAAAGACACGTGTGCAGATGACTTTCTGATATAATGACTTCTTTTCCTTTTGGGTAGATGCACAGTAGTTGGATTTCTGGATCAAATGATAGATCTACTTGCAGGTTTTTGATAAATCTCTATATTGTTTTCCATAGAGGTTGATTAATTTACTTTTTATATTTTTTCGTCATTCAATATTTATTGATATATTTGTGCCAAGGGCTGGTGACCATGGGGCAATAAATGTATACTCCTTCCCTTCTTACTTGTTGGCATGAGTTCAAGTTTTTAGTTGTAAATGAAAGAAACTATTGTGGTTGCCTTAAACACAAAGGAATTTATCAAAATTATATTAAATTATGAATTTTCTTGAGGCTTGGGTACTGTGAGCCAGAAACAAGATCTAAAATTATGCCAGAGATCTATCACCAGCAGTAGAACCGCATTTTCATATATCCACACCTCTGGCCCTGTGAATGAATCCCACTGCATATTGCAGCAATGCTCACTGCTACCAGAGATGATTCTCCATCAACTCTACATTTTTAGTGTGTGTGACTTTTACCTACTGATATGGTTTGGCTGTGTTCCACCCAAATCTCATCTTGAATTGTAGTTCTCATAATTTCCATGTGTTGTGGGAGGGACCTGGTGGGAGATAATTGAATCATGGGGGCAATTTGTCCCATACTGTTCTCTTGGTAGTGAATAAGTCCTATGAGATCGGGTGGTTTTATAAGGGGAAACTCCTTTAATTTGGCTCTCATTTTCTCTCTTGCCTGCTGCCATATAATATGTGCCTTTTGCCTTCCACCATGATTGTGAGGCCTCCCCAGCCACGTTGAACAGTGAGTCTATTAAACCTCTTTTTCCTTATAAATTACCCTATCTCAGGTATGTCTTTATTAGCAGCATGAAAATGGACTAATACATATACCATGAGTATATCTCATTGGCAAAGCCTGCATCCAAGCTGTAAGGGAGTCTGAGAATGTGAGTGCAGGAAATTCTTAGCATCTTCAATGGAGAGGGAGAGTTACCTTCCTCCAAATAAACTCAAACATGTCATAAGAAATAGATCCAAATATTTAATGGCCAAAACAAATGCCAGATATGTGTAATAAAGTGTATTCTTTCCTTGGATTATTTTTCTCTTCTCTTTATGTTCACATGATATTAGATTTTTTTTCATCATTACCTTTTTTTCCTCTAAAAGAAATAGTATTAATGACTGATATTTAATTCATTTTCACAGTACAGAACATGCCATCTCGTCAGTTTTGCTACATTCACTCACCACTTACATGTAATTTAATATTTTATTTTAAAATAATATGAAATTTAATACAATATTTTTAAACGGAAACCATAAATTACCACCATAAATAGAAAAACAATATATTATGCTATAAATTATAAGTTACTTGTAGAAACAAATGTTATCACATTTAATTTGAGATGCTGGTGCCCATGAAATGTTCTTAGCCTGAGGTTGTCTCTCTGCTTTTTCATAGCCCTTACTAGAGTATTTATTGTTTCCTTGTTCATTTTTGCCCCTTCCAAAAATATGCTAAAAGGCTTCATTTTTCCTCAAGATGCAGACTCAGAACCTACACTAATGCCCAGCAGTCAGCAGATCCTCAATTTGTTGACTAATTTATGAACTAGAAAATAATGTAATTGGGAGGAACTTTTTCTTTGTGTAGTTCACTGTGTTTTGGTCCCATATACCATCTTTTATACACATTGTGAGTAGAACATATTTAAATTTTGGGAAACATCGATCCATGGTATTTGATACAGGATGTACTTAGCTCCTCATGCCAAGTAAAATATGAATTGCCAGAGAAATCATGATATGTAAGTTTAATTTATTTTTCTTGGACATTACAAGAATATTAAAACCTGATCATCTATTTCTTAATTTCCTGTATGATTATGAAATATATGTTTAATTCTGGATTATTTATATATGGCAATATTATACATCAATATGAACATTTAAAAACTTCCAGTTATTATTCCTTCACTTCTTTCTATGAAAAGAGTGAAAGTGGAGATTAAAGCCAAAAACCAGATGAATACAAATGCAAGGAAATACTTGGATAAGTGCCACAATACGTAGCTTTGCCCATGTTAAGTACTAAATAAATGTTTGCAAGATAATAATAATAACACGTTTTCTAAAAGTAACTACTTTGAAAGGCAATGCCTACTGAATGTTTAGGTTGGTATTTTGTTTTTAAGTTGCTAATCTTAGCACCTTAAAGCATCACTTTATACATTTTAATAAATGTATTATGTGAGTTTAATACTTCTAAATGCTTCTAAATACTGCTTATACTTACTACATTAAGATAACTAAGTTTGTTAGAATGTCAGGAACAATGAGGACACTGAGTGTAAATTGTGCCTATAAAAGCCATTATATTTGTTTAGTTATAGAATGTTTATGAGGGGGCTTAACTGAGCTGAAACATGTTCCATGTAGGTAACTGCAAGGATGGCACTTTTTTGGAGTAAGTTGGCTTTTGATTGCATAATTTCATTATAATTTTTCAGAATACCTTAAGAAAGAAAAAGACTACATTTTGTGAATTAGTCTCTGTGAATTGTTCTGCCAATCTACTTAAATCCTAGCATATCTGAGACAACATAATAACCTCCACACAGAGTTGTTTGTATAACTTGCTTGTGATGTGGCAGTTCCAAATGAAACAACTGAAGGAAAGAAACCCTCGACAGTAGACACCAGAGAGCATTGTTTCTCCATAATAAATGTCATAATTTCATCAAAGGCATATCATGGTGGCAAAACACCTTTACATATTGGTGTGCTATAGTCCTTTAGAAAGATTGACACCTCATTAAGAAGAACTTGCCTACCATTGACAAATCTCACAAGTCACTTGTCTCTTTATCCTCATGCAAGTAAAATATGAATTGCCAGAGAAATCTTGCAATATTATTTTCTCATTTCCCTCTTATCCATTCACATAAAACTGAAAGAATTGTCAAAAGAGGCAGCATATTGCAATGGAAGTTGTGGCAACTTGAAATTTATCTGTTACTTAAGAAATAATTTAGTCTCACTTAAATTAGTATCCTAATAAGATGCTAAGGTAAAATTTAAGCTTATGAAATTATTTCATTTCTCAAAGCCTTAGCTTCCTCGCGTGTAAAATAGAAATACAGAATTTATGATAGATTTGTTCTTAGAATTAAGTGAGATACAGTCTGAAAAACATCTCGTATGTGCTTGGCACATTATGACTGGTAGATAAACAGGGGCTGCCTGCCCATTGTTCCTTAACACACAAGGCAAGGGAAAGGACTTGTGCTAAACTAACCAACTAGACATATATCCAACCAGGATAAGTATAACTGGTATAGTCATTTACAGCCTTGCATATGCATCCAAATTATTTAAATAATTTTCAAAAAAAAATCAAGTGTTTAGATGTTACCTCAGACACCCAAAAACTGCTCTTGAGAAAATAGTGACCAAATAAACAACAGCAAAACCCACAAGTTGGTTTAATAGAGTTTAAAACACTAATTTTTAAATTATTAATATTCGCTGAGTGCCAAACACTTAAACTATCTCAATTTATCTCTAAAAACATTATGGAAAATGTACTGCAAGTATAGCTGTTTCTCAGATAAGGAAACAGCCTTTCAGAGAAGTTCAATATCCTCCTGACATTCACACAGCGGATAGTTAAGACAAGCCAGGTTCCAGAATCATCTGTGAATATAATGAGTATGCTACACTGTACGAACAGTAATATGAAGGATTAGCTAAAAATATATACTCAAATGAACAGAGTTGCCAAACTGAATGTTCAGTTCATGTTTACCCTCAGTGGAAACTGTGTTAGCTAAGAACACTGTTGTATTCCATTCATTTCCAAAGACACACACACACACACACACACACCCCTTATGAACTGCTGGAACTTTGCTTACACCAGAGAATAAAATGTTTCCTTTTCTTCCTTCTACCTATATTTTGAATTGTTTTACTGCTATTGTATTTTGAACTTCCATCGTTGGTTTGCATATCTCATTTTTCCCTACTTGCATATATTAGCCCCTTCAAATGGTCAATAACTTTGGGAATCTGACCAAATGTGTTGTATCCATAATTATCTCACTCTTAGATCACCTTATTGCCTCCACACTTTATGATTCAAAAAATGTGCATCATTGGGTCAAAGTTATTAGCAAAAGTCATTACCACAAAATTGTTAAACCCAGTGATTATTTTAAGTCTTTGGCTTAGCTGATATTTTTGTAGCAGTCCTTGATCTCATTTTCTTTAAACACTGTCCTACACAGATTTCTTAAATACCTCTTGCTGTCTCATAAGTCAGTATCTGTGGTTTCCAGATGTGTGCTGCAACTTATGGCATCCTGAGCATCCTGTCCTCGATGGCCTTAGAATTTATGCCGTGTCCAGTCTCATCATTGCTCATCTATACTCTCTATACGGTTAGACACATTGCCTGCCCATGCAGATGCTCAACTTAAAAATCTTTAAGTCCTACTTATCTCCCACTTTCGATAACCACTTCTAACCCAAAGATCAGTTCATCATACCTTTAACACCACTTGTTTTAGTACTCTTATTTTCAGCTTCACTTCACTAGAGTTAGTGACTAACTCTAACACAAGATAGTTGCTTAATACATATTTATTTGAAAATAAATATTTAAATGGATAAATAATACATGATTAAGTAATATTTCTTTAAATTTATGTGAAATAATGGTGTTATTGTTGCAAGGCAAAGTTTGAATCTTTCACCTAATGATTTGCAGCAAAGTCAAGTAAGGACACTAGGATATCGCCTTAAACTCTCAATACTGCAAGTACACTAATTTGGAGCAGAAAGGTGAAAGAAACCCGTTATCTGTTTTATTGCAGACAGATGCATTTTTAAGAACATGCTACTGAATGTATTAGTAAATATATCATTTCCAGTTCTGTTTGAGAGAAAAGAAATTAAAACTGATTTTACACGTAAATGCAAAACAATTTTTCTTCTTGAAGGAATAGGAAGAAATTACTGACTTGAATATAGAAAAATAAAAGTTTATTTACCCTTAGTTTATCATTTTTACCTTCAATTGATTGGAAATGGCATGGAGATTGGTTAAAATCAGTCACTAGACATTTTTGCCAAAATACTATCTTTCCTATACATCTTTTGAGCATCTTTTGTGACTATGTGGTTTGTTTAATGATTTCTGCCAGTTTTCCTTTAACATACATTGAGTCAGATATTTCTCAGTGTCTACACTCCCCTGATAATACAATAGGTCATTAGGATTAATTTTTACTTATTCAAGGTATCATTTGTTTGAATTCTACACAAATGTACTCAGGGAGTGATCTCTTCCTTCTCTTTCTCACTCCCCTCCCTTTCCTTTCTCACTCTTTCCTGAAAAAATCCATCCATGCATCGTATGAAAAAAAGAGAGCTTATTAAAATCCTTGATATTTGCTGGGAAATCCCTCTCACAAATTCATTAAGCTTATATTTTTTATTTCTTATTCTAATACATGCTTCTGGTCAGGCATAGTGACTCATGCCTGTAATCCCAGCACTTTGGGAGCCTGAGGTGGGAGATCACTTGAGGCCGAGAGTTCAAGACCAGCTTGCACAATATAGCAAGATTCTGTTTCTACAAAAAAAAAAAAAAAGCTGGCATGGTTGTGCACGCTTCTAGATCCAGCTACTCAGGAGATTGAGGTGGGAGGGTCATGTGAGCTCAGGAATTTAAGGGTACAGTGAGCTATGATCCCATCACTGCACTCTAGCCTGGGCAACAGAGCAAGATCCTGTTTCTTTAAATACATAAAAATAGTGCATGCTTTTGAATTCTTGATCATACAGACGATTTTAGGAGCCATTGACTATTACCTTTCTTCTTTCATCAAATGATAAAATCAGTAGTTTAGTCCTTTTTTAAAGCCTCCAAAGTCTTTTTCATTTGAGAGAGCTGAGACATGGATGCCTCTGCACAACTGGGGTAAAAGTCAACTTAACATCATTCTTTAAACCATTAGAAAACGTTACAAAAATCTTCCAGTCAACTTAGATCGTTAAACTTCTTGTCTAAATATAGGAAACTACATAAGTAATTTTAGGAAAATATTTCATGCTTTCACCTTTTAACCAATACTTTTCATTTAATATTATTTGTAAATTATTTATTTTGAGCAAGTCACTGAGTTGCTGGGGCATCATGTGCACGTGGAAAATAAGCAACGCAGTTCCAACTTACATGGCTCTCATTGTTTAATGTGGGAAGGGAGGTATTTATTAAAGAATCATATAAATAACTACAATTAAAATTAAGATAAATGTGACAAAGGAGAGGTGCGTAGCTGATGATAACTCACATAGCGCATGCTTATTGCCTGTCTCCCACGTGTTAGG
Source organism: Symphalangus syndactylus (assembly GCF_028878055.3). Lineage (NCBI taxonomy): Eukaryota > Metazoa > Chordata > Mammalia > Primates > Hylobatidae > Symphalangus > Symphalangus syndactylus. The sequence goes on along the minus strand of NC_072426.2, from coordinate 152,574,017 downwards.
CACCTCTATACTCTGTAGAGCTGCAGAAGTTAACCAAAAATTAACTCTCCCCTGTAGTGAGGACAATAGTCTAGTCAGATAGATCATAAAAGGCTCTCCTTGACTGAGCTGAGATCTGAAAGAAGTGTTGGATATAACCAGATGAAAGGAGTGGGGCTAGGAAAGAAAGTGTCATAGACATAAATATACTATATAAAAAGGAAAGAAAATGCCTGGAGTATAGAGAGAAAGGATAGAGTGGTCAAAGTTGCAGATGGAAAGATAGATGCACAGACTATGCAAAGCCTTACATAGCACCTTAGGAGATTTGTCTCCTTAAGCAATGGAAGCCAAGCCTTTTTAAACATGACTAAGCTTGCTTTTCTTTTAAACTTGTTACGCTTGAAATGTAGCAAGAAGATTGGAAAAGACTAAAAATGGTTGTAGAGAAACCCTCCAGAACAATACTGTACTTGGTAAAGTGAGAGATGATGATGGCTAGGTTAAGAACGTAGGTATTAGAGTTGAGAGAACCACAAGATTTGTAGTAAACCTAAAAAAAAGACAGGATTTGGAATATATTGAATGTAGATATAAGACAGATGGTGTCAAGATGATTCTTAAGTTTCAGATTTGTACTGCTAGACAAATGGGACTGACATTCCCTGAAAGATGAAATATCAGAAAAAGGATATAATTCTGTGGGCCAAAGAAGAAAATCAGAATTTTATTTTTTGAACAAGTTCTGTTTGAGGAGCCTTTCACATATGTAATTTGACTTGTCTGTTTGAGGAGCCTTTCACCTATGTAATTTGACTTGCTACATAGATGTTTGGCTATCCAGACTTGGAATTTGGAGCAGTTGTGAGGCTACAGATACAGTGACCATCTATATACAGGTGATATTTGAAACCACAGGAGTAAATGAATGCACGTGATTATTAAATAAGAAAAGATTGATAAGACCCAATTGCAAAAAATCCCACATGTAGCTGCTGGATGGAAGAAGACAAGATGGCAAAACAGGTATAGAAGTAGTAGCGGAAAATGTAGAAATTAAATAAAAACAGTGTTAAGACATTATAGGCAAGGGACTAAAGGGTTGGAAGGAAATGGGACTGTTTAACAATGGTGAATGCTACTGGAAGATCGAATCACTTAACAGATACAATGTATGTCACTCAGGTTATGACCACCTTGAAAGCCCTGACTTCACCACTACGCAATCTACACATATAAAAAAATTGCACTTGTAACCCGTAAATTAATAGAAATAATAAGATAAAAAATAAGGAAAAACAAAAACCAACAGCATGAAAAGAAAAAAAGGCTGGAAAGTTTGAGGGATTGGACAACATGAATGGCTACAATAACCTTAGTAAGAGCTAATTTTATGGAAAAGATGTCTACCAATCATTTCCCAAAAGAAGCTATAAGAAAATTAAAACTGTGTTCTGATTATTTCCTAATTAGTTTTTTGGCATATGGTGGTACAATTTGGGGAGGAAAGCGGATACTCATTTTTTAAAAATTGCTTTCTGGATTAATTAACAATTCTTAGTGAGAGGCGAAGCCAACTGGACTTCTGGGTTGGGTGGAGACTTGGAGAACTTTTCTGTCTAGCTAGAGGATTGTAAATGCACCAAATCAGCACTATGTGTCCAGCTAAAGGATTGTAAATGCACCAATCAGCACTCTGTAAAAATGTACCAATCAGTGCTCTGTGTCTAGCTAAAGGATTGTAAATGCACCAATCAGCACTCTGTAAAAACGTAACAATCAGCACTCTGTAAAAACGCACCAATCAGCACTCTGTGTCTAGCTAAAGGATTGTAAACGCACCAACCAGCACTCTGTAAAATGGACCAATCATTGCTCTGTAAAATGGACCAATCAGCAGTATGTCGGTGGGGCCAAATAAGGGAATAAAAGCTGGCCACCCAAGCCAGCAGCAGCAATGCACTTCGGTTGCCTTCCATGCAGTGGTAGCTTTGTTCTTTCGCTCTTCACAATAAATCTTGCTGCTGCTCACTCTGGTTCTGCACTACCTTTATAAGCTGTGACACTCACCATGAGGGTCTGAGGCTTCATTCCTTAAGTCAGAGAGATCACAAACCTACCAGGAGGAACAAACAACTCTGGACACGCCACCTTTAAGAGCTGTAACACTCACTGCGAAGGTCTGCGGCTTCACATCTGAAGTCAGTGAGACTATGAACCCACTGGAAGGAAAAAACTCTGGACACGTCTGAACATCTGAAGGAACAAACTCCAGACACACCATCTTTAAGAACTGTAACACTCACTGCGAGGGTGCATGGCTTCACTGAAGTCAGTGAGACCAAGAACCCACGGGAAGGAATAAATTCCGGACACAATAGCTCTTCTAAATATTTAGTATTTAAAAGGATCAGGTAGCAGAAAATGGGATTCATTTAGAAAAGTGTAAGAAAAAAGTTAAAAGAATAGAAGAACATTACTTAATGTATATGAATTAAATAATTTGGACAACATAAGAGAAAGAGAAGCAATAAGCTCTATTCAGGATTCAAAAATGTGGCTACATTTATGTCTTCATGACACTAAAGTGTGATTTTTTATTATGTACAAATAATTATAAATATTCCTTTTATAAACATTTTATTTTAATTTTTACAAACTTATCTATTTAAGGTGAAGAAAAATATATTTATTATCAATGGTTTATATCTATGGTTTAGTTGTCATATAAACTATGAGAGTAACTTTTCTGTTTTGCAATATGCCACGTCATTTCCTTCTGAAAGAGAATTACTCAGTAAAATGATATACAAATTGATATTTTTAAAGATATAAAGAATGTAAGAGAACTATTATGGTGGAAACATTATGAAACATAATGGAAAAAGTCGTAGACAAATGCAACAATCCTATTGTAGGAAGAAAGAGAACTATGTTAATTTTCAAAATTAATGAACTAAGTGTCCTAAATAAAGATTCTCTTGAAAAGGGTATTGTTCCTGGAAGAGCTTGCTTATCCAGGTTTTAGTGATAAACTTTTGGTTTTTCTTTTTCATGCCCATATCAAGAAAACAATAAAAATAACAATTTACATCAATAGATCACATCATGATAATCACCTACTTGAGAAGCAGTTGAAATGTTACTTCTGTGAGAAAGTTTGCAACGAAAAACATTATTCATTGAACTAAACAGTCTCTTCACAGACATTGTTGATTGTGATTTAACTTCTAGCAGAATCTCTGTATCCTTTTATACACCTGGTAATGAACATTGCAAAGAATGGGAGATGATGAGTAGTACTAATCTACAAAATTTTAAAGAGCCAAAGACCAACATCTCCTTATTCACTCCACATTACCCCATAGACAGGAGGAATATGTTTTTGAAAGGGTGATGATAGTTAATAATAATGTATTGTATATTTCAAAATTTCTCAGAAAGTTTCAAATGTCTTACCACAAAAATTTAGGTGGTAGATTTGTTAATTAGCTTGATTTAATCATTTCACATTATATACATCATCCAAACATCACATAGTACCCCATAAATAAATAAAATTATAGCCTGTCAAATTAAAATAATATTGATAAAAGTAAAGAAAACTATACAAGACAAGAAAAAAAAACCTATAGCTACCTGGGTCATACCCCAACTTAAAAAACTTTTTCGGGGATGGAGCCAAGATGGCCGAATAGGAACAACTCCGGTCTACAGCTCCCAGCATGAGCGGCACAGAAGACAGGTGATTTCTGCATTTCCGTTTGAGGAACACAGTTCCGCACAAGCAACGGAACAAAGCTAGATGGAGAATGACTTTGACGAGTTGAGAGAAGAAGACTTCAGATGATCAAACTACTCCAACCTACAGGAGGAAATTCAAAACAAGAGCAAAGAAGTTAAAAACTTTGAAAAAAAATTAGACAAATGGATAACTAGAATAACCAATGGAGAGAAGGGCTTAAAGGAGCTAATGGAGCTGAAAGCCAAGTTTCAAGAACTATGCGAAGATTGCAGAAGCCTCGGGAGCCGATGCGATCAACTGGAAGAAAGGGTATCAGTGATGGAAGATGAAATGAATCAAATGAAGCGAGAAGGGAAGTTTAGAGAAAAAAGAATAAAAAGAAATGAACAAAGCCTCCAAGAAATTTGGGACTATGTGAAAAGACCAAACCTACGTCTGATTGGTGTACCTGAAAATGACGGGGAGAATGGAAACAAGTTGGAAAACACTCTGCAAGATATTATCCAGGAGAACTTCCCCAATCTAGCAAGGCAGGCCAACATTCAGATTCAGGAAATACAGAGAACGCCACAAAGATACTCCTCGAGAAGAGCAATTCCAAGACACATAATTGTCAGATTCACAAAAGTTGAAATGAAGGAAAAAATGTTAAGGGCGGCCAGAGAGAAAGGTCGGGTCACCCACAAAGGGAAGCCCATCAGACTAACAGCTGATCTCTTGGCAGAAACTCTACAAACAAGACAGTGGGGGCCGATATTCAACATTCTTAAAGAAAAGAATTTTCAACCCAGAATTTCATATCCAGCCAAACTAAGCTTCATAAGTGAAAGAGAAATAAAATACTTTACAGACAAGCAAATGCTGAGTGATTTTGTCACCACCAGGCCTGCCCTAAAAGAGCTCCTGAAGGAAGCACTAAACATGGAAAGGAACAACCGGTACCAGCCACTGCAAAAACATGCCAAATTGTAAAGACCATCGAGACTAGGAAGAAACTGCATCAACTAACGAGCAAAATAACCAACTAACATCATAATGACAGGATCAAATTCACACATAACAGTATTAACTTTAAATGTAAATGGGCTAAATGCTCCAATTAAAAGACACAGACTGGCAAACTGGATAAGGAGTCAAGACCCATCAGTGTGCTGTATTCAGGAAACCCATCTCACGTGCAGAGACACACATAGACTCAAAATAAAGGGATGGCGGAAGATCTATCAAGCAAATGGAAAACAAAAAAAGGCAGGGGTTGCAATCCTAGTCTCTGATAAAATAGACTTTAAACCAACAAAGATCAACAGAGACAAAGAAGGCCATTACATAATGATAAAGGGATCAATTCAACAAGAAGAGCTAACTATCCTAAATACATATGCACCCAACACAGGAGCACCCAGGTTCATAAATCAAGTCCTCAGTGACCTACAAAGGGACTTAAACTCCCACACAATAATAATGGGAGATTTTAACACCCCACTGTCAACATTAGACAGATCAAAGAGACAGAAAGTTAACAAGGATATCCAGGAATTGAACTCAGCTCTGCACAAAGTGGACCCAATAGACATCTACAGAACTCTCCACCCCAAATCAACAGAATATACATTTTTTTCAGCACCACACCACACCTATTCCAAAATTGACCACATAGTTGGAAGTAAAGCTCTCCTCAGCAAATGTAAAAGAACAGAAATTATAACAAACTGTCTCTCAGACCACAGTGCAATCAAACTAGAACTCAGGATTCAGAAACTCACTCAAAACCGCTCAACTACATGGAAACTGAACAACCTGCTCCTGAATGACTATTGGGTACATAATGAAATGAAGGCAGAAATAAAGATGTTCTTTGAAACCAACGAGAACAAAGACACAACATACCAGAATCTCTGGGACACATTCAGAGCAGTGCATAGGGGAAATTTATAGCACTAAATGCCCACAAGAGAAAGCAGGAAAGATCCAAAATTGACACCCTAACATCACAATTAAAAGAACTAGAAAAGCAAGAGCAAACACATTCAAAAGCTAGCAGAAGGCTAGAAATAACTAAAATCAGAGCAGAACTGAAGGGAATAGAGACACAAAAAGCCCTTCAAAAAATTAATGAATCCAGGAGCTGGTTATTTGAAAAGATCAACAAAATTGGTAGACCACTAGCAAGACTAATAAAGAAGAAAAGAGAGAAGAATCAAATAGATGCAATAAAAAATGAAAAAGGGGATATCACCACCAATCCCACAGAAATACAATCTACCATCCGAGAATACTACAAACACCTCTATGCAAATAAACTGGAAAATCTAGAAGAAATGGATAAATTCCTCGACAAATACACCCTCCCAAGACTAAACCAGGAAGAAGTTGAATCTCTGAATAGACCAATAACAGGCTCTGAAATTGTGGCAATAATCAATAGCTTACCAACCAAAAAGAGTCCAGGACCTGATGGATTCACAGCCAAATTCTACCAGAGGTACAAGGAGGAACTGGTACCATTCCTTCTGAAACTATTCCAATCAACAGAAAAAGAGGGAATCCTCCCTAACACATTTTATGAGGCCAGCATCGTCCTGATACCAAAGCCTGGCAGAGACATAACCAAAAATGAGAATTTCAGACCAATATCCTTGATGAACATTGATGCAAAAATCCTCAATAAAACACTGGCAAACCGAATCCAGCAGCACATCAAAAAGCTTATCCACCATGATCAAGTGGGCTTCATCCCTGGGATGCAAGGCTGGTTCAACATATGCAAATCAATAAATGTAATCCAGCATATAAACAAAACCAAAGACAAAAACCACATGATTATCTCAATAGATGCAGAAAAGGCCTTTGACAAAATTCAACACCCCTTCATGCTAAAAACTCTCAATAAATTAGGTATTGATGGGACATATCTCGAAATAATAAGAGCTATCTATGACAGACCCACAGCCAATATCATACTGAATGGGCAAAAACTGGAAGCATTCCCTTTGAAAACTGGCACAAGACAGGGATGTCCTCTCTCACCACTCCTATTCAACATAGTGCTGGAAGTTCTGGCCAGGGCAATCAGGCAGGAGAAGGAAATAAAGGGTATTCAATTAGGAAAAGAGGAAGTCAAATTGTCCCTGTTTGCAGATGACATGATTGTATATCTAGAAAACCCCATTGTCTCAGCCCAAAATCTCCTTAGGCTGATTAGCAACTTCAGCAAAGTTTTAGGATACAAAATCAATGTACAAAAATCACAAGCATTCTTGTACACCAATCACAGACAAACAGAGAGCCAAATCATGAGTGAACTCCCATTCACAATTGCTTCAACAAGAATAAAATACCTAGGAATCCAACTTACAAGGGATGTGAAGGATCTCTTCAAGGAGAACTACAAACCACTGCTCGATGAAATAAAAGAGGATACAAACAAATGGAAGAACATTCCATGCTCATGAGTTGGAAGAATCAATATCGTGAAAATGGCCATACTGCCCAAGGTAATTTATAGATTCAATGCCATCCCCATCAAGCTACCAATGACTTTCTTCACAGAATTGGAAAAAACTACTTTAAAGTTCATAGGGAACCAAAAAAGAGTCCGCATCGCCAAGTCAATCCTAAGCCAAAAGAACAAAGCTGGAGGCATCACGCTACCTGACTTCAAACTCTACTACAAGGCTACAGTAACCAAAACAGCATGGTACTGGTACCACAACAGAGACATAGATTAATGGATCAGAACAGAGCCCTCAGAAATAATGCCACATATCTACAACTATCTGATCTTTGACAAACCTGACAAAAACAAGCAATGGGGAAAGGATTCCCTATTTAATAAATGGTGCTGGGAAAACTGGCTAGCCATATGTAGAAAGCTGAAACTGGATCCCTTCCTTACACCTTATGCAAAAATTAATTCAAGATGGATTAAAGAATTACATGTTAGACCTAAAACCATAAAAACCCTAGAAGAAAGCCTAGGAAATACCATTCATGACATAGGCGTGGGCAAGCACTTCATGTCTAAAACACCAAAAGCAATGGCAACAAAAGCCAAAATTGACAAATGGGGTCTAATTAAACTAAAGAGTTTCTGCACAGCAAAGGAAACTACCATCAGAGTGAACAGGCAACCTACAGAATGGGAGAAAATTTTTGCAACCTACTCATCTGACAAAGGGCTAATATCCAGAATCTACAATGAACTCAAACAAATTTACAAGAAAAAAACAAACAACCCCATCAAAAAGTGGGCAAAGGACATGAACAGACACTTCTCAAAAGAAGACATTTATGCAGCCAAAAAACACATGAAAAAATGCTCATCATCACTGGCTATCAGAGAAATGCAAATCGAAACCACAATGAGATACCATCTCACACCAGTTAGAATGGCGATCATTAAAAAGTCAGGAAACAACAGGTGCTGGAGAGGATGTGGAGAAATAGGAACACTTTTACACTGTTGGTGGGACTGTAAACTAGTTCAACCATTGTGGAAGTCAGTGTGGCGATTCCTCAGCAATCTAGAACTAGAAATACCATTTGACCCAGCCATCCCATTACTGGGTATATACATACCAAAGGACTATAAATCATGCTGCTATAAAGACACATGCACACATATGTTTATTGCGGCACTATTCACAATAGCAAAGACTTGGAACCAACCCAAATGCCCAACAATGATAGACTGGTTTAAGAAAATGTGGCACATATACACCATGGAATACTATGCAGCCATATAAAATGATGAGTTCATGTCCTTTGTAGGGACATGGATGAAACTGGAAACCATCATTCTCAGCAAACTATCAGAAGGACAAAAAACCAAACACCACATGTTCTCACTCATAGGTGGGAATTGAACAATGAGAACACATGGACACAGGAAGGGGAACATCACACTCCGGGTACTGTTGTGGGTTGGCGGGAGGGGGGAGGGACAGCATTAGGAGATATACCTAATGCTAAATGACGAGTTAATGGGTGCAGCAAACCAACAGGGCACATGGATACATATGTAACAAACCTGCACATTGTGCACATGTACCCTAAAACCTAAAGTATAATAATAAAAAAAAAATTTTCAAGAGAGAGAATTTTTAACATATTTTAAAATTTATATATGATTGATATATTATGTATATATATTATATTTTAATAGAATTATATTTTTTAATTCTCTAAGTAATTCTAATGTTCAAATGGGTTTGGGAAGTACTGATTTAAATAATTTTACTTTCCTTTAGTCACCTATAAAAATAAAATAAAAATTGTAGGGAAATCTGAATATTCAGTTTATCATTAGCTTATATGTTTATACATCTGCTGCATTAAGAATAACTACGGTGTTAAATCAATAATTAGTACATTTTCCTGATATTTTCAGGTTATTTTCATAAATGAGGAGACTAAATATGATTTGTTTCCATGCATTCATTTAAAATAAATGTTATTGAGGATCTATTATCCAATTCATATTGGCTGTTATGTTTCGTCTGAACATAGAGAGATAAAATACAAACATTTACATTGCTGGTAGTATTTAAGAGTTGGTACTATTTAGATTAAGTGTTAAATTCTGAAAACAAAGAATAAGAAATGTCATGTAGACTTTAAGGGTTTATAATCTAGCTAAGGAAAAAACTGTTGCAAATAGAAATAAAATATAATGAAGTTTGTCCATTTTCAAAGGTTTGAATAAAATACTGTGTTAGAACAGAAGAATTAATTCTCACAGTTGGATGCGACCAAGCTAATCTCTGCTAAAAGGTAGTAATTGAGCTATGTCCTGAATAATGAAGAGAAATTTTCAAGAAGGGAGAAGGGAGCAAACATTTTACAGACAGAAGAAATATTATATAATAAAGCACAAGAACCAAAATTTAATGGTGGGCTTGTAAGCTGTTTGTGTTTTTATATGACTGGAGCTCAGAATTATTATAGTGTAATAAATGATTTTGGAAAATGAAGGGAGTGAGGCAAGGAAGTGGCAGATTATAAAAACATTCAAAGACATGCTTAAATGTTTATATGGGCATGTTTATATATATTCATTTATACACTGCTTTGATCTAAACATAAAGTCATCCTACACGGATGAATTACATGAAAAGAGATAGGTACTATTAAAATAATATTAAAATTTAGAGAAATCCAGAATAACAGCAAAAAATAAGGGCATGAAAATGCAATGGAGTGGTGGTATTTCAACCACAAAAAAAGAGAACAATGCATGTTAGGATGGCATACCTGCTTTCCAGATAGCAAATAAAACATTTATTTCAAGTGTTCTGTCACTTTGTGTAAAAATGTACACTCATCTATTTTAAATAATTTAATTGCATTTATAAGCTATAAAGAAATTTAGACTTTTTAATTTTAGTTACCATGCTATAATCCAAGCGATGTGTGTGGTAGTGTTACCCAGTCATAATCTTTGATTTTTCTTTCTCTTTCATGTTTCATGTCCCATCCATACAGTGAATTCTGTCTTATCTATCTCCAAAATATATCATTTAAAAATATACTTCTCTTCCTATTTTTGCCATTATTTTAGTTAACAGTACCAACTTTATACCTTGTGTGGTAGGCAGAATTTTAAGATCATCCCCAAGAGTCTCACCACTTATACAAGCCCTAGATTTTCATATGTATAATGATATCACAACTGAAGTAAAAGCATGGAGTACTTACAGCTTATAACGGCCTTCTCTTTGGTGTGGCCATGACATTCACACACACAAACATATATATATATATATAATACATTATATATGTATATACATTTATATACATATATGCATTGTATATACACACATGTACACACATATGTGTGTATATATATCTAATCAATATCTAAATCTATATCTGTGTGTGATGGGTTATCATTACCACTATTATATTACATCATAATTCAATGCTAAAATAATTTTGTAGATATAATTAAAGACCCTGATTAACTGATTTTAAGTTAATCAAAAGGCAGAGTTTCCTAGGTGGATCTGATTTTATCATAGGGGCCCTTTCAAAGAGTCTCTAGAAGTAGGAAAGAAGCTCTCCTCAGTCCTGAAGATGTAAACCACCATGGTATGAAGTTGGCGATGTGACAGAGATTGATGGACAACTCCTAGGAGCTGAAGTCCTCAGTCCTACAAACATGAAGAACTCAATTTTGTCCGCAACCAGTGAGCTACGAAAAGGACCTTAAGTTCCAGATGAGATCAACACCGTCGCTGTACAAATATGACCTTGAACAGACAACACAATTAAGCTGTGTTCAGTGTCCTAATCCATGAATATTGGGAGGTAATAAACATACAGTTGACACTTGAGCAACACAGGGGTTAAGATGCCAACCACCTGTGCAGCTGAACATTTAGGAATAACTTTTGACTCTCTGGAAACTTAACAATTAATAGCCTACCATTGACCAGACACCTTAACATAGTCAATTAACAAGTATTTTTTGTTTTATATGTATTATATATTGTATTTTCACAATTTAGTAAGCTGAAAAAGAAAATGTTTTTAAGAAAATCATAAGAAAGAGAAAATACATTTATAGCACTCTACTGTACTTGTGAATGATTTAAGTTTAGACTGCCTGTTTACACAATGAATGGTCCACCTGAAATGGTGGCACCCGCAGCTGCACACCTCAATCTATGGTGGATATCAAGCAATTCAACTTTTTCTTCTAAGGTTATGCCTCTTCTCTGCTTTTTACGAGCACTTCCAATATCACAATTGGTCCTTCGTATGCATCTCACAGTGTTATTCAAGGTTTACAGTAGTGCTCTGAACACAATGAAAAATACGTAGGAACCTTAAGAAATCACTTTTTACTGCCATATGCAATTTACTGGAGAGCCGACTGCTCTTGCAGAGATGATTAACGTCACACAGCGTTTTTAGTGGATGCTTGCAACACTTAAGCTCACCACAATAGCAACAGGAGGTGGCTTTGAAATTATTATGGTAGTATATAGTAGAGTTAATTATGTGCAGTGATGATTTAATTCTGCCTCCTTATATTTGTTTACATTTCTCTTGGCTGGGAATGGCACCATGTATAGTCTGTAAGTATTTTTGTGTGTAAGTTTTGATGAAGTTTAACCTTGTACAGTATATTTTTGCATATTTTACGGTGTTAGTGATAAAATAGACTAGGATAGAAGAGGATCTACATATTTCATGTATTTATAACATAACTAACTTTTTCTTCATTATTTCAATAGTTTTAGGCTACAAGGTTCATCTGTGAGTTTTTCATCTTGTCACAAGTCTTCACAAAGTTTTCCAATATATTTATTGAAAAAAATCCACATGTCGTCAATCAACACAGTTCAAGTTGGCATTGTTCAAGGGTCAACTGTATACTGTTTTAAGCTGTTGAATTTATGGCATTATGTTAATCAGGTTTTGGTACTTGAAAGTGGGCTGCAGGTACAATGGAGATCTAAAATGGTGGGGAAGTTTTGGAACTGAGAAGTGAGTGGAGAAAAATTCTGAGGAGCATAGTAGAGAAAGTCTAAATCACTGAGATAAGGCCTAAATCTTCATCAGACTGCTAGTGATAATCTGTACTCTAAAGATGCTACCCCAGTGCAGGCTCAGAAGGAAGTGAGGAACATGTTATTGGAAACCAGAGGAAAGAGGTTAGTTGTTAAGTAGTGGCAGAAAGCTTAGAGAAATTGCGACCTGCAGTTATACAGAAAGCAGAATTTGTAAAGACAGAACCTGGCTACAGCTAGAGAGATTTCTGAGTAAAATGTTAAAGTATGTACCCCCTGTCTTCTTGCTGCTTATAGCAAAATAGGAGAGGAAAGAGATAAATTAAAGGAAGAACTGTTAAACAAAAAGGAACCAGGCTAGATAATTTTGTAAGTTCTCTGCCTCTCCAGATGACAAAAATGTCAAGTATCAGAAATATCTGCCAAAACTACTATAGAGAAAGACTAAATGTATGACTACAACCTTTCGTTAAAATTTCAGATTGATCAAAAGATCAAAGTAGTCAGCCACAGAAAGGACCTTTTCAAGAGAGTGGGAACATGCCTCACATTTCTTTCTACTCAAACCAGAAGGCCTCTAGAAAGCTTGAGGGTATTGTCCCTTCAGCCACTTCAGCAGAAGCCTAAGACAGAGACAGGACTATCTCAAGATCTGTGAATGTGGCTTTTGTCTAATGGAGGAAAATTCTATGAAATCCCCACAAGACCCACAAAGATTTTGAAAAATCCGTTTCAGCAGAAACACTGCTGGCTCTGATTGAAATGGACGGAGAGAGCACAAATTGGTAGGAGGTTTAGGGCCCTCAGAAATTCTACTGGCAGGAAGAAGGCTATTAAAACTACTCAGTGGCAAACGTATACTACCCCCCATGAAAAAGGAAGGACGACTCAGAAGACAGAAACAAGAGCCCACGCAACTCGGCAAAGAGTCAGTGAGAGTTATTCCCAGGCTTTGAAACCTAATTAAGGAAAATACCGCGCTTGTCTACTGGGTTTCAGACTATGATGGCCAGTGACTCCAAATGGAATATTGATATAGTTCAGATATTTGTCCCCTCCATATCTCATGTTGAGTTGTGATTCCCAGTGTAGAAGGTGGGGCCTAGGGAGAGGTGTTTAGGTCATGAGGGCAGACTCCTCATGGATGGTGTGGTGCCCTCCCCATAGTAATGAGTGAGTTCTCAGCCTATGAGTCTGTGTGAGAGATGCTTGTTTAAAAGAGCATGGCGTCACCCCTCCCTCTCCCGTTTCCTCTCTCACGATGTGAAGTACCAACCCCCTCTGTCCTTCACCCATGATTGGAAGCTTTCTGAAGCCCTCACCAGAAGCAGATACTGCAGCCATGCTTCATATGCAGTCTGCAGAATCATGGACCAAAATAAATCTCTTTTCCTTATAAACTACTGAGTCTCAGGAATTCTTTCACAGCAATGCAAACAGACTAATACAACTATCTACAATCTACACCTGCTATCCCTTGCCTTTCTCTTCATTGTTTGGAGTGTTAAAAGCCAATATTTGTCTCTTCAGTGGGGGGCTGGTGGGGAGAGAGAGAGAAATGCCCTGCCCCAGGGTCCGTATAAACACAGATGATACAGTATGATTACTCCTAGGGGATTCATTCACATCTCATTTAGATGATGACATTTTAAACTTTGAGTTGATGAGATGCAGATTTAGATGATGAGATTCTGGAAATTGAGCCATTGCTATAATGATATGCAACTTTTGAGAGTCTTGGGAGAGAGTAAACATACTTTGCATGTGGGAAAGAAGTAAATTCCAGGTGGATTGTAATAGGTAGAATTCTCAGAATTCCCCGATCTGAGCTCCCTGGTGTACATGCCTTGTATAATCACTTCCTCTCGAATGTGGGTCGAACCGTTGACTATGATGGGAAATCATTTCCAAAGTTAGGTTCTATTATATGGAAAAGGTGAAGGGATTTTGAAGATGGAATTAAGTCTCTTTTCAGTTTACTTTATCTAAAGGTGATTATTTTGGGTAGGCTTGGACAAATCAGTTGGGCTCATAAAAGAGGTTCCAGAAGTCAGTGTCTCTCTTTCATGTTGTCTTTGAAAAAGGAAACTGCCCTCCTACAATACATGTTGTCTTTGAAAAAGGAAACTGCCCTAACTTCTACAGCTTCAAAAATAAAGCAACTAATTATGCTAATAAATATATGAGATTGGGAGAATAACCCAAGCCTCAGATAAGACCCCGGCCATGGCTTTCAGCTTTATTTCTGTCTGTGTTAACAAAAAACTTGGATATCTTCATAAATTTTAAATAGAGAATTATTCCTTATAAAAGATTACAGCCTACAAGGGGGCCGTTCTTTTTTTTTTTTTTTGAGATGGAGTCTTACTCTATCCCCTCCCGGCTGGAGTGCAGTGGCGCAATCTAGGCTCACTACAACCTCTGCCTCCCGGGTTCAAGCCATTCTTGTGCCTCAGCCTCCTGTGTAGCTGGGATTACAGGTGACTGCCACCACACCCAGCTAATTTTTGTATTTTTAGTAGAGATGGGGTTTTGCCATGTTGGCCAGGCTGGTCTTGAACTCCTCACCTCAGGTGATTCACCCTCTCAGCCTCCCAAATTGCTGGGATTACACGCATGAGCCACCTCATCCGGCCAAGGGGGCCATTATGACAGTCTGGGAAGCACAGCCTCTGGCTGAAACCCAAAGGCAGGCACGTGGAGGGTAGGGAGGGTGGAACAGGGATTTATGCTGAATGTGTTGGCCAAGTGTACATATTTAATAGGTTATAGGAGGAGCAGTGAATATTCGTGAAGGGGGTCCTAACACGTGTACTGAATAAACATGCATGTTACATATAAGCCATGTCCGCTTTGGGTTGGAGACTTAACATTAAATGTATTACAGTTTCCTTACAGTTCCCGTTACCATGAAAGCATTCAGTGCCTCTATGTGCCTCCATGCCTTCACGTGTGTACCTGCTTCATAAAGTATAGAGAACTGTAAATAAACTGTAATACATTTAAATGTTAAGTGTTCACCCCAAAATGAACATGGGTTGTATGTAACACGCATGATTCTTCAGCCAGAATCATTCTATGGCTGGAGGTGTCTTCTCAGGAGAAAGTTACTGAAATCAGCCTCTTGTTAAATCAAAGTTGTAGTTGCGACATTTGGAACTCAGGCAGGGCCAAGGGGAGTGCTCAGTTAGTCAACAGGCCTGGCCGTGAGTGAGCTGCAATTGTTTTAATGTAGCTAATCGCAGGGCCGGTACTTGTTTAGATGCTAGAGAAAAAGAGAAACCTTGTGGCAGTCAGAATATGGTTTATTCTTGGAGTGTAGAGGTGCATGACTTAACCCTTGCCTGGCATGGCTTTAGCTCTTATTCATAATTTGGAATTTTACTTCATAAACTGTCTGTTCTGTCAGTCTTATGATCTCTATTCTAACATTAATGCTGCTCACTTGTGCCTCAACTGCAGAAGGAAGAGGGTATAACAAGGCATGGTAGACCTTCCATCTAGTCGTGGCTGGGAGTTCAGTTTTTAAGGTTTCTCTGGTATCCCTTGTCCATGAAAGGCTACATTTGGTCTGTCGGAGGGCACAGGATTTTACTTTTAGTTCTCACTGTAGTTTTCACTTGTGAGACCCTGTGCAGAAATCACCTGTAAGGCATACCAGGACTGGACTCATGAAAACTGCAGAATAATAGTTTAATCATATAAGTTTGTAATTTTTTTATGCAGAAATAAATATCGGATTACTATAATAACTTGTTTACTGTTTTTTCTATGGCAAGTATATATTTTCTCCCATTCTTTTCCCTATAATGGAACATATTACTGCTATAACAATAAATTAAATATTATGGTAGTTTCTGCTTAGAAGTCTTCAATAGCTTTACATTGAACTGCAAATAAATATTACCTATGAGAAAAAAACTACAAATCCATTGCATTCTAGTTTCTGCTAATTTACTCAAATTTAGATTCAACTACTCTCTTTCTCTTTTAATGCTTAAAATACAAATTACATTCCTTCAATTATCTTAATTCCAGAGAAGGGCCTTCTCCTATGTTATTCTGTCAGAAATACATTTCTTAATAATTTAAGAATTAAAAAAAAAATAAAATCGTTAGTTCTGTTTCTCTGCTTATTGTCAACTTTTTTCCCCCATAGAATCTTGGGTCATTTGTATGCTTATTGTCAACTTTCAGAAAGCCTTTCCTATATGCATTTGTAACTAGATATGCCTCAACAACTAAAAACAAGAAACAAAAATCTTCTCCTGTATTCTGTTCCTTTATTTTTGTATCACATACAACTATTTGTTATTACTAATTTCATTTGATTGTTTTTCTCTGGATGACATTGTAACTAGGTATCTTGTCTTTTATATTCGTAACTATATTCAGTTGCTCCTCAACTGAAGATAGGGTTGTCTTGATAAATCGATTAGAAATTGAAAATGCAATTAATACACCTAACCTACTCACCATCATAGCTTAGCGTAGTGTACCTCAAATGTGCTCAGAAAACTTATATTCGCATATAGTTGGGTAAAATCATGTAACACAAAGCCTATTTTATAATAAAGTGTTGAGTGTCTCATGTAATTCATTGACTACTGTTCTAAAGGTGAAAAACAGAATGGTGGTATGGAAACTTGATGTATGGTTCTACTGAATATGTATCACTTTCACATCAGCAGAAAGTCAAAAAATTGTTTAGGTAGAACCATTGTAAGTTGGGAACCATATGTAATAAAAAGTATACTTGAATTGAATGAAATTAATTCAACTGATGATGTTTCAAAACAAATGGTGTTTCAAAACAAACTGTAAGGAAGTGTAAGGAAGGTGATTCAAAACAAACACCACTATTCCTAACACTGATACCAGAGAGAAATGTTGCCTATGGACCTTAGCAGAACAGAGTGTGAACAGCAGTGGACAATATTCTCAAAAATATCCCTGGACTCACTAGAATCACGTTTCTTTTAATGTCATTTAATATACGCTGATGGTATCATGCAAACTTCAGTTTAGTAAAAGTGACTTCTCCTGCTAGATCATAATTAATGTGATTCTATATAGGTGTCAGGCTTATCTATACTTAATCAAAGAATGAATTGTCCTGAATCTCAATGAACTGGCGGAGTAGGCCTTTATAAAGTTTTTAACATTATTCCTCTCATTTGAGAATTTACGGTAACCAGAAAAAAATAAAGTTTTTTTAATATTGTTAATTAAAAATGGAACACCTTGATTTAGAAAGTGATGATATTGTTGACATTTTTAAATTAAAATTCAAAAGAACTCATGCCTGACTCAATCTCTGTAAGAAAGTGGATCAAAAGGTATTTATAATAAGTTAACTTTGTCATCAAAAGTAAATTGAGGTTAGTTCAATTTAAGAAATCAAACTCAGAGGGTTTTAGTGTCACAAAACTAAAGCAATGGTCTGTAAATATTTTCAATACATGTTAATATCAATAAAACTTTGAACACACACACCCAGTATTGCTCTATTAATAACTGCATGCATGGCTCTGCTAATACAAGGTGAAGATGGTGTTTATTTCAAAAGGGATTAACAACTTAGAATAAAAATATAAAGACAAAATGGGATATTTAGATAAATCTTCTATGCAATGTAATTTATTTCTTTACAAAACCTTTTTTAATCCAAAATGTTTTTGTGTTTTAGACATTTGGTTTATAATGGGCATGCACAGCATGATCCCTTCATATCAACATCAACTTAGACCTTAACAATGGTATGTGTGCACTTAACAACGTTCACCCTTAACAATGAAAAATATATATATATATATATTTTTTTTGAGACAGAGTCTCGCTCTGTCCCCAGGCTGGAGTGCAGTGGCACTATCTCGGCTCACTGCAAGCTCTGCCTCCTGGGGTCACGCCATTCTCCTGCCTCAGCCTCCCAAGTAGCTGGGACTACAGGCGCCCGCCACCACGCCCAGCTAATTTTTTTTTTTTTTGTATTTTTAGTAGAGACAGGGTTTCACCGTGTTAGCCAGGATGGTCTTGATCTCCTGACCTCGTGATCTGCCCGCCTCGGCCTCCCAAAGTGCTGGGATTACAGGCGTGAGCCACCGCACCTGGCCAACAATGAAAAATATTTAAATCTACATTTAAAGAGGAATTTTTTTGTAATATTTAATATTTTGGCAGGCTTTCTTTCAGATCTTCTCATATTGGTATTATCTTTATGTTATAATATGTTGAGAAATAACTAATTTTAAAACAATTTACATCCAATTGCACTCACATTATTGATCTTTAATTTGCCATTCTTGTGTAAGCAAGATTATTAGGTCATTTGACTATTTTGTGATAAAATAGTTGGGCTAAATTTGAAAATGCAATTCATATATCTTTTTTTTTTTTTTTTTTTTTTTTTTTTTTTTTTTTTTTGGTGACGGAGTTTTGCTCTTATTGCCCAGGCTGGAGTGCAATGGCATGATCTAGGCTCACTACAACCTCCCTCCACCTCCTTGGCTCAAGCAATTCTCCTGTCTCAGCCTCCTGCATAGCTAGGATTACAGGTGCCCACTACCATGTCTGGCTCATTTTTGTATTTTTAGTAGAGACAGGATTTCACCATATTGCCCAGGCTAGTCTCCCAACTCCTGGCTTCAGGTGATCCACTCTCCTCAGCATCCCAAAGCACTGGGATTACAGGCATGAGCCACCACACCTGGCCCACTTATCTTCTTTATTGGTCTATTGAAATCTGCTAAGGAAATTTAGAGTGAGAGTGCCACTATCAGTGTTATCTATGATATGTCCCCATCTGAAATAAGCCAAGTGTAGATGTTTCTTTTGATTATTGGGTTAAATATCAATAAATATTTACATTGTCATTATTTATTTATTTTGAGATGGAGTCTCACTCTGTTGTCCAGGCTGGAGTGCAGTGGCGCCATCTCAGCTCACTGCAACCTCCGCCTCCCAGGTTCAAGTGATTCTCCTGCCTCAGCCTCCTGAGTAGCTGGGATTACAGGTGCGCACCACCATGCTCAGCTAATTTTTGTATTTTTAGTAAAGATGGGGTTTCACCATGTTGGTCAGGCTGTTCTCGAACTCCTGATCTCATGATCCACCCGCTTCAGCCTCCCAAAGTGCTGGTATTACAGACATGAGCCACCACGCCCAGCCTGTATTGTCATTCTTATACATAAAATATCAATATGAATTAATATTCTAATATTTTACTTTCTCTACAGTTCAATGAACAGAGTGTACAGA
The DNA here is from genome assembly GCF_028878055.3 of Symphalangus syndactylus. Lineage (NCBI taxonomy): Eukaryota > Metazoa > Chordata > Mammalia > Primates > Hylobatidae > Symphalangus > Symphalangus syndactylus. The sequence continues at coordinate 152,554,520 of NC_072426.2, read as the reverse complement.
TCATGGAGGATGTATCACTCTATAGGACAATTGCCTTAAAGTGGAGAAAGTGATAACATTACTTAGGTATCAATCTGTGGTGTGCATTTTTTAAAATCCAAATTCTCAGTACGCCCCTCCAGAGATTTTTAACTGCGGCCGAACTGCTGTATTAAAATACACTGTAGGTCATTCTGATGCAATGCAAGATATTTTTTAAGCACAATTTGAGTATTGCTACAGTGCTGTTGAGGTCACAAAGACGTAGTTTTTATGTAGACAATGGTTTGAGAAAAAACACTATAGGAACTTGAAATACTAATTAGGAGGCTATAACAATAGAATAGAGGTGAGAAATAATAAATCTCTGTACTAAAGGAGTTACTACTGTGCTGCAAGAAGTATACATGTGATATTTATAAAGTAAGATAAATATGAACATAGGATTGATTAATTTTGAAGAACAGAAGGGAAATTATCAAGAATGATTCCCAGGTTTCAAGCCTGGGTTGTGGCACAGAAAGTCCTCTTCATTTTCAAATTTGGTAGGAAAATAATGAAAAAAAAAGCATATTTTAGGGAAAATTAGATAACCAAAGAATAACATAAAAAAGGAGAAACAGGTAAAAATGTAATAATACGGCTCTTCAGCATTTAATTGATGGGATGAAAGATCAGGGTAAGAGGACTGAGAAAAGAATGGATGTCCACTAAGTACATTTTAAGAAGTAGTCTGTGGTGGTGAGATTAAAAAAAAATAGGAATTTAGGATAATGTTAGTGACTTTAATGTAATTAATATGGTGGGGTTGACAATCAGGTTACCTTGGGTTGAGAGAATAGGAAATGTGAAAATGGAAAGTGGAGATACTGAACATAACCCGATCCTTTCAAGAATCTTCAATAGAAAGAGAAGGTAGGAAATGAGCTTTCGCTTGGGGGGAAAATGCAAGTTATAAAGTAGAGGAGAGCATAGAGTACAGTACAGATTGAGAGGGAAGGCAGTGCAGTGGAGAAGTCCTTAGAAAATAAATGTGTGACAGAAATAACTTAATTTGCTTAGGATACCAAATTGGCCCCATTCCCTGATGTTCTGAGCTTAACTGCTTCTTCAGACTTTTGGGAGAGACTGCAAGAAAGATGGAGTTTGGGTAGAGAAAGATGGAATGTTTCTTAAGGACCAGGATCCAGTGGTATCAAATGTTAGATTAAATCACCTATTAGGTTGTTCATGAATAACAGAGATTCATTGCATTTCTTTTAAAAGGTGAGTAAAAATGTATGATAAAATCCCTGTAGAAACAGAATTGGAAAAAAAAAGAAGAGAAGAGAAAAGCTTTACAACAAAATACATGCTGTCTTCAACACTTAATACTATTTCACCCTCTATTTTTAAGGGAAGTTTATGGTGAGAAGATAAATAATACATTTCTATGAGAAAATAATCCTTGTATATGTATACTAACAAGTTTTCTCTTATTTCACACCTGGAATTTGTCAGAGTCTGAAATATTCTACCATGGCGGGAATGGCGTAGGTCCACTAAGCAAGTATATGGCTAAGTCAAAAACTGTAGGCATGAGTCGAGTTGTTCCAACAGCCCTGACTCCAGGTTACTTCTAACTTTTTCACTATTTTGCTTTAGAAAAAAGCTCTGGGGAAAAGGCAAGGCGAAATGACTATCCCAGTTGACACATCCAGAGAAATCAGGGAAATAGATCTACTTTTTTGGACAAACTTCACTGGGTTGGAACAGAGGTGTGTAGGGTATGTAGGGAAAGTGATGGGCAGGTAAACCTCTCATAGTTAAGCACAGCTAGAGCTGGTGAACATCACTGCGGTATTAAATGGCAATATGAGTACACATAATTATACCAAAGAACATGTGTTTCTTCTCAAATCTCGACTGGCTGTTATAATCGAACATTGTCTACCACTTTAAAGAGTCATAGGCCCTTGAGAAACTGAAAGAGAACAAAGGGGAGAGTAATAGCATGCCAAACCTTCATGTCACCATAGGATGACCACGGCTGCCTCCAGAGACAAGGGAGCAACAGTATAGCCCTCCCTGGATCAATTTTCCTGGTCAGTCAGATACCTCTCTACTAGCCAGGAATGCTGAGGCAACAAAGCCCATCCAGAGCTATCATGTCAGAGTGAGCAAGCTTAATATATGGGACTGTGGTTTTCTTTCACTGTGGCTGAAGTGCATATTTACACAAGTTTGTTTTATGGAACAGATATCTTCACCATTTCTTATTCTGAGTAACAGACGACACCAAGGCATCACTCTCTTTGGTATCATTCTTTACATCGGATCTTCTTGGCAGTACAAGGCCTTTACTTTATGCATGGTGACATTTCAGTCATTACCATCATCCAGAATGCACGACTACCCTTGCCTATTATCACAAGCAGAACCTTGGGCCCACAGGCTCTCTCAACCACAGTAAGCCAAATTTCCTGGAAAGGGAGGAGACCGCTCTAAAAATCTGCTTTGCCTTAAGGTAATGCCGCTTCAAAGAGGAACTCTTGTACTTGGAATCCAAATAAATGATGTAAAAATACGTAACAAGTATTTCATGGTTGTTTCTCTATTCGTATGCATTTCTGGTGAGAGTGTTCCCATTTAAGCAATTCCATCTATTCATAACATCCGTAATAAATACCATTTGATCAAAGCCAGGTATCAGTACCAAGAAGAATAAGTGGGTCATTCAGAACATCACTGAGGTATTGCTCTCTTATGTCCTATTACAGTTGACATGTTGTATAACCTACTGGAATCACTCTAGTATTCTCCATTTTCCTTTTGGGTTGGAGAATTGTCACTCAGGAATTGAAGCTGGTGTTTGTAGCTGTGCTGAACTACCATCACGGTTTTATTGCTCTGTGTCAAAGCCAAATCTAGCCAATTTGAGTAGTATCACACAAAGACAATAATAAATAAGCCTTTCCTTTCATTTCGTTCTTTGCTATGTGTCCCTTCTCTAATTCTTTATTTTTCTTTTTTTCTTTTTGAATAAGAAGTTGAGTGATAAAAAAGTCCAATGCAATGAAACTAAATTTTAAACTCTGCAGAATCACAAAGATGGCAAATGATAGACAGCAAAATGTTTTTTTTTCTTAGATCTTGCTGAACCAGATGTCTGAAGGATTTTTTAAAATGTGAAGAATTAAAACTCATATTTAATCCAACAAACTTTGTGTATTATCTATATGTATATTTTATATTGAGAATTACTACAGTAATTGAGAAAATATCATTTCCAAAGGATAGGCAGCTGCAGTCAAGAGGCATAGATTTTTGTTTAAAAGTAAAAAGCTGAAAGTACTACTGTCTAATAGCAGTATGCAAGATGATATTTTAAAAGATCAGGTCATTCACAGTTGCAGAAGCATCAGGCACAGACAGAGATTATTGACATAACTTCAAACTTGACATCTGATAAACTGTTAGGCACTTATATAGTGGGGAAGTGCTGTCAGATGCCATGTGTTCAACATAAATAAACTGATTTTCATGGTGCCATAGTGAAATGTGTCAGGCCTGAAGGTGGAGAAGTCACTATGCACTGCATAGATTAAGAGTCTTGCCCAAGCCGGAGATTATGGACTGCCGATGAGATCTTATCAGGTCACAGGTGATGCGAGTTGAACATCACAGGAAACCAGTACATGAGAGGCAGGTTAAACCATTTTCAGCGACGTTCGACACTGTGGCAGTGATTTAGTAAAGGCTAAAATGAGTCTTCCTCAGACGATTTGTATTTCTTGTCTCAATGAATAAAAATACCAACAAACCTTGTTGTTAGAATATTTCACTCAATTCTCTGAGATAATATTTTGAAAATGCATCAAGTGAAATGTGCAAGTACAATACATTCATATTTCAACACACGTTCTAGAGAACGAGAAATAAGAGCAATTTTATGGAAATTTTATGAACAAAGACAAACAAGATACACGGCCATGTGCATATTTGGGGACATCAATTGACATATAGAGTTGTCAAACTACTGCCATAGCATGATATTTTAATACTGTGCGTTTAGGAAATACTATTTTGTAGCTACTGCATAATACTTTTTAAAATCAAAGACATATGTTTAAATGTACGTTTTCCCAGAATTTTTGACGTCCATAAAGCTCTATGTTCAAAGATATTGTCTCTGAAGATAATAACATTGCTGATTCTAGGATGCATTTTAGCCTTGCATCAGACCTTCATTGTAATTTGAGGAAGAAAAAGTCTAAATTAATTGCCTTATTCTTCTTAAAAATATATAAGCAAATGGATGATAAGTTTCCATTTTATCTTGACAGGCATTTTTGAGTTCCATGTTTAAGTTGCAGAAAATTATCTTCATCTAATTTTGAGTACATACATCAAACGGAAAAGTCTCCTGACAATTATTTAGTGCCATGAGGCTTTCTGTGTATATGAACTTGAATTCAATTTGCTCACAAATCACTGGTCAAACAAATAATCTAGTCTTTAAATCAAAGCCACCAACAGACTTAAGAAATGTGGATGATATAATGACTGTCATATTTTAAAACAGTATTTTGACAAACAAGGATCACAACTACCAATATTTCAAATAAGAGTGAACTGGCATTACTGAAAGTTCAGCTTCTAGTGAGCAGTGTGAGACAAGCTGTAAATTCTGGAGAGTAATAAAAGGCTGTCATAAAGGATCATCAAAAGAAGTCAACCTTTAAAAGTAAAGTATTTTTAAAATTGAAAAACAAATATGATGTAGGTTTTCCAAATAGTTTCTTTAGAAATGCACACATACATACACACACACATATATAAATATATATAATATACATATATACATACATGAAATATACATATAAATATATATATAAAACCTTTTTTTTCCAAAACCAGATAATGGAATATAATGTGTCAAAGTCTTTAACTTTATAGTATTAGGTTGGTATACATTTATTATAAACACAATTTAATTTGAGAATTCAAATATAAACAAAGCACTAAAGAGAAATTCAGGAATATGAATGAAAAACAATAATAATTAGAGCAAATAGCACTTAATAATTACATAGACTAAGTGTAAATTTTATATATGTGTTAGAAGAGTTCACACATATTATTATTATCCTTGGTACAACTTTCATCTTTTTATGACAAATCGCCTTTTTTCTTATTATAGTAAGAGAAATATCACTATGCTTTTTTGTTTTAATAAGGTTAGAGTAACTTTTGAATTCAACATTAAGGCATAAATGATCATGGCATAATTGTGGCTTTGTGACAGATTTTGTACATTGTTGAGATAGTAGTTACTGCAGAATCATAATTGAGTCTTTAATGTTTACAGAGAAGGTAAGTCAAAATTATATTATCGTTTATTTTCACTCTACATATTTTTACTGACTGCCTGTTACATGCAGTTTCATTCATCACTAAGATGATCTTTCAAATACTATAATATAAAATATTAGACTCATTTCTCTTTTTATACCATCAAACTACCACCATGTATATGTCATAGAAGGCATTTACACAAATATCCGAGAATAGCTCCTCTGTTGTTTGTTTATAGAATACTGGATTTTGATTTAAAAAATTGTGTTTAATATCATATAAATAAAAGTTTTAAAAGACCAATGAGTTAGAAGACTCCAAGTTAAAGCCACTGCTTTTGACAGCCACAAAATGTGGATGGGTTAAGTATTGCAGGATAGATTCTCTGGGAATCAAACACCGAGAGTGGGTTAAGAGTACAAAGGTTTTCTGGGAGTACTAACTGGCGTTCAAGATGCCAGGCAAAAGTCATAGGCCGTTCAACCTGACCACTATTGCGTTCTCCAGGGAGAGAGTGTCTGTGTGGACCAGGCATTCTGTCCCTGAAGGGCCTAAAATTGTAGTTGTGTGGATCTGAAATTCACTCAGTGGGTCATCGGGAGTAACCGTAAGTGACGCCACTCCTGCCTACCCTCTTGATCATCTAGCCCATTTATTTTCCTATCGGACCACACCATACAAAATACACACCATACCTAATACCATACCATACAAAAGTCTCTGACTTAATATGCCATATAGATGGCACATATGCACATAAAAAGATACTCAGCACTAGGAAAAGATGGGCTAAGCATTTTCCTTAGCCACTAGGAAAATGCAAATTAAAACCACAATGAAGTTTCACTACACACAGATCAGAATGATTAAAATAAAAAGACTGACAACATCAAACGCTGGTGAAGATGCAGAGACTGGATCACTCATACATTTCTGATGGGAATGTAAATGTACAGCCACTCTGGAAATAGTGTGACAGTTTTAAAAAATAAACATACAACTACCACATTAGGTTGGTGCAAAAGTAATTGTGGTTTTTACTATGTAAAGTAATGGCAATTGCAAGATATTATTGAGTGTCCTAGGGAAATTGATACTTACATCCATGCAGAAATGTGTACATAAATGTTTGTTTTATTCACAGTTCCTCAAACTTAGAAACAAGCTGTATGTCCTTCAGCTGGTGAATGGTTAAAATAACTGTTAACATACATATACCATGGGACTACCACTCAGTAATAAAAAAATACTACATGCAACATCCTCTAAAAATCTCCAGAGAGCTACTTATACTGAAAAAATTGAATCCTAAATGTTACAAATGGTACAATTCTATGTAGATAATATTCTCCAAATGACAAAACCACAGAGATGGAGAACAGATTAGTGGTATCAAGAAGGAAGAGGGGATGAGGGCTGGTTTGAAGTGAGAGTGGACACAAAAGGCCAAAAAAAGAGATCCTGGTGGTGATGGATATATTTTGTATCTTGCTTTTATCAATTCTAATATCCTGGATGTGATACTGTGTCAAAGTTTGGCAGAATGTTACCACTAAGCAAAATTGGGTAAAGAGTATTACATTTTTCAACTGCATTTGAAACTATAATTATCTTTAAATAGAGGTTTAATTAAAAAAAATTGTTTACCTCAGTACTCCATTTTATTCTGCTGGTAATTGAACCCAAAACATTTTATTAAAACCTCTCAAAATTTCTCACATTAATTACACAAATATATGTATTAAATATATAAATAAATGTATATCTGAATGTGTTAAATATGTGGAAGAGAAAGTTATTTATTTTGTATGATATTGAATAGTCTCATTTCAGGTCCAAGATATTACCAAAGCTTATGTATCTTAGTTTAATTTCAGAGATTACATTGAAATTTAGTTGTAGCAATTGTCCTGGCATTTTTGTTTGTTTTGTTTTAATATAAGACCATTGCATAATTTTCTCTTGTTATAAGTCTAGCCCCGCTGCCTGGGATATTTGGAAAGTGACAAACTATGTGTTCTGTAAGTAACTATTTAATGAAAAATTTTCATCCAGCAAGATAAAGATTTTTATGAGATTTTTCTACCTATAGTTTAAAATAATGACTTCCAAATAGAAAGCCTTCTTTGAGATGTATATATTAATAAGATGACTGAGACTTGATGAAGCTGATGGCCAAGATGAAACTCTGCCAATACAGCAATTGTACTTCTAGTATACCTAAGTGAGATGTGCTCTTCATGTAACTAGTACTGTCACAACGCTTAGGAAGATACTAACGTCAGAAAGAATTATGGAGCTGAGGGACATATATTTTTTAAAAATTATGTATACACAAGCACTTCCGGGATTTGCTACTATTTTCATTTAATATAATACAAACACAATACAATTAATATTTATTTAGGGATTATTTCTTGAAGTCTATCATTCAACTTTGAATTTCAGTGATTTGGCAATATCATCAAGTATCAACATGCTCACGAACATATTCGAAAATGTGTCTAATGTGCTTTTAGAAATGATATTTCAGGATCTAACGGAAAGCTGCCTCTTGTGATATTTTGTGCTAATCAGAAACCCTAAAACCAAGCCGTCCCAAAGGACTTCTAGTCACATTAGGTCACTAGGCGTTTGACAATGTTTCACTCAGAATTGATAGATGAGTTTGAGGTTAGTTAGGCTGATTTTTTTATTGAGACTCTAAATTCTAGGAGATTATACACAATCTGTAGCATTGCCTTTGAATTACCTGCTGCAAAGCACTTTCTTTCAGGTCATGTGAGTGTGCCAGTGTGAATACTGGCTAAGCCTTTTAAACTTCTCAGTTCCTCCTAGATATGTCTTGCTTTCCAGGTATAAAATTATTATTTATCACTCACCAGTTTTATTGTTTTTATACACAGAGATCCAGGAAATTACAATTATCTTGATTAAGATAAAAGTAAGACTAACATTATTTTAGGCAATCATTGTCTATATTTTATTGTTTCTCTTTTCGTATCACCAGACATACACTTGCATGTTAATACAATTTATTTGTCTAAGATCTATTTGTATTTACCCATCAAGGCAAATCCATAAAATGAACACTTTATGATTCACATATTCTATTTTTCTCTACACTATAGCAACAGATAATTAGATCAGGTTTACACATGTTACACCAAATCAGGAAATATGTATGCTATGTGGCTTGGCTTATAAAAAAATAAGCCTGGTCAACGTAATCTGACAAAAGAGTTGCAAAACTTTTGCAGTAACATTAAGAGATAGGCCTGGGATATTTAAATTTTGAGGTTGGGATGGTTATTCTAAATAACCTGCAAGATAAGTTACCAAGAAACAAACACAATAGCAATGGCAGCAACATAAAACTCATACACTTTGTAAGGATAGAAAAGTTACTGCAATAAGCATGAGGGGTGAGTCACCAACGGAGAGAAGAAAGAAAGAGATGGATGAAAGAGTGCCCTGGAACTGTCAATTCCTTGTGCTTGGAGAGTTTTGCCTGGATTCTTATGAGGCCTGGATTCAGCAATATGCCTCTTTCAAAGTTACTGGTTTGAGTGGGTTTCCTTTCCAGGAATCTAAAACAGTGTGATCAAAATGTGTAAAACACTTAAATGAAGGAATTATAGAATATAATAGCTTTGGTAATTTTTAAAAGTCAGTAATGCAAACAGAATTAGAGCAAGGGTTTAATGGTTAAAAAGCAAGGACGGGCCGGGTGCGGTGCTTCACGCCTGTAATGCCAGTACTTTGGAAGGCCGAGGCAGGCGGATCACGAGATCAGGAGTTTGAGACCAGCCTGACCAACATGGTGAAACCCAGTCTCTACTAACAATACAAAAATTAGCCAGGCGTGGTGGCACGTGCCTGTAATCACAGCTACTCAGGAGGCTGAGGCAGGAGAATCGCTTGAACCTTGGAAGTGGAGGTTGCAGTGAGCAGAGATCACGCCACTGCACTCCAGCCTGGATGACAGATTGAGACTCTGTCTCAAAAAAAAAAAAAAAAGCAAGGACAAAAATTACCTCCCAGATTAGCATGTATTTGCTTTAACCAACGAATGCTACTTCTGTTGTTCTTTTTTTTTCTTTTGCCCCTCATGTTTATTTAGACATCCCAGTCTTTTACTAAGTTCATCTTTACCCTCATTGAGACATTAGTGAAGGTTGAACTGAATGGTGAATCCTGTGCAAGGAAGATTAAGGAAAGAATGATGGTGGTTTTATAGAGAGATAAGGGAGGGAGAACAGAAGTTTCCTTAGACCCAGAAAATTCCCTTTCAGCCTGTAATTGTAGAGGATAAGAACAAGAGAAGTTTGAAAAAAAATTTAAAACATAGCAAAAAAAAGATGTTGGTATTCAGAAGACTGTCTGATACAAACATGAGTGTTAAAAGATATTGCTGTAACTATTATGAGTCGAAGTGGTATTAACAAGGACACTGTTATTTAATTTTTGCCACCATGAAATTATTGAGGCATTATCCCTCAAATGCAGGTGCAGAATTCGTATTTCCTGAAAGATGAAAAGAACCTGGAAAAAATCCAGAGAAGATATATTAAAATGGCTAATCATCTGGTAAACAAGATTTGAACAAGTAGTACAAAAAAAATGATTTAGTTGATGGCTGAGGATGGGGATGGGTAGATGGAGATATTTTTTAGAATTAGTCCTTTTTTTTTTTTTTTTTTTTTTTGAGACGGACTCTTGCTCTGTTGCCCAGGCTGGAGTGCAGTGGCGCAATCTTGGCTCACTGCAACCTCCACCTCCCAGGTTCAAGCGATTCTCCTGCCTCAGCCTCCTGAGTAGCTGGGATTATAGGCAGGATTATTCTTACAGTATATGAAGAGTGATTATGGACACTAGCAGTTCTGCATTTCTTTTGGCTATAGAACAGGAGGAAATGGAATTAACCCATGTGATTTAGGTTGTTAGGAACACAGAAGAAACTAGGAATCATAGAACATTTCCATCACTGGAAAATCATGGACTGAATACAACCTCTGTAATTATGATACACATGACAACACTCAGTCTGAATAAATGAAACTTCAAGCCCCCTTTTATGATTCTGTAACAGAGATACGGTGAGGGTGTCTTTTTGTCAAATGTGTCTACTGAACTATTCTATCGAGCATGAACTCTTCTTCATGGTTGTAAACATAGAACTTCCCGAATGAAACAAATATCAGGTGTGTCTTTTTTGATGGCTTGTTAGTAATGTTTCTCCCCAGGATCCCCTGTAACTACACCTCCCTTGTAGAATTCTGGGCTTGTACTTTTCTTAGAATGCCCAGCCTACATATTCAATCTTTGCGTTTTCTTTCTCTCTGTGCTAGGCAGTAGTGACGTTCAGAAACATTTCTGAAGGTCTGCCCTCTAGACACTTACAGGATCATAGCTCCTAGCACTCTTGAGCGTGTGTAGGGCCAAGTGACTAGCTCTGAATAAATTATGAGTGTTAGTCATGTGTGTCCCTTCTAGATCATGTCTCCAGTTGTTGGTGGTAAACCTTTTAGAACTCTGTTTTCTCTCTGTCACGTCAACTGATAGCGTGAGACATGGGGGCTGCTTCGGCACCCTGGCGCAGTCCCTGAGTGCTGAGGTGAGCCCTTGATGAAAAGTGTAACAGGAGCATTACAGACATATAGCATCCTCCAGAGTCCTTGATGGACTAATAGCAAGAGCAACATATAAACTCTGTCATTTCAAATTACTAAGCTTTGGGGTTATTTGTTACTTAGCCCATCTGAGTGAAACACTATCTTTCTCATAATTTCTTAAATTATCTGCCTCAAAACCTGATACTCACTAAGCTCTCTGTTCTATAATGTTCTGCTGATGTGAAATTTTTTTGTGCCTTTGCATGACAGAATCTTCCTATGGACATTAACCTTAGAGAGCACAACAGATACAGCTTTCTCACAACCTTTTGCCAGAAAGGAGTTGTGAAATTTCTCTAGACCAAAGAGCTGGAAGTTTGGATAAAACACTGACAGTTACTGAACTTTGTCTCACATTTTGATCTCAGTGGAGTCCTTCTGTTAATTAAAAGGAACAAAATTAAAAGTAAGAAAGATATGGGCACATTGAAAACCAGGGAACTTTATTATTTTATTTTCATATTTATAATATTTTTAAAAATCAATCGATTATTTTATTCTTTCACTAATTTAGCAAGTATTTATTAAGTGGATTCTATGTGATAAATGGTGATCTAGGTATCAGAGATAACAGTATTGCTTAAAATAGATATCCTTTTCTCATGAAAGTGGAGATAGCCAATTAAAAAAACAATAGTAACTGGTATCATAGACCTGCCAGACTGCCAGCATTCAAACCCAGGCACTAGTATAGTTGAGTGAAGGACAGATATCTATCCTTTCTCGGCCACGTTTTAGTTATCTGTACAATATAGAAACAGGACATAACATAATAAGCCTATATAAGGATATTTTAATATACATAAAGTTCTTGAATCCATCTTTGAGACCTAATAAATACCCAATATGTGTTAGTGATATGATGGTGATGATAATGATGATGATGGTGATTACATAAATGTATAATATTATTTCAGCTTTGAAGAAAAAATTCAAAGCACTACAAGGATATCTTAAGATTCTAAAGTCAGGAAAGTTATCAGAAAATAATAATTATACAGAAGTTGGAATGTTTCAAGGTGTGTGTCACGTTTCTGTGGAAATAGCATTTCCAGGCACTGAGACAGAAATTAGCTAGTACTTAGAATGTACTTTGAGTATTTGAAGAGAATAGGAAGACTAGTGTGACCAATGTGGAGTAAGAAAAGAAAAATGAAGTAGGAAAGAAGCTCTATGAACCAGCCAGACAGCTGGCTGGTTGAGGAAAATAAGTTTAGCTTATAAAATGATTAATAAGTAAAATTAGGCTGGGCATGGTGGCTCACACCTGTAATCCCAACACTTTGGGAGGTCGAGGTAAACAGATCACCTGAGGTTAGGAGTTTGAGACAGCCTGGCCAATATGATGAAACCCCGTCTCTACTAAAAATACAAAAATTAGCCAGGTGTGGTGGCGCACACCTGTAATGCCAGCTACTCAGGAAGGTGAGGCAGGAGAGTCACTTGAACCTTAGAGGCGTGGTTGCAGTGAGCTGAGATCGCGCCACTGCACTCCAGCCTGGGGACAAGAGCAAGACTTTGTCTCAAAAAAGAAAAAAAAAGTAAAAGTAATAGAATACAAGAGTTTAGGATCTATATTTGAGGTCAGATTCATATAATACTTTATCAAGAAGAAGGAAAGTTTATAAAAACATATACATTACATTAAATAATTCCAACATTCTGTGTAGTTTTGTTTTTTTGTTTGTTGTTTTGAGATGGGTCTCACTCTGTCACCAAGACTAGAGTGCAATGGCATGATCTCGGCTCACTCCAACCTCCATCTCCTGGGTTCAAGAGATTCTCCTGCCTCAGCCTCCTGAGTAGTTGGCACCACAGGTGTGCACCACCACACCTAGCTAATTTTTGTATTTCTGGTAGAGACAGAATTGTTCACCATGTTGGCCAAGATGTTCTCAATCTGCTGACCTCGTGATCTGCTGGTCTTGGCCTCCCAAAGTGCTGGGATTACAGGCATGAGCCACCACGCCCGGCCTCTGTGTAGTTTTTACCTTCGGGTATTCACCGTTTTGGATCCTTAGAGAGCAAAATGAACTGAAGTAGTTAGTATGACTGAAGAACTACATTTTACATTTTTATTTCATTTTAATTAATTTAAAATTATACTTAAATAGCCATGTGTGGCTATTGCAGAATACAGATCTAGTCCTCAGAAGCCTCCACCAATTCTGTAGTACTTGGTAAGTGACTGCCTCAATGTTTAAAAGTGCATCACAGATGAACCTTGCTGTGGGAAAACTTCTATTTGATGCTGGGGTTGCCCTTGGAAGAAATCTTGTCAAAACCTTCCATAAGTACACTCTTGCTTGACTGGATTCTGTTTCAGCTTAGGAAATATTAGAGTCCAACATGTCCTAGTGGGATATTTTATGATGCTTGGATTCCAACTCAAAATGAAAATATCCACTGAGATTTGTACATTCAATTTCTTCTCAGATGTCTGCATAGATGATTTTTTTATCTGAAATTGCTACTACTGACTCTAGGAAATTGTAGTGATTTTGATTCTTCACATTTTATTGACAAGATGATATTGAAGCTACACATCTCAGATGTTTCCTGTAATGAGTGTTGACTAATCTTTCCTGTTGCTATCTGACTGGAAGGAATTAGTGACAGATTTAAAGATATTCTACCTGCTTACCATAATCAAAGACAAGCAGATGGAGAATATTCTAGTATTTATATGTATCATAATTATGGTTTAGGGAAATCGACTAGATATATTTGTTTATTGATGACAAATAATGCATATGAGAAATAAAATCTTTTCATTATCTAATGGCTCTTTTAGATTTATATAATAATATATTTCTTTCCTTTTCTGTTTCCTGTCACATGTAATTGAGTCATGACAGATTACACTTGACATTTTGATTCTGTTTGCTGCTTTCTGTTGCTCTGAGTACAAAATAAAAAGTAGCCACTAGTCCTTTGTTACATAAAATCCTGTAAAACACCATTCTGCTGACAGGCTCATTAGTCATTGTGTGAGGGAAAAGCTGTATTTCCATACTTGACATGCAAAAGTAAATCAACAGTTTCCTAAATGCCAGCCATGTTCCAGTTATAAATAGTATGACATGGAAATTCATGCTAGAGACATTAGAATGTGCATGTATATGTACACACACATGCACACGCACCCATTACTCAAATGCACTAACTTGGAAAAAAAAATGGCCATTAGATACTTAATACCTAAAAATTATTTGAACTATGGAAATCTTGATACTTTTTTTAAAATTTTTCTACTGATTTTGTTAATAAAATCCAGGAATCATAGGTAAAAATATTTTATGTTGAGGTTTTCTAAATTAAATAGTCAATAAAACAAACAAAGCAGGGAAAGTCTGGGGTATATTTAAGTGCAAAAAAACTTCACCGGTTCATTTGTGTCATAATTATCAGAGATGTGCATGACATTTCTAGATGCTAGAGAGAGTTGGGAAAAGTGCTCTCTACATTTGCAAAGACTTCCTCTGAGGAGTCTATAAGCAGCACTGGAATGTTTCACCACCTTCCAGTGTGGGAGCTAAGAGAAGACAAGGAGGCTGCAGGAACACCATATTTTCTCAACTGGACCAATCCATGCAAATAATTTGCTTGTTTGATATATTTCTGGAATATCATTTAGAAGTGTACCTCATGGAGTAAAACTCCTTTTTCCCCATATCAAGGCAAGGTACAAACAATGGCAAAAGTATTTAAGGTTAAATAATATAATATTCTTGGAAATAACGCCTGTCTCAGAATAATTGCCCAATGAAATTTCACAATGGCCTGGAAGAAACATTGTAGACATAAAGATGATTCCTTATAATAGTAAAGAATACAGATTTTTCTCCCTATATTAAATCTTTTGGAAAGGAGAGTATTCTGTTTATGACTTATACATTAAAAAAATGACATGATATATATAAAAGATGTCTATGCATTTTAGGTTTTAGAACTCTCTATTATCAAATTTTAAATGTTTTTTGGAATTGTGTTGCTGTATTTTCTCACCAATAATCAAATACATATATACATTAGATGACTGCTTGATTCTTTTAAAAGAAGATAGAAATCCTTTTTGTGTGTCCCCTCATATAACACACAAAATACAACAAAAATAATTTTGCTTCTCAAAGTGTCTTTCAAATTACATTGGTTTATTTTCTACTCATTCAAAATATATTTGCAATCATTACATTAAATCGATTGCATGCAGTATAGCTGTCTTATGTTTGTCTTCTCAGGAGGGCAAGAGTTGGGGGCTGATTTTAAGGTCTTTAAGAATTGATAAGGATTTTCAGATTCGATTGAAAGGAAACTATCTTGGGCCCCTGAAATCACTAAGGAAAACTCAAGCTGGAAATTCCTTAGAGGAAACCTGGCTCCCATTCTATTTAAAGTTATCCCTCTGCTTACTGAGACAGATGTCTGTCTGACTGCCTCCTTTGGAAAGACTAATCAGAAACTCAAAACAAGGCAACCCTTTGTGACTCAACTATGTGTGACCTGGAAGCTCCTCCCCACATGGTTCCAGTCTTTCTGCCTTTGTTTCAAGTTGTCCTGCCTTTCCAGACTGAACCAATGTACTTCTTACCTACACTGATTGATGTTTCATGTCTCCCTAAAATGTATAAAACCAAGCTGTGCCCTGACCACTTGGGTACATGCCATCAGAACTCCCTGAGGTTGTGTCACAGGCGCGTCCTCAACCTCGGCAAAACACACTTTCTAAGTTAATCGAGACATGTCTCAGATTTTCTGGGTTCACAGATAAAAGTTTGAACACTATGTTCTTCTTTAGTTTGTTACATAACTCCCACAGGGAACAAATTCTCTCTGAAACTCAGTAGATTTCTCCCTAAAATAGGGCTCTTTATGGCATCACTCATGTGTTTTCTGAAGACTAAATGAATACAAACCTCCTGACTCACACTTACTATGTCAATGCCAGTTTCTTCATTTTCCCAGCAGATATTGCAGATTTAAAAAAATAAAAAACACCAAAATTAATCATTCTCAATTACACTTGATTTCCTTCATCTTTGATTTTCACATCTTAATTATTCCTCAATTCACTTATCTCCTTATTGCTGAACTGAATACTATGGAAACATTCATATGCTTGTGACAGTGAGTGAATACACCCAGGGAAGGGCTCTACTTCTACCAACAAATCTTGACAAATCATACCCCCTGAGGGTAGCAGAGGAATAATGGCCATGAGAGAAGATGGCCACAATTTAAACTTCCACAAAGTAAAATTGGTTGCCATGTACCTACCATATGTGCAAAAAAGAAAGAAAGGAAGAAAGAAAGAAAGAGAGAAAGAGAGAAAGAAGGAAAGAAAAAAAGAGAGAAAGAAAGAAGAGAAAGAAAAAGAAAAAGAAAGAAAGAAAGGGAAGAAAGAGAAAGAAAGAAAGAAAGAGAAACTTAGATAGAAATGGCTGAATAACACATACCATAAATGCAATTGCAGCAATTGACTCACAGTAAGTAGATACCTGCCTTTGTCAATAAAAATGTCGGATTAAATGGTTACTAAATTGAAAATATTTTCTATATTAATAAACAACTTATATTGGCTTCATAGTTTCCCTGACTTTCCAAAAAAATTTAGTTATCATGGCAATAAAAGCAAGCCACTCCATTTGAATTTTAGTTTAAATTTTAATGCTTACCTTTGTGTTAATTTCCATTTTGTAGCCAATATTTGGTTCTGGTACTATGCAATTATTTTTTGTTAATGTAATTTGAAAGTCTCTAATGCATCCAAACTTTTGGTGTCATCTCTTCCTTGATTACTTGGTTTCCATTTTCACATAAATGTATCATCTTCTCAAATATTCCTGCAAATAGTCTCTGGAGATGGGAATCCTTACATTTTTTCTGGTAGTCACCTATGAAGTCTTGCTCTGAACTCCAACCCTAATGATTATTTAAATTATTATGGAATCCTATTTTCAATAATTCTTGATATTCAAATTGCTTATGATTATCCTGTCCCAAAACATGAACACAATCCTCTCACCAAATCATTAAACAAAGAACCAACAATGCAAAGCTGTTGTGCCTCACAGATGTTTCCTGAATATTTGAGACTAATGGATATAATTATAGCCCAGGACACAAAGAAATTTGAACTCTAATGTCAGCTATCACTGCTCCTAAGATCATTAGAATTTACCTACCATAGAGAATTTCAAATGGCCATCTGTCCCCCTAGAATCCAGCCTGCTACTGTGTTGATACACTCTACTTTCAGGATTTTCTCTGTACTCATTTCTCATTTTCCTTCAGCCCCAGATGCCTAATTTCCTTCTCTAAAAATTCTTATTACTTCATCAGGCAAAACAATTTTGTTAAATTTTGTCTCAATTTTTCCACTCATTCTATATAACAAAAAGGTCAATAAAAATTTTAATTCAGTAAATTTTCCCTGGAGAGAAGTCCTAACATTTCTAAATTATGACATGAACGGCAACTCTCCTTCTAGTTACCTGATTTTTTTGTTTGTTTGTTTTGAGACGGAGTCTCGCTCTGTCACCCATGCTGGAGTACAGTGGCGCGATGTTGGCTCACTGCAAGCTCCGCCTCCCGGGTTCAGGCCATTCAGCCTTCGTTTTTACATTCTGCTTGTACAGGATCTCAGTGTCCCCTAGAGGTGAGTGACAGGTGCCTTTTCCTTTTTCAGGTCTTTCCAAGGAATGGCTTCACAAATGTATGCAGCCATTTATATCACCAGAACCCTGTCAGAGCCTTTCAAAGTTCTCCATGGCCTTTAGATCCTCAAGATTTACTTTTAAATTCCTGGCCAGGTTCTTTTTTGATCCAACTAAGGTCATGGAATTATGCAGCTCTGACTGCCTAACAGCAACCAGCCGATAGTTATGTGTATAGCAATGTCCTGAGGGTAGAGTAACTTCCACTGAATTGAGTTAATTGGCTTTCCATTAAATTTAGGTGTTACTTTTTCCAGAAAGTCTTTACCCAATAAAAGAATAGCAGGCTCCTTCACTTTCTCCTCTAGCCTTGGGTTTCCTTCTGTCTTATACTTACTATCATGAAGGCCACTTGTTCTTTTCTCTCCTGCTAGGAGGAGAGCTCTTAATTCCAATGAATAGTAAGAGTAGTAATTATAATAATAACATTGTCATTTACTAAGTGCCCTCTGCCATCAGGCACAGTATCAGTTACTTTTCAAACATGGTAGAAGTTTCTTAAATCAACTCTGCCAGGCAAATAGTATGAAGATCTCGATGTTCAGAATGAAGAAAATGAGATTCAGAGGGAACAACCAACTGATCCAGAGTCACATTTAGAAAATTATAGAGCCAGCTCTCTCTCAGTCATGACTAAGCCTGAGTTTTTCCTACTCTCACGTGTTTTTGAAATCTAGCTGGTCACTAGAATCACCTGGAAACATATCCTAAATATTGATTATTATACTTTTCTAAGACATCATGAATACGAATATCTGAGATAAACATCAGATTTCGTAGGTTTAATGGTATCTTCCCAATGTCCCAACTTCATCTCCTAAGCCTTAATTTTTACCATGATAACAAATTGCTTGCAGTTTCCTGAACATGTGACAACCTCTCAACATTTACTTCTTTGTGTATGTTTTGCTCATTGTGTGAAATACCTTCACTTAACAACCTGTGCTCAGATTCCTTTTTATTGTATTCTATACTTCTTAATCTCCACCTTTTAGAAGCAGGTTTTGTATGAGATGGAGGAGGAAAAATGCATATATATGAAATATGAAATATATATGCATACATATATTTATAATGAATTACATGTAAAAACACATAGTTGTATATAAAAGCACACATACGAACCTACACACATGCAATATTACATATATACATAAAGGTATATCTTGTCATACTGTTCTATAATTGACTCTGTCCCTAGACTACATGTTCCACTCTATCTTTATTACCTAGTACAGTCTATGGACCTTAGAAGGCATTCATTAATATCTTGGATGAATGGATTAATAATACAATATCATCAGTGAATGTTTAAATGCTTTAATGTTCTAGTAGTACGGATTAAGTCTTCAATTCTTTGAAACAGGGCACTAATATTAACTCATGTTCAATGTTGCTGCCAAATGAAATTCACCAAAGTCAAAATTCATGACCTGGTTATTTCCTTCCCACTCTGCGATTTTTGTTCTTCACTGTGATTTCTCTCAGGACTAGAAAGATTTAAACTGGATATGAATAATCAATCTCGTTTTCTTGTTGGGCCTTCCCACTCTGCGATTTTTGTTCTTCACTGTGATTTCTCTCAGGACTAGAAAGATTTAAACTGGATATGAATAATCAATCTCGTTTTCTTGTTGGGCCCAATATTCAGGTTATAACATTGCCGTAGGATTATGAAAGCAGAGAAGCTGGACTGAATTTTAACTAAGCTCACCCGTAAATTCAGGAGAAGTCGGTGTCTCAGGCTCTTCCCTGTTTTATTATTTTATTTCTCTGTTATTTAAAAAATTCCCTTTATTAAAACAAACAAACATGCTTTCTGTAATTACAGATATTCTAAATAACTTTATGTAGCTATATTTACAGTTTGTTTCAAATGAATGAATTTCTTTCGTGATACGTGCTGTTTATTTTTATAACGAAAATGTATCAACAAAACTCCTCTATCTGGCATAGCCTTTTCCCTTCATGAAGGGAGCACTTTGTTAGGAATAGATGCCTTTTGGATTAAGTTCAGGACTGAGCTGTTTTCAGAAAATTACCTCCATTTTGGCTAACATCCCAGGGGTATTGGCATACTGTAATGACACTGTCGTACATGGGTTACCCATATTTTTTCACGATAAACAATTCTGGCATCTATTTAAATGTCTTCGATAACATCCTGTTATCCTTATTTTACAGAAAGAACATTTTTGGAGCTTCCAAAATTTACTGTGTATTTTTTCTATATTCTCCCACTGCAGCTCTAATAGTCTGAGAGATAAACTATTTTGTTTAATATCACTAAATCAAGATACTGAATATTTCCCCATCTTATTTTAAAATTTATTGAATTCATCCTTTCCCACTATGATTTATTGCAAGGCAACTCTTATCATTATTTTGTTTACATGTGCATGACATTCTAGCTTTCAGGCCACAGTCAACATTTTAAACAAATATTCTCAAAATCATACAATGCTTTGACACGACTCATGTTCCCCAAATTGCACAGTTTCACAGATCTTTTCTCTAGAAGTTTCCTGAAAATAGTTAGAAACAAAAGAATATCATGGACGTTCAAAGGCTCTCCAAAGTTTAACAGACATAAATTTTACCTGGATAATTTTTTGAAAATGTATCGTGTTTTTTGTTTGTTTTTTGGAGATGGAGTCTCGCTCAGTTGCCCAGGCTGGAGTGTAGTGGCGCGATCTCGGCTCACTGTAAGCTCCACCTCCTGGGTTCACGCCATTCTCCTGCCTCAGCCTCCTGAGTAGCTGGGACTACAGGCGCCTGCCACTATGCCCGGCTAATTTTTTTTTTTTTGTATTTTTAGTGGAGACGGGCTTTTACCATGTTAGCCAGGATGGTCTCGATCTCCTGACCTCGTCATCCGCCTGTCTCGGCCTCCCTGAAAAAGTTATCTTAAGGCCAGCCCCCAGAGATTTTGTTTTTGAAGTTCTGTAATGGGGTTGCAGTCATGTGCAATTTAAATAGCTCACCAGGTTTCTCTGATAGAGGCAACATGAGTTATCCCACTGTCTTTTTCCAGTGATGCAAATTACATTACATTTTGTTTTCTCAAGTCTTACAAGGTATTTTTCTTCCTGAACTCTCTGGTGTCTTGCTTTTAAATCTGTATGTGCCCACCATATAATTTGATTTACATTTTATTCATGAGCCAGTGTCACAGAACTATTTCAAAATTAGCCTTAAACCTTTCTTTGTCACTTTTCTGCTGTCTGCCTGACTAACTGATGTCAACGTTTGTAGAGCTAAGATTTGCATACAACTTTAATGGTAGTGAAAATGGCTGTAAATTGCAACAGCCGGAGAAGGTCCTTGAATATCACATTCTGGCTGGCATTCCTAAGCAACTGGTTTCCATCATTTGAAGTTTAGGAGCCATGTAGGATTCAGATTTGGTGCTTAAATCATTTTGCGGGTGTAACAATAAAATCTGCTGTGGTAACAGGGCTGTTCCGGATTAAAGTAGATAGGCATGCCTTCCCTACTTCAAGAAAGTTTAAATGTTTAATGTTTTTCTTCCTATTCTTGTACAGGAAAAGTAGATGGTTTCCTGCAGGGAGATATTTTGAAAAGGATCTTATTATGAGTGAAATAAGCCAGTCACAGAAGGACAAATACTGCATAATTCTACTCATACGAGGCATCTAAAATTGTGGGACTTCTAGATTGAAAGAATGCAATAGTCATTACTAGGAGCTGGGAGGAGAGGAAAACAGTGAGTTACTACTCAACATCTATACAATTGTAATTGTTCAAGATGGTTTAGTTCTAGACATCTCATGTAAAGTCTTATGTCCATAGGTTAAAATACAGTTTTGTGCACTTTAGATCTCTTAAGAGGACAGATCTCATGTAAAGTGTCTTGCCAAAAATTATGGAAAAAATTAATCAAGGAAAAAGTAAAGACAACGCTTATCTTAATAGAGATAGATAGAATAGATTATAACCTTAAAACTTAACAAAAGCTGTTTTTTTAAAATATGGATCATCCTAATGAAAGGAATTTTTTAAGATTTATAAGCCTTTGTCAGAACTAATAAAATAAAATTTAAAAAGGAATCACTATGTTAGTGAACAAAATTGTATGGTATATAAATATGGCCAGAGGCATCAAGCTAAAAGGTTGGCATCAAATTTCATTAGCTATAAAATCATGTTGTTGCAGTTACTGATGTAACAATAAGGCACTACCAGTAAATAAATGAAGAAGCTCAGATTCTATTAATTTTTAAAAGATATCCCATTATTTAACAATGTTCTCATCTTATCTGGGGAAAAAAGGGAAATGGTGCATCCATCCTCTTTTCTGGGAGTTACAGAATATGAATATGATCTAATTTTCATCACAAAAGGGATAGAAGACTCTAAGAAAACAGAACACAGGCCGGAGGATAACAGTCAGTGAGAAAGAGAGCTAGAGTTGAGCCAGTGGCAATAAAACAGCATAGAGTATGGGTAGGAATATGACCAAGTGGTACCGCACAGGGAATCTGGCGTCCTGAATCAGCAGAGGGCACACTATACATACTCATACCTAGGGAGCTGGCTCAGAATTGCCTGGGAGGTGGTTTTATCCCAAGAAATGTGGTACGGTATGCCAATCCAGCCATAAGGTCAGGAGAGAATTTTTGATCTGCAGTCCACACAGCTTCCTTCTCCTTTTTCTCCTTTTTTATCTCTTTTTCTTTTGTTCTCTTTCTCAGTTATTCAATCTTTAACTGGTCTATTCTTCATTTATCATATTTTAAATTAGTGGAAACTCTTTCAACCTAGATAAACCTTATTTTATTGGTCCTCAGCACATTGTTGGTAGGATTTGAGAAGTGAAAACTCCCTTTTAAAGGTATTTGAGATAAAAATGTTAGGGCCAGGCCGGGTGACTCATGCCTATAATTCCAGCACTTTGGGAGGCGGAAGCAGGAGGATCATGAGGTCCGGAATTCAAGACCAGCCTGGCCAACATAGTGAAACCCCATCTCTACTAAAAATACAAAAGTTAGCTAGGCATGGTGACTCATACCTGTAGTCCCAGCTACTCGGGAGGCTGAGGCAGGAGAGTCGCTTGAACCTGGGAGGAGGAGATTGTGTGAGCCGAGATGGTGCCACTGCACTCCAGCTTGGGCAACAGAGTGAGACTTTGTCTCAGGAAAAAAAAAAAAAATCTTCAGGTAGCAAAATTCTGAGGTCTGCCATTCAATTTCACTCCTATATTATTCCTGAGTACAATAAATTCTGGAAAAAATGCTCAAAGTTAGATGAGAAAAAATAATTTCTACTCTTTCTCTCCCTACGTGTGTGTGTGTGTATTCTCTTTCTCTACATATTATATTCACCTTATGGGTGGCAGTAAATGGACATTTCGTAACATGATAAAGTCCTCGAGGTTCTTCTATGTTGTCGCACACTGAAGTATATTCTTCTTTTAAAAGGCTGAATAGTATTTCATTGTATGGATATATTTCATTTATATCCATTCATTTACTGATGAGTATTTAGGATGTTACCAAATTTTGGCAGCTGTGAATATTGCTGCAGTGAATACCAGCATGGTAATATCTTCTTGAAATTTTGATTTGAAATCTTTTGGATAAATACCCAGAAATGGAATTGCTAGATCATATAGTACATCTATATTTAATTTTTTGAGGAAGCTTCATACAGTTTTCCATGTGATTGCAACATTTTGCATTCCCATCAATACTATACAAGAGTTCTGACTTCTACACATTCTTGGCAACATCTTTTTTTTTTCTCATTCTGGTTTTGATTTAAATTTCCCAGATAATTAGTGTTTATTGAACAAGTTTTCATATACTTGTTGGTTATTTTACTTACTCTTTGGAGAAATATCTGTTCAAGTTCTTAATCCTTTTTTTAGTTGAGTTATTAGTATTTTTGCTGAGTTGTAGCAGTGCGTCATGTGTATATATACTATATATATAGACTATAGTCTATATATATAGTAGATGAAATCTTTGTCAGATATATTGCTTGCAAATATTTTCTTCCATTTTCTAGGTTGCCTTTTTACTCTGTTGCTTGTTTCCTTTGCAGAAGCTTTTTAGTTCATGTATGCTAACTGAAATAGCCATTCACAAAAGAAAATATGGCCTAATTCTACTTATAGACGATATTTAAAATAGTCAAATTCATAGAATCAAAAAATTGAATGGTGGCTGGTGGTTGATGGTTGCCAAGAGATGAGGGCAGGTTTGGAAATAGGGAGTTACTAATCAATGGCCACAACGTTTCAGTGAAGCAAGATGAAGAAGTTCTAGAGATCTCCTGTACAACATTACACATCGACTCAACTGTGCTGTATTGTACACTCAGAAACTTATTAAAAGGATACATCTTATGTTGTATAACCACAAAAAGTTAACTTTAAAAAGTGGTATATCCATACAATAATATATTAATTCATCATAAAAAGGGACAGAAATCTTGATATTGATACATGGATGGACCTTAAAAATATTACGCTAAGTGAAAGAAGGCAGACACAAAACGTCACATATTGTATGATTCCATTTCTATAAAATGTCCAGTATAGGCAGATCCATAGAGACAGGAAGTATATCAGTTGTTGTCAGAGGCTTGAGGGCAGAGGCATATAGGAAATGACTGCTAATGCGTAGGGGATTCTTTTTGAGATAATAAAATGTTCTAGAATTAGATGGAAATGATGGTTGTAAATATGCCAAAACCCACTAAACTGTACATTTTAAAAAGGTGAAATTTATAGTACATAAAGTATATTTCAATTTTTTAAAAACTATCAAAAAATGAATTATGTTGCATGTGAATTACATTTTAATCAATTTTTTGCGTGAAAAGATACTTGTCTTAACCTCTTGTGTTAACAGGCAAAACTTATACTTTCTTTCATGGCATTTATTAAAAATTGAATTTAATATTTACCTGTATCATTGTTTTCTTAATGCCATCTCCCCCAAATTCTTCAATACCTTAGAAGCAGCGTGTGTGTGTGTGTGTGTGTGTGTGTATGTGTGTGTTTGTGTGTGTGTGTGTGTTTGCGTGTGCTATCACTTTATTCCCAGCAATGGAGTAGAAACTAACACAAGTTCCTCAGTGAATAGTTGTTAGTTGAATGAGTGAATGAATGAAGAATATCAATTATCTAATTTGCTTTTGTATTTCTTACCTAGATTAGTACATATGTTCATAGAAAATGTTACATTTAAAGACATTAGTATTTCCACAAAGGGAAATTTAAATTCTGTCACTTATTTTAGAACTTAGCTCTTAAGAAAAAAGTAAACTCTATCAAATTGAGACACATTGAATAACTAAAGTTGAAAATTATAAAGATGTAAATGGCTATCCCAGACATTCTTTCACACAAAGAATGTAAATATTGTGACAAATCACCGCAATATGTTGGTGAACAACTTTAGTAAAGTAAGAAACAAATTTCATCTTGTAATTTAGGAAACTAAGTGTCCAAACTGTGACCTATAAAAATGAGTATCTAGGGTAAATGAGAAACAGATTTGAAACCTGTTGAGCTCAAAGCTAGTTTATGGAAAATTGTTCCAATCATCAGATGTATAAAGTTGTCAGCAGAGAATTCACTCGCATTAAGTCCTAACAAAAATGGACGATGATTCCTACCATACAAAGCAACATAAACTCAGCGTATTACACTCGCTTTTTGACAAACTGATCAATGAAGATTGCAAATTCAAACAGTAGTAAAGGTTTGACTCTGCACAAAAAAACTGAAATATCCTGAAATCTTAATGTATATATATATGAAAATTTATTTTCTCTAATTTGACAAAAATAAAAAAAAATCTAAAACATGTTCTGAAGATTTCAGTAAACTAATGAAAATCAAAAATAAATTGTTGTGAACAATACTAAAAGAGAAACTACATTATCTTTGTTTTTCCCTATCAAAAATATTTTATTAAGAGCTGGTAGAAAAATTTGCAGTGAAAAATAATAGGAAAAAGGTGTTACAGAATTGCATTACTCTAGATGTGGTGTTTGTGGAATTTGACAGTTTTGTGAAATTTTTTTATTTGTTTTGATTTCCTCATTCTAAAAAATTAGAACTTCATTAGAAATTTTATTCCTCTTTACAGTTACTTTTTTCATGTATAGTTTGAGTCGTTTTACTTAAAGACCTCTGAGTTTTGTAAGCTTCAGGTCTCAAAATACCTGCGTGTACTCTAATTGATTAGCTTTCTGCTCTTTCATTTGCTCTTGGATGGGGTTATTCTTTGCCCAGCCATTCATGTCGAATTTTAGTAGTCCTATCAGACTAATACAATTGGAACCATATCAAAAGAATGGCTAGAATATGAAAGAAAAAATTAGGAAAGGAGATCTACTAGAGTGAGGTCGGGAAAATAATAGAGGGTAAAAATATTGAGAAATTCGTGAGTTTAAAAGTTTCAAACAACTTTTGAGAACTCAAATAGGAGAAGAAAGCAAAGTGGCCTTTGGGAATGACATTATGCACTACAGATTGTAACAGAAAGTGGGAACATTTGTGAGGACAGTGAGAGAGTTGAAGCTGTAGTGTAGTAACTTGACAAAGGAATTTGAGAAAGAGGTAGAATATTATTTAAAGTGATTTGGCAGTAAGATGTGGGATAAAAATAAAATAGATAATAAAAAATAACCCTAAAGAAGATTTTTGTTATTTATTTATTTATTTATTTATTTATTTATTTATTTCAGACAGAATCTTGCTCTGTCACCAGGCTGGAGGGCAGTGGCCCGATCTCGGCTCACTGCAACCTCCACCTCCTGGGTTCAAGCGATTCTCCTGCCTCAGCCTCCTGAGTAGCTGGGATTACAGGCATCCGCCACCACGTCCGGGCAATTTTTTTTTGTATTTTAGTAGAGACAGGGTTTCACCATCTTGGCCAGGATGGTCTCAATCTCCTGACCTCGTGGTCCACCCGCCTCGGCCTCCCAAAGTGCTGAGATCACAGGTGTGAGCCACCATGCCCAGCTGATTTTTGTTGTTTCTAAAAGTAGTTTTGTGTTGGAATGTGCAACTGGGTACATAGTTACGATAATTTCACCTTATACATTCTCTTCCCTTCAGAGCATGGCTTCACGTCCTCACCTTGTTCTGTCAATCAGATGCCCTCAAACATGGCTCCAATACTTTTTATTCTATTAACATAACTCTATCAAGGTCATTCATAGTATTAGTCTTTCTAAATTCAGAGGAAATTTTTTCAGACTTTATCCTTTTTTCACTCCACCATAGTGTTGTGTTAATTCACTCTCTGATTTCAAAAATCATTTCATTGTTTGCTTCTTGTAACACCAAAATGTCCTGATTTTCCTCCTACTTAAACATTTTTGTAGGCTCCTCATCTGCTAACCAACCACTGAATTTTAGAGTTGCAGGCGCCTCTGAATCAGGTCCCCCTTTCCTTGTATGATTCTGTATCTCTACACACATTCTCGTAACTGTAGTTATCACCCAAATATGAATGGCTCCCATATTCATGTCTCCTGGAAAAAACTCTTCACCCTGTTGCACTTGCCTGCTTGACACTTACAAAACTCAAATGGAACTCCTGAACCTTAAACTTCTCATCAAATAAGCCTTTTTTGTTTCTAAATTGTAATTAGTCCCATCCAAAAACCCAAGCTATGAAATCTATGTAAGCTAGAAATCTAGTGTCATTGTGATGCCTCTCTATCCTTATCCTTTCATATCCAATCCATTAACAAGTTCTAGCCACATTTTTCCTATATATATCCTAACATTGTCTACATCTTTCTATATCTATTTTTACTTCTCAAGTCTAAGCTTCAGTTATCTTAATATTCATGAACCACCACCCTAGTTTATTTTCTTTACCTTTAATAGGGTTAGTAGATATTTTGAAAAGTAAATCTTATTGTGATGGAATCTTTTGTAACATTTTAAAGCTTTGCTATTGCTCATAGAATAAAAACCAGAATACTTCACATAGCAAAAATGTCATGTAACGATCTGCCCTTAAACCTGAAGTATGCTGTTGGACCATACACATCCTTGGATTGTGTGCCGAAGCCACACGACCTATACTCAGTGTCTCAAAATTGCTTTGCTCCTACCATGGAAATTTACACATTATTCTAGTTCTGTCTGGAATATTTTTTCTTCTATGCTTAATGAACTACCACTGAATCAGATCTCAACTCAAGGCTGGTTTCATTATTGATATGATATTATATAGTTTTATATTTACGTGCATAGTTATATATGTAGTTTATAATTGTGTGTGTGTATATATATATATAGTTTTATATCTTAGTAGGAATAGATCATAGATAAATGTATAGATAGAAAGAAATAGATCCATAGATTAATGTATAGGAAATTGTTTTATATCTTTATAAAAATAGATGGGATAAAGATTGTGACTACTGGTTTTAAGCAGTTTTGCCAGAAACTCTGCACCCACTCCAAAAATACAGAAAATATTTAAAGAGAAATGAGTAAAATCTTAGTAACAGTTTTAGAAAGGCAGAATAACTTCTCCTTTGGCTGGGAAGGTCAGCTAATATACTCTATAGAGACCAAGTTGTAAGGTGTACTAGGAGGATCATCACTGAAAAACATATTTCTGGGGCCTAGGACCATTTAATTGCTGAAAAACATAGTAGTGCCAACCTTATATTTTAAGTATGTATTAGAAATAGTACACGTAATATCCATGGTTTGTTGTTGGACAGACTTTCTCTTCCACATGTTCTATCCTCTTTGAGTGAATATAATCTACTTTGTGTGCAGCAAGAGCTCAGGAGAAAATGAATTTAGCAAACTTTCGGCAAACCAAGTTCAATCACATAAGCCACTATACCACGTAAGTGAAATGAAAATGCAGTTCCTGAATCTTTCTTGTGTAAGATGACAGCCCCCACTGTGGAACAGAATAGTCTGTATGGATTAATGAACAATTAATTTATTTGTACTACTTTCTACTTATTAAAACATGGACACAGTAATTCTGCAGTATTAGAAAATTTCCAAGTTCTTTCTTCTCATTTACATTGCTGGACTTCTACTTATACATATTTTCCTCACTGCATAAAAACCTTTTAAAATTCACCAAAGGCTGTAGAAATTCCTCTGCAGTGCAGACAATGCAAACAAAATCCACATAAAGACTCCCACTCCAGGGCAAACTCTCAAAAATATTTTCTGCTACTACTTGACAGCATTGGAAACACCAGGCCACTTTTGAATGCAATAAATAGACTCTAACATGCGATGCATACACTTGGACACATTCTGGAGACATGTAGGCAATAAGAAATTTGATTTAATAGAGTAAAAGGCAGAAGAGGTCAATGGAACTAGCTGACCAATATTAATCACAGACTTGTTAAAACTGTTCTCAAGAAACAAATACAAGTAATAATTTATAGAAAGAGGATTAGACACATAAGCTGTATGTACCAGATGTTAGCATGTTATTCTCAAATTTTCTAAATTCAACAAATGCTTCCTAGAGTGAATTTATTATAAACCTATTCTTCTAAGTTTAGCAGCTTATAAAGAGAATTTTTAATAAGCAAGAAATACCTGTAATCTGTTTAAGTTGTCTATATTAATTAAGAAAATTGGCTGCAAAGGCACACTTAAAGCCTATTCTTCATGATACACAAAACAATTTTACCTACATAGTTTATCTTTGAAAAACGAGTTATTTTCCCGTACCCCTGTAATTAACATATTTGAAAATACTCACAAAATATAGTCCATGCATGACTAACGTATTTCACAGCCTAACTACTCTATTGCTTTTAAACTTTGATTTATTGTGTTATGGAAATATTTCTTCTTAAATGCATTTTACTTATTAATTTGATATCACTGAGCATGGGCCATCTGGTGGCCTATAGTGGGTGCATTTTTAGACTACTGCAGAACTTCTCCAAGAGGGAATTTAATGGATATCATTTTAATTAAAAAAAATTCCTGACATTATGGCATATTGATTTTTTGCTCTAAAATAATTTTAAAGACAAGGAGAATTAGAATTATGTTTGATTTAAAATTTGAACCTGATAACCTTTGGTAGAATTATATCAGTTCACACCATCATTATTTTGTACACACACACAAAAGGAAAAATAAATATATTCCACCATTATTCCATCATTATTCTCCTTCTCCTGTAACTTCACGTTATGAATGACTCGGTCTAGCGTTATTCAGCTTCCCCATATTTGCTCACTAGCAATTAAGGATTCTTTGATCTTCGAGGCTGCTATTGTAAAATTGATCAAAGGTTTTGAACCTTAAGGTAGAGCATAAGAGACTGGATTCTGAAATGTCAGTTCATCCACTCTAACTCTGACCAAATAAGTTTCTAGTCAGATTATTAAATACATAAAAAAGAAAAAAGTTTGTAGAATTAAGTATTACTAGATCATAAACACACAAAGGTTTTTAATTGCTTTTCACAAATGACAGTTTAAGCATATATGCTTGGATTTCTTAAATATATTACTTAAATGGATTTTTCTGACAATATTCATATAATTAATTGTGTTTCTTTTATTATTGAAATTAATAACAATGCCAAAAATGTCATACTAATTTAATCTACTGGCCTGAAATTAAATCATGCTTCTTGAATTTTGAAGGGTTTGGGCATTATGAATAATGCATAATATTTCATGCCAGAAGAGTTCTGACACAGGTCATTCCAAAACCTTGGAAACTCAATGTTAGCCTTCACTCTCTTTACAAGCTGAGAGTAGCTGTATAAAAAAAAAGAAGAAGTGAACTTGCAAAGTAAATGTCATTCTAACCTCAAAATACTCTTAGAGTGTGTTTGAAGATACGGCAGTGAAACTGACCATGATAGGAATTATCTATTGCTTATGCCACTACCAAGGGAACATTGATCTAATAGCCTCACTCAAGCTTAATTAAGTTGTAGTGAAAGCTAATTCTGAAGTCATTATATATATGGTAGGCTTCAGAAACCTCATTGTCTCAGAGTTAGGGCTAATGTTAGAGTTGGGAGAGACAGACACAAAATATTCTTTTGTTTTCTGGGTGTTCCTTAGATTTCTTTGCTAACTTGCTTGCATATCATACATTCAACAGCTTTTACTTTTTCGGTACGATTTTCAAGATTAAATCAATGTTGCTGAAGTGTGAAAGCTTATCACCAAGTTCCAATAGCATTTAATGCATTGGCAAAAGACTTTTTGGTTTTTATTTTTGTAGAGATATCAAAATGGTATGGAGTAAATACTTCTATTTCATAGGATTTATATGGATACAAATTTTGATCTATAATTTTGACCTATAATTAAATTAAATTTCCCTATAGTCTTATTTTTACCAGTGAAGTTTCTCAGGATATTTTTTCTATGTATGTTTTAATAAGCCAGTTATTTTTAGGTAGAATCATTGAGAGAAGAATAAAAACAAGTGTGCTATCTTTAGAAAATGAAATGATGAAACTTAGCTCTGATCCATTGAGGCTTTTAAAGTGTAAATAAATAATAGAATATGAGGTGGGGAGAGTTTTGGTTCCATTTACTAGCATATTTTTTGAATACACATTATTGAGCTGCTGTTTTCTCTGTGGTTCTCTTTACAGCAGTTCATTTCATTACTTTTACTTTTCTACAATTTTTTTCTTTTCTATGACAACTGATTTTACTAATTTTATGTAGCATAATTTTGTACCATAAAGAATGCATATCTGAAAGGTTGGAAGTACAGTCACCGTCCTGATAAAAAATTGAGGTATTATTTTGAATGCCATTTGATCCATTTGCAGTCATTCAGCACAATTTAGACTTCATCATTCATTTAGTCTTCTCATGCAGTACTGACACCGTGTTATTATCCAGTGTAAAGATCTTTTACAAATCCAAAAATAAGTCCTGACTTAGTGAATAAATGACTCCCACCACATATTCCCAGAAACCGTACAGTAGTCGCTTTCACATGGTTGATGCTACATAGTAGCTCTCCAAAAATGGATACCAGTTTAATGAACATTTTATTTCTGTGTTTTCAATTTTATTCTACTTCTTGCTATCAGTTCACTACTTCTTGCTATTAGTTCAGCATAGCTTATAGTGCTAGAAAAAAATTCTCTTTTCTTTCTCCCTCTTTCATCTAAAGTGAGAGGGAAAATTAACTTTTCCAGTACTGTATTCTATGAATCTTACCACTTCCCAATTTTAACACTTGTCCAAAACATATCTTGATGAATATTTACAGAATGAAGGTAACATTTTTTATTTGCACTTTGTTATGATTTGCCTTTAGATAAAATATGAACAAAACACAGAAGCTACAGTATCCTAGAGTAGTAATAATACATATTCACACACACCCTTGTTCCCCATATACTCGCATGGTATTAAGGGCCATAGAGTAAGAAAAATAGTATCTGAAATTGTGAAATAGATGGCATTGTTTTATTTTGCAGACAGCACTCGATTTTTTTTCAAATGACATTTAAGCCATTCTTAGAGGACAAATAAATCTTAATTATAAATTATAATATGTTTATAGCTACCATGTGAAAGACAATGTAGCTATTTAAGATTTTTTTATTCTTTTAACATCTGTACTTCATTTAGAAATCCACTGATTCAAAAACAAGCATACATTACTTTTAAAGGGGAAAAATTAATGAATAAATTTCTAAATAAATGCATGGATTCATTTTTTACAGATAGTGTATATCAATGACAAAACTCCTAGAGTGCTATTATTCTTACTGTGTCAGTGTGGCACAGATTTAAAGCAAAATGACACTCTCATCTTCTCTGTACAACACTTCTCTCCTTGTGACTTTGAGAGAAGAAAGGGTTTGTTCCGGTTTGCTGATTTCCTTTTCTTTCTCATTTAAGGGAATGATATTTGCATGTTTCCAGTTTGCCTGCAGAACACACATGTATGTTAACTGTCTCCGGACTCTGTTCCAACAATGTCCAGGAGTCTATGTTTTGTTTGTTTCGGATGTTAGAGGCCTGAGCTAGCCTCACTTAGATGGCTGCAAATTAAAAGAATGTGAATTGTTCTGATAAGGTTTTATTTCCCAAATATATAATTTCATCCTGTTGGCCTACACTTCCTGAGCATCACTTAACAATTCATCCATTCATTTGACAAACATTCTTAAGCATTTGGTGTGTGTCAGGCACTGCTCTGAGTACTAAAGATACAAAGCCAAATGGAACATCATACCTACACCAGGAACTCACCAGCCTAGTGTGGAATAAAGAAAATAAATCAGTGGTTGCGTTAATGTAATTGATGTTAGATCATTATAGTGCAGCAATTGAGGAAAAAGGCATCTGATTTCATTCCTTTATGATATTAAAGCTCCCTTTTGAAAACACCGAAGAGCCTCTGGTAAGGGTGACATATTAAACTTTTGTCAACTCATAACAACCCAGTTGAAAGTAGATTAATGGATCATCTGTGGACACAGTTTAAAGCAGTGTTGATAGGGAAGAGGAATGTGAAGACTTCATGGGCCCAGACTGTGGGGACTGGCTAGGAGGTAAACATCCAGTAAAGGGATACATTATGGCTATCCTGAGGGCAGGAAGCCTGCAAAGGTGTATCAGAAATGCAGCGAAATCCACTTTAGTTACTTTGGCTCAGGTCTCTTGTTCTCATGTAAAGCTCACATAGAAACATTTACTCTTGAAGAAGCAAGGATTACAAAATCTTGCCACACATCTAGTGGAATAGCTGTTTACACAGTGCAATCAGATTTCTTGCCTGTGTGGAAAAGAGCTGTGACCTTTCATAGCAGCTATATTAGGGTCTTTATTAGATCAGTGTGCAGCTAGTGGCTCATCAGTCTGTGGGCTGTGCAAAGGTGATATTAAAGCAGGTAGAGCACCAGCCAAGGTCTATCTAAAGAAAGGAGCTTGTTGCATCATCAATGTTTCTCATGCAATAAAGCAATTCTTTTAGCTGGTCCCAGTAGAGTGCAAAGCATCTAAAGGTCCTGGATGCAGCTAGGAGAAGGTTTTAGATAGCTCAGCCTAAAGACATCAACAAAGGAAAACAATGATGCAACCACTAAGCCAAGAACTCTCTTCAGTTCAGAGTAGGAAATACATAAATTACATGGCCATATAACATGTTAATGATAAATTCAGAGTAGACACATTTCATGTTGTGCAATAACTATAACTTTCAGGGCCACAAATGAACCCCTGCGGAAAAAACCTTGACACCTTTCTGGCAGAGAGAAAGGACACCAAGAGGCTCAAAGAAGAAAAACCCAAACTCTTTATTTAATAAGTAAATACAAAACAGCCCTGCTGGTTATCACCTTTTAAAAATAGACTTGATTAATTAGGACAAATATATTTTCTGAATGCTGCTAAAATGAGCTTTGGCAAATTTTTTGAAGGAGTTGATTTTCTATGGAAGTGGTCTCCAAAGGGAAGGTTTTAGAAATGTTTGCGAGAGCCAAGAGGGGAGTCAAGCAACTATTCTCCCCAGATTTTCAGGAGTTCCATTCCTGCAGGTGGTCCAGTCTCAGGACACGTACAGTTTTAAACATCATCATAATAAATTGACATGGAAGCAGAAGGGATTGAAAGCTTACACTGAGGAGGAATTTATGAGCCCTGGCTTCAGTAAAGACCTTCATCTGGAAATGTGCCACTCTTTCCTTAAGATTCAAGTGAATAGTACAGAAAACAAACATGTAAAAGAAATGCATCAAAACAAATCCTAGTGTCTAAAGTTACTGCCAGCTTTTTGTTTGTTTGGTTTAACAATTCGTCTGCTATATTTGATATTTGATTTTGCTCAAAAAATGCATTTCCATATGTATTTTGAATGATGGCCCTAATGAAATTCAAGTCCATTATTTACTGTTTGCCAACTATGTACACATCATACAAAACATAGAATCACATCTTTCTAATCTTCACAAAAATACTGCAAGATATTATTATCCCCATTTGTCATTAGAAAAAACTGAGGTTCACTGAAATTTTGAAGTCTTTAGCTGCTGGCAAGGACAGCATTCCAATCAAAGTCAGCCAAATTGTGAAGTCAAGACTTTTTATACCAGCCTATCCTACCTTGTGCCATAGAATGTTCTTAATATTTGTTACATATGAAATTGCTTTGAGTGCTTGATAAAGTCTATGAGGTAGATACAAATTTATCTCAGATGCTGAAACCAAGGTAAAAAGATGTTTCGCAAAGTGCCAAAGCACTCAACTAGTTAACAACATAGTTTGTACTGCAACATAAATTAGTGATATTCCAAAGTCCATATTCACTGTGATAGAGTATGTATCCCCTCAGAAATAAATATTAACAAACTAACTGAAATAGTGCATTCTTGGAAGTTTTTCAGACATGATAAATTTGAATGGAACAATAATATGATACCTACTTGGTGGCTCCTTTTTTTTTAAATTTCTCTGGATGACCTACTTGTTTATCTTTCTGAGGAGAAAGCAGATGTGATTTATTCTGCCCACATTCAGCCGTGACTGGTTGACTCGTATCTTGCATTTGAAAATCTTGTCTCTACCTATGTCGTAGGTGTATGATTGCCATGGTCCTATCTCTGTTCCAGGGGAGCACAGTGACACTTATTTGCCCAACACAGACTCTCAGAGGAGCAGATATAAACACACAAAAACTTCATGATGATCCTCAAGCAAGGGAAGTGGAAGAAACAGATTCCCTAATTCTAAAATATTCAGCCTGAAGTAAGCGTGCAGGCCTTTGTTTTGGACGGTGTTCATTTATACTTAAAACTGTTACTGGCAAGGTAGGGACTGGTAGCCTGCTTTTTCTATTTGTCCAGTGATACATTGGGAAACCTGGTGTGTGTGTGTGTGTGTGTGTGTGTGTGTGTGTGTTGGGATGTGGGGTGGGGTTAGTGATTTGTAGCTTTGGTAAATCTCACATTGTAAATATGCCCTTCATGTTCAATTTCAAGCAACCAACGTGACCTCACTGAACATGGAGTTAAAAACGGACATGCCCAGTTGGGTGTCCCGAGCTAGTAGGACCCTGCAGGAGCAGCTCTAGCACCGCCCGTGTTCCTCTATGGTTTTGGGCTTCAGCCTGTGTTTCTAACTTCACCTTATTCCTCCACCGGTTTCTCCTGCTATGCCTTCAGTGCTGACTTCTGTTCATCTTCAGAACCCTTCCGCCTACTGTACTCTGTTTACCTTGCTGGTTCTCAGACCTGGAGATTTCATCTCATCCTTCAGGACACCTTTCAAACGTTGCTTCTGAGAGAAGTATTTCTTCTTTAAACAGCCTATATTCTGTAGTGCCACACTTCTCCCCGTCCTTCTACATTTCTATCTTTTGAATTAACCTTTTTGTTTTCTTCACAACATTTAGGGAAATGAGAAAATGTCCAGTTTTATTTACTAATTTTGTAATTATTGCTGCTTTTCTCTAGTAGAAC
Source organism: Symphalangus syndactylus (assembly GCF_028878055.3). Taxonomy (NCBI): domain Eukaryota; kingdom Metazoa; phylum Chordata; class Mammalia; order Primates; family Hylobatidae; genus Symphalangus; species Symphalangus syndactylus. The sequence goes on along the minus strand of NC_072426.2, from coordinate 152,518,364 downwards.
ATAAGTTTCAGAAAATAGAGACTGATCAACCTTACTGAATTCTGTATATTAAGCGTTAATAGAGTTTTTGGCACATAGTAGGTACTCAGTAAACATTTGTTAAATAAATAAGAAACACAGGTTGTTTACGAAAGCTTCAGTAACTGTATTGAGTTTAATAAGAAAACGCTGGGCCAGGACATAATTTTTCAAAGGAGCAATTGTCTATAATTTTGACCTGCTTACTTGTTATAGGGGCAGCTTAGGGATAAAAGAAATGTCTAGGAGGACTGATTATTAATCTGAAGTTCAAAAAGAAGTTTAGGGGGAATCTACTTTCTATTTGTTGGGTTAAAATTTGGTTTAAAGATTATTTTAAGAAACTCCAAACTTATGTATTAATTTAATCATGTTAAAGCTATTCATTGAGGCCGGGCGCGGTGGCTCACGCTTGTAATCCCAGCACTTTGGGAGGCCGAGGCGGAGGGATCACGAGGTCAGGAGATCGAGACCACGGTGAAACCCCGTCTCTACTAAAAATACAAAAAAATTAGCCGGGCGTGGTGGCGGGAGCCTGTAATCCCAGCTACTCGGAGAGGCTGAGGCAGGAGAATGGCGTGAACCCGGGAGGCAGAGCTTGCAGTGAGCCGAGATTGCGCCACTGCACTCCAGCCTGGGCGACAGAGCGAGACTCCGTCTCAAAAAAAAAAAAAAAAAAAAAAGCTATTCATTGAAATAGTTACAAATATATAAAAATATCTTCCTTTATTGAATAGACAAGCATATTATAAGATGTACTAATTATAGTTAGAATTATTATTTTCAGTTTTATTTCACAACCAATATTTTTCCCTATCCTAAATGGTGGGATGAGGAGTAAACCTTGAAGGTGTGTCCTTAGAGATGATATAAAACTGCAACATTTGTATGCTTGTCTGAAACACAGTGGGGCGCTCCCTCATATCTGTTATCCCTCTTCCCTGGATTCTTTCATGCATCCTTATTCTGGGTCCTGAAACTGCATTTTCCTAAACTATATTAGCAGTTAAAGTGTGCCTCAGGCTCTGTTGCTACAGGACATTTTATTTTAAAAACTAATGTATTACTAAATAAAACTGTAGGACAATTAGGCTCAAAATAAGGTTGAGCAGTGTTCCAGGTCAAAATGAATAATTTCAAGATTTCGCTTTGGGTACCCTCTTCTCCAGTTACCATCAGTTTCTGTCCTCAGAATCTTTCTGTTTGCTTCACTGACAGGGCCCATCTCCATTCCTCTATTTGCATTCCCAGTGGACTATTGTTCCATCTACTGCATTCTCTACCATGATTCTTGGAAGGATAACAGGCATTAATCATTTATTTTAGAATGTATTAGGTTAAATAAAGACATGTATTCATTTAAATAATTGTTACATAGTTTGGTACTTTATTATAGTGTGCAAGTCATGAAGGTAGGGGAGAAAGGACTGAAATACACATAGGTGAATGCTACTCACAAGATGCTTGTCTCGGCTGGGCACGGTGGCTCACGCCTGTAATCCCAGCACTTTGGGCAGCCTGTGAAGGTGGATCACTTGAGGTCAGGAGTTCGAGATCAGCCTGGATAACATGGTAAAACGCTGTCTCTACTAAAAACACAAAATTTAGCCAAGTATGCTGGCAGGTGCTTGTAATCTCAGCTACTCAGGAGGCTGAGGCAGGAGAATCACTTGAACCCGGGAGTTGGAGGCTGCAGTGAGCTAAGATCCAGCCACTGTACTCCAGTCTGGGCTACAGAGTGAAACTCCATCTCAAAAGAAAAAAAAAAAAATGCTTGTCTCCAATATGGAGTATAAGACTAGTCAAAACATGAATAAATACAAATTTGAGTCTAGTAAGCTAATAAATTGAGCTTCAAAAGTATACACAGTAAAATTTGGACATAGATCATATTGATCATATTGTCTGCAATTTACAAAGCAGAAATGGAGGTTTGGAAAAAAGTAGTTTGCTGAAGATTTATGTAGCTATCTCTAAAATTTTGAATGTAAGATTATTATCTTCCAAGACTCCTGTGCTTCTTTCCATAGAATATGTGACTCGATGATACACAATAGAGTAATAAGCAAATTCTTTGGGAAAACTAGTGATACCAACACCTTAGGTGGTAGATGATAGAGATTGTTTAGTGTAACATGCAACTGAGTTGATCAAGATTTAAGGAATTTGAATGGATTGGTGTGGGAGCTACTTGGCTAACAAATAATTATGTTTCAGTAAACCTTAGCAAACAAGTAGGAGAGTATGCAAATATGCCTGCATTTGTACCAGTAATAGCAACAGGGGTAGTATGAGGAGTGGTTTTAGTTGCGATGTTGTTAGTACTGGTAGTATTATACAGCAATAGTAAAAAGGCTGCTGTATACAAGACAGTGCTAAGTGTCTGACTAAACCTTTGTTATTTAATTTGGGCTTAATGATCACCTTTTAAAGCAGACAAGTGTGATTGTTAATTTTATGTGTTGCTTGGCTAGGCAATGATACTCAGTGGTTTGACCAAGCATCAATGTAGATATTGCTATGAAAGTATTTCTTTGTAAAAGATGTCATTAATATTTAAATCAGTGGTAGACAGTCTTGAGTAAAGACTGTCATTTAAATCAGTAGCATTTGTATAGAGCAAATGATCCTTCACAATGCACATGGGCTGTTTCCAATCATTTGAAGACCTTAAGAACAAAGACTGAGGTTTACTGAAGAGGAAGGAATTCTGCCTCCCAACAGCCTTTAAACTCAATACTGAACACTGGATCCTGCTGAAATTTCCAGCCTACAAATCTGCCTCATGGATTTCAGACCCTCCAGCTCCCACAGTCTGGTAATTCCTTAAACTGTCTCTCTCTGCAAATTTGTGTGCATGTGTGGGTACATAAATGCACACATACACCCGTTGTTGGTTCTATTTCTCTGGAGAACTCTAATACAATTTTATTATCTGTGGTTGAAGATCCAAAACAAATATGTGCTGTATCGATCTTCATCTTGTTAGTTTATCTGTGAAGAGAGTACTTGAATTATAAGAATCAACCAAATACACTATGCAATATGTGGGTACTATTCGAAAGTGAACAGTCACAGCAGAGCAGCCTCTTTCTGGGAAGTCACTGAAAGACAATGGTGAAGAGAATTTCTCTCATTAGGCAGAAATTTGAGAGGTGTGCCTAGTTACTCATTTTGCTTGGAAGGAGAAATGGCCAGATATGCAATATATAATGATTCATAGGCTGTGGCCTGTAAGGTCTGGGACTTGGAAGGAACATGACTGGTAAAATGATGCCAAAGAAGCCTGGGAAATAGGTATGTGGCTAGAGTTCTCTGAATGCACAAAATGCATGAAAATATTTGTCCCCATAAGCATGCTCACTAAACAGTGACCTCGGCAGAGGTAGATTTTAATACTCAAGTGGATAGGATGGTGAGATTTCTGGATGCCACTCAGCCTCTATCCGTAGACACCCTGGTTATTACCTAATGGGGTCATGAGCAAAGTAGTCATGGTGGCAGGAATTGAGGTTATGCATGGGCTCAGCAGTGTGGACTTCTACTCACCAAGGTTGACCTGACTACAGCCACTGCTGAGTGTCCACTCTACCAGCAGCAGAGAAGAACACTGAGCCTCCAATAAGGCAACATTTCCAGGACTGATCAGCTAGCCACCTGGTGGCCGGCTGATCGCATTGAACTGTTTCCATCACTGAAGCGGTAGCATTTTGTTCTTACTGAAATAGACACTTTGGATATAGATTTGACAACTCTATCTATACTCAATGCTTCTACCAAGGCTATCGTCTGTGATATTGAAGAATGGGCATAATCTGTCATCATATCATAGTATTCCAGACAACATTGCTTCTGATCATAGAACTCACTTCACATGAAATGAAGTGCAACAGTGAGGCCATGCTTCTGAAATTGACTAGTCTTATTGTTTACCATCCTGAAGCAGCTGGCTTTAAAAAAAGGTGGAGGGGCCATTAGAAGACTCAGTTACCGTGCCAGCTAGGTGACAATGCCTTGTAAGGCTGGGGCAAGGTTCTCCAGAAAGCTATATATGCTCTAAATTAATGTCTAATATAGCTAGGATTCACAGGTCCAGGAATCAAGGGGTGAAAATGGGAGTTGCATCAGCCTCCATTACTCCCAGTGATCCACTAGCTAAATTGAAGACCAGAATGCCATCTGATGCATATTTTTTTACTTGAATCTTCAACAACAGATAGTAAAATTGTATTAGGGTTTCCCAGAGAAACAGAGCCAATAGGATGGACGGATGTAAATGCACACACACATACACACACACAATGAGAGAGAGATTTTTAAGGAACTGGCCTAGGCAACTGTGGAGACTGGCAAGTCTGAAATCTCTGGGGCAGGAGAGCAGGCTGGAAATCCCAGCAGGAGTCAGTGTTGTAGTTTTGAGTCTGAAGACAGTCAGGAGGTAGAATTCCTTCCATTTTGGAAAATCTCAGGCTTTGTTCAACTGATTGTGTGAGGCCCACTCATACTATGAGGGATAATCTTCACTCAAAATCTACTGATTTAAATGTTAACGACTCTAAAATATATTTTAACAGCGACATCTAGACTGGCATTTGAGCAAACTCTGGACACCATAGCCTAGCCAAGTTGACACATAACGTTAACCATCACAACAAGTATACATTTTATATCCCTTTACTAGAGGTGAACACTGAGATTCCACATAACACATAGCTTTCCAAAATCACATAACTTATAAATGGCACAACCAGGATTAAAATCCTTTTGCATCTGAATAAAAGTCTATTTTACCACAAATAGTTTCCTTATATTAACTAATCTTATAGACTATTATAAGATGGTATTAAAGATACTAGTAAGTATCTTGAGCGATAAATTTAAGTCAATGTATTTTCCCCATTTTATTGTGTAAGTGATTATGGAACACTTGAGTCTACATATTGCAATAGCATGTCCAGAATCCTCAAATCTATAGCAACCACTATCCATGTTTGTTCTGATGAAGGTTGATCTTAACATTGACGCCTTGTGTATAAAAGCATAATGAGAAACAAACAAAAATAACTATGGGTTGGGTGTCGAGAGTAAATACGTGATTGAACTGTATGAACCATAGAAGGCTCAAGAGTGTTGGAATGAAAAAGAGAAAAAAAATTCTATTGGCTTTGATTTAACATTTTGAAGAAGAAAATTGGTTCTCTTTGTTATTTTTTTTGTTTCAGCAGCACAAATTGTTGTATGTGAAAATATTAAGAATTAAATGTTCATAGACATGTTTAGTTATTTTTTAAAAAAATTACATTTATATCTTTCAAAACATTTAAACCTATTATAGTTCTTCACAGTATCATCATTTTGGTATATTTATGACCTACCTATTTTCTTAAAGGCAGTCTTTACTTCTCATGTAAACGTAAACTTTGTTTTGTTTCGTTTGCTTTTCTTTACACTTTGATATGTTGTCTGAGTTCTATGTGCTCTATGATAACATTTATATATATATATATATATATATATATATATATATATATATATACATATACATATATATTGGATTGCTCCCTTGGCTTTACTTTTGACTTATAAATTATTCACCAAAATTTCTTTTCCAGGTTGTTCTTTGAAGATGCTATACTGTGAATAGCTAAGTTGAAATTTTATGGCAGAAGGAATGATTTTCTTTCTCATGCATTTGATATAGAAAACTTTAAAGGTGTGGTTTTATCCTTTGGAATGTGCTTTGACCCCACGATATATGGCATTGAATTATGAAGACATAGAAGTTATATGGACATCTTTCCTTGAAAGTTGCTATACTTTGTTTTACTTTTTCACAATTTATGGTATAGAAACTTAGTGATTTTTTAAAATAAAATTATAGTTTTTTAATAAAAAAACAAATGTTATCAATTTTCAAATATTCTATAATAATATATTTTAGCCAGTTTCTAAACTATCATCATTAAACAATCAGTTGATGTGTGTGCGCAAGAAAGAATCACTATACTGTTTAAGAATTAGAAGTATCACTAGCAAGCTAGAATTTCAAATTGAATATTTCTATTTTATTTCTCACTTAGGATTATTTCTGAATCTTCATTTACCTTCTATGACTCTAGATTTTATCCTTCATATGGTTAAATAGAGATAATAGTAATTTATAAGTTACTAATGGGGTGGAGACAGCATATAGTTCTTTCCAATTTTCCTTTCTTCAAATAAATAGCAAGCTGCCTTAAATTCCTTCTTATTTTGACAGGCATGTATGTTCCAATGTGCTCAATTACATGGTAACAAATTCTAATATGCACAAACACACACAAAAATCACCTTGAAGCTTTGTGCATATATGCATTGCAAAAGAGATGAGAATTATCTAATGGAATGTTTTGCAGCAATGCTTTTAAAGATGTAAACTAAATAATACAGGCTTTGTAGAAGGGGTCAGGCTTGACATCTATTGGGCACAAATTATTGATAAATAGTAGGAGTGAACATGTTATTAGAGATTTACATCAGGAGATTATAGTGGTCAGCCCATCTTAAAGGCAGCATTACCCTGGAGATCATGAGTCCCCAGCAAACGGGCACAACCAGCTGTCAGTGTGATTTGACAGAGCAGAAAGAGATTCCAGAAAGGGTCACAAAGTACTTGAGTTTAACCTGAAGTCTAGACACCAAGGGAACTATTTCAGGAACCTGCAGGGTATATGCTAAGTTTGTCTTTTGCCTGAGGTAGTCACCAATTATGTATGCTGTAAATGCAAGCTAGTCTCTCTGCTAAAGGATAAGGTTAAAGGGCCCCAGGAACCTCTCTCTAAGTGCTAAGGCTTTTAAAAGGCTAAAAGGCTAAAATTGTGTCAAGAAAGAATATGAGAAATAATGCAAGAATAAAACCAGAAAGAAAAAACTGCCAAGGGAAAGAGACAATATCAATGAAAATAATATGTAAGAGAAAGAAAAATTAACAGAGAAAAAAGAAAAAGGAAGGAAAACTATGATTTGTAAACAATTACAAATTATATCTAATAAAGAGAGAATTGAGAAAATCAGAAACAACAGAATTTGATGTTTCATCTACTAATAAAGATACTAACAAAGACAAGCAAGTACATGGGACTTTTGCTAACTAATATTCACTCAGTCACTCACTCATTTATTCTAGTAATTCGAGTATCACTAAATGTTGTAGTATGTGGCACTTCCCAGCTCGGGAATATGGAGTTTTGACTTGTACATATGACATGACGAATGGCATGAGCTTTACCTGGAAAGAATACGTGCAACGTGGAGGAGACAGCCAACCCATTTAACTTTAGACTTTTAATAGATTCTGCTGATCTAAAGCCTTTCTCTAGTGATTTTTATAATTCTGTGCAGAACAATGCTGTATATTATGCATGACAAGTGCTTGGCTCTCTTATTTTTATTGGAAGGTACAGATCTGGAGAGCAGAAATAGGAAAGAGGAATTGAATATTTGTTACGTTAAAGATAGTAGGACAATAAATTTTAATAGTAGAAAAACTTTATATAAAAAGTGGCAGAAGGCTTCTCTGCTTCCTCATCTTTAGGTGTGTGATCTGAATTAAATATACTCGTTATATTTTACATTCCCTGTTTACAGATAGAATGTAATAATCCCTATGTTATAGTCCTTTTGCTTTTCTTAGCACATAGGATAAGTTGTAATTACTATTGTAATCACAAATGACCAAAACAGGACTTCCACATATCTATTTATTTTAGCCCGGGTGCGGTGGCTCTCACCTGTAATTCCAGCACTTTGGGAGGCTGAGGAAGGTGGATCACCTGAGGACAGGAGTTCGAGACCCGCCTGACCAACATGGAGAAACTCTACTAAAAATACAAAATTAGCCGGGCATGGTAGCAGGTGCCTGTAATCCCAGCTGAGGAGGCTGAGGTAGGAGAATCACTTGAACCTAGGAGGTGGAGGTTGCCGTTAGCTGAGACTGCACCATTGCACTCCAGCCTGGGCAACAAGAGCAAAACTCCGTCTCAAAAAAAAAAAAAAAAAAAAAAAAAAAACCAGAAAAGAAAAATAAAAGTGACAGAAAATAATGAAGTGGGAGAAATAATCCACTGGTAAATCATATTAAGATAAATTATAAAGGAGGTAGAAATATAGGTAAATTACTCAAATTAGATATTTTAGAAGAAATCATGTATTTCAAGTGAAATAAAAGAGATTCTGGTGCTACACAATGATACAGTTTGGGTATTTATCTCTGCCCACATCTCATGTTGAACTGTAATCCCCAGTGGTGGCATTAGGGCCTGGTGGGAGGTATTTGGATCATGAGGACGGATCCCCCACCGCTTAGTGCTGTCTTCATGATAGGGAGGTCTTGTGAGACCTGGTGATTTAAAAGTGTGTGGCACCTCTCATCTCCCCAAGTTGCTCTGTCTTACTCCAGCTTTCACCATGCGATGTGCCTGTTCCCCCTGTGCCTCCTTTCATGACTGGAAGTATCCTGAGTCCTCTCCACAAGCAGATGCTGCTATGCTTCCTGTATAGCGTGCAGAACCATGAGCCAATTAAACCTTTTTTCTTATAAATTACCCAGTCTCAGGTAGTTCTTTACAGTAGTGCAAGAACAGCCTAATGCACATGATTGTTAATAGGGAATAATAGGAATAAGTGCTAAAGATGGTACTTGTGATCTTACCCATAGTTTGTATATAAATTAATGCACATATTAACTTAAATAGAAAATATAGAAACTTCCAATTTGCAGTCCAGCGCGTAAAGAGCTTAGAAGTTCCCACTCCATCCTAACAAGAAGTAAAAAGCTGAACAAACTAAGAAATCAAAAACTATTCTTAGATCCATAAGAGAAGTGAGATCACAGCACAACACACTGTCCTCAAAATTAGAGATACTCTCAAGCAAATGCAGAGAATCACAAGTTACTACAGCAGAAACCCGTGTGCAGAAATCACCACAGAAATCAGTACCAGGTTAGGAAACCTGAAATGTAATCAATGAATTGCTAGAGACTCAGTGTGCTCAAGCCTGAGGCAGTCATAAGGATGTCCCCACCTTTGGTGAGTGTAATCTCCAGAAGCTTGACTTTGTACTCATGGTAAATATCTGAAAAATTATTTCATTCTTCTTATAGGGAAAGGGCAAAATAGCCATTTTGAAATATGCTAGACATTCTTTTCTTCTTAACAAGGTCTTCACTAAGAAAAAACTATTTAACCAGAGCATAACCTGCTGGAGTTTTACCAGAGCCTAATCTACATGGAGAAAGGGAAATATACAACTCCTGTTTACTCTAGGCTCCAACGTAGAGAAGAGAAATACTCAACCACAGCCCATTTTAGCTATTCTGTCTCACTTAAAAGGGGGCAGAAAAGCACCTGTGAAATTCACAGTCCAGAGGTACAGGCTTATTAAAAGACTAAGACCCAATTGCAGGATCATAGAGTGCTTCCCCTCCCCCAACACCTAACTGCTACATCACAAAAATCCCATTTACAGAAGCTCCTTTTACACAGTATATCATAGCTGGCTATCAAGAATAAATTACAAGGCATACTAACAGGAAAAAACACTGTTTGAACAAATAGAGCAAAATCAGAACCAGACTCAGATGTGGCAATGGTGTGGGAATTAAACTAAGAATTTAAAGCAACTCTAATTAATATGCTAGAGGCAAATTCTTCCCTGGTCCTTCCTCATAATGGCTCCTAACGATGCAGAGATTGTGAAAACAAGTGGTATTTATTAATTATGATAATGTACTTTGGATCTGAATTTGCTACACCTTTCTTTATAGTAAGACACCAACTACTTAAGCAATAAAGATGTTTTAGTTCATTCTTAGATAGGAAGAACATTTTAAGAGATGACACAGGAAGGGGAACATCACACTCCGGGGACTGTTGTGGGGTGGGGGGAGGGGGAGGGACAGCATTAGGAGATATACCTAATGCTAAATGACGAGTTAATGGGTGCAGCAAAACAACATGGCACATGGATACATATGTAACAAACCTGCACATTGTTCACATGTACCCTAAAACCTAAAGTATAATAATAAAAAAATAAAAAAAAAGAGATGTACTTTCTTTGAAAAATGGATCAAACTCAAATTCATGTGGCATGCTAGCTGTGTTCATAAACTTATGACATAAAAAATATGCTAAGGGATCTAATAATAAAAGTGGGCAGCATAAAATAACATATGGGAAATGTAAGTGGAGAGATGGAAATTCCTAAAGAACCAAAAAGAAACACTGGAGATTTAAAATGCTGTAACAGAAATGAAGAATGCCTCTTGATGGGCTTATTCGTTGATATGGTTCAGGAAAAAAAAATGCTGAGCTTGAAAATATCTCTATGGAAATCTCCAAAACTGAAAAACAACAACAAAAAATAGATTATCCAAGAACTGTAGGACAACCACAAAAGTAAACTGTATTTAATGCGAAAACCAGAAGAAAGAAAAGGAAATCTTTGAAGCAATAATTACAGCCTTTCCTTTAATGTTGAACACTAAACCACAGATTCAGAAGCTCAGAGAACATTAAGCAGCATAATGCCAAAAAAAAAAAGAAAACAAAACAACACACTTAGGCACATAATTTCAACTATAGAAAATAAAAGATACACCAAGAGTACGTAACAGTTTCTAACGTGTATGTTTCTAATAGCAGAACATCAAAATACAAGAAGCAAAAACTGACAGAACAGCAAGAAGAAATAGATGAATCTGCTATTATACTATTATAGTTTTAGCTTTCAATAACCCTCTATCAGAAATTGACAGATTCAGCAGGCAGAAAATTAGTAAGGATGCAGTTGAATTCAGCAACACTATAAATTAACTGGATATCATGGACATCTATAGACTGTTTCTTCCAATAATAGCAGATTTCACATCTCAAGCTCACATGGAATCTTTATCAAGATAGACCACTTTCTGGATGAGAAAACACACCTTAACAAATTAGAATAAAATAAAACTCAGTCAATGTCTGCTGTCAGGTGACAATGTAATTAAACTAGAAACTAATAACGGAAAGATAGCTGAGAAAGCCCAAAATATTTGAAGATTATCCATATACTAATAAAAAACAAATGGAGTAAAATGTCTCAAGATAAATTTAAAAATATTTTCAACTAAATGAAAATAAAAATACAAACTGTCAAAATGTGTGGGATGCAGAAAAAGCAGTGCTTAGAAGGAAATATATAAAATTGCATACATTAGAAAAGAGGAAATTCTAAAATCAATAATCTAAGGTTCCTCCTTAAGAACTGAAAAGCAGAGCAAATTAAATCCAAAGTAAGCAGAATAAAAGAAATAATAAAAATAAGAAAGCCAGCTGTAGTGGCATGCAGTTGTAGTCTTATCTACTCAGGAGGCTGAGGTAGGAAGATCACTTTAACTTAGAGTCTAGCATGGGCAATATAGCAAGACCCTGTTTCTTAAAAAGAGAGAGAGAGAGAGAAGAAACCGATGAAATTAATAACAGAAAATCAATAGAGAAAACAAAAAACAGTATAAGCCCATAGCCAGGCTAACTAAGAAAACAAGAGAGAAGACACAAATCCACTAATATAAAAAATAAATATGAAATACCAATACAGATACCATGGACATAAAAAAATTGTTAACAACTCTATGCCCACAAATCTGATACCCTACATGTAACAGGCCAACTCCTGGAAAGTCACAATTTATTAAAAGTCACACAAGAAGAAATAGACTATCTGAGTAGGACTATTTTTATTGAAGATTGAGTCAATAATTAGTAACCTTCCCAAAGACAGCAGAAGGCCTAGATGGATTCACTGGTGAAATCTACCAAACATTTAAGGAAGACAGTTTATCAGTTATTTACAATCTCTTTCAGAAGATAGAGGCAAAAGAAATATTTTTTAACTCATTATATGGGGCCAGCAGTACCCTAATACACAAAACAGACAAAGGCAATACAAGAAAACTAAAAACCAATATATTTTATAAACATAAATGCACAAATCCTCAACAAAAATATTAGCAAATTGAGTCCAACAATGTATAAGAAGAATTATGCATCATAACCAAGGAGGATTTATCTCACTGATGAAAGGAGGATTTAACATGTGAAAATCAATTAATCCATCATTTTAATAAGCTAAATATAAAGAAAATCAGATGAACAAATCAATAGATGCAGAAAAAGCATTTGAAAAAAATCCAACCCCATTTAATGATAAAAACTCTCAGTAAACTCAGAATGGGGGAAAATTTCCTCAGCTTGATAAAAGACATCTACAAAAAACCTACCACTGACATAGTACTTAATATTGAGAAACTTAAAGCTTTCCCAGTAAGATCAAGAAGAAAGCAATAATATCCCCTCTTACCACTGCTTTTCAACATCTTATTGGAAGTTCTATTAATCCAACGACAAGAAAAGAAAATAAAAGGTATACGTATTATGGAGGAAGAAATATAACTGTCTTTGTTTGCAGATGACATAATCATCTATGTAGGAAGTTGAAAAGAATTGACAGAATTCTTTCTGGAACTAATAAGCAATTATAGCAAAGTTGTAGGACACAAGGTTAATATGCAAAAGTCAACCACCTTCCTATATAGCTGCAATGAACAAGTCAAAGTTGAAATTAAAAACAGAACACTATTTACACTAGCAGTCAAAAAATGAAATGCTTAAGATGTAAATCTAACAGTATACACGTACAAAATCTGTATGAGCAAAACTACAAAATCTGATGGAAGAAATCGAAGTAGAACCAAATCAATGGAGACAATTCCATGTTTATGGATAGGAAGACTCAATATATTCAAGACGTCCGTTTTTTTTTCAAATATACGAATAGATTCCATGCATCCCCAGTCAAAAACCAGGCAAGTTATTTTGTACATATCAACACACTGATTCTAATGTCTATAGGAAGAGGTAAGATACCCAGACAGAAGAGACAACACAATATTGAAGAGAAGAAGAAAGTTGAAGGATTGACACTATCTGACTTCAAAACGTGTTACAAACTGCAGTAATCAAGACAGTGTGGTATTGTCACAAGAGTAGACAAACAGATCAGTAGAACAGAACAAAGAGCCCAGAAACAGACCTAATAAATATAGTCAACTGATCTTTAACAAAGGAACAAAAGCAATGTAATGGAGCAAAGGTAGTCTTTTAAACAACTGATGCTGGAACAAATCAACATCCTCATGCAGGAAAAAAAAAGAAGTTAAAAACATATGCTCCATTTGACAAAAATTAACTCAAAATGAATCTTAAACCTAAACGTAGAATGCAAAACTATAAAACTAAAAGACAGCATATGAGAAAATCTAGATGACTTTGAATTGGTGATGAATTTCTAGATACATCATCAAAGGCATCATTCATTAAAAAGTAATTGATAAGCTGGATTTAATTAAAATTAGAAATTTCTGCTGTGTGAAAGATACTGTCAAAAAATGAAGACACAAGCCACAGACTAGGGGTAAATATTAGGAATCAAACAAACAAAATTTCCAACAAAGGACTGTTATCCAAATTATACAAATAAGTCCTAAAGCTCAACAACAACAAAACAAACAATTCAATGAAAACGTGAGCCAAAGACCCTAACAGACACCTCACCGAAGACGATACAGTTTGAGAATCTTTAATCTAAAAATCCAAAATCTAAAATCCTCCAAAATTCAAAACTTTTTGAGTGCTGACATGACACCAAAACTGGAGAACGTCACACCTGACCTCACGTGACAGGTTGCAGTCAAAACACTGGTGGGCAACATATAGTTTATTTGGCATTCCCAAGGGGAAAAGGACCCTACCAGCTCTCTTTAGCTTCTTATGTCTTTGTGTGCATGCTTAGATTTCATGAAAAAAAGCACACAAAAGCACACCAAGAGTAAGAACTCATGTTTGTCCAGGCCCAAACATGTCAAAGGCATGTTCCCCACAATACCCCACATGGGGCCAAAGCCTACATACATTACTCACTATGTTTTTTTTTTCTTATTCTGTTATGTAAAGTAAAGATATTGTTGAAAATGTTAAGAAGACCTGCAGATAACCCAGTGGGTAACAGCGATAAGAAAACAAAGGAAGCATTTATTTTTATGTACACCACAAAATGTCAAGCTATTGGAGAAAACTGGACAGTGTTGTAAGTGTAAAATGTCTTACAGAAGAGTTTGATATTTGAATGGCCACCATATATGACCTGAAGAATCACAAGGAAAAACCGTTGAAGTTCTATGCTGAAAATGATGAACAGAAATTCATTAAAATAGAAAAACACTGCATAAAGATAAAAATGAAGATCTTGATTGTGTATTGAAAGTGTGCATCCATCAGCACTCCAGTGAACACAGGCCAGCTGATGGTATGCTGATCATGCAACAATCATCGATCATAATGGACTGAGAACCGAAGAGAATTATTAATATTTAACAGGCTGATTGTAGACATTTAAGAAAAGACTTGGCATCAATTTTTTGAGGATTTGTGGTGATAAAGCACCTGCTAAACGTGAAGCACTGGAGAAATTTATCAGTTTGCCAAAATCATCACTGATGAAAATCTGACATTAGAATAAGTCTGTAGTGCTGATAAATCATCACCATTTTGGACTTATTGCCCCAGAAAGACATTGATTACAGTTTATACGATGGCCCTTACAGGAATTAAGGATGCCAAGTGCATAATGACTGTCTTTGGATGTGCTAATATAGTAGGCATTGCATGAATACAAACTTGCTGTGATCCGCAAAAGCTTGCATTTTTACTGTTTTCAAGGAGTGAATTTCATACCAGGTCATTATTATGTTAACAAAAAGGCATGGATCACCAGAAACATCTTTTCTGATTGGTTGCCCAAACATTTTCTACCAGTGGTTTATGCTCACTTCAAATAAAATGAACTGTATGGCAACTGTGAGATTTTATTACTCCTTAACAACTCTTCTGCTCCCTCTTGAGCTGACATTTTTATCAAATATAATATTTATGGCATGTATTAGTTTGGTGCAAAAGTAACTGCAGTTTTTGCCAATACTTTCCCTCAATTGTGACTTCATCAATTTAGCCATGTGATCAGGGTATTCCTACATCAATGAGGAGTAATTATATATATATAATATATATACTTTCTGAATAAAATGATAGCTACATCGAACAGAGGTGTATTTGTAGAAAGTTTTCCAAAGAAATTTAGCATAAAAGATTCTGTATATATTGTTGCCAACACTTGGAACACAGTGACTGAAGACAGTAGTGTATGCCTGACACAATCTCTGGCCTGCAATTATATTCAATGTTGATGATAAAAAAAAGTGGTGATTTTGAAGAATTCTGTATGTCAAACGAAAAAAATATGACCCTACATATGCAAAAATATACCTTCAGAGTCTGTCAGCAAGCTGGAATAAGTAAATATTGAAAATGTTTTAACATTGATAATGAGGCTCCAGTTGTCCATTTATTGAAATATAGCCAAAAATTGTTCTGAATTAAAATGATCATGACATTAGTGACAATGAAGATGACATTATTAACACTGCAGAAAAAGTGCCTTTAGATACAATAAAAATGTGACAGACTTATTGAAGGACTAGAACAGTATACATTTATAACAGAACAAGAAACCATGTCAGTGCCTAAAATCAAAGACTTCTAAGACAAAAGTCATTGAAGATGACTCTACAGGAAACACTTTTCAAAAGCCATCCAGCTGAATGTCTCCTCTTCCATAGAGGACCCATTTTCTGTTTCCTCAACTGCTTCTGATATTTCTTCTCCTCACCAAAGGAAAAAATACAGTGTACAGCAAACTTAATAAAAACACTGCATCATAGTGTGTCTGGAATTTATTCCTTCCGGTGGGTTCTTGGTCTCGCTGACTTCAAGAATGAAGCTGTGGACAGTGTTACAGCTCTTAATGATGGTGTTTTGGAGTTTGTTCCTTCCGATGTGTCTGGAGTTTCTTCCTTCCAGTGGGTTCTTGGTCTCGCTGACTTCATTCAGGAGTGAAGCCGCAGACCTTCATGGGGAGTGTTACAGCTCTTAAAGGTGGTGCAGACCCAAAGAATGAGCAGCAGTAAGATTTATTGTGAAGAGCGAAAGAACAAAGCTTCCACAGCATGGAAGGGGACCCAAGTGGGTTGCCACTGCTGGCTCTGGTGGCCAGCTTTTATTTCCTTATTTGGCCCCGCCTACACCCTGCCAATCGGTCCATTTTACAGAGCGCTGTTTGTTCCATTTTACAGAGGGCTGATTGGTCCATTTTACAGAGTGCTGACTGGTGTGTTTACAATCCTTTAGCTAGACACAGAGCGCTGATTGGTGCATTTTTACAGAGTGCTGATTGTTGCATTTACATTCCTTTAGCTAAACACAGAGTGCTGATTGGTGCATTTATAATCCTCTAGCTAGACAGAAAAGTTCTCCAAGTCCCTACCCGACCCAGAAGCCCAGCTGGCTTCACCTCTCAATAGGTGGAGACTGAAAACCTGCCATTGTTTGTTGTTGTTATTTAACAGCTGATAAAGGTATACAGTGCTGATTAATTAACCTGAACATATTTTTTTCACTGTATGCTACTATAAATATTGATATATGTTATTATACATTTATCTAAAACCATAGAATGTACAACATTAAGACTGAACCCTAATGTAAAGTATGGACTTTGGGTGATAATGATGTGTTAATGTAGGGTCATTGATCGTAACAAATGTACCACTGTCATGGGGATGTCAATAATAGGGAAAGCTATGTATGTGTGGGGGGAGGGAGCATATGAGAGATCTCTTTATGTTCTACTCAATTTTGCTGTGAACTTAAAACTGCTCTAAAAATAAAGTCTATTTAAAATAAGAAAAGTCATGCATTCTAATAAAAAGAAGTGAATATAATTTTTAGGTATGGGTCTGAGAATTGAAGTAAACCAATGGTAGGAAATAATTCAAAATAATTTTGTAGAAAAAATTTCAAGAATAGCAATTTGTATATGCTCATTATTGAACAAGGGGTTGGGATCAAGTAGCAATTAGTGACTTTAGTTAATTTTTTTTAAATGTAATGTTCTAAGAAACAACATCTTAGACCATTCATATAAAAAGAAAAAGTTTTCTATTCTAACTTTGATTATAAAGTATGTACATCATATAGTGAAGGTGAAATATTTCTGTCTAGGCAAATACAAAATATCTCATTCTTGTTAATAATAATATGACTTGAAGTCTATTTTATCTGATATACATATAGCTACACCCACTGTTTTTTGACTTTCATTTGTGTAAAATACCTTTCTCCATACCTTCACTCCCATTCTGTGTGTCTTGACAGTGAAGTGAGTTTCTTGTAGGCAGCATATAGTTGGATCTTTTTCTTAAAATCTGTCCAGTCAGTCTGTCTTTTAATTGGAAAGTTTCGTCCATTTATATTCAATGTTATTGATAGGCAAGCATTTACTCCTGCCATATTGTTATTTTCTTGGTTGTTTTGTAATTCTTCGCTTTCTTAACATCTTTGTTTTTGGTTAAGTGATTTTCTCCTGTAGTATGTTTCAATTCCTTTTTTTTTTTTTTTTTTTTTTTTAGCATATCCATTGTGTGTTTTACCTTTGTAGTTACCAGGAGGCTTACAAAAAACATCTCAGGTTTATAAAAAGTTATTTTAAACAGAAAATAACTTAACTTTGATCACAAAGAATGAAAAGAAACAAAGGCTGAATTCAGCCAAAGCAATGCTAAGCAAAAGGAACAAAGCCAGAGGCATCACATTGCCTGACTTCAAACTATAAGGCTACAACAATTAAACAAAATGGTACTCTGGCACAAAAACAGACAAATAGACCATAGACCAACAGAATAGGCAACCCAGAAAAAAAGCCATACACCTACAGCCATAAGATTTTCAATGAAGTCAATAAAAATAAGCAATGAAGAAAGGACCGCCTACTAAATAAATGGTGCTGGGATAGCTAACTAGTTATACGCAGAAAAATGTAAATGAATCCCTCCCTTTTACCGTATACAAATATTAACTCAAGATGGATTAAAGATTTAAATGTGAGCCCTCAAACTTTAAGAATCCTAGGAGAAAACCTACGAGAAAACCTCTGGACATTGGCCTTGGGAAAAAATTTACAACTAAATGCTCAAAAGCAATTGCAACACAAACAATTGACATGTGGGACCTAATTAAAGAGATTCTGCACAGAAAAAGAAACTACCGACAAAATAGACAACATGCAGAATGGGATAAAAATTCACAAAGTATGCAACCATTAAAGATCTAATATCCAGAATCTATAAAAGACTTAAACAATTCAACAAGGAAAAAAAGAAATAATCCCATTAAAAAGTAGGCCAACAACATGAACAGGCACTTTTAATAAGACATACAAGTGACCAACAAACATAAAAATACGTTCAACATCACTAATCTTCAGAGAAATGCAAATCAAAACCACAGTAAGTAATTACCTCACACAAGTCAGAATGGCTATTACCAAGAAATCAAAAACAACAGATATTGGCGAGGCTGTTGAGAAAAGAGAACATTTGTAAACTCTTGGTGGGAGTGTAAATTACTTCAGCCACTGTGGAAAGCATGTTAGAGATTTTTCAAAGCACTTAAAAGAGAACTACCATTTGACCCAGCAATCCCATTACTGGGTATATATCCAAAGGAAAATGAATCACTCTACCAAAAAGTCACATGCACTCATATGTTCATTGCAGCACTGTTCACAATAGCAAAGACATGAAATCAATTTAGGATCCATCAAAGGTGGATTGGATAAAGAAAATGTGGTACATACACAGCATAGAATAATAAGCAACCATAAAATAGGAAAAAATCATGTCCCTTGCAGCAACATGGATGGAACTGAAGGCCATTATCCTAAGTGAAATAACACAGGAACAGAAAATCAAATACCACATGTTCTCACTTATAAGTGGGATCAAAACACTGGGTAAACGTGGACATAAAGATGGCAAAAATAGAGACTGGGGACAAATAGGGAAAGAGAGGGAAGAGGACAAGTGTTGAAAAATGAACTCTTGGGTACTATGCTCACTACCTGGGTGACTGGATTAATTACACCCCAGTCTTCAGCATTATGCAACATACCGATGTAACAAACCTGCACTTCTATTCTCTGAATCTAAAATAAAAGTTGAAATTACTTTTTTAAATGAAAAGCAAAGAATGAACTAAAAAAACTCTACACTTTAACTCCATCCTCCAACTTTTTGATGTTTTTAATCTCAATTTATGTATTTTTGTATTCACCTATCTCTTTAAAAATCATTGTAGCAATTTTTGATACATTTGCATTTTGTGTTAATACTAGAGGTATGAGTGGTTTACACACCACAATTACAGTAATAAAGCATTCAGAATTTGTCTGTGTACTCACTTGTATCAGTAGGCTTTATACCTTCAGATGATTTTCTGTGTTGCATGTTAACATCCTTTTCTTTCTGATTAAAGAACTCTCTGTAGCATTTATTATAAGACAGATCAGGTGGTGATGAATTACCTTAGCTTCCATTTGTCTAGAAAAGTATCTCTTCTTCATGTCTGAAGAATAGTTTTGCTGGATAATTTATTCTCAGTTAGCATTTTTTTCTTCAACAGTTTGAATGTATCATCCACTCCCTCCTTACTTGTATGGTTTCTGCTGAGAATTCTGTTGCTAGACAAGTCAGAGCTCCTTTATATGTTACTTGCTTCTTTTCCATTGATGCCTATGAATATTTCTTGTCCTGATATTTGACAGTTTGATTATTACATGCCTTGGGGTAGTGTTACATGGGCTGAATTTATTTGGTAATCTTTGACCTTCCTGTACTTGGATATTTATATCTTTCTCAAAGTGTTAAAGTTTTCTGTTTTTTTTTAAATAAACTTTCTACCACTTTCTTTTTTTCAAATCCCTATGTTCAATGACTCTTAGATTTGTTCTTTTAAGGTGACTTTCTAGATTTTGTAGACATTTTTAATTCCTTTTCATTATTATTTTTCTTTTTCTCCTTTGACTACATATTTTCAAATGTTCTGCCTTTGAACTCACAAAATCTTTCTTCTGTTTGATTGGTTCTGTGGTTGAGACCCTCTGATACATTTGTTATTTCAGCCAATGTATTTCTTAGTTCCAGGATTTCTGTTTGCTTTTTATTGTGTTAATCTCTAATAAACTTCCAAATTGCTTGTTTGCATTATCTTGGATTTTGTTGAATTTCCTCAATACTCTTATTTTGAATTATTCATCTGAAAGCTCACATCACCATCTTGCTGGAATAAGACACTGGTTCCCTACTTTGTCCATTTGGGGAGGTTCCAAGTTTGCTGTCATCATTTCTTATGGATGTAAGTTTATTTCTTTGCAGTGAATGATTAGTTATTTATTCCAGTATTTGCTTGTTGGGATGATTTGGTTTCTCTGACGTATGTGTGTTTAAAGATTCTGTGCAGTCTGCATATTGACATCTTTAGCTCTAGGTCACTCCCTCTTTTTGCCACTAGGTGGCACCTTAACCCAGAATTATCACAGCTCTAGCAAAAATTTGAAGGCCTGCCTGTCCCAAAGGAGTGGGGTCCCAAAGGGAATGTCCCAGCTGTGTGGGGAGACTGGCTAGGGGTTCTTGTCCACATGGCCCATGTAGCATGCCTCTCACAGAATAATGCTGCTGAACCACCTCTCTGATTTGACATTTGTCTGAGTTTCATTTCCTGGGGCTACTAGCCCTACCTCCACTGTCTGTCTCCAGCTGCCCTCTCCCTCAGGCACTCACAAGTCTTCCCACAAATTGAGGCAGGAACAGTTTTCCTGTGTAGGGACCAAAATGACTGGGGAATGGGCTGTCTGCATCAATCTCTCTTCATCCAGTATGGAAACTGTGAATCCAGGAGACTTTTCTGCATGGTGCCTTACTGTTGGTGGGAGAGGTGTTGCAAATGAAGTCCATTTCTTCTATCTTCTGCTCATGGTTTTTCACTTCTCTGTGGCTCCAGGATTCAACTCAGACTAAATTGTGAGTTCTGGGATATTGTTGGTGATAATTTTGGCACTGGGTAATTATTGTTGGTTTTCTGTTGGGGATAGTGAAGTCATATTGCTTTTATTCCACCATTTCGGCTATGTCACTCTTTCTTGATAAATGATAACATATAATAAATCATACAGCTTATTGGTGTATATATATCAAAGAAGTCATGAATTGAATTTTAATTTGAGTTAGAAAATAATTTGGACATAATAAGTAATTTGAGTTTCTCAGATATTTCAGTCCTAATTTGGTCCTTATTTAAAATATTATTGCATGTTGTAAATAACAATATATATTCCACAGAGTATCTTATTTGCAGGTGTACAATGGTAAACAAGATATGACTACTCCCTGACATCATAAAGTTACAATCTAGGTAATTGTTATGAAAAATTCTATGATAAGAAAATTCTGAACTACTATGTAAGCCCATAAGATCAACTCTCCGAAAAAAATAGAAATTATAGAAAGCATGAGAATGTGCAGGCTGCTATCTAGCCACGGGTGGAGTTGGGACAGGCACCCAGATAATGCTCTCTAGGCAACTTACTCACCCTAAGAGAAGCAGCATCAGCTCCGAAGACGGGGTAGCTCTTGTGTTTTGTCTGCTCAGAGGGCACATCCTTCTGTTTTAAATAATACAAAAGCACTATTAATACTTGATATAGCATTATCTAAAATATGTCTTAATCTATATGCATAAATATCCTTCTCATAATAAAAAGATTGAATTGTACAGAAAAGATTATTAAAAAGTTGCATGAGGCTAAGTGCAGTGTCTCAGTCCTGTAATCTCAACATTTTAGGAGTTAAAGGTAGGAGAGTCAATAGGAGCCAGAAGCTCGAGACCAGCCTGAACAGCATAGCAAGACAAAAAAAAAAAAATTAAATCAGCCAGGTGTGGTGGTGCACACGTGTAGTTGTAACTACTTGGGAGGCTAAGGCAGGAGGATTGGCTGAGCCCAGAAGTTCAAGGCTGCAGTGGGCTGCTATGATAGTGCCGTTGCATTCCAGCCTGGGTGACAGAATGAGACCCTGTCTCTAAAAAAATTAAAAAATGTTTTAAAGTTGCATGAATATATATAATTGTATAAAGAAGAATAAATTTCTGGATGTGCTACACTTAATGGAAAACACTAAAGACAAGGAAGGTGCTTTCACAAGTATATAATAAGAAGCAGCAGAAGGTAGCTAGAAAAATTCTAGAGAGGCGCCCAGCCTGCGCGCCGCGGCCTCCCTCACCTTCGGGCCCCGCAGACGCCGCAGCAACGCGTCCTCGTCGTTCTCGACGTCGCCGAAGACCAGCTCCTCCAAGCACCGCTCCACGGCCGGTTTGTCCTCCTCCAGCGTCAGGCGGTTCCGCTGCCAGAGCCGTCTCTCCTCCTCCGCCGCCGCGACTGCAATCGCAGCGGCCGCCGCGCTTGGCCGGGCCGGCGGTTTCCGCTGGGATGAAGGGGCAGGCTTTTGGGGAGGCCCGCCTGGCGCCGCTCCGAATTTCCAGTCCGGCCTCATTCCGGGCTTCCGCTTCGGCTTCGCTCGGGTTCTCCGGTCCAGTTTCATTGGTCTCCTCCGTTCCTGCGGCATCGTTAGGTTTGAGGAGAAACGCAGGCGCTCACGTGGAACCTCGCTGCGCATGCGCCCAGGCGCCTCGCTGGCCGCCGCCGCCGAAGCCCCGAGGGCCGGAAGGAGCCTGCGCAGCCTCTTGCCACGTGACCAGCACTCCCTCCCTCTACGCAACTCCCACTCCCCTACCCAGCCCCGCCCCGTGTGGGAGTTCCTCTGGGAGGGCCAATCTTCCGGGTGTAGGGGGAAGCGGCGTGACTGGAGTGGAAAATTTTTCCAACACAACTTCGCAGCTGCAACATATTGAAAGGAGCGCAAGAAAGCCCGGGTATACACTGGGACGGCTGAATGGAACTTCTGCTTTTCCTCTTGACTTTAACCACTTGACACAAGCCCCAATACGCTTTCCTCCCTTCGTCTTGGTACGGTCCATGGAGTACGGAGCCTGCAGAGGGTCCCAGGCTGGAAGCGAGAGAGGAGGAGTCGGAAGAGACATTAGAGGTCATCCAAAGCAGCTGTCCCCTCTGCAGCCTCTCTGATAAGTGCTTTCCAGGTTCTTACTTAAGGATTCATAGCTTTCTTCGGGAGAGCTGAAAGCCTATTCATGTGAATTTTTTTATTTTATCATACATCCTTCCTGTGTGACTGAACATTCTTCACGATCTGAAAGGAAAAGAAGAGATTCTTTCGGGATGTTTGACGGTTATGATAGCTGCAGTGAGGACACAAGCAGCAGCTCCAGCTCCGAAGAGAGTGAGGAAGAAGTCGCTCCTTTACCTTCTAATCTCCCGATTATCAAAAACAATGGGCAAGTCTACACATACCCAGATGGTAAATCTGGCATGGCTACCTGCGAGATGTGTGGGATGGTTGGCGTCCGAGATGCTTTTTACTCTAAAACAAAGCGTTTCTGTAGCGTTTCATGTTCAAGAAGTTACTCGTCAAACTCCAAGAAGGCAAGCATTTTGGCCAGACTTCAGGTAACGGGTAAGCCTCCAACAAAGAAAGCAAGAGTTCTTCAGAAACAACCTTTAGTTGCTAAGCTAGCCGCATATGCTCAATATCAAGCTACCTTGCAAAATCAAGCAAAGACAAAAGCAGCAGTCTCCATGGAAGGTTTCAGCTGGGGTGACTACATCAATAGCAATAGCTTTATAGCAGCTCCGGTTACCTGTTTTAAACATGCACCTATGGGGACCTGCTGGGGTGATATCTCAGAAAATGTGAGAGTAGAAGTTCCCAATACAGACTGCAGCCTACCTACCAAAGTCTTCTGGATTGCTGGAATAGTAAAATTAGCAGGTTACAATGCCCTTTTAAGATATGAAGGATTTGAAAATGACTCTGGTCTGGACTTCTGGTGCAATATATGTGGTTCTGATATCCATCCAGTTAGTTGGTGTGCAGCCAGCGGAAAACCTCTTGTTCCTCCTAGAACTATTCAGCATAAATATACAAACTGGAAAGCTTTTCTAGTGAAATGACTTACTGGTGCCAAAACACTGCCTCCTGATTTCTCACAAAAGGTTTCAGAGGGTATGCAGTATCCTTTCAAACCTTGCATGAGAGTAGAAGTGGTTGACAAGAGGCATTTGTGTCGAACACGAGTAGCAGTGGTGGAAAGTGTAATTGGAGGAAGATTAAGACTAGTGTATGAAGAAAGCGAAGATAGAACAGATGACTTCTGGTGCCATATACACAGCCCATTAATACATCATATTGGTTGGTCTTGAAGCATAGGTCATCGATTCAAAAGATCTGATATTACAAAGAAACAAGATGGACATTTTGATACACCACCACATTTATTTGCTAAGGTAAAAGAAGTAGACCAGAGTGGGGAATGGTTCAAGGAAGGAATGAAATTGGAAGCTATAGACCCATTAAATCTTTCTACAATATGTGTCACAACCATTAGAAAGGTGCTAGCTGACGGATTCCTGATGATTGGGATCAATGGCTCAGAAGCAGCAGACGGATCTGACTGGTTCTGTTACCATGCAACCTCTCCTTCTATTTTCCCTGTCGGTTTCTGTGAAATTAACATGATTGAACTTACTCCACCCAGAGGTTACACAAAACTTCCTTTTAAATGGTTTGATTACCTCAGGGAAACTGGCTCCATTGCAGCACCAGTAAAACTATTTAATAAGGATGTTCCAAATCATGGATTTCGTGTAGGAATGAAATTAGAAGCAGTAGATCTCATGGAGCTACGTTTAATATGTGTAGCCACAGTAACTCGAATTATTCATCGTCTCTTGAGGATACATTTTGATGGATGGGAAGAAGAGTATGATCAGTGGGTAGACTGTGAGTCCCCTGACCTCTATCCTGTAGGTGGTATCAGTTAACTGGATATCATCTACAGCCTCCAGCATCACAGTCATCAAGAGAAAACCAATCAGCTTCATCAAAACAGAAGAAAAAGGCTAAGTCCCAGCAATACAAAGGACATAAGAAAATGACGACACTGCAGCTGAAGGAGGAATTGCTGGATGGAGAGGATTATAATTTCCTTCAAGGAGCATCAGATCAGGAAAGCAATGGCTCTGCCAACTTCTACATCAAACAAGAGCCATGAGGTGGCTCAGAAACTGAGGGCGGAAGGGGGAGGATTTTACACAGGACTGATTTATAATCAATCCAGCTGTACAGGGGGCTATTCTACTGGGACATTTTGCTAAACATAGAAGATTTCAGTTCCAGATTTTTCAGGTGGGTGGGGGAACTATTTTAGACGGGAGGGGGTGGGAAATTTTCAATTTATAAAGATGGACAATTTTTGTGTTGTATTTGAAGCTTTTGAAAGAATTTTGTAATACTTTCCAAGTTTGGATTTATGTGCATTGTTAACAAGAACCGAAATTCTAACTTTTTTGATAAGATTAAAGTTTAGGTAACAGGATTGAAGGAAATGATTTAAGAAGGATATAGCTGTTAAAATGCAAATGAACTGTCATTACAAATGAACCTTTTTGGTACCTGTTGGGAGATTTTTAGAAGTTAGGCCAGTCACATCTCCAGCTTCTTTGCTGCAGAAATATGCAACTGAACTCCTCATGGAGGGGTCATCACCACAAAGGTCATGGAAGGGTCATTATTTCTGCTTGTTGGCATTTTATTGCAGCCCATTTTAAATGTTTGTACAGAAATATTTTTCATTCTGTGAAAATTTATTTGGAGTTCTGTATGAAACTGGAAGAACTCTGGATACTTTTATATGTTCTCTTTTAATTTAAAAAAATGATTAGAATTATCCTAACACTAAAGTGTTAAACTGGAATGGTTGACAAGATATACAGGATCTCAGTCTACACATTGAGGGGTTGGGGAAAATGTAATGTTGTCCTAAGTTTATTTTCCTTTCTAAAAAAATACCCCACGAAAGGGATTCTGATCAGTTCTCTGCCATTTCCCTCTATCTGTGAAATAACAGCTTGGTATAACCACAACCAAAAACAGATGTTCTGTATTAGGAGAATCGAATTGAAAGTTATTCAAAGCCAAAATAAGTTTAGATTTCAAAATCATTCCAGCTCTGCTTTTATCTATCCTGGATTTGGTAGAAAACTAATTTGAAAGAGAATTTAATTTTCCTAAAATTCCATATATGTATATATATATATATATATATAATTGTCTTTAATTGTATTCAGGATTTATTTTAATAATAACCGATTTGGACCATCTTGAACATTCCCTGTTTTAAAATTCACATGACTTCCTTTTAAAAAAAAAAAAGGATACAAGGGTAAATTGGTGAAAGGTTTGCTCTCTGCATTTTCTAACTTTCTATTGAGTTGTGACTGAATGAGAGCACTCTAGCGTTTACCAGTGAGGTTCATAGACTAAACTCTCAGGAATTAATTGCATCTGTTCTAGAAGTGCTTCTGGGTCTTAGCCTGGCCTCTTCAGAGTGGTAATATTGACCATCTCCTCTGGAATATAGGTAGGGCTAATTAGAAATTAATCGAAATGATTAACCTCTACAGTCCTTCAGCCTATGGAATGCTTTAAAAAATGTTAATGGAAAGCCCCAGGAGACCATTTTAGGTACGATTTTTGTTTGAATTTTAAATGCATAGAATGTTAAAAAAAAAAACCAGCAATTTATTTTCTAAAATATTGCTCTACTTTTGGGAATAATAGCATTGGTAATACGCACAGGTTTACCTCATTCTATGCAAGAGGGGTTAATAACATAAGGTTTTATAATAGCTACTGGAAGTAAAATTTGTTACTTTATAGTGTAAAAATGTGTGGAATCGCATGTCACCATTTCTTAATACTGACTCTTTAGGGGCATAAATGCAGATCACACCAACGTAAGTTGATTCTCATGTATCAAATATATGTGAATTCAGCTGTTAAATTACTGGATATTTATCTTAACATTGCTGAGAGGGACCTACTGTATATGGGACATCCTCACACTTCCCATATCTTTAACTTTGAAAAATCTTCTCGTAAACTTAAAGCCTAGAAGTATTCCAAAGCAAGGGTTACAGCAGTCTTTATTCTCAGGCTCACTGAATTAAACCCAGGACTAATTCCACAGCACAGGCACACTCTGCCAGTACCTTGGATTTAGTGCACTCTGCCAGTACCTTGGATTTAGGAGCTCCATGGGGAACTGCCTAAACCAGGAGAGACAGGATTTGGAGCTAGTCAGTCCTGGTAATCTATGAAATGCTCATTTATACCCAGGTTTCATAAGCTTCCAATTCTATAGCAAACCCAGGCTCTGAGTGTTTTAGAATTTCCTAATTCATGAAGTGTTTCTTGTCTTGATCCCGTGATCAACAGTTGAAGGTTGGTAAGGACTTTCCTACAGTCTAAACACAACCTAAAGCCCTCTTTCATTGTTCACACACTAACTCCTACTGCTGACGAACCGAAAAATAATTAATGCAGAGATTTATGTCTTAGCCATAACTCCAGTTGTACAACTCAATCGCCCCATTCTCTTTTATGGTTCAAAATGTACTGCTGACCTTGGGTTTGTTTTTGTTTTGTTTTGTGTTTCCTGTTAGGATTTATTTGGGGACTTTTGGTAGTTTAAACTCTTTAACCTTTTCCTTGCCGTGTATGAGGAAAGCTAAAGCTGTTATCAACTTCTTATTCTACGATACTAACACGGGTTTTCAGTGTTTGTTTGTTTTTATTATTATTAATTTTGCGTGATGTGAATACCCTCTCCCATCAATATTTGTATTATGGTGCTGTATATTGGTAATGATCCTTTAATATTGGGAAGGGATTTTAAAAATACTGTGATTAAACTGGGTTTCTTCCTTTGATTTTCATATTTTAAATAAAGCCACAGTCATTTATACAAAAGAAAAGCATCTGTCCCTGGGCAAATCTTTTGAGGACAGAGGTCAAAGTAAACTGCATAAGGTTTTTACATCATTTCTGTATGTATTTGATATATAGATCAATATCTGTACAAATTTAATCTTTTATTTTCTTGGTAACTCATGATCATTGAGAAAGTGTTTGAAACTTTCTCATGAAGTGTATATATAATGGCGTGAAAAATTCCTTTGGAAAAAATTATGTTCCTTTCATTTTTACCAAATTGCAAATTTTCAGCATGGATGTGAAAAGCATTAAAATTATAACTGTGTACAAGATGAAAATAATTCACTAAATTTGCCGTTTTTTACACAAAATAAAATGTTAAAGTTAAAAAAAATTCTGAAGAGAAAAAAAAAAGAAGCAGAAAAAGGAAATGTAAAATATTTCTTGGATATGGGTAATAGTTTTATATTAACAGATGATAGAGAAAAAGCAGAACTTTTCAATGTCTCAATCTCTCTTTTTTATAGTCATTTTTAACTGTAAAAATGCCTATCATTAACATTTATAATATTAAGAGATTGTTGGAATCCTAGATAAGCCAAGATAGAGTAAAAATAACATAGCTACTTTCAGTACGTTCAAATTGCTGTAAGCAGATGAATCACATCCTAGATTCCAGAGGATTTCTATAGTCAGAATCAAAGTTTCATTGTTAATAACTTTTGTGAAATATCGATAATTGATTCGTGGCCATGGTATTCTAATGTAAATCATAGTAGATTTCAGAAACCACAGACTAACAAGTTTGATGTTGATTCCAAGGAAAACCATAGAAATATTTGTAGCATAGAGCTAAACAGTGGGACTCTCCATTTAGACACATGTGAGTTTGATTTCTGGCTTTGCAATTTAATAGTTCTGTGTCATTATGAAAATTAACTCTGCTTTCTAAACTTTGTTTACCTCATATGAAAAGTGTGTATAATAGTTTCTACTTAATGAGTTGTTTAAAAGATTTTTTAAAACTAACACCAGTATATTTCTCAGAATAAAATTAGCACTCAGAACATGATTTTGTAAATAATAATATTATAGATGACAAAATTAAGTTTTCACTAGCAGTAATGGCCAAAGTTAGCACAGATAGATTTTTCTGGTAGTATGTTGAAGAAAAAAGTGCTTAGATTATGTTCTATCTACTGTAACATTTTAATCAAATACTTGAACTTAGAAATGGCATGCTAATCAAAACATTAAATGATTAAATGTTAGAAAGCATGGTTAATGTGACTTTTAAAAATTGGTAATTTAAGCAATGTCAAAAACAAAAAAAAATAGGCAAGGGAAAATACAAATTGTTTTACCTGTAAGTATGAATTTCTGTATTTCATGAAAAGAACTGATTATGCTGGCTGGGTGAGGTGGCTCATGCCTGTAATCCCAGCACTTTGGGAGGCCGAGGTGGGCAGATCACCTGAGGTCGGGAGTTCAAGACCAGCCTGACCAACATGGAGAAAACCCATCTCTACTAAAAGTACAAAATTAGCCAGGCGTAATGGCACATGCCTTTAATCCCAGCTACTCGGGAGGCTGAGGCAGGAGAATCGCTTGGACCCAGGAGGTGGAGGTTGCGGTGAGCCAAGATCACACCATTGCCTGGGCAACAAGAGCAAAACTCCATCTCAAACTAACAAACAAACAAACAGAATTGATTATGCTATAAAGAACAGTGAACGTTATGTTAAGAATAGCAGGAATGTTTAGTTTATTAGATGCTCAGCATTGACAGTATAATGTAGTTCTACTATAACTTGCATAAGCAAAGGAAAATGAATTAAATAATAATTGTTACAATATTGTATTGCAAAGGACACTATTTCAATAACCTCCTTTGATAAATGATAGGGTGAGAAGAATTCATAGTACAATGTCTAGCATAGAGTAGGCACTTGATAAAACTTCTTGTCAGCCAGGCATGGTGGCTTATGCCTATAACCTCAGCATTTGGAAGGCTGTGGTGAGAGGACTGTTTGAGCCTAGGAGATCAAGAATAGCCTGGGCAACATAGTGAGACACCCCTACTCTAAAAGAAAAAAATATGTAAAAAATAAACAGAAACAAATCCTTATTTTCTTCTATTTATCTGTAGAAGGCAAAGATTAAATATATATATATGGGCTTAGGAAATAACTCTTAACTAGCAAGGTATCATATAGTGAGGAAGAAGTATAGTTTGACAGTAATTTGATTTCTATTTGTAATTCTTTTTTTTTAATTATGCATTAAGTTCTGGGATACATGTGCAGAATGTGCAGGTTTGTTACATAGGTATACACGTGCGTTGATGGTTTGCTGCATCCATCAACCCGTCATCTACATTAGGTGTTTCCCCTAATGCTATCCATCTCCTAGACCTCCACCCCCTGACAGGCCCCAGTGTGTGATGTTCCCCTCCTTGTGTCCATGTGTTCTCATTGTTCAACTCTCAGTTATGACTGAGAACATGTGGTGTTTGGTTTTCTGTTCCTGGGTTAGTTGCCTGAGGATGATGGTTTCCAGCTTCATCCATGTCCCTGCAAAGGACATGAACTCATCCTTTTTTTGGTTGTATAGTATTCCATGGTGTATATGAATGGGCCACATTTTCTTTAGCCAGTCTATCATTGATGGGCATTTGTGTTGGTTCCAAGTCTTTGCTATTGTGAATAGTGCTGCAATAAACATATGCGTGCATGTGTCTTTATAGTAGAATGATTTATAATCCTTTGGGTATATATCCAGTAATGGGATTGCTGGGTCAAGTGGTATTTCTGGTTCTAGATCCTTAAGGAATTGCCACACTGTCTTCCACAAAGGTTGAACTAATTTACACTCCCACTAATAGTGTAAAAGCACTCTTATTTCTATATATCCTCTCCAGCATCTGTTATTTCCTGACGTTTTAATGATCGTCATTCTAACTGGCATGAGTGGTATCTCATTGTAGTTTTGATTTGCATTTCTCTTAGGACCAGTGATGATGAGCATTTTCTCATATGCTTTTTGGCCACATAAATGTCTTCTTTTAAGAAGTATCTGTTCATATAGTATGCCCACTTTTTGATGGGGTTATTTGTTTTTTTCTTGTAAATTTGTTCAAGTTCCTTATAGATTCTTGATATTAGCCCTTTATCGGATGGACGGATTGCAAAAGTTTTCTCCCATTCTGTAGGTTGCCTGTTCACTCTAATGATAGTTTCTTTTGCTGTGCAGAAGCTCTTTAGTTTAATTAGATCCCATTTGTCAATGTTGGCTTTTGTTGCCATTGCTTTTGGTGTTTTAGTCATGAAGTCTTCGCCCATGCCTATGTCCTGAATGGTATTGCCTAGGTTTTCTTCTATGATTTTTATGGTTTAGGTCTTACATTTCAGTCTTTAATCCATCTTGAGTTAATTTTTGTAATTAAGGGTGTAATTAATTTTTGAGTTAATTAATGGTGTAAGGAAGGGGTCCAGTTTCAGTTTTCTGCATATGGCTAGCCAGTTTTCCCAACAATATTTATTAAATAGGGAATCCTTTCCTCATTGCTTGTTTGTGTCAGGTTTGTCAAAGATAAGATGGTTATAGATGTGTGGCGTTAGTTCTGAGGCCTCTTTTCTGTTCCATTGGTCTATATATCTGTTTTGGTACCAGTACCATGCTGTTTTGGTTACTGTAGCCTTGTAGTATAGTTTGAATACAGGTAGTGTGATGCCTCCAGCTTTGTTCTTTTTGCTTAGAATTGTCTTGGCTATATGGGCTCTTTTTTGGTTCCTTATGAAATTTAAAGTAGTTTTTTTCTAATTCTGTGAAGAAAGTCAATGATAGCTTGATGGGGATAGCATTGAATCTATAAATTACTTTGGCCAGTATGGCCATTTTCATGATATTGATTCTTCCTATCCATAAGCATGGAATGTTTTTCCATTTGTTTGTGTCTTTTCTTATTTCCTTGAGCAGTGGTTTGTAGTTCTCCTTGAAGAGGCCCTTCACATCCCCTGTAAGTTGTATTTCTAGGTATTTCATTCTCTTTATAGCAATTGTGAATGGGAGTTTACTCATAATTTGGCTCTCTATTATTGGTGTATAGGAATGCTTGTGATTTTTGCACATTGATTTTGTATACCGAGACTTTGCCGAAGCTGCTAATCAGCTTAAGAAGATTTGGGGCTGAGACAATGAGGTTTTCTAAATATACAATCATGTCACCTGCAAACAGAAACAATTTGACTTCCTCTCTTCCTCTTTGAATAGCCTTTATTTCTATCTCTTGCCTGATTACCCTGGCCAGAACACCCAGTGCTCTGATGAATAGGAGTGGTGAGAGATGGCATCCTTGTCTTGTGCCGGCTTTCAAAAGGAATGCTTCCAGCTTTTGCCCATTCAGTATGATATTGTCTGTAGATTTGTCATAAATAGCTCTTATTATTTTGAGATACATCCCATCAATACCTAGTTTATTGAGAGTTTTTAGCATGAAGGGGTGTTGAATTTTATCTAAGGCCTCTTCTGCATCTGTTGAGATAATCATGTGGTTTTTGTCATTGGTTCTGTTTATGTGATGGATTATGTTTATTGATTTGCATATGTTGAACCAGCCTTGCATCCCAGGGATGAAGCCAACTTGATCGTGGTGGATAAGCTTGTTGATGTGTTGCTGAATTCAGTTTGCCAGTATTTTATTGAGGATTTCTGCATCAATGTTCATCATTGATATTGGCCTGAAATTTCCTTTTGTTGTGTCTCTGCCAGGTTTTGGTATTAGGATGATGCTGGCCTCATAAAATGAGTTAAGGAGGAGTCCATCTATTTCTATTGTTTGGCATAGTTTCAGAAGGAATGGTACCAGCTCTTCTTTGTACCTCTGGTAGAATTCGGCTGTGAATCCCTCTAGTCCTGGGCTTTTTTGGGTTGATAGTCTATTAATTACTGCCTTAATTTCATAACTTGTTATTGGTCTATTCAGGGATTTGATATCTTCCTGGTTTAGTCTTGGGAGGGTGTATGTGTCCAGGAATTTATCCATTCCGTCTAGATTTTCTAGTTTATTTGCATAGAGGTGTTTATAGTATTCTCTGTTGATAGTTTCTATTTCTGTGGGATCAGTGGTGATATTACCTTTATCATTTTTTATTGTGTCTGTTTGATTCTTCTCTCTTTTCTTCCTTATTAGTCTGGCTAGCAGTCTATTTACTTTGTTAATCTTTAAAAAAAAAAAACAGCTCCTGGATTCCTTGATTTTTTGAAAGGTTTCGTGTCTGTGTCTCCTTCAGTTCTGCTCTGATATTAGTTATTTTTTGTCTTCTGCCAGCTTTTGAATTAGGAGAATATGGGTTTAAAATGTTAAAAACTATCTTTCTAAGGGACAATACTGGGACCCTTTTGCTAGAATTTGGAGGGGAACACATTTTAATGAGGCACAAACATTCCTAATGTTTCACAGTATTAATGTATAATATGGTGCCACAAAAATAGGAAGTATCAAACACTTAAACATATAAAGTAACAGGGCTGAATGGTGAGTTGTTGTGGCTCTTTTGAAAGAAATAATATAGTGGCCTGACAGTGCAATATTTACCTGCTATTGTCTTTCATTTCAAACATATCTAGGGGAGAAAAATCCCAGTTAAAATAAATATTTTGGGAAGGTTTTACTGGTTTTGTTTTGTTTTGTTTTCCGAGACAGAGTCTCGCTCTGTTGCCCAGGCTAATATGCAGTGTCACAATCTCTCGATTCTTGTGCCTCAGGCTCCCAAGTAGCTGGGGTTACAGATGCACACCACCACACCCAGCTAACTTTTGTATTTTTGGTAGAGACTGATGTTTCAGTCACAGCTGCAGAAACAGGTAT
Source organism: Symphalangus syndactylus (assembly GCF_028878055.3). NCBI lineage: Eukaryota > Metazoa > Chordata > Mammalia > Primates > Hylobatidae > Symphalangus > Symphalangus syndactylus. The sequence goes on along the minus strand of NC_072426.2, from coordinate 152,484,540 downwards.
AAGCCATCCCACCCGCCCTAAAATAACTAGATATTTGGAATTCCTGTTTTAGTCATTTGTGATTGCAATAGTAATTACAACTCACCCCATACTCTAAGAAAAGCAATAGGGCTATAATATAGGGCTTATTACATTCTGTATGTAAACAGGGATCTAAAATATAACAAGCATATCTACTGCAGATCACACACCTAAAGATGAGGAAGCAGAGAGGACTAATTACCATGACTCAAAGCCGCTACGATTTCCAGTGATCAGACTGATTTCTCCGCCAGTGTATCTGTTGTGTTCCACAGTGGAGCAGGAGCTTTTTATTAAAATGTAGTGCTTATTACTGATGCCCCATCTGCCAAGGATTTTTTTGGGGGGCAGCAGAACAGAGTCTCACTCTTGTTGCCCAGGCTTGAGTGCAATGGCAAAATCTCAGCTCACTGCAACCTCTGTCTCCTGGCTTCAAGTGACTCTCCTTCCTCAGCCTCCCAAGTAGCTGCAACTACAGGCGTGTACCACCACACCCAGCTAATTTTTGCATTTTTTTAGAGACAGGATTTCACCATGTTGGCCGGGCTGGTCTCCAGCTCCTGACCTCAGGTGATCCACCTGCCGCGGACTCCCAAAGTGCAAGGATTACAGGCCAGGGACATTATTAAGAATGATTATTAATATTTCTGTTTTAGTATCAGTAATTATAGAGTTCCAAAGGGTGCTTAAGAAAATTCCCTTCATCCTTCTCTGCCTCTTTAGGCTCTGAGGGTCATATTTGCAGTGCCATTCTGGAAACTGAGAAAGTACATTCTATAATTGAAGTAAATTTTCTGTTGTGAAAGTTAATTTTTAATATTTACATCAGTTAAATTGTTCTCAAGCAACCTGGACTATCAAGATGAAATGAGTCTACTACCCCACAATGAAGGCAAGGAAGCGTATGCATGGAATACAGGAGATCCATTAGGGCATCTCTTAGTATTACCATGCCCTGCAATTAAGGTCAATGGGAAACTACAACAGCCCAATCCAGGCAAGACTACAAATGACCAGACCCCACAGGAATGAAGGTTTGGGTCACTCCACCGGGAATAAAATCATGATCTGCTGAAGTGCTTGCTGAAGGCAAAGGGAATACAGAATTGGTAATAGAAGAAGGTAGTCATCAATACCAGCTACAACCATGTGACCAGCTACAGAAACAAGAACTGTAATTGTCATGAGTAATTCTTCCTTCTTTTGTTAAAAACATGTTTGTGCATGTACACACTTGTACTAAGAAAATATCTTCATTTTATTTCTTTTCTCCTTTATCATGTGACATAAGATTTATTGACTTCACATCAGCATTTAAGTACTGTTAACTTTATGTAATAGTATTTGGGTTGGGGATTGGTGCCTTTCTGGTTGTAGGAGGGATACTTGTATTATGTTAGGCATAATTATGACCTTATTATTGTCTTTATTTGAAGATTATGTATGATCTCAGGAGATGTGTATGGGTTCAAGTTGACAAGGAGTGGACTTGTGATGGTTAATACTGAGTGTCAACTTGATTGGATTGAAGTATTGATGCTGGGAGTGTCTGTGAGGGTATTGCCAAAGGAGATTAGCATTTGAGTCAATGGGCTGGAAAAGGCAGACCCACCCTTAATCTGTGTGGGCACAATCTAATCAGCTGTGGCTGCGCAGCTAGAATACAAGCAGGCAGAAAAAATGTGAATAGGGAGAGACTGGCCTAGCCTCCCATCCTACATCTTTCTCCTGTGCTGGATTCCTGCCCTCGAACATCAGACTCCAAGTTCTTCAGGTTTTGGAACTCGGACTGGCTTTCCTTGCTCCTCAGTCTGCAGGCAGCCTATTGTGGGACCTTGTGATCATGTGAGTTAATACTTAATAAACTCCCATATATATATATATATATATATATATGTGTGTGTGTGCGTATATATATATAGAGAGAGAGAGAGAGAGTCCATTAATTGTATCCCTCTAGAGAACCCTGAATAATACACCAAGGAAAAATAATTTATGCTGTAAAGTCATATAAAGGCTTGATTATAAAAATAGTTATACTTATTTTTCTGAATGGTCTCTTATTAAAAATATATAATATTTTCCACTAAGTGAAAAATAACTTATGAATATTCTGGTTGGTCACATCTCAATATTGAAATCTAGGAGTAAAAACTGCACAAGTAGAAAACAAGGTAGAGTGTTGGAAATATGTTAATTTAATTTTTTTTATAGTACTGTAAGCAAAACATTAATGACAGGTTTGGGACAAAAAACTGGGTTTTGTCTCTTTACACATGTGATGCTTAAACAGCATGAATCTTTCTCTCTCCAAAACAAATAGAAAAGCAAGAGGAAATTTACAAAATATAAAATAAAATATAGTGAAACCACATAACATGGCAATATAATGCAATATAGTAATATAATTTAAAGCCAGACTCAAAAGGAGTAAAAATAGGTTCTTGGTTTATCAACTGAAAACTCCCATTTTTATAATTCCAGGACTCTAAAAGAGATAAATTCTTAGGAAAATATTTATTAGCAGTAAGTATCTGGTGACCTATGGAGTTCAAACAGTCTTGTCTATGCCTGGGACACTTTCTTGAGAAAATAAAATATAATTTGTGAGAAACAAAAACCCAGTCCTCTACTTCACATGGATATGGAGCCCGATTTATACTTTGCAAGAGAGCTATGAGTCATCAAGCCCAGAAATTAATGTAAAATTTGTCCTCAAATAGGAAAATAGCTACAAGAGGAAAGAAACACACCCTTGCTTTCCAATGTTGTGTCTACAACTCAACAGGCAAAGCTTTCATAAGGAAAGAATTACTGAGACATTAACTAGAATGTATTTCAAAATGATAAGGTGGTCAACATATAAAAGAAAAAAAGAATATATAATAAGCTAAGAATGTTTTCAAATTTTCAAATGAGAGGATAAAAGAGTATGAAGATGAAATATTCAAAAGATGTAGTTGATAATTCTCCAGGAAAAAATAAAATTTTGGCTCCCCTGCATAGAGAAACTCAACAGGGAGAAGACTACGAAATTGAATTTTCAAAATGCTAAGGAAACCTAACTGTCCCTCAAAAATTCTATACCCAGCTAAAGCCCCGTTCAAGGAAGAGGATGGTAAAAACTTACTGTGTGTGTGGGAGTTGTGGGACAAAGATTGAGAATATACCTTCATTAAAGCCAGTATGAAGGAAACCAACAACAAAATGATATACTATCAGTCTTTGTTTCTGTTTTTTTTCATAATATATTCTACATAAGAAGAAAACTAGAAACTTTAATTCAGAAGAAAAAAACTTGAAATTTAAGAAGCGGTTGTGGCCTGGCATGGTGGCTTACAACTGTGATCACAGAGATTCACGAGGGTGAGGTGAGAGGATCACTTGAGCCCAAAAGTTCAAGACCAGCTTGGGCAATATAGCAAGATCTCAGTCTCTTAAAATAAAAAGAAAGAAAACCTAAAAGAAGCAATTGTGAGCAAATGTTCATATGCATGTTGGTTAAACTAAATAATCATTGATTGAAAATTAATGACTAAAATAAGGTCTAGATTAGAGGAGAGGATTAAGAACAAAGTAAAACTAAAACATTGGATGATAAAATCACAGTAGTGGCTACAAGGATACACAGATGTAATGCCTAATTTTATTAAAATGTTTTATTTTAAGTTAACTGGTACGTGTGCAGATTTGATATCTAGAGAAACTCACATCACAGGGGTTTGTTGTACAGATTATCTTGTCACTCAGGTATTAAACCTAGTACCCATTGGTTATTTTTCCCTCCTCCCATCCTTCATCCTCAGGTAGGTCCAAGTTTCTCTTGTTCCCCTCTGTGTGTCTGTGTGATCTCCTCATTTACCTCCTGCATATAAGTGAGAATATGTGGTATTTGATTTTCTGTTCCTTTGTTATTTTGCTGAACATAATGGCCTCTAGCTCCATCTATGTTCCTGCAACAAAAATGATTTTGTTCTTTTCTACAGCTGCATACTAGTCCATGGTGTATATTTGCTTTATCCAATCTCGCATTGATAGGCATTTAGGTTGATTTCATGTCTTTGCTATTGTGAATAGTACTGCAATGAATATATATGTGCATGTGTCTTTAGGACAGAACAATTTATATACTGGTGGGTATATACCTAGTAATGATGTCTAATTTTTTGTCCAATTCTTGAGGGAGATACATTTTTAAATTAAACTTAACATTTATAGACTAAAGTGTGGATTTTAAAATTTAAAAACGACTTCTAAAATATTAACAAGACATTTAAGAAGAAATAATTTTTTTAATTATATACTAGATAACAAAAAGGAGACAAAGCAAAGCAAACTTGAAAGATAAGAAAATAAAAACTCATCAGTAATCACAATAGATAAAAACTGATTTAACTTATTTGAAATACTGAAATTCCAGAAGTAAAAATTAAAATTTCACTGCATAGTCTTTATGAGAGATCCACATATATCATAGTAATTCAGAAAAGCTGAACTTAAAGGGATGGTTAAATTATTCCATGAATATACTATTCTGAAAAAGGTCATAATGCTGGGTTAATATCAGACAAAAGAGAAATTAATACAGAACATATTATGAATAGTCAGTCACTATATAGATGATAAATGGGACATCTTATTGGGAGACATAATCATCCTTAATTTTAAGCCCTGAAGAATCATACCCTAAAATTATAGAAAGGAAATATTGACAGAATTTTAAAAATTGACGAATCCCTGTTGGGGGAGATTTAAAAAAATAGTAAATATATCACAAATAATAACTATAACTTAAAATTATACTTATTTATTGAAAAACTCAATAAATAAGTTTTATTTGGCAGACATATATAGATCGAATCCTATATCTGAAAAGAGACAATAGCATTCTAAATTAATCTTAATCTTGGGAAAAATGAAGTACTAAATATGCAAATAAATCTCAGTCCTAATCCCTACTACCATATGTAGTAGTAGACAACCACTCTATTTAGTAAACCTAGATAAGCATTTGTGTTTGTGCATATAACTGTGAGCTCTCTGAGGCATAGACTTCTTCATATTCATTTTGTTTTCCTCAATCTTGTTAGCATATGTCACAGATGATAACATAATAGACACTCAATAGTATACAGTAAGTGAATTAATGTGATAAAAATATGCATTCAAAGTTTGAAAAATTTTGTCAACTATGCATCTGACAAAGGTCTAATATCCAGCATCTATATGTATAAGAAACATAAACAAATTTTCAAGAAAAAAAAAACAACTTCATTAAAAAGTGGGCAAACAACAGGAACAGACACTTTTCAAAAGAAAACATACACGTGGCCACAAGCATTTAAAAAATACCTCAATATCACTGGATCATTAGAGAAATGCAGATCAAAACCACAATGAGATACAATGTCATACCAGTCAGAATGGTTATTGTTTTAAAAGTAAAGAAATAACACATGCTGGTGAGGTTGCAGGGAAAAGGGAAGGCTTACACAATGTCGGTGGGAATGTAAATTAGTTCAGTCATGTGGAAAACAGTATGGAGATTCCCCAAAGAGCTAAAAACAGAGCTGCCATTCAACCTACCAATCTCATTACTGGGTATATACCCAAAGGAATATAAATCATTCTACCATAAAGACATATGCATGCATTTCTTCATTCCAGCACTATGCATAATAGCAAGAACATTAAATCAACCACATTCAATCAACCTAAATGCCCACCAATGCCAGATTGGATAAAGAACATGTCGTACATATACACCATTGAGTACTACACAGCCATAAAAAAGAACGAGATCATATCCTTTGCAAGAACATGGATGGAGCTGGAGGCCGTTATCCTTAGCAAACTAATGGAGTAACAGAAAACCAAATACTGATAGAGGCCAGAGGCAGCCAAATTCCTAGGTCTGTAAGGACAGGTCCCCAGTGAAACCCAACCTCCAAGCCGAAGGCAGTCCCATGTAAGCCCTCAGACAGGATAGCGAACCTGTCCTCCTGTTTGGTGTGCTTTCCTCTGATAGATCCCTATCCTTCACCTATTTTACATATACCTGCTCTTTCCTAATTGGTTTTCTACGCTGTTGTGCCCACCTTTGAGTGATGTCTTTCCTTTAAACTTTCTTGCACACTCACAAAGCAGTCAGCACACATTCCCTATTCTGAGCCCATAAAAGCCCCAGTCTCAGCCATGTTAAAGGACTTTTACTGCCTTCAGGTAGGGGGACTACCTCACATTTCATCCCCACTGAAAGCTGTTTCATCACTCAACAAAGCTTCCCGCCTTGGTCACTCTTTGATGGTCAGCAACCTCATTCTTTTTGGATGCTAGACAGGAACTTGGGAACCGGTGCAAAAGCCAGACTTGGCTAAATGGGTGGCCATCTCCTGCAGCAGGTAGCATGACAAGTGAGGCCCAGGTGGGACATCGCTGGCTGGGGATCCCCAGCTTGCAAACTGACCGAGAGAAAAATCCTACATCAATACCACATGTTCTCACAAGTGGGAGCTAAATGATGAGAACACATGGACACAAAGAGGGGAACAATAGACACTGGGGCCTACTTGAGAGTAAAGAGTGGGAGGAGGGAGAGGAACCAAAAAAATATCTATTGGCTACTAGTCTTAGTACCTGGGTGACAAAATAATTGGTACAACAAACCCTTGTGACACAGATTTACCTATATAACAATCCTGCACATGGACCCTTGAACCTAAAGGTTAAAAAAATTTAATCAATTTTATTATTAAATCAGTTCCTAAAATTATACCTAAATGAATTTTTAAATGAATACATAGTCAAAAGCTGTAAAAGTCAAATATACCCATCTGCCTTATTCATTTAAAGTTGATTTTGTTAGTTTGTTTTTGTTTTTCAGGAGGTTGAACATAGGAAAGAGGAGTATTCCCCTAAATCTCCTGGGCTATATTTTGAATATACAGAAAATAATATATTCTGTAAGGACAATTGCATTTTTATATTAATAGCAAGTATTTCATCTCTAAATTTAGTCAGTATGCTTTTTGATAAAAAGAAAAAATATTCAAGAGGATAGATGTGAGCCAAAATATAAGAAACATTAAAAATTGTTTGCCATAATCTGACATTAATTTAAATTTACTATTTACAAATCAGTTGTTACATATTATTACAAATTTTGTTAGCTATTATGACAAGTCCCCGTTTTTTTTAATTTTTTTCCAACATATTATTTGTATCATATTAATTTTAGTGAAAATTAAAATTTTTATTACCTTTTTGAAAGACAACTGTAATGAATGCCAGACCCGGGGTCACCAGTTGAAATCCCAGTCTGACTGATGTAAATACATTGGCTCAGCAAAGCAAACATAAAGACTAAGCCACTAGCCCAGGTATAAACGAGATGGGAGATTTAGTACAAGGCTGACAGGTAAGGTCACTGGCAGTTAGCAGTAGCCTATAGATACCGGTCTAGTATCACAAATCAAGATCCAACAAGGAAAATAGATGCTTAGGATTGACTCAGGGATTTTTAGTCTTTTGAATAATTTTTGAAGCACATAGGGGAGTGAGTTGGTAAGAAGTCATCAGCTCTCTTTGTGACAAAGATGCTTTTTGGAGTACTTTTATTTTTCATTTTCTGTGATTTTAACGTATTCAAATGAGCTCTCTTATAAGGCTGATAAATGGTTGCCAATATTCTTCTACAGAACATTAAAAATTCACATATGCATTTAAATACAATAAATTTCATAAATATATAGCTAGAATATATACATATGGTATTCTATCTACATCTCTACAGCTATATTAAAATTTGAATTCTATATAAAATATATAGAATAGAGATGTTTAGATATAAGTATAGACACAGACGGAAAGAGGCAGACGCCTGCATTTTGGAGTAAATACATACTTTCAATTGTGAAATTATAGCAAAACCCATTATCTTAAGTAGTATACATTATAAGGCAGTTATAGTTTAAATCAAGAGAATGGATAGATGATATGGGATCGGAGATTATGACATTTGAGTTGGGCTTTAATGGATAGTATTTTTAGATATTGTAGAAATGAATGAAGACATTTATATTCAATATATTGCATGAAAATATACACAAAAGTAGAAAACTTTGAGGGATGTGTTAAGGAACAAAAGGAAAACTAGTTTGACTGTCATATATGGCAAAACTAGATTGGAACTGATGACTAGAGGACTTTGTCTGCCTAGGGAGTGTGGAGACCTACAGGAGATGAAGACTAGATTAAAAATAAAAGTACCCCATGACACTCATAAAGTGAATGGTTAAAAAAAGAAGAGGAGGATCTAAGTAGGTTGCATGCTTGCACTGTATTCATTTTTAAACAGGAAGGCTTTAGAGTGATCATGATCGATCACCTAGATAAGAGAATAAGCTAGAACTACGCCAAGACTTCTGTGGAGTGAGAAGAGAATTGCTAGAAAAGTGGAGCTATCATCTTTCATTAAGGTGAGCAAATTAAATGATCATTACAAGGAACAAGTTTGAGGATACATGATTGTTTGCACATGATGAAATGTGTATTACAGCAGAGGAAGGAGCAGAGGAAAGCTGAGGAAGGTGAGCTAGGCCTGAGCCAAAGAACAGAGATGCCTGGAAGGATTTGCATCACAGATGGCAAGTGTACAACAGGGATAAAGAACACTGGTAAAGTGAAAGGAAGAGGCAACATGAATGACACAGCCAGAGTGTGGCAGCTACTCTGATGCATGCTTTACTGCCTTTGTCGGGACTGCTCACACCAGCTGTGCAAGTTTGGTTTTATCAACTCAATATCCAAACAAAACAAAGCAAAACAGCTTCAAAATCCTGAACCTCAGAAGCTCAAAAAGGTTAAGGTGTTTTTCAAAGTCACCCACACAGTAATGGGAGACCAGAGACTCATCCCAGATCTCTCTGGCACCAGCAATGAGGTCCTTTCCATAGTGAAGTGTGGAAGTGGTCATTTTCTATGCTGAACCAATAATAACAATTTTAGAATATATTATCAGATTTTATTCAACTACTTGGAGTTAATCAACCTAAATTAAGACGGCATAATTACTGTATAAATAGATTTGTAATTTATTTTCATTTTCTCTGGTGAAGAAAAACCACCCACATTTTTGAAGGTGATATTTATCTCCCATATTTCTTGTTGTTATTAATAACATTACAATTATCAGTTTATACTTTACCTGGTTTTCCTTTCCATGATGATATAAATAATCCCAACAATTGATATGAATGTTACATTTAATTCACTAGTATTCAGCTTTGCATTTCAGTAATTATACAAAAAAAGGTCTTTCTAAAAAATTGTAACCTATTCAATGATCATGATAAATCCAATTTGCAAAATTTGTTTTCACTGCGAAAATTAACACAGCATTCTTACTGCTTCACCAAAAGCATGAACTCCTAGAGAAGTGTTTCTTATGCTTCCGTTTGAATCAGAACCACCTGGTGGCTTTGTTGAAAAGCAAATTACTGGGCATGTCCTCTAGAGTTTGCTTCACTAGGGCCTGAGCAGGGCCAAAAATTTGCATTTCTAACAAGTTTTCAAGACCCTGTCTTGAAGACCACTGCCTTAGAGGGCCACTGTTCATAGATTTGAAATCAGTACAATCAAAAACCAATTTAAAAACTTACCTTTTTAAACCTGAGGTCTATTTTCAGCTTCTCAGCTGGTACTGAAGCTTTTTTCTGAATAAACATAACTCGGTGCTTAGACAAGGTCTTTCAGCTGTTAACAGGATTGCCCTAATGTATTTGGATGCTGTTGTGACAGCTTACAATTTGATTGAACTGTTTGAATAGACCTTTGGGTTAAGTGGACAGCCTGCTTAACACATCAAGGGCACAACCTTTTCTGGTGAGAGCCTCCTTTCCAACAAGATTCAAGTACAACCAGCAGCCAAATTTCTCATTTCTTTGTGAAACTTTGCTAGCCAATCCTTATTGCAGGGATAAGCTTTCCATTCCAAATTGCAATTTTCTAGCTGTCAAAGGAGAAGTAAACTTTACTGGCATTCAGGGATTGAAGTAAAATAGAATCAGTTGCTTGTTTGCTGTATTAGCCTCACCCTGTTTTTTGTGTTTGTAAAATCATGATATAAATAACTTGCTCAAAAGAAAAATGGCAAAACATATGTAACATCTACTAAGAGTTCACATATATGACAGTCACTGGGGATTCATGATATGATTGAGATCTTCTCAGAGCTTATCACCCATGCAGTAACATTATCTCCTTAATTTATATCAAGATTGGCATCTATGTTGATAGCACAGCTTGGACATAATTGTTCTCACTCTTTTTTGGAAGTAGATATAAAAATGCCAAGAACCATAAAATCTTATGGACTTGCACCCTCAAAATCTCAAATGCTATAATTCTGCAAGACTCCTCAGCGCTCCATTTCAATGATAAGATATTAGAAGATAAGCAGAAACCAAAAAGAAATCTTTTTACAAAATGCTACAACAATAGAGGGACAGTCACTATATGGGTTAAATCTGGCTTGAAAATAAAGTGACTATATAGCTTAATTCAAGGTGAGTTGAAAGAAGGTATTTACCTTGGCTGTATAAATGTGGGGTTCAGGGCAATGGGATTGGTTAGAGGGCTGTAAGTCTTCTGTGAGCAATGACTATTTCCTGTATGAATAAGCCAAACACAACACTGCAGTGAGCCTGCGCTGGCATTTTACTCCATTATCTTTTCCCTGATTGGTTATTGGTCTTACCACAGGAAAGACCTGTTGTCCTGATTGGTTATTGGTCTTACAACAGGAAAGACCTGTTGTCCTGATTGGTTATCTTACAACAGGAAAGACCTGTTGTCCTGATTGGTTGTTTATCTTACAACAGGAAAGACCTGTTTTCCTGATTGGTTGTTGGTCTTACAACAAGGAAGACCTGGTTGACAGGAAAGTCAACCAAGTGGACGGTAAAGCTGTCCTGACCATGGCTGTGTCTTCAAATTTGGTTTCATTGGCTAAGCATCTCCATTTGCTCTTGCTGGTCAGTCCAACCTCACTCGTGGTGCCTGAAACACCTAAAGTTAGGTGACAAATCAGGTTTGGAGTGAGGAGGGAGAAGGACAATGCTTGTATTCACAATTCCTCTTATCTAAAAGCAATGTCCTATACACTCCTATTTGAAATTCTCTTGTGGAAAAAATTGTAAAGGGCAGGCATCATTTTACCAGGTGTAGACACATAGCTGAGAATCAGAAGCAAAGTACCTTGCTCAAGGTCATGCAATGAGAGACAAGGAGTATAGAAAGTCAAATCCAAGTCTTCCTGGGGTCATGTGGATCTTCTATTTCCCCAGTCTCTCTGCCTGGATTTGTGTTTGTGTGTGTGTGTGTGTGCGTGTGTGTCTGTGTGTTGTCTTTATTTATATTTGGGATACAAATGCAATTGTGCTACAATGACAAATTACATTGCGGTAAACTCAGGGCCTTCAGTGCATTCATCACTGGAGCAATGCACATTGTACTCATCAAGCAGCCTTCCATCATCCATTACCCTGCCAAGCTCCCACACTCTGAGTCTCCATTGTCCATCATTCCACACACTGCTTCCATGTGTACACATTATTTAGCTCCCATGTATACATGTGAGAACATGCAGTATTTGTTTTTTTGTGTCTGAGTTGTTTCACCTAAGATAATGGCCTCTAGTTCTACCCACGTTGCTGCAAAAGACATGGTTTTATTCTTTTTTATGGCCGAATAATACTATTTCATTGTATATATATATATATGCATCACATATTCTTTATCCAGTTTCACCTTGATGGGCACTTACGTTGTTGATTCCATATATTTGCTGTTGTGAATAGTGCTGTGTTAAACATACAAGCACAGGTATCTTTTTGCTACAATAATTTATTTTCCTTTGGAGATATACTCAGTAGTGGCATTAGTGGATCATATGATGGTTCTATTTCTAGTTCTTTGAGAAATCCCATTTTTTTTATAGAGTTTGTACTAATTTACATTCCCACAAACCATGCATAACAGTTTTCTCTGCATCCTCTCCAGTATCTGTTATTTTTTGTCTTTTATTAATAGCCATTCTTATTGGTATAAGGTTATGTCTTTTTTGATTTTCATTTGAATTTTTCTGTTGATTTATGATATTGAACATTTTTTCATATACTTGTTGGTCATTTGAAAAATGCCTATTCATGTCTTTAGCCTGCCTTTTAATGAGATTATTTGGAGGTTTTTGTTGAGTTATTTGAGTTTCTTGTAAATTCTGGGAATTAGTTCTCTGTCAGATATATAGTTCATAAATATTTTCTTCCATTCCACAGGTTGTCTGTTCACATTGTTGATTATTTATGTTGCTGTGGTGAGCTTTTTAGTTTAATTAAATCCCATTTGTTTATTTTTGGTGTTTTTCTGTGCCTGTTCTTTTGAGGTTTTAGTCATAAATTCTTTGTCTACACCAATGGTTAGAAGAGTTTTCTCTAGATTTTCTTCTAGTGTTTTTATAGTTTTAGTCTTAAATTTAAGTCTTTAATCTATCTTGATTTTTGTATATGGTGAGAGAAGAGTTCCAGTTCCATTCCTCTGCCTACGTCTGACTAGATTAGAAGAAACTGTTTGTCTTTATAGAGGTCAAGGCTGAATAAACTGATTAGGACCATTACAGTTCCATTAGAAAACAAAAAGGATTGTATCACTTCCAAATACATTTCAACAGAGTAGTTAAAGTACATGCTGTAGAAATTTTGTAACAGATTTTCCACCTTCATACTAGTGTTAGGGGACAGGAATAATAATCTTGCTTTCCTGGTTATGGTGAGCCCATTCTATAATGCAACATACACTTGTCAGAGAGCATGGTGGGCAGAAAAGCATGTCATTCTCCCTTTGGCTTAGACCCTACCTAGAAGCAGTGTAGAAACAATGCAGAACCATGTACCACCACAGCAGCCACATGTATGATTAATAAATCAACCAACTAAAGAATGAAATAGGTGTCAAGTTTTCTGGCTGCTCTTTTAAGAACAAGAGATGCTGCATTCCTGGACTTGGCATCCTGAGGAATAAACAGCTGAAAAGTTTCCTGCTCCTCCAGGTGGAGGTGAAGAAGTTTAAAAAGGAGCATGCACAGCCATGAAACCCCTACCTGGCCTTTTACTGCATAATCGGGAGGAAAAGGGAGTCACAGAATGCCAGCATCCCCACACCCCAACACTCATGGCTGGCCACTCTCCTTGAATTCTCTAGGTATAATGTTTTCCTGTTTCTGTCAACCACCACAAAAATTCCAGACTGTTAGTTTACCCCACATGGCCTGGCAACAGGAAAGGGGGCCAAAAACATGAAAGGCAGCCAACAAAACAAGTTTTAGGAGAAAGATGAGAAAGTCATTTTTGGATCTCTTATTAAGAATCCAAGTGGAGGCTTCTAGGAGGAAATCTAGAAATTGTTCATATGTGATAAGAATGTGGAAGAGAGATCTCAATAGAAATAAGAATTTGAGAACAATCAGATGATGGTTTATTCTATGAAACAGGATGAAGTTACCAAGAGTGTGAGTGCACCAGGAGAAGAGAAGAGCAAAGTCTGAGCCTGGAGACTTCAATATTAAGAAATCAGGAGGAAGAAAAGAAACGAGCAAAAGAATCTGAAAGGTAGGCAAAGTAGATGATTAACAGATCTCTGTGTTTCTGCACTTGACTCTTATTGTCTATGCCCAGTATGATCAGAGGGATTCTTATACATAATAGCCCAGATCACAGCTCTTCTGTGCTCCCACACTTTCACCATTAGCCCCTTGCCCAGAGTGAAAGCAGAATGCAGGTGATGGTCTGCTCAACCATCATTGCCTGATTCAACCCTCTGACGTGCTCTCACCTTGACTTCCTGGATGTTCCTTCAACATACTTGTTACATTTGATACTGGTGCTTCTTTTCCAGCTTTTTCTTCCTCTTACTGAAAAGTTCTCCTCCTAAACACATGATGGGTTATTTCTACCTCTTTTAAGTCTTTGCTCCAGTCGCTTTCTGAAAAAGGTCTGCCCTGGCCTCTTTAATATGGCGAGGTGTCTCCCTTCCAGTGGCCCCCAGCCTCTAATTTCCCCTTTATTTTTCTCTTTATTTATTTTATAATTGCATGTATCACCTCTTAACATGATACAGTCTTTATCTATTTTTTATTTTTTTATTTTTTGAGACACAGTTTCACTCTTGTTGCCCAGGCCAGAGTGCAATGGCGCAATCTCGGCTCACAACCTCCGCCTCCCAGGTTCAAACGATTCTCCTGCCTCAGCCTCTCTAGTAGCTGGGATTACAGGCATGCACCACTATGCCTGGCTAATTTTGTATTTTTAGTAGAGATGGGGTTTCTCCATGTTGGTCAGGCTGGTCTCAAACTCTCGACCTCAGGTGATCCGCCCACCTCAGCCTCCCAAAATGCTGGGATGACAGGCATGAGCCACTGCGCCTGGTCAACCTATTTTTATTGCTTATTATTGGTCTCCCCTCATGAAAAAATATAAGTACCTTAAGACAGAGAGAAGGACTTGGTGTTTCTGCACCTTGATGTGTCTATCCTAATTCCCTTGAAAAGTGGTCTTCTGATTTGGGGGCTTTGGGACTCACTTAAGTCACATTCTTTCAGAATATTTATCTAGTACAAGTTGTGATGTTGGGTGGTAATGTGTAACAAGATAATATATGAGAAGCAGATAAAAGACTCCTTGATCCAGAGTTGATACCCAATACAGATTATTTCTTTCATCTTCCTGTTACCGGGCAAAGAGCTTATAAGTATAATGTTATATAACATTATACTTCTGATTTTTTTTTCACTGAATGCAAACTTCAGGTCACTTTGTTATAATTCAATATCATCTCTTCAAGAGATGCACTCTGTGGCCTTACTAGAGCAATACAGTCACAGGCATAGACACACACACGTACTCTACACTTGACATTACACTACCTTGTTCGTAGGATCGTAGAGGATTGTAGAATGAGGTAAGGCTCCTCACACGTGGGCATTAGCTGCAGGGGTCTGCCCTCAGACCCTGACCCAAACGATGTGTGAATAAAACATACACTGACACACAGATACTCTGTTTTGCCAGTCCGGCTGAGTGTCCGACCGCCTGCACACCAAGAGACGTTTGTCACTGTGGCCGGACCTGAGCAGCTCTCACTCCAGGCATTTATTTAGTATACAATTAACAACAGAAGTTTTGAGTAAACACACTTGTGGATAATTAACATGGTTAAGAGAGTAGTTCTACGAATGATTAAAGCTCAGGTGCCAAGGTCTAAAGTAAATACCGTTGGGGGCAATATCCCTAGTTGACCTCCCTCCAAGAGGGCCATCTAGCTCAAAGGTGAGTTAATGGAAGTAGGGTAAACAGACTTAACTGGGGAAGCCTCTATTGTCCCTAATATTTACCTTATGACCTAATGCTCTAAGGTAAAAACCGGCTGCCTTCAGCCTGTTCAATTATTACAAGCTATGTAACCTTTCAGCCTTCCAAAAGGTTTGTGACTATTTTCTATAATTTTCCTAATATTTCCCTTTAATATTTCTGCCACCATCCTGAGTGAATCCCAACAGTAGAACATACATTTTTAATCATTATTCCACCTAGAACCATATCTTGCACAAAATAGGCCATGAGTAAATTAATGTTAACATTTATTAATGCCTCATCTGTCTATGAGGAAACTCAATTTGTTCATGGTATTTGTTGATAATTCAGTAACTTCAGATTTTCTCGATGTTTAACTCCTTAGAGCAGAGATACAGAGCATTAGCTAAATTAAAAATTAATTTAAAAGCACTATGGTATGTTGGAAGAATTAATGCAGCTTTAAATAGTGTATACTTGGGCTACATATTTACATATGTTGTAGAGTAGCAATGCAATTAAAACTTTTGGCCAAATCATTAATGCTATGAAATGCTATCTATCATCAATGCCAAAAATCGAAGTACTTGTATTTCTGAATTATTGATACTAGTTACTATTAATTGAATTACTCTCCACAGAATTACCTGGGGGGTATATGTTACAAATTCAGAATTCCGGGTTCCAACACAGGTTTATCAAGTCAGAGTCTCTGAATGTAGAGTCAAGGAAACTGGATGGTAAACAAGCTCCTGTGGTGATGCATTAGTCACTGTACTGTAAGAGAATGGACTAAGAATATTCTGAGAGAATCCATCTTTTCGAGAGAAATAAAAACAATTCAAAATTCTGGGCTTGAGTGTGTTACCATTTGGGGATCATGATTTGAGAGCTAAGTGTTGAGAAGTCTGAATTTATACTTGTATCCCATCATTATTTTTAGAAGAAAAGAAACATAAAAACCAAGATAATATTCATGGGTTTTATTTGGCTGCTTTTCAAATTCACTTGATGTTAATTCATGTGAAGCTGTTTAAAAAAATCAGAAAGTATTATTGTGATTCACAGATTTCCTTCCAATTTCTAAATGTAAGCTCTGTTTTTCCTTGATGTTTAATTTTCAGGTACTCTAGAAAGAACAAAAATAATTCTCATAATATTAGAATTCTGCTTTCTAAACAACATCAGACAAGCCAACCTTAAAATTTGATCTCTAACGCAAATAATTCCATTCATGTAGAACCCGTTCTTGGGTCCTCTTTCTTGACTAATTTAGTACAAATATCATATTTCATAAATACATGTTGACTCCTTCATATTCAACATAGTAGATCCACTACATTCCTCATCTACGGGTCTCTGGTGTCTAGTCTAACAACTGTCCACAAAATAAATAAGATGTGTGGGTGAGACCTTGCTCAGAGCATATCTGTACTGGTTTTTTTGGCTGGCTCTCTGCTTTAATTTCAGATAACTGTTTTCAAAAGAATGTCGTTTCTTCTTTTTTCTCTAATTTATATAAGGCTGCAATGATATTTTATTTAACATAGTATACATTTTATCTTCTTTCCTCTTTGGAAAATCAAAACTTTATTGTTGCTTTAAAAGCATGATATAAAACATTGCCTAGTCCATTATATCTATGTAGTGTTATGTCGGTATGTAAACTGTGAAAACTCATCAAGTTGTATACTTATGACTAGTGCACTGTTGTGTATATATGGTGAACTTCACAAATTAAATGCCTATTCTTAATATTAATCAAAGTGTCTCATTAATAATGAATGTTTCAAATGAGGAATTTTTAATTACTTATTTAAAAGGTGCTGCTTTGCTGATAAAGTTGCAAATCTAAAATACATTTGTGAGCCTTAAATCATATGTGAAAGCCTCTGATACATTATTTTTAAAATGGGTCAGCCAATAATGCTGCTCTTAGAAATAGTCTTAAATTATGACATATGTTAATATCGTTCTCCATTTATAATTTAACATCAGCTGATAACTACATAAATAACAGTTCTTATAGAACATTGAAAAATTGCATATATATGCTTCTATGTGTATTCACGTGTGTATGTAAGAAGAGCAAGTTACCTGTTACTTTAACATCAATATATTGTTAGGCTGACATCAGTTAAAACTTAAATGAAATTAAACTTATTTAATAGTTGTCTTCAAATGCGTCACAATGTGCTGAAAGTTACTGGCTTTGTTCTGTGTACATTCTTTGTCTATGTTTTTTAAAATTTACAATTTTCTTAACTCTCCTTGACCTAGTTGACAAATGCTTTCTTTTCACTTCAGAATAAGCTATTAGATGATAAAAAAAAAAATAAAGTTTCTACATTACAGGATTAGGCAAATTTTTATGCAAGATTAATTGCAGTTATTGTCATCAAATATCACATCTGACACGTCCCAGAGCTGGCTCTCTGAATTTAATGAGAATAGTGCTCTCGTCTTTTACTGTCATTCATCATGTATCCCATTTTTTTTCATATGCTACCATATTTATTGTTTCACTGTGACTGAGTATGATAGCATTGATAATTTATTTTGGAATCTCAACAAAAGTTGTAATGATAGAAATGGAGAATGTTTTCTATCTAAAAATGAGTCTAATGATAAATAAGATGTCACCATGTATGTGCAATAGAATGTTCTGTCCCAAACCGGAGCAACCTGAAGGCATTTCTCTACAGGAGGCATTTGTCTATGGAGAGCATTGCATGTCAGTGCAAATCAGGCCAGTTCCCACCACAGCGGGAATTAACCTGCAGGAAGCTTGTAGGCACCAGAATATTTCTGTTCAATTCAGTGTGTGTGTGTGTTGTATTTCTGTACATTCTCTCAAGTGGAAAGAAAAATATTTCCTTTGTATTTCTTTTTCCACACTCCTATAGTTTCCAGAATCAGCTGGGTTCTGGTAGTAGTGGTGAAAAAACTTATTGTTTCTTCAGAATGAACATAGTCTTTCAATTTTTATTGTTGTAATTAGAAGTAAAATCCAGACAGACTCATCGTAGCAGTTTACTTGCATACCTGTTATTCCTTCTTCATTTGCTCTTTAGATTTTTTCTTAGTCAACACTGTAAACATTCAAAGAGCGTGACTGTCCAGTAGCCACAGTACAAAGAAGGCTATTCTAACAGACTTTTCATGTGTTTGTGGGAAGTCAGTAGAGGGTAAGTCATGGCAGAAATGAGGGCAAAACAATTTTTAAAGAAGTAGGGGGAATATGTAAGGGGAAACGGTCCCCTGTTAAGTTTTTGTTGGGTCATTCACAGCTTGGGCAGGAAGGATGCAGCCTGCGCTTAGTCTACCTGGATAAGTCAAAACCTATTTATTAGATTTCTGTCACTCCTGTAACATATGACCACAAACTTAGGGGCTTAGCACACACTACTTTATTATATTACACTTAGGGAGATCAGAAGTGCTGAATGGTTTCACGGGGCTAAAATCAAGGTGTCAGCTGGGCTGCATCCCTTCCTGGAGGCTCTCAGGGAAAGTTCAATCCCTTCCTTTTCCTGATTCTAGAGGCTTCCATGATTCCTTGGCTTGTGACTCCCTTCCATCTTCAAAGCCAACAACAGTGAGCCATATTTTCTCACATCACATTGCTCTGACTCAAACGCTTTCTTCTCTGTCTTCCACTTTTTAAAAAATGATCAAGTTGGGCCCAGCATCAAATTATTATGAGAATAATTTTCATCTCAGAAAGTTAGGTGATTAGCAAGCTTAATTCCTTCTGCAACCTTAATCCCTTTTTGTCATGTAAAATAACATTTTCACAGGACATTGACCTCTTTGGTGAGCCTTCATGCCACGTATCACATCATATTGGCAACAGTAGTGCCCTCTAAATGTAATCATACCTACACACGAATTTGTGTGTTACCCCTATTATATTTAATACTGACAGGAGTGCTGCTTAGACTTGGCCGGGTTGGCGTGTGGATATATGTTTCACCTTCTCATTCTCTCTTACCAAACATACTCTTTGTGCTCTAGGAACACAAAACTGCTATAAATAAACACTGGAATCTCATTAACAGACAACAAATGCTTGAGAGGCTCTTAGAAAATGTTCTAGTTAAATTTCTGATTATCTTACGTCTCATCTTAGCATTTATGCTAGGACTTGCATGGATATCACAACTTTCAAACTTTCTGCTGCAGTGACATGTTCCCATATACCACACAATTTGAATTTTCTGAACATATTACACTTTTCCAAGTTTTTTTATTTTATTTTGCAGTTTATTTGCCCACTTTCTTTCAGAGCTTATTGTTTTCCTATTAAGCCCATAGGAGGTGATTAGTAAAAAAATAAATTTGAGGAACCATTTTACTCATTTATTTTTGCAGAAGACAAAGTCAACTCTTTATGGCATTTACAAGTATATTTAAACCCACTTAGTCAATAACGGCATGTGTGTGGGAGCATCTTGGATAGTGATGTCCATTAATATAGCCAGAGGGCAAATACTAAAGCCAATATATAGATGTGGCAGCCACATGCTTCTTCCAGAGTACAAAACACCACCACTAGGTCTACATTCACAGGTATGCAAATATACGATAAATAAGAGATTACTGTATTTTGCATTAAATTTTTTTTTTTTTTTTTTTTTTTTTGAGACAGAGTCTTGCTCTGTCGCCCAGGCTAGAGTGCAGTGCTGCGATCTTGGCTCACTGCAAGCTCCGCCTCCCAGGTTCACACCATTCTCCTGCCTCAGCCTCCCGACTAGCTGGGACTACAGGTGCCCGCAACCACGCCTGGCTAATTTTTTGTATTTTTAGTAGAGACAGGGTTTCACCGTGTTAGCCAAGATGGTCTCAATCTCCCGACCTCGTGATCCGCCCGCCTTGGCCTCCCAAAGTGCTGGGATTACAGGTGTGAGCTACCGTGCCCGGCCTTCACACTAAAATCCTTATTTAAGGGTATAGATCTCTAAAACATGTTTTCAAAAAGCACTCTTCTTAGGACACATTTTTCCCTCTGTATCCTGTGATGGCTTTGGTCAATCACCATTCTGAGAAAGCATTGCTAAATTGCTACTTAATGGAGAGCCCCTGAAATACATGATTGTACGAATTATTCCGGATACAATTTTCTTAGTCTTTTTCTGAACAAAAATCTTTTAATTTATAGTTTTTACTCTCATAATGAATCTATAATCTTCACCTCAAATTACATAATGAAATCAGACACATCAGACCATTTGGAAGGTTATATATGTATATCACACATTATGTAAATTTCAAATAATTCTTTATGTAATATTTTATTTTAATAACTTATTCCATGTTTACTAACAAGAATAATTCTAATTATAGGTTTTTGAAACTTTTTATTCTTTTAAATTTATTCATGAATCAACTTATTAAAAAAGATCTCAAAGCAATCCACAGTATAATTAAAAATTTCTAACATCCCATGTGGCATAGAAATATAGAAAATATACAATTGATCACTGTAAGAACTAAATGGATTTTTTTTCATTTTTTTCAGGTTATTATAAGTAAAAATCTTTCACTTTATGGAATATTATTTGTCAAATATTGACAGCCCACTTTCTTTCATAGCTTATCGTTTTAGCGTTGAAACCAAACACATGAGTGAACTGTTTTGAAATTACTTGAGAGAATATGATCTATAGTTTTGGTCATTATGACTAGACCTAAGACATCTTTGTATAAAAATTGTCTATTTCAGTCAATTTTAGTGACATCTAGTAAGCATAAGCTCAAATTAAATGGAAGGATAAGAATACTTTTATAAGAAGAATGAGGGTTGCTTTCACAAATCCATATCCAACGTTTTAAGTACTAAGAATTTGATTAAGCAAAAACAAATTTTCAATAATATGTCATTTGGGAAAAATATATTTCAGGAATGCAATTTTGAGTATACGTTTACTAGAAATTTACTAATAACATCTTTCCTAAAATGTTTTCTACATATACATACATAATCCAACATAAAATGAGTATGTTAAATTATCTCATTAAGATCATCAAAAAATTTTGAATTCTTTGTAGTGTTCTAGGATCAAGGTCAGTACTTCTCAATGTGTTCCTTGGACTGGCTAGCTTTCTACCCACTTTGAGTTAACATTCTGTGATGAGATGAAGAACTCTGCCAGAATATAAATTCACTGTGTCATTAAGCATCCTTCTGGTAGAATGTGATTCTAAAGATGGAGGCAAAAATACTTCTCATCACAAGTGGTGCTTGCTAATGTGACTTTGCCACTTCCCTATGAAAAAGTAGTCTTTTTTTTCCCCTCCCTTTTTATCTGCACTGGACTTATGGTCTGTTTAGACCCAGTTCGAGACCAGCATGATCAACATGGAGAAACCCTGTCTCTACTAAAAATACAAAAAAAAGTTATCTAGGCGTTGTGGCGCATGCCTGTAATCCCGGCTACTCGAGAGGCTGAGGCAGGAGAATCGCTTGAATCCGGGAGGCGGAGGTTGTGGTGAGTCGAGATCATGCCATTGTACTCCAGCCTGGGCAACAAGAGCGAAGCTCTGTCTCAAAAATAAAAAAATAAAAATAAAAAAAAGAAAGTAGTAGAAGCTATTTTGTGTGACAACTAAGTCCAGGAAAAAAATCTGAAACTTTCAACTTCTCCTTTTGAAAAGGCCCTTTATTGAAGCAACTGGCATTTAAAAAGTCTGAATGCCCTAGACTACCACACTGTGAAACTTGAGGCCAATGTAGGCTGGGGGCAGTGAGAAAGAGGAGGGGAGGCAGGGGAAGGGAAGGGTAAAAGGAGACTTTGTAGAAAGCAGTGAAGTTGTTTCTGGGATCTTCCAAATCCACTTAAGTGTACTCCAGTAGATAATCTAAGCCAAGCCCATGTGGACTAGAACAACCAGTAAGAGTAGCTTGCTTTCATTCCTGAACCACAGATAATGAGCTGATAATTGGTCATTGTTTTAGTGCAAGCTTCTTGTGTCATTGCAAAAATGATTTGCTCCAGAACAAGTGTTCAAAAAGTTTTTCTGAAAGTTTTCCAAAGAGTCATATAGTAAATATTTTAGGCTTTGCAAACCTTGTCATCTCTGTCACTCTGTGAAAGCAGCCATTAATGAAACACAACACATGGGCATGATTGTGTTTCTATAAAGCTAGATTTACAGAAAAACGTGGTGACTGGACTTGGTCTACACATCATAGATTGTGGATCCTATTTCAGATAGTGTTTCAGCTATCTCTGCATCTATTAATATTATATCACTATCATCTATCTGTATCTATATATCTGCATTTATGGAATATTTGGTATTACATATCAAATGTAAATGAAAGTCAATTTTTTCATACATTGCTGAGGAGATTTAAAGAACTGTGTTTTAATTCTCTGTTTATTCAGATTTTGTGCTCATAAATACTAAAATACTTACTGAAACTTTATGTCTTTTATTAGCATAGTCAGAAGTCATGCAGGCATGTAGGCAAAGAATAAAACGTTTATGGCCTTCAAGGTTTGTAATATTTGCTTCTAGTTTTTTGGATACAGAACATAACTATTCAGAAGATGAATTTAACTAAAACCCAAATGTGAACTCTGTATAGCCAAACACTATGTCATATAGGTATCTGTCATTTATAATATATAATCCTTTTTTAAGTTTAAAATAGGTGTGTGTATATCTTCATGTATGTGTGTGCAAAAATACCCATTTAATTCAATATGGCAATTAGTTTCAAAGCAGAAACTATGAGATTTATTAAAGAAATGTCTTCCTTCTACTAGCTTTTTAATTTCTCTTTATTTCTCTAAGAATTATCTGTTTAATTAAAAATACAAGTTTGATTCTGGGGGGAAGGCAATTAAAAAAATATTTAAAAAATTAGGTAAAATCTTTACATAAGAGGGAATTTACAGAAAATTCTACCAAAGAGACATAGTGACCATGAAAACATTATGAGAGCCTCTAGAATTGTATCCAGTGAAGCCCAAAAATCATAAAGCAGTAGAGGAAAGGCAAAACAGGAAAATGAGGACACGCCAGTTCTTGTTTCAGCTTGTTTGGTTTCAGAAATTTTGTATTAATTACTGTAAATAACTCTAAGAAACCTACCATTTTAGATATTTGTCAATTAACGACCACTTTTTAATTACTATTTGCCCAGTGTTGTTATGTACACAAAATGTAATATAAATAGGTTTTAATACCCTTTAGAAAGTAGAGTTTTTAAGAAAGGGGAGCATGAGATAGATAGTGATGGTGCTAGATCCTTCATAGGAATATAAAGGGGAGGAAATAAATATGAAGATCATACAGATGACAACAGAAAAAGAGCCAGGTGCTGAAAAAATGCCTGGGTTTTCCTAGTGATAAATCTGGACCTGAGTCAAGAGGGATGTTTTTATGTAAAACAAATGTAACAAATGAATGTCAGCTGTGACTTTATTTTAAGAACACGCACTACTTCTCTAGTGATAGAGTTTGTGTGTTGTTAACTCCAAATGAATCAAACATGCCATGTATTATCATTTACTTTGGTATTTAAGTATACAAAACTTTACTTTTTATTTAAGTTTGTGTATGAAACTACAGAATATAATTGTTTACATTTCTATTTCTGGCACTAGAGGAAATTAAAATCCTTGATTGAGATTCCTGATGAAAACAACAAAAAATGATAAAGTTTAAAAAAAAATTTAAATATATTTAATAACTAATATTTTTAAATATTTTAAATATTTTTAGCTGCAATAGCTAATTGTTGATGCCCTACCCATATCCCCTAGGCTCTCACCATTCCAGCCATGCTTTGCTGTATTACAGCATAATATGTGACTTTCACCCTTTGCTTCCTCTTCCCAGGAGGCAGGCCCCTTCCAAGGAGCAGCCGTCAGCCAATGACAGCTGATGGCTAATAATTAGAGATCAATGCCTCAGCTTCCTTGCCCCAAGGGAAGGCAAGGCAACTCAGAGGCATGCTCTTCACTGTTTCCCAGACTTCACCAGGGAGATGGAATCTCCGTGGCCCACGGTGAAAGCTCGCTCACCAGGGCAAAGCACAGCGCATTTTATGGAGTTGCTTCTGTGCCTTGACTCACTTTCCTGCTGGTTTCCTGGGATCTAAATAAACTACGTGAAATCAAGTCTTTGCCTCACTCTTCTTGGGAGGGGCAGGGGAAGGACCAAACAAACACAGCTGGCAAGACAGTAAGTTATACTTACTTTCATTTAAGTGAAAACAGAAAATCACAGTGGTAAGGTCGCTGTTCTGATGAGAGCAGTGTCTGAACCCTGGTGAATATGAGCCTCAGTTTTTAGTATATACTTTGATCTGGAAATCAGATGACATGGACGAAAACTATTTCTTTGGGGAGCAATTATCATGGGATCTTGGTCTAGTCATATTAGCTTCCTAAACTATTTTTCCATCTGTTAAATAATCTAAAAATGTGATTTCTAAGGTATCCTCCAACTTTCATAGCCATTCTATCACTTGTCTGGAGGGCCACGCTATGGCTGACTATCAAGGATTAGCATTAGAAGCCATCGATTGACTTCTATGAGAATAGAACCCATACTTGAATGGGGATGGGTGACAGGGGCAAGAGCTGTTCTATTAAAAAAGTAAAAGTTCCCCTGGTCAGACAGCCTCAAATATCAGAATGTATATATATATATATATATATATATATTTTAAGAAAATTAGACTCAAATAACCAATTATTAATAGATATTACAAATCTTTATAATTTTGGTTTAAAAATGATATATCTAGACTTAAATGAAAAAAAAATCTTCCTAATACTATGCTTTATTTTTTCTGTTATCTATCTTAAAATAATGCAGGGATCAACATTACCTTGCCAATGTAGGTACTTGGCCTTCTCTTTTTTTCTAACATCTTCACTCACTACTTCACTACTAGGTCTAAGTATTTTCTTATTCTGTCTATGTGAATAATATTAATTGAATCTCTCAGCTTCTACTCTGGGTTCCTTTATATTCATTCTCTATTCTCTACATTACACATTATCCATGGCAAAATGATAGTCCCCTTTGAAAATTATAAATTAGCAAGTATCTCCCACCCCTCATTGTATCCCCTAAGAACTGCACGTGTCATGTAGACAAAAACCCAAACCCCATAGCAAAATATTCAAGGGGCCACGTGACCAGATCCCTGCTTCTCATTCATAATTCATCCCCATTGGCTATTCTCCGGGCTGACTACAATCCATCCACCTTCTTTCCATCTCTGTGAATAGCAAGACATAATTTTATTTGGGCCTGTATATTTACTGATCCTTCTGTTTGGAAAAATATTTATCTCATATTTGCATGGCTTTCTCCGTCTGGACATTTGTTTCGCAGCTCAAATATCTTCTTCCCCGGGTAATGTATCCTGCTACTTCAATATTACAGCATCCTATTTTACTTTCACATAAGTTAAGATTGTTTGACATTATTTAATTATGAGTTTATTCACTCTTTAGTAACTGCTTCTTTCATTAGGACTGTATGATCTATGTGATCAATTCACCTACCAGTATAGGACAGGTGCTCCAAACTCTAATGAATGAGTGAGTGAATGAATGAATGAGTCGGTGAGCTGATGTTAGACTTCAGAATTACAACCTTAAATATAGTTAACTAATACATAACAAAGCTAAAAGTAAACGTATTTGTTTTCATAGATTTTACAATTAAAATAAAATTTACATTAAGATTCTTGGATAATACAGGTGATATGAATATTATTTTACCTAAGAGGAAAGTGAAAATTGGATTTACTGACATGTACAATTTCACTCATCTAGAAAAAAGCAGATCTGGAACTTAAAAAGAGTTCTTAGCAATAACAAATTTAAACCAACCACAATCACAACAGTAAGAAACTCCCTCATTTCCGAGGGGCACACTCTATATCAAGTACTTAATGTACCCATACCCAGTTATTTCTCAGTTAATATCTGAACTTCAACCTAGCAAACTCCAACTAGGGGTAATAATGAGGCTAAGCCCTACCACTAACCTAATATTTTAATAACCCTTAAAGGAACTACTAAGAAGAAGGCAAAACTTAATCACAGAGCAGTCTGCTTTATAACCAGTTCCCTCATTCCACTGGATAGTATTCCTAAAATTTGTGTCATTTTCATTATAATCACACACATCTGCCCCGCATCTTCTCCAAATATAAAACGAGAATAAGTAAGGGAATGCAGTTATAGATTTTCTTGAGTTTTATCCCATAACATTCTTGCCAAGTAAAAGTCAATATGGCAGGGATAGAATATAGATCACCTCCTCTTATTTACTCGTTTAATTGTGTGTCTCTTGAAAGGAGAGGGATTGTGTCACCTCAATAGCTTATGCTTTAAGTTAGACTTTGATAAGCAACATGAGAACTTATAAATTTGTTCCTCTTTTTCTATAATAATAATAAAAATAAAAAACACAACAGAAAAACAAATTTATCCATCCATTGTTGGAGACCACCTTATCATTTTCTGAACCATTCTTATCCACCAATAAAATGATGTAGATTCACAATTTGTTTATGGAGTTGAATGATTGGCTTCATTTAATATGTTTAGTATTAACATTATTAGTATTAATGTCAGCTTGGTGACTATGTAACTAAATTTTTGTATATTTGATTAAGGGATTTCTTAGAGAACGCATATTTGTGACAAAATCTTTTTACTGAATAACAGAAGGATGCCAAGAATTGGTGAGTGGTACCTATACTCTCCAGAGATTTTCCTGGGATCATGTTATGTTTGATTTCTTGCCCACGTGCTGGACTGTGGAATTAGCATTTTGAAAACAGGTTGGTGTTTCTCAGGTAGGATACTGACAAAATTGCCAGATGAGAGGCAGCCTCATTGATCCCTGTTAACATAAAGTACTATGTTGAATTTGTTTATATCCTTCCTTGACTATGAGTGAGAGCTGAAGATATATAAAAAAAAATGCACACTCATGATCACCATGTAAAAATGTAATTTTCCCCCTGAAAGCTATTCAGAACCTGTTTTATTTATGTTTGTCATCATGACAATTAGAATGTAAGCTATTTTCTTTCAAGTCTGCAAGACTCAAGGCAATGACATGCCAGAAATCGGTATGTAATAGATAGTTGTTGTCATCAATAATCCTCAGAGAAACACAGCTTTAAGAGCCACACAAATCTGGCTCTCTCACTGCCCATAGGGCCCCCCCGCCCATGTGTCTGTGGCTTTTCCTTCTAGGATTTTATTTGTGCTTTGTCTTTCTCTGAAGTCATGAGAAATGATTATTCCTCTAATCTGAAACTATTCTCCTCTACGATTTATATCATCACAGTGACTTTTATACTCGTTTGTAGAAAAGTTTGGCTATTAATTTTATTAGGAGACACAAAGATACAACTCTTTGATTTTAATACCTTTTAAGCAAAAGTAACATTACTTAAAAATCCTCAAGTTATTATGTGTGACTTGAAGTAAATGAGTTCTTGGCATTGAATTCACAACAATTCTATGAGAGAGACAAAGGGTAAATCGAATGTCATCAGGGTGTGCATTGACCAAAAGTCATATATCAGAATGGAGTCTAGTACCATGATCTCTTTGATTATAAATTTTGTGGTCTTTACTACACCACAGTATCTTGCAAAAGATTTTAGCAAGCCTCTAGATTATATTTCTTTATAATTTATAGGAAAGAGTGAGGAGCACATTTCTAGATTACCTATTTATATTCTTAGCTTTTCTGCTTTTCAAATAATGAAGAAATAGAATTTAGTAACTCTCATTTTCTAAACCTATTTCTAAGAAAAAAAACACTTTGTCAACAAGAAAAATTGATATCTATGACTCAGATATAATGTTCTGTAAGTGCAGTCTAGATTGTGGGTAAGAAACATACAATGAAATATTTGTATTTTATTCCCAATCCCTAAACTTCAAGCATGGAAGAGAGCTGACAGGAAACAGTGGGAGAAAGGTACATTTGGGTGAATTGTGGCTTTTAACACTAGTATCTAACCTATTTTTTTAAAGAAATAAATCTTATTTAAGTCAGATAACCTGACTGAACAGGAGCATGCAAAACATTCCCATGGAACATTTGTACTACATAAAAGTCTGTAAAGTGTCAGATTTAAAGTAATGAAGGAGGAGGCAGTTAGAGGCTGGTTAGGCAGATAGAGAAGGAAGGTCTCAGGGGAAGGTAAATGTTCACAGGAACACCTGCAGGAGAGCACCTACACTGCCTCTGCAGCTCACAGGAAGACATGTGCTTAAGAATTTTCCCTTGTGCCAGGTTGTTGCTCAGAAGGGACTGTTCCAACTTAGGCCCAGGCACAATTAATCAACCTAAATGTCCTTAACTTGATACAACTCATTATAATGTCATTAACATGACATTAGTATTGTGGTTTTTAGCCCCCCAACTCCCTGCCTCCCTGCCTCCCTGCCTCCCTGCCATGCCATGGGTTTGCTAAAGCACTCATGGGTAATAAGCAAGATAGAGTTACTCTGGCCAACCCCAAGCATGTGCAGGTGCAACACCCTTCTCCTATTTTGGGCAGAACCCAAGGAAGACTTCCTTGCTCTTGCCATGTGAAAGAACTAGAACTCAGCCCCATTTCTGGCAACCTGCTTTCTCGTCCCCTCGTTGCTGAGAGCTCTCCTTTTGCTTAATAAATCCTACTCTACTCACTCTTCAGTGTCCGTGTGCCTTATTCTTCTTGGTCATGGAACAAGAACTCAGACCTAGCTGAACTAGGAACTAAGCAGACTGCAACAGTAATTCATAGTCTCATACAAATGCCTTGGGGTTTTTTTTTTTTTTTCCCCTAAGAAGGCAAAAGTAGCTAGCATCACTGATAATAGAGAGCAATATTATGGGCTTTCAGCTACCTTCCATATGTAGCAAAATTCCAGGGCTAGCTAAAGTCAGAAGAGCACAACATTTGCAAGCATCTTCCAATATATAAAACATTAACATCAGCCTTATTTCTTAAGAAAATAATACAATGGGAATGGTCCTAGAAAATAATAGCAGAGAGACAAAAGGGTGACATAGAGGCAAATATGAACACAGAGATGACAGAAATAAGGAAGAAAGTGAAGCAGAAAAATAATGAATATCCGAATAAGGATAGTAGAGAATTGTTATCAACTAGAAAAAAAGAATAAATGTTTTTTGGTTTGGTATAAAGAAGAAATTTCAAAAATTCAGAATATGAAGAAAACATAGATAAATCAAGAGATGAAAGAATGAAGAAGGTAGGAGAGACAGAGAAGAGAGAAACAAGGAGAGAAAGAGATGAGAAAAAAGTGGAAAGAGAGGGAGGCAGGGGCACAGAGAAAGGTGGAAGTAGAGAACAATGATGCAATAAATCAGAATTGCTCACCAAGTTTTAGGCAAAATTAATGAAAAGTACCCATAATTAGAAATAGCAGGGTACATATAACTGCAAGGTAAAAAATAACAATATAGTAGCCTATAATTCTGAAAAGATGAAAATAGTTTATACTTCCGTTATGCTTTCTGGAGTGGAAAAGAGTTAAAGGTAGAGTTAGCTCTCTGGGAAATGCCATTTTCTGCAGGGACATATTATCAATGAGACAGGATTTTCCATTGGGATGAAAACTACTCTTTAAGAAATTAATCAAAATCCAGAACTCAAGTAGGAAATTTCACAGTAGTAAAGAAGTAAACTATAATGCCTGTTATGATTATGATTTAAAAATAAAATATAGAAGTAAAAAATAATTTTTGGAATGTAAGTGTAGGTTTAAATTGTATAATATTGACTGAGTGCTGTGGCTCATGCCTGTAATCCTAACACTTTGGGAGGCAAAGGCAGGAGGATCATTTGGGCCCAGGAATTTGAGACCAGTCTAGGCAGCATAGTGAGACATTTTCTCTACTAAAAATAAGCAAAATTAGTTGGGCATGGTGGTGCATGCCTATAATCCCAGCTACTTAGGAAGCTGAGATGAGAGGATTGCTTGAGCTTGGAAAGTTGATGCTGCAGTGAGCCAAGATCATGCCACCACACTCCAGCGTGAGCAACAAAACAAGATCCTGCCTCAAAAATAAATATATAAATAAAAAATAAATGTATAATTTTAAACACATTTTATTTAGAGCGGGTATACACATTTTACATTTCAAAGAGTGGAGTTGGAAAGACTGAAGGTTATTTTTGAACTAAAATTGAATTTTTTCTTCCTTCAAAAATAGAAAAATAAGAATAATTAGCTTTTTTATTTCTTGGCACTTGTAGACAATTTAGACTTCAGTAAAAATTTTATTAAACTGAAACAATCAAAAAGAATGAACGGGATTCAAGAAGAACAAATAACTACAATAGAGAAAAGTAAATAAATATATAAGCCATTAGAGAACTAGACAATAGCAAATACTAGCAATGAAGTATACAATATCAAGTATGACTGTGAGTTTAAATGGGCTAAGTTCCCCAATTAGAAGACACAAATTCTAAAATGTGATTTAGAAAATCTATCAGTAAAAAATAGAACTCAAGTGGTAAGATAGCCAATAAATAAAATAATAAAGAAAGCAGATGTAAACATATTTTTTAGACAAAATAGAATTGAATTAGAAAGCATTTCATAGAGTGAATGTAGTACTTTACGTTTATAAAGGGAAACGTGATGAGGATCATGAAATAAGATCTCTGTATTAAAAATCCATAAAATGCCTGCATTTATTTATTTACTTTAACCTTTCTTAAAAGTAGATCTCTTGGAGTAGATTTTTATTGAAATATGTTCCTTTTTAGTATTCTGTAATTAAAATTCATCTTAATAGATGATACAGTTTGGATGTTTGTCCCCTCCAAATCTCATGTTGAAATCTGATCCCCAGTGTTGGAGGTGAGGCCTGGTGGGAGGTGCTTGGGTCATGGAGAATGATCTCTCATGAATGACTTGGTGCCCTCCCCATGGCAATGAGTGAGTCTTCACACTCTTAGTTAACGCGAGAGCTGCTGGTTTAAAAGAGGCTGGCATCTCTCTTGCTTCCTTCGCTCTTGCTTCCTCTCTTGCCATGTGACATGCCTGCTCTCTTTCATTTTCTAGCACGAGTGAAAGGTTCCTGCGGTACTGACCAGGAGCAGATGCTGGTGCCATGCTTCTTGTATAACCTGCAGAACTGTGAGCTAAGTAAATCTCTTTTCTTTACAAATTACTCAGCCTCAAGTATTCCTTTCTAGCAACACAAAATGGTCTAATATAACAGATTAACATTTTTAAAATAACCAGATCATAATTTTTAATAATTAGCTTTAACGTTCAGGAAGTGTTTATCATTCCCAGAACTGTTCTCTCTCGGTTCTCTTTTGTTATGTACATTCTCACCAACTAGCCGAATTTTCTTCCACAGTTTTACTGAGGGACGTTTAAATCTTTTCTTGGGTATACCCTTCCTACATTGTAATACTGAGCCCCGTGTATCCTTAATTGCAGAGAAGGCTCTGTTTTGTATTCATTTGTTTTACACTAATTTTTTTTCTTCCAATCTCATCATTTCTAGAGGGAAGCAAAAGTTCAATTCAGGAAATTTTATGGCTGTGTCATAATGTCAGTGTAATGATTATTCTGCAAACATGCAAATAAACTAACAAAAAGACTTAGTACTCAATAGGGCATTGAAATTCTCCTTTACAGCACAGCAGCAAGTGATACAACTTGAGTTTCATTCCATGGAACTGCAAAGTAGCTACTTCCAAAAAGCTGAATTTCAGCGCTAAAAGATGGGGTTGTCAGGGTACTTAGAATAGGGGACCCTCTTGGCGCTTTGCTCCTACATCATTAGGCGTTAAGAGTCTTCACTCAACTGGAATTTTTTCAAATACACAATTTGAAGTCATATAATTATATACAGCTTAAGACACATCTGAGATTTATTGAAAGTACAAGAGGAGATGATAGGTCTCTAAGAAACATTAGGCCCTGAGAAGAAGTCTTTATAATTAGAGATGGATCTGATATTATGATGATTTTTTAATTTCATTGACAGAGTATATTACTCTGGCTTGCATGTTCTGTCACCGAGTTTGTTGGGTTTATTTCTCTAGTGCTGAATATGGAAATATATCCTGTAAGAAATATTTTTTCTTTGAAAGAAAAGCTATTAATTCACACTGAAACTTCAGGATAAATGCATAGTAGAAGAATAATGGGAAAACAAACAAATATGTGAAAAGGAAAGAGTAGCCTAGCAGAATAATGGAAGCTATTGGAGGGTGGATTTTTAATAATTACCATGCAAGAGAAAAATATTAAAAGGTGGTTTCTGATCTCTACACTTTGTTGACAGAACATAAACAGAGAGTCTGTAGAGAGAACCAATTAATTTCCTTTTCTCTAATGATACAGACCTGCTTGGGAAATAGGGCATGAGGATTGGTACAGCATGTTGCAATTGTTGTTACCTTCAGATGAATTCTCACTGTACATGTGCCAGATTCTGGTTTAGCAACTGACACATATAAATTAGCCCTGTAGTATTCATTATAACTAAAATTCTAACATAATAATATAAGGAAGTATCTAAAACAGAGGTTCCCATAATTCCTTGGTTTATGGTGCATGTAATTTTTCAAAATTATTCCTAAGCCAAAATAAATTTCCAGCAATTCTTTTTATTAAGTAGTTAAGTACAAAAAGTTAATAGTAGAAGTCGTGGATATCCAAAGGTACTGTTGTGTTTTCCTAGAAAATTAAAAATATCCCATTGTGCCTTTTGAATACATTGCTGCACACCAGGATGGCAGTGTGGAAACCACAGGACTAAAGTTATTTTGCTTGTGAATCTTGGTTACAATTGGTTTATAAATAAATCAGGCAAAGTGAGACTCCTTCTCAAGAAAAAGAAAAAAATAATAATAATTCAAACTTAACTGTGATCTATGCCAATGTTTGTCAACATCATAACACACAATGAAAGCAGGTAGGTTGTGCCATATTCTAATGCCATCATTGCCAAAGCAATGCTAATGTTTATGTCTATAGGTACTGCATGTATTTATCACTATGACCAAGTGTTACAAAGCACTAGAGAGGGAGAGCATGGGTGAATACAGATATTTCACATGCTAGCAAGAATATTGTTGAAAGTTACTGAACTTTAAAGATTTGAAATAATAAATGAGTGTCACGGAAGACATTGAGACATACAGATGACTAGAGAAATCGAGGTGTAGATAAATAGACTGGTGGAATATACTCTATTTTGCATGGTAAAGTAAATAAAGAAATGTCGGTAGGTAGATTTGTGTGAGAGTGTTTTGTCAAGTCCTAATCCTGTGCCTTTTGTAAGTGTGTGATCTTGGACAGATTATTCAAGTTAGCTGTATCTCAATTACCTCATTTTTATTATCATCATGGGAACAAGAATATACTTACATTTTAGGAATATTACAAAGATTATATTAGTAAATATATGTAAAGAATGTAAACTTGTGTCTATTAACTAGTATCTGCTGTATAAGCATTAGCAATTACCATTATTGTTTTATTGTTAGTGTTTAATTATTATTAAAAAATCAAAAGTACCACATATAAAATACCAAAGCAATAGAAGTAAATATATGCATTTACTGTAATTAGAAAAAATAAATCAAAAATAATTTTATTAAATTATAGTTACTGCATTTTCATTTTAAAGCATCTCCCATATGTTAGTTGCATCTTGACAATGTATATAACATGTGTCTCTCATAGTATGTTAGTATGTTGTTTGGCCCCAAGTGATTTTTTTGCCTTAATAAAAAGAATGTTGAATGTTAGATTTTGTATTTAATTCATTGAAAATCTATAGTAAATTAATTTCTAATGTTTTCAATCACTTTTCTGAAAGTTTGTACTTGTTTTTCAAAATAAGTAAAATAAGAGATTATGAAATAATTAGCAGAATATGAATATTGATTAAACTCTTTTGATAACCAGTAAAATTTTGGTAAGCAGAATAATCAGAAAATAAAGTTTTCTGATATTAGTAATATTGGTCGACTTTTTTGGAATATCTACTTTGTGCTAGAAACTTGAAGTGCTTTATGTGTATCAACTCAGTTTATTTTATTGATACATAATATTTTACATATTTATGGTGTACATGTGAGTGTTTGTTACCTGCATAGAATGTGTAATGATCAAGTCAAGCTATATAGGGTATCCATCACCTTGAGTATTTAGCATCACTATATGTTGGGACCATTTTAACTTTTCTCTTGTACTTACTTTGAAATATACAATACATTGTTGCTAACTATATTCATCCTACTCTGCTATCGAATATTAGAACTTTTTTCTTCTATGTATCTATGTTTGTATCCATTAACCAACCTTTCTTCATCCCACTCACATACCCTTACCAGCCTCTGGTATCTAACATTCTACTCTCCACTTGTTTGCCAACTCAATCTTCACAGAACTTTATTTGAGTATTGTTATTGCCCCATTTACAGATGAGGAAAGAGATATTTAGATTTAGTGATAGGGTTGAGATTTGTACCCAGATGGTCTAGAATTTTGGTTTTTATTTCCCTTAACCACCATCTTATAATAGAAAGATAATCACCATATAAAAACAAGCACTGCTGTCTACAGATCAAAATGAAAATCTGAAACACAAAGTCTTTCTCTTTCTGCAGTACTATATTGAACCTGACTTTGTCTTAGTAATTGTTAAGGTTTTACACTGAAAAGAGTTTACTTTCTTTAAATTTGTCTTTTCTAAAATTCAATGTAAAATACAGTTTTCTTATTCTGTCTGCTAACATTGTAGTAAACTAGCTCAGTATATGGACTTCAAAATATTCTTAATAAAATTGTTTTGGATAAATAATACAACAATTTTGGAAGAATATAGAAAGTTTTTTAAACAACATATTGAGAAGGAATCTATGTGCAACAAACTGCACATGTTTAAAGTGACAAATTTTTTGTCTTTTGACAAATTTATATACTCATAAACCATCACCACATTCATGGTAATGTGTATATCTATCATTTCCTCCCAAATTCTCCTGACTTCAAACCTATCACATTGAAATATGATGTTAGCCCTGGGCTTGTGATGTATGGCCTTTATTATGTTATGATACATTCATTCTATAAACGTAGTTTGTTGAGCATTTTTATTGAGAAAGGGTGTTAAATTGTGTCAATTTTTAGTCTGTATCTATTAAAATGATCATATGCTTTTTATCTTTCATATGTTGAACCATCCTTGCATTCCAGGAATAAATCCCATTTGATCGTGGAGTAAGATCCTTCTAATGTGCTCTTAAATTCAGTTTGGTTGTATATTTTGTTGAAATTTTCTACATCTATGTTCAGCAGGATATTGTCTTTTAATGTTCTTTTCTTAGAGCATCTTTGTCAGGCATTGGTATCAGGGTATTGCTGGTCTCATAAAATAAATTTGGAAATGTTCTCCCCAGTTCAATATTTTTTGAAAAAGTTTGAGAAGAATTGTCCTTAATTCCTCTTCTAATATTTTGTAGAATTCACCAGTGAAGCCATCTGGTCCTTTCATTGTTGGGAGATATTTTATTTGATTCAATCTCCTAACTTATTATTTGTCTGCTGAGATTTTCTATATCTTCATAAGTCAGTTTTGGTAAGTTGTATTTTTCTAAGAAGTTATCCATTTCTTCTAGGTTATGCACTTTGTTACCATATAATTGAAAATGGTATTTCTGTAGTATCAGTTATAATTTATTATCTTTCATTTATAATTTTATTATTTGAGTATTCTCTCATTTTCTTTGACTAGCTAAAGTTTTATCTATTTTGTTTATGCTCTTTTTTAAAAAAAAGAATCTTAGTTTCTTGGATCTATTGTTTTTCTAGTCTATTTCTTTGATTTATTCTCTACTTTTTTGTTTCTTTCATTCAGCTAACTTTGGGATTAGTTTGTTTTACTTTTCTAGTTACTTGAGGCATAAGGTTAGATTATTTATTAAAGATCTCTTTTTATGTAGGTGTGTATTGCTATAAACTTCCTTCTGAGTGCTTTTGCTACATTTATAAATTTTGGTATGATAGTTTTCATTTTCATTTCTCTAATTTTCTTTTTCAGTTCCCTTTTGATTTCTTCTTGGACTCATTGGGAGTTTAGGATTGTTTGTTTAATTTTCATGTATTTTTTAGTTTTCCAATTTTCCTCCTGCTATTGATTTATAGTTTCATAACATTGTGGCTGGAAAACATAACTGATATGATTTCAATCTTCTTAAATGTAGACTTGTTTTGTGGCATAACATGTGAGGTATCATGAATAATATTCTGTGTGTTCTTGAGAAGAATGCTTGTCTTGCTGCTGTTGGGTGGAATGTTCTGTATAGGTCAGTCAGGTCCATTTGGTCTATAGAGTTGTTTAAGTTTGATGTTTCCTTACCAATTTTCTATTTGGATGTTTTATCCATTAATGAAAGTGAAATATTGCAGTCTTCTGCTGTTATTGTATTTCTGCTTATAGATTCTGTTTTTCAATACCTTTATTAAGTGTATATTTTTCAAATATTTTCTCTAAGTGTGTGACTGGTCTTTTCCTTTTCTCAATAATATCTTTCAATGGACAAAATTTTTAAATTTTGATTAAGTTTAATGAATAATTTTGTTTATTTCTGAATCTTGCTTGTGATGTTATATCTAAGAAATATTTGTCTAACCAAGTTTGTGAAAGAATTATCATATGTTTTATGTAGAATTTTAAAATTACAGTTTTTAACTTTTGGTGCACTATACATTTTGAGTGAATTTTGTCTATGGTGTGAGATATGTATGAAAGTGCTTTAATTTTTGCCAATAGAAATTCAATAGTTTCAGAAACATCTGTTAAAACTCCATCTTTTCTTCACTGATGTGCTTTTATATTTTTGTAAAAAAAGTAACCTGTTGATATATGGTAATTTTGGCCTCAAAGATGAATTAAGGAATATTTTCTCCTCTTCAATTTACTGGAAAGTTTGAGTAGAATAAGTTTAATTTTTTCTTAAATATTTGGTAGAATATCCCTTGGATTCCATCTACCACTAGGGTTTTCTTTGTGAGGAAGTTTGCAACTATGAATTCAATGCCTTCAACAGTCAAAAATCTATTGTTGATTTCCCTTTTGTAGCTTCTTATTTACCTCCCTCCATTTTAAAGGAATATTATACACACACCCAGGTTTGCTCACACATTCCATATTTGGATCTATATATGTATTTATTTAGAAATTAACCTTAAGCCAGGCATGGTGGTGTGTCCTTGTAATCCCAACTACTTGGGAGGCGGGGTCAGGAGGATCCCTTGAGCTCAAGAATTCAAGACCGGTGATAGCAGCAGTAAGCACTCCGGCGGTTAGGTGCAGATGCCTGGTGAAACCCCATTTTCAACCCTGAAAGCCAAGCTGTGAGTCAAATCCATGGACCAGATTGAGAACCTCTCTTCCTGTTCAGCATCCTTTCTTCTGATTAATCCTTACCCTTCACCTGTTTTACATATACCTACTTTTCCCTAACTGGTTTTTTACACTACCCTGCCCACCTTTGACTGGAGTCTTTGTTTTAGCTTTTCTGCATACTCACAAACCAGTCACTGTGCACTCCCTCATTCTGAGCCCACAAAAGCCCCAAGCCTTGCCATACTGGAGGAGAAACCACCCAACTTTGGGTGGGGAATCACCCTCGCATCCCCTCTCCACTGAGAACTGTTCTGTCACTTAATAAAATTCTTCTCCACCCTCCTCCCACTTCAATTGTCAGTGCTACCTCATTCTTCATGGATGTGAGACAAGAATCTAGGACCTGCTGAGCAGCATGGGCCAAAGGAGCTGTAAGCTCTAAAGTTGTAAGGTCTAAAGTGATTGATCCACTCCAGCATTCCAATCTCTCTAAGCCTTTGAATCCCTTCTTCTACATTAAATGATCAGGCATTTCCAGCTCGCTCACGGTGGGCCATCTTTTGATCCATATTTCAGCTAAGCAAATAAATGACAAGAACCTTTTTTAACTCCCCAAGCTGCAATACTAAATGCAGGATCCCTGCTTAGTGGGCACATATCAATAAATTCGGCCTGGTCCAACTTTATGTTCCTTCCACCATTATCCCACACCCTTAATATCCATTCCCATGCCTGTTCTCCAGATTTCTGCTCATATAAATGAGAAAACTCAAGCAGTTCTTTTGGAGTGTAGTGCACCTCCTCATGGGTCATATTCTGAATCTCACCTCTGGGGACCTGCTGAGACTTTCATTATAGGTCTAGAAGCAAACAGGGGTGTTGGGGGTAGGTCCTGAGGAGAATCAGCATTGTCTTGATTGACAACTGCCTCAGGGGAAGCCATCACTGTTGCCTCAGGTAGTGCATAGTTAATCTCCTCAGACAAAGGTGGAAAGGCTGAAGGCAGTGTGGGTCGGGGAGTGGGTGTTGCTACCACTGGAGGTAGGGAGGCTGTTTCTTCTGGTAAAAAAAGACTCCTAAGAGTTTACAAGCTCAGTATCTCCAGCTTCATCAGGGCCCTCTCACGTGTCCTTATTCCAAATTGCAGCCTCCTATTCTTTTCCAATTAATACCCTTACTTTAACAGTAGACACTTGGTGAGACTGAGTGTGTACCTTTTGTTGCAGGTCAGCCACTTGCATGAGAAGAGCTTGTGCCTGATTTTCTGTGATTTCAGCCCTTTGTCTACAGGAGATAAGACTCTCGCTTGGCTATCTTAGAAGACTTGAGGCTCAGTATGTGCTTCTGGAGCTAGGAGTTAGAATCCCTGAGCTCATCCTTTTTCTTTTGTCGCTTTGTCCAGCAAACTTATGAGCAACTAAACAACTTCATTATGTTCCTTGATTCTCCACATATGGCCAAAAGTAATATGTATAGAGTCACTAAACTCCTTGCCTCTCATTAGCAGTGAATCAGGAGTGTCAAATGCATTTATTTTTCATAACTCTCTAAATAGTTTATGCCATGGACTGTTAATGTTCTCCATACTAGAGTCCTTAGCATTTTTGGATCTAATCATGTTAAACACCAAACTCCAGAAAACCTACAACCAACTAAAGAAATCCATCCTTAAAATTCTATTCTTCTAAAACCACTACTAGTACCAAAATCTGCATTAGTCAAGGTCCTCTAGAGGGACAGGACTAATAGGATAGATACATATATATATAAGGGAGTTTATTAAGGAGTCTTCACTCACATGATCGTAAGGTAAAGTCCCACAATAGGCTCTCTTCAAGCTGAAGAGCAAAGAAGTCAGTCCAAGTCCCAAAACCTCAAAAGTAGGGAACCCGAAACTACAGCCCTCAGTCTGTGGCTCATGGCCCAAAAGCCCGTGGCAAATCACTGGTGTTAAGTCTGAGAGTCTAGAAATGGAAGAACTTGGAGTCTGGTGTTCAAGGGTAGGAAGCATCCAGCACAGGAGAAAGCTGAAGGCCAGAAGACTCAGCAAGTCTGCTCTTCCACTTTCCTGCCATGCTGGCATCTGATTAGATGGTGCCCAACCAGATTGAGAGTGGGTCTGCCTCTCCCAGTCCCTCTGACTCAAATGTTAATCTCCTTTGGCAACACCCTTACAGACACACCCAGGAGCAGTATTTTGCATCCTTCAGTCCAATCAAGTTGACACTCAATATTAACCATCACAGAACTCCAAGAGTTAAAAGTGAATAGATCTGTCTCAAAATCTGTTTTTGTCTTCCAGCTGTTTCTTCTTACTAAACCGTAGAAACTGCATTTTTTTCCTAGCCATGCTTCTTGAAGAGCTCCACCCGGAGGCCAGAAATCAATTAAGAGATTGGCAAATGAAAAATCTTATAACT
This sequence comes from Symphalangus syndactylus, assembly GCF_028878055.3. Lineage (NCBI taxonomy): Eukaryota > Metazoa > Chordata > Mammalia > Primates > Hylobatidae > Symphalangus > Symphalangus syndactylus. The sequence goes on along the minus strand of NC_072426.2, from coordinate 152,444,288 downwards.
ACTGGATCTTTTTCTGTATGTCTGTGTAATTATATATGTGTAGTTTGTATCATGTTTATATTGTTAAAAAGCTCTAATTAATTGGCTTAAAGAAAACATAAGCACTCAGATCAAATATTTTTAAAGGAAAAATAAAAGCTGTAATGCCTTTTAGTTCATGTGACTTTAATCTTCAAGAAATAAAAGCAGCTTTCAAGGTTATTGGCAAAATAAAAATGTCTTCAAAATGTAAACATGTGGTCTAAATTACATGGTCAGATATTGGGTCTCCTAAATGCTTTAAGGTTATAAGCCGCTTCTTTGGCTTTTGAAAATTGTTGGACTTGCCTGTTTTACAGTTTGATAAGGCATGGAGTCATGTGGAGTTAACCATGCCCCTAACTATGCTGAAAAGAGTCAGACCTTATCTGCACCTAGTACATAATTAAAATAACTTGCCAAGTTTTACACCAAAATTAAAAATTACTAAGAGTTACCATTATAACATGTTATTGAGACTACTGAAGATAGATTTACATGCAAAGTGTGTAGAATGTGTTTTTAGTAAAAGATTATAAGAAGGCATGGGAATGTAAATTTTTGCCTCATTTAGAGGGTTAAAGGATTGTTTCAAATTAGATAAAGCTAAAGATTTGAATAAGTTATGGACGGTTTGTAAAATTCATCTTGTAAAAGAAATTCTTTGTATGAACATATTGACTAAACTCGAGATGGTATTATTCGGTTTTTCTGTAAATTGAACATTGGAATCAAAGAACAACAAGGTTTTCTTAAGACACTGATCTATACTTTAACAAAAATTTGTGAAGGGTTATAAAAGGTTTATAAGAATCTCCCCTAATGGTCAAACTGTTTAGGCATAATATAAAGTTTTAAACCTTTAACATATTTGATGGGCTTCCAAGAATCAAATTTCAGCTTCAAATTTGTCTTTTCTAATCCCTAAGTTTTGGACACTACAGAGGGCTCCTGGAGCATCCAAAAGAGAGGTAAACAGGATTATTTGACATATTTAGTTACATGAGATTTCTAAAACTGTAATGTCTGAGTGTATCCTATCATTCATAATTAAGGTTATTAGGTTAAGGTATTGTAAACCACATAAATAACCAAATTTCCTTGTCAGTCATGTTTTTGACTGTGACTACCTGAAGACAATTTTGTCATTCACAGACAATGGTTATCTTGTTTTAATCCTCTTCAAAAGGTGGTTTATAATCAGCTATAGGACCTTGACAGGTGCTCTCAAATGCAGGTTTCTTATTAGAGATTATGACATTCGAATAGAGGAAAAACAGGACTGATGGAGAACTGAAATATTCATTAATATCAAGCAGAGCAAGAGTTAACTAAATGGACTGAATTAACAGAAGACTAAAGAAATCTTTTTAACATTTTGCTTGAAACACTTTGTTTTTCAGAGTCATGGAAACTTTTATTTTGAGCTATTTACAGCTCTTAAGAATTGAATAAGGTATACTCTTGTGAACAAAATTTGGAGCATATTTGTTTCTCTTTGTCTGGTTTCCCCAAAACGTGGAAACTATTGGTGAATATTCTCAACTTATGACAATATAGTTATTTGCATAAGTGCAATAAGAATCCATTTTCTTTTGCAACAGCACACAATTGGAGAAACTGACAAGGCTTTGACTGGAATAACATGCTACCCTGTAAGGAATCAAGCTTGACTTGCAGAGTCGGTAAAAGCTCCTTGGGAAAACTGGCCTCATACCTTGTTTACACAGTTCCTATACAGGGTTCCTAACCTGTGGTAAGTAAAGAATGTAATTTTTTACAGGTTCAGGAGCCCCAAGTTATCTTGTGACCTCAAGAAGAGAGGAATTTGCCCAGTTCATAGGTATTTGAGACTAAAACCCATGGCTGGGCTCAGCTTTAAAAATTCTTACCTGACATTCCTTATGGAACAGATTTCCACCCGAGCCAACTTAAAAAGCCTATGTGAAAATATTTATTCTTGCTGCACTTTATGCAAATAATCAGGCCAAGTGTAAGACTAAAGTTTATTTTGCAAACAAATCAGTTCTATTATGATTTATTTTTAACAAAAATAGGAACTGGAGAGGGAAAATTATGTTTCAAAACTTATCATACATTTGTCATTAAATACTAGTATCATTAATTGTCTTTAAGTTCTTGTCTGCATTTTAGACTAACCCTGCTTATTCCTGTGAACCAACCAGTGATCTCTGGATGCAGCTCAGATGAAACAAAATGGATGGGTAATGGAAAATAAGACCAATGGAGCTAACCAAGCCATGACCCCTGCAGCCAAGTCTTAGCAGGTATAACTATAGCCTCCAGTTATCTGGGCATGTTGGCAGCCTTGGGATTTTTAAGCTGTCCTTCCCCCCTTGTTTCATTCTGATCCATGTCTTCTAATAACCCAGTTTGTCTTTTCTCGCATTTAGGCCATCAGACTCCAAAAGTTCATGCAAATGGGAGCCTCAGATGATGGCTCTCTTTTAACAGGGACCCTTAGACAGGCCTCCAAGGGAGATCTGACTGCTGTCTTCCTGAAACAGTGCCCCTGTCAGCAGGAAGCAGTGAAGATCAGTCATTGTCCCCATCCTAATGGCAGTTAGATGTACCTCTTCAGAGGGGAAAATGGATAGTGGCAGGAAATAGTCAAATGCCTAGGCAGATAGGGGAAGGTCCCTGGTGAAACCCCACCTTCAAGCCAAAGACAGTTTAAAGCCTGAAAGCCAAGCCAGAAGTCAAATCCATGGACCAGATTAGGAATATCACTTCCCATTTGTCACACTTTCCTCTGATTGATCCTCACCCTTCACCTATTTTACATATACCTAACCTTCCCTAATTGATTTTTTTATGCTGTCATGCCCACCTTTGAGTAGTGTCTTTGTTTTAGCTTTTTTGCATACTGACATACCAATCAGCATGCACTCCCCAATTCTCAGCCCATAAAAATCCTGGACCCAGCCACACTGGGGGAGAAACCATCTGACATCAGGTGGGGGATCACGCTGTCATCCCCTCTCCACTGAGAGCTGTTCTGTCACTCAGTAAAATTTTTCCCTGTCTTCCTCACCCTTCAATTGTCAGCATAACCTCATTCTTCTTGGATGCAGGACAAGAACAGCAGGGACCCGCTGAACAGCAGGGGCAAAAGGAGCTGTCTGCTGTAGCCCTGCCATCCTTTGCCAGTGCCAGGTGGCGTCCCCATGAGATGGGAAACAGAGGCAAGGCCAGGCCAGTCTGGGAGCCGCAGGCTGGAGTGGGGCAATTAGAAAAAATGAGCTGAAGCCCTACTGGCCACACGTTTCCTGCTGGCAAAGCAGGACCGAGAAAAATCCTGCATCACCAACATAGTGAAACTCCATCTCAAAAAATTAAAAATTAAAAAATAATTAACCTCAAGTATTCCAGTTTTTTTAAAGTTCTCTTTCATGTTATCATAATAAAGTCGATGCAAGTAAGGACGTATTTTTTTTTTATTTCCCTGAAATCTGAAAACTATTTAAATTTGTGTCTAATGACAGTACTTATTACCTAAAATTATTTATAACGTGAGGAAAGATACTGGTCTAGGGATCAGGATACTTTGTTACAATTCTCATGGCTACTGGCTAGATCACGTGACTTACAGCAGTCCACTCAGTGTCCCTGGGCATGATTATTCCAGAAGGTGAAACTATGTATTCAGCTCAATGATTTCTGGACTCTTTCCTTGCTCAAGCTTTCTACAGTATCCTGATTGTTTGACTGAAAGCATCTATTATTTTAGTTAAATAGGTCTGACTATTAAAGTGTGGAGACATATTACATACAAGGGAAAAAGGAATTTTATTGTATAATTATGACTGCACAGGGGAAAACACCTCCACTTTGAAAAAGATTTTCTCTTCATATAGGAAGTTAAGCTTAACCAATGCCTGACAATGTACTTTAGTGTGCTTAACTGGATCTTTAGCTGAATGTAAGAAATTTTTCTCTATTCAATTTATACCCCAGGGAAATGAGTGGAAAATGCAGATATAGTGTTTGTACGTATTGTAAAGTTTTTTTACCTGGAATTTTTTTTTTCCTCAGATGTTTTACTGCACTAATATTGGAAGCCAGAAAGCATGGAATGCTTAACTGAAAAGCTCACATGTAAATGTCTAGGTAACTAGTCCACAAACATGTACAATATATGTGCCCTTTTAATATTTTAAACAGTCCCAAGAGGCAATAAGGCTGTGACTGTGTTAGCATAAACTTAGGACATGATGATCTTACCAATAGTTTTAAAATAAAATAACTACATAGTTCTTTTGCTAACAAACAGAGAAGTAATCTTACTCAATTTTTTCAACACATACTAAACAGACAGATCACATATATATTCCCCAGATGTTTTTGATTATCTATATTTGAACACTTATGCATTTGAAATCATGTGGCAGAGCTTAGCTCATGCCGCTGTGTAATTTTCTGTTTGGCCAGGTATCCAGTTTGATTCTAAATGTTTCAGGAAGATAGAGAAAGTGTTATCAGGGCAAAGAGTGAAGTTATATATATATATGTGTGTGTGTGTGTGTATAAGTTATGTGTGTGTGTATGTATATATAAATTATACACAGTGTGTATATATATATATATATATATACACACACACATATATATATATATTCATTGTGTTGGGTGAAATATTTTATCTCTGGTAATCAAATTAGCTCAATCATTTGTACTACAAATAAAGCATTCTAATCTTAAGTAACATTATCTAGTTCCCAGTTGGTACTTCATAAGTAAAAATGATTTAGAGTCAGGTGACCTATTAGTGAATGACTATTTAACTCTGTAACCCTCCATAATTTATTTAATCATGATTTACTTCACTTTCTTCAATGAAAAAATTAATAATTCATTTTAAGAGGTTTGTAATTGGGTTGAATATGTTGAAGCATAAGTGCAAGACACTAATATACACCCTTCTCTTGCTTTCTACATTCTGACATACTCAAACATTCAATATCTATCTGTAATCCATTCTTTTAGATTTGATTGAGGATCTGTTGGAAACATGGTCACAGTTTCACAGTAAAGTGGGATAAAATGAGAGAGCTGTGGGAGCTCATGGAAGATGACCTATCTCTCCTTAGTGCTAACGTTGTCCTCTAAGACACAGCCCACCTTTTTGCTGAGCAAAAATTTCAACACTTATATACTAATATTTATATATTATTTAAAATACCTAGAGACAATTCCAAAAGTTTCAACTCTGAAAATTTATTCAGATATGGATCCTTTCCTAAAACACTAAAGCTTCTTCCAAGTTCATGACATTTTAACGAAGAAAAAAATGCTACATAGAGTTCTTTTCTTTTGAGATGAATTTTGAAATTCTGGATAAGCAAAGATTCATAGTTCAGTTTTGAAGTAATATTTGATAGCTATAAATGACACAGTTCTCTTCCCTTACAGACTTCAAAGCATTTTTTAAGAGTAGCCTGTGAATCCTTAGAACATTTTTTTCTGACAAGAAGTAAATGTTATTATCCGTATTTTCTCCCTGTGTAAAAAATATATATGAAACTGCTAGGCGCAGTGGCTCACACCTGCAATCCCAACACTTTGGGAGACCAGGATGGGCAGATCACCTGAGGTCAGGAGTTCCAGACTAGCCTGGCCAACATGGGAAAACCCTATCACCACTAAAAATACAAAAATTAGCCAGGTGTGGTGGCACACACCTGTAATCCTAGCTACTTGGGAGGCTGAGGTAGAAGAATCGCTTGAACCCCGGAGGCAGAGGTTGCAGTGAGCGGAGATTGTGCCATTGCATTCCAGTCTGGGTGCCAGAGTGAGATTTCTTCTCAAAAAAAAAAAAAAAAACAAGAAGCTATTCCAAAAGCATTTCACAGATAATAAAAATTGGGAATAAAATTAATGACTTATGATGCCCTCTTTTAAGTACTAAACTATGTTGCATTTTTCAGATTACACAGCTAATATCAATAAAAATATTTCAATACTTTTTGAAATTGTAAAGAAAATCAAAATTTTATAAAATTCCATACTTATTGTCTTATTGATTGTTCATTATAAAATTTTTTCCCTGCTGTTTGTAAAGCTCTTAGAAGTGATTTTTAATGACATTTCAGATGTAGAAATAAATATAGATTGTTTCAAGGTGTTGTTGAATAAATTAATAAATTGGTGGTAAGGACAAAAAACCTTGATTTTTTTCCATTATCTTAATGACTTTATTTATTTGTTGCTTTCAACAAATAAAGGTTTCAGCTTTATACATTTTTTTACACTCACTTGAAGTAGATAAAAAGGTTAAGTATGTTTTTTTCTTGGTAATGAAATGTAATTATGTTTATAACATGCTTAGTAAAAGAAAAAATGTATATTGAGCCATTTCTCACCAACTGACAGAACTCTAATTAGTGAGTACAATTTGTTATTTATTATGGCTTTCTTTTGAGTTAACTTTTAAAAATAATTTTGTCTTCCTTTAAATACTTTTGAAGAAATTATTAGATACCTATATATAATATTATTTTATATTAATTTTCACTTGTATATGTAAAACATATTTGTTTTGTTTAATTGCCCAATGTCATATAATTTTTCTCTTCCAAATGACATGTTATTTTTGAATCTTGTTATATGAACAAATATCTTACCTCAAAATAATCTTAATAATGAAATATCATTTATTTACAGTGAGATAGTCAGTAATATATTAGATCTCAATGACCGCTTAGAAAAAATACTTTGTTAGTGGTCCTGAATGCAAAATTTATTAATCATGCAGCTATTCTCATTTTTCAAGTATGTCATATTTCCATTATTCATTTCTGTGTTACTTTTGTGTACCAATTAAGAAGATACTACAGATCTTCTCATTTCAAAGTTCAAAGGGCATCAAAATGCAGTCAGTTTCAGCCTTGAATTAATCATTGCTATTTTTAATGCTTAAAGATCCTGTGTCAAATCCTATAACCTTGATCTTACAACCAGTGCAATATCATCTTTCCTTAAAGTACCACATGTTGTCAACTTGTAGTTTGCACATTTAAATAATATGCTAATCTAAAATATGCCTTCATTGAAATTATAAAGAAAACTGATTCCTTATCTGATCACTATTGAATGATAAAAAGGGACTGACAAGTTATTTAAAAAGAACACGACAGCATTTTTCATCAAAATTCGTTATTATTAAGATATCTCTAGATTTTGTAGTTAAAATATATGAGGGCCAATGTTTACATTTTCACTAATTGTAGACATTTGAACAAAAGTAATTTCCTATAATGTAGTTCCCCAAATATGAAAATGACAAAAAATGGAGCGTGTTGCAAGAAAAATAAAGTATTTTGCAAATTGACAAACTAAAGACAGTGACAACACCCTTGCATAGTTAGTAACATCATTCCAGCATTTTAATGTCTGCCCAATTGTTTTCTTTTTTATGTTGGATCTTTATGTTCATTAAGATTGTAATGGGGTGCAAGCCAGTAAGCAAGCCACACATGCAATCAACATCTAGAAAAAGGATACCTTTGAGGCAAGTACTAGATATAATGACATAAAAGATGCTATCCTGAGCCAAGATGTGTCACTTTCTAACTTCGATATGGATTTTCCTTTTGAGTATCAGTAGTCTTTATTTTCACGTTAACTTCAGGCTGAGTCATCTTTAAAAAGATTAAACACGGAAGTCTACCAATGTTTCCATGCTGGTCTTTCCACAACCATGAGAACACAATTATGTCCCTCCACTACCCCAACACACATACACACACACACACACACACACACACACACACACAGTCACATGGATATATCTCTGTCTCTAACTCGATGGCTACCTGTGTCTGTGTCTATGTCCACATATATATCTCTGTATATATAAACATTTCCATGCCAACACACAGACTCTTAAAATGTCAAAAGGAGTGTAGCTTATTTGATGCATTTTGTTTACCTGTTTTCTTATGCATGTCCAAGCAACTGAACAGGCTCAACTCTGTGAGGCCAAGTGGTTTGCAAAGAGATGTGGTACTCAATAGTTCACACAAATCATGATCCACAAATTCCTGTTACAAGATTGTTTTTTTGAAGCAGACTGGGATCCTGTGGTTGTCATAAACTTCCTGGGCTGGGCCAGCTGACCAGAAGGGAATTGCTTTTGAGAACAGCCTCTTAGTTGGGTGCACGGCAGAACTGCTGCAACATGCCAAATCTTCCCTCACAGGTTGCCTGACTGGCCTGAAAGGTATTTTTTGTCCAGCCCCAAAAGCATGGTGAGGAAGAAACCTAGAATAGCTGTGTGGCATTGCTAACAAAGAGGAAACTTTCCAGTACAGCCGAATGATTTCAGTGACCTTCTCAACACTATTTCCTATTTTGCTGTCAAGACACTCACTACATGGTATAAAGTATTGTTGGGATGTGACAGACTCATCATGTTCAATTTTCCTAAGAATTGAGAACCATAGGTGAGTGATAGACCTACTTTGTTTTATTAAACAATAATTTTATAAAATATAAACCATGCCTTTCTCTTTTAACAGAAATAGGATTCAATATATACATTTTTTTCTTTTTAGCCAAAATGGTGTTGGGTGTGAGATTCTAAAGCATGCTCCCTTTTTGAGATGCTGGATTTGCTAATCTGTCAAAGCAAGTAACTAATGTGCTGCTCAGACATCTGCAGAGTTTCTTCTTCATTATGTGGAACACTGAGCAATTGCACTGGGAAGACTCAGAAATGCCAGGGTCATTATCATCTGGAAAAAGCACAGGAAAAATGCTGACTGGCTTTGATGGTGAAGAGTTGGATTACAGGAAAACTCAGTAATGGGCAGACCCTATGCTTATATCCACTGGAAAAAGGGTCTGTCAATTCGAGCAAAATAATGGTGCAAGTTATGGGATGAAGAAATATGTTTTCCAATATTTACTGTGAAATTTTCATTTCATATTAAGAATTATTTTTAAATGTAGTACAATTTCAATCCTTTGCTCAGTAGCTCACTCCCTGAAAATATTCCGTTTTTATTGTGTTATTTCATTCACTTTGTTTTTACCTATTTATATAGAACTCTGATTTACTGCTAAGTTTGTAAAAATAACCTATTGCTCTAAGTTCAATGGAAATACCTATATTCAAAAGGTATAGAATAATATGTACACAACTATTTAAAAGTAAGTATAAAAACATTACTGTACATATTTTTTTAAAAAGAAAAATAAAGCGAAAATAATTGTTATAAACAAAAAAAAATCAGGATAAACTGAGCATTTTTTTTAGTATGGTTCTAAAAGAATGTACTTAAAATGAGTACAAAAAGCATATACAGATTAAATCTGTTACAAATCTCAAACTAAGCCTACTCACTAAATTAGACCTAGGCTCATAAAGATATTAACAAAAATTTGGATCAAAAGTAGAGAAATTAGAAAGGATAAAGTAACAATTCAAAATTACAGAGCTGGCCAAAAATGAAAAATTCATAGTAATTTTCTTTGTTCATTTGGTAATTACTATCCTATCTGTATTTATTCTTCTTCTCGTATATTTTTAGGACAGAGATTCATTGCTACTGACTCTGTATCTATTGCTATATTCTTATCCAATGTTAAGGTTCAGTGCTTCTGAGATTTCATATTTTTATTGATGCCTAATTAATTCAGATATATAAGTACTAACATAGTTTTGCAATGCAGTTGTTTTTTTGCTTGCTTGATTGAGAGAGAAAGAAAGAAGACTCAGATCACCACGGGCCTTGAAATCCCTCCACTCTAGACAAGGAGGATAATATACTTCTATCCCCTTGACCTGATACTTAAAATTCTATTTTTTTCATTTTTTATTGACTGTTAATTGTTCTTAAGTTTATAATATATGTGAATAGATTTCCATGGCACAGATTTGCATATTTTATAGAAAAAAATCTACTTTCTCTGTTAGAAGAGCTGGAGTTGACAGTGCTATTTTTGGTGGGAAGACAGAAAAATGATGCTTTGAGGAATTAACCCTTATTTGTCATGTATTAATGCTGGTATCATGGATGATCAATGCATGCCATGGCTTTGAATAAGATAAAATTATATCTGAACTTTTCCAGCCAAAGATCAATACATAGTTGAGGTATAAGTAGTATACCATCTCCTCATGCATCAAACGCACACAAACAGACTCGCAGCACAAAAATGGTTAGTGACATTTGTCTTTGCCTTGAAGGAATCAATAATTAATTGGGTTTGCAGCTTCATTAACCTCTTTTAGTACTTTAGGAAAGTACATGTAGTCTTTTGGAGGTTGATAAAATAAATCTGCGTAGGTGAAATACGCAAGCAAACAGAAAGACCCTGAAGTAGAATTACAACCCAAGTGCAATCCCATCCCCTTCTCTGCTTTATTTTGTTTCAGTGACTCTATGACCACGTAATGTATTATACGGTTTATTTATTTATTTTATTTATTGTCTCTCCTTTTAAACTAGAGTATGAGCTCCAGGAATGCAAGGGTTTTTGTTTGTTTTGTTTGATACTATATCTCTAGTGCTTATATCAGTTCCCGGCACACAAGAGAAGCTTAATATCAATTTATTGAACGTAGGAATAAACAAAATGCTTCATATGTGCTTTTCTTTCTACCTAGATAATGTAAGAAGTGCCATGCCTCTAATCAACTAATACTATGTGGTAATTAGGTCCATCAGTATTTAATTGTGTAAAATAGTGAGCTGCTGTTTGTGATATGAAGATGATGTGTAAACAGGAGACCCATTCTCCAGAAACTGTAATATAGTTTATCCAGAAACCACAGAATCACACGACAGGAAATGACGTTAGTGAACTGTGGATTGTAAGGAATAAATGAAGAAAAGGAATTCAGAAAGGATGGACAGACTCCTTAGGACTAGAATGCGAATTCCTACTAACTTGCTTTTTTGCTTGGCTTCTTTTGATCTTCAAAGGCATGTTGCTTGTGTGTTTACAGGACTTGACATTACCATGGGGAAATACTGAACACAGAGACAAATCCCATATGTTTCTTCTATTGATTCATTCTTGCAAGAAATGAGGTGGTGAGAACATCATTTCTAGCTCTGTCAACCGTCTCCCACTTTCCCTCTTGTTCTGTGAACCATTGCTTTATTGTCTCAATCCCCTACTTTCTCACTGACAAGCAACAGTGAATTTGTAAATAATTCTGATATAATTGTATGGAAACAGTCTACATGTACAAATAGCTAGAAACTCTCCCTTTTCTTTTTGGAAAGTTGTTTCTAAATTGGAATCCTTTCATTCAATTTAGCTTCTGGTAGGTGAAGTAGTGAAATTAAGTGGAGATAACAGCATTACCAAAATATAATTAGAAAAAGGACACGTGGGATCCCAGCTTTGGGGTCTGATGGTGAGTCATTGTAATGCGTTGGGAACACTGAAAAGAGGATAATCTAATAAAACTGAAGTTGTACTGAGCAACAGCTGTAGCGAGCTGCTATTCAATTAGATTTTGTCATTTTTTTCTATATTTCTTTCCATTTGCTAATGCCTTGTAAGGATTATGTGTGGCTAGGTGGTATTACACATTTTCTTTGTTCTTACAAAATGTTTTAAAATGAATAAAATGTTGGAAAATGCCAATTGTCAAGTTTGAGTTTAAATACTATCCCTTCATTTTATATTTGCTAACTAAGTCTATGCATTCAATCAATTTTCTGAGCAACCAAAACAGGCCAAGTACTGATTAGGTACTGAATTCTATTTGGATGGCAGGGGATAGAGAAAATAAAATAAAACATATGAAAATATGCTAGCATGAAAATAAAACAAAATGATGGGATTGAGAATTACTGAATACTACCCTAGATTTGGAGGTCATGTCAGAAAAAAAACATTCTGCTAGTGGAGGGAGGTGTTATATGTATGGCAAAACCTGAATGACAAGGATAAGCCAGTCTTCTGAAGATCCAGGAGATGCTTTCAAGACAGAGGACACTAAGGGAGACTGAGTTCATGCATATCGGCCAACAAAGGGAAAGCAGATGTGTTTAGTGTGTGGTGAGTTTGGCGGTCACAGGTGAAAGTGATAGGGAATTGTTGGAGTGGAGAGGCAAGGTCCAGATCATGGATAACATTGTAGTATGAAATATTTTTTATGTTCAAGTCTAGAGAGTTTGATTTCTTCTTTCTATAGGTCTATGACTGTGCAGAAACAGTTGAGATTCTTAAGATTTTGCTAACCTTTATAGCCTCTTCATCATAGTAAATTGGCTGATTAAGTAACACCTTAGATAAAGATTACTAGAGACCCTGACCCAGAGGGAACCCTTACATTTAATTTCTGATATATCTATGCCCTTAAGATCACAGAATAAAATACCTAAAACCAAACCAAAATAAATAGATAAATGGTAGGGTTAAATATCACAAGTTAGAGTAGGCTGCACAGGTCTTGACTGACAGCATTCCAAAAGATGATGCAATGAGGAGAGATGATTAGGAGACAGATAGGTACAAAAATGATAGATATTTGGATAGATAGATAGATAGATAGATAGATAGATAGATAGATAGACATACCACACTCATTAAGTTGGACATTGAGACATAAGATGTCTTCAGGACTGGTCTTTCTCTTGACTACCTTATCTTCATCTTTTTCTTGACTAAATTCTGAGCAGGCCAAAACTACTGTGGGGCTTAGAGAATCTTGTGCTCAGTAGGACAACTTATCTGACCTCTAAAAGAATGAGTAATATAAATATTTCAGTCCCAATTACTGTCTAGTTAAATTAAATAAAACCCTTTATAAAGCAGAATGCAATAAATAAAATGTTTTATAATCTGAATGTGACACAGTTTCTATAACTTTTTATTCTCTCTTAAAACACTTATTTCTCATTTTGTACATTGTCTTGACAAAAAGGACTATGAACTCTAAACATGACCGTTGGTTTTCCTAAAATTCTCAGTGTCCTGCTAGTAATCTAGGTCCAGTCTATCATTTTGAAAAAAGAATGATGTTAATTAAAATAAATCTGAAAAGCTTTAAGAAAATATAAAATCAAGCTAAAAGAACAATAGCAGTGGATGAAGAAAGATGGAAAGAATTATAGTAACCAGTTTGACCGTGGGATAAACAAAGGCTGCCTTATTGGTCAAGATAGTTTGCTTTCAACTCAGAGAACATCAAATTTTAGACTGCAATAAAATGAAATGATGACTGTAAAATATATTAATGTGGTAACTAGTGTCAAAAACTGATATTTATTAAGATTTTTAGCATTCATACCTTTACACACCTGGAGTGTAACGTGCATGCACATTGTAATGTGAACTTTAATTAATAAATTATGTAAAAGGTGATTGCAAAGCTTTTATGCTTAGCCATTTCCACACTGCTCAGTAATCGATAATACATTCTTAGAAGAATTTAAAGTCTTATTTCAAGTATTTTGTTTTTATTTGGTATATGAATATCATTCTGCATAAACTTGCATTTGAAGTTCATATTAAACTCTTCCTGTTGTTGTTTATAAATGTATGTTTCTTTAAGTGTAAATTTACATATAAATTGAAACAAAAATAAAACTTCTCGGAAATAGAAATCTCCTGCTATAACTCAATGTTTATCTTCCTGTATTATGTTTAAGCCAAGACAAATCGAAACAAGCAATTCTTTCTTAATAGTACATTATAAACCCTCCCCCAAAAATTCATGACAAAGGCTTAGCTAGTCTAAATTCATTTGTATTTGACCGAATGAAACTCATTTAGATTATGTCTATGATGCTCTTTTCAAATTATGAGATTCAACTTTGCAGTGTAACATGGGCATTTTCGGATATTAAACACATTTTGTAATTTAAATGTTGTTATTCTTGCCATCACTTAAACACAATGTCTAGGTTAAAACAAATAATTTTAGGTGAATTTTCTTTTCTTTTATTTGTACATTCTTACATGACAGTTTAAGTAACTTTAATTTTTTCTAATCATTCTGATTTACGAGTGAAGACATTTTCATTATGAGATACAATTATCTTTCAAACTGAAGTACATGCAATCCCAGACCCCTCTTCTGCTTTTGAAAAATGCATTTCAGTAAATTTGTTTGCATAATAATTTAACAGAAACTAGGAAAAGAAAAGAAAATTAGTGTGAGAGACATGATTAAGGATCCCTGAGAGATTTCTGCATGATTTTACACCAAGATTTATTCTAAATGGATGAATAACCAAGATTCCAGATTTGTAAATCACATTAAGCTATCTAGGTAATGCTTCAATTTCTGCCTCCAGGTGTAGTTGAAAGGTTTTTGGTTTGTTTTGTTTTGTTTTGCCAGAATGAACTGTGTTTGACTCCTAAGTTTTGACCTTTGATTTGTGTGATTAGGGCTGAATTATGTATTCCTTTTAAGCCTCAGTTTACTTATGAGTAAAAGTACAGGTGTTAACATAAAAGTTTTCACAGTTGTGAAAAACTGTAAGATTACCTGGGACAGATCTGTGAGCAAGAAAAGTTAATTTCTTTTTAATCCTTTTCTCTCCTTCCAGTCATTCCCAAAACAATTTCCTACCCTTAGACCCCAACATTAGGATAATAATGTGCCCATATATTAATGTTTCTCTCCTGAAGCCTAATTCTACTTCCATATTCCCATTTTCAAAATATTACACCACCATTGACCCAACCTAAATCAGAACTCCTTGATGGCATTTTGACTCCTCAGCCTCCCCTGAGCAACATTTATGAGGTTCCCATATTCTGTGAATGCTGCATTTTTCCTATCTTTCAAATCCCTCTCACCATCTTAGCTGTCCTTTGCCAAGTTTAGAATCTCTCTCTCTCTCTCATTTTTTTTTTTTTCTGTCTCACTTAGACATACTTGGCTGCTATATACCCAGTCTTAGGTGATGAATGGCTCCTCTGTCACCAAAGTGATTTTTTAAAGTATAGTATTGATTATCAAGTTAAAATCATCAAAGTTTTTATCACTCTGTTTTAAAATCTAAGCCATTTAGCATGACATGAAAATTTTTTTAATTTTCACATTAAAATTTAAAAATTTTAAATTTTTAAAAATTAAACTTGGCTTATCATTTTCACATTGTCTCATGCTATTTTTTTCATTTTAAAATAATGAAATGTAGTTGTCCAATGTCACAGTGTTTCTCATGGTGTCTGTCTCTTTAGGGGCACAGTGCTCTTCTTTATGAGGAATCCACCTTGACTTCCTCCAACCTCACTCATAACCCTGACAACTCCTCCTCACTTTCTCCTGTCCCTCAAGGTTGAGTCCAGGCGACAGTCGTCTCAAGAAGCAACTGAGCCACAGCCGCTCTCTTCACCCTTCCAAGTGTGTTTTAAATGCCATTTGTACAAGTAGCTCATTGCAATAATCATTCTTAATGTACTTTACTATCTTCATAGACATATACTTATTGATATACACTGTTTTAAATTCAACTTAGTATTATGAGAGCAAATAAAACTAAAAACAGTAGCTCTCATTAGATCTCATATTCTAGGTTTGGGGTGAGTGGTGATACAATATTGGTAGTGGCAGTTTTATACACAGCCTACCATTTATACTAAGATTCAGAATACCCTTCAAGATGGCAGGGAATTAAAGATGCATGCTTCTCATAGAAATAACACTGTGGTATGGTCTGAATGTATTACCCCCACCCGAGAATTCATATGTTGATACCTAATTACCAGGGTGATAATATTAGAAAACGGGGTCTTTGGGAGGTGATTAGGTCATGAGGGCAGAGCCTTCGAAAATGGAATTAGTGTTCTTACAAAGCGACGTCCTGGGGCAGTTTGTTTGCCCTCTTCCCTCCTACCATGTGAGGACACAGTAAGAAGGTGACATCTATGAGAAAGGAGCCTTCACCAGACACTGAATCTGCTGATGCGTTGATTTTGGACTTCCCAATCTCCAGAATTATAAGCAATACATGTCTATTGTTTAACAATTACTAGGGGCTGGGTGTGGTGGCTCCCTCCTGTAATCCCAGCACTTTAATAGGCCAAAGTGGGCTGATCACTTGAGGCCAGGAGGTTTGAGACCAACCTGGGTAACATGGCAAAACCCTGTCTCTACTAAAAATACAAAAATTAGCTGGGTGTGGTGGTGGGCACCTGTGATCCCAGCTACTTGGGAAGCTGAGGTGGGAGGATCACCTGAGGCTGGGTGGCAGAGGTTGCAGTGAGCTAAGATGGTACCACTACACTCCAGCCTGGGTGACAGAGTGAGACTCTGTCTCAAAAAAAAAAAAAAAGGAAAATTGCCTAGTATAAGGTTTTTTGATATAGCCACCAAAATGTACTAAGACATGCTGTACATTTTGTACATGAGATCTTACATATTTTCACATTTTTATGAAGATAAGTGATTTTTAAAAATATTATTTTAATCCAACTGTAATAATCCTTGAAGATTCTTTAATATCCCAATAAAGGAAAAAATCACTGACATCAATGTAATTTTTATTCTTGAGAAACATATGAAATAGAAGAAAACCTACAGATATTGCTATTAATTGAGTTCCTACATTCAGTCAATGCTGTACTTCCGGAAATCAGCATAATAACAACAAACTAACACTCACTTAACTCACTCTTCCCATCTCCCTTTCCTGATGTTCATCACAGATGCGCAAAAGTGTGCTACTTAATTAATAAATACCTCATAAATGCCTTTTTTATTAATGTGTCTTATAATTAAAATTTAAAATACTTATCTCACATTTATCTTTATGTACATGGAATGTCATAAAACTAATAACATTTAATATTTAAAAAAACATGTAAAAATTTGTTTTGTGCAATTTATATTTACTATAACGTATTCTTCATGCTTTATATCTGTGGAAACATTAATCTTGTTGGGTCAAACATAAACTTAGTATTTATCCCCAGAAGAATAAAGTGTGGAAACTACAGGGAAAATATGTATGTAGGCCTGTAATACCAGGACACCACACTTCAAATAAACAATGTGAGCAGTGAAGAGCCATCAAAATGAGTAGTTAGGAGTAGCAAAAATAACATTTGCGATGTAAGAATATTGGTCTGGACTTTCTGTTGAATAATGATTACCAGAAGGTTAATCTGGAAGTCAGACTTCCAGTAGGAGCTGGTTGTAAAATTCATGGGTGGAGGTAACAACAATTTGAATTAGAATAACAGTTGTAATTGAGGAGAATGATCGGGAAGATTGGCATGAGAGCCATTTCCATTCATTTGACATATCTTCATTAATCTTGGTAATTTACCGACATGTAACCTTTGGGAAGTTATTTAACCTTTCTATATATTATTTTTCTCATCTGTAAAAATATATAATAGTGACATTGACTTCATAGATTTCTTAATATTAATGAATGAATGCATATAGAATGGTTTAGGTGCAAATACATATAAGAGATGATGATGGTGATGATGATGATAAAGCATGAACAGTGTTTGCAAACACTAATTAGAAGTGAAATGTGAGAACCCCCCCATATTGCCTCCTCCCGCCACACACACACACACTCAGAGAGAGAGAGAGAGAGACCAGAAAAAGAAATTAAGGTAAAACGTCTTTGTTTTTAGGCAATTTGTGTTGCAAGTTATAAGAATTATTAAAAATAGAAGGAGGTAGTTGAAAATGGGTAAGTGGAGATAGAAAAATTGTTAGTGATTAGAGGTATAAATTTATATAGGAGAGAAATAGAGAAATTATAGGGAAAATAATCACTGCAATTTCATATCTGGAAAAGAGAAAATGAGCAATAATTGTATATTAAGACATTGTAATGGAAGGAAAAAATGAAGGAAGAAATGCCCTCAATGAAGATGGGAATGAAATAGAGGTCCCAGGATAGTAAAATAATATAAAGGCTAAACTAGTAAGAGTCACTTCATATCTAATGAAGGGATGTGCAAATTCTATGAAATTTTCCACATAATTATTGACATCAAAATGTCCCTAAATGTGTTATTTTGTACCATGTGTTTGTAGACTATGGATATTGGAAGTTACAGCTACTAGAGAACTATTACTAATATTAGCAAAGTTGGGGTTATAAAGATGATTTGCCAATCATGTTATTTAAGGTTACATATACTAAAAGTCAAGCTATCTGATTTTGTAAGTATTAAAACCCAAATTAATTTATTGGGTTTCACTTAAGTTAATGAGTGGGCATTGCCTCTAGCCAGTTTGCTTTCTGTATGTTCAGGTAATCCCCATTTAACAACTCCAGCAGAAAGACATTATCTTGCTTTTCTTATTCATTTATCAAACCTAATATAACCACTACCCCAAAATATTGTAGCTTAAAACAACAAGGAATTTATTATATCTTACAATTTTCTAGGTCATACATTAAGGCAGGAATTTTCTATTAACAAGAAAGTTATAGAAAGTTGTGTTAGCACAGGTTATTTGATAGTGTTCAGCTGACTGGCCCCCTCGACTGGAGAATGCAAGATGAGTTCATGCACATATCTGCTGTTTTTGTGAAGATGGCTAGGAGGCTTACTGTTAGAATAGGACTGGCATTTGGCTGCTTCCATGTGGAATATCTATGTGGTGGGGGCTCCTCCTTCCATTACAATGTCTTAACATATTATTCAGGCTAGGTGGCCTTCTTATATGGTCACTCATGGTTTCAGGTAAACAATGGGGAAACTATCAGTTCCCCTGAAGCCTAGGCCCCAAATTGGCAGAGCATCACCTCTATTGTATTTTATTGGTCAAGCAAGTCACTAAGGCCAGCCTGGAGTCAAGAGAATGTAAATTAAATTCCACTTCTCAGTGGGCAGAGTAGCAAAGTATTTGTGACTATTTTCAATCCATTCTAGTTGGAAAAAATCCTGACTGACTGTTTCTGCCTCTGTCATATCCTCACATGGATGAAAGCAGGTTATTCACCAACAGATCCAAAAGAAAGCAGAGTGAAAAAAGTGCTGTGTAAAAAAGTTACAGTACTAATGTATATTAGCCCATGTTCATACTGCTACGAAGAAATATCCAGGACTGGGTAATTTATAAAGAAAAAAGGTTTAACGGACTCACAGTTTCACATGGCTGGGGAGGCCTCACAATCATGGTGGAAGGTGAAGGAGTAGCAAAGGCACATCTTACATGGTGGCAGGCAAGAAAGTGTGTGAATGCAGGGAACCTACCCTTTATCAAACCATCAGATCTCGTGAGACTTATTCACTATCATAAGAACAGCATAGGAAACCTCCCCTCTCATGATTCAATTAACTCCTACTGGGTCCCTCATGTGGGGATTATGGGAGCTAAAATTCAAGATGAGATTTGGGTGGGGATCCAGCAAAACCATATCAATAAACATCATCCACCAACAGGCTAATCAGATTATCATCTAAATATCAATCTTCTCGCTAAAAAATTTAGAAAACATAAAGTAAGTTATTTGGTTGTAAACTTTCTGAAAATATTAATATAGTGATTTTTTTTTCTGTTCTACTTTTGACAATGTACTTAATTAGGTGGCCTAAATTTGAAAAAAAAAAAAAGGAAAAAGTTTCAATACTCTAAGTTAAAAGACCAGTATGATTAATTTTAGGTATACGCTTGTCCATATTTTTCAGAAAGAAACAAAATTTTCACTGACTTTTTGCAATAATGCTTATAAATTAAAGGCAATGGTGACATATTTGATTAGAAGTTTATGGATATACATGACTGATCAACCAATGAAAACTATTTCATAAGGACTAAGAATTGATGAGAAAGAAATGGAAATACAATAGTTACGAAGAAAGTGGCACTGTGGATTTGACATTTATAATGGATTAGCTGTTAATTTTTCCTCTTCTATGTGTTACTTTAATAAGATTTGTCAGACCACTGTACAATTTATCTTTCTGCACATTTCTCTTACAGATGATGGATCACTGCATATTATAAACCAAATTTTCAAATAAAATGAAGAAGAGACTTGCTCCTAGCAATAGATGCATATGATATAATGGCATTGGTGTGATTATAATCATGCCACCAATACTCTACTATTCTTTTCCTAAACATATGTTTATAATCAGAGCTTGACTACCAGTTAAATTCTATTAGTTTTTTGTTGGTGGTGGTAGTTCATATGTAAAACAGGTACTGTATGCACTTTTCTCTTTTCCTCTTTAATTTTCTCACATTCTTTTCTACCTTCTTTTATGCCTCTTAATTCCTTACTGATCTTTCTATTTCTCCATCTATGTCTCAGCTGGCTTTGTGACTTTTTTTCCTCTGTTTTTGTATCTTCTTCTTTGTCTCTACCTGTCTTTATTTCTCTCGTTGACATCGGCCTATTTGTGCCAAAACGGAAGAAAGCCTAACAAAATAACTTACAAACAGAACATCCTCGGTAGATTCAGTAGATGTTTTTTGAGTCAATGTCCATATAGGATTCAGTGCAAGACAAGATTGGTGGATCTGCAGTTTATAAGGCTAAAGCCAGATGGGCCAGAGATACTGTGAGCTCTCATTTTTAATACTTCAATACTGTATTAGTCAGGGTTTGCCTGAGAAACAGACCAATAGGATATATATATAGTCTGACAGGAAAATAAATCTCGGGACCCTCAAATCACTAAATCAAAGGGAAAAGTCAAGCTGGGGACTGCCTGCCTCCATCTTATTCCTAAATAAGATAGCTATTATACAAAGATAAAAAAAGAAAAAAAAAGCTACATACCTCCCTCACAATTTGCCCACGAGGAAATTCCTCATAGGCAAAGGACAGACAGAACTCAAAATCATCCCTCTGCTCATCTGAGACAAATGCTATCTGATGGTTTCCTCTGCCCTACTGCTTTACTAAGCCCAACTAAGGCATAAGTGACTATTCCTCTGCCCTCCTCTATGTAAATTGTGTATTTAGCGAAAGGCTATTCAGAGACTCAAAAGAGTGCAACCAATTGCCTCTTATCTACCTATAACCTGGAAGCCCCCTTCCCTGCTTCAAGTTTTCCTGCCTTTCCTGTCCTAACTAATGTACATCTTACACCTGTTGATTGATGCCTCATGTCTCCCTAAAACATATAAAACCAAGTTGTGCCCCAACCACCTTGAGCACATGTCAGGACCTCTGAGGCTGTGTCAAAGGCACGTCCTTAATCTTGGCAAAATAAGCTTTCTAAATTGATCGAGATCTGTCTCAGATACTGTTGGGTTCACAATAGACATACAGTCATATCTTAGTATCCACACGGATTGGTACCAGGACACCCCTCCATGGATACCAAAATATGTGGATGCTCAAGTCTCTTATATAAAATGGTGTTTGTTGTATTTTCATATAACTTATGTAAATCCTGCTATATACTTTAAATCATCTTTAGATTACTAATAATACCCAATACAATCTAAGCGGTACGTAAATAGATGCCATATCGTATTTTAAAAATTTGTATTATATTTTACTATTTCATTCTTACATTTTTTTCTGAATAGTTTTGATCTGTGTTTGGTTGGGTTCATAAATCTGGAACTCGTGTACAGAAGATCAACTGTACATGAGAATTTTCTCATGCAATTATGAAGGCGAAGTCCCATGATATACTAACTTCTGGAGACTCAGGAAAGAGCCAGGGGTATAATAATTCCATTTGAGGCCAAAGGCCTGAGAACTGTGCCATGGAATTCAAAGGCCAGAGAACCAGGAGCTCTCATGTCCAAGGGCTGGGAAAAAATGAGTCCCAGCTCAAGGAGAGAGAGAATGTGTCCTTTCTTTACCTCTTTTTTCTATTCCATCCCTCAGTGGCTTGGATGATTCCAGCCACATTGGCAAAGGTAGATCATCTTTACTCAGTCTACTGATTCAAATACTATTCGCTTCTGGAAACACCTTGACAGGCACATCCAAAAATAATTTTTTTACCAGCTATCTGGGCATCCCTTAGCTCACTCAAGTTGAAACATAGAGTTAGCCATCACAAAGACCAATATACCTTTTGGCATGGGTCAGTCAATGTTATGAATGTTTATAACCAGACCTGTCACTATCTCCTGGTTCAGGAATTAATCCTCTATCCTCTCCTTCATTCTATTCTTTCCCAAGTAAAGATACCATCCTAATTAGCCAACATCATACTTTCTCCACTGGTGAAATAATCCTGTCTACTATATAGTAACAAATATATATGGGCAAAAAAGTTCAATTTTTCAGCTAGGTTCTGGGTTTCTATGAAAATGACATGATTCTAGGTTTCTACAAAAATGACATGACCATTCTTTATTATTATTATGTTAGAGACAAGGTCTTGCTCTTTTGCCCAGGCAGAATGCATTGGCACCATCTCAGCTCAATGCAGCCTCAGACTCTGGGTTCAAGAAAGCCTTCCTCTTTAGCCTCCCAATGTGCTGGGATTACAGGCATGAGACATTGCACCCAACCATCATTTAATATTAATTTAAATTTGCCCTTTATTCTTGGACCTGGGGCCCCAATAGAACAATTTTTCTCTAGTTGTAGAGATCCATCAGGAAAACTTTGAAATGAGAAAAACAAATATTGAAAACTTAGTGTTATCAGTTGTCTATCTAAAATGTTAACATAGTACACTTTAAATAATATATATACCTATAGTATTTGCCATTTTAATTAACGTATTTATAGTATTTTAAGGACCTATATTGAATAATAAAGGATGTATTAGTATGGGCATAATAAAATAGAAAGAAAAACAAGTTTACATCAACCTTTAAATTCACTCCTACTGTAAAATTATGTTTCTATTTTACAAAATTAAAATTAATTACTTCTATTGATTATAATCTTTGTCATTGATAAGTAATTCACTTAGAATAATTATTTTATTAAGAATGTTTACACTCATCAGATGTATAACATTAACAAAAACTTAAGTGTATTACATATTAACATGTTTACACCACATCTTATTTAAGAGAAGATTTATGATTTATTACTGTAAGATAAAGTAGACAATGAATAGATGATGAAGTCAATAAGAAAGACAAATGAGGTTAGGACTAGGTAAACTCTTTCCAACATATTTATTTGCTAGTTGTGGATTTTGCTAAAGGAAAAAAAAATGTTTCACCATGCCTATATGGAAAATATAACTAACATTTAAAGTAAAATCATGTATTCCTGGTCCTAAGACCAAAAATTATTAAAGTGACATATTTCTATAAAACCTTTAACTTACTAAGGAGGTGAATTTTACGGTGTTATTTATTATACTATCTTTTGATACAGATGTAAAGAAAATCACCTTGTGGTAGACACAATTTATACAGGACATCAAATTCATACATTACAAGTTTGTGGCTCTCTCTTTGTCTTACTCTCCAGGTGTAGAGATAGGTGAATTTAGAGTACTGTTTCACATTTTGATAGCTAAAACTTGACAAACCATTTTTCTAGGAAATTGACCAAATGCCAACCACACAAGTCTTTACAAATGCATTTAGGATATTTATGGTTTCCCTGAAGCCTAGGCTGAATACTCATGATTAAAAGCAGGAGGTTCTCAATGAGTCTGATTATGAAAATCAACTGGGAGGACTTAAAAAAAATACAGATTTCTTATCTGTCACCCAGTACATACTGAATCAGAATTGGAGGGAGTGGGGGAGAAGGGGAGAGTTGAATAAAGAGGCTGAGAGTTTAAATATTTAGGATATCTACTGGTGAATTTCATGGTCTGTCAGAATCCAGGACTACTAAAGAAGAAATGGCTGCCATTCCTCAGACCATTTTCCATCTGCAAAATAGATGAGACATAATCCAAAAGATAAAAAATATGAGATAAAAGATAATGTGTGTGAAACATTAATAAAGGAAACAATAGATCACGTTTATTTGGCTTTTACTACATGCTGTGTAGTATGCTAAATCTTAACATAGTTTATTTCACAAATTTCTCACTTAAAACATATGCAACAGGTATTAGTATTGCCATCATTCCTCAACTGTTACATATGACAAAACTAAAGTTTAGAGAGGTTAAGTGACTTGTTTAAGATCTCAGAGTAAGTGAGGGGCAGAGAGTGATTTCACCCCAGATAATCTGATATCAGTAAAATATTTCAGTACAATGTGGAACTGAGTTATGTTTTCATGTGGATCATACTTCTCTAGGATGGAGATCTATACTGTACTGCTGCAAGGATGTCTCGCTATGCTAAAAGGATTGTGTCCAGGTGATGGGAAGATTAAAGGTAAAGCTGATTACTTCTAACAATAAGCTTGAGGGTATTTTTGGAGAGCAGACAGCTGGGTTTTTGGAACTATGTGTGCATTTATTGGCCTGACATTGAGAATTTTACAAACAAAGCTTTACAATATGTCCAATTTGCAAAAACTCAAGTAGCATGTAAGACTTCTCCTATTAGAGAATAAAGACTATGATTATAGTCAACTGTGTTGTCAGGTTTTTAATCTTGATTCTCTGTTAGACAAAGAAATTTACATATACATTTACAGTGCTCATAAGGTAACTAGACAGAAAAATCAGTAAAAAATAAAATGACAAAGATATCTTTATGTATGTTTTTTAAAAGGTCATCTGAAACAGAAATTTGTGAATTAATTTTCTGCAGGTACTCTTTTTCACTTCCTTTTCTTCCTCAAAAATAATTAATATCATATTATATCCCCAATCATACTAGACAATATGGTCATAAGGCAGCTTTTTGGAACCAGTGTAGAACTCTGATTGTCAGGATAATGGAGAAGGTCTACATATGAATTATTCAAACGCTTGTATAATCAGTACAGTATTCAAATTAAACCCAAGAATGTGCAAATTAGGCAATTATTCATAAAAATTATTAACATTTTAATTTTTCAAAGTTCGAGGTGACATTTTGCATAGCTTTGCTTAAATATAGAATGGAACACGGCAATTAGAGCCATAGTTCCATACTTAAGCATTGGATGAGTGTTTATAGAAGTCTACAAGTAATATTGTGGAAATGAAATGGAACACTGAAATCAGAGCCATAGTTCCATACTTAAGCATTGGATGAGTTTGGATGAATTCTTACAAGCCTTAAAGTGTACTGTGAAAATAAAAACAAATAAGAAACACTAATAAGAAAAATTATTGATGATTCTGCAAATGTCAATGTGGGTCTGATTATTTAAATTTACCAATTATAATCAACCAGATATCTTGAAATCTGAACTTAAGCCCTTGTGAGGTTCACCACCACCAATCCATATTTTTTCTCCTTGGAGAATACAGAGACTCCACAAAAAAACTCCATCCCAGTTGCCATACACACAAAACACACACCTCCTTGTCTTTAGCATATTGTAGGCATTCTATTTTTAAAAGTGAATGACTTTATTCCTCTTATAATATCAAGATATACTATTTTCAGTGGTTTAGCATAGAAATAATGAGACTTTGAAGTAGGGCGGTAATTAAGTAAGTGAAAGTGTTGAATACGAGCTGTATTTGAGTGCTAGAAATGACTGTGAATTTTCTGCAAGAGAGGCATATTAAGATTCAGCAGATGTCTGCCTTTTTGGATTAGGTAGATTATAACATGACCAAACAATTTAGGGAACTCAAGAAATAAGTCATTTGGGAGTAGAAGTATGGTCTTTGTAAGAGATAAAAAATTTATTTAGGACAAACTAAGTTCAATATGCTCATGAGAATTTCCCATAGATGGGATCCCCTGAATGCTGGCAGAAAGGCTATTGGGGTAATCTTTTATGCTTGGGCATAGACATCCAATAATTTTGGTAGATTGAAAAGTTAGTATCTTCACAGGTTCTGGGGAATAGGATGTCTTTGGGAGGTCATTATTCTGCCTATTACAAGTTTCAGGAAGTGAGTTCAGAAGTTCAAGTTTAAGAGTGGGAGGTATTATGGACAATAGTATCTAATGTTGCAGAGAAGTTAAATATTAGAATGTTTCTGCTACTTTTCTGTCTTTTAGAGATATATTAATCCATGTACAATTGCTTTCAACCATGAAGAAGATTTAGTTAAGAGTTAGGATGTGTGAGTGAAATCAGGGATCACAAGCTTAGGGAAGAGAGGACGAGAAGAGCATTCTCCCAAAGTAAACTCTGCCAATGTGCTTCAGGATAAGTTAAAAACCAAAGCCCATTACAATGGGGGAAAAAACAAAACGTGATATTAAAAGTAAAGCGAAACATTAAGCAACGTTTTTAAATCTCCTCTAAAGTTTAAGAAACTTACCAGCTACTGCTGCCCAGCTGTTCAATATCTGTGGGGACTCCAGTTCATAATGCTGTGTTAGAAGTGCAATTGTGGCTGGGGGAAGAGGCACAGCCTTCTGGAATGAAATGGACTAGAGATTCTTGAGTATTGGTGTCCTCAAACACCAACTAGCTCAGAAAACAAGTTTCAGTACTGAAGAATGTATGCATAGACAGCATTTGATGGAAAGAGAAGAATTGCTCTTTCAAGAATGAACACGATAAATAGGTAGAGTTAAATGCTGGGAAACCAAATCCCCCAAATAACTTTCTTTAATTATACTTTGGGAATATATGTATTAACCATACAATGTATTATATGTATTAACCATATTATATGTATTAACCATACAATGTATTATATGTATTAACCATACAATGTATTAACCATTTGCTATTCTTCTCACAGTTCATTTTTGGTTGTTTTCTGTTGTTTTTTTGTTTTGTTTTGTTTTGTTTTGTTGTAGGAAATGTTACTGGAAGAATAAACACATTAGGTTCTTTAAGCTTACCGGCACATTTCTTTCTTGAATTCGATTCTGCCTGAAAGGATCACAAAAAACATAATTAAAAAGGTGAAAAATGCTATAATTGGGGAATAAAGTTTAATTTTGACAAATTTCATGATTTGTCCTGGAATCACGATCTAGAGGATAAAGATCAATATCTGAGCCAAACAAATCCAGAAATGAATCTCTGATCACATTTTATTGTGCTGTCATCCCAGCCAAGACATTTGATACATTTTGGCCTCTATATACTTAGACTCTATACATAAGTCTATTGCTCATAAATAAGTAGATATAGTAGTCCCCAAATTCATGAAAAATTAGAGAAAATTAATGAAAACGCATGACAGTGCCTGCTGCATAGCAGGCATGCAAAGAGAGTAAGAAAAAATAATCATCATAAACGTATTAGACTTCCAGAGTCTTCACAGTACACTTGGACCTAGTCTTAATATTTGGTTGAGGAAATGCTTTCATCCTGTGTATGTCTTTTATTTATTCACCTAAATATTAAGATTTAATTTATTCTATTTAAGGTGGGAAACTTGAACTGAGGTAGGGGTAAAACCCTGTTAGTTAATGAATCTTGTATATTAATCAATATTATTTATTTTCCTTTGGGATGCCACGTAAAAGCATTTAACATAAAGAAAAACCCCATTTTAATTCTAATGATATACTCACAGGCAAATGTTTAAAACAGACTTTTACTTCAAATTAAAGCACTGCAAGGGGTTAACTTCTTGTGAAAGAACTTATAAGTGTTGATGATATCATTAATTTTCATGTAATATAAAATGATAATTATCTTTCATTTTCTTCCGAAGATTTAACTTGGCAGTGGAGAAGATTTCCATCCTGAAATGCAAGATTAAAATAATTAAAACAGCCCATTAAACCTAACAATTTTTTAAAGGTCTATTTTTTAAGGTATATAATTTTAAACTTTAATTTTCTTTTGAAAAGTCATTGGCACCATAACTAATCTGAATTGTCTGACAACATCTACCAGTGGGCAAGGCATGCTTTAGAAAAGTTAGAAACGTGAGTAACACAAGAATACATTCCAGATGCAACTAAAATATCCGCTGTTCAGAAGTGACTATGCATTTCAAAATTTGTTAATGTATAAATAAATATGCACTCCTCTGCAATTCTCTCCTACTCAAAATGTTCATATTCCAGTTTGGGATAAGTTTAACACATATAAGATGATATTTGATACCAAAGAAAAACTGAAAGTTTCCTAATTAAAAACACATGTAAATACAAGGTTGAAAGCAGCATGGTGTAGAAAAAATGGCTGGATTTGGAATGGAAGGGAATGAGAGGGAGTCAACTGCAGACCCTACCTTCTCTGATACCTGGAGAAAGTTGCTTTTCTGGTCTCCATTTCCTCATCATTAAAGTCAATAGTAAAGGACCACCTGCCATTATTTCTGTGAGCTTATTTTGTGAAAGTATCTTTTTAGTTACTGTTATTGCACAAATGCAAAACATTTTATTTCTGAGTACTTTCTATTGATATATTCAAGAGAGAAGGAGGAAAACATTGCATGAAAAAATTAAAATTACATGCAATGCAATCAGACAGTCCTGCCGTTAATCTGTGATTTGCTACTTAGGAGATGAGAGACCTTGGGCAAGTCTTTCAAATTCTTAGAATCTTTTCTAGCTCATTTGTAAGATGAGCATAATCCTGTCTTCATTGCAAGGTTTTGTGGGAAGCTAATGAAATATTTTCACACGAAACAATAAACACGAATGCCTGCTACAAGTTAGGCATCTCATCAAGCTGAGTTTTCAGTCCCTCATTATATACAATTTATGAGAGTGATGTGTTCTCTTTCCTATGTATTAACAATCTTCATTATCAAAATTCAAACTTAAGTTTAAGACCAAAAAGGGAAGATGTGAAGGAGAAGTAGGGCAAAACCAAAGAATGTTTCCTCTCTAATAGTGCTTTTGAAAATTCTTTTCTGACACTTTTTTTATGCCTTGGTATCTTCTTTCATAAGAGAAAGATGGCCAGAAATATGGCCTAACAATCAACCATTTTAACTCTCAGGATCAGAAAATTGGGGCCAAAGCAGGGGAATGATGCTTCTTTTCTTTTTGGTTTGTTTTATAATAGAAGTTTAGCAATACAAAATACAGGAAGAAAAGAGAAGTGACATTGCTTAATAAAGGCAACTTTAGGACTTTTAATTATTTTTTGCCTTATGGGTTGTGCACATAGGCAATTGCCCATCGGGTACTGTGCCACCCAATGGAGAGCCCCATTCAATGTCAGATATAAGTCAAACACACACACACACACACACACACACACACACACACACACACACACTCAGCTTTGCAGCCCACTAAGTACAGATTCCCTAATAATTCACAGTAACATCAAGTCTTCTAAATAGCTTTGCCAAATTCTCTCTGGCCAGCTTTAGATCCTCTTGCACTTTGTTAAAGAAGAGTTGATCAAATTCACTTTATTTACTTATTTATTTATTTTTTGAGACAGAGTCTTGCTCTGTCACCCAGGCTGGAGTGCAGTGGCGCGATCTCGGCTCACTGCAAGCTCCGCTTCCCGGGTTCACGCCATTCTCCTGCCTCAGCCTCCCGAGTAGCTGGGACTACAGGCGCCCACCACCGCGCCCGGCTAATTTTTTGTATTTTTTTAGTAGAGACGGGGTTTCACTGTGTTAGCCAGGATGGTCTCGATCTCCTGACCTCGTGATCCGCCCGCCTCTGCCTCCCAAAGTGCTGGGATTACAGGCGTGAGCCACCGCGCCCGGCCCAAATTCACTTTATTTTAATATCATGAGTACACTTTGTCCCAATCTACTTCTAACTGTCCCAGTCAAATCATAAAATGTTTTCTTGTCAATAATCATGTTAAAAATTCTTAATATAGAACAGTAAATTACACTTTTCAGTTTACATTATGAAATTTTGTATTCACAAGGTTGCATGACCTAGATATAGGTGGATAAAAAAAGAACTCCTAACAGACCTTTTAGAAATCTCTATGAAGCAAATTTGATGAAATAACTCAATATTTCATATTAATCACAAGTTAACCTGTGACAGAAAAGCCTCTTCAAAGTCTGCTCAATCCATGCACCTGGGTGCCCTAAGAATAGCTTACCTTCTCAGAAGGTGTGATAAACTAGGTCAGTTGGGAGGGGTGACTTACAGAGACACTTGTGGCCACCACTGAGCTAGGCGTGTTGTCAGGCAGTAGCATCTGCAGTTCTCTATGGAAACACTAAGATGCAGGGCATTTTCTTACAAAAGAGTAAAATTCGAAGTCACTGTAACTCTAGGGCCTTGTCTCATTTTATAAAGATGAACATCCTAATTCCCCTAACATTTACTTTATGTCTGAATTTCGAGGCATTCATATGTGCTAGGGAAATTCACACACACACATACACACACACACACTCCTCTCTCTCTCTCTCTCTCTCTCGGACTCTCAGAAATAATAGATTGAATCTGAATCTACTAAATAAAAATATGTGGAGAAGAAATTAATAATTTCCTTATAAAGTACCTTTAGGTTCCCATATTTAATTAGCACATGCCTAGGTTTACAACTGTGGTCCTGGTATGAGAATTGATAACCCTAGAGTGTTAGTCCTTTAAATTTTTGGGGCATTGCTTTAAATAACCTTAGATACTGAGTATGTACTATTGGAAAGATAATGTCACAAAGGATGAACAACTGCTATTTTAGATATTTTATTGTAAACAGATGGAGAGAGGCTCCAGTTATTATAGAAATTTAATCCACCTGAGCAATCCTCCTGTTTTATAGCCTCCTGGCCTACAGCCTGTACTCACCAAAACCCTGGGTGGAATGCAGTCTCCTCGTTGGTTTAAACCAGCTCTTTCAGACTCTCAACAATTTATAGATGAACCTCTGTGAACTTCCCTCAGGACAATGCTAAAGTCTCCACCTTAGGCGGAGCTATAGCTTCATTATCATAACATGTGACCTGTGTGCTGGTGGAGCTATAGCTTCATTATCATAACATGTGACCTGTGTGCTGGCATAAGGACCCACTAGGATTTTGCCACTGAGACCCCTCCTCTACATGCGATGATGCACCCTTTCCCCTCTCCATCACCCCACAAAACCTTCCTGTCACTTTCCTTTGAGGAGGCAGGCACTGCTTTGGAGAATACTCCAGGTCCTCCTTACTTGACCCAAGTATTAAAACTTCTATTGATCAAAACTTATGTTCTCCTGGAGTTATTTGTTTCTTGCCAGGAAAATAAACCCTGGTATTTTTCAGCTTTTACTGTGGTCTTTAAATTTCTAATTTAAAGGAAGAAGACATGTTATAGAGAATCTAGGGGAACCTTAATTGAGGAGTAAAAGTACCAACATGAGAAATGGAATGACACAGATATAATTAATTCAGTTACTCAACAAAATGAGTTTGTTAGGTATAGTGTATACTATGAATATCCAGTTAGACATGGCCCTCTTCACCAAATAGAGAAGAAAGATGAAGAATAATTCTCAAGGAAGTGTGAAGAATGCTATGATTGTTATGATCCTGGATAATGATGGAAGCACTCATCAAGAAAACCTGCCTCATCAAGAAAACCTGCGTTTAGTTAGTAAAAGCTTCTTGGAAGCAGAGAGAACCACAGGAATGCTAAATGCCTGAATGAATAGAAGTCAGATAGGACAGGATTGGATTTAGAGTTTCCGGCAGAGCACACTGCATTTGGCAGGGCCTAGTGATGAGATAAAATGTAATATTCAAAGAACTAAAACCTAAAATCTTTCCGCATGGCTGAGGCAGGAAATGTAAATAGAGAGTGGCATAAGAGGCTAGACAGGAAGGTAGGGGCTAGACTTCGAACATCGCCTGAGCCAGTCAGGAGATGTTTATGTCAACATAATAGAAAGTCATTGTCCAGCTTTAAGCATAGGTGTGGTATTTCCTCCTTTGTGTCTTAGAATAACCAACCTGGTGGCTATTCGTGGACTCTTACGAGGAAGATAATGAATGCTCATTAGCAAAGAGAACAGTTAGTGAGGGATGGTTGTTAAATGAGAAAGAAGAAATGGGAAAGGACGGAATGTTTTATTCTCAATAAGAGATATTTAAGAGGTGTGAAGGACAGCATTGGTGACTAAATGAATGGGCATGGTTGCAATAACGGAGAGGGAAAGACAGCGTCCACCCCATTTTTCTGACCTGAAAACCTGTGGGCAAGGAAATGTCTTCTATGTGATTGGTAAAGACAGGAAATAAAGCAGCAGTGCGCACGGGTGGAGAAGAAGATGTGCTCATGATTAGTTAACCTGCCTTTGAAATACCCAAGTGCAGACACAGACAGCTAGCTGTTTAAGAAAGGAGCTATAGACTTCTATGTACTTAGTACGTAGAAATGAATAAATCCTTCAGAGCAAAAGTGTAATTGAGAAGAAAATCGTGGCAAATGTATTCTAA
Organism: Symphalangus syndactylus; assembly: GCF_028878055.3. Taxonomy (NCBI): domain Eukaryota; kingdom Metazoa; phylum Chordata; class Mammalia; order Primates; family Hylobatidae; genus Symphalangus; species Symphalangus syndactylus. The sequence continues at coordinate 152,412,071 of NC_072426.2, read as the reverse complement.
GACTTATAAGACAGGAAGAACACAAGAAGTCTTCCTAAGAAAACAATACTGAGAGAGAAAAATCAAAGATAGAAGGAAAACCAAGGCAATGGGCTGTTATGATTGCTATTAGTGCATTTTAAAAAGGAGGAAGGGGCAGGGCATGGTGGCTAATGCCTTTAATCCCAGCACTTTCGGAGGCCAAGGGGGGGTGGGTCACCGGAGGTCAGGAGTTTGAGACCAGCCTGGCCAACATGGTGAAACCCCATCTCTACTAAGAATACAAAAATCAGCTGGGTATAGTGGCACATGCCTGTAATCTCAGCTACTCAGGAGGCTGAGGCAGGAGCATCATCTTGAACCTGGGAGATGGAGATTGCAATGAGCCGAGATTGCACCACTGCACTCCAGCCTGGGCAACAAAGTGGGACTCCGTCTCAAGTAAAAAAAATGCGGAAGGAGTCAACTGTTGTAGACACTTTTAAAAAGTCTCAATAAGGTCTGAAATGTCCTGGGTATTACTCATAAATGAGTCATGGGTAATTCTCCTGACAGGAGTTTTTAATAGAGTGACAGATGTGGAAGTCACATTGCAAGAAGTTTTACATAGTAAATTTCATCTGGGTAAGGAGAGAAGATAAAAACAAACAGCATCCACAGTTTGACTATGGCGTGTGTTATAGGTGGGGTTCTCTATAACCAGGCTTTGAGGAGGAGCTCATTGGAACATTTATTAGAGAGTGTCCTTGGTAGAACACCTGTGGAAAGAAAGGATGAGGGAGAGAATATTTGAGCAGAGAAGTGGAACTATGATGCAGTGCTGACTACAATTGACCAAATCCATGGGAAGCCTTGCAGCCAAAATGGCCCATTACATGGCTTAAATGACTGGCATTTTATACCCTTGCCTTGATGAGTCATTAGTTGCAGGTTGTCTCAGGAAGAGGGTGACTTTGGAAATGTTCCTTCTCTGCAATTGAGGCAATCCCTGAAGGGTTGTCAACAGCACTTTCAGGAGTTGGAAAGTAAGTGCTTCTGGTTGGGGAGCTGTGTGGCTCATAATTTGTCATCAGAGTTCACCTTTAGCATTGTTTGAATCTACATCTCAGGGAGCAAGCCCTCCAGGTTTCTGGTGGGCCTCTTTGCCTTGGAGAAACTTTTTAAAAAGAAAGTAAGTGGGGCAATCTGTAGCCATTCAGCTTATTTTGAGATCACAGCTGATATTTATCTCCTTGATTACTCATGACAGATTCTTCTAGCTTCAGCTGGTAGCCCAAACAATCTCAGTGGCTTAGTTGATGATGTGACTCAGATCCTCAGACATCTGATACTCTGCTTGTTGTGCCCTTTTTAGGCCTGGGCAGTGCACATATCCATTTGTGGTCAAAGCTGGACGAGAGATTACCAGGAGCTACCCCAGTAGACAATTTGAGTGCCCTATATTCGTCTCTTCTTTAAGTGTGCAACAGCAGTCCTATCTGCATAGAGATGATGACTCATTTTTTTGACTCCAGATCATTTACCACAAGTGCAAGGAGGCAGTCATAGTTTATAGTTAATTAAGGCTCCTAATATGTTCCCTGTGGGAAGTATCTAGGTCCTTGGGGACCTAGGTGTCTAATCATGCAAAGCCCAGAGTTGTGGAGATGGTTAAAGCAAAAGAGTTCCAGTGGATGATTGGGAGTGACAGTTAACAGGGCTATTGCTGTGTTCCCTCTTGTTTCCTGAACCTGAGTCATCTTCCTACTGAAGAAAATAAACTGTTTGAAATTTATCGATTCTAAGTACATATTGAATCATTTGTATGTCACACATCCTCATAAAATATCTCTTCCAAGTTCATAGTTTAGCCACGCCATTAACAAGTGTTTCCAAAATTCTATCAGTCTGGCCACTTCTAGATCATGGCCCATTCCCACACATTCTTTGCAGCAAGGTATTCTTCTGGCCTGATGCAATGTTAGGTGGTAACTTTTGCCAGTTTATTAAATACTTGGAAAAACCATCAGATAATTGTGCTGGCGAGGTCTTCAAGGCAGGAAAGAAAATCTTTACTCCAAATATGTATTTACTCGTATCAGAATTAATTACTGATCCTTCTAGGGTGGAAGGAATGCAGTGTGGTCAACTGGTCACCCGGTGACTGCATGGTCTCTTAGAGGAATTAAAGAAAATCAGGGCTCAGCCTTGGTCTCTGCTGCTAATAGGCTGAAAATTCAATCTGAAAATGCAAGCACATACTACAAGATACATGCATAGTTTCTATGTCTGCTACCATGGATGCTTTGTTTATGTATCATGGTGCCAGCACAGCACTGGGCAGCCAAAGATAAAGGCTGACTGATATCAGCAAGCTGATTCATTTTATTGATTTTGTTGTTTATTGCCTCTTACATAATGACTGTTATTCAGTGGACACTCAAATATGATACAAAGTTTTCTTATGCTAGTTACCCACTCCCATTCCATTTATAGTTGTGTCTCTAGACCCAAACTGCCTTGTTCCCAATCTTCTGATCTTCTTCCTTCCAGGAGGCCCCTGAGAAGAAAGCCTGCACTCCAGCAACTATAGAGGAGGCTATAAATATCCAAATGCAATGCAGCTTTTCTGTCTACACAACATGGATCATCAGGTTCTTGGCACCCATCTCTAATTATTGGGAAGATTTTCCCTCACCATCCTAGTGTTAGGCTGTAATGCAGCTGCAGTCCATTTTCTGCTTAAAGCCATGCACTGAAATGACACATCCATAGACCAAGCTCCTCTTCTGTCAGCTGGTTATAGGGATCGCCCATAGATGACCACAGGTGCAGGCTGTGAGAGAAACACTGGCTCAACTATGGAGGCTGCTATGAGGGTAGAAGCTGCCTGCTCATGCAGCCTGCTAGTGTCTCTGGTCATGCTTGTGCTTGATTCTTCACGTAATTCTTGCATTTACAAAACACTGGTCTGGTTTCACTCTACTTTACAGACTGGTGGATCTGGCAGAATCTAGCTCATGTTAAAGATAAACAAATCCAACATTATTTAAAGCACTGGAAATGTCCAGTCGTGGTGGCTCACACCTGTAAACCCAGCACTTTGGGAGGCCGAGGCAGGAGGATCACTTAAGGTCAGGAGTTCAAGAGCAGCCTGGCCAACATAGTGAAATCCTGTTTCAACTAAAAATACAAGAATTAGCTGGGTGTGGTGGTGGGTGCCTATACTCCCAGCTATTCAGGAGGCTGAGGCAGGGGAATGTCTTGAACCTGGGAGGCAGAGGTTGCACTGAGTTGAGATCATGCCACCGCACTAGCCTGGGTGACAGAGCAAGACACTATCTCAAAATAAATAAATAAATAAAAATAAAAATAAGGCACTGGAAAGTAACTACTGACAGTAGGGGAAAGAGCTCCCTTCTGATTTGAACAGAGGTGACTGGGTGTTTTAGAGGGAGAATGGGAAAGTAGGAAGAGAGAAAGAGGAGACTCAAGTGAAAAATTATGGCGCATTTATCAGTATAAATGTGATTTGGCCAGCCGTGTCTGCTAGCTGGCAATTATAAAACTTAGGATTCTATTCTTTCATACAGACTCAGAGACAGAGGCCCTATTCTTCCTGGAGATTGTTTTAAAGGAGTGGCTTTTCAGGTCCTTGAGAAAAATATCACTGAGTTGTAGAATATTTCTCAATATGAGAGGCCTCTGAAATTTCTTGAAGCTTATCATTTACCCTCTGGAATGCATATTCCTAGCAATTCATTTAATATAATAAATGCTTCTTGATCATCTGGTGCAATTAGCATAATGTCTCTGCCATAATGCATGCATGTAATATGTATAATGCCCAGATGGTCCATTTCTCTTTGGACTTCTTATTACAGAGAAAATGAGAGTTCACATAGCCCTGGCCAAGAACATCCATGCTTGGTGATTGTGAACCATTCTTGATTCCATATCTTGGTAAGAATTAAGTGCACACACACATACACACACATATCATCCAAAGCTATAATCATTTACCATGTACCTGAGTCTGAGGTAATGAGCCCTTGCAAAGATATCACATCTGACATGGCAGCTGCAGTAGTCTACTTTCATTCTTGAGAAACTATCTGATTTCTACAGGTGCCATGCAAGGAATTAAATAGAGATCTGACAGGGGCTACATTCCTTGCAACCTATAGAACTTTAAGTGTAACACTAATTCTGTCCCCATTCCCAGATTTTTTTTTGATTTAGCCCCTTGTCTGGTGGAGGAAAGTTGTTCTAATCAGTTTTCTGCTACTATAACAGAGCATCACAGATGGGGTAATTTATAATACACATAAATTTTTTTGGCTGGTGGTTCTGGAGACTGGGAAGTCCAAGAGCCTCCTGCCAACACTGGGTGAGAGTCATCCCATGGGGAAGACATCACATGGCAAGGAAGCATATGTGTGAGTACAGGTATGAGAGAGAGAGAGAGAGAGAGAGAGAAAATCAGGCCAAACTTATCATTTGTCAGGAGCCCATTCCCATGATATTGGCCTTGAATCATTCACGAGAGCTTGGCCCCTGACCTAATCACCTCTTATAGACGCTGCCCTCCAATTCCACTATATTGGAAATTAAATTTTAACATGAGTTTTGGCAGGAACATTTAAACCATCACAGAAGTTTGGTTTCAGATGCTTCTACTTAGTCATCTCCACTATTATATGCCCTACCCTGGAGGTCAAGGAGTCCACGTGAGGTTAAACCAACTACCAAATATGTCTATTCCAATTATACATCCAAGGACCAAGAAAATATTCCTGCATGACTCTCCAGATCTAGTGGATCCATTAAGAGTCAGACCTTAGCGAGCACTAATTACCTGATCCCCATATTACCCTCAAGGGGTCATGGTAGCTTTTCAGTTCTCATGTATCAGTGTCTCCGCAGACCCTATTCATGTCATTCTTGAAAATGCTTGGGAATTCCCCTTAACACAGTTTACAGTTATCTGAATATATGGCTATACATCCATTGTGGAGAGGATGGAGAGAGTTACTAGCATGTACACTTACCATTGGTCTTTCAGGGCTTACTTCATGAAAAATGACCTCCTCTTCAAAAATAGACTCTGGACCGAGAACTGGCTTAGTTCTGAAAGCAGTAAGGGGTTTAATGTGTTATTGGTGTACTAAGTTGAGTAGTGTTTGCTCCAAAGTTAATGCCCATCTAAAACCTCAGAATGTGTCCTTAGAAAATAGTCTTTAAAGAAGTTTTTAGTTAAGATGAGGTCATAATGAATTAGGGTGGGCCCTAAATCCAGTGACTGATGTCTTTTTAAGAAGATAGGACTATGTAAATACACACAGAGAAGAAGTCATCTGAAGATGGAGGCAGAGATGAATGTGTCTACACATTCCTTGGCCAAGGAATGCCAAGGATTGCCTGTAAAAGCGGAAGCCAGGAGAGAGACATGGAACAGATTCTCTCTCAGAACCTTCAGGAAGAACTAAGCTTGCTTTGCTTTTTGAACTTCTGGCCTCTGAAACTAGGAGAGAATAAATTTCTGTTGTTTTAAGCCACCCAGTTGGTGGAAAATTGCGGCAGCTCTTGGAAAGTAATATAATTGATGACCGCCTTTAATTCTCTAATAGCCTGCCTTTTATTCTTGTGATGCAAGCTGAGAACCACCCTTGCTATTTGACGATATATTTTTACACTAGTAAAACTGTGCTCTATTATCTATGGGTTAAGACACTGTAGCTGCTACTCTAACCTTACTGGTCATTACAATAATTGAAAACACCTGGCTCTTGGCAGTCAAGCATTGCCACATAATCCCTGTTTTCTCAAGATAATACTATCGGGTTGGTATCAAAGAGCTAAGCACTACAACAAAATTTTACCATCAGTCCTAGTTCACAGATGAGAGGCACCAGAAAACATTTCAATGATGCTGGTGCCCCTATCACCAGGGTATTGTCTATGGGCTTTGTACGTGTTCTAAACTGGACAACTTCCCATTGAATTAGATTCACCACTTGGTAGGTATTCAGCTTTACTTAGTTCATTTGCTCCAACATGACCCCTTCGTTGAGTCAATTCCTTCCCGCACTGTCTGCTTTGTCAATTCCATCAGGTCAATCACACTTAACATGGGCCATAATTTTCTTCATGTTTCTGGGAGCAATTCCTGTAGCAAAACAAACAAACAAAAAAATGAAAAAAAAAACCCACAAAAAAAGCAAAAACACACCTGCCTTAGTGAGTATAGCCTTTTTTAGATACAGATTTCACTAAAGGTAGATCCTGGACAAGTGCTCAGTTTTTTAATCCTCTCAGTGCAGATGAGACTTTCCTTGTATGCCGCTAAGGCGACCTTCTGTTTTTTACATGTGGCTTTGAATTTTCTATATTTTCAGACTTTATTTATAGTTTCCTAGATCTTCAATAGAAATTAGCAAAATCAGCCAAATACCATCATTTTTGTAGTTCTGATTTCTCCATCAGCTTGTGCATTCCCTTTTATATACCATTCCAGTTTAACACCAGTGAAATTTTTAACAATTAGATAGCTACCTGGAAGAAGAGTTATCTATGTTCTCTTACATTGCCAGTTGTGTAACAAGGGATACAACTCCAACACCCATATTATTGTTTAATCTCAGGCCACACCTATTACCAACCCTCATAATTCAGAGTCTCTGGGAAACAGACCTGAAAGAGACAGAATTTAGCATGCAGGCCATTTATTAGGAAATGCCCTTGGGATCAGTAGTTCTGGAGAAGAGAGAAGTGGAGCTGTGATATGAGATCTGTCAGAGCCCAGACCAACCCTACATGGAACTCTGGAGCTAAAATGACCCTTAAGGGTTATCATATTTTGGGTCACAATGACTGTGCCTTCATCAATATGATACAGTGCAGAAAGGTTGTAACCTTTGAATAAGAAGTCTCTCTTGCAGCTGAGGCAATTCCTAAAAAGGCTAAGCTGGTATTCTGAAATTACCAAACTGTCTTTTAAGAGCTACTACCAGTGCTTTGAATAACACTGGCATACATTTTAACTTATTTCCCTGACCAGATTATAATTTCTATGAGAGAAGGATGAGTATATGATTATGCTTTTTAATGTATCTCTCACACCTATTAATGCATATGACACATACTAGATGTCTTATAGCTTTTGAATGAAATAATAAATGAACAGAAAGTTATGCTATTGGGGGGTGTGATATGGTTTGAATCTGTGTCCCTGCCCAAATCTCTTGTTGAATTGTATCCCCAGTGTTGGAGGTAGGGCCTGGTGGGAGGTGATTGGATCATGATTTAGCAGCATCCCCTTGGTACTGTTCTCACGATCTGGTTGTTTTGAAGTGTGTGGCACCTCCCTGCCCCCCTTGTTTCTTCTCTAGCCATGTAAAATGTGCCTGATTCCCATTATTTGCCTTCCACCATGATTGTAAGTTTTCTGAGGCCTCCCCAGAAGCAGAAGCCACTATCCTTCCTTTACAGCCTGCAGAACCATGAGCCAATTAAATCTTTCTTTATAAAAGCCCAGTCTCAGGTATTTCCTTACAGCAGTGCGAGAACAGACTAATACACGGTAATGTAAGGAAAGGGAAGATTTTCAGGAGGAAGTCTTGCTTGGAAGTAAGTTGCTTGAGATATGTATCGAGATGACAAAGAGACCATCTTGATAAGAAACTAATAGATTATGTTAAAAGAAAACTAGGTAGTTAACTTCATTTATTCATTTAATTTGGGAAGACTTTGAGGTTTAGGGAAACTAAACATTTTTTCCCAAGTACACACAGTGAATAAGTGGCAACATAAGGATTGTCAGAGCTGTCAGACAAAAGATTCTTACCTCTTACCTAAATGGGCCACTAGAGAGATCACAGAGATGGTAGTCAGGAAACCTGGTTGTTCTGCCTAATTTTCTCCCTACTTATCTACAACCTCAGGCAAGCTAGTTATTAATTCTTGCCTCCACTTATTAATCTATCCTACCTTCTTCCCAGGATTGAATGAATCCCAAGAGTCACAGAAAAAGTTAAGACTGTATTATACATGTTGATATCACTTTTATCAATGTTAGTCTCAGTGCTGAACTCATTCCCTAATCATACATGACTGGGCTCTTAAGCATCTTGAAGATAATATGACTTCATAAGACCTGCTTACTTCCAACTGGAGAGCAAAGAGCAGCACATTTGTTTTCATATTAAAATTTACAATGGATCAAAAATCAACTTTCTGGACTCACAGGATACCTAGCATTCTTCTCCAGCTAGAGACAGCCCTGCCCCTATCATGGACCACGGAGGTAGAAGGCTTGGGTCGAGGTCACCAGTTGGCTTCCTCAACTCTTAATTTGAATTCTGTTTCAAAATGAATTAGCATCCTTTCTCTTGAGCTGGGCTGTTTTAGTCCTGGTACAGCCTAATGCAGTTAAACTTCAAATGGAAGTGTCAGAGTATACTCTCTTTTCCTTCCAGGAGACCTCTTGTTCTATACCTGAATTATCCACGTATCCCCCAGGAAAAGACTATTATTCCAAGCAATGTAAAGAACCACATTTCTTCATAAGGCATAAACTCTCTTGTCACACCATTTACTCAACCAGTGACTGCCTCCTAGTTAACGCAGGTATTTTTTTACAGAACATATAGAAGGCATTCTTAAGACACTTTCTCTTTCACCTACTCAGAGAAGGTGCTGACAAATTTAAATGTGAGTCATTTAGGTACTACAATAATAAAAATATTTTATTTCTGATTTGAATTGTACTTTTTGCCCATATCTATTTATTTTTCAGGGGTCAGGGTGTTATGACAATTCAATTTTTCTTTGGGGGAAGAATTGTGTCATTTAGAGTTCTGTGCAGGATAATGAAACAATCAATAATATTTTAAGTAGAAGTATGTTTAATAGTAAAAAATAAATGCTTATAAAATCACTGGAAGCACTAGAGTAGTTAGAGTCAGGGGGATTCCAGTAATACAACCTTGTCCAAGCTGATACACTCTCACTCTGATCCAGGGATCAGAATACCATATAATCACAAATCCCCTCAACTCAAACAAAGCTGGTGGCCAAACAATGAATGCTTAAGAAAACTACCACCGCAGTTGGCTTTTGCCATTCAGGATTTTATGTCTTTTCTTTAAGAATAGAAATAAAATAATCCAAAAAGTGATATTCCACTTCATATTCCTCCTAGGAGTCTCACTCTAGTATATATAAGTGGCAGAAGCTAACTTGCATTTGGAAAGCCAGCTGAAGGAGAGTCTGGAAATGTAACTGTTGGCATTTCTGTCTCTTCTTAACACAAAAGTTCACAAATTAAGGGTATGGAACGAAGGCTAACTTTTCCTAAATTTATTTCCCTCATCCTTTGGAACTCTTCTTTTGGTAATTCAACATCTACACATACATTCATTCACCTACATTTAAAAAAAAATTGGAAATAAAATGAGAATATTCCTATACCTTATGTAAGCCCTCCCCAAAAGAAGAATATGTTTTAACTTATAAAACCTATCCTCAAAGGAAGAAACCCAATAAGTCACCTTATTAATTTTGGAGTTACGTTTATTCTTCTCTAAGTCACAATGTCCTCTGAATTTGCTGTAATCTAAGGAATCAATTATGAAGATAATCACTATTGACATGTCTTTTATAAAATATAAGGGAGAATGAAAAGAAAAAATGAATACATGCATCCCAGAGCTGGAACTAATATATGGATAGCCATTATATCTTTTTCTTCAACTAGACACCAGACTATGGTTAGCAGTAATGGGTTTCTTTCTCCGCCATTTTTTTAAATTTATTTTTAATTTTTTTATTTTGTTTGTTTATTTATTTTTATTTTTTGAGACGGAGTCTCATTGTCACCAGGCTGGAGTTCAGTGGCGCAATCTCAGATCATTGCAACCTCCATCTCCTGGGTTCAAGCAATTCTCCTGCCTCAGCCTCCTGAGTAGCTGGGGCTACAGGCCTGCACCACCATGCCCAGCTAATTTTTGTGTGTGTGTGTATTTTAGTAGAGATGGGTGTTACCATGTTGGCCAGGATGGTCTTGATCTCCTGACCTCGTGATCTGCCCACCTCTGCCTCCCAAAGCGCTGGGATTACAGGCATGAGCCACCACACCCGGCCTTCTCCACCATTTATTACATGTTCATTTTGCTCTTAGCTGGTACTTGAATTGTATAATAAGCTATACTGGATGGGGTTACCCAAACCTTCATTTCTACTTGCTCTAAAACATTGTAAACTTTCCCACATTGGTGTATCAGTCTGGTAGGGCTGCCTTAGAAAAATTCCACAGACTGAGTGTCTTAAACAACAGAAATTAATTTTTTTCACAGTTTTAAAAACTAGATGTCCAAGATCAAGCTCCATCAGGACGGTTTCTAAGGAGGCCTCTTTTCCTGGCTTGTAGTCATCTTGCTGTGTCCTAACATGGTCGTTCCTCTGTTCACATTTAGAGAAAGAGGGAGAGAGATCTCTGGTGTCTCCTCTTCTTATAAGGAAAAAGTTCTACAGGATTAGACCTATGACCTCATTTAACCCTAGTTCCCTTCTTAATGGCCCTATCTCGAAATAGAGTCACATAGGGGATCAGGGTTTCCACAAACAAATTTAAGGCACACAGCTCTGTCCATAGCAATAGGATTTCCTATTGGTCTATTTTACTCCTCTATGTTTCCATTTTGTAGTAGTAATCCCACTTGCCTTGATAATAAAGGTCAGTAACTATAAAGTAGCTATACCTTAGAGTGTTACCTCACTGGCATAAAATATACAAAATAGTAAAGTGACATTTTAATGTCCAACTCAATTGACCCATTATTAATCTCCTGATGCAAAGCATTTGTTCCTTGGATACTAGGAATGCAAACTAAAAAATCCAAAGCCATCAGGAATGAAAGACAATAATATTTATGAGAATGCAATTGGCTATAATAGAGAGATGTGGCACTTAACACTTTGAAACTTTGGTTACCAGCCAAATGGAGCCACGAAAACACAGAACTCTGAGTTCTATACATAGCTCTGGGTATATTCTGCATTCTGTGAAAAAGACCCAAAGACTGCAAGGTAGCGTCCTCCAACAGGAGCCATAATTGTATCTTCAGTACTTTATTCCATTGTGCTGTACTTTATTCCATAATTGTATCTTCAGTACTTTATTCTACTGTACTGTAATTGTATCTTCAGTACTTTATTCCATTGTAATAATTATTCTAATTATTTCAGAGTGATGGGTTATAAGGAAGCACGGCCTCAGTTTGCCACTGCCTCAGTTATTTTATTGTAACACAAAATCCATGCTCAGAAACAATACTGTGTGGGACCCTGTAGAGGTGCATATGGACTTTTATTAGTTCTCAGATTGTTTTTCTGGCAAAAGCACATCAGCATGATGGGCAAACCTACACGCAGAATAAGTGACTGTTTTAATGAGGACAAGTTGCTCTTCCTGACATTATGAAAGTGGTTTAATGTAAGCAAACTAGCATTAGATCATTTACTAATATTCCTAAAAGATTGTGCTATGGTGGGGTTCACCCCCAGTTCTGTTATGTAGGACTGTGTTTAGCAGTAAGACAGACTACATAAGCTTTGGATTGAAAAGTCAAAATTTTTGCACCATGTCCAACTTTCATCCCTGTCATAGCAAGTACTTATTTTATAGATATGTTGACAAGCAGCAGGGTGACTGAAGGAGGAATGACATCCACAGAATGGATCATTTCTATTCACTCTATGAGGTCTCTATAGCCGGCGCTATTTTGTAAGAATTTCTGTGTAACAAATATTCTGAGATTCTGGTCTATGTTGAAAAGTCTTTCCACACATGGCTTATCAATGCTTCCTGTAATCATGCTTCTAACGCTATCCTTTCAAAATTTTTGGCCATTTGGTCAAACTGTTAATTATGGCTAGCAGATGAATATTCTTCCGCATCTCTGAAGGTTTTATTTTCAGGTAAAGTAAACTACAGGATATTTTGACATTGCGAAGATTTTTCTTTCATACAGAATCTTTCCTATGTGGGGCTGTAAAATTGGTCATCCTATTTCCTCTGGCACTTGTATATTGCTTGAAACCACTTATAAATCAGGTTTCCTGGGGAGTTCCCCATGAAGTTATTGTGTGAGCTTATGGGGCTTATAGAGACAAGTGAGTGTGTCAGGGGAAGACACATTGAATGTGTGAGCCACGTGACTATGTAACTTACTCCTTCAGGGATATCTCATACTATGGGTCGTAGATACCACTTCTACTTCATCATGCAGTGCTTCTGTGAACAATAATTTTATGGCTTTGTGTCTCAATAGTCAGCAAGTCAATGTGGTCAAATCACTTTGTGTCTCAACCTCCCAGGGTCTAGTAAGAAGGAAGAAAATATAAGAAAATGTTTCTTGATGAAAAAAATAGTTATTTGCCTAAGAGTGTTACAGACTGAATGTCTGTCCCCATAAAATTCATAGGTTGAAATCCTAATCCCCAATGTGAATATGCTTTTAACTTATAAAACCTATCCTCAAAGGAAGAACCCCAATAAGTCACCTTGTTAATATTGGAGTTACATTTATTCTTCTCTTTAAGTCACAGTCTCATCTGAATTTGCTGTAACCTAAGGAATCAATTATGAAGATAATCACTATTGACATGCCCCTGGAGATGCAGCCTTTGTCAGGGAAGAAGGTGATGAGGGCTCTGCCTTCATAATGGGATTAGTGCCTTTATAATAAGAAGCATAAGAGAGTTTGCCACTCCTTTCTTTTTGTGCCATATGCAGATATAGAAAAACAAGATCCTTCTGCAAATCAGGAAGAGAGCCCTCACTAGAAACCAAATTAGTTGGCACGTTGACCTTGGACTTCTCAGCCTTCAGGGTTGTGTGAAATAACTGTTTGTTGTGTAAGCCACCCTGTCTATGGTATTAATATGTTTGTTATAGCAATTCGAACTGACTGAGACAGAGGATATGGCTTTGCTCTAAATCACTAGGGACCTATGTGCTGATTACTTCAAGGAGTTTAACACATTTGCAGCACAAATTCTATCTCTATTGCATCTGTTAGGAAATAAGGTCAAAATATCAGAGCTGCCAGACAAAAATGCCAGATAAATTCTCTCTTTTTGAGATGAACAAAAATGCCAGCAGAGGTATTTTTTCACTTGGTAGTGGGTTTGAAGAAAATAATCATATGCAGGATATGTTGCCACTAAAATCCAACAAGTTTTTGCTTCTGAAGCTTGGCTCTGCACTTTCTGGAGTGGAACAGTTTGAGATCATACTTCTCTCTTAGTGGTAGAATGGGAAAGGGGCATCATTTTGATCTTCAATTTGAAAGAGAAATCATACAGACCACTTGAACCCCCCAAGTTTCACCACTGTTGAATGATCTGAAATTTTGTAAGATGTATCTCCCACCCTCTAGAATATACCTGTCTTAACAAGAAGCTGAAATCTATTTTGTTTCCTGTCTGTAACATCCTATTGCTGGTTGCAAAATTTATTACCATGCTAGAATCTATGAAGTAGTCTAATAAGAGGTCAGGACTCCAACAGAAGAAATTATTTCAGGAGTTGATATAGCTTAGAAATAAGGCATCAAAACTGTCCTGCTGTCCTGCTTTCCTTGCAAAGTGAAAGCTGTTTAAACCATTTTTATTGTTCTCTCTCTTTCTCTCTCTCTTCCCTCCAAAATAATTGCTGCAAATAACAAGCTAGGATTTATATTAATTTGCTCTAGCATCTCAAAACCCAATTGCATTTGAAGTCACAATTTTACATAATTTTATTAAGATTGTTTGATGCTCTATCATCTGCTAGGCCCTAAATGATTTTTCTAGAGCACAATCAGTTGCGTAAACAAGAAGGAATGTGATGGAAATTGCCACCCCTGTATTTTTCAATAGTTTTAGGGTTTTCCCTCTATAATTCTTTCAGGAGTCCACTCTTGTTTATGGTATTTTGGTAAGAGTTTCATTCACAGACATTTACTCTTGGATATTGATATAATAAAAAATCCCACTCCAACATTAAGAGAACAAATATGGGATTCTTTCAGTTGCCACATATGTCTCATGTTAATATATATTCAAAAACTGGGGAACTATCCACAGGGTGTATTCTTTTTACAACCTCCAGGATACGGAACTAGTTCAGAACAAAACTTATTGCTTAACCCATAATGTCATTTTCTCACCATTGAAACACAGTCATGTCTTGGGTCCCTCTGATTAATATTAGCTCTAAGATGATGTCCAGTAATCTCTGAAATCTCATCTTATTATTCCTCAGTACCTAGTTACCCTTCTACATTGCTTCAGATCCATTTACTGAAATCCAGGAGGAATATTTGTAGTAATTTTACATGTGCAGCATCTATGGACCTCCCTCATTTGCCTGCATACTCTTCTTTATCGAAGTGTCCTGGGTAGTCAATTTGCTAGTTTAAGTGGGTACAGAAGTAACTCTCCAGCTCTCCATAAAATAGACTAAAATTAAGTTTCTCTTCTTCAGACCTAGAGTGGATTTTGAAAAACTGTATTTTCTTTATTTCTATTTTACAAATATTATTGCTTTTGAGGATGCTCAGCAAATTGTCCAAGGCCTCTGTGGATCAGGACATGAGGGTGAGAGCACTAGTCCAAATCATATTGGGTAGTTAAACACAAACATGTGCCTTTTACCACTTTGGAGTTTACTAGAACCATCCATGTAGTAATAGAGTTGGAGACAACAGTTTGAACTCATGTTTAGCTTAACATAGATACAGATGGTTACATATGGAAATATTTATAAAAAATGATATATGGAAGAGTTCATATACACACATATAAATCTTTTATCTTTTAGCAAATATCATCTAGAAGCATCAACACTCCAGTAGCAGTAAGCACACCTAGTGCTCAGATATGGTTTCTAAACCCATTCTCCGATAAGAGGATCCTAAAGGACTCCATAGAGAAATAACTGGTTATAGAATTTGGCAGAAAATATGCAAATAAGCCTGGAGCATGTGTAATATCAGAAAATAAGGAAGTGACCAGAAGTAAAAATTGCAAAATACAACCAAAAGTACACATTAATGGGGTACGTGCAAGGGCACAAGAGCCAAAAGAAAGAGCTTTGAAAGGCTAAAGTTGGACAATTTGAGCAACAAAATTAATGAGTAGTTTTGGGATTATAACCCAAAGTATAAAATAAAATATATAAACTCATATTGATATAAATAAATTAATAAATAATTTAAAAAGAGAAAAGAGAAAAATCTCCCATGTAAAAGCATTTCAAAAAATTTATGTAGATATAAAACACCCTCAGCGAGGTGGAACATGACTCTTCACTCCTCATGTATTAGATATGCATAGGGACTTTCTTCCAAAGGGTACATACAGTATGGAAGGAATGGAGTATGGTCCACAGAGAAGCCTAAAAGGCACTATCTCAGCCAAATGAGCAAGGCCAACATTGGCAGTGATAAGTCTCTTGATTATATGTACTCTTGATATGATGCAATGAAAATGGGACTTTACATCTTTGATCTTCCTTCTCAAAGCACCTAACCAGGCAAAGGACCCCGCTCAGTCATAGACTAAATAGATCATTAGAAAGATTTCTAAGATTTTTTAATCAAGTCCTTGTCTCCTGGACTGCACCTTTGGATCCAGCCAGGGCCTGGGGGAACTCATCAAACTGAAAGAAAGAACACAAGCCTAGCTGGCTATGTTACTGCTGATCGTAGAGCTCCAGGACTTTGAGCAAACACGGGTGGTGGCCAGGCAGTGGTTATAGCAGGCCTTGGGTGAGACCCAGTGCTATGTTGGCTTCAGGTTTGACCCAGCACAGTCCCAGTGTTGGTGGCCACAGGGTTGCTTGTTTCAACCCACCCCTATCTCTAGGCAGCTCAGAACAGCTTTATTTGGAAGAAGATCAAACAAGAGAGATATAAAGCACGTCCAAATTGGAAAGGAAAAAGTCAAATTATTCTTGTAAAGTTGCAGGATACACAATCAACTTACAAAAATCAGAAGCATTTCTATATGTCAACAGCAAACAATCTGAAAATAAAAAGATCCACCTGCCTCGGCCTCCTAAAGAGCTGGGATTTCAGGCGTGAGCCCCTGCGTCCTGTCAGAACTAAGATAATCTAAAAGAAGAATGGACTTTAGTTAATAATAAGGCATTGATATTGATCAATATATTGTAACACTTGTACCATACTAATTAAAAAGATGTTAATGATAGAAAGAATTGGGTGTATGTGGGGAGGCATATGAAACTCTCCTTGCAATCTTTTCATAAATCTCAAATTATTTGTGAAAATAAAATGTATTTAAATAGAAATAAAAATTTGTTGAAGAGTTTGGACATACTGAAGTCAGGTAACAAGCATTTGGACTAGCTGTAGTAATATCACACATATCAGGAAGCCTGCACAGCACTGAGCATACTGACTGCTTTTTGACAGCTAATGAGTAGACAATGAAACACTGTGTTCAATGCTCTTGCCATTTATGTGCCCCTGCTTTTGATTCTCAGAAGGAGAAAAATGTTTTTTAAAGCAGCAGGGAGATCACCTCTGTGTGACTTCCTTCTTTCAAGCTTCCTTCAAATGTATGTAATTGGCAACATATTATTTGCTTCCAAAAACTTACTAAGAGAGTTTGTAAAATATAGAATTTAGGTTTATAGCCTCTGCAGGAGGAAATACATTTAAAAGAAGGAAAAAATGGATGCTGTGCATTAATCATCCAAACCCAACACACTTCCCCTACTTGCCATTGATAATGATTTGGGTGATGTTTATTTATTTTCCTTCTGTCTCTAGGGATACGGGTACAGGATTTGCCTAATTAAGATATTCTATTTTTCTAAATGTAATAATGAATGCATTAATCTGAAAGTCAATCTTGGGATTTAAGGGGAACTATTGGAGCATGAAGCCAAATCCAAAAAAAATCATAGCCATGAGATAAAAGGAGAACAATGTGTTTAGATTTTGTTCCATTTTGCCTAAAGCTATCCCTTGCCTTGGCCTTCTCATTCTAAGTAAACGTGTTCGTTCCCTTTTTGTTTAAATCTGTTTGATTCACAATTTTATTAATTCACATTAAAATATTACTAATAAGGACGTGTTCCTTAAAATTTTGTTCCTAATACAAGAACCCGAAATGTGGAGTTGACTGAGGTAAAGTTTGAGTATGGGGCAGAGTGAATCTCTCTATCCTTAACTGGGAAGGTTACAATACTTCTTGTGTGGTAGCAAACTAGCAGCTTAACTTTCGTCTTGAAATTAGATTATATATTTAAAAAGCTGGCTCATTAGGAGACTTGGTAGAAATATCTCAACATATGCAAGTAAGTTTGTTATTTTTTGCAGTCTACAGTAATGTACTATAAGAAGGAATGTTTTGAAAACTATTCCATTTGAAAGTTCAATGAAAGAAAATACAGGCTTTATGAAGGAGCTATTTCCGCATAAACCCATAGTGAAAGAGTGCTGTGTTAATCTGGAAGATTTGAAAGATTCAGGATTTAGGGGGAAAGTGGTATAAGATTAGGATTAGAGAATTCTTTCTGCTGTGTTCATTAAAGAACCACTATTTGCATGCCTCCAAAAATGAGTGACAGATTACATGTGCCTTCACCTCTCCAGTGAATGCTTTGAGTTGACCACGAGTGAGACTCCAAAATGGAAGCCATTGAACTGAGAGCTAGGGAAATGATCAGGTCACTGATGTGTTGCTAAATGACAGCACTTCCCCACCCCTCTTCCCAGTTGTTGTGTCTCTGGCATTGGTCAGTAGCCCATACAATTGCAAAACTATTAGTACAAAGAGTGCCTAAAACTTTTCAAAGAGAGTTTTATTGTTTAATAAACCTTAAGCTTAAAAAACAGAGACTTTTATTTTCTTGGTCACAAATGAAAATCTTCAGGCATCCACACTAACACTCAAATGAAATTATCTTCTATAGCAGTATATTCTCCAGCAGAAGAAGGCTCACTAATGTCTGTCTGGACAAACCACAGAGAACAGTAGACAAAAACAAAGGCCTCCAAGAAAGAAGAATTAAGAAAGACTACTTCGGTGGTCTCAGAATAAATCACTCCACCTGCAGAACTCAGAATCTTTGCTCATTCTTCCTTTCACAAAAGATGTCACTGATGTTTATTAAAAAATGACTATCCTATGCTGTTTCTACTTATTTACCTTTTTCAAAGGTACTTTATTACCATGTTTATCCTGAATCCAAATGTGCTTGGGTTGTTATTTAGCTATGGATTTCTGAGTCTTGAGGAGCTTCTGCTGAGCTAGACATCAACTTAGCAAATTCATTTAGAGATTCTTGGCTTGGACCAGGATGGAGAAATGAGATGAGATTCTGCATGAAGGACATGATCACTTTCAGTTTTTTGAATGGATGCATGACATTAATCATTTGCATTTTACAAATTGAATTACAAGATGAAAAGTGTAGGCCTACATGTTGATAAGCTGGACTGTAATGCTTACTCAACATCCAGAAAAATCATTATATAACTGCAGTAGCTAATTATTTTCTATAATTAAACATAATTTTCAGGATAAGTCAGTATATGACCAGTGGTGTACCTGAAATAGAATATGCTTATATATTTTCATAACAAAATTTTCACTCAGTTATTAGGGCTTCTACAGATTCTATAAAACTTAATCTGAAATGTTCGCATTTAACAATCATGAAAATTACTGAAATATGGAGAAATAAAGTCCAATTTTATTTTGGACTAGATATGTTTTTCTAAAGCAATTAGAATATAAATATAATTTTCAAGCAAATAGATAAAATGTCAAAACCTTCAAATAGGTAATAGTTCTTTAACTTAGAAACAATTAAGTACACAACTACATTAGAAAAAAATGTGGAAGGGTGAAATTCTTTTCAGGTATTTGATAAATGTTGAGAAAAATTAGCTATAGTTCAATAGCAATCATAATAATTATTAAATAGTCTAATTAGGATGAATGAATCAGATTTCATTTTATTTTTGATGTAATGTAACTATCATAAGCTAACTCCTTAATGATGAGGTTGAGGAAAAAAGGGAAGCCTTATCCACTGCTTCTGGGAATGTAAATTAGTTCAGTCACTGTGGAAAGCAATCTGGAGATGTCTCAAGTATCTTGAAATAGAACTACCACTTGACCCAGCAATTCCATTACTAGCTATCTACCCAAAAGAATATAAATTGTTCTACCCTAAAGACACATGCACAGGTATGTTTATCACAGCATTGTTCACGGTAGCAAAGACATGGAATCAACCCAGATGCTCATCAGTGGTGGAGTAGATAAAGAAAATATGGCACGGATACACCAGGGAATATTATGCAGCCATAATAATGAACAAAATCATATCCTTTGCAGCAACATGGATCTAGCTGGAGGTTATTATCCTAAGCCAATTAATGTAGGAACAGAAAACCAAACACCTCATGTCCTCACTTATACATGGGAACTAAACATTTAGTACACAAGGTCAAAAAGAAGAGAACAATAGACATCACATCCTACCTGAGGGTGAATGATGGAAGGAGGGTAAGGACTGAAAAACTACCTTTCTGATGTTATGCTTACTACCTGGGTGACAAAAATATCTGTACACCAAACCACTGCAACATGCAATTTACCCTTGTAACAAATCTGCACATGTATCCCTTGAACCTGTAATAACAGTCAGAAAAAAATAACTATTTGACAGAGAAAAATAGAAATAATATACAAAGAGAAACTTTCATCACAATAATATTTTTTGCATTGATTTCATCCAATTTCTTACTGGTCCAGTTAAAGCACCTAAAACATGTTTAGATTCATGGTAAATCTATTCTACTGAATAATACAATATAAATATATAATATATATTCATATATAAATATATAATATAAATATATATTAAAGCACTCACTCAAAAAAATCATAAATAAGTTTTAAATGTGTACAGAAATGTAAATAGTATTTAATTGTTAAAATATTGTTTTCATTCTGTTCAAAAAGTTATTTCATTCATTTCTTAAAATTCATAGTATTTTCCTTTGTAGCTTTGCACCTGAAGCCAAAGACATTATTTTAGGGACAAGCTATAATAATTCTTCCCTTTATTATATCTAGAAAAGGGGATTTCTGAAGCCTCCATGTAACACCTAAAGTGCTGATTATGGCAGCAAGATTCCACAGATGAGGAAATACGTGACCCACCTGAGGTAACTTCTGCAATTAGGAAATCTGCTGAGATCAATTAAGGCCTGATTATAAATGGATGAGAGATACTTTCATCTCTCTATATTTTTGCTGTCCAGAATTGAACTTCAGCGAGATTACTTTAGATAGGAAGCAAAGACCTGCAAAAATGTACTTGAGGCTAAAACTGTCTTGACTGTTCATGATAATCTCCTAAGCAATAAGCTCTTTGATTTAGCCCCCTACTGAGGATCATGCTGGCTCATATAAGAAAATGGTTCAATAAATTAAAAATTAGCTAATACCTTCACTTTAAAACAGGACAGATACAGTAGGCACATATAAAGAAAGCATAATGATGCTTTAACTTTGCTAATGTACAAGAAAAAGGCTGCACAATTCTAAGCTTATATAATGATTTATCATACCTACCAAATAAAACCTTCCTCTTTTTTTTCTCTTAAGAAAATACACTTCACTAAAGTCAGAATACCTGCTAACATTTTAAAATCTTATGTTAGTGTTATCTTCAGGCTGGAAGATAGCTCTGTGATGGCTGATCAATGAGTGCTGTACCCCTGAGTGAATTATTTGTATATGACAGATACCTTAAGTCCTGGAAAAAATTTAATTTATGATTAGGGAACATTTCCTTCCACATAGCTTATTCTATTTTTCTTGTTTGTTTGTTTTCTTTTCACTCTTGGTTAAAATTTCGAGTATTATAATCTCATAATGTTAGTCAATTTTAGGTCATTTTATTTTGTTTTTCTTGACTGTCAAATAAAGAAGCTCAACTAAGACCTTGAATATCTTTCCTTAAAAAGGAACTGTTTGGTTCTTGTATCTTTCGGAATTATAAGATATCTTCAGAGGTATATTTTCTAGGTCCATGTGAAAAAAATCTTAGTGTGTAATATTTACAATGTTTGCTTTAAAGAAACTTTTCTACAATTCTGAAACATATAGGTGTAATCTTTTCTACACACAGTGAATAACTTACAGAATTTCCATGACTTCAGAAGCATGTGGGTAGAAAATGTCCTTTTGCCCCATGGCAAAGAATGAAGATACTTTCCAGAAGCTGAGCTTTGTAAACTCACTTTATTCTGAGTATACTCCTATTGATAGGAAGGAGTAGCTCTCTCTGTCTTTGAAGTGTTACCATAATAATTTGATGAACATGCTATTTTCACCTATTACATCAGAATATGTCACTGGATCAGTCATACAATGTTTTGCAGTGCAACAATCCATAATATAAAAATACACTCACTTTAAAATCTTACCTTGACTGACTCAAATTCTACTGTGCTATATAAATATGCAACTTCCAATAAGTCTAAAAAATAATTATATTTTTGTAAAAAACATAGGCCCAGATTTTTTTGTAGCAAGTATATATACTAGGTATTTCAGCTTCTCATCCAAATAAAATCATCTAGCTAGCATGGGGGGTAAACAGACATAGTGCAGAGTAGTCCATCAACTGAATGTGAGAAACTGACCCTGGAATATTAACCAAAACAGACTCTGATCACTTCTGGGAGTTAATAGAACAACCTTCTCCCTTACGATGGCTCAAATAGTTGATAAAAGTGTCAGAACATTATAAAACGTGCATGATCACATCTAAAATGCTACGAGATACTTATTCCGCCTCTACCTCCTCCATTCACAGAATTTTTTAGTATTAATACCATTATTTTATAAAAATACCAGTATTAATGTATAATGTTTCATCATAAAATAAATTGTTAAATGAATCTTGGTTTTTAAATATATGTTTTTGTACTTCTGATATTTATATATGATTCTTAAGTGTGTGTGTGTGTGTGTGTGAAGTAGGGAAGTAACCAGAACACAATTGCTAGCTACATTTATTTTGTATTTATCTTTTCAATGTAAGGGATTTTTCAATAAAACGTATATCTTTTCACTGATTTTTATGGTGATTTTCCCCAGTCTGGGCAGGGAGATATGTCTTGACCACATTTTTAATTATCAACTACCTTAATAATGATGAATAATTTGTAAAATAACTGCTGTGCTCTGGCATAATTGAGTTATTAAATAATTTTCCTCATTAAGTCTATTGCTTTGAATTTTAGTCTTTATACTTCATCTACATAGCTATACTACACACACACGCACACACATACACACACACATACACCCCTCTTAAATCATCTGACATTTTCAACATTTCTGATTAATCAGATATGCCTTTTAAATATATATGATAATAAAGATAGGATAATATGAATTCCATAAAAAGAATAAAGTAAAACCAGGTTTTATAATGCAATTTACATTGGAGAAATTAAAAAACATGTACTGATTTGAATGCAAACTCAAAACAAAATTAAAGGTAAATTGAATATTTATTTTCCCTTATGATAATTCCAATAGCTGTCCTGTCATCTAACTAGTTATTTTGATCAAAGCCAGTGGTGACAGCTATATTTGGTATTTTGTTTAGATATATAATTAAAGTGAAGAATTATGCTCTATGAATATTGAATGTGATTAAAAAGTTTCCTTATTTTTCTTAACTTTTTATATGTATATATATACATATAGTTTTTATAATAATTTTAAGTATCATAACATTAAAAACTTAAAAGTGCCACAATGCCGTAAAATTTCTCCCCTAGAAAACACATTCTTTTTATATCATTATAGAAAATATGAGTAAAGTCAACACAAAAAAGAGGAGCCTCTACGTAAACTAGCAGCAAGGCTTCACAAAAAAATAATCATAGAAGATCAGAGATCACAGTTTTAGGCAGGCTAATTCAGTGTTACTACCATATGTCATATGATTTAATATATGTTTCACTATTATCTATTTCTCTAACTACCTGCATAAGAACAGACACAGGTGTCCCTTAACATGTATGTGTTCAAGTGCTTGAAATAAGAGACTTGAGGAGCCCATATGTTAAAACAGATTTATTTTAGAGATTGATGTACAACACAATGAGCTTTGAAAATAATGATGAAAAATCTGCCAATTAAAATATCTCTACTAAAGGTTTTTAGATTTTAATAGTAAAACCAAATAATATTTAAATAAGCTCTTAAGCAAACAAAACACTAAACTGAGTGTGCTTTTTAGGTCAGTGATCATCAAGGACACATTTGAGAGAAGATGCAATAGCTATGGCCGGCAAAAGACCAAACATGAATTTGACGTCAATGGTTGTGGTCTTTAAAGATCCCTACTCCATCAGATTTAGAATCACTCTGTTTATCTCTCCATCTATCATCTTTCACATATATTTATATTAACAGGGATATTGGAGTTCTTAAATGTTTTGGCAATTTATTGTTTGTAAGAAGAAGGTTGAAGAACTAGTGTCACCCTAGACAAGGAGATACATTTATTGAGTACCTAGTATAAACCAGCCCTTTATTATATGTTTATATATAATACTTAATATAATCTCATTAAGATCGTATTTAGTAAGATGGCAGTAGTATACCATGTTTCAAAAAGAAAGCAATTACAAAAGATAATTCATGCAAGTTCATGTAGTTAATTAGTACTAAATTAAGTCTACCTGGCTCCAAAATATTCTCATGTATTATACATGGTTTTTGATATATATAATAGTTACATAGCACAATAGCACAGCACGCAATATTTCTTAAGTTTACTTTCAGTGTTGAGCATTGAACTCATATGTGATCTTGCAAAATATCTTGTCCAGTAAGTAGCATTGTTAAGAAGTAGTTCTAACAAGTAGCATTTACTGAGCACTTCCTGTTATCTAGACACTTTTCTCCTGCTTTTATATGCATTAGTTTATTCTGCCGCAAAAGTTTATGAAATAAATTGCTGAAGTTACATTTTGACTTAGGCAATATGCTGTCCTCAGAACTCAACTTCTGGATATTGCTGTGCTGCACAGGGCCTGAATTGGTGGTCTTACTCCATGAGAGGCCTGGCACAAGTGTCCACAAGTGTTCATTCACCAGAATGTGGGATTTTTGTTGAGCAGGTAGTGGTGGAGTTAGTGGCCCTCTGCCACCACTTGAGAATGACATGATAGCTGATATCCCAAATTCATATGAAGTAGTGAGTAGGTGGTAGAAGTAGAGGCAGAAATCTCCTTTAATGAAAGAACTAGGCCCTGGCAAAGGTAGGAATCAGTGCATTGGGGTGAAAATGAATTATTGGGTCCAATGCAGCAGTCATAGATGTTATAACTAATCAAAAATAAATATTAGCTGAAAATTGAGTAACTCAATTTACTTGGAGAAAGAATTCCACCAAGATGTAGGATTTTGATATATGTTACTGGAAAAAAAGAATTAGTGATATGGAAGACATATCAGAAGAAATTGCCCAGATAGAAATACAGAAACATAGAAGGAATCATAATAATAAAAAAAAATCGGTTGCAGGCACATACATACAAAACATATGTGGCATGACAATAGGGTCTGTGATTCAAGAAGAGAAAAGAAAAATGGAGAAGCCCCATTTCAAGAGTTAATGGCTGATAATTTTTCAACACTAGTGAAAGACTTAATGCATGAAGTCAAAATGTGCTACAAATAACAAGCAGGATAATACCCCAACCCCTAATAAGGCACATCTGTTGGAAAACAAGAACAAAGAGAAAGACACTATAACAAGTGGGTCATACAGGGAGGAGCTAGTAAGACAGTAGATTGAACTAAACGTTATCATGAATTATATTACCTATCATGGAGTAGAATTTTCAATTACAAGACAATGACAAGCAGACTGAGCATTAAACAGAAAACATAAGTCGATTCCAAAAAAAGACATCTTGAATATAAGGCTGAATATTAAAATACAGACATATGCTGTTATAAGTTTGTGTGTCAGATAAGCATGTTAAAATGTTTCACAATTCCTCAGTTGAAATTCTGAAATCTAAAATTCATAGTATACCAAAAATTTAATCATCACTTTCAGTTCAAATATTTGACACAAACACTTTTGGAAGCAAGACCTGGGCCTATTTGACCTAAGGCTATCAGTCATCTTTCTTTATGCTTCTTAAGTTGAACATTAATATTGTACTCCAGTGATATTAAAGTCCTGTAGTTACCCCATCCCAGTTTCATTTTCCATTGTTTCGGTTACCTCAGTCCACTGTGGTCCAAAAATGTTAAATGAAAAATTCTAGAAATAGACAATTTATAAGTTTTAAACTGTATGCCATTCTGTGTAGTGTGGTGAAATCTTGCACATTCTCCCGCTATTCAGCCCAGGAGGTGAATCCTCCCTGGACACTATAGTGGATGCTATCATCCCCTTAGTCACTTAGTAGAAGTATTTTTATTTTTTACTTTTTTTAGAAACAAGGTCTTGCTCTATTGCCCAGGCTGGAGTGCAGTGGAGCTGTTATAGCTCACTGCAGCCTTAAATGTCTGGCCTCAAGTGATCCTCCTGCCTCAGCCTCCCAAGTAGCTGGGACTACAGGTGATTCCCACCACACATGGCAAATTGCAATCTTGGTTCAAATCCATTATCATGATATGACAATGTTTCTGTTCAAATAACCCTTATTTTACTTAATAATGTCCCCAAAGTCTGAAAGTGCTGTGCCTAATTTATAAATTAAGCTTTACCATATGATATACGCATAGGACAAAACATGATATATATAGAGTTGGATACCATCCATGGTTTCAAACATCCATTAATGATCTTGGAAGGTATTCCCCAGGGGAAAAGGAAGGACTACAGTGTTTGTTTACAAAGCTCTCCCCTTCCCTAAAGGAAAGATTTCATTATATGCAAAATGTAGTACCTTCTAAAATCACTTACAAATATTCTACTCTCTCAAAGCAATATACTTCCCTGACCCATTGAGGCAGGGCCTGGTCATGTGATTTGTCTGTCTAATGAGATGTGAGCAGGTAAAATACATTCCATCTCTGAAAATGAGTCTTAAATCCAGATACAAGTTCAGGTGGGTCTCTGTTTTTCTCTCATTTGCTGCAAGAGAACAGATGTCTCGCTTAGGGGCTAGACAGGGGCTGTTTTCTCCCGCAATGAAAAGAGCTGCAGGGTCACCGCCCCACCCCCACCATCCCCGCTGACTTATAGCTGAGCTACTGTTTTTATGTAAGTGAGAAATAAACGTTGTTGAAAATTTCTATGTTCTTTGGGTTCTTCATTATCATGGATAAACAGGCTACTATAGGGTAATATATAAAGTATTATGTTCCTAAAAACTGATTCATTGTCAATACTAAAAACACTAGCCTCCAGCGTTTTAGAAAAGGCACTGGGTTTATTGATATCTGTCAATTCAGTTAAGTCCAAGTATCCCAGTAGCTTGGTGAGGACTTAGAAAGGTTCTTGGTTATAGCTATCCATGTAGTTATCCGTGTTTGTATACAAGATAGCTTGAAAAAATAATGTACCAAAATATTTGAGAGTGTTTTTAACATATGGAGTAAGGAAAGAAAAAAATTAATTTCCAGAAAGCTTCCCTTACTTGTCTTTCTGCCCACCCATTTCCTGGTTGTCTCATCCAATACCCAAGACAAGAGAAATAGCTAATCCGATTTGCCATAATCAAACACACTAATTTGCTTGTAGGGGAGATTGTGGTTTCAACAGACACAAGCCCATGGTATACTCTTTTTTTTTCTTTCCTTGTCTATTAAGTTTTTGAGTAAATTGACCTAGTAACTGACTTGTTTTTGTTTGTTAGTTTTCTTTTTTTCTTGTTGCTGTTTTGTTTTGTTTTTTTCAGACAGAGTCTTGCCCTGTCACCCAGGCTGGTGTGCAGTGGTGTGATCTGGGCTGACTGCAACATCCACCTCCCAAGTTCAAGCCATTGTCCTGCCTCAGGCTCAGGAGTAGCTGGAATTACAGGCATGCACCACCACACTTAGCTAATTTTTTTGTATTTTTCGTAGAGACGGGGGTCTCACCATGTTAGCCAGGCTGGTCTCAAACTCCTGACCTCAGGTGATCTACCCTCCCCGGCCTCCCAGTCCTGGGACTATAGGCATGAGCCACCATGCCTGGGCTAGTATCTGACTTCTTAAAATAAGTTAAATCCAATTTCTCTCCCCCTCTGTCCTTAATCATGCTTGAAAATTCCTGGTTACTGTATTAGATTATTGAATAGAGTAGAAAGTGATAAGATGCTAGCATTTATATGTGGGGAAAGAAGGAAGTATCATTTATGTCTTAAGTATTAAATGGATTTCTCTTCACAGCCTCATTACCACTATCTTAGTTGGTGAACTTAGCATTCATATAATTATTAAAATATATTATTTATTTTCCACTTTTAGAACCCTTCAAGAAGGAATATACTGGCCAGGCATTAATCAGGCACCCTCGATATATAGGCATAATATTACCAAATACATTAAATTCTCATTTTAACTCCATCCATGCAAGAGCGTCATTAAAATGATGCACCTCAGAACATAGTGAATAAAAAAGAAAAGATAAGATCCATGTTTTCCTAATCTCATGCTAATTTATGAGTAAATTATCAGTAAATTAGCATGAGATTAGGAAAAATAAGTCATGTCAGTAAGGACATAAGATATGTAGAAGGACAGGATGTTATAGTGAGAAAACGGTGTATTGTATTTGATGTGTGTGTATTAGATATTTTCAATGCTGGATTTTGACAGTGTGTGTGGTGTGGCCAATGGTGTGCATGGCTGAAATGAAAGTGATACCAAAGCTACCAGAATTTGTCAGGTCAGGAAATCATAAGGCTAAGGGGCAGTGATGTGAATGTTGAAATCCCTCAGTTTCAAAGCTGAAATTGGGATGGAGTGAAAAAGGTATCAGATTCACAAGTGGGTGGTGAGTTTTTAGTTAATAGAATATGTAAACTGATGACTAATCTTTTGATACTGGCAATGGAGATTTAGGGAAAAGCAACTGTTGGTGGTATATGGGACATGATAGAATGTGTGAAGGTTTCATTTAAGGAGGCTGCAGAGGTAGCAAAATTCTTGGGAAGGGCTAGGTTTCACCAAATCAAGTATTTGGATTATAGGTTCTGAAAGAGATTGATTGTGTATGGTAATGTGTTTATAAAGGATAATTGGTTCCTAAAAACTTACGTGTGACAGTTAGTGGGTAACATGACAAAAATAAATTAAGAGGGAATTATTCAAGTTAACTGAATACCTTCCTGTGCAGTTAAGTTAGCTAGTTAACATATAAAAAAAACTTCAATGATGGCCTATAAACATATACATTTTATAATGTATTTGAAATCATGACATCTTAGATTCTTACCCAGCATATCTGGCAAGCATCCAAATCTATATTTTACTTTAACTTCTATTTTTCTAGAAAGACAAGCTATATTTGTTTATGTATAATCTTTTGGAGCTAGGTCTGTTCTACAGTATTCATTACCTGGTAGAGCTCATTAATGGCATTTACAGGTCACTGATTATCCTGTGATGCTCATTTAATGAGAGAATTTAAACTCATTTAGAGTATCTGAGTGTTTTCTCGTGATCTCTTTGCTTATCTTAGTCTTCAACTGTATCCTATGCATGTTTATTCCAATCTTTCTTCTTCACAAATCAGTTTTATTAAAGATGGAAAGCAAAGTAAGTGTTGGTTGCTCATTTCTCTGCATAGTGTACGTTATATCCCAAGCAGAGTTTTAACGCATATTTAAAAAATTATTTTTGACATATTTAAATTATCTGACTTTCTTTGGGTCTCTGTCTTTCTTTCACAATATTATTAATATAGGCATGCTATGTTATGTTTATCTTTTATTGTGCTGTGGTAATTTTGCCTTTCCTGCACTTCTCAAGGGACTTAAAATGCTGAGTTGGTCAAAGATATCTACTGTACATCTCCCTTTTGAATAACTTATTTTCTCATCAGAATCATTTACAATTAGAGCATAAGAACTCATTATTGCAAAAGATTCAGACAATAGATTTATGTCTCTCTGTATCTGCTTCCTAAAGTCTGAAATCTTCCTTTAAAAAGCCATATTGATGAATACGTTGCTTTATAATTGGAGGCACTTTAGTGTGGCGTTTAAGAGGAAGGTCTTGCAGTCAGACAAGACTAAAATTCAACCCCAGAGTTCTCATTTACTATATGTGAGTTTAATAATTCTTAGTGAGTCCCAGAAACTGTTTATTTGTCAATAAATGCCGTAACAGTATACATCTAATTGGGTTACCGGGTCTATTTTATGAATTAATGATATAGAAAAATTAACCATGATATATGAAAAATCACAACCATTTAATTAATCTCTCTTGTTATTGACATTAATAGTTTTTTTCTTTTTAAAAGTGTATGTGTGTAATCTTTCTTCATCTAATCACAAATCATTTGCATTCAGAAGTTTACATTTTTCAAAACTATCTCTTACTTCAATAAATATGGAATTTTTCAACCTTGTTTTCTTAATAACAACAACATATTAGAACCTGTTTGAGGGTTGCTTTTTATTTTATTTTACCTACATCTTAGTTTACTCCTTCTTCTTTTAATTTATTCATTATTCACTTCATCTTTTTGTTCTTTTCTCATCACTCTGGTTTTCTATTTTTAGCAACAGGGTAATTTTTTTACTTTTTTACAAAATTTTACATTAAATTGCATTATATATTTAGTAAATATTATCTGTATTGGTTTTGAGAATTTACTATAGATGGAGAAGTTTCCCTGAATATTATAACTGGAAAGCAAGTGTCAATTGTATCATGCTAGCAATGTTTTAATTGAATTATACATAGCAAGGGGTCAGGACTCACAGGCTGTTCTGTCCTCTCTCCATGGATCCTCAAAGATCACTTTGTGACAAATGATTCTATAGCTGATGCAGAGAAATGTCATTTAGAGGCTAATGCCTGGTTGTTGCTTCTTTTTTTTAAGCGTATATTTTTAATAATTATGTCATTTTACTTCATTTATGCTAACTAGTTAATGATTCAAGTTTTGTACAAATATGTAACATTTTAACTTAAGCAAACAAAATTTAACCCTTATTAAAATTAGAATGAGTGAAGAAATGCAAGTAATTTTACATTATTCTATTCTACAGTACTAAACATTTATGAAAATCTAACAGGCTGAATACCAAAGTTCACTGTGGTCCTTCCCCATCTTGTGGTTTTTGCATCTTACTGCAAAACTTCTGTGTTTGCTTCTGTGAAAAAGACAACTGAAAGATCATGTTCCAGCTGATAAATGCTTTGCTCACAGGCTTCTGGCCAGAAGTCATCGAATTGCTCACTCAACCAAACCACAGGAGGCTGGGGAATACGTGAGACCAAGCACATGGCTATGTGATGACTAGGGAACATCTCAGCTACAGTAATCTTCCTCAGGTTTTTTTTTAGTTTCCTTATACTACTGTTTGCTAAGGAATTTTTCAAGGTAAGGACTCAATTGCATTGTTTGCTTTTCCTGACTCTATTGAAAGATTCATACTATATTTTTTCTCCTTTTTAAATGTAATGTAATGAATTAAATCAATGATAGCAAACCCTCCTTTTATACCTAGGTCATATTATTATTTTAGTACATCACTGGATGTAGATTGCTATTATTTAGTATTTTTGCATCTTTTTCACAAGATACTCTAGCCTGAACATTTATTCCCGTGTGGTATCCCGTCAGATTTTAAGAGCTAAATTACATTTACTTATTATAAGATTTTCAGTGTTTCCTCTTTTTCTGTTCTCTGGGAAAGTTTTTATAAGACTGGTATAATGTCTTCCCTAAATATTAAATAATTAACTGAATAAGCAATCTGGGAATAGAAATTCTTTACTTAATATAAGAATATATATTATTTTATTAATAATAAATAAATTTAAAATAAATAAAATAAGTTTAAAATAAATACTTTTTTTAAATAGAGTACATTCTTTATACTTTCTATTATTTTCCAGTTGAAGATTGTGTTTTTTGGAGCAAAGACTCTCCTGATTGGGTTTATGCCAAATGTTGGAGGAGGAGGGGTGTGGATTGTGGGAACTGCTTCACCAACCTTTGTGTAGAACATGGTGTAGTGTTGTTTGCATCAGCAACTATGCCAGGTCCTTCTAAGAAATAATACGTAACATGGGAGAATATTCATTATAAAGCAACATGGTGTCCTCTGTGCTAACAAACTTAGATACCCAGCATAATGCATCATTTGTCTACATGTCTACATCTTCTTTATTTGGATTATCGTGCCTACCAACACGTAAAGCTAGTTTTTTTTTAATTGTGTTTTTTAAACAACTCACACCATTTAATCTTAAGCTTATTTTCCTAAAGTTGCTTTTATATTTTTGAAATGTCTGTGGAACTTAAAGTAATATTCCCTTTTTTTAACCTCGATATTGGAAGCTTGTGTTTTCTCTCTTTCGTTTCTTTCTTGGTTAATCCTGCTGTGTGAATCCTTCTTTTATAAATGTAATCTTTTAAATGACACAGCATTACCTTTGGTGATATTTTGATGGTGTATTTCTTTCCATGTACCTAAGTTTTATTTCATCATTATTATTTGCTCTCCTCTATTTCTTTAGGTTTATTTTGTACTTTTCTCCAGATGTTTAGGTCATTTGGTATCAGCCTTTGTTTCTTTTTCTAATATGTGCACTTAATGCTTTAAGTTTCTTTCTGAGCACTACTTTACCTGAATTGTAAAATGTCTTGCACAACATCTATTCATTGTCAAACAGTTTAGATGTTTTCCTCATTATTATTTCAGTTGTTTTCTGTCATTCCTTGGACTGAATAGAAATTATGAAAGTATGAGAATAATAGAAGTATACCAATGAATTTAAAAATTAAGCAAAGCCGATATGTGATTCAACAATTTTTTCTAACAATACTTCAGAAATTTCGTTTCTAATTTATTTTTAATAGTAGCTATATGTTGCTTAATATTTTCTATGGGATTCCATATAAAATAATGGAAAAGTTTTAATATTTGTTAATATTTATTTTTTATGTTGGACTGCTATGCAAATGTCAAGGAAGTTGAAGAAGTGATTTCATTATGGGGCAAAATCTAATGTGAATTATCTTTATCTGAATTATTTCAGAATATAATTGTATGAATTTAAAATATGAGAGAGAAACTGGGGGAATAACGAAAGTCAAAACATGTATTAATAAACAAAACTAGTAGTAATGACCACACCTCTTACATATAGAAGCTACTTTCTCCATAAACCAAGTTAACACTTTAAGTATTTACCCTGTTTTTTTTTTTTACCATTTATTAAACTACTTTTTAAAGAAGTAGTAAGTGACAATTTTAAGAGTAGAACTAAATGAGAAAACATTTTTTGTTTTTCACTTAGAGATTTAAATGGGAACCTACTGTTAAAATCACAAGAAATAATAGATCAGTATCTATTGTGAACATGGATGTAAAAGTCCTCAATGAAGTATTAGCAAATCCAGCAATATAAAAATAATTTATTCTGGTCAGGTGTGGTGGCTCATGTCCGTAATCTCAACACTTTGGCAGGCTGAGGCTGGCAGATCACTTCAGGTCAGGAGTTTGAGACTAGTCTGGCCAACATGGTGAGACCCCATCTCTTTTAAATAAAAAACACAAAAATTAGCTGGATGTGGTGGCACATGCCTGCAATCCCAGCTACTAGGGAGACTGAGGCAGGAGAATTACTTGAACCCAGGAGGCAGAGGTTGCAGTGAGCTGAGATCTCACCACTGCATTCTAGTTTGGGTGACAAACTGAGATTCCACCTCAAAAAATATAAGAAAAATAAAGATAAAAATGATTTCTTCTATGACCAAGTGAGATTTATCTCAGAAATGCAAGGTTGATTAAAATCTGAAAATATGTTAATGTCATATATCATAAAAATAAAATAAAAAACAAATGATTATTTCAATAGCTGCAAAAAATTTTTGAAAAAATTCAACAAAAATTTTTATCAAAATTTAATGTTTTGATAAAAAACACTCCAAAAACCAGGAATAGAAGGAATCTTTCTCTCGTTGATAAAGGGCATTTATGAAAAACACACAGCTAATTTACACGTAATGGTGAGAAACTGTATGCTTTTTCCCTAAGGTAAGGATTAAAAGAGGGAAATCTGTTCTCACCATTTCTATTCAGTGTTGAACTAGAAGTACTACTGACAGCAATTAGGCCAGAAAAATAAACTAAAATCATTGACATTGGAAAGAAACTAGAAAGACTATTTCTATTCCCAGATGACATGATCCTACATATAGAAAAATCTAAAGAATTGAGTAAAATTATTGGAACTAATAAACAAATTCAGCAAGTTTGCAGGACACATGATAAATATGTAAAATTAATTGCATTTATATATACATTCAAAAGCAATTTAAAAATGAAATTAAAAAACAATTTCATTTACAGTTGCACCAAAAATAATAAAATACTTGAATAAATTTAATAAAATTACTGTAAATTGAACTCTGAAAACTATAAAACACTATTGAAAGAAATTAAATACTTAAATAATTTTTTAAAATTACATATTCATGTACTATAAGATTTAACACTGTTAAGATGGAAATAGTTACCAAATTTCCCTACAGATTCTATTCAGTCCATATCAGATTTTCAGACTACTTATAGAGTTGATAAGATTAATCTAAAATTTATATAAAATTAAATGGAACACAGAATAGCCAAAAACATCTTGAAAAAGAAAAGTAAAGTAGGCGGACTCATATTTCCCAATTTTGAAACTCACTACAAAGCAACAATAATCAAGATGGTGTGATACTAGCAAAATGATAAATGCATAAGCCATGAGATAAAATTAACAGTCCAAAAATAAACCCATAGATCTATAGTTATTGATTTTCTAGAACTTTACCAAAACTGTGTAATGGTGAAAGAATGATAATTTTAACAAACTGTCCTGGGACATCTGGATCATCACATGCGAAAGAATGAAGGTGAACCCTTACCTCACACTACATAAAAAATTCACTCAAAATAAACTTAAATGTAGGAGTGAAAACTATACAATGCTTAGAAGAAACTATAAAGGTCAATTTTTTGACCTTATACTTGGTAAGGGATTCTTAGATACAACACAACAAGCATTAGCAACAACAACAAGAAATAAACTAGACTTCATCAATATTAAAAACTTTTATGTTTCAAAGGACACCATCAAGAAAGTGAAAAGACAACCTATGTAATGGGATAAAATATCTACAAGTTACATATCTGATAAGAGGCTTGTTTCCAGAATATATAAAGATAACTTCCAACTCAATAACAGATACAAATAAGTCAAATTTTTTAAATGGGTAGATAATGTTAATTAACATTTCTTTAAGTAAGATTACAAATAACCAATAGACAAATGAAAAGATACTCAATTTAATTCATTATCAGGTAAATTAAGTCAAAACTATAAGGAAATACCACCTTATACCCACTAGGAAAGCTAGAATTAAAAAATCAGATAATAAATGCTGTCAAGGAAGTGGAGAAATCAGAACCCTCATATAGTGCAGGCGGAAATGTAAAATGGTATAGCCTCTTTGAAAACTAATCTGATGGTTCCTTATCTGATTACATAGAGATTTTCCATATGGCCCAGCAATCCCACTCCTAGGAATATACACTTGGAGAAATGAAAACTACATTTACAAAGAAACTTGCACAAAACCATTTGCAGCACCATTATTCATAACAGTCAGAATGTGAAAACAATTCAAATGCCCATCAACTGATGAATGAATAAACAAAATGTGGTATATACATATAAAGTAACATTATCCAATTATAAAAAGCAATGAGGGAGGTTAAGGTCCAAGAATCACTTGAGGCTCAGAGTTGCAGACCAGCCTGAACCACGCAGTGGGAATGAAGTATTGGATGCATACTATAACAGGGTGAGCCCTGAAAACATTATGCCAAGTGAAAGAAGTCAGTCACATACGACTACATAGGTAACTCCATTCATATAAAATGTCCAAAACAAGGGAGCCCATAGACACAAAAAGTAGGTGAGTGGTTGCCTAGGGTTGAAGGAAGGAGAAGGATCACAGAGTGGTGATAGCTAATGTGTACCACGTTTCTTTTTGTAGTGATAAAAATATTCTAAAATTGCTTGCAAATATACACGCTCTTCAACTTGCAATGAGGTTATGTTTTAATAAACTCATCATATGTTTAAAATACTGCATGTCAAAAATGCATTTAATATGCCTAAACTACTAGAATATTATAGCTTAGCCTCTTCTACTTTAAATGTGCTCAGAACACTTACATTAGCCTAAAGTTGGGCAACGTCATCTAACACAAATCCTATTTTATAATGAAGTGTTGAATATTTCATATGATTTATTGAGTGCTGTACTGAGAATAAAACACAGAACAGTTGTATGGCTATGTAAAGCATGGTTTCCACTGAATACATACCGCTTTCACACCATAGTGAAGTTGAAAAGTTGTAAGTTCATCGAAAGTTGGAGAATGTCTGTATCTGTGAATATACTAAAAACCATTGAATTCTATATCTTAAATGTGTAAATTATGTGTCCTGTGAACTATATTTCAATACAGCTGCTTTAAAAAATATTCTTTGACAACTGGATTATACATGAATATGTAGTCAAAACCAAAGTCATAAAAGAACAATCAAAATAATTTCTACAATTTTACAAGTGCTCCATATACAACCCAAGCTACAAACAGAGCCCTGTGTCAAGCAGCATATGCCAGTTTATCCCAGCATTTCTGTAAGACGTCCTATTGATGCTGGAGATGGCAGCCATGGCTCATTCCTTCATTTCCTCAGGACTGTGAGGTTCTTGACTCATCGTCATAAAGATGTCAATGATATGATATTCTGGGGGTCCGGGGGAACTACTATTCCAAGGTAAGCTGGTATTTCAAGAAAAAGCCCTCCCCAGTTCCTTTGAATATATCCATAAAATTATAACTTCTAGCCTGCACCATGTATGTGAGAGGAAAACCTCATTTTCCTGCAAAATGGCATTCATAAAGACTTTCTAAAGCTGCGGGAAAATCCTTCAGTGTGTGGCAATTTATAACCCATCACTATGTTCTTTACACACACACACACACACACACACACACACACACTGACTCAAAGACATATAGCCTTATCACTGAATTGAAAACAATTTGCAGAGTCAACTTTGTCTTCTATGTGAGCCTGGAAATGACAGCCGAAATTTTATTTTCCCTTATCTACCTCCAACAGGGTTTACTGGGTGAACAAAAGGGTTTCAACTTTCACCAAAGAGGAACATGAAACTCTCAACCAGCCCTCCCTGTGGATGAACTGGGCTAAATACTGATGCAAAGATGATTCGTGGCTTTTCAGCCATTTGAAATGTAAGAGCAGCTCAAATTTGATGCCTAATACATGTTTCCTAGGCACTGAACAATAAATTTTTGAATGTGTTCAATTTGTTTGGATTATTTTGCATACACTAAATAAAAATTACATGTTTTTATTTATAATTTTAAATAAATTTTTATTTTACTATTTACCAAGGTATCTAAGCACACTTTAAAATAGGCACACATAGCTATCACACTGTCTTAGTCCATTCAGACTGCTACGCCATAAATTGGGTAGCTTATAAATTACAAAAATCTATTTCTCACTGTCTGGTGACTGGGAAGTCCAAGATCAAGGTGTCAGCAGATTTGGTGTTTGGTGAGCAATCACTTCCTCATAGATGACCATCTTCTCATTGTAGCCTCACATGACAGAAGGGTCAAGAGATCTCTCTGGAATCTCTATTATAAGAGGATGAATTTCATTCATGAGCACTCCACCCTCATAACCTAATCACCTTCCAAAGGCTCTACAATCCAAAACCATCACCTCGAGTATTAGGATTTGAACATATAAATTCTGAGGGTATGCAGACATTCAGTCTACTGCACATACCATAATATTGTGTCACTTCATAAAGTGTCATGACGTTTATATACGCAATTCATGCTCAAAGTAGTTCTTGAAGATAAATATGATCTCCGTTTTATAAATAAGAAAACTGAGGCTCAGAGAGACAAAATCACTCGATCAATGTCTTGCCATGAGCAGATCATAGAACTGGGATTTGTTCCCAACCCCAGCTAAATCTACAACTCTAAAATTAACTTTTATTAACTGTAAATTAACCACAAATATCAATCAGGTTCAGTGGCATGCCTCTGTGTGTATGTTTACTTTGCCTATTTATTTGGATGTAGTCAAAAAATAATTGTTCCTATTTAGCTTATTATGTTTTCTATGATTTGTTCACATGTTGGATATTGTATATTTTCCAAAACTGTTACTTAGAATATAGATTTGTGACAGTTTTACCTTCATTATTCACTGTATACTTCATCATTATAAGCTTACCTAATTTTTCACTTTAAAATAGATTTTTGCCTGTGTCAGATAAAGAAAGTATATAACAAAAAAGATTAAGAAAAAAAGTGCTGCTAGCATTGAATTCTGATGTTCAATATATTCGTGTTCAAAATCACACACGTACAAGCACTGTATACACAGGCATGTGGATATCATAATCTAATCAGACAGATATCTGTAATTAAGGTGAAGCAAGAGGCACAGCCATTCTTATTTAATAGTTGGAATATTGATAATATTTTAATCAGGCCCCTTCAATGTAAATCAGGAATCTTTCTGCCCAGGCACAGCGGCTCACACCCGTAATCTCAGCGCTTTCGGAGGTGGAGGTGGGAGGATCACTTGAAGTCAGGAATTTGAGACCAGCCTGGGCAAAAATTTGAGACCCTGTCTCTACAAAAATGTTAATAAATTAGCCAGGTGTGGTGGTGCCCACCCGTAGTTCCATCAACTACAGAGGCTGAGTTGAGAGAATCGCATGAGCTCAGGAGTTTGAGGCTGTAGTGAGTTATGATCACACCACTGCACTGTGGCCTGGGTGACAGAGTGAGACTGTGTCTCTAATAAAAAAAGATATTTAAAAGAAATTTCAAAATTTTTTAAAGGATTTTTTTTTTTTTTTTTTTGCCTTTTTGCTTGCCTCAGTTCTCATTGGTAAACTGATACTTTCAATACCTGCAGAAATTGGGACATGTACCTTCCAATGAGAGTATTTATATCATGTTCAAGGCGTAGCTGAATTTTACAGAGAGGAAAAAAAATTACATAAACAACAAAACTCTCTTAGTGTTCTGGGTCTTAAATTTGGGTGTTTTGTTGATGCAATAAATATCAGAAATAGAAAAAAAAACTTATCAAACCTACAAAGTTATTTCTGATGTCACTGAGGCAACAAATCAAACTCCAAGATGACATTCTGGTTATATGCTTTGATACTGGTCAATCTGTGAAGCTGTTATTTAGGTTCTTCAAAAAAGTATGTATAACTGCAAAGTGATTTCATGACACTCGTGTTTTGCAATACATTATTACTAAAAAAGGCTCTAAATATTTACTATTATTTTTTATCATAGCATCTCACACTTTTATATTAATATGATAAACCTATTTCCTTTATGTATTAATGATGTATACTTTGTTGTTCTTTTATAATTGTATATGATGCTTTTTAATGTTTTTTGTTTGTTTGTTTTTGTTTGTTTGTTTGTTTTGGGGGGAATGGAATTTCGCTCTTGTTGCCCAGGCTGGAGTGCAATGGCACAATCTCGACTCACTACAACCTCCGCCACCCAGGTTCAAGTGATTCTCCTG
The DNA here is from genome assembly GCF_028878055.3 of Symphalangus syndactylus. Classification (NCBI taxonomy): domain Eukaryota; kingdom Metazoa; phylum Chordata; class Mammalia; order Primates; family Hylobatidae; genus Symphalangus; species Symphalangus syndactylus. Next base: position 152,373,191 of record NC_072426.2, on the reverse strand, counting down.
CCTCAGCCTCCTGAGTAGCTGGGATTACAGGCATGTGCCACCATGCCTGGCTAATTTTGTGTTTTTAGTAGAGACGGGGTTTCTCCATGTTGGTCAGGCTGTTCTCGAACTCCCAACCTCAGGTGATCTGCCAATCATCAATTGGTTTTAATATTTCCAAGAATTTCTTTGATAAGGATTTCAAAATGCTTAGGAAGCCTTTATTCAATAGTAGGAACACTTGAAATACTTTAGATTTTATATCTTCCATTTGTCTTCACAAAAAAGGTTAATTTTGCTGGGCATAAAATTTTAGAATTGAAAACTTATATTTGAACAATCTTATACATGTAAAGCTTTAGTATTGTAGCATTTAGTATTTCAGTAAACATATTAAATAACATAATTTTTAATAATTTTTAAAACTTTATTTTTATTTATTTATTCGTTTAGAGACAACGTGTCACTCAGTCGCTCAGGCTGGAATGCAGCAGCAAAATCTCGGCTCACTACAACCTCCACCTCCCAAGCTCAAGTGAGCCTACTACTTCAGCCTCCTGAGTAGTTAGAACTGCAGGCATGCACCACCATATTTGGCCAATTTTTGTATTTTTTGTATAGACAGGGTTTCACCATGTTGCCCAGGCTGATCTCGAACTCCTGGGCTCAAGCAGTCTGCTCACCTCAGCCTCCAAAACTGCTGAGTTTACAGCTGTGAGCCACCATTCATCGCTTAAACTATTTTTTTGTGAGGATTTTTAGTTTTATTTACTTAAAATATTTCAATATTACTTAGAATATTAGATGAAAATGTTAGAATAAATAAATACTTAGAATATTTGATGAAAAGGGCATATTGATAGTGCTGGAGATTTTGTTGGTTGTCACAGTATTTCTGGAAAGATGTTTGGCAGAATGTAACAAAAGTGATACAGAATGTTACAGGCTATTTGAGCCGATGAAATTACACGCCAACAAAAATTGGTAAACTCAAGCACCATACAAGAATTGTTATTTAGTTCAGATGAATGTTATAACATTTTATTTCTCATTGTCTGTGTCAACCCCTATCTGTTTCATCTATTTGAGGGTCTATTTCAGAGAAACCAATTATCTCTATGTTTACTTTCTACTCCCTTCCTCAATCTTAATAACTGTAATCATTTATAGTTTTATCTCTGTGTTTATTAATTCTCCATATTCTGAGAATACCATAGTATCTTCTATTATACAAACATGATTTCCTACTTTTGGACTACTGTATTCTCTAAGCATAATTTAAACCTCTTTTGTTTTAGATACGTGAATACTGAAAACTGACAGCATGTGACAATTTATTTCATCGGCTTGTAATGATATCCATTTCAGTTACATATCTTAAAATCACAAGCTCCAGTTTTTTTTTTTTTGTTTGTTTGTTTTTTGTTTTGTTTCTTTGTTTTCAGTTTTGTTTCTTTGTTTTCAGATGGAGTTTTGCTCTTGTCATACAGGCTGGAGGGCATTGGTGCGATCTTGGCTCACTGCAACCTCTGCCTCCCAGGTTCAAGCAATTCTCCTGCCTCAACCTTCCAAGTAGCTGGGATTAGGGTCATTCGCCACCATGCCCAGATAATTTTTGTATTTTTAGTAGAGATGGGGTTTCACCATATCGGCCAGGCTGGCCTCAAACTCCTAACCTCAGGTGATCCACCCACCTTGGCCTTCCAAAGTGCTGGGATTACAGACATGAGCCACCGTGCCTGGTCACAAGCTCCAGTTTTACAGAGATCTTCTATTATTGGAAATGTGAATCTTTTCTAAACTTTCTTCTGATTTCTGCAGTAAAATATTTTCAGTAATATGATTTACTTGAGTCTTAAAAATTATGCGCTGTTTTATTTATGGCATGTGAGGTCCCATTTTGCCATTTTATTTTTGAATTATAAAGGGCGACATCAGTTATCATGGGAGATCCAGCAGACATATTGAAGATCACACTTGGTTATATACTTTGTCTAGCTGGGCAGTCATCAAATCCTCTTTTCAGACCTATTGCTAGGCAAGGGAATTTATTTCAACTTCCAGTTACTAATGAGATTATACAAATTATCTTTCTTCTGTAGGAGAAGTAGCATCTTTCTCTCAGTCCATATCATAGATTCTCTATTATTCCCATGCAGTGGATGCAAAACCACTTGGACAGAATACTGCTAGAGATTGCCTCTTTCTCCATTCCTACTTCAGGAATTTTATTGGTTTTAATTTGCATATCCCATAAGCCATTAATTTATTTATCTAGTTCTACTTCCTTATTTTTAGAAACAAAAAATTAAATTGATCAAAAATCTAACATGATATATACTTGCAGAATATTTGATGAAAAGGTCATATTGATAGAGTGCTGGAGATGTTGTTGGTTGTCATAGTATTTCTAGAAGGATGTTGGGCAGAATGTAACAAAAGTGACACAAAACATTGGAAGCTATTTGAACTGATAAAATTATACTTAGTTATTGCTACAAAGAAATCTTTAGAGATATTCAGAAAGCTTTAAACTATACATATATTTAGTATTATACATATCAGTAAGATTTTAGATTGAATTTAAATATTTAAAACAAAGACATTCAAAAATAATTATGGGATAAAATGAAATAATTACATTTATGGGTGTATAAATATTTCTTGAAAATCTTGTTATAAATGAGATTCCTTAGCAAAAGTAATGTTAAATGAAACGAGGATAGATTAAAAGATTAAAACAAAGAACTGATAATAATATAAAAGATAGAAGATAGATTATATTTTTAGATAGTGATATTTTCTCTTTATAATTTGAGGTGTTTTCTATACTTTCTATAATAAGTATAGATTACATTCATCAAATAAAACTTATGATAAAATTACTGCAATAATTTGTTGGGGCTAAGTGGTTTTCTAATTTTACTTATAACTTTTTTCTTAATTTGTTATGAACACATATTGAAGAGAATGTAAAATTCAATATACTGGTCTGATACATTGTTAACTATGGACTTTATTGGTCTTCACCTCTTCCTATATTGATGCTGTGGTAAAACCTTACTTCAATATCACAACAGTGAACAGTTTCTTTGTGTATTATGGAGTGACAATATAAGATAAATGAAGTAAAATTAATTATATTAAATATTTTTATATAGTTACCACTAGGGACAATTGAAGACGTGCATATTCATTAGTTGCTTCTCTGTGTGTGTGTGTGTGTGTGTGTGTGTGTGTTTGACTATATTTTCTGGAGACATAAATATGACTCAACTTTTTTTTTTTTTTTTTTTTTTGAGAGGAAGTCTTGCTCTTATCGCACAGGCTGGAGTGCAATGGCACGATCTTGGCTCACTGCAAACTCTGCCTCCCCAGTTCAAGTGATTCTCCTGTCTCAGCCTCCCCAGTAGCTGGGATTACAGGTGCCTGCCACCACTTTCAGCTAAATTTTGTATTTGAACTCCTACCCTCAGTCCATCTGCCTGCCTCGGACTCCCAAGACTCAACATTTTGTGCTTCATTATATCATATTTTCTATTTAGTAGAATTGTTTCTTTAAATTTTCAATTAAATCTTATATTTAAAACAAATTATATTAGACCTATTATTTGAGTTCCTGAAAAGATTTTACAGGTTAAAAAGATCATATAGTTTTTAAATGAAAAAATTAGCAACACTAGGCCGGGCGCGGTGGCTCACGCTTGTAATCCCAGCACTTTGGGAGGCCAAGGCAGGCGGATCACGAGATCAGGAGATCGAGACCATGGTGAAACCCCGTCTCTACTAAAAATACAAAAAAATTAGCCGGGCGTGGTGGCGGGCGCCTGTAGTCCCAGCCACTCGGAGAGGCTGAGGCAGGAGAATGGCGTGAACCCGGGAGGCGGAGCTTGCAGCGAGCCGAGATGGCGCCACTGCACTCCAGCCTGGGTGAGAGAGCGAGACTCCGTCTCAAAAACAAAAACAAACAAACAAAATTAGCAACACTAACAACATCAGTATTATACTAAAAAATGTATATTTTCAATTAAAACTCAGAATAATGCTGATGTATAAAATATATTATAAATTAATACTCATATATGTATATTAGAACATGTCTTTTAAAATGGTATTAAAATATGCTAATAAATATGCATGAGGTTTAAGATTTCTTGTATTGAAATGCAGACAATATTTAAAGTAAATAGCATACTATTTTACAATACAATCGTATGCAAATATGATTATATACCACATTGATATTGATCATGTCTGTCACTGCTACAAAAAAGTTTTTAAAATACAGACTTTAAAAATTTGTTGGATAGCATATCATGTTGGTAGATTTTTTGTGTGTTTATATTATTTTAAAGTTAAATGGCTAATGTGGAATAATAAGTTTTAAAAAATGATTCATAATTTACTGTCAACTTATGTTGGTACATACGTCATGTTTATTTTTATTTTTTCATACTCTCAAGGTACTAAAAAGCACATCTGCTATCTAAATATTTTTATTGAAGTGCTGCAGAAATTGAAATCGTTTCTACTCCTGGACAGTAAAATATCACCTGTTTTTGATTAGTTAATTGAACTAGTAATTATTCTTGAACATGTGGGTTGGTTGTTTTCTGCCTGAAATAATTACCCAATGAAGCTTACACTAGGGCTATCAGCAGGAAGCTAACAATTGGGGTGTTGGTGAGAAGAATGTACATAACACTTCTGTGTCTGCTGCCAGATGGAGAAGCAGATGCGTGTGTAATACATGCAAAACTAACTACATGATCTAAAATCTGCTCACTACCCATTATCAACAAGGTCAAAGCTTCTGAAAATCAAATTTATCCAACCAACAGATTACTTAAAATTAGATAATAACAGGTTTTCATTAATAAGTCTATATTTTTACCTACAAGTCATATTTGAGCCAAATAGCATATTTATTTCCTGTTACTAAAATGTGTACTAATGCTAATTTTTATGAATTTATATGATTAATCAGGTAGTTACTAAAAGAAAATGAGGCTACTTCTTAGTTTTTCTTTTTTATGTCTTTTCCAGAGTAAAGATTTAAAAAACTAAACAATTAAATTTGGTAAAAATATTTCCCTAAAGTGTGGTAAACAGAGATTTTAGTTTGAAGACAAATTCACATTTGTGCTATGTAAGCCTGTGTATACATGAGCATATATACACACATGCATATGATTTATTAAAATTACTGCACTTTGCTATCCTAGAGAAAGAAGTTCAAATTTTTCCAACATATTTGTTTAATATACTCATTGGGATTTAAATCTTAATTACATGATTCATATAAAAACATTATTTAATGTTTAACATTAGCATAAAACATTAATTAATTAGTGTTACTCAAAGCAAAGTGCACTTATTTCAGATAATCCCTAGTTACGCATCAAGTTTTCCTTACGTGTTTGTCATCACAAAGGAAAAAAAAAACTATCAAAGAATATGTTCATGTCACTAACTCAAAAAGGGAAGTTAATCATTAACACTTAGAAAACAACACTCAAAAAGTACATATGTACATTCCCAGTAAACCTGGAAAGGAAAATCCAGATAGTTACATGCAAGGTCTGCTTACCTGAAGGGAGTAGCTGCTAGAGCCTTTCTAGTAGGAACACTTAGGTAGTAATTTGGTTAACTGCTGGTGGTTGAGTGTGATTTAGCATGAGAACGAATAATCTCATGCTCAACCATCAACTACCGTGGGTTTTATTTCCAGGAGCCCCACCAGTTACTTGTTGTGAGGATCTAAGAAAGATCTTCTCATGGCTTTGACAAGCCGTTGCTGTGGGGGGAGCAATTGTTCTGGAATATGCCCAGAGCCTTCTCCATTAACAAAAGCCTCCTCTCCAGTTCTTTACTAGAGCCTTACACAGCTGGATAAAAAGCATTTTTCCCACTCCAAGCCTCTATGGGCTTCTTGTCTTACCTAACTGGGAGGGAAGCAAAACAACATAAGAAGAACAGCTGCAAAGTTCAGAGGCCAAAGACACAAACTCACTAAATGAGACTTAATCATAAGATTATGGAATGTTCCTCCATCATTCCATGCTCTAGCACAACACCAATAGAGTTTCACTGTAAAGATATTGGATTGTAGGCAAAGGACCTGCAAGATGCAGACTCCTCTCTCTGAGAAGATGTCCATAGAGAAACCCAAAGTCAAAAGGGGAGATTAAACAAGGACACTGTAGGGATTTGAAGAATCAGGCATCCGTAGCTATGGTAATCATTAAACAAATTCAGGCTCCTATTCAAATATATGCAATTTGTTACAGTAGAGGATTTTTTTTTTTCAGTTACTCTTATCCAATACCACATGTTCAACTTTCAACAAAAAATTACAATAAACACAGAAATGCAAGGGCAAAAAAGTATGAAGATGCAAAGCAAGCATCAGAACCAGACTCAGATATGACAGCAATGTTGAAATTACCAGGTAGGGAATTTGCAATAACTATGATGATATGCTAAGGACTGTAGTGATTAAAGTAGACAACATGTAAGAACGGATAGGTAATATAAGAAGAGAGATGAAACACAAACACACAAACAAATAATTATACCCAGACAAACAATATTCAGACTACAGAAAACTAAGGTAGACTTTATGTAACTTTTCTTTGCCATAAAAGTTAAGAAGTTATTAGTTTGATATAATGTGTTATAAGTGTAAGTTTTTTTTTTTTTGTAAACTTCATGGTAACCACAAAACAGAAACCTAAAATTGATAGACTTAAAATAAATAGCACAGAATCAAAAAGTACTACTAGAAAAAAAATCAATCACAAAGGAAGACAATAAGAGAGGAAGAAAGAAAGCATTATAAAGCAACCAGAAAATAGGGAAGAAAAATGGCAGTAGTAACACTTAACCTATCCATAATAACCTTGAATGTAAATGAATTAAATTATCCTATTAAAAGATATAGAGTGATTGAATGGATAAAAAGACAAGACCCATCTATATGCTGCCTAAAGTACTCACCTCACCTCTGAAGACATGCACAGACTGAATATGAAAGGAGGGAAAAAAGAGTAGAACCAGCTATATTTATATCAGACAAAATAGACTTTAAGTGAAGAAGAGTTAAAAGTAAAAGAAAGGCATAATATAATAATAAAGGGGTCAATACAGCAAGAGTATAAAACTCAACATCCTACTGTCAGTCATAGACAGATTATTCAGACAGCAAATCAATGAAGAAACATTGGAGTTGAACTTCACTGTAGACCAAATGGACCTAATAGACATTTACAAATGTTCCATCCAACAACTACAGAATACATGTTTTTCTCAACAGCACATAGGGCATTTTCCAGAATAAACCATATATCAGGTCACAAGATAAGTCTTAACAATTTTTTTAAATTAAAATCATATCAAACATCTTTTCTGACCACAACAAAATAAAACTGGAAACCAGTAACAGAAGGAACATTGGAACCTGTACAAATCCATAGAAATTAAATTAAATAATATGTTACTGAACAATTATTAGGTCAATGAAGAAATTAGAAACTTGTTGAGAAAAATAAAAATTGAAACACAGCATATCCAAATGTATAGGATACAGCAAAAGCAGTTCTAAAAAGAAAGTTTATAGAAATAAACACCCACATCAAAAAAGTAGAAAGACTTCACATAAACAACCGAATGATGCACCCAAAGGAACCAGAACAGCAAAAACCAACTAAACTCAAAATGAATAAGACTGAAAGAAACAACTATTATAGAAGAAATAAATAAAATTGAGGCTAAAAAACAAAAAAAAGCCCATCAAATCAAAAAGTTGGTATTTGAAAAAAAAAACAAAATAAACAAAACTTTAGCTGAGAATAAAGAGACATTACAACTGATACTATAGAAATGCAAAGGACTATTAGAGCCTATTATGAATGACTATATGCCAACAAATTTGAAAGCCTAGAAAAAATAAATTCCTGAACACATATGACCTATCAAGGTTGAATCACGAGCAAATAGAAAATCTGAGCAGACTAATAAAGAGTAACAAAATTGAAGCAGTAATAAAAAGTCTTATATAAAAAAGACCAGAGGTGATAGTTTCACTGCTAAACTCTACCAAATATTTAGAGAATATCTGGTGTTAATTATACTGAAACTATTTCAGAATATTTCAGGGGAGAGAATATTTCTAAACTCATTCTGTGAGGCCAGATTTGCCATGATACCAAAACCAGACAAGAACACAACAGAAAAACAACCCAATATCACTGATGAACATAAAAGCAAAAATTATCAATAAAATATTAACAAGCAGAATGCACCAATACATTAAAAGTTTTTTCATCAGGATAAAGTGGGATTCATTCCAATGATGGAAGAATAGTTCAACATACCCAAAACCAATAAACGTGATGCATAACATGAACACAATCATGTACATTTAATAAAATTCAACATCTATTTATGATAAAAATTCCCAATGTACTAAGTATAGTAGGAACATACCTTAAAACAATAAAACCACATATGACAAACCCACAACTAACATCATTTCAGACAGGGAAAAATTGAAAGCCTTTCTGCTAGGATCTGAAAGAAGACAAGGATGCCCACTTTCACTACTTTTATTCAACGTAATATTGGATGACCTAGCCAGAGCAGTTGGGCTAGGGGAAAAAAAAAGAACATCAAAATTGGAAAGAAAGAAGTCATATTAATCTTGTTCACAGGCAACATGATCCTACATTTAGAAAAACCTAAAGACTGATAAATGAATTTAGTAAAGTTGCAGAGAGTAAAGAAATACAAACATCAATCGCATTTCTATACATCAACAGTAAAGAATCTGAAAAATAAATCAAGAAAGCAATCTCGTTTACAATAGCTATTGAAAATAATAAAATACTTAAGAAAAAAATTAATAAAAGAAGTGAAAGATCTGTGCAAGAAAAATTATTAAACACTGATGAAAGAAATTAAAAGGGAAATTAAAAAATAGAAAAATATCTTATGCTCATGGAGTGAATTAATATTGTTGAAATGTCCATACAACCCAAAGTGATTTATGGATTGAGTGAAGACCCTATTAAAATGCCAATGGCATTTTTCACATAAATAAAATAAGTAAGCCTAACATTTGTATGGAATTACAAAAGTCATCAAATGGCCAAATCAATCCTGAGGAAGAACAAAGTTGGAGGCATCAGGTTACCAGGCTTCAAAGTATACTACAAAGCTACAGTAACTAAAACAGCATGGTATTGGCATAAAAGCAGACATATAGACCAATGGAACAGAACAGTTAATTCAGAAATAAATACACACATTTACAGCCAACTCATTTGTGACAAAGGTTCCCAGAACATATATTGGGGAAAGAACAGTCTCTTCAATAAATAGTGCTAGCATATGCAAAAGAAACTAGACTCCTAGTTCTTGCTATATACAAAAATCAAATAGAAAATGGATTAAAGACTTAAGTGTAAGTCTTACAAATGGGAAACTACTAGAAGGAAACTTTGGGGAAACACTTCAAAACATTAGTTTGGGCAAATTTTTTTTTATAACACCTGAAAAGCATAAGCAACAATAGCAAAAATAGGCAAATGGGATTACTTCAAGCTAAAAAGTTTCTGCACAACAAAGGAAGCAATCAACAGGATGAAGAGACAATTTACAGAGTGGGACAAAACGTTTGGAAATTATCTATCTGACAAAGGCTTCATAAACAGAATATACATGAAACTCAAACACCTCAATAGCAAAAAAATAAATAAATAAAAATAAAAAAAAATTTAAAATGCACAAACTACCTGAAAATACATTTTACAAAAGACATACAAATGGACAAAAGATATATTAAACAATATCCAACATTACTAATCATTAGGGACATGCAAATCAAAACCCTAATGACATATCATGTAACCCCAGTTAGGATAGCTATTATCAAAAGGACAGAAAATAAGAAATGTTGGCAAGAATGAAGAGAAAAAAGTATGATCATATGCCATTGGTGGGATTGTACATTAGTACACCACAATGGAAAATAGCATGAAGCTTCCTCAAAAATTAAAAAAAATAATAATTACCATAAAATTCAACAATCTAACTGCTGGGTATATATCCAAAAGAAAGAAAATCAGTATATTAGAGGGACATCTGTACCTCCATGTTTATTACTGCACTATTTATAATAGCCAAGATGTGGAAGCAGCTTGTGTTCATCAACAGTTGAATGAATAAAGAAAAATGTTTTATATATATATATATATATAAAATAAAATATTATTCAGCCTTAGGAAAGAAAGAAATGCTGTTATTTGTAGCAACATAGAACTAGTGGGCATTATGTAAATGAAATAAGCCAGGCATTGAAAGATGAATATCACATGTTCTCATTCATATGTAGGAATTAAAAAAAAAATTATCTCATGAAGGTAGAGAGTATAATGATGGTTACCAGCAGTTGCAAAGAATAGGGAGGAGGAGTAATAAAGAGAGTTGTTTAATGGGTCCAAAAACACAGTTAGAAAAGTGTTCAACAGCACAGTAGGGTGACAATAGTTAACAATAATTTCTTGTGTATTTTAAAATAGCTGGAAGAGAAGATTTGGAATGCTGTAAAGACAAAGAAATAATAAATGTTTGAGATGACAGACATCCTAATTACCCAGGTTTTATCACAATACATTGTATGCATGTATCAAAATATCACATGTATCCCACAAAAAACGTACAATTATGATGTATGAACGAAAAACTGTGCCTTCATAGGTAAAAAAGATATTAAGACATTTCCAGATAAGCAAAAGCTGAGGCCACTTGCTACCAACAGGTCTTCCCTGAGAGGAATGCTTAAGGGAGCCCTGCAGGATAAAATGAAAGGACACTAGAGAGTGACTAGAAGCCACATAAAGAAGTAAAAAATTTCAATAGAGGTAAACACATGGGCAAATATAAAAGCAACATTATTTTAACAATAGTTTGTAACATCACTTCTTGTTTTCTACATAATTTAACAGACTGATACAGATGGGTGCAGTGGCTCACGCCCATAATCCCAGCATTTGGGAGGCTAGGGCAGGCGGGTCACTTGAGAAGGGGGTTAGTGACAAGCCTGGGCAACATGGCAAAACCGCATTTCTACTAAAAATACAAAAATTAGCTGGGCATGGTGGTGGGTGCCTGTAATCCTAGCTACTCAGGAGGCCGTGGTGCAAGAATTGCTTGACCTGGGAGGCAGAGGTTGTAGTGAGCCAAGATCATGCCACTTCACTCCAGCGTGGGCAACACAGTAAGACTCTGTCTCAAAATAAAACATTAAAAAAAAAAAAACTAATACTTTAAAAAAATAATTACTCTAAATTCTAGGAGGATTATAAATTTTAACTCTACATTTTGTTTTCTACATAATTTAAGTGACTTATGCATTTAAAAATATTCTTAGTTTATGTTTTGGGAGACATCAACAACTGAAAGGAGTGGGGACAGAGCAGACCAGACAAAAGACCAGAGTTGTTGTATGTTACTGAAATTAAGCTTGTATACATTTGAGATAGAGTGATAACTCCAGAATGTTAAACATAATCACAAATTTGTAAATTGTAAACACAAATAAAATAGTTATACAGTATATTCAGGAAAAGAAAATGAGAAAAAGCTTGGGTGTGGTGGCTCACACTTGTAATCCCAGTACTTTGGGAGGCCAAGGCAGGTTTATCACTTGAGGTCAGAAGTTTGAAACCAGTCTGGCCAACATGTTGAAACCCCATCTCTACTAAAAATGCAAAAATTAATCAGGTGTGGTGGTGCATGACTATAATCCCAGCTACTCGGGAAGCTGAGGCAAAAGAATTGCTTGAACCTGGGGGGCAGAGATAGCAATGAGCTGAGATTGTGCCATTGCAGTCCTGTCCAGCCTGGGTGACAAAGTGAGACTAGCAGAATGGATAACATAACATGATCCAACTATATGCTGTCTACAAGACTCACTTTAGATCTAAAGACAAAATGATTCAATGCAAAAGGATAGAATAATGTATTACATTACATTAGCCTGGGATGGTGGCGCACACCTGTAATGCCAGCTACTTGGATAGCTGAGGCATGAGAAGTTTTTGAGCCCAGGAGGTGGAGGTTTCAGTGTGTTATATTATTACTAACCAAAAGAGGGCAGGGTAACTATACCAATATCAAATAAAACACACTGGCTTTGTCAAAAGCAAAAAAAGTTTACAAAAGACAAAGAAGTGCATTATATGTTAATAAAGGGTTCAATACAACAAGTAAAAATAATAAAAGCTTAGGCACTTCACGAGAGAGCGTCTAAATATACAAAATGAAAAATGATAGAACTAAAGGAAGAAATAGACAGTTCTACAGTAGTAGTTGGCAACTTGATACTCCACTGTCAATAATAGAACAACCAGAGAGAAGTAAGAAAACAGAGGACTTAACACAGTGAACTGTCAAGATCTAAAGGACATAGACTGAACATACACATGTTTCGCTTTCCCGAATGCCCATGAGACATTTTCCAGGATAAACCATATGGAGAGCCACATATTAAGTCTCAATAAATTTTAAAAGAGAGATAACATACAAAGCTTCATCTTTGACCTCAAAAATATGTTAAAAATCATTAGTCAAAGTAAAACTGGAGAATTCACCAATTTGTATTAATAGAAATCACACAACATATTCTTAAACTATCAAAGAAGAAATAACAACGGAAATTAAAAAATACTTAGAGATGAATGAAAACAAAAAACACATTATATCAAAACTTAAGGGCTGCTGCAAAGACAGTGTTAAGGGAAAAAATTGGAGATGTAAATGGTTACATTAAAAAACAACGAAGACCTTAATTAACAATTTATCTTTACAACTTAAGAGACTAGAAAAAGAACAATCTAATCCCAAGGCTCTTAGAAGAAAGGAAATAATATATATTACAGCTGAGAAAGCAAAATAGAGAATTAAAAAAAATAGAGAATATCAATGAAACCACAGTTGGTTCCTTGAAAATATCAACAATTTGGTGAAGATTTAGCCAGATGGACTAAAATTAATTAATTAATTAATTACATTTTTTTTAAAAAGAAACACACTGAGTGAGATGAGTGAAATTACTAAAATTAGAAATGAAAATGAGAACATTACTATCATACAGAAATAAAAAGAATTATGATAATAGTCTATGAATAACTTATACCAACAAATTGAATAACCTAGATGAAGAGGACAAATTTCTAGAAACACAAAACCTATTAAGATGAATAGAAAGCCCCAATAAGTCTATAAAAAGAAGAAAAAAATGAATCAATATTCAAAACCTCATCACAAAGAAAAGCCCTGGACAGGATGGCTTTACTGGGTAATTCTGCCAAACATTTAAAAAACTAGCATCAATAATTCTCAAACTTGAAGAAGGAAGACATCCAAACTGATTTGATGAGGTCTGCATTATCTTGATATTGAAGGCAGACAAAGACACAGCAAGAAAGAAAACCACAGACCAATATTCCTTACCAACAGCGATGCAAAAAAAAAAGTCCTTAACAAAATACCAGCAAACTGAATTCACCAGCATATTAAAGGATTTTACGCCATGACCAAGTGGGGTTTCTTTCTGTAATGCAAAGATGTTTCAGCATACAAATTCATCAATGCAATACACTACATTAATAGAATGATGGAAAAATCCACATAATTATCTCAATCGATGCAGAAAAAGCATTTGACAGAATTTAACACCACTTCATGATAAAAGCACTCAACAAGCTAATGGAAACTACCTCAGTGTAATAAAGGCTGTATGTGAAAAACTCATAGCAAACATCGTACTAAATGGTGCAAGACTGAAAGCTTTTCCTCTGTAATCATGAATTCTTGATTTTGCCACTGACATTCAAGATGGTATTGGAAGTTCTAGTCAGGGCAACTCCGCAAGGAAAAAAAATAAAAGACATCTAAATTGGAAAAAATAAAATAAAATTAAGTTTGCAGATGATATAATCTTATATTTAGAAATTCCTAAAGATATCACATAAAAACTGTTCAAACTAATAAATGAATTCAGCAAAGCAGGATACAAAGTTAACACAACAATAATTGACATACCTATGCACTAACAATGAGTAACTTGAAAGATAAATCATGAAAATGGCTTTATTTACAATAGCATCAAAGAATAAAATACTTAAAAATTAACCAAGGAAGTGAAAGACTTCTTCAATGAAAACTAGAAAACATTTATGGAAGAAATTGAGTAAGAGATAAATATATGAAAACACATTCGATGCTCATGGATTAGAGGAGATACAATGGTTAAGATGTCAATACTATGCAAAGCAATCTACAGATTTAATGCAATCCCTATCAAAATCCCAATAATGATTTTTGAAAATATTTTTTAAAAGTTTTAACATGTATATGGAATCTAAAGGGATCCCAAAATATCAAATAATCTTGAAAAAGAAAATAAAAATGGAGGACTCACACGTGCTGCAAACTTACTACAAAGCAATATTAACAAACCATGTGGCACTGGCATAAAGAGAAATATATAGATCAATTTAATAAAATAGAGATTACAGAAATAAACCCTCACATATATGGTCAAATGATTTTTGACAAGTGTGTCAATACAATTCTTCTGGGAAAGGGCAGTCTTTTAAATAAATACTGTTAGGAAACAGGATGTTCATATGCTAAAGAATGAAGTTGGATTCTCGCCTAATACTGTAAACAAAAGTTAATGCACAATGGATTAAAGACTTAAATCTAAAACCTAACAGTAGAAATCACTTAGGAGAAAAGAGAGCAATTCTCCAGGACACTGGATTTGGCCATGTTTTTTTTTGTTGTTTTTTTTGCATGTGACAACAAAGGCATAGACAACAAAAAAAGTAGACAAATTGTATGTTATTAAGTTTCGTTTTTAATGTGCATCAAAAACCCCTATTATCAAAGTAAAAAAGCAACCCACAGAGTGGGACAAAACATTTTCAAGTTTTGTGTCTAATAAGGGATTAATATCTACAATATGTAGAGAACTCATAAATCTCAACAAAAACAAAAAAGCAAACCCAGTTCAAAAACGAGTGAAGGACTTGCATAAACACATCTCCAAAGAAGATATTCAAATCGCCAATAAGCACATGAAAGGCTCAACTTCACTAATCATTAGGGAAATGCAAATCACAGTTACAATGAGATGCCACTTTGCACCCATTAGGATGGCTACTATTTAAAAAAAAAAAAAACCCAGCACTTTGGGAGGCCAAGGCAGGCGGATCACCTGAGGTCAGGAGTTCAAGACCAGCCCGATCAACAGGGTGAAACCCTGTCTCTACTAAAAATACAAAAATTAGCTGAACGTGGTGGTGGGTACCTGTAATCCCACCTACTCAGGAGGCTGAGGCAAGAGAATTCCCTGAACCCATGAGGCAAAGTTTGCAGAGAGCCGAGATCACGCCACTGCACTCCAGACAGGGTAACAGAGAGAGACCCAGTCTCACAAAACAAACAAACAGAAACAGAAAATAACAAGTGGTGGCAAAGATGTGGAAAGATTGGAATCCTTGTACCCTATTGGTGATGTCAGAGGCGTGAGAACCAGAGCAACTCCATCTTGAATGAGGCTGAGATCTACTGGGCTGCATTCCCAGACGGTTAAGGCATTCTAAGTCACAGGATGAGATAGGAGGTTGGCACAAGATACAGTTCTTAAAGATCTTGCTGATAAAACAGGTTGCAGTAAAGAAGCTGGCTAAAACCCACCAAAATCAAGAGGGCGACAAGAGTGATCTCTGGTCGTCCACACAGTTTACAAATGCCATTGCAATGTTAGGAAGTTGCTCTATTTGGTCTAAAAAGAGAAGGCATGAATAATCCAACCCTTGTTTAGCATATCATCAAGAAATAACCATAAAAATGGCAACCAGCAGCCCTCGGGGCTGCTCTGTCTATGGAGTAGCCATTCTTTTATTCCTTTCTTTCTTTTTTTTTTTTTGTTTGTTTTGTGTTTTTGTTTTGAGACAGAGCCTCGCTCTGTCACCCCAGCTGGAGTGCAGTGGTGCGATCTCGGCTCACTGCAAGCTCCGCCTCCCAGGTTCACACCATTCTCCTGCCTCAGCCTCCCAAGTAGCTGGGGCTACAGGTGCCCGCCACCACGTACGGCTAATTTTTTGTATTTTTAATAGAAATGGCGTTTCACCCTGTTAGCCAGGATGGTCTGGATCTCCTGACCTCGTGATCCACTCTCCTCGGCCTCTCAAAGTGCTGGGATTACAAGCGTGAGCCACGGCGCCCAGCCTCCCTTTACTAAACTTGCTTTCACTTTACGGACTCATCCTGAATTCTTTCTTAGGCCAGGTCCAAGAACCCTCAGTTGGCGTCTGGATCAGGACCTCTTTCCCGTAGCAGAGAGAATGTCAAGTGGTTAAGCCACTGTGGAAAACAGTATGGCAGTTCCTCAAAAAGTAAACATTTAAAAATTTCGTTACCATATGTTCTAGCAATACTACTTCTGGGTATATATCTAAAATAATTGAACAGAAGGTATTTAAGATATATTTGTACAACCATGGTTGATAGTAGCATTATTCACCATAGCTAAAATGTAGGAGCAAGCCAAACATCAATAGGTAAACGAATGGATAAACAAAGTATGGTGCATACAAACAATAGAATATTTTTCAGCCTTAAAACTGTTGACAAAAAGAGTCAAACTTTGTAAAATATTTTAAGAGATTTATTCTGAGTCAAATATGAGTGACCATGGCCCATGACACAGCCCTCAGGAGGTCCTGAGAACATGTGTCCAAGGTGGTTGGGGTGCAGTTTGGCTTTACATATTTTAGGGAGGCATGAGATGTCAATCAAATAGATTTAAGAAATACATTGGTTTGGTTCAGAAAGGTGGGACAATTCAAAGCTGCGGGGGGGCGGGGATGGGGGTTCCAGGCTACAGGTAAATTTAAACATTTTCTGGTTGACAATTGGTTGAGTTTGTCTAAAGATGTGGGATCCATAGGGATAGAAATGAGTGTTCAGGTTAAAGATAAAGGATTGTGGAGACCAAGTTTTATTGTGCAGAGGAAGCTCTCAGCTGACTTCAGAGAGAGCAGGTTTTAAATTGTTTCTTACTCAGACTTAAAAGGGTGCCTGGCTCTTACTTGATTATCTCCTGGATTTGGAAAGAAAGGAAGGAAAACAAAAGGGGAAGCGAATTTTCTATAGAATGTTAATTTTTCCCACAAGAGACTTTGCAGAGCAATTTCAAAGTATGGCAAGGAAATATATTTTGGGGTAAAGTATTTTTTCCTTGTCTCATAATGTTATGCCAGTGTCAGACTGAAAAGTAAACCACAATATATAGGGTCAAATAAAACCCATCTGATGAGAATTTATGGTTTGTAGGGCATGACTCCCTAGATCCCTTAGGTAGGAATTTGGTAAGATAAAAAAATCTGAGCTTAGTCCTCAAGCAGTAGGAAGTTTTGATATAAGCTATAAGAAGGATAAACCTTGAAGACATTGTTATATGAAATAAGTCAGTCAGAAAAAGGCAAATACTGTCTGAATCCACTTGTATGAGGTAGTCAAAATCATAGAGACAGAAGGCAGAAGAGTGGTTGCCAATGACTTGGAGAAGGCGATAATGAGGAATTACTGTTTAATGGGTAGAGAGTTTCAGTTTACAACACGAAAAAAGTTACGGAGAGGGATTGCTGTGATGGCTGTACATTACGAATGTATTTAGTAGCACTAAAGTCTTTACTTAAAAATGGTTAAGATGGAAAATGTTATGCTATGTGTATTTTACATCAATAAAAACATTAGGGAAAAAAAAGGAGGCAAACAACCCATTTGGTTTGCCTCTTGTTACACAATTTCCTAACATTCTCAACTTGGATTTGGCCATTGAAGCATTTCAAGCTTACATATGTGAGTCTAAAATAGCATGCAACAGTTAGCACTGTAAATACTACATGTGCTTGTAAAACTGTAAAGAGCCGAGCAAATGTTGGTCGTGCCGTTCTTCTGTGTGCTATGTTATGTGTTTATTGGTGTGCATATCACCAATGAATGCACTGCAGCAACCACCTGGAAGGTTTTGAGTAAGCCTTTGTTCAATGTATAAATAAAAAACACGAGAATATATTGAGATAAACCAAGACCCAGGAGAATGCTCAAATACAGAGAATGCTCAATCCCCTCAGAACTGCTAAACGCTTTTATTTTCTGAGTGCTTAACTGTTCCCCAGGAGTTGTCCTAAGGGCATCATGCTCACAGAGGCTCCTTAACATAAGTGTTACTATTATCTGCCCCATCCTAGAGATAAAGAAACAGAACCAAAGAAAATTTAAGAGAGTACCCCAGGCTATACCCAAAGCAAGTGGCAGAGCTGAGATTGGAAAAGAGACTCCTCAGCTTTGGAGTTCATTGTACTAATCACTGTGTCACGCTGTTCTCGGAGAAGAGAGCTCAGCAATAGGATTTCAGATTTTGAAAAGAAGTGGACATTTATAGCATCAAACATATACTTTAGTAATGATAAGTATGTGATGCAGAGCAATTCCAAACTACTCCTATAATCCTGAGTGGTGAAAAGAGCTCAGTGGGTTAGAACTGCAGTTCTGCAACTTGAGAACTGTAGGTCTTGGGCATGTCACTGAGCTTCTCTAAGCAACAATTTTTTGTATACAAAGGTGTTCCCTTGGAATCCTGGAAAGTTGGCATGTTAGTGAAAGCCCGTTGCTCAACTTAAAGATGTTGCACATAATCATCCGATAAGAGTGTCAGGGAGTATACGCTCAATAGACGGTAACAATTTTACTTAAAAAAAGGTAGATTGTGTGGATAAATTCTAGGCAAACAGTGACAAGTTTTTTTGAAGGAGACATAATTGAAACACTTAGAGGGGAGATAAGATGGAATTATAAAATGCTCAATTTTAAAAAGAATATAGAAAAGGAAGTCGTAACCGGCACAGTGACTCACCAGCACTTTGGGAGGCTGAGGCAGGCGGATCACCTGAGGTCCGGAGTTTGAGACCAGCCTGACCAACATGGAAAAGCCCCATCTCTACGAAACTACAAAATTAGCTGGGTGTGGTGGCACATCCCTGTAATCCCAGCTACTCGGGAGGCTGAGGCAGGAGAACTGCTTGTAAGTGTGAGGCAGAGGTTGCAGTGAGCTGAGATCGCACCACTGCACTCCAGCCTGGCCAACAAGAGCGAAACTCTGTCTTAAAAAAAAAAAAAAAGAAAGAAAGTCGGAACAATGAATAGAAACAATTACAAAAATGATTAAAATTAATCTAAATATATCAATAATCATTTTAAATGTGAAAGATTGTAATTAATCAATTACAGAAAAATTGTCAGAATGATACAAAAACATTCCACAGCACACAACTATATGTTATCTACAAAACCCACTTTACATATAAATATTCTGGTACAATGAAAAGTAAAGTGTTTGATCAAGATATGATAGCACTAATCAAAAGAAAGTAACAGTATCTATATTAATTTCAGAAAAAGCAGACATCAGAAGAAGGGAAATTATCAGTGATAAAGAGTAAAGGAGTCTATTCTTTAAGAATGCCAAACACAAACAGATATGGATCTAACGGCAAATCATCAAACAACCAGGGGTAAACACTGACAGCAGTAACAGAAGAGACAAATTCAATATAGAACATAGAGACTTCAACAACATGTTGTAATTTACAAATCAAAAAGGCAGAAAATCAGGCAAGACATAATTGTCCTGAGCAACATTATCAATCAACTTGATGTAATTAAGTATTCTAGAAATACTTAATCCATAAACAAAAGAATACCTATTCTTCTCAAGTTTACAAGAAATGTTTATCAGGACAGACAACATTGAGTGCCATGAACTACATGTAAAAAAATTAAAGTATTAGAAATAGAACAACAAACATTCTTAGAATACAAAGCACTCAAAGTTAAAATAAAAAACTGAAAGATACGTGGAAAATCTTCAAATATTTTAAAGATACACTTCTCAGTAAAACAAAAGTCAAAGAAGTACCAAGAAAAATGTTTAAATATTTTTGAACTAAATAAAAATCTAACCCATAAAAATGTTGCATGCAACAAAAAGCAGTGCTTAAAGAGAAATGTATCACATTAAATATGTATGTTAGAAAATAGAAAAGCTCAAAAATTAGTAACTGAAGCTTCCAGTTTGGTAAACAAAGAAAGACGTCTAATTTAAGCTTAAAGCAAGCAGAAGAAAAGAAATAATTCACAATTAGCAGAAATTAATAATATAAAAAACAAGACAATAGAGAAAATTGACAAAAACAATACTTGTTTTTTTTTTTTAAATCTAAGGATATTGACAATCCTCTATGTAGGCTAAATAAGAAAAAAAGAAAAACAATATAAATTACCAAGATCACAAGTAAAAGGGGGGTAATTACTACATATAGTATGAACATTGAGTAGGATAAAATAGAAACACAATGAACAATATTTTTATGTCCACAAATTTTACAGAAGAAATGAACTAATTTCTTAAAATACAAACGACCAGAACTTTAACAAGGAGACATAGACAACCTGAATAGTGATATATCTATTAGAGAAACACAATTGAATTCGACCAACTATTTAAGGAGAAAATGAGGTTAATTTTAAGAAATCACTCCCAGTAACTAGGAGCAGAGAAAATACTTTGTAACCTATTCTGTTAGTCCAGTATTATCCTAACCTCAAAACAGATGAAGACTTTACAAGAAAGGAAAACTACAGACTAATATCTCTCGTGAACATAAAAGCAAAAATACTCAAGGAAATATTAAAAATCAAATCCAACAATGTATAAAAATAAGTATATACCATGGCCAAGAGGGATTTATTTTAGGTACACAGAAATAATTCAATATATTAAAATCAGTCCATGTAATTCACCACATCAAGGATTAAAAAAAGGTCACATGATTACAGCAATTGATGCAAAAGAAGTTGACAACATCTAATGCCCATGTATGTTAAAATTTCTTAGTAAAAGGAAAATAAAAAAAGTTCTTCAACTTGATTCTTAAAAATCTACAAAAATCAACTAACTTCATTTTTATGGTTAGAAAATGAACACTTTCCCAGCATAGATTAGGAAAAAAGGAGGCGGATTTCTCTCACTACGTCTACTCAACAATATACCGGACATTCTGAGCGCCCCACCCCACCCAATGAAATAAATGGCATACTAATTGAGAAGGAAGATATTAATATGTTTCCTTTCAAAGATGACATTTATCTACCTTACAAAAGCCCTAAGAATTGACAGAACAACTCATGGAACTCATAAACAAGTACAACAAGGTTGTAGAATACAAGGTAAAACATACAAATGCCAATTGCTTTCTGTCAACAATTAACAATTGGTATTTAAAATAAGAAATATCATTTATATTAATACCTCCAAATGAAATACTTAGGTATAATAAATATAACAAAATATATACAAGAGCTATATGTGAAAACTTAAAACTCTGATTTAAAAAAGAAGCAGAGATTTCTATAAATAGATAGTTCACATTCATATATTGAAAGACTCCATATTATTAAGATGCCAATTCTCTTAACTTGATATGTAGATTCAACTCAATCTCAAGGTAGAAAGACCTAGTGTAGCCAACACAATACTAAAAAAGAGCTAATTTGGAAGATTTAAGGTACCCAATTTCAAGAATTACTGTGAGGCTACAGTTATCAAGATAGTGTGATATTGGAAAAGAGACAGATCATTGAAGAGAATACAGAAATTGAAACAGACCAACATAAATGTAGTCAACTGATCTTTCACAAAAGAGCAAGGGTGATTCAATAGAGAAATAGAATGATTCTTAACACACAGTACTGGAATAATTGGATATATATACATATACATATATATATATATATATAGAGAGAGAGAGAGAGAGAGAATGGATCAATGAAACTGAACTTACACAAAAATCAGTTTAAAATACATCCTAAAATGCAAAAATGTAAAACATCATGAAATAAACAGAGAAGAAAATCTACCTGGCTTTGGCTTTGCAGGTGAGTTTTTAAATATAAAAATAGCATAATTCATGGGCAAAAATTACAATATTGGACTTTACTAAAATTTTAAAAATATAGCTTTGCAAAAAAAGTACTATCAGGAGGATAAAAAACAAGCCACGGACTTGGAGAAAATATTTGCAAAAGACATATCTAGTAAAGAATTTGGATCCAAAATAAACTAAGAATTCTTAAAATGATGAGTTCATGTCCTTTGTAGGGACATGGATGAAACTGGAAAACATCATTCTCAGTAAACTATCGCAAGGACAAAAAACCAAACACCGCATGTTCTCACTCATAGGTGGGAATTGAACAATGAGAACTCATGGACACAGGAAGGGGACCATCACACTCCGGGGACTGTTGTGGGGTGGGGGGAGGGGGGAGGGACAGCATTAGGAGATGCACCTAATGCTAAATGACGAGTTAATGGGTGCAGGAAATCAACATGGCACATGGATACATATGTAACAAACCTGCACATTGTGCACATGTACCCTAAAACCCTAAAGTATAATAAAAATAAATAAATAAATAAATAAATAAATAAAATAAAAATAAACTTGCTTTCACTTTAAAAAAAAAAAAAAAACTTAACAAGAAGGAAGTGAATAGCCAAATTAAAAACAAACAAAAAAACAAAAACAGTTCTGAATCAACACCATCCTTAAAAAGACCTGCAAATAAAAAACAGTCATATGAAAGATGTTCAGCATTTTAATTAGAAAATTGCATATTCTCTTTGATATAAATACTTAGGAGTGAAATTGCTGGGTAATAGCACAACTTGGTGTTTGATATTTTGAGAAAATGACAAACTATTTTGCAAAATGGCTGCATGTAATTTCTCCATATTCTTTCAAATGTATGTTAATTTTTCTTTTTGATTTTAGCTATCTTAATGCATATGAAGTAATACTTCATTGTGATTTTGATTTGTATCTCCCTAATGACTAATTACACCATACATCTTTCTGTGTGCTAATTGATCGTGTGGGTGTGTGTGTGTGTGTGTTCGGTGAAATGTCTATTCAAATTATTTGTTCATTTTAATTGAGTTGTGGTCATTTGTCTTTTTATTGTTGTAAGTGTTCTTTATATATTCTGGATGCAAGTCATTTATCAGATATATGATTTTCAAATATTTTCTTTCATTCTGTGTGCTGTCCTTGTTAGTGGTATCCTTTGAAATACATAGATGTTGGATTCTGATGAAATCCAATTTACCTATTATTTCTTTTATTGTTTGTGCTTTCAGTGTTGTGGCTAAGAACCATTTCCTAATTCAAGGTTATGAAGGTTAATTCCTATGTTTTCTTCTAAAAATTGTGTAGTTTTAATGCTTACATTTAGATATCTGATCCATTTTAAATTAATTTTGGTAAATGATTTAAGGTTCCAACTTCTTCTGCATGTGACTATCCAGTTTTCCTACCACTATTTTTTGCAAAGTCTGTTCTTTTGCCACTGAATTAGATTGACGTCCTTTTCAAAAATTATTAACCATAATGTAGAGATTGATTCTGGACTCTCAATTCTATTTCTTTAATCTACCTTTCTAGCCTTAAATCAGTATCATATCATCTTGAATATTGTAGCTTTGTAGTAAGTTTTGAAACCAAAAAGTGTTAGTCCTCAAAGTTTGTTTTTGTACTTCAAGATTTTTTTAATGCCATTTTGAGTTCCTTAAATTTTCATATGAATTTTACAATCAGCTTGTCAATTTCTGCAAAAAAAAAAAGACTGGAATTTATAGGGATTTCATTGAATATGTAGATCAATATGAAGAATGTTTACAGCTTAATAATATCAAGCCTTACATTAAATGCAGGAGTGTGAATGTGGGGATATCTTTCTACTATAAACTTTTTGAGATATGAATGTGGGGATAGCTCTCTATCTTCTTTAATTTTTTCAATGATATTTGTGATTTTTGAGACTTCCTCTTCAAATTTTTGTTAAAATTATTCCTGAATGTTTTATTCTTTTTGATGTTATTGTGAATGAAATTATTTTATGACTTTGATTTTGGAATTATTTATTGCTATTGTTCAGAAAGACAGGTGAATTTTGTAGATTGATCTTTTATTCTGCAACATTGCTGAAATTGATTATTAGTTCTAATAGTTATGTGTGTGTATGCATATGTGTATTCTTTACGATTTTCTGTATACAGATCATGTAATCTTTAAATAAAGATACTTTCACTTCTTCCTTTCCAATTCAGAAGTCTTTTATTTCTTTTTCTTGCTGAATTGTCCTGGCTAGAACTTTTAGTACAATGTTAAGTAGAAAAAAACTGTGCATTTTAGCAAATAAATAACTTTTACTTTGAATACCTAATAACACATATTTTATTCATTGCAAAGGAGCAAGGCCTGCTAATTTTTATTTAGCATTGAAAAATCCGTAAAAATCTCCACTGGGTATTCATCCTTTTAATATTCTCTGGACTTAACAGCAATACAAAACTAGCTTTGCACACTGAAATGCACAGCTCTTAATAAGGGATTAACATGTAAAATAAGTTTTGTAATGAGATTGGTGATTTTAAAAAATAATCTTTATGATAATGTTCATGTGAGTAATAGCCATATCTATTAATTCAAATAGCCTTGCTCAAGTATCTTCTCATATAAATGTATTCAGTATTTGAAACTGCCTAGGCTTATCACTTCAGAACCAATGTATCAAAACTTTTATTACTAGCAATAATATATCAAGATTTCATAGCAAGACTGATTGGTAATGGAAGGAGATACATTGCAACAGTTTTATGTATTTATTATAGTCAATGATTTTCTTAAGTATTGTGGAAAATTGTTATATTTCTTTTTGTTTTTTCAGTTGACCATCCATATTCCCCTTGTTATGATAACCGAATCTTGATTCATCACCCAACTCTAACTCCATGTCTATGTCTTGGATGGAGTTTATTCTCACTAGCAGTGTGCACATGATCTAGGTCCTTTTATAGTAGCGTATCCCCTTCCCTTGAGTTATTGATTTATACAGACAAATGAGGCCTTGCAAGCAATAATTTCAGATTTTTTAGTAATAATAAGATAGAACATTCCTTTTTCTTTTAGATTTAAAAACAGGGAGATACAAGCCAATAGCTACTACTGGACATGGGACATATCAAGGAAAGACCTGGCCTGAGAATCCAACCGATTATTTTTAAGAATTGCTATCCTCATTCTTTCTCAAGTTGAAATGTTCAAATTTATAAGTTCTTGACATCATATTGCTGTTTAATTAGCAACTAATAGACTCAACTGTGAGTTATAAATTCTCTGTTTTATAGGAAGTGAAGTATAAGCGTTATCCATTTTCTTAAATAAAGATATCAAAGATAAACAAACAAACAAACAAAAAGCAATCAGTTATCTTGGTGAAAGTCTTTTAAAAATTCATTAATTCTTTCAATCAGTCCTCATACATTTATTGAATACCTACTACATGTCAGCCTGCCTTTTAAAACTGTAGATATAAGAGTAAGTAAGATAAATCCCTGAAAATCATGGAGCTTCTTTCCAATGAGAGAGGGTAAGACTATAAGGCAACAAATAAACAGATAGACTTTTTGGTGGTAAACGCTATGAAGAATAAATAAACACAGAAGGGATAGAATGTGAAGAATGGTACCATTTCAGATAGAATTGTAATCTGAGGAGGTTACATTTGAGCAGAAATTTGAAAGAATAAGAAGCAAGTCATGCAGATATCTTGGGGGAGAACATTTCAGGCAGAGGAAAGAACAAATGAAAAAAGACTTTAAAAATACTATCTTTGGCCAGGTACGGTGGCTCACGCCTGTAATCCCAGCACTTTGGGAGGCTGAGGCGGGTGGATCACGATGTCAGGACTTCAAGACCAGCCTGACCAACATGGTGAAACCCATCTCTACTAAAAATACAAAAATTAGCCAGGCATGGTGACATGCACCTGTAATCCTAGCTACTAAGGAGGCTGAGGCAGGAGAATAGCTTGAACCCGGGATGTGGATGCTGCAGTGAGCTAAGATCACGCCACTGCACTCCAGCCTTGGAGACAGAGCGAGACTCCCTCGGAAACAAAAGAAAACAAAAAACAGACTATTGTTTATCTTGTTGATATGAACTGAGATCGATTCAAATGTTATTATAATAATTATAAATATTTTTGTTAAAATTTTAATGAATATCTTAATATACGTAAAATAATGTTTTATATGTAGGACAAAAAAATTAGTTAATTCAGAAAGTAAGATAAACCTTCTTCGACTTAATGATACTTTCTGCAGTCTCGGTATTCACACCCCGTTCAAAAGGACGATGCATTTGTACTGCTGCTGAAGGTGAGGAAGTGTTCACATGTATGTAAGGAAGGGTGGGGGAGAGGGGATACTACAAGGTAAACTTTTCATATTTTCCTACTGTTGCCATTCTTAAAAATGGTAAATTTGTATTTGGAGTCTGATATATATTCCTATCTTCTAAATAATACTTTATTTTGAATATATTTTCTAATTATATAGTCAATATATTTCTACTATTATAGAAAATTTATGTAATATAAATGTAAAAAATTAAAATTAACTTTTTTGTTTTACTCATAAATTATAATTTATTTAAATTATTCCTCAGAATGAATCCTGGGTGATATACAAAATTCATGGTGTTAAAATTCTTAATTGCTATTCAGGTAATACATTTCATAAGCACAATTCTAAACCCAGCCTTCATTCCTACTCTTTTTTCAAGATGTTATGATGGTCCACTGTAGTGGGTAGCCGTACAGACCATGTTCTGTATGTTTAAAGGCATATAAAAGAATTTACATATTTTTGTGTTGATTTTGTACTCAAAATATCTTTAATACATTCCCATGCCAATATGTTTGTCTTCTTCATTCTTTTTAACAATCACATGCTTTCAATATTTTAAATTATTCTGCCAAGTTGATGGACAAAAAACTCCTCTCATTGTGTAATTTTGCATTAGTTCTTTAGAGGGTTAATTTCTAGATTGTTTTCAGAGCAACAAAATCATTCTTTAATATTTCATCAGACTTTGCACTCATCCACCAAAAATATTTCAAGGCATCTTACATGACTCCAAGTCAAATCCAATATCTTGAATATAACCTCCAGGGCCCCATAGTATCCTCTTGCCCTTCCACTCCCCATTACTGACCCATTCCCACTCCCTCCTGATGCTGCTCCACACAAACTGGCTTTGCCACTTCTCCCTTGTAACAACCACATTCTTACATTAGGGACTTGCACCTGCTATTTTTCTGTCTGCAAAGTACTTCCTTTTTCAAAAACATTTTTATCCCATATATATATCCCATATATATTATTTTATGTATAAATTATATATATGTTATTTTATACATATTATTATATGTATAATATAGATAGATAGATAGATGATAGATAGATAGATAGAAAGATAGATAGATCCTACTATTTTAGTTCCTTCAAATATTTGCTCATTTGTCTCTGCATCAGAGAGGCCTCACCTGCTCATTTTATGTGACCACTCACTGTCCCTGTTCCTTGCTGTCTTCTTAAACTGCTTTACCTTTCCACGTGGGATCTTTCACTTGACATATTGTACATTTACTTGTTTGTTGATTTTCTGTTTTCTTCTCTTGCCATTCACAAAAATGTAAGCTTTTGTGGGTGGGCTGTTTGTGTGTTTTGTTACTTGATCTATCTCTAGCAACAATTTTCTTAAATGGCATTGCAATATATTTTCACTTGTTTGTTTATCTTCTAGTATTTTATTGTGTTATTTGACATTTTTAATTGATATGTAGGAGTCTAGTATAGCTTTGTTTTTCACGCATGTCCTGAGGAAGGACCAAATTTTCAATATTTTCTTATTACTTGAAGGAATAAAATTAATTATTAAACTTAGAAGTCCTTACTAATGTTATTTACTATGGTCTAGAGGTTTTATATAACCCTAAGTTGTTGCTACATAGGATGTATTGGGAGCAAGTATAGGAGATAAAAGAAGAAATTATGGTGATTAATGGAAGGGGATAATGTAAAATAAATTATAACTCCTTACTCTAAATGTTCTTAAATGTTTCATTCCCACTGGAAGAAGGAAAGGAATTGTTAGGAAGTAAGCCCAGACATATCTTCCTGAATTATAAAAGCTGAGAGACATTTGCAGTTCTTTCTACATTCAGCCTACATATTATTGGTTTAGAGGTCTTAAGAGAGTATGGTTGATTTAAACTCAATTACATTTTGACTTAATTTATGATAGTGACTCTCTGTAACATTACCTAGTTTGCAACATTTGCTAAACTAAATAATGGAAGTTCAATAATTTATAAAACATTATGTCATATTTAAAATTTGAGTATCCTTATTTATGAACATGTCATATATGAAATAATTTAATAGGATTTAATAACATGTATGTGTGTTTATTTTCAAAGTTTTAAATTGTATTTTACTTACTTTAGAGACTCTAGGTTTAGATTAAGACATTTTATGAAAGCGATCTGGAGACTACAATTTGTTCTTGATTGTCCCTGCTTGTAACAGGCAGTAATCTCTTAATTGATCAACTGCACATGTTTTCACATTTTTAACAACTGTGAAATTAGCTTGAGTCTTAACAATGGTTAACATAAAAACATAATTGGCAAGATTTTTCTTTATTGGTGGTAAATGTAAAATTATACATATAAATATCAACTAAATAGGATATTTTGCTTATTGGGCTTTGCTTTACACATGTATATGGAAGTCTACACATTTTTCCAATTAGATAAAAAAATAAGCAAATAACAATGAAATTAAAACAATATTTAAATTTAAACTTAAATTTAAAATAAAAATTAAACGTAGGTAATTAATATAACTGGGATATCCCATTTTAATATTAATAGTTCAACAAAGAGATTGTTCTTTTTTAGATAGTATCTAGGTTTTTTCCTTAAAAATGGGTGATAATTACAAAGATTAAAACTTGAAATGATGCTTGGAATTAGATGTAAACTATTATAACAATATGCATACTGAATATCCTGGAAATAAATAAGTTCAGGTAAATATTTGTAAAAACTACGATGTTGAAATAGCATTAACTGGCATTAGGAACATAATGACATGACATATCATTGTTTCCTCTTCTGATCCTGAATGCATACTCAGAAGAATCCAAGATTACTCAGATTCTGCCCTTACTAATCGTACCATTGAGTCAGACCTACGAGAGGTACATGCAACAAATAGAGAAAAACCAAGTAACATCTTATTGTTATTTTTCTGCTTTGATTTCAACAGATATTTGACGAAACAATCTTAGTAAATATACTGCATTTTAAAAATAGTCAGGACCAAATAGCTTGAAACTAACACAGACTTCCATGCTCTTGGAAGACACCCCTGAAAGTCTAAACATGAGTGTCAGAATGTATCCCTCTACAAGAGAAGCCCCACTCAAAACATTCACACTACGGGCTGAGCATCCTTAATTCAAACATCTAATATTTAAAATGCTCCAAAATTTGAAACTTTTTGAGGTATAATACTGTCAGTGGAAAATTCCATACCCGACCTAAAAACACAGTCAAAACACAGATACACAACACAAAGTCTATTCAGAGTCCCCAAAGGAAAAAATATCCCCCTAGACCCTGTCAGCTACAATATATCTTTGCTGTGCATGTCCAGATTCTCCCACCAAAGCACCCATGAAGGATAATAAAATAGCACCTGTGCACGCCAGATGTGCCTCTGACAGTTTCTCCAAGATGTCCCACGCAAGGTCAAAACCTACAGGCAATATTCACGGTGTTTTTCTTGCTTATTCTCTGATATGTGGTGTAAATAAAATGTTGAAAATGTCAAAGAGGCCTGCAAAATGCCTGTAGAGGAATGCAAATATTTTACAATCTGAAAAAAAATCGCAAATCTGAAACACTTGTGGTCCCAAACATTTTGGATAAAGGATATTCAACCTGTATTAGAATGTACCTGAAAGCAGAAACAGATTTGGCCCAAATTGACAAGAATAGGTAAGACGTGTGTGGGAGCTATTTCCAGAATCTGTAAAATAAATAAATAGATATTTTAAAATATGCTATTTTAGATCTATTAATTGCTAAGTTCTTCCCTTGAATACATTGCCAAGTCAAATAAATTTGATTTGTAAGACCAAATATTATCTCCCTTTTGGGAATAACATTTTTTGAAAAACTAAATCTTTGAACTCAATGGAGTGATTTTTTTTAGGAGTCATGAAGTTTTCTGTTCAGAAATGTCCTTTGGAAATTCGCATCTTTGTACAGGCTTTAAAATTTTTTTTCTGTTGTATCTCAATGCCTCAGTGAAAGCTACCAAAGTAATATCTTATGGAGAAGAGGAGAAAAATACAAACAAATGAAAAAGCAGAAGAAATATCTTGCCTGCCTTCCATCACTGCAATTTCTTGCCTGGAATAGGCCCTGTCATGGGGAGGAAAGTCGTCATTTTTTAGGAAGTTGCTACTTTCATTTTATTAAATTGTACCTGATATTCAAAGTGCTGAATTAAAACTGTTTCTGCAACAAGACTGAGTTCGGTTCCAACTACCAGGATACCCCTATCTTTCTAAATTGTCCTTTAAGTGGAAGTAGATAAGCTAATGGCATGGTTTTGCAGATCGTTTGTGTAAGCATTGTGCTGCCCAACTCTCTCCCACTCTACTTGTGTGAAGAGCAACACTTGTATTGCTTGCCCTGTGGGCCCCGTAGGTAGAGGCCAGGTGTGCTCTACAGAGGAGCTAACATAATCACATGCTTTGAAGGCAGCAGGCACCATTCTGAGCACTTAAATATATTAGTTGATTCTCTCAACAACTGTAAATGGAAAGTATTGTAGTAATATGCATTTTAAAGCACAGGAGAGCTATGTCCAGAGAGCCTAAGGAACCTGTCCACGGCCCCGCAGTTACCAAGGAGCAGAGCTGAAATTTGACCTCAGGCATTCTGGATATAGTGGACACAACTGTTTCCACTGCCCTGAACGGTAACGTAGCCCCCTCCTAAGATATGAAGCAGGGAATGTGCTTCCATCATTTTACTAAGCCCAGCAGGCAGCTGGAGGAGGATGAGTGGGTGGGTTTATTGCTAACTGAAAGGAGAGCCGATAAAAGGTATCTGGGCAGGAAGAAATCAGGAACTAAGCTGAGACAGCAGCATGCAACCGAGAGACAGTGAAAGGCGAGAGATAATGAGGCAACAGAATGTAGAGGGAGGTGACTTCACGATAGACTAGGATTACTTCATTGTTCTGACTATCCCCTTGCCTCTGTTTACTTCTAATTGATTTTTTCTATTCTGTAGAGAGACGATTCTAGGACATTTCTAAATTTCCCAATATATGTCATTATGTCAACATGGAATAATTAGGTAAATACAGACCCAAATCTGAAATTCAGACAGAAATTTTTAAAATGAGAAAACTTTCATGAATCACAAAGCCTATACCAAAATAAGTGCTCTGTTCCCATGGACTCCCATTTATAACCTGTGGTCTATGAGCTTGGTTCAAGCTCTAAGGGGTCTGAGCTACTTAAAATTACAGGCAAACTTGGGCCAGTCCTTGCATCTGTGCAGTTTTCTGGAGAGAGGGTCCCCAGAATGTGGAATAGTCTCAGAGGGGTTTGTAACACAACACAGCTTGTAGACTACATTCCAGATCGTTAACATGATGCCGTACTTACTTATTCTCACATACCATGGCATGGTAATTAAGACGGCACAGTCTGCAGACAGATTGCCTTAAAGTACAGCCCCACCACCTGATTGTTATGACCTTGAGCAAGTTTCTTAATCTCATCATGCCTCAGTTTCTTCATCTGAAAAATGGGGAGTCGATTTTGACCATTTTAAGAATTAATACAGATCAAGTTATTAGGGCAGTGCCTGGAACCTACAATAAGCTCTGATCGCTGTCATTATATTCCTCTTCCTTTGAACCAGCATTTTCTTTCTCTATGCAGCACCATATCTTCAATCATTTCAGCCATAGAATTATATTGAAAGATTATATCAGCATCACATTATGTAATATTATTAACTCAGTAACTTATGAAACTAAGAAGTCCCCCTCAGATAAGAAGAGGTGGCACTGATCATAAAACAACACAAAGAAGAGAAAATGCACAAAAGTCACCAAAAATGCATATTTGATGGATCCCAAACTAAATATGTCTTGATTCTGTAGATCTGCATTGAGACCAAGATTTTACATTTCTAGTGGAGGATCTAGTAAAGTCTGAATTATTCCGGTGATCCATGGACCACTATGATGCACACTGCTTTTTTTTGTTTGGATAGAGTCTCACTCTATCGCCCAGGCTGGAGTGCGGTGGTGCGATCTCAGCTCACTGCAACCTCCACACCCCTGCACTCAAGCGATTTTCTCTCCTCAGCCTCTCGAGTAGCTGGGATTACAGGCATGCGCCACCACACCCAGCTAATTTTCATATTTTTAGCAGAGAAACGGTTTCATCCTGTTGACCAGGATGGTCTCGAACTCAAGTGATTCACCTGCCTCAGCCTCCCGAAGTGTTGGGATTACGGGCTTGAGCCACCATGTCCGGCGGAGCACTGCTTTTAATTGCTCAACTTTTTGCTTTTTTTTTTTTTTTTTAAACCTACAGCCTTCTTTGTTACCTCTGTCAGGTCTGATAAGATTTCTAAAACCACCAGATAGCACACAAATGAACTATACACCACACAGAAGTAGAATGGAAAAAACAACTAATGCCCTTTCTTTCCAGAAAAATACCTTCTTTTCTGTCTCTTAAAAAAAAGTTTACTCATTACTTTTCTACTCCCAAGCTAGCCTGTGTTTTAAAAATATTTCTTATTGACATAGCTTTGATTAGCATTTGAAAGTCCTATTTTTCCCCCTGCCTGTATAGCTTCATTCCCTGTCATAAGAATGTCACTGCCACACTACACGCGAGAGATGACTGTATCAATCACAGTCATGAAGAGCCAGACTTTCTGTTTTCCAAGAGCATGTCTAAGAAGCAAAACAGAAACACACACACACTCACACACACACACACACTCACACACCCCTTATAGTTTATCATATGAGTTTGCATGAGAAATATGAAAAACTACAATGATGGCCAAGACTTGTAAGCATCTTGCATCAAAACATTAAAGATACTCTGATTTTTCAACATAATGTAGATTCTTTAAAAATTAATTTCTCATCTTCACTGTAGCTAAATATTTTGAAACTGTGTAATTTTTTCATCATAGAAAAAGGAATTTAGAAACATATTTTTTGGCATATCATTCCAATGGGAATTTCATGCAAAAGTAATATTGTAACAGCAGGCTGGAAAGAAGACTCATTGCCTTGTCAAGTGCCAGTTACAAAATTAGACACAGCCTTAAAGGGAATAAATGGGAGATTAAAATGTTTTTGAAGCTGCTCATTTGTCTAAACTTTATTAAAATTTCCATGAAAGGATAATGATATTGATCGATATATTGTCATACGTACAGAACAAAAACACGGTGAACAAAAGAATGATAAATTATTTTGTCTCAAAAATTAATTTTACTGATGGCTACTGCTGTCTGAATAGTATTTAGATGAATTAAGCAGATGTTACACCTCTATTTTTAAAGAAAGACATTCACTTCAAACCAAAACATAGAAAGATAAATCTTAGAAAAATATGTAAAGATTTAAAACTGTAGGCCAGGCATGGTGGCTCACGCCTGTAATTCTAGCACTTTAGGAGGCCAAAGAGGGTGGATCACAAGGTCAGGAGTTTGAAACCAGCCTGGCCAACATAGTGAAACCCCATCTCTATGAAGAATACAAAAAAAAAAAAAAAAATTTAGCCAGGAGTGGCAGGCAGTGGGCACCTGTAATCACAGCTATTCGGGAGGTTGAGGCAGGAGAATTGCATGAACTCGGGAGGCAGAAGTTTCAGTGAGTCAAGATTGTGCCATTGCACTCCCGCGGAGCGCGGGTGACAGTGCAAGCCTCCGTCTCAAAAAAAGAAAAAAAAAAAGAAAATATTTAAAACCGTCAACCTTACCAGGGGGAGGTACCATTAACAAAATACAATTTTATCTAAAATAAAATTTGTATCATTGCCATATTTATTATCAATATACAATGTATATATTCACCTCAGTGACTAATTTAGGTTATAAATCATGAATGATTACATCATTTTTCTTTTATTTTAGTATCTGAGTCCATTCTGGTTCCAGAGTGACAAATTCCCGGTTTCTTTTCTAGGTCTTTGAGCTGGTGCCCTTATACAGCTGGGCTGACAGAGCTACCTTTACTCTTGCTTGATTCCAAGTATAAATAGATTCATATATACTTTTTATTTCCTTTATAATTAGGTTTTCTAGTTATAAATACTTTGTTCATGTATGAGTATATCATTATACTCAAGAGCAAGTCACTGGACAGCACATACACTAGACCAACCAGAGCAGTATGTATTTGAAAATCTCACAGACTGAAAAGTTGTAGGTGAGTGTGCTGGTTCCCGGTTGCCCACCTCCATGTGTGCCTCAAAGAGTTGTCTATGAGATCTTTAAGCAACATGTTTCAGGAATCACCAGGCCCTTCCGTTGCGATACCAGGGGCTGTGACCTGCACAATATGACCTGGTGGAGGCTTGGCCGTATCACCGATTTACCAACACAGGGTTCAAGGTTGAAGTAATGTCATTTCCTCTTCTGCTATGATCAGGGCATGGGGTTCAAGTGTGACATCTGCATCTGTACATTTGCTGCAGTGAGTTGGTTGCATGATTTGCCATTTCAACATTCCTCATGGGGAGAACAACACCTTGCCCACTTACGTGACCAACTCATGTTTGGGACTGAAGCACTGTTATTAATCTTGACCTTGGCCATTTTCAGGGAGCTTCATTAGAGACCAGGATCTTTCTGGGGAGATCAGCCTGCAGTGAGAAGTCTTTCACTAACTTTTCCCTAGCTCTGATTAAAAAAAAAATCCATTAACAAATTAAAGGTAGATTTACTAAAAAGCAAAGAATATATTATAATCATCAAATTTGTAATGTATTTAAAATTATAACTTGATTATAAGTTAATATTCATAATTTTAAAATTAAATTAAAATTTATCATATTTCAATATTTGTTGTAGATATAAAAGTTAGAACAAAAGACTTGGAAATTATTACAAATATGACTGGCAAAACAATAATTATAAAAATAAGAGTTAACAGAAATCATTATAAATATGACTGGCAAAACAATAATTATAAAAATAATTAACTTTTGTGACTCCTACAATGAAAAAGTGTCCACAGAGCTTCATTATTGTTTTGTTTCAATACAAGTAATATACTTAAATGGTAAAAAGAAAACATTTAATAAGAAAATAAATTGTATAGATTGTAAAATTCTCCCTTTATAATCTCCAAATTATAGCATACTCTCCATAAGTCTCCATTCTTAAAATATCTGGTTTTATTTAATTTGATTATTACCTCAATAACTCCAAAGAATACAATTAAAATGGAATATAAAATTTTAGATTACATATGCTTCTTCTCTGTTCTTAGGGGCAATAAATATAGGGATTCAGACTCTGAAGGCTGACTTGAGTCTTGAGAAAAATACTTCAATTTTCTGTACCTAATTTAAAAATAGAATAATAATAATATTTATCTTATAAGTTTGTTGTGAGGATTCATTGAGTTAATACGCATAAAGTGTTCAGAACTGTGTATTATGCATAATAAAGAAGCACACAATGTTATTAGTAGTAATAGGAGCCAGTTGATGGACCTAAATTACAAACCCTGTTGACTTCAATCTTTTATCTTCTACTTCCTCTTCAAAATTTTGTTAATTATATAACTCATAGTTTCTCTATCAATTACTTTTACAGTTTAAAATAGAATATGAATGTATTTTTGGATCCATCACATTTCGATAGATTTATTAATTGATATATATAAAATTGATATATTAATTGATGATATATATTGCTTTCTCACTTTTAAATATAAGTAACATAGCTGTACTTTCCACCGCTGTCTGATTTATTTTTCTTTGCCAAAGTCAAAGCTTATAACATTCGTAACATGTACTGTATCTATAATAATCTAAAGACATTTTTGTTTAAAGATCTATGCTATGTATTGGAACACATTGAACATATTCCATTGTAGCAAATAATTATCAGGTGTTTATTTTGTGCCAGTCACTGTGCTGGGTACCAAGTATGTGAGATAAATAATCTTGGTTTATGATTAAGACAATCCTGTAAGTAAGGTTGTATTTTTAGAAATCTGTTTTATAAATGAGATTCTATTTTATTTTCTAATTAATTATTTTTTTTAATTGGCAAATACAAATTATGTATATTTATTGGGTACAACATGATATTTTGAAATATGTACACACTGTGAAATGGCTAAGTCAATTGAATTAGCATATGTATTACATCACATACTTATAATTGTCTTGTGGTGAGAACAGTTAAAATCTACTCTCTGTAATTTGTGACAGCATGGATAAACCTGGAAGACATTGTGCTAAGTGGTGCATGCCAAGCACAGTAAGATAAATACTGCATGTCGCCTATAAGTGGAACCTTAAAACGTTGGACTCGTAGAAGCAGAGAGTGGAATAGTGATTACCAAAGGCTGGAGGTAAACTTGAGGTTGGAGAGATGTTCAAAGGATTCAAAATTTCAGTTAGACAGCAGAAATAAGTTCAAGAGACCCAGTGTACAACATGGTGACTATGAATTAAAAACAGTGCATCGTGTTCTTGAAAATTGCTAAGAGAGTAGATATTAAGTGTTCTCACCACAAAATAATGATAAGTGTGTGAGGTAATATATATGTTAATTCACTTGCTTTAGTCCGTGTGTTGTACGCTGAGTCTCTTGAACTTTTATTATTTCTCCTGTCTTCACTTAATATAATGTCTTTCAGGTTTAATCATGTTGTCACAAATTACAGGATTTCTTCTT
This sequence comes from Symphalangus syndactylus, assembly GCF_028878055.3. Taxonomy (NCBI): domain Eukaryota; kingdom Metazoa; phylum Chordata; class Mammalia; order Primates; family Hylobatidae; genus Symphalangus; species Symphalangus syndactylus. The sequence goes on along the minus strand of NC_072426.2, from coordinate 152,336,126 downwards.
TTTTAAGGGTGTATAGCATTCCATTGCTTATAGTTACCACATTGTCTTTTTCTATTCATGGATTGATGGAGATCTTGGCTATTGTGAATAATATTTATAGCAATTCAGGAGTGCAGATATCTTATTGATAAAGTGATTTCATTTCCTTTCAGTATATGCCCAGTAGTGAGATTGCTAGATCACATGTAGTTCTATTTTTAATGTTTGGATGAACTTCCATACTGTTTTCTATAAAGGCTGTACTAATTTGTATTCCCACCAGCAATGTGCAAGGGTTTCCTTATCTCCATATTCTCACAAAAACTTGTTATCTTTTTTATTTTTATAATAGTCATTCTAAAATATATGATGTAAGGTCTCATTGTGGGCTTAATTTTCATTTCCTTTATGATTAATGACAGACATTTTTATATTTATCTATTGGGCATATATATATTTATATATAGCATATATATTTATTCATATACAGTATATTTATATTTACCTGTTGGGTATTTATATATACTATAAATGTGTGTATATATACATTCATACATATATCATATATACACATAAATACATACATCATGTATATGATGCATATATAATACATATGTGTATGTGTATATATACTGTGTATATACATACTATATATGTGTGTGTATATATATGTAAATATATATTGTTGGGCATTTGTCCTCTTGAGAAATGTCTATTCAAGTTTTTGACGTTTTAAAATAGAATTATTTGTTTTCTTATAATTGAGTAGTTTGAGTTCTTTGTATATTCTGGATATTGAACACTTATCAGATGTGTGATTCACAAATAATTTCTCTCATCCCATCGGTTATCTCTTCACTTAGTTGACTGTTCCCTTTGCTGTGCAAAACCTTTTTAGTTTGATGCAATCCTATTTGTGTCTTTTTGCTTTCCTTGCCTGTGCTTTTGGGTCATATCCAAAAAAATCATGGCTCAGATGAATGTTATGGAGCCTTTCCCCTATTTTTTTATCAAGTAGTTTTGCAGTTTCAGTTCATAAATTTAAGCCTTTAATCCATTTTGACTTGTTTTTGTATGGTATAAGATAAAGTCATAATTCCATACTTCTGCATGTGAATATCCAGTTTTCCCACCACAATCTATTGATGAGATTGTCCACACCTAGTGTGACATCTTTGTCAAAAACCAATTGACTGTAAATGCATAGATTTATTTCTGGGCTTTCTATTTTGTTCCACTGGTCTGTGTGTCTGTTGTTTTTTTTTTTTTTTATGGCGATGTTATGCTGTTTTGGTTACTATAGTAGGTAGTATATTTTGAAGTCAGGTAGTGTAATGCTTCCACTTTTGTTCTTCTTGCTCAAAATTGTTTTGGCTATTCAAGATCCTTTGTGGTTCTATCTGAATTTTAGAATTTGTGTCTATTTATACGAAAATGGAATTTTGATAGGGATTGTATTAAATCTGTAGATCACTTTGGGTAGAATGGACATTTTAACAATTTGATTCTTACAAGCTATGACAGGAGATGTCTTTCCACTTACGTGTATCTTTTTTTCAGTTTCTTTCACCAATGTCTTACAGTTTTCAATGAGAAGGTTTTTCTCGTCCTTTCTTAAATTTATTCTTAAGTGTTTTTTTCCAGCTATTGTGAATGGGATTGTTTTCTGGATTTCATTTTTGGAGAGTTTATTGTTAATGTATAGAGACACTACTGATTTTTGTATGTTAATTTTGTATCCTGAAAATTTACTGAATTTATTCATTCCAGAAGATTTTTGGTAGAGTCTTTAAGGTCTTTAAGGTTTTCTATGGATAAAATCATATCATTTGCAAATAGGGACAATTTAGCCTTTTCATTTCCAACTTGAATACCATTTTCTTCTTTCTCCTGACCAAATTCTCTGGTTAGCAATTGTAGGACTATGTTTAATAAAGTAGTGAGAATGACCATATTTTTCTTATTCCTGATCTCAGAGGAAAAGCTTTAAATATTTTACTATTAAATATGATTATAGCTGTGGGTTTTTTCATTTGTGGCCTTTATTGTACATGTTTTATATACCTAATTTTTTGACAATTTTTATCATGAAAGCACATTGAATTTTCTCATTATTTTTCTGTATCTATTGAGATGATCATACGGTATTAATATTTTCTTTGATCTGTTAATGTTGAACGAGGTTCTATTTTTAAAACCCAGTTTTGTACATGGAAACACTAATATATAGAAAGATTTTAGAAAACTCTGAACAGTTAACACATAATAAATGAAGGAAATCTGTCATCAGGGACTGCATTTTTAAAGTATTATGTGTTTTGATGCCACTCAAGTATATTTACAAATCAATATTATGGCTATGTAAATATTATTACTGACATATTTAAGTACCATGATGGACTCTTAAGTAAGGAATGGAAACCTTTGCTTTAAAGAGCTTGAAGAACGTTTAAGACTACCAGGTTAAATGCATTCTTTGTTACTCTCTACCAGTTGCTCAAAACTATACCATCTATTAGATTGCTTTATGATCACACCATAACTACTTTTAAAGTATTGTGGATTTTCTGGAGTCTCTAGTTAACGTTTTTGTACACACAGATATGTCATATAAAAGTATTTCAATTTCATTTCCCACAACATGCATTTTACTGATTGAAAACTACATTTTTGTTGACCAAAGAGATATCTTTATCTTCCAACTTCTGAATCTTTAAATTTAACTAAATTAACCTTGCTAATACAACATTCTTCATAGAACCTCCTTCTTTTTGGAATCTTGTTTTCAGTTGCCTAGAATAGGTAGTGGAGTTGGCTGAGTGAGGATGACTACAGATAATAGAGGTATTAATAAAAACATAGTTTATTATTCAAATAAGTTCAAGGTGGTCCTTGCTGAAAATCAGTCCCATAATTGTTGGGTTTCTGTGACATATTTCTGTCATCTTCAACACATGGTTTTATTCTCATGGTCCAATATGTCAACTCCAATTTTCTCCATCATATCACTATTTTGGCATAAAGGAGGAAGAAATAGGAAAGGCAGTGATATAAGGAAGGGTTCTCTTTCTGTGAAGGAAATAACTCAGATAGCTCTCATGTTTACATTGCATTGGTTAGAGCCTAATCTAGTCAGAGAGCCACACATAGCTGTAAGAGAGGTAGTGGGATCTTATCTTTAACAGCATGACCATTGTCCACTGTAAGAAGAGAAAGTAGAGCACAATTACCTCCTACTGCCACAGTTCACTCTCTTGAAAAGCCCAAAGTATGCCTGCATGTCTTTGTATTTTCACACAGCAGCCATGAAGTTCTTTTACTTATTTATTTATTGAGATGGAGTTTTACTCTTGTTGCTCAGGCTGGAGTGCAATGGGGTGATCTCGGCTCACTGTAACCTCCGCCTCCTAGGTTCAAGCGATGATTCTCCTGCCTCAGCCTCCCAAGCAGCTGGGATTACAGGCATGCCTCATCACGCCTGACTGTTTTTTTTTTTTTTTCTATTTAGTAGAGACGGGGTTTCACCATGTTGGTCAAGCTGGTCTCAAACTCCTGCCCTCAGGTAACCCACTTGCCTTGGCTGCCCAACGTGCTAGGATAACAGGCATGAGCCACCAGGCCCGGCTAGCAGCCATGAAATTCTATCCCATTATGTCATTCACCTCTGGATTTCTGGCTGCTATGTTGTCTTCCTTGGGATCTGGCTACATATTAACTAAATTTAAAAAAAAAAAAAAGAACAAAGGTAGGTTATTTGCACACTCTCCTCACCCCAACACTCAGTAAACACCAAAATAAGACAGTTTGGTTGAAATAGGTAATTACAGTATAACATACTATGTGAAGAAGAAAAAAAACACAAACACTGCCACCATCAAAATGAATGAAATACACTGGCTTATAGCTATTATCATATTTTGCTAGGTCAGAATTATGAAGACTTTTGGTTAAGGCAAGGAGGTAAACTTTCTGGTAAACCTGTTTTTCAGCCCCGTTTTGCTCTCTGGGAGGAATTCTTTGTCTGTTGTCTGATGATGTTGGTTTTGCACTCTAAGTGGTCCTTTTTTTCTTTTATCCTCTGTACCCATTTTGAAATTTACAGATCATTTGCAGCTAAATGTTTGTTAATGCACATTGGAGTAGAACAGTCACAGGCTTCTGTAGAGTAACATGAAGTCTAACAATATATTTTCAGTGAAACATGAAGTAGGTTTCCAATCTGCTTGCTTTTTGTCAATTTCTTCTGCTAATAACCTATACGTAGAGCCCAGCTAGATGTAGAGATTAAACATAAACAGTCTTACATTCTATGTACTGATTATTGTATTTTTTCCTCCAAAACCTCTCTTGGACCACAGGAAAGGATAATAATTGAAGCAGTTTTTTAAAATATTTACCAGTCAACACTGAGTTTAGAAATCTGTGTTTTTGGTGACAAGTGTGATGGTTTTTTAATTCTTATTTCATCGTAGATAGCCTATTTTTTCATCACATAAACCTTTGGATTTATCTATTTTTCACTGAAATATCGAAAACATAGTTTTATGTGTCTAGCTCAGGGAACTGTATGCTTTTCAACTTAAAGATTTAATCCCTTTGTGCAACTATAACAATCCTTCTAAATGGAAAATGTGTAATGGTTAGAGCAGAATGGTTTATTTGGCAACCATTTAATTAGTTGCCAAAGATATTTTCTGTCTTCCTGGTCTCTGTCAAGGTATCTGTATTTCCATAACCAATGTTATTAGAATTGTTGTATTTTTGGTGCATATTTAATGTAATTTTGATGGGTTTGTGAGGGAGAAATCAACTTTGACAATATGTTCTCAATTCATGCTTATTAAAGCCTCAAAAACATTAACCAATGTAATTAATGATTAGAGTTTTATGAATGAGAATATTTACCAGGTATATATCCAGCTACCAAACTATTTAGAGAAGCAGAGACTTTAATAACATAAATTTAACTTTCTTTTCATATATAATAAACATAAAAATAGCTTTGTTATTAATAAATTGACTTATTTTTTCTTTTAAATTTGTTGTTATCTTTCAAATATTTAATAATAATATATTTCCTATTCTAAAATTAGATACTGTTAGATCTCTGTATTGAAAATAGAACAAAGAAAACAAAAGGATTCATAAAATGCACTACAATTTCTTTCTTGAATAGCACAATATGAAAACACAATGTGTTTTATATGTAAATAAATGCTGTTTGGATCTATGTTTTCATACTCAAATGACGCTAGATTATTCTGATTGATGGTTTTTTGTTAATAAACCTGTGACAGACTGCTACATTGTTGGAAACCACGAAGCAATTGAGCAGTGGAACACGGGAGAAAACAACACATGGACACTGTGACTATGGCTGCCTACTTATATTTAAAATATTGTTTACCACATTTTAAATAAGTTAATGTCATATGAAACTTTACTGATCAATATTTAAAACTACCTTTTGTATATCTGTTTATAAATATACACATATGCATTTATCTATCCACCCGAGCATGATTAAATTAGATGAATAAGTCACATTATTTCTTAGCTTATTTTGATTACCTGATCATATTTTTTTTTTCTCCAGAAACCGTAAAGATTAATGAAAAATAAACAAGGAAATACCCAGATGATATTATTCTTTGGTTTCATATTTGACATAAATCAAATAATTTACTTCACTGATATCCTAGGCATGATGAAGTAGATTATTCCAATGACAACACTTCTTCCTTGCATCTATTACTCCTTCAGACTTTCAACTGACTTATTTCATAATTAGCTGTTAAGAAATTTGTTTCGAAAAGGAGATGTTATGAAATATTATTATTGGTTAACTTTGTATCTGAATACAATATTTAGTAGATTCGTAGGGATCATAGTCAAATTTGAATGACTTTAAGAAAAATGACAAGAGGAGGTATTTTGCAAAAGAGAGAAAATAACCTGGATGGTAGCTGTTTGGGAGAAATAGAAGCAAGCAGGTTTTTGTTGTTTTTGTTTATTTCATTTTGTTGCTTAGGATGTAAACAGAAGTGATATATTTGTTTGCTGCTGGGGAGACAGCAGCAGAAATTGTAAAATCAGCAAGACAGAGTGGAAAATTGCTAAACAATATACTTAAATAGAAAGAGGATGGAGTCTAGAAAGTAAGTGGAGGGATTGGCTTGGCATAATAACTGTCAGTCAATGAAGTTATCAGTGGGAAAGGCAGGGTGTGGTGTGCAGATGTTAATGGTTGGGTATATGTGATACTGGGAATCTGTAGAACATCATTCCCAATGTTTCCAATACATTAGCAAAGATAAATCAAAGGTATCCGCTGTAATTAGTGAGAGGAGAGAATTGGAGGTTTGAGGAGAGAAATAGATCAGTCATCAAGGAGAGTGAGAGATTAATGATGTAGGGGCGTGTGATTGTCAGACAGCCCACTAGGTCACTCTACTTTTCTATCATTAAGTGAGGCCAATCTGATGCATGGCTGCAGAAACAGAGGTAGGAAGTTGGATTTAACCAAAAGATGATGTTTTTGCCATGTGAGTTTAAACAGTGAGAAAAATACAGAGGAGTCAAGGAATTGTATAAAAGAGAATTATTTTAATTGATCATGGTATTTAAGCTGGTTCAGAAAAAGAGAACATCAAATGAGTTACAGGCAGTGAAAATGTAGTAAGACTTGAAGCCCCTTTGGGGTAGAAGAATTGTTAGGGCCTTCAAATCCTAGTAGTGGTCAGAAAATGGGATGAGTGTAACTGAGATTACAAAAATTTTGCAGTTGTTTGTAGTAAATTCCCTAGGTGGAGAAAACAATAAGAGCATCAAAGGAGAAGACTCAAGGATTTGAGAAGTTAGTGTGCTGGATGATCATCTACATGTATACTAGAATCATAAAGAATTAAGACAGGGTTTCTTGTAAAGAAAATATCAGTGAACTAGAAACTGAAGTCATCCAAAAATAAGGGTAAATGGTCCAGGTATTGAGAAGTGACAGCAATAAAGCTTCGTAAGTGGTAATATGAAGTGATGATAAGTATTTTAAAGTTGGGCAATTTTAGGGACATGGGAGATAAAATGTTCTCAAGGATATATAGAGAGCAGGAAAGACAGGTGTCCTGCATTCAAACCTGGTGTTTGCAAATCTTTTGTCAGGGAGGGTTTGCAAAAACATTGACCTCTTCAGCGGAGGCAAGGTTCATTGGAATAAGCAGATTAAAGGACTATTTATAGAAAATATAGACAATAAAGTAGATTTTCAGAAGGCATGATAGAAAGATTTTAGGAAGGATGACAAAGTGATGGGGATGAGAAAGATCTGGATTATTTTGTGAGTGGAGTATGGGAGATAGCTGGTAGAACAAGAGGTGTTTTGTGATGACCACTTACACAGCGTGAGAGGGTATGATGAAATCAATTCCAGCATATTTGAGACACGATGGTGGCAAGGGTGTGGGTGTTGGAATAGAGGGGGGATAGATGTCTGGGGCTCACTAACAACTTCCGTGAGAAGAAACCAAACAGCAAAGTGAATTTTGAACAGAGAGAAAAGCAAATGCAAAGACTCTAAAGCAAATGCAAAAAGCCTTTGATATCCTTAAGAAACAACGTAAAGTCCAGGTAGAAAGGAGATAATTGAGATTAGGTCAGAAAGGTAGCCAAAGTCTAAATCATAGAGAAACTAGGAGACTCTGGAAAGAGTTGGATTCAATTTAGAATGAGATGAAGAATCTTTGGAGAGTTTTGAGCAGAGGAATGATTTTATCTAATTTAGGTTCTGAAAAGCTGAATTGGATTTTGTGTAGAAAGATTGGTTAAATAAATATGCAGGAAAGCAAAACTGGAAGCTTAGAAAAAGTTACAAGTGGTGGAGGTGTTGAGAATTCATAGGATGTTGCATATATTATGAAATGAGAGCAAAATAGATTTGTTGTTGGAACGTCTATACATTTGAAGAACAGAAAATGAGTCAGAGATAACTTAAAATCCTCGGTTCTTGCCAACTGGTAATTTCCACTTACTGAGATGAGAAGGCCAATGGAGAAGTCTTGTCCATTTGGGGAGAAAGTCAAGAGTTCTGTTTCAACATATGGTAATTGAGATATGTTTTAGACAAATAAATGGAGAGGCTAAATGGGAAGTTGATTTCACAAATCTGGAGTTGAGGGATAGAGTCAGAGTAGGAGATTTAAATTACATTAATTTCTTATTTATTCTTTTGTTTACATGCTTTATTTTAAAACACCATAATTATACTACTAGTTCTGTTTAGACAACATGTTAACTTTCTCTCTCTGTTTTAAAAATGTGAGTAATAGTTTCCTACTTTTCAATGTTCTCACCCATGCCTTCTATTTCATACCATCTAGAAGTTATACCTCTTCTTTTTTCTTTTTTTTTTTTTTTTTTTGGCGGAGTGGGGGATGGAGTCTTGCTGTGTCACCCAGGCTAGAGTGCAGTGGCATGATTTCAGCTCACTGCAACTTCCGCCTCCCAGGTTCAAGAGATTCTCCTGCCTCAGCCTCCCCACCAGCTGGGATTACAGGTGTGTGCCCCCACACCTGGCTAATTTTTTTGTATTTTTAGTAGAGGTGTGGTTTCACCATATTGGTCAGGCTGATCTCAAACTCCTGACCTCGTGATCTGCCTGCCTGGGCCTCTCAAAGTGCTGGGATTACAGGCGTGAGCCACTGCTCCTGGCCAAAGTTATACCTCTTCTTTTATACCCATTATATATTTTTTCACAGTTTCTCATTCTGTAAATATTGGCCCTTTCGCCTGAGAGAGCTGTCGTATTTCATTTGGCTGTTCCTCAGATTTCTCTCTCCTCCTCTTCTCATTCTGCTCTTCAGCTCATTATTAGCTTTCCATTTATTTTACAACAAAAATTTTAATTTTAAAAATCTTTGTATGCTACTTCATGGAAATGCTGCCTCCCATATTACTCTGAAGTTATAATTTATATTTGTGTTGATTCTTTTATCTGTTGCTTTATACGTTGGTATACATTTCGTTATTTTTTATTTTGTGTTTGTTGAGTTGATCTCTCACATTTGTGAGGTTTTCTTTTCGAAAGTGTAATTGATTCTTGGTTTTATCCTCATGTTTTGAATCGAAGATGGCCCATGGCCTGTTTTACAAGTACAATATATGCTTACTATGCCCTGCCTGGAGTGATGATGCAGGAGAGGACAGGCATGCTTCGGAAATGGCAACTTTTTGGGTATCCCAATGTCTCTGTGCAGGGTTCTTCCCTGCTTTCTGTCCAAAAGGCCTACCCCTTCTTCCCCTTTCTCAAGAAGATAGTTTTGTCTACTGTTTGGTATAAGTGAGGAGCAGGGAGTCTAATTAGCCTGGCTGTTCCTCCAAACAAACATCTCATGTTTCTTCCTCAGTCCCAAGATTTGCCGCATTTTAGTTCAGAGCAACACTCACAGTAAAGCAGGCTGCTACAAAAATGAGAGCAGGTAGGAAGTTTTGTGCCCATCTTCCTGCTTAGTGTGTGCAAGGCCTTCTGCTAAGCTCTTTATATAGATGGAACCTTTCGTGCCCACATCAGACATATCAAATAAATCCTATTATTATCCCCAATTTACAGATGAGGATACTCTCAAAGAGAGACGATGTAATTTACCAAGGTTACAATATTAAGTAGCGATCTGGGATCCAATCCTGGATCCGTGGCTGAGCCACCATGGTCAATCCTACAGGGTCCATGCCTGAGGCGCCAAGATTTACTACCAACACTCAATAATATTTTATATTTTTCCTTTTCTGAAATCTGGGTGTTAGTCCTTTGACTACTTTAGGTCTCTTCTCCAGGAGTGACTCCTTTTTTCTCCACCACTCTTTTCTTTATAATGTTCTAGTGTCTTCGGCCTCTTTTATTATGGGATGTTCTTCTGAATTTGTAGAAAATGCATAAGTATTACGGGTTAAGTATTTTTGTGTATTAATCTATCTACTTTCATCATTTTAAGTGTAGTTACAACACTGAAGCATTTGAAGTTTTCAGAACTGCTAATTGTGGCTGTTTCCGTTGTTTTAATTTTTATTCTTTGTGTATGAATGTGAAGAGAATCCAGGGTATATCTGAATTCTCCTAAATTATATACAGCATTGTGTTCACATCTACATTTGTATTTTTTTTTCCTGTGGGAAAGATCCATAGATTTTATTAGATCTTGAAATTGTTGTAAACCACAAAAGACATTATACAGGAAAAAGTTGTCTCTGCTTCCTCATTTTTACCATACTTCTATTTTCTAAACAAAATGATGCAACCAGAAAATGCATAAAGGCATAGTTATATTGAATGAAAAATACAATTTCCAAGTGGATTATTTACTTAAGAAATTTGCCATTGGAAATGCGAGTAAAAAGAGATCAGAAGAAGCACAAAATGCTAAATTCTAAATCTTGCAAATATATACGAGCACAACAAATGAACATCTCTCATTTCCTCATAAAATATAGCATTATTTACAAACCACATAAAACACACAAAATGGCTCTAATGGTAGTAAATATGTATTATCATTCTAAATCAAGTCATAACTAATGACAATCTGGGAAAGGTTTAGTTTATACTGAGGCTAGGTGTCTTGCAAATGAAAAGCTGTTTAAGTGCTAAAATCAATTGACTATATAATACCATGTTTTCTGATGGGAATAGTGCAAAAAAGATGCCTGGAAGTTGTTTGTTACAATGGCTAAATGAGATTCTACCTCTGGTTATTATCAACCCATACATTCATCATTATAAACCGCTTCATTTTTATTTTATTATATTGATTTACCTTAGCACCCAAGATAGTTTGTACTCCTACAAAATTCAGAAAACATTGATTTACTTAAATTATTCAATACTTTACTGTATGGCTATTATGTCATTTAACATTTTAGACAAATCAATACAACTTTTTTTAATTGCCTGTCACATACCTAAGGTATCGCAAATGTGTTTTGCTGGAATCATTAATTTGCACTATGCTGATGACATTTTTATAAATCAACTAGTTTAAAACAATAAAGTAGCACATGTAGGAAAAAAGCACTAGGATATGAAATGAATAATTTAAACTAGTTGGACTAAATAACACTGCAGAATACTTTACCAAGTTTCTAATAAACCTATTTCACAAATAGCTGAAAGGTAGGCTTCTGTCTTCTGTGGACAATGTATGTGTGTGTGTTTGTGTGTGTGTGTGTGTATACATGGATATATATATACGTGTACCAATATATGTGTGTGTGTGTGTATATATATTCTCTGTTAAACTCTACATAGTATAATAGATGGAATGCTAAGTAAGCTCAATATAATGTCTGCTATTTTGAGAAATCAACTGTAGATAATTTTGACTAAAAAGCATAGTAACCATTGTAACGAGAGGAAATACATCCTTCAGAGGATGTTTACTATATTTGTATAATAAAAGAGGCTAAGAAAGTTAATAATTGAAATGGTAATAATGAAATTATACAGTACTGTGATTATATAAAAATGTTACTTCCACCTGCACATATTATCTTCTTTCTGATCATCCTGAAAAGAGTTAGTATGAATGTTGGGCTCATTCTCCCACCTAGAAAATAAGCCCTATATGGGCAGAGATTTCTGTCTGTTTTATTCATTTTCCTATACACATAATACCTATAACATTCCTAACATAGGTGCTCAGTAAATATTCATTAAATGTGCATTGCCTCAAAAGTATAATTTTGTCTTTGACTTAATTGGGGTACAAGCACAAGCCACTTGGCGAACCTATATGTGTAATTTCCTTCAGTCTTAAATAATATTGAATGAAATGAAACATGTGCAACATAAAAAGGTATCAAGTGGCCGGGCGCAGTGGCTACACCTGTAATCTCAGCACTTTGGGAGGCCAAGGTGGGTGGATCCCCCGAGGACAAGAGTTCGAGACCAGCCTGACCAACATGGAGAAATCCCGTCTCTACTAAAAATACAAAAATTAGCTGGGTGTGGTGGTGCATGCCTCTAATCCCAGCTACTTGGGAGGCTGAGGCAGGAGAATCGCTTTAACCAGGGAGGCAGAGATTTCAGTGAGCTGAGATCGTGCCATTGCACTACAGCCTGGCCAACAAGAGCGAAACTCCTTCTCAAAAAACAAACAAACAAGTGTATCGAGTGTATCAAGTGTAAGTGGACACAGCTACCATAACACATGGAAGCTGAATTTGAACTTTAGTAATATTTCTAAAATGTTGTCTGTACCTTATAGAATGAAATAATATAATATAGCAGAGCTTTAAGAAGAATATAACAGTCACCCAGATCATAGCCAGACAGAAACCACTGGCATTTTGTAGAATAACTTTGCATAGGCATTTGAATGATTATGTTCCAGTGACTTTCCTGTCAATTCAGTTTCACGATGTCAAGTATTAGAAAATTTTATTATTACCTAGTTAAATATAGGAATATTGTACCTGTGAAGAATTAAAACTGTATAAGGGTGTTGAATTGCCATAATTATTTACTCATTGATTTTTAAACTACTATGTCTGAGGCATATAAAATAATCCAGAAACAGTTGTAGATAATTTCTTGCAACTAAAACACTTTATATCTGAGAAAATGAAGAAATTAATTAATAAGAACTTTAAAAAGAAGTGTGTGGAGAATGATAGGCCACAAGAAGAATGAGTTGTAGGAATGTAAATTATACTAATGCTTCTAATACCATATGTGGTATAGGACCATTTCTCCTACAAATTCTCATAGACCAATACTTTTGAAAAACCCAGTAAAAATTGAAACTTTATACAAATGAAATTTTAAGACATAAAAAAATCACAATTTTTAAGTTTTAAATTTAACAAGGAAATGTTTATTTCAATAAAATATGCAAAACAATTATAGCATCAAAAAATTTAAAAAAATGTACTTGTTGATCATTGAAAGGGAGCATTTTGCAGATAAGACAACCATTATTGTACTTGTAACTTTGTGTCATCATACATTATAATTAACCAGAAATTTATGAATGAAGTAGCAATTCCCTGTATCAAAAATCTTTAGGTCTATTTTAATCAGATACATGAATTTTTAAAATGTTTAATGCGAGGAATGTCCAAGCTATTTCCCTATTAATTTATCACATCTAAAGTAGATTATAACCTCATCACTCACAGGACATAATGTGTATTTAAACTCTTCTATTATTTGCTTAAAAAATACTTATGGTAGATTAGTCTCAGAGATGCCTTTTGACAAGAATGGGGGAGAGGATTATAAAGCAAGTTCAGCATATACATTTACAATTTTTATCTAAATAAGGAAGTTATGTTCTATTTTTGAAATTAATTCGCCTAAAATTGTACAGTTTAAAGCTGTTAAATTTCAATAAGCTTTTTGACAAAAAATGAAACAAACAAATAAAAAAACAGATTCAAATCCATGAATCTCCTATGGTTATAACTACTTTGAGAAAAAATAAAATACAAAACATTGTATTAAATTCATAAGGAGATTGGTGATAACTTTCAACGATGTACAATAGTGAGATCATGACCTATTTCACTGATACTTGTTGTTAAACTATGAAACATGTCATAACAATTCTTAGAAACACTTTTTTTCCAAACTTCTGACTTTCCTTTGTGCTCTCTGATCTTGTCTGCTATTTAAAATGGCCAGTTACAATTTGTGTTTCTTCCTTGTGTGCAGAAATTAAAATCATTAAAATACCAAATATATGAGACATATAAACAAGTTCGTCCAACTCATATCTTTAAAAAGTTGGGACCAAACTGAACCGTTGTCTTACAGAAACACTGAGAGTTTCTTCTATAGTTCAAATTTTCCCAACTGAACTTTTGCACTTGAAAACATCACATTTTAGCATGAAATTCCATTTGTTTACAATTGTTTTAAGATAATTCCTTTATTTTTATATTATTACTTAATAAAGTAATTTGATTTTAATACGTGTGTCTTTATATAAAATGATTACGATACATATCGCTAAATGCTAATCACTAAATACACTGTTTAGTTTGTGTGACTTCTTTTTCATACCAAGTTGCTCTCAACATATAAAATAACTGTTGATGTATATTTTGGTGTGATAACCTTAATTTGGTGCACCTTTGCCATTAAAATATATTCTACAGAAAAAGAAGTCCACCTCAGAGCTTATCCCTCATTGTTTTATATTGCTCATAACTAGTGTGTTTGTTGGCAATGGCTATGAAAAACAGAAAGATTTAATATTTCATATCACCATTATGTTCAAATAGTAACTATATAAAAAGATGTGAACAATATCTGCATTTTTCAAGTTGCAATAAAAAAGACTTTGCTGACTTTATTTGTTCAATGAGTTGGTCTTTTACATCTTTAGCCAATTTCTGGCTATGCCCAGGTAGAATGTCATTGGAGAGTGGACTGTGAGCTACCCCCTTTGCAACAGATTCACCTAAAGTTTGTAATAACATATTTAATGCCATCTTACACTAATGTGAAACATAATGAATTTTGAAAAATGTCAAAATTTATTTGAGCTGGGCTATAATGATCACTCTGAGGAGGAAAAAGGGAAGATGCGTTTGCTAATGATGTATTTTTAAAATGTTTTCTCCATGAATTCTGAAACGTCCTAGCCAGAAGCATATTCTATAGGCATAGTCTCTGGGTAACATTTTGTACATTAAGTTAAATAAAAATTGTCAAGGTATTGTGCATACATTGAAATTGTTATTTATTGTTACTTTTTGTAATTTTATGTCTTTACACTTTACCCTTGATAAAAGCAATTTTTTCTAACACGCGTCATGCATTCAGTCAAACCCATACCCACTTTACACTCTTTATTCATGCCTCTATACAGAATTACCCCAATTCTTTGCTATGGTAATCACCACTTAGGTTAAATATTCTCTTAGATGGGCATAATTAATTTAAATAAATTCTGTTTTCCCTTTCAAAAACTCTATTCAATAAAGTTGTAGCACTATTCCAGTTTCAAACTATGTATTCATGTTATTTTCAGTGTTTAATAAAGTTAGTGACCATGTCTTATTCATCATTATATATCCTAATTTTAACATAGCAGTGGGCACATAGAAGGTCTTTAATGATTACTTGTTGAATGAATAGCTGAATATTACAACCTGCAATGACATAGGTTGAAATATAACTAAATGCTTTTCAGATTCTCCATTCATACAATTCTTCTTAATCTCTTAACTGGATAAGATGGTTCATTACTGTGCTTCTGCTTACATTTTATTCACTAGAATCCATTTTGTTTTCAACAAAGATATCTTTTTTTTTTTTTTAAATGAAGCTAAATTAAATCGCTCTCTTCTGAAAACTTTTCACTGAACATGATTAAAATAAAATGATTTACAAGGCCCACCAGGCCATCTGTATTAGTCAGGGTTCTCTAGAGGGACAGAAATAACAGGGTTTAGTAAGTATTAACTCACATGATCACAAGGTCCCACAACAAGCTGTCTGCAAGCTGAGGAGAAAGGAAGCCAGTCCAAGTCCCAAAGCTGACGAACTTGGAATCTGATGTTCAAGGGCATCCAGCATGGGAGAAGGATACAGACGGGGAGGCCAAGCAAGTCTAGTCTGTTCAGGTTCTTCTGCCTGATTTTGATTCTGGCCACACTGCCAGCTGATTAGACGGTGCCCACCCAGATTGAGGGTGGGTCTGCCTTTCCCAGTCCACTGACTCAAATGTTAATCTCCTTTGGCAACATCCTCACAGACACACCTAGGAACAATACTTTGTATCCTTCTACCCAATCAAGATGACACTCAGTATTAACCATCACACCACCCATGAGTGGATGACTGCCTGCTTCTCAGAAATGAGTCTCTGTCTCCTTTCTTCAATCTGTGTGTTATTCACACTGGTTTTCTAATATTTTCTTCTATGCACAAAGTTATTCCTGCCATATGGTCAATATCAGATAGTTCAGGGTAAATTTTCAGAACCAATAGAACAAAAAATCAGTGGTTCACACCTGATAAAAATTAATTTCTCTCATATATACCCAATTAGGGTAAGCAAAGCAGCCTTTAACTTGCTGTTCTGATAGCTACCTATGGTTTTTGTCTTTGCATTACCTAAGCCATCAGTGCCATATGTGGATTCTTCCCACAGGAAGAAGAAAACAAAAAAGTAATTTCTTCATTAGATGCATGACCTGGAAGTTGAATGTATTTCCTCTTAGAGCCCATTAGTTGCTTTTTCACAGGGCCACATCTAGTGGTCTGAGAACGTAGTCAGTAGCTGTGCAGGTGCGTGTTCTGTTTAAATTTAGAGGAAGTTGTGTTTATTAAAAGGAAGAAGGAGAAAATGAACAACAAGGGAGACTAGCTGGCTCTTTTACAAGGTCTTGCATGTGCTATTTCCCTTGCCTGAAATGATTGGACCCCATATCTTAAAACGTTTAGTCCCTAATTGCCATTAGGGTTTTAACCAGAATTAATCTCCTCAGATAGGTTTATTTTAACCACAAGTGCATATGGTCTGAATTGCCACTTTCTATCATATTATTATTTTTATCATAACACTAATCCCTACTTGAAAACATTTTGCCCAATTATTGGCATATATTTCTAATGTATGTTTAAGCATATTTTTTTGTTTCTGCATTAAAATAAGTGCAGGTAGTTGCTTGAGAGCAGAAATTTTGTCCATGTTTTGCTCTATGCTTCCTATACAGGAATGAGTGTCTGGTGAGTACTATCCTCTGAAAAAAGTATGGGACAAATGAATAGAATTTTATGCATCTGAAATACTTTTAGCCAGGCACCGTGGCTCACGCCTGTAATCCCAGCACTTTGGGAGTCCGAGGTGGGCGGATCTCCTGAGGTCGGGAGTTCGAGACCAGCCTGGCCAACATAGGGAAGAAACCCTGTCTCTACTAAAAATACAAAATTAGCCAGGCGTGGTGGTGCATGCCTGTAATCCCAGCTACTTGGGAGGCTGAAGCAGGAGAATCACTTGAACCCAGGAGTCGGAGGTTGCAGTGAGCTGAGATCATGCCATTGCACTCCAGTCTGGGCAACAAAGAGTGAAACTCTGTCAAAAAAAGAGAAGAAAGAAAGAAAGAGAGAGAGGGAGGGAGGGAGGGAGGGAGGAAGGAAGGAAGGGAGGAAGGGAAGGAAGGGTTTTATGATATATGAAGAAAATGGTCTTTCCTTTTCTTATTTGCTCTCATGTTTGCATTGCATAAGACAGAGATAAATATGGCATTATTAATATAATATTATTATATTACATATGCAATATAATACATATTATAATATTACATATGCAATATAATAATACATATTATATTACTTATAACAAGTGTTACATTGGAAGCAAATAAGATCATTATTTTTAAGACATTTTCGTTTTGATGTATGTACAACAGACAATCAGTCCTTTAGTAAAGATCCACAGTAATGTATTTTCTTAACTTTATACCTCAACTCATTTCCATACAGTGTGACTAATTATCTAAGGTATTTCTACCCAAAATACTTCTCCCAGAAAGGTTACTTGATCCTTGTGAGTGTGCATTTTCCTTACCAATAGCACAGCTATTGTGGTAAACAAATGCAATTACATCTGTAAGTGTACGGTTATATATGGGAATTGATGGCTTCAATTCAATTGTAAGAACTGAAACTCATGTTAAGAATGCTACATATAATGTGTGACTTTTTAGTAGTTTTGAAGGAGAAACAATTTACAAATAGAAGAAGAGCACTTCAGAAAATAGAATTTTATGTGTGATTCTGGAAGTAAGAATGACCTGCCTAATGTAGCCTCAGATGATCAAGGGGAATCAGTTCTTGTTAGGCTTGCAAACAGTTTTCTTTCAAATGCCTTTTTCAAATGCACAGCTAGTTTTGTTCTGTCAACTTCCCAATTTGCAAATTCTAGACTTTGATCCTAAAATATATTTAATCACCAGTATCCCATGATCTTTCTGGTTAACTCTTTTAAATTTTTTTGCTTGTGAAGGACAAAGTGAACATTAATTAATTTAATTTTGTTAACATTATCTCTGAATAATCAGATTTGGTAGCATCCCATTACCAGATTCCCTTACATGAGACAATCTCATTAACAGACCCCTGAGATGTCACTTTAGATCCATTTGGTAAGACAGATACAGACATAAACTCATTATGTGATGCACTCTCCATTCTTAAATTGATGAGGTTTGCTCTGGCTATTGTTTGAAAGCAATATAGTTATTATGGAGTATTTCTGGAAAGGCCAAAAAGAAAAGTTTAAAAAGAGAAGGGAAAAAGAAAGGAAGGAAGGATAAAAGAGAAGAAAGAAACTAGCAATGAAAGGCTGGAAAAGTGAAAATTATAAGTTTGTTTCTTAATCACATTGTGCAATAAAAATGTTAATTAAAATTATAGAAATATTTGTGCATGCTTTGCTTAACCCCACAGAGCTATTGATTATGATTCAATGCTATTAAATTATTTGACAATGGAAAAATATAAATACATATTCTTGTCATTTCCATCAAAGGTAGTCTTATACCTTTAAGATAATTAGTACTAAATGTGTATCTATGGCTCACGCTTGTAATCCCAGCACTTTGGGAGGCCGAGGCGGGCGGATCACGAGGTCAGGAGATCGAGACCACGGTGAAACCCCGTCTCTACTAAAAATACAAAAAATTAGCCGGGCGTGGTGGCGGGCGCCTGTAGTCCCAGCTACTCGGAGAGGCTGAGGCAGGAGAATGGCGTGAACCCGGGAGGCGGAGCTTGCAGTGAGCCGAGATTGTGCCACTGCACTCCAGCCTGGGCGACAGAGCGAGACTCCGTCTCAAAAAAAAAAAAAAAAAAATGTGTATCTATTGGCGGGGCGCGATGGCTCACGCCTGTAATCCCAGCGCTTTGGGAGGCCGAGGTGGGCGGATCACGAAGTCAGGAGATAGAGACCATCCTGGCTAACGCGGTGAAATCCCATCTCTACTAAAAATACAAAAAAATTAGCCGGGCAAGGCGGCGGGCGCCTATAGTTCCAGCTACTCGGGAGGCTGAGGCTGAGAATGGCGTGAACCCGGCAGGCGGAGCTTGCTGTGAGCCAAGATCGCACCACTGCAGTGCAGCCTGGGCGACAGAGCGAGACTCAGTTTCAAAAAAAAAAAAAAAAAAAAGAAGAGTGTATCTATTATTTGGATATTACAATTAACAATAGATTAAGTCTAATGAATATATTGGGTTAGGAAATGTAAGATCCTGCCTCACTTCAATACGCTCTGCTTACTGAAATACTGAGGTATAACTAGTGATGAGGTGGCCAGTGCTCAGGGAACCAGAAAATAAAGCTTCTTTGTTTGTTCTATCCAACTGACATTGATACAAACTGAAGTGCTGGGGCAACATTATAACTGATAAAACTAAAAATGTCTTGACAGAAATACTCTTTCACTTCCAAGCAAGGTGAGGGTCTGTATTTCTTTGCCTTGGGAACATTTATGGGACTGAAATAAAGAACCGTATGAAGACAAGTCTTTTTCAATTTTACTTTTGTTAAATACATAAGCTTTGTTTGTAAAAATAGGAGTGCTACAAGATGTACAACTAAGAATAGCAATTTTTGTCTCATCTCCTCCACACCGCTGATTTCTACTCCCCAAAGACAAATTGATATCATCCATTTCACTGTTTCTTCTGGCATATTTCTCCATATTTCTAAATACAGGTATAATACATATTACCATTTAGAGGCTTTTTCATTTTAGAAAACAATTAGCTGCCTACTAAGAAAGATAAGAACGTAACTGTCCTATTCAATGCCCTCTTTGTCAGTTTCCTTGTGAGACACTTAGTACCCTCAGATCTCAATTTCTGGCTCAATAGTCAGCAGTTACATTTTTATGACTATAAATAACATTGAGAACAGACCCCCATAGCCTGTGATGATTATGTTTACTGATTTTGACAGCATCTTGCTTTTCTTGGCATCAATAATTATTTCATCTGTGTGTCTTTTCTTTCTGCCTATCACTGATTGATTAACCCAGACTTTCTGAGAGAACTATGAAATTCTTCTCAACATGTTTAAATACTTTTATCAGGTGTACTATCAATTCCATTTTTTCTTGTATTCTTTCTTTCTGAAACACTCTGTCTTAACCTTCCAATTTAAATGTACTCTGTTCTAGACCTGCTACGCAGATATTGTCATGGAACTTCTTTTGATTGTATTCCCGGGAAGTTTTGTTGCTTTTTCCTGTGTTAAGTACTTGCTTCCCAATTCCAGTATTAATACCTTTTCCTTTCATGGTTAAACTTTATCGTTTTTATTAAATATACTCTCCAGCGGCTTCATGAGGAACAATGAAAAAAAGTACACATTTTTAGAACTTGCTTAAACTGTCTTGTTTATAGTCTCAAAATTAATTGATATTTTGGTTAGACATGACATTCTAAGCTACAATGTATGTCCTTTTTTAGCCCAATTTATTCTTTAGCTGCAGATATTTTGCTATTAGCCTTGTGAAGTTACTACTACTTGCTTTCAATATCCATTTGCATCATTTTCCCAGTTTTTTCCTTTGTAGTCTCTGTGTGCTTATAAAGAAGACACCAACTGTGTGACGTCAGATTTGGTTGCTATAGAAGGACTCTGAATAACAGTAGCTTAAGCAACATAGGAATATTTCTCTCTTAGATAGCTAGGTGATTTTATATTGGCAGTTGGGAGCTGACATGGTAACTCCACAGTATTAGGAATCCGGTTTAATCTGTCTTATTTCTCTGCCATTTTCAACACTTGGCTTCCATTTTATTATTTGTGATGGCAGATCCAGCATACCAATCAGCAGGAAGTGGAGAAAGGGAAGTGGAAGATTCCTTCCTGTTAGCAGCTGTGCCAACATATCAATTTCTTCATAGCTCATATGTAAAAATAAAGTAATAGGATTCTTTTTATGTTCTAATTACCCATTTTCTATAAGATCACATTTTTTTTCAAAAATATTTTTTTCCTTTTTATGTTACCTCATTTACTTCATTTTTTAAAAAGTTTTTTTGTGGGTCCTTTTTTGCTGTTGCTTTGGACACATATTTGACTAACTACATATAATTAAAAGTGAAACACTAAAGGAATAATTGGAGAAAATTTGTGGATGAGTTTCACTTATTGAGTAAAGAGTTTTGCCATTAGTGTGAGAGCCTGTTATTCCATTGAGGACATCCTGAAATGTCATTAGCTGTAAGCCTACCATTGGTCTCTCCACTCCTCAAAAAGAATCCTGTAAAATAGGTTGAGAAAGAGAGCAGAGAGGTGCTACTATTCATTATGCAGGTCTGCATTAATTCTTAGTTCCTCATCTGTCCTCTGCTGCGTTTAGTTCTTAGAGTCCAGGGCTTGCTGGTTTAGAGAGTAAAGTTTCTCTATGTGGCTGGAGTGGGATGGATGTATTTGCCTGGCAACAAAGGCTTAGTGAAGAAATCTGGTTACCTCAGTCATACTGTTTTCAGTCTCATTCCCCCATATTTCAGCCTTCAGAAATAACTGTTTCTCCCAAAGCCCTAAGCCTTCTGGCTTTCAGGGGGTTAAATTAGCTAGCTTATTACTGACTCCATGACCTTGAGGATTATCTTTTTCTCTCTGCTCTGTCAGTTGCCAATCACTCACCATTTTCCTTGTCTCAAAATGTGTTGACATTTCTTATCAGCAGCTGTAACTTTTCCATTCTTTCTGCCCTTGTTGAAATATAGTTTAATTTTTTATTTTGATTTTTTTACTGTTATATTAGTGAGAGTTGAGGAGGAAACAGATAAAAATATGTGATCAATGCTGCATGCATAAGTGAAAGTTTCCTAAGTTTAGTAGCAAAAAATAAGGGTAGTAAAAAATAATTGCCCCTATAAATAAAAAGAGAAAGGATAGACGTGTGGTTTCCAAAAAGGATCCATATCCTGATCATTGCTTTCCAGGGAGTGGGCACACGGTCAAGATGACATCTCTATGTGGTACTTTCAGAGGCTGGATCCTGGGTACCTGAGCTCTCAGCCTCAGCAAGAGTCCTTCAAACCAAACAAAGCAGGGAGGCCAAAAGACTTCATCAATGAGGACATGAGTAGTGACCAAGATGGTCAAATAAAACAAGCCATTCTCCAATTTGTAGGCCACCTGGGGGATGGGGAGTGCTCATAAGGCATGGACATGCTCTGTGCCTTGCTAGAGCTGTTAAACAATATGCCATCTAGACACACAGATATTTGATTAAGTGCTGTTTATTGTCATTGTTACCAAGGTCTCACTCCTAATTACATCATGGGACTAGTGATACTTATTTTTTTTTTTGAGTTACCAATATTTTCCTATTATGGTTTTACTTTCTATTTTTCTAGAAGTATAATTATCTGAAATTGCTAATTATTCAATAGACTGACAATAAATTCTGAGACTTTTCTCAATTTGCTTAAAATACTTTAACTAACTTGTTTTTTAAAAAAATTACGTCTATTTAAAATTATACAATTTTATGATACAGCCATAATTTTTGAGGGAAAAAAACATTAATTTGAAAATACTGCCCTCGGTGTGACTGATTATATTATACTACACTTGGTTTTATTTCTGCTATATACAATAGTCATTCACAAAGGTATTTAAAAATGTGTGTATGTAATAGAAATAACAACTCTTGGAGAAATCTAGTACTTCTTTCAGGACACAATACCAAATATGCTATTTATAGATTCTTTATCTTAAAATATTTTATAGATGAATAATCAATTCCAATGCTAAAGTATATACTTTATATTAAATAGCCTCTTATTGTGTATTCAGCTGATTTTCTGAGTCTTTTACCAATCAATCACAAATAAATGGAACATGTAGTTATTTGGTTAAAAACACAATTAAGCAGTTAGAGATTTGTATAAATTCAGCTGCTAAGATGTCAGAAAATATTTAACGTATTAAAAGTGAAACTATTAATTCCTCTAAATTTGACAGTTTAAATCCTAAACTCAAAGAAATTTCTCGGTTAATCAAGTATGCCAAACATGTATCTAGTTATTTTTGGAGAGTTGTAATTTCAAATATTTGATCACCTTTTCAGATCATTTTGTTTTGGAAAATACACTCAGAATGCAATTAAGACATACTTTGAGGAACTGCAAGACACATACCAAGAGAAATGTTAACACACTCAGAAAATGCCAGAGCTACTTCCTTTTGTATTGTTAAACAAGCAAGGACTTGCTTTGTGTAAAAAAAAAAAAAAGAAAAAAAAATCTATATTGGCTTTTGTGAACCCTCAGCACATGTGGTTTGTTAATTTTTAAAACTTTGTAGATGGAATTTCTAATTTACTTGCTTTTTTTCCTGGCATTCTTTAGCTCTTCCTCTCCTCTGGATCTCCTCAAAACAAAAATAAATGCATCCCTCTTATCCTTGACCTTCTTAGTTTCTGCCTGGTTTCCTTCTCATCTCTTTTAAGTTTCTTGAAAGAGTAATCTGCTGTGCTATCCCAATTCATACTTCAGTCTACTGTCTTTACATTTTTAACTCTATTATTCATCTGAAGCTTCTTTCTAAAGCTATTTGTTCAAAACAAATGAGCATTTATTAAGTTCCTATATTGATCGCCAATTGTTTTATCATACATATTTGTTCTCCTTTCCTTTCCTTCTTGCACCTCTATATCTCCCTTGTCTCAGTATCTTAGGACTCCTGCACCCCATGATGAGCACAATTCCAAGATGGCCTCCCAAAGCTGTGCCATTGTCAGAGGCGTTTGAACCAGAGTGACTCCATCTTGAATAGGGGCTGGGTAAAATAAGGCTGAAAAATGCTGGGCTGCATTCCCAAGAGGTTAGGTATTCTTACTCCCAGGATGAGATAGGGGGTTGGCACAAGATACAGGTAAAAAAGACCCTGCTAATATAACAGGATGCAGGAAAGAAGCCCACCAAAACCAAGATGGCAATGAAAGTGACCTCTGATTGTCCTCACTGCCCATTATTGCTAATTATAATGCATTAGCATGCTAAAAGACACTCCCACTAGTGCTATGATAGTTTACAAATGCCATGGCAATGTTCGGAATTTACTCTTTCCTGTAAAATTCAAGAATAATCCACTCTTTGTTTAGCAAGAAATAACTGTAGGTATACTCAATCAAGCAGCCCACACCACTTCTCTGTCTATGGAGTAGCCATTCTTTTGTTTCAGTACTTCTCTAATAAACTTGCTTTCCCTTTATGGGCTTACCCAGAATTTTTTTGCACAAGATTCAAGAACCCTCTCTTGAGGTCTGGATCAGGATCCCTTTCTGGTACCACCACCCTAAACCTGTGACTATGAGGAGGTATCACTCTTAAAATTATGTCATGTTATGTGGCACAGTTGACCTTACGGTAAGGAGAATACTTGTCCAACCTAATCACATGAGCCCTTTGAAAAGCAGCCATTTTTCTCTGGCTTTAACAGAGGGAAAGATTTGAAGCAAGCAGAGCATTTAATGCACTGTCACTGGCTTGAAGATGGAGCGGACTATTTAGGGTAGAATGTAGGTGGTTTACAGAAGACAACCAGTTAATGGTCATTGAAGAAATGGGGACTCCCATCCTACAACTTCAAAGAACTCAATTTCCTGAGCAGAAAATCCAGTCACATCATGCTCTTCTTCTGAGAGACTGAACTGTGAGCTAATAAGCAAATATTGTTTTAAGTCACTCAGTCTGTGGCAATTCATTACACAGCAATAGAAAAATAATACACATCCTTTATGATTAGTCATTCCTTTGGGCCATTGATATTTTGCATACATTTATTTCACAGATAATCTTATTCTTTCTCATCATTTCGAACACCCTGAATATTCATAACTATCAAAAGTATTATCTCCAAACCTTAAACACTCTATTTTATACAAATTTCCTATTATATGTCTACTTTTGACTATCAATGAGATGATTCATACACAACTATTCTGAAACTGCATATAGATATAAACTCACCATCTTCAACAACTGGTTCCTTTTATATTTTATAACCAGTCATTTTACTAATAGCCAAAACATTGTACATATATGTTAGTCCTGAGGTCTTTATTCATTTTAAACAAAATTGCATAGATAAGCCATTCACCCTTCCTTTCACAGTTGTATAGCTGGTATTACTGGAGGATTACTTTCAATGTATATGTAGAAACTAAAGTTATTAAAGCACTCCAAACTAAAAAATATGCTTCCAAAAATATATTCCATTTTTGTCTTTTTATATTTTACTGATTTCTCAAAAGAATATGTGAATACAGTCATCTAGCTACAATGACTGATTATATCTCTCTTTATAACATATGATGAATCCACAGTGACTATAAACAAACATAAACAATGAACAAGAGATACAAAAATGAAAGAAAATGAGCTGGAGGCCACAAAAATAATTAAATATTCAAAAATTTCTTTACACTTATGCCTTGAGGTATTTGCCACACAGGGTGTCAAAAAGAAATATTTTTATTACTTTAAATTATTAAAACAATAGATTATTAGAACAATTTAAATAAATAAAATATAAAATCTAAGTGTATATTGAAAATTTTAAAGGTATTTATATTGATCCATCATAGCTGAGCAGCTAAGCTTTCTCTACACTTCTATTTCTAGTAAATGTATTGAGCTAAAGGAAAAAATAAGAAAGAAAGAAAGAAAAAGACGAAAAAAGAAAATTGAGATTCTGAACTATATGTTATGCAAATTTGAGATATCAAGTTCATGGTTTATAAATTCCTGACTAGCAAGAGTTTCTTTCTTCATTCTTCATGAATAGTTTCATAATTAAATGTGAACAGAGATGAACTTAACATCCCAACAGGATTGCTGCTTAGCAGAATTAAAGCATTCAGACACTTAGGACACCAGCAATCTTACTTGACTTTGAAAAAGATAAAATTCAGTTAGTTTGCACTAAGGATGAAAATAATGTGTTCTCAATGCCTGCCTTTTTATCTCTCAAGAAGGCTCGATCTGGGTTAATGTGCTTGGAGATTCTTTAGGTCAAAAAATACTGGATCTTCCAATTGTCTAGCTATTTTCTATCAACTCTGGAAGCCACTTCATTAACTTCCTAGCTCCAAAACAAAGTTTGAGAGTTAAACTGTGACTGATTCCTAATTGCATCTGAGTTTTTCAGCCCAACATGAATTTATTCAGGAGGCAGAACAAACCCAAATCATGACTTACCACAGTATATGTGTCTCGCCCAAATGCATATATTCATTTCAGTCTTCCTCTATTTTCATGTTTGAGTAATGAGGTGGAAATAAATATTAGGTAGTAATATCTGTATGCCTTTTTTAAAAATAAACTTTATTTGTTAGAACAGTTGTAGAATTATAAAAGGAATTTACAGATAGTACTAGTCCCATACGATCCAGACCCAGTTTTCTCTACGGTTAGCACCTTATATTAGTAGGATATGTTTGCTATGATTAATGAACCAATATTGATACATTATTACCAATTTAGAGCTCTTTCATTTTTCTTAATTTTCCCATTGCAGGTTCCCCTGATGGATCACATTTAGTTACACATCTCTAGACACCTGTTGACTGTGACAGTTTCTCAGACTATCGTTGCCTTTAATGACTTTACCAGCTTTGAGAATTACTGGTCAGGTATTTTGTAGAATATCTCCCTATTGGGATTTGATGTTTTCTCATGATTAAACTGGGGTTATGGGAGATGGAAGGAAGGCCACAGAGGTAAAGTATCACTTTCATCACGTATCAAGGGCACATGTTATGAGCATGACTTATCACTGTTTATGTGGACCTTGATCACCTGACAATAGTACTGTCTGTTGGATTTCTCCACTATACAGTTACTAAGTTTACCTGTTTGTATACTGAACTCTTTGGAAGAAATTCATTAAGAAGTGCAACAACATTTTTAAAAGTAGTAGTATTGGATGATAACATAAAGTACAAAATAAATATCCATTAGTCCATATTGATGTAAGTACAATATCTAATGAATAAATAAATAGGGGAGATAAAAACAAATCACTCATGCAAAAGACTTTCAAATAGCTTATGTAGATATGTCTTATTCTGGAGACAGAGCATAACTCCCTGCTTCTTACATGGGTTTTCTTTAGACTTCTCTTAGTGGTCCTATTTAAATATATATCTAAGAGGATTTCCATAATATGATAGGGATAGATGATATTAAGCTTAGATTTTCCAAAATTAAAGAAAGCCACATAAGTCTCTATTCAAACATTCTAATGAATGTTAATTATTATATTTACTAATAAAAATTCAAATATTTAAGGCAAAGTGAAACTAAAATTGTTTGGGAGAGAAAGTTTGTTTATTTCAAAACATGGCGTGTACTTTCATGGACATAGCAAACCTTAAGGACATAAAGAAACAGAAAAATACTAAATGCTAGCGTTAATGGCATATTTACTGAAATTTGGGGAAAGAAATTCTAGGAGAGAGGAAGAAAAAAATCTCATTAATGAAGTGTTAGTTAATTAGTGAAGTGAATGTTAATAATGAAAGTTTATAAATTTATACTGCTCCTCAAATTTCTTTTTTATTCTGGCAAAAATGTACTTAAATATACTCACACCCATACGTGCAAGCATACACACTCCACATATTTGAGTTTTTGTATACTTATGTCTATGTTGTGCAGGTATACACACATATGTTTATGTGAATGAGTTTGTATATGTCTAAGAGAATGGAGTCACCATTAGTATATACACTGATGAGAGTCAAGTGGTTTTGTAAATTGCTTGATTTATTCCTTAGGAAACTATTTTGTGCTGGAAAAGTGTATCTTAACAGGGAAATTATAATACAACATCCATGATGCTCTAGCATATAACATTAAATTACTTAATATCAACGATCATCTATTTTCTTGCACATATATTGATATATTTTCTTTAATGTAGGTTATTTAAATAATATTCACTTTTATTTAAATAACATATCGGGAAAATTTGATACTCTTAGGAAAATAATTTATGACACATGATGCATAAAATACTTTAGTGCCAACCAGTAGTTGAATTTATTATATTTAAATCTGCATATTTTATAATAATTTAGAACAGCATGTTAACTTTTTCATAGATTTAAACTAATGTAAAACGCAATCAATTATGTATCAAATCTTATTTTGGTAAATTTCAGCCATTTTAAATATCACTGAGTTGAAAATTAATATGAAGACGCAAATGCACCTACATGATCAAAAAAACATTTTAAATATTACAACACTATGTTGTCAAAAACTGGAAAATAAAAAAAGCGCCCTTAAGAATGATATGTTGTACAAAAACTAAACACAAATCTTTACATTGGCAGCAAGATGGCTCATTTACTGGAAATATAAAAACACTCTGGTTGATCTGCAAATTACCTTTACTTCTCTTCACTCTGCAGGGTGGTTGCGATTTTCTTTCTTTTTTTTTTTTTTAAGCAGTAGTCTCTTAGGAACATACAGTTCAGGATTTTGAGTACTCAGAATTTTTTCTAAATGACATAATCTTGCTCAAAACATCACCCAGAAACCCATTTGCTCCCACAAGAGACTTTTTAATTAACAGTCACATCTGTGCTATTACACTGTATTTTTGCAAAGCTAGCAACAACTTAAACCACATTATTAAATTATGAAAGAAATGTATAAATCTCAATGGACTTGTTTGATGTTTCAAGAGCCAGAAGTAGTGATCTCTATGACTCTAGGGTTTGGGCTTGACTTACTTTAAATTTTGTAACAATGTTATTAAATATTTAATGCTATAATATTTTCAGCACCTTTTAAATATAAATGACATTAAAAATTAACCTGTTTAAACTATTAAAGGTTACCTGAGTAAATTTGATTAGAAATATGTTTCAAATCTTTAAAGTAGCAGTGATGCTAGAAGATGCATTTTTAAAAGGAAACTAATAAATCAATAATTAATACTTCAATGAAATATATATTAAATTAAACAATATAAGTCTAAAATTACTTCGTAGAGTTGAGGTTGCTTAAAAAGATTGAGACAGTTTATTTGTCATTGCTATATTATCCTCATCTAACTTCTGTATACCTCTTATTTAAGTAATGATAGCCACCGGCCTAATTATTACTGTATAACATAAGATCAAATGTTTGCTACAGCTTTCTTGTTTTTCAGTTTTCCTATTTTTTAATTTCTTTTCATTATAATATACTGTTATTTAATCATTCACTGGAAATGTATACTGAAATTTTCCATTTTTTTATTTTTAAATTATAATATCTAACATTTGATAATAAAATATTACTGAAATGAGGCAAAGATAGAATCTATATTTATTAAGTAAATTCTTCTCATTTAAAGTCTTTGCTAAGTTAATAGCTATACTCTGCACTTATCAAGTAGAGTATGTCAAAACTAAAATAAGCTACATATTAAACATATTCATATTAACTCTTGCTAAGAAAAATATAATTGTGCATGGTTTAAAAGCATTTAATATTATGTCAAATATTTCAAATCACTGTATGAACAATTGTTGAAGTTTACTCAATTTTAAATCACATGCAAATCCAAGAATTAATTATAATTGATTTTATGGAACAGTAAATCAGAACTTTAAAATATCTATTGTTTTTCAGTAAGTTTTGAATAATACAATTTAACTATTTTTTATTTCACTGAAGGCCAGAAAATGCTGATTTAATTTGATAGTGATAAGACTTACCCCCTTGTAAACTGAATATTTAAAATATGTCAGCCAATTCTGATGACTTAATAATTGATATAAAAAATTTAGGGCCAGATGCGGTGGCTCACACCTGTAATCCCAGCACTCTGGGAGGCTGGGGTGGGTGGATCACCTGAGGTCAGGAGTTAAAGACCAGCCTGGCCAACATGGTGAAACCCTATCTTACTGAAAATACAAAAATCAGCTGGGGGCATGGAATCCCAGGTACTTGGGAGGCTGAGGCAGGAGAATTGCTGCAACCCAGGAGGCAGAGGTTGCAGTGAGCCAAGATCGTGCCACTGCACTCCAGCCTGGGTGACAGTGAGACTTTGTCTCAAAAAAAAAAAAAAAAAGAAAAAAATAAGAAAAAATTTAGTGCAACATATGATAATATTGTTACTTTCCAAAAATTAAAAAGGATCATGGGTTTTATAATTTGGAAACATGAGTATGTTAGCCTTGGTGTGTTTTAGAAAAGGTGTGATATTTATAATTGATACTCCTTAATTTAATCAATACAAAGTATTTCCATTTATATCAAACAGTATAAGAGTGCATGAACTTGGACTGTGACTCTTTTCTTCTTTCTGAAATGCTTCTTTTAAATTACTCTTTCTATTTATGTATTCATTAAATAAACCTATACAATGTTTTATTATGTCTAGACACATACATTACAAATTTTCAATGACATGAATTATGTAACATCATGTCTCTTTTCTTGCAGAATTGCATGTGTTTATATACACGGTATAATTGAGACTGTGACTATTGAATGCATCTCATCTTTGAAATAAAATAGACTTCAGTGTGGCCCAAGCCAGCAAAAAAATAAGATTAGCCTTAGATTTAAAAATAAAAACAAAGCAAAACAAAACGCCACTTCCCCTGAAGTAACAGAGAAACAAGAAAAGTTATTTTAGATACAGTTTAAGATTGTAGACAGCTGAGTATCTCTGGTGACTTGAGGAAGTATGAGAGACATGAAAAATGAAGCCATCAAACATTTCACAAAGCTGACTTGGAAACTAGGAAATAGTCCAAAGATTACTGAATCCTCCCAGTGACACCCTTTGGCAGAGCTGTGTGATTTGCCAGAATAGCATTTAGCATCCCAGATAAAAGAGAAGGGATTGATGACTGTAGGATTCATGCAAGATATGGGTATGAGGGAAAAATTATCCTGGGAGAAAGGGAATTTTATCAGTAATCGAGAATATGGCTGGAATGATGAACTGTATTGTCTGGAAAGAAGTCAAGCAATAAGTGGTTTGGAGAAATTAGGAGAAAATGGTCCTGGGTATAACAATAGGGCTGATAAGCACTAGTGGTTGAAGGCAGGGCTTGAATGAAATGGTGTGATAAAAAGTACTTAACAGAATGTGGAGACCAGGAATGTGACGTTGAATAGCCAAGAACAATTTTGTTAGGAGCAGCTGTGAGAGTAGGTGGAGATGAAAGCCACTGGAGTCTAATTTGACATGTATTTCTCACGGAGACAAACTCGCTCAACCTCAGGTTTCCTATAAGACTGACAATAAAATAATGTGGCTTATTAAAGTACTGTGAGAATTAAACTATAAAGAGTAAGTGATTGACACAGCACTAGGCACACTGAAGGAAAATATTTTCTATGCATAAATGAACATTTTTGCATTTTTTTTATTTTCCCCCTCTTCTCTTAATAACAAAGGGACCACGTGATGACTCATCCTTTTGATTTAATTTGTAAAATTTTTATTTTTCAAATGAAAAATTCTCCAGTGCCTACTTTCTGCTGGCTTTCTACATGTGTTGCTGAATTAGTTTTACTAAAGCAAAACTGTATCAAATCTGTCTCACTTTTTTGTATGTTCTGTGCTTTGGCCACTAGGTAAGTTGTAAAGCCTTGTCAGACTTCTTGAAAGCTGGTTTTTGGTCCCTGGGAAGCCAGCCCATGGTGGTTTGTTTAATGATTCTACATGTGCCAAAACCTTCTCAAGTATTGTGGATTGTACCTTTGCATTAGTTTCATATAACTCATTTCTTTAGTTGCTAGCAAGCATACAAGGAGATGCTTCGTTCTATTGTTCTGCAAACTACTCTGCCTGCATTTCAAACTATCTATCACGAAAAGAGAGTAAATTAAGGAGTTTCTCTCTGTCTGCATCAGTAATTTCACATCTAGCAGCAAAGTTTTTATTTTCCTGGAGCTTGCTCAAGTGCTCCTTTTTTCCACATTACATTTTTTTTTTTTTTTAGTAAAACTATTTCTGTTTATTGGCCTGGAGTCAAACTAGAAATAATTATTGACTGATTTCTCCACCATTAACTCTGAGAGTCTCTTGCTTCTTGCTCAGCCATTGGGTTGTAGACATATTAATTACAGACTGTTTCACACACTTTTCCTGGTAGTTGTTTTAACATTCTCGTGTCTTCCTGAAAAATCTATGCCCTATATATAGAAATGTTATCAGCCAGATTTATAACGCCTCTTCCATGAAAATAAACGAGGATAGAAGATTCGTGATTAAATCATGACAGTCCTTTGATCTGTTTATCATTTCTACAATAGGTGTTTCCATGTGAAACTCAACTCTTTCTTTATTTTGTTCCTAAATGGTGATTTTCAGGGCAGCATGATGCTTTCTTAACTCTTTCAGCTAAATGAGGTTATATTAAATTTAGGGCTTTACTCTATGAGAACTAAGGAATAGAAAATAGTGTGAACTTCTGATGGGGCTTTGACATTAAACACATTCCCATTCCTGGGGTGTACTCAGTGTTGTAATTAAGTTGCTCTTAACTGCACTAAATAATACCCTGGCAATATAAAAGTGATATTATTTAAAGCTGCCTAGGTGGTGACCAGAGAGTAACTAAGACTCTGTGAAAATCAGATCGTTATATTGACCCCTGCTTTGCCCATTTTTTCTCTCACCAATCTTCTATCATATAACTATGGTTACTGCTAAGCAGTATGAGTATATAAATACATACTGGCTTTAAAATGCTGTTACTGGAATATTAGTAAACATATTAGATCTTCCTATGGCACTTTCTTTGGCTCAGTGGGCAGCCAATTAGCACTGTGGGACATAGAAATATAGCATCACAAACAAGCTATTTGTGTATTCCAGTATTAAATTGTTTTTCCTTCAACTCAATAAAAGTAATGTTAATGACAAGATCTCCTGAGTGAATTCACCTTCTGAAGCATTTTCTTTGATCTCTAATTCATTCTATTTTTCTTCATTACTTCAATTTAACATTGAAGGTGACTCATTAGAGAAAACACCAAGATATCAATGTAAGGATTTAAGGCAAGCAAAGAGCACTGTCCAAGGTACAGGGACATATCGAAACATTTTAATTAAAGTAATGGAACTAGGGAGGCATTTTACAAGATGGAATCTCTGAGCTTGATAAAATGAAAGAGCCATCTATGTGCAGCCAAGTGTTATATTTTCTTAGAACACATACAAGGAATAAAATAAAAGGCATTCAAATTACTATTATAATAAGAAATATTTGATGTTCAACATTTTATTTTAACATGGAGGTTGTACTTTGACTTATATTTTTAAAATTTCTCTCTAAAGACATAGAACTTTCCTTTCAGTAGAGTTAGGTTTTTGATAACATGTTATTTGTAGATGACACAGCACAAATGGAAAACCATTTGGCTAAGAAATGTATACTAACTCTGATTTATAGAAAATATTTATTTTCATATCCAGATAGAAGAATTCAGTAGTTATGAAAGCAATCTTATAATTTAAATTCATCCAATCAGTCATGGGATCGTGTGGTGTGGTTATTTTGCTGGACTATCTAAATATCTAAGTTGTATAAAGGATTAACATAGATTCTGTGGAAAATGTGCTTTTGTGGGAATAGCTGTAGCATTCACTGAGAACATCTGAGTCAATAAATAGTGTATTCCAATTTGTTACTTAAAATATGATGGCAAGAAGAAGAGACTGCCTACAAAATAAATGGAAGGAAGGGAAAAGCTGTAAAAATAAGATTCATAAGTTTATGTTCGGAGCTTAATAAATGTTACTGCCAGTATTTTATCAACAACTTGATAATCTAATGATATATTTCTTAGGAGTCAATTTGGTTTTAAAGCATTATAACTTATAGCACCACCCTTTGACACTAGCGAGGAGAGCTGAGAGTTTCTGACAGGGGCCTAGCATATTTGAGGGGCTCATCCTAGCACTGAAGAGTGTCCAATCCAGGGTACAACCCCTCTCCCCATTGGAGACATACTCCAGATACTCTCCGTCCAAAATAAGCCTGAGACTTGTTCCAGGGCCTGTGCCAGGTTCTTTGCCAGCCAGTCCTCTAGAAGTCAGATCATCCCTGCAGACCCAACACTATTTTAGAGGGCCATTAAAAGGGGAGCTGTTCATAGTTGTGTAGGGTCTACACGGCAGGCAGAGTTTGAGTAAGTGGGCTAGAGCACATGCATGGAAATTCCTTCACTGTGCTCTAGGTTCCTGCAGGTGGAAAGAAAAGTGGGATGGGCAGCAAGGCTTCTAGATAGAAATGAAGACATATTTATTAATGAGAGGATATAAGATGTTTTACTTAATAGCTTGATACCTAACAAAGATTTAGACATTCAGTATGTGATATTTTTCCATTTTGCTTCTTTCAGAGACTGCAAATGGTAAAGACATGCTCAATGCTATTTTCATTCAACCAGAAATGCCATAAAATATAATGTGCACCATTTGAATAAAATGTGCCACAAAAACAATTCAGAAACATTGACAACTCAATGACTACACAATGTCTTTTATAACTTTTATGTTTATACTTTTTGAAAAAGCTTTTTAAACTTAAAAGTATGATCATCTGTGACTCTGTGCTTATTTTAAAAAGTACAAGAGAAAAATATTAGTTAAGTTATGCCTAATGGTTTCCATAGTCACACCCTGAAGATTCGGAATCAGATATTGATTCTGGCCTGTCTATATCTGTGTTTTTCCATACATTATTTTTCCCCGTGCTTTGAAGACCTGTGGCAATGCGTCATTTCTGAAAGAGTATTCCATCATTTTCTCTAGAAATTCTTCAGGCCACTGACATTCATTTCGTAATATCTGATTTTCTGCATGCTATTACCATCAACAGAAAAATTTCAAACCAAGCTAGTACATGTAAAGGAAATGACATCATCATGGCACTGCCCTAGCTAAGTGTGATTGCCAAATGGGTTCTAATTTAGGAAATGTGAAAGTGTGTCCATGTATGGTATGTGCATAATTGATGAAACAAAGTCATTCATATATAATGTTCTAACAATGTTAAGCCTGAAAAACCCACCTGGCACTCTTGTTAGCAGGTTCCTGTTTCAAGTCTTGTCCACTTTAATATCCTTCCTTACCTTCCTCTCTTTGTTCCTGTCCTTCTTCCCTCTCATTTTCTTTATAAATTGTAACTATCTTTGGGGGCATTTATTTTATTATAATGCACATGACACACATATGCATGACTCATTAACTCTGAGATATTTCAAGATTACTGAAGGTGCCAAGGTTTAAGTTATCAAATGATTTTGAAAATTCAACTGGGAGCAAATTAGATAATAATGAATAAATAATAGCTTAGTACATTTAGTTACTACATAGTAACTACAAATAATTAGCTACATTTGATCTTAGGGCACTTTGTTTACTTTGTAGATACTTTTGATAGACTTTATTAAATAAATACAAGTATGTGTTGCAAGAACTTGAACTTTTATTTTGTAAAATTATACTGTTATTTGTCTCATTATATGTCAAGTATGGGTTTTGTGGTGTTGAAAGGTGTATTTTCACTGAGTTATTAACCAAAGCTAGTAACTTAAACTTCTTTACTCTTTTCTTTCTGGAACCTTGATATGGTTTGGATATTCGTCCCCTCAAATCTCATGTTGACATATGATCCCCAGTGTTGGAGGTTGCAGCCTGTTGGGAGGTGTTTTGGTCATGGGGGTAGATCCCTCATGAATGGCGTGGTAACATCCTGGCATAACGAGTGAGCTTTCACTCTGAGTTCACTCAAGAACTCAGTGTTTAGAGCAGTGAGGCACTTCCTCCTCACTCTCTCTCGCTCTCACGCTCCCCATGTGACATGTCTACTCTCCCTTTACCTTCCACCATGATTTCAAGCTTCCCGAGGCCCTCACCAGAAGCAGATGCTAGTGCCTGCTTCTCGTACAGTCTGCAGAGCCATGAGCTAATTAATCCTCTTTTCTTTATAAATTACCCAGCCTCAGGTATGTCTTTATAGTGAGGCAAGAGCAGACTAACACAGACCTTATACATAACTAACCTCATAGATTTCTCCTAATTATTTAATGTGGTCTCTATGACATTCCATAATTTTGCCTATATCCCTGCCTTTCATTTCATGCTACACTGTGTAATCATTGTTTTCAGAAGTTGACCCCATTGATCTTTTCTGAATTCCTATTAACCACAGCACATCTCTCTCCACTGACCTGTTTCATTTAAGAGCTTTTTCTTGTGAAGTTTACTCTTAGAAACCCTTCTCTGCTATCTCTAGTCTCTATGGATTTTTTCTCTTTGGTAAGTTAATTAAAGATTAACATTTTGGTTGTTTCTTGTTTTTGTTTCCAGTTCCTACAAACAAAGCCGGTATAAACAATCATGTACAGGATTTTCTATGAACGTAAGTTTTAATTCCTCCAGGATAAATGTTCAGGAGTTCACTTGCTGTATCTAATTTTATAAAAAACTGACAATTTGTTTACCAGAGTTGAAATAATAGGCAGAATTCTAAGATGGATTCCATGATTCTCACCCACTAGTGTACCTGCCCCCTATAAAATCTCCTTGAATGCCAGTAGAATTTGTGAATATAAAAACTACTCCTGTGATACAGCCAAAGGAACTTTTAAGATGTAATTAATGTTCCTAGTCAGTTGACTCTGAACGAATCAAAAGGGAGATTACCATAAGTGAACCTTACATAGTCACGTGAGCCCATTAAAACAGACTCAAAGACACATAGGCTTTCTTTCTGGACTTGAAGGAGCATATTAAATGGCATAGGTCATGTGGAAAGGGCCCAAGAGTAACCACTAGATGCTGAGAGTGGCCTTTAGCCAATAACTAGCAAGAGAATTAGGACCTCAATCACATAACCACAAAGAAATGAGTTCTTCCAACAACCTGAGTCTTCTTAAAATAAGCTCTATTAATCCAGCCACCCCATGAAGACACAGCTACCCAACATCTTAATTTTAACCATGTGACACTCTGAGAAGAGGGCTTGTACAATAAACAATATTTGTCTGGCTTTTATTATCAGATTCTGAGAAGTAGGTAGCCTCTAAATCTTTGGGTTTTGCCTAGTGATAGAAGTGTCTTTGTTATTCATGGTGACCCTTCGGCTTACACCTGAAAGTTTATACTGACAAGGTGACTCATGGTGGGCTCCTAGATTAGTTTGTGTTAAGGAGATGACTCAGGATGGGATCTGGTCAAGCTAGAAAGAACAACCATGTGATAAGAGGGTTGGGGCTTTGAGCCTAACTGCTGGGGACGGGAGAAAGGCTGAAGATTGAGCCATATGGCCAATGACTCAATCATGCATAGGTAATGAGGTCATACTTAAAACTCTGGACACCAGCACTGGGCGAGCTTCCCTGATTGGCTGTCATCTGATTACGGTAACACATCAGTTGGCCGGGCGCAGTGGCTCACGCCTGTAATCCCAGCACTTTGGGAGGCCGAGGCGGGCAGATCACGAAGTCAGGAGATCGAGACCATCCTGGCTAACACAGCGAAACCCCGTCTCTACTAAAAATACAAAAAATTAGCAGGGCGGGGTGGCGGGCGCCTGCAGTCCCAGCTACTCGGGAGGCTGAGGCAGGAGAATGGCGTGAACCCCGGGGGGCGGAGCCTGCAGTGAGCCGAGATCGCGCCACTGCACTCCAGCCTGGGCGACAGCGAGACTCCGTCTCAAAACAAACAAAAACAAAACAAAACAAAAAAACACATCAGTGTGCCTGGAGGGTAATGCACCCTGATTACACGGGAGAGGATAATGAAAGTTTCACATTTGAAACCCTCTCAGAGAGGATTAAGAAAAGCAACTGATGGTACTAGGCTGAATACTTGGGTGAAGAAATAATCTGTACAACAAACCCCAATGACACAGTTTACCTATGTAACTAACCTGTACTTGTACCCCAGAACTTAATATAAAAATTAAAAAATAAATCAATCAATTTAAATTTAAGAAGTTAAAATTAATAAATTTGAATCTATGTATAGCAAAAAAAAAAAAAGAAAAAAGAAAGAAACCCTCCCAGACCTCACCCCAAGTGTCTTTCCATTTGGTCGGTTCTGATTTGCATCCTTTTGCTATTATAAAAGAGTAATCATATTTATAGGATTTTCCTGAGTTCTATGAGTCACTCTAGAAAATTATTGAACCTGAAGTGGGGTAGTGGAGTGACAATCTCAGAAATTGTAGCCAACTGGACAAAAGTGAGGGTAGTCTTGGCATTTCCGAAAGAGAAGCTATTGTCTGAAGTGAGAAAAATCTTATGAAGGACTGTGCCATTAACCTGTGAAGTTTGCCCCAACTCTGGTCATTGGTAACAGAAGTCAGGCAGGCTGCATCTACTACCAGACTCCTGACACAAGGAAATTGAGAAAATGGACTGTTTTGTTTTAAACTGCTAAGTTTGTGGTAAACAGTAACGATAGAAAACTAATAAAGTGACTATCCCCTTTTATATTTTCACAATCAATTTATAAAACCCCCAGTTGTTCCCCAGCCTCACCACCAGTGTTGTCCATTTTTTTTTATTTTAGTAATTTTAAGATACCTAAGATTGTCTTAGCCTGTTGTGTCCTTCTATACCAGAAATCCTGCTAGAGGGTAATTTAGAAATAACAGAGATTTTTTTTTTTTTTTTTTTTTTTTTTGGTTTTAGAGGCTGGGAAGCCCAAGATCAAAGGGCCCACACCTGGTGAGGGCCTCCTCGCTGCAGGGGCCTTCACCCATGGCAGAAGGCAGAAGACAAAAGGGCAAGGGAGTGAGCACGTGCAAGAGGGTCCAGAGTTGCTTTTATAACAAATTCACTCTCAAGAAAACTAATCAACTCCAGTGAGAGCACCGTTACTCCATTAATGAAAGTATAGCCCTCATAACCTAATCACCTGTTAAAGGCCTCTCCTCTCAATACTGTTGCATTGGGTGTTAAATTTCCAACACATGAACTTTGGGGGAC
Organism: Symphalangus syndactylus; assembly: GCF_028878055.3. Classification (NCBI taxonomy): domain Eukaryota; kingdom Metazoa; phylum Chordata; class Mammalia; order Primates; family Hylobatidae; genus Symphalangus; species Symphalangus syndactylus. Next base: position 152,297,161 of record NC_072426.2, on the reverse strand, counting down.
ACATTCAAATCACAGCAATGAAGGCATCTCATCTTGATTTTAATTTCCATGTCCTAACGGCTAATAATACTGAACATCTTTTCATGTCCGTACTTGCAATTTGGTATTGTCTGTTATAGATTGTGCCTTCGGGGTAATGTATAGGAACATTTTTTCTAGCCCAAATTCACAAAAAATTTATCTTATGTTGTATAGCTTATGGTTTACATTTAGATCTATTTGGAGTAAATTTTTTTTGAATAAAGTGTGAGGTTTAAGTTGTGGTTCTTTTTTTAAAAAAAATTTCATATTGTCAATGCCATTGGTTGAAAAGACTCCTCTTTCTCCATTAAATTGCTTTTGCACCTTTATAAAAATCTTGTGGGCATATTTTTGTGAGTCTATATCTGGATCGTGTTCTCTGAGTTATATGTCTATCCTTCCACACAGTTTTGGTTACTGTAGCTATATAATGAGTTATAATTGGGCTGCATGAATCCTCCAACCTTCTCTTATTTTTTAAATGAGTTTACTAATTCAATTTTTTTTTTTTGGAGATGGAATATCACTCTATTGCCCAGGCTGGAGTGCAATAGTGCGATCTTGGCTCACTGCAACTTCTGCCTCCCGGGTTCAAGTGATTCTCCTGCCTCAGTCTCCTGAGTAGCTGAGAATACAGGCATGTGCCACTACTTCTGGCTAATTTTGGTATTTTTAGTAGAGACGGGGTTTCACCATATTGGACAGGCTAGTCTTGAACTTCTGACCTCAGGTGATCTGCCCACCTCAGCCTTCCAAAATGCTGGGATTACAGGGGTGAGCCACTGTGCCTGGCCTTTTTTTTTTTTTTGTATTTTCTTACATATTTTAGAAATAGAATATCAATATTTACCAATATCAACCTGAATTTGATACAAATTGCATTGGAGGAAAATTGACATCTTTATTATGTTGTCTTCTGTTCCACAGACACCATATTTGTCTTCAATGGTTTAGGTCTATGATTTTTTATCAGCATAATTAAAAAATTTTTGGCATATAAGTTATGTAAATATTTTGTTGGAGTAACGTCGACTTATTCAATTTATTTGTGGTGTTCTAAGTGGTATTATTTAGTGGTTTCTTATTTAATTTCTAACTGTTTATTGCTAGTGTACAAAATAAGATTGATTTGTATTTTGACTTTGTGTGCTACAAAACCCTGATAAACTCCCTGAGTGGTTCTCGTTTTTTCTATGTCCTTGGAGTTTTCTGACTAGACAATCGTATTATCTGCAACAAGGAACCTTTATTTCTTATTTTCCAACCTATATATGTTTTATTTCATTTTGTATTTATTTCGTTTTCTTATTATTGCTCTGCTTAGAACTGTCAGTTTTTTGAAAAATAATTTACTTGTGTTTTTTTGTCTTTCTCTTTTCAGTTCTACCAGTGTTTTCTTCATGTAACTGAAGTTCCGTTTTTAGGTTCATAGACATTGATAATTGTTGTCTCTGATGAATTACTCACTTGTCATTACTAAATAACTCTTGATGCAGTTTGCAATTCCTTTTTCCTCTGGAATCTCCAGCATTTTATATCAATATAGCCATTCCATTAACTAGTTTTGGTTTTTAATCGGAATGCTTATCCTGTTTGCTGTTAATTTGATTATTGATAATTTAGAGTTTGTATCTACCATGTTGCTGTATTTTCTTCTTATCCATGTTTTCTTAGTTTTTTTTTTTTTTTTTTACTTTTTTTCTGCCTTTTAAAATGATTCTGTATTATTTGCTCTGTTGGCTTATTAGATATATCTTTCTTGTGTGTGTGTGTGTGTGTGCGTGTGAGAGAGAGAGAGAAAGAGAAGTGGGGGAGAGAAATATGAGAGAGAAATTGCTTTAGATTTTCTAGTATAGGCCTTTACTTATCACAGTATACCTTAAAATACTGTTGTAATACTTAAATCTTAAAAACCTTAAAAACAAAAATTTTTACACCTACTTTTCTAGACATCATGCTATTATTTTTATACATTTGTTTTATGTATGGTATAAGCACCACAACATATTGGTGTTATGTCTTAAATAAATTTAAAATTATAGAAAAATTATATTTATTTATCTATATAACATTTCAAATGTACTTTACTTCCTTTTAGAGATACAGATTTCAATCTGGTATCATTTTATTCTTCCTGAAAAACTTTTCCTAACATATTTTTAGGGTAGACCTATTGATGATAAATACTTGTGGTTTCATTGTGTCTGGGATAATCTTTATTTTCACTTTTGTTTTTGAAAGATTGTTGGCAATTTCTTAAGTTCAACGGAATGCTGCTGTATTGTATTTTGTTTTACCTGTTGTCATCCTTATATTTATTCTTCTATCCATAACATGTCTTTTTTCCCCTTTGAAAAATTTCATGATGATATACTTTTATTAATTTTCTTCATGTTTCTTGTGCCTGGAGTTTGTTGAAATTCTCAGCTCCAGGGCCTTATAATTTTCATAACATTTAGAAAAATTATGTTATTATTTCTTCAGTTTTTTTTCTCTGCCCCTCTGCCTTCAACCTGCCAACTCTATTGGCTGTGTCCTAGACACTCTCTCCAGAGAGTAAGTGGAGACATTAATCCGTCTTATATTCTTTACTTTCTGTCTTTTAGGTATCACTATCCAGCATTGCCAGATACCCACTGTCTGAAAGCTATCAATTTATATGCTGTGTAAGTTTCTTTATATATTGTATTTTAAGAGGTAACTAAAGCATCACAGTCAGAAATAGTAGGGCTCCTAAACATTCAAAAAGGTTTACTCTAAACCTTCTTCTCAGAAATGACAGCATGTATAAAAATAGTTCATTAATGCATTCTTCTCAAATGTAATGCATTTTAGCCGACTTTACTGTGCAAAAACTAATTAATACTTAATCTCGTGGTAAAGTGGTGACATGAAAATATACATTCATTTTTCAAAATTTTCACTGTCTTCTCAACATTTAAATGGCAAATTGTTCCATGAATTACTTTTTGACCTTCTTTTCTGTCCTATGTACACTGCATCAATAACTTTATCTAGTTTGACAGCTTTAAAAATTCAGCTGTATAATGGTATCAAATGTATAGCTCTAGAACATTCTTTCTCATGGCTTTTCAGACTCATATGCACAACTGTGTACTTAACATCTTCAACTGAATATAAAATACAGATTTCAAAATTCATTTAAAATAAAAAAAGAAAGAACAGAAAAAAGAAAGAAAGAAAAAGAAGGAGAAAAAAAGAAAAGGAAAAAAACAAACAACTTAGACCTTACATCTGGTCTCCTCCCTGCTTCTCCATCTTGATAAATGGCAAAACTATTCTTGAAACTGCCTGGGTGAGAGATGGTGAGAAGAAAACCTGTAGTTGTCTCCTTTTCCCTTTCCTCTAATCTCAAAGCATTTCTATTGTATTTTCTAAGTACATATCAGGTCATTTTTCCTCCCTATGCCAATACAGTCTTTTCCTGGACAATTTCAAGGATCTTTATATTGATTGACTGTGGTTTGCCTTGTTTCACCTTCCTCAAATATTCACTTCACTTCCTGAACACTTCCTAAACTTCACTTTCTGAAGTTCGTTTCTCACCAGCAGCCAGATCATGTCTCTCTATTCCTCAACAAGCTCTCGCCATTTGGTTATTCCTTACCATAAATTATAATTTCTGGCTTCCTCAAACAAAACTTATTTCAACCCACTCTTCCCTCAGCTTACTCCATTTCAGAACACCTGAATTTATTTCACTTCATTAAGCAGTTTAATGTTGTTTTGAACTCAGGATTTTAACTTTTATATTTGCTCTCTCATCTGCCTGGAATTCACTTTCCTTATATCTTCAAATAGATGTTTCACTGATATACTCCTTTCTTATTATGAACACCATTGGAATTGACAAGTTCACACTGCTGTCACTTCAAATATGTAATGCATTTTATTTTGTGAGAACAAAAAACTCACAATTTTGGATATGGCAATTTGAGATAAGAAGACTGAAGAAATAAATTAACCTTATAGAATCCACATTTATCTTATCTCTTTATCATGTTAATATCTATAAATCCTTTAATCAGAATAGTAACTCTATTAGTGAAAGTAGTTAGCAGATAACAAAATGCAATCATTTGTAACAACTCCAGTCACTCTAACCAGTGGGAATATTTAATTACACATGTGAGAAAGAATAAAAATTTCACCTATGAAAAGTAACAACACAAGGTAATCTACTTTGATAATAAAAGCAATCAAACTACTTTGTAAAATTATAAAACATTAATAAAGTTCTCCATGATGATTTGTTTATAAATATGTGCTTTAAAATAACTTTAACTTTATATTGTGAGAAATTCAAACACATGCAAAAGAAAACTAATATAATTGCTGCATAATTATCCTGTGCATCGGTAATCATCAATTCATGTCTAAAGATGTATTATCTAAACCTTACCTACTTCCAGAAAATATAGTTTTCCTGTAAAATTTCTAAATGATATGAATAGAATTCCTATCTTACAAAAATAGATTTCTTAAAAAATCTACAATGCCATTATCACATTCACATTAAAAACTAACTTATGTCATTAAATATGTAGTTATCATTCATATATTTCTAGTTCTCCGGAAAATTCCATTATTTTCATCTGTTTGTTTGAGTTAAAATCCACATAAATAAAACCTATTGTAATTGGTTGTTGCACACACTTGTGCACACACAAACATACACATAAACAGGAACATGCACACACAGTATCTCATCGGCAAGTTTTTCCATCAATTGCTTTTTATCTTGCAATTTATTTGTTGACAAAGCAAATTCTTTCATATTCTGGATTTTGTTGATTAAATCTTCATACTATTGGTTAGCACATTTCTCTGATATCTGAATTTCCGTAAATGGGTAGTTGAATCTGAAAGTTTTTATCAGATTCAGGTTTAACATTTGGATTGGCAGTTATTCACAAATCATATTATGTTCCTCCATCAGATGGCATATTGTTTCTGATTTTCTCTTTTTTGCAATGTTAGCAGTCGTGGTAATTAATATCTATACCCATTTTTCTGATAGATTTATTAAAGTTAAATTAATATGTCTTAAAAATGGTATATCATACTTCAGTGATAATATTTTTGGCAAGATCTTTTTATTTGTCAGAAGATCAAATGTATATATCAGTTTAGTCTTGACACAATTATTGTTAACTTTGGATGATAATTTATACCATCTATATAGTATTTCAACAGTTGCTTCTAATAAATGCATTTCCTTTGAGAATGAATTGTTTAATGTGAAGGTGTATTATGAAATATAGTTGATTTAGAATAATCAAGTGAACCATTATTTCAGAAACAATCAATTGAATATCTTTCACTTCATGGAGTTTAATATGCTATTAAGATAAATTTTAAATATTTGGCCATTATATCAATAAAACATATATTCAAATAATTTTCTATGGTGTTTACAAAGCCAAAATTGATTAATTTACTATTAATAATATAGGGAATGTTAAACCTTTTAAAGCTGAATAAATCCTTTGAGATAAATTAGACCAAACACTTTAATTTTTTGTTGAAAATGCTTTAACTATGATTTTTCATGTTACCATTTCAGCAAGTGTTTGAGTTAACATAAGGGCATGTATCTCTATGTGTGACACTAAGCCATGCATCTTAATCCCATTTTTTATACAGAAGCAGACCTTTTTTTCTATGCAAGGCCTCTGTGACATTACTTTAATACACAGCATGCCCTCATTCTTTATCAGCATGCCTTATATCACCAGTGAAGCTTTTTATTTCTTTCTTGTTTTCTTGGTACTTTTCATTCAATATTGTTCTATGCCACGAATATCCCAATGTACTGATATTATACACTTATAACTCAATATTGTTCAAAATTTTATTCTATAATAGGTAAAATGTATACTCTGTTCTAAACAAGGTAATCTTTGGTTTTGTTAACAAAGACAATGTGATCTGCAGAGCATAAAGGGAGAGCTCTATTTTGTACTTAAAAAAAAAGCTGCGGATTAGGGAGACATAGCCTCTGTTGTACAAAAGCAGGCGTACTCCAAGGAGCAGGGTGGAGAGTGAGAGATGACTAAAGCAAAAACCAGAAGGCAAGGGAGGGGACTCAGGGGAGTGAGGGACAGAGTTGTGATTGGATCACCATTAAGCCACAAATCACCAGTCTCTCTCTTAGTTGGCTGGTTCCAAGTGGTCTGTCAGTTGGCACCAGGTGGTCTGCTAGTGATCACTTGGGAAATTTCCAGCTGCAGTTGTTTCCAGAGATGGTTATTTGACTTGGTGGCAGAAAAACAAGTTTTACAACACTTTGTAGGACACAGAGAACTTGACCATTCCTCGGCCCGCCGTGGCCTCTTGGCTCTGCTCTTACTTTTAAGCCACAGGGAGTCCATCTTGCCTGTCAACTGGGGGCATAATTTGACAGCATTTAGGGCTTTATCCTTTAATTTTCTATTTGCATAAAAATATTTGATTAAACCATTCTCTGAAGGTGGCATATTTATTATGCATCTTCATAAAATAATGCATATATTATTTGCCTTTAAAGAGAGTTCTCTAAATTAAAAATTTAAATTATATAACCCCATTCTAACTTCATTTTTATGTTTACCAGATATTTTTATGTTTCTGTGGAATTACCAATAAAAGTATTTTTTAATCTGTAATCTACTAGTTACTGTCAACAATTTAAGTGGTAGTCCTTCAGCTTTGCTTTTGTAAGGAGCTATTATAATTAGCATTATGGGCAGTAAATTACACATTCTACTATCAGATTGATAATGAATGTTCTGCTAAACCAGGTGCTTTGCCTCTACTAAAAATATACCTGGCTTGCCAAGTAGAAAACGCTACTGAGAAAGCACATCTATCAAAACAAATGTCTCTGCATCTTGATTGAGTAAATAACTGCTATATATTATAATTCTTTATACATGTATATGTTGAATTTCACATAACTGCCACAATTAAGTTGTATATCATGGGCCTTCATCTTCTCAAAACATACATCAGTGAATGACTGACTTACAAGCTTATGAAGATATAATGACTCCATTGATTCATGAGGTGAAGCTTACGTCATGGGGCTAAAAATGGAGGGAGGGAGGGGGAATTTAATGCAGTTTTTTAAAGTGCAAACTACGAGTGATCAGCTCAAATTTCTTTGGGTTATATGTAAGAATGCATATTCCTAAAAATAATCAAGATCTACTGAATTCAAATCCATGGGGTGAGTTAAGGGATATATACATTGTTAAGTGGTTCTTGAGGGTTCAGGGATATATGCATTTTAAGTAGTTGATAACTTAACTACAGTTTGGGAATCACTGGCTTAGGTCTTCAAAGATTATACTTTTGAAATAGTTGGCAATTCAGTCTACAGCTCCTTTTTTTCTAGTCTCCTTTTGTAAATCACTAAATTGTCTACTTATCACGTAAGATAAAAAAAGTCAGTAGTCAAATATTTGAAACAAACTTGGAGGATCACTATAATCCCAGTACTTTGAGAGGCCAAAAAGGGAGGATTGCTTGAGGTCAGGAGATTGAGGCTGCAATGAGCCATGATTGCATCACTGCACTCCAGCCTGGGTGTCAGAGTGAGACACCAACTCAAAAAAGAAAAAAAATGACAAAGGGAATATAGGAATATTTATTCTACAGGGTTAGGCCAAAAAAAAAAAAAAAAAAAAGCTTTTTTGTTATTGTTGTCTTGTAATTCTGAGAGGCCTTAAAAGTGTTATTTTGAGGGCTTAACTATTAATTTAAAAAACATAGAAAGTAGCCTATTGAAGGAAGCCAAATTATTTCACCCCAAAATATATTTTCCTGGCATAGTTCAAGATGACTACTTACAAGGACTTGGAATAAAAGATAGCTAAAAAGATATCTTGCAGGGTGAGATTTGCATCTGCAGGGGAAATCTGCATTGGTGCAGTCAGGTTTTCTCTGAGGCCCACCTTTATCTGACCTGGGAAATATTAACTAAAAATCTGACATATTTAAAGTCTGGAAGAAACATTTCCCATCTTATTCTCTCAGAGGGCTGCTGCCTGCGAGGCTTCATCTGCTTAACATGACCACCTTGGCTAGTCAGGCCTGCTCTTCTCTCCCTCCCATAACCCAACTTTTTGCCATAACCTGTTTTGGGCCATGCTCTGAGCCCCCACTGATCATGTAACCAGAACATGGTCTATAAGCTTCTGAACTTCACGGGCGCTTGGGGTAATCACTCTGAGTCTCCTCCATGCATCTTAATGTATTTCTATGCATTTTCTCTTATTAATCTGCCTTTTGTCAGTGGTTCAGTGACCCTTCAGAGGGCAACGAGGAGGTTTTCCTTTGGCCCTTACATTATATTCATAAGAAAGGTGTAAATGACACCTATCTTTTTAAAAAATTATAGAAGAGTGGGAATGAAAGGGGAAAATTAACTTTCCCTTTTTAATTTTTGATCTGTTAAAATAATTGCACAAATAATATAAACTTGGGCATTTATTGGGAGAAAGAGATGGGAGGATCATTTGAGCTCAAGAGCCTGGGCAACACAGGAAAAACCTGTCTCAATTGGAAAAAAAAATTAGCAAGATGTGGTGGTGCATGCTTCTGGTCCCAGCTACTTGGGAAGCTGAGGTGGGAGGATCGCTGGAGCCCAGGAGTTTGAGGCTGCAGTGAGCAATGATTGCACCACTGCACTCACCCTGGGTGACAGACCGAGACCCTGTCTCAAACAAAAAGACAATTATAGAATAGAAAAACAAGTTTTTGATACATCTTGTTATTAATGGTGACATGTATCTACTATAATTTTGGAATTTTACATTGGTAATTTTATGACAACCATATTTAAATATTTATAACATTCCCATAATATAGGTAAGTTTTCTAATAAGCGAAGAATTCAGATAATTTGTCCCAAGGGCACCCATTTGCATGTAAAATACCTGAAGTAGAAATTGAGAAAATTTCTTATTTCAAGAGACATCTATTTACTACATTCTTCATGATCCCCTTCCTCCTTTTCCTTCTCCCATTCTTTTCTTTATTTGCTTTCGTTGATTAATTTATGTTGTGACTATTATAAAGTTGCTTTGTGTACAAACCATTTGTGATTCCTCAAGCATTTTCAAGGAAAATAACATAAAAATCTTTTCAAAAGTAAACTTACTGTTTTCCAAGAGGTTTGGTTGTGACAAAACTTGGCTTCCTTTTTAATAAATAATAAAATATCTTTATTGATATGATTAGGTTTTCTGTCCCCACCCAAATCTTGTCTTAAATTGTAATCCTCACATGTCACGGGAGAGATCAGATGTCGGTAATTGAATCATGGGGTGTTTCCCACATGCTGTTCTCGTAATAGTGACTGAGTTCACATGAGATCTGATGGTTTAATGAGGGGCTCTTGGCCATCTTTGCTCAGGACTTCTCCCTCCTGCTGCCCTGTGAGGAATGTGCCTTGCTTCCCTTTTGCCTTCCAGCATGATTGTAAGTTTCCTGAGGCCTCCCCAGACATGCTGAACTGTGAGTCAATTAAACCTATTTTCTTTCTAAATTACTTGGTCTTGAGCAGTTCTTTATAGCAGTAAGAAAACAGATTAATACATTTAGGTAGTTACAAAAGCACGTTATCCACTGTGAAAAAAATTAAAGGCTGAATACATCTATTAAATTTTTACTCTGGGTGTAGCTCCTATGATCAATAGAGTGTTTATATTTCTTGCACTTTTTCATTGCCCTGCAATATATGTATACATAGAAATATAAGATTTCTTAGATGTGTGTTTAACACAAAATCATAGAGAACAATATGTTGTTTTGCATCTTGTTTTTCATTTAAGTTGGAAACTTGAAACTTTGCAGAATAGTTCATGCAAGTATGCTTAATTCTTTCAACACTTGCATAGAATTCTTAACGTAAAACAATATATTTAATTTAATATTCACCAATTAAAAAATATTTAAATGTTCCTGATATCTGCTATTATAAACATTTCATACATTTCTTGGTCATGTATGCTTTGTGTAAATGTGTGAAAATTATTAAAAATAAATGCCAAAAAGAGAATTTGGGATTAAAGTATGTGCATAATAAATACTATACATTTTATGTTGGCTAATTTGCACTACAAGAAAACATTATTAATTTTAGTTTTCACTTTCTATATTACTGAGATAGTAAATTTTAAAATACATTTCCACTTGCTAATTGTTTTATCTTTTTAATGAATACATCTTTGTTTATTTTACCAGTTTTGGGGTTGTCTTTTTCATTATTAGTGATCTGTTAAGAATTTTACTTATTTTGAAAATGAAACACTTGTTGCATTTGTGGTCAATACTTTTACCCATATTGTATTTTTCTTCATTGTTTTCTGTTTTATTTTTAAATTAATATATTTTTAATTAGTAAAATGTGTTGGTCTTCCTGTTTTATGGATTCTGGATTTTCTGTTTGGCTAAAAATTTCTCAAGATTTTAAAGTATTCCCTACATTTTCTGTAATTTTACTTGCAGTTTCATGATTACTTAAAAACTTTATTCTAATCCAGGCTTTTAGTAGGTTTCTGGTGAGCCAAAAAATAAAGACTTGCAACAAAATATAAAGGGTTCTTTTTTAACCTTTTCTTCTACTTGGTGCTAGTTTACTCTGGGGATTTCATTCTCAGTTACTTCCCGTATGTGGGTAAAGAAGGCTCAGAGATGCAGCATTACACAACCCATCTAACTAGTGATCCCAGAAGAATGAGGACCCTCTCTACCCCATATAAATTTTGTATCAAATCTCAGTAAAACTTTCACAATTCTACTTTGTTTTCCAAAACCGTCTCTGACTTTAGTACCGAAACTAAAAGGAAAGAAAATTTTCTAGGCAGTTTAAAAAAGATGTTCACTTTGAGACATGTGTTAATTGAGGGAAACTAGATAAAAGCTCCACCGCACAAAGTTCACTATATGCAGTGAGAGAGGTGGAGATAAAGCAGACAGCTTGTTAAAATGTCTCATATTTTAGTTGACTATGTTTAAATTTTATAGTAACATTTTATTATAAAGATAAAAAAATGGCCCTCGATCAAATATAAATGGAGGAAGATATTTTCAGACATACTTTTCAAAGGCCTTTTGTGTGGTTCTAATGGAGCAAATGCATCAGCACCATGGAGAGCTTCGTGACAAAGCAGAGACTGCATTCCCTTAGTGTTACCATTTCTGTCTCCTTATTTTCATCTCCGTAGAAAAATTCCCATCTTATTTATGCATATTCTTCACCTTTGTCACTAGAGCTCTTAATGTATTTTTCATAGTTGTAAAACATTGTCTCTCTGATGGTTCCAACAACTAGGGCATATTTGTCTGGTTTTGTTGATTACTTTCTTTACCAAGAGTGCTTACTATTCTTGTTTCTTTTTTTTTTTTTTTTAATTATTTAGGATTGAAAGCTAGATATCTCATGTAAGCCAACAGAGACTGTGTTAAATCATATCAATGTCTGCCAATAGGCACATTTCTTTTTCTTCTAAGCCTTTGTTGTGGGATGTTGAGTCAACCTATTTAGGAGTTATTTGGGTTGGTTGTGTTGTTGTTATGGCTATGCTCACACACTATGGGCTTCAGATTCCTCCATAATTATCCTCTTCTTAATGTGGGAGTTAATTCTTCTCATGGTTTTACTCAATTTTGCTCCACCCTCAGTTTTAGGTGTTTTATCTGTGCTTGTACCTCAGAAAATGTGTCTCTCGTGCTCTTGAGCCTCCCCAACAATGGATTGCTGTTGTTTGTTACTCAGTGCATGCCAGCCTTTGGATGGGGAGGGTGGGGTAATTTTCTGTTGCCTTGGTTTAGCCTCAGACTTAGGTGTCTTCTCAGTGTTGCTTGCTCCATGCTAGTTATAGGGCATATCTGTGTACTGTTCCTACCCATCACTCAGTTGTAGAGTGAGATGCTTTCTCTTCTCCTCCCTCAGCTGCAATGGATCTTTACTTGTGCTCAAAATGCAACAGGGTTTACTCCTCTTCTCCCAATGTCTTCATGTCTTTTCTCATAAGGAGGAAAGGATCAAGGATCATTCTGAGGTGGTGTCACTTTCCCACATAATATGAAAGGGGGAGCGTAGAGCTCTCCTTTTCCAAATTTGCACAGGGGATTCTTTCTCTGGTCTCTCGTCCTAACTTCAGTCCTTCTCATAAGCATTCAATTGGTTTCATGAAGAAGAGCCTATAAATGCTAATGACTCTTGGGTTTGTGGTTTCCAATGTTTATGTATCCCCATAATGGCCTACACACATTTTAATAATTTATTGAAAATATTACTGTAGTTCTTCTTAAGAGTTTGTACATCAAATGGCATCCACTGCAAGTTTCAAGTGCTTAAGACCTGAACCTCTTTGGAATTGTGTGTCTTTCCTTAGATTTCAGACTAGTGAGTTGTTCTTTTACCTCAATTTTCTGAGAAGCCAACAAAAGTTATGTTCTTACAGGTGAAAAGTTTTTCTTGTTCAAAATATAAAGAGGTGTCTTTTTCAGCCTCTTCTCTTTGGTGCTACTTTCCTCTTGTGATTTCATTCTCAGTTACTTTCTGTATGTGGGTAAAGAAGACTCAGAGATGCAGTATTACATAACCCTTCAAAGTATTGATCTAAGCGGAATAAGGACCCTCTTTACTCCATATAAATTTTGTATCAACATCCCACACTGAAGGCCTAGAAGCAAAAGAAATGTGTCCATGTGCAGACATTGACATTATTTAATTTAGTCTCTGTTGGCTAACATGAGATACCAGCTTTCAATCCAAAATCATTAAAAAACACACACACACACAAAGAAACAAGGACAGCAAGCACTCTCAATAAAGAAAGTAATCAACAAAACCAGACTCAAATATGCCCTAGCTACTGGAACTATCAGACAGAAAATTTATTTTAACTATGAAAAATACGTTAAAGACTTTAGTGAAAAGGGTGGAGAATATGTATCAATAAGGTGGACATTTTGTAACAGAGCTGAAAACAAGGAGACATAAACAGTGACACTAAGTGATTGTCACAGCGGCTTGTTCGTGGAGCTCTCCATGGTGCTGATGCACTTGCTCTCCTAGAACCACTCAAAAGGCCTTAGAGGAGTACAGTCTGAAAATATCTTCCCCAGTTTATATTTTATAAAATATTTTTTATCTTTATGATAAACCATTACAATGAAATTCAGACATAGTCAACTAAAATATGTGACATTTCTAACAACCTGTATACTTTATCTCCACCTCTCTCACTGTGGATCAAAAATCTGGTGCAGCTTGACAGGGAGACTCTAGCTCAAGGTCTGTTACAAGGATGCCATTGAGTTGTCAGCTGTGGCGGCAGTCGTCACGAAGTTTGATTGGGAAAGGACCTGCTTCCAGGCTCCCTCCCGAATGTTAGAGGCCTCAGGTCTTTACTGACTTTTGATCTGAGATAACAGTTGATTGTCACATGAATTTCTCCATGGGGTAGCTACATCAAGGCAACTTACTTCTCTCAGAAACAGAGAGAGAGCAATAGAGTGCTGATATAATTGACACATCCTCTGTGTTGCATATTTTATACATTATCAGATATTCACTTGGTTAAACTTTCCCTTGAAAGGAAGAGATTACACAAGAGCATGACAATGGGAAAGTGGGATGCCTGAAGTTGAGAATTCTGTATCCACCTGACTTCTTCTCCAAAGAAATAAACTTTTTCCCATGCAAAGCAAATTAATGTTTCTGTGCTGTGGAGTTTGACTCTCACCATTGTTTTAGTAAAAGATGTGCATGAACCTTCTAGCCTCCCTACTGTGCATCTTCACATTTCTTTGAGCATGTAAATGTCTTTAAATTTTTTATCAACTTAAAGAGACTTTAAAAGCTTTAAGAAGTTTGACTTTGAAAAGAAAAAGAGCTGTAGAGTTATGGCAATATGTCTCAGTCCATATGTTTACCTTGCATTCACTTATTTACCCATTTCAGTCTTACTCTTGTATCTAACTCTTCACTGAAAGTTTACTGAATAATGCTTTTGATGATTGTACCACCAAGTTCATTCAGCACTCTTCAATCCTGATATTATTTAAATTTTTTTCTGGCATTTGACACTCTTGGCAACTTTTTTTTTCCCTTGAATTTATCTATGGGATTTACTAAGATTTTTATGTTGGTTTAGGCAGGCATCAGTTTATACCTGCATTCAGAAATGCTCAAGGTAAAACCAATTCAGCCATGATATGTGAAATAGAACATTGTGAGCTTAATTCTCAAGTCAACTGTGCAGAAAAGTGAATTGAAAACCATTATCTGAAGTTAATTTTGGCTGCTCTGCCTGGGGCCCCTCCCAAGGCTTATGTCTGAATATAGGTTGATTGCTCTACAATTCAGATGCCTTTTATGCTGTTCAGCTTTCACGGAAAGGTATTAATACCTTGTCAGCTCAACATGTGTCTGATGAGTGCCTTTTAATAATTTTCGAGCAGAGTATTGTCAGGGAGTATAATTTTGCATTTATTTTAATCTCTAAATATTTATCAAAATCTCAGTTTGGAGAAATAATATTGAGGAAATATTGATGAAAATATATGCAATTTATCCCTTCTTTTTGATATGCCCAGACACCAACACACTAACTCCTCCCAAACAAGAGAGATCTGTGCATGTATATCGCATTATATTGACCCATAAATATTTGTTATATATTGAGAAGACAATATAATATGGTAATCAAAAACTTGTACTTTGGAGCGAGACAGCCCTGGGTTTGAATCCAGTTCAACAAATTCTTAACTGGGCAATCATGTAAAGTGCTATTTCATCTCACTAAACCTAAATGGAATGACAATAACACCTACCTGTGTAAGTCAGCTTTCAATCCTGGTAAAAAATCACTCTAGTAATATTCATTATACCTTCTCATCCAGCTGAGACTAACAGTTTTCCTAGTAGTATCACTAGTATTAAAGTTCTCAGAAATCAGAAGCTTCTTTTATACATTTACACTTAGGAATTTATCCTGTTACCACAAGGCCTAGTATCTGTTTATCAGTCAGTAAAATGTGTGTACTGCCATCTTCTCTGCCTTAGGAATACTTAGTACCTTTTACATCTATGCCACCACTATATTATACATATATCATGTTTACATATGATATATGTATATATTATACATTATATATAATCATATATAATATATATAATTATATATAATATATATAATTTATTTTATAGACTGGATTTTCTAAAATGTGTTTGTAAATATGAGTGTGCATGTGTGTGCATCTCTCCACCTCACTTGCCAGATGTATAAACTTCAGGGAATAGAAGGTGGTTTTCATTTTTTGTTTGTTTGTTTTTTGTTTTTATTTGCTTTTTAGATTTTTATGGCCATTAATTAATACAATCACTGGTCATTAAAAAACATTGTAAAAGCAGTTGCTGGATGTACATATAAATAAGTAATTGATAAAATACAGTATGTCATAGCTTTATCCTATCTTACTTCTGTTTTATCAACATTTTATCAATAATTTTAATCAATCTATGGAAAATACCAAATTTGCAGATGACAAAGAACAGAATAACACATACATGATTAAAAGTTTATCTTTGAGTGGATGAAATCACGAGTTGGTACTTAAAACAGCAGGTATAGTTAAATTTTTCAAATATGGTTAGAAACCTCTGTATACATGTACAAAATACAGAAAATATAGATTAATAGACACAAGTATATATGACTTTAGGGTTTTTATGCTTAAAAAGATTTTATTGTTCAATTCCCTGTTGTGGGGTGGGGGGAGGGGGGAGGGACAGCATTAGGAGATACACCCAATGCTAAATGACGAGTTAATGGGTGCAGGAAATCAACATGGCACATGGATACATATGTAACAAACCTGCACATTGTGCACATGTACCCTAAAACCCTAAAGTATAATAATAAAAAAAAAAAAAAGATTTTATAAGACTTCTAGAAAGTTGCAGTAGTTATATTTTCCCTACTCTTTCTGCTAAATACAAATAAAAACCTTAGGCAGTATATATGAAAATTATAAGAAGACTCTGAAAGGCAGAGAAAAAACTGAGAACCAAATACAGACCTCTGGACCCAAGGAACTATAGGATAGTGATATCCTTGTTATTCTTTGTGTTTGTTTTTCTTTCTATATCATGAATTTAGAGCCAAATAAACTGACAACTGGAAATACCAAAGGGTACAGACAAAATTTTTAGACAGTAATTGCACTACTACAGACAAATATTGCAGAAAAAATATATGTCCCCCTATTTGTACCCATACCACAAAAAACCTAGTAGAAAGCTTAAGATTTCATGCTCTTCAGGCCAAAATTAGACACCCCAAACCTCTCACTAAGGTGGTATCAAAGAAGTCCAGTCATAGGTCCAGACCTTACATTCCTGCCAGGCAATAGCCAGGCAAACCCCTACCCCTCTGGAAAAGCAGTGACCATAATGAGGAATATAGATTGTTACCTAAGCAGTGTTCTCAGGTGCCCTTCTCATGTCTTCCTCTTTCGGGTGGTGTCAGAGGAAACATTGCAGAGTATCAGGACTTTCACCACAGCCCAGTAGTATTGATCACCCACCCTTCCATTCAGTCTGTGGATTCCAAATAAGGAAGAGTACTAAGATATTCCCAACCAAGTATATCACAGGAGGCTTAGAAGAAAGCCAGAACACCCGCCATCACTCAGCATTAATGAGATGTTTTGTGGGTGTCAATACATGCCAAGTGAGGGGCCCTGACAGGGCAGTAATGATAGATCATCAGGTGTCAGGAGAATAAAACAGAAGGCCTAAAACATAGAGTCATGTTCAAAATCCTCAAGTTTCTATAAAATTACTTATCATACCAAGAACCAGGAAAACTCAAACTAATGAAAAAGAAAATCAATAAATTACCACCGAGATAGCACAGATGTTAAAATTTTTTGTAAAAAATTTAAAACATCTATTATAAAAGTGCTACAGTGAGCAATTACAAACATGTTTAAACAATGAAAAAGTAGAAAGTTTCAGCAAATATGGAGTCTCAAAAAAGAAATAGAAGAAAAAGAGAAACATGAAATTGTAGAACAGAAAATTACAATAAGCAAAATAACTTTATTTCAGTTGATAGAACTGCTGAATGGAGGAAAAGAAAGAGTTAATTTGAAAATAGGAAATTAAAATTATTCAAACAGAGCAAAAGAGATAAAATGAGACAAGAGGAACACAACAGCTACAAGGAAAATACACACAGATTAACAGGGCATCAAAAGCTATAGTATTAAAAAATGAAACTAAAATTTTTGTCCCTGGATTCTCAGGAGGAAAAGAAAATGAACAAGGCTGAAAACATTATTCAAAAAAATAGATGACAGAAAGTCTCCCAAATTTGTGGAAAAAAAAGTCTAGAAATTAAGGAAGTTTAACAAGCTGCAAACAGGATAAAGTCAAGAACATTTACACCAAAGCACATGATAATCAAACTTCTGAAAACTAAACACTAAGAAAAAATGTTGAAAGAAGGGAAAGAGTAAAATAACACATTATCTGTAGGGGAAAAACAGTTTGAACAACAATGATGTCTCATCAGAGACCATGGAAGCCAGAAAGAAGTGTCTCAATATTTTTCATGTATTGAAAGAAAGCACATGTGCACATGTACACACACACACACACACACACACACACACACACAGATGAAAAGCGCTGTCACGCCAGAATTTTATATTCAGAGATAATATCCCTCAAAATGAAGGAGAAAGACAGTCTCAGATAAAGCATAAAGAATAAGGCTGGGCGCAGTGGCTCATGCCTGTAATCCCAGCACTTTGGGAGGCTGAGGCAGGCAGATCACGAGGTCAGGAGATCGAGACCATCCTGGTTAACACGGTGAAACCCCGTCCCTACTAAAAATACAAAAAATTAGCCGGGCATGGTGGCGGATGCCTGTAGTCGCAGCTACTCGGGAGGCTGAGGCAGGAGAATGGCGTGAACCAGGGAGGCGGAGCTTGCAGTGAGCGTAGATCACACCACTGCACTCCAGCTGGGTGGAGCAGCTAGACTCTGTCTCAAAAAAAAATTAAAATAAATAAATAAAGAATAAAATTCAATTACAGGAGATTTACCTTAAAATAATGACTACAGAAAAGTCTCTAAACAGATAAAAATAATAATAAATAATATTGAAACATGAGAAAAAAATCACATTTCACAAAAATGTAGGTAAATACAATAGACTTTTCTTGTCTTGAGAGAATTATGTTTGAAAGTTGAAGCAAAAGTTATAACACTGTCCTGTGTGGTTCTAAATGTAGGTATAGAAAATAATTATGATAATTATATGATAAATGTTAAAGGGTAAAGGGGCATAAAGGGAAACAAGACTTCTAAACTACTGATGAACTGGTAAAAAGTTGATGCCAGTAGACTGCAATAAGATAGAGCAACCACTAAAAAAAGAAATATATCATACAAAAACACACTCGACAACACTATAGACAGGTTTTATTCATCTGCTTTCGCTGCCATAACAAAATATTATAGACTGGTTGACTTAAACAACAGAAATGTGTTTTTTCACAATTTTAGGGTCTAGAAGTTCAAGGCCAAGTTTCCAGCAATTTAGATTCTAGTAAGGGCTCCCTTCCTGGTTTACAGATAGCAGGTCTGTCCCTATGACCTAACATGGCCTTCTTTGGTGCATGTGTATATAGAGAGAATGAGCTCATTTGTCCTTCTTCTTATAAGGATATTAGTTTTGTCAGATCAGGGCCCCACTCTTATGATATCATTCAACTTTAATTACATTTTTAAAAGTCCCATCTCCAAATACAATCACACACACTAGAAGTTAGAGATTCAACATACGAAATTGGTCAGGGTAGAACAAATATTCATTTTGTCACACATCTAAAAAAACTTGAAAAACAGGAGCAAAATAAACCCAAGACAAGCAGAAGGATGGAAGTAATAAAGATAAGAACAGGAAGAAATGAAATTGTAAATAGAAAAAGTGATGGAGAAAATCAGTAAAAAATGGCTGGTTCTTTGTAAAGATCAATGTATTTGGCAAATTTCTTACAAGACTGACAAAGAGGAAAAGACACAAGTTACTAATAGCAATAATGAAGGAGGAAAATCGCAACAGACCACACAGACACTAAAATGATAATAAAACAATACTACAAAAGGCTCTGCATACAAAATTTGACAACTTACATAAAATGGGCCAATCCCTAGAAAAGTACAAATTCCTACAATTCATCCAGTATAAAGGAAACTGAATAGTCCTATTAATTATTAAAAAAATTGAATTTGTTAAAAACAACAATGAAAAGCCTTCTAAACCCAAATGATTTTCCTAAGTAATTCTGCTGATTGTTTAAGGAAAAACCAATTCCTCATGATCTCTTCCAAGAAATCAAAGAGGAGAAAACATTTCCCAGTTTTTTTTAATGAATCTAGAATTACCTAGATATCAAAACTAGAAAGAGATATAAAAGGGGGAAAAGGAAGAAAGCTAATATCTGTCATGAATATAGATACAAAGTGCCAAGTTTCTAACAAAATATTAGCAAATAGAATTTACTAACTTAAAAAATAATTACACACCATGACCAAATAAGTTGATTCCAGAGACACAAAGCTGATTTGATATTGGAAATCATTCAAAATGATACACCATATTAAGATGTTAACGAAGAAAAGCCATATGATTATGTCAATGAATGCAGACAAATTATTTGACAAAGTTCAACAATCATTACATATAAAAACTCTGAGGAAAACAGCAAAGGCCATTATCTCAAGTCATAAGTATATTCTACTTAGCTAATATTATACTTAATGGTAAACTGCTAAGTGCTTTCTCTCTAAAATTTGTAATGAGAAAAGGATATTCACTCTTACCACTATTATGCCACACCATACTGAAGTTTCTAGCCGGTACAATAAGCCTACAAAAAAAAAAAAAAATTCAGATCACAAAGGAAAAATGAAAGTGATTTATTTTTGCTGATTACCTAATGATCTATATATAAAATAATTAGGAGTCTACAAATAAACTTCTAGAAATAACAGTGGGTTCAACAAGTTCAAAGAAGTAGTATAAACATACGAAATCAATTATTTTTCTATATATTTGCCAGGAACACATGTTCACAAAAACAGAAAGTACAGTACTATTTACAATTACTGAAAACAATAAAATCTGAGGTATAAGGCTCTCAAAACATGTACAAGATTTATATAGTAAAATATTTTAAAATTACAAGATTAATCAAAGCAGATTTAAATAACTGTAGAAACATATCTTAATTCATGTTATGGAAGATTCAATGTGGTAAACTTGCCAATTTTCTCCAAATTGAAAAGAAGCTGATCACAATTCCTATCAAAATCTCAGCAAGATTTTTAGTAGATATAAGCAATATAATTCTAAACTTTTTCTGTAAAGGCAAAGGAAGTAGAATTGCTAAAACAATTTTGGAAGGGAAAAATGGGGTGAGGGGACAACTCTACTCAGTTTCAGGACTAACTGCATAATAACAGTGATCAGGACTGTGGTGTTGACATAGAGATAGATACATAGATTTATCAAGTAGAATAGAAAAACCAGAAATAGATGGAGAGAGAGATATATACATATGTCATAACTGATTTTATACACAATCAGATGCAATTTAATGGAAGAAAGCTAGCCTTTGCAATAAATGGTGCTGGAGAAATTGGTCACCCATAGGCCAAAAAAGAGAGAAAAAAATAAGCTTAGCTTATGCTTAATATTTTATATAAAGTTAACTCAAAATGTTCTTAGATTTAAATGAAAAACAAGGAGCTATAATTTTCTTTTCAAAAAATGAGAAAACCTTCAGGATCTAGAGCTAGGCAAGGAATTCCTTGACTTGATACCAAAAGCATTTTTATAACCCATAAAAAGAAGAATTAATAAATTGAACCTCATCAAAATTAAAACTTTTTCTACTCCAGACCACGTAAAGAAAATAAAAATTCAAGATAAAGGCAGAAGAAAATATTTTAAGCAATATATCAATTAATAAACTAGTATTTGGAATACAATTAGAACTCAAAAAACTCAACAGTGAAAAAACAAATAATTCAGTGTTTCTTAAATGGGTAAAAGACCTGAAAAGACATATTATCAAATAAGTTATACAGAAGGCAAATAAGTATGCAAAAATAAATTCAACATCACTAGCCTTTAGGAAATTTGTTATTAAAAGGACAAGGAGTCACATCTGAAATCACAGCACTTTGGGAGGCTGAGTTGGACAGATCGCTTGAGCTCAGGAGTTGGAAACAAACCTGGGTAACATGGCAAAACCCTGTCTACCTAAAAAAAATACAAAAATACAAAAATTAGCTGAGCATGGTGGCCTGTACCTAGTCTCAACTACTTGGGAGGCTGAAGGGGGAGGATCACTTGAGCCTGGGCGGTTGAGGCTGCAATGATCTGTAATTGCACCACTGCACTCCAGCCTGTATGACAGAGTGAAACCCTGTCTCAAAATAAATAAATAAATAAATAAATGAAAACATAAGGAGAGATTGTACACATCCGTCAAAATAACTAAAATAAGAAAACAAAAACAACGATACCAGTAAATGCCCACAAGGATGTGGAGTAATTGTATAACTAATATATCAGTGGTAGGAATGTAAAATGGTAGACCCATTATGCAAAATACTTAGCAGTTTCTTAAAAAATTAAACATGCAACTATACCATGATCCAGCAAATGGACTACTCATCATTTATACTACAGAAAGGACAACATATGTTGACACAAAATCCTATGCATGAATATTCACCTAATTTTTATTTGTAATAGCCAAAAGCTGGAAAGAGCTTAAATGTCTTTCCATGAATGAATGGTTAAACAAACTGTGGTACATTTACAGCAAGGTTTACAACTCTACCATTAAAAAGAAAAAATGAACTATTGATACCTGCAACCATGTGGATTAAAATCTAGAGATGTATGCTGGGAGAAAAAAAGCCAATTTCAAAAGAAAACAAACTATATGATTCTACTCACATAATATTTTTGAATCAACGAAATTATAGAAATCAAAGACAGATTATTGATTACTAAGGGCTATGAAGGGTATAGGTTAGGGAAGGCAGTGGGCAGGTCTATAAAAGGGCAAAATGAGGGATTCTCATGGTGAGAACCATATTCTGTGTGTTGACATCACCAATATCAATATCATGGTTATGATATCATACTATAGTTTTGCAAGACATTGCCATTGGAGGGAACTCAATAATGAATTCACAAGATCTGCTGGGCGTGGTGGCTCACGCCTGTAATCCCAGCACTTTGGGAGGCCGAGGTGGGCGGATCACCAGGTCAGGAGATCGAGATCATCCTGGCTAACAAGGGGAAACCCTGTCTCTACTAAAAATACAAAAAATTTGCCGGGCGTGGTGGCGGGTGCCTGTAGTCCCAGCTACTCAGGAGGCTGAGGCAGGAGAATGGCGTGAACCCGGGAGGCGGAGCTTGCAGTGAGCCAAGATCCTGCCACAGCACTCCAGCCTGGGTGACAGAGCGAGACTCCGTCTCAAAATAAATAAATAAATAAATAAATAAATAAATAAATAAGAATCCACAAGATCTCCATTATTCTTCCACGTGCATGTAAATCTTAAATTATTGCAAAATAGAAAGTTCAATTTGAAAAAAGGTTTAACAGAAAAAAGCGAAGGAAGAAAAACGTCCAGATTGGAAAGGAAGAAAGCATACTTATTCTCAGCTGACATGCTTTTAGATATAAAAATCTCTAAAGAATTTTTAAAAGGGATTTGAGCTAAGAAGTTGAGCAAAACTTCAAGATAAAAAATCAATATAAAAATCAGTTGTATTTCTATACATAAGCAATGAAAATAAAACTTCACTGAAAATTAAAATTATTTAAATGAAATTTAATTTCATTACAATAGCATCAAAAACAATCAATACTAGGAAATAGTTTAACCAAAGAAGTACAAGATTTGTTCACCAAATACGATAATATAATCTCAGAAAAAAATTAAAGAGGACCTAAATAAATGGAAAGATACTTCTTGTTCTTGAAATGTATGTTTCAATATTGTTAAGACAGCAATACCCTCAAATTGCTCTACAAATTCAATGTGACCATTAGAAATTTTCAACTGATTTTTCTTTTTGCAAAAAAGAACATACGTATTCTAAAATGTATATGAAAATTCGAAGGACCCAGAATAGACAAAGCAATACTGAAAAAAAAGAACAAACTTAAAGGTCTCATAGTTCCCAATTTTAAAGCAACAATTATCAAAAGCAACAATTATCAAAAGAGTGTGGTGATGGAATATGTATGTAGATAGATAGATAGATAGATAGATAGATAGATAGATAGATAGACAGATCAACAGATAGATCGATAGATCAGTGGAATATAAATTCAACATCTACAATCAATTTATTTTTGACATGAGTGTCAAATGATTTAATGGGAAAATAATTGTCTTTCCAACAAATGGTGCTAGGGCAGCTTAATATTCACTTTCAAAAGACCAAATTTGAACCTCTGCTTCACAATCTATAAAAAATTAACTCAATATGATTCAAAGACCTAAATCTGAGTGTTAAAACTATATAAATCTTATGAGAAAAGAGAGATAAACTTTTATGACCTGGAATTAGGCAGTGATTTCTTAGCTGTAACAGCAGAAGGACAATAAATAAGTAAATAAGAAAATATTGATAAATTGAACTTCATCAAAATTAGAACCTTTTGTGCTTCAAAGAACACCATCAGGAAAGTTAAAGTCTCAAGGAACCACAAATAGCAAAACTCTACTGAAAAAGCAGAACAGAGCTGGAGGACACAACCTCCTGACTCAAAATTTGCTACAGAGCTATGGTAATCAAAACAGCATGGTGCTTTCATAAATACAGGCACATAGACTAATAAAATAGAACAGAGATTCTAGAAATAAACCTTCACATATGTAGTCAAATTATTTTTAACAAGAGTGACAAGACCATTCAATTGGGAAAATAGTCTTTTCAAAAAAAGGTTCTGGGAAAACTGTCATACATGCAAAAGAATGAAGTTCAACACCATGGTCCATATTACACTCATTAGAGTAGCTATAATGGAAAACAACAAGTGTTGGTAAGTATGTGGAGAAATTAGAAGTTTTGTGTACATTGAGAATGTAAAATGGTACAGCCACTGCAGAAAGCAGTATGACAGTTCCCCCCAAAATTAAAACATACTAGCAATATAATCCAACAATTCCTCTCCTGGTTATATACTCAAAATATTTGAAAGTAATATTTCAAAGTGATATTTGTATACCATGTTTGTAACATCATTCACAGTTACTAAAATGTGGGGAAAACTCTAATGAATGATTGAATTGAAAAATGGAGTATACATACAACAGTATATCATTTAGTCTTAAAAAGGAAAGAAATTCTGATATATGCTACCACATTAATGAAATGAACACATTATGCTAAGTGAAATAAGCAAGTCACAGAAAAGATATATACTGGATGAGTTCACTCATATGAAGTAGTTAGTGTAGTCAACATTATAAAGACATAAGGTAGAAGAACTCTGGTTGCCAGTGCCTAGGCACTGGGGTAATGGGGTAATGGGGTAATGAGAAATTATTATTTAATGTGCAGAGAGTTTCAGTTTTGCAAGATGGAAAGAGTTATGGAGATTAATCACGGTGATAGTTGCACAATATTAAGATAATTAATACCACTGAACTGTATATTTAATAATAGTAAAGACAGTAAATTTTATGTTATGTGTATTCTTACACAGTAAAAACTTGTGGAAAAAATGAAGACAAAATAAAAACTTTAAAAAAAAGACATTATATGACTCTGATGTGATGCAATAAAGAAAACACACAATAATCTCTATATATTCTTAGTAAAAATATTCTAAATATTTTCATAAATAAAATATAAAAATTAAAATGTGGCTTATTCTGTGAAACCATTAGCGTAAATTCTTTAAAAAAAGCAATAGAGTCATTATAAAAAGTAAAGTGTGACTAACTTTCCAGATTAAATGAGACAAAAGAAACATTAATGTCTAATGAGACATTAAGTGTCATGATGTCTACAATATGAAAACTTGTCAACAAATGGTAAATATTTGGGTGATGTGTATATAAAAGCCCATTTAAAACTTCATTTATCTTTTCCCAGTTTAAATATTTTCAAAATCAGAATTTGGTGGGAAATTTTAAGATATTAAATATCTAGTGCAAAAGCATGAATATTTAAAATAAATTTCTATTTGGAATAAGGGCTTAATTACAACATAAATAAAGTGATATTTTAAAAGTGTATCTTATGTATTGCATGCATTTCTGGTGGTGTCTAATGACAAGTAATAAGGTTATATTCTCATCAAGAGTTTTAATTCTATTCAAGTCTTCTCTGAACGGTATTTTGTTGTTCAAAATAAACAAATTGAAAGAACATCCTATAACAGATCATATAAAAAATAAATATAAAAGACCTTTTAATATATATGAATGTTATATATATGTGTGTGTGTGTGTTTGTTTTATATGTATGTATGTGTTTGTATGTACGTATATGTATAGCATATCAGAAAAAAATTTGGTCACATGTTCAGGCAAATGTTTGATTTTGTTGACTAGTGATAGTGTTAAATCATTTTCAGATATTTTATGGCATGTAAATGTTGTTGCCCTGGGGCATCTAACTGATGACATTGAAGCTTCCGAGCTTCAATGAAGGTGTGTTCATCCTGTAGAATTAGCAATTTATTGATTGAATATAATTGTTAACCATGGGATTATGGACTTGCAATCTAAGCATTTTTTAAAAGGAAGCACATTTTATTAATTTCATTAGCACCTGATTGGTCTTCTTGGTCATTTTGGTGTTTATGTAGTGGAGGTCTCCATTAAGCAAGAAGGGCTGTGAAAGAAATTTTCCTTTCTGTCACATATAACATTGTAAAAATAAAAAGTGATAAAAACATTGCATATAATAAAACCTATGGCCAGAATACCCCTTTGTCGATGCAAGAGTGGAATAATATTGGAGGGCTGGGTAATATTTGAGGTGTGAGATAATATTGGAATATTTAAGAAAAATGCCTAAGGAAGAAAGAGCCCATCTTTCTTATTGTTTAGTACTCTCCATCTCACAGCACCTCATTGTTGAAACCACAGTATGACCTTATTGAGTGTGGCTATACAGAAGGAAGTCCTCACTCTAAATATTCAAAGTTTTTCTCCATTTTTATTTTATATGAATAGCGTTAATATAGGAGTGGATAATATAGTCCCCCATAATATAATATGGGAGTCTTAATATGGGATCTCTGTTGCCAAAAGGTACAAAATGAACTTCCTTGTTCATGGTTATATGGGAATCACAGCAGACCAAAAAATGGCAGGTGAGGACTATGTAGACAGACCCGAGGGCATCTGCAGTAACAAGGGCTGATGTAGAGCTGTCACATTCTAGGAGATGCCATAAATATGTACAATTAATACAAAAATAAGACTAATATAAAAAAATTTTGGCATTGGCATGAGATATGCCACCAATGACAACATGGGGTGATATAAGCAACTATCAACAAAGAGCAAAATCTGGACTAGTGATTTCTAATCAGAGGCTACTGAGGATATCACTTTTACATGACCCCCATAAGGTCAAATAATTCACATGAGTCCGCTGTGAATCCACTTCATATCTTGGAAGTTAGCAATAAAGTACATATGGAAAATGCTGTTTTAAAATAACATTTTATCTAACAGAAGCTGCATTAGTTATGGGTATGTAAAAATTATTAAATTAGAATGACTTTACTGGATTTTAACAAATCCCCATCTTTCTCATCATAGTGAAGATTTTTAATGGAGAAGAATGACTTAAAAAGAAAACAAGGAAGGAATAAAATGAGTTATCTTTATATCTGAACATAGTGTCAGTAAATTTGAGACCACACATAAACAATGTAAAGTGTGTATAAGATAGAAAAAAACTATACTAAAGAGATATAAATTATCTCTATGGAAAGATTGAGGTAAATTTTATATGCACACATGCACACACACAAACAAACCACTTGAATAAGATTATTGAATGAACATTCATCAGATGCCACTAACTAGGGGAAAATTATATAAAGCAACCAGGATGTCCAATGTCACGTATCATTATATATTCTAGAGGTTTGAGAGAAACAAGGGGTTTTAGAATCACATAAGTTTGAAGTGTAAATAAAAGGATGATGGAAGGTTGGACTTGAGAAATAGAAAGAATTAGGTCATGGATTGTCTACTAAAACGTTTTTTTAAAAGGGAGGGCTATGATTTGATGTGTGTTTTGGCTTGATCACTCTCTTAGCAGTATGAAAAATTCATGTAAAGATGGAAGATACATTGGGCAGAGAGATTACTTATGAAATATTTGTAGTAATCCTGGAGATTCAAGATGAAGATCTGCTTAAAGTAAATTGTTAATGGCAGGAATCCATAGGTGAAAAGAAATTTGAAAGATATTTGAGAGTGAAATTGATAGCATTCAGTAAATGGTTGGCCAAGGTTACTGAGGAAAAAAGTGAAGAGATGGACCCTTCCTTAAATATATATGTTTATAATTGGGTGAGCAGTGGTGCCATGTATAAAGTTAGAAAAAGAAGGGGTGAAGTGGGTTTGAGTCAGGGATCCAAAAGAGGAAATGATGAGCTCAGTCTTTAAGTCGAATTCATTTTCACTAGCACATTGAAGAGGAGATGTCTTACAACAAATATTCTCTTCAGAGATTCAAAAATAGAGATTTGAATGTGCTGGTCAGTGACTTACCTACCTACCATCCTCTTGTGCTTCTAAGCTCTCTGAGGAAGATTAATATTTCATTAATCTTTGAAACACTAGATGACTTAAATGTCACATTATAAGTAGTAGGAAGTAGTAGGTTCTCATGATTTCTTCTTTCTTTCTTTCTTTCTTTTTTTTTTTTTTTTTTTTTTTTGACGGTATCTCACTCTTTCGCCGGGCTGGAGTGCAGTGGCACGATCTCGGCTCACTGCAACCTCTGCCTACCGGCTTCAAGCGATTATCCTGCCTCAGCCTCCCGAGTAGCTGGGACTACAAGCGTGCACCACCATGTCCAGCTAATTTTTGTATTTTTAGTAGAGATGGGGTTTCTCCATGTTGGGCAGGATGGTCTCAATCTCTTGACCTCGTGATCTGCCCGCCTTGGCCTCCCAAAGTGCTGGGATTATAGGCGTGAGCCACCGCACCCGGCCCTGATTTCTTTCTTAATCAAAGAAATAAGTGAGAATGAACTCAAGCTGTCTGATAAACTTTTGTGACATTCCTATACTTTCTGTTTTGTAGCCCTTGGGAAAACTTAAAGTTTTAAATTTGCACAGAATGCTTAAACACCTATTAATCTATTTGAGTGAGATATTTACGATTCCCCAGTTATAATATTAAAGGTAAACTCGCCGGGCGCGGTGGCTCAAGCCTGTAATCCCAGCACTTTGGGAGGCCGAGGCGGGCTGATCACGAGGTCAGGAGATCGAGACCATCCTGGCTAACATGGTGAAACCCCGTCTCTACTAAAAATACAAAAAATTAGCCGGACGTGTTGGCAGGCGCCTGTAGTCCCAGCTACTCGGGAGGCTGAGGCAGGAGAATGGCATGAACCCAGGAGGCGGAGCTTGCAGTGAGCCGAGATCGCGCCATTGCACTCCCGCCTGGGAGACAGAGCAAGACTCCGTCTCAAAAAAAAAAAAAAAAAAAAAGGTAAACTCAAGGGAAAACTAGAACCACTCTTCTTTTTAGTCTTTGGCAGCAGGTAGACTTATGAACACTTATTTATTTGCAAAAAGAAAGTTTGCATTCCTTCCATTACATTAAAACTAATGTAGATATTTATATGATTTGGAGGAAACTAAACATCAGGATTTGGATTCCGTTTTAGCTGGGACAAGACGTGAAATAAATATTGAAATTATTATAATATCCATCTTTTCTGAATGGGTTACATTGAGAAAATGTTTTTTTCATTCATTTCGATTAACTAACAATCTTACCAGAAATGGAATGTGATGACAAATGCATCAGTATACTCAATTCAACTCTTTAATATTATTCTTTACACAAATAGTTTGTAATGTCAAAAAAAATCACTTTCATGACATGAGCTAAAAAGAATACCAAAGGCACTAAAATGAAAGCCATCATTCCACTGAGTTAGACAGAAATTCATTGAACTGGTTAGGATTCTGTCTGAAATAACTGCACTCAATTTGTTAATAGGTCTGTGAGTTCTTTTATAGACTGTACATTTTAAAACTGTTCCACTGACAGTTCAACATTCACAAAACTAGCTCTAGTTCTATCAACTCACTGCATGAATTGTAAATTTACATTTGGCAAGCAACAGAAATTACTTTACCTACAGTGAGTATTCTGAAATGTAATTTAAGACATGGTGTTTAGTCTTCTGTTTGTTAACAGCATCTACTGAGAAATAACTTATATTGAGAAGCCAAACAACTGGAATTTATTTCATGCTCTATAATTTTATGAGAAACAAATGACAATAAACAGACTGATAGCATGACTATATTCACAAAAGCAACTTAGAGATTACAGTCAGTATAAATACTATATTTATAATTGTACTTTTTGCAGTAAGATACTTGATGTATATAGAATAAATCCATACTTATTAAAGGTAACATATTAAACTCTCAGAAGAGGAGAGCTTATTTGCAAAGTTTAGATTCTGGAGCTTAACTGCTAGAATTTCAATCATTAGTATTCACCATAGTTGTAGTATTAAATGCAGATTGTTTTAATCTAGCTACAAAAGAAACAGGAACCCTACACATTAGGGTGTTGGTTAATTCTCTTTTCATTACAAATATCTATTTAATTGTACAATATAAACTTTTAAAGAGCTGCGTATTATTCTCCCCATTTTATAGATGAGAAAACTAACACATTCAGCGGTGAAGAAACATGCCTAAGTTTACCAACCAGTAAGTATTAAACTCATGTTATCAAACCAGTTAATTCTCCACAGATGGCAAGGATATTCATTCTATTAAGAATTCGGTTCTAAATGTATTACTGTAGAAGAAAAAATATCTTAGGATGATCTTAGGATGATCTAGCGGTCTTATTGGACTCACTAAAAGAAGATTACAGATTAAGAGAATATAATCTGAATTGATAATTATAAATGTCATTTCTTTATCTAAAGATATCACCAAAATATGCTTTGGACTCTTAGCTGACTATACATTAAATGCAGAGTTCACTTAGGCCCCATGTACTAGAAAATATCATGTCATTCTAGATAGTCATTGTCATTACTATTCTTAGAGTTTACCTAATAGTCATTTAAAAATATGTAAGCTTGCATTTTTAACCTTCTTTTATTGGATTTAATAAGTGAGGGTTTGGGGATCATTGCACTGATGATCATTTGTCAAAACTCTTATGTGTATTCATTACTTATATGTGTAAATGAATATTTCTGTGGCCAGCCAGCCATGGAATACATGTCCAGCCTGTAGGTTGTCTATGGTTGTTCAGTAAATCTTAACACGTTTTTGTTTACTTGTTTGTTTTAGTTTCCTACAGATGCTTTGAATCATGGACTTGCTTATGTTTCACAAATTGAGAGATGAAAAGTTTATAGTAAAATATCTGTGTTGCTTCCCTGTAAGAATTGTTCTAGACTTTCAAAATGCCTTTTTGTACTTTTCTTATATCTGACTTAATCTTATTTCTTATATCCTCTTCCTTTGGCTTTAATATCTACTTAATCAATATCTTTGATATCTATTTTCGATCATGGTAATGAATGAGTTCTTTAATTTGTATAAATAAAGACTGGTATTTACATGTGTGTTGCAAATAAGGAAACAAAGCAAAGCAAATCACAGGATACCTTTTAGGGTATTTAAGTTTCAGAGTTAGGTCCAAAGGAAGTTTAACCAAAACTGATGTAATAAAAATTGGCATATCCTAAGACCGTCGATGGTGATATATTTAGTAATACTTACCAAATACTTAACTACGCATACTTATGGGCACAGTATATTTATAATAAAAGATGAATGAAATATCTGAATTTGAAATACATACTATTTAGAAGAGTATTTGTAAACTTATTAAAGGTATATTTGCATGATCTGAATGCTTTTCTTATGGCAGGCAGGAATAAAAGCTGTGAATAAAGTCTGAAAAGCATAATGACTGACTAACACATATAGGATACTACATTACAGGACCACAGCAGAGAGGAATGATGGAAGCAGGTATGTGAATGGAACCTGATGTGGAAGGCACTGGCAACCTCTCTCCGTAAAATGAAAATGTGTACCATCTTTAGTGTTGTGGATTGCTGATTATTGAGCAATTACTTGAATCACTGACTCAGAGCTCAGATTTGGTTGTTGCTGTTATTGTTTGTCTTTTTGTTGTGCATGCTGAAATACTTTCATATCCAATTGCTTTGAAGCATCAATAGTAATCCTTGGTAGTGTGACATATTTTTTTCTATTGGTAAACATTATATTGAAGTGTCATAAACCATACAGAGAGGCACACAAATCATAGGTGTTCTCTTCAATGAATTTTCACCAACTGAATGTTTCCATGTAACTAGCATTTAGATTTTTAAAAAGAAAACATAAACAGGACCACAGATAACTGCTTTGCCTCTTTCGGACACTAAACCCTCTAAGGAGAATCCGAGTGACTTCTAGCACCATAGACACATTTTACCAAGTTCTAGATTTTATATAAATAAACTTATACAGCATATACTCTTATTTCTACTTCTCTTATTCAACATTGTGATTTTCAGTTACATCCATATTATCTTATATATAGTTTCAAATAATTCATTCTCAATGTTCACAATAGAACTTTCTGCAGTATTGGAGTACTTCTATATCTGACCTGTCATACTGATGCTGTAATATAACAGTAGCCATTATCCACATACGGGTACTTAGTACTTAAAATATGATTAGTGCAAATGAGCAGCTAAGCATTCCAAACAGTATACCGTTCATTCTTATGTAGAATACTATTTGGGTGGTTTCACGTTTATACCGTTTGGAATGCTTTTGTTCTGCATTATATTTATATGTCTTTTTGTTTTGAGACGGTCTCACTCTGTCATTCAGGCTGGAGTACGGGGTGCGATCTCGGCTGTGAAAGATTCTCCCCGGGGCATGAAAGCTCGCAAGGACAAAAAACCAAACACCGCATGTTCTCACTCATAGGTGGGAATTGAACAATGAGAACTCATGGACACAGGAAGGGGAACATCACACTCGGGGACTGTTGTGGGGTGGGGGGAGGGGGAGGGAGAGCATTAGGAGATATACCTAATGCTAAATGACGGGTTAATGGGTGCAGCAAAACAACATGGCACATGGATACATATGTAACAAACCTGCACATTGTGCACATGTACCCTAAAACCTAAAGTATAATAATAAAAAATAAATAAAAATAAATAAATTAATTAAAAAAAAAAGAGAATGGGTAACTGCTCCCTCCTCAGGCCCAGCCCCAAGGCGCAAGATCACTTGTGCCAGCAGCGTGCATCAGCAAGATAGCAGAAGCAGGAAGAGAGCTGGATAGCAGAAGCAGGAAGATACATACCCCCTGAAGATCCAGAGGGAGGCTGTCCGGGTACTACGTAGCAGTTACATCAGACTGGGACACTTCGTGTTTACAGAGGACTATAAAACCCATGCCCCGTCCTCACTCGGGGCTGATGCCCTTTCAGACCCCAGCCCGCCTGCACCCAGGCACTCATGAAAACAGCGTGTTGCTCCACATTGCCTCCTGTTGTTTGTTGGCGCACTCTCGGGGTTCGAATCCATACAAGAACCTTGCAGGCTCACTGCAACCTCTGCCTCCCAGATTCAAGTGATTTTCCTGTCTCAGCCTCCCGAGTAGCTGGTATTGCAGGTGTGCACCACCATGCCAAGCTGATTTTGTATTTTTATTAGAGACAGGCTTTCATCATGTTGACCAGGCTGCTCTCGAACTCCTGACCTCAGGTGATCTGCCCTCCTTGGCCTCCCAATGTATTGGGATTACAGGCGTGAGCCACTGCACCCAGCCTATTTTTATATTTCTTTTGGGGAAAATATGTATATATTTCCATTAAGTACTTATGTAGCAGTCATATTGCAACTTTGAACTTTAACAGATTCTGTCAAATAATTTTTCAAATTGGTTGCACCAAATTATCCTCTTAACAGCAATGTATATGTGCTCTGTCTAGTTACTCCACATTCTCATTAACTATATTGTCTGTCTCTCAATTTTACATTTTGGTAGATATTCGACATAATAATTGTGATTTTTACTTCCATTTTTCTTATTACTCAAGAAAGGGAACATCTTTTCATACATTATGAGAATGGCAGTTCACCAATGTGATCTTCCTCCCAAACACTCACAACCCAATGTATCAGAAAAATCCAATTGAGTGGCATTCTAGAAAAAAGCTGACCAGTACTTTTCACACTTTGAAAGAAATGAAAATCATGAGAAGTCTGAGAATCTGTCACTGTCAAGGGAAGCTTAAGCTACGTGACCACTAAACGTAATGTGGTTTGCTGAGTGGGAACTTGGACCAGAAAAAGTACAGCAAGTAAACACTAAGACATTCTGAATAAGGCATAGACTTTAGTTACTAATAATGTATCCCATCAGTTCATTAATTGTAGTGAATACACCATATTAATGTAATATGTCAATAATACAAGAATCTTAGTGTAGGTTATATGGAAATTCTCTTTACTATCATCACAAATTCTTTCTCAATCTACAACTGTCCTAAAATGAAAACTTTAAACACATACACCTAGAATGTATGTTTTTGCATCTTTTGACTGTCCAGAATCATTCTCTTAAATCTTAATAAACAACATTAAAATACTCTACTAATAAAGATATTGCTCAATCTTAGAGTAAAAATTGAAGTTTCATGTCTATACATGTTTAAAAGAATGAATTTTTTTTTCAAAATTCAGTGTAAAATGTCACTAAATTCTTAAAGGTGCCTTTTGTAGACTCTGAACGAGAGACTAAAAGGAACATAGATTTCTAAACTGCCTCACAGCACTGATACCCCATGATTGACTTACTGTGACAAATAGTAAATGAGATTTT
Organism: Symphalangus syndactylus; assembly: GCF_028878055.3. Lineage (NCBI taxonomy): Eukaryota > Metazoa > Chordata > Mammalia > Primates > Hylobatidae > Symphalangus > Symphalangus syndactylus. The sequence goes on along the minus strand of NC_072426.2, from coordinate 152,262,900 downwards.
TTAAAAAGACCACAATGCCACAGTGACTAGTTTTTCTGCCCCAAGCATGCAGTAGGTAAAAGAAGCCAAATATGTCGTTTTGAGAAGGAAACATCACTTTGATTTTATCAACACATGAGATTAATTTCAGTAGAGCTGATCTCCATGAATATATTTCCCTTCTGACATTGCCAAGGTCAATGGAATTTTAACTTGCTGGTGCATTTGTACTGGTTACACAGCTTAAGCCTTCGTAGAGCAAATATAACTCACCATCTATCAAGTTTGCTTTTTAAAGTTCAAGTTGAATATTTCTATTTCTGGCTCAGCCTTTACATGCGCTGCTGGTTTTTTCTCTGTGCCATATTCCTTGGCTTCTTTTATGTACCTAAGACCTCAGATTATTTTGATTAAGGTTTCTTAGTGAACACCAAAAATAAAAGAGGAAAAAGGAAAAAAAGGTTATTGGATTTAAAGTGATAATTACTCTTGAGCACTGAGCTTGCAAGCATAAACTAAGGTTGATGTTTATTGTAATTAGAATTATGTGGTGATAAGAAAATTCAGTGTTACGTGTAAATGTGTGGAAGAATGGGTAATTTGATGGCCTTTTTAGACCATGTGACTTATGTCATTGTTCCAGGCACATTTTTAAATGAATGACTTCAAGCAATACACAAAGTAGAATAATGTACACACAAAAAATAAAAATATTGAATTTATGCATCTTAAATCATTTGGTTTTAAACTAAATCTGTAAACTCTAGACATTTATCTTTACAGATTTGATCCATTTGAAACACCTCTTAAGTTTTAGCAATTTATCATTTTTCTTAATGAAAGACTCCATTGAAGCTGTTCGTCTAAATTTCCCAATTCTAATACTCCCAGTTAAAGTAAACAACCCTGCACTTTGACAAATGAAAGTTCTGCTGTATATTTCAAAAAGTATAATACAACCAAGCTCATCTGCTCGGGTATACTAAGGCATAAATATGATTTTACTTTTAGTGAAAAACTCACCTCTTGTTTAATGAATGAATTTCTTTTTTAAGTTTAACTTTTATTTGAAGTTCATGGGTACATATGCATTTTTGTTACGTAGTTAAACTTGTGTCATGGGGGTCTGTTGTACAGATTATTTTGACACTCAGATATTAAGCCTAGTACCCACCTTTTTTTCTAATCCTCTCCCTCCTCCCACCCTCCAGTGGGAGGCCTCAGTGTCTGTTTTTTCTTTTATTTGTCCGTAAGTTCTCATCATTTAGCTCCTACTTATAAGAGAGAAGATGCAGTATTTGGTTTTCTGTTCCTGCATTAGTTTGTTAAGGATAATGACCTCCAGCTCCATCCATGTTCCTGCAAAGGACATGAACTTGTTTTTTTATGGCTGCATAGTATTCCATGGTGTATATGTAACACATTTTCTTTTTCCAGTTTTCCTTTGACAGGCATTTAGGTTGACTCCATGTCTTTGCTATTGTGAATGGTGCTGCAATGAACATATGCATGTATTTCTTTATGATAGAATAATTTACATTCCTTTGGGTATGTACCCAGTAATGGGAATTCTGAGTCAAATGGTGTTTCTGTTTTAGGTTAGGCCTTTGAAGTAATCGCCACACTGTTTCTCATAATGGTTAAACGAATTTATAATCCCACCAACAGTGTATAACCGTTCTTTTTTCTCCACAACCTCACCAGCATCTGTTATTTTTTGACTTTTTAGTAATAGCCATTCTAACTGCTGTGAGATGGTATCTGATTGTGGTTTTGGTTTGCATTTCTCCAATAATCAGTGATGTTGAGCTTTTCATATATGCTTGTTGGCGGCATGTATGTCTTCCTTTGTAAAATGTCTCTTCATGTCCTTTGTTCACTTTTTAATGGGGTGATTTGTTTTTTCTTGTAAATTTGTTTAAGTTCTTTTGAACTTTCTGTTTGTTTCTGCACAAAGAGGGCAGAAACTCTTTAATTAAATCCCATTTGTCAATTTTTGCTTTTGCTGCAATTGCTTTTTGTGTCTTTGTCATGAAATCTTTGCATTCCTAAGTCCAGAATGGTATTGCCTAGGTTGTCTTCCAGTGTTTTTATAATTGTGGGTTTTACATTTACGTCTTTCATCCATCTTGAGTTAATTTTTGTATCTGGTGTAAGGAAAGGATCCAGTTTCAATCTTCTTCATATGGCTAGCTAGTTATCCCAGCGCCCTTTGTTGAATAGAGTGTCCTTTTCCCATTGCTTGTTTTTGTTGGTTTGTTGAAAATCAGACAGTTGTAGGTGTGCAGCCTTGTGTGTGGGCTCTACTCTGTTCCATTCGTCTATATGTCTGTTTTTGTACCATAATGGGCTTTTCCTTCTTAAGTTACATGATAAGCAACTTGCCACCTGGCAACATTTGGAGATGATAATATTTGTATAAACATAAATGTAAAATTTTTAAAATGAGAATTTCACACTACTGAAGAAAATAATATTAAAGAGATTCATCAGGGAAATAATTTGTCTATTTCATGATTTCTTTCAAAATGTCTAACATCGCTTTTTTTTTTATTCTAGTAACAGAATCCTATGTTTATTTTGGGGATAGTTCCTCCCTTACTTGATGTGGTCAAGTGAGGCCTTCAGCATAAGAAACACAGTGGTAGAATTATGAGCCAGGTCAGCCAGTATCTGCCAGCCCCTTGGGCATGGTTTTTGGTTGAGAAAAGGGCATATGACACAAACTGGGACAGTCAGATTTGTTTTACCAAATTGAAAGGACACAGAAAGATGACATTTTCTTTTAAAGATTATTAAGAGTAAAGATACATTTTAGCCTAAATCTTCTGGTGTTTATTTGTTCCACCATGTAGAAACATCCCTTGAGAACGGAGTCTGCCCATAAGAGCATGGAGCCAAAACACAGACAGGCCTATTCCTGAAAATATTTTTGAGTGCTTTTCTCAAGCCTTACCTAAAGCTACTTATAGCTTGACCTTCTCAGTGAGACTCTGAACACTTTGCATTTGATTCCTGTCCCTTTCACTGAAACATAAGAGAATAACATGCGAAAGCATACATATATAGCTATTTCCTTGATCTATGTTCCCTTTTGATTTCTGGCCAACATTGTTTATAGCAGTTGCAATGGACTGAATGTTTATATGTCCTCAAAATTTATATGTTGAAATCCTAACCCTCAAGGTTATTAAGATGTGGGGCCTCTGAGAGGTGATTAGGTCCTGAAGGTGCAGTTCTTATAAATGACATTATTGCTCTGATTATAGAGACCCCAGAGAGACCCTGTGCCCCTTCATCCATGTGAGAACAGAGTGAGAAGACGGCCATCTGTGAGGAATTGGGTCCTCATCAGACCCAATCTGCCTGAGCCGTGACCTTACACCAAATCTACCTGAGCCGTGACCTTACACTTTCCAGCCTCCAGAACTGTGAGAAATAAACTTCTGTTTTTTTGTAAGTCACTCAGTCTGTGGGGTTATACTATAGTGGGCTAGCCTGAAGTAAAACAGCAGTCCATGATAAATACCACATATAAATTAGGAAAAAGGGGCTGACAATGCTTAAAACATCTTGCTAAATACACAACCACCTTAAGCTTTTTAGGAAGTCACAACTATGAGAAAAGTCACTTCTAGCATGGGTTTCAGTAAGGTGATTGTGCTTTGTGACAATGGAATCTTTGATAAAACAGAATGAAAAAAAAAAAAAACCCAAATTTTTCTACAGATATTCTCCTTTGATTGCTTGTGTATCAGAAAAACACTAATTGGTCTTTTTGGGAATACAATTAAGAAATTAAAATGTATACACGCCAAATCAGTAAAATCTAAAAGAGCAGAATTGAAGAATTTTGCCATTAATCTGCATTTAGCCCTATTTGTCATCCAAAAGAGTAATGACCACATTTTATCAATGTCAAGTTTTAATGCCTTACTTTTATGGCAGGTGCTCTATTTTCTTTCACCTGGTACACTTTGAATTTCACAATTAGAGAACAGTGTTTATTAAGTTTTAATTAAGTTTGATTAATATGTATGAATATTTTCCTCCTGTTATTGGAAGAAATTTTTGGAATTTGTTTCAGTAGATGATGTGCCAGTCTAATATAAAAATCAGACTTCTAGTTTTGAAATTTTGGCACATTTTGCTTTGTGAAATATTCCAGTGAATCAAATAATTTCATGTGGTATATAAGCTTAATGGCATTGGAAATTGCAGGGCCTTGGCTTGTTTTAAATCAGAATTAGAGATGTGCCAACCTGTCACAACTCCTATGCACAAAGTACACTATAGTTCTTCACACCCTTTTGAGTTCATATCAATCATTTGAAAATAACATTTTTCCCTCAGAATGAGCTGTCACTATCAATTTGAATAGTGGATGTTGCGCTGGAATTTATCCAAATTTTCAGCAAGCAATTTGGTTCATTATATCACAAACCAAATGACTCACAAAACCGTATTTTTTGTACTGTTTCAAAGCAAATACAGTAATATCTCTGCACAGATTTCAGTAATAATTATGATATTTCAATGCAAATATCTATTTATATTTCTATTTTCTCCTGTTTCATTAGTATTTCTGATTCACTTTGTAATACTCAATTAAAAGCCATTTTTCTCAGTTGCAAATGTGTTTGATTCTGTGGTACTCTAGTCCTGGTTATATGTGATTACCAAAATGCAAACAAATTTTTGTGATATCCTGCTTCTGTTCCTGTTAGAAAACTGTAAAACACTAAATATTATTCAATAAAGATCATGCTCATGGTAAAATAATACTTGTGAAACATACATCTGAATAAAAAATCCTCATTTTAGCACAGTTACCATACTTGGCATTTCATGAAAGTCCTGTGATTTTAGGATGCTACTTGTACTGATATGTCACTAACTGTGACACAATCTTTTTCATGGGACTCACAATGTAAACTCAGCTTCATTTTTTCCTAGGGGAAAACATCTACTGCCCTTCTCTCCTTGGGTTTTTGTTTCATTTTATTTCAAAATAAATACATGGGCTTTTGTATTTCAGGATATAAATTATTTACTTTTTCAACCACAGAGATTTCCATTTGTATAAGCTATCAATTCCAATTAAGTTTGTATTATTAACTCAAATAAGCTTTATAAACTTTAATGTAAGACATATTCATAGAGGATTATTGCAATGAAATCAAATAAACTTTACAGAAAACATATTTCACTATTTTCAGCAAAATTAATACCTCAGAAGATATTGTTGATGTAGAAGATATGAAGCCCAGATTGGGGCATTCAATTTTGATTCCTAGGTTTCAAATTACTTTGCCACTTTGAGTTTACTCTATGTTATATATTAGATAACATGAGGCTAAAACACTAAACTACCTATATCACTAGGAAGTTGTAAAAGTAACACAAAGTAACAGGTGTAAAAGGAATTTGAGGCATTGGAAGTGTCACACTGCAGGAAGTATAGAGACATCACCTGTTACAATGATGCTAGAAAATCCAACTTAATTTTACCTACATTTTAAAATGATGTCTGAAAACACCTTTTGCAGCACATTTACTTCCTTCTATCTTTTAACAAAACCTAAAACCTCAGAATTTATTTGTTGGTTCTCCTAGCTAACCAATCAATTCTTGGTAGTCATTCTTCTACCCTTTCTATTTTGCCCTAGGAATTCTGCATTCTCATACTGAACAAAATTTTTGGTCTTGAACATTTGCAATTATTTCTTTGATCCTGTGTTCTTCTCTGGTGATAACTTCTCTTTCAGTTATTGACAGTGTGCTTCCCACTCCCCTAATTCGTAAACATGGTGTTATGGATCATCATGTTATTAATTCACTTTCATTTGCAAATTATTGATCTGACACTACCATTAAAATTACTTCATCAGATGTAATGGCACTTTAGCATGACTTTCTATTTTCATTACCTCTATTTATGCCCAGTATTACATCAGTATCTTGTTCATTTTCTTTGTAATTAGATGTGTTTTGCCATATATGTCAATGACTACTGATTTCCTATTGATTTTTTATTTTTCTTCTAACAGTTTCCATTTCTTGGGCATCTGTAATGCTAGTGTTAGTCAGTTTTGTTGTAAGTGTTAGAAAGAGAACTTACAGAACCAGGAAGCTGATTAGAAAAAGATTATAAGGGCATGATCATGGAAGGCGATTAGCTCTTCTATGATAGGTGACGTTAAAATTATTATTTTTAATTCCCAAATTTCAATGAATTTTATGTATATTAGGTTTCACTCACTTACATGGGCAAATAACACTTTGATCACATCACCCTGAACTATTCTTTGATTCAAAGACTTTAAATTCTAACACTCATAGTCATCCCCAACAGCCTAATTACTGCAATATCTGTATCCAATATTTGTATAAAATACTCCCATTCCTTCAATCTTAACTTCAGCATTTAAACCATCTCATATTTTTTCAGAACTTAAGCAGCAAAATGAATGTTCTGTCCTTCCGTTGACTGTATGGTGGATCATTTAAAAAATACATTCTATTCTCTTTTTATTGTTGTTACTATTATTATTATTGCCGTATTAGTGGGTGTGAAGTGGTATCTTACTGAGATTTTGATTTGTATTTCCCCAGTGACTAATGACGTTGAGAACATTTTAGCCATTTGTACATCTCTTTGGAGAAACAGCTATCCAAGGTTTTATTTCCATTTAAAAAATTTGGTTATTTGCCTTTCGTTGTCAAGTTGTAAGAGTTCTTATATATTCTGGATAGTAGATTTTTATGAGATCTTTGATTTGCAAATATTTTCTTCGTTTCTGAAGTTGATGAAAATGTGCTGAAATTGGAATCCTCAAACACTACTGGCGAAAATGTAAAATACAGCTGCTATGGAAAATAGTTTGTTGGTGTCTCAAAAAGTTGAACATAAAATTATTATTATGAGCCAGTGATTTCACTCTTAGGTATATACTCAAAAGAATTAAAAACAAGCATGCAAACAAATACTTGTGCATGAATGTTCATTGCAGCACTATTCACAGTAGCCACAATGTGGAAACACAACAAGTGTTCATCGGAAGATAATAAACAAATGAAATGGAGTAGAGTCATACCAATATTATTCAGTCATTACAAATGAATAAAGTACTTATGTATGCTGTAACCTATGGGAACCTCAAAAGCATTATCTAAGTGAAAGAAGCCAGACACAATAATCATATATTCTATAATTCCATTTATGTGCAGCTCCTAGAATAGATAAGTACATGAGACTGAAAGCAGACTAGTGGTTATTGGGGCTTGGAGAAGGGGGATGGGATTGACTGCCTAATGAATATGGGATTTCTTTTAGAATGATGTAAACACCTTAGAACTAAATAGGGGAGATGGTTGCGCAACATTGTAAATGGACTTAATACCACTGAATTGTACACTTTAAAAAGGTTAATGGTTAAATTGATGTTATATGAATTTTATCTCAATTTAAAAAATTAAATATTATAAAATTTAGTAAAATGTCTTAAAATTCTTTCCTTCTAACTACAGTACTATCTTTGGGTATCCAGTGAGATCTGCTTGTGCTTCCACTCTTCACTGATGATATTTTTTTCATCGTATGTAGGACTTTCATTTCTTTAGCCACCTTTCGTACCATTTCTCTGTTTCCAGCAAGAAATGTCTCTTTCTTTTCCAAAGTTACAGTTTCTACATATGTTGGCTTCGTAACCCCTTCCATGTCCTGCTTCATCAATTAAACCTACTCTTTCTCTTTTCTGTATACCTGCCATCCATATTTTGTCCTTTCTTCTGGATCTACACATTTAACTTGATTGATTTAATATTGGTACCTTCCTTTACCTTCATTCCATATGAAAACATCTACCCTTCTTTCTTTAAATCTTAACAGCACTCATTCTGAATGAGGGAGATGAAATACAGCTAAGGCACTAGGATTGTCTATTGTATTCGTGAAAGAGTCAGTAAAATATAGCCCGTGGGCCAAATATGGCCCAACATCTACTTTGTAATTAACATTTTTGGGAACAAGGCACACTGATTAACTTATATATTGTCTGTAGTTACTCATATTACAATGGCAGAGTTGAGTAGTGGACACAGAGACAATATTACCCACAAAACCTAAAATATTTACTATTTGGCCCATATAGGAAAAATAATTCAGGTCCCTGTATTGAAATATCAATAGATTTCAGAATTCTATATTAGAGTAACAATAGGTATTTTAAGAGAGAAATCTCCAAATCTCTGGATTTACATGATAGAAATTTATTCTCACCTAAATTCTATGAAATAGCAATATGGATTCAGGAAACAAGCTTGCAGATGCCTTCCAAAAGTGCCTGGACTTTAACTGGCATGTGGTCAAAAAAAAGTGAATAATTACATTGAACTTTTTCTATTTTTCTTTCTTCTTTAATAGAATATACCTGTAAGTATTATATATTGCTTCCACCAATGCCACCTTCTTTTTATACTTCTACTACTGCTCAATCATGCCTCTTCAGAGGTGCAGGGTACCCGTAACTTCTTGGAAGTTTTCTCTCCTTAGAGACCTTTCCTCCCAGTTCCAGAGATACCTGCAGCAGCCTTTGAAAATCCTCCTGGAGATCTGGATCTTAGCTCTGGATCTTAGCTCCGGATCTTCTTAGCTCTGGAGGTGGCATCTTCAAACTGTTTGGATTCAGACAAGATCAATTCCTGGTGTTTCCTGGATCTGGCTAAAATGACAACAGTGACATAATGCCAAGTTCTGCTGAAAGATAAATGGAGTAGACTAAGAGTCTCCTATCTCAATACAGAGTTGGTTTGGGGGCTTGGACTAGGCAGGTCTTGCAGTAAGAGAATGAATATGGTCAGTGCTTCTAGAGATGGGAGAACACAACACTTCAGACAAATTTCCATTCTCCTGAGAAAAATGGCTTTCCTTGTGTGTCTGTTATTTATTTATTTATTTATTTATTTATTTATTTATTTAGAGATGGGAGTTTCACTCTTGTTCCCCAGGCTGGAGTACAATGGCACGATCTTGGCTCACTGTAACCTCTGCCTCCAGGGTTCAAGCGATTCTCCTGCCTCAGCCCCCCAAGTAGCTGAAATTACATGCATGTGCCACCACGCTCGGCTAATTTTGTATTTTTAGTAGAGACGGGGTTTCTCCATGTTGGTCAGGCTGGTCTCAAACTCCCAACCTCAGGTAATCCGCCTGCCTTGGCCTCCTAAAGTGCTGGCATTGCAGGCATGAGCCACCGCGCCCGGCCCCCTGTGTGTCTGTTTTATACAACACACTCCTTAAACCCTTTGACTCTAGCTTGGAGCAAGAACCAATTATAATGTACCATATATCAAAGGACAAAACATAATTAATTCATCAACTGATCAACAATATGAGTGTTTTCCTCTTCCCAATCCTCAGTATTCTACGTTTCTCTGGTATTTCAAAATACGATATTTTAACTGTTATTAAATATCTCTTTCTTTTTGAAATCTGTGTTCTTCTTTAAAGCCCCTTGTTTTCCTCATACATATCCAAGATTATTCCACCCTTATCTCTCCTACTAAATCTGTATCCTAGCACCAACTAGACATTGTCCTCACAGTTAATTATGACCAGATTCTGTACTGTTTTAATATCTTGTTTGTCAAAAGTTGTCTGCAGTTTCCCATTTCCCACATTCAAAGATCTCCATTATTTTATCATTTGCATTTCTATGTACTCAGTACTAATGTTTTTTCAATAATTAAATGTAACATACAGAATAACATGTACATAAAGTATTTAAGTGCAATGTAGAAATAAAGTGAGCAATTGTGTAAACAATATTCTAATTCCTGTGATCAGAAATTAGAGCCCTGTAGATCTCTAAATTATTATTTCTTTTAATTATAAGGCCTGCCCACCGCTTTCAGATAAATACTTTCCTGACTGATTTTCTTTTGTTCTGATTTTCTTCATAGATTTTATCACCTAAGTTTTCATCCCTAAACTATAATTTCGTTTTGCATATTTTGAATTTATATTAATGTAATCATACTTTTCAAGTTCATTTTGGCTAGCTTATTTCCTGCAGCATTACATTTTAAAATGCATCCATGTTCCTGCACACTGCCACCATTTGCCTTTTATTGCAGTATAAAGTCTAATTGAACATGCACTTATTTAATCAGCTATAATATTTGTGAGGGATATTCAAGTTAGTTCTAGTTTTGGCAATAATAATCTACAGCTTATGAGCATTCTAGTATGCACATTATGGTGTTCATAGGGGAAGTTTTATAAACAGCAGAAAGAAAAATTGTGGCATAATAGGACATGTGTTATTTTAAATGTTATTAGATGATGTCAAAGGTTTTCGAAACTGAATTTACCAGTTGATATCTCAATTAGCAATGAATTAGAGTTCCCGTGTCTCTGTATCTTTCTTGTAATTGCTTTTATGTACAAAAGCTTTCCCGATTTTACATTTTTTCACATGGATAATGGCACAATTAATTAAAAACTATATTTTCATCATTCTTTTCTTTAATAACTTCTAATAGCTTTTAAAGTGTTTCGTGATTATCTTTCCCATATCTGGTTGCATGTACTTTAAAGATGTCATATATTTTGATGTAATTATAACTGGTAGCTTTTAAAACTTCATTTTCTAATTAGTAGATTATCTGCATAAATAAAATATCTATTTTTACATAATTTTCATATATAGCAGCTATATCAAAAAAATCTGAATGATTGTAATATTTATCTGGAGATTACTTTTCAGATGTTTTTCATCTATCATCTCGCTTTTGTAAACACTTGCAGTTTGTTTTTACCTCTCCAATTATTCCAAGTTTTTTACTTTGTTTTCTTATATTTACTTATATGCATTTTTAAATTAACATGTCAAAATTAAATATATTTACAGTGTACATTGTGTTTTGTTATATGTATACATGTGAATAATTAAATCAAGCTAGTAACATCTATCACTTGAAATACTTTTCATTTGTTTGTGAACATTTAAGGTATCTGTTGGCATTTTTCAAGAATACAGTACATTATTAACTGTAGTCACCACACTCTACAGTAGATCTTCAGAACTTATTTGTCTTGTTTAACTGAAACTTTGCACCCTTTGAGCAACATCTCCTCATTCCCCTGGACCTTACCACCACAGCTGCTGTCCACTGCCATTCTACTTTTTGCTTCTATGAGCGACTATTTTAGAGTCCACCTGTAAGTGAGATCGTGCTGTTTGTCTTTCTATGGTTGGCTTATTTCACTTAGCATGCCATATTGCATATTTATTGATGTTTTTGCAGATGACAAGATTTTTCTTTTTTTTAAGTCTGAATGGTACTACATTCATTTTATTTTTTTCCATTGATTATACACCCAGAAATAGGATTGCCGAATTATCTTTCTATATTTTAAAAATTTGAGGAACCACTATATTGTTTTCCAAAATGATGGTTCCAATTTAAATTTCTACCAAGTGCATACTAGGATTTCCTTATATCCACATCCTCACCAGCAGTTATTGTTTGCCTTTTTGATAACAGCCATTCTAATAGTCATGAGGTTTGATTTTTAATAGTTCATTGTGGTTTGATTTTGCATTTCCCTTATGATTAATGATGTTGCATATATTTTCACATATCCATTGGCCATTTGGAGTCTTTTCTTAAGACATGCCTGTTTAGGTCTTTCGCCCCTTTTTATTTGGATTTTTATCATTATTTTGCTATTGAGTTGAGTTTATTATATATTTTGGATATTGACTCTTTACCAAATGTATGGTTCACAAATACTGTCTCCCATTCTGTAAGTTATCTCTTTGTTTATTGTTTCCTTTGCAATGCAAAGCTTCCTAGTTTGATGCCATCTTATGCTTGATGTCACTTTTGTTGTTGTGCTTTTTGGGTGATAACAAAAAAAATTATTACCAATACCAATGTCAAGAAACTTCTTTCATGGTTCTTTCTAGCAGTTTTATAGCTCAGTCTTATATATATATGTCTTTAATTCATTTCAGACTGATTTTTGTATATGGCATGTGATAAAGGCCCAATTATGTTCTTTTGCATGTGAATACCCAGTTTTCTCCAACACCATGTATAAAATAGATTGTCCTCGTTCCCATAATGTTTCCAGCACCTTTGTCAAAATTTGATTTACTGTAAATATGTGAATTTATTTTTGGTATCTCTGCTAGTTTCCCCGCCATTGGTCTATATAACTGTTCTTATGCCAGTATTATGATGTTTTGATTACTACGACTTTGCAGTGTATTTTGAAATCAGGTAATGTGATGCCTCTAGCTTTGTTCTTTCGTTCAAGATTTCTTTGGCTATTTGGATCTTTTGTTGTTCCAATTAATTTTAGAATTTTTTTCTATTTATGTGAAAAATGTCATTGGTGTTTTGATATAGATTGCATCAAATTTGTGTATAAAATTGAGTAGTACAGGCGGTTTAACATTATGTAGCCTTCCAATCCATGAACATGGGATATACCTTTATCTGTTTGTGTCTTGTTTAATTTCTGTTGTTAATATTTTGCAGATAAGTTTATTAGAGATATTGGCCTATAATTTTATTTGCTTGCAGTGTCTTTGTCTGGCTTTGGCATAAGGCTAGCGCTGGCCTCATAAAATGTATTTAGAAGTGTACTCATCTCTTTAATTTGTTCACATTTTCTATTTCTTCATGGTAATCTTGATATGTTGTATGTCTTCAGAAATTTGTTCATTTCTTCTAAATTATTCTATTTGTTGAAATATAATTATTCATAGTGCTCTTTTATACCTTTTTGTTTCTTTGGTGTCAGCTGTAATATCTCCTCTTTCATTTATGATTTTTGTCTTCTCTTTTTTTCTTAGTTGGTCTACCTAAAGGTTTGTCAATTTTATTTAAAAAAACAACTGTTTTGTGGATAATTTCTATTAATTTTTGAGACTCTTCTTAATTTTATTTCTGCTCTGACCTTTATAATTCCCTTCCTTCTTCTGAATTTTGTCTCAGTTTGTGATTCTTTTCCTAATTTCTTCTGGTGTAATGTTAGGTTGTTTATTGAAGATCTTTCTTCTTAATGTTTGAGTTTATCACTATAATTTCTTTTACATTTTGCTTTGATTTCTTCTTTAACCTTTTGATAGTTCAGGAGTGTTTGTTTAATTTCCACATATTTGTGAATTTTCCAATTTTTCTCCTGTTATTAATTCCTAGTTTTATACCATCATGGTCAGAAAAAAAAATACTTGTTATAATTGCAATCTTCTTGAATTTGTTAAGATTTGTTTTGTTGCCTAACATATCGTCTATCCTAAAGGATGTTCCTTGTGTAATGGGAAAGAAGGCATATTCTAGTATTCTTGCATAAAATGTTTTGTATGTATCTGTTAGGTCCATTTCATCTATAGTATTGCTTATATCCACTGTTTCATTATTAATATTCTGTCTGGATTTCCTATGTATTATTGGAAGTTTGGTACTGAAGTCTCTTTCTATTATTGTAGTGCTGGTTGTTTCTTCCCTCAGTTCTGTCAATATTTGCATTATACGTTTAAGTGCTCTAACATTGGGTGCACATATACTTACAATTGTTACATCTTCTTGATGATTGACTCCTTTATTATATAATGACCATCTTAGTGTCTTGTGATAATTTTGACGTGAAGTGTATTTTGTCTGATATAAATATAGCCACATCTCCTCTCATTTTCATGAAATTTTTTAATCCCTTCACTTTCTGCTTATGTGTGTTCTTGAATCTAAAGTGAGGGTCTTATAGGCAGATTATAGATGAATCGTTAAAAATCAATTCATTCACTATATGTCTTTTGGTTGAATAATTTAATCTAATATATTTGAAGAACTGATGAAGAGGTAAGGACTTATTATTGCCATTTTTTTAGTTTCTGATTATTTTGTGTTTTCTTTTTTCTTTCTTCTCTCTTTTTTGATTTGATGAGTTTTTGTAGTGGTAAGATTTGATTTATTTCTCTTTGTCTTTAGTGTACCTAGTATAGGTTTTTGTTGTTGTTGTTGTTACCATGAGGCTTAGAAAAAAACATATTATAGTTATAATACATTATTTTAAGCTGAGGATAAGTTAATTTTGACCATATACAAAAGATTTACATTTTAACTTCTCTCCCAACATTTAATGTTATTGTTATCTCAATATAAATTCTTCTTGTGCATCTATTAAATTATTATAGCTATAGTTATTCTTAGTTTTTTCATCTTTTAAGTTTTATGTTAAAGTGATTTAAGAACGATTTTTATAGTATTAGAGTATTCTGAGTTTAAACGTATTCTTATCTTTACAGTGAGTTTTATATATTTACATGTTTTCATATTAGCAACTAGTATTTTTTCATCTCCACTTAAAGAACTTTCTTTAGCATTTCTTTTAAGGCAAATCTAGTGGTAATTAACTCCTGCCCTCAGCTGTTGTTTGTTGAGGAAAGTACCTTATTTTCATTTCTGAAGGACATCCTTGCTTGACGTTCTGTTCTTGGCGGGCAGTTTTTTTTTTCCTTCAGCATTTTGAGTAGATCATTCCATACTCTCCTAGCCTTCAATGTTTCTGCTGAAAGGTCAGCTAATAGTGTCATAAAGATTCCTTTGCATGTGATGAGTTGTTTTTTCTTGTTGCTTTCAAAAGTCTCTCTTTTTCCTTGGCTTTTAAGAATTTGATTATAATATCAGTATATATCTGACATATATATGTTATATATATAATATCAGATATATATTATATATGATATATATAATATCAGATTATAATCTCAATAAAGATCTATTTATATTAACTTATTTAGGGTTATTTTGACTTTCTGGATCTGATATTCATTTTTCTCTCCAGATTTGTGAAGTTTTCTCTCATTATTTCTTTAAATAAGCTTCCTGTTATTTTATTTTTCTGATTATTTTTTGACTCTCATAATGCATATGTTTGGTCACTTGATGGTGCCCCATACTTCCTATAGGCCTCTTTCATTTGTTTTTATTTCTTTTTGTTGTTATTTTGTCCCTCTTACTAGGTAACATCAAATGATCTGTTTCTGAGCTCACGGATTCTCTCTCTTCTGATTGACTAAACCTGCTGTTGAAGATTTCTATGAAATTTTTCAGTTCAGTCATTGTGCCATTTTGCTCAAATATTTCTGTTTGATTCTTTTTTATGATTTTTTTTTGCTGATTTTCTAATTTTGTTCACATATCGTTTTCCTGAGTTTGTTTAGTGGTCTATTTGTGTTCTCTTGTAGCACTTGAGCTTCTTTAAGATGATTATTTTGAATTCATTGTCAGAAATATTATAAATATCCATTTCTTTTCGGTTCAGCTTCTGATTCTTTATTTTATTCCCTTGGCAGTGTTACGTTACCTGATTATTCATGGTCCTCATTACCATGCGTTGGTGTCCATGCATTTGAAGAATTAAGCACCTATTACAATCTTTATAGACTGGCTATGGCAGGGAAAGCCCTTTACCAATCAGCTGGTCTAGAGATTCTGGGCAGGTTTTCTAATGGGATCCTCAGACGGGCCTGCTGCCCAAATCACTGGGTAGGCTTGGTGCCTGGGTGAGAAGGTGGGGTGATTCTGGTGCCTGGGTCCAAAGGGACCAGCATAGATCCTGGGCCCTGGATCTACAGTTATAGATCTGAAGCTTGGGTCCACCATAGTGATACTGCAGCTAGGATCTTCTCAGGTGGGCATGGATCCTCAGGTGTCTAGTCTGGCACTCTTATCTACTGAGGTATTCCTGTGTATTGGGTCCATGGATGCAGGCCTGGAGCCTATGTCTATAGGAGCAGCCGGAAGCATGGGTTGATAGGGGCTGGACTGGTACCAGGATGGACCTGGAGTTTGAGATATGGGAGAAAGTCTAAAGCCAGGGTGTACAGGTAAAGTTCTGGAGTCTGAGTTTAGTGGGGAAAGCCTAGAGTCTGGGGCTGTGGGGACCAACCTGGTGCCAGAATGGGCCTGAATCCTGAGACTATGAGGCTGACATGAAGGCTGAACTGTGAGGGCTGGCTTCACATTGGGACAGACCTAAAAGCTGGATAATCAGATTCTGGCCTGGAGCCTGAAGCTGTGGGGCTGGTCTGATATTGGGGTAGGCCTGGAGGTTCAGTCCATAGATGCCAGACTGGAACTTGGGGCAGGAGGGGTTGGTCTGCTTGAGTTTCACTGGGGTGGCCTAGTGCTGGGATTCACAGCAAACTTGGGTGCTCACTTCACACTCTTCCCTCCATGCAAGGAAGGAAGCAGTTCTCGACTGTCTTTCTATTTATTTAGGGTAAGTGGATTATTAGGTTATATATTTTATAGTTTTGCATGTTTCAATGTATTTTATCATCTACATATATTCTATAATACATGAAATTTTCTAGGTCTCTTAGTCTTACTTATTTTTTTTACAGGAATGTTCACTGTCATTAAAGTCATTTTTCCTTAATCATTCCAGGAAAAATACGGTGAAAATTCTCAATCCATTTAAAAAATTAGTGCTGAAAATAAGATGCTATCAGGAAACTGGCTATTTACGCCTGTTGTGCAATCTACAACTTCTTATATAGATTCACCTACAACGTTAATATTTTCACTGGAATCTGCATGCAGATGCATAGTAGCAGTTTTTCTATTTTAATATGAAATTTTGGATTAAAGTAATTGTAGTTATTACAGCCTATATTTGGGTATGTTCATATCGAGTTTAAAGATCTAGTCCTTTAAAATAAAGATGTATTAATACAAACATTAGGGAACATAACCAGAGACACACAGACAGAGAGAATAAAATTCTTCATAGTAAATTTGTTAATTAAAATAGAAAATATTAAAAGGTACTGTTAAAAAATTATTACCCCAATGAAAGCACCAAGTCCTGAGGACTTACAGTTGAACACTATCAAAACATCAAAGAAAAGATTTCCTTGGGGCTGTTGAATCAATTAATATTATTGATTCAATCAAAAAATGTTCTATTGAATCAATAAAATTATTCACAAATTATTTTAATAAAATCATCATTTTACAAATATTCAAAACTGAAGCAAATTTTATTTTACCTTTATTACCAAATCATCAAATAAATCCCTCAAAAGTTATAAAGAGAAAACATGAAGTAGGGAGAATGAATTTTCCTGGGGCTTACAAAATTTCTCACAAAAGATTTACTAAAATTTTGTAATTTGAGCCAAAAAGAGTGATCCTGGGATGAGCGCACATATAGAGCCAAGAAACAAGAGATTCCTGACTTTGATGCCTTTAAAATTTTGATTGAATATGGCACATCAAACTCATTCACAAATATCTAAAATTCAAACACTTTCTCAATTTTTTGTTAGCCAGAGTTACATAATCAAGAGTTAGGATATTGAAAATCTAACAAATTTTATTTTATATTTTTATCACATTACATTTTTAGTGAGTTGTTTATTTTTCAAATAGCTATTAAACAGCTATTCTTTACTAGGGACTACTCTAAGCTTTGGAAATGGAACAATAGCTGAACCAGGTAAAGTCTTACATTTCAGTAACTTACATTCTAGTAGTGGAAATATATAATAAATGAATGATAAAATAAATATATAGTGTGTCAGATAATTTTTAAAAACACTGAAGATTTTAAGAACTAGTGCATTGGGGACAGAGTGTGCTGGAGAATTAAGGAAGGCTTTCCTAATACTGGGACAGATAGCCAGGACGTATGCAATGATCGTTTAATGGAAAAAATTTTCAGACAAAATTATGTTTAAAGATGCTGAGGTAAAGCTGTACTTAGCCTAATTGGAGAAGGGCAAAAGGGTTAGGTAATTGAATCAGGTAAAAATGCGAGAATGACAGAAAACGGAGTCCGAAAAGTAACGTAAGAACAGCAGCTTTTGGCTTTTGAAAGGTATATAAGTTATGGCAGAAATATTCATTTTATTTTATTGAAACAAATCCATTAGAAATTTTAGATTAAAGGAATTATCTTCATTACTTCTAAACTACTCACTCTAGTTTTATATTAAGGAAAGATTTCCTGGGATGAAGGAAGTGGTGCTGATAATTGTGGAAATAGGATGTATTAGTTTGTTTTCACGCTGCTGATAAAGACATATGTGAAAGTGGGAACAAAAAGAGGTTTAATTGGACTTACAGTTCCACATGGCTGGGGAGGCCTCAGAATCATGATGGGAGGCAAAAGGCACTTTTTACATGGCAGCAGCAAGGGAAAAATGAAGAGGAACTAAACGTGGAAACCCCTGATAAACCCATCAGATCTCATGAGGCTTATTCACTATCATGAGAATTCCCCGGGAAAGACTGACTCCCATGATTCAAATACCTCCCGCTGCGTCCCTCCCACAACATGTGGGAATTCTGGGAGATACAATTCAAGCTGAGATTTGGGTGGGACACATCCAAACCATATCATAGGACATCATTTAAAAGACTATTGCAGGTATTCAGTTGAGAGCTAGCATTGATGGATGGTAACAGTGCACATACTGGTTAATAGTTAGATTCTGAATCTATTTATGAGAATGAAGCCACTGTACTTGATAATGTATTGTATATGGGGTCTATTGGAAGAGAACAAAGATGACTCTAAGGTTCTGTGTTGCAACTGATGAGTAGAAGGAATATCATTAACTGAGACCTGAAAACGTGCAAGAGAAAAACTACTTTTTTCTACTACAAACTCATAGATGACTATCAGAAATCTAAATTGAGATGCTGAGTGGACAGCTGTATTTATAATTCTGAGATCCATGAAAGATTTTATAAACACACACACACACACACATGCACACACACAAATGCACAGAAAGAGAGAGAAAAAATTATCTAATGAGAAGTTTATATTCTGGATAACTTAACTCTGACTTGAGAATTTAAGAAAAACTTTGAGCAACAGAAAGATGAGGCTAAAAAGAAAATGAAACAAAAGTAAAATCAACATATTTGACTATTGGACAATCATCACATATGTTCCACCCTACTTTTGGAATGCGTATGCTTCCTCTAACCCTATCCAAATGGATATTTATCATTTTTTAAAGAAATTGAGTATCTTCAGCAATGACTGTGTATACTTCTGATGTGAGATCTCTTTTAAAAATAGAGCACTTAAAACCAGAACACACTTCAACATTAGCATTTTTTTCTGTTCTCGCGTGAATGATTTTTTTAGACACCAAATTGTTTGTTGGATGCCATTATACACCAAAATTTTGGAAGACTTGATCCATTCTATTAAAAACTTTAGGCCATTCACCTATTTTGTATTTGACAGTGACCTTCCTGCTGTCCCTCCATCCTTAGACAGGAACTTTGATGATCAGCTTTTTCTGATGTTTAAATAGTCCCGAAATTCATTGGTGACATATTTTAATATGTATCTTTTACATTTATTGTCTTGGGCATGTGGTTAAGATTGCTATTTTAATGATTAGAATTTTCTTCATTGCTGTCTTTGTTGGTGCTGCTATAGCACGATACCACAGTCTGGGTAATTCATAAAGAAAAGAAATTTATTTCTCACCATTTTAGAGGCTGGGAAGTTCAGGATCAACTTGCCAGCAGGTTTGTTTTCTAATGAGGATCCAATCTCTACTTCCAAGATGGCACCTTCATCCAGAATGAAGGTGGAGGAACACTGTTCTCACATGGCAGAAGGTAAAATGGCCAAAAGGGATAATCTCCCTCCGTCAAGTCCTTTAATTAGGTGACCTAATCCCATTCGTGATGGAGGTGCCCTCATGGTTCAATCACTTCAGAATGCCACATCTCTCAATGCTGTTGCATTGGCGATTAAGTGTCAACATGAATTTTGCAAGGGACAAAAACATTCAAACCATAGAAATTGCTTGGAAATTACATATTTATGTATGACCAAGAAATAGAAAAATATAGAGTCAAGGAGTTTAACACAGGGTAGTCATAGCAATATACAGTTAATTGCTCTTTCTGAATAGGGTCATTAGAGTATATTCATTCTCACATGCTGTTCTTGTAATGTAGTGTTGATACTCTTACTGTTGACTGGAAGAGTCCATTCCTCTTGAACTTCATGAAATTATTGTGTCTGCTTCTCTCATAGCAGATGCCAAGAGTAAAACTATTTGTCTTCTAAATCCAAGTATAAAAACGTTATGAACTTCTCCTTTGTTCTTTTGGGGATGCTTTCTCTGGAATGCAGCCATCATACTGTGAGGGAGACATGTACCTACATGAAGAGGTCCTATGTAGCCATTCCAACTAGCAGACCTAGCTGAGGTCTCAGCCTACAGCCTGTATCCACCAACAGGTACATGAGAGAGCAAGCCTTCATGTTGTAACAGCCTCCCCCTGTTTAGTTTTATAAAAGAAATCATAATAATCATATATTTTGACTTATCACTGGATATTATCATAATGAGAATAACTACTGACTGCTAATTTAATGTTAAAAATCCATACATTTATTGGATTGGTAGCAGAAAAGAACCAGCGAAGATTTTAAACCCTTTTCTAGCAAAAAAAAAAAAAGAATTATTTAATAATATTTAAAATTGGTTATCCAAATATATATATATAACCATTTTTATTTAGAATGACACATTTATACCAAAGGAATTCTCCATTTTTTCAACCTTCAGCACTATTGCTTTTTAAAATACACACCTCTGTTACTCAATATAAATTAAAATAATATTTAAAAAATTATGAACTGTGTTAACTTGAACAGTTTATTTATTATGGAAAGTATAATTTGCAATAAGTCGAAGAAGATTTGGGGTCCTCAAAGTCCTAGTTTTTTTAGATAAATACAAATTTCCCAGCTATCAATTGTGATCTCCAATTACAGTCATCAAATAATACTTTAAATACCCATATTCTAGCACTAAATTGTTTCCAGTTTTGTTCATAAAACTGGTGCCTTCCTACATGAAACCATTATACCTCTTTTTTTAGGCAAAAGATGCTTATAGTATGATTTACATAAGATCAGAGCCATCTTTACTGGTCTTTTCTAAGTTCTTTTTCATATGTTATCTTGCTATGCTGGAAAAAATTTCAACTTTCTAAAAGTTCTTATAAAATCATAAATTATACAAGAGTGAAACACTTGTGACAAAATATAGAGAAAATAGAACTAGGTTTATTTTATTAACTCCATTGAAAATAACATATCCAGCCCCGCGCGGTGGGTCACGCCTGTAATCCCAGCACTTTGGGAGGCCTAGACGGGCGGATCACAAGGTCAGGAGATCGAGACCATCATGGCTAACACGGTGAAACCCCGTCTCTATTAAAAATACAAAAAATTAGCCGGGCGTGGTGGCGGGCGCCTGTAGTCCCAGCTATGCGGGAGGTTGACGCAGAAGAATGGCGTGAACCTGGGAGGCGGAGCTTGCAGTGAGCCGAGATCGCGCCACTGCACTCCAGCGTGGGCGACAGAGTGAGACTTCGTCTCAAAAAAAAAAAAAGAAAATCACATATCCTTGGTACATAAAGGTGTGGGAGAAGAGCAAGATTATCTTCAGAGAGGGTAGAATGAGGTAGAAAGAGAACACTGTATGTTCCAAAAGAGTGCGATATCTGCCTTTGTAGAATATTGAATTTCCATCAACTCATTCCATAATTGGCTACAAATTTTATGCAGTTTAGTTAATTAAAAACACGGATAAAACACCACCAAGAATTTCCATATAAGACTTTATTAAAGGAAAACAGTGTTACTGCAGGAGAAAGAAAACACAAGCACATATTAGGGCTTTGAGAGACTTACAGAAACGGCATCCTAAAGTGTATGCTTTGTCTGGAGTAGGATAATATAATACATAGGAGAAATCTTGTTGGTAGAACTCCCACAAAAGTTTTCAATGGGGTCTTTTATGTCTCTCAAGTCAAGGAGTCAGGCCTGTCTGACAGATTACAGCAGGTAAAAGCCAACAACAAACAAGGTCATTAAAGAAGGCTATAACTTTAAACAACACAGTTTAAGTTATTAGTTAGCTAACTCATCCTTATTTTGTCAAGAATCAGTATTAGATCCAGTCAGCACTATAGGTAAGCACATAGCTTTTCAAGGTCCACTGTGAAATAATTTGATTTTATACACTGTCACACAGTAGGCACTCAATAAATATTTGCTAAATGCCTGAAATAAGGTAGAGCCTCACCAGGCAGAAACTATAGCCCCAATAGGTAAAATACATGCTTTGAGGCAAGTTATATCAGATTATTAAAAATATGAATTAAAACTGAATGAAACAAGTTCAATTCAAACTTGGATATCAGCAGCAATAATTACCATTAAAATAAGAGAGGTCAATTTATTCATTAGTTCATGCAGTCAATCAAGAAATATTTGTTGATAGTCAACTATATACCACACATAGCACTCCTTATTACTATTATTTATTTATTTATTTATTTATTTATTTATTTATTTATTTTTGAGACGGAGTCTTGCTCTGTCGCCAGGCTAGAGTGCAGTGGCATGATCTTGGCGCAGTGCAACTTCTGCCTCCCGGGTTCAAGTGATTCTTCTGCCTCAGCCTCCCGAGAAGCTGGGACTACAGATGTGTGCCACCATGCCCGGCTAATTTTTTTTATTTTTAGTAGAGACAAGGTTTCACCACGTTGGCCAGGGTGGTCTCAATCTCTTGACCTTGTGATCTGCCCGCCTCGGCCTACCAAAATGCTGGGATTACAGGCTTGAGCCACCATGCCTGGCCAGGACTGTTTATTTTTAAAATATACTTAGCCTCCTCTTTATTATTTGTAAAACATATTTAGGTAGGACGTTTAGTAGAATCCAAAACCCTTATGTATATCAAGAATCAGCCTGTAATTCAGGTTTCTTGAAACAACTTTGCATTAATCTACAAAAACCAATCCATTGCTTCAAGAGTATTTTACTTGGATGTCAATAAGAAACAACCCAAGAGAAGAATATTGGTCACTGGGAAGCAAACTGCGAAGAATTAAAATGGCCATACAAATACAGCCAAAGGCCATGGTGAAAGTGTTATCCTACTGCTGTAATAACCATTTGGGTGGCTCAGTACAAATTAGGGCAGCCAAGGTTTTCTGGGTCCACAAATGATCTCTAGCTGCATCTTAGAGAATGCGGAAGGTAGCCAAATGATAAATTAACTGAACTAATAAACATTTTCTGTAGCGGGGCTTACAGATAAATCAGCATAGGCCATTGCACAGAATGTTACAAAGGGACTTAGTAGAGAATGGGCTAGAAAAGAAGACTTCTACAATGTTTTACTTCACTTCGTAGCCATGGATTGCATTTATTATGAAAAAATAGTAAATATGTTAAAATGGTTTCGATCCAAATTTCAAATATATCTAAAATTTAACATCTATTACACATGCAAAATGTTTTTTGAACACGATATTTTAGAAATATTGGTATTTCAACTGTGGTACTCTGATAGTTGCAATTTGTCTTATTAAGATGTTCTAATTACGGAGATTTGAAGAATTGAGTATGATTTGGTGATGTTTTAGTTTGCTTTTTTTATATGTAATATCATAATATTAAATCAAAACACCATAAATGAGCTCAAAACTATTAACAAGTAAGACGTGTAGTCAGGTTATAGCAAGAATAACAAAAAGCAAATTTTTTAGCCTGCCTGTCTCTACTATCAGAAAAAACACAAAATCAAAGTTGATAAAATTTATTATGTGCACAACTGACCATATACCGGACTGAGAACACAATAGTACCCTTTAATAATTTCCTTCCATTTCTCCCACCCCACATGCAAGAGGAAAAAAATAACTTTATTATCTTATTTATAAAAATGGGATCCAATTAAAAATACACATTATATCTAAATGTCTGTTATTATGGGTGGTTTTATCATGGGGTTAACTATGTTTATAAATTTTCTCTATAAATCATAAATAATGAAAAGTCTAATTTAATATCACAACAGAAAAGTGTTTTGTTTTATTAATTAGCATTTTTTGTTTATGTCTTTACCATCAAATGCATGTGTTCTCAAGCATTTGGTGAAAATGTATTTAATACAACAGTATGACTTTTGATTTTTGGTAATGGATTTGTGCATTGTCTATTTTATTTAATTAAAGATAGAAAATTGTATTAGAATCATAGACCCTGTATTGACTTAATATCTTTACTCTCTAGTTCATCTTGTTAATTCATTTGTTATTGTAACTCATAGAAAATAGAAAACAATATGCATCATTCTTTTCCCAGCTTTTGTTTTCTGAAGGGAAAAATTATATAAACCTTAGAAAGTTTCCGAACAATACAATTCTACAAGCTTTGTAACAATGTCATTCATGGCACCTGGAATGTATTTTGCAAAATATTGCTGAGGTACATTAAGTATTATCAGTAATCTACTCCATATAGCAAAATACTCCCTTGTATTTCTACCCTCCACAACATGCTTGTTTATTTTTAGAATGACTATTTTGTTTCTTATTTATGGCTATCCTCCTAAACATGTATTAGTTTATAGGGGAAGATAATAAAAATAAGAATTTAAGCTGTCCTGTGTTTTTCAGAAGACTATATTTTTATGGCCATTTAGAGCTCTTTAACTACTTTTTTTTTTGCTCTCCTTGCCAATTTTTTTCCCAAGCCACAGATGTCAATTCCTACTCATCTGCTGCTCTGTTTCTTACTGACACCCTGCAGATTGCATGGGTTGCATTCCAGCTCGAATTCGAGCATTTGAGTAAGATAGGAATTTTAAAATCTGTTGTCTTTCCTTTAACTTCTCTTTACCTCCTTCCCACACAGTTGTATACTTTTGTAAACCAAAGTATTTTGTAATTTTTTATTTTAATACTTTAATGTTAGGCAATTGACATATGCATAGGTCTTGGTTTTGCTTTTGAAAATTGTCAAAATACAAAGCAATTCCCTTTTCAAAAATAATTTATAATAGGAAATCGTATATTTCAAAGACCTTAAAATGGTAGTCAATTATGTAGATATTTAAAGCAACAGATACCATAATTCTGAAAAAGCAACAAAAATGTCATATTACAATATGTTTTAGTGACATTTGGTTTGTCACAGTCAATTAATATTAATTTCCAAATATTTTAATGTAGTTTATTTTTTTGTAAAGGATAATCTAAAAACAAATAGTCAACATTTTTCAATACGTTAAATAGTTGGTAATCTTTTGCAATATTTTATAAACATTTACTTCTGACAAAAAAAAATGATTTGAAATCATCCTCAGTCAGTGGCCTCTCTCAGTAGCATTTTAATATTTACAAGAATCTATGACTGTTTCTTTGCATTTTCAGTCTTCTATCTTTAGTGGTATTACAGCTCAACAGTTTAAGCTATACAATGTATTCAAGCTCACTCGCATCTTACTTTAAGGAATATATAATTAATTATTATGAGAGTCAAGGTTTAACACTTTACTGTACACATAAATTGCCTGAAAACTTCTTCAGTGCCCATTTTTGATCTCCACTAGAAGAAATGCGATATGTCTAGAAATGTTTAAATAATTTGTACATTTGGTAATTTTGATACCAGGGCTCTTTTTTGCCCACATTTTAGAAACTCTATACAAGAGAACAGGTGATTAATTACAACAAGAAATATTTTCTTATCCATGAGTTTTTTATTTTACTGTATTATTTTAAGCAAAGGGATTTAGTCATTTATTAATGGATTGAGAACAAACACAATGAGAAGAATGAAAGAGATTATGTTTTCCTGGAAAATCCTTAAATTATGTCATATTAATACTTTTACAACATTTCAATACACTATGACTGCATTATCTGTAAAATTATTTTAGATAAAAATATTAACAACTTGCTGTTCTGTGAGTGAAAAAAAGTACAAGCAGATTTTGAAGTCAGACTACCTAGTGTCAAGCTCCAGCTCCTTAATGTACTCAGTGATATAAACTGTGTTCTAGTTAACAGATTTACAAAATTCCTTGAAAATATTGTCAGCACTTCATAAAGTTATCATGAAGATAAAATGGGTGATAACATCTAAAACATTTAGAAGAGTGTCTCATTTATCACATGTGCTTGTTAAATGTTAATTCTGATTACCTGTTATTTTGGTGATTAAGTCAATTATTACTTTCTTATTTTAACTATAAATAACATACAATAAAATATGTTGATATATTTGGGCTAGTCAACTCTTCTAATAAAGATTTACAGAAAAGTTTCCTCCTTTTAATTAATGAAGATGCTCTTTGATTTTTGCAAGAAAATTTATCTTTGTTATTTTTGCAAATCCCAAGGAATATATAGAAATAGAACAATAACATACTATTGGGAGATAAACAGCCTGAAAGTTCCCTGCCCACATTTTGACTCACAAGAACTTTTAAGAAATGAATCATGCAATAGATGTACACAAAATTAGATATCTCATTAAATTCCCGCTATGCTTTAATGGCTTTGAAAGTTTAAAGACGTTGTATATAATTAGAAAATTATAAGGTATTGTGACTTAATTCCATGCAATTATTTTACCTCAAAGCTTTGTCAAATCATATTATTTCTATTGCATATTTACCTCAAATGATGACTTCTTAACTTAATTCATACAAAGTTTCAATAAGTATATTTTAAAATCATTTGAGCATCTCTCTTTAGCAACATCATTGAAAGCTTGACATTCTACAGTCTTTGGTAGAGATGGCTGAAAAAATGAGTAGTCCATATGGACCATTTCAGTTTTCTGGTCACTGCTCTATCATGTAGAGTCCCCAGGGCTCCCGTGCCTCCTTTATTTTGTTTCTGGCAGCCTGTTGTAAATTGCGGTGTTCCTATTCTCATCTGCTCATTCCTTTACTCTCATAACAATCCCATTTTGTATTGGAAATTGGCCTTCTCTGAGGCTTAAATATTGTTTTATATTCTTTATGGTTTCTATATTCTAAATGAAAACTAAGATTTATGATGCCCTGGAGAGACCGCTTGGTTTCAGTCCTTCAAAGAAAAATGCTACATTAAAGACAGTGTTAGTAACCCTGCAGTGTATCAGAGCATTCTAGGACGTATTAGCAATCCTAGAAAGAGAGAGAACAGCACACCTGGTTATGGAGCTGACAATTATTGTATGTGCTAATGTGATATTATGAATATTTACAACATTTCTCAAATTACTGTTTTTCTAATACAGTGATCAACGCTAGACCTTCCCTAGAAATAACTCCTACCCTGTCATCAGCTCTTCACCTATTCTCTGTATATCACGATGCAGAAAGTGAGGAATAATCTCAAGGAAATTCATCTGTTGTCTTGTAAAAGAAGAATCTGTCTTTTACGATAAATGAGAGGCATTAATAAATTCCACAGGATGCCATATAAGTTGCCTTCCCATCCAAAGCAGAAACAACCATTATTTCTAAGGTTTATCTTCAAAAGATTAATTTTATATTATTTTCCTGAACTCCAACTAGAATAGTGAATGAAACAGCCCATCTTTAATCTACCTATCATTTTAATCACTGTCATTTTAACTCCTTGTATATCCCAATTTCCATTTTCTATTTATCTTCCTCCTTCTAAGTCTTAAAGCAGAGGATCTTAGAGTTAAGGAGAGTCAGCCTTAGGAAATACCATTCACAAGATGGGTGTTTTTTGAGATATTTTAAGTATTTCCTTCCAAGTCTGTGTGCTCCTGTCACTCAACAAAAATTATTTGGCAAGAGTTAGAAATGACCTTCAAATTATTAGTGTGTTTTTTATTTCTATATCTCACTGAATCAGAATCATTGTATTTAATTAATTAAATTAAGAGAACTTAATTAAGTTCTCTCTCTTCAAACTGTTGCTTCCTTGGCTTCTGTGACACTACTTTCCTGCTGTTGGTTGACTTTCAAAAGCCATTTCTTTTCATTTGTTGCTAACAAAGATTTAATTTTGTGGAGATATTCACCATTATATTTATTTACAGAAAGGTTTTAACCACTTTATGCCAAAATAAGTAATCTTGTATCTAACAGAGAGGTCCTCAACTGCCGGGTCACAGGCTAGTACCAGTCTGTGGCCTGTTAGGAACCCGACCACACAGCAGGAGGTGAGTGATGGGCGAGCATTACTGCCTGTGCGTGGCCTCCCGTCAGACCATAAGCAGCAGCAGATTCTCACAGGAGCACAAACCCTATCGTGAACTGCACATTCAGGGGATCTAGGCTGCACGTTCCTTATGAGAATCTAATGCTTGAACATTTTCAACCCCAAATCATCCCGCCACCCACCATCCCTGGAAAAATTGTCTTCCACAAAATTGGTCCCCAGTGCCAAAAATGTTGGGGAGTGCTGATGTGACAGACTCCTTTGGTCGCAATCTCCTTGCTAGTGATTAGTAAGAGGATGCACGTGGTGCCTAATTATGCCCTCTGGAACCCGAGAGAGAGCCTCTTGGTCACCTTCTGGGAAAGGTTTTCTTTGATAATGCAGACAGTTGCTGGAGGAAAACACCTCTCTTCTTTGGATATCGTCCTGTGTTCACACAGCGTTAGTACTGCTGTGGCCATCTCATGACCATGAGGGAAGGTAATACCAAGAGGTGGGGATGCCATCATAGAAAGGGCTCCGTTCCTCGAAGATGTTGCTGAGCAAATGAACTAACCAACCTTGAATTGTTCCTATTTCTTTGGATATCGTCCTGTGTTCACACAGCGTTAGTACTGCTGTGGCCATCTCATGACCATGAGGGAAGGTAATACCAAGAGGTGGGGATGCCATCATAGAAAGGGCTCCGTTCCTCGAAGATGTTGCTGAGCAAATGAACTAACCAACCTTGAATTGTTCCTATTTCCTACTTGCTTATTATCTCTAACTCACATATAATTCTAGCATTTCAGTGGAAAACATTCTAAATCATTTACCTGGATTTGGGGTTAATCTTTACTAGGCAGATAATCAAAAAATAATTTCCTTAGGAATGGGCAATGTCTGGGCAATGTCAAGGCCCCGTGTGAGGAGTGGTGTCCCCATTTCCAATCAGATGCCTGGCAGCACTCACAGAGGGCACCGGCAGTTAGATTAATTTTTTCCTGAGATACATTCTGAAGTATTTTAGAAATAATCTTTAGTGTAATGTTGGAGTAGTAGAGAGTCAAAACATAGTCATCAGATTGTAGTTCCATTGATGTCAAGTACAGGGCAGTGGAAATAATTGAAGAAGAAATAGAGGCAGATTTTTTTTTTTTTTTTTTTTTTATGGAGTCTTGCTCTGTCGCCCAGGCTGGAGTGCAGTGGCGTGTTCTCGGCTCACTGCAACCTCTGCCTCCCAGGTTCAAGCAATTCTCCTGCCTCAGCCTCCCAAGTAGCTGGGATTTCAGGTGTGCATCACCATGCCCAGCTAATTTTTTGTATTTTAGTAGAGACAGCGTTTCACCATGTTGGCCAGGATGGTCTCGATCTCTTGACCTCGTGATCTGCCCACCTCGGCCTCCCAAAGTGCTGGAATTACAGGCATGAGCCACTGGACCCAGCCAGAAGGTTATGTTAAAAGAGTGTTTAGTGGCTGACATTTTGATGGTATCAATGTCCACGATATAAAGATGTTATTATATGACTGAAGTAGAATGGGAGAAAATTTTGGATAATAGTTTGAGGAGCAGAGAGAATACGTTGCCACAGAGATCTTAAGTTTCCTGACATGTTGTATAGAGAAAGTCAGTGAGTCAATTGCTAAAGTCACCACTTCCAAAGAGAAGTGTTGATAATTTTCAAAAGTCTACTTATTTAAGAGCCTTTATTGAGCATTTGCTATGGGCTAAGTGCTGTGTTTTACTGCCAGATGCCAGCAATACAGAAAAATCAAAAAGAAACATGTAACTTAATGCATTCATGGAATTAATAGTCTAACAGGGGCTACAAACAAGAATTGAAAAATTTTATAGTGCAGAGGTAAAGACCCATATTTTAATGAAGGTGTCAAGTG
This sequence comes from Symphalangus syndactylus, assembly GCF_028878055.3. Lineage (NCBI taxonomy): Eukaryota > Metazoa > Chordata > Mammalia > Primates > Hylobatidae > Symphalangus > Symphalangus syndactylus. The sequence continues at coordinate 152,232,992 of NC_072426.2, read as the reverse complement.
AAAGGATCTGACATAAATCAAGGAGTCAAGGAGATTTTTCAAAGGAAGAAATACTTTCTCTGAGAACGAAGGATAAAAACTTAATAAGATATATATTAAAACAAGATTTTGAAATTTGGGAGGAACGAAATTATGACCAAAAGATATCTGTAAGAATGTAATATAACATAATTCATTAAAAAATAAGGCTGTCCTGTTTGAAACATAAGAGGAAGAAAAAAGTGTACTAAATTTGTAGAGATGAGGACGCTGGCAGTGGTTGAATACACAGAACAATAAAAGTCGTATGAAGGATTTGGCTTCAATTGCAATAGAATTTTGCAAGCTAGTCAAGGGTGTTAAACAAGAAAGTAACATGATAATATCAGTTTTTAAAGATTAAATTGGCCAAGCTTGGTGGCTCATGCCTATAATCCCAGCACTTTGGGAGGCCGAGGCGGGCGGATCACGAGGTCGGGAGATCGAGACCACCCTGGCTAACACAGTGAAACCCTGTCTCTACTAAAAATACAAAAAATTAGCGGGGCGAGGTGGCTGGCGCCTGTAGTCCCAGCTACTAGAATGGCGTGAACCGGGGAGGCGGAGCTTACAGCGAGCCGAGATTGCGTCACTGCACTCCAGCCTGGGCGACAGTGAGACTCTGTCTCAAAAAAAAAAACCTCTAGGAGGCTAGACAAAAATAAAAATAGAGAAGACACAAATCATCAATATCAAGAATGAAGAGGGGAATTTCATTCATATCTTGTGGCCATTAAAAGAGTAATAAAAGAATACTATTGCCATTTGTCTCATAGAAATAAAAATTATACTAAACCCTAAACAAAAATACACGTTGTAGCTTTAATCATAACAGTCTACACTGGAAACAATCCAGATGTCATTTAATAGGTAGAGGATAAGTGGTAAACAATTATAGATTGTATAATAGATTGGTACATCCATCTTATAGAATAACTACACAGCAATTAAAACAAACAAAAACACAATGACACATCCGACAACTTGGGTAAATCTGAAAGAAAGAAACAATCTCAAAAGGTTACGTACAGGTTGATTTCATGTACAGGACATTTTGAAAAGCCAAAATTAATTAACAGTTGCCAGCAATTAGGGTGTGGTGGAGGGAAGGGGATGGTGCCTGAGACGGGTGGATATTAAAAAGGCAACAGGAGAGTCTTGTGGTAATGAAACTGTTCTGTATTTTGACTGTGGTAGTGGATACATGAACCTACACATGAGATAAAATTGAAATCCATACACACACAAACACAAATGCGTACAGGTAAAACTGAGGAAATCTTAATAATAATGCATTGTATGAATATGAATATCATGGTTGTGAGCATAATACTGTAGTTTTGCTGGATGTTAACCATTAGGAGAAGCTGGGTTAAGGGCATATGGGATTTCTGTTTTATATGTTATAATTTCATGTGAATCTATAATTATCCCAAAAAAATTAACCATAAAAATAAATAACTAGTGTTCTAGACAACCGTGGTTTATACCATCTCCCATTAATATTTTAGAAAAGGAATTTAGTTATTAAAAATTTAACCTGTAAAATAATCCTAAATTCTGACTTAATACCTGTTTGGTCTTTATTGTTCATCATATTCCTTTATATTTCACAAACATGTTGTATTAGTTTATGTATCTTTGGAGGCAAATAACAAAAACAAACTAATAAAACCTTAGGTAGCTTAAATAGTAAAGAAGTGTGTCCTACATGAAGGGAAATTCAGTGATAGTGAACCCTCATGATTGACCATATTTGGTGCTTAATGGCATCATAAAAATTTACTTTCTTTTCTCTTAACCACATTTGGTAGATAGGATTTTATGTCAGCCTAGTTTCCCTCTTGGCAACAAGAGGTACACAGCTTTATGACATCATATCCAGAAACAAATGTGTCCAGAGGAAACAGAGATCACAGATTATATATTCATGTAGCTCTTTCTTTACATTGAGCAAAACTTTTCCTAGAAAGTCACTCACCTACTCTTGTTTTACCCCATTTTTATCTGCCTTCCTTTAATACCTCATTATCAGTTTTTAAGTGTTCAAGCCTAAAACAGCTACTAGTAATGGAAATTAAATTATCAAAATTCTCTCTCCCCAAGTTGTGAGGGGAATGAGGTCAGATTCCCCTGAGGAGTAGGATGTATTTTTGTAATTCTTCTTAACTGCTTCCTGTTCACCAAGCCTACAATATCATCACTCCAATGGATTACTATGCTATCTAGGAGCTGCATATAGTTTTACTTACTATTCCAGTTGTGGGAATTTTTACATGGACCATTTTATTTGTGTTCATAGAAATGTCTGATTCATCACCAGTCTCAAATATTATTATCTTTATCTTTTTTTCCCCCTCTAAAGTTTGGTATGCTTGGTAGGGCTGACTCCAGAACTCCTAGAACTTCAGAAAATTCTGGGTGTTCTGTTTCACTAGGGATGTTGGAAAGAGGGCTTTGTTTCATCTCTACACTGGGGTAAATGAACCATTTCAGCAAAAGTTAGGCCACAGCAAAGCCCTGTCTCCAGATAACTAGCTTACTTATTTGACTACTTACATTTTCAAGTTGCAGCATGTAGAACTCTGATTAATGTTAAATATTTTGTTGTTTTACAGTTTTTTTGGAGGCAAAAATCTCTATCCCTGTCTCAGTCTGTTCTTACTACCTGCCCAAAGTAGGTGGTTCACTTTCAGTTCAGAAAAATACTTTTAGAAGCTGAAATAATTCTGTACAGATATTAAGAAGATCCATGGACTGGAAGATTTCTATTTTATATGGCACTACTCTTATTCTCTTGCTCTCTTCTGTGGCTACAGACATCAGATTACCTCTCAAAAAGCATTCCTTTGCAGAGGCTGAAAGCTCTATTGTCAGCCTCTAAGACTTCATTATAGCTGGATTGGTCACATGACCTTGCTCTGTTAAGTTGTAAGCAGAAATCCCTGGCGATGCTCTCAGCCACGCTGATGACAGAGACAGGCTGGGTTGGCTTACAGGATTTTCCTCTTTGTGTCTCTGTACCTTTGGTCTTCCCTATTCTTTCTATCTGTGACACAGATTGAGGCTGGGAAGGGCTACAGCCACATTGCAATCACGAGGAAAACAACTACACACTAAAAGAGAAAGCAAGCAGACAAAGGGACCCAGAGTAGTGACAACAGCCTGGGATTCATTAGAAGTTAACTTGAATGATAAAAATAAAGCTTTATGTTGTTAGACCATTGTGGCTGCATTATCCATTTCTTATAACTACATGTACACAACTCACTGAAGCAATCTGCAAATTAGAGAGTATTGGGTAGAGTTTTTCAGTATGTCATTATACAGTTTTAGCAATATCTCATTGCATTAGCGCAAGTTGTGAGCCAACGGCTGGAGACTTACCCAGCAGTGTGATGATGAGAATGGAGATGATGATGACTACAATTAAGACAATTATGACAACTGCAATACACATAAAGCTATTGACCACTTACTTTATATCAGACATTGTTCTAAGTACTTCATAGGTATTATTGTCTTTATCTTTCCAAACAACTATTGTGACTTAAAGCCATTCTGTGTCTATTTTACATGAGATGAAGCTGAGCTCAGAGTTAAATTATTTGCTCAAAATGACAGTAGGGGTGTGGCAGAGGTTGAATGCCATTCTGGGTTTGCCCAACTCCAGAGCTGAATGTATTCATTCTTGCTAATTATAACTGCATTACGACTACTTGAAAACATTAACATATTTGACATTAGTGTGGTAGTATTTCTCAATATGAACACCAATGAAAATTTTTATTTCATCGTGGAAGTTTCCTTTTGATGAAATGGAAATTTTCTCCAAGTGCTGTGTGATGGCTGAACCACTCTGAATTCTCCGAGTTGGCAAAAACTGTAGGAGAGTCTTCATATAGTCTCAGTCATGTAGAAAATACCAAAAATATATAATTAATATTTTCTGTGAAGGTAGCTTATTTTTCCAGATGTACAAATATGAATACAGATTTTAAAAGTATAGAAATTGTAAACATTATTTCTTTTGCAATAGTTGTAACAGTCAGAAGACAATTTTTGAAATGAGTAGTTTTCTTTCTCACTTAAATATCATTTTATGGGTCAAAAATAAAAGCAAAACTAAAGAATCTTAAGTGATTAAGGAATATCAGTTTTAGAACATTTTCCACTTTAAAGGTAACATTTAATCTGAGTATAAAACCTAAGTTTCACAGTGAAATTTATTTTCAAATTCTCATATTTTTGTCAGCTTAGGTCTATCAAATCAATCCACTTTGGGCTTGAATTATATTGAAGTTGCTTAGCATAAAAATATACCACTAACAATTACATATTTCATGTTATTTATGCAAAGATAGTAGTCAGCTTATACAAGAATTTCATGATCATATTTTCTAGATATTTTAACATGTATTAGTTTGAATACCCAAATTGGAAGAGAATCACAAGTAGGTGAGTCTTCATCTGTTTTTTGGAGCAAACATTGTCATGGATTAATTCTTATGATCCAGTTCATGCTGTAACACAATCACAGCGATCATCACTGGGGAGGCAGCAGACTCTGTTCCTTTTATTTGTCTAAGATTTTTTCTAAGTTGCTGTACTCTTTTGATAGTAATAAATTCCATTATATTTCCTAGATTTCAAGTCAACTATTGCTACATCTAAATGGAATACAAAATCAATAATGGATGATATTCCAATTAGATAGAATAGTTAGAATGCCATTTTGCTTCCAGGTGTCACATACAATAATTGCTGTGTTATGTATCAGAAAGAATAGCCAATACTGTAATTTCAACAATAAATTTGCAGGTATTTTTGAAAGCATAATCATAAATACAAAAAATAACAAACCTGCAGGAGCAGATAAGGTAAGACTGTTATGCACATGAAGTTTTTGCTCTTTGAAAAATTGCTTAATTATGATACAGCAATATAATCTGTATATTCGCCTCCTCTGTGAGACTGTTTCATAAATCACATCCCAATGGATTATGAAACTGTCACAATGCTAAGCAACACAGAACCTGTTTCTGTTACTGCAATAACAGTAGTCGCTGCTTGGATTGGGTTCATTCTGTGTTACTGTTAATCTTTCCTTCTTTATTCATTTTTTGAAGGCATTGTCAAGGGCACATAATGTATATAGTAAACATTACAATTCTGAACAAATATACAGATATGGAATTATAAACTCAGGGATTCCACATGAAACCAGTGTAGTGTACAACTCTACTTTATTATATGATAGTGTATAACACTTACATCTTATTTTATCAGTGGATGTACAGTATCCTACCTGAGTCTATTTGTAAGTGCTTAATTTTGGAACACTTTAGAATATTATTGTTCCTTTTGACAAAACTTCCATTTAAAGCTGTTAAAACTTTATCAATATTAGAACCAACTAAAATATAAGTATTTTAGATAATTGTTGTGTTTAATGGCTTCATACAAATTGTTGTGATTGATGGCTTCATAAATAATTCTGAAATTATTTGACCAGACATGATTATATTTTTTGAAGGTATTTACATTGCCATTATATCTAGTGTATTATATGTGTATATGTATATACAGATAGAAGTGCAAACAATGTATATTATTACATTTGCTGTTACTTGCTTTTTATGGTTACTAAATATATTAAACTTAAAATGAAAGTTTACTTAAAATTTAATTTTCTTAGGTTTCTGTTTATTATACTCTAGTTACATATCATATTTCAGGGCTATCATTCTTTAGTGTTTCTCTTAATATATGAAAAATATGATGAGAAAATAATCTCAGTGAATTATGAGAAAAAGGTGGAAGTACATTTATACTATTTCTCAAGTATTTGTATTTTAATTATATTATTAGACAGAACTATTTGTCTTAATTCCCTGTTTTATGAGAGTTCACAAGTCTGTAGGTCATAATCTTTAAAGATCAGTTTAGTTCCTAACCAAACCAAAAGATCAGAGCAGGGCAAACATAAGTTAAATACACACCATTATCATGTATTTACCAACTTTACGTTGGAAATATAATTGATAAAAATGATAGGCCGGGTGCGGTGGCTCATGCCTGTAATCCCAGCACTTTGGGAGGCCACAACAGGTAGATAACCTGAGGTCAGGAGTTCAAAACAAGCCTGGGAAGCATGGTGAAACCCTGTCTCTACTAAAAAATACAAAAATTAGCTGGGCGTGGTGGCGACTGCCTGTAATCCCAGCTACTCGGAAGGCTAAGGCAGGAGAATCACTTGAACCCAGGAGGAAGAGATTGCAGTGAACTGAGATCACACCACCGTACTCCAGCCTGAGAGACAGAGGAAGAATCTCTCTCACTCAAAAAAAAAAAAAAGCAAGAATGATAGTGACATATTTAAAAAGTTCTATATGAGTAATGAGTAAGATACAAGTAAAATGATGCACATGCAAAGAATATTGATAGAAATTAGAAGAACAAGAAAGCAACAGAAAGTGAGAAAAACGAAAGTTTAGAAAAGGTAAAAATAAAGTTAAAATAGTGATAGTTAAGGAAGCCCCAGTACTGCCTTTCGTAGCAGGATCCTGAATTTAATGCAAAGTGATCCTGAACTTTTGAATTAAACTGAGCAGGAATCCCTTAAACCCACATCTCTCATCTTCTCAATAAGGTGTAGTGAGTTACACCTTATGCTTATATTTTGCTCATCTCAGCTGGCAGTAAAATTTTTCACAATGCTTCTATATGTCTGTTATGAATATCACTGCCACTCTTATTTTATTTGCCTAGCATTAACAGTAATACTCCTGATATATTTCATTTCTGCACTACACATTTTGGAATAAAAACAATAGGTATAAAGTTTCTTTTCGTGTCAGTTTTTGAAAAATGTGCATAGAATATATTTTTTTCTTATCCTTAGTATGAATTTCAAGACTTGTTTTGAAAATAGATTGTATTTGCTCTGTCGACCAGAAAAACAGAAAAATGAATAGATTTTACGTATATATATATATACACATATATATTTTTATTATACTTTAAGTTCTAGGGTACATGTGCACAACGTGCAGGTTTGTTACATATGTATACATGTGCCATGTTGGTGTGCTGCACCCATTCACTCATCATTTACATTAGGTATATCTACTAAAGCTATCCCTCCCCATTCCCCCCACACCACAACAGGCCCTAGTGTGTGATGTTCCCCTTCCTGTGTCCAGGTGTTCTCATTGTTCAATTCCCACCTATAAATGAGAAAATGCAGTGTTTGGTTTTTTGTCCTTGTGATAGTTTGCTGAGAATGATGGTTTCCAGCTTCATCCATGTCTCTACAAAGGACATGAACTCATCATTTTTTATGGCTGCATAGTATTCCATGGTGTATATGTGCCACATTTTCTTAATCCAGTCTATCATTGATGGACATTTGGGTTGGTTCCAAGTTTTTGCTATTGTGAATATTGCCACAGTAAACATACGTGTGCATGTGTCTTTATAGCAGCATGACTTATAATCCACTGGGTGTATACCCAGTAATGGGATGGCTGGGTCAAATGGTATTTCTAGTTCTAGATCCCTGAGGAATGCGACATTGTCTTCCATAATGGTTGAACTAGTTTAGAGTCCCACCAACAGTGTAAAAGTGTTCCTATTTCTCCACATCCTCTCCAGCATCTGTTGTTTCCTGACTTTTTCATGATGGCCATTCTAACTGGTGTGAGATGGTATCTCATTGTGGTTTTGATTTGCATTTCTCTGATGGCCAGTGATGATTAGCATTTTTTCATGTGTCTGTTGGCTGCATAAATGTCTTCTTTTGAGAAGTATCCTTCTCAAAAGTGTTCATATCCTTCGCCCACTTGTTGATGGGTTTCTTTGCTTTTTTTTCTTGTAAAATTTGTTTGAGATCTTCGTAGATTCTGGATATTAGCCCTTTGTCAGATGAGCAGATTGCAAAAATTTTCTCCCATTCTGTAGGTTGCCTGTTCACTCTGATGGTAGTATCTTTTGCTGTGCAGAAGCTCTTTAGTTTAATTAGATCCGTTTGTCAATTTTGGCTTTTGTTGCCATTGCTTTTGGTGTTTCAGTCATGAAGTCTTTTCCCATGCCTATGTCCTGAATGGTATTGCCTAGGTGTTCTTCTAAGATTTTTATGGTTTTGGGTCTAACGTTTAAGTCTTTAATCTATCTTGTATTAATTTTTGTATAAGGTGTAAGGAAGGGATCCAGTTTCAGCTTTCTACGTAGGCAACCCAGTTTTCCCTGCACCATTGTTAAATAGGGAATCCTTTCCCCATTTCTTGTTTTTGTCAGGTTTGTCAAAGGTCAGATGGTTGTAGATGTGTGGTATTATTTCTGAGGGCTCTGTTCTGTTCCATTGGCCTATATCTTTGTTTTGGTACCAGTACCATGCTGTTTTGGTTACTGTAGCCTTGTAGTAGAGTTTGAAGTCAGGTAGCGTGATGCCTCCAGCTTTGTTCATTTTGCTTAGGGCTGACTTGGCAATGCAGGCTCTTTTTTTGGTTCCATATGAACTTTAAAGTAGTTTTTTCCAATTCTGTGAAGAAAGTCATTGGTAGCTTGATGGGGATGGCATTGAATCTATAAATTACCTTGGGCAGTATGGCCATTTTCATGATATTGATTCTTCCTATCCATGAGCATGGAAAGTTCTTCCATTTGTTTGTATCCTCTTTTATTTCGTTGAGCAGTGGTTTGTAGTTCTCCTTGAAGAGGTCCTTCACATCCCTTGTAAGTTGGATTCCTAGGTATTTTATTCTCTTTGAAGCAATTGTGAATGGGAGTTCACTCATGATTTGGCTCTCTGTTCATCTGTTATTGGTGTATAAGAATGCTTGTGATTTTTGTACATTGATTTGTAACCTGAGACTTTGCTGAAGTTGCTTATCAGCTTAAGTAGATTTTGGGCTGAGACAATGGGGTTTTCTAGATATACAATCATGTCATCTGCAAACAGGGACAATTTGACTTCCTGTTTTTCTAATTGAATACACTTTATTTCTTTCTCCTGCCTGATTGCCCTGGCCAGAACTTCCAACACTATGTTGAATAGGAGTGATGAGAGAGGGCATCCCTGTCTTGTGCCAATTTTCAAAGGGAATGCTTCCAGTTTTTGCCCGTTCAGTATGATATTAGCTGTGGGTTTGTCATAAATAGCTCATATTATTTTGAGATATGTCTCATCAATGCCTAATTTATTGAGAGTTTTTAGTATGAAGGGCTATTGAATGTTGTGCAAAGGCCTCTTCTGCATCTATTGAGATAATCATGTGGTTTTTGTCTTTGGTTCTGTTTATATGCTGGATTACATTTGCTGATTTGCATATGTTGAACCAGCTTTGCATCCAGGGATGAAGCCCACTTGATCATGGTGAATTAGCTTTTTGATGTGCTGCTGGATTCGCTTTGCCAGTATTTTATTGAGGATTTTTGCATCGATGTTCATCAGGGATATTGGTCTAAAATTCTCTTTTTTTGTTGTGTCTCTGCCAGGCTTTGGTATCAGGATGATTCTGGCCTCATAACATGAGTTAGGGAGGATTCTCTCTTTTTCTATTGATTGGAATAGTTTCAGAGGGAATGGTACCAGCTCCTCCTTGTACCTCTGGTACAAGTGAATCCATCTGGTCCTGGACTTTTTTTGGTTGGTAAGCTATTAATTATTGCCTCAATTTCAGAGCCTGTTATTGGTCTATTCCGAGATTCAACTTCTTCCTGGTTTAGTCTTGGCAGGGTGTATGTGTTGAGGAATTTATCCATTTCTTCTAGACTTTCTAATTTATTTGCACAGAGGTGTTCATAGTATTCTCTGATGGTAGTTTCTATTTTTGTGGGATTGGTGGTGATATCCCCTTTATCACTTTTTATTGCATCTGTTTGATTCTTCTCTCTTTTATTCTTTATGAGTCTTGCTAGCAGTCTATCCATTTTGTTGATCTTTTCAAAAAACCAGTTCCTGGATTCATTGATTTTTTGGAGGGTTTTTTTGTGTCTCTATCTCCTTCAGTTCTGCTCTGATCTTAGTTATTTCTTGCCTTCTGCTAGCTTTTGAATGTGTTTTCTCTTGCTTCTCTAGTTCTTTTAATTGTGATGTTAGGGTGTCAATTTTAGGTCATTCCTGCTTTCTCTTGTGAGCATTTAGTGCTATACATTTCCCTCTACACACTGCTTTGAATGTGTCCCAGAGATTCTGATATATTGTGTCTTTGTTCTCGTTGGTTTCAAAGAACATCTTTATTTCTGCCTTCATTTCGTTATGTACCCAGTAGTCACTCAGGAGCCAGTTGTTCAGTTTCCATGTAGTTGAGCAGTTTTGAGTGAGTTTCTTAATCCTGAGTTCTAGTTTGCACTGTGGTCTGAGAGACAGTTTGTTATAATTTCTGTTCTTTTACATTTGCTGAGGTGTGTTTTACTTCCAACTATGTGGTCAATTTTGGAATAGGTGTGGTGTGGTGCTGAGAAGAATGTATATTCTGTTGATTTGGGGTGGAGAGTTCTGTAGATGTCTATTAGGTCCACTTGGTGCAGAGCTGAGTTCAATTCCTGGATATCCTTGTTAACTTTCTGTCTCGTTGATCTGTCTAATGCTGACAGTGGGGTGTTAAAGTCTTCCATTATTATTGTGTGGGAGTCTAAGTCTCTTTGTAGGTCTCTAAGGACTTGCTTTATGAATCTGGGTGCTCCTGTATTGGGTGCATATATATTTAGGATAGTTAGCTCTTCTTGTTGAATTGATCCCTTTACCATTATGTAATGGCCTTCTTTGTCTCTTTTGATCTTTGTTGGTTTAAAGTCTGTTTTATCAGAGACTAGGATTGCAACCCCTGCCTTTTTTTGTTTTCCATTTGCTTGGTAGGTCTTCCTCCATCCCTTTATTTTGAGCCTATGTGTCTCTGCACGTGAGATGGGTTTCCTGAATATAGCACACTGATGGGTCTTTACTCTTTATCCAATTTGCCAGTCTATGTCTTTTAATTGGAGCATTTAGCCCATTTACGTTTAAGGTTAATATTGTTATGTGTGAATTTGATCCTGTCATTATGATGTTAGCTGGTTGTTTTGCTCATTAGTTGATGCAGTTTCTTCCTAACATTGATGGTCTTTACAATTTGGCATGTTTTTGCAGTGGCTGGTACTGTTTGCTCCTTTCCATGTTTAGTGCTTCCTTCAGGAGCTCTTGTAGGGCAGGCCTGCTTGAGACAAAATCTCTCAGCATTTGCTTGTCTGTAAAGGATTTTATTTCTCCTTCACTTATGAAGCTTAGTTTGGCTGGATATGAAATTCTGGGTTGAAAATTCTTTTCTTTAAGAATGTTGAATATCGGCCCTCACCCTCTTCTGGCTTGTAGAGTTTCTGCCGAGAGATCCGCTGTTAGTCTGATGGGCTTCCCTTTGTGGGTAACCCGACCTTTCTCTCTGGCTGCCCTTAACATTTTTTCCTTCATTTCAACTTTGGTGAATCTGACAATTATGTGTCTTGGAGTTGCTCTTCTTGAGGAGTATCTTTGTGGTGTTCTCTGTATTTGCTGAATTTGAATGTTGGCCTGCCTTGCTAGGTTGGGGACGTTCTCCTGGATAATATCCTGCAGAGTGTTTTCCAACTTGTTTCCATTCTCCCCGTCACTTTCAGGTACACTGACCAGTAGATTTGGTCTTTTCACATAGTCCCATGTTTCTTGGAGGCTTTGTTCATTTCTTTTTATTCTCTTTTCTCTAAAATTCTCACTACATTTCATTCATTTGATCTTAAATCAGTGATACCCATTCTTCCAGTTGATTGAATCAGCTACTGAAGTTTGTGCATTCGTCACGTAGTTCTCGTGCCATGGTTTTCAGCTCCCTCAGGTCATTTAAGGACTTCTCTACATTGGTTATTTTAGTTAGCCATTTGTCTAATCTGTTTTCAAGGTTTTTAACTTCTTTGCAATGGGTTTGAACTTCCTCCTTTAGCTCAGAGAAGTTTGGTCATCTGAAGCCTTCTTCTCTCAACTCATCAAAGTCATTCTCTATCCAGCTTTGTTCCATTGCTAGTGAGGAGCTGTGTTCCTTTGGAGGGGGAGAGGCACTCTGAATTTTAGAATTTTCAGGTTTTTTTTGCTCTGTTTTTTCCCCATCTTTGTGGTTTTATTTACCTTTGGTCTTTGATGATGGTGACGTACAGATGGGGTTTTGGTGTGGATGTCCTTTCTGTTTGTTAGTTTTCCTTCTAACAGTCAGGACCCTCAGCTGCAGGCCTGTTGGAGTTTGCTGGAGGTCCACTCCAGACCCTGTTTGCCTGGGTATCAGCAGTGGAGGCTGCAGAACAGCAAATATTGCCGAACAGCAAATGTTGCTGCCTGATCATTCCTCTGGAAGTTTCATCTCAGAGGGGTACCTGGCTGTGTGAGGTGTTAGTCTGCCCCTATTGGGGGGTGCCTCCCAGTTAGGCTACTTGGGGGTCAGCAACCCACTTGAGGAGGTAGTCTGTCCGTTCTCAGATCTCAAACTCCATGCTGGGAGAACCACTACTCTCTTCAAAGCTGTCAGACAGGGACATTTAAGTCTGCAGAGGTTTCTCCTGCCTTTTGTTCAGCTATGCCCTGCCCCCAGATGTGGAGTCTTCAGAGAAAGGCAGGGCTCCTTGAGCTGCGGTGGGCTCCACCCAGTTTGAGCTTCCCGGCCTCATTGTTTATCTACTCAAGCCTCAGTAATGGCGGGCGCCCCACCCCCAGTCTCGCTGCTGCCTTGCGGTTGATCTGACTGCTGTGCTAGCAATAAGCAAGGCTCCGTGAGCATGGGACCCTCCAAGCCAGGCACAGGATATAATCTCCTGGTGTGCCATTTGCTAAGACCATTGGAAAAGCTCTGTATTAGGGTGGGAGTTACCCGATTTTCCAGGTGCTGTCTGTCACAGCTTTGCTTGGCTAGGAAAGGGAATTCCCCAACCCCTTGTGCTTCCTGGGTGAGGTGATGCCTCACCCTGCTTCGGCTCATGCTTGGTGTGCTGCACCCACTGACCTGCACCCACTGTCTGACAAGCCCCAGTAAGATGAACCTGGTACATCAGTTGGAAATGCAGAAATCACCTGTCTTCTGTGTCGCTCATCTGGGAGCTGTAGACTGGAGCTGTTCCTATTCAACCATCTTGGAAAACTGAATGGATTTTATCTTCTATTTATTTTAATTCTAAATAATTGTTTATTATAGTAGTAATTATTTGTTAATTATCTAATTCATTTCTCCTCCATCCATGGAGACCAGAGAGAGTCAGCACACTAACAGTTAATTCATGACTCCACAAATGGAAACAAGAGTAAACCATCCCCAAGCTAAGACCACATCTCTTAGGAGTTTACCCAAATCAGAGACCACCAGAAGCAGATCTAGGCAGGTGAGTAAGACCACATTTGACTTAACCTTTGCTTTGTCTTTATTAAGGGTAAAAAAAAGATATATCATAATTAGAATAACATACTGATTTCCCAGATGTCCTCAATCCTATCAACAGTCATCAAGAAGGAAGCCCATGAACTTAGTGGAAGCTAACCTGTCTTTGAACAGAGCAGATGAATCAACTCTCATTCTGGTTGTAAATGTTTGTCTCCACTGGGCCATTTACCTTCATCATCAGGGGCAATCAATATAATTGAAATAAGAACCTACTTGTTTTTATATACAAGAGTCAAGACAGACACAAATACTCACTCTTCTATCTCTCCTTTCACCTAGCTGTACAATCACTGTCTGCCTTGAATCTACCAGACATTAATTCCTGTTCATGTCAGTTACAGTACACATTTCTAGAATCAGGTCAGCCATACTCCCAGATTCTAATCCTTATCAGCTCTGCACATTCCTGTCTGTCCCCTTCCTCTCCTTCTTCCAAAGTGCTTAAGCCCTCTCAACGTTCTCTTAGAATGCAAAGTCTTCCAAATGTCAGTGTCTTCTGAGAATACTCCTCTCAACATTTTCCTCTGTTGGGAAATTGGCGTTCCTCTGAAGACACCACTTTTCCTGGAGCCCACTCAAGTGATGGCTCATTTTTGTTTGTTTTCCTATAACCTTCATACTTTTGGGCTTGGAATGAGAAATATGAATTTTATTTGTTCCCCATTTCCACTATTTCTCCTTTCTCCCTGTGCTTTTCTCTAAAATTTCCCCACTTCTATTCCTGTGTCATCATACTATATGCCCCACTACACTTAGTTGTCATTGTAATTAAGTTACTTTCCTTATTTCTCATGGTTTTTTTTTTTTCTAGCTCAATGTTATACTCTTAGACTCTATTTCTGCCTTATCTTAGTGATTTTAAAATACATTTAAGTAATCTTCTGCACACCCTGGCTTCACAGTTTCTTGCTCTCTTCTGTCTTTCCAGTGAGCTTGACCTCCATTTCACCATAGCCATTTATTCACATGGTCATATCTTATACTTATAATCCCTACGCTCAGGCACCCTGCAGAATCTCAGCAAACTCCAATCTGTCAGACACAGAGTTGACTACTCGCTCCAGATAGTTTACAGTGTCAACATTAGCTCACACTACATTCCTGTTGGTCATGTCTTATCCTGCAAAGCTGGGTCTTCAGTGATTTCTGTGATATAAATCGAGTGCTGTTTGAAATTAATGTGGGATAGGCAATGAGATGTCAGTGTCAAATATGATTTCAAAACCTAAGGAGCTCTGCAGTGCCCTACAGGCACCAACACTGCATTACTCACCAACTATGATTAGTCAAGAATGAAACAATGTATGTGTATTATTAATGTATATGTTTTATTTTTTCAAAAGGCAACTAAGTTATTAGAGCATAAATATTTCTTATTGGGACATAACTATTTACTAAAGGGAGCTCTTATGGATTTTTAAAATTTGTCTTTTTTGGAGAGGAGGAGGATTGAAATGCTGTGAAGAAAATTACTGAAACAGAATGAATATCACTAAATCAGAATGTTTAACAATGCTTGCCCTATACAAAGAGATTACAAATAGCTAATAATGACATTTGCATAAATATCTCTATAACACCAATTTACGTGCACCCTACTCATTTACCAAAATCCATCTAAGTATTTACATCACTGAAGTATCTCAACTCAAACATCTGTCAAATATACCGGGCTTACAATGCATTATTACTACCACCTCTTACTTTCTTCAGGCCAATGATGTCTTCTCTCGCTTTGCTATATTTGCTTGAGAGGGCCACAGCTTAAGTTAAATCAGCTCTTCAGCAATGTCATGCTTGCACTCTCACCATCTGAGTGTGGCAGAAGGAAAACAACCACACTGACTAATCTCACTACCTACTCGACTGACATACTCAAGTGAATTTGTGATGTTGCCCAGAAATTACGGTGTCTTACTCCCCTAGATGTCTTATGCCCACATTTTTGGTAGATTGTTTTTGTTTCACTAAACACAGTAAGAAAAAAAAAAGAGAACTAGAACTTTCTAGTCTAGTTCAGATTTCCATTCTCTAAAATCACATGCCCATCTGTCCTGTTAGCTTGAATGAATAAGCTGTGTATGCTTCTAACTCGAGCCAATTCTGCTCTTCCACTACTGTCTACTCAAGGACAATCCTCCAGCAAATTTCCACTCTTTCTTCTTTGTCATCATTTTGTTTTTACTATATGAAATATTAAAAAAGCCTTAGGGCTAGACATGGTGGCTTATGCCTGTAATTTAATCACTTTGGGAGGCTGAGGATCACTTGAGGCCAGGAGTTTGAGACCAGCCTGGGCCACATAAAAAGAACCCAATTACTACAAAAAATGTTCCAAAAAATTACTCAGGCATGGTAGCACATGCCTGTAGTCCCAGTTGCTCAGGAGAGTGAGGCGGGAGGATCATTTGAGCCAAGGAGGTAGAGTCTACAGTGCACTATGATCATGCCACTGCACTCCAGCCTGGGCAACAGAGTGAGATCCTGTCTCTTAAAAGAAAACAAAAGTCCTTAGTGAATGCTACTTTTCCTGTCATAAAATGACTCATTTTAATTTCAATTTGCAAGTAAACTCCTAAAGGGTTTTAATAATGATAGACATTTCTCTTGCTAAAAAACAAATTTAGCAAATTCTATCGGGTATTTCCTCCCTTAGAAATTCCTTTAGTTATATACTATAGACCTAGCCCTGTGTGACTTGGGGAAGGGTGGTTTCACTAAATGAAATGAAAGCCAACATAAAGAAAAGGACTTAAATACAAATAAAATTTGTAAATTATTTTAAAAATATATTTTATTAACCAAGTAAAAATGACTATAACAAAGGGAAGAATTTACTTGCAATGTTATTTGTTTGTGAAAATAAATGTCTATTAACTAAATGATTTTGTTCTTTATTTAGTAAGTATTATTAGTTATAGACTGGGCTGAGGCAGTGATGAATAAACCCTGAAATTGTAGTGTTTAACACAATAAAATTATTTCTCTGTGTGTGCATATTTCATAGTTTAATAATTTGAGTTATACATAATGATATGAATAGATGAAAGATGATTAAATAGATTGATTGATAGATGATAATAGATGAAGGCTGAATTATTCTCCTGTATGACATGATACTCTCTAATTCAGGCTGCTTGCGTAATCTAACATACTATTTCATAACTGTTTAGACAAAATAATTTCAAAAATACATATTTTAGCTTATTTCCATGATCACAAATAGCGAAGATGTTGATTAATGTTCATTGGCAAAAATTAATTGTATGACCCCACTTAAATATGTAAGGACAGGGAATTGCCCACAGATTTGGTCATACTAACACTTCTTTGTGAAAGTGCCGTTTCTTTTTCCAATAAGTTTCCCTAATGTTGCTCAGTTAGGAAACCTACTTTTGTTACATTTTAGCTGGTTATGAAATAAGTTCATCATTTCCTCACTAGTTTGGATGTTGAACAAAAACTGTTTACCACACTTTAGTGCTAAATTCTATTAATCTGGTGTTCACATGAATGAAAGTTGCATAAAACATAAAAGGCAATCTAAAGGGAGAGTCATTAGAGTATGAAACTGGCATCTGACATGCAAATTTATTTCATAATCAGCTAAAATGGAAGATAGAGCAAATTGAAATTCTGTAACTGTATACAGGAAAAAAAGTCTCATTACTTTCAGGAGGGCTATTTAGTTTGCAGACACACATAGTACCATTTTATACTATTAATACATAGTAAATTAGAAAGTCTGAAACTTGTTTGAAGATTGTAATTGTTATATCCTATTTATATTTTTAAATTTAAATTGGCAAGCATTTTTGGAGCACCTACTTCACTCAAAGCACTTTACTAAAGACTGGGAACTAAAAAGATCAATCTGACGTATTTTCCAAAGAAATAATTTAAATGCTACTCAGAGAAACAAACACATAACAACTTCAAAACAAAGCAAATGAATGACTGTCATTATAAATGAGAACATAGGGGATAGAGATGATTTCTGATCCAAGAAATTGAGAAATTTTTTTGAAAGGAAGTACTCATTTAGTAATGGCCAGAACAGGGTTAAGCAGACATTAATGAAGATGATACCTAGTAACAATACCATGGGCAGAGTCACAGTACAGGATGTTTCAGGTGATGTTCTGGAAACAATCTATTTTTTTAAGCTGGAGCATATAGGAAGATAGAAAACAATGATAATGTTGATTTTATTGTTAGTGGCAAATAATCAACTGAATACTTGCTCAGTGCTAAACATTCTGAACACCTCATATACAGTAATACTAATTAATTTAGCTCTTATGCAACTGTGTAAAGTAGATTATATTATTATTCTCATTTTACAGAGACAGAATTGAGAGATCAAGTATTTTTAACAACTTTATACATCTAGTGAATTATACATGTGAGATTCAAACCCAGATCCTATGGCTGGTGGGTTAGAAAAATGTGAAAATGACCACAGTATGAGACAGAAGGCTTTGATTACTGGATGAGATACTTCTTTTTTGTTATTGTTTCTTTTTTACTCTATGTATCATGAGTTTATCTATATTTGAGTCAAATAATCAGATCTGCTTTCTATTAAAAAGAAAAACAAAAACAAAAACTTAACACGAAACCAGAGAGTATGCTGAAGTAGGGAAAGCCTAAAGGTGGGTAAAACTTTTTCATTCTTGAATTATCTCCAGTGTGAATTAGGAAAGTGCCAGTAAGATCAAATGGAGAAGAGAAGAAGTGAAAAGCATGATTTTATGATGTAGATTCAAAAGAACTTAAGAAAACCACATTGTTAACTGGATGTAAACAAATAAAATAACGTAAATGCCAAACATTGGCCATAGTGAAAGTTGTAGTAAAATTTACCATCTTAATTAAGGCATGAGAATTAACTCATATATGCACTTAAGATATATTAAGAAAGAATGAAACTATGAAAAAACAGGAGAAAGAGCAGAACAAAGGTAGAAGTTGGGGAAAAGAAATGAGAGCTTGAGTAAAGCAACTAAGTCAGAACTGAGGAAGGTAAACTGCAATAAAACTCCAAAGGCATTCATTAATTAAAATAAAGTTACACCGATTTTGACATCTTTCTGTTTGAAAGGTACAAAAAAATCAAAGCCCAGCTCGAGGCCCACCCGAGATGAGAAGCCTAACAGACACTGCCCATGGGCTGCACCTTCAGAGTGAGAATTACACCTGTGTTCCATCATCTCACATCTTTAGAAGGAGTCTAGGGGCTTTTAGGAGTCTTTTCCACTTAAGTTATAAACTCAAATATAGGGTTGTGTATTAGGTTACAATAATTTCAATAAAGGAACCACTATGGGAGAGTCTAGAGTATACATAGAAAATGGAAAGTAGTCTAAAATATAAGATGTGCACACCAGAAAAATTAAAACACCTTGCACTTGTTCAATGGTTAAACGTCCTTTGAGATACATGTATCAGAGCTTCATTTGACCTTCACAAGATTTTCCTAGAAAGGCCTATTATATAAGTCAATAACCAGATATGTGCAGTTCCGTCATATTCCTAAGGTCATACAACTGGACAAGATTTGAGCTGGAAGACAAAGCAGTATATTTTGACTCCAAGTTTATCAATCCCTTAAACTATAATCGTAGATAAAAATTATTTGAAATGTGGCATGTTTGTGAAGGCATACATTTATGATTTTTGGTTTGTTCTCAAAGTACTTTATCATTGGGTTAGAAAAACTTGATTAATTTGTAATAACTTTATGCTTACAATTAGTAATTCTCTTTATATGTAAATGTACACACATATTTGTCTATAGCATGAAATTATTGTATATATAATGTGTAATACATCATTACATATGGTATATACAATATGTAAAACAGATTATATATAGCATATCTATTGTATTCCTTACAAATATATGCAACTTTTTATGGAATATATAAAATTACAATAAACTCAAGAGAAATTTTTGTTTTCTGGGAATAACTATATTATAAAAATAAAGGCTAAAATTCTTTAACGGTAACACTAATTAACTATTGTAGATTAACAATTTAATTATAGCAACACAATATGAATGTTAGCAAGAAAGAAAATTATTTGCTAGGACAAAAAATACGCAAATATTAGACTGGAATTTAAAACAGATTTCAGGCAAGGTGCATCATTCTTTCCCAGCTGTTCAGTTCTTACTTTGAAACATCAGTGGCTCTCGCTCCTGAATATGGAGTTTTAGAAGTCCTGCTGATGTAAGCTGAGGAACAACCAAGCTTCTGCCTATGATGCCATCCCTCTTCTTGAACATAGAGGAAACCTAAAGGTGCAACTGAAGAGTGTGGCTGCTGTATGTCTTACAGCGAAATATTAAGTTTACTTTGACATTTGAAAAGACTGCAGAGAAGAAAACAACATAGCTTAGGACACCTTTGATTTGGAAGTAATATGTTTCAAAAGATGAGAGCTGTGACACAGATTTTTGGTATTTTAGGTGGAGTTTTATTTTAAAATTCTGCCTCTTTTTTTGTTTAAATAAGAGATTTCATCCTTATTAGTTGATCTCACTATTTATACCTCCATGTCTAGATATATGATACTTAATTTGATGTAAGTAACATCCATTATTGAAACAATTGTCATAGAATTTAAGAAATGCATATAATAAAGATATTGATAATACAAAATAATTATTAAAGGCAAGCGTTTTGTTGCCATCTTAGCCACATTAAAATTAAGTCTGCTTGTATCACACAGAGAATGAAAAATAATAGACAGATATTATTATAATTTTAAACTTTCCTTAAAATATTTCTCAAAACATAAAGCTGTTAGTTTTATCAGTCTTACATAAAACATAATATTAGCTTTTGAAATAACATCTTTAAATATGAAGGACAATGGTGCATTTTACTAAAGAGCTTGTCATATGTATAACAGTTAAAAATGCAGAATGGACACCATTATGAGAAGATGGATTACTCTCCCAAATAGCCCAGTGAATGGAATACAAAAGTTATTAGGAATGACATTGGTGAAATAGTGCATTAGGGATTTTATTATACAATTTTAATTTTAAAACGGTCAAATTTGGTCCTCTATTATGTATAAGACAATTCAACCATGAAAATAAGTGCTGACACTGTGTGGAGAAATTAATTAGGGTGTGGCTAGTAGAAGTAAATCAATAGTGTTAATGAGTCATCCACAGGATATTTTCAATGTACTTTGTTTTTTCTTTCTATTTTTTTTTTATTTTTCAGATTAGACTTCATGACAATCACTGTAAGTACAGAAAAGCAGAACCTATTTCATATGGGCAAGTGTTCCTATCACTCATTCACAACTGCTACTTGTGTCAAATTAACACTCCAGATCATGAATTGCAATTATTTTAGACTTTGACTAACTTTCCTCATTATACTTCTACTATGACCTTCACTCCAGTTAATAAAACTTATCTACCATTTTCGACATCTATCTCTTCTTTTCCTTGAATTTATAATTTCCTTATTTGGTATATCGTCCACATTCTTCTTCTCCAATTCATGCCTTTAGTCAAAATCTACAACTTTTCATTTGCTTATTTTTTTAATAGAATACTTCTAGTTACGCAAACTAGTCAGTTCCTTCCCTCCAACTCACTGCCTAGTCTAAGCATGACAGAACAAAAGGACAAGAGGAGGAAGACGTAACACGAAATAGAAAGGAAAACTTGCTTTGAATCTTTCTTGGAGAAGATGAACTATAGGCATCTGGACACAAAAGAAACAAGCAACTTAGTGTAAATAAGAAGAGTATACAAAAAAATGGAATTGGGACAAAGGAAGAGATAGTGCAAATTGGTGAAAAATGAGAAAATGAGAAAACAAAGGGTAGGAATAAATGTATGAAAAAGTCTAATGAAAGTCAGCAAGATCATTCTTCAGTGAAATAAGCAATAGTGTCCAAACCTGGTTCAGAGCAAGCACTCTGACTATGGCTGATTGGCAGATTGTAACGTCAGGTTTCATGGATGAAAAGAAGGGAGACAGTCATAGGAGGACTAGCATCTCAAAAAGAAGCCTAGAGGAAGAGGAAAAAGCAAAGCCTAAAAGAAGCAGGAAGCTTGGAGAAACTTAATGAAAGGAAAAAACAGAAAGAATCCAATAAGCAAGCAGAAAAAGAAAATATAAATGAAACTCAGTGTCAATTTAACGGACACTGATTACGGCCAAAACATACATAAGAAAAAGCCTCAATATTTTAAGATTAATAAATGTTAAAACAAGAAGGAAAGAAAATGTTGGAAGGGAAAAAAATCTCAGCCATTATTAATATACATAAGACATTTTAAAACAGATATTTGATTGTATAATTAGGTTTAGAGGCACTGCACCATAAAAGACAAAACTTTGGTAGCTATAAAAGAATGGCAGAAAGTTCCATAAACATCAATTCCTCAAGGCAGGGAGGGGTAATCAAAATAGTTACTGGTTGATATGGAGGTCATTTTCTTCTTGTTGATAAGAAATGTAGGTAATATTCTAATGGTGCCGTACACGCATAGTAGAGGAAGCTAATCAAAACAATTGCCATTACAAATAACGTTTAACCAAAAACTTTCAAAAGACAACTGGTTTGTTCAAATCTTAAAACTAATGCCAACTCATTGTGAAAGGTGAATCAAAAGAAAGTGAAAAGACCCTTAAGTTCTAAATATTAAAAAGTCAAATTAAACGAAAGAGTAAAGATTTCAGAGCTTTCATTTCTCCAATTGAAATTCTTTCAAGATAAAGAAACATGACAGGCAAGGATATGAGTTGAAGCTATGTGTAAAAGAGTATGTGCTTATTTGTGCAGATGAAAATAAACTATCAGAATCTAGATGGCATAATACAGCACAAAAAGTGTTTCATAAAACTTTGTGTTCATTCATGACATGTATGATTACAGATAAATTAATACAGAGAAATAGTTGTGTTAAAATAGAAGCCTTAGCCAAATTAAATTTAACAGAGCTTAATTGAGCAAAGAACAATTCATGAATTGGGCAGCCTCCTGAGCCGAATAGGCTCAGAGACTCCAGTGCAGCCATGTGGTGGAAGAAGATTTATGGACAGAAAAAGGAAAATGATGTACAGAAAATGGAAGTGAGGTACAGAAGCAGAAGAATTGATTAGAGCTCAGTGTTTGCCTTATTTTAACATGGTTTGAAAAGTTGGTTCCCTTTGATCGGCTAAAACTTGATGATTGGCCCAAGAGTAGGTTATAGTCTGCTTACAATCCCATTTAGGTTATAGTTCTCTATGTACTGAGAAAATTTTAGGCTGAATTTAAAATATGTAAGGAGTCAGCTTTACACTAAACTGGATTTAACAGTTGTACATAAGAGTACACGTATTAATATAATACAAACAGAAAGGAGAAATGAAGTCCATCCTATATGAGCCACTACCTTTAAAAAAAAAAAAGACTTTGTAAGAATAAGATACTTTCTAAAGTTACTGACTTTAGGCTACACAATGATTGTTTTATTGAAAAGATTGATCAAGATATATTTAAACTTGTCTGTCTGGTGAGTATAACTATGTAATTCACCTAAATAGGTACTAATCTGGTAAAGAAAACCTTCTGTAAAAGCTGTTATTGCATTCTGACATTTATAGGAAGACCATCTTTTTTATTTTTATTTTTTATTTTTATTTTTTGAGATGGAGTTTCGCTATTGTCACCCAGGCTGGAGTGCAATGGCGCAATCTCAGCTCACTGCAACCTCTGCCTCCTGGGTTCAAGTGGTTCTCCTACCTCAGCCTCCCTAGTAGCTGGGATTATAGGCGCCCGCCACCATGCCCAGCTAATTTTTGTATTTTGAGTAGAGTTGGGGTTTCACCATGTTGGCCAGGATGGTCTCAATCTCTTGACCTCGAGATCCTCCCACCTCGACCTCTCAAAGTGCTGGGATTCCAGGCATGAAGCCACCGCACCCAGCCGGGAAGACCATCTTTAATGTGATACTCAGGTGGTATATACTGAGTCAGTCCAAAAAATCAATCTACGGGTGACTTTTATTTCCTTAGTAAATATGTAATAAGAATCTGCTATGGCTAGATTCTACCATTTTAAAATATAGAACAAATTGAGGAAATGAAAAGTTTATGAAACCTAGATAAAATATAATATGAGTTTCCTTGAGCATAAATAGCATGCAAAGCACGATAGATGATTTCCAGTGAGGTTCTGAAGTTAAAATTCTTAGGAAAGTGAATCAAACAATTTTCACTGTTGCACATATCCAGTTCTCTAATTGCCCCTATGTGATTAAGGCTGAGCTATTCTTTCCTCTTAAATATTTTTTAAATGTATTTCTTAATTTACTTGCAACAAAATTCATCCCATGTGGTCTATGGTTCGATGCAGTTACAAATACATAAAGTCATTTGTCCACCATCACAGTCTTGGTATGGAATTGAAACAGGAAATTTTCCCTGTTGTCTGATGGCGGTGGTTCATTTGCTCAGCCTGCAGCTCTCAACTGCTTGTGGGAAGGGGAGCACTTGAGTGAGCAGATGCGGGGGCCAGGATGACTGCTTCTGAGCTCCAGGAGGTGCAAAGCTCTGTGCAGCCCTGTGGCAAGGTCTGAGGGGTACCCGGGACCCCTGGAGCCCCAAAGGGCATGTGTTACAGTGTGCTCTTTTAGCTTTGCTGTCCACAGACAGCTTAAGTGTTTAACAGCTCAATGTGACAGCCCTCTGCATCCTGAGCTCTTGTTCAGAGTCCAGGAAGAATCAGGTCACGCGAATGAATTCAAGACAATGAACACCACGGGGGATTTTATTGCCAATGAAAGTGGCTCTCAGCGGGATGGGAGCTGGAAAAGGGGTGGAGTGGGAGGGTAGTTTTCTCCTGGAATTCAGCCATCCCCGGCTGAACTCTAATCTGAGGTCCCATAGTCAAGCCGTCCCTCTGAAGTCAAGCTGCTTCTCACCGACATCTGGCTGCTTCTTCTCTTCTCTCCTTCTCTGCCACTCCTCTGCCAGTGGAACCTCGGGTTTTTATGGGTACGGGATGGTGGGTAGGGCAGGCCAGGGTGGCTTTGGTGAATATTCTCACTTTGCGCGGCAGGTCTAGGCTTGAGGCCTTTGCCGGGGACAGCCCTCTTCGACCCAGTATTTCCTGGCCTCCTGTCTGTATCAGAATCATTTCCTCAAATTCCCTCCAGCTGTCCCTTGTTGTCTAATCCCCAGCCGAGCACCTGGAATCCACTGATCTGTTCTCTGTCTATACTTAGGGCCTTTTAAAATACGTTACATAAATGGAATCTTGCATATATAGCCTTTTTGATCTGTCATTTTTCAGCTAGCAAAAAAAAATCTAAGATATATCTGCATTATTGAGAGTATTGGTTATTTCTATTTTTATTGCTGAGTAGTACTTCCTTGTATGGTGATAACAGTTTGTTTATCTGTTAACCGGTTGAAAGACAGTTGGGTAATTACTAGTTTGAGGCTATTATGAATCAAGCTAATACAAATGTTCACATACAGGTTTTTAAACAAATATACTTATTTGTCTACAAGAAACATACTTTAAATATAAGTATATAGTTAGGTTAAAAGTAAAAAGATAAAGTAATTTATGCCATGGAAACAGAAAGAAAACAAATCTGAGACAGACATAACCATTTTAGACAAACCAGATGGCAGAACAAAGGTTATTAATCAGGGATAAAGTGGGGCTGTAACATAACAAAAAAGAGTCAGTTCCCCAAGAAGACATATCAAATATGAACTTAGAAACTCAAAACACAGGAGGCAAAAACTAGCAGATTTGAAAGAAGTAGGAAAACCCGCAAGTATTGTTAGAGACTTAATACTCTCCTCTTAGTAATTCATAGAACAAGTGTAGTGTGTTTAACACTTTTCCCATTAGCCCCGAGGATACTCGCCAGTGGTGCTTGCAGCTGCAGCAGTTACCTTGAGACAATGTTACCACAGACTATTTCACTTTTTTTTTTTTTTTTTTTTTTTTTGAGACAGAGTCTCGCTCTGTCGCCCGGGCTGGAGTGCAGTGGCGCAATCTCGGCTCACTGCAAGCTCCGCCTCCCGGGTTCACGCCATTCTCCTGCCTCAGCCTCCGAGTAGCTGGGACTACAGGCGCCCGCCACCGCGCCCGGCTAATTTTTTTTTGTATTTTTTAGTAGAGACGGGGTTTCACCGTGGTCTCGATCTCCTGACCTCGTGATCCACCCGCCTCGGCCTCCCAAAGTGCTGGGATTACAAGCGTGAGCCACCGCGCCCGGCCCTATTTCACTTTTATTATTATTTTTGCGTCATTCTAATATGTCAACTTTGGAAACAAATGACATCATTCTACTTACAGCATGCTGTTTTCAGTAGTGGTTTTCCTTTTACAGAATACAGAACTTCTCGATCACTGAAAATGTCAAATCCTAGAAAAGGTAGCATTCCTACACCTACTTGTGATGTTAGCATCATTCTTGAACAGTTGTTGGCCAAAGATTCATTTGATGAATCTAATTTTTCCAAAATAGACAATTCTGATGATTCAGATGATTCTGATGTTAGTTCTGTTTAGATGAAGTCCAAGAAGAGTGTTTATATTCTTTTGCACATTGAAAACTAGTCAGATTTGCTTCAGCCTCAAAGAGCATGTTTATGTAAAATTAACTGAGCACTGGCAGTGAGCTGTACTTGATTTTTCTAAACAGGAAAAGGATTAATAGTGTCCCCCCAGAATTTGTGTCTACTCTAAACTTCAGAATATTACCTTTTTTTGGAAAAAAGTTTTCTGCAGATGTTATTACAATTAGTTAAGGCCTTGAAACCAAATCCTTCTGTTTTTAGAGTAGGTTCTCAATCCAATGACTGGTGTCCTTATAAGAAGAGGAGAGGTTTCAGAGAGACAAACAAAATACACAAGGCCATGTGAAGACGGAGGCAGAGGCTGGAGTGATGTCAAGGAAGACCAAGGTTTGCTGACAACCCCCAGAAAGAATGAGGTATGCTATAGTTACTCCCTCAAAGCTTCCAGAAAGGACCAATCCTTCCAAGATAATTTGGTTGGTTAGTTGATTGGTTGAGTTTTTTTGGTTTATTTTTCAATGCTGTCTGATCCATCTCTGAGGCCTTGTCTAGAGGCTGGCTCATTCTTCTTGAGTCCACATTCCAACCACTTCCCTTATCCAGTTCTCATTCTTCAGGGCACTCTGCACCCTCCCCAGCCATCCTGGTACCAGGTACCAGACAACCAGAAGCAGTCCCTATCTTCAGCCTTGCCACCTGGAAAATTATTCAAATTGGCCAATCCACAAGAAGCATGCAAACCCTGGCTAACCTCATCCTGCTTGCCATACATAAGCTGCCCCTACAGTGACAGCTTGCTAATACCTTGTCCCTGAGGGCGTAACCCCCTGAATGACTTGCCTGGAAAGATTCTCTCCTTTCTTCTTCTTTCTTTCCTTGATCCTTTTTTTTTTTTTTTTTTTTTTTTTGACTGAGTTTCACTCTGTTGCCCAGACTGGAGTGCAATGGCACAATCTTGGCTCACTGCAACCTCCACTCCCCAAGTTCAAGTGATTCTCCTGCCTCAGCCTCCCAAGTAGCTAGGATCACATTCATGCACCACCTGGAATTTTTTTTTTTTTTTTTTTTTTTTGTATTTTTAGTAGAGACAAGGTTTCACCATGTTGGCCACAATGGTCTCAAACTCTCAAACTCCTGACCTCAGGTGATCAGCCTGGCTTGGCCTCCCAAAGTGCTGGGATTACAGGTGTGAGCCATCATGCCCAGCCAGATTATCTCCTTTTTAGCTGTAACAAAAGGTTCTGCCTTTTCATCTATGAGTGTTATTATATTATGTCCTGCCATCAAAATAATCTTAAAATCATAAAACACTCAATTCTAGCAAATAGAATAGAGAAAGGAAATTCACAGGGTTGAAAACTGGCAGACATTAAGAGATGGAGTTTAACAACATCAATAATGACATGTTGACATCATGTACCTCATAATATAATGCAATGAGAAGGGTACTTCGCTTTGTGATTTTCCCCCCAAATTCGTAACTTATGAGAAATGTCAGAAAAACCCCTGAGAAGTCTAAACAATACCTGGGATACCCTTTAAAATTCTTCAGTTCATGAAAAATAAAAGAAGACTAAGAAACTGTCATACATTGTAGGAGACTGCAGAGACGTGACTAAATGCAACATGGCATCCTGGTTTGGATTCTGGGATATTAAATGAAAGTGGATCCGTGTAATGATGTGTCTACAGAGTTCATCAATCACAGCAAATGCACCACCCTGGTGGGATGCTGTCAATGGGGGAGGCTTTGCATGTGGTGAGGGACTTGTAGGAGATTTCTGTACTTGCTGCTCAATTTTGTTTGAACCTAAAACTGCTCTAAAAAATTGTCTATTATTTAAAAATAAGAAAAAAGGTAACAGTAAACAAACTGTTTAGTTTAGTTTATATCATACCAATATAAATGTATTTATTTTGATAAAGGTACCATTGCAATGTACATTTTTGACTCTAGGGGAACCTGGGTAATAGGTATACAAGAACTCTGTACTCTTTTTGCAAGTCTTTTGTAAATTTAAAATTATTTCAAAGTTCATTTGAAATACAAATAAAAAAACATCAGTTGACCAGATCTTCATGACTCTATTTTAGGACTATTTTGTTTCATTAATCTATATATATCCATTTTTTTGCTAATACTGCATTTTCTTGATTATTGTAGCTTTATAGTAAATATGAAAGTTAGATTGTTTGAATTCTCCTTGTTCTTCTTTATCAGAATTGTTTTGCTCTCCTAGTTCCTTTGTTTTTCGGCTTCTACTTGCCTTCTTTTGGTTTAAGGATTTTTTATAATTTATAATTCATTTTTTCCATCTATTGGCTTATTATTTATACCTCTTTAAAATTTTTACTATAGTTACCCTAGATTTTACATCATTTACTATTAATTAGTGACTACTTTTAAGGAACATTATACTGTTTCACATGTAAAGACTTTATAATAAGAGAGTCCCAGATTCTTTCTCCTATTCTTACACTATTCTTGTCATACATTTTACTTTACATGTGCTATTGAAACACAATACAATGTATTACAATTATTTTTTATAGACAATTACACTTTACTGCAACAACGACAAAAGAGTAAGTTTACTCTATCTTCATTTATTTACTTCTGGGTCTCTTTATTTCTTTGTGTATGTTTATGTTTCTGTTTAGATTATATTTCCTTGGCCAGAGAAGTTTTAACATTTCTTGAAGTATCATGTCTGATGACAGTTATGCCATTTTGTCTGGATAATCTTTGGTTCTTTTTCATTTTTGAAAATTATTTCCCTGTGGCATACGGTTCTTGGTTTATGTTCTTTCCATCCTCCCTCCCTTCCTCCCTCCCTCCCTCCCTCCCTCCCTCCCTCCCTCCCTCCCTTCCTTCCTTCCTTCCTTCCTTCCTTCCTTCCTTCCTTCCTTCCTTTATTTCTTTCTTCTTTTTCATTCTTTCTTTCTTCACTTTAAAGCTGTGAGTTCGTTTTAAGTTGTTTTGTGGCTCACATGACTTCTGGCAAAGAAAGGAATTGTTTTATATTTATATAGTGTGTCTTTTTTTTTTTTCTGGCTGTCCTCAATATTGTCTTTGTCTTTGGTTTTGAGAGTGTTTCCAGGAAGCCAGTGATTCTTGCCCTTCCCCAGCATTTTAAGGCTTCTCTTTCTGAAAAAAAAAATGATGGAGAAATTCTGTATGAGGGCTCCTGCCTTTTCCTCCATGGCTCTAGATAACTTTTGTTTATGAGTGAATCTGTATTTTTTACATAAGATGACATAGACATATAGGGCAGAGGAAATATTCAGGGAATCTGCATTTTTACATAAAACACCATAGACAAAATGGGGCAGGGGAACAATCAGATATGCATTTGTATCTGGTGGGCATGGGGGTGACTGCACCTGTAAAGATAAGTTATCAATCTACACTGCCATGGTGAACTTTTAACAGAAACAGCTTAGGATAAAGATTTTGGAGCTCACTAGGAATTTCCTTGGGGACAAAATACAGGTGAAGCATGTAGCTTTTCATCTTGTAGCCCTCTTATTTAGGAACCAAAAGGGGAGGCAGGTTTATGTGACCCAGTTCCCAGCTTAACTTTTCCCTTTGACTTACTGAGTTTGGGGTCCCGAGATTTATTTTCCTTTCACACTACCGATTTTATCTGCAAATTCTCAAAGGTCATATTTGAAACTCAAACTCTGCTTGATTGCCAAAGACGGGTGTTTGTCACCAGTTAAGTTTTATAGAGTAATGGCGTTTCACTTTGTTGGTGAGATGATTTACTTATCTCTGTTCTTTCACTCTGATTTGCATTATTTTTCTCTCTTCCTGTTTGTTTCACCCAAATGTCTGTGTGTGCAGAGGTCTTCCCGTGTAAAGAAATTGATGCTGATGTCAGCCTGCATTCTCTTTGATAAAAATAATTGCTGCCAATTTTATTTCAACTTAAAAGTTTTTCTCCATTAAATTCTTTATGTGACTCCGCTTGAGGAAACCCTTTGTTTGAAGCTATTTGAATATTCTTTTATACTCTGACATTCTTAAATCTACAAACTCTATACTATCATGTAGGCAAGTCAGGAACACAAACAGGTGCCTTCTTCTTTTTGTATTTTGAGTCTGAATACTTAAAATCTGCTTGTAGATTACTTTGATGAGTTGAATATGTTAGATATAGCAGAATGGTGCTCTTCAAGCTAATTTGAAAGAGCTCTGAATTCTGCCGTGGTAACTTCAGGTCCAGTGCCAGCATCCTTGCTGGAAATATGAATACAACACTGCATGGTGGTACTGAATATAAGCAGTTTTTTTCTTTTGACTTCTTATTCCTATTCGTATTCATACTATCAAGGTATGTTTTGATTATAGTGTGGGTTTTATTGAAATCTCTTTACAGAAATAAGCTGGATTGTGCTGATTTAATTATTCTGTGCTAGATTGCATTTTTCACTGCAAATTGATAAACTGGTTTTCTCAAAACTTCATGAGGAATACATGAGAATCAGTGTAAAGTTTAGATAATAAACAAAAATACAATAACATATCAAAACTAGATCTGGAAAAAACCAAAACATGCTTCTCACACACATACAGAAACAAGAATTTGTACTCTTAGCTAATGTAATAAGTTTCCATATGATATTGACACTTCTCTATTTAACATTTTAAAATCAAGTATATGCTTATATATTTATATGTAAATTAAACATTATTAAATATATTTATAGGTAAATTAAACATATGTTTATATATTTATACATATGTAATATTTTAAAATCAACTGTGTGTAAAATACCATAATAGAAGCTGCAGGGAATACACAGATAAGTAAAACAGCTCTGTATTTTCAGAAATTAACATTTTCATGCTGAACATGTAGTAAAACTAGCAGAAATTTGCAACCTCCTTTAGCAAAGTACTTTCCTTAATAAGTCATCGGAAAGGAATTTAGCACGTTCATTTATTCATTCAGTAAATATATCCTGGCACTTACAGCGAGCCAGGTACAATTCTAGATGCTAGGATTAAATCTGTCACTACTTATTTGAGTTCAGCACGAGAAAGGTTGTGACCCAGAAAATACAGAGTCCATTGAAAGTACCAGAGTGGGTTTTGTAGAAGAAATGATAGCTAAATTGAGACTTAAACGGAGAGCAAGAGGTAAATAGGTGAATGAAAGGGGCAGAAGCTGTGGTTTGAGCTGACTGCATATACTCTACCTTTGGAAATATGATGTGAGAATGTAAGATAAAAAAGACTATAAGAGAAAATACGTAATAATTGAGCTCTAGAATCTAGGACAGCGATATAACAAGAATAAAACTGTTGGTAAAATGCTTTAAGTCAGAACACCCTCAGTGAAACTCCGGCAGCTTAAAATGGGCACATTGCGTCTTATATCAAAAACTATATATTGAAGCTGGGCAAGGTGGCTCACACCTGTAATCCCAGCACTTTGGGAGGCCAAGGCGGGTGGATCACTTAAGGTCAGGAGTTCAAGACTGGCCTAGGTCAACATGGTGAAACCCCTACTAAAAATACAAAAAATTAGTTGGATGTGGTGGTGGGTGGCTGTAATCCCAGCTACTCAGAAATCTGAGGCCAGAGAATTGCTTGAACCTGGGAGGTGGAGGTTGCAGTGAGCCGAGATGGTGCCATTGCACTCTAGCCTGGGCGACAGAGAGAAACTTTGTCAAAAACAAAACAAAACAAAAACCCTGTATATTGAGAATATTTGCAAGAATAAGAATTAAACATGTACCCTAAAACTTAAAGTATAATAACAATAAAATAAAATAAATAAATAAATAAATAAAAATAAAAATAAAATTTTGAAGAGAATTTATCTCCTCAAAGAATTTACTAGTTCAGGACACATTTATTTATCCAAAGTACATAATAAATAATTTCAACTATTGGAAATAATTACTAATAAAGTCAGGAGAGAGATGAATAGATACAAAAACCTGGATTTGAGTAGAGGTAAAAGTTCCATGGGGGATAAATGTAATGCTTTTAAAAAATATTTTTTAAAACCTGGCAAAGAAATAATTGATTTTTAGACCTCTTTTCTGCATCTGAAATTGATAGAAATGTTCAAATTCATTACCAAGGAAAGTGATCAGAATAGAAAGATGTACAGCAAAACAAGAACAGATGATGTAAGCTTTTGTAGAGGGCTGAGGAGAATAGTGTACAGGAATAGACATCGTACCAAAAGATATTTATCTTCTGGAGGAAGTGCTTTGAAAGTTGAAAAGAGGAAAATGGGGTAGGTTAAAGAATATATTCGGGCTGATAGAGAAGTACACTGTATTTCAGATTATGTTGGCAACTATTTAGAGAAAGAGTGAAGATGCTAAATGAAAGAAAAGAAAAATTTTAAGAACAGAAAGACATAGTGTCAAAACAGTTACTTTTTAATTGCTTCCTGTTTCTGACATGGTATGTACATTTATGTAAAAATATCGATTGAAAACTGGTCAATCTGTCCAACGATATTGACAAAAATTGGTTTTCAAGGGTAACAAAACTTACTAGTTTACAGGAGAAGTACAAAAGCTTTTCAATAAAAATGTTGCGAGAATAAATGAGATGTCACCCCAACAATTTTTTAATAAAAGTCAGTGAGGATAAATAAGATAATATACTGAAAGTACTGTGAGCATCTTATTAAAAAAAAAACGCTATATAAATTCATTGTATTCTCTTTACTATTATAGGGTTTCCCTAACCCACACATTATTGAATCCTTAATGTGCAAAGTATTGAAAAAAAGAAGAAAACATTTATAAAATATAGGTTGAAAGTTTCTTAAACAATAATTTAAATATATTACACATATATTTAATAAGTAATTTGATGTACAAAACATGGAATTATATATATATGTATTCTTCATTTACAAGCATTTAATGGGCTGAGACAAATACATATAACATTGGAAGGAGTAAGTAATAGAGTGGGACGATTGTATTAATGTGTAAATCTGTTAATCTACTATTTATTAATAATCTAAATAGTTGATTACTAAGTTTACCTATAACATCCATTATTTATTAGAAGTGAAGCATGCTTTATTGGCTTAATGCTCAGGTATTTTACAAAATGTATGCTACAAATTCAAAATAACTTGCCTAAAAGCTACTATTAAGTATTTATAATCATCCAGTGTGAACGTATCCTACCATAACAGAGATAAATGGGGATCAAGAGAGAATAAGTAGAGATTAGATTTTATGAAGTAATTTTCACCTTTTGTGAATGTAGACATAACAAAGTATGGTCAATAAATCTCATTTTCAATGCTTTTCAAAGTTGAGAGTAAAATTATCCTTATCTACGCCATACATATACACACAAAAGACATTAATAATATAAGAAAAAAATTGCATAAAGGTATTATAGGATGTCATGTCAGTCCATGTTGGTATTATTTATAGCATTTAAATTAAGGTCACCTTATTCACTTCTCTTATTTTTTAAATGTAGAATTATAAACATGTTTTTTCCTGTAATGAAAATTTTATTTATTTTTATAACTAAGACACATTTCTGGCAGTAACTTCCTAAATTGCAATTTAGTTCCTGATTTGTGAATAGCCTAAAGCCATACTAATGATTTACTAAAGGGTTAAAAAAGCAATTAACAGTTTTACAAATATGGCTTCAGTTTCTCATTGGAAGTAAATTAGCTTCTTTTTAAGTTTGGAGCACTATTATAATAATTTGACAAATAATACCTTTGTGACCTGACAGTCTTAAGTTAAAGCCTTCAGCATTGCACTAACTCTTGATTCAGGTAGTACTTTATTCCAAAGTCCAATAGTTACTAACAACTATCTTGTGATAAATGCTAAAATGTAGTGGTGAAATGTATTAGGGACAATCATAGCACTCATCCCCTCTCTATTCCCAAGCTAACATCTAATATCAATAACTATCTGAGATATGACAATACAAGAAAGCTTATATGGCATGTGTTTAGAAAAACCACACATCTAGCCTAGCATGATTGAGTGTAAACCAGGGAACTTGACGGCTGGTATTTGGAACTTAGTCTAGGGCCCTGGGCAAGCTGCTTAACCTCTCTGAGTTTTGATTTTCTGATTCTCAACAGAAATAATTGGAGAATTAGATTTTCTAATTCTCAACAGAAATAATCAGAGTTTTGATTTTCTGATTCTCAACAGAAATAATTGGAGAATTAGATTTTCTAATTCTCAACAGAAATAATCAGAGTTTTGATTTTCTGATTCTCAACAGAAATAATTGTGATGTGAGCAACAATAGGTAAGTTTCAACACTCCAGCTTTCTTCTGCTCCTAGAGCCAGCTTTTAAAGATCCTTTTAGAGATACCAGCCACAGCTGAGCAGCACTCTCTCCTGAGAAGTCTGATTACTTCAAGGGCCTTTGTCTCAGCTCCTGGGTTACCCACAGCACACAGAGTCAATAACCAAATGAGGCTGGAATCTGGAGAGCACAGGGGAAAGGCATAGCAGATACAATCAGAGGAAGAGGGCCTACTCATGTTCATAATTAGGTTCAAGGTTTGCCTCCTTTAAGAAATCAGTTTGACAATCTGTTATTCCTCACTAATTATATATGTATAAAATTAAAATATATAATTCCTGTTATATGGTAGCTGATTTTCATTTGCTATCTATTTTATTCTTTAATATAGATAAATATATTCTTAAATGAAAAATTTGGCTTCTTTAATACAGTCATAAATCCCCTAGGGACAAAATCTATGCTTTTTTTCCTCCCGTTGTCCCCAAGTGCAGGGTACTGTATTCCACAGAATGTAGCAAAGCCAAGGGTTTCTTAAATGATGCTGTGTAACTTTTACCAACAGCTACTGAAAAGGAGCTATTATAATTTTATCCCCCTCACTCCATTCCTCCCTGCATTCTTTTCGGGACTCTGTATCAATGTATGGTTTCTCTAAGATAATTTTGTCTGTGCTTTCTGCAGCCAGTCAATACCTGATTCCCTTCAATTGCTTATACTGCCTCACAGAAATATAATTTGTGCTGATATTTTATCAGCTTGTTTTAGCATGGACAAGAGTTCTTCTGAAGAACAAAACTTCAGAATATTTTATTTGGCATCAACATGTTTATAGAAAAGAAGCATTTTTTTGAAAAGTATTATATTATCACATTATCTAAGAAATTTTACGGAAATATTTTCAGTATAACACCTGGTAACAGATGGATTTCAATAGGGCTTAATATAGATTATTTGAAATCTTTTGTCCATATACTCAGATGTCAATTTATGCAGCTATATTTAAATGAAAATCTGTGGTTGGAGGGTGGTTTAGTATCCACCAGAGTTGTTGTTCTACAGCTGTGACAAACCCTCAGCTGTTTGTACTTGCAAGTTCCTTTTTATCTAGGCAAAGAGGATGAGCCACTCTTGGGTGTAAGAGAGAGCATCTCTATTTTACATTTCATTGTGCAGGCTATTTTTTAGCCAAGGAGTTAAATGCTAGCTGCCTGACTTTGCTCCACTGGAACTGACCAAGATAATTATTGGTATTCTGCAGCTGTTTGAAGAGCATTTTTGCAGGGAGAGTATGAAGAGCTGTAGATTTCTTTTATTTTGCCAACAACCCATGATAAAATAAGATCATGTGCATACGGATTTAAAACATAAGAAATGGAACCATAGAATATAGTTTCTTACCAGTATTAAAATCTCAAAAGAAAGAGGCAAAATACAAAGTTCATCACTGACTGAGCAGAAACCTTTGAGCTATTCTGCTGTGAATCTAAAATTGCAAAGGAGATGTACCCTTATCTCTCCTTTATCTGGATTAATTAAATCTGTCTATTTACTGAAAATATGACACATTACTTCCGGAGATAACATTTTCTCATTGTGATAAGTGTATTTTTTAAAATAAAAATTTGGGAAACTAAGAATATTTTTAAACTATAAATAATTTTTTAAATTTTCAAAACTTGCTATGTTTTTGGAAATATATAAAAATGTTCTATTTATTCAGTCCTAGTGATAAACAGTCCTGGGATCTAAGGCTAAAAAATAGTTTGAGGCAGATTTTGAAGGTCTTCAAATGCAAGCTAAGTCATTTGGAGTTTATTCTGGAGTTATTTGGAGTTTATAAGGGCGCTTTGAAAGTTTTTAAAACAAGAGTAGCAGGGGAAAATAGAGGCAAAATGTTAGGAAATATTTAATGCTGAAAAGTGTTAGGAAATAGTTAATGCTGAAAATATGCAAAATAATTAAAGAAACTGCAAAGAAATGCTCTAGACTGAAACGATATTAAGAAACAAATGCAACCATGTAAAGGTCTAGATGTCTTCATTTCAGGAATAGCTCTACTCTCTGGGCTTGCCTGACACTGAGTTACGATTTTCCGGTTCCAAATCTACCCTATATTTTCTTCACCATGTGACTTTTTCTTCCTTTTTTGCATGTGAAAGTTCTGTATTGGTCATCTGCTTTCCTCTCCACCTTTTTTTTTTTCTGTCTTTCCCCCTTCCTCTCCTCTCCCTTTTTCTCTTTCTCTCCCTTCCTCTCCTCCCCTTGCCTTCCTTTCTCTTTTCTTCCTATTACTTCCCTGCCTTTCTTTCTCGCTCTCCTTTCTCTCCCTGCTCCTTCTTCCTCCTTTCTTCTTTCTCTCCCACCTTTCTCCCTCACTCTCAGTATATCTATATTCATATCTATATTTATATCTACATATACCTCATGCATTGCCTTCAGAAATATGGTAAGTGTTCTAGACCCTTAAAAATGCACTTGTGTGGCCTATCCGACTATAAATTGCAATTTTCTAAATCTAAAGTTAGAGTAAACAATGAACTTTCTTGAAAAGGTAAAATCTATCTGACTTACTATATAACCCTAAGGAAGTTAATATCATAGCCTCTCTGAATCTTTGATATCTCATCTGTAAAATGTGGAAAATAATGGTGCCTATTTCCTAGAGTCTTATAAGAATTAGATTATTAATGTAAAGTGCACAGTCCTGTCTCTTATATAAAGTGGTCTCTTAATGAGTTTGCTCTTCATTACCTTAAAATTCTGCAGGTCAAATGGAAAACAATTTATAACTTATTTGGTCTCTGTTCTTTGCCTTGAGGCATATGGCTTGTATTCAATGATTGGATTTAATCATAAATTGCACAAATACTATCACTTCCCAATTCGAAATACTATAGAAGGAGGGTGCAACTTAACGTTGAATAAGGCATTTACATGATTTCAGCCTAATAGTATTTCTCTGTATGGGGAGAAGAATTACTAACTACATTAAAGTCTTATTTTGAATGGCAGAAGAAATGGTATATTTGAAAACATATACACATAATTCCAACAAGTTACAAGGCATTGCTTAGACCAATAATATATAGAGAGATTGACATACATACAATACATTGTGACTTAAACAGATTTCTCCTGGTAAGGATATTTTGGAGTTTAAAGTTTTTTCCTGCATACTAACTTCAAAAGGGATATAGATCAGCCACATATTTTTCTTTTTCTTCTTCACAATTGATAGACTAGTTTTTAAAATTCTTTTATTCTTTTCTTAACTAATTATTAACTAATTTTATCAGATATTTATACTGAATCCCAATAAATAAGTGATATGGAATAAAAACTTACGAGCCTTATTTCAATTCTAAATACATGTAGATATTGCATAAATACCTTATGTATAACATGACTAACGTTACGACCTTCTGTTTTTCTCACACTGTCTTTGAATGTTTAAGCCCTAACAAAATAACTAAAACGTTCAAATACAGTGTAGGACAAAGCAGAAGAGAGACCAATTAGCTCAACCCACTCCTTTTACTGTCAAGAGAAAAAAGAAAAAAACAAAAACAGAACTAAAGAATCAAAAATCATGAGTAACTCAGCCACATCAATGAATTATTTAGCTCAAAATTGACTTCAGATCTTTTACCTTTTTAACATTAACTGAGTAACTGTTTTAAGTTCTGCCGATGATCAGCGAAGTTAGATAGACAAAAATATTCTTGAGAGGTACTGAGGATATTAACTAGTTGAATAGTTCTACAGGAGCATTCAATCACTTTTTTCACATAAGTTTTGGTTGGGTCACATTCTCAGTGTCCCAACACAGCCTGTGTCAGGGAGTTTCAATTTATATATAATCTGACTTCATTCAAATAATATTATGAAAATGATTTAATGGCATCTTCTGTTTACATAATGCAAATAGTAAACCATTTTATGGTCAGTCATTTAAAACAATCATTTTATTATCCAGAGAACATAACCTATCATACCTTGAAGATCTTACTATTTTTAATACTGTTTTTAATACTTAAGTCGATTTGCATAGTTACATTTACAATATTCAATCTCTAAAATGCGGGAACTCTGAAATATGAGATATTGATATTTTAAGACATAATTATTGAAACTATCTTATGAATTTAATTATATTGCTTAGAGAAAAACGTTGTTTTTCAGTATCAAAAACATTTCATTTGAATGAAAGCTAAAACAACCAATTTAAAAAGAATTACATCAAAATATTATATTTTTTCTTCTCATTTTCTCTTTGATTTACTAAGTATAATAGCATACATGAAAATATTTAAAGAGAATCACATCAAAATATTACATTTTTTTGTTTTCATTTTTAATTACTAAGTGTAATAGCATATATTAATGAAGTATGTCTACTCACATACTCTTAAAGTAGTCGCAGTGGTAGATTTTGTCTGCTTTATATTTTAGTCACAATACACATATTTTAAATGAGATCATCAACCAAGCAGTGAGGAGTTATCCAATAAAATGTAGTTTTTTCCTTCAAATTTAAGCATTATATCTGCTTGTAATATTTAGTCTTGAAATTTGCTCTCCATTCTTTATCACAATGTTCAAAACACTGAGGAAACTGAAATATGTATCTATATATATTTTAGAAGTATTATCTAGAGCATCGAACATTACATTTGGTTTTTATGCAATGATAGCTAAAGAGCTACTGCAATACAAAGCAACATTCATCCCTGTCCTGTGCAAAATGACCATTTGTTATATCATTTCTTTGTTAATATTTTAATCTGGGCTTGTAAATTTGATCCAATATTATTTAGTACAGTAAAATGTTTGCTTTAGTCTGTTTCATCTCATCTTCATATTGCTGTTTCAAATGTTAAAAGTTTTAAGACATCAAGTTAGCACATGTTAGAGCTGTGAGTAAATAAAGACTTAATAAATGAAGAGTAATGCCTTAGGAGACTATACAGTGACCAAAGGTGGAAATAGTATTAAGTTTTATGAATTCCTATTTTCTCTTTTGTATTATTTTAGTTAATTTTAGAAAAATGCTCGGGAGTTATGGCAGATATGGTCAGTTTTCTGATTAGAAGCCTCCCCAGCCTTTTTCTTTTTATTGGCAATAGTCCTGGTTTTGTGTGATTAATTGCCATCTGCTTATCCATGTGCACAGGAAAACCGTCCTACTAGCAGTTGGATCATTACTGGATAAGATCACATGCACATGTGACCTAAACCTAGACAATGGGAATCAGGTGAAGTCTGCTGGAGGGCATCTGGGAAAGATTTTCTCATTGATAAAATAGGTACATACAGAAAGGAATGTATTTGTCTTTTCCGGACGTTGCAGTTTCTGCATGTGACGACTAGAACGCAATAATGAGGAACTTGATTACCGGCGTCCTAAGAATGGCAGGATAGAGAGCTGCAAATAAGTTGGATTTGAAGAATGGCGGGATTAAGCTGGTTTGTTTACAGTCATCTAGAGCAGGAAACATTCTCTCCAATATGAAGGTGAAGATTGTGTCTGGTATAGTTGGAATTGCTGCATAAGGAGCTTCTTATGTAAACCACGTAAAGTTGGACTTGGTATTAATATTCAAGGGGAAAAAGAGAGGGCATGTCCTTCAAATATAATTCTTCATTCTCCACAAGCTCTTTTTCTCTTCTATCTCCTGGTTACATTTCTACAAACTGAGTAATGAGAAACAATATATGCAACATGCAACAGACTGAGGGACTAAAATGCTGGCGCGGAATGTTCCTATCCTTTAATTTTGTGACTCCTTTAGGAATGCTGTGTCATTAGTATTTAAATCACTTCATAAATATTTCACTTTAAATACCATTGTAATGTCTTGTGTATGCCTTAATTTGTGTCTAACATAATGGTTTTGTATTGTGAGACAATTTCATCAGGGCACTTACACGATTAAAAAGAGATTTAATGGAGCTCTTTATCTTTACTTTGAGTTGACCAGGGAACAGAAAGCAAAAGGCCATATCACTCCTGCAAAAATAGCTTCTTCTATTTAGATACTTTGTGTTGTGAAAGAAAAATCAACATATGTATGTCTCACGATATGTACTCCGAACAACTGTAGACATTAGACATTGTAGCTTAAACAGGATAAAGTAGAAGAGGAAAAAGGAGAGAAGCAGTGGGGAAAAACCCTGAAATAACCTTGTATGGGGAAACTGAGGGAAGGGGTAAAAAAAACGGAGGCTACAGATGAAGGTCAAAATGTGGGAAATTTCTTGGATTATTTAAAGCTTTATTTTCTTTGACCTCTCTTCTGTTGTTCTTCAATTAGAATGTCATTCTAGGATGTTCAAGAATTTGAAGGCCATGTGGATACATTCCGCAGAAAAAAATTCTTCCCAAGGATAACATCATTAGTGTTTCATTATGCACATGAAGGAATTTAAGGTTTTCTTTTTTTGTATCTCTGTTAAAAGTATATCTGATGAGAACTCAAGAGGCGTACTTCTTTTCCTAAACATCTCATGTCTTATTAGTTTGCTCTTACTATATTAATTGAAAATCCTTCTGAACCTCCTGAAGAGCAAGTTATATCTTATACATTGCATCTTTTATAGTATCAAAACAGCAATTGCTGATTCATTAAAAATTGTCTTTTAAAAAATTGTCTCATGATAACAGTGTAAAATCATCTCTTCTCATTTGCCCTCAATGATCATATTCTTAATCATAAAGTAAAGGTTTAGGGATATTTTTAAATTCCAATCAAATCTAGAAAAAAAATGGAGAAAATTTGCCACAAAATTACAAGCAAGAGCAAAACTAAAATTTTAACTTGTGTGTTTCAATAAGATTACAATCATTAAGATTGTATGCTATTACTTACATATTTACCTTTCTGTGGAACTCATGTACCATATAATTTTGATACTAGAAAGAGACATTATGGAGAGTTGAGTTATCATTTTCAGGGAAAAGTGCAGTTTTCCGGCTAAGAAAGTTACACAGTGCCGCAGCATTGAAAAGAATCACAGATCCCTCTAAATCTGAAGGAAAATAGGGCCAATAAACTCATATTTAAATTAACACTGACTTGATCTCCAAAGACCAAGAATAGATTCTCATTCTTGAAT
Organism: Symphalangus syndactylus; assembly: GCF_028878055.3. Classification (NCBI taxonomy): domain Eukaryota; kingdom Metazoa; phylum Chordata; class Mammalia; order Primates; family Hylobatidae; genus Symphalangus; species Symphalangus syndactylus. The sequence continues at coordinate 152,191,577 of NC_072426.2, read as the reverse complement.
ACTACTTTTTTTTCTATATAACTGACATCCCAGGGTAAGAGCCCATGAAAGAGAATAGCATTAATTTTCACAAGCTTTGCTTAGAAGGAAAGACCAATAAATAAAGAAAATATAAGAAAATTGGAGAGACATGGAGAAGAAATGAGAATGTCCAGAGAATCTTTGGAAAAGACTTCCAGAAGGAGAGAATAAAGAGAATTAGGAAAGACAAAATTCAGAGAAAAGAATGACTGAGGATATTTCAGAGTTGATGAAACATGTAATCTCATAAAACTTACGAAGTCTGGAAAAGTATTTTAAATTCTATTTCTAGATATATACCAGTAAAAGACGGAGAAGAAAGAAAAAAATAAGGAATAAGAAAAACAACCCATAACCTAAAAAAGAGAAGTTATCTTACAAATGATCAGACTTAGAAAATTCCCAACAGATTTTTCAAAGGCAACAATAGATGTTAGAAGATAATGGACAGTAACAGGTAAAGGTGTAAACTTCAATAAGGTCAAAACAACCATGTTCACCTGGAGGTACAGAGAGATCACAGCTTATTAAGAACCCAAGATCATGCTCTAGTCTTCAAGGGTCTTGTATTGTGAGCCAAGTTGACTCACTATACCACTTCTTTCAATCCTGTAGTTAAATAATCAACATTGTTGCTTCTTTTATAGAATCCCCATTTAACATTTGGAAGGACACCTTATGGATTTTGCAGTCCAAAGCATATGCCCATGTGTCTTCTCTGTCTCTATGCTGCAAGTTGTCATCAAACACTTTTTCAGTTGACCTAGGATGAATTAGAGCAAGGAGATGGATGAGTGACCACATTTGTACCGTTCTTCAATGTCAACGGTAAAGGCATGGCAAGTAGCAAAATAATGGCTGTGTCACATTTTGAGACACTTGAATATAACTCAAGTCAGAGGAATTAGGTGGCTGTGGAGTGAACTTCATTTAAATTAGAACATTCTCAAAAACACACAGAAATACAGTGAGGTAGTGTAATATGCCACATAATATTGAGTATGCTTAAATTTATGTATGATACAAACTATTCTAACATCTTCAAATTGCTGACAGTAGAAAAAAATAGTATAATTTTGTGCAATGAAACCATGACTCTACAACAGTTCATGAAATAAAGTCACTTTCGAAAAAAACTAAGGGAATTTATTTCTAATACAATAAAACTGGAAAATAGTGATGAAGTATTTGGGAAAAAACGTGGATCCTAAATGAAAGATTCAAGAGGAAAAATTGACATGGGGAGGCAGAAGTAACAATAAGAAAGTGACTGACTTGATGAATATGCAATGGGTAGAATGATAATGCTGAAATATGCAGCATGTACCACAGAAGTTGGTAGTCAGAATTAAAGAAGTCTAAGATCCCCGATTATTTTCAACAAGCATAATAGTGATATTTGCTTTTAAAAGTTAAATTTAGACTGGGTGCAGCGGCTCACTCCTGTAATCCCAGCACTTTGGAAGACTGAGGCAGACGGATCACCTGAGGTCAGGAGTTTGAGACCAGCCTGGCCAACATGGTGAAACCCCTTCTTAACTAAAATTACACACACACACACACACACACACAAACAAATTAGCTGGGCGTGGTGGTGGGCACCTGTAATCCCAGCTACTTAGGAGGCTGAGGCAAGAGAATTGCTTGAACCCAGGAGGTGGAGGTTGCAGTGAGCCAAGATCATGCCATGGCACTCCAGCCTAGGCAACAAGAGGGAGATTTCATCTCGAAAAATAATAATAATAATAAAAGTTAAATTTAAATAATAACAATTTAAAGTGAATCACTATGAAACAGAAATATGGTATCAGTTGTTCAAAATAAAGGCATTAAAAAGGAGGATGCTAACCCCAATCAATTACAAGGAAGGTAAGATGGAAAAAAAAAAGAGAAAAAGCAGGGTTAAGGAATGTATGAAAAATGGATGGCAGTAACAAATCAAAAAATATAAAAAATGATAGCAACTCACTAGTTACAAAGAAGACAATACTTTTAGATTTTTTCCCCAAATCCAGCTATATACCACTTACAAGAACACAAAAAGATTGAAATTTAAAAGTTAAGAAATAGAGTTAATGCTGCTGTATCAACACAGAAGATTGAAGAATGTTAAATTAAAAAAATAGGGCTAATGAAGGTCATTACCTTCATTATGATAAAAAAAAAACTACCAGGAAAAAGAATATAATGATAAATTGAAATACGCTTCATTGCATATTATTTGACAGAATGACAAGAAGAAATTGACAAATTTATATTATAATAGAAAATATTCCAATTGAACTATTTCCTAGGTATCAAGAATATAGTGAAGCTTCATGGGTTAGAAAATTCTATGTTAAGCTTGAAGCAATGTAGGATGCAATAAATCCCCAGCCTTGAGAACCTTCTAACAATCGACTTGACAATTCTGGATTTCACATGTCTCAACTGTAAAATAACTTGCTCCTATTACAATTTTTCTGACCTCGAACATTTTGATATTTATAACACTATGTATGATAATACTTTTAAAATTATACAACTTCTATTTCTAGAAAGATGGGATAGATGTACTTTTCCCTATATCTTTACTTAAGTTCAACTAAAAACACTTAATATGTTATAGTGTTTAAGAAGACTCTAAAAGTGGAGGGAAGATGGCAGACCAGCCAGGGACTTCGGCAGCCAAAAATGATGTGCTGGTGAGTGCTCTGAGCTTTCATTTTGCCTCCTATGCCCCAGACTGTGTGCAGGAGAAGCTGACAACCCAAAAATGCCAATAAAGTCTCCGATAAAGCTTGCTGTCTCTAGCCAGCTGACCAGAAAAGGGAAGCATAGCCATGCAGAAAATGTACAGTCAATGCTGCCCAACTCTAGCCACAGAAAACAAAATGTGACCTCAATCCCTACCCGTCTCCCACACCCACAAAGGTTGCCTGGGCGGCCTGGACTTCCACACTTCCCAAGTTGTAATGAGGTGACCCAAATACCACCATCCACCACCAAGGTGGTCTCAGAGTAGGCTGAATAGAGAATTGGGACATTCAGCCCTCCCAGGGCAACTAGAAACCATTTTCCACAGTGTCGGAGACTACATAGAAGGCCTGGATATCAACTCCCCATCCTGCAGGAACAAGGTGCCACCTACTCCAAGTGGGTAGTATCTCGTGAAGGTCACTATCTTCATTATGATAAAAAAAAATTACCAGGAAAAATAAAATAATGTTAAATTGAAATACATCTCATTGCATATTATTTGACAGAATGACAAGAAGAAATTGACAAATTTATATTATAATAGAAAATATTCCAATTGAACTGTTTCCTAGATATCAAGGATATAGTGAAGCTTATCATTATTATAAGTGGGTAGTATCAGAGGAGGCATGTGGAAAGGAGGGGTCAGGGCTTTCATCTCTAGCTAGAGATAACGAGGCAACTGCTGACTCCATAGTATCGGCAATAAGGTGCGCAGTAGGGTGGTATCAGCAGAGGCCTAGGAGAAAACCAGCATATCCATCCCTCCTCAGCAGTAGTGAGGGGCTGCTTCTCACCTTGGGTGTCAGCAGACTCTTCATTTTCACAGCCCACTCCTGCCTTTGTAAGGCGGGAGCCTGATGACTCTAATGAGTGTCATAATTGAAAGACTTTTTTTTCTTTGAGATGGAGTCTCACTCTTGTCCCCCAAGCTGGAGTGCAGTGGCGTGATCACTGCTCACTGCAGCCTCCTTCTTCTGGGTTCAAGGGACTCTCCTGTCTCAGCCTCCCAAGTAGCTGGGACTACAGGCACGTACCACCATGCCTGGCTAATTTTTGTATTTTTAGTAGAGACACGGTTTCGCCATGTTGGCTAGGCTGGTCTCAAACTCCTGGCCTCAAGCAGTCCACCCGCCTCAGCTTCCAAAAGTGCTAGGATTACAGGCGCGAGCCACCACGCCTGATCTAAGAGACATTTTTATTTTAGCCTGGGCTCCTCATTTCTTAGGCAATGCAGTCCTCTCAAAACAGTCTCTTCTAATCCTTTCAATGCTACTAACCAATCCAACATTTCTTTCTTAGACATAACTTTCAGATATGTTTTATCTCATTTCTTTCTTGTCCCAGTGCCACTTTCTCCAGATCATACCACTGTATGTCTTGATTACATTGTTCAATCAGAAATGTTACTAGTCCTATGCTATCCCAGACTGTTTTTGGAGTCTGGGTCTCACTCCTTTGCACAGGCTAGAGTGTGTAGTGGTGCTATAGTAGCTCGCTGCAGCCTCGACCTCCTGGGCTCAAGGTATCCCTTCTAGGAAGTTTCAACTACAGGCGCACATCACCATGCCCAGCTGGTTTTTGTAGTTTTTGTAGTGACGGTGTCTCACTATGTTGCCCAAGCAAGTCTCAAATTCCTGGCCTCAAGGGATCCTCCCACCTCATCTTCCTGAAGTGCTGGGATTACAGGCGTGAGCCCCTGTGCCCAGCCTCAAAGACTTAAATTTTTAATTTCAACTATTTGAAGTGTAAGTACAATATGATTTTCTAACTCTGAAAGTTCAAGAATTTATGGAAGCTTTATAATCTATGTATTTTCCTACTTATAAATCATTCAATTATTTCCCGAACTCATCTTTCTCATCATATTTTTCCAAAAATAGTGAATTCTAGCCAACACCTACAGCTATGACATTATTTTCCAACTTCTTACCTTATGGCTTCCAGCACAATGGCATATACCTAGCCCTTTTATGCTGTCAAAGTTGATGATTTTACCAAAAGTTTTCCTGACACATAACCTATATCTTTACAAGTTTCAATATAAAATTCCTTATCTTCCATACCTTTACATTAAGCCAATGACACATAGTAATTTGATATCCCAGCCCCCCCTTTCTGGATACAAATTTGCTTTATTTAGGGTAGGCTAAGCTTCTTTTCAGGAATAAAGAAATCTCAATATCCTAGTTAGTTTAATAGAGTGAAGTTTTATTCCCTGCTCAAACAAAGGCATGTGTTCTCATTTATATAGGTCTTCTGAATGGTTCTCCTCCATGAAATCATTCAGAGACACAGATGCTTTATATAGTGTGTCCACTTCCACTTAGAGTCTTGGGGTCCTACCTGAATTCCTGGTGTCTAATTGAGCAATGAGCAGGAGTGGGAGGACATTTTCATGGGCCATTTCCAAGGTTAGGCTGGAAATTGGCATATGTCAATTCCAATGTCCCAGACACATTACATGGTGGCACAGGGATGTAAGGGGGCTCAGTGAATGTAGTTTACACGTGTCCCAGGAAAAAGAGGAGCTCTGCATATTGGTCCACACAAACAGGCTTCCCTAACATGAAGATTGAAACACTTGGTTGCTAAATGGGCAGCCCACTTAAAAGGATTAATACAAAAGAACAGAAAAATATATTTTGAGGGCCAAATAGCAATTCCCATCCCAAGTGTAAACTTCGATTTCTTAAATGTCTTACAAAGTATGGCAATTGGAATCACTATAAATGAAAAATAAATAAAATAAAATAAAATAATTTGGCCAGGCACGGTGGCTCACACTTGTAATCCCAGCACTCTGGGCGGCCGATTTGGGCAGATCACGAGATCAGGAGTTCGACACCAGCCTGGCCAACATGGTGAAACCCCATCTCTACTAAAAATACAAAAATTAGCTGGGTGTGGTGGTAGTTGCCTATAATCCCAGCTACTCGGGAGGCTGAGGCAGGAGAATCATTTGAACCCGGGAGGTGGAGTTTGCAGTGAGCCAAGATCGCAATTGCACTCCAGCCTCAGTAACAGGGTGAGACTCTGTCTCAAAAAAAAAAAAAAAAAATTCATATATTGCAATTTACTAAATAATATGTCAATGTCATTTTAATATAAAAAAACTCTTTTGCAACTACATAACATTTTGTTAAATTGGCACTCCCCAAATTTGAAACGCTTCAATCTCTATTTATCAAACATGTATTGAGTACCTACTCCATGGCAGACATGAAGTGGGGGAATGGAAGACAGCAGTAAACAGGAAGGCATGGCCTCTAACCATGAGGAGTGCCTTGCAATTGATCTGGTATTGCTCCAGCCACATCCACAATGCCCCATAGGGTAATTGTACCCTGACTTGAGAAATTGTCTTACACACTCTTTAGAGAGTCATAGGTTTAGTTATTTAAAAAGTGCCAAATTTAACCAGGCTTAAATGACCACTCTAGGTTTTACAATTAATAAGTTATTTAGATAGGATCAAATTTCAGCTCTTTTGGAATCTTTTCAAGTAGATATCCTATATTTTACCTCGTTAGTGTTGATGCTAGAAACAGGGCAATTCAATCATATTATGCAGTGTCCAAAGCGAAAAGAGATACAGATAGAAATAATAACTGAAATTCTGGGAGTGTTTGAAATATCAGAAAGAGACCAAGTGGTTTTTGTTTGTTTTGTGTTACATTAATACACAAACACAACATCTCTGATATTTGTATTTAAGGTTTCTTTCATTAGATGATGGAATAAGTATGAATTAAATCAATAGTTTATTTTATACCCTTTAATAAATCAATAAATTATAAAAGTAAATTATTTTTCCCAAATATGGCAAGATAGCATACTCTCCTTAAAGCACCAAAAGATTTATTTAACAATACATGGAAAATTATAACATTGGACACCACATTAATGAAAAGTAACCAGTCTCGCCTGATGTTGTTCCAGTTAATAACCCAGAAAGCAGTCAATCACAGAGAAAATATCCAGTTTGGGGTTAATGACAGATGCTGAAATGTGATGTCCACTAAATTTAGTTTTTCAGGCAATTTTTACACTGTATCTAAAACTTGCAGGATAGGAAGTACCCAGAAAGTGAAATTCCTGTGACAATAATTGCCTTTTTTTCATCTGAGATATTTTGGCATCCTTATTCATATGCCCCTAACATCAACAGGATAATCTGTAATTATTTAAAAATCATTTTCCCTAATAAGATTACTATTAGGATTTTGCACATGGAGGATATATACTCAAATAATACCTTATTATAAGAAATGTATCTTAAATAATAATTATTTTATAAAAATTAAAAGAAGTCATGTTGCTTGTAATTATTTTTTGAAGCCACATGTGGAAAATATGAAAACAAAATTTATATTTTATGTGAAAGATTCTTGTCCTCTTTTATCAAGTAGTGTTTGTCTTTACTCACCATTTTCTGTACACAGCAACGTGGGTTTGTTAGCTTGACTTACATTTCAAAAGTAGGAATCTTTTCTGTTTTAGCTCAATGCCAGTTGTGTGCTGACTGCCTGCTGCTTCCCAACTACGTATCTAGAATTTTGTAGTTTTAATTGCCGCTTGCACAGTGGTATTGTACATAAACACAGCAGCTGCTACTGTATGTTGGAAGTGGCTCAGAAAAATCTATGGACACTGTTCAGCTTTGACTAAACAGCCAAAAATTTTAGACCCAGCTGCATTACTCAACAGCTTGACAATATAGCACCTTAACAAAAAAAAATCCTCAACTTATTGGAAGTCTTCTTACAATATGTTTGAGATCACACCAGAGAAAATTGCATGGAACCGTGTGGTCTGGTGGTAAAACTTTCCAAAAATGATTTTCTTTCTCTTTTTTCTAGTCACTGAGGTCCTTAGATTTTGTTTGTTAGTATTCTGTATTGCTGGAGATAGCCACTAGAGATAAGAAAGCCAATATGAAACTTGGATATCTTCCTATTACCAGGTAGAGATTATGTTATTTTTGGTTAAACCAATTAAAAATGTGAAACCAAAGGGGAAATGCACAGAAACCTTGACAGAAGACCTTTGCTGCAGCAGCTTGCAGACTTTAATGAACACTCTGTTGTGTGGAAGAGATAGGCTGATGTCACATTAAAATGCAGTCATGAAAAAAACTCAGTTTGTACTTAAGTGTTTCCACATAACGTTTTTTAAAGGGGAAAAATTAGCCATTTTTATGTTTTATATATAAACAAAATTCAGGGCATTGCAATAAAAGGATAAATCAAGACCTCATTTGTTTCACTGCTTTGATATGTATCCCTTCATTATGCAGAGTTTTCTGTGTTTCAGTATTTAGAAGCCCAAGTAGCATTATCTGAAGAATAAAACTTCCCATGAAAATTAGAAGTTGGGCATTTATAGGTTCGCTATAGAATATTGTTGTTATCTTGATGTTATTTAAGGATGCCTAAGATTGTTTAGCAAGAGCTTAAGCTCAATTTATAAATATGACATTATTTTTTAAACAATGTTAAGTTTGCTATTCAAGTCCTGTAAAATATTGCTAATATCTCTGTCAATGTTGGTGTGTTAGGTACCTAAGGGAATGTTAAGGTCTGATGGCAAAATGGCCTCCTTTAGAGTACAGTGGATCCAAATCCAGCGGTTGATGTCTAGTAGTTGAAGAAATAATTCAGTTATGGCCAGGCGCGGTGGCTCACGCTTGTAATCCCAGCACTTTGGGAGGCCGAGGTGGGCGGATCATGACGTCAGGAGATCGAGACCACGGTGAAACCCCGTCTCTACTAAAAATACATAAAAAATTAGCCGGGCGTGGTGGCGGGCGCCTGTAGTCCCAGCTACTTGGAGAGGCTGAGGCAGGAGAATGGCGGGAACCCGGGAGGCGGAGCTTGCAGTGAGCCGAGATTGCGTCACTGCACTCCAGCCTGGGCGGACAGAGCGAGACTCCGTCTCAAAAAAAAAAAAAAAAAAAAAAAAGAAATAATTCAGTTATTTATATTCTCTCCCAGTGTTATAAACATTAAGAGACAGATGTGATAGATCTTGTTCACAGAGTCACATGAAGGAATTTCTCTGAGGGAAATATTCTGCCATAACAATCTAGCAATAAAAAGTGTCTTCAAAGATTTTATTAAATCAATGGTAGCATCTCGTTAACTTTTTACCTACTTAAGTCAAATGACTGCAGCTGCAAATAATGAGGAATTGGCTGAATAAGTCAATTTACAAATTTGAATGCAATAGAATTATATTTAATTTAATTTAATTATGAAATCATGATCCTATATAGTTTTTAAATAGATCACATTGACTATTATCCCATTTTAGGGTGAAAATTTAATGCCAATATTTCAATAGTTATCAGCAGAGAACCACTTCACCTGTAGGCACTCAGTTATTTTGTTTACTTTTCTCATTTTTTGCCATTAATTGGAGTTAATAAAATTTAAATGTTGTACATTATTTTCCATAAAAAATTTTACCACCTCCAAATGGCAATGTTAATACCCTAAAGACTCAAGGTTTCTGATGACTTATTTTATGTAAAAAGAATATGCTAGGCACACTCATATTTGGGCAAACTGGTAAAGACAGAAAATATAGAGCTATGTGAAAACAGTATAACAGATATATCTGAAAGTTGATGACAATGTAGGTAATTTCTGCAACAAAAAGTACTGAAAAAGACTAATGGAAAAGAAAAGATGTAGAACTATCCTCCGTCCAAGTGTATATGTCCCAAAGATTAATGACTGTCAAGAAGAGAGAGACACTTTGAATAACAGAATCCAATGATACTAGCTGTCAGAGTTGATCCTCTACTGAAAAAGGTCATTTGCATAATCATAACCATAATTCATATAATCTTTTTATAAAGCAATTAATAAGTCAGCTTTTATGCTGTTATGAAAATAAAAACAGTCTGTGCATTTAGCAATAAGCATTTATTTCTTCCTCATGTCACAGGAAGGCTGAAATTCAGTTATGACTTTTTTCTCCATCTGGATTGTCTGACTCACCTAGACTTTGCTTCATATATCTTGTCATTCCAAAACGCAGGATAAAGGACTGGCTTTTATTTGAAACATTTTGTTCTCATGGTGGAGAGAAAGGAAGAGGTCCCAGGAAACCCTAGGAGCATATTTAAACCTTCTGCTTAGACATGGCATACGTCAGTTCTGTTCAATATCCGTTGAACAAAACAAGACCCTTGGCCAAGGCAAAGTCAATGGGGTGGATTGCAATACTCCTCTTACCATGAAATACTGTCAGGGTGGGAAGAGAATAATTTTGAACAAATAATAAGATGTGCAGTTGTCACCAGCCAAGTTGTTGCATGTGGCCAAGGTATTTATATCAACCATTTAATAGTAATTCATTCTAGTTCATTTTTAGCAGCTTAATTTTATAAATATTCAATCCTTTGGAATTCTTCCTCCTCTCCATTTTCCAACCAAAGAGGGCTTATAGACGTGTGGGTGAAATAGGTGACTTGGTGACATCATGATGCTTGGAGAAAGGTTTCTCTGAATTTACAAAGGTTCTTACGCTGTTTTGGAGTTGGCTGGATCATTTTTGTAATGGGATCCTATATGCTGATATCTACTGAAGTGTTTCTCATGGACTTGTGAGGCCTTCTCTTGGCTCATTCAAGCCTAGATCGTCTTCCTCAGAGATATAGCGTTTCATTTGTTTCAAAGATATGGCACTTCCCTTTAATTTGCTGCTACAATTTCTAGTTGGGCTCTATCTAGATTGTCCTTTCTTCGATCACTTCTTCTTTCACTGGAGTGGTCTCACACAGATTTTTCTGGCACTTATTGCAGTTAAATTAAGTCTGTGACCTTGTTCATGTGACAATTCTTGCTTTTTTTCTTTATAAACAGTTTATTTACTCTACACAGCAACACAGACAAAATGCCACATAAACACAAAGGAAGTGACACAGGGCCGAGATGCAGGCTGACCTGGGATCTGAGACTCAAAAGCAACACAGAATATGGCACACTGATGGGTCCTGACTCTTTATCCAATTTGCCAGTCTGTGTCTGTTAATTGGAGCATTTAGCCCATTTACATTTAAGGTTAATATTGTTATATGTGAATTTGATCCTGTCGTTATGATGTTAGCTGGTTATTTTGCTCGTTAATTGATGCAGTTTCTTCCTAGCATTGATAGTCTTTACAATTTGGCATGTTTTCGCAGTGGCTGGTACCAGTTGTTCCTTTCCATGTTTAGTGCTTCCTTCAGGAGCTCTTGTAGGGCAGGCCTGCTTGTGACAAAATCTCTCAGCATTTGCTTGTCTGTAAAGGATTTTATTTCTCCTTCACTTATGAAGCTTAGCTTGGCTGGATATGAAATTCTGGTTTGAAAATTCTTGTCTCTAAGAATGTTGAATATTGGGCCCCACTCTCTTCTGGCTTGTAGAGTTTCTGCCAAGAGATACGCTGTTAGTCTGATGGGCTTCCCTTTGCGGGTAACCTGACCTTTCTCTCTGGTTGCCCTTAACATTTTTTTCCTCATTTCAACTTTGGTGAATCTGACAATTATGTGTCTTGGAGTTGCTCTTCTCGAGGAGTATCTTTGTGGCATTCTCTGTATTTCCTGAATTTGAATGTTGGCCTGCCTTGCTAGGTTGGAGAAGTTCTCCTGGATAATATCCTGCAGAGTGTTTTCCAACTTGTTTCCATTCTCCCCGTCACTTTCAGGTACACCAGTCAGATGTAGATTTGGTCTTTTCACATAGTCCCATATTTCTTGGAGGCTTTATTCATTTCTTTTTATTCTTTTTCACACATAGGCTCAAAATAAAGGGATGGAAGAGACCTACTAAGCAAATGGAAAACAAAAAAAGGCAGGGGTTGCAATCCTAGTCTCTGATAAAACAGACTTTAAACCAACAAAGATCAAAAGAGACAAAGAAGGCCATTACATAATGGTAAAGGGATCAATTTAACAAGAAGAGCTAACTATCCTAAATATATATGCACCCAATACAGGAGCACCCAGATTCATAAAGCAAGTCCTTAGAGACCTGCAAAGAGACTTAGACTCCCACACAATAACAATGGGAGATTTTAACACTCCACTATCAACATTAGACAGATCAACAAGACAGAAAGTTAACAAGGATATCCAGGAATTGAACTCAGCTCTGCACTAAGCAGACCTAATAGACATCTACAGAACTCTCCACCCCAAATCAACAGAATATACATTCTTCTCAGCACCACACCACACCTATTCCAAAATTGACCATATATTTGGAAGTAAAGCACTCCTCAGCAAATGTAAAAGAACAGAAATTGTAACAAACTGTCTCTCAGACCACAGTGCAATCAAACTAGAACTCAGGATTAAGAAACTCACTAAAAACTGCTCAACTACATGGAAACTGAAAACCTGCCCCTGAGTGACTACTGGGTACATAACGAAATGAAGGCAGAAATAAAGATGCTCTTTGAAGCCAATGAGAACAAAGACACAACATACTAGAATATCTGGGACACATTTAAAGCAGTGTGTAGAGGGAAATTTATAGCACTAAATGCCCACAAGAGAAAGCAGGAAAGATCTAAAATTGACACCCTAACATCACAATTAAAAGAACTAGAGAAGCAAGAGCAAACACATTCAAAAGCTAGCGGAAGGCAAGAAATAACTAATATCAGAGAAGTTATTTATAGTTATCTAAATCTACAAGAAATGAATAAATTCCTGGACACATACATCCTCCCAAGACAAAACCAGGAAGAAGTTGAATCTCTGAATAGACCAATAACAGACTCTGAAATTGAGGCAGTAATGAATAGCTTACCAACCAAAAAAAGTCCGGGACAGATGGATTCACAGCCGAATTCTACCAGAGGTACAAGGAAAAGCTGGTACCATTCCTTCTGAAACTATTCCAATCAATAGAAAAAGAGGGAATCCTCCCTAACTCATTTTATGAGGCCAGCATTATCCTGATACCAAAGCCTGGCAGAGACACAACAAAAAAAGAGAATTTTAGACCAATATCCTTGATGAACATCGATGCAAAAATCCTCAATAAAATAGTGGCAAACCGAATCCAGCAGCACATCAAAAAGCTTATCCACCATGATCAAGTGGGCTTCATCCCTGGGATGCAAAGCTGGTTCAACATATGCAAATCAATAAATGTAATCCAGCATATAAACAGAACCAAAGACAAAAACCACATGATTATCTCAATAGATGCAGAAAAGGCCTTTGACAAAATTCAACAACCCTTCATGCTAAAAACTCTCAATAAATTAGGTATTGATGGGACATATCTCAAAATAGTAAGAGCTATTTATGACAAACCCACAGGCAATATCATACTGAATGGGCAAAAACTGGAAGCATTCTCTTTGAAAACTGGCACAAGAAAGGGATGCCCTCTCTCACCACTCCTATTGAACATAGTGTTGGAAATTCTGGCCAGTGCAATCAGGCCGAAGAAAGAAATAAAGGGTATTCAATTAGGAAAAGAGGAAGTCAAATTGTCCCTGTTTGCAGATGACATGATTGTATATCTAGAAAACCCCATCATCTCAGCCCAAAATCTCCTTAAGCTGATAAGCAACTTCAGCAAAGTCACAGGACACAAAATCAATGTGCAAAAAACACAAGCATTCCTATACACCAATAACAGACAAACAGAGAGCCAAATCATGAGTGATCTCCCATTCACAATTGCTTCAAAGAGAATAAAATACCTAGGAATCCAACTTACAAGGGATATGCAGGACCTCTTCAAGGAGAACTACAAACCACTGCTCAACAAAATAAAAGAAGACACAAACAAATGGAAGAACATTCCATGCTCATGGATAGGAAGAATCAATATAGTGAAAATGGCCATACTGCCCAAGGGAATTGACAGATTCAGTGCCATCCCCATCAAGCTACCAATGACTTTCTTCACAGAATTGGAAAAAACTACTTTAAAGTTCATATGGAACCAAAAAAGAGGTTGCATTGCCAAGTCAATCCTAAGCCAAAAGAACAAAGCTGGAGGCATCATGCTACCTGACTTCAAACTATACTACAAGGCTACAGTAACCAAAACAGCATGGTACTGATACCAAAACAGAGATATAGACCAATGGAGAAGAACAGAGCCCTCAGAAATAATACCACACATCTGCAACCATCTGATCTTTGACAAACCTGACAAAAAGAAGAAATGGGGAAAGGATTCCCTATTTAACAAATGGTGCTGGGAAAACTGGCTAGCCCTAAGTAGAAAGCTGAAACTGGATCCCTTACTTACACCTTATACAAAAATTAATTCAATATGGATTAAAGATTTAGATGTTAGACCGAAAACCATAAAAACCCTAGAAGAAAACCCAGGCAATACCATTCAGGACATAGGCAGGGGCAAGGACTTCATGTCTAAAAAACAAAAAGCAATGGCAACAAAAGCCAAAATTGACAAATGGGATCTAATTAAACTAAAGAGCTTCTGCACAGCAAAAGCAACTACCATCAGAGTGAATAAGCAACCTACAGAATGGGAGAAAATTTTTGCAATCTACTCATCTGACAAAGGGCTAATATCCAGAATCTACGAAGAACTCAAACAAATTTACAAGAAAAAAACAAACCCCATCAAAAAGTGGGCGAAGGATATGAACAGACACTTCTCAAAAGAAGACATTTATGCAGCCAACAGACGCATGAAAAAATGCTCATCATCACTGGCCATCAGAGAAATGCAAATCAAAACCACAATGAGATACAATCTCACACCAGTGAGATGTGATATCATCTAACAGCAGTTAGAATGGCCATCATTAAAAAGTCAGGAAACAACAGGTGCTGGAGAGGATGCGGAGAAATAGGAACACTTTTACACTGTTGGTGGGACTGTAAACTAGTCCAGCCATTGTGGAAGACAGTGTGGCAATTCTTCAGGGATCTAGAACTAGAAATACCATTTGACCCAGCCATCCCATTACTGGGTATATACCCAAAGGAATATAAATCATGCTGTTATAAAGACACATGCACACCTATGTTTATTGTGGCACTACTCACAATAGCAAAGACTTGGAACCAACCCAAATATCCATCAATGATAGTTTGGATTAAGAAAATGTGGCACATATACACCATGGAGTACTATACAGCCATAAAAAATGATGAGTTCATGTCCTTTGTAGGGACATGGATGAAGCTGGAAACCATCATTCTCAGCAAACTGTTACAAGGACAAAAAACCAAACACCGCATGTTCTCACTCATAGGTGGGAAATGAACAATGAGGTGGGAAATGAACAATGAGAACACATGGACACAGGAAGGAGAACATCACACACTGGAGACTGTTGTGGGGTGGGGGGAGGGGGGAGGGATAACATTAGCAGATATACCTAATGTAAATGACGAGTTAATGGGTGCAGCACATCAACATGGCACATGTATATATATGTAACAAACCTGCACGTTGTGCACATGTACCCTAGAACCTAAAGTATAATAAAATATGCATATATTTAAAAAAAAAAAAAAAAGCAACACAGCCCAGGCTCTAGAGAGGAGGGGCGGGAGTGAGGGCAGGTTTCCATGCAGCCAGCCCAGGCGAAGTGCAGCTCTGTACAGTGAGAAGCATGTCTGTATCTGAGAGTGAAGAACTCGCTCCTGGGGAACTTATCCAAGTATAAAAGTTTATAATTTTACAGCAGTTGAAATACTGACATCGATATTAAAATAAAAGAGAGTTCTACATAACAATCAACAACAATTATTGATGTTTTCCATTCCACATAGAAGCTGCAGTAGGTGGAGGACCGTAAGCTCTTAAACTTAGTAGTCACTAGCTTAACCCACTGTACTCTTTTATTGGAAACCCCTAGCTATTATAAAATGCCCCACTCGAACTTTCAGTGTGTGCTTTAATACATTGTCTTCTTCCTTGAGTAAATATTATGGAAAACTGTTTTTCCCCAAAACTACTATATCCTTCACTACTATAGGAAAGGGACATTATACTGTTGCTCTAAGTCAGAAACTTCAAAGAAACAAGTAGTGTGACACAAGTAGTATCCTTTGATTGCCATTGTTATTAGGGATAGCTGATGCCCCATCTTCAATGGTATCCTCCCTTTTTGAAAATTATTGACATCTATTTATTCTGTAGTCTCCTCTTCCCTGTTTTATAGCTTCTTCAATTCATTAGGTTTATCCATTCCATCTAATCTGTTCCAGTTTAATTATCTACAAATAGAACCCCCTTCCGTATTTCACCACGATTAAACATTGGTCTACATTGAATATTTCAAAATCTGCAATTCCTCTTTTGACTACGAATGCTTGTTTTTTTTTAAAATGTCTCCCATTTTCTCTTTCTGCTTTATTTTACTTATCTCCATTATAAACTCCAGTTCTTTGAAATACATCATATTTCTCACCGGTTACTACAGTTAAAATTTCACTTAACTTCCTCAACCATTTCTTCCTCGTGGTTGGATCCTATATTAGTATACTTATACTATGTGCATTTGGCTCCTTGATCCTCTTCTCTTGTAAACTTTTGTCAAATTCAATTCCACAATTCTTTGATTATTCTATTTCTCCTCTAGGGTTGGGCATTTTATATAAGGTCATGAAAAATGCTGAGTGATTCTGTTTTAAATCCCTGCCATTAAACTTTAACTAGGATTTTGTTATTAATTTGAATTCCATATATTGTTCTCTTGTATCCAAGTTATACTACCTACAGTAGCTGTTTTAATTATTTTCCACGGTCGTCAACAAATCCACACTTCCACAAAACCTCTCAGAAAATAGACATAAAAAGTATATGTAAATTTCCAGTTTTACCTGGAGCATATCTCTTCACTACCAGTCAGCCTTACTAATTTTTGCAATGCAGGCATGATGTTCCTACCTAAGGAATAATGTTCTTGAGCCTCTTGTATACAAGAAATATATATTTTTCTTTTTTATAACTAATTGTCAGAGTATATGGTCTACCCAGATGAATTTCACTCCAATGGAAATAGAAAAAAATCCTATTTTAATTCAGAATAGTCCCAGTAAAGCCAACAATAATCACATCCCTGAACCACTGATCATTCATAGACTTCTCCAGGACACATCCAATTTCTGCGATGCTCTACATGCACACTACTTGCTACGTGTGTCTAGACTGAGATTTTCCTGCCTCCTGAGCACAGCTGGAATACTGCTTCAAGCAACCACATCATCATTCTCCAGTGCACGAGAAAATCCCACCAGGGAATTAGGGCAAAGAAGGTCATCTTTCTTTCATATCTTGAAAATGTTTTCCTAATGTGTTCCAAACATTAAACAACTTAATAAAGAGATGATGCAAGAACCAAAGGAAGTGTTTAATAAAAATAGTTTTATAAGAGAACGTAAGCTATAAAAATTTCCAAGGCGTTCTGTAAAAATATTTCCCTAAAATTTTGAGTGAAGTATCTGTAGTAGTACCGTGTTTATTACAGACAAGATGGAAAATAAACAGTATTTCTGCATTGCCAGCAATAAATTGGGAGTTGTTATTTCAGAAATTTTAAATTCCAGATTTGGAAGTTCAAGAACTCGCAGCTGGCATCCATTATACCTCTGCTGCCAAATGCATAATATAATTCCCTGTGTTCTAATTAGATGCATTTGCAAATAATGTAAAGTGTTTTTGAAGAACAAGAGAGAAAAAAATTAATTTAATAAGTAAAATCTAAACAAAATATGAAGGACAAAAATGTCACCAATAATTTTATTTTTAAAATGTTATAAGTAATTACACTGAATAATTAAACATTTTGTAGTGAAAATGCAAATAGTTTCTCTAAATTGTATGTATTGTGATAGTAAGTCAATATAAGAGAATAACTGTCCACATTAAATTATATATAAATGGTAAAATAATTTGACATCTGTTTACATACTTATAGATGTTAATCTTCCTTTTAGAAAATATACTTATGAATAATCATTCTAAAGTAGAATTAGCTTACTATTTTAATTTGAGAATGTAGATTTAAAAAATTGGGGATGAAAGAGGGAGAAAGATTCACTGAAGAGAGGAAAATCAATGCAGACGAAATGGAAAGGCACAATGGAAGGTTGTGCTTGAAAAGGTGAGCGTTAGGTAAGATCCTCTGTAGAAATAAGTTGGCTGATCTGACTTAGATTTTACAAATTAGATTAGTTCATTTAAAGTAACAGGAAGGAAGGCAAACTATGGTTTATGAGAAAAGATCTAGGCTGTTGGGTAGACAGGTTGGTTGGTTACAGAGGAAGCTCTCTTTGGAATCTTCCCCTCTTCTCCGTTAGTGAAATTAAAAGGAAGTCGCCAACTGAGTCTGAAAATTGGGAGATGTTGGAAATTTATGAAGAAAGAAGAAGATAAGGATGGGAAAGCCTTCTAGGCAAGTGAGAAAGGAACTGACTCAGAATATGTAGTTTTAGAAACTTATATTGGGAAGTATTCATAATTAGATCCTACAATAAACAACACATAAACGTTTAACCTGCACAGGCATGCTTTAGTGTTCCTGAGATGCCATCCCACATTCCTCTGGTCTTTAGGGATTCAGGGTAAACATTTTTAAATTTACAAATAATAGACAATTTTACTATATATCACAATCTTTGGGAGACAGTAATATTCTGGTCCAAATTCAGCAAAAAGTGTACAGATCATCCATTGTAACAATTATATATCGCAGCATGTCAAACCACTTCGAAACTTTGTGGTTTAATAAAACATCCATTCATTTAGTTCCAAATTCTGTAGGTTGGTAAATGAGGCTGAGCTATGTTGAACAACTCTCTTGCCAGTCTCTGGACAGCCGCTGGTCAGCAAAACACTTGCACTGGGAGACTGCCTGTCTGTCAGGGGCTTGAGAGCTACCGTGCCCTGTGATTCTCTTCACGGAGCAGGCTGACCCAGCTTCTCCCCAAGGCAGTGCTACAGGTATTACAGCAGCAGCAAGAGAGGAATCTCAAATACATTTTCAAGCATAGGCTTGGGGTTTGTACAATATCAGTTCTGCCATATTCCACTGTGGCCATTTTTACAATCCTTCACACCGGTTACTTAATATTATAATGTCTTGTTTCTCATTAGACAAGATCCCACTTATGGAAAAGTGTTATCAGCTTTGTCTTCAAAACATATCCTCATCTGACCACTTCCTTCTATTCCTCCGCCACCGCCTTGTTCTCAGTGCCCATCTCCTGTTCCTGGGATTATTGCAGTGATTCCTCCCGGATCCCCTTGCCACCTCCCACTTATTAATCTGTTCCCAACCAAGCAGCTAGTGATGATGGTCACTACTCTTTCAGCATAAAACTCTCCAATACCCTGATACCTTCACTCAGAACAATAACTTAAAGTCTTTACAGTGACTTTAATTTCAAATGTGATCTGTACCACCTCTCCATGCACTCTGTCATATCTCAGAATATATTACCTACTATAATTCATCTCACTCTGCTCTTGCCTTCCTTGCCCTTTCTCAAATATGCCAGGTAACCCCCCCACCCCCTCACATGCCTATATATTTGAAGTATTTAAGAAATGATATAATACAGAAATAAGATGGATGAATAAAAGGCAGAAAACAAATTAGAAAAAATGTTTCAAGTAAAAGAAAGAAATTTTTTTAAAAAATCATGAAATACCTGTCTATGTAAGCAGAAATGTATAGGCATGCAATTTTTTATTTCATCTTCTAAATATCCACACGGTTTGTTTTCCCTCAGGTCTCTTCAAATGTTACAGTCTCAGCATGGTCTTCCCTGACCACGTTATTTTTAATACTACCCCTTAATCCTGACTTTTTGCCTACCCTGGCCCAGTTGCCATGTGGAGACAATGTTATGAATATTTTTAGCATACAAAGTCATTAATTCACATAAGACAACGATAAAGAATGTGCTATTCTATCGTCCATTTTACAGGTAAAGCCATTGAGGAAGCATACAGTTAAGTGTCTTAGCTGAGGTCATGCTCTTATTAATTGACAAAGCCATGATACAAATGTCAACTCATCTGGATACACAACCAGCTTTCTTAAACCAGTTCTTTATTTCATTGAATTAGCTCATGCTCAGCATGGTGCATGCTTTAGCACTGTCACACTTTATGAGGCAGGTACTATTGCTAACATGATTTACAGAAGAACAAATGGACACATAGATGGTTTAAAGTACACTTTCAAGGTTACACTCTTTGTGGAGCCAGGACTCAAACCCCATCAGTCTCACGACAAAGCCCATATTCCAGCTGTCTATGCCACACTGTTTACTCCATGATCTGATCCTGCAGTCTCCCAAATCCTTTCAGATTTAATTTTAGGTTCTATAATATGCTCCGCTCTGACATGAAACATATTACAATTTTTTTCTTCTACTTGGAACATTGTTTCTAATTACTTTGTTTCTGTCCTTTATTCATCCATTTTATTTCCGTATTGTATCAGTCCTTGAGTACATCAGCCAGGTGAAGTGGCCTTCCTATGTACATATCATATCAACTTAAAAATCATTCTTAATTGTTTATTTATCACTATCTCTTCTGGAAGGAAATAGAGATCCCAAACCATGTCTAGATTATCACTGTAGCTCCAGAATTTTACAGTGCTAATCACATACTAAGGGTTAAATAGATTTTTGAAATAATAAAAATAGATATATTTTTTAAATAACAGTATGTAAATTAAATGCAAAATTCATGCCTTAATTTTGTGCAAGTACAAGGAGACAAATACTAAGTACAGCAATGTTTTTTCCCATTTCACAAAATTTTGTGATTCTTACAACTTAATAGAACAAATGTAAGTAAATCTTCCCAAATCAATCCTAGGAGATGGGGCTAGAGGGCTGCTTTGTTTGTCCCTTTAGGCAAGTCCTGAAGCATTTAGTGCCATGGAGAATTTTGACTGAAACCCTCTACTATGGAGGAAATATCACTGGATTGTCAAAACATTGGAGGGATTCTGGATTTGCTGTTAATTAAGTGTATGATCGTAACTAACACAGGTTATTTTGCTTTACCTGTAAATTGAAGGTTATATTAGGTGATGGTTGGATCCATTTCAGGCCTAAATTTCTTTGCACAATAAATAATAAGTAAGTGTAACATAATTCTGTTCCTTCCTAATATATATCCATATATCCTCCCCAGTGTATATGTATATTTTACATAGATCATCCACAAGCTGTACTATCACACACACACACACACACACACACACACACACACACAAATGGAAGCAGGAAACATAATTGAGCTGCAGCAGGGTCAAATGTAGTCTAAGCTGCAAGGGTAATTTGAACAAGGTTAATGTCAGAAGCCACGTGTGAGACCCTAACTCAATACATGAGCAGACATAATACAGCCCTCAAGGTATCTGGAAAAAGAGAAACCAGTCCCAACTTGGATTGGGTACTGAATGTTTGGGAGTTTTACAGCTATTTTGTGCATAAGTATTTCTACATCTCAAGCCTTAGAAATATCCACAGTAATCTTAGAGCAGAAATGTAGCCTTGTAGGGTTTCTTGGTGTGGGAGTTTGATAGCAGTTACTGGCCTCTCCTAGAAACTCTGATGTGAATGAAAGATTTTCCCTCCCTTTTGGGCTCAGAAAGCTGTAATGTATTTGCCCTGAAAGTTTCAGTGGCCAGAGACTAATAGGTTAATTAGTGTTGCTAATTCCTGAAACATTCTTTTTCCTGCTTTTTTCCTCTTTCTAAGTCTTTAACTATACTTATCACTCAGTCCTCATTATCTTAAATCAGATCCTCATTACCAATTTGGTGAAACTTCATCTCTACTAAAAATACAAAAATCAGCCAAGCGTGGTTGTGCGCGCCTGTAATCCCAGCTACTCAGGGGGCTGAGGGAGGAGAATCGCTTAAACCTGGGAGGCAGAGGTTGTAGTGAGCCGAGATTTTGCCATTGGACTCCAGCCTGGGCAACAAGAGCAAAATTCAGTCTCAAAAAACATAAAAACAAACTAACAAAAAACAAACAAAAATGTATACTTTTAAACTTTTTACATGACATATTTAATTTTTATAGTCTTCCCATGTAAACTATTTGTATTCAATAATTAATGAAATAAAGAGTATGCACAAATAGCTGCATAAGAAACAAGGAATTTTCACTCCTTCTCTTTTTTCCCTCTCCTCCCAAGTAGCATTATCTAGAATTTGGTGCCCAATATTTCCTGGATTTTCTTTGTAGTTTTACCATATCTATTATATCCATGTTAAGATGTAGATAATATCAAAATATATGAATTTTCTGGTTATTTTGGCTACTGTCTTTTAATTTAATCTCATTGGGTCAGATATGGAATAATCTTTTAGATAATTTCAATTACTGATACCTTTGTGATATATAGTTGAGTTCACCATATTCATCAATTTATGGAATTATCACTGTTAATACAGGCAATCCTTTCTTTACTTAATCACTCTATTTGATAAAATGTTCTGTTTTGTGTGCAAAAAGAAATTTTAATTCACTATATATCTCACACTGCTTTTTAAAAATAAATTCAGATAATTGTGTTTTTAGAATCAGCTCAGATAATTATTTGCACATTAATTCATTGCTTCTAATTGCTGTTATAATACTCCACCATGAAAATTCACCACTATTTTTGAGTCTCCTAGGAACAAACATAAGGTTTGCCTCCAGCTCTCTGATACCCATGAAGAAGGCTGTGTGAACATCTCATACTGTACATGTCACTTTAGTATAGTACTTGACTTTTTGGAGTATACCCAGGAAAAGAATGGTTGATTCCTAGTGTATGTGTGACAGATTATAATATTGTTTATTATAATCTAATCCCATCTTTCTCTGCCCACTGCTGTATGACTAGCAGGACTTTCCAGTGGGAAGTGTATCTACCTGATTTTCTGATCCATAAAAGGTGAGCAAAATGACATATTTTCATTCAAAGTTGAAGCCCTAAGAGCCATTGAGTGTGCCCGATAGCTCTCTTGCTTTCTTCTTTCTGCCATGAAAAGACATATTCCAGATCTGGCATCCCACTTCAGCCCACGGCCCGGAATGAAGACACGTGAAGACATGGGGTACAGAGTTGAGCACAGCCACAGCCAACCAGCAACTGGCATGTAGCAGGAACAAGATGTAACCTTTTCTTATTGTGAGCCACAAGAAATTTGGGGAAGTTTGTTACCATAGCAAAGCCTAGTGGAAAATTATTATCACAAATGTTTGTAATTAATTTTATAACTATGAGAGATTGGCTTATTTAGTTATTTTTCAGATGGACTCTCACTTTGTCACCCAGGCTGGAGTGCAGTGATGCAGTCTCGGCTCACTGCAACCTCCTCCCAGGTTCAAGTGATTCTCCTGCCTCAGCCTCCCTAGTAGCTGGGATTACAGGCATGCACTACCACGCCTGGCTAATTTTTGTATTTTTCGTAGAGACAGGGTTTCACCATGTTGCGCAGGCTGGTCTTGAACTCTTGGCCTCAAGCGATCTGCCCGCTTTGGCCTCCCAAAGTTCTGGGATTAGACATAAGCCACCATGCCCAGCCCAGATTTCTTTTCAGAATGACCAATCTACACACTAAGCAGCAATGCTTATATTGAGGCCAACGTTTGACACCACGAATTTTTGAAACACTAAGAGGAGAATGATACAAATTATTGTTTTACTTTTAGTGTTTGTGATTACAAATGATGTAGAGTATCTCTTCATGTGTTCATTATATTCTTAAAATTTCCTCTCTGTAAATTTTGTTGTAAAACATTTTTATTTTTTCATATGGTTTTCCTGTTTTTTCTATCTTCTACTAAACAATCTCATCTTTTCTCCCCTTATTCATGGTGCCTAATTTAACGTATATTGAGTCTGTCTCTGAGATTGCCATTTTGCTACGTTGGTATATTTATCTATTATTGTGAAAATGCCACATTATTTTTATTACTATGGCATTAAATTGTCTCATTAACTTCTAAGGAAAGATGCTCTCTCTTTTTTTTTTTTTTAAAGCTAACCTATAGTAAAGATTACTAGTAGTCTATATAATGTTATAATGTTTAGCAAATCATTCAAGAAAGTTTCTGGCTCTTTATCGATAATTTACTTTTTAGATTAATTTGCGGAGTGTTGGTTTCTATAATATTACATCAATCACATAAAGCATGAATGACAAGAATTTTTACTGCAGCCACTTTGTCCAGTCTTCCAGTTGTTTAGTTCCTCTTTTAAGTTGCTGTTATTGCTAAGAGTATTTTTTTTATATATACTTTAATTTCTAGGGTACATGTGCACAATGTGCAGGTTTGTTACATATGTATACATGTGCCATGTTGGTGTGCTGTGCCATTAACTTGTCATTTACATTAGGTATATCTCCTAATGCTATCCCTCCCCCATCCTGCCACCCCACAACAGGCCCCGGTGTGTGACGTTCCCCTTCCTGTGTCCAAGTGTTCTCATTGTTCAATTTCCACCTATGAGTGAGAACATGCGGTGTTTGGTTTTTTTGTCCTTGCAATAGTTTGCTGAGAATGATGGTTTCCAGCTTCATCCATGTCCCTACAAAGGACATGAACTCATCATTTTTTATGGCTGCATAGTATTCCATGGTGTAGATGTGCTACATTTTCTTAATCCAGTCTATCATTGTTGGACATTTGGGTTGGTTCCAAGTCTTTGCTATTGTGAGTAGTGCCACAATAAAAGTACGTGTACATGTGTCCTTATAACAGCATGATTTATATTCCTTTGGGTATATACTCAGTAATGGGATGGCTGGGTCAAATGGTATTTCTAGTTCTAGATCCCTGAGGAATCGCCACACTGTCTTCCACAATGGTTGAACTAGTTTACAGTCCCAACAACAGTGTAAAAGTGTTCCTATTTCTCCACATCCTCTGCAACACCTTTTGTTTCCTGACTTTTTAATGATCGCCATTCGAACTGGTGTGAGATGATATCTCATTGTGGTTTAAAGTTCATGTGGAACCAAAAAAAAGCCCTCATTGCCAAGTCAATCCTAAGCCAAAAGAACAAAGCTGGAGGCATCACGCTACCTGACTTCAAACTATACTACAAGGCTACAGTAACCAAAACAGCATGGTACTCGTACCAAAACAGAGATGTAGAACAATGGAACGGAACAGAGCCCTCAGAAATAATACCACACATCTACAACTATCTGATCTTTGACAAACCTGACAAAAAGAAGAAATGGGGAAAGGCTTCCCTGTTTAACAAATGGTGCTGGGAAAACTGGCTAGCCATATGTAGAAAGCTGAAACTGGATCACTTCCCTACACCTTATACAAAAATTAATTCAAGATGTATTAAAGACTTAAATGTTAGACCTAAAACCTTAAAAACCCTAGAAGAAAACCTAGGCAATACCATTCAGGTCATAGGCACAGGCAAGAATATCTTAATTTTAGTTACTTTTACTAATTGCTTGTTGCTGTTTAAAAGGAATTATTTTGTAGGTTGGTTATTACATTTGTACATTTTTGATTTTGTTAAATTTCTAGGGTTTTTGTCTATTTTTTTTTTTTGCTCATCTCCCAAGCTGATGAAAAAATGATCTTCAAACAGTGACACTTCCATTATGTGCTAATGATAACCCCTCCCTTCAAATCTTTTTATGTCCACTGCAGGAAAGGCTGGGAACTGTTTTTACACACATGTTGAGATGTCACAGCCAATGTCATCTAAGTAAGATAAGGAACACAGGCATTCGATAACAAGAAGCTTTGCTGCAGCTGCTTTCTCTATCATAAATAATGCAGTCTTTTATTTGTTAACTTACTTTTTATCACCTAGTAAATAATAATGTACATAGATGTTCCTTAATAATTCTGTTTGAAAGATTCATATGTTGAATGAAGAATGTGTTCCCGAACTTCGTGATGTATTATTAACCCAGTGAAAAATCAAAGGAAGAATCCAGACTTAATTTATTTATTCAAAAATGTAAGATTAGCATTTCACTCGGTCGTAACAAAATTGCTAACTTTTAATAATTTTAAAATTTAATAATGTTATCTTATGCTCATTACCCAAATCTTACTTTCTATCAAGTAAAAAGCCATGATCTTTTAGCATGTAATGTTATTTAATATTGAAAACAATTGAATATAATAATAATCTACCAATACATATATTCTAATAGAGTCTCTATGCATTCACATCTGTGGATTTTGTATTAAAAAGTAAAATAATGCAAAATTGTGACATATATCTTACTGAAATAATAAAAAAGATCAGATGAAGCAAGATGTATGACTGCACAGCAACTTTGCTGATCTTGTTTTCCTTCAGTAACATTAGCAAATTGCAATGGTATGTTTTGTATAACATTTATGTAAACCTGTAGGCAATGTTAAAACAATTCTTTAATTAGTTTTACAGATTCCATTTAAAAATGTTAATTTTTTTTTATATGATCTAGCAGATGAAATCACCACAGCAGAATTGGGAGAAGAAAATATTGAAGGCAAGCTACGGATGTTATTTCAACGACAATATTAGAAAGGGCATCGTCCTGTTAAGAGCTGAATTCAGTGTTTCTACTTTTCTAAGATCACTTTGAAATGGAAATGATAAGAACCTTTAATGTCTTGTCCAAATAAAAAGGTATAGAGAAATCAGAGCCATGCTTGGCAAGAGATAAGAGGCATTGCAACTACAGCTGGGTAGAGCAAGTTTATCGTGCATGCTCCCAACAGAATAGTGACAAGATAGAATAGCCGGGGATTTTAAGTGGAGGTACAGAGGTAGTTAGAGATACCTTCTTTATGCATTATCTTGTAATAGTGGGCACATAAATATTCATTTTTTGAATAGGGATATTGTAGCAAACCTGTATCAAAATTTATATATATATATGTATGTATATATATATTGCTATTTAGCTTTAGAAATTTCTCCAAAGAATTTCCTGCTTTATATATATTTTCTTTCTTAAATGCGGTACAAATTATTTTAGTATAATACAGCCTTGCTTATATCATGTATTACAATACCCTGTGTATGAATAAAGATGAAAACTGTTGAATACTATACCCAGATTTTATGATAACTGTAAGTGCCAGAAAT
Source organism: Symphalangus syndactylus (assembly GCF_028878055.3). Classification (NCBI taxonomy): domain Eukaryota; kingdom Metazoa; phylum Chordata; class Mammalia; order Primates; family Hylobatidae; genus Symphalangus; species Symphalangus syndactylus. The sequence continues at coordinate 152,164,725 of NC_072426.2, read as the reverse complement.
AAAGAAAGTAAAGGAAACAATATATTTAAAGATATGTTCAGGAAATTTGCACAGATATTGCAGAGAGAGTTACGGCATTGAGAATATTATTCTGAACTCATTCTAAACACTACACTAAGGAAAATCTTGATCTATTTTTTTCTTAACTTTTGTTTATCAGAAAGCTTGTACCGGGGACTTCCTATAATATTGATGCTTGTTATCTTTCTTTTTTTGTTATCCAGAGAGAGCACTTTAAAAAAGTAAATGTACTAGGCGCTGTGTTCAATGAGGGAAACTGATAGCTCAGCATTGGACAATTGAGACCAACAGGGTGCTTCTGCTGAATACAGATTCATTGATTTTTCTTCTTTTAAGAAAGACACTACTCCATTTACTCTGTCAAAACCCTTGCTTCCAGGCCATGTAGGTGCATGCTGGGTGTGAAGAAAAATCACATGCTATCAGACAAGCGTCTGTGATTATTTGCTCTTTATTTAGACAAGAGGTTTAGAAAAAAACCTAGTCTTTAGCTAGATTACAAAATTAACTAAGTAGATACACAAAAAAACATATATATGGATTAGCTCACATAAGTTAATAAATTATTTAATGTACATTAACTTTCTTTCCATCTGTAAGCTTTACCTTTTCTAAATATAAGCACATATTTCATAATTGATCTTTTCTTCCAAAATGAAAACACTGTTTAGAAAAATTCTTTTGCAGAAAACTGTTAAGAAGTGATGTTTTTAAAACTACTGCCACCTACAAACGTCTTTAAAATTAACTTTTCATGGTATTTTAACTTTTTAAAGGGGCTCAATGAAATGAAAATGAGTTTATAAAGTGAAGCTTAGTTAATCTGTAAGGACGTTGCATTCTATATATTTAAAGAAAAAAACAACTATGTTTTTCATCTTTCAACAAGGTAAGCTTAAACATCAGTAAAGAAATGTCCATAATAAACTTACTAAACTTAGATATTAGAAAAAATATAATCATGTCTATTACATAACTCTAATTCATTGTTTTATTGATTCTAAGCCAATGTGCCAATTCTGATTGGATTTTTCGGCATTTGATCAAACAACGTGTGTTAAAACTCCAACTATAAGTTCCTTTCTTACCCATACAATTTCTTCAAATAATTGCATTTAAAATAGTTTGGATATAAATGAGACGTCAAGTTGTAGATCTTACCAATTGTCAGATACAATTAGCAATTATTATCAGATATAAGTCCTAGGATACAATGTTAAGAATGTTGGGTTGACTGATGGCATAGGCCCTTATTTAAGGGAATATGAAGCAAAGGTGTCAGAAAAGGTTACATATTAGATATTCATACAATTGTTGCACATACTGCTAGTTTTGCTGTTGTTGTTGCTATTATTGTTTTTGTTGCCATTTTAAATAAAATAAGCAACTATTTTCTCTGTCTTTACTAACTATTGAGACAATAGTCTTCCTTGCCATGAGCTTACCAGGATCAATCTTGGTTTATACTGCCACCTAAGTTTGACAATAACTAATTTTTTCTCTACATGACAAAGCTCTATTAGGCTGAAATTTTTTCAAAACTGTAAAACACCATATCATCTTTATATAAGTGACAACTTCTAGGTATATTTCTTTTAAAATTAGGCTGAGATATTGAGTTAAGTATTACAAAATATTAAGGAAGGCATAATAAAATGTTAGGTAGTTGTTACATTAGCATCACAGGAATTCTCACAAATTACAGATTTACATTGATAAATAAGGAAGCTATGAAATAAACAATAATTAGAGCTAGACCATTGAAATCATAGAGGGCTATGTTAACTGTATTCGTATTTATGTTGCATATCCATTATCTATTTAGTAAAATGGATAGTGAAAAATAGATACTCACTATTCCCCACATCAGAGAAACGTATAATTCAGTGCTCTTTCTACCTAATAGATCATAATCTAAATAAAATAAATATTATCTGTCATATAGGGATATATATATTTTTTTACATATGACCATGAAAATAATTATTTTCAAATCTTCAACTCCATAGCAGCTCTGTACATTTTATCTGGATCTTGAGTCTTCTCGAGTTGTACATTAAGTATTTAAAGAATTGTTTTAAATCTTGCTGTTCATTTGAATACAGTATGGTGAGTTATAACTACAAAAAAAGATTTCGAGGTCCTGGAAAATATAGTCTTCTTCCAAGTGTCAGACTTGCAAGAAATTGTTTTACTGTTTCTTCTGAGAGGTGACAATTAATCCTGATTGTCATTTTCTATTCATAAGGAGGAAGGCAATTTGATTAACATGCATATGGCTGAATGGTTTCAAGAACAAATTGAGACACATTTTCCTTAGACAGTTTTGTAAATTATTTTGTACTATGAGGTCAATAGGATTGTAGCCTCTCAGGGATGTGACCCTGACAGAATAAAAGCAACTGCCTATTTTCATTAAAAATTCAAGGAACTCTGAATACTTTTTGAAAATATCATTCAAATATTTCATTCATTTCCTCCAATGTTACTTGGGCATTCTTCTGTATCCTCAGTGACAGCTTTTCTCAAACTTTAATGTGAAAACAAATCACATGAGGATCTTATTAAAATTCAAATCTGACTCAGTAGGTCTGAGTTGGAACCCATGACTTCATTTCCAGCAAACTCTCAAATGCTTATACTGTTGTTTCTTCGAAACACATTTTGAGTAGGTAATGTTGATGCTTCTGGTTTCTTAAAAGACATAGTTCTATGGCCATCGTATGGAATAGTTAGAATTTAACATCCTTCTTCGGATTTATGCTTGATGATAATCTTAATTATAAGAGGGTCGTTTTACAGTTTTATTCTCTATTTTCATAAAATCAAGGCTTATAGCCAATATTCTCTTTAATTCCTAAGAGAAAGCATGAATTGGAGTAGATTCTAAGAGTTCAGATATTGTGGCCAATTTTTCTCTATTAGCTGTCTTAGTAACTCACCATTGATTTCGTATACCATAGGTTGTTATTAAGAATTCATATTCACCGGCCGGGCGCGGTAGCTCACGCTTGTAATCCCAGCACTTTCGGAGGCCGAGGCAGGCGGATCACGAGATCAGGAGATCGAGACCACGGTGAAACCCCGTCTCTACTAAAAATGCAAAAAATTAGCCGGGCGTGGTGGCGGGTGCCTGGAGTCCCAGCTACTCGGAGAGGCTGAGGCAGGAGAATGGCATGAACCCAGGAGGCGGAGCTTGCAGCGAGCCGAGATCGCGCCACTGCACTCCAGCCTGGGTGAGAGCGCGAGACTCCGTCTCCAAAAAAAAAAAAAAAAAAAAGAATTCATATTCACTAACAGACTGCAACCTACAAGAAAACTCTTGAACTTTATGCAAACTTTAAAAATAGTGATAAATGAAAGCAAATTTTTTGAAAAACAAGAATACTTATGCTTAAAATTTTACAGGTTTACTTCATTAAAAGTCCTTAGACATTCATACCTCTCTAAGTTCACATAACTTAGTACCCTAACATATAAAGCATCCATTATCCAAATGATGACAGAAATGGTGGTGAGTACGTGTGTGTGTGTGTAATCAACAAAGACAAACATATGAACATACATACAAAAAGAAAAAGAGAAAGAAAATTGTCAGAATAAGGTGAGATTTTGCACTTTTCACTTAAGCAGCTGTGTCGGAAATAATTTTTCTCCATGTGGTTCTCCAAGACCATGGACCATTCCTCTGCAACCTGCATTTTCTAACTGGTTAAAGAAAGTCACCTGACTTGTACTGCCTTTGTCTTTGCCCTAAATGATACGGAATTTTTCTCCTTTGCTGAAAGTCAGAGAACCTTGGTGGTAGTGTCTCCATGAGATTTGCTAAATGCATGTTCTTAGTGGTTTTATTTTATTTTATTTTATTTTGTTTTATTTTTTTGAGACAGAGTCTCACTCTGTCACCCAGGCTGGAGTGCTGTGGTGCGATCTCAGCTCACTGCGACCTCCACCTCCAGGGTTCAAGTGATTCTCCCACCTCAGCCTCTAGAGTAGCTGAGATTACAGGTGTGCCCCACCACACCCAGCTAATTTTTGTATTTTTACTGGAGTCGGGGTTTCACCATGTTGGCCAGGCTAGTCTCAAACTCCTGACTTCAAGTGATCTGCCTGCCTTGGCCTCCCAAAGTGCTGGGAGTATAGGCGTGAGCCACTGGACCTTATTTTAAAAAATATTTCTATCAGCATTTCTATTTATACACAAGAAAGCCTTTTAAAATTATTAAAAAATATTATAAATATCATTGTCCTATATTTTTTCTATATCAGACCCCAAATATGCAATGAAATAAAGCAAAACACACTACTACGCATTTTATTAATGCTGGGAAAATAAAGCATTCCTTGATTCATGCCTGTGGTTCATTATTTCACTTGCCAAAAATCAACAGAAGAGTAATCATCTAGACTAGCTTGATTTACAATGACACGGGGTTATTGGTTGAAAGATATCTGGACTGTTGCACCACCAAAATGATCTAAACCTGAGGCAGTATTTCGTTGGACTGGTGCCCAGACTGTCTCTATCTTGTAAACAAAATTTTGTCTCAGAGTGCTTTCAATTTCTTTTCCACCTTAGATTGGCCATTTGTAGAAAATACTACTCTATAAAACTAGGACTTTTTCCTATGAACAATTTTTACATAAATGTATTCCTCTTAAAATGTAGCTTTGTAACCCCCTTATTCAAGCCCAATAGGAATGAAGAAGGAGGGCTTGAGATCTTGCTCTCCTGATAACAAATTCCATCCTGGCTTGCAGCCTGCTCTTAGCAGGAAAAGAGGGAAGTCACAGCAAGCATTTGCCCCTGGAATACTCAAAGTCTCAACGAATAATTTCAGAAGACCAGGATTAATCTCTCCATGCCTTTTTTGCATATTTATGTCAATCACCACAAAGTGTCCTAAGTAACCAGGTTTTCTCTCAAATTGCAATGTCTCATGCCTTAACGGAATCCTATTTTCACACAACACTGCACAAACTTCCACCTCTCTCCAAACATGAAAACCTTTCCACTCCCCTTTCTGGAACTCATATCTCATCTCTTTTTTTTTAATTATTCCTTTTTTTTTTTATCTAACTATAACCTGGCTCTTCTGAAAAGATGTTTCTTCTGAATTGCTGGTACCACAAGTTGCAGCAATTTCTCTCCAAATCTCTCAAATCAGTTGGTATGAAGACGAGGTTGTATTTGCTCCTCATGGTAACTTACAGATCATTGCTCTTTTTCCCCTAAAACACTCCAAATTTCAAGCCCGTGTTACCAGATACTACCTACTTTTTCAGAACAGAATCCATATGTCCTCACAAAATGTCCCAATATACCTGGAGTATATTAACTCTGGATTTTTATTCTTTTACACTAGTTATATCTTTAAAGTTCAAAATCTCCAGTAGTTAAGAAATGCCATTGAAAAGGAGAAAAAAAATACCTTGTTTCTAACTAGAAAACCTAAAGATCTCCTTTATGTCAGTAAGAAAAAGGCAAATCAATAGAAAGAAAATTTGAAATGGTCAAGAAAAAATATAAACATTGGTGCTTCTTACTTTATTAGTAATAAAGTTGCAAAAAGCAACAAAGACTATGTACCTACCAGATAGACACAAATCAATGTGTTTGATAATTCCAAGTGATGGCAAAAATGTAGACCAAAGGAAATTTTAATACCCTGCTGATGATACTGTATTGTGACGGCATTTGTATACTTTATTTTCTAATAAAGTTAAACATCCGTGTAGCCTATGGCTTATAGATTGTGTTTCTTGGTATTTAACCAATAGATGTATAACAACATTGTCTATAATTGCAAAACCAAGGAAATAACTAAACATTTATCAGCATTTAATTCTGGCATATTTAGACAATGGAGTTTCATGTATCAATGAAAATTTGATTTTTATACGCAAGAACATAAGTAGATTTTACAATTTATGTTAGTGCAATAAACCAGACACAAAATATGTATCTTGATGTCTCCATTTATGTAACATTCAAACAAACCAACCAAAACTATACTTTAGAAGATGCATTTTTAGATGGCAAAACTGTAATAGAAAACACTGAAACAATTTCAATTGACACTGGAGCATCGGTTTGAACTTCATGAGTCCACTTAAAAACAGATTTTCTTCTACCTCTGCCACCCCTGAAACAGCAACACCAACAACACCACTTCCTCCTTACCCTCGGCCTATCCCATGTGAAGATGATGAAGATGAAGACCTTAATGATGATCCACTGCCACTAAATTAATAGCAAATAGATCATCATTTTTTTGGATTTTCTTAGTAATGTTTTATTTTATCTAGCTGACTTTATTATAAGAACACAGTAAGTAATACATATAACATACAAAGCATGTGTTAATCCACTGTTTATGTTATCTGCAAAGCTTCTAGTCAGCGGTAGGCTATTAGTAGTTACCTTTTGGGGGAGTCAAAAGTTACACTTGGGGGCCAGATGCAGTGACTCACACCTGTTACCCCAGAATTTTGGGAAGCTGAGGTGGGTGGATCACTTGAAGCCAGGAGTTTGAGACCAGTCTGGCCAATATGGTGAAACTCCATCTATTAAACATATAAAAATTAGCCAGGCATGTTGGCAAGTGCCTGTAATCCCTGCTACTCAAGAGGCTGAGACAGGAGAATCACTTGAGCGTGAGAGGCGGAGGTTGCAGTGAGCCGAGATTGTGCCCCTGCACTCCAGCCTGGGCTACAAAGCAAGACGCTTAAAAAAAAAAAAAAAAAGTTACACTTTGATTTTTGGCTGTATGGGGAGTGGTGCCCCTAACCCCAACATTGTTCACAGGCCAACTGTATTGTAAATTTCACTTGTGGCTACCTCCAAGAGATTAATGGGATTTTGATTGGTAAGGATATAAGGAGCTTTAAATTACTGGGAGTCTTCTATATGGTTTGAAATTACACAAATATTTCCTTTAAACTATTCAGTATTCAGTGGTATATATGTTACTGAATATGCAACTTCTTTAAAAATATGAAAGATTTACATTTCATATAAAGCTTTGAAATTTCTTTGAACTCTGCATTGGTTTCATATTGCTGCAGTAACAAATTGTCACAAATTTATTGATTTAAAACAATACCAATTGTATTTGCTATATATTATCTACATTCCTGAACATCAGAAGCCTAAAGTTAATCTCACTGGACTAAATTTAAGTATTGGCAGTGTTGCATTTCTTCTGGAGTCTCTAGCAGAGAGTCTATTGTCCTACCTTTTCTGGCTCCCAGAGCTCCCTGCAGTCACTATCTTATGACCCTGTTCTCTACCTTCAAAGCCAGCAATATAGCATCTTCAAATCTCTCTGTCTCTGCCTCTCTTTGTCTTTGTTTATCTCTCTCTTTCTCTCTTTCCCTCCATCTTTTTCTCTTTTTCTCTCTCATTTCTGTTTTCATCATCACATCCTCTCTGAGTCTCACCCTCCTGCTTTCCTCTTATAAGGACCCTGTGATTACACTGGGTCCACCCACATAATCTTGGATTCTCTTCCCATCTTGAGTACCTTAGCTTGGTCATATCTGCAGAGTCTCGTTGCCACGTAAAGTAACATAATTCTAGATTCCGGAGATTATTATGTGTACATCTTTGAGGGGCTCTCTCAGTTTACCAAACCTCAAAATTTGCTTTTAGCTGCTTACCCATTTCTCTTCTCACCAGTACAGCAAAACATATCAAAAAATGTTAGACTCCAGGTCTCCAGATCCCATACAAATTCCCTTTTCCCATAGAAACATTATTCAGGCTTTTCTGTCCAATATTGTACGCAAATAGCCTTTGTTACCTACGTTGATACCAAGACCAGTGCTTAGTTCTCATTCTTCGTTATAGGATCAGTAGTTGAACGAGTTGAATATGCTGCATTTCTGGAAACATTTTTGTTGTTTATTTCTAGCATATACTTCTACTATGGCTGCTTCTGTTCAGACCTCTCTGATGATCTCCCCTCATCACCCTGACCCTAGTATCTTGCAGCGTTCTGGAGCAGAATCCTTAGGCAGCTTCTCTTTTCTATTCACATCAAGCCCTTAGTTAATTTCTTCTAGTTTTATTTCTAGATCAGTGATTCCAAAATGTGTATCTCCAGCCCAAACTTCCCCTCTAAGGAAGCTGACTCATGTCCATTTGGGTTCTGGATCTCATCCTACATGACAAAGAGGTATTTCAAACTTCATAACCAGAGCTGAAATCTCAATTTTGCCCACCACAAACTTGTTCTTCTCACTTCTTAAATGACAACTCCATTCTCTAACATTTCAACTCAGACACCTTGTAATCACCCTTTTCTCCTCCTTCTTACTCACACTTGGCATTGATTTCTTTATAAAGATTGTTTATACTCCTTTTAATATATGTCCAGCATTTGATCAATTCTCAACACCTCCACTACTAGCCTCCTAGTGCAGACTTTCAGTTCAGAGACTAAGGCATTCATTCAGGCAAGAGGTGAATGTGCATTTTTCTCGTTTTACTTATTTGTTTATTTTTGCATTTACTATTCTATAGTCTATTCTAAACAGAAAAGCCTGAATCATCCTTTAAAAAGTATGAATCCTATATTGTTACTCCTTTGCTCCCAACTCTACAGTGTCTTCCTATATTACTCCTAATCATACTTCTTATAACAAAACCCTTCATGATCTGACCCTTCGTGCCTCTCTGATTTCATCTCCTTCCACTCTCTCCCCTTTCTTCCCCACATTACACCTATTGTATGGCTTCCTTGCCATTATTCACAGATTCAAGCCTGTTCCTCTCTCAAGATTTTTCCCCTTGAATGTTTTCCATTGGAGAGCTCATTCCCCACCATCTGCAAACTACTCTCTTGCTACTTCTTGATAATCACTCAAGAACAACCCAATTAGTGAGGCATTCCCTGAACACCATCAGAAAAGTAAGAATAAGCAGTTCCTGACAAGCCCAGTCCTCATTAATTTTGCTTTATTTCTTTTCAGAACACTTCCACCATCTCACATGACATTTATTTATTTATCTATTTAAATTTGTTATCTGTTTACCTGTAGAAAACAATCGTACTGATTCTAGCATGGCTTCGTTTTGTTCACTGTTGTACCCCCATTTCCTTAGACCAGTACCTTAAGCATAGCAGACACTCAATAACTACCTGTGGAATGTACAAGTGCCTTAGCCAGTTTGGACTGATATAACAAGAATACTTGGTGACTTAAACAATAGAAATTTGTTTCTTATTATCTGTAGGCTAGGAAATCAAAGATTAATTGCTAGCTAATACTGTTGTTTAGGAAAGTCTATTCCTGGTTTGCAGATGGCTGCCTTCTTGATGTATCCTCATAAGGCAGAAAGAGAGGTTGTTTCTCTCATTTCTGTTCTTATAAGGGCACTACATGAAGCCTCCATCCTCACAAGTTAATAACTTTCCAAAGGCCCCACCTCCAAATACCATCACAATGGAGATTAGGGCTTCGACATGTAAGTGTTGGAGGGATGCTAATATTCAGTCCATGGCAACAAGTCACTGGTTAAATGAATCCCAACTCTCCATACTCTATATCAAATACATTGGTTCCTGAAAATTAAAAATGCTAAGATAACCAAAGTACCCAGACCAGTGTAAAACCATTTAATGGGCCGGGCACGGTAGCTCACACCTGTAATCCCAGCACTTTGAGAGGCTGGGGCAGGTGTAGCACTTCAGCCTAAGAGTTTGAGACTAGCCTGGGCAACATGCCAAAACCCCGTCTCCAAAAAAAATACAAAAATTAGCCAGGCATGGTGGTGAGCACCTGTAGACTCAGCTTCTCGGGAAGATCACTTGAGCCAAGGAGGTTGAGGCTGCAGTGAGTCAAGATCGTGCCACTGCACTCCAGTCTGGGCAACAGAGCAAGACCCTGTCCCAAATAAATAAATTAAAAATAAAACCATGTAGTGCCCATAGTTATTTGCTTCAGCTCACAAGAGACAAAGTGGTTACTGAAACATGACATCTCTGGGAATGGACGTCTGAATTGAGGTAAGTGTAACAGCACAGATTGTGCTCCTATCACGTTTCATGACAAGGCTTTGATGGTGTTTTGGGAAGAGTGGGTCCTATTGTCATATTGGAGATAGAGGGTGCTATAAAAACTAAGATCTGGAAACTGGTGCCATTGGAATTAGAATTTTGCTACCATATGTCACCATATAATTTGCCCCCTTACACACACTGAGGTGTTCTGGTGGCCTGCACTCACACTGTTACTTAGATTTATAACAAGGGCTAAATTACTAAAATTTACTGCAAGTCAGGCACATGGTGGCTCATGTCTGTAATCCCAGCACATTGGGAGGCCCAGGTGGGAGGACTGCATGAACCTGGGAGTTCAAGACCAACCTAAGCAACATAGTCAGACCCTGTCTTTACAAAAAATTAAAAAATGAGCTAGGTGTGCTGGTGCGCAGCTATATAGTCCAAGCTACTTGGGAAGCTGAGGTGGGAGGATCACTAGAGCCCCAGAGGTTGAGGCTGCAGTGAGTTGCAATCATGCAAAAAATACATAAATGAAATAAACAAATAAATAAAAAGAAAAAAATTATTTTAAAAAATTATAAAAATTTACCATGAGATAGTGTTATACAATCAGAATCCTACTCTCACATCAGTCAAAAAGACCTTCTGACACATATACAGTTGTAATGATCTCTAGCCAGCTGGTTGTGACTCACACCAAACAACCAATTTAGATTTTCACGGTAAGTAGACAGCATTTTCCCTACTAGTGGAAATGGCCTTTGGTGACCCTTGTTTGTTCAATAGGTAAAGTCCAGAATTCCCAAGGTCAAAAAATACTACACAACTAACATTTTGCCTATTACCTAACTGTACCTTCTTCTTTCTTATTTGATTTTCCTAAAGCTCTCACCTTGCTCAATTGGCTAACAGATTTTTTCACGGGCCTTCCAGTGTGCTGTGCAATGCTATTAATTGGACCCTTCATCATTGACATTTAGTCAGGGCCAACTTTATGGTAAGCTGCCAGGGCAGTTTTATAGGGCCTTCTGCTTAGGGTTTAATGTTCTGCCCTGGCCATCTTGACATTTAAGTTTGTATTTTGTCAGTGTATTCTGTTAGGTTAGTGGTGGATGAGCTGGGGGTGTGCAGCCTCTATTTACCCAAAGTCACTTTTCCTGTTGTCACTGTAGCATGGGATCTCGGCAGCCCATCTCTTGTTGCCTGGTGCAGCAGTCCTGCTAGCCTTTTTTCTTGCTTGCTGTCCAGTGGGGTTGGGTACCTGCAGCTCATAGCATCTCAGTGCAAGGAATGGTGGCCTATCGCCCAAATATCATTGTGTGTCTGGTGAGCATCCATCCACAGGTGGCATCTCTATGAGCATGAGCCTCTCTCCCACCCCCAAGCAGTTAACTAGTATGACCCAGCACAAAGATCTAAAGATCTTGAGAGTCATCTATCTGCTATGGGTTGGGGCAGTGAGCTTGTGAGAAAGTTTCTGTCTCAAATTCCCCAGACCCCTTCCCGGCTGGGGTGTGGAATGTGAGTTTGGCAGCTGGCAGGAATAAATATTCTACATGACAGGGTGGTAGCCCCATATACCTGTGAGGGTTCGCACTCTGAGGTTACCTCCATGCCTGGAGTGCTCTTTCTGCCAGCTTCTCACCTGGAGGGAGCCTTTCTTCCTTCTTCAACCCTTTTTGAGTCTGGTCTGTGATTTTTCTCTTTCTGGCCTACTAGAGGCATCTTCCTGGATAAGCCCCAAGAAACAAATTGCTTAACGTTGCTTACTCTGCACACAAGTTAAATGCTCTCATATTTCCACTTAAAACTGGCGTTGTATGATACAAAGATGAACAGCAAAATGTGTTCTAATAATTTAAAGTATAAATTTTTCTTTACTTAAAACAACATTAAATAGCAAACAAGAAAACTTACCATAAATCAAGAAAGAGGCTGCAGAGAAAAGGATGATCTGTGCCTTTAACGGCATTGCTTTCCTGTTTTTTATACAAGGAACTCCAGACTTTCCTTTTTGCTGTATGCTCTGAAAATTATGTAGCTGGACCTTATGGTGTAAGCCCTGAATGGTGTGTTGCCTTGACGTTCGGTAAAACCAAGTAGACCCAAATGAATGGCTTGACAAGTTCTCCTCACCATTCTAGCCCTGTGGATAAGGTCTCCCTAGCCAAACAGCCCTCTTCATCAAGGGGGACCAGGCAACACTCCCACCTATCCCTCAGTGGCAGGATGTAGTTCTCTTTCAGACTGTGGAATTATTGAAACAAGCCAAGCACATCCTCCTGCAGGAACCAGGGGGCACCCCATCCTCTTAGCCCTACAAAATCTGCCTTCTCCTGCCACTTCTTGTCCACTCTGTTTCCAAAACAATCTCTGTGTGACCCTGCGTGGCATATAATGTCTTCCTCTCCTTGGCTGTGAGTGTATATCCTAAGAAACTGCTGCTGATCACATTTCTCCTGTGTTGAGTAGCACAGGTTCAGCCATCCCCATGATCTTAGGGCAGGTATCCCTCTCTCGCCAACGGGGGAAAAGAAGCCAAATACAACAACTGTACCTTTGTCATATTAAAGAAATCATCTTTTAGCTTACTTTCTAGTCATTGACTGTGTTAGTTATCTATTAGCCCCAAATTTAGTAGTTTAAAACAACAGCCATTTGTTAACTCAGTTAATGTAAGTCCAGAGCTTAGATGTAGATTAGCTACACCTAATAGTGCACCTCTGGGTTAAGGTTTTTCCAAAGTTTGCAGTCAAGTGTTTCTCAGGGCTGTGGACTCCTCTGAGGGCTTGAGTCGGGGGCAGATTCTATACCAAACTCATGTAAATGATAATTGGCAGCCTTAGTCCCATGTCATGTCTTTCCACAGGGTTGTCTCTCAGTATGTCAGCTGCTTTCTCCTGGGCTGAGAAATCCAAGAGAGAGCAAAAGAATAAGAGAGATAAAAACCCAAGATGGAAGCTGGAGTCTTCTATAATCTAACCTCAGAAGTGGCATCCCATAGTATTTTATTTGTTAGAGGAAAGTCACTATATTCAGGTCCCATTCAAGTGGTGAGAACGATGCAAGGGTGTGACTATCAGGAGGTGAAGATAATTGCGTCATCTCAGAGTCTGCTTACCAAAGTCAGCTCCCTGGACTCCCAATGACTAGCATCCCTTTCACAGGCAAAATATTCTCCCTCCCTCCCAAGATCTCTGTGATTAGTTTCCCAGAGCTGCTATAACAAGATAGTACAAAGGGATAATTTAAAACAATAGAAAGTTCTTCTGGAGTCTACGAGTCTGAAATTAACGTGTTGGCAGTGCCATGTTTCCTCCAGTGCTTCTAGAGGAAGATCCTTCTTTGCCTTGTTCATCTCCCGATAGCCCCAGATATTTCTTGGCTTATAACAGCTTAACTTTAATCTGTGCACCTATCTTCACATGGCTTTCTTCGCTTTATGTGTCTCTGTGTCTTCACATGGCATTCTCGCCTCTGTATCTCCTCTCCTCTTCTTATAAGGGTACCAATCCCGTTGGATTGAGGGTACACCGTACTCCAATGTGACTCATCTTAACTAATTATATCTGCAATCACCCTTTTCCAAATAAGATCACATTGTACGGTCCTGGGGTTTAGGACCTCAGCATATCCTTTTAGGGGACACACTCAACCCATATCAATCCCCAAATGCCTCATTCTATTAAAATGATGCTCTGTCAATGACATATGTAAACATTTTTCCACAGCATATCTTTTATTCATGTATCAAAAAATCTATACAGCTTTTTATCTTATGAAAAATATAGTTTTGTTATTTTTTAAAATTTTCTTCTTTCTATTATATGTTTTTTCTAAATTAAACAGGAAAATAGATAAATCGGTAACAAATGTATAACTGATGTACAAAGCAGTAATGCAACTCCAAACAATAACAAAGATGTTGCAGATGAGTTCTTGAAACTTATATATAGATGCATCCTATATTAGTATCTGGATATCCATAATAAAAGATAGGAATTATACTGAACATGTACTTTTTTTTTTTTTTTTTTTTTTGAGACAGGGTCTCGTTCTGTAGCCAGGCTAGAGTGCAGTGGTGTGATCTCGGCTCACTGCAATCTCCGCCTCCCGGGTTCAAGCGATTCCCCTGCCTCAGCCTCCTGAGTAGCTAGGACTGCAGGAGCATGCCCCCACCCCCAGCTAATTTTTTTGTATTTTTTTTGTATTTTTAGTAGAGATGGGGTTTCACTATCTTGGCTAGGATGTTCTCCATGTCCTGACTTTGTGATCTGCCCACCTCAGCCTCCCGAAGCACTGGGATTACAGCCTGAGCCACCATGCCCAGCCAAACATATACATGTTTATTGCGTATTGAGAGAAAGTGAATATTGATTCAAACGGGTAAATTCACACTTGGCTTTTATTTTAAACATTTAAACATAAGTAAACATTTACATATGCAGGTCTACTAAGCCAACTTTGGTTCAGCTATAACTGTGTTCTCATTCAAGTAACAAAAAAATCCAACTTGCAGTGGCTTAAAACACATGTATTATTTTTCTCACATAACACAAAGTCTAGAAGTAAATGTAACCTGCATCAATTCAACAGATCAAAGATGCCAGCCTTTATCTCTCACAGTATTCTCTCAAAGTGTAATGGCTTTATTCCCCATGCTTGTTACTTTTTGTTCACAGACAACTGCTTCTGCTCTAAAAAAAATACATTTATTTGAAAGACAGGATGACAGAGAAAAGAGCGCAATGCTATCTACTCTTGCCCCATTTATAAAACAACAACAACAACAACAAAAGAAAACACTTTCTACAAAACAAAACTCTCACTAAAAAAAAAAATCTATGCATGTCTCAATGGCCAGACGTGAGTCACACAGCCACTGCACTTGTGAATTCTGAAGTGGCAGGTGGCTATAATCATCACAGTGGAGCTCAGTATTTAATGTAAGCTGATTTTACTACCTCTTTTTTAAAATATCGAAGACAAATTTATTTCTGTGCAAAATGCAGTGGAACATAAAACAACAAAAAGGGAGCTCTAATTAAAGAAAATGACTTTTTGACTAATATGCAAATATCACTAGTGCTTAAGTTTGAATAATAGAGAGAAGTCACATTATTTCTAGAACCAATATCTTGCATAGATAATTTCTATAAGAAATTCTGGGCTGGGTGCAGTGGCTCATGCTTGTAATCCCAGCGTTTTGGGAAGCCGAGGCAGGCAGGTCACGAGGTCAGAACTTTGAGACCAGCCTGGCCAATATAGTGAAACATTGTCTCTACTAAAAAATAAAAAAATTAGCCAGGGGGCTGAGGCAGGAGAATCACTTGAGCCCGGGAGGTGAGGTTGCAGTGAGCCAAGATTACGCCATTACACTCCAGCCCAGGCAACAGTGTGAGACTCTGACTCAAAAAAAAAAAAAAGAAAGAAAGAAAGAAATTTCTGGCCTGGGCACTGTGGCTCAAGCCTGTAATCTCAGCACTTTGAGAGGCCGAGGTGGGTGGATCACCTGAGGTCAGGAGTTCAAGACCAGCCTAGCAGACATGGTGAAACCCTGTCTTTACTGAAAATACAAAAATTAGCTGGGCATGGTGACAGGCACCTGTGATCCCAGCTATTTGGGAGGCTGAGGCAGGAGAATCACTTGAATCTGGGAGGTGGAGGTTGCAGTGGGCCCCAATCATACTATTGCACTCTAGCCTGGGTGACAGAGCGAGACTCTGTCTCAAAAAAAAAAAAAAATCTGGTAATTTTAAATAATAGAACTTTGTGCTAGCTTTCTGGTCGAAATATTTCCAAGCCTTACACACATATCCTGCATATCAAATGTTGCAACCAGATCTGTCTCTATGTGACTCTGTTTTTGCTGAGATTATTTCTTATATTTTTATTAGTTTATACCTGCTACTTTTAATTATTCTGTACATTTTTCTGTGTCTTGGATCACTTTCTCTGTAATATTTGCTTTGAGTCAGCCAATGCCACAGCACTGTACAACCATTAGAATAGCTGTCTAAATTATAATGCCTCAATGGTAATCATAGCATCTAAAAGAGATGTAGTGGCAGTTTGTCGACAAAATGACAATTATTATGGTAAGTCACTCATAAGCAGACATGGATTCCAGAAGATGGTTCAAATGTCTCCATTTTTTCTCATTTATTTGCTTTTGGTACATACAGAATTGATATCAGATGGTCATTTAAGTGAAAAAAAAGTGCCTCTTTTGTTTCTTTCCATATTCTTCCTACCTCAATTCTCTTTCACTTTTGCTTTTCAATTCTCTCATCAGCTTCTATTCATACCAATGCCTAGTTCTAGCTTTTTGTACATAGGGTAGTTACAGATTCTTACAGTTAGTACTCAGTAGATTAAGGGTTTTGGGATTATTCAGAATAAAAAGACAGCACACAGTCTGAGATAAATATTTGCAAACCATGTGTGTAACAAGGGACTTATATTCATAAAATATAAAGAACACAAAAAGCTCAACAATAGGAAATCAAATCAATTAAAAATGGGCAAAATATTTTGAGTACTTTATCAAAGAAGATTGCAAATGGTAAATAATTTATATGAATGGAAGATGCTAAACATCATAAGTCAGTAAGAAAATCCAAATTAAAACCACATGAGCTACTGTTGTATTCTTATTAGAATTGGCCAGAAAATGTTAATATCAATTGCTGGCAAATATGTAGAGCAACTGGCGCTTTCATACATTTCTGTTAGAAATACACATATCAAAAAGAGTGAATTCTGGCCTGGTGTGGTGGCTCATGCCTGTAATACCAGCACTTTGGGAGGCTGAGGAAGGTGGATCACCTGAGACCAGGAGTTTGAGACCAGCCTGGACAACATGGTGAAACCCCATCTCTACTAAAAATACAAAAAATTAGCTGGGTGTGGTGGCTATATTGATGTAGCTATTGTACTGATCAGTTGTCAAATTCTCATAAAATATGACATATATACAGTTACCACACTACACAAAAATCTCACTCCTGTGTATTGATCTGAGAAAAGTGAAAACCTGGGTTCACACAAAATTTGTACGTGAATGTTTACAAAGACTTTATTTCTGATTACCCAAAACTGAAAACAGGCCTGGTGCGGTGGCTCACGCCTGTAATCCCAGCACTTTGTGAGGCCGAGGCAGGTGGATCATGAGGTCAGGAGTTCGAGACCAGCCTGGCCAAGATGGTGAAACCCTGTCTCTACTAAAAATACAAACATTAGCCAAGCGAGGTGATGGGTGCCTGTAATCCCAGCTACTCAGGAGGCTGAGGCAGGAGAATCACTTGAACCTGGGAGGCGGAGGTTGCAGTGATCCGAGATTGCACCACTGCAGAGCGACAGAGCGAAACTGTCTCAATTAAAAAAAAAAAAAAAACTGAAAACAATTCCAATGCCCTTCATCTGTGGACTGTATAAACAAACTGTGGAATAACTATGTGCTAGACAAGTCCTCGGCAATAAAGAACAAACTAAAGACACATACAATAATATGAATTATTGCAATGCATCACAAATGCATCATGCTAAATGCAAGCCAGACTCAAAGACTACAGATCACATAATTTCATTCATATAATATTTTGGAAAAGGAAAAACATTAGAAACAAAAATTATGTCAGTTGTTATCAGGGGCTGGTTGTGGGGAACAAGAAGATTCTAAACAGGCATGAGGGAATTATATAATGGAAATATTAAATATCTTTTGTTTTTGTTGTTGTTGTTGTTGTTTTGAGATGGAGTTTTGCTCTTGTCGCCCAGGCTGGAATGCAATGGCACCATCTCAGCTCACTGCAACCTCCTTCTCCTGGGTTCAAGCGATTGTCCTGCCTCAACCTCCCAAGTAGCTGGGATTACAGGCGCCCACCAACACGCCTGTCTAATTTTTGTATTTTTAATAGAGACAAGGTTTCACCATGTTAGCCAGGCTAGTCTCAAACTCCTGACCTCAGGTGATCCACCCACCTCGGCCTCCCAAAGTGCTGGGATTATAGGCATGAGCCACCACAACTGGCCTAAATATCTTTATTTTGGTGATGTTTACATAATGTATATGTTTGTCAAGAGTCACAGAATTCTATGTCAAAAAAAGTGAATTCTGACTGAGTGTGGTGGCTCACGCCTGTAATCCCAACACTTTGGGAGGCCGAGGTGGGTGGATTACCTGAGGTCAGTAGTTCGAGACCAGCCTGGCCAACATGGTGAAATCCTATCTACTAAAAATATGAAAAATTAGCTGGGCATGGTGACAGGTGCTTGTAATCCCAGCTACTTGGGAGGCTGAGGCAGGAGAATTGCTTGAATCTAGGAGGCAGAGGTCACATTCAGCCGAGATCGTGCCACTGCACTCCATCCTGGGCAAGAAGAGTGAAACTTCGTCTAAAAAAAACAAACAAACAAAAAACAAAGAGTGAATTCGGCTGTATGTAAATTATTATCTTAATATTCAAAAATAAAAAATGACATAATTTCTTTGGCTTCTTCTCCAATCTTTGGTATTGTAGTATTAAAAAAGCAATTCTTGTCCTTCCTCCACATTAATTTTGCTTTTTGCCTCCATACACACAATAATTCTCATTGCCTTTTGCATTAGTCTGTTCTTGCACTGCTCTTAGTACATACCCGAGACTGGGTAATTTATAAAAGAAAGAGGTTTAATTAACTTACAGTTCCACAGGACTGGGGAGACCTCAGGAAACTTACAATCATGGCAGAGGGGGAAGCAAATGCATACTTCCTCACGTGGCAGCAGGATGAAGAAGTGCATCAGATCTCATGAGAATTCATTATCACAAGAACAGCCTGGGAGAAATGCCCCCATAATCTAATCACCTTCCAGAAGATCCCTTCCGTGACACGTGGGGGTTATGGGAACTACAATTCAAGATGAGATTCCGGTGGGGGCACAGCCAAACCATATCACCCTTTATACCTTCTATATTCATAATCAGACCACAGCATGATCCAGGAAGGCAATTACAATTTCTGAATTGGAAAGGGGAAGGTTACAAAACAAAAGAGGCAAAAGTTTTTTCATTTATAGAGCAAACTATTGGAAATATATGTGAAAATAAATTGTAAGTGTGCTGGTATAAAGAAGAGGCAATACTTTTATATCAGGATCAAATAATCAATATCAATTACCAGAAATTCTGAATTCTCATCCAAAAGGAAAGAAGTATTTTATCTGTTTAAGAAACTGGTTGAATAAAATGTGGATATAATGGTGGTTGTCTCTAAATGAACTTGAGATACTAGGCTACCTATATAGAATGTAGAGAAAAAAATGCAGCGCTTAGACATATAAAAACATTAAAATATGTTTAACACACATGACCTATATTTGTATTTGTATTTTCAGTCGTGGTTCAGAGCACACAACATTCAACAAGCCATTGGGGACTGATTGGTTAAGGTAATATACACATTCTTGAAAGGTGAAGTAATTAGTGGCTTTTCTCTGAAGCCAAGAATAAAAGTGAAGAAACAGCTATATAAGTGGGTTTCCTAGTATTAACAAGGATGACTGGATATTGGAGTCACAAGTGGCAGTAATTAAATGATAGATAATTGAACAGACTTGTTTAATAGTAATAGGCAGGAAGGCCAAAATTATATGGTGGTGTTAATTTTAATATAGAGTTTCAAAGTTTTAATCTGTAGAAGCCAACATAAATTTATCCTTGCTGTTAAACCACAAATTTTAAATTGTCAGACATAAAAGGATATTTGATTTAAGGAAATTTAAGATTTAAATTTAATTTTTTAAACTTAATATTTAAAATTTTAGACTGGAGAGTTTTAGCATATGCCCCATTCCCTTAGTGGAACTAGTTCACACCCCAACTCCCTCCTCAATGAGGGGGAAACTGTGAATCTGGGAACCGCCACATTTATGTGCTTTATATACAGCTGCTAGTCTTTCCCAAATGGACTGAAAACAATTTAACCATGTACCCATGCACTGAGGAAAGGGAAATACCGAGACTTTGGGGAATTACTGAATACTGACTCTGAAATAGTAATTACTGCAGAACTAAAGTGACTTTCTGGTTTACTATCATAATGGGGGACACAGATGATAAACAGGAATTTTGACTTGAATCCATTCTCATGAGTTCAGAGTGTCCCTAAATGCATACTGTGATTATTTCTTCCGTTTTGAATTAACTGTTGGCATCAACACATACAGACACAGGAAACATTCTTCTTTTAGTTATGTGACCTATGGAGTGAGAGATAATACTGTAGAAAGAGCTAAGTTAAATCCCAAGAACAGCCAATCCCCTAGAATTAGTAAACCAAAAGCAATTATCACACTGATGGAAAAATGGCAGTTTCTTCTTCAGGAGAATCTCAATGAAGCAAGTAATGTGCAAATAAAGCTCAGATCTCTTTGGCAAACGAAGAAAATTGAGAATCTACTTTTGGCATGTTATTGGTTATGGGCAGAAAATTAACCCCTGATCATGGAATACCGAGTCCCCGTGGGACAGAAAGCCCATCAGTATTTTAAGTTTAGAATGTAATGTGACAGAAGTAGAATAGGACAAGTAGAGTGACTGATGAGGCTTTAGCTTCACTTTTTGGAAAAAGAGTGAGCATGTTTTCTTTTGTGTGAGCAAGATTTACTTCCTATTAAGGATGATGTTACTGTACTTGTTTTAGATTGAGTTACAGGATGATGTGGATACTGAGGGCTACAATGGACATGATTATTTTGCACTCTACCTCCTTTCCAATTTGTTTCTAGTGAATAGCCCATTGGATAAAGGCTAAAAATCTAAAAATGGATGTATTATTTGCAAATAGAGATCTTGATACAAATTGGGTTTTATCACTAACATGCCTAACCTAGAGCATGGGATGACAGAAATGCCAAACTCCTGCTGCTTTTTTTCTATATTTGCTGGCAAGTGGTTAGATTTACTATTCCATATATATATATATATATATATATATGCAGAGACAATTGTGGTGGTGGTGGTGGTGGTGGCGGTGGCGGCGATGGTGGTGATGGTGGTGGTGGCGGCGACGGTGGTGATGGTGGTGTGGGTGGTGGTGATGGTGGCAATGGTGGCGGTAGTGGTGGTGGTGGTGGCAGCGGTGGTGGCGGCAGTGATGGTAGTGGTGGTGGTGGTGGCAGCAGTGATGGTGGTGGTGGCAGTGGCAGTAGTGGTAGTGGTGGTGATGATGGTGGCAATGGTGGTGGTGGTGATGGTGGTGGTAGCGGTGGCAGCGGCAGTGACGGTAGTGGTGGTGGTGATGGTTGTGGTGGTGGTGATGGTGGTGATGGTGGTGGTGGTGGTGGTGGCAGCAGTGAAGGTGGTGGCAGTGGCAGTGGTGGTGGCAGTGGCAGTGATAGTGGCAATGGTGGTGGTGATGGTCATGATGGTGGTGGTGTGGTTGTGGCAGTGGTGATGGTGGTGGTGATGTTTGTGGCAGTGGTGATGATGATGGCAATGGTGGTGGTGGTGATGGTGGTGGTGGTGGCAGTGGTGGTGGTGGTGGTGATGGTGGAGGTGGCAGTGACAGTGGCAGTGACAGTGGTGATGGTGATGGTGGTGGTGGTGATGGTTATGGCAGTGGTGATGATGGTGGTGATGGTGGTGGTGGTAATGGTGGTGGGGGTGGTGGTGGTGGCAGTGGCAGTGGCGGTGGTGGTGGTGGTGATGGTGGTAGTGGTGGTGGTGGTCATGGTGGTGTTGGCAGTGGTGGCAGTGGTAATGGTAGTGGTGGTGGTGATGGTGGTGGTGGTGGTGGTGATGGTTGTGGCAGTGGCGATGATGGTGGCAATGGTGGTGGTGATGGTGGTGGGGGCAGTGGTGGTTGTGGTGGCAGTGGCAGTGGCAGTGGTGGTGGTGATGGTGCTGGTGGTGATGATGGTGGTGGCAGTGGTGGTGGCAGTAGCAGTGGTGGTGGTGGTGATGGTGGTCATGGCGGTGGTAGTGATGGTGGTGGGGGCAGTGGTGGTTGTGGTGGCGGTGGCAGTGGCGATGGCAGTGGTGGTGATGGTGGTGGTGGTGATGCTGGTGGTGGTGATGATGCTGATGGTGGTGCTGGTGGTGATGCTGGTGATGCTGGTGGTGGTGGCAGCAGCAGTGATGGTGGTGGTGATGGTTGTGGCAGTGGTTGTTGGTGGTGATGGTGGTGGTGGTGGGGGTGGTGGTGGTGGTGATGGTGGTGTGGGTGGTATTGGTGATGGTGGCAATGGTGGTGGGGGTGGTAGCAATGGTGGCAGTGGTAGTGATGGTGGCAATGGTGGTGGTGGTGGTCGTGATGGTGGTGGTGTGGTGGCAGCAGCAGTGATGGTGATGGTGATGGTGACGGTTGTGGCAGTGGTGATGATGGTGGCCATGGTGGTGGTAGTGATGGTGGTGGTGGCAGTGGCAGTGGTGGTGGTGATGGTGGTGGTGATGGTGGTTGTGGTGGTGGTGGTGATGGTGGTGTTGGCGGTGGTGGTGATGGTGATGGTGGTGGTGGTGGTGATTGTTGTGGCAGTGGTGATGATCGTGGTGATGGTGGTGGGGGCGGTGGTGGTGGCGGTGGCAGTGGTGGTGGTGGTGATGGTGGTGGTGGTGGTGATGGTGGCAGTGGCAGTGGCAGTAGTGGTGGTGGTGGTGGTGATGGTGGTGGTGGCAGTAGTGGTGGCTGTGGTGGTGGTGATGGTGGTCGTGGTGGTGATGGTGGTGTTGGCGGTGGCGGTGGTGGTAATGGTGGTGATGGTGGTGGTGATGGTTGTGGCAGTGGTGATGATGTTGGTGATGGTGGTGGTGGTGGGGGGGGTGGTGGCAGTGCTGGTGGTGATGGTGGTGGTGGTGGTGGTGGTAGTGATGGTGGTGATGGGGGTGGTGGTGGTCGACGTGGCTGTGGTCATGGTGGTGGTTGTGGCAGTGATATTCATGGTGGCTCTGGTGGTGACAGTGTTCTGCAATGGCTTCCTGATACTTAGAGAGAAACCACACAATGGCATGAACGATTTTAACAATAGTTTGAGTGGCAGACTCTAAAGAATATTCTTCCAATGCTTTCAGTAATTTTATAAGCACCAAGTTCTTCTACTAAATGTCTTCTCTCCTTAATATACTTTGGATGATTTCTGTTTCATGCACTGAATCCCTGACTGGAAGGATGCCCAGTGACATAAAAAATGTAAGAACTACAGAATGAAAACAGAATACATAGGTTTAAGGCAGTGAATATAAAAGAATAAAAAGAGAAAACCGACTCAATTTAAAAGAAAGTGTTCAAAGAGAAAAGAACTATGAGAAATACAGGACAAAAGAAAACAACTAAAGTATGCAAAAAAGTTTAAATACAATACTGCTACAATAAAGGGATATAGACAGACTTCTAAGTCTACTAGGTTAACACTGACAGTTTAAAGACAATCAGCTATATGCCCTTCACAGAAAAATAACTCAAAATAGATAAAAAGGGGTGAGCCTAGTGTTCCATTAGTGGAACGCTAAGCATATGGGAGTTATTTATATCCTACTGCTTAAGGTCATCACCAAGGTCTGATTTCAAAAATTCAAAAAATTTCAACCTCAGGTATAAATGGTCAAAGTATGAACAAAATACATCAATCAAATGCCAATCAAATGAAAGTTCGGGTAGCTGTTCTTTTATGCACTTAATAATATATGTTCAGCATATATAAATTGACAGAAATACACGGACACATTAAGAAATACATCAATATAGTGAGATATTTGAAAATGACTTTCACACATAATTAATCCATTGGTCATACATATGAGCACATACACAAAAACAGTGACAAATACCACATAGATTCAAAGAACATAATTGACAAGATGTGTTTAATGGAAATATTAATATAAGGATTCCTACATTCAGCAATTACAGGAAACACATTTTTACCACACATATCATACTTTTTTTAAAAAAAGTCAATAATAAAAGCAGTCATAACATTTAAAAGAAAAAGAATAAAAAAATGAAAACCTTAAGTAATAGGCAGAATGCAGTGTGGTATAGTTCGAAGTAAGGATCCAAGCGCATTCATTCGCCTGTGGATTTCTAATGGTCCCAGAACCATTTGTTGAAGAGACTTACTCTTTTTTTTTCCCCTGTCGAATGATCTTGCCACTCTTGCTAAGTATGTTGATGATAAACGTGTGGGTTTATTTCTGCACCGTCAATTCTATGTTATTGATTTATATGTCTATCTTTGTGCCAGTACCAAAATGTCTTGAGCACCACAGCATTGTAGTAAGTTTTGAAATCAGGAAGCGTTGAGTCTTCTATTTTGCTCTTCTTTTTAAGATAATTTTGGCTATGTTAGTTCCCTTGCAGTTGCATATAAATTTTAAAATTAGCTTGTAGTTTTCTGTACAAAAGTCATCTGGGATTTGAGGGGAAGTCTGTTGAATCTATAGATCAGTTTGGGGAATATTGCCTTGTTAACAGCATTAAGTCTCTGATACCTTAACATGGAAATTTTTCCTAAATACTCAGGTTTTTTTCAGCAATGTTTTGTAGTTTTCAGAGAATAAATTATGCATTTTTAATTATATTCCTAACAATTTTGTTTTGTTTAAGACTTTTGTCAATTGATTTGTAAGTATATAGAAATACAATTGATGTTTTATATTAATTTTTTATTCTACAACTTTGCTGAACTCACGTATTTGTTCTAATAGTTTTTTAGTGGAATTCTTAGGATCAACAAGATTGTATAATCTGTTGAATAGAGATAGAATTACTCCTTCCTCTCTATTTTGGGTGACTTTCATTATTCTTTCTCTTGTCTAATTGCTCTGGATAGACCCTCTAGCATAATGTTAAATGGGATCGGTGTTAGTGACATCCTTTTTGTGTTCCCAGTCTTAGTGAGTAAGCATTCAGGTGTTCATCATTAAGTATAATATTAGCCATGGGATTTTCATAAATGATCTTTATTAGGTTGAAAATGTTCTTCTCTATTCATAGGTTGCTGTGTGCTTTTTATAATAAAAATGCATTGAGTTTTGTCCAGTGCTTTTTTTGAAACTGTTGAGATTATTATGAAATTTTTGTTTTTTATTCTATTGATATGATGTACTACATTGACTGATGTTTCAATAAGCCAGCCTAAAATTCTTTTCATATCTCATTGACCATGGCATATGAATCTCTCTATATGTTGCTGAGTTTGATTTGTTAGTATTTTGTTGAAGATTTTTGCATCCGTACTCGATACTGGTCCAAGGTTTTCACTTCTTTATGATGTCTTTGTTTAGTTTTCATAGCAGGGTAATACTGCCCTCATAAGTTTGGGTATTACAGTAATACTGGCCTAGTAAGTTTGGGTATCAGAGTAATACTGGCCTCTTAAGTTGGAAAGTGTCTCTTTCTTTTCTAGTTTTTGGAATAGTTTGTGAATAATTGGTATTAATTCTTTAAATATTTGATAGAATTAAACAGTAAAGCCACTTGTACCAGGGCTTATTTTATGGGTAGGTTTTTTGTTACCTCGTTAATCTTTTCACTTATAGATTTACTCAGATTCTCCGGTTCTTCTTAGTTGGTTTCACTAGTTTGTATCTTTCTAAGAGTTTGCCAATTTCATCTAAGTTATCTAATTTGTCTGTGTATAGTTGTTTATAACATTCCTTTACCTTTTTTATTTCAATAAGATCGGTAGTAAATGTTCTCTCTTTCATTTAAGATTCCAAAAAT
Organism: Symphalangus syndactylus; assembly: GCF_028878055.3. Classification (NCBI taxonomy): domain Eukaryota; kingdom Metazoa; phylum Chordata; class Mammalia; order Primates; family Hylobatidae; genus Symphalangus; species Symphalangus syndactylus. Next base: position 152,138,989 of record NC_072426.2, on the reverse strand, counting down.
TGAGTCTTCATTTATTTTTCTCCTTTGATCAGACTATCTAAAAGTTTTTCAATTTTGTTAGCCTCTCCAATGAATCAGCTTTCAGTTTTATTAATTTTCCCCATTGCTTTTCTATTTTTTTATTAGTTTCTGTTCTAATCTTTATTATTTTTTCAGCTTACTCTAAGTTTGCTATTCTTTTTCCAGAATTGTAAGGTGGAAGTTTAGGTTATTCATTTGAGATATTTCTTTTTCTTAATATAGACATTTTGGAGCTATAAATTTTTCTCTAACTACAGTTGTAGCTCCATTCAAAAGTTTTAATATGTTATATCGACATTTTCATTCATCTCACAGTATTTTCTAGTTTCCCTTTGTTTTTTTATTTGACCAATTGGTTATCAAGTAGTATGTTATTTAATTTTAAATAGTTGTGAGTTTGGTAAATTTTTCCTGCTACTGATTCTAATTTCTCTCCCTATGGTCAGAAAGTATACATTGTGTTATCTCTATCCTTTTAAATGTGTTGAAGTTTGTCTTATGGCCTAGAAGATATCCTAGAGAATGTTCCATGAGCACCTGAAATGAATGTATATTCTGTTGTTGTTGGATTGAGAGTACTTTAGATATTTGCTAGTTCTGTGTAATTTTTGAAGTCTTCTATTTTTTAATCTTCTGTCTAGTGATTGTATCCATTATTAAATGTTTAGTATTGCAGGTTTCTAGTATTATTATTGAATTTTCTATTTCTCCTTTATTTTCTGTAAGTTTTGTGTAATGTATTTTAGTGCTAGGTTATTAGATGTATAGATGATTGTAAGTATACATTCTTGATGAGTTGATCTTTTCGTTATAAAATATCAATCATCTATCATTGTCTCTGGTAACATTTTTTAAGGTATATTTTGTCTACTATTGCTATAGTCACTCTAGCTTTCTTGTATTTACTATTTGCATGATATATATGTTTCCATCCTTTGATTTTCAATCTATTTGTATTTTTGAATCCAAATTGTATTCCTTGTGGAGAATATATAATTATATCATATTTTTTAAATCTAGCCTGACAATCTCTGCCTTATGATAAGATTGCTTAACCCATTCCCATTTTATGTTACTATTGACATGGTTGACATTTTCAACTATATCAACTAAAAAAAATTAATTTTGTTTCTATATGTCTCATGCATTTTTTGTTTCTATATTCCTCTTCTGCTTTTTTGCAGTTAATAGTTTTTGATATGGCATTTTAATTTCTTCAATGATTTTGTCATTATATATTTTTGCGTTAATTTTTTTGTTTTGTTTTGGTGGTTCCTCTAGAATTTACAACATATATTGTAACTGACCAGAATCAACTTCTGATGTATACTAACCTAGCTCCAGTGATATATAGAGATGTTACTTCTGTAGGGCTTTATTCATTTTCCACTATTGTGTTGCACCATTTTATACATATTACATCTATTAATGTTACAATTCCAGTAATAGGTTGTTATATTATTTTACCATATGTAGCCACTTCCTTTGCCTAATATGGTATTTCTTCACCTATCTTCTCTGTGTTATTATTGTTAAATATATTACACATGTAACTTTTCTATATGTTATAGTATCAACAATACATTATATACATATTATTTAATACAATTACTTTATATAAATCTGTAAAGAGAGGAAAAGAGGAAAAAGCATGCCTGTAAACTCTCTTGTATAATTACGTAGCTAGATGAATTGTTGCACTTTGTTTTGTCCTGTGAATTTTTATTACCAGTGGAATCACTTGCTTTCAGCTGGAAAAACTTTCAGTGTTCTTTGGCAAATATACTAACAGAAAATTATCTCCTTTTACGTTTATGTAGGAAAGTCTTTTTTACCTCCATTTTTTAAAGATTCGTTGGACTTAAAATTGTTGGCTGTTTTTTCCTTAGAGCACTTAGAATATATTACCCCACTGCCTTCTGTCCTTTAATGTTCACACTCAGGATACAACAGTTAGTCTTACTGAGCTTCTTCTCTAAGCAATGCATCATTTTTGTCTTGCTCCTTTCATAATTGTCCATGTCTTTGATATTCAGCACTATTACTATGATGTGTTTATTTGTAAATCTCTTTGTGTTTCTCCTGCCTGGGGTTTGTTCAGCTTCCTAGTGAAGGAAATCAAAATATTACACCCCAAAATATGGCTCGTTTATACAGAAAATATTTTGAATTAAAAATCCCTGGACAACAACAAGCACTGGAAGAAATTTTTCCTTTGTGTATATAAAAATAGTACTAACCCACTAAAGAGAACAATTATCCTTCTTCCATTCCCTGTAATCTTATTATCTGTTATAGGAAAGAAGACCAAGAATGTAACCACAACTATTCAAGTCCTTCTTCAAGAGATTGATTATTTCCAAGCTTTGTCTGAATTCCAGAAAGCAATTTACAAGTTAACTTCTCTTTCCCAGTCTAATAATTGTTCCTAGTGATCATTTATTGTTCCACAGTAGAATTCCTTTTCTCCAGCTTCCATGACTTGTCTTACCAGGATCCAAGCCTTCAATCTTTCTGTAACCTCACGATTGTATGTAAGTTTATATAACTCATTGAGAAGTTGCTTCTTCATTCGTAAGGCTCTTGTGTAAACACATTAAACAAATCGATGTGCTTTTACTCCTGCTAGTTACTCTGCCTCGTGTCAGTGATTTTTCAGTGAAGCTTTACAGGGACAAAGGCGTTGGTGCCCACACTGGATATGCAATTTGTTTGTCGATAAATGAGGGAAGTTTTCACATATTATTTATTTGAATATCTTTTCCACTCCTTTGACTTCCTTCTCTCATTTTATTGTTTTAATTATGTATGTATGCATTAGTGTGCTTAATAGTGACCCTCATTTCTTCAAGGCTCACATTATTTTTCTTTATTCCTTTTTCTTTCTGCTTTTTGGCTTACAAAATCTCTGTTGGTCAGTCTTCAAGTCTGCATAGACTTTCTCCTGCCAGTTTAAATGTATTCTTGAGGCCATCTAATGAAGTTTAAACATTTTAGTTATTAAACTTTTTTTTTTTCGAGTCAAAGTCTTGCTCTGTCACACAGGCTAGAGTGCAGTAATACAATCACAGCTCACTGCAGCCTTGACTTCTTGGGCTCAAGAGATCTTCCCAACTCAGCCTCCAAAGTATCTGGGACTACAGGCATGTGCCTCCTCACCTGGTAATTTTGTCAGTTTTTGTAGAAATAGGGTCTTGCTATGTTGCTGAGGCTGGTCTTGAACGCCTGGGCTCAAGCAATACACCTGTCTCAGCCTCTCAAAATGCTGGGATTATAGGCCTGAGCACCTGGTCTACTATATTTTTTAAATCCAGGATTTTCATCAGGTTCTTCTTTTATAATTTGTCTACTTATTAACAATCTGTATTTGATACAAGAGCGTCATTATACCTTGCAGTACTTTCTTAATAATGGTTTCCTTTAGTTCTGTGAACATGTTTATAATGATTCTCTTGAATTTTTCTGATATATCTGATATGTGGTCATCCTCAAAGACAATTTCTGTTGCCTTTTTTCTTAGTTTTGGGGTTATGTTTTCCTGTTTTTCATCAGAATATTTTGTTGAAAACTGGACATTTTAAACAGTATATTGTAGAATGTCTGGGTATTATTTATTTTGCCCCCACCCCCCAGGGTCTTTGAATGTTTTTACTTTTTTGTTTGTTCTGTGATGGGCTAGATTATTTGCATAAACTTGACCTTTTCTTCCACAGGTTAAAACTCGTGATATTAAATCTAAGGGAGGTGCAGCTTTGCATCTGCCTACAGTCACCCTGGGATGGCAATTGTTTGGGTTAATTCTCTTCCTCTCTTTCCTTGACTATACAAAGCTGTCAAACTCTACTAATTGCCCATTAATTGAACAAGTGTTTTCAACAATGCCTTAGAGCATAAATTCTTCTACAAACCAATCCAGTCAAATTATAATTCTTTTGAAAATGGTTTCCAAGGTCAGTGTTAGATACTTGTTTTGACCCCAGTAGGGGTTATCTGAGCAGCCTTATTCCCCAGTTCTGTCCTGCAAAGTATATTGCCTACAGATTAGCTTGTATCTTGAATCTGCTCTCAACTCTCCCTCGCTACAACTTCCACTGTTCTTCAGAACACCCTTAGGCTTGAGTTTCTCTACCCTCTGCTTCAAATGAATTCAGACTTTTGGAAAGAGATTAGGAGGTATGTGCTTTATGATCTACTTCTCTCCCCAGACAGAAATCTCTGAACAAGCACTCTGGACGTGTGGCTGTGCACAATATCAAGGTTTTCTTTGAGTGACAGAGAGAAACTCCTGCTCTAGAAGCTAAGCACTCGGTGGAGAGTGGGGCAGCATCCTGAGTACCTCTCAGTTTGCCTCTCTTGATGTGGAATCACTGCCTTTGAGCCAGGGAAAGAGTGAGAGGGCCCAGTTTTCTTAGCTGACTGTACTCAAGGTAAAACCTCTGATCCACTAGTAGAACGAGGTGGCATAAGAGACCTCCCCAACCTGTCAACTACACTTGCCCAGAACTTAGCCCCAGCAAAAAGTAGGTGTGGCAGGATGAGAAATTCTGATGCTTTGGTCCTTAGAGAAGAAATCCCTCTAACTGATTTCTGGTGGGAAAGGAAGCCCTGTATTCGTGACTGCAGCTCTATTAAGTAGAGTATGCAAATCAATGAGCTAGGAGACAGGAGACAGGGAGAAGACTTGGGTCAAATACCACAGACTCTACTTTTTACTGAATTTTTATAGATTTCCTTGATTAGATGTGTAAAAGGAATATAAAAAATCTCAGGACCCCAAACTCACTAGGCCAATGGGAAAAGTTAAGCTTGGGAACAGAAATGCAAAAAAACTTCCGGCCGGGCACAGTGGCTCATGCCTGTAATCCCAGCACTTTGGGAGGCAGAGGCGGGTGGATCATGAGGTCAGGAGATCGAGAACATCCTGGCTAACACAGTGAAACCCCGTCTCTACTAAAAATACAAAAATTAGCTGGGCATGGTGGCAGGTGTCTGTAGTCCCAGCTACTCAGGAGGCTGAGGCAGGAGAATGGCGTGAACCCGGGAGGCGGAGCTTGCAGTGAGCCGAGATTGCATCACTGCACTCCAGCTTGGGCGACAAAGGGAGACTCCGTCACAAACAAACAAACAAACAAAAAACTGCCTTCTATTTTGTTCCTGAATAGATAGCTACAAAAATAAGAAGGCCACATATCTCGCCAGGTAGCCTCCCGCACAAATTGCTAAAAAGGAAATTCCTTGCGGGCCTTAAGATTTTTACCCCAAAACAGAGTTCTGTTGACTTTCACCCTGACTGTAAATTAGCAGCTTATTTTTCCAGGTACGGGACAAAGACGGGACTAGATGTCAATCCTCCACTCACCTAAGACAGATGCCTATTTGACTGCTGCCTCTACTCTGTGTTTACTTCATCTTATGTAAAACTTTAGATTCACTGAGTGTGAGACAAATGCATAGCTGACTGTTGTACTGCCCTCCTTTCACATGGAAGCTGTGGATTCACTAAGCACTCATTAAAGTCCCAAAAGACTGGAACCCTTTGCCTTTTTTGTCCACCTTTCTTTCTTTTTTTTTTACTTTCCTCTTTCCCTATTGCCCACTCTTTTCCCTTTCGGTGTTGAAGTCCTAAAACCCCCTTCGGAGAAAGGATCAATCACAAATGTTCCAGTGATTTGTTGTTCCTTTTTCCTGGACGTGTCCTCAACTTTGGCAGAATAAACCTCTAAATTGATTGAGACTTGCCTCAGTCACGTTCTTTGTGTTATGTATGTTTCTTCATTTGCTGTTCTCTCTTAGGATGATTTCCAGAGATTTTAAATGGCTGTTTATATTTATTTATTTATAATTTTTGCCAGTTTCACTAGGGAGCAGTCAACAGAGCTCCTAACACCATTGTGTCTGCAGTTAATCTCCTTTTCCAGTGTTCCTTGACATACATCAGCAACAGACATAAAATAACATTTAAAATATAAAGTGTTTGTATTTCTATAAAAATGTTAGCCACCTAGGAATGCAACTAGCAAAAAAATGAATGTGCCATTTGTGAAGATATAAAATTTTATTGTAAGACAACACAAAGTCCTAAGTAAACACACATATTTGTAGATAATTGGTACATTATAATATACATGTCAAATCTCCCCAAACTGATCTTCAGATTTCAATGCAATTCCAATCTCAATATTTGTAGCACTCGAAAAGACAATCTTTGAAATTACAATGTAATTTAAATTTTTTTAAAAATGTTTAAATGGAAAAGCTGAAGAAGGTGTTTTGAATATTTTATATGATAAGTATCACATTAAGAAACACACACCATGTACAATGAAGAGGTATGTCAAAAGAACACAGGAATCAATCAAAGGCTTCCCCATGACCTGAGCTGGAACAGATTAAGCAAGAAAAGAAATAAAGTAGTAGTGGATAGTATTCTAATAATAAAGAAATATTTATAAGTCTATACTGATATAAAAGGATGAAAAATAATTAACTATGGATGGGTAACTAATGTCCCATGCAGAAAAATTGCAAATGATGGATGTAAATATATCCATTATTGTGTGTGTGTGTATATATATATATATGTGTATATATATGTGTGTGTGTATATATATGTATATATGTGTGTGTATATATGTATATATATGTGTGTATATATATGTATATATGTGTGTTTATATATATGTATATATATATGTGTATATATATATGTGTGTGTGTATATATATATATATATATATATATATCTTTCATCCTCAAGGAGATAGACAATAACTTCCCCTTTCTTAGGCATGGGCTGCATACAGTGCTCTCTTTCCAAAGAGTCCAGTATGGAAAGGAGGGAAAAGATTAACTTTATGGTGGAGAAAATTTATCAGTACTGCCTCAGCAAGATTATCAAGGTTAACATAGTATATAATAATGTGTATCTATTTATACACATAATTGATGTAATGTATAATATGTAATATAAAATAACTACAATAGGTAATATGTCTCATTGTATATAATATATAAATACAAAATTGATGAGAAATCCAAATGGCAAGAAACATATAACAGGTGCTCAATACAGTTAATAATTAGGCAAATATAAAACTAACACTGAATTACTCCTTTTACTGTATACCAGACAAGCAGAAATTAATAATCTGGAAAAAACAAGTTCTATTGATGATGAGAAGCCATTATAACTCTTAGTTAATGCTGAAGGAAATGGGGATTTGGTATAACCACTTTGGAAAACAATTTGCATTATTTCATAAAGGTCCTATATTTGTAAAATACTACATGAAATATATAATAATTACTGTAAATATCCTGGTGAAATTCTGTCATATTATCTCTAGGGAACATTTAACAAAAAAAAGGGTTTTTTTTTTTGCAGTATTATTCTTTAAAATATCTTTCTGAAACAATTTAAATGACCAGAATAGATTTCAAAACTCATAGTCTCAATAAAATAAAATACGACCACAAACAAAAGAAAGTCAAAGAAAAATGCATTGAACATGCAACCACATTTGTAATGTTCCCAAACAAATAAATCAAGTAATACATATAGGGGTAAGAACTTTGTTAATAATGTAAAATAAAACAAATAAATGTCAACAAATCCAACAGTGTGTGTACATTAGGTGAAGGAAAACAAGAGGATAAAAATTGGGGAATAACACAAAAATATGTCTTGTATACTTTTCTTAAACTCATTTTTTGAAAATAATGGCTTTTGCATAATTCTAAATTGGACAGTTGGATTAGGGGTACTTGTTGCATTATGTTGCTTTCCTATCCATCCTTTCTCACATATATGTTTCTATTTTTAAAATATTACACGATTAAATTTCAAATTGAATTTGATGCATGCTGAATTTAGAAGTACTGCCATTCAAGGACATTTTTGTTATAAACAGTAAGAACATTTATTTTAAAAAAATTAATAGCATTTTAATTATATTACTTTCAATTATATGAAAACAACTAGAGGTCCTTCACAGCAGCAGTCCGCAACATTTTTGGCACCAGGGACCGGTTGTGTGGAAGACAATTTTTCTATGGATGGAGGAAGGGGTGATCGTTTTGGGATGAAACTGTTTCACCTCAGATTATCGGGCATTCGATTCTTATAAGGAATGTGCAACCTAGGACCCTGGCACGTGCAGTTCACAGTAGGGTTTGCGCTCCTAGGAAAATCTAATGCCCCAGCTGATCTGACAGGAGACAGAGCCCAGGCAGTAATGTTAGCTTGCCTGAAGCTCACCTCCTGCTGTGTGGCCAGGTTCCTCACAGGCCACCAACTGGTACCAGTCCATGGCCAGGGGGTTGGGTACCCCTGCTTACAGTTTCCTTCATCTGATAACCATGCCCTTGAAAAAAAATGTGTTTATATATTCAAACATTTTTGTAAAAATAACTTCTGGTGCAATTCAAATTTTAAAATACTTAATGAGGTTATTTTGTGAGAACAAATTTTAAACCACTGTAAAGGAACAATTTTCATTTAAAAAAATATATTTCCTACTTTAAAAAAGACTTTAAGACCCTTTAATAAGTCATCCTTCAATTATAATTAAAGTAGCAAAGCAATAGTTTTAGACAAGGTAATGTCTTTTTAAAAATGCTATCACTTTTCCTTCTTTTCCTACAATCAATTAAATAGAAGTATTTTCTTTTGTAGAGATAAGATCACTTCATAGTAGATAAATGCAAGAATACAATTTAGATTTAGTTAATGAGGCATGACTGCTTAACTAGCAAATGGATTCTATTTTCACTTAAATTTTTTTTAGTTTTCAAATCTACAGTTTGTAATTTTTTTACAACTTATTTTTTGAAGTAACGTATCTATTAAACTTACTAAAAGAAGAGAAAAAAACAAGAATGAGATCTTCGGATTTAACTCTGGATAAAGTTAAATTTAGAAACAGCTTGAGTAGAAAGATTTTAAATCAGCTAAGCTAAGATATATTTAACCAGGAATATTTGTTTTTTTGTTCACATTTAATTAAAATAAAATAAATTATTTTTCACCACCTTCATTTCCATCTGACTTTGTGTTTTTTTCAGACCTGTGGCCAAACAAGGTACAATCACATTGCACAGAACTACTACATAAGAAATATTTTCAATTCTAATATCTTTACACTGTGAATAAAACCTCCAGCTCTATTTCTTAATTTCACCCTAAACCCTAGTCACCAAAACATCCAAACCAGTATAGTAAACCCATTCCTGCTCGTTCAATTTCCTTTCTCTTCTCCTCCTGGTTCACTTTCTTATACAATGTAAATTTCAAGATTTGCCATTTCTATGATCCTTTAGTTATTCCCCATAATATCTTTAGAGAAATATCACAGTATTGGTAGAAAATATCTTCTAGCATGAACAAAGAGTGAGTCTAAGTATGATGATATCACAGTGGGGCCAAGTATAATTGTATCAATATATGGATCTGTGCTGTATAAGTTCTTTATATTTATTTACTTTTTTATTGGTTTCCCAATAGATTGGAAGAATATCTAAACAGAGAATGTTGATTTTGTTTGCTATTGACATTTGAATATTTACCCAAATAACTAAAATGTAGCACTCTTCATAAGTGTCTTCATAAATGTATTTTTATTCTAATAAATGTTAGTGAGGCTGAATATTTTGTATGCCTATGATTCATCTTTTACTTATTAATTTTTAGATTGTCTTTTCTTGGAGCACACATGTAAAATATGATAGGACACTTGATATTTTGTCATGAGTATTTTCACATTATGAAGCTTAAAATATAGACTATATTATTACCTTTATTTACTTATTATTTTATCTACAGAAGTTTCTTTTTATTTTTTAAATAGTCAAATATGTTCATTGTCCCTTTTCTGTGGTTTGGTGAATTAGTTATATAATGAAAAAATCTATTCTTATCTAGATACAATATGAATACTCCATTTTATTTCTTGAATTATTTATAGTTTACTCTTCTTAGATGTAATAATTCAATGAATTCAAAAAGTATTTTATGTAAACTCTGTATTAAAAATATTATTTTTACCCCAAAAGGTATATTTTCAAATAATAAATATATACATATTTTTCTCTATCTTGGAAATGCCTAATCTTGGAAATGATCAAATAATATTTATTGAGAAATAATTTCTTTAACATCGATTCAAGTTGCTTTAGACATTATTATCTTGCCTATCATTCATCCCTCAGGTTTCTGTTTGGATGCTAATTCCTCCTTACCGTCTTCCTGGACTTTTACTTCCTTCTTCCCCATGTGCAGGCCGACTTGGCACAGAGACCTTTTGTTGTAAAATATACCTCTAACAGTTCATTTAACCCAATGTGTAATGCTAGTGTTTTTATGTTTCTGTCTCCACTGAATATATTTTGAAAGCAGGAAGTGTGCAGATTTATTGCTGTTTCCCATTTTCTAGAATAGTGATTACCATACAACAGATCAATAGGTGCTTCATGAGTGGAGGGCAATATGAAATCTAGCTATAATTTATCATCAATTGAATAACATGTAGGCACCTCAAAATTAACATAAAACGGAATTCATACTTCACTGAAAGACCTATTTCTTCTAAGAAATCTTTCTTGTGGGAAGTAATAGCACAAATTACAGTTACTTTTCTAAAGCTGAGGACTGTAACTCAACTTTGTTCCCCATCTTTCTCTGCATGTGCCCATTCGCTCTCCAAGTATTACCTCTCTGATCTATGTGGATTTTTTTTTCTGTCTTATCCACCTAATTCTCTTCATCTCCATCATTATTGTTTTATTGCAACTATTGTCTTTTCTGGTCTGCATTACAGCAATGAGCCTTTAAACTAGGCTTTTTTCCTTCCTAGTACCGTAATGTCTATGCTGACATAGAATTACTCTTCTAAATAATTTTCATGTCACTTGTCTCTCAGTTACTACTATTTACCATGTGCATGCCTGCATCTTTATATTACTTAATGCATTGAACATAATCCAAAGCATTAATACACTATTACACCTTAAATTAAAACCTCCTTGAGGCATAAAAAAAATTTATTTATCTTTGTAATCCCAAGTCTTAGCACAATGACAAGACATGATACCTGCTTTGTATGTGCTTCTGACATAAATTAACATGGAAGAAAATCCACCAATTATAAATATACGTATGCATACCTTAATTATTTATTCCTATAAAATTAATTCAATTAATATTTGTTGATCTTCTTTGATATTTAAAGCAGTGTATTAATAACGTAGTATTGACGACAGTGAATGACATTTGATGCACACCATGCGCCCAGTGAGAGAGATTAAACAAAAATTCATAACTTGAATAGAGTGTGAGGAGGTCTATGATATGAAGTGCAGACAGTGCTAAGGGAGAATGTCAGAAGAGTAACTAATCAGGTCTTTTTTGGGTTTTTTTGAGACAGCCTCGCTCTGTCACCAGGTTGGAGTGCAGTGGTGCGATCTCAGCTCACTGCAACACCTCCTCCCAGATTCAAGCAATTCTCCTGCCTTAGCCTCCTGAGTAGCTGGGACTACAGGTGCGTGCCTCCATGACCAGCTAATTTTTGTATTTTTAGTAGAGACGAGGTTTCTCCATGTTGGTCTTGATCTTGGTGGTCTTGATCCTGGTGATCATCCTTGATCACCGGGATGGTCTTGATCTCTTGGCCTCATGATCCCCTCGCCTCGGCCTCCCAAAGTGCTGCGATTACAGGCAAGAGCCACTATTACTGGCAGATCAGGTCTTTTAGTGTTATGCTCAAAGAAATGTAGGCATTTTAGTATGGCCAGAGAATGGAGTGCAATATAGGCAATATGGAGATTTACTTGGAGTTCATATAGTGTACAGCCTTGTAAGCCATGTTAAATAGTGTGATCATCAACTACAGTATCAATGCAGAGCCACTGAACAAGAAAGACTTTAGTAGGTGAGTAGCAGCTGACTGAATATGGGCTTTTATTAGCTGATTTTTCCAAAAAATAAGCTCTGAGATGGAGAGATGTCTTAGAAAGTTGTGGATTATGTGAAGTCGTGAGGGAAGCAAATCAAGGAGAATAAAATTTTAGAGCCTATTAAAGCTTTAGAGATAAGATGACCCTTCAGCATTTTCTGAATGGGAGGATTTGGCCTTTGTACCTATCCAGTTGGAGGTGGACTGATGCCAGAGAGAAGGCATAATGTTCAGCTGGAGGCCATTCCTGGAGAGGGATTCAGTTTCCTGCCATCAGCAAGCAACACTTCTAGAAGCTGGGAAATGATCAGCTCTTTCCTTGTCAGTGGAGTGTGGAGGGAGGAGATCTGGGTGGCAATCTGTGAAATAGTTTACACAACATCCTCTTATTCACTCCCAGTACATGCTCAGAGTCACTTAACATAACAACAAAGGTCTTGGTTAAAACCATGAGTAGTGCTAGAGCTGGCACGGCCCTTCACTGTTGTCTCAAAATGAGGTGAAGAGGTCAGAAGGAAAAATAGCTGCATCAACTAGTCAAGTAGACGTAGGCTGCTTCCAGCAAGTGGGCATAATATTGCGAGAGGCAGTTCCTTTGAATAATCAGAAAGCTATTTCCCAAAAAGGTGGTTAGCTGTGAGGAGGCAGCAGGCAATATTCCTGGAAGCAGGAATAATGGGCTCTTTGGTTCAGAAGGGAAACGGGGGGCGCACTACAGCACCCACTGCAGATTGGATGGGCCATCTACGGGGCAGGTCCATTCCAAAATGAGAAAACAAAAACTGCAGAATGGATAGATCAAATATAGACACTTCTTTAATGAAGTGTTAATATAAAATAGGATAAATACATATTTTTCAAAAATAGTAAAAGAAAATGTGGATAGAATTAGTGAATTTCTAAATCTATTTTTAATTGTAAGAATGGATGAGATAAGATGTGTAGGGACTGGCTGTGGATGGCTCAGAAAAGCTGAAACTATCAGTATCTTTTGAAAGGAGCGTGGTGGTGATGATGAGTGGAACCCTAGGAGTCACTCTTGGAAAAAGGAGGTGATGCAAAGAATTCGTTTGCAATTTGCTTTTAGAGTACAGTTGATTTTGAAGAACTGTGTGTGCTATGGCATAAAACCTGTGCTGCTGCTGTGATTTTTTTTTTTTTTTTGAAATGGAGTCTCACTTTGTCACCCAGGCTAGAGTGCAATGGTGCAATCTTGGCTCATCACAACCTCTGCCTCCTGGGTTCAAGCGATTCTCCTGCCTCAGCCTCCTGAGTAGCTGGGATTACAGGCATGCGCCACCACGCCTGGCTAATTTTGTATTTTTATTAGAGACAAGGTTTCTCCATGCTGGTCAGGCTGGTCTCAAACTCCCAACCTCAGGTGATCCGTCCTCCTTGGTCTCCCAAAGTGCTGGAATTACAGGCGTGAGCCACCACACTCGGCCATGTGATTTTTTTGTATCTTAAATAACTTTGGTTAATGTTGTTATACAAGCATAGAATCAAATGATTGGATTGATTCAGGATGAGATTTGACAAAACACATGAGAAGGTCCAGTAATGAACTACAGTAGTTGACTTACTGACAAAAATAGAGCTGGATAAAGCTTGAGTAGGGAAGGAAAGAAAAGCCAGAAGAACACTGAGAAATTCTGAGTATATATACGGGTTAAGACACTGAGAATTCAATGACATTTTTTAAATGTAGTAAGAGCAATAGTTCATAAAATCACAGATAGAACACCTTTGTTTCCTTCTTATTGATGGTGATAATGATAACAGGACGACCTATGTAAAAAACCTTAACCAGGCTGGGCGTGGTGGCTCACGCCTGTAATCCCAGCACTTTGGGAGGCCAAGGTGGGCAGATCATGAGGTCAGGAGTTTGAGAACAGCCTGACCAACATGGTGAAACCTCATCTCTACTAAAAATACAAAAATTAGCCAGGCGTGGTGGCGGATGCCTGTAATCTCAGCTACTCGGGAGGCTGAGTCAGGAGAATCGCTTGAACCCAGGAGGGAGAGGTTGCAGTGAGCCGAGATCATGCCATTGCACTCCAGCCTGGGCAACAGAGCAAGACTCCGTCTCAAAAAAAATAAAAAAGAATACTTAATCAAAACTATATGTAAATAAAATCTCCTCTTTACATATATGGGAGAAATGAGTCAGTTATACAAAATATTGACTGAAAGAGAAACAACAGTAGAACAAGAATTTTGTATGGAAATTTATTGGAAATGTGCTAGAATATGCTCAAGTGAGCTGAAAGATAAACAGGACTTGGATATTATAAAGTATTCAACACGGATTATCACTTTTATCACTACATATTCTTCATTTTTATAGTTTAAGGTACAATTACTTGTCTCATGAAAGAGTATAATTTAGGATAATATTAACCTGAATTACATAAGAAACTGCAAATATAATTGCATTTTATTCTTCAATATCTACTTGATTTCTGCTCTGAAAAGATGTTAAGGATAGAAATTTTAGGTTTACAAAGAAGTTATTATGAATACGAATAAGTTATTAGTAGCTAAATGTGAAGAAAAATAAATTGAATTAATTTTGATATCAGTTCCTTTATGGGAAAAATATTGGTTAATGTATTGGATACTAGAGTTGACTATGCCAAAATCCTGTTGTGTAAATGAGTTTCTATGACATTAATGGGATATAATAGAATTTGATAAATGATAAATAATAAAAATGAACAAAAATAGGGAATTTATGGTCATGTAGATTTCTAGCCAATGAGCTATAGCCATTACATATATATGGTTTGCTCCACACTGTCAATCAGTTATGTGTTGTATGGTGACAGGAAATAATGGCTGCTTTTGGAAAGGTAACATATACATGGGGTATATATATATACATATGTGTATATATATGTATATATATGTGTGTGTGTATATATATATATATATATATATATATAGCATTTGTAACATCACTTTGAATCTATTTATAGCTTTTCCAGAGTTTCATTAAGCCTCTCTTCACAAAATAAAATAAATAATAACTGTCTTCATTTCTCACAAATGCCCTGTGGTAATTGCTTCTCTCTAGGAACTTAACAGAATCTTCTCATAGGTTTTACGAACAATCCCTTCCTTCTTTCATTGGGCTCGTTCTGTGTCATCTTTGCTCCAGCATAGGAAGCTCATATTTTTTACAAATTGCCTATATTCTGTTAAGGTCTACAAATGTATGACATGTGTAACCAGCCCACATATGTTCTTTCTGGTTGTGCTGGGTGGGTTTGCAGAATTTCCTGGACTGATGTAAATAAATTGTAAAGTAGAATTCTACTGTTGGTTATACACCATTATTCTATATTGAATTTCCCATCATAGCATCCAGGATTTTGCTCCGTCTTTCATATCATAATATTTCATTGAGTAATTTATTCACTTATTTGTTACAAATTAATTGAATATCTAAATGTCTCAAGCATGTTCTTAGGCACTTTTTAAAAAAATGACAAGTGAAGACAGATATACCAGCCTTTGGGAAACTCATAATAAATATTCTAGATAAATTCTAGATATAAGTAAATAAAAGTGAAATTTCAACTGCAATAAATTCCACAAAAGATAAGTATATGGTGCTATCAGATAATGCAATTAGCAAATTTCGCCAAATCATGGAGATTCAGGGAAGAATAGAAGGAGAAGAAGGAGAAGGGAAATGAGGAGAAAGGATAAACCTGTAGTAGAACTCTATGATGGTAGAAACATAACTTGTACAGAAGTGAGAAGGTGAGTGTGAAATGAACTTAAAAAGTGCAGGTAGCATAATGTGATATAAGAACAAAACCCAAAAGTTCTAGTGTAGTAGTGGAGTGAAGGGCGCATATTGCCTTAGAGGCCTTGATAAAAAAATTTATGACTATGTTAAGAAAAATAGGAAGCTATTAAATGTTTTTCAAAAGAGGCAGGAAGAATCTTTATGATTTTTAATGAATAGATTATTCTGGCTGCATGTGAAGAGTGGAAGAAAATCAGAGAGAATGGAGGCAATTCAGCTAAAGTATTACTGCACCAGTTAACAACAGAAAAAAAAGTACTTGGACTAAGTGGAAGTGATAGAAATGAAGTGGAAGATTTTAATAAATATTCAGGAGATACAAAAGACAAAATTGGTGACTGAGTAGAAAAATAGAGTGACGAGAATGGAGGATTTAAGAATGAGGCCTAGGGATAGTGGTGAATTCACAAAAAGTAGAGTAATCTGCAAGAGAATCACATTTGATTAAAAAGCTAATGAGTTTGTTTTTTTATTTACTCTAAGGCGTCTATGGGATATTTATGAGTGGGTATAAAATGATATAAAAGGAATTTGTAAACAATATAGAAAGTAAAGATATTGTACCATGAAAAACATAGAAAC
This sequence comes from Symphalangus syndactylus, assembly GCF_028878055.3. NCBI lineage: Eukaryota > Metazoa > Chordata > Mammalia > Primates > Hylobatidae > Symphalangus > Symphalangus syndactylus. The sequence goes on along the minus strand of NC_072426.2, from coordinate 152,122,621 downwards.
ACAGAAATAAGATTTTGAAATAGGCAGGCTGGGTGCGGTGGCTCATGCCTGTAATCCCGGCACTTTGGGAGGCCGAGGCAGGTGGATTACTTGAGGTCAGGAGTTTGAGACCAGCCTGGCCAACATGGTGAAACCCTGTCTCTACAACAAATACAAAATTAGCTAAGTGTGGTGTAGTGTGCCTGTAGTCCTAGCTACTCTGGAGGCTGAGGCACGAGAATCGTTTGAACCCAAGAGGGTTGCAGTGAGCCGAGATCATACCACTGCATTCCAGCTTGGGTGACAAGAGCAAAACTCCATCTCAAAAAAAAATATTTTCAAAGAGGCAACAATATTGGGTGCTATGGTAGCTCCAACAGAGTGATGACCCATTGCATTAAATGACATGGAGGTCATTGTTCACCTTAGCAGGGTTGCATGTTGAAATGAAAACAGTGAAACTCAGACAAATATAGGTCGAAAATAAATGTTTGAGGATTTCATTCCCATTAACACCAATGTTTTATTACTAATGTGTCTAATGGAATGGAAGAACAAGTAGACATATTGTCACTAATATTATCAGGTTGTGTCATATGTCACATTCCAAAATCATAGATATCTGGTAGAAAATATACATATTTTGATGCTACAGATGAGAAATCTGAAGTTGAGATAAATTAATTAAATTTCCTGAATTTCTTTTTGGTTTTAGCTACTTACAAAGCTAGAATTTAAATACAGATCTATCTGGTTTTAAATAGTTTGCCTTCAATATGCCTTTTGACCTCTCTGTTAATTAAATGAAATTCTGAAAGATTGCTGTAGTAGCAGAAGTTGATATTCTTAAGTAGAATAACTCACACATTTTTGTTATATATTAGTATCCTTCCATTTCTTGTGTGTGTGTGTGTGTGTGTGTGTGTGTGTGTGTGTGTGCATGTTAAATACAGCCCCACTCCTCAATGCCGTCTTAAGAATTAAAGAACAATAAAATTCATATCATCTACTTAGGAATGGAGAGCATGCAATAGGCAATGCATCACATAAAAAATAACTTACAGATAAAAATATTTACTAATAAGAAAAATAGTAGAAACCCTCCAAGCAGTTATGAGCCAGTGTGGTAAAATCAAAGTTTTAAAGGATTTAAATTTCACTCAGCCTGAGGTTCCATGGCTTGACTTATTGAGCAGGGATTATGACTTTATCACTGACATTTTTGTGATTATGTATTAAAGGTGGCAGTAGAAGCACAAAACCATTTCTGATGACCAGTCTAGAAATATCTATTTCTTAAATTCTCAATCCTTTATAAAATCCCATTTGACAGATGCTGCTTAAGTTTAGACACTATCTTTTCATAATAACTTTGATTTTTTAAAGGTACATAGATTATACAAATGTAGCAATCTAAAGCTTTCTCTTTATACTTATAGAAGAGTAGTACTGAAAGAAAGAGGAAATATGCTTCAGATATAATCTTTAAAATCTTCAAAGGGAAATAATTTTAAACATTATTATAATTTAAATCATGGTTACACTACCATTTTTAATAACTTGTATTTAAAAAACTATTTCATGGAATGGATTTGTTTTTTCATCTCAATACTGCAAAAACTGCTTATTTACATTTTATCTGAGTTGTAGAGTGTGATTTTGGAAGGCATTTTAATGTAATCTTTGGGCTGCTTCTTAAATAGTTGTGAAAGTTGGCATCTATCTTTATTGAGTTTATATTTCATGAGTCACTGATTTATTATAATATGGTCCAGTGCAAACCATCTCACAAATTTCATTGGTGCATTTCTAAATAGCATCATTTTGTGTTGTATTCTATAGCCTCTTCTTACAGAAAACATCGTGTACTGTATCTGTGGGTTCCTACCCAATATAAATCAGCAAATTTATTGGTCCAAAATAGACTCTTGATGACCATTAATTACAACTGAATGTATCAAATATACTTCTCACTTTACAGTACTGAAGTTTGTGCTTCTATTTGGAAGACCGTAAGATAGCTATCAACAAAATTATAAAACAATTTAACATATGAAAATTAATAATAAGCCCTCCTACCATTTGAGAGACAATGTCTATACTGCTTTCTAAATGATTATAGTCTATTTTGCATTTGACTTGTGTTTTGTTGATGAAAACAGCAAAATCTGTAAAATATTTGAAGAGATTTATTCTGAGCCAAACATAAGTGACCATGGCGTGAGGCAGAGTCTCAAGAAGTTCTGAGAACATGTGCCCAAGGTGGTTGGGTTACAGCTTGGTTGTATATGTTTTAGGGAGGCCTAAGACATCAATCATTACAGGTGAGGTATACATTGGTTTGGTCTGGGAAGGTGGGACAACTCGAAGTCAGGGTGGGTTGAGGAGACTTAGAGGTCATCAGTGGATTCAAAGATTTTCTTATTGGCAATTGGTTGAACAAATTATTATTTAAAACTTCAATCAATAGAAAGGCATTTCTGGGTTAAGATAAGGGGTCTTGAAGACCAAAGTTCTTATTATGTAGATGAAGTATCACAGGAGGCCACCCTTAGAGATAATGGATGGCAAATGTTTTCTATTCTCACTTTTTCAGGTGTTAGACTATCAGTCAGTCTCTTCAGGACTGGGAGGATCTGGAATAGAAAATATCTAGTTATGTTAAGAGATTCTTTACAAATGCAAATCTTCTCCCAATAAAAATAAAAATGGCTTTTCAGGGCCACTTCAAAATATGGCAAAGAAACATATTTTGGGGCTAAATATTTTGATTTCCTTCTTTATCTGTCATGTGATGTGATGCCAGAGTCAGCCTGGAAAGTAAGCCACTTTATACAGGGTTAGATAAAACCATCTGATGAGATTTTCTGATTTTTAGGGCATGACTCCCCAAGCCCCTTAGATGGGAATTTGGGCAAGAGAGAAAAAAGGTCAGAATTTAGTACTTGGTTTTATAGTTTGCGTATTAGTTATCTCATCTGATTCTCAAACAACTCTGGGACACAGGGAGATAGAAATTAATTCCTTTACAGATGAGGTAAAAGAGGTTTAGAAAGTTCATATTTAAATGAAGTTCATATTTAAATTTGCTTCGTGTGTGTGTGTGTGTATCTGTGTGTATATGTATGTGGGTGTAATTATGCTTCTTAAAGTTAGAATTAAGATTCGTAGGGAACAAGAGTGTTCTAGTCAGCTTTTTTTAAGGAGAAATAAAAACATAAGTGAAAGATATTAGTAAGTTAGCTTTTGTTTAATTTCGTTTTAGCATTACTATACAAAATATTTTTTCTTATTATGCAACTTTAATGACTCTCAAAGTGTTGATGTTTTTTTCTCTAACCAGGTTTCTGCCACAAAATCAACTTGGGAAACTGAGTTCAGAAATATCTCAGTCCTGTGGAATTCTAAATACTAAGACTGGATGGGGGAAAATGGTGAAATGTTAGTCAAAGACGAACAAGTGAGACAAGTGAGACAAGATGAATAAACTCTGGGTCTCTATTGCGCAGCATAAAGACAATAGCTAATAATGTATTGTATACATGAAAATTATTAACAGAGTAGATGTTCAATGTTCTCACCTCCAAAAATTTGTAAATATGTGAGGGGATGTATATGTTAATTATCTTGATTTCATTATTTCACAATGTGTACACATATCCAAACATCATATTTTACATACTAAATATATATAATTTTACTTGTCAATTATACCATAATAAAGCTAGGAAGAATAAAAAACAAAAATAAACTAAACCCCACATAAACTAAACTGGAGTAAAACTGAAGACTACAAATGAAAAACAATATTGACTACTTGAAATTAATCTAATAGCAGAGTCAGTTATTTTCTCAATTGCTCTTTGAACCTCCATAAATAGAAAAAGGCTTTAAACTAAGAAAACAAATTATGTTATGATCTACCAAACATTTTCTTCTTTTCTTATGAATGTCTTAAGTCCAAATATATTTATAGTGTTCTAAAAAAGAATTACTTCCTAAAGGTAAAAATGCTGATTGACAAATGTTATATTGACAGTATGTTTTAGTTTTGGAATTGCTTAGAAATACTTACTGGATAACTACAATAATTAATGTTTATATTTAAAAACATTTATTTCATAGACATGCACACTGAAATTTTAACATCTTTAGAAAAAAGCAGTGCAACTACGGCAAGTCTCTGGAAAAGGTATTTAAAAAAACAACAATGTAGCATCATGTTTTATATGCTGCTTTGAAACATATCACTAGGGTCTCAACCTACTGATCAGTTTACATGAAACTTACTTCTGAAAAGCAGTGATGATGACTAAACTCAACAATGCTATCAATATATTTAACTATGAATATTTTTAACTGTCAAGATTACATAAGAAACAACAAGGAAGCATTGGATATCTGTCCCTGAGTGTGAAAAGTAAAAATCTTTTGGCAGTGAAAACAAGATAATGTTATAGCTATATCATTAGTCATCATACAACCTTATCTACCACTGGTCATATATTATTTACAAGAAACTAAATCAATGTTCACATGTAGCTAGGAAGTAAGTATAGATGTTTTACTTTTAAGAAGAGTGAGAATTAGTACATATATAAAAAGCAAATGTCATGAAATAGAGTAACACTTTATGAAAATGTTGGAAAAGATAGCATTTTTTCCCAAATATCTATTGGATCCAGACTCCATTTCAAGTATTAGTAAATAAAAATTTAAAATTTCAACAGCAATTCTTAATGGAAACATATTTTTGACCCAAAAAAATGGCTAGAAAAAGCAACAAGAGTAAAATATATTATTAAATTAATTTTGGTATCTTAAAAATAGAGGAAAATTCTGCATAGCATACTCATCTTCTACCCAAACAAAAAAAGGTAAAAGTAAAAATGTTTGAATTTTGATCAGAGTGCCTGTCATAACTTTCTACTGTTTTGATTTATCTCTTTAAAACGTTAGATGGGTAAAGATATGAGTTTTCCTAAGTCTTTAGAGAATTTTCATATTAGCCATAGAACCATTTCTCAAATGTGGTATTTTTCAGGCTATTCTTCATATTCCCATTTGTGAAAATACGGGAAAACAATCAATCTCTCTTCTCAGTGTATGCATTAAAATAACCAATAGTTTTAGAATAAAGGAAGGACAAAGATTTCAGTAAAGGAATAAAACAGGAGCTAAATAAAAGAAAATGGTTTCCTAATTTCTAGCAAAAGAAAATATATATATATATCTAACAAGTGAGCTGGTGCTAAATCTTGTCTATATTGTAGGATTATCACCAAGAAAACTGAGAAGGAAATATTTTCATAATTGATAAACTATATAAATGTATTTGGAGATTTGGATATGTGTTTTAATGTGTCTTGTATAGTTTAATTTCAGAAAATTTTCAGATGTCTCAAGACATACTAAATAAGATTATAGGCCAGGTGTGGTGGCTCACACCTATAATCTCAGCACTTTGGAACACCAAGGTGGGTGGATCCCTGGAGCCCATGACTTTGAGACCAGCATGGGCAAAATATTAAGACCTCCATCTCTACAAAATAAAAATTAAAAAATTAGCCCGTCATCGTGCCATACACCTGTAGTTCCAGCTACTTGGGGGTACTGAGGATCACTTGAGCCCAGGAGGTTGTGTCTGTAATGGGCTTCGACTGTGCTACTGCACTCCAGCCTGGGTGACAGAGCAAGATCCTGTCTCTAAAAATAAACAAATACATAAATAAGATTATCTGAAATCATTTATTCTTAATTATTACCGTACTTGGAATTATTCTAATGGTTTGTTTTGCCTGTGTGTTGACTGTGTATCTTCCAATCTTGCAAAACTCACTTATTAGTTCTGGAGGTATTCTGTAGATTCTTTTGGGTTTTCTACGTGTACAACCATGATGTGTATAATAGAGGCTGTTTTATTTTTTGTTTTGCAATCTGAATTCTTAATTCATTTTTATTACCTGACTACACTGGTTAGAATTTTCCATGACAGATCTAAAGCTGGAGAATTTAATGTCAGTGAAGGATAGTTTGATAATTTTGGAAAGAGGTTTGGCTTAAAATTTTTTTCAAGAAAACTTTTCAAGAAAAGTTTTTGCCAACCAAGAGGCAGCAGAATTCTCAGATGCCATTAAGAAAATCCCTGAGAAGAATGAATATCTGCCTGTGTAGGTTATTAATGCAGATGTAAGTGACCTATTCTGGGGGAAAATATTCTACAAAGGATATGTATTAGTAAGGGAGAGAAGTGAGCACCAGGATTTAAGGCAGAAAGGGATAGACTAACTCTACTGTTTTGTTCAAATGCAGTGAGGATTATGATTAGGACTACCCTTATCTATAAATCTGCAAATTTCTGAGCGCTGAAAGAAAAAGTTAAATACCAGCTGCCAGTCTTTTGGTTGTACAACAAGAAGACTTCAACAACCAGAACACATTTTCTGGATTGGTTCCACCGATGCTTTGTTCCTGAAGTCAGGATGTACCCTGCCAGTAAAGGACTGCCTTCTAAAGTTCTTCTGATATTGGACAATGCCCCTGGCCACCCAGAACCCCATGAGTTCAACACCAAAGTCAACAAAGTGGTCTACTTGCCCTTAAACACAATGTTTCTAATTCAGCCTCTAGATCAGAAGGTAATATAGAACTTTAAGGCTCATTACACATGGTACTTTAAGGTAAAGTCTTGTCAATCACATGGAAGAGAATCCTAATAGAGAGAATATTATGAAAGTCTGGAAGGATTACAACACTGAAGATGTCATCATTGTTATAGAAAATCTACGGAAGACATGAAGCCCTAAACAATAAATTCCTGCTGGAGAAAGCTGTGTCCAGATATTGTGCATGAATTCACAGAATTTATGAAAGAGTCAATTGAGGAAATAATGAAAGAGATTGTAAATGTGGCAAAAAAAAGACTGGGTTATAAGTTTCAAGATATGAATCATGCAGAAATTTGAAAGATAATAGACACCACAGCAGAGGAATTGACAAAAGATGACTTGATGGAGACAAGAATTTCCAAAACAGTGCCAGAAGATGAAGAAGACATAGAGGAACCAGGGCCAGAAAACAAGTTGACATTAGACAATCTGGCAGAAGGCTTTTGATTTTCAAGACTGCTTTTGATTTATTTTAAAATATGGATTCTTCTATGATATGGGCACCAAAATTAAAGCAAATGTTAAAAGGATTGGTACTCTATAGAAACATGTTTAGAGGAATTAAAAAGGTAAAAAATTCAGACAGAATTTGCAATGTATTTTTGTAAAGTTACACCAAGTGTGCCTGCCTCTCCTGCCTCCCCTTCCCCCTCCTCCACCTATTCCACTTCTGCCACCCCTGAGTCAAGGATACCAACCCCTCCTCTTCCTCCTCCTCCACCTAGTCAATGTGAAGACTGTGAGGATGAAGACCTTTTGATGATCCACTTCCACTTAATGAATAGTAAATGTGTTTCATCTTCCCTGTGATTTTCTTAATAACATTTTCTTTTTTCTAGCTTACTTTATTGTAAGAATACAGTATATGATACATGTAACACAAAAAAATGTTAATCAACTGTTTATGTTATTGGTAAAACTCCCAGTCAATAGTAGGCTACTCAGTAGTTAAGTTTTGATATAGTCAAAAATCATAAGCAGATTTTTAACTTTATGTGGGGTCAGTTTCTTTAGCCTCTGTCTTATTCACGAGTCCACTATATACATATTTTTTTCTCTTCCTTTATTCTTAATGTTCAAGTTTCCTGCTGGTATCATGTCTATTCTGTACGAAGAACTTCCGTTAATTTTTTAAAATTTTTTATTTTTTTTAATTTTGCTTTAAGTTCTGGGATACATGTGCTGAATGTGGTGGTTTGTTACATAGGTATACACGTGCCATGGTGATTTGCTGCACCTATCAACCCATCATCTAGGTTTTAAGCCCCACATGCATTAGGCATTTGTCCTAATGCTTTCCCTCCCCTTGCCCTCACCCACAACAGGCCCAGTGTGTGACGTTCCTCTCCCTGTGTCCATGTGTTCTCATTGTTTGGCTCCCAATTATGAGTGAGAACATGCGGTGTTTGGTTTTCTGTTCCTGTGTTAGTTTGCTGAGAATGATGGCTTCCAGCTTCATCCATGTCCCCACAAAGGACATGAACTCATTCTTTTTTAAGCCTGTATAGTATTCCTTGGTGTATATGTGCCATATTTCCTTTATCCAGTCTATCAATGATGGGCATTTGGGTTGATGCCAAGTCTTTGCTATAGTGCTGCAATAGACATATGTGTGCATGTGTCTTTATAGCAGAATGATTTATAATCCTTTGTGTATATACCCAGTAATGGGATTGCTGGGTAATAATTCTTTAAAACAAGTCTGCTCACTAAAGATTCTCTGAGTTTTCTTCCAGCAGAGAATGTTTTAATTACCTTTATTCCTGAAAAATATTTTGTGCTGGATGTAGAGTTATGGGTTGAGAGTTCTATTTTGTTTTTCTTTGAGTACTTTAAAATACTATGCTAATTCCTTCTGGCCTACATACTTTTAAATGATGAGTCCACAGAAATTCAAATAATTGGACCCCTACAGCGAATATGTCATTTTCCTTTGGCTGTCTTTAAAACTGTCTTATTGTCAAATTTTTGCCAGTTTGATTGTGATGTGCCTGCATGTAGTTTGGGGCCCCTTCAGCTTCTGGAGTATGTGAGATTATGCCTTTTGCCAAACTTAGAAATATTTCCTCATACTTAACTTTTTTTCAGTCCTACATTGTTTTCCTCTCCTTCTGGGACTATGAGACACAAATTTCACAGCATTTGCTATGGTTCCATAACTCATTTTTATTCAATATGTTTTGTCTGTGTTGTTAAATTGAATACTTTCTGTTGACTTCTCTTCAATTTGACTGACTCATTCCTCCTACTTTCTGTTACTGAGTTTATTTAATGACTTATTTTTTATTTTAGTTGTATTTTTTTCAGTTCTAAAATTTTTTTCCTCTTTATACCTATTTAAATTATTTTTTCTATTTTGACATTTGTTTTCAGGATTGCTTGGTCAAACATTTTTGTAAAAAATTAAAGTCTGTGTAAGTATTGCCAACATCTCTGTCTGTTTGTGGGTATCCATTATCTTTTCCCATGCAAGTGGAGATTGTCATGGTTCTATTCTGTGGCTGTGATTCCAACGGCAATTCAGTTTCTAGGCTGTGCTGTTATCTCTCTTCCACCATGCATGCTACCCAGTGGTCAGCCTTACCTCTGTGTGGAGGTCTATCTGCTACCACAGTTTTCAGTGTCTATTGTATTCTAATTAGGGACATAGTCACACATGGGCAGCTTGTGTTGAGCCTAAGAATTCATAAACAGCCTCGCTTTTCCAAGCTCTTCTCTCCGCTATCTCCTAGCACTGTCTAGTTGGCTGGAGGCTAATGAAAAAGTTCAATAGCCTAAAACCATCACTGCTTTTTTTTTTTTTTTTTTTTGAGACAGAGTCTTGCTCTGTTGCCCAGGCTGGAGTGCAATGGCACGATGTCAGCTCACTGCAACCTTCACCTCCCAGGTTCAAGCAATTCTCCTGCCTCAGCCTCCCAAGTAGCTGGGATTACAGGCGTCCACCACCCCACCCCCAGCTAATTTTTGTATTCTTAGTAGAGACAGGGTTTCACTGTGTTGGCCAGACTGGCTAAAACCATCACTTCTGTGATTGTCCTGTAATTTTTGAAGACAAAAACAAAGGAAGAAAAAGAATCAATGGGTTTGACCCCACTCTGAGAGCCACGGCTCCATCTAACAGAGGAAATTTCAACTCCTATGGCATTGCTGCCTCTACAGTTGGCTACTTTTGTTGCCATCTTGCTCCCAGCATAAGGTGGCCTGGGGCATGGAATATAAGTGGGTGAAAACGTGAAAAATTTTCCCAAATCTTTCTGAACTTAGAAGTCTCCATTTTTAACTCCTCAAGCCAGAACTAGAGAGTTTCTCTCTCTGTGTGTACCACATGCTCACTTCTCAGTTCCAGGGTAGTGAATACCCAAGGAACAACAACAACAAAAAAGTCAAATTAGCTGCCATTTCTTTAGTATTTTGAATTTTGGTGCTTCTCCTGAGTCTACCTACTTATATTTATGTTAGCAAGACCTCAAATAGTTATTCCGCATATTTTATCTAGGTTTTCTAGATGTAGTGTTTTCTAGATGTAGTGGGAGAGAAATGTTGATGCATGTTTGCTTTATTTTACCCAGAATGGGTACTTCTGGTTCAATCATTTCTTTAACAAAAAACTTTTTAAAAGTTTTATGAAATCCAATCTGTATGTTTAAAATTGATATCATTCTTCTAAGTCACAATATAAACAAATTCTTGATCCTATATAATAGTTCTTGGCATTCCCATGTTCTTATGGGAGAAGATATTTCAAATCACAACTATGAAAGACAGAAGAGGTTTGTTTTAGTCACCAAACTATAAATTTCTCTCAGATACTATGCAACTCTTCTCAACTTTAGTTTCTCTTTGCAACACTTCTCATTTGCAATAGACGACCTAGCTTAATGAGAGGCACAATTTCACCGACTGTGAGTTTATGTTTTTTTGTTTTTTTTTAATCATTCTCTTGAGGTAACTTTACTTTTCTCTACATTTCCACCTCTTGCAGAGAAAGTTTCTTAAACTTAATCTGCCTAAGATTTTGATTCCTTCCCTAATGCCTACCTTGGCCCCCCAATATGTGATTATTACTGTTTCATCATATCTTCCTTGTAACCTATGTCACAAAATCCTTGGACTGTCACTTCGTAGGCTAAAAACCTCTGTGGCCAGCATCATGTCTGCCTGAGTAATTGGTTGTGCCCCTGGGCTTGTTATGTCCACTCATCCCAGCAGGCTGTGCTCGGCTTGTGCTACCAGCCAGAATCACACCTGCCAAGGGTGCGCCAGGCACATAGTGGAGAGAGGTGTGTGGGCCAGCAAGCACATGTTCTGGCTACTGTGCACAGCAGGGTGGGCAGCTCCAGGTGCTGGCACAGGTACCAGTTCTGTGCCAAGCTGTGCCTGGACCAGATGTATTGCACTTGGCTTCCACTGTGGGCACCCATGTCTGGATGAGGAGAATGCAGTGGCATCTGGAAGTTTGGAGATACCAGGAACTGCAGAGCCCCAAAGAGAGTGTCACAGGCCTGGCTTGGGGAGTTCCTAGGTCTAGGCACCCTGAAGGGCTAAAGCTCTTCTCTCCTTCTCCTCATCTACAATGTGGCAAGCAGGGGGCATGTTTCAGGCCTGTTTGTGTTACAGCTCTTTTAGCCCTGCCATTTAGGAGTTCCCAAGTTCTTGTCCCGCATCCAGAAAGAATGAGGTACACAGTCAACTGGAGAGAAGGGTGAACAAGGTGTAGAGGAGCTTCATTGAGTGGCAGAACAGTTCTCAGGAGACCCAAAGTGGGTAGCTCCTTTCTGAAGGCAGGTCATTCTGACTGGCTGAGGAAATGCCAAATGGGTAGCTCCTTCCCACAGCTGGTAGTCCCCTCTGTGTGAGTCTGGCTGGGTCTGGGGAGTTTTATGGGCTCAGAAAGTAGGAAGTGCCTGCTGATTCGTCCATGGGCAGCCATGGCTGGGCACAGAAAAAGCACCATAAATTCTCACTCTGAGTGGCTGACTTCCCCAGAACTGACAGCTTGGCCCTGGGCTTCAGGCCATCCCTGGCTTGAAGGTGGGGCTTCAGCAGGGACCCATGCCTTTCCATCCAGGAAAGTTTCTGCCTCCTGCTGCCATCAGTCTTGTCATTCATGGGGCTGTTTGTGCCAAGGGAGTTCAGAAGCCCTGTGCAGAGCCATCCTCAGCACCCCTTTGGCTTCCCTCTTGTGCTCGTTGGTGCCCAAATTCCAGAGAAAGCCAAGGCAGCAGGGGGCTGGCATGTCAGTGCCTCCTAAAGCACACACCTGGCCAGGTTGGCACAAAACCCATGCTTGGCTTTACTTTGCTCCGAAATCACAGTGGGTGCTGGGAGTTAGGGAGAGACAAGGCAGTGGCAGCAGTCACTGCTGAGCCTGGGAGGGAAGCGGGGCTTCCCAGGCCCTTGAGAGTGCGGGAATGCTTGGGTCCTTAAGTCGGCAGCCATAGCTAGGGGGCTGCAGCTGTACCCAGGAGTGCAGGGCTCCACCTGCCAACTTGGAAAGGGTCAGGGCTCCCACCTGCTCCGGGCTCCCTCCAACTCCACGGAGCATGCAGCCCTGGCCACACCTACCCAGCTGCAGCAGGAATCCCCACAGAGGCTGCTCCAGATGGGCCACCACTGCCATCAATCATATATGTTTAAGTTTCTATCTGTCTATCTATCTATCTATCTATCTATCTATCTATCTATCTATCTATCATCTATCATCTATCTATCTATCATCTATCTATCTATCTGACTGTCTGTTTCTCTATCTGATGTATCTGGAGGTAGACATAGAGATATCTTAATCTCTACATCTCTACTGTCATTTAGCTAATTTTCTATGCAGAAAATTCTAACAAAATCTTTATTTATTCAACGATCTCAGCTGCCACCTACCAGCTAAGAACTTTTCTAATCTTGATCCTCCAAATTCCATGATATTAAAATCAAATATAAATTACTTAGCTCCCAAATTTCGTTTTCAGAGAAAGAGAAACTCTTAATTTTTTTTTTTTTTTTTTTTTTTTTTTTTTTGTGAGACGAAGTCTGTCTCTGTCGCCCAGGCCGGAGTGCAGTGGCCCAATCTCGGCTCACTGCAAGCTCCGCCTCCCAGGTTCACGCCATTTGCCTGCCTCAGCCTCCAGAGTAGCTGGGACTATAGGCGCCCGCCACCAGGCCCGGCTAATTTTTTTTGTATTTTTAGTAGAGACGGGGTTTCACCGTGTTAGCCGGGATAGTCTCCATCTCCTGACATTGTGATTCACCTGCCTCGGCCTCCCAAAGTGCTGGGATTACAGGCTTGAGCCACTGCACCTGGCCAACTGTTACCTCTTGGTGTTTAATTTTATGTCATATATGTTCCATGTTATTGCTCTTATACCTCTTCTGGGTAAAATTTTCTTAGAATATTTATCTTTTCTTGGCTTCTACCAGTTTGTCATTCATATTTAAGAAGTGTCTTTGTGTATAAAGTTATATAGGAATCTGTGAAACTATGAAAATAACTATGAAAATAACTATGAAAATAAAAGCAGATGGGCACGGTGGCTCACGCCTGTAATCCCAGTACTTTGGGAGGCCGAGGCAGGCAGATCATGAGGTCAGGAGGTCGAGACCAGCCTGGCCAACATGATGAAACCCAGTCTTTGCTAAAAATACAAAAAAATTAGCAGGTCGTGGAGGCGGGCGCCTGTAATTCCAGCTACGTGAGAGGCTGAGGCAGAAGAATTGCTTGAAACCGAGAGGCGGAGGTTGCAGTGAGCTGAGATCTCACCACTGCACTCCAGCCTGGGCTACAGAGCAGGCTCTGTCTTAAAAAGAAAAAGAGAGGAGAGGAGGGGAGGGGAGGGAGGAGGAGGAGGGGAGGGGAAGGGGGAGGGGGAGGGGAAGGGAACGGGGAGGGGAGGGGAGCATAAAAGCATCCGGTTCTTTTTTATACCCCTTCCCCCACAGGTTCGTAAGTGCCTGCTGTATGACTGTAAATTTTAAAGATTACTTCTTTCCTTTTTTCTTAGTTGAAGACAAATCTTTATTTTTTAGCACCCCATTCCTTCTTATTCTACTAATCATGAAGTCTAGTCTAGCTATTTGATTTATTTCTTTATTATAGATAAGAAGCTTTCTAAAAAATATTCTTACTGCATGTTTAGGACATCTTATTTTAAGTTCTAATTTACTATTATTAGCTTTCACATTAGATCCCCTGTTACATACACAAATAAACATATAGTAATTAGAGATAAGTAGTTAAACTGTTAAATGAATTGTTGAAAACTACATGCTCCTATTTATAAGTTCAGTAGTATTCGTAAATAAATAATGTGGACAATAAAGTCCTATAAACAAATAAATAAATGTATACATATATATTTTTTCCTATTCAAACAGATTTGGGAAAGTATCTCTTCCTGAGGGAGACACTAAGGCTCAGACAAATAGTGTCTTCATATTTTGCCATTATAAATATTTTGGTATCAAAAATTATTTAAACTTATTATTACTTTATAAAGAAAAAAGTTGCTCTTATCTTGAAGTTTATCTCTTTAAACTATATGAGATGAAAACTGCAATATTTGCATTTCTGCAAATCTGGTCAGAATCAGCACATTAATTTTGCTAGTTTTGCTGGCTGCGCATAATTTTTGTGCCACTATTAATTTTGTAGGTATATGCAATGAGATTTTTCTTTGCTTGGCTTTGAAAACTACATTCATTTGGTATACATTTTTAAAAGATGTATTGTGAAAGAGAATACATTTAAAGGAAACAGAAATATAAGTTAAAAAAATAGAAATTTATGTACAATTACCCTAAGTTAACCTTGACCATAATAAGAGTAATATAATACAAAAAAAGGACTAATCATTAAATATTTAAAACTTCATAGGAAAAATATGAAAGTAGCAAGGCTTATCTTGTTTACTGCTATTACCTCTATATAGAGAAAAAATAACTGGTACATTATAAGTGGTCAATAAATATTTGGTAAATGAAAGAAAAAATGAGTTAGCAATATTTATAAAAATAATATATTTCTTAAATATAAAAATAGGTATCGAGATATTCATACATACATTAAAAACTAACTCAGTGACTATTGTTTAATCACAATATCAAATAAAGCAAAATATTTGAGGTTCAGAACATTATTCACAATTGAAAATAAAGCTATTTTATTTTACAATTTAAGAACTAATTCAATTTTAATTTTTGGAACTTAGGAATTGAATATAGTAAAATAAATAATTCTAGATCTGAGCCTTCTTTAGAGATGAGTGCCCATAATAATCAGACTTTTGATGTTTTCGAAGATATACTTTGTGTAAATACAAGAGTAGAAAATATTGAATTCTTAAATAATATACTTGGCTGGCAAGTGAAATGAGTTCTCTGGACTATATTGAAATCAATATTTTCAGAAATGTGTTCAGGAGAAAGTGTCAAATATTTTAAAAACTATATGCAATATAAACAATTTCTATACAATCTATGGACTTAATTAGTGTTAAAAAAAATGGTCAACAATGAAGATTGAAGAGAATTGACAGAAATGAAATAAGACAAATAATTAAAATCCCAAAAGGGCACATGTTTTAGGAAACACATCTGTTTCTTAATAAAGTTGAACTTATTGATAGAGAAAGATGAGAAATTGATTGACAAGAAGGGAACCAAAGCCCTATATTAATCCCTAGAATTCAGAGGGATGGAGAGACATCCATGTTGACTTGTCAAAATCAGCACTGACAATAGCAGTAGTATTTTTAAGCTTTTTCTACTACAAGTCCCTACAGAAATCACCTAAATACTGCAACACAATGATAATTTCTCATACTTAGTACAATTATAATATAAATACAAAGTCAAGCTTTTTAATTTTTGAATATGTGGTTAAATGTTTTAGTTGAAAATTTCTTTTTTAATTCTGAATATATAAATGCTTTTTGTAAAAGACTTATACAAACAGAAATTTTCTGATTTTCTTAGTAATTACTTATTGTTTGATGAATTTTTGTAAATAAATTTGCATTGTAAGGTTTAGGTGACTTCTAGCCATATTTTATAGCCATATACATTATAAAGTGTGTGTGTGTGTGTGTATGCACGTTCGTGTGTGTGTGTGTGTGAGTGGGTGTGTGAATGTTCAGTCTCCGTCCATGGGAAACAAACTAAGTAGAATTTTAAGTTGTGGCGATATTTGAAGGAATACCTGAGTTAATAGAATATCTTAATTATTAGATTCCATGTTTATAATTTTATAAACATCTGGTAACAAATTTTAAAACTAATCAGTCTTTCCATTGCTTTCTTAGTATGTTTAGTGCTGCTATAAAAAACAGTACCTGGGGCTAGTTAATTTATAAAGAAAAGTTTATTCAGCTTTTCTGTATTCTGTAAGCTAGAAGACTGGACATCAGGTGAAAGCCTCAGGTTGCTCTCACTCATGGCGGGATGTGTAAGCCAGCATGTGCAGAGATCATATGGTGAGAGAGAAAGCAAGAGAGAGAGAGAGAGTAGGGAGGTGCCAGGCTCTCTTTAACACCAGTTCTCAAGGGAAGTAATAGAATGAGAACACACCTCCTACCGTGAGAAAGGCATCAAGCCATTCATGGGGGATCTGTCACAAACCTCCCACAAGCTTCCACCTCCAACACCGGGGATCAAATTTCAACCTGAGGTTTTGGGAACAAATATCCAAACTGTAGAATTTTCAATTGGTAAAGCATTCTCTTCCAAAACCGAAAAAACTCCTCATCCACATTTTCACCAGTCATGTTTTTAGTAGCCACACAATTTTAGGGATCTCACACAAAATTAAAAAGCAATGTTATAAATTCATTTTCATTACTGGTAATCCTCTTTTCATTATCCTTGCATGTTATTCTGATTTTTCTCTCACTAAGAAATGTGCTAAAACTGTATTTTCATAACTGTATTTTCCATTGCTTCAAATAATAATTTGGTGAATACCACATCAAATCCCTAGCCTTTATTTTATTATGTAATTAGGAAAGAAATCCAGTTATAACTAAGTGGACCTGATCTTTTCTTCAATGTTTAGAAATGTGTGTGTATGTATATTATTATGTGTGTGTATGTATGTTATTAAGAAAATCACAAGAAAGAGAAAATACATTGACTATTCATTGGATGGGAGTGGATTATCATGAAGGTGTTCACCCTCATCATCTTCACACTGAGTAGGCTGAGGGAAAAGAGGAAGTGGGATTGGTCTTGCTGTCTCAGGGGTGGCAGAGGCAGAAGAAAATGCATGTATAAGTGAATGTGCACAGTTCAAAATCATGTTGTTCAAGGGGCGACTGTATACTCTCTATATACATATTTCCACATAGATAACATTCTATGTATTTCCAGACATTATTTATATTTATTTTTAGCATACGTTTTCTGACATAAAATCTTTCTAATTGGAATTTTACAATGGTGAATAGTTATAGTTTTATCAGCAGAAATTATATTTTACTGGAAATACCAAAATATTATGGCCAATTCTATCAGCTCTGTATAAAAAGAATGATAGCAGATGAATGCTCCAATGTTATTACTTATAGTTTTGTCCCTGAAACTCATGCTTAGTTATAAGCTTTTGCACAAAATGGAAAAATCAATTTTATGGCCACGTACACTACAGTGTAGGCCGCTTTTTCTCACTCAGCCGATGTTTAGTGTCATTGTCCAAGGCATTCCATTATCTTAGTTTAAAATTCATGTACTTCAGCTCACTATATAATACAATGCATAGTATCCTTCCCTTTCAAAATTACATGTCACATTTTTGTATCATATCACTTCACTTAGATTTTCTTTGTTCTAATATCACTATTACTCTCTCAATGATCATCATGGTGCAAAGGAAGCCATGGTAAACCTATGTGAATCTCAACTCCCAATTATGGTCAAAACTTCCCAGATTTTAAAAAATATTAATTAATTTAATGGGAGAATAAGTCATCCAATACAGTCCCCAGTATACAGCAGTGTTTAACAAATATCAGTTTTATTATGTAACTATTTAATGTAATTAATGAGGATTGCTACCCCTTACAAATTAAGATGTGTGAAATATATTCAAAAGATAGTAGCTACCAGTGTAGTAAAAAAGTTGACAAAATAAAGAATGACAATGAGAGGAAAAGGATTTAAACAAAACAAAAATAGACTATGTGTGTTCATTTCTTATATACACTCCATTGTCTCTGTTAATGTCAAAAGACATTTACTTGCCGTGAGTTATACGCAAAAGAGTTAAACTATCGAGCTCTGTGATAAATCAAATATGAGAGTTAATTGGAAGCTTCAGTGTACATAATGCATAGATTACTTGTATTCAAAGAATAAGAATTTAATAACATATTAAACTTTACTGATTTATATTATATTTTCTGTGATGAGTATAAAGAAATTTTGGGTTTTTATAGCATCTCCTTTGATTGATAGAACATTAGCGTTACTTTGAATTGAAACTGCTATAATACTGTTATACTGCAGAAGCACTGGTTGATGGTAATAGTTGATAAAATCTAAGGTAATGGATGTTATTATTCAAGGAAAATAACTGTGAAAATTAAAATATTAATATATCTTAAACTTTAAAATACTAATGTTTAACTATAAAAACTAAACATTACGTGTCAAATCCAAATATATTATTGTTAAAAAACAATTGTAGGCTGACTTCATCAGATATAATTATTATACAGAATATTTTGTTTTGGTTATGCATTTTTTTAAAAAAATTATATAATGGAAAATATCTAATTGCAAAAATGAGAAAATGAATATGTGCCAATATACTCTACATGAAGAGATAGTACTTAGTAGATATGTAATATTTTAAGATGTTGTAATTTCTTATAATTAATATGCAAATGAGGAAGAAATAAATAATGGCAAAATAAATTTTCAATCTTTTCTTAATTATTTTAAAATGACAAGCTTAGGGTATTTAAAAGAAATTTAAACAGTATAATTTTGGCAAATATCAAGATATCCTTTATATTGTTTCTTACAGGTAGCTTTATATTACAACATTAATCAAACATGGATCATTCCTCCTTATTTTATAGGAATTACAAACATTTGTGAATATGAAGTTGTCACTTCAACAGCTGTAGTGTACAAAAGATTTTCCAGCATGATGGTAAGAATTTCAAATAATAATTTTCTCAGTAAAACAAGAACTGAAGTTTAATAAAGTAAGTTGTTTATGAAAATATGTATGAGAACATATGTTCTTTTGAAAAACAACAAGTGGAATATTTTCTTACAGGAGTATTAATGATGATAATGCCATTAAAATAAAAAAGAAATTCTGTAACTACAGAACTATAAATTCAGAATATCAACTGGAGGATACAGGTGTCTTGACATGTGTGAAACGCAATACAAGAAACTTCAAAAAGACAAACTGAAAAGAATCTTGCTAATCACACATACACATATCATGGTCTCTCATATGGATCCATGCTACACAATGAGATCCACTTGAAGGCTGTGTGGAAAAGAACTAAAATCTATGTGTATATAGTTTACTTACAAAAGTAATTATTATCAAGATACTTAAAAATTAGTATTTTTAAAGTTTTACACATTATTAACTGTAATCTGCTTTTATTTTATATTTTTATTTAGGTAAATTTTTCATGAATGAAAGAGAATATATATCTTCTATGTTCATAGAGAATGAATATATACATAAATTATATCATAATATTTTAAACAAATTTTTATCATTAACCATGGAAATTTTGTAATTTTGAAGGACTACATATTTATTTATATACGTGTACATGTGCACTTTCCTACATGGGTATTATACTTTAATAATAAGTCTAAAATATCTAAAGTTGAAAATCTGTAATTACTTAGGATTATAGTATTTATTAATCTGTCATTACTTAGGATTATAGTATTTATAACAGAACATTTATTTAATATATTTGTGCATATTTTGATGATTTTCTTATAGGGTCATGTATAACTGGTAAGAAGGCCAATATCTCATTTTTCTAATTTACACTAGTGGTTAATACCACGTAACCCTGAAAATTTCCTACATACTTTTTAAAATAGATTTTTAGATTTAATTTTTCAAGTATAACTCATAAGTCTTAGAATAGCTAAAATTAATCCAAATACAACCTGGAACTTTGCAAAATTTTAATAACTTGATGTAGTGATCCCTTAATGCTAATCAAGTCTATTTCTTTATTTTAGGTTAGTCCTGTGATTTATGATTCAGACAGTGGAAAATGGCTTTACATAGCAACTTATGTAAAAATGTTTTCTTCTCCCTTCCTGTAGGCTGGTAAGCTGGCAATGAACACATTTTCTTTTTGACACAATGTACTAATTTTGATATTGGCATATCACACTTACTGCAAAGTACAAGTTCTTAACATGATTGTATTTTTATACTTAAAATTAAGGTAAATGGTAATTTCACACAGTGCTTCACTTCCCAAGGGCTGTAAATGTTTTATTAATGTAGTTTCAATAAGTAAAAGTGTTAAGCTAAGACAAGTTGTTATATTTATAAATTCAACAATAAAACAAAGGCTCTAATTCAAAAAATAAGAGACTCAAATTCCTAGGATTTGGATGTATGGTAATTCTAACATGAAAGTCACAATATAGGATAATGATAATGTTTACTGCTTATGTTAAACCATCTTCTATAATGTTGTAATGTTGAAAACATAGAAATGTTTTTGAGGAGGGGGACAAGACAGGAACAATTCAGCCCGTAACAATGATATTTTACATAGATTTTTGCTTAAACATGTTTACATGCATGTGAGTAATAACATAAAATATACAAAGAAATAAATGAATATAGTTAACTTAGAAAATTAAAGATTATAAATTATTTTGTTGTTGTTCTAGGTTGAACCTCCAGTATCTCAGAATGTGACTGTATGTGGAGACAGGTGTGGAGTTGAGATAGGTAAGCAAGCAAGAAGGAGGAAGCGGCCCCAGGTTGGGGTGAACAATTGTTCTGAGATACAGCTAATCACAACCCACTGGTTTTTAATTTTCATACTTAAAACATGAACAGTGAACTCACCAGTTTCTTTGTGATTTCTAATAAAATATTTTGATATCTTCTTTTAGTGGAAGAAAAGTTCAATCTTCACTGATTATTTTCCATTTAGTTATAGGAAATAAGAAGGCCTGGGAATATGTACCGTAGAAAAATATTTCTCTTCTTTATTGAATACATTCTAATAAAAGATATGGATTAAAATGTTTTTGAAAGTAAAATTAAGAGGTAAATAGAAATTTGTAGGTGTTAGGTATGTTTTTGTTAATTTTGATTTTTTCCAAAGTGTTAAACTTTAAATAAATATCAATAATAAGTATGAACAGATTTGAGGCTGAGAAATCCCTCTCTACTACAAACTTATAATTCTCCACACCTACTCCTTTATTTTCATTTGCATTTTTACAGTTTGTTCAAATGAATGGAATTCACAGATGTAAATAGCAAAGAAAAACCCTCACAACTTTGAACAAAAGGAAAAAAAGTCATGATTTGTTAAGAAGAAAACCATTTAGTTGCAGTAATTTAGAGGACAAAATCAATGGGTCTATAAAAGGAATAAAATAGTTCTTTCACCAAAATGACAAATTGTTAAATCATATTTAAGTTTTCTAAATGAAGCACAATGGAACCTTTAAAAATTATACCTATGAAAAATTTGTAAACTTTTTTCTTTAGGTGATTAATTTTTAGTTTCTTTACTAACCACAAATTGAATTTCTTTTCCATTTCTTATCAGATCACAAAAGACTTAAGAAATTACCCAGAGTGGGTGGGAAGAAAAGGCCATTTTTTTTCCCTTTATGTGTTTTGTTTTTGCACAGAGAGTCCTGTGGAAATTACATTTTTTATTCTTTATTACTAGGCACATTCCACTAATAGATAGTTCGTGATATGTGAAGCTTATTTCCAAAGCTCTCCAACATCCTTGTTTATTGAATCTTCTTCCCTTCAGAGGTAATTACTGCTACCTTTTCTCCTGAGGTAGCCACTTACCACTGTTCAATTTCTATACTTAACCCATTCCAGAATTGACCATGAAATATTCATCCCCAAGTATAATAGAGTAGCACTTGAGTGTAAGTCTTTATCACTTGCTATTGCCCTTCTTTACATCTGATACTTGCATTAATTGAAATCAAACTCCTAGCAGGGAAGAAAGCCCTGATATTACACCTTCAGATAATCCGCTGTACAAAAAAAATTCCTTAAGGGGGATCAATTCTCTCCAATAGCTTTAATATAAATTCTTCACACAAAGTCTATTTATTTGCTAAAATGCAAATTATATTAGAGTATTATTTTAATTTGTTTCCTTTTTTATTCTGTGCTTTAAGTGGATATTAAAGATAGAAATTTTATTTCATACTTTGTAGTATTTCTACAACCTAAAATAAGACTGACACATAAGGCACTCAATAATAATTTATTAATGAATGAATAAATGTAAAACCCCATTCCTTTAAAAGTAATTAAAATTTTCAATTGTGTAGAAGAAAAAAATTAAAATTGCATAGGGTGTCAGGGATCCTCAATAAAATACGAAGGCTCAGTGACTCACTAGAAGGACTCACAGGCTTCAGAAAAGCTATTAAATTCAAATTAATTCTCCCAGCAATTGATATGGACAGGAGACAGGGAAATACTGGGTCAAAGAGGGTAGATCCCTGGAAAGTGGCCCCGCCTTCAATCCTGGAAACCTGTGGCCCTAAATGAGAACAGACATTCCTGTTTTTGTTCCCAAAAGTTACCTTTTGGCCTGTCATGACCCCCATCCTATACTCATATAAACCCCAGGCCCCAGGCTCTAGAAGCAGATGAGAAGGAGGCAAACAGAAAAGCCGAAGAACAGCAGAGCGGCGCAGCAGAAAGAAGAAAAAGAGCATCTGAATGCTGAGAGGAGTTTGGCTGGCGGCTGTCAGAGAGCAGATCAGCCACCGGACAGCCAAATTCCTAGGGAAGATCATCCTCCCAACTCCATCCCCTTCCAGCTCCACATCCATCCTGCTGAGTGCCACCTCCACCACTCAGTAAAACCCCTGCATTCACAATCTTCAAGTTCATGTGTGACCTGATTCTTCCTGGATATCGGACAAAGACCTGGGTGCCAAGAGGGCACTGAGCTGGTGAACATTTAAGCCCTCCGTAGATGGCAAAGTTAAATGAGTACACCGTAAGACAGGCCACACCCACCTGGGCTTTGGGAGTCACAGGCACTCACCTCTAGATGCTACCATGGGGCTGGAGCACCAAAGCACTCGTCTCAGCTCCTGTACCTGCCAGTCTGCACACTCCCCCTCCAGTAAGAGGTTTGAGTATGTAAAGGGGTCATTAGGTTACAGTATTTAAACATATGGCTCATTGCCTATTGTATTCAGAAAACACAACTGCTAAAATGAAGAACACTAGTGTATCTGCAATAGTCTTCCTCTCTTTATCTCTGTAATTCATGCCAAAGCTGAAAACAAAACAAAACAAAACAATACAAAACAAAAACGCTATGCTACCGCCCCTATTAAGCAGTCTGGAGAACACAGGTTTACTTTGCTCCAGTTTCCTTGATTTTTCTGTCTCTGTCCACAGCTTCTCATGAATGGGGAGGTAACATGCCATCAAGTGATAGTTGCTATGAAAGTTGCAAGCCCCTTGGACACACTCCACTGAGTTGTCTTGACCATATTGCTTCAAAGAGTTACTAGAGTTAACATTTCACTGCCTGCACTATAGCAACAGTTTTTGAAATATGGCTAGGCTGCCACTAACAGACATTACCTTGCTTGACATAAAATTTATGTTTCATAGCTGAAGATAGTTACATATCTATCAAAACAGCTGTAATAACGGAAAGTTAGCAGAGTGATAGCAGTCATCAGTTTTGTATTTTTAAAGCTACTGTCAGGACCTTTTGTCAGAGAAAATTTCTTCCTAGTTATAGATTTGTTCCCTGAATGGCCACTCCCTTCTTTGCTAAATTAATGTGTATATATAACCTCAGATAACTATAATGGGGTAGAAAACTAACTCATTTGGTGACAGACATAGCATGTGTGGTCTATGTCCATGGCCTGTCTTTCACCTGAATTGTTATCTTTTATAGAGTTATTTAAAAGATTACTATTACCATTGGCCCCTTTTAAGCTGTGAATTTTGTATAAATCTTTCTTCAGGGTTTCTCTTTCATTGGCTCACATAGTTGAAGAAAATATTGAAGTTCAGGACTACAAATGTTTTCTTGTTTTTGGCTTATGTCATAAATCTCATAGTGTACACTTGGCTTTTCACTTACTGACACAAAACAATATTCATTCTGTGTCTTATAACTTGCACTTGTCCCCTCACCACTTTAGATTCCCTTCCATATCTGAAACATATTAAACTTTGCCCACTATGCGTCAGGTTTCTTGATAGATGGGTGGTATTTCAGTGAAGCTGAGCACTGAAGGTGGCTAGCTATACTCTGGTTAAGTCAAGAACTGTATTACTTTCTTCAAAATGTCTAGCATATTATGTGTCAAATACATCTTGGCCTAACTCTTTAGAGAATATTAGTTGCTGAATTACTTTCATCTTATGATATAATATTTTTATTATGCTGATGATTTTGAGGGGAAGCTAGTTTCTCGCTTTAAGGAAGAACTTAAACATTTTCAGTTCAATTTATGTGAGTGCACCATTTCTCATGTCAGAGAACAATAGGTGCATTAACAGAAAAGTTAGCAGGTTGTTTTAGAAACTGTATTGTTAAAATACTCTCAGAGTGGAAACTTTGGGGATCTTGCATGCTGTCCTCTTTATTGAAACAAATAGCTTTAAAGATCACAAATATATACTACACGCACACTCACACAGTCACCCACCCAATACTGTTGCTACTAATTGCCACATTTAGTCACTAGGGACAGACTAATGAAACTTTTTATTAACATAATAGAAGCACAACGTACAAAACAATCTGTTTAATTCAAAGTAAAAAGCTCATTTGCCTGATGTGTCTCAGAAGGGAAACAAGAAACTTGGAAATTGTAACTTGCCAAATACTAAATGGATGGACACATTCCGACACGAGATTTCTGAAGCTCTCAAGATTGGAAATGTTTAAACAAAGTCAAATTTATTTCATTGGTAAAGTTACTTTGAAAAGATCAGGTAGGATAATTCTTATTTGCAGGCACATAAAAAAGTATCTTGGAAATTCAACTGATATTTAGTATTAATACAAGATTTGTGGAATAAAAGAAAAGGTGTAGTGTAAAATAAAAATATGTGTTGCATTCAGAGTGTCTATACATAAAACATACACATATATCATGTATATATTTTGATATAGGTTTATATTTTTAAAGAAAATAAGCAAAAAGTATTATTTATAACATTTCAACCCACAGTTTATAATTTTCAAAGTTGAGCTTAAAATTTTAAATGAAATGAATTATGTGAAAAAAACTATAGGTGAAGCATTTAATCAATATACAAATGTGCAAGAGATTAGTACAAATTAATTTTAACATATTTGAAACATAGTTTTCCAAAATCCATACATTGTCATAAACTGCAGACTTCCTCAGTTACGATGGTTCAATTTACTTTTTTTTGACTTTACAATGGTACGAATGTCATCTGCCTGCAGTGATCCACATTTAAAAACATACTTAGAGTACCCGTACAATCATTCTGTTGTTTACTTTCAGTTCACTATTCAACAAATTGCATGAAATATTCAGCACTTTATTATAAAATAGGCTTTGTGTTAGATAATTTTGCCCAAATATTAATGTAAGTGTTCTGAGGATGTTTATGATAGGCTATGCAAAGGTGTGATGTTTGTAAGTTAGGTGTATTAAGTGCATTTTTGACTTACAGTATTTTCAACTTACGATGGGTTTATTGTGATGTAACTCCATCATAAGTCAAGGAGTATCTGTATTCATGTAACAGAAATAATAGATTCATTTTAAAAACAACCACCATTATAGAAGGAAAGACTATACCTCTTAAAATTCTTAAGCACTAATATATATTTTATGAGAAAAGAAATGGTCATGCCAAACAAATCAAATGTCTCAAACAAATTAAACTGTTTTTTATTTTAACAAATAAGCATGTATTTCAAGTTTTAAGCACGATGCAGTCATATGGTACCAAAGTTAGTTTTAAAAAAATTGTCTAAAGACAACATACATTTTAATTTTATTACATGTTTTTACAACTTATAAATCAAAACCTAGTGAACATATTTGCTTCTGGTCAACATGGAATATAGAGACCAAATATAGTCAACTGTTAAAAACAACTAAAATCTGGGCAACATATTTCAAACAGTGTTGTTTTAAGATGCTGAATATCAGCAAATGAAGGACAGTGATTCTTGACAGACAAGAAACAAATGAAGCAAGTTCTATGTTTGGCTCAGCTTATTGCCTTGAGAGAATTTTCATGCTGTAGGACAGGGAGAAAAAACCCAAATTGAACCCCTATAGTTTTTTTCACAGAATTCATTTCATTTAAAATTTTGAGTTATTTATACCATATGAGAAATGATAATATCATTTACCGTGTAGACTGCCACAAATTAAAGGCATATACTATGAACATAAATAAACCTATCATTAAATTAACAAAACAAAAATTATAACTAGTAAACCTACAAAAAATAAAATAAAGTGCAATTATAAAAATTACCCAATTACCCAAAAAAGGCAGAAAAAGACTAAAAGGAGAATGAAAAGCAGACAGGACAAATAGAAAGCAAATAACAAGATAATATCATTAAAATTAAATAAATAATAATCAAATTATAATTTAATGAACTTAACACCTCCATCAAAAGGAAAAGACTGTAATATTGGATTAAAAATAACCAACCCTATGTTGGCTACCAGAAACACACTATAAATATATAGAAAAATAGTTTAAAAGTAAAGAGATTGAAAAAGATATACTATGCTATATTAGTTTTCTATTGATGTTTAACATATTACCACAAAGTTGGCAGCCTAAGGCATCAGTAATTCATCAGCTCACAGTTCTGGAGCTCAGAAGTCCAGGTATGAAGTGGCTTAGTACTCTTCTCAGCATCTCAGAAAGCTAAAATTAAGATGTTGGCCTGCTATGTCCTTTTCTGGAGGCTAAAGGAATAGATTCATCTATAAGCTACCGGAGCGTTTTGGTAGAGTTCAGTTCTTTGTGGCTGAAGGACTAAGTTCGTGTTGTCATGTGGACAGAGATTATACTCAGATCCTAGGGCCACCCACACATTATTGCTATATTGTCCCCGTTTACAGATCCTCTCACGCCTCCCATCTCTCTGACTTCAGGAAGGCTACAGTGCCCTTTAAGGCAAGGCTCACTCATGATGAAGTCAAAGTCAATTTGTTCCCAACCTAATCACAGGAGTGATATCCCATCTGGTTCACAGGTTTATTCATACTCAAGAGGAGGGGATTACACAGGGCATGCACATGAAGGGATCCAAATCATCTTATCATTTTGCCTACCATAGCCCACTCTCTGGCTCCCAAGCATTCATATTCCTCCAAAATGAAAAATACGTCCATTCAATTCCAGTGTTCTCAAGTCTCATCTCATCATAGTGTCAGCTCTTGTGCAAAATCTCTTATCTAAATCTAATCACATCACATCACCACAAAATACAAAATGTCGTCTAAATTGTCAGTTCAAATTTCAAAAACCTTGTTATAGAAGTCATCCAAATCCACTAACTACCACTGCTGATACACAATTATCCTCCATCTGTGGACATATGAAATTAGAGAGCTGAGTTATCTGTCCTCAAAACTTGCAACATACAGTGCTGGCAATGCAATGTGTTTAAACCCACGGTCATTTCAGTTCAAAAGGGGGAGAACAGAAGAAAAAACACACTTAATGTGCAAAGCAGTTGTGAAATCCAAAAAAAAAAAAATGGAGTTTCTTAATTAGGTTTCAAGACCTAGGGATACTTTTCTATAGCTCTTGGCTGCATCATCTAGGTTCTACCCTTCCATTGTTCATGAAGGTAACTCATTCATAGTCGAGTAGTTTTATTAGCCTTCTTCCTGATCAGCCAGTTGGGGGTCCATCAGCTTATTTTCCTTATTTACTCTCTTTTCCTTTTAGGATACTTCGTTCGATGAAAGCCGTGTCCAGAGATCTTTTCGTGATAATTCCTTCTCTATCTTTGGCTCCTGCAGAGATGGCTGAGAGATAATGTCCTTAATACTCCTATAGGCTCTCTGGTTTGATTGAAGGAATCTGAGCAGAACAGCTTCAGTCTCTTGAATGAGCCCTTTTTGTGACTGAGTATTTTGACCTTTTGGTATTTCTAAGGTTTTAGCAAAAGGTTGCTCAAAGAGAACTCAACTTTTTCTTTCAACCACACTGTTTTAACTTCAGTAACTTTTACTATTTGGAGAGGCTGTGATTTTTTTCAGAATCATTCAGTTCTGGCTGCTTGTGTTAAATAATTATTTTCTCAACTTACCTCCTTTTACTATGAGCATCAAGAAGGAACCAGGGAACACTTTAACACTTTGTGAAACTCCTTAGCAAGATAACCAAATTCATAAATTATCTTAAAAATTCTGCTTTCTACACAACTAGAAGTCATTTTGTAAAGCTTTCTGTGACTACATAATGAGGATTTCTCTTTCTCCAGTTTCAAAAAAATTGAACATAGATTTTTGTAATTTCTATTTCAAATATTTTCTTGAAATGTAAAATTTTAAAATGCACATTTTTTAAACCAATATTTATTGAAGGATAGTATGAAAAAATTTTCAGGAATTACTTTTCATTAGTAGTTTAAGCAATTTGGGTAGAATTGGTGAGGGACTGGTGGATGTCCCATCATTGATGATAATTGTTTGTATAATTGTGTTAGTTGTGGACATAGTGTATTCTTCTCATCTGCCATTCACCACACATGCAGCAGCCGATTTAATTATCATATTAGGCAAATGGCAGTGTGGACATCTATCCCAAACCCATATATTTTTGTGGCTAAACTTCTGTCAATGTTAACTATTTTATTTTGTGTTAGTAGCAATAGCAGTAAAATCTCAGCACCACTTTTTTTTTTTTTTTGAGAAGGAGTCTCACTCTGTCGCCCAGGCTGGAGTGCAGTGGCGTGATCTCAGCTCACTGCAATCTCCGCCTCCCGGGTTCACACCATTCTCCTGCCTCAGTCTCCCGAGTAGCTGGGACTACAGGGCCTGCCACCACGCCCGGCTAATTTTTTTTTATTTTAGTAGAGACAGGGTTTCACGGTGTTAGCCAGGATGGTCTCCATCTCCTGACCTTGTGATCTGCCTGTCTCAGCCTCCCAAAATGCTGGGATTACAGGCGTGAGCCACCGTGTCCAGCCTTCAATTTTTTTATTATTGTTATTATACTTTAAGTTCTAGGGTACATGTGCACAACATGCAGCTTTGTTAGGTATATATGTGCCATGTTGGTTTGCTGTACCCATCAACTCATCCTTTACATTAGGTATTTCTCCTAATGCTATCCCTCTCCCAGCCCACCACCCCATGAAAGGCCCTTGAGTGTGATGTTCCCCAAGCTGTGTCCATGTGTTCTCATTGTCCAAATTCCAACTATGAGTGAGAACATGAGGTGTTTGGTTTTCTGTCCTTGTGATAGTTTGGTTAGAATGCTGGTTTCCAGCTTCATCCACATCTCTGCAAAGGACATGAACTCATCCATTTTTATGGCTGCATAATATTCCATGGTGTATATGTGCCACATTTTCTTAATCCAGTCTTTCATTGATGGACATTTGGGTTGGTTCCAAGTCTTTGCTATTGTGAATAGTGCCGCAATAAACATATGTGTGCATGTGTCTTTATAGTAGCATGATTTATAATCCTTTGAGTATATACCCAGTAATGGGATCACTAGGTCAAATGGTATTTCTAGATCTAGATCCCTGAGGAATTGCCGCACTGTCTTCTACAATGGTTTAACTTATTTACAGTCCCACCAACAGTGTAAAAGTGTTCCTATTTCTCCACATCCTCTCCAGCATCTGTTGTTTCTTGACTTTTTAATAATCACCATTCTAACTGGTGTGAGGTGGTATCTCATTGTGGTTTTGATTTGCATCTCTCTGATGACCAGTGATGAAGAGCATTTTTTCATGTGTCTGTTGGCTGCATAAATGTCTTCTTTTGAGAAGTGTCTGTTCATATCCTTGCCCGCTTTTTGATGGGGTTGTTTTCATTTGTCTTGTATATTTGTTTAAGTTCTTTTTAGATTCTGGATATTAGCCCTTTGTCAGATGGTTAGATTGCAAAGATTTTCTCCCATTCTGTAGGTCACCTGTTCACTCTGATGATAGTTTCTTTGGCTGTGCAGAAGCTCTTTAGTTTAGTTAGATCCTATTTGTCAATTTTGGCTTTTGTTGCCATTGCTTTTGGTGTTTTAGTCATGAAGTCTTTGCCCATGCCTATGTCCTGAATGGTATTGCCTAGGTTATCTTCTAGGGCTTTTATGCTGTTAGGTCTTACATTTAAGTCTTTAACCCATCTTGAGTTAATTTTTGTATACAGTGTAAGGAAGGGATCCAGTTTCAGCTTTCTACATATGGGTAGCCTGTTTTCCCAGCACCATTTATTAAATAGGGAATCCTTTCCCCATTGCTTGCTTTTATCAGGTTTCTCAAAGATCAGATGGATGTAGATGTGTGGTGTTATTTCTGAGGCCTCTGTTCTGTTCTATTGGTCTATATGTCAGTTTTGGTACCAGTACCATGCTGTTTTGGTTACTGTAGTCTTGTAGCATAGTTTGAAGTCAGGTAGAGTGATGCCTCCAACTTTGTTCTTTTTGCTTAGGATGGTCTTGGCAATGTGGGCTCTTTTTTTGGTTCCATATGAACTTTAAAGTAGTTTTTTCCCAATTCTGTGAAGAAAATCAGTGGTAGCTTGATGGGAATAGCATTAAATCTACAAATTACCTTGGGCAGTATGGCCATTTTCACGATATTGATTCTTCCTACCCATGAGCATGGAATGTTCTTCCATTTGTTTGTGTCCTCTTTTATTTCTTTGAGCAGTGGTTTGTAGCTCTCCTTGAAGAGGTCCTTCACATCCCTTGTAAGTTGGATTCCTAGGTATTTTATTCTCTTTGAAGCAATTGTGAATGGGAGTTCACTCATGATTTTGCTCTCTGTTTCTCTGTTGTTGGTGTATAGGAATGCTTGTGATTTTTGCACATTGATTTTGTATCCTGAGACTTTGCTGAAGTTGCTTATCAGCTTAAGGAGATTTTGGGCTGAGACAATGGGGTTTTCTAAATATACAATCATGTCATCTGCAAACAGGGACAATTTGACTTCCTCTTTTCCTAATTGAATTCCCTTTATTTCTTTCTCTTGCCTAATTGCCCTAGCCAGGAATTCCAACACTATGTTGAATAGGAGTGGTGAGAGAGGGCATCCTTGTCTTGTGCCAATTTTTGAAGGGAATGCTTTCAGTTTTTGCCCATTCAGTGTGATACTGGCTCTGGGTTTGTCATAAATAGCTCTTATTATTTTGAGATACATTGCATCAATACCTAGTTTATTGAGAGTTTTTAGCATGAAGGCTGTAGAATTTTGTTGAAGGCCTTTTCTGCGTCTATTGAGATAATCATGTGGTTTTTGATATTGGTTCTGTTTATGTGATAGATTACATGTATTGATTTGCATATATTGAGCCAGCCTTGCTTTCCAGGGATTAAGTTGACTTGATTGTGGTGGATAAGCTTTTTGATGTGCTGCTGGATTCAGTTTGCCAGTATTTTATTGAGGATTTTCACATCAATGTTCATCAGGGATATTGGCCTAAATTTTTCTTTTTGTTGTGTCTCTACCAGGCTTTGGTATCAGGATGATGCTAGCCTCATAAAATGAGTTAGGAGGGATTCCCTCTTTTTCTATTGATTGAAATAGTTTCAGAAGGAATGGTACCAGCTCCTCTTTGTACCTCTAGTAGAATTCCGCTGTGAATCCGTCTGATCCTGGACCTTTTTTGGTTGGTAGGCTATTAATTATTGCCTCAATTTCAGATCCTATTATTGGTCTATTCAGAGATTCAACTTCTTCCTGGTTTAGTCTTGGAAGGGTGTATATGTCCAGGAATTTATCCATTTCTTCTAGATTTTCTAGTTTATTTGTGTAGAGTTGTTTATTGTATTCTCTGATGGTAGTTCATATTTCTGTGGGATCGGTGGTGATATCCACTTCATCATTTTTTATTGCATCTATTTGATTCTTCTTTCTTTTCTTCTTTATTAGTCTTACTAGCGGTGTATCAATTTTGCCGATCTTTTCAAAAAACCAGTTCCTGGATTCACTGATTTTTTTGAAGGTTTTTTTGTGTCTCTATCTCCTTTAGTTTTGCTGTGATCTTAGTTATTTCTTGCCTTCTGTTAGCTTTCGAATTTGTTTGCTCTTGCTTCTCTAGTTCTTTTAATTGTGATGTTAGGGTGTCAATTTTAGATCTTTCCTGCTTCTCTTGTGGGCATTTAGTCCTATAAATTTCCCTCTACACACTGCTTTAAATGTGTCCCAGAGATTCTGGTATGTTGTGTCTTTGTTCTCATTGGTTTCAAAGAACATCTTTATTTCTGCCTTCATTTCATTATTTACCCAGTAGTCATTCAGGAGCAGGTTGTTCAGTTTCCATGTAGTCATGTGGTTTTGAGTGAGTTTCTTAATCCTGAGTTCTAATTTAATTGCACTGTGGTCTGAGAGACAGTTCCTTGTGATTTCTGTTCTTTTACATTTGCTGAGGAGTGTTTTACTACCAGCTATGTGGTCAACTTTGGAATAAGTGAGATGTGGTGCTGAGAAGAATGTACATTCTATTGATTTGGAGTGTAGAGTTCTGTAGATGTCTATTAGGTCCACTTGGTCCAGAACTGAGTTCAAGTCCTGAATATCCTTGTTAACATTCTGTCTTATTGATCTGCCTAATATTGACAGTGGGGCATTAAAGTCTCCCATTACTATTGTTTGGGAGCCTAAGTCTCTTTGTAGGTCTCTAAGGACTTGCTTTATGAATCTGGGTGCTCCTGTATTAGGTGCATATATCTTTAGGATAATTAGCTCTTCTTGTTGAATTGATCCCTTTACCATTATGTAGTGACCTTCTTTGTCTCTTTTGATCTTTGTTGGTTTAAAGTCTGCTTTGTCAGAGACAAGGATTGCAACCCCTGCTTTTTTTTTTTTTTTTTTTTTGCTTTCCATTTGCTTGGTAGGTCTTCCTCCATCACTTCATTTTGAGCCTGTGTGCATCTTTGCATGTGAGATGGGTCTCCTGAATACAGAATACCAATGAGTCTTGACTCTTCACCCAATTTGCCAGTCTTTGTCTTTTAACGGGCATTTAGCCCATTTACATTTAAGGTTAATATTTTTATGTTTGAATTTGATCCTGTCATTACGATGTTAGCTGGTTATTTTGCAGTTAATTGATGCAGTTTCTTCATAGCATCAATGGTCTTTACCGTTTGGCATGCTTTTGCAGTGGCTGTTACTGGTTTTTCCTTTCCATGTTTAGTGCTTCCCTCAGGAGCTCTTGTAAGGCAGACCTAGTGATGACAAAATCTCTCAGCATGTGCTTGTCTGTAAAGGATTTTATTTCTCCTTCACTTATGAAGCTTATTTGGCTGGATATGAGATTCTGGGTTGAAAATCCTTTTCTTTAAGAATGTTGAATATTGGGCCCCACTATCTTCTGGCTTATAGAGTTTCTGCTGAGAGATCTGCTGTTAGTCTGATGGGTTTCCCTTTATGCATAACCAAACCTTTCTCTCTGGCTGCCCTTAACATTTTTTCCTTCATTTCAACCTCGGTAAATCTGAAAATTATGTGTCTGTGGGTTGCTCTTCTCAAGGAGTATGTTTGTGGTGTTCTCTGTATTTCCTGAATATGAACATTGGCCTGCCTTGCTAGGTTAAGGAAGTTCTCCTGGATGATATCCTGAAGAGTATTTTCTAACTTGGTTCCATTCCCCCTGTCACTTTCCAGTACACCAATCAAACGTATATTTTGACTTTTCATATAGTTCCATATTTCTTGGAGGCTTTGTTCATTTCTTTTCACTCTTTTTTCTTTAATCTTGTCTTCTTGCTTCACTTCATTAATTTGATCTTCAATCACTGATATCCTTTCTTCCACTTGATTGAATCGGCTATTGAAGCTTGTGCATGCATCACAAAGCTCTTGTGCCATGGTTTTCAGAGGTATCAGGTCATTTAAGGTCTTCTCTACATGGTTTATTCTAGGTAGCCATTCATCTAACCTTTTATCAAGGTTTTTAGCTTCCTTGTGATGGGTTAGAACATGCTCCTTTAGCTCAAAGAAGTTTGTTATTACTGACTTTCTGAAGCCTACTTCTGTCAACTCATCAAACTCATTCTCCATCCAGTTTTGTTCCCTTGCTTGCAAGGAGCTGTGATCCTTTGGAGGAGAAGAGGCTGTCTGGTTTTTTTTGGAATTTTTGGCTTTTCTTCTCGGGTTTCTCCCCAGCTTTGTGGTTTTATCTACCTTTGGTCTTTGATATCGGTGGCATACAGATTGGGTTTTGGTGTGGTTGTCCTTTTTGTTGATGTTGATGCTATTCCTTTCTGTTTGTTAGTTTTTCTTCTTATAGTCAGGCATCTCAGCTGCAGGTCTGTTGGAGTTTGCTGGAGGTCCACTCCAGACCCTGTTTGCCTGGGCATCACCAGTGGAGGCTGCAGAATAGCAAATATTGCTGCCTAATCCCTCCTCTGGAAGCTTTGCCCCATAGGGGCACCCGCTTGTTTGAGGTATCCATCGGCCCCTACTGGGAGGTGTTTCCCAGTCAGGCTACACGGGGGTCAGGGACCTGCTTGAGGGGGCAGTCTGTCCATTCTCGGAGCTCGAACACTGGCTGAGAAAACCACTGCTCTCTTCAGAGCTGTCAGACAGGGATGTTTAAGTCTGCAGAAGTTGTCTGCTGCCTTTTGTTCTACTATGCCCTGCTCCCAGAGGTGGAATCTATAGAGGCACTAGGCCTTGCTGAGCTGTGGTGGGCTCTGCCCGGTTTGTGCTTCTGGGCCACTTTGTTTACACTGTAAGCTACTCAAGCCTCAGCAATGGCAGACACCTCTACCTCCATCAAGCTGCAGCATTGCAGGTTGATCTCAGACCACTGCACTAGCAGTGAGCAAGGCTCCGTGGGTGTGAAACCCACTGAGCCAGGCATGGGAGGGTATCTCCTGGTGTGCTCGTTGCTAAGAATGTGGGAAAAGCACAGTATTTGGTCAAGGGTGTGCCGTTTCTCCAAGTACAGTCTGTCACGGCTTCCCTTGGCTAGGAAAGGGAAATCCCCCAACCCCTTGCACTTCAAGGGTGGGGCGATGCCTCACCCTGCTTCAGCTCATCCTCCATGGGCTGCACCCACTGTCCAACCAGCCCCAATGAGAAGAACCAGATATCTCAGTTGGAAATGCAGAAATCACCCATCTCCTGCATCGATCTTGCTGGGAGCTGCAGATTGGAGCTGTTACTATTTGACCATCTTGGAAGCAAGGCCTCATCTTCTATTTTTATTGTATTCCCTTTACTTATACTCTATAAGGATAATCACTCAGATTATTTAAATTAGAGAGAATTTTACAGCCCAGTTAGCATAGCAAGACCCCATCTCTACAAAAACTAAAAAAAAAAAAAAATTAGCTGGGTGTGGCATCATGTGCCTATAACCCCATCTACTCAGGAGGTTGAAGCAGGGGTGTTGCTTGAGCCCAGGGAGTTCAAGGCTGTAGTCAGCTATGATCATGCCACTGTACTTTAGCCTGGGTGACAGAGCAAGACTCCATATCAAAACAAACAAACAACAAAAAAAACAGAAATCTACATATGTTTGAATATTTATTTATTATCCTTCTTTAAAAACAATTTTCAATATATACATATTTATGACCTCTTTTAATAATTCTCTGTGAGGATTTATAGAAATCAATATGTAACATTATATTAGTCTTTTCTCACATTGCTATAATTACCTGAGACTGGGTAATTTATAAATAAAAGAGGTTTAATTGACTCACAACTCCACAGGCTGTACAGAAAGCATGGCTAGGAGGCCTCAGGAAACTCACAATCATGGCAGAAGGCAAAGGGGAAGCAGGCACATCTTACATAGTGGGAGCAGAAGAAACAGAGTGAACAGTGAGGTCCTACACACTTTTAAACAATCATATCTCATGAGAACTCACTATCACAGGAACAGCAAAGGGGAAGCCCAGCCCCATGACCCAATCTCCTTGACCCTACCCCTCCCTCAATATTGGGGATTACAATTCTACGTGAGATTTTGGCAGGAACACAAAACTAAACCATATGATTCCACCCCTGACTCATCCAAAATCTCATGTCCTGCTCACATTGCAAAATACAATTATCCCTTCTCAACAGTCCCCCAAGTCTTAATTCACTTCAGCAGTAACTCAAAAGTTTACCTCCAAAGTCTCATCTGGGACAATGCAAGTCCCTTCTACCTATGAGCCTATAAAATAAAAAAAAATCAAGTTGGCTACTTTCAAGATAAAATGGGGGTACAGGCACTGGGCAAATACAATTCATTCCAAAAGGGACAAATCAGCCAAAACAAAGGGGCTACAGGTCCCTTGCAAATCTGAAACCCAGCAGGACAGTCACTAAGTCTCAAAACTCCAAAACAATCTTTTTTGACTCCTTGTTTTACACCCAGGCCACACTGACGCAAGGCATGGGTTCCTAAAATCTTGGGCATCTAGACCCCTTGTCTCTGCAAGATACAGGTCCCCTCATCTGCTTTCATGGGCTTGCATTGAGTGCCTGCAGCTTTTCCAGAAGCATGTTTCAAGCTGTTGGTGGATCTAACATTCTGGGGTCTGGAGGACAGTGGCCCTCTTCTTACATCTCCACTAGGCAGTACCCTAGTGGGGAATATGTGCTGGGGGGACTCCAACCCCTCATTTTCCCTCTGCACTGCCCTAGTAGAGATTCTCTGTGAGGTCTCTGCCCCTGCAGCACACTTCTGCCTGGACATCCAGGCATTTCCATACCTCCTCTGAAATCTAGGCTGAGGCTCCCAAGTCTCAACTCTTGTTCTCTGTGCACCTGCAGGCTTAACACCACATGGAAGCAACCAAGGTTACAACTTTTACCCTCTGGAGCA
This sequence comes from Symphalangus syndactylus, assembly GCF_028878055.3. Lineage (NCBI taxonomy): Eukaryota > Metazoa > Chordata > Mammalia > Primates > Hylobatidae > Symphalangus > Symphalangus syndactylus. The sequence continues at coordinate 152,085,761 of NC_072426.2, read as the reverse complement.
ATGGACTGAGATATATCTGGGGCTCTTTTAGCCACAGCAGGAGCTGGAGCAGCTGGGATGCAGGGAGCAGTGTCCTAAAGTTGTGTAGAACAGCAGGGCTCTGACCGTGGCCCTGGCCCACTAAACCATTCTTCTCTCCTATGCCTCTGGGTCTGTGATAGGAGGGATTGCAGCAAAGGTCTCTGAAATGCCTTCAAGGTATTTTCCCCATTATCTTGACTATTTACATTTAGCACCTCTTTGCTCAAGCAAATTTCTGCAGCCAGCTTGAATTCCTCCCCCGAGAATGGGATTTTCTTTTCTATTACATGACCAGGCTGCAAATTTTTCAAACTTTTATGCTTTGCTTCCCTTTTAAATGTAAGTTCCTGCTCCAGGTAATTTATTTGCTTATGAATATAAATATACACTGTTAAAAGCAGCCAGGCCATATCTTGAAAACTTTGCTGCTTAGAAATTTCTTCTGCTAGATACCTTAAATCATTTCTCTCAAGTTCAAAGTTCCACAGATATCTAAGGCAGGGGCACAATGCCTCTAACCTCTTTGCTAATGTATAACAAAAGTGACCTTTGCTTCTGTTTCCAATAAGTTCCTCATCTTCATCTGAGACCACCTCAGCCTGGCCTTCATTGTCTATATCACTATCAACATTTTGGTCACAAGAATTTAACACATCTCTAGGAGGTTCCAAATTTTTCTTCATCTTCCTATCTTCTTCTACACCCTCCAAACTGTTCCAACCTCTTCCCATTACCCAGTTTCAAAGTCTTTTCCACATTTTCAGATGTCTTTATAGCAATGCCCCACTTCCAGTACCAAATTTCTCTATTAGTTCATTCTTGCATTGCTATAAAGAACTACCTCAAGCTAGGTAATTTATAAAGAAAAGAGGTTTAATTGGCTGACAGTTCCACAGGCTGTATAGGAAGCATGACTGGGGAGGCCACAGGAAACTTACAATCACGGCAGAAAGCAAAGGGGAAGCAGGTACATCTTATATGACTGGAGAAGGAACAAAAGAGAGCAAATGGGGTGGTGCTACACACTTTAAAACAACCAGATCTTGTAAGAACTCACTCACTATCATGAGAACAGCAAGAGGAAAGTCCACCCCCATGATCTAATCACCTTGATCAGGCCACCCGCCCAACATTGGGGATTACAATTCTACATAAGATTTGTACAGGGACACAGATTCATACCTTATCAAACATTATTCAACTTTCTTTTTTTCAGAACTATTTCACATAAGCTTACATAATTTCTAAGTTATTTATTTCTCATGTTCTTCAGTTTTGTGTCACATACATTCCTACAGTGATGTATTTTATTCTTGCTTTATGTTTCAGTATTTGGCATATGTTTTGTTTTATTATTCCAAAATTGCTTTTTATTCTTATCAATTAGTATAAAGACATACACACACACACGTAATATAAAGACTATATTTTTTATTTAATCAAATCAATATAAATGCTGTAAATATGCTTATCATTAATATACATATGGATTATGTAATATTTGTAAAAGTAAGGCTGAAACATTGAAATATATTAGGCTACCTTCTGGCTGATAATAATGTGGTTATAATTTCTTGTAATGTAGAAATTCCTTTTGCTTTATATCTTGTTACCAGTAGGAGATATCATGAGATTCTACTTATTTTCGTTTTCTAGAATTTACTAACTTTGTTCCTCTCTACATTGAACATGAAACACAAAGTCTGAATGAGATCTATCATACTTAAGACTTATTTTACTATATTCTATTTCAAAGTTTTTTTAAGTTTTTAAAATTTCTAAATAACTATACGAATAATATGTTAATCAGTGGTTTGGGGAAAATACTTTTATAAATAACTGACAAGTCAAACTACTTTTTGAGTTATTACAGCTATTTTTCTTTAATAGTTCCAACTAAGATGACAAAATAATCATTAACAAAAACAATGACACTTCAATGAAGAAGATGACAATTCATATTTAGCTCACTTTTGTTGGATAAAATTCAAAGAGCTTATGACAAGATGCCAATCAAGGGCATCAGTTCTCAACTGCAGTGATTCTAGTTTGGTGATATTATTGAGAAAAGTTTCCAATAAGCTTTTACTTACAGAATAAAAGTACTTTCACTACTATTTCTATACAATTTAATAGTCACTGATTAATATTGCAAGATGTTCTAATATGTGAAAGTGGAAGGGGTGAGGTTACAATTAACTCAACAAAATATAATATTCTATTTCAAGTTTGTTGAAGCCAATGATGACCAAAGGTTATACGTATGCCTTAAGTAGAAAGGACATTGATTATCTTTGGGCTTTTGAGTTATAGTTATTCTCATGTTTTAAACTGACTATTGTGATTATGTGTTAGTAAGAAGAGGATAGCTGAAGGAAACAGTGAAATTACACATGTATGCAAAACTACCAAGAAGCATGGATATGCATATTTCTTTTAGTAACAATAAAAAGCTGTTACAAGCAAATCAAATGCACACCATAGTGCAAGTGAAAGCTTCAGATACAAGATTTATGTCAAATTTTGTAGAGTTGTTAATAATACTTATTATAGCATTTAATATTATTTACCTGTGTGATTATTCTTTAATAACTAACACACCTCATTGGGCACATAAATATTACTTTTAGAGTAGTTCTAGAAAACACACATGGACATTATTTTAACTTTATTTATTTTTTCTTGTGCTGATAAATTTAAGAATTTAAGATTTACTCAAGTGATAATGAAATCTATAAAATATTGTTCCTCCATTAGGAAAAGTTGCCTGAGATGTTCTTAGACTAATTTCTTCATATATTTTGCAGGGGCATATTGTCAAATGTGGGCATATTTTTGGAAGTGTCTTGCAATTGGGAATATCTTTGAAAGGTGTTGTCACCAGAAGAGATTATGAACCAGAGGTTATAAAGCACAGAGATATAGCTGAAAGGTGATTTCAGGGTAATAGGTAAAATGTGTTGAATTCATAAAATTTTCAACAATTTTGATGGGAGTCATATGCCTCCTAAAGTAAATTATACTTAAGGACTCAACTAGAATCATTTGTTCTCTTCCATATATGTATTTTTACTGATGCTCACATGATTTAAATTACTAAGTCTTGACTAGGCTGGTAGTAATTTGAGATTCATTCCTGCCTACGAAAACATAGGTCTTATTTTTCAATTAAAAAAAAAGCCTTAAACCTACATTTTAATGTAAAAATAGAATAAAATACTTATTTGTTTACTTAAAATATTTGAACAAGCTGACATAGACTTCAATCTTCTCTTTTTATGATTTGCTTCTAAAATAGAGGGTTAGGTAATTTCTGATCTAAGTTTCACTTTTTTTGTACTAAATCTCAGCTGCCATATTCTTTGCAAGATTCTCTCATACTTTGTGGATCAGCTGACATTTTAGCAACCTTTTATTGATTTCTGCAAATAAATAACAAGAATAAACATAATGGAGGTAGTAAAACGTTTTGCAGAGTTTGTTCTCATCTGACTCTAATCAGGTATTCTAATACTAAAGCTGTGATATAGTTTTCCCTGATTTGAGCCATTTCTTTCCCTTTGAATGTACCTACTCAAAGATTGGCCAGGAACCTATTTGTTAGGCCACGAGAGATTATAGTCATTAATAAAGATTACTTCAGGATAACTATTTCTTTTAAAAATGTACTGGTTTTTAAAATTTATTTATTGAGCCATTCTATAGCTGCTATGATCTGGTTATTTATTGGTTTCAGCAGATAGTAAGTTCATCTCTCCACTGGCCAGGGTTAAGTAAAGAATGGTGAGTCTTATCATTGATTGAGGTTGTATTCTTACTCAAAACCAGGCAGGCATTCAGAGAATAGAACTAGGGAAAATACAGTATTTTAGATCTATTATTGACTATAAAGAGTCACATGTAACAGATTACAGTTATTAGGTAGCAGGGGTACCCATAACACTTAGGTAAGTTCACACAGCAAGAGAACACAAAACAGAAAACACAAAGACCAGGGTCCTTTATTTTAATGCTAGTGTGCATGCGTTTCTAAGTTAGAAGGGATCAAAACTTGTATACCCAGTTCATGAGGGATGTAGGTTTACAGAAAGATGTTTATGATTCCTTACAATATTAGAGTTGAAACATATGCCAAGATTAGGTTTAAATTTAATAATAAAAAATAATTTCAGCCAGGCGCGGTGGTTCACTCCTGTAATCCCAGCACTTTGGGAGGCTGAGGTGGGAGTATCATGAAGTCAGGAGTTCAAGACTAGCCTGGCCAACATAGTGAAACCCTGTCTCTACTAAAAATATAAAAATTAGGTGGGGTGTGGTGATGTGCAACTGTAGTCCCAGCTACTCAGGAGGCTGAGGCAGAAGAATCGTTTGAACTCTGGAGTCTGAGGTTGCAGTGAGCCGAGATGGCGCCATTGCACTCTAGCCTGGGTGATAGAGCAAGACTGTCTCAATAATCATAATAATAATAATTTATAAATATCAAATTTATCTTTACAAATCTTGAATATTTCCCATAAATTAATAAAGAATATTATTTTGTGTATATGATGCTGTATCTGTTTTTCTGTTTTTCTTATTTTGATTGGCATTTTATGTTTCTCCAATTTGTTCTTCAAATTTTTCTTCAAGGTTATTGATGGAGCCAAAACATTCTGATTAACTGGGAACTTGAATAATGCATTCAATGTTTCTCATGATTAGAAAAGTATTTATAATTATTTATATATTGCCTAAATGTAATCAATATGCAATAAACATATAACCTGTTTTATTACATCTATTCAATTAATGCAAGTGGAGCATTACTAAGGCCATATAGTTGAGATATCAAAAATTAAATGCACATATGTGCTGAATAAAAATTGCATCCTATTTTTAAAAACACATAAGATCCATCATTTCTGATATAGTCACTCCAATAACTAGAATATAAATATCAGTATATTTTTATCATAAATGAGAAGATAATAAGTTTCAAAGAGGATAAGTAAATTTACCCTAATCATATAATCGGTATAACATTGTTGAATAAGCATTTCTTTAATGTTTCCCATGGGGAAGACATTACACTAGTCGTTGAGATCATTTCATTAAAAGAAAAAAACTAATAATTTATAGTTCTTATTCTCAAAGCTTTCATATTTTGTTACTTGAATTCATATCTAGTCTTTTCCAGTATACTATACTTCATTGAAGAATATCAGAAACTCTTCTCTGGATTGTTTAAAACATTGGAACCTATGTATTACTTAAGAATTTTATCTTTTATAGAAAACCACTTGGATTGCAAGCAGCAGGAAAGGCTCCATCAAATTTGAATATTTATACAATGTCATTGCAAATTACAATACTCCTCTAGTGTATCTACATCAATGTAAATAACTACATAAGTATTATACCATGTGAATTTTGATTTTTTTATGTCTCATTTCCTCAGCTAGCAAATGGGAATAATAATTGTACCTGTGCCATTTGATTATTGAGGGGATTAAGTGTGTTAAGCAATGTAAAGCATTTCAGATAGAACCTATTTCATTGTAAGCATGGACGAAAAAATCATAGAACTTATTTCCACTCCAAGTAATAACAAATTTTAAAGCAATTTAACCTACATTACTTAATACAATAATTTTGAGATAGGTACAAATATCATGATGTCACATGATAATAAATAAACTAATACAGTTTGATTGACTGTTAAAAAAAAACCATGTTATTTCCTATAGGAGATACTAAAGTATCCTAAATAATTTGGTAGTCTCTAAGAGAAGACAACATGAAACATCTGAATCTAATGCAAAGGAGAGAGAAATATGTGCAATATTGGAGAGAAAAATCAAACTATCATGGGGAGCAAAGAAGGGGGGTTCTAATCCTGATCATGTGGCTTTCAAAAAAAGCAGTATGTATTCATGGAGTTGATTATCAATTTTTTTCTTTCTCGTCCTGAGAAGCATCTTGAAGGAACTTTACGATATGGTCCCCGCCATTCTAATACAAGCCTAGAAGCTGTTGAATGGCATTTAACCATAAGAATTTATCTTACATTAATGTATTTCCCAGTCTAAAAAGAAAATATCTATTATTCCTATCCCACAACCAGGGGACTTTAATGTTTTACAATGACTGTCTGATGGTAGGTTCTCAAATCAGATTTCTTAATCCCACAGTCCATAATTCCTGGCTGCTTCACTCCTTTTTCTCAGAAACAGAAATTCTCCATCCACTCAGTTACTTTTGTCTCTGGTCCAAACCCAGAACTTTATGTTAGTCATTTTTCTGACTTTGCTTCTTTCCTTGACTGATGCTCCCAGCATCTGCTACCAAAGGCCTCAGAATGGATTCCTCTTCTAGCTCAGTGTTTCACTGAAATTGCCTAGAATTGCCATACTTAAAGTATGTGGTTGTTAGTTCTGCTCTTAGGCTCCTACACCCATCAGGATTTTTTTTTCCCCTTACTGATTACTTCTTATAATAGACTTTCTGCAGCCACATCCTTGCTCCACTTAAGCAAGTTTTACTTCAGAAGCCATATAACAAACCATGCTAAATTCCACTGGAAAATCCACACTAAGATTGGGAACCAGAAGACAAGGATTATACTCTCAGTTGTATTATTTGTGTAAGCTCAAACAAGCTAGTCCTTCTCTAAATGTCTTTTCTTATTTCAAAGACACATTATTAGAATGACATATCATCTTTATTAGATCTAAAATATAATGACTTTATAGATAGCAACTCAATTCTCTGTAATAACATAGTCATCTATTGTCCAAGTACACAAGTATGTTACTATTATATTTCATTGTCATATGTATTTTATTGTGATACATAAAAATTTTAAACTACTGTCTTTGGAGATGATCTCAATACATAGAATATACTTTGCTTACAAGAGTGAACCAGGATTTAAAGGGAAACCAGAGAGATACATTTCAATGCTATGCTTTGTGAATTATTATCTTGAATTAGATGAAATATTTCAAAATTTTTGTTCTATAAAATTGCAATTTTATATGGCTCAATATAATAAGGTTTGAACATAAAATCTCTCTTTTTTGGCACCCCCAAAACGTTGAGATTTTGATACAGGCATGCAATGTATAATAATAACATCAAGGTAAATAGGGTATCCATCACTTTAAGCATTTATCTTTGTGTTTCAAACAACCCAGTTATACTCTTTTAATTATTTTAAAATATACAATTAAGTTATTTTTTACTACAGTCACCCTGTTGTGCTAGTAAATAGTAGGTCTTCTTTATTGTCTATTTTTTGTGCTCATTAACCATCCCCCTTCCCCTACCCATTATCCTTTCCTCTCTCTGGTAATCATCCTTCTCTCTATCTCTGTGAGTTTAATTGCTTTAATTTTTAGGTTCTGCATATAAACAAGAATACACAACGTTTTTTAATGTTTACAAAGTTTAACATTCATTGTAAATAGAATTTCTTTTATTATGGTACTTTATGATAGTTAATAATTCACCTTTCTTTATCTGATTTGTTCCTTTGACCCGCACATTATTTCCATTGTTGCACATTTAAATGTTCACTTAAAAATTACATTATTGGCTGGGTGCTGTGGGTCACGCCTGTAATCTCAGCACTTTGGGAGGCCCAGGCAGGAGGATCACGAGGTCAGGAGTTCAAGACCAACCTGGCCAATACGGTGAAACCCTGTCCCTACTAAAAATACAAAAATTAGCTGGGCGTGGTGGCTTGTGCCTGTAGTCCCAGCTACTTGAGGGACTGAGGCTACTCAGGAGGCTGAGGCAGAAGACTCACCTGAACCCAGGGGACAGAGGTTGCAGTGAGCCGAGATCGTGCCACTTCACTCCAGCCTGGGTGACAGAGCAAGACTCTGTCTCAAAAAACAAAAAAATATATATTTTCATAGCATATTTTAAATTGCATATTTGAATAGAAAATAAGTTTTTAAGGGAAACATAAAACACTAGTAGTATAATATAAATTGCTATTCCATGCAATGCAAATAACACCATAATACTTATAAAGTCTATCATTTGGGCATTATTAATATTCAAAATCAGTGACATGAGAATAAATACCCTTGACACATTATTTTACTTGGAAACACAAATGATTGTAACCAAAAATGATACATAGCGGGATGCTACTACAGTATGTTCATTTTATTTAAAATATTTCATTTTGAGAGTCAAATCTATGGAAGAAAAATAAAAAATAAAATGTATACCTATTTGAGAGAAATATTTATTTCTAGAATAGAGATAGAACTAAAAACTCAAAGAAATATATCTACACACACAACCAAGGTAATAATTTCTAAGACAGCTTTTTTCCCTATCTTAGGATGAAAAGAAAATTAACCTGGCTAAGCTTAGTATTTATGACAAGTTTTCACTTTGTCATTTTACTAATCCAGGAATATAAGGATTAATCACTTCTTCCAGTGGCACAATATGTTCCTGTCAAGTTGAATTCTTCTTAAAAGAAAATCCACTAGCCTGAACATTCAAGATAACAGAAAATCAACCTAAGTTTGTTAAACTTTCCCATACTTGCAAGTAAATATGTCCTACAGATACATTTTTTAAAATAATATAATTCTGATGCAAAAATTAAATTACATTGTAACCCCAAATTGTATATGACCTATAATATTAATAATTAACTTTTGTAATTATATGTTATTTAAATCATTTAAATAAATATATTGCTAAATATGCAATTAGTGCTATACATTGATATACTATGTTATTCTGAATTACAACAAAATTAAATACCCCAGATTCTGATGCATAAAATGTTAAACTTTCAATTATTTGGATATAAAATATTCCTTATGAAAAAGACTCTTTACATCAAAAGATATCCAACTCCTACCTGTCAATGACTGACAATTTTTTTATTACTAGTAGTTGAACACAGATTAATTCTAAAGTCATATTTCAAACACTTGGAGACCAAACACAATAACTAGAATCTTATAGTATATTAAAAATAAAATACAAAATTAAAAGTAACAACCAAAACACTATTTGCTCATGATGACAAGGACTGCATGATAATTATGAGCACTCTACACTAAACATCTGACCAACTCTCATGTTACTTATTTCAGTTTAATTTAAAAACCATACTGAATATTTGTGTGAAGAAATGGGCTAAAGAAATACAGAGGGAACTGCATTTGTCATTATAAATTAGGTTTGTTGAGTTCAACAATTATTATTATTATTATTTTTTTATTTATTTTATTTTTGAGAGAGAGACAGAGTCTCATTTTGTCACTCAGCCCAGAGTGCAGTGGTGTGATCATAGCTCACTGTAGCTTCCAACTCGTGGGCTCAAGCCATCCTCCTGCCTCAGCCTTTCAACTATCTAGGACAACAGACATCTGTCACCCACCTAATTTTAGAATTTATTTTTGTAGAGACAGGGTCTCACTTTGTTGCCCAGGCTGGCCTCAAACTCCTGGCCTCAAGTGATCCTCTTCCTCCAACCTCCCAAAACACTGGAATTACAGGCATAAGCCATCATACCCAGCCCCTAACAACAATTTTTTGAATATCAGCTAGGTGCTAGACACACTACCTCTGGAAGAACAAAGATAAGGTAAATGTGAAGGTTACCTTGAAAAAATTACAATTATGAAAATTCTCAGAAAACCATGATCCATTGAAAAAAATTCAATAGCAAAATCAGGAAAAAATAATTTTATAATTAGGAGAAAAAGCTAACATTTAGTAAGTGTGTATATGGTGGAGTTTTGTTTGTTTGTTTGTTTGTTTGAGACAGGGTCTTGCTTTGTTGCCCCATGCTGGAGTGCAGTGGCACGATCTTGGCTCACTGTAGTCTCTGCATCCAGGTGTCAAGCAATTCTCATGCCTCAGCCTCCCAAGTAGCTGGGACCACAGGCACTCACCACCAAGCCCAGCTAATTTTTTTTCTTTTGTATTTTTTGTACAGACAGGGTTTCGCCGTGTTGACCAGTCAGGTCTCCAATTCTGAGCTCAAGTGATTCACCCTCCTCAGTGAAGTGCTGGGATTACAGACGTGAGCCACTACTCTTGGTCAAAGTGTATATATGTGAATAACCTCTTTACTTAAGATATTTCTCTATAATTTTACAGGTATTATTCCCTTTCCTCAGATCAACTATACCAGAATATAAAAGCAATGTGGTTTTCTTTTTTTCTTTTCTTCTTTCTTTTTTATTTTTTCCCAGCAGTGTATTTATAGAAGTTCTGAATTACGTTTACTTAGTAAATGGACAAAATTCTTACCTACTAATCAGAGTCAAAACCTTGTCAGTGCCAAGTCAACTCCACTAACATCCTTTCAAAAAAAATTATTAGTAGAAAGTATTCTTATGAATCTGAATAGGTCATATTATACTAGTTAGCTATTGCTAATATCAATGGAAAGACTAACAAAAATCTCTAAATTTAGAAACGAGACCTTATTTCTTAAAAAGGTTATCACAACCTGCAGACAGGAAGCAGAGCTTCCTGATAAAACCAAAAAGCAGTTGCTTCAAACAAGGAAAGATGAAACAGGACTTTATAATAAAAGAGTTGGCTAAGTATTCATATTCAACAGGTTATAGGAGGAGCTATGAATATTCATGAGGGGGTACCATGCTCCATTTGGGGTGGAGATTTAACATGTAACTGTATAACAATTGGGCTGTATATGTCAAAAGGTGAAGCAGGTGACACACGAGGCACTAAGGGTACAGCTTCCAAAAGCTGCTGAGAGCCAGTCCATGGTGAGGACTCTCTCATCAGGAAGGAAAGCTGGTCCTTTGCTGCGTTGAAACTGCATAAAGGAAGGGGCAGCCTCACCCCACTGGAGCAAGTCTAGAAATCAGTGGTGGAGCAAGACTTTCCAATGGGCCAGTTTCCGCTGAACTCTTAGGAAAAAAATCCTGATGGCCGTAGGGAGTAGAAAGAGGACTGTCTTGACCTCGTGTCCTGTCAGGGCTGGGAACTCAGTGTGTAAAGTTTCTCTGGGGTCTCCTTGCCCCTAGAGAAAATCTGTTCAGTTGGTTGGGAGGGGGCTTAGGTTTTTATTTTGATTTCTCATTAATTATTTCTCAAAAGAAATAAACAAAAATGAATAGTATTTGGTAAATTATTGGAACCAGTTAAATGTGTCATAAAAAATGAAATTTGTAGACCTTTCTCTACTGGAGGAATCAATGTGATTTCTTAAACTATAGGAATTCCAAAATACAAGGTGAAATAGGCCATTCATTCCTCTCCTTTGTACATTCTTATTTATCTATAAAAAAGTAAGGCAATATAGGGAAAAAAGTGTGTGGGGGGAGAAAATTGTTTTGGCTTCCTCTTTCACAAACTTTTTAGCAAGATCATTGGCATTGAAGTGCATTCTTGTCTATAAAGTTTCAGCCTCAGTCTAGTCATTTGATGCAAACAATAGAAATAAGTTACTTTTGCCCTTGCAATGAATATTCCTTGTTCTTGTGTACCTTCTTGATGTTATTCAAATTGAAGGCTTAAAACCTATAAACTACATATCGCAAATTCTATTTAGCTTATGGCAAAATTCTATTTTAAGCTATTGCAAAATTCTGTTTTAACCTATGGCATTGATATACATAACCTTTAAGGAGTTTAAAATTTTATTTATAATTGCAATTAAAATATTTGAAATTATTACAACATGTAGGAAAACAATTTAAAATGAATTACTTCAAAAATTAAAAGTGGATGTGTGTTTGCTCTAATATAAGCCTATTATTACCAGCATATGGTAATGCTATATGAACTACATATCTGAATTTTCAGAAGTGTATATGGAAAGGGTTGAAAGTAAGTACATCATAAAACTATGACAGATTTGATAAAGGGTATTTTTCTAATAAGTAAATAATTCTCCATGAGAGCAAAACATAAACAACAGATACTGCAATTCAACTTGAAATCCTAGTTAGTTCAAATTGACAGTTCAAGTATTTAAGCAACATTACTTCACTCAGGTCATCATTGTTGCTTGTTTGTTTGTTAAAACAACCTTTGAGATTGTATAAGTGTGTGTGTGCCTGCATGGGTGTATGTATGTGTGACTTGGGGCAGTTATGGTGATTCTAATCACATTAAGCAATGGCAAGAATCTCTTCTAATATTAATACTAAATTTCTTCTAATACAAACCTAACTCTTAAAACCCCTCTGTCACTCAGAATACTAGAAGAACTATCAACATGATTTTCCAAATAATATTTACATCTTTAAGGTGTGCCATTTCAATAAAGGTATTCAACAATTTTAAGACCTAAATGTTTTCCCATGTAATATATTTGAAGAATTGGACACACAATAATGGCAATATTCTTGAAATGCAGCAATATACTAGTTATAGTATATGCTAAACTGATATGGAGCTTGTGTTCTCCTGTATACAGGGTATATGCTAAACTGATATGGGGGCTTCTGTTCTCTTACTGTGAACTCTAATGATTTCATTCAGATTCCTCTCACACATATGATGAAACAATGATTTTTTTAATATAATTTAGCAACATTGATATTAGCCTGAATTATTGCCTCTGATTCCAAAATAATTACTTCATGCCCTGCCTTCTCCCTTATACTGAATTCCACTTTTAAACTTAAATATGTTGAAATTATGAAAGCATATCTCACGACTGCAACTACAAAGTAGTGACACAGAAGTGTCTGTGAAATATGGAGCATCAGTTTAGATTGTCTTGACACTCTTTAGATGAAATTAATTCTTAATTCTAAAGTACAGGAAGTAATTATGGGGAGAAAAAGCATAAATGGGCCGGGCACGGTGGTTCATGTCTGTAATTCCAGCACTTTGGGAGGCCAAGGCGGGTGGATCATGAGGTCAGGAGATCAAGACGATCCTGGCCAACATGGTGAAACCCCGCCTCTACTCAAAATACAAAATTAGCTGGGCATGGTGGCACGTGCCTGTAATCCCAGCTAGTCGGGAGACTGAGGCAGGAGAATGGCGTGAACCCAGGAGGTGGAGGTTGCAGTGAGCAGAGATTGTGCCACTGCACTCCAAGCTTGGCAACAGAGCTAGGCTCTGTCTCAAAAAAAAAAAAAAGCATAAACAAAAGTTAATGAAATAACATAGTAGGTATGCTCAGTATAACTACAAACTAGTTAAAATCTCACATAGAAGGAGCCAATCAAAAACTGTTTAGATGACAGAGTTTCTTGTACTTTACTTATCAGTAGTGTTGCTTGCCCAGGTTATTGGTATTAGAACTTCTGTGGGGTAATGGACAGGAAATGTAAATGAAGACAAAGAATTAAAAAAAAACCTAACGCAAAGTATTTCTGCAAATTCATAAATAAAAGAACGCAGGTAACTGACATATAAAGAAATCTTAAAGATATTAAACATAGGAAAAGGATCTCAAATTCACAAAATGTTCCAAAAATTAAAATAAAAATGAGATATTAAGTATGTTTTGTACCTATATTGTCATCACTTAAAATAAGAATATACTAATATAAATAATTATATTTCATGTAAAAGATATATATACATATATATGAAAAATGTCAAGATATAAGGCAAACTATTTATATTATTTATCCTTAAGATATGGAATTTTAGGAAGCAATAATATAAAATAATACATTTGTCTCTCAATTTCTACTGAATACAATTTTATTTTTGTGACCTTTTAACTTTATATGGTATTTATTCAATTTTATACACAGAGTGATTGTTACCTGGGAATATTTTTTGTTATTTTGAGAAAATACAAGTTGCAAACACTGTAAATATTGAAAATCAATTTGGGAAATATTACAGCGACTTTAAAATAGATTATTAATGTAGGTCTTTTTCTCTTCAGATGTGAGAGATCGGTTCTGTGATGTATTACAAAGGTGTCCACTGCAATGTTATCTATAATCTTAAAATGTAGAAAGAACATATATGATTTCCAGCCATATCTATAATAGGAAATACATATTATAAAACCATCAAGTTAGACTTGCAGAGAAAGGAGCAGAAAGCCAAATATATGAAGTATAAAATCCGATTGATAAATGATTTAGGTTTTATAATTTTATCATGTTTTTCCTATATTGTTTGAAACCTAGCTTACATATCAGGTACCGGTAATATATTTCAATTGTACAGGAAGACAGTAAGACAAAAACAAATTTTTTCTTTGTTTTTCAACTTCCAGACTTTCAACACAAAATATCCTAATGACAACAATTTTTTTCTGAAATAAAAGTAAATGTCAGGTTAATTGTCTCGTTATTTATGTATGTATTGAACATATACAGGAATGAAGTCATACACATTAATTTGCAGTTTATTTACTGGAAATATTTTGTTACCACATATAATTTTGCTTTTGTATTTAAATCTGTATATTATTCCATTGGCTATATTTTATAGTTTATATGACAATTGTTTTATTCATGAATTTTTATAGTCTTCAGATTTTTCTTTTATTACAACTAACCTTTCAATGACTAACCTCACAAATATATTTTAGTGTACTTTTCTGTATAACTAGTCAATTGACAGCCAAGTCATTTCTGGTTTTAAAAATATATACATTTTAAATTTTTTAATATGTTGTCAAATGCTCCAATTTATAATCTCAACCACAGGTATGAAAATGCACCACCTTTAAACCATTAAGAAAAATGAGTGTTATCAAACCTCTTCCAATTTGATAGGTAAAAATATTTAACATGTTTTGAAATTCTCTTTTGCTTAATTTTCAGTGAGATTGAACAACTTTTACTGTATACTCTTAACAGATTTATTTTTCTATGCATAAGTTCATGTAAATTAATTTCACTTGAAAATCAATAATTTTTGTAAAGTTGTTTATTCTTCATTTTGATTTCTATTAAATCTTTGTATGTTATAGTTACATATATTATGTAATTTTTTTCAAAATATACATTTTTTAATTTTTCTAAAGCATGGTAAAATTTATCAGCAAGGATTGCACTGATGCTGGGTCTTTTGTCCTTTATGGCAATAATTTCTTTACATTATAAAAGTATAATTGCATTTTATTGTGTGGTTTTGTTTTTAGATTTAAAACTTTGATTGACTAGCATTTTTTTTACTATAGAATAAGGTAAAATTTCAAATTTGTTGTTACCCAAATAACTTATAAGTTACACTAACATCATTATTATGTTTTCTCTAGTTATGTAAAATGAGATTATTTACTGTAGACAATCCCTAAAGTTTTTAGCATCCAAATTTGAATTCTGATATCTGCTTTGAATATTTTTTCCAGAAGTATTCTGGTTATCTTCATTTGTTTTTTTAAGATGATATTTTTTCAAATTCAAACATTTTGTCAGTAATTTTTTGTGAACAGATTGTTTGATTAAAAATTATCATTTCATTACTAAATTGCCTTTCCAAACATGAACATAATACATATTTCAATGTAATTATCTTTTTTAAACCCAAGAAAAGAATTGTAAACTACTCTTTATATATATCTATCAGCTAACTATTGCTTATTACCTCATTTTTACAGATATTTATCAATGCTATAATAAATGCAATAATTTATTGCCTATTATTCCTAATCAATTGGTGGTCTGTAGGAAACTTACTGGTTTTGACCTGTTATGTACCTAGTAATCTTACTGAGTTGTCTATTTCCTTACAGTAGTTTTTGGATTTTGAATTTTAGCTTTTCTGGATATAGAATATGCCATATACAAAATGGCAATTTTTACTTATTACTAATTTTATAGCCGTTATTTATTTTTATTAATTGCATCAGCCAGGTTTTTTTAAAGGAAAGATAAATCATGTTAATACCTTTCTTGTTTCTGACTATATTGGAAATCTGTTTTTAATGTCACAGAGTTGGCTTTAAATAACATATTGGAGAAGAATTCTAATTCATAAAAAGACACAGAAAATATGAAGTCAAATTGCCTAGTTGTTACTCTTGTTTAATTTTTACTTTGTGTATAATACTGGGAAAATTATTAAAATTCTGTAGTTCAATTGTCTTATCTATAATAATATCTACTTCATAGACTTACTATATTGAATACGATGTAATTACATGTAAAGCAATTAGAATGTCTGTTTTCAGTAAGTGCTTATTAAATGTGTTTGTATATATTTGTCAACATCCACATATGTATATATATTTATGTAAACATACATGTATATATATGTATATATGTTTACATAAATATATATTCTTAAGTGTATATATGAACTTTTTCAATGTAACCATTTTAATTATAGATATACATATAGATATAAATGTAGATGTGGTTTTTTTTTTGGTGAATATGAGAAATGCTTTAAGCTTTAATAAAAAAATACTGAAAGTATTTGTTTTATTTGATTACATATTTTTGTTTAAAAATACACATCTACATATGGCACATGTATACATATGTAGATGTGCATTTTTAAACAAAAATATATAATCAAATAAAACAAATACTTTTTAAATATGTTTAGAGATGATCCTGTGATAGTTTTCTTGACCTATAAATTGGGAGAATTTTCTTAATTACTTATATTGTTTTGAATTATTATTTCCATATCATTTTTTAAAAGTACTATAGAGTTTTATTCACTAAGGTTTAATTTAAAAAGCTATATACTTGTTTATCAATTAGATTTCCTGATTTTATATTTCAATAGACTTTTAGAGAAGTGTATCATAGGTAGAGACAAGGACACAATTTATAATTGCAATAATGGTGATGTAATTACACAGAGAGCAGGCACATGTAGTACCATCCAGATCAAGAATCAGAAAGTAATCAGAACTACAGAACACATTTTCCTTCCTATTAGTATCCCACTCCAATGACCAATATTTCCAGACTTTTGAAAATATAGATTAGTTTTGCCTGCATTTGAAATTTATTCAAATGGAATCACAAAGTGTTACAATTTAAACTGTATTCTAATGATGTTTTGTCATTAATATTAGACTGGCTTTATATAAAGTGCTTTGAGAGTTTGAGGGTATTCTTGAAGTCTGACACACAATCAATTTTCCATTTATAGCCTCTTTTTCCAGTTAGAAGAGTCAGTTTATATCCATTGGTAAAAAATAATTTTCTCATCTTCTTCATACTTGCTTTAGTTCTACTTAATTTGACATAGGTTGACAAATGATAGTTAACAATTCCTGATTCTATTGTGTTTCCATCAATTCCGTTTTAAACCTTTCCTCTGCCATGCATGCGAGTACAAAGGCTGTGCTATTTATTTCATAAATATTTGTATTTCTTTCTCATTGTAGATTGTAAATGTTATCTTGATAAAATTACTTTAGTTACCTCCTTTAAAACCACTTATCTGATTCTGGAGACAATATTGGTGATATTTCTATTAAAAATTTTTTTTTTAGTTATCAAATTATACCTTTAAATCAAACACAGTTTATACAAACCAAAAAAAAATCTATATTTTAATAATCAAAAAACAGTCAAATTGCTTTTTATGTTGGGTGCTCACTGTTTGGGATCTGGGGATGATCTCACCACACCATGTATGTTGTAAATGATTAATTGAAGTCGTTATAATAGCGTCAGGAGGGGCCAGTCCCTGATGAAACCTCACCTTCAAACTAAAGACAGTTTAAAACTGAAAGCCAAGCTACAAGTCTCAGATAAATCCACGGACCAGATTGTGAACCTCCCTTCTTGTTTGGTGCACATTCCTCTAATTGATCCTCACCCTTCACCTATTTTACACATAACTACCCTTCCCTAATTGTTTTTTTAACACTGCTATGCCTATCTTTGAGTGGTGTCTTTGTTTTAGCTTTTTTTTTTTTTTTTTTTTTTTTTTGCATACTTACAATCCAGTCAGCATGTACTCTCCCATTCTGAGCCCCTAAAAGCCCCGGACCCAGTCATCAGTCATACTCAGTGAGACCACCCAACTTGAGGTGGGGGACCACCCCCGCATCCCCTTCTCAGCTGAGAGCTGTTCCGTCACTCAATAAAATTCTTCTCTGCTCTCCACATCCTTCAATTTTTTTTTTTCTTTTTTTTTTTTGAGATGGAGTCTCACTCTGCTGCCCAGGCTGGAGTGCAGTGGTGCGATCTCGGCTCATTGCAAGCTCCGCCTCCTGGGTTCACGCCATTCTCCTGCCTCAGCCTCCTGAGTAGCTGGGACTACAGGCGCCCGCCACCAGGCCTGGCTAATTTTTTGTATTTTTAGTAGAGACGGGGTTTCACCATGTTAGCCAGGATGGTCTCTATCTCCTGACCTCGTGATCCGCCCGCTTCGGCCTCCCAAAGTGCTGGGATCACAGGTGTGAGCCACCGCGCCCAGCCCTCACAGTTCAATTTTTAGCATAACCTCATTCTTCTTGGATGCGGAAGAATTCGGAAACTGCAGAACATGGGTACAAGTTTTAACACAGGTGGGCTCCGGTACACAACAGCCAGTGCGGGACCCAGGCTGGTGCCCAAGCCAGGCGTGGCCCAGCAGGCAGAGTGGACAGGGAGCCTCTTGCGGCAGGCCTGGGGGCCAAGGGAGGCCCAAATAGGGACATCACCAGCTGTGGAGGTCCCTGGCCGGCAAAGTGACCAAGAAAAATCCTGCATCATTTTGATGAACTGAATAACTTGCCAGGAGTCTCCTTTTTTCATAGTTTTGTCGGAGATGATGGCATTTGCATATTTGGGAGGACTTCTGTTTTTACAGAAGTGTACAGGCAGTAATAACATTTTTACAGTACTACCACTCACATTTCATGACGTCTTTGTAGTAATAATTAGAAACTGGTTAGTCTTTGGGTAGACTTTGGATACAAAGATGAACTGTAAAGTAATATTATCAGCTACATGATGCAATCTGTCAACATTATTAAAACACATAAAATGATTTTAAATTCTGAGATCCATAAACAAAATTGCTTATGGAAGAGTTATTTGGGCAGGGTGCAGTGGCTAATACTTGTAATCCCAGCACTTTGGGAGGCCAAGATGGGTGGGCTTGAGTCTAGGAGTTCAAGACCAGCCTGGGCAACATGGCAAAATCCGGTTTCTATGACAAATACAAAAATTAGCCTGGTGTGGTGGTGCAAACCTATAGTCCCAGCTACTTGGGAGGCTGAGGTGGGAGGATCCATTGAGCCCAGAATGTCGAGGTTGCAGTGAGCCATGATTGCCCAACTGCCCTCCAGCCTGGGTGACAAAGCAAGACTCTGTCCCTTAAAAAAATAAAAAGAAAAATAAATAAAAGTTATTTGTATAGTCAAACACTTTGGAGAATTAATCTGCAAAATTATTCTTCCAAAATAAAGATGACTTGTATTATTTTATTACATCAATTAGTATATTTTGGAATAGATATGGCAATATTTTATTAAAAGATACTTCTATAAGCATAAAGTAAGCTTTTAACTTTTATCATATAAAAATATGCTATTTCTTGACCTATTCATAGTTTTTCCTACACTTTCATAAATCTGCTTAAAATAAAAAAGTGTAAACACATTAATGAGCTTGAGAGAATCTGTGTATCAAAATATAGTTATACATTTTTTCAAATGGTATGTTTTAAAATATAATGATACAAATCATCAGCATACTCCTTGGCACCATTGTAATACAATTACAAAATTTATCATTGAAAATATTCTATTTAAGACACAGTACAATATAATGAAATAAACACTATGTTGGCATTTTTTAAAAAGCAGTGTCATTGCTCTAGGTGTGTCATTTATGACTTAGGTAATTGACTCTAATTTAGCTTCCTATTCTGTAAAATGAGAGTAATGATGTTTGGTTAATATCCTCATGAATTTCTTGGGAAAATAAGTAAACAAAACCTGAAAAATTATTTGAAATTATAAAGCACCACTCATAAACAGAATATGAGCTTAATGATAGAACACCAGTGAATTCATTAAATTACTGTGACCTGTATATTTCATTTATATTATAAAAGCAATGTAGGTTTCAACATTCATAAAATTGTTTTTCTGTTGATATTTATTATATATTTTTATTCAATCATATTTCTGTTCAAAATGTAGGAAACAAAAGGGAAATTATGTGAACATAAAATTTCATGACTTATTTTTCCAGATTGTACTCCACTTAAATTGATTTCCTCCATCAAACTAATTTGAAGCATTATTATTATCATCATCATTTAATATATCAGTAAGTTTACTGAACATTATCAAATAAATATTATATTTTATTTTAAATTATGTCAATATTTTTAATAAGGGATATATATAAAATAAATCTCCAGGTTAAATATTAATATTTAACTGTAGATTTCATTTGTATATACATATATGGTTTAAAAAATGCTTGTTACGCTAAAGATTAAAAAATGCATAGCATCCGGATCTCAATCAATATTTCTCTTCAATAGCAAACTTAATCCTAATTCAAAACGCAGTTGTTTAGTACACATTGATAGAAATTGGCTTGACATTCAGATACTTCCCATTAGCCTTAATAGTATCAAATAAAACTGTTATGTCTGTGTACTGTTCTGGGCAAGGTAGAAATGAACCTTTACTCATTCTTCATGTATATGCTCAGTGGTAAAGACTATTTACATTTCAGTCTAGTGACAATCACAGGCTCACAGCTGTAGTTGCAACAGGCAATCTGGAAGAATTTTAATAGATTAGAAAAAAGTAGAAAGTGAGAAGATTGCTGAGTTTCCCCCTGGCACTTTGTGACATCCACATACTAAAAAGGCTGGTTCTTTCATACCATATGGATAAAATTGTTCTGTTACATACATTAGTCAACTGTTATTTTGTATTCTGAGAAACCAACATAATAGTTTTCGGGGACCCTTACAAGAAAGAAAATCTTCACTATGAGCAAAAAGACAACAAACCACGCATTTAACATTTGTCTGTCTAAATACACTTTATAATATGTCAAGGCTATTTCTTTTTAGTAAAATTAACTCACTTTTATTTTGCAAATGTATTGTTTTCTATCCAAGAACAGCCATAGGTTTCAAGCAATTAGTCATGCTGTATTATATTAGATTGAATGTTATTACTATATAAAGAAAGTAGTTAAAATGGTATACAATACTGGAAAATTGGGTAAAAATCATATGTATTTTTAACTGAATCCTAAAATTAAAATTTAAGTAAAATATTACTTTGCATTTAAATCCAGAGCAGCATATTTTTCTAGATTGTCATTCTGGCAAAGCTATGACTATACATTTGTAAAATATTTATTACTCACAAATTTGTTTTTTAAAAGCCTGAAATTTGAAAATTAACACGTCTATTACTTCCTAGGTTTTTATCCTTTGATCATGCTTTCTACTTTATATAAATTTTTTTTAACGCCACTGTGAAATAAGTTTAGTTTAGCTTTATTTTACTTGACCTCAATGAGTTCGTAGGAGAACTAACTTGTAAAATGATAATTACAATCTAATGCTAGTGTGGAAATAAAATGCTTAAGATACAATAGGAGAACAGAAAACATACGCATTCAAACACGGAGGCTGGGTTAGGGAGAATTTCCTGGAGGATTTGCATTTTGTAGGAGTTAATTAGGAGCAAAACAGAGACAGGAGGTGAGGGAAGGTTGTAATTATTGTAAAGAAAGATTTTGGAGGGGCAGCTATTAGGTCATATATGGCCCTCCTAGTCGCTCTCCTCTCTATGTCCTCAATTAATTAGCCAGTGAATGCACAGCAGAAAGCACAGTTTACCCTTTTCCAGGGGTGTAAAATTAGCATTTCAATTCCATTGATAAAGGCTATTATTTGGCTTCCAGAAAATTGTCATGATGTCATCTAGTGCCCCAGAATTCAATGACCATTATCAATAGAGCCTCCCTGTATATCAAATAATGAAATTCCAATTTTAATACCACCTTCATGATAAAAGTCAATAAAGGGACATAAAATTCAGAATATGTTTATCCCAGTTCTTTCAGAAACTAAAATATATTCAGTTCTTTTCTACACACAAATTTAAAGGGATTGCACTCTTCTGCAGTGTGTAGTCCTCTCCTCTTCCGTATACATCTCTCTTTTTCCCTACCAAATTTCCTGTTTGATTAATTTTTGCTAAATATTAAGTTTCTATGTTAATGCACCACCTGCAGAGAAGACATCTGTGACTTTCTAATCTAAATCAGTCCCTATGTGTTATATTCTCAATGATCATTAAACTTCTGATCTGTTCAATGCATTTCTTTTACATTTACCTTACATATGTCCCCATTAAGCTTATTAGATCATAAACTTCATGGAGGCAGCAACCTTGTTCCTTTTATCCACTTCTGTTTCTATGTACATATCTCTTAGGAGAGGCTCAAAACATATTTGTGTACATAATGAATTAATGGGTAAATGAAGAAAAGACAAAAAATACTCTGTATTTTTATTTTTATTATTATTTTTTTTGAGACGGACTCTTGCTCTGTTGCCCAGGCTGGAGTGCAATGGTGCAATCTTGGCTCACTGCATCCTCCACCTCTCGGGTTGCCTCAGCCTCCCAAGTAGCTGGGATTACAGGCACCCACCAGCACTCCTAGCTAATTTTTGTATTTTTAGTAGAGACTGGGTTTTGCCATGAGGCTGGTCTGAAACTCCTGACCTCAGGTGATCCTCCCGCCTTGGCCCCCCAAAGTGCTGGGATTACAGGCGTGAACCACTACACCTGACCAATACTGTCTATTTTAACACTACGATTCTACAAGTTAAAAATATTTTCTTTTTGTCAGCATCATCATTTTATACAGACTTGCATAGAACTTAAAGAAAGTAGTTTAAAGTTTCATGTTAAGCCCACTGGCTCCATCTTATACTTAATGCTATTGATTTTCAACCACTGTCAGACTTTATACTATTTGGCACTGAGTTTAACCTGAGTAGAGCCTAATGTATTGGTTCTAGCGTCAAACTACCTTCATTTCAATTTTTGGTTCAGCCTTTTTGCTCTGCAACCTTGGGCAAGTTGCATAACATCTCTAAGTTGCAGTTTTCTTATCTATAAAATTACTAATATAAGCCTACTGTATTAGAACCCACAGAATGGATATATACAGTGCAAGATTTATTATAGGAAATAGGTTCATGGGATTATGGAGATTGACAAATTCAGAATTTGCACTGTGACCTGGCAGGCTGAAGACCAAGGAGACCCTATGTTCCAGTTCAAGTCAAAAGGCAGTCTACTGTAGAACTAGGAAGAGCTGATGTTGCAGATGAAGTCTGAAAACAGTCTGCTGGAGAATTTTCTCTTGCTCTAAGGGTGGCCAATCATTTCATTATAATCAGCTCAACTGATTGAATGAAGACCACCCACATTATGAAAGATAATCTGCTTTACTCAAGGTTCACTGATTTAAATATTAATCTCATCCAAAATACTCTCACAGAAACATCCAAAATAATGTTTGATGAAATATCTGGGCACCCCATGGCACAGACAAGTTGACAGATAAAATTTGCCATCACATCTACCAAAAAGGGCCTTTGAAGGACACCAAAAAATCATCTATAATAAAGTGTCTGAGACATATTGAATTCTCAAAAGATGTTAGTTATCATGATTTTTTTCTTGAGTTAGTAATGATCATCAGTGCTTTTGTCTATTTTGTTCACAGCTTATCATGGAAACTAAACATGTGTCTTGTAAAGCAATGCAAATAGTTATTAATTTTAAAGTGATATAGATAACAAAACTTATCAATATCTTTAAAACTGTTAATTCCATTTGGTTCTTTCAGCTCTTATGCTGTCTCCCACAAACTGTAGGCTCTCAATAATGAATATTTGTTATGTTTCCAAATATTAAGTTTTACAGTTTTTACTTAGGTACTCTTACTTACGATTTAGAGTCCAGCTCAAATGTTGTCATATTTTAAGTCTTTTATAATATTTATTAATGCTCTCAACTGTGCCCACAAATCACAATACCATGCTTCTAATTTTACCATAGCATATTCATCAATCAATTCATCTTCAGTGTTCAGAATTAGATTCAAAAAAGCTATTATTCTAAAAAAGTTAAACTCATAGAAGTACAGAGTAGAATAATGGTTACCAGGGGATGGGCTGATGGATGTTAGAAATGTTGGCAAAAGGACACAAAATTTTAAATAAAAGAAATAAGTTCAAGAGACCTATAGCACAACATGAAGACTATAGTTAACAACAATGTATTTTATTCTTGAAAATTGCCAACAGAGTTGATTTTAAGCATTCTCACCACAAAAAAGTGAGGTAATGCATACGTTAATTAGCTTGATTTAGCCATTCCACAGTGTATGTATATTTTAAGACAGCATATTGTGCACAATACATGTGTAGAATTTTATTTGTCAATTAAAATTAAAGCAAATGCACCATTTTCAAAAGTTATGATACTGAGCATTTCTTTTCATTCACTGAGAAGTAAAATCAAGATTAGGTACTATTCAAAAAAGTGATCCTAAGATGACATTTTGGCTACATAGCAGCGCTAGAAATTTGCCTTGGCATGGCTATCCTTCAACCCTGAGAGATCCCTGGAGGCAGGAAATAAGCATATGAAATAGTGTAACATTTTATTATAAACTTGGATGTTGTTCATCTCAAAAAAAATTCACTAGAATGTGGGGTTAGACCATGAGGGTACTTATCTGTCCAAATTGGAAACAGTCAACCGTAGGACCAAAGCAAGACCCGCCATTCACCAGAATGTTAGTCTGTATCACTAGAATTTTCCACTCTAATAAGAAAAACGTTTTTTTTGTGGAAAAACATAGAGACTCCACTAATATTAGCCAAATACTCTAATTTGCAAATAATAATTTAATTCCCTAGACTACCAATGTTTAGATATGTAAGACGGTTTTGCCCTCTCTGCCCTCCCAGGTTTTCCTTACAGCATGTGTTATAGGGCTGGGTTCATGATCAGAGGTGAAAAAGTGTAGACCTTAAAGCCAGGAGGTTGTTCTCACTTCCGAGTTCTGAACTAGCAGAGAAATATAAAAGAAAGTAACTCAGGGTACAAAGTATCAATCTGAAAAAGTTGGATTTTGAACTGCTTTGGAAATGGTGTCAAACTGAACTTCTTTCTCTCCTGGGTCTGGGGCTGTACAATTGGGAGATTTCAGCACACAAGGCAGACCCTGACCTCGTCATCCATGCTGGGATCACACATTGCCTAACACCATCAATGCAGACATCTCCAGAAAAGCCCCATGTAGTTGGTAACATGTAACCGAAGAATCTTGACCAACAGAGGGCACCAGAATAGGGCATGTCTCTACCTTTAATAGGGTGTCCAAAGTGGATGAAAGTTTACTTTTTATAAATTGAAGAAAGACATATGAATAGAGACAGAGTGGAAAGTTACCCCTCATCTTTCCTTTAGTAGATGATGTCTATATGGTAAGTATATACAAATTAAAAATAGAATAAATTTGATAATATTTTACAAAATATGTAATCTTTTATCAAAAAGCTAATTAAGATGATTCCCAACTAGAACATATTCAACAGAAAACTATGTGTGAATAAGCAATTGTATTAGAAGTGCCTTTTAAAAAGCTTTGAACAAGCTTAGATCCAGATAATTGAAATCATTTTGGCTTATAGAAATATAATTTCAAATACTTAAAAGCAATATATGCTCTGTATCTGGCTAAAGCAGAGTTGACCAGTCACACTGTGTCATGGTTTCCATGAAATTAAATGTTATCATTCAAGTCACATTGTATTAAAATATGACCTATCAGTCTAACAATTTAAACTCAAGTTCTTTGAAGGGTAATTTTCAAGTTGATTAAAATACCCATCCTTGTGAAAAGATATTAAATGGACATCAAATATCTATACACTCATGTTTGGCCTTCTTATGTATCTCACATTTATTTTCAATTGGAATACCAAGTTGGAATACAAAATGCTTTATCCTTGCTGATATACTTGAGGAAATATTTCAGTTGACATTATTTATATATCAACTAAATTTTATGAGCATTTTTCACATACCTATGATTGGCATAAAAGTATCATCCCAGTGTTGAGCAAATATTACATTATCCAGACATTTTTGTTGTTACACAGCCAAAGTTCTCTAAATTATTGACACATAAATAAATAGACCTTGATGTGTTAAAGCAAAAGCCCAAATGCTAAGAATTGAACACCTGGAAGATGGAAAGGTCTTTGAGAATACGTATGAGCATTCAGAGCAGACTTTGCTCTGAATCACCAGAAGAGACTCTGGACATAGGGTTGTAGGTAAAAGAGAACTATGCTGAAAATCGCCATTGTCTGGATAAGGAATTCTGGTAAATATCATTAAAGAGTTCAATCCCGAAGGACAGTTAAAAACTCAGCAATTATTTTAAAGCATAGATTTAGTGATAATTAAAGGGTAATGCTAATATTTTGGAATTTTAGAGTTGGAAGGGAGATGAAAAAAATACCTCCTTTTCCCTTACATAGAAAAAAAGCTTTGTGAGAAAAGAGAAAAAATTGAAACGCTCCACATTCTTCCCTCATTCCCTCAGTTATTCCGAAAATAAAGAACTGACTTTCTCTCACGGTCTTTGGCGCCTGGCTGCTGTGGCTGTGCAGCTTCAGGTCAAGGACAGGCCTGGAGTCAGGGTCAGAATAGAAAAAGGAAAACAAAAAATGAGGAACTTCTAACATACTTTACAAAGCAACACCCCTTTTCCTGATTCTTCTATGCGGAAAAGGTTTTTCTTCTCTGAGTCTCAGGTGTCTGTATCACCACAGGCTGCATTGCTGAGGCAGTTCAGTTCTATGACTGGGGCTGACCTCAGGACAAGATGGGGAGAGGAAAAAAAAAGAGAGGAAAAAAAGAAAGTTTTCCTCTATCAGCTCCAGATGACAGGAAGGGGAAACAGGGACCTGCTACCAGGATAATCATTTTTCTAGTTTTGACCTACCTCTTCCATCCATATACTAGCGTTTGCTTTCCAGATTTTCAGCTAGCTGTTTTTGATATTTTGTACACATATTTTATTTTTACATTTTATGGATGCATAATAGTTGTGCATATTTATCGGGTGCATGTGATATTTTAATACAAGCATACAATGTGTAATAATCATGTTAGGGTAATTGGGATATAATCACTTCAAGCACTTATCATTTCTTTGTGTTGGGAATATTTCAATTCCACTCTTCTGGCTATTTTGAAATAGACAATGAATTAATTATTGTTAACTATAGTTGCCTCATTGTGCCACCCCAAACTAGATCTTATTCCCTCTAACTGCATTTTTCTGTACCCATTAACCACCTCCTTTTAATTCCCCTCTCCTCACTACCTTTCGTGGCCTCTGGCAACTGTCATTCTACTCTCTATCTCCATGAGATCAACTTTTTTATCTCCCACATATGAATTAGAACAGGTGATGTTTGTCTTTCTGTGCCAGGCTTATTTCAATTGACAAAATGTCCTCCAGTTCCATCCACATTGTTGCAAATGACAGGATTTTATTCTTTTTTATGGCAGAATAATATTCCCTTGTGCAAATATACCACATTTTCTTTATCCATTCATTCATCAGTGGATACTTACGTTGATTCAATATCTTTGCTATCATGAATAGTCCTGCAATAAACATGGAAATGCAGATATCTCTACGATATACTGATTTCCTTTCTTTTGGAGCTATATCCCATAGTGGGGTTGCAGGATCATACAGTAGTTCTGGTTTTTAGAGTTCTAATCAATGAGAAGTACAGGTCACAGTGGAATTACTCAACTTTACCAGTAGACTCTAAAGGTCCAATATTCATTAATGAAACAAGTTATTTAAAAGGATAAAGAATAAATCTATAATCAGAGCATATTGACAAATACAGGAGGTATAATTCTAAAAATTTTAGTCAATATATAGATGTCATTAAAAGATTTAATGTTACTTTTTTCAGCATTTTCCTTTAGATAAGAAAAGTATGAATGAAACTTTGATGCTGCATCAAAATTGGTTCATTCAGAAATTACTGAGTTTCTTTAGATGTTTCCTTAATTATGTGTGATTAAAGACGGAAATATTCTAAGCTCAAGGAACATAGCCAACATAACTAGGAGCTTAATATAGAATATCTTAAAGTCCTGATGGGCATAATATCCTGGCTTTTCGAATGGCTATAGCAGCCAACAAATGTGGGTAGAAATGCTGAAAAAGAAAGAAAATATAATGGCATGAAGAACCTGGTATGAATTTAAAAGGAATCAGAGTGTTTCAGGAAAATTTAGTCAATTTCAATACGCAACACAATTTGCTCTAGTCAAATTACTACAATTCAAGTGTAAAGAATATTACAAACATCCAGGTGAAAACACAGTTTTTTTTTTGTTTTTTTAGTATGCAAACAAACAAAACCAGGCTGAATCAAAATAAGATTTGTGGAATAAATATTTAAACGAAGTATTCTTTACCTGCCAAAGTCACCATTTATACTTGAAGGCAACAGAAGAAAATATTAAAAATTTAAAGACACCTGTATATTCTCTAGCAAATATTGATTCGAAGTTGCATGACAGCCAGATGTCATGGTCTAAAATGCCTAGCAGTGAATAACTAAGCCATTAAAAAGAAACTTGAAGTAGCAGTTATAATGAGGTCTACACCGTGGTGATGTTATTATTGTTTGATATTTTTTCGTCTCCCTTTTATCTGGGCACACTCAAGGATTATCATGCCAATCCCTTGAAGTTAGACATGACCATGTGCATTGTTTTGATCAATGAAATATGAACAGAAGAATTAATGATCTGGCATATAGTTCTTCAACCTCCCTTCCTCTCCTACATCAAAACATGAATACATTTTAAGATAATGGCATGTTAAGATAGTGGAACTATGGTCAAATTAGATCATCTCCAAGTGAACACAATAAAACCAATCTGTCATGGTCGTGCTAAATGATGAAGAAATAAGTCTTGTTATTAGTAACTGAGAGTTAGAGTTGCCTATTACTTCAGAATAGCCTAGTAAATACCGACTGAGGAGCACAATACAGATGTCTAAATTCTAAGGAAAAATAAACTTAGTAAATAAAATATTTAATTTCTCACTATATCAGGCAGAATATAAATGCTAAACCTACCAACAGAAAATTAAGATAAAGAAAGACTTGTTAAGTGTTTTGGTTGCTAACTCTGTTGCAGACATTATGATTTATTAGGATTGAATATATAGTGTTTTATTTTTGAAATTTTGATGTATTCAAAAATTGTGGCTCAAATTAAAAATACATCTCTATTATATTTTTAAATTATGAAATCCCAAAGGGGGTAAATAAAACAACACATCAAATATATATAGTTATTGATGTATGTAGTCAAATATATACAATAATAAATGTATTTGCATAACTTTTGCAACTGAAATTCAAAAAAACATTCAAAATGGCTGATTAAAGAAAGTGAGTAGGATAATTGTAAATTAGATTAATCTGTCTATTTAAAGAAATACAGGCCCATATAGGATCCAGGGTCTTTTACCTTAAAATTATGATCTCTGTGCTTGTGTTTCAGAATGGGCATGCTCTTTCATTGGTCTATTCTCTTTCCTTACCTTAGTAGCAGTGAGAGGTGACAGCGTGCTGGCAGTCCTCACAGCCCTCGCTTGCTCTTGGCGCCTCCTCTGCCTGGGCTCCCACTTTGGTGGCACTTGAGGAGCCCTTCAGCCCACCACTGCACTGTGGGAGCCTCTTTCTGGGCTGGCCAAGACCGGAGCCGGCTCCCTCAGCTTGCAGGGAGGTGTGGAGGGAAAGGTGCCAGCTGTAACCCAGGCTGAGCGCCGCGCTTGCGGGCCAGCTGGAGTTCTGGGTGGGCGTGGGCTTGGCAGGCCCCACACTCGGAGCAGCGGCCGGCCCTGCCAGCCCCGGGCAATGAGGGGTTTAGCACCCAGGCCAGTGGCTGCGGAGGGTGTACTGGGTCCCCCAGCAGTGTCAGCCCACCCGCGCTGCACTCGATTTCTCGCCGGGCCTTAGCTGCCTTCCCACCAGGCAGGGCTCGGGACCTGCAGCCCAGCATGCCTGAGCCTCCCAACTGCTCCGTGGGCTGCTGTGCGGCCCGAGCCTCCAGATGAGCGTGGCCCCCTGCTCCACGGCGCCCAGTCCCATCGACTACCCAAGGGCTGAGGAGTGCAGGTGCACGGCGTGGGACTGGCAGGCAGCTCCACCTGCAGCCCCGGTGCTGGGTCCACTGGGTGAAGCCAGCTGGGCTCCTGAGTTTGGTGGGGACGTGGAGAACCTTTATGTCTAGCTCAGGGATTGTAAATACACCAATCAGCACTCTGTATCTAGCTCCAGGTTTGTAAACACACCAGTCAGCACCCTGTGTCTAGCTCAGGGTTTGTGACACTCTGTATCTAGCTACTCTGGTGGGGTCTTGGAGAACCTTTATGTCTAGCTCAAGGATTGTAAACACACCAATCAGCGCCCTGTCAAAACAGACCACTGGGCTCTACCAATCAGTAGGATGTGGGTGGGGCCAGATAAGAGAATAAAAGCAGGCTGCCCTAGCCAGCAGTGGCAACCTGCTAGGGTCCCCTTCCACGGTGTGGAAGCTTTGTTCTTTCGCTCTTTGCAATAAATCTTGCTACTCCTCACTCTTTGGGTCCACACTGCTTTTATGAGCTGTAACACTCACTGCAAAGGTCTGCAGCTTCACTCCCGAAGCCAGCGAGACCACGAGCCCACCGAGAGGAACGAACAACTCCAGACGCACCACCTTAAGAGCTGTAACACTCACCGCAAAGGTCCGCGGCTTCATTCTTGAAGTCAGTGAGACCAAGAACCCAGCAATTCTGGACACAGCAGCATCTCAAAATGCCTAAGGAAGAATTCTCATAAGCAGATTTTCAAAAAGCCGTATGCGCTTATTTTCAATAGCTAATTGCACTGGGCTGTTGCCAGTAAGACAACTGATCCTTCACGTAGTTTTCCTGTCCATAGAGTTTGAGATACTGCTTCATTATCCTCCCCTTTCTTTATTAGACTCAGTAGTTCGGAGATTTTCTAAGAGGGCTTGAGTTCAGCCATGCTGATGCTTCAGTGAAGCGTGCCTCTCAATTTTATCTCTGCATACACCTGCTATAAATAGGATAGAACCATGCTTCCTCAGTCCAAATCTTCCATGTCCAGTGACTTGAGTTCCAAAATCTCTAACGTATGAATACCAATACTGTATTATTAACCCAAAATAATTATCTGTAAAGTTCATCAACTCTGTTTCTAGAATGCATAAATATATGTTCCAAAGGTTCTCAAATTTTAAAGCATGTAACATATCACCTTGAAATTTTATTAAATGAAGAATATAATTCAGTAGGTATGAGATAAGTCCCAAGATTTATTCATTTTGAGGAGAGGTTGTACTAAAAATATTCAATAACTTAATTTGTATTTATTTTGGGAGCCACACACCCTCAAAAGCCAAAAGTTTTAGGGATTAATCAGGAGTTTCCTCTTTGCTGTAATATATCCATATATGCGTCCTGCTAACAAAAATTCATATTCATTCAACAAATTTTTATTGTAACCAAGCTCTGTTCCTGTGCCAGTCACTTTTCTAGGTGCTGGATATCTATCATTCACAATACAGAATATATTCCAAATGTGCATGTGCATGTGTGTGTCAAATCAAATGCAAGAGTTTCATGCTTAGGAAATTCACTATTTCTGGTAGGTCATAACTTAGAATATCATATAAAACTCTTTCCTACTATCAGAAAATTCCTAGGCATCAACTCTAGTCTTGGAGCATAGTATTGTAACTGTGCTCCCAGCACTGTCAGAACATTGGGTATTGTATCCCTCCATCTCTAATAAGATATCAAGCCAAGTGTGGTGGTTCATGTTTGTAGTCCTAGCACTTAGGGAGACCAAAGAGGGTGGATCACTTGAGGTCAAGAGTTCAAGACCAGCCTGGCCAACATGGTAAAACCCCGTCTCTACTAAAAATACAAAAATTAGCCGACTGTGGTGGTGTGCACCTGTAATCCCAGCTACTCAAGAGGCTGAGGCAGGAGAATCACTTGAACCTGGGGGGCGGAGTTTGCAGTGAGCTTAGATGGTGCCACTGCACTCCAGCCTGGGCAAAAGAGCGAAACTCCGTCTCAAAAAAAAAAAAAAGATATCAGACAGGCACATGTACACACAGACACACACACACACACACACACGAGATAGGATAAATTTATATATACACATATAGGTATTTTTAATTTTTCAAACACGTACACTCACTTTCCTTGTTATACACTATAATTTCTTACTTTATTTGCCTTCTTATTCTTCTTATAAATTAATTTACTTCAGTTTGATTGCCATTTTTCTGCAAAAACCAATATTCATTGAGCACCATTTTCAGGCCTTTCTATTTTAGTTACATAATCTGTTAACATTGTACTTACAAAATATTAAGATTAAATTCTGTAAACTACAATTTTTGTAATCCACTCCCTTTTCAAAATACCTTTCCCTTTGCTCATGAACCAAGTCCTCCACCACCATTCTTATAATCTGTGTGTCATTTCCTTGACCTTATCCCAAGTTAATCCATAACACTTGCCTGAAATGCCTACTAATGAATTTAATGAATTTATAATACATCTATGGCAATTTTTCTTTTCTTTCTTATTTTTGAGACAGGGCCTCGCTCTGTTGCCCAGGCTAGAGTGCAGTGGCACAATCTCAGCTAACTGCAACCTCCACCTCTTGGGCTCAAGCCATCCTCCCACCTCAGCCCCCTGAGTAGCTGAGACTACAGGCATGCACCACTATGCCCTGCTAATTTTTGTATTTTTTGTAGAGACAGGGTTCTGCTATGTCACGCAGGCTGATCTCAAACTTCTGGACTCATGCAATCTGCCTGCCTTGGCCTCCCAAAGTGCTGGGATTACAAGCACAAGCCACCACGCCCAGCCCTATAATTTTTCTAATGCACAATTCCTACTATTACAACCTGACTGCTTAAATAATACCACTGAATATTGTCTAAAATCACATTGGATTTCCAATTCGTAACTTGCTTTATTATTTCTTTATTAATTGACATCCTCTTTCCTTATCCAACTTCCCTATGAACTCAGATTTTATAATGCTTCATTCCACTCTACTCAAAGAAAAAAATTTCAACCCCATTGTTCTTTGCCTATATTGCATGATATAACATTTTTCATTCTTTCAAACTCTTTTTGCCTTTAAATCTAAAGTGTGTCTCTTTGTATATAAATGGATTATTCTTTTTAGCTATTCTGTCAATCTCTGCCTTTTGATCAGTATGTTTAAATAAATTTTATTTAATGTAATTATTGATATGGTAAGATTAACGTCTTACATTTTGTTACTGTTTCCTATATGTCTTGTCTTCTTCTGTTCCTCTGTTCCTCTGTTGCTGCCTTCTCTTTTGTTAGATATTTTCTATTGTATCCTTGTAATTCCTTTGTTTTTTCTTTTACTTTATTGTTATTTTTTCAGTGATTGCCCTAAAGATTACAGCTAATCTTTTAAAAATAAAAGACAAGTTTAGATTAATATCAACTTAACTTCAATAGTTTATGAAAAATTCCTTCTGTATATTTCATTTCCTCCTTACTCCTTTATGCTATTATTGTGTGCAAACTCCAAACTCCATCTTTTTATGTTATATGCCCCTCAACACAGCTTTATAATTATTCTTTTATTTTGCTGTCTTTTAAATAAGATAAAAAAGAGTAAAAAGCACGCTTATATTACTCTTTAAAATTGTGTATGTAGATACTTTATGAGTTTTTAAAAAATTTGTAACATCAATTCAATTTATTCTCTAAGGTCCTTTTATTTAAAGCTAAAAATTGCAGTATTTATTGTATGGCAGATGTGCTAATGATGATTCTCTCAGTTTTTGTTTATCTAGCGATGTCTTAATTTCTTACCTTTTGAATGACATTTTCGCTGGAAATAGAATTCTGGTTGCCAGTTTTTACTTTTAGCATTTTGAGTATGCTGTCCCACAGCCTTCTGGCCTCCATGGTAGTAGATGAGAAATCACATGTTGACCTCATTGTGGATTCCTTGTACTTGATGCGTTGTTCTTCTCTTGCTTCTTTCAATATTTTCTGTTTGTCTTTGGTGTCCAACAGTTTGCTTATGAAATGTTTAGGTATGAATCCTTTGAAGTTTATGCTACTTGGATTCATTGAACTTCTCAGATGTATAATTGGTCTTTTTTTCACATTTTGGAATTCTTTAACCATTGTTTATTCGAATACTCTTTCTGTCCCTTACTTTCTCTCCTCTTCTCTGTGACTCCCATTATGTATATGTTGGTAGATTTGAAGGTGTCCAGAGGTCCTTGAGGTTCTATTATGTTTCCTTCTTTTTTTCTTCTTTATCCCTAATTTTATTGCTTTGTTTTTGGCAGTTCAATTCTGTTATTCAGTCTGTCAAATACATTTCTTAGTTTAATTTTTACATTTTTTAACTCCTGAATTTTTATTTGTTTTGTAATTTTTGTATCATTGATATTCTAGCTTTGGAGAGACATGGTTCTCATACTTTGCTTTAATTTTTTAGACGCTAGTTGTTTGAATATGTTTAAAATAGCTAATTTGAAGCATTGTCTACTACGTCTAACATCTGGGCTCCCTCATAATTTCTACTGATGTTTCTTTTCCTGCATAGGCCCATACTTTTTTTAATGTCTTGATTTTTTTCCTTAAGTGCTGGATATTTTAATAATACAACATGGCAACAATGGAAAACAGATTCTACCTATCTCCTCAGGTTTATTCTTGGTGTTTTTTCCCAGATTATATCCTTGAGAAACTTATGATTTTTTGACATATTTACACATTTAATGTGTACAATGAAATGAACTTGGAGTTATATATGTATAGCCGTGAAACAATCAGAACATCAAAGCTATAAGTATATTTATCACGTCTTCAAGTTTCTCACCACCCTTTTATCATTATCATCATCATTTTTCTCCATGTGTTGTTAGAACACTTAAAATCTACCCTCCTAGCAAATTTTAGGTATACAGTGCAGTATTGTTATCTATAGGCCCCATGATGTATAGTAGACCTCCAGCACTTATTTATCTTGCATAACTCAAACTATCCATCCTTTGGCCATCACCTCCCCATTTCTCCCTAGTCCTTGGCAATCAGCATTCTATTATCTGCTTCTGTAAATTTTACTATTTTAGATTCCACGTGTGTGAGAGATTGAACAATATTTATCTTTCACTGCTGGCTTATTTTATTTAGCATAAATTCCTCCAGGTGAATCCATCTTGTTGCAAATAGCAGGATTTCCTTTTTTAAGCCTGAATAGTATTCCATTATATATATTCACATTTTCTTGATCTATTCATCTATTAATGGATATTTGGGTTGATTCTGTATCTTGATTATTGTGAATGATCCTGCAGTGAATATGGGAATGCTGGTATCTCTTTGAGATCCTGATTTAACTTCATTTGGATACCCAGAAGTAGGATTGCTAGATCACACAGTAGTACCATATATAACTTTTTGAGGAAACTCCATACCATTTTCGATAATGGCTATACAAATTAACATTTCCACCAACAATGTATAAGGACACCTTTTTCTCCACATTCTTGCCAACACTTGATATTTATTTTTTATTAATAGTTATTCTAACAGACGTAAAGTTATATCTTATTTTAGTTTTGATCTGCATTTCCTTGATGATTAATGGTATTCAGCACCTTTCCATATACATGTTGGCATACAATTACAAAGGATCATAAGAAACTACTATGAACAATTACATGCCAATCAATCTGATAACCTAGAATAAATGGATAAATTTTTAGAAACATGTAACCTACTAACACTGAATCATTAAAAAATACAAAATCTGAACAGACCAAGAACAAGTAAGGAGACTTAATCAATAATCAACAATCTCCCACAAAGAAATGCCCAGGATCTGATGGTTTCACTGGTGAATTCTACCAAACAAAGAAGAATGAATACCAATCCTTTTCGAATTCTTTCAAAAAATTAAAGAGAAGCAACACTTCCAAATTCATTCTGTAAGGCTATCATACCCTATAATTACCCAAAGCCAGAGAAGGACACTATAAGAAAAGATAATTATAGACCAATATCCTTGATAACCATAGATGCAAAAATCCTCATCAAAGTACTAACAAGCCAAATTCAACAGTGCATTAAAATGATCATACATTGGGATCAAGTGGGATTTAACCCTGGGATTCTAGAATGGTTCAACAAATGCAAATCAATAAATGTGACAAACAATATTAACAGAATGAAATATAAATACCGTATGATTCTTCCAATAGGTTCAGAAAGACAGACGTGCTGGTGTGTGCCTGCAATCCCAACCTGGGAGGCTGAGGTGGGGGGATCACTTGAGGCCAGGTATTTGAGATCAGCTTGGGGAACATCGCAACTTGTCTCCTTAAAACAAAAAATGCAGAAAAAGCATTTGATAAGATTCAATGTAATTTCATGTTAAAAAAAAAAAACTTTCAACAAATTAGGTATAGAAGGAACGTACCTCAATATAATAAAGGCCATATAAGACAAGCCTGCGGCTAACATCAGACTCAGCAGTGAAAAGTTGTTGCTGTATTTTTGTTGGTTTTCTTGTTTGTTTAGGACTTTTTAAAACAGTTTTGTAAAATACTTTCTTTGCCATGTGTGGTTAATGAAGCCCCTCCACATGGTAGTTTAGTTGTCAGCTAACCACTGGACAAAGATTTTCTTAAATGTCTGGAATCAGTAAGTCCCCCAGTCTTTGGCAAGTGAGTCTGTGTTTGGGGGCATTCATTCAGAGATCTGGAAGGCTGTTTATAGCTATGCCTTAGCCTTCGCTTCTTGCCTGCACAGAATCACTAGGAGAAACAAAATTGAGTGCCTAGAGCCATCTCAAATTATTCCTTGTCATGCTCTTAGCCCTGGACGTGCACACAACCCTACATCTTCCTATAACCATCTATAGTCCCTGAAACATGTCAGAACGTTTCAAAGTCTCCTATGCTCATTTAATTTTCAAGCTTTTCCTTTTAAGGTTTTTGATCATTTTGTTACTTGTTGCAACAACTGTTATTGTCACCTAAAGTAGCCACAACGTTAAACAATTTCCACTGGTTGTTTTTGATAGTGATGGTGGAATGTACAATTAGAGGAGCTCAGAACTCCAGCCTCTTTCTTCCCTCCCCAATGCCTTCAGAGTTGAAGGATTTCAAGGCTACTATGGAGGTAGGTGCGGGCTAATGGAAATTGTACAGATGAAAACAACACAAAGCTCACTGTTCTTCCCAACATTTATCTCTTTTTCTGAAATAAACATCCCTCAGATAGTTGCAATTCTTCCATTCATTTCCAGAATTTTGACTTTTCTTTTTTCTTTGCCAGTGTTGTTCTCACTGCTTTTATGGAAAACAAGATTTTCAGAGGTCCTTTCTTGGCTACTTCTAACATTGCTTTTCATTTTCTATTTCTGATCAAACATGTAATGTTTATATTTACTGTAATGTTTTATTTCTTGTCTTTTAAAGACCATAGCCATATTACTATATTCCTTGAGCAAAATTTATGTCTAGTCTAAACATACTTCATTTTAAAGGTTTTTATGTTCCTCTTAATATGATATAATCCTGTTATAGATTACCACAGAATCTTGTTTTAAATTAAAATTATAACTTTCAAAATGTTTAAGTTAAATATCTGTCATCTTTAAAAGGTTGTAAGGTCTGAGAAGGCATGAATCAATTCTGGCTTGTTTTATGGATTATTCCTAGGAACTAGTACAATCTTGAGTGACTATCATCCATTAAAATAATTGTAAATATAATAATATTTACTTAAAAAGATACATATAGAGAGAGTCAGGTTTTTACACCCAATCATTTATTGGTTGCATGGTTAAAATTGTCATTTTGTGATTTTTAATTGATAATTTTTGGGGGAGAAGCATAGTATTTGTAGGGACTTCATTCGTATTCTTCATACAAACACTAATGAGAAGAATCACTACACATTAGTTTATTACGCAGACACACAAGGTCAAAAGGATGATTAACTAGAAGTTATGCCTTTCTAATTCTGAGAATATCATGTGTTTCTCCTGAAAATTCTGAAAAGGGAGATGTCATTATCACATTTTTCCTTTCCACATCCTAACATTTACCAGTAGAAAATCAAGACAGAATTCTTAATGGGATCAATAATGTCTCAGAATATATATTTTCTGGAACGGTTTTTAGCAAGCAAAGAGTACATTCTTTAGAAAGGAACACATTCTTTATGAGGGAACAAAATTAGCAATGAGTATGTAATGTTGCATTTAGGTCATATTGCTACAGTAAGATAATAGAAGGTAATGAAGATCTTTGCTGCTTAGTGTTAAGTGATTTTATTACCAAGTCAATTTTAGCAAGGCTTTATAATAGAATTTTGCTTCTTTATTTCAGGTAGGCAGTTTTTGGGCACTCATTCAAAGAGTCACAGTCAGCTTCTCATTAATGCTATATTATACATGTGGATCATGGGCAAATTATAATTTATAATAAATTAAAAGGGCTTTTATAATTGGAGATGATAATTGCTGTTTCTTTGATTTCTGACTGAAGTTTCTTAATTGAGCAAACATATTATGCTGCCCTAAAATCAAGAGGTTGGTTACCCTGGACTAAATAATTCTATTACTACACATTATGAGAGAGACTCTTCTCCTTTTGTTCATAATAGGATATGATTTGAAGAAGCATTAAAATGAATCACTAAAAATATTAGGAAGAAATTATGCCCCAAACCGTGAAGGATCTAATTTTCTTTCACTTTCTAGTTGCCACAGGTACTCATCAGGAGCGATTTGTCAGGTTCTTTCAAATTAAAATAATTTACTAAAGTTGATTGCATACTGAAGAAGTCATAAAACAAATGGGTTTACAGGTAAAAAGAAAATGTTGATCTAATCTAATTTGGGGTCAAAAATATTATACCTCATGCCTCTAATCCCAGCACTTTGGGAGGCTGAGGCAGTCAGATCATGAGGTCAGGAGATCAAGACCGTCCTTGCTAACACGGTGAAACCCCATCTCTACTAAAAATACAAAAAATTAGCCGGGCATGGTGGCGGGTGCCTGTAGTCCCAGCTACTTGGGAGGCTGAGGCAGGAGAATGGCAAGAACCCGGGAGGCGGAGCTTGCAGTGAGCCCAGATAGGGCCACTGCATTACAGCCTGGGCGACAGAGCAAGACTCCTTCTCAAAAAAAATATATATATATATACACACACACACACACACATACGTGTGTGTATATACATATATATATATATATATATGTTATACCACAATAAGACCAAAGATATAAAACATAATCATAATATTGGAAGAATGGATCTAGTAGATAACTATTTAGTATTCATGTGACACTTTACGTAAGCCAGTCAAACAATGTCAGAATGCCTGTGTTAGTAGCCATAATTAACAAAGAGGATTATTCATAAAAATACTTAAATCTGAAGGAAGGCAGCCCAGATTAGGAATAAGGCTTTCTTGCTTATTCTCTGTTATATTAACGAGGACTCCAGCACCTTCACCTGCATTTCAGTTAATTCACCCACAGTTACAGCCTTATCTTACACCTCACTCTTTTAGAATGATACAAGAGTATAGGGTGTTAGAGGACATTTATTCCAGTTATTTTTCTATAGTTAAGCAGAGGACAAGTAATTCATATGAAGTCAAAAACTAATTATTAAAAAATTAACAAGACTAAAACTTCATTTTCTTTACTTCATATCAGGTGTGTTTTCACCACATCCAAATGTCTTTTATCTCAACGGTCTTGAATTGTTCCTACACCTTATTTTAGTTCAGGAACTAAAATTTAGTTAGGTTTAATCTCACATTAAAATAAGACACTATAAGTTCCAGAAAAAGACACTATTTTAGTGTCTTGAATCATTCCTTTATTTCTGGAACATATAAGTGTGGATACACACACACACACATAAAATTCTTATATATTTTTTCTTATTTATTTATTTTTACTTCCTTAAGTACTACCTTCAGGCTTGCCTAAGAGCATGCAATTTTCCGTAGGAAGAAAATACACAAATGACCTCATGTTCTTTTCATTATGATGGGGTGTGCAGAGTTCTAAAAGGCTGCACTCTGCCAATCTGCAACTCCTCACTGAACCATTACTACTGTTCTACCCAGGCACGCCATGAGATGACAGGCTTCCCTGATGCTGTCACAGGAGGGTGATACACAGACCCTCTCTCCCTGAGACTCTCTGGCCTATCCCCAGCAAGAGGTCTCTGCTCACAGACACCAAAAAATAGAACTCAGTTGCTCTCTGAGAATTCCTATCGCCCTCAGCTGATTAAATATATCTCTACTTTGAGAGAAAACTAGCTCTTAAGTTGTTGCCTTTTATTTCCAATTCTAGAGTTTAATCTAAAAAATCCTTCAGGCCATTTTTTTCTTCAATGCTAAGGTTTTGCAACACTTTCATGAGTTTGAAAAAGCTTTATTGAGGTACAATGTGTACAGAACAAATTCAACAGTTTTAAGAATATAATTCAATGAATTTTAGAAAATTTATAGAATGTGTAACCATCAGTTTTAGAACATTTTCCATTAACTCAAAATCATCTGTCATGCCAGTTTAGTCAATCCCGTCTCCTACTTTCCAGACTCAGGTAACTACTAATCTACATTCTCTCCGTACATATTTACCTTTTCTAGATATTTCACACAATATGTAGTCTTTTTATCTGACTTCTTTCACTTTCACACTGTTTTTGAGGTCATGGAATTTTGATAGCAACTGTACAGCATCTCTAGATCAATTTAGGAACAATTGCCATCTTAGCTTTCAGTCATCCAATTCAATAATTTAGAATTGCTCGTCATTTATTTAGATCTTCTTTAACTTTTTGCAAGAATGTTTTTTAGTTTTCAGTGTAAAACTTGTGCACTATATTTTATTTATGTGTTATATAAATATATATAATAGAGATATATATTGTTCATACATATCTTTATAATGTTCTTATATGTAGAATTGTTTTCTTAATTTTATTTCCAAATTATTCATTGCTGATGGATGGAAAAACAATAGAGTTATTTTAAAAATATTTGGTGTATTTTACCTGTGAAGATTTTTGTGCCTGAACTGATTCTGGAAAAAATTAAATTTCTAATTCAATCTTGGTCTGAAAGAGCTAAGCATTGAAGAGAATGAAAATAAATCTAGCAGAGAGTTTTTATTTTTTCCCTTCTAAATATTTATTACATTTACTTTCAGGGAAGCTCTAAATGGTTATTGACAAGTTATTGATATCCAATATTATCTTTATTTTTACCACCTCAAAAGCCTGGGTAAAACCTTTTCTTCATTGTCTTGCAGTTTCAAGGTCCTCTTTACCCCCTGCTGAGCTTGTACATGACTATGTTCATTCATTTATTTAACATATGGTTATTAAAATCCCTACAATATGCTAAACTCTGTGCTAAGTTCCCAGCATGCAAAAGTAAATATGACATTTTAGTTTTTTTCAAGTTGCGTAAAACTTTCAGGTAAAGCTACTAATTCTACCATCATATCTCACACAATATGCTAAGTGTTATGATACAGACATTGCAGGCACTAATGAAATAAAATGAAGGAATGTCCAATAATAGGAAGGTTAGTTCAGAGAAAGGTCTTCCAGCAAGTATGTGAGGAGAGTCTTGGTGCTTAAATTAATATGATGGTATTTTCAGAAAGAAGTGAGCATTTTTCATTAAAACAAAACAAACAATTTGATGTATTTGCGTCACAGAATTATCTGCAACTTTGAATATTGTTTGAACATCTCAATGAACTCAGATGACTCCAGAGCCACTTCTTTAAAAGGAGTTAATTCTGATCTGTATAAGCCAAATTGACACCAACTGCTCAGGAACACTTTTGAATTACATTCAGAAATGTACATATATAAACATACACACACATAAATAGATGTATGCACACATACACCTATACACACACACAAATATAAATATATCTGTATATTTGTCCCAGGCATTTTACTTTTAAGAAGTTACTCCAAAACAAATAATAACCATGGATTATAGAAATTTCTGCTTACAACAGCAAATATTTTCCAAAAGGTTAAAATCCAAACACATTGGATGAACTGCATGTATTATACACACAAACATACTATTTTCCTAAATAATTCCACTATATAATATTATTTACATTTACTCAAATGTTTTATACAATTTTCATAAGTAAAAAATAATCAGATTACTTGAGTGCTTCTAGAACAAGATCCTGATTGATGAGATGCAGTGTAACAACATTTTAGAAGTGTGAACTCTGTGTCTAGGTTATATGGATCTAAATACCAGTCCTAACAGTGAGTTCATGTTCCCTTGGTCAATAAAATTAATTTCTCATGCATGATTTTCCTCATAAGCAAATATGGATAATGATAACATCTACTAGGTACTATTAGACAGAGGCTTAGTCTTCAAACCACACAGTGTAAATTGTAAGGAATTATTCATGCATTGCATATTCTTACGCTGTAAATTTTCTAGTAGCCAGTTTAAGACAACAAAGAAAATCCATTTCATAAATTGTTTTGTAGCTAACAAATGGATTTTTATATAATTCATTGAAACACATACGAGATCACAGCTTTGTTAGTTATTTTTAGTAAGTTGTATAACTGTTCTTTATATAATCAATGTCTCACTCAACACAAAAATATACTTGAGCAAGTACAGTATACCATTAACAACATAGGCATGGAGTCTCTGAGCCCTACACAGTCAAAAATTTACATAGAACGTTTGACTTCCTCAAAACCTAACTACAAATAGCCTACTGTTGACGAAAAGCCTGACCAATAGCATTAACAGTTGACTAGCACATATTTTATATGTGTTACATGCTGTATTTTTATAACAAAGCAAACTGGAAAAAAGAATTATTAAGAAAATCATCCCTGGGCACAGTGGCTCATGCCTGTAATCCCAGAACTTTGGGCTGCTGAGGCAGGCAAATCACTTGAGGTCAGGAGTTTGAGACCAGCCTGACCAGCATAGTGAAACCCCATCTCTACTAAAAATACAAAAATTAGCTGGGTGTGGTGGCACATGCCTATAATCCCAGCTACTCGGGTGGCTGAAGCATGAGAATCACTTGAACCTGAACCTGAGAGGTGGAGGTTGCAGTGAGCTGAGATCATGCCATTGCACTCCAGCCTGGGTGACAGAGCCAGACTGTCTCAAAAAAAAAAAAAAAAAGTAAGAAAAAAATATATTTATTATTGATTATGTATAAGTGGATCATCACATAGATCTTCCTCCTTGTCATCTTCACATTGAGCAGGCTGAGGAGTTGGAGGAAAAGGAGGGGTTGGTCTTTCTGTCTCAGGAATAGCAAAGGCAGAGAAAAATCTACATGTAAGTTGACCCAAGCAGTTCAAAGCCATGTTGTTAAGGGTCAACTGTATTTAACTGTATTTAGGTCAATTTTTGAGAGAGCAAGAGTAGTATAGTTCAATTTAGTATTTTCTTGGTGATATGTCTCAGAAATTCTAAAAAAAATAAGTAAGCAACAAACATTCAACTGGATCTTAACACTTGTTAATTCTTGGAGCTTTAAACAATGCAGCACCCAAGAACTATTTTTTCTAAGGTACAATTCTCATTATTCCATTCTCCTACTTATATTTCTAAAAGTGCGTTATTTATCACAGAATTAAGGCCAAAATCATAAGGATAACATTCAGTAATCTGTAATGGAGCTCTAAATTGGTATTCACGTTGAATACATTTTTTTTTTTTTTTTTTTTTTTTTTTGGGACGACGTCTTGCTCTGTCACCAGGCTGGAGTACAGTGGCACAGTCTCGGCTCACTGCAACCTCCACTTCCAGAGCTCAAGTGATTCTCCTGCCTCAGCCTCCCAAGTAGCTGGGACTACAGGTGCCCGCCACCATGATCAGCTAATTTTTGTATTTTTAGTAGAGACAGGGTTACACCATGTTGGCCAGGATGGTCTCCATCTCTTGACCTCATGATTCACCCACCTCAGCCTCCCAAAGTGCTGGGATTACAGGCCACATAGAGTAACCTTTGACCTAGACTTTGTTTTCTGTCTTCTGTCATTGCCCACATTTAGCTTTTTCTTCTAAAA
This sequence comes from Symphalangus syndactylus, assembly GCF_028878055.3. Taxonomy (NCBI): domain Eukaryota; kingdom Metazoa; phylum Chordata; class Mammalia; order Primates; family Hylobatidae; genus Symphalangus; species Symphalangus syndactylus. The sequence goes on along the minus strand of NC_072426.2, from coordinate 152,041,560 downwards.
TTCACTCTTCATAATTACTTCTTATCCTTCTGTACCAGGGCCTCCCTTCTCAAAGCATCAACATACTTTCCCATACCTGCCTTTGGCCAGCTTTAAACTCTCCGTTTTTCCTCCTTAAGTGTGCTCCCATAGTAACAGTTATAGATAGATAGATGATAGATAGATAGATAGATAGATAGATAGATAGATAGATAGACAATATATAAATACATAGATTCTTTTCTGTGTCCTTTACTGAATCTGAAATCATTTTCTGCAGATTGATACATTTCATCATCTGTGATGTTATTATATTTATCTCCTGACACAACAAAGGTGCTAATGTGTAGTTCTTAAAACAACATAATAAACGGAAGTGTTATGTATCAATGAAGCAAGACTCTGATCTTACTGTAACTCTCTAGATTAATTTTAAACTTAAAATTTCAGTGGCATTGTATTGAAGGAATCTAAATGTCAAAGGAAATTTATATTACATATAATTAATCATATGCCTTTATATAGACTAATAATAAAGGGTATGCTATTGCATTTAGAAATATCTTTCTCTTTTTCTACCTTCTAGCTCTATCTCTCATTTCCTCATTCTTCCTTTTTTGTCTCAATCCTATTACCATTCATTCAAATTCATTTTTTTATTATATGTGTGCTGGCTTTTGAAAAGTTTATAGTTGAAAATTAATTTTGAGTAATGTAGTATTTATATTGCTGCTCTGCAACTCTGAGATTTCCTGCTTGCTGTGGATAATTCTCTATTTATTCTAGACAGAAACTCAACATAAAAAAAAGGAGATGTAATTTGTTTTAATTGATAGAATTTTTTGCCAGGCACATATGCAAATCTTCCTTTATTTCAAGTTCAAATGTTTGTTTCCTTCTAGTGATTGCTGTGCTTTGCTGGTATTTATTCAGTGGCCCATAGCTTACTTATATTATTTGTTGCAAGTAGCAGAAGAAAATTTTCTGTGATTTCAATTTAATTTTGTTTTATTCTCAAATATTTATTTATTTTGTGGAATATAACCAAATAAATTTTCTTACATTGCACAATCACAACTAATTTATATTTTTCTATATTCATAATGCTTGAACTATTAGATTTTTCATTTTGCAATTGGAAATTTTTCTTCTAATAGCTAAAATAGATATATTAATTTTGTAGTAGTAATTGCAATTATTCCATTTCAACCTGGTGTTAATAATAAGCCTTTACCATTCTCAACTTGTAGAAAATCAAACTGTGAATGCAATGTAAAGACCTTGGTTAGCCACTGCTCTAGATAATTGGATAACTGCTTTTGGTTCTTAGATTTGTATGGATCAGTACAGGTTACAACATGCAATTCAAATATTTTTTTAAATTATGTTATTATTTCTCATGGTTTTTACATTATGTTTATTTCTGTATTGCTTTTATCAATATAAAACTAAAAATAACATTATTATAATAAATTAAGCCTGTTGTGAAATAAGAATCACCAAGACATTTTTTGCCTAAAGAGAAAATAACAAAAGAGATACTTGGCAATCCAGCAATGTGTTCCTTGGTATTTACTCAAAGGAATTGAGAAAAGCTGCATGTGGATGTTCAGAATAGCTTTATCTACAATTGCCAAAACTGGGAAGAACCAAGATGTCTTTCAGCAGGTGAGTAGATAAGTAAGTTGCAGTCCACCCAGACAATGGGATATTACTCAGCACTAAAAAGAAATGTCAAGCCATGAAAAAACATGGAGGAAACTTAAATGCATATTACTAAGTAAAAGAAGCCAATCTGCAAAGGCTACATACTTTATGATTCCAACTACCTGATATTCTGGAAAAGGTGAAACTAAGGAGAGAGTGAAAAAAAAAAAGTGGTTTCCAGGGGCTTAGAGGGGAGGGAGGGATGAATAGGAAGAGCAAAAGCACAAAGAGGATTTTTAGGAAAGTGAGTGTTCTGTCTAATACTGTAATAGTGGATACACGCCACCATTATGCATTTGGTTAAGCCCACAGAATGTACACCACCAAGAGTAAGCCCTAACATAAACAATAGAGTTTGGGTAGTAATAATGTATCAGTGAAGTTTCACTGACTGCAACAAGCATACCACGCTGCTGGGGGGTGTTGATAATGGAAGAAGCTATGTGCCTGTTGGAGGGAGGAGGCACGTGGGAAATTTCTGAACCTTCTGCTCAATTTTGCTCTAAAACTGCTCAAAACTGCTCTAAAAACGAAAATCCATTTTTAAAAAGGGATACTTGGTGGAAAAAATATTTAGAAATACAAATATTTAGAAATACAAATATTTAGAAACATTCCAAAATGTATCTTTTCTGGAATATGTAATTTATTTCAAGTTGTTCAGTTAGACTGTAGCAAGTTTATCCTATTTCTTTATTAATCGGTATTGAAAAATACTCACAAGAAAAAGATATATTGAACCTAGAAGTTGTCATTATGAATGAAAAGTATTTTCTACACTTAAGAAGCTTACCATCAATTATTTGGGAAAAACAAAATGTAAATTATTGAGAAATCCCAGGAAAATATAATATTAGATCTATAGAAAGTGCTTTGGAACCAAGAAAAAGAAAAGAAACACTCTCTGTTATTGTGCATTGGGTAACACAATTTTTTTTTTTTTAAGTAGAGTCTCACTCTGATGCCTAGGCTAGAGTGCAATGGCTCACTGAATCCTCAGCCTCCCTGGTTCAAGGGATTTCCCACTAATTTTGTATTTTAGTAGAGACAAGCTTTCACCATGTTGGCCAGGCTGGTCTCAAACTCCTGACCTCAAGTGATCAGCCCACCTTGGTCTCGCAAAGTGCTAGGATTACAGGCATGAGCCACAGCGCCAGGCAGTAATTCAAATTTATAGGCATTTTAATTGAGTGGAAATAATTACATGGCCAATTAATCTCTAGTAAGGCCTTCGTGCATATCTTTATTTTCACAGAAAGATCTCTTACATAGACTGTATTTTCAATTATGAGTGAACTTTTACTATACACCACAGGGAAGACAGACAAAAGATTAGAAAATCATCCTGTAAATGGGGTGGGTTGATAGCAGAGGGAAGTAGATAACAAGAAAATAACAACTCTTTACTATTAGTGTTCAAGAATATTCTTTAATTATTGTGTGGATTAATTTTATGTGTCAGTTTAACTAGGTTAAGGGATTCTCAAATACTTGGTAAAACATTATTTTTGCATGTGTTCTTGAGAGTATGTCTGGAAGAGGTTAGTATTTGAATCAGGAGACTGAGTAGAGATGATTCATTCTCACGGATGTGGGTGGGTATCACCCAATTCATTGGGGGCCCAGTAGAACAAAATATTAGAGAAAGGGCGAATTCACTCCCTCTTCTTGAGCTGGGAGATCCATCTTCTCCTAGTCTTGAATATCACTGCCAGTGCTCCCATGTCTTGGGTCTTCAGACTCTGGGCACCAAGAATAACACCTTTCTCGCTGCTGCCCACCCCACCACCATCCTACTCAGGCCTTTAGCTTGGGACTGAAAGTTTCATCATTGGCCCCCTGACTCTGAGACCTTTGGACTCAGAATCACACAATCGGCTTTCCTGGCTCTCCAGTTTGCAGGCCATATATTGTGACACTTCTCAATCTACTCATATAAGCTAATGCCTACAATGTATCCCATCATATACAGGTATTTTATTGGCTCTGTTTCTCTGGAGAACACTGACTACTACAATTATCTTTCTTCCCCCATATATAGGCATAGAAGTAGTGTTTAAAACTTACTCTTATGTGCAAATAAGTACCTCTTTTCTGATTAGTTTATATTTTCAAATTTTTCTAAGCATATAAATAAAGATGACACTGGTCTTCCAGTAAAAGCTCTTAATACAGTTTTTACTAGATTCCAGAGGTTTTGGAACCAGGAATACTTACAGTAACTGTTTGCAATCAAGTTACAAAGTCTAAAAATGTATGTTCTTTTAAAATGAGGCTAAAATCTTTAGTTAAACAATGGTAGGAAATAGGTTCATATTAATAACAAAAGCATTTAGTTATATTGAAGTTTATTATTGCCTTCATGTACTTGGTTTTTTGTTGTTGTAGTGGTGGTGGTTTGTTTTGTTTGTTTGTTTTGTTTTGACACAGAGTCTCACTCTGTCACCCAGTCTGGAGTGCAGTAGTGCAATCTCAGCTCACTGCTTCTGCCTCCCAGATTAAAACGATTCTCTTGCCTCAGCCTCCTGATTAGCTGGGACTACAGGCATGCAACACTACAGGCCTGGCTAATTTTTGTATTTTTAGTAGAGACAGAGTTTTGCCATGTTGGCCAGGTTGGTCTCAAACATCTGGCCTCAAATGATCTACCTGGCTTAGCCTCCCAAAGTGCTGGGATTACAGCAGTGAACCACCATGTCCAACCTTCCTGTGCTTTTAAATAATTGTATACAATAATAAATGTTAATGTTAACCTTTTCACTTATATTTTTATAAAATTAGTAGACGTGTTTTTCTTTAATAAATCATGATTTATTCAATAAAATGTCAATGTTCTCCTTGCAGAACTGTGTTATAAATGCAGAAATTGTACCTAGATTGAGAAGCCATAACTTGGCACATAAAAAACACAAAATAAATGTAAATTATTTGATTTTGTTTTGAAGAATATAATACATAAATAAGTGTGAAAAAAGAGAAGTATACAAATAAAGTGTGTACAGATCTCAGTATACATTCACAATTGAACACTACAAACTTTCCAGAAACTAATTTCTACCTATTTCTTGGTACTAAACCTTCCAAGAGTGACTTCTATTCTAACTTCTTATTTATTTATTCTCACTTCTTTGCTCATTTTTGAACTTTTTGATATGAACGAAATCATACAGTATTTTAACTCTTTTGTCTGGCTTTCTTTGCTCAGCATTATGTATAAGAGATTCAACTGTATTAATAATATTATGTATAATTATAGTTGATTATTATCACTGCATTGTAGACCATATTGTGAATATGACACAATTTACTTACCCTTTCAGCTGAAAGGCATTTGTGTAATTTCCACTTTAGGGCCACAGTAAATAGCCCTGCTATGAGCATTTTTTACATGACTTTAGTAAAATATAGACACATTTCTTTTGAGTGTGTACCCGGAAGAGGAATTTTTGAGTCACATAGTAGACATATGTTTGCTTTATGACAAACTGCAAAACTGCTTTTCAAAATGATTCTACAAGTGAACAGAACTACCAGCCTTGTACAAAAGACGTTATCACTCCCCAATCTATACAACACTTGGTAACATCTATCATTTACATAGTAGTTAGTGTGAAGTTGTGTAACATTGTGCTTTTATGTCTTATTTGCTTGATGGCTAATGAAATGAAATATTTTTTCCTGTGTTTACTAGACCAATTGGTGTTTCCTTTTGCTTCATGCCTAGTTAACTCTCCGGCATCATTATTTTTATTTTTATTATTATTGTTACTAGAGTTTAGTCATGCAAACTCCTACATTGAAAGTAGCCAAGATCATCAGTTAATATTATGGTAATGATAATGCTGATAGACAAAGTATATATATATTTTTTGACTTGGAGTCTTGCTCTGTCGCCCAGGTTGGAGTGCAATGGTGTGATCTCGGCTCACAGCAACCTCTGCCTCCCGGGTTCCAGCCACTAAACACAGCTGTTTTTTTGTATTTTTTTAGTAGAGATGGGGTTTCACTATGCTGGTCAGGCTGGTCTCGAACTCCTGACCTCAGGTGTTCCACCCTTCTCGGCCTCCCAAAGTGCTGAGATTACAGGTGTGAGCCACTGCACCTGGCTACAATGTATGTATTCTTATAAAGTTTAAACAATATTTATATATTCAGGTTCATGCTTGGTGTTTTGACACGTAGTTATTCATTTCTAGTATGCATTGCCTGCAAAGTCCTTTTGTTATATACAAAAAAAAAGACATTTTTCCCAGTCCGCTAGGTTTAAATACCATTTCTATACCGGCATCTGATTCTATTTATCCAGTTTGACTTCTCTTCTAAATGGATTTTAACTCCATTTACCTACTTGACATCTTTAAGTGAATGCCTAATAGACATCTTTAACTTAACACGACACAAACAGAATTATTGGTTTCTTCTACAGATCTACTCCTTCCCAAATCTCCTCACAACTGCAGATGAGGGCCACTATTCAGTTAATTACACAAGCCAAAAAGCTAAGTGTCTTTCCTAATTCCTCTCTATTATCCATTAGCAAGCCCTGTCAGTTCTATCTTCAAAATAAATCTGAAATCGGATGATGCCTCACGTACTTCGCTACTGCCAACCTCATTCAAATGACCTACTTTTCCTAGACATGAGATATAGCTTCTTTATTGCTCTTTCAGATTCCACTGTTACATCTCCCACTGTCTGCCCCACAGAGAAACCAGGGTGTGTAAACCTGTTAGCCTTACACGAACTTCTATAGGTGTTCAAGCCTGAAGGTCTACAAGGGAGAAAAACAAGAAAGAGAACTGATTATCGGGTACCCTTTTCAGATTGAAATCACAGTATTGACTTGGCTATGGTTCTTTCTGGAGCTAGGGGTACTCTTTCTAATACGTGTGCTTTTGATAGAGTTTAGTTCCTTATGATTGTGGCACTAAGGCCTCCGTTTTCTTGCTGGCTGAAGTCTAGGTGTCACTTTAGGCTCCCAGAAGCTACCCACAGCTTCTTGCCATGTATGTTCCTCCAAACACATTCTCACACATTGAATCTCTTCAACTTCCCTTTTAAGGGCTCACCTAATTGGGCCAGGATGCTATTTTGGTTCATTCAAATCAACTCATCACAGGAGTGATGCCCTATCATAGTCACAGACTCTGCCCACACGCAGAGAGGGAAATTACATGAGGGGTACACAGCATAGGGCAGGTTTTTTGGGCCATCTTGTAATGCTGCCTGTTAAACTTATGTACTTATATTCTACTGATTATAGTGGGCAAAGGAATCTATCTCTGGGAACCCTGCAAATGTGGATTTGATTTCTCTGACACAGGCAACCACCTAAAACAAGATGAGTCTGTGTCGTGTTGCCTCTTTCATTTTATCTATTCTAAAACAAACTATCCTAAATACATACCTAACTAAAGAAGCCTAGATTATTAAAACATTAGAGCTGCAAATGAAACTGAGGCATTGCATCCTGGCTTCCCTATTTTAGGTAGGCAGGATTCAAAACATGTAGAAATTTCAAAATATAGGAAAGGCATTCAAAAGATTCTGGGTAGCCATAAAAAGGCAAGAATCTATTATATCTCACAAAGTGCCACTTTCTCATTTCTGTGATGCTTGGGGGAGACGATTTTCTCAAGGCAACTATGGGAAAAGCAAGATCAGACACAGCTACCTTCCATCCTTTGCTGCTTCTATGAGGTCTTTTAAGTTCAAAAGAAATTTCGGCTTCCAAAGGCATTTCTCAAGTTCTATGTTAGTTTCACATTTTTTCTGAGGTTTGTCTTTTGCTAGTTCTTAATATTTCCTGAAATGAAGCTGAGGCTTGCTTCTTTTTTGGGGTGGGGTGGGGGGAGGGTATGAACATAGTTCTTATTGGTAAATATTTTATGTGTTCCAAAAAAATATGTTACCTAAATTATTAAGTTCAGGGTTGTGTGTGTCTCCTTTCAATTAGGTTGTTAATTTTGTGTACAGACACTGTAATTTTATTTTTTTCTTATTGACTAGTGGAATCTGTTCAAAAATCTCTCTTATGTTAACATGTTTGTCAATTTCACTTGTACTTCTAACAATTTTGTTTTCAGTCTTTTATGATCATTACATTTTTTATATGGATGCTTGAAATTGTCACAATTTCTTAGACAGATATATCTGACACTAATAATCTTGTATGTGGCTTAAAGTCTACATGGTCAGATATAGATATATCTACTCTGAATTTTTTAACTGTCATTTTCCACCTTTTATTTTCATTCTTTACAAACATCCTTTTAAGCAGCATGTGGTAGTATTAAAAAATAAACCTAAGTTTTCAATATTTTCAATAGTGTATTTAGTTCAAAAACACTTATTTTGATTATTAATATACTTAGGCCAATTTTGTGTTTTATATTTGTCCCGTTTCAATGTTTTGTTTTTAAATTTGAAACATTTGTGTTTCTAGGAATGATTTTTTATTTCTCACTACAATTTTCTTCACCTAATCTTTTGAAACTTATATTTCTTTTATTCTGTTAACTATTTTTCTTTAAAATTAACATAATTTATAACACATTAGAAAAGTCTAATGAAAATCAATGTCTCAGTTGTTTTCTTGAAAAGATTACCAAAATATACACTTTTTCTTTTTCTTTTTTTTGAAACAGCATCTTGTTCTGTCGCCCAGGCTGGAGTACAGTGGCGTCATCTTGGCTCACTGCAACCTCCGCCTCCCGGGTTCAAGCAATTCTCCTGCCTCAGCCTCCCAAGTAGCTGGGACTACAGGTGCAGGCACCATGCCTGACTAATTTTTTTGTATATTTAGTAGAGACAAGGTTTCATCATGTTGGCCAGGCTGGTCTCCAACTCCTGACCTCAAATGATCTGCCTGCCTTGGTCTCCCAAAGTGTTGGGATTACAGGTGTGAGCCACTGTGCCTGGCCAAATATACACATTCTTTAGAGGATTTCAGTCTCCCTCATATTTCCTGCACTTACATGCAGTTGATGTTCTCAATTTTAGTCTTTTTAAAAAATTCACAAACTAGACATTATTATAGAGACAATGTATTTACATTAATTTACAGCTTTTCTTATTCCCTTGCTCATCTTTCCTCCTGTATTACAGATTTTTCACGCAGGGCCCTTTGTTGTTGCTGTTGCTTTCTTTCTCTTCCTCCTCCTCCTTGTTCACGAAGTGTGTCCTTCAGAACTAGGAGGTTAATGGCTGGTAAACTCTGTAAGTTTTTGTCATTCTGAAATGTTCTTATTTTATCCTCATTCCTTTAATCTCAACAAAGTTTGATTATAAACACATTTTTTAGTTCACAAATATTTTCTCTCAACATGGATATTTAGATTACTCAAAATAAACATGCATGTTTTGTACCTTTTCCATTTGTAATGTTAACATCTTAATGACCCCTATTTAAAATTCTCTGCTTGTTGGTTTCGACACCTATGTTACTTATGCTCTTCTCTCAATATTTTTCTACTGTGGATCATCCTCTTGGTATTATAGCTAAGCTATTCTTTCCCTAACTCAATATCTCAAAATATTTATTTGTAGAACGTTCAGAATTTTGGATTATCTATGCAGGTGTTTTGTCTATTTTGAGTTAAATTCTGTATATCTTGTGAGGTATAAATCAAAGTTTACTCTTTCTTTTTGCTTATGAATATCTAATTTTCCTGGCACTATTCTTGAAAATAATAAACTGTCTTCATTGAATGACTCTCACATCTTTGTGAAAACTTAGTTGACTCAATTTGTGAGTTTGTTTCTGGGTTCTCTAATCTGTTCAATTGACTTGTATTTCGATTATTTGGTAAATACATTTTGCATTCACTCCATCAATGAATGAGAATTGCTCCGCATGTTCATCAGCATTTGGTATTTGTCAGCGTTTTGGATTTAAGCCATTCTAATAGGTGTGTTTTAGATTCACATTGTGTTTGTTTTGACTTGCAATTCTCTAATGACATATAATGTTGAATACCTATTCATATGCTGATTTTCCACGTATAAAATTTTAAGTAAAGTTTCTGGTCAGAACTTTTACCTACTTGTAGTTGTGTTGTTTATTTTCTGATTATCATGTTTTAAGAGTTCTTTGTATATTTTTTATAGAAATCATTTATTAGATATGTCAAAAATGTATCACCTTTGTCAAAAATTATTTGATTCTATTACTGAGTCTGTTTTCTGAGCTCCTGGTTCATTCAGCCTTTTCTCTATTTATTTTACCAATACCGTACTGTCTTAACTACTGTAGCTTTATAATAAGTCTTGAATTCAGGTAATGTCAGCCCTCCAACTTTGTTTTCCCTTTCAGTATTGTGTTGGCTATTTGAGGTCTTTTGCCTTTCTATATTAACTTCAGAATCAGTTGGTTTATATCCACAAGAAAACGTGTGATTTTGTTGGTATTGCATTGAGTTTACAGATCAAGTCTCCCTCTTAATGAACATGGAATATCACTTCACGTATTTAGGTCTTTTGAAAAAATTTTCATCAAAGTTTTATAGCTTTCCTCATGTAGATGTTTAACATACTTTGTTAGATTTATACCAAAATATTTCTTTTTTGTGTGCTAATTTTATCCACTATGTGGGCATAGAGTTGTTCATAATATTTCTTTATTATGTTTTTAATGTCTCAGGATGAGTCGTAACAGCCCCTCTTTCATTTCTAATATTAAAAATTTGTGTTTTCTAAAATTTTCTTGGTTAGTCTTGCTAGATATTATTTAATGTTATTGATCTTCTCAAAGATCCAGTTTGTGATTTTATTGATTATCTTTGTGGCTTGTTTTTAATTACATCGATTTCTGTTCTAATTTTTATTATTTCTTTCCTTCTGTTTATTGAGACTTAATTTGTTCTTCTTATACTAGTTTCCTAAGTTGGAAATTTATGGTATTGATTTTAGATCTCTCTTCTTATCTAATATACACATTCAATGCCATATATTTCCCTCAAGTACAGCTTCCACTACAACCCACAAATTATGAGAAGTTATAATTTCATTTGTATTTCCAAATGAATTTTTAAAATTTCAGAGAGATTGGAAGTGAACCAAGCACTTGGGTACTACATTAGTTATCTCTTCTATCATAACAAATCACTTAAAACTTAGCAGCTTGAATAATAAACATTTAGTATTGTATGGTTTCTGAGGGTCATGAAACTGGGAGCAACTCAGCCAGATGGTTCGGTGTCAGAATCTCTCAAAATATTTCAGTTTAGCTGTCAGCCTGGGATACAGTCATCTCAAGGCTCAATTTGGGCTAGAAAATCCTCTTCCAAGTTTAGTCAGTTGGTTTTTGATAGTTAAGAAGATATTTTCTTTGATCAGAAAACAACCTCATCTGACTCATGATCACACTAGAGACTATGCAGTTCATAGGGGAAGGGAAAAAAGAGACAGTCTGAACACAGGAGTAATCAGTCAAAGAGTTAAGTCACTTTGTGGGCTGACATCAACAGTTTCCTGGTGAGTCACTACTGAAATGTACTTTATGCATTTATGCAAATGTATTTATGCATTCGTGACAGAGAGATCTATTTCCCTAGCAATCAAAGACTGCTGAGCATGGTGGGTCTTATTCAGTTTCTTAATTATCTTCAACCCTTACAGAAGTGGGTATGAACATCAAAACTCCAAATCTGCACAGCTATTGGAAAGTAGAAGTGCATAGAACATAACTGGATAAAGGAATTTATCCAATTCCATCCATAGACATTAAATAGAGTAGAATCTTGAGAATATTCACAACTTTAGATTGGTTATAAAAAATAATAAATTATCCCCAAATGTTATGCTTTTGGCCCAAGTGATAACTGCTACTAAAGGAGGGTCTCTCCCCAACTTCTCATGCTCCTTATAAGCCCCTGTTATTCACAAGACAGGCTGATGTGGAGATGTTCTATACACAAAAAGTAAGAATTAAACCAATGGGGAAAACGTTTGAATAAATTAAGCTATGTGTAAGTATTCAGATGATTAATTAAAAATGGCAAAAAAGAAAGAGGTGACCATTAAAATGGTAGTGTTTTAATATAAGAGATTAGGTGGTGTGATTGTTTTACCAACTCCTCAGATAGTAAAGGATTGTGACAAATTTATTCAATTTATCCCAGCCCTAATGAATTTACCAAAAAAAAAAATCTTAGGAGGATGATGCAAGAGAGGTATCTATAGATCCTCTATAACCAGTGCCAATTAATACAATATGAGGTAAAAAGTGGATTCTGATTCTGATTATAGGATTGTACACATTCTCTTGGCACAACCCCAAGAAATGGACCTGAAATTGTTTGTTCTGTAAGTAAAATGCCTTTGACATAGTGGAGGAATTTTATGGGTTTTACTGGACACTGATGTACAATGTAATACCACACACAAACCTGTTTATTGAAGGTAAAGGCAATATAATTGTTAGGGGGATCAGATGATAAATACAACTGTAGAAGGAATAAACAGTAAAATAAACAGTAAAACTATGCTTCAAAATAGGAGCTAATAAATAAAAGTTATAATGGTTTTTATATACTGATATAGTTTGGATGTGTGTCCTTGCTCAAATCTCATAATGAAATGTAATCTCCAGTGTTGGAGGTGGTGTCTGGTGGGAGATGATTGGATCATGGGGGCAGAATTCTCATGAATGGTTTAGCACCATCCCACTTGGTACTGTACTCAAGATAGTGAGTTTTCTGGACTCATACTTTGTCTATGCCATCCCTGCACAGAGTTCCTAACCTGTGGTCAGTAAAGAATGTTACTTTCTAACAGGTCTGGGAGCTCCAAGTTTATCCTGGGACCTCACAAGCAGAGAATCTCCCAACTCAGAAGTATTTGAGGATACAAGCACATGGCCGGGCACGGCTTTTTTCCCCCCCACAAAGTGCTAGGATTACAGGCGTGAGCCACGGAGTCCGGCCCTGGGCTCGGCTTTAAAGGTCTTATCTGAAATTCCTTGTGGAACAGAGTTCCATCAAAGCCAATTCAAAAGGCCTATGTAGAAATAACCATTCTTGCTGCACTTCATGCAAATAATCAGGCCAAGTATAATAATAAAGTTTATTCTACAAATAATACACACAGTCCTATCATAATTTATTTTTACCAAAAAAAAAATAAGGACTGGAGAAAGGAATTGTGCTCCAAAGCTTATCATACTTTTGTCATTAAATCCTAGTCTCATTAATTGTTTTTAAGCTTTTTGCCTACATTTTAGATGAACCCTGCCTATTCCTGTGAAGCAAGTGGTGAGCTCCTGCAGCTTGGAAGAATCAAAAAGGGATGGGTAACGTAAAAATCTGGATCAATATGCTAGTTCTGGGCAATTATCCTGCAAATTCTGCCAGGTAATGAAAATGAGTAGGGTGCCCATAACCTGGAGGTTTCTTTGTCTGGGAAAATGAAACCAAGAAACTTCATAGACACCCCAAAGTGAAGTTCTGTATCTTGGCAAGTAAAATTTTAGATGGAAATTATCTACTACACCACACTTGTGGGAATTGCTATACTCACTCTGTTTGCAACAGGGTTATACATGGTAGCACCTCCTAAGTGAAATATTGGACAGAGAGCTTATGTCTTGTGTTAATATTTGGACATTTTATACTCAGTACTATAACTCAGATTGTTTCCTCTCACCTAGAAGCAATCAAACTCCAAATGGTGCTGCAAACTGAATCACCCATGGACACACCATTCTTCCGAGGAGTCTTAGATCCACCCCAGAGGGAGCCCTAGCTGCTGTTCCCCATTCAACGCCCCTTTTCAGCAGGAAGTAGACAGAAAGAGTTGTCACCCAAAACCCCCTAACAGCAGTTAAGGTGACATCTCCACAAGGGGAATATTATAGGAGTTACTAGAAATTATTTTAGGTAGATAGAGAAGAAAAGGGGACCTTGGGAAGTTTTTGTTTCTTTTAAAGCAGCTCCAGAAACATTTCTTGTCTAGCAGGAAAGCCCCAGCTCTTAGAGCCAGGTGGCAAGTTTTGATATGCAAATGCAGGCCATGAGAAACTGGGTCCACCCAAACATGGCCATTCTGCCCTCTTCTTCCTTGTTCCAACATGTGCTTGGAAACATGGCCGCCTGTACCTATCCCCACGTGTGCAGAACATCATGGTTCCCTGTATTTGCATATTAAAAGGTTAGGGTGGGAGGGCCATTTTTTTTTCCCACAAGCTACCCCAGTAACATGCCTGGTCAAACCAATCCCCTGAGCCCTATGCAAATCAGACACCACCTCCTCCAGCCTCTTCATGTAACTGGCTGATTTCCTTGCTCTCAGGATTTCATCTCTCAGCTTTGGAGACCCCTCCCTCTGTCTCTGTACTGGGGAGCTTCTTTATTCTTTCTTGCTTATTAAACTCTGCACTCTTTAAAACAAACAAACAAACAAAAAATAAAATAAAAAAGATAGTTCTCATGAGCTTTGATCATTTAAAAGTGTGTAGCAACAGGGTACGGTGACTCACGCCTGTAATCTTAGCACTTTGGGAGGCTGAGGCTGGCGGATTGCTTGAGGTCAGGAGTTCGAGACCAGTCAGGCCAGCGTGGTGAAACCCCACTTCTAAAAATCCAAAAAAGTTAGCCAGGCGTGGTGACGTGTGCCTGTAATCCCAGCTACTCAGGAGGCTGAGGCAGGGAAATTGCTTGAACCAGGGAGGTGGAAGTTGCAGTGAGCCGAGATTGCACCACCGCACTCCAGCCTGGGAGACAGAACGAGACTCAGTCTCAAAAAAAAAAAAAAAGGTGCGTAGCATGCCACCCCCAACATCGCTCTCTTGCTCTTGCTTTTGCCATGTGTAGTGCCTCCTCCTATTTTGCCTTCGACCATGAGTAAAAGCTCTTTGAGGCCTTCCCAGAAGCCCAGCAATGCTGGTGCCATGCTTGTACAGCCTGCAGAATCATGAGCCAATTAATCCTCCTTCTTTATAAATTACCCAGCCTCAGGTATTTCTCTATAGCAATCTAAGAATGGACTCTTACACATACCTACACACAAATATATTACTGGAATAAATGTGACGTCTGTATGAAGTGTGATGGATATGGGTTTACAGGTGAAAATATTACCTTTGTCTTGTTTTAACTGGGTATTTTAGGTGGAACCTTTAGGTCTATTTATAAGCACTCACATGGTAATTTTTAAAACAAGAAAAAATACCCAGAGACAGACTATCAAGAATTTTTGTCTGAACTTCAAAAACATGTTAAATGCAATTATAATAATAGCCACAAATCCCTTCTTTTGTGGTTTGTCAGAAAGAAGACCTCCAGGAAAAACTTATAGATCCTCAAGTCTAACTCTAGACTACAAAGGATTAAATACATTTGTACCTACAAAAGTATCAGCTGGGTTCAATACAGTATTAACAATTCAGCCAGGCGCAGTGACTCATGTCTGTAATCCCAGCACTTTGGGAGGCCGAGGTGGCTGGATCACGAGGTCAGGAGTTCAAGACCAGCCAGACCAACATAATGAAACCCCATCTCTACTAAAAAAAAAAAAAAAAAAAAAAAAAAAAAAAAAAAAAAAAAAAAATACAAAAATTAGCTGGGCATGGTGGCGGTACCTGTAGTCCCAGCTACTTGGGAGGCTGAGGGAGGAGAATCGCTTGAATCTTGGAGTTGGAGGTTGTAGTGAGCCAAGACTGTGCCACTGCACTCCAGCCTGGGGCAACACAGCAAGACTCTCAAAAAAAAAAAAAAAAAAAAAACCTTGGCAACAAGATAAAGGAGATTGGTATTCTGTGATCAACTGGACTAACACTTTCTTCTTAATTTCTATCTTGCAAGGAAGTCAAAGCCAATTTGAATTCATGTGTGATGGACTCCAGTATTTATTTACTGTGCTTTCTTAAGCATATTTAAATTTTTCTGCTTATTTCTACAACCTGGTGAGATGAGACTTAAGTTTTATCCAGGTTATAAGTATAATTTTCTATCTTTATTATATAATACTCATATCTCAATCTGAATATTAAGCTAAAACAGAATCTCTAGTGCCAATTAATCATATGACCAAAAGGAAGTACATGTACCAAATAAATGTTAAAATGAAGAGGAATTACTTATTCCTCAAGCAATTAAAAATAGGTTACTTTCTTGAAATCAAAACAAGGAGGGTAAAGTTTGAATGTATTGTATGATTTGTGAAGATATCATCTGTCACATCTGGAAATTTCAGTAACCCTGATTCACAAAGATATGAGGAAAAAAAACTGAATTTTCTTGATGTTCTGGACAACTGCAGGCTTTCTTGAAGCCTCAAAGGACTAACACCCATTAGATTCCTTTGGGACAACACTACTGTGATGTTCAAATGACTTTGTAAGTGTCAGCAACTCACACACAAACAGAAGCCTTTGGCAAAAGCCCATGATTGCCAACCATTGGCTATGGTGGGGATTTGGGATTAGAAATTCTCTGGGTTTACCTCCAGGCATAACTTTTTAAAAGACAATTGCTAGCCTATTATTGAACTTCAATTGAAATTGTTAATGTTACATAAAGACATAAAATTATTTTAACACCTGCAAACTCCATAATGTCATGGGTTATATCAGAACAACATTCTAAAAGGAAGGGAAATGCATCCTAAAATAGAAAGGGTATGTTCAACAATATATGTCAGGGCATCATCTTTGAGGACACCTATCATAATTAAAGAAGCAGCTCTTAGCCTTTGAGCTCTACATTAGGCCTTCCTGATTATTTATCTAATTAATAGCTGAAGGCAACACTTTCTGTAATTGTTTACCAGAATATGATAGAGTGGCATGGTTTACAGAGGGTAGTAAGGAATATAGGGCTGAAATTCAAACTGAAGGCAGCTGTATTGCAACTGTTCAAGGTTGTATATTGAATGGAGAAGGAAAAGAAAATCTCAACAGACAAGATAAAAAGTGGTAATCTTCATAACATCATAGAGAATAAATAATAGCAGTCACTATATTAAGAGATGTCAGGCCGGGTGCAGTGGCTCATGCCTGTAATCCCAGCACGTTGGAAGGTCAAGGCTGGTGGATCATTTGAGGTCAGGAGTTGAAGACCAGCCTGGCCAACATGGTGAAACCTCCTCTCTACTAAAAATACAAAAAGTTAACCAGACATGGTGATGGGCACCTGTAATCCCAGCTACTCGGGAGGCTGAGACAGGAGAATTGCTTGAACAACGGAGGCAGAGGTTGCAGTGAGCTGAGATCGTGCCACTGCACTCCAGTCTGGGCAACAGAGTGAGAGACCCTGTCTCAAAAATAAATAAATAAATAAATAAATAAATAAATAAATAAATACATACATACATAAAATGTCAATAAATGCAAACCTAGCAGACCATTCTCCCTTGTCTAAAGTTAATGGTCTAAATTGGTATGGCGAATATTTAAGAAGTATTCAATTCAGAGTAATCAATGTTTCTCATATATCTCGATAGTACTGGATGAACAATTACAATAATTCTAATGTCACCCTCTCTTTTGGTTTCTATTTTGCAGGTTTTATCTATTACACAGGGTGCATTCTTAGGGAGTAAGTAGGAAGTGTTTCTTCCCAAAACAGAGGACTTTGTTCAATAGCAGGGATGTGGAAAATATGTAAATTTTAAACTAATAAATGCCCTTTTCAAAAAGGTGTCCATACATAGTGGTTAGACTACCTCCTGCTTTTACAACTCCTTATAATATCATGTGAACCGATGCTTATAAATCATGTATGCATTTGTGGATGGAGGGCAATGATGAAGGTAAAGTGTCATTTAGGGCCTGGCGCTGTGGTTCACGCCTGTAATCCCAGCACTTTGAGAGGCCGAGGCGGGCAGATCACGAGGTCAGGAGATGGAGACCATCCTGGCTAAAACGGTGAAACCCCGTCTCTACTAAAAATACAAAAAATTAGCCAGGCGTGGTGGCGGGCGCCTGTAGTCCCAGCTACTCGGGAGGCTGAGGCAGGAGAATGGCGTGAACCCGGGAGGCGGAGCTTGCAGTGAGCCGAGATTGCACCACTGCACTCCAGCCTGAGCAACAGAGCGAGACTCTGGCTCAAAAAAAAAAAAAAAAAAAAAAAGTGTCATTTAGGGCATAACTTGGAGCCCTATGAGTCCTTTCTGTTATTCAACACCATGTGATTGTCACATGCACTGCCTCTCTAGCAATCCCCAGCTTCAGATTACATCCACTCTATTCCCAAAGCATGTGAACTTTTGCTAATAAGTGTCTCTTCAGGTGAAGGCACTGCATAAAAATTTATTTCTTGTAATTTTCAAAAATGGAGGGGGAATTGACATAACATAAAGTTAACCATTTTAAAGTGAACCATTCAGTGACATTCTGTAGATTCACAATGTCGTACAGTCACCACCTCTCTATAAATCCCATGCATATCAAGCATTTATTCCACAATCTCCATTTCCCCAGCCCCTGTCAACCATCACTTTTCTGTCTTTATAGATTTCCCCTATGCTGGATATTTTATATAAATGGAATCACACAACATGTGACTATTTTTTGTCCAGCTTCTTTTACTTAGCAAAATATTTTCGAGGTTCCTCCACTGTGTAGTCCAGCACTGTCACTGATGGTTGGAAAAAATCTGTGAATAAAGTAGATGCATATTCACACTCTTAGGAGTTTGTAATTTAGCAGCTAAGGAAAGTCAATAGCAATAAATGCAACATAAAAACAATTCTAAATTTTATAGTATGGAGGAAGATGATTGATATGAGAAAAAGAAAAAGTAAGGCAGGGTAGGTGGGATTTTGAGAGACGAGGGAGGAGTGGGTGCAATAATATGTGACTGACCAAGTTAGGACTCAAAGAATGTGGAATTATACTAAAGAATACAAAGAGGTGTGAGCATTGGTTAAATTGAGGTGATGGGGCACATCCAGTGCAGAAAAAAATAAGGCTGTGGAATGTTCTGATGTGGAAGTGTTCTCAGTGTGGTCAAAAAACAGCAAAGGAGGCTGATGTGCTGGATCCCAGAGATTAGGTGAGGGTGGTAGAAGGCTAGAGATATAAGGGTTGGGAGGTGGCACAGATCACATACAGCAGGGTCATGTATACCATTGGCAGGACCTTGACTTTTTTACTCTGATCTGAGGACCCCTGGGAGAATTTTGATATTATATTTATGCTTTAAAATTACCTAATTGTTCCATTGAAAATAGATTCGGTGATATGATAGATTTAATAATTCAGAGAAGAGATGATGATGACTCAAACTATTAGGTAGCAAAAGGATAGTGAGGCATGCATGTATTCTCAAGCACTGTTAACAATTCCCTGATGAGTTGGACGTAAAGGGAAAGAGTGAAAAGTGACTGGTGTTTTGGGGCTGAGCAATTGAGAAGCGAGATGTGATAGAAGCGTTTGGATGGCCAATCACTGGAGACAGAATTTAGGACCAGCATGCTAGTCTCTTGGAAGATTTGTGGGAAAGTTTAGTTTTAGCTCTTGATTTTGAAAAATGAAAAGTCTACCAGGAGGAAACCGGCAGAGGATCCAATGCTGAGATGGGAGATTATGATACACATTAGCCAGGCTGCACAAGGAAAATGCCTGGTGTTGATGCCCAAGCACAGCACGTAGAGGAAACATGGCATCTTTCTGATTTGGAATTTAATTATCTTCTTGAGGAAAATTAGTCCCTCAGAGAATCCCAGCAGTGGAAAAATTTCAGAGAATGTGGGAAAGCAGGAAGTTCGGCACATATTGGCAGGTCTTGGCACTCCTTATTCTAGAAGAGGGACTGGGAAATTATGGCCCACAGGCAACATGCAGCCTGCTGCATGTGTTTGTAAAAAAGTTTTATTGGAACACAGAAACATGCATTTGCTTACATTTTGGCTGCGGCTGCTTTAATGCTACAGTGCTGCAGTTGACTGGCTGCAGTAGAGACCATATGGCATGCCAAGCCAAAAATATCTGCTATCTACTGTTTTCCAGAAAATGTTTGCTGACCTCTGTCCTTGAATATGTTTGAGGGAAAAAAAAAATCAGCTCACCCTCCTGATTAGATGCTGTAGTGCAGCTTCTATAAATGTTTCTATTTTCATGGTTTTATTTTTTGTTTATGTATTTCTTGTCTTATGATCACTGTCCAAACAAATTCAAGATTTAATTGGAGTTTATGTCAGAAATCAGTGCTAATAACACTTCTACAAATAATGGTCGTGACCAGGCTTGAAGATTCTGAGGCTCTATTAATGACTGATTATTGGTTATTGAGGGAAATAATCTCTGTCAAGGTATTCCAGGCTCATGGAGGAATTTATAAGATTCCCAAACAAAATTATTTGGTAACTGAAGTTGGTACAAAAGTTATGAAATAATACTTTTTGGTATTTTATTTCCCTTCTTCAGACCTGCAGAAGAAATATGTGAGTATTTACATGAATGACTCATACCTCTGATAGCCATGTTTATTTATTTGTTTGTTTTTATTATTATTATTTATGAGACAGGTTTTGCTTAGTCACACAGGCTGGAGTGGAGTGGCGTGATCATAGTTCACTGCACCCTTGACCTCCCAGGCTCAAGCAGTCCTCACAACTCAGCTTCCCAAGTATCTGGGACTACAGGTGTGTGTCACCATGACCAGCTAATTTTTATTTTTTGTAGAGACAGGTTCGCACTATATTGCCCAGGCTGGTCTTGAATGCCTGGGCTCAAGCAATCCTCCTTCCTCAGCCTCCCAAAGTGCTGGAATTATAGGTGTGAGCCACCACACCCAGCCATGATGTTTAAAGAAATAAGATAATGATATATTAGAATCATATACAACCATCTATTACTCTTTTCTCCTCAGGCAATATCTCATACAGCTTCATAAAAAACAAGTATTCCAGGATTCGGGAAGCATGTAAAACCTTTAAAAACATATAAAAGTTTCAAATAAATCCTGGAAAATGTTAGTCAAAGGCAAAGAAAGTGTTTTAATTACTTTATTCTAGAATTTCAAATGCCTTTACACAGAAGATAACGGCCAGCTGTTCTTCATTTCCACAGAGAGGAGAACAACCGATGCAGACTTAACTAGCAGCAATAAAGCGAGCAATAAGGAGATTCTACTAAAAGCGAGAGTGAAAACATTTTAGGGTACATTAAGAAATCTTCTCTGGAGATTTTTTTTAGTCGTGGATAGATTCTCATTTGTCTGGAACGGTGAGCATGTGGCCCAGGAAAACGTTAGGGAGAGGACTAGATGTACTTTTCTGTCCTTAAACTTTTGTGGGTGACTTTAAAATTTGCAATGTATTTCTCAACACTTCCAACATACAGGAGCTAATTCATGCAAGACATTTCATAAATTGTGGGGTTTAGTTTAGAATCATAAGATATACTTTCCATCCTTGAACAATGAGTAGAAAATTGAAAATATTTTAAAGACAATGTTTAGTAGATAGCTCCAAAAATTAATTTCATATGTTTTCTATTAAAGATTTAAAATCTTAGGAAGAGATATTGAAGGCTACCTTTAAGTTTTCACAATAATTTAGAAAATAGGACCAAGTATTTTTAGGTCTCATTTCAAATTAAGAAAAAAAACTTTGGAAGAAAACTAAAATGTATAAGCAATTTTCTAGATGTACAGTATATGTGGTACATTTATTTTTTAATATGAAAGTATTTAATTACATGTGGAATAAAACTTTTTTATTATTCTTTTAGCTGTTTAGGTGAGCTATTAAAATAGGCCCCTAAGAAGAAAAAATAAATATAATAGCAAAGTAAAAAATAAAATATTAAAGGAAGCACTTTCAAAAAATTGTGGCAAAATACTCAAATTAAAGAAGAGAAAAGCAAAAAAGGCAAACGAAATTCATTTGGATTATTAGCCTCGTTCGTAAGGCTTTTCTGTCAGGGAGGCACTTCAGGAGTCGTGGATAAAATATACTTTGAAGTGGAAATATCAGATTTCATATTATGGTTCTAACGCATAAAGATTTGTGATTAGGAAAGATATTTCACTTTCCTGAACCTCTGAGACTCCATTTTTGAACGAAAAACAAGTTTCATGGTGTTATTAATAGCAGCAGGAGACAAATTCCTAAGCAGATAGAGGCGGGTCCCTGGTAAAACCTGACCAAGCCAAAGACAGTTTTGCCTGAAAACCAAGCTTCTGGACTAGAGTGAGAACTTCTATTCCGGTTTGCCCACTCTCTCTCTCTATTGATTCCTTCTGGATGAAGCTTTTTAACCAAACAAATGTTGCCTTTTCCAAGGCTACCTTACAGCCCACACCTCCTCATTGCAAACCTGTAAAAACCCTGGACTCAGCCTTTCAGACATTTATCTGCTTTGGGCCTCCTTCTCACACAGAGGGCTAGCCACTTCGGGTCCCCTCTCATTGTGGAGAGGTTTTCTGTCACTCAGTGAAATTCTTCTCTGTCTTACTCACTTTCCGGTGTCCACGTACCTCATTCTTCTTAGTCACAGAACGAGAACCTGGAACCTGCCGCGTAGTGGGAGTGAAAAGGGCAGTGGCGCGCTTCTGGTTGGCTCGCCCATCTAGGCAGCGGGACCGAATGAGTTGTAACACGCCCTCGTTCGCTGGGCTGTGAATGGCGGGAATGAGAGAAAACCGTAACACTTCCTGGGGGCCCACACCTCAGAACTCCCCGAGCAGAATCTGTGACACCTCCTTGGAGTTCCGTGGTCACTGTTGTCTCCGAGTTTGGGGGCGCCACAGCGTCCCCCTTGTCTGAATGCTGGCTCCCAGACACGGAAGCCCCTTGTGGCACTCCTGGTCCTGCCATGGGCTGGACCATGGTGACCACACAGCCATGGTGGTCACGGGATCCAGGCCAAGGAGCGAGTCGAGTGCAGCCTGCCAGGTTGAGCAGGCTGGAGTGAAACCCGGGCAGAGGGACCACCAGCCACAGAGGTTTCTGGCTGGCAAAGCGGCACTGAAAGTATCCTGTGTCATTAATATAATTAAAATAGTTAAGAAATATAAAGCACTTACAAACGGTACTGGTGACATGGGCAACATTCAGCAAATATGAGTTAGTCAGTGTCTCAGTGGAAGTAATGTAGTAATAATAGGCATGACAGTGGTACTAATTACTATTATAGTGTATTTTATTGATAATGTAACATTAAGATATGTGATTTTATGTAGTTTACTAAAATTACTAACTTTGAAGTACATAATATAATGAAATAGTACATTAAACATAAAATAGTGTATATATGGTAAAGTGGAATGGCACTACATAATTTAAAAAATATGAATTAGGCATGGCTATATTCTGGACAGTGTTAACAGCAGAACCGTTCAGGACTTGACCAATCTGTTTTGACTAATATAACTATTAAGGAATATCATTATAACATTCTTTCAGCTCATCCACAAAAGGTAAAATAAAAAAAAAAGAAATGTAACAAATTAAAAGTTTTAATACATATTTTGAAAAGAAAGCACATAAAGGAAATTAAATGCCACTGATATAAAAAAATTTTATGTAGTCAGAAAAATCTAGCCAATAACCACTTAGTAACTGATAGAGCCTGGATTTGAACCAAGGAAATAAAAATTCAGTGTGGATATTTTTAACTATGAAACTATAGACTCCTACCTGCAAGTCTAGTAGAGAGGAATTGCATAAATCATCCTAAAGTCTTATCACATATCCCAGAAGAATACTGGATTTGCAAGAAGATAAAACATATTTTTGAATATATATAAAATGAAATTTTCTGGTCTTATAAAATTATTTTGTTAATATTAAATTATGCTATTATTTGGAATTGTAAAATATTCTCTTTTTATAAAGTATTCATTTTTTCCTCACAAAACTGAAACAAGATCGTGTAGATTACTGATTAGATATACATGACTTTGTAACACCATCTGTCACCATGAAAAGGTCTTTAGAGTTTTCATCAAAAATAATTTCATTTAAATTTGCCATAGGAAATACTATATTTGAAGTTGTCATAGACACAGAGATTACAGGAGAGGTAGTCTTTGTGGTTTCTTATCAGTCTTAAATGCCTAACTGTGTCTCTTAATTCATTTTTCTTCCCCTAAGAGTTATTCATTATAACCCCCACATTATTATCTGCTGTAGCAATAGTTGCTATAGTATAGCTGTTAGGCCAAACAACTTCAACAAATGCCTTTATTCCAGATTAATTTATTTTTAGCCTTTTTCTTTCTTCATCTTTTTTTGTTGACTCTTGAGGGTAACTCTAAGTAAATTATTCAATTTCTGAATCATTATGATTCCAATTTCCAATTATGATTCTAATTTCTGTAAAACTGCGCATAACATGTTTCCTACTATATTGTGAGGGTCTTTTTCCCAGATTACTTTAAATCTGATAAATGTCAAACTATGGGAATTTTTCTAGTATGTATTCAGACATTCTACCTTGAAGTTTACTTCTTCCTGTCTTATCCAATTACAAAAATAAATTTATATATTATTCTAGGGTATCTGATGATTTTGACAATAATATAATGTAGTTGGTAGTAGCATTGGTAGCAAACATATGCTATTTTTACTATTCGATTTAAAATGTTTCACCTACATCTTCAAGCAAAGAATGGAAAGATACATTACATCCCAAGTTGATAAATTGCCTGGCCCACTCCATCTGCCCAGTCTCCTCTAACAGTTCTTTTTAGCCTATTACTATGCATGGAACATTTATTTAAAAAACAAAACAAAACAATAGCCAGACACGGTGACTCACACCTGTATTCGCAGCACTTTGGGAGGTCAAGGCGGACAGATCACAAGTTCAGGAGTTCAAGACCAGCCTGGCCAGCATGGTGAAACCCCATTTCTACTAAAAATACAAAATTTAGCCAGGCACAGTGGTGCACGCCATCAATCCCAGCTACTCAGGAAGCTGAGGCAGGAGAATTGCTTGAACCCAGGAAGCAGAGGTTGCAGTGAGCAGAGATTGCACCACTGCACTCCAGCCTGGGCAACAGAGCGAAACTCTGTCTCAAAAAAATAAATAAATAAAATAATAATGATAATAATTAAAGAAAATGTTCTAATTTGCATCACAGCCTTGAAACAATCAGTTAATTTTCTTTTTGAAAAGTTACAAGGATCTAACTATGCACAGTATACAGTATACACTTATCTCATGCACAGTCTGCACCTTGTCTTTTAGAAATCAAAGAAGGCAGTCTCAGAAGGTTTCAGTTTGAAATGGAGCTAATTTTTACACATTTTGAAAAAGCACATAAAAAGCATAGTTCTATGATCATCATTAGGTCTGGTCTACTCACTGCTACAATTTAATGATTGAAATACATAATTGTTTTCCATATATATTACTTTATATTATTAGGTTACAGATGGAGGTCTATGGGATTTTTATAATTCTGAAGTAACATGCAAAGCTGTTACCATTCTCTGATTTATTGTGGGGCAGCTACAAACAGCAGCCACATGGGCTGTGCAAAATGCAGAAGTTGTTGAAGTCCCTAGGCCCACAGAACTGGAAAGTCAACATGAGATAGATGGGAAAACCTCTGCTTGCCCTGCCTGCGGCAACTCCTCTGGCCATTTTAGACCTGGCACTGATGGATTGCTGAGGGAGTGACATTCATCTGCCCTTGGACAGAAACACATCATCTAGTCTGAGGAATGTAAAGACTGAATGCTTTTAAGGCAAAATCTAAGGTCTTTTTTAAAAGTGGCAATTTTAAAGTTTTCTTCTTCCCCAAACTATTAATATGAATATAGTCAACTTTTCTTTAATCTGTACTTCATGTATCAACATGAAAGACATTTTTAATCTTGACTTTATAAATTCTCTAGATATAAGCATCTGATGGAAAAGTGAACTTTCTAAAACCTCCATACAGAATATTCAATACTTCCTTTCCCTCACATTGACTTCTACTTATTACAGCCACATAAAAAAAGTCAACAAAAGTACCACATCCCTTGATACACAAACTCAGTATGCGCTCCTCAAATATGCTACTGGGATCCTTTGATGCATTGTGAATGTATTCAGGGATTTTCCTTAACCTCCATGGCAGTTCTAGATATATGGATTCAATCTAGAATACTCAGAAAACTTTGCTTTTGCAAAGTAGTCTTTTTCCTTCATAAAATAGGCAATACAAATATGTAAATATAACTCAATCTCATAATCTCAATCTCAAGGTATCTTAAGTGAAATTTAAACAAAAGTAATTATTGGCATTTTTCTATTAGTTTAGAAAGAGAAGAAAAATATCCATGTTATTCCATTCTGTACAGAAATGGGCCTTTTCCATTATTATTGATATTCATAAAGAATCTCTAATTCTTTATGAATTAGAATAATTCTAATTCATAAAATTTTAGAGAATTCTAATTCTCTAAAATAATTTCATCTAAATGTGCAAATTGTTCATTAAAGCCTTGTTTGTAATAATAATAATTTTTTTTAAAGTCAAATGATTATGTTTAGGGCACTGGATAAAGAAATTATGCTACTCCCATGGAACAAATGACTTTGGATATATTTAAAAGAAAGACATGTTTTATATATACTTTTATTAGAAATATCATTAAAGAAAATTATAGAATAGCATTGTGTTATAATCGTGGTTACTGTGTATTTTACACACATGCACACACACACACACGCTTTTTTGAAAAATTACGTCCCCAAATGGGAACAGTGAATATGAGTTAGAAGTAGGAGATTTTGCTTATAATTTTTTTCTATTTTTCTATCGTTTAATTAAAAATAGATACCATTGTTCTAATTGTAACGAAATATATGTTTTAAAGTGAAGTAATAGGGACATGTCAAAATATAGCACTTTGATATTTTTAAAGCACTAAATCTTGAGGTATTTCAATTAAACAAGACTGTCTACATGTTACCTGGTGTACAATTTACTAGTCAAAAGAAACACTAAGAGTCAGGTTCCATCTTAAAAGTTTCCTTGCATTATCCATTTCATCCCTCAAAACAAACTGAGGCCCGTGAATGGTTAAAAAACAAGCAAATAAAAACTCACACTAACATTATTTGTCTAAGATTTAATCTTGCCTTTCTGAATCCAAATTCAATTTCTTCTCTCTACAATGTGTTAATGTAAGATATATATCTCTTTAAGAGTATAGGGAGAATAGCCAGGCATGGTGGCACAGGCCTGCAGTCTCAGCTACTAGGGGGGCTGAGGTGGGAAGATCCCATGAGCCTGGGAGGCAGAGGCTGCAGTGAGCTGAGTTCATGCCTTTGTATTTTAACCTGAAAATCTTGCAAAACAGTTAATGGAAATGAGGAAGTAGTAATTTATTCTGCTTTAGAAACATAGTTATCTAAAATGATCTAGAAAAGTAAGGTTGAAATGGAATCTAAAGATTTATATGATGATCATAGTGGAACTTGGGGATAAAGGTTTTCTATGTGCTAGAGGTTTTCAGGTCTAATATTTATTTTTCATAATTGTGAATATATTTGTTTTATACAGTGTATACCACTCATTTGTAAGTGAATTGAGAATATATTAAATTCAATCTGAGAGGATTATCTGCCTTGTCATCCTTAATATTTACATAAAGGCAACGGGACTGCTAAAGCCATGATTCTCCGTATGTTAGTGAAGGACAACCTCCCACACTTCTGCATAATAGTTTATAACTCCCAGCAACATTTTCAATTTTGTTTAGCTAGAGACTAAATATGCCTCAGATGAATAAGACTGGACAGATGGTTTCTTGGAGATGATATGGAAAAGAGAACACACCCATAAACCTAAAAGAGAGATACTTTATCTTTTTTTTATGTATATGTATACTTTAAGTTCTGGGATACATGTGCAGAAAGTGCAGGTTTGTTACGTAGGCATACACATGCCATAGTGGTTTGCTGCATCCATCAACCCGTCATCTACATTAGGTATTTCTCCTAATCTTATAAATTATATTCAATGATTACAGATACATCTAGATAATTACAGAACTTTTCATAAAAGCATTGTGGGGGTTTTCCTAAAGGGAAACAAAACAGCCATTGGATGCCCTCACTATATTTTGTGACCCTGAGAGCTTTATTTGCAGCAGAATAAAAACATTGAATGGTAGGAAGGTTTTATTGACATATTCTATATTAAGCAGACACCAAAAGATCTATAGACATGAGGCTTAAAATCTTTAGGATTCTTTTCATTTCCACTGGTAGAAATCAAAGTTAAATGTACAAATATTTGTTAAAAATGTTATTTAAAAATACTCATTTAATTGATATTATTTGTTCTTCTCTGCTTTATTAAAAGAAAATAAATTTCCAAACTGTATTTTCTGCTTAAAATGATAAAACTACCCATAATTATCAGACATTTGCAATATAAAATTAAAGGGAACCCAATTCCTCCTCCTTCCCATCCTGCCACCAGTTACCATTTTGGCATAAGAATTATTCTGAGAAGTGAATTGAGAGATGGCAGATGCAGGAAAGCTTCTCTGCCTTCCCCCTGTCTGCCTAAAAGCTGTGCATAAATTTCCTTTTGTGTAGGTGTTCCCTTTATAATAATAGAAAAGAAAAAAACAATCTTCATCAATGCAGATGGAGATGACACTAGATGGGTCTGCATAAACAGAACCTTACTAGATAGCCTTTATCATTTATCAGTGTCCCCATATATTTGCCTTCCTTCAATTTACTGCCCCTAGAAGCTAAATCTCCTTTCTTTTATCTTGTGACATCTCAACAATTAATCACCCTTTTTTAAGTTGGGATACAAGTCCCCTGAATTTAACTGTTTCTTTGGGTCTTCACTTTGTACAAAATCCTCTGTGCACATAAAAAAATTAAATTATTAATTTTAAATAAAATTTGCATGTATTTTCTCCCATTAGATGCCTTTTGTCAGTCTAATTCACAAGCCCTGGGTGCACATCTTAAAAGGATACAGGGAAGTTTTTATTTTGCTCCATTTCTGGTGACCACAAAGAGACAACATAGACTAAGACACCTTGTTCCTCCAGAGCCTGCAGCTGAGATCTTGGGATTCCTAATGCTGTGAACTGAATGTCAGTATGTCTCATCCCGGAGTCATATGTTAAATCTTAACATGGTATTAGGAGGTGGAAGCTTCAGGAGGTAATTGCATTTGAAGGGAGGACCCTCATGAATGGGATTAATGCCCTTATAAGAAGAGACACAAATGCTCGCTTCTCCTTCTCTCTCCACCATGTGAAGATAAAGCAATAAAGTGGCTATCTGTAAACCAGGAAGAGGGCCCTCACCAAGAACATGACTGGGCTGCCACCTTCTTGTTAGATTTCCAGCTTGGAATTGTGAAAATATTTGTTTTTTTAAGCCACCCAATCTATGATATTCTGTTGTAGCCACCCAAACTGACTGAGGCACCTAATAAAGACTGAAAAGGTACGAATTATTCTTGAATAAGCCTCTTGGATTTTCCATCAGTAGCGTCTGACTGAGAGAGGGTTGTAAGATCTGTCTTTTCTTGTTCCTTTTTAAATTTCCAATTTAGATTAACAAGGTAAAAACATTTGTATGAATTAATTCCTTAAGTATTGCCACTTTTGTTTTGTTTGGCCTTTGCTATTGATCCACTCCCCACCAGGATAGCCATCATTTTACTTTACCTTCGTCTTTTGTGTCCTTTGTCATAAGGCAGGGAATCATAGTGTTCCTGAACCAAACTGAGGGTCAGGCTGCTATTTCTCGAGGCCCAATAACAAGATGCAGATGAACTAGGGAAGAACAGAGTTTTTATTTCTATAACTGGTTACAGGGAGAAATCTTGGAAAATATCACCAGATCAACTCAAACTTACAAAGTTTTCCAGAGCTTATCTTACCTTCTAAGCTATAAGTCTGCATGTAAGTGTGCATTCATCCAAAGACATAAGTGATTAACTTCTTTTAATCTATAAGATCTGAGTCCTGAAGACCTTCCTCTGGAGCCTCAGTAGGTTTACTTAATCTAAATGGGTCCAGGTGCTGGGGTGATTACCCTTATCTTGTCTCCTGCTAAATCATGGAGGTTTGGGGAGTTTCTTCAGACCCCCAGTAAACTTGTTTGTGGAAGCCTGGGGAGTTTCTTTGGGTCCCCAATAAAACTTGTTTAATTCTAAACGGTCCTGTTAAGAATTCCCTTATTATCTTGTCATGCTTCAATGCCCCAGAAAGGCCCAGGCAAAACTCTTGGTGGGCTTCTGTTACATTTCAGCCTTTGTATAAGGGCACTGGCTCTATCAGCTTTTAATATTTAACTTCACCACTTAGTCAGTACTGAGACCGTTGTTATGGAGGCCTGCGTTAGTGAGACCTGGCCTGCCACAACAGGGCAAAATGCAGAAATGGGTTTCCAAAGCCTGTTGTTCAGCTGGACAGAGTTTATGGTTCTTACTAGATCACTATTCATTTGGATAAATTTTGCTGTGGACACCAATAAAACTGCAAGTGATTTTTTTTTTTTTTAACACATTTCATGTACTTGGAGCTTGGCTTGAATCCAGTGAGAGAGCTGTCTCTGATTTTTCTACCTGTACAGGGACCACAAGCTGTCAGGCCTACACCTGATGATTAAGCGTCAGGCTGGAAGTCTGGTTGCACAAGCAATATTATCTGTCTGACTGTGGCAACACCCAGGGGAGCTTGCTAAATAAAAGGTCCCTGCCCCTACCAGTGTCTCCTGCCTGGTATCACAGGTAAGTAGGTCTATGATTGGAGGCATCTCACTTGTATGAAAGACCAGTGACAGGAGTTTGCACACAAACACCATCCTTACCAGCTGTGGCAACAATTGTCTTTACTTTCTTTTGTTATCCTTGGGAGCGACGTTCTGCGTCATGGAAGTTATATCTTCTGCACCTGCTCCAGGGATGTATCTTGCCTCTGTGGTAAAAAAATCACTTTATGCCTAGAAAGTTGCGTCCAGGTCTTTCCAGAAAAAGGCTTTTTTCTTTGTGCTACATTTGATGGCTCAGTCCTTGACGATTCTACCTGTTGGTGACCAGATGATGGATCTTTTGATTTGGAAAAACGCTTATATTTGAAAGCAGTGTTTCGAGAGCCCTCATTCTAAACAAATGTCCTATTAGGACGTCTGGGAAGATCAGATTGTAGGAAGAATGCAAAAAAGCATTTTGGCTAGTCTGAGGGATTCCTTCAACAAAAATAGAAAAACGAAAATCAGACTTGGAACAAAAGTTAAAATCCACAGCCCATTATAAATTCCCCTTTCCAGCCTGACTCCCTGTTTCTGAAACTCCAGAAGATCTTTTGGATCTTTGGAACCTGCCACATATCGTCTCCCCAAATTTTGGCCCCAGCCTTTTCAACAAATTTCTTTCATTCACAATGCTCCTCCAAATGCCCTAGAAAATTTTTTAAACACCCAGCTGTCTAATTTAACTTCCATTTCCGTATAAGAATTACCCAAAGCACTGCTGCCTGACCTCCAGGCATGGGCCAAACAAGTTACTTATGCAAATGCTTATAGCCAGGAAAAACTCTGGCAGAGGCCCCAGGTACATATCACAAGGATGATTTTGCTGTCCCTTATAACTACACCTACATTTCAGGACTCTAATCAAACTCCATCCATACCCAGCCTTCCCAGGCGATGCCATTTGCCAATGTATCCTGGGCCCTGACTGCAAATAATTTATATCCTCTGGATCGTAGCATATCTTTTAAATTACAAAACATTTTTACCTCTATTTCCAGAAGATTATCTACTGTATTTAGAGAGGAGCTAGAAAGATTAGTGGCCATTCACTAATCCCACACACAGGGACCTCAATTGGCTACTAAAAAGTTTGCTTCTCACCCATGATAATACTATATTTATATCCCAAGACAGATGGCTTCTGTGAACCCCTTTCCAGGGGAAGCCAGTGGCCAGATCCCCTTCCAGGCACTCCAGCAGAGAGCCAGAAAACGCTCAGCTTAGAGCCGCTATTCAAGGCCTGACAGCAGTTATTGCAGAGGCCTTTCCCCCTCAGGGAAATTGTTCTAAGGTTAAACTTTGCACTCAGAAAGAAAGCTAACATCCCAAACCATTTGTAGAAGGCTTTATACAAGCTTTCCAAAAGTACTGTATCAAATCCAGTGGTCTAAACCTTGAAATCTTTGAATTTCTGCCATAGTCCGAAATCTTCCCCAAGATATAAAGGAACAAATCTAACCAAGTGTGGTTGGATGGGCAGGATAACCTCTCAGCTTTATTATTGAGGCTTTTACCCAATTCTTTTAGAATAGCTTGTAGGAAAGCAAGAAAAAGAAAGAAGCAAAATAGCAGTCCTTTCCTTGCAAACTGTGTTCTCACAAAAACAAAAATGTGACTGAGAATAATCGAAAGTGCTTCCAACCACAGAGCCTCTCCTCTTCCTCTCAAGATATTTGCAGATAATAAAAAGCCAGGATATTGGAAGCATAAATGCCTGAAGTTAAGACAGGGAAAGTTTAAATTGCACTTTTCTTAGGCTTCAGCACCCTCGGAAGTTCCATTTTTCCTCTTCTGTAAGACAATTTTATAAACCCCACTGAATGACATGGTCAGCCAATCCTCAGTAGCAACCCAGACACATCATTAAAATTAAAACAGAGGATCAAGAATGCAATTTTTAAATTGACACAGTGCAACTTTTTCTACTATTCCCTCAAAGGATTTCTCTCTACCCATCACCTCTAATTCCATTTAAGCTAGCAGAGTCTCTGGGCAACCTGTTTCACTGCCCACACCTCAGCACACCTCAATATCCTAAGGTCTTATTAACACCTGCTATGCCTTTCTACTTTCTCACACCTCACCAGTAAACCTTATAGGTAGAAAGTAGTTGTGCAAATTTCATGTCAACACCCCATATAATAAGAAGTGACAGGTTTACTTCCATGGCCTCACACAATGACTCAGACTTCTTGCTTTTCCTGATGGAGACTCATCTTTAATCAAAATCCTCTGAAGGGGACTTCACCTTAAAAGTTGTCCCAATTAGTCTTCGGACCTTGAATGAAAATAAGGTTGAACTACTACTAAGTATAGAATCTGTGCACGTTTCCTGAAAAAGGAATAAACCCTTCCATTCAACAGCCTGATACCCTTTCTATAGAGATGCAAAATGAGGAATTGAACCTAAAATAGACTCCGTTTTACAGCAAGATGTTTATATTTTTGCCTCCTCATTCTGCAATACCCCAATTGTAAAAGAAAGAAGGGAAAATTTATTCAGAAGTGAATCAAATCTATTTGTGCAAGATCTAAGGGCCATAAACCCTATAGTAATTGTTTGCCATTCTGAAGTCCCTAATCCAGTTAGTATTCTTACTTCAATTACAGCTGATGCAGCCAAGTTTACAGTAATTGACCTACACTCAGCTTCCTTTTTTATTTTATTGCCTTAGACTTGTAATTTCTTTTTTCATATAAATATAGAGGAAGACAATTAACATACACTCACATACGTTGGGCTATTTGGAGGTCCCCTCAATATTTTCACAGGTCCTTAAAGCCAGCATAGACGCTGAAGACTTTACCAAAAGCCTTGCTCTTGTTTAGTATGTGGATGACTTCTTACTTTGTAACTCTTACAGAGTTCCTCATTCTCCAAAAGGCCTTCTCTGAAAGAAGGCTTCAGGCCTCCAGAACAAAACTTCAGTGAATACAAATGACTGCTACCTACTTTTAGGACTTGAGATATTTCAAGACACTCAAAATTTACCCCCAAATGCCTTGAGTCTTTTGTCTGTCTCTTTCCTCCAAATGAAGACACAGTTGTGTACATTTTTAGAGGCAGCTGGATACTGCAACCAATGGACTGTGAATTTTGCTACCCTTGCTAAACCTCTATATGCTATCTTCCAGGATCCTGCCTCAAAGTCCATTTCTTGGCCCTCAGAAGCATTAACCGCCCTTGAAGTTGCAAACTCAGCATTGTCTACAATCCCAGCACTCAGCTTACCCAATTTGGACAAATCTTTTCACCTATACTGCCATGAAAAAAAAAATGGGATGACTATAGGTATTTAAGGACAAACTTTCGTCTCTCAAAAACATCCTATAGCCTATTTCTCAGGTCAATCAGACCCTGTGGTATCAGGCATGCCCTCATGCCTCCATGCTGTAGCCACTCTTGTAGCCTTGACAAGCTAGTGCCCTTACACTTGGTTCCTTCATTCACCTCTGTTTTCTCTATGCTGTGTTGGCTCTTTTAGAAGTTCATAAAACACAGCAACTTTTAACGTTGTGGTAAACAACCCATGAACAGGCCTATTAACCTCTTATTAGGTTAATAACCTATTAACCTCTTATTAGGTTAATAACCTATTAACCAGCCTTAATAATAACCTATTAATAACCTATTAACCAGCCTTCCATTATCTCACATTGCTGTGGCACTCTAAATCCAGCTGTTCTAACACCCCACCATGGTGATGGAGAGGTCCCACTCCATTCCATGGGATTGACTTGTGACTATAGGAGTGGTCTCAAAGTCACAAGAAGACTGCTTAGATATTGTCTTGAACAACCCAGACCTACCTCTATTTTGTGCTGGCTCCTGTAAATGAAATTCCCATAGGAACATAATGATTGGTTATGACATGGCTATCTCACACGAAACCCTTGAAGCACACTCTTTGCCCAGTGTAAAGTCAGCTCACACCACTGCACTCGTGAGTCCTGTAGAAATCTGTACATTGATAAAAGGACAAACTGCCCGGTTTACATTGACTTGAGATTTGCTTTTGCAGTCTGTCATGTAGTTAGCACAATTTGAAAATCCCACAGATTCTTAACCTCTGCCAGGTTCTCAGTGCCAAACAGACATCTAATTGCTACTCTAATACAGGTTATTCATCTCTCTCCTAAATTTGGTATTGTTCCTTTTCCAGCCTGTCCCAAGGAAATTGACACTGTATCTCCAGAAAATAAAAGTCTGACAAAGCTGCTAAGTGCAGAGCTAAAAATGTACTCCTCTATCCCTTTACTACACAATTTATAAACCTGCCTCTATCCTTGACTGATATTATTAACTGTCAGACAAATGTCCCATAATATGAAGAAGATAGATGGATACAAAAGGGTGCCAAATAATTATCAAACTGATTAAACAATGGACTAAATAGGCTTCCTATAGCCCTCTGTCTTTTGAACTTTTGGCTTGCACTTATCTCCCATCAGATAAAAATGTACCTGTTGATGGGGGATAGTTAAGGAGCTAAAAGACAATTGGCTCTACCCTACCATCCACAAAAATTCTGACTAAATTATTTCCCAGGGTACTACTTGCAAATCTCACCAAATTTCTAGAGAAAACCAACATAGCTGAGGAAATCTCTGAGGCCCTCATATCCCCTTGCTGTACTACAAATTGATTTCATAGCTTCATCTCTAGCTTTAGGTTCCTCTTACTGTTTGGTTGTCTGCATGGTTTGTGGCTAGACTGGAGGCATGTCAACACAAAAGTGATAAAGAAGTTAGTAACTGAGATCTCTCTTTTTTTTTTTTTTTTTTGAGACAGAGTCTCTGTCTGTTGCCCAGGCTGGAGTACAATGGCGTGATGTCGGCTCAGTGCAACCTCCACCTCCTGGGTTCTAGCAATTCTCCTGCCTCAGCATCCCGAGTAGTTGGGATTACAGGCACCAGCCACCATGCCCAGCTAATTTTTGTATTTTTAGTAGAGATGGGGTTTTGCCATGTTGGCCAGGCTGGTCTTGAACTCCTCATCTCAGGTAATCTGCCCACCTCAGCCTCCAAAAATGCTGGGATTATGGGTGTGAGCCACCACGCTTGGCCTCCATAAAATATTGTTAACTACCTACATTGCCATGCCAATCTAGACCTATATCATCACTCTCAAGACAAGTAAGTCTATTTCTGTAGGTGACTTTAAGTTGAAGATTTTCAGAGTCACATCCCAGGTTCCGGAAGTAAAAAACACCTCAAAGTAGGCAGCTCTTGATCATGGATTCAGAATTTCATCTTTACCTAGTTTTTTCCCCCTTGATGTCTTCCTCCTCCTTAAGATGGGAAAAAAACAAAACAACCACTTTTGATCTTTGAAACAAACTCCTTCTCACTTAATTATATCTCCCATTTATTAAAAGGCTGACTAGAGATTGCTTGTCTCAGTCTATTTGATTCTCCCTCTAATCCTCCACGATGAGCTCTCTTTCGAACAGTGTCTTGCATCTATTAACTTTTCTATTCTCTCACGAAGTCGAGCACAAACATGACACCCCTCTTTGCACCAGTTTTCCAAACCTTAGCCAAGATGACTAATCGATCTAATTGCTAGTTATGTCAACATGTAGGCAACACAGGGAATAAATTTTCCTTTGTGCAGATGCCTCCCTTTCTTGTAACAGGATGGGAAAAACAGCCTTTATCACTGGACCTGGACATGACACTGAAATGAGTCTGCATAAACAAAACTTACTGATAGGTTATCTTCTACCAGTTTTCCTCGGAGATACTTACCTTCCCACAATTTTCTGCTCCATGAAACCCACAACTCTTTTCTTTTGTTTTGTTGCTTCTCTACAATTTATTTTACTTTGTCAGGATAATATATAAGCACCCGAGTTTAACTGCTTCTTTGGGTCTTCACTTTTTATAAAAACCTACGTGCACATTTAAAAAAAAAGAAAAAGAAAACATTAGCATTTAATAAAATTTGTATGTGTTTTCTTCTGTTAATTTGACTTTTGTTATTCTAATTTGTTGGAAGTAACTGTCTAAAACTAAGATAGAAGAATGTTTTTCTTCCTCTCCAAATGCATTCTAATTGGTCCAGACTATAGCAAAAATAGTATAAGACATTTTCCCAGCTATCCATAAATTTAAAATCTAGATGGGGAAAGAGCACATTTAGAAAAAGATATTGTACATTAATGGAGGATGGCTGTTCGTAAAAAAATCTAGTCAGCAGATGATGAACATGAGAGTCTGGTTCTTAAACAATAGACGCAGCTATGACAGGTAGTAGCAATAAAGTAAAATGTGGGCCTATGTGAGTGGGAAAGCATCTCTGGGGGAAAGGAACATATTCTTAAGAGCAAAGATGGTCTATTGGAGCATACTAATATTGAAAATTTAAGTAGTTGACTTTGAAAAAACCTATCAAATTGTTGATACAGTACCCTGAACATAAAGAAACTAAAAATTAGAAAATAAAAGAAAGAAGAGGGATATTTTGGTAGCCATGAAAAAAAAGAATAAAAAAAGTGTCGACTTCTGATGAAAGATCATGTAAAATGAATAAAAATAAGTTATTCAGAAATCATTACTATAGACTCTTGGCTGTGGAATTAGATAGCATGCAACTATTTTGAGTAATTATCATAAAATTTAAAAAATGGAGTAAACAAAGTAGAGAAGAAGTTGAAATTAAAGGAGCAACTTTTAAAGACGGGATATACATATGATACATTGGTAGAAAATGGCATGACTGAAAATACAGAAGCAAAGACATCATCAAATAGTCTTAGTAAGGAACTGAGAAGATCAAACTATATCCATCTCTGGGGAACTGGGCTTTTACCTCACTATAGATAATAACTCAATTGATCTAGCAGATATTTTCATATAGGGAAGCAGATATTTCTGAATTTGAAGATTTCAGCCCAGTTTTACCTAGAAAATACTGAATGCTGCAAAGAATTTGGAAGACAGATATAAACCCTATGATACACCCTTGTAGAGGTCTTTCCACACAGAGGTGTCACCACAAAGAGCCAAAATAAAGAATAAGGGTAAACAAAAAAGAAAAATGCTCTATCTTAAATTTGGCACTGGATGGAAAAGAAATATATTTACCCTGAGAAATTGTAACCACAGTTAGTCCTCATAAATTTTCCGTCAAAATTCATATGGCTACTATGATCCATTAAATCTCAAAGTGTTAGATACAATGTATGCCCAGAATAAGAATATTCTTGTGGAGAAATGCAATTACACCGCTGTCCTCAAAGACAAAATTTCAGAAGGAAGATTCTATGATTATGAAAAAACAAAAGACTTGGGAAAGAAAATCTACATTAAAAAACTTTCAAATATATGAGAGGAAATTATAAAATTATAATTTTAATAGCCAACTAAAAAACTAAATTTTTACAATTATAAAATTCAAATATGAAAAAAATGCAAAATTATAATTTGTAACATTGAAAATGCAATATCACTTTAAGCTTCTGATTAGAGTGTGAAAAATAAAGTCTGAAAGTGAAAATGAATCCAAAAAATTATTCATATAGAACAGGGGTTACAAAGTACTTTCCATAGAGTCAGATGGTAAATATTTCAGACGCTGAAGAGACAAAGTTGAAAATACTCCAGATTTTGTGGTAGACACCAATCCTCGGGCTAAACAAGTAGATCGCTTCACAGATATGAAAAACACAACTGAATTTAGCACTAGATATCTCATAATTAACCTAGAAAACATCAAAGATGAAAACAGGATGTTAAATGCAAGTTGAGAAAAGGACAATTCATAGGCAAGGCATGACAATTAGACTAACAGCTGATTTTTAAAACAGACACAGTAAAAGCCAGAGGTAGTAAAGAGGAGTTTTAATGTGCAGCATTAACCAACATTTTTTGCACCAGATTTCTATGAAATTGTCAATAATTTATGAAATTGACATTAGTAATTGTCAGATTTCAATGACATTTTTAAATTTAAAAATGTCAATAAAGAATATGAGATAAAGTAATTTTCAGACAAGAAAGAAAGGATTTACAAGTAAAGGACATTCTAAAGTTTGAAATTCAGGAAGCAAACTGGATCCTAGATGGAAAGTCTGAGATATGAAGTATAACAGAGAGCAAAGACAGTGGTAAGCACGTGGATAAATCCAAATGGACGCTGGCATTTAAAAATGATGACAATGTCTAACTAGTAAAGGGGATGCAACTAAAAATGAAATACTAAACATTATAATAATGTATAAGGTCAATAAATGTTTTAAAATATTCTAAAGTACATTTTATTGTTTAAGAGGTGATAACATGATTTTCTATAAACAAAAATCAAGATGATTCATCTAAGATGTGCTTGAAATAAAAGATATAGCTGGAATTAAGATTTTTATGTAAAGCTCATTTGAATTTCTATACAGCAACAAGTTGAGAGCATTTAATATAAGTGATACTTTTAATAATATTACAAATTATGTCATACAATATACATATCAGCCCTGTGAAAATGATGATATAATATTATAGATATAGATATGACTTAAACAAATAGAGATAGAAATTATATCTTAAATATGTAAATCTTATTAAAGTGTATCTGAAGATTCAGTGTAATTCTACATAAGGTTTATTTTTTAAAGCATGGAGGAATTTATTCACATTTTTAAGTGGAGCAATAAAGATCCAAGAATAACACCTTTCAAGACAAAAATAATGTGAAGGAAATTATCTGTACTAGATATCAAAGTATTTTAAAATTTATAGTAACTAAGCATTTTTATAAGCAAAGTAGATAGATAAATTTACTAACTGAATCCAATTTAGACTTTAGAAACAATTCCAGGTTTACATGGGTCTCGTTATATGGCAGAGATGATATTGCACACGAATGAGGAAAAGATAAGACTACTAAATAAATATTTCTAGGAAAAAAATGCTTCATCCATGAGGAAAAAATGAAAGGGATCCAATTTTTTCCTCTTTACATCATATGCATATTAGTAAGTGGTATATTATTTCAGTATTTACACTTAAATATAGAAATGTAATATTGAAATGTTAAGCTTTTTGAAGAGATAAAAGATACAAAAACAAGATGCAAAAAGCTGACAAACTTGATAAATTTACCACATTAAAATTAGAAATTCTGTTCACTAAAAGATGCTGTAAGGGTGGCGTATGGTGGCTCATGCCTGTTATTCTAGCACTTTGAGAAGCTGAGGCTGAAGGATCACTTGAGCCCAGGAGTTCGAGGCTACAGTGAGCTATGATTGTGCTACTGCATTCCAGCCTGGGTAAGAGTGAAAACCTGTCTTTAAAAAAATGAAAAAATTTCAAAAATTTAAAAATACTATAAATTGATAGAAGGTATAGATACTAAATAGGATAAAAATAATCACATTATATTAATTCTAAAATTATTACATATTTATATTTATAAATGCCTACAAGGCAATACTAACTAGATTTAAAAGAAAAAAAGGCAAAGTATTTATAGATATTTCAAAGAATAAAGAATACTAACAAATTCCTGTGGTGAAGAAACACAAAAATATTGTTTCAACCTCATTATTAAGGAAATTAAAAATAAAAACTCGATGGGATCCAAGTTGTAATCACTGGGTGCACTTATATTAAAAATGTAACAGTATCAGGCGTTGGAAAGTACGTGAAGAAAAGGGACTTCTCATCCTCTGCTGATTGGATTACAAATTGTCACAAATTTTTAGAAAATAATTTGACACTAGCTGGTAAACTTGAAATTTCTTACTTACCCTATGTGTTATGGGCACCTTGAGGACTGAAGCTGGATCTGTTCCAAAATATGGTTCAGATGTTAAGACTGATAATGTCCCCCACACACATACCCAAGAAAATAGGCAAAGTTTTATTATTCATATAATGAGACATTTTGGGAGACACAAGACAAACTTTCCAAGCTGATCCAAACATAAGCGTACACAGAAACAAAACTAATTTGGGATTTTTGTGGGATTTAGGAGGTGGGGCCGGGGTCAAGGTTTGAACCTCCCAGAAGCGCCAAAGGAGAAAGCACCAGTTCTTTCTTATTAGCTTGCTCAGAAAGGAGCAGAAAGAGAGGAGGCTTAAAAGCTGTTAGCGCCAAAACATCAAAAATTGAGTCAGGTTCCATATCATATTGGGGGCTAGTCATTTTCCTCCCCTTATATACTCCAAAGAAACTCTTGCACGCAAGCTTCTGGACATACACATAAGAATTTTCATACCAGAAATAATACTATTGTTGGCTTTATATATGCTAGCAAAAGACAAACAGATAAATTGTAGCAGTATAATCATAGAATAATATATAGCAGGATAATAAATGGACCAGTTATAATTAGCTATAAGTAAACCTCTAAAATACTAAGTAATAAAAAAACTCATTTTCCACATGGAAGTTTTGAAACTGTTAGATAAAATTTAATACATATGCCCATACAAAGTTTTGGGAGACATATTTAGGTGTTAAGATGTAAGGAAAATCAAGGTCCTCTTCAAAACAAAATTGAGTATTATAGTTAATTCTAGTGAGCAGGGAGGGTAATACAGAAAGGGTGAAGGAGGTTGTCTGGAGACTTGACATCCACGAGTAGTCTTTTGACTAACATCAGCAGCAGCCCCTGCAGAAGAAGCACCTGGAGGAATCTCAGGCTTTGCTCCAGATTCCTGAATCTGAACCTGTACCTTAAAAAAAGCTCCTTATGCACAATAAAAGTCTGAGAAGCAACAGCTTAGAGTACTAATTCAGTTAATTTTTTAACCTAGGTATTGCATATGTTAGTGTTGGTTTTATGAATATTTGAAATTATGTATATGTCTATATGTCTCTTTTTTTCCTTTTGGGAATATCACTACTTTAATTACATACCTGGTATTTGCTTTATTTCTTTTTTTTTGTTTTAGTTTACAAATTACGGCACCAAACTTTAATTTCGCTACATCTTTTAAGACTTTAAATACAAAATAAAACTCAAAGACCCCACCACAACCATCTGAATGGACTCCCTCCTTGGCCAGGGCACTTTAAAATTTAACCTAAAAAACTGGTTCAGGCCACGATAAGAAGTGGGGGTTGGCCATGCCTCCTTACACCCCTCCAGCATCAACATCAATGCAGACCTTAAATCTGTTAGGAAACATTTACAATCTACTCTCTCTGTAGCCGGCTACTTAGAGGCTTCATCTGCATGAGAAAACCTTGATCTCCACAATCCCTTATCTTAATCCAGACATTCTTTGCTACTGATAATAACTGTTTCAACCAATTGCCAATCAGAATATGTTTCAATCTACCTATGACCTGGAAGACCTCTGCCCCCCACTTCGAGTTGTCCCTCCCTTTCAAACTGAACTAATGTAAATCTTACATATATTGATTGATGTATTATGGCTCCCTAAAATGTATAAAAGCAAGCTGTACCCCAACCACCTTGGGCACGTGTCATCAGGACCTCCTGAGGCTGTGTCATGGGAGTGTCCCTAACCTTGGCAAAATAAACTTTCTAAATTGATTGAGGCTTGTCTCAGACACTTTTTGTTCTACAAGTCACGTGTGGGGGTGTTTCCGTATTATGGAAAAATACCATTGTTTCAAAAGCATTTCAACATCTAGTAATGAAGTTTTCAATAACAAATATGTTACTGGCATATACTATTTTTGGTGCAAGCATTATGACATGCATTTATATTACAAATAATTAAATCATATTTTTGTGCCTAATGTTTTCCTACTCAAGCATTTCTAGATTATTTTATACTGTATTTATTAGGTCATTCTTGCATTGTTATAAAGAAATACCTGAGACTGGGTAATTTATAAGAAAATTATGAACTGGCTCTGCAGGAAGCATGGTGGCATCTGCTTCTGGGGAGGCCTCAAGGAGCTTCCAATTACGATGGAAAGCAAAGGGGGAGCCAGGCATCTCCCATGGTAGGAGTTGGAGCAAAAAGCGGAGGTGGAGGGGTGCTACACACTTATAAGTGAATAGATCTCACAAGAACTCACTCACTGTTGTGAGGACAGTACCAAGAGGATGGCGCAAAACCATGCATGATCCATGATCCAACCACCTCCTAGCAGGCCCCACTTCCAACACCGGGGACTATAATTTGACATGAGATTTGATGGGAACACAGTTCCAAACCATATCATATACTTTCTCACTTTTCATTAGAATATAATAAGTAATTTAAAATAATTTTAAAATAATGTAAGAATTAGAAGTGATAATAAATTATTTAATCATTCTGATATCACTGGTACACTATAGACCTTTAAAGAATTTCATTATTCCCAACAAACTTCTAAATATAATGTTCAGGTCCATTAAAATATGGCCACAACTTCCATATCTGGTTTTATCTTCTGGTAGGGGGAAAAGTACCCCATATTCTGATTTAGATATTAAAATACCTGAACCTCTCCTGACTTATTTGTATTATTCTGAGATTATTTTTCACATGCTACTCCCTCTCCATAGAATAATCCATTCCCCTGATTCTGACTTTCATTCTCTACTCAAAAACTAGCTTTTTCTGATGCCTCCCTGGATACTTCCATTCAGAAATAAATTATTTTTTTATATGCTTTTACCAATAGTGTGATTAAGTCTCTTTCAATACTTACATTGTGTCTGACGTTATTGAATATGTGTTATTTCCCCTCAAATAAAATCCTTGAGAAAAGGGACCACATTTTACTCATTTTAATAACCTCATTATACCTACTGTGCCTTGTAAATTTTTAATACATTTCAGCATGAATTTCTACTGATGGAATACCACAAATTTCTTATCTAATATAAGAAGCACAGACAATAAGAAATTCATTGTTCTGTCTGGCATAGAACATTGGTTTACTTGGGCTTCTTATTTTAATATTTGGGTTCTACATAGAAGAAAACAAGGCATCACTTCATCAGTTTACTCAGTGTAGCACATTATTTAAAGGGAAAGTTTGTTTCTGTTTGGTGGTCTGTGTTGTGTGTGTGTGTGTGTGTGTGTGTGGTTTTTTTTTTTTAAAGCCTCGCTCTGTTGCCCAGGCTGGAGTGCAATGGTGCTA
The DNA here is from genome assembly GCF_028878055.3 of Symphalangus syndactylus. NCBI lineage: Eukaryota > Metazoa > Chordata > Mammalia > Primates > Hylobatidae > Symphalangus > Symphalangus syndactylus. The sequence continues at coordinate 151,998,139 of NC_072426.2, read as the reverse complement.
ACTTGGCTCACTGCAACCTCTGCCTCCTGGGTTCAAGTGGTTCTCCTGACTCAGCCTCCTAAGTAGCTGGCACTACAGGTGTGCACCACCATTCCCAGCTAATTTTTTTTTTTTTTTTTTTCAGTAGAGATGGGCTTTCATCATGTTGGCCAGGCTGGTCCTGAACTCTTGACCTCAGGTGATTCACCCACCTCGGCCTCCCAAAGTGCTGGGATTACAGGCATGAGCCACTTCACCTCTGTTGATAACATCACACCAAGACTAAGGTCCTACTCAGTGTCCCCCTTTCTATGTGAAAAAGCTATGTTATTTCCTTACTTACTACATCAGCCCTAGGAGTGTTAACAGTGTCTGGCTGTTACTAGTTTCTGTATGTTATGACCTCCCTTATTCCCTTAACAATGCTCACTCATAAATTCAAGAGTTTCCAAACATTATTTTTATGTATTTTTAGTGGCATCATCTATTTAGGTGTCTTAGTCCACTTTGTGATGCTATAACAGAATACCCCACACTGGGTAATTTATAAACAATGGATATTTATTTCTCACAGCTCTGGAGATTGAGAAGTCAGAGCAAGGAGCTGGCAACTGTTGGGCACCTTATTGCTGCATCGTAACATGGCGAAAGGCATCATATGGGCAAAAAAGAAAGGGAAGGGGGTCAAACTCATATTCTTATAGGAAACCCACTCCCAGGATAATGGCATTAATTTATTCATGAAGACAAAATCCTCATGATCGAATTTCCTCTTTAAGGTCCCACATCTCAACACTGTTACATTGGAAATTAACTTTCCAATGTATGAATTGTGTGTGTGTGGGGAGGGGCATATTTAAACCATATCACTAAAGTTGATCGACATTAGTGACTCATATCATCTAAGATTCTTTATTCCATACTGTGTTTCTGAGGGCTGAAACATAATCCTTCTGGAGGCAAAATTCAGGACTTGCTATTTTTATGCTGCTAGGTATTTTTAAACATATAAAATGGAAAGGAATATTTAGAGAAACACTACACTTGGCTGATTAGTATATTAATGGACACTGCTTGATATAAAGATGTTCTTAATGAAAAATGTCATTTTAATTATGTCAACATGTTGCTTTTCAAGTATATTCCGCAGTCATTGTGATAAAATGGAAAAAGAAAAGTGTGACCATAGAATTTGTTCTTACTAAAGAACAGAAACCATCAGGGTTAATGTCAGCCTTGGTGCTCTCTTGTCTCCTAGGGTTATGTTTTTCTCTTTGATTTAGTTATTGCATTTCATTTATATTTGGTTAGCTCATTTGTGGATTACAAAGTTTTTGGCTGAATTTTATCCATCGTTTATTGATTTTGATTGAGAAAATCTTTCAAGCTACTATCCTTCTAGAAATAAAAAGTGTGACTGTTAGTTTTTCACCTTTTTATCTCCCAGTAGTTAGCATGAGTAAAGCCCATAATAAACAACTCAATAGATACATTATATGAATACCTGTATAAATCCTGTCTGTGGTTAAGCTCATAATCCTGAGTAACTCTTAAATTATCTGATGAAACCTTACACCTTTGTCTATATGTGACACCTCAATCTCTATAAGATAAAATATTACTAAGACTTCTGAGACTTTGTCTATTCCCTCTTATAACTTCCATAATCCAGTAGATACTGAACAACAAAGACCCCTAAAACCTTGTAGCTATTTCAAATGAACAAAGAAAGATTTTTATGGGTTTCTCAAGCCAGCACTTATAATTAGGAGCTTCCCATTATGCAAGAAAAAAAAACATAGGATTTCCAGACTTTACTTAGACATGCTTCAAAGAGGTAAGAGGGCAGAATAATTTCCACAACTGCTTGCCCCGAAGCAAAATTTCTAAGCCTGGCTTCTCATAACAACTAGTAAATTATGGACAGAAAGACAAAAATAATAAGCTAAGTCAAAGGGTGATCTTTATCATCGTAAGTAAAAAGAGTGCATGATGAACTGTTTAAGATTTCTAATGTGAATTCACGGCATGCTTTACTCTTCTCATTTTGAATAATTGAGATACTACTGATCGATGATGTAAATCACATCTGGGATAGAAATATAATGCTTGTCATTGTAAAAAATGGATTGTCCTTATTGAATATTTTATATATTCATAATTTTTATTTACTTAATAAAGTAATTTTATTCAGAATATTTGGCAAAGGAAAAAAAGTGTGTCTTTGCCACTCATGACAATTTTTACGAAGTTTTTTTTTTTTAATAAAGCTTTTGGCCTGAGGCTATATAATGGCAAATTTCCAGATGAAAGGTGAAATATTCTTCATTCTCAGAACATGGAAATTGAGATATAAAAGGAGATCTTTTTGCAGCTGTAACTACACCTGTCACTGCACATGACACATATAATGAGTGTGGTTCCCCCAGGTACCAGGGAAAATGAAATAGAAACCTCAAGAGATCTTATCATGTATAAGAAACTTAAAAGGTTGACAGGTATTTTTCTCGAATGTGTGTAATTTTTGTATTCTCCATTATGATTTTTCATTCAGAATTGTTGTCATTAATAATGTCATTTATTGCAAACAAAAGTGATGTAGAACAGAGCTGTCCAACAGCAATAGAATGCGAACCACACATATATGACTCATATGTGTAATTTTTAATTAAATGTATCTTCTTAAATTTAAGAATTTCTTTAAATTTAAATAAATTAAATTTTAAAACTAGTTTCAAAACTAAATAAATTACAAAAAAGAGAAAACTAATAATATATATTATTTAACTCTATATAGCTAAATATAATATTATTTTACTATGTATCCAATCTGAAATATTAATTATATTTTGCTTTATTTTTATGAACGAAGACTTTGCAATTAGCACGTATTTTACACCACTTACAGCACGTCCCGATTCAGCTAGCTGCATTCAATAGCCACATGTGGATACCAGTTACTATCGCATGGTGTAGTCCTGGTGAATGCAGATTATTTGTTCAGACTGAGCCATTGCAGCATGTGATTACTGAAATTATCCACGTCTTGCAGTTATAAGTACTTTAATGGAGATATGACAACATAGCAAAAACATTCATAAATTTTTGAACTCAGTTTACCGTGAATTTATATTTCAGTTCCAGTATTTCCTATAAATAATGTTGCAGATTTTATTTTAATAAATTAATCTTTAGATTCATTTTTAAAATGTGATGTTAATTAAGCTTTACCATATGGAAACTTGAAAATTACATTTGATAATTTGTATAAAATGTCTAGTATAAATTAATGACATACAATTAACTTTATTAAATTAACATTAAATTAACATTAATAATTATTAAATAAATTATATTTCCCATATAGGGTTAATTATTTGCTTATGTCATTACAGATGTTTTTTGTCATTGTTTTGGGGGAAACCATTTACTAATAACAGGTAAACAGCAAAATGAATCTAACTTAAGAAGATAAAAAATAATCCTTATTAAGCCACACTCATCTCCACTTCAGTACCTATGTAAATTGTAAAAATAAATGAGCATAGATCAAGAATGATAAACAAACATCTTTTTCAAGATGACCATTTAATTACCTTCAATAATTTGATTATGACTTTCATAGAGAATGATGTCATACATGCATACATATGTAACACAAATGAATTTCAATTTTTTAAAAATAAATTTCTTTTTCAAGCATTTTTCTTCAGGAATTTTTTTAAATAATAAGTTTTCAGTATTTTAGACATGAAGATGAAATAATTGATTGGATGGATGATTTTTCAACATTTTTTCTAGATGTGTTATTTGATGATTAGGTAATTCTATGCTTTAAATTAATCTAATTTATCAAAAAGAGGTCATGTAACACACAGAGGAAAAAGGTTGTGTTCCAAGTATTTTAAGACAGATCAGTTGAGAAATCTGGGAATGATTTTATTTGTTTCATTTCCTCACTTTACTAGACATCTATTCTTCACTATAGTTTCTATTTCTTTGCAGTTGGATTTAAGGGATCAACTAATCTCAGGTTGGTTTTATGAGTAGCCTAAAATATTCTTGTATTTGTTTACATAGGTGCATAACTCAAAGATTTGTCCAATTTGCTGACCTCTTCCTGAACAACCTTGTAAATGAAATAAACCACATTCTAATGAATAACAACAAATAAAATTAACCAAAATTTCATATACACCTAATTTTGTGTTCAGCCCTTACACAATTAGACATGGGGAGAGAAGAGTTAAAATACATTCTACCTAGACAAGTGTGATAGAGACAGGAAACCACTTACAGAGCCCTGGGTGACAAGCAAAGAAGGAAATCAGTAAACCTTCACTCATCATAATCGTATCCATTATTGATCATAAACCTGCCTTTAAATTAAGGCATTGGAGACTCTGTGTCAAAACATATCATTCAAATAGTTAAAAGAAACTTTACCAATTTGAACAGGAAGCCTGTGCAATCATTTATATATTTAAAAGAAAAAAATGTACTGCAAAGTTCCAAAGTTTTGATAAACACAGTGGAGACTGATTATTCTTGCCTTCATTAAAAGTATTCCAAATCAAGACAAGATGTGCCTTGGGAAACTACTCATTATTAGAGCCTTTGTTTATTTTTCCCTTTGGGAAGCTGTAGGGTATTCAGTGAAGCAAAGAAAGAAAGATGGGGGTTTTCAGAGAGAAACTTAAAGGCATGATTTTAATTTAGTGCATAATAAAATACTTAGAAAACATATTAAATTTACATCTTTAGAAGTTCTTTTCTGTTTAATAGATCCAAATAAAGTCATCTTAGAACCATTAATATGGAAAATATATTATTTTAAATATGAAATAAACTATAGCAAGCCCCCAAATTTTATGATATTTAAAAGTACACCTATATTCCCAAGAAAGTAATGTTTTAGAAGCATTGTTGAAAAAAACATATTTATGGAACTGCAAGACATATAATTAGGTAGAATTAAAATGGGGTACTTTATTTTGCACAAACATGGTTTTGAGATGGTGAGTTGAACAGATTCAATTTTGTTTTATGAACTTGTAAAAAAAATCAATTAGTCCTGAACTTTCTAATAAGCATAACTTATATTTGCTGAATAAAATAGAATTTGGAAAAGCCATCTGTTTAAATGATTTTTACCCGTTCAAGTTGATTTGATTTATTATATCAGTGCTTGAACCTGCTTTTTGGTATTTATATCACAAAAAATATAATCATCATCTTAAACAGTGGTTTGTTTTGACATTTAGGAATTGTGCCATGCGGTATTGAAGGACATTAAAAATAATGATCCTTTCATATATTTAAGGTATAGGAGGGGTCCCCAACCCCCTAAGCCACTAACCAGTACCAGTCCATGGCCTGTTAGGAACCGGCTGCACAGCAAATGTGAGCAGTGGGCTAACTAGCATTACTGCCTGAGCTCTGTCTCCTGTCACCTCAGCTGGGGCAGTACATTCTTATAGGAGCGCGAACCCTGTTGTCAACTGTGCATGAGAGGGATCTAGGTTGTGTGCTCCTTTTGAGAATCTAACTAATGCCTGATGATCTGAGATGGAACAGTTTCATCAGGAAACCGTACCCTCCCCCCACCACACCCACTACCCCCACCCCCCATCCATGGAAAAATTGTCTTCCATGAAACTGGTCCCTGGTGCCAAAAAGGCAAAAAGGTTGGGGGGACTACTGAGGAACAGAACTATAGCTGTAATATTGGTAGCTCATATATTGGGATGGTGCATTATAAGATACCGAGGGATTAGATTTAGCTAGTTTTATACATAAGTTTATGTGATAGTAATAATTACTACATTCAAATCAAATTATGATTGTTCTTGTTTTTATGACACATTTGATGCTCTAAACATCCATGGCCATATTTAGGAGTGCCCCGCTCTTTTCCAGTCTCAGGTTGCTTATGTCTGTCTCTGTCCTGTTTTCACACAGCTCCTACTAGCCACCTAAATAAAGTAATCGGATTGATGTAATAGTGAGATTATTGGACATAATGTATCGATCACCACTCAATTCAGTAAGAACTTGCTAAAGCATAGTCATATCATCTTGGAACATGTAGGAGAATGGAATTAACGTCAGAGATTTAGGGACCTCATAGGTTCATAGGGAGATCTTTAATAGAAGATAGTGCTTGTATTCTTTATTACATAATGCAAATACAAACTCTACAACTAGAAAACAGTTCTCCACTTTATTTTCTTTTATTTAAGAAATGTTCCGAAGTACATTGGAAATAGAATACATCTACATTCGTTATTTTTATGTAACTAAAAGTCAAGAAGCTGAGGCAAGAAACAAGATACTCTTAAATTTAATTTGACTTATAAAATCTTTTGGTGTAATTGTCATAAGTTAAAAGAGATGATGGGAATGTATACATGGCACTTAAACGTAATTCATTAAGTTTCAATCCCACTATTCCTCTAACTTGCTTCATAAAAGTTGTCCGTGATCTCCACGTTGCTGAATTCAGTGGTCGTTTATTGCTCCTCCTCCTGCTTGGCCTGCCAGCAACATCTGACAATGTTTCACCCTTCTCCTCACACTTTCTTCACTCGGGTTCTGTCTCCAGTAAGTTCCCATTCTGTTGAGTTTCCTTGTGTTTCTCTAGTTGTTGTTTTCCACTTTTCTTTCCTGGTTTCTCCTTTTATTCCCAAAGATGAGGTCCACATCCTGTTTCCTCAGTGTCTTCACTGATTCCCTTGAAAATCTGTTTAAGTTTTGTGGCTTTTGAAGAAGAAGAAGGAAGGGCATCCCAGGTAGGCATAGCAAAGGGGACACATTCAGGAGTGTGTCCCATCTATGGGATAACTCTCACATGTTTAACTCCAGGCACATCTTATTCCCAAATTCTAAACTCATATCCAGCAGCATTCTTGATTACTCCATCCTGGTTTTCTAATAGACAACACAAACATACAATCCCCTAATTTCACTCCTGTTCTTCCCAATTTATCCTATCCACTATCTTACTAATACTCATTGATGACAATCCACTTTCCAGTTGCTCAAGGTAACAATCTGGCAGAATCTCCCTTGACCCTTCTTACAGCCCATCTTCTACCTGCCAGGAAATATCTTGTGTAATACCTAGAATCCAAGCATTTCTCACCACACCTACTGCAGTCAGCCTCCTCTGCTTTGCCCTCATCTGTTGCTTGGATTACTGCCATCACCTCCAGCTGTGCTAACTGCTTCTACCCTTTCCTTCCTCCAGCCTATTTGCAAGACAGCAGCCAGAGTGTTCTTTTTAAAACAATCACTAAATACATCATTCCTCTGCTTTCAAGCCTTGGGAATAACTTCCCATTTCACTCTGTGCAAAAGCTTATTTCTCAACACTGGTCAGCAAGGCCCATGAGCTCACTTCCCCGTTACTGCTCTGGTTTTATCCTATTTCACCTTCAACTGAGATCATTCAGGCCCAAGATGCATTGGCCTCCTCGTTCTTTCTCAAATACTCCAGGCATGTTACACCTTAGAACCTTTAAATTGGCTCTTCTATCTATCTGGTATATTATTCCCAAGGTATTTTTGTAACAAACCTTCACACTCCTTTAAGGTTTGCAGGGAAGTCATCTTCTTAGTGAAGACCATTCTACCCACTGTGTGAAATGTCTAAATACACCTGCCCTCAGCACTCCTGACCCCTTCAACTTACCTATATTTTTCTTTTTCACAAAATGATTTATCACCTTCCAATATACAAATAACTTACTTATATATCGTTTTTGTTATTTACTATTTAACTTAGCTCTATGACAGCTGGGATCTTTGTTTGGTTCATTACTATACCATCTCATGTGCTTTGAACAATTATTAGCATACAGTACTCACAATAAGTAATCAGTTAATTACTAAATACATGATAAAAATATAAATGTAAAAAATGAGTGAAAGTCAAATTATACATTTTTAATTTTCTTCACTTAAATGCATTTTAGTCACATTTTGTTGAATTCAATTTATATTAGAATACAGAATGTATTAAGATTCTCTAGAGAAACAGAACCAATGAGATGGATTTATTTATTTATTGCAAGCCATTGACTCAAGCAGTGATGAATCTGTACTCAGCAAGCTAGAGGCCCAGGAGTGGCAGTGGCATAGTTCTAGTCCCCATCTGATGACGAGAACTAAGAAAACCAATGACATGGTTCCAGTCTGAGAAGTCAACAGCCTTGAGAACCAGGAGGATCCAGTATTTCCACTTGAGTCTGAAGGCAGGAAAGCAAATCAATGTCTCAGCATGAAGATAGATAGGGAGAAGAAATTGTCTTCCTCAGACTGTTCCATCCAGGCCTTCAACTGATTGGATGAGGCCCACCCACATTAGGGAGGGCCATCTGCTGAATCTACCGATTCAAATGCTAATCTCATCGAGAAGCCCCTGACAGTTACACACAGAATAATATTCGATCAAATACTGGGGCATATCCTAGCCCAAGGTGACACATAAATGTACTTATGTCGAGCTTAAACACGGCCATGGCTGTTTCTCTTTTCCTTAGTAGCCTTTCTTCAGAGGCTCATACTTGTTCCTCCCAAATGTTACCATTCCATAGAGTTATAAATAACGGTTATGGAGTGTTGAATGATAATTGAGAATATACAGACCTATGTGCTGCTTGATTATATTTTCTGTAACAACAACAAAAAAAGGCTAGCTGAATTAATTGATACTATCAAATGAGTCTCTAATTTTCTTTAGCCACTTGTTCTGGTGTCTCAAAATCCCACTAACCCCAAGTTAAGAGCATTGAGCTTCTTTTATTAAATTATAAAAAAAAAATTTACTCAAGCTGTTTCATCTCTAACCTAGCAATAGCAATACTTAAATGAAAATTAATCCAAATATAAACAAACTAAAAATAATCATTGCAGTCTGATTACTATTTCTATATGATTACAGGTGTTAACTCACTAGGTGACAGGTAGTAAACCGGCAAGTCATTTCCTCATTGATCAGTTAATAAGTGAATTGAATAAACTGATAACATAAAAGAACGCTGTTTTTTGATACCCTGTCAACTTGCCTATGAGTTGTCTGGAAAGTCACAGTGAATTCTTTTCACCATGATATGGATTTCTTAAATTATGCTTACTTACTTTACAAATAAATATTTTAAAAGTATGTGGTTGTTATGTTTGATGCATTAAACAACTGGCAAATGAGTACACATTTTTGCAATATCTGTAAACTTCTCCAAAATTTTGGAGTGAAGTTATTGTTACTGCTAATCAGGTTACACAGTGGTTCTTGAAATTATCATACACATGAAAATAATTCAAGCACATTAGAAACTGATGACATTGCCATCTTAGTATTTTCTATTTGGTTTTATAGTTGAATATTTGATTTGGAAACTTGCATTAACCTTCAGAAAATGGACATATGAATATGTTGGAACATTCTGTTCTAAAATTTAAATTGTTACTGTAAATAAAATACTAGAAATATGCACAACAGTCCAAATTGTACAATGAAATAAATATGCGTGTTAAATATGAAATCAAGGAAACCAACCTAGGGACACTTAAAGAGTTTCTAATGGTGGGCACTAAAGGAGAAGAATGAGCTTTGGTTTACAAAGCTCATTTTGGCAGTAGGTGAAGGAGAAAATTGAGGTGTTTGTGATTATAAACACTTAATACCTGTTAATAGACTACTGCAGAACGCCAGACAACAAAAAATAAGGACACTCTTGAAATGCAAATGTTAGATTGGGGATGGAGAAGAAAGGTCTTATGTTAAGGATCAAACATCATCTTGATAATATTATCTCCCATAATATTACATAAAATACATAACCTATGCCTCTCTATTTCTTAAACATGCACCATATTAATCAGGAAGAGACGAGTAATCCATTTTACTGCTTTATAATCTGCTGCAGTATACTGGAATCCTTTGGTTATGAGGAAAACAGCTAAATGTTAGAACAAGAGCCACAATGGTCCAGGAGAATATTTGTCTAGTTGGATTATATCTACACTTGAAATCTGGTGCACTAACTTTTAATATGACTAAAATGTTCTGAGTGTCACATTTAAATTCCCCTATTAAAAAAAAAAGACAGCTAACAGGTAAGTTTTGTTCTGTTTCTTTTTGTGTGCATGTGTGTGTTTATATTTTTACTCTTATGAGGACTAAGTTCTGATTTTTATCTTTCTAAGATAAATTCCTTTCTAAGAGGTCTGGGGAGTCATGCCCTACAAACCATAAATTCTAATCAGATGGGATTTATTTAGCCCTGTATGTCGTAACTTACTTTCCAATCTGACCCTGGCATAACAAAGAAGAAAATCAAAATGATTTACCCCAAAATATATTTCCTTGCCATACCTTGAAATTGCCTTGCCAAGGCTCTTGTGGGAAATAGACACATTCTATAGAGAATCCCCTTACCCCTTTGTTTTCCTTCCTTCCTTCCTTCCCAAATCTAGGAGATAATCAACTAAGAGCCAGGCACCCTCTTAAGTCCCATAAGAAACAATTTACAACCTGCTGTCTCTCTGCTCTCTCAGCTATCTGAGAGCTTCCTCTGCACAATAAAACTTGGTCTCCACAATCTTTTATCTTTAACCTAAACATTCCTTTCTATCAATCCCAGATCTTTAGACAAACTCAACCAATTGTCAACCAGAAAATGTTTAAATCTACCTATAACCTGGAAGCCCCTGCTTTGAGTTGTCCCGCCTTTCTGAACCAAACCAATGTATTTCTTAAATCTATTTGATTGATGTCTCATGCCTCCCTAAAATATATAAAACCAAGCTGTACCCCAACCACCTTGGGCACATGTTCCCAGGACCTCCTGAGGGCTGTGCCACAGGCTGTGGCCACTCATATTTGGCTCAGAATAAATCTCTTAAAATATTTTACAGAGTTTGACTCTTTTTGTCAACACTTACATTATTTTGCAAAAAGAATACTATAAGAATAAAGTGTTATTGCTTTATGAGTGATAGGGATAAAAGTGCTTCCCTAGTTAGGGAGAACGGTGAGACTATCACTTCTTTTTTCCAAGAAATTTTGCTTTGAGACTTGCCAGAATCATACTTATTGTATTTCTCTTCATTTTATAAGCATGACTAAATGATTTATTTTTCAGAAATATTTTAAGGCTAAGAAGCTTTTATATTCTTCTAAGTTATTGAGGTTAATGTAGTTAAATCTCTCACTTCTCTCCCAAACACTTCATGTCAACTGAAACCAATGCTAGCCTGGCTATGATGAGGGTCAAGGGATTAGCACTTCATCAGTATAGAGACTTTGCCTACCTGCCCAGTGAGAGCAGGAGTGTAGAGAGTCCCAAACCATGAATAGAGTGAATGAGTTAGAAAGAAATTAATTTTTAAAAGGAATGTGTAGAATTAAGAATGAAACCCCGTCTCTAATAAAAATACAAAAAAATTAGCTAGGTGTGGTGGCGGGCACCTGTAGTCTCAGCTACTCGGGAGGCTGAGGCAGGAGAATGGTGTGAACTGGGAGATGGAGCTTGCAGTGAGCTGAGAACATGCCACTGCACTCCAGCCTGAGTGACAGAGCGAGACTCCGTCTCAAAAAAAAAAAAAAAAAAAGAAAGAAAAAAGAAAAAAAATGGAAAATGTGGTTGTTTCAACACAACTGCATGGAAATCTGTGAGTGACTCAGAGGTATTGGCAAGTGACTGACATGCAAACAGAACCAGATCTAGAAATCTGAATTATTTCACTAACAGTGGTCAGCTGGTTGAGTGCGGGTTGTCAATTTAATCAGCCAGTCATGGCTTGTCCCTTCAAACTGATATCCTCTATTGATTGGAGAGAGATCTTTACTTGTCTATTAATAGTAAAATGTATAGTTTCTGTTTGATTAATATTAGGTACCTGTATTTATTATACTCTATATTTTGAATAAAATGTTTTGTGACTATGTGGCACACCACAAAATCATTTTAAATTGTATTAAACAAATCCCTCATTCCCACTTAACAGCATTATGTCACAAACTATTGGCTTCTGTATTTTAACGAACTACAGATTGATGGGCCAGTTGATAGATTGGGGTTTGTTAATCAGCCCCTTTTTGCGTCTTCCACTTCATAAAGAAAAAAAGAAATGAAAAAAATCCAAAATCTGTAGATCTACACTTGGAAGAAGTAGTTCTTTCTGTTTTGTTTTCTTCTAGTTGAAGGGTTTATTCACTTTAATGAAAAAAAAAAAAACGATTTACATTTTGTCATCTCAGAGTTTCTTGTGGACACATGAACTGAATGAAATTGTATTTCAGAGTTATTTTTAGCGATGTTTGAACAGCACATGCATATTGTTGCTCTACATGGCCGTTACTGTGGCTCTAAGGATGGGCAGGTCAAGTAGCACTGTCTGGCAGAACGTGTAGTACTCACAGCTGGTGAGCCATAGGCCTGGCCTTGACTGTCAACCAGTTGTGAAAAAGAGAGAAGACTGGGGGAATTCAGTTCAGGGCCTTCCACAGAAGCAAGAGTGCCCATAAGCATCCCAGAAAGACACAATGAATTATCCAAGAGAAAAATAATTTAAAAGAAAGTTAGTTAGACTTCAATTCTTCTTGTCGCTAAAAGCAACGAACATTTCTTGGCCCTCAACATGCTTTAAATGTCATAGACACACACCCACACAAAGGCATATATGCACAAATGCAGAGCTTGGAAAATTCGGAGATCCTGTTACTTGATTCTGAGAAAACACACAGTCTAAGTTTGCTTACATCACTTTTCTTCCCTTCTCTATCACTTGCTCGCTCTTCATGTTCTAAACTCTCACCTTGCACATCCTACGGAAATCATCCCTGCACCCTCTTCTCTATCTTTCTCACAGAAAGATTCCATTCAGTCCTATCACTCTACCTGCTGGTATTTTCCAAGAAACCCTCTCTTGTTCAGATCATATATCTATTGCTTAAACAATTAACATTCATATATTGGATTTTAATAGGGCTCTTAAACTAAATAAAACAGAGCTCTTCAAAAATGCTTTCTCCAGTCTCTCAGGCTAAATACTGTAAGAGGATCCCATCTTCTACAGCTCCTTGCAGCAAATATTCATAGACTTTCCTCATTCTTTTTTTTTCCTCATTCCTCAGATCCAAATCTATCAGGATATTCTATTGATTCCAGCATTCGTCTTCCTCATCTTTATTGCCATCATCTATTCCAAGTTGCAAACAGCTCTTAATTCAGTTCTACAAGGGTCGCTTCATGGTCTCCCTGCTTCTGCATCTGCCCTGCTGAATAGCAGTTGTAAATCATACCATGCTAACCCCTTTATTTAACAACTTCATTGCTTTTTAAAATATACTAGTTAAAAAAGTCAAATTTCCTATTACTGCAGTTTAATATTACACAGCCCCCCAAAATCTCTATAACATCTTTTTTTAAAAATGCTGCTTCCTCCTTAATCATTATATTCCAAGCAAAAAAACCCATCATTTTAGTCTCTTGAATTACTCTGTCCCCAGGCTGGAGTACAGTGGCACGATCTTGGCTCACTGAAACCTCCACCTCCTAGGTTCAAGCAATTCTTGTGCCCCAGCCTCCCAAGAAGCTGGGATTACAGGCATGCAACACTATGCCTGGCTAATTTTTGTATTTTTAGTAGAGACAGAGTTTCCCCATGTTGGCCAAGCTGGTCTTGAACTCCGGGTCTCAAGGAATCCTCCTGCCTTGGCCTCCCGAAGTGTTGAAATTACAGGTGTGAATCATCACTCCCAGCCTCCACCTTTCAAATCTCAGACTAACTGTCATCTTCTCAGACAGCCATATCTGACACTATATGCTAAGTAATCTCCTGCCTCACGAGCCTATGGTGTCTCTTCTACTACAGGTTGAGAATTTCAGATCAAAAATGCTCAGAACCAGAAGTGTTTTGGATTTTAGAGTTGTTGGATTTTGGAATATTTGCATATACATAAGATATCTTAAGGAAGGGAGCCTAGTCTAAACTTAAGTTCATTTATGTTTCATGTACACCTTATATATTTAGCAAGAAGGTAATTTTATACAATATTTTTAGTAATTGTGTGCATGAAACAAAGTTTTGACTGTGTTTTTACTGTAACCTATCACATGAAGCCTGGCATGGAATTATCCACTTATGACCTCATGTTAGCACTCGAAATGTTTTAGATTTTGGAGCATTTTGGATTTTGGAGCATTTTGCATTTTGAGATTAGGTTGCTCAACCTGTATATTGCTTAATTTATTATTTTTTAATGGCAATTATTACCAGCTAAATTTACCTCAATATCCATGCTTATTTTCCACACTGCCTTCTAGAATAAAAATGCCATAGAGAATATGGTCTGTATCCCAAAAGAAAAGGAAATGTTTAAGTAAAGTGTGGTTTATTAAACACAGAATCTAGGTATGACAATTTGGCTCTCATGTGGGGGATGAGTTGGGAAGATATTTAAAGAGAGGTACCAAATTCTTGTTACATATCTCAGGCTAGATGCCTGTCATTTACTTCAGACATACTAAATGTAAGTTGTCACTGTTATGATGATGAAGATTCTAATGATGAAGAAGGAAGAGAAGGAAAGAGATGGAAAACTATATATATGGAGAAACTAGTTCGTGAGGTGAAAAGGCGTCAGTAGGTTGCCTGCAGTGGAAGAGAAAAACAACAACCAAAGTAAGCCACATAAGGAAATTGTATAAGAGGACGGGTATAAAAATGCATTAAGATGAATAAACTAGGTTTGAATCCCAAATTTATCACTTATTTATGTGACCGTGGGCCATTTACTTAAATTATGAGTAAGTAAATTATGACTGAGTCATAATTTTCATGTTGAAAATGTTCTAATTATGTGATGATTTAGTATAATCTGTTAACAATTCTAGGGATTAACTGGGCTCTTCTGTGTGGTTTTCACCTAGGTAATGAAGCCACAGTTGGATCATGAGTGGAGCTGTGGTTATCTGAAGGCTTCTTTGCAACTTTTCATGGTACCTTGAACTTCCTCAGAGTATGGTGGTCTCAGAGATGGGAACTACTTCCATGCCAGCTACCTTCACACAGAGCAAGCTTTCCAAGAAACCCAGGTGGCTGCTGTCTCAGAAGTCCCAGAATAGCAATTTATCAATAATGGGTATTAAAATGTTATTTAAAAAGCAGTTAATTTTATGATAATCTCAAAGACATCGTTTTCATCAATTTTATATATTCCTTTCTGTAGGCCAGTAAGGTTCTTTGTTTCTCAATCTATTATCTCTTTTATTTCACAAAGAGCAATCATAATTCTCTTTGAGAGTTATTAGTCTATTTTTAAGGTAAGATATAATTTTGGAGTTTCTAATTTCTCTATCTATTTTGATTTATTCAGCCAATAAATAGGCCAGTCATTTGCTTTAGTCAATTTTCTTTCTATGCTCTTTCTTTAGTGTAAGGTTAATAAATATCAAGTCAGAAATGAAAATTACTTCAGAATTGAGAAATAGAGATGAGACATTTAAGTAAGGTGTAAGTTTAAGGGAAGTCATGAGGAATAATTACTAATGCATGCACAAAATTTTAACTATTTCCCAATGAATGGAGTATGGGATAATATGACATTTCATACAGAATTCAGTATAAATAAAAACTCCTCCACAATTTCCAAAATTCTCTTCCTGAACTTTTTTGAATTAAAATGAATTTTTCCACAAGTTTAATTTTCTGCATGATCCAAGGGAAGAAATATATTTAGCAACTTCAGTTTATATTTTTTGTAGGCTTAGCTTCCTCCATATCTGCAAATGGAAAATCCTCAATATATATAATGATATATGGGAGGAGGCGTAGGCTGGATAATGGCTACCCAAAGATAACAAGTCTTAATACTTAGAACCTGTAAGTGTTAATTAATTAGGAGAAGGTGTCTTTGCAGTTGTGACTAAATTAAGGATTTTGACCTAGGGAGATTATGCTGGATTATCTGAACAGTCCATCAATCCAATCACTAGTGTCTTTATAAGATAAAGGAATAGAGAATTTGACACACAAACTCACAGGGGAGAGCCTGTCTAAAGATGGAGGCAGATACTGGAGTGATGCAACCACAAGCTAAGCAGTGAAAAGAATGCTGGCAGCAACCAGAAGTTAGAGGCAGCAAGAACCAGTGTCTCCCCTAAAGCCTCCAGAGAGAGGACTGCCTTGCCATACCATGATTTCAGACTTCTGCTCTCCAGAACTGTGAGAGAATAAATATTCCTGTTGTTTTAAGCCATTAAGTTTGTGATTGTTCGGTACAGCAAACACAGGAACCTAATCCAGGAAGAAAATACGTTGATATGTGGAAGAAATTAAAATAGAAAATAGAGGCAACATTTATGATGCCTGGATTTGGGAGAAAAAAAACATTATGAGAAACGACATCCTACTAAACTGTGTTAAATTTTTTTTTTTTTTTTTTTTTTTTTGAGACAGAGTCTCGCTCTGTCGCTCAGGCTGGAGTGCAGTGGCGCGATATCTGCTCACTGCAAGCTCCGCCTCCTGGGTTCACACCATTCTCCTGCCTCAGCCTCTCCGAGTAGCTGGGACTACAGGCGCCTGCCATTACCCCCAGCTAATTTGTTGTATTTTTGGGAGAGATGGGGTTTCACCGTGTTAGCCAGGATGGTCTCGATCTCCTCGATCCACCCGCCTCGGCCTCCCAGAGTGCTGGGATTACAGGGGTGAGCCACTGCGCCCAGCCAACTGTGTTAAAATTTTTAGTCAGATTTTCCTATTTTCTTTTGATCCATCAATCCGTCCTCCTAAAACATTGCTTTATTTATACAACAAATATTTATCAAAAGCAAATACAACAAAAGATTCTGGAAAATACAAAGTGGCCAGGAATAGTTTTTATTTTACCAGAGCACACAGACATTAGGTAAAAAATTATGCCTTAATTATTGATTAAATTGATTTATTTTAAGTACTATGAAAAAAGGAGTTGTGTAATGTTGAACAACTTAATGAAATTCACTGAGCCTTTACATTTACTTGTTCTGATCTGTTTGACTTATTTGGCAAGGTTTACAGGAGGTTTAAGTGAGTTTACCTGTCTGGCACACAGTAGCTGTTAAATTAAATAAGCAAGAGGTCATTAGCCTGAGGTTGTCTCCTTACTTAGAGTTACTAATTAACAAACCAAAACCTAATTTAGGAAGACTTGTTGCTGGGTTTTTTCCCAAAATATCCAGTTTTTAGTCAATCAACAACAGTCATGCTTCAGCCAATCACAGGTAGCCAACTAATCACACCATACACAATTAAGATGGATGCCTCGGTGTAACCGATAAGGTGGTTTCTCTACTTTGCTTCCAAGCCTCACTGATTACATGCTGGGCAGAGCCATCTGAACGTCTTCTGGTTCCGAGTGCTGCCTGATTCATTAACTGTTCTTTTTTCTCAAAAAAAATCTGTGAATTTGTCTAAAGTTTTTCTTTTAACATACCTTACAAAAAATTCCTCTTGACTTATTGTTTTATTCTATCCAGGCTAGCTTTTTCTCCCTAATAAGATAGAGAGTGCAGCTGTGGTATTAAAATTATTTACCTTCTTCATAAACATGATTGCTTTTATGTAATACTCAATTCATAACCTTACCAAAAGAATGTAATTATGCTTCATAACTTTTATTTTTTATAGCAAGCCCCTTAGTGTTTATTCTTTCAAGACTATAAGTTGTATGACAGTATACCGTGGGTCCCTCGTAAACTACTAGATAAAGTTGTCCGTAAGGTGAGGCTGCTGCCAGATTTTCCTGGTTAAAAATAACATCTTGATAATAAGGTATTATTCTTACCTTTCGCAATTAGTCAATATTTCATCAAATTCTAAATTCAAATCTAAAGTATAAATATCTTAATCCTAATACCATCAGGTATTATGGTATAGGGTAACCTCAATTGAACAATTTGTACTTCAAAAAATCCGTGGAATATGTTTCTTAATCTGAACATTTACCAGTGAGCATGCATTTTTAAAATTGCTGAGGTAAATTAACATTTTAGAGAACTCAACAATTGTGATAATATTGTATTTGAATTAACATTGCAACTTACATTCTTCTAGTTAAATCAATCTTGTAAAATTAGTATTTTGTCAGTTTAACATCAATCTATGTGTGTCTAAGGCCAAGCTGGGTCAAAATCATGAGGAAATATATTCAGAATAATATAGGCAACTTTTGATTAAGGTATTCTAGTTCCACTGTTTTTTTTCCTTATTGCAGTATTATATTAGTTTATATAAACTAAACAGACGTGGCATATTCATAGATATATTAGCAAGCCACCTGCTTTTATATCCAGTAGTGTCATAAAATATGCCCAACATATTTAAAGTCTCTTTTCTCCAGGTCATCCACACTATTTCTAGGGCCGCTCTAGAAGCTAAAATAATAAATTATGCCACCAATAAAAACTCAATGAATATCTGCAAACACAGAATCAGATCACATCCAATTTCCTTAAAAAATTTAAGGTTTTTTAAGTGCAAACTTAAATGCAAATCAAAAGTTCTTTTTTTAGGTTTAAACAAGTTGGTTAAATGTTTAGCTGTAATTATGAGGGGAAAACTATGGGTGTAATTTGCAAAATTGTTTATGTTAAAAAATATAGAAAAAAGGACATTTTTTTTTACTTTTAATTAGGGAATCAGAAGAATAAGAAGTAAAAACATTTCAAATAAAGAGGAAAAATTCTCACTGCACAGTAGATTTCTGTTTTTTTTCTTACAATAAGAACAAATATGTAACTAAATTATAATTAAAAGTATGCTACTAAAATTGATATAAATTAGTCCAGGTTTTCAGAAAACATCATATGAAACGTTTTTGTTTGCATTGCATATATTCTACTTATTAATAGAATTTAGGGAAAAAAATTAAAGAACCATTTTAATGATCTATCCCTATATAGCAATTAATTGAAGCTACCCATCTTCAAAGGTACAGAAAAGGTATTTTATTCTTCTAGTTAGCTAGAGACCAAAGAATTAGAGTTACCCTGAGTTCATATTTCTTCTGAACCAGAGTAATGTGCTAATGCATTTCTTCTGTTAGTAGAAAAAAAAAAAAGGAAAGAAATATTCAGTTTAGCTCAGGCCCTGCCATTTCTCTAAAGCATAACAATTAGTTTTAAAAGGAAAAATAGTTTAGGTAAACTAACTTTAAGAACTCTAACAGCGTCTGTAATAACCAGTGGTTATGATAAAACAAAAATTAAGCTTTAAGTTCCAGTTGGAAACAAAGAAAATTAATTTTTAAATAAGAATTTAGAATTCCTGGCCAGGCATGGTGGCTCACGCCTGTAATCCCAGCACTTTGGGAGGCCGAGGTGGGTGGATCACCTGAGGTCAGTAGTTCAAGACCAGCCTGACCAATATGGTGAAACCCCATCTCTACTAAAATACACACAAAAAATGAGTAGGGTATGGTGGTGGGCGCCTGTAATCCTAGCTACTTGGGAGACTGGGGCAGGAGAATTGCTTGCACCTAGGAGGTAGAGGTTGCAGTGAGCCAAGATTGTGCCACTGCATGTCAGCCTGGGTGACAAGTGTGAGACTCCATCTCAAAAAAAAAATAATAATAATAATAAAAGAAAGAATTTAGAATTTCTAAGACAAACCATTGTTCCCTTGTATCTAATCTAAATTCTGGTCAGAACAAGATGTTGTAGACCCTTTTCTCCCTGCTTCTTCCCACTAAGTGCAATTCTAAACACAGGAAATAATGCAAGACATGACCATGGGAGAATGGTGAAAGGAGGAGGGAGGAAGTTCACTGTGTAGGAACCTCAGAATTGGGAAAAGAAGAGAGTGGCAGGACATCTTAAGATCTTTCAACCATGAAGAGAAAGCAACCTATATCTCAAGTTTCTTGACTCCCAAAGTAGCAACAGAAGGCAGCCCAGAAAGGCTTATTTCTACCCTGGATTGAATAGGAGTCTTGCCCACAGCAGCTGGGTAAAGGAGTTCAATCTGGGACTCCCAGCAATATGTGGCCAGAGTATCAGGTTTAAACTCTTTCTACTCATAGCCTGGGACTTTCTTTTCCAGCCAGAGATATTGAGTGGCTATGAATACCTGCAAGGGGGACCTTGCCACAAAAAGCACCTGGTCTGAAAAGCCTGTTGGTTCCCTTGGTACTGAAAATCCTCCTTCCCACTGAGGAATACCAGGTAGCTGAGGGCCACCTGCAAGAGGATGTTGTCAGAGCAAGTGCTGTGGCTCAGGAAGCCCCGTCATCCTTGTGGGCCTGAGCCTCTCCTAACCTGTGGAGACACACTTGGGCAGCAAAGTGGCACTGGCAAAGAGATTCCACAAGAAACCCCAGTGTAAGCAGCAGTCCCTCATCCACAAAAAGTGGGTATCCAGCTCCAAAAAGTGCCCAGCCTGAGAAATGCTCTTCTCCACCAGTCATGGAACTCCCTTGTTCACTCACAGATACTGCTTAAACTGGCAGCAAGAGGAATCCTGCCACAACAAGCCACCTAGACTGAGGAACTTTTTATTCTTGTGTCCCAGAGACTTGCTTCCCACACCTAGAGGAACCAGACTACCTCACCTGGCAACTCACCTTTGACTACCTAAGGCAGCAATTAGTGAGGACCAGTGGAAACCCCAGCAGTATCAGGTAAACCACACAGACAAAAATAACACCACAAAGGCTCAAAAATTAATTTGTCATTAGAACCACAGGCCCCCCCCCTTCTCAATAATCCAGGATCTGCATGCGAAAGCAAAACAAGATGACTGTCTGCTAAAATAAAGTACTTTTGTAGAACCTAATATTTTCCAAATTAATAGCCAAAATATACTACATACAGGTGAAATTAGCTATCATTGCAAGAACAAAGTAAATCACAACTTTATGTAAGAAAATATGAACATTGATGACAACCCTGAAAAGCAGCAGCTATTATAAAACTGTTTCAACAGTAATTAAAAATCCTCTTGAAACAAATATAAATTAGAAAATCTTACTCAAGCCACAGAAATTATCAAAAAAGAACCAGATGGAAATATAGAAATGAAAAATACAATAACCAAACTAAAAACTTGTGGGATAGGCTTAATAATAGAATGGAGATGTAGAGGAGAGAACTGGAGGCCTTGAGAACAAATAAAGAGAATTTACCAAATCTGAACAAAGAAAAAAAAGGTTAGAAGAAGGAGGAGGAGGAGGAGGAAATAGTGCCTCAGGTAACTGTGGGACAGTAACTAAAGATTTATGTTTTTTTCATCAGATCTTAGAAAGATAGCTGAATAAACATGGAGCTAAATGACTCTTCACAGCAAAATGGCCAAAAATTTCTCAAATTTGGTGGGAAGTTGAGTCAACACAAAAGAGGATAAACCTAAAGAAATTCACATCAAGACATATCATAACTAAATTTTTAAAAACTAAAGACTTGAGGGAAATCTTGAAAGCTGCTAGAGAGAAACAATGCACTAATTATAGGTAAACAGCAATTCAAGTGATAGAAGACTTCTCATCTGAATTTATGGTGACCAGAAGGAAGTGATACATTTTTCAAGTGCTGAAAAAAGAATTATCAGCTATAAATTTTACATCTGGTGAAACTGTCCTTCAGGAATGAAAAGAAAGTAGATACATGCTTCAAAGGAAAGCTGAAATAATTTACAGCCAAAAGAACTGTACTACAGACAGGTTAAAGAAAGTAGTTCAAACTGAAAGGAAATTATAAAAATAGGGAAACTTGGAGTGTCAGGTTGAAAAAAGAACAATGGAAAAAAGCAGAAATATCAGTATATACAATGAATTACCTTTTTCTTACGGGTTTTATAAATTAGATTTGAAGATTGAAACAAAAATTATAACACTATCTTTTATTCAAGACAATGATATTTAAAAGCTGGAAAATCAAAAGGACATATTATATGAAATTAAAGTTCTCACACTTCCCTTTAAGACAAAATAGTTGATACTAGCAAACTATATTGTCATACATGTATATCGTCATACTCAGAACAATCACATAGTAAAACACACAATAATATTCACTCAAGCCCAGTAGAAATAAGTCAAGATGGAATTCCAAAAGTATTCAAAGTACTCACAGGGGGCAACAAAAGAAAAAAATAGAGGAACAAGAGCTAGAGAAAACAAAAAATAAAAAAATCAGTGATCAGACTTCAGTTCTAACATATTAACAATACCAGTAAATAGAAATGTAAATTATCTAAATGTACTAACCAAAAGGCATAGATTGGTGGAATGGATTTTAAACATGTAGACTCATCACATACTTTTTAGAAGAAAATCACTTTAAATTTGTTGACATAGGTAGGGTGAAAGTAAAAAGATGGAAAAAGATATTTATTATATAAACATTAATACAAAAAACCCTTGGAGTGGCTAAATTATTATTAATTTCAGATAAATAGACTTCAGAGCAAAAATTTTACTAAAAACAAACAGGGATATTACATAATGAAAAAGGATCCGTTCCACCAGGAAGACTAGAATTAAAAATTCTAAGTTTGTATGTGCCAAACAACAAAGCCTCAAAATGTGTGAAGCAAAAATGATGGAGCTCAATTAGAGTTGGAGAATTCAATACCTCCTTTGTAGCAGTTGATAAAACTACTAGAAAGAACAATGACAGGATATAGAATATGTGAACCAACCAAATAACCAACCAATATGTGAACCAACCAAATAAGCCAACAGCATCTAATTAATATATACAGATCACTTGATGTAACAACAATTGAGTACCTCAAATGCTTTAAATCATTTTTCAATAACTGGAGTAGGTGATAATATAGAATTTTAAATTTATTTTAATATACATAAAACACTATCTGAAATAATGTAAATTTCCCATTTTTACACTAAAAAAATGAAATATATAGTTGCATGACAGTGTTATACTTCAATCCATAATATATAGAAGAAAAATGGGTGGAGCTTGCAGAAAATATTTTTTAGTAACTTCTATGAAATTGGGGACAAGAGAATTTTAGTTGAAAATATTGTTTCTTCCATTAAAGTAAATAAATATTTTTATAGTGATTGCAAGCAATTTACAATCTAATAGTGCCAAGACCAGCTCAGTCAGGGAGACCCTAACCCAGCAGTGCTACAGGAATTAAAGACATACACACAGAAATATAGAGGTGTGAAGTGGGAAATCAGGGGTCTCACAGCCTTCAGAGCTGAGAGCCCCGAACAGAGATTTACCCACGTATTTATTAACAGCAAACCAGTCATTAGCATTGTTTCTATAGATGTTAAATTAACTAAAAGTATCCCTTATGGGAAACAAAGGGATGAGCTGAATTAATTGCAGCAGGAACACGCCCTTAAGACACAGATCATTCATGCTTTTGTTTGTGGCTTAAGAATGACTTTAAGTGGTTTTCCGCCCTGGGTGGGCCAAGTGTTCCTTGCCCTCATTCCTGTAAACCCACAACCTTCCAGCTTGGGCGTTAGGGCCATTATGAACGTGTTACAGTGCTGCAGAGATTTCGTTTATGGCCAGTCTTGGGGCCAGTTTATGGTTGGATTTTAGGGGGTTTGCTCCCAACAAATAGTGTCGATGCAGATTATCAAAGATAAATGATAATACATCATATGTTGCATTGCAAAAGAGTGATAATTCAGACAATGAATAGTGTAAGATAACTATAAGATGTTGTAATTAAGGAAGAATCTGTTAAAAATTAGCATAAAGGATTATTACATATTAATAGGATTTAAACTGGGAAGTGATAAATTTTAGCTTTACAGTTGAAATTGTTAACTCCAGTTCTTGTAGAAAATTTATTTTAAAGGGAAAAGAAAAGGCCATGGTCCTTATACATCAGGGTTGTCCAAGGAAACAAAACAAATAAGATGTGTTTGTGTGTGTGTGTATATACACATATATACACACACACACACACATACACATATATGTGTGTATATGTATACATATATTAAGGAATTGCCTCACAAGATTATGGAGGCTGGAAAGTGCAAAATTTGCAGGGTGTTTCTGAGGCTAAATAAACTAGGAGAACCAATTTTTAAATTCAGGTTTGATGGCAGTAAGGTAGGAGAAATTCCCTCTTGCAAATGGAAAGTCAATTTTTTGTTCTAATCAGACCTTCAGCTTATTGGATGAGGCCCACTCAGAAAATAGAGGGTAATGTGCCTTACTTAAGGGCCACAGATTTAAATGTTAATCTCATCAAAAAACGTCCTCAAAGAAGCATCCAGAATAATGTTTGAGCACATATCTGGGCAATGTGGCCTACCCAAGTTGATATATACAGTTACCATTACAGTCATCATCACCACTGCAGTGATCTAGTGTAGTATTCTAAAAACCAGATATGCTTACAGTTAATAAGAGGGAATATAAGATTTTAAGAAAATAATTCTCCAGATCCTGAACTGCCTGGTTAACTCTTTCTTAATAGTGATTTCTCTAAAAATAGAGTCTGTGATGTGCTCCTTCTTCTTTTCATCTTTTATGTTTTTAAAGCCTTTGCCCCACTTTATAAAACAGATACATGTCAGTTGCCATTCCCAAATATTAATATGGAGCACTGACACAGGATAAAATACCACTGGTGATTGAAAGTAATAAATATCAAGAAAGCATACCTCACGGTAGCAGAGCAAAGCTAGTTTCTTTAAGGAATACTGAAGATTATTGCTTTATTTATCTATTTATCTTTCACATCTTTGGATTATCATTTAGAATGAGATTGTATTTATGGGCATACTTATTTAGATCAGTTAATAAAGTTGGGCTTTTTGTGACAGAATATAAATTTGGCTGATTTGTTTGACAATAATTAAATTATATGATGGACAGCTTCCCAAAATTGAATGAACCAAAGTGAAAAACCAATGTTTGTCAAAAATATAGAGAATGGATGTATTTAATATATGATATGCCAGAGATTACACGATTTATAACCTCTAATTTTATTGTTAAATTTTTGTATCAGTATCAACATTTAGATGTCAAATTTAGGGTTCATGTGAACCAAAAGTATATTTGCTACTGATAGCTTTAGTGATATAATGATGTGAGCTTTTACTATGGTGTGGCCATTAGGATGGAAAAGAATATACGTCTAATATGCATATATGTATATACTTGAGATAAAATTTGTATTAATTTATAATATATTTTACAAGGGAGTTTAAAAATATTATTATCACTGAAATAAAATTTGCCCGAAAAATTTATTTAATGTTCCTATTGGCCAATATCCTCAAATATAACTTTTTAGGAATTAATTAAGGAATTTAAGATATTAATATCAAAAGGTTAGTTGATTTTAAATAACCCTGCCTATCATTAGAAATTGAATTTTATGATTTATTCTATTATGTTTCAAATTTTCAAAGTTAATATGTAAAATAATAATTACTGAAGTATTAACTGTAAATTAGTGGCATATTTTCTATACATATATGACTAATATATTTTATCAGCATAGAAAATCTTCAGGAACTTTTATGGACCGAATGTTAGTGTCCATCCCCAGATTCACATGTTGAAATCTTAACTTTCAATCAGAAGGTATTAGGAGGTGGTGTCTTAGGAAGTAATTAGGCTCCGCCCTCATGAATGGAATTAGTGCCATCACTAAAGGGACCACAGACAGCTTGATCACTCTCTTTCTGCCATGTGAGGTTACAAGGTGAAGCTGGCCATTCACAAACCCGGAAGAAGGCCCCCACTAGAACCTGACCATACTGGCAATGTAACCTCGGACTTTCAGCCACCAGAACAGTGAGAAATAAATGTTGGGTCTTGAAGCCCCCAGTCTGTGGTAATTTGTTATAGCAGGCCAAACTGATTAAGAGGAGAACATATTGGTTAGCTCCTATTTTTTTAACAAAAGAATATGTGGACATCTTTAATATATTACAGTTTGCTTAGTGCACACTATTATAGCAATCACAAGGACATTTGCTACAGTATTAGTTTTTTAGTAAATTTGTATTATTGTTGATGGGCCTATTGAAAAGTAAAGCTGTAGGAAGCACTTTACTCACAACGGAGCACGAAGGATATTGCCAACACATAGAATATCTTATAGATCTACATTATTGCTGAGTCTATATAGTCTAAAGGTTGTTATCCTAGTTGGAGTTTTGTCACGAGTTCTTTTTATTGCTGACTAATATTCATACCTATGCTAGACATTCCAGAAATAATGTAATGTATGACAACTAAATTATTATTAAATTTTGCAAAACTGAAGAAAATAATGGCCTTGCTTCTCAATCAAAGGTGACTTTTTCCCCAGTGGGACATTTAGCAATGTCTGCAGACATTTTTGGTTCACAACTGGGGAGAAGTGATACCGGCATCTACTGAGTAGAGAAGAGGAATTCTCTAAACATTCCACAATGCCTAGGAAATCCCCCCCTACCCACCAAAATAATTATTTGGCACAAAATGTCAAGAGTGCCCATGCACTTGTTGAAATAAGTTGAAATGACCTCAAATATGGAAATCTTAATAAATGCTTTACAAATGAAATGCATAATGTTATCAGTCATCAGGAAGAGCAAATTAAAATAATGAGATCTTATTCTTCATCCATTATAATGGACAGCATCAAAACACAGAAAATACCAAATGCAGGTAAGGATGTGGAGCAACTGAAAATAGATTGCTGATCAGAAAACAAAACCGTACAACCAAATTGAAGAACTCTTTTGTAATTTCTTTTTTTTTTTTTTTTTTTTTTTTGAGACGGAGTCTTGCTCTGTCACCCAGGCTGGAGTGCAGTGGCGCGATCTCGGCTCACTGCAAGCTCCGCCTCCCGGGTTCACGCCATTCTCCTGCCTCAGCCTCTCCGAGTAGCTGGGACTACAGGCGCCTGCCACCACGCCCGGCTAATTTTTTTTGTATTTTTGGTAGAGACGGGGTTTCACCGTGGTCTCGATCTCCTGACCTCGTGATCCGCCCGCCTCGGCCTCCCAAAGTGCTGGGATTACAAGCGTGAGCCACCGCGCCCGGCCCTCTTTTGTAATTTCTTAAAAAGTTAAAAAATCTGCCCTATTACTCCATGACCTAAAGTGAGTTTACTCAAGAGAAATGAAAATATATGCCAACAAGCGTGTGAAAAATATTAATGGTAGCTTTATTGAAAATAATCAGTAATGAAGAAACCCAATGTCCATTAACTGGAGAATGCATGAACATAATGTCGTAAATCCTTAAAAATGAGACTCAAAGGAAGAATGCAGTGTTCCCATATACTATGTCGTGGGATTTACGTTGATTGTACAGAAATAATTCATTTGCCCACGTGATGACATTGATGAATCTCAGAAATATTATGTTAAAAAAGATATCAAATGTCTCTTTTGTATGATTCAAATTATATACATTTTATAAAAATATGAAACTAATCTATAGTGATAGAAATCAGAAAGCAGTTTCCATTGGGGCAAGAGGAGCATCTACTGAAAAGGAATGCAAGGGAACTTTGGAGGGTGACAGAAATATTTTTTAGCTTGTATTGAGTGGGTGCCTATAATGTCAAAATTTTCAATTAAAAAATGAAAACCGAACACTTAACACTAAAAATCAAAATTGTACATTTAATTTTATATGACTATTACCTACGTTGAATGAAATAAGCCATTTCTCAGACACTCCCACCAGGTAATAATTTTCATAAAATTTTAGTAATCCTAGAATCTCCCTCAACTTAGCCAGAAATACACATTAAGAAATCCTTTGCATGTTAATGTGAATTAACAAATATTAGCAAGGCTTGGTATGTACATAATAAAGGAAAAGAGACAAATAATTACTATAAAGTAGTTTTCTTCAAATACAAAGGAATTGATAATTTGGATGAATAATAATGAGCATTGCTCAAATTTCTAGGTCTCCTTTGATCAATAAAATATTTAAACTAGGAAAAACAGCATATCAGAAAAACTAGAAAGTTCCATTTTATCCATATGAATAAACTCTCAAGGAAGCCATCAAAATATCATATAGATGAGATTAAACTGTAGGAAAAAAACTACCTTCAGAAACAGGTATATTTTCCAAAGTAAAGAGAAAAGAATTCAGTCTTGCAGGTGAGAGTTGATATCAAAGGCAGGAAAGAGAATGAGATCTGAAACCTTACTTAATGTTTTATAGCTACAGAAGTCAATTCCAGAAACCCAAGTATTAGCCCGGCTAAGATGGCAGAAATCAGCAGGCTTTGGGATGAAATTCATCTTTTCATGTTCCAAGAGAAGACCTCGAGTGAACTCTTCTAACACCACTGGAAGAGAAGATCAAGAATAGGGGAGAAAATACTATTACATAATTTTTAAGACTCAATGGAAACATTTGAAATGAGAATCATTAAAAGTCTAGGATAACTAGACTGAATAACTATACCAAATATAAAAAAGGAAACTGAAGCATAATCAAGCATAAAATAAAGCATCAATAAAAGATCACTGACTGAGGATAGCTACAGGTTGTATCTTACCTGAAAGCGTGTAAGTTTGTGTCTGAAAATATCACTTAACCATGCAGAGAGAAGAAATAAGAAACGGATCTTTTTTTAACGAGCACTGTAAATTTTTAGCAGAATACTATTCTGGACTGCTGGCAGGATCATAGCTCACCGAAGCCTCAAACTCCTGTGCTCAAGCCATCCTCCCATCTCAGCCTCCTGAGTAGCTGGAATTACAGGCACAAGCAAGTGCACCCTGTCCCAATTTCTGTTTCTTAACTATGACTAAGGGACTCATTTTAGTCCTTCTTATCTTCCAAGTACTTATTAAAATGATGAAAACATATAAAAAAGATAAAACTAATTTAGTGTTAGAAACTATGAAAGTATTTTAGTTACATGACAATCTCTAATATACATGTACAGCTGAAACTAGATTTGGGAAAGACAAATGTATTTATATTTTATCTCATTAGACAATGAAACAACTCCGGAAAGTAATTTGAAGAGATTTTTTGTGAACATATGAATCTAACTTAGCACAGAGTAGCAGAACTTTGAAATGAAGCAACAGCAGGATCCAGTTATCTGGGTGTTGGTGGGCAAGATCTTGATCTCAATACTAAAGTTGGTATAGATTCAGGATATCAGTAAGCACACATTCAGAAGTAAATAACTGAAAATCCAGTTCAAGCAGGCTTAGACAATAGATTACTGATTTCTTCTAATTGCCTTCTGCTGGGCATTTAGCGTGTAGTCTTGTGTTAAAATAGAAAGTGCACTCGTTTTGAGTTCTATTGCTTTTGGTCTACCCTTTTGGCATCACGTTTTTCAAATTCTTTTAATAATAACTTGTGTTTCTCTCCCTACTTGTTCTTGGGTCTTCCTTTGCTCCCCCAGAGTTATATGGTAGATCTCTCAGCAAATAAACATTCAGCTGTCATTTTTACTGGACTTGGTAGTGTGGTGATGGGGTGGGGTGAACAGGATGTAATTGGATGCGCTGATTCAGTCTCATCTTAGATTGCGGTGTACCAGGGTCTCAGTGCTGTAGCTTTCAGGAGTCTTCCTGCCCCTTCTCCATATGTAACGCTCAGCCTAACCTCTCCCCAGATGTAGAAATATATGTCTACTTTTATGTGTTTGTTTATTTACTGTTCCTGTCTCTATGCTACTGTTTTGACTCCTTTCCCCAGGTAGGTTAAGGCCTTTTGTTGCTTAGATGAGATAGAGAAGATGGCTCTGCATGGCATTGTTGGTGGTGGTCGACATTTCTTTTCTCCAGCTTCAGTGATTTTCCACCATGTTCCTCAGGCTCCAGGTTTTGATAACCTTCACGTATAAAGTCTTTTGTTCCTTAGGAATGTTACACTGGTGTAGAGTTTTGATCGTGGTGACAATTCTCCTCCAGCAGCACTTGAAGGAACTTTTCTCAAGATGTTTTCCAACTTTCCCTGTGAGCAACTTATAAAGTTCTTGGAGGAAAGGTCTGTGAGAGGATATAGTCTGCCTTATGGATCTCCGAAGTTTTACCCTTTTATGTCAGCCAAATCTCCACCTTTACAAATCTGTTAAACATTTCTAGCTGAATCTTTCATTGCAGTAGATGGTGTTCAGTGGTGTCTATCCAAGGTAAGCAAATGTTTGTTCGTGTTTCTCTCTGCTCAGGCATGTCGCTATTTTTGAAGATGATTGCTCTATATTCTTCATTCTCTGAATGTTTCAGAAAATGTCATTTATATGTAATTTGTCCAGCAATTTTATTATAAGGGAGCAAATGATGCTCTTTCCAGTCATCTAAATTCCCGAGCTGGAACTAAACTGCCATTATTATCATTATTAATAATAATAATTATACATAGCTGACTGGTTTGAGTTTTTTACCAGAACAGTAAGTAGCAACTGTATAATGTTTTGGAGAGGCTAATCCATGCAAATACACGCACTTCCCAAGAGAAAAAATTGTATGCGAATACGGTCTTTACTAAGCCTTTACTTGAATCTAATAAACTTAGATTGGCAGCTTTTGTTTTGTTTACAATGCAAATTATTTCTTTGCTTTAAATATCACATACAGACCTTTTCCTGAAATTATATCTTTCATGCTTGACCCTTAAAACCATCTTAATTTCTCTTTCTCTTTGGAAACAATGCAGTATTGGGAACTTTTAAAGCTGTGGACTACTCTCCTGTTGCAAAGGCAAAAATAAGACGAAACACACAATTAGCCTTACACCTCTGGCTATGCTACTTATGAAAGAAAGCTGGACTTTTTCAGGCTTTCTGATATTTACAGCCACTGTGTATTCTATTCACATGATCCGACATATCTCTTTGACATTCCCTCCTATTAGAACTATGTCCTCTAGTTCCATGGGCAAATAAATTTGTGTTTCTATTTCTTTACTGATTGCCTTTATTTTAAAATAATTTCAAAGAAAGGGCAACTCTACCACATTAAAAACAGAAGTTTAATTATGAATTTAAATTTTATACAATTTGACTTTTTCTACAAAAATTTTTGCTAAATATATTTCTCAAAGGATTAAATGAGATTTTCTTTTATCAATTACTTCAGCAAAAATATCTATCAATATATGACATGCTCTTAAAAACTTATTAGGTAAATAATATTGCTTTCTAACACATTTATTTCAATATGAAGAAAATTAACATAATTGATCGTGTGTACTTTTATTTCTGAAGGCTGTCTCCTCATGGGTGTTTTTAAAATATTTTTTCCTCTACATGTTCTAATTTTTTTTAATTATTTATGATAGTTTCATGGGTATGAATGTATTATTAATATTTCAAAAAGTATTTCATAGCATTATCATGAGTCTTTCAATGTTTATTGCATGACTTGAAGGACTGTCTTGGAACAAACATCTTGAAAAGTAACATTTTAAGGAATCTTTGTAGTATCTTGTATTATTTTTAGTATCATGGTTTTTTTAGAGTGTCATTGTAGTATAACATTAAAATTCATATCTTTGAGTCACTTAGAAAATACTTTGATGTTTTAATTGAGGTTGTGATTTGTTATATCTTTGCAAATCGCAATAAGATTTGTCTGTCCTTTATTAAATAATTTGATTTTCTTTCATAACATGAAATCTGAACAACATTATGCAATAAATTCACCCATATATTTTAGTCTATTTAAAGACTTCCTTCTGTACTCTATTGACCCATCCTTCCTAAACAAAATTGTGATGATTTACATCACTTTATCTTTAGAACGTATTAAGATAACTAGTTAGACATAGTTATTTTGCTTTTGCTGTAATTTCTTTTTTTTTTTTTTTTTTTGCGACGGAGTCTCGCTCTGTCGCCCAGGCTAGAGTGCAGTGGCGCCATCTCGGCTCACTGCAAGCTCCGCCTCCCGGGTTCACGCCATTCTCCTGCCTCAGCCTCTCTGAGTGGCTGGGACTACAGGCGCCCGCCACCGCGCCCGGCTAATTTTTTGTATTTTTAGTAGAGACGGGGTTTCACCGTGGTCTCGATCTCCTGACCTCGTGATCCGCCCGCCTCGGCCTCCCAAAGTGCTGGGATTACAAGCGTGAGCCACCGCGCCCGGCCACTTTTGCTGTAATTTCTTACCTGTTTAATGTGTGTGTGTGGTGAAACTTTGTTGGTTTATTTCTAGTTCTAAAAAATAATATTGTCATGATTTATATTGGGGTAGCTTTAAATATGTAATTTAATTTAAATCAAATAAATACATTTGAAGAGTATGTCTTTGTATAGGTAACAGCATGTTGGTACCTTCCATTTTTTTTTTTACTTCATTTACGTCTCTGTAAAGTGTCATTTCTATAGTATATTCAATGTATATATTTTTAAATATTATTTTTGTATAATCTTTTTAATGCTATAAATGGACAAGTTGTCCTATTTTTTATTTTAAGAATTAACTTCTGCATATGGGAAAGCTACTGTGTTTCTATACCAATAATGTGAACAACTAGCTATCTCAATAAATGCTGCTACTTTAATGGCTTTAAGTGGATATTCTTGTCTTTTTTAACCTCACTTAATCACAAAGTATTATTTGTTAAACAACTATTTTAAGCCAAATTCTATTGTAAGCACCGGAAACATTAGCAGATAAGACTAATTATTGCTGGCTTTTATTAGGTTGGTGGTAGAATATAGAAAATTTAAAATAAAATGCTTATTTCATTGGGTGTTCATCTCTTTCAAACACTTGAAGAAATATAGTAAGATTGTACATATCTATTGTGTTATGCAACATGGAGTTCATTGGTAAACTTGAAAAGATAACTTATATATGACAACATACAGGGATAAAATCAATAGACAAAATCTATAATGGGTCCCAATCATTATAGGCAAAAGAAAACAAATATAACAAATATAAAATCTTTTAAATTTTTTCCTACAAATGAAATCACAGACTTGGAGTGGTAATGAATAGTTCTGCATGCATGTGCAAAATGCCAGAACATGTTCATCTGTTGATGGAAGAGCATCCAGAGAGAAACAATCTGATGATTAAAAATGGGAGAGATGGCACCTACAGCAGTACAACCCTTCAGCAATTTAGAAAATATAAGACCCGTCAGGTGTGGTGACTCATGCCTGTAATCTGAGCACTCTGGGAGGACAAAGTGGGCAGATCACCTGTGGTCAGGAGTTCAAGACCAGCCTGGCCAACATGGAGAAACACTGTCTCTACTAAAAATACAAAAATTGGCCAGTCGTGGTGGAGGGTAGCTGTAATCATAGCTGCTCAAGAGGCTGAGGTGGGAGAATCTCTTGAACCCGGGAGGTAGAGTTTACAGTGAGCCGAGATAACACCACTACACTCCAGCCTGGGTGACAGAGCAAGACTCTGTCTTGAATAAATAAATAAATAGAAAAGAAAGAAAAGATCCTATGAAAAAGTAACTTTATAACTTTTGTCAAAAGTCAAGTTATAACTTTTAAACATTATAATTGGAACAGAAAAAGAAACGAAATATTGAGCAGATGAGTGCATGTTGTATTTATTATGGTAGAAAAATAGGAAAATTCCTGTTGGATTGTTTCTGTTTTTTCAGTGAAGTATTTATGAAAGTCATTCTCTGAGAGTGAGAGGCGAGGAAAAGGGGTATATGCAGAATGACAAACAGATTTCTGATGTCATTATCCTGTGAGCTGTTGGGTGAGGAAGCATAGATAAGGAACACATTTCTCAAATTTCTATTTGAGATCTTCTCTGTGCTTTGCTCAGGCAGTGTGCCTTACAAGATCTTCTTTCCTTTGCATAGCAATAAAAAAAATTCATCTTTTTGTCTCAAATATTGAGACAAATTTAGTTTTCAGTAATATAGTTTTTTGTTTGTTTGTTTGTTTGTTTCTGAGACAGAGTCTTGCTCTGTTGCCCAGGCTGGAGAGCAGTGGCACAATCTCAGCTCACTGCAACCTTCTCCTTTTAGGTTCAAGCAATTCTCCTGCCTCAGCCTCCTGAGTAGCTGGAATTACAGGTGCTCACCACCATACCCCGCTAATTTTTGTATTTTTTAGTAGAGATGTGGTTTCACCACATTGGCCAGACTGGTCTTGAACTCCTGACCTTGTGATCCGCCTCCCAAACTGCTGGGATGACAGGTGTGTACCACCACACTCAGCCTAGATTTTTTTCTTTTTATTACTGTCATTCCATAGGATACTCAGAGAAACAGGCACACTAACTTAAACCCCTGTGCTCAAACTACAACCATCTTCTTTTTCTGCTGCTAGGTGAATCTGTCTCAACAATTTTCTGTGCTAATTTATTTTCGATGAGTTAACTGAATGTTTTGTTTTGGAGGTGGACCATTTGATACATTCTCATGCCAAGTGTGTTTTATTTCCCTTGTTTTCTATTTATTTAATTGTAGATATTATTATCTCAGATGTTTTTATGTTATCTTGATAATTTGAAGTCACTTAATTGCATAAAGATAAGCTTCAAATGGAACACATAGAAAAGGAAGGCCAATCAATCTCCAGTTGAATGCAACCCCCAAGATTGATGGTTGTAGATAATTTAGAGTAATAACCATTTTGTGAAAAGTCAATAAATCATACTTTGCTTTGGATACCTCAACAAACCTTGAGGTCATCTTTGTTCTGTCAAATTACTAAGGAATATTACCCTGTATAGCTTGTGTTTTAGGGTCATATAGCTCATTGATCATATGGCCACTTCAGAGACTATTTTGTAATGGAAATCAAGACATGGTTCACAATTATACACTTTTGACCAATTATAGTGGCCTTTATCCTATTTGTCATGTGATCAGTCACGTCAAGCTGCCATGTCTTCCTGACAAAATTCTGCTTGATAAGTATAATTTCATTATAATCTTAATGCTGGTGCTTTCCTTGGTAAATGACAACATTTTACAAATGATGACTTTAAATAATAAGGAGTCCAGTGTGATAAAATGTTCATAAGGAAAAATCTTTCTGATATCAGAAAGATGTTATCTGTAGAGAGGCTTAATAATAGCATTATTGATGAACAGTTTGCCCAATGATTCTGGAAAGAAATTTCAGAAATAATAATTTCTATGAGACCTACTAGGAAAGGACTGATTTTTCTTCAGCTGTAGTAACACATACCAGAATTATTTAAAATAACTGTAATTATTTAAAATGGTTGTAAATGATCCATGACAATTTGGCATCAGTAGCCAGGCTTTTGAGAGTCATCCTCGTGCTCCTGAAAGTCAGCCAATCCATAAAGCAGCACTCCAGTTAATATATTTGAAATCTTTACATTTCATACTTGTAAATATCAACTGCCCACTTTGCTCAAACAGTGCCTTTCAAGTGTGCCATACAGCACTCTCTTCAGTATTGAATAATACATTCAACATGCCTTCTTGCCTTCCTTCCTTTCTTTTTTTCCTCCTTTTTCTTTGAAAGATATTTAAATTTGGCTGCCTCTTTGTCATCCACATTTAACTATGCAACTTAGTTCACATAAGGTTATAGGCTTCCAAAACAGACATGAAAGTATATGCTATACATTCCTTTGTTTTTATATTTATATGCACATATATATTTGAGATTTTTACATAAGTGATAAAAATTGTAGCAGTTACATAATATAATTAATGCATGATACTGTGTTTTGTTTTTAAAAATCGAAGAACTATACATAGAAATCTTGGTTCTGTTTCAAAAGAGCCATAGGTTAGCAATCTTGAGAATGCCAATGCGATTCATCAAAGCAGACCATATGAAAGAAAAGGTGGTTTTTCGTTTTATTAACATTGGCTACTGGAAATTTAGAGAAATTATTGAAAAAGAAAGGAAAAATTCAGCATGGCCTTGACCTATTTTAACACCTCATTGATATCCCATTGACACCTCATTAAGAAGATCTATTTGTTCCCCCTTCAGGATTTTCTCAGAAAATCTATTTTCCCCCTTAAATGAGAACATTTGCCACAAAAATAAAGAGCTCTGTATGAAAGCCGAGAATGCTTTGGGGGCATGTGTGGGTTGGGAGAGAAGAGGATATAGCTGGCAAGGAATTTGTTCATGTTATTGTGCTTGCAAGCTGAAATACATCAAAGGAAATAGAATCTCATGATCTTATCCGAGAGAGATGCCAGCTCCAGGAGAAGAAAACACTTAAGGGCTTTAGTTAGACTCACAGTATAGGTCAGTTAAATGCAAATTGTAAAACACAAAGGTTGGTTTTAATCCACTTTGCTTGCTTGGAAGAAAGCTGTAAGCCTCTCAAAATTCAGAGAGGCTCATATATTTAGAGCTAGTTTAAATCCTATTAAACCAAAGAGGGATTATGTAGATTAATAAAAAGGGGGTATCTTTGTTTGTTTATTTGAACATAATATTCTCTGAACCATTCTTAATTATTGGAGTCTTCAGTTTGAGTTTGAGTTCTCAGTTTCAGTTGACCCTGAAATTTTACTATTTAGACAACCCTTATAAACTGGATGAAAAAGACTGATAGTTAATACTTATAAGTGACATATTTTACCCAGAATGAGGTCATTAAAATATTTTGCTTATAGCTGTATATGATAGAAGAACATATTAAGAATAAAAATTAATTTTAAAGATAAAGCTACGTAGGCCAGATTCACCAAAGCATTTGCACATAAGATGGGAAAGTTTGCAAACTTTATTTCATTTGTCAAAAGGGGTATATGTTTGTGTGTGTGTATCATATACATATATATGGTCTGTATATTTGTAGAATAAATTTCAAAACAATATATTAATATCATACATTAATTATATTAACATTAATAATGCATTGACAACTCAAAGGGATTTTAATTCTTCAAAACCATTATATGAATTGCTTCTTCTAGTGGGATAAGAGCTAATAAATTCAGGAAATATGGATATATCTACATATATATGTAGATATATGTAGATATATATGTAGATATATGAAGAGAGAGATTTCTGTACCTAATATTTATTTAAAACCAAAATTGACAATTAAAAAAGAAATGTGTTTTTATTCTTACCAGGATACAGAATTAAAAAATGTCTATTTATTTAAATATTATTATGAGATCCCTATTATGTTTCAGGGATGGTACTAACCACTATGAACAAAATGAACTTTGCCCTTGTGCCATCCACTAATAGCAGTCGATTATTGATTTCCTCATTCATGACATAAATGAAGGTCTGGACATACATAAAGATACAGAGGTATAAGCTAGTGGAGGTAAGTACCCATATTGGCATAGATTCAGTCTAGAAAGTACTCATAAAATATAAATATATATCTATAAGCATAATATATAGATATACTAAAACATTTAATTTATTCAGTGTTTAAAAGTAAGTTGTGCTCTTCTCTTAATTCTCTTGCTAGGTTGTATTATTTCTAAAGAGGACCATGATTTAAGGCTTATATTTTAAAATATCTCCCAAAAAGACATTGTTATTAAAACGTGGCTGTAGAGGCCAAGTGGGGAAAAGTGGTAGAAAGAAATACCTTAGAGAACAGTTTTGTTGTACACCATCTGGCCTTAAATAAATGCACGGGTCTGCCACTGAAAATGTATTACTTATGTCAAAGGAACAGTAATTAAACTGCTCCTTCTAAGCTTTTTTGATAGGCCATTTTCAGAATAAATGGTTGAGGCCGAGAAAGGGCACTTGGCATTTAAGATCCTTACCTTTAGGATGTTATTCTCCCTGATTTTTCTATTCAATATGATATCTTTTTTCACTTTTACGCCATTTTAGAAGGAAGTTTTCTGCTACTTTAGCAAAAGACTTGAGAACCACATAGAAATTGTAAGTTGTTCCTAAGGTAGATTTAATTACTTTGACCACTGAATTTGGTCATTAAATAGAAATGAGAAGTGATTAATAAAGAGGATACATATAAACCCCAAAGAAAGATGACAGATGTAACAAGTTACCAAGGTAAAGAGGGAAAATTTTATATTTTGATACTGAATAATAAAAAAAAATCATAAAGTCAGTGTTTTATAAAATGGTTTAAAATAATTACCTGTTTAGAGTTATTTGTGTGTATAAAATATAAATATAAATACATCTTACATGTGGATATATAAATATGTCTCTGTATTACACTTTCTGATCATGACCTACAATTTTCTTTTTAAAGAACAAGCAATTCAAGAGCTAAATCCTGGCAAATTTTTAAAGGAACTGATAAAAATTGAATTAATTCTTCATTTAACAGTAATTATTAATCACTTCTAAAACTCTTTTATAAAAATCAAATTTAATTGATTTTTCAATTAACTTTCAGGTTTATCTTCATTGTGTCTTAGCACACGTGTCTATAGTATGCACAAAACTTGCTGCACTCAAGGTAACATTTTTGTAACATTTGTGATAGTACCACTTTTTAATTTGAAAGCCTACCAGCAGCAGATCTGAAAAAGAAAGGAAGTAGGCTCATGATAGAATAGGTATCAGACCTCATAATTTCAACCTGTATACACTCCTGCCACATTTTCTTTTTAAAATATCTTGCCATTTCCCTTAACTTTTCATTCCTCCCTTAACGTGCTTTATATTTTGTCTCAATTTCTGTAACTATTTTCAGTCAGCCTGTATATTTCCCCCACACTGTTTACAAATTATGAACCAAATGTAAAAGGTTAGCTCATGAAAGCATCATTCACACTGGCCAGGTGCAAAGCAGTTAATCGCATAGACTTTCTACTATTCTTATATTCCTTTGTTCACTCATTCATTCTACAAATATTTATTAAGGACCTACTGTGTACTAATCACTGTGATACCAGGAAAAATGATAAATAACACAGCTTCTGCCCTCAAAGAACTTGCCATCTCATGAGAAATAGAGGAACATAGGTAGTTAATACAGTACAACATTAACCAATTATGGTAATAATGAAGCCATGAAGAGCATGCCTAAATAAGGGGGTAACAAGGGAAAAAGAGTGAAAGTCAGGAAAATACTTACAAGAGTTTACATTTGATCTGAATCTTAATAGATGATTGGTAAGTACAAGTATAAAAAGAAATAGATGAGAACAATCATTTCCAGGCAATAGAGAGAGAATTAATATAGGAAAGAAGGCCAAAAAAATGCACAGAATTCCATAAATATTTCAGAGGAGGGTACATTAATAACAATAAATAAATGTCATGGTAATTGATAAATATCTGTAGGTATGCCACTTCCTGAAATATCTAATATAAACATTGGGCTTTTTAAACTAGTAGATATGAAAAGAAACAAATTTAACACATGTAAATTTGACAAATCTTGTTTTCTAATTGAAATGTCATAATTCAAGGGATTCCCATATTATATCATGAAAAATATAAACTTTTAAAGGATACACAAGATGAAGACTTAGATGATAAAAAATACTTAAATGTATACAATTATCAGAAATGACCTTAGAATTATCAACCTCACTTCTATATTTGTAATATAAAAAATCTTTATTTAATGAAACAATCATTATTTAATTATAAGTTCCTTCAAAAGACATACCTACTTATTATGGATAAATAAATGGAAGAGTCACTTAGTTGCAGAATAAGTATTCACGTTATTTGATTGTAACTATAGACCTTGGTTTTAAAAATATATCTTAATCACACATTCTCTTTTTTCCCCCTTCCTTTTTCCTTCTCACCCTTTCATTCCTTCCCTCTCTAGACACTCCCCTCTGGCAATGTATGCCTATCCAATTATGGTTTTGCTTAAGACATTCCAGAGGCTAATCTTGAACCAACTAGGCATGGAGCTCTGATTGCCCAATCTTTGCCCATTTGTTTGAGAGTGTTGCAAACAACTAGTTCAGCACTATCCTAAAAAGTCAAGATAACACCAACCAAACCTGTGGATGGCTGATTACCCAAGATAGCTTGGAAAAAAGTGACACAGATCTTGGACTCAGCACTCCTCCTTCACGTTTTCCATACCAAGTTTCCCTTTAAAAACTCTATGGGGGCCGGGCGCAGTGGCTCACGCTTGTAATCCCAGCACTTTGGGAGGCCGAGGCGGGCGGATCACGAGGTCAGGAGATCGAGACCACGGTGAAACCACGTCTCTACTAAAAAATACAAAAAATTAGCCGGGCGTGGTGGCGGGCGCCTGTAGTCCCAGCTACTCGGAGAGGCTGAGGCAGGAGAATGGCGTGAACCCGGGAGGCGAAGCTTGCAGTGAGCCGACATTGCGCCACTGCACTCCAGCCTGGGCGACAGAGCGAGACTCCGTCTCAAAAAAAAAAAAAAAAAAAAAAACTCTATGGTAAAATTCTAAATTTAAACTTTTTGCAACTATAGTCCACCATCATCTCCATTTGCTTGGCTCTCAGAATAAACCTGCTTTTTCTCCCACCAACCCTTCTCTCTTGTGTTTAGATTTCAAGCATTGAGTAGCCAAACCTGGCTTCAGTTACAAGATGGCTAATATTCTAAGAAACATATTACTAAGAAGTAGCTAATTTGTTGAGCTTAAGTTTAAATAAGACAATCTGGTTTCAGAGCACATGCCATCTTTTGTTACTCAAATTACCTAACCTCAAGCCTAAAAGAGTGTGTTTTTTAACTATGTGTGTAGGTGAGTTGTGGTGGTCAGGAATGAGAATCCTACAGTGAAATAATATGGGGAGTCACACTATGTAAACACACAATTGGTACTCCTCCAGTTGAAAGATGATTGGAACCTGCTTGTCAGGAGTCATGACTTAACCTCTGCAGTTCATGGTAAAGAATCCAAAGTTCACTAAGAAGTACATATTACTATTCTAAATTTTTTAAGACTATTACACTGAAAATATCACAGTTTTGGTTAACTTTTTTTTTTTTTTGCAATTTACTCCTTTATATAGTACAAGTGAAATAAAACAACTTACGTGCAATAACAAGTTTTTTTAATGTTTTGCTAATTGATAATGACAAAATGTAATCTTTCAAAATTTATCAGTTGTAATTGATTTAATAAAAAATGTTGTCAATTATTAATACTTCATTTTTAAACATCAAATTTTTATAGACTATCTGCTACTTCTTTGCTTACATAAGGCAATAATTCTATTTATTGCATTTGTCCAAAAACCTCACAGTAAATGTTATAGATTAGCCCATTATTTTTAGGAAATTCTTCCCAATGTTTATAGTGTTTAATTATCAACTGATTCTTGAACACAAGGACAAAATTGTATTGTTTTATCTTAAACACTTAAACATGAGAAATTTAGCTAAAATTTTCCCCAGCCAAAATACTTCAACAGTGGTTACTGATTTTAATAAAGTATTTTCAACACATAGTCAGATTTTTAATACTCAATACTTACTAGTAAATACTGATAACTTTGTGTAGCATGCAGTTGTTAAAAAGAAGTTTTAAGAGGTGAAATTATAATTATTGACTTCTATTTGTTTACTATCTAATTAAAAATACTGAAAGTCATCTGAGTGCATTTGGAAATCACTGTGTATATTAATAGATTTAGTTTGACACTTGAAGTGTTGTCCATTTGCTCCTAGCAAACAAGAAAATTGTTACAAGAAAAGTAGTCTTGCCTTAAATATATGTCTGTAATCTGAAGCAGAAAGTGCATGATATCATTTATAATTCATATCATAAGCATGAATTTTCTGTTTGAGGTAATTTTTTAAGAAATAAAACAAGTCTTTGAAATGTTAAATATAATTTTAATTATATAAAAATCTCATATTTAAGCAAAGGCATTTAAATGGCAGTTTTTAAACTGATGAACACATACAGAGAATGTATTCACTTATTACGCTTTAGGAAATGTAGTACTTGTCCAGGCATCTTATGCGCCTCATGGCGTTAAAATGACATGTTAGGATTTATATCACGTAGCACGTATTTGGTTATAATAAAAAGCTCAATTCAAATAAATTTAGGCAGAACAGGAGAATTTATTAACTTGACACTGGTATCTCATAATACTCAAAGACAGAAATATACCTCTATTGCAAAAATAACTGGACCTATGGAGTAGGATGTCAGGATGTCTTGACACCGCTGTTTCTTTTGCTCTTTTTTTTAGTCTCTTTCCTTTTGAGCTTTTGGCTTTTTTTCTTTTATCTCTCTTAGTAGAGATAGTTTTATTCACATAACAAAAACCATACCTATGGATATAATTCAAATAAAATAATAATCTTGTACCCTTAATAATACCTAAAAATTCCAAGCATATTTTAAACTGAATAAAAATATGGAATGTCCAATAAACAAAGGAATATAGATTAGCCAATACATATTTACAGATGACTGGTACAACATGTGTTCAAAATTACTGTTGTACCCATATCTCCTGCATTACATTAAAATACTACTAATTGCACTCATGATTTATTTTGATGGGCAGTACGGGGCAAAAATATTTAAACATTTTTCCAAGGAGTTACCCAATTACATTAGCAAGTTTTTGAATACCGTTGAATCTTAGTTTGTTTGGACTGCTGTAACAAAATACCGTAACATGATAAGCCTATAAACAGGAGAAATTTATTTCTCACAGTACCGAAATCTGGAAAGTCCAATGTCAAGATAGCAGCAGATGTGGTGTTGGGTGAAGACCCACTTTCTAGTTCCCAGATGGTTCCTTTCGGAGTGTTCAGCATTTCACAATCAAAATGGTATTTCATTTCTGCCTGAATTAAAAATGCCCCTATTTTAACTTAAATACATGTCTTCTTGAGTTATTATATCACAAAACAGGAAATAAATTGCCTTCACATTTTTTCTAGTCTGTTATATTAAATATTATCAGTTATATGTAGAGATATACATGTTTAGTTCTACCACGAATAACCAGATTATTCATATTTCTAATGAATATACACACATTTCCTTTTTCTTAATTTATAAATGTATAATTCTGAAATAATCATGGTTTTTAAACAAATGTGATTTTTAAAATTAAAATACTTTAAAAATCATTACAACAGAAAGATTTTTAGGATTAAAGAAACTATTTTCACTGTCTGCTAATTTTCAAGATAAATTTTTATTAATAGAGCTCTTGATGAAAGTGCATGCCAGAGGGATATTGATTTTTATGTTCTAATGATGTTCAGTACAAACACAGAACATTCAGTAATGTTTTTCTGTATTCTTTAAAATATGTGTTTATGTGTGTCTATATATATGTATATGTGTGTATCTGTAAATGTACATATATAAAAATTATGCTTTAGGCCGGGCACAGTGGCTCACGCCTGTAATCCCAGCACTTTGGGAGGCCGGGGCGGGTGGATCACAAGGTCAGGAGATTGAGACCATCCTGGCTAACAAGGTAAAACCCTGTCTCTACTAAAAATACAAAAACTTAGCCAGACGTGGTGGTGGGCACCTATAGTCCCAGCTACTTGGGAAGCTGAGGCAGGAGACTGATGTGAACCCAGGAGGTGGAGCTTCCAGTGAGTGGAGATTGCGCCACTGCACTCCAGCCTGGGTGACAGAGCGAGACTTCGTCTCAAAAAAAAAAAAAAAAATTATGCTTTATGCGTATTGCTGCATAATATTGCTAACTGTAAAAAGTGGAACTGTGCTATCTCAAATAATGGAGAAAGTATAATTTGTCATAATTTATCATAAGTAATATTAAAATTAATCTGTTGTGAGTATTTGTAGGGGTCAGCTTTACTATTATAACTTGAGGCTTTTTTTTCTTTCAAGAAATAGACTAGAAAAATTGTAGTGCTATTACTTTAATAATGCAAAGTTCTTTTATTTATGTATTTATTTAATTTGTTATTTTCTTTGAGATGGAGTTTGGCTCTGTGGCCCAGGCTGGAGTATAGTGGCACGATCTCGGTTCACTGCAACCTCCACCTCCCGGTTTCAAGGGATTCCCCTGCCTCAGCCTCCCAAGAATCTGGGATTACAGGCGGGTGCCACCATGCCCAGCTAATTTCTGTATTTTTAGTAGAGATGGGGTTTCGCCATGTCGGCCAGGCTGCTCTCGAATTCCTGACCTCAGATGATCCACCTGCCTCAGCCTCCCAATGTGCTGGGATTACAGGCGTGAGCCACCACGCCTGGCTGCAAAGTTCTTTTATAAAAACTGATTAAAATAAAATACATGAAAAATCAGTAAACACAATAAATGAGTCATTTCATTTTTCATGCCAAAATACACTTTCCTATAATAATATATGAAATTTTACATAAAACAGAACTTATGCATATTAATAATGAGACCTTTAGTATATTCTACAGGGTAATCACCACCCACATTCTGTAAAACTTTCTTACTACTGAATTGAATTTTATTGTTGGCCTAATGACAAAAAGTACAATGACAGTACGAGAAATGAAGGAAATATGTTGAGCATTGAATGAGTCAAGAGAGATGGGTTAAATAAAATAATATCAAATATGACAGAAACCGAGTCAAATTAATCCTTCCCACATCCAAGAAAAACAAAACAAAATCGGGAGAGTCAGAAGAGAGAAGACATGACCTACCAAGAAAATGGGGAAGAAACAAATATAAACTTAAGAAATATTAAGTTCAAAATTGGTTTAAAAAAGACAGTGTTGCTAAAAGGATAATTTTTAATTTAAAGTTGTCAATACAAATAGATTCAGCTTAAGAATGAGGTAATGGTCTTTGGGGTTATAATGGAATGTGCTGTGTAACACTGTTCACTATTATTTGTTCCAAAATTGGGATGGCCAACTGAAATCTGGTCCCCTGGGGTAACTGAGAATTGAGGTTATTACGAGATGACCTGTACCTTGCAGCAAGTTTAACATGTAAATCCCAGGCTTGTTGCATCACCCATTTTATTTTTCCTGTGCCTTCTGAACTCTGGAAAGCCTATTAAAAAGCAAGTGT
This sequence comes from Symphalangus syndactylus, assembly GCF_028878055.3. Taxonomy (NCBI): domain Eukaryota; kingdom Metazoa; phylum Chordata; class Mammalia; order Primates; family Hylobatidae; genus Symphalangus; species Symphalangus syndactylus. The sequence continues at coordinate 151,953,347 of NC_072426.2, read as the reverse complement.
CATATACTAATCCATAATATCCAACACAAATTTCCCTGGAATAGGATATTGGTATTTTCTATCCCTTCATATTTGTCCAGAAATTTAGAAGCAAGATCAATGAAATACTACATTACTACTCTCATTAAAAAAATTAAAATTAAAGTGACCTTCCTATGATCATCCAGGTTGAACATTTCCTCCAGTGTCTAATGCTTAAAATGTGTTCAGTGACCATCATCGTAATAGTGGCCGTTAGAATGAGAAAAAGAAGGGATGATTACTTTGAACATAGTATGTCTAGTTTTCCATTTAGGTGTTGGCCATATATTATTTCACGAAGAGATCTGAATGCTTCGACTGTTAACTGCTTCCTGTTAAAATGTGGCCATTATTACATGTATGGTTTAATGCCAGATTTTGAGATCTTGACTTTCAGAATTCTCACCTGAAGTAATCATTTGAGTGATGCAGTTAATTTTTATGCACTTCTATGCAAAAGATGGGTAATTTTAGCAGTCCATTCCATTTCTTGTATAATCTGATCATTCCACACACTTACCTTTATTTAAAAAAAAAAATCTGCCTCCTCTTCTACTCAGATTTAACTGACTGGAGGCAGAACACAGAGGCTTCATTGCTTTGGTGCGCTTGTGATCTTGTGAACAGTGACAAAGCCAATTCCTTGCCCATTGCCCACAAGTGTAGGCTCATCATTGTCTGCATTTGCAGAGGAACTCAAGCTGAGATGTGCTCAGCTGCTCTTTGCCCTCATGCTGTATTATGAATAGCAGCCACTACGTCTGCCACTGCAGCCTGACTCCCCCCACCATTTACATAGTCTTATGGAGCCACCAACATTTTGTATCATCAGTTGTTTTATGAGATACCAACAGGATAGTGAAGACACTGGGCTAACAGTACCTGGCCTATTAACAAAATACACAAACAGTTTCACTGTTAAAACTCTGCCGTTTGTTTCTGAGCTTCCGCGGTGGGACACACCTCTACCTCAGGCTACCTGTCCTCAGAGGATACAATCATACGGGATGGCTAAAGCTGCAGACTCTTCATGGCAGAGCTCTAAGGTCACATCTTTGGAGCTGGTACAGACCTGCCTCCCTGATCCCTAAGTCCTGGGTTTCCCCTATTCTTTCTTCTAAAGGGAAGTAATTATATTACTTTTAATGGCAAGAACTGCAAATACTTTTGGACCAACCTAATAGCTAGAGAGATTTTCTTCCTGCTTTTTCTCAGAATGTCCCTTGCCATCTCTCCCCGTCACTGGCTCCCCTCTTCCAACACCCTGTTACAATGTCAGCTTCCTGGTGCAATCTGCCATGAGCATCACATGTACAATAGTAGTCCACTACCCACTCGTTCTCTTTTTCTTTTACACTTTTCTAGCTCACACTTATAACCTAAGATATAATTTACTTATTTACTTTTTTTTTGTCTCCCCTTAGTGGGATGTAAATATAAAAATAACAGGTATTATTGTTTTATTTGTTTAGTGCTGATTCCTCATCGTTTATAAAAGATCCAAGCTCATATTAGAGTTCAAAAATTAGTTGGTCAAGAACTTTTGCTTCAAAAACTGCTGCAGGAACATACCAGGAAAGCCTAGAGAATCCACAGACCCTTTGAAGGAAGCGGGTTGCTCCTGCAGGACCCAAGAGACAGCCCAAATACTGCGAGTGCCCAAGGTGTGAAAGAGGGAAAGGGGGATTGTCTGCCCCTGAACACACACCTTCAATGGGGAACCTGAAGGTTCAGATCACAGGAGAAGGATTTGACCTTACCTGAAGCTGAGATAATTTAGAGAGCCAAGCTAAATACAGTAGTAGAGGAACCAATGGGAAGAGCCCTGTAGACTCTCTGGATCCCTAGGGAAGCCATTTCTGACTTTGTCTTACAGGGGTCCTTGGGGAGGGCTGCCAGAGGAACTGGGAAAAGACCACAGGGAGAAAGAAACCTTTAGCTGAGCTTCGTAACGTTCCAACTGAATGCAAAGTTTTTTGGACAGAACTCAGGGGAGCGAGTGAATCTGGAGTGCAGACGCAGGCAGGCAGGGAGATAGGAAACCTAGAAGCCCTGCTTGCTTTCTCAGCCAGGAGGCTGGTAGTCCGGAGCAGGTATTCAGCCCTGCTCGCCCACTGCTTGGAGACAAACTCTGTGCTGTTGGGGGTCACCGTGGAAGTGAGACCGACCTTTTGGGTTGGACGGGATCTGGGAGAGGCCTGTAACTGCTGATTTTTCCCCCACTTCCCTGGCAACCTGCATGACACAGCAGAGGCAGCCATAATCCTCCTGGGAACAGACCTCAATTGACTGCGATCCCCCACAAGCAGGTAAAGAGTTTGAACAACTTTAGACTTTATTTAATGTGTTCCAAAACTGTGAACACAAAAATAATACATATAAACTATATAATGTGCACACAAGAAGGGATAAATGAAAACAATTTAAAAATCCATTGATCCAAAAGAAGTCAAATAAGAAAGAAGAAAAATTTTTAAAAAAGGGTGTAGTGACAAATATGATTCCATAATACATTGTTAGATTTAAATATACAAATAACCATAATCATAATAAATGTAAATGGGCAAAATTGTCTAGCTATATTACAAAAAACATCTAATAAAATCCTATTTGCATAAGAAACATCTAAGGCATAAGGATACAGAAGGGTGAGAAAAGATATATAGAGTAATGTTTAATTTGTGTGTGTGTGTGTGTGTGTATACATATACACATATATATACACATATACATATACATATATGCATATATACATATATACATATATATACACACACACACACATATATGTATTTTTTTTTTTTTTTTTGAGATGGAGTCTCGCTCTGTTGCCCAGGCTGTAACGCAGTGGCCGGATCTCGGTTCACTGCAAGCTCCACCTGCCGGCTTCACACCATTCTCCTGCCTCAGCCTCTCGAGTAGCTGGGACTACAGGCGCCCGCCACTACGCCTGGCTAATTTTTTGTATTTTCAGTAGAGACGGGGTTTCACCGTGTTAGCCAGGATGGTCTTGATCTCCTGACCTTGTGATCAGCCTGCCTCGGCCTCCCAAATGTTTAATTTTTAATAAATCTTTATATAGCTTTAGCTATAACAGACAATATAAATAAAGGCAAAACTATTACATGGAATACAGTTATCACTATAAAATTCAGATGTTTGGCTTATCAAGATGATATGCATTTCTGAACTTGTATAATACCCCATATCAGTAATATACTTAGACTGACTGAAGAAGGGAAGCAAGCCTCAGGCATGCGCATTGGAGGACTAGTCTCTCCTTCTCTACAATGACCTTTACTCTATTAGGTGAGCAGAGTCCACTAGGCCAACAGGTTCCGCTTAAATGTAGTTCATGTCCACACTCACAAACACCTACTGGTTATGTCTTCTCTAGGTCATATTCCAAGCCCAGGTGGCCTCTCGATTAATTCAATCTTCTGGAGGACTCACCATGATGGAAGCAGGGGTGGAATGCTGCCAAAGCTGTGCTGTCTATGTGAGTGAACAGCCAGTGTGACATGGAGATGGTGGTGAAAAGAAAGAGAAAGGGGACAGAGACCAGATATCAGGGTCTGATCTGACCCTCTTCATAGGCCCTCTTCCCAGAAAGAAACTTCGTGAACTTCATGAAATCCAAGAATTTTAAAATTTTCTCTGCCTTTCCAGGTCATTAAGAATGTAATAATCTGTCAAGGGAGAAGGATAGAAAATATTTTGTGTCAGAGCTTATTTGTTACATTTATGCATTTGAATATTTAGGTATAGTATACAGCCCTCTACTTCTGCCCCAGAAAAGTATCAGGGACAGTTTCTGTGATAAATATAGTCATGATTTTTATAAAGCAAAAATTAACAGAAGTATATGGAGAGATTAACAAATTTTGCACAATTTAATACATTTATTTTAATAACTGGTACATCAACTAAGTATAACAATCCATAGGAATTAAACAATTTGGGCTGAGTATGGTGACTCATGCTTGTAATTCTAGCACTTTGGGAGGCCAAGGCAGGTGGATCATTTGAACTCAAGAGTTCCAGATCAGCCTGGGCAACATGGAGAAACCTCATCTGTACAAAACATACAAAAATTAACCAAGTGTGGTGGCATACGCCTGCAGTCACAGCTACTTGTGGGGCTGAGGTGTGAGAATCACTTGAACCCTAGAGGCAGAGGTAGCAGTAAGCCAAGCTTGTGCCACTGCACTCTAGCCTGGGAGACACGGTGAGACTCTGTCTCAAAACAACAGCAATAGCAAAAATTAAGCAATTTGAACAGAATTAGCCAGGATGTTCTCAGGGATACGTTTTACAATGTCGATAGCAGTTGTGAGGATAAGAAACATAAAAAAATTAACCACGGTAATAGTTGCACAGCAATGTAAATGCACTTGAGCCACCAAACTGTACTCTTAAGAATTGTTAAAATGGTAAATTTTATGTCATGTGTACTTTACTACAATAAAAATAAATTAAGAACCTTAAAAAATAGCCATGAACTGCTAAGTCTTTGATTAAGCCTTAACAAAGGAGAAAGGTCTGTTATGACCTTTTCACCAGCTGACCATAATAAAATAAGTTGTAAATCAGTAAAAACAAACAATCCATTCTCCCCAAAAACAATATATTTGAGAAATTAAAACCTTACTTAATATATGTTATGTATCATTCAATAAAGCATAGTGAGACTTAGAAAATATTTTGAAAATTAATAACCGCAACAAATACTAAATATGAAATTTGGGGTTTGGAGATAAAATGCAATTGAACACACACACAGAGACACATGTATGTTTGTTTGTGTGTGCATTTGTATATATGTATGCATATATTTATTTATATAAGTATTTATTTTGAATATAGAAACATCTAAAATTAATTAGGTAGGCTTTCATTTTAAGAAGTTATAACAGAATAACCCTAAAGAAACAAAACGAGAAAAATTAAACAAATCCGAATATCTTCTTTTGGACCACCAAAAATATTAGTATCCCTTTATCGAGAAATGAATAAATCACAAATAGTATGAGGAATAAATAAATAGCTTATGGGAATATTTTTGCAATTGAACACTCTACAGCACTGAAAAATGTATTATCCACAGCTACAGTTTTCAGCACAGATGGAATATCAAGTAGATGGAATTTAACAGACAATATTCTACAAATTGCAGAAAAAAATGATGTAGATAAATTTGATTTGCTGAAAATTATAAAATTGAACAACACTATTGGTATTAAAAACAGGCAAAACAAAACAATATGTATTTGTAGGCATCTATATATAGACTAAAGCCAAAAATAAATCACAAAAATAAAACCAAAAATAAATCCCAAAAATCAGGATCACTGTTATTCTAGGGTGGAGAGAAGGAGATGTAATCAAGGCACACAGAGGACCTTAAATCTTCATTAACATTCTAGTTTTTAAGTTGGTATGTACACAAGTATTTATTTTATTATTCTTTAAACTATATATGTATTTTACACCATCTTTAGCAGACACATTTTATAGTAAGTTATTTTTAAATAAATACTATTGAAATTTGAAAATAAGCATGTAGATTACAAAGAATATAAACAAAACTAACAAAAACTCAGGAAAAAAGTTCAAAGAAAAATATTCTGAAAGAATAAAACAGTACAATTCTGAACAAACTAAATGTAAGATAATTTGTATTAATAAATGAACAAAACAAGTAATGTTGGATTACTTTTTATGTTGCTAAGGCCTTTTAAATATAGCAGCAAAATCGGAAGTCCTTTATATACACTTTCTTGGTTTCTAAAAAAAAAAATACTTAGGTGCTTAATTTGTTTCATTTTCCCAGGAGTATTGCTTATAAGATACTTTGCCAAATTTTTAATGATATCAGTGTTTCTGCCAGTAGTGTTTTACACCAGCTGTACTAGACTAATTACCTGGTTTCCTCCAATGCCTAGTTTTGAAATAATTATGGCTTTTGAACACAAAATAGACACTATACCTTGGATAGACAAGAGTCCTGACGAATCCCTTCTTTAAAAAGTTGACCATCATTTTCATAAACATATTTCATTAGTCCATTTTCACCTAGACCACAACAATATTGCCCCTTTCATTATATATGCAAATTTTATTTTTGAATATGTATACTTGTAACTGAATTAAAGGCATGCTTTGGCTAAGTACAGAATATGTTTTACCTTGCTACATGGTAATTATGATATTTTATATCTCCCTTGAGTTAAAAACTATCATGTCTAAGAAGAAATTTGAGAGGCCAATGCATAACTGCACTATGTGATAGATAAGTTATCTTATCACTCTGAATTTCTTCTTGTTTGGTATGAAATAAATTTAAACCAAGTGGAATGGAATGCTGATAGTGTAAATAGCTTTAACTTAGTAGTTGACTTAACACATGCACTTATACACAGACACAACACACACACACACACACACACACACACACGCCCTACAGTGATGAGAACACTCAACAATTAGGCAATTGTGGAAATCTAATGGCTTCATAGAATCTAAAGTCCTAATATTTCAAAAAATCAAGAATATTGAATATGAGAACATCATACAAACAAATCGGTCCTTGTGTTTTCCCATTCAGTTCTGAACAACTTTGTATGATTAACGCATGACTTCATTGCAGAATACGTTTGTAAATATATTGCATCAAATGACTCATCATACACACAGTATTTTGAAATTTTGACACTGAAAAGCTACTTAAAGTTTTAAAGCTTGATAGCAAATGAAATCATGCATGCAATTTCACCCAGGATAAGATAAAGAGATAGCCTTCGATGGCCAAGGCATCATTCTGTTATTTCTTCCCCTTAGTAATTTTCAGTATGACTGATGATATTACATTAATGTCTTTAGCTAAATAGCATTCAGCCTTTTTATTTTCTCATTTTAAGTTAATACTATATACAAGAGGCTAAGAATTTGGTTCTGCCTTTTGACTTTCCATGTCTACTAATAAACTGAGCCTATTCATTAATCGAAAATTTTATTTTTAAAATAAATATAAATATGTGAAAATATACTTTGCTACATCAATCAGTCATGTTCTATTACGTACCTTTTAATTTTGTAGTTTAGGTTCTTCTTGGAATATTTTATGCCTTATATAACATAATGTATTAAAAAATAGCAACCACAAGCTTGAGTAACTTAAACATGAGAAATGACACCACAGAATTCAATCAGAGGAAATTCTATGGATAAACATTTTATTTACTTGTAAAGAGAGAGATAATGCAATAATTAGGTCACATATTTATTTTATTTTAATATTTATCTACCTAAGTGGATAAACTTCCATTAATAAAGTTTAAATTGAAGTAGCTGGAAAAATACTGATAAAGAAATAACTGTAATTAAATTGTTGTATTACGAATTAAGGGATTCCACCAAATAGAAGCAATACAAAATGGTTGTCAAATTTCATGGCAGCTTGTGCAGCAAAAATAAAAGTCAAAAGGACTGCATCCCAATCTTGCCGCTGATATTTATAATCTCCAGTTTCTTCATCTCTAAAGTGGTGTTAGCTGAGCTAGTTGATTTCCAATACATTTACCAGCTCAAAAAAGAAAAATGACTCCTTATTGTACATTAAACCACATTTTCCCTATATGTAAATTTCACATCAGATATTCTTTTTTTACATTATTTCAGCCTATAATTTCATAACCTACCAAACTCTCAATAATCCATTTTTTCTTGAAGATAATGATGTTTACTATTATATCGAACTTATTTACTAACAGAATAATTTGTAAAATTTTTCTTTTTTCTAGCAATGTAAAATTTTCTTGAATCAGTTGTGGATATAATTTCTAAGTAAAATTATAAAAAGATCTCTTGCTATATTTTATATTCAATTTCTAGAGGCAATTAAATATATAGCAGTTTATGAAGGAATGGGCTGTATTGATTTTAAAACATTTTTTAAAGATTTTGTGTTTCCCACTTCCACTGTCCTTTTCATTTGTTACTATATGTTTCATTTGTTACTAAATGTTTCATTTGTTCTTATATGTTACTGAGAGAAGTTCAGACTGAAGTCTAGTCCTTCTATTCAATAGTTTGCATTTATCATCTCAATAAACCATGAAGCCTAATATTTCTAGCACTAAACCTGATTCTATTATTATTATTATTATTATTTAAAATTTTCTTGATGTCTTATTTAGGACAATTTGCATGGTTGCTATATTTCCATCGGGTTATTTTTCGTTTATTATTTTGGATTAATGAATAGAATCGTTTGCATCTCTCTTTGGTCATGTATTTACCTGTGATTAGTTCTGTGAGAAATTGCTACTAAAGATTCTTTACTCCAGAGCCCATGGAACACTTTATATAACTACACAAGAACAGATTTTTATGGTTTTTTTTTTTCGTAGTTAGAATTTTTTTAAGGCTACGATAGGCAAACTTCTTTTGTAAAGATTCAAGTTGTGAACACTTTAGGCTTTGAGGGCCACATGTTTCTGTCACAGCTATTCAAGATGGCCATTGACTGTAGTGCGCAGCAGCTATAGACATTACAAAAAACAATGAACCCCACCCCAAACCCAAAGAGACAAACAAAAAACCGTGGCTGTGTTCCTGTAAAACATGGACTTTGACATTTGAATTTCCTATAGTTTTTGTATGTCATCGAATAGTGTTTTTATTTTGAGCCTTAAAACTATAAAAAGTGTTCTTCATTTTGGAGTTCACAAAAATAGGTGCCAGGCTAGATTCAGGCTGTGGGTTGTAATTTGCCAGTCCCTAATTTAGCATAATAACAATATGACAGTGACATGTGACTCAATGCCCTTAGACGAAATTGTTTTAATTAGAATGTAAATTATGTATTTATAACACAGCAATATCTTACCATTTAATGAGATGCCTCTACTTTAAATATACTATTTAAATTATTCAAAAAATACTTCATGAAAAAAAGTTTTCTCTAGTTTTATCCTTATTCAGTAACTAATAAAAAAAAATGCACTTAAGTAAAATGTGTTTATCACTTCCCCAATCTGTAGATTGTATGTGTATGTGTATGTGTGTGTATGTGTATGTGTGTGTGTGTATGTGTGTTTGAATGTATGTATACATACATGTATTAACTTTGGCTATCTGGTGAGGCTCTTGATCTTTTTTTTTTTTAGCAAATTGCATATATATCTTAAGTGCAAAATATCACCAGAAGTATCACTAAAGATTTTGGTTACAGGAAAAGCATAGGTATTCAATCATGTCATAACAAAGTTATTTAAACTTATGTGTTATTTTTCTGTAGCCATAATAATGTGAAAATATATTTGCTTTGCAAAAATAATTTATATCGATACTTTCTATCAATTGAATAGTTTCTGTCAATAGTTTCCATCATTTATTTATAATAATGTTTTTAGAAATTATCAAAACGTCTTAACTTTTATTCTTGGCTTGTAAATAATTTACTATCTTTAAGTAAGATAGTAAATCATGCTAATTTTGTGGTTTTCAAACTGAAAAATCACTATGCTCCATACCTTTGAGTGACAATTTACCATGACATTTCGTCACTTCTTTTGATCCAGATTATCTTCGCAAAGATGATTGTATTGGAAATAGCCAGGGCAATGGCAGGACAGAGGGACTAGCAACAGTCTTTAAAAAAAAAAAAAAGCTTTCCTTAATTCAAGTTTCCTCAGCAATGACACAAAATCAATGCCCATAGAGCATCTACGGGGCTGCCCCTGTATTGTCTCCAAGGGACATTGGGGGCAGTGAAAAAACAATAGGAACACGAGCTCCTGCTGTCTGCTGCGCTGTAAGTAATAAAGTTCTTTATCTTTGACCTCGGAGTCTCATTCCTTCTGCCAGTACCTATGAAACTGTGACAGTCCGACTTGTTAGTTTTAAAGTAAGGTAGCATTTCAGAACCTTCAGAGTTCTTGACATACACCTTTTTGCCAAACCCGGAATTAGATTAACTCTCCTGGAAAACTAGCTTGGTTCAACATATTTGCTGAATGATTAATCTTATTAGTATACCTTGATATGTCTTATTCTGGCTAGATGCCTAACAAAGTATCTTATTCCTTCATTTTCCAATTAAAATTCTCTATTTTATTTCATTTGATTCTGAACATTTAAATACTTTTATACATAATTATTTCTGGAAAATGATAACCCTATAAAAACAAATATCACGTTTAAAGATATTTTATAAGAAAAATAACGCTTAATTGGTAAAACTGTGTTATTTTTGTTACAGAAATGTGTTATTGGAAGCTTGATGTAGGGAGGAAACCCTTCTCAGACTTTGGATTTTCAGTGTAAAAACAAGTATTTAGATGATCATTACAAATACTGTTTTCTTTTGTGAGATGTTGTGTTTTCATTTGACATATTTATTAGTAAAAAACATTGCTCACTATCTCAAAGTAATTAGATTTCTGAAAATTAGATATCTGAAATGATATCAGAAAGCAATTCAATATATAAAATAGAAAGTACATCTCTTACCTTATTTAAAATATACAGTAATTTAGAGTCATTTTAGCTAACTTCAGAATACGTTTTGACTTTTTAAAATTTCCATTATTTTCAACAATTGTTGGTTTTTTCAACATTTTTGAGCTGATAATTAATAGTATATGATTGGATTTCCAGAAGAGACAGATATGCAAATGTAGCTTTAAAGTTTTCTTTAATCGTATAGACCACGTGTTCTTTGGGGTGAAGAGCTTTAGAGGGTGACAATGGGCTGTCTAGTGTGCTGGCAATGTTCTATTTTTTAACCGGAGTAGTGGTTTGCTTAGTACCTAATAATTTATCATAACGTGTACACTGTCAAATATAAGTGTGATAATTAAATTTAACATATATATTACAAAATATGTAGTAAATAATTTAATATTGACCTTAATGAGATGTTTTTTGTCCTCAACTTTTGGTAGGTAATGTCTAAGCCACTGGAATGTCATGTCTGATAAGAGAAACTTTGTTTGCCTGAAGACTTTGGACCAGCAAGAGGCTAACACTGATTTAGGGCGGGGTTTTTAAGTCACACCAATGATATAATTTAGGATGTGGTCCTGTCAAGCAGTATCAGCTGGACCTTGGAGGGGAAGGAAACTGAGACCAGTCTTGTGAGTAGTAAACTGTGCCAATGTGTTTGAGCCTCGATGAAGACTTTGGAAATCTGACTTTGGGTCCGCTTCCGGGGTTGTCACTGCCCTCATGTGTGTTGTCACATCACTGCCAGGAAAGGAATGTTGTCCATGACTCAAATAGGGAAGGAGGGTGGGAGGTCTATGTTTGGAGCTTTTCCTGAACTCTGCCTATGTGCTTCCTCACTTGACTGGTATTAATCTGGTTTCCTAACCATAAGCCTGGGTACAGCAGCTTTCAGGGGTTTTGTGAGTCTTTCTAGCAAATTTTTCAACCCAAGAGTGGATTTGAGAAGTCACCAAACTTGAAGCTGGTGTCAGAAGTGAGGGTGGTCTTGTGTGGACAGTTCTCTCAAAATTCACAGTTACAAACTTCTTTTAGAAACACAGGCTGGACACAGTGGTTCATGCCTGTAATCTCAGCACTTTGGGAGGCATAGGTGGGTGGATTGTTTGAGCCCAGGACTAAAAGACAAGTCTGAGCAACATGGCAAAACCTTATTTCTACAAGAAATTAGTGCGTCTAGTCCCAGCTACTTGGGAGGCTGAAATGGGAAGACAGCTTGAGCCTGGGAGGTTGAAGCTGCAATGAGCTGTGATCTTGCCACTGCACTCCAGTCTGAACTACAGAGTGATACAAAAAAAAAAACAAAACAAAAAAAACAGAAGCACATTTAATAGCTGCCTTTATGAGGAAACAAACAATAAATTTCGTGCCTAAAATTCACTCACAAGCATTTGCTCAGAAAGATATAATAAATTCCCACATGAATACACATTTTTATTAATAAACATTTAGTTGTTGTTAGTTGCAAAATCAAGTATAAATAATTGACATCATTGTTTAATGATCAATAGTTTTATTTCATTTCTAGCAGCAGTTATTCACATAATATATTTTAATCTATATTAATTAATTGTATTAGTTTAATGAGAATTTCTTATTCAGTTGTTTCAATGACTTATTTTGTGTTATCACTGATCTATCTCCCCAAGGTGATAACCTTGTCATGCAGTCTTCATTACACAGCTTCTTGTACTAATTTAAATATAATACCATACACTTATTCTTTTTTTTTTTTTTTTGAGACGGAGTCTTGCTCTGTCGCCCAGGCTGGAGTGCAGTGGCGCGATCTCGGCTCACTGCAAGCTCCACCTCCCGGGTTCACACCATTCTCCTGCCTCAGCCTCTCCGAGTAGCTGGGACTACAGGCGCCTGCCACCACGCCCGGCTAATTTTTTGTATTTTTAGTAGAGACGGGGTTTCACCGTGGTCTCGATCTCCTGACCTCGTGATCCGCCCGCCTCGGCCTCCCAAAGTGCTGGGATTACAAGCGTGAGCCACCGCGTCTGGCCCATACACTTATTCTTTTAAAGAATAAACCTGAAAAAGACCATAAGTCAATTAATCAATTTTATTATTTCTGAGAAATATAATTTATGCCACTTTTGAAAAAATTCACCAAATCTTATACTAGAACTAAGGACATCCAGATAAACTCACCTCATCTCCAATTCCCATCAGCATCTGATCTTCTTTTATTAGGGCTTACAAAATCTAAATTTCAAATATTTAACAGAAGAGTATGGACACTAAAATTTGGTAGCCTAAACATTATGCAATTCACTTAATACTTCTATATCATTGAGGCCTTTCTTTTGAGTTCAATGTACCAGTAGATATGATATGTATTAACCATTTGAAGTGCAAACACTTATTTGGGTCATGTGAATTGATTAAGTAAATAAACACTTATGCAAAATAATAAGACAATAAGACATCTTGCCAGACAAAATGATTCTCTTCTCTCTAAAAGAGAATATTAAAATTTTGAGGGGCTTATAAATCAGATCAAGATCTTGTATTTTGTGCTTATGTATGTTGTTAGAAATTACCATACACACAAATTTAGCAGGTTAAACAACCCAAATTTGATATCTTACAGTACTAGATGATTGAGACTAAAGACAAATTTCAGTTTTAAACAATATTCATTAAAATTGAAACTGGACAATAAATCTTTAGGACACAAAGATTAATTTACACATAATTTTTTCATGAAGTAAGTTTTCATGACAATCTCTAATTTTGTCTTTATTTTAATTTGACTAAAAAATCATGGGTTACAAGTAATAATAATAAATAATGATTAAGAATCGTAATATTATCTTGTTTGAGTAAGCTCCTATTCTGTGCAATATATTTTGCATATAAGTTTTTATATTATCTTATATTAACTTCTTATATTTCATAAGAAAGGTATATTTATCCTAATTTTACATATAAGAGATGGAAGTACTAAAGTGATTTGATAATATGTCCAAGGTCACTCTGTTGACAGGTGGTAGTGATTCGCTTTTTACCATACAACCTTTAATAAAACACTGTGTTTTATTAACTGGAAGAGTTAAAAAACCCACCCCAGCAATCATCCCAGCCAGGTATGAAACTGGGTGGGAGCCTGACTTTTAAATGAGTTCTTAAGCAGCAATTTTAACACACTTGGTGGTAATTGCAAATTATGGGACAGTTAGAAAAATGCAACTCTTCTCTCTTTTACTTTACACTGGACTATCACTGAAAATTAATTTTAGCCTTTGGATGAAATGCAGATGCATATCTGACCCAATGGTTATTAGCTGAACTCCTTAAATAGTACAGAACCACAGCTGCAATTTATGTTGCTAGCGAGCCTCAAAAGAAACCTCAATTTCAGATCCCCTATGTAACTAGTATTGTGTAGATTTCAAGGTAACAAGGCTTCCTCATCTTTTGCTCCTCACTATCTGGCATTGTCCTGTCCTGTAGGACTTTAAATATCAAGGCCACTATGTGATAGCCTACCATTGTCCCCAAATGCTATTCACAAATGAGTAAATCAGATTTGGTTGCATATATTTCTCAGCAGAGTGTGCAAAAATCAATGGGTCAGCAAAAGTGTTATCGAAACATAAATAAAAATGTTAAAAATAGTAGTCAGTGTAGGATATTTCTGGGGGAGAAAGGGTTATGTGTGTGTCCTTGATGCTTTGGGGTTAGAAAACCTTGAGATCAGATTCGTTTTTCAATTCAGGATGTATCAGATTTTTGGAACAACATATATTGATACACCATATAGTGTTTAACAAATCCAATTTGGTTTAGGGGAGCACTCTACAATCAACTCTATAAATATTTATGTACTGAAGTGTATGAATATGCATGGAAACTTGTATAAATAAAGACTAAAAATAGCTTCCCCATCCACTTCTATCATTCATTAATGCACAAATAATACAAAAAACTTGGTTTTTAACGAATTTTGGATCACAGATTTTGGACAAGGATTTATAATTTATCTAGGCACTGGGCTGTCTTAAAAAAAAAAAAAATCTGTCTTTGGCAGGACGTGGTGGCAATCCCAGCACTTTGGGAGGCCAAGGCAAGGGGATTGCTTGAGGCTGAGTTCAAGACCAGCCTGGGTAACATAGTGAGACCCATCTCAAAAAAAAAAAAAAAAAAAGAAAAAGAAAAAGCTGTCTTTGAATAGTTTGCTATAGATGGTAAAATATAAATACTCCTATTAGTGCCCAATTGAAATTCCTTCTCTCATGTTTATAGTATTCTTTAGTTTTTCTAACTCCACAGCAAAGAATAAGCTACCTTTCCAACTTTCTGAAGTGATGGTTTGATGAATGCAAGGCTGAAGCCATAGAATGAGTTGAGGTCTTCTTTGCACTCACCCCTTTTCCATACTCCCAAAGTTTGTGGGGGAACATCGTAGACAGGGAAGAAATATACAGCTCAGTGAGCAACTTGGGAGTAAAGTTGAAATGAAATTACTCTCCTAAATTTACTAGAAGGTTATGACTCTTCTGGGGGAGAAGAAAACTACCATTAAGGGGACAATTTTTAAAAATGTTCCAATCTGATCCTTGTTGCACCATAGATGTCATATAAAGGTGCTGGATTTATAACTGATTCTTTGAAGTAAAGTAAATCTGAGGGAATAAGAAAAATCTAAAGTCTACCTATTTCTCTCTGCATAGAAATTCTTCTCAATTACCAAATTCAGAGGGTCTTAGTGTTTGATTTATTAAGATAAACACTAATTAGAGCACATGTGATCTGTAAGCTTAAGCTCAAATACTTCCCTTCCTGTAGCAAATGGTAAATGAAGAACTTCAATTTAAAATAATTATGAAGGCACTTAATGCCAAATAGAAAGGCACCTGTTTTATTGTTCCTGTTCCCCTTAATTATTATACTTTAACATTAATTGATCACTTTTAAGAACTCAACATACTGTTTTCTCAAGTTATCATTAGATATATGTGAGATGGTGGCAGGGCATGGTCGCTCTGCAGTTTGGATCCCAGCACTTTGAGAGGCCAAGGTGGGCAGATTGCGTGAATCCAGGAGTTCGAGACCAGCCTGGCCAAGAAGGTGAAACCCTGTCTCTACGGAAAATACAAAAATTAGCCAGGCGTGGGGGCACAGGTGGTGGTGTGGCTTTTCCTCTGAACC
The DNA here is from genome assembly GCF_028878055.3 of Symphalangus syndactylus. Taxonomy (NCBI): domain Eukaryota; kingdom Metazoa; phylum Chordata; class Mammalia; order Primates; family Hylobatidae; genus Symphalangus; species Symphalangus syndactylus. Next base: position 151,937,657 of record NC_072426.2, on the reverse strand, counting down.
AAAAAGTGATGGGGGAAGTTACAGCTTCCATGAGCTAAGAAATGTTTTAGAATATCAGTTTAAAATATCAGCATAGTAGTGGCATAAAAGCAGAAACATAGACTAACAGAACAGAATAGAAAAACCAGAAATAAATCCATGTATTTATGGCCAGCTTACTTTTGATAAAGACAACAAGAATACACACTGGGGAAAGGACAGTCTAACAAATGGTGCTGGGAACACTGGATATCTACATGCAGAAGAATGAAACGAGGCTCTTATTCTTCACTGCATATAAAAATAAAATCAAAATGGATTATGTACTTTAGTATAAGACCTGAAACTATGAAACTGTTGGAAGAAAACATTGGGGGAAAAGGACATCGTTCTAGGCAAAGATTTCTTGAGCAAGACTTCAAAAGCACTAGCAGCAAAAGGAAAACATTGACAAATGGGATTATGTCAAGCTGAAAAGCTTCTGCACACGAAGGAAACTATCAGCAAAGTGAAGAGATGACCTACAGAATAGAACAAAATGTTTGTAAACGACTCATCTGACAAGGAATTCATGACCAGATTATAAAAGAAACTCGAACAACAACAACAGAAAATCCAATTAAAAATGGGTAAGTGTTCTCAAAAGAGGAAGACATACATATGACCAACAGGTATATGAAAATGCTCAATATCACTGATAATCAGAGAAATGCAAATCAAAACCACAGTGAGAAATCATCTCACCCCAGTTAAAATGGTTGTTATCAAAACACTGAAAATAATAGATGCTAGCAAGCATGAGGAGAAAGGGTAATAGTCATACACTGTTTTTAGAAATGCAAATTAGTAGAGCAACTATAAAACAGTATGGAGGTTCCTCAAAAATTAAGAGTTGAATGACCATATGATCCAGCAATCTCACTGCTGGATATTCAAAAGGAAAGAAATCAGCATATTGAACAGATACCTGCACTTGCATGTCTATCGTAGCCTTAGTCACAATATTCAAGATATGGAATCAACCTAAGTGTCTATTAGTGGATGAATGGATAAAGAAAACGTGCTGTAAATACAGAGTGAAATATTATTTAGCCATAAAAAAGAATGAAATCCTGTAATTTTGCAGCATCATGGATGGAACTGGAAGACATTATGTTGCAGAAATAAGCCAGTCACAGAAAAACAAATATTGCATGTTCTTACTTATATGTGGAAGCTTAAAAAAATTGATATTATGAAGGTAATGGTGGTAACCAGAGGCTGGGAAAGGTAGGGGAAGGAGGGGATGAATACAATTTGGTTAATAGGTACAAAAATAAAGTTAAGATAAAAAAAATTGTAGTGTTTGTTAGTAAAATAGGGTGATTACATTTTACAATAATATAGTATATTTCTAAATAGCTATGATAAAAGATTTGGAATGTTTTCTTTAATTTGTTAATTTACTAAAAATGTAAAATGAAAATTATCATTAACTCTATGCAATAGTAAATGTTAGAGGTGTTGGGTATGTTAGTTACCTTGATTTGATCATAACACATTGTATGCATATATCAAAATATGACATGTATCCCATACATTTTACGGATCAACTATTACGTATCAATAAAAACACTTCCTAAAAATACACATACTGTAACTTTTTTGTGGAGGGCGGGCACTGGATTTAGAAGTGAGGTCAACTAACACTTTGAAAAAAAATTTCACTGTGCCAGAAGTTTTCTTTTTCTTTAAACCCTAGCATATCTTGTTACCTATTACAGTTCTTTTTAAAAAATTCTCCAATAAAAAAGAAACATGAACAACTATTTTATTTTATTTGATTAATACCAGCAAATGTGTATATGGGGAAATAATAAAAGCGAGAGAGGACATTTGATTACTAGACTGTCAAAAATGCCAAGACTGGTCTCTGGGTGGTTGTGTACAGGTTGGTCAATGAACAACAACAAGCTTTGGTCCTGAACAGAGGGTAGCTTCAACCTGAAAGAGGTAGCAATGCGGTACATATCTGGCATACCTGCAAAAGCTGTGCAGCAGCCCAGATGTGACATGCTTTTTAAATCCAGATACTGATACTATATGAGCCAGTGACATCCCTGGTAAGAACTCCAGCAGAAGTGTAAATAAAGCCTAGAATATGTATATGGGTTCTCAGTTATGTTAACCAAATAGTGACAATTTTTTCTTTATTTTGTGCCATGTAGAAAGCAATCTTCTAAAAACCATTTGAACTATTTGTGTGTACACGGTGATCTTTGTCATCTCTACAACATAATAAAAATGCAACTAAAACACAATTTGTCAAAATTTGAGTACAGCACAGGTAAAACAAATAACAGGTAAAACCCATAAAACTTTTGTCATTTATCTTTACATATTTTGCATTCAAATACCAGATGGTAGATGCCAGATAAAAACAATGCAGATGAATTCCTCCCATTCAATTACAAAAAACTTCTGATCTAATTCAGATCTCTGAAATGCAGTTAACTTAGAGGAGACAAAACGCATATTTCTGCTGGAGATAACACCTCAGTGTAAACAAGCCTTAGTTCATTTTTCAATGGTCAATCAAATAAGTCAATGCAAATAAAATAACCAGTTATGAAAACCTTTCTCATTTTTATAGGAAGAGTCATGATGATGCATTTCGTAATCGTAATGGAAAGGCACTAAGTGAGCTGAGGATAGATCAAGCTTGTAGAAATGTAAAGAAATATCAAATCATGTCTTTGCAGCAACAAATGGATGGAGCTGAAGGCCATAATCCTAAGCAGATTAATGCCAGAACAGAGAACAAACACTGCATATTTTCACATACAAGCGGGAGCTAAGCATTAAGCATACATGCACATAAATATGGGAACAGTAGACCCTGTAGACTACTAGACGGTGGGTGGGCTAAAAACCTAACTATTGGGTTCTGTGCTCACTACCAGGGAGACTGGATTCATACTCCAAACCTCAGCATCATGCAATATTCCCACGTAACAAATCTGCATATGTACTCCCTGTATCTAAAATAAATTTGATTTTTTTTAAAGTAAAGAAACTAACTGGTAGAAAATGCAAAAATTTGACTAGATAAATACCAATTTAATTTTATCAAGCAGAAACAGAGAGAAGTCCTTAACTGAGTTTTTTTGCTTATATAAAAGCTTGAAAATTAGCCAATTCTTAAAAACTGACAGATATTCTCAACGATTTTATTGAGTGGTTGCATAGAAAGAGATAAGTAGATGTAAAGAAATAATACTTCCAACCTCCAAGATATTCATGAGCTGTATTTTTCAAGTATTGAGTCAGCACAGAATAGATTTTATTTTTTTCTTTAATTTATTAAAAGTATAAAGATAAAATTATCATTACCTTTTTATGACTATTCTAATTTTTAAGAACTTGGAATTATTTTATACGTATCTCTTACTATAAACACATTTTGTAATGAGTCTCATTATTTTAATTGTGGCTTTCTTACTCTCTCTTCTCTGTGTCCAATCAAAGTTATTGTGCTGATACGCATGCATCCTACACTTTATTTTCTTATATATGCATCTATTCATACATGGATATATGGCCATATATCACTTTAATCTTACACAAATACAATTATATTGCATATATGTTTCTACTTTTAACTTTTCTCATTCAGTAATACATCTAGAAGTTCATTTCAAAATTTTTATCTCATTATATATGCATAAATAATTATGAAAGTATATATATTTATACACTTAAGTAGTCAAATATATCTCTCTTTTTTTAAGCATTCTAATTCTACTACTTATTCTCACATTTCTCTGAGCATGTTACGCTTGCCCTTGCCTCAGCTTACCTTGCCGGCTTTACCAGCAATGTCCTTTGCCTTTCTCTTTACCTGGTAAATTCATATTTATCCATCAAGAAGCATTTCAAATGTCATCTCTTATTTATAGATATATCTCACTATGTTCCTACAGCTAAAGGGGTAGCTTATGCGGCCATAACACTTGTGCATGGTGCCGTCATATACTATTACACAACTTACGTATCTGATATGTAATTACCCATTTGCATGCCTTTGTCTAAGGTAGAAGCTTTCTTTAATGACAAGAATTGCATTTTATTCTTATTGTATCCCTAGTGTCTTTAGCAGTTATATTTTTTATTTTATGGTAGACAGCATCACTTTCCTATTGGATATTTGAAATTTAATGACATTTAAATTGGACAAAATGAGATGGAGAAAGGAGAAAAAATACATTGGGTATTTAACGAGATTGGAAAGTCGAGAAGGACCTCTTCAAGGAGAACTGTAAACCATTGCTCCAGGAAATCAAAAAGGACACAGACAAATGGAAAAACATTTCATGCTCATGGATAGGAAGAATCAATATTGTGAAAAAGACCATACTGCCCAAAGTAATTTGTAGATTTAATGCCATTCCCATTAAACTACCATTGATACTCTCCACAGAATTAGAAAAAAAACTATTTTAAAATTCATATGGAACCAAAAAAATGACTGAATAGCCAAGACAACAGTAAGCAAAAAGAACAAAGATGGCAGCATCACCCTACCTAACGTCAAACGGTACTACAAGCCTACAGTAACCAAAACAGAATGGTACTGGTACAGAAACAAACACATAGATCAGTGAAACAGACTAGAGAACTCAGAAATAAGACCACACACCTACAACCATCTGATCTTCAAAAAATCTGACAAAAACAAGCAATAGGGAAAAGATTTGCTATTTAATAAATGGTGCTGGGAGAAGTGACTAGCCGTATGCAGAAAATTGAAATTTGACCCCTTCCTTACACCTTATACAAAAATTAACTCAAGATGGATTAAAGACTGAAATGTAAAACCTCAAACCATAAAAACCCTAGTAGAAAATCTAGGCAATACCATTGAAGACATAGGCATGGGCAAAGATTTCATGATGAAAATGCCAAAAGCAATTGCAACAAAAGCAAAAATTGACAAACGGGATCTAATTTACCTAAAGAGCTTCTGCACAGCAAAAGGAGCAGACCACCTACAGAATGGGAGAAAATGTTTGTAATCACCATCTGGCAAAGATCTAATATCCAGAATCTACAAGGAACTTAAATAAATTTACAAGAAGAAAACAAACCACCTCATTAAAAAGTGGTCAAAAGACATGAACAGACATTTCTCAAAAGAAGACATACATGCAGTCAACAAACATGTGAAAAAAACCTCAATATCACTGATCATTAGATAAATGTAAGTTAAAACCACAAGTAGATACCATTTCACACCAGCCAGAATGACTATTAATAAAAAGTCAAAAAAAAAAAAACAAAAAAACAGGTGCTGGCAAGGTTGTGGAAGAACCTTGCTTTTACACTGTTGGTGGGAGCGTAAATTAGTTCAACCATTATGGAAGACAGCATGGTGATTTTTCAAAAACCTAGAGGCAGACATACCATTTGACCCAGCAATCTCATTAGTGGGTATGGTATATATCAAAAGGAATATAAATCATTCTGTTATAAAGATATATGCACCTGTATGTTCATTGCAGCACTATTCACAATATAAATTGGACATTTAACTTGGACAAACTAAGATGCAAAGACATGGAATCAACCCAAATGCCCATCAATCATAGACTGGATAAAAAAAATATGGTACATATATACTGGAATATTATGCAGCCATAAAAAGAAATGAGAGCATGTCCTTTGAAGGGAACATGGATGGAGCTGGAAGCTGTTATCCTCAGCAAACTCATGTGAAACAGAAAACCAAACACCATGTGTTCTCACTTATAAGCGGGAGCTGAATAATGAGAACACATGGACACTTTGCAGAGAAGAACACATACTGGGTGCTGTCAGGGGGTAGGAGTTGGGGAGAGCAACAGAAAGAATAGCTAATGGATGCTGGGCTTAATATCTAGGTGATGGAATAATCTGTGCAGCAAACCACCATGGCACATGTCTACCTGTGTAACAAACCTGCACATTCTGCACATGTGCCCTGGAACTCAAAGGTTGAGGAAAAAAATTAAAAAATAAAAAGTAAAATATATAAACCTTATGATATTAGTTGTGGGCTTGTAAATACAAAAAAAATTAGAAAAATATAAACTTAAAGTGAAATAAATTATATTAAAAACAAGTTGTTAGGAGGAAAATTACAGATTATATGTACCGCCATACTATTTTGATGATTAAAGTAAATCATATTTATTTCAAATATATGTAATATACAATGAATGAAACAGTTATCATCAATAATGCCAGCACATAAGGCATGTCATGAGAATATACATATTTCTTATCTATGAATAGCTTCATTAATTAACAAACTAGAAAAAACATTTTTATATTTATTTTTTCCTAATTAAAATGTTCTTTATCCTGAAATACGTTTAGCATATATTCAAATGTGATTACTTTTAGTGATATTTAAAATCACATATTCTGGATACAATATAAATTATCTGACTATCATTCTTTCGTTTGATGCTGATGTCATTTGTTTTAAGTTTATATGATAAATAATGACATCTGCATGCCTGCAAGTCTTCCTTCATAATATATTCTTATTAGTCAGATTATAAGATCAAGTGGTATTTTTTTTAATTAAAAATATTGACTACAAGTGACCTGGACTCTGTGATTTTTAGAATCACTGTTCTCATTTTATAGACACGTTTCATATTAGAACTAAATACTTTGTCCTATTCCAAAATGACAGATATTAATTATAAGCATCTTCATTTAGGGGAGTATATTATAATATATAAATTAGACATACTGTGTGCATTAAATAAATGAACTAGAGTAAGAATGATAGGCTTTAATTATTTAATTTAGTAACAATATGAGTGTTCTATAATCTCATCTATGAAAAGGACTCTTCAGCATAAACAGTATTTTACATATTTCACTAACTTATTCACTGATGCTTCCCCTTGTAAATAATGTTTGGATGTCAGACAAAATATATACCAGATTAATATTCTTGGGCATAAACCGATTTATTCTCAGACAGAAGTTGATGATGAAATTCAAAGTATAGAAATCAGAGGGTCTAGAGTAGAGAAAAAGAAAAGGGAAAGTATAAAGGCTATTTAATTGTGTTATGGATTTTCCCGTCTTTATCCAACCTAATTCAAATAATTGACAAGAATCTGGTAATACTTATGACTCAGCTGGGACACAAATACCATTAATTTTGCCTGACAATCCTGTCTTGTGTCCACTTCCTAGCACATATTTATCACAAAGCAGTCCTGCAGCATCAGCTACGAACCTTTCAAATTAAAGGCTTTGTTTTTTATATACTTATTACCTGAAAAGTCAGATGAAAGGATTGTGCTATTGTGAGTATCTGGTTAACATATTTATCTGCAATTATTTCCCATCCACTGTACTTGAGGTTCAATATAAGTCATACATGCTAATAAGTCCACTCAATAGTACAATGGCCTTTCCTTTTATGTAAAATTATTATTTTAAAAAATCAATAGTAAAAAGTAAACATGTAGATGCTTTTCAAAAGAGACTCTTGCAAAGGCTGATAAATAAATTGAGCAAATGAAAAATTGCTTAAAATCTTTACTCATTGGAGAAATGTGAATTGGTTCTGTAACGAGATATTATTCGACTTCCAGGGTCATACCATTAAAAGAATAGCGAACACCAAAGGCTGGTAAGGATACAGAATAACTGGAATTCTCAGATGCTACTAGTGAGTATCTAAATTTATGTAACTACTTTAAAAAACTATTTGGCAGTGTCTACTTAACCCGAAATGTAGATATATGACACAGGAATTCAATCTCTAGGTATATGCCTAACAGAAATGAGTGGTTCTGCCACCAAAAGATAGTTTTAAAAGTCTTAACAGTTGTATTCATAATAACCCAATGTTAACTCCATAATCTTTACTAGTAGTAATCAAAAGAATTAAGTATTCCTATATGCAGTAACATGTACCACTCTGAAAGCCATAATGTAGAGTAAAACATATATATATATATATATATATATATATATATATATAGAGAGAGAGAGAGAGAGAGAGAGAGAGGGAAAAAAGCCATTTACACAAGTTTACATGCTATATGTTTTCAGTTATATGAAAATTAAGAACAGGCAAAACCCATCTATGGTGATAGAAATTAGAATAGTAATTACCTTTGAGGGAGTATTAACTATAAGTTATGTTTACTTCAACTTAGTTGTCCTAGTGGAAAGAATATAATAAATTAGCCAGGAACCTCTGAAGGATTTGCTCTTTGAGAAATCATGTAAAAAATAATCAGAGAGACAACTGAAATGGCCTTCAGTCGGTGATGAATAAATGAGGTACAACCAGACAGTGGAATATTATTCAGTGCTAAAAAGAAATGAGCTATCAAGCCATGAGAAGTCAAGGAGGATACTTAAATTGCATTACTATGTGAAAGAAGCCAATCTGAAAAGACCACATACGTGATCCCAATTATATGACATTCTGGAAAAGGCAAAACTAGAGAGATAGTAAAAACACCTGTGATTTCCAGGTGATAGCAGGTAAAAATAGATAACAAAGAGAGTACAGAGGGTTTTTAGATTGGTAAAATTACTCAGTATGATTCTGTCATGGTGAATACATGTCATTATACATTTGTTCAAACCCGTGGAATATACAATGTCAAGAGTGAACCCTCACATAACTATAGACTCTGGTTGATAATGATGTATGTATTAGTGTAGGCTCATCAGTTGAGACAAATGTACCCGTAGTGGAGGAGGCCGATTACAGAGGGGAGGATGTACACGTGTGGGAGCAGGGTGAAAACGGGAAATCTCTGTGCCTTCTGCTCCATTTTGCTGTGAACCAAAAACTGCTCTACAAATAAAGTCTATTAAAAAAAAAAAACCCACACAACTGTTAAAGTTGACAAAGAAATATCCAGAAGACACAGTAACTAACTTGGTAAGCAGTTCAGAAGACATGAGATGCGTGAGGCAAGAAACATAGGTACTGTGTAAAGAATAGTGTTTAGATTCACAGGCTTGTTTTGTTTCTATGTCTTTGTTTTTGTTGTTATTGTTGGATGCAGAGCTATTGATACAAACTCTCAACAATATTTAAATAAAGAACTTAATACATATTGTCAAATGTCCTGAACACATCTCTGGTTTTGTCCAGAGCCAATAATATAGATGATATAGTTATCAGCCAAAGATAATCAAATATTTAAAAGTCACGAGGACAAATTTGTTATTAGAGTTTCATCTTGTGTTTGCTCTTTAAATACTATGTAGAAAGGCAGGACTCTGTTTTACACAAGGTTCCAGTTGTCCTTTTATCTGCTAATCCAAGCTTGGCCTGAAAGAAATGTTATTTGGTAAAGAGGAATCTAGGAAGGTATCAATACCAAGGGAAAATAATGTTGAACCAAAAAGATAGGCTTGTCATGGGCAGATAGGAGTGACAGAAACAGAATTTATAGTTTTATCTTTATCTTTTAACATTTGGTTATCACACTACACATTTGATTTATATTCATATTAAGACCGTGTGCTTGGCTGGACGCAGTGGTTCATGCCTGTAATCCCAACACTTTGGGAGGCCAAGGCCAGCAGATCATGAGGTCAGGAGTTCCACACCAGCCTGGCCAATATGGTGAAACCCTGTCTCTACTAAAAGTACAAAAATTAGCCGGGCGTGGTTTCACGCCTATAGTCCCAGCTACTCGGGAGGCCAAGGCAGGAGATTTGCTTGAACCTGGGAGGCAGAGGTTGCAGTGAGCTGAGATCATTCCACTGCACTCCAGCCTGGGCGACAGAGAGAGATTCCGCCTCAAAAAAATAATAGTAATAATAATACTGTGTGCTAAATCCAATACCATGGCATAAACTGATATTTACAATAAGTTATTTCATGTTTTATAGTTTTTTTCATTCATTATCATATGGTCAGCAATTTTATTTGTTGAATCTTAGTAAGATGGATTTACTTTTCTGTTTTACTTTTCAACTTTTAGTATTTATTAGTTTCCTTTGCACTTAAAAAAACTACGCCTGCATGATTAAGTGGCAAGATCACAAGGCTTGTGATTGGAAAATGATGTTTGAAGTTTCAGCATAATTCCTTGCACTGTTAAGCAGTCTTGACCCTTCCAAGTTGGTTGCAATCATTAGCCTTTTTCTCAACTTGTTTTTGACAATGTTGAAGCCCTTTTAATTATCTGATGATTTCAGTATATATTTGCTAGTTCAGCAATTCAATTCTTCTTGGATTCTTTCTCTGCCTGGCTGTGCTGTACAAGCCTGATACCCAAATGTTTTTCTGAACAAATCTCCACATAATGTGTGTACAATAAACTTTCTTCCGACCTGAAATTGTTTAATGCCACAGTTCCATTTCTCTCTGAAATCAACACAAACTGAAATGATGTGTCTGGTTTTAAAAAGTCTTTTGAAGAAAATTATAAGTAGTATAATCACAAGCTTTACATTATTTGAAATAGTTCTATTAAAAAGAAAAGTGATAAAGTATTTAATGATTAAAATAAAAAAGTTACAAATTTCAGATGTTTTTAAAGTCTAAAATTTCAAAGCGCTATTATTTATAAGAGGAAAATGAAGGAAAGAAGAAGAATCCCAATGATAGAATCTAGTTCATAGGGCCTCTGAACATACTGATTTGAAAATTTATTTTTATTTAATGAAATTCTGAGGTGTATGTTTGTGTATGTGTGTGTACATTTTATCAGTTTCATTATTATAAAATTCTAATCTCTTCTTCAAAATAATATTTTAATCTTATTTAAAATTATTAGTTAAAGCCTCAAGATGTCTTTCTCTATTAAAACTTTGTGTTTTATTATTAAGACTCAGATTGTTTTTCTGTGTGTGTTTAGAAATATTTTGGTCATATCAAGATAGACATCAGCAGCAGGGGCCCATTTTCTTGTCATTCAAATGAAACATATTGTTTAATATTCAAAATAATGTTGATTTAGGGAATAAAATGGAAGCAATATGAAAGAAACACTTTAGGAGTCTTATAAGTAGATTTCAACTCTTAAGGGAAGGATCAGCAGTGACAGTGCAGCAGTAGTTCTAGTTAGCTGCTGTTTCTCTTTCAGGAACCTACCATAACAAATATCATGCCTCACTCTACACCCTACCCAATTTTTCTCCATTACTACTATTAATTAAATCTTAGCTTAATATTTCCTCTAACATATTCCAATAAAAGGCAGCACCAAGAAGCGGCTTGAAGATGGGGTCTTAATTCATCCTCTTCAGAGGCTGACAAAGACCTCCCCAATAGTATAAAATTGGAATAAATGAACTCTATTTTCTAAATACAGTTTTCAAACGATTTTCTTTATCTGCCCCCAAGTCCTACTTTCATACACGTAAAAATCTACTGTGAAGAAATCTTAGTCCTATTTATTGAGTTGTAATTTCCATTCAAGTTATGTGATGCCAAAGACAATGAGGATTCCAGAAATTCTGCATAGGAGGGATTTTAGAAAAGGCAATCTTAAGAGAGTGTGGAAAGGAGAGAAAATAGAAAAGAGAGTGAAGGACAGAAAATTATATGTAGGCTACTCTTTTTTTTTTTTTTTTTTTGAGATGGAGTCTCACGGTGTCCCAGGCTGGAGTGCAGTGGCGCAATCTCAGCTCACTGCTAACATCTGCCTCCCGGGCTCACGCCATTCTCCTGCTTCAGCCGCCCGAGTAGCTGGGATTACAGGCGCCTGCCACCACTCCCGGCTAAGTTTTGTATTTTTAGTAGAGACTGGGTTTCACCATGTTGGGCCAGGTGCGGTGGCTCACACCTGTAATCCCAGCACTTTGGGAGGCCAAGGCGGATGGATTACGAGGTCAGGAGTTGCAGAGTACTTTATGACTCTTTACCTAATGTTGAGAAAAAGTCACACATTTGTAGTAGATAATTATAAAAAATGCAGAAAGCACTTAATTGAAGAAAAAAAGGCTTGTTTTGTTTGTTTTAGTTTGTGACAAATATAATTATATCTTCAGTGCCTGCTCAGAAAATTACTTTTACCCTCTTGCCCTATCTACAAATGGTTGAAATCTAAAGACATTCTTTTTAACATTTTTCCCAAGAGTTGAGATTTCATTTACATATTTTTAATCATAACCCAGGTTTTTTTCTTAGAAGTTCGTATTTTATGTTTTATATTTATGTCTATAATTCACTTTGAGGTAAGTTTTCTGTATAGCATGAGGTATTCATCAAAGGTCATAATTTTTTTGCAAATTGATATCCAGTTGTTTCAGGAAAATTTGTTGAAAATAATATTTTTTTCTACTGAAATATCTTTGCAACTTTGTAATGAATTATGTGGCTATATATACATTCTATTTCTGAACTCCCTACTCTGTTCAGTTGATGTATTTGCCTATCTTTTAGGCAAGTACACTGTCATGATTACTGAAGATGTAAAATGTCTTAAAATACAGATGAAGTGAATCCTCTAATTTTGTTCTTTTTAAAGTTTTTTTTTTTTTTGGCTACTCTGTGTCCTTTATCTTTCCAAAGTAATTTTGGAATCAGTTAGCTAATTTCCACAAATAATCCTGAGATTTTAATGGGTACTGTGTTGATTTATAAGTAAATTTTGGGAAAATTGACATCTTATTTTCAGAAAGTATTTTAACCCATGAACATGGTATACCTCTTTTTAAAATTTAGGTATTTAAAAACTTTTTCTCAGAAATATGTTTTGGTTTTTAGTGTAAATTTCTTTCACAATTTGTGTCATATTCATCCCTAAATATTTCATGTTTTTATGCTATTAAAATAATTTTTAAAACGTTATTATTTTAAATTTCTAATACTTCTTGCTGATACTCAAATTTATTTTTGTATATTGATCTTGCAACAGAACACTTACTAAACTCACTTATTAGTTATAACTTTTTAACAGATGCTTCAGGTTTTCTATATAAACAGGGCAGTTTTTGAATAAAGACAGCTTTATGTCTTTCTTTCCCATTTGGATGCTTTTCCTTTCCTTTTTCTTTTTCCTTGACTTATTATGTTGGCTCTAACCTCCACTATAATGCTGAATCGAAATGATGAGAGAGGACATTCTTGCTTTTCATTAATCATCAGGAAAAAAACCTAGGCTTTCACCGTCATGAATGTAAGCACTCTAATACCAAAATAGAAATTATGACACCATTGTCTTCTGGATTCCATTTTTCTGTACCTGTGATACTGACTGTTAATTTTATTTATTTATTTATTTATTTATTTATTTATTTATTTATGAGACAGAGTTTTGCTCTCGTCACACAGGCTGGAGTGCGATGGCACAATCTTGACTCACTGCAACCTCCACCATCTGGGTTCAAGTGATTCTCGTGCCTCAGCCTCCCGAGTAGCTGGAATTACAGGTGCCTGCCATCACACCTGGCTGATTTTTGTATTTTTATTAGATGGGGTTTCACCACGTTCACCAGGCTAATCTTGGGCTCCTCACTTCAGGTGATCTGCTCACCTCGGCCTCCCAAAATGCTGGTTACAGGGGCATGACCCACTATGCCCAGCCTGTTAATCTTATTTTGATACTTTGAAGTAAATGTGCCTTTGCTCTCTGAGTGTATTTTTATTTCTCTTTGTCTTTGGTTTTAAGTAATTTTATTATAATGTACTTGGCTGTTATTTCCATAGTATGTTCATAGAGTTCATGAATCTGGAACTTAACTTTTCTCTCTGCTTCAGAAAATTCCCAGCTGCTAGCTTTTAAAATTTTTTATCTTTCATATTCTCTATCTTAAACTTGATCATATTTTCTGATTTTTTTTGCATTTTTAATACATCTTTTTTTCCCCTGACATAAGTGTTGATCTTCTTTTGTTAACATCTGTTATTCACTCATTGTTTTCTTCCATTCTTCTAAAGTACTGTTGATGCACCTCTTAACTTTAATAATTTTTGGTGTTACATTTTGAAGTACAAGGAGTGAAAATGCCCCTTTTTATATTATGATCATAAAATATAATCAGAATTTAGTAAATGCAAATTTTAAGGGTTTTGCATTGCCTTCGATCTTTTAAATTGGTTTATACTGTATCAGTCCATTTTCTATATAAAGTTAATTGGTGGGAAAATAAAAGTTTGGTTTAATATCATCCAGGTTAGTTGAAAATTTGAGAAAAATAGACTTCAATACTTAGGTAATCAAAATACTGTTTATTTTTTCTTTCTCTAGTATGCCTTTTAAACTGCAGTAATCAAAACAAAAATTGTGTTTTGTGTAAAATATTTTTATTATATTTATTGTTTTAATTAGTAAACACTGATTTAACATCTAATTTGTGTCAGCATACACAATACACACTCACGTTAAAGAATGTGAAGACTAGGGGATGATAGAGAGACATTAAAAGAAAATTGTAGGGTAGTAGAGGATAATTAGTACAGTCTGAAATATGGCTTATCTCATTTAGTCCTTATGAAAAACATATTTGACTAGAAGGGGGATTATTATGATCAATTTTTTAAAAAATTCAGTGACAGAATGTTAGTTGATTTATGGATTTCCACTAGAGCAAGCAATCAATGCAGGAATTTTGATATTAGGCCAAGTTATCTTCATTCCACTTGAAAAATAGTAGAAGCAATTCATATTTATGGTCTGTCATCTTCAAATGTCACCCAGTACTTTAAGACTTTTTAAATAAAATGTGAAAATCAGGATTGAAAGTAAATTAATAGAGGCTAGTTATATTATTCTAATACCTCTTGGAAGTGCATTCACTTCTTTAAATCCATGTATAATGGATTAACTTTATTATGTGATGTTGCTTGTAACAAAAATCTTAAAAATTTGGCTCTTTTTTATGGCTAAATAAGTAACTTTAAATTTAATTTCAAAAGTCATATGGATAAATATGTTTTAATATACAGTTTACATATTAAAAATTAAATAATCATAGTTGATAGTTTTTGTGGATAGAGTGTTGGTTGATATTCCAGGAATATGCATTAAGTTAAATGTTAAACCTTTAATCAAAATTGGAATGGGCTCATTATCTAAGATCATACACCTTCATAAACTTAAAAACAGCAGTTTAATAATTTGAACTGTTGATTGTAAAGTAGAATGATAACAATGTAAGTTCCATAGGCTTATCAATATTTTCGTTGATTTTTTTACTTTCTTTAAATAGTGTTAATTTTTAGCCTAATACACCTTGTTTCACATGATGGGTGCTCAGAAAATGTTTGTTAAATATTAGAAAGAGAAGAGCAGCCCCCGACATCCAAGAGTTGTCCTGACAATATCAGCCAGGACTTGATTTTGCTTTGAGTTGGCAAGGCCCTCATAGCTAGGCCTCGGCATTCCCCTGTGAACATAAACTATGGCCCAGAATATCAATACCAGACAAGGCCATTTTGTGGCTATAAGGATTAAGGTAAAATCAAGACAATGTAACCATGTCTGAACCCAGAAAAAACATTAAAACCACAAAAATAATCAAGTTTATCCCCTTGCTGGATAATGTGAGTGATTCATGCTTCTTTACCAATTATGGCATTACCTTTGGTCTAGTCTTTCTTCCTTCCAGATAAGATTTATTAAGATACCCAATTGTACTGTTTCCTCTGCTTTCTGACAAGATCCAATTCAGAGCAAAGCCTCACTTCCTCACATCATTAGTAAAATCTCCCAATAGAAGCACAAGTCATATAGCATGTCTTTCCTAATACACTTTTACTGAAACATACCATTTTCCCCGATATTGTATGGTATTCATTTGCAATAGAAGTAATAAATTCCACTTGTTAAGCTACAGGTGTGTTCTGGGTGTTCTTTGGCTTAGCTAGAGAGGACTAATAAAATGTGATTTTTAGGTACTAGACATTGGCATGTATTTATTGATGCTCCCATTTTCTCTTCATTTTCTTCTCTCCCTTCCTCCTTGTTTCTCTCTGTCTCTCTCAATCCATCTACCACAACATACTTACGTAAACAAACAATACAACCAGCATTCAATTTTACATAAAAGTAGACTTCTAACAATGTTCACAACTCTACCCAGTCTATCATAGAATTACTAATTTTCAATGTAACTATGTGCTCTAAGAGAAAGATCAATAATATTAACTTGTAAACAGTGATGTCTTGTTAATGAATGTCTTCAGTTTGATTAACTATTGCCAACTGCAACTCATTTGTAAAAAGTAAATGGTAACTTGTGGAGCATCTGGCTCCAAAGGTCAGTCACAGCAATTGTTCATAAACAGGTACGTGAAGTCAATCAGGAACTATGCTTCAGAGTGTGAAATAAGCATGCAATCACTTGTTTAAAAGCAATAGCACAAAGACAAAAGGGATGCCACTCACATACATATGTCCTGAGGAGAAAAGTGAGAATAATTGATAAGAGTTGGCACTTTGTACTAAGATCCCATGTGTGGTGATTATTGTCATTTGTGAAGACAATTTATAGAGCTGTTTTTTTTTCCTCTCTCTCGACTTCTCTGTATCACCCCCGACCCCACCACCCTACTTTCGATTTGTCTCTTGTGCAATATTTTTTGGTGTATATAGCAAAAGTTGAGAGTAAAATATGCTGAATTGTCTATCCAAGCATGTTGATAATTTTTAGAAAACATGAGAAATATTTCTAACTAAATTATTTCACAATGCAACCAAAAGTAAATGATTAAATTTGTCATCTGAAACTATTTCATAAAGAAGAAAGTTGTTACAAATAGTTTTTCCCCCAAATATGTTAATTGGGTAATAAGTAAAGCTTATTACTTCTAACAGCGACACCATTCTACTAAAGTTAATTTGAAAATGAAAAGCAGTCTTTGGTGATAAATCATTCATTACATATGATGAATGCTCTCTGATGTGGAATCTTCCTTGTTCCACTTAAATATAAACAATCATGTTAGTGTACACTTTCACATAATGTCTTACTCGAAGTTATTTCCTTTTTTTTTTTTTTTTTTGGACAACTGAGAAAATGACTTGCGGGTAAAGACCTAGGGTGAAATGTGCCACAGTGGAAAATAATCTAGATTATGTATGCATTTTTCTTAAAGGCCTATGTCTGTCTGGAAATTCGCTGTGGAAGAATGCACTATTTTTTGCAGTGATTTCTATTTATCATCGAGCTGTGGGACACCATTGGCAATTTAGAGAAGACTAATGTCCTACAGGTTAGAGACCAACAGCAGGAGTTGCTTCCACAAAGACAGAGGTTCTAAAGATTTATCTGTTTACCTACATAATTTTTTCCTCTTTAAGATACCTAGGGATTTTTGTGCATCATTTGGCACTGATTTGTAAGATACTGTTGTCAGGAGAGAAAAAAAAAGAATGTTAAATTTCTCTCATAGAAAATACCTCATTTTCTAGACATTTAGAGAGTAGTAGAACTTTTTTTTTCTTGGTTGTGCATTCCAGAATGATACCACTAAAAGCTAATTATCGTTGAGAATCTAAGTAAATACATTAATGACTTTATTCTGGATTTGCCATTGAGAAAACATCAGGCTTGATATTTATAGAGGCAAGAGGCAGAGAAATTCCAGGCTGACAGGGGCAGGTCCCTGGCGAAGCCCCATCTTTAAGCCAAAAGTAGCCTGAAACCCTCAGCCCGAAGTGAGAACTTCTATTCTTGTTTGCCTTCTCTCTCCCAATTGGTTATTTCAGAATAACCAATTTTACCAATTGAATGTTGCCTTTTCTGAAACTACCTATTGCCTGCCCTGCCCCACCATCCCATACCTATAAAGACCTGAGACTCAGCCAGTAGTGAGGAGAAGTGGCTGGACATTGGATAGAGGCAACTTGACTTTAGAGATGAGGGTTGGATGTCATAGAAAGGCAACTTGACTTTGGAGGGAGAGAAGCAGAGAGCCTCTGAAGGCCTTGACTTCAGGGGAGAGTGACCCACCCTTCCTGTCCCCTTTTCAGCTCCCCTCTCCAATGAGAGCCACTTTCATGGCTCAGTAAAATTCTCCATATTCACTATCCTTCAATTTGTTCATGTGACCTCATTCTTATTGGGCACTGGACAAGACTTCGGAACCCACCAAGTGTGAGTACCCAAAAAGGCTGTCACACTGGCCCTTTGCCGTCACTGGGGGAGGGCAGTCACCACACATGAAGAGGCAGGGGGCCCACTGAGCGGATAACACACCACTGTTCGGGGACCGTGGAGCTAGGAAAGCATTGTAGCATGCCCTCTGTGGCCTTGGGATTGCAGGCACCCCAACCAGGACGCCGCTGTAGGGCCTGCACGAAGTTTGCTCCTGATGGTGCCAGTGTGGCTAGCTGGGTCCCATATTCTCTTGCCTTCGCAATCCCTCCCATGAAGGGTGGGGTGCAGCAGGCCTCAGTAATGGAGATTGCTCCTGCTGGCGCAGAAGCAGCTGGCTGGTTCCCGCAGTCATTCCCTTGCTTGCTCCCTCCCTCGAGGGATCAAGCACCACAGGCTGACCATGGGGCATCCCTCTCATGAATCCCACGAAGTGGTCGAGAAAATAGATTGTTTCCATATCATTTCAGTACTAATACAAAATTTGAAAATCCTTTACTTTTTATATATGTAAAAATGACAATTCATATTGAAATAGATACTATATAAAATTAGAGTATTTTTGAAAATCAGTTATATAAATTGACATGAAATACACTAGACCTTTTAAAGAAAATCATGTTATAAATAATTGGCACAAATTATAAATAATTTACTCTCTCACTTCCAAAGAAAATACATAATTATCAAAACCATTTAAATACTTTCTGCCATTGCATCTACTTAAATACATGCACTATGTCATATTGTAACATCAATACTGGCATTTTAAACAAATTACATTGAAATTAGTTGAGTTTAATACTGAGATATCACTGTGTGCCAGGAATAGAGGAATAGTGGTTATGGCTCATTTACTCCTCATAGAAATAATGTTGGCTGGGCATGGTAGATCACACCTGTAATCCCAGTACTTCAGAAGGCTGAGGCCGGCAGATCACTTGAGGTCAGGAGTTCAAGACCAGCCTGGCCAACGTGCTGAAACCCTGTCTGCCAAAAATACAAAAAATAGCCGGTCCTGGTGGTGAGTGCCTGTAGTCCCAACTACTTGGGAGGCTGAGGCAAGAGAATTGCTTGGACCTGGGAGACAGAGGTTGCAGTGAGCCGAGATTGTGCCACTGTACTCCAGCCTGGGTGACAAAGCAAGACCTTGTCTCAGAAAAATTAAAAATAAAAATAAATCAGTAATGTGAATAAGAATCTTTTCTTACCTTAGTGTTACAGATGAGGAACTGAGACATGGAAAATTGTTCATATTTGTAGTAAATGTAGTTCTTCAAAAATAGTGTTATAAAGCCTACAACTCTGTAATCCTTCCCTTCTAAAAATATAGGAAAAAGTAGAGCCTTTACATGGATTCAGTGCAGGGACTTCTCCAGTTTCATGTGTATATCTATTTTTTAGCCAATTAGATATTATCTCCCTAATAAAAAGTGATCTATTTGATTGTTCTTATTTGGAAGATTACAACAGAGAATAAACAAAAAATCCTCATAAAGAAACAATTTTTCTCCCTCTGCTCTCCTTAAGTTTCACCCTTTGAAGATTTTATTATGGAAAAGATGGTCTTTCCATAGCTGGATGACATCCTGACCAAGTGGAAAGTTGTTTACACATCCACATTCCCACCTTTGATGGCGTAAGTGAGGCATTTTATGTTCCATGGGTGAAAGGCCTGCCGTGCACTGAAGGTAGCATCATTGTTATTACACTTAGGGCCCTTGTTTAAAGATCTGTCTTTAAACAACAACTACAAGGCCCATTTAAAACTCACTTTAGTTATGAACATGCTAGCAATTTAACTTGAGAATACCCAAATGGCCAATGTATTATTTGTAGGATATAGTTCTGATCCAATCTACACAGATTATTATTGACATCTAAAAATAGTTCAAAGAGATGTGAAATTCGGTCAGTGGAAGATTAAATGAATCAAAAGACAATCATCAAGTAAAGAATCAAACACTGTACTTCAGTAAGACCCTTAAACATCAGGAAAAATATAGATGAAACTATTTGCCTTGTACACTACAGTTACAATTGTAAACAGTATAAAAATAGTTCCTTGCACTCTAAAATAAAGGTTTTAAGTTGAAATCTATCACAAAGTTTCAAAAAGTTCATGAAGTGAAATATAAGAAATAAACACCTGTGCTTTTTTAAAATGTTTGTTTTGTTTTCTGCTGGAGGGAATCTAGAGCTTTAATCAAATCTCGAAGGTAACTATAACTCTGAAATGTTTATATTCATGAATATAAATGGAGAATGTCCTCGTGACAATATTACAATTTACTAGAATAGCAGTTGAAAATTAACATCCTTATGGATATCTGATCAAAAATATTTTCTGCATCTCTAGATTATTAAAAATTACCACATGCTTCTCTAACCCCAACTTACCTATGTTAAATCGTAACTGGAAATGGAAGCATGTATGAATATTTAACATTTTTTTCATGCGTTCCTGTACAACTCAGGTTGTGATCTACTTGACAGTATGATTTATATTCTTTTTGGCTACTTCTAACCCTCTATATCTCTCCCTAGAAAATTCTGGATAAAAACTGTGCATTATGTATTATATGTCAGACATCAAGGATACAGTTACGAAGTAGCAATACAGACCCTGTTCACACTGGACACATAACCTAGCATGAAAAAACAATTAAAGAATTTCCAAATAAAATTAAATGCAGTTGTAACAAATGACATAAAGGAGAAATATCAGATTTTATGCCAGTACATAATAGAGTCTTAACTCTGCAAAGAGTGGCATGATCTCAGCATATGGGAATAAGTTTAGATAAAAAAGAACGTGCTTTTATGGGCACTATATGTAAGCTCAAGTAACCTGAAAAATTGTTCAAATTCTCACCTAATTAATTTCAAACATATTTTTACTTATACAGTTACCATGTCAACGTATCATCCAATATCACCTTCCTGCTTGATGATGGACTCATCCATGATGTCTTCGTCAGACTGTGTACTTCTTTGTGTTTGATTTCTAGAATGTAGGAATTATGATTACTATAATGACCCTCTATCTCTTTCAATATTCATCTGTAAATATACTTACCTTCTGATTTTTCCTTCTTAATGTAATTTACATTTTACACTGTTGCTAAGAGGCTATAGTCAAGAGTATATCAAAATACTGTTTAATTAAATGAAGTCTCAAACTCCTTGACCTACTGCCTCAAAATGAAAAGTTATGCAAAAATATTTACAAATGTAATGATGTACATTCCATATTTTGAAATGTTTAGATTTAATATTTCTGCTACTGTTCAGTGTTGAGAAGTTGGTTCAGACTCTATTGTCTTTATCGGTAAATTCCATGCTACAAAGGCCACAAGATGATATGATTTTTCTGAAATGCACCTTTGCTCTACTTGCATTTAAAGGGGCATGTTGGCACCAATAACTTTTCTAAAAGCCTGGAGTATACTGTGCAATATACCAAGATATTGTACATTTGTTACGGCTTTGGTATTTATAAATAATGAGACACTGAGACAGTTTTTGTGTTTCCAAAATGCAATTTACTAAATGAGTAATTTGTACATTGACAAGAAATTCTCACGCCAAAAACCTCTAAATAGAACAAAACCATAATAATACAACGTGTAGCTTTTCAAAAAATATTGAAATTATTAATAAGGCCAGCGTGGTGGCTCATGCCTGTAATCACAGCACTTTGGGAGGCTGAGGCAGGTGGATCACTTGAGGCCAAGAGTTCGAGACCAAACTCGCCAACATAGTGAAATCCTATCTCTATTAAAAATACCAAAATTAGCCAGGCTTGGTGGTGTACACCTGTAATCTCAGCTACCTGGGAGGCTGAGGCATGAGAGTTGCTTGAACCCGGGAAGCAAATGTTGCTATGAGCTGAAGGTTGCGCTCCAGTCTGGGTGACAGCGAGACTCTGTCTCAAAAAAAAAAAAAAAAAAAAAAAAGAAAGAAAGAAATTCTTAACAAAAATAAATCCTTTTAAAGAAGGAGAGTTACATAAATTTTTTTTAAAAGAAACAACCAGCCAATATGGGCATTTCTGAGACTTTAATTACAACTTATAATCGTTTGCATACATTTTCCATTCAAATTTTGACTCTCTAGTTACCTTAGCTTAAAGAAAACAAGCACAGTTTTAATTTTAATCCAATGAAAGACAGGAGGTTGAATGTTGAGAAAAAATCTTTATCTAGATTCTTTATCAAATGCATATTGTACTTTCAATGAATGAAATAGCATGGTATTTCTAAAGGGCAATGAACTTAAAAAAGTTGAGAACATAGGAAATGACAAGATTTTTTTTTTCCTCCCTCCTTTTCTAGCACTTTTGTGGGAGTTTTCTTCTTTAAAGTATAATGTGAAATAATTGATTTCTTACCTATTTGTGCCAGGGATTTTGCACATTCTATGGCCCAGATTCACAGATGCCTCAGGAGACAATCTCTCCTTAGAATTATTGAAAACCCTATTGTGCAATTATCTGGAGGATGAGTGACAGAACTAAAACAAGGCTTCGTTAAACATTTCTATCCTATCCCATAGTTACTCAGACTTCCATCATCTTTTTCTGCAAAATGGGAATAAAAATTGTGTTTATTTCCTAGAGTAGATATGAGGTTAAATAAAGGAATCTATGTAAAACAGTTGGCATAATGATTGGCAAAGAAGTCTAACGAATCAACTATTTATTTATACTATTGTCTAAGTTCCCACTTTTTCTACATTTGATGCCATCCCACCTTGAAATTCACGTAACCTTGTTTATAAGAAATCAGGTAAATCTCACTTTAAGCTATTGTGTGCATTAAAGGTAAATCAGATATTTTAGAACTATTATCTAACTATAAAAACTTGTATAAAGTTGTAGAAAACTCATTTTAAAAAGGAAATTAGTTTTGATCTACCGTATTTATTTACCTAATACTCATTAGGCACCTGCTATGAAAAAAATAAGATTAGTGTGTTAAGAAAACTAGAGTGAATATTAGATACTATATTTTTATCAGTCAAAGATTCTCACACAACCTTTTGTGTTACCTTCTCATCCAAGCTGTCAGACAATGTTTTCTGCTCATATATTTAACTCTCACTTTCTATCATTTCTGGACATTGAAAAGAAACTCAAGATTTCTGGATCATTGTCTTTATTTCAATTCTTCTCTTTTTTTTTTTTCTTGAGAGTGGGCCTTGCTCTGTTGTCCAAGCTAGAGAACAGTGGCCCATTTATGGTCCACCTCAGCCTTGACCTCTTGTGCTAAAGCAATCCTCCTAACTCAGCCTCCCAAGTAGCTGGGACCAAAGTGTGCACCACCATGCCTGGCCTATTTCAATTCTTCATTTAGATATACTTTAGTTATTTGAGATGCCTGGAATTCATTTCTTTTTACTGTAGTGTATTAATTTTGAATGAGTGATTTTTCCTACTAATCATTATATGTGTACATATATGTAAGCATATGTATTATTATTATTACTTGTCAATTGTGCAAAATAATAGGTAAATTTTGCTTTGAAAGGGAATTTCAACGTATGAAAACCACCATATCTGTTATTAAAGCACTAGACTAAGGAACCATAAACATAATAATCATTTATTTAAGATTCCAAATATATTTTAAAATCCGTTTTTTTTTTTTTTTTTGAGTGGAAGAACCATATTGTAGTCAACTTATTCATCCTTGTACTGCACAGCACAGGGATTGTGCACAGCAATTTCTTAGTAAAATTAAATAAACAAATCTCTGTTCTCCACACCATTGCCTGCCTCTACCATAGGACAAGTCATAACATTATTTTGCTTCTTATTCTCTTTCTTTCCATCTTGTTTCTTCCTGCCAACCTAATATTTATGACATTATTTTAGATAGCATTCTAAAAATTATTCTGATTATAGCAGTTCAGTAATTAAAAATCCTTCATGTCACCAAAGCTTCTCAGCATGTTGTGATAGATTACTTATACAATAGTCATAATTATAAATTCTTTTCTTGTTACTCTCCCTCTGTAACTCAGACTTCCATTCTCTCAGAATGCCTTAGATTCTGCTCCTCTCCAGGCATTCTCTATCAGAGAAATGAAAAATGTATATTCTAGTTGTTCACGTTGGAAAGGTGGAATCAAGTTCAATTCCTCTCTTTCCTTCACACCTGAAAAATCAATCGATCTTAATGCACTGTGGGCTTGATTTCAATAAATATTCTAAATTGAAACACTTTGCCACCTCCGTTGCCACCATTTTATTCCAAAACCTCATCATTCTAACCTGTGATGTAAACTACTATGATAACCTCCTAGGTGGTATCCATACTTCCATTCTTTCTCATTCAGAATACATTTTCCACAGAGTCCAAGTCATCCTTGCTCAACACAAAATTCGATGCCATTCCAATGTGCTTACCATTACATCCAAGGGCTTGTCTTGCCTTGCTGTGTTATGTCTTCTCTGATATCGCTTCCTCTATTCCGTGGTACTCCAACAATACTAACTTTTATCAGTTAAATAAAGCAAAGATGTTTCTGTCTCAAAACCATTGCCCTTGTGTTCCTACATCTGGAACAATCATCTCTCAGATATAGGTTTATTTTTTCTCTTAAGTTTCGGCTTAATTGTCGCCTTCTTAAAGACCATTTATATATATGTGGTCTCTTTGTATGTTTATAATATATGTGTGTATAAAACACATATATATTCACACATATATAGGTGTGTGTGAGCACATATATACATAAACATATATAACTATATTTATATTGAAATGTGTAACTCTTAAAAGATATTTAATTTGTATTGTCTAATGTCGTGTTTCTAAAACCCAGCCAAGTGAATTGGTAAAGTTTAGACATTTCGTGAAGGAATAGGTGATAGAAATTTTTTAAAAAGTTAAGAAAGGAAAGTCAACAAAAAGAAAGATTATATTTATATACGTGTGTGTGTGTGTGTTCACTGAATTTCTAAAAACTTGTATTCTGCCTTTGACCAGAAATTTCTTTGCTTATTTTCCTATTTGACTACTGGCTAATTTCCACGCACCTTTCATGACCCCAATCTAATGTTAGTTCCTTTGAAAAGCAATTTCTAACATGAATAGTCACAGTCTAAATTTCCTTGTATCTGTTTTGCCACAACACTTATTTATTTTTATATTGCATTGTTTTATATATATGTCTGAGTTTGAGTTCCTTCCCCTCTAGAAAGTGGGCTTTGGAAAATTTGGAACCCATGTTCCCTTAATCACCTTCCTGCCCAGTGATACCTCTCACAATGATCTCACAGTGATCACTTTTTGTTCAGAGAGATTATGAGAATTGAGATCCTTGCTTATCTTTTTTTTAAGATAAAATAAAAAATATTTCCTCATTGTTTTCCTTGTGACCCTTTTATTACTTAACAACTTCTGTACACAGAACAGAAGAGCAAATTACAACGAAAATCAAATCATCCTCAAATATATAATCCATTGGTTTTACAATTGAAAATAACTAAAAACCTTGAATAAATTTTCAGAGACACAAACATATTTATATAAATACATACATATTTAAACTCACATATTTAGAAATATTGCCTTTCTTTAATTTTCTTTAATGAGACATCTTGTCCAAGCTTTTTACATGCACCTTAATATAAGCATCCATTATCACAGTGTCACTTCTTGAGTCATCTAACAAGTGAAAGTGATCAATTATTGTTCAGAGAGATTATGAGAATTGAAGTCCTTGCTTATCTTTTTTAAGATAAAATAAAAAATATTTCCTCATTGTTTTCCTTGTGACCCTTTTATTATTTAACAACTTCTGTACACAGAAGAGCAAATTAAAATGAAAATCAAATCATCCTCAAATATGTAATCCATTGGTTTTACAACTGAAAAGATCCAAAACTTTGAATAAATTTTCAGGGACACAAACATGTTTATATAAATACATACATATTTAAACTCACATATTTAGAAATATTGCTTTTCTCTAATTTTCTTTAATGAGACATCTTGTCCAAGCTTTTAACATGCACCTTAATATAAGCATCCATTATCACTAGTGTCACTTCTTGAGTCATCTAACACCATTCACTGGAGCATTATATTTGTCAGGAGTTCAGCTGAGTAGGAAAGAGCTGAGCTGCCAGGTGTTGGGGTGGTTTATTAAGAAAACACCTAACATGAAAGGGACAGGCCAGGCTTTTGTCACTCACTGTGACAGAGGCCAAGCTGGAGAAAGTGTAAACACCTGACCCCCGAATATGCTCCATTTTTCCTCAGAGAGTGGTACCAGTGGAGGGCCAGGTGGGTTCTAAGGACTGAGAGGGAAGAAAAGTGTTTATTTTCTCAATCAAATAGATGTATCAAAACATGAAACCAGATTCACCTTTTTGACTTTTGGTTTTTGATTTCTGATCCTGAGCCATTATTGCTAATCCAATCGCCATTCATTTACCCTATCTGTAATTTGAATGCTCTATAAATATATTTTACTAAAATAGAACAGTGGTTCCTGAGCTACTCATAATAATAGGTATTATTCATGAGGTTTTAATATTTATGAGCAGCATGTTTGGCATTTTTACAAACACTGTATTAACTCACTGAACATCATAATAAACACATCAGATAGGTACAATTTTTATGACAGTTTCAGACAAGAAAAAACAAAGAGTTAATAGTTACAAGTTTTATAAAGATTATTGACTAATGCTAATTTTAGCAAGTGAGCAAAAACTAATGTTGTTTGTGTATTTATCTACTGTGAAATAATAATTTAGAGAAGTGTCTATCTGCGGTGACAGAAACTGTTCAATAATATATAAATTCAAATTTCCCTATAAAACTCAAAAATAAGAAGAAATGCCAGGAACAGGGATCCTTTATCCAAGATTCTATTCATAGAAGCAAGGTCCAATTATTTCATGTCTCTCAGTATTCAATGTGAGAATACATACCAATTTTTGTCCCCTTACCCCCATCCCAGTAAGTGGAACGAACAAAAATCAGAATTAAATTTTTAAATCTTCCATTCCCTAGAGTATTCAATTCTGTCCCCACCACCCCCGCCACAACAGAAATTTTTTTTCAAACAGTAAGGATGGCATAAATAACCTAGAGTATTTACTTCAAGTATAGCCAAGCATTCTGTGCTGTAGCTTATATCTGCAGTAGAGTTTTTAAAAAGATTTATAAAGAGTTACATATCTTCTATAAATGTCAAAAGACAATGTCCACTATTGGTTTTCAAAACGTCGAGGTTTGTAATATAAAATAATGGTCTCTCTATAATTTTTGACAAATAGTAACATTTCTTCATCTAGTTGAAGCCCAAATGCTCTGTTTTAGAAGCAATTGATAATCTACATTTTCTTGTCAGACTGAGCACTAGATTGCATGCAGTTTTCTGGCTACTTAGCTAATGGGAGAATGGAATAAACTATGTAACAGGTCATTTAACTCCTCTTTCTTGTTGGGAAAAATGATAGATTTTGAGACTTGAATCACTGTTTAGTGTTATCTTCCATTATTTTGAAATATACTATTAAGTTGCAGTGAGTGTTTTGAAATATTTCCAGAAGTTACTTAGTGATATTACAAACACTACTGATAATAGACCATGATATTAAAAAAAAAAGAAGAAAAAAAGATGGCTTAAAGTCATAGAACTGTAAATAACATGGTCTTACCAGAAAAGTCATCCATCCATCCACTTGCTCATTTGTAAAGTGCCCGATGCCACCGATGCCACTGTAATATATTACTATGACAGGATGCCATAACAGAATTCTTAAAGATCCCAGAGTTTTGCAGAGTGGTCTCAGTAATGCAAAGATGCTTTACATTTGAGAGCAGCAGTATCAGTGTAGGCAACAGGCATATGTTGAAAATCAAGTAATTGGCAGACACTATAATCTTTTAGACATAACCCAGCTTTGAACTCATTGCCTGGTGGCAAACAGATTTAAAAAAATGTCAACAATACTATAAGAGATCAGACAAAGTGTTTTGAGAATTTCAAGGATAAGATATAAAAGAAATGCCTAGAACAGGGATCCTTTATCCAAAGTTCTATTCATAGAAGCAAGGTCCAATTATTTCATGTCTCTCAGTATTCAATGTGAAGATTGATATGTGAGATGTCAAATAAAGAAAATATGAAATCTAATTATGATTTTTTGGATTGTCTGCTTATTCCAGAATACATGGATCTCTGTCAAGAAAACTGAAAAAGAAGAAAAACATTATTCATCAATGTTGTCTAAGTACTTATCAATAGGCAATATTTATATATGATATCTGACTACCGATCCTTTCCATACAGTTTGGTTTTTTAATTTCCATTCATATAAACAGACAAAAGGGAGACAATAAATAGAATTAAATGGAGTGGAATTTAATAAGAAATAGATATACAAAAGATGATGATATATGTATTTATTATGTATTTATAATAAATGAAATACTATTAATGGTAGCTTCAATTTTCTAAAAGCAAGTAAAGAAAAACAAAACAAAAGAAAAAACATGCTTTTCATGATCAGCTGAAGGAAAATGTACTCTTCCCTTTTTGTTAAATATATTTTAATTCATGTATAACATAAACATAGAAAAATTCACAAAGGTTGTTTGACTTTTAATCAAATGTACACACGTGTAACTAGCTCAAATCAAGCCCTCAAGAGTCCCCATCGTGTCCCCTTCCTGTTACAGACTCAGAGCAAATGCTCTCGCTTTTATGTCATGTACACCCGGTGCCTAGCTCCTTTCATTCAGCATTGCGTTTGTAAGACGAGTCCATGTCAAGGCATGTAGTTCCATTGACTTTGTTTTCATTGCTGTATAGTATTCCACAGAGCATGTGGCTCTTTCTGAAGCACAAACTCATCCCTGTTCTTTCATGGGCAGGAGAGGAAGGCTAGCATAGCTGTGAAGAGCACAGGCACTGGAGGCTGTGTTTGCTCTGCCCCTTAGCGTCTATGTGCTCCTGAGCAACTTAATTTTTTGTTGTTAAATTTTCTTCTCCGGAACGGGAATAGTAGTGTCGGCACATTTTTTCTTAGGGGAACTAATTGACAAAAAAATCAAAATGAAAGCATGTTCGTATTCAAGGCAGTCTGCCAAATATGAGTAGCAGCGTCAGGGCAAGGATAAACCCCATTAATAGCTTTATGTAAAACTTAAGTGGTCTATTCCATTAACTGGTATTTCAGCACAAACTTACTTCATAGCTTCATTTTACCTCGCTTTTTATATAGACATAAAAATGAAATGTGTGTTATTAATAACTGAAGTACCTTTCTTCTTTTAAAATTTCATAATGATTTTCCAAAGTAAAACAAACTGAAATACTTTACCCAGTTCTATAAAATAAACCAGAGAGCGGTTGAGATATTTAGAATCATGTCCTTTTTTACCTTGGTTTTTCTTTATAATTTTAATATACAATTAGTACTGACTGCCTTTATCATCACCTTTTTAACATCAAAAAGAATTCAAATACTATTCCTAGTCAGCATTTCCTGTTCCCACTCTGGATCATCCCATTAAACCTTTTCTTTCTTTTTTTTTTTCTTTTTATTTTTTTGAGATGGAGTCTCGCTCTGTCGTCAGGCTAGAGGGCATTGGCACTATCTCGGCTCACTGCAACCTCTGCCTCCCGGGTTCAAGCTGTTCTCCTACCTCAGTCTCCCTAGTAGCTGAGATTACAGGCATCTGCCACCAATTGTTTGTATTTGTAAAAATACAAATAATTTTGTATTTTCGGTAGAGACAGGGTTTCTCCATGTTGGTCAGGCTGGTCTTGAACCCCCGACCTCAGGTAATCCGCCCACCTCGGCCTCCCAAAGTGCTGGGATTACAGGCATGAGCCACTGCCCCTGGCCTAAACCTTTTTGTTTATCCATATAGACCTTCAGTGTGTTTATATATGTGCATGCCTATATACAAACAATAGTTAGCATTAACAAATACATTTTTATCCCTTGTATATATTTTTAGTAAATATGACATGGAGAGTCACATTTGCCTGATTTTTAATTTTATCAGTCAAAGAGAGACAGAGAGAGAGAGAAACAAAGAGATCAATATTTTGTGCTAGGCAAAAATCCAAGGTGGCACCAAGATTCTTACTGCCTAGTGTATACAGTTATTCTGTCAAACAATAATTCAGTTGTTCTATGTTGTGTGAAAAGCTGTTAAAGACTTAATTAAATTTGTGGTAATTTTTAATGCAGAAATAGAAAAATAATACAAATTATGTCCAGGTGCTCCTTTTCATTTCAAAACTTAGAAAATTTAAAAGGGTATTTACATAAAAAGCTCTTCTCCATCCAGGTCTTTCTTCCACATAATAACTGTTCCCCAGACTATGTCCAGACAAAAACAATGTACACACACTACACATTGTCATTTAAACAATAGACACCTATAGAAAACATTTTACAGCTTTAAAAAATTTTCTTTATACCTTGCCAATAACATTATAGCAAAATATAATCAACCTCTCTATTGTGGAGACTATATTTGCTTCCAAATTTTTACTGTTGCAACAAGTGTGCAATAATAAGCTTTCTGTTGCTACAATTTAATTGTGAGATTATCCTTTTATAGTTATGGGGGAATTAGCAATCTTTTGCTCTACAGCTGTTTCTCCTAACCATGATTTCACTTCTTACTGTTTCAGTTACCTGTGATTAACTGTGGTCTGAAGATATTAAATAAAAAATTCCATAAGTAAACAATTCATAATTAATAAATCGTGTACGACGCTTTGTAGAGTAATGAAATCTCATGTTGTCCAGCTCTGTCCTGGACATGAATCATACCTTCCTCCAGAGGTTCCAGGCTGCAGAAGCTCCTTTCTGATTAGCCAGTTAGAAGCCCAAACACAAGAGTAGCGATGCTGGCAAAAAAGATATAACAAAGAGAAGTTATAAAGTGTTTCCCCTAAGTAAAAAGGAGAAAGTTTTTTTTTTTTATATTTTTACTTTTTTTGAGACAGGGTCTTCTTTTGTCACCCAGGCTGAAGTGCAGTGGGTCAATCACAGCTCACAGCAGCCTCCATCTCCCAGGCTCAAGCAATTCTCCCGACTCAGCCTCTGATTATCTGGGACTACAGTAGTGCACCATATGCCCCAGCTAATTTTTTTGTAGAGATGGGGTTTTGCTGTGTTGCCCAGGCTGGTCTCCAACTCCTGGACTCAAGCAATCCACCCACATCAGCCTCCCAAATTGCTAGGATTACAAGCATGTGTTGTTGTGTCAAGCTGAAAGTTCTTTACTTAACAAGAAAAGAAAAATATTTGTATGCTGGGGTTGCTAAAACCTACCTTAGGAACAAATCTATCCATAATGGTGTGAAGAAAAAAGAAAAAAATTGTGCTAGTTCTGCTGTCGCACAACAAATTGCAAAAGTTACAGCCACAGTGCGTGATAAGTGCTTAGTTAAGATGGAAAAGGCATTAAATTTGTGAGTGGAAGACATCGTGGTTTAATTGATAGCATTCAGATTCAGCATCTAAACATATCTAAACACAGAAAAAGTATAGTAAAAATACAGCATAAAAGACTAAAACATGGTACACCTATATAGGGTAGCTCCTATTATGGTAAAATAGATGTATATACAGGGCATATTTGACAGAGACATCATTATATGATGCATGTCTGTATTTATAAAAAATCTGAAATGGGCATACTTTATGCCAAATTAATTTGTGTTACATAAATTAGTCTTAAAATATTATCTCTGCTTAAACCCAGGAGTTCGAGTTTAAAGTGAGCTATGATTGCGCCACTGCACTCTAGCCTGGACAATAGGTAGACCTTGTCTCTAATAAGCATATTTAAAAAATTATCTCATTGATAAAATAAATAAAAATGGTAAAGCATCTGATTGGGAAAATAGGCAACAGAAATAAACAAATGGTAGAATAGTCTTTCCTTCTCCACTTGAAATATGTTCCCGAATCCCTACTGAGTGACTCTACTTGGGATGGTAAAATGAACCTGACTGCCTTATATCAGAATACATTTCTGTTCATGTCTTTCACCCGCAAATTTGAAGCCTTTTTAACTGAGCATGTAACATGCTCTGTGGCCATAACTTTTGCAGTTTGACGTGCAACAGCAGATCTAGCACCAATTTTTTCTTCTTCACAATTTCATGGGTAGATCTGTTCTTAGGGTAAATTTTAGCAAGCTCAGTATACATTTTTCCTTTTTTTCTTATCAAGTTGAGAACTTTCACCTTTTCACCGAAGTGAAGCACTTTATAGTTTCTCTTTGTCCTATCTCAATTGCCAGTATCACTACTCTTGTGCTTTGGGGACATTATTAAGTAAAATATGGGTTCATTTAACACAAGTGCTGTGATTCTGGGACAGTGGATCTGATAACCAAGAGGGCTACTGAGTGGCTAATGGGCAGGTAGAGTGGAGATGCTGGACAAAGGGAGAATTCATGTCCTGAGCGGGCCTGAGTGAGATTTCCTCATACTACTCAGAACATTGCTCAATTTAAAGTTCATGAATTGTTAATTTTTGGAACTTTCCATTTAATAGTTTTGAACTGTGGTTGACCTCAGGCAACTGAAAACCCAGAAAGTGAAACTGCGGATTAGAGAGAACTACTGTACACTTTATACAAATTTTTGTCTCCTTTATTTCTAAAGTTGCTTATAGAGCTAGAAGAATGACTATATAGTCATCACGCTATCCTGATAGCTAAATGAGAAAATCCAGGCCAAGATATGTGACCTGGTGATTGTTTTCTAGTTGTGTCCTTGTTTTTAATCTTCCTTATAAAGCTACAGGGCTCTTAGCCATTGTGGTTAGCAGCTTATATTTCTAAATTATTATGTCTGTTACAGTTATGTAGATAGTAACATATATAAGCTTAATAAAGTAATTTGATTTAGATTTAAAATTATAGTCACATTTTAATGAATAATTTAATCAGTAATAATAAACGAATCTGTTTTTTAAAAAAATATTTTATTTGCAGGTTGTCACTTATGTTCTAATGTTTATATTAAAGCAAGAGAATTTTAAGAGTTGATCTTTCGCTCCATTATTATAAAGTGGGGCAATGAATGATAAGACAGATGGTAGAATGAACCTTTTCAGAATTGGGATCAAACTGCATATCCTTATCACCGTGGCTTTGCTCTACCATCTTTAAAGAGATGTGATATCAATATATCAATACAGAGATACTACATCAATATATCAACACAGAAATACTATACCAATATATTGATAATAATCATACCAATACTTTTGTATCTGACCCCACAGAATGTTAAATAAGGTTGACTGGTAGACCACCTTTGCTTTCTGTTGTCACAACATTTTGAAGATAGACAAGGATTTAAATAGGTTACCAAGTGAATGTTAAAAAAAAAAAAAACAACTCTTGAGGTTTGAGAAAAGTGGCCTATGAATCAGTAGTTTGCTACTTTCCATTATTTTCATACTGCTTTCTGAATCTAATGGCTCCTATGGCAGGAATAGCTGTAAGAAATTATTCAGACCTGCTGAAATGTAGAAGGGTAGAACCACATGCCCTTCATTATTTGTGTGGATATCATATATTTCTTCGTTCTAATGCTTCCTAGCTCCCTGTAAGTTAACATTGCTGCGTCTTGCCTTGAAGAAAAGCATCCATCTCTGTTCTGAGAAAAGGTTAAACATTAATACTGTATTTTTCTCTGCAACTAAATGCTGGGTGAGCATGATTTCTCCTTTACTTCTTTCTGAGGCATGAAGGCAAAGGCTCAATATTTTCTCTATCAACTTCCTTAGAGGTTCTGCTTGACAAAGTCAGATGAGGAAGAATTTACCACCTCCCTCAGGCTTACAGGTTGTACAGTTCTCAGAGACTTCCACTGAGTGGCTTTCAACAAATCATTTTAAGGAAAAAAAAAAAGTTAAAAATAAACGATAAGCCAGGCACAGTGGCTCATTCGTGTCCTAGCACTTTGGGAGGCCGAAGTGAGAGGATTGTTTGAACCCAAGAGTTTGAGACCAGCCTGTGTAACATAGTGATACCCCATCTTTATGAAAAATAAAAAACTAGCCAGATTTGAGCCCAGGAGGTAGAGGCTGCAGTGAGCCATGTTTATGCCATGGCACTCCAGCCTGGGTGACAGAGGGAGACACTGTCTAAAAAAAAAAAACACCAAAACAGAAGTAAGCAATGTTAAGTGTTAGCAAAAAATATGACTCTATCAATGTCATAATCTGTTCCAGCAAGTTGCATTCTGTTATGTGCTAACCTTTAATTGATGTGTGTCTCCAAATATGACAATGGCTTGGAAATTCTAACAGTGTTTACATACAAGACTAATTAGAATATAATTTCTTGATCCATCTACATCTAGATCTGACTCACTCATGCCCGTAGGTATTTAGCATGTTTTTTTTAAATCATGTTTAAATAAATTTGTTAAATTTGGTTGTTAATTTTATAAACATCCTTATTTGTAGGGATAATCATTATTTTACAAAACATTATTTTTAAACAATATAAAACATTTTTATTTAACAACTTCAATTTAACACTAAAGTTAATTATTATTTAATCAGTCTATTGAGAATAAACGTGTTTCTGATATATAAATTTATATTAATTCAAAATATTTCCAGGATATATGAAAGCTATACATTAATTTCAATCATCATTACATTTGTTCTTTCTTTTCCCTCCTCTTTTTCTATTTTCTCTGGTTTTAATTGAGCATGTTATACCAGTTAATTTGATTTTCTGTCAGCATTTAATTTATACTTAACACAAACGTTTCAAATGGTTGCCCTAGGGTTTACAACATATATGTTTAAATAATCCAAGTACAATGTCAAATAAAAACTTGTGAGCCAGGAGCGGTGGCTCACGCCTGTAATCCAAGCATTTTGGGAGGCCGAGGCGGATGGATCACGAGGTCAGGAGATCAAGACCATCCTGGCTAACACGGTGAAACCCCGTGTCTACTAAAAATACAAAAAAAAAAAAAAAAAAAAAAAAAAAAAAATAGCCAGGCGTGGTGGCACATGCCTGTAGTCCCAGCTATTCAGGAGACTGAGGCAGGAGAATCACTTGAATCTGGGATGTAGAGGCTGCAGTGAGCCGAGATTGTGCCCCTGCACTTCAGCCTAGGCAACAGAGTGAGACTCCATCTCAAAAAAAAAAAAAAAAAATGACTGTGAGCGTAGTGGGGATACCTCATAACATAGTATTACCAGTACGTCTGTCTTATTTCTTGTGATTTTACTGCCGTTTATTTATTTATTTTGAGACAAAGTCTAGTTCTGTCACTCAGGCTGGAGTGCAGTGGCCTGATCTCAGCTCACTGCAACCTCCGCCTCCTGAGTTCAAACAATTCTCCTGCCTCAGCCTCCCGAGTAGCTGGGATTATAGGCATCCACCACCATGCCTGGCTAATTTTTGTATTTTTATTACAGATGAGGTTTCACCTTGTTGGCCATGCTGGTCACGAACTCCTGACCTCCGGTGATCCACCCGTCTCGGCCTCCCAAAGTGCTGGGATTATAGGCGTGAGGATTTGACTGCCATTTATCTAACATCCCTGAGCAATGATGAATTATCGTTGCTATTTTTGCTGCCAATAATTATCTTTTCGAACAATTAAGATAAGAAAAACTTTTAAAAAATTACACATCAATCCAAGTTTCTCATGTATATTACTTTATTTAACCTAAATAATTTCTTTTAATATTTTT
This sequence comes from Symphalangus syndactylus, assembly GCF_028878055.3. Classification (NCBI taxonomy): domain Eukaryota; kingdom Metazoa; phylum Chordata; class Mammalia; order Primates; family Hylobatidae; genus Symphalangus; species Symphalangus syndactylus. Next base: position 151,901,875 of record NC_072426.2, on the reverse strand, counting down.
TACAGTGTAGATCTTCCAGTAATGAATTTCTTCAGTTGTTCTTCTGAAAAAGCCTTTATTCTTCTTCACTTTTGAAGGATAATTTTGCTAGGTATGTTATTCTAAGTTGGCAGGTTTTTTCTTTCAACACTTAAAAGCATTACTCCACTCTGTCTGCATGATTTCTGATGAGAGGTGCATTGTCATTCTTATCGTTGCTTCTCTATAGTTAAGATGTACTCAACTTTCTTTAAGATTTTCCCTATCTTTTTTTTTCAGCTTGATGATGCTATGCTTAGTTACGTGTGTGTGTGCGTGTGTGTGTGTGTGTGTGTGTGCGTATTTCATATTCATCTAGCTTAGCATTCTCTGAGCATCCTGGATGTGTGATTTGATGTATCATATTTATTTTGGAAAGTTCTCAGTCATTATTGCTTCAAATATTTACTCTGCTTTATTCTTATTCTTTTCTTTTCCTGGCATTTAATATGGATATAACTTTTGATATTGCTCCGCAGTTCTTGGATGTCCTGATCTGTGTCTTCATTCTTCGTTTCCCTTTGAGTTACAGGTTATATTAACCTATCTTCAAGCTCATTAATCCTTCCCTCAGTTTTCTTGAAAGTCTTCATGAGCGTTGTCTTAGTCCTTGGCTGCTGTTACAGCAAAATACTTGAGACTGGGTAATGTATGAAGAATAGAAATTTGTTTCTCACACAAATCTGGAGGCTGGAATTTCAAGATCAAGGCAGTAGCAGGTTCGACGTCTAGTAAAGGCCAAGTCTGCACTTCAAAGATGACACCTTGTTGTTGCATCCCCCAGGGAAGATGAACACCGTTTCTTCACATGGCAGAAGGGTGAAAGGGCAGAAAGGACCCAGCAACATCTCTTCATCCCTTCTTGGTTACTAATCTCATTCATGAGCATGGGGACCTCATGAAGTCATCACCCACTAATGGCCCACCTCTTAAATACTGTTGCATTGGTAATTAAATTTCAAAGCTGATTTTAAAGGAAACACAGATATTCAAACCATAGCAAGCCTATGAAGAGCATTCTTAATTTCCATTTCAGTAGTTTTGATTTCAGGATTTTCTTTTGATTGTTTTTTCCTTATAGATCTTATCTCTTTTAATGTAGGAAAAATAATTATTCCATTAGATATCTTAAGAAAAAACAGGTTTTCCATTAGATCTCTTAATATATTGAGCACAATCATTTTAAATATCCTTTCTGATAAATACAAAATCTGTATTTTTCTATCCTGATCTTAATGATTGCTTGTCTATTCAGAATGCTTTTCTTTTCTATTTTTTTTTTCTTTTTGCCTTTGGTATGCGTTGTGATTTTCTGTTGTCAGCTGGACATGTTGTATCAGGTAATACAAATCATGGTAAATAGGTCCCTAGTGTAAGGACTTACATAAGTTAATCTGGCTAAATGTGGACTGTATTTTATGTCTACTGTAGCTGTAGTTGGGAGAGAAGTTAAATTTTGCTAGCGTGCCTGCTTTTGTCTCCAGTCTTGCCTTTGAGGCTTCCTTTTCTACTGCTGTTTAGATGGAGTCTTTGTCTTACAGCTATTTCTTCTGTAATCCAGTGTAATTAAACTGGCTTTTGTTAGAGTGTTGGTGGAGCTTAGAATGGGACATGTTCTTTAATCCTCTAATTAAATCTCAGTCTCTAACTGGAGCTGTGTTTTGGGAATGTGGCCTTTACAACTGCTTCTTGTACTCTGTTTGGGTATAGCTTTTTTTTAATGTTAATTAATTAATTATTGTTGTTATTGTTATCTCTACTCCCTTCTCTGGCCAAATATTCCCTGTCAGTTTCTTTAGCTTTCTCTCCCCTGTTGACTATGTTTTGTTCTTCTGTTTTGATTTTTTTTCTTCCTTAGGTGAGGCAGAAAGGCTGAAGGTGTTGAAGTGAGAAGCATATGTCTTCCCACCAGGGGTACATTTTTAGTATTGTTCTTTGGTGGCATCTTGCCTCCTGGACAGTAGGCATGTGTTAAAGAAATATCTTAGGGGCTTCACAATGACTATTTTTTCCCCATTCCTTGTCAGCACTACTAGGAGATCTTTCTCAGATCCTTACCAAGAGAACCTGTTGAGGTTTCTGGAGGGAAACCACATGAAGTGTAGTCTCCACTGCTACCATTGCTACTAATTATGAAGTGATGCCTTTTAGTATTCCTATATTCAATTATTTTGGCTCACAATTAATTGTATACTCAGTTTTAACAAAATAGATGTATTTCTTATAATGACTATATTTAACTTTCTAAGTAGTTAATTAGAATGCAACCCCATGTATAGTTTGTCCTAAGCCTATTTCTGCTTATTGTATAACTTTGGTGTTTCAGAAAACGACAAATTGAATCAAAAGTTTTTATTATAAATTCATGGAGTTTCAGATTCTGGCAATACTTCTGTGAGATCACACCTTAAAGTTTGCAATTTTCTTTTCTTATTGGTATTACTGAGCTGTGGGTGTTTCACTGTATAAATAAATATAAAGCACTTTGTAGAAAATGAAAACACACACTCAGAAAGTATTTTAAAAGCTACTCAAAAAAGCTACACAACTTTTGCTAAATTATCATTTATTATTGTACATTACATAATTATATATTTCTAAAAGTTTTTCCCAGACCTTTCTTCTAGGGAGTTTTTAAAAAAATGAAACATAAAATATACACTCAAGTAATACAGAACCACTTTTTTGTTTGCGTTTTAGATTAAAAAGACAATAAAGAAAAGATCTAGAAACCAGAATAAAGACAGAGAGAAATGACCAATATCAGAAATTAAACAAGGAATATTACTACTGATTCCAAAATCATTAAAAGAGTAAAAGTGGGATACCACAAACAACCCAATGCCACACATTTGAAAACTTAGATGAAATGTAACCATTCTTAGAAGAGACTGCTGAAACTCACAGAAGAGCTAGATAACATAAATAGTCTTGAATTGAAAGTTAAAAACATTACCAAAGTAGAAATTTACCAAATATAAAATTTACAAAATATAGAGTTTCAGGCCCAGATAATTTTATAGGAAAATACTTAAGATACATTTAAGGAAGAAAAAATAACCATCACATACAATCTCTTCCATAAATGGGAGAGGGCTTGCAAGTCTTGTATGAAGTCAACATTATGTTGATAGAAATACCAGACAAAGAAATGATAAGAAAAATAAAATGCACGTCAACATACTTTATGAAATTGGACAAAAAATTCCTAATATTATATAAGCAAGCTGATTGCAAAAAATAATAAAGATAAAATGAGTTTTTATTACTTTCTCCTGTACAATTTTTTGGAAGACTTTGAGAAGGAATGTATTAGTTCTTCTCTAAATGTTTGGTAGAATTCAGTATGAAGATTTTGGGCTTGTCTTTTATGGGAGGCTTTTTATTACTGATTCTACTTTCTTACTCATTACTGATCTGTTCAGATCTTCTGTGTCTTCATGATTCAGTCTTGGTAGTTTGTTTGTGCCCAGGAATTTATCTATTTCTTCTAAGTTATCCAAACTTTAGTGTATAATTGTTCATATTAGACTCTTGTAATCTTTTGTACTTCTGTAATTTCAGTTGTAATATCTTTGCTTTCAATTATAATTTTAATTATTTGTGTCTTCTCTCTTTTATTCTTAGTCTATCATTATCCTAATATCAAAACTAGACAAAGATACTAGAAAAAAGGAAATTACAGGCCAATATCTCTAATAAAAATAGATGCAACAATTCTCAACAAAATACTAGTAAATCAAATTAAGCAGCACCTTAAAAGGATCACTCACCATGATTAAGTGACATTTATTCTTGGGATGCAAGGATAATTCAACAGATGCAAATTAACAAAAGTGATAAACCACAAGAGATTGAAAGATAAAAATTATATCCATCATCTCAATAGATATGGAAAAAGCATTTGACACAATCCAACATTGTTTTGTGGTAAGAACTCTCAATAACTTAGGTATAGAAGGAGTGTATCTTATCACAGAAACAACCATATATGACAAGCCCACAGATAACATCATTCTCAATGGTGAAAAGTCAAAAATCTTTTCTCTAAGATCATGAATAAGACAAGGACGTCTGCTCTCACCACTTCTATTTAACATAGTGCTGGGAGTCCTAAACAAAGTAATTAGGCCAGAGAAAGATATAAAAGGCATCCAAATAGGAAAGGAAAAGGCTAAATTGACCTTGTTTGCAGATGACATGATCTTATAAATAGACAACTCTAAAGATTTTAACAGAAAACTGTTAAAGTATAATAAGCCAATGTATTAAAGTTGCAGAATACAAAGTCAACATACAAACATCAGTAGCATTTCTATACACTAACAGTGAACTATCTTAAAAAAAAATTAAAAAAAATCAATTTACCATAGTTATAAGAAGAAAGCCCACAGAGAAATAAATTTAACCAAGGCAGTGAAAGACATGTACACTGAATACTACGAAATATTGATAAAAGAAATTGAAGAAGACACAAATGAATAGAAAAGTGGCCCCTATTCATGCATTGGAAGAGTTAATACTGTTAAAGTGTCCATACTATCAAAGGAATCAACACATCAAGTGTAATTACTCTTAAAGCTACAATGATATATTTTCACAGAAATGAAAAATTTTTTATTGAACTTAAAAGGAATTCAAATCGCCAAAGCAATCTTGAGCAAAAAGAACAAAGCTGGAAGCATTGCAATACCTGACTTCAAAAGGTACCATAAATCTATAGTAAGCAATACAGCATGGTACTAGCATAAAAAGAGACACACAGACCAGTGGAACAGAATAGAGGTCCCAGAAATAAGTTTATGCATTTACTGTCCATTGATTTTTTTTGACAAAGATGCCAAGAATATACAAGTGGGAAAGAACAATCTCTTGCACAAACAGTATTGGGAAAACTGCACAGTTACATACAGAAGAATAGAAATATACCCCATCTCACATCATATACAAAAATTAACTCAAAATTGATTAAATACTAAAATTATAACTTAAACTGTAAAGCTCCTAGGAGAAAATACAAAGGAAAAATTTTATAAAACTGGTTTGGGCAATAAATATTTGGACATTACTCCAAAAGCACAAGCAACAAAAACAAAATACACAAATGAGATTATAGCAAAATAAAAGTCTCCCGCACAGCATGAAAAACAACCAATGTAATTAAGAAACAACCTATAGGATAAGGGAAAATATTGGCAAACCATTCATCTGATGAGGGGTTAATATTCAACGTATGTAAGGAACCCAAACAAGTCAACAGTAAGATTAAAAAAACCCTATTAAAAATGGGCAAAGGATCAGAATAGGCACAACTATTAAAAGAAGACACGTAAATGGCCAAGAGATATTTGAAAAAAATGCTCAACATCACTGATCACTGGGGAAATGCAAATTATAGCCACCATAAACTAGGATCTCACATCTGTTAATATAGCTATTATAAGAAAGACTGGGCCGGGCGCGGTGGCTCACGCCTGTAATCCCAGCACTTTGGGAGGCCGAGGTTTATATTGATGAACATGTTTAGCTTTGTAAAGATGGTTTAGATTAGCCACTATGTTACGATATATTTAGTTTTACCACTAAATTACAATACTTTAGAATTCTCTACTGAATGCTATCTTTGTGGGACACGAACTCTCCACCCTGGTAAGTCATGTCAGGAGTATGTCTTTCTCAAAAGTGAGGAACAAGTTTCTGCTCCTTCAGTTGCCCATCTTCGAGAAAATATGGCCTTCAACAGAGGGATAAATACACACCCCATTCCATGAAACACTATTCAGTGATCAAAGAGATGAGCTGTTGAGTCATGCACATGCACCCACCACATGAATGGATCTTAAATGCAGTTTACTAGGTGAAAGAAGGAAGAATTAAAAGTCACATATTTTATGATATAACTCATATGAAATTCTAGAAATTTAAAACTAAAGAAATAGAAAAGGGAACATTATTTTTGTGGCTTAAGAGAACATAGATTTATTGACTAAGAGGAGGGGAATAGGGACTTTTTAGAGTGATAAAACTTCTGTGTGGCACTACTATGTAGACACATTAGTCTGATTTTGCTAACACCCACAGAACTGTAAAAGACAATGGGTGAAATTTAATGCATGTGAATTAAAAAAAAAAAAAACAGAAAATTGGAGGATTTTTTTTTGATGAAATAGAGACCATAACAAGTGAATCTAGTATTATTACAAAAGTATGACAAATCTCACTGAAATTATGAAACAAAAAAAGCAAGCTGACCTAAGTACCTTTAGAAAACAATGTTTTGACTGGAAATTTTAAGGCTAAGGATTTAAAACAAAATAAAAATAAAAATAGACCTAAACATTCTACAGCTGTTTGACATTTTGTTTCTCACAATCAAGTGGATTCACAATTGTGAAACTAATTTACCTGTAGAGTTGGATGGAAAAAAAAGATAAATAGATGTTAGAAAAGGAGATTCATGTTTCTCAGTCTCAGAGAAAGAAGTCACAAGCAGCCATGTGAAAGACAAAAATGAAACTTGCAGTACTGGATTAGAATTGGAGACATCAGTATGAACTCATGTTTACTCCCTCCCCACACATACACATGCACACAGAGAGAGAGAGAGATAAGTGTATACAGAAGTCATATATTATCTACACAAATATATGTATTGTGTGTGTGTGTGTGCATATGTGTGTGTAAAGGTAGCTCTGCATACTAAGAGTCCTAGAAGCAGTGAGGCTACAGTGGTCATAAGCACACACAGAGCCAAGGTTTTGGTTTCTATCTGTCTTTATCCACTAAGTACCTTCAAAAAATACCAGATTATTGATCCAGGACAGAAAAAATGCAAGATGAGCCTAGGGCATCATGTAGTGCTATAAAATAAGGACGTGTTCACAAAATAAGGTGAAGAAAATACATCAAAGGGACAGAGGGGTCAGTCTGAAAGAACATACAGAGATCAAGGTTGAAATAATTTGAACAACACAGTAGAAAATGTAGTGTTGGAATTGTAATCCAAAGTAAAAAAAATTAATCACTTTATATTGGCACAAATAAATGATTTAATATATAAATACATGAAGAAGATGAGAGAAACTCATTTACAAAATCTTTTCAAATAATATATTGATATGTTTCTCCCCCTTCCAAGAGTTGAAGTTTATCTGCCCCTCCCTAAGAATGAGCTGGAATTAGTGACTTGCTTCAAAAAATAGAATATGGAAATGAGAAAAATAGTAACGCACAATGGGGAAACCACGCAAACACTGCAAATGATCAAGGTCGACATAATCGGTGATAAAGCATTTTAATGTATTCTAGTCCTTGACATAATATAGTAAGAAGGGCAATTCACTCTTATGACAGTCTTCCTCAAAATCTATAACCCAGTGCAGTAATGAGAAAAAATACACATATATATACCCAAATTGAGAGTATTTCCACAGCTTCTAAAAACTGCCAAAATCACCTTAAAAAACAAGGAAATGCTTAAAATTTGTCATTGAACAGTAGAAATTTAGAACACATGGAAACTACATGCAAGCACCATTACCATTTCTGATTGGATTGTGGAACAGAAAAGAGACATTAGTAAAAAAAAAAAAAAAAAAAAAAAAAAAAAAAAAAAAAAAAAAAAAAAAAACTAGTGAGATCCAAATAAACCCTCAAGTTTAGTTAATACTATTCATTAATTTTTAGTTTTGACACATGTGCCATAGTATGTAAGATGATAACATTAGAGGAAAATAGGTGAGGTGTATATTGGATCTCTCTGTACTACCTGTAAATCTTTTCAGTAAAGCTAAAATTATTCCCATTAAAAACTCAATCAGAGATTTTAAAGTTGAGGAAAGGATGATTTCCATGACTGCACCAGAACAACTCCATCTAACCAACATGCTGGCAGATGTAGTGGAGGACAAATGACAAGAATGCTGTAAGAAGGAAGCTATGATTAGCAGCTTAAGTCTCATGACAATTTAAGAAGTGCTATGCTAGTAGCTGTGTTTATAGTGAATTAAAATTTCTTTTTATAATCCCTATTTGCTCATATACATCATTTGGAGTGTATGTCTGTTTTCAAACGATAATATAACTGCATTAAAATCACTCTTAATAATACCATGGCTGATGGAAACTCATGATTTTTTCTGTGGTAGAAAGAAAGAGTTTTTCATTCAAATGACAAAGGGTAAAGAGGTGGACTGTAGTAAATGGGCTGTCTTTCCATAGCTACTCCTTACCCCTTTCCACCTTGTTCTGTTCTCTGGGAGTATGACATTCATGAATTGTGTTGACTAGATTTCTTTATCACTTCTGTTTCACTTCAGCTAGAAAATAAGAGAAAGAGAGAGTAAAACACATTGGCAGTGGCTGTATTCTCTACACAAGGCTCCTGGGAGGCAATTTTCTCCTATAGTTTTAGCTGTCTGTAGCTTCCAGTGATTATTCCCTGTGATGGACTGAACTGTCCACATCTCTTCCTCCTCCTATGTTGAAGTCCTAACTCCCAGTACCTCAGAAGGTGACAGTGTTTGGAGATAGCATCTTTAAAGAAGTAATTCAGGTTAAATGAGGTTACTGAGGTGGGTTCTAACCCAACATGACTGGTGTCCTTATAAGAAGAGGAGATTCAGACAGAGATACACACAGAGGGCAATACCATGTGAAGACCCTTGGAGAACACAGTATCTATAAGCCAAGGAGAGAACCTTCAAATGAAACCAGCCCTGCTGACACCTTGACTGTAGACTTCCAGCCTCCAGAATCATGAGAAAATAATTCTGCTGTTCCAGCCACTGAGTCTGTGGTAATTTGTTACAGCATTGCTAGCAAACTAATACTTCCACACTTTTTCCTTTCAGGCATAGCGTCTTCTTACTTGCTAGCACTGAGATGCTTTACCATCCCTTGTTGGTTTCCCTGATTCCTGAAAAAATTTATGAAGTATTTTAATTACTTATGTTTACTATATTATTTGTTTTCTGTTAAAACCCTATTGGTTGTATTGCTCTGACAAGTGAATGAAGTAACAATCCTTTTCTCTTGATATTCTAACTAAAACACCTGCCAGTTTTTTGTATCAAGTGAAGTAACTCAGGAATGGGAAACCAAATATCGTATGTTCTCACTTGTAAGTGGGAGCTAAGCTATGAGGATGCAAAAGCATATGAATTATATAAAGGACTTTGGGGACTTGGAGGTTGGGCAGGAGAGGTGTGGGAGGCGGATGATGGATAAAAGACTACACATTGGTTACAATGTACAGTGCTTGGGTGACAGGTGCAACGAAATCTCAGAAATCACTACAAAAGAACTTATTCATGTGACCAAAAACCACCCGTTCACCAAAAACTACTGAAATAAAATTCAAAAAAATATATAAATAAACGTTTTCAATGAGAAATTGCTGGAGTTTGGAATTACGTATTCCACTACTGATCATTCGCATATAGCTCATCATCTTCCAAAAACTTCAGTGTATATTAATGAGATTAATTTATTAGCATACCAAAATGTATATATTTAAGTAGCTGGCCTCTTCAAATTATGTTTCTTGAAAGAGTAAGACAACCTTTTTTTTTTTCAATGTGTCAACTTCATTTTGAAGCTCATTTGGAATCATTTCATGGCACACATAAGATTATCAATCCTATTAGGTTTTATGACTTCTTAATTTGATAACATGGGTGTTATTCACCTAGATTACTCTATTAAAAAATAAATCTTACTAAGTTCTAACAATGATGAATATAGTCAACACAGGGATGTCTAAAAGGAAGTGTGCCAAAACTGACTATATTCATAAAAATGATTTTGGATGAAGTGTTTGTATAGCCTAATGACTACTTTCAAAATACTACTTATATAAATGTGCATGTTCACAGCTAATTTCTATAATTTTTCTAGTATCATCAAAATGTATTTTACTGTATGATATATTTACTTTCAGGAAGCATACTTTACTAAGTATTGACAAAGCAGGGGTCAAAAAAAGTTGTTTATATAATATTCAAAAGGAGAAAATAAAACCAGAATAAATTGTTAACAAATTTCAAATGTTGAGGGTCCTTGTGTTGCTTTATATAGGCAGTTTCATATTTATGTACAGAAAGCCTTTCTGATATTTAGCAGATTTGACATTTTCAAAGAAATCACTACATTTTTTTCACTGGATATTACTAAGTATGACGGTTATATGGACAAGGCTTTGTAAACTAAAATGACTAAAACGGATTATATGCATAGACTATATATTTTTCCTATGGATCCAAATTTAGGTAAGAATGCATATCCCTTGAATTTTACATAAATATTCACGAGCCATTGCTGCTTTCAATTTTTAGAGAGAGAAAGATAAAAAAAATGATTTATCATCTTTTATGAAAGCATTGTCCATCAGGCTTGCATTTTGAATGGTACAAAAAAAATTCACCAGAAGAGAAAATCCATGTCTGTCAGTCAAACTAAAATGGATACATTGGATTTCATAGAGAGTCAAAATGAAACAATTGCCCTGCTGATTGTAGCACAAATCAGTGAATCTTTCTGCAACATCTGCTGGAAGTTGGTAAGTGTTTGTTGACAGGAAGCTGGCATTCTATTCCAAGCCATCACTCACAAAAGTTCTGACCAGTATAAAAATTATAGAACTGAAAAGCTAACAGAAAATAAAGTTAAAAGAGTGAGAGCGAGGATAGCATCTTTGAAGATTTCAATATGGTTGCCTTTGGACAAAATGGACAAGAATGAACAGTTAGCTTTCAGCTTCCCCTAACTCTATCTTTATTCCTTTCTAGTATTTAAATTTACCTCTATTTCACTTAGATAAAAAGGCTTGTTCTGTCACATAGCAGAAAAAGACGCATTTGGGGAGGTTATAAGAACCATCTTTATCATTTACACATACTAACAATATATTTCTTAATAATAGTATATACTTTTAAAATGTAGGATTAAATTAGTCATTGAAATGCACTTGGGACAGTGTCTGGCATATTTTAAAGAGGTAGATGAATGTTACCGACCTATCATCATCACCCTCATTATCATTATTAGAAGGATAATTTGATTAGCAAAAGTGAATTATAGTTATTTACCTTGCTTCAGGAATTAAAAAAAAAAACACTCTGGAATATATACAAATTCAGTAGGTTGTCACGCTACTGAAAATAGGCCAATATTTGATTCCCGAGTGATCTGAGCCCTTGATATTTTGACTCTTCCTAGAGGAATCGTAAGAATGTGCCCTAGAGAATTCCCTAAATTCTAGTACGCTTTCTTTTTGAAACTAAAGTTGTCAGTATCACTGTTAACTTTGATAGTTAAGATTAATCCATTACACCCATTCAGAGAACATTTGTTACTTGCTAGTTCAGTAAATATCTTATTTTTCTATCAAAGGAATCAATATACATACATCAATAAATAATTTCTCACTTTCACAACAGAAATTCTAAGCCAGATTAACCCAGTAGACCATTTAAAAAAAAAATTTATTAGGAAATCTTCAAATACAATAGTGAAAGAGCTGGTTCCTTTTTCCATTTATTGTTTTGTTTTTGTTTTTTAATTCTACCTTCTGACTAAGCGGAAGAATCACCAACATCGTTTGCTAATCCATATCTAGAGGTCCTCAACCCTAAATATGTTTTCACCCAGCAGACTTTATTATTAAATTTTCGAGATGCTATTCTATATTACAGGAACTATCATTACAGTGTGATGGGGAGTATAATAACCCCAATGAGGGCCAGGCACGGTGGTGGCTCACGCCTGTGATCCCATCACTTTGGGAGGCCAAGGTGGGCAGATCGTGAGGTCAGGAGATTGAGACCATCCTGGCCAACATGGTGAAACCCGTCTCTACTAAAAATACAAGAATTAGGCCGGGCGCGGTGGCTCACGCTTGTAATCCCAGCACTTTGGGAGGCCGAGGCGGGCGGATCACGAGGTCAGGAGATCGAGACCATGGTGAAACCCCGTCCCTACTAAAAATACAAAAAATTAGCCGGGCGTGTTGGCGGGCGCCTGTAGTCCCAGCTACTCGGAGAGGCTGAGGCAGGAGAATGGCGTGAACCCGGGAGGCGGAGTCTGCAGTGAGCCGAGATCGCGTCACTGCACTCCAGTCTGGGTGACGGAGCGAGACTCTGTCTCAAAAAAAAAAAAAAAAAAAAAAAAAAAAAAAAAAAAAAAAAAAAAAAAAAAAAAAAAAAAAAAAAAAATACAAGAATTAGCTGGGCATGGTGGTGTGTGCCTGTAATCCCAGTTACTCGGGAGGCTGAGGCAGGAGAATTGCTTGAACCAGGGAGGCAGAGATTGCAGTGAGCTGAGATCACGCGACTGCACTCCAGCCTGGTGACAGAGGAAAACTCTGTCTCAAAAAAAGAAAGAAAGAAAGAAAAAATAAGCCCAATGAAAGAGACGAGTTTTTAAAAGTTATTTATCATACAGATAGAAACACTTTTAAAGATTCTGAGAAAAAAATGAAGACAATAATATATAACACATTTTTGTCTAATCCAGAAATGTCTCAGACAAACCTGAATTTAAAGTTATCCACCAATAAATGCCATGGATCTCAAGCCATGATATTAAATATATAGTTGTACAATGAATTATTTGCATGAAAGCATTGCCATTATAGTTCCTCATGATATTGTGTAAGGCATCGAATAAGCCCAAGCATGCTGGGACTGACGGTAAGTAGAAAGAAACCCAAATCCCAATTAACTGTGTCTCAAATGGCAACTACTCCAAACATTATCAACCTGCTGTGATGTGTTTGCTCTGCTGTGAGAGGATATTGTAAGATACTATTCTTGAATCTGAAGTGCTTAGCAGTTTGGCAGATTTTTCATCCAACAGCAGCATAGCCTTATCACTTTTGGTGAGGGTAATTCCATATCTGTGAGTTCATTCTTTGTTCCATCTTGACAGCATTGCCTATCTGTTAATGAACTGATATAGCAAAAGTGGGAGAGGAGAGGAAGGGTAAGAGACGGTAACAATCCCAGCGTGGAACATTATCTGCATCTTTTATATTGAATGACTTCACAACCATAAAAGTCTCTTAATGATACACAATTATTGTCTGATTTTGGAAAAACTCTAAGCAATCCATCTATATACCCTTGCCCCAAACTTTCTTACTACCAATCTTCCGAATCCTATTTCATTGAGCATCTTAACAGTGAACTACAACTTTAGTCATTACTCTGAATAAAAGTAGATATTTACTTTAGATCTAAAATAATTTCTGGAAAAGTAAACAATATGAGCTACTGCAAAGGTAATTCTGGGATGACCTCCCTGGCTTCATTCTTCTTTTGGACTATTTCTGAGAGGGTTATGATGCCATAGCTGCCACTTTGGGTTAGTTCCATCCTATAATTTTAGAGCTACCTATTATCTGGCTTGGATTTTTCTTTTCAGTCAACTTGTGATGGGGAAATTCCTCAGAGGCCACCGGCATAGATTGAGAAGAGTGTGGTAGCACAACCAATGTCAGAGTGCTGAAAGAGTCAGCAAATCACTCATGAAAATATTTGTACCTTTGGGATCTGTTTAAGGCCAATATTACATATGTTACTTCCACTTGATGAAGTCTTGTTTGCCAGATAACAATTTATTTCACCAAGGGCAGCATCAGTAATATAATTGCCTCTGGATTGCCTTAAAAACAGTTGCTTGCACTACAGAAATCCTTCTTTAATTTGCTTCCATTCAATGCAGAATGGTCAGATCAGTACACCAAATGTGGATTTAAAGAATCATGTTACTTCATTCATTTTGGTAATGATGATTTGACATGCCTCAGAACACTAGACCAACAGAAATTTTACTGAAATAACAGAAATCTAATTTTTATGGTATTAATCTCCTACCTTGTTCCTCCAATAGATACTTTTAGTCCTAGAGGCAGGAAGATATATTTTAAAAAGTATGCCATAATAGCCTGTGGAATGCTAGACAATTAAAGCCCTTTTATTTTAGTTTGTGTCATGGAGCCAAAGGTTGGCTAAACCTCAATGAGATGGAAATACACATACGGTTCTCTTGGCCTTCTGCTTCCAGTGTCCGCTAGTCATCCGAGTAAGGGGGAAAATACCACACATTTGACAGCTTGGTGGTTGTTTATCAAATTCTAGGGCTGTGTTGATTTACACTAGCAAAGAAGACATATCAGGAAAAAACATCACTAAATTTGGAATTGCTGATTCATATGTCTTATGTTACCCTATTATCTTTCCCTCACAGCCAACTTACCTCTTCAGAGTAAAAACAGGGAGTCATATTTTATGTCTTAAATGGTATCACTAATCTCTATGATTCTCCATGTGAGAGTATTGACTTTATTATTTTGAAAGAAAGATGCTTCAGTTTGGCCTCTCTTACTCTAATGATCACACAAGGATTAAAACTGATATGAGAATTCTGTCAGGTGCTGTTATAAATATATATTTAAAGACCAAGAAAATAATTTTAGGTGGGATTAAAAGAGTCCCAGGGAATAATATGTATCACCTGACAAAGCGAGCTCTACTCTGAGCAGTGAACCACAGAGGTTTTCAGTTTGCTAGGAGTTCATGATTACCTGAGAGCCAGTTTCTAATATTTTCTGTCATGTTAACGTCTGAGTATTCTGGTTGTCTAGTACGTTCTTACTCTAAAAAAAATATGGCAGCAGTTCCATCTGAGGCACCCAAGAAGCAAGTTTATAGACCATACCTGTAATGTTTTATGAAATATTTTCTCAGCCTTTGCTATCCTGGGGATCTTGGATTTCAGTGGAAATCAGAAAGATTACTTAACTGAAGTATCCCCCTACAGAGAATAATTAATCAATCAATAATTTTTAAAGATCACGAGGATCCTCTTTGGTAGATTTCTTAAAGATTTGGTGAATAAATTGACCTCTGCACCCTTCAGAGGACACAGTTCATAGTGAGTGTCTTAAACCTGATAATTCTACTCGAATTTTTTATTTCTCTACATTTTTATATTTTTAAAATACATTATAATTAGGAATTACTGGCATATTAATTTTAGTTTTCATGGCCCAATACTGATCCCAAATGTGTCAGCTAATCAAGAAGGGCAATGACAAACATTCCTGTCTGCTCGACCTAGCACACCAGATGCAGAGTATCTGGCAACGCACTCATGCTCAAACTCAACCAAACTACAATCATGTTCAACCCTAATTTTCTACAGTTTTCAGAAGACATTCACAGATATAGTTCTCCTCATTTTTTTTTTCTAAATTATAAATTTTACAACAATTCTATACTCCTGTGTACACCTCTTCAGTTCCCAGGTTTAACATTGTAATTCATCCACAAAGCATGCCCTCTAATCTGGTTTAACAGTGAAGATGTGGCTTCAGTAACATGGCTTTCCTATTGCAAGGTTATTTTGTTAGAAAAGGTTGTTAAAGGATCTTCAAAAAGGAGAGGAAGGAATAATTCTGCTAGCAGGGGAGACTATTATAAGACATATTTCATGAAAGTAGGAGCTATGTTTTCTTCAGCATCTAGAATAGGGTGTAGCACATAATAAACACCCAATTAAGGCTCACTGAATGAACAAATAAATCTAAACCTTCATATTTCACCCCCTCCCACTGTTTTTTCAATCAATTCCCAAATGTTTAGACAGGAAGTCTAGAAAGATAATGAATTTCAGTGGTATTAAAATTTGACAACAGATTGAAATTTAAATTTTTTGTTAGCTGTATGGTTGAAAGAGTTAGGATAGTATTTTAGCATAATCATAGAATTTATCTGGTACTTAATACAAAGAACTTAGACGTGTGAAGCTTACATGCTCTTTATTTATGCAGAGCATTTGAAAGAATCGTCTTTCCCCCACAGTCTTTGAAATAATTGTTCCCTAAATTTTCTACTGTAAATTTATCATTCACTCACTATCCATTCTATTTGTTTATCTATTCAGTGTAAACTAATTGTTGAGCATCCATTCTATTTCTGACACTGTTCTAGGCTAAAGGAACATGATAACAAACAGAAAAGATTATATCTGTCTCCTATGGAGCTAATATTTTAATGAAATGAGATAAGCAATAAATAAGTTGAGTGAATATATGACATGTCCAGTGATGGTGGGTACTATGGGAAGAAAGTAGTTAAAGGGGCAAAGAAAGTACTGGCAATGAGAACGAGTGGCTACTTTGTATCACTTGACTTTTCCTATAAGAAAATAAAAGATCAGGCCAGGCGGGATGGCTCACGCCTATAATCCCAACACTTTGGGAGGCCGAGGTGGACAGATCACGAGGTCAGGAGATCGAGACCATCCTGGCTAGCACGGTGAAACCTCGTCTCTACTAAAAATACAAAAAATTAGCCGGGCGTGGTGGCGGGCGCCTGTAGTCCCAGCTGCTTGAGAGGCTGAGGCAGCAGAATGGCGTGAACCCGGGAGGCGGAGCTTGCAGCGAGCCGAGATCGCGCCACTGCACTCCAGCCTGGGAGACAGCGAGAGACTCCGTCTCAAAAAAAAAAAGAAAAGATCAAAAGCAAACTGGTAGCTCTCAGAAGCGTAAAAAAGGTAAAAAGCGATTATAGAATTTAGGTAAATATGAAAGCTGTACAAAATAACACTGTTAATATAATAAGAAACATAAAATTGTATGATGAAGAGTAGTTAGAGAAAGGAAATGAAAAGTAATAAAGTGTTAGATAAATTCTTAGTGACATAGCTGAAGTGGAAGACAGGAAAAGAGATCCATCTTCTTCTACTTGGTTGGTGTTCCTGAGGGAAAAAAATTAAAACAATAAATGAAAAAATATAATATTTAAGAGAAAAAAATCCAGAAAGTAAAAATTTATATTTATGCATGCAGATTAAAGGGACATATCTTTTCCAAAGAGATAAGATTTTGGCATAGAATAATCAACATGGAGTTATATTGTGTTAAAGGTAATGAAAATCTAATATAAATGAGTAATTATTGATGGAGAGAGGCAAATTATTATAGTCATCTATAACAGAAAATATGAGTTCATATCCCACTTCTCCATTATAATATTAAATGACAAGAAATAGTGACACAATGAGATGTTTTTCCAAGAAATTTTGTAGTGAACAAACCATTGTTCAAGAAAAATGGTAGCAGAAACTTCATTATAACTTGTAATAACTAGTTCCCATAAGCCCTTCTTTTAAAAAGTACTAAATACTGATGTTGAATCAAGCAGAAAATTACTCATGTGGTTTTGCCAAAAAGCCTGATGGTGACTATTAAATCTATCCCTGTAGGAAAAATACCAAAATAAATATAGTTACAAACAAGAGTATTAATGAAATAAAATTTGCCTATATATGTAGAAATGACATAAAAATATATGAATAAAGAAACTGTATGCAGGAAACTATAAAACAATGATGCAAAAAACCAGAGATCTAAGTAAAGGAAGAAATACTCCATATACATGGATTGAGAACCTCAATATTGTTGAGATATTTGTTTCACAAAAATTTATCAATAGATTCAATATAATCCAAATCAAAATCCTAGAAAGCTGTATGAGAATATCAATAAACTAATTCTAATGTATATGTGGAAAGTAAAACAATATCTAGATTACCCAACATGGTATTGAAGAAGAAAAATACTAAAGGACTCACACTACCTGATCTCAAGCTTAGTAATTAAGGCTATAGTAATTAAGATGATGTGGCATTGGTAAAACAAGAGACACATAGATTACTGGAACAGAATAGAGAACCCAGAAATAGATCTGTAAAATTATAGTCAAGCAATGTTTTCTAAAAAGAAAAATAAGGGAACAATTTTATTCATAATAACACTCAAAAGTTCTAAATCAGCCTACAGAAATTTTTAGACTTCTCATATAAAATCCATAAACAGAAAGAAAATATATTTTTAAAAGCCCATTTACAAAATTCAATGCTGAAAAAATTTCTAGATAGAAACATAACATGAAATAAGCTTGATATATACGAAGAAATATTTAAAATATTACTAAAATACCTAAATATGGCATAAACAAATATAACAAATACCATGTTCTGTATAGCAAGATTCAAAATAACAAAATGCTACTTCTCTCTATGAAATCCATAAATATAATGAAAAAGCTCAAAAATAAAAATAGCATTAAGCTTGAAGAAGATGCAACAGATAAAAGGTCATATGAAAGAGTAAATCAACATGATCTGCTAAGAAATTTCTAAAACATAGAGTAATAATGGGCGGGCCGGGGAGATTATGCCCACTAGATATTAAAGTATAAGATAACAATGCATAGATTGAAAGAACAAACTCAAAATTCTACAAATACACAAAATTCTGAGATAATGTGTATTCACAATGATATACTTAAAGCCAGTATAAAGAAAAGATTGATTACTTCATAATTTATGATGAGAAAATTGGAATATCATATGGAAAGAATTTGGTTTTTAATAGACATAGTTTTCAACTTCTTCTTTGGAAAAATATTCACTGTTCATAATTTACATAAGTTTAAAGAATACATTAAGGTAATATAATACATGATAATTCTCCTGGAAACTAGAAATATTTTAAAGTTTGCATGGAAATGTACACCATACTGCAGCACTGGAAATTGAGCGAACTTCCTTTATGAGCTACCTTTTGGATTTTTCTTCATTTCCTACTTTATAAATCTATCAACCTGATTGTTCATATAATTTCCATTTTATTGGTAAATGTTGCAGTCGAAAAACAAATATATGACTTCTATTTGCAAGGTTTTCTTAAGAAATAAAATTTTATAGTGTAGAAATATTTATAATAAATAAAAAGTCTTATTGAATATGTCAGTTACTATATTTTCTCACTTATTGATTTTCAACGTTTTTGAAATATTAATTTACTACATAAATATATTGATTAGGCAAATGGAGGTTATGTACCTTCAAATGTTAAGACAATAGATTTAATAGTTATAATTTTTTTACATTAACTTGTAGTTCAACATTACTGTCATATATGATTCATTTCTGGTTTATCTGTACATCAGTTTTGTACACAAATACTATACAATAAATAATAAAAAATAACTAATGTGTCTGAGAAAAAATTACATATAAATCAGTGATCATCTCATCTGCAAACAAGTCTTTCTGACTTGTATGTCTTTTATATAGAAGTGTCAAAAGTAAGTAACTTAGACTTGTTCCTCATTTTACAAAAAAATTTTTCAATTTTTCACCATTGAGTATCATTGAGTATGCTATTAACTCTAGGCTTGTCATATATGGCCTTTATTATTTTGAAGTACATTCTTTATGTTTCTAGTTTATTGAGAGATTTCATCATGAAAAGGTGTTAAGTTTTCTCTAATGCTTTATCTGTATCTACTGAGATAATCCTGTGGTTTTTATTTTTCATTTTGTTAATGTGATATATCACCTTAATTGATTTTTCTGTGTTGAACTATCTTGACGTCCCAGGGATAAATCCCATTTGATCTAGATGTATGATCTTTTTAATGTACTAGCGAATTATATTTTCTATTACTTTATTGAAGATTTTTGCATCTGTTATTACCAGAGATATTAACCTGTATTTTTCTTTTCCCATATGGTCTTTATTTGGCTTTGCTAACAGGGTAATACTAATCTCAAAAAGTAAGTTTGGAGAATTTCTTCCTCTTCACATTTTTGGAAGAGTTTGGGAAGGATTGACACTTTTTAAAAGATTGGTAGAATTCAGCAGTGAAGACATCAGGTCCTGGATTTTTTTTTCTTTTTTTTGAGATGGAGTCTCACTCTGTTGCCCAGGCTGGAGTGCAGTGGCACGATCTCAGCTCACTGCAAGCTCCTCCTCCTGGGTTCATGCCATTCTCCTGCAGTGGAGAATGACAGTGAGTGAGTTTTTACGAGATCTGATGGTTTCATAAGGGCTTCTCCCTTCTCTCAGCTCTCATTCTTCTCACTCCGGCAACCACGTGAAGAAGGATGTGTTTGTTTCTCCTCCTGCTATGAGTGTAAGTTTCCTGAGGCCTCCCCAGCCATGCGGAACTATGAGTCAATTAAACTTTTCCTTTATAAATTACCCAGCCTAGGGTATTTCTTCATAGTAGTGCAAAAATGAATGAATACACTAAATGAAATAGGCCAGTCACAGAAGGACAAATACTGCATGATTTTATTTATATAATGTATGTGAAAGAGCCAAATTTATAGAAACAATGAACAGAATGGTAGGCCCTGAGGAGGGAGGAAAATGAGGAGTTGCTAGTAAACATGTATAAAATTTCAGTTATGCAAGATGAATGAGTTCTGGAGATGCAATGTACAACATTGTGCTTGTAGTAGGCAATCAGGTACTCTATACTTAAACATTTGTTAACAGAGTAGATCCCATGTTATCTCTTACTGTCACAATAAAAAAAGACAAGAGAAAATCAATGATTCTCTTATATAGAAATAAATACCTGTTAATAAGAGCCAAATATATCAAATTATGAAATCATGAACAAGCTGGTCTGTTCTTAACTTATATTTACATCATCTTACACGGTACATGATCAGAGGTTCTTAAACAATTTCATAATAGAGAATATTTGTAAATTACTGTATTGCCAACAAAAGAAATTTTTAGCCTGGGATAGTTGTACCTTTAACAAAATAATTCCTTGCAATATATCAATAATGAAACCCTAAAGAGTTCACAAGCCAAAGGTTAGCAAATTTTTCACAAGACTCTACATAACTGAAAATTTTGTTCACTCCTGTGTTTCTAAAGCTTAGCATAGAGCATCATACCTTCCAGGCACTGAATAAATGCATAAAAAATACAAGAATAATTGAAGGAGCGAATAAAGGAATGAAGCCTCGCTAATACAAGCTGGCACAAAATAAGCTCCAATTATTTATATAATAAATGTCCTAATAAACTTTAAGTTGTCCTAAGAAGAATTTTATTTTCATTTATAGAATTTTACACCCTAACCTATTACTAAGTATTCTAAGTCCTGACTTCTCAGTGTAATAATGAAGCAAATGATGTCCAGAGATTTTAAGAAATTTTCTGAATGGTATAAATTTTATGTGTGACAATAACAGAACTGAGATCCAAGTTTTCATAAGATATTTTTAACTTAAAACTTTTATAACTTTTAAGGACAATTACTAAATAAATATTTTGAAAAGAAATATATTTTATGTAGATACAGGCTATATTATTTAGTAAAGTTTCAATTCATATCAACTTCTATTATTGTCCTCATCATTATCTGTCTTTTCTGTTTCCTGTTGTCATACCAAATAACAAAACAATTAAAGTTAAAATGGAGACCAACACAGTAACACATTTCTCCCAAACATTGATACGTAATATTGATTATGTTTCAGTCTTCATACACTAAGGAACTAAAAAGCAGAAAAGGAATTATGTTTTGTTTTTCCTATATTCCCAGTTTTCTTGCATGATGGATGCAGTGTCATCCTCTATCGATTAATGAAGGCCTTAACAAGAATTTATACTGTGCTTTGTTAATGTGTATTTTAAATATGCAGCCTGAAGTTATATGGTATATGTCTTCAAGTTATTTACCAGGAATTGTTTATATCGTCAGAGGAAGTGTGTTTTCTTCTCTTTATAACACACAGGCTAGTCTAAAGAAAAGAAGTTTAATATTGATACCTCCTCCCTCCTACCACCATCCTTTGTCTTTTGTCCCTTTTTATATTCTTCTTTGCTTTATAGTTCATTGAAATTTCCCCAAATTTCCTATTAGGAGTAGTTTAAATCTCTTAGTTTTTTAATATTGATACCTCTGTTAAAAAGTTAACTTTCAGAAATAGCATGAATTTATGACTAGATACTTTTGAATGAGATTCTGTATTTTTCTACTGGGAACGTATTAACAGATGTAGTGTAGGCTTTATAATAACAATGATAACTCAAAGAAGTTGCCAGAATTTAGGCATCAGAGAAGGATCAATATAATGACAAATTTTAAAAAATGATATAAAATAACTTCCAAATTGTTCATAATATTCCTTGATTTTTCCTTTTTATAATAAGAATATTGGGTATTAACCTTAGTAGTCCAAAATCAATGGAAAGACATTGCCATGAATAAGCCCACTGAAATAGAAATTTCAGTCATAAGCATTTTTAGTTGCCCTTTATTTTTCACATATACACATTGCCTTAAAATACATTCAATTATACAGGTATATGTATTATGAAAATATCTTCCCATATGAGATTAAACAGTAACACACAATAAGACTATTACAATCAAAATTTAAAATTGCATTCATTTATCTTGAACCTTTTCATTTCATTTCCATTCTTCAATATGCAGGTACTAATTTCATTTTTTTCATAAAAAGTAATTGTAACTTGCACATTGTTTTCATCAGGAAACAGATACTGAATGTCTTTTTTTTAACTATGCCAACCAGATATAATCTGGTAACATCATTCTCCTCCTTGTTTAAAAATTGACTTAAAACTTCAAATTCTGTATCATGGGGAGATCTACATCCATCCTCAAGATTTTCCCAGATATGCTGGGATATATTTTTCTCTTACTTTTGTGTCAGGTTTTCTTCTATGAATACTATCTCTGTTTTATGTATTGTGGTAGGGCCCATAATTGAACTTCTCCATTAATTTTCTCATACTGTGGTTATGTACGTATTGTCATGTGAGTGTGAGGCTACGTTATGTTAGGAAAGCATGTCACAGACAGCTAAAGAATGCCAGGAGTTGATAAGAATGTGGAGATTCAGGAACTTTTATATATTGTTGGTGGAAGGGTAGACTGGTGAAGCAATTTTGAGGGGCATTGTGGCTCTAATGAAGTTGCACCTGATCAATAAGAAAGGGAAGTGGTTTAATCAGAGAAAGAGCAAGCATGAAACAGAGAGAGAGGGAGAGAGAGAGAGAGAAAGGAAAATTAAATTAGCTTATTTTTTCTTATAAAATCATGTGGCCATTTTGTCATAGGGCAGTTTCCTTTCAGCCTTTCAACCCACAAGCTTCCTGGCCATGTATCTATCCTCCCTCCTACCACCATCCTTTGTCTTTTGTCCCTTTTTATATTCTTCTTTGCTTTATAGTTCATTGAAATTTCCCCAAATTTCCTATTAGGAGTAGTTTAAATCTCTTAGTTTTTTAATTTTCTTTTTATAACTAGGCCCATAGCCCTTACCTTCAGGCTAAACCTTTGTATTAGTTTGTTCTCACAGTGCTATAAAGATACTACCAGAGACTGGGTAATTTATAAAGAAAAGATGTTTAATTGACTTACAGTTCTGCATGGCTGTGGAGGCCTCAGAAAACTTATAATCATGGTAGAATGCAAAGCGGAAGCAAGGCACACCTTACATGGCAGCAGATGAGAAAGGGAGCACACGGGAAACTGCCAGACACTTATCAAACAACCAGATCTCATGAGAACTCACTCACTATTAGGAAAACAGCATGGGGAAAACCACTCCTATGATCCAATCACCTCCCACAAGAACTCTTCCTCGACATGTGGGATTACAATTCAGATTACAGTTAGAGATGAGATTTGGGTAGGGACATAGCCAAACTATATCAGTAATTTATTTAAAAAAGAGGTTTACTTGGCTCACAGTTCCACACACTGTACAGGAAGCATAGCCAGGGAGGCCTAAGGAAACTTACAATTATAGTAGAAGGTAAAGGGGAAGCGTGTATGTCTTACATAGCCAAAGCAGGAGGAAGAGGGAGAGGCGGGAGATGCTACACACTTTTGAACTCTATCATCTGAGAGAATTCTATCACAAGAACAGCACCAAAGGGGGAATTGTGACCCCATGATTCAATCACCTCCCACCAAGCCCTGCCTCCAACATTGGGGATTATAATTTGAATTGAGATTTGGGTGGGGACACAAATCCAAACTGTATTATTTCATCCCTGAGCACTCCCAACATCTCATTTCCTGCTCACATTGCAAAATACAACGATTCCTTTTCAATAGTCTCCCAAAGTCTTAACTCATTCCAGCATTAACTCAAAAGTACATAATCTACAGTCTCATCTGAGACAACACAAGGCCCTTCCACCTATGAGCCTGTAAAATCAAAAACAAATTAGTTACTTCCAAGATACAATGGAGGTACAGGTATTGGGCAAATATTTCCATTTCAAAAGGGAGAAATCAACCAAAAGAAAGTGGCTGCAGGCCCCATACAAGTCCAAAATCCAGAAGAGCAGTAATTAAATTTAAAGCCCCAAAATTATCTCTTTTGACTCCATTTCTGAAATCCAGGCCACACTGATGCAAGGGGTGGGATCCCCAGGCCTTAGGCAGCTCTGTCCCTGAGTCTGTGCAGCGTATAGCCTTTGTATTAGTCTGTTTTCACACAGCTGATAAGGACATACCCAAGACTGGGAAGAAAAGAACACTTAATTGGACGTATATATCCAGATATCAGGGCAAGCCTCAGAATCACGGTGAAAGGCAAAAGGCACTATAGCGGCAGCAAGAGAAAATGGGGAAGATGCAAAAGTAGAAACCCCTGATGAAACCATCATATCTCATGAGACTTATTCACTACCACAAGAACAGTGTGGAGAAACTGCCTCCATGATTCAAATTATCTCCCAATGGATCCCTCTCACAACACATGGGAATTATGGGAGTACAATTCAAGATGAGATTTGGGTGGGGACAACAGAAAGCCAAACCATATCATTCTGCCCCTGGCCCCTCCAAATCTCATGTTCTCATGTTTAGAAACCAATCATGCCTTCCCAACAGTCCACCAAAGTCTTAACTCATTTCAGCATTAACCCAAAAGTCCACAGTCCAAAGTCTCATCTGAGACAAGCACGTCCCTTCCACCTGTGAGCCTGTAAAGTCAAAAACAAGCTAGTTACTTCCTAGACACAATGGAGACATAGGTATAGGGTAAATACAGCCATTCCAAATGAAAGAAATTGGCCAAAACAAAGTGGTTACAGGACCCATGCAAGTCTGAAATCCATCAGGGCAGTCAAATTTTAAAGCTCCAAAATGATCACCTTTGACACCAGATCTCACATCCAGGTCATGCTGATGCAAGAGATGTGTTTCCAGATGTGTTTCCATGGTCTTGGGCAGCTCCCCAGCCTGTGGTTTTTCAGTGTACAACCTCCCTCCTAGCTGCTGTCATGGGCTGGTGTCGCATGTCTGTGGCTTTTCCAGGTGCATGGTGCAAGCTGTCCGGGGATCTAACATTCTGGGGTCTGGAGGATGGTGGCCTTCTTCTCACAGCATCACTAGGTGATGCCCAGTAAGGACTCTATATTAGGGCTCTGACCCCACATTTATCTTCTGCACTGCCCTAGCAGAGGTTCTTCATGAGCACCCCACCCCTGCAGCAAACTTCTGCCTGGGTACCCAGGCATATCTATACATCTTCTGAAATCTAGGCAGAGGTTCCCAAAACCTAATTCTTGACTTCTGTGCACTTGTAGGTTCAACAGCATGTAGCAGCTGCCAAGGCTTGGGCTTGCACCCTCTGAAGCCATGGCCCGAGCCCTACCTTGGCCCCTTTTAGCCATCACTGGAGCAGCTGGGATGCAGGGCACCAAGTCCCAGGCTGCCCACAGCTTGGAAACCCTGGGCACGGCCCATAAAATCATTTCCCTCCTAGGCCTCTGGGCCTGTGATGGGAAGGAGGGGCTGCTGTGAAGACCTCTGACAAGCCCTGGAGACATTTTTCCCATTGTCTTGGGGATTAACATTTGGCTCCTTGTTAATTTTGCAAATTTCTGCAGCCAGCTTAAATTATCCTCAGAAAATGGTTTTTCTTTTCTAGTGCATTGTCAGGCTGAAAATTTTCTGAACTTTTATGCTCTGCTTCTCTTATAAAACTGAATGCCTTTAACAGCACCCAAGTCACACCATGAATGCTTTGCTGCTTAGAAATTTCTTCTGCCAGATACCCAAAATCATCTCTCTCAAGTTCAAAGTTCCACAGATATCTAGGGCAGGGGAAAATGCTGCTAGTCTCTTTGCTAAAACGTAACAAAAGTCATCTTTGCTCCAGTTCCCAGAAAGTTCCTCATCTCCATCTGAGACTCATGCTGCACCTTGTTGTCTGTATGCTATCAGGCTTTTGGTAAAAGCCATTCAACAAGTCTCTAGAAAGTTCCAAACTTTCTCACGTTTTCTTGCCTTCTTTTGAGCCCTCCAAATTGTTCCACTCTCTGCCTGTTACCCAGTTCCAAAGTTACTTCCACATTTTTGCTTATCTTTTTAGCAATGCCCTGTTCTACTGGTACCAATTTACTGTATTAGTCCATTTTCATGCTGCTGATAAAGACATATCTAAGACTGGGAAGAAAAAAGGTTTTAATTGGACTTAGAGTTCCACATCTTTGGGGAGGCCTCCAAATCATGGCAGAACGCAAAAGGCACTTCTTACATGGTGGCAGCAAGAGAAAATGAGGAAGATGCCAAAGCGGAAACCCCTGATGAAACCATCAGATCTCATGAGACTTACTCATTACCACAAGAATAATTTGGGGAAAACCACCCCCGTGATTCAAATTATCTACCACTGGGTCCCTCCTACAACAAATGGGAATTATGGGAGTATAATTCAAGAAGAGATTTGCGTGGGTCACAGGGCCAAACCATGTCAGGCCCTGTGGTTGCTTTCATGGGCTGGCATTGAGTGCCTGCAGCGTTTCCAGGCACATGGTGCAAGATTTTGGTGGAACTACCATTCTAGGGGCCAGAGCACAGTGACTTTCTTCTCACAGCTTCACTGGACAGTGCCACCTCACCATCAGCTCCAGACAGCTCAGCACAGAGAGAGTGACTCTGTTTGTTTGGGAGAAAGTAAGGGAAGAGAACAAGAGTCTTTGCCTGGTAATCCAGAGAATTCTTCCAAATCGTATCCAAGACTATAAAGGTGGCACCTCTAAGATTCTGCAAGAACCACGGTATTATTGGGCTTGGGGTGTCCCCAATGCAGATATAGCTTAGACCACAACATCTGATTCCTTTCTAATACCTGGAAAGCCTTCACAAGAAGGACTGCAAAGACTGCAGTAAATACCTAACGCTTATGCCCAGACACAGAAAACATCCAAAGAGCACTCAGGACAAACAGGACATCACCACACAAAGTAAATAAGGTACTAGGAACCAATCCTGGAGAAATAGAGATATGTGACCTTTCTTTCTTTCTTTCTTCCTTTCTTTCTTTCTTTTTTTTTTTTGAGATGGAGTCTTGCTCTGTCCACCAGGCTGGAGTGCAGTGGCACCATCTCGGCTCACTGCAACCTCTGCCTCTGTCTCAGCCTCCTGAGTAGCTGGGATACAGGTGCATGTCACCATGCCTGGCTAACTTCTGTATTTTTAGTAGAGATGGGGTTTCACCATGTTGGTCAGGCTGGTCTCAACCTCCTGATCTTGTGATCCACCCACTTTGGCCTCCCAAAGTGCTGGGAGACACGTGACCTTTCATAAAGAAAATTCAAAATAGTGGTTGAGGAAATTCAAAGAAATTGAAGATATCACAGAGAAGGAATCCAGAATTCTATCAGATAAATTTAACAAATACATGGAAATAATTAAAAAGAATCAAGCAGAAATTCTGGAGCTGAGAAATGCAATTGATGTACTGAAGAGTGTGTTAGCATCTCTTAATAGCAGATTGACCAAGCAGAATAAAGAATTAGTGAGCTTGAACACAGGCTACTTGAAAATATGCTCAGAAGAGAAATAAAAAAGGAATAAAAAAGAATGAAATATGCTTATAGGATCTAGAAAATAAGCTCAAAATGGCCAACTTAAGAGTTATTGGCCTTAAAGACTAGGTAGAGAAAGAGATCTGGGTAGAAAATTTATTCAATGGAACCATAACAAAGAAGTTCTCAAATGTAGAGAAATATATCAATATCCAATACAAGAAGGTTATAGAAAACAAATAGCTTTAATCCAAAGAAGACTACATCAAGACATTTAATAGTCAAACACCTAAAGATCAAAAATAAAGAAAGGATCCTAAAAGCATCAAAAGAAACAAATAATATACATGGAGCTCCAGTATGTCTGGCAGCAGACTTTTCAGTGAAAACCTTATGGGCCAGAAGTGAACAGTATGACATATTTCAATGCTGAAGAAAAACATTTTTGACCTAGAACAGTATATTCTTGAAAATATCCTTCAAACCTTAAGGAGAAATACTTTCCCAGACAAATAAAAGCTGAAGGATTTCATAAATACCAGAACTGTCCCACAAGAAATGCAAAAGAGAGTACTTCAATCAGCAAAAAAAAAAAAATGAATGTTAATGAGCAATAATAAATAATCTCAAGGAACAAAACTCACTGATAGTAGTAAGTACACAGAAAAACACAGAATATTTTAATGTTGTAACTGTGATATGTAAACTACTCTCATCTTAAACAGAAAGACTAAAAGGCGAAGCAATAAAAAATAATAACTACAACAACTTTTCAAGGCATAGGCAGTAAAATAAGATATAAATAGAAACAACAAGAAGTGAAACAATGGGGAGATGAAGTTAAGAACTGGTATAATTTTTATTAGTTTTCTTTTTGTTTGTTTATGCAAACAGTGTTAAGTTTTTGTCAGCTTAAAATAATGGGTTACGAGACAGTATTTTCAAGCTACATTGTAACTTCAAATTAAAAAACACACAGTACATATACAAAAACTTAAAAGTAAGAAATTAAATTCTACAACCAGAGAAAATTACCTTCACTAAAAGAAAGACATGAAGGAAGGAAATAAGGAAGAGAAGACTACAAAACAACCAGAAAACAAATAGCAAAATGGCAGGAGTAAGTCATTACTTATCAATAATAACATTGAATGTAAATAAACTAAATGCCTTAATGAAAAAACATGGGATGACTGACTGCATTAAAAAAAAAGAGCCAATAATCTGATGATTACAAGAAACATACTTCAACTATAAAGACACATATACATGGAAAATAAAGAGATGAAACAAGATATTTCATGCCAATGGAAACTGCAAAAGAACAAGAGTAGCTATACTTATATCAGACAAAATAGATTTCAAGACAAAAACTATAATAGAAGATAAAAAAGTCACCATATGATGATAAAGGGATCAATTCAGCAAGAGAATATAACAATTGTAAGTATATATACACCCAACACTGGAGCACCCAGATATGTAAAGCAATTGTTATTAGAGATAAAGAGAGACCTCAATACAAATAATAGCTGGAGAATTTAACACCTCATTTTCAGCACTGGACAGTTATTACAGACAGAATATCAACAAAGATACATCGGATTTGATCTGCACTATACACAAAATGAACCTAATAGTTATTTGCAGAACAGTTTATTCAACAGCTGTAGATTACACATTTTTCTCCTCAGACAGGGATCATTCTCAAGGAGACACCATACGTTAGGTCACAAGTCTTAAAAAATTCAAAAAAATTGAGTATATCAAACATCTCTCTGACTACAAGGGAACAAAACTAGAAATCAATGACAAGAGGAATTTTGGAAACTATACAATCACAGGAAATTAAACAATACTCTCCTGAATTACCAGTGGGTCAATAAAGAAATTAAAAGAAAATTGAAAAATTTATTGAAACAAATGATAATGCAAACACAACATACAAAAACATGTGGGATACAGCAAAAGCATTACTAAGAGAGAAGTTTATAGCTATAAGCACATACATAAAAAAAGAAGAAAAACTGTACATAACCTAATGATGCATCTTAACCAACTAG
Organism: Symphalangus syndactylus; assembly: GCF_028878055.3. Taxonomy (NCBI): domain Eukaryota; kingdom Metazoa; phylum Chordata; class Mammalia; order Primates; family Hylobatidae; genus Symphalangus; species Symphalangus syndactylus. The sequence continues at coordinate 151,872,115 of NC_072426.2, read as the reverse complement.
AAAAGCAAGAGCAAACTGAAACCAAATTTAGTAGAAGAAAGGAAATAATAAAGTTCACAGTAAAGATAAATGAATTTGAAACAAACAAAAATAATATAAAAGATCAATAAAATAAAAATTTGGGTTTTTGTTTTTGAGAAATAAACAAAATTGACAAACAATTATCCAGAATAAATAAGAGAAAAAGAGAGAAAACCTAAATAAATAAAGTTGGACATGAAAAAGAAGACATTGCAATTGACACCACAGAAATTCAAAGAATCATTAGTGGCTGCTTTGAGTAACTATATGCCAGTAAATCTGAAAATCTAGAAGAAATAGATAAATTCATAGACACATAAAATCTACTAAGATTGAACCATGAAGAAATCTAAAACATGAGTAGACCAATAACAAATAATGAAACTGAAGCTGTAATAAAAACGTTTCCCAGCAAAGACAAGCCCAGGACCTGATGGCTTCACTGCTTAATTCTACCAAAGTTCTTTTTTTTTTTTTAAACTAATACCAATGCTATTTAAACTATTCTAAAAAATAGAAGAGATAGAAATACTTTGAAACTCATTCTATTATGCAAGTATACTCTGATACCAAAAACAGAGAAAGACACATCAAAAAGAAAAAAATAACTATATACAAATATTACTGACGAATGTTTGTTCAAAAATCCCCAACAACATAATACCAAACCAAATTCAACAACATATTAAAAAGATCATTCACCTTGACCAAGTGGGTTTTATCCCAGGGATGCAAGAATGATTCAACATATACAAATCAAACAATGTGATACATAAGATTAACAGAATGAAGGACAAAACTCATATAATCATTTCAACTGATGCTGAAAAATCACTTGATAAAATTCAACATCCCTTCATGATAAAAACCCTTAAAAACTGGGTATAGAAGGAATAGACCTCAATATAATAAAAGCCACATATGACAAACTCACAGGTAGTAAATTAATGAATGGGAAAAACTAAAAGGCGTTCCTCTATAATTGGAAACACTACAAGGATGCCCACTTTTCCCCCGATATTAAACACAGTACTGGAAATTAGAACAATCAGACAAGAAAACAAAATAAAAGGCATCCAAATTCGAAAGAAAGACGTCAAATTATCCTTGTTTGCAGATATTATGGTCTTATATTTGGAAAAACCTAAAGACGTCACCAAAAATCTGTTAGAACTGATAAATTCAGTAAAGTTGTGGGATACAAAACCAACATACCACAAAATCAGTAGAATTTCTTTTCTTTTTTTTTTTTTTTCGAGATGGAGTCCCGCTGTGCCACCCAGGCTGGAGTACAATGGCATGATCTCAGCTCACTGCAACCTCTGCCTCCTGGGTTCAAGAGATTGTCCTGCCTCAGCCTCTTGAGTAGCTGGGACTACAGGTGCATGTCACCATGCCTGGGTAATTTCTAATTTTTTGTATTTTTAGCAGAGATGGCGTTTCACCGTGTTATCCAGGATGGTCTTAATCTCCTGACCTTGTGATCTCCCTGCCTCGGCCTCCCAACGTGCTGGGATTACAAGCATGAGCTACCACGCCTGGCCAATCAGTAGCATTTCTATATACAAACAACAAACAACCGAAAAACAAATCAAGAAAGTAATTCCATTTACAATAGTTTCAAACGAAATAAAATATCTAGGAATAAACTTAACCAAAGACCTCAAAGAACTATACAATAAAACTATGAAGCAATGATGCAAGAAATTGAAGAATGTTTGGAAAAGCTGAATGTTGGGAGAAGCTGAGGCAGGGCTTGCATGTCTGACATAATGTAAAAGAGCCTTGGAACATGTCCAGGGTCCAGGGTCTAAAACCCCTTGTGGCCTTTGGAACACCAAGCTCTGTGCTAAAGGGTGGAAGGCCACCCCGACGCACCATAGCCTAAGCCCAGGGCATACAATCACTCGTGGCTTGGATAGAATCCAAGCTTCGTGGCTCTGGAATGTGTCTAGACTTGCTGGCTCCCTGCTCCTTGCTCTGCCAGGATCAATTGTATCTTGAGTTAAAAGAACCTGCTCTCCATTATCTCAAGTAGCAGAGCAAATGCTAAACCATCACAACTGTAAATCATGTGCTTAATGCAATGCGCCCCTTCGACCTCCACATTCTCACCACCTGTTTCTTTGTTGGATTACCAATAAATAGTGTGGGCTCTCAGATCTCAGGGCCTTCACAGCCTCCACAATTGCGATGGCCCCCTGCTCCCACTTCTCTCTCTCAAACTATCTTTTCTCAATCCTTTGACTCCACCAGAATTTGTCACCCCCATGACCTGATGTTCGGTCTGATCACTCCAATAGAATAAGACAAAAAAAGTAAAGATATTCCGTGTTCATGGATTGGAAGAATTAATACTGTTGAAAGGTCCACACTGCCTAAAGCAATCTACAGATTTAATGCAATCCCTATCAAAATATCAATGACGTTCTTCATAGGAATCATAAACAATCTAAAATGTATACAGAACCACAAATGCTCAAAATAGCCATGGCTATCCTAAGTAAAAAGAACAAAACTGGAGGAATCATATTACCTGACTTTAAATTATACTACAGAGCAATAGTAAACAAAACAGCCTGAGATTGGCATAAAACAGACACATAGATCAGTGGAACAGAATAGAGAACACAGACATAAATCCATACATCTACAGCAAACTCATTTTTCAAAAAGATGAGAAACAATATATGTTGTAATAAAAGACAATCTCTTTGATAAATGGGACTGGGAAAACCGCATATCCATATGCAAAAAAACGAAATTAATTTCGTATCTCTTGTCGTGTACAAAAATCAAATCAAAATGGATTAAAGACTTAAATCTAAGACTTCAAATTATGAAAGTACTAAAAGAAAACATTGCAGAAACTCTCCAGGACATTGGAATGGGCAAAAATTTTCTGAGTAATATCCCACAACACAGGCAACCAAAGCAACAACTAACCAATGAGATCATATCAAGTAAAAAAGCTTCTGCACTGCAAAAGAAACAACAAAGTGAAGAGAACCCACAGAAGGAGAGAAAATATTTGCAAAGTATGATTAGTAACTAGAATATGTAAGGAGCTCAAAAAAGTCTACAGGAAAAAATCTGATAATCTAATATAAAATGGGCAAAAGATCTGAATATTTCTCAAAAGAAGATATACAAATTGCAAACAAGTATATTAAAAGATGCTCAACATCAGCGATCATTAAAGAAATGCAAATCACAACTACAATGATATATAATTTCATCACAGTCAAAATGGCTTATATCCAAAAAATAGGTGATAACAAATGCTGCTGAGGCTGTGGAGAAAAGGGAACCCTTGTACACTGTTGATGGGAATGTATGTTAGTACAACCACTATGGAGAACCATTTGGAGCTTCCTCAAAAATCCAGGAATAGAGCTACCATATGATCCAGGAACCGTCCTTTTGGTATATACCCAAAAGCAAGGAAATTAGTATATGGAAGGGATATATGCACTCCCACACTTATTGGAGCACTATTAACAATAGTCAAGATTTGGAAGCAATGTAAGTATCCAGCAAGAGATGAATGAAGAAAGAAATGAATGAATGAATTCGGCCATAGAAAGAATGAGATCCTGTCATTTGCAATAACATGGGTGGAACTGGAGGTCATTATGTTAAGTGAAATAAACCAGGCACAGAAAAATATGAATCGCATGCTCTCACTTTTTTGGGGGAGCTAAAAATTAAAACAATTAATCTCATGGAGGGAGTAGAAGGATGGTTACTGCACACTGGAAAGGATAGTGGGGGCTGGGGGAAAGTGAGAGTGGTTAATGGGTTCAAAAATTAGTTAGGAAGAATAAATAAGACCTAGTATTTGATAGCACAACAGGGTGACTATGGTCATAAATAATTTAATTGCACATTTAAAAATAACTAAAAGAGCGTAATTGCATTGTTTGTATCACAAAAGGATAAATGCCTGAGGTTATGGATATCCCATTTACGTTGATACGATTATTACACATTTTGTACCTGTTTGACATTATTCTGTAATGTCCTTGATATGATTATTACACATTGTGTACCCATTTAACATTATTCTGTAATATCCTTGATATGATTATTACATGTTGTGTACCTGTTTAACGTTATTCTGTAATGTACTGGAAAAGTTTTTTTCAAGGAATTAGAAATAGAATTACTATAACTATAAAACATAATCATATATATAATTTCATTAGAAAATTACATTTACATAATACTAAAATATAGAATTACAAGGTAAGCCATAACTCACATTACAATAGAACCATCAGATTTAAAATGTGAATATATTCTATTGACTTAAAATTTTGTCATAGTTTTATTTTTTAAAATAAAAGATACTCTTAAGGAATTCCTCTTAAGGGAGAGGTTGCAATAGCAATATTAGAATCATTTGGCATTTTGTTATGTCTTACAGGCATATTATAAAAAGGAAATGTTGGATATGATCTCATTGGTTAATTGTTGCTTTGGTTGCCTGTGTTGTGGATGAATCTGAACAAAACATAATCCTATTCAAAAGATCTTTTAATTCCCGTACATATCATGGACCATCTCCCTCCCCACACTCAGTAGAAAGAACTGCAGAATGAACTTAAATTAGCAATAAAGACCAGGGAGGCTTTTTCCTTCGTGGAGAGGAAAGCACAGTTAGGTAAATCATGAATTCCATCAGTGCCTCATTACAGGTTGCAAAGTTTGAATCATTCAGATTTACCCAGGTTGGTCTCACGGGTTATCCAGGATTCTTGAAAAAGGAATAGTGAACTGACTGAGTTGATTAGACTAGGGGTTTCAAAACTCACTGAGATTTTGAGTAAGCTTTAAAATAATACAACATCCTCCTTTTAGATCAGTGCTGCTCAGACTTTAATGTGCATTCAAATCTTAGGGGATCTTGTCAAAATGTAGACTCTTATACAGTAGATGTCAGATGGGATTGCAGGTGCTGCTCTTCTAACAAGCTTCCGGGCGACACTGACACTGATGCTGTGTGAGTCTGTAGACCACACTCGTGTAGAAAGGCTTTAATAAAAGCCATATAGATACAAATATTGCCTGACATATAGGGCTTACTGTGTGGGTCTAGAGCTTAGTTTACTTTAAAATTTTGCTACAATTTTAGTCCGGGCGAACATGATGAAACCCCGTCTCTACTAAAAATACAAAACGTAGCCGGGCGTGATGGCAGGTACATGTAATCCCAGCTACTAGGGAGGCTGAGGCAGGAGAATCGCTTGGACCCGGGAGGCGGAGGTTGCAGTAAGCCAAGATCGCGCCACTGCACTCCAGCCTAGGGGACAGAGCAAGACTCTGTCTCAAAAATAAATTAAATAAATAAATAAATAAATAAATCATTTTATTTGTAGACACATAAATGGGTCTTGACCCTATTTAGTTTGCCAGTCTGTGTCTTTTAATTGGGCATTTCGCCTGTTTACATTTAAGGTTAATATTGTTATGTGTGAATCTGATCCTGTCATTATGATGCTAGCTGGTCATTTTGCCCATTAGCTTGTGCAGTTTCTTCTTAGTGTCAATGGTATTTACATTTTGGTATGTTTTTGCAGAGGCTGGTACTGCTTTTTCCTTTTCATATACAGTGCTTCTTTCAGGAGCTCTTGTAAGGCAGGCCTGGTGGTGACAAAATCCCTCAGCATTTGCTTGTCTGTAAAGGATTTTATTTGTCCTTAACTTATGAAGCTTAGTTTGCCTGGATATGAAACTTTGAGTTGAAAATTCTTTTCTTTAAGAATGCCGAATGTTGGCCCCTACTCTCTTCTGACTTGTAGAGTTTCTGCAGAAAGACCCACTGCTAGTCTGATGGGCTTCCCTTTGTGGGTAACCTGACCTTTCTCTCTGGATGCCCTTCACATTTTTTCCTTCATTTCAACTTTGGCAAATCTGATGATTATGTGACTTATGGCTGCTCTTCTCGAGGTGTATCTTTGTGGTGTTCTCTGTATTTCCTGAATTTGAATGTTGGCCTGTTCCACTAGGTTGTGGAAGTTCTCCTGGATAATACCCTGAAGTGTGTTTTCCAACTTGATTCCATTCTCCCCATCACTTTCAGGTAAACCAATCAAATCAATGTTTGGTCTTTTCACATAGTCCCATATTTCTTGGAGGCTTTGTTCATTCCCTTTCATTCTTTTTTCTCTAATCTTGTCTTCATACTTTATTTCATTAAGTTAATCTTCAATCTCTGATATCCTTTCTTCTGCTTGATCGATTCGGCTATTGATACTTGTGTATGCTTCACAAAGTTCTTGTGCTGTGTTTTTCAGCTCTATCAGCTCATTTATACTCTTCTCTAAACTGGTTATTCTAGTTAGCAGTTCCTGTAACCTTTTATCAAGGTTCTTAGCTTCCTTGCATTGGGATAGACTATGCTCCTTTAGCTCAGAGGTGTTTGTTATTACTGACCTTCTGAAGCCTACTTCTGTCAATTCATCAAACACATTCTCAGTCCAGTTTTGTTCCCTTGCTGGCGAGGAGTTGTGATCCTTTGGAGGAGAAGAGACATTCTGGTTTTTGGAATTTTTAGACTTTTTGCACTGGTTTTTAGTCACCTTCATGGATTTACGTACCTTTGATCTTTTTGATGATGGCGACCTTCACATGGGGTTTTTGCGTGGTTGTCTTTTTGGTTGATGTTGATGCTATTGCTTTCTGTTTGTTAGTTTTCCTTCTAACCGTCAGGCCCCTCTTCTGCAGGTCTGCTGGAGTTTGCTGGAGGTTCACTCCAGACCCTGTTTTCCTGAGTATCACCACTGAAGGCTGCAGAACAGCAAAGATTGCTGCCTCCTGCTTTCTCTGGCAAATCGAATCCAGCAGCACATCAAAAAGCTTATCCACCATGACCAAGTGGGCTTCATCTCTGGGATGCAAGGCTGGTTCAACATATGCAAATCAATAAATGTAATCCAGCATATAAACAGAACCAAAAACAAAAACCACATGATTATCTCAATAGATGCAGAAAAGGCCTTTGACAAAATTCAACAACCTTTCATGCTAAAAACTCTCAATAAATTAGGTATTGATGGGACATAACTCAAAATAATAAGAGCTATCTATGACAAACCCACAGCCAATATCATACTGAATGGGCAAAAACTGGAAGCATTCCCTTTGAAAAATGGCACAAGACAGGGATGCCCTCTCTCACCACTCCTATTCAACATAGTGTTGGAAGGTCTGGCCAGGGCAATTAGGCAGGAGAAGGAAATAAAGGGTATTCAATTAGGAAAAGAGGAAGTCAAATTGTCCCTGTTTGCAGATGACATGATTGTATATCTAGAAAACCCCATTGTCTCAGCCCAAAATCTCCTTAAGTTGATAAGCAACTTCAGCAGAGTCTCAGTATACAAAATCAATGTACAAAAATCACAAGCATTCTTGTACACCAATCGCAGACAAACAGAGAGCCAAATCATGAGTGAACTCCCATTCACAATTGCTTCAAAGAGAATAAAATACCTAGGAATCCAACTTACAAGGGACGTGAAGGACCTCTTCAAGGAGAACTACAAACCACTGCTCAATGAAATAAAAGAGGATACAAACAAATGGAAGAACATTCCATGCTCATGGGTTGGAAGAATCAATATCGTGAAAATGGCCATACTGCCCAAGGTAATTTATAGATTCAATACCATCCCCATCAAGCTACCAATGACTTTCTTCACAGAATTGGAAAAAAATGACTTTAAAGTTCATATGGAACCAAAAAAAGAGCCTGCATTGCCAAGACAATCCTAAGCCAAAGAACAAAGCTGGAGGCATCATGCTACCTGACTTCAAACTATACTACAAGGCTACAGTAACCAAAACAGCATGATACTGGTACCAAAACAGAGACACAGGTCAATGGAACAGAGCAGAGCCCTCAGAAATAATGCCATATATCTACAACTATCTGATCTTTGACAAACCTGACAAAAACAAACAATGGGAAAAGGATTCCCTATTTAATAAATGGTGCTGGGGAAACTGGCTCACCATATGTAGAAAGCTGAAACTTGATCCCTTCCTTACACCTTATACAAAAATTAATTCAAGATGGATTAAAGACTTACATGTTAGACCTAAAACCATAAAAACCCTAGAAGAAAACGTAGGCAATACCATTCAGGGCATAGGCATGGGCAACGGCTTCATGTCTAAATCAACAAAAGCCAAAATTGACAAATGGGATCTAATTAAACTAAAGAGCTTCTGCACAGCAAAAGAAACTACCATCATATGAACAGGCAACCTACAAAATGGGAGAACATTTTCACAACCTACTCATCTGACAAAGGGCTAATATCCAGAATCTACAATGAACACAAACAAATTTACAAGAAAAAACAAACAACCCCATCAAAAAGTGGGTGAAGGGCATGAACAGACACTTCTCAAAAGAAGACATTTATGCAGCCAAAAAACACATGAAGAAATGCTCATCATCACTGGCCATCAGAGAAATGCAAATCAAAACCACAATGAGATACCATCTCACACCAGTTAGAATGGCCATCATTAAAAAGTCAGGAAACAACAGGTGCTGGAGAGGATGTGGAGAAATAGCAACACTTTTACACTGTTGGTGGGACTGTAAACTAGTTCAACCATTGTGGAAGTCAGTGTGGCAATTCCTCAGGGATCTAGAACTAGAAATACCATTTGACCCAGCCATCCCATTACTGGGTATATACCCAAAGGACTATAAATCATGCTGCTATAAGACACATGCACACATATGTTCATTGCGGCACTATTCACAATAGCAAAGACTTGGAACCAACCCAAATGTCCAACAATGATAGAATGGATTAAGAAAATGTGGCATATATACACCATGGAATACTATGCAGCCATAAAAATGATGAGTTCATGTCCTTTGTAGGGACATGGATGAAATTGGAAACCATCATTCTCAGTAAACTATCGCAAGGACAAAAAACCAAACACCGCATGTTCTCACTCATAGGTGGGAATTGAACAATGAGAACACATGGACACTGGAAGGGGAACATCACACTCCGGGGACTGTTGTGGGGTGGGGGGAGAGGGGAGGGACAGCATTAGGAGATATACCTAATGCTAAATGATGAGTTAATTGGTGCAGCACACCAATATGGCACATGGATAAATATGTAAAAAACCTGCACATTGTGCACATGTACCCTAAAACTTAAAGTATAATAATAATAATAAAGAAGGAAATGATGAGAAAAAAAGAACCTTATTAAAATTATGCCAAATCTTAGTATCCAGAGAGAATGACATGAGTATATTTAGCAGAACATTACATTTGTTCTAGTTTTTTGCTGTAATAAAAATATGAACCCTTTCAAAAAAAAGAACGAAAAACAAGATAAGGATTTGCACAATTGCAGAAACTTGATATCTCAGGCTGTTTTTAGTTAGAATAAAATATCCTGAAACAGTGCCTCTCAAACTGTAGTGTGCAGGTTAGTAAGCACCGATTCTGATTTATTCGGTTTGGCATGGGGCCTGAGACTTTCCATTTTTCATAAGCCAGTCAAAGTGACACAGTTTGAGTAACAAGGGCCTAGGTAATTTCAACTGAACAGATCTTTTTGTTACATGACTTAAGCAGAAATCCTTTAAAATAATATAAAACAAGTAAAACAGAAGCTAGGATGAAGTGCACACTATGTGTAAAAAAAAATATTAATTTATATTTAATTTTATCACCATCATTTTTCCTTTTATTTTGCTTTTCAACTAGCTCCACTCAACTTGAATCAAAAATACATAGTCTTGCCTATTCCTATGTGTCTGTCAGAAAATTATTAAAGTGACACTGTTTGATTGCTTCAGTGGTAATCTTTTTCTTAAAGAATGTGTCTTGTATATTTAGTTTAAAATTTAAAACACAGATATACATATGTTCTGATATATCTTAAATGCTTGACATTCATTAAAAAAGAACTTTAGATCATTTTGTGTACACATAAATTTTTGAATTTAGGCTTTCTTTAGGTTATTTCAGCATTCATATTCTTAGTGGTCTAGTAACCTATTACTTTTTAGATCATATATCATTATTTGAATCATTTCTGTAATTTTCCCCATAGTATTAAATTGCAAAAGAATAACTCCTTGTGTAAAGTTAAAAGAAAATAGCAAACTACAGATTTTTTTATGACACTACAGCCTGAATTACACTTCAAAAGTGACTAGGTCACTTGGAAACGTTAATAAAACACATTGAATATAATTTTTCTTTTCTTTTTTTTAATTATATTTTTTAAATTCTGGGATAAGTGTGCAGAACATGCAGGTTTGTTACATAGGTATACATGTGCCATGGTGGTTTGCTGCATCCATCAACCTGTCATCTACATTAGGTATTTATCCTAATGCTATCCCTCCCCTAGACCTCTACCCTCCAACAGGCCCCACTGTGGGATGTTCCCCTCCCTGTGTTCTCATTGTTCAACTCCCACTTTGAGAACATGCGGTGTTTGGTTTTCTGTTCTTGTGTTAGTTTGCTGAGAATGATGGTTTCTAGCTTCATCCATGTCTCTGCAAAGGACATGAACTCATATTTTTTATGGCTGCATATTATTCCATGGTGTATATGTGCCACATTTTCTTTATCCAGTCTACCATTGATGGGCATTTGGGTTGGTTCCAAGTCTTTGCTATTGTGAACAGCGCTGCCATAAACATACGTATGCATGTGTCTTTATGGTAGAATGACTTATAATCCTTTGGGTATATACCCAGTAATGAGATTGCTGGGTCAAATGGTATTTCTGGTTCTAAATCCTTGAGGAATTAGCACACTGTCTTCCGTAATGGTTGAACTAATTTACACTCCCATCAACAGTGAAAAAGCGTTCCTATTTCTCCACATCCTCTCCAGCATCTGAATATACTTTTGTGTCTATCTACCAAAATGAGAAGGTTGTTCTTTATATTAAATAGCTGTGTATCTTGCTGAAAATTGAGACAGAAAAATTTAAAAATATATATTTATTTTCAAGATTCAATATTATGAGAATTTAACTTCTAAGAAGAAACTGCAATTACCACCACACCCAAAAATCTTGTATGGCATCTAATGGTCAGGTGGCCTATGAGCTTATGAAGTTTAAACTGCATCACTATTGTACTAGCTACATTCAATATCAACCAGGCAGCAAGTGTTTACTAATCTTTTACCTCTAGTAATTCTACTCCTGATATCCCTTCAAGGTGGTAAATATATGAAATGTAGTTACACAGTAATAAATTTTTAAATACAGATACTCAGAAAGTTCACTTTGGAAATCTAGCCATTAATTTTAGAAAGAGTTTGTAATCTATTGTGTTTTTTTTTTATTTTCTTTGGTTGGCACAAAGGTCAGAGCTACAGTTTTAGTGCCAGTATAATTGCCTTAGTTCATTCGGATCTTCCAGCATAGATACCTTCTTAAAAATTATTGAGATACTGTAAATACTCAAGTATAACCCCTTGATTTTCTAGATGTTATTATATAATGTTATCTTCACAGGCCTTAGAATATTGCTGCTTCAAATAGCGAAGAAACTGATCATTTCTTGTTAAAGAAATCTCATGCCCACAATATTTCTGAAGCTTTTTATTAAGACATAACTTCGAGGTCATTGTGAAGCCCTGTAATAAAGCCAGTCTCATTAATTTATAGTTTCATCTGATTTCTGACCATATATATTTTCATTCAGCTTATTTATCTTATTAATTTTCTTTCTTGAAAAGAAACTATGAGTGCCAAGTTTTCTATGCCCATGTACAGACATAAAACTAAAAGCACCAAGTTATGAGTATAAGTTAGGTGAGGTTTATAATCTATAGGCACATCTCAAAAGTTTTGGCAAGTCAGAATCTAGGAAGAATTTATGAGTAAGATGTAAACCATGAGAATGTTCTTAAAAAAGTTAATAAAGATGTCCAGAGTTTGAGGGGAAAAAAGTCAATACGCCTCTAATATGTCCTATTCTTATTGTTATTCATACTGTTTTATATATTGTGAACTCTACCTACTTGAATTGCCTTCCGTCTTCGATTATACAAATGTTTTATCTTCTTCAAGGCTAATTGAAGTGTCAGTACTTCCCCTAGGGAGCCTGACTGATCCTCTCCAAAACATTCTTTTATTAAAAGTTACAATTAGCATGTCATCATGTAATGACTATTACCCAAACATATCATGTGTTTCCCTTCTTTTCACAACTACATTTTGTGTCAACTTGTTTTCAAAACCTCATCACAGAGAGCTCAAAAGTGGGTACATGGTAGATAAAATAATTAAAACAATAATATATTTGAGATAATGTCTAGGATAGCAGTAGAGAGCAATGATCACAGTCAAATTGCTTTTGGCCTTGACTTGCGACTTTATTGTGTTTTGGCTTTTACTTCCCTGCTCTGTGATTTAGTTCCCTTATCAGAAATAATGAGAGTAATGCTACATTTTAGGTTTATTGTGATGATTAGCAAGCTAATATGTACAAGAACTTATGCCAGTTCTGGAAAAAGATAAGTACTCAGTAAACATTAACTATTATTATTTGATAGAGGCATTTGTGTTAATGTTTTCATGGTGTCAATGCTAAAAGTTTACTTCCTGTATGAAGATAGTCAATTATTGGGTAACATCTTTAAGATTCTTAAATATTTATTGCAATTATCTGAATAATATTTTGTTATAAATTGTAATTAATCAAATATTTAAATGGCACCCTGACATTTTGGTTCATATTTGCTTCATTTCAAAGTAAATTGTGTGAATTTTCTCAAGACCGCTTCATTTAAATGATATTAATTTTATTTGGGTTCTACAAACTTCTCTGTCACTCATAAACAGTGGTTAGGATTAGCTTCTTGCCGTTCGGCATCAGTGGTCTGTTGCAGGATTGCCCTTCCACAATACAAAATATAGTAAATGGTCATATTTAATGAGTCAGTGAATCAGCAGCACTCTTGGGGAGAAGGCAATCATGGACATACACTGTGATCATTCATGAAATAATTAGATGCAAGCTGATTGTGGTCTCAGAGATGAGTAACCAAAGTACTCATATCTGACCTCACACTTAGATAAGCTCTTGTACCTTTGACTTTAGATTTGCATACCTTCCACAGAGCAACCAAGGCAAAGTATAAAAATAGATGTGGAAACGTACAATCTCTTTGTGCCATGTTAAATACATGAGCAGGATAAGCAGATTATAAACCTAAAACCAAATAATTGGAAGGAAGCCAAGCAGTTGATGGGATATTACATGCAGAATTTCAGTTATTGCTGTATACTCTAATCCAATGTATCTGATTTTGTTTGTTGGCTTGTTTTCCAAACGAGAATTTCTTTAACTGAAGGGAGAATGGGCAATGTTTAACAAATGACTGACTATGAATCAGCTATACACAATCAGAAAAACATACAATGATGCAAAATTGGGAAGACGTGCTAATCAATACATAAGGGACATACTATGCTGTATGATTGCTTGAGGAACCCAAATAATTAGTATAAATACACAACAAACTATGTTGAATTTTTCAAAGTAGATTAAGTAGATTAAGCAGATTAAGCAGATGGCTGAGCCAAACAAGAAAACAGAGAGAGAAAGAAAGATTGGTGATTAGGGGGCAGTTCTCCCAGGTTATGTAGAAAACATTTTATAATTTAACATAGTATATAGTGGCTTCTGTCTAAATATAGAATATATAGTGGGAGGCTATTTTGATAAAATTGGAACATGTAACTATTACCTATTGTAAGGTAGCTGTATGATCCATTTGCGTTAAGACTTTTAAAGAACTCTAATATGTGAGATATATATATATATATAATATCAAGTAAATAAAAATATTTAAATTATGACACTATTCCCAGGCAATACTGTGCTATAAAAATTTAAAAATCCTTGTTTATAGCTGTTGGCATAACTTTATATGTTTTAGCCTAACGCTTTACATAGCAGGACTTAATGCAGATATCTGTTGGTGATCAAAACTAGCTTAACGAAGTACTGACCAGGTTAAAGAACTAAACACATGTGGCTTCGTAAGGGAAATTGAAACAGGTTTTTAGTTCCTCAAACTGAGCTCAAATTCTATATTTTCACACTGGTTAACTAACTGAAATTTCCCAAGCTATTTATCTTCTCTAAACTAGAGGAATTTTCTTGTCTATGAAAACAAAGAACTAGTCATGTTAAGATGAACAATCTGAAACTTCCACTTTGTACATCCAAATTATCAAACACCAACAACTTCATATATTTCAAACTTTAGCTTTCTAGAGCATTAGTCGTGCTTTCAAAGGTTAGTTTTCATTCGTTTCAGCATTGTTATATTAGTAAAAAACTATCAACAACTCATTTTCTATCAAAGGAAATTAGTCAAGTAAATTGTGATATCAAAACTATGCCTCAAAATAACCATTTTAATAAATCTAAAAACATTACTTAACAAAAGAGAAAATTAAGTATATTTTGTCTTACTGTATAATGTTAGATTTTAATAATTTTGAAGCACTTGAATGCCTTCAGAAATTACAAGTAAAAGCCATAGTTGTTTATTGTTTTCTCCCAGTTGTCGCCTTTCTTTTACTCAGTCTTTTATTTCCCATTGCATTAAGAGTAATACCACTTTTCCTCATACATTTTTTTAGTACTTCATACTTTAATCTCAAAGAGAAACGTTACAAAGTAATTCATTTTTTCTTTCACCTCTTGGTCTTCTTTCATTTCGTATATTTGCAGCATTTAATTTTTAGATCTTTCACAATATCAAGATAGCTATTGCACCACGTTGGTGGACCAGGTAATATACTATATGTGTGTATCATCTTCTGCAAATGAATATGGCTGTTTATGTTAGAGGAAGGTATAATTCCTCTTAGGCAGTCACATTGGCTTAATGGTTGGAAGCCCAAGGAATACATCTCATCTTTAGATCAGAATCTCCTTCTGATTCTTCTATAATAATCAAACAGCATATCATTTTAACTCTTTCATTCCAGTTTTTCAAAAAAATTATTACTTATTAACCATAGTTGTTAATGTAAAAAATATATTTGACATTCAACATGCAATGTTTTGAGAAAATACAAAATACTATTAATGGATTTAAAGAATCATAAGAATAAGGTATTATTTTTCCATTACTGCAGTATGTTTATGTGTTGGTAATTGGAAATAAATATTAATACATCGCTTGTGTATTTCCTGATGTTTTGTTACAAAGAAGGAAAATAAAGAAAAGTAATATAAATGTGGTAGTATATGAATCTATGTCCCAGACCACTGAAGTATGCCTTTTCATCTCTTAAGATTTTTCCTACCTTCTACATTTGCGTGCTTTCTTGTTGAAAATGTCTAGCCTAATACTTGATAATGGGGTCAGTTAGTTTATAGTGAGTATGTCTCTAGAATTCACAGACACCTTCCCTGATTCACACATCCCAGTTTTCTTATAATTAACATAGATGTTTGTTTGTCCTATTTTTCTCTGATTATACTTGAAAATTTCCAGCTATTGTCAATGAAAGCTCACATTTGTTCCCTTCTATTTTCCATATAGCATTTTTAGTTATAAAAGAACTTGGAAGTAAAAGATACATATGAGAATATTTATGCATATATGTGTATGTACAATGTTTTATTATTTGAATTACAATACAAGCATACGAAAGAAGTTTCACAGATATTAAAACATTTTAAATATTTTTTTGTTATGTATATTCTTCATGATAAAATAGTTTTCCACAGAGGCATTTAAGTTACAGAGTGCTAAAACACTAAATCTCTATCATTTGCAAAATTAAACACTGTTTTTCACTATTAAAGTAAAACTATTTAATTATTAAAGCTTACAATTAGTTGCTATTTTATATGAAGTATGTGGATACTTAGTCTATTTTACTTTTCTTCATAATATTTTGATGGAAATCTTTTCTAGATTTTTAGGTAGGGCAAAAAGTCTAAATAACATAAATTTTTATATCTAATTGACATATATATTTACAAATTAGCACATCATTGTGTTATTACTGTTTTTTCCTTTTAATCAGAGTTCAAAAATTGAATTTTGAACCAGAATCCACATAATTCTAAGTACAATCATTTAGTAATCCAAACCTTGCAATTTATAGTTACCGTGTAATTAAAGAGTGATTATTGGTTTTTAAATTTTGTTTTCTAAATTTATAAAATACTTTTATGTTAAATCTGTTTACTTTGAAATGTTATAAACATATCAAGATATCTATTTATCTCATAGACTTGTCTGAAGCCAGTGTTAGTTTTAAGTTAATGTGATATATTATTTACTAACCTAATATTTTTAAGTCTCATATTCGCTTCCTGACATGAACTGAAACAGGACTTACATTCTATTGGATTAAGATCCTTATTTTAAATTCTGACTAAAAGGGGAATAAATCTGAAAGCTAATATAAAAATAATTATTAGACTATCAATTCTGCTTAATTATGTGTGATGTGAATGTACTTTAAGTGCATATCAGATATGTAAGAAATTATAAACAAAAGCATTTCAATAAAAGTAAAGATTCTTGTGAGATTCAGATTTCCAAAGCTGCAGTGTACAGCAGAACTCACGGAGAATTCCATCAGTGCCTCCTCCTATTCCAATACACAACAGAAGAGGCAATTGCCGAGTTTACTTGTTAATGTTGTATCCATTCTGATTCCTTTAAATTCCTGTGTTTTGATTTTCTCCTCCTTGTACATCAATATCACACTTCACAAAAGAGAAATACCCATTGAGAGTGTCTCATTCATGTTTAATAAGGGCAGAAACACTATTTGGAGTTTTGCATTCACACAGGAAGTCTCAAACCACACCGATGTGTGTGGGTCCTCATTAATACCCAGCCTACAGATTCTTGCTTTTGGCTCAGTCATTGATCCATAGGACAGTACATTGTGGTCATGATGGTAGAGCCATGATGCATCAGACTTTCCAAACACAAACAGGAAACTTTGTGTGTATTTTGCCACAGTGGTACCCTGAACACAGCAAAGCCTTAGAGTTTCTGTGAATGTCAATTATTTACACAAACATCAAAGACCATCGTGAACTATTTTATTGATCAGGAAATATTAAAGAATTTGAAGACCACAATGACATAATATGGCCTACATTTTTCAAGTAGACCTTGGGTGCTACATGAAGAATATTATGAGGGAGCAGGGGTAGTACGAAATTGAGAAGACCAGTGATCAAATGTTTCCCAAGAGAGAAACAACAGGAGACTAGTCTAAATCCCAGCTTTTTTGCTAGCTGACTAGGTTTTTACTTGTTTTTAAAATTGACATTTAGAACATAGAAGTAGGAGCAACTTTGATGGAGTGACTGAGAGAAATTTTGATGTTTTTGTTGCTTTTAACTCTAAGACATCCAAATTGTATAATAATAATAATAATAATAATATTTTTGGACACTACAGAGAAGACTCAGATGAAGGTATAAATTTAGACATTGCCATGATTAAAAAGAAAGTTCATAGGTACTCTTTTAAAAATATTCATTTAATTCAAAATAATATAAAAACATTAGTCAGTCTTTTATAACACTGTTTTGTTTGTTTGTTTGTCTTGAGATGGAGTCTCACTGTGTCACCCAGGCTGGAGTGCAGTGGCGCGATCTCAGCTCACTGCAGCATCTGCCTCCCGGATTCAAGCAATTCTCCTGCCTCAGCCTCTTGAGTTGCTGGGACTACAGGCGCACACAATCACACCCGGCTGATTTTTGTATTTTTAGTAGAAACGGGGTTTCACCATGTTAGCCAGGCTGGTCTTGCACTCCTGATCTCAGGTGATTCACCCACCTTGGCCTCCCAAAGTGCTGGGTTTACAGGTGTGAGCTACTGTGCCTGGCCCATAATACTAATTTTAAAACAAACAAAATACTTGTTTTCCTTTATTCCCCTATTTGAATCCAAATTCTGACCAACTTGTGCCGTCACGATTGTGGGAGCACTCAAATGGCAGTATTGACGAATTGCTGAAAGCTGAATGTGAGCTAGTATGAGTGATGAACTCTTGGGGAACCCATTCTTGAAGGAGGGACACCCATTTGTCATGGCATTACCTCAAGTGGCCCAACCAGGTTTTCACAGTGAAGATTCAGGAAAGATGCCTTGCAGATTTGTCAAGAAAAAGGGAAAAGCAATTATTGTGAAACACATCCAGAACTTTCTCCATAATAAGAAGGCTACTCTCCAGAGGAAAGTTTTCCAAAGCCTTATTGCAGATGGAGGAAGGGGATTCTTCCCATTCAATCTCTTTCTAGTCTTTTTCTACTGAAGTGTGATAAAAACACAGTCAATAGAGGTCAGAACTTCAAGGACATAGGTTGGGAATGTTACAGCCAGGAGAGGCAGTAGCAGGCAGAAGTGGTACCACTGAAGAAGCACTTGTGACAAACACAGCCAGGAGACACAGCCTCATGAAAAGACTGAGATTTAATCACAACACTACACAATATTCCCCTTCCAATGCACCTTATCACCATCCCAACAGGGATCCAGTACATTAAAAATAAAGTACATCTGAAGAGCTGTGTGATGCAGCCTCTATCTGAAGAGGTGATCTTACGAAAGTTCAAAGACAACACAGAGGACCAAAAGAAAGACACTGGAAACATCTGAAGTCTCTGGCAAACATTAAACACAGTCTAAACTCCTAACCAGAGTAACATAAAACCTCACACTGATTACCTACTTACTTTCATTACTTTTATTTAATGCATACTGTACATACTGTATGACTTCCAACAACAACAACAAAAGTACAAGTCATGCCAAGTGACCAAAAAAAATGTAGTCTGAAGAGGAAAATTGTGCATTAGAGTCAGATTCAGATATGATGCAGACTTTGGAATTATCAGGGATTTTAAATAACTGTGATTAATATGTTAAGAGAACTAATAAAAAATTAGATAACACGCAAGAACATATTAGTGCTGCAAGCAGAAAGATTGAAAGTAATAAAGAATTAATGGAATGCTGGAAATAAAAAACACTGTAACAGAAATGGAGAATGACTATAATGAGATCTTCAGCAGACTGGACACAGCTGAGGAAAGAATTCATGAACCGTAACCTAGGTCAATAGAAACATTCCAAATTGCAATTCAAGCAGAACAACAACAAAAAAATGAAAGCAAAAAAAACTAACAGAACATGCAAGAACTGTGGTGCAATTTCAAAACTAGCAACATACATATAATTTAGAGAAGAAGAAAAAGGGTATGGAACAGAAGAAATATGTGAAGCAATAATGGCCAGGTCATTTCAAAATTAATGACAGACAGTAAATCACAAATCCAGGAAGTTCAGAAATCATTAATCGGAATAAATACAAAGGGAAACAGAAAGAGAAACAAAAATGAATCAAACAAACAAAGCACAAAAGTATATCATATTTAAAATTCAGAAAACCAAATACCAAGGAAAATTTTTTAAAGAAGCCATGGAAAACCCATAGTGGAACAGAGATTAGAACTATGGACAACTCATCAGAAACCACGCAAGCAAATGAGTAGAGTGGAATATCTAAAAGATTTATAAAAGAAAAATAACCCAATCTATAATTCTATTCTAGCAAAATTACCTACCAACAGTGAAAGAGAAAAAGTCTTTTTCTGTTAAACAAAAACAGAAAATTCATTGATAGCAAACCTTTCCTGAACAAAATGTTAAAAGTTATTCAGGTATAAAAAAATGATATATATCTGAGACTTGGATCTATACAAAGAAGAGAGAAGTATCAGGGAAGAAAAAAATGAAGGTAAAATATATTCTTGTTTTATTCTTAATCATATTTAATCTAAAGATAAAATAATATGTGAGTAAATACAACGTGTACGTAAGTAAAATTAATAATAGTAGTTTCACAAAGGGTGAGGAGAAGAATTGAAAATAGTCAGGTATGAAGTATTTATACAAGAATTGTAATATAGTATTTCAATGTTGGCTTAGGTTAGTTAAAAATACATATTTAAATATTGCATCAATATTAGAGTAAAAGCAGTTGAAAAGATCCTTTCAAAATACTGAAGAATTGTAAATATAAGAAACATTCACAACTTAACAAAAGGCATCAATGAAAACACAAAATAAACATTGTACTTAACATTGAAACGTGGAATGCATCCCCTGAGTTCAGGAACAAGACAAAGATGTCTATTTTCACCACTTTGATTTAATGTTGAACTAGAAATTCTAGCCAGTGCAATTAGATAAGAAAAAGAAATAAAAAGCTGAAATTGGAAATGAATAAATAAAATTATTTCCACTTGTAAAGGACATTTATATAGAAAATCTTATATAATTAATCAGCAAATTTAGTAAATTAACGTAATGCAAAATCACTAAATAATAATCTATGTTATTTCTATACAGTAGTGATAAAGATTTCCAAATGAAATTAAGTAATTCCATTTATAATACAATCAAAAAGCATAAAATAGTACAAATTTAACAAAAGAAGTTACTTGTAAACTAAAAGTACAATATATTGTTTGAAATATTTTTTAAATGTCAAAATAAATAAATAAATCCTATATTCATGAATAAGAAGATGATATTATTCAAGTAGCAATGCTCTTAATTTGGTCTATAAGTTAAACACAATACTTATCAAAAGTTCAGCTGCATTTTATTACAGACATCACTTATGTAAAGATGCAAGAAACACTGAATAGTGAAAACAACCTTGAAACCAATGAACAAATTGCAGAGCTCACACTTTTTAATTACTACCAGATACAGTAATCAAGAGAGAGTGGTACTGGCATAAGGATAGAACCGTAGATCAATGAAATCATATTAAGAATTTATGGTTCATTGACGTTCAAGAGTGACAAGACAATTTTATAAAGTAAAAGATATCTTCATAATAAATTCTGCTGGGATAGTAGGCTATCAACATGAAAAAGAATGAAGAAGAAGACTGACCTCTCATCACACTCAAAACTAACAAAATGAATTATAGAATCAATATGAGATTTAAACCTACAAAACTCCTTGAAAAAAATGAGGAAGTAAATCTTTATTAACTTGAGTTAGCTAATGTATTCTTAGATATAATATCAAAGCACAAGCAAAAAAGAAAATTATAAATAAGTTGGTCTATGTCCAAATTAATTTTTTTGTATGTGGGCAGCAAACAATGTCATCAAGAAAGTGAAACATTTTTCAAATGATTCAAAATCAGATGTAAGAACCCTTTATCATACATAAAGGAAAAATTTAAAAAATTGGTAACTTTATTAAACATAAAGAAAATTAACAAAAATTGGTAACTATTAAACATACTGCTCATATTTTAAGATAATATTTTACTTATTAGAAATAATATTTTAGAATTAAAATAAATGTAAATAAAAGAATAACCAGTGTATCTTTGTTTTCATCCAATTACTTTTAAAAATCAGATTATTTAAATACTATTTTTATAACGGTTATTAAGAAAATAATTTGTGTCTTTGGGAACATCCAAATCCTTTTGATATTGGTAAGCAGATCAAGAATAAGCAAACTTGGATAAAGTTACCAATATGAAAAAGAATAGATTAATAAAATTCACTGGGCAAAGTGGTGAACACTAATATACTAAGTTCTACCTTTTTAAATATATGCATATTTAGTTGTCTCTGTTTATGCATATAATTAAAGATTATTTTATTGGCAAATGGCAGACACCAAAGTCAAATTATTAGCAAAAAAATTTTTCTTAAGTACCAAGTACAAAAATAGTTCACAAGATCAAAGAAATACCTCAGATTTGTAATAGTGCTTATATTTCTAGTTTTTGTTTGTTTTTGTTTTGCATATCCATATATCATTTTTGCTTGTCCTTACTTGGCTTCATTCTCTCAAGTTCTTTCCCTAAATGGTTCAAAGTATAGTTTTACATCAATGGAAAAAAATTAATTCAGCCTTGCAATGTTTACAGAGTAGTTCTTAAAAAAAATATGGATACTTTGTCATTTGCTTATCCCTTAGACCAGTTAATATTGCCAATAAAAGATGTATGGGGCATAGATAGACCTGGGACACATCTATCTCCGTGTGCTGTATCAGTTTTTTTAACTAGAATAAAGAAGATGGGAATGTGCAGAGCTAAAAATAAGCTACCATAATTCACTCAACTACAATTGAGAAAATAATATATGTATCAAGAGAAACATTTCTCCATTTTACCAATAACCTATCTTCAAAAAACAATGTCTATTTCTTCCTTTTCAAATTATGTTACTGATATGGTTTGCCTGTGTCACCACCCAAATCTCATCTTACATTTTAGCTCCCAAAATTCCCACATATAGTAGGAGGGATCTGGTGAGAGGTAATTGAATTATGGGGAAAGTCTTTCTTATGTTGTTCTCAATATAGTGAATAAGTCTCATGAGATCTGATGGTTTTATAAAGGGGAGTTACCCTACACAAGCTCTCTTCTCTTGTCTGCCTCCACATGAGATGTGCCTTTCACCTTCTACTGTGATTGTAAGACCTCTGCAGCCATGTGGAATTGTGAGTCCATTAAGCCTCTTTCTTTTGTAAAGTGCCCAGTCTCTGGTATGTCTTTATCAGCAGTATAAAAATGGAGTAATACAGTAAACTGTTATCAGTAGAGTGGGGCACTGCTGGAGATACCCAAAAATGTAGAAGTGACTTTGGAACTGGGTAACAGGCAGAGGGTGGAACAGTTTGGAGGGCTCAGAAGAAGACAGGAAAACGTGGGAAAGTTTGGAACTGCCTAGAGACTTGTTGAATGGATTTGACCAAAATGTTGATAATGATATAGACAATGAAATCCAGGCTGAGGTGGTCTCAGATAGAAGTAAAAAACTTGTTGGGAACTGGAGTAAAGATGATCCTTGCTATGTTTTAGCAAAGAGACTGGCAGCATTTTGCCCCTGTCCTAGATATTTGTGGAACTTTGAACTTGAGAGAGATAATTTAGGGTATCTGGCAGAAGAAATATCTAAGCAGCAAAGCATTCAAGATGTGACTTGAGCACTGTTAAAGGCATTCAGTTTTGAAAGAGAAATAGAGCATAAAAGTTCAGAAATTTTGCAGCTTGTCAATGCAATAGAAAAGAAAAATTCATTTTCTGAGGAGAAATTCAAGCCAGCTGCAGAAATCTGCATAAGTACCTAGGAGCCATATGTTAATCACCAAGACAATGGGGAAAATGTCTCCAGGGCACGTCAGAGACCTTTGCAGCAGCCCCTTCCATCACAGGCCCAGAGGCCTAGGAGGAAAAAATGGTTTCATGGGCTGGGTCCAGGGTCCTTCTGCTGTGTGCAGTCTAGGGACTTGGTGCCCTGTATCCCAGCTGCTCCAGCCATGACTAAAAGGGGTCAAGGTACAGCTCTGGCGATTGCTTCAGAGGGTGCAAGCCCCAAGCCTTGGCAGCTTCCATGTGGTGTTGAGCCTGTGGGTGCTCAGAAGAATTGAGGTTTAGGAACCTCCACTTAGATTTCAGAGGATGTGTATAAACACCTAGATGTCCAGGCAGAAGTTTGCTGCAGGGGCAGAGCACTCATAGAGAACCTCTGCTAGGACAGTGTGGAAGGAAAACGTGGGGTGGGCACCCTCAAATGGTGTCCCCACTGGGACAGTGTCTAGTGGAGCTATGAGAAGAGGGCCACCTTTCTCCAGGCCCTAGAATGATAGATGGACTGAGAGCTTGCACCTTGAGCCTGGAAAAGCTGCAGACACTCAATGCCAGCCTCTGAAAGTAGCCAGGAGGGAGGCTATCCGCTGCAAAGCCACAGAGGCAGAGCTGCTCAAAACCATGAGAACCCACTTCTGCATCAGTGTGACTTCAATGTGAGACATAAAGTCAAAGGAGATCATTTTGGAACTTTAAGATTTGACTGCCCTTCTGGATTTCAAACTTTCATGGGGCCTGTAACCCCTTTGTTTGGGCCAATTTATCCCATTTGGAATGGCTGTATTTACTCAATGCCTGTACCCCCATTGTATCTAGGAAGTAACTAATTGCATTTGATTTCACAGGCTCATAGGCAAAAGGGACTTGCCTTGTCTCAGTTGGGCCTTTGGACTGTGAACCTTTGTGTTAATGCTGAAATGAGTTAAGACTTCTGGTGACAGCATGATTGGTTTTTAAATATGAGGACATGAGATTTAGGAGGGGCCAGGGGTGACTATGGTTTAGCTGTGTCTCCACCAAAATCTCATCTTGAATTGTAGCTCCCACAATTCCCATGTGTTATGGGAGGGACCTGGTAGCAGGTAATTGAATCATGGAAGCGGGTCTTTCCCATGCTGTTCTCATGACAGTGAATATGTCTCATGAGATCTGGTGGTCTTACAAAGGGGAGTTTCCTTGCACAAGTTGTCTTCTCTTGTCTGCCACCATGTGAGACATGCCTTTCACCTACCACCATGATTTTGAGGCCTCCCCAGCCGTATGGTATTGTGAGTCCATTAAATCTCTTTCTTTTGTAAATTGCTCAGTCTCGGGTTTGTCTTTACCAGCAGCATGAAAACGGACTAATACAGTTACTATAAACAATAAATGTGTATTTTCCCTAAAGGATCACCAATATTGAGTGCTTTGTGATATTAAATTTATTTTCTATTATGACATACCACATATAAACTACTGACCAAATAGTTAGATGATAGTGATTCTTTAGTTTCTTTAAATCAGTGGTTTTCAAAATTGTTTTTAATAAGTTACCAAGAGTACAAGAAGATGCTGATCTGGAAGTCTCACTATAAGAACTACTACTTTAAACCATCCCTGCAATCTATGTATCATATACATATATAAAGAAAAATCTCCATTCATAAATCTTATTTTGACCTATGAGCCTCATGGTTATCAGGAGATATGCATAAATAATTTATGAAGAACAAATAGGGATGAAATCTTATAAAAGCTCACCCAGTGTTCCTGAAAACTTTAGAGTTAAGGTGTGATAAGTAATATAAAACCCAATTCATACTAGTCTTGACAAAAACTGGTTTTATTTATTTATATAATGAAAAGACCAAGGATAGTTCTAGATCCAGTTGAGACTAAATTGAATGACTCTAATGATGTCATCGAGGTCATAGTCTTTCTTGTTTTACATTGTTGCTCTGCAGAGTCTATTCCTAGGTTATGATAAGTGCCTTTCCCATCTGCAACCAACATTGATAACTCCTGGTACTCATGAAGTGGTCCAAAAGAGTTGTGGAAGCCACAGTCCTTCATTCTTACACTATAGCGTAAAAGGGAATAGAATAGTTAATTTCTTTTTCCACTGTCTATAACACTATCTGCTTATGCCCCATTGGCTCTTCTTGGGTAACATGCACAAGTGTATTACATTAACATGCCCAGTTTATGAAAAGAGCATGACCAGTGTAACTAAAGATTAAAAACGAAAAGGAAAAGATGTCTACCATGCTATTAATAGTTAACCAACATCAGATATAAAATCTTGATGATTAGATTTATGTAATCCTCTAAATGAATGAATATATTCTAACATATTGTTATACATGAAGAGTAAGAAAAAAACTTATATGTTGGTAATTTCAATCTGCAAGTAGATTTTATTTTAATTAGTTATCTTTAGATGGTGGTTCTCGAATTTTAGTGAGTTTCATAAATCGTTATGGAATTTTATAAAAACACAGATTTTTGATGTCTACACCCTCAGGTTCTTCCTCACCAAATATTTAGTGGGTGTTCATTTACTCATTTTTAATAAGCACCACAGGCCAGTCTTCCACTCAGTCAATCCCTTCACATACCATACCATATTAGAGTTTTTCGGGGTTTTATTTTTACTTAATTTTCAACTTCAAATTTAGAATTTTAAATGACAAATTGGGGTAGAGTAACATATGGTATATGTGTTAGACTGTTTTCATTGCAAGAGAAAGAAAAGAAACTCAAATTCAAATAAACAACAATAACAAAAATAATGTGTAGGCTTGAGGGAAAAAGATAAAGTCACTGCAGAAGGATCTACATCTTCTCAAGCTCTTTGTGGTTTCCACTGCTTCAGGGTCTTCACTCACGGCTGCCAGATGGCTATAGTCTCAGGATTTGTAATGCTACCCTACCAAAATCTGTGAAAGGGAGAGAAATGTAACATAGAAGTAACTTCAACAAAAGTGTTTGGACACTTTGGTGTTTCCTTGGTTTTCATGAAGGAAAGTGCTTATCCCTGAACTAAAAATATTTTCTAGAAGAAAAATATATACCTTGATTTGCCAATCAGGGCTAACAATGTTGTCAAGTCTTCCCACACACGATTGGAATGAGGGAGACATGATTTCACAAATGAATTGGAAAGGCTGTCTTTGGAAGAAAGGGGAAATGGATGTTGTGAACAAAGTCAACTTGATGGAGTGTCAAAAATAAACTTGGTGTACTTATTTTTTATTGGTGTCATTAAAAATGACCACAACAACATGACTTAAGATAATACAGTTTATTATCTCACAGTTCTATAGGTCAGAAGTCTGGTATGGTTCTCACCGGTATAAAATCAAGGTGTTGATAGAGCTGCATTCCTTTTTGAAGGCCTTGGAAACACGGGGCTCTGTTTCATTGCTCACTCAGTTATTGGCAGAATTAATTTCCTTGATGCTGTGGGACAGAGGTCCCCATTTCCTAGCTGGCTTTCAGCTGTGGGCAGTTCCCAACTTTTAGAGGCTTCCTTCATTCCTTGGCTCATGGATCCCTTTCTCCATCTTCAAAGCCAACAACAGAGAGTGAAGTCTGTCTCACAGTTTGGGTTTCTCCTGCATTTTCTTCCCTTTTCTTTCTCTCTAACTTTCCCCAGGAAAGAAACTCTGCTTTTGAGAGCTCATATGATAAACTAGGAAATTCTCCCCATCTCATAACATCTACTTTAATCACATATTAAAGTCCCTTTTGCTTGGTAATGTAACATATTGAGAAGTTTCTGAAATCAGAGTTCAGACGTTTGGGGAGAAGGTCATTATGCAATGTACCACGCATTTAATGTTGTTATAAACTGAAAAATCTATAGTTTTTTAATCAATATTGTTTTTGTTAACTTTATAAATGTAAATTTAAGGTTTGCTGTTAAATCAGAAACTGTGAAGATCTTACTCTACTTGCTAACACAGGTATTCCAACAGTACTTCATGTATGTGTGTATGTACGATATATGTATGTGTATATATACACACATATATACACACACATATATATATTCCATACACAAATACATATAGATGATACACATATAGATATGGTGTGTGTGTATAATTACAGAAGGTCAAAAAGTTGTTCAGACAATGAAATAGATGTTTTATTCCTTACAGCGCAGACTGCACCCTGAGCAGCACCTTGCTGTGATGATGGTTGGATGTCACCTGTGCCTGCATTGGAGCATACCACAGGTGCAGATCCCAAAATTAGGGCGTCAAATTTGGACCGTCCCTAGGAGAGGCTGGGCTTTATGGGGCTGCTGGCAGATCTTTTCATCCTTCCCTTCAGCGAGATAGATGACTCAATACCCTTAAATATAGGTAAATCTCCTCTGGGGTAGAAGATGTTGGTGTCCTGGGTTTATTACTATGCTATGAAGGCAAGTGTCTCCGGAGAGTGGAAACATAAGAATGGATCTTTAACACCATGGTACAGCTATGGGAAGTCTGTTTCTAAATTTCTCCAACAGGATACACCAATTCTAGTTTTAAGGATATCTTGTGTTTAATCACGTCCTTTGCTCAGAGGGCCCAGATCATGCAAGAACACCAGACTCCGTGGAGGATTTGCCTCCCAACATTGATATGCTCATTTTAGTAATTCTCCATGTGAGTCAAAGTCAAATTATTAAGATCTTTAAATATAAGTAAAACATTAAGTGGAGGAAGTGCTTTATCTCTAGTAAATATATGTTTAAAGATATACACCTGTGTCTTCTTTGACCATCATAATTAGTAACTGAATATATATGCTAAACAGTATATATCAGATTTTCTGTAGCTACATTCTGTGTAATAAAATTAAGAATGAATCACATATTGTAGTTTTCACCATGTGGCAGTGAAAAGAAAGAAGAGTGGTAAAAGTTAACAGTGACTTCAATCAAAGCTTAGAATATTTGAATTTTCCAGGAACATTTTTACCTGGATTATTATTAAATTTTCTAATCTTTAGTTAAGTTTTCTGGAAAATTACTTAATAATATATAAGGGAATTCCATTTTGGTGATTCAGTTATGAAGCATCAAGTGGAAAATATTTACTTAAAAAAGTGTATTTTCAAATATATATACCAAAACTTATTTAAAACTTTTTAAAAATATCCATGCTTATTTTTAGATAATGCCTCATCTCTCCTAAGATGTGAAATAAAAAATAAGCAGTTTCTAATATTTGCAACCCAGAAGGAAAATCGTTTCAACTCATTGTAAAGTGGTGTCTTATGTCTACTTTTATATCGTCAAAAATAGAGCCTTGTCATATTGGATTTACTCTCAATATCTCAGTTATTTTGTCTCTGTGATAGGTAAGCTATTGCTTTGTCTCAGAATTTTATCATTCCCTACAAAAAAAGTTCCTATATTTTTATGAAGTCAATAAATATTGTATCTCTCATTTTAATTTAGCAGATTCAGATTTTTATTATTTTAGATGCATGGTTTTTATTCCCTTTAAAAAGCAAGATATTGTGGTTGCCACTGCAAAAAACTTTGACCAACTGAACAAAAGGTCCAGCAAAGTAACAGAAGAATCCAGTGGCTTTTCACATTTAAATATACTCTTCATTTCACACACTGAAATGGCATCTCATTTTTCAGTGAGTCCCAGAACAGGCATATATAACTCCATCAAAGCACATGAATCAATAGACTAAACAAGTTACACTGTAGCAGTTTATACATCAAAAGCACTTGTCTATTTCTGTAAGCAGTATCATCAAAATCAATATATCCCCCAACCCGCAGCTATTCCCCAGACTACTGTTTCATACTACATATTCTAGCAGCTGTAAATAAATTAATAAATTGCTCTGGACTTTTGTTTTCTCTCCTCCTGAATTTTAATTGATTCATATTACTGGAAAATCCATGCATGCTTGTTATCTTGGCTTTTTTCCTTTTCCTGGCGTGAAGATGGATTCAGTGAATAAGAGCTTCAACCTCACACTTCAGTAACCACTTGTAGTTTTGATGTCGAACTCAAAGAGAGTTCTTCTGTTCAACATTTAGTATGTAATTTTCTTCTATCATTGAAACACAAAATGAAAGAGTTTTCATATCCAGACCATGGTGATGAGTCCTATAACACCAGTGAAGCACAAAATGTACAGATGCCCTTAGAAGACATCTAATCTATGCCAGCTAATGAAGTAGTGACTCGATAACTTACATCTGCATGAGCTAGAATCTGCAAGAACAGTTAATTACTAAATCACTTACTTGCATGCTATATTAAGAAAATTACCCTGCTGAATTCTTTCTTCTTTTGCATTTTACAAATTTTTGGTGATGTTATGTTTTCTTAAATTGAAATGGCATTATTTAGGTTTGCAATATTATACCTAGAGAAGAAACTTGAACCAACCCAAGGATTTAACTCTTAATCTCTTTTTGTTGTTAAAAAGAATTAACAACAGATGAGGCTTCCATTAGGAGAAATCCTAGATATGAGATTATAGACATGGTGTGATGGCAGACAAAAAAACATTAAGAAAGTAAGGATTGCAAGCTAGATGCAACAGAGATATTAACCTGGGCATGCTATGTGACTGACACTAGCCACAGGTAATTCAATTGTTAAGTGTTGATAATGATGCATACCTCTTATGGTTATTTTCAAGGTTAAATATAAAACATTTTAGAGTATTTAGACCAGTATTCAATAAAGTATTTTTCTATATACCTTCACTCCACGCATTCATTTGCTCATGTAACTGAAGGAGTTGTAGCTCTTTTGTGAAAACTACAGAGTGGACAGTAATTCCGGGAAATTTTTCAGACAAGTTCACACAATGTCCTACCAAAACAACTTTAGTAATTTCTCTATTCGTGAGATGTCAGAAATATAATACAGATACTATGTCTCATGACAAGACTGCAAGTGAAAATGCTGGTTTGCTTATCACTGCAATAATTTCCCTCTTTAGGTTTTACATTTGGGAGGGAATTTCAGGATCATAAACAAGTGACCCAGATACTCAAAGAAAATATACATAATTACACCTCCATTGTTGAAATCACTAATATGATTTAAGGCAGCTCCCATAGGCACCAGCGTTCAGTCTCATGCTTTCCATTAGCCCCACTCTTTGCCTGTCGGCTTGCAAGCCAATAAGGCCACAGTGGTGTATAAAGTTTCTCTCATGACTGGAATTTCTACGATTTCTGCTTCAGGTCTCTGACTCTAGCTGGAGAAAGTTTGGTTTTTGAGGGCTCAAGAGAGTACATTGGATTTACCCACTTAAACTAGGATAATCTCCTCATTTTCAGATTGGTCTTCTTAATTACATCTTCAATGTCCCTTTTGCTGTATAACATATTCACAGGTTCTGGAAATCAGAGTGTGAATGTCTTTGTGTCTTTGGGGGGTTTATTCAGCCTATCTCAGTAAACATGTTTCAGAGAGGCTTTAAATCCTCCACAGTATCAGAACAACAACACTTTCCTGTTATATCAATATATCAGGCATGGTTCAAATCTAACCTTACCATTTGCCAGCTGGGTGAATAAGGAGTCACTGGCTTGTCTCTGAACCTTGAATGCAACTTTCTGATATAACAAGTAACTGGCCAGAACAGCCTAGAGTTTATTCCTGTCCGTCCTAGAACAGGATGTCCTACCAGTGACTTGCGTTTCTTCAGAGTATAAAACACAGGAAGAGCTGCTTTTTGAGGTCCTCACTGCAGTGCAAGGGGGTAGTGCGGTGCAAGACTGCATGTGCCCTGGGCAGCTGTCCTGAGCCTTGGGGGACTGGCTTGCCCATGAATCCCAGCCTCCTATTGTTCCTTGTTACTATCTGTAAGTAATAAATCTGCTTCATGGAACTTGCTGTGTGTCAGTGTTCTGCCTCACTGGACTCGTGTAAGTGATAGAAATGGGCACAGCTCAAGATGCAGAGGGCAAAGGTGTTTAGAGTCCTCCCCTGGGACTGGTAACGGGTACAGTGAACCCACTTTGCACCATCTCTCCACCTTTTTGGTTTAGAAGTAATAAACCCTTGTTAAATTCACAAATTTGCAAAGTAAATAGTATTTCTGCTCTGCCCATTTTTGAGGGTCATCCTGCTAATGAAGAGTAGAGCAAAGGTTACTGGCTGTAAAATCTGTGCTATTAAACCATGAAGTATTTCACTGCCTCGAATGGAGAGCAGCTGAGTCGTTTGACTGATGATACAACTTTTCTGATTTCTGCAAATGGATCTCATATGATTCTCAGACATAGGGAAAAAGGTAATATTTCTCAGCTTCACACTGTCTCGAAATTGACCAATAACTTTGTCTGTGACCACTGTCTTCCCCTGTCTTCTGGGACACCACACTCCCTACATCAATGATTCTATAATAAGTACCTCATTCCTCTTCCTTACTCCTGGTTTTACAACCACATGGCTAATTTTATATTATATATTGGTTCATTAATTTATTCATGCAACACATATTATTCAGTGTCTACTGTGCAGCCATGTCTTGCTCTAAACGCTGGTGCCCTCTCCATCCATTCTGTGCACCCATCTGCCCTTTTTTGTGCTCAAGGTGGCTGCCCGACGTGCACTGAATCCCCCACGTCCCCATTCAGCTGACGTTCTACTGGGATTTAGCTTAGGGCAGTCACCAGCAAGACACTGAAGGATGTGGAAAGTGAGCTTATGGTATTTCTTTCCTGCCTCTTCCCACTTTGGTACCTTTTTTAGCCCCACTGGTCTATATTAAAGCTCCAGTGAATAGCCCTGTTGCACTGCTTCAGCTCTTATGAGACTATGGCTACGAATCAGGAAGTGTGCCTGCTTCTAGTCATGGGAGGAGACATTTTCTCATCCCCTAGCATTGCTCACTTCAAACACAAGGCTGAAGAATGGCAATGGCCCATGTGGAAAGTAGTCAGAGATTTGAGCTCCTGCCATATCCACCAAGACACGAAGACGCATGAAAGACCAGATGGAGGGACGAATGTGGCTCACAGCAGTGACCCCAGGACAGTCCTCTCTGTTCTCCATTTTTCTTCCCTTTGTATGATAACATTGGTGCAGCTTAGCAAATCCTCACTTTGATTCGGTGGCATTCCAGGTGGGAATGGAGATGTCAGTTTTCTCTTGATGTCAGAGGAACGAATTGAAATTTCCTCTCTCTCCTTTCCTATGAGGGGCTTAAGTGTGAGGGTGGTTTCTCTTCAAATTTCACTCTCTGTAAGACAACCCCTTAATCCTTTTCTTGTAGTTTTCTCTATAGTATAGGAGGGTGTATTAGTCCTTTTTCACACTGCTATAAAGAGATACCTGAAACTGGGTAACTTATAAAGAAAAGAGGTTTAACTGGCTCACAGTTCCACAAGCTGTGCAGAAAGCATGACTGGGAGGCCTCAGGAAACTTTGAATCATGGTGGAAGGCGAAGGGGAAGCAAGCATGTTTTATGTGACTGCAGCAGGAGGAAGAGAGAGAAGGGGGAGGTACTATACACTTTCAAACAACCAGATCTTGTGAGAGCTCACTCAGTATCAGGAGAACAACAAGGGGGAAATCTGTCCCCATGATCTAATCACCTCCCACCAGGTCCCCCCTTCAACACTAAGGATTACAATTTGACATGAGATTTGGATGGGGACACAGATCCAAATCATATCAGAAGGGGAAAGTGTGTAAGACCTGTTGGTTAATGCTAAGAGTCTCCCTCTAAACAAGTTCAGCATCTAGTAGTTTGGTGATTTAGTTAATTCAGTATATGAACTATTTAATTATAGACATATGCCTTATAATGACATTTCATTGGATGATGAACCACACATAGGATGGTGGTACTGAACGTTTTCTATGTTTGGATACATCCACACTTACCATTGCATTCCAGTTGGCTACAGTATTCAGTACACCAACCTGCCATACAGGTCTGTAGCCTAGGAGCAATAGGTTGTACCATATAACCTAGGTGTGTAGTAGTAGGCTGTACCATCCTAGGTTCTTGTAAGTACACTCTGATTTTCACACAATGAGGAAATGGTCTAAGTATGCATTTCTCAGAACCTATCTTCTTCCTTAAACAATGTGTGACTATGCTTTCTCCTCTCCTCAGGTTATATTGATCAATTCCTGGAAAAATAGTGTAGACAACACTCAGAAACTTACTCAACATTTCCACAAGCTACTCGTTCATGGAAGTTGCATAACAGCTTAGGGTACCTATTCTGGTACCTTGTCTTTTGGTAAATTCCTGTAGCGTTAAGTTCTTCTACACTACTTCCAAAACCCATGTGGTCCAGAACCATGATCTGACTGTTCTGTTACTGTACCTTGAGCATCTAGCACATTAGTTGGCACATAGTAAATATTCATATATATTATCTATCATATGTTTGTTAAATATTAAAGACCCTGTATTAGTCCATTCTCGTGCCACTAATAAAGACATACCTGAAACTGGCTAATTATAATTATAGAGGAAAGAGGCTTAATGAACTCAGTTCAGCAGAGCTGACAGGCCTGAGGAAACTTACAATCATGGCAGAAGGGGAAGCAAACACATCCTTCTTCTCAGGGCAGCAGCAAGAAGGAGTGCTGAGCAACAAGGGGGAAAGTCCCTTATAAAACCATCATATCTCGTGAGAACTCACTCACTATCAGGAGAACAGCATGAGGGTTCATCGTTCCCATGATTCAGTTATCTTCCACTGGGTCCCTTCCATGACACTTGGGGATTATGGGAATTACAATTCAAGATGAGATTTGGTCGGGGACACAGCCAAACCATAGCAGACATAAATTTCATTGTTTATTTGAAAAATGTCTCTCCCAGACTATCTTTGCAGACTAGCTTACATCATATAAAAATATTCTTAGTCCTATAAGATGTATCAATTAATTCTTCATGGCAGGCATTTAAACATAAAGAATTGGAATTTCATTTATCTTAAGGTGATCAGATAAGGGAATGGCATTAATTATCTGTACCTGTTTCTCCTTCACCCATTATTTCATAAAAATATATTTTATAGACTAGCCATCTATCCTTTCCTTTCAGGATGGATTTGACTCCTGTGGATGCTGTAATAGTTATGCTTTACTATGTCATAGACATAAATTGTTTTTATTTTTCCCCCAAGAAGGTCCAAAGGTATGATCTCAATTTAAATAAATAGATTTGTTGTTCAATACAGTCTATGGCAAGAGTTAAGCCCTTTTACAGAACGTGGCCATGCACCACTTCTATAAATTCACCAGCACTCCTCTAGCAAAATACGAAGAATTCTGTTAACTGATCCTTTTCCCTGCAGCTCCTTACATCACAAGAGGCTTATCTCTAACTGGCTGTTTTTCCCTAAACCCAGTTCTAGGCTTGAAGATGAAAATTACTTTTTGTTCAAACATTTTATCTTACTTAGGGAGACAGGTATAATAAATCAAAAGTTCTTCTCACTAAGTTATGATAATCAGTGTAAAATTACCTAGGCTTCATAAAGTGCTTTATCCTCAAACTCACTCCCTATCTAAACTATAAATATGACAAATATTTTCTGTTTTGCTTTTCAAATCACATAACTTAAAATATTATATGTATAACATTTTTTCATAGGAGACTGACATTTTCTTTAACTATTCGAATCTGTCTGTTGAGTTCATCACAACAAAAACCTCTTCAAAATATCAAAACGAATTAGCACTGAGAAATTGTCTGGATGCCAGATAAAGGGAAAATAATATTTAATGAATACTTTATTTGATTATATACTTTCTCATCTAAATTTCAAAAAAGTTCATGAGGAAGGTATAATTATTGTTATTATTATTATCAGTGGTAGTACTATTAATACTAAATGAAATGGTAAAATTGAAAAACAGAGTGACTAAGCCACTCATTTAAGATTCTACATCTGTTGAGTGATGGGACCAAAATTCCATAATTCTGTTATACCCCAAAGTCCATGCTTTTGATTTACACAAACCTGAGACCTTAAAAGTCCATTTGCTACTGCTTTTTATAACCTTTTTAATTCACATATAACCACTTAATTAATTTTAGCATTATCTTTATTATGTTGAAAAATTCCCATTTCATTTTATTAGTTTCTTTTTAATAAGCTCTTTCTTAATTGATCATGGTGTACTTATTTAAGGGAGGAAAATTGGCTTCCTCACAGGTGGATACTTTAAAATGAATATAATAAAGGTATCTTATACCAATATTATCAGAGAATTTTGACAACATTTTATTGAAGCTGGTAATTTAGATTACAGCTCACGTTTTAAAAAGCATTGAAGGCAATATAATTAGAGTCAAAATTAAATATAAATAGATAGTAGCCCTCAATCAGAATCTTATGTATCTTAAACAATTAAAGACATTTAATTCTCCCTGATTATGCTAGACTCCGTGTTCCATAAAATTAATATTTTGAATAAGAGAAAACAATTCAGAAGAGTGTCCTGAAATAGTTTGCCTATCTTTCTAAAATAGTTTTTAGAAAGTTGTTTTTTTTTTTTAGTTTTTAGCAAGTTTTGTTTGTTTTTTTTTTTTTTTCTGTGACTCCAGAGTTGTTTCAAAATAAATTGATCAACTTTCAGGGACACTTTCATGCCTGTAGTATGTTTCACTTTATACTACTTTACCACCAAATTTGACCAGCACTGGGTTTTCACTGAAACCCTCTGTTCATGCATTCAAACTCTATTCCATGTACCCTGCCCCTGCTTCGTCTGAGAGTACTTTCAGTGACATGTTTTCCCTCAAAGTACTTTTTCTCAGGAATTCTTTATGCTAATGTCCCAATATTTCATATTATCGTTCCGCCTCTCCAGTCTGTCTCTGCACCTGGCTTATTCGTTACTGAGCCCTTTATCTTCACACAGCTGTGCTCCTTTCCATAAATTATTCCATTACAATGAGACACTCTGTACCACAGTCTAGATGAGTTAGATCTAGACCAACTGGACAGAATACATAGAAAAATGTTGTAGCTAGAACTATGAAATGACACAGGGGACAATACAACACAGTAAGAAAGAATTTTAATTCTGGGCTCAGAATACTTTAATTTATACCCTGGCAATGCTACATAATTAAAACTCTCTTGGGAAAGTTACTTAATATTCTTTTGTGTCAGTTTCTAGAAAATATGAATAATAATGCACATCTCAAATATTGTGAAGATTAAATGAGATAATATATGTAGACTGCTTAGCTCATGGCCAGCTATAATTTTATGTTCAATACTTGTTAAAATTTTAAGTCTCATTCATTGAAACCATGCAGATTCAATGTGTGTTACTTTCAACAACTAAAATTCTTTTTCTAGAGAAAGGCAGAAAGAAGGAAAAATTTTGGAATTTATGCTCAATGCAATGGGAATATATTGAATAGCACTGAAAAATTGTTGTGATGTGATCAGATTTACATTTTCATCATAGTATATTAGGTACGAACCTGTGTGCCTCTTCAGAGTCCTTCAATTACATCTCTCTCTCTCTCCCTCTTTGCTACTATGCATTTTTCTGCCATTTTATTACCATCCCTTCACTTCTGAACTTAGATGAAACAGTAAACCATGAGAATTTCAGAGCACAATGACACAACCTGAAAGTAGAGGGATGTCTTTTCTTCACAGTGGTAACTTTCTTAGTATAACTTTGACTAATGAAAAACAGAAAATGGAAAAGATTCACACCGATGAAGAAAATGTCAACGTGTTCATAGTCAACTTTTTTAGAAGGTTGACAACAAACCTCGATATGAGAAATCAGATTTGAGATTTCAGGCCATTTCAAGTCATTCATATGTTATGAAAAAAATGAGAAGAAATTAAATTTGGGAAAGTTATACTAAGAATCTCTATTCAAATCCCACTCTCAAATCTTTCTTTTTCTAGCTTAGTCTTCATCAAGAAATAACATCAAGATTACCTAGTTTTATGCCAGAAACCTGAGAACCCATCCTGATTTCTCTTCATCCTGCATTTTTCACATTCAATCCATCAGTGAACAGCACTAACTCAGCCTTCAAAGTACTTGTTAGAACCATCCACTTTTTCTGACCTCCACTGCCAATGGATTAGTCTCAGCTATCACTAGTGTTCAATTGGACAATTTTAAAAGCTTTTAATCAGTCTTCCTACTAGATGCTTCCCTGCTTCTCTGCATCCCTCCGTAGTATGAAGAGTATCATTTAGAAATGTAAATCTGATCACATCACAACAATTTTTCAGTGTTATTCAATATATTCCCATTGCATTAAGCATAAATTCTAAAATTTTCATCATAGTATATTAGGTACAAACCTGTGTGCCTCTTCAGAGTCCTTCAATTACATCTCTCTCTCTCTCTGCTATTATGCATTTTTCTGCCATTTTATTACCATCCTTTCACTTATGAACTTAGATGAAACAGTAAACCATGAGAATTTCAGAACACAATGACACAACCTGAAAGTAGATGGATGTCCTTTCTTCACAGTGGTAACTTTGACTAATGAAAAACAGAAAATGGAAAGGATTCATACGGATGACTCCCTCCACCCCACTGTTTTCTTTCTCCAAAACCATGCCATGTTTTGTTTCTTTCTTAAAACTCTCCTGATCCCGGCACTTTGGGAGGCTGAGGCGGGTGGATCATGAGGTCGGGAGATCAAGACCATCCTGGCTAACACGGTGAAACCCCGTCTCTACTAAAAAAAATACAAAATAAATAAATAAATAAATAAATAAATAAATAAATAAATAACATTAGCCGGGCGTGGTGGCAGGCACCTGTAGTCCCAGCTACTCTGGAGGCTGAGGCAGGAGAATGGTGCGAACCCAGAAGGTGGAGTTTGCAGTGAACTGAGATCGCACCACTGCACTCCAGCTTGGGCAACAGAACGAGACTCTCTCAAAAAAAAAAAAAAAAAAAAGCACTCCTGAAAGAGTTTGTTTCTGAGAAAAACATACTGTGCTCCTCTGAGCTCTCTGAGAAACAGCGGCTAACACTATAAATTATTGCATTTAATTTTCCCCGTTTGTTCACTTCTGTTTATTCTTCAGCCTTACAACTCAGAGGGCTTGCAACCTACAAATAAAATGTCAGCATTTTGATCCATATGTCAGATTCTACCATTTATGTACATGGATAATTTGTACATTCTACAAATGCCTGAAAGTTGTGTTTCCTGGTGAGCTCTGCCACACCGTCTTCAGACTTTCTGCACCTTGAAAATTGGGCTGCAGACATTCTGTTGATCTTTTTTGTACTTGACTACACTAAGTTCTTCCTTGCCCCAGTCCTAGAGCAAAAGTTACCCTTTTTGCTCAGGTGCCCTTTCTTCACATGCCTTGCTCCTTATCTTCCTATGGGCTTAAATGTCACTTTGTTGAAGAAACTTTGACTTACTATGTAATTAGATTGTTGACGCTGTTATTGTTTTCTACAGCATCCTGTATATTTCTTTAATTAGATTTTTGACTCTGTAGAGCAAATCTACAGCATCTTGTGTATTTCTTTATGCATCTTTTCACATTTTAATTATAAATTTATTTCCTTGTAAAGCATTTTTAATCCTTACCAAACTGTAAGATCTATGAGACAAGCAGAAACTATGTTTATTTTATATACAGAGAGCCTGGCCCAGACTGTGGCATTCATTAGGCATAACTACTTTTTTAAATTAAGTAGGCTCTGATTTACTGTGTACACAGAGGAGAAATATATTATTCCATGTTCTTAGGCAAATCGTGAATAATGCTGACCAGAAATTTTAAGAATCCACCAGCTTCATAGTATATTAGAAAAAAGTAACATTTAAAAAATAACAACAAAGAAATGTGGTTAAGTGCTCTTTATTATAACAAAGTTTAAGACATTTTATGGATACTCATAACTGGACTTGCATTTACATCTAATCAAAATCCAATATTATTGACTACTTACAATTATCAAACTTTTAGATAATTATTTATGCAAGATTTAATGTGATCCTTACTCCCTTAAATCCCATCTACTCAATAATATTTTTTCTGTATCTTATCATTTGCACAACTGAAAAGTTAAATGTGGTGAATAATGAGATAAGGTAATGGATCTAATCTACATAGCAATAAGTAAACTTGATAAATTTCAAATTGAAGAGACAAAGAAATACTTCTAACGGTTTATTAATAAAAATTACTTGCAAGATAAATGAAACAGTCTAGCCTCAGATTTAACTGTGATATGAAATTTGAGCAGATAATGAAGTAGTCTCTGTTAAATACAGAAGAGAAAATACTGTAATTCAGAAAAAGAAAAACAAAAACAAAAGCCATCAGCTGTCATTCAATCATAACATTGCAATAACTAAGGTGTAGAAAACATACCATCAAGACAATCTTCCTGAAAAAATACATGTGTGTGGTGTGTGTGTGTGTGTGTGTGTATAAAATCCTATATATGTTTGTGTATATATATATATAAATATTCAAACATGTTCTCAAAAATAAAAATTTTTTGAGTAATGGGAAGTCATGGAATTTAAAATAGAGATTACTTAATAACATTTCTCTGTTGTGTTTTTCAAAGTTATTTTGATTACCTAGGTGTCAAAACCTCAACTCAAGCTAACTAAAGCGAAACACAAAAACAAAAACCAGCAGAGGGGACTGACAGATTTAACAGTGATGTTTAGAAAAGTCTAGGTAAGACCTAGCTTCAGGTGTACCCGAAATTCAGGCACCTTCAATTTCAAATAGGTTTCTGGGATATTCCTTTCTGACTCCCAGCATTTTGCCTTTATGTGTTGATTACTTTC
The DNA here is from genome assembly GCF_028878055.3 of Symphalangus syndactylus. Taxonomy (NCBI): domain Eukaryota; kingdom Metazoa; phylum Chordata; class Mammalia; order Primates; family Hylobatidae; genus Symphalangus; species Symphalangus syndactylus. The sequence goes on along the minus strand of NC_072426.2, from coordinate 151,832,113 downwards.
AGTCACACTCTCTCCTTATAGTGGCAAAACATTTTCCAGAAAACTTAGGCTTAAAACTTGTCAACACCAGTGAAGGCATCAAAATGCACTATTGACTCTATTAACAATTAGTTAATTAGCTAATTATCTAAATAATAAATAGATACATATACCCAACCCAATAATTTGCTCATGCAGACCGTAGAAGCCACTGTGCCTAGGTATTTAATGATAAAGATAATTTCCTATGTTCTAACCAGCCCAATCTGTTTATCTAGTCAGTAGCTATTTGTCTACACAAGTCTTATTAAGACTTCAAGAAATATATTCAAGGAAATTTTACCCTTGGATAAAATAGAGATGATATATATAATACAATAAAACAAGAGGTTTTGCTAATCAAGTTTGTGTTCTGAAAATTAAATAAACTTTAAGCAATTGTTCTCAATCAAGATTTCTCAGAACATTTACTAGGCAAATCTGAATTGTGAATTTCCAAGAAAGAGTAATATGCAAAATTACTCACATTTTTGACCCCAGGGCTTGCTTTTCCTGAAATACGTATTAGTATCACTCTGTACAGGAGTGTCCTATGGAATACAGCCAGGGCCGTTTTGCTCTGGAACCATTATTTCCAAACATTTTTCTTGTATTTTTGCAACCTTATTATAGGATCTGAACAGGAATGGGAGAGAGAAAAATAGAAAGGGTGCTTCTTAGGTGTCCCCAAATCTGTGGCTCCCTCGTGTTTAGGATAGAAGGTATAGAAATAGATTTTGTAAAAGTCTCACAATGAAAGGATTGATCATACTTAATTTGTTGTGAAACCCAGAGCTACAAAGTAATGCAATTTTAGACATGATTTTTATTTATGCAAAGTAGACAGACTGATTTCATCTGAAATCAGTTTTAAATATTTCTGCAACTTAGTACATTGGCATGTATTAAAATATACAATATTGATCTTTACAACATATCTGAGACACAAACCAATGAAAAATAAATATTTAATAAATGTTTTCAAAACTTACATTTTATCAATGTAAATGAGAAGTGTAACAGGAATAACTGATGTGAGTGAAATACACTGTGAACTCCTTACTGATCTCCATCTTCACAATAAAATAACCCTGTGATCTCATTCTGAGAGTAACCGTATGGAACTGACAAATCAGCTGACTCTTAACATATTTTGAAATTTCCAGGAAGCTTAGTTAATCAGTGGCATGATTTTCAAATTGCTCTTATAAGCTGGCTGGTCAAACCCCATGAGGTTAGAAAGACATTTTGGCAACAGTGTACTTTTAGGTAAATGAAATTGTTACACTACTTAAATCTCTAAACAGAATATGAAATGTTAAAATGAATTAAATATTGCCCCATCACTCAAATGTCCTAATTATTTACACTAAATTCTTGGTTTGGTTTGTCTTAATACCAATATCTCTAGAAATATGTCAGAATTTTCTCTCTATTCAGGAGGAATTTGTCTTAAAATCTTGTTCCTCAATGTTCCATTCAAATGTCTCTTCTTTTAATATTCTAGTCCTGCAGGTATAGACATTTGTTTCTTCTGTTGCCCATAGAACCTGCCTTTATGTCAAACTGCTATCTTTTTACATGACTATGCATTGATCAATTAGGCTAATATTTAAAGGTATTAGGTAATGCATATATTACAGTACTTTTGAATAAATCTTACCAATTGATTAACACCAACATTTACCTTCATAGCCAATGAACTTGCCTGAGCTAACCATATAATACTATGGAATCTTATAAACTTAGCTTTAGTACAGTAGGTCAGAGACTGAGGAAGAGGATTTTAATGCTACCAGTTTTACCTCTGCTTGTCATATGGTCAGGCTTGCCCAATAACATGAAATAAATTTATACCTTAAAAATGTAGCTAATTAGGTATGTTTAGTTGATCAGGTATATTTTGACTGGAATGTTGATAATAAATACATATGTATGTGATGTAAATGCTTAGCTATGTAAACACTTAGCACTGGAAGGGCATAGAGTTTGGAGCCAAATTGCCTTGTTTGGAATTGTTCCATGCCTCAGTTACCTCAAAGTAATCAGTTTCTTATTCATAGGACTGTTATACCGAATGAATATTATTTTAAATACTCAGAAAAATGTATTCTAAAGTTTCTTTTGCCTTATAGAGAAGACGCTAACAGCTTCAATTCCTAGATTCCAAAGGCACTTTCAAAATTAGAAAGTAAGAAAGCAGTCATGACTGTTTTTTTCAGACATATTTGCAGGATGATGGCTAGATGTGAGGTAAGAGGTATTTTCCAAGAGAACCTTTGCGAACCATCCGCTTTTTCTTGCAAACTGAGGTATTTGGAGGAAGATGCCTTTACTGAGATTCAATGCCTTTGGTGTAAGACGGTGAGGATTGCTTGCCCTAGAGATCCCTGTAGACAGCTCCCTGAACTTCACTGCCCTAGACTTGCAATGGTGATGTGAGCCTCTTATTCTCTATATTAAATGTGTGACATTGGGAATACATAACTGATGCCCCATGTTAAGTTAATAATTTATAAAACGTTTTCCATTGCTTCAGTCTAGTGATGCAGTGTTTCCTGCATGAGATTTAACATTCATTCTTTCATTCAATTTTAATTTTTTTCTACAATACCTGAGAGCATGTAATGCTTTAAAATGCTTCAAAGTGCATTTTAAAATCTTTTTTTGTTCTGTGTAGTCTTAGCCTTGAAATATACTTTGAATCTCGTTGTTTCCTTCCTTCCCAACTGGACACACTCCTTGATCTGTGCTAGTTTATCTAATTATGTTCTTGCTTAAAACTTCTGGGGCTAAACTTAAAATGACACAGGTGCAGGGACTCAACTGTGGAATTCTCCCCATCTAAAGATTACCCCAAAGTAGCTAACTACAACCTGGCCATTGTTGAAATGGCTTTAGCCCATGTTCGAGGTAGATAATAGCGCAAGATAGCCATTGGAACAAGACATATAGGCCTTCTACCCTGCCTCACTCCCACATGTTTCTCATACCAAGTTTCCCTTCTTAAAACTCTTACCCAGCCTCAAATAAGAAATTGGAGGCATGAGCCTTTGGGAGGCATGAGCGGGACCATTTCCCAGTTGCTAGAATTTGATTAATAAAACTGCTTTCCTTTCACCTCATCTCAATTCTTGTGTTTGGCTTCTGTGTGAAAAGCAGTCAGACTTGTGTTTAGTTACAACAACAAATATGCATTGAGTCAAGAAAAGATCTAAGTTATAAGGAATCAGAATGAAGATGGCATCAATATTTCACTGATAATTCCTATCTCTGAGAGCACAGAGTAGGCTTTTGACTGAAATATAAAAGATATTCTGCAAACTCAACTAACAATCTCACTTCAGGCAGGCCATGAGAAAGTTGATGAATCCTTTACAAGGTGATAAAATATCACACACCAATTGTGCAATTTCATTCCAGAGGGGTTAATTCATGGAAAGAGAAAATAATAAAGAATACCAATATGTGAATATAATTTAAAAGATGAGAAAATGGTTATCATTATGTTCAGGCAATATAATGAATGCCTGAAAAAATTCAGGAGTCAACCAGAAGCTAACTAAACTAACTGGATCAACTAACTCAGCAAGGTGCTTATTATAAAATAAATAGTAAATAATTAATACCTTAAATAATTATAACAAGTTAGAAATTATAATTGAGTGAAAATCTCATTCATGTGTAATGCATTTTTAGTGAGACTTGGTCTCCAACTTTACTGCAGAAGCTAAGTATATATATACATACACACACACACACACACACACAAAGTAATATACTATTCTGCATCCAGTATCCATTTAGCCAGTGAAAAGTTATATGACATAATTTCATAATTTGAGTGAATTGGACTCTTTTTTTCTGGGATTTTATTATCAACACAAAAAGTTTAGAAATTACAATGAAACGTTGAAAAATCTAGAAGTGGCTATGTTTATATTGTTGTTGTTATTGTTGTAGTCGTTTTGAGACAGAGTCCTACTCTGTTGCACAGGCTGGAGTGCAATGGCGTAAAGACAGCTCATTGCAGCCTTGACTTCCTATGCTCAAGCTACCCCCCCATCTCAGCTTCCTGCATAGCTGAGACTACAGGCATGCACCACTATGCCCAGCTAACTTTTTTTTTTCTTTGTAGAGACAGAGTCTCACTATGTTGCCCAGGCTGGTCTTGAACTCCTGGGCTCAAGCAATCCTCTCGCCTAGGCCTCTCAAAGTGCTAGGATTACAGGCATGAGCCACCGCAGTCAGCCCAGCTGTATTATTTTTATCAGAGGCGGTATCCTGACCAAGTTCTTTTTATTGCAGGATATTATTTCCAAGCTTTCTTTGGTTCAAGTCAGCTTTCCAAAGCTAGTATTTCAGGTTTATTGTCAATCTTTGGGCTATAAAATATCTTTCTGAAAAATTCCCTTTTTAACTATGTTAGAGTTGGTTTCAACTGAACATAGGTAAGGGTCCTGGCTGACAACCAACACAAATACATACTAAAGGTAAACGTGTGTGTGTGTGTGTGTGTGTGTGTGTGTGTGTGTGGTGTGGTGTGGTACGTCTATTCCAAATAAAGATGGACCCATCAATTTTCATTCTACAGAGTTTGCTTTAACCAGAGTATGTTTGCATAGAAAATACATCTTCCTGAGGTAGTTGGCAGCGTAATGGCAGCATAGAGGCAAGCTGGATTCTCTCTCTGCTGACTCACACAAGAAACAAAAAGAAATATACAGCATGGAGATCTTCACCAGCAACAGTCCAGAGCTTAAGTATGAAGACGAAACAATTCCTGGGGCCACAAAGATGTGGAAGCAGATGGTAGGGGAACCAGACTTCCACTTCTTAATGCCTCTCCCCCTACATTCTGCCCAAGCAGCAACCATGTGTTTCTCTACCTTCTTGGGTTCCCTATCAGAAGAAACCTGTCCTTGCCTTGCCTTAACTCAAAGGTAGAATCAAGACTGCCTGCAGGGAGAAATATTCCTGAGGACAGGAAGAGACAAATGGAGAAAGTGGAACTACCATACTCAGCCTGGAAACTCTACTCGGTAACTCAGCCAAAGGAGACATCAAATCAGAGTGGCAGCAAGAGGTATGTTCACCATGTCCCCTGGGCACAAACTCTTATCGAGCCTTCCTACACTGGGAGATAATCTTTTTAGGACTGAAACCGTTCTTGCAAAAATTATTAAAGTGAGAGAGTTATGGCAGGGAAAGAGACATGATTTAACTAGCCTCATCTTGCCTGTAACTTCCAAACTGCCCTTGGTCATTCCTGGTCATGGGTCAAGCCAATTTTGGGAGAAATTTAGTAAATAGTTCAAAATGATAAACTATATAAAAGTATAATGATAAACTATCTGCCCTTCCGAAAAACTAACCTGCCTTTGTAAAACTAATGAAAGGCCACCAGGTTAGGAGGATGAAAGTGGCCTGAATTCTGCTAAGATGTAGGTATAGTTAAATAATTGCCAGCCATTATTTTAGAGGTCACAAGATTTGCAATTACCCAACAATTATAGAAACTATGATTGACTTTTTGAAATGCCCTTTCAGGCATTTGCATTTCTAATGACCTGATGATGACTGGGTGGTCCCACCAAGACCCATGACTCTTAGCTCAATTGGTCCAGTGGTCCCAACCCAGAAGCAGACTCAGCAAACTAGGACCATTTATTAAACACCTATGATTGCATTCCTTACCAAGCAGCAGCACCGGTTCCCTTAGCTCTTAGTCCCCCAGACTATCCTTGAAAGATCCTAGCCTCTGAATATTTGGGAAGGCTTATTTGAGTAACAATAAAACTCCAGTCTCCTGTTTAGCCAGCTCTATGTATATTAAACTATTTCTCTATTGCAATATCCCTGTCTTGATAAATCAGCATTGTCTGGGCAGCAGGCAAAATGAAGCAATTAGGTGATTACAGAGCCACGGTCATTTGGAACAGGGGCACTCTGACCATTTACTAGAGCTGAAGTGAACCTGTTACAGTAGGTACCTAGTTAAGCAGGAACAGTGGTAGGGAAGGCTCCCTGCCCCTCTCCAGGAATGTCAGGCAACCATCAGGTGCTGGTCAGGGAGTTGCTAGCTGTTTCTGTAAAGCACTAACTTGTCACAGCACCAGGTAAAGGCAGTCTCCCAATCGGTAGAAAAAACCTGAAACTGGTGATGCACAGCTTCCCAATAATATCTCAGGAGTTGGGCAAGTGGTCTCAAGTATGTGCCTTAAGAGGTGAAGTGGTGGAGTTTAATTGATATATGACCTTCCAGCGACAGGTAACTGGTAAGGGAATAATACCTCAAGTAAGCACGTGTACAACTCCAGTATACACACTCCGCATGCTCCCCTCCCAAGTGCTAGCAGGCCACTGCACGTGTGGACTGCCCACCCCAAAGAAAGAATCAGGGAGAAGGGACCCAAGACCCTGGAAGTATGCCAACATATAAAATCCCAAGTCCAAGGTCAAACAGGGTATTTGATCTCTCAAGTCACCAGCTTGGCCCTCCTCTAACTGTACTTTCCTTCCTTTCACTCCTGCTCTAAAACTTGCATCAGTCTGTTCTTCTGCCTTATGCCCCTCAGTTGAATTATTTCTTCTGAGGAGGCAAGAATTGAGATTGCTGCAGACCCATATGAATTTGCTGCCAGTAATAAGCCTAGGATTAAGGTGCCACCTAGAGCCAAAAAGCAAGCAGTGACCTAGCACTGAAAATTCCCTAAACAAATATATTCAACAACAACCACAACAAGCTGGACAGAGAAAACCAATAAATAACTAATTTTTCAATGCAAAGACATAGACATATACCCACAGTAACCAAAAGAAAAAAAAGAGAACCATAACTTCTCCAAAGAATACAGCAAAAATTCAGTGACTGACTCTAATGAGATGGTGATTTGTGAGCTCTGACCAACAATGCAAAATAGCAGTACTAAGGAAACTCAGTGACTTCTAAGATAACACAGAAAAGCAATTCAGAAATATATCAGAGAAATTCAACAAAAAGATTGAAATAGTAAAAAGCAGTCAAACAGAAATCAGGGAACTGAGAAATATATTTGCTGAACTGAAAAACTCTTTAGATGCTCTTAAGAGCAGAATGACTCAAGCAGAGGAAAGAATCAGTGGCTTGAAGACCAGATGCTTGAAAATACACAGTCAGAGGAGAAAAAAAAAGAACAGAAAAGAATGAAGACACCCATGGGATATGGAAAATTATTTCAAGAGACCAAATCTAAGAATTATGGGTGTTCAAGAGGGAGTTGAGCAATAACAAAGAGTAGAAAGCCCATTCAAGGAAATCATAACAGAAGACTTCCCAAAACTTGAGAAAGACATAAATATTCTGATACTGGAAGGTTTTGGAATACCAAGCAGACTCAAGCCAAATATGACTACCCCCCTGGCACTTAATTATCAAACTCTCAAAGGCCAAGGACAAAGAGAAGATCCTAAAAGCAGCAAAGCAGTGAAAGATAGGAAAAAATAACATATAAAGGAACTCATTCATTGGACAACAGACTTTGCAATGGAAATTATACATATCAGGAGGGAGTGGAGTAAAATTTTCAAAGTGCTCAAAGAAAAATACTGCAACCCAAGAATATTGTTTCCAACAAAATTGTCATTCAAATTTGAAGGAGAAATAAAATCTTTCCCAGACAAGTTTAATCTTAGAGAATTCACCACCATTAGATCCATCTCTTAAGAAATATTAAAGAGTTATCCAGTCTGAAGGAAAAAAATACTAATGTGCAAAAGAAAACTTTTTGAGGTTTAAAACCCATTAGTAAAATTAAGTACATAGAAAAACCCAGAATACTCTATTACTATATTTGTGGTATATAAACCCACCCATAACTCTAGCATGGAGTTATGATAGACAAATCTATCAAATACATCTTTCTTGTCTTCCCATAACAGTACCCTCTTTCTCTTGATGAATTATGTTTTAATATACTGCTATATGATTTTCCAATTCTTTATTATTTTTGCATTACTTTATGACTAATGTTTGACTACAGTTATTTTTAAAGAAATTATTTTAAAAAGCAAAAGAAGTGATAATTTCATTTTTGTATTGTACAAAATATATTTGGTAATTTTTTGAAATTAACACAATATTTGAATTACAATTATTAGAATATCATTAGGTGAAAAGAGCGTGAAGTTTACTCAAATCTTGAAAAAAATTTCAAGATATATCTTCTTCTAAACTGATATTTTACTTATTTATGAATTATACAGTTCTTATACTTTATGTATTTCTTACAAGTTTTATGTAATTCTTTTTTATGTATTTCTCATATACTTTTTTTTTAAGAATCCAAGGCAATTTTCCAGGAATATTCAATTAAGTGAAAGAAGCAAATTGCAGAAATGATATAGAATATAGTTACTTTTTCTCTTATTACAATCACACACACACACATTTGGAGGATCATCTTGAAAAATAAATTCAAGCATTTAGCATTATTTTAGAACAGAAAGTTTTTTTATTTTATAAAATTACTGGTATAGTGTTGAGATATGAAAATAAGTTAAGTTATGCATGAAAAAATGGGAGTACTATTGTGTGTGTTTATTATAACTGTAATCCCAAAAACGTTCAGTTTAAAAGTACATCATTACCTTCCAATTAGTACCTGTGTCAGTACCTGATACAGTACTGTGTCAGTACCTGATTCAGTACCTGTATCAGGTAGAGGGATTATGCAACTTATTCCTTGCCAGAGAATTTTAATTAGTCATTATATTTGTTATGTAAATATATTACTAAAAGAATTCCTGTCATATGTTGGGCCAATTTTGGAATAAAATGTTTTTATATAAAATAATTTTTACATGATCAATATGTCATTGATGCTTTTTGAGGAGCCATTTCCTTCCTTCAAGTGAGCATGTTATTTCTCAGGAAGCATTTACTAACTATCACTTTTAAAGCATTTGGGTTAACCCATAAAACTATACAACATGCTAATACAAACATATTGAACAGCAATTAATTCAAAACTTAGTAGCATTGTAATTTGTAGAATTATGTCTAGTGACATCACTCAAATGTTTATGCAAGCATGGATGGCAAAACTCCATGTTACTTGTTCTAGTTACTGCATTGATTATTTCAGACTCTGTCTTCAAGAAATTGTTCACATAATGACTTGCACTCCCATAGCTTAGCTGGAATTCATTTAAGCACCTACAAAATGAGGAACTGTAACGATGGGCTTTAAAAGTAATGTTGAACACTCATGTAAAATTTAACTTATGGTTATTTAGTTCAAATTTAAATGAGGCAAATCTTCAGACATAACTCTGAAAAAATTATGTCTTGTCGAAAATTTAAAATAAAGTGGCATTCACTTGATATTTTGTGTATGTAGTTTGTATTCCACCAGTGAACCCTTAGCTAATGATTATGCAATAAACTCTTACATGATATTCTGCACCATAAAGAATTTTGAAGTTGTTTTTGCCTTGCTTCATTTTCCCTAATTTGTTTTAATAGTTGTATCATTAATACATGGAAAGGAAGATGAATAGTAATGATTTTTTTTTTCTAGAGTACTAATGTTTTAAAATTCTGTCATTGTTTTTAGAGACAGGGTCTTGCTCTGTCACCCAGGCTGGAGTGCAGTGGTACAATCAAGACTCACTGCAGCCTCAGTCTCTGGAGCTCAAGGGATCTTTCTGCCTCAGTCTCCTGAGGCATGCACCACCATGTCTAGCTAATTTTTTATGTTTTCTGGAGATGGGGTCTCACTTTGTTGCCCAGGATGATCTTGACCTCCTGGTCTCAAGCAAATCTGCTGCCTTGTCCTTCCAAAGTGCTGGGATTACAGGTGTGAGCCATTGTGTCAGGCCTACAATCCTAATTTTAATGAAAAGAATCTTGAAATAGTCTGACAATCATAATTTGGTATTCAGTTTGCTCAGCATTCTTGTAGTGTTATATGGAATGTGTAAATACAGTTTTTTTCTATTTGATGTAAAAACTACAAAATGTATCTCTTCTTTCATAAACATTCTAAACTCTTTGAAGACAGGACTATTTATTTTGATTTCACTAATCTGCAGTGAAAGAGTTTCCCTAATGAATCTTGGAAAAATCATGGCAATATTGAAGAAACCACACACTTTCAAATTCCACTTGTTTAAGTTCTCATATTGGATATTTTTTCCCTCTTATATTGATTTAAAATGTCTTCATTACATGTCCTGATAACCAACACTCTTTTTTTTGTTTTGTTTCTGTTTTGTTTTTTTAAAGGCCACTTTACGAAGCAGTATTGTAAATTCACTCTCCATGTGATATTTCTTGGAAAGACAGTGTCAACTAGTGCTGACACACTGGGCTGGTGAAGAAACAACAAACTCCTTTCAAATGCAGATAATTTATTACTTACATAGACAGTGAAAGCAAGAATACCAAAGATGTCATCTCCCGATGCCCTTATCCTACACAATGACACTGGAACAAAAAGCTTCATATGACAGACCAATAGTGGCCAAGCTATTGCTGAAGAGCTGATTTCATGCTGCAGCTATGCAGTTTGAAGGTCTACAGATGTACCTTAAGAGGGAAAAGCACAAAGCCCCAGACCTCATCAGAAGCCGGAAACTGATGAGAAACTCTCTTGACAACCTCCATAATAAATATGGAAGTAAATGAGAAATTGACCTACTAACATAAGCCTTTCATGCTGACTCACCCCAGACTGATCACAGGACATTCTGCAGTGACTTAGGTCAACTGTCATTAAGGCTTGCCTGTGGATCCTATATGGATACTTGCAAGGCATCGAGGGCCACAGCAAAGCTGTTGCTCTATGGGAAAACTAATGTTAACGGTTTAGAACATGTTATTAACTTTTCTTAAAACTTATACGTACACATACACATACACCCACACTCACTACCGAGAACAATATGCCCAATATCATATACTGAGGTAAATGTTGAAAATAAACATTAATTAGGTTGCTTAATAAACTCATCTCCTTCTGAAAAATGAAAGAAAATAAACCATCATTTAAATGCTCCTTTAATATTAGAAAGAGATGATAATTTAAAATATCTATTCAGATTCTCGTTGGTTCTGATGATCTCTGTTGTAATGCTTGCTTATGTTTGTTTTCAATATAGTGAACCGATCGATGGCTTGGGATTTCTTATAAAGAAATAAAATTGAAAACTTTGTTCCCATTGTATTTCAAGTTATTGGTAAACTTGTATCATTAGTTTTGCCATAAGTTGAAGTTGAACCTTCAGTAAAAACTTAGAGCAGTTTTCAAAATAAACAGAACAATTTTCCATTCAACAATACAAGCTGTAACAGTAGGGGGTGTTGTTGAAATTGAAAGTGTTTAATGGTTGGTTGAGATAAGATTGGAAACTAATAGAAAATTCTTACTTGGGTAAGGCATTTGATTAGAGTGTCAACATTTTTTCTTTCACATCTCCTGTGTTTCTTCTAAAGGAGGCAGTGAATTCCATTGGAAAGCCCTTTAGACAAATAATAGAGTGTACCATATTCTGTATCAGTTCTACAACTGACTGGCTGTGTTTAAAGGTTTGGACTATTTTGGCAACTTAAATTGTAGTACCGCTACTTGAAAATATAAAAACAAATAGAATATATTGTAAGATAAAATACTCAAATGTATATAGAGTATTGAGAGGTTTGGGAGGAAAAAAGAAAAACAATTTTTCCTTCTTAGAATCCAGTAGCTTGTGTGAAAGAATACCCATCATCCTAGTTCTGATCCATTTTCAACTAGATCACAAGAGGATTATGGAGCTCAGGTGACATAATGGAATTTTGTCTCAAACAAGCCTCACAATTTTTCAATGTGTCTTATCCCAAGAGTCTGGCTATTTCTTCAGTTTCCGAATGCATTTTAACAACAGACAGCCTTTTTTAGATTCTCCATATTGGCTCAGTAACCTATGGACTATGGCTATAATTTTAAACTGGGGAAAAATCAAACCAGACTTAAACTGTCTAATTCATCACGTTGCATTTACTCGGCATGTGATTTAGCTATTCCCTGGATTATTTCTCTCTTAAACGTCAGTTCTACTCAAGCTTTCAATGCAACAAGTCTGAGCCCCACATTTCCTGCTGCTGCATGTGGTGGACATAAAAAAATATAATGTCTTCTCATTTCTACATAAAGATGTATTGGGAAAATTCAAAGTAGGAAATAACAGAAAATTAGAATACTATCAAATACAATTACTACGATGAATTTTTCCAAAGTTAATATAATGTATAAATTTTATGATCAATGATAGATAATAAGAATATATATTTTGATAAAGAATTTTAGTAGAACATATATCGTGGAATAGTGAGGATGAAATGACTATGATGTCTATGTTTACCCTTATAGCATCCAGTATTGCTCTTCTTTTTTAGTTGTCTCAGACTAATGCAGTAGATGTACACTTTTCTTTAAAAGGTTGGCCAGAATAGGCCGGGCATGGTGGCTCATGCCTGTCATTCCAGCACTTTGGGAGGCCGAGACGGGTGGATCACGAGGTCAGGAGATCAAAACTATCCTGGCTAACACGGTGAAACCCTGTCTCCACTAAAAATACAAAACATTAGCCAGGCGTGGTGGCGGGCACCTGTAGTCCCAGCTACTCAGGAGGCTGAGGCAGGAGAATAACGTGAACCTGGGAGGCGGAGCTTGCAGTGAGTTGAGATAGCACCACTGCACTCCAGCCTGGGCGACAGAGTGAGACTCTGTCTCCAAAAAAAATAAAAAAAAAAAAGATTGGCCAGCATACGAAAAATAAGTAAATACTTAACATAAGCTTTTGAAAACTCAGCCTTCTACAATACATCTGCTTCAGTGTGAGACATTCCTAATGAATGATAATTGTCTGACTTCAGTTTGTGTGCCGTTATTTTGAACTACACACCACTTAACATTCCGCTAGTCAATTTTGTGAATATAGACTGTTACTAATTTTGGAGAGAAATAGTGATGTTAATTGACGTATGTTTTTCAAATACAATTTTCGTACCCATATGACATCACTTTTCAAAATAATCCTGGCAAGGAAAAATTTTGACAGCTCTAAGGAGCTGCTTCTCTTTTGCATAACAAACAAAACAAAAACTAAACCAACCAAAAATCACTTATAGTTTATAAAAATAAATAGGAAAGGAAAAAGTTAATATAGAAAATATGTTTAATAGGGCAGAAGGGGCATGTGTGTTTAATTCTTGAAAGGATGCTGTTGGGCAAATGCACATAAATTTCGCATTTCTTATAGTGCAGTGGAAATTTCCTCTATGCTCCATATGATTAGATGACAAGACAGTGTCTTGCTAAATGCCCTGTTCTACTGAATTTCATAACATCTCTCACTGCGTATAACTCAGCTGAGTCACAGAAGGCGTCTATTATCATCATTATTATTAACTTCCAAAACTGCGTTTTTCATTGGAACTACTTTTGGAAAATTTAAACTACTTTACTGTCAGTATTAATTTTGAATTTATAAAACCTTTTTAAAATTATATAAGGAAATGATTTTTATCTCTAGGGAACAAAACGAATTCAACATTTTAAGATTTCTTCAATGAAAATTTAAATGTCTGTCAGTGACTGTATGATCAAGATATTTTAAAAAGTGACTGATAGTATGTATATTGCCATGTAAGTAAATATCCTTAGATTCCTATATATGAATTCAGTAGCAAATAAGGACGAGGAAGAGAATTGGAACTGATGTACTATAAAGGTTGTAATATTTTATAAATTGTTACAAAAAATGCTGGAAATTATAAAAAGATGTCTAGGGAAATACATACTTTTCTTTCTTTCTTTTTTTTTTTTTTTTTGAGACGGAGTCTCGCTCTGTCGCCCAGGCTGGAGTGCAGTGGCGCAATCTCGGCTCACTGCAAGCTCCGCCTCCCGGGTTCACGCCATTCTCCTGCCTCAGCCTCTCCGAGTAGCTGGGACTACAGGCGCCTGCCACCTCGTCCGGCTAATTTTTTTGTATTTTTAGTAGAGACGGGGTTTCACCGTGGTCTCGATCTCCTGACCTCGTGATCCGCCCGCCTCGGCCTCCCAAAGTGTTGGGATTACAAGCGTGAGACACCGCGCCCGGCCGGGAAATACATACTTTTCACTTTGAAAGGAACTAGCATCAGAACTATGAGACTCTAGTTCTGCAACATATAATTAGATTTTAATATTTGAATAACTTAGAAAAACATTTTCAAAAATCAGAACAGACATTTATAATTAGTGGATAGTGTTCCAATGTTTTTTTCTAGATGACACATAAATGTACATTAGATTCCTTTATGCTTTTTGCTATTGTATAATTTAAATCTTTAAAAAACCCTGCAAACTATTTTAAAAATAGAAAATGAGTAAAAATAAGTACTATTATTATGATTATTATGACAACGTAAGTTACATTGTTTAGTTTTTGAAAAAACATTACCAATATTGTGTTTAATCCTAAAATCGTATATTTTTTCTATGTATTTTACTTGTCAAATCAAACTTTTGCTTTTGAGCATAAAGAATCATGAATTTAATAATTATAATTATCATTATAAGCACTTTTTCCTTTATATGATAAATTTATAAGCACTAGAATATTAATTGACGAAACAATTAACTTAGTGGAATGTCTCCAAATGCAAAAGTAAAAACACAATACTGCTTATTTAAAAACTCTTCTCTAAATTAATAAAGCATTGCTAATGACAGGGAGAACACAAAATCTACTCAAGAAATAACTATAATATTGAAATTTATTTCTACGATGGTGACTATTATAAAAACCTTTCTTATGCAGAGTTTGATGATATTAGATCGCTACATTTAATTAAAATGTTATTTACATATTAAGCCTACTCTATTTTCCCATAAATCCATTAAAATTAAAACGATATATTACCAGGTTATTTTCCTGACATCAAATAGAAATGTCAGTGTATTAAATTTCTTAAATAATCACAGTCTGAATCTACAGAAATCTTTTTCAACTGCAATTACTACTGCAAATAAGACACACCAATTGAAAAATAGATTTTTATGGAATATAGTGATAGGTGAAAATGTAGGCTCTGAAATCATGTAGCAATACACTGTTTTAATGTAGTCACCTAGATTATTTCAAATGTGATTTATTGTTTTAGAATGGCAAGGATGAAATAAAAACAAATATCCTCAAACACACTTCATGAATAGCAAAAATATATTCATGAACTTTCATTTGAGAACCATAAAATGTGATGAATATTTGCATGCTAACCAAATATTTGTCTAAAATTGTTTAGATATTAATCATCCCTCTGGCTGAAAATTTTTAGAATGGTAAATGACATTGAGGAGACCAAAATCTCTAGTTACACAGACAGCCTAGAAACTATGAACTAGGGAAATTCTCAAATATTTCAAGGTTGACTGTAAAAAGCAGCTATGCAACAAAATGGGGCCTATAAAAGTAGCAGTAAAGAAGAAAATAATTATTATAAACATGCTATGGATAAAAGGCCACTGATGAAAAATATTTTCAATGGGAAATATTAAAAGAGTTTGTTAGTTGAAAGCAAAATCTTAATATATTATTTGAAAGAGTTTATTTATTTTCTTCAATTTCCTAGTTCATCTGAAGTCAATTGTAGTATATGACTGGTAAGTTAATAAGTCATTATTATTATTTTAGGTGCTTAATACTTTAAAATAATCCATCACTTGCTAGTTGATTTGCCTTGTCTAATTTATTATACATATTACATAAATTATGCTCAATATTTAAAAAAATTTCTTCTATTTATCCATGTCAATTATGCCTCTTTACAACACTGTTGTAGAAGATTTAAAGTTTTAGAGAATAAAGAAATTTTAAAAGCAACTCGTAGTAGAAACATATTTTTTTAAAGTATCATTATAAGTTTCAAATTAAATTAATTAAAATGATATTCTGGTTTAAATTTTAAAAAATTATTTTTTAAGCAAAATAAAACTGTAATATTCAGTGAGACTCTGATAGGGATTCAGTGAAACTAGGAATTTTAATATTTCAAACACTGATAGTCATATTTTGTATTGTTTGACAAATTATGATCTGTTCAAAATTATTAAGATTTCCTAACTTTGACACTCTCATTTTGTTATAAGAAATGAATCCTATAGACTTCATCATTGTTGTGACATCATTGTTGATAATAACAAAGATTTATTTTTCTGGAGACAAAAAGTATATCAGTTTTATCAGGGCACAAGACCCAAGCCAATGGCATCAGAGCTTTATTATGAGAATTTGACCTTGCACCATGCAGAAGCTGGCGACCACACCACGCACGGCTGTTGTCTCTGCATCTGATGGTGTATCTAGAATCATTACGTGTCATCAGGATCTGCAATTAAGAAGAAAAACTGGATATGAAATAATGGGCACCTCAGTATATACTGGAACCCTTGAGGACAACCTTGGCAGTGATATCATCTCATCCAACTCAAATCTACAGTCACCTGCTTGACCATTTCACCATGGGGCAATATGGGTACCTGGTTCAACATGTATAGAGGTTACAGGAGAACATTAAGTGAGAGAAGTAGCTATGGGCCTGGAGGACCCACTCCCCACCCTGACTCATACCCTAAGAAGGTAAAGAAGCAGATTATTGAAGATATGTGCAAACTGCAGCAGCACCTGGACCCTTCTCCCACCTTCAGAACTTAAGTTCTGTTGAACAATCTCACATACATTTTTCTTGTGGCTAATCCAACCCCAGAACCCCGCGGGAAAATGAATGGTGGGATATGCGGTAAGAATTGACTTGGGGTAACACAGCTCAAAACCAACATAGAGAGAGTAATCACTTTTATAAGCAATAAATCATTAAGTACAGTATGCCTTATACATACGATAGAGTCATGTACAACTGTTTAAATTGTTTTCAAAGGTTATTTTTAATAGGAAAATATTTGCCATACCTTCACTAGTGAAAAAAAGATTATATAATTAAAGATGTAATGAAGAGAATTTAGTTGACTAGAAGGTGAAAATACTCTCATGGTAAGAGCATTTATTAAGATATGATAGAATGGGGCAGGGTGCGGTGGCTCACACCTGTAATCCGAGCACTTTGGGAGGCTGAGGCGGGAGGATCACCTGAGGTCAGGAGTTCAAGAGTACCCTGGCCAACATGGTGAAACCCCATCTCTACTAAAAATACAAAAATTAGTCAGGCATGGTGGCAGATTCCTGTAATCCCAGCTACTTGGGAGACTGAGGCAGGAGCATCGCTTGAACCTGGGAAGCAGAGGTTGCAGTGAGCCTAGATGGCGCCACTGCACTCCAGCCTTGGTGATAAGAGCAAAACTCCGTCTCAAAAAAAAAAAAAAAGAAAGATGACAGAATGAGAAATAATTCTTTTAATCTTTCTTTTAAAAATTTTATATTTGCAAATAAGCATATTGAAAATGTATTAGGTAGAAAGAGTAAAAAGCAAATCAATGATATTTTATACTTTATTTAAAAATTTACTTCAAATCTCCATTTCATTGATGGAGACCATTTTGGTATGACGATGACCAATTTGGTATAAGGATATTTCTTTCCTAGTATAAATGTCATATGTACAATTTTCTAAATTGTTTAACCTTTCCTTTGGCTACTTTTATATATTTCATTTGCTATCAGTTTCTACATTTGTCCAAACACCTATTTCTAGGAAACATGTCTGAGGTTGCAAAAACAGACCCATTCTCAGCTTCGAAGGCTTATTGCACTGAAACTCTTACAACCGTGGCAGCATTCATCAATGCAAGTATTTCCATTCAAAAATTCAGCTTGGCCTCTCTATTTCAACTGTAGAGTTACTATTTGTTTTTTATTCTGAAGAAGCCTAATCTATGTCTGCTTCTACTTTATGCATTCTTTAAATATATTTGCTAATTTCAAAATGTAACTATACCTCATAATATTTGCTGTTATGACTAACATAATGTACACAGGTTAGAATACTTTTTGAATCACTTAAATAATATTTATTATGCATTTGTAGGCCAATGTTATAACAATAAACACAAATTGAGCCAAAATTTGACCTTCCATGTAATCTATGATTACCTTAGAAACGTGGTGCATTTTATACTCTATATTTAAGGCTTATTATTAATTTTTGTCTGCTTCTATTATGGTAGATAAATAAATGAACAAATGCCAAAAGAAAGAATGAGTATTATAATCTCTTTCTGAAGATCAGTTCTTATCTAACCTTTCATTGTTTTGTGGATATTTTAGTTATAATCTATACACTAGAAAACATATGAATTGAATTTTAAATAATATGTAAATGCACTTTACTATGCATCCATTACCTAGAAACTTAACTTTTTTACATTTAATAAAATAACTTGAATTTTGGTAGATGCTGATTAAGCTCATTTTTTACCTCTTCCTTGTGGTTGACTGCATATTATTTATATGGACTGGGCATTGTTCTCAAAGCTTTGCATGTATTAAGTCACTTAAAACTAAAAAATTCTTATTTCTTAAATCTAGTTCTATTATAACATGTATGTGTTAATGGGCCAGGGAAGAAAGGAATGCAGACACGTTTGTATATAACCTAGGACCGTGGTCTTGTACTTTACACAAGGAAGTAAAGCAATTTGCTTGGCCATACCTAGTATTTCCAGAGGATACCCATGGAACTAGTTTGCCTCAGAGAAGTCTGTTGGGGGAAAATTAGCTAAGGCATTAATCACCCGGCTCCTTTCCTACTAGTGTCTGCCATTGGTTAAAGTTAAATCAAAAGCTGTTACCTCCCTGCAGTTCCTAATTGAGCAACCCAAACCCCTCAGAAATGCGCTGTGGGACACATTTCTCCATAGCTTCGGTGGGATTGGTCCTGGGCACAGGAGCTGCTGCACATCCCACTGGAGCAGGTGCAATAGAGCCACGTTAACCTCAACTACTGCCCTAGGAGTTATGATGTTAAGAGGTGAGGCTACATCCATGGTTGTCAAGGCTCTCCAAGTAGCATGTGTTGCAACCCCACTGGTAGCCAAAGTCAAGCATTTGGGTGAAGGAAGTACAAAAACTGTGAGATACACCCTATGACTTATGCATCTCTGATACACTTGTATCCTCTAATAATATCCAGATGTTCTTACCTATTTCCGATGGGGAAAAGACCCATGTGTAACCTTTCAAAAATAGCCACTTGCAGTCACCCAAAAAGATTGCCTAACCAAGCTATGGCTTCTGTTTCTGTACTCAGTGAAAGAGTAATTAATATGGATCATCTCCCACCATCACCACCTACTACAGATTTCCCTCACCTGGGCCAACATTTTCCTTTGTCTTGCCTAGGAAATTTTCAGAAATCCTGGTAATGTCAGAACACTTATTTGCTGGGCCATGGTTACTTCAAGTTCACATTCCTCCTAGAATCTTCTAAGGTCTTAGATGATTTTTCTACCCTTCCTCCATCATGCAGTATCAGCCCTAGCTCCTTAGTGTAAGTAAGGCCAATTAACCTCACAGTACATGGAAATCCAGTTCACAACTGTAGATTCCTGGTATCATTAGCAAGTGTCAGCCCTGTATCTCACATTGCTCAAAAAGATCTGGTTACTCCTTTTTCTCCAGAGACCTGTTAACCTGGCATAATGGACACAGGTCTTTTGGATAAGGAATGGAACAATATTAACCATACATATTGAAATGACATTTTATGACCCTTTCATAATAATTTCAGTCTCCTTTCAATCAGTGAGCTCTGTGTCTATGATTGTCCTAGGTATAGAAAAATGTATGAGGATCTGTGACCACCCTTAGTGGAGACTGAGCTCAATCTTCTGTTTGAAGTAATCATTTTTTTACATTATGCAACTAGAGCAAAACTCTAGTCAGTTATCTTTCTTGTCCTTCAGAACAGTACACTCAAGATCTATTTATTAGCCATTGCCGTATATTTCTATAGACTAATGAACTCTGAGTATACTTTGACTTCGCTTCACATTAAGACAATTGCATCCACTATGTCCGTGCCAATCAAGTGCTGCCACCTGGCTTCTGTCATCCTACAAGCAATATTAAGGAGCCCCATCCTACGTAGCATCGCCAACTACCAGAGAGAATGCACCAAAATACTTTTCACAGATAATAGCATCTTTGCCTTCAGCACAGATCATAGTGCTTTAGTGAAGAGACTGCTCATTGTGTTCTCCTAGAAAACATATTCAAGTGGCGAATATTCAGCATTCGATTCTGGGGTTGCCATTTCTCTGAGTGTTAGGATCCCTCTTCTCTACCTGATGTATTGTGCTCATAAAAGTTTTAGAATCTCCACAACATTAAATGAACGTTAATTCTTTGTCCCTGGTCTCAAAAAGCAGCAAAATATAACCAGCTGCTCAATTCCAGAGTTTCCTACCAGAACACTGATACTATGTCCTAAGTCAGTGCAAACTTATCTAGGAATTCTCCCCTATCTGCCTTATTTTCTGTCCCTGTCATCTAACACTCTCAAGAACTATTCCCCAAGATGTTTTCTTACTTTCTTCAATTATTTGGTCCTTAAACTATTTCTTTCCAAAGCAGACTTTGTACTGCCAAGCTCTGGCTATGCAGAGAATTGAACCTGTTATTTTAATGAAGACAGAAAAGGGTAGTAAGTGTGGATATTGAGGTGAATTAATATTGCCCTGTGAGGTAAATGCTCTGGTTGTGATGGTCACGGAATCTTATAGACAAGGGAAGCTGTTCTCCTTTTGACAGGGGGATTGGGATGTTTCTGCAAGCCGGGAAATTTCGAGGATTGGGGGAGTTAAGTATTCCCAAACTCATCCACTCAAATCCCAGCTTACAGGCTCCCACTCTTTGTACTACAGTCTTAAATTTTGCAGAAAACATTACACTTTACCTGAGTTGTTCTGCTACATCCTGGGCTTGATTTCAACACAGAATTGCCTGTAGTTTGGGGATACCATAATCTTTTTGAAACTCCTTTAAAAGTCTCTGACTTTTAGGACATGTCTTAAATTGAAGATTAAGTTCCCTGAGCATATTATTTTCTGATTTTTCAAGATCCGTAATGTCATAAAAAACAATCACCCACACCAAAATTCATCTACATTTCATAACCTTTAAATCCACAAATGCAACATCCACTTGATCGTCTAATAACTTGCCTTTTACCTACACCTCATAACAGTTTAAAAAGTTGAAAGCTTTAATAATGGGTTATGTTATAGCATGCCATAATTTTAGGACTCATTTATAAAAGGCAAAGGGATTCTTGTTACATCCAGATAGGTAAACTATCCAGTCCTAAAGCCCATTACGAGTGCTTTGCTTTCAGGGTCATTCCTGGTACTGTTTTACTGGGTTCCCTGAAAGAACAGAGCAAGAGAAAAATCTATACTTCATGTCTTTGAATATAATCCCAGGTCAACCAAGGAGGGGAAAAGGACAGGGCACCAGGGAAGAAAAAAAAAAAACCAAATTAAATAAGTGACTTACTAAAGCACCCAGCCTCTTAAAATATGGCTAGTTATTTGAACACATGCAGAGCACTTACGGAAAGAAAGTAGGGCACCTCATTGTTAGCTGTTAGAGAGAAGGAATGTACACATGGCGCTCTGGATTCTCCCTGTTCCCCTTCATTTAACTGACAAAGTTCATTCCATCATGCATCAACTTTCCCTCTCATCTATATTGAGTTATAATGCTGCTCTGGGCAGTAGAGGCAGAAACAAGCGGTAGAGGCAGAAAAAAGCAAACGAATGCATTTAACTATATCTGATTGCTTTATAGTACTCTGCACCTTGCTGTTTTTCACTCCACATTAGCTGATTATACTGATTAGATCTTTCTAATTTTTTTTTTACTGCTGCACAGTACTCCATCGTGTGCATCTGAACCTAGGGTCTTCTCTGCATGGGGGTCCAGCTGTTTTCCAATATACTGACATTACAAATTCTACAACAATAAATAGGTACTTGTGGGTGTTTTCCCCCAATATTACAAAATAGAAGCTTGGAATTTTACCTATATGTGAAGTATCTGTGTCAAAGGTCAAATGTATCTATCTTTGTGCTGGTTGGGGCCACATTTTCTTCTGTGAAAGTATTCCATTTAGCATTCCTATAAGCCTTGAGTAGGAATGAGAGAACCTCATTTCCATAGCTGTCTCCCCAACTCCTCAATTTCTTGTGAAGCTGTAAACATGTTTGCAATCTAGTAGGTAAAAACTTTTAGATTAATGTACTTTTATTTTGCACTTTTCTTACAACGTGTGAAATTATGCTAAGGGCTATTTGTATGAAATGTCTGTTCATGTTCTTTACTCATTTGCTACATTTTTTTTCTTGATTCTGAAAAAGAAATATTTATGTTAGGAAGGTTTGTTTTGTTTTGTTTCTGACTTCTTATATCCAGTGTTGCTATTGAGTAGCCTGATGTTTTTTTGAATCATGTCATTTTTTGGGTGGTTTGTTCTTTTTCTCCGAAAGCTTTACAGATGTGTTAATGTTCTTAAATTTAACTAAAATTTGTTTGCTTGTGTGGTTTTTCTTCTCTTCTGTTTGGCATTCTATGAGTCTTTTAAATGGAAATTTAATTTTTCTTAAATTACGGGTAACTTATTACCATATTTCTTGAAGTACCTCCTTATCTATATGTATCATATTTTTCTTCGAAATTCTTATTTTCTGGTTTCATTTATTTAAACTATATTAATATTCTTTATTCTCTCTTGCTGCCTTCAAAAGTATTCGTTTTTCTAGTTTAACAGTTAATTTTGCAGCAAAATCTATTCCATGATTTTCTCATCTATTTTGTCTTTCACTTCAACAAATAAATTTCCTCTCTAATATTTCCATAAGCCTTCTTGTTCTTGATTATACTGCTAATGTCTTCCCTTATTTCTCTAGGTATATTTATTCTACTATTTTAAATTCTTAGTTCGCATGTTTCAGTAATTTTGTGCCAGATTGTTTTAGTCTGTGTTCTATTTTTCGAAGAGTTTTACTTCTCAGGCAGGGATCTCTTTAGAGCCCATGAGCTCCTACTCTCCTAGACATGGCAGCTCTGGTTTCTAAGAAGGTCTTATATTTCGCAAAATCTCAAGCCAGAGCTACCATTTATGTTGAGTTTAAAAATAAGAGCATGTTTATGGGGAAAAGCAGGAAGGAGTCCCACTGAAGAATTTCCCAGACACTAGAGAAGACTGTTCATCTCTCCTTTCTGCAGCCACCTCGCCAGTGTATTTCCTCTGGTCCCAGGTTTCACCTTAACAACTCTCAGGGAGAACAGCTGTCAGATGAAGGATAAAGGGATGATGGTCCCAGCTTGTCTCCTCTGTCCTTCTCTGTTGTCATCCACTCCTGGCCCCAACATAGATTGTGTACACCTCTGTCTGTGGAACATTTGCTCTGTGGCCTGAGTTGTTGCCACCCATTTCTGCAGCACTGAGAAGAGGCAGTGGCAGAACCTGAAAAGCTTTCTCTTGCATTTTCTCACCGCTTCCTCCAGCTCACACTGCCCTGCATGGCAGCCATCCACCCCACACTCACCCCAATGCAATACCGCTTTCAAGTTTATGGGAAGAGGGGGGCCCCCTCCAAAACTCATATTGAAATTTCATCTCCAGTGTAGTGGTGTTGATAGGTGCAGCCTGTAAAAGGCAACCGGATTGTGAGGGCAGAGTCACTCATGGACCAATGAAATAATGAGTTATCATGGGAGGCAAACTGTTGGCTTCATGAGAAGAGAGACCTGAGCTAGCACAGGTCATGCTCAGCCCCTCTCCATGTGATGCCCTGCGCTGGCTGGAGATGCCCGAGAGAGACCTTGCCATGAGGAATACTCTCACCAGATGCATTCCCTTGACCCTGGACTCCACAGCCTCCATAACTATAAGAAATAAAGTATTTTTCTATATAAATTACCCAGTTTCAGGTGTTCTGTTCTAAGCCATAGATAATGGCTGATTTTGCTCATTATTGCGATTCAAATTTCCTTCTTCCTTTGTCTTTTCTGTATGTTGATTTTGAAGTAAAAGAAGAGTAGCTCATGATGGCTTATCTTTTTAAAGAAGTAGAAGCCACTTCTTACATTTTTCTTTCTTGACTAATTGTTGTGGGTTGTGACTGGCTGGGGCTAGCAATGTGGACAGTAAAAGAATTTACCAAAACAGTAGTGAGTTAAAGAAAGCAAATTTATCAGAAAAAAAGTAAGATGATATGTTGCAAGAGTGCAATGGGTCATACAGCAGAGAAGGGGCTGTCTGCAAAGAGGCAGGGGCTGGAGGGAAGTTTTCTAGGGTCGTGCTGGAGGTGCTATATGAAGATAGGGTCATGCTGCTGGGGTTACTTGGCAGAGTGAGGTATTTGAGAACAGGATGTTGTGCAAACAGGTTGTTTGTAGTTAGCCATCTGTCAGAACAATTGTTCTTCTCCACCCTGGGGTACCCTCCTCATTCTCACTACCTTGTCTTATCAAGACTCCACATTTCTCCTGATCCAACAACGGAAAAAAAATGATGAATCTTTGGCACTGGGGCAAAGTTCTCATCTCCAGTGGCTTCCTTCTGGCCTGGAGCATAGAGTTGACCCTACCTGTGGTTGTTGGTCTGTCAGGAGACCCTGTGGGTCATTGTCCTGAATTGTGGAACTTAGGATATTGGATCTTGCTGGAGGAAGGGACTCAAGGGTGGGTGGGTGGGGGATTTCAAGGTGAAACTGGTGTTCAGCTGAATCCAGGGGAAATGTATAAAGGTAGCAGACATCATTGAGGAGAGACCGATATCCTATTCACAGCATCATTTGAAGGTTAAACTGCTGAATTCTAGAAGAGAAAAATTTGACAAGTAAGTTGAAGATGCACAGGCCAAAATGGGATCATAGGTGGCCCCTGACCTAGTATGTGAAGGGGAGAAGGGCCTCTGATAAAGACAAGGCCCTGGAAAATGACATCCAAGGTTGGGATGTTGTGGGGAAGTGAGGGATAAGGAGCAGATAGAGTAGGTGTAATGGAATGTAAAGGTGGTTTGTCAGGGGAAGAAGGTGTGTCCTCAACTGGCCCAGCCAGTTGGGGAGAATGAGAGAGAATGAAAGAAGGGTTGTCTAAAATGGCAAAAGAGTCAGTGGGGCCAGAGAACTTGGCCAAGCATGTTTGACAGGTTTGGTGGAAATCAGGATCCCAAGAAAAAGTCATGAAAGGCTGGACATAAGAAACTTCAGACGATTCAGAAGAGTTGCAACAGAAGAAGTTAAGCTAAAGAATATTGTTTGTGGTGTGATTCCTACCTGGAGACCAGGATTGCTGATCCAGAAGTTTATAAAGTGGCTATGCTGTATTGCACAAGAAAATTAGATGTTTCTTTTTGAGAGTCTGAGGGTCAAATTTATCCCAATGTTTTAAAATGCAACCCAGAGCCAAGTCTGAGAAAATGGAGGGGCTTTGTCCCATGGTGGGGCGGGAAAGAATGTCTGCTGGGGACTCTAACCATGATTTCTCTTGGGGCATCCCACTGAGGAAAGGGGGCTCCACTTATGCCCGCTGAGGGACTCTGAGATGCACTTTCCAAGGGGGTATCCCACCTATGGAAAAGGATCTCCCAGATCTAGGACCTTATGATGAGCGAAAAATGGGTGAGCAACCCCAGACCAGTGCAGGTAAGAATTACTCTGGATGACCAGTTCAGGTACAAGGGGAAAAGATGGAGCAAAGACTCACGGTCCTGGTGCTGTTTGAGATTGCCTGGCTTAAAATATCTGGAACAGGTTGGCTGACTGTCTTTATGGGAGAATTTAGAGTGAGAAGAGGGGGTGTGAGTTTTCCAAAATGTGTGTGGGTTTGCCCTGGTCAAGCTACCACTGCCAGCTGTGCCACACATAGGGTTGGGGGACTTTTGACCAGAAAGGATAGGAGAGAGTCTTCCTCCTTTCCAGAGAAGGAAGCCAAAGCTGTTCATCCTGTGGTCTTAGGCTACACCAAAGAATGGCCCTGGCCCATTACCATTAGTTGACTGAAAGATATTGGAGATCGCCGGGCACGGTGGCTCGCACCTGTAATCCCAGCACTTTGAGAGGCCGAGGCGGGTGGATCACAAGGTCAGGAGATCGAGACCATCCTGGCTAACAAAGTGAAACCCCATCTCTACTAAACATATAAAAAATTAGTCAGGCATGGTGGCGGGTGCCTGTAGTCCCAGCTACTCAGGAGGCTGAGGCAGGAGAACGGTGTGAACCCAGGAGGCAGAGGTTGCAGTGAGCCGAGATTAAGCCACTGCACTCTAGCCTGGGTGACAGAATGAGACTCCATCTCAAAAAAAAAAAAAAAAAAGAAAGAAAAAAGATATTGGAGATCATCCACTAGAAGACTGGAAAGGAAAGTAAGTTTTAAACTCTCACCCAATCAGGCCACAGTGGTCAGACATCTTTCTACCAGGGCCTCCAGGTCCATCAAGGAGTAGCCCCAGGCAGGGACCATCTGTTGTCTCTGGGCTTGGATGCTCAGGCAGGGACAATCAGTTGTTCCTGGGTTTGGACCCTGTCCCCCGGAAAAGAGGAGAAAAGGGGAGAGTAGGGGAGACGTCCCTGTATGGGCCACCAAGATGTCATGGGTTGTGACTGGCTGGGATTGGTGTCAGTGCCATGGGCAGTAAGAGAATGTACCAAAACAGTAGTGAGTTAAAGAAAGCAAGTACATTACAGGGAAAGTAGGAAAATACATTGAAAGAGTACAACAGGCAGTACAGCAGAGAGGGTGCTATCTGCCAAGAGGCAGTGTCAGGAGGGAAGTTTTATAGAGTCATGCTAGAGAGGCTGTATGCAGATAGGGTTGTGCTGCTGGGGCTACGTGGAGGAGCAAGGTATTTGGGAACAACATGTTGTGCCAGTGAGTTATTTGTGGTTAGCCATCTCTCAGAACAATTGTTCTCCTCCACCCTGGAGCCCCCTCTTCCTTGTTGCTAACTTACCTTATCAGGACTCCTTAGTTCTCCCTTCTCCTCCACCCTGGAGCCCCCTCTTCGTTGTTGCTAACTTACCTTATCAGGACTCCTTAGTTCTCCCTATTTCTGAGTGCTACCCAAATCCTATCCTTCCTTCAAATTCTTAATTTATTTTGGAAAAGTCACCGGCTATGTCTGACCCCATCTCCTCCATATGTCAGACCCTTGAATAGTGATTATTACAACAATGATGCTCAAACCTAGAGGATCAGTGATATACCCAGGGATGTTTTAAATGAAGAGCCTCAGATATTAATCCCAGGTGTATTCAACCTGGATCACTGGGACTACAGTTGG
Source organism: Symphalangus syndactylus (assembly GCF_028878055.3). Lineage (NCBI taxonomy): Eukaryota > Metazoa > Chordata > Mammalia > Primates > Hylobatidae > Symphalangus > Symphalangus syndactylus. The sequence continues at coordinate 151,804,788 of NC_072426.2, read as the reverse complement.
TAACACGTCTGAAATCTTGTCAGGTAACTGTGATAGTCATCTCTATTTGGTAAGCGCTTACCTAAATGATGCAACTGAGTATCACTACACTTATCTGTTCTTCCATTATAAAGTAAGTTATTACAAATTTGAGAGAAGTGACTGTGACACACACATACATACACATGCAATCACACTTACAGCATGGATGTTATAACACAAATGTGCTGAAACAAGGATTAATTTTACAGTTCATTACAGAATTGTCTGCTTTTTAAAATTTTTTCAACCCTAAACATTTTGTTTTGGTTTTTGCTCATAAAGCATTGGCGTCTGAATTCCATACTCTTCGTTTCTTTTGTTTGGTCAACCAATAGGTAGCACTGACTATATCTTCGTCATTGTTTTGAGTGCTAGAATGCAATAGTAAACACTACAAACACTTTAGTCTCCTGAAACTTCCATTTTGCGTGGAAAGGGAGATATGTTATAAACAAACACACTGATTTAAACTATGTCAGATAGTGGTAAGTACTATGAAGAAAAAAATAGGCAGTATGGAGGATGCTATCCTAGGTAAGAAAATACTTCATAAGGAGGTGGCATTTTATAAGGAATTAAAAAGAAATGAGGGCTAAGTCACGTGTGTAGGGCGGGAAGATCAGGAAGATCGGATGATTCTATAACTTTTCTTCTCTGTTCTCTAGGACTAGCAGGGAGGCCAGCCTGGCTCACAAGAATGAGAAACAGAAAAAATCGGAGAGAGTGTGATTATAGAGGCACATGATAGCTGGATCATGCAGACCACATTGTCTCTCGCTGTTTCCACACACAGAATGACACACATGCAAAGGTGGCCCACTAGAATAAAGGGAGAGGGTGTAGTCCAGGACCTCAGGATCTATTCGGGTCCCCGAGAACAAGAAGGGGAGGGTCAATAGCTGAGGATTTGTGGCGCTCATTTCTAACACCAGCTTGGAAAGCTCTATTCTAGGTCCTTGAAGCAAAGTAAATTTATAGGATTTCTTCTGACCAGAAGGGAAAATGCCAGAATTTTTCTTTAAGACTTTAGTTGAAAAGATCTACCCAAGGTTACAAGGAAACTCATAGTTCCAGAACAAGTATTTTTTGGATCCTTTCTTTTTTCATTTCCTCACACTTCATACTACTTTTGGCTAACTTTTGTTTTTAAAAGCTTTCTTCTCCTATGGAATTATTCATTTTGTTTCTCCTTTAAGTCCCCACGATTTGGGGCTACTTTTTGTTTGGGTTTTTTTTTTTTACTACTCCTTTATCTTTGATGCTTCCCATGGCTCTGTCTCTAGAGTTCTCTTCTCATGCTATATTATCCCCGATGTACCCTATCCAAATAGATGAATTCAAATACCACCAGATACACTAATGACTTTCTCATTTTGATCTTCAGTTCAGACCTCTTGAGTTTAAAAAAATCAATCTGCATAGAAGTTTTATTTAAAAATAACATATTTATGTTAAGATCAGTAGATCATTACAATTCTTTCCAGCAATAAAGGTGCCCCTCTTCATATGTTTCCATACTCATGAATGGCAGCCTTGACGAACGATTTGCCCACGTCACAAACATCTCTGACTAGCACCTGTCTTATCTTTCATGCAAATCAATTGCTTCACTGTCTTATCTATTCAATCGCTAAAATACTCCTCATCATTGTCCCATTTTCTGTACCTCTATTGGCACAGCCATGTTGAAGTCATCATAAATCCTTTGTATAAAATAGTTGCAAAACAATGGATTCACATGAGATGAACACTGTGTATTAAAATTAAACTCATTATGTGGAGAGAGAAGGAGAAATTGAAAGGGAGGAAAAGAGAAGGGAAAGGGTCACACATTACATTTATCTCTCCATTTCACTTGGTGGGTTGATACCCTTCTCTCAGTGAGCATAAGACCAGGATTTGATTTTTTGTTTTTTGGTTTTCAGTGTTAGATCCCAAATGTCTCCCACTATGTAAATATTTTGTCATTGAACATCTTTCTGAGCTATGAAAAAATGTATTCTATGTACAGTACGAACCTTGATAGTAAGCTAGCTACTGCAACTACTGCTAAGCAGAAAAATAAACAAACAGATTTATTTTCTTTCTCTACCAACACAAGAAGACAACTTGTCTATTGTTAACTAATTCTTCAACCAATATTTACTAGGCATGAGGTGTGTGCCAGGCATCACCATCATAGGCCCTAGGAATGCAGTAGTGAATAACAAAGGTAAAATCCTAACTAGCAGAAGCTTGAATTTTATAGTTCTGGAGAAATGTTATTTTGGCTTCTAAAATCTCATGTTTCTAACTAATTTTCATGGGAAATATTGACTATAGGTTTTGTATACCTGAGGTTACAAATTTCGACTCAAATCCTTGTGTGGAAATGACTCCACTGTAATCTACCAGCTTAGGATCCCCGCTGCCCCAGCCTCTAATTGGCTGCACTCCCTCAATCTAATTAATGCTTCCCATAAATGCAAAAGAGCTGTTTTTAACAAATCATATATTGCCTTCCACATTTTCCCTGGGACTGCTCATTTATTCTGAAAACAAAGTCTAGACATATTACTGCTTGCAGGCTTGCTTAAGTTTCCATCGTATTTTTTGACCATATTCCCCTTTTACACTTTAAGCTCTAGATACGCCCATGGGCTCCGGGCCCCCTGACCTCACCTTCATCTTTCAGTGTTAGTCAGGATTCACATTCATCTCCTCATCTGAGCGCCCGGCACTGCGAGTCTTCCTGCCAGAATACTACTATCCCCGCCAGGTGCAGTGGCTCATGCCCATAATCCCAGCACTTTGGGAGGCCGAGGCGGGCGGATCAATTGAGGTCAAGAGTTCAAGACCGGCCTGGCCAACAAGGTGAAACCCCGTCTCTACTAAAAATACAAAAATTAGCCGAGCGTGGTGGTGTGCACCTGTAATCCCAGCTACTCAGGAGACTGAGGCAGAGAAACACTTGAACCCGGGAGGCAGAGGTTGCAGCTAGCCGAGATCACACCACTGCCCTCCAGCCTGCAGCCTGGGTGACAAGAGCAAGACTCCATTTCCCGCTCCCTGCCAAAAAAAAACCACACTACTATCTGGCTTTCCACTCAAATATTTTATTCTTTTCTGCTCCCTACCTGTAACCCCACTCCTCCAGGAAGATGTAGAGCCTCCTCCTTCTCTTATACTCTCAGACAATTTGGTATACTTCTCCAGAAATATACCAAAAAGCATATAAAAAATAGAACTTTTTTATTATAGTTCTAGGTATGTTTTTATGTTGTCTAGGCTATTTGATTTTGATGACAAATAACCTTTCTTTTCATATACTTGCATTTCTATCATGACATTAATTCCTAGAAGATAGTATGTTATTTATATATATTATAAAATATCTATGCATTTCATAAATGATTAAACATTGGAATCTAAGATATATAGATACATCCATAGATATTAATATTGAAGAAAAAACACTGTCTCTCTTTTAGTAAGTTAAAGAATGCAAAATTTGCAACTAACCTATGCTTGAATTGATATTTGGTAGAGCAACCAATAAACAGACACAAAAATATTTCATTTTTTAAACTTTAAAGGGAGATAAGAAACAGGATATAAATGAAGAGAAAAATACAAGAGATTAAGAAAGGAAGAAAGGGCAAAATATATGTTTAGTCCTGGGCTCTTTTCCTGTCATACAACTCCTAAAATTCTTAGTGTCTGAAGTTCTGTCTTTTAGTATGCTGATGTTGAGGACAGCTTCAGGATGGGGCTAGTCAGTGGAAAGACAGAGGCCTGATTAGAGGGTTGGGACTTGCAGCCCCACCCCCTAAACCTCTTAAGAGGGTAGAAAGGTTGAAGATAAGTTGATCACCAATGGCCAAAGGTTTAATCACTCATGCTACATAATGAGGCCTCCATAAAAACACCAGTGGCCTGGGTTTGGAGACCTTCTGAGTAGCTGTACTTGTCAATTCCTTGGTTATCATCTGTTATCATAAAATCGCATAATATCATTGAAACATCTTCACATTTTGGCTCAAATAAAGTTGGAATACAGGTAAGTCATTTCTTATTCATTAGAAATAAAATTTCTAATTTTCTAACGCTCATAACCTGAGAGTGGGATATCAGAACAACATAGCATAAATTTGTTACATAAAATCTAACACACTCAATTAGCAGTACATATGATGCCAAATTTAATAAATAAATTCACCATCTCCAAGCAGGTTGCATTTGAGTGCCACAGTATCAGTTATTATCTCTGTGAGAACAAACATAAAACAATGAAAATTTTAAAAATTTGTGGAAATACAACATTTTTGACATTTGTAGTTTATTTTCACAGAGTTTATCTTCATTTCAAATCCTCATTTGCTTCAAACAAGTTTATGGAAGGCAGGAAAGCTTTTCTGAAATAATGCTTTGATAAATTTTTTCTGTTAATACAGAAGTCTAGTAATTTAAATTCTTCTGAGATTCTAAATTTTAACATGCATATATTAGCTTAAATGGAAATATGAAAGTAAACACTTACTTATAATTGGCTATCTGCACTTATTTTTTAAGAAACATTAGGGAAATATATTTTGTGTTATTTTAGTTGTTTCGTAGCAGCATGAGGTCAGTGCACTTACAGTTGGTAATTAGATACAAGGTTCAAAACCATATTACCCAAATATCATGTTTTCCACTTTTAATTAAATTATACTTGCAGACACGGCAGGTATAGCTACTCAAATTAAGTTAAATTGTTCTCTATATGAAATTTTTTTATATCTTGGCTATAATCCTTCATAATAAAAATATCTTGATCAGCAGTAGTGTATTTATATGTATTGAAATCTTTAGCTCTGGGTATGGACGTCAAGCATATTTTTAGCAAAATCCGAGGTAAAACTCAAGAACCAGTGCTATCACATATCAATTTACTTTCAATTGATATATTCCGATACTTTCTACCTAATGTAGAGAAAGAACACTAGCTATTTCAGTTCCTACAGAGCTAGAGAGGTAAATTGGTATACATTGGTATTCTTTTACTTAGCAGAGGAAGAAACAGAAGCTTAGACATTTCTGTTGCTTACACAACACTCATTTTGAAATTGCATACAGTAATTAATACTTAATGGAAAAGTACATTGTTAGGAAAACCCAAATCACTAGAAAGGGTTGGTTTAGTTTAATGAACATAAAACTTTAATAAAATAGTTTACTTAACTGTTCTTATTAGCCTGTTTCCTCATCATTGAAATAAGGATAAGAGGGTCTATTGACTTCCTGGAGCTGATATCACATGACTAGGAGTGCCTTATTGCCATACAATTCTGTTTTTTTCTTTCTCCCCTCTTCCTTGCTCTCCTCTTCCTCTGTGTGTATAGTCCCTGTTATGTGTGTAGGTGTATACACGTATAGTAACTTTTTGTAAATTAATTGCAGTAGGAGTAAAACAGTAGTAATATGGTTTGGCTTTGCGTCACCACTCAATCTCATCTTTAATTGTAATCCCCATAATCCCCACATGTCAAGGGAGAGACCAAGTGGACATAATTGAATCATTGGGGTGGTTCCCCCATGCTGTTCCCATGATAGTGAGTGAGTTCTCACGAGAGCTGATGGCTTTATAAGGGGCTCTTTCCCCTTTGCTTGGCACTCATTCTCCTGCTACCTGGAGAGGAGGTGCTTCCGCCATGATTCGGCAGAATGGACTAATACAAATCGTGACCAAACTTTTTCTAGGAGTAAAGAAATAAAAGTGTTTGCAAATCAGCTTATTAAAGAAAGTAATCTATATTTTCTTCAACAAAATGTAATATTTAACAAATCTATTATTCCATTTCTTACTTATTCACTCCCATTTGTCTTAAATTTCAGAAAACGAATTATTGGCATGCACAGCAGTGTTTCATTTTACTCCTGGGCCTTTGAAACATCTAAACTTTTGGCAAAAGTTTATTTTGGGTTTATATCATTGACATTTTAAGAGAATTGTGAAATGGGTTTTGTCACACTACATTCCTTAGCGTGATTTTTCTTCAAACAAGAAGTTTTACAATTAAGACAAAGAATATCACTATGACAAAAAATATTTCTCAGCCAATTTGGAAACTGGGATTACCAGTGTGAGCCACCGTGCCCGGCCTTTTAAAGGTACAGGAAAGTTACTGAAACAACAAGGAAATGCTGGACTGAGATCAAAAGAAAAAAGAAATGCAGATAAGTAAGCTCATTGTTTTGTCCAAATTTACTACTTTCCTTATTGCAAAAATTAACTAAAGCTTTGGTTGAGAGCCTAAAAAACTGAACGGAGCTACCTTCCTACCTTCCTCCTGTCCCCCTTAATCCTAGTGCACCACTCTCCAAGGTCTGAAAAGCGTGTTGCTCAGGGCCTCAGCCATTGGCCCAGAATCTAGAAACCACTCTGAGCAAAAAAGCAGGTCCCCAAAGTAGGCACTGTCCTTCTTTTAACTTAGTCATTTCTGACTATCTTGCTAGCTCTTTAATGCAAATGCAGATGACTTTTGTATTTGTCCAGAATTTCTGCTCTTTTTTTTTTTTTTTTTTTTGAGACAGGGTCTTGCTTTGTTACCCAGGCTGTAGTGCAGTGCTGTGATCATAGTTCACTGTAACCTAAAAATCCTGGGCTCAAGGGATCCTCCAAGCTCATCTTGATTAGCTAGGACCTCAGGCGCCATGCCTGACTAATTTTTAAAATTTTTTGTAGAGATGGGATCTCAATATATTGCTCTAGCTGGTCTTCAACTGCCTGCGGGCTCAAGCAACCCTCCTGCGTTGGCCTGCAGTGACCCTCTCACACTGGCCTCCCAAAGCGATGGGATTACAGGCATGAGCCACCATGCTTTGCCTATTGCTTGTTTTTAATAGGGGAGTAAGTCTGGGCTATTTAGTTCAGTTAATAGAGGTCTCAGAAATGGACTTTTCTCTCTCGACTTATTTGCCAAAGTAACTTTTCTAGGATCCACGCCATTAGTGTCTTCCTCATGCTTATTACGGGTGGTGTTATTAAGAGAACCTAAATTCTTAAACCTGATAGGGTGAATGACCCTTGACTTCTTCCATAGGTAAAAGGTCACATTTTAGTTCAATAAGAGAATACAGATTACATGTTCTTGTCTGGCATTGTTCAGATTAGGAAAATTCTCTTTAAAATGGAAGAAAATAAATTTGTTTCCAAATTCACATGCTTTTAAACTTTGTACTAATGTTTTTACCAAAAAGCAAAGGCTAATAACTAATTAATAGTTTGTAATAAATTTGAATTTTTAAAATAAAAAAGTGCACAAAATTGTTTTAGAGAATGAGAAAAAATTTTCCTATTTAGAAATGGGTCATTTTTATTTAAGAGGAAACCAAAAATTGTTTAAAGCAGGTACATTTGTAGCATTCATCTAACCACAGAACAAAATTAAAACGCCACTATTTCTTATGATGAGATGGAGAACTTGTTGGATTGTAGAACTCTGTAGTATGTATCATCATCAAACAGTATGTAGATGAATGTATGATTTCAAGCAGGAATTTTAGACCAGAAACATCTTTTTTGGGTAACAAGGATTACTTTACAGATTTGTCGTATGTTAGTAAAAACAGACATATAAGCCTATTTCATGCTATATGTACATAATTTGTGAGATTGAAACTGGCATTTGTGTTTAAATGTGGATAAATCACAAACGTCAAAATACGGAAAAGATCTTAGAAGTATTGTGTTCTAGCTTTTCTCATTATTAAATTACAATCCCATTGGCATTTGGGGAGCCCGGTGGATAATTACACTGTGTTTTCCCTGATCACGGATAAACTGGATTAAAAATACAGATATGGGATTCAGGTAAATGGAGATTATTACTAGGTGTTTTTTTTTTTTTTTTTTTTTTTTGAGACAAAATTTCACAGTTATTGCCCAGGCTGGAGTCCAGCAATCTCACCTCACTGCAACCTTCGCCTCCTGTGTTCAAGCGAGTCTTCTGCCTCAGCCTCCCAAGTAGCTGGGATTACGGGCATGCGCCACCATGCCCGAGTAATTTTGTATTTTTAGTAGAGATGGGGTTTCACCACATTGGCCAGGCTAGTCTTGAACTCCTGACCTCAGGTGATCCTGCCTCAGCCTCCCAAAGTGCTGGGATTACAGGCGTGAGCCACTGCACCAGGCCCATTATTACTAATTTTATTGTTTGGCTGTAAAATTACTGTCCAATTACTTTATTTATTTATTGCGTGATTTTTTTGTTTTGTTTTGTTTTGGTTTGGTTTTAAGGAGCAGAGAGTTTAATAAGCCAGAAAGAAAAGTGAAGGCAGAAAGAAGAAGCTCCCCTGTACAGAGACAGAGAGAGAGGGTCTCCAAAGCTGAAAAAGGAGACCCCTGTCCAATTACTTTATCACAGTGCTTTGAACTTCACTTATACATGCCTTCTGGTCACAGGCTGTACTGAGGGTAGAGAACAACTATAGCCAACCGGCATGAGCCTGCCCACATACACAGCAGAGAAGAGTATGCTGCCAGCAGGCAGGGGATCTTCATAAAGTGATATGACGCAGCTTCTTCAAACAAGCCAGTTGCTTGTGCCCAAGTCACCATCACATATGTGACTGCCTTTAGCCCAGGGAGTGATTAAGAGACTGAGGCAAGAGATCAAGACTATTGCACGTGAGGAAGTCCCTGTTACTGTTATTATATTTTTATTTTAATTAACACATAATTGTTATATTGAATAATTATTATAATTATTTTACTTTATCATTGGACATAAGACAACATGAAAGTAGGTAAAGAGATTCTCCCAACCAAAAACATTCTATCCATTCTATCCCTTTCACTAAATCCTACAACACATAAGGCCACGTCCAAGAGCTTTTACCTAGAAAGTCTAACTTACATTATCTCTTCCAAACCGTTATCAATTAGTTCCTTCTTCGAACACTTCGATTTGCCCAAAATGCCATTCTGGTTGCTTCATAACCACTAACATCGGTTCCTTCTCATTCTCTACTTTCACTTGGTTCCCCCTCCTTGTTCTCTTGTTTTGTGTAGACTTCATTAACCTACACTCACTAAGGACATATTAAATCCCTCACGTCCTGTTTCCTCTTAAATGCCCAGAGTGCAATAATAGATATTTAATATTTTGTAAAGTTAGTGTTGACTGAAGAAATGTCTCCTGGATAATTTTCTGGGGCACATAAGTAATTTTTAAGAGACTACAGGCTTTATCTCTTCACTATTATTTCTCAGAGATTACATAATTTCTGCTCTGGAAGAATAACCGTGAAATAGCTTTTTCATTATTAGTGGTGAGTCACCTGGCCTCTGAAAATGAGTGTAGATTGATTTTTTACTTAGTCATTTTAATCAATACCATGAACCTTATGAAGACAGGTGCTCATTGTTACCAAGTTAAACAAAGCCTGAAGAATGTTCAACTGCCTGTCAGATACAGATCAAACTAAGACAGAGTCACAAATCACATAGAAACTTGCTCTTTGTAAACTAGTGTAATTTTGTGTGGGTATGAGTGTCTGTGCAAATATACCCAAACACATTTAGATAAGCTTTTGACAGTGTAGTGCATTGTTATTAAACTCTAACGTGGCTCAGCAAAAATATTTATTGAAATTTCAGAAAAATACATTTAAAATATCTTGTAAAGAAGTGATCCTGGGAGAAAATTATAAACAAATCAAATCATAATAATTTAATGTGTTGGGCTTTGAAGGGGAATATTTATTATAGGTGAATAGAGAATTTATTATTTTTTCACAGTTGAGTTATATTTTTAAGAAATGTAATTACTCCATACACAAGAATTCAGAAAATGACAACAGAGAAAAAAAAAAAAAGAAAAATGCACTTATCCTACACTATAACAAGCTTACTGAGGCTTTAAATGAATATATATTTATAAAATTGCCTTTGACAATTCACACGATCTGATTATGTGGCAGGATGCTCTGACAAAGGATTTGATTGCATGGTGCATTGAGCTGTGGCTAGTAAATAATAACCTTCCCTGTTCATGAATCTACTTGTTATTGTGGGGAAAGAGACAAAATACTGAGAATTAGTTTGTATCATAAACAAATCAATTACTGATGCAAGACCTAAGATGGCATGACACTTATGTTATGCCACTGAATTTTATGAATGGCTAATAAAATTTTCTAATGTGAGTGTTAATTTTGATTAGGTCAACTGTGCTTGTGGTAACTGGTCCATGCTACAGATTTTCACCATCTGTGCTAAATGATTACACAGGCTTATAAAGATATTCTTAGGTAAAGCTACATGAAGCATTAATCATGCTTTTGTATAGCAAGAATTGTCTGACTCTGTATTCAAGTCCTTCACAAGAGTTAAACTAAGTGGCCATTTAAATCTTGGGTAAAGAGTTTGAAACTGAAAGTGGAGAATTTCAGGAAGGAGTGCAAATTAAGCTAGAGAAATCATAATTACATGTCATGTAATTATTTGATAATTTAATGAATTTTATAGGTATAGAAATTTATAGATTTTATATAATAAATAAGTGTGCACGTGTGTATGTGTCTATATTTCCAAACGACAAATGAAAAAGGACATTCAAAAGATATACATATATACTCAGAAATCCAAAATATTATAATGGGAAAAGGAGTATTAGTAAATGTGAATTATGTATGTGAAATTAAGATTGTATAGCATGCCGGGCGCTGTGGCTCATGCCTGTAATCCCAGCACTTTGGGAGGCCGATGCGGGCGGATCACGAGGTCAGGAGATCGAGACCATCCTGGCTAACACGGTGAAACCCCATCTGTACTAAAAATACAAAAAATTAGCCGGGCGTGGTGGTGGATGCCTGTAATCCCAGCTACTCAGGAGGCTGAGGCAGGAGAATGGCGTGAACCCTGGAGGCGGAGCTTGCAGTGAGCTGAGATCACGCCACTGCACTCCAGCCTGGGCAACAGAGCGAGACTTTGTCTCAAAATAAGAAAAAAGAAAAAGAAAAGAAAAGATTGTATAGCATATATTATTGGAAGAATCCAGTAAAATTTAAATTTATTTGGTTTTATTTATTATATATTTATTTATTTATTTTTTGAGAAGGAGTCTCGCTCTTTCACCCAGGCTGGAGTGCAGTGGCGCGATGTCGGCTCACTGCAGGCTCCGCCTCCCGGGTTCACGCCATTCTGCCTCAGCCTCCTGCGTAGCTGGGACTACAGGCGCCCGCCACCTCGCCCGGCTAATTTTTTGTATTTTTAGTAGAGACGGGGTTTCCCAGGATGGTCTCGATCTCCTGACCTCGTGATCCGCCCGCCTCGGCCTCCCAAAGTGCTGGGATATTTATTTATTGTTAAAGAGAATGGCTCACTCTGTCACCCAACCTGGAGTGCAGTGGTGCAATTATAGCTCACTGCCATCTCAAACTTCTAGGCTCAAGTGATTCTGTCATCTCAGAGACTCCTGTGTAGCTAAGACTACAGGCAAGTGCCGCCCCACTTGGTATAAAGAAAATTTTGGTAGAGACCAGATCTCACTATGTTGCCCAGGCAGGTCTGGAACTCCTGGCTTCAAGTGATCCTCCTTCCTTGACCTCCCAAACTGGTGGAATTATAGGCATGAGCCACCATGACTGGCCTGAAGTTTACTTTTTGACTGCAAGTTTTGGAGATATAGATATTTTGTTTACATTTGGTGCAGTGTGTTATGCACAAAAGATATTCAATATTCTTTTGATTTTAATTGTAAAATAGATAATTAAATTCATATTTTTGACATACATAAAACTAATAATTTATATGACTTTTAATAATAAATATTAACATATTTTCTAGCAGTATCATTATGATATGGTTGCTTTTGCTCTTGTTGCAAAGAGAGATTATGGCAGAAATGTTAGATAAGCCATCTGTTCCAATTTCATTTCAGCCTGTCATCTGCAACTGCAGAAGAGATATACAGTACATTTCCTAAACCACCTTGCACTAGGATTTATTTTTTAAAAACACCTTTATTGAAGTATAACTGATATACAAAGAACTGCACATATGTAAATGTGTACAATTCGATAAGCTTGGAATATGCATGCACCCGTGATACCCTCACTGCAACCAAGGTAATCGACATATGCAACACCTCCTAAGATTTCCTCTTATACCTTTTGGGGGTTCTTTTTGCTTTTGTTTCGTGAGAACACTTAACACAAGATCCAAACTCTTAGCAAATAAAGTGCAAGATACCATATTGTTAACTGTAGGCTCTACATTGCACGGCAGAGCTCTAGAATTTATTCATCTAGCACAGTTGAAACTTATGCCCATTGAACAACAACACTCTAGTCCCCCTGGCAACCATTGTTGTATTCTTTGTTACTAAGAGTTCGAATGGCTTAGATCGCTGATATAAATGGAATTATGCAATGTTTGTCATTCTTATTTTACTGACAGCTAGGATTCCAAACAGCGTGTTCTGGAGCCAAGTGATCTGGAATCCACTTCCTAATGCCCAGACTGAAGCCAGTGTGTTTCTGAAGACAAAATTTATGAAAGTTGATTTTATCTACAGAATGTGGATAAAATGGTGCAGTCGTGTATCTGGCAATTGGAACATGTACCTAGTAGTAATTTTCTTGGTGGGCAAGTTTTGTGGTGGTGAACAGAAAGGCGTTTGCCAAGGCTAAAACCAGAGGCTGCCTCTATATCCTTCTCAATGATTTTGTAAGCACCTAAATCTCTATAATCAGTTTCTGCTTGAAGTATATAAAGTTATTTTTGTTCTCTTCATGTGAACAGTAATTGCTATGCAGATTAAGTGTCCTGATAAAACCTTACATGATTTCCTGGACTTTCATTTTATTGTGCATTACCTTGCTTAAATTTAGTAGACTGGGATTTTTAAAGAGTTAAATATTGCAGGCTAGATGTGGTGCCTCATGCCTGTAAACCCAGCACTTTGGGAGGCTGAGGTGGGAGGATGGTTTGAGGCCAGAAGTTTGAGTCCAATCCTGCCAACATAGCAAAACTCTATCTCCACTAAAAATACAAAAATTAGCCTGACCTGGTGGCGCACACCTGCAAACCCAGCTCCTCCAGAGGCTGAGGTGGAAGAATCACTTGAACCTGGGAGGCGGAGGTTTCAGTGAGCCAAGGTTGTGCCACTGCACCCCAGCCTGGGCAACAGAGGGAGACTGTCTCAAAAAAAAATTAATGCCACAATAATTTCAAAGAGGTTTTGGTGAATTAGGACAATAATACATTTTATCTTTAAGTCAATATATATTTATTCAGTGTGGGTTACATGACAGACACCAGAGTAAATACTGGGGATTTAGCAGAAAATTATATGAAGTTGCTACTCTCTAAAATACCACTTTATATTAAGGGGAAGAGATAAAGACATAAATTAATATACAATTCAATAATGCAACAGCAAAAAAAAAAAAGTGTGAGATTATAAAACAGTGTTTATTGGCATATCGGGCACACATATCTACAGAATAGAGACGTGTAGCCAGCCGGGCAAATCCTAGGATAACAAGAAGAGGGATCCAGCAAGGCTTCTGGCTATGTGACACATTGTGCTATTTTCCTGCAACAATAAACCATTTTGTATTGCTAGATCATAAAACACTAAAGGTTGAGAAGCTGAGTAGAAGCTTACCAGTCAGGTCAATTGCATAGTGAATGACTTTGTGTGCTTTGATAGCCATCTTGGACACAGCTAAGAGAAAAGTAGTAAACATCGGCATGATTTAAACCAGAAGACAACATGACCATATGTTAACTCAAATAATGATGTTTTTTCAACATTTTTAGGGAAGATAGGTCAAGGATATGAGATCTCAACTAAATAGTTATAGAAATAGTGTAGGCAAGAAAAAGTCAGAGATGTTTTGAAGGTAATTTCAAAATATATGTTGGCTTGTACAGGTGTTTAAAAATTAATAATGTGGCTAAAATGATTATAAAGCTCTGGCCTGAACAAATAGAAACATGTTGACAACATAGATTAGGATTAAAATCAAAGGACAGAAAATATAGGTGTGCAGCAGATTGGGATTAAAACATGGAAATTATAGTAAATTCTGTGTTGGTCCAAATTCAAGTTCCAACGGTTATTCATGTTATGTCAGTAGATATACTATGAATTCAACAGAGCTGGAAGCTGGAGACATTATTATGTGTCAGGACACATTCATCCCTGGACAGTGTTTTAGATAGGCACGATCAGTGATTACCTCTAGAAATACTTCTTATGTAATTACTTTAGTTATTCATGTCATATGATTAATGTTTCAGTTTGTGTGTGTCAATACATTCAAACAAGTTACAGCCAAGTTTTATCTGTTAAGGATCCTTTCTCTTTTAAGGGTCATATTATATACCTGTTACTTGGTCCTCTTTTTTGTTGATCTTACAGTTTGCCTCTGCAGAGGAAAGTGTACTTCTTATATGGGTCACGTGAATATGGCTAAATAGTACTGACAAACAGATTTTTTCTCTCTCTCCTTTTATTAAATAAACCTAAAATTCTATTCTGTAAAGGCGAGGTATATTACACATTTTAATTTTTTTTCTTTTTTACGTTACTGGAATGACTTTTTAAATTCAATCAAATTAAAGGTGTTGGAATTGTCAATATTGTTTCTTACAATATACATTTACATTTATTTTCCAAAACCAATCACATTTTGGAGACAATTGAGATTGAAAAATAATGTACTCAATCAATGTGTATGTGTGTGTGTGTGTGTCCTATGGATATTTCAAACTTTTCAAACAATTGTAGCTTAACACACACAAGGTGTGTACACACATGTACATACACACACACACATATACACACTTGTTGGCTCCATACAGGTTCATTGTCAAATTTCACCATGTATAATGTTTTATGAGTGAAACTTTTAGAGAAGGCTAAGGACAGAGAACTGTGAAATTTTCTTTGTAGCAGTAGAAAGCTCCTTTTATACTCTAAAATATTCATAATTATTGACACAGGAGTACAACTTCACAGGATTTATTATTCAGAAACTACTGTAGGATGAAAAAGTATTTCTATAAAAGATGTTTATTGCATCACTATATGTAATATGAAAATTAGTAGCTACATAAAGATTCATCAAAAGAAAATGATTTAAAAAGCGTAAACATTTATATAATAGAATATTACACAATTTAAAAAGATAAGGTTAAGAAGAATAGTTGGAAATATATAATGCTTCTGACATGAATAATATTACAATAAAAATAAGTATCATAGGAAATCAATGTTAAAATAAAATAACTTTGGAATTTTTGGCTAATAAAGTTATAGGTAATTTTTACTTCCAAATATTTTCAAAATAAAAATACAGTCATGTCATAAAAACAAAGTGGAATTCTGGAAATTGTTCTTGAATCCATTAACTATTGTGTGAGACTTATTTCTTTAATTTTATTTTATTATAATTAAAAACAAACAAGCAAAAACTAATACTAGCCAAACTTACTTCCTCCACCCTTTACTTGATAATGTCAATGCCGAATCAAAATACATACCCAAAAAGCTTTTTTTTTTTTTTTTTTCCATAGCTTACTGTAGCCTGAAATTCTTGGGCTCAAGGGATCCTCCTGCTTCAGCCTCTCAAGTAGCTGGGACTACAGGTGTGCACCACCACATTCATAAAACCTTTTATAAAATATAGCACATTATTATTAATTAGTTGGCCAAATTAGAACCATTAGTGTAGCTTACATATCACTGACAGGTAAACTTCGTTCCAGTATCACTTTGTTTATTAGAAGGGAAGCTGTGAACTAATAACTTCATGTTGGCAAGAATACATTACTTTCTCTATGCATACATTGAGAATAAAAATAATTTAGTGCTGAACTTATTAATAAATCAATTCAAGTATTTTTATGAGTGGGGAAGTCTCTGAAAATTTGATAATATTTGATCCTATGTATCTTAACATAGAGAGTACTCTTCTCAGTGGCAGCCAAAGAGAAAAAAACTTATCAAATCTGTACTGTCAGTTGAAAAGGCTAAACATGTTTTCTAAGTAGTTTTCTCATCAAATTTGAAAATAAAGAATAAGTAATTTTTTGAGATAATAAAGTATATCTGTATTTACATAATAATTACTTTATCCTCTAGTGTATTTATATATATCTAGAAATACAGACATAAGATAAAATTATAGTTACATTCAATTGCTAATTAATTATAGGAAAATTCTCAGTTTGAAATGGCAAAAAGAGTGCCATACATTGTGTTACATATTGGACAGTGTACAACCAGAACTGCCATATAGATGGTATATAGAGAATGATCAATACATAGAATAACATGGTTAATTATTTATTTATTTATTGAGACAGAATTTCAGTCTTGTTGCCTAGGCTGGAGCGCAGTGGTGCCATCTTGGCTCACTGCAACCTCCACCTCCTGGGTTGAAGTAATTCTCCTGCCTCAGCCTCCCAAGTAGCTGGGATTACAAGTGCCCGCCACCACGCCCAGCTAGTTTTTGTATTTTTAGTAGAGACGGGGTTTCACCATGTTGGCCAGGCTGGTCTCCTGCCAGCCTTGGCCTCCCAAAATGCTTGGATTATAGATGTGAGCCACCATGCTTAGCCAACATGCTCACATTTTTAAAGATTACCATTTTAAAAAATTAACCAATTTAAAAAATTGGTCATAAAACAAAAAATACATTTCTGCTTAATCATTTAAGTATATCAGATATCAAATCCTGGGGCTGTGCTACCTGGGGCTATATGTAACTTGTAAATTTAACCCTTGAAATAGACAGGATATAGAGAATAAAATCTTTAAGTGATGTGGTCTTAGAAATCCTCAGTTTTGCTCCTGGAAATACATGTGAAGTAATATTCATGATCTACTGCCTGGTAGCCTTTTTGCTATACCACATTTTATTTTCTCTCTCTGCCTTGTTTCTGTTGTTGTTGTAGTTTTCTTTGTTTGTTTAACTGAGTCTCATTCTGTCGCCCAGGCTGGAGTGCAGTAGTGTGATCTCAGCTCACTGCAACCTCTGCCTTCTGGGTTCAATTGATTCTCTTGCCTCAGCCTCCCGATAGCTGAGATTACAGGCATATGCCACCGCGCCTGGCTGATTTTAGTATTTTTAGTAGAGACAGGATTTCACCATGTTGGCCAGGCTGGTCTCAAACACCTGACCTCAAGTGATATGCCCACCTGAGCCTCCCAAAGTGCGGGGATTATTGGTGTGAGCCACCACATCTGGCCTTCTCTCTGCCTTGTTTTGAATGACATTTATGTAAGAAGTCATGTGTATGTGTGACTATGTACCATTTAAGACTTCAAACATTAAGACAAAAAACTCTGGATATTTTGAAATAAGGTACACTGAGTATTACATACAAAAAAATGTGAGGAACACATAGATAATATAAAGCCTAAGATCGGTTAATTGGAAAATTTTAAGAATCAAGAATCAATGAGAACGGTGTTCTTTTCTCAGGAGAAAACTGCTAATGTGATTGTTCTAATATGATCCATGTTTCCTTGGTAGGATCCGTTATCATTTAATAAGAAACTGAGCACACTGGTACTGACAAATTATAGATAAACTCTGATGAGGCAGAGTTTGTTGTTGTTTTTTTTTTCCTCTTTCCCTGCTGTGTCACTGAATTAATTTCTTAAACTCAGTTATTTTTTCTGTAACTTATTCTTGGTCTCTCGTAGGTCATTGCTTCTTGCTTAAATTCATAATAGGAATCATGGAGCCACTTACACATGAATGTCTCAGGGAGTGTATAACTTAAGCCAAAGAAAATCACACATTTTATAGTATAATTTCTATTAAATCAAGTAAACTCCTGTGATCCCCTCGACTGAGTATACACTAATACACGTAAGTTGCTAATTCATTACATTCCTTACAAAAATAAAATAATTGTTATTATGAAAATGTTACTTACAAATATTATTAATTATATGGAACATATAATTTATTAGTTTGACTATCGTTTGAAAATATCATTATGGAGAAAAAGAAACTCTGGTAATTACACAGAAAGATGGATACAATGTGTTTATATGTTGCATGACTGCCATTCCTGCTGCGAATATCCAGCAGTTGTGGGAAATTTTCAGCTTTGTTATCAATTGTGTGATAATTATCTAGTGGAAATTATATTAAGAAGGATATGATCATTATTATTAGGAAAATATTTTATATTAACAATTAAGTTAAAATTTAAAATATACACAAACTTCCAAATTTTCTTCAGCTAAAATCCACAAAATAACTGATTAAAGCATTCTAATATATTTATATTTTAAACATAAATATATATACAAAATAATTTTAAAAACTCAATAATACCTAAGTGTTAGAATTAATTATTATTAAATGCAAAGTATATTTTTTATTATTTTTGTCTTTTTTAGTAAACAAATCATATAATTTTCTTCGCTAACAAAATAAGACTTATTTAGGATAAGAGTTCCATATGAGTGGGGAAACTGCTATTTTCAAAAGTGACTTTAGCTTTTATCCTAAAATAAGATGCAGCATGCATTCAATTCAAGACTACAAAATGGTCACTGCATGACTGACTGTTTTTCCTACATAGAAATATATTCCAAGTCTTTGACACAGGTTAATCTCTTCTATGTAAATCTTGGTTAGTAGTTATTGCATAGCAGTAGTTATTGAATAGTAAGGAATTGGTAATGTAGTCGTTCCCTTAATCATCTTAGAGGTAAGTGGAGATTTGCAAATTTAAAGCAAACGAAAGCACACAATAAAATATTGTAACTTCAACAACAGATTAACTATTGAATGTTACTCTAAACTAGAGATCTGAGAAACGAACAAATACCTTGGGAAGAAGTTTGATACTTACCAGTCAGCATATTTTACTGAGTCAAATATTTTATTAGCCACATAGCTAGTTTGAATTATAAATATTGGCTCATTTTCAAGATTCATGATATTAAAAAGTCATAAAATTATCTGTTTCACTTTTTTAATGCAATTGTTTCAAGTATTTCAGTGTTGCTACAGGGAAAAACAAACAAAGAGGAATCCAATGGAAAAAAAACTTACAGCTAGATTGAAAATGATTGTGAAGGCATATAGATTGGAAACATCACCCCAAATAATATCTCAGTATTAACCAATCAGTTATACATAATAAATGAGAAAAATAGTTACTAAATTGAATTATCCCATTACTCCTGTCATGCCATCCATCTTTCCATGTTAGATATAAATCTTGGCAAATTAATGCAGAAACAGAAAACCAAATACCACTTGTTCTTATAAGCGGGAGCGAGAGAAATACTCAGTACACATGAACATAAAGATGGGACCAATAGACTCTGAGGACTCTAAAAGGGAGGAGCGACAGTCAGGGTAAGGGTTGAAAAACTACCTAATTGGTACTGTGTTCACTTCTTAAGCAACAGGATCATTAGAAGCCCAAACCTCAGCATTATGCACTATACCCATGGAACAAACCTGCACATGCACCCCCTGAATATAAAATAAGATAAAATAGAAACGTATATACATATATTCAATTTTATTTCTGATCTCTCTCTTGCTTTTACTCTCACATACAACACCTACTTTTTGTCTTTAAGGGTATTACCAATTTTTGAATTTTTCTTCTTCAAAGCAGAGAAAGGTCGAATTTTTCCTACCTATCTCTTGTAGAGGTTGTAGCAGCTACCTAAGGCTCTACCTCTGGTCCTTCAGGTTTTTCAGAGTAGAATATAACAAAACAAACAAAGTTTTTATTTAATCCAAAGATATCACTGGGTTTCCACCAAATCCCAGTATCTATTCTACATGCTGAAAACACAGAAATAAAAGAGCCAAGGCCAATCCCAGTCCTCACAGAATTTATATTTTCGTGGGGTGAAAGAGAAACTTAACACTAATAAATACGCGAAGCAATTTAGAAAGGATGAAGGAAATACAATAGAGCTCTAGAGGTAGAGGTTGGTAAGAAAAGTCCTCTCTAAGCAGATATTTTTAACTGAGACCCAAACGAAGAGAAGAAGAAAGCCATTAGAAGACCTAGAGAAAGAGAGTTACAGGCAGAAGAAATTGCAAATGCACAACGGTGATGAGGAAACATGCTTGTGTGTTCAAGTAAAGCAAGAACAATAATGCAGAAATTAAATTCATTAAATAGAAATTCCTTGGGAATCTAACAGGAATGGTGATGGATAATTTTATGTGTCAACTTTACTGGACCAAGGGGTGCCCAGATTAAAGGCTATTTCTAGATATGTCAGGGAAGGTATTTCCAGATGATGTTGGCATTTGAATCTGTGGACTCAGTAAAATAGTTTCCCCTCCCCAGTGTGGATGGGCATCATCCAATCCATTGAAGGCCCAAATAGAAACAAAGGCAGAGGAAGAATGAACTTGTCCTTTTTGCTTACTGACTGCATGCTTGAGGTGAGATATCAATTTTCTCCTGCCCTTGGGCTGGAATTTACACAATCACCTTCCCCAGTTCTCAGGCCTTCAGGCTCAAACTGCAATTACAGCACTTTCTTTCCTAGGTCTCCAGCTTGCCTTTGGAGGACTGAGGACTTCTTAGCCTCCATAATCACATGGGCTCAGTCTTCAAAATAAGCTTCTTCATACACACACATACACTCACACACGCACATTCAATTTTGTTTCTGACCTCCCTCTTGCTTTTAGTCTCATATGCAATCTAATCTATATTTTGTCTTTAAGGGTGTTATTAATTTTTTGAATTCCTTTGCTCTCCTCCTACCTTTCTCTTGCGAAGGTTATTATCAGCTACATGAGGCTCTGACTAGCCATGGTTGTACCTCTGGTCTTATACAGAAATAGGTTATATATATGTTTGTTTTTCTGGAGAACCCTGACTAATAATACGGAAACCAAGGAAAATTTAAATTATCAAGCCTTAGGATTTAAAGAAACCAGAGATGACCCAAGGATATTTATAGCATGGATATTTGTAAATTGGGTGGTCTGTTTAATCTTTATAACATAATTCATAATTTATCTGTGTTTCATACCTATCTATATCTAAATCTATATATTGTTTATTCATTAAATATTATATAATAATTTTAAATAGTAAAGGCCAATACATATATCTGTTAAACTTTTATTGTAAACTTAAAAATAAAACAAGTGTTCGTAAACATATTGATTCATACCGTATGAAGACATTGTTTAAATAGTTTACCCAAGCGTTATTTTAGACAATGTAATGTGTTTGACTCATTCTTTCCTATTGACTAATGAAGTTACAGAATGATTCTCAGTAGAAAAGATAACTCTAAAGATTATAGTTTTTGTCCTGCAGAATATTAAGCAATTTTACATCTCACATAGCAACCTCATTCTAACATTGCTTTATTAACTGCCCATAAATGCTCAGCTCATCACATGCTCTTTGAATAAGCCTTACCATCTTTCTAGTTCCTTCACTATTCAGTAGGTTAAATGAAATTGCTGATACATATTTATTTTATATTTTTATTTTATATATTTATTTTATATTTTTACAAGAGAAATGTCTAACTTTTTGATAAATATATATTAACAGACATACAAACATTTTCCAATTAACATATAGATATAATGTAATAGGTAAGACACAAAAGGAAAATATTATAATACTTTTTTGTTTGGAATTTTTCTTTCCTTTCCTGCCAAGAATTACTGCATAAACATATGATTTGGCTAGCCTATACCAACCTTTATTATATTGCTTATAATAAGGTAAAATGAGGTACCTTATTTGTGTTTGTGACACGTTTGTGCATGAGTGTATAGTTTTAAAAGAGAAAAGCCATTTGATTTTAAAATTTTCAGTCCTAGCTTATTTATTATTGCAGTGACAGCTAACTCATGTACCTATCCTTTGTTAATATTTTACTACAAATAAAAACACAATTCTCCCTTGTGATTAAAGAAGTCATAACAGAAAACTACCGCTCAAAAAATGTATTCCTTTGCGAAAAATTCTAGCATATAAAAATTTACTTATGTTTACTTTACAAGAAGCAGAATTTTAAGTATGTAAATTGTCAGATAATCCAATGGGTGCATGTTTTGCTTGCTTTGTTGTTTTTTGTTTTTTTTTTTTTAATGTAGCTCTTATATTTTCCTCAAGATAAGCATGCAGGAAAAAACGGGTGAGATTTGTCATCAGCCACAACTCAGTACACATAGATTTCACAGAATTTGTGCAAGTGCTCGAATTTAATCTAAGACCCTCCTCTTCACACACATACCCCACTAGCCCATTTTCAGAATCTATTTTGGGATATAAAGGAAAAAGAAGCATTTGTTAGAAAAAAAATCATAATTATGTTTTCAAAAGGATTTATATACATACTTGACAATGGAAGCAACATATTTGAAACACATGCATTTGAAAAGATTTTATAGATTTTCAAAGTAGGGAAAATCACCATAAACAATGTGAAGTATAATGTATCTGTAAAGTAACTTAGATATATTTGGAAGATAAGTGAGTCTAAATATTTGTTAAGAAGAACAAATGGAAAAGTGGCCTAGAGAACAGTTACTTTACATTTTTGCATATGTGATATAAAATTGAGTTGGTTTGGAAAGGGCTGATTTTCCTCACCAGGGAGTAATGAGAAAAAGAAGGAATTGGTCAGTAATTATACAAATGGGAAAACAAACATATGCAGTAATGTCTTTAACTTTTTGATAAATATATATTGAGATATACAAACGTTGTCTGTAATGTAATAGATAAGACACAAAAGGAAAAATATAATACTTTTTTGTTTGGAATTTAAAGGTATTTGCAATAAAATATTAGGAAAAAATCTAAAGTTAATAGTCAACACATCCACACAGCCCCATATTGAGATGACATATCTGATTAGGGACTGATTGAAAATATATGTAAAATGAAAAGTTCTGGCTATATGTCCTCATGGGTAGACCAGTACTATAACTATGGGTATTTGATCTGATTAAGGGAAAACAACACTGTTTTTATCACCTCCAAAATTACTCAGCATCTTTGAGACTATAACTGCAAGCAGGATTCAAGAGACGCTCAGTAGCTTCCAGCCTGATAATTTACATAAACAAAGCCATTAATGATCATTTGAAGGAGTATTAGACACATACAAGATTGCCTTGTGTATGAAACAAACAAATAAATTCACCACTATCTCCTTGAGAGTAAATTGGTGTCTCACCAAGTTTTCAGTAAGACCAGGAAAGTGATAGGCAAGTGGTTGCGGTGACCATTTATATAAATTTAACTTGCACAAAATGCCATTGTATTATAAGATGACTTCTCGGAGTTACTCTTAATAATAGATTGTCACCACAGTTATTGCTAGACCATCTTCATGATGATCCAAATAAATTGTGTACTTTTTATCACAGAGACTAAATGCGGGAAAGGTGGTAGTTGATCAGTACATGATCACTTTGAAAGGATAAACATGAAGCCAAACGTACATCTCTCCATTTTGCTGTTCATGCTCCAGGATAGAAGAATTTTCCCAATCTATTCATGCTTCTTATTAAGAGAGAAGTGCTTTGGGCAGGTAGAACATTAATAGCTTTACTGAACCTTGATTCAGATGCATGAGTTTTTCCCTGCATTTCCAATCCCAGAAAGAGGTAGAAGAGCATATTGGATCCCACAGAATAATCCTAACAGGGTGGAAAGAACTCCAACTAACAAAGCACCATTCTGTGACCAAGAATTACTTAGTTTATAGTGTCATCCACAATACATGCACACATATAGGCCCACTTTTGCATAGTGGGGAAAAATTCAGTTTCTAAGCCATTGTTCTAAAACCAAAGTGGCATTTGAGAAAGCTCTTGTAGAGAAGAACTTATTACTTCCAGATGGTGAAAAATCAAAACAGAGGAGAGTAGAATCTAACTATTATGGATAAATATCTTATTTAGAGACACAATTTTAACAAATATTATCATATGATTGGGTCACGTTGGCCCCCAAAATGGTATATTTGATTCAGAATGTGTTTTAAGTTAAAATGTACTCATTAATTAAACTCTGAATGTTATTTGAACCATAGATTATTCTCTTTCTCAAATAGAAAAAATTATCTACAATAAATAATTCTAATAAACAGCCTAACATTGCTTTATTTTTTAATCCAAAAGCCCAAGGTAGCTAATTGCAAAAATAATTTGGAGATTTTTCTTTATAAAAATGTATTTTATATTAATTTCAGAGTGTCTAAAAATTATTATAAAGACTCTCAAGGATTTAAACGAAACTTAATCTTTCTTTTTTCTTCCCCCAAAACCTAACTGCCTGCCCTTAAGGAAAAAGTAAGGTGAAGTCTGTATTGTACATCCTAGGAAAAATTCATTATCTAAGAATTATGTCACATGCATATATCATATGAATAAAAATGCTAAGAAAATATAAGTTGATAAGTTCATATTTATCTTCAATATAATAGAATTATGTATTAGGGTTCTCTAAAGGGACAGGACTAATAGGACAGATGTATATAGGAAAATGGGTTTATTAAGAAGTATTGACTCATATGATCATAGGACGCAGTCCCACTATAGGCCGTCTGCAAGCTGAGGGGCAAGGAAGCCAGTCCGAGCCCCAAAACCTCAAACGCAAGGAAGGCGTCAGTGCAGCCTTCAGTCTGTGGCCGAAGGCCCAAGAACCTCTGACAAACCACTGGTGTAAGCCTAAGAATCCAAAAGCTGAAGAACTTGGAGTCTGATGTTTGAGGGCAGGAAGCATCCAGCACAGCAGAAAGATGAAGGCTGGAAGACTCACCCAGTCAAGTCTCATTCCAATTTCTTCTGCCTGCTTTAGGCTACCCACACTGGCTATTGATTAGATGATGCCCATCCAGATTGAGGGTGGGTCTGCCTCTCCTAGTTCACTGACTCAAATGTCAATCTCCTTTGGCAACACCCTCACAGATACACCCAGGAAGAATACTTTGCATCCTTCAATCCAGTCAAGTTTACAGTATTAACCATCACAAGTTATCTACATAATTCTGGTAGAAAAATAATCTCTAAATGATTACATCAAAAATAGCAGTGTATAAATAAATGAGCAGTCTCCCCACAGCTAAATGTCTCTGGAAACTTACTTTAGTGCATGACTAGTGTGTGACTTTAACAAGGAAGAAATGAGTTTCATTCTGTTTTCTAACATTCTGTTTTATGCATTCAAGTAAACGAACTGGTGCCTGACAACTGGAAATCATATCACCTCTTTTTAATTGGATCAACTGATTCACACTGAAGGAAGCTGTCCCCTGACATCAATACTAAATTGTGCAAAGTTTCACTGAGTTCTAAGCTGTGACTACCATACACTGACAATTTTACCACCATGACTGCTTTTTCATAGCAGTCATGGCTTTTGGGGGACATGAGAGAAACCTCATGACTGGAAGGATCCTATAACATTTTATAAATCACCAATAATTCACCATTCTTCATGCTATGCTCAATTTATCTCCTGGATCCAAGAAACAGAACTTTATTAAAAACATGTAGACTCCAATTCTACAGTACTTTCTGTTTTCTCTCCAATAACACCCGAGTCACCGAGAGAGAGAAGAGAGATTTCTGCTGTTTTGTTTCTTTGTTTTTATCCACATGATTTGTTATTCTTTTTTTTTTTCTTTTTTTTTAAACAGAGTCTCCCTCTGTCGCCCAGGCTAGAGTGCAGTGGCACAGTCTTGGCTCACTGCAACCTCCGCCTCCCAGGTTCAAGCGATTCTCCTGCCTCAGCCTCCCGAGTAGCTGGGATTACAAGCATGAGCCACGATGCCTGGCTAATTTTTGTATTTTTAGTACAGATGGTGTTTCACCATGTTGGACAGGTTAGTCTCGAACTCCTGACCTCAAGTGATCCACCCACCTCAGCCTCCCAAGTGCTAGGATTACAGGCGTGAGCCACTGCGCCTGGCCTGTTATCAAGGTTTAATATCCTAAGATTTACAGCACTATCAATATGCTCAGCATTAATTATCCAAATATCCAACCTGTCATTGTATCTGTTAGTGAGGATTCAGAGTTCCCATAAGAGAAATTTGAAAATAAGAAGGTTTTTTTAAATTGGTGAATTTTGTTAAAACAAACACACACAACCAAATATGAAGAACAGCAGAAAAATCTGTAGGCAAAAGTATTTCCATTCAAGAGTGCTCTGTTTTGAGGAGATGTAGATTCTTAGCAGAGAATGAGAGAAGAAGATAGGGGATGACAATTTTGTTTGCATAACAAACTTTCATATAATCAATATTAATGCCAATAGCCTATGCAGCTAAAATATATAAATACCCCTCTACACCTCCCAGGTGGCACAGTGAAGCCGGATAAGTCACTCTTCCTTCTCTGCCTTCTCCTCTTTTCACTCAAACCCAGTCCTATCCATTAATGAGTTTAAATGTGTTTTTCCTAATGCCTCTCCATTTGAAATACTTTCTTTGGAACTGTATCCAGATGGCTTTTGTCTAAACCTCACTTTGCTGACCCAATAGACTCATGTTTTTCTTGCAATTCCCAGAACAACGCTACTAACACATTTCACTTTAGCCGTGCCTTCCCTCATACTAGCTATGCTGGATTCCTCCATTCTATGCTTTCTGTACTTTTATTATTTTATCTTCATTCTTAAAAAGAATGTTTTGTATTTCATTTTATTGGAATCTTGTAATTTCATACCTTTTTTTTTAGTAGCAAATGGAGTCTACACCAAGATAGTCCCTCTCAGGTTTTCTATAAACTCTAAGGACATATTTGAAGAGTGAAATTCTAGGAAAGGAAAGAGATGGTTGTTAAGCTAGTTGGGTGAGACAAATATTGGGGCAGAGGAGGTTTATTGGAAATGTCTATGTAGCAGTTCCCATTGTCTAACAAATAAGACATGCACAGATACACCCTTGGGCCACCTTGCAAGGGAAGTCTTTGCAATTAGAAGTTTACAATAGGACGCCAATAAAAAAGCAATTTATTCCACATAAATTGCTGGTAGAAAAATAATCTCTATTTTTCTGGTAGAAATTGCTAATTTCTCTAATTTCTGGTAGAAATTACTGGTAGAAAAATAATCTCTATCAACAAAATTTCACTTCTGTTGATACACTAAAATACCAAACCTGAGATTTGTTTCAGCCACTGTTGAAGAAAGCAACTAGGACCACAGTTAGAGAGAAGTCCACAATCAAACAGATGGCAAATAACCTACTCAAGCAAGATTCTTTTATAAGCTTGTTATTTTAGTCAGTGTATATGCTCATAGTTTGGATATTTTAATCTAAATGTAACTTTTTGATATCACACATCCTAATAGAGTCACTTTGTTTCTATAATTTCAAATACTTTAAATTTTAATTTCAATGAGAAAATACTTTTTCAATATTCATCAGGTTTCTGTTTTCATTATTCATCAGGTTTCTGTTTCCATTATTCATCAAATAATAAAATGATCATCTTTATAGATGCAAACTTGCCTTTATCCAGTGCATGCAGAGGGAGCAAAGGGAAAATGAAAGAGTATCAGAAACTGTGCAGATGTTTTCTTGACCAGAATGTCAATACGTTAGTGTTTCCAAATGCTACTTTCTCAGAAAGAAAAAAATTGCACTGTATTTCAAGAGGCTGAAACACAGTATGGAGTACACAGCCAGCCAAAGAGAGAAAGTGAAGAATTATGATTAGGAGAGTTTACATAGGAGTACAAGTAGCCCGTTATGCAGAGGGATTGCATGGCTTCTGGTATTTGATTTTAGGCTGGGTTAGTTTGGGAATGAATACTAAAGGTGTGCTGGATATTTTTCAGAATTTTACCCACCACAGTAACAAAACCATGTAACATTTATCAATTCCTAGTATCTGCTAACAACAGAAAACCATATCTTATTCATGTGATCAAAATAATATAAAGTACAGAACAATTCAGAATTGTTTAATCTATAATGAAAAAAAAGGCTATGGAAGGTGCTACCACGTCCAAATTGAATTTATTTTTCTCCCAAGGTGTCCTCTGTAGCTCTTTAGGATTAGACTCCAAAACTGGATATGCTGGAAGAAGTCTTGAGTTTTTCACTTATAAAATGATACATATTGAGTTGGCAAATTCTACTTAGTCTATCTTCTAAGTCATTGTTGATATGACCTGCCATATTTTCAATGCCATTACTTTTGTTCAAATCCATTTCTTTTTTTCTTTTTGAGATGGAGTCTTGCTCTGTCACCCAGGCTGGAGTGCAATAGCACGATCTCGGCTCACTGCAACATCTGCCTCCTGGGTTCAAGCCATTCTGCTGCCTCAACCTCCCAAGTAGCTGGGATTACAGATGCCTGCCACCACGCCCAGATAATTTTTGTATTTTTAGTAGAGATGGGGTTTTGCCATGTTGGCCAGGCTGGTCTCGAACTCATGACCTTAGGTGATCCACCCGCCTTGCCCTCCCAAAGTGCTGGGATTACAGGCATAAGCCACGGCGCCCAGACTTCAAGTCCATTTCTTATTGTATCCTCCCTGTCTTTTATCAATTTGTTATTCTGGCCTCACATTCACACCATGCCATGCTTATCTCCATTTCCATCTCATGTTGTCTCACAATCTCAAGTTCTCACTCTCTGTCATTGTTTCTCTCTCTCTCTCTCACACACACACACTCAAAAATATGAATAAGTAACAAGGACACAGTTTTTTTCTCACAAGATATTAATCACTCCCTCATACATTCCTAACACATTTAAATTTTGTTCCAAACTTTTTAAAATTCAAACTTAACTTTCTACAATAAAAGTTATATTGACATTTACAGCTCGTTCAGGTTTCAGAGACGTTTGCCCCCCTCTGATTACCACCACCATCAAGATAGAGATTTTTGCACATCATCCTCGTAAGTTCCCTTCTGCTCCTGTATGTTCTCTCCTCCCATCATCCTGACCCTTGCTAACTACTGATTAGATTTCCATCCACATAGGTGTTTTATTTTTAATGTTCTAGGACGCCAGATAAATTGGATTGTACATGATACAGCTTTTGTGTCTTTCTTCTGTCACTTAGCTTGACGATTTTGAGGTTTAGACATATCCTGTGCTTCTATCAGAGCTTCATGCTTCCTATTGATCAGTAGTGAGGGCTCCATTGTATGAGTGGGCCACAAATTGTCTGTTTGTTCACTACTTAATAGGAGTAGGGGTTGTTTCCACTTTTGGACAATTTTGAATAAAGCTGTTGTAAACATCTGTGTACAGATGTTTGCAAGGACATATATTTCATTCCTATTAGACAATTACCTAAAAGCCCGTCAGGCTGTGTCATATAATGAGTAAGTAGTTAGCATTGTAATAAATTGTCATAATGTTTTACACAGTCACTGGACAATTTTGTGTTCTCACTAGCAATTCATGAGAGTTCTGTGGCTGGACAATATCATCACAATTTTGTGATATCTCCTCCTCATCCTCCTCTTTTTTCTTTTATTGTCATTCCAGTAGGTGCACAGCAGGATCTCATTACGGCTTTTACTTGCATTTCACTGAAAAGTAATGAGTTAAACATCTTTTCATATGCTTATTTGGCATTCATATATATTCTTTGGTAATGTATCTTTTAGGGATTTTTTTCTATTTTTCAAAGTAGGTTGTCTGTCTCATTATTATTGTGTTTGAAGTGCTATTTATATTGGTATGGTTTGGCTGTGTCCCCACCCAAAATTCACCTTGAACTGTAGCTCCCATAATTCCCACATGTTGTGGGAGGGACACTGTGAGAGGTAATTAAATAACGGGGAAAGTCTTTCCTGTGCTATTCTCGTGAAGGTGAATCAGTCTCACGAGATCTGATAGTTTTATAAAGGGGAGTTCCTCCAAACAAGCTCTCTTGCCTGCCACCATGTAGGATGTGACCTTGTCCCTCACTTGCCTTCCACCATGATGGTGAGGACTCCCCAGCTATGTGGAACTGTAAGTCCATTAAACCTCTTTTTCTTTATAAGTTACCCAGTCTCAGGTATCTTTATGTGAGATACCCGAGACAGGGTAATTTATGCAGTGTGAGAACAGACTAATACATATAGACTCTTCATAACAGACTTATCAGATATGTATTTTGCCCATATTTTTGCCCATATTTTCATCTAATTCATGGCACATTATTTTGATTT
Organism: Symphalangus syndactylus; assembly: GCF_028878055.3. Lineage (NCBI taxonomy): Eukaryota > Metazoa > Chordata > Mammalia > Primates > Hylobatidae > Symphalangus > Symphalangus syndactylus. The sequence goes on along the minus strand of NC_072426.2, from coordinate 151,774,612 downwards.
ATTTAAAATGTCCTTTGAACAACAGATATTTTTAATTTTGATAAAAGTACAATTTATAAATTAAATTGATTTTATTATGTGTGCTTTTTTGACTGAAAGTTTTTCTGCCTAACCGAAGATCATGAATATATTATTCAACATTCTCTATAGTTTTATATTTCACATTTAAGTCTCAAATTGTTTTTGCATGAATATTCAATGATTAAAGTCTCATTTTTTCCTAAGGTCATTATTTTTCCATTTCATTGCCTTCATCCCTTCGTTGAAATTCAATTGACCATATCTGTTTCTAGATTCAGTATTTTGTTCAATTGACTTGTCTGTCACATCATGCTAATTCTGCATTGTTTTGATTACTGTAGGCTAATAATAATTTTTGCAATTAATTAGTGTGAGTCATCCACTTTGAATAATTAGAATACATGAGCTCACCCAGGAAATGGGGATAGAGTAGAACAGATCAATATCCCATATGGTTGGGCCCTAAGAAATACTAATACTCACCTGGTAGATTTCATGTTACCAAAGCACAGGGCTCTCTCTCTGTTGTTTATTACTATGCATTCAGTAGTTAGCAAGATGTCCAATACAAGGATTCTCTCATGAGATATTTTTTGGTTGTCAAAAATACAAAATCAATTGGAATTTGTTTCTGTTTCTTTGTAACTTCAGAATTTAGCTATGTTTTGAAAGAGCTGCTTCTAAGTTAATAATTAAATAAAGTTTGAAACCCAATCACAATAGACACATCTCAGGCCAGGTCTGCACTTTTCTAGTTTGTGACCCTGGATATTTTGCTAACCCTTTTTATGATTAATATTCCTCATTACAAAATGTGATGAAAGTTACACCTACTTCGCTAGTTTGTTTAAAGGATGAAATCTGTTAACACATGAAAATGTTTAGAAAATTAGACTGCCACATAGTTAATACTAAGTAAATAATAGCAATTTTTATCAATATCATCATTACCATTATGACACCCTTTAGCATCAATAAATCCTCATGTAAGAATACCCTCCTTCTGTGGAAGAATAATGGTAATAGCAAGTATTAGTGCTTTAATGCAGAATTGCAGATGGTCCCTGACTTAATGATATCTCAACTAATAAGTTTTCAACTTTATGATGACTTTATGATGGTGTGAAAGTGATATGCATTCAGTAGAAATTGTACTTTGAATTTTGGTCTTTTCCTGGGCCAGCAATATGCGATAGGATACCCTTACATAGCATATTCAACATTTTCTAATAAAAAAGGCTTTGTGTTAAATGATTTTGCCCAACTGTTGGCAAATGTAAGTGTTCTGAACATGTGTAAGGTAGTTTAGGCTCAGCAATGATGCTCAGTAGGCTAGATGTATTAAACGTATTTTTGACTTATAATATTTTCAACTTAGAATGGGTTTATCAGGAAGCGACCCCCTTGCAGGTCAAGAAGCATGTGTGTTTTCTTCTATGGTGCTGAGTGAGCTGCTGTTTGTTTTCTACTCTTTCTCTGAAGCAGTACCAATGTGTCAATCTGCTTTGTTTTCTGTTCTCTTCAAGACACCACCACTGAGTTTATTACTAGTACTTTCCTGCCCCTGAGACTGTTAAGCGGAAGTAGTCTACACCACCTCTCCCTACTCTTTGCAGTCCTCATGACAAGCAAATGAAGCTCACTGTCAGTAGTGATTTGGGGGCTAATTGGACAATTCATGAGTGAGTTACAAACAAAGGTAACTTAAAAAGATTGTAGAGTTATATGATGCTTGTCTGCAACTTTGACTTTCCTGTCAAAATAATAAATAGAAAATAATGGAAATTTCAATAATTCACTTGCATTTCTGATGGTGAGATTCACCAAACTCCCTAAAACCACATTCAACCATTTTCAGAGGCAAACATCACTTTTTTGTGAGATAATTTGTGATTCTAACTTCTTTCTTTTTACAGATCGTATCCAGAAAGCTGAATAAAAGATGTTTTTGGCCTCAGTAGGCCAAGTTACATTTCTGAAGTGTTAACAAATAGTGATACCCATTTAATGGAAATTGTTTCTCATCATTAACCAATCACTTTTGGTTACACTTCCAGGCATCAATAGGTCACAGAGGTGGAAGGCATATGTTAAAAATAATGAGAACAGGTATGAAGAGGAGGGATTTCTGACTTTGGCATGTAACTAGTTGATATGTTGAATCTGTCTTTGTCAAACTATTAGAGGACAAAATTCATCCAGTCTTATATGGAATATCTTTCTAACAGAATACTCATTTTACAGAATAGGAAATCAATTTAAGTGTTATCGCTTCCTCTCATCTAGATCATTCCACAAACAACTTTGAAAATTTTTATGTTCCCAAAGGCCTTAGGCAGCTTCTGCAGCAACCATTGATGAATTTTCAAATCAGAGGAAAATAAGAGATAAAGAAATCTATACATACATTTTTTCTTGATATTCTCACAATGTGGTGAGCAAAAAGATGACTATGGAGCAGCAAAGGAATAAGAACAAGTAAATAAATGTCAGAATAATTAGGAATAAAACAGCTTAAAAGCAACCCATGGAAAAAAACTGGTAATTATACTTTGAATTTTTAAAGGCATTTTTACATAGAAAATTATATGTTATGTTATGTAAATATATTCAAGATATTACATAGGGGAAATACAGCTTCATGGGTCAATATTTTTAAAATATTTTTCTTAAAGTAGTCAGTGCTAATTTATATCATTTACATGGTACATTTTCATAACAAAGTTGAGAGCTGATAATGCAGTTTTCCTTTTCTCCTATAATACAAGCAAGCAAGCTTTTAGAATTATTCTTTCCTTTTCTTGCAAGTTCTATAGAAAGTTTTATAGAACAACAACAACAAAAAGCCCTCTTAGCTACCAGCAAGACTGACTTTCCTCTGCATTTAGTTACTTTTCTCTGTCTGCATGGCAGTAATTTAGAAGTAGAAAAATATTCTTGGCTCAACACTAAGTATTACTTGGAAATGTTTACCTCACACCCAACAATCCATAAAGTACTTTGAAAAGGGATGCTTTATGTCTTAAAACAGAAGTACTATATAATAATTTGTGAAATGAAATAAATCACTGGGTGACCAGCCTTCTCTTTTATATTCAAAGAGAACCTGAATCGCACTTCATCAGTTATGGTACTGCAGCCACTATTCTACCTCGTGTTAAACGAGAGCTAAACTTCAATTTCTTTCCCTCAGCCTCTTATAATGTTATCAGTAATTTGAGTGCTGCTTTAAAAACAGGAGATGTTTAAAAAGTTAGTTATAATGGAAAAAAGAATGTAGCTAGTATTTTCAGCATTTTTATTGGTGGCCCACACTTGAATTTGACATTAAATTCTCCATTAAGAACCTTTATAAAAATCTTTCAGTAATGGCTCTTCTATGCAGGCTTAAAAGTATTTATTCATGAAAAATACTGTAGTACAATATAGTAAAAGCGCCTGTACCCACCATAATAGGCCACCGAGTGTCTACCGTGACATTGCTGGCTTTCGTGGTTACTGTACTCACCTCCCAGTGCTTTTAAAAAGTTTTATTCCTAGGATTATTTTGAGATGTTGGAAAGCATATAATTTTCAATATGTTTAGACATTAGGACTAAAGAGAGCTTTAATTATGGTGGCAAAGCTTCTTGTTTATGTATTTATGTAAATGTGAAACTGATAAAATATATCCACACAAATATTTTAAATGTCAAAATTTTTCTAGAGTATATCAAGTTAAAAGTAAGCAGAAATCTATAGATCTTATTCATGTTCGCTTCAGGGAATAGATATAAATCTTACTGCCATTAAGGAAACTTAAATAAAACAACTCACATTTCTGTATACCCAGAAAAAAAATCTATGTTTTTAAGTCTAGTAAAAGTAACACTTAGCAGAGGTTATATCATATAGCAATCTAATACATAACAAATTATGTCTGATTAAGCATTTATGAAAACCACGTCCTACAGCTTTCTATAAGTTAGGATAATACAGTATGTTAAAAATCTTACTTAGAAGCAATTTGTAAATTTACAGACTAAATATCCAATAAATACATGTAGAATAAAATACGTGAAAATTATAAAATATATGATTTTGGCTTTCATTGATAATTATATGCCATCCTTATTTCCAAAGGAGGCACTTGATATTTTTAAAAATTTTATGGTGAAAAGAAAAATGTGTTCTTGTACCATTTAAGTGCATTTTATAGGAAGAAAATAAAGAACACCATGGGAGTTAACATGTGGTAATCAAATATGTTCATCCCTATTTGTCACGTTAATTTACATTTAAAAGATGGATGGGGCCGGGCGCAGTGGCTCACGCCTGTAATCCCAGCACTTTGGGAGGCCGAGGTGGGCAGATCATGAGGTCAGGAGTTCGAGACCAGCTTGACAAACATGGTGAAACCCCATCCCTACTAAAAATACAAAAATTAGCAGGGTGTGGTGGCATGTGCCCATAATCCCAGCTACTCAGGAGGCTGAGGGAGGAGAATCACTTGAACCCAGGAGTCGCAGCTTGCAGTGAGCTGAGATAGTACCACTGTACTCCAGCCTGGGTGACAGAGCGAGACTCAGTCTCAAAAAAAAAAAAAAAAAAAAAGGTGGATGACTCATTCTCTCTCTCTCTCTCCTTCCCTCACCACTACACACACACACACACACACACACACACACACACACCCCACACCTTCTGATTTTACAAAAAAACAGTGATGCTTAGAAAAATTTCATATATCTTGTACAGTTAATTACTGGGAGAGAAAGTACTAGAATCTAGGTCTCCATACCTTTCCTAGGAAAGAAGGTTATAATTTGAACTGAATTTCCACATTGCTCTGGATAACCTTGCAAAGGCATACAGCAAGGTCTCAGCCTTGTTTTCCTCTGTTCTGACAAATATTTAAGCTCTAAGCTTATGTATCCTCGCCAGGATCTTAACCCACAGGGTCTCATCCCATCCAACATTTCATCCCTTCCAACTTCCCAAACTTTTCTACTTTCTGAAGTCATGCTCTGATATCAGCAAATCACCGTCGTGTTTAGCTTGGAAGGGTCCCTTATGTTTTTCATTTAACTGAACCTTGTTTTCCACAGCTTTCGTGACTGATTTTGTTGCCTCTTGCAAGAAATGATTTTTGAATCATTTGGTTTGGTTTGCTTTTTCCTTCCAAGGTACCCTAAAGCACAGGTTTGCTGGTGGGCCAGGTATTATCTTACTACCCCCACTGTGGCTACTGCTTCCAAATTTTATGACTTTTCCTTCAAACACATTTTGTCGTGATCGCTTAAAGTATCTTCAGGCTAATTCTACTCTATTGTAAGTTTTCAGAAACAAGCCAAATAGATTTCCTTGCACTGCTACTAGCATTCATGCTTAATGACAGATGGATGCAAGCGATTCACCTGAAACTCTGGCCTGTTATTTGAAATTTGAAATTTTCACCTTAGTAATCTTTGACTTTATCACCCTCTTCTCTCTTAACATTAGAATCAGATCCTAGATTTTGACACCATTCATTATTTCACCATCCCCAACATTTCAATTTTAAATAGGCTACTCTGCATATTTTCCCAGTTCATTTACTTTTTCTAGTGAGACCATCTCTGGGTTTTATTTGTTTGTTTGTCTGTTTTGGGGACAGAGTCTCACTCTGTCACCCAGGCGGCTGGAGGTAGAGTGGCACCATCACCACTCACCACAACCTCTGCCTCTTGGGCTCAAGTGATTTTCCCATCTCAGCTTCCCAAATAGCCAGGGCTACAGGCATCAGCCTTGGAGAGCTGCCCTAGTGAGACTGTTGGGTGGCGCAGACACGTAAGGTACCACAAGATGGCGGCAGTTCGGGGTTCTTCCTCCCTCTCCACACGAGACACGTAAGGTACCACAAGATGGCGACAGTTCGGGGTTCTTCCTCCCTCTCCACACGAGACACGTAAGGTACCACAAGATGGCGGCAGTTCGGGGTTCTTCCTCCCTCTCCACACGAGACACGTAAGGTACCACAAGATGGCGGCAGTTCGGGGTTCTTCCTCCCTCTCCACACGAGACACGTAAGGTACCACAAGATGGCGACAGTTCGGGGTTCTTCCTCCCTCTCCACACCTGACGCAATGTTAAACCCGCCAAGAAAGACCCAATAAGAAAGTAACACCTCCCGCTCCCCCCGCTCCCGCTCCCGCCCCCCAGACCCAATCATCGACACCTACGTATTAGCTGAAAATATGTCACACAATTATTTGTTTATTCAGTGCTGCCTCTGGTTACTTTGATGCAAGCTCTCGGAAGACAGACATTTTTCTCTCATTTCCCATTCCATCCCCAGGGTTTGGCAAACAGTAGACTATGTATTATTTATTCAGTTATATGTATAATTAAATAAATGAATGAATGAACCAGTTGTCATTTCCACTCTACTGTATGTATTAAGATTTTGATACTATTCTACATTTATATTTTAGTTATACTTAAAATCATACATTACTGTTTAAATTATGGCTTATTATATTACACATACATAATTGTTTTGGAACAATGTGTAGTTTATTTTGCTCTTATACTTGATATTTTGCAAAAATAATTTCCTTAATTATTATTTATCAACAATACTCATGTAAGTTAAAGATATTAGAAGCATAGAAGCTAATATTGAAATTAAGCATTATTCTTTGAAATTGCATCATATTCTCTTTAATAAATTGTGCTAATGCAAATTATGTACTCTGAAAAATTAAACACAATTTAATCTTGTCAGGCTAAGTAAGAGACTAATAAATGTAGTATGTAGCATTTATTTTTATGACCTCATTGCTTATCCTGAAGTATACATTTATACACATTTCTTTATAGGGTTACATATGCAATGTCACACAGGGTAAACTTAATGGGTGATTCAAGCGATTTTTAAAGTTTTTCTTTTTTTTAATCTAAGTGAATTTCACTTACTGCGCAAGTTTCCTGTAAACCTAGCCTCCATATACATGCAATTCAATTTTTTCTGAATTATAACAATTACGAGGCCAAGGATTTGGCAAAGCTTAAAGACAGATTGCCTTATAAATTCAAATTTCCTTGAAGTAAAATGTGTTTGCTTTAGATGAAAAATAAAGACATAGCCCAAACTATTTGGATAGGATAATGTTGTACAGATACAAGAAATTATTAAATAATAACTCTTGGAGTTACATTTATAATAATATTGTACATAAATACAACCAGTTTAGTGAGGTTATTTATATGGAGAACATTTATTCCATTTCAGATCTTTCTTGTATCCTACGATAGTGAATGTAATTGTATAGATGTTATTATCCAGGAAACGTCGTTCATACTTTCTATGCTCTTGTCATATTCTTTAGGTAACTCTCCTTATTTATCGTCATAGTGTCTTCTACTCTTTTATATACTCTTTAATTCCTGTAGATAATATCAACTGTATCTACTTTCATATTGAGAACGAGTTAATTGTCTTTTCCTGTACTCCTCTGCTAGCCCATGTTCTATGGCACAATACATTTCACAACCAAATATTTACTTCAGGTATTTAATCTAATCAAGACAAAAGAGTTTAATTTCTAAGTGAATTCCGCCAACCTTCTAAACTTCCTCAGTAATCCTCTTCCATTATTTCAAAACTACAGTAATAGGCTATAATGATATGTACCAGAAGTTGAAATGAAATAACAGGAATAATAATCATAATAAAATTTAATTTTTTTGTATTGCTGAATTTGTTCCAGGTATGTTGTTTCTATCAGCTTATTTAATATTATACAATATTACTGGTTAAAATATAATTTCAATTCTCTAGGAAGAATGTCCAGTCACAGAGAAAGTCTAGCTCCACACATCTCGTAATGCTTATGCTATACTGCCCCCTTCCATGTAGAAGCAGGTGAGCTTGAGTTAGTGGTACCTTGGTACAGTGTTACAGTGAGAGTTAGGGGATGGTGCAATATTATTGATGCTTTTAATGGGGAGATAAAATGAAAGAAAGTAAAACTGTGGAGAAATAAGACACAGAATGTAAATGGGAAATTAGTAGAAACTATGTGCATATGAAATAATCCAGGTTTCATGTTTTTCTTTTAACATGTAACTTAAGCATTCGTTGAGTATTTGTAAAATATTCCAAAAAGTAGATATCTGGAGAAATAGTTATACTGTTTATAATTCCTATAGCATCTGCTTTTCAAAATCACAGAACACATTATTTTAAATAAAGTATACATTTAAAGCAATAACATTCTCAATAAATAATGCCCATTATATTCCTGTAGTATGAAAAAATTTTTTTATCAATAGCTGCCTTCTTTTTAATCAGGAGCCCAAAACACAAGTTTTATTCTACATTGTTATTTTCTTTTTCTTTATTTTATTTCATTTTTTACTGTACTGCAAATATACATGGAGACACACACCTGCACACACACACACACACACACGCACACAAAAAAACTCAACTCAGTGAATTATGTCAATTGTCTTTGTACTATGTAGAACAGCTTTGTAGTTGAAAGAACCCAATCCTGATGGCATCTTTTCATATTATTAAGTCCCTGTCACATTATATTGCAATAGATCTGTTGACATGTTAATCTCCCACACTGAGTTTTTGAAAACAAGAGAAATGAAAAAAATAAATTTACCAATAGCCAAATTAGTATTATAATGACAACAGGTATTTCGTTTTATTTTCTTCTGCATAAGCTCATCCAATTTTAACTTTATGTGGTTTCCTGAGTTAATCCCAGCACTTTGGGAGGCCGAGGCGGGCGGATCACGAGGTCAGGAGATCGAGACCACGGTGAAACCCCGTCTCTACTAAAAATACAAAAAAATTAGCCGGGCGTGGTGGCGGGCGCCTGTAGTCCCAGCTACTCGGAAAGGCTGAGGCAGGAGAATGGTGTGAACCCGGGAGGCGGAGCTTGCAGTGAGCCGAGATCGCGCCACTGCACTCCAGCCTGGGTGACAGAGCGAGACTCCGTCTCAAAAAAAAAAAAAAAAAAAAAGAACTAACCATCCTAGTTTTAGTCAATATACCGCATTCTAGTGTTCTACCCAAAAAATTTCACCATAATATTCCCTCCCCCAGTTGAGAGCTCACATGTGGAACATACTCATCCCCAAGAAGCCTGTCTATTCATCTCTTGAGAGGTAATAGCTTCCATGTTGAATTTTCAAGAAATGCTCATAGAGGCACTCTCTGAGTGACTTGGCATCTATCTCTTATGGTCACTTCAGTTATATAGCAGGTTACCCTAGCAAAAAAAAACAGAGTCCCACAGGCTCTTCTCTCATTTATTTTAACTTGGTATATAGTGCTGTACTCACAAAAGGTACCAATAATTTTAATGATGATGACAACATGTATTGTTTTTCTAAGCATAAATCGAGTATTTGGGAGTTGAGTATGATAACTTTTTTGCCCTTCCATTCTTCCCCATGCAGTGTTACATTTAAACTCAGTGACTATTTTATAATTTGGTAAGTAAAATTGCTCTGAGCTTTAAGTCTCTTGTTTAGTATCTATTGATTTTATATTTGTTTGTTTTGAGATTAAACACAATCAGAGGAAAGATGACTTTCTTTAGAAGCCTTTGAACTGAAGTATTATTATTTCAAAATATGTAAATAATTTTCAACTTGTCTTGGTTTGCAAATGTTTATAAAATATTATTTTATACAGCAGCGCACACTTGAGACTTTTCAGCTTCACAAAGGATCAAAAATCCAAATTTGTTTTCATTATCAACTCTCAAAAGAAATAAATGTCATCAATGTACTTAACATTAAAAATCACCCAATCCTAACTGTCTTTTAAATGAAATCAGAGCATATGGTAAATCTTACCTCCTATTTTTTCTGCTGTATATTTAAAATGTTTGTAAATTAAAATAATTATCTAAGAAATGTTTTAATCAATGTTTCTGCATTACATTTTGTTTAAATAATATTCGTTGAGGCAAAAACAGTTAGTGTTAAAATGCATTAATAGAATCTAACACTTAAATATATTAATTCAAAAGTACCACAGATGATAAATACTAGTTTGTGCCTATGTCAAGGGACATTGAAAGTTAAAGAATTAAAATATAAATAGGAAGAAAGGAGACACATTTCAAAATGTTTATTTCTATGGTAATAAATTAAAAAGCAGAAAGTGAAATTTTATCTCAATATGGCATATTATTTAATTTTCAATATGGTTGTCATCTTTTGAAGTGCTATTGATTATAGATTTGTTAAATTCAGCATTGTTGTTTAGCATGTGTATTTCCACAATTCAGTGTGTTTTTTAAAATGATTTTTTCTTCACTTTCTCTTTCAGAACCACAAGAAATATATCTGAAATGCAATTCAAGGCTAATGTAACAACAAGGTTACAAATCTAAACATATATGTCAGAAAAGAAAAGTTACAGTTCTCATAGTAACATTATATCATCAGCATTCTACTGCCTGCACAATAAAATATGTGTTTAGAAACCTAACTGGTAATTTAAAATACCACATGTTATATATATTAAATGAGGATGAGTTAACATTCCTGGGAGAGCCTTAGTTTATCAAGTTTTGTATATGCATGTCTTAAATTAATAACATTTTACTATTAGAAGGTTCCGATCTACAGTTATAGTCACCCAGTTCTTTTTCCACTTCCTATCTGTTCATGGATTCACCACTGTAAAACTGAGTACAAAGGATTGGACATGTGTTGAGATGATAGATTTTATACATTATAATATTAGCCTCAGCATTTTTTCTAGGATATTGCTCTACTATTACCATATTTTATGATAGTATGGTAACTCTACATCTGTTAAAACAACAACAACAAATTAGATGGGAAGCCATACCACTAGTGTATCAAGATGTAAAGCTTCCATTCTGGAATTCTAAGTAAAACATTTATGAACTTATTTAAATAATAATGAGGTGGAATCCTCCCAGTGCCATTATTTAAGAATTATTCCACATATGTAATACTAGAGGGACTCCTCATTCTAGGAGACCTAAGTTTCCAGCTGAGAACCAAATTCTATGTCACACAGACCAATCTGGTTATTCAGCTGCAGGAACACGTTGTCATAGATGCATCTAGTTTTTGATTTATAAAAGCGTTTGTTACACAAAACCTTTTGATACGCAACCTTACATGCAAGTAGGTATATAAACATATACATATGTACTATACAATTAATATTTCAATACTTAGGTGATTTTTCCAAATCTCATGATATCAGAATTAATTTATGATATCATTTCTAACATACAGGTAGTATATGTATAGTCTCACTCACAGAAATCCGTATATGTAAACTAAATTAAATTTGTAGAGAAATGTTTATTTTTTGAAAGCTTTGACTTAGCAATGTTTTCATTTTTAGGTTCTGAAGATGTTTTGAGTGCTCAATGAGGTGCATGATATTGGAGATAATAAAAGTCACTTTTTTTATGGGATTAGGATTGAAACTCTTGGCTATTTTATTTTCTGGCCAACTTCAGTTATAGCCAACATAAATATGCCTACTGTTTTGTGTTCCTTGTTTTCCTTCTCTACAATGAATGATCAGGGCATAAAAGGTTATATGTATTCACTTAAAAATATAATGTATACCATATGATTGGAGAAGGCCAAAAAATACGATGCTCTTTTTATATGTCTCAGTTGCATTTTTTGGAAATACTCAAATATGCAAGAGCTGCCAGGTGTGGTGGCTCCCACCTGTAATGTCAACACTTTTGAAGTCTGTGGCAAGAGGACCACTTCAGCCCATGAATTCAAGGCTGCTGTGAGCTATAATAGAGACACTGCACTCCAGCCAGGGTGACACACTGAGACTCTGATTCAAGGCTGCTGTGAGCTATGATAGAGACACTGCACTCCAGTCAGGATGATAGAGTGAGACCCTGTTTCTAAAAAAGTGTGTGTGTGTGTGTGTGTATATATATATACACACACACACACACACACACACACACTTGTGTATATGATTGAGCTATGATAGAGACACTGCACTCCAGTCAGGATGCTAGAGTGAGACCCTGTTTCTAAAAAAGTGTGTGTGTGTATATATATACACACACACACACCCACACTTGTGTATATATACGTACACACACAAATGAGCATTTATTAAATACCGTTGCTGTCTTTGAACATTACTCATGATTCTGAGTGAGGGCAGAGATACAAAAGAAACAATCCAGTCTTTAGATGATATTTTCTTTAGAAATTACATTGTATAAATTACTGTTTGAAAGTTAAATAAATTAGCAAAAACCAAACTGGTTCTTTCTCCACCAAAAAAAATTTAGAACCGTAAATATCCCAGTATCTGTGAAACATTGGTGCAGTGTCAGTATGTCGTAAGTCACTGAAAAGCCAAGTACCCCACATGTACTTAGTAAATCCTGCTGTGTGAAAGTATTTTCTATAAAGATAATTAAGTACTGTTGTAAAATTTGACACACTGCTATATAAATGGATTGATGTGTAAAAAGATGCTTTTTAAAATGTTCAAAACTTGGTAAAGATCTTTAACTATAATTCTCTATACCATTGAACTTCTTAGATATTAAGTTTTGATGCCACCATGAAAACATTAGTATAAAAGAGGCTTCTATGGCAACTATGCTCACAGTCATTTTAGATGGAGTATTAGTTTATTGACGCTGCTGTAATAAGTTACCACACGTTTAGTGATTGAATACAATGAAAAGGTATTATAATTTAAAAAACAGAAATCTCTAATAGGTTGGCAGGGCTGAGTTCCTTCTGAAAGTTCTGTAGGACAATCTTCTTCCTTTCCTTTTCCAGCTTCTAGAGGTTTCTTGCATTCCTTGGCTGCGGGTCCCTTCTTCCATCTTAAAGGCTAGCAGTTGTGGCATCATCATATCTGACTTTTTCTGTGACCTGTTCCCATCTTCCAGTCTCCTTCTCTCCATCTGCTTCCATCATCACGTTGCCTTTTTTGACTCTCACTCTCTTGCCTCCCTCTCAGAAGGATACTTGTGATTACACAGAACTTACCCAGATAATCTAGAATAATATTCCCTTCTCATAATCCTTGATATACTGACAAAGCAAAATAGCATATTTGTGGGACCCGGGGATTATATTGGGTAATGTATTCACATATTCTGGGAATTAGGATGTGGATATTTTTGGGGAACTACTAATTCAGCCTACCACAGGTAGAAAATAGTGTTCAAAAACAAAGCTCAAAAAGAAGGGCAGAGGAGATGTATTAATATTGGGTGTCTATTTGGTGGAATTCTTCATCTTATTAATGGTATTCTTATTTCTAAATTGAAAATTCTGAATTACAGAATTAGAAATTAAGTACATTGAAGAAGTTCCTCAATCTTGGCAAAACCATGTAAATCTAAGAGGATTAACTGAGGAGAAATTATGACTTACTGTGAATATCATTAAAATACAAAATTAATGTTTTTGGAAGTCTCATAATTTTGGCTGTCTCCTCACAGAACTAAATGATCATTTTCAAAAGAAAAAAACATAAAATAATGATTCTCATGTGAATATAAAATGAACATGTATTAAAGATTTGAATTAACTCATTATTAATGAGGAAACTGGAAGATTGTTGTCCAACTCAATTGAGATCTCAAAGAACCACAAATTTATAGGAAGTAAAAGAACATTAACTAAATTATAAATGAGTGTGGAACTAGTTTTGTAAACTGAATAGGAGGAAGTCAATTGAACATCCACTAGAAAGAATATATTTGCCTATCTATAAGCAATAATTATGTGCATTGCTCTTAGTTACAATTTACAGAACTGTTAAAATAGCTCAAAGTCAATACAAATTGAGAATCAGATGATTTGGATGGGTGTACTTTAAGCAATAAATGATTTTTCATTATAGACAATGTATTCTTTTATTTCTTATTTTTTCTCTATTCCAAATTTCCTTATCAAACCAAAGTTCATTTTACCTCTTTTTGTAGATTCGTGTATAGTAAAACTCTGTTAGCAGCATCTAATTTCTTCTTCACTCCTAGCATCATCAAAATTGATACAGGAGCATTATTATTATTTTTATGTAGACAACTTCATAGTTAAACAGAATTGGTAAACTCATACTTTCGTTAAAAAGAAAATTTGCTTTATACTATAATTAAGAAGTTTGGCAATTGCTTAGCTTGCCTTGTCTGTTTTGGCCATAAAAATAGTTTAGGGAATAAATAATAAATAATAATAATTTGCTTCCCTATTTTCATATAGGGAAACAAATCATTCTAAAGAAGACATGTTCTAACAATGCTCATACTTTAATAAATATGATCATGACAAGCATACTTCTCCCTCAGTTTCCGGAAGAGAGAATATGTCTCTGGGCCTCTCTGGAGAGGCAATGAGAGGTGAGACTATGTCTGTACTCTTTGCTGCTAGAACCCACACACTGAGAAAGAGTTGTTGAAGCTGCTCAACAAATATCTGTTGAATGGAGAAAATTTCTGGACACTGGTATTTTATTGTAATAAATCTATATCAATGTCACTTTAGATTGTTCAAAACTAATTTAGGATTCTTTATGATGGAATCATAACATATTCCACTGTAGACTGTAATTTGGGTTTTACACAGTTTTAAGTGGTTTACTAGTTTACTATTGCTGTATATAAAACAAATTACCACAAATTTAGCAGTTTCAAACCACAGCTGCTTATTGGATCATAGTTTGGGAGGTCGGAAGTTTGGGAAGTTGATGTGTTTTCTGCTCATGTACTCACAGGGCTGAAATCGGGTGTTGACCTGCTGCATTCTGAGCTGCAGCAAAAGGTCCTCTTCCGAGCGGATTCAGATTGGTGAAAGAATACAGTTCCTCTCCGGCCACTGGCAGCAGGTCACTCTCAATGGCCTCACATGGCCTCCTACATCTTCAAACCAGCCTTGGAAACTCTCTGGGGCTTCAAGTCTTCTCAGGCTTTGTATCTCTTTCACCAGCAAGAATCAACATGCTTCTTATTTTAAAGGCCTAACTTGATCAGATCAACACACCAGGGTAATCTCCATTTCTTAAAGTCTCCTGCGCTATATAGTAGAACTTAGTTATGTGGTGGGAGCGGCTACGCCGTCATACTTACAGTTCATACCCACAGTCAAGGAGAGTTGATTATACAGAGCATATACACCAGAGGGTGGGAATCTTGAGGGATACCTTTAAACCTTCTTGTTGCTGGTAGCTTAATACATTTCAAACATCTTAAACAGTTTTTATAATTTTGTTAATTATTATCATCCATTGCTGTTGAAGGTATTTTTGCATGATCACTTTTTTGTTTCAAATAGCATAGGAAATTTAGTAATCTGTCCTGGATGAGATTAGAGACTATTATTCTAAGTGAAGTAACTCAGGAATGGAAAACCAAACATCGTGTGTTCTCACTGATATGTGGGATCTAAGCTATGAGGATGCAAAGACAGAAAAATTATACAATGGACTTTGAGGACTTGGGGGGAAGGGCGGGAGGGAGGCAAGGGATAAAAGACTACAAAAGGGTGCAGTGTATACTGCTTGGGTGATGAGTGCACCGAAATCTCACAACTCACCACTAAAGAACTTACTCACGTAACCAAATACCACCTGTACCCCAATAACCTATGGAAAAATAAAAGTTAAAACAGTTAAAAAAAGAATGTATTTCTGACTTCAGCAAAAAAGAGACTGCTTTAGAAACAATAGATATAATCCATTTATTTCCAACCTCACCTTTTAAAAATCTCGATTTGAGGGAATTGAAATATTGCTTGTCAGAATTTTTTTACATTGTTCGTAGTACCTTATAACTAAAAAGATTTTTGTAATTACATTTCTCTTTTAAATGTGTGCATCTGATCCAAGCTCACCTCTTCACTTATTTTTTGTCAGTTTCCTCATGTGTAAAAGAGAATACTAAACAGTATGATATCATAATTATATATACATACTGGTAGCCAAATAAGATAGTGCTCATGCACAAACCATAAGAACCTTGCCTTCCTTTTCAAACACTTGTGAATATCTTATTATGAAATGGCACAATACATAGCTTTTCTGAATATTTAAGCTACTTAATTTCTTCATCCCCCCCAATCTATCATCAAGGGTATAATTTTTTGTTCTAATTAAAATGTAAATTTAATTGGTAACATAGTGAAGAAAATCCACTCTAAAGTAATACTTCATCAATTGGCAAAATATGTCAAGCAGTATAATTTTCAAACCATGATTGCAAAATTATATTATTGAAGTCTGGGAACAAGTAAAATATAGTTTCTGTAAGATGCATAGGAATTATAATTGTTAATGTTAATTCATCGGCAAACTGACTCGAGAATTTGTAAATGAAATACAGGGATGTTTAGGGGATTCGACAATGTAATATTGTCATTTACATATCTTTGTTGTTAATGTGGGAAATATTGAAATATCTTGACAGGTCGAATATGGTATAATGTAAGATAAGGACACTGATGGAAAACAGGAGGGAATTGTCTGTCTTCTGCATTCTTATTGCAACAGCGTTTAAAATCATATCTATTTTTGCCAACTGCCAGTTCTGTGCCTCAAATGCTTAGAAAAAGTCGCACTATATTATCTTTAAATATCAGCCATCTTAGGTGACTGTTATCTTTAAATACTTCCTTTTCTTAGGTCATATAGGCACTTTCGGTTAACATTTTACATTTTGATATAGCTTTATTTTGGCATTTAGCATGGTTCAAAAATTACACAGGTGTCAAAGCAGTGAATTTCTGGAGACTATATTTTTCCTTTTCTTTTTTTTAAGAGACTGGGTATTGTTAACATCAACAGGAAAAAGAATTACAGTGAAGCATAAACTGGAAGTGCAGTTTTTGTTCTTTATAGGTGGCTGGCAGTAGTTCTCTTAATTTACTATTGTAATAAAACAGAAATGACAATGCTTTTCCTAAAAAAGGAAAACATATTTTCTAATAGTGGATAGGCCAAAGCGGTAATATTTTTAATCACAAATCCCACTTAAACAGCATGATCCCAGATAAATGTATTGGAGTATTTTACTGTGTGAGTTATTGTCTAAGCTCTCAGTTGCCTGCTGTAGTGAGAGCAGATGGTTTGAGTTTATATATTTTGTGCTTCTTGTTTATTGATGGGGATTATATGAGAAGACAATTGGCAGGGTTTTGCACATAATTGATATAAAATGCTGTTTAGGATCTTCTCTGATTGGTCAAGTTTCTAGGACATCTAGGAAAACAATCTTCAGGATTACATATTAAAAGATATAACTTTCAATCATCTGCATGCTAGCAGCAAAGTGCTGTAATGCTTTATAATTTTTTGTGCCTTTCAAAAAAATAGGCTTGGTCTTGTGAAAAATGTTGAGTCAGAGCTGAAAAACCACTGATTTAAAAAATATGTTTATTTCCTTTGGGTTTTCCTACACAGAATTGTAGGAAAATAGGTGAAAATATAAATCCAACTGAAAGAGAAAGAAAGAAAGTTGTATATTTTAAAGCTATGTTTGTGGCACCCTGAAATATCTTTCTTTAACACAGGATATTATAATGATTTCACATATATCATCATCTCTCTTGAGGCTTGGAAAACACTGGTAGAAATTTGAATAATGATAGCCCTCATAACAACAACCAGAATTGACACTGCAACACTTAATTAAATAGGTGAAATGTGTATTTGGTTATCTCCTCTTTTCCATGGTGTCCGCTAATTCCTTCAATTATTCAACCTAAGTGTATTCCACACATAACACACTGTTATCATCGTATCTCACAAATTTCAAAATTCTATATGACATCTGACTGTGAATTTTTTCTCTCTTATTTTTCTGCCTATTTGCTAATACCATGTTAGATTTAGTAACATCAAATAAAAGGGGTGTTGACCTTAGACAGATATTTGACAGATTTTAAATGTGCAAGTTTCAGGAAATTCAAATACACATACACACACACATACACAAGCAGATAAGTGGATAGATATTCTGATCCCAATGGCACAATTTCTTAAAGCGAATACGCTTGATTAATTTTGAAAGGCCAGAAAATTAAATTCAGAAAGATTAATAGAAATAAATATGTGTTCACTAAACAAGTCATGACAGGCTGACTTAACGTTCAATTAGTATGATTACTATAATAGTGTAGGTCAACTTTAGCCAAATTTTTTAAATGCCTTATAATACCATTATAGCTAATACTGAAAAATTATGACATATATATGTTCTAGCTTGGAATATTTATGCCTTTCATCAATCATACTCAAAACATGATGATTATTAATATGTCAATTAGCAGCAGACCACAGCATTTTACCTTTGAAGATGCATTACCAAAATGCATATTAATTACTTGTACTCTTATTGTATACATTTTCTGCTTTTTCCAGAAATATGTAGTTATTCCTCCTTTTCTTCCATGTTCACGCTCTAATTTCCCTATTTTATTTCCTGTGGTCGAGCCTTGTTTAAAGCAAATAATTTAGCTAGATTTAAAAAATTATATTATCCATAGGTTACTTTCTATATCTCTTCTTCCTTTAGGTTCCAAAGGTCTCTGAAGAATATAGGCTTCCTTTATCTACTTTTAAAAATTATTTATGGCTCTTCAACTTCTTTCAGTGTCTCTCCAACCAGAATCTCTCCAGTGCAATATTCTTAATGTCTAGTATTAAATAAAAAATCCTTGGACATACAAAGAAGTGGAAAAGTGTCACACAAAGTCTAAAAAACATGTAGCTAGTGAAATTAAAGTAAATGATCTGGATGGTAGTTTAACAGAAAAGACTTTTCTCCATATGCACTGATACAACAAAATAATAAGGCAACATAAAAATATAGTTCTCACTTTCGTGGATGCTCCAGGCTAGACAACTCCACTGGGAAACTGCCTTCTAGGATGATATCCAGAGATCGGAGGTCCTTTCATTTTTCTTTAGCACTTTTACCAGAAACTAGGAAAATGAAACAGTGAAGATGATGTGTGCAAGTCAGATACTGACTTTTTTCATTTCCGTAAAACTCTCAATTATCCGGAAATCAGTAACACAACCAAATATAACTACCAGGGAGCTGGACAATGTCTGCTGGTGGAGTTGGGAAGAATAGAAATAAGTTTTCTGGGCATCCAGCTAATTCCTCGGATACTCTTCAGCCTCTCCTATGGGTCCTTCTCTTTTTATTAAATACATGATCAAAGTTTTTCTGAATTCATCTTCACAGTCTTCTCTTTTTACACTCTTTCTTAGAAAGCTCATTCCTACTTATATCTTCAAATAGCACATCTATACAGATAATGTAGATATGTTTAAAATGTACACTGAATAATTTTGAACATACCTGGGAGAACAGAAAGTAGTATAGTTTGCTTATTTTAGCAGGACAAAATTAATCAGTTCGCAAAATCTTGTGCAGATAACTTACAAATCATATGCATTGAAGAGTATGATTTCTCTCAAAGCAGAAATCCCGCCATTCTCTTCTGTCTAATTTTGAGCCCTGTCTGATCTTTTCTCCATTTTCTGTCTGATCTTTTCTTCAACTGTATGTTTCACCTCTTTGCCTGGAAACCTTGCAGGGAACTCAAGATCAGTGTGTTCAGAATTAAACTCCACTCTTTCACAAACCTGTTCCTTGCACTTCGCTTCATAAACAAACTAATGACAAACTCCTCTAATTCAAACTAAAAATATAAACTTATATCCACTCTTTTCTTCTCTATTGTTCACTAAAATTAAAGCCACTATAATGCCAAATTGAATATGATATCTTAAAGTTTACTTATAAATTTTACTTCCACACCTTTTAGTGTATTGGTGCTTGCAACTTATTTTTAAAAATTTAGAATTGTGAATTTATTTGTGAAATCCTAAATGCTTACATATAAGTTGAAAAGAAAATTAGGTGTCAAAATTAATGTTTTTACAGGAAGTTTTTTATTGATTACAAATCAGTTGTAATTGAAGGATACTTCCTGATTGTTATTCAAGTTACAGTTCCATTTTCAAATAAAGGAAATAATTAAATTGAACTCTGTACTCTTTACCTATGATGGAACGGAAGTTGACAGGGTGAAGTGGGGCTAGGAAAGGGTCACCAAAAGCCAAAAGGCTGGAAAATAAAATAGTAGCATAAGGAGTTCCAGAAGAAGCCCACATTATTTAACATGGCAAGAGAAGACAGGCATTCGTGATCATTCTCTTTAAATATCTAAGAGCTGTGCTTTGCCAAAAAGAGTATGTTTGTTATGTGTACCAGAAAGCAGAACTAGAATATATGGTTATAAAATACTAGGAAGTTATAGTTTAGTCTGTTTTAAGAAATAATTTTCCAACAGAGGCATTTATAAATGAAATGCTGTTTTTACACTCTTCATCTACAACTGAAACAATTCCCAGTACAGAAAATGAATTAGAATAATTTATGAAGTCTCCTCTAAACTACAGTTCTATAATTATGTACATCTATACCAATTTAATAATGGATAAAGTGTGTAAAGAAATATTTGAAAATAAATACAGTTACTGTTTCACACTGGTGACTAGAAGGGCCCTAGGAACTCACATTACTAGGTGTTTACCATGTAACTCTGTCTTCAGTGGAGGATGCATAGAGCAATTAGTACATTTCAGAGAATTTGAGGACATTGTCCTATGTATTCTAATTTTCAGTAGGAGAACACTAAAGTAATAGTGGGAAATTAATATATGGCTCCTTAGGAAGAGAATTTAATGCATTTTAATTGTAGGACTGATTGAAAGAAACCAGATCTGTAAAAGGACACATTTGCCTACTCGAATATGTAGTTAAGTAATCTTTACTCAGGAAGAGTATTTTCATGGTGTAGGACTTTATCTGAGAAACACATGTTATTTTATATATGTTCTGTGAACAGTGGTTTAAAATGGAGAGTTTTACTATTTCACATTTTACACGTGTAAGAATATAACATTGATCATTCTTGGCTATTTTCCACAAAACTCATTTTATACGATATCTGCTGATGAAAATATCTATCAATATTAACATGTACATTTCAAGTAACTTCCTCTAGATAGCAATCATTAGATTCATTGCATAAAATTATCCTAGGAAATATTCTGTACTGTCTCATTCTGAGAAACTAAAACGTAACACGTATTTTGGAAAATTTTAAATTAATGCTCTAAAGACTTGAGGAGTATATCCAGTTTACTTGTAAATTGATGTTAGATATAGATTAATATTACTGCAGAAAATTAATTTATTCCTATTATGCATAGTAAATCCATTAAATATTTATATGCAAATTTATAACTATTTGTATCATTAAATTTTACTATACAATTTTGAGATTTACTATCCTGTGTATAAGGTAAAATCATACATAACAATATCTTATATGATGAATTTTCAATACATTAGTTATTGATAGTCTTAGATAAGTGCAAGAGGATTTCAACTTATACCAGAGTTTAAATTAACGGTTGTATAATTTATATCTCCAGAATAGTGCTTAAACAGTTCTTGAAAAGCAAAAAATATGTTTCCAAAATAACACATTTAATTAAAAAAAATTAATTTATGAATATCAATTGTGATGTTGCCATATATTTATATGTAACAAATATATATCTATATTTTATATTTGCAAGTTTTCTCTATAATCTATTTTTCTTACCTTTTATTTTAATGTCAGAATTTTTATTATTTCAATGTAATTTTCAAACCTATATCCCAAATTGTATATATCCACAGTTCATATGTGTACATATAAGTGTGCATGTTTATGTAACCATATATACATATGAATACACACTAGCATAAAACATAATTTCAAGATAATTATTAAAATGGAAATGAAAAACATAACTAGCAAGGCAGGCCAACATTCAAATTCAGGGAATACAGAGAACGCCACAAAGATACTCCTCGAGAAGAACAACTCCAAGACACATAATTGTCAGACTCACCAAAGTTGAAATGCAGGAAAAAATGTTAAGAGCAGCCAGAGAGAAAGGTCGGGTTACCCACAAAGGAAAGCCCATCAGACTAACAGCAGATCTCTCGGCAGAAACTCTACAAACCAGAAGAGAGTGGGGGCCAGTATTCAACACTCTTAAAGAAAAGAAATTTCAACCCAGAATTTCATATCCAGCCAAACTAAGCTTCATAAGTGAAGGAAAAATAAAATCCTTTACAGACAAGCAAATGCTGAGAGATTTTGTCACCACCAGGCCTACCCTACAAGAGCTCCTGAAGGATGCACTAAACATGGAAAGGAACAACTGGTACCAGCCACTGCAAAAACATGCCAAATTGTAAAGACCATCAAGGCTAGGAAGAAACTGCATCAACTAATGAGCAAAATAACCAGCTAACAGCATAATGACAGGATCAAATTCACACATGACAATATTAACCTTAAATGTAAATGGGCTAAATGCTCCAATTAAAAGACACAGACTGGCAAATTGGATAAAGAGTCAAGACCCATCAGTGTGCTGTATTTAGGAAACCCATCTCACATGCAGAGACACACATAGGCTCAAAATAAAGGGATGGAGGAAGATCTACCAAGCAAATGGAAAACAAAAAAAAGCAGGGGTTGCAATCCTAGTCTCTGATAAAACAGACATTAAACCAACAAAGATCAAAAGAGACAAAGAAGGCCATTACATAATAGTAAAGGGATCAATTCAACAAGAAGAGCTAACTATCCTAAATATATATGCACCCAACACACAAGCACCCAGATTCATAAAGCAAGTCCTTAGAGACTTAAAAAGAGACTTAGACTGCCACACAATAATAATGGGAGATTTTAACACTCCACTGTCAACATTAGACAGATCAACGAGACAGAAAGTTAACAAGGATATCCAGGAATTGAACTCAGCTCTGCACCAAGCGGACCTAATAGGCATCTACAGAACCCTCCACCACAAATCAACAGAATATACATTCTTCTGAGCACCACATCGCACTTATTCCAAAATTGACCACACAGTTGGAAGTAAAGCTGTCCTCAGCAAATGTGAAAGAACAGAAATTATAACAAACTGTCTGTAAGACCATAATGAAATCAAACTAGAACTCAGGATTAAGAAACTCACTCAAAACTGCTCAACTACATAGAAACTGAAAAACATGTTCCTGAATGTACTGGGTACATGACAAAATGAAGGCAGAAATAAAGATGTTCTTTGAAACCAATGAGAACAAAGACACAACATGCCAGAATCTCTGGGACACATTCAAAGCAGAGTGTAGAGGGAAATTGATAGCACTAAATGCCCACAAGAGAAAACAGGAAAGATCCAAAATTGACACCCTAATATCACAATTAAAAGAACTAGAGAAGCAAGAGCAAACACATTCAAAAGCTAGCAGAAGGCAAGAACTAAGATCAGAGCAGAACTGAACGAGACAGAGACACAAAAAACCCTTCAAAAAATCAATGAATCCAGGGGCTGGTTTTTTGAAGAGATCAACAAAATTGATAGACCGCTAGCAAGACTAATAAAGAAGAAAAGAGAGAAGAATCAAATAGATGAAATAAAAAATGATAAAGGGGATATCACCACTGATCCCACAGAAATACAAACTACCATCAGAGAATACTATAAAAACCTCTACACAAATAAGCTAGAAAATCTAGAAGAAATGGATAAATTCCTCAATACATACACACTCCCAAGACTAAACCAGGAAGAAGTTGAATCTCTGAATAGACCAATAACAGGCTCTGAAATTGAGGCAATAATTAATAGCTTAGCAACCAAAAAAAGTCCAGGACCAGACGGATTCACAGCCCAATTCTACCAGAGGTACAAGGAGGAGCTGGTACCATTCCTTCTGAAACTATTCCAATCAATAGAACATGAAGCAATCCTCCCTAACTCATTTTATGAGGCCAGCATCATCCTGATACCAAAGCCGGGCAGAGACACAACAAAAAAAGAGAATTTTAGACCAATATCCTTGATGAACATCGATGCAAAAATTCTCAATAAAATACTGGCAAACCGAATCCAGAAGCACATCGAAAAGCTTATCCACCATAATCAAGTGGGCTTCATCCCTGGGATGCAAGGCTGTTTCAACATATGCAAATCAATAAATGTAATCCAGCATATAAACAGAACCAAAGACATAAACCACATATTATCTCAATAGATGCAGAAAAGGCCTTTGACAAAATTTAAAGCAATGGCAACAAAAGCCAACATTGACAAATGGGATCTAATTAAACTAAAGAGCTTCTGCAAAGCATAAGAAACTACCATTAGAATGAACAGGCAACTTACAGGATAGGAGAAAATGTTTGCAATCTACTCATCTGACAAAGGGCTAATATCCAGACTCTCCAAAGAACTCAAACAAATTTACAAGAAAAAAACAAACAACCCTATCAACAAGTGGGCAAAGGATATGAACAGACACTTCTCAAAAGAAGACATTTATGCAGCCAAAAGACACATGAAAAAATGCTTATCATCACTGGCCATCAGAGAAATGCAAACCAAAACCACAATGAGATACCATCTCACACCAGTTAGAATGGTGATCATTAAAAAGTCAGGAAACAACAGGTGCTGGAGAGGATGTGGAGAAATAGGAACACTTTTACACTGTTGGTGGGACTGTAAACTAGTTCAACCATTGTGGAAGACAGTGTGGTGATTCCTTAGGGATCTAGAACTAGAAATACCATTTGACCCAGCCATCCCGTTACTGGGTATATAACCAAATGATTATAAATCCTGCTGCTATAAAGGCACATGCACACGTATGTTTATTGCGGCACTATTCACAATAGCAAAGACTTGGAACCAACCCAAATGTCCATCAATGATAGACTGGATTAAGAAAATGTGGCATATATACACCATGGAATACTATGCAGCCATAAAAAATGATGAGTTCATGTCCTTTGTAGGGACATGGATGAAACTGGAAACCATCATTCTCAGCAAACTATTGCAAGGACAAAAAACCAAACACCGCGTGTTCTCACTCATAGGTGGGAATTGAACCATGAGAACACTTGGACACAGGAAGGGGAACATCACACACCAGGGCCTGTTGTAGGGTGGGGGGAGGGGGGAGGGATAGCATTAGGAGGTATACCTAATGTAAATGACAAGTTAATGGGTGCAGCACACCAACATGGCACATGTATACATATGTAACAATCCTGCACGTTGTGCACATGTACCCTAGAACTTAAAGTATTATACATATATATATATAAAGTATAATATATATATAATATATATATATAAAGTATTATATATATATATATATATATATATATATATATGAAGAAAAGAGAAACATAACTACATAACTTTAATGTTGATGCTAGCAGGTGCCTCTAAAACACTGTCATCTCCCTGGGAAGCCAGAGTAACGTAGAGGTTAAGAGACATTTGAATATTTTAGTTCATCTAAGTTAGTATTGGATATAACACAGGCCAGCCTATCTTTTGTGCTCTGTCCTGTATCCTGATAGATTTAATATCAAGAGTTAAACAAAATGTTGTACGCTTTACCTTCTCTCTCTCATAATGTGTAAAACTTTCAAGATCTTTATTGATATAATAATAAAATATTTTTCCAACATGGTCATTCTTATCCAGCTACTCCACATTATAAGCTATAATATTAAATTGAAATTTGAAATCTTTATAACAGTGTCAGACACATACCCAACATCTTTCCTGTCTTTCTGTGTCCATTTCTGAATCCAATGATAAGTTTGTCAAAATATTCTGTGACCATTTCCTGTAACTCTCTCACCTTCTACCTCCAGACTCTCTCCCTCCTCTAAGAACTCACTTGGTGAATTCCATCTTTCACACTTTTTCTTAAATCTACTTTCAGTTGCTGAGTGTTACAGAGGGTGAGGTTGGTTACTGGTATTGTTGTAGAGTTAGGAGGAAGACTTGAGAGAATCTCTCAGAGATAAAACTGAAAGTTCCCCTAAACTCAAAGGATTTTCTAGAACCAGGAATTCAGGAAGGTGATTGAGTTTGTAAAATTGAGTTTGTAGAGAATGAGATACAACCTGGTCACTCTCTGGAGCCAATCAACTCTTTGAGAAAGTCAATATCTTTATTAAGATTCTGCTTAAATGTGTATCTGTCTACCAAGAGAACTATTTTGAATACCTATGCCAGGATCCGTTTCTCTTCTATGTACTGTAATATAACATTGACTTTTCCTATAATACGAGACTCTCTTTATATGATTTGTTGTAATTATTTGTATAGTAGATTATGAACTTCATTTGAAGCAGTACGATATTTATCTTATTTACAACTAAATTTTCTGTCCTTAACAAAGTGATTAACAAATAATATATGTTCGGTGAATATTTGTTGAACAAATAAATAAATGCCTAAAGGACAAGATTTTCAGCAAATATTAAAAGCTGAATCACAGTGCAAAGAAACAAAAACCCAGGGAGATAAAACCATGAAGCATAAATGGAGCATTTAGGTTAGGGTGGGTTCTGAATGAAGACCTTTAGCTTGCACTGTTACTCCCGACTGGCTTTTGTACAATGCTTATAGTGTGACTTGTAGAAAAGCTATGTTTATAAGCCAGGACATGGCACATGCATTAAAAGACTGATTGTTGACTCTATTATGAATGAGGCTGGGATAACTATATGCAAGGATACTGCACAGAACATGATACAAGGATCTTGGCAAGGAGACAGTCAATAATCAGGGTACAAAATCAGCACCATAATTAGAAATTGTGACAAAAATCAAACAAAATTATAGTACCTGTGTTTAAAGTGATACTGGCACAGAACAGGGCCTCAGCCATTATGCATTCAATGACAAGGAAATAATAGAGACAGGGAGACATTGAAGAGAGTGTCAAAAAAATATAGCTTTTGAGTTTAGATTTAAATGGAAGAGTGAAAAAGAATTTTTAAAAGAGAGAAAACTTAAGTTCAATATGCTGACATCGGAAATAGCTGAGGACACGAAAAGCCCAGAGAAAAGGCTAATACTTCTACATGGGCCAGGGGAGAATAGAGAGTTAAAAGTCCATGAATACATTCCAAAAAAGGAAAGTACCGAGAGACGTTAAACAAGTAACAAAAATAAACTACCTTTTGAAAAAGATACCTGTGTCTGTTTTCAATAATTGATAGAGTAAACAAAAAGCAGACGTTCCAGATTGGAGGCTGCTATGGTTTGAATGTGTGCTCTAAAAAGTGTGTAGTAGAAACTTAATCCCCACTGCAACAGTAGTATTGGGAGGTGGAACTAAGGAGGGGTGACTAGACAGCACCCTCATGAATAATTAATGCTGTTATCACAGGAGTGGGCTCTTTATTGCTGGAGTGGGGTAAGTTCAGCCTCCTTTGGCCTCACTGTCACCATGTGGTGCCTTCTGCCACATTATGATGCAGCAAGAAGGTCTTCTCCAGATGCAGGTGGCTTGATCTTGGACTTCCCAGCCTCCAGAACAGAAAGAAATACATTTCTGTTCTTTATAAATTATCCTGTCGCAGTTATTCTGTGATAGCAGCACAGAATGAACAAAGACAGAGGATATTGGACATTTTGTAAAAATAAAACCAATATGATTTGCTTATATAATGGATATAGAAGTGAGGAAAAGGAAAACATAAAAGCAATGACTCCTAGATCACTGATTGAGCAATTGTGAGGCTTAGGTTAATAGAGTAATACACTGTATTTTGTAGTGTGTGTGTCTGTGTGTGTGTGTGTGTGTGTGGGTTTAAGATAAAAATTACCTGAAAAGCTTGTGATAGCTATGAAATATTCAAGTGAGACTAGTAGTATAGAAATTATTTGAATTAATGTTTAATGGTTTTCAATGCTGACTATTGTCTTCTCATAAAAGTTATTATATTCTTAAACACATAAATGTAAACTCTTAAATTTTATTTTAGGTTACTTGGATTGTATTTTCTAGGAAAACACTTCAAGATGTGGGTATATAATTCTGGAAGCCTTGGATACTTGAAAATTTCTTTATGTCTACTTTTGATGTGAAAAATAACTTGGATGGAAATAGTATTTCTGTAAAATATCATTATGCCTTCAAAACTCAGCTTCATTGTCATTTTAAAAAATATATATATATATATATATTTTTTTTTTTTGAGACGGAGTCTTGCTCTGTCACCCAGGCTGGAGTGCAGTGGCGCGATCTCCGCTCACTGCAAGCTCCGCCTCCCAGGTTCACGCCATTCTCCTGCCTCAGCCTCTCCGAGTAGCTGGGACTACAGGCGCTCGCCACCACGCCTGGCTAATTTTTTTGTATTTTTAGTAGAGACGGGGTTTCACCGTGGTCTCGATCTCCTGACCTCGTGATCCGCCCGCCTCGGCCTCCCAAAGTGCTGGGATTACAAGCGTGAGCCACTGCGCCTGGCCCGTCATTTTAAAATATTTTTTAAAACTATTTAAATATACGTTTAAATGACAAAAGTAATATTCACTTGTTTTAGCAAATTCAAATTTATAAGAAAATGAAAAGAAAAATGACTCTGCTCCTCCTTTCCAATTCCCTCTCTCAGAGGTATTTACTGTTAATCTAGTACATATCGTCTTTTCTCTATTCTATACTATATATACTATGAATTAGTATTTTGATTGATTATATACATTGTTGTTTCATTTAAAAAAGTGTATTTTTCTGTGGAAAACGCTTCCCTGGGAGGAGGGCAGCCAGACAGCAAATTTAGAAAGGTTGGCTTCTATATTCACTTGCTTGTTTGGCAGCACCCTGAGCTGGATTTTGGGTACTTGGGCTCTTCTTCCTGGTCTGTCACTGACTGGATATAAGAATGTGTATAAATCACCAGTTGCTCTGGCTCTATCTTCCTACAGTGGAATTTGTATTGTATTTATGCAGCTAGCTGTGAGCCTGCATGCAAATATTTGCGTTTCACTCCCAGCTCTCAGGCCTCGTGTCCTATTCGTCAAGCTGGTGACTGGGCGGGAAGTTGTAGGTTCCATTCTGTGTAAGTTCTAAGCCTACTTATATATTTTTTAAAATCTTAAACAATTTCACTGAGTTATAGCTCACATACCATGCAATTCACACATGTAAAGTGTAGAACTCAACAGTTTTTATCATATTGACAGATGTATGTAACCTCCACCATAGTTAATTTTAGAACATTTTCATTACCTCAAGAAGAAGCTTCATATCTTTTAGATATTACCCCCCTAATTTCCCAATCAACCCTAAGCAACCACTAATCTAATTTCTGTCTCTATGGATTTGCCATTCAGAATATTTAATATAAATGGAAAAATGTAGTAAGATCTTTTGTGACTGGCTTCTTTCCCTTAGCATAATGTTTTTAAAGTTCATTCATGTTAGAGCATTTACTGGTACTTCATTCTTTTACAAGGCTAAATGATATTTTATTGTATACAAATCCCTCATTTTGTTCATACATTATTCAGTTAATAGATATTTGTGTTGTTTCTAACTTTTGGACATTATAAATAATGCTGCTATGAGCATTCATATACAAGTTTTGCATGAAGACATATGTATGATTATTCTATTACTCTTGGATATATAACAAAGAGTAGATTGCTGAGTCATATGGTAACTATATCTGTAACCATTTGAGGAACTGCCAGACTGTTTTCTAAAGTGGCTGTACAATTGTACATGCTTAACAAATATTTGTGTATTGTCTTTGAAAAAATGTCTACTCAGGTCGTTCACTAAACTTTCATTTGCAATTTTTGTCTTTTTACTTTTGAATTTTAACAGTTCTTTATATATTCTATATAAAATCGCTTATCAGATATATGATTCACAAATGTTTTCATCCATTTTGTGGGTTGTCTTTTTTTTTTAATTGACAGCATCCTTTGAAACACAGAGGTCATTCTTTATTGTTTTAATCATGTTGATGTTAAATTTGTGTAATTTGTTTTTGTTGCTGTTCATACTTTTGGTGTCATTTCTAAGAATCCATTACCAAAATCCAAGGTTTTAAAGATTTACTTCCAATAGCTTTATAGTTATGAAGGTTAGCCAATGGCAAAGTTAAGAAAAAGTCTACTTGCTCTTAGTTCTGAAACCAATTTTAAGTTTAGGTGGCTCCAAAAATTATGCTCAAGACCTCACAGGATGCACTGAAAGCTGTTATAATCATGGTTATGGTTCATTGTACCTACATGGTATAGATTAAAATCAACCAAGAGGAGAAGGAATTAGGGCAAAGTCCAGGAAGACCTCAAATGTAGAGCTTCAAATTGTTCTATCACAGTGAAGTCAGGACAACATTACTGTCCTGTTATCAACATGTAACAATATATACAGAATATTTCCAAACAGGGAAGCTCACCCAATCTTTGATGTTCAGAGTATTTGGGCCTCTATACCTCTGGCACAGTTGTCTGCCTCCATGACCAATCTTAGCTCCAGCCCTTTAGGAGATTGAGCTAATATCATATGACTCACCTAAAGCCCCATCCAGAGTCACATTGTTACTACGTGGCTAGCTCAAGGACCTCAGGTAAGCAAAAGTGCTCCTATCTTCACATTCCAAGAATGTGAAGATTACCTCATAGTATCCTAGGGCAATGGCCGGAGCACTTTTTGAGCAGGGTTGAATTACTTACTATATAATATTTTCGAATCTTACATTGATATTCTTTTCTTTTTTTTTCTTATTTTATTTTCTTATTTTTCATTGCTAAAACTCACAGTTGAATTTTAAATAGAATTGGTGCAAATGGACATGTTGTCTTGTTCCTAATCTTGAGGTGAAAAGCATTCAGTATTTTACCTTTAAGTATGATGCTAGCCGTGGGTTTTCCATAGATGCTCTTTATCAGATTGATAAATTTCTCTTCCATCCTAATTTGTTGAGTGTTTTTATCATATAAATGTGTTGAATTTTTCAAATGTTTTTTATATGTATAGTAAGATAATCATGTAGTTTGTTTTATTCTATTGATAGAGTAATATTGACATCATGGAATGAATTGAGAAGAGTTGTTTCTTTATATTTTGGAAGATTTTGTGAAGAATTGGTGTTAATTTTTCTTTAAATGTTTGGTAGAATTCAACAGTGAAACCATCTGGGCCCGAGGTTTTGTTGTTGTTGTTGTTGTTTGTGGATAGTATTTTTACTTCTATTTCTGTCTCTTCGTTTGTTTTTTGTCTATTCAAATTGTCAGTTTCTTCCTGAGTTCATTTCACTGGTTTACATATTCACAGGAATTTTTTCACTTTAAGTTATCTAACTTTATGGTGTACAACTATTCATAATACACTTATATAAAGCATTATTTGTGTAGGGTCACTCTCCATGTCCACTTTTTTAAGAAGGTTGTGTGAAGACACATAGACACACAAGGAAAAGGCCTATTTGAAGACAATGGCAGAGATTGGAGTCATGCTGCCATGGGCCAAATAAGGCCAATGATAGCTAACTACCACCAGAAGAAAAGAGAAGCAAAGAAGGGTCCTTCCCTCATGCCTTTAAAGGAGGCAGGGCTCTGCCAACACCTTGACTTCAGACCTCTATCTTCCAGAAATGTGAGAAAATAATTGTCTGTTTTTTTAAGTCATCCAACTTTGGAGTAATTTGTTACAGTAGTGCTAGAAAACTAAGATAGATTTTGGTGCTGGGAAATGGGATGCTCTTAAAACAAATAACTGCACATTAAAATAGGCTTTGGAATTGGATGATAAATAGAGGCTAGAATTATTCCGAGATGCACAAGAGAAAAAAAATCTAGATTTTCTTGAAGAGATTGTTGGTAGAAACATAAATATTAAAGGTGATTCTGTTGTGGGCTCAGAAAGAAGTGAGTAGAGCATAGAGAAGGGTTCTATTTTCTAAGATGATTCATGTATCAACATGAAGAGAATGTTGCTACAACATGAACATTTAAGGTGCTTCTGTGGAGGTCTTAGATGGAAGTGAGGAACATGTTACTGAACACCGAAGGAAAGGCAATCTTTTTTTATAAAAACACCAGGCTGTATTATATTCTGTTATTAGATGGAAAGTAGCAGTTGTAAGTGACAAACTTGAATATTTAGCAAGAAGATTTCTAAGCAAAATGCAAAAGGTGTGATCTGTTTTTCCTCACCACTTATGGTAAAATGTAAAAAAAAGAAAAAAAAGATAAATCGGTGAAGGAACTGCTAAGCACAAAGGAAGCAGCACTAGTTGATTTAGAAAACCATCAGCCTATCCTAAAGGTGGGCTTGTAAACAGGGCCACAAGTACGGTTGGAAAATACTTTTGCTGAGAGATTAAATGTGTGATTTATGACTCCAATAAATTATCTCAGTAGAAGCCAACAATAGTGATGGGTTATTCAAGAAGGATCTGTGGAAAACCTTCTTTTGTCATGCCATGGATCTCCTTGACTTCTACAGAAGACCGACAAGAGTTTTGAGAATGTTGTATCAGCAAAAACACTGCTATCTTAGATTGAAGAGAGCAGACAGAATAAAACTAAGAAAAGCTATCAGACTTCTAGGATTCTATATGCAGGAAACTGAGAGCAGGGCCACTACAGCCACAGGTCAAGGCAATAAGACCTTCATGGGCTGAGAGGCTGGGGCTCATTTGGTCTGGGTAGGACCAGAGTGTGCCACCTGCAACCAATGAGTATTATTTGAAGGCATTAAAATCTAACGGAATTTTACCTTTTTGATTTTGGACTTTCTTGATCTGTAACCCCTTTTTATCCCTCCAATTTCTGCGTTGTAGAATGAGAATGTCTATTCTGCACCTGTCTCACCATTATATTTTGGAATCATATAATTTGGTTTTTAGTTCGGCTTATCCACAGATGAAAAGAAATTTTTCTCAGGATAGATTGTACCCAAAGTCTTGCCCCTATTTTATTTAGATAATTTGAATGATGAGATTTGGAAGTTTTTGAGTCTGAATCTAAATAAAATATGGAACTTAGAATTAATGATGCCATGAGTTAAGACTTTGGAGAATGTTGGGATTGCGTGAAAGCATTCTACACATAGAAATATAAATTTGATAGAGGGTGGGCAGAGAATAAACTCTATTCAGTTGAGTAGTGTCCCTTCAAAATTCATGAATGCCCACAACCTCCTAATTTTACCTAACTTATAAATAGCATCCTTGCAGTTGTGATTTAAGAAGATGAGGTCTTACTGAAATAGAATGAAACCTAAATCCAATGACTAGTGATCTATAAGAAGACCATGTGAAGACAAATAGGCAAACACAAGGGAGGAACGACCATGTGAAGATAGAGATCAGATGCCAGGAATTCCCCCAAATCACCAGAAACTAGAGGAGGCAAGGAAGGAGTCTTCCTTAGCACCTTTACAGGGAGAATCGTCTGCCAATATCTTAATTTTGTACTTCTACCCTCAAAGCCTTTTGTTTTAAACCATCAGAGTTTGAAGTAAGTTTATGGCAATCCTAAGAAACTAATAAAAAAGTCTCTACTTATCACTGATTAATTGTTTATTTCTCCCTTTATTACTATAAGTGTTTGCTGTCCATATATTTGGTGCCTGTTTTTGCTCTGTCTATATTTCGCACATGTGTGCTTAAATTATAAATTGTTTTGTTTTCTCTCTCTCTCTGCTGTTTTTTTTAGGTGTATTTTATCTGATATTTGTATGTTCACTGCAGCTAATATCTCTAGGTCATTATTAGGCCATTTCTCATTACTATCATTGCCTCTACCCTGACCCTCTGTAGTCTTAAGTCTATTCTCAACAGTGCATTTACAGAGATCATTATAAATGTAAGTCAAATAGTGTTAGTATTCCATTCAAAACTTTATAATGCTGTGATGGTTAATTTTATGTGTCAGCTTGAGTGGTCTAAGGGATATCCAGGCACCTGGTGAAACATTATTCTGTGTGTGCCTGTGAGAGTGTTTGTTTCCAGAAGAGATTAGCATTTGAACCAGTAGACTAAATAAAGAATATCTGCTCTCATCAATGTAGGTGGCCATTATCCAATCCATTCAGGGCCCAAATAGAACAAAAAAAAGTGGAGGAAAAGAAAACTTTCTCTCTTTTCTTGAGCTAGACATCTATCTTTTTCTGCCCTTGGATGTTGAAGCTCCTGGTTTAGGGGCATTTGGACTCTGGGACTTATACTAGCCACCCACCACCTCCAGTTCTCAGGCCTTTTGGACTCAGCCTGGTTGCACCACAAGCTTTCCTTGTTCTTCAACTTGAAGATTATGGGACTTCCAACCTCCATAACTGTGTGAGCCAATTCTCATAATAAATCTCCTCTTATGTGGCAATATACACTCTATTGGTTCTGTTTCTCTGGATAACACTGACTAATACAAATGCCTTGCCTTTTTTTTTCTTGTTTTACCAAATAAAGAATCAATGTCCCTAAATAGCCTCCAAGACATCCTTATTTGGTCCGACTTTACTCTTCTGATATCCTTTTCTAACATTTTTCCCTATTCGCTCTGCTCTGCTACATTTGTCTCCTTGTTGCTGCTGAAACACAGTAGGAACACACATAACACAGAGACTTTGCTGTAGTTGTTCCTTCTGTCTAGAATTATACTCTTCTAACATTAATTCCTATGGCTATATTCCCCAACTGTGACACATTTCATTTTTTCGATATTGTCTACTCTGACCTCTAGGATTGTAATAGCTCAACTGATTCTCTTTGCTGATTTACTTTTTCATTTCCATTAGTGCCTTTTCTAATGCACTATATAATTTAGTTTTTGTAAAGGCGAATTATTTATTGCTTGTCTTCCAAATACGTCCCAAGGAGGTAGAGATCTTTTTTTTTAGTTGATGTATTCCAAGTGCCTAGAGTACTGCCTGCACATAGTAAATCTCAGTTAATAAGTATTAAGTGAATGGAATAATTATCTGCTACGGTTTCTTCTTCTCTATGTTTTCCATGTTTATATACATTGCTCTATTAATCTAACTTTTTTTAGATACAACCTTTCACTACCATCGTCAGTTTTAGACCACTCTTTCCTGGTAGTTTACATTTAGATTTGGATGGAGAAAAATAGCAGAATTAATGGGTGAATATTTTTTGGAGAAGTGCTGCGCCTGATGTCACTCTACACTGTTAAGACCAGAAAGAAGGAAGACAGATACAGAGAGAGAAAGAAGGGGAAAGGAGAGAAAGGGAAAAAGCATTTCAATACAGAAGTGAAAGGCAGCTATTTCCAAAAGGTACACAACCATTTAGAGTCAGGAGATGTATTCTGAGGAATGCAAGAATCACTGTCTTACCTGTTTTGATTTTCTGCTCTAGGAATCCCCTTTCATGAGAGGAACCCTGGGAATTTCATATCAGAAAGCCCAAATAGGTTACTCTTAATCTAATTTTACTAGATAGGAAGTTAGCAAAGATTCCCATGAGGCCACATAATTTGTTTCCCCAAAGGTGCTAGAGTTTCGTAATTTTTTTCTAATATTTTATTTGTTTTCATTTTATAGATATCATAGTTAGAAGTTGGAGGAAGCCATATCAGGTATTGCTGACCACATGGCACAAAAGGCCTAAACAAATGTTTTTAGATAACTACAACCAATGCACATTCACTTTTCTTCTGATTTTATACCACATTTGCAGTTAAAAATTAAAAATCCAGTGACCCAAAAGTGGACACTTTCAGCCAAACCTGCTGTTATTAAGAGACATTTGAAAGAATCACAAGGAAGTAGTTGTAGTCTAAAGGGCTTTGCAGGATTTGAAGAGACACTGTCTGGAGAAGTCTGATCAGGAGTTTTTATTTTTCTTTAAATGTCAGAAAAATTGATAAAATTCCTGCTGATGCAGCAATTCAGATGGAGAAAAGAGACTTTGAGACTTTGAAAACCATTGTTTTGCCTATTAAAGAACTTCCTATCTTCAGGGTCCTACATACACAGCGATCTGTACACCAATAATTAAAAACAAAATAACTGAAACTAGAGCAATTCCATTGATGTATTTGTTTCTTTAAAATCTTAACTTTAAAAAAGAGCAGACTGAGACAGATGCTTCTCTGCAATTAGTATCAATCAGTCCTGACACAGAAAGTGACCCATTCAATGTCAAATGGTTTAGATCGATCAGCAGGGTCTTTTGCTGAGGTGGGATGCAGTAAAAGATTAGGAAGTAGCACAGAAAAATGTTGCGTAAAAAGATTAGAAAAGGCCAGGAAAAAAAAAGTTTCCTGCACCTGGGTAAATGTCTTAGTAGTTTCTTTCAGCAGAAAAATTGATAATTAACACACAAAATATACTGTAGTTTGTAGTTTGATATGAGTGCACTACATGTCATGTTAAATAATTTTCATCCGAATATTCTTGATTCCATAGCATGGGTTCAATTCTCATTAAACAACTAGTGAGGAGCTAATGCTGCTCTTGTTGTAGGGTATTAAAATAATCTTTCCTATTACTAATAAAGAAACCCAAACTGAGTGATCTTAACTGACGGTAACCTTGAAATTTTAATATCCAGAATAGGTAGCAAAGAAAGCCTTACTGAATGGTGCTTGCACAGGGCTAATTTCCGCTTCAGAATATGTAACATGTCATACTTTAATAACATCATTTAACATTAGATTTCAAGATATTGCCCTGTGTATTGACTTAATACTGATATAAATTCATTTCATTCAGTTAATCATAGAGTATATTCTTACTTCTTGTTGTGTTCAAAATGGTGTTACTTTGAATAATTACATGCAATCTTCGTTTTTCATTGAAAAATAATTATAAATACATAATCAACATTATTCTTAAAATGGCCACAAATATGGCTCACGCTTGTAATCCCAGCACTTTGGGAGGCTGAGGCGGGCGGATAACGAGGTCAGGAGATCGAGACCAGGGTGAAACCCTGTCTCTACTAAAAAATACAAAAAATTAGCCAGGCGTGGTGGCGGGCGCCTGTAGTCCCAGCTACTCGGAGAGGCTGAGGCAGGAGAATGGCGTGAACCCAGGAGGTGGAGCTTGCGGTGAGCCGAGATTGCGCCACTGCACTCCAGCCTGGGCGACAGAGCGAGACTCCGTCTCAAAAAAAAAAAAAAAAAAAAAAAAAAAAATGGCCACAAATAGATAGGTACTCATAAGACTGCTGTGTTTTGCCTTCTAATTTTTGTCCTTTATATTTCTTTACAAATTATATTTATATTACTTATGAATATGTTATCTCATTACTTCCAATACCATGTATTTTGCATATCTTGAAATGCTTATAATACGTGACTTTAGACTTGTATGCTACCATATTTAAAAGATAGATTAACATTTATTCAACTATTTTTCATATTTTGGGACAATAATCATGTTCTGTGTTTTAAGCTACAAGTTTTCATTATAACCTCACAGACAGTAATTTTCTTAAGATATATTTTGAGAGCTTAAATATATGAACATTTAAAATAACTTGTTATATCCAAATTGCCCCAATAAAGGGGTGTTCAATGTTCATATTCAGTTTATTAGAGTAGTTATCTCAGTCCACCCTGAACAGTATTTGGTATTATAACAATAAATTATTTTCTAATTCTATAGGCGCACATATAGAATCTCATTTCTTCTTTAATTTGAATATCCTATTTCTGGTAAGTTAAATTTATTTTTAAATCTACTAGCTAGTAGCTTTCCTATTTGGTGAATAATCTGCAATTATCTTTTGTTCATTGCTTTACCAGATTATTATTAATATTTACTATGTTATTTATTTGCAGGTGCTTTTTTGACCTAGGATAATTGAATTTTAGCTTAATATTTTTGCAAGTCAGTCATTATCCTTTGAGATATACAGTCCTTTACTTCTCATATTCAAAAGTTTTAGAAGCATTTATTTCTTTTCTTTTTCCACTTTTACAGTGTTCTGCTTGGAATGTTTCTCCCAATTTGATAAAAAGTCATTAATTGCCTGTTTTTATTCCAATTGTTTTATGATTATATTATTTAAATTTAATTTTTAACATGTTTGGTAATTAGTTTGGTTTAGGGTTGGAGGTAAATTACTCATTTTAATTTTTCTGTTAGCTTCTGGTTTTTTATTTAACTTCTTTATATGACACTGATTTGAATTTGTTACATTTATACTTTATTTTTTCAAACTTTATATTCTTGCAACTACCACATTTTACTTATGTTTTAGTGTTATATATATATAGAATATTATATACATTATAATATTATATTTACATATAATATGATATATACATATAGTATACTTTTTATTATAGAAAATTTCAAATACAAATAAAAGAGAATGATGCATTAAACTGCAATTACACATTAGACTGCTCTAATAATTGCCAATGTTCTGTTGTCTTATTTCATCTATTTCCCTCAATTTTTTTGTTCTCATTTTAGACAGATATCATTATTCTTTTTGGTAGTCCGATTTTCCCAAACTGGGCCAAAGGAAGCCATTCAAGCTGACTATAGTGTCTTTTTGATACAATCCATTTTTCTTAATTTCAGTCCCCATAAGATGTTCCAGCCTCATTTTACTTTATTTTTTACAGCCCTAGATTTGAACTAAATACTTTTTTTAAAAAAAATAAGAGCCCTAGTTCCTTTTACCTGGAGACGGTATTTGCACACCAAGATCTGGGCAATATGTATGCTCACTGCTACTTCTGTGTTATTCTTCTAGGTCCCTTCAGTGGACATCACTGTGAAGATGTTTGGTAAAGGATCATGGCTTTGGACTGATTTCTCCAACTCCAGTTTAACATCACAGGATTCTTCCTTTCCTTCTGACATTACATATGTTTACTTTCCTACTGTCATAGTGAAAATGCCGGTTCCTGGCAATATCACTAAATTTCCTTGTTTCTTCTATCTTATGATGTACACAAAATAGTTCTAGAATCATTATATTGATAATACCACCAAAAAAAATAACTAAGTAAAAATCACAACTATCTGGCAGATTATTTGTCTTAGTAAAAGTACAAATCTGAAATATGTGCTCCAGAGTTCCATAAATTAATTCATTTTTGCTTGTGGGTGCATGAATAACTTTATTTTTAATTCATCTATAGTTAGGTTAATTTTGTACTTTTTTATAGGAAGTTGTATGTTTTACTTTTTTAAAATCCACTTGATTCAAATTTACTTTTAAATTATATATTATATGCATAGCCATGTATCTTCTGTAGATTTATACAAAGTGAACCTTCAAGTATGCATTTTTTCTAATTGATAGAACTTCTAGTGATCCCAGGATGGAATGCAGACTGCAACAAACAAATCTAACTGTATTACAAACTCATGATACAACCTCAACTGGAGAGTAAGAGAAAAGAAACTGGCTTAAAGTAACTTTGTTAAATCAAGCTTGATTGGATTTAAAAAGTCAAAAACTAGAATAAGTGAGTAAAATCATTATTGTCTAGTGGGTAAATTTGTTTCTCAAAGGGGTACAAGTTAGCAATTCTGAAACTATATGTATCTGGGGATGATTTTAAAAAGTAAATATGCTCTAGAAAATGGAAGACAGCTTTCTCAATGTCACAGAAAGAAGTTACAAATAAACAAGAGAGGAATACTAGAATGAGCCACGCAGTGATGGATTAGTCAGAGACATCAGTAGCAACTCAGGTTTAACAGAACTAATTATAGCTATGTCTATACATATAGATTAGGATACCTATCTACATTTCTTCAGTCTGTCTGGTGAGAAGCTATGGGAGCAGTGAACATCTGGCAGCCACAAACATACCCAGTGCCCAAATCGTGATTTCTAAATACCATACTCCAGTAAAAGGAACCTAGGATTTTTTGGAGAAATAGCTAATTCTAGAACTGAAACAGGGAATATACAGGATAATCCTGGAACACACACTCAAGGAAAAGGTGTATTAGGCTTTACCTCCTGGTAGTGTTGGTGGTGGAGAAGGAAAGTATCTACATAAATTATTTTGATTTGTCCATGCTTTCATTTTTTTAGTTATATTAACTCCAAGCCATGGACGTTTATTTTATTATTTGGCTTATATTACAATATTAGCATTATTTATTTCAGTGTTCACATTATTCAGCTTTGGACTTTTGGAACTCCTTCAGATTGGCCACCTTTGACACACTCTGATCCTGGGCAGCAACATGAAAGGGTTGGGTCATGGGGCCAGGATGCTTTTGTAATGGAGTCTTCTCCAAAAGAAGCATGAGCCTGAGGAAAAGAAAAGCCCCCTCTTGGCCAGGCGCGGTGGCTCATGCCTTTAATCCCAGCACTTTGGGAAACCCAGGTGGGCGGATCACCTGAGGTCAGGAGTTCGAGACCAAACTGGCCAACATGGCAAAACCTCGTCTCTACTAAAAATACAAAAATTTGACGTGGTGGCTCATGCTGGTAAACCCAGCTACTCGGGAGGCTGATGCATGAGAATCACTTGAACCAGAGTGGTGGAGGCTGCAGTGAGCCGAGAACATGCCACTGCACTCCAGCCTGGGCGACAGAGTGAGACTCCATCTGAAAAAAAAAAAAAAGGAAAAGAAAAAGAAAAAAGCCCCCTCTAGCGTAAACTTATTTCAGAAATAACACCAGTGAACAAGTAACTCTTTCCAAATTATTTCGAATCTAATCTAAATCAATTCTAGTTGTTTTTCTTCTGTAACTGGTAAAAAAGCAAATATGTCTAACATGTTTCTGAGCCATTTGATGTAGTTTACTGAAGTATATGTAACACACAAAATCTGTCGATAATGAAAACATACTGGAATGAAAATGATGAGCATCTGCTCTGATATGAAAAACTTGTATTTTAATCAAAATAATTTTACTTCTTAAATAATTCCTAGAAATATACAACAGTAGAATAAGTGTTCATTGGTAAAGCTTCAAATTTTGTTAAAACTAGTTTATTTTATTTTAAACACAATGGATTAGACATTCTAAATATAGCTAGGCTTAGAAAATGGTAATTCTAAATATAGCTGCTGCTGCTGATATTTCATCTGTCCATGAAACAAAATTGACAAAGAAAATTGAATCTATCTTCACACTATTGGAGTTTGCTACATATTTAGGAATAATAAATGCTAATTGCAGGTGTGATGCTTTTAATAAAGGATAGACTTTTAACTAGCATCCTTAATTATTTTTCTTGGGTAAAATATTTATGTAATTTGCTGTCTAAAAATAGACAATATGATACTTAAAATTGTGTTTTAAAGTATACACACGATGATTTGACTTTTAATCTAAATTATAAACTGTAACATATGGTATAATTTTCTATTGTTGATTAATAGTGTACAAATTATTAAAAATTAAAAAGCCATGAAACCATCATTCTATTCAAGAAATAGAACATTGCCAGTATCCCAGGAGCCCTTAGAATAATCCTTCTCAATTACCTATATGCCTTTAGCCTATAGGTAACAATTTTCACTATGTTTATAAAATCACCCCCTATTATATTTGTGTTACCACCTAAGCATATGTAAAACAGTATGCAATAGAATGTAGATTTGGTGTTAACTTCCAATGTGTAAATGAAATCATTGAATATATTTTCTTCTGTTTTTTTTTTTGTTTTTTTTTTGCCTGTATCATGTGGTGTTACACTATGCATCTTCTTGTAGGGAACAATAGAAAATTTCCATTGCTGTGTAATATCAATTATATACAAATGAAGAACAGAATCAATTAGAAATTAGAATAGAATAGAATAGAATAGAATAGAATAGAATAGAATAGAATAGAATAGAATAGAATAGAATAGAAAATAGAATAGAATAGAAAGAATAGAAGACTGAATGGAATGGAATAGAATAGGCATTGAGTTATTGAGCTATTTCTAGTTCATGGCTAATATAAACAATGGTGATAATTTTTTTCTTGTAAAATATCTATTCTGATGTTAAGTACCAGGCATTACTTTTTAAAATTTTGTTTTTATTGACACATAATAATCATATATACTTATAGGATACAGTGTGATGTTTCCATACATGTATACATTGTGTAAAAACCAAATCAGTGTATTTAGCATGTATATCATCTCATATGATTATCACTTCTTTGTAATGAGAACATTCAAAATTCTCTCTTCTGGCCATTTTGAAATATACAAGACAATATTTTTAACCATAGTCACTCTAATGTGCAATAGAACACCAGAACTTATTCCTTCTGTCTACTGCAACTTTGAACCTGTTGACAAATTTCTCCTAATCCCCACTGCACCTCCCCTCCCCAGCCTCTGGCAGCTACTATTCTACTCTTCAATGAGATCTCCTTCAGATTCCACATATGAGTGAGATCATGTGGTATTTATCTTTCTGTGCCTGGCTTATCTCACTTAACATAATGTTTGCCAAGTTCATCCATGTTGCTGCAAATGATAGGATTTTATTCTTTTCATAATTAAATAGTATTCCATTGTGTATATACACCACATTTCCTTTATTTATTAATCTGTTAATGGGCACTTAGGTTAATTTCATATCTTGGTTATTGTGAATAGTCCTGAAATAAACATGCAGTACTGATTTTGGTATGCTGATTTCCTTTCTTTTGCATATACACCCGGTTGGATTGTTGCATCGTGTGGTATATCTACCTGTACTTTTTTGATGAACATCCATATTGTTCTCCGTAATGGCTGTGCTATTGTACATTCCCACACAGTGTACTAATGTTCTCCTTTTTCTGCATCGTCACCAGCATTTTTTTAAATAGCCATTTTAACTGGGGAGACATGATATCTCTTTGTGGTTTTGACTTGAATTTCCCTGATTATTAGTAATGTTGACTATTTTTTATATACCTATTGGCTATTTGTATGTTTTCTTTTGAGAAACATCTATTTAGGTTTTTTGTCTCTTTTTAATTGGATTATTATTATTATTATTGCTATTGAGTTTTCTTCTATATTTTGGTTATTAATCAATTTTTAGATAGATAGTGTGCAGATCTTTTCTCCCATTGTGCATAACGTCTGTTCACTTTGTTAATTGTTTCCTTTGCTATGCAGAAACTTGTAGTTTGATAAAATCCCATTTGTCCATTTTCACTTTTGTTGCCTGTGCTTTTGAGGTCTTACACACACATCTACAAATTGTTGCCTAGACCAATGCTCTGTTTCTTCAATGTTTTCTTCTAGTAGTTTCAGGTTGTACATTTAAGTCTTTGATGAATTTTTGACTTGACTTTTGTATATGGTGAGAGATGAGGTCTGGCTTTATTCTCCTGTATATTCAATATTCTCGGCATCATTATTCAAGAGGCTGTATTTTCCCCCAATATGTGTTCTTGGCACCTTTGTTGACGATCAGTTGGCTGTAAGTCTGTGTTCACTACTCTGTTCCATTGGTCTATGTGTCTATTTTTACACAAGTATCATTTTTGGTTGCTTTTGCTTTGTAGTGTTTTTTGAATTCAGATAGTGTGATGCCACAGGCTTTGTTTTTTTGTTTGTTTGTTTTTTCTCAAAATTTATTTTGCTATTTAGGGTCTTTTGTGATTCCATACAAATTTTAGAATTGCTTTCTCTATTGTAGTAAAAAATGTCATTGGTATTTTGTTAGAAATTACATCAAATTTGTAAGTCACTTTGGTTAGAGTGGCCATTTTAACAATAATAATTTTTCCAATTAATTATCATGGCATATCTTTTTATTTATTTGTGTCATGTTCAATTTCTTTTACCGATGTTTTGTAGTTCTCAGTATACAGATCTTTCACTTCCTTGGTTAAATTTATCCTTAGATATCTTATTTTTTGTCACCATTATAAATAGTATTGTTTTACAATTTCTTTTTCAGATAATTCCCTATGAATGTGTAGAAACAGTACTGGTTTTTGTATATTGATTTTGTATCTTGCAACTTTACTGAATCCATTTACTAGTCCTAACAGTTTTTGATGGTGTATACAGAGTTTTCTATATATAAAATTATGTTGTCTACAGAGACACTTTGATTTTCTTCTTTCCAATTTAGATGCCTTTCATTGTTTTCTCCTCACCTATTTTCTCAGCTAGGGCTTCCAGTACTACGTTAAATAAAAGTGGTAGAAGCGAGTATTCTTGTCTTGTTCCAATCTGTGAAGAAAAGTTTCGACTTTCCCCTGTTCAGTATGATGTTATCTTGGAGTTAGCTATGTGTTTGTAATATACAGCCTTTATTATACTGAGGTACATTCCTTCTATACCTAACTTTGTTGACAGTTTTTGTCATGAAGGGATGTTGAATTTATTAAATGCTTTTTCTGTGTCTATTGAAGTGATTACATGGCTTTTGTCCTTGATTCTGTTAATGTGATGTATCATGTGTGTTGATTTGC
This sequence comes from Symphalangus syndactylus, assembly GCF_028878055.3. Lineage (NCBI taxonomy): Eukaryota > Metazoa > Chordata > Mammalia > Primates > Hylobatidae > Symphalangus > Symphalangus syndactylus. The sequence goes on along the minus strand of NC_072426.2, from coordinate 151,730,314 downwards.
ATATGTTGAGTCTTCCTTGCATCTCTGGGATGAACCCACTTGATCATGGTAAATGACCTTTTTAATTCGCTGTTGAATTCAGTTTGCCAGTACTTTGTGGAGAGTTTTTTCATCTACGTTCATCTGGAAGATTGGCCTGTGATTTCCATTTTTCTTTGGGTTTTCATCCGGTTTTGGTATCAGGTTAAAACTGCCCTCTAAGAATGAGTTTAGAAGAATTTTGTCTTCTACAATTTTTTAGAATAAATTGAGAATAATTGGTACTAGTTTTCATTTAAATGTCTGGTAGAATTCAGCATTGAAGCCATAAGGTCCTGGGCTTCTCTTTGATCAGAGATTTTTTAATAACTGATTCAATCTCATTATTCATTATTGGTCAAAATTTCAGGTTTTAAATTATTTCATCATTCAGTTTTGGTAAGTTGCATATCTGCAGGTATTTTTCCATTTATTATCAGTTTTCTAATTTGTTCATATGTACTTGCTCATAATAGTCTCTTATGATCCTTTGCATTTCTGTGGTATCAGCTGTGATATCTCTTTTTCATCTCTGATTTTGTTTGGGTTGTAAGTTCTAAGAGGGAACTATATATTTTCTCCCCCTGAGTTAGTGTAGATAAACACTTGTGGATTTTGTTTATGTTGTCAATAAAATAAAAAAAAAACTAGCTCTTCATTGGTCTTTTGTATTTTTTAAGTTTCTGTTTTATTTTTTTCTTCTCTGATCATTACGATTTATTAGCTTCTATCAGTTTAAGTTTAGGTTTGATCTTTGTTTTCTACTTCTTTAAGGTGCATTGTTAGGTTGTTAATTTAAGACTTTTTTTAAGATAAATGTTTATTGCTATAAACTTCCCTCTTAGAACTGCTTTTGCTGTGTCCCATAGGTTTTGGTATGTTATATCTCCATTTTCATTTGCCTGAAGGAATTTTTTAATTTCCCTGTTAATATATTCATTGACCCATGGATTGTTCAGGAGCATGTGTTTGATTTACATGTATTTGTAAAGTTTCATGTTTTGTCTGGTTATTTATTTCTAGTTTTATAACATTGTGGTCTGAGAAGACGCTTGATATGATTTTGAGCTTAAATTTTTTAAGACTTGTATTGTGCCCTAACATATGATCTATCCTGGAAAATCTTTCATCTTTATTTGAGAAGAATGTACATTCTATAAATGTTTGAAAGAATGTTCTGTAAATATTGTTTAGGTCTATTCAATATGGAATGTAATTTAAATACCATGTTTCTGTATTGATATTCTGTCAAGGTGATCTGTCTATTGCTGAAAGTGTAATGTTGAAGTCCCCTGCTTTTTTGCACTACAGCCCATCTCTTTTTTTGATCTATTAATATTTGTTCAATATATTTAGGTGCTCCAATGTTGAGTGCATATATATTTATAATTGTTATATTCTCTTGCTGAGGTGATACCTTTATCATTATATAATAACATTTCTCTCATTTTTACATATTTTTTACTTAAGATATATTTTATCTGATGTAAATAAAGCTACTCCTGCTCTGCATGGAATGTCTTTTTCCATCTCTTCACTTCCAATCCATGTGTGTCCTTAAGGGGAAGTGTGTCTCCCGCAGGCAGCACATAGCCGAGTTTTCACTTTTTATGCATTTTGTCACCGTATGTCCTTTATTTGGATAATTTAATTCAATTGCATTCAAGGTAATTATTGATAGGTAGGACTTACTGCCTCCATTTTGTTAATTTTGTTGTTTTTTTTTTTGTAGATTCTTTCATACTTCTCTCTTACTTCTCTCTTACTGTCTTCCTTTGTTGTTAAGAATTTTTTTTAAGTAGTAAGTTTTGATTAATTGCTTTTTTTTCATGTATCTCTTCTATGTTGTTGCTTTGCAATTGCTATGAGGCTTACAGAAAACATCTCATAGTTTTAGTAGGTTATTTTAAACAGATAGTAACTTAACTTTGCAAAAGAAATTAAAAAAAGAGAAAAAACTCCACTCTTCCTCTTCCACCAACATTTTGACTTTTTAATGTCATAATTTGTATCTTTTTATATTTTATGTACCTTAACAAATTAACATAGTTATTATTTGTAATTATTGTGTCTTTTAACTTCGTATTAAGGTTTACCCAGCACCAATACATTATCAGACTATTTAGAATTTTGTTGTCTACTTACTTTTAAAATTGAATTATATGCTTTCAGATGTTTTCATGTTATTAATTAGTACCGTTTTATTTTAGAGAATTTCATTGAGCATTTCTTGCAAGAAAGGTTTAGTGCTGAAGAAGTTTCTTAGCTTATGTTTGTCCAGAAAAATCTTTATCTCTCCTGCGTTTCTGAAAGACAGCATTGCCAATACTGTATTCCTGATTGGTAGGAGTTTTTTTAAACTTTCATCGCTTTGAATATATTATCTCATCTCTCCAAGCCAATAAGGTTTCTACTGATAAGTCTGCTGTTAGACATGTTAGAACTCTCTTATATCTTACTTGTTTTTATTCTTTTGCTGCTTTCAGGATTATCCCTTTGTCTTTAATCTTTGACAGTTTGATTAAAATATATCTTAGGGTATTCGTATTTCAGATTAAACTTCTGACCTTCCCGTTCCAGGGTAGTTGCAGGTTTGGAAAGTTTTATGTAATTAATTATTTAAATAAGCTCTCTAACCCTCTCTCTCTACTCCATCTAGAACAATAATGACCTGAAAATTTGCTTTTTGATGCTATTTTATTAAATCTGGTAAGTTTCATTCATTTTTATCTTAAATTTGTTAAGGCTTGTTTTGTGACCTAACGTGTGATCTATCTTGGAAAATGTTTCATCTGGGTTTGAGAAGAATGTGCATTCTATAACTGTTTGAAAGAATGGTCTGTAAATGTTAGGTCTATTCAGTATAGAGTGTAGTTTAAATACCATGTTTCTATATTGATATTCTGTCAAGGTGAACTGTCTATTATTGAAAGGGGGATGTTGAAGTTGAAAATTTTGCAAGTTTTCTTCATTTCTTCTTCTTCTTTTTAGTTTTCTCCTCTGGGTGTATATTTTTAATTAACCTGACTTCAAGTTTACAGATTCCTATTCTGGCTGGATCAATCCTGCTGTTGATACTCTCTATTTTTTTTTTTATTTTATTCATTCTATTTTTAAGCTTTAGAGTTTCTACTTTTTGTTATTTCATTCTCTTTGTTAAATTTCTCTGATAAATCTCTCAATTGTTTTTCTGTAATTTTTTGTAGTTTGCTGAACATTAAAGCAGCTTCTTTGAATTATTTGTTGGGCAGTTTTTCTGTCTCTTATTACTTTAGGGTGAGTCACTGGCACCTTATTTTGACCATTTATTGATGTTATGTTTCCTTGATTGATCTTGATCCCCGTGGCTGTACATTACTTTCTGCACATTGGAGTAGGTACCTGATCCAATATTTTTAGTGTGGCTTTGTTTGGGAGTTTTCTTCAGTGTTGACCATATTAGCAGATTCGGGGAAGGTTGACTAGTGAGAACCCTTAGCTTGTGACTGCTTCAGGAATTACAATGCTAGAAGACACCTAACTATATACCATTGTGGCCTAAATATTTTTGCTGCCAAGGCTGACACAACACTGGATCACACCCAAAGCCCATGGTCACCAAGACAAGCACAGTGCTGGTTTTGTCCAAGGCCTGAAGATTATATAGATTGAAGTTTATTTAAGGGAAGTGTCAGTGTATTCAGCTGGCCATAATATGAACTGGAGCATGAATTTGTCTCACTGGGATTGCAGAATCCCATCTGGTGCTGGCGTGATCTAGAAGTTCCATCTGTGGGTACTGGCCTAGTGTCAGAGTTGGGGAAGTTCTGCCTTATGTTAGATTTTACTGAGGCAGGCCTGTACTGGGTTGCAAGGTGAAGTCCTATGCTTACTTTTATCTTCTTTCCCCAAGAAAACAGTGTCTCTCTCCAGTTGTGCTGCCTGGGGATGAGCTAAAGGTGGCATTGGCAATCCTGTGGTTGCTGAGGCTAATGCAACATTGGGTCACAGCAGATGCCCACTAACTCTGAGACCAGTACAGCGCTGGAGCATGCCTAAGGCCCTTGGTGCCATAGCCTGCCTGGCACTAAGGTTTATCCAGGGCCAAGGCTGCTGTAGTTTGTAGGTGGTGATGCAGGCTGAATTATGTCTGGTTCTGGGGCAGGTCCAGGGGCTCCACCTGGAGGTACCAGCCTTGTGTCAGAGGCCAAGGGGTTATGCCCAGTGCTTGATTTTACTGTGTTGGCCCCGGTCTTATGTTCCAAGGCAAAATTCCATGCTAATTTCCTCTTCTTTTCCGAAGTATACCACATTTCTCTCAATGCTATGCTGCCTGAGGTTGAGGAAAGAGTATTGAAAGTAATGTGAAACTGTCCTTCCTACCCTCTTCAATACATCTTTTCTTATTATTACACTATAACCAGATACTGTGATCTCTTGCCTGTTTTTCTGAGCTCTTGTGAAGGGTTTTTCTTGTGGTGGCAGGTGTTCAAATTGCTGTTCCTGTGGGAGAATAACTTCTGGAAGGACCTACTCCACTATCTCACTCAGCCCCCTCTCACTCTTGAGTATATTTCTAAGAGTGGAGTTGCTCAGTCATAGGGGAGAGAAATCTTAAACTCTGTAGAAATGCCATACTTTTTTCTAATGTAGTTGTTTTAACATATATTCTTATTATCAGGTGAAAGTCCAGATTTTTCTATATTTCTGCTGGTAGTTGATATTGTCAATTATTTTCTGCCCTGTGTTTTTTCTTTAAAATAAACTGTAATTCGATGAGTGATTCTAGAGAATTATCAAGCCTGGGAGAATCATTGGAACCCTGAATTTGAGCACACCCATAGTGCAATTGGAGTCTGCCTAAGGGTCGTCTTAGGGACTGTGTTCATTAACTTGTGGAGTCTGCGTTTACTTCAAGTTGTTAGTAGCAGAATTGAATTGCAGTAACCCTAAGTTAGGTTTTAAACAAAATAGTGGGCCCTAATAATATTGTCCAATAGTCTCAAAATCTAGAAGGCCACATGTGATCAATATAAGCTACAAAACTGTGTGCAATATAACAGTAATGGGGGTGGTAATTTAATTTTTTAAAATCAGTTGCACACATGCAAGATAAGAAGAATATCATTTTTAATACTTCTGTCTTAGATCCTTTAGAGACTTTGCCTAATTCTGTGGTCCCTTTCATATATTTTTGGTTTAGAGAGTGTTGTAGACGCTCACATATCACTCCTTCCCCAAGATTCTCCTGTGAGGCTTCTGTTCCAACACCAGTCCAGGGTACATAAATGTCTTCAACTAGTTTTCCCACATCATGCTTGCTTAGAAGCAATCAGATTAATCGTCATGATTAAAACATTTTATTGGCTGCCAGTGACTTTAGACACTTCCAACAACATGATATGACTTAAAGATCTTTCATAATTTGGATTTTGCTTATTTTTCTAGTCTAATTTTTCTATAATCCCTCTAACTGTAATGCTGCTACGTTGGATTTAAATTCCTCTTTTGTCGGGGCACATGGTCTTATCTGCTCAAAGTATTTTTACTCACTTATTTGCCTATATATGAATTTACAGAATAGCTGGTAAATATTCTAAGTTTAATTTATAGATAGATAAATAAGTACGTGGTTTAAATACATACGTGACTTTACTTGGTAACTGCCTGAGGTTCCTTGATTTTTAGTGATCAAACAATTAGGAAATTAAGCCTGAAGACTTCCCATAAGTTTCATTTTTTTGTGTGATTCCTTATTTCAAAAATATATTAAGTGAATAAATACCTAATATTTTAAAAAATGAGAAAAAATCCAATGTTTTTAAAAGCATATTATAGCTATAATTTCAATTATACTGTCAAGAAAAAAAAATATGTCCACATTGTTACTCAGCCGACACTGTTCGGGCTCTTATCCAGGTGTGTGTGCATGTGTGACAGTCTAGTAAATGTCCTCCAGATGGTACGGTGGGTAGAGGGATTTGCTGCCTTTTTTCCTTATCATTAAAGCCCTGGATATCCCCATGGCTATGCATGAGGAAGGTATCCCTGTGGCTATGTGTGAGGTTTAAAAGCTTTATTCTTGTTTTGTGAAAGTTTCTTTTAGCATAGCAACATTCAGAGATGAATCTCAAAGCAAAATAACTTTTAAGCTTGGAGTTCTGCTATGAAGATTACTTTCTTTGGTAAAAAGAATCGCAAGTAGTGTCTGAAAACAGCCTTCCATGGGCACATTTTATGATTTGAAAGTCATTTTTTTTTTCTTTTTCTTAGAAAGGCTGTTTAGAAGCCTAAATAACTAACTTTAGTGAAAGAGAAAAAGAGCTCACCAACTTTGGAAAGTAGGAAAACTATCTCACATTGTCTGCCTTCCATCTACAACTCAGCTGCCAGAGTAGCAGCCACCCCACCTAATATCGCAAGCACATAGTTTTCTAAATAATGATTTCTAAGAGTACAACAACAAACATTTTAACACATCAGTGTGTCATGTTAATTTAATACTCTTTGAGGCCTCCCCATTCCATATTCATTCTGTGTGTACTTTTCTCCTTTACTGAATTAGATGCCTCTGATACATCAACGCACATCCTCTTGATCTCTCTCATCTGTCTCTGCTTTCAGCCATTGTGAATGTTCCAACCACCTTAGCACCTTTTCTTTTTCCGGTGCTGCAGCCCTCCTCAGCCATCCAGCTGATGTAGGGAGTTATAGAAACCCACTCTTTTCCCATGCATGCACAACCCGGAGAAAGGGGTGAGTTAACCACAGATTAGCTAAACATTGAGCAAGGGGGAATGTGACCTAATAGAGAAATGATTGCCTCTTTCTCTACCCTCTACAAAAGACAATTTTAAGATATATTACATGTGTTTTGTTTTTTTTTTTTTTTTTTTTTTTTTTTTTTTGGAGTGTGGTGGCGCAATTTTGGGCTTACTGCAATCTCTGCCTCCTGGGTTCAAGCGATTCTCTAGCCTCAGCTTCCTGAGTAACTGGGACTACTACAGGTGCGTGCCACAACACCCGGCTAATTTTTGTATTTTTTGTAGAGATGGGGTTTCACCATGTTGGCCAGGATGGTCTCGATCTCCTGACCTAGTGATCTGCCTGCCTTGGCCTCCCAAAGTATTGAGATTATAGGCTTCAGCCACCGCGCCCGGCAGCTTTTTTTAAGCGTTTCAAAGGATCAAGCAACCAGTTGCCCACAGGAAAGGCCGACTCAGAGTGTGACACCTCTCTCCCCATTTTTCTCTTCTTGTCCTTATTCCTTTTCCCCAGGATGACACCCCCAACAACCCCACCACAACCTCACCAAATACACTTATATAAGCATTTGTTTCAGGCTATTTGTAGATAACCAAACTAAAATGTTCACCATTACATCTAATAAATTATTAAATATTTTCATTATTATCTTCTTTCCTATTCCCAGTGACACTACTTGTCTGAGAGCTTTGGTTCAGAACCTCATCATTTCTCACAATAGCTTCCTTTTTTTCCCTTTACCTATTCCCCAAATATTTTACATTATTGCTAATGTTATCTCTTAAAAAATGCAAATCTTTTTCACTAATCTCTTAATTTGTATTAATCTGATTAACATCCTAGACATTTAGTAGGGTATAAAAGACCCTTCATAAACCAATCAATGGCTACTTTTCTATCCTAATGCCCTCAAATACATGTCCTGTTTACCAACATATATATACTATATTCTCAAGTAATGGAAGCTTCTAGAGAGATTTGCAAAGTTTATTTCATAAATGCTCTTTTATGTTACAGTAAGGACCTAAGTTTTAATCAGGAAACATAAATATACACTTGCAACATTTGTTTACATTTCTACATATACGGCTGAAGGAATTCCACCCTCTGTCTAGTGCATTTGCCATCCTCAAAATATATTTAGGTATTACTTGTTCTGAAAAAAACTGCATTGATAACGTCACTTAATAATGAATTTAATAACTTCCTTTTCTATACTATTCTATACCTGCTGTTTCATCTGTTACATCATAAATCTTGTTTTAGACATTTGTTGAATTAGATTATTGTGTTCACCAGAAAACCTTTCTTAATGTTTCTATTTTTAATACATTGCTATGCCAGATAATCCCTACAGCTTACTCAAAAGTTTGTAAGCTGAGGCTAATTCTTCATTTTTCTGTGTTACTAAGGGATTCCTTTCTGCATTTATTATTATTATTATTCTTTTCTGCAATTATCTTTTCTGAAATTTAGACAAAATGACTTTTACGAAGCTCCTCATTGCCCACATGTTTTGCTAAACGTTGAAAAATAATAATTAAAGAGTACCTTCAGGTCAATTATATTCAACATCTTCCTTTAAATTTTCACTTTTAGATGCCTACACAATAGGTGGTCCCACACTTTTCCCATTGATTAACTTCCGCTCTCCAGATGACAAAAGTGAGGAATGTCCTAGCCACCACACTGTTGGGAGTAGCCGTGTGAACTAGATCTGTCCAATGAGATGTAAGGAGAAGTAAGATTGGAGGTTTGGGAAAAATATTTCCTCTTAGATCAAGGGTGTACACCAAAACCAAGCTGCCTCCCATTTCTCCTTACTTTATTCTCCCTTTTGATGAGTTAACTAACATAAGCACTTGAGGTGTAGAATTATAGCCACCATATTGTGCTTATGAAGTGTTAAGTGTCATAATAAAAGTTCAATGTATTAAATCTAGTGAAATAGATGTAATTTCAGGGTCTGGAATAGCATTGCTGAGTGTACAAATCACATTTTTACCTCATGAAGTGTGCAGAAAGAATATGTTTCCCTGTGTTTTTAGCCCCTGTTATTTGAGTTCATTTAATTTTGCTTAATTCAACCAATATTGATGGAGTTTCAACTAGTGGTAGAAACATTTTATATGGAACTGAAATAATAGTTTAAAAAACAGAGAAAAATATTGCTGCCTTCATGAAATTTAACCTGTTACAGGAAGAAAAACTGTAACTGAAAATCGATGAAAGGTCTGTCACGAAAATAATATGGGATAAGGACCCACTTTGAGCCAAGGTAAAATAACTGAAATTGAATTTGCCCTTCCACCTCAACCAATTAAAAGCTGAACAAACTATATGAAACTGTTATTTTCAGACATTGGACAGGGCATGAGAATGACCCATGAAAGACAGGAAATAAACAAAAGAAATGAAAACATATGTTCACATGAAAGACTTGTGTATGAATGTTAATGGCAGCTTTATTGTAAAAGCCAAATACTGGAAGAAAAAATGGAATCCATCAGATAAATGGATATTGCATACAATGGAATGCTAGTTAGCAATAAAAAACAAGCTATTAATATACAAACAACCTAGATGCGTCTAAAAATAATTACACTGAGTAAAAGAAGCTGGAAGAGCAACCACAAAAAGTATGTACTTACATCATACTATATGATTTCATGTATATGGATGTCTAGAAAATGCAAATTAAGTGCATTTCTAAAGTGACAGAAAGCATTTTGCTCTTGGGATATATTTGTGATCTCAATTGCCATGAGAGTGTCGTGGATATAACATGTATAACATATTTACATAAATTATATAAGAATTTGTTGAACATCACTTGCACCCTGATAAAGTTATAGGAAATAACATCAAGTCCAAAATACAAGTTCCTCAGAAAATGATGTCTTTTTTTGTGTGTCAACTGCCTGTCTTTCCTTGGAAACCCTAAATTCTATTAACAATTATAATCATAAAAATAATGATAGCTAAAAGTTGCTAAGATTTTATTATGTGCTAGTTAGATTTAAGGGCTCTTTATATGTTATGTTTGCCTCAACGTTCCCTGACTTAATACACAGTCCCTCACTACAGTGCAATATATTCATTACAGAATAAATTAAAGTACACAAAATAATCATTAGAAAAGAATTGGGAATTCTGAAAATAATTAAATTCATAAATTTAATAGGTGACAAATGACTTTTCAACCATTACAAAGAACATCTTATTTAATAAATGACATTAGTCTAAATGTTATTTCAACTTCACATCTTCTATAAATGTAATTTTAGATGAATTAAATATGAACATACAGACAAATAATTAAAATGTGAAGGTGATTGACTACATAGGAAAATTAAGTGGAGATGAAAAATACAATGAAGATTTAATGTATTCTTGAAGTCTTTATTTTTAACAAAACAGTCATCATTTTCACAATTTATTCAAACCTTTGTTGGCTTCCAAGCATTTAATTTTCTGGTCCAATTATTCTAGTGAAAACATGTAAATCTTGAAACAAAAGCAGCAAAAATTACTGGCATTAATGAAGTTTTCTGGATAATATACATACAGAACAAGTCCTTCTAATTTGAATTGTTTCCAAGGATGACCTAATTTTGAAGAGAAAAATATTTATAACCCATGCAATTAAATTCACTTAAAAAACTTACCACCTCGTGTTTCCAGATTTGATATTTGCGTTTGACTTCATCTTTTATGTTTTTAGGACTGTTGTGTTTTACTTTATTAACAGAATAAATGAAATTCTAAAAGAACATATTTATTTGGGTTTCTCAGAATAAGCCAAATACGATCTGCCAATTTGTTTTGTAAATAGTGCACTCACATCCTGCACACATTCCATATTCATGTTCCTTTTAAGTCATTTTACAGATGGTGAACTACCTACAAACAGACTAGAGAGAAAAATTTAAAATTGTTGGTTTAAAAGAACAAACAAACAGGGTACCCTCACTTACTTCCGTATTCATTCTGTGCATATTTATGAACCTCTGACAACATACGTGAGGAAAGTGCATCATACCTTTTCCTGCATTTCCATTTTTTTTCTGTTCTCTGCAACCCCCAGCAACCTCATTCCCCAGTTTTTCTTCAAGTCTGTGAAGGCATAAAACCATGTTGTGGCCACATCTTTAAGGTTGACAAAAGCAGTATATTTTCATTTGATCCTTTTTCTGAGTCTTTCAAAAGGCAGTTTTATATCATTGTCTTTCATCTTAATGTACATAGAATAAACAACATTTAATCTAATTGAATAATGTGGATAATATTTATAAACGTAACTTACATTAAATATTTTCTTAGTCAGCATTTTACTAGAATTTAACAATAGAAAATATAATGAGAGGCCAGGCGTGGCAGCTCACACCTGTAATCCCAGCACTTTGGGAGGCCAAGGCGGGTGGATCACCTGAGGTCCAGAGTTCCAGACCAGCCTGGCCAACATGATAAAACCCTGTCTCCACTAAAAATACAAAAAAAAAAAAAAAAAAATTAGCTGGGCCTGTTGGCATGCACATGTAATCCCAGCTACTAGGGAGGCTGAAGCAGGAGAATGGCTTGAACCTGAGAGGCAGAGGTTGCAGTGAGTTGAGATTGCGCCATTGCACTGCAGCCTGAGAAACAACAGCAAAACTCCGTCAAAAAAAAAAAAAAAGAAAGAAAGACAGAAAGAAAGAAGAAAGAAAGAGAAAGAAAGAAGAAAGAAGAAGAAAGAAAGAAAGAAGGAAAGAAAGAAAGAAAGAAAAAAGAAAGAAGAAAGAAAGAAGAAGAAAGAAAGAAGAAGAAAGAAAGAAAGAAAGAAAGAAAGAAAGAAAGAAAGAGAAAGAAAGAAAGAAAGAAAGAAAGAAAGAAAGAAAGAAAGAAAGAAAGAAGAAAGAAAGAAAGAAAGAAAAAGAAAGAAAGAAAAAAGAGAAAGAAGAAAAGAAAATGAGAGAAGTTGTATAGAAACATGATGTTGCTGTGGGGTTTTAAAAATCTTCACTGCATTATGGCTGCCATTCAGCTTAAATGAAATTGCTACACTACACTATATATATGATTATCATTTCTGAAAACTTCCACCAATTCTGCTTATTTAAAAAACTGAAAAAAGTTACAGAATACCAAATCAATATTTTCTATCTTTGCTATCAGTAATCACTTAGATGTAATCACATGTATTTATACCATCCATATTTTATAAATAGAATAATTTTTATGGTTCTTTCATTTTTAGTGTCAGAATTGAATTTTACAGAAAATGACATGGGAGAAAATATTATCTTATAATGAGCCTCTTCTATCAGATCGAACATAGGTTCCAGTTGATTTCCTGGTCATATTACTTCCACACAAACAGCAAATACATAATGGAAAGAACTGCCTTACCTTGCACATGCTTCATTCATAAATCAAAAGCATCAGCAGTTTTACAAATGCCTTTGATATTCTACATGTACAAAGAAAATAAATGATTGAAAAATGACTGGATTAAGAAAATGTGGCACATATACACCATGGAATACTATGCAGCCATAAAAAATGATGAGTTCGTATCCTTTGTAGGGACATGGATGAAACTGGAAAACATCATTCTCAGTAAACTATCGCAAGGACAAAAAACCAAACACCGCATGTTCTCACTCATAGGTGGGAATTGAACAATGAGAACTCATGGACACAGGAAGGGGAACATCACGCTCTGGGGACTGTTGTGGGGTGGGGGGAGGGGGGAGGGACAGCATTAGGAGATACACCTAATGCTAAATGACGAATTAATGGGTGCAGGAAATCAACATGGCACATGGATACATATGTAACAAACCTGCACATTGTGCACATGTACCCCAAAACCCTAAAGTATAATAAAAAAAAAAAAAAAAAAAAAAGAAAAATGAAAGGGAAATGCATTTTATTTATTATGGTGAATTCTCAGGATGACCTAGACATTCTACTGATTTATTATACTCTCTTGCCCAGATGTTTGATTAGTCTGAATGAATAAGCCTTCTATTATAGTATTCCGAAGAAACAAGTTTTCCCCCAGTACATATTAGAACGTGGCCTATTTTAATAAAGATATAATGTTATAGAAGTGAAATGGGAAGCATCGTTTACCCTATCTTTAGGTTATCAGTACTATTTTTCACTTAATATAATTAATAATATTCTAAAATTATAGAAATAGTTGTATTTCACAAAATTCTCAAAAGAAACTAGAAAATAAAATACATAAGCCGCTACAGTAAATATGCAATATTTAAATTTAAATGTTAACATATTTAAACTGCGCTTACTGCACATCTTGGAATTATAAATATAAATTACAAGGAGTGCAGCAAGCGCAGTTTAAATATTTCAATCACAAATTGTGATAGAAGACTATCAAGATGGGCAGAATGTGGTGGCTCACGCTGGTAATCCCAGCACTTTGGGAGGCCAAGGCGGGAGAATCACCTGAGATCAGGAGTTCAAGACTAGCCTGGCCAACATCACGAAACCCCATCCGTACTAAAAATATGAAAATTAGCCAGGTTTGCTGGCACTCACCTGTAATCCCTGCTACTTGGGAGGCTGAGGCAGGAGAATCACTTGAACCAGGGAAGCGAATGTTGCAGTGAGCCGAGATTGTGTCACTGCAATCCAGCCTGGGTGACAGAGTGAGAATTGGTCTCAAAATAAATAAGAAGATGATCAAGATGGTAGTATAGTTTTTGACTGTCCTCATATATTTTTGTTAAAGAAGATAAAAACAGACATAAAAGACAGAACAGGCAAAGAAAAACTCCTAAAGACAGTATGGCCGAATTAGAACCAATGAGGGCTGTGTCCTAGACAGCCCCCACAGGTTTGAGTGCTGGGTAGAGGTAACACAGAAAGGAGAAAGGGGTATTTGAAAGTTCCCACGTAATTAACATGTATTTTTTGTCAAAAGGAGAGGATCCCACTCTGCATTGAATTTTCAGTAGCAGATCTGAGGAAAAACTGATGACAATGGGAAAGGCTCCACTGTCTTCAATTTGTGACTTAGTATAAACAAACAACCAACCTGGGGTCCTCAAAGGGTTTATTAAAAGGTCAGCATATTCTGTCATCCTCTAATTTTCAGGGACTTCAGAAATATCAGAAAAAAATCATTCAGAAGGAGAGAGGAAACCACTGGGGGTGGGAATGGGGGCAGATAACTGTTGGTAATCTCTAAATTTAGCATAATAGGAACAGAGCACTAGGAGTAAAGATGAAAGCAGCTTTGATAGTGGTAAAAGACATCCAGAGGAAAAAGATCCCAAAATTGTGCAGGTGGCTACACAGAGAGGCCATAATTTCCAATATTCATTATTACAAGGGCAAATGTTGTCCTTAATCCAGGAAGCTAGGGAAGCTACCCTGTTTTCACCCCACTGTGTACACAGAAACTTCCAACTCCACGTACAAGAAAACACATCTCATTTAAATATGTACAACAGAAAAGGAAAAAAAAATCTTGCAAGAAAAAGAAGTCTGATTATTAACTGAAAGACAATGAGAACACACCAGAGCTTTTGTAATTAATTATTTTAAAATTGCTAAAACACCTAGAGTACTCAGATCTTTATTTCCAAATATTATTCTTCACTTAAAAGAACTCAGGATCCTTGGAGAAATGACTGCTTCTATGGCTGGGACTAGGTACAAAAAAGCTAAAAAATTGTGCCAAAATACAAGAAATTTCTTAAAGAATGATGAGAGCGCTTGTCAAAGGTTATAGAAAGCAGCTGGAAGGAGCCCTCACTGGCCAAACCTGGGACAAATGGGATTATAACCTATTTAAAAATAACTATCCATGAGCTTATAAAATACAAGTGAATACTTGAATAAATAAACAAATAGAAAAAATGGAATTTTTATCATTATAGTAGAATGCCAACTAACAGATGCAGAAGAAATAATGGAATAAGACAGTCACCATTTGGCAATCATCATAGCAATGTTTGATTCAAGCAAGCATCATAATTTTCTGGGATACTTCATTGGTCAATGTCAGAGGACAGCATGATGTTTATTTCATCTCAAAGTCTCCCACAGAGTGCTTATTGGTTGCAAGGGAGTATTAGTAACTGCTCAGTAGAAGAAAAAAAACTGGCAGATTCCATATTAACTAAATGATCAAAGTTAACATCAAAGTGATCAAAGTTAACCAGCAATGAAACATATCAACATCAAAGGACCTTTTTTATACACTGAAAAGGTTACTATGCCACTTTTGTGGCATTCCCCCAAAACTGTAAAATATGAATTTAATCATCATGAAACATCAGACAAACATAAATTTAGGAGCATTCTATATAGTAACAGGTCTGTACTCTTCAACAATCCCAATGTCATAAAAGACAAAGCAAGACTTCGGAAATATTGCAGATGAAAGAACATTAGCAAAGCATGACAATTATATGAAACATGACTAGACTGGGGACCACGAATCAAGTATTGCTCTGATGATTGTGCCAAAATACAAGAAATTTCTCAAAGAATGATGAGAGAACATGCCAAAGGTTATAGAAACCAGCTGGAAGGAGCCTTCTCTGGCCAAATCTAGGACAAATGGGAATATAACGTATTTAAAAATAACTATACATGAGTTTACTTATAATACTGTAAGTAAATAATTGTGAAAACATGATGTAAAGCAAATTATTAGGTCAATTTAAAAATTGAAAAAGAACAATAAAATAGTGCTAGTATATCAATGTTAATTTCTTGATTCTGATAATTTTACTATTATATAATTATATGAGTGTGCTTACTTTTTAGAACAGATTTAGAATTTACCTCTTAATAAGTGAAATGTTCTGGGAATGCATTTGTAACCAGAAATGTTACAGTAGTCATTTGTGGAAAATACAATCTGCCAAGAATGCCAAGTATTAATTCATTTTCGTTTTTGCCACGTTTATTGTCTATTATTCCATCACCATTTATTGAAAAATCCACCATTCCCCCATCAATCTCCAATGCCGCATCTGTCACATATTGGATTTCCATATATGTGTATGTGTGTTTCAGGGTTCTTTTTCATTCCATTAATCTATCCATTTATCCTTGCACCAAAACCATGGTGTCTTTGTTCACTTTTTAAACTCGTTACACGAGAGGCAAGTATCCATGCACCCGCCTCTACACACAGAGACACACACTCACCTTTGTTCTTCTCTAAAAGCGCCTTGGCTCTTATTTGTCCTTTTCTGTTACACAGATGGAAAAATATATAGATATTGATATTTTAAAAATATGTAGATATAGATAGGCATTTTAATGAAGTTATCCATTTCCATGGTGGGGAATTATTAGGGGTTAAATGGAGTCATATGTAATTTATAGATCTATTTGGGGAGGATTAGCAACTTTAAATATTAAGTCTTACTCTTCATGTACACAGTATGTCTACTTATTTAGGTTTTAATGTCTTTCCATAAACTTTTAAAATTTTCTCCATAGAGGCCTTACACTATTTGGAGACCGATTTAATCTGAGATAGTTTTTGTTGATGTCATAAAATATGTTGTTAAAGTGACTTCTCAAAAGCAAGGCTCAGAAATAAGGGTAGTAATAGAAACCATATAAAATGCTGCCATGGACTTTTGATGAAATTTCTAGAAAGAAGTTAAGTGGCCATCTTTTGTACATTCGCAACATTTCTAATGAGCCTAGATCTATTGACCACACTAAAAAAGAGGTTTATCTTTGCTAATTAATGCCTCTTTTGCATTGATAGGAGTAAAACTGGCCAAAGAAGAAAATAAAAGCTCTCAATATAAAAACACTGAAATAGCTGCCACCGAAACAGAGTCACCACAGGACTTTCAAAGCAGAGGATATGTGTTTTAGTTTCAGAGTTAGAGTTTGCCAACTTGAAGTTTAAAGTTAGAGTATGAAGGAAGAAAAAGGCATGTCATTATCTGGCTGTGAGAAAGAACATTAGATTAAAAATAATCTGAATCAGCTCTGAATCAACAACATCTCAAGCAAAATGACCACAGTCAGATTTTCCTCTTTGCTTTTATTCTGTGAGCTGCCCTTCTCTCCAAATGAACAATCAATTCTTGTTCCTGCAGTCTTAGATCAATAGACAGTATGCTTCTCAAACTAATCTATTTCTGGCCTGATCCAGGCCTAGAAATCCTGCTTCTGTGGGGCTGTCATTGTCTGTTTTTAATGGTGATTTTGGCCTTTAGTGGGAACATGTACCCATGTGTCTATTCCCTGAAATATCCATGTCAATTCCTGGTTCAGAGATACACAGTACAAATTCTGGAGCCAGATTGTTGAGATTTGCATCTTACTTGTATGACTCGTTGGCTGTGCAACTTTGAATAAGTTCTTTTACATTCCTAGTACCAAGGTTTCCTGATATCAGTCATCCTATTGGTTGGATAAATCCTATTCTTTTGTTTTGTTTTGTTTTGTTTTCCTTTGGAAAACCCTAATACATTGACTGACTGAAATAATCTTAATTGTATTCTGGCTTTGGGTTATAGAAAGAGGTTTTCTGATTGCAGATATTACTACCCATTCTAAATGTTGCTGACACCGATGACTAGGTAAATATGCAAGCTCTTAAGTAGCGCCATTGACCACCGCAGAATAAATACATGAGAGGAAGTCTGCAAATGCTCTTTCAAGCAGCCCACTTGCATGTGTCTTGAAATTTTCCGATTCTGTTGCTAGGTACCAAGCTTAAACACAGGTAATGGTAATTGTGCCTATGAAGAGGCCAAGACTTCTGTATCATTCATCCACACGCAAAGAGACTAACCTAAAGTCTACCCCTGTCTAAAAACAAAGAAATAGAAAATAAATGTAACAGATGCCTTAATTCTTTAAAGCAGATATGCATGTAATATTCATACTATTGCAACCTATTCTAGTTTAAATTTGGAGTATGTTCTGCTCCATTCCGCAGATGGACTATTTTCTTTATAGCCCATATCATGTTTTCTTGAAGATATGATTTCTCTAAGTATATTAGATATTCATCACTTCTAATTGGATCTTTTATTTTATAAATACCACACAAGTGGCATGAAATGCTTCATGACTCTTATTTTATGTAGAGATTTCATGAAAAAACTGATATAGTTGATGTTCTATTTTGCCCTAAAAGTGGATATATCAGAAATGGTCAATTGTAACTGCATGTCTTTTGATGATTTTAATTTTGAAATGATTTCAAGGTCTTTTATAAATAGGAAATGTCATTCATAAGAAGGTGAGACAGATAATAGTTCTGCACAACTTACTGCTTCAATCAAAGCTGAATCTGTGTCTCAATTTGCATACGACTATTTTTTCATAACAGGCATATCAGTAACCTCATCTCCTTATACATTTGCTCAAAAGGAGGGCACATTAGTTTTGATAATTTAACATCTTTGCATTATACAGGTACCCTGACAGGAGGGCTAAATTCTTATAAGTTGTATAATCTATTTCTAATTTGAGGAAAAATGACAAGAATGTTTCTAGATGAAAGAGTCAGGAGAATGTCTTCAGTTCTTTGGTCTTAATACGTGTATGTAACTGCAAAATAAAAATGCATTGGAAATAACATGATTGGAAGTCAGGAAACCTAGTTTCTAGTGGTGGATTTCTTTTAAAACTTGCTATTAGATCTTCTGCAAGCTACTTCAACTTCAGTTTCCTTTTCTATTTCATGAGAGAGTAAGAATATTTTATCTCTCAGGCTCTTCACAAATTGGAAATTTCAAAAATTTACACTACACAAATAACCCTATTGTGCTGTTGTCCCGACATGAAACTTCATTCCAAATATATGTGTGAAGAGATGTTAATTTGTTTGACTATAGTAATCATTTCATTTGTATATGTATATTAAAACATGAACATTCCAAATGTTCAGGCAATATTTCTTGGTATGTAGAAACAAAAAGGCTATTTTGTTTTTAATTGATCCAAATAGTTTTGTAAAACCTTGAATAATTTGCATTTAAAGTTATATTGTAATTGTCCTACAGCTGTCTTTTAAGTAAGAGTTTATCAAGTATGGGGCTTCCCCCAATCACCAGATAACTGCTGTAAGAGCAATCGCATGATTGTTTTCAGCTGAATTAACTTTCTAATTTTTTTTTCTGTTCTCCCAGTTCTAAAGCGTGAGGTTTCTAAACATGGCCCATTCTCGTCCACTTTCTCGTATCAACAAGCAATCAAGTTTTATATTAACCTGTGATACAATCTAAATGTTATGTTGAATTTGAAATTAATTATGATGTACAAGAGAGTCAATAAAACTGCTGTTTTAAATAAACCATACACAATGAATGTTAGTTATTCTAAGGAACAAAAAAGTCTGAATTTTTTATGTGTGCCCTTATTCACTTACTTATTTTTTTATTTATTTACCAGACATTCATGAAACACCTATTATGTGCTAGGCCCAAAGTAACCTGATATACGTAAAAAGATAAATAAGTCAACATGTCTAACGATGTCAGCTCTTTAGAACACTAATTCTGTTGAACTATTATTTTATATAGCCAGATTTTTGTTTCTTTATCGAAAACATAGACACATTCAAGAAAGTTTCCACACCGGGTTTCTAATTTGCAAATATTAGGACTATTACTAAACTAATGGTATCCAAAATGTCTTTCCAGGCGTAGTTGTGTGTCTGCTGCATATATACTAGGTATACCACTTGTAGCAGCTGTTAAAAAATACTCATGGTCGTACCTATTCTACCCAATCCTTGACATCCCAGTCTCTAAGAGTCAGAGATGAGTTCCGGTTCTTCAACTCAGGGTCTCAGATTGTGGCATAATTCATTTTTACATCTTGTCTAGCTATTTTTTTATTTTAATAAGAATTGCATATGTTTAAGGTATACAACATGTTTCAATATACATATACAAATGAAATCATTACTATAGTCAAACAAATTAACATCTCTTCACACAGTTACCTTTTTGTGTGTGTGACGAGAGCACCGAAAATCTACTCTCTCCTAGCAAATTTCCAATGTACCAACAGAATTATTAGCTATGGTCATAATGCTGTACAGGGACCTCTAGACTTATTCATTATAGATAACTGTAACTTTGCATCCTTTAACTATATCCCTATTTTCCTTACCTCTCCACCCTTGATAACTACCTTTCTACTCTCTGCTGCTATGTATTTGACTTTTTAAGATTCCTCATATAAGTGAGGACATGCAATGTTTTCCTCTAATTTCATTTAGCATAATGTATCTTGTCACAAATGGCAAGATAATCTTCTCCTATAGCTGAATAATATTCCACTGTATACAATTGTTTCTTGGTATCCGCAAGGGATTGGTTTGGGCCTCTGCATGCACCAAAGTCTTGATGCTCAAGTCCCACAGTCAGCCCTGCAGAATCCATCTATATGAAAAGGCAGCTCTTGGTGAGTTTCCCATTCTGGGAATACTGCACTTTTCATCTGCATTTGTTTGAAAAAAATCCACATATAAGTGGACTGGCATAGTTCAAACCCATGTTGTTCAAGGATGAACTGTATATTTAATTTCCTTATCTATTCGTCCAACAACAGAAACGTAGGTTGTTTCCATTTCTTGGCTATTGTGAGTTAAGTTTGCATTGGACATCTTCCATACTTCCTTGTCCTTATTCTTTTTCTTTCCTCGTTCCTATGAAAGCTACACTTCAATAGAAAGACAGCATTCTTCAATTCCCCTATACCTTCAAAGAATTATTTCAAGAATTGTGTACTTGAGTGATAGAAAAATCCCCTGAACTCCACCAAGTGAAAGCCCTAAATGTTATTTCTATCTTTTTAATAACTGGAGGAGTACCTGACCCATAGAAGATGCTTAATAAATAATTGTTGAAATAATTTGTAAAACTTGAAAACATAAACCTTAAAATTTATTTTATGGATTTCCTCAAAACTTGAGATTTTTAAGCAATCTTGACCTTAAGCAATCCTCCCACTTTGACCCCCCAAAGAGCTTGTATTACAGGTATAAGCCACCATATCCAGCCAATCATTGCTTTCTTTTTAGAGATTTTATAGACTTTTTGAATTGCTAAGACAAGTTATTGGAAACATTAATTAGTAGTTTCTGGAATTTCAGCATCATGTAATCATCTTTTAATAACCCAAAATAGCATAATAAGAAAAACATCTATAACATTTTCTATGGTATATATGAAGAAATTAGATTTCTTCATCTGTATCTTTAATCTTGGTGCATTTATATTTCCCTAATATTTGCTCTTTATTTAATAAAACTTAGTAGTGATGATAACTTCTAAAAAGATATTATCAAAAGTATTCTGCATGTTATTCATAGTCATTTTAAAATACTTTTATACTTTTTGATTTCCGTGTGGACATTTACAATTTAAATTTTATTTACAATTTTAATTACAATTATGATTTTCATTACAATTATAAATTTCATTTACAATTATAATCACAGGAATAAAGCATTTTGTTAGTACATACTTGAAAATGTGTTGTTTTTATTTGTATTAAAATATTTGTTTTTCTTAAAAATATTCTATATTTATAATTTGGATTATATTAGTAAATAAAATAAACCTTGTCTTTTTCTAAATTCCATGTGTTAATAAAGCAATATGTTGAAAATACCTTAGAACCTAAGAGGAAAATTTTAAATGTAATAAGATAGTTTGGGGATTATTTGACTATAACATATGTTAGCAATAAAAATGTCAAAAAAAAAAAAGTGCTTGTTTGTTAAAGGATTATTTACTGAGTAACGTAGGCCAGGATATTTTTCAAGTCCTTAGAATTTGGTATTTGAAAGATATGGTCATTAGGTTAAGGACCTTAGGGACAATGTGCAGCTTTTGAAGCATCAGCACAGTGGGCAGAATCATGCAAGATACAGTTTCGGAAAACATACTTGAGTGGATCTTCCTAGCACACTTGATCCTTTGCCTTCAGTAAAGTCATGCTGCCCTTCTTATTGCAATCCAATCTTTCTTCTAGAACTACATGTATTTTACTTCTGAATCATTAAATATATCAAGCGATCATTTACTTCAGTGTAGACTTACATAATGGAGACATAAAGAAAACACGTTTTTTCTTGCAATTTTTTCATAATTACTAACAGAAAAGAGAACATTTAAAGTTTTTATTAATTTGTTCCTGCTGAAAAAGCTGGAATCTTGAGGAAGGAGGTTTCCCAGCATCCATTGATCAATATTTTACTCAATATGAAAGCATGATTTGTTTAAAACAGTATTGGAATTATTACATGATTCTCATATATATGGTTATATAATAGTGTGAGAAATCTATTAATCTATTGTTAAAATATTTACATATTCTTAAGAATATAGATATGTAACCACCAAATTAATACAGGCTCTGGCTGGGCAGAATGAATTACACCTGTAATCCCAGCATTTTGGGAGGCCGAGTCAGGAGGATTGCTTGAGGCCAGGTGTTCAAGAACAGCCTGGGCAACACAGGGAGAACCTTTCTCTACAAAAAATAAAAACAACTAGTCAGGCATGGTGGAGTGTGCTTGTAGTAGTCCCAGCTACTTGGGATGCTGGGAAGGGAGGATTTTTTGAGTCCAGGTGTTAATAACAGTTTTACAGTGAACTATGATGGGGCCACTACACTCCAGCCTGGGCAACAGAGAAAGACCGTCTCTCTAAAACAAACAAACCAAAAATGTATGGGTTTTTTTGTTTGTTTGTTTTTTACTGTATACTTCTCAAATTAAATGTATAGAAAATAGCACATTATGTTAAGTTGACCTAATTGTCAAATCTATAATGGTACAGAATGAAATACTAACAAAAAGGTTTTAGAATCTCCCTGCTTGATTTGTTTGGGTAAAGTACTATATCGACTGGTTAAAAAAATAAATTTGTTGCTAATGTTATAACAATCAGAAGTTTTTGAGTAAACATTTAGATTTGTCACTTTCATTAAAATGTTAATGGATCTGGGATTCGTAGGCCCGTATTATAGCATGGAAAATGCAAGGAGCTGAGGAATGCTGCTCTCTTAGATTCAAATTTCAAAATTGTACCCTGACACTGACACAGTGTGCTTCTGTATAACACTGGCCTGCAACCCTTGCTTTGAAATTCTGCCTTGATCTTGTAGACATCGCATGCCAACAACCAAATGGTTGTCACCACTTTTTGTTTTTTTTTTTTTAAGGCAGTGTCTCACTGCAGCCTGGAATTCCTGGACTCAAGTGATCTTCCCACTTCTGCCTCCCAAAGTTCAAGAGTTACAGGTGTGAGCCACCACTCCTGGTTAATTTCCTATTTACTTTTTATGGAGATGGGGGTCTCGGCCATGCTGCCTCTTCTGGTCTTGAACTCTTGGCCTTAAGCAATCCTCCCACTTTGGTCCCCCAAAGAGCTTGTATTACAGGTATGAGACACCATATCCAGCCAATCATTGCTTTCTTTTTAGAGATTTTATAGACACTTTGAATTGCTAAGACAAGTTATTTGAAACATTAATTAGTAATTTCTGGAATTTCAACATCATGTAATCATCTTTCAATAACCCAAAATGGCATAATAAGAAAAATAGCTATAACATATTCTATATTTTATTTTTATAATTTTATAGCTATATTTCATTTGTTTAAGTAAATAATTTTATTTCTATTCATCTAATATGTATTTATTTATTTATTTATTTATTTACTTTTTGAGATTGAGTCTTGCTCTGTCTCCCAGGCTGTAGTGCAGTGGTGCGATCTCGACTTGCTGCAACCTCTGCCTCCCAGGTTCAAGTGATTCTCCTACCTCAGCCTCCCGAGTAGCTGGGATTACAGGTGCCCAACACCATGACTGGCTAATTTTTGTAGTTTTAATAGAGACAGGGTTTCACCATGTTGGCCAGGCTGGTCCCAAACTCCTGACCTCAGGTGATCCACCTGTCCCAGCCTCCCAACATTCTGGGATTACAGGCATGAGCCACTACGCCTGGCCCAAATATTTTTTCGAGACTTTTTATTTCATTTCATTTATATTTTATAACTAACATTCTGTTCTAAATGGTATTAAGGGATATGTAGTATTATAGCATCCTGTAAAGAAAAATAAAGTCGTGGGTAATGCATGAACAGAAATTAGGATTGTGAGAAATCTCTACACACAGACTCAATATGGTTCTCAAAAAAGAAGTGCAACACCCTAGAGGCGTGTTTTTGTTTATAAGGACAGTGGGATATCTGGCCTCTGGTGAGGTGTTCTGAGGGTGTTTTTGGTTGTTAGGATAATGGGGTATGACCCTCTAGTGAGCCACCAGGGAAGCCAGATTTCTTGTAATGCCATGACAATATCCTTGTAACCATGAATCATCTTTTGTCTGGCTAGGCTTTTGAGTGAATGTCCTCGATATTGTAAGGCAGTGCTTCTCAGACATTACTGTGTTTTTACATCACCCAAATATTCTTGTCAAATTGTGAATGCTGACCAGCTCTCCGGTGAGAACCATGTTGCTGGTTCTCAGAACACTTTTCTGAGTTGCAAGTCCTAGGGTTCATTAGTATATGTGAAAGCCTATTTATAAATATCTAAGCCAAGAAGCTCACTCTGTTTTTATGTAAATGCAAACAATTTTGGCATTGTTCTTACACATTCTGAATTTTCCAGGCATGCAAATGCCTGGCAAACGGGAGAAAGATTGTATCCTTTTGGAAAAATTGCATCATCAACAACAACGCTGTTGCTTATGTTTTTAATGAAACACATAGTGTAGGTCTGGATGGTAGCTGCCAAGATATGGTTTCTCACATAAGAGCAAGCATTTGACTACTTCATTATGTCTGATTGTGTAAATGTGCCTAGAAATTTACATATTAAAAATCTCATTATAATTATTATTATCTTTTGAGATGGAGTTTTGCTCTGTCACCTAGGCTGGAGTGCAGTGGGGCGATCTCTGCTCACTGCAACCTCCGCCTCCCAGGTTCAAGCCATTCTCCTCCCTCAGCCTCCCTCCTCCCTCAGTAGCTGGGATTACAGGCGCATGCCACCATGCCCAGCTGATTTTTGTATTTTTAGTAGAGACAGGGTTTCACCATATTGGTCAGGCTGGTCTCAAATTCCTGACCTTGTGATCCACCCGCTTCAGCCTCCCAAAGTGCTGGGATCATAGGCGTGAGCCACCGTGCCTGGCCAAAATTCTGATTTTATAATTCATTACTTTCCATTTATTTTCTTTGCTTTACAATCATGCTATAACATTGATATTTTTAAAACTATGTGGGATGAGATTTATTTCTGAATAGGAAATGAGGTTTTTAAAATTATTTTCATAAAATGTGGGGTGAAGTATTCAGTTTAACAGGGGTGAAATGTGCAATCTAATGCAGATTTCTGTTGTTCTGTCTTTTTAACTGTTTAAAGAATTAGATCTAAAATGCAATAAGTCCACTGATCGTGGTTTTAAATCACACAATGAAGAATAACTAGATCCCCATATAATGATCATGTAACCAGAGTACCACTCTAAACATCTCCACAAGCTAGGATGTAAATATTGTGCCGTAGCCTCTCCTACTCAAAGGACAAGCAGCATCTTTATTACTTGGGAGCTTTTAAATAAATGCAGACTCTCAGGCTTTGCCCTGATTTACTGTGTCATAATCTACATTTTATCAAGATCTCCAGATAGTTTGAATGCATTATAAAGTTTGAGAAACACCATTCTACCCGATCCCCTGAATACTGACCCTCAAGTCCCTACTCACTCTACCAGTAACAGAAACAAGCATAGTACCCTCTATCTATTTAGTGCAAGAGAATCTGCAAAGCCAATGGAGCTTATGGTTGGGAATCTTCCGCATCTTGGCATGTCGTTGTAGCCCATTATTTTCTGAATGTGAGGGAAGTTCTATAACACGGGTTATTGTCTCCTGTCTTGGGCGTGTTAGAGGTCGTTATTTCTTGGGAAGGAAGTAGGCAGAGAGAAATGACAACGATGGGGGCTGCAGGCGGGCTCTCACCAGAAATGTTGCATCAAAGCCCAGTTATGGTGACTGGGCAGTGTACTTCTTCCTTTCCAAAGGGACCCTTGCCTCTACCAGCACCTTGGCCTGCTCATCAATATCACTTCTCCAAGCAACAGCAGGACACAGAGGTTCTATCAAGCCCAGAATCATGTTTCCTTTCTCTGTCGCAGATTTTCTTCCACAATTAAACAGGTTTTTTGTTTTTGTTTTTGTTATTTTTTACTTAATAATTTGAAATACTAGATTTGAATAAATCAATTCTCCCATTTTCCCTCTCCTACTCTCTCTCTAAAGATGACTACTAACTCTGTATCATTATTCTAAGTAGTCTAAATTGCAGCAATCCCTAATAACAAAGGATCTTTGATTAAACTAGCAATTCCTGTGCTTGCCCTTGAAAGTAAACCATTCTTAATACCTACAACATAGAAATGTCTCATCACACTAGACAATGAAAGACCTCATCTTATACATATATGCAATTAACTAAACAAACAAAAAAGGCCTAATTTCAGTGATCTTTGAATCACTGAAATTTCCTGTGCACTTGATTATAAGTCGGTGGGGGGGGGGTATGTGTACGCGGCTGTCATCGTAGCAAATTTAAGGTAATTTTGCTGGTGTTGTCCTTATGCAGACAATAGGGTAAAGTGATCTTTAGCTGGAGCAAACGGCTAAAGAGTTAAATACAGAATGTGGAGGAAAAAGCAATGGATAATGTCTTTCTGCAGTTTGAAGTTATTGACATATCAGGGACTGGACCAGAAAACATAGATTCCTAACTCTCAGCTGTGCTTCCCATAATTTTAGGTTTAACGTCTTTTTTTGTCAACTTGAATGTCAACTTCAAATCTCTTGCTTATCCTCAATAACAACTGGATAGGAATGAGGGGAAGAAAATGAACAGGAAAAGATTATTTATTCATTCGCTATTTCCTAAATGCATTTCAGAAAAGCTTTCCATCGTTTCTATTTTTGTTTGCTAGTTTGTTGCTGTTTTGTTTTTATTTCTGTTGTTTTTTTTTTTCACTTTACTACTCTAAATCTTTCCTACTTAAAACCTCTAGAAATACAGTGGTTTTAGTCATACTTTCAAGTAATTATTTGAGTCAAATTTCACTCACAATTGATATGCTTTGGCAGTTCACAGCTGTTGCTCAAGCAAGAAACATCGCTGCTTGCTGAATAGAATGCACACATTGTGGTTAGGACCGCACATCTGGCAGTCAAATTCGTTCAGTTTGGGCCAACTGACATTTCTGGTCATCTGGAATTATGCTATCAAATAGACAAGTCACAGATGACTAAACTGCACTACCACAATTATAGAAGTTCTAGAATCAGCCGGGCGCGGTGGCTCACGCTTGTAATCCCAGCACTTTGGGAGGCCGAGGCGGGCGGATCACGAGGTCAGGAGATCGACACCACGGTGAAACCCCGTCTCTACTAAAAATACAAAAAAATTAGCCGGACGTGGTGGCGGGCGCCTGTAGTCCCAGCTACTCGGAGAGGCTGAGGCAGGAGAATGGCGTGAACCCGGGAGGCGGAGCTTGCAGTGAGCCGAGATTGCGCCACTGCACTCCAGCCTGGGCGACAGAGCGAGACTCCATCTCAAAAAAAAAAAAAAAAAAAAAAAAAAAGAAGTTCTAGAATCACCCATTATGAGCGAACATAAAGAGAAAAGTGCATAGACTTTGTGTTTTAGGTTCCTACTGCTAAAAATTCTAAGAATTTTCACACATATTGGAAGTTTTTCACTGCATTCTACAGTGTCAGAGCAAATTTCTAGGTGTTGGAATGTTTTTTCAGTATTCTCCTGCATTTTGTTTGCCTCCAACACATTCCTTAGCCCATGTGGTACTCAAGACACCTTCCAGCTGACCCCTGCGCCCATCAGCCAAAATCCACCAAGACACCACTTCCTTTGCTCTATTCTGCTTAGTCAATCCCTGTTTATGTTTAGGTTAATGTCATATATGTCACAAATACTTAAAGACATAGTGGGAAATCCAGTTATGTTCAAAATAAGAGAATAGTATAACCTTAATTGAGAATATAAATACTTTGTTGGAGCAATCAGAATCTCCCATTTATATACTAGGTTCTTCCCTAGGTTCATTAGCCTGTTTGTCCTTGGAATAACTTTTTATCCTTTTGTAGACAAGACCAATAATTCATGAGAGAATTGGGAATAGAAAGCAGCCCTCCCTATTCCCAGCAGAGTATTCTTGCCACTAGATTATATTGAGTTGTTATACACATTAGCCATTTCCCTTGCACACTGAAACCGATCAGTATTTTTGATTGAGTTTGACATTTTGAAATTTAACTACAACAGCTTACCCTATAAACAGGAAGTGACTGTAAAACAGATGTTCTTATTTAGAGAAGATGTTACCAAAAGAGCAAATCACTAAATTTGTCCTTGCTGTAATTGTGTCATTTAAACCAAGAGGAAAAAAAGTCAGAGTCCTAAGACTGAAGAAACCCTGATATGAAAATTATGCCATCATTCAATGTTATAAGATGTCACCTAAAGAAAGAATGTGATTTAAGGTTCAACACTGTCCCCGTGTGATATGAATACCAATTTCCAAATGCTGGTATGCAATTACTTAGTGAAAAACTTCCAATATGTGTGAAAGAAATGATTTGTGGGTGGTTTTTTAGTGAGTTAGGAAAAAGACTAATCCTCAAATTCTGTAAACCAATAACTGTGTTTTTAATTTTTGTAGTGAAAACAAATTCTGTGCATTCATTAAATATGAATTCTTAACCATGGACTTTATAAAAGTTAAGAAATTGTGGGTGATTTTTTTTTGGAGGGGATCTGTTTAAAAAGAAGACAAATTAGGCTGGACTCAGTGGCTCATGTCTGTAATCCCAGCACTTCCAGAGGCTGAGGTGGGTGGGTCCTGAGGTCAGGAAATCGAGACCATCCTGGCCAACATGGTGAAACCCTGTCTCTACTAAAAATACAAAAATTAGCTGAGCGTGGTGGTGTGTGCCTGTAATCCCAGCTACTCTACTAGGGAGGCTGAGGCAGGAGAATCACTTGAACCCAGGAGTCGGAGGTTGTGGTGAGCCAAGAACATGCCACTACACTCCAGCCTGGGTGACAGAGCAAGACTTCGTCTCAAAAAAAAAAAAAAGAAAAAGAAAAAGAAAAAAAGACAAGTTTAGCATTAAAATAATTTTGAAATAAAAAAGTATTAATTTCTCATGAATATATGTTTTGAATGAAATTTAAGAACTATTGAAAATTGCTTGTATGGCCTTTAGGAAAGTAAAATGAGTATTTTTAAGATAAGACTCATTGACTACTTTCTGACACTTTCTAAGAAAATTTGCCTTCATCCACAGCCCCTCAGAAGATATGGGACCCACAGCCCCTCAGAAGATATGAGACTGGGGGTCGTATTTGTGCCTAATGGTTTTATTTATATAATCACAACTGTTTAGAACATGGTAGACAACTGACCCAAGTTGGGACAAAGTATTTGGATGAGCGCACTGAAGATTTAGTCAATTATCCAACAGAAGACAAATAGAGTGCCTTTTTGTTATTGAGACAGGAAAACAAATCAAAAACTTAACAAAAGGCTCTGGTGAAAAACTATAGCTCTGATGGAGATAACATAAACTTGGTTCTTGTCTTTCAGATTAAATCTCAATGTGATTTGGCTGTACTTAATTTCTGTTTTTAAATGATGCTAATATTCTACTCACCAAACAAAAAATAAAAAATTATGAATGAAGCTAAAACTGGAATATTTTTCTTAGTGTAACGATTATAATGTTCCAAGCATTCTAGAGTCAATGCGATTCAGATATGACATCTTGAAACTATATTTCTAGAAATCAATTTAATTTTTGACTTTGAATCTGACTCATGGCAGAGAATTTAATCTAGACATTTTGAGACTTTTGATTAAATGATCTGCTCAGGATATATAAATTAATGATAAGTCATTTCAGAAATTTCATCTTAGGTATCCCTTGCTGTTCTTTTTTTTTTTTTTTTTTTTTTTTGAGACAGAGTCTCGATCTGTCACCCAGGCTGGAGTGCAGTGGCGCAATCTCGGCTCACTGCAAGCTCCGCCTCCCGGGTTCACGCCATTCTCCTGCCTCAGCCTCTCCGAGTAGCTGGGACTACAGGCGCCCGCCACCACGCCTGGCTAATTTTTTGTATTTTTAGTAGAGACGGGGTTTCACCGTGGTCTCGATCTCCTGACCTCGTGATCCGCCCGCCTCGGCCTCCCAAAGTGCTGGGATTACAAGCGTGAGCCACCGCGCCCGGCCTCCCTTGCTGTTCTTGTCATTATTGTCCTGGAAAGAAGCATGGCTCAACCAAGGGATCCCCTGTAAGAATCTATTTACGGAATTGGACACATGCCAGTGGCAGGAATTAGGTGAAAGAGAGATGCATCACATATCTGAATAAGATGGTTCTGGGCTGGCATCAGACACTGAGTTCTTCGTAATGTCTCATAGTGGCCCATATTGCGATTCATTCAAATTTGCTGGGCTCAGACTCTGATTCCCCCAACGTATTTGGGTACATGTTTTATGTTCTCTGAGCTGGTGGCATCGTGCTGCATTTCTCTGATGTGTGACTCCTTGAATTATAGGATGATAAAACAGACTTTCTTACTAGTTTGTTAGTTCAACAGGAATAATTTTTTTTTTTGCATGCACTGAAACACGGAAATCATAAAGAAAGGGATTATCGGGGCCACCTTTTGTATCTAGATGAGCCATATCCTACTTAGATTTTTTCATTAAACAGTGAGATGGAAATTTTCCAGTACACTTTCTGACTCAAAATTCTCCTATTTTCTCTTTTCTCAGATAATCTTTATAATTCAGAGATTATACTATCATAATATCTTTTTTTTTTTTTTTTGAGATGGAGTCTCAATCTGTCACCCAGGCTGGAGTGCAGTAGTGCGATGTTAGCTCATTGCAATCTCTGCCTCCTGGGTTCAAGCGATTCTCCTGCTTCAGCCTCCCAAGTAGCTGGGATTACAGGGGCTCGCCACCATGCCAGGCTAATTTTTGTATTTTTAGTAGAGAGGGGTTTCACCATGTTGGCCAGGCTGTTCTTGAACTCCTGAACTCAGGTGATCCACCTGCCTCGGCCTCCCAAAGTGCTGGGATTATTGGTTACACTTGCAATATCAGAATGGAATCTTTGACCCTGTGATTATTAATGTGTCAACTTGTCTAAACCACAGTGCCCAGGTATTTGGTAAAGCATTATTTAGATGTTTCCGTGAGGGCGTTTTTGGTTGGGATTGACATTTAAACAGGTAGATTTTCAGCAAAGCAGACTGCGGAGATCCACAATGTGTGTGGGATTCATCCAATCAAGTGAAAGGCTGAACAGAACGAAAAGCAGTCCTGTCCCTCCCTCAGGACCACCCCACACCTCTAGCAAGAGAGAATTCTCAGTGGACTACCTTCAGACTTCATCTGCACCACTGGATCTTCCTGGTTCCACAGCAGGCTGCCTTTGGACTGGAAGTACAACTCTCTGTTGAGTCTAACAGCCTCTGCCCTCAGACGGTGCAGCTCATCAAGCCTCCACAATCGCATGAGCCAATTTCTTAAAATAAATCTCTCTCCATATATATATGTGTGTGTGTGTGTGTGTGTGTGTGTATGTGTGTTTATGCATGCACACACACACACATATCCTATGGATTCTGTTTCTCTGGCAAACCCTGTCTGATACAGACCCCCAAAATCTATAGCTTGTTCTTTTATTCCTCCTGCATTCAATTTATTCTTAGGCAACTTCTAAGTAACAGTTAAATAATTTAAAAGATAAGACATCATGAAACCAACATTAAGCTTTATACAAGATATATATATTTATTAATTTTTATACACATTTACTAATTAAAATTTATTAATTTATTATTAAAATTATAGAATTATAACAAAATAATATGTACTTTCCAGCTTTTAGAAAGGTGTGTATATAAATGAGCCCAATGACCAACTAAAGGAGAAAGTGATTTTTAAAAAATTAAAAAATATATGAAAGAGCAAGGATAATGACAGGAGACTAGATTTATGTTGGAATAATCTTCATATGAATAAAACGTGAACAGGAATTCAGGTTGTCCTACCAATTTCTTGTCTGTTTCTGTAAATTTCAATAACAATCATACAATGACCACAATGGGCACTGATAGCCATTTAGCACAATAAATTAAAACAATATGTAGCCATCTTACTTGGCTTTCCACCCCTCTTCTCAGGAAATAAATTGCTGAACATGTCATGCTGTTTTCACCCCTTCACCTCACTTGTTCACCTCTCTCCCTGTATAAACATCCTAGGTTCTGAGATTGTTAGGGAAAGCTAAAGGCCAGTATTTCACAACACATAATTTTCATCTATTAAAAAGGGAAAATGGATAAAATATACATAGTTTTAGACCTTCATATTTTTTCTCTGACTGTTAGTGATAATCATGTGCCCTAAGCACAATAATGGACTTGAGAAGACAAGACACTCGATATCTATAATGCATTTCACTAGGCATGCATGATTTATACACTGACTGTATCTAAAGGCATTAAAGAAATGATGCTTATATTGCATCACAGCTGGAAGAAACATAAACATTATTAAAATTTAGTAATATAACTTTTAATAGTAAACCAGTATCTTACTGGTATGATTATTAATATCTTTCTCAAAATAAAATTTCTATATAGAAGTTAAACAGGTTATATCTGTAAAATGCTATAGATACACTCAAAAAAGGAAAAAGACGTCTGAACTACAAAATAATACAAATGTGTTTTGTTAATATATTATAAAATAAGAATTTAGGTGTTCGTTTATAGAATATTTTCATTTTAAAGAGTCTTTACCCTCAGGATCTTCTATTGAGAATACTTTGTGAATAATCATGAGAATAAAACTTTACCATAAAATTAATTATAAATAATGAAGAGTTTGTGTAAGCGTAGATGTGACATTATATACATAGCCACTTTCAAACCATTTGAAAATCATATTTAAATGATTTAACATTTAATATAATTCAGGAGTGATCATCATTTTGGAAATCTATTCTCTTCATTTAAAAGAAATTAGGAAGTTCTAGAACCTGCTGAGAGAATTATAACAAGGTTTTAGTGTGTAGTGCCTAATTCTGACGATGTTGTATCAATTCAAATGTGATGAATTTCTGTTGCAGTATTTTTAAGGGCAGAGAAATGAACAAAATGACTTTGGGAAGAAAATGGCCTTAATCTTTTGCTGTTCACATTAAATTCCTTCTAATACAGCACCCACAGCATGTATAATTCTTCTGTTATTATGCACAGATTGGGAAGAAAATGCTGCTACCAGGCAACCCAGGCAAAGTCCAGGACCAGGTCAAGGTAAAGAGGAATGAATGAATCTGAATCTACTTAGAAGTTCCAAGTCATTAAAATCCCACATAAGTGGACTCACATAGCTTACCTGGCCTGCCCTTTATTTGCTTTGAAAGAAGAGGTGAATGATATGGTAACTTCTTGTCCACATTCCCCGTCTGGCTTGTTTGCATTTGATCTGTTCCTCAACGGCCTCCAGGGAGGCTGTTGGCAGTGATTGATGTATACCTTCCTCCTGTAGATGTTGCTCCTGGGAAAGCTTCATTTTTTATCTTTACCTTCCTCCTATAGATGTTGCTCCTGGGAAAGCTTCATTTTTTATCTTTACTTTCCTCACAGAAAATCCTTTCAAACTCCATTCTTACATCTTCCAAATGGATCTTTTAAAATTTCTCTTCTCTTTGTTTCACAAATCCCATCAAAGAACAAGAGATTTCAAAGAGTTCTGCAATACGGGGGATGGCTGAAAATTCAGGCACCTTTCTTGATGCCATGGATGTTCCTAATTCCAAAATCAACTATGCTATTTTTCAAAGTGGATGAGGGTTCCTATGATAGTTGTTGACATGCATGCAACAGACACGAAAATAGGTCGAGTTTTCTTGTAAGCCGCAGGCTTGATGTGCAGTTCAGTCAACATACCAAAATGTTTAAAATGCCTATCAGCCCAAGACTTGTCCTTAAATAAACCAACAAACAACATCAACAACAAAAACCCTACGATTTGGAAAGATTTGGATAGATAGATGATAGATGATAGATAGATAGATAGATAGATAGATAGATAGATAGATAGATGATAGATAGATAGAGACAAACGAATAGATAGATAGACAGGTAGGTATAAATGAAGATACATACAGTTATGCATATACACATTTACCCCAACATGTTTATTCTCTCATATACCCTCCTGCGGGTATATGATTTAGAGCATGCTTAAAATTTAGGAATTAGTGTTTTCTTTCCATCTCAGTTTCAGTGTGTACTTATAAAGCAAATTATCATCATCTATAATAAAGGCAAGGCCCACCTATTTCTCATTCTGCAAAGTGCTTCTGCTTCAATGGCCCTATTGAAAATAACACTGTGTACTACCTATAGGTGATGTAGATACTAATATGATAATAATAAACGTAAAGGTTTTCCAAGAACTACATAGAAATATGAAATTTTATTCTCACTAAAAGAATGACTTGACTTTAAACTCTTTCCTAAATCAAACCAGATACCTCCTGCAATATTTGCAGGGTTTGATTAAATTGATTTTTCCAGGCTTTATGCCTATTTAATAGAAGTATCTAGACTCCATCTCTCCATTTTACCATGAAAACCATTCTCTTCGATATGACCCACACTAGTCTCCCATTTTTTTTATAATGAAAGGATTATAGACCTATGATAGCTCTAATCTACCCTGAGCACTTCTGTGGATTTCAAATTCCACTTCTTCCTTTGTTTAACCATTTTCAGAGTCTTGCAGTAGATTCTGACCTGCAGTTGGGAAAAACCAAGAATGGCATAAGATTTGACCTGAGTATCTGACAGAGCTTGTGATTTCTCAGCCAAAGGAATCATGAACTTGGATTATGTAAGGGAGATGAAAACAGACTCAATTGTTTCCAACAGGTTCCGTATCTGTAGACTTTGCTCCCAAATTATAAACATAAATAGACTTCCAAATTTCATCTAGATTAAAACAGTTTTTGGTATTTTAATTAAAATTTAACTAATCATATTAGTACTACAATTTTAGTTACTACTTAACAAAAAATGACATAACAATATTCCTTTTGATGGCTTGTTTCTACAAAATTTGACAGCCATTGCCAAACTGTCTACATTTCTGAGTTTAAGTTATTGATTATGATCCATCCCCCAGTTACTTGCTAGAATCACAAACTTACTTTTATAATTCTTCTGACATTCTAATATAATAGGCTGTCATTAGAATTTTAGTTTTTCTGACATAGAAAAGAGAGGTGTCCTCTCTCTCACATACAGACATATACACTTTATTGCTACTCTTTTCCTCTCTCTCTCTCTCCCTCTCTTTCTCTTTCACACAGACAGACACACAAATACACGGACACACACAATGGAAGTGATATTCCCTAGGCATCTGAAATGATATCTCTCTTGCCACTTGAAGTTAGGCACTGCTATGCAACTTCCTCTGATAAATAACAAGTGAACAAAATAACGTGGTCACCTCTAAGTAAAAACATTAATTGGTAGTCTGGATATGACAATTTTCTTTTCTCTCAAAATTTCAAATGGTAGTGCTTTTTGCAGTTTGAGTCTCTGACAAAGCAAGTATCATAATTTCTACAATATTTTAGGGTAGACAGAAGAGACTAACATTTAGTAGGTTATAATGATTTCTTCAGCAATTAAGCAATTGCAGTTGCACATATACTTCACTCATTCATTTACTCATTTATTTTAGAAATAACATGTTAGTTATATTTTGAGGAAGGCTCTAAAATTAAGAAACAATAGAAGTTAAATTTGTGTTTCAAGGATAGTATGTTTCAGTTTCAGCTCTATCTCACATTATGTGCATTCATATGCTAACTTAAGAGAATTCCATAACAAATTATATGAAATATCTCCAGGGTAGAAAATATGTACAGGTACACCTTTCAGCCACTGATAAAAAGTCCTTTATCATATTGTAAAAAAAAGTGATAATAATGATGAGATGAGGGCTTCTATTAGGACAGACAAGGGACAGAAAGCAGAGACCCAGAGTCAGTAACCCATATGGGTTTGCCCTGTACTAGTGGGGTTTCCTGGACATCAGACTTTCCATGCTGAAACTGAGAAAGCCCTAGGAAACCAAGAAGAGTGGCTCATATTAAATGGAGAACTAAGTGCAAGAGTTTTTGTTCTGAACATTTAGCATGCTTCAGAATTATCTGGAGAACTCGTCAAAACACAGATTGCTAACTTGTAGTAGGCAGAATTCTAAGACGGCCCTCAAGATTTCTGGCCCCGGTTGTATGTACACCTTCTCACACATATCCAGTTGAACACGAATTTAGTTGCTGCTGTGAAGACATTATCAAAGAGGTAATTAAGGTCCCAAGTCAGTTGACTTTATGAGAGGGAGATCGTGCCTGAATTAATCCATGAGCCCTTTAACTCTGAGTTAGTCGCTCAGTAATGGAGGAAGTGAGAAATTAGAAATATTAGAAGGACATGGTGCACCATTCTGACTTAACAAAGGAGGGGGCCACACAGCAAAGAACAAGGGCAGCCTCTTGGAGCTGAGGCCAGCCCTTGGCTGACAGCCAGCAGGACATGGGACTTCAGCCCTATTTGGCGGGAAATGGATGTATCCAGTATCCCAAGTGAGCTGGGAAGGAGGTTTTACTCTTGAGCTTCCTGACAAGAACTCAGTTCAGCCTACACCTTCATTCTAGCCTTGTTATAACCTGAGCAGAAAACCTAATCATGCTGTAATGGATTTTGGCCTATCATCTATGAGCTGATAAATGAATGTTGTTTTAATTTGTTACATTTTTGGCAATTTGTTACATAGCAATAGCAATCTAATACACTGGGCCTTACTCCCAGAGTTTCTTGTTCAGTATGTCTGAAGCAGGGCCTGAGAATTTATACTGATAACAAGTTTCCTGGTGATACCTCTCTTGCTTGCCTGCAATTTAAGGACAGCTACACTAGCGTAAAAGCTGGGCTTTGGGCCATGAATGACAAAAGAAAGGCGAGGAACTTGATAGGTCATTGAGTTCTGCTGTGTAGCAGTTCCTGTTGATTCCACTCAGTGGACAATGTGACCAAGTATGAATAAAGTAGAAATTACTTGATATTCCTACTGGAGATACTGGACAGTTGTCCAATAAGAACCAAGACAACATCGCTGCTTGGTTCTACTTTCATTGTTACTGTTATTATTGTAACCAGCAAGGAAACACCAAGTTTTTGATGACACTGACATAGATGGGAGTGAGAATTGACTGTTATTTTATTTAGCACATGGCAGCATGTAGTCCTCAGAAGAGTAAGAGAAAAACTAGTATTTAGAATGTTTAGGTAGTTTTGTATCTTGACTCTGAGTAAATCTTATTTTTAATTTTTATTATGGAAATATTAAAACTTATAACAAAAGATGTTAAAACAATGAATTCCCATGCACACATCAACCACATGAACAAGCTTTAACAATGATCAGCAAATGGCCAACTTTGCTTCATCCATGTGTCTACACAATTTTCTCCTTTCCTAGGGTTGTTTTGAGGATAATACCAGATATCATATCATTTTATCGTTAATGATGTCAGTATCTATTACTAATGAAATCTTTTCAAAAACATAACCACAATACTATTACAATAAATATGAAAATAATTACTCAGTATCTTAAATAGTTTGATTTTTTTAAGTCATGCCCAT
Source organism: Symphalangus syndactylus (assembly GCF_028878055.3). Classification (NCBI taxonomy): domain Eukaryota; kingdom Metazoa; phylum Chordata; class Mammalia; order Primates; family Hylobatidae; genus Symphalangus; species Symphalangus syndactylus. Next base: position 151,692,730 of record NC_072426.2, on the reverse strand, counting down.
ATACATGGGTGAAGATTAAAATATTGATCTTTTTCTCTTTCCTGCCGTTCCAGGGAAGAACCACTTTTTTAAGGAACAATTTGGTGATGGCTTGGGAAAATATAAAGGAATCCATTTGATCCAGAGCATTTAAAGTGGTTGAAACAAAATCTTTAGAGTATTTTACATTGTCAGAGAGATTCACCTGATGGTAAACCGATTGCAAAGAGCCTCTGGAGATTCTTTACAATTATCTCTCAGTTTTATTCTGCCTGGTGATATGTATAAGTGTATATACATACCTGCTTGAGTGATAGGATATGAATGATATGAAGATGAAAACTTGCATTGATCATAAACCAGCTGTCATTTCATCACTCTGGCTCTGCTTAACCAGAAGTTCTCATATTGTTCCTGAGAATTTGACCAGTTTGTGAACACAAGTTTGAGAGTGAGAGCTGAGAAGATAGAAAATGTTCCACATAATCAACAAAGAACGTAGGCGGCATATTAAAAAACACGGAGGAAGTAAGTGAGACAATATTTGAACAGAGAGATGATTTAGCACCACATAGTTGAATAGAAGCCTAAATCAATTTCAGTTTGTCTCCCACCAATGATATTCAGATCTTCAGCTGTTTCTGGATCATAGGTAGAAAATGGTGTGATTGCACCTGTTGAGGAAATCAGTTATCGGCTGAAGATTGTGTCTTTGATTTTGGGGAAAAAGAAAAGAAAACAAGTACAACACACGAATTTAAAGAATCTGTACAAAGGAAAGCATTGCCATCCCACATTACCTTTAGTCTTATAGGATTTTTAAATTTTCCTATCAAAACTTGAGTTCACTTTGAATGATAACAATATACTAATTGTCCTATATTTGTTTGTAAATAAATAATGTTTTGTTTTTATTCCATTCTTATGCCAAACTTATATTTGGAGCTCTGAGTAGTATTTGTCACCCAAATCTCTGAGTTTCATATTCTACTTGATGTTTTCACAAAGCGATGTGTTGCAGGGCAGAGCATATGAGTAGTTAAAAGAGGATATTATGAGGTCTCTGAAAAAGAAAAATTCTTCTATATTATGGGCAAATGTCACATTTTTAAACTCACTCTTTCTGTATCACCAGAGATTGCATTTGTTGAAAATTTCAGGTTGCTGGATATTAATGGTAATGGAAGAAACCTAAGTCAGCAGGAACTGCCTAATTATTCAACACACAGAAGAGTGAGTCATTATAAATGCCAGTAAAACCATAAGTCTCTGAGATAGTCTTAAAATGTCACAAAATCTTCTCCCTTAGAACTGAGAACTTCTAGAGATAAATATACACCCATAAGATACACCCTTAGTTTTTCATAAGCCTGGTGGCCTTTGTTTTAGAGCCTGACTCTAATAAAGCCAAGTAGACAATTTTTTTCTGAAAGAGGCATCTTCATTGAAACAGACTCAAAAGCAAATCAATGAATGCATTTATAAATATATTTACATATCTATGTAATCATAATTATTTACATTATGTGGATATAAATATATTTAAATAAATCAATATAGTATGTATTCAAATTGTCACACTATTTCAGCTCTTTTTGTTTTCTGATCCCAGTTCCTGTCTGGCATCATCATTCAATACATTTCCTCATTCACCTTATGTTCCAGGCTGTTCGACTACAGTTTTTTGTTTTTTTCTTCATATATACTGCTTTGAGTCTTTGCATATTATATTTCCTTTGCCTGTAATGTTCCGTTGCCCGGTTCTTTCTCTCATTCAAAATGGAGCCCAAATTCAGCCCCAGACTGCCTCTTACTCTGCTGCCTCTAACAGCAAATAAGTGGGCTCACTGGTTAATTTCACATAATATTTTTAGAGCTTTATTTACCTTACATTATATATTCTTCAATCTGTAAATTCAAATAGTCAAGTTACCTAGAAAGTAATGATTATTCAAAATGTTAAACAAACAAGTGGGTGAATCCATGAATATACTGAAGCTAATAGAATTTGTTGATAATGCAATACCTCAGTTATTGGTAGACTGTGTAGTTTTTCAGAAAACTCATTTTTTCTTTTCTCTTGAACTTAATCTTAGACTATATTTCTTGGCCAAAACTGCTACATGAGGCCACGTGATTTATTTCAATCAGTTATGTGACTGGAAGTCATAACACTTCTAGTCATAGCCAACTAAATATTTTCTCTGTAATTCTCTTTATTTCTTCATCCACTAGCTAGATCTAAAATCCCAGGATAACTTTGAAATTCATGTGTTTTTTATTCCAACAGCTTATTCTAGAATGTATTTAGCTAGTCTTCTTTCCTCTCCAGTCAAGTTTTACCTGAGCAAGATACAAACTTTTCTTGTTACAGCAACTAGCATTAACTTAATTAATACGAGTTGTTATCAGAAATAAGATACTAACTTAAAAAATCTTAAATTATAGCAGCATGATTTATACATGCACACGTATGTTTACTGCAGCACTATTCACAATAGTAAAGATTTGGAACCAACCCAAATGTCCAACAATGATAGACTGGATTAAGAAAATGTGGCACATATACACCATGGAATACCATGCAGCCATAAAAAATGATGAGTTCATGTCCTTTGAAGGGACATGGATGAAGCTGGAAACCATCATTCTCAGCAAACTATCACAAGGACGAAAAACCAAACACTGCATGTTCTCACTCATAGGTGGGAATTGAACAATGAGAACACTTAGACACAGGAAGGGGAACATCACACTCCGTGGACTGTTGTGGGGTGGGGGGAGGGGGGAGGGACGGCATTAGGAGATATACCTAATGCTAAATGACGAGTTAATGGGTGCAGCACACCAACATGGCACATGTATACATATGTAACAAACCTGCACGTTGTGCACATGTACCCTAAAACTTAAAGTATAATAATAATTAAAAAAATCTTAAATTATGTCATTGTTGGTGAGGCAATGAGCTACCAGGATACTAATAAAAGAGATTGAAAAAAAATGGAGATAGCTGTGAAGCAGTGGGAAAACAAATGTTCAAAATGTCATCTGTGATAACTCATCAGGCAGACCACATGTCCACTAAGCTTCCAGCTCTGGGGGAAGAGATCGGAAAACAGAAGTTAGTAAGGTATGTTGGGGGCTATTAGCTGCATTTAGCAATATATTATAAGAATGAGAAGGCATCATGTGAAAATTGCCTTATTTGCAAGCAAAAATGAAAGAGAATAGAGAAAATGCATATATTTGAGACCACTGTAGATTAGCTTCTAGATTACAACAATATAAATACAATGTTAAAATATTTTGAACATCAGAATTTTTTTTTTTTGGCCGAGTTTTGCAATAATAATTAGACGAAGGCCAGCAGTCTCAAGGTCACCTCTGCTAAATTGAGCAAGAAAATGTGAGGCGAGGAAGCAGCTGAGTAAGGAAGACAGAACTCTAGAAGTCACCTGGAACCTACTGAAAACAAATATTTGAAGAGGATTCCATTTTTGAGGGATCATCATTTTGAATTTTATTGTCAAAAATCCTGTAATCTCAAACCAAAAAAGAAAGTCTTTTATGATTTGACTATTTTGTTCCTAAAATTTTGCTAATATGAAATTGGCTGCAAAAGTTACAGCCTCCAGGAAAAGCATCCTCTTCAGTTCTCCCTTCTGTCATGTCTCTGTTAACATTGATACATACGTAAAATCCTTTAGCTGGTGGAGCCAGGACAAAGGAGATTGGCCATCAAAGAAGTTCCACACAGATAACAGATATGTGGTCTAGCCAAGGCGTTTCCATTATCCTCGATTGGGGTGGGGGCTGCCCCCTGCCCGCCATCTGCCTGCCCAGCAAGATTTCCTATGGACCAGTGATGGTGGTGTGTTCCCTCTCATCCCTTTTATGAACTAAGATTTTTGTTGTTGTCACATTGCCCCTTCTCCATTGTATACTTGCTTCTCAGGGCAGGTTTAAGATAAACTGTATTTTTAATTTACAGATCTCCAGAGCTCAGAGTCCCATGTAGATGAGAGCCAGCTGTGACTGGATGGGATTTGGGACTATCTCCCTTAAGTGCGGTCTGTGCTAGAGCAAAATACGAAAAGTTGCTTGAGGAACAGAAGGACAGAGAGTGACGGAAAATGGTGGTTTGTTTCTATTTCCTTAAAGCCCAGCCGGCTTCGCCTCTCAAGAGTGTGACAAAGAATGGTGGGTTGTTTATATTTCCTTACTTTCTGGGCACACAACACTATTTTTCATCCTCTTTTCCACGTGTCTATGGCACTAAATTTTAGGCAATGGATTATCGGTATAAATGGTGTTAATCACTTTTTATTTCAAACGTCTCCTACACACACAGAAAGAATAAAATGGAACTTAATCTTTAAATAAAATAAAATAAAATCTTCCTCAGTCTTTCATCCATTATTTTGTTCGTGGTCACTTGATGGGTGCTGACATCCAGAATCACCTTGGAAACCAAGCGCTGAAGATGGCGGCTCTGTCAGCTCGGGTTCTGAATGGACATTTGATAGAAGCTGCCTCCTCGAAAACTCCCAACTAACCTGCCCTAACGAGAGGTGAAGCCAGCTGGACTTCCTGGGTCGAGTGGGGACTTGGAGACCTTTTCTGTAGCTAGCTAGAGGTTTGTAAAATGTACCAATCTGGGCCCTGTAAAAATTTACCAGTCAGCACTCTGTAGCTAGCTAGAAGTTTGTAAAATGCACCAATCAGCACTCTGTAAAATGCACCAATCAGCACTCTGTAAAATGGACCAATCAGCACTCTGTAAAATGGACCAATCAGCAGGACATGGGCAGGAACAAATAAGGGAATAAAAGCTGGCCACCCCAGCCAGCAGCTGCAACCCGCTGGGGTCCCCTTCCACGTAGTGGAGGCTTTGTTCTTCTGCTCCTCTGCAAAAAATCATGCTGCTGCTCACTCTTTCGGTCTGCACCACCTTTAAGAGCTGTAATACTCACCACGAAGGTCCGTGGCTTCATTCCTGAAGTCAGCCAGACCATGAACCCACCAGAAGGAACAAACTCGGGACACACCAACACACTCTGGATTGGATTTTACCTGAGCAATAAAGAGACTTTTACTATGGTAACTCACTAAGATTTAAGGATTTCCCTATTACAGCAGCCACTATAGTATCATTTTTAACTAACAGTAACCTTCAATTAAATCCCAAATTTAATGTGTTACTTTTATAGAACAACTTAATAAAAATATATAATTTCCAAATGCCAGGCAGTGTCCTCCTAACAAAGATTTTACTTGTATGCATTTCAGTTCCTTGTCTACTTAAAATGCATACACATTTCTCAAACTACAAAATACTGCAATCGTTCTTGCTAGTCTGACCTGGGATCAAACTTCTAACCAATTCTCCTAGCTGCCTACATCAATATATTTATCCTAAGGCAACACTCCTGTAAACTGTATTTTCGGTTCCAAAGAAGTTCATTTCCCTGCTTTGAAAATGATAGCCCCAATTAACTCGTTTCAGTTTCTCATATTCCCCATGAGTCACTGAAGAGATGGCTATAAACAATCAGTATGTCTAAATAAATTTCAAAATTTCTACATCGATATTGCGAAAAAAAATGATGTAGAATATTTTATTTGATATGCATATAAAGACCTGTGTAGGAGGCAGGGTAGTTACTATTAGTCCCATTTCACTAATGAATGAAAGCCTGGGAGTTGTTGAGTCTTAGGTCATTCATCTGATGTGTGGCTGACTCTGGTCTTCAGATTCCTACTTTAGGGCACTTTTCAACTCACCAACGTGCTATCAATTTTTAATTTACTGCAACAAATCACAAATCTTTGCTGCAGCGTTGCTGCTCTTATTTTATTCTTCTTCTTCTTTTTTGTTTTGTTTTGCAGCTGGGGTCTCGCCCTGTTCCCCAGGCTGGAGTGCAGTGGTGTGATCAGTGTTCACTGCAGCCTCAAAATCCTTGGCTTAGGGAATCTTCCTGCCCTGGCTGTGTTTTTTCTTTTTTAATTTTATTCTTGAGATCTGGGAAAGTATATCATAATTTCCTGCATTCTTAGCACCTTTCATACTTTCTCATACATTATAGGCCCCAATTTTAAAAAATGTTGATTGGTTAATTGCTTCCAGGTTTCATCTCATTCACTCATTCATTCATTCAATCTGTTCATTCATTTTTCTGTGAGGAGTTGCTCTCGGTTTTCAGACCCGTGACAAATTATGCCTCCAGTTGACAAACAAGGTGGACTCCCTGTGGCTCAAAAGGTTAAAAAGTAGAACTGGAAGCCACGCGCAGTGGCTTGCACCTGTAATCCCAGCATTTTGGGAGGCTGAGGCGGGCGGATCACGAGGTCAGGAGATCGAGACCATCCTGGCTAACAAAGTGAAACTCTGTCTCTACTAAAAATACAAAAAATTTGCCAGGAGTGGTAAATACAAAAAATCAGCCAGGCGTGGTGGCAGGCGCCTGTAGTTCCAGCTACTCAGGAGGCTGAGGTAGGAGAATGGCGTGAACCTGGGAATCGGAGCTTGCAGTCACTCTGCAACCAAGTTGAAGGACAGCTCTTGAAAACAATGTCAAAAACAACTGCAGCTGGAAATTTCCCAACTGACCACCAAGAGACCACCTGGCATCAACTGACCAATACTTGGAACCAGCTAATTAAGGCAGACTGGTGCTTTGGGAGCATCCAATCAAGACTCTCTTCCTTATTCCCCTGACCACGCCTCCCCTCTTCTGTGTATCATCTGTGTTTTCACTGTATCATCTGTAACTCTCCAACCCTTCCTTGGAGCACATTTTTGTTATACTCAGAAGGCTGTGGCTCCCTAACCCACAGATTGCTTCTTTTCAGAAAATAAAGCTTTCTTTTTTGCCTCTGTAGATCTCATGATCTTCTTTTGTTAACACCATTCAAAGCTGTCTTTTCTGTTTGAAGTTTGTTTATTTCCACATACAATGCTTATTAAATAAAATATGGTCTCTGTATTATCAGGTACTTGGAAAAAATATTAAAGGAGAGGTTAAACTTCAATATGGTTTGTGTAGTTGCGTGTCAGTAATCTTTGAAGAAAATCTGAATGAATAAAGTAAAAAAAATTCTAAATCTACTTTTTTTTTATTTTACTGAGATGGAGTCTTACTCTGTTTCCCACGCTGGAGTGCAGTGGCACAATCTCAGCTCACTGCAACCTCTGCCTCCTGGGTTTAAACTATTCTCCTGCCTCAGCTTCCTGAGTAGTTGGGATTACAGGCATGAGCTACCGCACCTGGCTAATTTTTGTATTTTTAGTGGAGACTGGGTTTCACCATGTTGACCAGGCTGGTCTGGAACTACTGACCTCAAGTGATCCACCTGCCTTGGCATCCCAAATTGCTGGATTTCCGGCGTGAGCCACCACGCCCAGCTATACCTACTTATTTAATAAAAACATCTATAAAATTAATAACAGCCCTATCAGAGTTATGAAAAGACATGTATATTTTGATCATATGGCTTGTTATTCTTCCCAGCTTTATTGCCTACTGATTATTTGTTACTGGTCGTGTCTTACAACTGCTTAAAATATTTATCTGTATCATGTGTTTCGGTTAATATGTTTAGGGGGAGATGGTATAATACCACCAACCTCACAGGACTGATTAAAAGATTAAAGGAGAAACATATGGGAAAGGGATTTTATAAAGAACACAATGATCAGATATATTATTATTGTTGAATAGTTTTCGGATATGCAAAGAAAGTTTTTCACTTAAATTCTCAGAATCATTAAAAGGAAAGAGAAACAATAAAAATAATGATATAACTGGGAGACTGGCTTAGGGAAGTCATATTGGAGGAGAATGGATGGGTAGAATTCTGTGCTTGTGACCTCAAAAGCTTTGTTTGATCAGCTTGTGGCTGTGAATGCTTGCATGAACTGGCCATGCCTTACACTCTAGGGCAAATGGGATCTGACCTGCTCTTTTAAATGGAACATTAGGAACCTTGTGAGGATCCACAAAAGATAGGCTACACCAAAATCTCCAGGGAAGCCACAGCTGGAAAGCTGTTTGTCAATGTGAGATAAATGTCTCCGAAGTATATACTTGTAGCCAGGGATATCACTCTGTGCCATATAAAGGTTACCAAACCCTTCCCGTCCAAAATATTGCTACATGGTATAATGGGTATTTTGAATTAAAGACCCTTAAGGATCAATAGATGCTGGAGGAGAAATTTCTGCTATCTATGGAAAGACCTGCAGGATCCTCCAAGGATAACAAGTGTTTATCCTTCCCTCCCTATTACCACATTATTACAAAAAAAATTGTAATAAAAGAATGAGAGAATGCAACCACACATGAACAGACTCTAGGCTTATTCAATTTCAAAGAGAACAATTTACAAGTTAAAGTCTGTCCCCAGTAATAATTGATTGCCTCGCCACAGGTTTGCCTGTATTTCCCATCACTCCCCACCCATCTGCAAAAAGGCTATATAACTTTCTGTGCCCCATTGAAGATTTTACTCTATGGTTCTCCCCCATATACATTAATACATTGATTTATCATTTCTTCTATTAATCTGTCTTTTGTCAGTTGATTTTTCAGTGAATTTTCAGAGAGTGAAGGGAAAGTTTTCACTTGACCCCTACACAGGAAAGTCACTTAAAAGATGATACACCGGCCGGGCGTGGTGGCTCACGCCTGTAATCCCAGCACTTTGGGAGGCCAAGGCAGGCGGATCACGAGGTCAGGAAATAGAGACCATTCTGGCTAACATGCTGAAATCCCGTCTCTCCCAAAAAATACAAAAAATTAGCCGGGCGTGGTCGCGGGTACCTGTAGGCCCAGCTACTCAGGAGGCTGAGGCAGGAGAATAGCGTGAACCCAGGAGGCGGAGCTTACAGTGAGCCGAGACTGCGCCACTGCACTCCAGGCTGGGTGACAGAGCGAGACTCCGTCTCAAAAAAAAAAAAAAAAGACGATACACCTAGAACAAACTAAGCATTTTCAGTCAGATGAGATGCTTCCAGGGTTGGGGTAGTTGACCCACTCTCTGCTTTTCAATCACTTCTAATACGTATGCCTGAGATAAACTTGCTGTCCTCCAATTCCCCTTTGCTCATTTCTTTAGTCTAATTACCCAGAGTCATCTGGAATTATCTCTCTTCACACGACAGCCCTATGATTTAGATATTATTATCCTCCTCCTTCAGACAGGGACATAGAGTTTAAAGTTTTATTAGTTTTCAAAAAAAAAAAAAAGGTAAAGCTGGTAACAGAAGGAGATGAATTTGAATTGAGTTCTATGTGAACTTCAAATGTCCTCTTTGTTTTTCATAGCATGGCTTTTCTCAGCAACACCATATTTTACAGTAAAAGAAATTGTAGTTTAGAGGGATTCACTGGTTCCTGATGTTGTCATAACTTATACCTGGGCCGTGGGCCTTTCTCTTCAGCTGCTAAATCTAACTATACCCCTTTCTTCACTTGGAATTTTCATTTACATCAGCATAATATGAGAATTGATAACTTCCACAGTGATATTTATCTTATTATTTTGTATTGTAAATATTCTCATTGGCTCTAAGCCGTAGTTATACATATGCCTTCAAAAATATTCTGACTAATCAGAGTGAAAGAAGTTCTTATTATCCATATAATTCTGTATTCAAACTGTAAAAAATACTCATCCATTTTAAATTTAAGTCCGAGAGCCAGTTTGTGGAGTTGAATATAATAGAGTATTTCTGTCATAATTTTCTAAGGATTTTTCATGTCAACAAACACATATTCTTTTTTTGTGCTGTTTAAAATAGTAGCAGGAAAATATTTCTAGCTTTGTCTTATGGCAAAATGCCATCACATAGGTCCATTCCTAAGCAGCCATATGGCAATGGCACTGCCATCTGCTTATCTTGATATTTCTTTCCTGGCAAACCTTGAACCCATATGGGTTCTTTGTGGTCTCATCTGTGAACATCAGGAAGAGAGGTAAAATCAATATCTACACTTTTCCCTGGAAACAACTTTTTATAATTACTCTGCACATGAAGTTCATTTTATATTCTATTTACCTTCTTCTTCCTCTAGTTTTCACACACCTGCCTTCTTCTAATAGAAGCAGGAACAATTTGATTTCAGGAATATGTGAAAGCTGTCAGGGCAAGCTGTCAGGTTTGAGGCATCATGATCACCTCAAAGGACTGACGGCCTGTGCTTTGTGGATTTGAAACTTCATCGCTCAGGAGATAAAATGATCCATCCTTTTACATGTTGACAGGAGAGCAATTTGGTGTCAATGTGGAGAGTCACATATTCAGACAATAAGGCAACACACAATCATGAACAGGCCTTTTATATTTCCAGTGACAACCATTTTCAATAATGCCTAAAATATTTGATATGGAATGTTTAGAATAATTTTAAGTAAATATGTCAATGTCTTATGGGAAATGTTTTCATGCTTTAGTGGAAGTATGGTAATAGCCAATTTGCCAATCTTCTCTTTTGTATTGCACTTATTCCAAAATTGACCACATACTTGGAAGTAAAGCACTCCTCAGCAAATGTAAAACAATAGAAATTATAACAAACTGTCTCTCAGACCATAGTGCAATCAAACTAGAACTCGGGATTAAGAAACTCACTCAAAACCACTCAACTACATGGAAACTGAACAACCTGCTCCTGAATGACTACTGGGTACATAACGAAATGAAGGCAGAAATAAAGATGTTCTTTGAAACTGACGAGAACAAAGACACAACATACCAGAATCTCTGGGACACATTCAAAGCAGTGTGTAGAGGGAAATTTATAGCACTAAATGCCCACAAGAGAAGCAGGAAAGATCTAAAATTGACACCCTAATATCACAATTAAAAGAACTAGAGAAGCAAGAGCAAACACATTCAAAAGCTAGCAGAAGGCAAGAAATAACTAAGATCAGAGCAGAACTGAAGGAGATAGAGACACAAAAAACCCTTCAAAAAATCAATGAATCCAGGAGCTGGTTTTCTGAAGAGATAAACAAAATTGATAGACCACTAGCAAGACTAATAAAGAAGAAAAGAGAGAAGAATCAAATAGATGCAATACAAAATGATAAAGAGGATATCACCACTGATCCCACAGAAATACAAACTACCATCAGAGAATACTATAAACACCTCTACGCAAATAAACTAGAAAATCTAGAAGAAATGGATAAATTCCTCGACACATACACCCTCCCAAGACTAAACCAGGAAGAAGTTAAATCTCTGAATAGACCAATAACAGGCTCTGAAATTGAGGCAATAATTAATAGCTTAGCAACCAAAAAATGTCCAGGACCAGACGGATTCACAGCCGAATTCTACCAGAGGTACAAGGAGGAGCTGGTACCATTCCTTCTGAAACTATTCCAATCAATAGAAAATGAGGGAATCCTCCCTAACTCGTTTTATGAGGCCAACATCATCCTGTTACCAAAGCCGGGCAGAGACACAACAAAAAAAGAGAATTTTAGACCAATATCCCTGATGAACGTCGATGCAAAAATCCTCAATAAAATACTGGCAAACCGAATCCAGCAGCACATCAAAAAGCTTATCCACCATGATCAAGTGGGCTTCATCCCTTGGATGCAAGTCTGGTTCAACATATGCAAATCAATAAATGTAATCCAGCATATAAACAGAAGCAAAGACAAAAACCACATGATTATCTCAATAGATGCAGAAAAGGCCTTTGACAAAATTCAACAGCCCTTCATTTAAAAACTCTCAATAAATTAGGTATTGATGGGACATATCTCAAAATAATAAGAGCTATTTCTAACAAACCCACAGCCAATATCTAACTGAATGGGCAAAGCTGGAAGCATTCCCTTTGAAAACTGGCACAAGACAGGGATGCCCTCTTTCACCACTCCTATTCAACATAGTGTTGGAAGTTCTGGCCAGGGCAATTAGGCAGGAGAAGGAAATAAAGGGTAGTCAATTAGGAAAAGAGGAAGTCAAATTCCCAGTTTGCAGATGACATGATTGTATATCTAGAAAACCCCATTGTCTCAGCCCAAAATCTCCTTAAGCTGATAGGCAAATTCAGCAAAGTCTCAGGATACAAAATCAATGTACAAAAATCACAAGCATTCTTATACACCAATAACAGACAGAGAGCCAAATCATGAGTGAACTCCCCTTCACAATTGCTTCAAAAAGAATAAAATACCTAGGAATCCAACTTACAAGGGATGTGAAGGACCTCTTCAAGGAGAACTACAAACCACTGCTCAACGAAATAAAAGAGGACACAAACAAATGGAAGAACATTCCATGCTCATGGATAGGAAGAATCAATATTATGAAAATGGCCATACTGCCCAAGGTAATTTATAGATTCAATGCCATCCCCATCAAGCTACCAATGACTTTCTTCACAGAATTGGAAAAAAAACTACTTTAAAGTTCATATAGAACCAAAAAAAGAGCCTGCATTGCCAAGACAATCCTAAGCCAAAGAACAAAGCTGGAGGCATCATGCTACCTGACTTCAGACTATACTACAAGCCTACAGTAACCAAAACAGCATGGTACTGGTACCAAAACAGAGATATAGACCAATGGAACAGAACAGAGCCCTCAGATATAATACCACACATCTACATCAATCTGATCTTCAACAAACCTGACAAAAACAAGCAATGGGGAAAGGATTCCCTATTTAATAAGTGTTGCTGGGAAAACTGGCTAGCCGTATGTAGAAAGATGAAACTGGATCCCTTCCTTACACCTTATACAAAAACTAATTCAAGATGGATTAAACACTTAAATGTTAGACCTAAAACCATAAAAACCCTGGAAGAAAACCTAGGCAATACCATTCAGGACATAGGCATGGGCAAGGACTTCATGTCTAAAACACCAAAAGCAATGGCAACAAAAGCCAAAATTGACAAATGGGATCTAACTAAACTAAAGAGCTTCTGCACAGCAAAAGAAACTACCATCAGAGTGAACAGGCAACCTATAGAATGGGAGAAAATTTTTGCGATCTACTCATCTGACAAAGGGCTAATATCCAGAATCAAGCTGAATAATTATATTATTGAAATATTTATGTGCATGTACATATGTCTTTCTTCTTTGTTTTTGTGTTTGATCAATTAAAAATCTTTTGCATATAATTTTCAAACTTAAAATATCCCTCATATAAAACAAGAAATATGAAAAAAATTTACTACTATGTTGGGAATAAATAAATGAACAAATATAACCCATTCAGGAAACTCACTGTTTACAATTAAAAAAATGACTGAACTATAGCCTTGCTGTGGGCAGACCTGTATTAGACAGAATCAATGTTTTAGCAAATGTGATTGTGATGAAGTATTCAAAATTAAGTCTTTCTAGAATTCAAGGTCCATCTTTTTGGACTCCAACACTGTGCCCATTCCTGATGTAACTAGTCATTCTCCTTGAGAAATTAGCATAGATCCATTGGCCGGGACCTCATGCTTCCACCTATTCCTACCTGTTTCTTCTGCCTATTTTGACCTACTAACTTCAAAAAAATTGAGCAACAATCAAATAGGTTACTTTCTAAAGAAAATAGGTTTTAAACTTGAGAAATAAATTTTGTGAAACTCCTTTAAGTAGGAAGATTTAAGCCAATATAGTTACATATATTTTTTATTACAAATCTCTTTAATGTCTGGGTTTTTCCTTCAACATTTATTTAACATTCAGGAAGTACACGTGCAGGTTTGTTACCTGGGTTTATTGCCTGATGGTGAGATTTGGGATATAATTGATCTTGTCACTCAGGTAGTGAGCATAGTACCTAATATTTGGTTTTTCAACCCTTGCTCTCCTCCCTCTCTCCCTCCCACTTCTAGTCGTTCCCAGTGTCTATTGTTGCCATCTTGAAGTCCATGAGTACCCAATGTTTAGCTCTCACTTATAAATGAGAACATGCCACATTTGGTAACCCAAGATGACTGTTTAGGAGAAAGTGACTGGGTGTATATAGAGATAGAAATGTATAAGACCAGACGCATATATTTTGCATTTTATGTTCTTCCAAGGAAGTGAGGTCTATGTCTAAGAATAAAAAATAGAGGAGTAGAAATTCATATATGACTAAATGTACAAATTTGTCTTGTTTAGCTTGGCCAGAAACTGTGTAAAACTCCTAATAAATGTCAATTTTACCATTGTATTTGATTTTCTTTTAGTCTTTTCTAAGATCAGGCTTCCCATGTTCTATTAGAAAATTTTATTGGTAATGTTCTGTTACAGAAAGCACAAGGGTTATATGAAAAGTGAATCTCCAGATTAATGGGCTTCACAAAGAAACTCCGTGATGTTTCAGTTTTACAGAGAGATGCATGCAAAATGCCTATACAAAACTAATTTACTATATTTCATTAAGTAAAAACAAGTTCCATAATAACTATTTTCCAAACATTTATTTGTGGGGAAAAAAGAGAACATTATGTAACAAAGAATATAGATTAGAATACAGGCAAGATTATAGCAGGTAACAACTGAGAGAGAGAGGCACAATAAAATCATTTCAGCTTCCACAATTTCAGATTCCAGGAAACATAATCGCTATTCAGCATGCAACAAAAATCCACTGGTCACAGGAGTTCCTGATCCTACTAGATTGTTACATTAGGGCACAGCCTCCTGTGGTCCTCCTGTAGTTGCACTGAAGGATTCGATATAAGCTAGAGCAAAGAAATAGAATACAGAGGCGCTTTGCGGCTCAGCAAAGAACCAGCTCATAGGATATTTCAAGTCTTGAGTGCTGATGCAGGCCACCAAAATCCGACAGTCATAAAAGGTCATGGTTCAAGTCTTCTACTACTGATGCTCTCAACCCCAGTGCACCTCTGTAAGAAACTAACATATGGAGGAACTACAGCTACTCCCATTAATATCCTTATCGAATGGAGTCTTTGCTGTCTTTCTTTGTTACATAGTAACGAAAGGCCAAAACAACCTAGAATCATGTTGCAGTGAAATTCGTGCTAATCTTTAAATCCTGATTAGCTCGTTGTGTTCTGGTTTAGTTCAATTGACCAGGATGATTTAAAGTATTTGCCATGACTGCCCTTTCCTGAGAAAAGTAACTGGAGTGGTTTCATACACACAATTACCATGCGTTTACCCACCAAATCATCAGGGAATGGACCACACAGTTTGAAGAATACAGAATTACTCGTGGAGGCGAAGCAGCCATTTTTCTCACAATGGACGGTGACCAGTAAGCATTTTAGGAGTTTTATAGCTGCCTAGTGAAGTTAGTCTCCTTTTAAAAAATACACTTTTTCACATCACAAATTTATATCAACACCTGTTTTATCTTCACATAAAAATTGTCCTTTTTTTTTTTTCTGCTATAATCAACTAGAGGACCAGCTTTAACAAACTGCAGAACCAGCAATTTTGCGAAGAGTCATCTGCAGGCTGCTCTGAGCACACTCTGGCCTATGGGTTAGCCCCACTCCACAAGGAGCAGTCAAAAAAAAAGGAGCAGTCAAAAAAAAAAAAAAAAAGAAAAGTGACCATGAAATGAAAAACCTAAAATAGATCTGTTTACCTTAGTTACCCATCTTTCATTGTGCGTGTCGGAAGCAACCCCCTTTCCTATTTGTTTTCCTCCAGTGTGATATACATCAGAAGTGGCAACTTTGCCCTTTCTGGTTTTACGTCTTCCTCATTTCTACTCCTCGGAATGGGGAACTGATTATTACATGCGTATTTAAGAAAATAAGTCAAATAAATCAAACCTTCTTTCCAGCTGGGTTTCTGTGACCAGTGCAATTCATTTGATATTTTAAAGAAAATATACCTATGATTTATTTATTTATTTATTTATTTATTTATTTATTTATTTATTTTGAGACGGAGTCTCGCTCTGTCACCCAGGCTGGAGTGCAATGGCGTGATCTCCACTCACTGCAGCCTCCGCCTGCCAGGTTCAAGCCATTCTCCTTCCTCAGCCTCCTGAGTAGCTGGGGCTACAGGCACCCGCCATCATGCCTGGCTGATTTTTGTATATTTGTAGAGATGGGGTTCCATCATGTTGGTTTAGATTAAGATTAAGACCTACAGATAGGCGGTGGAAGAAAAAAAAATTTAAAGCAAATAAGACAAGTAAAACCAATATTATATGGACATTTTCCCTCAGATAGCTACACTTTTTTTTTTCAACTCTCACCTCACACACACACACAGTCAATTAGATAAACGTAAATCAAACTTTCAAGTAAAATCTAAAAACCTCCGAGGAATAATCATTAATCTATACTCAAATCAATATTCCAATAACAGAAATCTACCATAGTTTTACCTGTCAAGTGACTAGTAACCCTCCTGCTCACACCACTGTTTCACTATTCCTGATAGAATTATAAGATAGGGAATGGCAATTTCCCTTTATAGAGTCTAATCATTTTGTTAGTGGGAAATTGTTTTAATTGCCCATCATCCATTACCTTTTATCTTTGTAACAGGATCTTGATTTTCCTTCGATTCAATAGGGAATGTGTCCATTTCATGAACATGTATGTCAGGTTAAGCAGGTCTCTTCAATGAGCTATTTACTATATCACTGTGATCAAAATGATTAATTTAGGTGTGGGGTCACACCAGGCCAATCAGAGCCATTAAACATCTTCTGGCTTTTTTGGCCAGGAGTAATTTTTTTCCTCTGAGGTTGTGAAGCTGAGGTTGCTGGCAGTGTTTTTCTTTTTCTTTTTCTTTTTTTTTTTTTTTTGTAATAAACTGTGGAGTGTCTGTAATCAAAGAAAGCACAACAGAGAGGCATTGCTTACTGGAACACTTGACTTCAGTCATGTCTCAAATCAGCTCTACATATAACTTTACCAAGTATGTATGCCAGTGTATTCTCTTTTTATTTAATTCAACTGAGTTGAGTCTCTGGCTAATATTATCCATACTGTAATCAACTAAATATCAACACCATCTCCAATCGCAAAACATCACTACAAAATCAAATAATCCTAATTATTCAGGTACTTTTTATGTGCTGCTTTCAGTATAAATGGTTATGTATGGAGATGTAAAAAGGGTAATCTAAGTGACATTGCCTGGTTACTACATCTCTTACTTGAGAGTAACGAAATAAGGTACAATTGTTTTTGTTTTTGTTTAACAATTAAACAGAACATTATATGAGAGACAAGGACAGATATAAAACATGAATTTAAATGGCTATTTGGAGTTTGGGTTGTAACACGTTAATACATTACTTCAGAGCAAATAATGATGCACGAATTAGACATTTTCAGCTCTAGTTTCTGTGATTTTTTTAATACAGAAACATGTTTACATTCATATACACATTTAAACTATATTAGTGTTGACAGTTTTGAAGTGCCAAACATGAAAATTTTAATAAAATATTTCTGCCTTATTTGGACTTACATGTGCTTTGTGTTTTTACCAAACAATTGTATTGTTTACTATAAAAACACCTCTCTATGTTGTTGCCTTGCCGCAGTTCACGATGCTTATTGCTGAGTGGTATTCCACTGTATGGATATGCCATATTATTTATTTATTCACCAGTTAAGGAAAATTTGAATCATTTTCAGTTATAAAGCTTATATGAACATACTTACACAAATTTTTACATAAGCATATGCTGGTATTTCTCCTGGGTGAGTACTGAGGAATGAAAGAGCTGGATTACATGGTAAGGAAATGTTTAACTTTTTAAAATAAACTGCAAAATTGATTTGCAAAATGGCGATACATCATATACTCTTATCAGGAGTGTTTGAGAGTTCCAGTTTTTCCACATTCTTACTAATATTTGGTAGATTCCCTCTTTAACATTAGTGATTCTAATAAATGTGCAATGATGTATCATTGGGTTTGTAATTTGTGTTTCCCCAGTAATTCATAATGTTGAGCCTTCATTCATTTTTTTTTTGCTTTTGTTCTGTTCAAGTATTTTGCCCATTTTAAAAATCAGTTTGTTTGTTTTACTATATTTGAATTTTGAGAGTTTTAAGTTATATATTTGGATACAAATCTTTTGTAAGGTATATCATTTATAAATACTTTCTCCCAGTCTGTGGCTAGTCTTTTCTGTCTGCTAACCATGACTTTTGCAGAACAGAACATTTTAATTGTGAAGCTTATTTATTATTTTCTAATAGATTGTGCACTAATATCATATGTCAAAATAATTATGCTCTGTGACAGAAGCTGAACAAAAGCGTATTTGCCAAATAATTCCATATACAGATAATTTTATAATTTTCAAACTCATCTTTAGTAACAGAAAGTGGATCATTTCTTGCATATAGAGTGGAATTACAAAAGAGATAATGAGAACTCAGGATGATGAATATGATCACTCTCCTGATTGTGGTGATCATGTTTTAGTGTGTCGACATGTCAAAACATATGACATAAGTCATAAGTTTAAATATGTGCAGTGGATTGTATGTCAATTATATCTTAATAAAGTTGATTTTTAAAAACAAAAGCATATGTGAGTATTTGCTTACTGGGAGCGCAAGTCAAATTGAATAAAGCATGATTTATCATTATTGTTTAACTTGTGACTTGAATAGCTCTTGAGTGGTTTTGTGAAATCCTTGTTCTTAAGGGGATAAAACTGACACTCAGTGATCATTGCAAAAGAATTGGAAGGGTAAGGCGACACACGGATCTTTCAGTTTGTAGTGTCCAGTTATATGGTCACGTCCAGCTTCTTTTTTCTTTCCTTTTAACTGCAGAGACAGACCTGATTAAATCTACCAATAGCAGTCACAATGACAATATTCCATGACCAAATTCCCTTATTTTCTCTTAGGTAGCTTATGATTTCACTGAATTACTGTTAAATTCCGTTTCTGCAGTGTATATCCCAGCTTGATACAGATTGTTTACTTTCCATTAGACTAGCCTTGGAATAACTCCTGGTCATAGTGCTCTGAAAGTCTATTTAGGGAAAGAAAGAAGAAAGAAAGAAAGAAAGAAAGAAAGAAAGAAAGAAAGAAAGAAAGAAAGAAAGAAGGAAGAAAGAAGAAAGAAGAAAGAAGAAAGAAGAAAGAAAGAAAGAAAGAAAGAAAGAAAGAAAGAAAGAAAGAAGAAGAAAGAAAGAAAGAAAGAAAGAAAGAAAGAAAGAAAGAAAGAAAGAGAGAGAGAAAGAAAGAAAGAGAGAGAGAGAAAGAAAGAAAGAAGGAAGGAAGGAAGGAAGGAAGGAAGGAAGGAAGGAAGGAAGGAAGGAAGGAAAGGAAGGAACGAAGGAAGGAAGGAAGGAAGGAAGGAAGGAAGGAAGGAAGGAGAAAGAAAGAAAAAGAAAGAAAGAAAGAGAAAGGAAGAAAGGAAGAAAGAGGAGAAAATAATCTGTACATGAAGTCCAGAAGATACAGCAATAAAAATATAATTCTCATTTATTCAGAAAAGAAAACAGTGAAAAAAATCAAAACGTGCTGAGTTACAAGATAATTTGGCTTAAAAAGATGATCACTTCTTTAACAATAAATGCTGTTGCCATATGGGCATATACATGAAAAGACCATGGGCAGTAAAGGCAAATAGATCCTATCCCCATAGTTGACTAGTTGAGGGACGTTAAGCAAAGCATTTAACCCGAGTAACAGATTTCTAAACTAATCTATTTATTTAAAAAATTTAAGAAATAAAATGTTGGTTCTTCTTTTCTTCTATCAGACTTAAAGCTATCAATTGTTTACCGACAGTCAAATGAAATATTTTAAAAAAGAAAACACAAGACATCTAAAAGCAATACCTAAAAGTAAAAGCATACTCTAAAAGTAAGACAAAGTATTGGTTAAATTTAAACAAAATTTGAAACAATTATGAGGAAACATATTCGCTTAAAAATTGGTAGAAATTAAAAGAAAAATACTCTTCTATGTTTTACTATAGCAAGCAGCAAATCTCTTTCATGATTAGAGAAGAATCACAAAAATATTACTTTATCTGCAAAATTTCTCTGTAGTCTTATGTCCAATATACCCTTTGTAGGATATTAATGTATTCAAGCTAGTCAAGTGACAACTTAGTTTTCCTGTGCTCTTTAGGTTTCATATTCAAATAATCTTTCATTCTTATATTTAGAAAAACTATTCTCCACAGATAAATCAGCTTTTCTCAGACCTGGCTTCTATTTCCTTTAAGTTAGGATATTCTAAAGAAAATAAAACTCAGCCAGGAGCCGTGGCTCACACCTGTAATCCCAGCACTTTGGGAGGCCGAGGTGGGCAGATCATAAGGTCTGGAGTTCAAGACCAGCCTGGCCAATAAGGTGAAACCCCGTCTCTATTAAAAATACAAAAATTAGCCAGTTGTGGTGGTGTGCACCTGTAATCCCAGCTACTCGGGAGGCTGAAGCAGGAGAGCCGCTTGAACCCGGGAGGCAGAGGTTGCAGTGAGCTGAGATCATGTCACTGCACTCCAGCCTGGGCGACAGAGCGAGATTCCATCTCAAAAAAAAAAAAAAAAAAAAAAAAAAGAAAAGAAAAAAACAGAACTCGTTCTGTGTATTCAGTCAGGGAGGCATTTAATCCAGAAATTAGGTGATTACAAATTGCTGAATTTTGTAATCACCTTTCTGAATGATTTGGAGTCAGGCGGCCACAGCTAGATTACTTGGTTCTAAAAGACATCTTCATATAAAGAAATGACAAATATTTTCTTACCCACGCTATTATTGCAACCACTTCTTGTCTAAAAAGCTGATGGTTCAGCACTGTAATAATGAGGCTGGCCATCTTCTAAGCTTCCATCTCTCCAAAAGTTAGAAAATGCTTCTGCTATTACATTAAGTATTTCCAATGAAAATAATTCAATTGCAGAATCTTAGCTGTAAACGACTCTCAAAATTTTCATTTGTATGTCCCCAATCTCTGCCATTCACACGTGGACACAAGAAACAGTGAAGATGGAGATGGGTTGCCAAGTAACCTGATATACCATAGACAGTTCTTTGGGTTATTCAGTGCCCAACCACATCGTTCTACTCATTATAGCAAGAAATAATGTGTTCACAACAAAATAATGAAAATTTTTCACTTAAATACAATATTTTACTCCTCGTTTTCAAGGGGATATTTGAAACTGTTCTTCTTGAGGGGATGTTTGCTTCTCCTCTAGTTTAGTCATAATATTTTTTTGAATTAAATCTCAGGCAATTAAATATAAAGTTGACCAGCAAAAAAGACAGCTTAAAGTAGCAGACAATGTTTTGCTTATACATAAGATGTAGAAAACTTGTAAAGATACAACCTAACAAGAAGCTAAAGCTGAATAAACTAAAACGAAAACCAGAAATCTTTTCTTGAATACATCAGAAAGTTAAAGTCATACACAAGACAATGAAATAACATAACATTTACAAGGTAAGTCACTTCAAAGTGATGGAATAAGAACAGGGACACATCCCTGGCGGCGCACACAAGGAAGAGAGCCCGGGAGGTATATCAGATGTTACAAAGAATTTCATGCAAGTTTTCAGCTTATTGCTAAAAGCCGAGAGTGGACTAGCAAGACAGTTTAGAATCCCCAGCAGTCACACAGGAGTGAAGTCTGCACCCACCCACAGGCTCTGCTTCACAAATCACTGGAATTCATGACAATAAAATATGCACGATGATACTTAAAAGTTAGATAGATTTCTTTATTATTATGAAAGGGCTTTAGCACTGATAATTTTCACATCATTTTATGGACATTGCTGCCTGAAATGTAGATTTAACAATTTATAATCCACTTAGTTTCTAAGGGCAATTCATTTGTTCTCCGTGCCAAATATATAATTAAGAAATGCTACTGTAGATGCAAGGACAATTTTAGGAGATCCATTGTTTGTTGACTGCTGGAGTGTAACTCTGCAAATTATGTTCCATCCTAGGCATTCCAAAGCTAACAAGCTTAAGCATGAAAATCCCAACCTATGTGAATAAATATAAAACAAGTAGACCATATCAGGTTTAATTACACTCGATTTTACCTTTGAAATGGAGTTACAAAGAAAAAAAGTATTGTTTTAGTTATTTATTTGCTTGAAGTATTTAACCAGCATCAGACATCTTTAGGTAATCAAGTTTATCAAGGGTTCTATATGAAAATGAGATATTAAGATAATTTACTAGGTTCAATATGCAATTAACCTCAGAGGCATTAACAAAGCTTTTTAATCTGTGAGAGACTATATTCCAAAACATTTTATTTCACTACTTTATATGTAATATATATTTCACTTTAAATTAGAGATCAAAATTTAGCTTTTAGGCTATAATATTTATATGTTCTATGTCTGTATTTGATATTACTGATAAAAATGAAGAATATTAATTCACAAATAGCTTAAAAGATCAAAAGCTGCAAACCCGCATCTGAGTCTAGTTGTACAATGTATGGCCTGCCTGGGAATAGTAAGACTGTATTCAAAGGCAAAAAAAAAATCCAAATGATATCAATTATAAAGATAAAAGCATAAAACAAATGTTTGCAGAGTGTTTTATGTGTAGTCTCCCTGATGACAGACCCTTGCAGGTTTTCTTCACTGCTGCATCCCTAGGTGTTTGTGTGAAAGTTGCTCAAGAATATTTTTCTAATGAAATGGTAATGAAGAAAAATATAAATATTTATAGCGACATCAGAAAAAATTCTGCCTTGTGAGATATGCCATTTCTGCTTAGAGAAGAAAGAAAAATAAATAAGGAAACAAAATCACATATTGAAAACCCAATATGTCTCTAAATATTTTTCTTATTCCATGTTCACATCAGCATTGTGTGGAAGTTGTGCTTTATTTTACTCCAAAGTGAGGCAAACAGTACCAAAACAGTCTACCCAAGATTGCACAGCTTGAAAAACTATTAACCTGAACATATTTGCCAAGAGACTTTGTTCGATTCTTTCTTGGACCTGAAACCATGGCTATATTCACAGAACTAGTAAGCAATGGGGCATCGTCGTTTGGGTCATTTCAACCATTCCTATTATCCAATTATTTGACTGTGACTGAATTCACTGTACTGCTATCAATTAATAAGCTAATTACTTAAACTTTAATCATATGCATTTCATTTATTTACAGTATATTCACCTGGAATAATTTCCTAGCAGACACTATTTGTCTTTGTTACTAACTGCATAGGGTTCTCATGTTCTTGTCACAGTCACCCAACAGTTTGTGAAGACATTAAAGACACGGGTTACTCCAGTCAATCCCATTCACTTAATTCCCAGTAAAGATTTCTGATGTGAATTCCTTCCCATATCTGTACTTACAGAGGAGAGATAAAAATAACTTATTACGAAAACTGAAGACTGACTCTTAGCTCATTCTCTCTCTCTTTCCTATTTGAGTTCTAGTATGATCCCTCCAAATACTCAAGAATAAAAGAACCCTCCCAGGAAGATAAAAGCAGGACTTTCTCAAGCTTTTCCCCTTCAAATTACTTCAATCCTTTTCTGAAAAGTACCACCCTGTAATACAGAAACAATACATCGTTCTTCTTCTCATAACCAGGAGAAAGCACTGTTGTTCTTTTGTCAGCCTTCGCTCTTCTATCACATTCTTAATCGGAGACTGGGCCACAGATTGAATATGTGGGTTTTTAAAAACTAATTCTTATGCAGTAAGGCATATAAGTTTCTATGTGTGTATTCTTCCTAATAGGTTCTCTGTTTCACAATCCTTGAAACTGAAGGCCAGTCCATGTGCTGACATTGCTTCATCGAATCCTAGTAATAATGCTTTGAAGTAAATGCAGTTTGGGGAGGTAATTTTATCTTGATATTGAGTATATAAATCTGAGATTCTCACATTTCCATATGTAATGCTAGGAATTTCATTTCATACAAAAGAGACATCACCAGGATGATTAAAAATAAAGGTGTTCTATCCATAGGAAACTTTTTAGGAGTAATTGATGGCTTTAATTACATGTCTAGATAAAAGAGCAAAACTCCTATATAGGAAAATGATATAGCAAGAGAAGCATACTGGCTCATTAAAAAAACTGCTGCTCTTGTCCATTTTGTACATAGATTTTCTTGGTTTTTAGAATGCAAATTTTAAATATCATCATGTTAATAATAATAACAATAGGTCTCATATATTAAGGAATTACTTCAGGCAAGGCTCTCCGCATAGGGTTTCAAGTGTAGTGTTACCTTTAATTCTCAGAACAACCACATTCATTGCGTATTATAACTCCATTTCATTATTTTATAACCAAAAAAACCTGCAGATCACAAATCAGAGTCACAAAACCTGCTTAAAATAACAGATTTGGTAAAGGGTAGAGTTGGAAATTAATCAAGATGTATTTTGTTGATCAATTCACTATTAACCACTTTTGTGTCTGTGCTACCTTTAAAATTATTTCATGTTATGATGATACGTATCACGCCTGACTAAAATGATTTAAAATATCTGTAAACTTACATTTGAGAACCTATTTTATTAAAAAATGTTACTTTCAGGAAATTAGCATTATTAGAATTTATTTTGATTTTAAATTATCAAAACCCTATGTAAACAGCAAAGTCAAATATTTAAAACGTAAATAACAGATTGATACGCAAATATATTTTCACAGCACGCTTATCAATATTATTATTTTCATTGAAAACTGCTATCATACTGTGATATCTCACTTTCTTCTCTCCAAAAATTAATTGCATAAGTAATTTATTTGTGCTGCTTAATGGATACTTTTAATTATATCAACACTATTCCTATAATAGAACATGATTAAGCAAACCTGACTTACCTTAGATGATAATACAATTATCTAATATTTCTGCATAATAAATTGTTCTATGATATTATTAAACCTAAAGATAATCAATATGCTCCATTTAGCTATGATAGTTCATTTCACAGAATTATCTAATAATCCCTAGTTTATATTCTTTTCTAACATGTTAGTAACATGGGAAATCAAATGTTAGAAATTTTGTCAGATTTAAAATATGACATCTATGTATAGAATTTGTCATTTGTTTCTCATATTGTTAAGAAAACATTCAAGATAGTACTTCCTGAAGAAAAAAAAAAAGAAATTTGACAATCGCCTGTGTTTTTCCTCTGAAATGGCCAACACTCTAAGAAGTTACTGCAAACAATATAAATCCGAGCTTTTTCAATCTTCATACCAAGTCACTTTTCTAAAAAATAAAAATATTAACATTTATAAATTCTTATTTATAAAGCTGCCTATAGAAAGGAATCCTTATCTTTTATTTGACCTGAATTTAATGTGTTATTTTTGTTACTTTAATGTCTTACATATTTCATCATTTGAAGAAATAATAGATACAGAGAAAACAGAGAGGAATACAATTAACTCTGTTTTAACAACAACAGGAACAATAGCAGCAAAACTCATTGATGTATTATAGAAATTATTTTTCAATATGTCTTTTCAAGCTCATATGATCCAGAGATATTTCAGAAGGTCTCATTCAGGTAAACAACATAGAATTCATTTATTTTACTTATTTATTCTTACCAAAAAATTCTTATCTTCTTTCTAAATATAACCAAGAATGACAGAAGGGAGCATATAGCACTTTAAAAATAATATTAAAGATGAAAGACCTACAATTATTCCATGTGTTCATATAATTAGGGGCTTATATAAAAAATAATATTCCTAGAAAAATAAATAAACCATAAAGATGTCTGATCTACATCGTGATGACACCCAACTAGAATGTAGAAGAGTTACTCTTGTCTGGAAAGCTGGTCATACATTGTCTAATTTATTTTTAGAATATTTTTAAATTTGTTTAAATAAATGTATATTTAAAGCATTAGAAAAAGAGAGATTTTTATTAAAATTGAAAATAAATGTAAATAAACTATTCTATATTAGCATAAAATAGCACAAAATTCAAAATATTTTCTTTTAAAATATGAAATCATCAATTTGACCTTTGATACTTTTCACAAGTGGTTCATAAACCTGACTTTACCAAAAATATATTTACTTTAGCAAAAATATGAAATCAGGTATGGACTCTATACAAAGATAACTTTATGGGCAGACATTCCTTTAGCATCTGTGGCATTGGGTGTGCTATTTTAATTGTATGTATTATTGGTGAGAGAATGGATTTGAGTTCTAGAAAGGGATCCATGAATAACAGTATAAGAGATTTTCTTATGTGAAGATATCCATATTGTACCCAACTATGATTGTTTGAGGTCTTCATCAGTTTTCAGGCTATCCATGTACAGAATTAAGTTTCATAGTATAAAATAACTATACTACACATTATCTGCCCACAGTGCTTTTATCCTTGATTTATAAGCCCATACTTTGGAAATTAATATTCCTACAATGAATGTGATTGTCATGGGGACAACAGTCATAATATTATGCAAAAGAAGTTCAAATCAGTGGACTTATGCTCCATACTAGGTCAATAAAATTCTAGATTCCACGAATATATAAATCTAAAAAGTTACTTTGACTTGAGTCAACTCATGACAAATTTGAGTAAGAAGGTTTTAGTTTTTCATCTTGCTGAGAGACCTAAATTTGCCTCAACTCTATCTCAGATTTGATCTTGTGTTTTGCTATTTCATAAGTACTGCAGTCTAATTGGAATCCTTCAAATGAATGCTTTTTTGTAGCTTCTATTGTTTTAACTAAATTATGTGATGAATTTGTCAATATAGAGAAAAGTGCCATGCTGACTCTAATAAACTCAAATCTGTTTTTCCTTCCCATAGATTTCCATTTCGTAGATAGTTAAGAAATCAATGTCTTCAATATTGCATTTTACTTAGCCTGAATTGATGCAACTATAAGTCACAAAGAAAATGAGAGACAGAACCTGCTAGAATCGCTTGGTAAATGCAGGCTACTAAAAGAGGCCTATGAGAGAGAACCTAGTAAAATTAAGTAGGCAAAAATCGGTGTGGCATGAGTTTGCAATTAAGTTTAATAATGCCAGATGGTACTAATAATTGGTGAGAAAGGTGTAATCCTATCTTTCTGCAAAATTGCTGCATATTTCTCTCAAGCTTACTCTGAAGTTTTTGTAAAGTTGCTCTTTATTCATTTACCCCAGATGATGTCTACTTTTATTTTCAGTTGGATAACACTATTCACAATTCGATGCTTATATACAGGGTGATCTACGAAAAATATAAGCCACCTATATTCCAAGGCTGTATTCCCCTCTCTGCCATTTCCTTCGTGCCTGCTCAATCCTTCTGCACTATCGCTCTTTTCTTCATCCTTAGTCAAATGGTATATATTTGTAGGAATATGTAGATTTGACCATTTTCTGGATTTGCCTGTGAGATTCCTGGCTCATGCTGTTATAGTTTAATTAATGCCGCTGTTATTAAAAGTGTCCAGGTGTAGATGAGAAATCATATGCTCATCTTACTATAAGATGGGTGACATGAGGTAGAGGTTATTAGACTTGTTTGAGAAGAATGAGGACCATAGCACAGTATACTTTTGCAATTACTCAAACTGTAAAGATCTCCAAGCAAAGAAAATCCGTTCGTTTGTAGTTAAAATGTTTAGCTTCACATGTAAACCTTCATGTTTTTCTTTTTTAAAAAATCTTTATTTATTTATTTAATAACTTTAGAGACAGGGTCTGAGTCTGGCACCCAGGTTGGAGTGCAGTGTCACAGTCATAGCTCACTGCAGCCTCAAATTCTCGGACTCAAGAGATCCTCCTGCCTCAGCCTCCCAAGAAGCTGGGACTACAAGTGTGCACCACCATACCCGCCTTCAAATGTAAACTTTTGAATATGTTTTCCACGTGGAAAGATAAACTGAATAATATACATGTGAGACATTTCATATACAACATTGAAGAGACAATATCATTTGTATGTGTTCAGGGGGATAATACAAAAAGGCAACTGGTACAAACATTATTGATAAATCGCTTCTGGGAAAAAACCCAGAATTTATCTCCTGCTGATGACCGTGCAGTGATGTGACTTATCAGTAATAAACATTCTTGCTGCTTGATTGACAAAAAATATTAGTGCAGAGGTATGCATTCATGATTTTTGCATGTATAAGCATAATTACTCAGCTATTAAATATTTTTCTACTGTAAATTTTAGTTGCACTTTAAACATTTTATTTATTTATTTATTTTTTAAAGACAGGATCTTGATCTGTCACCCAGGCTGGAATACAGTGATGTGATCATAGCTCACTGCCGCCTTGAACTCCTGGACCGAAGCCATCCTCCTATCTCAGTCCTCCAAGTAGCTGGCACTACAGGCACTTACCACTGTGCCCAGCTTTTGTAGACAGAGGGTATGGCAATGTTGCCTAGGTTAGTCTCAAACTCCTGGGCTCCAGCAATCCTCATTCCTTAGCCTCCCAAAGGGCTGGCATTACAGACATGTGCCACTGCACCCAGTTCATACTTTTAATTAATGTGATTATTTTTAATTACTTGTGATACACATCTTTATAAGAACTATTATTAATTCTAAATAGATTTTTCTTGTTCTCAGAGAAATGTCCATGATATTGATTTGCTTAGTTGTGCCATTATGTATCCATTATGTTTACACATAACATTACATTTTATCTTAATTATGGTACTATGCCCCCTGGCATTCTATGGTGAATAGTTACAGAAATAAAATGTAACAGTCTTGATCACACAAACTATATACTTTTATATATAGTTTTAAGTATATATATTCTTAAATATACCTAAACGTCTTAAGGAAAATAAGCTTTACTTGTCTAATCATTTGAAAATAAGATTAATCAAATGTATTTATTTCTCTCTTTATTAGTTACTGGGAAGATTTACAATACTCCTTAATTTACAAACCAAAAACTTGAATATTTAATATTTGTTCTTTAAATTTTCCAAATGATTCCATTATTATTTGGGCATGTACAGCTGACTTTTACCATAAATAAATAGTTGGTTACCAAAAACTTTCTGCCTGAACTGAGAACAACTGTAGACATGACTATTGTCTGAATTGTGTAGATTTTGTATTAATTTTTCTTCACAAATTATAGGAAGATAGAGTGAAAAGAAAATACATTAAAAATAATAGAAGGAAAAACCACAGAGAGGAACACTAAGATCGGAATAAGCAAACAAAAAAGCAAAAGATAGAACAAGTCCAAATTAGAGGAAAAAGTTTCTATACTAACTGGAGGTGGTCGGTATATTTGCTTCTGTGCTTTGAAGGGGATGAAAACATGCAAGCTCAAAATATGCCACCTCGGCATATTGATCTCTTAGAGCTGAAAGCAGTTGAGAAAACGCAGATGTAGGAAGGTCTCTCGGAACCCTTCCTTTCTACCTAAAAGAAAGGCATCACATTTCCCATGAAAAAAGTCTCCCTTCTCCCATCACCAAGCAGAAAATGTTCTTACTGGAGTCAGGGAGGAGACACCAAGATGAATTTACTAAAACAACCCTATCTTCCATTAGTCACTTTCTCACAGTTAACCACCCCAAATCCCATTCCCACTTTTTTGTCTTGTCACATCTTCACAATTCATCATACCTTGCTTTTTGAATTTTTTTTTTAATTTCTAAATTGTGTGAGTAAAAAGCAGGTGTATACACAGGCATGCAAATCACAGGTGAATAATCACATCATAAAGATGGAGTACCCATTCCCTCAAACATTTATTCTTTGTGTTATAAACAATCCAATTACACTGTTTTAGTTATTTTAAAATGTACAATTATTTTTGACTATTGTCAACCTATGGTACTATCAAATAGTAGGCTTTATTTATTCTTTGTAACAATTTTTTTGTACCCATTAACCATCCCCACCTTCCCCCGACCTCAACTACATTTCCCAGCTTCTGGTAACCATCCTTCTACTATCTTCAGGAATTCAATTGTTTTGATTTTTAGATTTCACGAACAAGTGAAAACATATAAGTTTTGTCTTTCTATGCCTGGCTTATTTCACTTAACCTAATGACTTCCAATTCCATCCATGTTGGTGCAAATGACTGGATCTCATTCTTTGCTCTGACTCAATAGTGTGGACACTTAAGTTTCTTCTAAATCTTGGCTATTGTGAAGTGCTCCAACAAACATGGGAGTGCAGGTATCTCTTTGGTACACTGACTTCCTTTCTTTTGGATATATACACAGCAGTGGAATTGCTGAACCCTATGGTAACTCTAGTTTTAGTTTTTTGTGGAACCTAAAAACTGTTTTCTATCATGGTCCTGCTAATTTACAGTCCCATCAACAGTGTACAAGGGTTCACTTTTCTCCACATCCTTGCCAGCATTTGTTATTGCCTGTCTTTTGGATCTAAGCCATATTGACTGGCATGAGATGATGTCTCATTGTAGTTTTGATTTGCATTTCTCTGATGATCAGTAAGGTCCAGGAATTTTTCCTATGCCTGTTTGCCATGTGTATGTCTTTTTTTGAGAAATGACTATTGAAATCTTGTGCCCATTTTTTGATCTGATTATTAGATCTTTTTTCCTCTAGAGTGATTTAAGCTCCTTATATATTCTAGTTATTAATCCCTTGTTGAATGGAAAATTTGCAAATATTTTCCCCCATTCTGCTGTGCAGAAGCTTTTTAACTTGATGTGATCTCATTTGTCCATTTTTACTTTGATTGACTGTGCTTATGGGGTATTGCTCAAGAAATTTTTACCCAGACCAACATCCTGGAGATTTTCTATAATGTTTTCTTGTAATCGTTTCATGGTTTGAGATCTTAGATTTAAGTCATTAATCCATTTTGATTTGATTTTTCTATATGGTGAGAGATAGAGGTCTCTTTTCCTTCTTCTGCATATGGATATCCAGTTTGCCTAGCACCATTTATTGAAGAAACAGTCTTTTCCCCAGTGTATGTTCCTGGCAACTTGGTAAAAAATGAGTTCATTGTGGGTGCGTGAATTTGTTTACAGGTTCTCAATTCTGTTCCATTGGTCTATGTGTCTGTTTTATGTCAATGTTGTGCTGTTTTGCTTACTATACCTCCGTAGTATAATTTGAATTGAGGTAATAAAATTCATCAGTTTTCTTCTTTTTGCTTAGGATTGCTTTGGCTATTCTGGGTCTTTTGTGGTTCCATATAAATTTTAGGATTTTTTTTCAATTTCTGTGAAGAATATCATTGGTATTTAGATAGGAATTGCATTAAATCTGTAGATTGCTTTGGGTAGTATGGACATTTTAGTAACATTGATTCTTCCAATCATGAACATGGAATATCGTTCAATTTTTTGATGTCCTCTTCAATTTCTTTCATCTCAATTTCTTTCATCAGTGTTTCATAGCTTTCATGATAGTCACTTCTTTGGATAATTTAATTCCTAGGTATTTAACTTTATGTGTATCTATTATAAATGGGATTTACTTCAAAAATTTTTTCAGATTGTTTACTGTTGGCATATAGAAATGCTACTAATTTTTGAATGTTAATTTTGGTCCTGTAACTACTGATTTTGTTTGTCAGTTCTAATAGTTTTTTGGTGGACTTTCAGTCAGTCAGATAATATTATTTGCAAACAAGGATAGTTTGACTTCTTCCTTTCCAATTTGATTACGCTGTATTTATTCCCTTGTCGGGTTGTTCTAGCTAGGACTTTCAGTACTATGTGAAAGAACAGTGGTGACCGCAGACATCCTTATCATGTTCCAGATTTTAGAGGAAATGCTTTTAGTTTTTTTTCCCATTCACTATGATACTAGCAGTGGGTCTTTTGTATATGGCTTTTATTATGTTGAGGTATGTTCCTTCTCTCCCAAGTTTTTGAGGATTTTTATAACAAAGGGATGTTGAATTATATCAAATGCTTTTGTGGGATCAATTGAAAGGATCACATCATTTTTATCTTTCATTCTGTTCATATGATGTAACACTGATTTATTTGCATATATTTAATCATCCTTGCATCCCAGGGATAAATCCTACTTGGTCATAAAGAGTCATCTTTCTAATGTATTGTTGAATTTGGTTTGCAAGTATTTTGCTGAGAATTTTTGCAATCGTATTCATTGGAGACATTGGCCTGTAATTTTCCTTTTTTGATGTCTCTTCATCTGGATTTAGTATCAGTGTAATCCTGGCCTCGTAGAATGAGTTTGGGAGTATTCGTTCCTTCTCTATTTTTCAGAATAATTTGAGTAGGATTGGTATTAGTTCTTCTTAAATGTTTGGTAGAATTTAACAGTAAAGCCATCAAGCTGCAATAAAAGGCCTCCCAGGCTTTTCTTTACCAGGAGACTTTTTATTACAGCTTCTATCTTGTTACTTGTCATTGGTCTCTTCAGGTTTTGGATTTCTTCCTAGTTTACTCTCCAGCTGAGACTGGTCTGGTTTTCTTTTCTGCTGTAACAGGACAGCACTGAGTTCAGTGCCTCACAATTGCTGTGCTCTCCTTTCATCAGCACATAGAAACGCTATCCACACCATGCCACCATTGCCGGGGTAGGGGGATGGGTGGCATTGAAAATTCAATATTGTTCTTTCTACCTATTCCGTGGATCTTTCAGCAACACAAAGTTAAACCAGGTACTGTGAGTGCTCACCAGATCTTTGGTTCTCATTAAGGCGTTTTTTGTGTGTAGATAGTTGATAAATTGGTGTCCTTGCTCAGGAGATGATTGGTGGAATCTTCCCCTCTATTCTGCCATCTCGTTCCACTTCAGGTCCCCTTTGTTAAACTGGTATATAATCTTTGAAGCCTACCTGCTTTTGGGGAACTTCATTTATTTTATACGAAGTCCTCATTGAAGATGTAAAAATAAACTTGTTTGCTTTTTTCCTGTTATTCTGTCTTTGTAAGTTTACTTTTCAGGCTCAACCTGAGTACCCCAGAGAGAAAAGGAAACTTATTTTCTCTCTTTCAATTTCTAACAATAAATATGCTAAACCAAACCCAGTGTTATGCCCTCTCATCTCGACCCATGCATACACACATGCTAGCCTGGTGTTACCGCCATAATAATTTTTTAAATTAATTTTCTAGGTTGAAGATTTGAAAAGGAGTGGAGTATGCTAATTTATTTCCTTGCATTTCCTATTCATTGTAGAGTTAAGACTGTTGGTTAAGGAGATGTGCTAGGCAACATAAGGTTGTTAGGGTTAATATTATTGAAACTGTTGTTATTTACAGTGGATGCTTTTATTTACTGCATAAGAGATCAGTACTTCCTTTGCCTTATTGGGCATTTGTACTATCTGATCTTAGTTTTATCATTTTTTTAAAAAATGGTTAACATCTATATTATAAAGTTTGTTTGTCTTTTTAAGTGTTAATTTTGCCATTATTTCAAACTTACCAGCAAATTGTAAGAGCAACACAAAGAACTTCTAGATGACCTTCACACAGATTCCACAAATTTCAGTATATTACTACAGTTATTTTATTCTGTTTCTCCTGTGTCTGTGTTTATATATATGTACATACACACATGGTTCTTAATTACCAGTTGGTAAGACCCTTTTATTTGTAAATATATCAGTGGGTACAATGGATATTTTCTAAAAAAAGAAATTTTCTAACAGTTCCATAGTAAAGTTATCAAAATCAGGAAATATATATTGATATACTACTATTATGTAATATACTGATTTTATTTTAACTTCACCAATTAATGGAACAATATTTTTATAGCAAAAGAAAAATTCACATCATGGATTACATTTATTTATGATGTCTCATATGTCTCTTTGCTATGCTTTGGATATAGTTCATTTGTCCCTATGAAATCTTATGCTGAATGTGATCCTCAATGTCGGAGTATTGGAAGGTGAGGTCAATTGGAAGGTGTTTAGGTTATGGGGGAAAAATCCCTCATGAATGACGTGGAGGTAATCTCACATTTGTCAGTGAGTTCCTATAAAACTGGATTTGTTCCTATGACAGTGGGTGGTTATAAACTCAGGACATCCCTCAGGCTTTCTTCTTTTTGCACATGCTTACCCTTTGCCCTTCTCTGCCAGGTTTTGACACAGCACAAAAGCCCTCACAGAAGTGGAACAGAAGCGAACACCATGCTTTTTATACATACAGCAAAACCATGAGCCAAATAAAACTCTTTCCTTTATACATTACCCAGCCTCAGTTATTCTTTCATAGCAACACAAATGAACGAAGACATTCTTTAATCTGAAAAATTTGCTGAGTGACTTTTGTTATTTATTACTTGAAAATTTTTAAGAGGACTGGCCAGTTGTTTTGTAGACCATCTGTCAATTTTTATAGTACTGCTTCATGATTAATTCAGGTTATGGACTTTTGGCAGAAATATAGCAGAAGTGATGCTGAATCCTTCTCAGTGTTCTATTACTGCAGAGTATGCTACTGATCAGTCACATTGTTGTCTAGCCTAATAACTTTGATCACTTGATTAAGATAATGCCTACCAGGTTTCTTCACTGTTATTTACTATTTACCCTTTTCTAGTCAATTATTATTGTGAGAAGATATGCTGAGTAAAGTAAATATCTTGTTACTCTTTAAACGTCTACCCACTAGTTTATAATATATTGGTGTTTCTTGTTGAATCTATTATTGTGATGACTGGTACATGGTTATTTTCTATGATATTTTCTACATGTATTAGTTGGCTTTCCACTATAAGAACAACCTTTTCCTTCTACCCTTTTCATTCATGTATATATAATATATGTATTTATAGTAGTATGGACTCATGTTCAATTGCGTAATATCTGATCAATAAAAACACATTTAATCAACTTCCGTGTTCTTTTGACATGTTACCAATATTTTTTGAACACTCCTGTTACAGAGTAAATCTTTGTCTCTAAAATTCATACGTTGAAATTCCAACCTAGTATGATGGTATTAGGAGTTGCAGCCTTTGGAGGAAGCTAGGTAAGAGAGCGGAACCCTTATGAAGAGGATTAGCACCCTCATAAGAGACTCTAGGGTATTATTTCACCCCTTTTACTATGTGAGAACACAGTGAGAAGAAAGCCATCTATAAACTAGGAAGCAGGCTCCCATCTGACACGAAATTGGCTTGTATCTTCATCTTGGACTTCCCAGCCTCCACAACTGTAAAATATAAATATTTGTTCCTTAAGCTATCCAGTCTGTGATATTACTGTTATAGCAGCCAGAATGGACCAAGGCAGAAAGTTGATAACAGGAGCCGTATGCTGCTGTAACAGATACCTAAAATTGTGTATGCAGCTTTGTAACTGGGTAATAGGAAGAGGTTGAAGGAATATTGAGGTACAGCCTAAAAAATCTTACGTTGTTGTGAACACACCTTTAAAGGTGATTCCGGTTAGGGCACAGAAAGAAATCGGAAAGCTGTAGAGAAAGCTGTCATTTTCTTAAGAATACTTAAATAACCATGAACAGAATGTTGTAGAAATATGAATGGTAGAAGCCATTCGGTTGCGGTCTCAATAAAAAGGAACATTATTGAACAATGGAGAAAAGACCATCCTTGTAATAAAGTGACAATGAACTTGGCTGAATTGCGTTCATGTTCTAGTGTTTTATGGAAGGTCAAACTTGTGAGTGATTGAATAATTCAGTATTTAGCTGAAAAGATTTCTAAGCAAAATGTTGCAGGCCTGGCTTGGCTCCTTCTGAATGCTTATATTAAAATGTGAGAAGAGAGAAATGATTTAAAGACAGAACCGATAAGCAAAAAGAAAGAGGAACATAAAGAGTTGGAAAAGTCTCAGCCTATCCACACTGTAGAAAATTAGAACACTAAGGTGAAGGCCAGGTGATTATTTGATAAAGCGAAGAGTATAGAAGCCAGGAACTATTTTTCAAGACAATAGAAGAGTGACACTAAAGGCCATTCAGAGATTCTCAGGGTTGTCATTCCCATCACAGGCTGATCACAGGCAGAGTGCACAGGCCTGGAGCGCATGACCGTCTCCAAGTGTTTCAAAGGACAGGTCCAGCTGGAGCCACAGGGCTGTGACTTCAATCTTGCAAGGCTGTAGTGTGTACTATTAACATACAGTGTTTAATATAAATAGATATCATCATACTGAAGCAACCTTGAATTCATGGAGAAATTTTTACTTGATCCACTTATGTCATTGCCTTAATGTAGTATCAGATTTTATTAATTAACATTACAGAGGAAATTTTTGCCACAGTGTTTGTAAATCTTATTAGTATAAATTATTTTTTCTTTGAACTGTCTTTATCAGGTTTGGGAATCACAGCTATCCTAAGAAATAATTTATGGTGCATTGAGACTATCTGGCGTTTGAGGTTTGATATATTCTTCTATGATGCCATCTTGCTTTCTAACTCCAGTGCAATTAGTTTTGAAAAACTGCATTTCCCTAGGACATTTTTTTCAATTTCTCTAGGTTTTTGAGGCCTCATAATTTT
Organism: Symphalangus syndactylus; assembly: GCF_028878055.3. Lineage (NCBI taxonomy): Eukaryota > Metazoa > Chordata > Mammalia > Primates > Hylobatidae > Symphalangus > Symphalangus syndactylus. The sequence continues at coordinate 151,656,391 of NC_072426.2, read as the reverse complement.
TCTAAAATGTATTTTGTTTCAATGTTTTTTTTCTAGAAGAATTTGTCATCCTCTTACCTACTCTTATCTTGTAGATATAATTATATACTGAATAAAATAGTAACTAATAGTCAGGATGCAGTGAGTGATGATGCCAGGACTTTTTCTGCAAGACTTTGTTCTTAATCCTTCTTTCTTCCCCCGTGTTTCTTACTTATATTGTCTTCTATAAACATTGTCTTAATCACACTGTTCTTTCTTTTACTATTTTTACTCTTTTATATGTATTTAAAATGTTTTCTTTTAAAAAATCATAACCCACTTAAATCTGTGAATACCTTGAGATGCTTATTTATCTTTAAACATTATTTCTTATATTTTTGGTAAAATAGGTTACTAACGAATTAGTGAATTTGAAAATCTTTAAACTCTTTGTTTTTAAATATTGTGCTGTGTTGTAATTGTGTTAGAATATCTTTGTTTCTTAATAAGAACTCCCAGAAGCACAGCAATATGAGCACAAGCTCCATATGGGCGAAGATTGTATAAATTCTATTCATTTCTCTTTTTCTTGTACAGTGGCTGCCTACAATATTAGTGACATAAATTAGTTGACCAATAATTGTTTAATTACTAATTGTATTAGTTCATTCTCACACTGCTATAAAGACCTAGCTGATACTGTGTAACTTATAAAGAAAATAGGCTTAATAGGCTCATGATTCTACAGCCTGTACAGTAAGTATGGCTGGGAGGCCTCAGGAAATTTACAGTCATGGCAGAAGGGGAAGGGGAAGCCAGCATGTCTTCACGTGGCAGCAGGACAGTGAGCGAAAGGGGAAGTGCTACACACCTTTAAACAACCAGAACTTGTGAGAGCTCACTCACTATCATGGGAACAGCAAGAGGGGAAATCCAATCCCGTGATCCAATCACCTCCCACATGGTCCCTCTTCTAACATTGGGAATTACAATTTGATATGAGATTTAGGTAGGGACACAGAGCCAAACCATATCACTAATTAATTTTAAATATATGTATATTTAAAAATGTAAAACACTAGTATCTCAGTCTGTTAGACAAGTGCCCCTCAAATATTTCCAGTGAAGATCGTTTAACAGAAAGAGAGGTTAAGCCAATATTCCTTGTACTCTATTCAGCCCTATTCCATTTTTAAAAATCTCATAAACACTCTGAGTCTATTTCAAAAACGTAAATAGATTTTCATATCTATTCCTTTATATATCTGTTTCTTTAATGGGGAAAAAAAACCTATTTTCCTAATTTCCGAAGTAAAAAATAAAATCACTGTTTCTAGTATGACAAAGCACATGTCACTGAGCCAGCTCCATAGTGACACTTGCCCATCTATTCTACCGATTCTTCTCCCTACTCCATTGTCAGCCCTTGAATAAGGTGAAAAGAGGCTCTTCATTTCCTTAAGTATGTTCCTGGGGTGCTTTTGTACTGGCTTGCTTGGTGGTGGCATTACACTATTTTAAACATGAATAAATGTGTTTATCTAATTTGCCGTGTACTATGTATAACTTAAATTTGTAGGTGTGAATCTGAGTATGATTATAATAAATGCCTGTTTGCATTTTGGATGTAAATTAGAATACTATTCATTTCCAATCCTGTTCATCTTTCATAATTAAAGGACTTTTTAAAAAGAATTTTATTCCAAATAACTTAAAATATTTACTTGGGTTTTCGATTACATTAGTTGATCAATAACTAGGGATCTTGTTCATTAAAACAGATGTAATTTTGTTTTTATACGATAGATTCCTTCATATTTTCGAATGCCATGAATAAAGAGATGATAGACAGATAATAGATAAAAGTTTATTCTTATTTGGGAAATTAGATCACATTATTTTTACACTCATTATCTCAGTGTCATAAAGTAATTCAAAATATTATTCAGCAAATGATTATATTTTGCTTAAAGTTCTATATCTCTAGATTGAAAATTTACCTAAACAAATACACTTATCTTTTTTAAATAAATTAACTGATGGAAGGGGAATGACTTTGATTTTCCAGTACCTAACAGTATCACACATTTGGTAGTGAAACAATAATTTTTTTATAAATTTAAATATTTTTATAAGAATTGATTTATTTCTGTGGGGTTGCAAATTCATTCATGTGATCGTTCATTTTTACAGAGAATATGTAGCTTTGTCACTTTTTTTTTTTTTTTTTTTTGAGACGGAGTCTTACTCTGTCACCTAGACTGGAGTGTAGTAGCATGTTCTTGGCTCCCTGCAGCCTCTGTCTCCCAGGTTCAAGCAATTCTCCTGTCACAACCTCTCGAGTAGCCGGGATTACAGGCATGTGCCACCATGCTCAGTTAATTTTTGTATTTTAGTAGAGATGGGGTCTCTCCATGTTGGCCGGGCTGGCCTCAAACTCCTGACCTCAAATGATCCATCCGCCTCAGCCTCCCAAAGTGCTGAGATTGAAGCTTGAGCTACCGTGCTCGGCTTTGTCATGTTTTAAAACTGACCTCCTCTTCCTCTTGAAGCTTCCATTCCCTGATTCATTCGTGTAGTCACTTGAAGAGTATTTATTCGCTGAGTGCCACAATATGCCAGACATTTTAAATGTAACAGCGAACAAAATAGACAAAGCTCCCTGCATTTATAAACCTATTTTGTAGGAAAGACAGACAATAAATGAGAGAAATATTAATAATATAAAAATGAAGAGGAGGTTAGACTGAGATAAATGCTAAAAGCAAAAATAAATTTTGAAAAAATAAATGTTGAAGAAGAGAATCTTAAATAGTTCTGAGAGAAAATAATAAAAACCTTCATTGTCGTTTACATGACAACTTAAAGCAAGGGAGTGAGCCATGTGTCTACTGAGAGAACATTCCAGGCAGACGGAATGACCGCAGCAGAGTCCCTGTGAAGGAAGCTTGTTTCACAATTTAAGAAAAATTGATGAGACCAGTGAGAGGCTGGGGCAATGGAGAAAGTAGAAATCATGTCAGATAAGTAACAAGGTGCCACATATTTTGAAGCTTTTCGTTTATTGTCAGGATTTTGGCTTTTACTCTGAATATTATGAGAAGCTGCTAGAGCATTGTAGACAGCAGAGTGGCCTGATCAGATGTAGATTTAATAGAATCACTCTATCTTCTGAGGTGAAAATCCATCTTCAGGAGGCAGACAGGTGGAAACAAGAACAGAGAAATGTCCGTACAAAATTGCATGTGAGATGGGTGGAAGCAGAAAAGGTAGGTAGAAACGACAGGATCCCCCACACACTAGCACTTGCTCGGTTTATACTGCTTTCACGCACTCCCCATAGAGGACTCTCTAGGCCAATTCCTCCTTCCTCATTACCCTGGACATCTGTCAACAATGTTCTAAAACTAAAACTCAGTGCCATGCTTTGGCAAAAATATATCTACATCTTTTTAAAGCACCACTGGCTTGCCTTCTGTGATAAATGATTTTAACTCCCCCCTTCTCTGGTGCCATCCACACTCTCAGATCGTTTCCCATTTTCCTCATTTACGCTCCAAACTGCATCCGCCTCCACTATCACGCATCATTGCTTCTTTCGTGTGCTCTGCACAAGAAATCTTCAACTGCTTCTGTAACAAAAACTGTCTGTCAAGCCTCTTCTAAAAAAACACATCCCTCCACAAAAGTTTTCTTGATTTCTCCCAAACCTCCCATCCGCCATGGTGCAACTTATTAAGACTTCCACAAGCTAACTTGTATGAGTCCCAGAAATATCAAATCATTTCTAACCTTCACAGAAACGCTCTGAAGGTATAATCACTTCCATCCACCAGGATGGAATTTGAGACACGGAGAGTATAAGTGATGTGTCACAGACTGTCCAGCTGATAAAGTATGGCACCAGGTCTTAAAATCAGTTCTATGTTGCTTCAAAGCTCAAAAGGTTTTCCCCATGCCACATAGCCACCACATGTGTGATTTCAATCATCCTATGTGATAGCAACAGCAACAGCAATTTTTCTTAATACATCCTAAGCTACTTAAGGCAAGAGTTTATTACTCATGTTGAAATTTCTTCCATTGGCCATGTAATATCTTGCCTAGACAGTATTATCAAATGAAATATTTCTATTATTTTAAATTTCTCCTTTTTGAAAGGCAGATGTGTATTTTAACAACATTCTAGTAGTTTATCCTCTTCCTAAAGAGGATACAATGTTTGCTAGTATCCCAGTATTTCAACTATGCATTTATCTCTGCTCTGGTTGTTTATACTCCTAATTTTAATTTAGATGTTCTATTTGAAGTGAGATTACATATAGGATAGATATGTTGATTCAAAATTTAGAAGATAAGAATTAAAATTATTAAATTTGCCCACTGTGTAAATTAAGCTCTTTCTCCACTACTTAAATGAGGATTTAAATTTGGATTTATTATTAAGATTGTGTTATAAGATTTGATCATATAAAAACATAAATTTATATCAATTGTCCACTGCATTTTGAAAGCTTTATGGTTAAAAACTAAAATTGCAGTGATGACATTATTATATAAAATTGACGACGAGACCAGCCTGGAAACCAGGGCAATACCCATCTCTACAAAAAATACAAAAATTAACCTGGCATGGTGGCACACACCTGTCACCTAATCTGTGATCTTAGCTACTCTGGAGGCTGAGGTGGGAGAATCACTTGAGCCCAGGAGGTGGAGGTTGCAGTGAGCCAAGATTATGCTACTGCACTCTGCCTGGGTGACAGAGTGAGATCCTGTCTCCCCCACCCTCCCAAAAATGATGATGAGGATGCTACTGTGAGATCATCTGAAAATTAATGAATCTAATGACTAGTGACAGGAATTTTCACACTTTTCACGATATCATTAGTTATGTCTAATATTTGAGGAAATATGGTTTAGAAGGATATTATCAGAGGGAATAGAGAAAGATAAAGTATATGTTTTCCTAGGCAAAGAGTCTTTAATAAACACATTTCTAATTCTGGAAAAATATTAAATACTAATTGAGAAATGCAAAAAGCCACCCCAGTTTTAAGTTACTGAGCTTTAATGTACTGTGTCCTAAAGACCACATTCAATATTTTCCCCTGTAAGTATATAGTAACAGAGAACATTTTTAATAGATAATAAAAAAGAAGTATCTTGGAGATGCATATTAATATTTTATTTCTAATCTTATCAAATAATTAAGTTTAAAATGAATGTCTCCTGAAGATCATCAGAATTATGGAACATAACATATAATTCAAAGCTGAAGGAATTTATCATTAAAAGGGCAATTTTGGTTGGTCATGCCATTTCTTTAATCTATCTGTCCAAAAATTCATTAACTCTCTTGGCATTAAGAAAATCTTATACTAAGTTTTAAAGAACTGAGAAGTGATTGTATTCCTTATATATTTTAAATTTTTTTAAATAAAGAAGTCACAGAAGAGGCCTTACTAGGTTTTTCTCTATTTTGATTTTACCTGAAATTTCAATCATCTTATGTTTCAAATTGTTTGCATCATTATTATTGCAGATGTATTATAGTGATAATATCCCTGCACAAGAAATGTGTGAACAATATAAACAATAATCAAAACATTAATATTACCCTTACTCTCTAAAAAATAATTAATTTTTTTTCTTTAGAAGTGTGAAACTTTGAAGTGTTTAGGACCCAAAAAAATAATAGTTGAAAGGCCACTGTCATCATTTTTATACCTCTATTTGGTATAGTAAACATTGATGTCAGGAAAATATAGCCCCTGGGTTTTATTATACGTCTTGGACCAACCTGCCTCTTCATTGTAATCTTCACAAATAATCAATTCAATATACATTTGAGTGCTTTCTACATCCTATGTGCAAAGCACTTTAGGGAGTCTAAGAATAAATGGAAAAAATAATGTGCAATCTATTCTGCACTCTATTTTGAAATGAATTGAGCCAGGGAGTGGGGGTAAACCAAACAGAACATGTATACTTTTCATAAACTGTAAATAGGAAAGAAAATATGTTACAAAAAGACTACAGGACAAAAAGTCATAGCTGAATAGGAAAATAAAAACAAAAGAAATTTTAGTGTTAAGAAATACATGTAACACATCATACAAATATACTAAAACCCATGCATGGTTGACCTGTTCCTGATCCTCGAAGCAAAATAGCTAACATGATCAGTTATAGACTTTATCGTTAAAATTAAACAATACCACAGTAAATCAAAAGAAAAAGTTTCCCCTGATTCTTATATATATAAAAAAAAAAAAAAAAACAAAACTTGTATTTAGGCCTTCATGAAAAAGAAGCAGTTACTTTGGGAAACTAGCCTGTGCTATAATCCAACAATTAAAATCATACGGATTTTCACACGGCTTTTACAGGGTTTTTGTTTATTTTACTTTGTTTCAGATTAAAGAGTTGTCCATATGCGTATAATTAAATTTTTTATCCCAGTGAAATATACATAACTTAAAATTTACCTTTTTTTTTGAGACTAAGTCTTGCTCTGTCACCTAAGTTGGTGTGCAGTGGCACAATCTCAGTTCACTGCAACCTCTGCCTCCCATGTTCAAGCGATTCTTGTGTCTCAGCCTCCGGAGTAGCTGGGATTACAGGCACGCACAGCTAATTTTTGCATTTTTAATAGAGACAGGGTTTCACTATGTTGCCCAGGCTGGTCTCGAACTCATGGGCTCAAGCGATCCACCTGCACTGGTCTCCCAAAGTGCTGGGATTACAGGTATGAGCCACCATGCTTGGTCAAAATTTACCATTTAAATTGTAAGGATACCTTGAAGATATTGTCACAGGATCCTTGGGTTGTCACTTCACCAGCTGGAAACCTGTGTGGCCGGTGGTGCCTTTGGCCAAATTTTGCTTGGGCCTACTGGGCTGATTTCACCAACTCAGGCTGGCGGGCTGCACTGGGCTCTTGCTACTGGCCCAGATCCCACACCTGCCAATGGTGAGCCAGGCGCAGGCGGAGAGAGGTGCATGAGCGAGCGAGCGAGCACAGCGTCTGGTCACTACGCACAGCCAGGCAGTCTGGCTCCTGCGGCGTGGGCAGCTCCAGATACTGGCACGGGCTCTGGCTCCCTGCAAGTCTGTGGCTGGACCAGGCATACCGCAAGTGGCTTCCACTGCAGGCACTGGGAAATGCGGTGGTGCCTTACAGCCCTGGTTCAGGGGACTCCCAGATCTGGGCTCCTTGAAGGGCTGCAGCTCTTCTCTCAGTAACTCCTCTCTTTCTCGTGCTCGCAACACGAGGAGCAGCAGGGACGGAGGGAGGAGCCTGTTTCGGCCCTGTTTGTGTTGCAGCTCTTTCAGTCCCGCAAATGGCTGGTCCGTAGTTCTTGTCCCATGTCCAGGAAGGATGAGGTAAGTGGACAAATAGAGAATGAGCAAGGCAAAGAGGTGCTTTACTGAGTGACAGTACAGCTCTCAGGAGACTCAATGTGGGTAACTGCTTTCCACAGGCAGGTCATGCAGGGGTCTGTGCTGCTCTCTGCCCTTAGCGGTGAGGAGAGGAGGGGGTGCGCAGCTTCTACCTGCTGGCAGGTCATCCCAATGTCCGCCTGAGTTTGGGAGTCCGGGGTTTATACGGGCTTCAGAGGGAAGTGGATGATGATTGGTCCATGGGTGGCCATAAGCAGGCCAGGAAAAGCACGGTAAGTTCTCACTCCAGTCGGAGTTGGGATTGCCCTGAATAGCAGAATTGGGAGCCCGGCCGCCAGGCTTCAAGCTGCCCCTGGCTTGAAAGTGGATTTTCATGGACGACCCACCCTTTCCACCCAGGAGTGTGTCTGCCTCCTGTCGCTTTTCATGGTGTTCAGGCTGTTCATGGAGAGGTGTACCTGCAAGCCTGCGCTGAGACACCCTCAGCACCCCCTAGTCCTCTCTCCCATGCTGGTCAGTGCCTAAAGTCCAGAGGGGGCTGAGACAGTAGGGGGCTGGAATATCAGCGCTGCACCCAGCCCCCAGGGTGGGTTACAACACTTGTAATTTCCTTTTTACAAAAAAATTAATAGCCATCGTAACAGGTGCAAAGTGGAATCTCTTTGCTCCAAAATCAGAGTGGGTGCTGGGAGCTGAGGAAGCCAGGAGGCCAGGTAGCGGGAGAAGTCACTTATCAGGAAGCTTCCTCCCCCGCGCCCCCTCCCCGCCCCCAGAGCACAAGCATGCCCGGGTTCATGGCTGGGCAGCTGCAGCTATTCCAGAGAGCGCAGGGCTCCTGCCCCACAAAATCGAAACCGGGCGGGGCTCCTCAGACAGGCCACAGCTGCCATCAATATTGTGGATTCCATTCCAGATCACTGTAGTGAAGCAAATATCACAATAAGGAAAGTAACTAGATTTTTTTTTGGCTATGTAAAAGTTATGTTTACACCACACTGTAGTCTATTAAGAGTGTAATAGTATTGTTTAAAGAAAAAATGTACATATCTTAATTTAAAAATACTTCATTGATAACATATGATAATGATAATCTGAGACTGTCTTATATGTGTGCTATTCAGGGCAATCCAAAACAATCATAATAGCGATGTCAAAATCATTGATTTCAGACCATCATTACAGAAATAATCATAATGGAAAAGTTTTAAATATTGTGAGTATTCTCAGATGTGACACAGAAACATGAGGTGAACACATGTTGAAAAAAAATGGCACTGGTAGACTTGCTCAAAAAAGGGTAGCCACAAACCTTCAATTTGTGAAAAGAGCAATGTACGTGAAGCACAATAAAGAATTAAATGGGGATAGGCATATATTTTAAGTGTGTAGTTCAATGGCATTAAGTACATTAAGGCCTGTCATAATGTTTTGCACCTTTTACCACTATCCATCTCCAGAACTTTCTTATTGTCTCAAACTGAAATCCTGTACGCGTTAAGAAATAATCCCGCATTCTCTCCACCCCTGGGTCCTTTGACAGCCACTAATATACTTTCTGTTTCTATGAAATGGAATTACGCAGTATTTGCTCTTTTGTGTTTGGCTTTTGATTAGCAGACATACAATTGACCCTTGAACAACCTGGATGTTAGGGACGTTAACTCCCTGCACAGTCCAAAATTCATGTGTCACTTTAGACTTCCCAAAAACTTAACTATGAATATCCTACTTTGGATTTGAAGCCTTGCCAATAACATAAACAGTCAATTAACACAGATTTTGTGTTATATGAGTTTCACATACTGTATTCTTATAGTAAAGTAAAGCTAGAGAAAAGAAAATTAAAGAGAAAATTTATTTACTGTTCATTAAGTGGAAATGGATCATCATAGAGATCTTTATCCTTGCTGTCTGCATGTCAAGTAGGCTGAGGAGGAGAAAAAAAGGAGGAATTGGTCTTGCTGTCTTGGGGGTGGCAGAGGTGGAAGAAAAGTCACATATAAGTAGACTTGTGCAGTTCAAACCAGTGTTGTTCAAGGGCGAACTGTATTTTCATGGTTCATCTATGTTGTAGTATGATCAGAGGTTCCAATTCTTTTTTAAGGCTAAGTAATATTTCCAGTGTAAATATATATCATAGTTTTGGTTTTTTTATTGATTTGTCAATGGACATTTGGGTTGTTCCAACTCTGGGCTAATGTGAATAATGGCACTTTGAGCACTGGTGTACAAATATCTGTTCCAGTTCCTGTTTTCAAATCTTTGGGGTATCTCCTAGAAGTGGAATTACTGGTTTATATGGTGATTTTATGTTTAATTTTTTGAGGAATTGCCACATTGTTTTCCATAGTAGCTGCATTATTTGGTATTCTTAGCAGTAATTCACAAGGGTGCTAATTTTGCCACATACTTGTTACAACACTTCTAATTTCCTTTTTACACAAAAATTAATAGCCACCGTAATAGGTGCAAAGTGGAATCTCATTGTGGTTTTGATTGGCATTTCCCTGATGATTAGTGATGTTGAGCATCCTTCATACACTCATTTGTCTTTGTAAATTTTTGAAGATATGCTTATTCCAGTCCTTGTTCAATTTTATATTTGAATTGTTTTTCTTTGTGGTTGAATTGTAGAATTTGTGTATACATTTTGGATATAAGGGCTACCAATTATATGACTCACAAATATGTTCTTTCATTCCATGGTTTGCAGTTTCACCCTCTTGATGTTGCCCACTGATGCATTAAAAATTAAAAAGTTAGAATCAATATTAATGACTATTATTATTAAATATTATTAATAATATTGAATTATTAATTAAAATTAATAATTAAATTTTTCAGTTTTTATTTTTGAAAAAGATTGATTTATCTATCTATTCTTTTGTTACCTGTGCTTTTCATGTCATATCCTATAAGTCGTGCCGAATCCAATAACAAAAGTTTTTCTCTTATTTTTCTTCTAATAGTTTAATAGTTTTAAGTCTTATGTTTAGGTCTTTAATCCATTTTGACTGAAGTTTTTGTATATCATGTAAGGTAAGAATTCCACTTCATCATGTTGCATGTGCATATCTACTTTCCTAACACTATTTGCTGAAAAGATTGTCTTTTCCCCATTTCCTCATTTAATGGCCTTGGCATCCTGTTAAACATTATTTGACCATGTGTGAGGGAATTTCTTTCTGGGCTCTATTCAAGTCCATTGGTTTTTTATTTTGCCAGCATCACACTGTTTTCATTGCTATGCTTTTAAGTTTTAAAGAAGGCAAGTATAAACCCTCCAACTTTGCTGTTATAGAATTGTTTTCACTAGAGTTGCTTGAGATTTCACACGAATATTCGGGTGTATATGTTTGTCAACATTTATCAAATTTTACATTTTAAAGAGGTAATTTATCGTAAATGGCTTAGTATCTGATCTATCCTGGAGAATAGTCCATGTGCATCTGAGAAGAATGTGTATTCTGCTCTAATTTGGTGAATTCCATGGATGCCTGTTAGGTCTAGTGAATTGACTGTTGTTCAACCTTCTATTTAATTATTGAGGTTTTGTCTAGATGTTCTGTCTGACTGTCAAAAGTGGCATATTCATGTCTTAAACTATTATTTTTAGAATCATCTATCTCCCCCTTTAATATTGTCAGTTTTTGCTTTATATAATTTGGTGCTCTATTTTAAAGTGCATATATGTTTATAATTGTTAAATTTTGATGGTAGAGTGAACCATTTATTCTAAGATGTCCTTTTTATCTTTAATAGCATGTTGTTTGCTTTAAAGTCTATCTTGTGTGATGTTAATATAGCAACTGCCGTTCTTTTATGGTTGCAATGTGCGTGGTAAGCTTTTTCCATTCTTTTTCTTTCAATTTGCTTCATCTGTAAATAGCATAGATTTGGATGCAAATTTTCTAATAGATAACCTCTTTTTTAGATTATTCAATCCATTCACTTTTAATATTATTATTAATATGGTCAGAATAACATTGACTATCGTGCTTTTTTATTATGTGCTACATCTTCCTGTTTCTGTTCTTCTTGTAGTGGATTATTTTTTATTAAGTGGGTGTTTCTACTGTAATATTTTGATTCCTTTAAGAGTTTTTCAAGTTATATTCTTTGAATTTTGTCACCTTTTGTCTTATGGCTTACTACACACATCTTAACTGGTCAAAATTAACCTCAGATTTATAACTTAATTCCAGTTATATATAAATATTTTCTCCTATATAGTTCTATCCCTTACCTCCCTTTGTTGAAGTATTATTGTTATGCATATTAAGCTTACATATTACAAACTAAACAGTACATTATCATTTCTATAACTTCACAAAAGTTCTGTCTTTTAAATAAGTATCTTAAAAGACTGTTTAAAAAGAAGGTAAGAGAAGAAAGAAGAGCAAGTGTTTATACACTTTAATATTAATTTTTGTGTCACTCAGTTTGGGCTGCTATAACACAAATGCCATAGATTGAGTGGCTTAAACAACATTTATTTCTCACAGCTCTGAAGACTGAGAAGTCCAAGATCCTAGTATCAGCAGATTAGGCGTTTGATGAGGGCTTGCTTTCCCATTTATAGATGGTTCCATCTTGTTGTGTCCGCACATGGAAGAAGGAGCAAACAAGCTCCCCGGGCCTTTTTTTTTTTTTAGGCAGAGTCTCGCTCTGTCGCCAGGCTAGAGTGAAGTGGCGCAATCTTGGCTCACTGCAGCCTCCCAACTCCCAGGTTCAAGTGATTCTCCTGCCTCAGTCAGACCTCTTTTAAAAAGGCACTAATCCCGTTAAAGAGGGCTCCAAATTATGACCTGATTAATTCCTGAAGATCTCACCTTCAAATATCATTCCATTGGAGGCTTCAACATATTAATTCGGGGGGGACATAAATATTTAGCTTATAACAATCTTATTTACAATTTCAAAATCTGTTCATTTTGTTCCCTAAAGATTTAAGTTATTGCCTGGTGTTATTTCCTTATTCCCATACAGCTTGGTCCCCACCTGTATGCCGTTACTTTCCAATATTTTACATTTCTATTTAAATTCCAATGTACAATTGTATACTGCTATAGACTGGATATTTATATTCCCCCAAATGTATATGTTGAAACCTAATCCCCAATGTGATGCTGTTTGGAGGTGGAACTTTTGGAAGGTGATTGAGTCATAACTGCAGATTCCTGATAAATGGGATTAGTTCCCCTGTAAGACACTCAAAAGAGATCTCTCATCTGTTCTGCCACACAGCAAGAAGATGGTCATCTATGAGCCAGAAAGCAGGTTCTCACCAGATACCAAATCTGCCAGTGTCTCGACCTTGGACTTTCAGCCTGGAGAACTGTCAGATACAAATTACTGGTTTTTGTTTGTTTGTTTGTTTTAATAAGCTACCAAATCTATGGTATTCAGTCATAGCTACCCAAACTAAGATATTCACATATGATTTCATAAAATTTTAAACAAAATCCTAAAACTTAAGAAAATAAATATTTATGCAAGTATACTTTCTTTATATCAAAAAAGCTGTTTTAAAAAACAAAGTTCTTAACACATAGTAGACACCTAATGAGGTCTGTTGCCTCATTCATGAATACCAATGTCCTCATGAAGAAAAATTAAGACAAATGTAAAACCAAAGTGGACAATGTTTAATATATCCTTCTTAGTAACTGTTAGATTCTCAGAGCAAACAAAATTTAAGCATATAGATGTTTTAAACAATATAATTTAAATATTTTCACCTAGTGGGCAGACATAGAGCATTGTCCCTAAAATTTCAGATTGTATACTGTTTTTCAAATACATACAGAATTTCTTTGGAAGTGATTGTACGCTGGTCCAGAAAGTAAGTCTGAACAAATATCAAAGGGTTATCATAGAGTGTATAATCTAAGACTGCCATAACATAAACTTATAAATCAATAACAAAAAAATCAGTAATATGTCTACATGCCTTTAAATTAAGAATTGATATGTCTAAATAAAATGTGGGCCAAGAAAAATGTTGATATGGATTTTAAAATATTGGACCAAATACAAATGAAAATGTCTTCATCAAAATTGGGGGGATATGATGAATTCTATATTTAATGATAAATTCTAGGCTTACATATTTTTTAACAAATTATGAAAATTACTAATTTAATTATCCACCTCCAAAAATTAGAAAAATAAAGCAACTAAAATCCTAAGTCTATCAATAGGAGTAAATAATAGAAGTAAGGTAAAATGTTGATAATATCAAAAGCACATGTGAGCCAAACATTTTCTGATGGCTAAAACGCCGCTAGTCTCACTTTCCCCAAACCATGAGAATAGTCACCTATATTGTTTTACCTTTCTCATTGAGACTCACAACTAACCTGGAATGAATTTTGATACATTGTCTGAAGGTGTCAGTAAGGCTAATATTCTGCAATATAGAGAAAACAATGGCCAAAATATCATTTTTTTTCAGTTAATTTGGTGAATTTTTAAATAAAAGACTATTTTTTTTAGAACAGATTTAATTTGCAGTAAAATTGAGATGAAGGTACGGAGCTTCTCTATATCCCCATTGTTGCAGCACGTGTATAGCCTCCTCTATTACCAACATCCCCCAATTTGTTACAATTGATGAGCCTACGTTGACACATCATAACTACTCAAAGTCCGTGGTTAACCATAGCATTCATCCTTGGTGATGCACATTCTGTGGGCTTGAACAGATGTATAATCACACGTGTCTACCACTATAGTATTATCTAAGTACATTTACACCCAAAATCTTCTGTGCTCTGCCTGTTCATCCTTCCCCATGCCCCTAACTCCTGACAACCAGTTTTTTTTTTGTCTCTATAGTTTGTCTTTTCCAAAATGTTATATAGTCATAATCATAGTATATAGCCCTTTTACATTGATTCTTTCACATAATAAAGTGCATTTAAGTTTCCTCCATGCCATTTCATGGTTGGATAGATCTTTTTTTATTATTAAATAATATTACATGGTTTGGCTGTACCATGGTTTATTTATCTATTTACCTACTGAAAGATATTTTAGTTGCCTGCAAACTTTGGCAATTAGAATAAAGATGCTATAAACATTCTTGTGCAAGTTTTTGTAGGGGCATAAATTTTTAATTTTTTTGAAGTTAAAATACCAAGAAGCCATGATTGCTGGATTGCATGGTAAAAATATGTTTTGTTTTGTAAGAAACCATCAAACTGTCTTCCAACATGACTGCAGCATATGGCATTCCCACCAGCAATAAATAAAAGTTCCTATTGCTCTACATCCTTGCCAACATTTGGTGTCATCAGTGTTCTGGATTTTGACCATTCTAATAGTTATTTAATAGTGTCTCATTCATTGGGATTTTTCTTTCTTTTTCTTCTTTTTTTTTTTTTTTTTTTTTTTGGTTTGTTTGTTTTTGGTAGAAACAGGGTCTCCCTGTGTTACTCAGGCTAATCTTGAACTCATGCCTGGCCTCAAGCAATCTTCCCTCCTCGGCCTCTGAAGGTGTTGGGATTACAGGTGTGAACCACTTTATCTGGCCATTCAGTGTTGTGCTAACTTGCATTTCTCTGATGATATATGATATGGAACATCTTTTTACATGCTTATTTGCCATTTCTATTTTTTGATGAAGATTCTATTAAGATATGAAACTTTTAAAAATTGAGGGTTTTTGGGCCTGGCGCAGTGGTTCATGCCTGTAATCCCAGCACTTTGAGAGGCCGAGAAGGGTTGATCACCTGAGGTCAGGAGTTCCAGGCCAGCCTGGTCAACATGGTGAAACCCTGTTTATACTAAAAATACAAAGATTAGCCGGGCGTGGTGGCACCTGTCTGTAATCCCAGCTACTGAGGAGGCTGAGGCAGGAGAATTGATTGAACCCGGGAAGCGCAGGTTGCAGTGAGCCAAGATCGCGCTGCTGCACTCCCAGCCTGGGCAACAGAGTGAGACTCTGTCTCAAAAAAAAAAAAAAAAAAATCGAAGGTTTTTTTCCTTACTTTTATCTTAGCTTTAGGGGTATATGTGCAGGTTTGTTACAGAGGTAAATTGCATGTCATGGGGGTTTGGCGTACAGATTTTATTACCCAGATAATAAACACAGTACCCATTAGGTGGTTTTTCAATCCTCTCTCTCTTCCTGCCCTCAACCTTCAAGTGGGCCCCTGTGTTTGGGTGTTTGTTCTTCCCTTCTTTGTGTCTATGTGTACTCAATGCTAGCTCCCACTTGTAAGTGAGAACATGTGGTATTTGCTTTTCTCTTACTATGTTAGTTCACTTAAGATAATGGCCTCCAGCTCCATCCATGTTGCTGCAAAGGACATGATCTCATTCTTTTTCATGGCTATGTAGTACTCTATGTTGTAGATGTACCACATTTTTTAATCCAGTCTACTGTGGATGAGCATTTAGGTTGAGTCCATGTCTTTGCTATTGTGACTAGTGCTGCCATGAACATACACATGAATATGTCTTTATTGGTAGAACAATTTGTATTCCTTTGGTTATATACCCAATAATGGGATTCCTGGGTCAAATGGTACTTGTGTTTTATGTTCTTTGATAAATTGCCACACTGCTTTTCACAATGGTTGAAATAATTTACATTCCCACCAGCAATGTATGAAAGTGTTCCCTTTACTCTGCAACTCACCAGCATCTGTTATTTTTTGACTTTTTAATAATAGTCATTCTGACTGGTGTGAGATAATAGCTCATTTTGGTTTTGATTTGCATTTCTCTAATGATTAGTGAATGTTGAGCATTTTTTTTCCTATGCTTATTGGCTGTGTGTTTTTTAATGTTCAATTTTAAGAGTTTTTGTACAGTTTGGATAACAGTTATTTGTCAGATGTCTTTGCAAATATTTCCCCTCAGTCAGTGGCTTGTCTTTTCATTCCTTCATTCACTGATATTCACAGTAATTGTTTCAAGATTTCAAGTGCTATTTTTAGGCACTCTCTCATACAAGTACTAACCAGGCCCAATCCTGCTTAGCTTCTGAGATCAGACAAAATCAGACATGTTCAGGATGGTATCACTGTAGACTGTTCTATTATATTATTTTTTTTTCTTATTTCACAAGTTGAGTTTTGAGAAGCAGCACTTCAATGTCATTCTTTCTAGAATTCTGTCACTGAACACTAACTCATTGTTCAAACATTAAGAATTAATGATTTATAGAATGTAACTTTGAAATATTTCGAGACATCAATCAAGTAGTCATATGTTATTCTTGGCTGATACACACCACACACATATGTACACACACACGTATATGTAACATTGATTGTTTATAAATTGACTAATTCTTTCTTTTCTAAACTAGCTAGTATCCTTAAATTTTAGAAGAACAACAATAGAAAGCAAATGATTTTTCTTCATCCTTGTGATGTTTTTCTAGAATAAAGTATAAAACTTGATTTTAGACTAAAAATCACCATCATAATGGGAAGAATGTGGTCAATGTCTCTTTGTTACCTCCCTTAAAAAGATTAAACTTATAAATAAAATGGTGCAAATCATATTAAAATATTCTCATAAATTTTTAGATTTATTATATGGAATTATATAATTTGGCTAATTTCAATTTTTTCATTCATAAAGTACCTTGAATAGCGTATCTGCCTTTTTGCTGATATCACACAAAGAGCTTTAAGAATTTGCTATGCAAAAGTATTATGCTTACATTTCTGCAGATTTTGCCTTGTGTGTTAGATTTTTTTCTACTGGAATTACTGAAAGGTAATTTAATTCACTTAAAAATATTTCATTTTCTTTGAGTGCAAAGATGTGTCCTAATCCTATTCAAGTAGCTACCGAATCATGTATTGTAAGTTACTCTTTTATTTCAATATTTAGTAGTTACTTTTCTCTTAGAACAGTAGCCTTTATACCTACTGATTATAAGGATAAGAAGGTATGTAATTATGGCTACCTGGTCTTCTAAAATGCCATTTCAAAAAAAAATTACATTAATTTTATGTGAATTATTGAGGAAAATGAAACTCAGCTCTTTTGAGGTAATCTTCATTAATATGAATTTCCCAAGTATGAATCAAAATAATAAAATTAACCTGCAGATGATTGTAAGCCAACCCCAATGTATAACACCTGTCATTATCATTGATATGTACAGTAATTGCTTCCAGACTTCAAGATTTGTGCTTACAGTGCTAAAGGAAATTTTGTTTGAAAAGCTGAATTATTAAGGGCCCTTGATTTGTAAGCAATAAAAATCCATAGTAGCTAACAATCAAAAAAAAAAATTCCAGGCGGGGAGGCATGTATAAGTTATTTATTACTTTTGTAAGGAATGTCTAGTATAAAATTACAGAGTTGGTTCATGGAATGCAATGGCACGTATAGGTCTAAAACTCAGATATAGACTAAAATTAAGGACTGAAGTGCTTTAGAGTACTGCTTTTAAATGTCGATTTTATTTAATTAATTTTATTTAAGTGTCTATACAATTCACGGGGAATTCTGGTTAAATACCATCTTCTACATCTGTGGGTCTTTCTGGAACCTGGGAATCCATCTTTCCCACAAGTTCCCAGATAATATTTACTCCCTGCAAGTGACAGTCCACACACTGAGTAGCAAACGTTTTGAAAACTGTGACATTCTCCTCCTTTTTTTTAAATAGAAAATTTTTTTGTAGGGGTTAGAAAGACCATGAAGCCTAAGTACAGATTTTCTAACTCTGGGGGAAGTTTATACCTTCTATCAATCAACTATAATTGGGCACTCAATGTGGTGCAGATATGGCTATTAAAGGACCATCCTTATCATTTTCACATAGATCTCAGAGAAGCAATAATTATCTAGAGCTGAGCAACTTTTTTCAGCTGAGGAACTTCCTACTCCAGGAAATTAGTGAAAATAGCTCTTTAACAAAAAGAACGATAATTAGATGTTTCATTAAAATCAAACAGTAATTATAGCACATGGCCAGGCACAGGGGCTCATGCCTGTAATCTCAGCATTTTGGGAGGCCAAGGCAAGAGGATTGCCTAAGCCCAGGAGTTTGAGACCAGCCTGGGAAACAGAGAGTGAGACTCCGCCTCTACAAAAAATTTAAAAAATTAGTCATAGTAGCATGCTCTGTAGTCCCAGCTACTAGACAGGCTGAAGCAGAAGGATGTCTTGCGCCCAGGAGTTCGAGGCTGCAGCGAGCTGTGATTGGGCCACTGAACTCTAGAGAAGAAGATCCCCATCCATATATAATTATAGCACAGGCGTATAGAGAATATTTTTCATTTGGCTTTTTTTTTTCTCACCCATTCCTCTACAGATAACATACAAATCTACAATAGCAGTTTATAAGTATTTCTCCCCTCCTAGAGGGTGATGTCCATCAGTGGGTTACACAGGAAAGCTATGTCATTAAAGACCTAGCTTCCAGCTGGGTGCGGTGGCTCACGCCTGTAATCCCAGCACTTTGCGGTGCCGCCTGTAATCCCAACTACTCCGGAGGCTGAGGCAGGAAAATCGCTTGAATCCGAGAGGCAGAGGTTGCAGTGAGCTGAGAACGCGCCATTGCACTCCAGCCTGGGCGACAAGAGTGAAACTCTGTCTCAAAACAAACAAACAAACATTTCCGTTTAGTTCCTGACTTGCTTTCCATGGAATCAGATTTAATCCTCTAATGTAAGGTTCCTCCTCCACATCCAGGAGATGCATCCATATCCCTGCAGAATAAAATGAGAAAAATAAAAAGCTAAAAGGAATGAACCATGGAGTCTATTTTAAAAATAAAAATAACTGTTAACTTTTTCCACAAGCCAATTTAAAGAGAAACTTTACCAAAGAGTACATATAGATGGCAATTAGGTACATAAAAAGATGCTCAATATCGTTATTCATTTGATGAGTACAAAAGCAAACAATAATGAGCTACTACTATTCACCTATTAGAATGTGCAAAATTTAAAAACTGACCGTACCAAGTGTTGGTGAGGATCTGTAGGAATTGGAACTCTCATGCATTGCTGCTGGAAATGCAAAATCATTGGGCAGGGCTTTTTTTCTTTTTTTTTTAAGTTAAACATACATCTGCCAAATGACCCATTTTTTTCTGCCTGAGATGTTTGACTAATTGATATCAAATCATGCCTGGCCAAAGACCTGTACACACATATTCACTGAAGCTTTATTTATAATATCCCAAACTGGGAATAATTCAAATGTCCATCAGTAAGTGAAGTGATAATCAATATTACTCAGCAATATAAAAGAATAAACTGAGCCAAAGAAGTTAGATAAAAAGAGTATATTTTGTATGATTTCATTAATATGAAATTATAAAAAATAAAAACTAACAATCACAAGATTGGTAACTGTCTGGGCACATGTGGGGCAGGTGGTAGGGACTACAAAGGGGCCAGAGAATCTTTGGATGGTGTTGTCTCTATTCAACTGTCATACTGTGTTTAGTAGTTTCATGAGTGTAAGCATATGTTTCCAAGTTCCATTTATTGCACATCAATTATACTGCAATTGAGTACCGAAAAAAATTAAAAGACATCTGCAGTAAGCATACTATAGTGAAACTAAAAAGCCCCTCTAGATGAAAAGGAAAACTCCAATCTTAAAATCAGCTGGGGGAGCTATGAATCTAAAACTGAATATATTCTTAAGCACCAATTTAAATACATGACCACAATACCTTGAGGAAGCTGGGTTGAAAGACAATAAAAAGAGCTCTTAAAGGAATGTCTCTCAAAATGTGGTTTCAGACCATCAGTCTCAAAATTACCCTAGGGTGTGGGGCTAAGAAAATTGCATTTTGGAGAAGTACCCTAGGAGGAAAAAACTTACTTTTATGGTTCACTTCTTTCATTAGTTTCAAGCTCCCTCTGCCCTTAGATTCCTGCACAACCTTTCTACCACCAAAGATTTTGAGCAACCAATTTGTTAAATCCTTATAACTCCTCAGGACTTCTCTCTTTCTGGACTTGGAGTGCCTCCGAACCATCATGATAACATCTTCTTCTCTGATTCATTTAATATCATAAGAAAAAAGCTGGAGCCCCTTACAGTGACTTATTTTAGAAAGACTAGATAATTAATGTACTGTGGAATTATCACTATTAAATGTGCTGTAACCAGGGCTGTTTTTTTTTTTAATGTAGAATTAATTATGAGTTAAACATCGGTGTCAGCTTTAAAATGACCCACCGCAATGGGAAGCCACAGAGAAAATATGGGCAGAGTCACCCTTTGTCACACTCTTAGTCATCCTACTCAGTAAGGTCACTAGCTCTGACTATGCACTGGAGAACTTCGCAAGACGAGAGGCCAGTTATCTGTGTGTATAGAATGTCTCTGCCCCATCCATTCAGATCACACTTTGGTCCACTCTCCGAAGGTCCAAACCGAGATAGGTTATGTGCTTGTTTAACTCGACGATGGTTTAACTCTGTAAAAACAGTTTTCTTTTCCTATTAGAAGCATTTATACTTTTGTTTAAGACATTGAGAATATCATTTTTGTTCTTCATTTCTTGGTGTGTAATTAAATCAATTGTGGCTCCTACATTTTAAATCACTTTAGCTATGATTTTCTTATGGCAACCATATGACCTTATTAATTTTGAATATACCCAAGAAATGTATGTATAAAAGTTCTAAAAGCCTAACATCTGAATTATTGAAAATCAAAATGATACTAACATTTCTCTGGTATCAATGTCAAAATATATATTCATTCCAGTCAGTATTTAAAACATTATGTCCTTACATAGGTCTGCAAGGACATTACCATGCTTTTATTTGTGATTTAATATCAAGTGGGAAGAAATAAGAGCAAGTAAATCAATAAATCATTCGTATATTCAGGCATGAGTGAAGTAACTTTCTTTTGGTTTCTTTCCTTTCTTTCTTTCTTTTCTTTTTTTCTTAAAGCAAACAAAGAGCTTTATTATAAGTGATGGGAGACCTCCACAAGTGTAGACGGTTAATGTGAAGTTATACACCTAGAAAAAATACACACTTGAGAACCTGGATCCCGGCGTCTCTATTTGGCCTTGCAAGTCTATCCTCACCCCTAGGCCACATCACTGGAAATTGAAGGATTGGGCTAAAAGTTCTTCACTGAGGTTTATTCCTTCTTTGTCGTTTTTGGGGGGGCACTACCTTAGTCCCCTAAGGCCGCTGTTACAAAGCACCACAAACTGGGTGGCTTGAAATAACAGAAATGTATTGTCTTACAGTTCTGGAGGCCAGAAGTCCAAAATCGAGATGTCGTGAAGAGCCGTGCTGTCTTGGACAGCTCTAGGGGAGACTCCTTCCTTGCTTCCCTCAGTTTCTGGTCTTTGCCAGCAATCTTGGTATTCCTTGGTTTGCAGAAGACCGTCTTTTCCCCGTGTATCTTTACATCATCTTCCTTGTGTGCTTGCCTGTTTCTGTGTCCAAATTTCCTCTTTTTATAAGGACACCAGCCATACTGGATTAGAGTCTCCATCCCCAGTGACCTCATTTGACTTAATTACCTTCTAAAGACCCTGTCTCCAAATAAGCCACATTCTGATGCACTAGGGGTTAGGACTTCAGCATAGGATTTGGGGGCAGAAATACAATTTAGTCCAAAAGAAGGACCATCTTGAAGAAAAGGTGACATTTGAAAGGCCTATACGGACAAACCCATGAATTGTGTGTGCTAGTCGGTCATACCACCCTGAAGTTCTAGGATAAAGTTACTAGTTTACAAAGATACCATAATAACATACGAACAATTATGTTGTGGGAAAGTGCATACTGCCTACTGTGATTTTACAGAGAAATGCAAATGTTATAACCCAAGTGAGCTTCAGAACCCAACTTACATTAAATTCACATTTGATCATTTCCTATGATCATTGGTATAAAAATCAAATACAGATCAAGCAAAAAAGAAATCTAGGTTTTTTCTTTTTTTGCTAAAAAGTTCCAACAGAAGTTGATTAATGTGCTACTAAAAAATTATCATAGAATTCTTTTGCATCATAAGTACTCAGAACTCTTTTAAATACTACATACAAAGAGCTTGTATATATCAGACTTTCACAAAATCAGATTTACACCCTTTCTCAGGAACACAAGCATTCATTAGATAAACAAGGCCATGGGGTCTTTGCTTGTCATCACCAACAAAGACCCATCCATTCTTCTGGCTTTTAACCAGAACATTCATGACCCACCAGGAACTGCTTCAGTTCCAAGGATGGTTTCCCAATGAACAGCATCAGGGCCAGCCCGGTGATGAAGGTCAGCAGACAGTGTCCAGAGAAAAGACAGAACATCCTGTCAGTGCAGTGAGCAAGTGTTTCCTGAAGCTTGTTGTAGAGGATGACCAGAGTCAGATGCACCAAGTAGCAAGCATAACTGATGCTGGCCAAAAAATCCAGATGTCTCAAGAAAGCACGAAGTTCACCAGACCTCCATAGCCTCCACGGCACACAAAAAGTACTTTTTTTTTTTAAGCAAACGAAGAGCTTTATTATAAGTGATGGGAGACATCCACAAGTTGTAGATGGTTAATATGAAGTTATACACCTAGAAAAAACACACATCTGAGAACTTGGATCCCAGCATTTCAAGTCTATCCTCAACCCTAAGCCTCATCGCTGGAAATTGAGGGGGTCCAGTGGAGGACTTGGTAGACAGCTGCAGATCTGGTGGAGGGCTTGGTAGGGAGCTGTGGTCACTGGAGAGAAAGCAGAGGCATCGTCCACCACATATGCCAGAGTGGTCACAGCAAATAGGCTGACCAGGGAGCATCTCCACCCAGCAGGGCCTGCACCTTGGTTCTGAGAATGTTTTCTTGGTGCTTTTGGTGCATGACAATGCTCAGAAAGAGGCCCACAAGCAATGGCCCAAATTGGCATAGGGCTTCACATAATACTCTAAGAAATACGATAGAATCACCTCTTCGCTGGCTTCTGATGGAGCCACCACGGGAAGTGTATACACCAGTGTGAGCATAGCAGTGGCTGTGAAAGATGCCAAGAACAGCACAGCCCTGAAGAGGATGAGGAAAGGTATACTTCAGATGACAGAAAAAATATCTGACTATGATATTAGGGGCTATTCCTTTGTCTGAATTCTGATGCATCTTTCAACACGACCTTGCCCTTAACCAACCACTCGAGGTCTTAAAACAATGGTTTTGTTCTTGCTTATGCTGTACACCCAGGCTGATGGAGCATGGGAAGTTCACCAAGGACCATGGAAGACGACAACCTTGGTTTCTATAAAAATAAATAAATGCATGTCTAAAACACCAAAAGCAATGGCAACAAAAGCCAAAATTGACAAATGGGATCTAATTAAACTCAAGAGCTTCTGCATAGCAAAAGAAACTACCATCAGAGTGAACAGGCAACCTACAGAATGGGAGAAAATTTTTGCAACCTACTCATCTGACAAAGGGCTAATATCCAGAATCTACAATGAACTCAAACAAATTTACAAGAAAAAAAACAAACAAACCTATCAAAAAAGTGGGTGAAGGACATGAACAGACACTTCTCAAAAGAAGACATTTATGCAGCCAAAAAACACATGAAGAAATGCTCATCATCACTGGCCATCAGAGAAATGCAAATCAAACCACAATGAGATACCATCTCACACCAGTTAGAATGGCCATCATTAAAAAATCAGGAAACAACAGGTGCTGGAGAGGATGTGGAGAAATAGGAACACTTTTACACTGTTGATGGGACTGTAAACTAGTTCAACCATTGTGGAAGTCAGTGTGGCGATTCCTCAGGGATCTAGAACTAGAAATACCATTTGACCCAGCCATCCCATTACTGGGTATATACCCAAAGGACTATAAATCATGCTGCTATAAAGACACATGCACACGTATGTTTATAGCGGCACTATTCACAATAGCAAAGACTTGGAACCAACCCAAATGTCCAACAACGATAGACTGGATTAAGAAAATGTGGCACATATACACCATGGAATACTATGCAGCCATAAAAAAGGATGAGTTCATGTCCTTTGTAGGGACATGGATGAAACTGGAAACCATCATTCTCAGTAAACTATCGCAAGGACAAAAAACCAAACACCGCATGTTCTCACTCATAGGTGGGAATTGAACAATGAGAACTCATGGACACAGGAAAGGGAACATCACACTCCGGGGACTGTTTTGGGGTGGGGGGAGGGGGGAGGGACAGCATTAGGAGATATACCTAATGCTAAATGACGAGTTAATGGGTGCAGCAAAACAACATGGCACGTGGATACATATGTAACAAACCTGCACATTGTGCACATGTACCCTAAAACCTAAAGTATAATAATACAAAAAAATAAATAAATAAATAAATGCATTTTTAAATCATAAACTCAATGACCATGTGACTTTATTGTGATCTTTTGAGAAATTATTTATTTTCAGATAAGTTTTCAAGATAAAACACTGTATGAAAGGACATATAATGTAGAAAACTAAAAATATTTGGAGGAAGTGAAAACTAGGGTAATTCACCAGCACTTTTTGAAATTATAATATTCTTAATTATATGTATGTATAAATACATATGTAGAATTATAGCATACAAATATTTGCATTTATAGCATAGAAATACACATATATTTATAGCATGTAAATTTCTCAAAATTCTATACCAAAAATTCTTAATTTTAGTTCTATCATCTCAATTCTTATGTTACTAATTTGCTATTATCATTTTAGTTTTAAGAGAATATTGCAAAATATTATATAAACTGCATACAGAAGCATTAAGTGAAACATGATATTTCTGTACTTCTATTTTATCAGTAAAAAACATGTAGCCCCTTTTAAGATCTATTTTTTTAAAGTTTTATTTTTTTTCCAAGTCAACATCCATCTATGAGGAAACCAACTAAATATATTTTTTGCCCTTCACTCTCGATAAGAGATTTACAAATGCTGGACAAATGGGCCTAGAGGTTTTACATAACCTGTGAGTGTCTCTCTGTTTCATGTTAGTCTTTATTATTGAATTTTTTGTTAAAAGATAGATTAAAGGAATAGCTGATAATTTTCCAATGCTTTCTTTCAATAATAAAACATATATTCAATAATTCAAAGTTTACTTAATGAAATTAGAGATTATTTGCCTTAATTCTTGGACAAATGAGATTTTCAGTATTGCTGGCAGTGATGTAGTTTGGTTGAAATATCAAAATCAGCTCTATGCTGCAGGCTAATTTTCACTGCAACACTGAATACCTTTAGTTGCTTACACACTTACACTAATCTTATTTCATCTGTGTTCTGTTCTCTTTAAGAATGTGGACAGAGATATTTACATAGTCTACTAGTAAACTTGTTATAAAATTTTAACACTGGTTCTTTGTAACAACTGCTCTAAAATCATTATTAAGCTGATTTTGTATTGTTTTTGTTTTAAATATGAATAATTTCATATTGCTTGGAAAGTCAGATTTCCTTTATAAATAATATTTATGTTTACTTTGCCACACTTCTGATACTGTGTTCAAATTTACTCTGTTCACTGAACATGCAATGACTCAGCATTTTTATTATTTCATATTATATTATATAAGAAAAATCAAAGAGAGAAGGATGTACCTGTTTTCAGTACCAAGAATGATTGCTTCATTAACTCATAAATCTTTTGCTTTTTTTCTCTCATTTGTATTACTTCTCTGCCACTTAATTTCATAGGAAATTTGAAAATTTCAGCAATAGAATCTTTTAAAAAACACGATTTTATTTAAACAAGATAAACATCTGATAACCATATTTATTTAACAAAAGATGATGAATATATGTAAATTACATGGGATGTATATACAATCATAGTTTTCATTAGTATTTCTTTCCCATTATTATTCTTTTGTAATAATTTTAGAGTTTATTCTTTACAGCTACGACCTCATAACTATATGGGTTTCAGTATCTCCTGACTATCAATGTAGGACAAATTATTCATGTTTCAGTACTTCAATAATGAGATGTCAGCTCATAATCCTCCCTATTGAAGGGATTGTTAGAAATGATTGAATCCCTAGTGATAATGACCTCAATGCCATTTAAAGCTTGCCCTCATAAGAAAGTACATGCTCTCTCAGAAACCCCTCATATTCCTCTTAGCATCTAACATTTTTTTGCATAATGCCATACATGTGCATCATATATATGCATAATCCAAACTGAAAACCAATTCAGCAATAATCATATACACATAGAGTAGTAAGTACCACTTATTTTGAAAGCTTTTTATGGAAATATGTGGATATCATCTTAATTTATTTCTTCAGAAAATCCAGAATAAAATGTTGAGGCTGCTAATTTTCCATTGCTCTATGGTAGATGCGTTTGTCTGCTAGGATTTTTTTGTTTGGTTAGTTTTTTAAACATCATGACTTTGATGATGTTTACAACATAAAAAGTTTTTACCTAATGATTTTATATCCATGAAAGTTTCCTTTGTGATTGCTATAAATTTGCAAAGAAAAGAGGTATGTATCAGAGTTCCACCAGAAAAACTGAGTGATATATATGTATCAGTGATATATATGTATCAAAAGATTTATCATAAGGATGTGGCTTACAAAATTGTGAGGCACGGCTAAGCAAATCTGAAATTTATAGGGCAGGCCATCAGAAAGGGCAACCTGGAACTCTGAGGCAAGAGCTGAAGCTGCAGTCCTCTGGGAGAATAGTTCTCCTCTTAATAAAGCTTTATAACTTAATCAGGCCACTCAGATCATTGAGGATAAGCTCCTTTACTTTATAAAAGTCACCTAATTGTGAACTTTAATCACATCTACAAAATACCTTCACAGCTGTGCCTACCTTAGTGTTTGATTGAATAACAGGGGGACTATACAGTAACAAGTTGACAAGTAAAAGTGACCTTTACAGGTTATTTCCTGTTTTTATAAAGTTAGCATTCCCTTAACACTTGAATGATGAAAATATAAATGCATAAATCAACTGTCAATGAACTCAACACTGGGCGTACCATGAAATCAGTTTACTTTATATATTCATGGTTTCTATTATGACAGGCATATTTTAGTAGTACTTATAAGTTTTAAGATCTTGAGGCTGATAGATGCTTAAAAATTTAACCTGTCATATTTTGACCAAGATATAGATATTATTATATGATTGCACTTATGGCCATATAATAAAAAATTCAAATCCATTTATATCATGAATAATATTCCAAATTTAGCTCATTCTTTCTATATTAAGCATATATATAAAATAAATATATAGATGGAAAACGACAAAGATGTGTTAGTGCTTATAAAAATAATTTCATAGCCTAAATAGATATGATACCTATATAAATACACAGTATTAATCTTTGACTTAAAAACTTCTTAATACATGTAGTTAGCGGACAATGACTAAACATAGGACTTATGGCTTAGAAACAAAGCACAAATAGTAGAAAAATGAATACAGATACCTTATGCTTCAACTTTCTGTTTCTTTTTTCTGGCATTTTTTTTGTTTGTTTTACCAGTCTCCCTAATATTTCTCTAAATCCCTATATTCCTTCTCTTTATATCCTGCATTAATTTTCTATTGCTATATAACAAATTAGTACAAATTTAAACAACATAGATTTATTATCTCAACAATTCTGTGGATCTGGAATCTGGGTACATGTTAACTGAGTCTTCTGCTCAGGTTCTCACTAGGCTGATATCAAGATGTCAGCGACAGCTGTCATCTCATCTGAGGTTCAGAGTCCTCTCCCAAACTCAATGGTTATCAGAATTCAGTTTTGCGCCTCTGTAGAAAAGAAGTACCATTTTCTTGCTGGGTGTTGGCCAGGGACTGCTCTCAGCACCTAGAGGGCACCCTTAGCTTCTTGCCACATGGCCTCCTCCAGAGGCAGGTCACAACATACTTTTTGTTTGTTGGAGGGTAGGAGGAGTATCTCTTTTACTTGGAATTTGTCTCCTGCCTTGAGTCCCTTTTAAAGACTCACCATCAGATTAGGTCAGTTCTTCTCAGGATAATCTCTCTTTTGATTAATAATACAAAACCAACTGACTAGAGACCTCTATTACATCTTTAAAATACCTTTTTCCATGTAATGTAATCTAATAATAGGACTGATATTCTATTATATTCACAGATCCTGCTTACACTTGACAAAGGATTATGCAAGGGGATGAATCATCTTAGAAATCAATCTGCCACATACTCAAAAATAAAATTTCCCAATAACATGTTAAAATAATAATACACTGACCTAGTAATATAGACAGATTTACTTTTCAACTAACTTATTCTAGGTCTTTTTGTTTATGACAGGCTCAAATAGAAATCAGAAATGCCCAACATTTCAAAACTGTGAGTAATTGTTAAGAATCCCCTTTCACTCCCCATTTCTTCAACTCAGAGTTAATATACGGACTTCACAGAGCACTGAAAAAAAACATTCACCAGGCAAAGCCAGTTTCATTAGAGAAGTATTGGCTCTCTTCACTAAAAAACATCATATATATAAATATATATATATATGTATACATATACGTATATGTACATACATATATATTACATGTACATATGTATCGTGTTTGTGCATTTAAACACATAGATTTAATTAAGAAATAAAACATACTGTTACAAAGAGTAGTTTTCCAATGAAAATTGATTAGACAAGAGGATATGATTATCAAGTAGATTTTTAAATTTGAAAATCATCTGTCATTTTTGAATAATGTTTGTAGAAAATTATGGACAGTATAATTTACTACTTCACTAAAAATGTAAACTTTAAAATAAACCTCTTCAAGGACTACAAACCACTACTCAAGGAAATAAGACAAGACAAAAACAGATGGAAAATCATTTCATGCTCATGGATAGGAAGAATGAATATCATGAAAATGGCCATACTGCCCTAAGTAATTTATAGATTCAATGCTATCCACATCAAGACTACTTTAAATTTCATATGGAACCAAAAAAAAAAAAAAAGCCTGCATAGCCAAGACAATCCTAAGCAAAAAGAACAAAGCTGGAGGCATCACACTACGTGACTTCAAACTATACTACAAGGCTACAGTAACCAAAACAGCATGTTACTGATACGAAAACAGATATATAGACCAATGGAACAGAACAGAGGCCTCAGAAATAATGCCAACATCTACAACCATCTGATCTTTGACAAACCTGACAGAAACAAGCAATGGGGAAAGGGTTCCCTATTTAATAAATGGTGTTGGGAAAACTGGCTAGCCACATGTAGAAAACTGAAACTGGACCCTTTCCTTACACCTTATACAAAAATTAACTCAAGATGGATTAAAGACTTAAATGTAAGACCTAAAACCATAAAAACCCTAGAAGAAAACCTAGGCAATACCATTCAGGACATAGGCGTGGGCAAAGACTTCATGACTAAAACACCAAGAACAATGGCAACAAAAGCCAAGATTGACAAATGGGATCTAATTAAACTAAAGAGTTTAAGCACAGCAAAAGAAACTATCATCAGAGTGAACAGGCAGCCTACAGAATGGGAGAAAATTTTTGCAATCTATCCATCTGACAAAGGGCTAATATCCAGAATCTATAAAGAACTTAAACAAATTTATGAGAAAAAAACAAACAACCCCATCAAAAAGTGGGTGAAGGGTGTGAACAGACACTTCTCAAAAGAAGACATTTACTCAGCCAACACACATGAAAAAAAGCTCATCATCACTGGCCATCAGAGAAATGCAAATCAAAATCACAATGAGATACCATCTCATGCCAGTTAGAATGGTGATCATTAAAAAGTCAGGAAACAACAGATGCTGGAGAGGATGTGGAGAGATAGGAACATTTTACACTGTTGGTGGAAGTGTAAATTAGTTCAATCATTGTGGGAGACAGTGTGGCAATTCCTCAAGGATCTAAAACTAGAAATACCATTTGACCCAGCCATCCCATTACTGGGTAAATACCCAAAGGATTATAAATTATTCTACTATAAAGATACATGCACACGTATGTTTATTGCAGCACTAGCACTATTAACAGTAGTAAACACCTGGAACCAACCCAAATGCCCATCAAAGATAGACTGGATAAAGGAAATGTGGCACATATACACCATGGAACACTATGCAGCCCTAAAAAATGATGAGTTCATGTCCTTTGCAGGGACATAGATGAAGCTGGAAACCATCACTCTCAGCAAACTAACACACGAACAGAAAACCAAACACTGCGTGTTCTCACTCCCAATGAGAACACATGGACACAGGGAGGGGAACATCACACATGGGGGCCTGTCAGGGGATTGGGGGCTAGGGGAGGGAGGGATAGCATTAGGAGAAATACCTAATGTAGCTGATGGGTTGATGGGTGCAGCAAACCACCATTGCACGTGTATACCTATGTAACAAAACGGCACGTTCTGCGCATGTACCCCAGAACTTAAAGAATAATTTTTAAAAATTTAAAAAGAAATAGCTAAAAAAAGGAAAAATATTAAAAAATAAAATAAAATAAATCATAAGTACATCTTTATAGATTTAAAACCCTTTGAGGAGAGGTTATACCTCATTTATGAACTGTCCTATTTTTTGTTGCCATTCAATAATTATGTTTCATTACAATTTTTAATGTACTTATGTTTTCCTTTATGATTCTTAGATGCAGAATGTTGCCATAGAGTAAATATGTTTTAGTCTTGCGTTACTTTGAAAGGTAATGGATGAATCAAGATGCACTTCATGTATATTCATTTCTTCTGGTTCAATCAATTGGTATAGCACATTGTGCACTATTAACTACTTATGTATTCAATATTGCACCTTGTCAAAAAAAGCTATCTTCCAAAGCATTTATACTAACGCAAAGTAGTAATCTGCCCTAGCAAAAACATGCAACATACATTATGAAATATTTTGAAAGGAAATTAGAATCTGTCATTATTGGATCTATAAACTCACACTTTAATGAGGAAAGGGATTTGAATTTTTATAGAATAGTGGAACACTAACAGCAAATATGATTATAAATGCTTTTTGTCAAGTTGTATAACATTAAGATCATATTTGAGTAATTCGCTGTAAAAATAGGTGGAAAATTAAAATTTGATACAAAATTATAGAGTTTTTTTTTTTAATATAATTACCCAGCAGTACTAGAAAGCCAACCAGTTGGTTATAATGAAATCATTTACATTTTAAAATATTTGGCTTCATGAAAAATTATCAGTTATAATTATGATTACATTTAAGATGAAAAGTAAAAGATATAAAGGTAGTAATATAATGTCTTACTCTCAAGGCAAAATAAATATTACCACTCATAAGTAAGTATTAATGAAATAGAATATTGGCAACACAATAATTCAGGGTCTTAAAAAATATAAAGGTTTTCTTTAATAAATCATATTAATGGGTTGTCATTAATCGCTAGCCTGGGTTAAAGACTAGAGTTGAATATTACATCATAAAAAGTGAGCTTTGCAAAATAATATGACATTGAAACACTATATGAGTCTGAAAAGTAAACCTTTGGGAAATGAATTAATGGTAGCAATTATACAATATATAATAGGATAAAAGTTCAACCATATAAATATTGATGGCAGTTATTTAGGAATTAAATGCATGGTTAAAATTATAAGTGCCATATGAGGATTACATATATCAGAAGAAATATTGTTTGGAAATGTAATGAGAGACAATTCCACAAGTTGGTGCAATATCATAAATGCATAATTACATATAAGTTTTGATTTGAGAGCCTAAGAGTAGGTTATGCAGTTCATTGAAATAAAAAATGATACTCTTCTCTATGGGGAATTTATAGCTAATCTGAAAAAGTACAAAATTTTAAAACAGAAACCTCTAGAAGTACAGCTTCTAGAACTAAGGTTTAATTTAAAAACATAAATATCATGTTTTAAAAAATGATACCTTATGCTTAGCATATTATTATTATTTATTATTTTCCAGGTTGTTCAAGGTAACAAAACTTAAGTTTCATCTACTATTGTTATTTTCTTTAAAGTAAAAGCAGTTCTAATTTTTTCATGACTCTAATCATTATAAGTCTAGTACATCTCATTGAATCATTATTTTTTAATAATAATCTTTGTATAATATAATAATTCATAATTTTAAAAACAGAATAAAATATTTTAGGGCAGTGTAAGTTTATAAAATTTTAGAAAAATAATATTTTAAATGGCAAAAAATATTCTAATATTTTGTTTTGAATTTAATACCATATTAATCAATTTTCTTTCAAAAGTAATTAAATGTTTATAAATGTGTTTATTCAATGTCTTAGCAAAAGATAGTATAAATCAAAAACAGGAAAAATATTTAAAATACATAGTAATTCTTAACAGTCATTGCGGAGAATATACTTTCCATGATGCAATATAAATTAACAGGAAAAACAGAAAATATTTAAGAGATCTGTTCAGGCTGAGTGTTTCTTCCTAAGATGCATGAATGTTGTTTTTTTCCAATTATTATAACTTGTGAACTCTATATTAAAGACTAACTCTATATTAAAAGACAACTAAACATCAGGGAAAACAAAAAGAGCAGAGACATTTATGCTAATAAAATGCTATTGGAGAAAATGCATTTGACATTTTAAAATGGGCTAAAAGCAAAGTTTCTCTGTAATCCTCACTGACTTTAGGCTTATTTGAGCTTAACAGAGGCTTGACATACGTAAGCAAAAAATAAAAATAATAAAAAGGAATTAATGCTGGGTTCACATATTCTGTAAAAAGAAAAGGAGAATAAAACAAAAAACAAAGTCTTAGATATTGTTATGTGTAATGCACCAGTGATTATTTCTTTAATTGGATAAATAACTTTAAGCTGAATTCACTACAAGATGCTTTTTGAGAGTGTCAATTTTCAGTTTGTTTTCAAGTCTTAATTAGATTCATACTTTTTTATCATATTTTTGTTTGAACTACTGAGATATTTCTGGGTTCTAATGTGCTACTTAACAGAGTGCAATTAAATCTATTGTTTATCTTTTGTTTCACTTGCAGCTAATGTTTTTACTCTAGGTGATACCATGCCAGTATGTGATCGCCAGAGATTTTCATTTTGCAGTTATTAAAGAATCAAACAATTTTGGAAATTTACTTCCATACACATGATTAGTTTTATTCTGTTTTAAATTTTTGCCATGTAAGAAGGGATTTTATTTTCTTTCCACTCAGTAGCTGAAAACATTAGATGAAGAAAGGAGTAAGAAACTATTTGATTTGGTTGGGAGGAGAGAAAGATGTGTGGGATACTGATGTGATGAAGAGGAGGAAGATGATGGTTATAATAGCTAAACTTTATTGAAATCTGTCTGTATGCCAGGCACTGTGCTAAGTAAGTTATATAAAATAACATCATTTAACTCTCATAAACCTATGATGTATGCACAATTATAATTCCCAATTGTCAGATGTACACTAAAGTTCAGAGAGACATATAAGTTAGCCAAGTTCATTTGTTATTAATAAATAGCAGAATCAAGAATCACAATCAATACAACACTCCCACAAGTAATTGTGTAATTACAATGTCTGATTGTACAGTAAAGAAGATGAACCCTAAGTTTAGGGAAGAACTCCTGACAAAGGGCAATTAGTGTGCTATCTAAGGAACAACCAGCAATGCCCAGTCCCTAGGCTGTCTAAGCACCCTTTTAGTGTCTATCAGACAATTAGGAACACCAAAAATATGGAGAAAATATTTTGAGATGCTGTATTTCAAATACCAAAGAGGAAAGAACTAAGTAAACAGAGTATGCATTGTGAAAGGAAATTGGCAGCAGTACGTTAGAAAATAGGAAAAATGCTCATCATCACTGGCCATCAGAGAAATGCAAATCAAAACCACAATGAGATACCATCTCACACCAGTTAGAATGGCCATCATTAAAAAGTCAGGAAACAACAGGTGCTGGAGAGGATGTGGAGAAATAGGAACACTTTTACACTGTTGATGGGACTTTAAACTAGTTCAACCATTGTGGAAGTCAGTGTGGCGATTCCTCAGGGATCTAGAACTAGAAATACCATTTGACCCAGCCATCCCATTACTGGGTATATACCCAAAGGACTATAAATCATGCTGCTATAAAGACACATGCACACGTATGGTTATTGCGGCACTATTCACAATAGCAAAGACTTGGAACCAACCCAAATGTCCAACAGCGATAGACTGGATTAAGAAAATGTGGCACATATACACCATGGAATACTATGCAGCCATAAAAAATGATGAATTCATGTCCTTTGTAGGGACATGGATGAAACTGGAAACCATCATTCTCAGTAAACTATCGCAAAGACAAATAACCAAACACCGCATGTTCTCACTCATAGGTGGGAATTGAACAATGAGAACTCATGGACACAGGAAGGGGAACATCACACTCCGGGGACTGTTGTGGGGTGGGGGGAGGGGAGAGACAGCATTAGGAGATATACCTAATGTTAAATGACGAGTTAATGGGTGCAGCACACCAACATGGCACATGGATAGATATGTAACAAACCTGCACATTGTGCACATGTACCCTAAAACTTAAAGTATAATAATAATAAAAAAAAAGAAAATAGTCTATGTTAGAATCAAGAGCCTGGAATGAGATGGTGTATATTGTAGTTGGGGCATTTTT
This sequence comes from Symphalangus syndactylus, assembly GCF_028878055.3. NCBI lineage: Eukaryota > Metazoa > Chordata > Mammalia > Primates > Hylobatidae > Symphalangus > Symphalangus syndactylus. The sequence goes on along the minus strand of NC_072426.2, from coordinate 151,621,381 downwards.
TTTTTAAATAAAGGCCGATATGACTAGAACATAAAAACCATAGGGAATAGTGTAAAATAAAAAAAAAAGAGAGAGAGAGAGAGAGAGATTGGAATCGCAGAAACCAGACTGGGCAGAGCCTTCTACTACCTGTGAACAGTTTAATTTTTTCTCTGTGTTCTAGGAAAAAGGTAAATCCACCAAAGCGTTTTAAGACGGTGGGGAATGATATAATCACAGATGTGTTTTGAGAAAGACCTCCTGGTTGCAATAAATGTGGGAATACAGGTAAATTGGTTGAGTGTTCAAGTAAGAGGGAATAAAAGCTTAGATGAGAGTGAAGACATAGAAACAGTGAGAAGTTCCCATAAAACTGACCGATGTAGCAGATGCCTTCAGTGCCCTGCTCGAATCCATTCATCCTACACTGCAGGAGACCTGTACTAAGTTCCAAACGTGCTGAGGGCACCCTATATACCTACGCTTCAGAATGTTCTCTCACCGTTGGAGTATGCTCTGCCCCTTTGCAGAGTAGGTGAGAAGAGCTAGAGTTAATGTCCCAGAAGCAATCCTCACCCAATGACAGATGAAAGGAGGCTGGTGGATAAACACGCAGTCTTCCTCCTTCACGGAGAAGTAACAATTTGGAGATGTATATTATGTAGTCTTGGAGAAGTTCCTCAGAGGAATTCAGTGCCAATTGCTTGCAGCAGTAACTTCCCTGATAATACATCTACTTTTTGGCTTTTCTCCCTTCTATGGCTTCCTCCCTTCCTCCCTTCATCATCACTTCCTGGGATATTTTCCCAAATAAAATAAATTTGCATCCATTTCCTTCATTTAGGGATACCCGCCCTAGGAAACAAAGCAAAGACAATAGGACCTGGTGATTTACTGAATTTGGAAGAGTGGATGATGATACCAGTTTACTGCCCTTTAGAACAGGAAGAATGTTGAAGCCATGTTCTAAATAAAGATCATCACAAAAGGACAATGTTTTTAGAGAAAGCTCATAAGATTTGTGTCTTAATATTTTGTAATTGATTTCCTGTTAAGACATTCAATAAAAACATCAAGGAGACAAATTTGTTTGCACAAATATAAGCCAGAGTTCTATGAATTTAGCAATCATTGGTATATATGTGATGATAACTTTATGGATGAAATTGCATAGGCAGAGAGGATACAGTAAGATGAGAATCTTGTATGGAGGCATAAGAAAATCCATATTCAATGGCCAACTGGAAGAGAATGAACTTGCAGAGAATATAGAAGCAGATTAAGTCACACCTAAGGAAATGAATAAGGAGTGGGTGATGTCATAGAAACAAGAAAATAATGTTTTCTCCTATATTGTGAATCTTCCTATAAATATAAGGTGAGTTTTCAGGGACTGTGCCTTGGGACAAGTCACTGATTTTAGTTTTTTCTTTGTTAGAATCAGCTGATTTCTCACAAATTTAGGACATGATAGTCTAATATTGAACTCTGTCATCTAAAACAAGGACATCATGGCCACTTTCCCGCATTGTATTCCTCCTAATGCGTAGTACAGTGCTTTTAAACTCCATCTATAAAAAGGCAGGATTCTTTAAAAATACAGTCTCCTTGTATTTCTATAAAAGAAATAATGACAGAGCAATCACCGGCAGGAATACTTGAGTTCTTTCTGCTGAAGAATTGCAGAGAAACTACACAACTACAAACTTTTATTTTATCATTAATTGCATTTCCATTTATTTCTCCAAGGGAAGCTCATTAGGGGAAGGGTTAATGACACTGACCCCAAACACCTGCAGTTATGTTCCTTTAATCCATTTACTTGACCAGGAAAGAGTGTGACTAATAAAGATATACATACATGACTTATTCACTTCTTGGTCCCTCAGTGCTATTTTGGGTTCACAAAATGTTCTATTATTAGTATCAGCTAAGTATTAGGGAATTTTATTCCAAGTCAGTGGTGACATCTGGGATACTGTTCTGTCATATATGAATACTCAGAACTCAGACAACGATCTCATGATTGGGGTCATCCAGGATATTGCATCAGATAACTTCAAAAAAAAAGCACACTTTTTATAAGCCCTCTGGTATATGATGTAATGGAGCCGCATGAAAAGTGGAGCATAAACCTTCCTTTGATCTGATACTACTTGGGAAATACTGCTCATTATGCACTCTCTTATCAATTGCCCTCCTCAGAGAATTTATTAACCCCAAATTTGAAATATAATTCATTCTTAGCACTTTGCTAGCTGACATATAACTTCAATCCTATCAATATTTTTAAAATGGAACCAAGTGACTTGCAAAATCATAATATCTCATGGGGAACTTTATTTTACATCTAGTTCTCAGTGTATAAATGCTCTCAGGTCTATTATCTTCAGAGTCTTCTAATGAATGTCCATTCAGATTTTTAATGCATATTTTTGGAAACGTTCCTTCTATTGAAAATGCTTTGATTACTCCTTTCTGTCTGTCCAAATCATACCTGACAGTCAAGGACAGGCTAAGTTTCCAGGATTCCATAGCTCCTTCTCCAGCTAGTGGAGTCAACAGTTTAACAATGGTCAAGAGTTGACCTGACTGCTATATAATATATATATATCTTATTTTGCTGATTCTTGTACGTTCTTTAAATCTTCAACAAAACTACAAATTCATTGCATTGAGAACAGATGTTTCCTGTCACAATAAAGATAGTTGGCTATGGGTTTATCATCATCAGGAAAGATATCAGTTTAATCTCCACTGTTCATTATATTGAAATTTAAGCCCAATTATTTAAATTCTATATGTTTAAATTTCCTCATCTGTAAGATGGAGAAGGTAATAGTATTTATCCCCAAAGACGTTTGTGAGAAAGAAACTAGCCAGTTTATATTTTAAAAAGTTTATACATATTATTTTCTCAATAAATAAAATTGGTAACTATGAGATACAGACAAGTACAATACACTTATCCTCTTTCTAATTGTAAAAATAAAAATCATATTATTCAATATAAATTTTAATTTTAGAAGAGACACACTTTAATACTCTTTTTGTAATATTTCCATATAAGTACATGATTATGAGATTTCATGTTCAGAATTCTAACACCCTTATTCATATTTATATTACTAAACCTAGACATGAACCCATGGCTTTGTGATTAAAAAAAGGACATTCAGTAAATATGCCCACAGTTGTGAAAATATGTATGTCTTCATAATAAAAGACTAAAAATACTACCTATTACAATGAATACCAAAAATTTGATAAATGTAGAAGACAATCCAATTCAAATATATAAATGAGTGATAGAATATTTCAACATGGATATACTATATATATATATTCACACACATATGCACACATATATATACACACACGCTGTGTGTGTGTATATATATATTAAGTTCTGGGATACATGTGCAGGTTTGTTACCTAGGTAAACGTGTGCCATGGTGGTTTGCTGCACCTATCAACCCAAAACCAAGGTATTAAGCCCAGCATGCGTTAGCTATATATCCTGATGCTCTCCTTCCCCCGGTCACCCAACCCCAACACACTCCAGTGTGTGTTGTTCCCCTCCCTGTGACCATGGGTTCTCATTGTTCAGTTCCCACTTATAAGTGAGAGCATACACTGTTTGGTTTTCTGTTCTTGCATTAGTTTGCTGAGGCTAATGGCTTCCACCTCCATCCATGTCCCTCCAAAGGACATGATCTCATTCCTTTTTATGGCTGCATAGTATTTCGTGGTGTATGTGTACCACATTTTCTTTATCCAGTCTATCATAATTCTAAGTTACTTTGAAAGCTTCAGGAACATGACAAATGCTACTACTGATCAAAGGAATAAAGCTTGATTAACAAAGAAAAAAGTATTTATAAAATAAAACATCATCATTCTCATATATTATCTGGAATTATTTTCACAGATGCTCAAAGATATATTTTTGCAAATTATTGAAGTAAATATATTAAACAATATTCACATGTTAAATTAGAAAAACACCTAACTGCATTTTAATTTTATAGTGTTTGAGGAGTTGGATAAATACTTCTGATTAATGTTGAACCAATTTATAGTTAAATTAGCTTGCCCTTTAGATGTCTCCTAAGATTTACATGTTTGCTTGATTTAAAGCAAATATTATACAATGAGGTCAGAGCATTCTTTCTGCAATACAATTTTGCAGCATAGAATTTAGTATAAATAAAGTGTTTACTTTTGCCTAACATATGCTTTGACTTAGGTATCACAAAATAAATCATAGTGGACAACTACGGTAGCAGAACAGACACAATTATTTTCTTCTTATTTTTTGTTTCGTTTTTGTTTTTGCATATTTGTTCAGCTTGCTTTACATTTTTGTCTAAATGTAAACACTAAGTGAAAGAGAGTATATTGGCATGTGAGAGAGATGACAGTATGGCTCAGCTGCCCGTGTGAGTTTGAATTGCATAGTGGCCAGTAACCAGACAGATTTGGATTACTCATTTTTCTTGATACGTAATTTTGTTAGCCAAGCTTAAACACCTCCTCATACACGGTAGAGTTATGGCTGTATGCTAAATTTTCTGATGCTAGGACTAATGTTCTTTTTGCAAACATAACAATGACAACTAATATTCTTAAATAGGCCCATAATAGGAAATAAATAGTGAGTTATTTATTAAGAGGGAAAGATTATCTGACATTGGGCCCAACTTCATGATACTACCAAAATTCTTATCACGTTTCTTCTGATATATGGGTATGAATAATAATACTGGATGGTGGTGATGGTTGTAGAACAATGTAAATGTACTTACTGCCAGGGAAATATACATTTAAAAATGGTTATGGTGGCACATTTTATGTTATGTGTATTTTATTACACAAAAAATTATTTTTTTTCTAAAAAAAAACGGGATACATGTGCAGAGTGTGCAGGTTTGTTACATAGGTATACGTGTGCCATGGTGGTTTGCTGCACCTATTAACCTGTCCTCTAAGTTCCCTCCCCTTACACCCACCCCCTAACAGGCCCTGGTGTGTATTGTTCCCCTCCCTGGGTCCATGTGTTCTCAATGTTCAACTCCCACTTACAAGTGAAAACATGTAGTGTTTGGTTTTCTGTTCCTGTGTAGTTTGCTGAGAATTATGGCTTCCAGCTTCAGCTGTGTCCCTGCAAAGGACATGATCTCATTCCTTTTTATGACTGTATAGTATTCAATGGTGCATATGTAAAACATTTTCTTTTTCCGGTCTATCATTGATGGGCATTTGGGTTAGTTCCAAGTCTTGGCTATTGTAAATAATGCTACAATAAACATTCTTGTGCATGTGTCTTTATAGTAGAATGATTTGTAGTCCTTTAGGTATATATTCAGTAATGAGACTGCTGGGTCAAATAGTATTTCTGGTTCTAGATCCTTGAGGAATCACCATACTGTCTTCCACAATGGTTGAACTAATTTACACTCCCACCAACAGTGTAAAAGTATTCCTATTTCTCCACATCCTCTCCAGCATCTATTGTGTCCTGACTTTTTAATAATCTCCATTCTGACTGGCATGAGATAGTATCTCATTGTGGTTTTGATTTGCATTTCTCTGATGATCAGTGATGTTGTGCTTCTTTTCATATGTTTATTGGCCATGTACATGTTTTATTTTGAGAATTGTCTGTTCATATCCTTGCCTGCTTTTTTGATGGTTTTTTTTTCCTGGAAATATGTTCAAGTTCTTGTAAATTCTGGATATTAATCCTTTGTCAGACAGGTATATTGCAAAACTTTTCTCCCATTCTATAGGTTTCCTATTCACTCTGATGATAGCTTATTTTGCCGTACAGAAGCTCTTTAGTTTTTGGTTTAATCAGATCCCATTTTTCAATTTTGGCTTTTGTTGCCATTGCTTTTGGCGCTTTTGTCATGAAGTCTTTGTCCATGCCTATGTCCTGAATGGTGTTGCCTAGGTTTTCTTCTAGGTCTTTTATGGTTTTGGGTTTTACATTTAAGAAATTTAAAGTCATTTTTTCTAATTCTGTGAGGAGTGTCAAGGGTAATTTGATGCAAATAGCATTGAATCTATAAATTACTTTGGGCAGTATGGCCATTTTCACGATATTGAGTCTTCCTATCCATGAGCATGGAATGTTTTACCATTTGCTGGTGTCCTCTCTTATTTGCTTGAGCAGTGGTTTGTAGTTTTCCTTGAAGAGGTCCTTCACATCCCTTGTTATCTGTATTCCCAAGTATTTTATTCTCTTTTAGTGATCGTGAATGGGAGTTCATTCATGATTTGGTTCTCTGCTTGCCTATTGTTGATGTAAAGGAATGCTTGTAATTTTTGGACTTTGATTTTGTATCCTGAGACTTTGCTGAAGTTGCTTATCAGTTCAAGAAGCTTTTGGGCTGAGATGATGGGGTTTTCTACATATAAAATTATGTAGTCTGCAAACAGAGACAATTTGACCTCCTCTCTTCCTATTTGAATACCCTTTACTTCTTTCTCTTTGCCCTGTCTGGAAATTCCAATACTATGTTGAATAGGAGTGGTGAGAGAGGGCATCCTTGTCTTGTACCAGTTTTCAAAGGGAATGCTTCCAGCTTTTGCCCATTCACTATGATATTGGCTGTGGGTTTGTCATAAGTAGCTCTCATTATTTTGAAAAATGTTCCCTCAATACCTAGTTTATTGAGAGTTTTTAACATAAAGGAATATTGAAAATTATCAAAGGCCTTTACTGCATCTATTGAGATAATATGTGCTTTTTGTCTTTGGTTCTGTTTATGTGATGGATTATTTATTTATATTTATTGATTTGCATATGTTGAACCAACCTTGCATCCCAGGGATTCAGCTAATTTGATCATGGTGAATAAGTTTTTTGATGTGCTGCTGGATTCGATTTGCCATTATTTTATTGAGGATTTTCCCAGCCATGAGGAATATTGACCTGAAGTTTTCTTTTTTTGTAGTGTCTCTTCCTGGTTTTTGAGTCAGGATGATGCTGGCTTCAAAAAATGAGTTAGGGAGGAGGAGTTCCTCCTTTTCAATTATTTGGAATAGTTTCAGAAGGAATGGTACCAGCTCCTCTTTGCATTTCTGGTAGAATTCAGCTGTGAATCCGTCTGGTCCTGGTTTTTTTTTGTTTGTTTGTTTGGTAGACTATTAATTACTCCCTCAATTTCAGAGCTTGTTATTGGTCTGTTCAGGGATTCAACTTCTTCCTGGTTTAGTCTTGGGAGGGTGTGTGTGTGCAGGAATTTACCCGTTTCTTCTAGATTTTCTAGTTTATTTGTATAGAGGTGTTTATAGTATCCTCTGATGTTAGTTTGTATTTCTGTGGGGTCAGAGGTGATATCCCCTTTATCATTTTTTATTGTGTCTATTTGATTCTTATCTCTCTTCATATTAGTCTAGCTAGTGCTCTATCTATTTGGTTAATCCTGTATGTTTGGGAGGGTTTTTCGCATCTCTATCTCTTTCAGTTCATTTCTGATCTTAGTTATTTCTTGTCTTTTGCTACCTTTTAGATTAGTTGTTCTTGCATCTCTAGTTCTTTTAATTGTGATGTTAGGGTTTCGATTTGAGATCTTTCTAGCTTTCTGATGTGAGCATTTAGTGCTATAAATTTCCCTCTTAACACTGTTTTAGCTGTGTCCCAGAGAGTCTAGTACATTGTGTTTTTGTTCTCATTGGTTTCAAAGGACTTCTTGATTTCTGCCTTAATTTCATTATTTTCCCAGGAGTCATTCAGGAGTAGTGTGTTCAATTTCCATGAAATTGTGTGATTTTGAGTGAGTTTCTTAATCCTCAGTTCTAATTTGATTGCTCTGTGGTCTGAGAGACTATTTGTTATGATTTCAATTCTTTTGCATTTGCTGAGGAGTGTTTTACTTCCAATTATGTGGTCAATTTTAGAATAAGTGCCATGTGCCACTGAGAAGAATGTATATTACGTTGATCTGGGGTACAGAGTTCTGTGGATGCCTACGAGGTCCACTTGATCCACAGCTGAGTTCAAGTCCTGAATATCCTTGTTAATCTTCTGCCTCATTGATCTGTCTAATACTGACAGTGGGGTGTCAAAGTCTCCCACTATTATTGTGTGGGAGTCCAAGTCTATTTTTAGGTCTCTAAGAACTTGTTTTATGAAGCTGGTTTCTACTGTTTTGTGTGCATATATATTTAGAATAGTTAGCTCTTCTTGTTGAATTGTTCCCTTTACCATTGTGTAATGCTCTTCTTTGATCTTTGTTGGTTTGTTGTTGTTGTTGTTTTTTCTGAGACGGAGTCTTGCTCTGTCGCCCAGGCTACAGTACAGCAGCGTCATCTCAGCTCACTGCAACCTCTGCTACCGGGCTCAAGTGATTCTCCTGCCTCAGCCTCCCGAGTAGCTGGGATTACAGGTGTGTGCTACCTTGCCCGGCTAACTTTTTTTGTATTTTTAGTAGAGACAGGGTTTCACCATGTTGGCCAGACTGGTCTCAAACTCCTGACCTTGTGATCCACCCACTTCGGCTTCCAAAAGTACTGGGATTACAGGTGTGAGCCACTGCACCCAGCCGTTTGTTGGTTTAAAGCCTGTTTTGTCAGAGACTAGGATTGCAACCTCTGCTTTTTTTTTTTTTTTTCCTTTTGCTTTCCATTTGCTTGGTAAATTTTCCTCTGTCCCTTTATTTTATGTCTGTGTGTGTCTTTTGCCCATAAGATGGGTCTCCTAAATACAGCACGCCAATGAGTCTCAACTCCTTATCCAATTTGCCAGTGTGTGTCTTTTAATTGGGGCACTTAGCTCATTTACATTTAAAGGTAGTATTGTTATGTGTGAATTTGATCCTGTCCTCATGATGCTATTTGGTTATTTTGCAAACTAGTTGATGCAGTTTCTCTGTAGTGTCATTGGTCTTTATATTTTGGTGTGTTTTTGCAGTGGCTGCTACTGGCTTTTCCTTTCCATATTTAGTGCTTCTTTCAGGAGCTCTGCAGGGCAGGCCTGGTGGTAATGAAATCCTTCAACATTTGCTTGTCTGGAAAGGATTTTATTTCTCCTTTGCTTATGAAGCTTAGTTTGGCTGGATATGAAATTCTGGGTTGGAAATTCTTTTCTTTAAGAATGTTGTATATTGGTCCCCAATCTCTTCTGGCTTATAAAGTTTCTGCTTAGAGGTCCACTATAAGTCTGATGGGCTTTCCTTTGAAGGTCTTTCTCTCTGGCTGCCTTTAACAGTTTTTCCTTCATTTTGACCTTGGAGAATTTGATGATTATGTATCTTGGGGTTGATCTTGTGGAGTATCTTAATGGTGTTTTCTGTATTCCCTGAATTTGCACATTGGCCTGTCTTGCTAGGTTGGGAAGTTCTCCTGGATAATATCCTGAAGTGTGTTTTCCAGCTTGTTTCCATCCTCTCTGTCTCCCTCAGGTACTCCAATCAATGGTAGATTTGAACTTTTTATGAAGTCCCATATTTCTTGGAGGCTTTGTCCATTCCTTTTCGTTCTTTTTTCTCTATTCTTGTCTGCATGTCTTATTTCAGTAAAGTGGTCTTCAAACTCTGACATCCGTTCTTCTGCTTGGCCGATTTGGCTGTTGATACTTGTGTATGCTTCACGAAGTTCTCGTGCTGTGTTTTTCCACTCCATTTGGTCATTTACGTTACTCTCTATATTGGATATTCTAGTTAGCAATTCCTCTAACCTTTTATCAAGGTTCTTAGCTTCTTTGCATTAGGTTAGAACATGCTCCTTTATCTCATCATAGTTTTTTATTACCCATTTTCTGCAGCCTACTTCTGTCAATTCATCCATCTGATGCTCCGCCCAGTTCTGCACCCTTGATGGAGAGACCTTGCAAACATTTGGAGGAGAAGAGGCACTCTGGCCTTTTGGGTTTTCAGCATTTTATTATTGATTCTTTCTCATCTTTATGAGTTTGTCTAGTTTCAGTCTTTGAGGCTGCTGATCCTTGGATGGGGTTTTTGGGGGGCTTTGTTGTTGTTGTTGTTGTTGTTGATGCTATTGTTGTCGCTTTCTGCTTGTTTGTTTTTCTTTCAATAGTCAGGTCCTTATTCTGTAGGGCTGCTTCAGTATGCTGTAGGTTCACTTCAGGTCCTATTCATCTGATTCGCTCCCGTGCTTGGGGATGTCACTCAAGGAGGCTGGAGAGTATCAAAGATGGGTGCCTGTCCCTTCTTTTGGGACCTCTAACCTCAAGGGGCACCAGCTTTATGCCAGTAGGATCACTCCTGTATAGGTGTCTGACAATCCCTGTTGGAGGGTCTCACCCAGTTGGGTGGCACAGGGAACAGGACCCATTTAATGAAGCACTTTATCCCCTTGGTGGAGAGGGTGTGTTTCGCTAGGGGGAAACCCACTTGTCTGGGCTGCATAGATTCCTCAGAACTAGCAGGAGGAGAGGCTAAGTCTGCTGGTCTGCAGAGACTGCTGCCGGCCCTCTCTCTCCCTCAGGCCTAGGGAGATCCGAATTCTGTCCTTGAGCCTCTGGCTGGAGTTATTGGAGATCTTGCAGGGAAGCCCCAGCTACTGAGGAAGGATGAATCAGGGTTAGACTTGAAGAGGCACTTTGGCCACAGATGGCCACAACTGGTGTGTTGGGCTGTGGGGACAAGTCTTGGGACCAAGCCGTCCAGCCTTCCTGGCTCCGGCAGGGGAAAAGTGCAGCCTGGAGCTATAGAAATGGGTGCAGTCCTTCCCCTGCCCAAGAAGCTTAGTGTGTTAGGCAGTTGTAAGTCCCAGTGATGGCTGCTGCCCCTCCCCCAAGGAACTCAAAAGCTTAGACAACAGGCAGCCACAACTGGTGCTAGTTGTCCACCCCTCCCCTGGGAGTTTGGTAGGCTTAAGCAGATTCCAACTGAGAGGCTGTAAGAATTTGCATGCCTTGGGGTTGGACGCTAGGCCCCAGTGGTGTGGGTTTGTGAGTGGAATCTTCCAATCTGTGGGTTGCACAGTTCCATGAAAAAAAGCAGTTTCCCTGGCTGGATTGCATGCTTGCTAACTGCCTCCCTTGGCTCAGGGTAAGGGGGTTCACCTTCCCCCCGTGGTTCTCAGGTGGGCCACCACACTGCTCTTCCTTCTATCTGTGGGTCACACCGGCCTTCTAGTCATTTTTGATGAGAGAATCTGGATACCTTGGTTGCCAGTGAAGGCTTCACACACTTATGGTTTTTTACGATGGGAGCCTGCAATCGCTGCTGCTTCTACTCCGACACTAAAAATTATTCCTACTATATGTAGTGACCTCATTTATTTCTAGTGGCTTTCATTAAATATTGTGAATGTTTTAAAATGTTAATACCATTTAACTTTAATTGGTTACTTTGTATTATGATATATGAAAAGTACAATAAAAAAACTAAGGAAATTATCTGAATCTACTAATCCATATATTTCAGGTAAAAGCAAAATATTGAGCTGGCTTTATATTATATGCATGCATCATTTGAATTCCTTTAAATCTCAGCAATTTTGGACTTTTTTTTTTTTTGCTTAATTCCTATGATTTTTTCATTTCATCTGGTTGTAATCTTAGCTCTTTTAAATGCTAAAGTAGAAAGAATCAAAACAATAAAGAATATGATATTATGACACTGAGATTTCTATAAGTGCTCTGTTCAAGACTCGCAACTAGTAGGCATGCTCCAATGTAGATTATCGTGTTGCTGTAGATGACATTTAGTTGTTTTCCATTATTAAAGGATGTTTCCTCTTGGAAAATTACGTTTCATGAATGCAATATCTCACCACAAATTAGAAAACCTAATTTTGGAGAATTCTACTGGTTTGCTAACAATGGGCCAAATTAGAAGTAATCCCTGACATTGTTCTGACTGGTACCATGCTTAGCTAACAGGATGAACACCCAAAGAGGAACACCCTTGGAACCTGGAAGCAATCACTCATATTATACCTAAACCCTAGATGACAAAAGCTTTCAAATTGATAGCAAGGCAACTACTCTTTCTGTCAAGTTAATGTTTATTAAAATAACATATCTTTTCATTTACTCTCTCTTTCTACATCTTCATCTTTTTTCTTCTTAGATGTAGTTCAATTTTTTAAATGTTAAATTATTTATTCAATATTGTGTAAAATAATTGGGGAACTCTTCTAATCAATACCCTACTGATGTAGAATAAAATACTAGAATGTGTTAAACACAATATTTGATGTACTGAGAAAAGAGAAGAGTCAACAAAATTTAACTCTAGAGTTAATTTCTTATATCCCTGAATTATACTCCATTATTATTTTAACACATTCACCTCTAACCAAACAGGAAATTTAGCTGTACTGAGACAGGCAGGGACTCAGGCAAGAAAAAAAAGGAGGACCACATACTTATATGGCATTAATTGTCAAGATGCTAGTTCTAATATTAGATGGAAGAAGTTTATTATATACTAGGTTGGTGCAAAAGTAATCGTGGTTTTGCCATTACTTTCAATGGCAAAAACTGCGATTACTTTTGCACCAATCTAATACATGCTATATTGGGTCAATGATGAAACCCCTTCTATCGTAAATGAAGGAATATGATCACAACCTGTGCCTCAGAGTCTATAAAAATAGCAAAAACTCTTACTACTACTAAATGCAGTGGAGTAGTTTATAATATAGAGAAGCACTTATTAAAATGCATATTCTGATTGTGCAGTTCTGGCGGGGAGCTGAAAGTCTACATTTCTTTTTTTTTTTTTTTTTTTTTTGAGACCAAGTCTCGCTCTGTCACCCAGGCTGGAGTGCAGTGGCACCATCTCAGCACACTGCAAGCTCCGCCTCCCAGTTCATGCCATTCTCTTGCCTCAGCCTCCCGAGTAGCTGGGACTACAGGTGCCCGCCACCACACCCAGCTAATTTTTTTGTATTTTTAGTAGAGACGGGGTTTCACTGTGTTAGCCAGGATGGTCTCGATCTTCTGACCTCGTGATCTGCTTGCCTCGGCCTCCCAAAGTGCTGGGATTACAGGCATGAGGCACCATGCTGGCCTTTATTTTTTGAGATGGAGTCTCACTCTGTTGCCCAGGCTGGAGTGCAGTGGCAGGATCTCAGCTCACTGCAACCTCCGCCTCCAGGGTTCAAGTAATTTTTCTGCCTCAGCCTCCTGAGTAGCTGGGATTATAGGCACACGCCACCATGTCCGGCTAAGTTTTGTATTTTTAGTAGAGACAGGGTTTCACCATGTTGGTCAGGCTGGTCTCAAACTCCTGACCTAGTGATCCGCCCGCCTGGGCCTCCCAAAGCGCTGGGATTACAGGCGTGAGCGACCTAGCCCAGCCAAAAGTCTACACTTCTATCAGGGTCGCAGGTGACACTTTTGCTGCCCCAGAGACTAGTTTGGGTATGATTGATTTGGAGTGCGTAATAGAATATCTGGACTCTAACTCAACAGGTTGTCAGCTGGTAAAAGTTTGTGAAAGTCAGCTTCAGTGCTCTCCTCTACAAAATGGACATGGTAATGGTAGTGTGGTTATTGAAATTAAAATATGCAATACCTTTAACATGCTTAAAACATTGTCTCATATTGAGCAAATACTAAAATAAGTTAGCTGTTATTCTTGCTATTATTATATGTTAGTCTCAGGCATTCATGAAATTGAAAAATAGTTTTTCTGTGTTTTCAGAAGAATATATTTAGATAGAGTAGAAAAGTTGTGAAGTTGATACTCTATTATTATGTTAACTTTACTTATAATAGAAATAAATGATAGAGAATGACTTGGTTTTAAATCCAATTGCACTCCAGCCTGGGCAACAGAGTGAGACTCCATCTCAAAAAATAAAGGCCAGCATGGTGCCTCATGCCTGTAATCCCAGCACTTTGGGAGGCCGAGGCAGGCAGATCACGAGGTCAGAAGATCGAGACCATCCTGGCTAACACAGTGAAACCCCGTCTCTACTAAAAATCCAACTATAAATGCTTAGCATTTTTTATTTGCATATCTAATTAAACTTTCAATGGTATACTACCACATACTTAATTCATTTTTTTAACAATGTATCTTTAATACAAACTATATACACATGAATATCTCATTTTAATTAAATCAACTAGGAAATCTGGTATTAAAAGATGAGTAAAAGAACATACACCGGATATATTAATTAGTTATACCATGAAAACTATATCACAGACTTCTTGTTTCTGATTCAGCATATCAGGAAGTTGGGAGTTACCATTCCATCCTAACATATAAGAAATTAAAAAGAAAAAAAACTGAAAAAAAATCAGCTCTTCTTAGATCTGTAAGAGAAGTGACTTCACAGGACAAATCACTGCCCCTTAAATTGGAGAGACAGACAGAGAAATATAGACAATCACAACTTCCCAGAGCAGAAACCCATAAATAGAAACCTCTTTCTATCTCTCTCTCTCTCTCTCTCTCTCTCTTTCTCTGTCTCTCTCTCCCTCTTCCTTCTAGTAACCATTGAGTGATCTTAGAAGTGGTTCCTTCCCTGTTGTAATGTGAGATGGGTTGGCCGTGACTGACACCTTGAATCAGCCTGCAGTAGACTCAACCAGGAGACACAGAGCTAAGCTGTGCCCTGAATCCTGACTCCCAGAAACGATGAGATCGTAAATGTGTGTTTTAAAGAAACTAAGTTTTGGTATATTTGTTACAAAGCAATAGATAACTAACGCAAGCAGTTATTTAAAACCAAATTATACCTGTAAGTCTGAGAATTTAATTTAAAAAAATACTTAAAACTAAAGATATATATTCTATAAGATTTATCCCAAGAAAAAAGGAAAAATAAATGAAACAGTTTGATCCTATGAGAATTAGAGAAATTTATTCAGAGGTTAGTAAGGTTTATGTTAAGAACATGTCATAGACAGGATCTAAATGGATAAGAAAACTTCATAAAGTGATCTTAAGGAATTAGGCTATTTGTTTTAATAGAAAACTAAGTACTGCTAAGCAACTTTGTCACTAACTTTTATAAGTCAAAGTAATGTATTTTACCTTTTACTTCTGCTGTACTAATTTCATCATGACTGGATAAGTACATTTCTAGAGTTAACGATATGTTACATAGATCAATTTTGAATTGCCTATTTGAAATTATTACATCATTTATGAATCTGTCTGGTGCAATATAAAAACTTAGAAATATGCTAGGAATTTAATTGTAGTAGGTGGATCAGGTATGTGTGGATATTTCTATGTATAATTATAATCAGAGCATTTAAACCAAAGCAAAGTAGAAAAATGTCCTTGAATTATTGATATGTTTTATGTAAAATGGACATTTTCCAAGAATATCCTAATTATTCTGAGGATTAGCAATTATGCATATCAATTATTCATGTGGAATTTGAATAGAATTAAGGCACAGATAACCAAATATGGAATAATAATAGTGCCGTTGCTTTTCTATAAAATAATGATGACAGTAGAGTACAAATAAAACTTACACTAAATTAAAGGCCATTGGAAGAGATAACCAAATACATGTTTTAATACTGAGAAATAGGTTTCTGAAAAGAAAACTTTATCGAGAAGAAATAATTTAAAAATACATTTATAGAAACACATGCTCTTTCATAAGCATATAAAAGAAGACATGTAGAGTTGAATCATCACACAGAGTTAACAGAATGTTAAAATGAATTTTCTTATCTTATTGCTGTAACCCAGTGTTTCTCAATTGTGAATGAATTTGTACCAGAAGACATTTACCAATGCCTGGAGACATTTTTGCTCATTGCAACTGGTGATGCTGTTATCATCTACTGGGCAGAAGGCAGGCATGCCGCCAAACATTCTACCATGCACAGCCATATATATCAAGGAATTGCATGGTCCAAAATAGCAATAGTGCTTCTGTTGAGAAACTCTCACCTAACTTCTCTCTTGATATGGTCTCATTCACAGTGATAGTTTCTATTTCCACTTTTAAGCAGGTGACTTATCCATTTATATATCCGTCTTAAATCTCTTCTCTGAGCTTCAGGCCCATTTATTTCACTATCTACTTGGTTGGTATTTTGCTTTGATTGCTTTTCAAGGCATCTGAGCTCATCTTTATTCTAACAGAAGTCCCGTTCGTATTTTCTGTCTCACTAAATGACCAATAAGCATCCAATTGTGGGGATGTCTTTGACGCAGCTCATCTACCATTTCCCATTTCTAATCCATCATACAGTTTTATTAATTGTAACACTTTATAGCTCTCAAATCCAACAACCTCTCTCCATGTCAGTAGCTACTATGCTCACACCTCTGCTGCCCCTCCTCGCTTATCTGAAACAGACACATAAAAAACACAACAACAAAGGGCACGTGCATATTTTGTGGATTTTGTCTTTTCAAAATGTACATTTGATCCTGTTATGCTTTGCTTGAGACCATTTAAATGATAAAATGCTTAACGTGCCACACAAAGCTCTGCAGTGTTTGACCATTCCTTCTTCCTAGGTTCATTTTGCAACACTATTTACTGAATGCTCACTGTGTCAAAGGCCCTCAGACCTACCATGTCCCAACCTCACCACACCTCTGCTCTTGTCACATCCTTTCCTACTCATTTTGTATTTAGTAATGCATATTCTTTAAATTCAGCTAAAGGCTGTCTTAAGTGTAGTATCTCATGACTCTATCAGATCTCTTTATGATAATTGTTCAAAAGAGCACTAGCCTTAATTCAGAATTCTTGTCATAGTGTCATGAAAATGGTTGTATTGTGTGTGTGAATATTAATCTTTTTGAAATACTAATGCAATCTGAATTCTGAGAATATTGATTGCTATATAATAAATGTTCTATAATATTTGTTGAATGAATTATGAAAATAATCTCTAAGTTATACTGATCAAGAAAAGGTTTATTCAGTTGAAAAGAAAACAATATATTTAGTAGTAGAGTAAGAAAAGAGAAAACATTAAAAAACAGCTATCCATCTATACTGAACATCTGTATATCTGTACCTGGACACAGGATGGAATTAAAATTGAGAAGGAAATATAAAAACATATATATATTTATATACATATATCTCTACTCATATCTGAAAGTATGGACCACCTATACTGAGCATACATACATCTGTACTTGGACACAGGATGGAATAAAAATTGAGAAGGGAATATATATTTAAAAAAACAAAAACAAAAACATATATATATATATACATACACATATATCTCTATATCTGAAAATCTGGACAATTCTAAGAGTGAAGGAAATTCAAAAATTAAATATCTCTATATGGATATACTTTTTGACTTATGTAGTGATCAAAATGTTGGATTTATTATTTATTGTATTTTTAATATAAAAACAGTTCTATTCAAACATATCACTGAAAATATTTTTTTCCTCAATATGAACATATACAGTTGACCCTTAAACAACAAGATGAGTGGGATGCTGACTCTCTACAGTGTGAAAAATTCACATAAAACTTTTGGCTTCCCAAATATTTAACTAACAGCCTGCTGTTTACTGGAAGTCTTACTAATAACATAAACAATTGATTAAATATAGGTTCTACATTAGATTTATTATATGCTATATTCTTACAATAAAGTAAGCTTGAGAAATAAAAAGGATACTAAGAAAACTATAAGGAATAGAAAATACATTTACTATTCATTAAGTGGAAGTTAGTCATCACAAATGTCTTCATTTTGTCTTCACGTTGAGTAAGCTGAAGAGGAGGAAAAAGAGGTTGGTTGGTCTTGGTATACCAGGGGTGGTAGAGGCAGAAAAAATCCACATACCACATATATGTGGTGACACACAGTTCAAACTCGTGTTGTTCAAAGATCAACTGTACCTGCATTTATTAACATGAGAACATATGCACCTTTTATTGATTGTATGAAATTTTAAAATGGCATGAACGAAATTGTTATTCTGGGCCATATTTTCATACTTTAAATTTCTTAATTTATCTGACTTAGTATTTTGTAAATAATATGTTCTAAAATGTTTAATTTTTATTATTAATTTATTTTATAATTGTCTTCAATTTTCTTCAATGCTGCACTACATAATTAGAAATTTTAAATTTTTAAAACTTGCATTTTACTCTTTGCTATATACCATAATATTTTAAGTGAGAAAATACTGTCTTTAAAGCTAACCTGTAAGATTAGAGAAAATTTATAATGATAGATTTTATTTTTAAATTTATAAATATTATAAATATTCTCACAGGTATAGCCTTGGTTGCTTTTATTAGATCACATTCCTTTTATAAATAATATTTCAATACAAAACTTGTTAAATTCTATATCGATTCGGGATGTTTTGTTACATTTAGAGGCTGCAAAAACTTTAAGTCTTAATTCAATGCCATTATGTTATAAGATAAAATTTTATCTAATTCCAAATAGAAACCCTTTCCAAAGAACTTCCCAATTTTAACACTTAGAAATCAAATCTTGAGGACTAATATCAGCAAGATGACAGAATAGGAGTTTCCAGTGCTCATTTTCTCATGGAAATATCAACTTGAACAACTATTCACATGCAAAAATATATATTCACAAGAGCTGTGGAATCCAGCGGAAGAATTCCAGAACCTGGGTTGAGTGCAGAAATAGAAGACAAATTAAAGAGAGTAGAAGCACAGCATGGAGAGTAGGAGTCCAGCCTGAACAGTGCAGCATGAAGAGAAATACTCTCCATGCAGAGCAAGGAGAATGAAGTCAACATTTGACTTTGCCTTGGAATCCAGCATCAAGGATGACCCAGTAAACCTTAGTGAGTGGCCAAGTAAAAGTGGGATTATATATTCAATGTGTTGGAAAAATAAAACAAAACAAAACAAAACTACCAACCAAAAATAGTATACACAACAAAACTGTCATTCAGAGAAGGAGAGATAAAGGCTTTTGCAGACAAACTAAAGCTGATGGTGTTAACTACCACTAAACATGCCTTACAAGAAGTGTAATAAATGCCAGCATGAAAAAGAAAATATTTCAAATATCTCTATTTAGCTAGACTTCCCAAGAAAAAAGAGAGAAGACTCAAATAAATATAAGTGAAAGATGAGACAATAGAACTGAAATCACGGAAATAGAAAGGATTGTAAGAAATTACTATGAACAATTATATACAAAAAATGGAATAACTCAGAAGAAAAGAATTAATTCCTAGAAGAATACAATCTACTAAGACTGAATTATGAAAAAAACAAAAAATATGAATAGAAAAATAATGAGTAAAGATAGTGAATCACTATGCAAAAACTTCCCAACAAGGAAAAATGCAGAACCAATGGCTTCATGTGTGATTTTCTCCAAAAATTTGGGAAGAATTAAAGCCACTTCTTTTCAAAATTTCCAAATAAAATGAAGATGAAGAACCCTCAAACTAATTTCATGAGGCAAATGTTATCTTGATATGAAATCCAGACAAGAACACTACAAGAAAAGAAAATTACTTGCTGAAAATAGATGCAAACATCTTCAACAATATAACAGTAAACTGAATTCAACAGCCTTATGAGAATCATATATCATGACCAAGTGGGATTTATCTCTAGAACGTAAGAATGGTTAAATAAAAGCAAATCAGTAAATGTGATATGCCACATTAACAAGATGAAGGATAACAACTGTATGATTAGAAAAAGCATTTGATAAAATTTAACAATATTTCATTATAAAGACTCTCAACAACATAAATATTGAAGGAATGGACCTCAACATAATGAAAGGCATACATGACAAGTCCACTGCTAACATCATACTCATACTTACATCCCTCTCATAGCGTTTCTTCTAAGTTCAGGAGCAGGACAGAGATGCCCATTCTCACCACTTCTATTCCATATAGTACTGGAAGTCCTAGCCAGAGCAATTAGGCAACAAAAAGAAATAAAAGATGTCCAAATTAGAAAAGAAGTAAAATTGTCCTTGTTTGCAGATGACATAACATGATCATGTATATCTAAAATTCACATAGCGTCAAAAAAGTCCTTGATAAGGTTTGGCTCTAAGTCGCCACCCAAATCTCATCTCAAATTGTAATCTCCAGTGTTGGTGGAGGGACTTGGTGGGAGGTGGTTGGATTGTGGGGGCAGATTTCGTGCTTGCTGTTCTCTAAGTGAGTTCTCCTGAGATCTGATGGTTTAAAAGTGTGTAGCAGTTCCCCTCTTGCTGTTTCTCTTCTGCCACCATGTAAGACGTGACTTGCTTCCCCTTTGCCTTTTGCCATGACTGTAAGTTTTCTGAGACCTCCCCAGCCATGCATAAGTGTGAGTCAATTAAACTTCTTTTATTTAAAAATTACCGAGTCTCAGGTAGTTCTTATAGCAATGCAAAAACAGATTAATACAGACCTCAGTAGCCGAAGCAATCTTGAACAAGAACAACAAAGCTGGGGGCATCACACTACCTGATTTCAAAATGTGCTACAAAGCTAGAGTAATCGCACTGGCGAAAGAACGCATTCTTTTCAGAGGCACATAGACCAGTGGACATATAGGCCAATGAAACAAAATGGAAAGCTCAGAAATCAGCTCATGCATTTATGGTTAATTGATCAATCTCAAAGGTGCCCTGAACACACAATGTGAAAATGAGAATCTCTTCAATAAATGATGTTAGGAAAACTGGATATCTACATGCATAAAGTTAAGTACTTATACCATATGCAAAGAATCAACTCAAAATGGTTTAGAAACTTAAATTGAAGCCCTGAAACTGTAAAACTACTAAAAGAAAACACAGGAAAAATCTTCTTGTTGGTTGGGGCAATGATTTTTGGGTTACATCCCCAAAGCCCAGGTAAAAAAAGGAAAAATAGACAAACGGGATTATGTCAAACTATAAACCTTCTACACATTGAAGGAAAGAATCAACAGAATGAAGACACAGCCTATGGATTGGGAAATAATATTTCGAACAATACATCTGAAAAGTGGTTAATACCTAAAATAACACTCAATATTAAGACAATAAATAACCAGACTAAAAAGTGGGCACTCTCGGATTCACCTGGACTTGAATAGACATATATCAAAAGAAGACATACAAATGGCCAACAGCTATAAAAGAATCTGCTCAGAGAAATGCAATTCAAAATCACAATGAAGTATCACCTCACAGTTGTTAGAATGAATATTTTTTAAATGACAAATATATCAAGTGTCAGTGAATATTTAGAGAAAAGTGAACGTGTGTGCACCAATGGTGAGGATGTAAATTAGTACAACCTTTATAAAAAACAGTATGAAGTTTCTTCAAAAAATTAAAAATCAAACTATCATATGATTTAGAAATCCTATTTCTAGATACATACGCAAAGGATGTGAATTAGTATCTCAAAGTGACATCTACACTTCCATGTTCATTGCAGCATTATTCACAGCAGCCAAGATATGGAAGTAATCTTTGTCCATTTATGCAATGATATGTGAATAAAGAAAACACTATATATGTATACTATAAAATACCCCATAATAATACACTCACTATAATATTATTCAGCCTTAAAAAAGAAAACAAAATGTTGTTTGCAATGACATGGATAATTCTGGAGAATATTATGCTAAGTAAACTAAGCCAGGTATAGAAAAACTAATACTGCATGATTTCACTTATGTGTGGAATCTAAAATGGTTGAATTGGTAGGAGCAGAATAGAAAGGAGATTGCCAGGGGCTGTGGGGTCAGGGAAGCAGGAGATGTTGGTCAGAGGGTACAAAGTTCTAGTTATGTAGTATGAATAAGTGAATAACTTCTCAAGTCTAATACAGTATGAGGACTATAATTAATAATACTGCTATTTGTGCATGAAATTTTCTAAGAAAGTAGACTTTAAATGTTCTAATCACACACACAAAAAGTGGCAACCATGTGAGGTGATGAATATGTTAATTAGCTTCATTGTTAGAATTATTTAATGATGTGTACTTGAATACATACAATTTTTATTTTTCAATTCTACCTCAATAAAGCCAAAAAGTTTTAAAAATAAATTCTTATATTCAATTTGTGACTCTTCATTTAGTATTTTCAGTGCCTTCCTTGACATTTATAGGGTTGGATTATAATGGGTTTTCTTTTCAATTTTTTTCCCAGTAATTAAAATTTAATACAATCTTAAGAATATTTAATATTTCCAAATAGTTATGAAGAAAGTGAATAAAAAATCTAGAGAGCTCACTAAAATGAAAATTAAAACATTTATAAAACTCTGATTTATAAATCTTTACACTTTAAAACTTCAACTAGGAATAGCACGGAAGAAAATAAATGCTGAAATATATTTTTATATTAAAAATAATCATCATCACAAAAATTATTTATAATAGTCTGCATTTAGAATATAATTGTATACTTTAAAATACGGTATCTAATTCAACTGATTGAATAAGGTATCTTATTTGGAAATATTTGTAAATCATGTATGCACCACAACCAGTTTTAAGACAATTTCAGGGTTTTTCTTTCTATGTGAAGCTTTGCAAAAAATCAATTCACATTAAATGTGTGGATCTCTTTGTAGCCTGCAGCATACAAATCTTGCACATATTTTGTAAGATTTTTTATACCTATGTTTAATATTTTTGGTGCACTTATAAATGCACTGTTAATACTCAATTTCCATGTTTTTATTTATAGTATATAGAAATAATTGTTGGCTTTTTGTACATTTACCTTGTGTCCTGGATGACTTGCTAATTTATTTGCTGAAGTAGTTTTGTTGCAGATTATTTAGGATTTTCTATGTAGATAATAATATCTGAATACAGGGTTTGTTTTAGCTCTGCTCTCTCTCTCTCTAGTATATATACAGCATATATGCCGTGTATATATACTATATACACGGCATATATGCCGTGTATATATAGTATATATAGTATATATGTGTATATATAATACATACAAAGTGTATATATGTATAGTATATATAGTATATATATACCCTTTTTATTTTATTCTCTTGCTTTATGACAAGATTTTAAAATTTTAGTGGGAATACATATTTCATATAAATTTTCCTTCTGTTAATGTATAAAATAAACAATTTTAATCTTCAGTGTTTTAATTTTTAACTGAAATTAATCAGCATCCATAAAATAGCAAGTGTTTTGCCTTTAAATGAATGAACTTTCCAAAGCTTTACTTTGATTCCATGAATTGGGTGGACAAAAACCAAAAATTATTAAAATTAACTAGTTTTTATGAAGCATCTTATGTTACTGTTATAAAACTGGAATAATGTGACAATTGTTAAGATTCTTGTTTTGCTAATAGTGCCAGTCTTAAAAGCTATTACCTCAGTTTTCATGAGTATACAGCAATACTTAGATTGGAAATAACTTTAATTAATTATAAGAAATAATTTAATCTAAATACAAATGTACGCTTCATAAATATCCACCTAAGTATTAATTTTTAAAAAGACATAATGCTTTATTAATTTTTTCTCTTTCATATTGCATATGCTTAGTAATGTCCCTAGGACTCGTATGTTGGATTGTACTTGTTGGCAAATATTTTGTGCAAATGTTATCTTTAATATTAACTTTGTCAGTGAAAAAATATTCAAGACTGATATTTCATTAAAAATGCATTTTGAAATTTTTAACATACTGCTCCAAAAGGTGTTTATTGCATAAATAAACAATAAATAGGGTTGGAATTATGCTGAATAGTAAATAGAAACCCCTATAACAGGTGATTTGAGATTACCCTATACTAGGCCTTTTCTCAAATCCAGACAGAAGAGCTTGCCCTGGGCTCTGTAAATTAGCTGGACTGTTCTGAGCCTCCCCTGCTGATGCCCCCACCATAGGGCAAGATGTCTGCAGGAACAATTGAAAGTTATCAGCCCAAATATCTCTCTTTGGAAATATGATATATGTGTGATACATTTATATATGTGTGTGTCTATATACACACACACATATATATACACACATACCCAACAGAATCTTTTAAAGTTGATTTGTGATTACATTGACTAATTAATGAAAAGTAATGGGTACATGCTCGCAAAATCGACTTCATAAAGATTCACTTTTTTCCCATTACACTTTTCCCAAAAAGATTATCATATTCAGTATTTATCATATTTGGGGTGTAAGGTATGTGCCTTTTCTCTGGTGGTTGACTGTTAAGCTAATTGAGAAAATAATGATTAATCTATGTATATTATCCAAACTATCTAGCATCCAAAATGTTCATTGAATGAATGTTTTCCCCATGAAAGCTAGGAAACTTGAAACTGAGATTTTTCAGAAGTCTAAGGGATAAAATATATTATATTTCATATGGCTCTGAATGTTTCCTTTCATTTCTTTTAAGACATTCTTCTTCCCATGACACCAAATACTGGAAAGAAAAGCAATATCCTCTCTATGCCTGAATTGTGGCTTTTTCCATATTAATATTAGTTTAATAAATATTTACTAATTTCTTGTTTTAGAAATCTAGCATTCGTTACGATTTTTGTGCGTGTGTATGTGGTGAAATAGTTTGTGTTCTTTAGGCCTTCACATTAATTGCAGTTTCAGATGCAGACAGTGACATGAAAATACATGTAAGACCATAATTGGTAGTAAAATAGCACAGTTGTGTCTGTTTGCATGTAAATTACTGCTATTATGAGCCATGGTGCTTCCTGAAATTGTAAAATAACCGTTGGGTTATAATTTTAGTAGACAGTAGCTATTGCTACTCCTGAGTATTCATTATATATACCAACTATTTATTTGATGCATATTTTTATTTACACATATGGCATCTTGACAAGCGTATCTGCCAGCATGTAAGTATTTATTAGAAAACCAGGCATCAAATCCAATCCTTTACTCTGTTAAGATAAATCTTCAGGTTTTCAGCATGCTTAAAATGTATTTTTTAAAAGGGTAAAGATATTTATAATGTTTTAATATTGCTATACACATTATATTAATTGTGGGTATAGCAACCCATCCCACAGCAACCCATCCTGGATCCTCTCTTGAAAATATTTTATTTTTTTATATTAACATTTTCAAGTGGCGAATTGTACTTTATGTCAACATTAATAGTGCATTGACTCTTACTGATTATTATGTATACCAATAATTTGTTAAGTGGTGAATCATATATTAATGATAGGATTATATGAAATGCTAATTGGCATATACTTCTGAAAATCAATAATTTCTTAGGTTTGGTGATTACACTTGTTTTGAAGTTCTTATGCCTTGATGACCTCCAGGACATTAATGCAGTATTTCTTGTGCTTATTTAAAGCAACAGTCAGTAATTTTAATATTTTTCTCTCATATTCTTTATAAAAATTAATTAATAAATATTTTAATGTTAGCACATAAGCTGCTATTAGTTGATTATTTACTTGTGGGAATTTCCATTTTGATTTTGCTTTAAACTACAGAAAAATTATATAACAAAAATAATAGTTTAAAATGTTATATTTGTTTCGTGTTGTCGATAATCTGCAATTAAGTACACATTCTGTAAAGGTCATGCTTTCAAAAATGCATTAAATCAAGGATTTTAAGATTTCAGTGTGGATCATTCAGAAGTACAAGTGTTATAAAAATAAGAATTTATAAAAACCCGCAGAAAACGGGCAAATATTTTTCAAAAACACAATTTTTATTAAGGATGTACTTATAATAATAATATAAATATATAACATATAGTTATCATATAATGACATATAATAATAATACCTATTTCAAGGCAAATAATAAAGTTTCTTTTTTAAAAAAAAAAAAAAAGGTAGAATGTTACTTAGAAACATCTCAAAGTACCTACTTAGCCCTTGCTCTTTTTTCTGAGTTTGGCCTGCTTGGGCTCCGTGGGCCTTCTGAGTACACCCAGATCTCATGATCATAATTGATTAGACTGAGGGGGTTTTCTTGATTCAAAAAGGCTTATATTATCTTTCTCACAGGAATTTTTAAGTTTGACACCAGAAAATTGGCTCAGATTATGGCAACTAGCAGATGATGGAGTAGTTTTGACTTAGGCAATGGAAGTTCTTCAGTAGCAGCTTATGACTATGCATGAATCATCAAGGCAGAAAAACTGCAGAGAAACAGGAGAATCAGATTTCCCTGAAGATTGCAGAAGGAATGAGAGAGATTTCCCTGAGGGATTGCAGCACTCCCAAATGTGGCTCCGTTGAACTTAGTACCTTTGGATTTTGTAAGATAACTTTAAACACTCTTAACAAGTGTAATTTATTTTTTCCTAATTGAACTTACTGGAGTGACTTATTTTCCATGAAATTAATAGGTATTAATTAAGATTATTCTTTTCCTCACTTTAATCATCCTCCTATCATAGATTCAGCACAAATTTGATTTTGGCATGCATTTTATAATTTCATTTTAATTTCAGATAATGTACCAATTGACTTAAAAATAGGTGACACATTGCATAATATTAGAAACACATCTATTCTAATACCTGCATTTTACAGGTAAGGAATATGAGAGCCAGAGTATGTAAGGGATTACAGCAGATCATACGGTGAGTGGCACAATAATTGGGAGTAAACCTTAAATGGTTGTGGGTATCAGGAGACCTGGGTTTAACTGTAAGTTTTGCAGCAAATTTTAGAAATAACTTTATTTATTTTTTATTTTTTTATTTTTTGACAGAGTCTCACTCTGTTGCCCAAGCTGGAGTGCAATGGCACAATCTTGGCTCACTTCAACCTCTGCCTTCTGGATTCAAGCAATTCTCCTGCCTCAGCCTCCTGAGTAGCTAGGATTACAGAGGTTCACCACCACGCCCTGCTAATTTTTGTATTTTTGGTAGAGATGGGGTTTCACCATGTTGGTCAGGATGGTCTTGAACTCCTGACCTGAAGTGATCCCTCAGCCTTGGCCTCCCGAAGTGCTGGGACTACTACAGGCTTGAGCCACCATGCTGGCCACTTCAATTTTTAAACAGAATACTGGATTAGAA
Source organism: Symphalangus syndactylus (assembly GCF_028878055.3). Classification (NCBI taxonomy): domain Eukaryota; kingdom Metazoa; phylum Chordata; class Mammalia; order Primates; family Hylobatidae; genus Symphalangus; species Symphalangus syndactylus. The sequence goes on along the minus strand of NC_072426.2, from coordinate 151,594,498 downwards.
CATGTAAAATTCTATGAATATTATTTAATCATACTATCATTCTATGACTTAAAGGCAAGTGCTTGCAATCATTCATTTTCAGTTGACACCTTCGTCATCTTATCAGTAGTGAGCTATAAATGCTTAGCAACTGTTTCTCTTGACAAAATTGTGTTCATATACATACTTATATATATATACTTATTTTTTGCATAAATGTTATTAATATAAAGCATCTAAAGTACACATTTTTAAAATAATAGTATATATAATATTTGTATTGTTATTTCCACATAGCCAATTCATTCACAGAATGTATATTTTTGTTTGTTGCTGAATTTTTGTATCAGTAGCCAGCTGAATATGACTATATTCTTATATGAATGTTGTATAATATTTTATTTTAAAATAATGAGTAAGAAAAAAGAAAAACAATGAATACGTATGTCAAAAATATACTTATTTGGCAATGACATGAATAGCTTATTTCCTGAATCAGATAACTGTTTCCCAAAACAGAATAATAACTTCTAAATCTTTATCTCAAATGTAGCCACTACTCTTAATATTAGCTTACACCTTTATATTGAAACTACAGTATTGATATTTTGCATCATTTTCTGAAGTTTAGACAATCAACACAACAAAAACTCAAGGCCTGATGGCCATGGTGTAAATATGCCAATTATGGCTAATTTGAAGCTAACTGTATGACATGATTGAAACTGTTGTTGAGAAGACAGGCACAGTAGCACAACAGTATTCCCACAGTAGACACAAATAACCCCAAAAGCAGAAGTAATCATACAATAACTAGGTATTAATAAATTTTGAGCATTACATCTGTTTTAAATACTATTTTATAAAATTTTACAAATAATGTCTCTATGTAACAACTTGTTAAAAAAAAATTCATGGCTGGGCATGGTGGCTCATGCCTGTAATCCCAGCACTTTGGGAGGCCAGGGCGGGCGGATCACATGAGGTCAGGAGTTCGACACCAGCCTGGCCAACATGGTGAAACCCTGTCTCTACTAAAATACAAAAATTAACTGGGTGTGGTGGTGAGTGCCTATAATTCCAGCAACTCAGGGGGCTGAGGCAAGAGAACTGCTTGAACCCGGAAGGTGGAGGCTGCTGTGAGCTAAGATTGTACCAGTGCACTCCAGCCTGGACCATACAGCGGAACTCTGTCTCAAGAAAAAGAAAAAAAAAATCTGGAAATGTAACAGTTGGTTCTCATGAGCCATTAAGAGCTGGTTCCAGCAGCCCTCTGGGGCTTGTGTATGATAAATAATGATTACAAGGTCAAATATAAGTGTTCTAAGAAAGTTATATCTAATTTGATTGGGCAGAGATGCTAACACGAATATTTAACAAATAGTACAGTTTGGCATCTGCCTACATATTCATAATACCTATGCTGTGTAACCGGTCAGCCATCAAGTCTGGAGGTGACAGTTGAAAGGAGGAAGAAGTTATGACATGTAATAAAGAGGGACTACAACTTTTGAACTTGAACGTAAGCAAAGACTGAGAGATAAGGATAAGAAAGTATTGTGTCTTGATAGGAGTATAAGGTATGCTCTGAGGAAATGTACCACAGAGATTTGAGGACTTGGATTCAGGCATTGCGTGGAGGGTCATATGCAGTCAGTGAAGATTTTAAATCAGTTCATTTGAAGTGCTTGGAGATAGAGAAGCAAATGTGAATCAACATTTTATATGTCCTCAAAAAATTCACAGTTTAAGCTCGCCTACCTGAATATTCACTTCAGCAGATCAAATGTAACACATCCTGGCTAAAGACATAAAAGACCTGTGAACAATGTGCTATGGGAGTCAGGGATGTTGAGTAATTAAATTTTTCAGAGAGATCATGGAATAGTTCACCTGATGAACAGATATTTAAATTGGGTGAAAGATAAGTTTGATAAAAGAAGAGAATTCAGTATCATTAAAAGCAAAGTGCAAAAGAAGCAACGTGCAAGGGAGAGAGTTACAAAGAAGTTCAGTGAGGCAGGAAAAATACAAGGGTTAAAAGGTTACTGTCTAGATATTTAAATGGAAAATAGACAGGAGTCAGACTGTGAAAGGTCTTTTATGTTACGCTAAGGAGTTCAGATTTTATCCTGCGGGAAAGAGGATATGGCTTTTTAAAAAACTGAAGCAATACTATGTATCTATAAAATAAATTCTAAAAACTGAAGCAGCTGTGCTTCTGGAAACAGCAAATTTGGTGGCTATTTGTGGGAAGATACTAATGTCAGTATCTTCTTTTGCGGTCATCTAAATGAAAGATAAAGAGAACCAAGACACACCCAGTGAAAGGGCGAGGAGATGTCATTCAACAGAAATGTTCAGGCAGACTAAACCTGAACTGATAACCAAATTTTTGGAGGAATGAGAAAGGGTGAAATTCACCCTAGAAAGTCTAGTTTTAGTGAATAGCTGGATGGTTATACCTTTTTTTTTTTTTTTTTTTTTAGACGGAGTCTCGCTGTCACCCAGGCTGGAGTGCAGTGGCGCGATCTGAGCTCACTGCAAGCTCCGCCTCCCGGGTTCACGCCATTCTCCTGCCTCAGCCTCGGATTGGCTGGGACTACAGGCGCCCGCAACCATGATTTCAAAATGTCAAATCATTAGTTATAGAAAATCAAGAACGATTACTACACTCTCACCAGCTTCATGATATACAAACATCTAATATGTAGTTCTAGAAAGTATAGCTTGTTAGCTGTCAAATCATTATTAAAACCACTTGGGGTACGACCGATGCACACATAAATACACAATTTTGTATTGCATCCACTTTGAGGTTCCTTTAAGAATGTTTAGAATTGTGACGTATTACTATTAGTGCCCTAAAATGATAGTAGTAAAAAGAAAAAGAAATATGAATTCACTCTATCTATATCACAGAGTCATTTTTATAGTCATTGATTAAAAACTGAATATGTTATAAAGTATTTCAGCAACAGTAGGTGTTCAAACTCAAATCAAATACATGCATGCTCTTCCTCAAACTTTCAAAACCTATATAGTTTTGGCTAAAGCATATGCTAAATGACATAATAGGGATCAAAATTAACTGGGAGTTTGTGGTTCTAGAGTAAAGCTTACGCTCCGTTATGGACTAACTAGAGTTTAAATTGCAATGTCCGGTCAAGCGCAAAGGCTCACACCTTTAATCCCAGCACTTTGGGAGGCCAACGTGGGCGGATCACTTGAGGTCAGGAGTTTGAGACCAGCCTGGCCAACATGGTGAAACCCCATCTCCACTAAAAATACAAAAATTAGCCAGGTGTGGTGGCATGTGCTTATAATCCCAGCTACTTGGGAGGGTGAGGCAGGAGGATCGCTTGAACCTGGGAGGTTGAGGTTGCAGTGAGCCGAGTGCCTGACTGCATTCCAGGCTGGGCAACACAGTGAGACTCCATCTCAAAAAAAAAAAAATGCAATGTCCATGGAGAATTAAAAACCTGATCTTAGTCCATCTCTCTTCTCTAAATTAATTAAATTTAATGGGATTAAGCTAGAGGGGCTGCAAAAGGACTGTTGCAGGGGTCTTGCCATATATTTGAGTAGTATTGCTATTCTAGGTATCTTGTTGATGCAGAAAACTAAGACACCCATGAAGAAGAATAGGATCCAACCTCATGGAAGAGTGCTGACAATAAACGCTAGGCAGAAAATAGAACCTTGACTAAACTTCCAGGGGTTCAAGAGGAGGCTCAATTTTCACTGAGAAGACTGGAACTCACTTACACTATAAACTGCAAATTTGATTCCTGATACATTACCAGGCTAAAACAATTAGGTGGAGTTGAACCTATATATAGAAATTTGCAAGGACATGCAAGTGGGTGGAAATGAAGACAGCAAGGACAAACTCAAAGCTAATTCCCCAAACTGGAAAATACATTTGGGGGTCAGAAAACTATGGAAAGTTAGTGAGGTTTTTCAGAGTGTGTCAAAGGAGAAATCAGTATTAGAATATCTGTTATTCTGAATTCTCATTCCCAATAATTATCTAATACCCCATTCCCTGGGAGAGAATTACATTTCAGTTGCTTGCAATGGATCTATAGTGCCTTCCTGCAGGAGGAGTGAGAAGCATACTGTTATCAAAGTCATTGACTTGGCCAGGTGATTTGTTTTTTGGTGAATGATGTGACAATATGCTGATTCTAAACAGAAGCTTTGAGAGCGATGGTAGGTTTAATCCAACTCTGTTGATTTGTTTTTTTTTTTAATTTGTTTTTAATTTGCAACAAAACAGCATGCTACAATATGAAGCAACATCTTGAAAAGGAAGAAAAAAAAAAGGCACGAGCAGAGCTGCCAACAACTTTAGCCAGCATGACAGGACAAGCATTTGTTGTTGTAAGCTTGTGATATTTTAGGGTGATCTGTTAACATAGAAAAGCGAAGCAGTTCGGAAATTGTATGTGAAGTGAAATAGTGTCACTTTTTTTTTAAAGAACATTGTATATGATATTGGCTTCAAGACTCTGTAGTGGACATCAAGTAAACTATAATTGGAGCATGAAAAATGGCAGCCTGTTTTATTTATTGATGAAATTTTATGTATTAATGAAACTGGCAACACTGTTTTTTAAAATATCTCTCAAGTCACATAACTATGTGCCTAATTAAAATGTGACTTTTGGCAAAAAGGCATAAGATATAGAACTTTATGAAGGGTGTTTTTGTTATTATCAACTGGACTTGACAAAACAAAGATGAGGTCAGGAAAGGGTTCACTAGTGAGCCATAAAGAGTAAAAGAGAAATAAAACAGTCCAGAAAAAAAGGTCTTAGAGGGCTGGTCAACTTATCTCTTTCTAATATGCAACCAATAAGTGATAGCATTTGTAAGTACTCTGAACAATTAAGATTAATTAATAATTGACCTGCAGCAGAGACCAAATTAAAATAATTGACATCTTGTTCTTTGTTTAAACATATGAATAGGTTAAGGTAGCTACGAGTAAATCATTTCAGTTGAACAAAATGTGTCACAGAAAACAGATCAAGGTTGTTTTCACAGGGAAGTCTGATAAATGCAAAGTCACTTTAATTAAAGAGAGAAAGACAAAGAGAGGTGAGGCTGCCTCCAAAAGCACCATGAGTGTGACCATTTGTACGCTCAAATTAGAAATGACTCAATCATTTGGAAACGACTGGAATCAAACTGATGAAAAACAAAGTTACAAGAGAGCTATACTGCCAAAACTTCAACAAGGACTAAAAGAAATCATAACCTTTTGAGATCTAAAACTGTTTTTCATGCCCATGATGCCTACAGCCAGTACACAAGTGGTTTAGCCACCAATGAGGGGACATTCTCCAATGGCCTCTTCAGAGATGACCAAGTTTAACTGTACAATAAAAAAAGGAAGAACTATGCTGAGGATGGAGCCAAGAGCCACTGAGAACACACTGGGGAGTTTCCAAGAAGCAAAATCACATCATAATCATGTTCCTTGAAACATCTGGTCAACAGAATTCCAGAATTATCACAAGCCATTGACCACCATATGCTGCCCATTTATCTCATTTGTGAATAGCAGTGTTGATTGTGAATCTGTGATATAATAGTAATATTCTACGATTTCAGTTGAGTATGTAAGAAGCAGGTTTTGGTGTGTGCGTGTGTGTGAGTCTGTGTGTGTATATACGTGTGTGTATTTATGCACCACCGAGTTTAAAAAGCCAGGTTTTTACCTAATATAGAGACTATCAATAAATTCTGACATTTGAATATGATTGCCAGGACTGGATTGGATTTTTGGTATATTACCCTTGGGGAGGAGTTGGTTATATTTAGCATATGGGGAAAAAAAAGAGAAATAAGTATTTGTGCCTTAGAGGAAGGACATTATACTTTGTACTATTATGTTTTCCTCTTCCCTGTAAGTGGATTATACATCGCTGTGTTGCCATGCAACTGCATCGCCTTCCTGTGGAAGGAATGTACTTCTCCTCCTTGACTTGAACTTGGCCATGTAAATTATTTGGGCCATAAATATGTGAGCACAAGGACCAATAGGCCAGTTTCTCATGGCAACTTTAACAGCCATGATGTACTGTCTTCAAAATTATCATGTCCTTTCAGCTCTCTGGCTCTTTTTTCCAAATCTATAAGAATATTGTATCCCAAAGGGAGGCCAGCTCCTCCAGGCTAGGTCATACAATAAAAGAGAAATATGGAACAAAAACAGAGCTACTAATATGCGACGAGGGCAAGAAATAAACCCTTGGAGACTTTCTGGTCATTTGTTACTGTAGCAAAGTTGACAAAAATGCAATGTAAAAACATCAATTGTTAGCTTTTAAGTGTACTGTGGATTATATGTGTTATAAATTATTCCTTGTAATATTAAGATAATTCACAAATCAGCTTTCCATTTTGAACTTATAGGCATCCTAGTAGTCCCAGAAATAAAAAATACAATATTTGATATGGAGAGTTTAAATGGATAGACTGTTCTAGACACATAAAGCGTCAGTGTAGCCTAGATTTGTGATGCCCAAAACTGTACATGAAAAAAGAGCCTGCTTATGGTCTGTTGATGTAACTAATGACTGATTGATTTATCTTATAATTACTGAATATATTTCTGACATAGTATTGGAAGCCCAGATAATAAACTAGCAATGGTGAATTGAGCACAAATGGAGAGACACAGTAAATATAATCAAATGTACCTTCTTATTAAAACATTCTTCCTGGCAATTTAGAAATTGCCTAAGGTGCACGCTGAAGATTTCAAAAAAAAATATTTACTTACAGAATAGTTATGATTTTCATTGAGGATTGATTTTATTTACAAAATCACTTCACCATTTTTTAAATGTTACATACATACAATGAAATACTATTCAGCTTTTTTTTTTTTTTTTTTTTTTTGAGACAGAGTCTCGCTCTGTCGCCCAGGCTGGAGTGCAGTGGCGCGATCTCGGCTCACTGCAAGCTCTGCCTCCCGGGTTCACACCATTCTCCTGCCTCAGCCTCTCAGAGTAGCTGGGACTACAGGCGCCTGCCACCATGCCCGGCTAATTTTTTGTATTTTTAGTAGAGACGGGGTTTCACCGTGGTCTCGATCTCCTGACCTCGTTATCCGCCCGCCTTGGCCTCCCAAAGTGCTGGGATTACAAGCTTGAGCCACTGCGCCCGGCCAATACTATTCAGCTTTGAAGGAAAGACATCCTACAACATACAGTAGCATGCATGAACCTTGAGGATGTTATGCCGAGTGAAATAAGCCAGTCGCAGAAAATCAAATACTACATGACTCCAACTATTTGAGATATAAATTTCATAATATTGATGAGTGGCATGGTGGTCTCCAAGGGTTGGAGAGAAGAGGAAATTGGGGGTTACTACTAGTCAATGGACATAAAGATTCAATTAAGTAAGGAAAGTAAGTTCTAGAGATCTGCTGTATAGCATTGTACCTGTAGTCGACAATACCGCACGGTACACTTAAAAATTTATTATAACGATAGATCCCACATTGAGTGTTCTTATCACTATAGAAATAAAATTTAAGCCAGATGTGGTGGTTCACTCCTGTAATCCCAGCACTTTGGGAGGCCAAGGTGGGAGGACTGCTTGAGACCAGGAGTTTGAGACCAGCCTAGGCAACATAGCAAAACCCCGTCTCTAAGAAAAACTTAAAAATTTCTCTGGGCATAGTGGTGCAGGCTTGTAATCCCAGCTACTCAGGAGGCTGAGGCACAGCAATTGCTTGAACCTGGAAGGTTGTAGTGAGCCAAGATTGTGCCACAGCACTCCAACATGGGTGACGGAACGATACTCTCTCTCAAAAAAAAAAAAAAGAAAGGAAAAGAAAAGAAAAATTGGGCACAGTGGCTCACATCTATAATTTCAGCACTTTGGGAGGCCAAGAAGGACAGCTTAAGACGAGGAGTTTGAGGCTGTAGTGAGCTGTAATTGTGCCACTGAACACCAGCCTATTTTAGACTCAGTCTCTAAAATAATTAAATTATATTAAACTTAAACTAAAATTTAATTTTTTACAGATATGCTGCCTCTGTTAAATATTTACACTTATCTAGTTTTTATTTTTAATGTGTTATATTTTAAAATAATAAAACAGTACAGTTGTTTTGTATTTCAAAAATACGAAGCACATACACAAATGTCATCAAATATGACCCTTGTACCCTGGAGTAGGAGGACGAACATTCACTGTTATTCCAGCTTGTGAAATGAGACTCTGAGGCTCATAGACTTGTAGCACTTGCCCAACATGAGCAGTAAGAGGTGGGGCTGAAGTTGCTTTCCTACATCCTGACTTAAAGACCACTGTTCCTTAGTGTCCTTTCTTCATACAAAAGATTAACTTCTCTCTTGAAATTCTCTGTTATTATTTCCAGTACTTCCTTTCTGCCTGTCTCCTTTGCCCTTTCTTCCTCTTTCCTTCCTTCCTCTTTGCACCAAGTCATCAGCATTCACTATGTTCCTAGTTCCTGGGATCATTGTTAAACAAACACCAAAGGAAAAAAAAAACAAAAAAAAACTTCCTTTGTCTTCAGGAGACTTAAAATGACAGAGATAGGCATAAAGTAATTAATAAAGTGTCAGACACCATGAAACAAGGATGTGCACATTACTACAGCATCCCAGAAAACACCTAACCCAGGTGTATTTGGTATTTGAGGAAAACTTTCAGAAGGCAATATCAGCTAAACTATATCTTAATAGAACTCAAAAGAATTGGGATAAGGATAAATGCAGTCTAAATCAAAAGAACAACAGGTAAAAAGACAAGAAAGTCCCCCAAAATATGACATGTTCTGTATTCTGTAAGCAGTTATAAGACCTAAATGCACACCAGAAACATAGGCCTTGTGAGAGATTAGAATGTAAATGTAGATAGGATCAGATTATAAAAGCATTTAGATTTTGTTTAGAAGGCAATGGGGAACATTTAAATGATAAGCAGATTCAAAGATTGAAAGACTAGGTCCTCAATAATGTGACCAGATTTTTTTTTTCAGTGGTGTCAGGCTGGTAAAAAACAGCAATTCAGGAAGGCATGTAGGCTGCTTTCTGGTTCATAGATGGCAACTTTTAGCTGTGTCCTGGGGTGGTGGAAGGGGCAAGGCAGAACTCTGGGGCCTCTTTGATAAGGGCATAATCCCACTCATGAGGGCTCTGCCCTTGGCCCCACTTCCTAACAACATTAAAATGGTGATTAAGTGTCAATATATGAATTTTGGTTAGACATAAAGTTTCGGACTATAACAGTCTGTCAGAGCTTTTATCTCAGAAATACAGTCAGCCTAACATGCACTGACTCCTCTCTTACACACCCAGTTGTGTATGGGTGTTTTCTTAGTAGAAGATTTTTTAAAATTCCCAATAGAAATAGTTTGCCCTATGTTCACCAGTAAGAAATTTGAAATATCTAAAGTAAATGCTGAGTTTATTTTAAGAAGCTTTTAAAAATGTGTTTCCATTGATTGAATGTCACCAAATCATCTTGTATCATATCTAGAGTGTATTCTCTCATTTCCCTAGTTGTTTTTCTTTCTGTTATTATTATTTTTTAGATAGATAACCCCAGCTGAGCCAAACTCCCATGATTACATGAAAAGAGTATCCATCAGGAGACCAAAAAATAGTCTAATTTTAAAAATATTACTCTTTTTCCTAAAACTTTTATTCTGCTTCTATATTAGGATGTGTTTGAGCACAGTTTTCTCAATTTGGAGCCAACTAGTATTTCCTGAGGGAAACAAAGAGGCATCCATTCATATACATTAAATATTAAGATTTCTCACTCTTAACACAAATGCATACAGCAATGTATACCACATGTAATCATCAACATGGGGATTTGCCACAAAGTTGCAATTTAAAGATAGAGAAAACAATACACTCTCTTACCTTACTATCCCTGGGAGGAAAGGAGAGTGACGTGCACTATGCCAGTGCTTTGAAACATATGTATCTGCAAAAAGAGCTATCTGAAGCTGGAGTAGAGTTTTGTTAAAGATATTGAACTAGTATGTAGGTATACAGCAATTAATCATCCTAATAATAAAATGATAAAATGCATACCACTTACTTAGATTCCAAAAGAAACATTCCTATTCAGAGTATGGTAAAGAATAGAAAAAAAAAAAAAACAAAAAAAACCTGTTTTAAGATCATGAAGTGGAGGAGAAGACGAATGACCTAGGATTACAACGCACAAATTTTTAAAGTGGTTTCCCCAAAAATAAACTATATATAGACATCTCCATAAGTCTGAGAAATATACACAAGTGCCGTGTTTGTTATACTCTTAGTAAAAATATTTCCATGCATCACATGAAAAAAGACATCGAAGTGCTTTTATTAAACAATAGGAAGACGCTGATAAAAATAAAGGCCACTGTGTGCGATATCTTTGCACACCAGTGGTAGAGCAACGTTTCAATTCCAATCCATCATTATAATAGAATCGCCATGAAAACCTAGTCACTTTCTGGAAAGCAGTTTGAAAGAATAAAGACCTTCCAAACCGTACGCTTTCATAACAGAAGAGAATGCTACTCTAAGAAAATTATTTCCAAATTATCTGATATTCACCTGAAGCCTAGCAGCTGCCACTGGCTTTCTATGCTTGCTGGCTCTTTTGTAGTTAGGCTTGTTTGTAGAAATAAATAATAGCATGTTATAATTTGTTAGTAAACGTGATCATTTCTTCCCATAATATTTACTTTTCAAGTCCGTGTAAACAGACTGAAAAATTTACTTGAAATTCAGTCACACACAGCTGAGAAATGAAACAATACTGACTAGTATGACTTGCAATAAATAACAAAATATAACGTAATAAATTACACTAAAAAGTTGTAAAGATTACGACTACAAATTCCCCAGAAATATGTAATAGCATTTGTCTACCAAGTTTCTTAATCTACCCATGAGCTGACAAGATGTACATAGAAATAACACATAATAGTGACCTTTACATAAGTGAATTATATTTCTGTTCAGTGTTTCCTGCATTCAAAAGCACCTAAAAAAACATAAAAGGTGCTTGGTGCCTTTTATTTATCCATTTTTAAATACGTTTTGCAATATTGCAGTGCTTCTCAAAGTTTAAAAACTCCTACATTTTATACAACTTGTGTACCTGGTCACTCAAATTGACAGGCATATGGCAAAGCAGATTTTTTTCAATGGGTGGAATGAAAATGAAAATAAAAATCTACCAGAAGAATTGATTCTTAACGGGAAAAAAAAAAAAAACCTCTCTCCCCTTAGTGCTGTCAGTTGACTGATAAATCATAGATCAAAATCCTTCCTATAAAACATTGAAAGAAACCCTCTACAGGTCCAGACTTATGCTTTAATGATTTGTGCATAATAAGGACTATTTGAATCTAAAATTCAGAAAGTTATCCCAGGTCCAATTTTCTGCATGCCAAAGGCCATCTGCTCAGTAGGTCTATAATCTTGATTGTGTGTGTGTGTGTGTGTGTGCAGACAGAAAGAGAAAGACACAGATGTGCTCACATCATGTTGCCTATCAATTTCTCCAGGAAAGCAGGTATATCATTTTGCACATATTTGTGTATTTTTCAATAATTATTAAAAATTAAGAGATTAAGTTAACAGATTTTAGAATGTAAACCAAAGATGGAAGCAATTGATTCTTATCAGGTAGTAATACTACCAGTTACTAAGCATACAAAAACAATTTCAACATACTGTCCATATAATATATGCAGAACTGAAATATACTGCCAGGTAAGCTCTTTTATGTTTGTTATGTTTTCAAAAGCCATTCGTTTGGCTGGATATATGTATTTCTTTTTATCACTCATTTTTATGTATTCATTGAAGGAATAACCAAATGGATTAAAAACCACAGGTAAACATCCTGGATATCTTGAAAACACAAATCGAAGGCACTACATAATACTCAACTTGCTGCATGCTGGTTTCATTATCTTTTCCTCTGAATTCTCCTATGCATACCACAGCCCAATTCTTGTTTAAACCTCTTATTCTTAATTCCAGACTTTGCTTAAATCCCCTACCCTTTCCAAACTACTTATTACTTTCTCTAAACTGTTCATTGAAATTAGCAGAATGTGCTTAGGGAGAACAATGTTCACCGACAGCGTGTTCATATCTCTGAATAAACCCTCTCGGACTCTGAATCACAATTCTTCACTTCCTAGTTAGCCCATGGATCCCTTCAAATTAATGTTTAATAATATTTTTCAACTCTTCTAATGGACTTCACCAAAAAGACTGGTCCAAATCACCTAATCTTTCATTCTGGAAAGACAAACCAAGTCTCGCTCATTTTTACATACCTGAGAGCATTTCAAAGCACCGGAGTTAGTGCAGAGGGCTGAGTTCCACCTCCTACACTTCTTGTTGCTAGAAGAATGTGTCTCCATTTTCATGTGGGTTGTCAGTTGCATTTTCCCAGTCACCAGGTCCAATTTAACACATACAAACCCTATCACAAATAGAGGTGGCATGAGCTCACACCAACTGGTTTTGATTTTTCTTTTTTGTTTCTGTTTCAAAATAGAGTGTCTCATACTTTTTGGAAGTTCCACTAGGTACACATTCCATTGTAATCAGTGTTTCTATGTGCTTGTAGTGACTAGTGGATTTGCACATCACCTCTGATGGTCATCATGCTTGAACTTTGGAATTTGATTTCTACAGTATAAATTCTGCCTTTTATTGCTTCTAGTATAGAAATACATTGTCACCGTGTTCTAAATTTCTTTGCAATCCTGCTATAGATCATCTATTTCATTTTACTTTTAGCTTTTCTCCTCATGTTCTGTTACCTTTTAATTGGATCCTGCTGAATTTTCTGCTCAACTTGATATTCTCAACAGGATTTGGGGAACTATTATTTTAAAGACTATATCTTCTAGCATATTATTAAGAATAACAATGCCACTTTGGGAGGCCGAGGTGGGCACATCACGAGGTCAGGAGATCAAGACCATCCTGGCTAACACGTTGAAACCCTGTCTCTACTAAAAATACAAAAAATTAGCCGGGCGTGGTGGCGGGCACCTGTAGTTCCAGCTACTGGGGAGGCTGAGGCAGGAGAATGGAATGAACCCGGGAGGCAGAGCTTGCAGAGCGAGACTCCAACTCCAAAAAAAAAAAGGAAAAAGAATAACAAATGCATTACAATTGTCTCCTGGACTGTGCAAGCATGTAATTTCTAGAAACAAAGTTTGCTTGTGAGTTTTCCTATGATACTGTTTTATCTTGTTCTGCCTTATACCAACCAATGACGCATGTTGTTTGACTTTTTCTTTTGATGCTTTATTTGGCCAGCTAAGATTTATCATAAATGTTTATTAACACAGAGTCTTTGACAGTGCTCTCTACTTGCAGGCTGGCTAAAATCCATCTTTGTGTTCTGTAAATTTTTGACTAGTTGATATGCACAGCTCCTATTGGTTTCTCATCTTCTTAAAGAAGTATGTCTGCTGCAAAGTTGGACCATCAGTGAGAGTATGCTAACTCCTACCTGGAGCTGTGGAATCTCTTTATGGCCAAGTTGTCTTATGTCTTACATACTTAATATTTAAATTTAATATTAATTCCAGCATGAGTTGTGACTATGAATAGCAGACTCTACTCCAAATTTGTTGTTTTACTTGGAATCAGTTCTGCACTACCCAGGATGCCATCAAGTCCCAAAACTTCCTGCCACTTTCTTCTCCCTGACCACAATTCTCATTTCCCTTTCAGGAGATTCCCATTTTCCATCCTGAGGGGGTGCAGAAAAGGTGGAGACTTTGGGGCAATGCTCTAGCCATCACAAAGAACACTCTGAGTGCTAGAAAACTAGGTGTCTTTATATTTCTGTCTGATATGGGTCATGAGTCTCTACGTTATTAGGAACTATAGAAGTAGGTAGAGTTTTAAATACCTCTTTTTGGGAAGTCTCTTTTGCAAGCAATAAAATTCAGGTGAGCTATTGAGTGAATAGTGTGCGTGTGTGAGTGTGTGTCTGTGTGTATAAATTAGGTTCATCCACATTGCAGAGTGTGGAGACCTCCTGACAAATCCAGCATTATGCAGTTTTCCAGTTAAACATATGTAGATTCTAGCCTATAGCGTGTCACAGGTTCTGTCATTTTATTGTAATTCAAATTACCTTTATTCGAGAAATACATTTAATGGATACATTCATCAAAATGTCATATTTTATTTATTTCATGATGAATATTTTTTATTTTTAACATAGAGGAAATGAAAATGTATTTTATTATCAATGATATGACAAAGTTTAACTGACAGCATCTTTTGTTTCTTTAGTATGAAAGAAAAAAGTGATACGTAAAACAGGTGGATATGTTTTAGTTGATTGGAAAATGATTTTTTAAAACAAGATAAACCATCTATGGATAATAGAGAGAACCTAATGTTTGTATTTTCTAATGTAATTTCTAAATAAATATCATTAACCTAACCTAATTACATAATTTTACATGAAGCCCGATTCTTACAGTAATAGTGTCCTCACTTTCTACAACAATTTTCTATTCTTTATGATGGTTTTAAAAACTATTTTTCCCTACCCCATAAGGATAGTATTCTAGTTAGGTTTCAATCAGTATAACTAAAAAAAATAGCCTTATTGAAATAGAAATTTTGGGGGACCCAGGAAACCTAAAACCAGCTCTTCTAAGAGAAGGCAAGAACAAACACAATTCAAGAGTACAGGCCTTCTCTCCTCCATTCATGTTTCCCTCTCACGTTACTCCTGTGATTCTGTGATTCCATTTCTCTGTCCATTCCTGAAGTTCTGATGAGTGCCCCAAAGTTTCCATTACTCATGTCTCCATCAAGTATTTTCTGATATTACCCCATCCAAGTAGACTTCAGACATCCTGGCTTTCGTATACACAAAAATTGTAAGTTTTATTTCAGGGCAGGAATCATGACTTGTTTTCTTTTCCAACTAGAGCTGTTCACCCAGTGCTAACTACACAGTATGAAATTAACATTTGTTGCAGAAGTGATGGAAGCTGAAGCATTTGGGGTTACAATACTTCAGTGAATGTTGCACTGCTGGGATTCCAACTTACATGTGTCAAACTTCAAAGCTTGTGTCACTTTGGTATAGATTATATCATTCTGCTACTTTTCTGGCAATGGATGAGTATTCTAATCTTTTCATTTAATAAAGGAATATGATACAAAACTCAACTTGCTCCATAAATAAGTTAAACAAATTAACTGAGTTGTTACAAATGGTACTGTGGTTGTGCATACAACAGTCAGAATGAAACCCAGATCTGACCTTTAAAAAAACGCGTAAAAAAAGACCAGTGGGAATTTTGTGTTTGAATTTACTGAATTCATTGAAAATAAATAATGGTATTATTATGACTTGAAATATGTGACTGAAGAAATTTATCAGATTTAACCTTCTCATAATGGAATGTTCACCTGAGCTGTACTGCTTCGACACAGTCAAAATGAAGTGTCAACTAGCACATAGATAGTAAGTGGCTTCAGCATTAGAGAAGCCTGGATTGAAAATTCACATAAAAATCTCTGTGATTTTTCGCAGTTTAATTAACTTATCATAACTTTAGTTTCCTAATTGCCAAATAAGACTGACAATACTTATATTGTAGGTTGTGTGTATGTGTGTGTGCTTCCAAGGGAAGAGTTTACAGCTTTCATGAGATTCGTCAAGTATGGTTGTGAATGCTGAATACCTAAATCAAAGACCCACAGATTTTAGGCATCCAGGAGTTAGACAAAACCATATGGTTTTCAGCTTTCCTGACTACTTTCCAGTTATCACACATTTACAAACATGCCCTGGAAAGAGATCAAGTGTTCCAGCCAAACACTATGAGCGCTGAAATGGGGCCACATCCTTTCTAAAATGAATAAAAATATAACTGATGGCTTTTTATCATCTATTGGATTACGGAATGTTTAGAGTGGCATGTGGGTCAGTCAAACACCACTGAAACCATAACATAGGAAATCAAACAGAGAGCAGAGCTATATAACAACAGCTCTGATTTCTGGGAAAAGTATCTGTGTATGAATTTGCAGGCCCTCCAGATTGACTGTTGAAACTAATGATAAATATCCAAGAGATAAGTATTATAGATATTTGCATTTTGCTGTTTGGGATAAATAGAAATCTAAAATGAGGATATACACACACATATTCACACCTATGTACATACCTACTATATATATTACATTTATTACATGCCTACATACATATATGTGAGTATCTATACATGTTACATATGTCTATACATTACATATATAATGTATTATGTATGTATGTATTATGCATATAATGTACGTAATACATTATATGTGTTCTAATGTACGTATGTATGATGTACATATATACATAATACATTATATGTGTATACATTACATATATGTGTAATATATTATACTTATATAAATATATAGTATTACAGATGTAACATTTACATATGTAGGTATTTACATAGGTATAAATGTGTGTATTACATATATACTTTTAGAAAAATCATTTTTGTCATTTTTTAAATTAAAGATCAAAATTCTTGAAAACAAGTATTCCAACAATGTGTATAATGTTTGCTGGTATGAGATCATTATATGTAACTTGTTTGGGAATTAACTGAAAGAATAATATAATATTATTGTATTTAAAAAGTTCATATTACATGAACTAATTTCCAACATTTGCGTCTTAAATTTGTCTCCCAAATCTAATATTTGTCTGTTGTAAAAACTATAACTAAGCCATAAATAAAACAAAATTTTAAATTCCCATGTTATTATTAATGACACTCCAGTTTTGACTATTTACTTTAAAATATGATTGAAAAATAACAGTGAGAAGATATCACAAGATTTAACAATTATAAATGGCTTTGAAAAAATAAAGTAATATGTTCACTATTTTTATGAGTATGTTTATATATTTACATTTAAACATGTTTTATATGAAAACTTACACACATATTTGTATGCATGAATAATCTAAACAAAGTATAGTTTCATAATTTTACACATAGCAATTTAGAACCAAAGTTTAAATGAAAAACTAAAATAAAGTTTCATAAAAGTTTATCTAAATGTATAGCATCCTATAAATAATAAATAAGTAGATAAAAGCAATTACTCAAATTGTTTTACAAAATTTTGCAGACAGAACCTGTGTATAAATTTTTTTTTGCATTATTTGTTAGTTGCAGGATACCATACAAGTTACTCACTTATTTCTAAGCCTTCTTTTATTTCATATTTTATAAGAATGTTTAGGAGATTATCTCAACAAAATCCTACAACATTTTGAGACTCATACTCTCAGCACTTCTAGATTTCATGCTAGGGCAATAAGGAACATATAAAAAATTTAAGTCACTCATTTGAAAAATTATAGAGCTACATCTTGATATTAGACAACCTCATTTTAGAGACTTGTGTTGTCACCCACATTATTACAGTTACAAAGTATCCAAAACTAATGCACGAGTAGAAATAAACTGTAGTTAGAGATTGACCATCAGTTCTTAACCAATCAGGCCATGATTAAATCTTTATCCTGGAATGCCACTGTTCACATTTCTTTGGATAACCAGCTTGTTTCATTGTTAAATGTTTCTGGCTCTATGCTGTCACACTTGTTTTTGCTGTTGTCTTCATACTCTGTGTGTATGTGTTTAGTATCATCTTTGAATTTTATTCCAGCGTCAGTCCATTTCTTACAGTTATTCCTGATAACCCATGCCAACAGAATGGTCATTTCTCAGTGTCAGAGCTAATATATCAATTGCCATGAAGTCACAGCCTTCGTCTTCTATAGATGTTCAAAGTGCATTTGGAAGAGCACAGAAATCTATCAACGAGCCTATTCTAGGCATTTCTATTCATGGTTGCTCTAATAATTTTTTGTAATTCATGAACTTCAGAAAGTATGGCTCGCTCTGAGTACATCTCTGATGACAACATGATTTGAATAAGGAAAGGGGATCTAGATAGAATGAATGTTCAGAAAAAAAAAGGATAGAAAGTGGCCTGCACTGGATTTATGAGAGCAAACAGCAAACAAATTTGGATAAAATGGAGGTAAATTCATTCAGTGAATATTTATTTAAGACGTGAATACATGGGAGATTAGAAGGAGCCTGTTTGGAAATTCTAGACTAAGGAAATTAAATGAGTTATAAAAGCAATGCGGGCTGGACACAGTGGCTCACACCTGTAATCCCAGCACTTTGGGAGGCCGAGACAGACGGATCAACTGAGGTCAGGAGTTTGAGACCAGCCTGGCCAACATGGTGAAACCCCATCTCTACTAAAGATACAAAAATTAATCGGGTGGGGTGGTGCGTGCCTGTAATGCCCGCTACTCGGGAGGCTGAGGAAGGAAAGTTGCTTAAACCTGGGAGGCAGAGGTTGCAGAGAGTTGAGATCGCGCCATTGCACTCCACCCTGGATGACAAGAGTGAAACTCTGTCTCAAAAAAAAATAAAAACAAAAATAAAAGCAATGCGAATTGTTTCTTTGGTTCTATATAGGTTATAGGTTAGAGACATTTAACGTAAAAATATAAATGAAGCGTTTTATATTGAATTGAGGTGAGATGCCTTTGTAAGTCTCACTTGTGTAGCACAATCATTAGAATTAAAATGTTATTTGCTATTATATTGTCTGTCAGTCCTCCATGGTCATTTTTTTCTTGAGGATAGTGTTTAATGTAAAAATATTGGACTCATAACACACACATAATTTCCAAGAGATATCTAGCATTCAGGAAGCAATTCATTGTGTCACCTTATTTACTCTTTAAATGTTCTATCACCTCATGATAATCAAATAGTTGGCTAATCCAGTTGTTAGAATGTTTGTTAACCTGATTCTATTCAAGGATAATTTAAATTCACTTAAATGCTAACATTTAAAATCAACCAAATGTTCTACAAATATAGCCCCTTTATTAGTTGGACATTTTTGACATACTGGATGGTAACAATGGTATATATGTCAACTACATGTATCACATGATACTTAATCCAGGAGTATTCTGGAGCCACGGTCTTATTTTTCAATTAGTTTTTAAATTTCTTCATGATTTTTATTTGGGTGCCACTTCCCTCTCTCACACTCTTTTTTTTTTTTTTTTGAGACGGGGTCTCACTTTGTATCCCAGGCTGGAGTGCACTGACATGATTACCAGTTCACCGCAGCCTGGAACTCCGGGGCTCAAGCAATCCTCTCTTAGCCTCTTCAGAAGCTGAAATTACAGGTGCACACAATCATGCCCAGCTGACTTTTTTCCTTTTTTTGTGGACATGGAGTCTGACTGTTTTAGCCAGGCTGGTCTCAAACTCCTTCAGCCTTCCAAAGTGCTGAGATTACAGGCATGAGCCACTGCGCCTCGCAATTCTTTATTTTGAAAATTCTTGGAGATTGCCGTGTAGGTTCTCCATAATCTTCATTTTCCTAAAATTATTTCCATAATATTATTTCACATATTATACATTTTCCTTCATGTACTGTAAGTTTGTAGTTAAATCTAGAAGCTTGGCTAGATTCACATTCAAATCATTAGGGCAAGCACAGCTGCTTCTGAGTACTTATATCTAAAGGCTTATAATGCCTTGTTGTCTTTTCCTTTTTTCAATTTTAGTACACATTGGTGATCATAAGTTTTTGATTAATGGGTGTGAAAAAGTTATATTCTTATACTTGTTTTCACCTTTTCTTTGTTATCTGGGATGCTACTGAAATGAAAATATGTCCTTTCATTTGCCAGTTTTCAAGATAATGAGTTGATTCCTAATACCTTCCAAACATGATTTTTTTTAGAATACTGTTAGCAAATTTCTGAATTCAACTCACTGTTGTAACTTTCCTTATTGATAGTCACGTTTTCCCATCTATGGCCAGAGGGAGCTTCTTCAGTGTTCATTTCAATGGCCTTTTGATCCTACCCTATTAATCTTTAATACTCTGTTTGCTTTTTGGTATGATAAGATGTTCAGGTCAATTTTGTACATTTCCCGTTCAAGAATTGTCATCAATTGAACATAGATAGAAATCATCAAAATTTATTCTACAATTTTATAGTTAGAAAAGCAAGGCCCAAAGAGATGAACTAACACCCAGTTGGAAATACCAATAGTATGTTAATTATACTTGCAGTCTAGAATGTGAATGATGTTTAAGAAGATACAGAGGAAGAAGTTATTAAACTTAGATACTTCAATCTTGACGTGATTGAGCAAAGGTCCTAGGAGAGAGATGAAGAGTGAATATATTGATACATATAAATAAATTACTTAATGAAAAGTATGCTTGAAAATCATTCCAACTTTAATGCTGAAACAATAAACTTTACATTAAACTATTATTAAAAATTATAGCTTTAAAGACAGAAGAATGTTGTTCTTAGGTTTCATCACAATACACTTTTTAAAATCCTTACATTATTGGTGTAAAAAGATAAAATATTCAATCTCTGGCTACTATTCATATTATGATATAGTCAAAAAGAGAAAATTAGACTGTGTATTATCATATAAGGTAGAAAAGGAACTAGAAGGATGAGGGCCAGATGTGGTTGCCCATGCCTGTAATCCCAGCCCTCTGTGAAGCAGGTGGATCACTGAGATCAGGAGTCTGAGACCAGCTTGGCCAAAATGGTGAAATGCCCTCTTTACTAAAAATACAAAAATTAGCTAGGTGTCATGGCAGGTGCCTGTAGTCCCAGCTACTTGGTAGGCTGAGGCATGAGAATTGCTTGAACCTGGGAGGCAGAGGTTGCAGTGGACCAAGATCATGCCACTGCAGTCACTGCAGCCTGGGTAACAGAGCTAGACTCCATCTAAAAAAACATAACAGAAAAAAGGAAAAGAAAATAGATAGGTGAGAAAAATGTGGGCATTTAGAAAAGCAAAATTTTAAATAAATTGTTGTATTCATTACTTGATTCCAAAGGAAAAGGAAAAGACTAACACAGACCTACAAACAGATTGATTGATATGTGTGGGAATTTATTTAATTGTGCGAACCATAGCAATGTTCATATTTTAGACATTCATTTGTTCAAAGATGAATATAATATATTTTAACTATAGGAAATTTGGAGAATACATATCAGGAACTTAAATCACAGGATGTAGAGAAAACTGATGCTACCATTTTGATGTATCGTCTATTTTAATAAATACTTTAAAACGAAGTGAGATATTACTAAAGGTACAGCATTGTAACATATTATTTTTGTTTATTCATATAGTATTACATATATTTACCAAATATCCATCTTTCATTAAATGTTTTCTAACAGTATTATTTCTAATATCCTCAAAGTATCTCATCATACAGAAATGATATATATTTGATTGTCTCATTATTTGGGAACTTTCAAAGTATTTCTTAATTTTCATTCTAATAAATATTGAATATTTATATAGTTAAATCTCTATACATGCTTTTACAAATTATTTCCTTCTGATATATTTCTGGAAATAGAATCTCTAAGCGGAAAGGAGAGAGTTTAAACATTGAAAAGATATCTAGTTAAATTGGTTTTCAAAAATCTATAATAACCAGTCGTAAGTGTATGTTTCCTAATAATAAATCATGATGAGCTAGGGCAGTTTCTTTAAAAGACAGTATTTAGATGAGTGCTTTTCTAATAAGTAGCCAGAATAATAATGTCATTGTTGCAATCAGTTCCCTTGGAAATCCACATCATGCCCTAAGTTATTTACATGTCTTAAGGTTCTTGTTCTTGTTGCTAAAGCCATATTTGATGCAAATTATTTGCATTACAGACACTATTTTCTAGAAAAAATTTATATATAGTATAAGAAACATCAAAACAATGGACTCTAAAAAAGTCACATGCATTGATCATGTCTAATCTCGTTTTGTGAGTAGTTTCAATAGATTATTGTTTGCATTTCCAGGCTCTTACTTTCACTGTACTTTATAAATATTCCTGAATTTAAATTGTTAGGCTAAATGACAATTTTCCCTTTCGTTAAACAATTACCTCTTAAAATCTCAAGTTGGCCCTTAAAGAGTTATTTCATTAAAAACATTTTTTTTTTTTTTTTTGCTATTTGCTGGTAAGTAAACAACAGAGGACATATTTGTAGTTATTCTACAGAAATAGTAGTTTATTTCACTGAGTTACTCACATTTTAATGTCACTCAGCATTGGATATTGGGTCAAAGTGGGGAAAAATGACTCTGAGGTTTTCTCTTCCTCCCCGTTGACGTCTCAGTAGAAGAGCCCCAGTTAAGGCCTCTGCCCAAGGCTTCAGATGAGGATCACTAGGAATGAAGGTGCCAGGGCTAGGAGTGTAAATGTATGAAAGAAGCCTGGCCAGGGGGCTGAGTCCTTGACTGCGGCTCCCTTCAGAGACTTCAATGCAGTGGCTGTGCACTCAGTCTGGTGTGGGGAGGGCAACTTCCTCCATGAGGCCTTCCCAGGTAACGCCTTTGCAACTGCCTGTGGTCAGGCCTAAAAATCACACACAGGTTTTTAACCAGTGGCAGACTCCTCACCATATGGAATTATGCCTAAATAAGCCTGAGAAATAAATGGACCACATCTGATCAAATGACTCCATTAGTGAACATATCTGATATGGTCATCAGTTATGTTATTTAAAAAATATTCTGACTTTATTTAATTGATTATCTTTTTTATACATTATAGTCCAACATACGATTTGGACTGAAAAATTTAGCCACTTTTTAGTAATGTCTATTTATGAAGATCTTTTGAAGACAGATGGAATATTTTGTATTTTAACACACCAATAAATCTACATGTTCATAGTATAGCATTCATCAATATGGAATAGTCACCAATAGGTTTCATTTAAGAAGGGAGTACAGTAGTTTTAAATACACAGGCTTTTCAAATTACACAGATTTGAGATCAAGTCTAAAGGCTGAGATTAAAGTCTATAAGTCTCATTTTGATTATCAACAAACACATTTCATAAAATTATTATGAAAAAGAAATGAGACAGAACATGACAAATAGCATATTCTTTAGCATCTACAGTATGGCCAAATAAATGATTAAAAAATGCTTCAGTTTCAATGTGCACATTTTATACTTATCCATGGTCCTGAAACCACTTATTAGTTATGAGTACAGAAATGTGAATATCAGTCATGTCATAAGCATGGTGGGAGGGAGAGGGGAATAATGCATGGTACCCTTAAGGCTTAGATTCTCTGATTAAAACTGGAAGAATGACACTCTCTTCACTGCTTTTTGAACTTTTTTAATGTCACACCGTTCTCTAAAATGTTTAAAATTATGACATAAAGACTGGTGACTTTTTTTTATGTTCTAAGGGGTTTTGCTAGGCATTCCTCTGTCAAGAAGAGATATAATTCATAGCATATTCAGTTCTTGTTAAGAAATCCTTCTCCAACATCATTAATATTCTTGGTATATGATTTACATACCTATTTGTTTACCTGCGAGATGTGGACATTGGTATTGAAGACACATCAAAATATCATAAAGGCAATATGGATGGTCTTCTTTAACTTTCACACTTATGATAGGTTATGGACTTACTACAATAGCCAAGCATGCCATTTAAATTGAATCCAATTTAACTCAAATATTTTATCTGTCTTTAGTTGTTATCAGAAACTAGTGTTTTTAAATATATATAAATGTGTTCTCTGGTTTTGGAAATCTGAAAATTAGATCACAATTTAGGTACATATTTAATCCACCATAATTCAATGGAATGAGGAGTAAACCAATAGAATAGTAACGTGACTTGAAAACAAAGAAGAAGGAGCTGTTAATTATTTCTCTGTTGATTAGAGAACACTCTACTTATGAGGTCACAATTGGCTTTGGCCTTGACAAATAGATAAGCTTGTCCAGGAAAAGAAAATTGGAAAAAGTCATATAGAATGGAGGCAAGAACATGAGAAAAGACATAGAGTTTTCAAAACTGCAAAAACAAGCTGAAATAGGCCAAGTATATACATTTCTTCAATATAAATGTCCTTCAAAGTTTTAAAAATATATTCCAGGCTATGGAATTTCAAAAAATATCCATTTAACAGAATTAGAAATTATGATTGAAAACTGGTATTTAATCATAAAGCCCACAGCACCTATAGATATTATAACTAATAAAGTAATTATGACTATGAGATCATTTACCATTAGTTGAAATCATACAGTCTATTTCTGCTATTTCTGTATGGGAACTGAGGTATCCCTGAATCTAAGGCCAAGGTCTGTCATACATGTTGGGGCTTCTCCTTAGCTGTTCATATAGATACATAATAAAAGCAAAAACATTTATTTACAAAAAAACACAGTTTATTTCCTGTTTGATAAAAGGTACTCAAGATATTTTAATAAAAATATTTTAAATATTGTATCCAGTCAGGCATTGAGCATAAACATATTCCTTGAAAAATTTCCTACAACACAATTTACTCATATTTTTGTGTTACATTAACATACATGCTGCTTTGAGAAGTCATCCATGAAATCACAAAGAATTGTACGTTTTTTATGTAAATGTGATGCATGGCTGTTTTCTGAAGAAATGAACTCCCACGTATCTAAAATATAATATGTATCCATGACAGCTAAATGAAAAATTTCAGTGAAATGCCAAACAACATTTACTTTACTTTTTTTATACATTTTGTCCCAATTACTTGTGGATTTACTATTTCAACTTGAGTTTATTCTGTCACAAGCAAATTCGTATTGTTTACATTTTAAAGCAGTTGGCATCTGGGTTCTTTTTAATACTCAGAACTTCATAAATGTGCTATGATAGTACTCATTGGTAGTACCATCCATGCTGGGCAATGATGGGACACTCAGCTAAATTATATACCATGGTGGAGCCATGCTGAAGTTGACAGCTGATTTAACACAACGAGCTGTTTCAACTGAGATAGACTGTGTTTTCTACCTTCAAGAGACAGTTATTTTGAAAAATACATTTCTTTTGTTGAGCTAAAAAGTACACTTTGTCTTAATTATACTTGACATTTCAAAGCTCATACCAAGAGTTTCTCCAGGGAAAGAAACAAACCACTTGTCTCCTCTAGAACAGGAGAGTAAAATGAATAAACAGTGAATGAATAAACATGTTTTCATTGAATCGTGCAATTTTTCTGGTGTTCGTTTGTTTGCCTTTTGTTTATATCATGTATTTCTTAAAAAAGAGCTGGGTGGGTGTAGCTTAATATTCTCAAGGACAAAGTATTGCTGGAAGAAATGTTTTCGAAAATTAAGTATAAAATTGTTAGTGTAAAAAGCAACACACTGTGTGTTCTTTCTTCCTTTATTTTGTAATTTCCATTTTTATTTTGGTTTCAGGGGATTCATGTACAAGATTTTTACAAGGGTATATTGTGTGATGCTGAGTTTTGGGCTTCTATTGATCCTATCACCCAGATAGTTAACATAGTACCCAATAGGAAGTATTTCAGCCCTTGTTCCCTTCCTTTCTCCCTCCTTTTGGATTTCCCAGTGTCTATTGTTCTCACCTTTATGTCTGTGTGTACCCAAGATTTAGCTCCCACTTATAGGTGAGAATATGTGATATTTGGTTTTCTCCTTCTGCATTAATTTGCTTAGGATAATGGCCTTCAGCTGCATCCATGTTGCTGTAAAGGACATGACTTCATTCTTTTTTATAGCTGAATACTCTTCCACAGTTTATAAGTACTACATTTTCTTTATCCAGTTAAACATTGATGGGAACTCAGGTTGATTCCATGTCTTTGCCATTAGGAATAGTATAGCAATGAATGCATGAGTGCATGTGTCTTTTTGGTAGAACAATTTGTTTTCGTTTTTTTGTATATTTACCTAGTGATGGGATTGCTGAGTCAAATGGTAGTTCTGTGTTAAGTTCTATGAGTAATCTCTAAACTGCTTTCCACAGTGACTGAAATAATTTACATTCTCACCAACAGTGTCTAAGCATTCCCTCTTCTCTGCAGCCTCGCCAGCATCTGTTTTTTTTTTTACTTTTTTTTTTTTTTTTTTTTTTGAGACGGAGTCTCGCTCTGTCGCCCAGGCTGGAGTGCAGTGGCGCGATCTCGGCTCACTGCAAGCTCCGCCTCCCGGGTTCACGCCATTCTCCTGCCTCAGCCTCTCCGAGTAGCTGGGACTACAGGCGCCCGCCACCACGCCCGGCTAATTTTTTGTATTTTTAGTAGAGACAGGGTTTCACCGTGGTCTCGATCTCCTGACCTCGTGATCCGCCCGCCTCGGCCTCCCAAAGTGCTGGGATTACAAGCGTGAGCCACCGCGCCCGGCCTTTTTAATAGTAGCCATTCTGACTGGTGTAAGATGCTATCTCATTGTGATTTTGATTTGCATTGCTCTGATGATTAGTGATGTTGAGCAATTTTTTTATGTTTGTCGGTCTCTTGCATGTCTTCCTCTGAGAAGTGTCGGTTCATGTCCTTTGCCCACTTTTTAATAGGGTTATTATTATTATTTTTTTTTTTACTGAATTGCTTATATTCCTTATAGATTCTGGACATTAGTCCTTTGTCAGATGCATAGTTTGCAAATATTTTCATCCATTCTGTAGGCTGTCTCTTTACTCTGTTGACATATTATTTTGCTGTGCGAAGTTCTGTAGTTCAGTTAGGTCCCAATTGTCAATTTTGTTTTTGTCACAATTGCTTTTGAGGACTTGGTGATAAATTATTTGCCAAGCCTGATGTACAGAAGGATATTTCCTAGGTTTTCCTCTAAGCTTTTTAGAATATGAAGTCTTACATTTAAGTCTTTAATCCATCTTGAGTTAAATTTTGTATTTGGTGAGAGATAGAAGTCCAGTTTCATTCTTCTGCATATGATTAGCCAGTTTTCTCAGCACCATTTATTGAATAGAAAGTCCTTTTTCCATTGTTTATTTTTGCTGACTTTATTGATGAATAGTTAGTTGTATATATGCTGCTTTATTTCTGGGTTCTCCATTCTGTTCTATTTTTCTATGTGTCTATTGTTGCACTAATTCCATGTTGTTGTGGTTGCTGTAGCTTTGTAGTATAGTTTGAAGTCAGGTAATGTGATGCCACAGGCTTTAGTTCTTTTTGATTAGGATTTATTTGGCTATTCAGACTCTTTTTTTCATCCCATATAAATTTTAGAAGAGTATTTTCTAATTGAAAAATGACATTGGTAATTTGATAGAAATGTGTTCATTCACAGCAGTGCATTTTCTCTGAGGGTCTGAGGGGGTGAAATAAAATAAGTAGTAATAGCATCTGCCATTTTTATTCTTCAGGCTCTTGAAATCACTGGAGTTTAATGGACTTCAACTTTCTCCAATTTTAATTTGTATTCAATGCATATTGTCATTTTCCTCAGAAATATTTAATTTATATGGTTCTTATTCATCATGAAATGTTTCATGATACATGTTTTGTCTCTGACGACAGGAATATAAATATTTATAATATAAAAGGAACATATGTGAATAATAGTCTAGCAAAATTGAAGTAATTTAACTTACAATTGAAAATAATTTAATAAAATATATTATGTACTTTTCTAAAGAACAAAATCAATTCATATTCATACTTCTACAAACTAGAAAAGTAAAGTGAGCAAATTATATTGAACAGCAAAAGTATAATTAGATATCTGTAATTTGTTTTTAAAATTAGATGACAAATACAGCATCCCTTCAATACAACAGTAATTTTGAGTATATGAATATAAAATTACTTAAAATATTTTGAAATATATAAATGCAAACATTTTTTCTGAAGGTATACTTGTAAAGAATCAAAAATATTCAAATTATTTCTCCCTTTTAACAATTAAAAATATGTGGACATAAACTGTTTTAGTATAAGAGTAATATTTTTGAGAAGTTTTGAAAAGAGAAGTTCCAGAAGCTACTGAATTGAGATGTTTGCTTAAATCAGCTTTCTGAAAAACTGAAGAACAAATTGTGAGTGTGTTATTTTGTATTAGTACATTATTTTAAAATTTATTTTACATGCCCTTTCTATAATTCCACACATACCAAATTTTCTCAACAGCACTGTACGTTCTTTTATAAAAATTCTGCCTGTGTCTATTTTTCTGGGTGTATTTTCCAGATTTCATTGAAATTATTAGTATGCTACTCCAAAAGTGAAAACATTTTTCAAATGAAAATGTATAAATATGTTGACATATCAACAAAATCTAGGGGTTAATTTATTGATGACTTCCTAATTATTAATGTTTGTTTTGGCACCAATAACTAATATTCATTAATTACTGATTAGTAATGAATTAATACTAACTAGTTGATTTATTACTAAGTGATTAAATTACTAATATTAATTATGAATATTACTAATTATAAATATTCATTAAATCAATGAATTAATGATATTCATTACATTACTGATAGTCATCAAATTAATGGTGGCATTTTGTAACTTTGCTTTACCTGGGATTATTCTTGTTCTGGGAAAAAACTATGACAGATATTAGTCATTGTCCTTGTTGTGTGATCAGATGTTTTTGATAATATCTACATTTTTATACAATAGGTTTTTTTAATGAGCTCATACTAGGCAAAATATACAATCTTCATTATATTGTTATAAATGTTAACATTTAAAATAAAATTGTTATATTTCTCTTTGAAATAGTACCATTGGAATCTAAATGCCAAGGCAATCTGATAACTCATTGTTATCCATGAAGAAAAAATATACATGAATGAACTCTTCTTTACCAAACTAAAAATTTTGACTATGTCACTTTTTCTTCTTACATTCATGTTTTAATTGCATATTTTCATAGATTATTACCCTAATATATAATATATTTTCAGCTGGAAAGTCGTCTATTTATTATCATACCATAACGTTATTCTAAAAAATTATAGATGAATAATGACTTGGGTTTTTAGTTCTTCTAGACATGAGTCTGTGGGTGTTAAAATATTTCTTCAGAGCTGAATTGAATAACTTCAATTATTTTAGTATTGAATCAGTCAAAACATGTATACTACAAATTTTAAGAAAATGTCAAGCATGAAATGAAAGTTATATCTAAAATACGGGTCTTATACTACCTCTCTATATACATTTTTAAATCAAATAGTTCATGTATTTATAAATATTACCTGGTGCTAGAATTAAACTGGCATCATCAACTATTACATTTCTGTACTACATTATTATGGAAGTAATGAGAAAACTCTGTACCTGAAAGTAAGTTGATGCAAATAAATGATGTTTTGTTACAGCAACATTAGCAAACTTTTCAATTGTTTCTATGTTACAAGACAAAGTTCACATAATGTTGCCTATCAAAAATTAGAATTATTTTTAGAGATATAGTATTTAACTAGATGATCAAACCTTTTCCCAATTTTTTAAAAGCAACTGATTTGCAAAAGTTTTGACAGTAAGTCATATAATCATTTTCTTTTTAAACTTTTGAAAACCCAAACTGGTTTTACCTAGACCTTCTAAATGACTATTAATGATACTTACTGTTTTTTATTCTGAGATATTTGATAATTGAGATGCAATCAGATGAGATTAGATAGTGTATTTGAAAGTCATATGCATGAAAAGTGACTTGTAACCAGACTGTATAAATAATTCTCACAATGAAACCATAAGACAATAAGCAATAGGATTAGGAAATGCACAAAATACTTGAACAGACACTTAATGAATATCTGTGGAAACAAAGAAGCACGTGCAAAAGATCTCACATAATTAACCATTAGGATATACTATGTAAAGTTATAATGACATACTACTACATATCCTTTAGAATCTCTAAACTGAAAAATGCTGACAATACAAAGTACTGATGAAGATAATGGGTAACTGCATCTTTCATGAATTGTTGTTAGGGATGTGAATGATACACCAACTCTGTCAAATAGTTTGTCAGTTTCATTAAAAAAAAAAAAACTAAACATATTCTTACCATATGAGTTAGCAATCAGAATGCTGCACATTTTTCCCAGAGAAATGAAAACATGTGCTCACATAATAATCTATACACAAATGTTCATGGTAGTTTTTAACTTTAGAAGCCAAAAAATTAGAACAACTCAGATGCCCTTCACTGCATAAATGGATAAACAATCTGCGGTTCATCCATACCATGGAATTCTACTCAGGAAATAATAATAATGATAATAAAGGGATAATACACTATTGATTCACTCAGATTGGATGCATTTTAATAACATGCTAACTGGAAAAAAGTTAACCTCAAAAGGTTACATATTTATGATTCCATTTATATAACATTCTCAGAATGACAAAATTTGAGTGCTTAAGAACAAATCAGTGGATGCAAGGTTTAAGGTTGGGGCACGGTGTGCCTTGAAAGAGGCAGTGTGAATAAGTTTCTTTGGAGAGAGAGAATATCATATCCTGATTGTGATGGTGATTACACATATTGATATGTGATAAAATTTTATAGAATTATACACCAAAAAAAGAGGGTATATGAAAAATTAATCTATATGAGGTCTGCATTTTAGTTTATAATATTATATGCTATCAGTTTCCTCCTTTTGATATGGTATGATAGTTATTTAAAATGTTATCCTATGGGTTCTTTCTCCATTATGTTTTGAACTTCCTACGAATCTATTTAAATGTAAAAGTCAAAGTATTTAAAATATTAAAACTAAATTAAATTATTTAAATTGATGTAAATTATTTATATTATCTGAATGATAACTTAGCATCTAAAATCTTCACTGATATGATTTTGCTGACAATTATTTCTGCTTTATCTTGCTCAGGGTTTAGTTTCCTTGTGTGTTTTGTAAATCTTAACTGTGTGTATAACAGATAAAAAACTATTATCGTCATAATTTTGGAAGGCCTTTTCTGAAATAATTTTCTATCTTACCTGAAGGTTGGATACTACCAAGATAGTGCAGGTTAGAATGAAAACCCTTCTTTTTTTTTTTTTTTTTTTTTTGTTTTTTTGTTTTGTTTTGTTTTGTTTTGAGAAGGAGTCTCGCTCTTTCACCCAGGCTGGAGTGCAGTGGCGCGATCTCGGCTCACTGCAGTCTCCGTCCCCCGGGGTTCACGCCATTCTCCTGCCTCAGCCTCCCGCGTAGCTGGGACTACAGGCGCCCGCCACCTCGCCCGGCTAATTTTTTTGTATTTTTCAGTAGAGATGGGGTTTCACCGTGTTAGCCAGGATGGTCTCGATCTCCTGACCTCGTGATCCGCCCGCCTCGGCCTCCCAAAGTGCTGGGATTACAGGCGTGAGCCACCGTGCCCGGCCAAGAATGAAAACCCTTCTAAGGGCCAGTTTGTGATTACAAATTTTTAGAGATGTGCCAAAATTTGGGACAGTCTGTTTGCCTTGATTTTTCTCAGGCTTATTCACTTTTAGTAAAAATAATGCCATTTGAGTGTCAGATTTATGGAAAGTATCTGTTAAATTAATCACCACAGACAATTCCTAGGCCTTATTTCCTGTCCTTTATGCTAGAGGAGGCTATAAAAACTGAAGCTCTAATGTTCAGTCTTTGCTCTGAGAGTAACATCTGTGTCCAGTGCTTTGCTAAATTTCTATAGCTGATTTTTTACTAAATACACTACAGTTTTCTTGATGCTTGTCAAAGCAATTTTTTAAAAAAAGATATTTATTATGTGAGATATTATAGTTGTGTTGTTTATAGAAAACAACTCAATTTCTATAATCTCACAGGATATCTTATTTGCCATTTTGCTAGATACAGACTTTTCTATTAAATTTTAAAAATACCTTTCAGTTTTGATGTTCATATTTTGTTTCTGAGGAAACATCATTGGTATGTAGCAATAGAAGCAATTTAAATCTGTAGGCAGGAAAAAAACAAAGCAAAAAATAAAATGCAGTTATATCAACCTAAAATATAAGTCAATCCCTCTTATGTATTTTGATGATTTAAATAGTATGTAGTTGTATTGTCTTATCCCTCATATTCTACAACTAAGTTCTTTTCTATAGTACTCAAGGAGCCATTCTCATGAGTAAAGCCTACTAAGTGTATTGTAAAAACTCTAAATACTATAAATAAACATGAAATAAACAATGGAAAACAATATTGCTTTGCTTGTACCTAATTTGAAAAAAAAAAAACTTCATTGTATTCAAATAAGTACTATATGTAAATACCATTTAAAGTCAGGCTCCTACATTTGAATTACAACCTCTTGGGAATGTTCAAGCTCTCTTAACCTCAAATAATGAGAGGTATTATCATATTCAGTTGGTGTGAAATGAATAAAATGTAAAGTGCTGTCTCCGGTTTTGAAAAGCAGTTATTAAGCAGTATGATAGATTTAAGCTTTTATTTTATAAATACAAACAAAAACTAGAGGTCAATTTAAGATCCTCTTTCTGTATTCAGTAACAATGCTATTACACTAACAGAAGGAGAAATGGTCCTTTAAATGCCCACAATCTATTTCCACTAAGCTCTCTGCTTATTAATTTGATGTTTAATTTTACTGTTTAAATTGCCTTTATATGTTCATTGATATTAGTATCTATATTAAGTCATGTATTTCTGGAAGGAATAAATTGGCTAGAGTATATTTTGTGACAGTTGTGTGGTTGGCAGGGTGATTTTTGGATAATTAATAATTGGTATTGATATGTATCCTAAATAATTACTAGTAGAAGTATGAAAAACATTAGTATGCCCTTTGGGAATTTGTGCTATACATGTAAAAGTGCATCTTTGGTATAAAATTTGCACTCTTACATATTCTTGATTGTAAATCAATTATTCCCAGTACCTTCAAATGGAATGTTTGAAAAGATTACCTGCAATTTTGTTTAATATAATGGTTTAGGTCTTTAAACTCCACAGTAGGAAAGCACTGATATCAGAACAATTGCCACTGTCACTCAGCAAGGTATATTTTGTTTTTGCAGCAGTATAGAAAGAAACAGTGGGGAGATGTATCGCTCTTTATTACAGTCATTGAACTTTATCCAATCCTCAATACTAGAACCCTGTTACTTTTCAGTCTGTGAATATAAATGAATTCAGTGTGCTTATTTTCTTGTTCTTTATTATTTACTATTTATTTATTATTTAAAACTCACTAAACATTAGCAGCGAAAACTACGTTAATAATCCATGCATTATAGTAACCACAAACCCATTCCAGTACAATGAGATGAATGAGTTCAGTGAAAATGAGAAACAGACACAGCGTGGCAACAATTGAGAATATTACCATTGTCTTGCCTGCCATTTCCCATTGAGATGACTTAGGTTGAAGTTGAAGTCTGAGTTGTGTGCATTCCAGATGGAAATATTTTGCTTTTCCGAGTAAATAGACTTTTACAGCCTCTGCTTCTATTACAAATCTTAGGACAATGAGATGTCTGAAAAGCAATCTGGGAAGGCAGTTTCCTTAAGGTTACCAAAAAATTGCATTGCTTAACTTGAGGAATTTTGTATTTTCATAGACTATATATATATGGAACATTCATAGGTAAAAGTTTTTTTGTGACTCTAGCATCATATTAATATAATGCAGATAAAATCGTGTTTCAAAGTCAATATGAGCATGTGTGTGAAGCCAGTGTGTGGGTCTGTGTGTGTTTGGATGTTTGACTTTTTCCTCAGCTAATTATCTGCTAAAAAGTTTGTGCTTTTATGGGTCCTTACAAAGTTGCCCAGATTCAAAGGGTGCAGTGATAAGAGCCTGGACCTTAGAGACAGAGGTTTGTTCAAACATGTAACTAAAAAACATCAGTAATTTATTTAAGCCTTTCTAGCGTATTAAGCCACACACTAGAAAATGGGCTCAATAAGAACAAGCTCTCAGAGTATGAAATCAGTGTGAAAGGGCTCAAAACTAATGCTTAGAATATAGTAGGGATTAAGTAAACATTAATTACCATATTTTCTCACATAAATGTCCAGAACAATTCTTCAGCTCTTGGACTGACCCAGTTATTTCCCCTTTCCCACTTGTAGTTTTCCACCATAGTTGCAGAATGTGCTGGAAACGCCACATCCTGTGATAAGCTGGAACTGGCCAAAATAGGCCAGGCTCTGTTCCAGTCCTTCCTATAACAAGACGTCCTACAACACTTTAGCCCAACATTTCACGTCACCCTGAGGTGTAAAATCCAAGGCAGGCTGCTTTCTGAGGTCCATCAGCTGCAGTGAAATAGGGCACGCAGAGATGAGAATCCATCCATTCTCCATGGGCAGTTTGCCTGAGCCTTGGGTGACCAGCTTGCCATAAATCTTAAGCTTCTATTTTCCCTTGCTGCGTATCTGTGAGTAATAAAGTTGCTTAGCTTTCTGTAAGCATTGTGTAAATGTTCAGCCTCATCATACTAGTATGAGTAGTAGAGATTGCAGCCCAAGATGTAATGGACTGAAGTGGTAACCAGAGTACAGTGAACCTGCTTCCCAAAATGTTGTTAGAAATTTGGTGAAAAACTGAGCAACCTCTTCCTGCTATGACTCAGAATAGCAGTCTACAAAACTGTTAATGATATTAGTTTTATAATTGATTCTTTTCTCTTTAAGAATTTTAGTACTGTTTGACAAACTGCAGTGCACTACTTGAGATCAGAAAAAATGTAGTAAATATTTTCTTATTATTCACAATGTTTAATATAGGAATAGTTGAGTAATTTCTTATTCATGAATATGCATATATATCTTCAAGGTTACCTTGAAATAAAAATTGAATATAATTCTTACTAAATCATATAAGTGCATCTTTGGGAATTTATTTTAGATGAAATATTTATATAATCCCCTTGAATTCATTGACTCAAGAGAACATATTTAATTAAGTAAGAGTGACATTTTCTCTGTTAAGATTAGAAAAGTGTATTTTAGAAAACAGGATTTTATGTGGAAGATATATTTAAAATGAAGATTTCAAAGAAAAAAACATTGTAAATTATAAATTGAAGATTTTTAGTTTGCAAAAAATAAGAAATATGTATAATGTGTAATCTTAGTCTGAGGAAAGGAACAGTAATTTTAAAAAAATTTAAAGAATATTATATTCAGCTTTAAACTCATTTTTGGATTATATATTTTCCCCCAATTTATGCTAATGCAATGCATGAATTCATTAAAATTGACAATTTTAGAAGCTTGTTGCTGGGCTTTCTTACTATTTCTCTGTACAGTCTCTCTATTCATAATGTATCCATGTCAATTGCTTTAAATATCATCTACAAACTGGAAATTCCAAAAATTACTGATCAGTCCAGTGATGCACCTTCCCTGTGTTGCAAATTCAACGGCCTACTCAGTGTCTACACACCAAGGTCCTGTAAGCTCTTGAAAGTAACATTTCCAAACCAAACTACTGATTACTATATTAGTTTTCTAGGGCTGCCATCACAAAATACTACAGATTGTGTAACAACAATATATTTGTATATATATAACAAAAATATATTTTCCCCCAGTTCTGGAGACTGCAAGTCTATGTTCAAGGTGCTGGTGTGGTTGGTTTTCTCCGGGGCCTCTCTTCTTGGCCTGAGGATGGCTTCCCTCTGGCCGCCTCTTCATATGGTCATCTGTCTGTGTGCACACACCCCTGATATCTCCACGTCTTATCTCCTCTTCTTTTAAGGAGCACAGTGAGAGTGGATTGGGGCCCACCCTAAAGATCTCATATTAATTTATTTACCTATTTAAGGGCCATAGCTCTAAATACAGTCATATCCTAAGATACTTGTAATTAAGGCTTCAACATATCAATTTGGGCGTAAATACATTCAGTCCATAACAATTGTCTTCTTGGTATTTTTTTTTACTCTACCAATCTTCTTCTCCTCACAAATTGACATACCTTCAACTCAATTGCAAGCCAGAAACCTAAAATCATCTTGCATTCTCATTCTTCCTCAACCCAAACAGCTGAGCTATGAAAAATTCGTATCGGTTTTCCCACCAAGATATATCTTAAGTATCTTCATTTTTCTTCCTCTCTGTTGCTGTAACCCTTTTACGAGTTACCCAAAACAATCAACCAGATTATAATATTTTCTATCTAGTGCTCGATGTTTTCCCTCCACGATCCAATATTTTTGTCATGGAAAAAAATTATCTATGCAGCAAAAATCATATTTTCCCCCCTTGACTTCCTCTCCAGATCATACTGGCCTTCTCTCTTGAACTCAGAGCCTTTCAATTATTGCCCCCTTGCTGAAATATCTATTCCCTCGTATTCCCTAGGTCTGTCTGGTTCTCTCTCTCTCTCTCTGTCTCTTGCTGGCCATTTTCCTTACCTTCCTAGGCATCCTTTTAAATGTCACCAGGCCTCCTTCCTCTTTTTGGTCACTCTAAAGGACATACCATAATGATTCTCTAGCAAAGACTTCACAGTACTGTCCACGTTTTACAAGTGTTTCATTTAGTTGCTAGTTTTCTTACCCATTATCTGTCTTTCCCACCCACTGGAGAGTTACTTCCATGAAGGCAAATAAGTGAGTTTTTTTGTTTTGTTTTGTTTTGTTTTTTATTGCAAGTGGAATCTAAGACTTAATACAGTGCCTGGCACATACTGGGTTCTCAATCATCACTCGATGAAAGTACTCATAAGTGAGAGCATTTGTGTTTTAAGAGCTGATAATTCAATTTATATAAATACAATCTTCACCCCTTAATAACTGTTTTATGTGCATGTTCTCAAATACATTTTATAAAGAAGAAAATAAAGGAAGCTTTAAATAATTAGCCAAATTGGGTTTAAAATCCTGTAATATTCGAGATATCAGTCACCTCTTACTTATGAGTATTCTTTCTAGATATATGTGATTATTAGAGAATATGTTTATAAGTGGTGTTTTTAAAACAAAAACAAATTTATATTTCTTTGTATTTTAGTTCATTAAAATCAGAATGAGAGGAAGAAGGCAGTAAAATTGTGTTTTTATAGACAAATAAAGTAAGTTAAAAAACCACCATGCAAAAGGTGTCATTATTCTCCAGAGATTTAAAGTGGTGAAGCAATAGTGACTTCTCTCTAGAGCAAGCACAAATGACATAATAGTTTCAGTCCAGAATTCTGAGTTAATCACGTACTGAAAGACATCTTAAGTTCTACAGTGAACTAAAAATATCTTTTATTATTAACAGCTTTTAAGAAAATTATACACTTGGATTACTTTAGAAAAATATAAATTATCTAATTTTTAAAGCATTAAAATATTATTTAATATTATTTATGTATTTTATGTCAGTACTACTATTTGAACTGGCTCACAATATAAGGCCTTGGAATTTCCTACTATCCTTTATTACAGAATCCCTCCAATGCCCACAGCCGCACAGACACTTGGAAAGAGCCACCAAATTGCAGTACTGGGGTCACTGGAGAATGCAGCCAGTGTCAATGTTGCATGTCTAGCCAATTCACCCCAAGGTGAATTGCAGAAAATTTTATAGACTCTAGTTTACTAATTTATATATCAGTAAAGGGTAATGCAATTGTTTAATATAGTTGTGTAACATGCATTATTAACTCTGAGAATTCCCCAAATACCCATGTCCGTATTTTAAAACACGAATTTGAAATATAAATCATCAGAAGTGAAGTTGGTTGAGACCTTTATCTGTACAGATGCAGACGTGAATTACCTTGATATATACTCTTCTGTGTCTGCTTTTCTGTTAGAAGTGGTTCATGTTTGCAGCTAGGGAATTTTGTCAATCTGCTTTTCCCTGAGGAAAGTTAGCATGCATTGAGGACATTTTTTTTTTTCACTTTGAACTGCCTCTTTCACTTCTTCCCCTTTTGTTTTCAGTCCATGTATTAGGGTTCTGTCCATTAGACAAAAGCCAAGGCTGTGAATCTTTGTTGAAACTGGTACCTATTCCATTTGAGCTAAATATTGCCAAGGCGGGTACCACATGTTATGATTTTTGGAAGTCTGTCAGTGTGGCTGAGTTGGCATTTGAGGCACACCATTAAATCTTTCTAAAATCTTAACAAAAAGCATGAAAATATTAGAACCACACTCAAGTTCATCTTTATACAGAGGCTACTTTCTTTCTTTTTCTTTTTTCTAATATTCTTGCCCTTTTAAAAAAATGTCTTTTTTAATTATACTTAAGTTCTGGGACACATGTGCAGAACGTGCAGGTTTGTTACACAGGTATACATGTGCCGTGGTCGTTTGCTGTACCCATCGATTCCTCAAGGATCTAAAACTAGAAACACCATTTGACCCAGCAATCCCATTACTGGCATATATACCCAAAAGATTATAAATCATTCTACTATAAAGACAACTGCACATGTATGTTTATTGCAGCACTATTCACAATAGCAAAGACTTGGAGCCACTTTCTATGTGTAGAGGTTTGTGCCATCTGGAGACACTGGAAGTGGAAAACAACATTATTTTTTTTTTTATTTTTTTTATTTTTTTTATTATACTTTAGGGTTTTAGGGTACTGGAACATTATTTTTAACACTCAGTAAGTCCCACCTTATATATTCTCTAATTTTGTTTTGAAAAAATTAACAATACAAATCTAATGTCTTCCATTCATCTTTAACTATGTTTTAAAAACGTTTTAAAAAACGTCCATGCATGCACGTTTTCAATATTCTTTCTGAAAATTTTCTTAGAAAATTCATCAGTTCATCAGACAAATTTTATATTTTCTCTATTACTGCAGGTGACAGTGCTGCCAAAACTTCTGCCACTATTTAACAAGCATCACCTCCTTTTAAGCCTTCAATGACAATATCCCATCTGTATTTCCACTTTTCACCAACAAGCTCTTAGAGTTCCTTCTTGCCTTCACCTACCACCTGGTCCAAAGGCATTGCCACATATTTTAACTTTTGTTCTATCGGCTTCTGACTTTCAGGTACAAAATCCTGTTCTTGTTCTGTCTAAATGTGTAACATGCTGCCCTGAAATGTATTTGCTAAAATAATATTCATTTTATTTTATCTCATGATTTTGCCAGTCAGGAATTTGTATATGTCTGGCCTGGTAATTCTTCTCTTCTGCTTGAGATCAGTGGAGGTCACATGGTGGCACTGAGCTCAACAAATGGCTGATCTGGAGGGTCCAGGATGCAATCATTCGTCTTGTGCCTTAGAGGGAAAGGCTGAAACTGTTCAAGATAGCCTCTGCAATAGTCAGATTTATTAAATGTCAACTACAGACAGTCAATGATGATGCTCTAAGACATCAAAGGGAAAGTTGCAGCTCTTAATGACCTTGCCTCAGAAGTCCTCCAAAATCACTTCCACTGCATTCTGTAAGTCAAGCAAGTCACTAAAACCAGCCCAGATTCAAGCGGCAATGAATTAGACTTTACTTCTCAGTGGGAGTAGTAGCAAAGGATTTGTGTCATTTTTCATCTGCTACATAAGCCATTCTAGGAAATGCTATATTCTATAGACCATGCTCTATAATGTGCAATATTTCAAAATCTTTGATCTCACTTTATCATTGATATAATAGATTCTCAAAGTGGCTATTTTTCAATTCATAAAATGCATCTTGCTTATTTAATATAGTTTCTTTCTAGAATTCTACGACCTTATGACTTAGGTTAGAAATTATACTATCAAGAACTATACAAAGGTAAAACAATCTCTTATCACTAGCAAGAAGACTAGCAATTAAATAAAACACTTAATAAACCATGAAGGTTCTGTTAAGGAAAGAAATGAGGTATTTGATAGAGAATGACTAGGGGATGTCCTTTTATTTGACCAAAAAGGAGAGGCCTGGTGACATTGGAAAGGAGATGCAGACTTTGTACTTTCTTTTCTTACATAAGGCTATAGCCACCATTGATAGAGGTGGTAGTTTTTATTATTAATATAATAATGTACATCCCGTGAGCAATCAATACATGCTGTTTTAACAATGTCATTTACAATGACAATCAATACAGTGCAGATATAAGATTAAAGGACTTTTCTTTGTTTGTAAGGAGTGGAAATACCAATGGCAAAGATGAATCTCAGCAGCAGATCCAGTTGAAAACTCAGAATATTAAAATGTTTTAAGAAGCTGTAATCAGGAAAAAAGATGATCTTACTGTTTTCTTCAAATATTGGCATTATTTATAAATAATATTGTAAATATTTTTACTTCTTTTAAAATGCTAACTCTTCATATTCATTCTTCTCTGTTGTATGAAAAATAGTTGCCTTAAAATCAAATTGTATTATTTATTATTTGAATTATATAAAATAAAACTTCATTTTAAATTCTATCAATTGTGGGGAATAACTTTTAAAGAATTATCAAGTTGCTTTATTTGTTTTAACCTTAAGTTATTAAAATCATTCATCACAGCTTTCAAATAAATTTATATTTTTGGATATCTGACCATATCAAGTTAATATTCTCTAACTTTCTCCCATACCCCCACTCAGAAAAAGAACTATATATTATTTTATGAAAGAACATAGACATAACGAATTCACTGTCTTGATTATTGTTGTTATTTTTTCATATGTGAGGTAAAACTGTAATTTTTAAAAGTAGCAATAGGTAAGAAATTTTTATTTTATTTGTGGAATTATTCTCCCTGTTGTGTCTGTGAGGATTTCATCTCTGTGTTTGCAAAAGAAAGAAATTCTCTCCGTTCAAAGACTTATATTCCTAAGTAATCCAGGCATGGTCCAGTGATAACAAGATCATTAAGACTTGCCAGGCGTAGTGCTTTGCTATTGATCACGTCCTCTCTAGTTTTCCATTTCAGGTAATAGCCTAGGCAAAAAATCAAGCTCAGAGGACAGGTCACTGCTATTTCTTTCAGATTTGCTTCTTTTCTATGCAATTAGAGTTATACTCAGGATATTTGAAAAATTATTTTTAACTGTCTATTGTCAAATAACTGTGACAAATCTGTGATAAGTATCAGAGAGACAGACTTCCTTTAGAGATTCCCATGAGTCTGCTTTTTGTTCAATTTCAATGCTGTTGTCTACATACCCAGAAGCTCTTCTAAGGGAACTTTCTAACTAGGTCACCTACTGAAGGGATCATTGTTAGATGATTAACTTTTGTACCAGGCGTGAGCCATCATGTTACCAAGGGTAACCTGTTACCAGATGAGTTGACAGATGTCTAATTCTCTAACACAACAACAAAAAAATTGGGACAATCAGATTGTTCTTTTTTCTAAACCTGAATTGAAATTCTAGGAGAGGTTTAATGGATTTCATGAATCTCAGACAGTGCCATGTCAAGGGGAAAGAAGATAAGTGAGCCACTATAGCATTCTGAGGGGAAAAGCCAGTGTCTCAGTGATTACGCAGCCCATCAAATAGTTACATATTTATAAGGCTATTGAAAATGTTATATTTTCAAAAATAAAATGCTTAAAAAATAAGCCCCTCATATATGATTTTAAATGAATCTG
This sequence comes from Symphalangus syndactylus, assembly GCF_028878055.3. Taxonomy (NCBI): domain Eukaryota; kingdom Metazoa; phylum Chordata; class Mammalia; order Primates; family Hylobatidae; genus Symphalangus; species Symphalangus syndactylus. The sequence goes on along the minus strand of NC_072426.2, from coordinate 151,553,084 downwards.
AAAATGGTCATTAGAAAACTAAGAAGTTAGGACTCTAAGACTAGGAAAAACTGTGATATAATATAAATATCTGGCAGCAATGAATTAGTTAATAATGTTTCACAATGCTTTCATGATTGAAATAATAGAATGTAAATATTTAAATATTAATTATTTATATGTATGACAATGTCATTTTCTCATTTTTATCTACAACTAATATACTTACAATTTCTTAGTTTTCTCTCTGAAGCTTTATTGTTAATATAATCAAGAAGGTAATTTAATTCCACTATGTTCTTTATCTTTATTTTATAAGAGTTCTTAAGATGATAAAATACTAACTTAAAAAATAAATGAAAAAACTTTTATGTATTAAAATGAAGTAAAGTTCTGTATGTGTTAAATAAAAAGCACAAGGTATAAAATAGTCATTTATGTATAAAAAAAGGTAAACTATATATAAAGGTTTATCTATCTCTGAATGGACAACAATATATTAATTTTTAGGGGAAACGTGATACCTACTGATACAGACAGGTTGTTTTAGTTTGGATCCTTTAAGCAGCAGATGCCTACATTCGATGAGATGCAAGAGATTCTTTAGGGGAAATATCTATAAAAGATAAAATGGAGACAGCTGAAGGTGAGGAGAGACTTCAGACTGCATGAAGGTCTGACCCCTTTGAAGGAGAGATGGGAGGAAGGGTGATCAAACAGGAAGAGTCTGACTGCAGCTCGGATCTGTAAGAGTCTTTGTCAACCTGATGGGGAATTCTTGAGCTAACATTCCTCTTTAGAGGAATCTCAGTTCTCACAGTAAGATCCTGAACTAGTAGCCCTATCATACTCAGTCCCTGGCTGGGAACAACCCATAGAAAGCACAGCTGCAGCAGAAATGTGGTTGGGGATTTGAATGAGCAGCAACTAGGACCATGAGATCCCCTCAGCAGGATACGTAAGTAGCACAGTTTTATAGCTACCACACAGGTATGAGAGATGAGTTAATTCTAGGTATTACCAAAACAAAAATAAATAAAAAACAGGCAGATATTTATTAATATGGAAAAATATATTTGAAAACAAATAACAAAACTATACTTTTAAAAGTTTTTTCGTTTAAAATCATCCTTTGGTGTGCAAGGGAGAGAATAGTCATGAGATCTTAGTTTCTCTTTCTGGTTGGACCAGTAAAGACCTCATTCCTCTTTTCCGCTTATCACAGGAGACAGAAACTAAAAACCATGGCTTCAGGCTGCTGTAAGTCTAAAACAAAACAAAACTGAAAACAACAATAACGACAAAATAAGGTGGGTTGTAAAAGCTTACAACAGTAAGAATACTTTTAAAATCTATAAAATTTAAAGGAAAAGAAAATGATCTATATCAACAGAAAGCCACATTAGCACATGTCAGCACATAAACCGTGAAGGATGAAACAATTTGATAAAAAACTAAACACATTTTTTGTTTTTAAAAATATTTTGCAATATACAAAACATTAAATGTACCATTTGGACCATTTTCTGTGCACAATTCAGTGGCATTAATTACATTCACATTGTTGTGTAAGCATCACCGCCATCCATCTCCATAACTTTTTTGTCATTCCACACTAAAACTCTGGACACTTTCAATTCTAATTCTCCATTACCCTGCCTTCTGAGATTATGTAACCTCTGCTCTGTTTTCTGTCTGTATGAATTAATTATTTTGTGTACCTCATATAAGTAAAATTATACAATATTCATCTAAGTAGTAGGCTTATAATCGTATTGAGGATTTCTTGTACATGATGACTCATGTTTATCTTGCCTCTTTAAAAATTCTATATTTTCTTTTAACTTTCAACAGTTTGATTAGAGTGTGTCTCTGTGTGGGTTTCTCTGGGTTTTTTATACTGGAAATATATTTTTTTGGGTTTGCATTTCTTGTTTTTCCTCAAATTTGAAATTTTCTTGCTGTTACTTCTTAAAATAAGCACTGTATTTATCTCTGTATTCTCCTTCTGAGACTTGGTAATGTATATTTTTGTCTGTTGAATACTGTCCCATCGGTCCCTTAGGCTTTTCACTTTTTTCTCTTTTCTCCACAGACCTGATAATTTCAAAGATCCTATTTTCAGTTTTGCTGATTATTTCTTCCGCCTGCTCAAATCTGCTGTTGACACCCTTCACTGAATTTTTCAATTCAGATATTGTATTTTTATTTCCAGAATTTCTGTTTGGTTAATTCTTATCATTTCTATCTTTTTGTTGATAATCTCATTTTGTTAATATTTTTTCCTGATTTCCTACAGTTCCAACTCCATATTTCTTGTTAAGCTCTTTGAGCATTTTGAAGAGAGTTGTTTTAATGCCTTTGACTAGTAGGTAATACAAGTAGTTTTAGAGATGATTTCTGACACTTTATTTTCTTTCTTTGAATCGGCCATGTTATTCTGTTTCTTTACATGTCTTGTGATTTTGGTGGGGAAGGGGGGTTGAAGAAACAGCCAACTTTCCCAGTCTTGAAGACCAGCTCTGTGCTGGAGCAGTTCTTTTCTAGTAGGCTGGATATGTTCTGTACCTTAGAATTAACCCAGCATGAAGGCTTAAGTTTTTCTCCAGTTTTTTTCTGAGCATGCATCCTGCCTAGGTCTGAGTGTGACTTTTTAAAATGCCTCCTTATACATGGCTGATTTTCCGTGTCGTAATTTCCAAAGGAATCTTATCCCAGCTTCTCCGTGGAGTCTTAGGTGGTCTGTTGTATCTCTCTACCTGTAAAGTCTTGCTCCAAGTATCTGTGGGAATTAGTCTCCCTGCTGCTTTTCCAAACCTTGCATCCCAACCTGAGATCCAAACTTAGTGAATATAGAGACCAGTCCTTCATGGAGCCCCCAGATAGGTGAGAACATTGCAGGACATGCCTGTTTTGCTCTCTTTGGTTCAAGGGAAGGAACTAGCAACTGGAATGTCACCTCCTCCAGCTCAAAACCATGTTGCACAGAAATGGGTGGGGCAAGGGCAAGTAAAACACCATGAAATTTGATACTATTTTGAATTTGGCATTTTTCTTGAATAAGCATTCCTTTGGTTGGTGAAGTTTTTTGTTCGTCTTGTTTTCTCAGAATTCTTACAAGAATTATTTTAGCCAGTTTCTGTTTGTTAATTTGATGTCACTATGAGGGAATGAGGGCTTGGCCCCTCTTAGTCCAATGTGTCACTGAAAAAAAATGTATTTTTAAGCATTAAGTTAAATGATTTAAGCAAATCCATTAAGAATCAAAATCTCTTAGATGGAGATAAAATTACGTAAAGACTATAAAATAAGTCATGAAAGCAGAAACATGCTACATATTATCTTCTTATCTTAAGGCAATTTACTTAATTCTTTATGTCTCACTTTAGTTATTCATATATTGAGGTTAATAACCTCTCAGAGGGTTGCTTTGAGTATTAAATTATTTCATACATGGAAAGTATTTGTAAGAGTACATTGTACATAGTTCTCAAATAAAGTGTAGCTGTTTTTATCTTTACTATTGTTTCATAACATCATTATATATGAAACAAATATTTAAAATAACAGATTGATATAAATTGGTTTTATTAGAATGACCACATAATTCATAGTCCAAATCGTTATTTTGAATTTGAAAGTAACATTATTAAGAATCATAACTGAGAAAACAGTAACAAACCAGGACTCCTCTGGGTACACCTGCATATAATTATCATGAGTAATTTAACATATTTCTGACAGAAAAATTAATATAATAATACAACCAACCATGCACTTATAAATATGAAATAATATACATTGAATGTTTTATCTTATGCATATATTTGATAAATAATACTCTCTTACATAAAATAATGGTCCCTTTTTACAGGAATTATAAAAATAAATAACTGAACTACATCTAAAGTGATTAATTAACAATATTAAACAAAAAAGAGCAAGGCAAAAGAAATTTATTAAAATGACATTAGAAATTAAAACAAAATAGTAAGGTTTAGAAATAAGACATATAAAGGAAAATAATGTTTAAATATAAAGAAAATTTTAATTCATTAAAATGTAAAAATTCAAACATGGAATATAAATGAAGAAACAGTTAATTATAGATATGGCACAATTTTTTAAGTTAAGGAAGCAATATTACTATAAATTACAATATTTCAGAATCTGAGAAATTTTTGCAAAAATAAAATACTCCATTATATACTTGAATTAGGAGAGATAGTTTTACCTGAGATTTCTTTCACATGTTATATTAACTAATCCAGAATACACTAAAGCAGGGACACCAACCCTCGAGTTAGGAATCAGGCTGCACAGCAGAAGGTGAGCTGGCGGGTGAGGGAACATTACCTCCTAAGCTCCACCTCCTGTCAGATCAGTGATGGCCTTAGATTCTCATAGGAGCACGAACCCTATTTTGAACTCCGGATGTGAGGGGTCTTGGCTGTGCACTCCTTATGAGAATCTGAGGTGGAACAGTTTCATCCCAAAACTATTCCTCCGACCCCTCCACCCCCGACTATAGAAAAATTGTCTTCCACAAAACTGGTCCCTGGTGCAAAAAGGTTGGGGACCTCTTCAATAAAGGATAAAATTGCATCAGTAAGTAATTTTGAAATTTGCAAGTTACACACACATACATACACATTTCTACCTCTACCCACATACAGACAAATCCACTAGGAAAATCTCATTTACAAATATGAATGTATTTGGCACCACTTAGGCACATTAATTATAGGCATATCTTTGATTCATTGATTCTGTGTTTACATCCCAGGGAAATACTTGCAGACATAGAAGGAATCGGTGCCAACCTAGATGTTTATCATAGAGAGAGTACGGTTAAAAACAGAATGTCAAACAGCAAGCAGAAAACACCAGTTTAGATGTTACTATGTAGATTTTGAGATCCATAGCATATTGTGCATAGTGAATGGAGTAGAAAAAAGATAGATTTATTCAACATGATATAGTTTACAAAAATGTAACATGTAGGTACACAACACAGAACTACAGAAATTATAAAATTCACATGAAAATACATGCAATGCATATTTAAATGGTTGCCTAAGAAGAGAATGTTGAAGGGCTTAGGGTATAGATAAAGATGAGATTAGATAGATAGAGAGATATAAGTAGGAGCAAGATACACACAAATACGTACAGATAAATATATTATATGCACACACATACACATATCATGCATGACTTGACTGTATTTTATCCATTTTATATTTATATTTTTTATATTTTAAGATTCACTTTTCTTAACCCTATCTTTATGCTTTAAATTTGTTATATCATAATTATTTTAATTGTACTATAAACTAACTTCAAATGGACCATTCTCTGAAGTACAAAAGAAAATAAAATAGACTAAATTATCTACTTCATACATCTTACATTTTAATGATGTGTGTGTATATTTGTGTGTGTGAATAATGCATGTAAATATTTAGAACAACTTCTCGGTCCATACCGAGGGAATAATCAATTTTGTTAACTTAGCAATTGTTATTATCAGATTTGAATATTCTAGTAACAATAACTGATAGAATTAGAAATGAAAATACATATTACATAAAGATTTACATATCAAAGTACCCTAAAGAGAGTTACATAGAATTTATAAACCTGTAAAATAGTTCCCAATTACATGTAAGAGTAAGGGTTAACATCAGGTCTGATCTGACCCAGTTTCGTATAAAGGATATAGAGTTCGGTTTCCTTTGAAACTTCTGTATTAAAATACATGAGGGTTGATTGTGTCTCTTGTTTCCTCTTAGCGAACACTTGGCCTGTGGTAGCTGTGAGCTGTCATACAAGCCATTGGCATACGTGAATAGGGTGGTGTAAAAGACTGGCAGGAAGCCAAGGCTATGGACACAAATGCCTTCTTGCTCTTGAGCCATCTCTGTACACTGTGTGCGTGTGAGGAGACACAGGAAGATGCACCCTTGGGCAGCTGCTGGGCCTTCTGATGACATGACAATGCCCTCTGCCCATAAAGCTAAGTAGACACAGTATCAGATTGAAGCCTATTGTACACTGTAAGCCTGTTTGTCAGTTCAAATTCATGACCACTTTGTGCTGGTTCAAAATATAATCCACACTATTCAATAAGAATTCCTTCAAATGCCTTAATTGAAAAACAAAAACAGCATAATGAAGGACTAAAATATTTACAAAAGAAAAATTACAAATGAACAAGTAACACTTAGGAAATATTCAAGTAGCATTAAAGAGGAAATCAAATTATCACAAGAAAATTACGTGATTTTGCTTGTCGAAATTGTGTAAATGTGTCATGTTATGTTCCAGACATTATATAAAAATATTCAAATTATATCTGCAACTCTCTCTTTTTCTCTTTCTTTTTTCTCTATAGTTATATACAGAGATATATAAATAAAATAAATGCAATAAAATTTTGACAGTAGTTAATATTCATTAAAATCTTATGATTCTTATTCTTTATTCTTTACATTTCAATAGTTCCCAATAATTCAAAAAAATTATTATTAAAGCATATGGTTTTTATAAGAAAATGACAACATTCAGCATTGTTTACATAAGAATTCATAAGAATTAACTCTAGCTCTTATAGCAAGGTTGGTCTGTTAATTCTATGGAGCTATATAGTTCTGAAAAAATATCTGTGGCTGAAACTACCACTATTATTAGCAAAGACTACAATATTTTGCTTTAAAACTATAAGAAGGACTTCTGCACTTGACAAAGAAGAGAAAGTAAGTGCTGAAAAAATTTCTACACTCAAATTCTAAATTCTCCATATACCTTCTTATACATTGTAATTTATCAATACACTTCTTAGTGAAAGTTCTATTCAGTGACCTTTGATATTGCAGCTACATTAATACCAACTTGCACTTCACATCTCAGTAAAAACTATATGCAGGATATTTTGTCATTTTCATTTTAACGACAATAAAAGTTTTTATTTCCTACCAGTCAGTGTGAATGCCTAACAGTATAATTTATCCATGTGTTGACAGTTGTTCATTTCTAGATACAAAAGCAATTGATAAGCCAACTTTACTTTAGTAAATACCAAGTAAATATTGAGAAAGTTAAATGACACTCTGAGGAATATAATCCACTATAGTACTGATTTGCTGTTTTTGATTCCTTTAAATACAGCTTGTAGGAGACGAGTAAAACAAATGCATTGAATCAAGATCTCACAGTGACATGAAAAAGGGGCAAACCTTTGTGTGCTGGAAAACTTAGAGGATTCTCCTTCATTGTGGAAGGCTTGGACTGGGCCTTAAAGATTGAGGACCTATTAGGAAAGATTAGACTTTGGCCATTCAAGAGACTATATGAAAAAAAGTCCAAATCTGTGTCATGTATGTGGGAGCTGCATGCAAGACAATCTCAGGACTTGTAGTTTTCATTAAATTATGGGCTTCTAGAGATAGCATTGGCTACTCTGTAAAAATATATTGATAGTAATATAGTTTGGTTTTTATTTAATAAACTAAGAAGAAAAGATGAGTTTGGAGTCAAAGAGCAGAAGGGAGAAAGGAAGGGCAAAGGGAAGGGGAAAGAACAGAGACATAAGAGAAAAATCATGTAAGCAGACTTGAGAAAGGTAAGACTGGAATCTTTGTACAATAGGTCTGTTTTTCTAGTGACTTATTAATTTTAATAATTTCCATTTTTCTGATTTCAAAATAAGGTACATATGATTAAAAACGTAAATTATGTTTAAAGTAAAATTAAGATATGAATAATAAATTAATACTAATAATGACTGCCTACACCATACATTTGGATACAAAGTATAGTCCAAGAGCACCTGGGAGTCCCAAAGAAACTTTCAGGCAGTCAGGTAGAAACTACTTTCATAATAATACTAAAACTGTATTTGACGCTTTCACTCTTACTCTTTCCTGTGCATTCTATTGCAGAGGCTAAATGTACGCCATTGTTCTGACAGATCGCTGAAAGCGTGTCTGTGTATTCTTGTGTTTCAAAAGGTTCTGCTTAAATTTATAATATAATAAATATAAGTAGTTAGGTTTGACATAAATGAAAGCTTTTGACATTCTCCATAATTTTTAAGAGCCTACGACACAAAGTTTGATAACCAGTGACTAAAAATTTCTTATATTCAGATCCAATTCTTTCTAGTCTTCTAGTGTGTGTACAGGTGTCATTTAAAAATAGTGACATTTAAAAATATATGTCATTTAAAATACATATAGTTATAGAATAAGTATAAATATATGGGTGTATATATATTTGTGGTACTTTATTTAATTTTTTTTGTTTGTTTGTTTTTAGGTGCCATTACCTGTTTTTATTTACTGTGAGCTGCTTTGGCAGCTAGTAAGTCAAATTCACTTACTTGCCCTACAAATAGATTTCTACAGAGACAGTAGTAACTGTTTATTCTAAGAGGTTTAACTGATGGCACCCTTGAGGCTTTATATCTGTTACGAGTACTTTTCCATATCCATTGAAAATTAGAGTACATTCATTGTAATAGGCCAGAATTGTCCATGGAACATTTGTTTGATAAATTCTTAATACTAGTCCACATGAACTTGTCAACTTCCTAAACTGACATAAGTAGCAACAACAATAAATCTTAAAATCACCTTTGTCAATAAAGGTTTTTATTAAAATAATAAATTAATAAATTAATATTTGTGGTATTTTAAACCTGCGTATTTAATTTAAATTTGTATTATAGGTAATCATCTTTAAACTTTATATATATGTACTTTTTACTAATTATTTAATAGATAAATGGATGTAGCATCTGTTAATAATCTTATTTGGATATACTGTACAGGTATTTGTTGTTGTAAAAAAGATATATTGGACATCTACTTGTGTTACTTATGGAAAAGTATTATTTAGAGAAATTCTTGTATACATTTGTACATATTTAGAATATTTGTATTATTTGTACTAATGCAATATTTTTCTTTATAGACAGATGTGTACTCCTTATATAATCTGTTTATGTTCTTTGCCTATTTTGAAGAATTTAACAATTATTTTTCACATATAGGCACTCTTTGTATATTACAGGTAAAACATCCCTGTATATTACATTTTCCACAAAGATATTCTCATTTTTATTTGTTTTTTATACGTTTTGTTTTAATATTTAACCATATTTTTATGTGGACACATTTTATCATTTCAGTACTGCCACAATAATGTTCCTTAACAGTAATAATGTTGGATTCATCAACCACAAATCCCAATTTGATGCTACTAGGAGCATTCATTTAACAGTTGTACCTCTGTGGGCAAGTTGGGGTTCAAACGAGGACTAGACTCAGTAGAGTTTGGATCCAACTGAAAAAAAGGATAAAGGTCTTCTTCATGAGTCCTGATCCTCCTAGAACTTGTGACTAGGCACCTTCTTTACCAACCAAAAGGGAGGACCACACGGAGACAAGCATCCCACACAAGCACTTTTCCAGCCTTTTGTTCTGCCTTGCCTTTTCCCAGCTGATGTTTAAATGGACTCAAATTATACATAAGCTTTGGTTCTGGCTTCTTTAGTTTAGCAAAATATATTTAAGATTTATCTTAGTCATGGTGAATTTATGGCTTATTCCTTTTATTTCTGAGTAGTACACCATTGTATTGATATTTCTTTATCCATTCACCTATTGAAGGTCATGCTTGTTTACATAATAAGTTTAATTATTGACAGTTTATAAAGTATCATTAATATATTTCCGTGTTAGTAGATATTATTCTATAACATTTTTAAACGCTGCAAAGTATCCGATTGAAACCCATTTTCCGAATATACTACAATTTGTTTAAATAATTATTTTGGTTCCCGATAATACATTACAGGGGAAAAAAAAAACAATAACTTTGAAACAAAACCTTGGCTATCTCCATGACTCTATCCTTACTCAAATATTCTAGAAGTAAACTTGTAGCATTGAAAATATGTGAATTTTAGAGCATTTGGACTCAAAATTGTATGTATTATTTCTTTTCTTCAAATCAGTAATTTCACACTTAGTTTTTGAGAAAAAAGTATTAGGTTTAAGGCAATGACAGAGAAACATAAGATAGAGCAGGAAGAAGAAATTGTGCTTCTGAAATTTTACATGGGACCAAATTGTGTGACTAGAATTAATGCCAAACTCATACGTTAGACCAATTACAGCAAACACCTGATCCATAAGGATAACATTATTCATATTTCTTAGGACTAATTCCATGTAGATAAAGCTGTACTTTGTCACATAGTCTTATAAGAACACTTCCTATCAGCCTACCCCTTACCAAAACCTGCAGGTAGAATCTTCTGTAATGTAGTATTTCAATCAGTACTAAGATAGACTATGTGTCAATTCAGTGAAAACATCAATCAAATTAATACTTTGAATAAAAATTAAAAAGTGACTAGTTTCCTGGATTATATTTTTTCAAAGATTTATTGCTTGTTCTAGATATTATCTGAATGTACTTATGTTCTGTTTCCTGCCCAATGAATCAGCTAAAGTCCACAGTTGAATTCATACATTCATACCAATATATTTTTTTCCCTTTAGCACCTTGGAAAGTATGAAACCAACAGAACATTTTATGACTACTTTCAACTCTCATATACAGCTCTGAGTCCATGGTAAAGAAAAATTAATTTATGATTTTTTTTACTAGCTTGCACGTAAGTCATAAAAATCTTGCATTTAAAAGGGCTATATAAAGTTAAGTACTTTATTGAACTTTACTCCTTAGCTCTTAAATGTATATGTATTTTTTTCCTTTGAACTAAGAGGTGGCATATTGTCAGGAGTAAATAAATCCTGAAATTTATGAACATAATAATTTCATGTATTTCAATTTTCAGGGAAGCTTGACCTCGGCTAAAGCTCACTGGCCAGCCCCATTATAAAATTATATATTTAAATGTCGCTTCCAGAATCTTCACTTCCTACAGATACATCACCAATGCAAGAATTAAGAACTGTTATTTATGAGGAAAACACTTGTTAATTTTTTTTTATTTCTTTGATAATGTTATCGATTTTTCTTCTTGGATTAATTCAACTATACATAAACTAACTGCATTATATTTTAATCCTTTCAAATTTTAAACGTTTATGATTCTATTTCACCATTACTATATGAAAGACACTACTCCATCTAACCTACCTCAATAATGTGAACTTATTTTAAAGCTGTAAGAATAGAAATCAATTTCCACAATGTGGAAGTAAAAGAAATTGTCATCTAAAAACTTTGATAATTTAATTTCCAGAACATATTAAAACTTAGAAAGATATCAAGCCTGATGACTGATGTCAAAAAATCCAGCATCTTAACATGCCTTTTGGATTTTATGTGATTTGTATGAGTGGGTTTTATTATCAACAAGTTCCACTGGATAATAAGATTATAAATATATATAACACCGATTTTAACAATGTTAAGGGTAAATAAGTAACACTTTAGGGAAATTACATGCACTCCATTGATAAATACTTAAATTAATGGCCTATAACAATTGCCATCTTGTTTTATGCATAAAGGAATGGGCCATAGATGAATGCACTGTTCTGTTACTAAAAATGCATTAGACTACAAAGCCCATCTCATGATGTAGGAAGAATTAAGAAGTTTTCTAATATCATTAGGCAGAACTATACTTAAATCACTACCAAGAATTTTAATATTCTTTGTACTGTGAAACCACATATATTGAATTACTATTACTTGTTTTTTGTAAATATTAACATCCTTCATGACACTACTACTACTAATAAACACTACTAAATAAAATGACACAAAAGAGGCAATATAAATAAATTTTTAAAGTTGAATTTTTAGTACACATAGTAATATATTTTTGCACATTACAAAGAATTAATTATATATATATTCATACACATATAAACATTTTGTGTGTAAGCTTTTATATTAATTATATTTTGCACATATCCTTTAGCTCTTGCTTAATTTGCTAAATATTTTGTTTAATTAATGATTTGTTAATTAATGATTAAAGAGTACCCTTTAATCATTTCAACTCAAAGTATTCCGTATATTGGATAATCCAGATACTGAATGTGTCTTCTTGTGCAAATGAATAATAAAAGTTTCTGTCGTTGATCCTTTAAACTCACTGTGTACCTTCTTCAATTTAGATGTCATCTTGGGCAGATCCCGCAATTTTCTCATGAATTTCATTTAGATCTCTTGGAGAGTGACTATTCACTTTCAAAAGTTAAAACTACAGCCACTACAAATTAAAACTTTGATCTCACATAAAATACTATCATTCTCTACTAACTGGTCTTAGGAACCAACAATGGGGTTGGGATTTATTACAGTCAGTGGCCCTTCCTCAACGTCCTCCTTCTTCTCCATCTTTGATTTGACTCCCTCAAATCGGGGCATGAGAGATAAGGACAAAAAAAAATAGCTCTATTTAACCAGAAGTGTTTATAGTTCCTCTTTAACCAGAAGTTTCCTCAGTCATGGCAGGCTTTCATGAGAATATCCCAGGCCACTTTCCTCTCATACAGCAGTGTTCTCTCTAACTGGCAGTACGTCCATCCAATACTGCTCTCAGAACCCATCCTATGGACCAGAAGAGAGGGAATGGAAGAAAGAGCATGTGCTGGAAGAGAGAATGAAGAGGAACAGTTCCTGCCTCACTCTCAACTTCCTGTGGGGAAGCTGTGAGTCAATCAAGTAGCAACTCTGTGCATCACTGATTTTACCCACAGGAAAGCTTGCTGCTTACAATGACAAACACTTAAAACACAGACTCTACACTTTGTTATCTCATTCAATATCCTGCTCCTAATTGGTAATTAACTTAATAACAAAATCTATTGCTGATAATATTTCTATCCTCCTTAAAAAACTGCAAAGGCTTTTATAAACTTGAACATCTATAATTTCATCCCCATTTCCTGCCTGTTGCTGTTCTATAGTATTTTATATCTCCATGTTTCTACGCCCTGTAAATGAGTCACTATTAATATGATGGCGTTTATACAGTCATTAGCTCTGGCCTGAAATGTATCAGTTTCTTTACTCACAACTACCTCTTGACCTCTTGAATTCAATCTATTTTTTTTTTTGCTTCAATTTCCCATTTCTGAAGTTTATTTTTACCGGTAGTTCCCTGATGAGGTTCTGAGTGTCAAATTATCTTTCTTTTTTCCCTTTTTAAGCCATTCACTTGAATTTTAGTTTAGATATGTTCATAGAATTGTACGTTGAGACATTTTATTCCAGAATTTCCTCAGCCTGCCTTATTAAGAAGTTTGTTAGTGCAATGACACTTCCTTAACTGTTAATTTTTTGCACGGTGTTTTGTAATGATGAGTTTTATCTAGGGGTTGATATGGAGTTTTTTTCTTGCTAAGGCTACATTGAGTTTGTTGAATCTGAGAAATCATATAGTTTATCACATCGAACAAAAATAAGCCATTATCCTTCTTTGTTTTTGGTCCAAGTCTTTAGTTTACAGTCATCCCTCAGTGTGCATGGTTCCAGGACCCCCTTGGGTCCTGGCTGAGGTGGCATCTGTCAGTTCACACTGCCTGATTTGTAGACCAATATCCTCTTCCCTTTTCCTTGTGTGGACATTAGCACCAAAGGCCCTTGGTGACTAACCATCTACTTGACAGCAACAACACCTTCTTATGGTCTTACTTTACTGATTATCAGCTCCTACTTTATTTCTAGTAGTTGGTGATTTTTCTCTCTTGCAAGCTCAGCTGCTCATTTAAAATAATGTTTACTATATATCATCTTTCTCTTTTCTGGGTATTTGTAGCAGGAGAATTTCAGTTTTTACTAGTATAGTTTTTTATTAGACCTGGAACTGATTTTGGCCACAGTTTACAAAATGTTATATAGTGTACATATGACCTCTGAATTAAATTAGGCTTTAAGCATATTTTGGAAGTTCATCAAAAGCAAATTAGAGACATTATTCTAGTGATCATGTATGATTCTAGCATATGGATCAGACATTGATTATATATTGATTTTTCCATTCATTGAGCTAGAATTGTTTTCTGTAATTTTTGTTATGATAGCTAAGGAAGGTGGCTCAGTGAGATCGCGCCACTGTACTCCAGCCTGGGCGACATAGCAAGACTCCATCTTCAAAAAGAAAAGGTGACTCAAGCTAACTCCTTGGATACAATTTCCTCACTGTTTGTGTGAACTTGACCATTTTTGTCTTACCTATACTTTATCTTAATTTCCTAAAATGTAACCTGAAGAAATAATTGTAATGACCTTTTAGAGTTTTTTTTTAACACATTGTATGGGTTAATATATTGTCCTGTCTGGCAAGATTATACCAGAGTGAAATACAGATCCAAATTGCCGTGACTTGGCTGGAAAAGAAACATTTATTTCGCATTCACATCAAATTTGACATGTTTCACTGGGAATGTCCTCTCTTACTTCAGGAAATCAGGCTCTTTTCATTTTGTAATGCTTCAATGTCATCACAAACCATGTGTTTACATGGCTTTTAAGGTCCTCTCAGGTGGGAAAAAGAGGAATGGACAAGGCACGCTGGTTTATAATGGCCCTAGCCCAGAAGCAACCCACATCAGACCTTTCCACAGTTTATTAATCAAAAACAGTAACATGGCCCCATGGTTTCAAGGCTAGATAACAGAGGGGCGCACATGGAATACTTGATGAGCAATAACAGTCTTTACCATAAATATATTAAAGTTTATATTAGAGCCTTGTCCATATTAAACACTCAATCTATGTTAGCTCTTATTATTATTATTATTATCATAAGTAGCACTGTGGTTAAAGTATTTACAGATAAAGTTCTGCTAGAGTTATGTTATTTCATTAAGATTCCTAGAAGTATATCTATTATTCTAAAGGATATAAATATTTGTGGGTTTTTATAAAGGTTCTCAAATTCATTTTGAGAATAAGATCGTTACAAATTGATGATGAGCATTTGTTTGGGGATGTCCATTTCATCAGATAAATGACAATAATAAATATGTTTTCCCAATATGTCTGTGAGTTTTTAAATCAACTTTCTAATCTGCCTTCATTAATTTAACAAATTGGATTTCCTCTTTATTTGCATTTATTTAATTACTTTTGTAGCGGTGAACATTTTTTCTGTATTTATATTGGTCATTAGATTCTAGTCTAGAGAAAATTATCTGCTGTAACCTCTTTCCATTTATCTATTCATGTCTGCCATGTTTTTCTCTCATCAATTTGTTTTGCCTCTTTTTTAATCAAACATTCATCTTTTACGAATGGGCGTTGAAAATGTTTGCCTTTGTTTTTCATGGGTCTTTATACTTTCATATCTTTGTATAGGAAAATCCTAAAAAAATTTCAAAGTATCATTTTCTCTTTTTTCATATTTTTGGGGTATAATTTTTAACACTCCTTACAGTAATCTCATGAAGTTTATATTAGCATCTTAATTTCATGAATGAGGAAACTGAGGCTTAGTGAGTTTAAATGAACACTTCAAAGGCATCATGGCTTGTATGTTGCATGGCCACGACTTCGATCAACTCAGTATTTAAGATTGTTTTTCTAAAATCACAATATACACACAGTCCCCTGCGGTTAACAGAATTGTGTGCCCCCACTTCTCAAAGATGCTTCTGCCATAATCCCTGGAATATTTGAATATGTTCCTTTCCATGACAAAATGGACTTTGTAGAAGAAATTAAGGTTGTGGCCTTGAAATAAGGTTGTCCTGGCCCATTCTGACCACGTGAGCCCTTAAACACAGAGAACTTTCTCAGGCTGGACTCAGAGCTATCCAGTTAAAAGGTAGCTAGAGAAACGCCAAGATTGAGGAGAACTGAGCAAGCTGTTGCTGGCTCTGAAAAGCAGGGCTCAACATCACAGACCAGACATAGGCTCTAGGAGTTAAAGGCTGCCCCCAGCTCACAGCCAGCAAGGAAACAGGGACCTCAGAATGACAACTAAAAAGCAGTGGATCCTGCCAACAACTTAAATCAGCTTGGAATCTGATTCTTCCCAGAGCCTCCTGGCAAGTACCTAGCTGGTTAACATCTTAATGAAGACCTCGTGAAACCCGGAGCAGAGAAATCAGCTGAGTCAATCTGACTTCCCAGCTACAGAGCGGTGAGCTAATAAATTTACATTGTTTTCAACCTATACATTTGTAGTCATCTGTTACTCAAAAATAGGAAATAAAAACACCTTTGTAAAATTGAGGGGGATATACAATTTAACCAAATCATACTTCCTAACCGACCTCATTAAGATATTGTTTCTTACGTATTCTGCTTTTTAATAGTGTTGTGCCTGCTAGGGCATGTTTCTGCACACTCGCCCAGAAAACCTGAAGAAGCTGTGTATGGTGTACTGAACCTATTCCTGTACCCTCCCTCGGTCTTCAAGGTTGATAACCTATTTTCCAGGTTAACAGTGCTAGGTCTGCAGGACTTACTGATACACGGTAGTCACATGATTATAAATGTGAACCTTTATGTTCCTGAAGTATTCTCCAAGGTGCTCTTGTTTATAGGGGTTATATCTCTGATTTTAGGGGTTATTTTCTAGATAGTAGTCCTTTGTCAGTTATGCTATTTGCAAATATTTTCTGCTCAAACTATAGCTACATTTTCATCCTCCTTAAATGTTCTTTTACAGTAATTTTATTGAGTCCAATTTATCAGTTTTTTTCTTTATGGGTAGTATACTTGATGTCAAGTTTAAGAGTTTTTTGCTTAGCTCTAGATTCTATTCTTCTATACACACACATACATGTATAGTTTATCAGATATGAGAAGAATTGACATCATTAATGTATTTAGTTTTTCAATTGATAAACATGGTATGTTTCTCCATTCATATATATCTTCTTTGATTTCCTTTATCAGTACTTTGCAGTTTCCTTCATTTTTTGAGAAATTTTAATCACATTGTATTTTTAATTTTGGCATGCACAAATTCATTGTTAGATATAAAAACAGTTGATATTTGTATGCTTATATGGTATCCTATGAGCTTGCTAACTCGCTTAGACTCTAGCAGTCAATTTTTCTTTTTTTTTTTTTTTTTTTTTGGTGAGGGATGATTACTTGCTATTTTCTATGTATAAGATCATGGTATCTGCAAATAGAGAAAGTTTAATTTCTTCCTTTCCTAGGAAAATGTCATTTATTTCCTTTTTTTTTTTTTTTTTTTGCCTTATTCCACTGGCTAGAACGTCCAACACTATTTTGAATAAGTGATAAGGGGTGACATCCTTGACTTGCTCCCCAGCATAGGGAAAAAGTGTTTAGTCTCACCATTAAGAATGATGTTGGCTGTAGATTTTTAATATTTTGGGTCAAGGTAAGGAAGTTCCTTTCTATTCTTGTGCTCTGAGAGGTGTTTTTTGTTGCTGTTGTTGTTGTTTTATACGTGGAAGGCAGTTGACTTTTGGCAAATGCGTTTCTGCATCAGTTGATATGATCATGTGATTTCTTGTTCTTTAGTCTGTTAATATGGCAGATTACATTGATTCATTTTCAAATATTAAATAAGTTGGAATCATAACAGAAATGCCACTTGATTGTAGTGTATAATCCCTTCTTTATATTTCTGAAATATATTTGCCAACATTTTATTAAAGAGTTTTCAGTTTTCATATTCATATTTATGTATTTATATTTTCATATATATCATTTTCTTTTAGCCCAGTCTTTTTTCTGATTTTGACATAAAATAACAATAGATCCATAAAAAATAAATTGCAAAGTATAATTTCTTCTCATTTATGAAAGAGATTGTTTAAAATCGGTGTTATTCCTATTTTAAATATTTGGTAGAACTGCAAGGGAATCTCCATCTGCGCCTAGAGATTTCATTATTTGCCTTATTTAATTACAAATATATCTTGTAATAGTTACAGGGTTATTCCAACCATCTATTTTATGTCAGGTGAGTTGCAGTTGCTTTCATCTTTTTAGGATTATATCTATTTTGTCAAAGTTGTCAAATGTATGTCTATAAAATTGTAGTATGCAACAATCTTTTGATATCTAAAAGTTCCTTAGTAATACACTCTGTTTCATTTCTGGTGTTTGTAATTTTGCTTTCTCTCTCTTTAAATTTCTTTATAAGTCTTGTAAGAGGTCTGCAAACACATTTGTCTTAGGAAGAATCAGTTATTTGTTTCCTTTATTCTTTTTATCTTCCTGTTATATGATTTATTGTTTTTTGCTCTTATCTTTATTATTTTCTTTCTTATTCTTGCTTTAGATTTACTTTCCTGTTCATTTTCTAAGGCCTTTAGGGGGAGTTTAAATTATTTATTTGATACTTTTTCTGTTTTCTAAAATATGAATTTAGAGCTATTAATTTTCCTATCAGTAATACTTAAGCTGTGCCAAACACATTTTAGTATGTGGCATTTTCATTTTCACTCAATTTAACATTTTTTTTTAATTTCCTTGAGCCTTTCTTCTTGACTCATGGATTAAGAAGTGTATTATTTAGTTTCCAAGTGTTTGGAGGTTTTCCTGTTATCTTTTTCTTATTGATCTGTAGTTTGATTTCACTGTATTTGGAGAACACACTATGCGTGATTTGTTGTTGTTGTTAAGTGTGTGTTAAGTCTTGTGTTATTGTGCAAGATATGGTCTATCTTGATTAGTTTTGGCACTTGGAAAGACTGTATGTTTAGCTATGTTTGGTTGAAGTATATTCGAAATCTTAATTAGATGGCATTGATGAATTCTATTAAATTTTTCTGATTTTATAGCTAATTGTTCTATCAATTGTTGAGATATAACGTTGTGCTGTCCAACTATAAATGTGGATTTGTCTGTTTTCACTTTTAGTTCTATCAGTTTTTGCCTAACAGGTTTTCTTTGTTGTTTGGTTTGGTCCATAGACAGTTAGGATTACTACATTTTCTTTTTGTTTTAGTCCTTTTTATTATACAATGCCTGTATTAGGGTTCTCCAGAGAAACAGAACCAACAGGAAATTTACATACATAAAATAAATGTCTACCTTTTTTGTTTTATTCAAGACTGTTACAGTTTGAGCGTCCCTGCAAAAACTCATATTGAAATCTTATTTCCTAATGCAGCAATGTCAGGAGCTGGAATCTTTAAGAAGTGGGGCCTAATGGGAGGCATTCAAGATGTGATGACTCCACCTACATGGCCAGCTTGGTGGTGTTCTTGAGTTCTCACTCTCTGAGATTGGATTATTTCTCACAGTAATAGATTAGTTACCCCAAGAGCAGGTTGTTAGAAATCAAGATTCTTCCTCAGGTTTGCCCCATTTGCCTGTGCCCACTTCCCCTTTGACCTGCCATGTAATGACACAGCACAAAAGCCCTTGCCTAGCTGGGCACGGTGATGAGCACCTGTAGTTCCAGCTACTCAGGAGGCTAAGGAAAGAGGATCCCTTGAGCCCAGGAATTCAAGGCTGTGGTGAGCTATGATTGCATCACTGCACTCCAGCCTGGGTGACAGAGCAAGACCCGTTTATAAAAATAAATAAATAAATAAATAAATAAATAAATAAATAAAAATAAAAATAAAACAAAAAACAAAGGACCTTCCCAGGCGACAGTGCCATGCCCTTGAGCTTCCCAGCCTGCAGAACTAAACAGGCCTCTTTTCCTTATGAATTACGCAGTCTCAGGTATTGTGTTATCACAACACAAAATGGGCTAAGACAAGGCCCTCAAGGGATTGGATGCTGCCCACCCATATTGGTGGGGGCAATCTGCTTTACTCAGTCTGTTATTTAAATGCTAATTTCTTCCAGGAACACCCTCACAGATACACCCAGAAATTATGCTTAACCAAATATTTGGGAATCTTGTGACCCAGTCAAGTTGACACATGAAATTAACCATCCCAATGCCCCTTCCTTTCTCTATTAAATTTTTTCCGATGAGGTTTCCCTTCTCTACTAATAAAGCAGCCACTCTTATTTTTCTGTGACTGAAATTATCATGATATATCTTTTTATACCTTTTTTCTTTGAATCTGCCTATAGCATTATATTTGAAGTGAGTTTGTCACACACCGCATAGAGAAGATGTATGTAGTAACTCACTCTGCCAACAACTGACGTTTAACAGAAATGTAATTATGATTTGTTAGAGCTTACGTCTGCTATTCTGCTATTTTACTATGTTTTTCATTTGTTTCTTTGCTTCATTTCTCTGATTTCTTTTATCTGCCTGTAGGTTACTGGAACACTATTAAAAATTTCCTTTTTTTTTTTTTTTTTGAGACAGAGTCTCGCTCTGTCGCCCAGGCTGGAGTGCAGTAGCGCGATCTTGGCTCACTGCAAGTTGTATTTCCTGGGTTCACACCATTCTCCTGCCTCAGCCTCCTGAGTAGCTGGGACTACAGGAGACCGCCACCACCCCTGGCTAATTTTTTATATTTTTAGTAGAGACCTCGTTTCACCATGTTAGCCAGGATGGTCTCGATCTCCTGACCTCATGATCCACTAGCCTCCGCCTCCCAAAGTGCTTGGATTCCAGGCGTGAGCCACCACGCCCGGCCTAAAATTTCATTTTTTAAAACTTAAAATATGTTTGATTGTAATTTTTTTTATAGCTTGTTTTGCTGTTTGCTCTAGATATTACATTATGTATAAGTAACTTATTTCGGTCCACTCATGTTTATTTCACCAGTTTGAAAGAAGTGTAGAAACTTTACCTTCTTTTAAATGTACTCTGCTTTATTTATAGTCTAATTACTTAACAATTTTCCTCTACATACCTTTCAAAACCCATCAGACAGTTTCATATTTTTTGCTTCAGTAGTTAAATTTAAAAATGAAAGAGGAGAACAAAAACATAATATATAAGCCACCAGTAACAGCAAAAACAGAAAGCAATGCAGGCTGCAAAAGTTGATTAGCCATGAGCACCTGTGAAGGAGAGGGAGGAAGAAGGAATTGTGCAAAGACAAGCCTGGATCAGTACATTAGGGACCACGGAGCCAGTATCTCGAACCAGAGTGTCCCACATTACTCTGGTTGGGAGAAGACAGAAGTTTCCAGCTTCATATCGCCACTGCGTTCAGCAACCAGATAAAGCCTGTCCTGAGGAGACGTAGCCTTGAGTGAGGTGGCCCTTGGAGCCTGTAGCAGACCTTCTCATCTGGATGCTGTCTCCTCGCTGTGCTGGCTGGAGTGGGACAGGAAGCCCTTCCCTGGAAAGGAAGAAGTCTTGGAAATCTGTCTTCCTTAAGAAAGACCTTCTTTGAAAATCCAGATGTCACATCACCATGTATAGTCCACTCCACATGGGTCTGGATTCTACACATATTCCCTTCTTTCCCATTGTGTCACAGCTGCCCTGCCTCCTCCTGGTGATGAGGGTACATGACCTCTGTGATGACATGAGTCATCTTGTGCCTGCTGATGCCTGGACACAGAAGCCCAAAATATCCAGGTGGCAACTACAGTTTATAATTTGGTTCTGAAAGGTTTGAATGCATCAGCACTGTCTAGAATGAAGGAGAGGACACAGCTCACAGCTGACAGTGCACACATCTGAACAAGGAAGTTGTGTTTTCTATTTGTTGACCAGTTAAGCCCTCTCTCTCTCTGTTTTGCAAGAGAGACAAGGTCTTTCTCTTTCACTCGGTATGGAGTGCAGTGGCTTGATAGTAACTCACTGTCACATCAAACTCCTGGGCTCAAGTATTCCTCCCACCTAAGCCTCCTGAGTACTGAGGTTATGTGCATATGCCACCTTGCCAGGCTAATATGTGTGTGTGTGTAGACAGTATCTCACAATATTGCCCAGGCTGATCTCAAACTCCTAGCCTCAAGCAATCTTCCTTCCTTGGCCTCCCAAAATGTTGGGATTTTAGGCAACCCAGCAATCA
Source organism: Symphalangus syndactylus (assembly GCF_028878055.3). Lineage (NCBI taxonomy): Eukaryota > Metazoa > Chordata > Mammalia > Primates > Hylobatidae > Symphalangus > Symphalangus syndactylus. The sequence goes on along the minus strand of NC_072426.2, from coordinate 151,531,227 downwards.
CTCTCTTAAAAGAATCAGAATTTAAAGGAGGTATTCTTCTAGGGATGGAACACTAATCCCTACAAGTCCGGGGCTGGGAGTGTAGGTCAATAAGTGACGAGGGACTGGCATAGGCTGCGTCGCTTTTCATATTTTCTCACCAGAGCAAGACAATGAAACTACCTTGATTTTACTCCTTGCATGTCTGTGGCCTGCTCTTGTTTCATTTATTTCTAGTATGAAATACAAGTATCGTTGTTTCAATGCACTATGGGTGAGGTACGAGAGTGAAACTTGAAAGTTTGCTTGAGCCTATTTTTGCACAGTTGCCTCTTCAGGACCCCTCCCTGAGAGTATTGTCACCCACCCAATTTCAATCTCCCCACCTCTTCTCACCCCACAGAAGCCAGGCTATGAAGACTTACGGATTTTCAAAGTATTCTTCGTAACTTTTGCCACTTCTGGAATCCAAATTGCTGCATTTAGATTTTGTGGTTTTTCCAGAATTGATTTTGGATGAGAGAGTCAATTTGTCTACTCTATTCCAATGGCCATGCCCAGCATATAGACCCCATTACACTTTGATATGAGTATGTCATTATTTTCTTAACTCTGATTCTGATAATATCAAGGATAACAGAGAATATAGACTCTACAAATATCTCTTATTTGGAGTCATAAAGACTTTATGACTCCAAATCATCACTTGCTCCCCCTTCAAAAGTGACTGAAGATTGAAGGCAAAAGGATGAGAAAGAGCTGGCATCAATGATGGCCTTAGGGTGAGTTCTCATTTAAGAGATATTTGTAGCGTGCTTATTCAAAGTGGAGACTGTGTGGCTTGATTCCAGGTAAAATATGCAACCTCTGCTTGCAAAGAAATAGAACCAAATCATCTGTGTGCACAGTTCATAATCTCAATTAAATTAATGGGTTGATTTGTTTAGGTAGAGCAGAGCCAGTGGTGCAGTGTCTTTCTTTAATTATAAAGTTAATAAAGACAGATCATGTTATCAATCGCTCCAATGGAACATAATAGCGCTTTATAACATGAGAAAATTAGAAGTAACTACAATTAAAGGTAAACTTGAAGTAATAGAATTTCTGAGCTCAGTTAGAACCCTGTTAATCTTTTAACACCTTTAATGTCTGAACTTAACATCTGATCTTATCTCAAGTTACAATTCTTCTTTCTGAGGTCAAAGCTAGCATGGAACATTTGACTCAACTCCAGTAATTCTTGCTGACTTCTTACTTATTTATTTACTTGTTTGCTTGTTTATAAGTCTGAGATGGTTGGATTTCTATAAAGTTTTTTGTCTATTTAACAAAAATTTTTCAAAGCATTTATCGATTTATTAATCAGACCACATTTGATTTTTACCCTCCTACCAGAAGTTACATGCTATAATCATAATTGTGTGGAAAAAGAGAAATAAGTTTGCAAAAACCTTATAATATGTTTTCGCAAAATAATAGTAAAAAAAAGTCATCCAGCCGGGCACGGTGGCTTGTGCTTGTAATCCCAGCACTTTGGGAGGCTGAGGCGGGTGGATCACTGAGGTCAGGAGTTTGAGACCAGCCTGGCAAACATGGCGAAACCCCATCTCTACTAAAAATACAAAAATTAGCCAGGTGTGGTGATATGCGCCTGTAATCCCAGCTACTCGGGAGGCTGAGGCAGGAAAATCACTTGAACCCAGAAGGCAGAGGTTGCAGTAAGCTGAGATCGCACCACTGTACTCCAGCCTGCGTGACAGAGTGAGACTCTCCAAAAAAAAAAAAGTCATCCAAGATCTACTTCCAATGTGTGTGCCTGGGTATTGTTTTGGGCTGAAACTTGAATCTAATCTTCACCTTTAATATACATTTCAGTAGATTTGTTTTTGTTCCACCCTTGCTACACCTAATTCTTACTGAATATTTAATGTAGAGACTATGGTTACAAACATGCAAGTATCTTTTCCCCATTGTTACCTTTTATAATATTAAAAGAGTGGCATCATGGGCACGATCCAGAAACACTGCTACCTTGATTTACTGGATATAGCATGGGCTGTTTAGTAAGGCACACCTAGATTCTAATTTCAGCTTTCACACTGACTGAACTAGACAAGCTAGTGTCCATGTGTTCATTCTCTGTTTCCTTGAAAAAATGATAATGCTGACATTCAGACTTATGTCATAATGAAGCACATGTACAGTAGCGTATCTTACAGAATTACTAATTGGTTGGTAAACAAATTATGAAAGTTTCTTTCTTTGTCTTTGTAAAATATGTGAAAGTTTATGAGCTTCTTAGCTTATTTAATCTGTATTAATCATATATAATTATATAGCATATTTATACTATATTAATCCATTCTTATGCTGCTATGAAGAAATACTTGAGACTGGTTAATTTACAAAGAGAAGAGGTTTAATTGACTCCCAGTTCCACATGGCTGGGGAAGCCTCAGGAAACCCACAATCACAGCGGAAGGTACCTTTTCACAGGATGCCAGGAGGGAGAATGAGTGCGAGCAGGGGAAATGCCAGTTGCTTATAAAAACATCAGATCTTGTGAGACTCACTATCACCAGAACAGCATGGGGCAAACCACTCCCATGATTCAGTTGCCTCTACCTGATCCTGCCCTTGACACATGGGGATTATCATTACAATTCACGGTGAGATTTAAGTGGGGACACAGAAGTGAATCATCTCAATAATTATATATACTATTTATACAGACACACACCCCGAATTTTTAAAGATCTTTTTAAAATAATTTCCTGACAATTTTGAATTGCACAAAATTAAAAATTCCTTTTAACGTGGAATCTGTGACTTTTTCATATTCAGATACATCACAGTGCAAATAAAATTTATGTTTTGTCCATAATTAGCTACTTAACCTTCTCCAAATGTGTAATATATTTTTACTGATTCTGTGCCTATTTATCAGTCTTACCCTGTAACAATGCATTTATTATTTTTATTCAGTTACACATATGAGTCCCTTAAAAACTCTGAGGTTTTAGATGATATTCTTCTTTTATTCATCTGTGTGTTCTGAAGAGAGTGCTAAAAAGAAGTAGCCATTCAGCGCTCAATCAATATCAGTAAGACTGAGCACATCTTAAGCTTCTTATGTCCCACATCAATTTGAAAATCGTCACTTAAAACTTTATTTTCCCACTACATTGAAATTTGTTTCACTGACATCACAATTCAAACATTTTTCCAATCTTGGAATCTCTCATAGCCCTCCATTACCATGTTCATCAATTAATTCTGTTATTTTGTCTTTAACATATTGTTACCATCCATGCTATCATCTCTTCAAAATTCTCATGACCTCAGTTCAGCATATGTTTATATTTCATCTGAATTATTGTATTCATTTCTCTCTGACATCCATACTTCTAGCCCATCTCTTCCAATTGCGTATACCCTACCAATGCCCCTTGAAAAATAATCACTTCTCATGGTAGGTTACTTGCCAAGACGATTGCAAAAGTTTCTCCTATCCCTGTATGCAGCCCTTTTATAATGGGATATTACCACTCTTTTATTTAATGCTCAAGCATTTTCCCAATGCTTGAATCTGGGATCACAATGTAACTTATTTTGATTAGAGGGAGATAGCAGAAGTGATGTTTTGCCATACCCAAGTTTAGAATTCTTGCACCTTCTGTTTTTGCTGTCTTGGAACACAATGCTGCTATATGAACAAGCCCAGACTAGCCTGCAGGAGCATAAAATCATACGCAGTAGAGACACAGTGACCCAACCATGGCCTTCTAGACCAACCACCTTCCATATAAGCCACCATTTCACTAAAGCTACAAAAATGATCACTGGTAAGACAACCAAAAGAACCACCTGGACAAGTTGAGCCCAGGACAAATTGCTCTCCAGTACAACCATGAGCAAATAAAATGGTTATTGCTTTAAACCATTAAGCCATTAAGAACTGGTGTGGTTCTTACTCAGAAACATAAGTGATACAGAAGTTGGTTCCAAGAAATGAGTGTTGCCACAACAAAAATCTGAAATTTGTGACATTGGCTTTGGGATTGGAGGCAAATAGATGCTGCTGGCCAAGACTAGATTGATACCCAGGTTGTCAATGGAGGCCAGCAAGGGAACTTGTTGAAGGCTGGAGAAAGCACAATTTGTGTCATGTATTACTGAACAGTTGGCAAAACCACTATCTGTGATAACTTAGCATATAGAACCCACTTAAGGAACTATATAGACCGAATGTGGAATATGTCACTAGGTGCTTCTATTTACAGTAAAGTACTCTAAGTGAATGATGAGCTAAAAAAAAGAAAAATTTCAGTTTTCTGGTAGAATAGAAAATAAATATGGGGGGCTTTAATATTTGCTAGTTTGGAAAATAAAATTGTTCTTATTTCTAGATGCTTCAGACTGCAAGAAATTTTCATAGTAAGAGTTTTTTTTTATAAAGACCAAAACCTGGGTATGACTATGAAAAGCTTTATCAAGACCTAAAAACCATTTAAGGTGGTGCCGAGTAGACATTCTCAGCCAGGTGAAAGGCTTCTGAGACTATTTAGGATGTTGTTTCACAATACCCAGACACACTACACGAGGTAGAGAAAACCAGTCTCTAATAAAATAATTGTGGATCTTACTTTTGACTAATGGAATAACTCATAACCTGATACACAAAATGCCCTGTATTAGTCTGTTCTCACGCTGCTAATAAAGACATATGCCAGACCGTAATTTATAAAGGAAAGAGGTTTAATTGATTCACAGATCCACATGGCTGGGGAGGCCTCACAATCATGGTGGAAGGCAAAGGAGGAGCAAAGTCACGTCTCACATGGTGGCAGGAAAGAGAGCTTGTGCAGGGGAACTCCCATTTATAAAACCATCGAATCTCATGAGACTTATTTACCAACACAAGAACAGTATGGGGGAAACTGCCCCCATGATTCAATTATCTCCACCTGGCCCTGCCCTTGACACATGGGGATTATTACAATTCAAGGTGAGATTTGGGTGGGGACACAGCCAAACCATATCACGCCCTCAATGATTACAAGGGAGTTTTCCAAATTGGACTAAAAGGGACCAAGAAATATTAAAAGGAAAAGGTTTTGGGTGCTCAAGCTTCTATGAGTTGGACACAGTTTAAGAAAGCTTTTTAGCTTTGAATAAACAAAACACAGTCCATTTCTTATAAATATGAAACAATGTATCAGAGAGCAGAGCAAAGATCCAGGTGATTTGCCAAGAACCATGAAAGATATGTAAGAAACCACATCTGAGGATAATGACTTGATTCTCATTCAGGAGAACCCCCTATCCCTGCAATATGAGGACCTTGCAATGGATGCCTGTCTGGGTTTCAGAACTGCCATGCACCAACTCACTGTCCTTGGTGAGTGCAGTGCTGCCTTGGGAGAATCTCTGTTGAACCTGCAGCTGAATGGGAATACAAGGGGCAGAACAAAACAGACCAGGTCCATTTTGTTGGATCAACCAGTAGAGCCATGGAGAGTTATTTGAGTGACCCTAGGCAAAAATCAAAAAAAGAAAAAGAAAAACAAAACAAATACTGAGCCCACCATAGATTACTGTACCATAGAATTACAAACAGACAAAATAATTCTTGTTTTAAGTCACTTAAGTTTTAAAGTTTTTTTATTTTTTTATTTTACTTTGAGTTCTGGGACACATGTGCAGAACATGCAGGTTTGTTACATACATATACATGTGCCATGGTGGTTTGCTGCACCTATCAACCTGTTTTCTAGGTTTTGAATCTCGCATGCATCAGGTATCTGTCCTAATGCTCTCCCTCCCCTTGCCCCCCACCCCCCTACAGGCCCTGGTGTGTGATGTTTCCCTGCCTGTGTCCATGTATTCTCATTGTTCAACTCCCACTTAGGAGTGAGAACATGTGGTGTTTGGTTTTCTGTTCCTGTGTTAGTTTGCTGAGAATGATGGTTTCCAGCTTCATCTATGTCCCTGCAAAGAAAATGAACTCATTCTTTTTATGGCTGCATAGTATTCCGTGGTATATATGTGCCATGTTTTCTTTATCCAGGCTATCATTGGTGGGCATTTGGGTTGTTTCCAAGTCTTTGTTATTATAAAGAGTAAACGTACGTGTGCATGTGTCTTTATAGTAGAATTATTTATATTCCCTTGGGTATATACCCAGTAATGGGATTGCTGGGTCAAATGGTATTTCTGGTTCTAGATCCTTGAGGAATCGCCATACTGTCTTCCTCAGTGGTTGAATTAATTTACACTTCCACCAACAATGTAAAAGCGTTCCTATTTTTCCACATTCTCACCAGCGTCTGTTGTTTCCTGACTTTTTAAAGATTGCCATTCTAACTGGCATGAGATGTTATCTCATTGTGTTTTTGATTTACATTTCTCTAATGACCAGTGATGATGAGCTTTTTTTCATATGTTTGTTGGCCACATAAATTTCTCCTTTTGAAAAGTGTCTGTTCATATCCTTTGCCCACTTTTTGAGGGTTTTCTTTTTTTTCTTGTAAATTTGTTTAAGATCCTTGTAGGTTCTGGATATTAGCTCTTTGTCAGATGGATAGATTGCAAAAATTTTCTCCAATTCTATAGGTTGCCTGTTCATTCTGATGATAATTTATTTTGCTCTGCAGAAGCTCTTTAGTTTAATTAGATCTCATTTGTCAATTTTGGCTTTTGTTGCAATTGCTTTTGGTGTTTTAGTCATGAAATCTTTGCCTATGTCTATGTCCTGAATAGTATTGACTAGGTTTTATTCTGGGGTTTTTGGGGATTTAGGTTTTTCATTTAAATCTTTAATCCATCTTGAGTTAATTTTCATATAAAGTGTAAGGAAGGGGACCAGTTCCTATTTTTTTGAGTATGGCTAGCCAGTTTCCCAGCACCATTTATTGAATAGAGAATCCTTTTTCCATTGCTTGTTTTTTTTTCAGGTTTGTTGAAAATCTCATGGGTGTAGATGTGTGGTGTTATTTTTGAGGTCTCTGTTCTATTCCATTGGTTTATATATCTGTTTTGGTACCAGTACCATGCTGTGTTGGTAACTGTAGCCTTGTAGTATAGTATTGCTTATTGCCAGAATTAGTGTTTCCTATATTTTCCTGTCCAATCATCAAAATATACCGGTTGACTTTTCCTCAGAATAGAGCTAAATGTCCCATTACCCACAAGACCACTCTGACATTGTAATTCACCCATTCAGTGAAATATACCCTAATGTGTATATTGTCATTATTATCTGCCTGGTAAAATATATAATTTTGTTATGCGAATATCCAGTTGGTTCAACTCATAACCTTTGAATTAGTGGCAATAAAATTTCTATAATTTAACACGAGTATAAAAGAATTCTTTTGAGTTAAACCTACTACATTCTTCCTGTAACACAACTATATTTTCTTCAATTATCTTTTTACCACATGCTGAGTAAAATTCCTATTCTATGTCCATCATGTCATTAGATCTACTTTCCATTGATCTTTGATAATAACAAAAGAGTCATGTTCCTAGATTTCAAATTCTCAGTCTTTCTATACTACACATATTGAGAGGATTTTTGTAGGTCATCAGTTCTCTTAACTGTCTTTATGTTGATGACATCTAAGCACTGCAAAGATAGTGAGGGAAGCACTAGCTGTAGATCCTCTACCTTATGAAATTACTATCTACTGCAGTTCATTGGTGTCCCTTTAGAAAGCCTCCTTAATCAAAACAGGAAGTAACTTGCAGACTGGTAAAAGCCACTTTCAACCAGCTAAATTATGACAATAAAAATAAGTTCTTACATGGTTGGTGAAGTGTACTGTTTCCAGTAAGACAGATGCTTTCTCTAGCTTATTTGAAAAAAGAGCCGCATTTTTTTTGTTTGTTTCTGTTGATGGGTGTATCCAACCATAAAAGATGCACTTTCTTGTATTTGCTGTTTCATTCTGATAATCATCACCAACACAGTGAACTGAGAAATGCAAGTTCTAATTTGAATATTTTTGAAAGCAAATTAAAAACAAAGTTTGATCTTTTTTAGGTCATTAAGATAAAATGAAAAATACAGCTTATAAAAATACTTCATTAAGCAAAAAGATAGAAAATATAATCTACAAATAGTCACTGAAACTAGAAGCTTATCAGTAATCAGACTGTATTACACAAGAGTAAATGAAGTAACTCTGTAGATTTTCAATCTGAGAATATATAGCCAGAAGACAACAATTTAAACTGAAGGCTGTTAACAACAGACTTTAAAGTATAGCTACTACAAAGAGGTATTTTTGTGATTATCCCTCTGAAGTTGTGATCCAGCTATCAAACATTTTGAAGAGTATTGTTCATCTGTAAAAGAGAATCATCTAAGGCAAAAACAGCAGGAAATTCAAACATCAATTCTAATTTTTTTTCTGCTCAAAACTTTAGACTATAGAAATGACAATTTTGTTGTCTGAATTCTTCTGTCTCACCAATTCTCAGAAAAATATTATATTTCAAGTAGAAATCAGGTATAATCATAAAGGGAAAAATATGTCAATATTTCCTTATAACGCTCAACTAAGACATTTAACAGCAAAATTGTATTTATTCATAGCAGTGAATAGTAATTTGGGGAAAGATTACACAGAAAATCTGAAGATAAACTGAAAGCCATCTGTATCCATTCAAAATACTTTGGGTAGTTATATGTATGAACTGTACACTAGCATTAATGTAATTTGCACCTTGCCTATGAGGGGAGATAGTGTTTAATCATTGAAATGCAAATAATGACTTCCTCACAAAGTGGAATTATGTAATATCTTTAATTTATAGAGATGTGTGTGTGTTTGATAAGCAGTACACCTTTTCTTAGGAAAGCCAAGTTTGTACTTAGAAAATTGGTGAGCCTGTTTTTATAACGTGCATTGGTGCTTCATGTGGACTACAGGAGAATATAGAGAATTAATAGTCACTACTATTATGTACCACTTTTTTTTTAAGCAGATAAAGGCTTGTTTTATTTCAATGGCTGATCTGTGCAATCATGGAGGCCAGCGTGTACAGACTAAGGGGGAGCTTTTCTATCTTGATCTCTTCGTCCTTGGACAAAGTCTTGATGATTTCCTTCTTCTCGGCCTGGAGGCTCTCTTCACAGCACTTGCGTGCTTACTTGATCATAGACCAGCTGGCCTCAGCCTGGTCAGCCAGGAGCTTCTTGCGGGCCTTGTCTGCCTTAGCTTGTGGCTGTGTTCCCTGAGAATCCACTTGTTTTTGAACACATTCCCCTTCACCTTCAGGTACAGGCTGTGATACATGTGGCAATCAATCTTCTTAGATTCACAATATCTTCTGAGCAGCAGGTGCAGAATCCTCATTCTCCTCATCCACGTGATCTTCTCTGGCATTTGGGCATTGGCTGTACCCTTTTGCTTACCTATGCCCATGTTGCCTGCCCTTACAGCCGGCCAAGGTGTTTTCCTGGCATTGAGCCTAGGAATGGACAGGCACAGGCTTAAGGATGATCGGCTCATCTCTGATCAGCTTCTGGATCTGCTGACGGGAGTTGGCATTGGCGATTTCATTGGTCTCACAGGGGTCCAACCAGACCTTCTTTTTGCCACAGCGGAGGATTCTAGAGGCGAGCCTCTTCTGAAGGCTGAGTATACTCATGGCGGTGGCCGCAGCAGCGAAAGGGACATACCACTTTCTAGAGATTTTAATATCTCTGGCAGCCAGAAATACTGTCTCTTTCTTAGCTCTGAATACTTAACATTCGTAGATATAAAATAATTTTTTATTTTTGATTGCCCTAATATCTTAAATGCATAGTCACCCAAAATGAAGAAAACTGGTTTGAATAAGCCAACTGGAGTTAAGAAGACATAACCAGCAATCAAAGATTTTCTAGAAATAATAAAGCAGTAATTACAATATATGAGTGTAGGGGCAGCAAGACTCCACCTCTATCCTCTCAGGGTCTTGGCTGGGTCTGATAATTAAATTGATATAAAACAGATTCACAGGAGAAAGGCATAGAAATTTATTTCATGTAAGTTTCATGTGGCATCGGCACCCTTATAAAGAAATGAAAACCCCAAAGAAGCAGTTAGAGTCCGTTACCTGTATACTGAATGAAACAAAGAATGGAAAACTGAGAATTTGATAAGACAAAGGGGCTTAGGCGAGGGTCTTTACTTGGACAGATAAGGGTTAGTTTAACAAGGTTTGCTGTTATACAGAATTTTCTCGGCCTCACCTTTCCATCCTTGATGATAAGATCATTGCCTTTTTTCTAGTATAGGAAGGATACATTCTACATAAGAATTTCATCTTTAAATTTTAAGACACAGAGCAAAGGTCAGAGTGATCCTTTTGTACCTGTTGTTTTACAAGTTCCTTTAATTGAAAACAAACAATAACCAAGGTGGCATTTTTTTAATTAAATGTTTAAGTTTATAATTGACACATAATAATTGTACATATTTATATGGTACACTGTAGTATTTCTTTTTTCAGAAATACATGTTGTATAATTCAAAGAGATATTGAATTTTATTTATTAATTTAGATTCAGGGGTAATATGTGCATGTTTGTTACATGGGTATATTGTATAATGGTGGGGATTGGGCTACCAGTGTATCTGTCACTCGAATATTCAACATTTTACTGAATAAATAATTTTTCAGCCTTCACCCTCTCCTATACTCCCCATTTTTGGAGTTCCCAGTGTCTATTATCTCCATCTTAATGTCCTTATGGACCCATGTTTATCTCCTACGTAAAGTGAAAACATGCCATATTAGATTTTCTGCTTTTGAGTTAGTTCACCTAATATAATGTCCACCAATTCCACCCATGTTTCTGCAAAAGACATTATTTCATTCCTTTTGATGGCTGCACTGTTATAATGTAATGTTTTAATGCATGTATACATGGTATAATGATCAAATTTGGGTAATTATTACATTCATCACTTTCAAAATTTGTAATTTCTTTGTGGTGACAACATGCAAAAACTTCTAGCTATCTTAAAATCTATAATACATAGTTATTTCTATAGCAGGTGGCATATTTTTCCTCCTTCATTGAGCAAAATGCAATACTCTGTTTTCCAGGATTTTCTACCAGTAATGTTGAAATACTACTATTCAGGAATGTATTGTTAAAAAGTGAGGTATAAGTATCATTTCAACCACATTCCATAATCAAAAGCTCCACCTGAGAAAGATCCATGGTCCAAATGTTTCTTCATCTACTGGAGTCTCTCTAGGGATGATTACTAGAGGATGAGATTTTTGTCAAGATAAATCATCTTAGAGGAAAATGAGTCAAGCTCTAAGATAATGGTTCTGGCTCTGAAAGAATCAGAGAGGGTTGTGAAGGAATCTAGCCTAGGAGAAGAATTTAACTGAGTTGGGAGGATGATACGGGAGTTCGAGTTACAAGACTTTCTTCTAATTCTCCCCACTCTGTTTCCCTTATCGTGCTCTGAAACCTCATATTATTTTCCATTTCTCTTCTCCCTGCAGTCATTCTAAATCCTCTAGAAGTAATAACAGGGGCCAAACTAGATTTGGAGAAATACAAGTTATTAATAAACACAGTAGCCATCTATAACTTCACTAGCAACCTTACATAAATAAATGATTTTGAAAATCTTCAGGTAATTTAAAAAATGGGATTAAGGCCGGGCGTGGTGGCTTACGCTTGTAATCCCAGCACTTTGGGAGGCCGAGGCGGGTGGATCACGAGGTCAGGAGATCGAGACCACAGTGAAACCCCATCCCTACTAAAAATACAAAAAATTAACCGGGCGTGGTGGCGGGCGCCTGTAGTCCCAGCTACTCGGAGAGGCTGAGGCAGGAGAACGGCGTGAACCCGGGAGGCGGAGCTTGCAGTGAGCCGAGATTGCGCCACTGCACTCCAGCCTGGGCGACAGAGCGAGACTCCGTCTCGAAAAAAAAAAAAAAAAAAAGGGATTAAAATGTATTCCAAAAATTTTTAATTTTGTTTCCCTCTACTTTTTAAGGCAGAATAAAGCTCACTGTATAGGTCTAAAATATAGATGATTCAGATTTCAAATGTATTAGTGGAAAAATTTTATTACACCAACACCATACTTGCATTTTACTGTTTTGAAAGGCATCGTATACCAGAATAGCTACAACCATGTTATAAAAACTCCACTGAACTAAAACTAATCAGCAATGTAGTTAAACATGTTTTGTAAGATTAGAAAAACTTGTTTGTATACACAACAAATTCGCAAAATTATTTTCAATATCAAGGAATAATAAGCAATGGCTTTGGGTTGTGTTATGTTAATCAAGAGTAGAAATTTTGCAAGTCTAAATGAGAAAAGAATCTCAAAGGTGTTCAGTGCTCTAAAATGATTCTTAGCTAACAGTAAACAGGCTGCTGTTACTCGTGTCACAAGTTACTCGTGCACTACCCTATTCAGTTCAGGAGTTCAAAAGGAGCAAGTAACTCAGCTCGCCTTACACTCCATTTGCTCTCGTAATAGAAAGTAGATTACAAAACGTTAAGTAACTTTTGTAAAATTTTCTCAGTATTCTGTAGACATAGAAAGAACACAATTACTGTACAGTAATTGACATGAAAATAAATAGAAGATGCCTTTATTTTTTAATGACTTTTGTGAGTTTTCTGAAAGTGTAGGAAATTAAAAAAAAAAAAAAAGAAAAAAAGCAAACCATCACCACATATACAACAAACCTCCCTGGATGTATCTTCTCAAAGCTCTGAATATTGATGATATCCTAAGTTAGTCAACATAATAATGGTCCAACAGGAAATGCAATGTGACGTATCTATGAGGAAAAATAATATTAAAATTGTTCGCCTTGAAGAGTCACAGACCATGAGAACAGATTACGGTATGTGCATGCTGGAGCAGGTAGTTCCTAAAGACCTTTTTGATATTCCAGATATTAAACATTTAGTTCCTGGATCATATGGAAGTTCTGAGAGAAAAGAAAAGGTGAGCACTTGAGAGCTTCGAACAGCTGCAGCTTACTACAGAAAATGGAGGTATTTTAATATTGTAATCACACACAAAAGTATATTTGTGCACTTTGGGAGGCTGAGATGGGTGAATTACCTGAGGTCAAGAGTTGGAGACTAGCCTGGACAACATGGTGAAACCCTGTCTGAACTAAAAATACAAAAATCAGCCACTTTGCGGTTGTGGGCGCTTGTAATCCCAGCTCCTCAGGAGACTGAGGCAGGAGAATCTTTTGAACCTGGGAGGCGGAGGTTGTCGTGAGCTGAGATTGCACCACTTCACTCCAGCACTCCAGCCTGGGTGACAGAGCGAGACTGTCTCAAAAAAAAAAAAAAAAAAAATTATATTGATGTTTAATAGCTGAATATCACAGCCCCTTAAATGCCAGAGTATCTTGCATCTTGGCGTTCATAAACATATTACTGCTCTACGCCAGACACTGTAGGGGTTTTAAGAATACAACAATGAATAACACATGCTTCCCCTATTAAGGAAACAAATAACCTTTTGGAAGAAATTAACAAGGTAGGCTGATAAAGTCTGTAGTGGAGGGTGTTAATGAATTTAAATGTATAGAAAGAGGAATAACTAATGCCCCAGGAGAAATAAAGTTGGGTCACAGAAATGGACATTTGATATTGGTCTTGAGGAATAGGTAGGAGTTTATTAAATAAAGGAAGAAAATAAAATCTTCCCCAGCTAGTAAAATCTAAAAGAAAAAAAAAATGTATTAGGAGTGTTAATCTACTGAGCACGATTGACAGTTGTTACTGAATTCAAATATTGGGCTTGGTGATTATTGATGGCATCACTCTCCTAAACAAGGCCGATCCATGCTTCCCCTCATTCTGGCACTTTTTTAAAGGCTATGAGGTAATATAATATACTAATATCATGTGGTAATATAATATACATGTGCAAATAACTTGTCTAACGAAAATATTAATATATAGTCAGAAAATATGTGAATGAAACACACAGCCATTAAATAATCATATAAATAACGAAATATGTGTATATATAGTTACCTAATAAAATTCATAATATAGTGTTAAAAAATGCTACAAATTGATATGTGTTACATGATCTAATTTCTCAAAAAATCAAAACAAAAATTAAGAAACCCTAAATATGTATGTATCTATGTGTAAAAAACATTGGCATAAGTATACTCCTTAGGGTTATTTTGAAGTACTGACATTCTGGAGGCCTTTTTCTTACTATAAACATTTTTTTAAAATTATTCTACAAATAACATGAGTTGTTTATTAAATACATATATAAATTTAAAAAGAAAACTACATTTTTTATATGTCTGAATAAGAGGCATAAAATGTGATAATTAAAGCAGAGTCTGAAGTTTAAAAGCAAGCCATTTTAATAAAAATAAATTAAATAAAGACATTATGTGTCTTAAATTATCCTATAGCATTGATATGGATTCTTGAACTAGGATTAGAGATCTCTTTATGAAAATTTAATAGCTTTAGTACATTATGCAAAGTAGTTTTTTTATGAGTTCATCTACATTTACCATCCAAATTAACTCCATGCCATCAAAAATGTTAATTACATTTCTTATGACTCAGTTTCCTCTGATTGCAACTGTGAATAATATATCAAAACTACTCTGTAGCTCTGCTCTGAAGGCAGAACATAATTATGGTTATAATTTATACATATTCCTTGGAGTGTGTCCTTACGTCTTTCTCAAAATGCACAACTCTCCTGGCAACAAAGTTTCCTCTCTGGAGAAACTAAAATGTCTAGCAATATCAATTATTTAATATTACAACTTGAAGAATGCTAGGGACTCTCAATAAATTTATCAGCATTCTTCTTCAGTAGTAAGACAATTTCTTTACCATTTATTGCTTTAACACAAGTGAATAACTCTAGCTGTGAACTTCTTTATGAACAATTAAAGTACTTGGTTTCCTTTGCTTTGTAATCATTACTGGCACAAGCCAGCCAGAAAACATAAACATAGTTTAAAGGTTTGGTGTTCAGATATCCACGTCATAAAGGAGGGGCAAATTAGACAACTGAGTCTAGGTTTAAAACTTATAATTGATGCAAAAACAAAAGTTGCAGTATGAATTCAGATCTAAGAACTGGAAGCAGCACCTCAGTGTTGCGAACGAATAGGGATGCTGGGCATTCCTAAACCAAGGAATGTGCATTAATTCTTAAAGAGGAAGCCTCTATTTTACTATGTTTTAATAGGAGTAGATAAAAATAAGTCATTAAGATCTGAAGTGATTAGAACCACTTGATAGAATCTACTACTGGAACTACTACCAAGTCGTTCTAATGAGAAGACTTAGATCTAACAGAAGATACTGGTAATTGTAGAAGACCAAAGTGTTGCGTCAATAGTATCTCTTAAACATTTCTTACATCTGTCTTCTGACTCTGCCTTCTTTTCAACAATGACAGTCTCTGCCGTGGGCAAGTACAATAGACACCTCTCTGGTGTCTCTTCTTCCATTCTTATTCCAATCTCAATGCATTTTCTACACGGCAATCAGTATCCTAACATACGCAAACTCTTATCATGTTGCTATACATTTTGAATCTCTAAAAGTTTCTTGTAGCTTCTAAAATTAAGATTAACCAGCCCCCTCTATTTGCAGCCTACTTTTTGAAAATGGCCCAATTGTGCCATAGAACTGATATTTATAGTTTTTTAAATAAATATAAAAAATGACCCTACTACTCTTGAAACTTATATTTGTCTTATCTTAGTTCCTGCCTCAGGATATTGACCCCTCAGGCAAAGAACTGAAACCAGATCACCAGATCCAGACAATGCCTCTCCAGCTCCTTCATTACTCATGAGTATTTCCTTACCCCTCCCTAATTTCTGTTTTCCCACAAGTAGCTGCATTCCTTCCCTGCTATATAAACCTCTAATTTTAGTTGGTTGAGAAAAACAGATTCCAGCCGTTTCTCCAGCTGAAGTCACCCAAATAAATAAAGTCACCTTATTCCCTGGCAATAGTCACTGTCCCATTGGCTTTCTGTGCAGTGATGGATGGGACTTCCACGGAACCTCCAATCTCACCCCAGCCTCTCTCTGGGTTGTCTACAAACCAGGATTGTCAGCCCCAAGGCTGTTATTCACCCTCAAGATGTCCTGTATTTGCTCCTTTTTGAGAGCCCTGATATGTCTTATCTCTCCTCCGAGCTAATCTCCCTCCTTGGCAATTTCTAAAATGTCTCTAACTCTTTAGATTTTGATTCAAACAGTGCTTTCTGATCAACCTTTATCCCCAAAATCATGTTGAATACCCTAGTATCCAACAGTTCTCAGGAGAGCTCCAAAGTCCGAAATAATTTAAATCCAGTCTGTTGATCCTTGCTAGTGGTGCTCCGAACCTAAAATATTCAGCTGTTGCTTACTTTTGAATCTATATTGAATGGACACAGCCTATTTACAAACTAGATGGGGAAAATGTTAAGATGCACAGACTCAAGACATCTTAGCCAACCTGTGTCAAAGGACACTTTTGTTGAAATTTAGGACTTTTGGCCAAAGTTGATTGTTTGTTGCCAACTAGTATTATTTAATGTGTGCAGATATTTTAAATGCAAAATGGAGAAGTGCTGATTGGTTCAGACACAGTACAATATTTGAACTCAGTATTTTCTATTCGGACTTGATAGATGTATAACTAAGAAATTGGACAGGTGAATTTGGGTAAAAAGATAGTTATAACTCATATATTAATGATTAATTTGCATGGCTTAATGGGATTCCATCAAAATGCATTTTTTACCTTTTTAATATACTTCATCATTTGACTTTTGTACCCTTGTTGATTTTTTTAACTTACATTTCTTTTGTCAACTGTTACCTTTTTTGTGAAAAATGTTAATTTAATTTCTTTTTGCCTTTATGTTTTCTTACTTCAATATGTCTGTGAGTTTCAGTTGCTATTATTTATTTTCTTTGTTTTATTTCATTTTTCTTAACGCTAGGGCTAACAGCCTACCAGAAAAATTTAGAATGTGTTGGAAGTGAAGAAGAGGTGCAAGGGGTACATGGAAAATAATTTTATTTTCTCATTCTCAACAGTAGGGGAGGCAAAATTTTACCTCTATCCTTTAGGTTTCTAGCAAGGCCTGAGAATTAAGTTGGCATAAGTTAAATTAACAGGAAGAAATCATACAAATATAAAGAAATGAAGACACAAAGAAGTGATAAAACCGAAACGCTTTTATATTAGGATGAACAAAGAGAGGCAATTGTGGAAAAGTAACTAAATTATATAGGGAGGCTAAAGAAAGATAATAATTATTCTAACAAGATCTATTTGTACCTAATTATTTCAGCTATGACACCCCGTTGAAGAACGTTTCATTTCTCCTGATACAGGAAAGGAATTTTTCACACAAGAGTGTTTAATCTCCTGTTTTCAGGGAGAAAGAGATCAGAATGCCTTTCTTGGCGTCTGCTGTTTTTAAGTGACTTCAGCTCCAAGTAATCCTTATGTCAAAGTGGCGTGTTTTGGAGGGTATATTTTTTCCACTCTTCAATATCAATTTAAATTGGCACCCCTAGAAAGTTACCTCAGATGTTAATATATCACCTATGTTTTGTTATTTGTGTAATTGAGAAGGCCACCTAAAAATCCAGTGATAGGATAGAAAGAGCATGAGTCAATTTCATGGTTGACAGAACAATGTAATGATTCCTTCCAGAAATTTGCTAGAAGAAACATTTGATAATTATTGGTTTCAACAAAATATTTGATTACTGGAATTCCACAATTTTATTTTTTATTTGGAACAAAAAGCAATCTTTGTTTAAGGAAGAAAGCATATGTGTTTGTATCACACAATTCACAAATATTTTAGATAGACTTTCCTGGTTAAAGGAAGCCACACACATAACCTCAAGAAGACAATATCAAAATCAATTCATAACAAAATCTTTCAGAAATGAAATTTCTTGTGTGTGTGTTTTAATTGTAGAACTTTTTTTCTGTCTGTATTCCATCAACAATTTTCACTAAAGAGCTATAAAGGGAGTTATGTCTTGAAATCTAACGTTTTACGTTTATGTTTTAGGTTTATATTTATCTTAAATATTTATTATTAATTGACAATTTATAATTGTATAAATTTATCTGGTACAAAGTGATATTATAATTTATGAATACAATGTGGAATAATTAAATCAAACTAGTTAACATACCCATCACTTCAAACATTTCTTTTTGTGGTCAGAACATTTGCAATGTACACTCTTAGCAATTTTGAAAGGTACAGTTCTCAAGTATTAACTATATCACACTGTGCATTAAATTCAAGGAATCTAACATTTTAAAATAGGATATAAAAACTGAAGTTTGAATTCTGCTGTCTTCCTTTCTATCTATGCTGAATTGATAAACAGAACACAAGAGATTTGCAATTTAGGAGTTAAAAGAAATGAGGCAAGTGGCCAGGGAAAGTTGGAAAGACATTTTCACTATTTGAAAACAGAATAACCTACAGAATTGCTTTGTTGAACTGCTGAACAAGCAAGAGTTTTGCCATCTTGTTGGATAATCTACTGATTAAAAAGTATTTCTCCACGTAGGCAATCATTTGTATCTGTTGCCTTGGGCAAGGTCTCCATACGTTTCAAGTTGTACTTTAAACTTCCTGCCAAAGACAGGTAGAATGCATCAAGTCTTGTCTAAATCTTCTTTCTTGTGAAATAATCTATCACTGAGTTGTTCTTCAATATTTATTGGAGTGTTTTGAGGCTTCAAGACACAATTACTTGATTTACTGAGCAGGAAATGAGACACTGATCAATCAAGCATTCTTGTCCCTGATTTAAATTCATTCTAACAATTTTAACAAAGCCTGATTTTAATAAAATTTGTAAAATTCATTTGTTTTACAGCAAAAAATTCTGACTGTGGTTCATTAGTTATTTACATTTAGTATTAAAGACACAAATCACAACAGGATACTGTACAATTAGGGCATCATTTCTAAATGTTTAGAAAGTTAAACATTGACAATTTAGATGAAACTAAAAGAGTTCCTGATGCTCTATTAAGGTTATCAAAGAGAACTGGCAATACCCATAGAATAAAAGTACTTGGATTTGAGGGTATTATACTGAGTAAAACTAACCATTACCCCCATCTGCCAACTCTGATAGTTAATCATAAATACTTGTGTGTGAGTGCACCTATGCATGAACTCCCCCTAACCCCCCAACACCACTCTCTCTCTCTCACTGTCTCTCTCACACACACACACACACACACACACACACACACTCATTACATCAACAAATAAAAATTAAGCACTTTCGGTATTCTAGGCTCTGTGCAGGTAAAGAATAATGAAAAACAACTTGTGCCCTGAAGGGCCGATAGCACAAAGAGGTGAGAGGCATGTAAAAAATCATTTTTAAAGAAGGGATGACCACAACGACATGCATCCAGATAGTGCAGAAGTAGAAAGTAGGGTTTTGTAATTTCTTAAGGGTGTTGGTGAGTTTTACAAGAAATAAGTGTCCATGTGTGTCTTTAAATGAGGAAAAATGTGAAGTCATTTTAAATTAAACATTCTGGGAGAAAAAAACAATTGTGGGAGTCAGGTCAGAAAAAGCTTCCATGGAAATAGAATAGTGTTCAATGTTCTGAGTAGACAGCTCTATAAGCTGAAAACGTTTGCTAAATTCATTACTTCTGTGAATTCTAAGATAAAGTATATGGCCCAAAGTCAGTCTCAAAATAGTCGGTTTTATTCTTTTTCTGGTTTTAAATACCTTAATTATTGCCTTTATTATTTTCTACTTTCTTATTTTAATTTGATACTTTTTAGAATAGCCCCTGTTGCAAAGAATGTATTATTCTTTTTTAATTAAATTAACATTTCTGTATGTATGTTTGGTTTTGTCTCAGACATTATTTATACATGATTTGTAATAATTTTGTACACGATAATAATGTGTGATCCTAATATAAATATATATTATTTATATTATATATATAAGTATATATACATCTGTAAATTATATTATACAGATGTATATACATAATATCTGTATATCATATTGATGGATGCTTTTCTCTCCTTAGTTCAGCTAAAATCCGAGTTCTTATCTCATGACCAGGAAAAATTAGGCATGAGGGCACATTAAAAGGCGTGGAGAGCAGAATCTACTGAAAGAAAGATCTCAGCAAAAACAAACAAACAACAACAACAAAAAACAGGTCCTGCCCACAGGTTCCCACCTCACAGATGAGCTGAAGAGGCCAGGCTCCTCCTCCTTGCATAAGGCATGAATTCCTGGTGGCTCCACCCAGTTCTCCCATTTTGCAGGTGGGCCCTTAGTTGAAGCCACTCCACATTGATTTATTTCCCTTACTGTGCTTATGTTAAGAGATAGATTTTTTCACCATCTGCATTTTTAGGCAAGCCCCTTGTGCACAGTAACCTGGGCAGCATTTGGCTGTCTTCTGTTTCTATCATTCCCCACTCTAAAAGGTACATCTAACTGCTATTAGAATAAGAGTAAGGGTTAAGGATGAAGATCGATCTTAACTGCTTCCTGCTGGCAGGGGGCGCTGTTTGGGAAATCCGATCTCCCTCAGGCACCTGTCTAAGGGTCCCTGGCAAAATTAGCCATTGTCTGAGGCTCTGCTTGCATGACAGTTTGGAGTCAGATGGATTGAACGTGAGAAGAGACAAACTCGGCTGTTAGAAAACATGTATCAAAGTGAAACAAGTTTTGGGGGGTAAGGAAAGCTCAAAAATGCCAAGGCCTTTTACCAATTTGCACACAGAGAGGGAGGCCAAAAACCCGACTGGAAAAAAAAGAAGACTTTTACCTGTTTGCCAGCATGTCAGGCTTCTGGGTTCCCTTTCCCTGAGGCCAATCCTAAGCCAACCAGTTTAAAGTTTGGGAAGTTAACTTTGCCCAGTTTGGAGGATGCATCTGGGAGGAGAGTCCTGTAGTACAGATACAATTACCTATCAATGAAGAGAGGACAAAGGAGGGGAAAGAAAATAAGAGGGGCCTTTTATCAAAGGAGTCCCAGGGGTTCAGGATGCATTTGAAAGGGGTACAGGCTGAAGATGAATGGCTACTTCTCTAGAAAGAGGGGAGCAAGTCATCCCAGGTTCCTTTCTCTTCCTAGCGAATACGCGGGCTACATGAGGGAGAGAAAGTGAGGCATTGCTTTTTCTGTCTTCCATCCTTATATCTCCAAGACCCAGGGACTGCAACAGGGTGCTGCTGATGGATGTTAAAGTAGCTTTCACCCAGGTTAACAGGGGGCCGGGGGGTGGGGGTGGGGGTTGTGGTGGGAATTTAGTTTTCCTCCAACAAGGGAGAAAAAAGGATGCCTTGTGATATGCCCAAATAACTGGTGGCTATGGTTATGCTTGCTAAGGTTTGGGTGCATGGGGCTTGGCTTTGGTTATCTCCGTTGGTCTTACTTTCAAAAATGAAACCTTCAGGTGATGGATACCCTATTTATTTCCATCACCTGGCAGGATTTGCAACATCATTGCTCAGAACTAGAATATTGATGCAGACTTTTACATCACCCATCCCTTTTGTTCCTTCTGAGCTGCAGTTGGAGATTGCTGGTTTGTTCACGTGAATAACCGGGATTAGTCTAAAATGTAGGCAAGAAACTTAAAAACAACTGGTGATTCTATAATTTAATGACAAATGTATGATAAGTTTTGAAACATAGTTTATTTCACTCCAGTCCTTATTTTCATTAAAAACAAATCATAGTAAGACTGAGTTGTTTGCAGAATAGACTTTAGCCTTATACTGGGCCTGATTATTTGCATAAAGTGCAGCAATTATAATTGATTTTACATAGCCTTTTTAAACTGGTGTTCATGGAATTTTGTTCTACAAGGCATCTCAGATAGGACTTTTGTTAAAGCCAAGCCCAGCCATAGGTTTGTGCCCTCAAATACCTATGAGTTGGATGAACTCCTCTCTTCTTGAGGTCCCAAGAACATGAGGTTTCTGAGCCTGTTAGAAAGTGACATTCTTTACTCCCCTCAGGTTAAGAACCCTGTATGGGAATTGTGTAGACAAGGTATGAGGCCAGTTTTCCCAAGGGGCATTTATTGGCTCTACGAATTGAGCTTGACTCCTTAAAGAGAATCACACCCTTCCAGTCAAAGCCTTGGTAAAACAACCAGATTCTCTAATTGTGTGCTGTTGCAAAAGAAAGTTGATTCTCATTGCACAGATACAAACAACTATATTGTCATAAGATAAGAATACTCACAAACTGGTTTCCAAATTCTGGAGAAGTCAGACAGAGAGAGAAACAAATATGCTCCAAATTTTGGTCACAGGAGTATAGCTTACACAATTATTAAAGGCCATAAATGGTTCAAAATAAGTTTCCTTGACTGTACAAAACAAAAAAAGGATCAGCAATGTTCCAAGCAAAAGTCAAAAAGATTTTTTCAGTTTTCTATTATTTCAGTCCATTCAGTTTACTCTTGTTTTGCCTGATATTTGTGAATGTTTCAGCACTTCATGAGTCCTGTACATGTTTCCTTTATTCCAATGTCACAATCTCCAAAGTTATCAGAAACCTGCATTTGAGAGCACCTGTCAAAATTCTGTAGCTGATTATCAACCATCTCTTGAAGAGGACCAAAATAAGACAACAATTGTCTGTGAATAAGAAAATGTCCAGGGTAGTTATATTCAAAAACATGATTGACAAAGAAGTTTGGTTATCTCCGTGGTTTACAATAACTTAACATAACAACCTTACTTGTGATGATAATATATACTCAGACATTAGAATGTTAGAAATCCCATATAATTTTGGAACATATATTAACATTATTCCCTAAAATATAACCTGAAAACGATTAAACATCATTTTGGTAATGCAATGTACTTAATCATGTCAGGTAATCATGTTTACCACTCTTCTGGGTGCTCCAGGGGCCAGGAAAGACAAATTTTGAAACTGAAGTTTGACTTTGGGAAGCCTGTTACATATGTTAGAGCTTTAAAACACTTGATGTTGTAAAATAGAATTTCAGATTACAGTGATTTATTTTGTCAAAATGATGACTCAGAGATTTTTAAAAAGCAAAAAACTTTACAATTTTTGCTAAAGTGCAGATTCATGCCTTAAAAGAACTTTGTTGTGCTTTTATTTCAATGTTCAATTTACAGAAAAGCCATGCAATACGCTTTTGAATTTAGTCAATATGTTCACACATGGAAATTCTTTTTCAAGATTAATTTTCACAACCTGTCTACATCTTGTTTTAGCTGTATCTTATTTAATTCAAAACAATCCTTTAACCCTAGGCAAAAATTTACATTTTGACAACATCTGCATTTTACCAATTATCTTTAAGGCCATTTTTGTTTCTCAAAGATTAAAGTCACAAGAACTAAAAGGTACCACAGTTTTTATCTTCCCTTTAAAAATATTTGATCCAAGCACTTATCCTTCTTTAAGTCAATTAATTAGAGCTCTTTTTGTAGATACCACACACAACACATACATAACCACACAGACAAAGAGAAGCAGATCCAGTAGTTATAAGATTTTCCATTTTCCAATCTCCTAATTGGATTATTGTCCTCCAGGTAGAATCCTTTAAGAGCAAGGCTAGGAAAGCATGCTATTTTTAGGGCCCAAAAAACAGGTGTAGCTGGAAGACAAAAACAGTTTTTGAGAGGAAACTAGCCACCTCTAATTCCCAGGGAGCCAGGAGGAAAACAGAGGTCTCTCCCAAAATGGAATCTGTAGCACCTTTTCTGCTTTTCCCAAGGAGTCCTAGTCCATCAGAAATTATCTTAGGACCTCTCATGCATGAATTAAGAGTGCTAAGGCAAAATGGAAAAAAAAATAATTCAGTAGACTGAGATAAAAACCTTTTTCCAGAAAAACAAGATCCAAGAAGAGAAAAACATAAAGGCCTTTTAAATATGCCTACAACTTGCATATCCATTTTTAATTAAGCTGAGTGATCTTTAAGAAAATCCTTTTAGATCCCTTATTACCTGACTTTAACCATGTCAAGCGGCCAATATTTCTGCCTTTCTAACTTTAGCAAAGGTAACCTCCCAGTAGCTCAGAGAAAGGAATTTTCAAGACTGTAGCGGGGGGAGAAAAATCATCAAATGGCAAAGGTCACACAGATATCCGACCAGAAAGAACTCATTCCCTAAGCCAGTATTGATCCTGGGCCACCACTGTAAAATGGCACAGGCAAAAACAAAGCACTGCTATGTGGTTACAGGTCACACTTCCAAGGACGTAAAACAAGATGGAGGCCTGCAGCAAAGTTTGCTATTGACCAGTTTTCCTGGCTGACTTGAACAGCAGGGCTATGGAGTCCTAGACCTGCATCTCATTTTAAGGTGTCCTTCTTTCTGACAGAGCCATACAGAAAGACATGCAAAGCATGCCAGATTGGCTATAGCTTCAGACCAAACTCACAAATCCTTTTTCATAATTAAAACTTTACAGAGAATATAAACAGTGATATTTGGGATCCTGGCCTAGTAAAATGTTTTCTAAAAGACGGAAAAAGAAAGCCTCTCATGTAAAACTTAACTCCTGACCTGATGGAGAAAAGAAAAAAACAGCTTGAAGTGCGGGGCTATGTTAACTGCTGACAGGGTGGAGAAAAGAAAAAAAAACAGAAAACAAAAAACAGCTTAAAGTTCGGTTGCTTTGGCCAATTAATCCTGTTTGGAATGTCTTTATTTATCCAATGCCTATACCCCTGTTGTATCTAGGAGGTAACTAACTTGCTTTTGATTTTACGGGCTCATAGGCAGAAGGGATTTTCCTTGTCTCAGATGAGACTTTGGACTGTGGATATTTGAGTTAATGAGGAAATGAGTTAGGACGTTGGGGTAGTGTTGGGAAGTCATGATTGGTTTTGAAATGTGAGGACATGAGATTGGGGAGGGGCCAGGGGTAGGATGATATAGTTTGGCCGTGTCCCCACCCAAATCTTATCTGGAATTCCCATGTGTTGTGGGAGGGACCTGAAGGGAGGTAATTGAATCATGGGGGCAAGTCTTTCCTGCGCTGTTCTCATGATAGTGCATAAGTCTCATGAGATCTGATTGTTTTATAAAGAGAAATTCCCTTGCACAAGTTCACTGTCTTTACCTGCTGCCATCCATGTAAGACGTGAGTTGTTCCTCTTGCCTTCCACCATGATTGTGAGGCCCCCCAGCCACTTGGAACTGTAAGTTCATTAAACCTTGTTCCTGTATAAATTACCTAGTCTTTGGTATGTCTGTATTAGCAGCATGAAAACGGAGTAATATAGGCATGCAGCCCATACAAGGATATTCAGAGTAAATTCTAATACTTTTAGGGAAACTTTAGGGAAGTGAAAATCTGTCTACCTGCTGAACTAGTAGGTTTTGACCTGGAGCTATCTCTTGTTATCCCATCAAAACAAAGGGTGTGATTGCCTTAGAGTAAAGCTAATTCAGGAGAAAGCAAATGCAAGAGATCAGTAAAGACAGAGTATAAAAGATGCACATCTAGATATATCGGTACCAGGAGTCAGTTTTTCTATGGGATATTTCTGTACTAAGGCCTCCATAAATAAACATTTCTTAGATGACTACACTATGCAGGTAATATACAAGATAATTGGAATAAAATGATAAAATATGCAGATCTTGGTATGTTCTCTAGTTGAGAGAGATAAATACATGAGCATGTAAGTTCAGTAGAGTCTTTAAGTGTTATGAGAAAAATATGTGAAAAGCACAGAGAGATCAAAAAGAAAGAGTCAGTCTAAACAATGCAAAGAGAATTTTAAAAATACCTATCTAGGCCAGGCATGGTGCCTCATGCCTGTAATCCCAGCACTTTGGGAGGCTGAGGTGGGTGGATCACAAGGTTAGGAGTTCGAGACCAGCCTGGCCAACATGGTGAAATCCCATCTCTACTAAAAATACAAAAATTAGCTGAGTGTGGTGGCCCACGCCTGTAATCCCAGCTACTTGGGAGGCTGAGGCAGGAAAATTGATTGAACCTGGGAGGCAGGGGTTGCAATGAGCCAAGATGGTGCCACTGCACTCCTGCCTGGGTGACAGAGCAAGACTCCATCTCGGAAAGAGAAAAACAAAAAACAAACAAACCTATAAATCATTTACACTTTATTAGATTCTCAGTAAGCAATCATAAAGCAAAAACATGTAAAGGATGCGTTCTCTGTGTAAGGAGTTTTTAAAATATACTGAGGCAGGAGCAGCAGAGTTTATGTAGGAAAAAACTCGCACGTGTTTAATTTTGTTTTTCATGTTGCTATACCTCTAGAACAAACTTGTGTTATAACCTTTTGATTTATTTATTTGACTAGTAGAAAATGTGACACTCAGAATGCTTAAACTCTTCCCAGATCAAAAAATTTCTCACATGCATAATAATCATTGTAAAATGCAGAGGCCCGAAGGCAGCTTACATCTAAAATCTATATTGTGAAACAGCTAAGATTAAATAATACATTAGGTTTTGTAGTGCCTTTCAGAGTGAAATTTATAGATTTGGAAATAAACTGACATTTTTCTTACCAACAGCAATTGAAAATAGCAATGTTGATTCATAGAATGGACAACTATATACATGGTTGAAGAAGAGCTGTAAGTAGTTACAGCTCATGGTCTGTCAGGAAGACACAATTTCAGAAAACAAAATTGTTCCAAAGATGCGTACAAGAGTTTGTTAACGAGACTGCATTATTGGAGGAAGATTGTGGTATGGTAGCTAAATTAATTAACTATTCTAGGAAATATCTACTAGGAGATATTTTTTGCCTCATGGTATCACTGTTAATATGAGGAGAGCAGATTATGATCTGTTGTTTTTGGAGCATCAAATATCATTCTAGGTGGTTAATCATGTTGACATATTGTAAAATTTATTATGTTGACTATACCAATCTCCTTAGAAAATCAGTCTTATATATTACCTTAGAAAATAAATCATTAATGATCCTATCAATAGGTAATTCAGATAAATTTAATCATGACCTTTATAAATAGGTATGAAAGAGAATGTGCTCTATTCTTAATATTTAGAGGCCATGTGAATGGATCACACATTATTCACAATAATCTTTATTCTTTCTGCTGCTAGTAGGAAACAAGAGTGAGAGTATTGACTAAAACAAACAAACAAACAAACAAAAAATGCGATGTATTAGATTAGCTCTGGCTCCTAAAGGAATTAGGTGCTC
Source organism: Symphalangus syndactylus (assembly GCF_028878055.3). NCBI lineage: Eukaryota > Metazoa > Chordata > Mammalia > Primates > Hylobatidae > Symphalangus > Symphalangus syndactylus. The sequence continues at coordinate 151,503,994 of NC_072426.2, read as the reverse complement.
TTGCTTCTTTAAAGCACCTACTTCTAAAATCAACTAAATCAGCTGTCAATGTGATAAAGATGAATCTTTGCCATCCAAATTTTATGAATATGCATGTGTGCATTTAATCAGAATAATAATTACTTTGAATTTTTACCCTGAATTAGGTAAAAAATTAAGTTAAAAATTTCAATTCAATATTATTTGATAAATTATGTATAATTAGTTTGTGAGTATTTTGTTTAACATGGAGAAATTACATAACCTGAAAAGCATATGTTTTACTTAATTTTTACTTTTAATTTGTTTGTGGCTACTTTACATGAACATTCATTAAAGGGTAAAATATGTAGCAATTTCTAAACAATTACATAATTAGATGAAATAGAAGAAACACATCTTTCTGATATTCAGGAGCAGGAAGCATAGCATTATGACCACCTAAAAACAGAAACCAAGAAAGTGAATTCTACCGTTGCCCCAGCTCCCTGCCTGGTAGCAAGGCTTTTACTGCTTTTTGTGGAGGAGAACTCAAACAGAGCCCAGATATCCTGTTAAGTTGAAGAGAAATTAATTGGAGTTTGGGAAAACTAGGTGTGGGGGTAGAAAAATTCCACCTTCATCCTCTTAGGTTCCCAGCTCGGACTAAGAATTAAATTGACATAAGATAGAGTAACAGGAGAAAAGCATAGAAATTGACTTAATACAAGTTTTACTAGGCATGAGAGCCTTCACAAAGAAATGAAAGGGCCGGGCATAGTGGCTCACACCTGTAGTCTCAGCATTTTGGGAGGCCAAGGCAGAGGATTGCTTGAAACTAAGAGTCTGAGACCAGCCTGGGCAACAAAGCGAGACCCTGTATTTACAAAATAAAAATTAAAAATTAGATGGGCATAGTGGCATGCACCTGCTGTCCTGGATACTTGGAAAGTAAGGAGGAAGAATGGCTTAGCCCAGGAGTTCAAGGCTGCAGTGAGCTTTGATTTTGCCACTGCATTCTAGCCTAGGAGAAAGAGTGAGACCTCATCTTAAAGAAGGAAAGAAAGAGAAGAAATGAAGACCCAAAGAAGCAGTCAGTTACTTATACACTAAATTGGAACAAAGAATTGTACATTGTGAAGAAGCAAATAATTGTGTGGGAAGGCTTAAAAGGTAAGAGTTATTTTAACTAGGTCTGTACAGAATTCTTTTGGTCTCAGATTTTCATCCTTGAGGATAAAGATGTTGTCTTTCCTTGTAGTAGAGGGAGGGTATCTTTTACATGGGAAATATGGAAATATGAAACTGCATGAAGGTCAAAGTGATCTTCCACCTGCTGTTTGTCAAGTGTCTTAAACTTAAATAGTCAATATGGCAGAATAGTATATTTTAACCCCTTCAGAGGCTTATAGAATTTGCAAAGGAGAATTTCAGAGAGAAGAAAGCCTGGCAGAAAAAAGAGATTTTAAAATATTCATGTATATTGAATATTTCATTAAAATATCAACTTCCTCATGAAATCCCATGAGGATAAGCAAGAACAATTCTTTAAGGAAAAGATTTTCCTTCAGGGAACTATAATATAAACAATTCTCAGAGTTTACACATGTTGGAGAATCATTCAAGATTCCTTCAGCCAGAGGACAGAAACCTCTTTGAATATACATGGCAATCAGGATAGACACCACATGGGGCATGTCTTATAACTGAGGCTAAATAAACTCTAGATTAAAGGCTACTCCTGAGCGGTCCTTGTAGGGCTTTAAAATAATGATGCAAAAGGATCAAGCTGATATGCAAGTAAGTTAACTGCCTTGCAGGAAAAGTCCAATGCATTTTTTAAAAACGCAAATAAAATGTAGCACTCAATAATGTAAAATACATGTCTAACATCTAATGAGAAAATATTTCAATACAAAGAATCAGAAAATATGACCCATATATATGGGTATGTACATTGTCAACAGTTTGTGAAGTTGTTATAAATATGTACACATACATATATGCATATATATGTACACATATATACATATATATGTACATATCTATATATATGTATACATGCATATATCTAACACCTTCACAAAATGTTGGAAAATACAATATTGTAAATCAGAAATTAACTGGGTGAGATGAACAACAACTAGGGCATTGTAGCATAAAAGATTAGTAAACTTGAACATACAACATCCATTAAAAATATAAATGGAGAAACATAACTGAAAATAATAAACAGATTCAGATACATGTCAGAAAATATCACTTGGTTTAACATAGATGACATTAGAATCCTAAAAAGGACAAACAAAAATATTTTTAAGGTAATGGCTAAAATATTTCTAATTTTGATGAGAACTATACCTTACATGAGCAGAAATTTTAACAAATTTAAAATAATATATAACAGGTATACATAAATACACACACATAAACAATCCACATCAAAGATCATCAAACAGAAATTCCTAAGCTACAGGAATGAAGACAAAGTATTAAGATTAGTCACAGGAAAATTACTGATATATACACAAGAGCAAGGATAAGAATTAGGCTAGACTTCTTATCTCAAACGATACAAGCTAGAAGAAAATGGATTGATATGATTCAAGAAGTAAAAGAAAACAAAAAGAAAAACCTTATGACCAAGAATTACATACTCAGTGAAAATACCTAGACAAGATAAAAACTTTATTCACACAATTATCAGTCAAGAAAATGTGTCACAATTTGCAAGACAAGAAACATAAGCAGATGGAAAATGACAGAAAATGGATATATGGGACTATTAAAAAAAAGCAGTAAATGGTAAGTGTTGGGTAAATATTGAAGATTTTTCTATATTTTAAAATTTTTAAGTATAATTATTTAAAGTATAAATAATAACAATATATTTCAGAAGTCATAATCCATATAGGTATAAAATATATGAAAGCATTAGCAGAAAAGTCTGGATGGGGGAAGAAAAGCACAAAAATATTAGGGCTAATATTGCATAGGAAGTGACAAAATATTTTTATAGGTAGATTGTAATAAGCAAAATATGCACATTTCATTTTTTTATAATTTCAACTTTTATTTTAGATTCAGGGGTACATGTGCAGTTTTGTTACCTGGTATATTGCATGATGCTGAGGTTTGGGGTACAATTAATCCCATCACTCAAGTACTGAGCATAGTACCCAGTAGTCAGTTTTTCAACACTTGCCTGCTTCCTACTTTGCTCCCTCTATTGTTGCCATCTTTATGTCTGTGAGTACCCAATGTTTAGCTCCTGCTGAAGTGAGAACATGTGGTATTTGGTTTTCTGTTTCTGCATTTATTTGCTCAGCATAATGACCTCCAACTGATTGTGTTCCTTTTTTATGGCTGTGTAGTATTCCACAGTGTGTATTTACCATATTTTCTTTACCTATTCTTCAGTTGATGGGAACCTAGACTGATTCCACATCTTTGTTATTGTGAATGGGGCTGTGATGAACGTCCCAGTGCATTTGTGTTTTTGGTAGAATGATTGATTTTCTTTTAGATATATACTCAGTAATAGGATTGCTGGGTTGAATGCTAGTTCTGATTTAATTGTTTGAGAACTCTCCAAACTACTTTCCATAGTGGCTGAACTAATTTGCATTTCCACCAAAAGTGTATAAGCATTCCCTTCTCCCCATAACCTCGGCAGTATCTTCTTTTGAGAAGTTTCTGTTCATGTCTTTTGCTCACTTTTTAATGTCTTTTTAAACTTGTCCCATTGTTTAAGTTCCTTATAGATTCTGGATATTAGACGTTTGTCAGATGAAATGTGCACATTTTAAAGCCTAATGCAGCTGCCAAAACAAAATTAAAGAAGAATACATTATAAGCCAATCATGTAGATAATATGAAATTCTAAAATACACTCAAAAACTCAAGAAAATATTAGAAACAAACAAAAAAGAGACGTGGAAAAAATAAAATGCAGGTCAATGGATTAACCACAACTGTAATGATGGTTTGATAATAATGGAAATTTAAATGGCCTAAATATTTCAAATAAAAGACAGAGATGATTACATTGACCAAAACTCAAATAGATACTGTCTACCAGAAATCCCCTGCAGTAGTAAAAACACAAGATACTAAGTATAAAAGGATGGAAAAGCTCTATCATGAAAAGATTATACATAGGGAAACTGGAGTGGCCGTACTAATATAAAACAAATTAGACTTCAAAATCTGTACTGTTACCAGAGACAGAAAGGTACTCTTCAAAATGTAAAGAAGTTAATTGATCAAGAAGAATATCAAACACCAAACTTCATAAATATGTACTCCTCCAATAACAGAGCTTCAAGATATATGAAGCAAATATTGACTGAAAAGAAAGGAGAAATACATCCACAGTTAGAATTGGAGATTTTCACATCTCTCTCAGTAATTTAAAGAACAAATAGAATATCAGCAAGATTATTTAATAGTTGAACAACACTATCAACAACCTGTACCTAATTGATTTTTAACAGCTATGTTGAGGTAGAATTGAAATACAGAGGACTCTGCACATTTAATAAGTACAATTTGATGAGTTTGGACATACGCAAACATCTGCGATAACATCATCAGAATCAAGGTAATAGACATATCTAACACCTCCTACAGTTTTCTTGTGTCACTTAGATTTGGTTTTTGTTTTTCTCTGTGTATGGTAAGAATATTTAAAAAGAAATCTACCTTCTTAACAAATTTTGAAGTGCATAGTACTGTATTGTTAACTATAGGCACTGTGTTTAACAACAGTTTTTTACAATAAAACACTAAAATGGATAAATTTCTATTTTGACTTAAAAGCAAGAAAAGAGAAAAGGTACAAATTACAAAATTAGAAATGAAAGGGAAACTTTAAAATAACAACAAAGGATTAATGGGGAAAAATCTGCCTATAAATTTGATGATTTAGATAAAATGATCCAATGTTTAAAAAAAACGCATTACTGATACTGACTAAAAATTAATAGGAAAAGCCCCAAGTAATAGCCTTATGCCTATTGATAAAATCTTTTAAAAATTTTAGACCCAGATGGCTTCATGATAAAGTTTATCCAACATTTAAGGAAGAAATAATCACAGTTCTACACAATGTTTTATAGAAAATAGAAAATACAATAGCACTTCCCACCTCATTTTAATACATCAACATTGCTCTGCTACCAAAACAAGGTAAACAAGTCACAAGAAATAAAACTGCCTATTACTAACCCTAATAAATGTAAATCCCAAAACCCTTAAAGCAATATTAGCAGATAAAATAAAATATAGGAGAAAGATAAATACGTTTAGGGGTTTATCTAAGGAATTTCAATGATTTAACATTTGAAAAGTCAATTGATGGATTCATCCACATTAACAGAATAAAGAAAAAAACTATAAGATCTGAATATATGCATAAAATTATTTGACACAATTAAAACCTCTTACCAAAGTCTACCCTGGATGTGACTCTTTAATGCACTGGTGATTGAAACTGAAGCAGATTCCTTGCCTATGATTTGATGAAATTTTGGTAGCTTAAGAGATGAAATAAAGGAATGAATCAGTATGGCGTAAAAGAAATCAAGTGATATGCATCAATATTCCTACAGCATTTTCATCAAAAGTGTTTTTTTTTATTCTTGTCCATATGTTAGTCTCTATTTGAAACTGAACAGCTGTAAACAGTTGTGTCTCTAAAAAAAAATCTTTTCTATTCAGTGAAAGGACAACATTTTCAGAACATATACTGGTTTTTGCACTATTATTTCTGAAAAATGTTATTCCAATGGAGTGAAGAAATATTTTTAAAAATCTGTCTTTTTATCTTTTCCAAAATTAGTTACAAGAATCAGAAACGGTAGGATTTAATTACAATTTTAATTTAAAATACATAGAGAATCACTGTTATATCATAGGAACAAGAAGCAGATATCAACTGATCAGTGAAGAAACATGCGTCACTTAATAAATCGCAAAACACATGAAATATGTGTCACTTAATAAATCCCAAAACATATGTAATGTGATTCCAAGGAGGGAAATAGCCAATGAGAGAAGGACAAAGAAGGAAACACAAAGAGTGAACTGTATAAAAGCTATTATAACATGAAGAACAGTAATCTTATAAAAATAATATAAAAATAGTCATTTAATTTCAGGGTTTTTTTTTTAAACAAAGAAAATCCAGAAAGGTGTAAAGTAATCATACATGCATTCTGCTAACCTTTTGGGACATAAAACCAGGATCTCAAATACAGGTATTTATTACAACTATTCAGTTATATGATATGATCAATAAAGGTCCCAAATATACAGCGAATTATAGTGAAGTTCTCATACTGAGCAATTAGTTCTAAGTCAGGCTTGTTCTACAACATTATTATAAATTAAGTATTCTTTCATAGCGTGTAAGTAAAATATGTAACATTCAGGACTACATAATATTGCACTGTATATGCAAATCTAATTTGAAGTGAATAAGAAAATGTGAGATCATTTACAAACATTAGCAAGCTTAGCAAGCTATTGTTTCCATTTTATGTTACTCTTAATAACCAAATAAAAATAACTTGCTCTGAATCATGCAGTATAATCTTTCCTATTTTAGGGAAATTGTGAAAAGGGATTGCACTCCTTTTCTGGAGTTCAAAGGTCTTCTGAATACCAGATTGCTTTTTGTGTTTCTGCAAAGTAATTAGTCCTGTATGTAGGAATCTTTCTTTGGAGTGTTTTTTACTATTTTAATTTGTTCAATGTGGACTAGTATTCTGAAAAGAAATCAGTAAAGTAAGCTACACGTAAAGATTGATCCCCTTTTATAGATCATTAATTGCCTCTTATTGCAACTCCTGGTTGCATTCAAAGTCTCTTTCAACTGTTCTGTGGTCAAATAAAGTGTGAGATATACTTGTGCGGGTAGGAATGGCATTTAGCAATTCATTCTATGGTGACCATTATTAAAGTATATCTTAGTAAATCTAACATCACTGATTCTTAACTAATTTGCTGTCATGGTACTAATGTTTCTCTCAATTCTGTAATGTGCATTAAGATTGATAATACTTCATTTTGTTCTAATTCATTTATGTGCGTAATTGCAGGTTATGAAGTCATCATCTTACCCACTAATTATTTTCCTGCTGACAACCTCCAAAATATGCTTTGTTTCCTGCTGAAAGGCTTCAATAAATTAAAGAAGAAATTTTTCTGACATGTAAATTTCTAATCTAATTTTGTTAAATATCTGTTGAGTTAAAATGAAAAGACTATTTTTTAACATATCAACTTTTAAAAATAAATTAATCAGTTTTCTGACATTGCGGATACAGAATGACCTTGGACATGGAGTATAATTGTTATTATTGTCATTATTAATTGTGACATGATGGTAATATATCTTTTTCAATAATAGTGAATTGGTAGATTAGTGAATCAGATATATATTAGTAAATTATGTCTTATGAGAAAGATAAAGTAAAACAATGATAACTACATAAACATATTCAGAAATATGAACTATACTGATAGTTCTACAGTTTACATACCTTTTAAAATTGCTCTACAGTTTACATACCTTTTAAAAATCGAAACTTTAAAAGGTAAATCATATTAGTTACAAAATTTACTGCATTCATAAAATAAAAACATAGTTGGTCAAGAGAAAAACATTTCAAAAGAAGAATAGAAAAACAAAAAATAATTTCTTCCCAACTTTCTTCCACTGAAAGATCCTTCTTGATAAACTGTATTCTTAATAACATTAAGGAAGATAAAATACGTTCCACAGGGCGATCCCTACAAGATAGTTTGCAGATTATTTTTAGCTTGTTTTCAAGAAAATGGCTAAAAATTAGCATAGAAGTTGTAATAAAAATTTTATTCTTTATGCATTGAATGACATATTAGGTTACTATTACTAGGAATTAACTTTATATAATTAATATTCAATATTTGTCACACAGATGAATGAAAGAAAATCATAAGCAAATGTATCCTTTTTCAAATATGCATTAGATGTAAATTTAACCACTCTAATGTAAAAATTCTGTTGGATATTTTTCTACTGGGACTTCCGAATAGGCCAAGCGAGTGGAGGCATTCTAATACACAAATTTGATGAAGTTGGAACTCACAAAACTACTCCATTATTTTTTTGTTTCTGCGATTATGTAAGACTCTCAGAAAAGTCTTTAGATCTGACATGAGAACTTAACTAGACTACATGAAATTGTTTCTCTTTGCAGAAAAAAAATGTGACTATTAGACCATAACCATTGTTCTTAAGATTTGATAAATTCTTGTGTCCCATTATAAAAAAAGGTAGCATAGATCTTACATTTTAGAAGGAAAACAAGTAATATCTGCAAATCTCTTCTTAAAATGGAATTGCTTTGTTTGAAAAGAATTCATTCTCACAATTTGCATATGTTTTCTTCACTTATAAATTAGAAACCAAGGAAAATAACATTTTTTCCTTTGTATCCAAAGAATGTGAACAAAATTTGTGACTGGATTCCATAATTAGCCTGTATTTTTTTTTTGCAAGAAGTAATTAAAGGAATTATAAATACCTTTAATAAGGTATTTTATTTAATATCTTTAATAAGATATTTTATTTAACATTTTAATATGGTATTTTAATAAGCTGTGGTAGCCCAAATGAGGAGCTGTTTTTAGAGAAAATCTACCAGATATCTAGTACTCAACAACATAAGTTGCAGAGTTCGATATCTTTGCAGTGATCATATGTCGTATCCTTATTTCAGAGGATTGGTCAGAGTGTGACTACATTAAGTATGTAATGTAATTGAAGTGGTCTTTGGTTCAGAAGATCAAAATATTTGTAATTCAATGCAATCAAAATAATTCAAATATAATCTAACCAAGAGAAGGAAAGAATCCTGAATTTCGACAGGTCAAAGAATTAATGCAAAACCCTCTGTTTAAGTACTGGCATCTTTCTTGCTTAAAGTAGTCCTGCATTGCTTTTAAATTAGAATCCTTAGTATACACAAGGTTATTGTTTGCAATAGAAAACCAAGAGAACTTCAAATATTTATGAATCAGAGAACAGTTGAACAAGTCACAGTACTCTCATGTAACAGGGTACTAGGCAGCTCTGAGAAGGTATGAGGTGTACTTTTATACATGATTTATGAAGTTGTCTTCAAGATATGTTGTAAAGGCAGATTAAACTGTGTATAACATACCTTTACTTATCTAAGAATGGGGAATACATATAGAGAAAATTTATATACATACATGGAGTTTACATATATGTATGATCAAATTATTTTTAATAAATGCTTGTAAATGAGGGAGGAATTGATGTATGCAGTTTAGAGACAACCAGAGAACAAAGATATAAACTAAATTTCCTTAGGCTTATTTTGTTCGTATATATGATTCTGAATTTTATAAATATTTTATATAAATAAAAAGAAGTCATTAAAATCTTATTCTCTAAAGACAAGAAAATGAAACAAATTAGTATACTGAATGTTGGCATAACACTGAGGAATTCTTGTAAGAGTTTAAAAATACAGTAATTTGAATATTACCCCACAGTGGGATATGTCTTAAGGGGGGAAAATGACAAAAAATATTGTAACCATTTGAGCTTCTCAGTGATAGTGTAGCTATCACATTATTCTGAGACTGCCTTGACTTTATTGTGAAATAATGGAAATAAGTATGGTGACGTTAAAGCAAGCTGGCATGTTTGGGTAGAATAAATCAGCTGCAGGTATAACATTATTAAGGACAAATAAAAACCTACATTTCTAAGTGTACAAGAATAAGTATATGACTCATGTACTTGCATAAAATAGACATATTTTCTGTTTCCAAATAGACCAATGCTCTAGCAATGCGTATCACTGACACCTGGACTATATCCTTGAAATGCCATGACTCCTCTCCCCGCATACACCCTTCCCCTCTCAGCAACTCCCTCCTCTCCACCAAAGAAGAATCTGGTCAAGACATGTTCAAAATGTGCATAAAATACAGGCATAAGTTGTATTATCTTACCTCGCTTTACGGCACTTTGCAGATGTTATGCTTTTTACAAATTGAAGGTTTGTGTCAACCCTGTGTCAGGCATGTCTGTTGGTGCCATTTTTCCAAAAGCATGAGCTCACTTAATGTCTGTGTCACATTTTGGTAATTCTTACAATATTTCAAATTTCTAAATCATTTTTATATCTGCTATGGCAATCTGTGATCTGTGATCTTTGATGTTACTATTGTAATTATTTGGGGATGTAATGAACTATGCTCACATAAGACAGTATACTTAGTAGGTGTTGTGTGTGTGCTGACCGTTCCACTGACTGGTTGTTCCCCCCATCTCTCTTCCTCTTTTTCAGTCTCTCTCTTCCCTGAGTCACAACAAGATTGAAACTAGGCCAATAAATGTTTCCAATGGCCTCTAAATGTTTAAGTGAAAGGAACAGTCACATGTTTCTAACTTTAAATCAAAAGCAAGGAATGATTAATCTTAGTGAGGAAGGCTTGTTGAAAGATTACATAGATCAAAAGCTAGGCCTCTTGTGCCAAAAAGCCAAACCATGAATACAAAGGAAAAATTCTTCAAGAAAATTAAAAGTACTACTCAAGTGAGCACATGAATGATAAATAAATAAAACAGCATTAATGCCAATGTGGAGAAAGTGTTACCAGCAAATGAAGTAAAGCACCTAGCATTTATCCTGCATTTTGTGTACAACCAATACATCTGAGTGTCTGCATAGAGGATCAAACCAGCCACAATGTTCCCTTAAGCCAAAACCTAATTCAAAGCAATAATTCTTCAATTCTGTGAAGGCTTAGAGAGGTGAGGGGCTACAGAAGAAAAACTGAAAGCTAGCAGAGGTTCTGTTCTGAAGTTTAACGGAATAAGCCATCTTCATAACATACAAGTACAAGGTGAAGCACCATGTGCTTTTCCAGAAGCTGTAGCAAGTTATTCAGAAAATCTAGTTGTCATTGGTGAAGGTGGCCACACTAAACAACAGCTTTTCAATGTAGATTAAACCGCTTTCTATTGAAACAAGATACCATCTAGGACTTTCATAGCTGGACAGAGGTCAGTGCTTGGCTTCAGAGCTTTAAAGGACAGGCTGACACTCTTGTTAGGAGCTAATGTAGCTAGTGACTTTAAGATGAAGCCAACGCTCATTCACCATACTGTAAATCCTGGGGCACTAAGAATTTTGCCAAATCTACTCTTCCTGTGCTGTAGAAATGAAACAACAAAGCCTGGATGACAGCACATCCATTTTTACCACATTGTTTACTGAATATTTTAAACCCATTGTTGAGACCTATCGCCCAGACAAAGAGATGCCTTTCAAAATAGTACTACTCATTGACAAAGCACCTGGTCATCCAAGAGCTCTGATGGGGCTGTAGAAAAAGATTAATATGGCTTTCAGGCCTACAAAATAGCAGCCATTTGCAGCCTATGGATCAGGGAGTAATTTTGAAGTTTAATTGTTATTACTTAAGAAATATATTTCATAAGGCTATAGTTGCAATAGATAGTGATTACTCTGATAGATGTGGCCAAAGTAAATTGAAAATCTCTGAAAAAAGTTCACCTTTCCAAATGCCATTAAGAACACTTGTGTTTCATGGGAGGAGGTAAAAATATCAACATTAATGGGAGTTTGGAAGAAGTTGATTCCGACTCTCATGGATGACTTTGAAAGAGTCAAGACTTCAGTGGAAGAAGTAACTGCAAATAAGGTGGAAATAGCAAGAGAATATTAGCGTGAGAAGTGAAGCCTGAAAATATAACTCAATTACTGTAGTCCCACCATACAATTTGAAAGGATGGAGTACTGCTTCTCATGAATGAGCAAAGTGATTTCTTGAGACAAATCACCCGCTGGTGAAGATGCTGTGACAACTGTTGAAATGACAACAAAGGACTTAGAATGTTACATATACTTAGATGGTAAAGCACTAGCAGGTTTTGAGAGGATCGATTCTAATTTTGAATGAAGTTCTAGTATGGTGAAAATGCTATGAAACAACGTCATATGTTACAGATAAATCTTTTATGAAAGGAAGCGTCAATCAATATGGCAAACTTCACTGTTGTCTTATCTGAAAAAATTGCCACGGCCCTTTAGCAACCATCACCCTGATCAGGGAACGGCCATGAACATCCAGGCAAGGTCCTCCACCAACAGGAAGATTATGACTTGCCGAAAGCTAAGATGATCATTAGCATTTTTTAGCAGTAAATTATTTTCAAGTCAGATATGTATACTGTTTAAGAAATAATTTTATTGCACACTTAGAATACAATGTGGTGTAAACCTAACTAATGTGCACTGGGAGGAAAAAACGTTCATGTGACTCACTTTATTGTGATATTGGCCTAATTGCAGTGTTCTGGAACAGAACCTGGAACACCTCTGAGATATACTTGCATCTTGCCGAACTTAAATGGAAGTATGCTGTTAAATATTCTTATTCTCTTGTTTTAAGTTCAGAGAAGCCAGCAAGAGGAATCGACCATTGGCAGAATATAGGAAAATTGAGCTTCAACAATAATTATTGTAGTGAATTGAAACACATACAACATTTTAAATCTATGAGCTAACAATTGTCACTTTTGTGGTTGTTAAGTATGAAACTTAACATTTTAAAAACTGACAAACAACGAGAAACATCAAGCATTTATTCTGCACTTCCTAAACAACTATACCTCTGGGAATCTAAATGTTGACTGAGGAAACTTCTTTTTGAAATCATTTTCTACATAAAAGTTAAGAAGGAATATTAGAAGTTATGATGGTTAATACTGAGAGTCAACTTAATTGGATTGAAGGATGCCAAGTATTGATCCTGGGTGTGCCCATGAGGGTGTTGCCAAAAGAGACTAATATTTGAGTCAGTGGGCTGCGAAAGGCAGACTCACCTTTAATCTGGGTGGGCATCGTCTAATCAACGCTAGTGTGGCCAGGACATAAAGGAGGCAGAAAACCTTGAAAAGACTGACTGGTCTAGCCTCTCAGCCTGCATCTTTCTCCAGTGCTGGATGCTTCCTGCCTTTGAACATCAGACTCCAAGTTCTTCAGTTTTGGGACTGGGACTAGCTCTCCTTATTCTTCAGCTTGAAGACTTTGTGATTGTGTGAGTTAATACTTAACATACTCATATATATATCATATATATATGATATATAGATAGATATATAGATATATATTATATATATATATATATATCCTATTAGTTCTGTCTCTCTAGATGACCATGACTAATACAGATGTCTACAATTTTTAACCACAATCAAATAATGAATCTAGGAGTTGATTACTAATGCTTGTTAGCATCACAAGAGAAAAATTTATCCGGATTTACATCCCACTTGTTGGAAGTATGAAATACCATCTAGGAAGTACTTTTACTGAAACAACCAAACTTGCATCTCATCATGGCACTATATCTTAAAACCAGTTTACCCAGAAATGCTGAGAACAGAAGAACATGTTCAACAATAAAAAATGGTGCAAATGCCAAATTAGAGATTACAAAAATATCTGGAGGATAACCAACCTGCTTCTTCAACAAAAGTACAATCTAAGGGGAAAGTAAAGAGGAAAAGGTAGAACCTATACATTAAAGGACAGTTATGCAAAAGATAACTATATAACTGGTCATGTAAACAGGACACTTTAAGAATGAAAGGGGTTGCTATTAAAAATTATGCTTGGCCAAACTGTGTAAACAGAGATGCCACCCAGACAACTGGGATATATCACTCTAAATAAAAATGATATCAACCAATTAAACCTATGGACTCCAGTTATTTCTATTTTTTAATTTAACAAAAGAGAGACAATAGGAAAAATATTATCAATGGCTAGATATTTGAAGACATTAAGAATTACTGTTAATCATTTAAGGAGTGATATAGTATTATGGTTATAATTTTTAAAGAGTTTATCTTTAAATAACACATAGTAAATACATACTGAAAATTTACTTATAAAAATATGTCTTGTTGTGCTTCAAAATAATCAAGGGGGAAGTGTATGACAGTACAGGCATTACATAATTGGCCATGAGTTGGTTAATTTGACTAATGGAGTTTAGTATACTATTATATACATTTTTGTATATGTTTGAACATTTTTAGTAGAGTAATTTGTTATAACATTGTAATTGCTGACCTGGTGGTTATTGTCACTTTTAGACCTGAGCCTAAGCCATTTAATTAAGCTCTACACAGTTGGAATATGGGCATTATTATTTTATATATTTTTGTATTTTATTTTATTATTATTATACTTTAAGTTTTAGGGTACATGTGCACAAGGTGCAGGTTTGTTACATATGTATACATGTGCCATGTTGGTGTGCTGCACACATTAATTCATCATTTAGCATTAGGTATATCTCCTAATGCTATCCCTCCCCCCTCCACCCACCCCACAGCAGTCCCCAGAGTGTGTTGTTCCCCTTCCTGTGTCCATGTGTTCTCATTGTTCAATTCCCACTTATGAGTGAGAACATGCGGTGTTTGGTTTTTTGTCCTTGCAATAGTTTGCTGAGAATGATGATTTCCAGTTTCATCCATGTCCCTACAAAGGACATGAACTCGTCATTTTTTATGGCTGCATAGTATTCCATGGTGTATATGTGCCACATTTTCTTAATCCAGTCTATCATTGTTGGACATTTGGGTTGGTTCCAAGTCTTTGCTATTGTGAATAGTACCGCAGTAAACATACGTGTGCATGTGTTTTTATAGCAGCATGATTTATAGTCCTTTGGGTATATACCCAGTAATGGGATGGCTGGGTCAAATGGTATTTCTAATTCTAGATCCCTGAGGAATCGCCACACTGACTTCCACAATGGTTGAACTAGTTTACAGTCCCACCAACAGTGTAAAAGTATTCCTATTTCTCCACATCCTCTCCAGCACCTGTTGTTTCCTGACTTTTTAATGATGGCCATTCTAACTGGTGTGAGATGGTATCTCATTGTGGTTTTGATTTGCATTTCTCTGATGGCCAGTGATGAAGAGCATTTTTTCATGTGTTTCTTGGCTGCATAAAGGTTTTCTTTTGAGAAGTGTCCGTTCATGTCCTTTGCCCACTTTTTGATGGGGTTGTCTGTTTTTTTCTTGTAAATTTGTTTGAGTTCATTGTAGATGCTGGATATTAG
Organism: Symphalangus syndactylus; assembly: GCF_028878055.3. Taxonomy (NCBI): domain Eukaryota; kingdom Metazoa; phylum Chordata; class Mammalia; order Primates; family Hylobatidae; genus Symphalangus; species Symphalangus syndactylus. Next base: position 151,488,844 of record NC_072426.2, on the reverse strand, counting down.
CCTTTTGTCAGATGAGTAGGTTGCAAAAATTTTCTCCCATTTTGTAGGTTGCCTGTTCACTCTGATGGTAGTTTCTTTTGCTGTGCAGAAGCTCTTGAGTTTAATTAGATCCCATTTGTCAATTTTGGCTTTTGTTGCCATTGCTTTTGGTGTTTTATACATGAGGTCCTTGCCCATGCCTATGTCCTGAATGGTAATGCCTAGGATTTCTTCTAGGGTTTTTATGGTTTTAGGTCTAACATTTAAGTCTTTAATCCATCTTGAATTAATTTTTGTATAAGGTGTAAGGAAGGGATCCAGTTTCAGCTTTCTACATATGGCTAGCCAGTTTTCCCAGCACCATTTATTAAATAGGGAATCCTTTCCCCATTGCTTGTTTTTGTCAGGTTTGTCAAAGATCAGATAGTTGTAGATATGTGGCATTATTTCTGCGGGCTCTGTTCTGTTCTATTGGTCTATATCTCTGTTTTGGTACCAGTACCATGCTGTTTTGGTTACTGTAGCCTTGTAGTATAATTTGAAGTCAGGTAGCGTGATGCCTCCAGCTTTGTTCTTTATAGCTTACCAACCAAAAAGAGTCCAGGACCAGATGGATTCACAGCTGAATTCTACCAGAGGTACAAGGAGGAACAGGTACCATTCCTTCTGAAACTATTCCAATCAATAGAAAAAGAGGGAATCGTCCCTAACTCATTTTATGAGGCCAGCATCATCCTGATACCAAAGCTGGGCAGAGACACCACCAAAAAAGAGAATTTTAGACCAATATCCTTGATGAACATTGATGCAAAAATCCTCAATGAAATACTGGCAAACTGAATCCAGCAGCACATCAAAAAGCTTATCCACCATGATCAAGTGGGCTTCATCCCTGGGATGCAAGGCTGGTTCAACATATGCAAATCAATAAATGTAATCCAGCATATAAACAGAACCAAAGACAAAAACCACATGATTATCTCAATAGATGCAGAAAAGGCCTTTGACAAAATTCAACAACCCTTCATGCTAAAATCTCTCAATAGATTAGGTATTGATGGGATGTATCTCAAAATAATAAGAGCCCTCCATGACAAACCCACAGCCAATATCATACAGAATGGACAAAAACTGGAAGCATTCCCTTTGAAAACTGACACAGGACAGGGATGCCCTCTCTCACCACTCCTATTCAACATAGTGTTGGAAGTTCTGGCCAGGGCAATTAGGCAGGAGAAGGAAATAAAGTGTATTCAATTAGGAAAAGAGGAAGTCAAATTCCCAGTTTGCAGATGACATGATTGTATATCTAGAAAACCCCATTGTCTCAGCCCAAAATCTCCTTAAGCTGATAAGCAACTTCAGCGAAGTCTCAGGATACAAAATCAATGTACGAAAATCACAAACATTCTTATACACCAATAACAGACAAACAGAGAGCCAAATCATGAGTGAACTCCCATTCACAATTGCTTCAGAGAATAAAATACCTAGGAATCCAACTTACAAGGGACGTGAAGGACCTCTTCAAGGAGAACTACAAATCACTGCTCAATGAAATAAAAGAGGATACAAACAAATGGAAGAACATTCCATGCTCATGGGTTGGAAGAATCAATATCGTGAAAATGGCCATACTGCCCAAGGTAATTTATAGATTCAGTGACATCCTCATCAAGCTACCAATGACGTTCTTCACAGAATTGGAAAAAACTACTTTAAAGTTCATATGGAACCAAAAAAGAGCCCGCATCGCCAAGTCAATCCATGGGCATTATTATTTTTAAAAATCTTCTCCAGTAATTCTAATTTGAGGTCTGAGTTGTTAGCCTGCATCATCCAAAATAAGCTTTACCTTAATAAAAACATCACTCTTCATAAAATAGAATTTATCGACCCTCTAGGAGCATATTTTTTACATCCTGAAACTTTTTTAAAAATTGTGTATCACAATTATCACAATTTTATCATAGAGCATGTTTATGACACACATTCCTATTTGAGTACAAATTGTGAAACAGGATAGAGAAGGAGAAATGATGCATCAAACTAATTTCAGATGTGAAAAAAAATGTATCTGAGATGCTGGTGTCTTCAAACTCAAAAGTTTGTATTTGTGGGCTGGGCACCGTGGCTCACACCTGTAATTCCAGCACTTTGGGAGGCTGAGATGGGCGGATCACGAGGTCAGGAGATCGAGACCATCCTGGCTAACAGGTGAAACCCCGTTTCTACTAAAAATACAAAAAAATTAGCCAGACATGGTGGTGGGCGTCCCTAGTCCCAGCAACTGGGGAGGCTGAGGCAGGAGAATGGCGTGAACCTGGGACGTGGAGCTTGCAGTGAGCCAAGATCGCGTCACTGCACTCCAGCCTGGGTGACAGAGCAAGACTGCGTCTCAAAAAAAAAAAAAAAAAAGTCTATATTTGTAATTACTATCAAGTTTTGATGTGTAGTACAAAATATTATGTGCTTGACTAATATTTTGAGTAATTATATGTTTTTGTTTCTCTTTGAATTTGTCCAGTTTCCTTCTTCTCCATTGAAGTAGAAAATCACATATACTGTATAATTTTTTCTTTCTCTTTTATATATCCCATAGCCTTTTCCTATGTAGTCAAACATTTTGTTTGCAAATCTAGCCCTTGCTACTCTTATTTCTCAGGTTTTTGGTCTGACCATTCTCCCTGTCTCCCAAGGGATAAAACACAAGACCCATGCCCAAATTAATCATGTTTAACCCAGAGACCCCCTAACTAACATGTCAATATTCTCCAAGAATAATGTATTGCAATACTGTCAAGAAAAAAAAAAAAAAAAGAGAATACCTGAACAAACATTGTGGTTTTCTCAGGGAAACAAAAATTAGATTTCATTTCACACCTATCACATTGATAAAAAATAAAAATGTCAAATTTTTCTTAGGTATGAGAACCTGGATGTATCAATCTGCTTGTTGAAGTTTATACTGACATATTCACTTTGGAGAGTAATTTAACATCAAATCAAGATGAATCGACAATTATCTATGGTTTTGCATTTTACTTCTGAATATTTAACCCAGAAATAATTTTGTATATGTCCACAATAAGACACACGCAAACATGTATGATTTTTGTTTTTTTTGTAATATCCTTAGCAAAATATCCTTCATCAGATATATGGAGATATATCATGCTGTATAAAAACACTGGAGTTTCACATAGTATTAGATTACTTAGTCAGATTAATGTTAATGGTACATATACCACATGTGTTAGTCGGATTTTGGCATAGTATTCTATATTACAATATTCAAACCTTATTGGTTTACAATAAATAAATAGTTCTTGCATGGCCTACGTGGTAGCCCATGCAAGCCAAGCTGCAAGCCAAATTCAGATGTCCTCCTGGTGTCTTCTTTTTCCAGGAGACCGGCTGAGAAACAGCCCTTTCTTGGAAGATAATTTTGTTGGCAAGAGGCAGGGGAGCAAAATGGTTGCAGAAACTTGCAAAGCTTTTACCATTCTTCCTAAGGAAGTAGTGTACATTGTTTCTCTTTAGGGACCTTTGGCCAAAGCAAGACAGATGTCAAGTTATTTTATTATTATTATTATTATTATTATTATTATACTTTAAGTTTTAGGGTACATGTGCACAATGTGCAGGTTTGTTACATATGTATCCATGTACCATGTTGGTGTGCTGCACCCATTAACTGGTCATTTAGCATTAGGTATATCTCCTAATGCTATCCCTCCCCCCTCCCCCCACCCCACAACAGTCCCCGGAGTGTGATGTTCCCCTTCCTGTGTCCATGTGTTCTCATTGTTCAATTCCCACCTATGAGTGAGAACAAGCAGTATTTGGTTTTTTTGTCCTTGCGATAGTTTGCTGAGAATGATGGTTTCCAGTTTCATCCATGTCCCTACAAAGGACATGAACTCATCAGTTTTTATGGCTGCATAGTATCCAATGGTGTATATGTGCCACATTTTCTTAATCCAGTCCATCATTGATGGACATTTGGGCTGGTTCCAAGTCTTTGCTATTGTGAATAGTGCCACAATAAACATCCGTGTGCATGTGTCCTTATAGGAGCATGATTTATAGTCCTTTGGGTGTATACCCAGTAATGGGATGGCTGGGTCAAATTCTGAAGTCAAGGAAGTGGGGTAGCGTGGTCCCATAGGAAAAGAAAGTAAATGATTTCCACAGCAGTATGATCTAAATAGCAGAGAACTCCATGGCACGTGAATCAACACTAATAGCAGAGAATTTCATGGCACATTAAATTTTTAAAAACAGCAAAAGGAAAAGTGAAATAAGAGTAAAATAAAGCTAAAATATGCAAAATGAAACAATATTCTATATTATTTATGTATGTGTACTGTACGGTGTAGGAATAAAGCCTGGAAGAGACTATCACACAATTTGGCATAGGGAAGGAGATGACACGCTAATGATATTGGAGACATTGATACTTAGAGGGCTTCAGCTGTATTTATAAAATTTTAATTTCTTAAACTGGATAATGCATATAAGGGAAGTGGTATAGTTTGGATATTTATCCCCGCCTAGAACTCATGTTGAAATATAATCCCCAGTGTTGGAGGTGGGTCCTGGTGGGAGGTGTTTGGATCATGGGGTGCATCCCTCATGAATGGCTTGGGCTTTGGTGATGAGTGAGTTCTTGCTCTGAGATCACAAAAGATCCGGTCGTTTTAAAGCGTGTTCTCTCTCTCTTGCTCCTGCTTTCACCATTTAAAGTGCCTGCTCCCACTTCACTATGTACCATAATTGAAAACTCCCTGAGGCTTCACCAGAAGCCAACCAGATGCCAGCACCATGCTTCCATGCTTCCTGTAAAGCCTGTAGCACTGTGAGCCAATTGAAACCTCTTTTATTTATAAATTACCCAGTCTTCAGTATTCAGTATTTCCTTATAGCAATGCAAGCATGGCCTAACATAGGAGCTTTATTTTGTACAATTTTAAATGGCTGCAAAGTTTCATAATATTTTTAAGAAAGCCACACATTATTAGTTATTCTTTTGTACTATGGCTGAGAAAAGACAGTGCAAAAGATCTTTAGGGCCAAGAGCAGAAGGAAAGCACAACTTTCTTTTGATTAGCGTAACCAAGGCAGTGGCAAGAGTGGGGAGAGAAATATTCTCATACAGAATCTGGATAGACAGGACAATAAGTAAATAACAAAAGTTTTCTGTGACAGTTTGTGTGCAAGTTGTAATACTGTCTGAGGGCCAGGTAGACTTGAGTGATGGGTATCTCAAAATGAACTTTGAAATTCAAAGACTGAGGGTTTGCTATGGAGCCCATTGAGATGCACTGAAAAAATACTCCCATTCACTCATTCAACGAGTGTATATCTAGCATCTACTCTATGCCAGGCACTGCTCTGGGTGCCAAGAATGTAGCTGTAGGAGAAAAGGGAGGGAGACATATATGTATTTTATACAGGGCTTCAGCTATATATGTATCATGGGGTGCATCCCTCATAAATTGCTTGGGCTTTGGTGATGAGTGAATTCTTGCTCTGAGGTCACACAAATATATATATATATATATATATATATAAATATGTATATATAAAATAAAATTACATATAATAAAATCATATGTAATAAAATTTTATATATATATAATTTGTCTTTGACCACCAACATAGTTTGAAATGAAATAGTTACAGTGGGCAGTTGTAATTATTTTATTATTTGTGAGAGAAAATATTTTATATATTTATCATTTAATATGATACTATAGGTTTTATATTATTTCTTTCCAAAATTAAAAAAGTTTCATTTTATTCTTGGTTTGCAAAGAGTCTGTATCACGAATGGCTGTTAAATTTTATCATTTCTCCCATATACATTAAAATGATTGTATAATATTTCTCATTTTTTTATTAATGTGGTTGGTACTCACATTATATGTGGATAATGATATCTATATCTACATCTACCTATAATTATATATAATAGATATATAATTATATAATTTATATAATTATATATTTATATATAGATATATAAATATATCATTATAGATATTTATAGGTACAGGTAGATGTAGATACCATTTTACATATCTAATGATAAATGTGCTATGTGAGATTGTGAGACATGCTAGGGAGAAACATGGAGCAGAAAGTGGCTATAGAGTTTTCATGGTTTTAGGTCTTACGTGTAAATCTTTACTCCATCTTGAGTTAATTTTTCTATAAGGTTAGGGAAAGGGTCCAGTTTCAATTTCCTGCATATGGCTAGCCAATTTTCCCAGCACCATTTATTAAACAGGGAATTCCTTCACCATTGCTTGTTTTTGTCAGGTTTGTCAGAGATCAGATGGTTGTAGATGTGTGGTGTTATTTCTGAGGCCTCTGTTCTGTTCCATTGGTCTATATATCTGTTTTGGTACAAGTACCATGCTTTTTTGGTTACTGTAGGCTTGTAGTATAGTTTGAAGTCAGGTAGCCTGATGCTTCTAGGTAATGCCATTCAGGACATAGGCATGGGCAAAGACTTCATGACTAAAATAACAAAAGCAATGGCAACAAAAGCCAAAATTGACAAATGGGATCTAACTAAACTAAAGAGTTTCTGCACAGCAAAAGAGACTATCATCAGAGTGAACAGGCAACCTATAGAATGGGAGAAAAATTTTGCCATCTATTCATCTGTCAAAGGGCTAATAGCCACAATCTACAAAGAACTTAAACAAATTTACAAGAAAAAACCAACAACCCCATCAAAAAGTGAGCAAAGAATATGAACAGACACTTCTCAAAAGAAGACATTTATGCGGCCAACAAACATATGAAAAAAGCTCATTATCACCGGTCATTAGAGAAATGCAAATCAAAACTACAATGAGATACCATCTCATTCCAGTTGGAATGACGATCACTAAAAAGTCAGGAAACAACAGATGCTGGGGAGGATGTGGAGGCACAGGAACGCTTTTACACTGTTGGTGGGAGTGCAAATTATTTCAACCACTGTGGAAGACAGTGTGGCAATTCCTCAAGGATCTAGAACTAGAAATACCATTTGACCCAGCCATCCCATTACTGGGTTTATACCCAAAGGATTATAAATCATTCTCCAATAAAGAAATATGCACACATATGTTTATTGCAGCACTATTTACAATAGCAGAGACTTGGAACCAACCCAATTGCCCATCAATGTTAGACTGGATAAAGAAAATGTGGCACATATACACTGTGGAGTATATGCAGCTATAAAAAAGAATGAGTTCATGTCCTTTGCAGGGACATGGATGAAGCTGGAAACCATCATTCTCAGCAAATTAACACAGGAATAGAAGACCAAACACTGCATGTTCTCATTCATAAGTGGGAGTTGAACAAGGAGAGTACATGGGCATAAGGAGGGGAACATCACACGCCAGAACCTGTTGGGGGATGGGGGGCAAGGGGAGGGATAGCATTAGGAGAAACACCTAATGTAGATAATGGATTGATGGGTGCAGCAAACCACCACGTGTATACCTACGTAACAAAGCTGCACGTTCTGCACATGTATCCCAGAACTTAAAGTATAATAAAAAAAAAAAGAGAGAGAGAGAGAGAAAATAGCTGAATTTTCAAATTAAAAAAAAAAAAAAAACATGGGCCAGGTGCAGTGGCTCATGCCTGTAATCCCAGCACTTTGGGAGGCTGCGGCAGGTGGATCACGAGGTCAAGAGATCGAGACCATCCTAGCTAACATGGTGAAACCTCGTCTGTACTAAAAATACAAAAATTAGCTGGGCATGGTGGTGTGCACCTGTAGTCCCAGCTACTCAGGAGGCTGAGTCAAGAGAATTGCTTGAAGCTGGGAGCTAGAGGTTGCAGTGAGCTGGGTTTGTGCCACTGTACTCCAGCCTGGCGACAGAGCAAGACTCCATCTCAAAAAAGACAAGAAAAGAAAAAAATAGTGGCTATAAAGAAGATTGACCATTTGCAATTTTATACTGTAAGGCCTTATTGAAAAGGTGACATTTGCTTCAAGACAATGAAGGAGGTGAGAATGCAGCACATATTAAAATGTGAGGAAGACACATGCAATGAGGGCAGCACGTAAAAATGCCCCAGGTAGGAAAGAAGGGTGCCTGGTTTGTTTCAAAAACTACTAGAAGGCCACTGTGGCCAGAGCAGAGTGAGCAAGAGGGGGCAAATCAGGGCCTTATAGGAGAGAATGAAAACTAGGCTGGAGCTGAGGTCCAGTTTTTAAATGATGCAAATGAATAGTGATTCAAAAACTGAATTGATGTATAGAAAATCATAGCTTATTTATACCTGAGTTCGAGAACCAGGAATATCATCAATTAGTTAGAAAAGCTAGGGCTTACTCTGGCTTTCAATTGGAGCCTCTAGGGCAGGAGGAGTTTGTGAACTGCTATGGTAATCTATAGCTTATTTCTTATTTGGTAACATTTTAGAATATTTTAGGAAGTAAAGTATTTCTCAAAGTTTTTTTTTTTTGAAAAATTATTAAATTCTTCTAGGTATTTGAAGAGAATATAATGGAGCTACTATCCCACTGACTATTGGTTTTGTGAAATCCTAAGTTTACAATATAAAATAGCTATGCTTTCTCTGAAGTTTCTCACTGTTTTTAATATAAGAATATCAATGGTAGTTCACCAAGTAGAAGATATTTGAATATATAGCTCATTTTTAGACACTGCCTAACATCTCATTGAATACTAATTCTATTAGTCATACAATCTCTGAAATAGGTGAGAGGACGATGGACTCTCTCTTACAGAGATATGCATTCTTACTATTTTAATCCGTTTAATTCTAGTCCTTCTATGCAAAAATTTTAAACTATCTATTCAGCACAACCCACCTGCAAACAAGTATGCATAATGTATATGTAAAGCTCAATGAATTTTACAAAATAAGAAACTGTGTCTCCAGAACCCAGATCAAGAAACCGAACATTTGTGACATCCTCAGTCTACTTGTGCTCTTACCAATCATAACCTTCCTAAACTCCCACCACCTTGGATTGGAGAGACACTACACTACCATTGTGACTTGAAAACTATAGATATGTAGGCCAGGCGCGGTGGCTCACGCAGCACTTTGGGAGGCCCAGGCGGGTGGATCACGAGGTCAGGAGATCGAGACCATCCTGGCTAACACGGTGAAACCCCGTCTCTACTAAAAATACAAAAAAATAGCTGGGCATGGTGGCCAGTGCCTGTAGTCCCAGCTACTCAGGAGGCTGAGGCAGGAGAATGGTGTGAACTCGGGAGGTGGAATTTGCAGTGAGCTGAGATTGCGCCACTGCACTCCAGCCTGGGCGACAGAGCGAGACTCTGTCTGAAAATAAAAAAAAGAAAGAAAGAAAACTATAGGTATGTTTTGCCTGGTTTTGAACTTTTATCTAAATTGAATCATACAGCGTGTGTAACTGGCTTCATTTGCTCTTCATTTATGTTTATGAGATTCCATTGTATTTTGCTATCATTTCTATGTAGCATTTCGTTTTTAAAAATACTGCAACATATTCACACATTCTACTGTTCAGGGGCATTTGGGTATTTCTGATTTTAAACTACTACGTACAGTACTACTGTGAATATTATGGCTCTCTCTCTCTCTCTTTCTCTCTCCACTCTCCGCCCCGCCTCTCTCTCTCTTTCTCCCTCCATCCCTCCCTCCCTCATATGTTTGATGAACATATGTACACATTTGTTTTAGATATACACACAGAACTAAAATTATTTACCATAATTATGCCTGAGTTCAACCTTAGTAATTGTACCAAATAGCTTTTCAAAGTGATTATAGCAGTGTACTCACCAGCTGTGTATGAGAGCTGCCTTTGTTCTACAATGTGTCTTGACCTTGTCTTTCAATCTCTTCATTATTTTAGTGATTCTGCTGGGAATGTAGCATTATCTCTTATTTGCTTTTGCCTCATTACTAGGAGAGTTAAGGGCACATTTTTATGCATTTATTGTCCATTTGAATAATCTCTTGTGAATTACTTCTTTATAATTTTGCCAATTTTTTTTTTCTTTGGAGACAGCCTGTCATTTCATAAATGCTTTTAAAATCCCTTTTTATATATTCTGAGTATATGTATTTCTTGGAGAATGTGTATTGTAAGTATCTCTTCTCATATTCTGATTTGCCATTACATTCATCTAATGTATTTGATGAATACACATCTCACCGTAGTACAGCGTATCATTTTTATACTTACATCAGTCCTTTGCCTTTGACAAAACTTTGCCTACATCAAAGTCATGAAGATGTTCACCTTCGTTTTCTTTTACAGCTTTATAGGTTTATCTTTTAATGTGTTAAATATCTATGTTCTGGATATGGTATAAAATAGGGATTAACATACATTTTTAAAAAGGATATCTAATTAATCTAGATAGATTTAATAAAATGTTTCTATTTTCCCTGCAGAATTGTATTATAGCCTTTATCATGTGTCGAGTGGATGTACATTCTGAGTTCTATTTCAAGGCTCTATTTTGTCTTGATCTCTAATAGTGTAAATTCTTGTTTTGGTCTTTGTGACAGCTGTGGATATTCTTGGCCATTTGCTATTTTATGTAAATTTTAGATATGCTTGTCAATCATCTGTTTCCCCACAAAGTGGCTGGTATTTAAATAGGGATATCACTGAAAATACAGATCAGCTTAGAAACGTCTGATATTTGTATAGCATTAAAAACATATACATAATATGTTCATCCTTTTATAGGCTTTTAAATATTTTCTCAAAATGCTTTCATGGTTTTAAGCTTATTGCAAAACTTTTATCAGCTGTACTGAAGTATTTAATGTTTCTTTGTAACAGTGAGAATAACGCTTTAAATAATGCAAATTAATTTTCTAGTTACTTTTTTAGATATAGAAATAAAACTGATTTGTTTCTTGAGGTTTACCCACAAACCTTGCTAAATTTGTAAATTTTCCTGTATTTTTTTAATTATATCATTCTGTAATTGGCAAATAATGACTGTTTTAGTTCTTTCTTTCCAGTTTTTGTTCTTTCCAGTTTTTATACCTTAAATTTTATCTTGTCTTATTACACTGTCTTGGACCACCAGCATAGTGTTGAATGAAACAGTAACAATGGGCAAATGTAATTATTTGCTTATCTGTGGGAGAAATATTTAAACATTTTTATCATTTAATGTGATATTTACTATAGGTTTTGTATTATTTCTTTACAAAATTAAAAAAGATTCATTTTATTCTTGGTTTGCAAGGAGTCTGTATCATGAATGGTTGTTAAATTTTATCATTTTTCCCATATACATTAAAATGATTATACAGTATTTCTCACTTTTTTATTAATGTGGTGGATGCATTATAATAATTACTTTTCAAATATTAAATCAGCATCACATTTCTGAGATAAACTCCACTCATCTTCTGTTTAGGATATATATATGTATATATATATATATATATATATATATACATATATATATATATATATATACATATATATATATATATATACATATATATATATATACATATATATAATTACACAAGGGGAGATCAATTGGTAATTTTTCTTTCTTATAATGCCCTTGGTTACTTATTTATTATGTTATGATAAACTCTGCCTCAGAAAAAGATTTGGGAAAGAAATATCAGTTGTTACTTGAATTAAAATCGCAATTTTATAGATTCAATGCTATCCTATTCAACTACCATTGACATTCTTCACAGAACTAGAGAAAACTACGTTACAATTCATATTGAAGCAAAAAAGAGCCCAAATTGCCAACACAATCCTAAGCAAAAAGTACAAAGCTGGAGGCATCATGCCATTGACTTCGAACTATAAGTTGGTACACAATTGCAGCTTTTGTCAATAAAAGTAATGGCAAAACAGCAATTACTTTTGCACTAACCCAATACAAGGCCACAGTAACCAAAACAGCATGGTCCTGGTACAAAAACAGAAACATAGACCAAGGGAACAGAACAGAGAACCCAGAAATAAGACTGCAAACCTACAACTATCTGATCTTTGACAAACCTGACAAAAACAAGCAATGGAGAAAGCATTCCCTGTTCAATAAATAGTGCTGGGATAACTGGCTAGCCATATGCCGAAGACTGAAAGTGGACCCCTGCCTTTCAACATATACAAAAATTAACTCAAGATGAATTAAAGATGTCAATGTAAAACCCCAACCTATAAAAACCCTGGAAGACAACTGAGGCAATATCATTTAGGACATGGGGCAAAGATATCATGATGAAGAAGCCAAAAGCAATTGCAACAAAAGTAAAAATTGACAAACAAAATCTAAACAAACTAAAGAGCTTCTCCACAGCAAAAGAAACTATCAACAGATTAAACAGACAACCTATAGAATGGGAGAATATCTTTGCAAACTATGCATCCAACAAAGGTCTGGTATCCAGCTTCTATAAGGAACTTAAATTTACAAGAAAAAAAAACCATTAAAAGGACATGAACAGACACTTTTCAAAAAAAGATATCATGTATCTGATCATTAGAGAAATGCAAATCAAAATCACAATGAGACACCATCTCACCTCAGTCGGAATGGCTACTATTAAAAAGTCAAAAAATAACAAGTGCTGGTGAGATCGTGGAGAAAAAGGAACACTTATATACTGTTAGTGAGAGTGTAAATTAATTCAACCATTGTGGAAGACAGTGTGGCAATTCCTCAAAGACTTAAAAGACAGAAATATCATTTGACCCAGCAATCGGCATTACTGGGCATATCCTCAAAGGAATAGAAATTATTCTATTAAAAAGACACATTCATGCATATGTTCACTGCAACACTATTCACAGTAGCAAAGTTTTGGAATCAAGCTAAATGCCCATCAATGATATGCTGGATAAAGAACATGTACATACATATATATATATATATATATATATATATATATATATATATATACACACACACACACACATATACACATATATATACACATACATATATATATACACACATAAACAGACACACACACACCATGGACTACTATGCAGCCATAAAAAAGAATGTGATCATGTCCTTTGCAGGGACATGTATGGAGCTGGAGGTCATTTTCCTTAGCAAACTAATGCCACTGGATATTTGGGGTGTCACTTTTCTGGCTGAAAATCTCTGGCCTGTGGCACCTTTGCTCAAGTTTTGCTTGGGACTGCTGGGCTTGTTCCACCCACTCAGCCTGGCAGACTAGGTTCAGCTCACATTACTGGCCTGGATCCTATGCCTCCAAGGGAGAGAGCGAGTCAGGCGTTGAGTGTTGAGGGGTGTGTGAGCAAGCGTGGAGTCCAGCCACTGTGTACAGTCAGACACGCTGGCTGCTGACACGGGGCAGGCAGCTCCAAGTGCCAGCATGGGCTCCTGCTCTCTGTAAGGCTGCGGCTCAATCAGGCGCACTGCAAGCAGCTTCTCCGGCTAGCACCAGGGAATGTGGTAGCACCTGGAAGCTTGGAGACACCAGAAACTGCAGAGCCTGAAAGAGAGAGTAACAGCCCTGACTCAGGGAGCTCTCAGGTCTGGGCTTCCCCAAGGGCCATAGCCCTTCTCTCCTCTTCACGCTCAATGTGGTGAGCAAGAGACATGTTTATGAGCCCTCTGTTTATGTTACAGCTCTTTTAGGTTCACCATTCAGAAGGCCACAAGTTCTTGTCCTGTGTCCAGGCAGAATGAGGTACACAGGCAAGTGGAGGGTGAGCAAGACAAAAAGGCAATTTATTTTTTGAATAATGACTTCTTTTCCTCTGGGTAGATACCCAGTAGCGAGATTGCTGGATCAAATGGTAGTTCTACTTTTAGTTCTTCAAAGAATCTCCACACTGTCTCCCAAAGCAGCTGTACTAGTCCACATTCCCAACAGCAGTGTAGAAACGTTCCCTGATCACTGCATCCACACCAACATCTACTGTTTTTTGATTTTTTTTTATCATGGCCATTCTTGGAGGAGTAAAGTGGTATCACATTGTGGTTTTGATTTGCATTTCCCTGATCATTAGTGATGTTGAACATTTTTTCATGTTTGTTGATAATTTGTATATCTTCTTCGAGAATTGTCTATTCATGTCCTTAGCCCACTTTTTGATGAGATTGTTTGTTTTTTTCTTACTGATTTGTTTAAGTTCATTATAGATTCTGGGTATTAGTCCTTTTACAGATGTGTAGATTGTGAAGATTTTCTCCCACTCTGTGGGTTGTCTATTTACTCTGCTGACCGTGCCTCTTGCCATGCAAAAGCTCTTTAGTTTAATTAAGTCCCAACTGTTTATCTTTGTTTTTATTTCATTTGCTTTTGGGTTCTTGGTCATGAAACCGTTGCCTAAGTCAATGTCTAGAAGGGTTTTTATGTTACCTTCTAGAATTTTTATAGTTTCAGGTCTTAGATTTAAGTCCTTGATCCATCTTGAGTTGATTTTTGTATAAGGTGAGAGAGATGAAGATCCAGTTTCATTCTCCTCCATGTGGCTAGCCAATTATTCCAGCACCATTTGATGAAAGTGGTGTCCTTTCCCCCCTTTATGTTTTTGTTTGCTTTGTTGAAGATCAGTTGGCTATAAGTATTTGGGTTTATTTCTGGGTTCTCTATTTTGTTCCATTGGCCTATGTGCCTATTTTTATACGAGTACAATGCTGTTTTGGGGAGTATGGCCTTGTATTACAGTTTGAAGTCATGTAGTGTGATTCCTCCAGATTTGTTCTTTTTGCTTAGTCTTGCTTTGGGTATGCGGGCTCTTTTGTGGTTCTGTATAAATTTTGGAATTGTTTTTCCTAATTCTATAAAGAATGATGGTGGTATTTTGATGGGGATTGAATTGAATTTGTAGATTGCTTTTGGCAGCATGGTCATTTTCACAACGTTGTTTCACACTGTGGAACAATGGATTGTTTCATAATAGATAAGCATGAGATATGTTTCCATTTGTCTGTGTTGTCTATGATTTCTTTCAGCAGTGTTTTGTAGTTTTCTTCACAGAAGTCTTTTGCCTCCTTGGTTAGATATATTCCTAATTTTTTTTTTTTTTTGCAGCTATTGTAAAAGAGGTTGAGTTCTTTATTTGATTCTCTGTTTGGTTGCTATTGGTGAGTAGAAGAGTTACTGATTTGTGTACATTAATCTTGTATCCAGAAACTTTGCTGAATTCTTTTATCAGTTCTAGGAGCTTTCTGAAGGAGTCTTTAGGGTTTTTGACATAAATGATGATATCATCAGAAAACAGGGATAGTTTGACTTCCTCTTTACCGATTTGGATGCCCTTTATTTCTTTCACTTGTCTAATTGCTCTGGCTAGGACTTCCAGTACTATGTTGAAGAGGAGTGGTGACAGTCTGTATCCTTGTCTTCTTCCAGTTCTCAAAGGGAATGCTTTCAACTTTTCCCCATTCAGAATTATGTTGGCTGAGAGTTTGTCATAGATGGCTTTTATTACATTGAGGTATGTCCCTTGAATGCTGATTTTGCTGAGAGTTTTATTCATAAAGTGGTGCTGGATTTTGTTGAATGTTTTTTCTGCATTTATGGAGATGATCATGTGATTTTTTTTTTAATTCTGTTTATGTGGTGTTTCACATTTATTGACTTGTGTATGTTAAATCATCCCTACATCTCTGGTATGAAACTCACTTGATTATGGTGGATTATCTTTTTGATATGTTCTTGGATTCGGTTAGCTAGTATTTTGTTAAGGATTTTAGCATCTGTGTTCATCAAGGATATCAGTCTGTAGTTTTCTTTTCTGGTTATGTCCTTTCCTGATTTTGGTATTAGGGTGATGCTGGCTTCATAGAATAAATTAGGGAGGATTCTCTCTTTCTCTCTCTTGTGGCATAGTGTCAAAAGGATTGGTACCAATTCTTCTTTGAATATCTGGTAGAGTTCTGCTGTGAATCTGTTTGCTCCTGGATTTAATTTTTGTTGGTAATTTTTAAATTACCATTTCAATCTCACTGTTTGTTATTGGTCTGTTTAGGGTACCTAATTCCTCCTGAATTAAGCTAGGAGGGTTGTACTTTTCCAGGAATTTATCCATCTCTTTTAGGTTTTCTAGTTTATGTGCACAAACATGTTTATAGTAGCCTAGAATATTCTTTTGTAATTCAGTGGTGTCAGTTGTAATATCCCCTGTTTCATTTCTTAATGAGGTTATTTGGATTTTCTGAACTTCTTTTCTTCATTAATTTTGCTAATGGTCCATCAATTTTGTTTATCTTTTCAAAGAAGCAGCTTTTCGTTTTATTTATCTTTTGTAATTATTTTTGTTTCAATGTCATTTAGTTCTGCTCTGATCTTGGTTATTTTCTTTCGCCTGCTGGGTTTGAGTTTGGTTTGTTCTTGTTTCTCTAGTTTGTTGAGGTGTGAGCTTAGAATGTCAGTTTGTACTATTTCAGTGTTTTTGATGTAAGTGTTTAGGGCTATGAATTTTCCTCTTAACACTGCCTTTGCTGTATCCCAGGGGTTCTTATTTATTTATTTTTGAGATGGAGTTTTGCTCTTGTTGCCCAGGCTGGAGTGCAATGGCATGATCTCGGCTCACTCTAACCTCTGCCTGATGCTGGATTCAAGTGATTCTCCGGCCTCAGCCTCTCAAGTAGCTGGGATTACAGGCATGCACCACCACGCCCAGCTAATTTTGTATTTTTAGTGGAGACGGGGTTTCTCCATGTTGTTCAGGCAGGTCCAAACTCCCTAGCTCAGGTGATCTGCCTGCTTTGGCCTCCCAAAGTGCTGGGATTGCAGACATGAGCCACCACGCCTGGCCCCCCAGAAGTTTTGATAGCTTGTGTTATTATTGTCATTTGGTTCAAGGAATTTTTTAATTTCCATCTTGATTTTGTATTTGACCCAATGCTCATTCAAGAGCAGGTTATTTAATTTCCATGTGATTGCATGCTTTTGAAAGTTCCTTTCAGAGTTGATTTCCAGTTTTATTCCACTGTGGTCTGAGAGAGGGCTTGATGTAATTTCAATTTTCTTAAATTTATTGTGGCTTATTATATGGCCTATCATATAGTCTGTCTTGTAGAAATTCCATGCACTGTTGAATAGAATGTGTATTCTGTGAATGGGGATGAAATGTACTGTATATATCTGTTAAGTCTATTTGTTCCAAGGTATAGTTTAAATCCATTGTTTCGGCCAGGCGAGGTGGCTCATGCCTTCAATCCCAACACGTTGGGAAGCTGAGGCGGGTGAATCAGATGAGGTCAGGATTTTGAGACCAGCCTGGCCAAAGTGATAAACCCCACCTCTACTAAAAATACAAAAATCAGCTGAGCATGACGGTAGATGCCTGTAATCCCAGCTACTCGGGAGGCTGAGGCAGGAAAATCACCTGATCCTGGGAAGTGGAGGTTGCAGTGAGCCAAGATTGAGTCACTGCATTCCAGCCTGGGTGACAGAGCAAGACTGTCTCAAAAAATAAAAATAAAATAAAAATAAATAAATAATACATCAATTGTTTCTTTGTTGGCTTTCTGTCTTGATGACCTGTCTAGTGCTGTCAGTGGAGTATTGAAGTCCCCCACTATTATTGTGTTGCTGTCTATCTCATATCTTAGGTCTGTTAGTAATTGTTTTATGAATTTGGGAGCTCCAATGTTAGGTGCTTATATGTTTAGGATTGTGATATTTTTCTGTTGAATAAGGCCTTTTACCATTTAATATCCCTCTTTGTCTCTTTTAATTGCTGTTGCTTTAAAGTTTGTTTTGTCTATTATAAGAATAGCTATCCCTGCTGACTTTTCGTGTCCATTTGCATAAAATGTCTTTTTCCACCCCTTTACTTTAACTGAGAGGAGGTGCCAGCTGGGCTTCCTGGGTCCAGTAGGGGCTCAGAAAGCTGTGAAACCCACTCATTTCCTGCATCAGGACTTCCTTCACTCCTGGATAAGACTGAAGATATATGCTTAAAATATTCCTAACACCAGGATTTGTGCATGTGTTTTCTTCCCCAAGAAAGCTCTAAACAGCAAAAATTTTGCTGTAACTTTCTCTGTGTCCTCTCTCCCTTCCCCTTCCCCTGAAACTAAAGTAAAAGGAATGCTAACTGCCTGTTTTTCTGTGACCAGTGGACCTTGTCTATACTCCCAATTCCAATTCCTTGTAAACATGTTTTGTAAAGTCCTGTGAGATCCTGTCTCCTTTGCCATGCCGCTACAAGGTCATAAAGTAGATAAAACCTAAGCTGCAATTCCGCTTTTCCTCAAAATCTAGGATATGTCACAAAATAATTTATTGCCTTTGTTTCTCACTCTGATAACATCTTCCAGCCGCATGTATTTCCCGCCTTAAAGAGTTTAAATGGCAATCATACAGTCTAACTCTGGCTACCCATTTGGGACCCCTTCCACACTGTGGAAGCTTTGTACTTTCACTCTGCTTAATAAAACCTACAACTTTTCTCTCTCTCAGTCCATGTCTCTATCACTTGCCACAGTCAGCCACCACACCAATTCTTTGGCATGGCTAGGCAAGAACCTTAGGTGTTACATAAGTTTATGTGAGTCTTTATATGTTAGGTGAGTCTCCTGAAGGCAGCAGAGCATTGGTTGGTGAGTTCTTCTCTATTCTGCAGTTCTGTATCTTTTAAGTGGAGCATTTAAGCCATTTACATTCAATGTTAGTATTGAGATGTGAGGTACCTTTGCATTCATTGTGCTATTTCTTGCCTTTGTACCTTGGCTTTTTTTGTATTTTGTTTTTGCTTTTTAACTTGTATTTCATTTGTGTAGGTCCTGTGTGACTTGTGCTTTAAAGAGGTTCTGTTTTGATGTGTTTCCAGGATTTGTTTCAAGATTTAGAGCTCCTTTTGGCAGTTCTTATAATGGTGGCTTGGTAGTGGTGAATTCTTTCAGTATTTGTTTGTCTGAAAACGACTGTATCTTTTCTTCATATATGATGCTTAGTTTCGCTGGATACAAAATTCTTGGCCGATGTTTGTTTTGTTTGAGGAGGCTGAAGATAGAACCCCTATCCCTTCCAGCTTGTAGGGTTTCTGCTGAGAAAGCTGCTATTATTCTGAAAGGTTTCCCTGTATAGGTTATCTGGTGTTTTTGTCTCACAGCTCTTAAGATTCTTTCCTTTGTCTTAACTTTAGAGAAACTGATGACAATGTGGCTAGGTGAAGATATTTTTGTGATGAATTTCCCAGGTGTCCTTTGTGCTTCTTGTATTTGGATGTCTAGCTCTCTAGCAAGGCTGGGAAAGTTTTCCTTGATTATTCCCCTAAATATGTTTTCCAAATTTTTAGATTTCTCTTCTTCCTCAGGAACACTGATTATTCTTATGTTTGATTGTTTAACATAATCCCTGACTTCTTGCAGGCTTTTTTCATGTTTTCTTATTCTTTTTTCTTTGTCTTTGTTGTATTGGGTTAATTCAAAGACCTTGTCTTTGAGCTCCAACTTTCTTTCTTCTAGCTGTTCAACTCTATTGCTGAGACTTTCCAGAGCATTTTGCATTACATTAAGTGTGTCCAATGTCTCCTGAAGTTTTGTTTCCTGAAGTTTCCTGATTTTTCTTTATGCTATCTATTTCCTTAAATATTTCTCCTTTCACTTCTTGTACCGTATTTTGGATTTCCTTGCATTGGGCTTTGCCTTTCTCTGGTGCCTCCCTGATTAGCTTAATAACTAACCTCTTGAATTCTTTTTCATGTAAATCAGGGATTTATTCTTGGTTTGGATCCGTTGCTGGTGAACTAGTGTGATTTTGGGGGGGGGGGTACGAAAAAGCATTGTTTTTTCATATGACCAGGGTTGGTTTTCTGGTTCCTTCTCATTTGGGTAGGCTCTGTCAGAGGGAAGGTCTAGGGCTCAAGGCTGTTGTTCAGATTCTTTTGTCCCACAGGGTGTTTCCTTGATGTAGTACTCTCCCCCTTTTCCTATGGATGTTGCTTTCTGTGAGCTAAGCTGCAGTGATTGTTATCTCTCTTCTGGGTCTAGCCACCCAGCAGGTCTACCCAGCTCTGAGCTGGTATTAGGGGTTGTCTGCACAGAGTTCTGTGATGTGAACTGTCTATGAGTCTCTCAGCTGTAGAAACCAGTGCCTGTTCCAGTGGAGGTGATGGGGGGATGCAGTGGACTCTGTGGAGGTCCTTAGCTTTGGTGGTTTAATGTTCTATTTTTGTGCTGGTTGGCCTCCTGCCAGGAGGTTGTGCTTTCACACCAGCTGTGATATGATGGGGAGGAACCAGTGGTGGTGGGGCCCTAGAACTCCCAAGATTATATGCTGTTTGTCTTCAGCTACCAGGGTGGATAAGGAAAGCCCATAGACTGGGGCAGGGCTAGGTATGTTTGAGCCCAAACTCTCCTTGGGCAGGTCTTGCTGTTGCTGCTGTAGGGGATGGGGTGAGGTTCCCAGGTCAATGGAGTTGTGTACCTGGGAGGATTATGGCTGCCTGTGCTGAGTCATGCAGGTTGTCAGGGAAGTAGAGGAAAGCCAGCAGTCACAGGCCTCACCCAGCTCCCAGGCAAACTGAAGGGCTGGTTTCAACTCCCACCATGCCTTCTCTAACAGCCTCGAGTCGAGTCTGTTTCCAGGTGGTGGGTAAGTCCAGTTTGAGAACTTGCCCCAGGCTACCCACCTCCCAGCTGTGAAAGAAAAGGGCTTGGTTCTTCCTTCGCCTATGGAGTCTGCACACCAGATTTGCACCCTCCCCCGAGTTCTGGCCAGGAAGCTTCTTGCGGGGTTCAAATTGTTACTAAGTTCAGCTGGAGACTTCCTTCTCCCTGTGGCATTTGTCCCTGCTCCTCTGGCTGCCCTCCAGGAGGATCCCTGTGGTGCCAGGCAGGAATGGTCTGCTTAGGGACCTTGCCCGCTGCTTCTTCTACCCCTGTATATTGCTGGGCTCTCTAGATTGTAAAGCATGAAATGACAATAAGAGTATCTACCTCGTAAGGTTGTTATGAGGCCTAAATAAAAGAATAATGTACTTCGCATCATGCCAAACACGCAATGAGTATCTGACAAGTGGTGGTTAGCATTCTGATTAATAGTAATCATCCCAATTCCACAGAATGCCAAAGCATAAAGGAACCTCTGAGATTTCTTAACTCAGTCTGTTGATTGTATAGATGGAGAAGGCTCAGAGATCCAAGACTAATAAGGGGGTCCAGGTTTTCTGAAGTCTGTTCTAAAGATCTTTCCCCCACACACCACATACTTACAGACAGACTATGGCTCTTCTTTAGCAGAACAGCGATGAGGTTTAGTTTGGTTCTTTGAGTCCTTCTAGCCTTCCTTTCCCCATTCTGGTGACTTCTGTAATGTTCTAGGTGATTCCTATTTGAGGTAGATGCCAATCCCTAGAAGCTGGCCTACTCTTAAGGATGATCAAGGCATAGAAGAATGCCAAGAGCAATCTCCTTAGCAGCCAGAGCTGTCTTCTTCACTGCACACTTCCTGCACACCCACTTTATACCAGGCATTGGACTAGATGCTTTGCTTTGTACTTGGGGAACCTGCAACAAGTGCCCAGGCTCCTGGCTTGGTGTTGTCCTTAGAAGTAAAAAAATTTTGTTGTTTTTGTTTTTCATTAAGTTCAAATGGCACTTTTATCAAGGAAAATGAATTAGTATATTCATTAAATGCATTTATTAGGTCCTAACTGTATACATTAGAAAGGAAAAAAATGAAGAAGGTATAATTTGGAGCTTATAGAAATTACTTTCTAGCATGGGAAAATATATTTTAGGAAAAAATACCAGCAATAATTACATGATAGCAGGTATAATATATTGTTTGTCATATTGCTTTTATCTATGACTACAGTTCGTGCAAAAAATATTAATTTATCTCTTACATTCATCTTTCCCATCCACTTCTTCATTATTACATGAGCCACTTGAATAACCAAAATAGTTTTACAAAGTACAAATCATGTTTTCCTCCATTAGAGATAGTTGATATAAGGTGGTTTTAAAATCCATGCATGATGTGAGCACTTGAAAATTTATTCAAAACCGGAACCATCTGTTTATATATCATTAAGATAGTTATATTCATATATGACAGCCTTGAGACTCCCAAAGTCTTATAAATATATTTATATATATTTGTGTGAATTTGCATGAGCATACATACATATATATATATATATATATACATATATTCCCCACAAAATACCAAAGTAGCTAATCATTGGTTTTTAAAACAAAATTTTAAAAGCTTTGTACATAACAACATAGAAATCTTAGTAATAACTACTAAATATGGATTACTTTTTTACTTGTGTGTATAAATACATTTCATCAAGAGACATTTACAAGCATTCAAAACTAGCATTGGATGGAAGGTTTCTTTGCTGTTGTTTTTCTAAGTCTGGTGGATGACCCTGACCAGAGGCTGGACTTCCCCTCCCACCTTTGGGAAATAACACTTTGGGACAAAGGTAGCAGAACTCATTACCACTTGGTGGGGATAAAAAATTCACTTGTCACTCTGTCTCTTTGGACACCACCTCCATGGGTTGAGGGGTCATTTGGAGTATTTATTAAAGCAGGACATGCATGGACATGGATGATGTATGCTAGCCAGGCCTTCGCTGGCAAAGGGAGGAAATGGTGGTTGCAGGTGTTTCTGTGGTGTGGGGCTTGAGGAGAATGGTCATTGTATGAAAAGTTTTTTGCCCTTCAACCTTGGTGTTTTAGGAAAAGAAAATGAGTTTTTCTTGCTTTTAGTTTGTTTATTTGTTTTAGTCTGCACACATTGGTGTTTACTGGTTGAATGACTTCTCCAACATACATCAAGTGTGTGATATATGAGGTAAAAAGAAAACAAGGGGAACTGCCTATCCTGTCATTCCATGGGTCTCAAGGTCTTTAAGCAGTCTGCCTTCTTGTCTTCCCCTCTTAGGGTATGCTTTTGTTCAATTTATATGTAAGTTCCAGGAATTCTAGCTGTACTTTGTGGAAGGAATAGGTAAAAGTATAGCTACTCTATCTTTTCTACATGAGGGAGTTTTGAACAAATCAAATATAAGGAGATGCCTTGTATTTTAAATGTCATATTCCTTGTATTTTAAATTTGGCCAAGCTTATGAAATACCCTCTCTAGACTATAGTTTTCTCCACTGTAAAACGTGCATGTGAATAGTACCAATCTCGTAAGATTGAGGAATATAAAAAACAGTTTCTGCAAGGTGCCTAGTGGCCTTGTATGTAATAAATGCTCAAGACATCCCAGATGTCGTTCTTTAATCAAATTTGTTTTTATAGTTAAAGTGTAGCTTATCACACACACAGGTATAGGGATCATTTGTATTCATATGACTTGTTTATTTATAAGTTTTGCTATTTATTCTATAAGATATTTGGAATTTTTTACACTATTTTTACAACTTTTATATTTTAAGGATACTACAAAAATGGCCCCAATACGTTATTTGCCCTTAGACTTCATTTTTTTTGTTGTTGTATAAACTGTTCTTAAATTTTATGTAGCAAAGTTTATATTTTTTTGTCCTTTACTGCTTCTGGGTTTTCAGTCACTGTTATTTTTCAATTTCCTTATGATATTTGGCCAAAATAAGTCTTACTTAGATGTAATAAATATTTTCTATTGTTCATAAAATGTATGCATATACAAAATGTTAATTTATCCAGACGGCCTAGGTAAAAAATATAACAGTGAGTTTTTTCTTCCACTTTTTTTTCTACCAGTAATTTTCTTCCTCCATTCTTCTCTTCTTCCCTCTCTCTCCCTCCCTTTATTTCTTTTTTCTTTTTTGTTGTCTACAATTCTAATATATTAGTACAATTTCCTGTGGGGTTGCAGAATAGGCCTCATTGTCTTATAATTACTGCATAAGATGTTTATAATCACAAACCAAAAAAGTTATGGATTTCACAAAACTATAGTTTTGTGAATATAAAAGAAAAATAAGTCTAAAGAGTTTCATTTTGTCTCTTGTTTAATATGAATCAGTAGATCGTCTTTACCATAATTAATGCTGAACTCATAAGAAAATGCATTGGTTCTATTCTTAAGTGGATCAATGTATCTGATACAGGCTCAAAATAAACACAATTCAGGAAATGTTTATAAAAGCTTTATCGTTAATCTAGTCACTTATTCTGTGAATATAATATTTCACTATAGACAGATATCAGTTTTTTTGCCACTCATAAATAAAATTTAGAAATATTGTAAAGAAAAACTTGACATAATGGAGATCTTCTGATTTATAAGCCCAGCAAATGGTTTGTTTAAACATTCCTAGAGACTTCCAAGGAAGAAATAAACCGCAGCGCTAAAGTTGGATGCTCAATAAATACTTACTTATAGCCTTAATTTGAGGACAGGGAAACCTTTTGCTGCTCTTCCTTAATTACAGGGCTGACACCTTGATAGCCTGAAAACTAAGTTAACATTGCCATACAAACATATCTCCTAGTCTGATGCTCTAATTATGGTTTTGAGATTTTTCTTTCATTCATTTAAACTGTGATTACTATATGAGTCTTATTGTCATTGATGCACTGTAATTGTACAACATTTGGGGATACAATTCCATGTTTTGATACATATGTATGTTGTATAAGGCATTTATCATTTCTCTATGGTGAGAACATTCAAAAGCCTCTCCTCAAGCTATTTTTTAAAATACAATACCTCACTGTTAATAATGAATAACCATCATCACCCTACTGGGAAACACAACACCAGAACTTATTTCAATCTAATTGTAACTTTGTACCTGTTGACCAATCTTTCCCCATCCTCCAAGACACATAATTTAAACACTGAGTGAAATAAAAAAAAATGCAACAAAACAAAGCTCAAATTTCCTATGCTATTAGATGAACTCTAACACATGAGACCACTGAGAATGTCTAAATATTAACAAGGGAGGACATTGGGAGTAGATCAGTATGTCTGATTGTGTGACACAGCTTTTGAATATAGAAAGCAAATGAAAACTGTAAAAACTTTATTTGAAATATACATTCTGTCACATAGAAATTTTCATTTCTAAATCATTTGTCTGTATCATAGAAATTTTCATTGCCAAATCACTTGCATGTATAAATGGCAGTGCTTAGAGAACGTTTACAGTCAAGACATTTTCTGGTGCTTAGAGAATTGTTTACAGCCAAGAAATTTTGTCCTTTTAAAGCATGTGCTACTTGTGGACAGAAGATGAATTTATTTGTAAGTGTAATTAAATTGGAAGAAGCTGAAAAATTTAGAAAAAGAGATTCTTTGGGATAATTTTATTTCATGTGAGTATTAGAAACAGTTCATCTATGGTGATAAATACAGCAAATGTACAGGCAAAAATAGTAATTAGAAAAACATGAATAATTGATTCATCAAATTTTTAACAGGTATTATCTAGGACCTGTATTTCAAAGGATAATAAAGATTAAAGGATACTGTATCAATCATATTTGGACTTACAGCCTTTGTATATTCCTATTCTGAGTTACAGTATTCTTAATATAAATTTGATTCATTTTTCCTATTTTTTTCTTGATAGACACCTCTCAAAAAAGTTACATGAATGCAGTGAAAAATAAACTTTCTTTACAACCTGAAATATTTCAGAATGTATTAACTGTTTTATTATGAGGATGAGTAGAATAAACAGAAAATAGGATATTATGTTACTTTTAAACATTCAACTTACTTTTTTCTACCATCTAAATGAGAACATAAAATCATAAAAACTCAAAAGCTTCTTAGAGGCTTGGCAGCACAGAAGCACTGTAAAGATGCTATTTTTACCCCTTTGATGATAAAGATGTTATAGTGTGGCATGTATATCATGTAGATTGATAGAAGTATATATCTTGTGTTTAAAGCAACAGAGAATTCAGAGTACTCCTACTCAATATTTTTTTTTAACATATATTTTGATTAGACGGTGCATTTAAGTATTTGGACATTTGTGAAGTTCCTCTGAACAAACATATAAAATACAGTTTATAAAAATGCTTTCAGCTTAGGTGTAAGAATCCTACATTTTGTTTTTAGTTTTAAGTACATAGACTTGAATATACTGAGGGTTTTTTTTTGTATAACAGAGAAACGTTCAAAGAAGATTGATCTCCCTCCTTTTATGATTTCATATATCTCTATATTTATATGTACTTTTACAGTTAATTTATTTTTTCTTTTTCTATTATTTTTTCTTTTTTTTTTTTTTTTGAGATGAAGTGTCACTTTGTCACCCAGGCAGGAGTGCAGTGGCATGATCTCGGCTCACTGCAACCTCTGCCTACCAGGTTCAAGTGATTCTCCTGCCTCAGCCTCCCCAGTAGCTGGGACTACTGGTGTGCACCAACACGCCTGGCTAATTTTTGTAATTTATTAGTAGATACGGGGTTTCACCATATTGGCCAGGCTGTTCTCGAACTCCTGACCTCCTGGTCCGCCTGCCTTGGCCTCCCAAAGTGCTAGGATTACAGGCATGATCCAATGTGTCTGGCAATTTATTTTTTCAAATCCAAATTATACCTTTAGAAAAAACTCTTAATGAAATAAAATTAGACTATTACTCAATTGCATCTCTACTAAAAATTTTCTCCCATTAAGATATCTTTAAAAATAGTTGAGTGAAAAATATGTGTTTTCCATTATGCTATTTATAGTTGCTAACATAGTTTGCATTTATATATTATGTTCATTTATCTCTATCAATAATTATTAGTTAACAATAATATTTTAATAATCAATGTATTTAAAAGTGCTACAAAATACATGTACTTTCTAAATTATGAAGAGTACCTCATACTACAAATATTTTAAATAATTTGTGTCATTTAAAAACAAAGCTACAAGCATGTTTTTATTGTTATTATTATTATACTTTAAGTTCTAGGGCACATGTGCACAACGTGCAGGTTTGTCACATATGTATACATGTGCCACATTGGTGTGCTGCACCCATTAACTCGTCATTTAGCATTAGGTATATCTCCTAATGCTGTCCCTCCCCCTCCCCCCACCCCACAACAGGCCCCAGTGTGTGATGTTCCCCTTCCTGTATCCATGTGTTCTCATTGTTCAATTCCCACCTATGAGTGAGAACATGCAGTGTTTGGTTTTTTGTCCTTGCGATAGTTTGCTGAGAATGATGGTTTCCAGTTTCATCCATGTCCCTACAAAGGACATGAACTCATCATTTTTTATGGCTGCATAGTATTCCATGGTGTGTATGTGCCACATTTTCTTAATCCAGTCTATCGTTGTTGGACATTTAGGTTGGTTCCAAGTCTTTGCTATTGTGAATATTGCCGCTATAAACATATGTGTGTATGTGTCTTTACAGCAGCATGATTTATAATCCTTTGGGTATATACCCAGTAATGAGATGGCTGGGTCAAATGGTATTTCTAGTTCTAGATCCCTGAGGAATCGCCACACTGACTTCCACAATGGTTGAACTAGTTTACAGTCCCACCACCAGTGTAAAATTGTTCCTATTTCTCCACATCCTCTCCAGCACCTGTTGTTTCCTGACTTTTTAATGATCAGCATTCTAACTGGTATGAGATGGTATCTCATTGTGGTTTTGATATGCATTTCTCTGATGGCCAGTGATGATGAGCATTTTTTCATGTGTTTTTTGGCTGCATAAATGTCTTCTTTTGAGAAGTGTCTGTTCATATCCTTTGCCCAATTTTTGATGGGGTTGTTTGTTTTTTTCTTGTAAATTTGTTTGAGTTCATTGTAGATTCTGGATATTAGCCCTTTGTCAGATGAGTAGGTTGCAAAAATTTTCTCCCATTCTGTAGGTTGCCTGTTTACTCTGATGGTAGTTTCTTTTGCTGTGCAGAAGCTCTTGAGTTTAATTAGATCCCATTTGTCAATTTTGGCTTTTGTTGCCATTGCTTTTGGTGTTTTATACATGAAGTCCTTGCCCATGCCTATGTCCTGAATGGTATTGCTAGGTATTCTTCTAGGGTTTTTATGGTTTTAGTTCTAACATTTAAGTCCTTAATCCATCTTGAATTAATTTTTGTATAAGGTGTAAGGAAGGGATCCAGTTTCAGCTTTCTACATATGGCTAGCCAGTTTTCCCAGCACCATTTATTAAATAGGGAATCCTTTCCCCATTGCTTGTTTTTGTCAGGTTTGTCAAAGATCAGATAGTTGTAGATATGCAGCATTATTTCTGAGGGCTCTGTTCTGTTCCATTGATCTATGTCTCTGTTGTGATACCAGTGCCATGCTGTTTTGGCTACTGCAGCCTTGTAGTATAGTTTGAAGTCAGGTAGCGTGATGCCTCCAGCTTTGTTCTTTTGGCTTAGTTTGACTTGGTGATGCGAGCTCTTTTTTCGTTCCATATGAACTTTAAAGTAGTTTTTTCCAATTTTGTGAAGAAAGTCAATGGTAGCTTGACGGGGATGGCATTGAATCTATAAATTACCTTGGGCAGTATGGCCATTTTCATGATATTGATTCTTCCTACCCATGAGCATGGAATGTTCTTCCATTTGTTTGTATCCTCTTTTATTTCTTTGAGCAGTGGTTTGTAGTTCTCCTTGAAGAGGTCCTTCACATCCCTTGTAAGTTGGATTCCTAGGTATTTGATTCTCTTTGAAGCAATTATGAATGGGAGCTCACTCATGATTTGGCTCTCTGTTTGTCTGTTATTGGTGTATAAGAATGCTTGTGATTTTTGTACATTGATTTTGTATCCTGAGACTTTGCTGAAGTTGCTTATAAGCTTACAGGCATGATTTTTAAGGAAATATCCTGTGGGACCAATGCAACTCTTTTTCATTTTTATTTTTATTTTTTTTACTTATTTATACTTTTGAGATGGAGTTTTGCTCTTGTTGCCCAGACTGGAGTACAATGGCACAATCTCGGCTCACTGCAACCTCCACCACCTGGGTTCAAGCTATTCTCCCACCTCAGCCTCCAGAGTAGCTGGGATTACAGGGGCCCACCACCAAGCCTGGCTAATTCTTGTATTTTTAGTAGAGACAGGATTTCGCCATGTTGGCCAGGATGGTCTCAAACTCCCAACCTCAGGTGATCTGCCCACCTGGGCTTCCCAAAGTGCTGTGATTACAGGCGTGAGCCAGCACACCTGGCCGAAAGAAGGATTTTTCTTTATAAGACTTTCATAAATGTTGGGCTAGAATATCTTCATAATTTTGCTGAGTACTTTTTAGAACAGTGCAAGTTATATAGAAAGAGTGGTAGAGATGACTTTGTAAGTTTCCCTAATACCAACTTAGCTTCAATTATGTCAAATTTTAGAAACACTCACCTTACAATTTGCTTAAAGATACTGATGATATTATTCATAGGTGAAAGGTGGATCACTTCTAAAGAATGGAATTATTAAGCACCCAAATCTGAGAAGAATGCCTAGAACTATGGATTTCCAAACTGGCCCCAGAATGGCTGACTTAAAATGTCTAAAGGTAGGGCCCGGGACAAGACATTTTTAGAAGCTCCTCAAGTAATTTTATTGTGCAGCTAGGTTTGCAAACGCAGATTTAGAGAAAAACTACCTTAATCATGAGAAATGTTAAAGTATTATAGAATAAAGAAGATTAATTTTATTTTTAAAAAATGCCTTAAAAACAAGAATTTCTAGTTTCATAGTTTTAATACTATGAATAATTCATAAATATAAATTAATAGAAATATTTGCAAGCAGCAATGATATAAATGTGTTATCCTTCTCTTTTCTAACGAGTCCTTCACTTAAAATTGTATTCATAAAGTCTCAAGTCTATCAGTGAGTCTTTGAGAGGGAAAGGCAATAGAAAGGATGGAGTATAAAAGAAAGGTGAAACAGAATTTGGAAATCAGTTTTCTTTATATATAAATTTAATAATTTTTTTCTTAATTACAAAGACACTATGGGTTTATATTCAAACATATAGACATGTACAACAAAGTAAACAGTATGACCATTGTTAATATTTTTATAAATATATTTCTAATCTTTCAATTAAGCCTATCTGTAAATATCTTTTTTCATATTATATTCCTAGTGTCTCATAAGTATAAGTGTTCAATAAATGCTTTTTTTTTTTTTTTTGAGACAGTGTCTTGCTTTTGTCACCCAGGCTAGAGTGCAGTGGTGCAATCTCTGCTCACTGCAACCTCTGCCTCCCAGGTTTAAGGGAGTATCCTGCCTCAGCCTCCCAAAGTGCTGGGATTACAGGCGTGAGCCACCGGGCCCAGCTGATGCAACCCTTATGTGTGGTAAAAGGCATAATTCAAAGAAGAAGCCTAGGAAACAACTACAGATAATTTGCAGTTTTATTAGGTGCTTCTAGCAATCGCAAGTATTCGGATATTATGATATCTAATTTATACATAAAAAACCATATAACCAAAGAACAAAATATAATACACTTGAAAATGATATATAAAATTAAAAGCACACAGTGCATCTGCACATTAACTAAGGCACTAATGTGGAGATATAGGTGACCAACTGACAAGTATCCTACGTAGCATTAGCTTAGCAAATTTTCTCCTACACCCTCATCCCTGTGTCTTCCTAACGTTTTTTTCAATACACTCAGAAATATAGATACATATAGAATATAAATAGGAGAAATACAAACATAATGCTGACTACGTATTTTGCAATAGTAGTATATTATAACTTAAGTTCCTAAAAAAAGTGCTGATCTTGCCATTCATGGATGACTACGGAGAATGGAAGATTCTTTGAAAGGATCTGAGTCATCTATGTCATGTAGTACTAAAACAGCTCACTAAGTGAAAACAAACAAACAAAAAAATAGGTGTTTGGCATAATGTAAACTAATGATATAATTAAAAGGCACATTGCATTTAATAGTTTCTATTGTTATCATTGAAGACATGTTAATTTGAAAATCTTCCCAATTGCCTAGGAGTAGGTAGTGCAATATTGTGAAAAAAAATGTGGATAATGAAATAGAAAATAAGTGCATCTCTGTTTTAACCCCAACTCTAACTACACAGACATTTGGACTTTTTGATTTACCATTTCTGGACTTTGATTTACTCATCTATAAAATGAATATTAGGCTAAAAAAGCCCCATGGATTTTTTCAGCAACTATTATGTATAATGTTCTGTGTACATCACTTGCATTTTTAGGAATAAACCCATGATTCTAAATATAGCATGAGTTCATGTGCATCCTAGGTGTGTATCTGGAAGGACCTTAGAGATGGTCTAAAGATGGAGAAAAACACTGTTCATAAACACTATTAACGAGATCTTTTGAGAACAGTAAATAGAGAACACATTAAATTACATTCCCATTTTGCATAATTATAACTAATTATAGTTATTAGACTAATGATCTTAGTCATCAAGAACAATGTAATTGTTGTAAAGGTTAAAAAACATAACAAATTGACCTCATTCTATTATGGTTCTTTCATAACTCCCTGGATATCAATTTTCAATTTTCTTCATGGGCTTTTCTTTTTCAAATAACCCTTTAAATGAGAGAATTTGTTTTACCCCCAATTCCTCCCTAAGGTAATATTCTTGGCCTTTTCACTTCTAATACTTCAGATTCCATTTACATGATCTCATGAACAACAAAAGTTTACCAGATATACACTAACCATTCTTAAATTCACATGTCAACCCTAAACCTCTGGATATGTCCTTTTAAACTTTCTCCCCACTCCCAGCAACCTCTATTCCAATATGTTCAAAACAGTAACTCGCTCTTTGACCAGATCTCTCCTTTACCAGTTAATTTTCAGAAAAGCTAGTGGCTTCTCCAGATTGTAATGTGGATTCCTAGATTTTTCTCACATTTACATTGCCAATCACTATGCAAAAACTTGATGATTCTACTCCAAACTCTGTTACTTTTTATCCCTCTCTTGCATATTTTAGATGCATCTTTCTTTTTATGAGCTTTTACACTAATTTCATAATCTGATTCCTGTTCTCATTTGCCCTGCACCCAACTTTGAACAGATTTAGTAATACCACCTCTCCGATCTTTGTGAGATGACATTGTGACAAGGTCATCTCCAACTCAAAATTGTTTTCCTCCTGATGTCAGGCTGAATATATTTGCCTGAGTGTGACATACACATGCTTCTTGAAATCATTAATGCCCATCCACCCAGTTTCATATCCAACCTTTTTCTCTCCATTCCAGAGACACTGGAGTTTGCTGTTCCTCAGTGTGACATATTACATCATGTTTCTATTTCTCTGAATTTGTCCCTTTGAGTAACTGGAATACTGCTTTCTATTTCTTTTCATGTCATGTTTCCATATTGCCTAACCTCCCCACAAGTCCTACTGACTCTTCTGCAGATGCATTTAAATGATCCTTCTTCCAGGCTTCCACTCTATTCTATTGAAGTTTCCCTTTCTATCTCTCTCTCACTGTAAAACATTGTAATTTTTTATAGTTTATATGTTACCCGGTAATAAAACATTATCAAGTATATATTACATATTTCATTGGCTAGAATGCTAAAGTAATAAGTGAGTTGGAATTGATGTGGATAATTTTAACTGTTATGACACAAAATTGCAATAAATGAATATGCATGTAATAACATGGTCATAGTAGGAATTAAAGTTCATCATTTGTAAAAGTTATGAGCTCAGAAAGAGACAAGTTGGCAGATAGTGAACTGAAAATTAAAGATGTTTTAAAATTATACAGTGGTCTGTTAAAGAACTTTAATAGGAATTTCAGATTGAGAGTTGTATTTGAGAAGATAATACATACATTGTCATCAAAAATAAATCACAACATTTCCATGGCTATATATAGTTTCATGCGCGAACACGTGAAGAGACCACCAAACAGGCTTCGTGTGAGCAAGAAGGCTGCTTATTTCACTTGGGTGCAGGCAGGCTGAGTCCAAAAAGAGAGTCAGCGAAGGGAGATACGGGTGGGGCCGTTTTATAAGATTTAGGTAGGTAAAGGAAAATTACAGTCAAAGGGGGGTTCTTCTCTGGCGGACAGGAGTGGGGGTCACAAGGTGCTCAGTAGGGGAGCTTTTGAGCCAAGATGGGCCAGGAGAAGGAATTTCACAAGATAATGCCATCAGTTAAGGCAGGAACAGGCCATTTTCATTTCTTTTGTGGTGGAATGTCATCAGTTAAGGCAGGAACTGGCCATCTGGATGCGTACCTGCAGGTCACAGGAGATACGATGGCTTAGCTTGGGCTCAGAGGCCTGACATTCCTGTCTTCTTATATTAATAAGAAAAATAAAACAAAATAGTGGTAAAGTGTTGGGACGGTGAAAATTTTGGGGGATGGTATGGAGAGATAATGGGCAATGTTTCTCAGGGCTGCTTCGAGGGGGATTAGGGGCGGTGTGGGAACCTAGAGTGGGAGAGTTTAAGCTGAAGGAAGATTTTGTGGTAAGGGGTGATATTGTGGGGCTGTTAGAAGAAACATTTGTCATTTAGAATTATTGGTGATGGCCTGGATACGGTTTTGTATGAATTGAAAAACTAAACGGAATAAGAGAAGGAGAAAAACAGGTATTAAAGGTCTAAGAATTGGGAGGATGCAGGACATCTAATTAGAGAGTGCCTAAGGAGGTTCAGCATAGCCCTGCCAGCAAAGATTATTTATTTACTTCAAGAGTTAAGAGTGGCAGTTTGGGGATAGCACCAGGACATATCAGCTGTGATGGCTTGGAGAAACAGTGTAAACAGGCAGTGTAAACAAGAGCAGGGCATGTATGAGTAGCTGAGAACAGTTAATAGGAGTATGACTAGACAGAAGATAGTAGGGATGACAAGTTTTTTGGGGCACAGTCCAAATTGGTCTGGTGCCTGGAATGAGACTGGGGCTTAATAAAAAGGAGCATCCATACAGGAGCTCAAATGGGCTGTACCCTGTAGCATTCCGAGGACAGGCCTGAATTTTGAGAAGGGAAAGTGGTGAAAGTATTGTCCAGTCCTTTTTAAGTTGGTGGCTGAGCTTGGTGAGGTGTGTCTTTAAAAGACCATTAGTCCATTCTACCTTTCCTGAAGATTGAGGACGGTAAGGGATATGAAGGTTTCACTGAATACCAAGAGCCTGAGAAACTGCTTGGATGATTTGACTAGTAAAGGCTGGTCCGTTATCAGACTGTATAGAGGTGGGAAGGCCAAACCCAGGAATTATGTCTGACAGAAGAGAAGAAATGACTGCAGTGGCCTTCTCAGACCCTGTGGGAAAGGCCTCTACCCATCCAGTGAAAGTGTCTACCCAGACTAAGAGATATTTTAGTTTTCTGACTCGAGGCATGTTGAGTAAAGCCAATTTGCCAGTCCCAGGTGGGGGCAAATCTCTGAGCTTGATGTGTAGGGAAGGGAGAGGGGCTGAACAATCCCTGAGGGGTAGTAGAATAGCAGATGGAACACTGAGAAGTGATCTCCTTGAAGATCGATTTCCATGATGGAAAGGAAATGAGAGGTTCTAAGAGAGGGGCTAGTGGCTTGTAACTTACATGGAAGAGGTTATGAAATGACAACAGAATAGAATGGGCCTGTGAGGCTGGAAGGAGATATTTTCCTTGGTCTAAACCATTTGCTTGTGTGGGAAGAGATTGATGGGTGGAAGTTTCAGCAGGGGAGTAGGTGGGAGTGACCAATGTGAAGGAGAAAAACTGGCCGTGAGGGACAGAAGTTGGAGAGCTAGCTGCTTGTCTAGCCACCTTATCAGCATAAGCGTTGCCTAGAGCAATGGGATCTGACACCTTTTGATGCCCCTTGCAGCCAATGACCCCAGCTTCCTTTGGAAGTTAAGCGACTTTGAGCAGAGTTTTTATTAAGGAGGCATTAATGATGGAGGATGCTTGCGTAGTAAGGAAACCTCTTTCAGCCTATATGACCACATGGTGGTACAGAATATGGAAGGCATATTTAGAGTCAGTATAAATATTGATGTGTAGTCCTTTTGCAAGAGTGAAAGCCTGAGTTAAGGCAACTAGTTCGGCTTGCTGAGAGGTAGTGGAGGTGGACAGAGCAGTAGCCTCAATAACAGATGTGGAAGATACTATTGCATGGCCTGCCTTTGCTGGTGAGTGGCGATTAGGCCTGGTGGAACTGCCATCAATAAACCAAGTGTGATCAGGGTGAGAAACAGGGAAGAAGGAAATGTGGGGAACTGGGGTGAACGTCAGGTGGATCAGAGAGATGCAGTCATGAGGGTCAGGTGTGGTATCCGGAATAATGTGGGAGGCTGCATTGAAGTCTGGGCCAGGAACAATGGTAATTGTGGGAGACTCAACAAAGAGTGAGTATAGCTGAAGGAACTGGGGAGCAGAAAGTATATGCATCAGGTGTGAGGAAGAAAATAGATTTTGGAAATTATGAGAGCTGTAGAGAGTGAGTTGAGCATAGTTTGTGATTTTGAGGGCCTCTAAAAGTATTAGGGTGGCAGCAGCCACTGCATGGAGACATGAGGGCTAGGCTAAAACAGAAAGGTCAAGTTGTTTGGACAGAAAGGCTACAGGGTGCGGTCCCGGCTCTTTTGTAAGAATTCTGGCCACACTAACCATGCCTAGGAAGGAAAGGAGTAGTTGTTTTGTAAGGGATTGAGGTTTGAGAGATCAGCTGGACATGATCGGCAGGGAGAGCACATGTGTTTTTATGAGAATTACGCCAAGATAGGTAACAGATGAGGAAGAAATTTGGGCTTGACTGAAGTAATGTGGGCTGTCTGTGAAGCTCTGAGGCAGTACAGCCCAGGTAATTTGCTGAGCCTGATGGGTGTCAGGGTCAGTCCAAGTGAAAGCAAAGAGAGGCTGGGATGAAGGGTGCAAAGGAACAGTAAAGAAAGCATGTTTGGGATCTAGAACAGAATAATGGGTTGTGGAGGGAGGTATTGAGGATAGGAGAGTATATGGGTTTGGCACCATGGGGTGGATAGGCAAAACAATTTGGTTGATAAGGAGCAGATCCTGAACTAACCTGTAAGTCTTGTCTGGTTTTAGGACAGGTAAAATAGGGGAATTGTAAGGAGAGTTTATAAGCTTTAAAAGGCCATGCTGTAACAGGTGAGTGATAACAGGCTTTAATCTTTTTAAAGCGTGCTGTGGGATGGGATATTGGCATTGAGCGGGGTAAGGGTGATTAGGTTTTAATGAGATGGTAAGGGGTGCATGATCAGTTGCCAAGGAGGGAGTAGAGGTGTCCTATACTTGTGGGCTAAGGTTGGGGGATACAAGAGGAGGACGCAAAGGAGGCTTTGGATTGGGAAGAAGGGTGGCAATGAGATGGGGCTGTAGTCCAGGAATAGTCAGGGAAGCAGATAATTTAGTTAAAGTGTCTCAGCCTAATAAGGGAACTGGGCAGGTGGGGATAACTAAAAAGGATTGCTTAAAAGAGTATCGTTTAAGTTGGCTCCAGAGTTGGGGAGTCTTAAGAGGTTTAGAAGCCTGGCCGTCAATACCTGCAACAGTTATGGAGGCAAAGGAAACAGGACCTTGAAAAGAAGGTAATGTGGAGTGGGTAGCCTCTGTATTGATTAAGAAGGGGGTGGACTTCCCCTCCACTGTGAGAGTAACCTGAAGCTCAGCGTCCGTGATGGTCTAGGGGGCTTCTGAAGCAATCGGGCAGTGTCAGTCTTCAGCCACTAAGTCAAGAAGATCTGGGAAGGAGTCAGTCAGAGAGCCTTGGGCCAGAGTTCCAGGGGCTCTGGGAGTGGCTGCCAGCTGAGTTGAACAGTCTGATTTTCAGTGGGGTCCCACACAGATGGGATGTGGCTTAGGAGGAATCCTGGGCTGTGGGCATTCCTTGGCCTGGTGGCCAGATTTCTAGCTCTTGTAGCAAGCTCCTGGGGGAGGCAGGCCTGGAGGAATGCCTGGCCACTGTGGTTTAGGCGTTTGGAAGTTCTTGTGTGCTGCAGATGTGGCTGGGGTTTGTCTCACAGTGGAGGCAAAGAATTGCAACTCAGAAATACATGGCTACTTGGCTGCCTCTACTCTATTATTGTACACCTTGAAGGTGAGGTTAATTAAGTCCTATTGTGGGGTTTGAGGGCCGGAATTTAATTTTTGGAGTTTTATTTAATGTCGGGAGCAGCTTGGGTAATAAAATGTATATTGAGAATAAGACGGCCTTTTGACCTTTCAGGGTCTAGGGCTGTAAAGCATCTCAGGGTTGCTGCCAAATGAGCCATGAACCGGGCTGGGTTTTTATATTTGATGAAAAAGAGCCTAAACGCTCTCTGATTTAGGATAAAGAAAAAGAAGCATTAACCTTGACTATGCCTTTAGTTCCAGCCACCTTTTTAAAAGGAAATTGCTGGGCAGGTTGGGGAGGGCTTGTCATGGAACGAAACTGTAAGCCAGACCCGGTGTGAGGAGGGGAGGTGATAAAAGGATTATAGGGTGGAGGAGCAGAGGCTGAGGAAGAATTGGGACCTAGCTCAGCCTGGCAAGGTGGGGAGAACTCAGATGGGTCTGTAGAAAAGGAAGATTAGAAAGACTCAAGCGATTAGAAAGACTCAAGCGATTAGAAAGACTCAGTGATGCTTGGGGTTGGGACTAGGGGGACAGGCGGGAGGGAAAGATGGAATATTTGGGATGAGTTCCATTGGGAACAGAGAATAGGGAGGGACCAATGTGTGAAAGAATGCCTGGACCTCAGGCACCTCAGACCGTTTGCCCATTTTAAGACAAGAATTATTTAGATCTTGTAGGATGGAAAAATTGAAAGTGCCGTTTTCTGGCTATTTGGGACCACTGTTGAGTTTATATTGGGGTCAAGTGGCATTGCAGAAGAAAATAAGGCATTTAGGTTTTAGGTCAGGTGTGAGTTGAAGAGGTTTTAGGTTTTTAAGAACATAGGCTAAGGGAGAAGAAGGGGAACTGGAGGGCGGGAGCTTGCCCATAGCAAAGGAGGCAAGCCTAGAGAAAAGAGAAAGTAGAGGCACAGAGAGAAGGGGTCGGGGGGTTCTTGCCCCCTAGAAAAGTGGAAAAGGGGTCGGGGAATGGAAATAAGGGGTTGAGGCACAGAGATAAGAGGTCGGGGCATGGAAATTAGCGATTGGGGTGCAGAGATAAGAGGTCAGGGCATGGAAATAAGGGATCAGGGCACAGAGATAAGAGGTTGGGATACAGAAATAAGGGATCAGGGCACAGAGATAAGAGGTTGGGGCACAGAAATAAGGGATTGGGGGGTTCTTGCCCCCCAGAAAAGCAGAGAAGGGGTAGAGACAGGGAGAGAAGGGGTCAGGTTCCTTGCCCCTCCCACAGAAAAGTGGGACTTGCCGCTAAGGGTGAAGGACCAAGGCAGGCATCCCTGCATGGTCAGACACCTCTGAAACATGGGTGAATAATCAGAGAGGCGTCCCTGCAATGATTAAACACCAAGGGAAGGCTGCCTTCCCAGTCCGTGACTGGCACCAGAGTTTTGGGTCCACAGATAACACGTGTCTCCTTTGTCTATACCAGAAAATGAAAAGAATTGAAATTAAGAGAAGGGAGAGATTGAAGGGTGGCACCAAGATTGAAAGGAAAAAGTGGTTAAGGGATAGTGAGAGAGGTTGGAGAAGAGAGTAAGAAGAGGCAGCTTAACTGATTTTAAATTGGTGAGATGTTCCTTGGGCTAGTGGGTCTGAGGACCCAAGGTCGTAGGTGGATCTTTCTCATGGAGCAAAGAGCAGGAGGACAGGAGATTGATCTCCCAAGGGAGGTTCCCAGATCCGACTCACGGCACCAAGTTTCATGCGCGTCTGTGTGAAGAGACCACCAGACAGGCTTTGTGTGAGCAACAAGCCTGTTTATTTCACCTGGGTGCAGGCGGGCTGAGTCCAAAAAGAGAGTCAGCGAAGGGAGATAGGGGTGGGGCCATTTTATAAGATTTGGGTAGGTAAAGGAAAATTACAATCAAAGGAGGGGTTGCTCTCTGGCGGGCAGGAGTGGGGGTCACAAGGTGCTCAGTAGGGGAGCTTTTGAGCCAGGATGAGCCAGAAGGAATTTCACAAGATAATGCCATCAGTTAAGGCAGGAACAGGCCATTTTCATTTCCTTTGTGGCGGAATGTCATCAGTTAAGGCAGGAACCGGCCATCTGGATGTGTACATGCAGGTTACAGGGGATATGATGGCTTAGCTTGGGCTCAGAGGCCTGACACATAGCTACTACAAAACAGATACTCATATTTTCAACATTAACATTGGTAACTGGATTTAAATATGAAGAACAGAACATATAAAAAATAATGCAAAATAATGTTACTATTTCTTGGTTTTAGCTTCTAAATTATCCACCTGGTTTTAGTCCATGTAAACTAAGTAGGAAATCTGCTATCATATTTTCGTGTAGAATTTTTGATACTTTTAATGTCATTCTGCTATAAAGAAATATTTTTAAAATTACAACTGTTTTCTTTTTATAAATTTCAGTAACTTTAGGGGTACAATTGGTTTTTTGTTATATGGATAAATTGTAACATGGTGAAGTCTGGGCCTTTGGTGTACCCTCCCATGAATAGTGTACGTTGCACACAATAGGTGATTTTTAATCTCTCACCTTTCTTCCACCCTTCCCCGTTCTGAGTCTCCAATGTTCATTATACAACTCTGTATGCCTTTGCATACCCAGAGCTTAGCTCCCATTTATAAGTAAAAACATGTAGTATTTGGTTTTTCTGTTCCTGCATTACTTCACTTAGGATAATAGCTTCCAATTCCATCCAACTTGCTGCAAAAGACATTCTTTTTATCTTTTTGTGGCTAAGTAGTATTCCACGGTATAAGTGTACCACATTTTCTTTATCCACTTATTGGTAATTTGGTACTTAGGTTGATTCCATATATTTTACATGTAAATTGTGCTACAATAAACATACAAATGCAGGTGTCTTTTTTATTTAATGACTTCTTTTTTGGGGGGTAGATACTTAGTTGTTGGGATTGTTGGATTGAATGGTAGATACAAAAAACTAAAAAACATTCAAAGTAATGGAGTACTCAGTTGTAGGAACTACAGTGAAACCACAGTCCATGTGTAACTTTAGAAGGCAATTAAAGATTGAATAACTACATATGTTAAAAAGTATGTAAAAACCTTCTAGGAAAGGATTAGAAACAATCTAGATGTTTAACAGAAGGTACTTAAATAAGAAACATGGCATCTACAAAACAACAAGATCTATATGAGGAGGTTGCAACCTAGGCATTCCAGCCATTACCTAGCTAACTCATTTACATGTCATTTCTCAGGAATTTCTGGCACTCTCTGCCTTGTTACTCAGCAGATTTTGAGGCTTTCTTCATTTAGCTTAGAGATTGAAGAGCAACTTAAACAATTATTTTGTTTTTAAACCTTGAACAGTTACCAGGTTCTTTAAAGCTGACACATTATTTTACACAACTTCCTTTCACTTTCTACATTTATAATAAACATTTAATTCAAAAATGTCTATCATTATTGAACTGTCAGTGAATGCTTGGTCTTGTACTTGTGAAGAATTTAATTTTGCCTCTCTGTTTATTCTGAAAAATTCTCAGGAAAACATAATTATGTATTTACATGAGACCTTTCTGAAAATGTTCTTTAAAAAATAAACAAAAAAGCAATTGACAAATCACCCAGTGAATGGCTATAAGCAGGTTCTGAAATATCTTTGCAGATGAAATTTGACGACATAAGTAAGATGACTTTTAATTAATTTCACTAAAAACGTTATTGAAGTATACATTCCACCTGTAACAATGCTGGGTAAAGGTTTTCCTTTGATTGTTAACTCTAGGAGGCTAATAACTTTCTAAATAAAAGTAGAGATTTAGAAAATCTAAATGTCAAATTTCAACTTGAAATAAAAAAGTTTCAGCTCCTAATAAATAGATTTTGGAGATATAGTTAGCAGGTAATTAATGTATATTAATGCCCTTTTTTAGCCTGCATCTATATTACCTAAACTTTCCATCTCATTATCTTTCTCTTCAATTCTGAAGTGTTATTTTGATCTTGCTATTATATGTGGGCAAATTGATGGTCACAAAGGTTAAATCTTTGCCCATAGTCTTAAAAATCATATGGCACAGAAAGCCTTAAATACAGGTGTGCATGATTCTAAAGTCCATAGATCTTTCACAGTGCTACAGATTACAATGTTGACTATTAAGTCATTAATATGCATTTTTTATTTATTAAAATGATAATTCCTTCAGTTTTGTAGATACAAAATAAATTCAAATGATTTAAACAGTAAAATGCTTAGGTTCACAGCAAAATTGAATAGAAGGTATGGAGAATTCTCAAATACTCCTTGCCTCTCCACCTACAAATATGGATAACTTCCACCATTATCACTGTAATCCAACAGAGTAGTACATTTTTTACAACAGATGAACCTACACTGACACATCATTACAACCCAAAGTCGATAGTTATGTAAGGGTTTAGCTTGGTAAAGTACACCTATAGGTTTGAACAAATGTATAACAATTGTAGCCATGATTATAGTATTTAACAGACTACATTTGATGCCCTGAAAATCCTCTATAATCTGTTTATTCATTTCTCCCTCTCCTAATCCCTGGAACCCACAGATATTTATATGTCTCCACAGTTTGTCTTTTCTAGAATATCATATAGTTGTAATCATACAATATGTAGCCTTTTCAGAGTAGTTTTGAAAAGTTAGTAATATGCATTTAGGTTCCTTCTTGTCTTTTCATGTCTTGATAACTCATTGCCTGGATGTATTGCAATTTATCCATCTACCTCCTGAGGGACATCTTGGTTGTTGTCTTAGTATATTTATGTTGCTATAATAGAATACCTGAGGCTGGGTAATTTATTTAAATAAGAGATTTATTTGGCTCAAGATTCCAGTGGCTGCAAAGTCCAAGATTAGCAGCTACATCTGGTGAGGGCCTCATGAGGCTTCTACTCATAGCAGAAAACAGATTGGCCCATACAAAGAGATCACACATGGCAAGAGAGGGAGGAAGAAAAACTGAAGAAGCCAGACCCTTTAACAACCTGTGTTTTAGGTGACTAAATTATTATCACAAGAGTGAGAACTCATTCACTTCTGAGGGAGGAGATTAATCTAGTCTTGTGGGATCTGCTCCTATGACTTAAATAACTTCCAATAACCCCGCTTCCCAACACTGCCACTTCCCAACATTACCACAACAGATCAAATGTCAATGAGTTTTGGTGGCCACAAACCACATCCAAACCATAGCAGTTGCTTAAAAGTTTCAGCAATTATGAATAATGTTGCTACCAACATTCACTTTCAGGGTTTTCT
Source organism: Symphalangus syndactylus (assembly GCF_028878055.3). Taxonomy (NCBI): domain Eukaryota; kingdom Metazoa; phylum Chordata; class Mammalia; order Primates; family Hylobatidae; genus Symphalangus; species Symphalangus syndactylus. The sequence continues at coordinate 151,446,674 of NC_072426.2, read as the reverse complement.
GTGGAGATGTTTTCCTCCCTTGATATAGCAAGGAGCATAAATACTGCATCATATGGTAAAAGCATGTTTATTCTTATAAGAAACTGCTAAATTGTCTTTCAAAGTGACTATAGAATTTTGCATTCCATCATCAATGAATGAATCTTTGTTTTTTCACATCCTTGCCAGCATTTGGTGTTGTCAATGTTCTAGATTTTGAACATTTGAATAGGTATGTAATGATATCTCATTGCAGTTCTAATTTTCCTTTCTCTGATGACATATGATATCTAGCATATATTCATATGCTTATGTAGCCTTTTTAGATGGACTCCTTTTACTTAGTATGATGCTGTTATAGTTTGAATGTTTGTTCCCTCCAAAATTCTTGTTGAAATGTGGCAGCACTGAAAAACGGGGGCCTTTAAGAAGTGATTGAATCAGGAGGGCTCTGCTGTCATGAATGGATTAATCCAGTCATAGGTTAATAAATTAGTGGGTTAGTGAAATAATGAGTTATCATGGGATTAGTTTTAGCGGCTTTATGAGAAGAGGAAGAGAGACATTAGCTAGCATGCTTAGACCCTTCACCACGTGATGCTCTATACCATCTCAAGACTCTGCTGAGGGTCCCTAGCAGCAAGGAGGCCCTCACCAGAGGTTGCCCTTTGACCTTGAACCTCTCAGCTTCCGTAACTGTAAAAAAAAGTCATTTTTCTTATAAATGACCTAATTTCCATAATTATGTAATAAGCAACAGAAAATAGACTAAGATAAAATATTAAGTTTCTTCCATGTCTTTTCATGGCTCATTTCTTTTTGTCACTGAATAATAGTTCATTGTCTGAGTTTGATGGTTTCTTTCTCCATTCACTTACTGAAGGGCATCTTGCTTGCCTCTAAGCTTTGAAAATTATGAATAAAACTTATGTAAACATTTGTGTGGACATAAATGTTCAACTTTTGGGAGGTAAATAACAAACAGTGCAATGGCTACATTGTAAGGTAAGATTATGTTTAGTTTTGAAAGAAGTCACCAAATGTCCTCCAATAGGATGTACAATTCTGAAATTCCACCAGCAATGAATAGGAGTTTTCGTTGGTCACATTTTTATCAGCATTTGGCATTGACGGTCTTCTGAGTTTTGTCCATTCTAATAGATGTTTGATGATATCTCATGGTTGTTTTAATTTGGCTTTTCCTGATGACGTATGTTATGGAGCATCTTTTCCCATGCTTATTTGCCATTACTATGTATTTTGATGAGGTATTTGATAAGGTTTTTAACCCATTTTTAAATTAGATTATTTATTGTTGAATTTTAAGACTTTTATTTTATTTTATTTTATTTCTGAGACAGAGTCTAACTTCATCACCTAGGCTGTAGTGCACTGGCACAATCTTGGCTCACTGCAGCCTCAACTTTCTGGGCTTAAGTGATCCTCCCACCTCAGCCCCAGGAAGCAGCTGGGACTATAGGCACGTGCCACCACACCAGGCTAATTTTTATATATTTTTTGTAGAGACAGGGTTTTGCCATGTTGCCCAGGCTCGTCTTGAACTCCTGAGCTCAAGCAATCAACCTACCTCGGCCTCACTAAGTGCCGGGATTACAGGTGAGCCACCACGCCCGGTCAAGTGTTAATTTTATATTTTGGATAAGCGTCCTTCATTAGATGTATCTTTGGCAAACCTTGTTTTCTGTTCTGTGGCTTGTCTTTTCATTCTCTTGACATTGTCATGCACAGAGCAGAAGTTTTTCATTTTAATTTAGTTCACCTTATCAATTATTTCTTTCATGGCTCATGCCTTTGTTGTCATAATCTAAACAGTCATCACCATTCCAGGAAGTCATCACAGCCATTTTCTCCTGCATTATCTTTTAAGAGTTTTATAGTTTTGCATTTTACATTTGGGTCTATGATCCATTTTGAATTAATTTTATGGGGCGTGTAAGATCTGCATCTGGATTTATTTAGTTTTATTTTTTCCTATGAATGTTTAGTTGTTCCACCATTTGTTGAAAGCACTATCTTTTCTCTATTATATTGTCTTTGCTCCTTTGTCAAACATAAATTAATTCTATTTGTGTAAGTGTATTTCTGGGCTCTTTTTCCTGTTTCATTGATCTATTTGTCAGTTATTTCTCTTAATACTACACTGTCTTGTTTACTTTAGCTTTATAGTAAGTCTTGAGGTTGGGAAGTGTGTCATTCCTCAGTCTCTTTTCCCTTTCAGCATTTTGCTGGCTATTTTGAATCTTTTGCTTTTTCAGCATGAGATGAAAAAGCAGAGGTCATAAGGAACATCTTTGCCTTTTTCCTTATCTTGTTGGAAAAGCTTCTGTTTTCTCATCATTAATTTTGGTGTGTGGTTTTGTTTTTTTGTAGATATTTATCAAGTTGAGAAAGTTTTTCTCTTTTTCTGATTTGCTGAGAGTCAGTAACATGTGTTCTTTTGTCAAATACTTTTCCTGAATCTATTGATATAAACAAGCAATTGTTCTTCCTTAGCCTGTTGATGTGATCAATTACATTAATTGATTTATCAATACTGAATCAGCCTTGCATATGTGAGATAAATCTTAGTCATAGGGTATAATTTTTTAACCTACATTGTTGGGTTCTATTTGTTAATATTTTGTCAAAGATTTCTGCATCTATGTTCAGGAGTGACAGTCATCTGTAATTTTATTTTCACATAATGTCTTACTCTGGCTTGAGTATTAAGGTGATGTCTCCTAGAAGGAATTCATAATCTCTCAGAAGTAATTTATCTTCTGGAAGAAATTATACATAATTCATATAATTTCTTCTTGTATTAAATAACATGCTGCTGAATTCATCAGTGAATCGAATTGGGCACTGTTCTTTCTGTTTTGGAATGTTATTAATTCTTGTTTCAATTTATTCAATATGTGTAATGTTTATTTCTTCTCATGAGCTTTGTTAGCTTGTATCCTCACAGAAATTGTTTTATTTCCTTGCAGTTACAAAATTTGTGGGCCTAGAATAGTATATAGTATTGTATTCCTTTATTTTGCTTTTAATGTCCATGAGACCTGTAGTAATGTTTCTCTTTTATTTCTTTTTAAATTGACAAAAAGGTATATATTTATGGTATAAAACCTGTTGTTTTGATATATGTATGCATTATAAAATAGCTAAGTCAAGCTTATTAACCTGTGTATTACCTCACATACTTGTTTTTTGTGTGTGTAGTGACAGCATTTGCAATCTACACTCTCATAAATGTTCAAGTATACAGTATATTGCTATTATCTGTAGTCACCATGCTATACAATAGATCCTTTGAAATTATTCTTCCTATTTAACTAAAATTTGGTGTCCTATGACAAATGCCTTCCCCAAAACCATGCTCCTCCTCCTCTGAACCCCTATTTATTAATAACGCTCTGTTTCTATGAGTTTAACTTTTTACATTCCACATTTAAGTGATATCATGTGGTATTTCTCTTTCTGTGCTTGACTTATTTAACTTAATATAATACTGTTCTCCAGACTTACTTATGTTGTTACAAATGACAGAATTTCCTTCTTTTTTAGGTTGGATAGCACTCCATTGTGTGTGTGTGTGCATGTGCATGTGTATCACATTTTCTTTAACCATTTATCCATTGATAGACACTTACGTTGATTCCTTATCTTCTTGACTATTATGAACAATGCTGCAAAAACATGGAAGTGCCAATATCTTTTTGACATAAATATTTCATTTTATATATATATATATATACACACACACACACATATACATATACATATATATATATATATTCAGTAGTGGGACTGCTAGAGAATTTCTTAGTTCTATTTCTAATTTTAAATTTTTGAAGACTCTCTATACTACTTTCCATAGTTGTTGTACTAATTTATGTTCCTGCATTTCAAGTATTCCTCTGTTCCTTTATCATTTTCTTCTTCTTCTGGTGTTACACCATACATACATGTATTATATCTTCTGTAGTTGCCCTACAGTTCTTGGATGTACTGCTACGGGCTTTTTTTTTTTCATTCTTTTTTCTTTGCTTTCCAGTTTTGGAGTTTTCTGCTGAGATATCTTCAAGCTCAGAAATTTCAGTCTACAGATAAATCCAGCAAAGTCATTCTTTGTTTCTGTTGCAGTGTTTCTGATTTCTAGCATTTTTAAAATTCTTTCTTAGAATTTCCATCTCTCTGCTTACATCGTTCAACTGTTCTTGCATGCAGTCTATTTTAAATCTATTGGAGCCCTCTGGCTTATTAATTGTAGCTGTTTTGTTTTACAAGTTTGATAATTCCAACATCCCTACCATATCAGGTTCTGGTTCTTTCACTTGTTCTGTTTCCTTAAACTATGTGTTTTTGCCATTTGGTAACCCTTCTTAATTTTTCTTGATAGCCAGTTGTGATACACTTAATACAAGAAACTATTGTAAATAGGGCTGTTATAATATGATGATAAGATATGGGGGGGCGGGTGGCCACAGGAAAAGTATTCTACAGTTCCATGACTAGGTCTCAGTGTTTCAGCAATTCTCTGCCTCTAGACTGTGAACTTCATAAGTGCTTCTCAGTCACCTTCTCCTCATTAGTGGGACAGGCTGGAGGGGGCTGGAGTTGTATATTATTTCTCCTACATAGAAGGCTGGAGAGGGCTGGAATTGAGTATTTCCCTTCCTCCAGATGAAAGGCTAGAACCAGCTGGATTTGGGTATTTTCCTTTTCTCAGGTCAGTTAGGTTTGGAAAACCCCAGCAGGTTAGGCTCTCATGCAATAGTTTTTCCTCCTGAGGCCAGACTTTGTTAAGAAGAGCAGAATGCTCTGGAATATTTCCAAGTAGTTTATTTTCCCTTTCTTCTGCTGGAAGCATGAAGGAAATTGTCTCTGATATTCACTGTGAGAAGGTGGCAAATCTCCAAAAGGTAAAATTCATAAAACTCTCAGGGCCCCTGATGACTGGATGTCCCCAGAGATTTTGTCTCTCAGACTTGTCCACACTGAAGTGATAGCAATTCATCAATCACAGTTTAGGTTTCCCTACCAAGCCGCTGGTTCCCACAGAGGTTTCTATTTATAGGTTTCTGCTCTGGGAAGTTTGCAACCTAATCATAGAAGTGATATTCTAAGAATGCTGTCATATTCTATGTGTTAGAAAACAGTTTCTTGGTCCAGCTCACACTCAAGGGGAGGAAATTATACAAGGGTATGAATACCAGGAGGCAGAGATCGTTGGGGGCTATCATAGACGTCAGGCTACTTCATTGCTTATGATTTTTATTTTTCTTTTGTGTTCCTCCTAGTTTCTGAAGATTTCCCTGTGTGACCCACAGGTGATCATAGCCCCTACTGATTCTTCCAACCTCTCTTGTTATACCCAAATACCTAACCAATGGCTGATAACTCCAAGAACAACTCTGTTTCTGAAAAAGTTTCTGGACAATTATGTCCCAAAGAAGATGAACATTAGTTATCATCCCTGGCTAAATCTAAAATTCTGCCTTTACTTCCCAAAGCACAGAAAGAGTTCCCTTATAGTTTACCTCATGTTGTAACATTATGGATAAAAGCCTGTGTTCAATAGTAGTGTGGTTGATTTTCTTTTGTAGTTTCTTCTACATAATTTGTTTTTATTTCACTAACCTTGATTGAATATCATCAGTTTTGATAATACTTTCAAGAAATAATTTCATTTGAGTGAGCCTTTCTATTTCAGTTTTGTATTCCATTTGATTATTAATTTTGACTTTTTTGCTTTTAATTTCTTTGGGTATATTGTGTCTTTTAGTTTTGTCTTGACTTTCTTGAGTTGGATGTTTTCAAATCATGTCTTATAAGGAGCAGGTGTCAAGGTAGATGTGTACAGGCAAGATCTATTCTGAGAAAATACCTATGAAGGTTATGTGAGAAGGATCAGGATCAAGCAAAGAGGACCTTGTGCTCCCCTATGTGCCACAGCTGACATCTGTGAAAGGAGAGTGACAGGAAGGAGGATTGGGTAAGGGGAGCTTCAGACTAAAGTGCAGCTCTGGGAAAGTCTCAGGCAGTATGATGCGAAACCTCAGAGCAAAGGTTGCCAAATAGAGTCCCATTTTGGGCAGGAACAGTCCTGCCGTCATACCACTGTCATAACGTTATTGGCTTTGAAAAGACCAGGGAGAGTGTGACCTTGAAGTGAATGTTGTGGCAGATAGAAGCATGAGACAGTTGGAAGCCAATTCACCTCCTTGTAGGAGGTGTGCTTGGAGAGAAATACGAGTGCTCCACCTCCCATCACACCGCAGTTGATCCCTTGCAACACACAGATGCTCTTTCTCAAACATTTTTGAAAAGCAGCACACATCTATATTTGTCATAGGCCTTTTTTTTCGTGATGGAAAAGTATTAGAGAGAGCTTCTGGAAAGAACTAAGCCCACATTACTGCAACTGGTCTTAAAGCTGTTGCCTCCCTTCTTAACTGTGCCCTGTAAATATTGTCACCCTCAGTGATAGCCTCTTGATCTTAAGAGTTCATATGGTGTCCTTGGTGGTCTAGCTCAAACTCCTATTCATGAGGAAAATGAGCCCTTGGTAATCAATCGTACCATTCTCAGACCTGGACTATTGCATGTGTCCATTCACTGCTACACTTGAACAAGTAAGTATCAAGTGGAGCCAATGTGGATCTCATGAGATTACGGTATTTCCCCTGGCCTCTATTGTGTAAAAGCTGCACTACCTCCTCCTGTTGATCAGGGTAAGTTGTACTTGCCAGTTATTGTGGAGCCACTCTTGACTGTGAAGGACAAAGGGAAGATGAGTCAGAAGCAGGCTGTGAGAATCCAGCATCAGACTGTCATGCAGCTTTCACTTCTCTGAAGTGAGAAACTGATGAAAGAAGGATTAGGTAGGAGGAGTCTCAGGCAGCCCAGGTACATGGAGACAGAGTTAAAACAATGCCTGTGCTGTGAAGGAATGTCTTGGGCAGGTATGGCCCAGCTCCAGCATCCCCACTGTGTTCAGTCATTGTCTGTGAGAAGCACAGGGAAAAAAGAGTCCAGTCCTTGGCATAATGCGGTGGAGGGGGCAGGTCCAACAGTACAGAAGCTGGAGCCTGTCCAGTAACTAATGTCCTTGCAGAAGATTCACTTGAACAAGATCTAAGCAACACACTTCCATTGCCACCTGAGGATGATATCTATCAATTGTTTAATTTTATTTTTTATAAATATAGGCATTTATAGTTCTAATCCCCCTCTGAATACTCCTTGCACTGAATCTTATCTGTTTTAAAAGTTAATACTTTTATTATTCTTCACATGTATTTTCTAATATCTATTATATCTGTTATATAGTTGTTTGTTTCTTTGTTTGTTCGTTTTGCTTTTGAGATGGAGTTTTGCTCTTGTTGCCCAGGCTGGAGTACAATGGCATGATCTCAGCTCACTGCAACCCCCACCGCCCGGTTTCAAGCAATTCTCCTGCCTCAGTCTCCCAAGTAGCTGGGACCACAGGCATGCACCACCACACCTGGCTGATTTTTGTATTTTTAGTAGAGATGGGGTTTCACCATGTTGGTCAGGCTGGTCTTGAATTCCTGACCTCAGTTGATCCACCCACCTCGGCCTTCTAAAGTGCTGGGATTACAGGCATGAGCCACTGCACCGGCTGATAGCCTTCTTAATAACTATATAGAAGCATTTTTTCTATTTAGATATATTTTATCTTTAATTCCTTTTGAAATCAGTTATGTTTTGTTTAGAGAATATAGTCAATATGACATAATCCTGGTTCTGTAATATTTGTATTGGGCTTGTTTGAATGTTAAATATATGCATGAAATGTGTATTTTTGAATTGTCACGTTTGACATTCCTTATGTGGGATATTATATGCATGTTAATTTCGTTATTCAAATATGTATGTATCTACGTTTTTTTTCTTCTGTTTGATCTCTCAATTATTGAGGGACTTGCATTTAATTCTTCCCTTGGAAGATGGATTTATTAAGTCTCCTGTTAATTCTGTTACTTCTAGTTTTATTTAATTTGAAGTTATCTTGTATATATGTAAAACGTCCAACGTATTATATCTGCAGGGTGAATTAAACATTTTAATATTATGTGGGATCACATTACTTCCTAGTGATACTTTTTGTTTAAATATATTTTTTCAAATGAGCTTTACAGTTTTTTTAGTTAGGAGATATTGGTGGTAAATTTGCTCCTGTTAAATTTTTAATATAAAAATTATTTTCTCTCAGCACTTTGAAGATGTAATATATACTCTGTCTTCCACTTATGCAGTTTGAAAATTATTTGTCATAGCTTCTTGTACTTCTTATTACTTTTACAATCTTCTTTGTGGCTTAATTATGGTACAGTTTCATGATAAATATTGCTAGTTATAGATTAATTTTTATCCTTTTTGGGACCTGTGAAGCCTTCTGAATCTTAAAGTCTTACTGATTCTGAGAAATACTGATGTACTTTATCTTCAAATTTCACTTTCTTCCAATGTCTCTACTGCCAGCATCTAGGACTAATTTAAAGTCACACTCTTACTTTACTCTTCTGCAATCTCACTTAAAATTTCAAATTTTAAATATCTTTGTCTTGCCTATATGAATTTAGGCTTATACCTTCAATTTTATTTTAAGTTTGCTAATTCTCTCTTTAATGGCACCTCAACTACTATTTAAACCACTCATTGTATTTCTAACCTTAACGCAGGAACACATACACACATACAATATACAGATCATTTCAATAAATTATATTTGTTTGTATTTTGAAATAGCTTGCCATTGTTGTTAACCTCTTTTTTTTTTCTTAGTCATGGTTTGATATCTTTTATATTGTAAACCAATTAAGACAGACATTTTGTATTATGTATTTTGTTGTCCAATTTTCTTAAATCTTTGCAAATCTATGTTGCCAACATAAATAATAAATTCCACCACTAGAACAAAACCTGCAATTATTAAGTACTCTTGTTATCTATGTTGGCAATAAGTGATGAGGACTAATGTCTTTCTCATTGATTTACTAATTTATTTTATTTTTCCCAACAGAGGTTCAATTTAGCTTCATCTTTGGAAACTGAGTCCTGAGCTCAGGGTGCTTTCCTACCCAGATGAGATTTATTTGTTACCATATTAACTCCTGAAAGTACTGCCAATACAAGAAACTTTGTACCTGTTGACCAATCTTTCCCCATCCTCCAGGTGCTATAAAGAAGGACAGGGAGGTATCTGTCATAAAACCTGGAGAATGAGCAGTTTTCTAAAGGATGATCATGGAAATCTGAATCTAAAAGCCGATATTTAAGGGAAGGCTTGAAGGAAGAAAGACAATGATGGGAGTAGGAGACTAAACTATATGGAAAACTGTGTAAAAAGTGTTCTAGACACTAGGAAGAAGTTTGCTGTAAAGGGGATCAGAGAACTGAGGAACTACTTGGAGAGAAAGGGGAACCAAGTCATTCCTACATGTGAGAAATAGTGGCATGGTTGATCCTGATCAAATGGAGAGAACAAATTTGTTATTAAATGAGATAGAGAAAATGTCTTAAAATTGAGACAGAAAATGGGATGTAGTGCATAAGTAAAGAGATTTTTCTTAGATGGATAAACAGAAAGGTTTGCTAAGAAAGTCAGAACACATGAGAAGAGATACTGCAGGGGATTCTTTCCTAATTGCTTACATTTTCTCTGTGAAGTAAGATGCATGGTCTTGATTTCAGAGGAAGGAGGGAGTAGGAGTTTGGGAAGATTTAAGAAAGAGTTAAAACTATGAATTAGCCGGGCACGGTGGCTCACGCCTGTAATCCCAGCACTTTGGGAGGCTGAGGCGGGCTGATCACGAGGTCAGGAGATCGAGACAATCCTGCCTAACACGGTGAAACCCCATCTCTACTAAAAATACAAAACATTAGCCAGCTGTGGTGGAGGGCACCTGTAGTCCCAGCTACTCGGGAGGCTGAGGCAGGAGAATGGTGTGATCCCAGGAGGCAGAGCTTGCGGTGAGCCGAGATCACGCCACTGCACTCCAGCCTGGGTGACAGAGCGAGACTACGTCTCAAAAAAAAAAACTATGAATTAGCTGGGTATGAGAAAGGAGGAGTGGATGGACTAAGGAACTGGTATGCTTTTAGGGCAGAATGCCTGTGTTTGTGAAACCAAGGAGCAACCAAGCAGGGTAACTGCTTTCCTCTAGCTACCATTAGCTTTGTGGGCAAGGGTTGTTAGGTAATTGATTTTAATTAAGATTTTGTTGCTCCATGCAAATACAATAGATCAAGTGAGGGCTAGAGGAGATGAGGGCATATTCTAATAATCAATTTTTCGTGACTTCAGTATGTATTCTTCTCATGCTTTTCCACTGCTCTTCCTCATCTCTACTCAGCCTTGTGTGGGGATTGCCCTGCATCCCCTTCTTTTCCCTGCAGTTTTAACTGTCATGATAGGCAACCTCATCCAGCTGCAGGCTTTAAACCCCACGGCTTATGACAACCAGATGTTCATTCTGAGTCCTTATGTCTTCCCTGCCTCCAAATTTATATATTTGGCCCACCATGATCTGTGCTCCCCGATTGAAAAAGAGCAAGAGAAAAACCTTATGTGTTTAAAGACAGCATTTAACCACCACCTTCTGAACAACCAGCAGCAGAAGCAAAGAGTGAGTCTCAATACTCTGAGTGCTTCTAGCAAGCTCCCCTATGTGCCAATGGTTACAGACTCATTCTACCTCTTAGCTTTAGGAATCCACAATTAACCCAGTTAATTAAGATTATCCCAGCTCATCTCAGACATCACAAGAAGCCAAGGACATCTTAGGCATCCTTCAGTCCAAGACTTTAAATACAACTCTAAAGTTGCCTTTTATAAGACCCTTCTCCCAAGTATTCCAACTCCTAAAATATTTTCTATTTGCCATTTTTAACTCTCAGTTAGTGTTGTGAAAAATCTCTATATCCTCAAATTCTCCTCTTCACCATTCACTCTAAAATGTGGCTACCCTCTGATGACATAAGTTCCCTTTCAACTCTCTCTAATGGTTTGATTTTCTTTCCCATTCCTGATAGCATGGATCTGGAGATAAATGAGTTTTCTCCTGACTTTGCACTCTGCTTCCAGAACTTTCTTCCTCCCTAGCACATTACCATCACCCATGTCCTACCTCATTTTGTCAAATTTCATCAACCCACATGCCACCCTACTAAAGACATCCAAGTTGTTCCCATGCATTTCTTTAAAAGTTTAGCTCCAATTTCATTGTCATTCAATCCAAAACTGCTCATGAAATATTTTGCTTATTTAATTATCCACATAGTCCTTCTAATTTACTGAACTCTCAGCTCCTTGACAACTTCAGTTCTGGAGAAGTCGTCCTCCATTATACCTCAGCCACATGCTCTCATCATCTTTCCTCATTCATTTCATTATTGCCAGTTCCTGAAAAACCAAAATCTTGGTTTCAGGATTCCTACTTTATATATATAGATACATATATATATACACACACACACACATATATATACACAAACACACATATATGCATTTATATGTATATATAAAATATATATAACATATGTATTCTGTATATATAGATACATATATGTATGTATATAGATATATAGATATGCACATATGTATATATTTATTGCATAGTTTATAATATACATATGTACATATGTATGTATGTATATATACATGTATATATGTATGTATGTATATATACATGTATATATGTATGTATGTATATATACATGTATATATGTATGTATGTATATATACATGTATATATGTATGTATGTATATATACATGTATATATGTATACATGTATATGTATGTGTAGATATATATATGTATATATATGTGTATATATACAGTCTTGCTCCATCACCCAGACTAGAGCACAATGGCTTGGTCTCAGCTCACTGCAATCTCTGCTTCCAGGTTTAAGCAATTCCCATGCCTCAGCCTCCTGAATAGCTGGGACACCCGGCACACACCACCACACCTGGCTAACTTTTGACATTTTTAGTAGAAACAAGGTCTTACCATGTTGGCCAGGCTGGTCTCAAACTCCTGGCCTCAAGTCATTCACCCTCCTCAGCCTCCCAAAGTGCTGGGTAAGATAACTTTAAAGTTTATAATCATTTCAGATCACAAAAGAATTTCAATGGTAGTAGAGTTTTTATATATTCCAGTTGCAATATTATTAATGTCTTACATTAGTTTGGAATATTTGTTATAGTTAATGAGCCAATATTGATACACTGTTATTGCATAAAGTTTATAATTTATTTATATTTCTTTAGTTTTAATTTAATGTCTCTTTTGCTTTGTTTTGTTTTGTTTTCTCCCAAGATCCCATCCAGGATATCACATTATATGTAGGAGTCATGTCTTCTTCAGTATCCAGCTGTTGATTATCACTGTCTATCATCCTATCTCATTATCTCATATTTCCAGAAACAAGTAAGCAAACAACAACAACAATTTTAAACTTAACTAGACCTAAACTCCATTGGTCATAACAGCTTTTGGCTATATCAACTACCTTCTTATATGTATTCCTAGCAGGATTAAATTTCATAGCACATAACTCCAATTACGTCCTCCCCTCACCTTCATGTCTCTTGCTCCTTTTACCTTTTGTTGAGAAATCACCATCCCAATCAGATTTTTTCCCCTCACCACATCACTGAAACTGAGTTGGCCAAAATATATGAATATAGAAGTCACTGACAAATGTTGCTAAATCTAATGGTGAGTTTTCTTTATTACACATCTTATTTGACATTGCAAGAGCATTTCATTCAGTCAGTTATCACCTTATCAATTGGTGTCTTTCATATCTTAATGTCTTTCTTTTCCTCCTATATCACTATGTTCAATATCAAACTACTTTGCATTTTTAAAAAATCACTTTCACTTTTGACTTTGAAATGTTCTGGGATCTAGTCTTTGGGCAGCACCAATTCTTTACCTTCTAATGATTTTACACAATCTTCTGGTTTCAAATACCACCTAAAGACAATTCCTAAACATATATCTTTTCATCTCAGGTATCTCCCCTAGATCCCAAACTGATATTCCAAATAGCATGCTTAATATTTTGTATGGATATTTCACAAGTAACTCAAACTGACTGTGCGTAAAAACAAGTTTCTGAACACTAACTACATCCCCAATACACACATACACACGTGCATACATACATGCATACGTACATACAAATGAAAACTCTTCCTGCTGTTGTTCATCCTTACTTTGATTATTGGTCATTCTATGCTTTAAATTAGTCCAGAAATTTTGCTACTACCCTTGCCTATTTTAATTTTTTCTTCACATTACAAAAAACTCAACCAACAATTTATGAAAGCTTAACCTTCAAAATACACCCCAACATCTAAGCATTTATCATCAATACACCAATGGGGCACATCTCTTGCCTGGATTATAATTAGTCACCTTGATTCTGCACTTGCCCTTCAGCAAGATGAAGAAATCTTAAATGATAAGTCATATTATGTTACTAGTATTCAAAATCTTTCAAATGCTTTTCCACTCTATCCACATTGTTATTTTCTTCTGTTTAGGTGAAAGCTAAAATTCTAGCAAGAACCTATATAAAACTTTAAATTGTGATTTTTCATCCTCCCTTTCTTCATCCTCTTCTGTTAATTCTCTTGCTTAATCTAATCTAGCCATACTAAATTCTGAGCTATTTCTTGCAAATGCAGGCATAATATTATGTCATATTCTGGGTATTTGATATTTCATATGCCTGGAAACTCTTCCTACAGGTATTTTTCATGATAGACGCCCATTAGTCTAATATGGCTTAAAATGGCTATCTAAGGTTTGGCTGCATTACAATTCATCTCTATATCTTCATGAACTCCTCAGTGATCTTTGTCACATCCAGAATTGGATTCTCTTAATACAGAGACACATGAAATAAAATACAAGTTCTATCTCCCCTCTCCACACCTAATTTACAATAGTGAAACAGGGACAGGAGGAGCACATTAAACACTCCCATTCAAAAATGAAAAGAAAGGGAGGAATTTAGAAGTCACTAGTTCATGGTAATTCTCAAATCCCACGGGATCAATTTTGTGAGGTCACCTTACACTGGTCCCAAATTTTATGAGGTCTTTCTACTCTTGATTAAATCTGTGATCTGCTCCCTTAACTTCTTTCCCCAGCCTATTAATTTCTTTGACTTGCTCTCTATCTTCTGGGTGCCCTTTCTTTTTTTCCATTGTCCCCTTTTGCCACATCTGGAGAGAGTGGTGGGAAATGCGTCCTCCTGTGGAACTAAGAAGTTCTCTGAACCTGCTTCATAGACATGCAAGTCTTTTAATATCTTGAATAGCTTCAATGTCTTTTAGTGCAGATTGGTAGTGAGTAGGCCAATGCAACTTAATAAAAACTTTGAAGCACTCTATGCATTTCATTATGTTTCATTTTAAATGTCAAAAGTTATACCTAGAATTTATTCTTCTCTGTCTCTCAAATTCTTGTTCTCTCTCTCTCTCTATAAGTAAAAATTTGACTGCATAAAAGGCTTCATGAGACAGTCTGTAGTCTTTTAGGATTCCTTATGTCCAAGTGAAAGGGTATCTATTAATCTTAATGACCACAACCTTGATATGAATTCTGTACAAGGCTAGGACAGAAGTCTGAAATTGAGACTAAATTTGAACTTTCCTGTGAGTTCAAGATTTAATATGCTCATTTTACTTGGCAGGAAATAGTTCGTTACCACTCGGAAAGTCTGAGAATTTCTGTGATCTCTCTATTCAGTCATGCTATTCTTAGCATAGCAGTCAGTTCTTTCCTATCACGTTTTCTACTACTTTAATAAGCGCAACTATCAAGCAGACAATCAGCACTATCTATCAGTACTTTGCCTCAAAACTTCCTTGTTCATTTCCACAAGTACTTGTTATCACCCCTAAGTTGCCACAGGTGCAAACCATACCAAACTCTCACCACGTTGTTATGTGTTGCTATTTTTGTATCCTCTTATGAGAGTTTTCTCACTTCCCACTGCCCAGACCCAAGCCAATGGCACATATCTGGGTTTGTATGAGAATAGCAACATCCCAACTCCGGTACCAAAGTTCCCAGTAATCATTTTTTACATAAAAATTAACTAAAATTGTCAGACACTTATAAAGGAGACACTCCTGTGCTCACAAATATGCTGGTCTGGGGGTGCCTCTAGAATCTGAATGAGATAGATTAAATTCAACTGTGCTTAGATCGAGGCTACAAGTTGGGTTAGGTGATATGGTTTGGCTGTGTCCCCACCCAAATCTTGAATTGTAGGTCCCGTAATCCCCACGTGTCATGAGAGAGACCCCTTGGGGGGTAACTGAATCATGGAGGTGGTTTCTCTCATGCTATTATCGTGATAGTGAGTTCTCATGAGATCTGATGGTTTTATAAGGGGCGTTTCCCTCTTTGCTCCACTGGTCTCTCTCCTGCCACCATGTGAAGAAGAACGTGTTTGCTTTCCCTTCCACCATGATTGTAAACTTCCTGAGGCCTCCCCAACCATGCAGAAGTGTCAGTCAATTAAATCTCTTTCTTTATAAATTACCCAGTCTCGGGTATTTCTTCATAGCAGCGTGAGAATGGACTAATACATAGGTCAATTCCACTTCTGTTATTCTGTGACAAGCAGCTTCTCAAGCCATGTTCTTTTTGTGGTAGGCATCAAGAAGATAAACTGAACGATGTATCTATATTTATACTTTATTTCAAGTTGCACACACTAGACAGGGCAAACCACAATGCATTAGATGGAGAAAATAACATATCAGCACCCAAATCAGTGTGACCAGAACATATATTCTCCCTTCAGTAGGAGACACTGCAATTACAAGGCAAAAAGTGTGACTGTATTATCTTACCTTACAGATTACAGGGGAATAATGAATTGAGAACAAAACTGCAATCTATCAAAACACCACTTCAGTGAAACCCTCCTGACCTCCATGTTTAATTTTAACACTCTACAATTCGCCCTCGCTACTGAAAAAATATATTTATAGATCTGTTTACTTAGTTATCTAATAAGCCTCTCAAACTCAATATAACTAACCCTAATTGTCGATTGTTTCCTCCCATATACTCTGCCTCAGACCTACTCATATCTGTAATTGGGATTGGCTGTTTGGTTAAAATGACAATGAAAAAGGAAAAACCTAGACTTCGTATTTGATTTCATGTTTCTCTTTACTTTTCCTCCAAGAAGTGATTCATCATGTCTCGTCTATTTCACCTCTAAAATCTATTTTATATTGTTTTCCTCTTCTTCATCTTCCCATCAATTTGATGAAAGTTACAATGATTTCATGTCTAGACTCCATAATAGCGTATTTCAGGAATTTAGCTTTCCCTTACATAGTTTTCTGAAAGAAAACAATCTTGCTTTTCAGAGGTTAGACCTTAGTCTGACTGTTATACCTTTGAAAGTAATAGGTCTTTTTCTGATTACCCTTAAGCTTATTTATTCTTTTTTGTTTTCCACAGTTTTACTATTTTTTTTCTATTTACTATACCTGGAATTCACAGAAATTCTTTCTCTGTGAATAATGCACATAATTTCACATAATTCTTTAACCTTTGGATTTGTTTCTTTCATCAGTTTCAAAAACATTTAGCCATTTTCTCCTAAAATATTTGTTCTGCTCTGATCTCTCTCTTTCCTTTCCCTCAGAGCCTCCCATTACATGCATGCTAGGCTGTTTCTCTGTGCCTCATATTGTCTAAATTTTTTCCTGTATTTTTATCTTTTTGGTGTTTCAGTTCAGATATATTCTAACAACCTGCTTTCTAGGTTATTAATCTTACCTTCTGTGTTTTTAATGTTATTAAACTAAGTGCAAATAAGCATAGTTTCAGGTATTGTATTTTGATTTTCTAGAGTCTCCACATTATTCTGTCTTCTAGATTACCATTTTCTGGTGAATATACAGTGCACATGACAAAGTAGTAGACATTTTTTAAGGCAGTAATTTGGAGAGTTTGAATCAACCTTATCATTTACACACTGAATATGGTGTATTGTTATATATACTATGAATGGAAATAAGCTTACATTAAATCATGATCCATTAAAAATACATAAATTAGCATCAATACATAACACATATATTAGGATTCAAGAACATAATTTATGTCCTTGAATTCATAGTGTACTGTATATTTATATCAATTAAAAATTGTGAGTGTAATATTGTTTTAAAAAGATAAAGTTCAAAAGCATATTGATGATATTTTGAGAACTATAGTACTTACAACAATGAAAAAAATTAAGTGTGAGTTACAGGGAGCATAAAATTTACGAAGGAGCCCTGAAAGAATGCATAAGATGAAAATATACATAGGAAAAGTCATTCCAGATGTGGTGGCATGGCAACTCTTAAGAAACTGAGTGAAATTTTAAATATATAAATAAGCATAAGGAAAAAGAGTGTATGTATTTATGGAATATTTAAAAAATTAAACTGCATAATATTTTAATATACTGTCTATTAATAATGCTGAAATAACCATTTAAACTACTACTCCATACTTTATAATATGGAAAACTTTACACTTTTTATTTTAGATGTGCTTTATTTTTGCAGATGCTAACAACAAAACTGTGTTCTTGAAAAAATCTCTAAGTGCTGGAAAATATCAATAGATCAGATTTTGAATTGAAATGGATCAGCTAAATACATTCAATTTTACTCATGGGACAGTGCTTAAGTGTTTGAAGATCCAAATTTGCTTTGAAGAGTCGTAGTAAACAAGAAATGTGATGTGTGGGTATAATTTCTTCTCAGATCTACACCTACATTTTATTAGTTGTGATACAATAATATTTCAAAAATAGAACAGTGGTTCTTATTTTTAAACTTATATACTTTCTACTTCTTCTATGAATTTTTACCTCACTTTATTATAATATTAAATATTACAATATGCAAAAATGCATCAGTGGAAGGCTACTTTCAACCAGGAACAGTGTTTAAAAAAAAAAAAAAAAAGGAAAAAAAAAGCCATCTGTTTGCCAGCTATCTATGTATTGACATATCTCTTTATCCATCTGTGTTCCACAAAATCTGGGTCAGAAATGTTTCTTGTTATATCAAAATTATTGTAAGTTTACAAAATGTTATTTGTTTGAATGTGGGACTCTTTATCTGTCATATTCAACCATGAAATTGTTCCAAGAATAGATTAAATTAGCATTAAATTTCACTCTTTTTTTGCAGAATTACAACTAGCTGAAAATGTAATAATATTACATTGCACCTGCAAATCATTCTTTTCATGTGAGTTTCTATTTTGTGAATAATTAGGCACACATATTGAAGTTTGAATGCATAATTTGTGGCAAAATATGTTTGCTGTGGTCAAATATTTCAACAAATATTGTAGGAAAATATTGCATAAATACAATTGCTCAATATATTCTGAAGCAAGTTACTTAAAGCTATAAATAATATTGTGAAATGCATTCAGGTCATGACTTAAAATGCAGACTTGTAAAATTCATTAAAGACATACTTCAGATAACAATGTTGTATATTTTTAAAGTCATTATTAAATATAATATTACCAAATTAATCTTAAAGTATAATAGTAGATATTTAGCAGACCTTAAATGTTAATGTGTTAGTCTCAGGTATATTTATTTAAAGAAAGAGTAAAAAAATTGGTGCATATACTTTCAAAACGATCTTTGTGTTTCTATATTCCATCTGGTTTCAAGCCTAACTAATTATTAGACATTTATTAGCCAATTATTTTCTTTCCCAGATGAACAATATTAGAACATAAATATAAATTATATATAACAATACTTTAACATTTTTGATTTAAAAGATAAATTTTGGTTACAACTTTTATTTAACTAATTTATTTATTTTTATTTATTTTTGGGGGGCGGGATTTCGAGACAAGGTCTCTCTCTCTCACCCAGGCTGGAGTACAGTGGCAAAATCATAGTTCACTGTAACCTCAAACTCCTGGGCTCAAGCTGTCCTCCCTCCTTAGCCTCCCTAGTAGCTAGGCCTACAGGTGAACACCACCATGACAGCTAATTTTTTTAATTGTTATTTTTTTGTAGAGACAGAGTCTAGCTATGTTGCCCAGGCTGGTCTCCAACTCCTGGCCTCAAACAATCCTCCTTGACCTCCCAAAGTGTTGTGATTATAGTGATTAATTTTAAAAAAATCATATAATAGGAAAAATTTGGCAGGGATAAGTTAAAATCTGAACTTCTATTTTACCATTATCAAATAAATTGGGATAATATTTACCTAGAAGGTATGTTTGAAATTGACACATAGACATTATACATCTATACAAATTATTTTTACTATCATTATTTTCTTCATATTTTCCCTGGTCATAATTAAGGTACTAGCCATTATTATACCATTAGTTATGTAACAAGAATGTTAAACTACTCTTATCACAGAATAATAATCATACTGATCACTGAATAATAAACACACGTATTTCCAAAGTCATGCAAAAGCAATGATACATCTCACTTCAAAAGAGAGCTCAAGAAAGTACCATAAACAAAGTGATTTAGGATTTCTCCATAGTCATTTGATGAAGAACATTATGGTTACACTTGATCATTATATTCATTAGGCATTTACAAATAAAAACTGCCACCCTGTTTTGGAAAGAAGCCAAGTGGAGTTCATGTGTGGAGTAGAGATTGCATGAATAGATTGCACCAGGTCCTAGGCAGCCAGGTAATGCAATAAAGATAAATAATATATGTGAAGATTATAAAGGAGGAAATGTAACTTCTATTTCTTAAAAACTGTATTAAGATGTAATTCTCATGCCGTGAAACTTACCCATTTAAACTGTACAGTCTAATGTTTATTCATATATTCACAGAATTGTGCAATCATAACCACAATCTAATTTTGGAACATTTTCATCAACCCCAAAAGAAAACCCATATTTATTAGCAGTCATTCTCATCTACACTCACCTACAGTACCTACAGTAGAAAATCACTGACTTGTTTCCTTTCTCAATACATTTGTCAGTTCTACCCATTGAATATAAATAGAATCCTATAGTGTGTGGTCTTTTGTGGATGGCTTCTTTCATTTAGTGTATTGTATCCATGTTTTTACCCAATTGCAGCCTGTAATTTATTTTTTAATATTGTGTAATATTCCATTGCATAGATATGCCAAAATTTATGCACATTTAAGTTTTTAAACCACGTTTTTGCTATTATAATGCAGCGGTAAGCATGTATATGCATTTTTGTGTGCACATGTATACCTTGGAGGGAATTTGCTGGGACACATGGTAACTCAATATTTAACATTTAAGGAATTGCTAAAGTGTTATTCAAATCAGCTTCAACATTTTACATTCCCATCAGCACTGAATAAGTGTTTCAATTTCTCCCTAGTCTCCAACACTTAATGTTTATCTTTTCATTTTAGTCATCCTAATTTTTGTAAAGTGATGGCATTTCTTATGGTTCTGATTCGGGTTTCCCTAATGAGCAATGATGTTGATAATCTTTTAATGTGCTTGTAGGCCATCTGTAGATTTAGTTTGGAGAATTTAATATGCAAATCTTTTACCAATTTTTAAACTGAGTTATTATTATTATTATTGAATTGTAAGTGTTTTATATATTTGGAATACAAGTGCCTTATATGATATGCAAACATTTTCTTCCATTCTTTGGATTGTTTCTTCACTTTCCTCACAGTATCCTTTGCAGTACAAACTGTTTAATTTGGATTAAGTCCAATGTATCTACCTTTTCTTTAGTTATTTTATTTTTGGAGTCATACATAAGTACTGTTGTATAACCCAAGGTCATCAAGCTTTACGTCAATGTTTTCTTCTAAGGGTTGTATAGTTTTAGAGCTTACATTTAGATCTTTGTGTCATTTTGAGTTAATTTTTCA
The DNA here is from genome assembly GCF_028878055.3 of Symphalangus syndactylus. NCBI lineage: Eukaryota > Metazoa > Chordata > Mammalia > Primates > Hylobatidae > Symphalangus > Symphalangus syndactylus. The sequence continues at coordinate 151,425,730 of NC_072426.2, read as the reverse complement.
TATGGTTTGAAATTGGGGTCCAACTTTGTTCTGTTGAATGTGGATACTGAATCATCCCAGCACAGTTGTTGAGATAATTTTTCCCTATTGAATTATCTTGTTGTGTATATGTATATGTGTATATACATATACACACACACATATGAAACACATATTTGCCCGTGCCACATTGTCTTCATTAATAAAGCTGTTTAGTAAGCTTTGAAATCAGGAATTTTGAGATCTCCAAATTTGTTTTTCATTATCAAGATTGTTTTTGCTATTTTGAGCCCCTTGAGTTTCCATATGAATTTTAGAATCAGCTTGTTAATTTCTGTAACAAAAAAAAAAAAAAAGACAACTGAAGTGTTGATAAAGACTGTTGAATGTGCAGATCAATTTGGGGAATGTTGCCATCTAAACAATAGTAAATCTTCCAATTCATGAACATGGGATCTCTTTCTATTTATTTCGGTTCCCTTTAATTTCTTCACTGGTATTTTGTGGGTTTTTGTATACAAGTTTAAATTTGTTTTATTTTTTCTTAAATATTTGATTCCATATTATACTGTTGTACAGGAAATTATATTGTTAATTTTTTATGGATTGTAAAATGCTAGCGTATAGAAATACTATTTATTTGTGGATATTGATCTGCTATCCTCGCAACATTCTGAACTTGTCTATTAGTTGTAATGATTGTGTGTGTATGTGTGTGGAGGGGTATTCTTTAGGATTTTCTAAGTACAAGATTATGCTGTCTGCAAGTAGCAATAGTTTTACTTCTGCCCTTCCAATCTAGATGCCTTTATTTATTTATTCTAATTTCCCTTGGCTAGAACCTTTAGCACAATGTTGAAGAGAAATGATGACAGGAGACACCCTCCTTGTGTTCCTGTCCTTAAATATAAAACAGTCTTTCACCTTTCACTAGGTTACCTGTGAGTTTTTAATAGATCCCTTCATTAATTTGAGAAGGATAACTTTATTCCTAGTTGGTTGAATGTTATAATTGTGAAAATATATTAGATTTTGTCAAATGCTTTTTCTAATGTATTGAGATTATCGTGTGCTTTGTCTTTTATAAATATTGCATATTATGTTAATTGAGCATTAAATATTAAAGTAACTCTCCATTCCTGCAATAAATCCAAGTTGCATATAGTAATACTATAGCATTATAGTAATTGGCTGGTGATTTTTGTGTCTATATACAAAAATATTGCTCTGTAGTTTCCTTGTGATGTCTTGGTCTCTTTTTAGTATCAGGGAAAAGGGTATTACTGGTCTCACAGAATAAGGTGAAGAGTGCTTTCCTTTCTTTTATTTTTCTAAGGATTTATGAAAAAATAATATTAATTTTTTCTCAAATATTTGGTAGAATTCACCAGTGAATCCCTCTAGAACTTGGCTCTTGTTTATGGGAAGTTTCTAATATTTAATCCAATCTATTAATGTTTTATCAGTTTATTTGGTTTTCTATTTATTCTTGAGTCAGTTTTTATAGTTTGTGTCCTGCTAAGAATGTGTCAGTTTCATTTAATTTGTCTAATTTGTTGACACATAGGTTTAATAAGATTCCCGTATCAAATAACGATAAAGAACCCTTTATTTACTCATGGTTGTTAGTGATACACACTTTTTCATTAACTTCCATTATTATGTAGAAAATCAAAAGGTGTATACAATAAAATATTATTATATAAATAAGAGAAGTGATTAACAAGATTGCTAGATTCAAAATCAGTATAAAAATTAAGTTGCATTTTTATGTATAACAGGAAATACTTTATAATTAATAAAATATAATTTATGATACAATCATATAAAGAACCTAAAAATATATTAAATGAAATATGTACAAAAACTTTCTGAAGAATATTATAAAACTTCACTGATAAATATTAAATATGTCCAAAATACAGTTAAAATATATCACTTTTACTTTTTAGGGGATTTAATGTAGAAAATTTTTTAATTTTCCAATTAATTTTATTATTAAATACAACCATAATAAGTAGCTATTGGTGGGGTTTTTTTTGTGTTTGGTTTTCATTTGGTTTTACTTTTGTGACCTGAGAAATTATTTCAAAAAAAGTAGATTCATATGTGTCCAAAAATATGAACAAAGCATTCTTCAAGAAATACAGCAGGTCAGGGGCGGTAGCTCACACTTGTAATCCCAGCACTTTGGGAGGCCAAGGCAGGCGGATCGCCTGAAGTCAAGAGTTCAAGACCAGCCCGGCCAACATGACGACACCCTGTCTTTACTAAAGATACAAAAAATAGCCAGGTGTGGTGGCACCGGCATGTAATGAGGCAGGAGAATCCCTTGAACCTCGGAGGCCGAGGAGCAGAGATCACGCCACTTGCACTCTAGCTTGGAAGATAGAGTGAGACTCTGTCTCCAAAAGAAAAAAAAAAGGAAAGGAATATAGTAAAAAAATGTTTATTGCCCCTTTTCAGATGTCCATAACTTCTTATAAAATTATACTCATTGAGGGATTAGAGGAAAATAGAAAATCCAATCAATGGAAGAAAATAGCCCTGACAGATGCTTACATATGTGGATATGAGATAGAGGTATTATTACAGAACACAGAACAGTGATAGTAATTATAATTAATTTTAAATAAGTTAAATAATAGTAGAATATCATTCTGAGCTTGGTGTAGAAAATCCTGTTTTAAAAGCATATAAATAATGTAAACCACAAAGAGAAATTCCGAGACAAATTATGCATTCAAATTGAGAGACTGTTCTTCATATATGTCATAATAAAAATAACATTAGACAAGCTATAAAATAGAAGAGAATATTTTTAACACATAAAATATCTATATGTATAGGTTGAAAGAAATTCTACCAAACAGTAAGACAATTGAACAGAAAAACAATGGAAAAAGACTTGAATTTTATAGAATGGAAATACAAATGACCCATAAACATATAATTAGCTATTTAACTTTATTAGTTACCAAAAATGTAAATAAATGATTAGGTTTTAATAGTCATTCAAATGATTACCAGAAATTAAATATTCTGATGATATTAACTATTAGATGTGACTTGATGGGCAAAGCCATTGCTAGGAAGTAGAATCAGCTATAAGCATCTTGTGAGAGTATAACATCATTGCTTAATGAAGGTGCATATGTGTGAAACTCATGATGTAGGCATATACCACATGTCTATAGTTGTACATGACAAGTAGTAAAGCAGCAATTTTATAGCAAAAACCAAAAAGAAGAAAAAAAAAAGAAAACGGCCTAATGTAAAATTAGAATGGATAAATAATGATACTATATTTGAACAAAGGAATATTATGAGTGGTAAACATTAATACATTTGCAATGAATATCAACTTGCATGCAACTGGAAAGTGTTCAGTAATGGAAATTAGTCACAAAACAGAGCAAGGAAATTACATTACTATTTCATAGACAGAGAGCTCCCTTATGGCCAATTTATTTTTAGTGTGGATTTCCTTCAGCAATGTTACTTGTTTAGACGTAGGTTTGTTGGAATCACTTGATATGCTTTCTCAAACTACATAATTTCACCCTTAGTCCTCAAAGTCCTCCACGAGCCATACCAGTATGTGAGTAAGGGCACTCTTCTATTTCCTCTGACCACTCTCTTTTTGCTGCCTTCCCATGTATACATTGAGTTAACTAGTGTTATCAATGTAACTTTGCTTCTTTTGTTAAATGTATCTATGACCTCATTTAGTATGTGATTATTGAAATCAAATGTATTTGATTCTCAATAAAAATAACACCTAGATGGGTGTTTTGAGTATTACTACATTTCCTAACCATACTCCACTTAAGCAGAATTTAATGACCTAATATATGTGCATTTCACAACTGCACAAAATATATTTCACAAAAAAGTATTTGTATTCAGTAATTCTCAAAAATTGTGATAAAATTGACTGTTTCTCAACCACATTGCAGTTCCTATGAAGGGTTACTTTTCTAGGTGCTAGGGAAGTAATTGCAAACAATACTATATTCATGATGCTTACATTATTTGATAAGATTACCTTGTGATTTAACAATATGCACATGAATGGAGTATATTGTCCTAAGATATCCAGCATTGCATTAAAGTTTGTGTTTCACAAACTGCTATTGTCAAGAAGTGCTACAGGTAAATCCATTGCAGAACTCTCAGTGGGTCTGGTAGGTCTCTTTCTCTCTATACATAGAGATAGATATCTCCCCTGAGTTTTAAAATATTTTCATACAATTTTTATACAATATGGATAATATTATTGAATATAATTATATGAAAAGTTTAAGGAAGGGTAAAAGATAATTTAAAGAATTCTATCAACTTTCACTAAGAGTGGAGCATGTATTTAGCCTTTATATGTCTACAATCTAACACAAGTAGGAAAATGTAATTGGTAAACTTTTTTTCACCAATACCAATGTAAAGAGTGAAAATATATTTTATATTAGCATGTTAAAATATGGTGAACACTATTTATTCTGATATAATTCTTTGAAGACAGATTTCAAGAGCATTCTCATTAGATATTTTTCTTTAATTTTGGTACAGAGAGAGAATTGCTGTAAAAACTAACTAAACTACCATGTTCCCTGGGTTTCACTATCTCGGGAATCGGAGAAAAACATGAGATGAGTCATATTGAAGAGGACCCTCAGCCATCTTGAGAGAGTAGACAACTTTCTTCAGATATTGTTCTTGCTTTCCCCATTCTGAGGTGATGATGGAACAAGCTGAGCAATGACCTCACGCATTTTTTTTTTTTTTTTGAGACGGAGTCTCGCTCTGTCGCCCAGGCTGGAGTGCAGTGGCGCAGTCTCGGCTCACTGCAAGCTCCGCCTCCCGGGTTCACGCCATTCTCCTGCCTCAGCCTCTCCGAGTAGCTGGGACTACAGGCGCCCGCCACCACGCCCGGCTAATTTTTTTTTGTATTGACCTCACGCATTTTTATCTCTGCAGTCCAGTCCAGTCCTGCAGGTGTTGACAAATGACTAGAGAATTCAGTCATATAAAATGGCATTCTCAAATAAATCCAAAATATTATATATTCACTCACTTAAAGCATATTTATATTTGTAGTAAGTGTATTTTGAAGGCACAATATTTTAGATACAAAAGACATTATATCTTCTTCCCAGTTAATGAAGTTAAGAAAGATAATACAGATAATATACAAAGCTACATAACATATTATAAGCAATATAATTACATATTTTGTATCTCTATACTTGTGAGGTATATTCTAAAAATAAAAAAAATTAAAATGCATTGTTGTAAAGACATATTTCCCAAACATGCCATAAGCAATATCTTAAGAATGACTAATTAATATGTAATTACTATCTTAAAATATAACTAAATTCGTTAAATAAGGCCTATAATTTTAGATTGAAAGCAATTTCTTCTTAATCAATGGTAATATAAAATAAACTTACATTTAGGCAAAATACAGATATGAATTATTCAAGTGTGTCTTCTAAAGAAAGAATATCTTAACTCAGGGATACACTTTTATATCACATACTTAACTACCACAATGACATTAAAATTTAGAATTACAAGATGTATTTTAAATGTTATTGTCTTTGTGAACAATATTCAAATTACATAGGCCTTATTGAGCTTGCATAGAGAAATATTTAATACTACAAGTAATTTTTAATATCCTCCTTATACTAGTAAAAGGTAGTTCCACTAAGCATTTCTTTAGAATACTTCCATCACAAATACACATACACACAAGTACACACATGCACAAAATATCTGACCATGCAGGAAGAAATAATGAATTTATGCAACATCTTCATCTCTATGCAGACGAAGAATAGTAAGCTCTTGTCCTTGATTTAACATTCACAGAAAATCAACCAACTTAAAGAGTAACATGAAAAAATACTTGTGTCAGCATTTTTTGTGTAATCATGTATTTCAATACAGCAGTGCACAATTTAATGAGAATCCCTTCAAAATAAATCATAGCTCTAGGGTAGTTTTGGAAAGAATAGTTCATCATTGAAACATTCCAAAGAGGGAAAGTCATTTCTGTTAAACCATATATATTAGACCTTCACAAAGGAGTGAAATGCGAACATGGTCAGCTCGTCTGAATGTCCCCTAATGCATTCCCAATTATCTGCATTACAGACATAATATAGTCTGCTTTAAAAATAAGATTAAGACCAGAAACTTACTGCCACAGAAACATAGCACCTTTGGATCCTCTACTCAGTTCAAAGTTATTGCTGTAAACAATCTCCAGTGTTTCCAAGGATATTTGCTTATGTATATGTAGATATTTTTTGCAAGAACATAATTTTATATTTATGAAGCAAGTCAATTCTCTGTAAATAAATATGAATGGAAAACAAATACTGCAAGCATCAAGTATGAGTGGACTTTGTTTTGATCACCTAAATTCTTTCTCATTTTTATTTGTCTTTTGAGGACTACTGCTTTCTTTATAAAGCATAATCCATGCATCACTTGGTACAATTTTATTTCTTTCCTGCATCGAATAAACATTTCATTTTTTTTTCCAGAAGGATGCAGACACACTAACTCCTTTAGTTTAATTTTGACATGTCTTAATATTACCATGATCTATCAGGAATTCCCAGGATTTTACTTAAATCATCTAAAATGTATTTTACACTGTTAATCAATACATATATTAAGTTGCCTCCAATGTATAATAAAATTTGACAAAGCTCTAAATAAAACCATATAATAGATTAAGGCACTGAGAAAACTCTGTTTAAATATTTTGGTTAATATTATTTTTCCCTTGTTTCACACAAAGGTAAGAAAGCCAAACAATGTAGATCACTAGGTTTACAAAGATTTTCTTAATTATTTATCTCACCCCAAATCCTAATCTTCTGACATTGACAGAGGCTCTTATACTCACAGTTCTAATACACTTTGTTACATTGAGGATCCAGATCCTATACTGAAATGTTTATAATTTCTCTCAAATTTTCATGAAAATATTCTGCCAAAAATATTAAAATATCTATGTATATATTATCATAGTGGAAGAGAGCAGGCCCTAGATACATGATATGTAAAATACATACAATGCAAATACAATATTTATATGGCATAGCAGTGTGCACAAGAAACCAGTAAGGCAGAATCTACTAACTCCATGATCTATATTTTAACTGGAATTGTTCAGTGTTCAGCTTAAATATTATCTTTTAATGAGACTGTAAGAAGTGATTTGCATAATCTTCAATCAAAACAGGTTAGATATTCAAAAGAGCCATAAGTATTCTTTTTCAGTACTCATATTAGTGCAACTTCAAAAAGGGCTGTTTATGACAGCCAGGCAAGAAAATAGAAATATAGTTGTTAATCACTGTGTAATTACAAAATGTCTCCCATTATAATCATGGCAATATTTTATTCCAAACTTATATTTGCTCCTATTGCCTTGCAGGTATCTTCATAATTCATTTATTTCACTATTTCTTTTTCACACCTCTAAAAAATAAATAATAAGGTAGCCTAAAAATGCAATTGAAACTTTTGATACCTGAGCTGTGTTTTACTTTGGTAGTTTTCTTAGAAAAAAAAATAAATGAAATGTGTCCTATGATATATTAAGAATTTTTTTTTTTTTTTGAAACAGTCTCAATCTATTGTCCAGGTTGGAGGACAGTGGCACGATCTCAGCTCACTGTAACCTCTGCCTCCAGGATTCAAGTGATTCTTCTGCCTCTGGCTCCCTAAGTAGCTGGGACTACAGGAACACACCATCATACCCAGCTCATTTTTGAATTTTTTTTATTATACTTTGTTTTAGGGTACATGTGCACAACATGCAGGTTAGTTACATATGTATACATGTGCCATGTTGGTGTGCTGCACCCATCAACTCGTCATTTAACATTAGATATATCTCCTAATGCTGTCCCTCCCCACTCCCCCTACCCCACAACAGGCCCCGGTGTGTGATGTTCCCCTTCCTGTGTCCATGTGTTCTCATTGTTCAATTCCTACCTATGAGTGAGAACATGCGGTGTTTGGTTTTTTGTCCTTGCGATAGTTTACTGAGAATGATGGTTTCCAGTTTCATCCATGTCCCTACAAAGGACATGAACTCATCATTTTTTATGGCTGCATAGTATTCCATGGTATATATGGGCCACATTTTCTTAATCTAGTCTATCTCTCATGGACATTTGGGTTGGTTCCAAGTCTTTGCTATTGTGAATAGTGCCACAATAAACATATGTGTGCATGTGTCTTTATAGTAGCATGATTTATAATCCTTTGGGTATATACCCAGTAATGGGTGGCTGGGTCAAATGGAAGTTTGACCTAGAAATATAAATGTCTAGTTCAAGATCCCTGAGGAATCGCCACACTGACTTCCACAATGGTTGAACTAGTTTACAGTCCCACCAACAGTGTAAAAGTGTTCCTATTTCTCCACATCTTCTCTAGCACCTGTTGTTTCATGACTTTTTAATCATCGCCATTCTAACTGGTGTGAGATGGTATCTCATTGTGGTTTTGATTTGCATTTCTCTGATGGCCAGTGATGATGAGCATTTTTTCATGTGTCTTTTGGCTGCATAAATGTCTTCTTTTGAGAAGTGTCTGTTCATATCCTTTGCCCACTTTTTGATGAGGCTTTTTGTTTTTTCTTGTAGATTTGTTTGAGTTCATTATAGATTCTGGATTTCAGCTCTTTGTCAGGTAAGTAGGTTGCGAAAATTTTCTCCCATTCTGTAGGTTGCCTGTTCGCTCTGATGGTAGTTTCCTTTGCAGTGCAGAAGCTCTTTAGTTTAATTAGATCCCATTTGTCAATTTTGGCTTTTGTTGCCATTGCTTTTGGTGTTTTAGACATGAAGTCCTTGCCCATGCCTATGTCCTGAATGGTATTGCCTAGGTTTTCTCCTAGAGTTTTTATGGTTTTAGGTCTAACATTTAAGTCTTTAATCCATCTTGACTTAATTTTTGTATAAGGTGTAAGGAAGGGATCCAGTTTCATCTTTCTACATATGGCTAGCCAGTTTTCCCAGCACCATTTATTAAATAGGGACTCCTTTCTCCATTTCTTGTTTTTGTCAGGTTTGTCAAAGATAAAATGGTTGTAGATGTGTGCTATTATTTCTGAGGGCTCTGTTCTGTTCCATTGGTCTATATCTCTGTTTTGATACCAGTATTTGGTTACTGGTATCTCTGTTTTGGTTACTGTAGCCTTGTAGTATAGTTCAAAGTCAGGTAGCATGATGCCTCCAGCTTTGTTCTTTTGGCTTAAGATTGACTTGGCAATGGGGCCTCTTTTTTGGTTCCATATGAACTTTAAAGTAGTTTTTTCCAATTCTGTGAAGAAAGTCATTGGTAGTTTGATGGGGATGGCATTGAATCTATAAATTACCTTGGGCAGTATGGCCATTTTCACGATATTGATTCTTCCAACCCATGAGCATGGAATGTTCTTCCATTTGTTTGTGTCCTCTTTTATTTCATTGAGCAGTGATTTGTAGTTCTCCTTGAAGAGGTCCTTCACGTCCCTTGTAAGTTGGATTCCTAGGTATTTTATTTTCTTTGAAGCAATCGTGAATGGGAGTTCACTCATGATTTGGCTCTCTGTTTGTCTGTTATTGGTGTATAAGAATGCTTGTGATTTTTCCACATTGATTTTGTATCCTGAGACTTTGCTGAAGTTGTCTATCAGCTTAAGGAGATTTTGGGCTGAGACGATGGGGTTTTCTAGATATACAATCATGTCATCTGCAAACAGGGACAATGGAGTTTCACCATGTTGGCCAGGCTGGTCTCAAACTCCTGACTTTGTGAGCCACCCTCCCTTGGCCTCCCAAAGTCCTGGGATTACAGGTGTGAGTCACTGCACCCAGTGAGAATTCTTAAGTATGTATGAGAGCTAGATGGGAATACTTTCAAGCCATAAATCAAAATCTCTTATGTAAATTTTTAGCATTACTTAATACCTCTTCAATATTATTAAGTTTTCCATGAGACTTTGTTTTATTTAGTTAACTTATAAATGAATGGGTAAGAATAATCATTTAAAATATTTGTTAAAAGTAATAAATATATCAGAGGTGCTTTGACAGAATCAAAATTAGGAAATGTGTGATCACACTTTTTTATTTCAATCATCTTACTATTCTCTTAAATGCTGTAATATTCAAAGATTATTTGAAATTTTGTTCAAAGTATTTTAATTTTGCTGTTTACTAATATTTTTGCTGGTTTCATTTCCATACAGGTCTAATCCAGGATTAGCAAAATATTTACACTAATACTCACATTGAAAACCAAAATAGAAAAGTACACAATCAAATCAATTTGTTTAAAACTGCTCAAGTATGAACAAAGTAACATTTTATGGTTTGGAGAGACAAATAAAGTTTATACACCCTGTATTTGGAAATAATATGAACATAAACTTAACATAGAGTGGTTCTCAGGTGTTCCCTGAAGATCAGTTTCAGGACTCTCCCCACCCCCAGGCACTCACCCCAAAAAGGTACCAAAATCTGAGGATGCTCAAGTCCCTCATATAAAATGGCATATAACCTATGCACATCCTCCTGTATACATTAAATCATCTCTAGATTACTTTAAGTCATCTCTAGATAGTACTCAATACAAGGTAAATGCTATGTAAATAGTTGATATACTGTATCTCTATTTGTATTGATTTTTATTGCTACTTCTTTATTTTTTATTTTTCCAAATATTTTGATATATGGTTGGTTGGATCAAAGGATGCGTGACCTGTGGATATGGAAGACTGACTCTATTTTTATGGAAAGTGCAGGTTACACTTCTTAAACTTTGAAGATTGATGAGACAGAATATGAGCCAAGCTCCATTCCTTGATAACTGTGGGTGCTACAGCAAATTACTTAAGTTCTGTGTAAATTTTCTCTAGTGTGAAATGGGAATAGTAATGCTTCCAAACTTAAGGGGACAATATGGGAATTTAGTGAATTTTTTAAATCAGAGTACCCTGTACACAAAGCACCCTTAATCAATATATTATCTAACATGATTTAATTATTAGTGGTAATATGTTAAATTATTAAACTGTAAGTATAAATGCAACCACTTGCATTTTTTATGGCATAGAATTAGCTGTGACTTGTAACTCTCCCACTTACTTGCTATCTGATCTTAGAAAATTAGCCAAATCTGAGGGAGCCTTGTTTCTCCGTTGTAAAACAGTGCTATGATAATATCTGTTTTACAATACAAGATTATTGGGCATGAAATATTGTTTGTGAACTGAACATTGGTGTGAAATATAATTTGCATACCACATGTCAACTAATGAATCGTAGTTATCATTAGCATTTGTTTTAGTAAAGAAGAATGCTCACTGTCCAAATTTTTCATGCCCACACAGTTCATAAATACTTTCTTGCTTAATTAAAACATTTAGATCACTGGATGGGAGGGTAACTAGGAGGGAAAGAGAAGGAAAAAACATCACTCTAGTAATTTTACAATGGTTATTGTTGGCTCCTGTAAATAGATAATAATTTTCCTCATTTTTTCCCACCTTTCACTTTTCACATCCTTAAGTCTATTCTTTTTTTCTAATTTGCTTTCTTTATTTGTTAGTCTCTCTCCTCCTCCTATGTTTTTAAATAATTATTTTCAGGTACAGAGATTTTATCACTTTACAAGACCTTATCATTCTGGAGACATGCAAAGCACCCTGCTTGTTTCATTTGGCCTTAGTTTTATTCCCTTCCTCATTCAGTATGAAGTAAATTTAACCTACAGCGGTATCTTAGTCTGTGTGGGCTGCCACAACAAAACACCATAGATTTGGTAGCTTTTAAACAACAGAAATTTATTTCTTACAGTTCTGAAGTCTGAGAAACCCAGGATCAAGGCATGGCAAATTTCATGCTTTTTAAATTAATGGCATCTTCTTGCTAAGTCCTCACAGGGTGGAGGGGATGAACAGGATCCCTTGGCACTTCCTTATAAGAGCAGTAACCCTATTCATGAGGTCCCTGTCCTTATAATTTAATCAGTACCAGATATCAGAAGGCCTTTCATAATAGTATGGTATGGGTGACTATGTTTTAATATCTGAATTTGAAATGGATGCAAACATTCAAATCATAGTATTTTTGTTTCAAATTTTGTTATGTTGTAAATTGAAGTAAGAATAATACATTTAAAATGTATTTACCTCAATTATTCCTAAATTGTTATTAAAAGCAGATGCTAAAAGGAGTGCCATAAAGCAATTTGCAAAAATACTATGAAATTGTTTATCTTGCTACCTGATTTAACAAAATTCCCAGACACTAATCTATATAAATAAATAAATCCACACATACACATACTTGCAGCATCTAACAGATGTAAATGCATTATACAAAGCAATAATAGTTTTAAAATTCTGCTAGACCAAAACACATATATAGAGCAATCTAATAAAAAGAGCACTCAGAAGAGACATATATTTGTTTATATTGAATACTTATGAATAATAATATTGTTAGGTAAACAAAAGTTTTGTTGAATAGTGTTGGAGAAATTGGCACAATATATTGAGAAAAAGCAGGACTTTTTCACATCACTTAATATTGTTTTGTTCCTGTGACAATTTTTAAAAATTAAAAATACATATATGTAACCTAAATATTTTGTTTGTGTTAAGTGCTTTTATATTAAGTTTAAAGCTTTAAAAATAATGTAATTTCTGAGGTTTTGTGAGCATTTCATTTTAAATTGAAACTACTATATCAATTTTTAAAATGTACTCATTAGGATATAAGTAATATTAGGACTTAATATCCACTTTTCTACAATTAAAAAAATACTGTAGCCAGGCACAGTGGCTCATGCCTATAATCCCAGCACTGTGGGAGGCTGAGGCAGGTGGATCACCTGAGGTCAGGGGTTCGAGAGCAGCCTGACCAATATGGTGAAACCCTGTCTCTATTAATTACAAAAATTAGCCGGGCATGGTGGTAAGTGTCTGTAGTCCCAGCTACTTGGGAGGCTGAGGCAGGAGAATTGCTTGAACCCGGGAGGCAGATGCTGCAATGGGCCAAGATCGCGCCACTGCACTCCAGCCTGGGCGACACTTTTCCTAGAGTGAAAGACAGTTAAATGAACAACTTTCATGTTTCGTGCTAAAAATCAAACAGCGATTTGTTATTAAAATATTTTAATGACCTATCAGCTCCCAACTTGACTTGACCATTCCTCAGTTTTCTTAAAAGAAAATAATTGGGAACTCTTTTACATACAAAATGATTTAAAAGTTACTCATTTAAATGATTCATTTCCTCAACTTCAGGGACATAGATTCAATTAGAATTGTTTACTTTTTTTTAACTAAACTACGTATATATGACTGTATATATTATATGACTGAATATATAATAGGTTTTCATTGTTCACGATAGTCACATTCTCTAAAGACATGAAACACTCAATTAGCAAATAAATATAAAGCCCTTTTTCCCAGGGACAGACAACACTGGATTTCTGAGTACCGCTGGCCAGGACATGTTCATCAACTGATCAGTACGAAGCTTTGTTTTCTGTGTGTTTCATTTAAAACTACCTTCTTCGATATACATTTGTTACAAATAATTAATTTCATTGTCTTTGCATGAATTAAGACCAGGGGTTTTTGAGGCTGTTTTGCATAATGCAGGTTTCTTTGCCAATGTTCTTATAAAACATTCCGGTCTTGTCAACATTAAAAACCTGCTTTTCTACATAATCCTTTTTCTGTATAACACCTAGCAGTTATTTCAGACATTCTTTATCAGCTTCCTGAACTGCAGAACCTACCTCACCTGCAAGCATAAAATTGCTCAAACCCCATCACCTTTTAAAACATGCATGCAAGCCAACACCAGCCGGGAAGTGTTTAACATTTTTAACGTTTTCCTGACCCTAGATAATGAAACCATACATTTCTTTGCTTTCCAGCCTCACAACAACGCTGTCTACTACATTTAAAAGCAGTCAGTCATCTGACGAATCCGCAAATTTAGCTATTGTTCTATCTTTTCCATAGCTTCATTACACGCTATAGATGCCACATTAGCACTTTCTGGACTGGCCTCACATACAGATCAGCAAATTTCCTTTTCCTTTTTCTGGTTGTAACATATTATTGATTCATTAACATTGAACTTATGGCCAGCAGCAGTACAATTCATGCATGAATGGAAACTAATCTAACACATGTATTTTCTCTCTGAAGCACGTCATAGCCTTCTTGCACTTAGGAACACTACACAGTGCTTCGGCACTATACTTGGGGGTCATTATAAACGGAACCCACCAAAAAAAATGAGAAAAATATGAAAAAAAAAAGTGACATTAAGTAGACTGTGAAAAGGATGCTTGTTTGCGGTATGAGAGTCGAAACAAAAGGGCACAGCTTTGCTTTGACTCAGCACAGAACATGCTCCTGGAGTGACTCAAATATTTTGCTGCTGAGCCCATGCCCACACATGACCTTCAAAGTGCTGAGAATTTTGATTTTTGGGGTTACGAACAAATTATAAATTTTTGCTAGCAGGTAAATTCACAAATACAGAATCCACAAATAATAAGGCTCAACTATTTTTGTGAGCGTGTGTGTGTGCATATTTATTTATATGAATATAGTGTTTGGATATTTTGTTAAATAAATGAGACAGCAGGACAAAGCATTTTATAGTATTTTTGCAAATTGATTTATGGCACTCACCTTTAGGATCTATGTTTTAAATAACAGTCTAAGCTATAGCATAAGTGACTACTTAACATTTTGATAAGTTGGTTAATTACTTTTCAGAGTGGTTGTACCATTTCCCACCCCTACCAGCCGTGTTTGAAAGTTCAAGTTACCACACATCCGCAATAGCATTTGCTATTATCAGATTTTCTAGTGGAAGCCATTCTAGTCGGTATAAAATAACATCTCATTGTAGTTTCAATAGTTTTCATATTTGTCTCCCTGGATTACCTTGGCACTTTGTCAAAAAAAAAAAAAATGACTGTGTATACATGTAGCAGCATTTCAAGACTGTTTTCCATTACTGTATTTGAGTATTCACATGTGAATACCTCGCTGTTTTGATTACTTTGGGTTTGCTATGCAGCAATTCACTGAGGAGAGGGAAATCTGAGTATCTCTGAAGGTGCTTTTGTGTCCCTCTATCTGGCAGTTTAGCAATAAAGTTGTTCAACTAGACTGAGCCAGTGACAGGGAGACAGAAAGGATTTGGCTGATAGCAGCATTCCTGGCACACAAAACTGGATTCAGGTCTTAGATATGCATAGATATGCATTCTCCTTAGCGCCATTCCTGGGTCTGGTGATCCTTTGATATACTTGCCTTACTTGGATATAGTAGGTGTGCTCTAGCCCATTTTAGGTTAGCATATATATACATATATGTAAAGTAGTGTGGGAAGGACCTTATCCTCCCACAGAAGTGTGCTGAGTCAGCTGTCAGTACACTCACTGCGAAAGCCCTGAGCTGTGGTGTAGAGAGAGCACGATGCTCAGTCTATGTTGTGGAATGGGAGCAGAGGGTGCTGCACGCACTCCACTATTTCACTATGTGTGAGTTTCCTTGAGTACCTCTCTGTTGTATCCACAGTATGTCATACTAAATGATGGTGACTTTCATCCCCTTGCACAACAGTGTTGAAGTCAGATAGCATAAGGCCAACATCCAACATCCTTTTTAAAAAGGCGTTTCTAGGTACTTAGCATTTCCACATATATTTTATATTCTGCTTTCTGTTCTTTATGAATTCCTGCTACATATTCCATTGGAATTGCATTGAATCTCTTGGTCAATTGAGGGATAATGAACATTTGAATATTACTGTCTTCCTGTTTTTGAAGATGGAATACTATTCCACTTATGTATATGTTATTGGTTACCACTTTAACTAGTTTGTAAGATTATAGTTTTGTTAAATTTCTTCTAAGTATTTTGTGTTTGATAATATCCTAAATTATTTTGAGTTTAATATAATTTTCTATGTTTTGTTTCTATTGGAAAGATACAACTGATTTTTAAAAATTGGCCATGTATCCTGCTATCTTGATAAATTCACATATTACTACTGACACTTCTTTCAGAGATTTCTACAGAAGTTTTATGCAGACAATACTGTCATCTGTGAATAAATATTTATCTTACAAACTTTATGTCATGCATTTCTTTTCCCTGCCTTATTGCAATTCCTAAAATGCTCAGAAAGAAAATGAAGTGATGACTGCAGGTATCCATACCTTATTCTCTACTGGGGAGTGTTATGGGCTGAAATACATTGCTCCCATAGTCATATATTGATATGTTTTTATGGTATTAGTATTTGTTCTTATATCAATTATTTCTTTTCCATGATCACCTTAGCTTCACTTTGCTCTTCCATTTCTAGTTTCCTGTGAAAAAATCTTAGCCAATCTCATCTTGGAGGCTGGAAAGAAAAAAAAAAGGAATCTTAGCCTGTTAATTTTAGGCCATTTTTCTACCATAGGCGTTGACATTATAAATGTCCCTTCAAGCTATAGCTTAGCAGCATCCCAAAAATTTTGATAGCTTATATTTTTCTTTTCATATATCTCTTATAGGTCAAAATTAAACTTTTAGAAATTCAATGTACCTTCTAAATTTAGTTATATTTTATTCTGTGATCTAGGGGTTATTTAGGTGAATGTTATTAAATACCCAAATATTTGGGAATTTTTCTGAAAATCTAATTTATCTTCACTTCTAATTTAATTCTGTTTTCATAAGAGGACATATGCTAAAAACTTCCATCTTTTAGAATTTATTAAGATACTTATATTTGTATAACTCATTTTTATACAAGATATATTTACAAAAGAAAATATAAAAGATTGTCATAGTGAATGTTCTATGTACACTTGAAAGAATATATATTCTGCACTTGTTTAAATTACTTGAATTTATAAATATCAGTTGCTTCAGAGTTGTACACATATTGTATATTCTATTTTGCCTAATTCTATCATTTATAGAAATTACATTAAACAATATGTCTGTAATGCTGTAATGTTCCATTTCTCCCTTATGAAATATCTGCTTTTGCTTGACATATTTAGAGGTTTTTTTTATTAGGATTTCACAAATTTCAGATTGCTATGTCTTGCTGATCAACTGCTTATTTCATCATTATGAAGAAACCCTGTTTTCTCTAGCAATACTTCTTGTCTTGAAGTGTAACTTATCTGATATTAATATAGTCCTATCAGCTTTTTATAGTTTTGGGTATTATTCATAAGTTAATATGAAATTTTGAGCACAAGCATTCATGTGGATACATGTTCTTATCTCTCTTGGGTAAATACTTAGGGTTAGGCTGCTAGATGATATGGTTTGGCTGTGTCCTCCCCCAAATTTCGTCTTGAATTGTAGTTCCCATAATCCACATACGTTGTGGGAGCAACCCAGTGGAAGGTAATTGAATTGTGGGGGCAGGTTTTATCATGCTGTTCTCCTGAGAGTGAATAAGTCTCATGAGATACAATAGTTTTACAAATAGCAGTTCCTCTGCACACACTCTCTTGGTTGCCACCATGTAAGACATGATTTCGCTCCTCCTTCACTTTCCATCATGATTATGAGGCCATTAAACCTCTTTTTCTTCATAATTACCCAGTCTTGAGTATTTCTTCATAGCAGTATGAAAATGGACTAATAGAATAAATTAGTACCAGGGGTGGGTACTGCTGTAAAGATACCCAAAAGATGTGGAAGCAGCTTTGGAACTGGGTAACAGGCAGAGGTTGAAACAGTTTGGAAGGCTCAGAAGAAGATAGGAAAATGTGGGAAAGTTTGGAACTTCCTAGAGACCTGGACAGCTCAGAAGACAAGAAGAAGTGGGAAAATTTGGAACTTCTGAAAGACTTGTCGAATAGCTCTGACCAAAATGCTGATAGTAATATGGACAAGAAGGTCCAGGCTGAGGTGGTCTCAGATGGAGATGAGGAACTTGTTGCGAACTGGAGTAAAAGTCATTCTTGCTATGTGAAGAGACTGGTGGCATTTCGCCCCTGCCCTAGAAATCTGTGGCACTTTGAACTTGAGAGAGATGATTTAGTGTATCTGGCAGAGGAAATTTCTAAGCAGCAAAGTGTTTAAGAGGAAGCAGAGAATAAAAGCATAAAAAAATGTGCAGCCTGATGATGCAATAGAAAAGAAAAAGCCATTTTCTGGAGAGAAATTCAAGCTGGCTGCAGAAATTTGCATAAGTAACAAGGAGCAGAATATTAATCACCAAGACAATGGGGAAAATATCCCCAGGGTATGTCAGAGACCTTCATGACAGACTCTCCCATCACAGGCCTGGGGGTCTAGGAGGAAAAAATGGTTTCCTGGGGTGGGTCCAGGGCCCTCCTGCTGTGTGCAGACTTGGGAGTTGGTGCTCTGTGTCCCAGCCACTCTAGCTGTGTCTAAAATGGGCCAATGTACATCTCAGGCCATGGCTTCAGAGGGTGCAAGCCCCAAGCCTTGGCAATTTCCACATGGTGTTGAGTGTGTAGAGGTACAGAAGTCAATAATTGAGGTTTGGGAATCTCCATCTGTATTTCAGAGGTTGTATGGAAATGCCTGGATGTCCAGGCAAAAGTCTGCTGCATGGGTGGAGCCCTCCTGGAGAACCCCTTCTACAGTACAGAAGGGAAATGTGGGGTGGGCGCTCCCAGAGTCCCTAATAGGGCACTGCCTGTTGGAGCTATGAGAGGAAGGCCACCATCCTCCAGACCCCAGGATGGTAGATCCACCAGGAGCTTGCACCATGCAACTGGAAAAAACCACAGACACTCAACACCAGCCTGTGAAAACAACCAGGAAGGGAGCTGTATGCTGCAAAGCCACAGAGGCAGAGCTGCCCAAGGCCATGGGAGCCCACCTCTTGCATCAGCGTGACCTGGATGTGAGGCATGGAGTCCAAAGGAGAACATTTTGAAACTTTAAGGCTCATAGGTGGAAGGGACTTGCTTGTCTCAGAACAGACTTTGGACGTGGACTTTTGGGTTAATGCTGGAATGAGTTAAGACTTTGGGAGCCTGTTGGAAAAACATTATTGTGTTTTGAAATGTGAGGACATGAGATTTGGGAGGGGCCACAGCCAGAATAATATAGTTTGGCTGTGTCCCCACCCAAATCTCATCTTGAATTGTAGTTCCCATAATTCCCACGTGTTGTGGGAGGGACAGAAAGGGAGGTAATTGAATCATGGGGGTGGGTTTTTCCCATGGCTGTTCTCCTGATAGTGAATAGGTCTCATGAGATCTGATGGTTTTATAAAGGGCAGCTCCCCTGCACATGCTGTCTTGCCTGCCACCATGTAAGACATGCCTTTGCTCCTCCTTTGCCCTCTGGCATGATTGTGAGGCCTCCCCAGACAGGTGAAACTGTGAGTCGATTACACCTCTTTTTATTTATAAATTACCTAGTCTTGGGTATTTCTTCATAGCAGTATGAAAATGGATTAATACCGTAGGTTTTGTGGTGTATTTAACATCATAAGGTATTGCAAAACCATTATTCAATGTTACAGTACAACTTTGCATTTATACACTCATTTTATGTGATTTCCACTTGCTACTAGCCAGCATTTAATATTTTTTGCTATTGTTTTTTGTGTGTTTGTATGTTTGTTTTTAGTTTTAGGGCTCCAGGTAGGTATGCAGTAGCAACTTATTGTAGTTTTAATCTGCATTCTTTAATGACTAATTATGTTGAGTAACTTTCCATGTGGTTTTTTTTCTTTTCTTATATTTTCTTTAGTGGAGTGTCTGTTTAATTTTTTTTCATTTCCAAGGAGTTATTTTTATTATTGCTGAATTATTGGAGTTTTAAGTATATAATATCTATTTCTCTATATTCATATATTGTATATCTCTATGGAATATAGATATTATATATCTCCTTAATACATTTCTTTGTTCAGGCAAAATTTTGCAGACATTTACTACTAGTCTACAGCTTTACTTTCCAACTTGTTATTTATGTATTTTGAATAGGAAAAAGAATTGATGAAGTCTAATGTATGTATTTTTTCTTTTACAGTTTATGATTTTTGTATTCTACTCAAGAAATTATTTACCTAACCCAAGATAATAAGAATTTTTCATATTTTTCTTCTATTTTATTTATAGATTCGGCTCTTACATTTAGACCAATGACCCATTTCAATATAATTTTTGTCATTTTTAGGTACTATTAGGTGAGCATATTATATATATTATATTGTAATATAGTAACACCTTTTTCTAAAAATCAGTGACTATATGTGTGCGTTTATTCCATTACTTTCTATTATTATGTTTCATTAATTTATATTCTAGTGCCTTTTAACTCTCTCTATATGTGTAATTATTTTAGTAGCATCTTTAGATTTTATATTACACATCTTCAAATATTCAACATTTAAACTTACTATTATTCCATTTTCCACATCACTTGTGATGATTCCAGGTTCCTACTTCCTATTTTGTTCTTTCCATTTTACATTTTACACTTTATACCCACTGTACTTTGTTCTATTTTTTCATTTCTTTCTTCTACATACTGTATAAATCTCACCTTTCAGTGCTGTTATATCTCTCTTACCATTTGCCATTAAAGAAATCAATGCATAAAAAATTGTGTATTTGCCCACATTTGCAATTTCTGACACTCTTCTTATTTTTTACCTGGTACCATTATCTTTCAGCTTAAAGTACATTCTTTAGCCTTCCTCCCAATACAGGTCTGTGGCCACAAAACTTCACTATTTTTTTAACTGTATAAGTATTTCCTTCTAAATTTAAGAACATTTTTCCTGGATTCTGTTCTGAAAACTTTTCTTTCAGCATTGTAGAGACATCATCGCATTATCTGTGGCTTCAGTTGTGTCTGATTAAATGTTAGTTATCACTCATTTCTGTATTTTGTTTGTAATAATCCTTTTGTTCTCTGGCTATTTTCAAAATTTGTCATGTGTTTCAGCAGTTTTACTATGATGTGATTTTCTTGATATTTATTCTGCCTACAATCTGCTGGTATGGGTCTGTAAGCAGGTGTTTTCATCAAACTGGAAAAATAACAAATGTTCATTTTTAATTCAAATACTTGTTCCATTCCAATCTCACTGTTCTCTTTTTTCTGAGGCTCCAACTATAAGCCATGTTAGAACCTAACTGGTAATCTGTTCTTCAATCTTATAAAGAATGTGTTGAGACTAGGTCATTTTTACTGATATACCTTGAAGTTCACTTTTCATTTATTCAATTCTCTCCAATCTGCTGTTAACAACATGCAGTGAATTTCTCATTTTGATTTTTGGACTTTGCCATTCTAAATTCTGTGTCCAGTTATTTTTTAATCGGTTCCATTTATTCCTTGCATTTTCAAAACCATTAATTTATTAAGGCCACATTTTCCTTTAATCCTTCAAAATACTTAAAATAGATGTTTGAGAGTTCTTGTCTCTAAACCCATTGTATGAGCCATCTTGCAACTGGTTTCTATAGTCTTCTTTTTATCTTGACCACATAAGATATTTTTGCTTGGTATAGCATTGTAGGTTGGCATGTTGCTTTTTTCAACAATTTCGAGATATCTCTCCACTCTCTTTAGGCTTACAGAGTTTCTGAAAAACAAAACAAAATAAAACGAAGCTATTTACATTGTTATCTTGTTTCCTCTGTACGAAATGTTCATTTTCCCTTAGATGCCTTCAAGGTTTTGTCTTAACATTTTTCAGCACACTGTCTTTGATTTTTTTTCTTTATAAAATATTTCTTTTATTTTGTATTTACCTTGTTAGAGTTATCTAAACTTCCCTTATCAGCGGTTTGTAGTTTTTTATTTACTTTAGAAATTTTTGTGCCATTATTTCTTCAAAGAATTTATTTGCCTTTTCTTCTCCCTCTCTTCTCTCTATAAATACATGCACTTTTAAATTCTATGCCACAGCTCTTGAGTGCACTATTTATATTTTTACAATTTTCTTGTTGCATTTTATTTTGAATTGTTTTTTTCTACTTTTAAGTCCAATGGAGTCTTTCTTCAGCTGTGATTAGTTTATTGGAGAGATTGCTGAAGGAAATTTTTATCTCTGATATAATATAGCTAATTCCAAATTCCAGACATTAAGTTTAGAAGAGCAGGTGAAACAGGTATACATTATTTATGCCTAGAAATGGGTATGACCCTTTCTTTGTTAGGCCATTATCGTGTAGGGTTAGGTTAATATTGTTGGTTGTGAGACAGGCTTGTGTTTTTTAGGCTTGTGTTTTGTAATTACCATTTTCTCAGTTCCCACAGACTTCACATTCATTTCTCTTTGCGCTGTCATTGTGTGTCCTAGAATTCTGGAGAACTTCTCTTGGCATTTCCGCTCCATTATTTCCCTCATCTTTCACCTTGTTCCTGGATTTCTAATAACAGGATATTCTCTCTCTCTTTCTCTTTGCTCTTGTCTCTCTTCCAGTGGTGGATGCTGTTGCTATGCTCTCGATACTATTTATGCTAATGCTATGCTTATGTCTGGGGTGGCAAGTTCTTGTCTCTCCTCAACCAGCCTCAGTCTTTGCATGGGCTGCATGCCTGGACCTCAGGAGTTAGGGCTTTTCAGTGTTCCTGCCTCGGCTCCACCCATGGCAGCTGAATTTTGTCTTGTATCTGTTGTGGGTCTTTTTTTGTTGGTATTGTTTTGTTTTGTTTGTTTTTTTGAGATAGAGTCTCACTCCGTTGCCCAAGGTGGAGTGCAGTGGTGTGAACTTGGCACTGGAACCTCCACCTCCTGGGTTCAAGCAATTCTCCTGCCTCAGCCTCCCAAGTAGATGAGACTACAGGCGTGTACCACCATGCCCGGCTAATGTTTTCGTGTGTTTTTAGTAGAGACAGGGTTTTACCATGTAGGCCAGGCTGTTCTTAAACTCCTGACATCAAATGATCCACCCTGCTCAGCCTGCCAAAGTGCTGGAATTACAGGCATGAGCCACTGCGCCTGGCTTGTTGTGGGTCTTCTATAAGAGAAAGTTATTCCCCTGTGCTCAGTGGTAGCGGAACACCGATTTGTATTCATGCAGACTTCAGAGCCTGATTTTTCTGCCTCACCCCCAAGGGCAGGATTTTGCATGTATGCTTCCCCAGAGCAGTGGATTTTTGCTTTGCCCTCAGGAGCATGGAGCAGGTTCTTCCCAACCCTTCCCTAGAGGCAGATGAGTTTGCTTCTATCCATATCACTTGGGGCCTATGTATGACAGAATCTGTCACTGCTTCATCAGGAGAGACAGAGAAAAAACAGCCTGTATTTCTTTACTGCTCTCTAGCAGCATAGTATAATTCTTAAAAATATTTAGAATTGCTGCTTTGTAGCACTTGTCTGTCACCCCAGCATTCAAGCCATTTTGCAACCAGTTTCTGTTTTCATTTTTTTTCTTGACTACATATTTTTGCTTAGTGTAAAGTTTTCTTTCCTAAGAACACGAAGGAGACTCTATTGAGTCTTCTCCTCTGCCCATTAAGATTGCCATTAAAAATCTATTTCTGCAGTGTTGAGATTTCTCAAAGAACTAAGAGTAGATCTACCATTCCATCCAGCCATCCCACTACTGGGTAGGTACCCGAAGGAGAAGAAGTCATTATATCAAAAAGATACCTACTTGCTTATGCTTATCATAGCACAATTCACAATTGCAAAGATTTAAAGTCAACCTAAGTGCTCATCAACTGATGCATGAATAAGAAAATGTACTATATATATATATATATATATATATATATATATATATAATGAAATACTACTCTGCCATAAAAAAAGAATGAAATCATGTCTTTTGAACCAACACAAGTTGGAACTGGAGGCCATTATCCTAAGTAAGGTAACTCAGGAATGGAAAGCCAAATACTGCACGTTCTCACTTACAAGTGGGAGTTAAGCTATGCACATGTAAGGGCATACAGGGTACTCTAACGGGCATTGGAAGAGATTTAGAAGGGAGGAGGGAAGTGAGGGATGAAAACTACCTATTAAGGATAATGAATACTATTTGGGTGACGGGTAAACTCAAAGCCTGCACTGCACTACTATGCAATTCATCCCTGTAACCAAAAAACAATTGTACCCCTAAAACTATTAATTTTTTAATTTAAATCTATTTCTATTAAAAATCTAGTAGAGGTAAGTGAAGAATAATTTGTGATTAAATACACATTTCTCTTGTGTCTGGGGCTCCAAATCATTGTAAACTGGTATTCAGCCCTACTGTTTCCCTTTAGAATATTGTTTGTTTTTTGTATGTTTGTTTTTATTGCTTTGGTTTGGCTTTTTGCAGATTTCTGGCTGTGTCCTGCCAAAAGTATAACAGTTCATACATCTTGTGTTCTTGGAAAGAGCTTAACACTACTTGGAGTTGAGTTCCCTTAACAGACTTTAACTTCAACTCATTGAATGGATTAAAATAATCATATTTTGTATATTATCTCATTGTTTCTCATTTTTAGTTTGAGAATGATGTTTGTTTGCAGGTTTTTATACTCAGAGTGAAAGGAGCACACTTGTCCTGTGTATTTAATGGAATTTTATTTTAAATAAAATAAGGCATTGCTTTACACAGCCAATATTTCTTTAGATTTTCTCTACATATGTTTTTTATTAATATTTTCTTGTTTTTTTAACTTGATCAATACCACTGAATATTCCTGTAATTGTGAGTTCTCTGAATTATCAATATTTGACTTGACTGCAATGAATTATCTATATTTGACTTGACTGCAAATGCCTTGGACCTTTTCTCTTTCTATGTTTTGTTTTCCAGAAGTTCTATTATGGATGTGCTTAAGCATTGATTCTCTTCAGGGCAGTTCTCAAATCTAAGGATTTTGGAATTTCTTGAGTTTGCGATGTTAATTAGCTATTGTCACTTCTTCCCTTCTTCTCTTCTCCCATTTGTGACTTACTAATTTGCACATTAGTTTCTATCAATAGGTTCCCATAGAATTTGTAAGTGCTCTTTTTTGTCTTCCATTCATTTTGTTCATCAACCTGGATATTTTCTATGAATTTGTCTTCCACTTCACTAATCCTCTCTTTTTTTCTCGTTCCTCTTAAAATCCTAGTCCTATGGTTAGCTCTTCAGGAAGCCAAATCAAACAATTGGAGGTTTAATAAGCCTCTCCTTCCTTGAATTTCCTTGATGCCAAACTTCAAATTTTGTCTATCTCCAAGTGGCTGACATAAATCTATGCACAGCTTTTGGTCTTTTCAGCTGCTATTTCCAGAATAGTCAGACAGTTCCAGATGAAAAGATACCTAATCGATGGGTAACAAATATTTTTCTAAGAACAATCATATATTTTTTCCAATATTTAAGAAAAAGAAAAGAAGGAAATAATTTTAAGAAGTCCAATTATTTCCATTCTTATTTATATTTCCACTGATAGTTATCAGCTCATATATTATCATTAATTAAACTCTACAGATGGATTATGAGTAAAGGAAGCTTATATCTCACTTATATAGAGTAATACGAATTTCTTTCCAGGAAAGTGGTATTGTTATTCTTACTATTATTATTTTTTAATTTTAGAAAGTCAGTCATGTATTGAGTGTATATTGCAGATTGTTATATTCTTTGCCATGCAATACTATGTTAATACACATTTTGTGATTGTAATAATGTGCCCTAAGAGAATTCTGAAGATTTGCATTTGTATATCTGTGCTTTTTGGAACATTTCCACCATTGCCAGTGGTCTCTTTCCATCGCTTTAATAAAGTAATAGCATCTTTATGGCATCATTTTCCATGAAGATCTCCTTGCCCATATTTTTGGACAAAATATGTTTGATCCTCTGCAATTCACTTATTGTTTTTGAGTAGAATAGCCTTCCTATAAAATGTGTCTGGCACTTGCCTCGTGGAGGTGTTTTTAATTTTCCACTTACAAGTTTTTTATTTTATGTGTAACTTGGTTTGGAAAACAACAAATAACTTAATTTATGATGATAAGGTTTTAGGATAAGCAAATATGCCATGTCTTCAAAATATTCTCCATGGTCCTCCAAAGCAGACTATTGTCCTAACATGCCTCTGTGTAAAGTCAGTTTTGATGTTGATGAACTTCCATTATGTCATTAGCGTCATAATCTAAGACTTTCTATGAACTTGCATTATGTCATTATCATCATGATCTAAGACTTGCTATGAACTTGTATTATGTCATTTGCATCATAATCTAAGACTTTCTGTAATAATCAATCTTTTTTTGAGATTGATTAAAAATTATTGAGGACATTATGACTTTTTCATAAGTGAATTTGAAGCAAACAACTGAATACTGATTTGGCTACACCAATAAAGTAATTTAGAATTATTGTTTTGAATGTTAAATATTTTAATATTTCATGTAAGATACATACAAATTATATAGTTATGCCAGCATGTATTGTAGCATATGAAAGACACAGGTGAAGTTAAATCAGATAATTTTAATATAAGGGACTAGGAAATAACTGGCCTTAAAGGTCATGTGTATGTCTTATCTGTATTTAAAGAATACATAACATTAACATAGCAAATATGAAAAGAAAGTCTAACTACTTAGAATTACATAAAATTCTGAAAAATATTATTATCAGATTTGTTTTAAGAAGTAAGACATTGTGTCTAAAGAATATTTAATGTTGAATAGGGATATATAACTATTTCATGGGATGAAATTAAAAATTTCAGTTTGAGTAAAACTGTTGATCATCACCCTTCTAAGTGTGAATACACAAACACAAGTACATTTTTTCAGATAACTATATATCATTCACGGAATTAAGAACTTACACTTTTTATATTTTTTGTGTTCCTTAGGAATATTACAGATAATTGTTCACAGCTGTGCTAATGTTGCAAAAACTTTAGGAGTGTGTCTTCTGGAAAACTAAACTTTTGGCCTAACATTGTTAAAAAAATTACTGGTTTTTTGCAGACCTGGTACTCTAAGAACTGTATTGTCCCAGGGCTTTCTGCAGTGTCATTTATATTTGAGATTATTGGTTTTCTTAAAATATAAGAGGTATAGGAATTATTTAACTTTGGTCTCATCTGTGTTCTTCATGAACATATTTCATGAAAATAAACATGCAATTGCTGCCTAGTTCATTAATAAATAGAACCCAGTGGGCCACAAATATGCCACTTATATACTTTTAATACATTGAATGTTCACATTGTTGTAAAATATATTTAGTGCTTTATGATCAAAGTAACATTAATATTCAAATATAAAGCCAATTAATACTTACAGATAAAGTAAAACATGATAAAAATTTCATAAATAGAAAAACACTTGTGTATACATACAGTATCTGTTTAAGAAAGTATAAGTATACAGTTTAAGAAAATAAAATTTAATTCTTTAATTATACTAAAAAATCTAAGGTTATACTTGATGTTATTTCAAACATCAACTTTCCTTTCTCTAGGTTATTTTTTATTTTTGTGTTCTTATTTCTTCATCTACATAAGAAATAATCTCTTGAACATATAAAGTCTGATACAGAGAAATCCTCCACTAATTTCAACCTTCAAATGTAATTGCAAAATAATACAATATTCCTCCTATTCCTTAAAAGGGATGTTTACTATTTTACATTTGGTCTTATTTGACTACATTTGCCCTGTATTCATCAGTAAAACTAAATTGGAAAGTCACTTGCTTAGTACTCCTAAAAATTAGTATTAGCTAGATAAATTAATGCTGAGTGCAGAAGCATTTACTAAAAACACTCAAAGATCACGATAATGCATAAAAAAAGTTTGGTCAGAGTGGGACATATTGAATCTGACAAATGCAAATGGGCTGTCCTGAGTACAGAAAATAAGGAACTGCGTTATGTAAAATGTAAAACTAATATTTAAAATTAGTGAAAAGAGGACCTGCTTTCTACTGTCAGTATTTATTGGCGATTTTAAACATCAGTGATAAAATACTCCTTCCTAAAAAACAAATTAGTGAATCTATATTCTAAATAATCATGGCAGTTACTGGTGTAGATTCAAATATATGTAACTATATACATATATGCAAATTATGTAATATTTTAATTTTTAAATAAAAGCCTTTCTATTTAATAAATATTGATTGTATTCTTTAAACAATGTTACTGTACAGCGAGCCTCTCACACATGGACATGTGCTCATATTGAGCCTTGGCTTGTAATAGATCAGAAACTTGCAAGTTTACTTTGGACAAAGTTTCTGTTTCCAACCCCAATGTTATTATGCATTCCTGACTAGTAAAGTACATTTAAAGTAAATAATGAGAGCGTAATTCTTGTGTAAGCAAAATCCAAAACTTATTTCAATTCTGTCATGTCTTTGAATACCAGGATAAACAATAAGTCTGGCTTAACAAAGGTGCTGGTCATACCAAATGTAATAACAGAGCTGTTTTGAATTGGCTTCTTTGTCCAAATATAGTACAAAAAAATCAAAGTAAAATAATATTAATGAACCCGTAGTCTATTGAATAACATAAAAATCTGTGTGTTTATCAGGTAATAAATGAACAAATAAATAGAGGAGGAAAGGAGATTTCTTTCTTAAAGTAGAATTCCAACCAATAAATACTATATAGAAGGAATAATAAAGTTGGAAAATCACCATGTGCAACATTCAAAGACTTGACTCAGAAAAGAATCAACGAAGATTGTTAAAGCTAGTGGGTCAAATATTGAAAGGAAACAGGGTTTTTATATAATAATCTCTAATTATTTCTTCTTGATTACTTATTATGCAAAATTAGTTATTCTATGGTTGAAAGACTGGGTGGACGATTTTTAGTCAAATTATTAGTGTTGACATCACCAAAAGGACACACTGAGAGAACGTGCCTTTTTATGTGATGCACTGATGTTTTGCTCACCGCTGTGATATCCCTATTAGCCAAATTATGTAGCTTTATCATTCAGAACAATTTATCAGTACGATCTATGGGTTTAATACACGCTGAAGGCTAATACTTCTGAGAGGGTAATAGAGCAGGTAAATGCTGTTGTTTTGTTTTGCTATCTTACTGCATACATGCTTAACATACACAGCAGGCAAAAGTCAAGGGAAG
This sequence comes from Symphalangus syndactylus, assembly GCF_028878055.3. Taxonomy (NCBI): domain Eukaryota; kingdom Metazoa; phylum Chordata; class Mammalia; order Primates; family Hylobatidae; genus Symphalangus; species Symphalangus syndactylus. The sequence continues at coordinate 151,396,627 of NC_072426.2, read as the reverse complement.
TTCAGAGAATGGAAGCATGCCTCCATATCTGTGTTCATAAATTTATTATTGTGACAAATATTTTGCTTTTCTTCCATTTGTAATAATTATCTTTAAAGATATTAAGTACTTAAAAAATCACTTGGATTAAATTCATTTCTTTTTTAATCTTTTTTTTGTTTGTTTTGAAATGGAGTCTCGCTGTGTCACCCAGGCTGGAGTGCAGTTGCAGGATCTCGGCTCACTGCAAGCTCTGCCTCCCGGGTTCACACCACTCTGCTGCCTCAGCCTCCCGAGTAGCTGGGACTACAGGCGCCCGCCACCACACCCGGCTAATTTTTTGTATTTTTAGTAGAGACGGGGTTTCACCATGTTAGCCACCATCCACCCACCTCGGCCTCCCAAAGTGCTGGGATTACAGGCGTGAGCCACTGTGCCTGGCCTTTTAATTCTTTATAATTAATTTATTATGCGGTTATCTTTATAACCTTACTTAAGTGATTGATTCACTTATTTTTCTCTCTAGTAAAATAATAAAAGTATTTTAGGGCTGCAAATGTTCCTTTACTTTCAGCATTGGCCACGTCAGAAATACTATGTATGGTTTAATTATTTTACTTGGGCTTTTGAAAAGTCAGTAATTGCAGCTTGGTAAGCTGTTAGGAAAGCAAACTACCTAGGAGAGTGTTTTGTTTGGCATTTAATTTCTAATTGTTTAATTTATTTAAATGGCCTTTTCTTAATGGTTTCAAATTTTATTGTTTTGTGAAATTTCATATATGGTAAAATTGATCATCTTTTTTTGATGTTTCATAGCTAGAAGACAAACCGTCATTGAATTGTATGAAAGTTTTGTAGAGATGTATATACATGCACTCACACACAAACACACGTGTTACTGCATATATATACATATAAACATGTTAATGTGTGTTTGTGTATGTGTGTATACATATATACCCATACATGCATATTCTAATGACTTTATAAAGTATTATTCAGATATTCTCGATTCTTGTTTATTATTTGAATTTCTAAACAAATGAGTGAGAATGCGATCTTAAAGTTCTCCTAATACTATTACATTTTGCTTTTTTATTTTTTTAATACCGATATTCTTCATACATTTTATATAAACATAGTGGATGCATTAACTGTCACAGCAGTTATTACTAACTTTTTTCTCTCTCCATGAATGTATCAAAATCTTCTTTATCAAGAGTAGACATATTGTTTGCTTGGGTTTTTTTATGCTATGTGCTAATACTGTGTTTCTCCCTTCCTTGGTGGGTGAGATCTGACTTACCATCAGATTAAAAGGCTATTAATCTTCCTTGGACAACCAAGGTGATTTTCTGCTGCCTCTTGCTGGAACAGGAAGAGAAAAAAATAGGAGGGAAGTAAAGCACCAATCTCCAACTAGAATAGCTGTCTAGAAATGCCAAGTTACTACATACATTTTCATTTCCCATGTAGAAGCAAATTCTGATATTACAAACCAAGAATTAGAGAAATCAAGAAGGCTCAGCACCCTAATAATGGAGTTCTGTAATCTGTGGGCTTTTTGGATAAAACAGTGATGTACAAGGAGTATGCACACAGCATTTCTAATTTTATAATAATATCCATATGACATATTTTTTAAAGTACAACGTAGATCATTGAGAATGAACAACTTTTTTTTTTTTTTTTTTTTTTTGGAGACAGACAGAGTCTCTCTCTGTCACCCAGGCTGGAGTGCAGTGGCATGATCTCAGCTTACTGCAGCCTCTGCCTCCCAGGTTCAAGCGATTCTCCTGCCTCAGCCTCCCAAGTAGTTGGGACTACAGGGGCACGCCACCATGCTGGCTAATTTTTGTATTTTTAGTAGAGACGGGGTTTCTACCAAACCATGTTGGCCAGGATGGTCTTGAGCTGCTGACCTCGTTATCCACCTGCCTCAGCCTCCCAAAATGCTAGGATTGCAAGCGTGAGCCACTGCAAACAGCCGAACATCTTTACTATTTTGACAGACACTGAAATACTAAGCTTTCAAAGAAACTATAAATACATACATTTCAAATAGCGTCATATAGTAGCCAATTCATTTTGATACCTGAAATGATATCAAAATGTAATTAAAACAATAGTATGTCCAAAACACATTTTTTCTTTTAAATTCATTGGGTTAAATGGAGAAACCTGGTTTATTACATTTCTTCCACAGATACAGAAAAAAATTTCTACATACTAAGTTCACAAATAGGATGTTTCTAAATTTTCCATTGTATTACATGTTCAATAATTGACTATTTTATTAATAGAGAATGAAGTTTACAATAATCTATTATTTTGCCTTCAGTATAGTTGGGTTCTATTAATCATAAACCTATATATTGTTTATGGAAAGATATCCCTGATACTGTTTTTTGCAAAATTATGACAGCGAGATAAATCTGATGTGGGAAATTATGATGGTGAAAGAAATCTGACATAACTGGCTCTGTCTTGCTTCTTGCCTCCAACCTGCCCTTGTTCATGCCTGGGCATAGGACAAGCTAGCTTTGGAAGGAATTTAGTTCATAGTTTAACTTTGAAAGAAAGACAGTAACAGCCTATTCTTGCAAAAAACTCCCTCCTTGCTTGGTGATCAGACTGCATGTTTAAAACTAATAAATTATCCACAAGAATAGAAATTATGGCTCAGGAGTCATGCAGCCAGAGGCCACACAGTTCCTAAGCTCCCTAATTGCGCCTATAGATAACATCACTACTGTAAACCTGAGATTAGAGTTTGAGGTATTTTTCAGACCCTGCATTCTGGTGGACCAGCTGGCACCACTGAGACTGGTAAACAGGCTCATCTGGTCTTGCGGCCCTATTCAGGAACTGACTCAGTGCAAGAAGACAAGTTATTACTTCCTATGATTTCATCCCAACCCAACAAATAAGGATTCTCTAATCCCAACCCCCATCTGCCAAATTATTATTAAAAATCCCTAGCCTCCAAATTTTCAGGGAAGCTAATTTGAGTAAAAACAAACTCCTGTCCTCTCACTTAATTGACTATATATTTATTACATTCTTTCTCTATTGCAAAAACCTACTTTTCTCAGTACATTAGCTTTTCCAGGCAGAGGGTAAGATGAAATCTGGATATTTATATCTCCTCATACAGTGCTTTTTTTCCAGGCTTAATTGAACACTGTAATCTCTGATACAATGATGCTTCAAGAAATTATTTGTCCAAGAAAAAATTTATAAATAATTGTGCTTGAAAAAGCTGTTTTCTTTTTTTTTATAGTTGTAAAAATGTAAAGTTTCTTTTTTTTATTATTATACTTTAGGTTTTAGGGTACATGTGCACAATGTGCAGGTTTGCTACATATGTATCCATGTGCCGTGTTGGTTTGCTGCACCCACTAACTCATCATTTAGCATTAGGTATATCTCCTAATGCTGTCCCTCCCCCCTCCTCCCAACCCACAACAGTCCCCGGAGTGTGATGTTCCCCTTCCTGTGTCCATGAGTTCTCATCATTCAATTCCCACCTATGAGTGAGAACATGCGTTGTTTGGTTTTTTGTACTTGCGATAGTTTACTGAGAATGATGTTTTCCAGTTTCATCCATGTCCCTACAAAGGACATGAGCTCATCATTTTTTATGGCTGCATAGTATTCCATGGTGTATATGTGCCACATTTTCTTAATCCAGTCTATCGTTGTTGGACATTTGGGTTGGTTCCAAGTCTTTGCTATTGTGAATAGTGCCGCAACAAACATACGTGTGCATGTGTCTTTATAGCAGCATGATTTATAGTCCTTTGGGTATATACCCAGTAATGGGATGGCTGGGTCAAATGGTATTTCTAGTTCTAGATCCCTGAGGAATCGCTACACTGACTTCCACAATGGTTGAACTAGTTTACAGTCCCACCAACAGTGTAAAAGTATTCCTATTTCTCCACATCCTCTCCAGGACCTGTTGTTTCCTGACTTTTTAATGATGGTCATTCTAACTGGTGTGAGATGGTATCTCATTGTGGTTTTGATTTGCATTTCTCTGATGGCCAGTGATGATGAGCATTTTTTCATGTGTTTTTTGGCTGCATAAATGTCTTCTTTTGAGAAGTGTCTGTTCATGTCCTTCGCCCACTTTTTGATGGGGTTGTCTGTTTTTTTCTTGTAAATTTGTTTGAGTTCATTGTAGATGCTGGATATTAGCCCTTTGTCAGATGAGTAGGTTGCAAAAATTTTCTCCCATTTTGTAGGTTGCCTGTTCACTCTGATGCTGTGCAGAAGCTCTTTGGTTTAATTAGATCCCATTTGTCTATTTTGGCTTTTGTTGCCATTGCTTTTGGTGTTTTAGACATGAAGTCCTTGCCCATGCCTATGTCCTGAATGGTATTGCTAGGTTTTCTTCTAGGGTTTTTATGGTTTTAGTCCTAACATGTAAGTCCTTAATCCATCTTGAATTAATTTTTGTATAAGGTGTAAGAAAGGGATCCAGTTTCAGCTTTCTTCATATGGCTAGCCAGTTTTCCCAGCACCATTTATTAAATAGGGAATCCTTTCCCTATTGCTTGTTTTTTTCAGGTTTGTCAAAGATCAGATAGTTGTAGATATGCAGCATTATTTCTGAGGGCTCTGTTCTGTTCCATTGATCTATGTCTCTGTTGTGGTACCAGAACCATGCTGTTTTGGTTACTGTAGCCTTGTAGTATAGTTTGAAGTCAGGTAGCATGATGCCTCCAGCTTTGTTCTTTTGGCTTAGGATTGACTTGGCGATGCGGGCTCTTTTTTGGTTCCATATGAACTTTAAAGTAGTTTTTTCCAATTCTGTGAAGAAAGTCATTGGTAGCTTGATGGGGATGGCATTGAATCTATAAATTACCTTGGGCAGTGTGGCCATTTTCACGATATTGATTCTTCCAACCCATGAGCATGGAATGTTCTTCCATTTGTTTGTATCCTCTTTTATTTCATTGAGCAAGGCTGGTTCAACATACGCAAATCAATAAATGTAATCCAGCATATAAACAGAACCAAAGACAAAAACCACATGATTATCTCAATAGATGCAGAAAAGGCCTTTGACAAAATTCAACCACCCTTCATGCTAAAACTCTCAATAAATTAGGTATTGATGGGACGTATCTCAAAATAATAAGAGCTATCTATGACAAACCCACAGCCAATATCATACTGAATGGGCAAAAACTGGTAGCATTCCCTTTGAAAACTGGCACAAGACAGGGATGCCCTCTCTCACCACTCCTATTCACCATAGTGCTGGAAGTTCTGGCCAGGGCAATCAGGCAAGAGAAGGAAATAAAGGTTATTCAATTAGGAAAAGAGGAAGTCAAATTGTCCCTCTTTGCAGATGACATGATTGTATATCTAGAAAACCCCATTGTCTCAGCCCCAAATCTCCTTAAGCTTATTAGCAACTTCAGCATAGTCTCAGGATACAAAATCAATGTACAAAAATCACAAGCATTCTTGTACACCAATCACAGACAAACAGAGAGCCAAATCATGAGTGAACTCCCATTCACAATTGCTTCAAAGAGAATAAAATACCTAGGAATCCAACTTACAAGGGATGTGAAGGACCTCTTCAAGGAGAACTATGAAACAGCTGTTTTCTTATAGAAGTTACACTTATTCGAAAGCCATTTTCTCATGAGATAATTATTTTTCCATTTTCTTTCACATTCATAGGGGGAAACTAAGTCTGTTTTATAATATTCCAAAATCTCTAAGGATAGGTAATAATTTATAAAGTTTTGTGTGAATCAATGAAACAGATTTTGGGTTTTATTTCATTTTAGTGAAACCAACTGGATTTTATATTCACATGATAATTTTCATAGTTTTATCCTTTCTCAATCCTAGTACTGCTCTTTTCACAATAAAATAGCAGTATTTTTAAATAGTAAGAATAATCCATGATTTAAATACATCCTTCTGTTTATACTATAGGAAATGGATTTTTAAAAAGACTGGCCATAAGCAAAAAACAAACAGAAAAAAATCAACACACATACAGAGGTAATTTTGTTATTTATTCTAAAATGGAATCAATCTGTTTGTTTAGCTTAAATACTGATATTAAAGAGATAAAGAGAAGACAAGATGCTACATGCTACATTTAGCGCAATAGTAAACAGAGTAGTAGCAAATGTTCTTTTGATTTTATAAAGATATATTCATCCTTTTTCTTTCCAGGTTTATTATTCACCCTCCTCTGTAATTAACTCCTATATATGTCATATTGATTTCTTTGAAAAAGTTAATACTTGCTTAAATTTTATTGTTAATGTATGATATTTTGGACTAAATTTATTCTATTCATTGGCCTGCTTTTCTTAGAATCCTTTTCTTTTGTAAACTGGCCAAACTTCCAAAATTCTTTTTGCAGCTATATGGTGGATGTCATTGCTCTATGATACTTAACATATCTATCAGTTAAGCATATAACAGTAGAATTAATTGTAATCATTTTAAAGACTCCCTGTCAACTTCACAATAGAGCAAAATTTAAAAGCAGCATTTTATAAAGCAAGATTTATAGAAATACAGACTGTATTTGAACTCTACGTGTCTGCATATGTGTGTATTTTTGTGTATAGATATTGATAAAGCTTACTTAATAAAATCAGAATGATGGTAACTCATTCCTTCATACATTATCATGCAGAAAATAAAAAAAATTCAGAGCTCAGCCTCTGATAATGATATTTGTATATATGTTTTGTGAATGTGCGTGTGGATATGGTCACAAATCTTTATATGTAAAATATTCTGAATAAAATACTTCTTTTCTTAATCTACTAAAATCAACACTTCCAATCACAACTTTATTTTCCAGTGGGTAAGGGCCAATCTTAATTTGCTTCAAAGCTTACATGCTATGAGTCTTCTTTTTCTTCTATTAAAAATGCCATTCTAATCTTTTAAGTTTAAAAGAAATTGTGTGTATTTTGGTGTGCCTGTGTGTGGATGTGTATATGCTTAGTAGCATAATATTCCTGTCATATAGGTATAGAAAAGAACATTTCAATAATTATAATTGTCAGAATAAATGACTCTCTTTTTAGATGAAGGGCTTTTCCTTTCCAAGGTTTTTTTTTTTTTTTTTTTTTTCAATCAACTGAGTTGCAATTAACACAGCAGCAGGACAAATTAGCTGAAGGGTCTTTTCAACCAGAAGCATACACATCTAAGCTGCGTTGCAGCTCTAAACTTCTTCATTTTGTAGGTGGAGGCTGGGTTAATTGCTTTTAATTAGTTTGTCTAATTACCCTAAGTGGGCCCAATATTTGTCTGTGTGTTGCTTGTACCAGGGACCTGAAAACCTCAAGGCAAATTTCTTTCATCACATTATTTCTCTCTGCAATTCCCTGCCCTTTAATCTCCTAATTGGCTACTGGGCACTGCTTCTATAACCCTGTTGGACCAAAGGACATGGAGACACATATTCAGTGATTTCCACTATATTTTTCTCTTCACATGAGAAGAACATCTTTGTTCTTCCAGCATATGGCTCCCTACCAGAAAAGTCATTTCCCATGATGGTATCTGCTTGTTACTTCTTCTCTCTGGGGCCTCTTCCAACCACCCTATTTAACATTGACACCTACCCACCAACCTTCTACCGCTTTTTTAAAAATTTGCATAGCACTTATCGTCCTCTAGTAAGCCTTATTTTCACCTATTAATTATTTATTGTTTACCGTTCATCTTTCCTCTCTATATCTCAATTGAAGTTAAGGATTCTTTTTTAAAACTTTTTATTCACTGTTAAATTCTAAGATCCCCCAAAATTCCCTGTCATACATATAGACTCAATAAAAGTTAAGTGTATTATTGAATGAATCATTCCATATTTTGTTAAAAATCAAAGAGCTGTTATTTTACACCATCAACTTGTAGATGTGTTAAAAGATTATTGACCTCAGGGGAACTATGTGACCAGCCCGGAAGTTACAGTAACAGCTTCCACCTTACAAGCTGAACTTATATAGCTCACATTGATTGCCAACTGTTAGAGAAGAGTTAAAAATGTGTAAAGCTCTATTCTCACTCCTGCAATGCCCTTTCAAATTATAAGAGTTACTTATTTTCTAAAGATATGTTACTTATTTTTGATAAGTTCAAAGGCAGCAAATAACATGACAATTTTTTTAAAAGTAAAAGGATAATATAACAGAATATGAGGAAAGATATTTTTTCTTTTTGAAGAGTGCACCTTATCCTTTATATGTCATGACAGACATTTAAATATATAAACCAATTGCTTCCACTGAAAGAGTAATTTTAGAAGCACTTTATTATGTAATTAAAAGAAGATGATCAAGACAAGCTTTTTGAAATATTGTCTGGGCAGCATTAAGCTTAAATTTTTACCCCAACCAGGAGGAAGAGAAATATGTAACTAGGTCCCAAATTAACTTGCTATAAAAAAAATCTGTGCTAGAATTTATTAGTATCATTGGAATTGTTAAAAAAAATACATGATTTTTTTCTAGCTATATTACATTATTTTAAAAGTGCCACTCATTCTAATTTGGTTATTTTTTTAATACTACATCTTCTTGTTAAGAATTTATTGTGATGATATAAGCAATTAATTCCTTGTATTTCTGTTATTCCTATGGATTAAGTGACAAAATGTTTTTCCTCTCAGTTTTAGCTGAGATTCTTATCCAAAAAGTTGACTCATTAAATGATGTAACAGATAAATATGTTGTGAATTAGTTTCAGATTACAAATCTCTGTAAATCACGAAACTAATATGATTCGTACCTTATTTTTAAGAGACATTTTTACAGCAGTTTTATGTTCACAGCAAAACTGAGCAGAAAATACACAGATTTCCTATAAACTACCTGCTCTAACACATGCACAGACTCCATTATCAACATCCCCCACCAGAGTGGTCCAATTGTTAGAACTGATGGACCTACACTGACACATCATTATCACTCAAAGTCCATAGTTAACAATAGGGTTCACTGTCCATATTATATATTCTACGGGTTCAGAAGAAAAGTATAATGACATGTAACCACCATTGTAATATCGTACAGAGTAGATTAAAACTGCCTTAAAAATCCTTTGTATTCCACCTATTTATCCTTCCCCCCCCACCTCTAACCCCTGACAACCACTGACCTTTTTACTGTCTCCATAGTTTTGCCTTAGAGTGTCAGATAGTTGGAATCACATAGCATGTGCCCTTTCAGGTTGGCTTCTTTCGCTTAGTAATGTGCATTTAAGTTACCGCCATATCTTTTCATGGCTCGATAGCTCATTTCTTTTTATTGTTCAGTTATATTCCATTGTTGGGAGGTACCAGTTTATTTTTCTCATCTTCTGGTGAAGGATATCTTGGTTGCTTTCAAGGTTTGACAATCATGAATAAAGCTGTTGTAAACATCTTTGTGTAGATTTTTGTGTGGATGTAAGTTTTCAACTTATTTGGGTAAATACCAAGATGTGTGATTGCTAGCTCACATGGCAAGAGTAGTTTTGTCTTATAAGAAACTGTCAGATTGAATTCTAAAGTGTCTACCATTTTGCCTTTGTGTCAGCAATGAATGAGAGTTACTGCTGCTTCACCTCCTCACCAGCGTTTGGTGCTGTCAGTGTTCTGGATATTGGCCATTCTAAGAGGTATGTGACTGTATCTCACTGTCATTTAAATTTACATTTCCCTAATGACATATACAGTGGAGCAACTTTTCATATGCTTATCTGTGATTTATGTATTTTCATTTGTGATGTGTCTGTTAAGGTCCTTGGCCCATTTTTAAATCAGGTTTTTAATTTACTTACTGTTGACTTTTAAGAGTTTGTTGCTGATTCAACTGTCAGAGCCCTATATTGGTCTACTCATGGTTTCAATCTCTTCCTGATTCAATCTTGGGACAGTGTGTGCTTCCAGGAATTTATTCATTTCCTCTAGATGTTCTAATTTGTGTGCATAGACTTGTTCATAATAGTCTCTGAGGATCTTATGAAATTCTGTGGGATCAGATGTAATGTCATTTTGTCGTTTCTGTTGTACTTATTTGGATCTTCTCTTTTGTCTTTGTTAAACTAGCTAGCAGTCTATCAACCTTGCAGTCAGGTTGCAACCCAAGCTGGGGTCTGAGGGGAGTCGGTGGATGGATGGCGGGTAGCTGAAAGAACACTCGAGGGACCATAGGCAGGTGGGAAATAGTCTCCTACAGAGTCAGCAATGCAGTTATATTTTTCACAGACAACAGTGGCTCAAAGCCAGGTATGAGCTCACAAAAACAGGTTACATCAAAATGGCTACATAAACATGATTACATAGTGCACGGGGTTGTGTGCCAGGCCCCAAAGCCTCTGTGTCATGCTGCACCGGATGTCTGTCTCAGCTTACTCCTGACTGAAGCCCAGCCATTTTCCTTACACTTGTTTATTTTTTTGAATAACCAACTTTTGGTTTCATTCATCACCAATGTATTCACAATAGCAAAGGCATAGAATTAACCTAGGTGCCCATTAATGGTGGATTTGATAAAGCAAATGTAGTTCATATACACCATGGAATACAACAGAGCCAGAAAAAGAATGAAACAATGTCCTCTGCAGCACAAAAACATGGATAGAGCAGGGGGCCACACTCCTAAGCAAATTAATGTAGGAAGAGAAAATCAAATACTGCATCTTCTCACTTTTAAGTGTGACCTAAACATTGAGCACACATGGACACAAATAAGAAAATGGTAGACATTGTGGATTACTAGAGGGTTGGAGATAGGGGCGTAGGTTGAAAAACTACCTATTGGGTACTTGTTTATTACTTGGGTGCAATTTACCCATGTAACAAATCTGCACATGTACCCCTGTATCTAAAATAAAAGTTGAAATTTAAAAAAGGCAAGTCTACCAAAATTATATCCTAAAACAGTCTGAGTTGTAACCAAAAGTAAAATAGTTTAAATACAAGTTACCAGTTCTTCACTGTTATTTTTACAAATTATTAAAGCATGATCCTTAAAAAATATAGATAGTAACAGACTGTTTAAAGTCAGAGGATCGCACCCACTCACAAGCACTCAGTCCATCTTCTAGTGATGGTTATAATTAGCTTTCATAAAGCAAAATATCATGTTATATAATATAAATGTGTGTGATTATTATTTTTAATTAAAAATTTTAAAAATAGAATTTATTGTATATTTTGGATAACAATCTTTATTTGATATGTCTTATAAATATTGTCTTTTCATCTGTGGCTTGCCTTCTAATTCTCTGGACAGTGTCGTTCACAGAGCAGAAATTTTTAACTTTAATGAAGTCCAGCTTACCAATTCTTTGTTTCATGGATTACGCCTGTGGTGTACAATCCTAAAGTCTAAGATCATGTAGATATTTTTCTGTTATATTCTTAGGAGTTTTTAAAAGTTTTGTGTTTAACTTTAGATATGTGATTTATTTTAAATTAAATTTTATGAAGGCTCTATGTCTAAATTCATTTATTTTTGCGTGTGGATGTTCGGTTGTTCTAGAACTATTTGTTGGAAAAATTATCTTTGCCCCATTGTATTGTCTTTGCTCCCTTGTCATAGATCTGTTGACAATGCTTACATGGTCCCATTTCTGGGCTCTTTATTCTCCTGCATTCATGTATTTGTCTATTCTTTTGTCAATACTGCACTGTCATGATTATTGTAGCCTTATAATATGTCTGTAAGTCAGTAATGGCAGTCCTCCAATTGTGTCCTTCTCCTTGACTGTTGTGTTGGCTATTCTGGATCTTATTTCTCTCCATATAAACTTTCCAAGAAGTGTGTCCATATCCACAAAATAACTTGGAATTTGATTAGGATTTCATTGAATCTATAGCTCAAGCTGAGAATAACTGACACATTGACAATATTGGTCTTCCTGTCCAATATTGGTCTCCATTTATTTAGTCCTTTGATTTATTTCATCAGAGTTTTATAGTTTTTCTAATATAGGTCATATCTATCTATCTATCTATAGACAGGTGATAGATGATAGATAGATAGATAGTGAGATAGATAGATAGATAGATAGATAGTGAGATAGATAGATAGATAGATAGATAGATAGATAGATAGATAGATAGAGTTATACCTAAGTAGTTATTTTTTATTGCTAATCTGTTTTTAATTTCAAATTTCATTTGTTTATGTACCTTATTTTTAACCTTATATTTTTGTAATGCTTTTGAATGAAGGAGCTGAAGAAGAAATTGCATAAATATGCCTAACCCTATTTCGTATAGAGAGCGCCTTAAAACAGTTAGTGAGAAAAGAAAGAGAAAATGATTTTCAACTTCATAGCTGCTGACAGATGTCAACTAATCCACAGACAAAGACTAGACTAGAGTCATCCAAGCCTGGGGTTTATAGCCACCAACATAAGGCAAACCCATCTCCTACCCACTGTGCATGTGGCAACACCAAAACTGAGAAGAGAGAGGTGGTACATCCCTTTCTCTGGTAGATCTTATACAACACATGGATCTCCTTTGAAACAAAAACTGTGAAAGTATATTCACTGTCTCCAACCCTGTTCTCCTGTTTTTTCTTAAACCAATTTAAATCAGGCACTCTCCTCTTTTCTTGTTTCATTTGTACTACTCTCATTTCTTCTGATCCCTGATTCCCGATCTTCCTCCACTGTTATTATATCAATCCTCGAGTCTGTTATTTTCTATGTCTTTACTCATAACCTCATTAATAGCTTCCTGCTTTGTGGTTTTAAATCACTTGTATAGCTAATTATTAAACTCTGACATCTAATTGTATATCTGGCTTCACTTAACTATCTAGTAGACACCTCAAACTGAACAAATCCAGGGCTGAATTCTGGATCCCCCTCCCCATGTTTATTTCATTATAAGACTTTTTTTGTCTGAGGGACTCTCTATTTCTAGTTGCTCAGGCCATAACAGGGATTTCCTTTTTTATTTATTTCCTTCATTTCCCACAAGCACTGTAGAAAGAAATTCTTTATGAAGGATCTACTTTGAGAAATATCCAAAATTTAGCCAATTCTTTATTGTTACAATCCTGCTCTGAGCCAAGACAACCTCTCATCAGAAGTACTGCATGTAGCCATTCTGTTCACCACAGATCTGTTGGATCGGGTCTTTTAATACTATAGTTATTACATTTATATAATCACACCATTGTTATCCTCAAAAGCCTCCAGTGCTTCCTGCTGCTGTTGGACTACAATTTAAAGACCTTACAATGACCTCATTACAGTTCCGAAGTTATTCTTTCCAATTGCACCCCTTCTCTCACTCTTCTCCGGCCACACTATCCTTTTTTGTTCTTTCTAGACTACGCTAGGTGTACACTCACATACATGACAGCCTTTGCTCTAGCTGTGTGCTCTGCATGAAATGCTCTTTCCTCTAGATATGAAAAGGGGTCTCTTTTCCACCTTCTTCAAGTCTTTATTCAAGTGTCACTTTCTCAATGTCTTTCCCAAACCTTCACATATAAAATTTAAACTCTCAGTCTCTACCCTTCAGTACTGTTCTTAACATGTACTTAACATGTACCTAACATGTTCTTCACATGTAGTTAAGTACAATGTGCATGGTTTATTTTATTCCTTCTCCAACTATAATGTGAAATTCAAGAAGGCAGAAATGTTTGCTTCTTTTTTTTTTAATCAATTCCAGGTGCCAAAGACATACCGAATATTCAGTAAGTATATGTTGAATTAATCAGTTAATCAATCAATATCTACTCATTTATATTCTTATAATATATGTATAAAACATTTATAAAAAGTAATTATATGGCCTACCGTAGGAAAAATCTCAATAAATTTTACCATAGGGAAAATCTCAATAAATTTTCAAAGCTAAGAACTATCATATTCTCTGCTCATAACGAAAAAATAAGAGCTATCCCTTTAAAGTAGGAGAAAAAAATAAACTCCACAAATCAGGGCATTTTAAAAGTGTCTCCAAAACAACTGTTTGGGAAGAATGAAAAAAAAATAATGATAGTAAAAACCAATCCTTAAGTTCAGCACCCAGGGATTTTTAGTAAGCATTAAATTTAACAGTTAAAAAGAGAAATGGACAGAGTTTAATAAATATAACTGCAGAAATAAGTTATATTACTGAGGAAAATCAGCTTTAACAAACAAAATAAGGAGTCAGATTATTGAAAAATATAATTAAAAGAGAATGAGCTGATATAAGCAATAAAATCATAAGAAGGTAAAGATACAAATTTATAAATTGTTTATGAAAATAGAACAGAGAGAAAGCTGTAAATATCTAAAAGAATATTTTAATCAAATTCAAAAACCTCTATGGAATTGATTTTTATAAAAATTCAAGGGCTGTCACCGATTCTCAAAGACATACATAAAATCTCAATAAACCAATTATTATAAAATAATTACAAAAGTTGTCAAAGTCTAAGTACCTAATAAAGATAATTCCCAGAAAATTTCACAGTTTAATTATCTAATCTAAAAAGAACAAATTATTCTAATAGTATTTAAATTTTTCTAGAGAATAAAGAAAGAAAAATTTCAAACTCTTCTATAAAGCTAGAATTATACTAATCTATATTTTGGGATGGAGCATATTTAAAAGAAAACGATTAGATAAATTTGCTATAAGACATGGTATTGCTGATCATGAATAAATATGATTTTGAAAGATTTCTGCAACTTCCATGAAACATTTTTTCAAGGCCAAAACACCACTAACCTGTCAAAGTACAAATAACTGGAGGAAAAAAATGCAACATAATGCAAAAGAACACTAATATAACATTTGCAGAGTAGATATATAATAGAATCCTATTTATTTGTAACATTAGGTAATTACATTGAAATTCCATAGGCAAAGATGTAGTTAAGACATCTATGACAGTATGAATAACAGCGCTATTTAAAGCAGCTAATAACTGGCAATAACCAAATTGTCTATCAAAAATAGTATAGATAAATACTTGTGGTATATTCTTAAAATGTAATACTATACAAAGATGTAAATGAATTACTGCTAGTTCTAATAGCATGAACACATTTCTCAAATTTAAGATTAAATATGATTATATCTATATGAAGTCAAAAATTAAGCAATAAAAATTATGTGTTAGAAGCAGAATAGGGCTAATCATGGAATAAAGGATGGTAGTAGTGACTGGACATTTGCCTAAAGGATTTTTCTGGATTAACGATAATTTTTAGTTTTTGATAATCATTTCATGATAATTTATTAATATAAATTATTGATTTAACTAATTTAATTTACTGATATAAATTACATGCAAATTTATTGATATAAATTATCATGAAATAAACATATTTGTGCAACCAAACAGATCAAAAACTAAAAAATAATAATCTAGAAACTCATAAATACTTTTTCTAAACATAAGTAAATTTTGTATGAAGAAAGCGTTCTGAACATGCACATGGCGTAACTAGTAATTACACTTTCAAAGATATGTAAGAAAGTGACTGAAGTCCACCACCTTCGTTCCTTTCCCACTTACTGCATCTAGTATCCCAGTTTCTTGTAACGTTTATTATTTTACTTCCCACTTCATGTTCTTTCCTCTCTTTGTATCCTGCTCAAATTCCTTAAGGGCATGAGCTGTAGACACAGATTGCCAGCGTTGGAGATTTAAGTCTATCCTTTAAAAGTGCTTACACATTAGTCAGATTTCCTAACCCTTCTATGCCTCAGTGTCCTAACTGATAAAAATGGGAAAATTATAATATATGCTTCACAGGGCTGTTATGATATTGAAATGTGTGAATGATTGTAAAGAACTTAGAATAGTGCCTGGTACATTGTAAGGCTATACAAGTTACTGATAAATAAAAATCTATTTTGTAATCACACCCAAACAAATACCCTAAAAATTTTCCCCACTTTTATCTCATCACGTGCATTTTCTAAAATAACAACTCTCAATAAATTTAATTATTCATTTTCTCAAGGTCCATACCAGTGCAGCTGAGGGTAGGTAGCATGCACACACACACACACACACATGCACACGCACAACAGAGCACATAAACTCACAAACAAGCACATTTGTGGAGTAATGTTACTTTGGACATATGATTACTACATTTACTGGGCTATTAGATTTTTAGACAACCATACTTAACTTCTCCATTCATTCTACTTGTCTCTGAAATGTCTGTCTCCTTATATTATCTTCTTTCTTCAAAATCCTTGACTATCTCATTTCCTACACTCACACTCCACTGCCTACTTTTTCCCCCTGTGAGAAAACAAAATAAGCTCTATAAGAAATTCTGCAAATCTGCACCTTCCACTCATGTGAACCTGTACAACCTATCTCCTCTTAGATAGCTGAACTCTCCTTGGTCCTAGCTAAGGACAATATTTTCATTTTTGCATTAAACTATACCTTCTTTTGGATAGTCAGAGACAAATTAATTTGGCAATTCTTGTATCTCATGTGTCAATATTTTTTCCTCTATTACATACCATTCTATTCAGCATAGAAGTACACAGTTATTTCTTTTCCATATTAGATATGACACAAAGCAAAACAACTCCCCTCCCTTCTCCATGTCTTCGTTCTAGCTCGTTGAAAATATGCTTTTCTCTATTCTTTCTTGAATTCATCCAATCAGATTTTTCACCCCTCAACTCTTCCAAGATCCCCAATATCTTCCATCTTAATAATTAGAGTTAATTCCAAGTCCTGATCTTATTTAGGCTACTAAGAACATTGTGCATTCCATCCTTCTTGAAACACTCCCTTTATTTGCTTATGTTACAACAGCATCACTTGATTTTCATATTCATTGGCTGTTTGTCCAAAGTTGTTTTTTTCTTCTTTTATTTTTCTCGAATAAAGCAAGCATTTAAATGATGAACAGATCCAGGCAAAGCCCAGTCATCTTACTGTTTTTCTTTTATGTATGTATACAAAATCCTTAGCTGATCTTAACTATTCTCACAGCTTTAAATCCTAATATGGTGATAAATCCCAAGTTTATTTATCCTGTATAGTTTTCTCCTCTGAGATAGAATCCATATGTCATACTCCGTACTCAAAGTGTCCTCTTTGATGTATAGTAGACACATCACATTCAACACATCCAAAAGTAATCTCTCGAAATATCTCCACAAACTAGCTTTACCACAGTCTTTCCCATTTCAGTAAACTCAAAACTTTTCTGTTACTCTGATCAAAATATCTTGGAGTTATCCTTAACTATTTTACTTATTTAATTTTTTGTGAGATAGGGTCTTGCTTTGTTGCCCAGGCTGGAGTGCAGGGGTGCAATCATATCTCACTGCAGCCTGAAACTCCTGGGTTCAGGTAATCCTCCCTCATCAGCCTCTTTAGTAGCTGGGAATATGGAAATCCTTAATTATTTTTTTCTCACATTTGTCAGGTGGTTCACGCCTGTAATCCCAGCACTTTGGGAGGCTGAGGCGGGAGGATCACGAGGTCAGGAGATCGAGACCATCCTGGCTAACAGGGTGAAACCTCGTCTCTACTAAAAATACAAAAAATTAGCCGGGCGTGCTGCAGGCACCTGTAGTCCCAGCTACTCGGGAAGCTGAGGGAGGAGAATGGCGTGAACCTGGGAGGCGGGGCTTGCGGCGAGCCGAGATGGCACCACTGCACTCCAGCCTGGGCGACAGAGCGAGACTCTGTCTCAAAAAAAAAAAAAAAAGAAAAGAAAAGAAAGAAAGAAAGAAATTTTATTGGTTCAACATTGAAAAGCATCCAGAAATAAACAGGCTTTCTATATCTCCAACCCATTCCCCTGGGTGAACATCCTTGACATCTGTTTACCACCACGGTCAGGACGGCGTCCTAACTGTACTTCCAGCTTCGGATCTCACTCCACTTCACTCTATTTTTCACATGGCAGAAAGAGTAATTCTATTAAAATATAAGACATATTATTTCACTTCCCTCCTAAAATACCTGCACTAACCACTGATTTTTCTCAGATTGAATGGCAAATTCCTTACAATAGCTTACCAAATTCTATAAGAGCTGTCCATCTCTGTGACTGCATCTTCTATGTATTCTCCCTTTTGATCACTCCTCTCCAGTTCCATTGCTCTCTTCATTATTGCTCAAACATAGTAGGCACAATTCTATCTCAGGGATTTTTTGTTTGTTTGTTTTTTGTTTTTATTTTTATTTATTTATTTATTTAGACAGAGTCTCGCTCTGTCGCTCAGGCTGGAGTGCAGTGGTGCAATCTTGGCTCACTGTAAGCTCTGCCCCCTGGGTTCACGCCATCCTCCTGCCTCAGCCTCCTCAGTAGCTGGGACTACAGGCGCCCGCCACCACACCCGGCTAATTTTTTGTATTTTTAGTAGAGACGGGGTTTCACCGTGTTAGCCAGGATGGTCTTGATCTCCTGACCTCGTGATCCACCCACCTTGGCCTCCCAAAGTGCTGGGATTACAGGCGTGAGCCACGGCACCCGGCCAGGGTCTTTGTTCTTAATGACCTCTCTACCTGAAATGCACTCCTGCATGCACACGTCTACTCAGATTATCACAGATGACCCCTCAAATCTTTTTAAATATACTCCCCTGGTCAATTGCAACAGTCTGTCTCTTGAAACTTCAATTATTATTTCCTTTAGTTTTTGTCTTATAAATTCATATATTTTACTCATTTATGTTTGTGTTGTTCTATTTGCCAACTAGAATGTGAACTGAATGAGTGATATAATGGTAGCAACTAGGAAAATACCTGCCATCTAGAGAGCACTAGTATCAGCCTGTGTCATGGGTAACAAGAAATGGAATGCACACCTAAATTATTATTCCTTGAAGGGTCAAATAGAGGGAATAAAAGAGTGATACAGAGAAAGCCATTTCAGTGGAGTTGTGGCTTAAGTACTAGGCCATAAGGGAAATTCTGCAATGAGAGAGTCAGGAGAGAATACATCATTTGACCGCACTCTCTTTCCCTCTCTGATTACATAACCAACCTTACAATCTCCCATTTCCAACCAGAAGGTGAATGACTAGGGAGCTCTTTGATGCAATAGAGGGAGATCTAGAGAAGCACATTGAAAATATCTAGCACAGCATTCAATAAATAATGTTGATGAGTGCTTCAGTGAATGTCTGGGTAAATGCCTTGTGATACACAATTAACCCTATTTCCCTAGATGTGGAATTTCTAAGCACAAGGATATTTATATATTAATTCATATGAATGTCACAGCATGGCATTCTAAAAATAACGAAAAAAACGACCACTATTCTACCAACAGTTTTCCCATTTAACCAACCATATTTTTGACATTGTGTTAGTTTCCTACTCCTGTTGTAACTAATTAAAACAAAAGGTGATTCTGCAGAACAGTTCTCAAACGATGATCACTGGGAATTGGAATATAAACACACCAGTTTCCTCATCTCTCAAGCAAACTACTCTTAGATATGATCTAAATCATTTCCTACAAGTCCTCATGGGGTCTGAGAGCCTATTGTTCACAATGGCGATATGCTTATTAATGTAAACTGTATACATTTCCTGTTCTTCCATGTTTCACTTGCCCTCTTCCTATAGGTGCCTTTTCAGATTGCTCCCAAATTGCACTCAAATATTCTGTCTCAAAACCCACTTTTGTGGGACTCCAATATAGGACATACCTGTAATAGTGAAAAGAATAACTCTCATTTGAAAGTGCATACTGTGTGGAGCCTTGAACCCTTGACCAGAATGATGGGTTAATAGGTTTATTAACCTATTAAGGTTTTCCCTAATAGGGAAACTATTATTAATTACATTAATTAACAATAAATTATATTATTATTACTAATATAACAATAAATATTATTTAATTAATAGTTAATATTAATAATAAATAATAAATATTAACCAAATATTAAGGTTTCCCTAATAATTTTACTTCCGTTACTCTGACATGACTCTGTGTGTGTGTGTGTGTGTGTGTGTGTGTGAGTGAAAAGTAGGGATGGAGAAAGGGATTTTTAAAAATTACTTACACAATGTTTTATATGTTTATATTTATATGTATGGTAATGTAGACTAATAAATGAAGAAATTTTCTCCTGCTAGTTCAGTGCTACAGAATGAGAATAACGCTGAGAATACAAGGCACTGCACTGTCATCTTGGTTCTACTATGGTGTTCCTCTTAGACTAAGCAAGTTCTATTAATTCAGAGTTTTTCAAACAATAAAAGTGCATACACTACTCCGGAAGTAAACTCAATCCTCCCAGTCCCACCTTTTCAGATTATTTAAAACTTAAAGGAAAATATTATGTATGAATCACATCAAAGTAATTAAAAACTTCGCAAAGAAACACGATCTTGTAGACTCTGAACCTACTTTTAAGATGATTAAATCTCAATAATTTGGATACAGTTTTCCCTGGTAATCAGTCAACATTTTGGTAAATTCTGGACTCATTCTAAAAAATTATTCTATTATATCGTATGCCATAATGGCTGCTATAAATACATAGAAATATAACATAACAAAATATTCATTTGCTGTATAATTTATAATATGTCATATAGTTTACATAGAGGTAGTATTATTGCATATAGTCACAAATTTACACCAACAGCTTAATTTCTTAACACAATTGTCATTAATTGAAAAATCATTACTTAGATGTGATTCAAAAGATACCTGGTTCATTATGCCAATATACCATCTTTTCTCTCTTAAATTCTTTCTTCTTCAGTCATTTGAGTGTATGTGATTAACTATAAAAGTTACTTTTAAATATATTAGGATTTAAAATTGCTTTATTGAATAACTAAATATATTGGTTTCACAAGAGAAATACAATGTTTAACTAATGCAAATGTACATGTAGTATGTGAAAATTCTCTAGTCTATCGTCTAATTCAGTTCAAGAATTTTGGACAATTTAAGTTGAAATCTATCATTAATTAAATAGAAGTTTTATCTCTGAAATGATAGAACATTGAGAAAGTGTCTTTAATCAACCGACCAGAAGCAGGTTTACTTCTTTTTTTTCCCCAAACTATTGTTCATCAGATCAAAGAGACTTGATATATCTTTGATTAAAGACAGAATAGTTCTTGCAGATTAGCTTACCTTTTGAAGATTTTTAAGCTCGTAAGTTAATAATTAAAGAAGTGTGGATGACAAGTATCAATTCTTCATAAAAAGATTCGTAAAATATGAACAGCATTAAAAATACATAGGTACAGGAATATGATGTTTAGCTTTCTTAAATTAAACTTGGCTTATATTTGTGTGTGATACAATAATAAAATAAATTAACTTGGCTCTAAATGTATTATTTTCAGGAGATAAACAAAAAATAATTTTCTTCATGTAATGCTTCCCTAATCTTTGATAGATATTTTCTTCGCTTTAATAGTTTCTATATCCTAGTCTTTGGAAAACTGATTGAAAGGACCGAAGATGTTGAACTTATGATTATATGTATCTAGAGAGATGTATGTGTTCAACTGCTAAGTATAAACATGTATCTATATAGATGCATTTAAACAGTCCATCCTTTCCATATTGCTTCTTAAGTGAGCTGTGAATAAAGCATTAATTAAAAACCTGTTTATTTCTAATAAAATGCAATTTATGACTATGATTCAGGTAGCAACTAATTTAGATATACTATACCCATGATTTAATCTAGATAACCAATCATTGTGTGCTATCATGTAAACAGTACTAGATTATAACACAAATTCATCAATTGACACAAAATATCTAAAGCAGCTATGTGTACTTCATAAACTGATTACATTATACCTCAATTTACAGCACGACGCTTAGAGTAAACTCTATTTTTGTATTTTGTAGAGAAAATACATCACTTCATTTTACTCCTGATAATTCCTAGTGAAGTAAGTTTCATTTGAATGCTTGGTGTCTCTGAAGCAACAATCTTGCAGAGTAAGCAAATAGCACTTTAGTGCAGCTGTTCTCTTACAACTATACGTTTGCATTTTAAAAACTTTAAATTAATTGAACAGTAGTGATTTAGCTTTGAAAATATGGAGTAAAATCAGATCATTAACAAAGTCGTAGAAAAGAGAAACGTTTGCATTGAGGATTTGTAATTCCACTGGAGTCAGGCTACCAGTTAATTTCCTATTTTGTAGACTCCGGACCTATCTTTAAGATGTTTAAAGACACCAGAGAGTAACAAAGAAAAAGTAATATCTAGGTACACTATGCAGTCTGCTTTGGAAAAACATTTACACAAACAAGAAATAGTGTGAGCCTTCCATGTTATTTGAGGACATAGAAATTATAGAAAATTACAGAAAAACACTGTGGGCTATGTGAAATTAGCATAAGAAAGAAAGTTTTAAAATATTAATTTATCTAATTTATAACTCTCAACAAATGGTTTAAACAGCCTACATGAAACTATTTATCATGGCTTTCTGCCAACAAAAGCAACACATATCCATACAAGTGATCTTCCTGGTATCCTAATATGCACACCCTGGGGGTAGTGAGGACTGAGGCCCATGACTAATATAAAAGCCAGATCCTTTGTATGGAGACATGTCCATCGTGAGGAGCCATTCAAACTGCAGGTATACCTGTAAAATCAGGCTGAGCCACACCTCTTTGTTCAACTTCCTTTTCTATTCGGTTTTGCTTCTATTACCTCCTTGCATGATAGCAGTTCTATAATAAATAATTCATACAGGAATTTCTTTTTCTGTCCCTGATTTTAGGGAACCAAGACCTAAGAAGATCCAGAGGATGAAATGAAACATCTAAAGTATACATATTATAGAATGGCCTCTAAAGTAAACTATGCCTAATTATTTTAAGAATATTCTTTATTTTTTTACTTCTACGTATCAATAAATATTTGGATATTAGTTCTTTCAACATTGCATTATACTGCCCTTACCACTTAAGAACATGATTTCGATGAAGTTATTTCTCTCAAAATAACTTTTTCATTTTAGAGTAGTGTTAGATTTATAGAAAAATTCTGAAGATACTACATATCCATATTTAACATCTATTGTTAACATATTACTGACATAATTTTGATATTGCTGTAAGTACTCCAGCAGTTCTAAAATTCATGTTAAGATGACATTTCTTTCTGTATTCCTTTACTTTTAACCAATCTGTGTCTTTATATTTAAAGCGGATTTCTAGTAGACAATATATAATTGGTTCATAGTTTTTATGCACTGTAACAATCTCTGTCTTTTAAATGACATATTTAGACCATTCACATTTATAATGTTTGTAACTGATATATATTCATTGCCTTGTGCTCTTTGTTTCTTTTCTCTCTCTCTTTCTTCCCTCTGGGGTTTTAATTTTACATTTTATATGATTCCATCTCATTTCCTCTCTTAACATTATATTTTTTATTTCCCTTTTTTTAGCTGTTGCCCTAGAGTTATAATTTACATTTTAAATAATCTAAGTCCACCTTTAAGTAATATTATACCACTTCACATGTACCACAGATACCTTGTGATAGAGTATTACCAATTCCTCCCCACTATCTTTTGTGACATTACTATCATTCATTTCACTTATCCATATGCTATCATTACTTAGTATATTCTTGTTATTAATGCCTTAAACAAACAGTAGTTATTTGTACATTCTTACTATTAATGTTGTAAACAAACACTAGTTGTTTCAGGTCAACTAAACAACTAGTGTTTGTTTAGTTTAGGAATAAGAAAAATAAAGGATTTTATTTTATTTCATTTAATTCATTTCCAATGGTCTTCCTTTCTCTATGTAACTGAGTTTCTGACCTACATAATTTTCCTTATATCTAAAAAACTTATCATCTCCTTCAGGGAAAGATTACTGGTAAAGAATTTAGTCATTTTTTCCTTGAGAAAGTCTTTATCCTTCTGTTTTGAAGAATAATTTCACTGGATACAGAACTATAAATTGTTGGGGTTTTTTCTTTTAACATGGTAAATAATTCATTCTACTCTCTCATTGCTTTGCGTGACTTATAGCAAGAAATTACCTGTAATTCCTATTTCTGTTCTGTAGGTGACGTGCCTACCATTCCCTTACCTCCCCTGTCTTTCAAAATTTTCTTTGTTTCTTGTTTTCTAAGTGTTGAAAACAATATATCCTTGGTGTGGCATTTTTTTTGTTTGTTTCTTATATTTATCCTGCCTGGTGTTCTCTGAGCTTACTGAATTTGTTGTTTGGTGTTTGTCATTAATTTTAAAATGTTCTCAGCCATTATTACTTCAAATATTTCCTCCAGATTGTTCTCTGTTTTTCCTTCTGGTATTACAGTGATGATATATTATACCTTTTATTGCCCTACAGTTCTTAGATACACTGTTTTTTTGTTGTTGTTTATTTTTTTTCTTTTACATTTATTTGGGGAGGAAATTTTTTATTCACTTATTTTAAATTAAAGTCTTTCTTTTCTCAGCTATGTTGAGTTTACTGATAAGCCCATCAAAGGTATTCTTCATTTCTATTACAGTGTTTTAAATTTCCAGCATTTTCTTACTATTTTTCTTTAGAATTTCACCTTTCTACTTACATTGCTCACTCATGCATATTGAATTATTTTTTCTATTAAATCATTTAACATATTCATAATACTTATTTTAAATTCTCTACTGATAATTCCAACATGAGTGTCATATCTGAATCTGGTTCAGATGAATGTTTTGTCTCTTCAGACTATGTTCTCTCTTGCTTTTGTCATGCCTTCCAACTTTGTTAACATTTTTGCTGGAAGTAAGATATGATGTTTTGGTGATAAGTGCTGAAGCAAATAGGCCTGTAGTGTGCTAAGCGTTGGGCTGTGTTTAATATTTGTGGTAGCTGTCAGTTCCAGAAGTCTTTCATTCTCCCAATGGCCTCGTTTTTGTCCTCCTTCTTGACTTTGAACTTCCGTAAGTACTTTTTTCTAAGAGAAGCTGTATCTTACTTCTTTTCAGCTATAATCCACTACTTTTCCACTGGAGACCTACTATATGGTTGTAAACCGTGGAAAAGGAGAAGTGTTCTGTAATTTTCTGATCAATCTCAGTCTTTTAGTGGTCTTATGTCTTGGGGCTGTGACCTTCAAAGTGTTTCTGCCCCCTATAAAATAGCTTAGCTCTCCTTCCCCCAGATTCATTCCCTGGCTGCAGTATCCTCTGTCCTTCACCTTCAAGCCTAGACACTTATTAATTGTGAGGTTTAGGTCTTCGTGAGACAGGAAGAATAGAAGGGGCTGAAGTAGTATAATTGAACTTCTTCCAATTGAGATAACCCTCAATGCCTAAACTGCCAAAGTTCTCTGCTCCAGAAGACTAGGTGTTTGTTGTGGAGAAGGCTCAGATATATTTCACAATGATTACTCTTACCCTCTTCCTTCTGGAGATATAGAGAAAAATACATAGGATCTTCCTTATGAGCCTCTGGTGTTTTTTCTGGAGGTAAAGCCCCACAAGAGTATGGAGACAACTCTGAGACTGCTGTCCTCAGGCGTGACTCTTTTTTTTTTAATTTATTTTAACACGAATATACATTCATCCTCCAGCTGTTCATCAAAATTACCATTTTTTTTTATACTTTAAGTTTTAGGGTACATTTGCACAACGTGCAGGTTAGTTACATATGTACACATGTGCCATGCTGGTGTGCTGCACCCATTAACTCATCATTTAACATTAGGTATATCTCCTAATGCTATCCCTCCCCACTGCCCCCACCCCACAACAGGCCCTGGTGTGTGATGTTCCCCTTCCTGTGTCCATGTGTTCTCATTGTTCAGTTCCCACCTATGAGTGAGAACATGCAGTGTTTGGTTTTTTGTCCTTGCGATAGTTTGCTGAGAATGATGGTTTCCAGTTTCATCCGTGTCCCTACAAAGGACATGAACTCATCATTTTTTATGGCTGCATAGTATTCCATGGTGTATATGTGCCACATTTTCTTAATCCAGTCTATCATTATTGGACATTCAGCTTGGTTCCAAGTCTTCACTATTGTGAATAGTGCCGTGATAAACATACAATTTAAATATTCCTACCAGTTATGATTTCAGCAGCATCTGCTCCAGATAGGCAGATCTTAGCTATGGCTCACTGGATGATCCTGCAGCTCCAAATTTCAGAGTGGCCAGTTCTGCCACCTGAGCTCTCTTATGGGTCTAAGAAAAGCTGGTAACTTTTAGTTTGTCCCATTTCTTGTTGTAAGGAAAAGGGTACTCACGTTTTTTTTACATGAAGCTGAAACCAGAAGTGATATAGTAATTATTTTAGATGATTTTTTTCTTCTTTCTTCCTATAGTATGAAATGTGGTCATATTTGTAAATACCATATATTTTTCTCAATTTTATAGCACAATATCTTCTTTAAATTCTAAGACATTATACATTGTTAAGGTCAACTATTCCTATGTAACAGATCAGCTACAGGTTATGTTCTTACTTTTGTGTTGTTTATTTCTAAGCTTTATGGAGAATGTGTAAATAGTTCAATTTATATTACACATTGAAACAAAGTCAGTAATATGGGGATAGAAGGAAATTTATCTACTGTGGAAAAGAGCAATGCATTCTGCAATAATATTCACAGAATGATTTTTTTAAAATTATTCAGAATATTCAACTAAATTGTGTATGGTACTAGAATTGTAAATTATAAGCAGTTAGAAAAATTAGAAATCAAATGAAATTATTAAGAATGTGAAGAAATGGATTTACCTATAAAGATGAAACTCTTGCCTAGCTATGTATCAACTAAGGGGTTAAGTCTTGATAAGCACATTTATGTTGTAAAATACAATGTATAGTTTAGGAGAATAAAGATTATCCTGACCGTATGAATAAAAATCAAAAATAAAATGAATTAAAATCAAAATAAATCAAGTGAATGTATTAGAATATGGAATCTATTTACAGGTAGATGTTGAAACGTAACACACTTAGTAAGATAATATAAAAATGACAAAAACTACAGAAAAAACCTTGGACAGATTGATCATCCCTTATCTAAAATGCTTGGGACCAGAAGTGTTTCAGATTGTGAATATTTTAGGAAATGTTTATATATAAATAATGAGATAACGCTGAGATGCAAAGCTAAACATGAAATTTATTTACGTTTCATACATACCTTACACATATAGCCTAAAGGTAATTTTATACAATATTTTAAATAATTTTGTACATGAGGCCGGGCGCGGTGGCTCACGCTTGTAATCCCAGCACTTTGGGAGGCCGAGGCGGGCGGATCATGAGGTCGGGAGATGGAGACCACGGTGAAACCCCGTGTCTACTAAAAATACAAAAAATTGGCCAGGCGTGGTGGCGGGCGCCTGTGGTCCCAGCTACTCGGAGAGGCTGAGGCAGGAGAATGGCGTGAACCCGGGAGGCAGAGCTTGCAGTGAGCCGAGATTGCGCCACTGCACTCCAGCCTGGGCGACAGAGCGAGACTCCGTCTCAAAAAAAGAAAAAAAATTTTGTACATGAAACAATATTTTAACGGTATTTTGACTGTGACCTGTCACAAGAGGCCAGCTGTGGAATTTTTCACTTGTGGTGTTCTGTCAGTGTTCAAAAAGTTTTGAATTTGGGATGGAGCATTTGGGATTTTAGATTTCAGATAAGGGATGCTCAATATGTAGTGATCTCTAAAGTGTCAGATTGATAGTGTTTTTTTTCCAAATTTCTGTTGCTTCTTTCTTGTAGATATTTTTTATGAAAAAACATTTATAAGTGTTTGCTCTTTTCAAAACTAAGTATAGCTTATTTTGTAAAAAGTTGTGACACTAGCCCTCAAGGAATATCCAACTGGGAAAACAAAATAAAGCTCTTTAAATTATATATATATATATATATATATATATATATATATATATATATATAATAAGTATAAACAAAAATATAGTTTTCAGGATGTACATATATACCTGTGGGGAAGCAGCAAGTGCATGTGTGGGGGTGTGACTGTGTTATAAATTGAATTTAAATGTAAGGACTCCCAGTAATATGCAGTCTAACTTTATATTCAGAAATGTGTTGCAATCTAATTTATACTTTTCTTCAAAATAAATTATAATGCTCTAAAGTTGGCATATAAAATGTTTCGGTATTACTATTTAAAAATATCTACATTGTGTTATTTCTTTGTGTTTTTTGGGGTTTTTTTTTTGCCCTTTTCACTCATGCTTTTAAAAGAGATGATTGAGCTCATGCATATTTGTGATTCTATTTTGCACTGAAAGTTGTGGCTGAGCATCATAAAGTAGATAACATAAACCAACTGTCACTCAAGTGACTTACCTTACCGAAGGATTTTAAGCAAATATTTGTAAAACAACAGCGGATATCACAAGCAGCTTAAAATGAAAGCCTGATTTTCAGACTGTTTCAAGTGCTAGACAACAGTAGTTTTCAGAATGGGGTTTACATACTTCCGGGGATATTCAAAAGCTTTCTAGGACATATAAACATAGAAAATATTAAGGCTATTAACATCAGATCTTCAATTTCTTTTACACTTTTCTTAAAATTAATCTTCTTGAAAGGTCACCCTTTACTCATTTTCTAAAGAAAGGCACTTCTTATTAATTCTTAGTCTAGGCATTGCTATCTATGTAATACGTACTGCACACCAGTCAACTAAACAAAACATCATAACACACTGACATTAGTATTGAAAAACTATGTGATAATTACTAGTAAACAAACTTATGTATAAGAAGAGTGGTTTCCAACTCTTTGCTTAGGACAAATTTGAGATAAAACCTGATCAAATTATTAACAAAACATAGAGTCTATTTTTGATGACAGAGTACAGTATGATTTTAACTTTTAAACCAGTAGGGGTTTCAGTAATGTGGGGCATTGCTGTATCACAACATATTCTTTTCTCTTTTACTTATTTACATGAAGAAATTTTCTCAGGTGTTATGGTAATAAAGTTAAAAAGTAAGAATAGAACTAATGCCAAATTTCTTATCCAACTAATGAGTAATATTTACTCAGAGATGCATAAACAAAATTGTCAAAGGCTTATTCTTTTAACTAAGATGCATTTTGAAAAACGTTTGTTTATATTTAACAATTGGTTCGACAGGCTGTAAGTGCATATTTGACTAAATTATATAAACTAATAATTATCACAATTTAATCCAGAAAATAGATTCTTTTAGCATTTGACTCATAATTACATAAAATTAAAAGAATGTATGTGTATATATACATATATTAATGCATAAACATATATATACACATATATATATAAACATACGTGTGTTTATATGCCATTTTATTGCATTTTGCAGATACTGCATTTTTTACAAGTTGGAGGTTTGTGGCAACCCTACATTGAACAGTTCTGCCAGTACCATATTGCCAACAGTATGCATTTCACTTAACTGGCAGGGGAGATACCGTGATCAGGAAGGTGGTTTTCCCAGGGTGAGGTTTATCCATTGCATGATAAATGTGCTCACTTTGTGTCTTTGTGTTGCCTTTTGGTCATTCTTACAATACTTCAAAACTTTTTCATTATTTTTATATCTGCTATGGTGATCTGTGGTTAGTGATCTTTGATGTTACCATTGATGAAAGTCAAAATTACAACAAATTTAGATTAAAGATATGAATCAGCTTTATTTGCAATTCTAGAATCAGGCAACACTTCATTCTATAAAATAGAATAAGTGTTCCAATGAGCTGAGCAGAAGAGGTTGGCTTTATAGACAGAAAAGGGCTTTAAAAAGCAGAAGCAAACAGAGTGTATTAGTTACTTTGGACAGAACAATACGAACATAAATTATTAGTTAACATTGAGTTACCTCAGGAATTCTTTTTTGTGTGCATAAGAATTAAAGCAGAGGGAACGTCATTGTCATGCCTATTGAAGACTTCATATTGGTCAGTTTGGGAAAATTAGCTGTTCTATCTCTCTCCTAATATGTGGGAAGGTCGGATTAACAACTTAGTTTAGGTTTGATGACATGGAACTTTAGCATGAGTGACTCCATTTTAATTTTTAGTTTGGTCCGTTGGACCTAGTACAGTTTAGTCCAAAACAATGGCCGTCTGTAATTTTTATTTAAGACTATTCTAATAGTTCTGAGGCACCATGAAGCATTCCCATACAAAACTGCAAGCTTAATTGACAAATGTGTGTTCTGACTGTGCCACTTAGTGAGAAAGCTTCGTGAGAAAGGCATCAGCTGAAAGCTAGGCTTCCTGCACCACTTAGCCAAGCTGAGAATGCAAAGGATAAGTTATTGAAGGAAATTAAAGGGCTACCCCAGTGAACAGGTGAATGATAAGAAAATACAACAACCTTATTGCTAATGTGGAGAATGTAGTTTGGATAGAATATCAAACCTGCCAAAACATTCCCTTAAGCCAAAGCCTAAGGCCTTGGCTTCCAGAGCAAGGCCCTAGCTCTCTTCAATGAATTCTATAAGGGCAAAAAGAGGTAAGGAAGCAGCAGAAGAAAAGTTTGAGGCTAGCAGAGGTTGGTTCATGAAGTTTAGGGGAAGAAGCTGTCTCCGTAACATAAAAGTGCAAGGTGAAGCAAATATTTTTGTAGAAGGTGCAGGAAATTCATCTAGCTAAGATCATGGATGAAGCTGGCTACCCTAAATGACAGATTTTTAATGTAGACAAAATAGCCTTATATTGGAAGAAATGTCATCTGGACTTTCATAGCCAGAGAGGAGAAGTAAATACCTGGCTTCAAAGAGGCTAACTCTCTTATTTAAGGCCTAATGCAACTGGTAGCTTTAAGTTAAAGCCAATGCTCATTTATCATTCCATAAACCTAGGGCCCTTAGAATTACATAATTTACTCTGTCTGTGCTCTATAAACGGAAAACCAAAGCCAAGATGACAGCATATATGTTTACAGCATGGTTCATTGAATATTTAAAGCCCGTTTTTGAGACTTACTGTCCAGAAAAATAGATTCCTTTCAAAAGATTGACAAGTCACCTGGTCACCCAAGAGCTCTGATGAAGATGTACAAAAAGATTATTGTTTTCATGACTGCTAACACAACAGCCATCCTGCATTCCATGAATAAAGGAATATTTTGAATTTCAAGTCTTATTATGTAAGAAATACATTTCATAAGGCTATAGCTGACGTAGATAGTGAGTTCCCTAATGGATCCAGGCATCAATTGAAAACCTGCTGGAAATAATTTACCATTCTACATGCCATTAAGAACACTTATAATTCATGGGAGGAGGTCAAAATATCAACATTAACTGGAGTTTGGAGTTTGTAAGAAGTTGATTCCAACTCTCATGAATAAGTTGGATTGATTCAAGACTTCAGTGGAGGAAGTAACTGCAGGTAGTGGGGAAATAGCAGGAGAACTAGAATTAGAAGTCAAGCCAAAGATGTGATTGACTTGCTGCAATTTTATGATAAAACTTGAATGGATAAGGATTGCTTCTTACGTGTGAGCAAAGAAAGTGTTTTTTGTAATGGAAGCTACTCCTAGTGAAGACGCTGTGAATATTGTTGAAATGACAACAGAAGATTTAGAATATTACATAAACTTAGTAAAATATTATACAGTTAGTAAATTATTTAAATAGTAGTTATGCAAAATATTTGAAGCCACTGCTACCAATGGTAGGAGAAGGACATACATCTGGTGTGAAGAGAGCAGAGATGAAATAAGACATATTCATTGAAGAAATGATGCAATTAATCTTTTTCAGAAGCAGAGTGATAGGTATAAACATGCAGTAATAGAAAAGAGCACAGAGACTATAAGGAGATTCAACAAAAAGTTGGAAAGTATATTGGAAATATCTGGTAATGGGACTGAGAAATTGGTCATGCAGAATCATGGAATTATTTTAAAATTAAATTAAAAGTTTTGGTTTGATTTCTGAATAAGTTAATAACTACAGGAAGTTTTAGAGTTTGAAAGTCAGAAGTTATATACACTATATATCTTATAGGATTATATATTGAAATTTATGTTGTGTTTATATTATATTAATAACTATAATATTAGAAATTGTGTGACAACAGAAGTATAATACTGTGATTATAATTTAGGTTGGTGCAAATGTAATTGAGGGTTTTGCACCACCCTAATATTGGTTTTCAGCATAGTTGAAAAATTTGTGCATCTTTATCCTACTTGTAAGAAAGTGCTAAGACAGCTTTATGTTACATGGCTTAAAAGGGAAGATTGTATTTTTATTTTTAAGTGATAATTTCATTGTAACCTTCAAGATTGTCTCCTGCCAGTTTTAGAAAAGACACATACGTTACTGAAATACATGATGGACAGACGGAAATATTTGAGAGATATAAATCATAAAAAAGGAAACTTGAAGTAAAGGTATTAAAAGTGGCATTGATTACTATAAGTAATAGCGGATTTCAAACATTGTAATAAGTGAATTCTCAGGACTACCAGCATTTACATATGGAAGTTAGGATCACATACTGTTTGAATCTACATTTGTATCTGATATCTATCACATTCCTTATGGCATTTTCCATCACACACGTTTATATGACATAGAGTTGCTAACACTGAACATGTTTAACCTAGTGTTCAATACAAGTTAAATTTGCTAACTATGTTATGATATATATATTATCATAATTCATTGCAACAGCTTTTTACCCAAGATGTAGGTCACTGAGATGGAAAATGTGTGTTGAGCTAAATTGTCTGAGATGTAGAATAAGGATGATGGCAGTCCAAGAGACATTACTTTAATGATCTTACATGTTTGATACAGTTAACAATTTTTGACTAGTTTTTGGACAAAAACTCCTTATTGGTATAATTGCTATTTTTTAAACTCCAGCATACAAGATCACTATGTTGTATGAAAATCACAAGTTGACATATGGTTTTAGGTGAAGACCCACTCACTGATTTACTTCAATTTACTTGATATGCCAGTGTTTAATTTTGTTGAGCCAAAATATTTCTTTAAAAATAGCTCCAGAGGAGTGATTTCAGCCATATGGCTGGAAACAAGAAGTTCCACGCCCTCTTATACCAGAGGCATTAAAATAATAATAATAAAAAAACAGAAATGTTAAAATACAATTAAAAACTAGAGACTGGCTAAAATAACTTTATAGGAACTCAGAAAAACAGCTAAAGGTCTACAACAAACAAGTAAATATCCAATTAAGAAAAAAGCCACATTCGAAACAATAGGAAAATTCATGGTGTTTTTACCAGCCCTAACCCCAACCCATCCCCAGCTCAGAGCAGTGGGGTTTCAGGAACTAGCTCCCAGTTCCCTCCCTATATTCTGTTTCCTGAAACAGTATTTTCTATGTAGACGTTTTGTTAATAATGAGTTAAGTTGTCATTTCAAATGACTTATAACATGGGTTTTTTTTTTAACAAGTTGACAATTTTAAGAATGAAAACTTGAAATACTTTGTTATTATTCTGAGGGCCTTAAGTTAGATAGATTGATATGAATATGAAGAAAGATAAGGATATAATGATGTGTATAAAGAAATGTTACTATTTAAAATACACTGCAGATATATAAAAGTAACAATAGAGACAGAAATTTGGAGAAAATTTTGGGCTTTAAAATCCTCATAATAATTAACTTAAGCAGGTTTAGGTGACATTAATTCACTTAAAGTCTAAACAATTAAACAGTTTTGGCCTTGGTTCGTTTCACTATAACTTCGATTTGATTCAGTATAAGCTACTTAAAAGCAAGGAAATTGTCCGGGCGCGGTGGCTCAAGCCTGTAATCCCAGCACTTTGGGAGGCCGAGGCGGGCGGATCACGAGGTCAGGAGATCGAGACCATCCTGGCTAACACGGTGAAACCCCGTCTCTACTAAAAATACAAAAAATTAGCCGGGCTTCATGGCGGGCGCCTGTAGTCCCAGCTACTCGGGAGGCTGAGGCAGGAGAATGGCGTGAACCCGGGAGGCGGAGCTTGCAGTGAGCCGAGATCGCGCCGCTGCACTCCAGCCTGGGGGACAGAGAAAGACTGTCTCAAAAAAAAAAAAAAAAAAAGCAAGGAAATTATAAGTAGATGACATACTGAGGTTATTATCAGAATTGATATGTTACATGTTATATTTATTTCTACATAATTATAGGGTTGACTTAAACCTCTTGAACTTTTTTTCCTCTTTTAGTCCTTTTATTCCCCTTAGAGTTTCGTATCTCCTGCATGCACTTCAAGGCACAGCTGCTGCTAGCAACTCAGGTGAAGGCTATGTGAGAGGGCACGTATTTAAAAATCTATCTTTAGTTCAGAAATAATGCCCTCTTCACAGGGCCTTACCCTCACCATTCTTACTTTTCATTCGATTATAGTGGCTTTGTAAATAGAACCCTAAATGAAGGTCCTGGCCTCAGCGTTGGTTTATGTTATACACTGCAGAAGTTACAAACTTAGTTTTATATTTCTTATGTTAAAGATACAGTATCCAGCAATTTATGTCTCCTAGAAAAGGCCAAATAACTTAGTTAATTGCAGTTCTTAAGGCAATCAATAAACATTAACCAAGCATCAAGATGATTTTGTACATGTAGGTATGACTATAGAAATACTTTAAGCTTTGTAGCATCTGGGTAAGTGGAGATAATACTTAACTTGAATTTCATGGAGTTATTTAAACAGAGTTATCTTGGTGCATTTGCTTAGGAAAACCTTCATGTATTTTCTTTGTGAACAACCTTTAGCCCCTCTCCCAGTTTCTAAACTATCGGTTAGGTCTACTCAGTGTTTCTACAAGGAATTAGAATTTGTTTCTTTACTAAATCGGAAAAAATTTTCTTTCCCCATGTATATTAATAAAACTAAACATAAATTTTATTTTTTGTATTTACAGATGTTAATGCATTTGCATCTAAAAATGTTTAGTTAGAATTAAACATTGCTAATGAGAATCGCAATGGTAGAATATCAAGTGCTAATCTTTTTTTCTTTTTTAAAAATATAACCAAGATTATGAAATTATCTGTAGCATTTGATTCTTCTGAATTTTGTTTTCCTTTCCTTCACAGTTTAAGGCCCATCTGTGGATTCAGGCTTTTGCCTAATAAACATGGGAAAGAGGCAGGTGTGAATCTGTAGACTGGAAACTCAGAGAGGAAAAGATTGATGTGCTGATTTGTTTTTGTATACCTGCCCAAAAGCTGAGGGATGAGTGTAATCTAATGATCATAAATAATAGACACCCTCGTCAGCTGGGGTGGGAAAGGAAATGGTGGCAATCTCCATCAGAGGGAGGAGAACCAGCTGTTGCTGCTACCTCTGGTCAGAATTAGAGGAAAGCTCTTTCCAAACCATCCAAGAAGAGCTGGGAAGGACAAGGAGTATCTGTCTCTTTCACAAAAAAGTTAGCTTCCTAAGTCAAACAAAATCAAAACTTTTTTTTCCAATGCACGTAGAAACTGGAGAGTACTGTTGCGGTACAAGGGAAAATAGATTTATGAGAAATTCATCAATACTTCTCCCAGTCTCTTTTAAAAGGTTTAACGATTCTCTCACGTTTTCTTCTTTTCCAAAGGCAAAGGATGCTGAAACCCAGCTTCCTTCTTTCCAGGACAGTTAATGGCAAATTATTCATAGTCATGCATAGATTATTTAATAAATACTAATAAAAATTTTTTTAATTACTTGGGTTATTGTTAGTTCAGTCATCACAACTATGAAATAATAAAAATACTTCTAGAATTATAAAAATAATATATTTAATTGGTGTTTTATATAACTCTTAAAAATTTTTCATATATAGTTCACTGTTTTGTCATTACAACCAATATTGGAAGTTGGTGAGGTATGTATTATAACCAGTTAACAGCAAATCAAGAGGAAATAGAAGTTAAAATAGATAAAATAAAATAGAATGGAAATAGATACTCAAATATATACTTGGATCAAAAGAGAACTATAACTTTGAAAGTCATACAATATGAGTAATTACTGAAAGAGTCTATGTTAAATGTTATCTGGGTCCCCTGAGACCTTTAGTATTTCCATATCCTCTTTCACATTGTTTAATATAATACAGTTTTTCAATCTATGCTTAGCATTCATTCCTTTTATTACAGCCTGTCATTTTCCCTTACAAATGACAATGAGTCTCATATTTATCCTTTCAGATAATTAAAGATGCCTCAGAAAAGATCTCTATACTGTGATTTAGACTAACATTTACATATTCATAAACACTTCATTGAGAAGTGGTAACTTGTTTTTGCTTTCAAATGAAATTCAATTTCCATGTTGACTCTGCACAAACACTTGAAATGCATTAACAACGTATTAACTTGGATTGAAACATGTATTTCTACATATTTCAGAGCAGCTACTAAAATTGGTCACTTTTGAACAACCAATGAAGGAAACTATGTTGCAATCAAAAAGTATTTGTCATAATGCTTCGTTAAAGTAAACTCATCATGTTAAGACAATATTAGCCATCAGACTCGGTTTCAACTCATTACTAACATGTCAAAAGTATGAAGCGAAGTAGATATTCAAATATATACTTGGATCAAAAGAACTATAACTTTGAAAGTCATGCAACTTTAAAAGGGAAACTTGGTCTATCTTTGTGGTTTGTCTTTGCTGTTTAAAAATAAATAATCTTCTTGAAAGTCAGATGTCATTCACAAAATAATAAAATAACCAAGAATTATTTATTAGAGAGAATGGGAATATTCTTTGCTTCTAAATATTTTAAGCATATAGCAATATAGATTAGTGGTTCAAAGAATTTTTCAGTTGTTACAAGTGGTTATTATATATTTAGTTATTTAGCACAAAGCACAGTGTTTTGTTTTGTTTTGTTTTGTTTCGTTTTGTTTTGAGACAGAGTCTCTCTCTGTCGCCCAGGCTGGAGTGCAGTGGCACGATCTTGGCCCACTGCAAGCTCCGCCTCCCGGGTTCACACCATTCTCCTGCCTCAGCCTCCTGATTAGCTGGAACTACAGGTGCCCACCACCACACCAGGCTAACTTTTTGTATTTTTTTAGTAGAGACGGGGTTTCAACATGTTAGCCAGGATGGTCTCGATCTCCTGACCTCGTGATCCACCCGCCTCAGCCTCCCAATGTGCTGGGATTACAGGCGTGAGCCACCACGCCCGGCCACAAAGCACATTTTTACTATGTAGTGCTTTGATTTCATGAATCGTACAGAAACTTCTGTGACACAGTATGTTGCTAAATTAATATTTTTATTTAGTGAGTTTTGAAAACATTATTTTTAAAATTAAAATAGCATGTTAACAAGTCTTACTTTGGATTTAACTAAGATTTGGTTTCAAGTCAAGTCAAGCAAGTTCACATGTTGTAAATGTATTTAAAATTATTAAGTTGTTTTGGAATAGGTAATATACACAAAGATAAATTAAAATTCAATCTACACAGGTGTTAATCTGTTGAACAGTAAACCTTCCACTGGCCTTGTTTTCCTTGGGACTCAAATTTTCATAGTTGTTACCATAGGGGTAAAAACTGTTGAGACTTTGCTTGAATAGTAGTCCAGCTATTATCATTTATCTTTTCCTTTTGTCTTTCCATCCCAGGTGCTATACATCACAGACTTTGTTCTAGAAGTTGCTTTTTCATGTGCTATTATACTTGGGAGTAGTTTTCACCTCCCTGGCAGCAGGGAGCAGGGACACACGATTTTTGTCTATTTGTTTTGGTTTGCATTATTTTCTTTGTTTCATAGTATTCTACTGCATGAACATATACATTATTAAACCAGTTTTCTGTTGATGAACATTAAACTTGTTCGTAATATTCTGTTACTACAAATATATTTCAATGAATGACATTATAAATACCTATTTTTACATGTATGCCCATGGGATCAATGCTATATGTAAAATAATGCCTAAAAATTGAGTTGCTAAATCAATTCAAGTGATACTAATTGTAATTATAATTATGACAAGTTGTAACCTTGAGAGTTATTAAGTAATTACTTGGAAAAAA
This sequence comes from Symphalangus syndactylus, assembly GCF_028878055.3. Classification (NCBI taxonomy): domain Eukaryota; kingdom Metazoa; phylum Chordata; class Mammalia; order Primates; family Hylobatidae; genus Symphalangus; species Symphalangus syndactylus. Next base: position 151,358,702 of record NC_072426.2, on the reverse strand, counting down.
ATGTATAGGAATGTTCCTTTCCTCATATACTGAGCATCACAATATTATCTCATTTAACTCTGAGATTATATCACATTTTAATATTATCTAATTTCTAGTGAAAAAAATAAATCTCATGACTTTATTTTGGAAATAATGTATTAGCAATTAAAATTAGGATTTTTTAAAGTTATTTGTATTTATTTTTTCCTATGATCTGTCAGATAAGTCCCCAGTCATTTTTTAAATATTTTATGTTTATTTAATTTTTAATTTTCATGGATAGGTAATAGTTGTATATTTTTATGGAGTGCATGTAATATTTTGATGCAAGCATACAATGTGTAATAATCAAATTAGGGTAATTGCTGTATCTATCACTTAAAACATTTATCACTTTTTGAGTTGAGTAAACATTGAAAATCCACTCCTCTAATTATTTTGAAATACACAATAAATTATTGTTAACTATAGTCACCCTGCATTGCTACCAAAGGCTGGAACTTATTCCATCTGCTTGTATTTTTGTACCCATTTACCAATTTATCTTTAGGCCTTCTGCTTCTCTACCCTTCCAAGCCTCTGGTCACCCTCATTCCACTCTCTACTTCCATGAGATCAACTTTTTTGGCTCCCACATATGAGTGACAATATGCAATACTTGTCTTTCTATGCCTGCATCACCTTTATTAAAAAGTAGAAACAACTCAAAAATTTTAATAATGCACCTTAAAGAACTAGAAATGCAAGAAGAAATGAAACCCAAAATTGGTAAAAGGAAAGAAATAATAAAGATCAGAGAAGAACAAATGAAATGGAGACTAAAAATTGGCCGGGCGCGGTGGCTCATGCTTGTAATCCCAGCACTTTGGGAGGCCGAGGCGGGAGGATCACGAGGTCAGGAGATCGAGACCACGGTGAAACCCCGTCTCTAATAAAAAAAAAAAAAATACAAAAAATTAGCCGGGCGTGGTGGCGGGCGCCTGTAGTCCCAGCTACTCGGAGAGGCTGAGGCAGGAGAATGGCGTGAACCCGGGAGGCGGAGCTTGCAGTGAGCCGAGACTGCGCCACTGCACTCCAGCCTGGGCGACAGAGCAAGACTCCGTCTCAAAAAAAAAAAAAAAAAAAAAAAAAAAAAAAAAAATTAAAAAAGAAATGGAGACTAAAAATTACAAAGGATCAACAAAATGCAGTGTTGGTTTGTTAAAAAGATAAATACAATTGATAATTAGTTAGCTAGACTAACAAAGAAAAAAATAGAGGACAAAAAATGAGAAATAAAAGGGCAATATTACAACTTCTATCAAAGTAAACAAAAAAAGTCATTAGAGGTTATTATGAACAACTATATGCTAACAAATTTTAAAACCTAGAAGAAATGGATAAGTTCCTGGACACAGACAACCTACCAAGATTGAATCAGGAAGAAATAGAAAGCCTGAATAGACTAATAATGAGTAACAAGACTATCAGTAGTAAACATCTTTCATCAAACAAAAGCCCAGGATCACATGGCTTTATGATAGAATTCTATCAAACTTGTAAAGAAGAACTTATACCAATTCTTGTCTATTACCAAAATAAAAAAATGGAGGAGGAGGGACTTCTGCCTAATTCATTCTATGAGGTCACTATTACCCGATAGCAATTTACATAGGGATTCTATAATGACTAAAAGAAAACTTCAGGCCAATATCCTGATAAACATAGATGCAAAAATTCTCAACAAAATACTAGCATACTGAATTCAACAATAATTTGAAAAGATAATACACCATGATCAAGTAGTATTTATCCCTGGGATACAAGAACAACATATGCACATCAACAAACATGATACATCAAATCAATAGGGTAAAGGACAAAAACCATAGGATTATCTCAATAGATGTATAAAAGGCATTTCATAATATTCAAATTTCCTTCATGATAGAAATTCTCAACAACTTAGGCATAAAAGGAACATACCTCAACATAATGAAGGCCATATATTACAAGTTCACAGCTAACATTATACTGAAAGGGAAAAAGCTGAAAGCCTTTTTGCTAAGAACTAGAACAAGACAAACATCCACTATCACCACTGTCATTTAACGTAGTACTGAAAATCCTAGCTTGAGCAATACAGACAAGAAAAAGAAATACCATGCAGTCAAACTGGAAAAGAAGAAGTCAAATTGCCCTTCTTTGAAGGCAACATAAACTCATAATAAAACCTAAAGGCTTCACCAAAACACTCTTAGAACTGATAAATTGTGTAAAGTTGTAGAATACAAAATCAACATATAAATATCAGTAGCATTTCTATACACCAATAATGGTCAGCTGAAAAAGAAATCAAGAAGACAATCCCATTTACAATAGCTACAAAAGATTAAATACTTAGGAATAAATATAACCAAGGAAGTGAAGACTTGCATAAGAAAAACCACAAAACACTAATGAAAGAAATTGAAGAAAACACAAACAAGTGGAAAAATATCCCATGCTCATGTTCACAAGAATTGATATTGTTAAAATGCCCATGCTCCCCAAAGTAATCTTTGAATTTAATACAATCCCTATCTGAATGCCAATGACATTCATCACAAAAATAGAAAAAAGCAATCCTAAAATTTGTATGGAACCACAAAAGACTCAAATGACCATCGAAAGACCAAGCAAAACAAAGCTGGTGGTATCACAATACCCAACTTCAAAATGTATTACAAAGCTAGAGTAACTAAAACAGCATGGCATTGTTATAAAATTAGACACACAGACAAATGGAGAAGAATAGAAAAGCTTAAAATAAATCTATATTTACACCTGACTAATTTTTGACCAGTTGCTATGAACATACATTGGGGGAAGGAAACTCTCTTCAATAAATGGTATTGGGAAAACAAGATACCAATATACAGAAGAACAAAAATATATCTCTACCTCTCACCATATACAAAAGTTAACTCAAACGGGATTAAATACTGAAACATAAGACCTGAAATTATAAAACAACTAGAAGAAAACATGAGAAACACTTCAGGACATTGGTCTAGACAAATATTTTATGGTTAAGATGGTCAAAAGTGCAGGTAACAAAAACAGAAAGAGGTGTATGGGACTATATTAAAAGCTTCTGCATAGCAACAAAACTATCAATGAAATGAAGAGACAACACAAAGAATGGGGAAATATGTTTTTAAACTATTCATCCAACAAGGGACTAATATCTAGAATATACAAGGAACTCAAACAACAGCAAAGATATAATCTCATTTAAAAGTTTTGGAAAAGTTTCTGAATAGATATTTCTCAAAAGAAGACGTGCAATTGGACAACAGGTATATAAAAAATGCAAAATATCACTAATCATCAGGGAAACGCAAATCAAAACCACAGTGAAATATCTCGTCCCAGCGAGAATGGCTACTATGAATAAAGACAAAAAAGTAACAAATTCTGTCAAGGATATAAAGAGAAGTTTTACACTGTTGGTGGGAATGTAAAGATAGCCATTATGGAAAACAGCATGTGATATGGTTTGGCTCTCTGTCCTCACTCAAATCTACCCTGAATTGTAACCACCATTATCCCCTGGGTCAAGGGCAGTACCAGGTGGAGGTAATTGGATCATGGGGGCAGTTTTTCCTATGGCTTTCTCATGACGATGAGTGAGTCTCACAAGATCTGATGGTTTTATAAGTGTCTGGCATTTCCGTTGCTTGCACTCACTCCATCCTGCCAGCCAATGAAGAAGGTGCCTGCTTCTCCTTTGCCTTCTGCCATGATTGTAAGTTTCCTGAGGTCTCCACAGCAATTCAGAACTGTGAGTCAATTAAGCCTCTTTCCTTGTCAAATCGTGGAGTCTCAGATATTTCTTCACAGCAGCATGAAAATGGACTTACACAGTATGATTTCTCAAAAAATAAAAATAGAACTACCATGCAATCCAGTAATCCCACTATTAAGTATTTATCCAAAGGAAAGGAAATCTGTATATCAAAGAGATACATCCCCCCCTCCTGTTTACTGTAGCACTATTCACAATAGCAAAGATACAGAATCAACCTGGATTCTATCATCAATGGATAAATGGATTTTTAAAATGTGGGGTGTGTGTGTATATAGTGTGTATATATATATATATATATATATACACACACAAAAATATGTGTATATATGTGTATATGTATACATATATGTATATGTATATACATACACACACACACACACAATGAAATACTATTCTGTCATAAAAAGAAATAAAATCCTGTCTTTGGAAGCAACATGGACGGAACTGGAGGTCTTTATGTTAAGTGAAATAAGCCAGGTGCAGAGGGACAAATATTTCGTGTTCTCACTATATGCAGGAACTAAAAAAGTGGTTCTCATGGAGATAGAGAGTAGAATGATGGTTACCACAGCCTGGGAAATGTGGTGGTGAAGGGGATGAAGAGAGGTTGGTTAATGGGTACAAACATACAGTCTGATAGAAGGAAGATGTCCTAGTGTTCCATAGTATAGTAGGGTTACTATAACTAACAATAATGTATTGTATATTTCAAAAGAGCTAGAAGAGAACTGTTTAAATCTTCCCAACACAAAGAATTGATAAATCTTTGAAGTGATATATATCCCAAATACTCAGATTTGATCATTAAACATTTTGTGCATGTATCAAAATATCACATGTGCCCCATATTTATGTACAATTTTTGTGTATTAATAAAAAAGAGAACATTATGAGGGCCTTGCACACAAAATCAGGTAAGTTTAGGGGCCTAAAAAAGTGAAAGGACATATCAGATTTCTACACCAAAAATCCAAGAGAAGCTGCTGTCAAATTATGAGAAGGAACAAAATAAGACTTTTTGTATGTGGCAAAATAAACATTAAGTATAATTTAAATGCATTAGCAATAACCAAGTTAATTACACAAAAGAAAACTAATTCAATTATCATACCAATAAAACTACTTAGCAATAATCTTAACACAAAATACTTAATATTCATATTTTGAAAATTGTAAAATTTACAGAATAACAGAATTTCTGATTAAATGGTGTTCTCTCTCAGATAATGAATCCTAATCACTATTTCAACAGATTTATTAGAAATAAAACAAGTTGCCGGGCGCGGTGGCTCACGCTTGTAATCCCAGCACTTTGGGAGGCCGAAGCGGGCGGATCACGAGGTCAGGAGATCGAGACCACGGTGAAACCCCGTCTCTACTAAAAAATACAAAAAATTAGCCGGGCGTGGTGGCGGGCGCCTGTAGTCCCAGCTACTCGGAGAGGCTGAGGCAGGAGAATGGCGCGAACCTGGGAGGCGGAGCTTGCAGTGAGCCGAGATTGCGCCACTGCACTCCAGCCTGGGCGACAGAGCAAGACTCCGTCTCAAAAAAAAAAAAAAAAAAAAAAAAAGAAAGAAAACAAGTTATGTCATATTCATCTTGGAAAAATAGACACAGAATTAGCACAGGTAGTTTGAAAAAAAAAGATGAACTGTGCCAAATAGCCAAAATTATTATAAAGTTATGTTTATTAAAAAGCATGTTTATTTCCTAGGGCTGGGTGTGGTGGCTCATGCCTGTAATCCCAGCACTTTGGGAGGCTGAGGCGGGCAGATCACCTGAGGTCAGGAGTTTGAGATCAGCCTGTCCAACATGGTGAAACCCTGTCTATACTAAAAATACAAAAGTTAGCCGGGTGTGGTGGCTCATGCCTGTAATCCCAGCTACTCGGGAAGGCTGAGGCATGAGAATCGCTTAAACCTGAGAGGCAGAGCCGAGATTGTGCCACTGCACTCCAGCCTGGATGACAGAGCGAGAATCCATCTCAAAAAAAAAAAAAAGAAAGAAAGAAAAATATATATATTTATATATAAATATCTAGATATCTATATTTCTTTTTCAAATATATATATTTGCCAGTAGGCATCAATAGATCAATGAAATGTAAGAAAATTGGAAAAATTATATGATCATATTATCATAAAAATAGTATTTCAAAAAATGAGTAGAAAGATGGAATAATCTATAGGATAATATTTTTAATGAGATTAGACTATATATAAGGTTATGAATGTTTGTTAAAGAAGAACTAATTTCCCTTATCCTTCAGGTTCAATTATTTTCTTATTTTATCACTTAAATTTTTTTTGTTTTGCTTATTTTATAAAACAGAACATCTTTGGTGAAAAAAGTCTATTTTACTATTGCTGAAGAAAAAAAATAGGCCGGGCTCAGTGGCTCACACCTGTAACCCCAGCACTTGGGGAGGCCAAGCTGGGCGGATCACGAGGTCAGGAGATCCAGACCATCCTGGCTGACACGGTGAAACCCCATCTCTACTACAAATACAAAAAATTAGCCAGGCATGGTGGTGGGTGCCTGTAGTCCAGCTACTTGGCAGGCTGAGGCAGGAGAATGGCCGTGAACCCAGGAGGCGGAGCTTGCAGTGAGCAGAGATCCAGCCACTGCACTCCAGCCTGGGCAACACAGCGAGACTCTGTCTCAAAAAAAAAAAAAAAAAAAAAAAAAAAAAAAGAAAACATGCTATTTAATAAGTAAGAACAACTTTCTAAGATTTTAATTATTAATTATATTATGAAACTTTTGTGAAGTATCAAAGTGATCTTTTAAAAGAGATCACTCAATTCATTGTTCTATTTTATATCACATTTTTAGTTGTGTGGTTATTTAAATTTTATTTTTCTTTTCTTGAGACAGGGTCTTACTCTGTTGCCCAGGCTGGAGTGCAGTGGTGCCATCCTGGCTCACTGCAACCTCCACCTTCTGGACTCAAGCGATCCTCTTGCCTCAACCTCCCAAGTAGCTGAAACCACAGGTACACACCTTCACACCCAGCTAATTTTTTGTAGAGACGGCGTTTTGCCACGTTGGCCAGGCTGATCTCGAACGCCTGAACTCAAGTGATCTGCCCATCTTGGCCTCCCAAAGTTCTGGGCTTACAGGCATGAGCCAGCATGCCAGACTGCTATTTTAATTATTAAATATTGAGTTTATAATATAATTAATCTATTTTTAAAATGAACCTTGACATTCAGCTTGTAAGATAACTTTAAGGATAATTAATTTTCAATATGTTAATACCAAGCTGAATTATATAATATTCTGCATCTTTATAAAATAGCATAGGAGCAGCCTCTCTTTGTGGTAAGTTTAGATTTCTGCATGACTGTTAAAAGTAGAAAAGACAAAGATAAAAGAAAAACGACAGGGTGTTTATTTTCTTATCTCAGTCTCATAAAAATTTTAGTTTTGACTGATTATTCCACTCATGTGTGTCATTAAATGATTTGCCTTTTGTAAAAAACAAACGGGTAAAGCAACTTTTACTACGAATGCCTGAATCACACAAAACTTGAAAAGCTCATGGAGGAAAATTTGGTTTTTTTTTGTTTTTTTTTTGCTTCTTTAGAAGGGAATAATTATTCGAGAAATTATTCACAGTTTTGTGCCTGTTGAAATAACTTGTAAAGAATTTCTGTTTTTATCCATTTTTATGGGAATAAGTATGCAAACAAACGTTGTTTATTTTGAAAAAGAGTTTTAGCCTTATATTATTAACTTTAATGAGTAGATACCGTAGTAATATCACATTTTTACCCAAAAAACAGGGTTGCATTAAAGTTAAAATATTTATAAGCAAAACCTATAAATTGTTATGTTGTAATGGCGACAACTCCAAAATAACTATTAGAGGAAAGTAATCTCGTAAAAGTAACAACTATATAAAAATTTTAATATTATATTAAATATAAATATTATTTCCCAAAGCTGCTTCAAATCGTAAACAAATTGATGGACAAAAGGAATGTTGAAATCTGTACACCATTATGGTACTCCAATGGCTTCCCATGATATTATTAATTTTTTGTTCTCAGGCTGAACTAATATGTTCCTCATAAATATAGTTTGCAAGGATACTTTCTGTAACACTGTACAAATAATGTAGAGAAAAACTCAAAGAAGAATGACATTACTTTTTAGAGATAATAATGCAAAATTTGACAATTATTACTCTATGGAGGTTTTTTTCAGATGAAAAAAATATTGTGGGTTGTTATATTCATATATTCCTCAAGAGAAATGCTGACCTTTCTAATATAAATTTATGAAATATTAAAATGGGCGAAATACCTTACAGAAAATATACATTATTCCAGAATATTCTTTCATGGTCCTTCCCAGAGATAATAACAATTCTGCTTTCTTACACTACAGATTAAATTTTGTCTAGTCTCCAACTTCGTATGAATGGAATCATCTGATGATAACATGTTTGGCTTTTTCCTTCAATATATTTCCTGTGAGATTCATTCATGTTTTTGCATTCTGCAGTAATACTTTTTATTGATTTAATAACTAATTAAAAAATGGGTGAAACAGAATTGGAAGAATATTGATTAGATGGATAAATATGCTGATAATAGACCAACCATTAAATTTCATGTATTATTTTATAAATCTAAATAATAATCGTTATTATTATTATTATTATTTTTGGACAGAGTCTCTCTCTGTTGCCAGGCTGAAGTGCAGTGGTGTGATCTCAGCTCACTGCAACCTCCACCTCACGGGTTCAAGTGATTCTCCTGCCTCAGCCTCCCGAGTATCTGGGACTACACGTGCATGCCACCACACCCAGCTAACTTCTGTATTTTTAGTAGAGATGGATTATCACCATGTGGCCAGGATGGTCTCGATCTCTTGACCTCATGATCCTCCCACCTCGGCCTCCCAAAGTGCTGGGATTACAGGTGTGAACCACGGTGCCCGGCCGTAAATAATTATTTAATGGAATGATTATGATTGCTGACAAGTAAAAACAACCAAGTCTAACCAACAGAAATCCAATTATCTAGGATGTTGAGGTTGACTAATTTGTTATAGTACTCCAGTGGTCTCCTATGACAGAATTTCTCTTTTGGTGGGACCCTAATATCTACCAACAGCTAGTCTTCATTGCCCACAAAGAGTTTACCACACAGTCTCTATTCAATTCTTATTACATTCTGTACATATCAGCCCAAGTGGAATGCTTCGCCCAAGTTAAGTCTAAAAAGTAATGTCTATGAATTGAACTCAAAACTATTTGACTCTTGATCTCAGTTCCTGATTTAAATTAAAAAAAGTTTTACTCGGTTGTCTGTCATGTGTCCAGGAAGCAAATGAGAGTGAACAGTCTTTTGGCATATTAAATTGGTCTGCTGCAGAAAATAGAAAGAGCTCCAGTTTCTCTTGTGAATTCAGTCAGTAGACCCAGCAGTGATAAACAAGTCAAATGCGTGTCACAAGAGCAAATAGATTGAGTTTCACTGTCCTTTTTGTTCAATCTTCTTTAATTTGGGTCAGATTTGAACAAACAATTTTGGATTGTGGGGAGTTTGGGTATAAGACTCGATAGCTCACATATCCTTGATTTGAATTTAGGCTTAGTTTTGATTTTAGTTGTGATCAGATGAAAAGAGCCCTTTTTTTTTTTTTCTTCACTACCTACATTTAGTGAGATTAAACCATGCCAACACTACGGGGCATCACCTTGAGTGAACAATGGAATTTGTGTATAAGCTGCTTAGGACATAAGAAAAATATTCTGAATTCTAATTTTAACCAGAAGTTATAATATTTTGGGGGGTTTCTATTATAACTACATCTACACTAAATATCAAATGTTCAGCATTTCCCATACCGAGAAGCTTCCTCACTGGATAGTGACACATATTCTAACAAAAATCAAGGGTAACTTTTACAGTAGAATTAAGTTAGGTCAAGCATGGAAAAATAATAAATTCTACAAAACCTTTATATAAATAAAATAATTCATAATTTAGCTTTTCAGTGGTTACGTTGAAGTTAACCTTTTATAAAGGAATTATGTCCAATAAGTTTGTGCATACATGAAATGAATTGGCTGGACTTTGGGCATTGCATAGGCAGACCTGTGCTTTCCTTTGTAATCACACCATTTTTCAATTGATGAATCAAGGTATCATGACCTTAGCTCTGAATGTGAATTTCAGTTTTACAAAAATACAAGGTAGCAAAATTTTGCATTTCAATAGCCATATAAAATGTCATGTCGGGAGGCTGAGGTGGGTGGATCATGTGGTCAGGAGATGGAGACCATCCTGGCTAACATGGTGGAATCCGATCCCTACTAAAAATACAAAAACAAAATTAGCCGGACGTGGTGGCAGGCGCCCGTAGTACCAAACTACTTGGGAGGCTGAGGCAGGAGAATGGCGTGAACCGGGGAGGTGGAGCTTGCAGTGAGCCAAGATAGCGCCACTGCACTCCAGCCTGGGTGACAGAGCAAGACACCGTCTCAAAAAAAAAAAAAAAAAAGTCATGTCAATGTGTTAAGATTCAGCTTCTTGGGAACCTGATACTTTCGTGTTGTTTAATTCAAATCTACTGAGATATAATTTTTATACAATAAAAAGCACCAATTTTGTGAATTTTGACAGATGTGTATAACCAGCAGTAAAAGTCTCTAGAAACCTTTCCCTTTGTGGATAATAACTTCCTACCTTCAGTTCTAGGCAATTTGATTTGCTCTTCATCGCTGAAACAGTGTTCTGCATGTTCCAGAACTTACTATAAATGGAATCATACATGTACATTTTTGGCTGGATTCTTTCTCACAGTATAAGTTATAACACATATCACTATTTTTGTGCATCATTAGGCTGTTCGTTTTTACTGCTGAGTAGTAGGCATCGTATATTACTATGAGCCATTCACTTACCATAGATGAACGTTTGAGTTGTTTCCAAGTTTGGGATTTCATGAGCATAGTTGCTATGACCACATACGAACAACTCTTTTGTTCTGATTCCTGCAGTGTAAATATTGAAGGATGGAATAGCACCATCATATGGTAAATATCTATTTCATATTGTAAGATAATGTCTTCTAGAGGAAATACATGTGAGTTCCTTTTGCTTCAAACCCTTGCCAACAATTAGTTGTCAGTCTTTCTGGTTTTAGCTATTATAAACGTTGTGTATGTTTATCAGTGTGCAACTTCGTAAATATGGCATACGTACTCTTCCCTGATTGGACTCTCCAATCACCACTATCAGTATGCTAAACATGTCCGTCACTTCCCAATGTTTTCTTGTGACCCTTTTAATCTCTCTCACACTTCTCAGTCCATCTCTACCATCCCCAGGCAAAAAACAAAAAACAAAACAAAACAAAACAAAAAACCACAATTATTCTTCTGCCAAGATGGTTTGCATTTCTTAGAATTTTATGTAAATGGAATCATCTAGAAGGTGTGCTTCTTTGGTATGGCTTATTTTATTTAACATAATTATTTTGAGATTCACCCATGTCATCGTGTATAACAACAGTTCATTTATTTTTATTGTTTAGCGCTATTCCATTGTATGGATATAGCACAATGTGTTTTCTGGATTTAACTACTGATAGACATTTAGGTTATTTCCAATTTGGGCTATTGCAATAAAGTTACTCTAAACAGTATTATGTAAGTTTTGTGTGCATGCAAGCATTTGCTTCTCTTAGGTAAATACCTAGTAATTGTGTCTAGTAATAATAGCTAATAATATTGTGGCCGTTCTTACTATATTATTTAATATATATTAATATATTATATAACAAGATACAGTGTAATACAATGTAGTCATTGCTTAGTCATATGATTGATAGATGTTCAAGGTATTAGGAAACTTTCAAACTTTTTTTGCAAATGGTTAGACCATTTTATACTCCCACTAACAGTGTATGAGAGTTTCAATTGTAACACAGCTTCTCCAAAACTTGATATGATTCAAATGTTTAATTCTAGCAATACCCTTAAACACGCAAGGCCTCCCCCACCATCAACATCCCCCACAAGAGTGAAACATTTGTTACAATTGATGAACTTGTATTGACTCATCATTATCATCCAAAGTCTACCTTAAGGATTAATTTTAGTGTTATACATTCTTTAGGCTTAGACAAAATTATGATGACATGAGACCACCATTAGAGTAGTGTACAGAATACTTTCACTGCTCCCAAAATCCTCTGTTCTCTGCCTATTCAGCCTTCCCTCTCCCCGTAACTCCTGGCAACCACTGACCTTTTTACTATCTCCATAATTTTGCATGTTCCAGAATGCCATATAGTCAGAATCATACAGTATGTAGCTATTTGAGATTGACATGTTTCACTTGGTAATATGCATTTAAGTTTCCTCCCTGTCTTTTCATGTTTTCAAAGCTAATTTATTTTTAATACTGAATAAAACACCACTGTTTGGATGTAAATCAACCAAAGTTGCTTTATCCATGCACCTACTAAAGGACATCTTGGTTACTTCCAAATTTTGGCAATTGTGAATAAATCCACTTTATACATCCATGTGCAATTTGTGTGTGTGTGTGTGTCTGTGTGAACCTAAGTTTTCAGCTCCTTTGGTTATCAAGGAGCACAGCTGTGTTTGTTATTCTGGTTCTTTTTCCTTGCTATGTAAATTTTAGAATCAGTTTGTTGACATCCACCGAATAGCATGCTGGGATTTTTATTGGAAGTGAATTGAATCTATAGATCAGGTTGGGAAGAGCCGACATTTTGACAATATTTCATCTTTCTATCCATGAACGTGATATATCTCTCCAGTTCTTTTCTTTCATGAGACTTTTATAGTTTTCCTTAAATGTATCTTGCATATATTTTGTCAGATTTATACTTACTATTTTTCATAGTACTGATATAAAAGGGATTGTGTTTTTTTTTAATTTCAAGTTCTGCTTGTGCATTGCTGGATATAGGAAAGAGAAATACTTGTATATATTAACCTTATAACCTACAACTTTGCTATTATCATTTATTAGTTCCAGTGGGGGTGGGGGTTGGTCAATTCTTTTGGATTTTCTACATAGACAATCATATCATCTGCAAATACAGTGCTATTTATTCCTTCCTAATCTAAATACCTTTTATTACCTTGTCTTGTCTTATTGCATTAGCTAGGACTTGCAGTATAAAGTTGAAAGGCAATAGTAGGGGGACATCCTTGCCTTGTTCCCGCTCTCAGTAGGAGAACTTCTAGTTTCTCTCCATTTAGTATGTTAGCTGAAGCTTTCTGTAAATATTTCTTATCCAATTGAAGAAGTAACCCTCTATTCCTAGTTTATTGAGAATATTTATCATGAATGGATGGATTTTGTGAAGTGCGTGTGTGTGTGTTGTTTGTGCTTTTTTCCTGATCTAATCATATGAGCCTTCTTTTCTGAGCAACTTGATGTGATGGATTACATTAATTTTTGACTGGTGTACCAGCCTTGCATACTGGGAATAAAATGAATTTACTTCACGTACAATTCTTTCTATAAATTAATGGTTTGAATTTACTGATATTTTGTTGAGGATTTTTGCATCTGTATTCATGACAGTTATGTAGTTTTGGTCATTAGTTTTCTTTTTTCTAATGTCTTTGTTTGATTTTGGCATTAGGGAAATGCTGATCTCATAGAATTAGTTGGAAAGTTTCCCCTCTGCTTCTAAGTTCTGAAAGGGATTGTGAATAATTTGTGTAATTTTTTCTTACATGTTTGGTGGAGTTCCCTAGCAAATCCATCTGGGTCTGATGATTTCTGTTTTGGAAGGCAATTGATTCTAGATTCAGTATCTGATAGATATAGACTTACTCAGATTATCTATTTCTTCTTGTATGAGTTTGACAAATTGTGTCTTTTAAGAAATTTGTCTTTTTTATCAGGTTATCAAATTTCTGGGCCCAGGTTGGTTCATAATATTCCTTGATTAGTTTTTAATATCCACTGGATCAGCAGTGATTTCTTCTCTCTCATTTATAATATTAATACCTTTTTGTTCTTCATCATTTTTTTTTTTAGCTAGCCTGCCTAGAGTCTTATCAATTTTGTTGATCTTTTCAAAAAACCAGTTTTTGTTTTATTTGCTTTTATTCTGTCTCTTAATTCCTGTTTTTAATTTAGTAATTCATGCTATAATTTAGATCATTTCTTTACTTCTGTTTACTTTCATTTGTTTTCTCTTCTTTTTCTAGCTTTCTAAATACTTAGATAATTGAATTTAGATGTTTATTCTTTCCTACTATATGAATTCAGTGCCATAAATTTTCCTCTAAGCACTGCTTCTGCTGCATCCCACAAATTTTGACGAGTTGTGTTTTCATTTTCACTTAAAAACATGTTATTTAGAAATGAGTTGTTTAATTTACAAATATTTAGAAAATTTCCAGCTATCTTACTGTTATTTATTTCTAGTTTAATTTCATTGTGATCTGAGAGCAAACATTGTATAATTTCAATTTTTAAATTGGTTAAGATGTGTTTTATGGCCCAGAATGCGGTTTTAATATGCTCTTATGTTAACATAAATCTTTGTTGAAGTATCTGTTCAACAGATAATTTTTATGGGGCTATTTATCTTATGACTGAATGTGTATATACAGATGAATGTTATATGAATTTGTACACACTTATACATTTATATACATAGTCTAGTACAAATACTTAAGTATATACACTTTTCAAATATTTTCTCCCAATATTTAATTCTGTGTGTCTTTTAAAAAGTTTATGTTTTGAGTTTGGATTAAGTCTAATTTATTGAATTTTATTGTTACAGTTGTTCCACAAGTCCCTGATGCTTGGTTCGTTTTTTCCCTCAGATCTTTTTCCCTTGTTTTATTTTGAAAACTTTCTATTGCTGTATTTTCACGTTCACAAATATTTTCTTCTGCAGTGTGCTTCTAAGCTTATCAGGTGATTTTTTTAAATTTTAGATATTATACTTTGCATTTCTGAAAGTTTGATTTGTATCTTTACGTGTTTTTCAGAATGGGTAAAACATGCTCAGTCACTCCTCTAACTTCTGGAACATATAAATAGTTGTAATACCTGTTTCAATGTCCTTTTCTACTAATTCTATTATCTGTATGATTTCTGTCTCTCTTGATTGAGTTTTCTCTTCACTGTGCATGGCATTTTCTTGCTGTTTTGCATATCTGCTTATTTTTATTGCATAGTGGACATTAGGAATTTTATCTTATTGATGTTGGATATATGTGCATTCTTATATTCTTGACTCTTGCTCTGGGACACAGTTAAGTTCCTCGAAAATAGTTGCCCCAAGACGTTGAATATATTTGCATAAACTAGTATCATTTTAATAAATCTATGATGATTACTTGTATCCTTTCGCATTCTATATATTTGCAATTTGTGAATTTTCTTTACATTTTTTTGAGGTCATTTGTTTTTAGAGATTTACGAATTGTTTTATCTTTTCCAGGAAGCAATTTTTGTTTCTGTCGCTTACTTTTATTTATTATTCATTTTTCTTCTCACTAATTTCTGCTCTTTTAATTTTTCTTATTCAACTTCTTCTGAGTTTACTTACTGTTTTTTTGTGGTTTTTTAACTTTACAGTGGTGAAGATTTTAACATATAATAGCATGCCAAAATACGAAGAACTCACTTGACTGGCAACATATTCTTTAAGAAATCAAGTGTTGCTATGAAATGACAAAGCTATTAGTGATCATCATAATTCCCTTATAAATTCAAAAATTAACATTTAGTAGAAAATTTCAAACAACATACAAACAGATGCTAAGACTAATTTTTTTTGCTTGCTTGTATATTTGAATATCTGAGAAGTTTGAAGAAATAGAACATAGCTTTGTAGTTTGTAGAAGACTGTTGAAACTGTTGTTATGTTCTAAATCTATGCTGAGGATAAAACAGTTTATAAATGGATATCAAAACCTGTCTATCAACTAGTATTTACTGACTATATTTATCTGTAATTATGATGTAGTTTCACACAAATTAATGCCTAATTCTGTCAAGAAGTGCTCTGGGTGCCACACATTAGTTATGTGGGCTGGTAAATTACTTAATCGTTTATTTTTTCACTTTGCTCATCTGCCAAATGGAATTTCTTGTAGTGATTCTGTAAGAATAACACGGTATATTACATATAAAAGTGTTTCATGTCCTAAAAATAATTTGCAAATTAAATATGTTAATATTAGAGCCAAAATCCTTTAAGTGCCAAGCCGGATAAATATTAACACTTCCCCTTATAACTATAACTTCAAAATAAGCATATTGTTTTGGTAGTCATTTTATAAATACAGCTAAGAATAAGCTATTATCAGACTTTCTTGCATTTTCAGGATAATGTTACAAAGAATAAAATAAATAAGCTATATAACAGTTATCTTAATTTTATTAATATAGTCATCCAAAATGAGTGACCACAGATCTCCAAAGATGATTTTATTTTTACCTAATTGTTATTGTATACCTGTCTACATAATTCAAAAAAATCATATAATTTTCAGTTCTTCACTTTTTAAAATTATCATAGTATGGCTAAAGAGCTTGGAATTACAATTTTACATGAAGCAGAACATTTAATTTAAATTGCAAAAACTGAGGATACAGCATTTTAAAATGAATATAGTCAGAAAGCATAGCACTAAATGGGATAGATTTCAGTATTAAACATCTAAATGACAGAAACAACATAAAATAGAAAAACAAAAGGAATTTCACCAGTATTATTTTGGAAGTAGCTTATTTTCATTGTTATTTGAAGAAACCCTATGGTCTGCCTCTTGGGTTCAAGCAATTCTCCTGCCTCAGCCTCCCGAGTATCTGGAATTAACAGGTGCCAGCAAACACGCCTGGCTAATTTTTGTATTCTTAGTAGAGACAGGGTTTCACCATGTTGGCCAGGCTAATCTCAAACTCCTGACTTCATGTGATCCATCTGCCTGGGCCTCCCAAAGCTCCTTAAGTGCTGGAATTACAGGCATGAGCCACTGTGCCTGCACTCCTATAGCCCATTCTATTAAAATTTTAAAAAAAAAAAAAGAGCAAAAAACAGATGCACTACAAAATGCTAAGGAAGTGTTATAAAGTTCATTTTAAAGTGTGAGTTCACCTGGATATTAAGACCTACTTCTACATTTGATCTTTTTCTCTTGTTTTGTACAGATCATTAAGTTCTAAGCTAATGCAGTAATCAGTTTTGCCTTTAAAATTTCTGACTAAGAATATCAATTCTCATTATTTTAAATATTATTGGAAAATAAACTGTAATACGTTCGAAAAGCAGTAGAAAATGAAATAAGTTTAATTTGAGGATGCGTATATTTCATCTAAAAATTAATATTTCATTATCGATAATGTGTAGCACCTTCAAGGCAGTGATTAAATCTATTGTTCTTTGATCAGACGCACAGCTGCAGTAATTTTTAAAAACACATGTTTTTTCTAGATGCAAAAATCACATTACTAGATGCAAAAAATACATTGAATATTCTCAAAATAAATAATTTTAGTAAGATGCATTTAATACTAACCTGAGGCAACACTAGACAAATAGTACAATAATAGTATTTTAGATTATGGAATTTGATGCCATATGGGCTTCTTTCTGAGCTCTAGATATTACAATATCCAACCTGAATAAGTAACTTAACATTTCAGTTTACTCATATGTAAGGAGAATAAGAAGATTATCTGCCTTAGAGAGATATTGTAAGAATTAAGACAAAGTTTTACTAAGGATCTGGCACATCATAAATATTCAATAAATGTCAGAATAAATGTTATATAATTATTAATAGAAAATAAATTAGTTTAAGAGCTACAGAATGGTGAGGAAGGAGGGTAGCATTATAATGTGCTACCATCATTAAATCATCACCAATGTTTATTTCAACCGCTCATCCTCCCACAGCCAAGATTCTGATAGACTCCCTCATTTTAAGGTGCAGTCTTTCTCTTTCTTCTGAATAATACTGAGAATCACCAAATGGAACATACTCTATCCTTCAGGTGTGCTGGTGACTCGGAATTTTTCTCGGTCATTTTGCCAGACAGGAACCTCTGGCCGGCAACGCCCCTGCCTGGCCCTTGATTGGCCAGGCTACCTGCCACAGGAAGAAGCCCGCCCACTTGTCCTGCCTGGGCGTGCCTGGCTTGTGCTCCAGCTAAATCCGAGGCTACTGTGGCTGCGCACTCAGCACCTAGCAGGAGTGGGTGTGTGAGCAAGTGAGTGTGGGATCCAGCTGGCTGTTCCAAGCACTGGTACACAGGCAGGCTCCAGGCAGGGTTTGCAGCTGGACCAGGCATGTCGCCCCAAAGGGAATGTGGTGGCACCCCAAGAGGGGTGCCCACGACCTTGAAGCTCCAGAAGGGGTGATTCAACATGCTAATTAGCTCTTTTAGTTCTGCCATCCGAAGCCCTAGGGATAGTGACATGTTAAGAGCTCTGTCAGCCCCTTGCCCTGCTCCGGCTGGTGGCTCTGTGGCTGGCTCAGCTTTGCCACTGCTTCCCGTCATGTGGGGCAGCCGCCCTCCCCCAGAGGACAGAGGACCACAGTGTTACAGCCTTCTGCGTACTTGTGTTCAGTGAGTCCCAAGTTCTTGTCTCATGTCCAAGACGAATGAGGTCACACTGACAGTTCAAGGGTGATGAGGACAAAGAATTTTATTGAGTGACAAAACAGCTCTCAGTGAACAGGCAAGGAGAAGGTGTTCTCTCAGCTGAAGTTAGCTCATCTAGGTCTGGGGTTTTTATAGGCACAGGATGGGGCAGCGGCAGGTATAGGTGGTATTGGAAAAAGCAACATTTGATTGGTTAAAAAGCATTATTCAGAAAGAACAAATCAGGAAAGCGCAGGCAAACAGGAATAGAAGTTCTTACTTCAGGCCTCAGGTTTCATCTGGAACTAGCAGCCAGGTCTTACAGGCTCAGGCTGTATTTGACTTAAAGATGGGGTTTCACTGGAGACCCGTCCCTGTCTACCTAGGCATTTGTCTGCCTCCTGCCACTATCAATGGTGAAGGAAAAAGTCTAATAAACTCTATTAGTAAATCCCCAGATCAGCAGTAGGCAATAGCATTTTGTAAACATTTTCAATTGCTTTAATATCAATCTCTATTCACAGAAAGCTACTGCTGTAGTCCAGGTTTTTATAGCTCAAACTGGGCAGTTGACAAATGCAAATGGTGTCTTCAAAATGAAACTTAAATTAGACTAAAATGGATCATGTGTGTAGTAAAAAATATGCATAAAATATGATACTAACTGTGTTAACCGAAAGAAAACATTCTGATATTGACAAAATTGAAAACAGTTTCTCTGTATTAAATATTTATATATGATACATAGAGGCAAAGGTATGGATATATCTGCATATCTATGTAGATATACATAAATATAGTTATACATAGACTTTACTATACATAGGCACACACACACACACACACAAGGTGGAGAAATTCAACCTAGAATAGCATTTTGTAAAGTATTGCAATTGAAAGTTAAATCCTCACTGTACAGTTTTGTGTCTAAAAAAAGTTTTTAAAAATTTACTTTGTTGTATACAAATTATGTGTGATACATACAGTGACCGAAAAGACTATATTTAACTTATAAAAATATAATTTATTTTATGAGTGTCTTATTTTACTCTTTTCATAAAAAACATTTTGACATGCAAATATTCCCACAAAAGTAGGAAGAAAAATAACCTACCTATATTTACTGAGTAAAGGTATTAAGAAACAATAATGCTCTCCAATATAAGTTTCAGTTTTTAGGCATTAAAATGGAAATTTTATTTTTAAATATATTATCTCATGAAGAGGCTTGTAAAATCAGTGCAAGCATCAAACAGTGATTTATCATACCATCTAATTAACTTGAATTGACTAAAGTTATTTAATTCTATACTCCAAAAAATATAAGCTGATAGTTTTGTTTTTTTTTGTTTTTTACTTAGCATCAGTGCAAAGTTGCAGTTATTTGAGTGGAAAAAAGAGCGACTAGGCAAGTTTTTTACTAGAACTAGAGACACTTTCTATCAGTTTTATAACAGCACACAAGCAGAAATATATAACAGACATTTATGTAGTAGGTATTCATTCTTCACACAAACCATTTGTAGCCATCTCGATCAGCTATATCAATGGCAAGAACATTCCTATAGAATATATTACTGACTCTTTTTGAAACGTGTCTACTCAGCTTACAAGCAATTTCTTCCTTGATGCGCTCATTTTATAGCTTCTTTAAACTATTGGAATCCATTACAATTTTGATCTCACTGTAAAACAGGAAACATCATCACTTTGGCACTTCATGGATAGTACCAAAATAGATAGTTTATAAATGATGATAGACTGATTGAAGCTTCAATAAAAGTGCTTGAAAGTTATATTTTTAAAATAGAGTATTTCATATTATATTGAGGTATATCTCTTAGAGGAGAATTTTCTCGCTATAGACTCTATGCAGGTGAAAATAATCAGACTAGGGAATGGTAACACAGTGATGGGGAATAGCTGTCTTGATTCAGTGGTGGGGTCATTACAATAGGAAACTGCAGCAATATTTTCATCCTCTAGTAGGAACTTCTATATAGAAAGTATTTGGATTTGCAATGAAAAACAAAATTGATGTTTTTTAAAACACAGTTAACTTCTAGGGAATGTGACTACTCTTAATCTCTTAAGCATATTGATGAACTTGGATGTGCAAATAGAAAATAAAGATGGGGCACTGGATAAGATGATGAATTTGTCTAGAAATACAAAAGACAGTAACTCAGGGTTTTAAGGGCAAAGAAGGGACGAAGGTGAGATATGAACGTATGAGAAGGAAAGAATAAAATGGAATTAGTGCTGTGGGAGATTTGAGCATTATATGAAGTAAAGAAATAGTGGGAATGTTTCAATGAATGAGCTTTTAAAGACTGCTGCTCTCATAAATGCTTTGTGTAAGAAGTTTTGTTTTTATTTTTGAAAAGCATTTCTTCTTCTGGAAAGAAAATAAATTTGAGGATGAATCTAATTTTTTTGTGTGACTTTACCATGTGGAATAAATCTAGTAATTATAGAAGGTTCAACCAAAGTCTAGGGAAGACCATGATATTATCGATCCTGCATTGATTCTTAGGTATTTATGTAGGGCTGTCTGTCTTCACAAGCATGAAATGGGCCTCGAACCAAGCAGACCAAGATTTCAAGGAACCAGAATGTGGCCATTGATTTTTTTTCTATATGAAGTGATTTACTTATGTTGTTTTTTGAAAAATATCAAGTAACAAAATGGAATAATAAAATAAGGTAGATTAAATTTGGGAGACCATATATGAAACCATAAATATTAGAAAAATGGAAAATTACAGAAAGTCTATTACTGTGAAGTGGAAAATGTTATGCACCCCAAATGATGATCTGGTATCATTCAATCAGCTTCTAATTAATGAAAAGAAAATGCAATAGGATGACACACTGTTGGGGAAAAAGGGAACAATTTGAACATCAAAAAGTTTCGGGGAGCCATTAGAATCAGTTGATAAAATATACAAATACTATTGCAACTAAAATTCAAAAATGAACTGTGAATTAAATAATGTAGTAATGATGAGTCCTTATTACCCTTGATCTCAGAAGCTTTTTATGAATACAGATCCTTCATGATCTCTGAACTTCCACGTTTAACTCGTATATCAAATGGGAATTTGAATACAGTTTGACAGTCTCCTGAGTTGCTGCTCTCAGGGGTTACTTAGTTTAATCCTTATTTTGCTATTTGAAATGTAACTGTGCTTATTATTTTTTGGATGAAGAATATTATAATTTATATCAAAAATTACTTCCCCTAAAACTTAAAATTACTTCCCCAAAACTTATAATTTATGTTTACATTTTGAATTATTTAATAGTTTCTATTGTAATAATTTGCTAAATGTAAGAAAAATATAGTATTTCTTTTTCTTTTTTTTTTTTTTTTGAGACAGAGTCTGGCTGTGTCCCCCAGGCTGGAGTGCAGTGGCACCATCTCGGCTCGCTGCAAGCTCCGCCTCCCGGTTTCATGCCATTCTGCTGCCTCAGCCTCCCGAGTAGCTGGGACTACAGGTGCCCGCCACCACGCCCTGCCAATTTTTTTTGTTTTTAGTAGAGACAGGGTTTCACTATGTTGGCCAGGATGGTCTCGAACTCCTGAGCTCGTGATCCGCCCACCTCGGCCTCCCAAAGTGCTAGGATTACAGGCTTGAGCCACCGCACCCGGCCGAAAAATATAGTATTTCATAGCATTTAATCTTCCAAAATTAGTCTCTAATAAAATTTTCTCTCATCTGTTTTGAAGCATGACTGTTGTGAGATGATTCAGAGGTTATCTACATTTAATTCACATGGGTAAAAAAGCTTGAATCTAAACATCTGTATTTTTACTTTGAGACCACAAAACTGGAAGAGAACCTAATACTCAAATAGTACTATTTGTTCATTTTGCACATGAGAAATGTGTAATCCAGTGTTATTAAGTGTTGGCCCAAGATCAAACTACAAGTTTTTGGCCAAATCTGATAGGAGATTCTATGTTTTCTGTTATTAGCTATGTACTGTTTATTTCTAAAGATATTAAACTGAATACAAACTCAACTGTCTATTCCAAAAGAAAGAGTAGATTACCAAATATATGGATACATGTTTAATATCCTCTAATAAGAAGTATGACAATGAATATCACTTATTAAAATGATCTTAATAAATTTACATTGGTCTGATCTTTCCCAAACACCACTTTCTTCCAGTAACTTCATCAAAAGCTATGGAAATTGTCAGGAAAGGAGGTTTTCAAAATAGGTACATAGTCTTCAAGTTTCAAAAATCCCTTCCTGTAATTTGATCCCAAATACTTAGCAAAACCAAAGCTGCAGTCTCAAATTTGAAGATACGTCCCCAGCGTCATTCCTAGTATCTCATTTTATACTACTCAGAAAATCAGAAGCCACACTAAATAACGTAAAGAGCGAGGACTTAACACCAGGACTTGGTTATACAGTGTTGTCAAGCTGAAGGAGGAAAAATGGAATGCTGAGCTCACACACAGATAAATGTCTGCAGGAAGCAACTCACCTGCTAGGTCTGTTAGCACAGAAGGGAACAGGTGGGCTTCATGAAACA
Organism: Symphalangus syndactylus; assembly: GCF_028878055.3. Lineage (NCBI taxonomy): Eukaryota > Metazoa > Chordata > Mammalia > Primates > Hylobatidae > Symphalangus > Symphalangus syndactylus. The sequence continues at coordinate 151,335,713 of NC_072426.2, read as the reverse complement.
AAAGAGCACAGAGGAGGGCGCTGTGATGCTGGAGCTTAAACTTACATGGCTGGTGCTTATCTCTTGGAGGGAGAGTTTTTTCCTGCTGATGCTGGAAATGTCAAACGAGTCCAGGAGCTGGAGTAAGTACACAGTTTTTTGCTACTGAACTGATTCTGACAGGAACAGAAAACAGGAAAGATGTCCTATTCCTTCCACCAACTTTTCATTCCCCTCTAGCATCTTTAATGAGCAGGAAAAAATTGGAAAATCCTGCTGGAAATGGAGTCAGAGTCCCAGCTCCAACAAGAAAGAAAGAGAAAAAGAGAGACAGAGGCAGGGAGACAAGGAGGAGGAAAGGAAAGAAAAGGAAATGAAAGGAGGAAAAGAGAAAGGAGGACAAAAGAAAGAAAAAGAAAGAAGAGAGAAGGAGCTCGAAGCTGAGAGACAGTGAGTATTAAGTAATTGCATGCACACCAGGAGATTAATGTGGAAGTCTTTGATGATTCTTGAAATAGTACCGTGTTGTGGTGGAGGTAAAAATCTGATTTATGGCAATATTAGAAAGAAGAAAAGGAGAGAAAGTAGAAGCAGTGAGTGTGGACAACTATTTTGAAGTGTTTCGTGTTAAGAATTACCAAAAACTGAAGCAGTAGCTGGAGGGTGACTTGGGTTTTGTTTTAAACCCCTGTACTGAAATATAATTAACTATGATAAAATACACAACCATCAAGATATAGAGCATTTTTTACCTCATAAAGTTTCCTTATGCTTCTTTTCAATCCTACCCCTACCCAGCCCAAGTTCCACGGCTGGTCCCTCTTAACCAATTTCACCTAATTGATAATTACAGAATATTACACCCAGCACAACAGAATACACTTTTTATTTTTCAAAAGCACACAAACTTTCACATTAGTCATCTTCTGCGCCATAATACAGGGTGAAAAAATGAAAAAGAAATGAAACAGTGCAAGAGAATTAAATTAGCAGTCAGTAATACAGAGTAATTTGGGAAATCCTCAAATATGAGAGAAATTAAACACACTTCATGGAATATGAGTCAAAAAATCATTGGAGAAATTGTAAAATATTTTAACTGAACAAATAACAAAATTTTCTAAAAGACATCTAAAGAAGAATTAAGTAGGAAATTTATAACTTCAAAAGTATGTGTGTGTGTGTTTATGTGAAAGTGTATGTGTATGATATATACGTACATATTTGGATAAACTAGAAATTGTGAAGGAGTGACACTAGCTATTTAACTGTCAATTTAAGTCACACATTGTTTGTAATTTACTGTGATCTAAAACTTTTTTGATTAATATTGAGATTGAATATGCTGATTAACATTTAAGATGTGTAACTCCTTAATGATCAGTTTGGAAACTTTCCAAATTTTTCTTGTTTTAGTGCTAAACTAAATACATGCAGGAATCCATTCACACACCTCGTTCATAGAATCCAGCAGAAAAGCAATTGGTGTCCAAGTGAATAGTACTGTTCTACACTGCAGAATGAACAACAAAGTTACAGATTCTGTTTCTAAAAGTCCTTTCAGCTTCATAACCAGCTGAGAGTTCTCAGCGCCACTGGCTATCAAGCCTCCTAGTCACTTCTCTTCTCTTCCTTTTTTCCCCCCGGTTTCTTTCTTTTCTTTTATCATGTCTCTTATTTCTCAGATATAAAAAAACAAGTTCCTTCCATTTCCAATAAAAAGAAACTTAAGATAGTAAATTGTTTTTACCAAGTGACACAAAATTTATCCACAAATATAGTTTGAAAATCATGTAAAACACATGGTTGGAAATATAATGTATTTGTTATGAACAGTAGCATAAATCAGATGTGTCCATTTTATCCTTATGATAAAATGTTTACACAACCCTAATAGTTGACTTTCATCAGACAATTAGTTTCATTTGAACCATGAGCAGTTACATAGATAATCATATATTTTCAATTATTTCCTTTTGTTTAGATGAGATAATTTATTCATGGTTTACAATGGATTGATGTTAATGAAAAACAAGTTCTTTACATAAATTTTTATACTTAAGCATTTTCAACATCTCAATAAAACTTTTGACTAAATTTTGTACAGTAAAAAAAGAGAAGTTGTAGTGTGTTTTCTATAAAATAAATATGAGCAAACATTTCTTTTGTCTAACATACCAGGTCTTTATAGAAATAGGAATATCCTCTTCATAAAAGAAAGAAAGAAGCTTGTCTTCATCTTTTAGAACAAGAGAAGCTTATGTACTGATGTATTAGATTGTATGCTGATGAGTATGTTAAAATATTTCTGGTGTAATCACATCCCAAGAGACCATTACAGAATACACTTCTCCTGAACCGTCGTATGCCTCTCTTCTTGAAATGATCTTGCCTGAGTCAGTCTCTGATACTTTTCTACAATGGAATCATCTCGAATGATTTGATTGCTAAAAGACTTAACCTGTTCAATGGTTCTTTACCTAAGCAACCTCTATAGAGCGTTGCCTCTTACAGAGGTGGGTTAAAGATTGACAGCTGGTTAAGAAAAGTATCCATTTTGGCTTATTGGATTTGAGTAAAACTAGTGATAATGATCAGCAGGTGAGTATAGTAAACTTCACCCCCCCCCCCCTTAGCCTTCATCCTCTCTATCAAGGAAAGGGAATAAAAACAGATATTTCAGAAACTAAATTTCATATAAATATAATGATGCAGAGGTAATGCTTATTCTGAATAAAAATTGATGTCAAGATGGTATCACTGAAGAGGAGATGGAAAGGAGCGCAGGCCAACTTTACAACAGCGATGGAAACAGATGCTCTCTTTCTCCTCTCTGTGTGACAGCCGTGGGCTTCCCTCAGACTATTATTACAGAAGGTTTCATATCTTTTCGTCTCTGACCCTATCTCTGATTCTTTTTAGATCTCTGCCACCCTTCATTTAACAAACATCTTTGAGAACTTTCAATATATTGAACGCAGTGCTAAAGACTTAAACTACATCAATGAATAAAACATCATCCCTGTTTTCAGGGAATTTGTATATAGGAAGGTAGGCAAGTGGACAATAGACAGTGAAGTACAGTACAGAGGGAGAAAAAAATAAAAAGTGCAACAGAGGGGGTATATAAGAGTTCCATTATAGCACTGATGAAGGAATTTAAGCAGACTGAGGGAGGTAGCTAGGGATGCTGGAACTTTGTTTCTCTTCTTCTTGTAAGTATAGTGACCCTCAGTAGCGGACCTGTCAATCTTTAACCCACCTTACTAAGACACTGCTCTATAGAGGTTGCTAGGTAAAGAACCACTGAGCAGGTTAATTCCCTTAGCAATCAAATTATTCTAGATGATTCCATTGTAGAAAAATACTAGAGAACGACTCAGGCAAGATAGTTTGAAGAAGAGTGGCATATGGTGAGTCAGGACAACAGTGTATCCCATAATGGTCTCCCGGGGTGTGGTTACAGCAGAAATATTCCACCTTAGACTCATCAGCATACAGTCCAATACCAGAGGGTTTTCAATTCCTACAGACAGGAAATAGTTTATTATTTTTGGCTCTGTTTCAGCATGCTAATGTTCCTAATATTGATGTCTCAATACGGATTCCATGTTTTCCTGTGGATGTAATTTAATTTTCAATTATTTTTGCTGCAATTCACAGTATTAAAACTTCCTTAAATTATTGTCATATTCGTAAGACTAATTTCAGAACATTTCTAAAAGTCCCCACCATTATTCTCAATTAAAATGATAGCCGGGCGCGGTGGCTCACGCTTGTAATCCCAGCACTTTGGGAGGCCGAGGCGGGCAGATCATGAGGTCAGGAGATCCAGACCACGGTGAAACCCCGTCTCTACTAAAAATACAAAAAAATACTAGCCGGGCGTGGTGGCGGGCACCTGTAGTCCCAGCTACTCGGAGAGGCTGAGGCAGGAGAATGGCGTGAACCTGGGAGGCGGAGCTTGCAGTGAGCCGAGATTGCGCCACTGCACTCCAGCCTGGGTGACAGAGCGAGACTCCGTCTCAAAAAAAAAAAAAAAAAAAAAAGATAGTCACCATATATTTGAGGGGCTACGTGCTATAGGCTGTCTGTGTTCTGATGAGACTGAGGCCAGTTTCAGCTTGGAGGCCTTCAACAATAATATAAATGAATGAATATATACGTGTGTGTGCGTGTGTGTGTGTGTGTGTGTGTGTATGAAAACTAGAGTACCAAATGCTTTCCTTTTTTTTCTCTATGGTTTTCTCATTTGAGAAAAACGTACATATATAGCATATGAATAAATTTAGAAAAATACAGTATGTGAATAAATTTATTGAAAACAGAGACTAGGTACTATTCATTAATATAGTTTAAGTCTTTAACACTAGTCTCATTATTCACAGATCATATGTGTGGATTTGCCTACTTGCTTAAATTGATTTGTAACCCCAAAATTAATACTTGCAGCAATTTTATGGTCATTTGAGGAAACGTGTGTCTTAGTCCACTCAGGCTTCTATAACAAAAGACCATAAACTGGGTAGCTTGTAAGCAGAATTTCTTTTCTTTCGCAGTTCTGGATGCTGGTAAGGTTAAGCTCAAGGTACCAGCAGACTTAGGATCTGGTGCGGGCCTGCCTTCTTGTTGTATCCTCACCTGGTCGAAGAGGTAAATTTGGGAAGGGTGGGGACACAAACATTCAGACCATTGCATCGACTAAGCTGTGAAAATGTGAGTCATCCAATGAGCATGTCCCCAGCTGAGGACAGACAAGGCTGCGTTCTGCCTCTTGTTTCAGCTCTCATGCTCTAAGCAAGTGCATTTACTATATCACACTTGGGGCCACATTTTTCTCATTTTTGTGCTTTTTATTGGTGATTTGTCTTTTTATAATGGCCCCCAAGTACAATGTTGAAATGCTGTCTGGTGTTCCTAAATACAAGAAGGCTGTGATATGCCTTACAGAAAAAATACAGGTATTAAACAGCTTTATCTGGGCAAGAGTAAGAGGGCTGCTGGCTGTGGATTCAATGTTAATGACTCAATAATATATTAATAAGGTGTCTAAACAGAAACAACTATAAAGCAAGGCTATGGGTTGATCAGTTGATGAAAATGTGACCAGAGGCTTACAGGAATGTAGCTCTGTATTTCCCATAGGTGCAACAGTTTAGTATTCTGTAATTCATTTTCATGGCAATTTTATAGGACCTAAGTACTATGAATAATGAGAGTTGAATACACACACACGGTTGATTAAGCTTTGTGAAATTACCAAAATAATAAAAAGGGGGAAAATGGGAAATCACTTGCTCTAGATACCTACTATGCATAAAGGTATACAAGGCATAAAACAAATGCAAATTCATTTGTTCACAGGATTGGGTAAACAAATAATCAGAAATATCAAGTAACTTTCAAAAGCCATACATCTTGTAGAAGACACAGCTGAGAATGGAGACATCTATGTCTGCAGAGCTCATATGCTTTTTGTTACACCATGCTGCCTAACAAACCATTTTCTAAATTTACACACTTACATATTCCTAAATATGAATCACATGTTGGGTGTGAAATTCAATCTGAATGCTTTTCCTAACTCCCCACTAATTGGCCCTGTACATTTTTCCATAATAATTTTTTTAAAATTTCTAATCATGTTGCACTTTATCTCTGGATTAAAATCCTTTTTAAAACTTCCTCTTCTCATTCTGTATTTTATTCTGTTGTCTAACTTCTCAATGTTTAATACCAATCTTGCAGTAATTTTCTCTATTTTCTTGTTCAAAAATCAAATTCTGCAGCTGCTTATAATTCCTCTGCAGGTGCCACTGATAGATAATTATTCCCTATGGGTTTTTAGTACAATTCCACCAGGCTCATTTATCACATACAATTATATCTAATCTACTTTTTAAATGTTTTTTGTTTTGTTTTGTTTCTGGTAGACTTACAAGAAACACTATTATATCAATTTTCAACTAACATCTGTGGATAAAAAGCATTATAATACAAAAGAAATGTCTTTAGGGTGCAGCTCAGCATAATGTTTCTCTCTTCACTGCCTAAATAGCACTACACTCATTTTATCGTCTTACAATTTCAAAGGAAAAAGAAAGAAACAAAGCTGATTTTGCCATAATAAAACTTGAAAAAGTATGATTTGCTATTAAGGTCTTAAGGTTGTCAAGAGATAAAATAAAGAATAGTGATTTCTTGTACAGACTTCTCCCAGTAAAAAGCAATGATAATCTTAACTTTTCTTCAAGTATAGAAATAATACAAGAAACCCCCTCGTGAACTCACTTTCATTAGCTCCCAGGAATGCTATGTATTTGCATGTTGTGTTTGAGAATGACACATAATGACAAATAGGAAACAGATTATGCTTTTCCAGATGTATACGTCAGGCCTTATGTTAAGCCTGTAAACATGAAGGTAACTAGGTCAGCACAATGTATTTATACGGAAATCTGTCTTTATATATTGGTTAATAATCATTGCTTTTTGGATCACAAGATAGCATAAGCTACTTTGAATCAGTCACAAAGGAATGTTGCTTAAAACAGGAATTGAGTACAAGAGCTCGTTCTGATAACAGAAAGGCAGTATAGTTTTAAGAGTTGTGTAGCCGAGTCAACTGGACTCAAAATGTATTGAGAATCAACCTTAGAAGTAAATCCTCACTGATAGAACAACAGGAGTTTTGGCGTAAGAGCATTAATCGGATTGATCTGAAAGTGTAAATTCCAAATGAAAGGCAGAGTGTGGTAAGTTCTATGCTAGGTTGGAAGAAATATTTTTAAGAACAATTTCAAGAATCCACAAGGAAAGTTGACGTTTGAACTTTCAAAATTAGGGCAAGCATACTATCCCAGGTTATTTTAGGGGAAATTTTACTGTCAAGATGTTTCTGATTACCTGGAAGAGTTGAAAGGTTTGATAAATTAATTTGTATCAATTGGTTTATAAGATATGTTTAGGTTTGGGGTGGAAGAGGATATTTTTGTGAAAATTCTGGATATGTGTAGGTGAAGAGTGGACATAGAGGATGAAAAATGTGAAAACTCTATGTTCTCAAGTCTGAAACCCAGGGAAGAGAGGCTGCAAAGAGAGGATGAAGGACTTTGGGTGAAACCACAAAGGGGTAGGAGGAGACATCTTGAGTCTCTGAGGCGACAGAGTGTGTGGTAGAATGTAGACAGATGGCATTTTTTCCACCTGTGGGTCAACTGCAGACAGATGAATCACTTCAAATTTTGGGAGAGCGTGGAGATACCATCCTTTTGTGATAATTGGTATTCTCATGTTAATCCTATGTCATTGAGAGTGGTTAGATGCCTTCAAGCAGATGTAATGGAAGCATCAGGAGGGTGGAAAGACTGCAGAAAAGAACACAGCTGATGGTCTGTTTCAAGAACTTATGTGATACATCTCCTGTGGATAGTCAACCCTTGGCTGTTGAGGCCTGAGGTCAAAAAGTTGACACTCCAATGACTTTCTACTCTAGGGAGTTGCCAGTGTTTAAAGAATTAATGAAGCTTGTCTCAGACAATACTCTAATCAATGAGTCATTGATCAAACAATAGTTGTCTGGAACTTAATGCAAGATAAAGCAAAAGACTCAGTGGCTTGAAGTGAAAATCTTAAGAATCACATATTATGAGAAACAATCAAATCACCAGCAATTAAAATAATTTCCCTATTATTACCTAATCTGCAGTGTGTTAGTTCTACCACTCTAACTACAGGTATAAACCATGCCAACACAGCTGAAAAACCAGGAAGCTCAGAGTTAAAATTATTTCTCATCATGTAAAAAGACCATAGTAACTCATTTCACATCTTTTGTGATTTAACCTCCTGAACGTCTAATTTACTTTTCTCTGAGGTCTTCTGTAATTAGTTTATTCCTCTTAATCATTCACATGTATTTTTTTCTGTTCCCCTAAATAATTTTATAATCAGGATAATGTACAAATAAATATATTTTAATTCTTGTTTATCTGGTATTTTCAAGTTCACATTCCTCTAATGACAGGCAATTTATTAATGATTTGTTGTATTTTTAAAAGGTGTTTATTTTCTTGGAGCTATAATGATTTTTTACCCCATGATATTGAAGAGCCATAATTAGCTACTACAGATGTTTTCCAGTTAGCATTGCCATCTGGTAGCAACTTCCACAAATGTTAGTCCATACCTATAATGTGATTTAAAGATTCAAAACTAATTACATGTGCAAAAGTCACAACTACTATTAAGCACGTTATAGCTGTTTAATACATAAATGGGTGCCACAAAGCAAAATTGGTAAACACTAAAAAAGGTGACATTAAAGTCACCATATTTAACAATATATAAAGTCATTTTGAAAAGAAAAGCAAGCGACTTATTGCTGTATTTTCAGCTACTAGCATACACATACTAGCATATCATTTTGTATATAGCATAATTAAAATTATTTCCAATTTTAATAGCAATAAAATTTTTCAAAACTGCCCTGAGAATCCATTAAAGAGAAAATGAAAATTTTACCAACAAGTATTTTTGCTTTTAGTTAAAAGACACTCCCAAAATATCATCGCTTTATATCAAGAATATTCTGCCAAAGCAATAAAATCATAATTTTTAAATCATGAGAGATTGTTGATGTTAAGAAACTACATAAATTGAAATCCAGAAATAAACAAGGCATATGGCTGGACTCAGCCATTGAAGAGTGGTGAGAGAAAGAACAAATCTGCCATAGATTTGGATAGGAAATATCCAGACATAATTTTAATGGATGCCTCGTGGTTGCATGTGGGATTTTCTATGATGAATTAGAACCCCAAATAGAAATAAAATCTGTGTCCACTCACCAATTCTTTTCCACGGAGCCATCACTGTGTACGTGGGATAAGGTGAGGATGGGGAACGGAAAGCTCAGAGTGGAGCTCACTGTTCCTCCACATCCCAAAGGCTAAAGCGCCTTCCCAAACACACATCAATAGTCCACTGATAGTAAGAAGCAGAGTGTCAAAGCTGAGCCAAATCACCTGCAGGAGCATGGGCATTCATGCAGTGTAAGGCAGAGGTGGATGTGGAATAGGAGCTTGCGCCAAGTACACTGCAACCCCTGAAGGCCATGGCAGAGCTGAGTAGAGAGGAATACCAATAGATTTAGAAATGCAGGTTGGAGAGTAAAGAGAAATACCTAGTGACCCAGAAAGCTGGCATCTGCGCTGTAAAGCAGAGAGAAATCTACCATGGTTTAGGAAACCAGTGACTGGACTCTAAAACACACGGAGATCCATTCATCAGGTCCCAAGCTTCTGTTTTTCTCTGCTTTGTTGAGGTATAACTGAAAAATAAAAACTTAGACATTTAAGGTATATTATGTGGTGATTTGATAGACACATATGTTGTGAAATGAATACAATCAATGAACACATCCATCACCTCACGAAGTTACCATTTGTGTGTGTGTGTGCACACGCGCGTGCACACATAGTGAGAACATTTAAGATCTACGCTCTTAGCAAATTTCAAGTATACAATACAATATTATCAAATATATTCACTGGGCAATACATTAGATCCCCAGAACTTTTTTTTGTTGTTTGTTTGTTTTTTGTTTTTTGTTTTTTTTTTGAGACGGAGTCTCGCTCTGTCGCCCAGGCTGGAGTGCAGTGGCGCGATCTCGGCTCACTGCAAGCTCCGCCTCCCGGGTTCACGCCATTCTCCTGCCTCAGCCTCTCCGAGTAGCTGGGACTACAGGCGCCCGCCACCACGCCCGGCTAATTTTTTGTATTTTTAGTAGAGACGGGGTTTCACCGTGGTCTCGATCTCCTGACCTCGTGATCTGCCCGCCTCGGCCTCCCAAAGTGCTGGGATTACAGGCGTGAGCCACCGCGCCCGGCAGATCCCCAGAACTTATTCATCTTAGAACTGAAACTTTGCACACTTTGACCAACCTCTCCCCATTCCCCACCCCCAGTCCCTGGCAACCACCCTACTCCTCTCTGCTTCTACAAGGTTCGACTGTGGAAATCTGTGAGCTACATGAAGTCCTGCACCTTAGAGGAAGAGCAAGGCAGCCAGAATGGCTGAAGTGAAGCAAAAGAGGGGCAGAGATCGTAGGAGAGAAGTTGAAAATGTGCTGAGAGGCCAGACTGTATAGAGCTGTAGAGGCCTTTTTTCTCTAATTTTCCTGCTATAAAAAGGTGTGCCCCATTGAGTACCAGATTCGTGCTCACATAGGCAGCTTAAAGCCTGACTTAGGCCTGGGCTGCAGAAATTCATATGGGATGTGGGAGGCAGATCAGAAAGAAAGTGAGCACCTGATTAATTTATTCTCTCCCCTTCCTTCCTTCCTTCCTTCCTTCCTTCCTTCCTTCCTTCCTTCCTTCTTTCCTTCCTTTCTTTCTTTCTTCCTTCCTTCCTTCCTTCCTTCCTTCCTTCCTTCCTTCCTTCCTTCAGACGGAGTCTCACTCTGTCACCCAGGCTGGAGTTCAGTGTTGCGATCTGGGCTCACTGCAATCTCTGCCTCCCTGATTCAAGCGATTTTCCTGCCTCAGCCTCCCAAGTAGCTGGGATTACAGGTGCTTGCCACCATACCCAGCTGATTTTTATATTTTTAGCAGAGGCGGGATTTCACCATGTTGGCCAGGATGGTCCCAATCTCTTGACCTCATGATCCACCTGCCTTGGCCTCCCAAAGTGCTAGGATTATAGGCGTGAGCTACCATGCCTGACCTAATTTCTAATTTATTTTAAATTGTTGTAAATCATAAATTGCAGTCTATAAAAAAGCAAAAACCTTTCCTTTATTTTTACGAATACCTTTGCAGGCTACTGAAAGTAAAATTATGTCAATATATGAGGATAAAATATGGGTTATTCTTTTATATTTTGTTCTTGTGACATGGAAACTAAGTCCATGTTAGCACATTTTTATCTAAATGTTTAATAGTTAAATGTAAATTTTTCAACGGTGATAAAAATTTCATATTTGTAGTTTCTTCATAGACCTCCAGGGATTTATGGCATGCAGATTAATAAATACTTTCAGGTTTATTACTGGATATAGTTGTTAAATGACTTTAAAACAGAAGTGGAACTTTATGGAAAAATAAATGAACATTAGAGTCCTAATCCATCAATGCTGAATAATTCTTCTTTGATGGACTTTTTTTTGAACTTACGATCAATGAGCTTAAGAGTAATTTTGGTTTCTTACCCAGAATCTATATGCCAGAGGTGACACTGATAAATCTGTCTACTTTCATTTGGAATTAGTATCACTAAAATCTTTTTGATGACCAGAAAGCTTGCATTCTTCAATATATGGGTCTTATACCTCATTTCCCAATGAACTGTCCTTGATTTCAGCTATTTCATTCTGTCAACACTGTGCTAGGTGCTGGGTAGACAACACTGAATAAATATAGGTCATGCTCCTTCCTGTTTTTCATTTTTACCATATTACGTATACTGAGATGCTGTACTTCTGTAATTTAGCATTAAGATTCTTGTTCATATGCAATTATCTTACTTATTATTAAAGAACATCTAAAATTGCAGTAGAAGAACAGATCACAAGAAATAGTTATTACTCATTAGAAAATGTCGCAAAATGATACAATGTAAATCTACTTTGTAATTTTACCTTTATATTCCACTTACATGAAACTAATGATATATCTGTATAGCCTTTGTCTTCAGGCTACACTAATCAAGAAACATGAAAATCTACCAGTCACAAGGGTTTGGGCACTTGTATTTCCTCTGCCACATTTCAGTACATCACAAGGGTGATATCCAGCACTTCCTGTTCCCAGTGAGTTCAGTCAGTCTTTGAAGATTGTAGTTACTTGGTTTTCTTTGATTACTAGACTGTTGTAATGCTTGTGGTGTGTGACATGTTTTTAAGACAGCATAGCAAAGTAGTTGAGAGCATACGTCTATACTCAGAGACTGCCTGTGTTTAAATCCATTTACCAATTATATGACCTTAGATAATTAAACTAATATCTCCGTGCCTCAGTTTCTTTATGGAGCTAATTAAATGAATCAGTAGATGCAAAGTGCTTTGAAGAATGTCTGGCATCTAGCTGTTATATGTGTCAGTTGCCATTATGATGATGACCTCATGAGAAAATACATATAAATAAATGGACATACTAAATATTAAACAAATATGTGTTGCTGCTGTGGTGAACATGACACCCATAAATTCCGGTGTCATAGCAATGTAGTATCAGAGATATGCTTTTCAGTGATCAAAAGCTGTTTTGAAAAACTCAAGTCCTTTACTTTCCTTAACTAGCATAGAGGAGATAAATGGACCAATTGATTTTTCTCTTCTTAGCCGGATACTAATTTATTTCTGTATTTGTGCTATTAAAGATAATAGTGCCTGTACATTTTTACCAACTTATGTATCAGAACTGTAGAGAGATTCCTATAAATCACATTGCTGGTGTTTATTTATTTTTGTTTTTTACTTTAAATAGATGAAGCCAAATTGCCTTCTGAAATTTTGCCAGTTTAGCTTGCCCATAAACAGTAAAACAGCCACATATTCTCATTTGTTTTAATTATGAAAAATTTTATGGGGTTGTCATTCTTTTGGGTAACATTGCAATCTACAAATTTAAGACTTGGAAAAAAACTCGATTTGGTTCAAATAATATCAATAGCAAAAATAAGACTGGGTGAAATTGCTTGCACACATTACAGTTTCTATTGACTAAAAATTAATGAAAAGATCAAACTAAGAAATAATTTGGGTTGGAACATTTTAATCCATGAATCTATATTTGATTGAAATAATGATACCAAAGAAATTTACAATGGCAGTATTTCATAAAAATTGGTATGCTCTGAAGAAACAATCAACAAATATTTAAATTTTCACAAAAATAAATCATCCTAATGAAAAATGTGCCAATGAATCCAACATTGAAGAAACTGGAAACAGTTAAATGGTGCTATTTTTAAAAAATAGAACAAACTAAGCCTAACGAGGGGTTCCATAAGCATGATTTGCTCCTCCCAAGGTTTGAGTCTCGAATTTTGAATGCATCATTTCTACCTGCATTTTCATTTTGATTCCAAATATTCTTTGTGATAGTGAGTATGAATGCAAACATGTCAATCAGATTTATTTTAAAATTGAGGTATTGCATTTTTACTGAAGATGTGTATTGTTCAGTGAACCTCATTAAGCCGATTTCCCTTTGTTTCTACTTTTAAAAAATAGCACCATTAACTGTTTTCAATTTATTCCACTTTGGATTCATTGGCTCCCTGTAGTCTTCTGTGCTAGGACTGGAAGTCTGAGTCTGACAACACAAAGGTGGCGTGAAACTCAAGACAACAGCCTCAGGTTATGTTTATTCTCTTCCCTCCTCTTACCATTTGTTATGGACTGAATTATGTCTCCCTAAAATTCATATCTTGAAGTCCTCAACCCCAGTGTGATTGTATTCAGAAACAGGGTCTTTAGGGAGGTAATTAAGGATAAATCAGGCCATAAGGGTGATGCCCTAATGCAATAGGACTGGTGGCCTTATGAAAAGAAGGGGCAGTAGATGTCTCTTTCTTCCCTACCAACCCCCACTTAAGGGCACAGGGAGAAGGTGGCCATCTACAACCCAGGAAGAGGCCTTACTAGAAACCATCCCGGTGAGCACCTCAATCTTTGACTTCTAGCCTCCAGAACTGAGAGAAAATAAATTTCTTTTATTTGAGCCACCCTGTGTATAGTATTTTGTTATGGTAGCCCTACCAGACACAGTCATCATTCTAAGATCCTTTTTATTTCTTCCTAAAACTTACAGTCATTTGCCCTCTGTCTTCATAAGTGAAGCTCCTCTATGTAATTACTTTTTCTTTGTCAGTGCTATTGTCATGGGGCAAATTTCACCTCCCCCATATTTTTGCTTGATACTTTTCTCTAAATTAGGCCCATGACTAAGCTTTCCGAAGTCTTTAGAAGAGTTGTATATATTGAGAGAATACAACAAATCTTAACTACACTCAATTCCACTAAGTTTTAGAGGCAAAATGAAATGATTTTAATAATATGGCAAAGAAAAGAGAGGAATTTAGTATCTCTCAGGCTTTAAAAGACACAGGTTAAAAATGAAAGCAAAAACGTGTGTAGTCTAAAAAATTTAATGAAAAAAATTATACACTAGTCTTGTATATAGGTTAATTTAGGTAGTTTAAAAATCTATATCATCATACAGAGTTTTTTTTAAAAAGATGTTCTTTCTTTACTATAGGATAACCAATGAAAGCAAAGTGGAATCCTAATGGAATGATATCTCTTGGAATCAATATACAAAATAAAAACTCTTTCAACTTCAGATTTCTGAATAGAAGTATTTCAATATACTTTCCACAAATCATCTTAAAGTTTGAGGTAAAAAATATTGAAATAAAATATTGGCATGATTACCTCTAAGCAAATACACCACTATGGAATTTTAAATAATTTGTTCATATACGATTTATGACCTAAGCACTTTCAAAACACTTTAAAACAATTTATTATAAAGAAAATAGGTATTTAAAATGATTTTTAAATCTAGAATAATGGAAACTGTAGGAAATAGGCAGGTATAGTTTTGGAGCTTTTGCTAAGTTTAACTTAGACTAAATATGATTATTGCTTTTGCTCATAGTCTAACTGAGAATTCAGGCAAAAACAAATTGAATTCTACACTTTCTATGTCCTAATCAAAATATCAAACCTGCTGTTTTTTCAAAGGAATCAAAGTTTTCCAATAATAAATTCTAAAATTAGTATGTTCCCTGGGTTCAAAGATGAGTGGCAACGAACAGAATAATGGACAGTGTCTTCAACAGCAACTTATCAACAATGCTAGAAGCATTCTTCATATGTCCACTTATTGAATCTCTCCCTAATAAAAGCCAAGGACATAACGTTAAAAATAATGCAATGAAGGCATTTCTGTGAAAATTTCTTCAGAGGCTTGAGCCAGTCGGATAAGCATTTTGATAATCCAACTTGATATAATAGTAGAATTTACACTAATTTGAGAGGTGATAGACAGTAGAGTCCTTGTGTTTGAGTTATCTTTCTCAAATATCAGTTTTCTCCTTTGCATGAAGAAAAATAACTTCACCTATACACTCTTGGATATGAGCCAGGAACACAGGGGTTCTGGATTCCTGAGGTAGTAGTTCACACATTTTACAATAGAGAGTGAGAAGTAGAAGTAATTCTCCACACACAGAGTACTAGGAGTCAGAAAGCTAGAATTTTCTGAATCAGTTTTACATCACTTTCAAATGTGCTTAACTGAGATTAATATTGCAGACAAATATCTCGATCATTCAAGAACATCAACATGGATACCACTAAATTTTTCATCTACCTACAAAGTTGCATCTTTCCTCAAATTCCATGTTATTTGTTGGAACTATCATCCACTTAGATCCTCAAGACAGAAACATAACAAATATAGTTTGGTTTCTAAATTTCCTTTACTCTGTCATTCTCCACTTCTAATCACTACCCAAGCTCCATAAAATTTATCTTTTGAGAGTATGTTGATGATTTTTCTTCTCACTTCATCACTCATACAATCTTCACTGAACCTTCAATTATAGTGACCCTAATGTGGTCATCCTGTTTCTTCACTTCACTTCCTTTCGGTCTTTGCTGCTTCTTGCCATCAGAGATCTTTTGAAGACACAGATTATTTACTGGCACTCACCAAGGCAAATCCTTTGATAAATTTGCTCCAGTCATCAGGCAAAGGTCTAAGGCCTTTAGCCTGGCACACAAAGCACTTAATGACTCAGATAATGACCTGGTCTGAAACTCCGATTACCTGCTCATAATTTAAATGCCAACAATACAGAATCTATAGAAACACTTGTTGCCTCGACTTTCCTATGGTCCCTCTATGTGTATACATGCTTCTTTCTTGTTTTCTAAAAACTTCTTGATATTGTTAATTATATTAATCAATTAATATACTAATATATTATTACAATTAATTAATATAGTAATATAGTATTACAATGACCAAATGTTTGCCCTGTATTAGACACCTTATTTGAAAATCACTGTCAACTGCTAGGCGGATAGAGCACCACTTAAGTATTGTATGGAGCTAGTCCAGCATAATGAAGCATAGCTAGTTTGATTATTATTTTGGTGAGAAAGATTAGGAACTTTCTATGGATAATCACTTAAAGAGGGAGAGACTCAAGTTTGAGTAAAGGAGATGCATAGTATAACAATATGATAGGCAGACTGGAATTGGAGTTAGATAATAGAGACCAAATTTGGGACAAAAAGCCATTATAGGTAGTATTTTTCAGTTAACAAAAGTGGGACTAGACAGATTCTATATTTGGGAAATAATTTTTTATATGGTAGACTCTGGAGGCTGAGATAGCTTTTAAATAAAGCTGATAATGTATCAACTCTAAGGGCACATGCTCCATCCAAAGCCCTTAATTTTTTGCTTGTAATCATGTGCTTTTTTACTTAAAGACAATGCATAAAATCATGTAAGTTTCAGGCCCTGGAAAACTTTTACAAAAAATAGCATTAAATCAAACAGGAAAATACTGAGGTCTGCATTTCTATCTTCGTCAATATCTTTGGAGTGACTGCATTTTGGCTCTCATAGTTTCTTGTTTATGTTTAGAGGTGAGTAGTACAGGGAAAATTGATGATTTACTTTTTTATTATCTAAAGATTTCTTTGAAAGTAGCTGAAACAAAACACAATCAGGAGAATCATATTATTCTTTGAATACATGTGGGAAGATCTATGGATTTATTTCAACTAATGTTTTTCAAACATATACTATATATATTACATAATGTATAAATATATCATACATATATAAGTATATATACTTATATTTTATATGTAATTATACCATAAAATGTCATATATGTTCCTGTATATATGCCTAAATATGTGTGTGCATATATATCCACTTACACATATATACACACATATTCATGTATATTCATAAACAATCTCTCAGAAATAATTCAAGATCTTGTCAATATCCTTGAAAATTTCATGTGAATGGAGTAAGGAAGACTTCCCTCCCAAAGATTTATTTAATTCAAAGTCAAGTGATGATAAAACTAATAAAAATGAAAATCATATCAATCATTGAATACTTATTCTGTGCTTTATGTATTTTTATTCTTTGTAAGTGCAAAAATACATCTTGGCACAGCCAATAAGAGCTTGTGTGAAATTAAAACCCATTGCAAGTTGGTTCTAAAGGCTCATCTCTTTCCACTAACCCACTGAATTACCCATTTTGAAAATGAGTCTGTCGCAGCATGCTGGCACTCAAGCCATCGAAGATACTGATTTTGGACACTCTGGTGTTTACCTCCCAGGAAGGAATTGGCAGATTCAGAACTGCTTGGTTATTTATGAAAGTTAAATGCCATAGTTTACAATGAAATTTTCCTCCCTTGATGGGACTTCTTTCCCATTGGTTTATTTTGTATTGCTATGGACTGCTCATGACAAAATTAGGAGTCACATGTTTTCATAATGAGACTGCACTGTTCATGGGTAAGCAGATAACTGTTCCAGTGGCTAAAAGTGATACTATTAATGTCAGATGAAACTTGCACTTTAATCCTGGCTTTATCATTGGCTAGCACTGTGACCACAGATAACTCGTAAGCTTCATTTTTACCATCTGTTAAAGGAGACTCCTGATACTGCACACATAACACTCTTACAGAAAGTTGTGTGCTCATGTACGTAAGGTGTTTAAAATGTCCCTTCTTTTGAAATGTTTAAAATGTCTCTCCTTTTACTTCTGCCCCCTTGTCTCCTTGACCTCTTGTTGATTTTCATTAAAATGTCTATTCTTTTACTTCTGCCTCCTTGCCTCTTTGACCCCTTGTTAATTTTCAGGGAAAGATTCTTAGTCACACTGCACCATATTGCTTACCAGATCGCTAATATTTTATCGAGGCTGATTTTACTGTGAAGAGTGTACCTAGGATGAAGGAAGAAGAAGAAAATAAATATGCGCCATTGGAAAAGCTAAGTGATTCTGCTTTCCGCCCGTCATTCTAAGAGCTAAGCACTTCTTTTTCAATATTTATAAATGAGATCAAATAATCAAGCATATTAGCTAAATACACATGCTAAAAATTGATAAAATGACAAGACTTCAGCGGCAAATGGCATAAATCCAAGGGTTAAGCTTTACACAGAGGAACAAGCAATGCTCTCTGAGTTAAGGGTGCCATAAACAACTCCGGTGGTTTCTGCAACTACATCCTCAGCCTGGGGGATCCCTGCATGAGGTCTCTCTTTGAAGAACCTGAATAGATACCAGTAGAGAGCCAAAGTTCGAAACAACCTGAAGGTTCAGGCTCTTTAGTTTGGCAGTAAGGTCCCTCATGTAAGGGAGCGCATTCTCAACAAACTTCAGAAGACTCAGCTGAGCTCTCTACTGGAGAATATCCTAAAACAGTCAGAGAAACAGATTCAGCATTTACACACAGAACTTTCCTGATTCTTGGAGATATATCAAAATTGCACTGCTGCAATTTTAATTCTCCAAAGAATTCTACTTTGACCAACATCAAAGAGTCAAATAACAAGTTTTTAAACTTCTATTTCTCTTAAAATTTGAACAATAAAAAGATTCCAAAACTACGTGGAAGGTAGAATTTCTTTGTATTCTATAGAACATAAATTTATATGAGGATGCACTGCAATATCTCTGTGAATGACATCACAGGTGGGTTTTATTTTTTAATTAATTGAAAAATATTTAACACAAAGGTTTCTGGTCATTATAATCAGAAAATGATAGCATTATTTTATTGCTATTATACACACATAAAGTGTTGATATTTTTCAAGATAATTACCTTGACTTTTAAAACTCGTACTACTATGTAAAACAGCCAAAGTGCACTTAAATTTCAATTTGAAATCCAAATTAATAATGTGCTACACTTAACTACTTAATTTTAAAAATCTACTGTAGACATATAAAGCATTTATATGCCTTAATAGTCAACTATTATTTCTTCTGATACAAAACAGTATTTTAATCAGAAATGCCTTCTCTTTAAATTAAGAGTATTAATCTTACCAGAAATTTATCCTGTTGTTATATAAAACATCAAATTTAAAGTCTGATGAATACTGACAGCTATATACTACTTGGAATTTGATGAAACTTGAAACTTACTTCGCATTGATGGACTAAATGATAGTAATGTATTGTCCAACAGGTGGGACTATCTAGTTGCAGGAAAGCAAGCTCAGGCCTCCCACTGATTCTACCTTATGGTGATTTGTATAATTATTTCATTAAATATTACATGTTATAATAATGGAAAAAAGTACATGATAAATGTAATTTGCTTGAATTATCCTGAAACCATCCCTGCCCCCCCATCCCATGGGTCCATGGAAAAATTCTCTTGTACAAAACTGGTCCTGGTGCCAAAAAGGTTGGGGACTGCTGTCCTGGAGCACAATCTCATATTTTTTGGTTGTAAACAAAATAAAGTATATCCTTGGTAGACTGAGGTGGCTGAAATTATGACGAGAAGAGCTGTACAATACCTGCCACAGCAGGAAAAGGCCTTTCTCAACTCCAGTTACTGGTATGAACAGCCATAAAGGGTATTTAAAAACCCACAATCTAGAAAACATTTACATAAACTAGATTTAGTTATATGGCCTTCATGTAATCATTCTCATATGAAAGAAGGCATGAAGGACTATCTAAATATCTATATTTAAAATATCTAAAGGTCTATATTTTTGTCTAAATATATTTCTAAATGTTGATGTTTAGGTGAACAAATATTGTATACCTTGATTTCAACAATGTACACATCATAAAAAGTTTCTTCTAAAATAAAAATATATTTTTGATAATTTAAGGATTTTTTAATCCTTTTGTTAGACGTAGAAGTAAAACTGAACAATAAATGAGTAGTTTCTATGCCAACATGGCACTTTATATTGACATTCTTGAATTTGATATCTTCAAAAGTATAAAAATTGTTTTATTATACCTCTAAGTATATAGTTTTCTATAACTTTTTCTCTAACTGATTAATGGGAACTCAAGGTCAGCCCGTGCATAATGAGCCTTGGTTTCATTTATGGATAAATGTTCATGTTTGATATTTCTAATATCAGTACAGAGAAGTTTCAAGACCTTTTATTTCCTTCTGGTGTTAGCACAATCTGCAGTTGTTAGGAGAACTGTCAGTCTCTTCTTAATACATTCAAGTCCTTTGGAGAAAAGCATGGGCCAAAGGGGAGAACCCAGAGTGGAAAATTTCTGAAGCTGATTATAGAGAGGGCTGAATGGTAGTCAAGGATAAATTTCCAAAGGGATCTGATTAACACTGCTTTATCAAATAAGAACTGGAAAATAAGTCATTTATTTTATGGCATTTTTTTCTTCTACCTGGTTTTTCATAAGTTGGACTTCCTTCCAGGATAATTAACCACTAAACATTTTACAAGCAATCCAAGTGCGGAAGCAGTAAAAGATGGATAGCACTTAAGAAGTAATTGACAAAGGGTATACTGGGCATTTTAAGCAATGATGGTGTGCATCCTAATACCAGAAGGAAGGCTTATGTACTGCCATTTGACAGGTCATTATTTAATCTCAGACCTCAACATCAGATAATGTAAACTCAAGGCTAAAATGAACTTATACATACTAGGAAGAGGATATCCTAGTACAAACAGCTTCTGAGAAAGCACTTAGTGTTCTTGCCTTGGCATTATCAGAATACCCCTGGAGTTATCTCAGATGAATTTCCAAGTTATTTTATTTTCTTTTGACAGGAAAGTCAGTGCTGACAAACCAAGACAGTTCTCAAAGAAATTCAATTACTGAAGTGTCTGACAGCTTGCTTTGCTTCTTCTCACTAAAGTTTCCAAAGTTGCTTGCAGCATGTGTAATATTGTTTGCTTTGCAAGACACGCATGGTATTTTATAAATAAAATCAAAAATAATATCAATAGATAAAAAATGTATAAATTTAAAAATTTTAGTTAAAAAACAATGTAATGATAAAGTATATAGAAATATTTACAATTTTGTACTTAGAGCTCACTAGCTTTCTATATCATTCATGGCAGTCAGGAGAGAAATTGTTTCTGTCTTTAATCAATGAAATCTATCAAACATTTATTGCTATGAAATCTGAAGTCACAAAAAAAGAATTTGAATTCAAATGGTGCATTCCTACATTTAAAAATGTATTTCTGAATGAGAATATCCCCATGAGTTGGATGACTACAGTGATTAGCCATCAGTGCTAGTTCAAATGACTAAGATAAATAGTGGATGGGATAAAGCACATTATCTCTGTGTGTATGTGCATTGTCATGCCATATATATTCCATATATAATAAATTCCATTATTAATATATAATTATTATGTAAAACACTGTGATTTAGATTATTATAAGTGTTAAAATGATAAAAAAGAAACGTGCTTAGGAACAAAATCCCAAGAACCATCTTGTTCCTACTGACTGATTACTATGTTTAAATTCAGATTATCCTCAACTAATTATAACTCAAGATTATTCTGCAAAGAAATATTAGGGTGAAATAATGATATTGCACCAGTAAGTCGGCACTATTTCAAATATGCCTAATTCCTAGAAAATGGACCATAAAGAATTCCTTAGGCCAGGGTGTGGTGGCTGATGCTGTAAGCCCAGCACTTTGAGAGGTTGTAGAGGATGGATTGCTTAAGACAAGGATGCCAAGCTGCACAATACAGCCAGACCCTGTCTCTGCAGAAAATAAAAATTAGAATTAAAAAAAAATTAGCCAGGCATTTTGGTGCATACCTGTACTCCCAGCTACTCAGAAACTGAGGTGAGAGAATCATTTGAACCCATTGAGTCATGGTTGTGCCACTGCACTCCAGCCTGGGTGGAGTCCTTTTAGAATTACAGGTCTTTCTGTAGACTGCCTTAAAAGATAAGAAAACATTTTGCTCTGATTACCCAGTTACCCATTAACTTTTCTCTCTCCCCAGAGTTTCCACATTTTTGAAAAAGGATAATTAATTAGATTTGTTAGACATTTCTTTTTACTGGGTTAGGACTTATTTTCAAAGTTTCTCTAAGACCAAGTTTCTGCAGTCAAATGCTCTACCCCTGAGCTATACCTGCAAAGCCCAGGTTTCTACCAGCCCAAAGATGGGATTTTCCAAACGTAGGTGCTGTCACAAACTTAATCTGTGTGACATTTAATGATCATCTGGTCCACTTCATTGACAATAAAAGAAATTCATGGTTAAATATTCATGGTGAAATCAACTTCGAAGGCTCATACATTTGGTTTTATGTGAGCTAGAGGTAAAATCAGATCTTATTATTCTATATCCAAATGGTCTACCATTTTTTTCATTAATATGTTCATCTATTCAACAAACGATTATATTAATACTAAATAGCAGAAAATATTCTAGGTATTGGTGAAGCAAGGATGATTTAAGAAAACCCATGATTATTACCTTTATGTAAGAAAAAGTGGACATGCCTCAAGTTATGAATTAAATAAATATTTGCCAAGTTTGATGTAAGGAAAAGCACAGGGAATATAAGACACTTTAGCACAATGTGGTTACCAATTCTGAGGGTTAAATGATAGATTCCTTTAGAGGAATCACTTGTATCTACACTAATTATTATATCTTCAAATACCACATGAAGTTTTAATCATATACAAAACCTACTCATGCATAATATCATTAAAATAACTACTGTTCTTTGAATCAGTTTTAAAAACAAAACTATACAATGTGTATAGATTTTATTTGATGTATGTTTTCTAGAGAATGTTACGTAACAAATGTTGTTATATTTCATAATTTATTTTTGTAGTGAAATGCCAACATGTTTTATTAATTTCTAGAGCTTGGCTCCAAGCAAAATTGACAATAATAGGTATAGTTATTTGAAGTGCTGTAAATCCTCTTCAAGAAAGTGAATAATAATTGGATGTGACATAGATTCTCACTTTCCATGATTCTTTGAACAATTCATCAATCCCTTTTATCTCTTTCCCCTCATCACTGATCTCCCTGGAAAAAAAAAAAAACAAAAACTCACCTATGTTCAAAAATCCAGAATTCTGCTTATAGAATGACTGACTGAGGAAGAATGCAGCTTGCCTGTTTTTACTCTGTCCTCAAAGACAAACTACAAGTGTGTGGTACAACTGCTTTGCATAGTAATACATTTTTTAGAAAATTATTTCTTCCATTCCTGTAGATGGCTGTCTCATACCCTTTATTTTCTCCTCTTTCTCCGCTGTTAGCACCCTAGTCCAAATCACCATCGTCTCTGACCTGGATTATTGTGCTCTCATCCTGAGATGTTTTTCTGAGTCAGCACTTGCACTTATGTAGTATGTTCTAAATTATGTAACACGAAGTTAAAGTCAATCTACAAGGCTGGGTATTGCATCCTCACTGCAGATATAAAAAAAATTTCCTATCTCACTCAATAAAGTGTAAAGTTCTTATCAGAGCTTATCACAGTGCCTAAAGTATCTGTCCCCCATTCTCTCTCTCATCTCCTTTCACATTCCTCTTGTTTGTTGTCCTCTGTCACTTGAATACCCCAGATACTGTAGCTTCAGGAACTTCACCATGTTCTCTTTGCCTGCAATGCTCCTACTGTGGGCATCCTCATTCTTGCTTCTTTCACTCAAGCATTAAAGGCTTGAATTGTACCTTTTCAGAGAATGCTTTCTAAAAAAAGTGTGACCGATAATTCTCCTTCTCTGACATACCTTTAAACCTTTATCTCCACCATATATATGTTATATTGGTTTGTCTGTATGTTTTTTGTCAGTCTCCATCACCCAAATTAGAATAGAAGCTCATGAGAGAAGAGATTTTACATCGTTTTGCTCACTGCTGTATCCCCAACAAAGACAATCCTGCCACACAGTATATGTTTGTTTAATATGGGGTGGATGAATAACAAATGAACCAAAATGCCTCTGATCCATAGTCCAAAATTTGAGAGAAGACTAAAGGTCACTATTCAGCTTTTAGTTTTTACATAGATCTGCTTTCCCAATCTGGAAAAAGAGGCACATCTTATTCACCACATACTGTAATTTCATGTCTACCAGAAACCAAGCTTCATACTTTCAGGTGCAAAATATAAGAAAAAATAATCTTTAAAATGATGAGACATGACATAAAATCATATAAATGTAGAGACAAAATAAAATATACAATTTTAACCTGTCTCTGTGCAAATAAAACAGAGTAAAGGCAAAGAATAAATCTTGAGTCTCAGTATTAACAACAAAGAAAACATTTTTGTCTGTAACATTGTAGAACCTGAAATGTGAAACCTGAACAAAAAAATTAGTGAAGAGACATTGGGAATACTTCCTCATACAGGAATTTTACCTGTGGCAGGTGGTCATCAATTTCTACTAGAAATGTTTTAGTAAAGAAGAAATCACTACATTAACGTTTAAGCCAACTTAATTATTAGTTATGATTGTCAAATATTTTTAATCAAAACCAAATCTGCCTTTTTATTCCTTTCTTCGTGTGGTTTTTCTACCATTAATTTTTTAATAAAAAAAGTTTCAGATATATGAAAATTTAACATTTTAACTTTTTAGAGCAGACTTAAATCTTTCCTTTTTTTTCACTTTATGTATGAGCTCACAGACTTTTTAAAACTGTAACTCTGTTTTGAACCTACTAGAATCTTTAACATCTCTTTTGTACTAGGCTTTCCAGTATTCACTGCAATAAATTTGTCAATAAGCATTCGAATTCACTAATTCAAACTAGCAATTGTAATGACCATACAACTATAAAAATAGCAAACAGCTGTACCAGCATTGGAAATTAAAGTCATATGCCATACACCTTTCAGATGCTTGAATCAATTTTTTCTGAATTTAAAATAGGTGATACTAGATGAGAAGTTTTCATTTCCTGACTTGGAAATTCTACTTACTGAAAGAGACTGCACAATGTCAGGGAAACAGGTCCTGTCAGAATCACATCATTCTGCAGGAGAGAAGCTGAGATAAATGTAAGATAAGGAAAAGTTAGGAGGTCATTATTCCTGACTCTGACCGCTCATTTGAATAAGCACTATTTGTGCAGATATCCTAGAAGATCTTATATACATAAGATTGAGGACGTTACGAAGGCATAATAATAGTACAGGACAGAACCTTTTCTAGGATGTAGTTGTCAGGCCAAACTGGACTCACTGCTTCACCTTTCTTCTCTGCATAATGAGAAGAAACCATGTCAAGCAGATACTCACTTCTATAGACTAACCACGATCCATTGGCTTCCCTTGCCATATACCAGGTTACTGGCTGATTGAATTTGAGTTATAAATCTATATCAACTGCCCTTCTGAGTTAAAGTTTTAAATTCTTTAGTAAGACAAGCCAACAGAAAGTGAGGAGATTTAATAAAGCAAAAACTATCTCCATTATTGGGAGAATGATTGAAAAATGAACAGAGAAAAGAGCCAATCTAATAAACTCTTAGAAATATTTTGGGGAAAATTGCTCAAAAGCTACCTATAATAATTGCATTATGCCTAGATGGTTTTATAGATAAGATATATCAATATACCAAAAGACCCATGATTGTCTAGCTCTTTAAACAATTTCAAAATTAATAAGGGATGAAATACTTCCAATCATTTACCCATTTGAAATAATCACCAAATCCTTCAAAGATAGCTTTCAAAAGCTAATTAAGGACTAATTTTATTTGTGCATATGTGTGAAAGATATTAAATTGAATATTTCAAAATGAAATCTGTCAAAGTATTTTAAAAAGTAATAGAAGATATAATGAATCAGTTGGGACTTTTCCAGAGATGTAAGGATCATTCAACATTAAGAAATCTATTAATTTAACACCATTAACAGGACAAAGAAGAATAAACTTGGTCTCATGCTTATAAATATTGAAGAGGGCATTACAATTTTTTAATATCCATTAGCATTTTGGAAAAAAACTATAGAAAATTAATTCCTTAACTTTATAATAATATTTATATTAAAACACACAGCCAAAATCCCACTCAAGACTGTAACACTAAGTACATTGTACCATTAAAGTCAGGAAAATATATGTGTTTCAACGTATTTAAATTTGTATCATTTTGCATATTTTTGCCAAAACTAATAAAATGATATAATAACTAAGAGGAAGAAACAAAATATTTATTATTTTCAGATGACAACATTATTTACCTGTAAAACAAAATAAATCGTCTATTAAGCTACAAAAATCATCAAGACCACTTAGTAAGATTTCTGGATACAAATCAATAGGCAGAAATCAATAATTTACAGTTAGCATATTTTTTTAGAAAAGAAGCATTAACATTAGCAAAGATGAATATAATGTGAAAAACTTTAAAAAACTCAAGTACAATATTTATTTAAAAAGACCACAGATCTTTACTGAGGGACAATAAAAATTTTGGATGAACAAATTCAATATCACTCAAATATAAATTAATTTCAAATTAAATAACTGATGTATTCTCAATAAAAATATCTATAATTTTTAATTTAATTCTATAAAATTATAGTCATATAACAAAACCAGCTTAAAAATGTATGACCTATTATGAACCTAAGAAGCAGCATAAAATAAATGAAAAGTAGTTGGCACTCAAATTACTAAGAATCACATCAGTAATATAGTTCTATGATTGAAAGATAATTCAATATTAATAAGTATTAAGAATTTTTAAATATAACTATCGCATCACAATAAAAAAATAAAGATTATTGAATGAGTGGCACTGAATTTCATGTCAAGAAAAGAATTGTTTATGATGTTTGGTAAAGATGTAAATGATGTACATTTCAAGTATTAACTAAGTTTAAAGGGGAACAACATTGAGTGGGAACTCTTGGGAAAGGGTGGTGAGGAGGAGAACATTAAGGAAAAGCTAATGCATGCTGGGCTTAATATGTAGGTGATAGGTTGTTAAGTGCAGCAAATCCCCATGGCACACACTTACCTATGTAACAAACATTCACGACCTGCACATGTTCCATGGAACTTAAAAATAAAATAATTTTTTAAAAAAGATACTGGCTTACATTAAATAAAAATCAGTATCTGGGAAAAATAATTAGAAAAAATCATTTTGTTATATTGGTATAATTTAGGATGATGAATGATACTTATTCAAATATGAACACAAAAGTGTGAAAACAAAGGCAAATCCCCAAAACTAAAATCTTATAAGATTTTCTACCAAATATTAAATTTATATTTAAAGATTATTTTAAAAATTAAAATATAAACAACATATTAATAAAAATATTTTCAGTCTATTTGATCACCACTGGTTATTCTATGGGTTGTAAATAGCAGTTTAATTAATAAGGTAATTTTTTTATTAGCAAAGGACATGAATAGGCAATTAATTCACCAGTATGATGAAAAATGTACAATAGACATTAAAATAGTTAAATTCAGTAGCAAATAAATGTAAGTTCTTCATATGGGTTAAAGTTTTAAGAAAATAATTAAAAGCAAAAAAAGAACAAAGTAGCCAGTGATAATGATAAGTGAAATTGCGTTCATACTGGTTTTGTTGTATATATACAATCTGTCTATAACATGGTCATATTTTCAAATAACCTGAAAATGTGTAATTAGATTTGAAAAAATTAATGTTTAAAAATAATTGGAAATTGATGTAAGGGTATTTTTGTAGTGTTATTTAGAGTAGTAAAAACTTGGAAAGCCCATAACAACACTTGATTTGTTGATTAAAATGGAGTATATACTATGGAATACATTTTGAAGAGAAAATATTTCTGGGTAAAAATAATAGAGTGAAACTGTATTACAGAGTCTCTTTATCGTAATACCTTACACAAAACAAAAAAAATAGTAAAACAAGCACACGTTCACATGCATGCACACAGGCTCACACACACACACAGTAGCAGGAGTCAAATAATAAAAGTAGCACAATTTCATTTGATAAGCATTGAAAAGTGTTGATAAATAAAAGAAACATTCTAACTCCTCATCACTCTCCACAAGCAGTTTGGGAGACTAAAATCAAAATATTATAAGTATTTATGAACATAAATGACCTCTGCTGTTTCACAAACAGTAATCTCCATAACTTGCATTACTGCAAGAGGCAATATTGGAGATAATGAATGCTCTACTAGTGTGGATTCGTGAGTGCCTATAAGAAGCACATTGCCACCATGTGAAACCATGACATCTATAGTAGAAACAAGACCTATATTGCTAGTGGTTCTCATTTTAAGCCACTGTTATTTTGGTGATGCATATTACAACATAATATCTTGGCTTACCCTTTTTTCTATACGGGGGATTCAGGAAGCAAATGACATATGACCAAGTTCTTCACAACCGAATATGATCACAAATAATATGTGTAAATTCTGTGTCATTTGCTTAAAGAAATTGTTTGCCTCCCAGTTCTATGACTTTATAATTTCCTGAAGCAGGATCCTAGATATGGACCTATCATATCACATGAGACATAGTTCACAGAATTTTGTAGAGTAATAAAATAATAGGGATTTTCTTTAAAAACCACACCAGCAAAGATCACTCATGTTTTCACCTTATGTGATGGAGAATTACATTTTTATTTTATTTTGAGGTCTCTTTATCATGTCAGTTACACCTACACTTTAAGTATCACTACCCTCCACTACACGTAAGGAGCAAAGATAATAAAATGTAGTAGGGTTGGTTTACTAGGAGATTTGATATCAGAGAGCAGGGTAACTACCTAAGGTGAGGGTACTACAAAGCCTTTAAACAAAGTAAAAGTAGCCCATATGACAATTCTTCTTGATGTTATGTACCTTTCCCAAAACTCCTGTATAGATTCATCTGTCAAGGTGAAAAAAGGGACTTTGAAAAAAAAACAGTCATTAGCTTTCTAGCCTCTAGAATGTAGTAAGATACTCTAACAGTATTAAAATGAAGTAGTCTCAGCAGATCTGAGTATAGGCCACGTAGGTTTCTTGTTCATTTATCGAACTTTGATA
This sequence comes from Symphalangus syndactylus, assembly GCF_028878055.3. Classification (NCBI taxonomy): domain Eukaryota; kingdom Metazoa; phylum Chordata; class Mammalia; order Primates; family Hylobatidae; genus Symphalangus; species Symphalangus syndactylus. The sequence goes on along the minus strand of NC_072426.2, from coordinate 151,306,639 downwards.
AAAATGAACATCTCTTCAGTCATTCTTGCAGAAGAAAATGAGATATGAAAGAATAAAATTCAAGGTGGCTTCACACGTCTCCTGAGAAACATTAAAAGGCAATAAATATTTTTAAAGTATATTACATCCTGCAGGATAAATGAAGCCAGAGGATATTATACTCAGAGAATATGGTGATCAAGTTTAGAAGCAACAAGCAAACAACTTTAAATGTGTGAATTTCAAAGAACACAATAAAATAAGCCTACAAATTGTAGCCCAAAATATAACTCTAGAACAAGTATAATGTTAAAGGGATGGATGGTAAATACTGAATGCAATTAAGTACAACTAAAACTAACATTTGTGGGATTTATGGATTAGCATAGGGAGTGGTTTTAACACTAATGATGATTATTTGAGATTTATGGATCCTTGTATTTTTTCCCCTTCTTTGTAGTGCTGTTTGATTATTTTAAATAATTATTGTACTTCTCTTTAATAAACATAATAAAGTCATTATTTCAGGATGAAAGAATAAATCATTTCATAAGAATTTTTAGTAAAATAAATCAATATTGCCATTCAGTAATTAAAATATTAAAATATGAAATTTATATTATTTATTTAAAAATTTAATCAACCAGAAAATTTCTCTAAACAAATGCTTATAAATAAAATGAAACTTATATATTTCTTAATATTTATCAAAGCTCATTAACTTCGAACTTTGGGCCTTCTATTAGCATTCTAATGTTTCATATCACTCTTTTGGATATACTCTGGCTTAGTGTTCTGATTTCTATTGCTATGGTTTCTTTCTAATTTGATCTTGAGGTCTTTATCTTAAGAGTCTCATTAGCTCTTGTAATGCCCTGACCATAAAATTCAAGGGATTTGGTCATGGGTATTTAGAGTGTGCCTTTCATGTGATACTTCCTAATCCTGGAAGGTTGCCTAATGCAGAAGAATCCAGCCGATGGCCAAGTATTCCTTTCACAGGAATCTTATTTATACCGCCAGATGATTTTGGGGCTCTCCTCTGACCCTTGGACAGTTTATTCTTACCAAGACAGCCACTTTCTAAGATAGAGAGCTGGCCTGGAAAGAAGGTCAGGTTCCAGTTTGTGAATGTCAAGTGAGACACGTGAGGCAGTAAAACCAAAGTACATGAAACAGAAGAAATGTATTACTTATAGGTCCTAGAGAGGTGGGGGTGCCAACAGGAGGCTGGTGAGAAGTCAGGAGGTATCCAGATGCTAAACAGTGAGTGGAAAGCAAGAGACAGAGGACCTGTGTGACTCTTCCTTTCTTAAAGTTCATTGGTGTTATTCCTTAGACTTTTCCACTGGAATTACAGATTGTCTAGTTTCAACAAAATTTTCACGTACTTTTTTACATGATTCTGTGTTGAGAACTTTTTTACATGATTCTGGTGTTGACCTCTAGATTTTATCATATTTGGCAACTGTGAGTGTGTCATGTTGTGAGTCAGTAAGATGAGAAACAAGATGTTTACAAGATTGTTACACTGTAAACAATCAGATAAGGGAGGTAATTTTTCAATAGGCCTAAGGTGACAGTGTATACCCGGGTTTTAAACAATTTATGTCAGGCCTAAAAATGAATGCTGAGGTAGCAATTTCATTCAACAGTTATGACATCTAATATGCCTTTGAGGGGAAAAAAGTTTCCACACAGAAAACTGTTTATTGTTCTGTATTGATGGTAAGAAGTAACTACCAGAAAATGTTAATCCTTGTTCAGCTAATCATTGACAACTTAGTTCAGCAGAAATCTTTCGTAAGCCAACCCATCAGTGTCAAAATGTTGTCTATGAAAGTAAGAAATTAGAAGTAGACTTATTCCATAAACACACTTCTGAGTGTCAACCAAACAACATCTCACCTCAGTAAGGCTACTTCTGCAGATGTCAACATGCATCTGAACACCTGTCAATCACCAATCCCTGTTTCCATGACTCCCAAAACCCTTTATAAGATGGTCAGCCTGCCCTGTTCAGGCAGATGATATCTGATCATCACAATAAGAAATAAATTTAGAATAGTTTTAATTTCACCTATTGAAAAGTGGTCTCATGAGGACTTCTGGGGCTTCCACCAGGTTTGTTTGGAATACACTCAGCAGAATTCCAGGAAGCTCTCAGGCCAACAGTTGTGTTCATTGGAAGGATTATGCCAAAACACCATTTTTTATTTAGATCCACTGTGTGAGACAGTCTCAATAAAGATCCATGCCCTGATTAGTTTTATTGATTTTTTTGGTGCAAATTTTATTTCATTATCTTACAATTTTAATCAAATAGGTTTTGTACAAGTAAACCTATATTTTTATATAAAAATTTCAAGCATGGATCTGTGTATAAAGTAATTTTGGTTGAAAAGTGCATCACTTGACAAATTAGACCGAGATTTTTCATGCAGATTCACTAAGCCTTTGGTTTGAAGGTTTACCACTGGAAGGCTGTTTTCTATTAAAATGCTTATCTTCTGCTGTTTGCTGTGTTTTTGCTGTTGTTTCTCTATATGCACCAAGTTATAGGGCTTTGGTTTTATCCTTGCTGTTCTTGTTGAATACATATCAAGGAGTCTTTTGCAGAGAATGGATGGAGACAATATCCTAATAAGTCTCCAATCCAATCCAAGCCGACTCTGAGTAATCATAGTTGGAAGTCCATTAGACCATTGACTAGTCATGAAAAGTTATTAGTCAAACTTTATCCTAGGTCCCTTACAAAACCTTCATGAATGCATTCTCTGTTCTACAGATTTGCAAAGGAACTGCAACAGCTGGCAAGTTGTTGATCATAATGACCCCTTTCTTGCATGTGCCTGTTTGGGGAACCCATGACAACATTCGTAAGCACACACACTGATCAAATGTAGTGCCCTGCTTTCTAGTTTTTCACGGGCTTGTCTTTGCCCAAATCTCAACCTCCTTCTTAAAGAGAGTCTAATTTCTATATAAAATCTCATTTTAATCCTAAACCTGCACGTTCCTCAATTAATGGGCAGAAACTAAGTTGACATACAACAGTGGCCATTATGGAGAAACTTTTTACATGTAAAATGAATTAACTAGTCTGTTTAAAAGAGAATCTGTAAAAATTAGAGGGCAGAACAACAAGAATTCAAAAGTTAGAGTTTTTAATTAGAATGCTGAAACCTTAAAACAAAGTTTTATCTTCAAAAAAACCTTTCTAAAAGATTTATAACTTTTGAAATTTAACCTTTGTAAATCTCTCACACTTTCTACTCCATTTTACTTGATCTTCTAATGAGCTATTCCTTTTTTAGGCTTTCTTCAGATAAAGAAAGATTGTATTGTAAAATTGTTAGATCAGAAGGCATTGTGAAATTGCAAGACCTTGGTATACAGACAAGTTAAGAACTATCATCCGTGTTTCCTCAAATGTTAATAACTCAGGCAAAACATTTGCTCCAAATTTAGGATTGTATTATATATTCACTGCTATAGAGGACAGATCTTTAGCAATTAGTTCTGTTAACTATTAGCTACATAAAGGAGGGAAAATGTTTAATAATAGAAGGATGAGGGAAAGAAAATTTAAATGAACTCACTGAGACACATTTTTTAAGTTACTTTGAGAGGGTAAGAAAAAAATATGTACTACACAAGGCAATTTCAAAATCAATATGTAGAGTAGATTGAATAAAGGTTCCAAATTATAAACTAAATTAAATCTAAATGAAGAATCCATTGCAGGAGATTTGCTGCAACAGCAAACTTATTAAGACTGTGTGTCTGTAACAAGTCATGCTCTGGCTGTCCAGTATGCTCCCTTTTCCATAAATCTACACATAAAGAAATATTCCACATTGCTTTGTATGTTTATGCCTCTGAGAGCCTCAGAAATATTACCTGCCTATAACCAATCTTCAAGATATTTTGGCTCAAAAATTCCTACATCAATATTAATTTATATTATAAGCCACGATGGGGGAACACTGAAGTTTTAACTCACTACAGAAATCCTTTTTTAAAAGAGTATCTTAATGCTGAGAGTGGCAGAGTATGATGGCCGAATAGAACCCTCCAGCAATTATTCCCATTGCAGGAACACCAAATTGAATAACTGTCTGCACAAGAAAGCACCTTCTCAAGAACCAAAAATCAGGAAGCCATCACAACACCTGATTTACACATCTTATCAAGGAAAGAGGCAAGAAGAGGGTGGAAAAGAAAGTCTTGATTGCTGACACCGTCCCTCCTCTATTGTAAAGTCCCAGCAAAATGATTGTGGAACTTGACATTAGAACTCAGTGCTGCTCTGTCACAGTGCAAAGCAACACAGGGCAGAATTCGACCTGGGCCCACAGAGGTAGCATTTGGACTAGCCCTAGCCAGAGAGGAATTATCCATCCTGGCAGCTGGAACCTTAGTTCTGGCTAGCCCCACCCCTGTGGGTTAAATTGCGCTGTAGTCTTAAATAAACCTAAAAAGCAGTCTAGGCAACAAGGGCTGCAATTGCTGGGCTAGTCTTGGTGCTGTGCTGGACTCTGAGCTGGTGAATTTGGGGTACATGCAATCCAGTGAGGTACTACTTGGGGTGACCAATGGAGTGGTCATGTCACCCCTCCTCCAATTCCAGGCAGTGTAGATTGTAGCTCTGGGAATAAAAAGAGGAGTAAAGAGGAATTTGTCTTGCAACTTGGGTACCAGCTCAGCAACAGTAAAATAAAGGAGTAATGGTAAAATAAAGCACCATTTTAGGCTATATCTCCCAGACAACATTCATTCATTCATTCATTCATTCATTCATTTATATTTTACTTTAAGTTCCGGGATACATGTGCAGAACATGTTGGTTTGTTACATAGGTATATGTGTGCCATGGTGGTCTGCTGCACCTATTGACCCACCATCTAAGTTCTGTCCTCTCACTTCTCACCCCGCAACAGGCACTGATGTCTGTTGCTCCCCTCCCTGTGTCCATGTGTTCACATTGTTCAACTCCCACTTATGAGTGAGAACATGTGTTTGGTTTTCTGTTCCTGTGTTAGTTTGCTGAGGATAATGGCTTCCAGCTTCATTCATGTCCTTCTAAAGTACATGATTTCATACATTTTTATGGCTGTGTAATATTCCATGGTGTGTATGTACCAGATTTTCTTTATCCAGTCTTTCATTGATAGGCATTAGGGTTGGTTCTGTGACTTTGCTATCATAAATAGTGCTGCAATAAACATATGTGTGCTTGTGTCCCAGACAACATTTCTAGATATATAGAAGGAAACCTACTGTCCTGAATGGAAGGACCCAGCTCTGGAAGAATTCATGACCTGCTGACCCAAGTGCCCTTGGACCTTGAATAAACATCATCAGTAGCCAGGTCGCAGTTGGCACAGACCCTGGCCAAGACCTAGTACAATGCTGGCTTCAGGTGTGACCCAGCACATTCCAGCTGTGATGGCCACAAGGACAGACTCCTTCTGCTTGTGGAAAGGAGGGTGAAGGATAAAATTCTTTTTATTTTATAATAAAATTCTTTTTATATTGCCAAACTGAAGAGCATTATTTCATTGATGTTATAGTTTCCCAACTTTGAACACTAGACTTTGATTCTAAATTTTTTTTTAAAAAAGAACTCACATTGAAGAGAAAGACAGAAATAAAGGAGAATCTCTCCCTCACAAATTGCAACTTGGTACTATTTCAGCCACAGTAAAGTAAAGCACCAAGCACACTCCTAAAGTCTCTGATTCCAGGCTTTAGTTCTTGAAGGCATTTCCAGACCCACCCTGGGCTAGAAGGGAACCCACTGCCCTGAAGGAAGAGACCCAGGCCAGGCAGAACTCACCACATACTGGCTAAAGGGCGCTTGGGCCTTGAATAAACATCAGCAATAGCCAGGAAATAGTCACCGCAGGCCGTGGGAAAGACCCAACATCATTCTGGCTTCAAGTGTGACCGAGCACAGTCCCAGCAGTGGCGGCCATGGGAGTGTTTCCATGATCCTTTCCCCAACTCCAGGCAGCTCAACACACAGAAAGACTTCATTTGACTGGGCAAAATAAGAGAAAATGAAAAGAAACTCCGCCTAGTAACACGGGGAATTCTTCTAGAACTTACCCAAGGCTACCGAGGCGGCACCTCTGCAGATCTGCAAGAGTCACAGTATTACTGGGCTTCGGGTGTCCCCTTAATGTACATATGGCTTTAGTGACCAAAGAGTTAGATTACAACACTTAATTGCCTTTGAATATTGAAAAGCATTTTCAAGAACGATGAGTACAGACAAGGCCAGACCGTGAAGATGAGAATGAATGCCTCACTCTTCAATTCCGAGACATCAGTGAACATCCACAAGCATCCACACCATCCAGGAAGACATGATGTCACCAAATGAACTAAATAAGGCACCAGTGACCAATTCAGGAGTGACAGAGATGGGTGACCTTTCAGACAGATAATTCAAAATAGTTGTTTTAGGGAAACTCGATAAAATCCAAGATAACACTGAGAAGGAATTCAGAATCATGTCAGGTTAAGTTTAACAAAGAGATTGAAATAATTAAAAGGGATCAAGCAGAAACGTTGGCACTGAAAAGTGCAGTTGACAAACTGAAGAATGTATCAGAGTCTCTCAATAGCAGAATTGATCAAGCCGAAGAAGGAATTTGTGAGTTCGAAGATAGGCTGATTGAAAGAACAGTCAAAAAAGAATTAACAGAAATGAAGCACATCTTCAAGATCTAGAAAATATCCTCCAAAGAGCAAATCTAAGAGTCATTGGCCCTAAAGAGGAGGTAGAGAGAGAGTTAGGAGTAGGAAATTTGTTCAAATAAATAATAATAGAGAACTTTCCAAACCTAGAGAAAGACATTAATATTCAAGTACAAGATGTTTATAGAACACCAAGCACATTTAACCCAAATAAGACTACTGAAGACATTTAGTAATCAAACTTCTAAAGTTCACTGATAAATAAAGGATCCTAAAGGCAGCCAGAGAAAAGAAAGAATAACCTCTGAAGGAGCTGTGATATATCTTGCAGCAGATTTCTCGGTGGAAACCTTATAGGTCGGGAGAGAGTGGTATGATATTTAAAGTGCTGAAGGAAAAAAATTTTTATTCTGAAATCTAATACTTAGTGAAAATATACTTCGGAGGTGAAGGAGAAATAAAGACTTTCCCAAACAAACAAAAGCTGAGGGATTTTTTTCAACACCAGACCTGTCATACAAGAAATCCTAAAGGTAGTTCTTCAATCTGAAAGAAAAGGGTGTCAATGAGCAATAAGAAATCATCTGACATATACACCACAGAATACTATGCAGCCGTTAAAAAGGATGACTTCATGTCCTTTGTAGGGACATGGATGAAGCTGGAAACCATCATTCCGAACAAATTGTCACAAGGACAGAAAACCAAACACTGCATGTTCTCACTCATAGGTGGGAATTGAACAATGAGAACACTTGGACACAGGGCAGGGAACATCACACACCAGGGCCTGTTGTTGTGTAGGGGGATGGGGGAGGGATAGCATTAGGAGAAATACCTAATGTAAATGATTAGTTAATGGGTGCAGCAAACCAACACGGTACGTGTGTGTGTATATATATGTAACAAACCTGCATGCTGTCCACATGTACCCTAGAATTGATCGTTAAAAGTTAAAAAAATAATAATCTGAAGTTACAAAATTAACTGGTAAGAGAAGTGTATGGACAAATACAGAATATTATAAAACTGTAATTGTGGTGGTTAACTACTCATATCTTGAAAGGCTAAAAGATAAACCTATCAAAAATAATAACTACAACAACTTTTTAAGCATAGACAACTTAGTAAGACATGAAAAGAAACAGCAGAAAGCTAGTAAGTTAGGGGATGCAGACAAAGTAAAGAGTTTTTATTAGTTTTCTCTTTGCTCATTTATTATTTTGTTTTTACAATCATACTTGTTGCCAGTTTAAAATAATGGGTTATAAAATGATGTTGGTAAGCCCTTGGTAACCTTAAATCAAAATATCTACAACAGATACACAAAATAAAAAGGAAGAAATAAAAAGGAAGATATTAAAATGTAATACCCAATAAAATTATTTTCACATATAAGAAGATAGAAAGAAAGGAAAGAAGGGAGGAAGGAAGGGAAGAAGGGATGGAGGGAGGGAGGACCACAAAACTACCAGAGAACAAATAACAAAATGGCAGGATTAAGTCTGTACTTATTAATAATAACATTGAATTTAAATGGCCTAAACTCTCCAGTCAAAATACATAGATTGGGTGAATAGATATAAAAAACAAGACCAAATAATATGTTGCCTACAAGAAATACACTTCACCTATAAAGACACACATAGACTGTAAATAAAGGCATGGAAAAAGATATTTCATGCAAAGGAAACCAGAAAAGAGCAGAAATAGCTATACTTGTATCAGATAAAATAGATTCAAGACAAAAGCTATAAAAAGAGACAAAGAAGTTTATCATGTAATGATAAACAATTCAGCAAGAGGATGTAACAATGTATATATATGTGTGCCCAGTACAGGAGCACCTAGATACATAATATAAATATTATTAGAGATAGAGAGATAGACTCCAGTAGAATAATAGTTGAAACTTCAACATCCAACTTGCAGTATTGAGCAGATCATCCAGACAAAATCAACAAAGAAACTTTGAACCTAACCTGCACTATATACCAAATGGTCCTAATAGATATTTACAGAACATTTCATTCAACAGATTGAGGATCTGTATCCCTCTTCTCAGCACATGGATTATTCTCAGGGATAACTCATATGTTAGGCCACAAACAAGTCTTAAAGCATTCAGGCCTGGCGTGGCTCACACCTGTAATCCCAGCACTTGGGATTACAGCACTTGGGAGACTGAGGCGGGAAGATCACGAGGTCAAGAAATCAAGACCATTCTGGCCAACATGATGAAACCCTGTCTCTACTAAAAGTATAAAAATTAGCTGGGCATGGTGGCACGTGCCTGTAGTCCAAGCTACTTGGGAGGCTGAGGCAGGAGAATCGCTTGAACCCAGGAGGCGGAGGTTACAGTGAGTCGAGATCGCGCCACTGCACTCCAGCCTGGTGACAGAGCAAGACTGTTTCAAAAAACAAAACAAAACAAAATTCAAAAACATTAAAATCATATCAAGTCTCTTCTCTGATCATAACAGAATAACATAGAAAGGAAATAATGAAATAACATATTAATAAAATTAAAACAATTGAACTCATGGAGATAGAGAGCTAAATGATGGTTACCAGAGATTGAGAAGGGTAGTGAAGTAAGGGATGGGGAATGGGGATGAATAAGGGGTAGAAAAATATAGTCAGATACAATGAATAAGATCTAGATTTGACAGAACAGCAGAGTGACTGCATTCAGCAATAGTTTATTGTACATTTTAGAATTACTGGGGGAGTACAGTTGGAATGTTCGTTAACACAAGGAAATGATGAATGCTTGAGGTGATGGAAACCCCATTTATCCTGATGTGATTATTACACATTGTATGCCTGTATCAAAATATCTCATGTATCCCATATATATAATTAGTATACACCCATAAAATTCAAAGATTTTTTTAAACAGCATCTTTGCTATCTGCCTAAGCTAGGGAACATTTTTTCCAACCCGTATTGTGAGAATGTAGCAGTGTGAAGGTTGCCACATCCTGCAGGTGATCTCAGTGCCAAATTCCTGCCACCTATGGATGGAACCAACATCTCAAATTCTGTTAACATGTAGTGTTCAAACCCAGACCACTTACACTTGAATTTCTTATAATGATTACCCACTCCCTTACCCACCCCAGGTCCAGAATTTACAAGAACTCTCTATGAAAAAATATTTTGTATAAATACTTAATCCTGTGTTATACACTGATATCCTGGCCAATTCCTTCTGTGGTCAGAATGTATTCTAGAGGGGAATTAAGGAGGACAACTAAAAACGTAAAGTTATGAAGAATTTCTCTGTAAAACCATAAACTACTTAAATTCGTTCAAATTCATACAATATAATTAAGGATTTGAACATGCACATGTCAGTTTTTTGTATTCCAGAAGTTATATAAAGTTTCATTATAATAAACTGTGCAACATAGCATAACCAGCATAATAGAATATAACATAACATGAAATGAAATGTTGTAATTATTAGGTACATAAATATGTCTTCAGATCTCAGCTACATAGCATCCTTTTCATGTGAATTTGGACAAGTTATTTAACTTTACTAAATTTCTATTACCTCATATATACAATTAAAAATAATTATTTATAATTAATATTAATGCTGTTAGGATTAGATATAAAATATTTACAAAATTTTCTGTCATCTATTAAGGATAATCTTTTAAAGACCTTTAATCATCCCCATAAATATTATGAGTCATAATATTTTAATGTTATTGTAATCCAGCTGATCTAATACTAATAAATATGAAAAGTCATATAAATATTAATATAAACATCAATCTATGAAAGATTAAAAAATAGACATCTCTAATTTATAGGTCAGTTTTTTCTGCTTAATTTTGTCTTTATAAAATCAAGTATTTTTACTGTAACATTTTAATTTGATAAACTATTTTTATATTTGATCTAAATCCTACAACATTCTTAACTGTATAGACACAAGAAATGAACAACAAACAATAAATGACTGTGTTGTTTAAAAAAAGTGAAGAAGTTTATATTTGTGAAGTTTACATTTCAGGATACTAGCATTTTTGTTTCCAGCAACCCTACCCATTTCCTGTGGGGAAAAGAAGGTCAAATTTTGCAATCCCAACTCTACATTTTAAAAGCCTAAATTGTTTGACTATATTGCAAAATGACAGCATGTAGAAGGAAATGAAAGTTGATTAAATGGAAAATTTTTAAAGTTCAGGGTTTTTTTTAAGGTGCCAAATAAATGTTTACTTCAGCATTTTTTTCCTTTCCAAATCTTCATTGTTTTCCCGACTCTTCGTGGTGTCAAATGGCCATTAGAGGCCATTGTGTTCCAAGGTAGTCAAGCAGAAGGAAAGAGTATTCTTCTATGCTCTAGCCACCAAAAATCTATCAGATTTTACTTCTTAATTTTCTTGAATCGATCTTCCCCTCCCATAAGTAAAAGTGGACACTTGAATTTTGAATTTGCATCATTGTAACACTTACGGAGAGGAAAATTGTGGTAAGGAAAATCCAGGCTATTGACTAAAAAATAAAATTACTGTCTCCATATTCTTGTATCTTTTCCTGTTTGACTCTTGGGCATAGAACACAGATTGAAACCATCTTTGCAAAAATTGTGGCAGTGAGAAAAATCTGACCTAACTGACTCCATCTTGCTTTAAACCTCCAAGCTGCCCTTGTTCATTCCTGAGCATAGGCTGAGCTAACTATGGGACGAATTTAGTTTACAGTTTAACTTTCAAATAAATATAGTAACAGCACCTTCCTGAAACAAACCCCCTCCTTTTTTGGGGACCAGACTGCCTTTGTAAAGCTAACAAATTAGCCACAAGATTTGAAATTATGGCTCAGGAGTCATGCAGCCAGACATCATAAGATTCCTAACATCCCTTATTATTCCTATGTATAACATTACTATTGTAAAACCTAAACTTGGTGTTTGAGATACTTTTCAGACCCTGCAGTCTGATGGACCAGCTGGTACCATCCACATCTGTAAACTGGCTCCACTAGATCTGCCGTCCTACCCAGGGACTGAAGGCAGCAAAAACTCACTTTAACTTCCTATCTTTTCATTGCTGACTCCCTAGCCCCATATCTGTCAAATCACCCTTAAGGAAACCCTAATCTGCAAATTTTGGGGGAGATGGATTTGATTAATAAATTCATGTCGTTTGCTTAGCTTGCTGTATATTTATTAAACCCTTTCTCTATTGCAATTCTGCTGTCTTGGTAAATCGGCTCTATCTGGGCAGTGAGCAAGAAGAGCCCATCAGGTGATTACAGGGCCGTTATAGTTTAAAAATAAGAAAAATTGATCTCAATTATATTATGAGCATGAAAATATACTAAGGATACATACATAATAGTGTAGCAAATTATTTTCAGATAAGATGAAATATGCATTACAAAACCACAGAGCATGTAAATTTTAAAACAGCTTGGAAATATGAAGCACATATTTCAATGGAAGCATTTATTGACTTACATTCATGTTTTCTCTCAAATAATAAAAAAGAGCAAAATGACTACACTAAGCCTATAACATTGCGTACCATAAAAAATCATTAGTTAATATTTAAGGAATCAAAAGTAAAAGCTAAAATTCTGTTCTTTTATGTAGGCTCTATGACCTATTTTTTAAAAGTCCTTCATCATCAGTGTCACCCTTTCCTTTGCCTCATCATTTGGGAAGAAAACCTCTCTACAGAACTCCTCTCCATCTTTGTCATTTGAGTACACACTCTTCTTCATTACTTTCAATTTCTTGAGCAGAAATGTATTAAAGCCACCTGAGCCTGTGTTTTTGATGGATAGTTTCCCAGTGAATCTGAGTATTTGTTGATTTAAAGAGGCCTCTATCAGGTCACCTAGTTTATCTCTCTTCACATAGCTATTTATTTTATGATATTTTCCCTTAATAATTTATAAAATAAAATTAGTTTTATTTTGCAACTCTCTTTTGTCACTGATTTCCTCTACTTGTTTAAACATATGTTTTGTGTGACTACATTTTTATTTAATGTTAATATGCTTTTGTTCTATTACACACCATAATAAAAATAATAAATTGTATCAGACATCAATAGTTATTTAACAACCACTACAATTTATTAATTCTTATAATCCAAAATTTGATCCTTTTCACCTAAGTAGTCTTTTTCTTTATTTCACTAAGAATCATATTCAAAAACTGCAAACATGAACATATAGTACCAAAAGGAAAATGTGTCTTTGTGATTTGTAACCTACACAACATTTTTATATAACATATTTGGAAGTATTATTTAATAATTAAAAACAATTATTAAAATATCCAGAAATAGAATACTTATTACAGTATAAGTTACTATAGTATAAGTGTTTATAAGGCAATTTACAAGGCTTCAAAACAAGCTTCCTGTTCCAATAATATTGCAGTAAACATTAGAAAATGATACTTTGGAAATCATAAACAGAAAAGTTTTAGAAGAAATTTCTGAATAATTAGGCTCAGAGATAATATGTCAAAAGGAGGAGGAAAGATGGATTGATTAAAAGAGTTAGTGTCATTTCTGAATAAGTAGGCTCAGAGATAATATGTAGAAAGGAGGGGGAAAGACGGATAGAGTAAAACAGTTAGAAAGAGAAGGAGGAAAAAAGAAAGACAGAATAGAAGGCTAGTAGGTGATAATACCCACATCCAAATTGATGTTAGGGGTAAAAAAAGAACAAGAAAAGAGTGAGCAAGCTGGTTAAGCGTGTGTTCACATATTTTGTGTTCATTTTGTCCTGTACATTCTTCTTTTTGTGTGTGACACAGGGAAAATATATTTAAGGATCAAGGGGTCCTATGCCCAGAAGAACAAATTAATGAGTTGCTTTTAGGATTTCTGCTTCTCATTTCTGTGACCTTTTTTCCTTCTTTAAATTCAATCTCAATCATTGAACTAAGCCATGTTTTAAAAAATCACAGCAAGGGGTTCTGACAATGTGTCATTATTTACCTGAAAGTTTGAATTTTTAAATATGACAGTAATTTTCACAGTCTTGGGAGATATTAAAATAAATGTCATATTCCCTATCCTTGAAAGTTTGTAATTTACTAAACGTGGAAGACCAAAAGATGATTCACAAATGTCTAAAGTAAGGCATAACACTAAGGAATGGATTCTAAGCCCAGACAAATAGAGATTTCAGCAGGACTATCAACTCTAATCACAACAAATTCTCCTCCAAAATAAAAATGTATACCTGGGATAAGCTGCAATAAAATTTGGGGACTATTGGATGTATCTTTAAACCTTAGAAGAAATTCACAGACCAGGACAATTATGGAGTGATGTATTAGGGAGTGATGACTATTTTAGCTTGATAACAGAGGCTATTTAAAGTTGTTCTTATGAAGTAGTGTTCTTTAGCATGTTTCTTGAGAGAATCATTTTAAAATTTCTTTTGGATTCCTTTCTTTCTTGGCAGTTGGTTCAGAAAACCGCACCTGTAGCAACCTGCTACTTGGGAAGCAGCTTCAGTTTAGGAAACGGGTTCTCATCTAGGTCATTTGTACCTGTGTATTCTAGGAAAATCAGCACTTGTCACTCATTTATGTTTCAGCTCAGTTCTCCAGGGGCCGTCATTCAAGTTTGGTGATAGCTGCAATGGGTGATTTTGTCCACAGTCTTCACTTGTGGACTTACAAGTTGCTCACAGCCATTGCAGAAAAATAGAGCTCTATTCTAAAATAAACAGCTAACTACAATGAACTTTGAAACTTATTATGTAGACTTCTAAATTGACTCAATCTATTAAAATTAAATATGTTCACATATCTGAAAAATTTAGTCTTCTATTTTGGTAGAGGAAGCTAGTGAAACTCCAAGAGACAGAAATGAGGTAAAACAGATAAAAGGCAGTTCAGTCAATTGCAAAATACTAATTTGAGTCAAGAAAATATCCAAGTATGTAGGTTCAGGTAATTAACTGATAATTAAATAACAAACAATTATTTTCTTTACATTTTGGTTTAATTAAATGCAAATCAAGATTAAAATATAGTCCTCAGATACTCATGTAAACCCATAGAAAAGGCAAATGTTACTTAAAAGAAGCATTTTTGATACATAGCAGCTAATTGTTTTCCTAAAATACCATGTTAGTGGAAATTTACTATTTAATCTCACTGATATATTCTGACAACATTGAAAAATTACATCCATACTACTTTATAGTAGCTTATTTTTTGCTAGCCACAAGTTTACAGAATAGTCAGATTAGTTATGTATATATTTTATATATATATAATTTTTACAAAATAAAAGATATATCAAATATATATCTAAACAGTTACATTACCTTTTGTTAATGCTATTGGATTGAAAGTTTTAAATCTGAATATCATTACCAAACCCTATGTACAATATTGGAGTTTGACATTCAATCAAACTTCAACATTCATATAAAGAAAACAAAAATCTTCATATGGTTTTCCTGTGTCCCCACCCAAATCTTATCTTGAATTATAGCTCCCATAATCCCCAGGTGTGGTGGGAGGGACACCCGTGGGAGGTTGAATCATGGGGGCAGTTTCCCTCATGCTAGTCTTGTGCTAGTGAGTAAGATCTCACAATATCTGATGGTTTTTATAAGGGGCTTCCACCTTGGCTTGGTTCTCTTTCTCTCTCCTGCCGCCCTGTAAAGATATGCCTCTTGCCATGATTGTAAGTTCCCTGAAGCCTCCCCAAACATGTAAAACTGTGAGTCAATTAAACCTCTTTCTTTTGTAAATTTCCCAGACTCAGGTATTTCTTCATAGCAGCGTGAGAAGAGACTAATACAAATGTCTTAACTAATTACCAGCTGATTTACCATAAAACTACAAGCTAGCACGACTATTAATATGTAGCAATTACCAATTTTCTCTGAGATTTGCAGCTTACACTTAATATTGCCTTGCCATTGAAGAAACTAAACTGTTAAAGAAACTAAAGAGAGAATGCCTAGCTTCAAGGGTCAAAGGATTTAAAATCAAGAATATTTAAAAGAAATGGAAAACTATAGCTTTCTAGATTTTGCCTTTTGACTCAACATGAACTGGCAAGAATTTAATTACATTGCTTTCTTCCCAGAACATTGAAAAGCCAATTGTACAGTTCTACTCTATATCTCAAATCTTTGCTTCACTGCCTTTCAAAGAATGAGAGTTATGATAGTAAAATGATACCAAGGGGTTACAATATATATTCATTCCCATATGGCTATTTAAGTGGCAGAAATCCAATCTACAAAGTTTAAAAATGGCAGGATATCTCACCACTAGAGAATCTAATAATATTCCAGTAGACCTCTGGAAAAATAGTTAGTGTTAATTGTGGAGAAATTGAAAGATCTATTATTGGTTCATTTGGAATTATTCTCAAGCAAAGGAACAAAACTGGATGTTAATAAAAGGAAACAAAAATTATTACAAAGTATATAATAAGAATTTTTTTCATTTTTAGAAAATCATATGGTCAAAGATTACTTTTAAAATATGAGATTTCTCCAAAACTCTCGCTAATAAATAACTTAAAGAATATACAACCTGACATGATATTCATGAAAAACATAGGGATTCACAGAATGACAAAACTTTCCAACTGGAGTGAAAGCAGTAGTATATTTAATCTGCCAACCCATTGCTGTAGCAAGATTTTGTTGTTATTGTTGAATAAATTATTTTACTTATTTTTTCCACTTTTATTTTAGGTTCAGGGAGTATGTGTGCAGGTTTGTTACACGAGGAAACTGTGTTGCTCAGGCTTAGTGTATGAAAGACCCCATCACCAAGGTGGTGAGCACAGTAGCCAATAATCAGCCTTCCACTAAACAGTTTCTTCGGAGCCCAAGAAAGTATTAACAGAGTAAACAGACAATCTACGGAATGAGAGAAAACATTTGCAAACTACACTTCCAACAAAGGCCTAATATCCCCAGTCTATAAGAATTTTTTTTTTTTTTTTTTTTTTTTTTTGAGACGGAGTCTCCCTCTGTCACCCAGGCTGGAGTGCAGTGGCACGATCTCAGCTCACTACAAGCTCCGCCTCCCGGGTTCACGCTATTCTCCTGCCTCAGCCTCCCGAGTAGCTGGGACTACAGGCGCCTGCCACCACATCCGGCTAATTTTTTGGATTTTTAGTAGAGACGGGGGTTTCACTGTGTTAGCCGGGATGGTCTCAATCTCCTGACCTTGTGATCCGCCTGCCTCGGCCTCCCAAAGTGCTGGGATTACAGGCGTGAGCCACTGTGCCCGGCCAAAGAATTTTTTAGACAGGCACCAGAAAGGTGATCTCTCATCTGTATCTCCATGCCCCTGGAGTAGATTCCTTTCAAGAAACCCATACAATTTCCGGACAAGTCTCACTTACAAATATCTTAACGCTGTGTTAAATTTTATGTTCTTGGAACTTCTTTCAACCAGCATTTGCTTTGCCTTGAATACTCAAATTCTTTTTCAAAGGAAACGTAATTTACTGTACAATATACTCCTAGAATTCTTTAACCTCCCAGTTCAAGAACAGACCTGATTTAAACAGTTATTTATTGGTCCGTTACTTGTAACTGGCCACTTTTCCATAAAACAATGAGATATACAATGACCACATGCTCACTTTAAGTCCTCATACATAGTCCATCCATGCATATACAAATACACGCATGTATATGTTTATATGTTAATAAATAAATGAAACAATACCTGGAGGCTAGTTCTGTAGAATTTAAACATTTATTTACTTAGTGACCAAATATTTTAGTCCTCTCTGTAAGCAAGGCATAATGTCAGAAGTTGATAACAATAAAATTTATAAATTTCTCACCTGGAAGAAAGTGCATTTCAATGAGTAGATATTATGTCTGTGAGGGAAAAGGCTTTGTGGGTGCTAACATAATCTCCAAAAATGTGGCTAAGATAGCAAATAAGAAGAAGGACTAGAAATGTCATAGGAAGAGCAGGAGCAGTTGCACTGGGTAACTCCAGAAAGCAGTCACATTGTTGTCTATGTATAACACGCCCACCACTTGTGCAGTGTAAATCCAATATGGTCACACACAGCGGCCCTGAGGAGTATATCAAAGGACCACGAAGACAAATGGGGATATCTAAAGGTGAAGTCCACCTGAGGAAGAAGCATAGAATCTGGAATTAGATACACCTTTTTCTAAATCTTGGCAATAGTACTTATTGACTATATGAAACCTAATATGGTAATTAACCCTTCAAGAATTCTTACCTGTAAAGTAGGTATGCAATAAAACCTCCCTCACAGTAGCTTTGGGGATAGTATAAATTAACTAAGAGCGTTCTAAGTAGGGCTGCTCCTGTCAATCTACAGAAGATGAAGGCAGCAACCACTTTGACATTGTAATACTTCAAGAAGAGGAGTCCACTGGTTGTTGGAATTTTAGATATTTGACTTTCATTTATTTTTCCTATCAATAATTCATAATATTACAGCTTTTTCTCTGTTCTCTAAATCTCTCCATCAATTATTTTAAAAATATATTCCAAATTAGTTAAGTAAGGCAATTCACTTTAAAAAAAATGAGTTTACAAAAAAAGTTTGTTAATTCAAGCCAGTGAATCTAAATTTAGCCTTCTAGTAAATTTGGATTTTTATTTAATTACTTTATGGTGTGTAGACTTGTAATTAGTAACAGCTGTGAATTTTCCCTTTGTAAATGTGGGGAGGATAAGTTATCGAATTAATCACATTTGGACAAATATCAAGTTTTTAAAAGAGGAAAGATCTGGGTAGATTCTTGGCAACATTTAGGGAAATTTCATTAAAAGTTACAAATATATTTTAGCTAACCTTGTTTTAAAGGCAAAATATGAAGAAATATCTTTCCTCCCAACCCCAAGTTAATTATGTCATTCAACTCTTTACCTCCTAAGGAGATTCTTCATTCTCTGGAACTATTCTAAACATTTATTTTATCACCTCTGTATGTCTTTAGATGCATGCTCACTCCTGCAAGGGATACTTTAATCAGATCATCTATTGTCTTCAGAGAGCTGGGATTTCAGATGAGCCCTGGAAAATCATCTTATCATTAGCCTATAAGCAATTTTGAAAATGGAAAGTCGAGCATATTTACTACACCTGGTGAGTCTCTAATTACAATAGTCTATATTCATCATTTACACACATTTGTCATTTTAATTAATTACTCAGGGCCTAATGAAATCCCTTTTCTGCATTATCAAATTCCCATTGATTTTAAAGAGGTATAATTTTTTGCTGTAAAGTAGCCGACTTTTGAAATCAGTGGTTTTTATACAAACAAGGACTATTCTAGAAAATGTATTCCCTATTTGGGATTCAGGTTTTTGCTATTTATAATCATTTTGCCTTTTTTACGACTGTGAATATAAAGGATCTATTTTGAGTATTTTAGAAGCTAATTTTTAAAATTCCGTCTTCAGTCACAATTCCCGTGTTTAACATCATTATAAGTACTCAAAAAGTATTATTATATTATTAATAATTGCTTTAAGTACATATTAAAGGCTTATTTGGTAAGTACCATATTTCCCTGTGGGCAAATTTATTCACAGCAATATCAAGATTAATGCTCAAATACAGTACAAACATTCTCAATTATTTATACAATGCCTTTTCTCTTGAATTTCATTTTTTTCAGTTTCATTGTAAAGTACGTTCCTGGTTTTTAATGTATTCAGTAACTTTAAAACAGAGATTTAACCAAATCATGGAAGAAGTCATTCACAACCACCTGACAGAATTCCTCAGGCTTTGAATAAAATGAAATCCTGGAGGGAAAAACCTGAATCTTTACTGGCCTCAATTAACTAAATCAGTAGCCGAAGCTAAAATCAAATGGATTTAAATTGATTAAACGTGTGCTTCCCTCATGCATTACTGTTTTTTCAGCAAGCCATGCACGATTTCTAATGGTAATTGTGTTTGTTTTGTACTTAAACTATAGCAAGTGCTCTTCTAAGTGCTTTATGTGGAAAAACTGAAGTTTTGACCTGAGTATTTCTCCCAAAGTTCATGTGTTGGATACTGAATCCCCAGTGTAACAGTGTTGAGAGGTGGGACCTTTAAGAGGTGATGAGGTCATGCAGACTCTGCCCCCGTGAATGATACTGTTTTCACGAGAGCAGGTTAGTTATAAAAGTGAGTTTGGCTGCTCTTGCTCTCTCTCTCCTGTGTTCTCTTGCATGTGGTACCTTTCACCAAACACCAAATGGACTAAGACAACTACTTAATCATCACAACAAACTTATTGAGGAACCCTATTTTTACCAGCATTTATAAAATGAGAAAACTGAAACACAGAGGGATATGCAATCGCCGAAATTCACAAGGTAAGTGGCGCAGATTTGATTTGACCTCAGGGTCTATACAGTAAATTATCACTTAAGAGGTAGATAGATTCTTGCAAACTGTGACTTTAAAGAGCAAAAGGACTATAATGAAACCAATTTTCCCTTAGGCGAGTTGAAACAAACTAGAGTTAAATTCTTATGGCCCATTTCCGGTCACAAAAGCATCACCGAGCTTCTAAATAATAACCCTAAACACTTCTAATATAAAAAATTGTATCGTGAGTGGCATGAGGTCAGACATAAGGAAGTTCATGCACCTTTATGTCTTTCCACAATGTTAGACTTTGATGCTATTTCAATCATGCAAGT
Source organism: Symphalangus syndactylus (assembly GCF_028878055.3). Classification (NCBI taxonomy): domain Eukaryota; kingdom Metazoa; phylum Chordata; class Mammalia; order Primates; family Hylobatidae; genus Symphalangus; species Symphalangus syndactylus. The sequence continues at coordinate 151,286,280 of NC_072426.2, read as the reverse complement.
CCCAAGCTACAAGGCACTCCCAAGGGGGCGGTTCTCCACCGTACTTCCCCTTCCGTCTGTAGTCGGCGGCTCTCCATCCTACTTCCGTTCACTCTGTAGTCGGAGCCACAGGCACACAGGCTGAAGCCACTCCACACGTCAGTCAATATAGCAAACCATACGTAGTAGTGTACTTAATATAAAAATGTTACAAATTAAACATTTCACAACAAAGTAACATTTAACATTGAGAGAAAGGGGATAAGAAAAAGGGTTATCAGTCCAGGGAGAGACGTGGACAAAATGAATAGCCTGTGCTGGTCTGGATGGTCCATCAGTCAAAAGTCTTTGATGTGGGCACAACCTTCAGCAGCAGATGCTGGGTGCTTATCGCAAATGACAGTGAGACATTGTCTGTTAAGATAGAGGTTCAAGCTGCTGAAGTCTTGCTCTTTTTATGGCCACAGAGCCCTCTGGTGAGGACTGATAGCGGAGGAGTATGCCTGGTTATGTCCTTATCTGGTTGGATGCAGTCTTTATCAACGAGGTGACCCATCTTGTCCCTGTTGGTATGATGCCTTTTGAAATGTAAGATGATGTCATCTTCTAAGTTGGAGTTACTTATGTCTGGGGTGTTCTAAACAATCCACCTCATGATTTTAGTAATCACAATGCAAACAATATTTGAGGAAGGGGTTACAAAAATAAAAAATTACAAGTGGCCTTAGTAATTTATTTTCTCTTGGCAGCTTATTTACAAACTTTGTTTTACAAAGACTGGCAATGCAGGTTTTCAGTTTATAGCTGGCAAAGAAGATGACTGCAATGAAGATAACAAAGTTCTATAAATGTTTTCAAAGATTTTAGACCAATTCTGGAATCCAGTGTTTTAATATATTTATTAGAGTCCAAGCGAACCATGAGCTGTTAGAAAAAGTGTGGCTAAAGGTCTTTTTGATCATTTGCAAGAAGGTACATCTTCAGTGTAAGCCATCTAGGTATTTTTCAAATGCAATTTTATGTGTTTAATATTGCTATTCTGCGTGTTACTGTCTCAGTGGTGCATTTTAATTGTGCTAATTCTATATGGAATTTATCATGAGCCTGTTCAAGTTCCTTTTAGTTCACTTCTTTGTCTTTGTCTGTGTGGTATCTTCCCAAGGTGCTTCTTATTATGTTGGAGTGCCACAATGATGAATAAAAACCTCTACTTTTTGTTTTTTCCATATAGTGATTAGTTTTGAAGTGTTTGTGAGGGTGATGTTTATGACATACATCAGTTTGACACATTCTAATTGCAAGTGTATGTTGTGGTGCTTTCGACTTGTGTGGTTATAATCAGGTTATAATTTTTCTCTGAGCACACTATCCAAGTGAAGTTTCCTAAGACTAGAGCCATTCTGGGTATTTTTGTAATGCTGATAGGTAAGTAATCTAGTTTAGGTACTATGTCCTGAAAGATATAGTATATAGTGTTTGACTGTTGGAATATTAACTATCTTTATATAAAATAACCATCAATAAATAGTGGCTTTTCTAAGGAAGTCAGTTGGAAATTATGTCTTTTATTTGTCTGTGGATTTGCCATTGTGCCAATATGCCGATAGTGAGTCTTCTCCTCTTAATTCCCAAAAGTTGAATATACATTGCCCTGAATCATCACATCCTAATGGTTTGGATGTATCCATTGAAATATAGCTACTTTGTCCCAATTTTCTATGAATGATTTTCCGATTGTGTTGTGTTTCTTATATTGTTCCAAGTCTGAGTTACTAAAGTACTTATCCTAGTCCACTGTGTTTGCCCTAGTTTTTCACCATAAGGTTTCTTAATGTAAATACGTTGACTTCTAGATGTCTACCTTGTGATCAATATTGTGATTGAATTCCTTTTGATATTCTGTAAGAACATTGGTATGAGTTATCATTGATTTATTTCATTAAGTGCCTGTGAAATTGATGACAGTATAGATGTGGTAGTTGACATGTAGGAATTAAGTTTATGTTTAAAATTAAATACGTCTGTTTTAACTTCCTGAATTTCTGCTTTTTGTGTTTCTGCAATGACTAAGTTCGAAATAATTCCAATTGTTGCAAATATTTATAGCAGATTTCTAAATGACATTTTTCTACTGGTGATAAGTTTGGTAAAATGAACTGTATGTTATATCCTTGTCCCTCAAATTGTAGACATTGTGGTTAGATATTTGTGACTTTAAATTGTTAGTTTTCAGCCAGGCACGGTGGCTCACGCCTGTAATCCCAGCACTTTAGGAGGCCAAGGCGGGTGGATCACCTGAGGTCAGGGGTTCGAGACCAGCCTGGCTAACATGGTGAAACCCCGTCTCTACTAAAAATACAAAATTAGCTGTGCATGGTGGTATGCACCTGTAATCCCAGCTACTTGGGAGGCTGAGGCAGGAGAATTGCGTGAACCCAGGAGGACGAGGTTACAGTGAGTTGAGATCACACCATTGTACTCCAGCCTGGGTAACAAAGTGAGACCCTGTCTCCCAAAAAAAAAATAATAATAAAAATTAATTTTTGAAAAATATTTTGACTCTCCTAGGTGTTGATTTGTAAATTAATCTTAAGGGTTAATTAGGATGGGTTCAAATAAATTTGATTTTAGTAATTTAGGTGGAGGTTTTATTGTCCCCTTGGTCCACTGTGGTTTCTAGTGGCATGTCTTTTAGCGACACATGTCATTTCAGCATCCTGTCTCAATTATGCATGGTTCAGTGTCCCAAGGTTTAACATAGCTTTTCCAAAAGAGCTGACTTTAGATATAAGTTTACATAAATGGGAGTCTAGTCTGGTTTTATTTTTGTAAATAGGGTGTTGGGCCGACCATGTAACCTTATTCTATGATTCGTGGGATGGCTGGATAATAGAGAAAAAGTAATTTAACATACATGGATCTATTTTTGTGACTTTTCCCACATTTATTTTGGTTCCTACTGTTTCCCACCAGTCAATTAATTGAGACTGTATGTTGTGTCCATCTACATCTTCAAAATTTCAGTGGGCACAATAGAATAATAACTTGATCTCATACATATTTGGTTTTATAGGTAAATTTGTCTAATATGATCATGTTTCTTGGATCATCTTGTGTAAAGAATGTGCTAATAATCTCTGTTGTTTTGTGTGTGGGTGTAAATGGTCCAAGTACTAGTGGTGAGTTAGATAATAGCAGATTGTAGATATCTGGTCTGTGAGTATATGTAAATATTAATTATCCCATTTTATTTGTTGTCCTTTATCAAAAATACTTATCTCCAGTGGTATCCAGGACCATAATGGGTTTCTGGAAGATGTTGACATTCAGCAATCAGTAGATTTAGTAGGGATTTTGTGTAATTGTGACTCTTCTCTTTTCCCTGTAGTCTAATATGTATTTTGTGTCTGTTGGCCAGAATGCAGTATGAGGGATAGTCTTGTAAATTAGGTTAGTACTCACCTTGTAAGGTATAATATTTGCATCATATTCTTCCTTACGTTTTATGACCATTAAAGTCAGTTGATTAAGATGAGACTGAGGGTTGCTCTTATGGAGTCTGTCCTTTTGATTTAAATGAAAACATACCAGGTTAAGAGTTTGTTGGAATATACTCATTTGGTCTGAGGTTTTTAATTCTCTTTTTATAGTTCTTTAAGTCTGTCTAGATTTCCTGCCATGGGATTATAGGTAGGTGGAAATTGCACTGTATTATATCTCATTGATCTGTCAATGCTTTTGTAGCCCTTGATGCAAAATGATTTCCCTGATCACTTTCAATTATCTTAGGTGTTTTGTAGTGAGCCACCCAATTTTCTAAGGCTGAGATGGTATATTTGTCAGATGGATGTCTACCTACTATTGCTATGACAATCCATGTACATAGACATTCACAATTGTTACTGCATATTTTAATTGGTAGTGGTGCTTTAATGGTCCTGTAAATTCTGTCGGCAAAAGGCATTGGGTTTGTATGTATCTTTTAGTTTAGTATTTCTATATTCATCTAGGTAGTTTTACATTGCTCACAATTAGCTATAGGCTTTTTAACTTGGTGCCATATCACCTCTTGATTTCTGTCTGATAGCCACTTGTACACTGAGTCTATGCCCAATTGTTCTTTTGCTTACATAATTGTAGGAGTATTTGAGTACAAGCTGCTTCTGGTATCTGTTTAAAGTCATCTCCCTGTTTTATTAAAGCTACTGGGGGTACTTCTAGTATCTCCCATTCATTGATTGTAGAGATGGTAATGAATGTCTCCATGAGTTGTCTGAATTTCCCTGTAGTTTTAATTTGGGTATGTTTTGTTTGTCAGTGGTTACCTTCCTTGTTAATGCATCTATCTATTATATTTTGTCATCTCTAAATAATATTTTTGGTGTGCTGATACATGTTTCACAAATAATTTAATTCTGTTTGATAATTCAGATATTTCCTCCCAGTAACATTTGTACCATATGTCTTTACTATTAATGTTGAAATTATTTTGTTTCCATTTATGTGACCATAGGGCTATGCCACTTGCAACTACCCATGAATCTATAAAATGTAAATTTTCTTTTGATTTTCTGATACTGAGTGTCTGACTTGGAACAACTGCAATCAGTTCTGTATGCTATGCAGAGAGTGATTTGCCTGATGTCTTCAGGATTTTTTGTTCCTTGGGTCTGAGTGCTGCTGCTGTCTGCTGGGTCTGGCCTGGGGTCACGGCAGCTGATCCATCTATAAACAAGGTATTATTCTAGACATTGGACTAGACTGGGCCCATCTACCTGGATTGGCATGGATTGTTCTTGTCCTCAGAATAAATTCTGGCAAGTCTATTTCAGTCTTGTGAATCTCCTTGGTGAGGAGGCCTGGTTGAGCCTTAAAGCCTGGATGTACCATTACCATGTGAGCAGCTTTGGATCAATTTGGATACCTGTCAGTTCTTCAGAACCCAATTTTATGCAGTGAATACGAGACTTATGGCATCTTATTGTAATGCTGTTGCCAGTCAGAGGCTCAGTATTTTCGAGGCTTCCTGTGTAAGCCACATGTGTTTTTCAAATGGGCTGTATTTGTTATTAGAGTATGGAAATTTTATTGTCCAAAATTCGACAAGTAGGATGGATTTAGTATCTGGTTTATCTGTCCATATTGACTATGTTCCATATTTATCACTCGTTAGAATTTGCAACCTAATTTGAGAATCTGGAGACGGATAATGCACTATCTGGAACATAGCGATGTACCTTTGAGTATTTCAAGTGCTAGTTTTTGTTCTTGTCCAAATGTGAAGTATTGGAATTCTCTAGTTATGTTATCTATTGGTTTCAGGATGATGTTTAAGTAAGGCATATGCTGTCTCCAGTATCCAGATAAACCTATTAGTCTTTGTCCTTCCTGATTTTTGATGCTTTAAGGGCTTTTCTTTTATCTATCACTGTGGTTGGGATTTTTCTCCCTTCTCGTGAACATTGTACTCCTGAAAACTTTCAGTTGGTGTCTGGGCCTGTGGTTTTATCTATATTAATAGTTCATCCCAGTGATCTTAAGTGTGTTATTAAGGGAGGTTTTTTAAAAAGTTTTTCCTGGTTCTCGTTTATCATTATAATGTCATCTATGTATGATACTATTAGAGATGTATATTTGGACTTGTCTATGTGTGATAATAAAGTGGAAGAGCTGGCCAGGTGCAGTGGCTCACGCCTGTAATCCCAGCACTTTGGGAGGCCAAGGCAGGTGGATCATGAGATCAAGAGATCGAGAGCATCCTGGCTAACACAGTGAAACACTGTCTCTACTAAAAATACAAAAAATTAGCCAGGCACAAGCCTGTAGTCCCAACTACTTGGGAGGCTGAGGCGGGAGAATCGCTTGAACCCAGGAGGCGGAGGTTGCAGTGAGCCGAGATCATGCCACTGCACTCCAGCCTGGGCAACAGAGAAAGACTCCCTCTCAAAAAAGAAAAAAAAAAAAAAAAAAAAAAAAAAGAGCTATTCCTGAACTATTTAGATACCCCTGATGTAAACTTTTAAATTGATATTGTTTGCCTTCCCAAGTAAAGGTGGTATATTCTTGGCTTGGTCTATTGGTATGCAAAGAAAATGTCCAACAGATTTATAATTACATAGTATTTGCCATTATAGTTCGTGATCTTATTAATGACTTCTGCATCTGATAATGCTTGGCATTTTAGGTGAGACTTTATTTAGATTTCTATAGTCAGTCCTTAACTGATAGCTCCCATTTGGTTTCAGAACAGGCCATACTAAACTATTAAAGTTATTTGAAATTCCAGTTTTAATATCTTCCTTGAGAAATTCTAGATTTTTGCTGTTATTTCTTTATGCCCTCCCTTTAATGATTAATGTTCAGTAGGGTATAGGCAGAGTTGTGGGTTGCATTTTAATTTGTGCTAGATTAGAGAATTTTAGTTCCTTTAACCTTTTAAATAGGCCACCACTGATTTCAAGGTATAGGTTTAGAGTTATAGGGAAGTATAAAAGCAGAGATTGGGAAGCCTTGAATTAATTTTCCTCCAAGTCCTTCTATATGGACATTTGTGTCAGAATGTCAGGAATTATATTTAAGAAGGCTTACTTGTGATATAGTTTCTAAAGGAAATGTGTATACCTATTTGTCAATTTGTATAGCTAATTGCACATATGGTTTGTTATCCCTGGATTTGATTGTTATAGCTTGTACCCAAGGGGTTTCCAGTTTTTTTGATAAAAATTTTCTTGCAAAATTTCCTTATTATTACTCTTATTGTTTTTGAAATTGTGGGTTTGGTCCTGGACCTCAAGAATGGCTTTGCCCATACATTTTAGTATCTAGCCACTGGCCTTGGACAGCCTTGTTGCCAGTTTGGTCCTTTTGTCCTTGGTTACTAGTTATTTTGTTTAGATTGACAATTGTTTTGTCTGGGTTGCCGATTCATCTGCCTTGGTTTATTTTGCCAAGATGGATTAGGTCCATTTTGCGTGAACTTTGGGACTTGTTTGGAAAAAAAAAAAAAATATATATATATATATATATATATATATATATATATATATATATATATATATATATAATGGTGACTTCCTGAATTTATCTTTCGGTGTTTATATCAGGATTGTCATAAATATTACCTTCTGGGTTCCTAACTCTGCAGAAAGTTTAAAAGTTTCTAGTATAATATATCTTGTAGGGTTGTGTGTGCTTGAGAGAGCATTCGTGTAGGAGGCCTTCAGGTTTGGTGGTGCTCCTAATAGAAGTGCTCTTTTAATTTCATTTGTAGCTGGAATTTCAAGTGGAGTCACATATTGGTTATATCTATCATATACCATCCCTAGGATAGCTGATTTTTTTTTTTTGTATCCTTCTGTGCCTGTGTTAGGTCATTCCACTTGAATCTTTCTCCTAATTTTGTTGGGTCTAAATATGAGTGGGCAGATTTCCAGGCTAATTGATTTAATCCAAGAGGGATAGGATGCTTCTTGGGTAATTTGTTTTTAGTTCTAATGGTCGATGATTTAGTAATGTGTTTTCAGCTAATGTAGGGATCTGATGCATTTTCGTGCTTGATAGTTCTGTGATGTTTGCTTCATAACCCCATAGATGGAGGAGCCAGTCTACATCTGTGGTCTGTCTTTAGCAAAAATCTGTTCTTATTGTTTGTAATTCTGCTCTGGCATATTCTGCTTCCTCACTGATGTCCTGAGGTCTGCCATTTCCGTGGTTATAATCTATAACTGTTTTCTAGTTACTGTAGATCTTGACACATATACCTCCACTCCAGGGTCATCATAATCTACTAGATTCTCTGGATTGGGACCCAGGTCCCCATTTGTCCCCAAGGGTCCTCCCTTAAAGTTACATCTGAAAGGAATTTTCCTTAAAATATTATGAGCTATCTATTTGCCTTTCTGGGGATCCCTGTCTATCTATTAGATACTTTGCATTACAAGTACAGAAATTTCTTCTTTAGGGACTCTGGTAATTAAGGGCTTAATATTTTGGGGGTCCCTCAAGTATGACAGTATATCCTCGTGGCATTCATCATACAGGAAGCCTTTTTTGACTTCCAACTCTGTTGGGTGCCCCAACACTAAGTACTGTATTTGGACAGTAAGCCCTCCAGGGGCATTCTTTCCTAGGGCTGACACATTATGCAATATTAGTGGCTACTCTGTTTAGTTTCTTACTATAGAAATATATCAGTTTCTCACCTTAACTAACCGTATGAGTGGAGGTTATGCGATAATTCACTTTCCTTTCTTTCAGCCAAAGGACAAGTTTGTTTTGACAACCACCATCTCATTGCTGAGACCCTGCTCAGTATGAGCCTTTCTGGCTCCACCAGCTTCTTAGCTTGGCACCAACCAAGACCTTGTCAGCCTTCAATCTACATGGCATGGGTACAGAAATCCTAGCACCTAAGATTTCCCTAAGGAGCTGGGCTTTCAAGGTGAAGCAAGATTATGTACCTTTTTAGAGAGAGTGGCAGGTTGTTTTGCAAAACAGTTTGGTTTCTGATTTAAGTCTTAGCAGAGGCTTTGGCCTTAGGAATTCTCTTAATTTAGTTTTTATAGTCATGTGATTATAAATGCCAATTGATTTTAGTTTTGACAATTTGTCTGTGGAGCAAAAGCACTGACTATGCCAATCATTATGAGTGACAGAAGGTCAGAGATGACTAGGCCCATACATGTTTTTGTCTTTCCACAATGGTCAGACTTTATTAATCCTGTTTAAATCATGAAAGCTACAAGTTCCATGGAGTTACCAAGGGAGCAATTCTCCCTAATCCATCCTGTTCACTCAGTAGTCAGAGCCACAGGCACACAGGCTCAAGCCACTCCACAAGTCAGTCAACATTGCAAACCATAAATAAATAGTATACTTAATCAATATGTAAATGTCATAGACTAAACATATCCAACAAAGTAACATTTAGCATTCAGTAAAAGGGGACAGAAAAAGAGTTAATTTAACCAGTCTAGGAAGAGACGTGGACAAAAAGAGTATCCTATCCTGGGTCCAGATCATCTGTCTGTCCATCAAGAGTCTGTGATGTAGGCAGAACCTTCAGCAGCAGATACTAGGTGCTTATCACAAGTGTCAGCAATACGGTGTCTGTTAACACAGTGGTTTTGAACTGGTGATGTCCCGCTCTTTTTAAGGTCACAGAGTCCTCTGGTGAGGACTGTTACTGGAAGAATATACCTGGTTGTGTCCTTATCTGGCTAGATGCAGTCTGTATTGATTAGGTGAACCAACCATCTTGTCCCTGTTGACATGATGCCTTTAGAAATGCAAAACGGAGTCTTTTTGGAAGATGTATTCCAGTTACTTATCTCAAAGGTGCTCTATACAATAGGTTATTGGAAACTGCAACCAAAAGCAAAACAACTATAAGAAACCAATTTTCCTTTAGGCTAATTGACACAGACCAGAGTTAAATTTCCAGGGCATATTTGTGGTCACAAAAATATCACCAAATATCTAAATAATGACCTAAAATAGTTGTCATAATAAACATTAAAATAAATGTGAGCTATACGTACATTTAAGAAAGATAAAACATGTAAAATAAGTATTTACCTGCTTATTCCAGTTCAAGGTCACAGGTGGCTGGAGCCCTTAGGGAACCAGGCAGGACCCACACTGCCAGAACGTCAAAGCATGGCAGGGTGGCTCACACACACCCTAACTCACTCACACACACACGGGGATCATGGAGACTTGCTGGTTCACCAACGGACACAGCTTTGGGACATGGGAGGAACCCAGAGTCTCCAGAGAAGACCCACACAGATGCGGGGAGAACATGCAAACTCCAGATGGACAGTAGCTCCTGGAGAGTCATGTTTTTCTCTCATCGACGTGACAGCAAAATGAGAACCTGCTGCACAACCGGAGTCTGTGCTTCTAACCACTACACCCCTGCTGCCACCGTGTTTGTTTATGTATTATGTTATAGCATAAAATGCTGGAAAATTAAAGCCTATTCTTAGCCCTCTTTTTATCGCTCTCAAAAGGTCATTTAAAAACAAGGCCAAATGTTTTCTTTTTCTTTTTTATTGACATGACACATCTTACTAAAAACGAGGCACAATTAGTGGCTAATTTAATATATAAACTGGGTCTCTTACTAAGTCTACAATTTTCTTGGTTTGTTTGTTTGTTTTTTCTTCTGCTCTGTTTTTCAACAGCTTTATTGAGGTATATGTTACATCCAGTAAATGTCATTTACTTTAAACGAACAATTTGAAAAGTGTTGAGGTGCTGTATATTTTCATGTAACAATGACCACAATGAAGATACAGAATTTTACCAGTATCTTGAATATTTCCCTCAAGCCCCTTTCCCAGAACCCTAGCTATAATCGATCTGTTTTGATGTCACTTGCTTTTTCCAGAATGTCATCTAAATAAAATCATGTAATATGTGTTATCTGAGTTCTTTCACTTAGCGTGATGTTTTGCAGTTGATCCAGATTGTTAAATGTGTCAGTTGTTTGCTTCTTTTAATTGTGTGTGAAGTCCATATTATGCTTATATCAACATTTTGTTAGGCATTCATCTCTTGATGGACATTTGGATTCTCTCCAGTTTCTGGCTACTATAAATAACATAACGGTAGTAGCAACTTTTTTATACAGGGCTTTTTGTAGATATGTATTTTCATTGCTCTTGAGTAAACCTCTAAAACTGGACTTGTTAGGTCATAAGGAATTTTAGCTTTAACTTTACAGGTGACTGCTAATCTGTTTTCCAAAATGACTGTACAATTTTGCATTCCAGTGAGGAAAGTATGAGAGTTTCAGTTACTCCATATCTTCACGAACAGATGCCTTTTTAATTTTAGCTAAAGTGGGTATATAGTGTGATGATATTGTAGTGTTATTTTGAATCTCTGGGATGACTAGTGATTTTGAGCTTGTTGGCCATTCATATATCTTCTTCTGTAATGTATTTGTTAAAAATTTTGACCCATTTATGGATTTTGTTGCTTCTTACATTTTGGATAATTCACTGTTTCATTGTTTGGGTTTTTTGGTTTGCTTTTGGTTTTTGTTGGTTTATTGTGTTTGTTAAGGAAGATACTTAGAACACTGAATTACGATATTTTATCTTTCCTAACATATTCATTTAAAATCATAGAACATCTTTAAGCACTAGGTTTAGTTTTGTCCATATCTTTTAATTTGTTGTGTTGACATTTCCATTTAATTCAAAATGTATTCTTATTTGCTCTGATTTTTTTGTTGACCCATGAATTATTGGGATCATTTTTGTTTAATTTCAAAGTATTTGGAAAATGTTTGGTATGCTTGCTTTATTATTTTTCATTGTAATTATGGTAGAGAATTTCAATGCATCTTGTTTTGTTGATACTTCTGTCTCAGCATGTTGTCTATCATGGTGAATATATGCCATCCACTTGAAAAGAATGTGTGCCTGTGGAGTGCCCCAAAATATTAAATAGGTCACATGATTAATAGTGCTGTTCAGCTATGACATGTTTTCGCTGATATTTTAAATCTGGTTGTTATATGAATTTCCAAAACAGGGGCGTTAAGATGTTCCAGCTATTTTGTGGGCTTGTATAATTTGTCCTTTAATTGTGTCCATTTTTCTACATGTATTTTGAAGCTCTCTTATTAGGTCACATACACATTTAGAATTGATGCAGTTTTAGGGTGAATTGATAATATTTTCATTAGGAAATGTCCCACTTTTCTTAAGGTGATAACTATTTTTATACTAAAATCTATTTAACAAAAGTTATACTACACTTAAGACTTCTTTGTTTGCATAGCACATATTTCTGAGACATCTGTTTTCAACTTATGTCTATCATTGTACTTAAGACATGTCTTCCTTTTTATCCAGTATGATAATCAGTGGCTTTTTATGAGAGCTTATTATAGTTTCATGTAACAATTAGTATGGTAGCATGTTAGTAATATGTTACTCTATCTGATGTTTCCTCTTATTTATTGACACATTTTAATGTTCATCTAAACTTGTTTTTATTTTGTTATTTAGCAGTTGTTCAAGTGATTCCTTTGCCAATTTTGAGTTTATTCTATGCTACTTTTCATAAAATGTAGAAAGTTTTAAATCAGAAAGGTGAACTTATCCTCACCCTCATGCTTTATATCATGGTAGAAATCAGTAGCCACATCTCTCTTTTTTTTTTTAAATAGGCCTTTAGGTTTTCGAATATTTTTGCCCTCATTTTCTCTTTTCTGTCAGTATGCATTTGCTAGGCTGCCATAGCAAAGTATCACAAAAAGATATGAGGATCATAAATAACAGAAATTTAGTTTCTCATAGTTTTGAAGGCTAGAAATCTACGATCATGAGATGAGCAGAACTGGTTTCTTCGCAAGACTCTGATGAAGAATCTGTTCAATGCCACTACCTTAGCTTTTGGTGTTTTCTGTTAATCTTTGACATTCCTTGAATAGTAGAAGCATCACCGTGATCTCAGCCTTTATCTTCACATACAATCTCCCTTTATGGATGTGAGTATCCAAATTTCCCCTACTGATAAGGACACCAGCCATATGGAATTAAGAGTTCATCCTATTACAACACTACCTCTTCTTAACTAATTACATCTGCAACAATACTATCTCCAAATAAGGTCACATTCTGAGGTACTAGGAGTTAGGACTTCAGTATACAGGTTTTTAAGGGACAAAATTCAACCCAAAAAACTCTTCATCCAGAAATCAAATCATGTGTATATTAAACTATTTGATATTATCTGATGGTTATCTGAGCCACTATTCAGTTATTGTTTTCTAAGTAATAGTTTTAATTGCTGTATCTTCCAGTTCACTGCCTCCTTTATCACCATTCCTCGAGGTAACAGTTATATGTTTAAATTTTCAGTTATTGTTTATTTTTATCTGTGTAATTTCCATTTGTTAATTTTTATTGCTTCTATCCCTCTATTAATGTTTCCTATATTTTTGATCTTTGGAAACATTTTTTTTTTTTTACATTGAGAATCTTCTTCTCAGCAGTTTTAAAATCCTCGTCTGCTAATGTTATCTGGTTTATCTCAGGGTTTTGGTCTCAGTTAATTTTTTAATATTGAAAATGGATCCCACATTATAAATTATTTGCATATTAGATAATTGTTGCAGTGTATCACAGACATTATTCATGTTACATTGTGGAGAATATGTATTTACTCATTAACTTTCTGATGTGTCGGCCGGGCGCGGTGGCTCACGCTTGTAATCCCAGCACTTTGGGAGGCCGAGGCGGGCGGATCACGAGGTCAGGAGATCGAGACCATGGTGAAACCCTGTCTCTACTAAATGTATAAAAAAAAAAAAAATAAGCCGGGCGCGGTGGCGGGCGCCTGTAGTCCCAGCTACTCGGAGAGGCTGAGGCAGGAGAATGGCGTGAACCCGGGAGGCGGAGCTTGCAGTGAGCCGAGACTGCGCCACTGCACTCCAGCCTGGGCGACAGAGCAAGACTCCGTCTCAAAAAAAAAAAAAAAAAAAAAAAAAAAAAAAAAAAAAAAACAAAACAAAAAACAAAAAACTTTCTGATGTGTCATTTCTTTTGTTCTAGCAAACAGGTTGTTTGGGTGCAAAATGTGTACTCTTTTTTGGGTAGCCACTCATGATTTTAGTTTTGATCTTTTAATTTTAGCTGAATGCATTCATTCTGGTCTGTAAGTGAATGGTTGAGACATCAGCCAGGTATGCAAGATGTTGTAATTTAGGTGTCACTTTTCTGGCTCTTTATTTGCCTGGACTTTGCCTTTTCTGTTCAGTGGTCATAGTTGCCTGACATTCAATTTCTTGGTTTCTCAGGCCAACAGTACTGAGTTTTCCACTGATATCCACTATTTGGTGCTAACTGTTCCTGCCTTTAGTCTAAACATAGCAAAAATGGGTGCAATCACCCTGTTATGCCCTCCTGTGAGTGTGAATGTCCTACCAAAATCTATTCCTTTTGTCCACTCTCCATGCCTTCAAGCATTTGCTTTTTAAATTAATAATTATAGAGTATATAGCTGTGTGTGGGTCAGTCCAGCAGTTTTTTAGTCCACCTTTACCTAAAGGGAAAGTGCTGTCTGATTTTTTTTTATTTTTATTTTTATACTTTAAGTCCTAGGGTACCTGTGCACAACATGCAGGTTTGTTACATATGTATACATGCACCATGTTGGTGTGCTGCACCCATTAACTCGTCATTTACATTAGGTATATCTCCTAATGCTATCCCTCTACCCTCCCCTCACCCTATGACAGGCCCCGGTGTGTGATGTTCCCCTTCCTGTGTCCAAGTGTTCTCATTGTTCAATTCCCACCTATGAGTGAGAACATGTGGTGTTTGGTTTTTTGTCCTTGCAATAGTTTGCAGCCATTTCTTCACATTAGTGACCTTCAGGCATGTGAGGATTCCTACAAGTTTACCGTGTGGATTGTAGTTTTAGAGTAATCATTAGAGAAGGGGGGTTAGAAATATTATAGTAATTACAGTAGCAACAGCAGTCATATCAGTAATCATAAAGTAGTGATCAGAGAATACTTTGGGAAAGGCACTGTGCTAAATGTTGTTCATACACTCTTTCACTTCTCACGTTAACGTTGTAAGTTAAATATTATTCTGGTAACTTACCCAAGGTCATGCTGCTTCCAAGATACAGCCTTTGAAACCAAATCAGTTTGACTCAAAAGCCTGTGCACTTTACTTCTATATTTTGTGATTGCTTTTTACTTACGTTTGTATCAATGCTAATAATATATCTATAATTATTACATGGCATATGATACATGATGTTACATGACAGTGACTGGAAATGTTTCATAAATCAAAGGCTCACATCATCTATGTCTCATTTATAATAAAAACAAATTAAAGAATTTCAGAAGTGGTAAAAGAGATCTCTCCAGTGTTGACCAAAAGGAAAAAAAATGTTACTCTAGGCAAGTAACTTTCTTGAAATGGCTGAGTTTGGGATCCGACTGAAGACTGAAATGATTTCAAAAGGAGCTCTCACTTGGTTACACATTTTGAAGCAGGGTTCAGAAAGTGAATTTTAACTTTAATACCATAAAGATAAGCATTTTCTTTCAACTTTTCTCTTTCAACATTTCTTTCAACTTTTTTCCTAATGTATCCCCCCCAAAATTCCAGAAAAAATATTCAAAATAAACTATTATAAAACATTTATCAACTCAATAACAAGTGCTCTAGTATTCAAGTTTTGAATCAAAGTTGTGGTTCATAAAAATTTGGGTAGTCTGATCAAAACTTGAATTAATATCGGAACCTCAGTGCATGCAATAAGCATATGGTTAAGGAAGAAGCCATCGGCCAAGTCCATCGAATCTAGTCATCCAAGGAAACAACTCTTGGATGTACTCTGAATACTTTCCACCAATTACATTCAGACAATTCGGTGTTTACTATAGTGGTCACCTACGCTAGGAAGAAAGAAACATTCTTCTACTCTGTTTTAAGTAAACATTACGTTAATTACGAATTACTAGAGTCAAATATGGAAAGGGTGAAAGCTATCTGTTACTAATTTTCATATATCCACTCTGCTTTAATCTGAGTGTCCAAAGGCACAGCATATTCACAAAGAAATTCAGTATAAAATGATCAATACCTCATTGCTTTAAGTTATTAGCGTATTTAAGTACCTGATTTATATTTATGTTATTATATCTTAATAAATTACATTACATATGTAAGTTTCAAAAATTAATCTATTAACTATATTTTATGAGTTACACAAAATAAGCAACAGTTTCATGTTATTTTATGCATTTTAAACTTTCTAACATCATAAAGGAAACCAAATGCAAATTCCTAACTTTGTACCCAGGTCAAAATAAGTGTCAAATATGCTAAAGGAGTAACAGTTCAGAATGTTCTATCTAGCTTCTTGTGATAAAGTGTAAAATGTCCTTGGGGTGGAGAAGAATCAGCAATAACAGTCAAGAGGAAGTAGAATAAAAATACCTGTCGAATAAAAACAAAAGCCTTAAGGCTAAAAATATTTTAAATGGTGAATTGAAAGTTATTATAGCTGTTGAATCAAGTATTTTCTCATTATTAAGATTTCTTTTCTGGAAACTGTAACTGGAGTTTTAAATATCAGTTATATACAGTACTGAGGAAAAATGCAATTCTGAGTAAATAATCAGGTTTTAAACTAAATGATGTTCTTTTCTCTTTAGCAAAGACACACACAAAGATTAAATGTTGAAGTTGGCAATTAAAATTTCATAAAGAAATAGAATTCTAAACTTTCTCTGAAACATTTCTACACACATATACAAAACTTGAAACATGTTTTTGAAGATGGATATATTATTTATATAATGAATAAATCTCTGATTTGACTTACTTTTCCTTTTCTTAATAGACTCAAGTCTATTTTTGAAACTATGTATTTAGAAGAGCCACGTTAATGATAGGATCCTGTGGCAAACAAAATCTGAGATGCTCTCGTTTTTCCAACCCATTGGTGCTTATGCATTTTTATAATCCCTTCTCTTTAGTGTGGGAAAGATAGAATTTGCTTCTAACCACTAAAATATGGGTAAAAGTGCTGAGAGGTCACTCTCATCATTATATGACTTTATATGATATACTATCTTTCCAGCAGATTCACCATTGTGCTCTCCAGCTGGCCTTGAAGAAGCAAGCCACCACCTTGCTCACTGCTCATGGAGAGGAACACAGGCGGAGGAACTGTGCGTAGCCTCCAGGAGCTGAGTGTAGCTTCCAGGTGACAGTCAGGAAATATCTAGAGCTGTCAGTCCTACTACTGAGGTAAGGAAATAAATTTTGCCAACAACCTGACCAAGCTTGCAAGTGGATTCTTCTCCAGGTAAGCCTCCAGATAAAAATGTGGCCTGGCTGATTCCAGAAGGCACCCTTCTTAGACCCTGAGTGGAAGAATGAGATAAACCATGCTGAGATGTTTGTTCAATAGAAATAAGTGAGAGAATAAAGATGTGTCTTTTTTTTTAAGCCACTATGTTTGTAGTATATTTTACAGATAATTTATATAGCACTATCTTAAAATCATAAAAATTTCTATTCTTAAAAAATGCATTCTTTTTAACAATTTTACTAATTGCCAAGCAATTAGGAGAATGTGCTAATTTATTATTAGATTGTTTGCCCTAAAATGACTAGCAATCACTATTGAATTAAAGTGTTTTAAAACTTAATTTTGTATCTATAACTTGATTTCTATGAATATTTAACATCTTAATTTGATTCAGATATCAGAAGCTGGTCTATGCGGCCAAAAAACAGTTTTCATTTAATTTATAGTTATGTTTTATATATATATATATATATATATATATATATATATATATATATATACATACATACACACACACACACACACACACATGCACACACACAACTATATAGCTATCTATGTATATGATTACAAGATGCAATAATGAATACTGGAAAGGGAGTTAAATTTGTAAATGTATATAAATATTGACTACTCAAAACAACAGTAGTGTTTTGTGGAGTTTTAAATGTATCGAGAGAGGAAATTATGCAGACAGCAAAAGCGTCTGGAGAAGCGATGTGTTCTGAAGTTCCCATGTAGATCTACTGCGGAAATATTTGTGTTACACTGAAAAATGTAAGAATATGTAATGTAATCTGTAACATGATTGAATTATTAAAAATGAAATAATATCACATTATTAAATGGAATTATGGAACAATTAAAAGTATTTATTAATTTAAAAGAAGACAACACAGGAAGGAAGGTAGGATCTTAAAATAAGTGAGTCAAATAGAAAACACGTAATAAAATTATAGATAAAACTCAGCAATTTCAGTTATATGGAATATGTGGTAAATTCTCAAAATTAGGCACTAACATGGTAGAGCTGGGTTTTATTCTAAACCTAAATCTATCAAAAGTTTTGTTGCAAAGATAAAAGATACAAAAGGGTTGAAAGAAAATCTTGGAAAATGATATGCCATGGAAAGGCTAAATAAATGTGACTTAAAAGCAATTAACATTACTAGCTAAAAGATAAAAATTTTGTAATAATGAATTATAACTATTTTGTAATCTCAAACTTCTATATACTTAGTAACATAGCTATTATATATAGCAAAAATTAATCAAATTGGTGGGAAAAAGTAACCTTCAATATTAAAAAATACTTTAACACTCCTCCAGTAGCTGATGGAATGGAAAAGTGAGCAAGGAATCATTTTATTTTTTGTTCATATATGAGAGTTGTACATATTTTGAAGGTATGTGCGATATTTTGATACATATATGCAATGTGGAATAGTGAAGCCAGGGCAATTGAGTTATCTACCACCTCAAACATTTATCTTTTCTTTCTGGTGGAAATATTACAATTATTCTCTTCTAGCTATTTTGAGATATATAATAAATTATTGTTAACTATAATTTCCATGCTGTAGTATTGAATACCAGAACTTATTCTTTTTATCTAACTGTATCTTTGACCCTTGATTACCTTCTTCTCATCCTCCTTCCCTTCCCTTCTCAGCCTCTTTAATTAAAATACAATGTAAAATATTTTTTATTCTTATAGAAAGAATCTGGCATCAAAAAACAACAAAAATTATATTTTTTTCTCAGTTGCCATGAAACATTTGCCAAATTTTATAACTAAGTCAAAGGAAATCCTCAAAATGTGTAAAATATTTAAATGTTTTTATTTCCCTAACAAATAATAACTGGAAAATTCCTAAGTATGAAAACATCAACCACATATCTCAGAAAATCCCAGAATTCAAAAGAGAAACAATGGAAATTAGAAAATATTTAGCTGAATACTAAACATATAAATTCTTGCAGGGTATAATTAAAGCATAGTTGGAATAAAATGTACCGGCTTACATGAGTATATCAAAAGAAGATAAGTAACAAAAGATTTGAAATGTTTTCTAATTCAAATTAGGGGGAAAAAGCAAATTAAACTTATTATGTAAAAAGATGTAATAAAGATATGAGTAGAAATCTAAAAAATAAAAAATGTATAATAGAAAAGTTAGACAAAGCCAAAAGTTGATTTTTTGAAAAGATTGATAAACTTGATAAACACCTCATATCACTTATTAATTTAAAAAAGAAAACAAAAATAACTGTATGCCAACATTTAAAAGGTGATATTACAACACTATTAATATTATCATCATAATAAACATATTTCAATATATTTGAAAATTAGGATAAACATGCTAAAGCTGACAGAATAATAAAAGATTTGTGCATTTCATCTATTGAAGAAATTTGAATGCATTATTAAACACCACCACAAAAGGAAAATCACTAGTTCATATGACTCCACCTACAAATTTCTCAAAACACTCAAGGAATAACATCAGTTGTATACAAAGTCTTGAAAACAAGATAAAAAAATAAAATATTTACCAAGTCTTTTAATAAAGCTAGCATAATCTTGGCATTAAAATGAATTTTAAGATAATAAAAAAATGAAATTTCCAAAATAATTTCTGGAAATAAATGTCTAGAACTATCTCTCTTGTAAAAATAGACGGAAGAAAGAACACAAATAAATCTAGAATTATGTACAAGATAATCTACCCCAGCTATTTGTAGGAAGAGGCGTCATTTAGCATTTGAATGTATTAATGTATTAATGCTTTAATATATTCTGCCACAATAACAAAAAAGGAGAAATCAATGTGACTATGTCAAAAGATGGAGAAAAATACTTGTCTTCAATAGATACAGAAAAGACATCTGATAAAATTTGTCAGTCATTTATATTTTAAAATTCTTAGTATCTATGTCTAATAAAAACATGTATAAAATCTCCACTAAATACCATACTCCATGGTGAATTTTAAAGCCTTGCCTCTAAAATTTGGGAAAAGACAAGGATATTTAAAATCATGCCTTTCTATTCAACATTGCACTTGTCATTCCAGCCAAAACGAAATGCAGAATAAATATTTTAAATGTGGATACAATTTGGAAAGGAACGATAAAAGGTACTATTTGACATAAACACAGAAAATATAAAAGAATATAGACAGCATGACATAAAAGCTGCAATCACATACAAAATAAAGAGCAATGAAAATATGAAAAGATTATTAAATGTATTTTTTATCTGGGTGATACAAATTCATTCCATGAATTATTACAATTATTAAAATTATAAGTATAATGTAATAATTATATATAATTATTGTAAATAATCATCATAACTATATATATATATATATAGAGAGAGAGAGAGGTCAGTGTTGAAATCAACAAGCTAACTCAAATGCATATGGAAATACATATAACCAAAAACAAGATTGTATTGTGGAAAAAGTATATCACTGGAAGACTTAGGATCTATTATGATGCTAGTTTAATTAAATTTATTGTCTGAAAATTATATTAAGTGATCAGAAAAACAGTCCTGAAATACTTCTACACAAATAGAGTCACCTGGTTTGTGGCAACAGTGACATTGCAGTTTAGAGGGGAAACATGGCCTTTCAACTAAGGGTGCTAATTCAATGGAATGTCCTGAAGTGATGCCTACTTGATATTGTTCACAAAATTCTATTCTAAATGCATTAAAGTTTCTCTTGCCTTTTAAATTTGAAATCCAACATATGACAAAACTTAGAGGAGCATCCTTGTGATGTTAGTGTAGGCAAAGATGTCTTGAAGAGGACCCAAAAGCATTAATCCTGCAACAATATATTGATGAATTACATGATATTAAAATTAAGAATTTCTATTTTTCAAAAGGCAGCTTTAAGAGAATGAAAAAGCAACCTGCAAATAGACAATCTGAATAGGCATGTCCACTTAAAAAATTGAATCAATAATGAATAACCTTCCAAAACAGAAAGCCTCAGGCCCACATGTGTTTACTAGTGAATTCTACCATGCATTTAAGAAAAAATTGCACAAATTTCTCTATACTCTCCTCTAGAAGACACAGTCAGAGGGAGTACTTTCTAATTAATTCTGAGACCAGAATTAGCCTCATACAAAAATTAGACAAGGAGATTATAAGAAAAGAAAACTACAAAACAATATCTTTCATGAACGTGGATGCAAAAATCCTCAGAAAAAAAAATTAACGCACTGAAATCAACAAGTTATGAAAGAATTATACACCAGAACTAAGTGGACTTCATCCCATGTAGGTAAGATTGGTTCAAAGTTCAAAATTAAACTAATATAATCCATCACATCAATAAACATACAAAGAAAAATCACATGATTACATCAACAGATGGAGAAAAGTCATTTGACACAACAATACTTAACCCTGATTTTTTTAAGAAATGCAACTCTCAGCAAATTGGAGTACTGGGGAACCTCTTCAGTTTGATAAAGAGTATCCACAAAAAAACCCACAGCTAACATCAGACTTTGTTTTTTAAAAATAAGTTTTTCCACTTACATCAAGTAAAAGACAAGACTGTCCCCTCACATCATTCCTTTCCAACATCATACTGAAAGTGCTATGCAGTACGACATGAAAAGGAAATTAAAATATAGAAGTTGAGAAGGAAAAAATAAAACTGTCTTTGTTTGCAGACGACATGACTGTCTATGTAGAAGATCTAACTGAACTGACAAAAAAAACTGGAGTCAGTAAGAATTTATAGCAAGTTTGCAAGATACAAAGTTATTATACAAAAGTCAATTGCTTTCTTGACTTACTATATCAGTAATGAACAACTGAAATTTGAAATTAAAAACACAGTGCCATTTACACTAGTACCCCAAAAGATGAAATACTTAAGTATAAATCTAACAAAATATGTACAATATCCATGTGAGGAAAAACTATAAAACACTGGTGAAAGAAATCAGAAAAGAACTCAATAAATGGAGAAATTTTATGTTCAGGGATAAGAATATTCAATATTGCTAAGATGTCAGTTCTTCTCAATTTTACTGTGGATTCAGTGTAATCCCAATCAAAATCTCAACAATAATTATTTTGTGGATATTAAAAAACTAATTCTAAAGTTCATATGGAGAGTAAAAAGACCCCCAAATAGCCAACACAATATTGATGGAAAAGAATAAAGTTAGAGGACTGACCCCACCCAACTTCAAACCTACCATAAAGCTGCAGTAATCAAGACTATGTGATACTGGTGAGAGAATACACAAACAGATTAATGGAACAGATGAAAAGACCCACTCAAATGAAGTCAACCAACTTTTGACAAAGAAGCAAAGGCAGTTCAATGGAGAAAAGATAATCTTTTCAACAAATAGTGCTGGACCAACCAAACATCCACATGCGAAACAAAATGAATCTAGACATAGTTCTTACATCCTTCCCCAAAACCAAGTCAGAATAATCCAAATGTAAAATGTAAAACTATAAATCTTCTAGAAGATAATATAAGAGAAAATCTAGATAACCTTGGGTATGGTGATAGCTTTTCAGATTTAACACCAAAGGCATGATTTATAAATAAAAGAATTGGTAAGCTGGACTTCATGAAAATTTAAAATTTCTGTCCTATAAAAAACAATGTCTAGAGAATGAGACTACAAGCCACAGACTAGTAGAAAATATTTGCTAAAGACATATTTGATAAAGGACTGTTAACTGTAATACAAAAATAAGTCTTAAAACCCAGTAATAAGGAAACAACACAATTAAAAATGTGCAATAGACCCAAACAAACACTTTACCAAAGAAAATACACAAATGGCATATAAGCCTGTGAAAGGTGCTTGATATCAGGTCTTGGACAATTGCAAATTAAAGTAAGAATGAGATACCACTGCACACCTATTAAAATGGTGAAAATCCAAAACACTGACACCACCAAATGCTAGTGAGGATGTGAAACAACATAACTCATTCACTGCTAGTGGTCATGCAAAATAGTAAAGCCACTTTGGAAGTTTGATAGTTTCTTATGAAACTGGACATATGCTTACCATATGACGCAGCAATTACACTCATTGGTGATTATCTAGAGGAATTGAAATTTATGTCTTCACAAAAACCTGAAAAGGGATGCTTATAGCAGCTTTTTAAAAAAAATTTCAACTTTTATTTTAGATACAGGGGGTACATGTGCAGGTTTGTTACAAGGGTATATTATACCCGTGTAGTGAGCATAATATACCCAGTAGGTAGTTTTTCAACCCACGTCCGCTTCCCTGCCTCCCCCCTCTATTAGTCCACAGTACCTATTGTTCACATGTTTATGACCCTGTGAGCTCAATGTTTAGCTTCTATGTTTAAGTGAGAACATGCGGTATTTCATTTTCTGTTCCTGCATTAGTTTGCTTACTATTATGGCCTCCAGCTTTATCCATGTTGCCACAAAGAACATTTTATTCTTATTTATGGTTGCACAGTATTGCATGTTGCATATATACCACATTTCCTTTATCCAGGCCACCGTTGGTGGGCACCTAGGTTGATTCCATGTCTTTGCTATTGTGAATAGCATGGTAATGAACATACAAGTGCAATTTTTTTATATAATTTTCTGTTTTCCTTTGGGTACATACCCAGTAATAGGATTGCTGGGTCAAACGGTAGCTGTGTTTGAAGTTCTTTGAGAAAATCCAAACTGCTTTCCATAATAGCAGGACTAAGTTACGTTCCCATCAACATCGTGTACACTTTCTCTTTCCTCTGCAGCCTTGCCAGCATCTGTTGTCTTTTGACTTTTTAATAAACTCTGACGGGTATGTGATGGTATCTCATTGTGGTTTTAATTTGCATTTCTCAGATGATTAGTGACTTCAAATGTTTGTTAGCCACATGTATGTCTTATTTTGAAAAGTGTCTATACATGCCCTTTGCCCATTTTTTAATGGGATTATTTGGTTTTTGTCTGTTGATTTGTTTACTGTCCTATTCTGGATATTAGATCTTTATCTAATGCATAGTTTGCTAATATTTTCTCTCATTCTGTAGGTTGTCTGTTTATTCTGTTGATAGTTTATTTTGCTGTGCAAAAGCTCTTTAGTTTAATTCTCAATTGTCAATTTTTATTTTTGTTGCGATTGCTTTTGGGGACTTAATCATAAATTCTTTCCCAAGGCCGATGTCAAGAAGGATATTTCCTAGGTTTACTTCTGGGATTTTTGTACTTTGAGGTGATACTTTTAAATCTTTCATCCATTGTGAGTCAATTTTTGGATATGGTAAAAGGTAGTGATCTAGTTTTTCTGTTTTTTTTTTTTTTTTTTTTTGAGACAGTCTCACCCTGTCTCCCAGGCTGCAGTGCAATGGCATGATCTCGGCTCACTGCAACCTCCACCTCCTGGGATCAAATGATTCTCCTGCCTCAGCCTCCTGAGAGGTGGGATTACAGGTGCCCACCACCATGCCTAGTTAATTTTTGTATTTTTAGTAGTGACGGAGTTTCACCAAGTTGGCCAGGCTGTCTCGAACTCCTCACCTAGTGATCTGCCCACCCTGGCCTCCCAAAGTGCTGGTATTACAGGCGTAAGCCACCATGCCTGGCCAGTGATCTAGTTTTATTATTCTGCATATAGCTAGCCAGCTAGCCCAGCACCATTTATTGAATAGGGAGTCCTTTCCCCATTGCTGATTTTTGTCTACTTTGTCACAGATTAGATAGCTCTAGATATGTGGCTTTATTCTGGGTTCTGTCTTCTGTTTCTTTTTTTCTAGGTGTCCATTTTTATACCGGTACCATGCTGTTTTGTTTACTGTATCCTTGTAATATAATATGGAGTTGAATAGGATGATGTCTCTAGCTCTGCTCTTTTTGCTTAGGACTGCTTTGCTATTCAGGCACTTTTTTGGCTCCACATAAATTTTAGAATAGTTTTTGTTTTTTTTTAGTTCTGTGAAGAATGACATTTGTCGTTTCATAGGAATAACATTGAATATGTAAATTGCTATAGGCAGTATGGCCATTTTAATGGTATTAGTTCTTTCAGTACATGATCATGGAATGTTTTTCCATTTATTTTTGTCATCTGTGATTTCTTTCAGCAGTGTCTTGTAGTTCTCCTTGTAGAGATCTTCCGCTTCTTTAGTTAGCTGTATTAATAGGTATATCATTTTCTTTGTGGGTATTGCAAATGGGATTGTAGTTTTGAATTGACTCAGCCTGGAAGTTACTGGTGTAGAGAAATGCTATTGATTTTTGTAATTTGCTTTTGCGTCCTGAAATCTTGCTAAAATCATTTATCGGTTCCAGTAGCCTATGGGCAGAGACTTTTTCAAAGTACAGAATTATATCATCAGTTAAGAGAGATAGATCGACTTCTTTTTCCCATTTGAATGCCCTTTATTTCTTTTTCTTGCCTGATTGCTCTAGCTTAGACATAAAGTACTATATTGAATAGGAGAAGTGAGAGTGGGCATCCTTGTCTTATTACAGCTCTTAGGGAGAATGTTTCCAGCTTTTGCCGGTTCAGTATAATACTGGCTATAGGTTTGTCATAGGTGGCTCTTATTATTTTGAGGTATGTCCTTCTGATGCCTGTTCTATTGAGGGTTTTTTTTTTTTTTATCAAGAAGTGATGTTGGATTGTATTGAAAGCTTTTCCTGCATCCATTGAGATGATCATGGTTTTTTTTTACTTTAACTCTGTTTATATGGTGAATCACATTTGTTGACTGGTATATGTTGAATCAACCTTGTATTCCAGGAGTAAAACCCACCTGATCGTGGGGAATTAACTTCCTGGTGTGTTACTGGATTCAATTTGCCAATAATTTGCTAAGAATTTTTGCATCTATGTTCATCAAGGATATTGGCCTGAAGTTTTTGTTGTTGTTGTTGTTGTTGTTGTTGTTGTGTCTCTGCCAGATTTTGGTATCAGGATGAGGCTGAATTTTAGAATGAGTTAGGGAGGAGCCCCTCCTCCTTGATTTTTTTGGAATAGATTTAATAGTATTGTTTCCAGCTCTTCTTTGTATGACTCATAGAAATTGGCTGCATCCATATGGCCTAGGGCTTTTTTTGGTTGGTAGTTTTTTTAATTACTGATTCAATATCAGAGCTTGCCATTTGTCTAGACAGGATTTTGTTTTCTTCCTGGTCCAATTTTGGGAGATTGTATATTTCCAGAAATTGATCCATTTCCTCTAGATTTTCTAATTTGTATGTATAGAGTTGTTCTTAATAGTCTCTGAAGATCTTTTGTATTTCTGTGGGATCAGTTATAATATCATCTTTGTTATCTCTGATTGCACTTATGCTTATTTGGATCTTCTCATTTTTCTTTGTTAATCTAACTAGTGCTCTATCAACTTTGTTTATTCTTTGGAAGAAACAACTCTTGGTTTCACTGATCTCTTGTATGGACTTTTGCATCTCAAGTTCATTCAGTTCTTTTCTGATTTTAGTTATTGCTTTTCTTCTGCTAGCTTAGGGGTTTGTTTTTTTTGTTCTAGTTCCTGTTGGTGTGTTCCCACCCAAATCACATGTTAAATTGTGATCTCAGATATTGGAGTTGGGTGGAAGGTGATTGGATCATAGGGTCGAATTTCTCCCTTGCTGTTCTCATGATAGTGAGTGAGTTCTCATGAGATCTGGTTGTTTAAAAGTGTGTAGCACCTCCCACTTTGTTTGCTCTCTCCTGCCACCATGCGAAGACTTGCTTGCTTCCCCTTTGACCTTCCACCATGATTATGTTTCCTGAGGCCTCCCAGCCATGCTTCTTGTATAGCCTGCAGAACTGTGAATCAACTAAACCTCTTTTCTCTAAAAATGTTTAAAGATAGTTCTTTATAGCAATGTGAGAACGAACTAATGCAGGGTGATGTTAGATCATTAATTGGAGATCTTTCTAACTTCTTGATAAAGTTGTTTAACACTATAATCTTTTAACATTGCTTTAACTGCATGCCAAAGATTTTGGTAAATTTTGTCTCTATTTTCATTAGTTTCAAATAATGTTTTTGATTTTTGCCTTAATTTCATTGTTTACCTATGAGTTATTTAGAAGCAAGTTGTTCAGTTTTCATTGGTTTTGATTTTATTTTTATTGCACTGTAGTCTGAACATACTCTTGGTATGATTTTGAGTTTTTTGAACTTATTGAAAGTTGCTTTATGGCCAAGCATGTAGTCAATCTTAGAATACGTTCTGGGTGTGGGTGAGAAGAATGTTTATTCCGTGGTTGTTGGGTGGAGTATTCTGTAGATGTCTATTAGGTCCAGTTGGTCAAGTAGCTGCTTTATTCAAAATTGCCAAAACTTGAAAGCAACCAAGATGCCCTTTAGTAGGCGAATGGATAAAGAAACTAGATACAACAGCAGACAATGGAATATTATTCAGTACAAAAAAGAAATTTAAGCTGTCAATCCATGAACAGACATGAAGAAACCTTAAATGCCTATTATAAAGTGAAAGAAACCAATGTGAAATGGTGACATATTTTATGATTCCAACTAAATGATATTCTGGAAAAAACAAAACTATGGAGACAGTAAATATCATTGTTTTCCATATCTTGTGGGGAGGGAAGGATGAATGAAAGGAGCACAGAGGATTTTTAGTGCAGTGTCACTACTCTGGGGTCTATAATCACGTATGCATGTCATTACACATTTGTTAAAACTTGTAGCATATAGAACACCAAGAGTAAACTTGAATATAAGCTATGGACTTTGGATGATGACGTGTCAATGCACGTTTATCAATTATAAAAATGTAAAACTCTACTGCAGGATGTCAGCGGTGGGGGTTTGTGTTTATGTGCAAGGAATATATGGAAATTGCCTGTACTCTCCATTCAGTTTTGCAATGAATGCAAAACTACTCTAAACCATAGATTATTTTAAAAACCTACCAAATGAAACCAGATAGCCAGAGTACAAATATCTAATAAGAGTTTATAAGAGAAAGATGTGATAGTAACTTCCCTAATGAATATATTCTAATGACTAAAAACACATGAAATAGGCTGCTCAACTATATCATCTTACACATTTTTTAAAACTCTAAAAACATAGGCTATTTTGTTTTGAGTAAATGTTTCAAAGGATCACATCTTACCGGAGGCTTTGAAAATGTAAGATTCAGGGATAGGGTAAGAAGCAGAGATGAAGGGGGTTTTTACACATTATTTTATAAGTTAAAAAAAGGGTGAAATCTTTTAAGTTGTAACATGAAAAACTTCACTCAAATACAAAGTTCAAAATACATTGGTAGAGTGTAACACAACAACATGGTCAGCAGTCAAAGATGCATAAATCATTAAAAAATAGTCCCTAGATTTTTTAAAAACACAGAAGAAATGAAACTAAATTTTAGTAATAAACCTGAACAGTGCACAACAGTTAATTAAAACATCATGTCAAAATATACTATTCTGTTGGAATTATTATTTATTGGAAATGCAAATTCATATTATAAGCCAATACCATTACATTATTTATTGGAAAATGCAAATTCATATTATAAGCCAATACCATTATAACCCAACCAGAATGTCTAAAATAGAAAGATGTAGAAAATAATGTTGGTGAGAAAGAGAAGCAATCCACACACTCATCTATTGATAAAAGGAATATAAATTGTTAACATCACTGTGGTAACTGTGAGAGCACTTTCTCACGCTGAGAATATTAATATCCTCTAATCCAGCAATTCTATTCATTGGTATATGTCAACGAGAGTATGTTTATATGAGAACCAAAAGACATGTCCGGGAATTTTTATAGAAGCATCATTTGTAACACTTAAAACCTAGACACAATCCAAAGGTCCATTAACACTATAATGGACATAAAATTTATGGTATAAGTGTGAATTTGATCACCATCTTGGAAATGACTCATCTTTGTTAGAAATGAGATCAGTGATGACCAATAGTAGAAAAGGATGCTGACGACAAGTGTCCTGTTTCTGGTAATATTTCCCGACCTGGGAGCTTATTGAGTGTGCAGAGTTGGTTAAAATTTACTGAACTGCGCGCACGTGCGTGCACACACACACACACACGCACACACGATTTGTGCACAATTTTGTACATATTCTATACTTAAATAAAATTTCACTAAGGGAAACACTATCTTCTTAGTATTTTAAGTTTGGATAGGCAAGGAATTGGCAAAAATTGATTATATAAGTTTAGGAATCACATAGTATAGTCTACACTATTTTATTTAGGTATAATAACTAATCAAAAACGAATTTAAATTATAGACTAGTTTATCCATGCCATTGGTAGAATGTAACACAACAACATGGTCAGCAGTCAAAGATGCATAAATCATTAAAAAATAGTCCTTAGATTTTTTAAAAACACAGAATAAATGAAACTAAATTTTAGTAATAAACCTGAACAGTGCACAAGAGTTAATTACAAACATTGCATCCAAATATACTATTCCATTGGTAACTTTCTTGAAATGTAGCAAGCTTCCTCTTGATTTAAAAATAAACTAAATGTTGCAACACTCTAATTCATATTATTCTTTCCAGTGGGACATATTAAAGAATAGTCAATAGAATATGTTTCTCTTCAGATTTACACTTTTTAAAAAATAAACATTTATCTCTAACAAACTAGATACCTTGCTTTTCTTACTTATAAATGAATTAATAAATAAAAAGAGAAATATCTGAATTAACATTGTATAATAGTGTGTTTTTTAAATATGAGGATATTTTCTGGAACTTGTCTTTTAAATTGAATTTTGATATAATTTTACTTGGGATGAAAGATGGGTAGGCTTCTCTTTTCATTGAGATATCATGGCTCTTTTTGAAAATTGATCCCTTAAATTATACATAGTGAATCATTTCTCCAATTTTTATTATGAAAAATAATAGAGACATGAAGTAAAATTATAGAATAGTGGAGAAACGCTAAACAACTCACCTGGATTCACAAGTGATTTAAAAATACACATTTGTTTGTCTTTCTCTCTGTACAACACTTTTTTTGTCTAAAAGTAAGACAGTAACTACAGCTATCCTCATACTTCACACCTAAATTTTAATACACTTATGTCCCAATTACAAATACATTGCTCTCAGTAATAGTAAAAACCACGTGCTTTATTTCATTTAAATTATCAACTATACAGTCCATATCCAAGTTTCCCATTGTTTCTAAAAATGTCTTCTGCAGGTTTTTATTTCCCAATCTGGGTTCCAATTAAGGGTCATGCAACTAATTACAATATCTCGTAAATCTCTTTTAATCTCAAAATCTACTGAGGCTTTTTTTTAAAGTCTATGATCTTGACATGTTATTAATATTTTTTACAGTCCAAATTAGTTGTAAGGTTCACAGTTGTACTTTACCACACAATGTGTATATTTCTGAGTTTTTCTTCTAATAATTAGATTCAGGGAAAAGATTTTGAGCAAGAATACTCTATAGGTGTGTAGCACTATTCCTATCACATCACATCAGGTAATAAGCAGTGTCTGTTATTTATCATTATTGATGATACTAAATTAGTGAATGAACCTATTTTCTCTAAGCAATCTGTAGAAGATACTCTGAGATTGTGCGACTGTCTTTTTCTCCGTGTGTATTCTCTCAGAGGACGCTGCCTGAATCTAATATTGCATTGTTGATTTGCTAATTCTCTCTACATTCCTTAGCTGGTACTTCCTTCAAGAGAACATTCTTTTTCTCTTCCTATTTTTGTGAGTGCTATTATAGATTCATGAATTATTTTTCTAATTCAATGGGTAATAATTCAACACTGTTATGTTTTTTACCCTCCAAGTGTCCCAAATGTGGCCAATGAGAATTCCTTCCAGCTGGTTGCTGTGCTTTACCATAACTTCTCTAATGTATTAGCACTCTTGCCTTGGTTCAACCTGTAATTTCCCTACACTAGTCCAGAGGCCCCCATTTCTCTAAGAAACAATGGTTAGTTATAGTGGGGAATATTATTTATAAGACTAAACTTGAGTAATAGGTGTGCTTATTGCTACTGCAGAATTAGGTTCTGTTTTCTGCTAAAAATATGAATCATACTTACATCTCTATTTCAAAACAAGGTAAAGGACATATTCTTATTTTCTCTCATTCCATATGTTTTCTGGCTTTCTTTCAGAGTAAGAACTTTAGCTATCAACAATGAGAACATATTTACTCATTCGTCTTATATGAATCCATACAAAATAGTTTCAAAATTATAAATGTTTCTAAACTAAAGGAAATATTGCATCAAACACATATTTCCTTGGAGACTTTGCTTACTAAAGGTCTATATTCAGGTTACTGAATTCAAAGGTTTTATAAATTAATTATTTGTGTATAATTATATAAAATGTTAATAACCAGTTGAGTTAAATTGTTTCTGCTATTTAATTTTAAGGTTTTCTTTTTCATTATTTGTGGTACAAGGTTTGTCTTGACTTACAAATATTTTCATGGTTCAAAAGTTCTGTTTCTCTCTGATAATATTCCTTTATCTCAAGTTAGCTTTGTCTGATGGTGATAGATACCTACCAGCTTTAGCGAAATTAGTATTTCCATGATAAATATTTTCGGTGATTTCCATTTAACCTATTTATGCTTTATTTTTAAAGTGCTATGGGCTATATCAAAAACATGACAGTACACCGAAAACACAATTTTACTGTAACTTTCTGTCAATCTAATAATGTACAGACATTCCAAAACATTTTATATGTGGATCAAAAATACATCCATATGCAATTCACAAACTTTGTTTGTGAGGTAAAGACCTATTAGAGGGGCAATTGATTCTCTTTATTTTACCATAATTCTTTCTTTTCACCCCTGTCCTTCATAATTTTGTGGAAAACTCTTTTCTTTTACCATGGCTTTGCAAAAGGTGTTTTCTGCAGTAACCTATTTTTTTCATAATTTGTGAAGAAATATAAATTTTTACAAAACTGCACTGGGAGCTTTGAAATGTCATTATATTTCACTGTTAGAATATTGCCTATCTCTACTAAATTACATTGAAATCTTTAATTATAATACAACTTCTCATTTTTATTTTCAAAATACCTTATTCTAATGCTCATGGGAGGAAAAGTATAGTGCTTGAGGTGATTTGAAAATGTGCTCATTTGAATTCAAACCCGAATGCTGTTGAGAGTCTGCAAAGCCATTCAACTTGTCACCAATTAATCAAAATTTAAATATAACATGCTACTTTTTCTACATTACAATGAGCAACATCTTAAGTCTTCCTAGGGAATAGACATATCTGATTACTTGCAATACAATTTGAGCACAGCAAAAAAAAAAAAAAAAAAAAAAACATATCACTGTTTCCTACCTTTTAATCATTCAGATTTAACCCAACTATAATAATAATAGAACAACTGCTAAAGCATGAGGAGAAGAAATAATAGTAAATATTTACAATAAAGAGAAAAAGAATGAATTTCTAAAATGAGAAACACAAGCCAAATAAGCCACGTGAAAAACAATAATCTCGAAAGAAATAACACCATCTGTACCTATTGTAGGTCAGTGACTGTGGGTGGTTAATAGTGTCACCTTGATTGGACTGAAGGATGCAAAGTATTAATCCTGAGGGTGTCTAAGGGGGTGTTGCCAAAGGAGATTAACATTGGATCAGTGGGCCGGAGAAGGCAGACCCACCCTTAATCTGGTGGGCACAGTCTAATCAGCTGCCAGTGAATTTAAAACAGATAGAAAAAGGTGAAAAGGCGAGACTGGCCTAGCCTCCCAGCCTTCATCTTTCTCCCGTGTTGGATGCTTCCTGCCTTCAAATATTGGACTCCAAGTTCTTTAGTTTTGAGACTCACACTGGCTCTCCTTGCTCCTCAAACTTGCATCATGGCCTTGTGATCCTGTAAGTTAATACTTAATAAACTCCCCTTTATATATATAAATCATATATACACCCACACCCACACACACACACATCCTATTAGTTCTGTCTCTCCAGGGAACCTTGACTAATACAGTGACTTACATGGCTTGTTTTTCTATGATACATGAGTACCTGCACACATGGGCGGTATGTCTAAACTTCTCTTTGGTTATTTGGTTCTGAATAGAAAGTAGATTAATCAACAGAAAAAGATCAATAGCAGACTTCTTTCTATTGGTCTCCTAATTGCAATGCTGTGACTCTTTATCAAATTGTTTTTGTATCCCCACTTTATTATAATGTGGTAAAAGGCCCCAAACTGAAAGCAAGAGATGATTATACTCTAGACATTAGAAAGAAATATGCGCCCTACACTAGAGAGATAAGTTGTTGCTAAACACTTCTTCCAAGTCTTCTTAAAGATAAAAAAAAAACAAAAAAAATTTCTATGATGCCCACTCTCATTCTCCCAGTCTATATTTTAAAGACTAGAAATCTAGAGTTTGTGCAAATTAACGTTGAATAAAATTGAAGAGTTGAATAGAGCAGTGAGGTTTTAGCCTAGTGCTCCTGGGGAGAATTGGGGATAAGGTGGCTTCTTTGGAAAAAAGAAGGCGATATTCAAAGGAAATGCTCAGAGATCTCTAAGAAAGGAAAGACTTGCACCCAACTTTTTGGGTGGATGTGCACCAAGTTGCATAAACTTTTAGGTACACCCTGGAACAGCAGTGGGAATTCTGTGAAAGGTGTTTTCAAAGAATGGAGCATTTTATTTTCCCCCAGGACATTGAAAGGGACATGTATGGACATAGAAACTAGTGCTGCTCCTTTCCTGTAGAATCCTGAGGGCAGAACAGTAGCCAGAAGAGGCAGAGGGCAGCAGTCAGACAGACTGAATCCCCTTTGTGGACATATGAAGGATGTGTGGGTCAAATGGACACTATGGAAGACAGACAAGATCGAGCTGTCCTAAAAATAACCAGCCAAGGGGGCAAACTTCTCAAGCAAGAAAATCTTAGTAATTAGGTTCTCTATGCAGGATTTGCAGGAGAGTCACAAGAGTTCAAATTAAAGAAAAAGAAATGAATCCTATAGGAGACATAGCATGTGAATGTCTGCCTCGAAAAGGTTATTGAAAGCAGAGTAATAATAGCCCCAGTTATAAAGCACTTTGTTTCTTTTCCTCCATTCCAATTTACCTGACATCCATCCTGAAGATTCTACCAGCATGACATGGAAGACATAAAAGAAAGAGTGAAGAAAAGACCACAACCCTTGTCCCTACTGCACGCCCCTTAACTGAGGGGAGAGGAAAAATAATAATGTTATACGATACTTAAGCTTTAAATTCCATATTGAGATTTTTTATTATTTAGCTTTGATATGTATTTTAATTCTCAAAGTGAGACTTCTTTTGACTCAAAGTGGCTGGAAATCTGTAAGCTATACATGATATTCCAAAAAGAAGCTGAGACAAGAGATCCTGAACAGCATATTGGAAGACAATAGTTTAAAAAATTTATTCCAGTTCCTCTTTGCATTCAACACATTCAAAATTTATGATAAACTAGTTTTAAAGCAAACAAAAATATACATGCTTGCCTTATTTTGTTTCATTGTAAAATATAAATGTGCATGTTTACCAATCCTTATAAATTCAAGGTTTTCAAAATAACTGGTAGTTTCTACATACAAATTTTAAGTAAACATTTTTAATTGACAAATATATATATATATGACAACATTATTTTTGTAGATGTACACATTATGAAATGGCTAGTTAATATGCATTACCTTACATAATTTTTTGTGGTGAAAACACTTAAAATCTACTCTCAGCAATTTTCCTGTATACAATACATTGTTATTAACTATAGTCATTATGCATACAATAGATTTCTTGAACTTATTCATCTCACGTTCCTGATATTTTGTAGCCTTAAACCAACATCTCCCCCAAATCCCCACCTGCCATCCCCTGGTAGTTCACCATTCTACTCTCTGCTTCTGTGAGTTTCATTGTTTTTGTTCCCACATATGAGTGAGAACATGCTGTATTTGTCTTTCTGTGCCTGGATTATTTCATTTGATATAATGTACTTTAAGTTCATTCATGTAGTCACAAGTGACAATTTTTTAAGGCAGAATAGTATTCCACTGTGTATGTATATCCCATTTTTTTCTTTCTTTTCTTTTTCTAAGGTGGGATGGGTCTTGCTCTGTCACTCAGGCTGGAGTGCAGTGGTACCACCATAGTTCACTGCAGCCTCAACTCCTAGGCTCAAGGGATCCTCCTGAGTCGTGTAACTGGTATTTTCTACATACAACTTTTAGAATTTGTATAGTAGTACTTGAAACTGTAGGTACATACCACCACCATACTCAGCTAATTTTTACAGTTTTTTTTGTATAGATGGGTTCTCACTGTGTTGCCTGGGCTGGTCTCGGACTCCTGGCCTCAAGCAATCTTGCAGCTTCAGTCTCCCAAAGTGCTTGGATCACAGGCATGAGTCACTGTACCCAGCCTGCATATCACATTTTCTTTATCCATTTATCCATTGATGGATACTTAGGTTGACTCCATAACTTAACTATTATGAATAATGCCACAGTGAACACAGCAGTGCAGATATGTCTTGGATATACTGATTGCCTTTTCTTTTAGATATATATCAAGCAGTGGGATCGCTGGATCATATTCTGGTTTTGTTATATAATTTTTTAAGGAATTTCCATACTGCTCCCATAATGGCTGAATTAATTTGCATTCCCACCAACAGTGTTCAAGGATTTCCTTTTCTCCACATCCTCACCAACACTTCTCTTTCCTCTTTTGGAAAATAGCTATTCTAATAGATATGAGGTGATTCTCATTGTGGTTTCCATTTGCATTTCCCTGATGATTAGTGATAATGAGCATTTTTAATATATCTTTTGGCCACTGTATGCTTCTTTTAAACAATCTTTATTCAGGTCCTTTGCTCATTTTTTTAAGTGGGTTATTTATTTTCTTGCTATAATGCGTTTCAGTTCCTGATATATTTTGGATATTAACCCCTTATCCAAATATACAATGTACATATATTTTATCCTATTTTGTAGGTTTCCTCTTTTCTTTATTGATTGTTTCTTTTGCTGTGCAAAATCTTTTCAGTTTGAAAAAATCCCATTTGTTTGTTTTTGCTTTTGTTGCCTGGCTTTTGGTGGTTAAATAAAAAAATTATTGCTCAGACACATGTTGTTTAGGTTTCCCCTGTGTTTTCTTCTTGTAATTTCAGTTTCAGGTCTTACATTTAAGTCTTTAATCCAATGATTTTTCAACAAAAACGCCAAGAACACACAATGGGGAAAAGAATGTCTCTTCAATAGGTGGTATTGAGAAAACTGAATATCCCAATGCAGAAGAGTGACTTCAGACCCTTAACTCACTCCATAGATTTTAAATCATCTCTTTATAACAATATAAAATTTTACCTAAAACATAGTGTGAATTTTATCCAAGCAAAGCGGGCTTTCTGCTTTAATTATCATTTATTTTGGTTTATTATAAACAAATAAGACATGATTGTATATGTAATTCAGAATAGACAATATAGGACTCCTAATATATTCTATATTCTTATTATACATTATCTATCATATTTCATATCTATATATTGTACATTAAATATATCCCACATTATATAGGACTTGGCATATATTACCTATTATATAGAACATATTTTAAGGCTTTAATATTATAAATATATAAAGTATATAAAATTATATTTTTATGTTATGGTTACCAACAAAAAACTGGATGTTGGTGATATACACATGTATATATATGCATGTATATACACACATATATATGAATGTAGAGAACTCTATCACAACTAAACATTTACAGAAATAGAAAATCACAAGAAGAGCCAATTTGAGATGTTAAAAGAAATATCAAGACATGATTTCTAAAAAACATATCACACTATAAAAGAATCAGCAAAAATAAAATTAGAGGTATCATTTTTAAAATGTACCCAATCTTATTTTCTTTCTCTTCCTGAGAGATGTCATTGTTTCTTTGTATTTACTTGAATAAGTGTATATTTTATTGTTGCTTAACAGTGCAGATTTGTTACATGTTTAGCCTAAATTCATAGACCTTATAAATTCATAGACCACCTTAAATGCATTTAAGAATTTCTATTGTTTCACACACTTCAGAAATACCTATATCAAAGAGACAGCCGCAGTAACAAAACATAGAAGCTCTGTTTGGATATTTAATCACACTTTTTTTACAGCTTTGA
Source organism: Symphalangus syndactylus (assembly GCF_028878055.3). NCBI lineage: Eukaryota > Metazoa > Chordata > Mammalia > Primates > Hylobatidae > Symphalangus > Symphalangus syndactylus. The sequence goes on along the minus strand of NC_072426.2, from coordinate 151,249,221 downwards.
AGGATCAAGTTAGGCTTATAGTCTTTGAATTTTTGTTGTTGTGGTTGTTTTTTAATTAATCAGGATCACTTTGAAAATAGCACAAATGTGAAATATTCTATTTCCTTGGACACATTAAATAAATTGGTCTATACGTCCTCGCTCATTTATATTGACCCACTGTATCTTGCAAAGCATAGGAATTTGAAGTAGCTTTTCTTTTTTTTTTTAAAAAAAAGCATGGTTTATTCCTTTAACATTGTTTAAGGAGTCAAAATTAGGATCATTCCAATTTTATACGATGAAAACTATCTCAGAAACAAAATGAACACAAATTATTTAACTTGGGGAATGAGTGAACAGAATACAGCTGGACCAGAAACATAACATTTTCCTAAAAATCATACATTTTTATTCTATAAACCCAAGTCCAGAACATACAGTATATGCTTTCATGCTTTCAGGTCATCAAAGGAGATTGTGTGTGTGTGTGTATGTGTGTGTATATATTATATATATATATATATATATCTCATATAGATCTCATTTTTATATATAACTCATTTATATCTATAACTCATTTGATGAGTTATATATATAATATATATATATAAAACTTTTCAAGTTTTTTAAAATGTTAAATACAGGATTGAATATGGACACCAAGGAAAATCAACAGGCTTAAAAATAATAATAATAAGGGCTAGTACATCAGGACTAGATTAAGTCAAGGAACCACATAACACCTAGAGATTATGTTTTCTACTTTACAAAATATTAGGATTTACAACTATAACAATACTGTGAGAGTGATGTTGTTTCACATAAAAAGAGAGTAAAGTGATTCTTTCCCCTTAGTTTCAATTTTTGTAGTCGGTAACATAACCACACAATATAACCAGTTAACAAGAACACTGTTCCCACATCGCAATAACTCTTATGTAAATTATCTAAATTATTAAATAATCAACCAATCCTTATTATATTTCTTAACATTAAGAACCATTCATTTCTAGCAATTTTTGCAGGTTGTCAAGATGTCACATTTGTACTAAATTATATGCCTTTAATCTTACTCTTACTATTTTAAATTCATATTAATACCGTGCTTGCCTTGGTAATTATACAGTATAATTCACACAAATTCTAATTAACTTTTACTATACTGGAAAGTTTTCACCACCCAAGAAGTGATTTTTTTCTATTTCCATGACTTCTATGTTAATAGTATCAAATACTACTTCATTCTGTGGAGAGACAACACAAATTATTTTGTAAAGCACCATAGATTCCATGCTTAATTTTACATTATGTGCATAAAATTTCAGTCAGATGGGTATCATTATCCTTATTTTAGAGAAAAAGAGTAGAGAAGAAAAATAAGTTGCTTAGAGTTTTGAGCTACAGAAAGTCAGAAATCTCTTTCCAAAGCCCAAGTCAGATCAAAACCTTTGTAATGGATTCAAGTTGTTTATATTACTAGGTTTCAAATGGAATAACTGAGAATCCAGAGCTGGAGACAGTTTGTCTCAGTTCTAAGCTTTATTTTTCATGATATCTCTTCCTAAACCCTATTCTTCAGCCATCTCAGACTTACAACCATTGCCCCGGTGCAGTATGCATTTCCATAGCCCTGATATTTATCTCATGCAATTGTTTACATTAAAAAGTCATAGAGCCTTCTCCACTCTCTGAAGTCCTACTCACCCATCAAATCTCAGTGCACATTTTCACCTTCCCTTCAACACTTTCTTCTTCCCTCAGTTGTATTTAGACAGCTTTCTACCATGCCTTCCCTGTCAGTATACCCACTGTAGCATAGCATTCATTTAATCCTCCTTTATTAAACAGCAAGTAAAATTTACTAGTACAGTATAGCATGCTATCAAGTGGGAGCACATGGTCACAGGATTTAGCAAAAAGTGGAAACTGGACAAATATTTATTCGAAACAAAGCTTTGTTATTTAGTATCCGCCATGCCAAAACTAGTATTGGTAGTGCACTGACCAGTAAAAATTAGAACATTTCTTGGGAGATTATTTTTTGACAAGCGTTACACATGCTAATGACGGGTTCTGCATCACTATTGTTTGTAAGTCCAGCAGAGCCATAGCAATCCCCACAAAGTCCCGAATGTTGGGCTGGTGGTTACTCAAGTCAGTTTTGCTTTATAACTTCTTCTCTCAAAACTGCACAGTGCTTAATGCTGGAATCTAGAAGAAAACATGTACATTATTAGGTTCTGCAAGTTTGAACATAAGAAAAATTGTTGAGTTTGTGATCAACTCAGGAATAGAGTCACATGGAGCTCACAGGGTAAACAATTGTGCGTCATAACCTTTTGATTAATGTTACTCAGTATTTTAGAAAACAAGTTATTCAGCTTCAAAAATAGCATTCTGGTTACCTCAGAGTGACATTTATCTTCTGCCTACCATTTACAAATACACTTGATTTTTTAGAACAGGTTTATGTTTACAGAAAAATTGAGAAGTAGTACAGAGAGTTCCCATTTACCCCGTACCCAGTTTATCCTAATAGTAACATTTTACGTTAGTACGAGATATTTGTCACAATTAGTCAGCCAATATTGATGCATTATTATTAACTCTGGTCTAGACTTTATTCACCTATCATTAGTTTTCCCCCTAATGTCCTTTTTTTCTGTTAAGAGATCCCATCCAGGACACCACATTAAATTTAATTGCCATCTGTCCTTAGGCTTCTGTTAGCTATGACAGTTTTTCAGACTTTATTTTGATGACCTTGACAGCTTTGAGGAGTAACGGTCAAGAATTTTGTAGGATGTTCCTCTATTGGAATTTGTTTTTCTCATGATTGGATTGGGGTTATGGGTTTGGGGGAAAAGGTCAGAGAAATAAAGTGCCATATTCATCGCATTATGTGAAGAGTGCAAACTAACAACGTGATTTATAACTGTTAATGTTGACCTTTATCACCTGGCTGAGAAGGTGTTTGTCATTTTTCTGCACTGTAAAATTACCCCTTTTCTATCCTGTTTCTGTGCTGGGCTCTGGAAGGAAGTTACTTTGTGCAGCACACATTTAACAAGTGAGGAGCTGTGCTTTCCCTCCTTGAGGATGGAGTACCTACATAAGTTATTTACAAATGTTATTCTGCATGGGAGATTTTAAGTTCTCTCTGTTAATTTGTTCAATAATTTACTGTAAATATATAGACTCAGGAATATCCATTTTATACGTTGACTTATAATCTAATACCATTTTATTTATTTTGTTGCTCAAATTATTCTGGCATTGCACTTTGGATATTGGGAGCTCTTTAGTTTGCTGTTGTGCTCCATTGACATACCCCCAATCAAAGCTGTGTGTGTGTGTGTGTGTTTAGAATTTTCTGAAAGTACAAAGTACTACAGACACATTTTGTATATTTACTATCACAGCCCTGTAATCAGCCATTTCTCGTAGGTCCAATGGGTCATTTTTTATTAAAGAATGTTAGGAGAAACTAAGATCTGAGCACTAGGCATGCTCGTTGCTACTGGTGTGTCACTTCTTACAGGTCTTCTCATTTAAATGGACAGAGAAATCCATACGTGTATACTAACCTGTGTATATACATTTATCTAAAGTCCTTCTCTATGAAACCATCTGTATCAGGTTAAACGTGTACTTATGGCTTCAAATTAATTTCATTACCACGTAGATTATTTTAGCCTCCTTTCCTTGCTTATCTGTAAATTCACACTTCAGCAGTGAGAATCCCGCCTCCCACCATGTGTCATCCATTTACTTAATTGATCAATTCTATTATCCCCAAAAAGCAGTATCAGAATGAAGCTCTACTCCCATGAAAAGTAATTTTGTTAACCATGATACAAGTTTGTGTGAATTTCCTTCTGCCTTTTTGGATTTCATTCTTTTCAAAGTTACTTATATCAGTATCTCCCCAGCCTGACCCTTTTCATCGAGGCTGTTTCATACAATTGCAATACACTTAGATTCTCATGTCTCAAGCTGTATCTTTCCTGGGATTCCTTGACGTCCTAAATGGTTGTTTTCTTTATTAATGTTCACTCTTTGTGCCATAAAGGTCTGAGGGTTTTGACACATGCAAAATGCCATGTATCTACTATTAAAGCATCATTGAGTATAGATTTACTACCCTAAAGACCCCCTATGCTCTACTTTTTACCTCCCCCCTCCCCTTGGTCTCTTGGCAAGCAATTGGTCTTTTTATGGTTTCTATAGTTTGCCTTTTCCAGAATACCATATAGTTGGATCATACAGTATGTGACATTTTCCAGGCTGGCTTCTTTCACTTACCAATATGCATTTAAGATTTATTCTTATCCTTTGGTGACCTGATTACACATTTCTTTTTAACGTGGAATATTTCATCACTGTGTAAATGCACAAAAGATATGTAGGCATGCAATTGCTAAATCATATGAAAAGACTATTTCTAGCTTTGTAAGAAACTGCCAAACTCTTCCAGAGTGACCATACTATTTTACATTCCTACCAGTAATGAATGAGAGTTCTTGTTGCTCTGCACCATAGCCAGATTTTGGTATTGTCAGGGGTTTTTTGGTTTATTTGTTTTTTGTTTTAGCCATTCTCATAGGTGTATAGTGGCATCTTATTGTTGTTATAATTTGCAAATTCCTAACGATAAATGTTGAGCATCTTTTCATATGCTTATTTCCATTCGTATATCTTGCATGGTAAAGCAGATCTTTTGACCACTTTAAATTAGTTTGTTTTCTTATTTTTGAATTTTAAGAGTTCTTTGTATATTTTGGATACACTCTTCTCTTTTTTTAAATTGTAGGAGTAAAACCATCAAACCCTTAAAATTATGTTTCAGGGAGAGAGCATTACCAGATTAGAGTCTTGAAATAAGCTCATAATTCACCCTACTCACTACTTACAGTAGTAACTTTTCAAATGTTTCTGTAATATATGTGGGACTTTTTCCACACATTATCTTTGATTCTTTCTTCTGACAGATTTATGCAGGAAAACAACTGACTAAGTGACTAGGCAATATTTCTTCTGTATTTCTCTTTCCGAGAAATAAAAATGCTCTACTCTCTGCTGACTTCCTCAGTATTGGTATTGCCTACTCCATCTTCTATTCTTACCTCTTTGGGGAATAGAATGTATTATGTATTATATATCTTTGAGGCATCTTTAAGTTTTCTATTGTTCCTTCAAAATATAAGAATGTGAACATAATGCTACATAAATATACACATATATATGTAAAGTTTAAAAATAATAAAAACCAAGTAAAAGATATAATTATTATAGCTTTAAAAAAAGCATAATAATAATAATGACATATAATTTCGGAAAGTTCCAGAAACTAAAATTGTGAACCCTGTTCTATTTTCTTCATAATTTAATATTTACTTAGCACTATGTGCTAGGAATTTTTCTGAACATTTTAGATAGAGCACTGAACAGGGCAAAAAATGTCCATACCCTCATGACACTTACATTCTAGAAGGATATAGACAATAAGAAAATGGATAAATAAGAAAATGTCAAGTAGTGATAAGTGGTATGATAAAAATAAAAGAAAAAATAAATGATAAATACTTGAGGTCATGAATATCCCAATTACCCTGATTTGAGTATGACACATTGTTTGCTTGTATGAAAATATCACATGTATCCCATAAATATGTACAACTACTATGTATCCAAAAAAGTAAAAAAAAAAAAAAAAAAGAAAAAAGTGAAAAGAAAAAGAAGCGGTAGCTACTAGTCTCTATTTCCAAATAACAGTAAGTCGTAATTACCTTTATAACTAAAATTATTTATTAACTTAAAAAGCTCTTTGTTTTAATGCTACAGTCTTTGTCTTCTTTTAGCTTGTATGTATCTCAAACCTTAATATATAGAATGCATTGAGTACATATTTGAATCTATTGCTTCTGTATATAAACATGAAATTCTCATGTAAGGCTATAAGTGAATATCAGTGTTCTTGTTAGCAGTTACAATTTACATAGATTTTCAGAGAGGATAAGAGTATTAGAAAGTATCCTTCATGTGTAAATGTGTCTCATTTTCTGATCTGAGAAACCTACTTTTTCTAGCCTTTGAAACAGGAAATAATATCACACAATAATTATATCTATTCATACCTCTGAAAACTATTGATTTAGAGTTTCATCTGTGAGGCAGTGCAGTACAGCTCTGTGGCTTGCATCAAGAACACTCAAGGATTCAGAGGTAAACGTATGCTTGAATGCACTTATAACTGAATCATGTCTCTTGACATAGCCAAATGCATGTGTGAGGCCTGCAAATAGTGCTGGTTTATCACCAGCTGCATGAATCAAATGAATGCCTGCATGATTTTAACAAACAGGTGGTAAAAATACTTGTTAGGAAAAAGTAGCCTGTATCAGGATATTTATACAGAATAAATACATAAGCAAATTATGTGTATGCGTGAATGTGTGTGTGTGCGTGTGTGTGTGTGTGTGTGTGTGTGTGTAGCAAATTAGTATGTAAAGTTATTACTACCTGGGAAAATACAGGCCAATCACAAAACAAATGCCATTATGACAGGATACAAAAATATGCTATATAAATTTAGAGGAATGGCACTGCAACATGAATAGGGGCAGATTTATTAAAAAGAAGAAATATTCCTCCAAATACACATTTCTTTCTGGATGTAGTGATAAAGGTCTAATCCTTTCAGTAGAATACATTAAAATGCATGAAGGTTTAATCTGTTCTAAGGAGATACTAGTGTATTGAAATCAGTAAATGATAAAAATCACACCAGAGGTTTAAAAAACACACTTCTATGATGTGACAAGCTGGAACTGAAAATGTTTAGGTAGAAGCTCAAGTTCCATGAGTTATCTGTCACCATAACATAAAAAGTTGGTTACACAACATAGGTAAATTTGTTTTTAGAGAGTCTCTTAATGATTTAGTTGGTTGACTTTGGCTCTAAAATGCTTGCACAGTGCTATATAACTTGCCTAAACCTGGATATTGAAAAAAAATGGCTCTCCCAAGGATTATATATCTGCTTGCTTTAGATATTTCAATCAGGGAACAGAAATCTAGGGTCTTATATATAGTACAAGGTGGGGTAACAGGCAAGTGCCATATTTCTGCTGAGCAGATCATGCTGATAATTATCCTTGATAATTTGACATTACATGATTTTTTTAAAATTTCAAAACAATCTTTATACAATATTTTATAACTATTATCAAACTACCATTCTATGAAGCAGGTAAGGTATTTCCTTCATTTTACATATGTGAGTAATCTTTCCTCAAAGAGGTTAAGTGCTTGGCTTCAGATCCGACAACCACTATGTGCTTTACAGATAGACAGGTCTTCTGTTCCCAGGCCCTGTCAGCATGACACCACAGAGCACCCTGTTCTAACAGGGAGTATGGAGGCCCAAGCATTCTCTGCTTCAGCTGTTGTCCATTGATCAGATAACAGCATGATTTTAATTGATCTATATAGGAATTAAGATTTGTGAAGAGAGTAATAAAGTCATGGTTTTCTTTATTGTTGACATCTTAGGGAATCTCCTAATATCCTTTGTACACCCATTTTTGTTTGTAAAATGTACAACCTAGTACAGCAGAAAACAATGTTAGAATAGAACTGAAGACAACTCTAGCTGGACCAATAACATGCTAAATATTCTTGGGACATTCCTCAATTGATTTAGCTTCAGCTAAATAGGTGTAGAAAAAGGCAAGTTCCAAGATACCGTTTGGCTATGAAGTAGTGTAATTAAAAACATAGGAATTACTCCCGTCAAAATCTTCTAACATAAAAACCCCAAAACATTAAGGTAAATGCCACAATTCATCAAAATGATTTTTAACATTAGAAGGATTTCATGCTACCAGTCTTCAGTCTCCTTGGGGGTACTGCAAAACTCGAACATTGTACTTTACGTGACTACACCCATGATTAGAATTAACATGATAAAAATGCTCTTGGGTGAAGGCATGCAGAGTGACCAGAATCTCCTGGCCTGTTTTTACAGTAGCAGGCACACTTCCATTCAAAACGTGGTCAGCTTGTTCCTTGGTATAATTATTCCACTGAAAAGGGAGCACTAAAACTGCTGAGGCTCAAGGCCACAGTTTCAAATACTGGTAACTTCTATACCACAGGCGGGGAAAAGAAGGAAAACGACTAAATTGTTTGCTTTTAGATTGGTTTAAAATTATCTGGAAAATAGCCATTTTACTTAACTATTTCAGGAAAAATGAAGTGTATTTTTGGGGAGAAGGCAGCGGCAGTGTGCAGAATGGGAGATGCTGGTATCACAGTGCTGCCTAAGAGGAATCTCATCCCGTGCTTGGGGCCTTGAATTCCTGACCTTAAATAAAAACCACAAATATATGTGCAATCCAAGAAATAGCAATGCACGTGCCATTCAGTGAGGAAAGTGATAATTCATGCCACATAAGGTAAAATATCCAATTGAAAACTATGCCATGTTCTCACATTTTTATAACAAAAAAAAAACAAGACCTGAAATGAATAAAAAGAATGTTGGCCAAAGACTGAATTTATAGCTGTGAAAAGAATGTCACTTTTCCTCATCACTTAAAGAATATCAATACCTTCTCTACTTGATAGACCTTTTCAATGGCACTCTACCGAACAACTATTATTTGAAAATCCCTTTAGAAAATTAGGTCATTTTTTTTTCTTTCACATCCTCATTCTGGATCCTATAAGACATGTTTTGTAGATAATAGGAAGAGTTCCAAAACTCACACTGACTTTTTATTTAATGAGAGGTACATTTGATTTTCTCCTGCTACTTGAAGAGGAGATTTATTCCAACACTGTCTTTGATTCTGAACAAAAGTCAGCCCAGGCTCATTTTTAGAGATAAAAAATATCATTTATACAAGAGCAAACCATCAAATCAGTGAACCACTCCAACACACATGAGTGTGGTTTGGGTCACTGTGCAACTTGCTTCCCCAGGAAGTGTGAAGAGCTGCATTGTGCCCGGGAATTTGGAGACGGAAAAAAGGAAGGACATTCCAGCAAATAGAAATCAGAGGGACTAGATCCTTTGCAAATAACACAGATTTTTTAAGAAAAAAATATGTACTTCAGAAATGCCATGTTCTTTATCTGTATCTGAGACCTAAACTGACTTGAAATCTGAAGACAACATGGTGTTTAAAAATATCATCTGTTCCCTAAAGAATAAAAATATATGTTACTGGGATTTTTCGTTTGTTTGTTTTAAGGGATGATTTCATGATTTCTCAAGGTCCATTTCTTAGTTTGTTTTGTGCTACTATCATACAATGCCACGTATCAGGTAATATAAAGAACAGAAACTTATTTCTTATAGTTCTGGAAGTTCAGAAGTCTAAGATCAAGGTGCTGGCAGGTTGGGTGTCTGGTTCAGTCTCTGCTTTCCAGGTGCTGCCTTGAACATTGCATCCTCAGTATGGGAAGGATGCTGTGTCCTCACAGGGCAGAATGTGCAAAAGGAAAAGCGATAAACTCTTTCCAGCACACCCTTTTATAAAGATATCTAATTCCACTCAGGTAGGCTCTACCCTCATGACTTAATCACCTCCTGAGGACCCCACCTCCTAATACCCTCACTATGGCCACTAGGTTTCTTCTTTTTTGTGAGACGAAATCTTACTGTTGCCCAGGCTGGAGTGCGGTGGCACCATCTCGGCTCACTGCAACCTCCACCTCCCAGGTTCAAGCAATTCTCATGCCTCAGCCTCCCTAGTAGCTGGGATTACAGGCGCACACCACCACACTTGGCTAATTTTTGTATTTTTAGTAGAAACAGGGTTTTGCCATGTTGGCCAGGCTGGTCTCAAACTCCTGACCTCAAGTGATCCACCCACCTCAGCCTCCCAAAGTGCTGAGATTACAGGCATGAGCCACCGTACCCAGCTGTCCACTAAGATTCAACATCTGACTTTAGGAAGGGACATATTTAAACCATAGCAGTCCATGTTTTAGTGACAGCACTCTAATAATGTAACTACGTCACATATTTAGAAGCAACTCATGTAGCTTTATATAATTTAAAAAAAAAGGATCTGGTGACATACAGGAAATGTATGATAAAAAGCCTGCAATATTTATATTTATATATAATATATATCATTTTAATTTTGCATGCCTTTGTTTTAATGGGAAGAAAATAAATATTACCTATTTGTGAAATACAAGTCCAAAATTTACTTGAAAAATATAATTTTAGAACTCTAAATTTATTATAATGAGAGAATACAAAAAATACTGGTCACATTTGTTTTAATGAGATCAGGACTTGAGGAAGAAAAGTCTGGCACAAAGATTTACTTTTCCTAGATAACGTTTCAACAAACACTAATCAAATTTCATACAAAATCATATTTTCAGTTCACTTTTATAACTCTCTAGTGTTGTTCTGTCTTTCAATAAGAGGTAATTGGAAAAGGCACTATGTATTTTACAAATGTTTTCCCTTGGATTTCTGAAACGGTGACTTTTTCAAAAAGTAAAAGCCAAAGCATCTCTAAGTCAGAAATCTCATATAATTGAAGCCTCCAGCTGCATGCATTTTTAATACCACAGACAACACAGTAATTGACATATGTGATTCTGGATCACACTTCAGATTTTACATTATTTTAGTCTGCTGAAATGTGTTTAAGTGCACTAACCAGATATACTTTCAGTAATTCTGCTTTTAATGACTATCCTTCACTTCAGAGCTTTGATGTTAAAATAGTCTAAGAAATAATGTAATTTCCCCACATGCTGGTTGGGTTATAGTCAGATGTTTCTTAAATATTTCATGTAAGAACTCTCCCTGACCCCTACCACTGTGAAAATGTGAGGAGATTTTACTTAAAATAATTTTATATCTTGTAGTTCACTAAATTAACTGGAGTGATCAGAACCCCAACCAAAATTTATTGCTGAACCTAAAATAAGATCAAAGCAATAAATCAAAAGGATATAGCAGATGTAAAAATACAAATTACAAGGATAAGTTCAGAATAATTAATATTGGCAAAATTGCACTGCAAAAGACCTTAGAAGGTGTAAAGCTCATAGTACATTAAAATCTAAAATTTTATTTAGGCCTCTGAACCCAGAAAAGACTACTAATTCCTACTTATTTGCTGGGAAGCCACTAGGCATGATACCACAGAGCTTTATTAACAATTGCCGTGTCTAATTTCTCTGTGTATTTCCTCTAGTGCCTTAAACTTCTTGCAACCAGGCTGTTCAATGGGTAGGCATGTATATGAATATTCAAAAGATTCCAATCAACTGTCATGTATATCAGCAAACATCCTGGCTTCTATACTCTTCTTAAATTGTTTACACAAAATATTTTTTTAAAAATTTTCAAATCTGCGCATCCTGCCCATGTACCCTGGAACTTAAAAATAATTTTTTAAAATAAAAAGTAGGCTGTGTTATGTCTCCTATAGTATTTAGTGAGAAGTGATAATGATTTCCAGTTAACATATGTAGAAAATGAGGCTAAAATACGTTAAAGAATTGGTTCCACAGGAACAGAAAACCAAATACATTTCTCACTTATAAGTGGGAGCTAAACATTGAGTATACGTGGACACAAAGAAGGGAACAATAGACACTGGGGCCTATATGAGGGTGGAGGGTGGGAGGAGGGTGAGGACTAAAAAACTACCAATCAGGTATTATGCTGATATCGTGGGTGACAAAATTATCTGTACACCAAACCCCTGTGACTTGCAATTTATCCGTGTAACAAACCGGCACATGTACCCATTGAACCTAAAATAAAAGTTGGAAGGAAAAAGCTGATTCAAGTTTGCACAGTTAGTATTTCTGAACATGGAGGTTCAGACTTTGAGTTCAGTCTTTCCAACTGTACAACTGGAAGAGAGTGTGCTTGACACCTGGTCATGAAAAGCAGGAAATAAGTCAGATAAAAGTAGCAGGACTGGTTCCAGGAAATCTGTAACAGGAGCCAAGAAACAGATCAATGAGAGTGCAAACTAATTGTAACTGTAAATGAATGCAAGAATCAAAGTATTTTAAAAAAATGAATTATAAGAGTGTTACCAACAAAATAATGAAGAGACAGTTAAAGAAAGATGCAAAAAAATTATTTGGCTTAAAATTATGAGACATCAAGTGAGCATCAATAGAAAAGTTTAAGAAAAATACAGGAGGGAGATAATGAGATTCTTGGATGTTTTTTATACTATGACCTCTTAACTAAACTGGATTTTCTTCATAAAAATATATTTATATATTTTTGTATTCCCAGGTAAAATTTTTTGCTTTGAAAAATATTTGATACAATAATTTGATTTCAATTTATTTTAGTTGATCATTAAATATTAAATATGAATATTAAAAGATGGAAATTGGCTTGGGGTTATGTATATAAAGACACAAAGTAAAATGGTGGTTGCCAGAGCTGAGGGTAGGGAGAATGGGTAGGTATTGTTTAAAGGTTACAAATTTCAATTTGGGATAATGAAAAAGACCTGGAGATGGACTGTGGTGATGGTTGAAAAGTAATGGTAAAAGTATACTTAATGCCACTGAACTGTACATGTAAAAATTGTTACAAGGTAAACTTTATGTTATGTATCTTTACAAAAAGGAGGAAAAAAAGACAGGGAGTAGAATAAAGTAGGATTTGCAGAAGAGGTGTTAAATTGCAATGCGGTCACAACCAGGACCTCAGCTGACTCCACAGGGAGTGCCAGACCTCAGTGTCCATTCAGAGCTGACACACCTTGAACACAAGAGCAGAACTTTATACCACCCACATCAAACAGACATTGAGTAGAGGCTGCTTTCCATACACCTTGATGAAGCCACTCTGTTCGTCAGTGGGCGATTTCAATTCCAAGGTGGTGGACCTCGCTTACAGTAATCAGCCAGCAACACTCCCAGCCGTTGGGGAACGAGTGCTTCGGTCTTAAAGGGGGTTTGGGCAACGTACCGTAGCATCCATTGCAGCCCACACTCTGTATCCCTGATTCAACCCCCTGCCATACAATAACATTGCTCCTTCACTCATAGTTGGCTGTCTCTCAGCTTTAAGAGCCATCCCAGAGGCATGGTAGGATGGAACTCCTGTGTAACAGGAGGGTGCTTCCATACCAGTAACTTTCTTGACTTCTGACATCATCTCCACCCATCTTGACCAAGCTCTCTCAGAATCCAGTTCTTTCCATGTTCCTTCAACTCCTCTTGTTACATTTTGGCTAAGTTGTGTAGCTCCTTCAGTTCTAAAATGCATTATTAGTGGCATGAAGTAATAACATTTGTAATATTTCTGGTAACTTTTATAATGTTTACCTGCTTCTTAATTGTCTTTCCAGACTCCCCTCCAACCTGGTTCTGTACAAAACACTGCTAATTATTTGGTTAACCTTCAATCACTAAAGACTGCATCCTCTATGAGACAAGAAAATAGGAGCAACACTTTTTCACAGTTTTATTGTGTACTTTATGCTGTATATATTAATTACTGAGAGGCAAGTTTTACCTCTATTTTATAGAAGAGGAACCTGCAGCTCTGAGAAGTTAATTGACTTGAAAAGGATAAATAGCTAAGAAATAGTAGAGAAATACTTTGGCTATAAAATCTGTATATTTAACAACTACTTTCTTATTAGTAATAGTAATGAAAGCTACCATTCCTTGAGCATTTACCATGTGACATGAATAGTGAATGGCATTTCATAGATTTTAAATTTAACGCATCAATCCTATAAAGTATAATTATTCCTATGTTTTATAAAAAACCTTGCACTTCTTAGAGGCAAAACTCCTTAACACAAGCAAACATTGTCTACCATCTTTGTCCCAAGTCACTCTATTTTTCGGAGGTGCCATGCCCATCATGAATCCCTCTTGGAAAGCCAAGGAGTGTTCAAAAGCACCAAAAGTTGGCTGGGTGCAGTGGCTCACACCTGTAATCCTAGCACTTTAGGAGGCCAAGGTAGGAGGATTGCTTGATACCAGGAGTTTGAGATCAGTCTGGACAACATAGCAAGACCTCATTTCTACAAAAGTAAAAAATAAAATTTTTAAAAATCCAAAAAAATTACCAAATAAATTACATACATATGTACACACATATTCTGCATACATGTATACGGGATCATTCATATAAAAATCGCTCTTTTGGGAATGTCATTGGAAGCATTTCAACTTAGAAAAAAGGTCACAATAGAATAGCCAGGCTGATAAATTTCCATGCTTTATTCTCCACTACAAAATAGTTGAAATATGTCATCTTCTATTTAATATTAAACATAATCTGTTTTGAAATTCATATACAGAATGCTCTAATCTCCTTCTAGACTGCTGAGAAAAAAAAAATCAGAAACTCCTTTAAAGGGGAGTATACTCAACACATTATTGTTTTTCCGAAAAGTCCTTAAAGTTGTTTAAGAGATAAATGGAATTTTACTACTATTTTAATAAGGCTTGTATGATTTAAATTGGTAAGCCTAAATCACTTTACTACAGCAATTTCTAAAGTAACATTTAATTATCTGTAGTTAATACTATAATCTAATGAACAAAGCTATTATGCTCAAGGTTCCCAAAGGTAGAGGAAAAACTTATACTGGTCAGTAAGTTCTAGATTTAATAGTATAGGGGTAATGTGTGTGTGTGTTATCTGTATGTGTGTTTAAAATATATGCAATCCTCAATATTATATCAATTTGCAAAACAAACTTAATCACTAAAACTGAAACACAATCTGAGAAAATAATAGATTGGCTAGTACAGTATTTTATATAATAACCATAAAATCTTTGAGAAATTCAGTTCAGTGTATGGTGCCAATGCACTTGATTTGAAAAGCTTTAAAATGATGAGTTGGACCTGCATAACGAGGAGCACATTCTAAAGTCACGCTTCATTTGGAAATATATGGGACAGGCATTCTATTTCCTACAACATAGGTTTGATGGTAAAAAATGGGTTAATTTTACAAAAGTCTTTCTAAAATAGGCTCAATAATGCTTACTTCTAGAATCATGCTTTGTTTAATCTGCAAATACTTACTTGAAGATAACAAGTAGTGACTGCCACAAATCAAATTTAATCTTTTTCAATCTTGTGCATAGGACAGAAATGTTAGAAGTAAAATTCAATGAAGCAGCACAATCACTGGGGTCATTCAATAAGAGTGTACAACTGAGGCTGCAATCTTTTGAAAGGAATTTTAGAGTAATGCCCTTTTATCTAGAAATTTATACCTCAATTGTTTTAATATAACAGATAATAACAGGAAGTAAGAGTTCTAAATAGAATATGTGTTAATACCATTTTAGAATATTTGGAAGAGAAATCTTTTATTAAGGGACCTATAAATATTTTGTTTCAATTTTTGGTTCTTAATAATATATCTACTGTGTTGCAGAGATGAAATTAGTCAGAAAAGAAAGTAGTTAAATAGAATGGATTCAAACCTTCCCACTGATGAATACCAAGTTGAATATTACCATTGGTAGAAAGAAGTAATCTGTATTAAGATCTTTTATGTACATTTCTGTTTTATACTACAAGCATGCACCTTTTCCACATCTTACTTCTGTCTCTAAAAAAAGAAATCAGTCTCAATGTAATATTAAAAACCAGTCTAATGCTCACTTCACATTTCAAATATAGATGTACCTAGTTATAATTATATCAATAATGGAAAAAGAAAGTGAATTGTACTACCATGGAAAATTTCCAAACTATGTAGTTGGTATTATAGCAAAAACTTATAAATGTGGCTTGTGTTCCTGACAGGAACGTAGGGCGTGTGTAAAGAACCTTGAGCAAAAATAGGGCATGGAACACCTTGTTCGTGCTGAATACACATATCTCCACCAAGCAACAGACAGGCTATTATAAGTTTATTGTTTCAGGATATAAGCCTATTATACCCTGCAAATGAAGATACTGACATGCTGCTGTATTGGTTGAAAAGATTAACATTCACAAAGAACAGCAGCAAGTGTGCCAAATTAAATATACTAAAATACTAAAGCTTACCATTCAATATGTCCTCTACTGTAAATGTGCATACAGTGTAGTTTCAGTGGCCTCCGTGGCCCTGTTAATAATGTAGTGGCATGTCAGTGTTGGAGATGTAATTTACATCTTTGCTATTTGGCAATAAACCATAGCAGGGTGTATTTTTCTAAACCATTAATAAGTATGTATGGCATTGATGAAACAGTGAAGGAGAATATGTTGAGAAGCCTGTTTGTTTGTATTTTAGTCACTCATGCCCTGGCAAAACTTATTAGACTTAGGAAACTCTATTCAAAATACTTCATTAATATACTTTTTAATTGTAATACATAGCAAATTTTTTAAAATGTATCTCCAATCCCGATAGCATTTTTGCACTCCTTTTCATTTAAAGTTTTATTTAGTCACACTTTCCCTTTGTTTAAAATAGTCTCCTTGTATATATCAATGGTTGATTAATTCCATGGAAACGAGTTATTATATCTCTCTCTTCCAACTTTTTCAAATATGTTAACTATTGCTAGCAATACCAAACTCACAGGCTTGTTGTGAGAATCAAACCAATATAATATTTTAAAGTGTATATCATAATGTGTAGCATATAAGAAGAAAAACATATTAAGTAATAATGCTTATGACAATAATAATCTCTACCTCACAATAGCATTGCATACTCACCTGGCATTTAGAAAAAATATACTTCAGAGAATCAGACACATTCTCTAGGCTCTGGAAAACATACATTGACTTGTTCAACCCCTTTCCCGTGCCCCAGTGATGACAATCCGTCATTCTAGCTGACCTCATTGTCTTTTCTCCTAAGAAAAGAAAATTCAACAGCTTGTTTTGCTTTCTCTGCAAGGAATGCACACTATCCCAATAGGCTTGCCCTCACTACTTTGATGAATAACACAGAGCATAATAAAATCAGGTTTTCTGACTCACATGTAAAAGGAACATGCATGCTACCTGTAGCTACAGCCAGACTGTGTGTGTGTTTCTGCATGTAGATTTCTACTTGTAGTACAGAATTCTTTACTTTTAAATACAAGGATGCATTTACCCCACTGCTTATATGCACATCCATACCAAAGGTCATATTTGTGTATTTATTCAACATGATGACTTATCTTAGTAAAACTTTATATTTAGTCTTTTTAGAGTCACAATGTTAACTGGCTTCAAATGGGCTATTCAAAAAGGTTACGAAGTAAGTTATCTGACTTGGCAAAACATTTGGACCCAAAAGTTTTTGTAACTGCTCATTATAAGATGAAAAATGAGAAAATAAAGTAGAAGGGAGAAAATTATGGTTATCATTTGGAAGGGACTGTGGTTTCAGCTTCCCAGGCTAGCAACAGAACTGATAAGGATGAGACTCAACTTCCCCACAAAATGACAAGCAAGGGATGACTCAGGCCATGCTTTTGGGTTCTTACTCTTTCTATTCATAACTGTTCAACGTTTCTCTGAGAAAATGCAACGTAAAGACTGTATAGCCAACATACTGGTTTTTTCCCTTCTATTTAGAAGAGCAGGGGAGAGAGACAATATAAAAATCTTAAAAGTAAAATCCTGGTACTCAGCCTCTGTGATAATAGGACACATATGAGAGCTCTTTCATTTGGTGGCTTGAAAGTCTCAATATACGCAAGTATCTATCTTAAAGGGATTAATTCTTTATTGGCTTTGAGTGTCATTTGTAAAGAATGGTTTGCATTTTTAAAATAAAATCACCTGTCTAAATGTAACTATAATGCTAGGAAAAGCATATTATAAAAGCTAGGTGTTAGAATGAGAGAGGAGATAAAATAATGTGACACAGAGTGTCATGGTTTTGAGCTGAATAAGTGAGCAATGGCCACATGTGAGATTCTTTATTCATTCATGCATGCAGTAATGCATGAATTCACTGTGTGGGTCACTCTTGTAGGTACTAGAGATACAGCAGCAAACAAAATAGAGAAAATCTATGACATCACAAATTTTAGGGTCTGGTGGAATCTGTAAAAACTGAAGGCAAGTTTTTGTTTCCCATCTGATTCACAGAACTTTAAATTCCATTTTCAATACTCACTCATTATTTTCATCTGAAAATACTACATGACAGTTGATGAATTTCAAAGGGCTAGATTTAAAAATAAGAAAACGAATGTAAAAAGCCAGATTATGGATAGTAAATAATTCTTTAAAACACTTTGAAACATCTATTCTTTTCTTTTTTGAGACAAAGTCTCACTCTGTTGCCCAGGCTGGAGTACAATGGTGCTATCTCAGTTCACTACAACCTCCACCACCCGGGTTCAAGCAATTCTCCTGCCTCAGCCTCCTGAGTAGCTGGGAGTACAGGCGCCCACCACCACGCCCAGCTAATTTTTGTATTTTTAGTAGAAATGAGGTTTCACCATGTTGGCCAGGCCAGTCTTGAACTCCTGACCTCAGGTGATCCGCCCACCTCAGCCTCCCAAAGTGCTGGGATTACAGGTGTGAGCCACCATGCCCAGCTGAAACATCTATTCTTTACTGTAGTCTATTATTATATAAGTGCTCTGATTTATGCCCATTTACTATTACAAAGCACTAAAATGTTTCAAAACTGAAGAATTTCTCTACGTTGGTGAACTTGCACATCTCTCGAAGCAAAGCAAGAAACTATTTTGGAATGCTTCAGATAAATGCTTAAGTTGGAGACTCAATGCCCACCTACCTTACTGTGTATCAGTGAAGTTACCATTTTAAGAAATTTTGTTAGTTCACTTTTTTATGGGCCATATTGTTTATGAAAAATACTGTCAAACTGTTAATATTGTTTTTGAAAAATACTGTCAAACTCAATCATTTTGGTGGGTTTCACTATAAAAGCTAAAAGTAATTTTTATTCTTTATAAGATATAAGATGGTGCTAGGGCTTTTATTACATTTATATTTTAACAATTCTGACCAAGACAGCCATATAAGGAGTATAATTAAATTTTAAAAAAATGTTTAGGCTGGGCACGGTGGCTCACGCCTGTAATCCCAGCACTTTGGGAGGCCGAGGTGGGTGGATCATGAGGTCAGGAGATCGAGACCATCCTGGCTAACATGGTGAAACCCTATCTCTACTAAAAATACAAACAAATTAACCGGGCGTGGTGGCAGGCGCCTGTAGTCCCAGCTACTCGGGAGGCTGAGGCAGGAGAATGGCGTGAACCCAGGAGGCAGAACTTGCAGTGAGCCAAGATCGCACCACTGCACTATAGCCTGTGCAACAGAGTGAGACTCAGTCTCAAAAAAAAAAAAAAAAAAAAAAGTTTATATGACTATTTGTATGTATTATTTATAAGATTTACTTTCTGGAATTATATTTTTTAATCAAATGCCAGAACAAAAATATACTTACAAATATTAATATAAAATTAAATCTTAGTGTTTTATACATATTATAATAGCTTTGTAAACAAATAAGAATTTCTCTTCACAAAGATTCTGGGATCACTGGAAATATTGCCAGAAGAGCCACCTCCTCTCAAGTTTGGCTTGATGAGTCTTAAGTATCATGTGATCTGAGCAAGAAGTGGTTACAGAATGTGCTACGTCCTCATGGCAGAGTGCTCGCTAGGCCCCCATCCTGACTGACAGACCCTGGACCTCTGAACAACCACTGAGATCTGGCGGATCCATCTATAAGATCCAGTTTGGTAATGATGTCATTCTAGCTGTAAACTGATTCCATTTTAGGACAAACAATAATAATGAGGTATATTATCTAACCATCTATAAGAATTTGTTTACATAACAAATCTGGAGGCAGTAATTAAAATTAGAACAAAATAGAGATAAAATTCGTGATCTGAAAATTAAATTTTGAGTGGTAAAGTGATGCTAAATATTAAATCTGTAGTTTCTGTGTTAAATCTCAATTTCACCCTTGCTTCCCCCACTGAAGACCATTGTGCATTGTTAACATAAACTGAGTCATTCCATGTATTATCAAACAACAATCTGAAGAGTATTACCTGTTATAATAGTCATTAACCCTTTGTGCCTTAAGCATTAAACTTGAATATCTCATTTCACTAATTAACAAGTCTACCACCTAAGCCTTGTACAAAGAAGGCAGGAGAAAAAGGTTTTGACAATGTTTAAAAACTTTACTACAATTACTAGATTTATTTTTAGTATGTTAACATTATTATTTTTAAATTACTTACAATTTAGAAAATTTTTCACACTATACCATGAACACCTTTAGGTATACCCTCATATCCCAGATCAAATAAAATTTGAATATACTCCTTTGTGAAATACTCTTTGTAAAAACCATTGTAATATCTTCCTGAAATGGAAGACTCCACTAATAACGTTGTTTATATCCTCGGTGGAGAGCTGACTCTGAGGTTCTCACACTAACCAGGCCTCTCAAAGGAAGACAAAGTGGTACCACGTTGTTAGGAATTCATGGTCCTCAAGTGAAGCAGAAGACACATTTTCTCCACAAGAAAGTCTCTCCAAATTAAGGCCCTGATGCCTGCAAATTAGGATCAAGTAAGTTTTTTAATCCAGCAAAGCAAGCATTCAAGACTAAAGGAGAAATAAATACACTTTCAGAAAAATAAAAACTGATTGATCAACATGGCAAATACAATGTCACTGAAGGAACCTACAAAGGCATACTTCAGGAAAAAGGAAAATAATCATATAAAGAAGCTGAGATGGAAGAAGAGTTAACAACAAAAATAAAATTGTTTAACATACAGGTAAATCTAAAACATTTTCTCATAATAATCATGTGTGCTACCTGGAATTAAGAAAAAGACAAAACTAAAATACAAGATCAAAACAGCATATTGGCATGCCTTGATCCAGAGCACTTAATGCAAAGTAGGCTGTAGAATGAAGATATATTCAAGTTATAAAAAGATATTAACAATATATAAATGCAGTGCAAAAACAGTTAAGAACATGGCCCTTTTGAAAAAAATACACAAATAACATTCTCCCTTAAGATACATTTTCTTAGGCATACTTTTTCCATGTCATATTCTCAAGAATAAACTATGGAGAATAGGGGTCTTTTTCTTGTTGTTTTTGGTTTGGTTGTTGCGATTATTTAGTCTTTCTTAGCACTCTCTGCAATCCTCACGCTATGTCTACAAAATGTTAGTTGGATTTTACATGGTGCCCTTTTCTAACTTTATGAATTGCTTTTCTCTGTAAAGAAGATCATAGGTCCTACAAACACAATGTCTCATTCCAGCTAGTGCAGCCCTTGCAGGGAGGGATCAGTTTTATCTTCCAGATCAGCAGGACAAATATGAATAGAACTAGCTTTGTATTGTCTGAGCAATATTACTAGATAGCTTTGCATTGCCAAAATATTACTGTTTAAAATAACTTTCTTAGATTTCTGTCTTAACATCAGTTACTTAATACTTCACACCAAAATTGAAAATTGCACTATTATAAACCATTTAACAAGGAAAAACACTATATATATGCACACATACATATATATACACACATACGTGTATATACATGTATATCTTTTATGCACATATATGCATATATATACATATACGTACATATAGGAGAATTTTATGCACATATGCATATGTATATACACATGCATATATGCATGTATATGTGTACATATATATCATATACATATGTGTACATATATACATATACATGTAATGTGTGTATAAACATATACATATGTAGGCATATACATATATATGTGCATTTATAATTTCCAATGAGTATTTTATGCACATATATTGCGTACAGTTTTTAATCATTAGAGTGAGGCATGAGGACAATGGTATCAATATGATTTCGTTGTATCTTTCCAAATACTATGAAATTTTGATTCATGAGCAAATCATGATGTGGATTCTTCTAGTAATCACAAATGGTATCTTAGATATTTAGACTCAGGCCCCAGTTGACAATAAATGTCAGTTATCCAAGTAAATTCTGAGCCTACAAAGGCGCAGATTTTGAACGTAGCTCGGCATATCAGTTTGAGAGAACAGAGATTGAGAGATTGCTTTGGAGAATGTTGCTGCTGTGCTGAGTTCCAATATTCTCTCCAAATGTGGATGACCAGAAAGATGCTACCTGCTTAAGCCTAGAGACAGGTGACTCACAAAGGTCACCTTGATCTGTGTTTCATGGAGTTTGAAGGTTAGCCATCAAGAAGAAAGAAATTCTGCCAAAATTCTTTGGTAGGAAATTCACTGCTAGAATCTGTCAAGATAAATGATAGGTAAATGTTTCTTATAGATCAGATAATTTGTCATGCAGGGAAGTGTCAGCCTGAAGTCAATGTGATTCCTGCTCAAGAGTATCATGTGTGTATACAGTGAGACTCAAAGAGTTTTTCCATGAATGGGACCCCTGAAAAACCAGGGGTATACAGGGAGTAGTACTCAGGGAGAGGGTGCCTGTAGCCCACGTCATGGCAGGGAGTCCAAGCAGAGGCGCCTTAGTGATACCACGAAACCTTAAATTAAGCTAGTAACTAGAAAAATCCATGCTAACAACCTGCCAGACATAGTGAACACAGACTCATTCTAGAGCAGCACCTCTATGTAAAAGTCTATCCCCTGACCATGCCCCTCTCTGTATTTCAATTTGAGAGGCTTTGCAAAAAGTCAAATGGAAAAGAGAGAACAAGCTGGTCACGCCTATTTGCAGGCAACAGCCTGCCTGAAGCCAGTCTTACATGTCACAGTGAAGATTTAAATCAAATACATAGCTATACATATTATAAAGTCAGGGCATTCTAATAGCATTTATGACAAAGTTATCACAGCACTCTCCAAGAGTGAACAGAAGAGTCATAGGCCTACCCAGATTCTCTTCTAGTGGAAAAAAAAAAACTTTCCTCTTTGAATAATGTCAAATGGTCCATAAGGACAAATAATAAGCAGATCTATTAAAAGAATCTCAGAATCTCACATGACATGTCTGTTTACCATTTAGGCGCCATTTGCATGAAGGAATTATGTCTTCTGCTTAAAGTAGGGTAGAACAAACATTAGACCAACTTATTTAGCCTCTGAAGAAAGAATGAAATGAGAAAAAAAGAACACAATTTTTTTTCATGTTGTCCTTCTCAGTATTACCATCTGGCAGCTATCCTGTGACAATTACTGTAGGAACAAGTGGCTCATATCCCGGCAGTCATTGAAGCACACAATGGGTATTTAGAAGAAAGAGAATTTCCAATCATATATAACACAGATGTCAGAAATGTAGAATGGTTGGATAGAGCTTTGTTTTTTTTCTCCAGATTTCACAAGGCAAACAACACATTTTGCTCACTCTATACTTCTGTGTACAATGATTAATCTAAATCAGTGTTTCTGTACCTCAGCACTGTTGACATTGTGAGCCACATACTACAAGACTGCCCTGTGCCTTGTAGGGCATGTAGCAGTATCCCTGGCCTTTACATACTAGATTCTGGCACCAGTCTGCAATTGTGACAACTAAAATATTGCCAGACATTGCCAAGTGTCTCCCACACGGTACGACTGCCCCTCTCCCTCACCAACTTTAGAACCACTGGTCTAAAAATTCAGATCGCATATCAAAATCTTGATTGGCAATCAAATTCTAACATACTTTATTTCATTTAGCATCTTTTAAAAACTCATGGTAATTCAACACAAAATGACATCGCTTGGTAAATCCCAGTTGGAAAGAACTGATAAATTAGAGGAATGTTGAAAATCAAGAGATTTTGTTTCACTGAGACTACCAGGACTCTTAAAAGGCGGAGAAGTCTTTATGGTACTATTAAAATGTGCTGGATATGTTGATTACCTTGATTGTGGTGATGATATGATGGGTGTTTGTGTATGTTCAGACTCATCAAATTGTACATATTGAATATGTGCAGTTCTTTGTATGTCAATTATAACCCCATAAAGCTGTTAATTAAACAGCTTTGTTAAAAGTGTCATGAAATTTGAAAAACACTGAATTACTTTCATAAATACATATTTCATTGAGTATTTAACACACTAAGAGCAGGTAAATGGTGCTAATCCTAGCAAAAATTTAGCAGAGTCAAGCATCTATCACCCCCAGATTACTTGAATGTCACTATAAATGACACTAGTCCTTCCTGGCACAATGCATTTTAGTTTCTTTTGATGCAGCCATAACAAAAACAATCTCTTAGGATAATCTGTTTTATTATCACTTTATAAAAATGATTTAGGTTATTAAATATTAATAATCTCAATAATTTTATGAAAAAATGGCTTAAATATATTTTGATTCAAATTGAATAAGCATGGTTCTAATTTGCATGACCTTTTAACAATATTCAGATCATGTTTTATACTTTGTGGTATTTTAAACAACTTAAATTTCTTAACTGTAAAAATAACTTAACGTGTAGATCTTTTTAACTTCTAAAATGGAAATGGGAAGTGTCAAGTTTTCTCCCAATTAGGCACCTGTTCTTGAGGATATTTTTATTCCTGATATCATAGTCGTGATTACTCTATAAATTAGAAGAAAAAACAGAATAGAAAGGGTACAGATCCAATAGTGTATCATTATACCAATCCACTTTTAATCAAGACAGACAGCCACTATTTTGATAGGTAATTTCTAATAAAAGAAAAATAGCTCAATGTTTAATGACAAATAATTTTAAGAGATCCTGTTTTATTGAAAAATTAAACTAGGAAGAAACATTCAATATAATTTTACTTACGTTAAATGCACATTTTCTTTTCCAAACTCGATTTCCTCAAGTGAGATCAAATATATTAAGTCATGTATCAGGTCAGCAAATGGTCAAGGCACAGTTAGTGCATGTACTGTACATTCCTGCATTCTTGATTGCTAACGTGAGTGTGAATAAGTTTAAAGTTTTGTGTAATGTGCATATTTTTCTTTGAATAAGAACACAGTGGTACAAAAAAAAGTCATGTCTCTTCATGATGGAGATATATTCTGAAAAATGCATTGTTAGGAGATTTTGTCAATGTGGGAACATCATAGAATGTACTTACACAAACCTAGATGGTATAGCCTACTACACAACTAGGCTATATGGTATAGCTTATTGCTTCTAGGCTACAAGCCTATACAGCATGAACTCTACTGAATCCTGTAGGCAACTGTAACACAGTGGTAAGTACTTATGTATCTAAACATAGAAAAGGTACAGAAAACATATAGTATTATAATCTTATGGGATCATTGTTGTATAGGTGGGCTGTCATTGGCCAAATCATCTAATGAGGCACATGGTGTATATAAAGTTGTATCTTAATGGTCTTTAAAATTTTGATCTACAGCATCCAAGGAGCAATTAAGTTACTAACAAAACGCGATCTTATATAAAACTTTATTTTAAATTAAAAAATGTTTAAACTCTCAATATCGGCTTTCATGGGTCAGAAAACTGACCCCTCACTACCCCATAAAAAAAAATGAATACTGGCCAGGCATGGTGGCTCACACCTGTAATCCTAGCATTTTGGGAAGCCGAGGTGGGTGGATTGCTTGAGCTCAGGAGTTCAAGAATGCCGTGGCAATATGGAAAAACCCTTTCTCTACTAAAAAGACAAAAATTAGCCAGATGTGGTGGCTGATACCTGTAGCCCCAGCTACTTGGGAGGCTGAGGTGGAAGGATGCCTTGAGCCCAGGAGGCAGAGGTTGCAATGAGCCAGGATTGTGCCATTGCACTCCAGCTTGACCCTGTATTAAAAAAAAATAAAAATAAAAAAAAAAGAATACTTAACTGAGACCCTTTGAGTTAAACTGACTTTAATAAGGTCCTATTAAAGTCAGTTGTAGCCAGGACTAGAAAGAATCCAGAGTCATTTGCCTTCTCCAAATGATTTTCCTATAATCACTATGCTGAATATGGTATTTTGAATGAATAGAAAAATGCTCACTTTAATAAAACTTGAAAAACGTGCATTATGATGTGTACTAAAGTACAGGAGTAAACTGGAGGGACATCAAACATTCATGGGTTTATTTCTATGAGGGTAATATCTCTTGGCACACTTATTATAGACTTTTTTTGAAACAGCTGGTAAGTCTTCCAGTTCTTATGAACCTCACCTAAATCTTCTACACTGAAAGCGAGTGAATGACCAATGAATACACAGTAATCATATTTTTAGATGCTTTTAGTTTTTTGGTGGCATACACCAGTGCACAATGGATTACTGTGTAAATTAATGCAGAAGTCATTTAAAGGTAGAACAGATAATAAAGTGGTAAAGAGTGAAGTAAAAGAGAATATAGTTCTGTATGAAATATTGTCATGGCAATGCAACAAAAGGACAATAGAATAAGCTAAACCCACTTTCATTAAGCTCATACAAAATTGTGTCACCAGACAAAGGCAGTGTTACAGACAAAATTCAGGCTTAAATTAGACAATCACCATTCACCTCTGTGACAAGGCTTAAAGCTTATTTAATAAATTTGCAATGAAATATTTATAAATGGATACAATTCTAATTAACTGAGACATTTTACAAAGGAAAACTAATAACAAGGCTACTAGATCACACTTTTTCCATTCAACACTAAAATAAAATTATATAGAGCCCATTTTTATTTGGGAGAAAATATAGACGTCAAGCAATACCATAACTGACATAATCTAATGAGGAAAATGACCCATGGCCTTTTTCTTTAATCAAAATAATTGGTATGTTATTTTAGGCTTCCTGAAACCAGACTCAAAAACACTTAACTTCTGTCTTGAAACACAGTGTGTGAGGAAGAAATGGTTTTAGAGACTAGAAATGGAATTGGAAAAATGATACAGATTTTCACCATAATATCACCAGTTAACTATGGCCAGATCACACTAAACAAATTTTGTCCCATCTAATTACAGTGCTTGTTAATATAGAAACCAGACTATACAGAAAAAAATTTAAATATAGAAAAAAGTTTTAAATTAGCCAGGCGTGGTGGCGGGCACCTGTAATCCCAGCTACACGGGAGACTGAGGTATGAGAATTGCTTGAACCCAGGAGGTGGAGGTTGCAGTGAGCTAAGATTGTGCGATGGGTGAAAGAGCAAGACTCCATCTAAAAAAAGTAAAATAAAATAACATAAAAAAAGAAAAAAGTTTTGTTTGTGTTAGTCCCAGTAAGAGTTGTTCTCACAGAAGTAAAACTGTGATTGAACATTTTGCAAATAAAATTAGGGAAGAACAAATATTGCAGTCTCCTTACTGAGAAGATTGCATCACTTTTCCTGGTTTGATGCCTTCCACAGGCACTAAGAAATCAGATCCTATTTCTGGGCTTTTGGCTGCTGAGGTCTCAGCACCGCTGCGAGTGCCCCTATTGGTCAGGATGGAATATAATCACTTGCTATCTCTTCCCCAATGTTTCCTCATCCACCAACAAGAACCATTCGTGCATCCCTTGCCCAGAATTCTCTGGCCTCTTCAATTCAACAGTGTTTTCCTGTCTTGTCAGGGAAATTGACAAAAACAAATTTTTTAAAAAAATTAAAAAGTGATTTGTGGTGATAAGAGTGAATACAATGTGTGCATACTCTTTTGCCAGGAATACTTCTCAGAGGAGGTGATTTTGATAAGAAATCTGAATAAAGGGAAGAAGAGAGTCATATGAATATCTGCAGGGAAACATTGCTACACAGAAACAATATGAAATCCAAGGACTCTGAGGCCTGAGCATGCCTAGTGTAGCTAAGGAACATTAAGGAGCCCAACATGGCTGAGTTGAAATAAACAAGTGAGAAGGAAGTAGGAGAAATCAAAGGAATAACAGGAATTGGAAAAGGGAAATTCGTAACAGCAAGTTATACAGTCATATAGGCTGTTGTGAAGAATTTGAATTATATTCTGCATGTCAGAGGAAGTCCCTGGAAGATTTTTAAGGAGAGAAGTGGCATTATATTACTTTTCCATAAAGGAGTCTCTCAGTTCTAGATGGAGAAAATATAATAGAGGAAGCAAGTGTGAGTCAGAGATCAGTCAGGGGGTTGCATTAGGCCAGATGAGAGAGATGATGATGGCTGGGGCTACTGATAGAAATGGGAAGACATGGTAGAAATCCCAACATTGTTTGAAAACAGAGAAAAGATTTATTGCTGGGAGTCAGATATTTGAGAAGTTTGTGGAAAACCATTCTTCTATTAAGTTTCGGAGCTGAAATTAAAGCTGTTTCCCTGACCTGAGGCCTATGATTCAGTGGTTTCCAACCCAGGATGATCATTATCATCACATAGCAGTATTTATGAATCATCAATTTCTAAGTCCTGACTCAGTCCTATAGAATCACAGTATGTGGCAAAGGGGGTTGGGAAAATTTTTTTTCCTAATATTCAACCATGTTTGCCATCCACCTCATAAACCATGCAATGATAAGTAAGATGAATGTGTGTATAGGTACAGCATTAGCATTGTAGAAAAATTACTGTGTTTGGGGAGCGTGCAGAAAATCCTGTGTCAGAGACTATTTCACAAAAGGAAAATGTAAGCAGGGCTTTGGAGCCCAAATTGTAGTTTCTCAGTGAAGAATGGATCTAAAGAAGTATATTTCAGATGGAAATTACAGAAAGAATAACCTTCAACTCCGAATGGGGCCATTTTCTCTTTGAGCCTGGAACAAAGAAGAGAAAAATGAATGTAGGAAAAAAAATACATTTGTTTATAAAGATAGGTATTAAAGCAAGTTTAAATCTTCTGGCCTCAAATATCTCTGTAAAATAGGATATGAGGTTGTTGACAATGAAGATTATAATGGATATTGGGTAAGATGTTTGAACAGAGAAGTTTTTGAGTCATGGCAGAGCAGAAATGAGAAAGTGACCAAAAAAACAAACAACCCAGATGAAATTTCTGAGAATGTATTGTAGTATAAATATATAGGATAAATTAGATATTCATCTAGCCAGCTGTGTGACTTTCTCTGTTGTACTCAGCGGCCTGGCATATGAAGAAGCAGTATTGAGAATTGATCCAAATTGAAGAATTTGTGGGTTTTAGAGGTGAAACATTCTAGGTAAAAACAATTAAATAACTTAATTATAAGTAAAAACAATTAAATAAATTGCTTAAGCCGTTTTGTATCTGCACAAATGATCTAAACCTCAATTTATGCCATGAGGATTAAATTAATAAACTAATTGGATTATTGTTGGTAAATGGTAGAAATCTAGAACTGGCAACCACTATTACTATTGTTGATGCTATGAAAGTATGTTAAGTGGAAAAAAGATAAATTATCAGAGTTCAGAAGACCAAGAATTGTGAAGATACATTTTTGAATATTTTTATTTAGAATCCTTGATATACCAAAAATAATAGCAGGGAGCATCATTGGTGAATTTGGAAAACTGACATGAAAAAAAGCTAACCTATATTTGTATCTTTCCAACCTGTTGGGACCATTTTACATCACGATCCTGTCACCTAAATAATGTGTTGGCTAGACCACCTAAATAATGTGTTTGCTAGAACTCCTGACTTTGAGTCATTCATAATTTCCTTTGATTGACGTAAGACCTTCTCCTTTGGGTTTTAATTCGCAAGGGTGAAGGATCAAACAAGGGCGGTTGCTGAAAACATTTTTGTTTATGTTGTTTGTTCCCACACAGGCTATTTCCCTTCCCCTACCTCCTATTCATTCTCTGATGCATTTTCAGTAGGTCTCCTATCCCCACACTCCACTGAAACTGCTCTTTACAGAAGTCAGTAGTGACTATGTAGCCAAATCCAAATGGCCAATTGTAGTTCTCACTTTCCTGACCTTTCAACATTGACCAAGTCAACCACTGCTTCTTGAGACCCTTTATTCTCACTCTCCAGGTTTTCCCCTACAGCTCAGGCTTCTGTGTCAATTTCACACATTATAAATTCAGCAAACACTAAATGGTTACCTGGCAAATCATTTCTATCCTTGGACTCCTTAAATAATTATAAGAAACATGATTTATTCCTATGTATATGGCTATGTCTGTCCCTTTCAAGGTAGAGAATATGTGAGTCTTAGTCTTGTTCCTTTTATGTGACCGTTTTTAAGTTTTTCAGAGTATGTGTGGACCTTTCTTTCCATGCACTTTCTCTTTAGAGATAAAGTGATCATCACCCAAGGATCATTAAGCATCATTTGTGGACTGACCTTCTCTAAATGTATGTACCCAGATTGTGTGTTTCAAACTCTAGACTCACCAGTCCAAAGGTGACTCACATGTAGGTTAAACTTGTGTTAGAAACAAACAAGCAAACACACGAAACACATTTAAGCTTTTATGTCAAACCCATATTTTCTAACTTGAGTTTATGTTTCCAAGCTTGTTTTTAATCAGTTATATATTATAAATTTATAAAGTATAAATTATGTAATTCCGTGAAGCATCTAGAATATAATACCTTTAAAACACAGACATAATCATTTGCTTAAAACCTGTAAATAGCTTCCCATTGGGTATAAGATAAAGTTTAAATATCACATGGACCCAGGGATTTCTCCACTACTTCTTTGAATTTTGGTTTGAATAGTTTCCTGTTGTACTCTTTTGAAAGGAGTGATGGCAGGAGATCTTCTATTTTACCATTTTGTGGACATCACTCTCAAACTCTGTATAATATTTGATTACAATAATATTTATACTAAATTTGTTTTATGGATAAAACAAATTTTACAGTAAAATCTCCAACTCAAAGGGGGAAATTATATTAAATATTGTATATTTACACTTTAAAATTGAACTCATTTTGGAATCTTCAAGCAAAATCACAATATATTTAGTTTTGATTTGTTGAAACAGTGTAATTATAAAACGTCCAGTGAACATAGCTTTTCTTTCAAAATGGCAAAAAATGCATCCATTTGATTATAATAATCTGTCCTGCCATTGGAATTTATTTTTGTAATTTTTCCAATATTTAAAATTTGTTTTGTAATTAATGTAACACTTTTGAAATGGGCAATGATACTTCTCTGAAATGTTTGTATATTATAAACAACCATGAAATAGATCATTTTATTTTTGCTGCAGATTTCTGTTTTTGTAACAGGTAAGGTCTTAATACATTTTTTAAAATTAGTTTATAAAATTGTAAAATAATAGACTCCAGATATACTTTTGTGACCTTCAAAATTAATTTCCAAGGAGACTTTTAAAATCAACTTATTGCAAGTTAACTTTTCTTAAGTAAAAATATTTTTCCCAAAATAACGCATTACTCTTGCCACAGTGGGACATTGTTAAGCTGTCAGTCATTGCCCACTGTATAACTAAAATTACATGTGCAAAATATTCATATTGTAATTTCATGTTTTTTTCTTGAACAAAGAAAATCTGATTGATTGCAATCATTTACACAGCCAGACAAGAATATTTTTAAAAATTCAAATATATCATTTCAGGCCTCTATCTACAAAGCTTTGAGAACTGAACTAAAATGAGAAATCCCGCACTCTTTCCAGATTGCATAAAACAGCTGTGAATTCAGATTCAACACTTCATCTTTCATGTTGATGTGGACTCTTTTGATCCCTGGAAAGAAATATATTTATAATTTCCAAAAGAACTGTCTCAGAGGTAAGTGGTATCCAAATGTTCTGTAGAGATAAAAAAAAAAAAAAATACAGTGTCAGTGGTATTTGGCTGTAGGTTGATGATGCATTGCACAAGGATATAGAAACGTCATTCCTATAACACTTGTAGCATTACGGTTTAGGGACTATTTAACCTTTAACACAAATCATTTTTATTTTCTCACTGGAATTTAAAGCACTTAATTTAGTTTTATTGTATTTCTTTTTCTTTCCCCTTTTCCCTATACTATGCCCCTTGGAAATTTTGTCTTTGGCAAACTGTAAAAAAGAAAACAATGAGAAACATGATTGCAAGACAAAACAAACTAGCAAAAGATGAAGAACCAATTTCCTCAGAAGATACACTCTAATGTAAATGAACTTAAATCCCTATCAAAAAAGATTTTTAAAATTTAGAAATAAATTGACTTTATGTTTTTTCTGATGAGTTCTGCCAGATAAACTTAGAAATAAATAATAACAAATATACAGTATGAAAAATAAACACATTGGCGGCGGTAAGTTTTATTCTGGCATTTTCCCTATTCACTGTTGCAGAATTGTTTTATTAGAATTATTTGAAAGCACATCACTGATAGCATGTAAAAAGAAAGCAGAAAACTCTATGTAATTCTGAAAATAAAGGAAAGTCTGGAAGATCATTTTATTTCATAAATATTCTGTCATCAGTGACAAATTTTGAGTCTTCATGTTCTATATTTGATGGAGATGTGTACATTTCTAAATAGTTCTTCAGATGTGTTTGCACATGGATTAGACTTAACATGTCTTTTCTTTCCACCCTGACAAAATAATAATGTAGTTGGTACACAGTGCTGAAGAGAAATGTAAAGAATAAAGTGTCGCGAGTTTTATTGGGACAATAAAAATGATTTGTATTTAAGGTTAAATAGTCCCTGAACTATAATGTTACAAGTTTTATGGGAAGAATGTCTCTATATGCTAGTGCAATGCATCATCAGTTCACTTCCAAATACCCTGACATTGTACCTATTTCTGTAGAACAGTACTTGAATAGCATTTGCCTCTAAATAGTTCCTTCTACATATATGAGCGATGGATATATTATCTAAGAATGAAAGAAGGGATCATGACTCTAAATGGCACAATAGGTCATATACCATAAAGGTTAGTGATGCAGTGGTTATTGAGTGGCTATATTTTGTTTCTCCAATTTTTAAAGCAAGATAGTTCTTTCTGCACATGGTGGGAATAGTTTGATTTAATATAAATTAAGATTTGAAATCATTAACTTTGCCTTTTTATAAAACATCCTTGAGATGTGGGAGTTTTTTAAAGCTTACTAATTAATTGTGTTTACGAGTCAATTTTATAAAAGGATGTGCAGAATTGTCAATTATCTGTTGAAGTCAGGTTGTAGAGAAAGTCATTCAAGGAAACTCTAAATAAATAGTTTAATTAAATGAATGTTATATTCAAATGTGTTCCATACATTGAGAAAAGTCTAAGTGAATATTAAATCATTTCTACATATGAGAAATATTATAATCTCAGAATCTTTTAAATAATTATAAGAAATAGAACTTCATAACCTTTCTTTCCACATGGCCGTGTCTTCTTCCAAATAAATATACACATCCTGACCTAGTAAACGACAATTTTAGTGGAAAGTTGATGTCTTATTTGACTAGGATATTTTCTGGAAAGGCCTTTGCCTTTTATATACATTTCTCTTAGTCTATGGTTTTAGCATAGCATACAGTATCATATCTATATCATTTCAATGGAGCATAAATGATTAAAGATACAGATGTTCAACAAGCTAAGAGATATGATATACATATATATGTACATATTCAAAATGCACATATGGAAACACATTTAAACATCAAAATTAATAAGCTTCTGACAGCACCATAAAAGCCCATTTCTGATGACTTTAAAATACAGGATAGACATCTTATGTTTAGGATGAGTTAGATTTTCTCCAAATTTTTCTCTTGTCATTAGCCTAAGAGATACTGACTCAGACATCTTTATAGCTAAAGACAAATATTGGATTAATGGATAAAGCACGTAATATAAATGAATGAAATTGATGTGCTGTAAAAATTGTCAACTATCAGAAAGATGTATGAACTATTAGTCCTGAAATATAAGTATATTGCAACAAGGATAAGTATGTTATTGGAGATATTTTTTTTTTTTTTTGACTGACAGCTTTTCTTTTTTATTATTATACTTTAGGTTTTAGGGCACATGTGCACAATGTGCAGGTTTGTTACATATGTATCCATGTGCCATGTTGTTTTGCTGCACCCATTAACTCGTCATTTAGCATTAGGTATATCTCCTAATGCTGTCCTTCCCCCCTCCCCCCACCCCACAACAGTCCCCGGAGTGTGATGTTCCCCTTCTTGTGTCCATGAGTTCTCATTGTTCAATTCCCACCTATGAGTGAGAACATGCAGTGATATTTAAAAGTTGAAATTGAAAACTCAAAAAAATGAAAATAGAAATATCTTCCAACATTGTTAATTTCTTTGATTTGGAAAAATAAACCTGACATGTTCTACACGAAGATGCCAGGTCGTATGCATTGCATTATGGTGCGCTTTCACAGTATACAGAAGTCTGTTTTCAATCTCTTAACTAGCAGCATTGCTTACTTTTATTCAGTTTATAACTGGAAAAAAATTGTCACAAAGCTACATTTACATTCAAGTTAATTAAAAGTTACATTTAATTTTTGGAATTGGACTGTGCCAGTGTAAAGTATCTTCTGATTCTGGCTCTTGACTTACCTAGTCATATTATGTGATTTAACAGTGTGAGGTCATTGTCAGAAAGTTTTAATCCTGAGACTTTTCTTAACATTTTATTTCTTAACTCCACAATATTAGACATGTCATTCATGCAATCCTGTTAAGCTCCACAGGGTGATTTCTGCCAAGAAGTATTTGCCAGGTTAATCCTTGACAAAGGAGCTTCCCAAAGGCATAATTTCACTAGAAATCAGGTAAGCAAGCCCTACTTTCCAGTTACTACTTGTATTCTACATGGCATTCTATAAGGCATTTAGATGATGAAAAGACTATCATTGATTCCGTCTTCACTTGTGAGCTAAGATTAATTTTTTATCTTAGATGAAATAAACTTACTGCATTTTACATTTCAAAGAATCTGTTCAATATCAAGTGACAAATCATCCTTCTTCCAGAGAGTTCAGAAGATGATCACTGATGCTATGGGAATGTACACAAATGGCTGGCTTAACCATTGACACCAGCATGATTTCCAGCTTAACTTCTTAAGTAAAGTAATTCATGGCGAATGATGAGCTGAATGAGAGTAGCTATTCTGTCATTGCTAAACGTTTCCAAATAGGATTTAAGAATCGTATTAAGTCCAAAATTAACCGAACTTCTTCAAAACATTGTCTTTCGTCATTAATCTTGTCAATTTTAAGTTAAACATTCCGGCAATTATACAACACACTCATGTGCACGCACACACAAAATCACTTTATGAATTTGTCTTGGTCATACACCTCATGTTCACAAGTAACTTGAGACATCATAATTCCATTGATGATGTATCATAAATATGTAAGACACCAGCAGAGAATAAAAACAGTAAAAATCAGTTACTTCTTTTTTTTTAATTTAATATGAACTTGGTGTATTCATCCATGTTTCCAAATTTCTGGGCAACAGTTATTTCACTTACCCTTGTATTTGCCATGTCTTACTTTTCTATGTGCAATTTTTCTTCATTTAATAAGAACAGCTCTAAAAATTACCATTTAAAAAAGTATTGATGTATGACAATTCATTATTCGTGATATAATTGCTTTTCAGAACAGCAGTGCTTGTGCTTATTTGCATTTAAAAATAAACCCTCCTGAAATGTTAGCCTTTTCCTTTGAGTTCATTAAGTTTTTCACGATATATCTTTTTTCATGTAGTTCATCTCCATTACTGTGGTTCGTTTTGAATTGGTGCTTTAAATTGCAGTCTTTTTACATAGATACACTATGTTTGCATATTAAACAGGTAAGAATATTATTAAGTTCTACTAAATAATATGGTCTTCTAACTTTCCATGAACGCTTATCCTTCTTGGTTTAACTTTTATAAGCTTACTGTTAGAGATACACAGAAAAATATTATCTACTTGAAAAAAATTTCAAGCACAATGACAAAAGAAAAAATGAATAAATGATTTAATAGCCATTCAATTTCTATACATTATGAAAGACTCTTAAAATGCCTACTAAAAGAGTAATTAGCTACCATAGCTGAAATGGCCATTTTAACAGATATTTAGCATATTTTTCCACTTTGAATTTCACTAATTTAACCAATAATGC
This sequence comes from Symphalangus syndactylus, assembly GCF_028878055.3. NCBI lineage: Eukaryota > Metazoa > Chordata > Mammalia > Primates > Hylobatidae > Symphalangus > Symphalangus syndactylus. Next base: position 151,213,298 of record NC_072426.2, on the reverse strand, counting down.
CTGAAAGAAACCAATATTCCATTCTTAATAGTTTTAATCCAGTTATCTTCATATCTAGAAATTGTAAGAAAAATATTGCCTTATCCATGCACAGGCATCACCTTGTAATTTAAAAAAGAAACTTTTATGTATAGCAAAGCATTTTTCAGTATTTGGATTTCTAATTGCTTCTACAAATAAACTGTGATAAAATGTGACTTCTTAAAGAAAGGTCATTGCCAAAGTTACCTTCAGTTTCTCCTATGTTGTCTTTTAGGAGTTTTGTAGTTTTGCATTTTGCATATATGTCTGTAATCCATTTTGAGTTGATTTTTGTGAAAGTGTAAGTCTGTCTTTAGAATCTTTTTATTTTTTGCTTGTGGGTGTTCAGTTGTTCCAGCACCATTTGTTGAAAAAATGATTTTTTTTATTATACTTTAAGTTTTAGGGTACATGTGCACAATGTGCAGGTTTGTTACATATGTATACATGTACCATGTTGGTGTGCTGCACCCATTAACTCGTCATTTACATTAGGTATATCTCCTAATGCTGTCCCTCCCCCCTGCCCCAACCCCACAACAGTCCCCGGAGTGTGATGTTCCCCTTCCTGTGTCCATGTGTTCTCATCGTTCAATTCCCACCTATGAGTGAGAACATGTGGTGTTTGGTTTTTTGTCCTTGCCATAGTTTGCTGAGAATGATGGTTTCCAGCTTCATCCATGTCCCTACAAAGGACATGAACTCATCATTGTTTATGGCTGCATAGTATTCCATGGTGTATATGTGCCACATTTGCTTAATCCAGTCTATCATTGTTGGACATTTGGGTTGGTTCCAAGTCTTTGCTATTGTGAATAGTGCCACAATAAACATACATGTGCACGTGTCTTTATAGCAGCATGATTTATAATCCTTTGGGTATATACTCAGTAATGGGATGGCTGGGTCAAATGGTATTTCTAGTTCTAGATCCCTGAGGAATCACCACACTGACTTCCACAATGATTGAACTAGTTTACAGTCCCACCAACAGTGTAAAGGTGTTCCTATTTCTGCACATCCTCTCCAGCACCTGTTTCCTGACTTTTTAATGATCGCCATTCTAACTAACTGGTGTGAGATGGTATCTCATTGTGGTTTTGATTTGCATTTTTCTGATGGCCAGTGATGATGAGCATTTTTTCATGTGTCTGTTGGCTGCATAAATGTCTTCTTTTGAGAAGTGTCCCCTCATATCCTTTGCCCATTTGTTGATGGGGTTGTTTTTTTCTTGTAAATTTGTTTGAGTTCATTGTAGAATCTGGATATCAGCCCTTTGTCAGATGAGTAGATTGCAAAAATTTTCTCCCATTTTGTAGATTGCCTGTTCACTCTGATGGTAGTTTCTTTTGCTGTGCAGAAGCTCTTGAGTTTAATTAGATCCCATTTGTCAATTTTGGCTTTTGTAGCCATTGCTTTTGATGTTTTAGACATGAAGTCCTTGCCCATGCCTATGTCCTGAATGGTATTGCCTAGGTTCTCTTCTAGGGTTTTTATGGTTTTAGGTCTAACATTTAAGTCTTTAATCCATCTTGACTTAATTTTTGTATAAGGTGTAAGGAAGGGATCCAATTTCAGCTTTCTACACATGGCTAGCCAGTTTTCCCAGCGCCATTTATTAAATAGGGAATCCTTTCCCCATTTCTTGTTTTTGTCAGGTTTGTCAAAGATCAGATAGTTGTAGATATGTGGCATTATTTCTGAGGGTTCTGTTCTGTTCCATTGGTCTATATGTCTGTTTTGGTACCAGTACCATGCTGTTTTGGTTACTGTAGCCTTGTAGTATAGTTTGAAGTCAGGTAGCGTGATGCCTCCAGCTTTGTTCTTTTGGCTTAGGATTGACTTGGCAATGCAGGCTCTTTTTTGGTTCCATATGAACTTTAAAGTAGTTTTTAGAAATTTTCTTTAATTTCAGTATTAGAGAGAGGAGGGAAGAGTAAGTCATAGAACCAACTAGCAAGCAGCCAATGACTGGCTCTAGATTATTACCGTGTGAGAATGTTGCCTTCTAATCCTTAGCTTTTCCAATTTTGCAGACGAACCTGGGAATTCATATTTTGACCTAAAATCTCATGATTTTTGAGTGTTGGTTCAAAATTCTTTCAATTTCTGTAAATAAAAATAAGCATAATTAAGCATATATCTGGTTTATTATTATATCCACAACTTTGATGCTTAAGCTTCCCCAATAGACCTCCATCTTTTTATAAAAGATGGAACTAAGATTCAGAAAATTGAGATTTGCCCAAATGTATAAACCATGATAATGAACATAAAACATAAATTATAATGCTAGAAGATAATAGTGGGATTCATTCTATTTAAAATACATCTAAAATTAATAAATTTATTGTGATTGAATTTTGAATTCACCTGCCAGTGAAAATTAAAGCCAAAGAAGTAACTCTACCAAAATAACACAGATCGCCATCTGTCTGTCTTAGATTATTTCACATTCAACCTAAATGTAGGTTTAAGCCAGGTGATATCTGGATTTTTTTTTTGTTACTTCGTTGTTAGAAATATAAAGGCAGAACTCCCAATTTAAACCAAGTGCCTTATAGCAAAGTAAATTTTAAAATGTGCAATTACTCTATGGTTTTAGATGGACATTAACAACTAATCTAGGACAAAAATTCTCCCTGACCAAACTCTCCTAACTGAGTCTTTGGACAGAGTCAGACACTATTCAACCTACTGCATAGCTTTACCCTCTGGCACTTTCTGGCACTTAAACAGCAAGGCCAAAATAAACGCATTAAAAATGAAATGAATTTGGTAAACATTCAGTACAGCCAGTGCCAGTGGGAAATAAATGTCTGTTGATTTTGCCAAACTATTAGAATGATTTGGTGAGCATATGAAAATATTATAAAAGGGTATTTCTTATCTCTCAGAAATATTTTCCACAAGCGGTGTTACTTCACTAGGCAAAAGTGAATATAATTATGTTTTAACATCAATATATATTAAACTACACAAACACAGAAAAAAAACCTATTGGACACCTTTAGTTTAGTTTAAAATTTTTATGCTAAATACAAATGAAGCTTATAGCACTTCAGTATTGCTTCCTCAGCATATAATATTAAAACAAACATTCCAAGATTAAGCATTAAGATATGCTCTTAAATTGCCTTGTATCATTAATTGATACTCATTCATGCTACTGTATCCTGAAATTGAACATCTTAGAAGTACAACAGCAAATTTCAGCATTATTCTTTCTTCCTAAATATACTAAGTTAACATTACCTTATAATTTGTTTGGTGTAAAAGGAGACCCTGCAGCATAAAGAACTTGATTTCTTACAATGTCTCCAAAATTCCTGGAAATGTTTCCAAGCATGAATTCTCCATAAAACAATATGCACAATGAATGTACATGTGTACACTATGAGAAGCAAAGATGAGCACAGTTACAGAGTTCATGACAAACTACACAACATGAGGGCCCGAGGCATGAAGTTTCTAATAATATCGGATTTTTTGTCTTTCTTTGAAAAATATCTATCTTACTGTAAACAACGTTCGTTACAAATACTTCTAAAGATATGGGCACTTAGAATATTTATGGCAGATGATGAAGCTCTGTGAGGAGGAGAATGGAGATCTTTGTCAACTGTCCTCCTGAGCTCCCATACTCAAACTCCTCTTGTTCCAATGACCATTCTGAGGCTGAGTCCCTGGCTGAATTCAGCAAATGTTTATTGAGTTCCCATGAAGTACAGGTGCTCTTTTAGTTACCGTGCATAGAGAAATGAACAAAACAGACCAACTTCCTGTCCGTGTGGGCCAACATTTCCAGTGGGGAAAGGCAGACAATAAACAGGAGAATGGGTTAATATATTAAAAATGCACAGCAGTAAGTGCTACATCAAAAAATTAAACTCAGAAGTATTGAATGGGCTGGCATTGATATTTGAAAACGTAGGCTAAAATTTTACTTACATCATGAATCCTTAAAGTAGAAATGTTTGCATTTGTATACTTTCTCCACTCTCACTCTTTTAATCTCTGTAATTGGCCTTAATTTTATGTGATGATAATGTAAAGATGAGGGAAAAATACTTTAGTTTGAAGAAAGCAAGCCTAGAGTATCTGGTTTTAGAGTCCACACTTAAGCATGCTCCAGTTTACTTTCTGTGCACAACAGAAAGGGAAAACTGCTGCCCTCGTATAATCTCTCTCTGTGGATTTTCATTCTAATAAAACATGTATTTTCATTCAGTAGACTCATTATGGTTGGGGGATGTTCATACTCTTATTTTCCTGCCACAAAATAGTGAAGTACCCCATCAGTCGTCCAGTTGGCGTGGGTTCCTAAGAATGCTTCTTCAAAGCGTGGGTTGAGATCTGAGACTCCATCTATTAGTCAAGTGGGAAGAATCCTCTAGAGTGAAATTATCCTCGTCTTCACTACTAAACAGACAGATTAAAGTGATTTTTCAGTTGGATAGTGCAACTGGGCTCTTTAGAGAATATTAACACACAAAGTGAGTGGGGAGGCTGAGCAATATTTCTTGTGAAACATAGCATGTAAAATGGTACACGTGCAATGCTGGTAAAAACAATTTCCTTAATAATATATACATTAAATACAAATATCTAGGATGCGTTAAAATCTATAGATTAGATTTACTAGATTTATATTACAACTAATTCAATTCTGAATTTTGTAGGTCTATGAGCTAATTCTTTCACTTTTACTTCATGGTTTGGTCCTCAGCTAGGCCCATGTTAATTATTTTGTATGCCATATTTCAAGGAAGAAGGTACAAATTTATTTTTCATCATCAGAAAAAATACTAGTTTTTTTAAAGAAATTAAGGGCACTTAAAATTTTTAACCAATACATTTCTAACAATTTATGCAAAAATGAAAAGAAAAATGATATGAGCAAAGAACATGTGAATTCCTATGTTGAGACCATCTCTAGCCAGAATTTATAAAGATTTAGAAGACCCAAGGATAGCAGAATGCAGTCGATAGATCTACAGAGTAAATCCATGTGTGTGAGTGGCAGGTGTTGGGGGGTGGAGGGGAGGGCATGCGTAAAGCCAGGGCAATTGGTGATTAACGCCTCATGAAAGCAAAAAATATATATATATTTCAAGGTTTTTATTATGAAATTACATAACTGTAGTAAGCAGGGATATAAAAGATTAATCAATCAGCCACACCAATTCATGCTCATTATTTTCGATAAATTCTCACAGAAGAACAGAAGGAAGATGCGTATTACACTTTTATCTTGAAGATTTACAGCACTTTTAACTGAAAAGTAATAAATATGTACCAGAAAAGTATCAGGTGGAAAAGAAGACAATCAAGAGAAATAGCTAAGGGAGACTGAATATATTTATATCATTTGACAACAAACATATAAATTTTTGTGAATTAATTTTAACACATAGCAATTCTCACATTTTGACTCATCACCATTTTATCTGTGTTCCCCCATCAATGTAAACTGGGAGAAAATTGATAAAATTTTTATTCAGTATTCATTGATGCTACTATACAGTTTCATTGCTAGTCACTGAGGAGACTATTGCATCAAAGTTACAGCTGAATATGCCCTGACAGTAGAGCTAAAATTCAATTGCTTAAAAGCCAGTTGGATAAAAGTTGTGTTAGGGAAAGGCTTTATTTAGGGAAAAGGTATTAGGAAAGGCAAGAAAGATGATGGAAGCAGAAAATAATCATCTGAATGTTGCTCAAGATTTATTTAAGGATCATTGATTTTTTTTTTTTAAGGAACTCAAGACTCTAGTAATTACATCAGAAGAAGGACCCACAAAGAGTGAACATTTCTAATCATCACAGTCCATAACAAATTAAAGGACTAATTTTATGCTGACCCTAAGGAAACCAATGTATCAATTAGACAAAGCGGTTTCCTGGAGCAAATCTTCTCAATATGCTTTTTTTATTTCAGCAAGCTTGCAGGGCCCTGTATTTATGTTTATCTAACCATGAGTCCTAGAAAGAACAATTACGAATTCTATGGCTGGTCTTCTCTGAATATACTCATTGACTCCTTCTCTGTCTGAAGGCAAAATGGTTATTTATTGATTCTTTTATTCATCCATATTGCTGATAAAATTAAGCAGTGATTAATCTGCTTGGTCAAGTAGGTATCATGCTAAGTAATAAAAATACTAATGTGAGTGAAAAAACTCCAGATATTACCTTCTAATAGGAAAGATTGGCAAATACTGATAGTATATTATTAGAATGAAAAAGGTTAGACTTGCAATATAAACATACAAAGTGTGATGGGAACACCAGTTTGAATGCCTGATCCCATTATTTGTTTATTCTTGATAGAGCGTAGTACCTCAGGAACATGGGTTCAGATCTATTTGTTTCTTCAAATCCATTTGATTTTCTACCTGTGATGCCCAGACTGTAAGGAGAGAATTAGTACAACCATATGAAAAGCGGGGGAAGGAATGCAATGTGGGAAAAGAAGGGAAGGAAAAGAAAGGCAAGTAGTAGTGAAAGAAAGGAGGAGGGATGAAGAGAGAAAGGGAGAAAGAAAAGAAGGAAATAAATATAGTTGCAACAGGTCTTTTAGGCAAAGGATTCTCAATGCTCTTCTAAAACTAATGATTACATGCTTGATGTCTACCAGGAATAAATATCATCTTATTACAAAGCCCTTTTGGTAGACTTTTGGAAAAGGTAAACACTCATAATTTGCTTTCTTCTAGAAATTATGAGAGCAAATAAAACAAAATTTTCAAAAGTAAAAATAATCATAAATTGATCATGTGGAAGGCAAAATAGAATTATTGTTTACTTGATTCATTTACTCATTTATATTGCTAATAAAAATTACTCAAGCAATGATTAATCTGCATGATCAACAATCTGGAAAGGTGAGGGCATTCAACATCCAAACATTTATTAATGTGTCAGGGAAAAATAAATTGACCCAGGTATAACTATCAGATATCCTATGTAGACAAGTACCCAATCTCAGTTTTGGAATATCGATAAAGCTGTACTTCTCTACCAAGACGGGCACAATGAAGTGCAGAGTTAAACCATTATCCAATAAATTTGATGAACTAAAAAAAGCAACCTAAAAAAATTCTACATTTTTTTTTAGTTTTGGAGTATCCATAAAGGTGTACATCTTTGTACCCAAACAGGCATAATGAGGTGCAGAGTTAAACAGTTATTCAGTAAATTTGATGGATTAAAGAGCAATCTAGAAAATTCTACATTTTATTTTTTAATGAATTTTATTCATATATGTCCAACAGTCTTTATTAGACTCAATACTATCTCTACATCTGTATCTGTAGATTATACTAAGGTAGTCTTTAGAAATTACTGCCTTGTAGACCGGGAGAAAGTAACTATTTAGAATGTGTTCAGATCTCAAACTCTGACTATTTTCACTTTGCCCTCCATATAGAAATGCTTTGAGTAAATATTTGCCCTTCTGAGTTACCAAGTTAATTTTTATAATGATCCAAGTTCATTTTAATGTCAAAGGTTTCTAAGCATCATATATTATAAAGTAGAGCACATCAGGTAGCTATTCAACTTTACAGCCTCTAATCCAACTGCAACTTTTGGCTATACATTTCCACTATCTTTATAGCCTCCCTAAACTTGATTTATAGTCTTTTTCAAGGTTTCTTCAGGAGCTTCAGAGAGCTTTGACATCTAATCAGTTTTCCTTTTGAGAACGCGACTCTGCAGTCTGGGGGAATGGACATATTAGAGGTATTCAGGTCAACTGGTAGTTACCCTTGCCTTAATAATATTATATACTCAGATAACTCCCATAAAACTTTTAGATTCTTGGTTTTATTTCTCCTTCAGTGTTTTCTGACCCCTCCTCCAAGCCTATAATTTTATATTAGAAAAAAAGAATAAGAGCTAGACAACCTGAATCAGAAATTTTTTAAAGTTAGCTTTCTTTTCAGAAAATAAGAATTTGTCACGTAGTAACAATTTTACTAAATGCCATAATGGACAGAATTAACATGTCTATCATTCCCTGTTATAATGTTTACACTTGAATCTTAATTCTCAACTGCAAGATTCTATTAAAATGTTTTAAATGGAGTATTAAAAAACATCTCTAAGGTATGTTATTAAATTGCTTGCATCATTTTCAATTTCTACAAACTTTACAATGGAAAAAGATCTTTTGCCTATATTAGTAGACTTTTATTATCCAAAAGCCATAGAATTTTAAAACATATAGTAGGATTGATTTCGGTTTTAGCTTTTGCTTCCATACTACTCATGTCACCAAGAAAATTAATCTGGTGGCCTCCGACTAAATGTATCACAGAACGAGGTGATTGGTAACTTCTCACAAAAGTAGCTGAAAACTAAAAATAATAAAGGTCTTCACGTCAAAACGGAAATGCTTTCCAGATCATTCACATATTGTGTTTTCATACAGGCAGGATTCATACTGAGTTTTGAATATCCCATTGTCAAAATCAACTGACCAACCGTTTTTCTAAACATGCTTGTGTCTTTAATTGCACTTAGTCTATAATCTTACCATAATCCAACAATAGGAAATTTAGTAAGACAAGAACAGAATCCTGGAATGTTGTTTGGGGTTTTGATTTTATTTTTTCCTATTTGCAGGGTAAAAGGATACTGCAGCTAATCCAAGGAGAAAAATATGTGTGATCTCAAGGGAATGCATTTTATTGATTATAGCAAAGAAGGGGAGTAAGTTCAATTGGCTCTCACTACTTAGTCTTGACATAGATGCAACTTTGCTGAGAAGAAAATGAGTATGAGGTAATGCCATCATAAATAATTGCTTAAATCATCCCGGCACTATGGAAGCAGAAATTTTGTAAAGGGAGAAGGGGAAAGCACTGTAAATGTAAAAGCATGGTAAAGACAAGCTCTTAAGATAATTGAGGATTTTTCATTGAGTAGTAGCTTTATACAATATATGGCTCTAAATCCAAATTTGGAGTATCCTCTAGTTAATCTAACTGCAGATCAAAGCAGATTTTACGTTTTTTTTTACTACCAGCTTTAGTTACTACAAAAAGAATCAAAGGGGCTAATGGATTGTACACAATTAAATAGCCTCCCATCCAATATTGTACAGTGACACAAGTAGGAGAGCATGTTTGTTACAAATAGCCGAAAAGCTTTTAAATGTATTTCTCATATAAATATTGAAATCAATATCTCTCTATTTAAAAAAGAAAAATCCAACTGGATTTCATGAAGAACATTAAGATGTACAGGGGTCTAGTATAATTTCCAGGACTTATTCTTGCCTTTTGGGGGAAAGCTAATATTAAAGCTGGAGTGGAAAATGAAATGCCATAGGATGCACTCTGTGTCTATTTTTCCGAAATACTTGAACACATCAGTAAAACTTCTACTGTGATTACACCTAACTCAGCGTTTTCAAAGATTTTACTTCTTTTTAACTTGTAATTTAACAAAATAAACTATTAGATAATAGTAGAAGTCAGGTACCCTGCTAAATGATTTACATATATCATTTCTTTTAATCTTATGGAAAAAAAAAACAGAGTAAGTATTATCATCTCTACTTTCTGGGGAGAGTAACCATAGCATGGAGAGGTTAAGCAGTTTGCATTAGCTCCCACAACCAGTAAATTGGGGGCAGCCATCACAAGGATGTCAGCTTTGCTGGAGGCTCAAAATAGGACCTTAGAAGAAGAAGCTCAGGATGGGATCTTTGGTGCCATCAGCCACCTGTATGACTTTTCTGATAAATGTGTTAACCTAGCTGTGTCTCAATTTCCTCTTCAGTAAATTGCGGTAATAACCTCAAAGTACGGTTGTGGGTATTAAATGTGTTAATATTGCTAAGACACTACAATACAGAGTGTTTGGTAAATAAATAAAAGGTCTAACTTTTCAAAACGAGATTTTCCTTTGTATCTAACAACACTATCCCATTACTAGCTTCCTAGAGTGGTTTGTTTCTGTTAGATATGTCATCCATTAAATATGTACAGGAAGCAATTTGGAAAATTATGCAACGTACAAAATTGGTAAATCTTTGGTGAAATGGAGCTCAGCTGAGAAACAGTCAACATAACTCATGAAAATGATTTTTTTTAAAATGATTTTAATGCATGAACCTTACAGGCCATCAACTATAAAGACACCTAACAAAGAAAGCCTGTTTGTTGTTGTTGTTTTTAAACCAAGAAATAGTACTTTGGAATTTACTTAAGAAACTGCAAAAGTACCTATAAAATCCCTCATGAGAATGATTCTATTTAATAGATTATTAGTTCAAGTAATTCTTATTCAAAATATGATTGTCCACCAAAGATTACCAATAGTGGTTTCCATAGGTCCACTAACAATGTTTTTCAAAATGTTATATTTTGAATGAATGTTAATCTGACATTTATATAATGTCTTTTATTTGCAAATAGGACCTTATGCTTAAAAAAACTGAGAAAGGAAACCTAAGAATTATTCCAACCAAAACACAGACATAAAATAAGATTGTTAAATGCAATCTACAAAAAATATTGCCATTAAATTAGATCTTTTCATGTGTTTGTCCAGCAATGTATTTGGTGGCATTATGTAGTAAATACATTTTTCACTGTATAGTAAAAAGCAAGAATACTTTGCATAATACAAGTCTTTACAACATAGAAAGACTAAAGCTTAGCTCTTATTTTAATTCTCCAATTCTAGCCTAAGAAATGAGACTTTTAGTAATCCGATTTGATATTTTTCAATTTCCTTTGTCCATAGGTCTAAATTTTATTAAATTACTTGTGCTAGGAATTCCCTTTTACGTTTAATCATAGATTGGCATAGGAAGCAGTGCATCTTGTAAATATTTAAGAACATGAAATGAGAATGAACTTCTTACTTAATAGTGTTTCCACCAAGTAATAAAAGTATGATATATTGATAAATATAATGTACTAAGAAGATTACAGATATATTTCATTTTACTCAATAGATGCCTAAAAAGTTGTGTATAAATCACATCTTTTTCAAATTGAACCATAATAAAAATAAAATGGAAGAATGTGCAGAGAACTCTGCTGTGCCCCTAACCTCCCTTTTTCTTTCTTGAAGAGAAACAATATCTGATCAGGCAGGTGTTCCCTGGAGGACTTTCTGGTTCCTCTAGGTGAGAGAAGCACCAAAGCACACAGATAAAAAGCAGGGAACTTCAACCCAGTGCCTAAATGGAGAACGTAACCTGATAGCTAGAGGATCACTGATCAAAAAAAACAGAAACTACTGTGCCCCCTGCCCCTCACAGGATTTCAGCCACTCAATAAATCCTAGTAGCAGAACTAGAGAAAAGTGAGGAGTTCAAGAAGACTGACTGACAGACCTAAATGGACATCACCTGGACAGGAAAAGCAAATGAAACACACAGAGCTGACAGAATCTAATGAAAAATAATTAGAATAGACGACAGGCACTATTAGAACACCACTGCAATAACAAACAAAGAGGTCTCAGAAGGAATTTCAAGCTCAATACACACACACGCACTTTCTCTGTCCCTCTTTTATTTCTAATTCTTAATAGTATTTATGAGCTTAATTTTACAAAGTATTGGAAAATTTAAAAAAAAAGAAAAAAGACTAAGCTACTAAAAAGGCCTACAAATCAATCTAACCATGGCTTATTCACACCGAGTAAAAAGAAAATGTTAGAACAATATAATGTCTACAGACGAAGAAGAGGTCAGGACTCTAGGTTACAAGTAGAGCTTCAAGTCAAATATCATTGTTATCAGGGTGAAAAAAAGATGCTTTTGGAAATACAAGGATTTGAAATATATCACTCATATGCCAAATGTAAGAAAAATATTCCAGGAATAATTATAAACAAACCAGTAAATCCCAACCTATATGGGAAAATGAGAAGATAGTGAAGAGTGGTAAATTATTAAACCTTGAGTTGTTTATGGATATGTAGAATAAATGACCAGGTATAGCTTAAATATTACATAGAGATTTATGAAGAAATATACTCTAGGTTAAAAATGTAATAATTGCATAGAAGTAAAAGTAAAAGCCATCTAAGACACAGGAGCTTAAGTGGCTTTGAGATGATTGATTGATAGAAGTCATAGCAAAGGTGTCTTAAAAGTCTCACTTTTAAGAGGAGGAGACAGGGAGCAGGGGAATAGAAGCATCTGGCATGTCCTATCTTATTAAGAGGGATAGAAAGAGAAGAAGTGGGGGTTAGAGAATTGTATATGATAATAGAGAAATGTATGTTCATTTGTAAATACTATGAAAAAGAAGTTACCTCTAATATAATGAAAGAATTCTTGGGAAATTTCAAATTAAAAAAGGATAACTCTATACCTGAAAAACAAGGAAGTCATGGAAAATTGAAAGAAAAAAACTACAATAAACAGTAAACAAAAATATGATGAAAATGTCTAGTATTGTTATGCTAAATGCAAAGTTATTCTATTGCCAGAAAGAAGCCCTATTACAAGAAAGAAAGAACACTAAAATAAAGCATGAAAACTCTAAGTTACGTTCTTCAGTTCAATTCAAGAAGAAAACAAATCAAGATTGGAAATATTATCAGTCACAGTGGGATTTAATATTAAAACCATTAAGCAAAATAACACTCTAAAGTTAACCTCCGGATCAATGCAAATGGGTCACCGTGAAAGTTATAGCCAAGGGAAATTTTTTAACCTTAAATGTTTTCATTATTTAGAGTGCTAAGAAAGGTAGTATATAGTGTTAAAACTCACAATTTAGGAAAGAGATTGAGTCAAAACTCTTTATGTGTCAAATAACAATAACTATAAAAAAACTATTCAAAGTCTAAATATACATTGACAAATTAAAATTATACTGGGAAATCTCAATAGATATTTTTCAAAATTATATGATCAAGCGTTAAGTAAGATAATGAAGATTTAAGGACTATAACCAGTGAATTATTTTAACAGATTAATTCTTCAAATTGAGAATATATTTACATGTCCATAAAACAAAAGCTAATTATGCATCCGTATACAATCTGATATTATTTAAATACATATGAATAAACGATGTCCTACATATTTAATCGAAATGGAACTTAAATTTTCACATCTAAAGTAGCCGTTAGGTAAAAACCAATGCACCGGTGAAATCTTTACCTTAAAAGAAGCATTTGCTTTTGAATATTTTTATTATAAAAAGAAAAACTACAAAGAAGAATTTATGAATTATATTAAGAATTGGAAAATGCATACTAAAATAAAAAAGAGGTAAATACTAATAAAAATCTTCATAGACAAAATAGAAGACAGAAAAGGATTATATAAATTAATTCAGAAAACATTGAAAACAAAAACACCAAACGCATGTGTATGGGAGAGAGAAACTTTTGGGAATTTAAAGAAAAAGAATGAGGGCCAGCAATGTTATTTAACTTGATTTATCCATTCCACAATGTATACATATATCAAAACATGTGTACATCATATTTTTTTCAATAAAAAAATAAGGTGGCTCACACCCATAATACTAACACTCTGGGAGGCCGAGGTGGGAAAATTTCTTGAAGGCGGGAGTTTGAGACCAGCCAGGGCTATAAAGCGAGACCCTGGATCTCAAAAAAAAAAAAAATTAGCAGAACATGGAACATGGGTGTGCATACCTTTAGTCCGGACTACTCAGGAAGCTGAGGTGGGAGGATCCCTTGAGCCCAGGAGTTCAAGGCTGCAGTGAACTATCATTGATTACACCACTATGCTCCAGCCTCAGTGACAAAGAGAGATCCCATCTCTAAAAATAAAAGAAAAAAATAGAAAAGAAAAAGTAGACATGAGTTTAGGAAAGAGTACCTCCAAAGAAAGACAGGAGATGATTATTGGTCCAACTGTGGTAGAGCATGGGAGGAAAGCAGAGCTGCCTGGTAAACAGGTAAACATCGTTAAATTTTTGAATATGTTGTTAAAGGCCAGGAATGCCTAAGACTCTAAACCCATGGGAAGTTTACATCCACACACATGTTCTTCTTCAGAGATCTTCAATCAGAACTCATAAGAAAAATTAGGAACAGGGCAAGAGATCGGAACAGCCAGAAATTGGGAAAATTTAAATGAGAAATAGATAGGTCTGAAGTCATGGTGGGAGAATTTTCTCATTTCTCTCAGTAACAAAAAGAAAAAAATAAGAATACAGACCTATAAATAACATGATTTAAAAATTTGACTTAAGTAGACCTAATAGTCACTGTCTCCTAAACATGGATCTGTATATCTAATGACCCTATAATTTGTCTCTGCAGACATGAGAAATGGATGCACATGTGTGTAACAGGGTATACACAAGAATTTTATACAGCATTATAATATTGCAAAGTGAGAACTCATTCCCAATGTTGATCATCAGTGAAATAGACAAATTGTGGTACATCCACACTATAAAACCCTGAAAGTCAATGAAAACGTGTTACACACAGTAACGTATGAATATTTGGAACGAACATTCGAAATTCGAAATATTCCAGATACAAACGAATACCTAGTCTATGATTCCACTAAAATTTATGAAATAAAACTGTAGTATTTAAAAATGCATGTTCTCTTAAGTAAAACTGCAAGCCAAACCCACGGAACTCAGGATACTGTTTAAGTTTGGGAGGTAGGGTGTAGTGATGAGGAAGCAGCATGAGATCTTTGGGTTTTGACAGTGTTCTAGATCCCAGCCTCGGTAGACATCATTACACAGGTCTTTGCGTGCGCTAACCCACTGAACAATATATTTTGTTTTATTCAATCATCTGTATGTGTTCAAGCAATTAAGAATGGTTGTAACACTCGAAAACGTTAAAAATGTTTCAACAAATAATAAATATGCTAAATATGGCAAAGTATTAAAAATTATTAAAGCTCCGTGATATATATAGGGGTTTGTTATATTATTCTCACCACATTTTTGTTTGAAAATGTCAACTAAAAAGTTTAAAGTGAATTAGAGTATAAAACAGGTAAAAATATTTTCTCTCTGCCTTTTTTTATAGATTTTAATAATATTTATCAGACTTAAGGGCTGTCTTCTGTCTCTTCTAGTAGTGGATCTAAGCAGCCAAATTGGTAAAGGAGTTTTAAAGGGAAATAATAATATCTAACTATAGATTTGCCAAATAAAAATGTCCAAAAGAACATGGAATAACTAAATGAGTCCCCATCCCAGTCAGTTTTCTAGAACCTTGAAATAGAGATTACAATTAGTTTTCAAATCTTGAAGGACTTCTTCTAGTAACGGAACCATTAAACATTTAAACAATACTTATCTTCCTAGTTTTGGGATTTAAAATTAACACCTAGTTTATATTAGTCCAGAGACTGCCATTTAATAAGCTGCTTTGGGTTCTAAGACATGTGCCTTGGAAATGACAAAAGTACAATCACTAATTCCCATTGCCAATAGGTAAGGAAATCTAGAAAAAATTTTAGGAAATGGCTTTTATGTAAACTCATAAATTCTTTCATTGTTTTCATTTTTAACAAACATACTTTCAATATAAAATTCAAATATTTCTAAAAACTGGTATGGTATTTCAGCTATTAAATCTTAGAACTTTTGAACTTCATCCTAAATGGAATTCAGAAATCTGTCTTATGGTAACTCAAAAATGAGTAGTGTTAGTCTTGCCACAGTAGATACTTCTCTGTAAAACATAAGCTTGATGTAAGATGAAATACTTTTTTGTGTGTTCTTTAGGTCTCGTAACTAAACCACCTACAATCCTCTTTCTAAACTCTTCAATAACCTATCCCCAGATTACCATCCTCCATGCCATCCTCTCTAAAACACCCTATTTTTCCTTGGAAAACATTTTTCCTTGGAAAAAATAATCCTGCTAGTAAGCCTCCGTTGTTTTTAATGTAGTTGTATATCTTGAATATCTTCTTAAATGGCCCAGCAGTCTCTACCTGTGTGAGTATGCATATCCAAAAGTCTTTAGAATGTCTTAAGGGTGTCAATGATCCCTCTAATAGTAAATGCAAAATTGTATATGCATTTGATAGTTTTATTACTTTTCAAAACACATCTGTGACCCCAGGAAGTTTAAAATATGTATATAAAAGGAGCATAGCTAAATTGTCTGAATTAATGTACAATGACTTTTACACATATCATTTAAAGATTCAAGACATTCTTCCCATAACCTACAATGCAAAAAATAAAAATAAAATGGAAAAAAATCATAATATTTCAATCTCTTCACATATAATACAGAAGAAGAAACACTACAATAGAGAAGCAAGATAAATGACTAATAAGTAAAATTGGATGACCCACTACCAGTCATAGCAAAAAGGCGGAAAATTTCAAAGGTTCTGTGAACTCAACATGACTAAAAACTATTCACATAAATGCAGAACTAAATTGCGTGGATTAATCTGAAATAAGTTTTCTACCAAATATGTCACATGGAAGTTGATGATGTTCTCTGTGCAACTTCCAATGAGTATGACTAAAATATAAAAATATCTGAAAATATTCTCTTCTTACAGACAAGAGAATATTAAAACAAGTTGAAAAGCAAAAATTTTAAATAAAATTTTATAAAGCATCACCAAATAACAATCCCACCAAAAGATTTGAAAATTGTCTTTTAGATGATATGTTTTGTTTTAACCACGTAAACAGTTTAATCATATAAATGCACAGTCTTTAGGTGTCATATATGGTTCTCAATATCAAGAAAATTTCTTGAAATATATGCTTTTTATATGACAGCCTTTAATAAACAAGTTGTAGGCCAGGTACAGTGGCTCACGCCTGTAATCCCAGCACTTTGGGAGGCTGAGGCAGGTGGATCACGAGGTCAGGAGTTCAAGACCAGCCAGGCCAACATGGTGAAACCCCCGTCTCTACTAACAATACAAAAATTAGCTGGGCATGGTGGCACATGCCTGTAATCCCAGCTACTCCGGAGGCTGAGGCAGGAGAATTCCTTGAACTGGGACCCAGGAGGCAGAAGCAGCAGTGAGCGAGATCACGCCACTGCAATCCAGCCTGGGCTATAGATCGAGACTCAGTCTCAAAAAAAAAAAAAAAAAAAAAAAAAAAAAAGTTGCTTTTCAAGGTTGAATATTCACCTTATACTACTGCAGTGTTACTAAGTATATAACACAAAAAGAATTGAACACCGTGCCCTGTTAGGAAGATGCATTATGAGTAAGATGGCAGGAATTTTTTAAAAGTACTTGAATAGTCAATGAGAGAACAGACAGAATCTGCAGGAATTGAACATCAATTATATGGTTGTGAATATACAGAAAAATTTTAATTTTCTTGCTGCCAACTTTCATCAGTCTTCCAGGCAAAGAGAATATATGTTTGTTTTGATTCACAGCTTAAATAAAGCCTGCTATCATTTCTTACTGCAGCTCATTTCCCAATATGAACATTTTTATATTGATATTTTTCATCTCTGCTTCTTTAAAAAATACCCTTAGCAATGACCACATTAGCTAAGTACATCTGTATAATAAAAAAAGAAGTTTGCCAAACTTATAGCGTGGAATTCAGGTAAATCATGAAAGAAAAAAATCTAACATTTGATTCCCTTGTATTCTTGGAACAGCAAATGGATCACCACGTTCCAGTGACTGTTGCAATAGTAGTTTATAATAAATCATTTGTTGAAGACTTTTTTATAAATTATGTACAGTCACCTACCTGAGGAATTGGTGTTGAAAAGTAAAAACTATGGCTGTCTTCCAGCAATAAGAAAAGTTGGAACTTCCATTATTATTCCCATAATATAAACTTTAAGAAAATTTTACAATTCTTTTCTTCTACCAGTACTTCAAAATGTACAAACCCAAATAAATAAGGGGGAAACGGCATTAGGGACACTTTTACACCGTAACACTGAATATATTTTCATAAGCTATTATTTTGCTGACATGAAAGGGACATGCTGATTTAAGCATATATATATATATATATATATATGCGCATTATATATATGTACATATGTGTGTCTGTGTGTGTGTGTGTATATATATATATCTATCTATCTCACCATATATATCGTCACCATATATGTGGACCTGCTTCCTACTCTCGGGGAGCTTATTCTATAGTAGAGGGCACAAGCATGAATCAATTGCATAAGAAAATTGTTCCAGAAAACTGGAACACTGACCAATAGTCAACTGGAACATTGACCATTGCTACCAAAGATAGCTACAGCTTCCTCAACAGGTTGTTGAAGCTTCCTCAACAGGTTGTTGACACAAAGCGATTGGCATGATCTGCTGACTGTTCTGACTCTACCCTGTCAATTAATAAGAAAACTGGGATCATAGCCAGACCTTCATATCCAACAATGGTGCTCTCAGTCATAGGTGTTGATATATATATCACACTATATATATCACACTATATATAGTGTGTGATATATATATATATCACTATCTGTACCACACTATATATATACACACATATACATATATACATATACACACACACACGTATATATAAAATATCACCATCAGGAGAAAAATTTACTTGATGTTTATCCATGGCTGCAAGGATAGCCAATGTTCCAGTTTTACATTTTCTCTTACAATTTTGATTCATGCTTGTGCCCTCTACTATGGAATAATATATAATATATAGCTATAGAATAAGCTCCCGGAGAGCAGGAAGCAGGGTCCACATTTTGTCCCTCACTATCGTGTCTCCAGGGACCAGCATGAGAGGGAGGAATGGCAGCAGAGACACAAGAAAGATGAAGAAATCAGAAAAGCAAGCCTGAAAAAGAGGGAAAAAAGTCAAATTTAATGGTAATAGTTTATAAATTTTAACAGCAAAAATTTTTACAAAGATTTATATGAGTTTTATGAGGCCTTCACTAAAGAGAAACAGCTTAATGCTTTATATTACTTAGTTCTCTAGTACAATTTTAAATAAATTTAAACTTATAATTTTAACTTAAAACTTAATTTTCTTCTTCAGAAAATGCTTTAAATGACATAAATATATTTTTATCAAATACCCTGCCTTCAGAACTTTCTCTCAATCATTTAAGATTATTGTTCAAATTTTCTACCATTAATCTTTTGAAGTTGAACAGATTGCTTCTTTTTTGGTCCAGCCTTCTGATTCCAAACTCAAAATGTTTCTCTGTAGTTACATCCTGAATAAACCCAATATTGTTTAATTCAAAGAGGCAGGAAAAGGAAACTTCTAACAAGAACTGGGAGGTGATTAACTGGAGTCGCGGCCACCTAGCATGGCCTGGGACACACCTCTCCTCTGCTTCCTGCGGCTTTTCATTAATATTGTACCAAGTTCAGCAAGAATCAGACTTGCTGGTAACAGGTTAACAGGCTCCCACAGAGAAAAAGCATCTATTCAGCTGTCAGGTGCATAACAGCAGGTTGCAAGTTAAGTTATTGCGATCTTTCCTAACACCCTCTTTCTTCCCACCAAGCCACACACGCAGCTGATGATACTGAAAGAGAATATTTTCTTTATAGTGAAAAACCATTTACCTGAGTTCTCTCAGAAAGAGTCCAATTACCCTATGAGCATCCAAAATATTCTACACAGGCTCCATCCTGCACAGAAGAGACTTTCTGAACTAAGCTTCCTGTGGCAGTATAAATACCAAGCACAAAGACATATGAAGACATGTATTTTAATGCGCCAAATTCTCGTTATGATGGGAGTTTCCTGTGTGTGCAGACTGTAATATATGATCACCAGAGGGTTGAGAAAAGTGGAAAAGCAAAATCAAACACAGTTGTTTGAAGCTTCCTTGAGAAAGCATTATTTGGGAAGTCGTAAGAACCTCTGACAACTTATATAAAGGCATATTTCAACCTTCTCATATACTCTCATCTCATTTACATAATAGCCATTTTATTACTGTTATCCAGTTTTGAGAGGTGAAACCTCTAATTTCATGATTTCGTAGATAATTATGGAAGAACTGTGAGCCAAATTATGATCTTTTGTGTTAAGGCCAGTGTAAGTTTTACACGGTCCTTTCTTGCTTCCATTCCACAACCTCTCACCCCTTTCTTTTTCTAGCACAAGATAGTTACAAATTTTGAGGGTTCTTAAGCTGATTCTTTCATTTTTACTCTGGGACAAAACAACATGTGTCAGAAAGCAGGAACTTATCAGAAAATTAGGCATTGTGGCCAGCCAAATTAAATTTTGGTCCCTGATTACATCCAGGCTATTAATATCTTTTCTGAGTGTTCTTGTCCCTATTAACTTTTTGTCTAAATCGGGGACTATAGTTCTTAACTATGAGTAAATTCTTTGTATCTGAAGCAAGAAACAACTTTAGCACTGTGCTGAGTAAACAATCTGGTTGATATACCATCATAAATACATTTAAATTAAATTACCTAAACTGCCTTAATGTTTCCGTTTTTAGTCCCCAGACTACCTTTGTGAAAAACACTTCAAGTGCAACAATGCTCATAATATGCTTGTTATTACCAATGTTAAAAATCCTTATCCAGTAATGAAAGTTTACATTGCTTCTGTTTGCTAAAAAAATAATAACACAAATTGAGTATTTTTTGTTTATGTCAGTGTAAATGTGCATTGTTATTACTGGTTTCAATGATGAAAAGAACAATTTCAGTAACTTTTTATTTAAGGAATGGTGAGCCCTTACAACGCCGATAATAGGAATTAATTTTGTGTTTGTTACTATTACTAAAACTGTCCTTTTTAAAAATTTTCCAATTAAAAGGAGATTTTGTTTGAAATGTTGTTTTATATAACTTCACAACAACCAGAACTGCATTATTTAGCATTTTAAAATTGAATCAGACACTGAGCTTCTCTTGTTAATGAAGATCCTAAAGCTTCACAAGATTTGTGCACCAACTAAATCATTAAAAGAAAAAAAAAAAAGCTAAAATTGATTAGTGCCATGACATTAGCAGGGGCAGCAGAGGAAGGACTTCCAAAAATCTATTCCTCCATGAAAGCAATCAGAACACTGAAAAAATTGTCAAAATCAATTTTATCGCAACTCTGAAGGTTAACCAAGGCTTTCAATAAACTGAGAAGTGTTTATTCAAGAAAAATGGCTAAACAATAAACATCTTCCTATCCCCAGCTACATGGTAGCCTTGAAAATCAACAGCCCTGCAATTACTGTAGTCATAAAACCAGCAGCCTAGTAGCTACCAGAGGGGGAACAAACACACATTGGGAACTATCCAGACACCCCATTTGCAGTACATTATGATCATCTGAACTGTCTGACAGCTCCTCAAATCATCCACAAACAGGGCTTGTCTTTCTTTGACCTAACTCAAAGCTTTTCTCACAGCAACCAGATTTTTCCTTGGGGCAATTGCCAAAAACAGTTAACAGCAAATGTCTGAGAAACAAACAAACAGTAAAAGAACGAAGAATAGACAGAGCTTCAGATACCTGTGGAAAACGATCAAGTAGACCAACATACAGTTAATTGGAGTCCCAGAAATAAGGAAAACAAAAAAGAGGCACAATGAATACTTGGATAAATGATGTACAAAAACTCTTTTTTTGAAGAAAAACATTCATTAACCAACACATTCAAAAAATTTGACTCCAAGTAGGATAAACTCAAATATATATATATGTGTGTGTGTGTAATTTGTTTATACGCATGTAATTGAAGAGATAGCTACATAAAGAAAAAATTATTGAACTGTATTGATGTACAAATAATATATAAAGATGCAATTTTACAATGAAAACATGGAGGAGGAAATAAACGTCTATAGCAGTGAAGATCCATAGATTTTTAAATTGTTGTTAATCTGAACTAGATGATTATATATTAAGCTGTTAATTGTAATCCATAGGGCAACCAGTAAGAAAATAACTCAAAAATATATAAGAGAATTGACAAGAAAATTAAAATTGCACACAAGAAAATATCTGCTTAACACACAGTACAAAAAGATGGTAATTGAGAAATAGAAGAATAAACACACAAAGAAAGGAGACATACACAGTACAAATAACAAAATAGAAAAGGTAAGTCCTCCCCTATCAGTAAACATACTAAATGCAAAGTTATCTAACACTTCAATTAAAAGCACAGATTAGCAGAATGTATTTTTAAAAAGATTAAACTCTGTGGTGCCTACAGCAGACACACTTTAGACTTGAGACCAAAAAAAAAAGGTTGAAAACAATAAAGGTATAACATACAAACTAATATTTGACTAAATAGACTTTGAAGCCAAAATTGTTACTAGAGACAAAATACTTTCTTTTTTTTTTTTTGAGATGGAGTTTCGCTCTTGTTGCCCAGGCTGGAGTACAGTGGGATGATCTCGGCTCACCACAACCTCCGCCTCCCAGGGTTCAAGCGATTCTTCTGACTCAGCCTCCCAAGTAGCTGGGATTACAGGCATGCACCACCACGCCCAACTAATTTGGTATTTTTAGTAGAGACAGGGTTTCTCTATGTTGGTCAGGCTGGTCTCGAATTCCCAACCTCAGGTGATCCTCCTGCCTTGGCCTCTCAAAGTGCTGGGATTACAGGCGTAAGCCACCTCATCCAGCCTGCAAAATACATTTTATATTGATTAAGGAAAGAAAAGAGGAAGGAAGGAAAGATTCAGTAAGAATATTTGGAGGCTTCAATTACCCAGTTTCAGTAAAGAATAAAACAACTAGATAGAATATCAGCAAGGATATAGGAAGCCTGAACAATGCTATAAACCAGCTTCCCCTAACACACAGCTATGGAGCACTCTGCCAACAGAAGAATACACATTATTCTCAAGTGGACATGAAACATTCTCCAGGATAGACCATAGGCTAAGCCATAAAACAAATCTGAATAAACTTACAAGGATTGAAATCATACAATATATATTTTCCAACATAATGGAATGAAGTTAAAATTAATAATGGAAAGACGTTGGGAAATTTAGAAATACGTGGAAATTATAGAAAACATTTCTAATCGGTCAAGAAATAATTCACAAGAAAAAATAGAAATATTTACAAATGAAAGAAAATGAAAACAACATACCAAAACGTATGGAATACAGCTAAAGCAAGACTCAGAACAAATTTATAGCTGTAAATGCCTATATTAAAAAATAGAAAAGATTTCAAATCAATAAGCTAGTTTTCTTTTATTATTATTATTATTATGCTAAATGACGAGTCAATAAGCTAGTTTTCTAACTTATGAAATTACAAAATAACAACAACCTAAACAAAAGGCAAGAAGAAGGAAATAATAAAGATTAGCGTGAACATAACTGAAATAAACAGAGAAAAATAAATGAAATGTTATTCCTTTAAATATTTAGCTAGACTGAGCTTAAAAAAAAAAGGAGATGGCTCAAGTTACTAAAATCAGGAATCAAAGAGAGAAAAAGGATTATCAGAGAATAATATGAACAATTGTGTGCCAATAAATTAGATTGCCTAGAAGAAGTGGCTGGAACTGACTCAAGAAGAAATAAATTCTAATTAGATTCATACCAGAAAATGTATTGTACTAGTTATCAATAACCTTTCCATAAAAGAAGGCCTAGAATTAAATGGCTTCTCTGGTGAAATCTAGCAAACAGTTACACAAAAATTAACACCAATCCTTCACAAACTATTTCGAAAATATAATAGAGGGAAACATTTTCTCAACTCATTTTAAGAGTTCAATACTATCCTTATAACAAAATAAAAACTGCAGACCAATATCTTTTATGTATATAAACTCAAAAGCCTTCAACAAAATAATGGCAAACAAAATTTAAAACCACTCAAAGACATTATAAGGAAAAAGACAAATGAGCAAGAACTACACAACAATATCTCTTATGAATATAGACTCAAAAGCCTTCAACAAAACACTAGGAAGTCAAATTCAGTAGCATTTTAAAACATTGTACACCACAACTAACTGAGAGTTATCCCAGGGCTTCAAGGTTCATTCAGCCTATGAAAATCATTCAATATAATACACAATATTTATAGAATAAGGAAGAAAACCTAGTTGTCACTTAGATGCAAAGTTCAATACACTTTCATGATTAAAAAAAAAAACCTTCTAACAAAATTCAATACCATTTCATGTTTTTTAAAAAAAAACACTTAAAGTAGAAATAAAAGAGAAATTTCTCACCTAATAAAGGACATCTATTTTAAAAACAAAACAAAACTGCAGGTGACATTACAAATAATACAAAAAAAATGGTAAAATACTGATAGTCTCCCCTTAAGAATATAAACAAGGTGAGCATGTACACCCTTGTCACTGCTATTCATCGTAACGTGGGTGGTTCTAGCCAGAGCATTTAGTCACATAGGAAGAAAGAGAAAATATCTCTTTTAATAGATGATATAATCTTGAATATGAAATCCAAAGGAATCCACCAAAAAAGAGAGAAAAAAAATCTTAGAACTAATATATCAGTTTATCAAGATTACAGAATACAAGAATAATAAAAATTTATTTTTGTTTATTCATACTAGTGTATAGTGTTTCTATATACTAGCAATGGATGATCAAAAAATTATTTTTTGAGTAAACAAATTTATTCATGACATCAAAAAGAATAAAATACTTAGTAATATATTTATCAAAAGAAGTACACGTCTTATATATTTATACTATAAAACTCTTTTCAAAAACAAAGAACTAAATAAATGGAGAGACATCCCATGTTAATGGACTGGAAGGTATAATACTGTAAAGGTGGCAATACAACTTCAATCAACAGATTCAATGTAATCTCTAACAAGATCTTGACTGGCTATTTTATTTTCTTGTAGACAATAAAGCAGATCCTAAAATTTACATGAAAATGGAATAAAAAATAGTGAGAAACTAAAAGAAAGAACTAAATTGAAAGACTCAAACTTTCCAATTCATAACTTAGCATACAGCTAGAGTAATTAAGACAGCATAGTACTGGCGTAAAGAGAGACAAATATATCAAAGGAGTAGAATTAAGAAGATACAAATTCTTACATTACTATCGGTTGAATTTTGACAAGGTTGCCAAGATAATTAAATGAGGAAAGATAACCTATTGTCGCAACGATTGGATAACCACATGCAAAAGAGGAAAATTGGACCTCTATATAGCACATGACTTACAGACTAACTCAAAATAGATCAAAGATCTCACTGTAAGAGCTAAAACGTAAGACTTTCAGAAAATACACACATAGATCTCTGTGACATTAGATTTGGCAATGATTTCTTAACTGTGACATCAAAACCGGAAGAAAAAAATGGATAAATTGGACTACATTTAAATTAAATATTTCTGCTTCAAAGGGCTCGTCAAGAAAGTGAAATAACTCACAGAAAGGGAACTGAGTGAAAACCCAATTAACAGAACCCTATTTAAAAATGGGCAAAAAAATCATGAATAGACTTTTCTTTAATAAGATGCTCAAATGGCCAGTAACTTGTGACGAAAAGGTATTCAACATCATTAGGAATTAGAGATATTCAAATCAAAATTACAACCATTCTGCACCCACTGGGATGACTATAATCCAAAGGAAGGACAATAACAAGTTTTAATGAGTATGTGGAAAAACTGGAACCCTTATGTAGTGCTGGTGGCAATGTAATATGTTTCAGCCACTTTGATACACAATTTGGCATTTCCTCAAAATTGTTTTGTTCTAACCAGGTAGGTTGTTTGAACTTTGCATACTGCAGGCATGTTACCTGGGACTTGTACTTCAAAATCTATTCCAGCCTCATAGAATTCTGCGCTGCCCAACATTTTTACAGTGATTTATGCCAAAATGCTGGAAACACGAGAGAACAAAAGGACCATATGAGCAAAAGTACACACTTGAAAATTCTCATACTGAAAACAGAGAGGTAGAAAACACTTGTCTATTTTTTCCTAAGTAGCTAGTTTTGTTTTCGTTTTTTGTTTTCTTTTGTATTTTTTTTAATGCCATAAGGTCTTTTCGTTTTTCATGGCCACATTCTTGTTAATATAGTCAAACAAATTACTGTTCTCAAAAACATGAAGCAAAATGAATGTATCAACCTCCTCTGAGGATTTTGCAATAGTTACACCCAGGTAAATATGTGACTATCTTACTAGTGACCAAAGTTGAATCCTATCTTTACTACTTATCAACTTTCTTTCTATCTTACGTAGATTATTCTCATGAGTAAAATAAGAATAAAATCTGTATCTGCTAAGTAAGTAGTGTCCAGTTTTTAAAAGGGATAAATGCTCAATCCATCTTAGTCAATTTATAATTTTATTATTAAGCCAAAGATAAGTAACATTATTAGGTATTAGAAGACTCATTTTAAAAAAGGATACATGAATTCATAATGTTTAAAGTTTGCAACATATTACCTTCTTAAACCTTAAAGCTCAGTGTGTCTATTTATACTTATCATTTGAAAGAGTTGCCCGGTAAAATTATTGTAGATAGGCTGGGTGTAGTGGCTCACGTCTTTAATCCAAGCACTTTGGGAGGCGAAGGCGGGCAGATCATGAGGTCAGGAGTTCAAGACCAGTCTGGCCAACGTGGTGAAACCCCATCTCTACTAAAAATACAAACTTAGCGCTGCATGGTGGCGCGTGCCTGTAATCCCAGCTACTTAGGAGGCTGAGGCAGGAGAATCCCTGGAACCCGGGAGGCGAAGGTTGCAGTGAGCTGAGATCGTACCACCGCACTCCAGCCTGGGTGACAGAGTGAGACTCTGTCTCAAAAAAATAAATAAATCAATAAAAATAGTGTAGATAGTCAATTATTTCTAACACGTGCTATGAAAACATCCTTTGTCCTTGATTTCAAACAGCTCATTCTTATTATTTTTGTTACTTTCATTCTATTTCTATTTTTCCTTGTACATCTGGTTTTACTTTCAGGTCAGTGTGTCTGAGCAATAATTTTCTTTTCCCCAAATCAATATCACCCCCAGACTATCCTTTTCTGTCTCCCTCCTCACCCGTTCTCTCTTCCTCTTGTCACACAAAAATCAATCTATCACTCCTTCAGAGGATACATCTGTCTGGTTGCCATATATACTCAAAGGAATATTGTATTTGATCAATGTAGTGTTTTTAATTAGTTTATTCATTTTCACTGGTATAAGTTTCATAGGTTCGTCAACTTAATATTATTTCCTCAGTTTATTAGTTTTAATTTCTAGAGGAAGATATTTGCTATGACAGGAGTTGGTAGCAGTGTTTCAATATCTATGTAACAGTCTTGCCCAATCAGTAAGAGCTCTTTCAAGAATAGTTCCTGGCAGACCTGTTTCAGGAACAACAATGTGTTATTGTTTATGGTATGAACTACTTTACCATTTCAAAAATGGTAGAATTTCTTCACTGGTTTTTCTGTGGAAGTATCCAGCCAAGAGCTTGCTTTTCAATTGTATATGATTGTGTTCTAATGGACTTATCTGGTTCCATTTCCCATGTTTTATCATCTTTTAAATCTTTAGACAACTTGGCAAGTCTTGTATTACTATTCAGTTGATATTAGATATTATGCTCACGACCTGGGTGACAGGATCAATTATACCCCACACCTCAGCATCACACAACATACCCATATATCAAACCTACACGTGCACTGATTGAATCTAAAGTTTTAAATTTGAAATTAAAATAAAGTTCAGTTGAGTTTGTACTTATAAAGCATCATGCATTAGCATTTTATATGCTGGTCAAGCTCTTTCAAGCTCTAGCTCCTTTCAAAATTATATTCTAAAGTTTTTAGTAGAGGACCCAATATAAAGCCATGTATAGTCAACTGATCTACATGTTCCTTCCTTTTTTTTTCCTTTAAATTATATGCATAGTCAAGATAAACCCATTGTTACCACAATAATCTGAAACAGCATGGTCCAAACCCAAGATCTAAAAGTTCCAAAAAAAGCAAAATCTATGTATAAAGCCATCTGAAAAGGTAATGTCTTCAGGATCAAAGCGAAGAAACAAATTTGGTGAAAATCATATTTAAAAAATTCTCCAGCCTGGCCAATATGAAGAAACCCCATCTGTACTAAAAATACAAAAATTAGCCAGGCGGTAAGTGCCTGTAGTCCCAGTTTCTTGGGAGGCTCAGGCAGGAGAATCGCTTGAACCTGGGAGGCGGAGGTTGCAGTGAGCTGAGATCAGGCCACTGCAATCCAGCCTGGGCAACAGAGACAGAATCTGTCTCAAAAAAAAAAAAAAAAAAAAAAAAAAAAAAAAAAAAAAAAAAAAAAAAAAAAAAAAACTGTGTACTCTATATTAGACCTATCCAAAAAACGAATTTCAAAAGACAGTATTTTCTAGATATTCAGGACGTGGTGCTGAGCAGGGTGGGGAAGAAGATGCCAGCTGCCTCCATATGCCATATTTCAGGGCCTCATTCAAGAAGATTAGCTGCAGGTTGAACGTACTCTGATCCTGTTTTCGAGTATCAACATAATCACCTTCTTCCAGAAACCCTAGGCAATATTTTAAAAAATAATAACAAATTTCACTATAAGAAAGAAACTGAGATTTTCTGTTAAAAAGCAAACTTAATTCCATCATTTACTAAATGATCTGCAACTCTAGACCTCCATTTTTCAGATGGCAATTAATGCCTGGAGCGCATGTTCTCTGGGTTCCTTGTTCTTGCCCTGTAGCCCTAATCCTGTGCATTTTGAGGTTTCTAGTTTTGCTTTGAAAGCCTTTGTAATTTTCTCTTGGTTTGGATTCTAATTCTGTAATTCAGTTGTGAGCAATCACAGTTTGAATTAATCTTGACCTTCAGGCAATCAGCTACTCAGGTTTTGTCTGTAAAACATGATGGCTGATATTCACAGCTTATTGAAAGCTTGCAGCCAGCAATCTGCTCTCTGGATTAGGCCTGTGTCTTCTGCTCCTACCAGTTAGTTGAATGTTTGTGTAGACCCACTTGTGCTTTTCCCACCCAACTTTATAACAGGCAAAATTGTTTTTGGTATTATATAAGTTACCAAAATATCTCTTAATCAATACAATGTGTGTTCCTATAAAAACTAAATTGGATACCTCCTAATCCAATTTAGTTTTTACAGGAATAATGTTAAATGATGAGTTAATGGGTGCAGCACACCAACATGGCACATGTATACATATATAACAAATCTGCACGTTGTGCACATGTACCCTAAAACTTAAAGTATAATAATAAAAAAAAAACTAAATTGGATGTTTTTGGTAGTCTATGTATTCCAGGCCTGGTGGCTCGCACCTGTAATCCCAACACTTCGGGAGGCCAAGGTGAGACTAGTATTTCAAGACCAGCCTAGGAAACACAGCAAGACCCTATCTCTACAAAAAAATGAAAACAAAAAGAAAGCCCATGCAGATGTAAGACCATAATAAAATATTTTTTTATTTCTGAAAATATGAAAATATAAAGGTTGGTTACTTAACTGTTTACTTGAGCTTTTGCTTCTCTATAATGAAATGAAAACTTCAAGTCTGATGCAAATAAAGTATGGTGCACACAATGCCACAAAATATAAGTGCCACTATACACAGTAAGAAGACTGTTTGTGGTGATGGAACAGTTCTTCATCCTGATTGTGGTGATGTTACACAAATCTACATATGGGATAAAATTTCATAGAACTATGCACTAAAAATAAAAGTGCGTGTCTAAACTGGTTAAATTCAAATAAAACCTTTACCTCAGTTCACAGTATTACATCAATGTAAGTTTCCATTTTTTAACAATGTGCTATTGTTATGTAAGGTATTATTATTATTGGAGGAAGTTGCGTGAAATGTCTGTGAAAACCCCTGTATTATTTTTGCAGCTTCTTGTAAGCAGTAAATCATTCAAAAAAATAGGTTATAAAATTGTAAAAATTTAGAAGATACACAGTTTGCTTCAAAAGTATTTACTTGAATTTTTGCTTCACTATAAAGAACAAAAACTGAAACTATACATATACATTTAATTGATGAACTAAAAACTGTCACTATCCAGAGCAACCACAGTGGGAAAAGAAGCTTTTGGCCTTCATAAAAATGGTAAATAATTTAATTTTTTTCTTTTTATTGCATATATTTAATGCATAAAACATGATGTTTTTATATATGTTCACATAGTGAAATGATAACTACAGTCAAGCCAATTAATATACCCACATAGTTACCTTTTTTTGTGTGAAAGACACCTAAAATCTATTCTCTTAGAAAACTTCCAGCATATAGTATAATATTATTAACTATACTCCTTATGCTGTACTTAGATCTCTAGATTTATTCATCTGACATAAACTGAAACTTTGTACCCTTTGACTTACATCTGTCTATTCCCCCTATATTTTTAATTTTTTTAATAAAAATAAAATGCTTAATTTAAGTCTAAATCATGTCTTGAATTCTGCAGTTAGGTAAACTGTATTTTTTGAATAAGAAGAATCACACTGAATAAAATCAAAATAGGAAAATAGGATTGCAATAAAATCATCTTTTGAGTTTTGTTGCCTCACTTCTTTGATTTTTAACTAATCAAAAAAGCACTTCCACATTAATCCTCCAAAAGCATAATTTCAATTTTAATTATTGTTGATTTTTCATGGAAAAAATTAGACAAATTCATATTAGACACCTTCATATTAGAGTTCTAAATTTGACATTCAAGAGTTCTCAAAATTTGAATGCCTGGTTTTTATGACTTCAGTAACAGCAAAAGAAATTAGTGTTGGGAAATTCATTCTTCACTACAGTTGCCAGGTATTGTAAATTTTGATTATTACATTGATGAGGCTATATTTTCATATAATCAGAAAAATGAATATTAGAATAAATTTAAATAGGAACACAAACTAGTGTATACCACTTTTTAAATAGTAAAAAATGTCATCAGAATAACTTAGAAGTCCTGAAGTCTGGATTGCTTTTAAAACATTTTGTAGAAGTAGTAGACTTGAACCCCGTATTATAGGAAGTTCAAAACTTGGATGTGTGAATGGGAACATGGAATAGCCATTGAAGTTGAGAAACACAGCACTAACACAGATTGAAATGCATTTTGTATGTCTCAGAAAATCTGGAGAAATCAGGTTTTGTTTAGAAAAAGTCAAAAGAAATTTGAAAGATTGTGTTTATGTTTTAACTCTCATTTGATCTTACCTCCCCTATCTCCTGCTTTCTCTCTGTTTCTGTTTCGAATATGAAGTCTCTGCAAGAGCTGAATCTTCTGTTGGCACATGACTCTAGACCATAGCAGTGAGATTGCATTCCAGGATTTTATGAACTGAAAAAAGAGTCTTTTCTTGCTGAGTGACAGAAACTATGAACTGTATGGCTCTAGAGTGGTTGGTAATTACATTACCCCCATGGGGAGAAAGCTATCATCAGTGAGAAAGAGTTACGTTCACATTCAGAAAGAAGCAGAGATCTATATGAGACAGCCAAGACAAAAGATGGTTAAGGTCAAACTGTGTCCTTGTGCTTCTTGTAGCTTGAGATTTAAACTCATCTTTATATTTTTTAAGCCAATGTGTTTATCTAGCCAAAATTATTTTGCGTAATTGTCATTTGCATTGTATAATGTCATATGTTGAACTGTAAGGCAAATAGAGGTCATTTTTCATGTAATTGAAAGTTTGAAAAAAATATGTAAACTTTGGATTGTGAATACCGGAAGATTACATAATTAAGAAGGAATGATATGTAAAATAGCAGCATGTAGAATAAATGTTTAAGAAATCATAAGGCGAGATGGAAGAAGTAAATAATTTAGGGACTACTGTAATAAATTATTCCTACTGCAATAAAGATCTAAATTAGGGTACTGACAGGATACAAAGTAATGTTGACACTGGGAATTAAAACAGGATGCCTTTGAGTACTCTCTATACTTGTAACTCTCTCAGGTCAATCAGCTGCCAAATGTGGTAACACCCTCATATCCAGGATTCACAGGTCCAGGAATCATGGGGTGCAAATGGCTGTGGCATCACTGTTACTCCTAGTGACCTACTAGAAAAATTTTGCTTTCTGTTTCCATGACTTTATGCTCTGCTGGCGTAAGAGTCTTAGCTTCAAAGGGAGAAATGCTTCTACAAGAAGACACAACAATTACACTATTGAACTGAAAGTTAGGACTGTTACTCACCCACTTTGGGATCTTCATGTCTCTGAACCAATAGGAAAAGAAGAGAGTTACAATGTTTTGATCCTGCTTACCAAGGGGAAATTGGACTACTATTTCACATTGGCAAAAAGAAAGAATATATCTGGAATATGGGAGATATTTTTTAGTATTGCTGTGTCCTGTGATTAAAGCCAAGAGCAAACCAAAACAACCCAATTAAGACAGGACTACTAATGACTTGGAACCTTCAGGAATAACCCTTTACTTCATTAGATAAAGAACCATGATCAGCTGAGGTACTTGCTGAAAGCAAAGGGAATATAGAATGGATAATGGAAGAAAGTGGTTATAAATACCAACTACAACAATGTGACCAGTGCCAGAAGCAAGGACTGTAGTCATCATAAGGATATTTTTCTTATTTTGTTATGGACACGTTTGTGTGTGTTCATAGAAGATGTATTTTTATTTCTCTATTACCTCCTTATTATATAAGTTCTATTGATTATATCATAGTATTTAAGTGTTCTTAAGATTACATCATAACATTTAAGTTACAGGATACCAAGGAAGAGAGTGAACAACACCCATAAATTTTGGATTACCTTTTGGATAAAGAGTGCATTTTTAATTGTTTCATGTTAAATATAAGTATGCCCTACCCTTTATCCTTATTTAGAAATTAACTGTGGTTTAGGGAAACATGTATGGATGTCAAGTTGACAAAGGGTAGATTTGTGATGGTTAATTTTATGCATCAACTAGGCCAGGCCATGATACCCAGATATTTCTTCAAACATTAGGCTTGATATTGTTGTGAAAGTAGGTTTTAGATGAAATTAACATTTAAATCCTTAGATTTTGAGTAAAACATGCTACCCTCTATAGTGCAAGTGGACTTTATCCAATCATTTGGATGTCTTAAGAGAAAAAAGACTGATATCCTCAGTCTTTTGAATTATTATTTCAAAATAAATTGAAATACATAAATTGGAAGACAAAGAATTCAAAGTAATTGTTCCAAAGAAGCTCAGTGAGCTGCAACAGGACATAAAAAACTTAATGAAATCAGAAAAATAATACAAGAGCACAATGAGAAACTTAAACAACATTAATAAAACATTTTTTAAAAAGATCTCAACAGAAATTTTGGAACTGAAGAATGCAAATGACTGAATTAAAAAATAAAATAGAAAGCATAAATAGCAGATTTGGTCAAACAGAAGAATAAGAAAACTCATAGAAATATTGTTTGAAATTACCCAGAAGGGAAAAAGTAATTTTAAAAAAAGAAATTTTAGAAGCCTATCAGATTTATAAGATGTGAAGAAAGCTAACATTAGCATTATAGTAGAGAGAAATTAACAAGTTTTTAAAAACTTTAAAAATAGTGACTGAAAACATTCTAAATCTGGACAGGGATATGGACCTCTAAGAACATGAAGATCACATATCTCCAATGAGGTTCAACCCAAAGAAGACTGAATCATAACATATTATAATCAAATTGTCAAAAATCAAAGAAAAAGAGTGAATTTTGAAAGCAGCAAGGGGGAAGAAGTTAATCATGTATAAGGTAATTCTCATGTGGCTATCAGTGGGTTTCTCTGCACAAACCTCACAGGCCAGGTCAGAGTGAGATAATATATACAAAGTGTTGAAAGGGAGGGGAAAAAAAGCACCTCTCAACCAAGAATACTTTACCAAGCTAAGTGGTCATACAGCAATGAGGGAGAAATAAAAACTTTTACACACAAACAAAAGCAGAGGGAGTTCTTCACCATTAGATGTGACTTTCAGGAAATTCTAAAAGGAATTCTTTGAGATAAAATAAGTTAATGCTAATTAGTAACTTAAAGACATATGAAAGCATAAAACTCACTGGTAAAGGTAAATAATCAAATTCAGAATAATATTATAATGGTAGCATGTGAATGATTTATAACAACTGGTATAAAAGTTAAAATACAAAAGTATTAAAATAACTATAGTTACAATAATTTATTAATATACAATGCAAAATGTAAATTGTGTTATCAAAAACATAACATGGGGGTAGTAAAAGTATAGAGTTCATATATACGATCTGCGTTGTTATCAGCTCAAAATAGACTATTATAAGATATTTTATGTAAGCTTCATGGTAACCACAAAGCAAAAACCTATGGTAAATATATAAAACAAAAAGGAAAAAAGATTCAAAGCATACAAATATAGTCAATCATTAAATCACAAAGAAAGAGAGGAAGAAACAAAAAATCTATAAAACAGCTAGAAAATAATTAATGCAATAGTAAGTCTTTACTGATTACCTATCAATAATTGCTTTAGTTGCAAATGGACTAAATTCTTCAATAAAAAGACAGAGTGGCTAAATGGGGGGGGGGGGGGCAAAACAACAAAAAATAAAATCCAACCATATGCTACCTATAAGAGAGTCACCTCTGTTTTAAGGATACAAATAAACTGTGAGTGAAGGGATGAAAAAAG
Source organism: Symphalangus syndactylus (assembly GCF_028878055.3). NCBI lineage: Eukaryota > Metazoa > Chordata > Mammalia > Primates > Hylobatidae > Symphalangus > Symphalangus syndactylus. The sequence goes on along the minus strand of NC_072426.2, from coordinate 151,178,715 downwards.
GTACTCTATGAGAAAACCTAAAGAAAGCAGGAGTAGCTACACTTACGTCGGACAAAATACTTAAAAACTATCACAACAGACAAAGTAGGTCATTATATAATGATAAAGGGTCAATTTATCACAAGATATAACTATTATAAATATATATTCAGCCAACATCAAAGCATATATATGTATACATTAATATATCTAAAGGGAGAAAAATAGCAATATAATAATTACAGGTAATGTTAATACCTCACATTCAACAATGGATAGATCGTCCAAATGAAAGTCAGTAAGGAAACACTGGATTTTAAATACACTTTACACCAAACAGAAGTTTAACAGACATATGTAAAACATTCCATCCAATGGTATCAGAATACATTCTTTTCAACCACACACATAATAGTACTACAGGTTTTAAAAGAAACACAAAAGTAATTACAAATCTATGTTAAGGAGCATGCATTATATATAGATGCAATTTATGACATCAGTAACATACATTGGAGGGTGCAGAGTGTTAAAGAAGTAATGTTTTCTATGTAATTGAAGTTGAGTTGGTATCACTTTAAAATCGCTTGCTATAACTTTATGATTTAATATGTAACCCCCATGGTAACCCCACATATAAAATCTATAGAATGTACCCAATAGGATATCAGAAGGGAATAAAAGCTTGTCATTAAAAAAATGAGCAAAATGAAGGCAATAAGAAAGAAAATGAAGTTACAAAGAAGCTGTAAGACATAACAAAAACAAACAAAATGGCAATAGTAACTTTTTTCCTATCAGTAATTATGTAAATATAAATGGATTAAACTCTAAACTCGGAAGACATATATTGGCAGAATGGATAAAAAGGTAGGATCCAACTACGTGCTTATACAACAGGTTCACATTAGGTCTAAGAACAAATCTATGTTGAAAGTGAAAGGATGGTAAATATATTTCATGCAAATACCGAAAAGAGAACAGGGACACCTACACTTACTTCCAAAAAAAAAAATAGATTTCAAGTCAAAAATTGTTACACTAGCCAAAGAAGGACAGTTTATAATGATAAAAGTGTGAATTCATAAAAAGGTGTAATAATCACCAACATATATGAACTAAACATCAGAGCTCCCTAAATATCGAAAACAAATATTGACAGAATTCAAAGGAGAAATAAACATCTGTAATAATAGTAGTATACTTCAGTCTCCATATTCAATAATGGATGAAAAATATAACAGAATATCAGTAAGAAAACAGTGAATGTGAACACTATATCATTTGGACCTAACAGACATATACAGAACACTGCACCCAGCAACAGAAAAACACACATTTTCCTTAAGCACACATGGAACATTTTCCGGGGTACATCATATATTAGGCCACAAAAAAACTTTCAATAAATTTTAAAAGATAGAAATTATACAAAGTATCTTTTCTAATCAATGGAATGACACTAGAAATCAAAGCAGAACGAAAGTAGGAAAATCCACAAATATGTTACAATCAAAAAATGCCCCTCTGAATGGATCAAAGAGAAATTACAGGAAAAAGTAGAATGTATAAAAGTATCTTGAAATAAATGACAATTAAAACATATCAAAATTTATGGGATTTTAGTGAAAGCAGTGACAACAGGATTTTATAGTTGTAAAATGCTTGCATTTAAAAAGAAGAAAGGTTGAGATAGCATTGAATCTATAAATTACTTTTGGCAGTATGGCTATCTTCACGATATTGATTCTTCCTATCCATGAGCATGGAATGTTTTTCCATTTGTTTGTGTCCTCTCTTATTTCCTTGAGCAGTGGTTTGTAGTTCTCCTTGAAAAGATCCTTCACATCCCTTGTAAGTTGGATTCCTAGGTATTTTATTCTCTTTGTAGCAATTGTGAATGGCAGTTCACTCATGATTTGGCTCTCTGTCTAATATTGGTGTATAGGAATGTTTGTGATTTCTGCACATTGATTTTGTATCCTGAGACTTTCTGAAGTTGCTCATCAGCTTGAGGACATTTAGGGCTGAGACGATGGGGTTCTCTTAACATACAATCATGTCATCTGCAAACAGAGACAATTTGACTTCCTCTCTTCCTATTTGAATACCCTTTATTTCTTTATCTTGCCTGATTGCCCTGGCCAGAATTTCCAATACTATGTTGAGTAGGAGTGGTGAGAGACGGCATCCTTGCCTTGTGCCGGTTTTCAAAGGGAATGCTTCCAGCTTTGCCCATTCAGTATGATACTGGCTGTGAGTTTGTCGTAAATAGCTCTTACTATTTTGAGATACCTTCCATCAATACTAAGTTTATTGAGAGTTTTTAGCATGAAGGTGTGTTGAATTTTATCAAAGGCCTTTTCTTCATCTATTGAGATAATCATGTGGTTTTTGTCATTGGTTCTATTTATGTGATGAATTATGTTTACTGATTTGCGTATGTTAAACCAGCCTTGCATCCCAGGGATGAAGCCAACTTGACCGTGGTGGATAAGCTTTTTGATTGCTGCTGGATTCAGTTTGCCAGTGTTTTATTGAGGATTTTCACATCAATGTTCATCAGAGAAATTGACCTGAAATTTTCTTTTTTCATTGTCTCTGCTAGGTTTTGTTATCAGGATGATGCTGGCCTCATAAAATGAGTTAGGGAGGAATCCCTCTTTTTCTATTGTTTGGAACAGTTACAGAAGGAATGGTACCAGCTCTTCTTCATACCTCTGGTAGAATTCGACTGTGAATCCATCTGGTCCTGGGATTTTTTTGGTTGGTAAGCTATCAATTACTGCCTCAATTTCAGAACCTGTTATTGGTATATTCAGGGATTCGACTTCTTCCTGGTTTAGTCTTGGGAAGGTGTGTGTGTCCAGAAATTTATCCATTTCTTCTAGATTTTCTGGGTAATTTGCATAGAGGTGTTTATATTATTCTGTGATGGTAGTTTGTATTTCTTTGGGATCAGTGGTGATATCACCTTTATCATTTTTATTGTGTCTATTATTTCTTCACAGAATCGGAAAAAGCTACCTTAAATTTCATATGGAAACAAAAAAGAGCTTGTATAGCCAAGACAATCCTAAGCAAAAAGCACAAAGCTGGAGGCATCATGCTACCCGACTTCAAACTATACTACAAGGCTATGGTAACCAAAACAGAATGGTACTGTTATCAAAACACATACATAGACCAATGGAACAGAATAGAGCCCTCAGAAATAATGCCACACATCTACAACCATCTGCTCTTTGACAAACCTGACAGAAACAAGCAATGGGGAAAGATTCCCTATTTAATAAATGGTGTTGGGAAAATTGGCTAGCTATATGCAGAAAACTGAAACTGGACCCCTTCCTTACACTTTACACAAAAATTAACTCAAGATGGATTAAAGACTTAAATATAAGACCTAAACCGTAAAAACCCTAGAAGAAAACCTAGGCAATACCATTCAGGACATAGGCATGGGCAAAGACTTCACAACTAAAACACCAAAAGCAATGGCAACAAAAGCCAAAATTGACAAATGGGATCTAATTAAATTAAAGAGTTTCTGTACAGCAAAAGAAACTTTCACCAGAGTAAACAGGCAACCTACAGAATGGGAGAAAATTTTAGCAATCTATCCATCTGACAAAGGGCTAATATCCAGAATCTACAAGAAACTTACACACATTTACAAGAAAAAACAAACAACCCCATCAAAAAGGAGGCAAAGGATATGAACATACACTTCTCAAAAGAAGACATTTATGCGGCCAATAAACGTATGAAAAAAACCTCATCATCACTGGTCATTAGAGAAATGCAAATCAAAACCACTGTGAGATACCATCTCATGCCAGTTAGACTGGCGATCATTAAGTAGTCAGGAAACAACTATGTTGGAGAGGACGTGAAGAAACAGGAATGCTTTTACACTGTTGGTAGGAGTGGAAATTAGTTCAACTATTGTGGGAGACAGTGTGGTGACTCCTGAAGGATCTAGAACCAGAAATACCATCTGACCCAGCAATCCCATTACTGGGTATATACCCAAAGGATTATAAATCATTCTACTATAAAGACACACGCACACATATGTTTATTGCAGCACTTTTCACAATAGCAAAGACTTGGAACCAACCCAAATGTCCATCAATGATAGACTGGATAAAGAAAATGTGGCAGATATACACCATGGAATAATACCATCTGACCCAGCAATCCCATTACTGGGTATATACCCAAAGGATTATAAATCATTCTACTATAAAGACACATGCACACATATGTTTATTGCAGCACTTTTCACAATAGCAAAGACTTGGAACCAACCCAAATGTCCATCAATGATAGACTGGATAAAGAAAATGTGACAGATATACACCATGGAATACTATGCAGCCATAAAAAAGGATGAGTTCATGTGCTTTGCAGGGATATGGATGAAGCTGGAAACCATCATTCTCAGCAAACCAACATAGGAACAGAAAACCAAACACCGCATGTACTCACTCATCTCACTCGTAAGTGGGAGTTGAACATAAGAACACATGGACACAGGGAGGGGAACATCACACACCGGGGCCTGTCAGTGGGGTGGGGGCTTAGGTGAGGGATAGCATTAAGAGAAATATCTAATGTAGATGGCGGGATGATGGGTGCAGCAAACCATCAACCTGCATGTTCTGCACATGTATCCCAGAACTTAAAGAATAATTTTAAAGAAATAAATAAAAATAAAAGAAAAGGAGAAGGATCTAAATTCAAAACCTAACTTTACACCTGAAGGAACTAGAGAAAGAAGAGAAATTAACTGTAAAGGTAGTGTAATGAAGGAAATAAAAATTCCTTTTATGGGAATTTCCAGAGATAGGAAAATAGCAGAAAAACAATAGAGAAAATCTATGAAACCAAGAGTTGGTTCTTTGAAAAAAGAATACATTTGTAAAATTGATAGGTTTGCTAACAATAAAAAAGAGAAGACAACTACAATTACAAATGAAAATATCGATTTTACAGAAATAAAAAGGATTATAAGAGAGTACTATGAACCATAGTACATCAAACAAATAACATTACTAATCATCAGCAATATGTAAATCAAAACCACACTGAGATACAGCTTCACACCTATTAGGATAGCTATCAAAAAAGGAAAATAGCAAATGTTGGCATTAATGTAGAGAAATCGGAAGCTTTATGCACTACTACAGGTAGGAATGTAAAATGATGCAGCCACTATAGAAAATAGTATGGTGGTTTCTCAATATATTGAAAATAAAATTACCATATTAACCAGAAATTCCAATTTGGGGTATAAATTTAAAAGGATTGAAGGCAGTGACTCAAAAAAGGTATCTGTACACTCATGTTCACAGTAGCATTGTTCACAATAGCCAAAAGGTAGAATAAAACCAAGTGTCCACTGGTTGATAAATAAACCACACACACACGGAGAATTATTATGGATAAAAAAAGCAGGCTCCAACTACATGCTTATATAAGAGGTTCACACTAGGTCTAAGAACAACCCTATGTTGAAAGTAAAAGGATGATAAAAGATATTTCATGCAAATACTCAAAAGAGAGCAGGGGCACCTACACTTATTTAAAAAAAATAGATTTCACGTCAAAAATTGTTACAATAGACAAAGAAGAACACTTAAAAATGGTTGAAATGGTATGTTTTCTATCTTACCAAAATAAAATGTAAAAAATACATATATATAATCAAAGAATATAATGTGAAATTTTACTTTCATTTGACTTGCCTTTGTTTTATTAAGCACATATTCTTGCATAATTTATGTTACATAAAAATAAAAGGACTTGTTAGAAATGGAGGCACCTCCAAGAAGATCTTAATCCCAGTGATTACTTGTTCACCAGCTCTGAGGCATTTTCATTATCATAATAAATTATATAATCATTATATAATTATCTATAATTATAACTATAATTATAACTAAATGAACATCTCCTAAGCAAGTATAATGTGCCAGGGGCTATACATAACAAAAAGATATTTTACTTTATTGGCTCTGTCCCTTTCTAATTTTGGCAGGACTGTGTGCCTTTATCTTTTGATGCCAGATGAGCTCCCTCTTAGAGTGTAAGATTTCTCTAAACTTTTCCTCTTCTATGCCTACTTTATAAACCTTAAAAGTTTTTCAAAGTATCTTAACCCATTTTTAAAAATGAGAGAAAGAGTAGTCATCATACTAATTTTTATCTAATTTTTAAAAAACTCCCCAAGGTATTTATATTTATAGGACTCAAAATAGATGTCCTATTAAACTGTTTTGAGATTACATAAGGAGAAAAGCACAAAAGCTTGAAGGCAAATAGAGAGAGGTTCAAAAACCTGTATAATATGCTTTGGTTAGGGGAATCAAAGGATTGCAGATTTAATCACATGCAAAACTTTAAAGTCTAATTATAGGAGTCCATCATCTGGAGCTAAAGGCCAGAAAACTAATTCTTACTCGTAAATGTAACTGAATTGAAGCTCATTTTGCAGAATTGTCATCTGAGCTTCATGGAGCTATGGCTGTCTCAGCCCTTTGCTCCATTCACTGTGTTGGCAAAATTCTGCAGGAATATAAAACAAATTTTGGAACTCATCAATTAGAAATCCTCTGATGCACTTTCAGAAAAGAAGAACTTCTGACCTAAAGCAATTCTAATCAGTAAAATTACATATATATATTCAATAACCAGGCTAGGCTATTAAGTACAACATATATTAATATGTTGGAGCTCTTGAAAATATTTATAGAGAATATATAGTTTTTCTCTGAAAATTAAAAGCTAATCTTCGTGTTAGTATAGATAGAAATCTAAGAGAAAATATAGATGCAATAACAGTAAAGAAACCCAAAAGTTAATCTGAAAATTCATGAGACAAGAACAATTTTGTGAATATATGTGTTTCATTTAATCACAGATAATAAATCATGTAGTCGAAATATTTTTGTCTGTCAATGACCTCTGCATTGCTGAAAAATTGAGTTATTCCCAAAACATGAAAGTAGATAAGCAAGAAATTCTCATTGTTCTTTAGTGAAATATAGCAGGTGGACAGTGTGAGGAAAGATTGTACAAAGTAACATTTAATCCTCAACAGGATTGTGTAGCCTTCAATAAAGGGTTTCTTATGCATTTTCTTTCTCTTTAACTGACATATCTCAACTGCCTAGACAATGCCTGAGACATATTGGGTGCCTAATAATTACCTGTGCAATGAATAAATATATTGGATGTGGTTGTATTATTTCAGTTACAAACAAAATGGGTAACTTTTTGTTCTTTGGTAACAGAACTTTAGTTAGTCCCTGAAAGTGAAAGTGACTTTACATTTGCATCCCTACTGTCCTCACACTATAACGATTAATTCCAAAGCCAGAGCTGTCAAAAGTTTCTTGCAGTCAAGTGCCTGAGTTTCAGACTATCCTCAACTAGTTCTAGGCACAGTAACAACAGTTAAATATTTCCTGCTAGAACTTGGGAAGACCCAGAAGTTCCTGAATAGGATCAACATTTGTGATCTCCGTCTAGAAATTGCTGTACTTCCAATGCATTTAGTTGATATTTATACACTCAGAGCTGAAAGAAATTTGTATCATAGAAGATTGTGATTATGTTTTCTAAGATTAATATTCATTTCAGAAAAAATACAAAAAATAAAATTTATTATCATATCTTTATCTGTATTTAGATAACAATTGCAGGTAACTTAGAATTTTTCCAGGTACTCTTTTCAATTCCTGTTTTTCTTTTCGTGTATTTTGCATTTTTTTTTACCTGGGAATTAATCAAAAAGCTGTACTTTTTACAAATGTGGGAACAAATTTTTGCTATAATTGAGTGTAATCCGTGAAAGGAGGAAACGCTGGGCTGAGCAGGTCTGGGACATGGTCTGGAATAATACCCACTCAGAGAAAACAAAAGGTAAGAGTAGGGTAGTATAGCATGAAAATGATTCTAAACCAAGGTTATGTATATCTTAATCCATACAGATGGTCCTCAAGTTAATCGTTGTTGCCTTTAAGATGGTGCAAAAATGGCCGGGCACGGTGGCTCCACGCTTGTAATCCCAGCACTTTGGGAGGCCGAGGCGGGCGGATCACGAGGTCAGGAGATCGAGACCACGGTGAAACCCCGTCTCTACTAAAAATACAAAAAAAATTAGCCGGGCGTGGTGGCGGGCGCCTGTAGTCCCAGCTACTCGGAGAGGCTGAGGCAGGAGAATGGCGTGAACCCGGGAGGCAGAGCTTGCAGTGAGCCGAGATTGCGCCACTGCACTCCAGCCTGGGTGACGGAGCAAGACTCCGTCTCAAAAAAAAAAAAAAAAAAAAAAGATGGTGCAAAAATGATCCATATTCAGTAGAAATTGTATTTTGAGTACCCATACAACCATTCTGTTTTTCACTTTCGGTATAGTTTTCAATAAATTACATGAGATATTCAACACTTTTTATAAAATAGCTTTGTGTTACATGATTTTTCCCAGCTGTAGACTAAAGTAAGTGTTCTCAGCATGTTTATGGTAGTGATAGGGAAAGGAGGCAGAGAAATTCTAGGCAGAAAACCATGAGGTCCCTGGAGAAGTCCTATCCTCAAGCCTCGACCTGTGGCCCAGAGTGAGAACATGCATTCCTATTTTCCTGCTAGAATGTTGCCTTTTCCAAAACTACCCATGGCCTGCCCTTTGCCTCATCCTGTACCCATAAAAACCCTGACCCAGGGGCCAGATGCAGTGGCTCATGCCTGTAATTCCAGCACTTTGGGAGGCTGAGGCAGGCAGATCACTTGAGGTCAGGAATTAAAGACAGCCTGGCCAACGTGGTGAAACTCCATCTCTACTAAAAATATAAAAATATTAGCCAGGTATAGTGGTGTACGCCTGTAATCCCAGTCACTCAGGAGGCTAAGGCAGGAGAATCGCTTGAACCCAAGAGCCAGAGGTTGCAGTGAGCCGAGACCGTGCCACTGCACTCCAGCCTGGACGACAGAGCAAGACTCCATCTCAAAAAAAAAAAAAAAAAAAAAAAATCCCTGACCCAACTGTCAGAGAGCAGAGGAGGGGAGAAGAGGAGAGGCAGCTAGACATCAGAGACTGTGGTTGGACGTTGGAGAGAAGCAACTTGACTTCAGAGGGACAGCTTAACAGTGTTGCTTTGGAGAGGAGTTTGGCCGGATGGCCTGACTCCAGGTGAAGATCACCTTCCCGCTCCATCCCCCTTCCAGCTCCCCTTCCCACTGAGAGCCACTTTCATCAGCAATAAATTCCTCTGTATTCACCACCCTTCAATTCATTCATATGACCTGATTTTTCCTGGATGCTGAACAAGAGTTCGGGTGCCACAGGTGCAGAGACTAAAGACTGCCACACTGACCCTCTGCCCTTACGAAAAGGCAGAGGGCCCACTGAGCTGTTTAACACTTAAGCCATCTGTGGATGGCAAAGCTAAAAGAGCACTGTAACACACACCCTCTGGGGCTTTGGGGGTCATAGGAACTCCTCCCAGAAGCTGCTGTTGGGCACCGCACTGAGTTTTGCTCCTGCCAGCACCCAAAAGCACCACTCCGCCTCCTACACACACTCACCTGTGCACTCACTCTCCCATAAGGGGTTGAGAGCTGCCGGCTAAGTGAGACACCCTTATTGGAAGGCCTGCAAACAGGACAAGGAAATTTTCCTGTTTAGTCTAGGCTAAACTATGGTGTTTGGTATATTAGATGTATTAAATGAATTTTCAACTTTATGATATTTTCAACTTAGCTTGGGTTTACTGGAACATAACCCTATCGTGAGTGGGCATGGATATATATAAAAATGCTGATATCACACCATGATAATTAATGCAAACTTGTTTTGTGGTCATGAGTCTTTGAATTCCTTCGAGTGTATTGGTAGAAATTCCAATAAAAGAGTATCCTGTTTGAATTTTACTTAAATTCACATTTAGTATATTGCCTATTTTTTTTTTTTTTTTATGAGACGGAGTCTCGCTTTGTCGCCTAGGCTAGAGCACAGTGGCGCGATCTCGGCTCACTGCAAGATCCGCCTCCCAGGTTCACGCCATTCTCCTGCCTCAGCCTCCCGAGTAGCTGGGACTACAGGCGCCCGCCACCACACCTGGCTAATTTTTTTTTTGTATTTTTAGTAGAGATGGGGTTTCACCGTGTTAGCCAGGATGGTCTCGATCTCCTGACCTCGTGATCCACCCGCCTCGGCCTCCCAAAGTGCTGGGACTACAGCCGTGAGCCACCGCGCCCGACCCTTTTCTTTTAAAACAAAGTCGTAATACTTAACTAGCTACATAGTATGTACTTTGGGTTAACATAATCAATAATACAGTGTAGGTGGTACATTCAAATACACATCTTTCATTATGTTTCTTCTTAACTTTTAAAATAGGTTGTACTTGATGCCACACTGCTTGGCATACAGTAGTTTCATATGTCTTTGAAGATTATTGGTTTGACTTCAGTTTTCTTTTTTAAAAAATGCATTAGATTCTCTATACCAAGAATAAGACTGAAATGAATAAACCAGTTCTGAAGGAAGAATAAGAAGCAGTAAATACTCTTTGAGTAATAGACACTATTAAAAATAGCAAAATAACTTTTATTTTCACATTGATGAAGTTCAATATGCGTCCCTGCCCAGGGCTGGGAAACTTCAGGACACTGATGCTTGTTTTCATTGTGAAAGCTAAATTAGCTTTTCTGTGATATATGGTAGAACACCTGCATTGTTCCAAGGCCTTCTTTCACAGATTGCTTCAGGCCTCAAACTCGAGTTAATGGTGACTTGTAGAACAATAGCCCTGACCATTAATAGGGTTGATAATTTCACTTGAGCAAAAATTCATAAGGAGATAGACAATCAGAATATAGGAATTTTGAAAGGCCACAAAAGGTATGACATAGATGCTGGGCACCCCAGAATATGAGAAAGGCTGCCTTGAGGATTTTATTTAATTTAAAAAGTATATAACTTTAGAAAATAAAGTTGCTTACATAAAGTAGATTTATAAACATATATTTATAAAAATGAGAAAAAAAAGTGAAAAAAATGGAATAACGCCTAAATAACGAATGTCAATAAAAAAAAAAGTATTTTCTTCCCAAAAGATGGGAAGAAAGACATCAGTTTAGACAAGAGAAAAGGAAAAAGGAAAATAAAAAACTTTAGAGGTACATACAGTCAAGAAAAAGAAGCCTTCAGCAAATAAGCTCTCTCTAACTTCAGCCTTAATATAGGTGCAAACTGAGCTTTAAGAGAAAATTAATGTTCCTTACTTTGAAACTTTTTTTCTGAATCAAGGCCTAAAAATTGAAAATAGATTAATATAACTCCTCTAGGTATTAAGGAAGAAATGAGATAGTATGGGCTGGCGTGACGAGTCAGTTACTATAACCTGTGGACCAAATCATATACTCTATTTTTGTTTGTGCGTGTAAATTAAATTTTATTAGAACACAATCATGATCATTCATTTGCATGTTGTCTTATCTACAACTTCTTTTATAATACAATGGTTGAGTAGTCATAACAGAGAACATATGGCCTGCAAAGCCTAATGTACTTACTATTGGTACCTTATAGAAAAAAATGTACTGACCCCTGGCCTAGGGCATTAGGACAACATTCTTAGAGAAAGTAATCTTCAGTGCGTTCTTAAGTATAGGTTAAAAAATAACACACACACAGAAAACAGATTCATTGAAGAATGATTTTATACTTAACATTGTAATACCTTTCCATATGCTTACAAAAACTCCATGAGATAGGTGCCATTCTCATTTAAGAAATTAGGAAACTGAAGTTCAGGGACATTGAATCTGCAAAATATAGCACAGTCCATGGCCTGTACACACAGCACACACTGTTGTGGGAGTCGTGTATTACACAAGCATGCCACAGTTTAAGGAGGTGCCATTCATTCACAAATATAATGTATTTATATATTTGTTGCAACAATTATTTGATAGATAGCAATGACATGTATGTTCCAACAAAATCAGTATTACAATTGGAAGTAAAGCATATTGAGATAGGATGCCTTTATTTTGAATTCACATGAAAATTTCATCTGGGCTACTGATAATAATTCACAATATGATATATCAAGTTCATTTAATGAATTAGCATATTAGGTTAGAATGAAAAATCAGGTAAAAATGTAAATAAAAGCTTTTAATCAGCAGTGAACATGATGTGTATTTTTTCAGTTTTCTCCACACTGAAGTGATATCACGGAATTAAGATAAAAATTAACATATTAAGAACTAAAGACACCCTATATTTTGCAACATAAGATTGCTACTGATTCTTAATGGAGACTACCTTATGCATACCTGGATTCTTGTGGTGCTATTAAAATGGAAATTTTGTAGCAACATTAATAACTGAGAATCTATATGAAACATATGTATCTCACCTAGAGCTGATTTCCTTTTTATGTTAAATGTGCTGCTTACATTTTAATGTTTAGAATCATATAATTCAGCACTAAATATATAGACCAAATATCTGTAGTAAACAAAACCTTTTGGAGACAGTGTACCTACTTATAAAAATGAAGCCAACCTTGTCATATTGTTAGCTTTTAAGGTCGCTGTATTTTAACAGTTAGCATTTTCACAAATCCTAATAAAAAAATCCTGGAAATAAGTCTAACTTTTAACACACACACACACACACACACACACACACGTATATATATATGCATATTACCAAAATAGTTTCTAACTGAATATTTAATAACTTTGCTGTTTTGGAATTCTTTTCCTTCGGTAAATTTGAAAATACTGTTGTAGTGATACAAACACATTTAGTAAACAAATGTAAGAATAGATGTGATAGGTTCTAAATGTAGGTAGAAAGTAGCACAAGTGAAAGAGCATTTATTGAAACTGGGGTATTTCACAGCCGGGTTGATATCGCAGCTGAATTTTAGAGAGCAGTTAGGTTTGAAACTGATAAAATGGGAAGAAAGCAAGTAGCTTATCTAGGACAGAAAACTTCTGGGGAGAGAACCAGCTCGGAATTCCCAGCAGGTATTACGGAATGTGAGCCCCGGAGAAGTCAGCACATGGATGGACAATTGGGAAACTTTCTCTGTGAAGAAACGAAAAACACTGTACATAGATACGATTGGTAAAGACAACTGTGCTGGAAAAGATAAACAAGTGCAGAATATTAGAGCAATAACTGTGTTAGGGAGTAAGAAAAAGCTGAGAAGACAGCAGTAAAAGCAGGAGGAGTACAAGGGCACGTTGTGAGAGATTACGGAATTTCCAAGAAGTGTTGACAGTGTTACACGTTCCAGAGGAGAAAAAGAGAAGGAATGGCAAAGGCTGATTGACTTTGTCAACTACTTACTTTAAAAAACTTTTGAGAAAGCCAGAAAGCAGAGGGGATGAAGCTCCACTCTCATGAGGATGGGAAGCAGAGGCAGAAGCAGCATGCACAGACATCCTTTGAGGGTTTGTTATCAACACAGAAACTGATGTCTGGGAAAAGGTAAGAGTTCTTAAAATTATTTTTTTTTTAGTTTTTCTGTGTGTATGTGTGTGTGTTTACATTGGGACACAGGTGAAATTTGAACATGCTTATTAGCCAAATAGCCTCAGCGAGATAAAATTAAGGATATAAGAGACTGGGAATAGCTGATGTCAGAAAATACTGAAGATACTGTAGATAAAAAACAGTAAGAGCATAATGACCACAATTTTAAAGAAATATACTTATAAGGCCTGGAATAAATACATTTGCACAGTATCTGCAATGACACCTTCTTGAACATAACAGAGAGAAAGAGTTAAGGAGATTCTTCCACATGTTTTTTAATTGCTCAAAGAGTAATTTTTTTCCTTTATACGATTGGCTTCCAAAAACACAACGAAACCAAAACAAACAAAACATCCATACAAATGTATCAGTATTGGCTCAGGCATACCCTCTGCTATTTAGAAATAGGGTTTCCAAATAGCCATCTGATCTCATCCACACTTTGGTCGGAGATGCATCTCAGTTTCAACATTTAATTATACTGTAAGTGGGACGGATTTAAGTATTAAAATTTACATTGAATATACGAACTATTTCAATTGTGTATGGGGGTGTAGTAATAGAATGAGGAGGCCCTTAGAGAAAAGAACATACAAAATAATAGAGGAAAATTAAATTAATCTTATGATAGGTCAAATTTATAATGTAGCAGAATTGTATTTTTATATATTCTGCTTTCATTTTATGATTCACTGGGGCATGTGAATTATCAGAGTATATAGTACATTTATGCTCATTGAATAGAACACCAAGCATAATTTTATCATTTAAAATTACTGCACAAATTTGTAGTTGTATGTTACTTTCAGACATATTTTCAGTCATGTCTATGATTTATTAAATGCTTGGTCTACCATATAACATCAACTTATAATATTGTTCCTATGAGAAAATATAAAATTTTTATAACAATCTGCTGTACAGTAAGGTTTCTCAGAACACATTGTGGAGACAAATGAGAACTTCCCCATAGCAGTTTTATGAACTATACTTGGCATAGATTTATGGTTTAAGGATAAACTGTCCCTGGTGAATATTTAGTAGCTTATGTAAACCTGATTTTGAAATGTTGAGGTACATATTATTTTCCTAACCTCAACATTAAAGCCCTGTTTCAGGACTACCTCTCCGATGCAGACTCCACTCTGTGCTCATCTTCTGATTGGTAAGACTTTCATAAAGATGCCCCACATGCCTTATTCTTTGGACACTTCAGTGTATCCTGCATTGCATTTTGACTATACTGCTCTAGCCTCTCTTCAGATACCACCGATGTTGCGTTCTTTACATATGGAGACCAGTTTTGTTGGAGTTAAAGAATGTGCATTACACTGTTTTTAGAAAAGGCAATCCCCCCAGACATACACACACACACACACACACACACACACAATAATAATAATAATAATGTGGTGGCACATTAATTAAATCATGGCTGTAGGTGGAATTTATTTAGGAAGAGATAAACCCAAGATTATGCTGAGTTCACAGCACTTACACGTACTCTAGAGAAAAGTAAAATCACTAAGCAAAATGATGAACCTGAGTCCTGAAGCAAAGGTTTGAGTATGTTCATTACAATGACCGCAACAGGATATTAATTTGAATATATTTTTATTTGTTCCCTCTACAGGCATGAAATATTCTGAATATTTTTAAAAGGCTATTACTGTAGTACAGAGTTGTTATATTAATACTATGGTTACATAGAAAATTAAGTTATTTAGAAGACTTCGGGTACGAAACCACATTAGATTACAAGAGTACTATTCTACAAATATTTATATTTAAGATATTTATCACAACAGAATCTTAAAGTGTGATTCTAATTGTAAAGAAATCTTGTTAGCAGATATCCAAAGATACAGGTTTAAAATGGAGTGATTGACGGAGAATGAAGATATCGTCATAAAACCCTTACACTGCCCTCAATGGATCACTAGAGAAAAAGTTATCATAGCTAGAGTCTGACCTTATGCTGCTATAAAACTGATATATATTTCAAGACAATACTGCTCTCGGTTGGTTTAGCAACCAGATCTTCTTAGCCTTTAGCATTAGAACGTTATATGAATAGACATTTAAACCCTCTTAAACATGATATTCAAATTGTTCTATGAGTTGTATCAAATAAATAATGTAGAGGCTACTACATGTAATAATATGTTCTGTTACTCTAGAAATTTTTCTAAAGTCTATCACTCTTAAAACAGCATTAATGGAAAATAGCATCCAATGTTCAGTAGATGTTTTTCTGAGAGAGGATCCTAGAGAATTTCTACGAAAATATGTGTTTTAGTACAAGTAATATTTTTTTTCTCTCTAGCAGAATTGTTGTAGTTTCTAATACAAAGGCACTGAAATTAATGAGGGAAACTTATTTACATAGCTATATTCATGCTCTAGATTGGAAATATCAGACTCACTAGCCGTATGTTTATGTTATTTATTCAACAAATATATACCCATTACTGTTCTGAGTATTGGAGATACAATGACAAGCAAAAGTGACATGGTTTCTCCTTCACACAGTATGTAGTTTGTAGGAGTTAGGAAGAAAATGAAAAACACAAAATACAGTGAGTTTATTGCTATTTTATGGGTAAGAGAAGAGTAATATTGGGAAAGCAATAGAAAGAGATAACAAACATTAAACTTTTGAAACCTAAAAACAACTATAACTACATAGTAAAATGTTAGTGCAGATGGTGGAAAAGAAGGCATTAATGACAGTGATAACAGAGAAGCAATCAAAGGCTTTGCAAGTCTTAAAGACTTCGGACTTTTTATTTGGGAAAATTGTGTGCAAAGGCTGTTTGAACCTATCACAATTAACCAACCTCCTTTTGATGGTATTGGGGTTTTTGGTTTGTTTTTTCATTTGTCTTTTTATGTGTTTTAATGAAGTCTTTATGTTATTATTGCTAAGAATCGTGGTAGAAATATGTTGGGACAGTCATTGGGTTTGAATTCAGGAATGTATAGTCCTCATTTCATAACTGATCTTACCTAGATAACGTTTTGGTTGATTAACATGTAAAAAGAGTTCTGCTATGTTCTCTAATTGTAGGGGATTCCGAAAGCAAAATTAACAACACTATTCTTCCAAAGTGCTAATAACTTGGTAAAAGAGCGGTATAATAAAGTGAAGATTCAAGTAAAGTATTCTATTAAATGATGAATATTGATCAAAGAAAATCGTAGGTGAAAGGGTAGCAAGTATGCCATAGAAATCTGTCCCCATCTAACAGAAAAGCAGCACAATTGTAATTTCTGTTGATGTATAAACTATGAGATGTTTATTCACTATGTGTCTAATGGATTTGTGTTTTGGTTTTCCACTTATTCAATAATCTTTGTCTTTTTTTTAAACGTGCAACATTTTTAGGCATCTATAAGTTTTATGCCCCAAAATAGACAATTTAATTTTTAAAATAATGCAATAAAACGTAACTTTTCTATCATATCATGTGAATATTAATATTTTTCATAAATGTTGAAAATACTTAAAGTAATAAAACAATAATTACTTCTGTAATTATATAGAGAAAATATATAGAGATTATTCCTAAAAGAAAAAAATTTTATCTATTAAATTACACTCTTGTAGTTTGAGTAAATGTGCTACAGAACAATGAGTAGTTGGATAATTGGTAGTCAAATTTAATTCTTGTACAAGCTCTACTTTTTTTTTTTCTTGAGACGGAGTTTCTCTCTTGTGGCCCAGGCTGGAGTGCAATGGCGCGATCTCGGCTCACGGCCTCTGCCTCCCAGGTTCAAGCAATTCTCCTGCCTTAGTCTCCCGAGTAGCTGGGATTACAGGCATGCACCACCACGCCCGGCTAATTTTGTGTTTTTAGTAGAGACAGGGTTTCTCCATGTTAAGGCTGTTTTTGAACTCCTGACCTCAGGTGATCTGCCCACCTCAGCCTCCCAAAGTGCTGGGATTACAGGCGTGAGCCACTGCGCCTGGCCCAAGCTGTACTTTTATTTAAGTATAATTTAGTTAGATGTGTGAACTCACTGTAATTATATACACAATCTTCTGTGTATGAATAAAACTTGATATTTAAATGTATTTATGGCAAGAGTATCTGTAACTTTTATGAACATATCAAGTGGACATGATCACCAAAACAGATGCAATTTATTACCATAGAGCATCAGAAATACCCCTTCAACCAATAAATATGCGTAATGATATGATACTTACAATGGAGGCAACTATGATATTTAACTGTCAGTAAACTGAAAGAAAAAAATGACTCAAAAAGTTTGTAAAGATGATACCTTTCTCTACAAGTTTAGGAAAACACTTCAATTTTTAAACATTTTTTACCTAATTTCATTGCTATGGTATTTTATTTTCACTACTAATTATTGGGTGCCACATAATACCTCAAATGAACAAATTATCACTGAAATTAAAAAGGTAGTTGACTAGATAGGTATCCTGTAGGAAGAAAATAGGTCCCCTCAGAATCAATGAGAACTCACTGTACTTTTTAATTCTTTTCAAAAATGAAGGGGAAACAATGGTGTTCCAAGAAAAACAAAGATTCAAGGAATAAATAAAAGAAAATAAAAATATTTTCAGAAAAGTTTGAGAGTATTTGTTGCCAGCATGAATATATTAAAAGGAAAAAACTAAAATATGTATTTCAGTTAGAAAGAAGACGATTCCACATAGAAATGTAAAAATGTAGGCCAGGCGCAGTGGCTCATGCTTGTAATCCCAGCACTTTGGGAGGCCGAGGCGGGCGGATCACGAGGTCAGGAGATCGAGACCACGGTGAAACCCCGTCTCTACTAAAAATACAAAAAAATTAGCCGGGCGTGGTGGCGGGCGCCTATAGTCCCAGCTACTTGGAGAGGCTGAGGCAGGAGAATGGCGTGAACCCAGGAGGCGGAGCTTGCAGTGAGCCGAGATTGCGCCACTGCACTCCAGCCTGGGCGACAGAGCGAGACTCCGTCTCAAAAAAAAAAAAAAAAAAAGAAATGTAAAAATGTAAAAAGGAATAAAAAGCACTGAGAAGAGTAACTATATAAACATAAATTACTATTCATGTTAATAAACAATTATTACAGTTTCCTATGACGGCCAAAATATGTACATTGATATACATGTTCATGAAATGCAAGAGGTGGGTGAAGAGTTGATAGAGCTTAACAGTTTTAAAGACGCTAACAGTATTGTAAGAATGGTCAAAATATTCATTTGTTTTAAACTCCATAATACATCAAAATACATGCTGTAATATCTATAGGAAAAGGTAGAAGCATAGTAAAAAATTAATAAGACAAAATTAATTAAATCAAAAATGGAATAAAAAGAACACAGAAGAGGTAGGTCAAAGAGAAAATAAAAAGTGAGATATCAGCAATACCAATAAACATAAATGGATTAAATACGCTACATAAAACACTAAGATTATTGGCCTTAAATAAAGCAATTTGTTGTCTTAAAAATTACAAATAGTTGTATTCAGAAATGTTGAAATGGAATGAAAAATAACATAAAATAACAAAAAATTATCTATATACATTAATATCATGAAAATTCAATTTTAAGGTAAAACAAATAGCATTAAGAGACAAAGAGATGTATATTTTATTATGGCAAAGGTGTATAATTGAATGATTATATTGGTAACCTCAACTGTGCATTTCCACCGGTATCCATGTCCTTTGCTGTAACTGTGAAATTCATTTAACTAATTTGTTCGAGTATATTTTCCCAGCCCTAAATTTGGGCTTACTGCTATTAATTGTCTTAACCAAAAATAACGTTAGCAGCTTTAACATAAACAAATCCTTGATGAAGTGTTTGTGGGTTTTGGCTTTCTCTTTTGCTTGTCTGTGATAGTCAGAAGAATATGCCCAAACTATCCTTCTGGAAAGAATTTAGAAACATGTGGCTAAAAGAAACACATGGAAAGCGATAAGTTGTCCAAACTAAGACTGTAATAGTCCAGCCAATAGTCAGACAGCTTCCAAAGAAGGAAGCAAGAGAGTGGGAGTGAGAGAACAGCCAAGATCAATAAACTAACCTACATGCTGCTGACTAGGATTGCGGTAGTGAACTGAGAAATGAATACAATCACCACTCAGCCCACTTGTAGACAGATAAAGAGTAATATGTCACTTGTTAAGCCACTGCGTTTAGAAACATTGTGGACATCTGCTGGGTCTCTGCCCCAGCCCATGCCCAGTTATCTGTATCAGATAACTGATACAGAAACTGGTATCAGAAGAGGAGTGACATCATAACAAAATTTAAAATATGTACTGGCTTTAGTACTTGACAGTGGACGGAGCTGAAAAAAACTAGCAAGAAAATTGATAGGAAAGGCCAGAAAATGGCAAGAAAATTATTATAGAAGACCAGAAACTTAACAACCAGTGTTGGGTAGTGGTGAAATGACTACAGAACAATCACATGCATTACATTAGAATATAGAAAAATATACCTAGTGAACAGTTGGCTAGGACCAAAACAAAACATATTCCTAATGGAATGTTGAAAGGGTTGGTTGGCCCTTAATAGCTACATATGATAAGCTGTATAGAACATACAGAGAAGAATTTACAGAAATTATAGAGCAAAGAAAACTTAATATGTTAGATATGAAAATGTAACCTCCAAACATTCCAGAGAGCAAAAGATTCTCAAAAGAAAATATAGTATGCAATTGCATATAAAATAAAGGGTATGGCAGTAAAAGACTTGTGAATTAATTAAGGTAGACACCATCTCAGATATGCAATGTATAGGATACTATCTCAGTTTCAAAAATCTAAAGAACATTGTGATATAGCAGCTTATTATGAGCAAAGTTATCACGCATCTAGGAAGAGTAGCATATTTGTAAGGGAATTGTAGGAGTGGATTTTGGTTAATGGTGTTCATTGAAGTCAATTTTATTGGAAACCCACAAAGTTTCTAAGGGAGTTTAATTGTCAAAAATGCCTCCAGACTGGATATAAATGGACTGATGTTGCTCAAAATGCAAAAACAAAAGCTCTCTGCCATACCTTTCTACAGGCAGAAAGGAGAATGTAAAAGTTGATGAAGTCACAAATTTTCCAATGTCCTTTCAGAAGTAGTTAAGGAGAATAATAAAAATAAAATGAATGTCCAAAAAATCAGAACCAAGAGATGTGGAGAAAAATGATTTGTAGGTCTACTCTCAATTATTATAATTAAGTCCTAAATAAAATATTCCAAAATTCGGAGTATCTGCCAACATTTTCCAAGCTAGATTTCAGAATACCATTGAAACAGTGACAGCTACATGGCCATTGTTCTCATTCCTGAGTAGAAAATTAGTAGAGTTTTCTACAATAACTGCATCAGGTAGTTATCTTTTTCTTTTGCACCATTGAAGTTACAGGTGATGGGGGTCCAGATAACATCCCTCTTTCATCAAAAATTCTGCAAAATATAAGGAGCTACACAAAAGGAACCACGTACATGGATCTGAAGTTGATCAGAAGATCTTGAATTATGAATTTGATGTAACTGAATGAAATGGGAGGAGGAATCAAGGAGAGAAATGAGCATGTTTTCTACATGGAATTTTTCTGAGTCATTATGGCCGGGGACTGATTTGTGGTTTATTACATTTTTGATTGATCACCAAAAACTTAAGCTCTATGTTTATATTTGTCCTTTGTCTTATGCTTTTGCTGTTTTCTCACTAAAGAGATGGAGTCAATTTTCCCATGCGCTGAATATAAGCTTTGCCACATGACTGCCTGTGTTAGTCATCAATTTATGGTCCCTTAGCTCCAAATTCACCCTCAGTACCTACTCTGCAATATCATTTTTTTAATTTCTCCTTTTCAGTGAGCATGATGTTTTGTTAGGAGAGGTCACTAGAAAGACAATGTAGGAAGAAAAAGCTTGCTCTTCTAAGTTTGAGTTTTCTGTATTTTTATTTTTTCTTGCTCCTGCTTTATGATCTATCTGTGGCCATAAATGTGTGGACATCTGCTGGGTCTCTGCTCCAGCCCATGCCCGGAGTGGTAGTCCCTCAGTTGTCCTATGACTCTGGCCTGGCCTGGTGACTTCTCAGGGTCCCCAGTGCAGACACCACATGTTCCAAGCTTTCTAGTAGCACCCTACTCTCCATATGTGCCTTTATCTTGTCTGCAGGAGAGAGCTGTATTTCTCACAGCTCTTCTGATGTAAATATTGCATGCTCCCAGCCTCCTACCCACAGAAGCACCCTGTGCAATCTCCCACCAGCCTAGGTTTACCTGCATCCTGGAAGGTTGGTTCCAGGGACCTTCCTAACATGGAAATCACATGCTTCAGGCTTCATGCACACAGCAGTGACATGATTCTACGTGCCCACTTGCTAGCCTCAGCTCTCTGTTGCCCTAGGTGGTTACTCTTCATTACCTCCTCTTCAGGAAATTTGTGTTCTTTTTGTGTGTTTGCCAATGATAGTGACATTCCAACTCTCATTGCATACCTACCCCCAAGTCTCAGCTCACCTTCAAGTGCATGAAAGTTATAGCCTGATTACCAGGTGACTGAACTAACTCTGGCAGATGCCATCAGTGTGTGTTACTGTCATCAAGTAAGCTAAAGCCACAGCTTCTCTAATGAGATTGGACCCCTAGCCTTGGAAGAACACCACCCTCTATTATTTTTTCCCTACTTTATTGATTTTCTCACAACCCTAGAGTATCTATTAACTATCTTTACATCTTTATAGGTTGTTCTCCTAATACAGCTTCATAATTATCTATATTAAACTTCTTCTGTTTAAATAACGGTGTCATCTCTTTTTCCTGATTGGGTACAGACTGACAAACTTGCTTTGGCTAAAAGGATATTAGCAGATTTATTGAAAGCAAAGGCTTGAGAGAGTATCACGTGCTTCTAATTTCTTCCTGGTTTGTGTTTTTGTGTGTGTGTGTGTGTGTGTTGGGCCGAGGGACCACAATTAGAATATTTCAAGAAGGCTACCAGACAACATGATAGGAGAGACTTGTGAACATGAAAAGCACATGGAGGGGAGCACAGTTTTTATGCAACTTATAAGAGCGCTAAGCCAAGCTTGGCAGAATTGCCTAAGTGTCCCCAGCGAATTGCAGTTGCATCTGTGAATCTATCTTTGACCAAAAAATTTGCCCACTCAGTCCACTGAGTTGTAAGAAATATATAGCTCCTTATTGTTTTGGCTACCAGATTTGTGTAGTTATTATAAAACACTGTGTCAAAAGATAAATGCCGCAAACGGCCAACATATCTGGAAAGTATCATAATCCTAAATCTGTATAAGACCATTAATCAATCTTCAAGATGAATAAAGCAATAGTAAACAGAATTAAAGGAGAAATTTTTAAAAATCCCAACTCTATATAGGTAAATCTAACGTAAAGAATCCAGAAACCACAAAGAAAAATAACCTCAGTGTAAAATGGAAAAAGAAAAAACCTGAACAGGCACGTCACCAAAGATTATAGAAACGTGGAAAGTAGCTCAGCACTATAATTGTCAGTGAAATGCAAACTAAAAGCACGATGCTATATTACTGCATGTACATCATAATGGCTAAAGCAAAATAGCTCACATAATGGCTAAAACAACAACACCCTTCCAGTTATTTATTGCAGCAGAATGAACTACCCCAAAACTTAACAGATTAAAACACTTCAATTTTATATCTCATTATCTCTTTCTCATTAAATTTCTGTTTCCTTATTTCTATCTCATGATGTCATGTGTCAAGAACCCAGCAGCCTTACACTGGTGATTCTTCTGTCACAGCCTTGATGGAAATCATTAGCAGTATTCAAGACTAGTCTAGTGGGTGGGCTGGTAGGCAATATTCAAGACAACTTCACTCATGCGACAGGCGTCTAGAAAATGTTCTAGAAGGCTGGGACCGTACTGTCAACAAGACCTCCAGCACATGATCTCAGGGTGGTCAGACCATGTCCATCGGGGTGTATAGCTCTAAACAAGGAGATCTCAAGACACACAAAGAGAAACCACAAGGTTTGGGTTTTTCATAATTTCTAATTAGCCATGGAAGTCCTACAACTTCAATTCTGTTGCAGTCTGCTGGGCCAAGAAATTTATCAAGGCCAGAGCTGATTGAAAGGGAAGAGAATCAGGCTCTCCTTCTCAAGGACAAGGAGCAAATAATTGCCAGCTATTATTAGCCTACACAAATACAAGTATTTTCGAGGAGTGGAAATAAACTGTTCGTGGGATTGTAAAATCATACACAGGCATACATCCGAGATATGTGGGTTCAATTACAGACTACTTCAATAAAGCCAATATCATAATAAACCAAGTCACATAAATTTTTTAGATTTCCCAATGGGTACAAAAATTATATTACGCTATGCTGTAATCTAAAAATGTGCAATAGAATTATGTCTTGAAAGAAACACGTACAGACCCTAATTTTAAAATATTTTATTGCTAAAAAATGCTAATGGTCATCTGAATCTTCACCTAGTCATAATCTTTTACTGGTGGATGATCACGCCTAGATGTTGATGGCTGCTGACTAATTAGAGTGCTGTTTGATGAAGGATGGGATGGCTGTCGCAATTTCTTAAAGTAAGACAACAATAAAGTTTGCCACATTGATTAACTGTTGCCTTTATGAAATATTTTTCTACAGCTTACAGTCCTGTTTGATAGCATTTTAGCCACAGTAGAACTTCTTTCAAAATTGGAGCCAATCCTTTCAAATTCTGCCTCTGCCTTTATCAATTAATTTTATGTAATATTCTAAATCCTTGTTATTTCAACAATGCTCACAGCATCTTCACCAGGAGATCTGATCTCATGAACAACTTTCTTTGTTCATCTATAAGAAGCAATCCTTATCCATTCAAGTTTTATCATGAAATTGCAGCAATTCAGTCACACCTTCAGGCTCCACTTCTAGTTCTAGTTTTCTTACTATTTCCATCGCATCTGCAAAAACTTCCATCACTGAAGCCTTGAACCCCTCAAAGTCAACCATGACAGTTGAAATCAATTTCTAAAAAATTCCTATTAATCTTTTTTTTAATTATACTTTAAGTTTTAGGGTACATGTGCACAACGTGCAGGTTTGTTACATATGTATACATGTGCCATGTTGGTGTGCTGCACCCATTAACTCGTCATTTACATTAGGTATATCTCCTAATGCTATCCCTCCCCACTCCCCCCACCCCACAACAGGCCCCAGTGTGTGATGTTCCCCTTCCTGTGTCCATGTGTTCTCATTGTTCAGTTCCCATCTATGAGTGAGAACATGTGGTGTTTGGTTTTTTGTCCTTGCGATAATTTGCTGAGAATGATGGTTTCCAGCTTTATCCATGTCCCTACAAAGGACATGAACTCATCATTTTTTATGGCTGCATAGTATTCTATGGTGTATATGTGCCACATTTTCTTAATCCAGTCTATCATTGTTGGACATTTGGGTTGGTTCCAAGTCTTTGCTATTGTGAATAGTGCCACAATAAACACACGTGTGCATACGTCTTTATAGCAGCATGTTTTATAATCCTTTGGGTGTATACCCTTATTAATCTTGATATTTTGGCCCTCTTCCATAAATCGTGAATGTTCTCAATGAGATCTAAAGTGGTGAATTCTTTTCAGAAGGTTTTCAATTTACTTTGCCCAGATCCATCAAAGGAATCACTATCTAAGGCAGCAACCGCCTTACAGAATGTATTTCTTAAATAATAAGACTTCAAAATCTAAATTACTCCTTCATTCATGGGCTGCAGCATGAATGATGCGTTAGCAAGCATTAAAACATTCATCTCCTCGTACCTGTTCATCAGAGCTCTTGGGTGACCAGGTGCATTGTCAATGAGCAATAATCTTTTGAAAGCAATCTTTTTTTCCTAGCAGTAAGTCTCAATAGTGGGCTTAAATTATTCAGTAAACTATGCTGTAAATAGATGTGCTGTCATCAGGCTTTGTTCTTCCATTTCTACAGCATAAGCAGAGTATATTCAATGTAATTCTCAGGGGTCCTAGGATTTGGGGAATAGTAAATGAGCATCGCCTTCAAGTTAAAGTCATCAGTTTCATAACCCCAAACAAGAGAGTCAGTCTGTCCTTTGAAACTTTGAATCCAGGCCTTGACTTCCCCTCTCTAACTATCAAAGCCCCAGATGGCATCTTCTTCCTGCAGAAGGCTGTTTCATTTACATTCGGAATCTGTTGTTTAGTGTAGCCAGCTTCATCAATTTTCTTAGCTAGATATTTTGGATAATTCGCTGCTGCTTCTCCATCAGACCTTGCTATTTCACCTTGAACTTTTATGTTATGGAGATAGTTTCTTTTTTTAAACCTCATGAACCAACCTCTGCTTGCTTCAAAGTTTCTTCTGCAGCTTCCTCACCTCTCTTGGCCTTCACAGAATTTAAGATAGTTAAGTTAGGGCCTTGCTCTGGATTAGGCATTGGCTTTAAGAGAATGCTATGGTTGGTTTGACCTATCCAGACCACTCAAACTTTCTGCATATCAGCAATAAGACTTATCACTCGTATGTCCATTGGATTATCACTTTTAATTTCCTTCAGGAACTTTTCCTTTGTATTCACAACTTGGCTAACTATTTGGCCCAAGAGTCTTAGCTTCCAGCCTATCTCAATATGCAACATACCATCCTCACTAAGCTTAATCATTTCTAGCTTTTGATTTAAAGTCAGAGTTGTGCAACTCTTCCTTTCACTTGAACACTAGAGGCCATTATAGGGTTATTAATTGGCCTAATTTCAGTACCTTTGTGTCTCAGGGAAGGCCCCCAAAGAAAGAAAGAGATGGGAGAAAAGCCAATTGATGGAGCAGTCATAACACATACATCTATCCATTAAATTTGTCATCTTATATGGGCACAATTTGTGGCACCCAAAAATAATGGCAATATTAACATCAAAGATCACTAATCACAGATCATAACAGATATAATAATTTAAAAGTTTTAAATATGGCAAAAATTACCAAAATGTGACACAAAGTCATGAAGTGAGTGCTTGCTGTTTAAAAAAAATGGCACCAATAGACTTGTTAGATGCAAGGTTGCCACAAACCTTCCATTTGTAGAAAACAGTATCTGGCCAGGCGCAGTGGCTCGTGCCTGTAATCCCAGCACTTTGGGAGGCCAAGGTGGGCAGATAACCTGAGGTCAGGAGTTCGAAACCAGCCTGGTCAACATAGAGAAACCCTGTCTCTACTAAAAATACAAAAAATTAGCCGGGTGTGGTGGTGCACACCTGTAATACCAGCTACTTGGGAGGCTGAGGCAGGAGAATCACTTGAACCTAGGGGGCGGAGGTTGCAGTGAGCTGAGTTCACACCACTGCATTTCAGCCTGGGCAACAGAGAGAGACTCTGTCTCAAAAATAATAATAATTAATTAAATAAATGAAAACACAGTATCTGAGAAGCACAATCAAATGAGGTATGCCTGTAATCCAGTTGTGAAACCTGTTTGGCATCATCTTCTAAAGCTAATTATATACAAATCCTAACATCTGACAGTTATGGTTCTAGATTATTACACAAATGTAAACATATGTTCTCCAAAGAAATGCACTAACGTAATACTTGTAGCACTGTTTATCCACAAATAGAAAAATAACGACACATTCTTTAACAGGGAAATGGTTCAACGGTGTGAGACAGATTATAATAATCTCCAATCCAACATACTCCTTTTAAAATAAAATTTTGACAATTTTATTCTCCAGAGGTGGAATGTATAGTATCCCTCTGCCCTTGAATTTGGGTGGACTGGTAATTATTTCTAAAGTGACATTATGTAACTTCTGAAGCTAAGTCATAAAATGACCAGATAGTTCCTACTTGATTCTCCTGAGATGTTCACTCTTAGGACCCAGGCACCATGCTATCATGAAGCCAAGCAGCCCATTGAGAAACCAGCCTGGAGAGAAACTGAACCCTGGATGAGCCTACAGCTGCCTGCTTGTGCCATCATGCCCCCAACATGAGCAAGCCATCTTTAAAATTAATTCCCAAGCCCTGAATCAATCTGACTCCAGCGAACACTGGGCCTAGCAGGGATAAGCTGACCCAGCATAGTCCTACCCAAATTATAGGTTTGTCACTAAAACTAAGGATTGGCATTGATTTAAGTCACTATATTTTAAGGTACTTTTTATGTATCAATAAGAAGTGGAACAGAATTGGATACCAGAAATGAGTGCTTGAATCTGTGACACTGGTGTTAGAACCAGAAAGTGGGTGGCAGCCTAAAGGCTGTCCTGAGAGTTGTTAGTGAGGTGTGTAGAGGCTCCAGGAGGCTGCCAGTGAAGACTCAAAGCAGGAACTGTTATTGGAAGGGGGAGGAAAATGGCCCATGTTTTGCAGACGGCGAATTGGAGACAACGCTGTCATCTGCAGTAATGAGAAAACTAGGAAAAGTGCCCATTGAACTTGATGACCCAGCTAAGGAGATTTTCAGGTAGAATATTTAAAGGGCCATATGGCATCTTCTCATTGTCTAAGATAAAATGTGAGAGGAGAGACAAGGCATAAAGAAGTGTTTAACTTGTGAAAAGCCAAGACATACTGGGTTGTAAAATAAAATTGCTTCTCATTTCCAGCCTACCTACCCCTCATGGCAAAATATTCTCAAATTATCAAAGAACAAATCTCAGCACCATAACATCCTTTATTAAGAACTCAGAAATATTTAATGAAGTGATTCATAAAATCTTTCAGACAGAAAAAAAGACCTAAAAATATCCTCAGGGAATGCCTTTCAGATCCTCTTTATGAAATAATCGGGCTTCTAAGAATCGTAAGAGCATTGTTCTACCGAAGACTTAGATGGAGAGTAAGGCAGAGGAGAGTTAGGGCTGTGGGTTTTGTCTTCTGGCATGGAATATATAATACACATATAAATAATTATATAAATTAACATATAAACATTTTATATATAACACATATACGTACATATAAGTTACATATATAATTATTTTAAGTCAGTATGTCTTTTACAAGTTTATAGCACAGGATAAGTAACTGTAACATTGTAGTAAATTTGTACAGTGCAATATTATACAGCAATTAAAATACAAAAATACCATGGATAGAAGCAAAGGTATATATAGGAGTCTTGAGTGAAAGTAAGGCAAAAGAGTATGTATTCGTCATGATTTCATTTTTAAGGTTTGAAAGTAGACAAAACCTTTTTGTAAAATGTTAGAAGTCACATGGTGATTTTTCTTGGAGGTGGTAAGGACTGGTAAATGACATAAGAATTTTTGCTATACTAGCTATGTCCTGTTTCTTGATGTGGATGCTGTTTATACAGATATTTTCATTTTGTGTCAAGTTGCATACTTATGATTTGTGACCTTTCTGTACAGTTATTATATCTATATCTGTCAGGATTCAGTCCTGAACACAGAGGCAGATCAATGTGCTTAAAGTGCTCTATGTCCCTAGACTTGTCTGGAGAATATAAAAGTACCGATTTATGATACACTCTAATATAATAACAACAATGCCCAGGATGTATGTTTTAATCTGGAAGGTCACCACTAAAATACTAGTAGGAGGACATATCATTGACAAGCCAAGAGCAGAGAAAATTGAATAAATACAATAATCACAGTATGAATCCAAAAGATGGCAAGAGAGAAAAGGGAATAACAGCCATGACAAAGAGAACAATGGCAAATTGAAAAAATACTACTGCGAATATACTAGGAATTCCTTCACATTAAGTGATCTACAGTAATTCAAATTAAAATGCAACATATATCAAAAGGCAACATGGCTTCCCTAATAACCCTGAGCCGGGTTTGTGATGACCCTTGTGTGCTCTGTAGCGGGAATGCCTGTGGTTGCAGGGCTGGGGGCTACCGGGGCAGTTAGTGGAAGTGGGAGGGAGGCCGGCCATCTGTAACTCTTCTGGATTCAAACTAATTGCTCTGCCTCTTTCTGTGCCTTTAAAGTTGCCTTGACCACTTACACTTCCATTTTTCTTGTCTATAAAATGGAGATAATAATAGTATCTACATTCTAAAATTTTGAGAAAATTAATTGAAGGAAGTCCTTAGAAAACTATCAGGTACCCAGTAACAACAGGTAGTGCCATGCTGTTTCATCACTGTTAATTCTACATATGAATGGTTTCTGTGCTTACCAAGTAACAATAACTTTGAATCCTGAGCTCATGATTTTGATTAATCTCTAACTGTCTAAATAGCCTTATTAGGAATTTTTTTTTCTTTTTTTCTTTAAATGCATGGTTCATACCTCGTAAGTTCTTTCATGCTTGTACGTGAATACTGTTTCTGGGTTGCATTTTCTTTCCTGCAGTCCTTTGAAGACTGTGCTTCATTGTCTTGTGACTTTAACTGTTTCTATGGAGAAGGTGAAGATCACCCTAATTTCTCCTGCTTTTAGTTGATATTTATTGGTCTACTTGTCGAAAAAAAAATTCTGTCTTTATCCTTGAGTTTCAGTAGCTTAACTTCAGGCCATATGCAGTCTTTATTAGAACACATTGACTTTTGTTAAATTCCCGTTAGCGGTATTTATTTCAGTTAATTTAGTGATCTATTCTACTCACATAGAAGGGTACCATTAGGCTTTGGATGATTTCCCCAATCCAATATGTAGGCCTATAACCTTTAATTTATTAAAGAGAATCAGCCCTGTTCTATTTACCATGCTTTACTATGTTTCTAGCTGTCAGTACTTTCCACTATTCCTCAATCAGACTAGGGAAAAGATTGTTTTCTTCCTCTATACATTTGGAGATGTTAATGGCCAAGTCCTCAGGACTTTATAATTTACTCTAGAAACCATCCTGGTTTCCAGAGAAATAAAGCAGTTTGTTAAACTGTCATTTCTTTCTGCTTTTCCTACAAGAACCAATGAAATGAATCTTGTTTTATTCCTTGGCTTGGAGTTTTGAACATGATTTTATTAGGTTATCTCTCTCTTATTAGACTTTGTTGGTAGAACTTTTTATTTGTCTTGTTTCTGTCATTTGTTTACTTTTACTAGTTTTTGTTCATTTCAGCAAGATTTGGTGAAAGGAAATTCTATGGTGAAGTATAAGTCCCCCATCTCCTTATGTACACCTGACCAAGAAGGCAATTAAAAATATTATGGCAGCTAACACCTATAATCCTAGCACTTTGGGAGGCCGAGGCAAGCAGATCACCCGAGGTCGGGAGTTCGAGACCAGCCTGACCAACATGGGGAAACCCCGTCTCTACTAAAAATACATAATTAGTCAGGCGTATTGGTGCAGGCCTGTAATCCCAACTACTCAGGAGGCTGAGGCAGGAGAATCGCTTGAACTCGGGAGGCAGAGGTTGCGGTGAGCCGAGATCATGCCATTGCACTCCAGCTTGGGCAACAACAGCAAACTCTGTCTCGAAAAAAAAAAAAAAAAAATTGAAGGAGTGTGTGAAGAAGAAAAACAGCCTCAGACACCCCTAGATAAACATAAGAACTTTAGAGGAGGTCAAGAAAGAAATTTCAAGAAAATTATACTTTTTTTCTTTTTTTTTTGAGACAGAGTCTCACCCTGACTGCAACCTCTGCCTCCCAGGTTCAAACGATTTTCCTGCCTCAGCCTCCTGAGCAGCTGAGATTGCAGCCATGCACCTCCACGCCCGGCTAATTTATACTTCTTTCTTAAGAAGAATTTTCAAACATAAGAAAACTATTTTTTAATGAATGAAAAGGAAAAGAGCCAGAAAAAGGCAAGACTTATGAGTATTTTGTACAACCACATGAAATTGTTAATTTGATGGGTACTACTCTTATAATTTCAGTAACTGCATATAAACCACCGTTTTTTGTTTTTGTTTTTGTTTTTGTTTTTTTGTTTTTGAGACGGAGTCTCGCTCTGTCGCCCAGGCTGGAGTGCAGTGGTGCGATCTGGGCTCAGTTCACTGCAAGCTCCGCCTCCCGGTTTCAGGCCATTTTCCTGCTTCAGCCTCCCAAGTAGCTGGGACTACAGGCACCTGCAACAACGCCCAGCTAATTTTTTTTTTTTAATGTATTGTTAGTAGAGACGGGGTTTCACCATATTAGCCAGGACGGTCTCGATCTCCTGACCCCGTGATCCGCCCGCCTCGGTCTCCCAAAGTGCTGGGATTACAGGCGTGAGCCAC
Organism: Symphalangus syndactylus; assembly: GCF_028878055.3. Classification (NCBI taxonomy): domain Eukaryota; kingdom Metazoa; phylum Chordata; class Mammalia; order Primates; family Hylobatidae; genus Symphalangus; species Symphalangus syndactylus. The sequence goes on along the minus strand of NC_072426.2, from coordinate 151,147,016 downwards.
CGTGCCTGGGCTAAACCACTGTTTTCTAATTTACACTGTTTGTACGTAGTGGACAAATGTGATGTTTTTCTAAAGTGGCAGCATTAATAACCTCAAGAAAATTCATAAGCATTTTGTAGTCCTGCCAGAAAAGAGAACTGAAATATTAAATATCAATTAACACTGCAAAGATTTACACATTGAAAAACTATAATTAAAAGTGCTAAGAAGGCACTACAAAGAGAAAGAAAGAAGTTAGAAAGTGTTGAGTTTCAGTTACATGTTGATCCTTGTTCTCAATGAATACTTAATATATGGTTTTTATTATAATTTTGATAATGCTAATTGTTCTTTTAGTATTATGGTTAATATTCCAGATTCTGGATAATGTTGTCAAACATGATATCCATTAAATGACTTTTTTTTTTTTTTGAGACAGAGTCTCACTCTTGTTGCCCAGGCTAGAGTGCAGTGGTGTTATCTAGGCTCACTGGAACCTCCATCTCCCAGGTTAAAGCGATTCTCCTGCCTCAGCCTCCCGAGTCGCTGAGGTTACAGGCGTGCACCAGGTAATTTTTGTATTTTTAGTAGAGACTGGGGTTTCATCATGTTGGCCAGGCTGGCCTTGAACTCCTGATCTCAGGTGACCCACCGCCTGGGCCTCCCAAAGTGCTAGGATTACAGGCATGAGCCACCGCACCTGGCCAAATGACTTATTTTTTATTGTAAAATGGTATCTGACTTTTTAAAAGAAATAAGCATGTTGTTGGAGAGAAATGATGAAAGTGTGACCACAGATATCTTATGCTATAAACTTCGTTCTACAGCCATGAAGATTCCCATATACAGGAAACCTCACAAGCGTCCTGCTTCCATATACAACTAGTAACAAAAATGTATATACATACTCTCATTTTATAGAAATCATGCCTTCTATTTTTTAAATTTCCTAGAATAGAGCAAGGTACTCTGCACAAATGTGATTGCTTTCAAAATTACAGTCTAATTTTAATTTTTTCTCACATCATAAAAAATTCATCAAATTATTCCTGCAAAAATTAATAAGTACTTTCAATATTTACCTAATTCCTGGCCTCCAGCTTCTTAGATGGTTTGTAGTTATACAGGGTCTCTTGAGCCCTGCCAAGAATTAGCCAACATTTAGAACTAAAACTAAGATCAGGGATTTGAGTTATAAAATTTTCATCTCATGGACTCCTGATCTTACTTCCAACAGTGTGTCCAACAGCTTTCTGGAGAACGGGAGGCTAATTACATGAAACCGAGAAACAAAATTTTTAAATAGCACATTTTGTCCCAGAAACAATACATTTTAGCAATTTAGAATGAAAGAGTGCAAAAGTTATATTATGGCCAGTTACAATTCTTTGTTTACAAAGAAGAGAAATGTCCCAGGTTCATAAGACAATGTACAGCATTTGGAAAGCAGGAAATTTTGTTTTATGTCAAAACAAGTGTGAGCAGACATCACCTAAAACCTACCTGAATCTTGGATACAAACATTCTAGGGGCTTACTAGGAGAGGTCCTATAGTGACTGCATAGGTAATCATTGGTAATAATACTGAAACAGAAGTACAAAGAGACTCAAAAAATTCATAATAGTAATTCTGATAATCATGATAATAATAACTAAAAGGAAGATTAACTGCAGCCCTCTTTTCCTTGGCTTTGAATTCCAGGAAGTAAGAGACCTCAAAAATAGAAGTTCAAAGCAAATTGTGTCACACGGTACTTCTTTGTTTTTGAAATCACATCAGTGGATCTGTAACAGATAATTGGCGCGACAAATGAATACATCTGTTTTCTATGGATCGTTATGGGGATGTATCTTTAAACTCCAGTTTTTTTCTGAACAGCCTGGCAAGCTTCCTGCTTACTTGTTGGTAAATTTCTAGTCTGTTTCTATTGATGCTGTGTACATAATGTTTGAATTATCTAAGCAGCCTGTTATTGCCCAGCTTCACAAGTTGAAGGATTTATGCTTTAATTGGACCTCCATTAAATGTTGGGACTATATAATCTTGGAATTATAAAATGTTTAGAGTTTATTGTATTGATTGTGCCCTTTCCCACTTTTGGTTCATCAGCTGATTAAAAGCACAAACTTATGTTCAAATTAGTAAAGCTCAGGATATAAAAGCTACACACTAATTATAAACTCCTAATTCTCCGTTTAATAATTCATACTCTGCTAATAAATATGGGTATACTCTTTTCTCCTGCACCTCTGTCAGTCGTCACCTCCGGTAAAGGAAAAATATTCTATTCTCTTTTTTTCAACCCAGACACTAAACTGGCTTAATCTACTTCTTTTCTTCTCAATCTATAATGTGGTAATCCTTCAGATGTGTAATACTGATACCTTCCTCTCACCCATGCGTTAACAACTTCTTTTCTACTCTTTTTATACGCAAAGCCAATTTTATGTGTTTAAGAATTATACTGCTTTCTCTTTCTTTCAGTTAATTTTATATATTCCTTATAATTTCACACAGTACTGAACAAAGAGCCTAGGAGGGTCTAAGTATCTAGAGGGTCAAGGACATATATAACCACCATCCATGCTTCAGTCTAATCCACAGTTGGCAGAGTGGTCGTGTGTGATATTGAGAAAACAATTGATTTTTTATGATCTCCAAAGCAACCTTGTGAAGTAGAGGGAATGAACATTGCATCCTCCTTTTACAACATAAAATTTAGTTTTGTTAAGTCAAATAATTTAAAAAGAAACAAAAGTACAAGTAGAATAGAAAGAGAAGGAGTCTTAAAGAAAGATAAGACCTATTTATGAGACAAAATTAAGTATTTCCACTGGTTATTTAAGCACCACACCCTGGCCAATCTGGTTCCTGCTTTTCTTTGCTCCTCTGTGAGCCAGGAGGCTAACTCCTGAGTTTCATGTAAATCATTGTTTCTGCATTCTGGGGCTTTGAGATTAGAGGAAAGAAAGATGTTATTTCTTCTCTGTTTGTCCAGCTTCAGATTATTGCCTCTCACGGCCGTAGTTGCCTCCACCAGAGGCAGGTTTCCTCCACCAGGTGAGCTGTGTGGCTGGGCCTCCTGAGCTCCAGCCCTCACTGGGTTCTAGTAAAATCTTTCACCGCCTTGGGCATTTAGGCATGGGAACGGAAATGTCTTCCCTGTGGTATTGCTAATCTCTGGGTGCCTCGATATGCCTGTGTGTCTCTTTATTTCTGCCCAAATCTTTACGATAGCCTTTTCACTCTCTTCATCAGAATTTCTTTTCATGAATTCTGTTCCAGCCTAAACCCTGACTGATATGCTATTATATTGCCAAATGTTAAAAGTTATCACTAACAGTAACTCAGAATTTTGGCTAATACTTTACTAGTAATAGATTTAAGAAAAGACTGTATTATAAGTAAAGCACATTAGCCTCTATCAGCTACCTCTGCTAGTTAACTAAATAGGAAGACAGTGAAACAAAGGAATAACTAATTATTAAGAGAATGCTTGAAAATTTGATATGCACATGTGTATCTCTGCTCAAAGATTAAAAACTGGAGCTTCCTGGCATTGATTAAAGCCAGCACATCAAATGCAAGTGCATAGGTAAAATATTAGTTGGCTCTGTGGGTTTTCACTGTCACTAGTTGAGACTTTGTGGTATGATGAGGTGTTCTTACTTATATACTTTTAAGATGACAATCAATCAATCACAGAAAAAGTTTCCAAAGTGATCCTAAGGAATATTTACCATTCTCAAAATGAAACATACTCCAGCATTGCCAGATATCAACATGACCTGACATTGATTGATTAAGAAGATTTGATAATCTAGAAATGAAGAATAATTATAACCATGGCTTTGGATGAAACATGCCTGCATTGAAATCATACCATAAGAACCTGTGTTACCTTAACTAAATATTGTAACTTATCTTGACTCAGTTTCATCATCAGTAAAAATGGAATTAATATCAGATAGCTCAGTATGCGGTTGTGTTAAATGATTTATTCAATAGTATGTAGAGTTTGGAACTGATTAAGCACCAGTAAACATTAACTATTCCATATGGGGCAAGGAAAGGTATCTGGCCAACATTCCTGAACTTCTATAATATAGGTATCTGGGAAGAGTAATTCTTAGGATGATTCCATGCAAACATTTGAAAAACGTATATTGGTTGAGGTTGTCCAGAGAAATAGAATCAATAAGAGAATAGATATGTAAAAGGAGATTTATTATGGGAATTGACTCATGCAATTATGGAGGCCAAGAATTCCTGTGATATGTCTTCTGTAAGCTTCAGAACCAAGATGACAGTGGTGTAGTTCAGTCAGAGGCCAAAGGCCTGAGAACTGGGGGTGAGAGGGTGGCAGGGGAGGCCTAGTGTAAGTCCCAAAGTCCAAAGGCCCCTATGTCGGAATCTCTGATGTTTGAGAGTAGGAGAAGATGGATGCCTCAGGTAAAAAAGAGAGAAAAAGAATTTATTCTTTTTTTTTTTTTTTTTGCCTTTTTTGGTATTTGAGCCCTGAACAAATAGGATCATGCCCACCCACAGGGGTGTTGATAGATCTTTACTCAGTCCACTGATTCAAATGTCAATCTCTTCTGCAAACACCCTCACAAACATATCCAAAAACAATGTTTTACCAGGTTTCTGAGCATCTCTTAGCATAGTCAAGTTGACACACAAAATTAACAATCACAAAACTAAAGCTACCTCCCATTTCATAAAGACCATACGTGGCTAGTAGGACAAGGTTATGGACAGGGTGCAGATGCATAGCAGATGCTGTCTACACCATGTCAGGATACTCTCATATCTCACCTCTATGTCCTGACATGAAAAGATATACTTAGCATAAACATTGCTACTTTCTGCCTGAAAAATTTCTATTTCCAAGCTGTGGAAGCAAGTTCAGGCCTCTATAGGACCCGTAAGAAATATCGGGCATTGATGTTGCCAAACAAAGGTATCAACAAATCACACATAAGAATTTTGCTAAACAAACAAACCTAAATAAAAACAGTTTCCCAGTCCCTTGGATGGAACAATTATCATGCAAAATCTAGAGTCTGCCACAGAATTCCACAGTGAGATTAACCTCACCAAAAGTAGTACCGTCTTTAGTCAGTGGCATATGGCAACTAAGGTTTGTTCATTTGCCTGTTTTAATTCACTTCCCTACCAGTGTTTCCTGGTACCATCTTCCCAGTCGTATACTTGAAACCTCTTCTCAGGTCTGCTTTGGTAAGAGCCCACACCAAGAAGGTGAGTTGAATGTAAATATAACTGTCTGGATGTTTGTGAATAAAATGTTATGATTAGGAAATCACTGGAAATAGGATTATTGATCAAGTGTTACATTATCCAATGATTTTAACCAAAGGCTTGTATTTGCTTGGCTAATACTCTTACATTCCTCAGAAAGTAAAACTAAGCTGCAAAAATAGCCAAGAATTGAGAAAGTGAGCCACAATTCCTCACGAAAATGTGTTTGCATGTCTCTCCTTTCTGTTTCAGAGACATAAAATAGGGCATAGGGCCGGGCACAGTGGCTCATGCCTGTAATCCCAACATTTTGGGAGGCCAAGGCAGGTGAATCACCTGAGGTCAGGAGTTCGACACCAGCCTGGCCAACACGGTGAAACCCCGTCTCTACTAAAAATACAAAAATTAGTTGGGCATGGTGGCAGGCACCTGTAGTCCCAGCTACTCAGGAGGCTGAGGCAGGAGAATCGCTTGAACCTGGGAGGTGGAGGTTGCAGCGAGCCAAGATGACCCCACTGCACTCTAGCCTGGGTGACAGAGCAAGACTCCATCTCAAAAATAAATAAGTAAATGAATAAATAAATAAAAATAGTATAAAAAACAGGGCATAGACCATCAGTATGCTAACCAGAGAATGGCAGAGGAAGAATCTCACATAGATTATATTTTATTAATGGAGTTATTTGGGCAACTCTTCACATATGAGCATTAAAATGAACGAGACCAAGAGATGTGATAAGTTGAAGTCAAGATACAATGAGTAGTTGTTGACTAGCAAAGGAAAAATAGATTTCTTTGTGTAAGGTTGTAGAGTTCCACTGGCATGCTTAGCTCGCCTCAATAACTGCAGGGAGTCTGAAGTTGAGATGACAAGAGGAAATGATAAGAGGGCTTCCAAATGTTTACCTTGTCCACAATATTTCAGTGAATTATAAACTATATAATTCTATTTTAATTTCAGATGGAAAGCTCCAAAATAAGACTTTTTAGGGCAAAATCAACTTTGAATATCATCTTTGGCTTTGATTTTTAGCAAACATAGGACTAAGATTATTGTAAGGTTAAATCAGGAGAGATATTTTAAGGGCTTTAAAGTCACTGATAAAAAGCTGAAATGGCAAATCTTTAAAGATAAGAAATTTGCTTTACCTTTAAGAAAAAAAAATGCTAATAAAAGTGAAGTGCAAAATGCTGATTCAAAAGGAGATTTACAAAATATTAGGGAAATTGAAGGCAAGAATTTTAAAAAGTTGAAAATATAAGAATGCTTTTGAATTAATAACAAAAGACCAATGAGATTTTTAACAGATTACAAGTAATTTTAAAAACTTACAAATGAACAACTACAAAAGAAAACACATTTGTTTGTATGTCATTTGGGTGTTCTTTTTGTCTTGAATGGCTGCTGGGTGATATTCACAAATACTTGATCTCTCTCTAAGCTGTGCTTCTCATGGGAAAATGTTTAATTTCCTTCCAAATCAACTCCCTTCAGGATAGTTGTTTATCTCCTATTTCCTTTCCCCAAAAGATAACTCAGCTTGGGTGGCTATTTTTGCTAAATTACACATCTCCTTCAGCACCACTCGTTTATTTCTAAATGGTCTTTCTCTAGGGTGGTGTATGGAACATTTGTTTTGTCTATAATAAAGAATGACTATGTTTTATTAATGAATACTGCATGTTAGCATGGAAAAACTATAAACAAAAAATAATTGATTTCCAAAATTTCTATCTATGAAAATGGCACTTCTTGTTTTTGTGATTTAATTTGATTCTATAGCACTTTCTGTTTAAATTCTGTCACACCTGTTTTTACTAAAACAAACAAGCAAAATAAACCAATTTCCTACTTTCAAGCTTTTCAAAATTGTTTTAATACTACAGCAAACAGTACTTTACAGAGATAATAGGCAGACAATTTCAAATGCCTGTAGGACGACCTCTAACACAGTTTTACAATGTTTGTGAGTATATTGGTAAATGACAATTTAAAACATTAAGTTATTCAAAGCATCACCCCTAAAAAATGCCCAAATGATTCCTACAGACTATTTTATTTCACGTAGAATTCATCCTAGTTAATTTGGAAAGAAAATCAATGGAAGTAAATCAGAGTATGGGAAAAAATTGAAAAGATAAACACATATTTTCTACAATTGAGCAGTTACTCAATCTAAACTTTGTGCATTCAATGTATAATCTGGCACTGGGTTTCTTTCCAAATTAAGTAGAATTGAACGATCTGGACTCTGCCACCCACCAGACTCCTTTCTAGGATGGCTTTCATGTATCTAGCTGATTTATTTGAAAAGAACCTGGACACTTTGCCTACGCTCTCCTGGCTTCCTTTTACTCTAAATCGAGATTGATATTGGCATTTTCTTGGATTCTTCTACTCTGACCAACCAATTTGAAGTCAATGCGCTTCAGCTTGTTCTAAGTAAGAAATTTTATATCAAATTAAAATCTAGTATTACCATTTAATTTACATTTATGAGTTAAGTCTTATCCATTTCCCACTTTTCTATCAGTTCTCTCTGATTTAACTCTTGTAACAGCCTTCCAAAATGTTCTGTCTTCCTTTTATACAAATAGAGCTCTTTTAATTATAATCTTCAGATTCCCCAAGCACATTTTACGTTAAGTTGGAGAAAATATTTGAGTACCTATATAAGAATTGTCCTAAATATTATTTTACTCAATATTTCAAAAATCACTTTTTTAAAACTAGTAGGGAAATATAAATTCAAAGACATTATATACCTTCCTTTACATAATATGGCTAATAAAGTGGAAAAGCTAAAGTTTAAATTCTGACTATGTTAAAATCCATCACATTTTCAGTGCCACAATGCTACTGTACATCACAAAAATATTCCTACTCATCATTTTTAAATAAAAGGTTTATTGTTCTCCTTTGAGTTCTACAAAGCTACAATAGAAAGATGTTTTTGGTTGTTTTTGAGGGGATAGTGGGGATGGGAAATCCCGTTAATACCACTGTGATATACTCACAAGCTTGGCAAATCCCTTCGGTAACCACTACATACAAGTTCACAAATTCACATTCAGTTGAATGTGTAGTGATTATCTTATTAAAATACTAACAGGTAAGAGGACTTCCAGTTTCTGGCTCAGGATATAAGGAGCTTGAAAGTAAACACGTTATTCTAACAAAGAGGCCAAAAGCTAAACAAACTGAAAATTCAATAACTTTTCTTAGATTCATCAGATAAGTGAGGTCACAGGAGAGCCTGCTTCCCCCTCCACAAACTGGAAAGACAGATTACAGAGAATCACAACTTTCCTTGAGCAGATGCACAAGCAGAATCCTCCATGGGAGCCAGTGCCTTTGTGAAAAACATAAAACTAAGTGACAAATTGCTGGAAGCTCAGTATGGATAAGGCTGAGTTAAAAACTCCAGGAAATCTAGCCATACAGGGGCCACACACACTTTTGTCAGTGTACTGCTGACTTACAGTAGAAAGGAGTTCAGCCAGGTTCTCATATATTGGAGAAAAATCCCCTTGTACTTCAAGGGTGGAGGGAAAAGTCATAATTTTGAAATACATGGGAAAATTCTGTTCTTACCGGGACCTGACCTAAAGAGAAACTATTTTATTAGAGTTTACACTGTTGAGTTTTTTCCCAAGCTTAATCAACCTACCAGAAGGGAAATACCAAACTCCAGCCCACTCTAGCCATCCTGTCCCATCTAAGTGGAAAGGAGAGAGGAACTGAGACACGTTAGTGAAGTTCACAGCCTGGGGCACAAGCTCACTACAACACTGAGAAATAATTATAGGATGATAGAAGGCTACCTTTTCCTCCATACCTTACCACATTACCAAAGGCCTATTCACCACAGCTCTTTTGACCCAGTACATTATGTCCAACTATCTAGAAAAAACCGCAATGCATACTAATAAGAAAAAAAAACACAGTTTGAAGAGATGGAGCAAGCATTAGAGTCACAGACATAGGTGGCAGAGACGTTTGAATTATCAGACTGGGAATTTAAACAAGTAGAATTAATATGCTAAAGGCTCTAATGGGTAAAGTAGCATGCTAGAACAGATGGGCAATGTAAGTAGAGAAATCAAAATTCTAAAAAAATAAAGACTAGAGATCAAAAAAACTGTAACAGAAATGAGGAATGCTTTTGATGGACTTAGCAGTAGACTAGACACAGCTGAAGAAAGAATCTTTGAAAACTAAAAAGAATCTTCGAAAACTCAAAAGCCAAGAGGAAAAAAGACTCAAAAAATAGAATAGAATATCCAAGAACTTCGGACAGCTACAAGGAATAATATATATGTGATGGAAACAGCAGCAGGAGAAGAAAAAGAGAAAGAAAAGGAAAAAATATTGGAAGTAATGACCAAGAATTCTCTCAAACAGATGTCAGACACTAACCTGAAACGGGCAAAGTTCCCTTGTCCCCCTTGCAGAGGGTGCAGTGGGGGCTGTGGCTCCCTTCTTCGGTGCCCCACTGCTCAAACCTCTACAGGGAGCTTTCAGACAGGCAGGTTGTGGGGCTCCGACTGTATCTGGTATCTCAGAAACCATGTAACAAAAAGACAGTAGGGTGAAGTATTTAAAGTCTTGAGAGAAAAAAAAATTCCACCACATCTATAATTCCACACAGTCAGAAGATAGAAGAGGGAATACTCCCTACTTTATTCTATGAAGCTGGCATTAACATAATACCAAAACAAGGCAAGGACATTACAAGAAAAGAAAATACAGACCAATGCCTCTCCTGAACATAATGCAACAATCTTCAACAAAACATTAGCAAATCAAACCCAACAATCTATATAAAGAAATATACACCATGACCAGGTGGGATTTATTCCAAGTATTCATGTCTGATTCACCATTTATAAATCAATTAATGTAACCCATTACATCAACAGGCTAAAGAAAAACACCACATGATCTTATCAATAGACATGGAAAAATCATGTGGCAAAATCCAACACCCATTTGTGATTTTTCCAACTCTCAGCAAAGTAGGAATAGGAAAGAACATCTTCAACTTCACTAGCAAATTCTAGCTAATGTAATCAGCCAAGAAAAGAAAATAAAGGTGATGCTAGATTAGAAGGAAAAAATAAAACTGTTTTTGTTCACATATTACGTTTGTCTACATAGAAAATTCAAGAAAATAAACAAAAAATGCTCCCACAATAAATGGTTATAGCAAGGTTGCAGAATATAAGGTTAATATTTTACAAAATCACTTTTCTTTATACCAGCAATGAATAAGTAGAATTTGAAATTATAAACACAGTATCAATTACACCCCAAAACATGAAATAATTAGAGATAAATCTAATGAAATTTGTAGAAGTTCTATGTGAGGCAAACCATAAAACACTGTTGAAAGAAATCAAAACATATATAAATGGTGAGATATTCTATGTTCATGCATAGGAAAACTTAATATTGTCACAATGTCAGTTTTTCTCAAGCCAGTCTATAGATTTGATGAAACCCCAATCAAAAACTCAGCAAGTTCTTTCACGGATATCAATAAACTGATATGTAAACTCTAAAATTTGCATGGGGTAGCAAAAACCCAGAATAGTCACATGATATTGAAAGAGAAGGACAAAGTCAGAGGGCTGACACTACCTGACCTCAAGACTTATTGTAAGATTACTGATTAGTACAGCAATTAAGGAAGTGTGGTACTGGTGAACTAATACACAAATCAGTGGAACAAATAGAGGGCTCAGAAATAGACACACACAAATATAATTAACTGATCTTTGAAATACAATGGGTCAAAGACACTCTTCTCAATAGTGCTGGAACAACTGAACATCCACATGCAAAAGAATAAATCTAGATACAGACCCTAACCCCTCACAAAAATTAACTCAAAATGGATCATAGTCCTAACTGCAAAACTATAAAATTCTTAAACATGACAAGAAAAACAAGATGGTCCTCACTATAGTGATGACTTCTTAGATATACCACCAAAGGTTTGATCCATGAAAAAAATAGAATTGATCAGCTGAACTTAATAGAATTAAAAACTTCTGCTCTGTGAAAGACACTGCTCAAAGAATAAGAAGATAAGCTACAGATTAGGAGACGGTATTTGCAAAAGACCTATCTGGTAAAGGACTCATTCTAAATATACAAAGAACTCAAAACTTGACAATAAGAATGTGAGCAATCTGATTAAATAATGGGCCAAAGACCTGAGCTGATGCCTCACCAAAGATGTACGGATGACAAATAAGCCAAAGAAGCTCAACATCATATGTGATTCGGGAGTGGCAAAGTAAAACAACCAGGAAATACAACTACGCATCTTTTAAAATGACAAAAACTCCAAACACCGCCAACTTCAAATGCTGGCAAGTGTGTAGACCAAGCTAGAACTATTGGTCCTCAGTTGATTGAAATGCAAAATGGTTTGGGCACTTTGGAAAATTGTTTGGCATTTCCTTATAAAACTAAATACACTCTTACCATATGATTCATCATTCATGCCCCTTGGTATTTATCCAAATGTGGTGAAAACTTTTGTGCATACAAATGCCCATACACAGATACTCATTGCAGCTTTATTCATAATTGCCAAAACATTCATAATTGCCAAAACATTTTAAAGCAGCCAAGATGTCCTTTGGTAGGTGAATGGATAAACAAACTCTGGTAAATCCAGAAAATGGAACGTTATTCATTACTAAAAATAAATGAGCTATCAAGCCATGAAATGACCTGGAGGAACCTTAAATACATATTACTAAATGAAAGACACCAGTCTGAAAAGTCTACGTACCATATGAGTTCAACTACATAACAGTCTGGAAAAGACAAAACTATGGAGACATTAAAAAGATTAGTAATTGCCAGGGGTTACCGGAGACTGAGGGAGGAATAGGCATGGAACAGAGGATTTTTAGGGCAATGAATCTACTCTGTATGGTACTATAATGGTGCATACATTTCATTATATATTTGGTCCAATACTAACAGCAAAAGTGAACCGTAATGTAAACTACAGACTTTGAGTGGTAATATGTCAATGTAGATTCATTGATTGTAACAATTGTACCATTCTGGTATAGAAATTTGATAGTTGGGGAGGCTGGGCATATGTGGAGGCAGATGCATATGGGAATGTAGTATATGGGAAATCTCTGCACCTTCCACTCAATTTTTCTATGAATCTAGGACTGCTCTAAAAAATAAACTCTACTTAAAAATTGGAAAAAATGACACTTAATGGATCAAAAATGAGATGGAAACATATTTTGATATGTCTACACCATAGTTAATCTAGAGTTTCTTTTGACTAGTTTGTTAAGAGTTTTGTTTATGTTTAGTAAACTGGCAAATCTCTGATACAATTGAAGACAAACTCCATTAATTACATGAGTATTAAAAAGGCACTAGGGATTATACTATATTCGGAGGGGTGCAGGGCTAGACGAAAAAACCATTAGTGAGCCACAGTTCAGGGAGGGAAGAGTAGACAGTAAACACTCCGGTTGATGACTCTGATCTGAAACCATATAAGAAAGTATGTACCATTTCCAAATATGGGGACACTCACGGGGCTCCAATGTGCTCCCCAGCAACGGTATGGCCCTCTGTCCATTCTAGTGATAAGCACTCAGCCAACCTAGCATAATTCGTCTCGCTTTATGGATCAAATCTTTAGGATAACCTTCGTGGTAAAAGAGCAAACAATTTCATCAAGGTCACTAAAGGTACGTCCTTAAGATGTGATATGTGTATCCATATTCACAAAAGAAATGATTAAGTTCCTAAAAGCGGAAAAATTAAGAGGAAAGACTCCAGATCTAAGTGGCTTTACTGATGAAATTTATCAAACTTTTAAGGAAGTAGTAACAGTCCTCTATTAACTCTCTAGAAACAGAAGAAAATTCTCTTCTTTATAACTAATTTCATGAAGCCAGCAGTACCCTCCATAAAAAAAAAACAGATGAGGACATTACACAAGAAAATAATAGAGCACTACACCTTATATGCAAATATATCCTTGATATAATTTTAGCAAATTGAATTCAGCAATACGCAAAAAGTATAATATATCAGGATCAATTGAATTTTATTCCAGGAATGCAAGGTTGATTTAGCTTTTGAAAATTATGCAATTTACCATCATATTGACAAAATAAAAGAGTAAAGCCATATGGTCATTTCATTTCTTTTTTTTAATTTGACAAAATTAAACAGCCATCTTTAGCACACTGGAAATTGACAGGATCATCTTCAACCTGATACAGAGCATCTGTGAAAAACCTACACCTACCGTGTTTTACGGAGAAAGGCTGGATACCTTTCACCTAAGATTGGTAAGGATGCAAGATGTGCAACACTTCATGTCTCCTAGTCGACATGACCCTGGAAGTCCCCATCAATGCAATAAAGGAATAAAAATATATAGGAAGCATGAACTTTGGAAATAAAGGAGTAGAACTGTCTTTATTCAAAAACAATATAATCATCCATGTAGAAAGTCCTAAGGAATCTACTCATAAGCTATTAGAACTATAAAAAGAATCTTAGCAAAGCTTTATGACATGTTGTCAATATTTTAACAATTGTATTCCTAAATTTTAGGATGCAATTTGAAATTTTAATGAGAAGATAGAACAACAGCATAAAAGTATGAAATACTGAAGAATCACCTTAACTAAATAGGTACAAGATCTGTACTCTGTAAACTACAAAATGTTACTGAGGAACGTGTAAATATCTACTGGCAAGACTCAGTATTATTAAGCTAATAATTTTCTCCAAATTGACTAACAGATTCAATGACATCCAAATCACATTCCAGCATTCTTTTTTTGTTGGTCAAATTGATGAGCTCTTCCTAAAATGTATGTGGAAATGCAAAGAACCAAAGCTAGTCAAAACAATTTTGAAAAAAGAAAACCAAAGTTGGAGAACTTACACTATCAGACCAACAAAAACAATATGATATTGATGTAAGTATAGACGTCTAAATACATGGAACTAAAGAAAGTCCCCCAAAATAGATTCATACATATGTAAATTAATATTTGACAAAGATGCTCAGGTAAGTGAACAGAGAAAGGATAGTCTTTCCCAAAATTATTGCTGGAACAATTGAATTTCCACATGTAAAAAAAATCAGGCCGGGCGCAGTGGCTCTCGCCTGTAATCCCAGCACTTTGAGAGGCCCAGGAGGGCAGATCAGGAGCTCAGCAGATTGAGATCATCTTGGCTAACACGGTGAAACCCCGTCTCTACTGAAAAATGCAAAAAAAATTAGCCGAGCATGGTGGTGGGCGCCTGTAGTCCCAGCTACTCGGGAGGCTGAGGCAGGAGAATGACTTGAACCTGGGAGGCGGAGCTTGCAGTGAGCTGAGATGGTGCCACTGCACTCCAGCCTTGGGGAGAGAGTGAGACTCCATCTCAAAAAAAAAAAAAAAGAAAAAAAAAATCTGCCTCATTCCTTTCCTCATACTATTTATGAAAAGTAACTTGAATTCACCTAACTGTCAGAACTAAACACATAAAATTTCGGTAAGAAAATCCATGGAAAACATTGTGACTTTAGATCAGAAAAATGCTTCTTGGAACGAATTTTTAAAACACACTATACATAAAATAACAATTGTTAAAATTGACACACAAAACTTCTTATTCAAAAGATACTGTTTAAAAAATCAAGGAAATGCAAGCCACAGATGGAAGAAAATACTTGCAAAATATATATCTGATACAGGATTTACATTCAGAAAATGCGAACTAAAATCATAATGACATAATATTACATAATCACTTGAACGACTAAAATTGTTTTAAAATCTACAATACCAAGTGTTGGTCAAAATGTGGAGAAACTGGAATACTCATACATTACTGGTAAAAATGCAGTAATGCTGGTACAGTCACTTTGGAAAATAGTTTGGTGGTTTATTAAATTAAACATATACATAGCACCTGCCCCAGCAATTCCACTGCTAGGTATTTATTTGGAGAAAATGTATTCTCACACAAAGACTTGTGCTGGAATATCAACATAGCTTTATTTGTAATAACCAAAAACTAGAAAGAAAATAAATGTTAAAAACTGGTTAATAGATAACTGTGATAAATCTGTACAATGAAATTCTATTCAGCAAAAAAAAAAAATGAGCATCTCATGTATGAATCTCAAAAACATCATGCTAAGCAAAAGAATGTAGACAAAAACAGCTACTATTGTATGATTCCATTCAGGTAAAATTCTAGAAAAGGCAAAACTTTGATGATAGCAGCAGATCAGTGATTACAGGCATTTAGGGATCAGAGTGTGGGATTGTCTGTAAAGTGGTATAAGAAAACTTGGGGTGATGGAAAGGTCTTATATCATGATCATCGTGGTGGTATATGACTGTCTACATTTCTTGAAATTTATCGAATTGTGCTCTTGCAGCTAGCAAATTTTACTTTATGTAAATTATATCCTAATATAACAGAATAATCCCCTTGTGCCCAATTCTTTCTTTATTCTTTTTTGATTCCCTTTTGGTGTTTTTATGTTATTTAATGCTAACAGCATATCAAGAACAATGAGCCTGAAGTGGAAAAAGAAACCTTAGACATATTTTTCAAAATATAAAAGGAAATACAGTTCTTTTGAGTACAAAGATGATAATATTTAAGACAGAAAGGTTTTTGTAGAATAAGTACCTCCAAAAGATGTGATTTAGCCCTATAAATTACAGACTTGAAAATACTGACATGGAGACATAGCATTTTTGAAGACTAAAGTATAAATTTGATCATGACCTTGACAGGTAAAGTCCTAAAGAGAGTCTTTGAAAAATGAGTTAGTGATCTCTTTCCTCTTGCTAATGGTGGACTGTCTGCTGCAAATTGCTAAGTTGTCGACCTCTTTCTTACACTATAGCTTGAGGAAAAAACCAAACTACTGAATTTAGTGGGTGCAATGAACTGTGCTTTCCAATCTCTATGTAACTCCACTAGGTCAATTGTACAGCCATTACTTAACCCATGTATTTTCCAGGTTGTATCAGATTATTTCAATGGCTAAAGTCCTATATTTTGTAAGTCGTACATTTAACATTTATTTCAAGTCATTTTCCCCCTAAATCAGCCACTGAATGTCATTTAGTATAATAGTGATTGGAGTCAACTACTTAGAAATATTATATGTAATTACCTTTCATCTCAATTTGTAGAGTTCTACCATGGGTCATTTTCCCAAGAAAGAGAATCTGGGGAAAAACAGGTAGTTTAATAGACATTGCTTCCAGAAACAACTTTTGTAAGGGCGTGACAAAAGCAATATTAGGCAGAAGAGGTGAACAGCAATCGACTTGCAAAACAGGTTTCAGCTGATATCCTGACTGGCCAAAATGGCCTCTTAGAGATATTTCCATTTGAGGCCAAGTTGCTTCGCCCTTATATCACTACAAAGGTAGGCAACATAACCCCTTGGGGATTGGTAAGGAAGCCTGCTTTAACCAGGGACACTCCTTAGGTGTACTCACCTTGAGCCCTCAGAAGCCAACACTCCTAGCACATAAGGCAATCAGTGCTTCAGTCCTAAACCGGGGATCTAGGCGGTATTCTGCATCTCTCCCTATAGGTCTCCCTATAGGGTCTCTTAATTGAAAATATCTCCTCTTTCCGTCCCACCAGCATCTGAGTCCAACTTTCTTTGGGTGAAACAGTAGGCCTCAATCTGTTTTCTGTGAAATTACTAAGTCTGAGGCAGGGCTGCAGGGACACCTTAGGAGCAAGAAGCCCCCACCATTTCCTGCATCTTTACTCTCAACAAGAAGATGTTCCAATCCCCTTTCAAACGATGTGGCTAGAACATATAGACCTTTATCTTGGCAATATTCATTGTGAGTTAGGTTTATTAAAAAAATTAAAAATAAAACTGCAATACAGAAGAAATTCTGAAGAATGTTGTAATCATATAGTCATTTTTTTTAAGAAAGGGAGTACATTCATGATGCAAGAAGTTCTGTAAGGGAAAATACGTTTTCAGGTATTAAAACCTAAACAAAACTTAACTCAGCAAATTGCCTCTCACAATCTACCCCTAAGCTAAACCATGAAGTACAGTAATTCTGAGTAATAATGCTTTTCTCCTCAATAACATGAATTTTATAATTTTAAAGGTTTTTCTCTTTTATTAAGAAAAGAAAACCAACGCCAGTATCAAACCCAACAAATTAATATTTTTCCTTAGTATCATTTAATTTCTGTGTACAGTTTATTATGATTGCCTCAAAAAGATTTTTCTGACAGTTCATCAGGATTCAAACACTTTCCACAGATGCGTCTGCATAGTACATGTGTTAAGGCTTACTACCTAGATAAAAATTCTCCCTCCTCATATCTTCTCATCCATGCTATTTTTCTGTGTCATTTGTCCAGTACAATATCTCATATTCTAGATTTGGCTATTTATATCCTTATACTGTCATTTTAGTTGTTTTCCCTTATTGCCTATATTTCCCATAAGCTTGTTAATATAAAAGCTTGATTACATTCAGGTTCAGGCTCAAAGTTTCTTATCTGGTAGTGATATATACTATGGTATTTACAGATAAAATGGGATTTGCTTCAAAACATTTGGAAAAAAATAGTGGAAAAAGAAATAAAACTGGAAGAGAAGAAAACTGACAGTTTGTGGAATCTGGGCAATGGATTCAAGGAAATTCATTGATACTAATTTTTTCTACTTTTGCTTATGTTTGAATTTGAAAATAATCACATATATTTAAAAGAGAAAGAGCTAGCCCTTTAAGAAAAATGTTACTTTGTACTTAAAGGAAGTGATTACATTGAAAGTAAAATAATATAAATAATCACATAAAGCATCAAAGTTTACTTAAATACATACTTGTCATAGGAGTATTTAAGACCTAAGCAAACTGAATATGTATTTCTTTCATTTCTGTGAAACTGAGCTCTACATATTAATCCCATTATATATATAATTATGGCTAATATATAATTATGATATATAATTGTATTATAATGAACAAATAACATAAAATGAGAAATGATACTGAGAAAGTAACCAGGTACATATGATAAATTTAAAAAGCAAGAGACCATTTTACCCATCTTTATGCAAGTAATTTGAGATTCTACAAACCCTAACCCCAGAAATGAGAGAAAATAAAAATAAAACTCCATAAAATAAATCAGGAAAGTGGTAAAAGAGATTCTACTCTCAACAAAGTCAAGAGGACTGCACACTTTTCTCAGAGAAAGGTCTCTCATCTTTAAGACAGAAATTTCAACTTAGCTAGGATGCTCTAGAACTTAGAATAAAAATGAAAGTTTCTAATTTTTTTGAAAGTGAACTTTATTAAAGTGTAATTTTAATACAATAAAATGCATTCATTTTAAGAGGACAGTTTGATGAAATTTGACAAAACTCTACAAGTTATGGATCCTCTATATCTATTCTGCTGTTAAATCTATCCAGTGAAATTTTATTTTATACACTGGATTATCTCTGAAGATATTTGGCTCTTTTTAAAATTCTTCTAGTTCTTTCTTCATCATGTACAAGTTTTCCTTTAAGCTCTCAAAAATAATTGTAATAGTCTCTTTAAAGTTCTTATGTTAATCTACCATCTCTTTCATTTCTATTTTTATGACTATTAATTCAACATGTTAATGGACACATTTTCCTGTCTTTTCTCATGTCTAATAATTTTTCATTGGATTGTGGACATTGTAATTGTGATATTGTTGAATGCTAACATTTTGTTTTCTATCTTGAAAAAGGGATGGGTTTAGTTTGGTCAGAGTCAGCTAAACGCAATGCAGCTTAATCTAGAGAATTGTTTTTAAGTGTATTTTAGAGGATTTAGATTTCACTCTAGAGTCAGCTAAGTAGTACTATATATATAATCATTCTTATAATTTCACAATGAGGCAGTGATATCATTGTGACATCTGACTGTTTGGAAAGCAAACTCTTCACAGCCCTGTTTGAGTAGTAGAAATTTTCTAGCCTAGAAGTCCTTGGCACTTCTTTCTCAGAATGTCTTCTTTCGCTGGGCTAGTGGAGTCTTACTCTCTCCCATCTGTGGTTAGTGCTCAACCCTTTTTTTTTTTTTTTTTTTGCAGATTTCTAATACTATTTATTTGCGTAGCTACTTTGCCTCAAATATTTTGCCTCAAATTTCAGTTTGCTTCAATATCCCAGGACTCCGAGACTCATCTCTGCAATTCATTGAGACCACTGTGCTCTGCCCGTGTTTACCCCTCTACTCCATGACCTGGGAAACAGCTGCAGTCTGTAATGTGGGGTGATTGTATGGCTTACATAATTTGTTTCCCTTTTTTCAGGGGTCATAGTCCTACACTGCCTATCTTTCAATTTCAGAAAAATAATTGTTTCATATAGCTTGTTCATATTGCTAGAATTTTTTTGTTTTTAGTTTTATTTAACGTCAAGAGGGTATGCCCAGTAACATTCATTATGGCATAAACAGAAGTGAAAGCCCCAAGTTCTTTTTTTTTTTAATCAAGTCCAAAAAAACTGACAACAAGCCCCAAAATAGATATATTTTTAAAAGCTATAGATCAGGTTTACTCATGCTTAGTAATGCAAAAATCCTGAAACCAATCAACAAATATAAGCAACAGTAAGAAACACCACAGAGTATATCCCATACATGCAAGAACATATCAAAATAAGGAAATATATTAATATAATTCACCATAGGATAAAAACAAAATGAAAAGGATGTGATCTCCTCCATAGATACTGAGGTTTTTATATAATTCAGTATCCATTCTTTATTTTTTAAATATTGTTTTAAGTATATATATTTTTCTTTAAGAGTTTTTACAAAATCTACCTCAGCTGAAAAAGTTGTTTATATTTGATGTCTACTACAGTTACTCTCATTTAAAGCTTTTAAGGTATTATTACCATAATAAAAGACATAGAGGAGGGCATAAAGCTATCACAATTTGCAAATAACTTTATAACTTACATAGAAAATCCAAAAGATTTGACTAAAAAAAGTCATGTAAACATTGAGATAAATTAGTGTGGCAGCTGGAGTCAAAATTAACGTACCAATATCCTTCCTGTATGTAAAATAAACTTCCATATAGATATTATGGAAGAAAATACTAGATTTATGCATAATATATAAAACTAAACTTAAACTAAATTTTAAAACTAGCCAGAATCTACATGAAGACATTTTTAATATAACTAAGAGGGAAAAAGATAACTTCAAATAATGGCAGGGGATACGTTAAGAAAAGTATCATAAAATTTCAATTCTCCCGAAGTGCATCTATATGCAAACCAATGTTTTAATAGGCAGGATTCATGAGATATCATTTTCAAGTGTCTTTACTGTTTTTTTTTCTCCTTTTGTCTTTTAAATGTGTTTTCTGGTACTAGTTCTTTTGGCTTTGGGGGTGAAGTTAAAACAAGTCCTGCACGGTGGCTCACGCTTGTAATCCCAGCACTTTGGGAGGCTGAGACGGGCGGATCACGAGGTCAGGAGATCGAGACCACGGTGAAACCCCGTCTCTACTAAAAATACAAAAAATTAGCCGGGCGTGGTGGCGGGCGCCTGTAGTCCCAGCTACTCGGAGAGGCTGAGGCAGGAGAATGGGGTGAACCCGGGAGGCGGAGCTTGCAGTGAGCCGAGATCGCGCCACTGCACTCCAGCCTGGGCAACAGAGCGAGACTCCATCTCAAAAAAAAAAAAAAAAAGTCCTGTTAATTTCCTTGCCACTTTATGTAGCAAATTGTCCTTGGGTTAGTAATCAATATATGTAGTGTTTTCTCACATATGTGGGGGTTAAAAGTCCAAGATGAAGGTGTCAGCAGGGTTGTTTCTCCTTGGTTTGTAGATGACCATTGTCTCTCTGCCTTCACATAGTCATTCCCCTATGACTGTGTTCTAATCTCCTCCTCTTTTAAGGAGAGCAGTCCTATTGAATTAGGGTTCCCCCTAAAGAGTTCATTTAATCTTAATTATCTTTATAAGACTCTATCTCCAAATACAGTTGCACTGGGGCCTACTGGATATTCCACTACTGGGGGTTAAGACTTCAACATGTGAATTTTGTAGGGACACAATTCAGCCCATAACAATAACTAAACTTTAAACTTTTTCGTAGTCATAGGTGTTCTCCCTTCTCAGAGCTTTGACTTAGTGACTGCCAACCATGTTAAAGATGGGGAGTTTATTGGCTGGCTTCATTGTCTTTGTCTTGTTCTCGTGCTGATTTACACTCTTGCTACCCATAAACTTTGGCCTTTCCAGGACCAAAACAGGTAGAAGAGAAGAGCAAAAAATATACATATATGTTTTATTTGACCAACTGGCATCCTCCTTTTCAGATCCGATAGTGTTTATTGTTAACTTTTTCGCAGGGTCTCCTGGGAACTAGTTTCATCATTTTAAATACCACCTATGAGCTCTTTGGAGCACCTATTTATTGTTAGGTATCTCTTAGTTGTATTTACAAGTGAATAGTACATTCTCCGTGGTTAGCCCCTAAACACGTTCTGTTTTGTCCAGGCTTCTTGGCGGGTCACCTTGATAGAGAGTCTCTATTTAGAGAAAAAAAAAAGGAGGAATCTCTATATGTATTGATAAAGGTATAATACCTAAGCCAAAGTTAAAAAAAATCAAGGGGAACAGGTATGTATTGTATGCTACCATTTTTGAAAGGCAAAAAGAATCCTGATGGATACAGAGAAATATGTTAAGTGGTTAAATTTTGGGAGGGGAGCTAAAAGACCGGAGGATAGAAACTTTCACAATACAACTGTTTTTATAATACCATTTTATTTTATACAGTAAGCATGGATTACCTATTCAAAAATAAGTTGTTTTGCTATACAAGTAAATAAAATTATGCATTATCTTTTTTAACTCCCCAAATTTAAGGTAGGCATATAGATTTTTTTGAGTTTCAAAAGAGAGAAAATGAAGACATGGAACAATTTTCTCTAAGACATCATCACAATAGCTACCATTTAATGAGTACTTAGTGTGTGTCAGGAGTTTCCGTTTATTATTTATATTCTCTGAAGAAAGATATTATACATTTCACTGTCTGGATGAAGTTAATGAAATTCAAAAATGTTATATAATTTTTTCAACGTCACAAATATTAAAAAACAGAAAAAGGATTTTAATCCAAATATATCTATTACTAAAGCAAGTAAATATTGTATTAGACACATCTACCATCCAGAAAGCAATTGGCAGAACTATGCATATAACGTAAAGTCTTTTAGCAATTAGAAATTTTATTCTTCTTTGGAAAAGATTATGAAACTCTACTGTGAGAAATGGCAGGGAGGAGTGGATTTAATCAGAAAAAGATCTATGATTTTTTCCAAATCATCACTAAATAAGTTGCTTCTGTATTATACATCACATACTTAAAACATAATCTAAAAATAGAACACAATTCCCCAACATTCCCTATCATCAGATACTCCAATCCCATTATATATGGGGCCCAATGTGAAATTAAAATGGAAGGGCTTGTTAAAAATTGAATTATTGAATTATTCTTAAATACTAATTGAATAATTATTGAATTATTAAGCATGTCAAGATAGTGACAGCAGAGCTTTCAGGCCTGTGGTCTTTGCGAGTGCTGGAGTGTGGAGCCACTGGCAGCTACTTAGGCCACAAGTCCTTCCTCTCCATCACACTCTATCAGCCTGATGGAGACTTCAGTTCAGCCCTCATCCCTTCATATCAGTCTACAAAAAAAATGTTATTATTGATTACACCAAAAAGCACTTCAAACAACCTACTTGGCTTGTTTTTCTCCTACTATATTTCTTTACAATTTTCTTCACTATTTCTCTTCTGTTGTCTGGAACTCTATATATTGGAGCACCCCAAAGCTTCATCCTTATTTCTCTTTACCTTTTTACCTATACTAATTGTTATCAACTAGTTTCATCATTTAAAATACCACCTATGAACTGATAACTCCCAGATTTCCATCTCTTGCCCAGACCTATCTCTCAAACTGCAGACATGAAGCTCCCCATCTGCCTATCCACTTCTGCATTGGCGTAAATATCCCAGAGTTGCCTTCAGTATAAGAAACACCAAACTGAACTTCTGATATCTTCTCTACTAAACACAGTCTAAAACCACACACACAAAAACTACTCCATCTGTGGCTTTCCTTCTCAGTAGATGATAACTCAAATCTTCCAATTATATAGGCCAAAATCTTAGAGTCATTCTGTTTCTCCAATAATCTATATCCAGTCTAAAAGCAAATCAGGGGCCTCGATCTTCACAGGATGTCCAGAAACCAAGCACTCTCACGAAATCCACTTCTAATTCCTGTCTATCTCCGTTATCACCGATTATTTGTGTTATTGCAGTAACCTCTAACATATTGCCTTTCTTCTTCCTTTCATCCCTAAAGTTATCACTGCAGCTAAAGTGATTGTTTTTGTCGTTGTTGTTTTGAGACAGTCTTGCTGTCGTCAGCCCAGACTGGAGTGCAGTGGCATGATCTTGGCTCACTGCAATCTCAGCCTCCCGGTTTCCAGCAATTCTCCTGCCTTAGCCTCCGGAGTAGCTGAGATTACAGGTGTCTGCCACCACACCTGGCTAAGTTTTGTATTTTTTTAGTAGAGATGGGATTTCACCATGTTGGCAAGGCTGGTCTTTAACTCCTGACCTCCGGTGATCCGCCCAATATTTTGGCCTCCCAAAATATTGGGATTACAGGCATGAGCCACCACACCCGGCCAAGTGATTGTTTTAATATAAGTGAGACAATGTGCTCTTCTGCTCAGTTCCCTATAATGAGTCCCCATTGTAAACAGAATTAGAGGCCAAGTCTTCACAACCGCCTGATGACACATAAGGCCATAGGTAATCTGGCTGCCTGCTGCCATTCTTACTTCCTCTTCCCACCTACTACTCCTCTCTCTTGCTCACTCCACTTTAGGCCAACTGGCCTCCATGCAGTGCCTCAAACACACTAATCAGGCCCCCACCCTAAGGCCTTTTTTCTACCTGGCCCCTCTGCAGGTATCTCATTGCCCCAGATTTCCCATTGGCTAAAACTCAATTCCTTCAACTGTCTTCAAATCCTCTTGCAAAAAAAGCTCCCCTGACCACGTTATTTAACCCTATTAGCCGTCCCCATCTGGCACCCTGACTCGTGTACCTTATATCCACCTTACAATTCTCTGTCAGTCATGTTTTCATAACATAACACCACAATTTACTTATCATTATGCTTATTTTTATATTCTATTTCCCCATGCCCAGATGTGAAAGATAGCAAAGAGCGAAAAGGAGCATTTTATTCACTGATGCACCACCAATTTTGGAGATGCCTAGATAAATGCCTGAAAACTAACAGGTGCTGCCTAAAAACAATGTTATTCATGAATTTTTATTTTACTTCTCATATTTCAATTTTTCATTGAACATATTCAAAAACTTTAACCCTGTCAGTGAGATAACAGTGATTTTACAACCTATTTCACTTTGGCCCTCAACAGGTCTGTGAATCCTGAGAGTTCAGCTGATGGGCTAGTTTATGCTTCTGATTCAATTTCTAGTTTTTCATAATATGCATTTTCTGGAAATATCACAGCAGTAGACTACTTACTATAGAGAAACAATTATTTTCGTTAGAGAAAAAAAGAATCTCTGTAATGTTTGGAGAGCACTATGAGAGAGGAACATTTAATTACACAGTGAGTGGTCCAGTACAGGGCATCTCCTTGGTCACATCTGCCATAGCTCTGATTAATGCTTAATAAACAAGTAAGTTGGTATTGTATGGAATGCACTGACTCTCATTAACAGCATTACATTTGACCATGTAGGTGGTAAATCAATTCTAATTTTGTCAAATAACTTCACAAAGAAAATAAATTAATTGTATGTCTTAGTGATATATTTATCAATTTGCATTCCAAGTAAAGCTAGTTACCTTCTTGGCACACAGTCCTTTCTTAATATTTTTGGTATGAATTAATGAGTGAATGGAAATGATAATAGCTCAATGAAAATCACAAAAATTACAAAACTGTCCTATGGTCAAATACATTTTGCAAATAGACTGTTGTGTTAAGAGACATAGACTTGTTAAGAAAATAATCAGCAAAGAAAGATAAGCAAAATTACAATATTCCCACCACAAAATTATAGGATGCTAGACTAGTAAGACCAGAAAAGATGACAACATCAAGATCTGCATTGAAATTACATTGGTCTTGAATGGAAATACAAACAAGACGCTTTGCTGACACATTGCTAAAATGAAAAAAATAATAAAGCTGGTGTGTAATAAGAAAAAAAGTCGATATAGTGTTTGCAGGAGCCATTCAACAGTTGCACGTTACATTGAAATGGCAGAAACTTGGCGATGACAAGGTGTAGAAGACAACTTTCGGGATTGTATTTTGAGTTTTTTGTTTTTTTTTTTATTGAAATGACTGCAAGACATCCATGTGGAAATCTAGAGAATCTGACTTAGAGAAGAGGCCTTGGCCAGAGATCAGATTTGGGAGCCAGCAAAAAATATGAATGAGATATCAGGAAAATATGATTGAAAACCAATTATCCTCCCATCCTGGATAACCTCTCCATAAAGATAGCAGAAAACAATTTTATTATTGAACAAGTATTAAACGAGAATGTGATATACTTCCTAGGCAATTTGCTAAGAAATGGCAAAGATGGAAAGAAATCTTTTCCCTTTATGTAGCCAAGTAGATACAACTCATTACATTCAAGCCCTCAAGATAAAGAATGATTAGTCCTCAAGTCAAGAACTTGGCAGCAGTATTTTTCACACACAGCAATTCACCTAGCAATTGGGGTGACTAGTTAGGTGGCTTTATATAAAGGAAAATACACTTCTCGTATCTTTATGATAGACAGCAGTTTTGCAACTTAGAGCCAAGCTTTAGCTGAAGTTAGGTCCTACCCTCCCACAGAACCTGGGAGATGGAGGCACTATCTTCCTTGAATATTTACATTCCAAAGATATGTTTTTCAGGCCCTTGATAAAGACATTCTTCTCCCTTAAAACTGGCAAGAGATTTATTTAGCTTTTAAAAATATTTAAATATTTCAAAGAAATGAAGAAAATACAATTTTTCTAAAGTAATTCTATAAGAAAAGAAAGGGGAAAGAATTATCTTTCCTTATTCTCAACAGTTTTAATTGGTTTTGTGTTTGCCCTTACAGAGATCATCTAGTAAGAGATTGCAAAAAAGAAGAGCAACTGGGAGCAATTCCTAAGAATAACCAATATTTAAAGTTTAGTTAGAAAAGGAACCAGCAGTAGCTGACACATATTTATGAGCATTGGGGTGAGTTTTTAAAAAATAATAAAAGAAAATTGAGGGTATTTGTATAAAAAGATAATCACCCAGTGTTACAGACTAATCTGTGTCCCCGTCCCCCCAACCCCTGTCAAATTTATATACTGAAGGCCTCCCTAGTCTTAATGTATTTGCAGATAAGACCTTTTAGGAACTAATGAAGGGTAAATGAGGTCATAAAGGTTGGGCCCCAATCCAATAGTGTCTCGGAATCCTTAGAGTGTCACTTTTCCTGCTGGAAACCTCTGTGGCCGGTGGTGCCTTTGCCCGAGTTCTTGCTCGGGCCCACTGGCTTTGTTCCGCCAACTTAGCCTAGCAGGCTGTGCTCAGTTCAGTCTACCAGCCTGGATCCCACGCCTACCAAGGGCAAGCCAGGTGCAGAGTGGCAAGGGGTGTGTGAGCAAGCAAGCATGGGGTCTGGCCATTGCACACAGCCAGGCACGCCAGTTACTGCAGCGGGGCAGGCAGGTCCAGGAGCTGGCACAGGCACTGGCTTCATGCAAGACTGTGACTGGATCAGGGCACCCATGTCTGGATGAGGGGAATGCAGTGGTGCCGGAACCTTGGAGATGCCAGGAACCACAGAGCCCCAAAAAGGGTGTCACACCCCTGGCTCAGGGAGCCCCTGGGTCTAGAAACCCCAAAGGGCCGCAGCTCTTCTCTCCTTCTTGTCACCCCCAAAGTGGTGAGTGGAGGGTGGGGGAGCGTGCTTCCGCCCTGTTTGCGTTACAGCTCTTTCAGTCCCGCCATTCAGTGGGTCCCGAGTAATTGTCCTGTATCCAGGAAGAATGAGATATGCAGACAACTAGAGGGTGAGCAAGACAGACAGAAGCTTTAGTGAGTGACAGGACAGCTCAGAGGAGACCCACAGTTGGTAGTTCCTTTCCGCAAGTGGCTCATCCCAAGGAGAGCCCAGCTCTCAGTGGAGAGGAGAACCATACTGGGTAGGTCCTTTCTGCAGGCAGGTCGCCCAGCAAGTGTCCAGCTCTCAGTGGAGAGGAGACCTGTAGTGGGTAGCACCTTTCCACAGCTGGTAGTCCCAATGTTTGTCCTAGTCTGGCAGATCTGGGGTTTTTATGGGCTCAGGAGGGAGGAAGTGTGTGCTGACTGGTCCATGAGTGGCCATGGGCAGCCTGGAAAAAGCACCATAAGTTCTCACTCTGGGCCACAGACTCCACCCAAAACTGACAGCCCAGGCTCCAGTCTTCAGGCCATCCCTGGCTTGAAGGTGGGATTTCACCTGGGACCCACCCCTTTCCACTCAAGAGCCTGTCTACCTCCTGGTGCCATCAACATGCCATCCACCGCGTCCAGGCTGTTCTTGCTGAGGGTCGTCTGCAGGGTGCTGAGCCGCCCTGAACATCCCCTCAGCCTTCCTCCCATGATCGTTGGTGCCCAAAATCCAGAGGGAGCCAAGGCGATAGGGGGCTGACATGTCAGCATTGCCCCAAGTGCGTGCACGCCAGGCCAGGTCACGATGGTGTGTGGCCTGGGCTCAGCCATAACTTTGCTCTGCCCCAGAGCAGCCACTGGGAGCAAGGAGAGGCTAGGAAATGAGAGGCTAGGAAATGGGAGCAGGCACTTTCAAGCCTGTGGGGGCAAGGGGCTTCCTGGGCCCCAGAGAGCACAGGGATCTGGGGGTCTGGACCCGCAACTAGGTGGCTGTGGCTTCACCTGGGAGCAACTTGGTAGGGGATGGGCCTTCACGGAGTAAAATGAGCCATATTTGAGATGGCTGGAGAAAAAATGTGCCTGAATGGGGCAGGAAGGCTAAGGAAAATGCAATATTCAAAGATCACATTTAAAATATAAAGAAACGTGCAGGTCAAAAATTTGGTGTTTCAAGGACGGATGCGATGGCTCATGCCAGTAATCCCAGCACTTTGGGAGGCCAAGGCAGGCAGATCACCTGAAGTCAGGAGTTTGGAACCAGCCTGGCCAACATGGTGAGGCCCCATCTCTACTAAAAATACAAAAATTAGCCAGGCGTGGTGGCGCACCCCTGTAGTTCCAGCTACTCAGGAGGCTGAGGCAGGAGAATCGCTTGAACTCAGGAGGTGGAGGTTGCAATAAACTGAGATCGCACCACTGCACTCCAGCCTGGGTGACAGAGCAAGACTCTGTCGCAAAAAATTGGTGTTCCAGAGTCCACTGCTAAAGGACTTCAGCAAGAAGGGGGAAGTGGGATACTGAGTCACCTCACAGGTTGTGCGCCACAGTATGAGAACAGTCTGAGTCATGATTGACTTCTGCGGAGTCTTGGACTTCTGGCACTGGTGAAGGCAAGCAGAGAATGAGCCATGTCTGGCCTACTTCAGAGTCTCTAAGCAAAGTTGAGAAACTAGCTGCATTGCTTTGGTCCCTTTTGTCGTATGATGTCCTGTGCAATGGCAGCAGTTGGTCTAGACCCTGATGAAAATTACATCCTAGTAAGTAGAACATTCCAGCAGTTTTGTGGCTGCGGTTGCTACAAGTTCACAATTCTGTACCAGGCATGCTCTATCTATGGCATATGATTCTAGAATTTCGATTTCAAAGGGATCTTCAAAAACCATCAAATTCAGGGCTTTTGGCTTAAAGAATTCAGGAGTTAGCAAGTAAAATAAGGTAGTAGGAAACTATAGAGATTATTCGCTAGCCATGGATATTCCCATACAAACGATAAGCACAATAAAAATAAATGCTTATAATAATCAAACAAATCAAACTATCATGTCTTTGGATCAAGTTTGAATAAGATGTCAATCTGCAATGTTTGCTTCTTGTTCAACTTAATTTAATTTCACATCTTAAACTACTAAATTGTAGAGAACCTGATACCAGGCTGAAGATACTGTTGGTCAAAAGTGCCATTTACCTAGAGAGAGGTGAGCTACAAAGCAGCAATCCCTCCTCACTCCTCTACGCCTCTTCATCGTCCTTGACATGCCCTTGCAACCCTTGTGGGAAACTTGATCTAACAGACCCACAAACAAACAAACAAAAAAAAAAATCCATGAGCTAACCATTGAGAAGTTTGAAAAGTACATAGTCTTTGAGACTTCTTTTGTGTTGTTCATGTCTCATGATTAGTTTATTTGAATAAGGTTAATAGAGTAAGCAACTGTATCTCTCCAGCTCCCATGGATTTGGAGTATATGCACCATCTATTTATCACAACCAAGTTTCTTACCATTAAGCTACTGAAAATTAATTTTACTGGAACTTTGTCCAAGTGTTATTTTCATAACTTTCTTATGTTTTATCACCATTCATACTCAAAAATCAGCTCTTTGGATTTTAGTTTTCAAAGCACTAGACTTTTGTCAACATATTAATAAAATGTAAATATATACCCAGTGAACTGAATTATTCTTTTCTTTAAAAAGCACTTTTTAGGGATATTTTAAAGCCATTATGATGTAATTCATTCCCAAATTTTTCTCTTATGTGAATTTAGATTTTCAAGCATATTTTATTAAATGTAAAACTGAAATGGCATATTCTGAAATTTAAATTGGCTGATGTATTTAGAGGCAATAATTCAAATATTTGACTTTTCCCAAATTTAATTTATGAGTAATATTGACAGATAAAAGAATCAAGTTTGTTTAGGTCAGACATGTTTGATAAGAGTATCATAACATGAAAAAATAAAAATTATTGGAAGTTTTAAAAACATCAAAATAAAGGTTATCTATTCCTCACTTGCAATCTTAGATTATAATTAATAGTCACTTGTTTTCCCACATTTTTAGTATCAGATAGTTTTGTCTACATTGCATAGAATTATATATGGCATATCTGTTAACTAATTGGAATTTCTGTAGGGCTATTGTAAAAATCTTGGAGTATAGTGATTACAGCCCCGGCTTTGGCATCGAAGGACCCAGACTAAACACTTATTTCAACTGTTGGAAAATGACCCTACACAAAAACTACAATCTGTTTGAGTCACAGTTTCTTGAACTATAAATGACACATTGAGATAAGACAATTAGGTATGGTGAAATAATTTCATATATTTGAATCTAATTTGCAGATGTTTATTGTAATTTTCTTAAAGCCAATTGTCTGAATGTATAAAAGAATGTTAATTAAAAAATTTAAGATGTTTGTTACTAAGTGCAACAATAAAATATATTAATTCACAGCATCAATCGTAAAAATAAAGCTAGGTATTAAAAACTTTTAATAATACTGTATGCTGCATGGAAATCTAATGTCACAATTTCTCAGATTTAGGTACTCAACAAATTATTGTTTAAAATTCATGAAGTTAATTAAGCCTAATGTATCTTTCACAAAGTAAATGTTCAATAAATCTTACTCCCATTCACATTAATGACTAAACCTCAGAATATGAATTTGACAAAAAAAAAAAAATTTTTTTTTTTTTTTTTTTGAGACAGAAGAGTCTCACT
Organism: Symphalangus syndactylus; assembly: GCF_028878055.3. Lineage (NCBI taxonomy): Eukaryota > Metazoa > Chordata > Mammalia > Primates > Hylobatidae > Symphalangus > Symphalangus syndactylus. The sequence goes on along the minus strand of NC_072426.2, from coordinate 151,115,985 downwards.
CTGTCACACAGGCTGGAGAGCAGGGTGCAATCTCGGCTCACTACAACCTCGACTTCCCGGGCTCAATCAATCCTCCAACCTCAGCCTCCCACATAGCTGGGGCTATAGACATACCACCACACCCAGCTAATTTTGGGGGTTTTTTGTAGAGATGGGGTCTATGTTGCCCCATCTGATCTTGAACCCCTGGGCTCAAGCAATCACCCTGCCTTGGCCTCCCAAAGTGGTGGGATTACAGGTGTGAGCCACTGCACCCAGCCTTCACCTTTATTTTCTAAAAGTACAATGACAGATTCACATATAGACCTTTTAAATTCCAACCTTGGCTGCATAAGACCTCAATATTTTCACTGACCTTCACGTGTTATACATAATAAAATTCCATAAAGTGCTACATTTAGAAAATAGACATATTGTAAAATAGTTTTAAAAAATAATATAATTCAAAATCAACCAATAAGCCAGAGCCTGTCACACCACCAAATGCAATGGTTATACGCAACTGCATGGGTCTGCATGTGGGTGAGTATAGAATGTGGGGATGATGACAAGATAAGCATGGCTAACTCAGTCAGTGGAATGAGTTGGAATGGACTGATCCAAATCTATGTAAATGCTGTAGAAATAAGGTAGGCCGCGGTGGCTCACACTTGTAATCCCAGCACTTTGGGAGGCCGAGGCAGGCGGATCATGAGGTCAAGAGATGGAAACCATCCCGGCCAACATGGCAAAACCCCATCTCTACTAAAAATACAAAAATTAGCTGAGCACGGTGGCGGGCGCCTATAGTCCCAGCTACTCGGGAGGCTGAGGCAGGAGAATCGCTTGAACCCGTGAGGCGGAGGTTGCAGTGAGCCGAGATCGCACCACTGTCCTCCAGCCTGATGACAGAGCGAGACTCCGTCTCAAAAAAAAAAAAAAAAAAAAAAAGGAAGAAGTTAGGCTCTCCATAACCTCCAGTTCCACATCTGCAAATTCAACCAACCACAGATCAAAAATATTTGAAAGAATAAAGTAAAAAATAGCAATAAAACAAAGGATAACACAAATTTAAAAATACAGAGTAGCAACTATTTACATAGCACTTACATTGTATTCGCTATTATAAGTGATCTAGAGGTGATTTAAAGTATACGAGAGAATGTGCATAGGTTAGATGCAAATACAACTCTATACCATTTTATATTAGAGACTTGACCACAGGGGTGGGGTATCTTACAGCTAATGCTCCACATGTACCAAGGGGTGACTCTAGTTGTTATGCTATATTTTTTAGGGAATAATGACAAAAAATAAGTCAGTAGATGTCCAGTTACAGATACAACTGCCCTAGGCCTTACGACATTTTCTCCGTGGTTGTTTGAGTCCTTGGTTGGGGAACCCACGGATATAGAGGAACACCTGCGTGTGTATGTACATGTGTGTATATGTAGATATAGATATAGACATTGATGTATCCATATCCTCAGAAATTTTTTATAATATCTCAGATTTGGAAAACAAAATTTAAATCCCATTACTCAAACTGCATTTTGTGGGCCAGGAACGTCAGGAGCTGGGCGATAGGAGAAATTCAGAATGTGAACCTAACCCAGAAGTAATGAATCAGAATATTCATTTTAACAATATCCAAAGGTGGGTCATACTAATATTAAGATTTGAGAAACACTGTTCAAAGATAAACACAATACCTTACTGGGAAGAAATTCAGTTGAGAATGAGAGAATACTGTTATCAGGACAATATAGCAGAAGTAAACATAGGAAATTCAAGCAAAAGTCAGCAATTGAACAGGGAGTGATAGGGTGGTATTGGGCATATATAATCAAGGCAACTAAAACCGAGGGTCAGACAGTTTTCAACATTCAAAGAGGTGTGCAACGGGAGATGAAGTCCTGCCAACTATGGGAAGAAAGCCACATACATGTGAAAATTCAAAATTTTTTATATCCTAGGAAACATAAGTATTAAAAATATAGACATTTAAGAAAAACACAAAGGTTGTGTATAATGTAATGTAATAGAAGCTATAGATAAGTTTTAAAAATCTGAATTATGGGAACACTGTGATTCAAGGAAAAACAAAGGTTTTAAACAAACACAGGACAGAGCCTATATGTAAAAATTCTCATCTGATTGGTTTGGGGAGCATATTTAGCTATCTCTTGTTGGTCCTGAGTTAAAAGCAGAGGCAAAAAAAATAGAGAAGCTAGCAGTTTTTGAGCAAGTCCTTACCGTCCTGAGCCAATTGCCACAGAGATTGTGGCTTGGCCTTCCTGGCAGGTTGCTGCAGGCGTGTGGGTCAGGGTTCTGTTCGCAGTGATGGTCTGGACATTGTCCATTGTTCATCCGATATCTCAGTGAGCACAAAGTTCAGTATGGACTGTGGCTGTTCTGGCAGCTTAGAGAGTTAGATGAAGGATGAAACTGAAAAGTCAGAGTAGTTCAAATTATATAGGCTTTCACAAGCGCACTAAAGAATGTGAACTACTTATTGAAACTTCTTGTTAAAATTTTGATTGTTTAGAACAATTTTCTTCTGTGCCAAATTAGCTGCCAAGTGAGCCTCCGTGTCTGAGTTCAAATGATAATTGCCACCTTGCCAATACCTGTATTTAATCTCCGATAGATTTGAAAGTATCACCCAAGGTATATACTTCCAAATTCAGTGCTAAAAGCATATGTTTCACCGGCAAAATGATGTCAATATCTTGAATTTAAAAGTATCAGAGGTTGTGTTACAAAAAAGATGTGAGACGATGATTGAAATATAATCAGGGAATTTTACATCCAACACCCACCACTACCCCAGATCTGAAAAAGAATCGAAATTCATTTTACCTAATTTCCATTCAAAAAGAACCCAGGAGCTTACAGGAACTCTTGATTGTGCCAGAGAAATTTATCCTAAAGAAAGGGAGGCCACAGGTGGCTTCAGGAAATGGGATTTTCAACTCCTTTTTGTTAATTGGAAGAAGCAATTTGGAGAGAAGAAACTGCTGAAAAGAGCAAACCTTGCTCTGAACACTGTTTTTAACTATCATTGTTGTTGTAATGATAAAAATGTAAGCCATGATATAGCGATCTCTATAAAAGCATATTGACATGCTAGGACTTGGAAGCGGTCCTAGCTTAAAGCAAGCAGCTTTTAGGCCTTAGATCGTGTACCCCAAGCTTCCAAAGCAGGAAAGTTCCTGTGGAGGAACAAGTCAGATGAGAGCTATTACAACAGGATGGGGCCAATGCTCTAAGCCAGAGGACAGCAGCCAAAAACGTTGAATTTTAATAAAATTCCAGATGTAACATCCATGTATCTGAATGACTCTAATGGTGTGCTTTCAGACTTTCAAGTGAAATATTAGTTTTCATATTGTTAAACATTTGGAAAATGTAAACTTCATTTAAATAGCATGGACTTTGGACAAATTAATCCACTATGTGCAATGCAAATTGGAAAGAGTTGTATTTTTATTTTAAACGCTTTCTATAGTTTGGTAACTAAGACGAGTATGTTTACAGCACATCAATGCAAAACCCTAGGCAAGCCTGCCCGCCCAACTGTTAAACAGAAAGCTGAAGGAGCTGGCATGTGATGAGAATCATGTTGTTGAATACAGTCCCTTTCTTTCTGCCACTTCTCACTTATGATCAGTGCAAAGGCCATAAGGGGGAAATCTCCACCCTAGATAAGTATGCATTTTTTTCCAAGCCAAAAGTCAACATGTTCTTCTTGCTATTTCAGAAAATTTTATAGCATTTTAAGCAATTTTCTCAGGAATCAAAACACACTCAAGATGACTTGACTAAAGAAAATCTGGAGAGAGGATAGTTAGAGATAGGGTTCAAAGATGTCCTTGAAAGTTGTATAACACTGGGGTGGTTTCTGTTCACAGCCATTTTCCGAGGAGAGGGTTCAGATATTCCTTCACAGTCTCAAAGGGACTATGTGACCCAAAAATCCTGAAGCACTAATCTAAAGGGTAAATAGTGTTTAGTGGTATTTACAATGAAGCTTCAAAAGCATCGTACTGGAGATCAACAGACTTGCTTCTGGCCTAGAACCATCTACGACCATTCTAATGATCCTTCTTGAGCAAGGAATTTCTCTTGTCTTGACCTCAATTTTCTCACCATTAATACATGGACAATGGAAGTGACCTCTAAAAGACATGCAATAAATTGTATTTGACATATTCCTCAGCTTCTTGCACCCATTATGAGTTGAATTGTGCCCTCCATAAAGATGTATTAAAATCCTAACTCCTAGTATTTTAGAATATGACCTTATTTAGAAATAGGATATTTACAGGCACAATCAAGGTAAAGTGAGGTCATTAGGGTAGGTCTTTCCAATATGATTGGTATCCTTATAAAAAGGAGAAACGTGCACGCAGAGACTCATGCACAGGAAGAACACCAAATAAGATGAAGGCGGAGATGTAGGGTGGCTACATCTACAAGCCAAAGGATTTCAAAGAAAGATGCTAACAAACCAATGAAAGCTATGAGAGAGGAATAGAAGAGAATCTCCTTTGAACCCCCAAAGGAACCAAACCTGCTGACATTGTGAGTATAGACTTTCCCCTTCCAGAACAATGAGGCGATTTGTTGTTGAAGATACCCAGTTGGTGGCACTTAGCACATAGCAAACTGACACCCTAATCCAGATGAATAGCGCTGACATAATCCATATTGTAAATCTGATGTGGCATGAGAGTGAGAAAAACTGACCAGGTGTCTTTCATTGGGGATGCCTCCGTCCTAATTACAAGTGGGCAGGCAGCCATAAGCGCAGGCTGGAAGACCCAGTGAGCGGCAGGCCAGGGAAAGCACGCGGTGGTGCTGGGGGCACCCGGGCGGGACAGACGGAAGCCAGTTTTATGGGGCCGACTCTAAGGCTCCAGGGAGCAATGGTAAGCTGCAAAATGGCACTAAGGGAAGGCACGCGGAAAATTACCAGAGAAAGACAGATGGATGGGATGTCCAAAACTAAGAAGAAATCTCTAAAATGACCAGTGAGAGGGAATTGGTAGATGGAGTCCCTGAGATAAAAAATAAATAATAAACTGTCTGCAGGAGGCAAAGCAACAGCTAGATATCACTGTGCCGAATGGCAGGCAAGTCCTCCAACAGCCTAATTCGTAAGGGTACAGCTGCCAAGGAGGGTCCAACCAAAGTAAACTCTCAAACCTAAGTATTACCAGTTAGCATCCTATCTTAGGGTCACAAGTTGTTAACTTTTCTTATGTTTACTGGTTTTCCTTGATGTTGTTTGGGGCTTTCCATGGTGATTTCTGAGCATGCCTCTTCTGGCCAGTGGTGTGGGCTTGCATGAACACTGTAACAGCCAAAGGTCCTCGGAGAAAATAAGAGGCTGTTAAATTCCAGAGGAAAACCTGATACATAGAAGTTGCATTAACAGCTTAACCGAGTTGGGTCTAGGTGTAAATATCTTTCAAAAGATAAATATCTTCAAAACGTTTTTATTCAACTTTGTATACCACTGTCTGCATATTCTCTCAGTCTTGTTTGAACAATGAGTTCACCTATACAAAACAGAGGGAGAACTGACAATAATAATAATCACTTTCCCAACGCTTGAAACTTTCACTTGTGACCCTAAGATAGGATGCTAACTGGTAATACTTAGGTTTGAGAGTTTACTTTGGTTGGACCCTCCTTGGCAGCTGTACCCTTACGAATTAGGCTGTTGGAGGACTTGCCTGCCATTCGGCACAGTGATATCTAGCTGTTGCTTTGCCTCCTGCAGACAGTTCATTATTTATTTTTTATCTCAGGGACTCCATCTACCAATTCCCTCTCACTGGTCATTTTAGAGATTTCTTCTTAGTTTTGGACATCCCATCCATCTGTCTTTCTCTGGTAATTTTCCGCGTGCCTTCCCTTAGTGCCATTTTGCAGCTTACCATTGCTCCCTGGAGCCTTAGAGTCGGCCCCATAAAACTGGCTTCCGTCTGTCCCGCCCGGGTGCCCCCAGCACCACCGCGTGCTTTCCCTGGCCTGCCGCTCACCGGGTCTTCCAGCCTGCGCTTATGCTGCCTGCCCACTTGTAATTAGGACGGAGGCATCCCCAAGCAATGTGCTCATTAACAAGACACGATAGAAAAAAATGCCTTTCTTATCTGTATGACTGGAGGGATGGGTTGAAAAATGACTTATTTTGAATGACTCTTTACAATTTATAAAGTAAATCTTAAAAAGAAGATCAACTACTGGAAAGTAACTTCCCTTTATTAACTTCTAAGGAAAAAGGTTAATAAATATGTCCTCAAGGTTCAGTGTCACAAAAGATCACGTCTTTTGACAATCATATCAGAAAAATAGTATGAAGAGCAACTTACACAAAAGAAGTCAATTTTTATATCATTGATAAAAAATACAGTTTGTAAAAAGTAGGAAGATGCTGGGCACGGTGGCTCACGTCTGTAATCCCAGCACTTTGGGAGGCTGAGGCGGGCAGATCACGAGGTCAGGAGATCGAGACCATCCTGGCTAACATGGTGAAACCCAGTCTCTACTAAAAATACAAAAAATTAGCCAGGCATGGTGGCGGGCGCCTGTAGTCCCAGCTACTCGGGATGCTGAGGCAGGAGAATGGTGTGAACCTGGGAGGCAGAGGTTGCAGTGAGCCAAGATCCCACCACTGCACTCCAGCCTGGGCGACAGAGTGAGATTCCGTCTCAAAACGAAAAAAGAAAAAAAAAAAGTAGGAAGAAATTAGTGTTTTAAGCAATACTATTAGAAAAAAAAATTGAAACAGTTTTCATGTGAAAGATGACAACAGTAAGAAAACTGAGTCTCTAGAATATTTTAAATGGAAAATATTTAAGTTACTATTTCTAAGTGACAAGACTGGAGAGATGAGATTAATTTGGGGGACTTTTGTTTGTGGAGAAAATAGTGGCATATTATGTTTGACTATTGTTAACAATATGCGCTACTTAGTACAAGCGATTTTTGAATATTTTGTATTTATCGTCTTACTCGAAGGACTTACATTTGTGACAGCATTAAAGCCATCCCTTTGAGTTTTCTCAGGTACTGAAAATATTGCAATAGCACTTGGAATGAAGCAAATGAAGACTAAAGCTGCATCCATTCTTTATCTTTGGATAACAAAATTTATTTTGTGATCATATCAAGTAGTGATAATATTTCTGAGTAGAGGAGTTTGATCCTCTACTCCATTCAAGAGCAAAATTTTGATTTATCTGAGCTAATTGTAAAGATTGGATTATTGTTTTCAATCATTTATCCCTCCCTGTAGTAGAATTGTATAACCATACCCTTTATCGTGTGACTTTATGCTTCCCCCTTAAGAGGTCTTTTTTCCTGTACTAATACTGAACTCATGTGACTTGCCTTGGCCAATGAAGGAGAGCTGACATGATGTATGCCAGGCCCTACTGGGGCCTTAAATGTGCCTGGGTGGTTTTATTTGCCCTCTTGGAGATCCTATCTGCCCCCATTAGAAAAGCATACCCCAATCAGCATCAGTTTCAAAGAGAGGGAATGTGGAAAGGACCTTAGCCTGACCTGCATTCTAAAGAAAAAGCTACATTATCTGACCTGCAGACCTGTGAGGAGAAATAGTTCACAACAGAAGCCATTGAAATACTGGGAATGTTTGCTTCATGCCATTATTGCAACAGAAACTTGACTTCTACATTAATCATGACACTTACTCTTCTAGCCAGTGGCAGGTTTAAGTATGAACAGATAACACTATTTTAGATGTGAGGGAAAATGTGCAGAGAGATGGGCTCAGGAAAGGCTTTTCCTGGCTGATACACAAAAAAGATTAACATTAGAAACGGTCTCTTCCTACTGTGTCTGCATGATCATCTAGCAGCCATCTTACTACCATGAACTGGATAACAAAGACTAGCACACTGAAGATGATTCAGCAAATCAAATAAACTGTCTTTAATAACGTTGTGTAAGTTGCCGAATTAATCAGTTTATTAAATCTGGAAATGTCATGAATTGGGACTATTACGTGCAACTGAAAGCATGTTAATTGATACAAAGATGCAGTAAATATTAGACATAGACAATGGAGCAGATGTAAATTAGTTCTTAGTCCTGTAGAACTGTCAAGGGTTGGCAAAGAATTGTCTGTAAAGGATCACATAGTAAATATTTTAGGCTCTGTAGGCCATATGCTTTATATTACAACTACTTAAATCTATAATTATAGTATTTAGACAATAAATAAATTAATAGTGTGACTGTGTTCGAATAAAACTTTATTCATGAAAGGACGTTTGCTTCTGGTTGTACAGAGATGTAGGTACTCTGAGAACCTCTACAATATCAAACAACTAGATCCTAGATTTTAAAGTAATAAGATTTTTGATATATAGTAAATGAAATGTGAGAAAATCACCTACAAAAAAAAAAAAAAAGCCACCAGGAACAATGAAGTAAATGACTGTGTTAAACAAATAACAGGCTGAAACTGGAGCTGGGGAAGATGAGCTTAAAGACTCAAGGGGATGCAAAAAGCCCTGTGATCAGTAGTCATCCTCAGGCCCGGGACAAGCTGGGCTGACTGAGCCACATAACCCTGAACTCCCACATTAAGACATTGCCCACAAAGTGGACTAAATTAGCTCCAAGTCTGTGCCATCCCTGAATCTGAGAAGAAGCAGACACAATTTCTTTTTTACAGGCATCCAGAGAGAAAAAAAAAAATGCATATAACTTAAAATTACTCACTTTTCAATGGTAAGGATTAAAGCAAGAAGACAGTGAAATCATCAAAGGGATTTTTTTAAAGTTAACTTACAACCTGACAAGAAGTTACTGTTTATAAATGACAGTAAAATAAACTCATTTTTGGATATTAAAATAAAGAAAAAAACAAGAAATGGCAGAAATGGACCTTCACTAAAGGGACTTCTAAAGCATATGTCTCTGGAAGAAGAAGATACCAGAAAGGTCTGACATGCATAGAGAGTGAGAAAATATTACGGTAACATGTTTGAAAACAGAAATAAATATTGTGTATACCTAGCTGTAATGAATTGAATGTATGAAGTTTAAAGATATAAAAACTAAAATGTTAGACAAAAGAACGTATAAATTTGAGGGAAATGAAATAATCCAACTTTTTTTTTTAAGAGACAGGATATCACTGTGTTGCCCAGGCTGGTCTTGAACTCCTGAACACAAGGGATCCTCCCTCTACAGCCTCTCGAAGTGTTGAGTTCACAGGTGTGAGCCACCACGACTAGCTAAGTAATCAATCTTTAAAAAATAGTTGGAGAAACAGAAAAAAAAAAACACAGAAAACAAAGAAACCGATAATTAAAACAGACTTAATTGAAATTTAAAATAAGCATTAAAGATGAAAAGGAGCAATGAAGACAAATTTTTGAAGCCTAAGAATATAGATAAACCAGAAATAGAGAAATTTCCAGAAATAGAGAAGTCACAAATAAATATTAGACAGGAAATTGAAGAAAAATAACACTACAGTAGAAATTTAAAATGAATTAGTTTGTCAGAAAATAGAAATTTAATATATAAAATATTATATAAAATATATATATATAATTCATGTATAAATTAAAAATATATATAATTTAAATGAAAGCAGTTCCAGAAAAAATAAACTGCAATTTATTTTCTCTAAAAGTTATCGAGCAAATCAGGCTGTTTCATTATAGGTTAGTTAACCTAAGTTGAACTATAACTTTAAATAAATTGAATTTCAATTTAAATCTTATTTCCTAAAAACAAACCAACCAACAAAAACCTGAGAAAGGTATTACCCATCAATAATAAAATTATTAGCAAGCCAAAAAATACATTGTTACACAATTATCCTGGAAAAGGGGTAAAGGACTTCTACTAATATATCACAGTATATAAAATTCTTATTTATAAAATGTAAGTAGAATTCTTTTTAAAATCAGAAAAGAATAATTGCCACCAATTCTGTTTACTATTATACTGGAATACCTAGCCAGTGCACTAAGATAAGAAAAATAAATTGATGACTTAAGAATTGGAGAGCCATATTTAAAAAAAAATTGTTATGACTTGCATATTATATATTCGCTTACATGGAAAACTAAAAAACAGAAAAATAATGGGGTATAACTTGGATTGCTGTATTAATAAAATTTCAGTCATAAAATATTAAAAGAAACTCTAGGCATTTCAAGTATGAGATACTTTATTACAGAGGTAAATGATTAGTATTTTAAAGGGGTGGTAGGACCAAAGACAAGAAAATTCACTCTGAACTCTCAAGTTTACTGCAAGAATAAAGAGAGTGTGCAATTTATAATAACAAAAGAAAATCAAAGGAAACCACCAACAATTATCACAGCTGCCTTTAGTGTGATAGTAGTGCAAGTAATTTAAAACAGTAAGCACTGCTATTTATAGTGGCTCATGCCTGTAATCCCAGCTACACAGGAGGCTGAGGCAGGATTGCTCGAGTCCAGGGATTCAAACCCAGCCTGGGCAACCCAGTGAGACCCCTGTCTCTAAAAAAATTTTTGGAGTAAAAAAAGTATGTATATAGTAAGCACAGAATGCAACACAAAATATAACATCTGTAAAACCCACACCAGGTCTCTGCTACCAAGGAACAATAATAACACTTAAAGACTGGTTATATTCCCTTTTCCAAATAAAACCAATGCCTCTCATTGGCAAGGATTTCAGCATTTATTAGAGGTAAGCGTAAAAACATAGCTCAATATTGCTGAGCTGTTAAATAATTTATAACAAGTGCCTTAAGGAAAATATATAAAAATTAATTTTTAAACACAGCAGCAGGTAGTACAAATGAAGTTTTTAAAAGTTGCTTTTATAGCAGCAGCTGAAACTATAAAACAAGTAGGAAGAAGCCAATTAAAATTTGTGCAAAAATGTGATACAGCTTATTTGAAGATATTAAAATCCATGCAAATGAGAATTGCTATATTAATAGATATCTTTAAAAAAAAAAACGTTTATTGTTGTAAAACGCTTAACCCGAAATCTACCCTCTTAAATTTTTAAGTATACAATACAGTATTGTTAACTATAGGTACAATAGCTGTACATTGGAAGATCTCTAGAGATATGCAACTTGCTCATGTGAAACTTTATGCCTGTTAATTAGATAGGCTATCTCAATGTTTTATGTATGCCAATTTTCCCAAAACTGATTCATAAATTTGATGCAATATAAAAACAAAAACTTTTTTCATCCACATAGCTTGACAAACTGATTCTAAAATTTGCATGAAAGAGTAAGGGCAAATAGTAAACAAAGCATTGATGAAGAAGAAAAAAATGTTGGTAGGAACTTACCCTAATATCAATATTGATTATAATTTAGATAATAGTGAATACAATGGCACCAGCATGAACAAATTTTAAAAATGTTACAAAAACAGACCCACTCGGACACAAAACTTGGCATAGAACAGAGATATTCTATTCAGAACCCTGGGGAAAGAAAGGACTGTGCAGTGAATGGCACGAAGGCAATTGGCTAACCACATGGATGCAGTGAAGTTGGGTTCCTACGTTATAACTTATGAGTCTGACTCTAATTTTGATGTTTCACTGGAGACAACTTTGAACCCTACCACTCCCACTTTTCCTCTTACCCTCCAAGTGGGCAAGCTGCTAAGAAAGTCCAAGGGTTCCCTCCATTGGCACCAGCGGGCGGGAAGTTCACATACAAAGGGCAGGTTTGCTGGATGGCACCCTCATCTCAGCCACACCCTGACCAACATAAAAGCCCAAAGCCACTCTCCTTTTCTGGCTTTCTCAAGCCACTTTTGGATCTGGTTGGGAGTCACACTGCTCAATACATGAGTAATAAACCATTCTGAATGAAAAAAAAAAAAAAAAGTAGATTGAAAACGATCTGACGTGTAAATTTGCAAAAGACATGGACATATAAAAGAGGAATTATAAAGAAAATACAGATGGATAAAATATTCAACTGCATTAGTAATCAGGAAATGCAAACTAAAATGGCATTGAAATACAGTTTTATACCTATTATATTTCCAGAATTAAATCAGAAAATACCAAATGTTGGAAATGATATAAATCAATTGGCGCTCCTAAACCCTTTAATGAAGGTATAAATTGATGTAACCATGTTGGAAAACAAGATGGAATTATCCTTCAAGTTGAATATTTACCTACTGTATTAAAATAAATTTCCAATGCTAGATTTATGCTCTAAAAAAATAGATCTAGTTTTGCATGTGCAAATGAAGTTCTGCTCAACGATGGCCATAGCAGCTTTGTTCATAATGAATAAAACCAAAAACAAAAATATCATTCAATGGAAAAATTAACAAATTACACTCCGTGTATGTGATGGGATTTCATAGCAGTGAAAAGGAAGGTTCTATAGCTTCACACAATGTGTGTGATTCTTTGCAATATAGAGCAAAAAAATCTAATTTAGAAGACCAAATGAAGTCTGATTCAATTTCTATACAAATTAAAAGCAAGCAAAACTAATAATGTTTTACACAGAGAAAAAACATATATGCAATAAAATTGTGTTTTTCATAAATAGTACAAGATTAAAACATGAAATCTAGGACAGTGATTATCTTTTCATGGAGCTGGGGAATGAAGAACACTTGGGGAAATACAATAATTCTGGCTCTTAGGTTGGGTACTGGTTTGATATTCATTTTAAAAATCGTGTTCCATTACATATACAACTTCTTATTCTCTTTCGTATGTATCAATTAGTACATGAAATATAACGAAAATAATCCAAAAAAAAAGAAAACTGAAAAAATTTATTGGGGCGAAGTGGTGGTGTATAGATTTATCTGTTGTGAGTAATAAAAACCCCTAAAATTTGTAAGTGAAATAGTTAAAAATAAATTTGACTCGTTTTACTCTCCAGAAAGTTATTTAAAAGCATTTTTTAAATAAGTGGCTTCAGACATTGTTATCCTTTCTAACATTATGTATTTCTTAATAATTTAAAAGCTAAGGATTAAAAATTTGGAAAAGCAACATATAAAATAGTAAACTTAATTTCTGCATTTCTCCTTTCCACAAGTGCTTTTCTTCATTTCTCTCAGCAATATATGTCTAGGTTGGAGTTCAATCACCTGCCACCAGTATGTTATTTATAAGTAGAAGAATATTTTTGTCTCACTTAAAGTCAAACAAAATAAGCCAGAAAGCACACTGTGACAGGGAGAAAAATTAAAAGTTGAAAATAGGTTTCTCTTTATCTATGGCTAATCTCCCCAGGATAACAGACCATCTAAATGTGTTCTGTGACAGAAAACAACATGTTTTTCAGAACATTTTTTTCTCATTGGAAATTAAGCTTCTGGGAAGCCATTCATCCTGAAAGCACTATTGTTCTCAGTTGCATTGCTTTTCTTCATTGTTGGGTACCTGTTTTTCCACGGTTGTTATGCACACATAACTTACTCCTTTTTAATTATTTTGGCCTTTTGTTGAGATCACAATGGAAAGATTCATTTAGAAGACTAGGGGAAAAAAAGGCTTTTTTTTTTTCTTGCTCTGAATCATCATCACTCAAAAAATTGTACTGACTTTCTATCATGAGCTTGTGCCCACCTGGGAGGAGACATTTTATTACTAGTTTTTTCCCCATTTAGTTTTTATATTGTGGTTCTCTGTCCTTTGATGTAATGGCTACATTTTTTTTTTCTGTTTTGTTGTTGTTGTTCTTTAGTTAGCTCTGTCATTAACCAGTCGATTATTTTTTCTCATTCCCACTGGGTTTCTCGTTATTGTTTGTAAGTCCACCCTCAAGAAACTGCTGTATCACCATACTCTTCTAATACTGTAAGAATTCTTCTTCATGTAAATTTGTTTGAGTTCATTGTAGATTCTGGATATTAGCCCTTTGTCAGATGAGTAGGTTGCAAAAATTTTCTCCCATTCTGTAGGTTGCCTGTTCACTCTGATGGTAGTTTCTTTTGCTGTGCAGAAGCTCTTTAGTTTAATGAGATCCCATTTGTCAGTTTTGGCTTTTGTTGCCATTGCTTTTGGTGTTTTAGACATGAAGTCCTTGCCCACGCCTATCAAAAAGTGGGCAAACGACATGAACAGACACTTCTCAAAAGAAGACATTTATGCAGCCAAAAAACACATGAAGAAATGCTCATCATTACTGGCCATCAGAGAAATGCAAATCAAAACCACAGTGAGATACCATCTCACACCAGTTAGAATGGCCATCGTTAAAAAATCAGGAAACAACAGGTGCTGGAGAGGATGTGGAGAAATAGAAACACTTTTACACTGGTGGTGGGACTGTAAACTAGTTCATCCATTGTGGAAGTCAGTGTGGCGATTCCTCGGGGATCTAGAACTAGAAATACCATTTGACCCAGCCATCCCATTACTGGGTATATACCCAAAGAACTATAAATCATGCTGCTATAAAGACACATGCACACGTATGTTTATTGCGGCACTATTCACAATAGCAAAGAGTTGGAACCAACCCAAATGTCCAACAACGATAGACTGGATTAAGAAAATGTGGCACATATACACCATGGAATACTATGCAGCCATAAAAATGATGAGTTCATGTCCTTTGTAGGGACATGGATGAAACTGGAAAACATCATTCTCAGTAAACTATCGCAAGGACAAAAAACCAAACACCCCATGTTCTCACTCATAGGTGGGAATTGAACAATGAGAACTCATGGACACAGGAAGGGGAACATCACACTCCGGGGACTGCTGTGGGGTAGGGGGAGGGGGGAGGGACAGCATTGGGAGATACACCTAATGCTAAATGACGAGTTAATGGGTACAGGAAATCAACATGGCACATGGATACATATGTAACAAACCTGCACATTGTGCACATGTACCCTAAAACCTAAAGTATAATAATAAAAAAAAAGAATTCTTCTTCATATGTATCTGCTCCTATTTTCTGCCTCGGTGGTTGATCAGCATTAATTCAGGAGGATTCAGAGAAAAACAGATATGTTTGTTCATGTTGTTGCTTAAGTGTATGCTATTGTAAGCCACTGAGAAAAACCCATATTTTAGCCATAAAAATCTGAAACTCCAAATTCTAGCAGTCATAGAAGGTCTGAACATCAACTAGAATTGCCTGTCTATTTAAAGCTTACCTAGATCCCCTATGGTTTTCTGGGAAAAGAAATTGTAACTAGCCGACTTACTTATTTCTATCAGCCCCTGATGTATTGTTCCTGCAAAGGATTGGCAGAAATCTGAGATTCCTTTTAGGTCTTGTTTTTTCATCAGCTCCCTTTGAAATCTGGTGTTCATGCTGAACAGGCTTTATAGATCATAATTGGGATCATCATTGTAATAATAATCATAGCAAGCACCATTATCATATCTGATCTTTATTACACTTACAATTCCCAAAACTGTGAAGCACCTTAGAACAGAAATTAGATGTATTTTTTAAAATCAGTAATTCTCTATTTCTCTAGTCCACGTCTTTCTCTCTATTACAGTACCTTTCTTTCTTTTCCTCTTTTTCTTCACTCTTTCTATCATTAAACCTAGGGTGACTTGACATCCTGGTATATCTAGAGCAGCCCTGGCTTACACCCTTTAGGCAATTATAGTTATTCATAGAACTTCCTCTCATTTTCACAAGTTTTCCATTTAGGGGACATTATTGGTTACATCATTTAAAATCCCACAGCAGGTTCATCCTGCCTTTATGAAACTATGCTGAAATGCTAGCAAACTCATAAGTTGCATTAAGACAGAGATACCCATGAAAGAAGATAAAGATGAGTGAAGTGGAGGGATATGAAAAAGATCACCATTGCTGCCCGTTTCCATTTTTAATATAAAAACATGGTTAAAAATATTCTATCTCTTACTGCTGCCTTCTCTTTCTTGTTAGCTGTTAGGATTGTATTTGATTACCTATAACAGAAAATTCAAAATGTAACTGGCTTAAATGCACAAGGGTTTATATCAAATAAAAAGTGGTCCAGATGAAAAATGTCCAAACTTGATACTGCAGCTTGCATTTCATCAGAGACCAACTCTTTATCTGCATAAGCATACTAGCATGTGACTTCCATCCTTGAGGTCATCCCAAGATCCAAAATGATTGCTGGAGCTCCAAACTTTATACCTACATTACCACCAATAGGGAAAGAGGATGAAGAGTAACGAAACACATAATACAATTATTTCACAAACTATCTATTCTTCCTTTAATGTGCCATTCCTGAATTCCAGCTTTACAACTTTTATTATCATAGTCAGAATTTAGTCACACCTAAGGAGAAAAGTTACACCTAAGGAAAAAGGGAGATTACAGTTAAGTTGTTTTTGGGTTTTTTGTTTCTTTGTTTGCATTCTCAATCTTACAGATGTCCTCTTAGCATGCAAAGGTGGTATGATAGATGTTGCGAAGAAAAAAGTTGTATCTCTGCAACATCCTCTAACATACCACAGTATTCCAGAGTGTTTGCAGCACAGGGTCTCTGCCAGACTCTCTGGGCAAAGCACTCAACAGCTGTGAAACTTGTGAGAGATATTTTCACCTTACTATGACCCAGCTACCCAAAGGGAGACTAAGATAACTTACTTCCAAGGGATGTTTTGAGGGTTAAGAGGTCATATATGGCCGGGCACGGTGGCTCACGCCTGTAATCCCAGCACTTTGGGAGGCCGAGGCGGGTGGATGACGAGGTCAGGAGATCGAGACCATCCTGGCTAACACAGTGAAACCCCGTCTCTATTAAAAACACGAAAAATCAGCCAGGCGTGGTGGCGGGCGCCTGTAGTCCCAGCTACTCAGGGAGGCTGAGGCAGGAGAATGGTGTGAACCCAGGAGGCAGAGGTTGCAGCGAGCTGAGATCCCGCCACTGCACTCCAGCCTGGGCAACAGAGCGAGACTCCGTCTCCAAACAAAAAAGGGTTATATATAATGCCTGACATATACGGTGCATTCCATAAATATGGTCTACTTTTTGTTATGATATGCTCACCATTTAACAAACACATTTTTGCAGTCCCTTCATAACTCCCACTGAATTACTCAATCAAGAACATATCCCAGATACAATAGGTTTTCAGAACACCTATTTTGAATTCAGAAGTCTACATCTAATTATGTGTTATATTTAGTAAAGACTTGTCCATTAGGTTATAGTCAATTCCCTTACATTGCCTCTAGATCTGAAAACTTCACAACGAGGGAGATTAAGATGTTTCAAAATTTCGGCATGCAGTAAAGTTGGTGTCCCGGGGCATTTACTTTGAAACAAACTGGCCGGCTGTCTCCCAAAAGGTCTCATAGGGTAAAACGGATCATGCTGGTGAGTATGCAAGGTTTGGCTCTCATCCATGCAGGCTCAGAAATCTTTTAATACACACTGCGAGGGAATTAGTCTCTCAGGTTGCCTTTCACTAACCAAATCCACAAGCCTCAATTTATAATGACAAATATAACCATAATAGAGACTGGAACTCTCTCAGATTAACTAGTCTTAAACAGGAAAAATAATTTTCCACAGATTGGTATTTGCTGAACATTGAATTAAAACAACAACAAAACACTTAATGTTTAAAGCCAAAGGCGTAGTTTTAAAATGGCAACACAGTAGTCGATGTTGATGCTGTATTGTATTTCACTTCCTGATTCCTGAACAGCACTTGAGTGTCCATGTTTCTGGGCTTTTCTCGCTTTTGAAAGACATGTTGTTTCCTTAGATGCTCAATGCATTCAATTAAGGTTCAAGAAAAGCCTTGCATGTTTGTAAGCCATTCTGTCTTTTGCTACATGTGACTGTCAAGTTATGCTTTGTATAACTTGACTTGTATAACTTGATGTAAAAAGTCTGCTTATCAAAGAAGACATGTCATTCCCTAGTTCATGGAGATCTTTCCCCACAGTTCACAAACAAAACAACAACAAGCTCAAGGCATCATTATCCATTTTATGGATAAGAAACCAAGCCCTACTGAAATCTGCTAAAGTCCAAACAGCAATTAGTAAAAGAAGTGGCATTAGGCAGTCGCGGTGGCTCACGCCTGCAATCCCAGCACTTTGAGAGGCTGAGGTGGGCAGATCACCTGAGGTCAGGAGTTTGAGACCAGCTTCACCAACATAGAGAAACCCGTCTCTACTAAAAATACTAAATTAGCCTGGTGTGGTGACACAGGCCTGTAATCCCAGCTACTTGGGAGGCTGAGGCAGGAGAATCCCTTGAACCCGGGAGGCAGAGGTTGCAGTGAGCCAAGGTTGTGCCATTGCAGTCCAGCCTGGACAACATGAGCAAAACTCTGTTTCAAAAAAAAAAAGGAAAAGAAGTGGCATTAAACCAAGTCTATCTAACTCCATGCCTTTTCTAACAGTGATTTTGCTGAATATTCTTCTAAATCTTTTATTTGACTGTAGTTTTTTGTTTAATATCTATCCATGCCACATATCACCTAAAGTTTTGTCATTTAACATATATTCATTGGTCTGGAGGGAAACAGAAACATGAGGGCATGATTTGGCGAAAGCATTAAGTAAACTGAATAGATTATGCACCAAACACTCATAGATAGAAGCTTCACAGCAAAAAATATTCCCTAAGGATAGTCACCTTCATAATCATTACTCCTTGCTTCTCGCTTTACTGGCTGATTCAAATAGCCTATTTGCCAGCAGGCCTTCTTGTTGTCTTTGCTGCAACAGCAGCTTTGCATTGTGGTGAGCCAGGTGGTTGCACTAAGATAATGCAGTCCATCTTCACACAACAATAGTGGAATCAGGCATGATTGAAAATTATGGACAGTCCAATTTGTCACAGCTCAGTATAATAGTCCCAGACTAGTATTTAAGCAACAGGACTGACATAATCAAGATTCCACTTCTTGTGGGGCCAAGCAGGCAGAATTTACTGAATAAAATGAACCAATTTTGTGTTACATTTTACTCCATCATAATTGCATAGACTTTAAATATAGTCTGACGTTCGGAAACATAACCTATGGGGTCAAATGTAAAAGCAAGTTCATAGGACCAGGGAGAATTTCAGATATAGAAAGTCCCTAAAAGAGAGACTAACTCAGCTTTCTATGCAAGATAGGACATAGTTCTCCAAACTTTATGATAAAAAATTGCTCATTTCTTTTTTAAACACAATAAATAACAAGGAATTTACAAACACACAGAGTAAGCCATTCTTTTGGAAAAATATAATTGATATAATGTTCTTTATATTAAGGCAAAAATTCTTTAAAAGTCACTGAATAGCATATCTGTGTTCAAGCAATGATAGCTGCCTGAGTATTCTAACACAGTTAGGGTGTCACTAATACAGACTCTCTTCTCAAAAAATGTCTTTACCCCTCCCTCATGTGGCAGAATTTTAAGTCTCTTTACCTTCCCTGGACTCATTCCAGACTATCAAAGCCTTTCTAAAAATATGTTTGCAAAAGTTAAATACATTACTCCAGGTATTATCTGCCCCATATTCAGTATTCCTTACCATGAACACAATATGTTTATTAAAAAAATATAAGATAATCTTTTTATCGGCTATCATAAGCTTAGAGTCAAATGGATCTCTGAAAAGAATTATAATATCTGACTGTTGTTGAGTGCTCACTCTGTTCCAGGTGCTATCTTAGAATAGTTCTATGAACTGGGTACTAGTATAAGACTCATTGTACAGATGAGGAAACTAAATCCCACAAGAGTTAAAAGCAGCTCACCGAATGTAAACCAACTATTAAGTGACAGAAATAAATTTTAATTTAGGCAGTCTGTCTCTAGAGAACCAGCTATTAACTATTACTGTAGACCAATGGTTATCCAAAGCTGTAGACCAGCAGCATCATCTAGTATTTGGTGGAAATATAATTTGTTAGGCCCCACTCCAGGTCTACTGTCTCATACTCCGGGGGATGGGCTGTAGCAAACTGTATGTCAAGAAGCCCATCAGGCAATTTTGGTGAATGCCAACCTTTGAGAATCACCTGTCTATGCCACATCCGTACTGGTCCTTAAAAACTTAAGGCACACAGAATATTCAACCAATAAGACTAGAAATAAGGCTTCTGAACAATGACAGGTAGTATACTTGTAAGCTGTAAACTAGAGAGGGTCAGGAAGCCACACACGGGAATGCAGACAACAGATTTTTAAAGAGTAATTCACCTGCTATAAGTATAACATCAACACTTCTTTTGAAACACTGTGTCAACATAAAGAATTTATCTTTTGCTGTTAACTTTCAATATCTTTGAAAAAACATTTCAGCTTCTTAACAAAAGTGGAAGATTGAACCATTACCACCCCACATAACTGTAGATGCTAAAGCTTAGATGACTTGTCTATTTATTAGGATTTAATAGATTTATATTTAATGATTATTTTCTCAGCGATCATAAAACTCCAGTCTGTAATTCCATGACTAAATTCGTATCTCCAAAAACTCATGGATGAAAAATGTTTTACTTGTCATAGCATAGTGAAGATAATGAAATCTATGCATTTTTTTAGAACTACTTGAAGAAATATCTCATTGAATCAATTCAAGTTTATTAAAATCTCTTGGGTAAGGTATTATGGTACTTCTAAAAGACTACTGCTAAATCGATCACCAAGATTTGGGAGTTATAATTATTTTTATCATTTATATGAAATTATAACATGATTATCAGTTCCGGGTACAGTTAAGTCACAACCATCACCAGTCAATTACAATTTATAGGTGCCATAGGTATAGAACCAGTCAAAATATATCTAGGTGCACTAATTGGTCCTATAATTTAATAAGACAGTCTCATCAAGACTTACGTGCACCTGCCAAACTGCTGCCTGTAGCAAAAATAAAAGTCAACCAGCAATTCCTATTATCATATTTTTTTACGACACTTGTTTTCTTAAAATTATTTAATCCAAAAATATCCCCAGAAAGGGTGAACATACTTTACTGCTTGGTTTTAAAGGTGGGAAAACATGCAGAATCAGAGTTCTATGTACATGTAAGATATGCCAATAATAATCCAATTATTTCCAATTATTCTCCAAAATGTAAATGGTGAGGTGGCAGCTGTGGTTAATAAAAAGAACACTTAATGTTGGAACCAGAAGACTTGGGTTGTTTACCACGTGTGTGTAACCTTGGGCAACTCATCCCAGCAGCTCGGCTTTACTGCCTTCCATGGAAATGACAACACTAATGCTTTCTTTATCACAGAAGATGTGGAGGAGGATTCACTGAAATTTATAGAGAAAAACTTATATAAAAGGTACAGCTCAGCTTCATTGAATGATTGTAAATTATTTTAATAAAACCATTATTTTTTCACCTCTCTTCCTAAGGATTCATTTTCATTCTCCCTTAAATTGGGAGGATATTTGCTTATTTTTCTTTTTGCTATTGCATACAATATAAAGAATAATCAGTTTACCAAAACAATAACTTTGATTTATATAGTGATTCTCTTTAATACTGTCTTACAAATAAGGTAAAAGAAAATTAATACTCAACCAAGGCATGTATGTAAGCAGGTTCAAGTGAAAGAATATGTCTTTGATAGTAACAGTTTTAGGGATCCAAAGATCTGAAAGTATGCGGCTGATAAGGATTTGCAAGTAGGTATCAAATTGCATGGGCCAAAGTGTGTTTTATGATGAAGATATTTTCAATACAGAATTAAAAGTGGAAAAAAGCCAATTTCCTTTTGTTATGAAATTGTGTTTTATCTATGTGTTTATATATAAAGATAATAAGAATAGCGAGAACAAATACAAATTTTTTATCATTTCATGATATCTCCATCAGCAGACCTTGCACTTAACTGCATTTCTACAATAGCAAGATAAAAAAGTAAAATAAGCCTCCAGGTTGAATGGACTCTTATCTGGTTGATAAATATTTTTATGTACCCGTCTTCTTGTAGGAGTCCTCCTAAAGCACAGTTGGACTAAACAAGAAAGGAAATAATCAAATATACTTCATTCAAAAGCATCACAGAGCTCCAATCTTTCATTCTTCTCAAATCAAAATATAGCTCTCATCACATTTTTACATAGATATAGATAATAACCTTTCCTTTTATGACATTATCATTATCTGAAATTCTTTTTCTGAACATCAGTTATGTAAATGGAAAAACTACTTCCAGTAAAAAAGAGTAACTCTCCTTAGGGAGCTGACAACATAAAGCAACGTTGTTTGTATTAAAAGTACAATTCTAGCTGAGGTTTTATTTTTTAAATACCTAATAATCCAAATTATCACAAAGTTAAATTTACTCCCTGGTGGCATATTAGAAAGCTGTATTCACAAGGACACTAAATAAGTTACTATTAGGTAAGTTTCTACTCAGCATAGAGCCAAAAATCTGTTTTTAATCGACTTAATATTTTCTTGTGGCAGGAAAGAAAAAACATAATTGGAACATTTGAAGATTAAAAATTGTATCAGTTGTGTTATTTAATTTAAAAGAGGGTTACAATTTATACATCCATATTTTAAAGCTAATCATGTTACTAGCAATCCTTTATGGAGACATATTTGTCATAATAATTTTGAATCAGAATACTCACAAAAGTCAAGTTTGTATTTTCCAGAAGTAGCAATAGAGTAGAGAAATAATGTTGACTGTATTTTGATGGGGACAGTCAAACATGAGGCTGCATAATGAGATGAAGACACCAACAAAAAACACAAAGTTTGTTGACTCAAGAGAAGTGTCCCTAAAGTAAAAGGAATTAAGCTTCATGATCAGGAAGTTATTTGTTGTACCGGAGTTTTTTTATTCTTTTGGTGAAAATAATTATTTCAGGTATCTGACTAAAACTTTGGGAATGTAGTAAGAGTCTCACTTGAGGCTCAAAGGTCATAGTATGGAGGATGTCAGTGAGTTTTATCTTCTGAAACACTAGCTGCTTTCAACATCCAACTGCCATTTCCAGGTTCCAGAATCACCTTGTTACCTTCTGCCTTCCCAAGGCATCTGTTTATCACTGAACTAAGTAAGAACTCCTCAAAATCAGGAGGTCCATAAAATGTAGCGGTAAAGATCCCATATTTGCCATAGATTTATGTTTCTGTTATACCCCTTATTCGTACTGTGAACTTTAAGAAACTAGTTAATGTGATTGAGTTTTTTGTGTGTGTTTGCTTTGTTTTTTTTTCCTCCATTTGGCAAGTGATATCAAATGATCCCAAGTGAGGGTCCTGGAATCATAAAATATAGCCCTGTGACTTAGAGGCCCAGAGGAGTGAATTTCAGGAAGGAAAATATGGTCAACCATATCTAATTCTGAAAAGTGGTCAAGTAAAGTGAGTACCAAAAGATACAGAGATCACTGAAGACATTAAGGGCATTATCAGTCTACCACTTCAGAGAAGGGGGGGTAAAAAAATAAATAAATCAAAACTCTAGAATGAGATGGGTTGGGGAATACTCAAAATGTGAAGTGCTAGAGATGGTGAATCTCAAAGGAACAAAAACTTTAAAGTAGGATGAGAGAATTGAGAGCATAGAAGTAGCAAATAGAGGTAAAACTCATTGATACCTCCAGATCTAGACCCTGAGATAAACAACATTTGGAGGAATAAGCAGTTCACTTGAAAGGACTACAGGGGAATTAGTTAGTTTCCTCAGGGAGAACTAGGATTCAGGTATGGCAAGGAGAGGGAGAACATCATACAGTCAAGTTAATATATAAAAGAGATTACTGAAGAATAAAACTCTGTAGAAAAGTTCGGGAGTGAGAGAAGGATGGAGATCTAGGTCAAGACAAGAAGCACAGAGCAAGCATTATGATCTTGACAGGTCTACAGAAGGTGGACGGAGAGATCTGAAGACATATCTTGGCCTGGACCATTATGTTGGAAACACAAGGCAGGCCCTGGGGCTAATGAATGATCTTTTTGTCTCACTTGACCTTGTTTTATGTCACGTTGGGGCATGATATGGATCCGCTGTGTCCCCACCCAAATCTCATCTTGAATTGAAGTTTCCATAATCCACACGTTTATGGGAGAGAGCCCATGGGAGGTAATTGAATTATGGGGTAGGTTTTTCCCATGCTGTTCTCATGATAGTGAATAAATCTCACAAGATCTGATGGTTTTATAAGGGCAGTTCCCCTCCACATGCTCTCTTGCCTGCCACCATGTAAAATGTGCCTTTGCTCCTCCTTTGCCTCTGCCATGATTGTGAGGCCTCCTCAGCCAAGTGGAACTATGAGTCCATTAAACCTCCTTTTCTTTATAAATTACCCAGTCTCAGGTATTTCTTCACAGCATATGAAAGTGGACTAATATAGGGCGTGTTCATATCAAATCATTATGAAGATCTTTGTGAAAAGGGGTTCTTGCCAAATATTATCTTCAGCCTTCATTTAGCTGCTGGGGTGTCCACTGTGGTACCCTAGAGATATAACCACATTTTGTTTTCTGTGTTGCTTTTAGCAAGAATAGTATCTTGGAGTTCTTCAGATTTTTAATAGTCTTTTTCCCCCATCAGGCCGGTAACATGTCCAGGGGAGGCACATCTCACACGTGTGTGTGAACACCCAATCATAACACTTACAAATTACAAAATGAACTTCTCAGCTTCCTTCTGTAAGAGTATCCTACCTGTGAAGCATAAACTTTCTTAATCTCCCAGAAAGAAGTTTCATTGTTTTGATGTTTTTAAGGTTTAATTAATCCTTATCCCCAGGGAAGATCATGTTATTTTTGTTTCTCTAAGGCAGTTTTTCTCAAAATTTAGTCCTCAGACAATGTGTATCAAATTCTTCTAGGAAACTCATTCAAATACACATTCCTTAGCTTCACCTTAGACTCCCTGAATCACAATTTCTTATTAGAAAATCTGAAGATCTGCTTTTGTAATCCTCTTTGCATAACGTTGGAGAAATAATTTTTAAAACTCTGGGTCCTTCCTAGAGACAATTGTAACAAATCTAAGAAAAGGAGTTGAAAGAACCCTGAGAGTGTGTATGTGTGATTCCCTGGGGTTCAGAAGCTTGTATTACAACTTCTTGCATTACAACTTCTGAACCCCAGGAAATCACACATACATACTCTCAGTGTGTCTGGAATTTATTCCTTCTAGTGGGTTCTTGGTCTCGCTGACTTCAAGAATGAAGCCATGGACCCTCACAGTGAGTGTTACAGTTCTTAAAGATGGTGTGTCCGGAATTTGTTCCTTCAGATGTTCAGATGTGTCCAGAGTTTCTTCCTTCTGGTGGGTTCGTGGTCTCACTGACTTCAGGAGGAAAGCCACAGACCTTTGCAGTGAGTGTTACAGCTCTTAAAGGTGGCGTGTCCAGAGTTGTTTATTCCTCCTAGTGGGTTCGTGGTCTCACTAACTTCAGGAATGAAGCTGCAGACCCTCGCAGTGAGTGTTACAGCTCATAAAGGTAGTGCAGACACAAAGAGTGAGCAGCAGCAAGATTTGTCGTGAAGAGCTAAAGAACCAAGCTTCCACAGCATGGAAGGGGACCCCAGCTGGTTGCCACTGCTGGCTCAGGTGGCCAGCTTTTATTCCCTTATTTGGCCCTGCCCACATCCTGCTGATTGGTCCATTTACAATCCTTTAGCTAGACACAGAGTGCTGATTGGTGTGTTTTTACAGAGTGCTGACTGGTGCATTTACAATCCTTTAGCTAGACACAGAGTGCTGATTGGTGCATTGTTACAGAGTGCTCATTGGTGCATTTACAATCCTCTAGCCAGACAGAAAAGTTCTCCAAGTCCCCACTCGACCCAGGACCCAGGAAGTCCAGCTGGCTTCTCCTCTCATCAGGACTGAAGACAGTGTACATGTGCGGGTTTTCAAATGGACAGATGTGAGATCATCTGGTTCTAGCATAGGATCACTAGAGAAGTAAAGCCTATTCACCACTAAATCTGTGGCACAAAAACTATGCCTGTAATCCCAGCACCTTGGGAGGCCAAGGTGGGTGGATCACTTGAGGTCAGGAGTTTGAGACCAACCTGGCCAACATGGTGAAACCCCTCTCTACTAAAAAAAATATAAAAATTAGCCGGGTGTGGTGGCGAGTGCTTATAATCCCAGCTACTCAGGAGGCTGAGGCAGGAGAATCGATTGAACCCAGGAGGCAGAGGTTGCAGTGAGCCAAGATTAGACCACTGCACTCCAGCCTGGGTGACAGAGCAAGACTCTGTCTCAAAAAAAAAAAAAAAAAAAGAAAGAAAGAAAGAATGAAAGAAAGAAAGAAAGAAAGAAAGAAAGAAAGAAAGAAAGAAAGAAAAGAAAAAAAAATACTTGGTACACAGGACACCCTCAATAAATAGTCATTAAATAAATGGATTATTATAACTGCATTCTCATTAAGATTCATTTTTCTTATGTTTTTCTCACCCTGACTATACCCACAATTAGAATGTACACATAGAAGCCTGCCTTTTTCATTTTTTATCCTCAATAACTAATAATTTCATACACATGAAAATCATTAACACTAGAAACACTTATAAATATTAAAATGTGGCAAAGGAAATGGAGATTTGCTAAGCATCAGGGATGGTCTAGTTATTTGATTAATAGCTGAAATTTTCAAAGGTTTCTAATCATGGGAGCCATTTTAGTGGCTAAACATTTTAAAAATTAAGAAAATCTCTCCAAAAAAGCTAAAAATTTAGAGAAAAAAATCTATTTAATCTGATTATTTTCTTCACATGAAGAAATCGACACACAAAGAATATGACTTCTTGGCAAATATTTAATTTTGCTGCCCTTCCTCTCCGCACTATTTCTTTCATCAATCCTGGTAGTGTCCACATCCTTGAGAGGGATCTGGCCAACACCCTGGCCCCTGAGTTTCTTGACTTATCTGCAGATAACTTTTATCCTTTGGTCTTAACTCAGCCACCAAATGCCCTACTCATATCTTTAGCAATAACTAAATTTTAGCATTATCAATAACTAGGTTAAAAAAATTCCAATTTCAGGCATGCAGTTATTGAATGAGTGCCTCTTACGTTTTCAGTTATGATAGGAACACAAACACCCAGACTTTTACTATTACAACTTTCCTGACATTAGTTCAGCCCTCCTTTACGTTGTCCATACCTCCCTCCTGAAATTATTTTACTTCCTAAACCATTCAGATTTAATGGTCTAGTGAACACTACAATTACTCCCTAATATGCAGCTTCAACTTTTTCTGCCTCTCTCCCCACCTATCACTTTCACCTGGCAGCACCCCAGGTCTGGTTAAAAATCCAGTTCTCTTTCTGCTTTGTGCCATCACCCATGCAGCCAAATGTGATTACATAAAACCAAGGACTCACGCCGGCTTTTAATACAGATTTAAGTAAAAAAGTACCAAGTGAGCCTCCAGCACTACTCAGCAATCTCGTGCTAGTTTCTCTGATCAATTTTCTCTCCTCTTCTCCGAGATGATTATTTCATAGTTTTTCTTCCTTCCCAAACCTACCATACCTGTTCTCTCTTCTCTTTTTCTACCTTTTTTTTTGTATATTTTCACTGTATCTTCACTTATATTCTTTGCTTTCCTTGGAATAATATGGGATAAATTTTCTTGGTTCCTATCTAAATTCAACCCATCATTTTTACAGTCTTACCCCCTCCCATCTAAACAACTAATTTGTCCCCACAACTTTTTCTCCCATGTTATTAACTTTTCTTTCCTGCTAAAATACTATCAACATCCAAGTATCTCTCATGTAAAAAAAATATATTTGGCCTTATAACTTGCTGTGGACGCTGCTGAAGCCTGATTTCATTTATGTTAATAGGAATACTCCTCAAAAAAGAAAAAAACAGTTGAAACCAGCCGTCTGCACGGCCTCACATCCCACTGTCCCCTTAACCCACCCCAACCAGATTTCCATAAGGATGATTCTACTAAAGTGTACCTTGTCAAGCTCAGCGACCTTCATTAGGCAATCACTTGACACAGCCTCTACTCCTTCTTAGAGTATTTTCTACATGAATCTGGTTTTCTGCCTTAAACACTGGCTTCTCATTTTTAATCTTCTGGACTGACTCCTTCCCTTTTTGGAATATTTAAATGTCAAAATACTCTGAGGTTCAGTGCCTAGTCCTCTCTCCTTTCATTCCCAGTTTATCCCTTTGAATCCCACATTTAAAAATATCATTTCAATACATATTTGATGAATGAATGCATGAACAGATTAATATGAAAGGATGGTAGAATTAATCAAAGAGCCACTTGTGTGTCTTTGCCGTAGGTTAAGATCTTAGAAGGAAAGGCTAGTTTAAGACGTTCTGGATGAATAATTCAGAGATAGGAGTTAGAAACTTAGGAGTCAAATGATCACATACATATAATCTTGATTCCCAAGTTTTAAATCATCCCTATCCATAGATGAAACCGTCTACGTGACATCTCTACTTGGAAGCATAGCAGACATCTCCAGCTTATCAAGTTTAAAATAGAACTTTGCTTCCATGTCTTTTCTTCACTATATAATATTAAAAAATAAAGTAAACCTGACTCATCTACATACTTCCCCATCTTTTGTTAACTTAAAAATATGCAGTTTATAAAAATTTAGAAAAGGAGAAGACTTTATTTCTTATAAAGGGCTACAGCCAGCAGGGTGACCATGCTGACAGGCTGAGAAGCAGAGCCTCCAGCCAGAAACCACAGATACTTGGAGGGAGGGGAAAAGGGAACAGAAATTTATGCTGAGCAGGGTGGCCAAATATGCATATTCAGTAAGCTATAGGAGTCATGAATATTTATGAAAGGGAAAACGTATGCAAGTGCTTTTGAGCTTCATGCTTCATGTTCAAATAATGGTTATGATCTCAGGGTGAAGTTTTTGGCTCTCTGAAGTGAAAAGATGAAGCAGAGAACATCAAGACCCTTCCTATGCATGCTCCCTTTACTAGCCAGAACCAGTCCATGGTCAGTGGCTTCTTATCAGGCAAGAAGAGGGGAGCAGCATCCACAGATTGGTTGAGATCAGTGGTGGAGTCTTTTGAAAGGGCCAGTTTCTGTTGAGCTCCTAGGGAAGAAAGCCTAATCGTGGGTAGCAAGGGGAGGATGGTCTGACCCCACCATGCTATCATGGCCGAGAACGCAGTTTTCAAGGATACTCTGGGGTCCCCTTCTCCAAAAAATGACTCATTCGGTCAGTTGCGCAGGGCTTAGAATTTAATTTTAGTCTACAATAATAAAGACATTACCATGTAGTCAGGGAAAATGTCCATAAAACATTGTTTTCCCTCCCATCCCAAATTAAGTATTTCTGTTAGCTCTGAGTACTTTTCACAACTACAGCTTCGGTGTGACAACCCGTCACCTCAATCTGAAGCATTTTCAACTATCTTTTGGACCACTTACACAGACTCATTAGTCAACTTCCTCCTCAAATGCTTGCCTTCTCATCATCTGTTCTTCAGACAATCACAAAGATCTCTTAGATATACAGACCACATCACTGTTCCGCTCAAAATCTCCAAAATATTCCCATCACTTGCAAAACAATGTCCAAAATTCTTACCAAGTTAGAGAAAACTGTACTTGTTCTGAGTTCTGTCCACATTTTTTCCATGTATTGTTAACAAACCCATGATCATTATCACTTCAGCCATATTGGCTTTTTCACTGTTCCCCAAACACACCAGGTTCATTTCTACCTTCTACTTTACACACACGGCTTCTTCTGTTTGATGCTACATTTCCTCCTTAATGTCACCTCTTCACAGAAACATTCTAAAACTGGCCTATCTAAAATACTTTCCCATGGCTACTGTCCATTTATTACCCTGCTTATATCATATTTACATATCATTTTTATATCACTACCTATATCAAAATTGGCTTCATTGTTATTACCTATTTTTTCAGAGACTGTAAATTCAATAAAGGTAAGGACTTGTTCACAGCTGTGTCCCCAGTGTCTAAATTAGTGCTTGGCATAGAGGATATTTTCAATCAATACTATTGAAAGGAACATTGACACAGCTTGGGGTTTATTTCAGGCATCTTGAAAGAGTCCTAGGTGGCAAAATTTAAATATGTAGCCTGGCTAATCTTTAATTCTAAACCACTAAGGTTAAGGCTTAGGGTTAGACTTAAGAACATGGATTGATCTCTTATATCAAGCTTGACACACTTCTGATACTGTAAATAAATAATCCTGAGGTGTTTAATATGTTTTATAGATCAATGTCTACTCTACAAATGAGCTATTGGCTGTTTATATAACCACACCTTGTTAGGCAGTAAATCAGCAACTTACAAACACTTTTGCCCCTGTTCCACACACAAAAATATATTTTACCATTATGATATGGTAAAATGATATTTTGTCATTACAACACAATTTATGCATGAATTTGCATAAACACACATAATTGAAATGAAAGTTTACTAAACATTTCTTATTCTATGTGTAATATATTTCTGCATTCTCTACTGTATTTTATCTAATTTCATATTTCATTTTTAAAATTACCTTCCAACATAATAAAGTAATTGTGTGATGCATAAATGATTTCAAAATCATATTTTACAAAGCACTGTAGTAGGTATACATATAGGAAAGGCATATTTGTTTTTAAAGGGAGCAAACAATACCAAGAAGATAAATTTCATCAGTGAATCTAAAGAAAGAATTCTACATGTGAACCTCTCTGCATCTCCATCATCCTAAATCTTTTACATAAGTAAATAACAAAGGATGATGCGTTATATATCTGTGGTTATGTCAAGCTTTCAAGTACAGGTTTTGTTTGGTGAACTTACACATAAATTCAGGTCAAGGAATCACAGAATCCAATATGCTCAGGCTTTTTAGCTCATTACTTACCATTTAATTACCTCCGAATAATGTATAAACACTTTACATCTTTATTTTATTCCTCATTTCTAAGAAAGAAAGCAATGGAAATGATGTTTTCAACGCCACAGGTACTGTAGGGCAAGGACAAGGTGTAGGCTTGACGGTTGGACAAAGCCTCCTCTGGCTTTTTTGGTAGCTCTGAGTGGGAAGCATTCTCTGCAAAAACCTATGCAGTGTTTTAGGGACCATAAGCACAAAATCTACAGGCCTTGAAAGTTGAACTGCTGAAGTCAAAACAATCATCATCTGGACTTGCCTGAAGCATATATTTTTTTAAGAAATCTAATGACAAAAATTGTTTTAAAATCTGAAAAGGCATATCCCCACAAATATTGACAGTACAGAGATAATTGAGATACAGAAAAAAAAAACCCGTTTTTTGATTCTAGAATAAGCTGTAGGGGAAGAGGTCAAGTGTTGGAGAGAAGCCACACTATTTCTTTTTAAATCAAATTCATTGTATGTTTATAGAGCCAGATAGACCTTTCATCCAGGAAAAAAGAATCATTTCGAAGGGCTATGTGTATTCATCTCCGAGAGACGTTCACTGACCCACGGTGATAATCTCAAGATTTAGTAGGGGAAAAATGAGCTTCCTCAACATGTTTATCAATATATTATGAGTTGTGTCACTAGGATTATTATTTTATAAATTGGCAAGTTGTTACAATCTGGTAAATATGGACTAATTTTCAGAAATTAAAATTTTTACTGTCATATTCTTTTGTCTGTTTTCAAAAGTAGAAGGTAGCATACATATAAAAACGATGGAAGAATATATGTTTAAATGGTAAAATAAGACAAAACATGTAATGAGCCCACAAAACCACAAATGCAGTCACAGATACACACACAGTCAATATATTACACAAAGTATATTGGGATTTTAATGAATATAGATTTAAATTTTTGGACATAATGAAAATGAGTCAGTAAAATTAGAAAACATTTCAGTTGTCACCAAAAGCCATCACCCGTACAGATCAATCGGCAAACAAAACCAAATAAACATCTATTTCTTTAGCTACGCTCAAGCAGCGAATTATCCCATGGACAGTTACATAGCAAACAGACAATCTCACCATAAACATTTTCACAAAAGATTTCAAATAGCAACAAAAACAAAACACTTCTCTCAGCTAGCCCTTCCGGTGATGGACTGTGTACGTATTCATGACAGCATTTGTGTTTTTGTGGGCCCATTACATAAACTTTGTTCTATTTTACTATTTATAAATGATCCTCTATAAAAAGAGAGAAAAAAAGTACCAAGTGGCACCCGTGCTTCCGTTTCCAGCAATTTATATATTGATTTACATCTTTTAAAAATTTGATAGACTTTTCTCTGTATTCGATTATTGCACCCAAATATGCAGTCTTGAAATTTAACACCCAATTTGACTGATAATCTAATCTGCCAAACAATGACCTTGGTAATATTCCAGAAAACAAATTGATATTATACAAAACTTTGGGCCTCAGAGTTAAAGAGATAAGGCTTTTATGGATTTCCTTAAATTGGTTTTACCTGATGATGAAACAAAAGCTGTGTGAGACCACAGAAGATGACTCTCATCTAAATGACATCAGGAAGACCCCTTTCTCCTTACTCACTGATTGATGCCTAAAAAATTCCAAATTTATGCCATTTTCTTGGATTCACTTATTTTTAATTCCAGGTAAATCTAAGATGATTAACACTTTCAGATGGTATTTGACATTAAGCCTTATGTGATTTTTTTTGACCCTCTCCTGAAAGAAAATTGAATTGGGGGAGGAGAATGGACCATAGGTCCTCTATGTCCTGAAAGGAACGTAAAAGAAGTTCTTATAAGTTTTCAAATGGAAAGTCTGCATATTCACCATGAAACCCAGTGCTTGGCGATTTTGCTGAGAATTCCCTAGGTAAAATTTTGAATTCTTGAGGAAATCAAAAGATTTTAAAATCTCAAAGAATTTTTTAAATCTTTTGAAGTTCAATATGACGTAATTCAGAAGGATGACATGTACCTCCACTGTGGTACATAGTTGCAACCCTCCTCTCCACTAACTGTTAGACAGTGGAATGAATGTGATACACCTGCTTTTCCAGAGGTAAACTTCTTAGAGAATCAGGCAGGGACAGATGCCAAGAAGACATAATCAAGTGTATTGTGGATTATGCTTCTCTCTCACTTTTATTGTCTTTGGGAAGAGAAACTTCTGTTAGAATAACACATCTGTTCTTCCTGCCCCAATTGTTTTTTGTTTGTTTGTTTTTGGAGATAGAGTCTCGCTCTGTCGCCCAGGTTTGAGTGCAGTGGCTCGATCTCGGTTCACTGCAACTTCCGCCTCCCGGGTTCAAGCGATTCTCCTGCCTCAGCCTCCTGAGTAGCTGGGACTACAGGCGCCTGCCACCACGCCCGGCTGATTTTTTGTATTTTAGTAGAGACAGGGTTTCACCGTGTTGTCCAGGCTGGTCTCGATCTCCTGAGCTCAGGCTCCGCCCACCTCGACATCCCAAAATGCCAGGATTACAGGTGTGAGCCACACCCCTGGCCCATGAGAGAACACATCACATTTGTTTTGGGGTATTATTAGGGTCATTTGTTAGCTAATTAGATACATAATGTAACTCATCCTCTTTTTATTTGGGATAGCTCTACTTATGGCAATACCTGCCCCATACAGCTATGTCATGGCTGTTTCTAAGGCTTTGCATCTAGGGTAAGGAGGAGAGAGTCCTGACATGTTCCAAGCCCCATCGGAGGTGGGAGGGGCAATTCCCTGTATTACCATGGTTATGTACTAGGTAGCCCATTAATTCCAAATACATGGGGATCATCTTCCAACCCAGACTTCATCTGCAATATAGCAATTTGCTGGATTCTTGTCCATTTCTTAGTTGATCCAAATTTGGGTGGAAAATACGAGTGTCAAACCCACACTGAGACTCTTTAGTATTTGACAATGAGTGGAATTTGGGATTGAAATAACCAACAGAGATGCTTTTGATGGTTCCAGGACTGGTCACTATAGATGCTAGTTTTAGCGGCAGGATTCTGAGGCATTTGAACGTGCAGTCACTGAAGCATGAGGCAGTCTTCTCCAAGATAAAAGCTTGTGTTTTTACAGGTGAATGGTTGTTCCATGTCAGCAGGCACGAAGGTTTTGCCACCTAACAAGAGGTGGACTAGCAACCCACACACAAGCCAGTTTTACGTAACTTATTCTATAGCAGATCTTGAAATGCATGGACCAAGTGTCATTAAAAAGTGGAACATTCAGTAAAATTGCACTTAAAGAGACATTTTGGTCCCATTAAAAGGTCTCCATGAAAGGAAGACAATGATAGTGCTTACTTTACTGTGGTTTTTCTCGTGGGCAACTTCTGGAGGGCTAATAGAACAAAGCTATTTAAATAACAGAATCTGGAAAGAAACAGTCGAGTTCAAACTCCAGTGCTGCCATTTTGAACTGTGAAATTATTATTAGAACTTTTGTATTTTATTTTCCTCATCTATGAAATAAAATGATAATATTAAATATCTCCTAGGATTGCTTTAGGTGAAACCAGTTAGCTACATACGCACTCTGACAAATAGGAAGCCTTCAGTAAGTGCAAGCTATTACTATTTTATTTACCCTAGAGAGGAAAAGTTCTAGTTTAAACCCTTCATGTTAAGAAAAACTATACAGTTCTAGAATTATATAGAACCTCTGCTACATTCTTGAAGACATTCAGAATTGTCTTCAAGGCCACTAGACAGCAACATTGAAGGACAAACTCTGAATTCAAGTAGAACGTCGTTTAGCCACTGTCTTCTACATGCTCTTGAGTTAGCTTTCAATTTGCTAATTCTGTAAATTATGTTCCTGAGCTAAGATCTCAGGACCCAAACTATGGATCAATCCAAAGAAAAGCAATGGTCTTCTAAATGGGATAGAAAGAAATAGGAAGTATCTAATACCAGTTAGGTCGTAGATACATCTGAAAGAACAATACTCCTATGGTTACAGAAAAGAAAACCCAGACAAAATAAGTTTATATATTCTTATGGAGACAGTAAAAGGTGGCAGATAAAAATAAGCCTTGGTGCACTAAATTCCAGAGAAAAAATATCTCTTCATGAGGAAACAGAGAACCAAGAAAGATTCCACACCTGGGAGTTTGTGTGAGTATCTGATAATGGATGTACCAGACTGAGATAACAGTAATAATATGAAATCAGTCAAGCCTTAGAAGATAGTGTGGGATGGCAAGATAAACTGGAATCGGAAGAAATGTAAATCCAAAAATAAAACATTCAGTATAGCAAGTCACACACACACACACACACACACACACACACACACACACACACACACAGCTAAAATTATGACTAGAAAGCATCAGTGGAAAAGAAATGGTAAGTAAATTATGTCACAGACATTCTCACAGTGGTTGAATCCAGGGGCCGTATCAGAATAAAACCCGAAAATATCTAAAATAGTAGTCAACCCATCCCAGCTTAAATACTTGCACATTTTTAAATGTGAAAGCGCCGGGCGCGGTGGCTCACGCTTGTAATCCCAGCACTTTGGGAGGCCGAGGCGGGTGGATCACGAAGTCAGGAGATCGAGACCACGGTGAAACCCCGTCTCTACTAAAAATACAAAAAATTAGCCGGGCGTGGTGGCGGGCGCCTGTAGTCCCAGCTACTCGGAGAGGCTGAGGCAGGAGAATGGCGTGAACCTGGGAGGCAGAGCTTGCAGCGAGCCGAGATGGCGCCACTGCACTCCAGCCTGGGTGACAGAGCGAGACTCTGCCTCAAAAATAAATAAATAAATAAATAAATAAATAAATAAATAAATAAATAAATAAAATAAATGTGAAAGCTTGGGAGAGTGGAATTGAGACCACTCACAGGTGAATTCACCTAATTAAAGGTACAGATGAGACCTATTCTACTTACTATAAATGCCAGACAACATATAGAAAAAAAGAGTTGTAGTCTCTGGGAAAATCAAAAAATGAGACAAAAACATTACACTTATTTTATATGTAATATCTGGATTCTTTAAATTAAGAGTTATGCAGAAAAGCAGAACAATATGTCTCATAATGAAAGAAAAAGCAGTCAATAGAAGCAGAATTATAGATGACAAAAATTATTGGAATTAGCAGATAAAAACTTTCAATATTATAAATTTATTTAAAGAATTTACAGAAAAAGATATAAAAGGGTAAGGAGACAGTTTATTTCAGAAGAGAAGTAAAAGAACTAGAAGAACTTTCTAGAAACAAAAAACACAATTTGTGAATAAAACTACATTGGATAAATTTCAACAAATTAGACATGGCAGAAACAAGGATAAATTAATTTGATAACAGGTTAATAGAATTATGTCCATTTAATCAGAGAAAAAAGTTTGAAAAACATGAATTAAACATTTACTACCTGTGAGAAAATATCATCTAATATTTAGTCCTAGAATGATATTTCATTCTAGGGTGATATTTCTTATTTATAAAAAAAATTTGGAAAATATGGTAAAATTGTTATCAATCTGAAGAAAACATCAAGCCACGTAGTAAGGAGCATAAATGGTCCAAAAAAGGCCATAAATAAAAATAAAAGCACAAAGAGAGATCACTATTAAAGTGTTGCAAATGAAAGATAAACAGATACTTTAAAGCAGTGAAATAAGACACAATACATACAGAGGGACAAGGAAAATGATGGCTGACTTCTCATCCAAAAATAATCACACCAGCCGGGCACAGTGGCTCACCCCTGTAATCCCAGCACTTCGGGAGATCGAGGCGGGCGGATCACTAGTGAAATTATCACGCAACAGTGAACACAAAGGAAAGCAGAGAAAAAATGTGAACCATCGAAACACTACAAAATGATACAGAAAATGGCTACACCTGGAAATTCATATCAACAAAAAAGAATAGTGTCAGAAGTGATGACATGTGGATATTAAAAAAAAAACTGCATCCTTCTACTTAGTTAAATACCATTGAGTATTTTATTTTATGTATTTATTTATTTGAGACTGAGTCTTGCTCTGTTGCCCAGGCTGGAGTACAGTGGCGCATCTTGGCTCACTGCAATCTCCACCTCCTGGGTTCAAGGGATTCTCTTGCCTCAGCTTCTGGAGTAGCTGGGACTACAGGTGTCTGCTACCATGCCAGGCTAATGTTTATATTGTAGTAGACATGGGGTTTCACCATGTTGGACAGGCTACTCTTGAACTCCTAACTTCAGGTGATCCACCCACCTCGGGTTCCCAAAGTGCTCGGATTACCGGCATGAGCCACCGCGCCTGGCCACCATTGGGTCTTTAAAGCAAAAAATAATAGCAAAGATTGTGAGGCTTATAACATATATAGAAATAAATACATGATAAAACAAAGGACTGAAAAATTTTACTTCTATAATTTATTTAATGTGAAATGATAGAAAATCAATTAAAAGATATACTGAAATCCTAGAGCAACTATTAAGAAGTAAAGCAAGGACTTTTTTTTTAATGGAGTCCTCCTCTGTCACCCAAATTGGAGTACAGTGGCACAATCTTGGCTCACTGCAACCTCGGCCTCCCAGACTCCAGCAATTCTCCTGCCTCAGCCTCCTGAATAGCTGGGATTACAGGCACCCACCACCATGCCCAGCTAATTTTTCTGTATTTTTAGTAGAGACAGGGTTTCCCCATGTTGGCCAGGCTGCTCTCCAACTCCTGACCTCAAGTGATCCACCGGCCTTGGCGTCCCCAATTGCTGGGATTAGAAGCATGACTCACTGCGCCTGGCCACAAGGACATATTTCTGAAGACCAATTTGAGACAAAGTAAGATACTAAAAAGAAAAAAAGAAAAGAAATATTAATTAATATCAAAGATGGTAGGAAATAAGGAATAAATGAACAAATAAGAGATGTAATAATCTGGCCAGTTGTGGTGGCCCACACCTGTAATCCCAGCATTTTGGGAGGCCAAAGCTGGAGGATCACTTGAGGCAAAGAGTTTGAGACCAGCCTGGACAACAGAGACTCCATCTCTAAAAAACTTTTAAAATGAGCTGAGCATGGTGACGCATGCCTGTGGTTCCAGCTACTCGGGAGGCTGAGGTGGAAGGATTGCTTGAGCCTGGGAGGTTGAGGCTGCAGTGAGCCCCTGAACTCCAACCTGAGCTACAGAGTAAGACTCTCTTGATGTAAGATTTTTACCCAATCGTATCAATAATTACATTCAATGTGAATAGGCTAAACATTTTAAGAGATTTCTAGGTTGTTTGAAAAGATCCACTGATATACTGCTTACAGAATATTAAAGCCTTTATATATAATGTGCTTATATGTATATTTATGTAGATACAATGTATCTTTGATAAAATAGATAGGAATATATTGATATCAAGGATACGAAGGTAGGAGACATGT
Source organism: Symphalangus syndactylus (assembly GCF_028878055.3). Taxonomy (NCBI): domain Eukaryota; kingdom Metazoa; phylum Chordata; class Mammalia; order Primates; family Hylobatidae; genus Symphalangus; species Symphalangus syndactylus. The sequence continues at coordinate 151,077,731 of NC_072426.2, read as the reverse complement.
TTTTACTGGACATGAAAAAGGACATTTCAAAAAGATAAAAAATATCAATATCAAAAAAACAAATCCTACAGCCGAGTGCAGTGGCTCCCACCTGTAATCCCAACACTTTGGGAAGCCAAGGCAGGTGGATCGCCTGAGGTCAGGAGTTCAAGACCAGCCTGTCCAACATGGTGAAACCCCGTCTCTAATAGAAATACAAAAATTAGCCAGGCATAGTGGCAGGCCCCTGTAGTCCTAGCTACTCACGGGGCTGAAGCGGGAGAATTGCTGGAACCCAGGAGGCAAAGGTTGCAGTGAGCTGAGATCGCACAACTGCACTACAGCCTAAAGGGAGGGAGATTCCATCTCAAAAAAAAAAAAAAAAAAAAAAAAAAAAAAGGAATTCTAAATATTCATGCTACTATAACAAGGTTTTTAATAAGAGATTTAAGAGGCAGACAGACTCACAGAATTCTAGATTTTAAGATTCCACTCACAAGATTTAAAAAGGATATAGAAGATTTGAATAATACTCTCAGCAACCTAACCTACTGACTTTTATTGAACTGTATAATCACAATTGCAGAATACACTTATGAAGTACACATGGTATATTCACAAAGAGAAAAAAATGCCAGGTTGTAAAATAAACCAACAGATGTTAAAAGATTGAAATCATACCGAGTATGTTGTCTGATCATAACAGAATTCAATTAGAAATTAATAGCAAAAAAAACTAAAAAATGCTCCCTAAAAGGTGACCACAATCTTCTAAATAACCGATTGATCAAAGAAGTCAGAGAAATAATGTATTTCCAAATCAGTGATAATGAAAACACTATCAAAATTTGTGAGATGCAAGTAAGGTGCCCTTAGAGAGAAATTTATAACTTTAAATGTCTGTTGTTACAAAAAGCAAAAAACAAAGCTTCTACCTTAGAACCAAAGAAAAGAAAATACAAGTTAGTAGAATAAAGAAAAGGATTTTTTTATTTAAAGCTTAAGAACAGGCAAAGATAATGTATTGTGATTTAAAATCAGAACTTCCAATTCACTTTAGAAGTCTGGGGACAAAATTGACCAGAAAAGAGTACAGTGGATGCGCTGGAAATATTCTCTATTATTTTTCAAGTATGGGTTTCAAGTACGGGTTATACCTTTTCAAATTCACTAAAAATTTACAAGTTGTACTTTTATGCAAATAATATCGCAATAAAAAATTTAAAAGTAATAAATAACTTATTACAAACAAATATGTAGACCATTTTTCTGAATTAAGGTAGTTAAATAATCCAATAAATTTACTGTAAACCCAAAGGCCAAGTAGACTATTTTAAAAAGCTGTTGATAGATATTGTCTCGAAGACTCAAGTTTACTTAGAAAATCAAGGAGGAACTGAATCTGTTGAAAATATGAAATACGAAGATGAATTAAAAGAAAACAATTTGGCAGAAAGATGAGAAGATATTTCTTATAGGAAATGTTGGGACCTTAGAGGAAGCTAAAAAAAAAAAAATAGTGATCTTGAAGTTGAAGCTGGAAAAAAAAAAAGTAGTATGACTTCTTAAGAAAGGTATTCTGAAAAGAGTTTGTTTTTAGTTCTTATTCCATAGAAATGACTGAAGCAAATAACAACCTGTGAAAACGAATTAATAAGGTGGACTTCTGGCTTCACACGGTGGCTCAGGCCTGTAATCCCAGCACTTTGGGAAGCCAAGGCATGTGGATTGCTTGAGCCCAGGAGTGTTCGAGACCAGCCTGGCCAACATGGCAAAAGCCATGTTCTCCAAAAATACAAAAATTAGCTGGGCATGGTGGCGCACCTGTGGTCCCAGCTACTCTGAAGGCTGAGGCAGGAGGATTGCTTGACTCTGGGGAACAGAAGTTGCAGTGAGCCAAGATGGCGCCACTGCACTCCAGCCTGCGAGACAGAGTGGGATCCTGCCTCAAAAAGAAAATAACAACAACAACAACAAAGAAAAACAGAAAAAAAAAATGAAAAAAGCAAAAAAGGCAGCCTTCATTAAAATTAAAAATATTTGTTTTTTGAAAGCCACTGTCAAGAGAATGAAAAGAAAAGCCACTGAGTGAGAGAAAATATTTGTGATAGACATTTGGTATAGGACTGTTTTCCAAAATATACAAAGAACTCTTAAAATTTAACAATAAGAAAACGATCCACTTAAAAATGGGCTGAAGCCAACCACATCAAAGAAGATACAGATGGAAAATAAGAACATGAAGAGTTGTTCCACATCATACATCATTAAAGAAATGCAAATTAGAACAAAGAGATACCACTGTGCATTTATTAATACAATGCCAAAAATTCAGAACACTGACAACACCAAATATTGATAAGGATGTGGAAGAACAGGAACTGTCTTTCATTGCTGGTGGGGATTCAAATAGTAAAAAGGTACAACCACTAAAGAGGGAAGTTCAGCAGTTTCTTACAAAACTATACATATTTTTAAATGTACAATTCAGTAATTTAACTCCTTGGCATTTAACCAAAGGAGCTGAAAATGTATGTCGACACACATAATTGCACATGGCAGCTTTATGCATATTTGCCATATAGCAGTTTTATGCATATTTGCCAAGATTTAGAAGCAGTCAAGATGTACTTCCATAGAGTGGTTAGATAAACCTGGTACATCCAATGGAATATTATTCACCATTAAAAAAGCTATCAAACCATCAAATAACATGGAGGAACTGTAAGTGAATATTACTAACTGAAAAGAACTGATCCAAAAAGTTTACATACTGTTTGATTTCAACTATATGACACTCTTGAAAAGGCAAAACTGTATAGACAGTAAAAAGATCATCATGCCTGTAATTCCAGCACTTTGGGAGGCCGAGGCAGGTGGATCATGAGGTCAGGAGTTCGAGACCAGCCTGACCAACATGGTGAAACCCCATCTATACCAAAAATACAAAAATTAGCTGGGTATGGTGGCATACGCCTGTAATTCCAGCTACTCAGGAGGCCGAGGCAGGAGAATTGCTTGAACCCGGGAGGCAGAAGTTACAGTGAGCTGAGATCGCACCACTGCACTCCAGCCTGGGTGATAAAGCGAGACTCCATCTCAAAAAAATAAATAAATAAATAAATTAGTGAGATCAGTGGCCGCTGCCAGGGGTTAGGGGAGAGAGAGGGATGAGTAGGCAGTACACAGGGGAATTATAGGGCAGTGCAAATACCCTGCATGATACTATAATCATGGATACATGCCATTATACATCTGTACAAATCCGTGGAGTAGACAACACCAAAAGTGAACTCTAATGTACGCTATGGACTCTGGCTAATGATGTGTCTCAGTTTGATCAATTTTAACAAATGTGCCATTCTGGTGGCAATGTTGATAACAGGGGAGGCTGTGCATGTGTTGGGGAAGGGATATCTCTGCATCTTCTTCTCAATTTTTCTGTGAACCTCAAATTGCTCTAAAAGATAAAAGTGTATTTTTTTTATGACAAGGATATCAAGAAACATAGCATAATGCATAGAGAGCAGACCAAGATGATGCATGCAGAGGGATTCAGAATGCAAGACACTGATGTTTTAAAAAGAGGCTCGTATTTACAGCCACTGGGAAAATGAACCTTATAGATTGGGACAACTCTACTAAGTCTTTATTTAAAATGTGTACAAATTTTAGAAGAGTTTGGAAAGATCAAACTCTCAAAAATTGTTCGGTAAGTTTGCAGGCGACAGCAATTAAGGGTAGGCATGCTATTTTTGCCTATTTCCTAAGAAAATAGCCTGAGAAATTTGAGGAATAAGACCGCTAAGAGAATGCAAATCAAAGTGAGCCTCTGAAAGGGGAACCCAGCAGGAAAATAATAGTCCAGGCTTGTTTTTTGTTGTTGATGGTGGTGTGTTGAAAAACAACTTGTTTTGTGGGGTTATCCATCCCTAGGTTGTGTAGATGAAAGTGAATAGTTTGAATGATGAGTGAATGGTTTTACTGGGCCCAGAACTCACTGATTTGTAATCAACAAGCATGTAGGTATCCCCATAAGATGTAATATTGTGAATTGTTACTATACCAGAAAGTACAGGAAAAGGAATAGAAGGAACAATTCAGTCCAGAAATCTTATCAACCCCATGCAGCCACTGTAGGAGCTGAACCGAGTTTAGAAGCAGGTTAATGACACTTTCTGGGAAGAAGTAGTGAAATATCAGAAAATGAGAAGCGAAGATTACCCTGGGAAGTTGGAGCAGATGTACTTCAGTTGCAGGAAAATCAACAGTAGTGTCAGGAGCCTACCGATGATGACCTGATAGTTGACACAAAAATAGGGACATGGAGCCATTTAGCACAAATAGGTGCTAAAACCATTAGGATTTATGTGGATGGGGTAGATTTTAGAGGACTCAGTAATTCCACAGAAAGAAGCAATAGCATCAGCTTCTAACAGATTTTAACATCATGCATCTCTATGGTTCAGAAATGAAAAGCTCTAAGAGGAAATGGAAATTAAGAGGTTTAACTATGTTCTGTGGGATAAAGGTGGCTTGAAATGAGGCCCAGGTTTGGGCTGCCAGCATCACAAATTTATAACCTCTGCAAGAGAGCAGCAGTGATTGAAATGCCATTATGAAAGAGCAGACGAGGTGCAATGGGTGACTTTTTTCCGTATAAATATGCTATTAAAAGTAAACATTTAATGAAGAGTTGTTTCAATTGAGTTATTATGTGGACTGTGAACATATGGCATAGATTGGCCAGCACCCTGGCTAAGATTTTTCCTTCCATTCTCCCTCCTTCAGTAATTGAGTCTTTCCTGTCATCTTCCAGGATCCCAAAGAGTAGTGTTTAGGTAGATGGTTTTATTTTTGGTAACTGATTTTGTTTTCTAAACTTTTACCATACAGGGCCAGTTGGGTTATCTTTCTTGTTTCATTAAGTGTTTGTCCTCCTTAAAATTGAGAATGAACAAAGACTCGTTGATTTCATCTTCTGAATTTGAAAAGAATGACACACATTGCCCTGCAATCAGGTCAGCCTGCAGCTGCAGGAAGACAGACCCCCCAACCCAGAACAACCCTGCGTGGGGAATCCTTCGGGAAAAGACCAAGCAAAATACAACACTGGAACTTGGGGAGGGGCTTGGAGAGTTTGTTTTTAAAAGTTTTGAGCAGTAAATCCTCTAACCACATGAGTAAGAAAATTAGTTTTCAACTTTAGTGTCTTTGGTCTTTCAGTTTTAACAGGCACAGCTTTAACATTCATTTTCAACCCATTGAAAAGGAGATGAGCATATTGGCTAGTGCACCTTGAGAACATGTAGGTGGAAAACAGGACATTCAGTCTTTGGTGCAGAGTGGCCTGGGAGATACTTCTGAACCACTTTAGCACATTTCAGGACCACGTAACAAAATCAACACTGCATTGAAGTGGCATCAGGAAGATCCATCCACAGAAGCTTCATCAAGGTGGAAGCAGGTCTGTGCTTCCAGGCTGGCCTACTGGCCGTTCATGAAAACAGCACACTGTGGCTGACTATGGTTTGAAGAAACAAAGGAAGCCAAACAAAACAAAAAATGCTAAGGGAGAATGTAATCCATCTCTAAGAGGTGGAGGAAGTTTCATTTGAATTGCTCCCTGTTCTTTTACTCTTCCTCCTCTTGAAGGGAGTGTGGTAGATTGAGTTTAGAAGACAGCCCTGAACATGAGTGGTTCAGCCCTTTTGCTCCATTTCGTCTTGGATAAAGGCTGGATTCTGTGCTATTCTCCTGTGCTTTAAGTTTTGTAGCTACAGGATTTAACTAACAGCCTGACTGGTTTGGAAAGTCTGTCTTATTTTGATGTTTTCTGTTACCTAGCCCACTAACATTTTTTTCAAGAAATATAGCTAGTATTTTCTCCCTCTCTCTGACTCTTCTTTGTTGGTTCTAAGCATGGGTGGTCAAGAGATGTATTGATTTATCATGTTCCTTCAAACCCTTACACAGTTGTGCTGAAAAAGGATAGGAGTTTTCATTGGGATAGAAGTCCTGTGTGTAGTTATGCAGATTGCCCTCATTCAGACACTGCTGGGAAAACCATAGATTTTTGTTCTTCTAACAATGTTGTTGTCATCTCTGTACAGGAAGAAACTTAGGATGCTTTATGTGATGATATTGAAATTTATATAATAGAGACATGCAAATATGGGCAAAACAGTTGCTCAAAAACTGAACACCAATGGAAATGTCATCTCAAACTTTCTGGAATTTTGAATTTCAGTGAGCTATTAGACAAAGAGAAAGGGAGAGGGAGAGCAAAACACACAGTAAGAAACATTTGCAACAAACTGGGATCTGCTTTTTCCTAAGTTATGTGCTGTCTGCTTAGTAATTTCCATGAGCATCACATCAGTCCATGATTAAATACATTTCAAATCTCAAAAGCCATACAATTTTTTTTTAAAGTCACACAGCTACTGAGTGGCAGAGTTAACATTCAAACCCAGTGATGATCTTTCCATTATTTGATGCAGATTTTAGGAGCATCTCAGAGTCTCTTCAACTTCATGCTCATTTTATTACGGTGTCTTAAGATGAGATTATTTACCTGTCATTTACGTTTTTCATCCTGATGGCAAATAGTAACAGCTTTTTTCTTCTCAGAGAATATGCTATTACAAAAGCAAATAAAATAATATAAACATAAAGCAAAAAATTATGGAGAAGAAAGTTTTACTTTAGACAAAATGGCTTTGCTCAAAATTTGCACCTAGATTAGTGGGAATACTGATGGCTGTTTCTTGTCCCTTTTGTTTATTGATGGAATTGGAGTGAGGAGCTACTGGGGAGTTGAGGTGGTCACATTTAGTATATATAGTCTAACCATTTTTAAGTGTTCCTTTTTGTTGTCTTTGCTAGTTTTTTTCCTACTTTCTGTTAAATCATTCTCAAGAGATAGTTTTAAACATGTTAGTCTCAGAGAGATTCCACTATTTTATGTAATTTCTTTTCATATCACATTAAGATGATGTCCCACTGATGATGTATATTGGATTAACTAAGAATATATGCCATATGGCATCATTGACAGACAATGTTTATGATAATTGATTAGTAACCTCACTTCAATTGATGTAGCGTATACACTAATTCCCTTCAGACTCTGAACAGCCAAATAACAGGCAGAAGAAGGAAGGCATTTAACAAAAATTATGAAATTATTCCTCTTAAGAAAAAAATGTCACACATGGTAATAAAAATTACCATTAACATTTCTCTTATTTGGAGGAAACGTATTTTTTGTTTTCTCCATTTTAAATAAAATTCCAATCTCACAGATTGTATGTACATTATAAGAAATTTTTAACCACTCACAGAGCACTCATTTTACATCTCCTCTGTTCTGTTAAAGAGATGAGAAAAGTCAGTCTCACTTCTTTTTCCCCCTTTAACAGCGTAAAGAACTCGTGGTGAATTGCACATTGACAGCCCAGGAATATCCATTCTGTCATTTCCAGAATAACGACTCACTGCAGTCCTCTAGCCTATTTGCATTCCCGATTCGTATCCACAGTGCTCCATGACTGTGCCATCCTCCACATGTTCATTTCAAAAAACCTAGTTCTTACAGGCAGGCTTCAAAATCGAAAAGCCAGAAACTTAAGCAAAGAAGAAAAATTTAAGTTGAAAGAACTGTTCATCAAATTCAACGCAATACGAACTCTTTGAGGAGTTATTTTCAACTGCTGTGTTTAAAAATACCACTTTTCCCACAGTTAGTAGTTAGGATTTCATCATAAAATACTCCCGTAAAAACTATTTAATTTTCTAGTACAGGGAGGGAGGATTTGATCCCTTATTAAAGATTTTATGGGAATGTCTAAAAGTGCTTTCAATTATTTATCGAATTGAAATCTAGGCCTTGGAAACTGCTGGCATCACACACACACACACACATAATATTATCAGCCCACTGAGTGCCATTAGGTCATAAAGCGCCACTGTAGCAACATCTCTGGTACAGCTGCTGGTGCTCATGCAACTTTTACTACAGTTATAAAGTCATTTATTACATTTTCTTTATGATGCTAATGCATTGCAGTCTGTTACTTTATTGTTCCCACTGTGATAAAGACTGAAATGTATGATATTGTGCAAAACAAGTTTACATATATATATACACACACACAGAGCCCTACTAACATAGCCTGTTGCATTAAAAAGCTCTTAGATAAACTTAAAAGGGCAATAAAAATATTAGCAGGGAACATCAAAAATGAAATCGTTTTGTGGTACACTTGTGTCATTTTGTTTCCTTGTTCCCCATAGAATTGTTTTAAGTCATGCTTTGTCAAAATATCCAAAGGATGATATGAGTATCTTACTAGGTTTGTTTTTTTCCTTAATTAGAATATCATTGTGTTAGATAATTTTTGCAATTCACTAAGAGGAACAATAACTATGTAATTTCCAAATAATCTTATGAAAAGGAACAAAGTCATTAAAAGATAATAATGATCGTGGACCCGAAGGAACCCATAACTGATAATTACATCTTGTTCGAATTGTCCAAACTTAACTCTCCCTGTGATACAATTGTACATAAAGAAGATGCAGTTTTCTATTGAGGAAAAATAATCAATTACATCAATTAACTGCTATCCTGTGCTAAAGCTTATTTAGCAGTTGACACCTACCGCCCTACCGCACTGTAACTTGGAGGGGAAATTCATTCCCAGACCACAGTCCTTTTGGGTGGCTGCTTCTTGGTGTTTGCCTGAGAGCTGCCACTGCTGTTGTTGATTTCTGCTTTTCTTCCTTCACTTTCTCTCGCTATTTTTTTTTTTGAGACGGAGTCTCACTCTCTCGCCCAGGCTGGAGTGCAGTGGCGCAATCTCGGCTCACTGCAAGCTCCACCTCCCAGGTTCACGCCATTCTCCTGCCTCAGCCTCTCCGAGTAGCTGGGACCACAGGCGCCCGCCACCACGCCCGGCTAATTTTTTTGTATTTTTAGTAGAGACGGGGTTTCACCGTGGTCTCGATCTCCTGACCTCATGATCCGCCCGCCTCGGCCTCCCAAAGTGCTGGGATTACAAGCGTGAGCCACCGCACCCGGGCTCTCTCGCTATTTTATTTTATTTTTTTTTTTTTTGAGACGGAGTCTCGCTCTGTCGCCCAGGCTGGAGTGCAGTGGCAAGATCTCGGCTCACTGCAACCTCCACCTCCCGGGTTCACGCCATTCTCCTGCCTCAGCCTCCCGAGTAGCTGGGACTACAGGCGCCCGCCACCATGCCCGGCTAATTTTTTGTATTTTTTTAGTGCAGATGGGGTTTCACCGTATTAGCCAGGATGGTCTGGATCTCCTGACCTCATGATCTGCCCGCCTCAGCCTCCCAAAGTGCTGGGATTACAGGCATGAGCCACCACGCCTGGCCTCTCTGGCTTTTTTAGGAGGGGTGGCGGGGGGAGAAGATTATTCCAAGAATGAGAAGTCCAAGGGAAACAATCCTTTTTAAAATCAGTTATTAAAGCTGGATCTTCTATTTATATATTTTTGTGATATTTGATTTTCCCCAAAAAGCAGTCAGAATCAAGAGTTGTGTAATATTTAAGGAAAAGTTTTATGCTGTGTGTTTAAGTTCTACCAAATTTTATTCTATTCAATAATTTTATCTAGATAATTTAAATGCATTTACAGTCTACTATTGATAGGGACAGAAGGCAGAGAAATTCTGGGAGGGTGAGTCCCCAGCTGGGGCCCCACCCTCAAGCTGAAAAGCCTGATACCATGGCCCAAAGTGAGAACTTATATCCCTGTTTTCCCACTCGAATGTAGCCTTTTCCAAAACCACCCATAGCCTGCCCCGTCCGCCATCCTGTCCCCATAAAAACCCCAGGCTCAGCTAACAGAGGGAAAGTAGCTGGATGTCAGAGACTATGGTTGGATGTCAGAGAGAAGCAGCTTAACTTCAGAGGGATGTCTTAATGGCATAGCTTTAGGAGAGGAGTCCGGTCAGGAAGCTTGGCTTCAGGGGAAGATTACCTTCCTACTGTGTCCTCTTAGCTCCCCTTCCCACTGAGAGCCTCTTGCATCAGCAATAAAATTCCCTACATTTACCATCTTCAATTCATGCATGTGACCTCATTCCTCCTGGACACCAGACAAGAACTCGGGTGCCGTGAGTGTGGGTGCAAAAGGCTGTCACACTGACCCTCCACTGAGCTGTTAACAGTTAAACCATCTACAGATGGTAGAGCTAAAAGGGCAACTGTAACTCTCCTTCTGGGGCTTCAGGGGTCTCAGCAAGCACCCCAGATGCTGCTGCAGGTCCAGAATGTAGTTTGCTCCTGGTGGCTCCCAAAAGCACTCGCCCTGGCTCCTGCACCCACTCACCCACATGCTCCCCTTCTCACGAGGGTGGAACACTGTGGTTTCCAATGAGTGGAGTTCACCCATGTTGGCACCTAAGTGGCCAGCTAGTCCCAGCACCCATGCACTCCAGTTCCCGCCCATGAATGAGTCAGGGAACTTTCCTGCTGCATTATCATCATGGTATTTTGTTTGTTTGTTTTGAGACAGAGTCTCACTCTGTCGCCCAGGCTGGAGTGCAGTGGTGTGATCTCAGCTCACTGCAAGCTCCGCCTCCCGGGTTCATGCTATTCTCCTGCCTCAGCCTCCCGAGTAGCTGGGACTACAGGCACCCGCCACCGTGCCTGCTAATTTTTTTGTATTTTTAGTAGAGACGGGGTTTCACCATGGTCTTGATCTCCTGACCTTGTGATCCACCCGCCTTGGCCTCCCAAAGTGCTGGAATTACAGGCGTGAGCCACCACGCCCAGCCATTATCATCATGGTTTTAAAAATTGTTACAGTAATGGGCTAGCAAAGTTTTAATAATGGGTATAAGTATTAATATACTACCAAATATGATATACTACCAAATATGACTTAATAGTGACATTGAATTTGGAGTTTCATTGGCTCTTAGAGTGGTTTACCTTTCTCTGTCTCTCATTTCACTAAGAACTAAAAGTATCAGTAAGATTTTTTTAATGTGGCTATGTACTACGTACGTCATTTCTCTCAACCTGCTTTTAGTCTCAATGTGAGCACAGAGGCAGAAAAGGAACCATTCTCTTAAAGTCTAGAGTTCCTCACAGCGAAGAAAAGTGAAGTAATTAGGATGTTTGGCACCTTCTTTTCATGGCTGTAATGTGCAGAAGCAGCACTGTGAGAATGGTTCTTGTGTTTCCAATTGCAATTTGATTATAAACAAAGTAAATTAAGTCTGCTGGCCTTGCATGTTCATCTCAAACCACTGGGATCAGTATTCTAAATTTTATCTTATAAATTCTTACTCATGAAATACAGTTTGGTAAAAATAAGAACTCGCAACAAGAGATCTGCCCTCTTAAGTATTTAAAGTGTACATTATTGCTGACTAAAGGTACAAATTCGTACAGCAGATCTCTAGAGCATATTCATCTTGCTTGACTGAAATTGTATGCCCCTGATTAGGAAGTAACTCCCCATCTCCCCGAACCCCAGCCCCTATGCAACCACCATTTTGCTCTTTGGTGCTATGAATGTGAGTATTTTAGATACCTCATCAAAGTGGAATCATGTAGCATTTGTCTTTCTGTAACTGGCGTATTTCACTTAGCATAATGTCCTCAAGCTTCATCTATGTTATCAAATTTGGCAGATTTCCTTTGTTTTAAAGGTTGAAAGGCACACCCCTCTATGCATATGCTCTAGTTTTATATCCATTTGTCTGGGGACAGGCACTGAGATTGTTTCCACATCTTGGCTATTGCAAGTAGTGCTGCAATAAACATAAGGGTCTTATATCTCTTCAAGATCCTGATTTCAATGCTTTTGGATAAATATGCAGAAGAGGGGTTACTGGAATCATATAGTAATCCTATTTTTATTTTTCTGAAGAATCTCCACACTGTTTTCTGTAACAGTTGTACCGCTTTGCATTTCTCCCAACTGTGTGCAGGGTTCCCATTTCTCCACGTCCTAGCCAATACGTTCCCTCTTTTGACAATAGACATTTTTGACAGCTGAGAGGTGATATCTCATTGTGGTGTGAATTTGCATTTCCATGATGATTTAGTGATGCTGAGTACCTTTTCATAGGCCTGTTGGCCATTTTTTCATCTTCTTTGGAGAAATATCTATTAAGTCCTTCACCCTTTTTTTAAATTGGGTTATTAGTTTTTTTACTATTGAATTGTAGGAATTCCTTATATATTTCCGAGATTAACCCCTTATTAGATATATGGTTTGCAAATATTTTCTCTCATTCCATAAATTGCCTTTTCACTGTCTGATTTACAGACACTCCCTGACTTGTTATGAGGTTATGTCCCAATGATGCCATCCAAATTGAAAATATCCTAAGTCAAAAATGCATTCAATACCCCAATAAATTAATTGTAAAGTCAAAATTGTAAGTGAAATCATCATAAGCCAGGGACCATCTGCAATCCCTTTGCTGTGTAGGAGCTTTTCAATTTGATGTAGTCCTACTGTATTTTTGCTTTTTGTATCTGTGGTTTTGGTGTCATATCCATAAAATCATTGTCAAGACCAATGTCCTGAATGTGTTTGCCTGTTTTCTTTTAGGAGTTTTTACAGTTTCGGGCCTTATGTTTAATTCTTTAATCCATTTTGAGATGAATTTTATGTATGGTGTGAGATATCAATCAAATATCACTCTTTTGCATGTGGATATCCATTTGTTGAAAAGAATACCTTTGCTCATTGTGTATTCTTGGCAACCTTGCCAAAGATCAGTTGACTATATGTGGGTGGGTTTCTGAGCTCTTTATTCTTGTTCCATTTGTCTATGTGTCTGCCTTTAAGCCAGTACCATGCTGTCTTGATTACTATAGATTTGTCATATATTTTGAAATAAGGAACAATAATGCCTCCAACTTTGTTCTTGTTTCTCCAAATTGATCTGGTTATTTATGGTCTTTTATGGTTCCATATGGATTTTTTAATGTTTTTCTATTTCTATATAAAATGACATTGGGATTTTGATATGTATTACATTGAATCTGTAGATTGCTTTGGGTAGTATTAATAATTTAACAATATTGTCTTAATGAATCAGAATGTCTTTCCATTTTGTGTCTGTTTTAATTACATTTCATCAAGCTTGTGTGTAAGTCAATATCCACTGTTTTTTTACACTACTAAGATCATTATCGTAATTTAGGGAACAAAGAAAAATTTATTAGACCATGTATACATTTTAAATAAAATGAGTATCTTAAAAATAAAAAACACTATGGTTATATTCCTATGTTTTTTTTTCTGTTAATTACAATTAACTTCAGAGAAATATTGTAGAAGGAACACCCAAACACAGGATCTACCACACAAAGTTCCTAAATCACTGTCCTTAATCATATTTAAGTCTATCACTAAGCATTAGTGATAAAGCCAAAAGAGAATTCTTGTAACAATGTCATCTATTTAGGATAAATTCAGTACATTTAATCTTATCAGCATATATTTTATATTTAAATGTAATATATTTACTAGTTTTATGTGTAATAGATATTGTTTTCTAAATCACAAAACCAAGGAAAAGAATGACAAGGATTTTCTCAATCTGATGTAAAATGTATAAATTATATATTTGGCATAATAGTTGAATCATACTATTTTTGCCAGTGATTCTCAAACTTCTTTTAGTCCCATAAACATGTAGAAAGTGAATTTTTTTCTCTAGTTATTTGAAGGAATAACACAGAATTATCAAATTTAATTAACTTCATCTCATGACACAAAATTACATCATAAAGCATTTTAAGTAGGGTAAACACACTAAAATGAATACTGCATTGCTCTTAATACTTTTCTCATCGCTATTCTAATCAGAAAACGTGATTAATTTCACATAGTACATTAGAATGTTTCTAAGAGCAATTTTCTCTTTGTAAAATCATTATTAGGTTTCATATTAAGGCATAGTCTATTTTTGATGTCAGCATTGAGAAAGTCCAAGCCCCTATCATCAGATCATAGATCCAAGCCCGTAATTATCCACCCTGAGACTTTTTTATTCAGACTTATGGTCTCTATTTTCATCTGGGCGGTGATTAATTTCTTTCTTTTATGGTACTTATAATTTATCCTTAGATATTTATTTGTTGTTCGCTTCTTTATTATCCATCTTCTTCTCTAAAGTGTAATCAAATCTACCCAAAGGGGTAGAAATTAAGTTTGATTAGGTCATAATTGCATCACCACTGCCTGACAGATGTCAATTAATTGAATATTGTTTAAATAGATTGAAAGAATAAATCAAAGGATATTCATGTTATTTGCATTTTAAAGTATGAATCTTAGAACTTACTGTATTTATAGGTTCAAAAGTACTGCAATTAATATTTGAAAGTTAAATTGGATATGCATTTTACTAGTTTTAAAAGGATATTTTATTAGTTTTCAAAGGCTACTCATTTATATATTGTTGATTTATTTGTGTATAAGTACACATAAAAACACATAGTATATGAATAAAATGAATAAATCTGGAATACATAAATATACTTGTTTCTCATTAAAAAATTATACTTTATATGCATTCATTTGATAAAGGAAATGTATTACAGGACACTGTAACAAATCAAAATTACTATGTTACAAATATTAACATTTTAACCTATAGTATACTCCACTTTTTTCTGCTTATATAAAACACGAGGTTTTTTTTTCTTAATAACAGAAGACATGTTTCATCACACACGCTCTATTTTTTTTTTTTTTTGGACTGCTAAACTCCAGGGAATGAAGATTCATCTCTCATAGTGGTCTCTTTAGACATAGCCTTGCAAAAAGCAATTGTGTTAGTGAACCAGAAAGTTTGCTCATTGTTTGGGTCAGAGCACATTAACATGTGTCAAAGCCTTACAATTAGTGAGGAAAAGCAGCAGCATTTACAGCCTTGGGAACAAACGGGTGGAAGCTAGGCAATGCATTAATTATTTGACAGACTATATATAGATAGTATAAGAAGGTGCCATATACTGTAGATGCAAATAACAATAGATATTGATTTTGGGGGGCTTGGGAAAGGTTGTCTTAAAAAGACATCTCGTTAAAATGAATTTAAGCCATTTAAACATCTTAAAACACCTTTGATCTAACTCACATATATTCAACCTTGCACACAAATTCCTTATGTTTTGTGAAAAATGGGTCAGAGATGCCCCTAGTAACACATAGATGAATAAAATATGGTTAATGGGTTATCCTATAGTCCAAAAGGCTGAGGAAAATTAAGCAATGGCAATATATGGCTCAATCCCAATTGAGATGTTGACAAAATGCAGTCTGACTCATTATTTATAGAATTCCCACCTGCTCTTAACTACATTAAATTTTTAAGTTGTTCTTTTATAAACTGGATCATATGTCATGTTTCTCCATATGCTTCTTAGCAGGCATAGAGAGTTCCTAGTACTTTTTTAGACAGACTGAGCCCTGTGATATGATTCATTATCATGCATAAGTCCTGGGTTATTACCATGTTTTGCCATTTGGAAAATGGCACTAACACACTTGATATAAGGTGATAGAGTAGAATTAGATGCTTGTAGTTAACTGTAGACTTAAAAAACACAATGTATTTCCAAGATCATAAGTAGGTAAGAATTACTGTGGATTAAATCCCCTGTATGAAACTAATTTCAGAAGCAGATGGCTCTACACAAATTTGATGGCCCTTCAGTTTCTTTATTGCAAATAAAATACTTGCTAGGTTTGGTAAAACAAAAGTGGAGCACAGCTGTCTTATCAGTACGTATTTTGATAAGGACATCTAATCAGGCTTTAACTGACGTGACAGTTAAAACAAATCCTCACATTTGTCAGTTCATGTCGTTATTGAACATAATATGCCCCCATGATGAGGCACCAAGTACTTAGGCTGCAGGCATGATTCATTGCAGAAGAGTCAGTGTAAGCTGCAGGATATTTTCAGGAAATGGGGATTCAATCTGACATGACGGGAGTGTAAAGCAGGATGGTATCACAGAAATTAAAATTAACTGCTGTGATCCTTGAGAAAATGTAAACCATTATCTGTTTTATAAGAATTTGATCAGATTAAGGTTAGATTATTTCTGGAAATATATACATTAGGTAGTGTCCTATCTAATCTGCAATATTAAATCCATTTTATAATTCATAGTCTCCCAAATAGTTTTTATTTCTGTGCTCCAGTGGCATTTCAAACATATATCTAATGAGGGATTTATCACACTCTACTGACCAACTGTTTTTAATGCAATTCTTCCCTACTGAACACAGAGGTTTCTGAATGCAGAAATCATACCTTTTCCTCTTTTGTAATTCTAGTACCTGGTACAGTGATAATTGTTAGTTTATTATTAATCAGTCAATAATAATTAATTGAATAAATAAATAAATGGAATATAGTATGTGAATTAAGATAACCATGGGAATAATAGAGTGATGATAAAGTTCTATTCATTGCTTTTACTTGTGGGTGGTATAAAGAAGGATTTCAGAGGTAGCCAAATGTATACTATGTACACCAGAGGTCACAGACACAAGTGACTATTGAGAAGAAACAAATTTACAGAGAAGGTGTCATACTGCTTCTTCTGCTATTGAGAATATTACCTTCAGGGAAATGCAAATCAAAACACAACGACATTATCACCTCACTCCAGTTTAAATGGCTATCATAAACATAACAAAAAGTAACAAATGCTAACAAGTACCGGAGAAAGCAAAACTTATACACTATTGGCGGAAATGAAAATTACTACGGCTATTATGGACTACAGTATGAAGGTTCCTCAAAAAACTAAAAACAGAACATAAGATCAAAAAAATCCTACCACTGGGCGCTGGTCATATATCCAAAGGAAATGGAATCACTATGTTGAAAAGATATCTGCACCCCCATCTTTATTGCAGCATTATTCACAAGAGCCAAGATATGAAATAAACCTGTGTCCACCAACCTATAAATGGGTAAAGAGAGTGTGGCATATATACAAAATTTAATAATATTCAGCCACAAAAAGAGAATTAAATCCTGTCACTTGCGGCAACACAGATTAGCTTGGAGGACATTATGTTAAGTGAAATAAGTCAGGCACAGAAAAACAAATACTGCATTATCTCATTTATATGAAATTTAAAAAGTTGACTTCCTAGAAGTAGAGAGTAGAGCAGTAGTTACCAAAGCATGGGGAGGAGCAGGGGTGAAAAGATGGGAAGAGATAGGCAGAGGGGTACAAAGTTAGTTAGACAAGAGGAATAAGTGATCATGTTCTATTGCACATTAGAGTGACTATAGTTAGCAGTACTATATTTCATATTTGAAAATAGCTAGAAGAAAAAATTTTGAATGTTCTCACCACAAAGAAATGATAAACGTTTGAGGTAAAAATATGCTAAATACCCTGATTTGATCATTACACAAGCTTTATATATATCAAAACATCCATCACACTGCAACTCATAAATATGCAAAGTTAGTATCAATTAAACATAAAATAAAAACAAAAAAAAATAAGAAAAGGGAGGGATCATAGCTACTCATCAGCAAGATGTCCCTGCTTTTACTGGTAAGGTTTATGTAACTTCAGTGGGTCTAATTCTTGAAAGTATATCTTTATAGAATACCTGGAAAATGAAACAAAAGATAAAACCAGTATAATGAAACAAATGAGACTCTCTAAAGAAAAGAATATTAGTTTCTTAATTATATTATTTTTTTGAAATATTGTATGTGCCACGATATGACCCACAATGTTGGAGTCCTAACCTAGACACTACTCAAAAAGGCAAATCATTTAAAAATAAGGTGTAGTAAGGAGAGGGGCCAAAGCTGTAGAAAACACTTCCGAGTGAGAACTTTCACAAGGAGCAATAACCTACTTGGAAAACTGCTCAAGGACGTGTTATAGAAAAACCAAACCAATACTGGAGATCAGCCAAACAAAGAAAAGAGGAATCCAGTCAAATTTCATGGACCTCTCTTCCCACTGAAAGGAAAGATGCATTGCACTGATGCATTGGGGCAATGACGCCCCAAAACTCCGGCTCATAAACCTCTTGGGAACTTGTTCTACGCTATGTAATACAGGAGTAATTTTAAGTAAAAAACAAACAAAAAACATTTTCTTTCAGGTCAGATACAGTGTATCATCAACTGCTGCTTTGTCAAGGTCAGTTATACAATGCTTGTAATCCCAGCACTTTGGGAGGCCGAGGCGGGCTGATCACGAGGTCAGGAGATCGAGACCACGGTGAAACCCCGTGTCTACTAAAAATACAAAAAAAAAAAATTAGCCGGGCGTGTTGGCAGGCGCCTGTAGTCCCAGCTACTCGGAGAGGCTGAGGCAGGAGAATGGCGTGAACCCGGGAGGCCGAGCTTGCAGTGAGCCGAGATCGCGCCACTGCACTCCAGCCTGGGCGACAGAGCGAGACTCTGTCTCAAAAAAAAAAAAAAAAAAAAGTTTTAAATTTATAGAGAAAACTTTGTCTTTTATCCGGTATGTACAGGATACATTCTACTTAAATTATTTAGATTAGTTACAGACTTGAAACATGATTTCAAAACTGACACAGCAAATAATGTTTAGCTTAGGGGCCAAGTAAACAGTAAGTAATATATTAAAATTCAATCAAAAATAGAGGGAAAATATTCTCATATCCTGAATTCTTGTATTTACTCACTTAAGAAAAAAAAATGATCTCAGTGAGAGTAGACTTTTCAAAGGGCAAATATGTCCCGGCTACTCACTTCTTGCATCTATTCCTAGTTTAAAATTCTCTCACAGCTTTGGATTGCACTAGGCTGAGACCCAAAATAAGGCACATGAGGTGCCAAATGCCCTGGTAGATTCCGCCCTGTTAGTCCCATCTTCCGCCATACTCCCTTGCATATCTGGTCATCTCTTGGTTCCTCAAACTTCCTCATTCCTCCCTTGTGCAGGGTTTCACATGCTTCTTTTATGATATGCTGCCTACCACCACCTCTTCTTGTGGTTAGATTTCAGCTCAAGTTTTACTTCTTTAGGGAAATCATTTTTTATATCAGGGCTTTTCACTGAGATTTTTCTGCTTATCCAAATGGATTTCTTCCATGACAGCACTTGTCTCAGTTTGTGATGATACGTTGACTCATGCGATCGTGTTATTACGTCTGTCTCCTCCACTAGACAGAAGGGATCATGAGAGCCAGGCACCTGGCAGTTTCATTTCCTTATGGATTCCTAATAAGAACCTAACACAGTTTCTGAAGCACCTTAGGCACTTCTTCAATGCTTACTGATGAATGGGTAAATGAATCAGCTGTCATAATACAGATATATTCTGAAATCAGTTAATTTTAAGTTGATAAAACAGATAGTTATTTTTCTGATGGAAAATGCAAAATATACAACCTTGAAAACAGAGCATCAAATCGATTGAATACAGAGGAATAGAGGGGTTATTAGGAATTTGGAAGTACTAATACTGTCAACCACAAGTTAGGATTTCTTTTTGGATTTGCTGCAGAGAATGGCAAATGAAATGACCCACAAAACACAGGATAGGAAAAGGGTGGGGGAAAGCAGAAACTAAGGGATAAAATAAGGCCAAGTTTCAGAGCATGGCAACACAAGGGACAGAAACCATCATGTTTAGATCTTGTTTTAATCTTCCTTTTCATCTCTTTAAGACTCTTTGCTGTGCTGGATCAAATATTTTGGTTTACTAGAAGAGCTTCACCACAAAGTGATAGGTATCTATACAGCCTTCTTTTGAAGAAGATATTCATTCTTTGTCTTCTTTTACTACTTCATTCTTTTCTTCTTTGTATCTAAGCATTTTATAACCAACTTATTAAAAGCTCTTAATTTAAATTTGCTTTCAAGGTAGTTCCATTATTTTGTGGTGGAAAATCAACTTGTTAATTAAAAGAATTGCCCCCCTCACCCCTTTTTTCATAGATTTGTTAATGGAATTAGATAGTTTACAAGTCCATCTGATAAAATAATGTCAAGAGTATAATGACGTTCTTTAAGGGAAGCAGCAATGGTACGAAGATGAAATAGGGAGCTCATAATAAAAGAGGATGATCTGAGTGGGAGTTTTAAGATATGAGGCTATTACACATCAGAGGTCAAAGAAAGTTAACTTACATTATAGCAGTAAAAAACAAGTGAGTTTCTAGGCAAAATGTTCTTGACTATTTGACTGTATCTAGTTGATATATATAAAATCATCTACTGTGAGTCGTCTGTAAAAAGGTCATGCTTTAAAAGCATTGGTAATTCTTTTAATTATTTAATTTCCCTTGAATGCTAGGTGAGGGGCATAAGGCCAGGCCTACACTTTAAATTCTCAGGCAAATTCTAGCCAAGATATAATTAAAAGTTTTACACTCATTTTGTTCCATGTAAATGAATGCCTCACATTTCACCCCTTCCTCCAAGGTGGGAAAGAATGTCATTTCACATGGAGTTCCTGAGAAAATGGAGGAAAATGTGCAAATAAAACATTAAAAAAAAAAAACCTACAAAAGATTACAATGTGTGTGGAAGCTGAGCTTTAGCTAATATAGTTATATAAACTTCTTGGAGCCAATCTTTTCTCAAAAATTTAAGTGCACGTAATTGTTTTGCAAAGAAGGTAACATTTTTTCCCACATTTCAAGGTTCTGGTATAAAACATGCAAACATGGTGGCTTTGTTAACAGGTTATTTGTAAACGTCTTCTAGTATACACTGTTTGAGGTTGCACTTCATCTGCCCTCACACTTATTTCCTATTAATCCTATCATTGTCACCTGTTCCATCTGAGCTCATCTTTATGGTGGCTGCTTGGCTCACAGATTACTAGTTCTTTCCTGTACACGTCGAAGGTAACACAATATAATGCAACTTTCTTCCACAATTCAAACTTTGGGTTAGGCTCGAGTTAACACACATAAAGCACGTAGTACAGGACCAGATATATACTGAGAACTCAGTATATATTAACCATTATCATTCTTTTAAAAATGAGAATATATGTTTGAATACTACAATATATAAGAATGCTACAACTTCTGCCAAAAATAGTCTTTTTTAATCCATTTGCAACTTTTTGCTTTTACCTCAACTGGAAGCAAGGACAGAATCCTCATTATTTGTAGATTCTGTACTTGGAAACTCACCTACTTGTTAAAGTTTATTTGTAAGCGCAAGTCAATACTACCAGTGCTTTCACAGTCATTCACAAACACGTGCGGAATGGAGACAAATGTGAGTTGCCTGACAACATTCCCAGCTGAGGTCAAAGCAGGTGACACTGTGCCTTCTTATCGCAGCTCTCCTACTATAAACAAGTATCCTTTTCTCCGTGACATATTTATATTTGAATTTTTCTCTTTTGTGATTTTTATTGGTGTTTAAAATAACCCCCAAGCACAGCTTGAAGTACTTTCTAGTGTTTCTAGCATAACAAGGCTGTCACATTCCTTACAAAGAAAACATGTTGTTAAATAAACTTCATTCAGATACATATTATAATGTGGTTATAAGCTTACTGTTAATGAATCAACTATATATCAAATAATGTGTCTTTAAATAGAAACAAACATCAAAGTTACGTATTGATTTGTTCATGAAAATATGACCCTGTGTTTCCCCCAGAAGCAAATGGTTCAGTATTTGCTAACTTATTTTTCTCAACAATTTTATAGGACATAACTACCACAAATAACTAGAGGTGACTACGGTGGAAAGGAAGAATGTGTTTGAAAATGGTTATTTAATATTTTCTGAGGAAAAGTGCAAATATTGGAATAGTAGGTCACAGGATCATAATGAGAAAGATTTTGACTGCCATATATAATGCTAGAGTTTTTTTTTTTTTTCTTTTGGCACCTGGAAAAGCAATTTAATGTTTTTGTTTAGGAAATTATCTAGAACCGACCACACCCCCCGACCACCCCACAACGAAGGAACAAAACCACGTGAGAAGCTTGCCCCAAGGACTTCATGCAAGAAAAAGAAGTCCCAGGGATGCGAGAAATCCGAACTGCGAAGTTGAATCAAAGTTTATTTGGAACGGAGCAGAGCTCAGAGGCTGAAAAGTGCTGAATCATTCAAGAAGTTGGATAGTCAAAATGAGAACCTAAATGGATGGTAGACAGAAATCCTACCAGTTGTGGAGGTAAAGAAAATGAAATAAATCCAAATGGAATACAGACCTAAAGTTTCAAAAGTGAGGAATCTTCATATATGAAGAACTACAAATATCTTCTAGGATGACGGAGCTCCTTAGAAAGGAAAAACTGGGCTGCGTGGTATAAATATCAATATACTGCATAATATAGCATAAGATTTCTGGATATTTCTCTATGATGCCATAATATCATAATATCTAATTGTTTAGCTCATCATCAGATGGAAACATTTTTGGTGTTTGTTTTTTTTTGTTTTTTTTTTGAGACGGAGTCTTGCACTGTCGCCAGGCTGGAGTGCAGTGGCGCGATGGCTCACAGCAACCTCTACCTCCAGGGCTGAAGCGATTCCCCTGCCTCAGCCTCGCGAGTAGATGGGACTACAGGCGGGAAACATTTCTCAAGGGCAAAACCACTAATCTAACCGTTATTTTTATGCTATACTCTACAATGCATTAAACCACAGTTCGGTACTAGGAATCAAAGAGGTATGTGTTGAATAAATCAATGAGCTGCTTCTTTACTAATCCTTCAGCTAAGTCACACCCACTCATTACCTTCCTCCCGCCCCCACCACCACAACCATTCTTAGCCTTTGTAAGAAATTGACACAAACATGGTGGTACATGTCCTGCATTTGCAGATGCTATGAGAAAATAATTAAATCCTGTTACTGTATGTGATCACTGCAGTTTCCTCACATAGAGGAAAACAAAGCAATTGCTTTGTTTCATGCCCATACTCAAGCCAAGTTCTGTACACTGGACATAACAAGAAGAGCCTCACTTGGAGGAGAATACTATTTATATAATTATTACAAAATTGGAGCTTTGAGGGTGTAAAAACTGCCTATTCACATTGTGCAGACTTTCTGATAAGCCATACATGTGCTGAAATCAAATAATAGCCTAATCATGTTTCTCACAAAATAAAAACAGCCTGTCACAAAGAATCATAAGGCATATGGTTATACTACAAATAATGAAGATATTAGTGATAATAATGCATTTTCACAAGGCAGCCAGTTGTTCAAGTACTAAAGGCTTCACACACAAAACTAAATTACGTATTTTATGAAAGTTCTTTAATGTCATCAACTTTTTTTTAGTAGCTTGATCTCCAAATTTTTAATAAAATTATAACAACGGTTAAATTTTACGTGGCATTATCAAAAACTCACAATGGAAAATTACATGTTAAGGTAAACATTTAGAAATAGTTCTAAAACTATGAGTTACTCCGAACAAAACTTGAGCTTTGTCAGAAAGATCGGAAAATTTTAAAAGTTCTCATATTATTCATTCATTTCACATTTTCAGGTGTCATCCAGTCTCAATTTTAGAATTGCAATCTAAATATACTAGAGAAAAAGGAAACAAAAGAAAATACTTCCATTAAATCTGGCATACTTATTAAAACGGAAAAAAAACTTTCAATGTGAACATTGTTTTTCTAGAGTTGTATGGTGATAAGCATATCAGATTCTGTGTTAATTTATAGTTGCACATGAGGCTCCTATAACAGATAGTCCATTTCCTCATGGAGCTAAGGAACTAATGGCTCCTTGAGGCATCTAAACACAAAATTGAAACATTCTGAAGTGCCCTATAACTGGTCCACTGAGGAAGCTGAAAAGAACAATGAAGTGTGTCTTGAAGGATAAGCAGGAGCTCCTCTGGTGAAATAGAGAGCATTTCCGGCAAGAGAAAGTTCAAGCGCAAAAGGGAAGTGTGAAGAATACCACCTCTGCTTAGCAATATGCTTGGAGCTAGACAGAGAACAGATGCTAAAGGCAAATCAAAAGAAAGTGAAGCATCACAGTATGAAGGGTCTCGTTCGTCATGCTGAATTTTGAATTTTTTTCTGTAATCTATGAGAAATCATCAGAAATTCCTTATGGTGGGCATCTCATTATCAAGCTTGTCTTCTGGGGAAGGTAAAACGTAACATCACTGACCTGAGTGTATCATACTGGCGGTATCTTGATCAAAGGGAAGGCTAGACTCTACAATTTTTAGGACTGCCCTTTGTTTACTGCCAGGTTCCTATGGCGTGAACGTTATTTGCTGACTGTTACCAGGGGGCTGTATAAAAGAGGGCAGACACTGAACAACCCATCTGAATCTTTCCCTGTTACCACTGCTAATAAGGTTTTATCCTGTTACCCTTTTCCTTGTAATAAACAGATCTGGTTTCTAACTGATCACTGATCTAAAATATTTTCAATACTGTTCAAACTCCAGTTTTGGCACTTTACTCCTCAATTTTCCCATCATAGAATATTATTCTCTTCTGTTCTAGAAATTATTTTATGATAACTTGTGAGTTTTTAATGAACTTTATAGAAATATTTGAATTATAAAGATAAATATAATAAGAAAATCACTCTTAATTAAGAGAAATACCAACCAAACACGGGAACTACAGTGTGAGGGATTCTTGCTAGAAGCCATCTCAAACCAGCTGAAATCACACGCTGGTGGCCACCTACACAGGAAGAGCAATGCTGCTTATCCTATAGATGTCCTTGGAATTTGACAGCTAGCTTTGGTCCTGAGGGATGGCTCCAATGTCAATCTTTCAGTATATCTTGAGTTGTAAAGTCCTGTTTACAATGATTTAAGACCTGATAAATTTCAGTTCCTTGGATAAATAGAATCACTGTGAAGATCTTCTTTGGCATTGGAAACAATGAGGATATTTACACACATATGCATTCTCATTCTGTAGAAGAGCTTCAAAGGCAGAGGGGAGACAGAAAACTTTTCATAAAAAAATAAACTTAACTCTTTCAAAACCACTTGAAGTTACTAAAATTTTGTTTCAGGTCACATAATGTCTGGTTTAGTTGAAAAGAAGCATGCAAACATTTACGGCACCACTGAATGCTTTGAATCTGTTGCTCCCAGTTGAAAAATGATTTGTGGTTAAGCCCATGTCTTGGCCATGAATACTTTTGTTGAGTATTTTTTATTACATGCACTTCACGGTAAGACCTGTTAATGTTACAAGCAGTTTTTAACAATTGCATCCTGTGATATTATAATGTGTGTATTTATGCATACTGCTATGTGAACTGTAAGCACTAAGTGTTTTTAAGGACTATAACCTGTGGCATTTTACTTACGTGTATTTATGCATATCACAGAGCTATTAATGTTATAAGCATTTATAAGAACTTTATCTAGGGCTATTTTTATAATTACGCAGAAATCTAAATGTGTCTTGTCAGCTTGAAATCACTTTGTTTACACAAAGCCCATGGCAGTCCTGTATGTCTCTCTCAGGGAAGAATAGATACTTTTTCTGGGAGTGTGTATCTAAATGACAATGTTTTCAATAAGGGAATTAAACATTCAAAGAAAATAAGTTCTTTAATTCTACGTAACTTAAACTTATGAACATTAGATAACTATTTTGCACAAGATAGATTACATGGAGGACAAAATGATGAAAAAATATGTTCTTGCTCACAAGGAACTCAAAGTTTAAGAAATGGACATATACAAAATTAATTTGTAACCATGGAAAAAATGTTATGGTAAAGATACACAGTATAATGGGAAAGTAGAAAAGAGAGTAATTCCAGAATAGTTCCTGATCTCTAAACAAACTGTTATTCACCCTTCAATATATTTCTTTCACAATCCTAAAATCAATAGACAAATTAGTAATTTTTTGTGTTCATTTTGAAAGTTATGTTGCAACAACAAACTCTTCAAGTCAAATGAACCTTGCGATATGCACTGAAATAGTTTGAATGTTTGTCCCTCCAAATCTCATATCAAAATGTGATCCCGAGTGTTGGAGGTGGGGCCTGGTGGAGGTGTTTCATTATGGGTGCAGATCCCTTATGAATGGCTTCATGCCATTCTCGCAGGATTGCATGAGTTCTCACTCAGAGTTTTCGGAAGATCTGGCTATTAAAGAGCCAAACACCTCCCCCCTCCTTTCTCTCGTCCTTCCTCTCCCACCATGTGGTGCCTACTCCCCTTTGCCTTTACCATGAGTGGAAGCTCCTTGAAACTCTTACCAGAAGCTGATGCTGGTGCCATGCTTCTTGTACAGGCTACAGAACCATAAGTCAAATAAACCTCTTTTCTTCATAAATTACCTAGCCACAGGTATTCCTTTATAGCAAAACAAAATGGACTGAGACATACACACACAAGAACTTTTGCTCCAGGGACTTGGGAACTAGGTAGATGGTGGCCTCACCATGATGCAGGTACCCTACCTGGACAGTGTAGCCTTCTTGGCCAACATGTAGCCTGGGATTTGAGGCTGAATTTTCTATAGTTTGTCATTGGAAGAGTATTCTTTACTTTTACTCACAGCAGTTAATATAGTTCACTAGATAGTAGTAGGAAATGGTATTGTCCAGGAACAATTAAGTTTGTGGAGCCTCTGGAAAGTAGATAAACAGCAGAAAGTTGGTTCTTACTTGGTAGAATCCAGCACCCCGTAGCTGAAAGTTCTGGTCACACTAAGAGATGATACCAATGTTGAACGTATTGTGCTACAGAACTGTTATCAAAAATACTAATATTTGGGGAACTGAATTTAAGATGTAATTTAGATTATTGGGACATGACCGACTTCAGGAACTAGATTATAAGTTAAATTACATTAAGAACAAAAATATTGAATGTTGAAGTATTTTAATCAATAACGTCAGGTTCCCAAAGATATAACCTAATGTCAAAACAGATGTTAGGCATGAAAATGGTGGTTAAGGCCAGGCATGGTGGCTCACGCTTGTAACCCCAGCACTTTGGGAGGCCGAGGCGGGCGGATCACCAGGTCAGGAGATCGAGACTACGGTGAAACCCCGTCTCTACTAAAAATACAAAAAATTAGCCAGGCATGGTGGCAGGTGCCTGTAGTCCCAGCTACTCGGAGAGGCTGAGGCAGGAGAATGGCGTGAACCCGGGAGGCTGAGCTTGCAGTGAGCCGAGATCACGCCACTGCACTACAGCCTGGGTGACAGAGCGAGACTCCGTCTCAAAAAAAAAAAAAAAAAAAGAAAATGGAGTTTAAACCTATGACTTGGAAATGGCTAGGTGAGAAAACTTGCCTCCGCTATGGGGTCAGGAAAAATATAAGACCTAGAAATTTAACAAGCCATTGTAGCTTGCATCTTAATTTGCTTGCAGGAAGACACAACAGAGGTATATAATTCTAAAAAAGACATATATGTCAGCATATTAAATGGATGTGAAATTGGATAAAGCTAACTTCAAATTGCACTTTTCTTCTGAAGGGTGTGGTCTTATATTTGCAGACAACCTTATATGAGATAGCTATATAAGTAATAGAGAAAGTAAAATTATATACATAGCGTTAATATACTTTACAGTTCAGCTAGTTCCAAGAATACCTCGAATGTGTAGTTCTAGAGGCAAGATAGGTGTCAAATGGTATCTGACTGCCAAGGTCTTTCTGGATGGCAAAAATAAGGATCTCCACAGGAGCTTGACAAGGCATTCTGTGGATGCTTCATACCTATTACTGATTGATACAGGCCTTAGATTTTAATTATTCTAATAACCAGTTATTACCAAACTGTAAATGTCCATAATTTTTCCTCCTCTACCTGTCCTGCCAGAAAATGCACATTAACTATAATCTTAATGTCATTTCCCCCCAATTTAGTATTGTGTACAGATTATAGATTAACAATTCAGACTTGACTATTGTGGTCCAAATGTTTTTCTGTGGCGACAGGGAGCACATTCAACTTTTTTTGTGATTTTTTTCTAATTACTAATTGCTTTCCTTTTCTCTACCTTGACCTAACTAGAGGCATAGCAATTTTTTTCACAATGTATTCAACTGTGGTATCTTCTCTTTGTGTAAACTATGCTCAATTCAAAAGATAATTACTTGAAGACCACTAATTTACAAAATGACCCCAGCATTCATCCTTCATCCTGCAATTCCTACTACAGCAGCTCAGACTCTCCTCAATCACCAGGTACTGAGGCAGATAATGTGGCCGATTCTTTTGCCTGCAAATTCATGATATGCACATTCCATGCTGACACTGAAGGCCTTGACACAGTGACAGACTTTTTCCACATCACTAAGGATTTTTCACACAGTGTACTACCGTGGTTCATATTCCTTGCAGGAAATGTCCTGCCATTTCAATTAGTGGGACAGGTGACACCTTGCTGACATTTCAGCAAACACCTAGGACAGTTGGAAATAGAATTAATCATAGTCTCTTAACCAAAACTAAGAATCTCATCTTGTCTCTAATCCATGAACCTAAATGAGCATCTTGAAGCATAAGCTTTCAAAAGACAGCGTTCCCTAAGGTATTTCTTAACTACGTGGTTAGATTAACTGCAAAACGTATTTTTGTTTTTGAAAAATGTTTACTATATGGTCATGTTATCTGTTTAATGGATACTTGAAATCAAACATTGATATATGAATATAAGCATTTATGTATATGTATACATACGTGTGTGTGTGTGTGTGTGTGTGTGTGTGTGTGTATGTGTGTGTGTGTGTGTGTGTGTGAAGTTGCCTTAGCCCTGGTCACCAGGATCCCTCATACGGAGCGGCTTTTTAACTTCAACCCATCTTGCCCAGTCCAGTCCTCGCTCCTCTTCTCCACTCCATCCTCTTCACAGAACTTTCTTTAAAAGTACAAATTATGTCCTTTCCCCATTGCTTGTTTTTGTCAGGTTTGTCAAAGATCAGATGGTTGCAGATATGCGCCATTATTTCTGAGGGCTCTGTTCTGTTCCATTGATCTATATCTCTGTTTTGGTACCAGTACCATGCTGTTTTGGTTACTGTAGCCTTGTAGTATAGTTTGAAGTCAGGTAGCGTGATGCCTCCAGCTTTGTTCTTTTGGCTTAGGATTGACTTGGTGATGCAGGCTCTTTTTTGGATTCCCTATTTATTTATTTATTTATTTTTATTTTTATTATTATACTTTAGGTTTTAGGGTACATGTGCACAATGTGCAGGTTTGTTACATATGTAGCCATGGATTCCCTATTTAATAAATGCTGCTGGGAAAACTGGCTAGCCATATGTAGAAAGCTGAAACTGGATCCCTTCCTTACACCTTATACAAAAAATAATTCAAGATGGATTAAAGACTTACGTGTTAGACCTAAAACCATAAAAACCCTGGAAGAAAACCTAGGCATTACCATTCAGGACATAGGCATGGGCAAGGACTTCATGTCTAAAACACCAAAAGCAATGGCAACAAAAGCCAAAATTGACAAATGGGATCTAATTAAACTAAAGAGCACAGCTAAAGAAACTACCATCAGAGTGAACAGGCAACCTACAAAATGGGAGAAAATTTTTGCAACCTACTCATCTGACAAAAGAATCTACAATGAACTCAAACAAATTTACAAGAAAAAAACAAACAACCCCATCAAAAAGTGGGCGAAGGACATGAACAGACACTTCTCAAAAGAAGACATTTATGCAGCCAAAAAACACATGAAAAAATGCTCATCATCACTGGCCATCAGAGAAATGCAAATCAAAACCACAATGAGATACCATCTCACACCAGTTAGAATGGCAATCATTAAAAAGTCAGGAAACAACAGGTGCTGGAGAGGATGTGGAGAAATAGGAACACTTTTACACTGTTGGTGGGACTGTAAAGTAGTTCAACCATTGTGGAAGACAGTGTGGCGATTCCTCAGGGATCTAGAACTAGAAACACCATTTGACCCAGCCATCCCATTACTGGGTATATACCCAAAGGACTATAAATCATGCTGCTATAAAGACACATGCACACATGTTTATTGCAGTATTACTCACAATAGCAAAGACTTGGAACCAACCCAAATGTCCAACGATAGACTGGATTAAGAAAATGTGCCACATATACACCATGGAATACTATGCAGCCATAAAAAATGATGAGTTCATGTCCTTTGTAGGGACATGGATGAAACTGGAAATCATCATTCTCAGTAAACTATCGCAAGGACAAAAAACCAAACACCGTATGGTATGTTCTCACTCATAGGTGGGAATAGAACAATGAGAACACATGGACACAGGAAGGGGAACATAACACTCCAGGGACTGTTGTGGGGTGGGGGGAAGGGGGAGGGACAGCATTAGGAGATATACCTAATGCTAAATGATGAGTTAATGGGTGCAGCACACCAACATGGCACATGTATACACATGTAACAAACCTGCACATTGTGCACATGTACCCTAAAACTTAAAGTATAATAATGATAAAATAAAATAAAAAATAAAAAAAAAAGTACAGATTATGTCAATCTGCTGCTTAAGGCCCTTTGATGGTTGCCTTTAGAACAAATCCTTAACTTGTTCAATCCTCTGGATCCTCTCCAGCCTTGTATGACGTGACTTCCCCCTCACTCTTGGCTCCACCACATTAGCTGTTTTTAGGCAGCCCTCCTTATTCTCCCTTTTCTCAGGTACCATCCACATGCTATTTCCTATTCTTAATGTTCTTATCCCATTTCCATCCTCACTCCAAAGACCTTTTACCCAGAAAACTTCCTCTCAGTCTCAAGTTATTTTCTTTAGGGTGTCCATCCCTGACACTAACGCCTAAGGTTGTTGCTTAGCGATGCAAAGAATTGGTGTGGCGGCTGACTGCGGTGAGTGATAGAGACACCAACTGAGAGAGAGAAAAAGCTGTAAGTTTTATGGACAGAGTGAAAGTACAAAGCTTCCACAGTGTGGAAGGGGTCCCAAATGGGTAGCCACTGCTAGTTTGGGTATTCGCCTTTTAAACGTTTTAAGACGGGAGATACGTGAGGCGGGAAGCTTGTTACAGGAGAAAGAAACAAAGGCAGTAAATTATTTTGTGACATGTCTTAGATTTGAGGAAGATTGGAATTGCAACTTAGGTTTTATCTACTTTATGACCTTGTAGCGGCATGGCAAAGGAGACAGGATCTTACAGGACTTTACAAAGTATGTTTACACGGAATTGGAATTGGGAGTATAGATAAGGTCTGCTGGTCGCAGAAAAATGGGCAGTTAGCATTCTTTTTACTTTAGTTTCAGGGGAGGGGGAAGGGAGAGAGGGAGAGAGGACACAGGGAAACTTAGAGCAAAATTTTCGCTGTTTACAGCTTTCTTGGGGAAGAAAACACATGCACAAATCCCGGTGTTAGGAAGATTTTAAGCATATATCTTCAATCTTATTCATCCAGGACCGAAGGAAGTCCTGATGCAGGAAATGAGTAAGTTTCACAGCTTTCTGAGGCCCTACTTGACCCAGGAAGCCCAGCTGGCACCTCCTTTCAACACTACAGGCTAAGTTAGATCTCTCCCGTGTTAGTCCATTTTACATCACTCTAAAGGAATACCTGAGGGTGGGTAATTCATAAAGAAAAGGTGTTTATGTATCTCACAGTTCTGCAGGCCATAGAAGAAGCATGGCACCAGTATCTGCTCTGGTCAGGACTTCAGGAAGCTTTTAATCTTGGTGGAAAGGGAACAAATATCACATGGTGAGAGAGGCAAGGAGAAAGAGATGAGAGGAGGTACGAGGGTCTTTTTAACAATCAGAGCTCGTGGGAACTAATACAGCAAAACTCATTACCGCAAGGACAGCACCAAGCCATTCATGACTGATCTGCTCCTGTGACCCAACGCCTCTCATGAGGCCCCACCTACAACACTTGGGATCAGTTTTTAACCTAAGATTTGTAGGGGACAAATATCCAAACAATATCACCTCCACTATAGCACTTTGTATTTCTCCAGCAAAACCTTTGTCACACTGTACAGTAATTTCCGTAACAGAGGAGCCACATACATGGTAGGTCTCCACTATTTAGCATGATGTCTATATTTATAGTTATAGAAGTGATGAAAAAAAGGCAATTATGGAAAAATATTTAGAAGGCCAAATAAGCATAATTTGAATGATTAGATATGAAAGAAAATCCTTTTGCTTGTATAGAATTACACCAGACAAAAGGATTTTGAATTTCTATCAATTTGATGTTTAATGGGGAATTTATAACACTAGTATGCATATATTTATAAAACTATTGCATTATTTTTAAGCCTATTTTAGATATATTTCTGCTCTAGATCTTTTACAATTTTGTGCTATTAAAACTTTGCTCACATTTATTGTAAAATTTTAATGGTCTAAGACTTACTAGAATCTATTTCAATGTTTTCATGAGTCCTTCCTTATGTCTACACATCATTGTTTAAGGAAACTCAATCTGGAAAATACACTGGAGAATGATCAGAAACACAAACTGTCAAAAGCTCTGTTTATCAGGATTACTGATGAATTATGTCTTTCAGTTTTGAGTTACAAGTCTCAAGCTGCAACTAACCCAACTAAGTAATATCACTTTAATTGAAGATGATCTAACTTTTAAGTTTGAACGGTTCTTAGGATTTATGTAATGCCACTGAAGATATGGATGCTCATCCACGCTGGACCATGGTAGTATTTGTTGAAATGTATGTTACCCTGTATGGACTTCAGTGTCTACCTCTAAGGTCATGGTATCATTGTCTTTCACTCCCAAACTTAAGTCCTTTCTAAGTACTGTGTGTTTCCAGCAGTTTGGAGCTTCTTATAAGGTAACAAGAAAAAAAAAAAAAAAATTCTGATGCTTTTGCTTGACACTAAACACTATGAGGCTCTTTTAGGTCACTACTGCCTCAAAATGGCCTGCATCCTTCCTAGCCTGTGCTGCCCTGCCTTTCCCAGTACAGAGTGAGATCTTACCACTTTTCAAGCCTGGCCAAAAACTGGGACAACAAATCACCTCTGTTCTCAAATCTCTAATATCTTACTCTAGGACCCCTTGAATCCTGCAAATGAGACCCACTAAGATAACCTGCTTTTGAATCCTATCTGATTCTCCACCCCCGCCACACCCTAACCTAGTCTTATCAACTGTTTCTGCTATGAACATAGGAATATTTCCAGTTGTACATTCTTCCAACCCCTACTCTTTCCACTTAGAAATTTTTGAATTTCAAAAAATCCAAAATTTTTATCCTACCACTTTTATATTCTAGTATAGCAAACCTCCCTTGAGCTAAGAGATATTCACATGCTGGGACCCAGATGAGAGAGACACCAAAATAACAAAATACCAGATAAAAAATAAAACAGGCGGAGCCAAGATGGCCGAATAGGAACAGCTCCGGTCTCCAGCTCCCAGCCCCAGCGACACAGAAGACGGGTGATTTCTGCATTTCTGCTTGAGGTACTGGTTTCATCTCACTAGGGAGTGCCTAACAGTGGGTTCAGGACAGTCGGTGAAGCGCACTGTGCGCGAGCCGAAGCAGGGCGAGGCATTGCCTCACTCGGGAAGCGCAAGGGGTCAGGGAGTTCCCTTTCCTAGTCAAAGAAAGGGGAAACAGACGGCACCTGGAATATCGGGTCAGTCTCGTCCTAATACTGCGCTTTTCCAACGGGCCTGGAAAACGGCACACTAGGAGATTGTGTCCCGCACCTGGCTCGGAGGGTCCTATGCCCACAGAGTCTTGCTGATTGCTAGCACATCAGTCTGAGATCACGCTGCAAGGCGGCAACGAGGCTGGGGGAGGGGCGCCCGCCATTGCCCAGGCTTGCTTAGGTAAACAAAGCAGCCAGGAAGCTCGAACTGGGTGGAGCCCACCACAGCTCAAGGAGGCCTGCCTGCCTCTGTAGGCTCCACCTCTGGGGGCAGGGCACAGACAACCAAAAACTCAGCAAGAACCTCCACAGCCTTAAATGTCCCTGTCTGACTGACAGCTTTGAAGAGAGTAGTGATTCTCCCAGCACGCAGCTGGAGATCTGAGAACGGACAGACTGCCTCCTAAAGTGGGTCCCTCACCCCTGAGCAGCCTAACTGGGAGGCACCCCCCTAGTAGGGACAGACTGACACCTCATTCAACCGGGTACTCCTCTGAGACAAAACTTTCAGAGGAACTATCAGACAGCTGAATTTGTGGTCTCACGAAAATCCGCTGTTCTGCAGCCACCGCTGCTGACACCCAGCCAAACAGGGTCTGGAGTGGACCTCTAGTAAACTCCAACAGACCTGCAGCTGAGGGTCTTGTCTGGTAGAAGGAAAATTAACAAACAGAAAGGACATCCACACCAAAAACCCATCTGTACATCACCATCATCGAAGACAAAAAGTAGACAAAACCACAAAGATGGGGAAAAAACAGACCAAAAAAAATGGAAACTCTAAAAAACAGAGCACCTCTCCTCCTCCAAAGGAACGCAGTTCCTCACCAGCAACGGAACAAAGCTGGATGGAGGATGACTTTGATGAGTTGAGAGAAGAAGGCTTCAGACGATCAAACTACTCTGAGCTACGAGAGGAAATTCAAAACAATAGCAAAGAAGTTAAAAACTTTGAAAAAAAATTAGAAGAATGGATAACTAGAATAACCAATGGAGAGAAGGGCTTAAAGGAGCTGATGGAGCTGAAAGCCAAGTTTCGAGAACTACGCGAAGAATGCAGAAGCCTCAGTAGCAGATGCGATCAACTGGAAGAAAGGGTATCGCTGATAGAAGATGAAATGAATGAAATGAAGAGAGAAGGGAAGTTTAGAGAAAAAAGAATAAAAAGAAATGAACAAAGCCTCCAAGAAATTTGGGACTATGTGAAAAGACCAAACCTACGTCTGATTGGTGTACCTGAAAATGATGGGGAGAATGGAACCAAGTTGGAAAACACTCTGCAAGATATTATCCAGGAGAACTTCCCCAATCTAGCAAGGCAGGCCAGCATTCAGATTCAGGAAATACAGAGAACGCCACAAAGATACTCCTCGAGAAGGGCAACTCCAAGACACATAATTGTCAGATTCACCAAAGTTGAAATGAAGGAAAAAATGTTAAGGGCAGCCAGAGAGAAAGGTCGGGTTACCCACAAAGGGAAGCCCATCAGACTAACAGCTGATCTCTCAGCAGAAACTTTACAAGCCAGAAGAGAGTGGGGGCCGATATTCAACATTCTTAAAGAAAAGAATTTTCAACCCAGAATTTCCTATCCCGCCAAACTAAGCTTCATAAGTGAAGGAGAAATAAAATACTTTACAGACAAGCAAACGCGGAGTGATTTTGTCACCACCAGGCCTGCCCTAAAAGAGCTCCTGAAGGAAGCACTAAACATGGAAAGGAACAACCGGTACCAGCCCCTGCAAAAACATGCCAAATTGTAAAGACCATCCAGGCTAGGAAGAAACTATAGCAACTAACGAGCAAAATAACCAACTAACATCATAATGACAGGATCAGATTCACACATAACAATATTCACGTTAAATGTAAATGGGCTAAATGCTCCAATCAAAAGACACAGACTGGCAAACTGGATAAGGAGTCAGGACCCATCAGTGTGCTGTATTCAGGAAACCCATCTCACGTGCAGAGACACACATAGACTCAAAATAAAGGGATGGAGGAAGATCTATCAAGCAACTGGAAAACAAAAAAAGGCAGGGGTTGCAATCCTAGTCTCTGATAAAATAGACTTTAAACCAACAAAGATCAAAAGAGACAAAGAAGGCCATTACATAATGGTAAAGGGATCAATTCAACAAGAAGAGCTAACTATCCTAAATATATATGCACCCAACACAGGAGCACCCAGATTCATAAAGCAAGTCCTGAGTGACCTACAAAGGGACTTAAACTCCCACACAATAATAATGGGAGATTTTAACACCCCACTGTCAGCATTAGACAGATCAACGAGACAGAAAGTTAACAAGGATATCCAGGAATTGAACTCAGCTCTACATAAAGTGGACCTAATAGACATCTACAGAACTCTCCACCCCAAATCAACAGAATATACATTTTTTTCAGCACCACACCACACCTATTCCAAAATTGACCACATAGTTGGAAGTAAAGCTCTTCTCAGCAAATGTAAAAGAACAGAGATTATAACAAACTGTCTCTCAGACCATAGTGCAATCAAACTAGAACTCAGGATTAAGAAACTCAGTCAAAACCGCTCAACTACATGGAAACTGAACAACCTGCTCCTGAATGACTATTGGGTACATAATGAAATGAAGGCAGAAATAAAGATGTTCTTTGAAACCAACGAGAACAAAGACACAACATACCAGAATCTCTGGGACACGTTCAAAGCAGTGTGTAGAGGGAAATTTATAGCACTAAATGCCCACAAGAGAAAGCAGGAAAGATCCAAAATTGACACCCTAACATCGCAATTAAAAGAACTAGAAAAGCAAGAGCAAACACATTCAAAAGCTAGCAGAAGGCTAGAAATAACTAAAATCAGAGCAGAACTGAAGGAAATAGAGACACAAAAAACCCTTCAAAAAATTAATGAATCCAGGAGCTGGTTTTTTGAAAAGATCAACAAAATTGATGGACCGCTAGCAAGACTAATAAAGAAGAAAAGAGAGAAGAATCAAATAGATGCAATAAAAAACGAAAAAGGGGATATCACCACCGATCCCACAGAAATACAATCTACCATCAGAGAATACTACAAACACCTCTATGCAAATAAACTAGAAAATCTAGAAGAAATGGATAAATTCCTCGACAAATACACCCTCCCAAGACTAAGCCAGGAAGAAGTTGAATCTCTGAATAGACCAATAACAGGTTCTGAAATTGTGGCAATAATCAATAGCTTACCAACCAAAAAGAGTCCAGGACCTGATGGATTCACAGCTGAATTCTACCAGAGGTACAAGGAGGAACTGGTACCATTCCTTCTGAAACTATTCCAATCGATAGAAAAAGAGGGAATCCTCCCTAACACATTTTACGAAGCCAGCATCATCCTGATACCAAAACCTGGCAGAGACATAACCAAAAAAGAGAATTTCAGACCAATATCCTTGATGAACATTGATGCAAAAATCCTCAATAAAATACTGGCAAACCGAATCCAGCAGCACATCAAAAAGCTTATCCACCATGATCAAGTGGGCTTCATCCCTGGGATGCAAGGCTGGTTCAACATACGCAAATCAATAAATGTAATCCAGCATATAAACAGAACCAAAGACAAAAACCACATGATTATCTCAATAGATGCAGAAAAGGCCTTTGACAAAATTCAACAACCCTTCATGCTAAAAACTCTCAATAAATTAGGTATTGATGGGACATATCTCAAAATAATAAGAGCTATCTACAACAAACCCACAGCCAATATCATACTGAATGGGCAAAAACTGGAAGCATTACCTCTGAAAACTGGCACAAGACAGGGATGCCCTCTCTCACCGCTCCTATTCAACATAGTGCTGGAAGTTCTGGCCAGAGCAATCAGGCAGGAGAAGGAAATAAAGGGTATTCAATTAGGAAAAGAGGAAGTCAAATTGTCCCTGTTTGCAGATGACATGATTGTATATCTAGAAAACCCCATTGTCTCAGCCCAAAATCTCCTTAAGCTGATTAGCAACTTCAGCAAAGTCTCAGGATACAAAATTAATGTACAAAAATCACAAGCATTCTTGTACACCAATAACAGACAAACAGAGAGCCAAATCATGAGTGAACTCCCATTCACAATTGCTTCAAAGAGAATAAAATACCTAGGAATCCAACTTACAAGGGATGTGAAGGACCTCTTCAAGGAGAACTACAAACCACTGCTCAATGAAATAAAAGAGGATACAAACAAATGGAAGAACATTCCATGCTCATGGGTTGGAAGAATCAATATCGTGAAAATGGCCATACTGCCCAAGGTAATTTATAGATTCAATGCCATCCCCATCAAGCTACCAATGACTTTCTTCACAGAATTGGAAAAAACTACCTTAAAGTTCATATGGAACCAAAAAAGAGCCCGCATCGCCAAGTCAATCCTAAGCCAAAAGAACAAAGCTGGAGGCATCACGCTACCTGACTTTAAACTATACTACAAGGCTACAGTAACCAAAACAGCATGGTACTGGTACCACAACAGAGACATAGATCAATGGAACAGAACAGAGCCCTCAGAAATGATGCCGCATAGCTACAACTATCTGATCTTTGACAAACCTGACAAAAACAAGAAATGGGGAAAGGATTCCCTATTTAATAAATGGTGCTGGGAAAACTGGCTAGCCATATGTAGAAAGCTGCAACTGGATCCCTTCCTTACACCTTATACAAAAATTAATTCAAGATGGATTAAAGACTTATATGTTAGACCTAAAACCATTAAAATCCTACAAGAAAACCTAGGCAATACTGTTCAGGACATAGGCGTGGGCAAGGACTTCATGTCTAAAACACCAAAAGCAATGGCAACAAAAGCCAAAATCGACAAATGGGATCTCATTAAACTAAAGAGCTTCTGCACAGCAAAAGAAACTATCATCAGAGTGAACAGGCAACCTACACAATGGGAGAAAATTTTTGCAACCTACTCATCTGACAAAGGGCTAATATCCAGAATCTACAATGAACTCAAACAAATTTACAAGAAAAAAACAAACAACCCCATCAAAAAGTGGGCAGAGGACATGAACAGACACTTCTCAAAAGAAGACATTTATGCAGCCAAAAAACACATGAAGAAATGCTCCTCATCACTGGCCATCAGAGAAATGCAAATCAAAACCACAGTGAGATACCATCTCACACCAGTTAGAATGGCCATCGTTAAAAAATCAGGAAACAACAGGTGCTGGAGAGGATGTGGAAAAATAGGAACACTTTTACACTGTTGGTGGGACTGTAAACTAGTTCAACCATTGTGGAAGTCAGTGTGGCGATTCCTCAGGGATCTAGAACTAGAAATACCATTTGACCCAGCCATCCCATTACTGGGTATATACCCAAAGGACTATAAATCATGCTGCTATAAAGACACATGCACACGTATGTTTATTGCGGCACTATTCACAATAGCAAAGAGTTGGAACCAACCCAAATGTCCAACAACGATAGACTGGATTAAGAAAATGTGGCACATATACACCATGGAATACTATGCAGCCATAAAAAATGATGAGTTCGCATCCTTTCTAGGGACATGGATGAAACTGGAAAACATCATTCTCAGTAAACTATCGCAAGGACAAAAAACCAAACACCGCATGTTCTCACTCATAGGTGGGAATTGAACAATGAGAACTCATGGACACAGGAAGGGGAACATCACGCTCCGGGGACTGTTGTGGGGTGGGGGGAGGGGGGAGGGACAGCATTAGGAGATACACCTAATGCTAAATGACGAGTTAATGGGTGCAGGAAATCAACATGGCACATGGATACATATGTAACAAACCTGCACATTGTGCACATGTACCCTAAAACCCTAAAGTATAATAAAAATAAAAAATAAAAAAAAAATAAAATAAAATAAAAAATAAATAAAAATAAAAATAAAAAAATAAAAAAAAAATAAAACAGGCCTGGCGCCATGGCTCCCGCCTATAATCTCAGGACTTTCGGAGGCCGAGGCAGGCAGATCACCTGAGGTCAGGAGTTTGAGACCAGCCTGGCCAAAATAGCGAAACCCCGTCTCTACTAAAAATACAACAAGTAAAAAATTAGCTGGGCGTGGTGGTGGGTGCCTGTAATCCCAGCTGCTTGGGAGGCTCAGGCAGGAGAATTGCTTGAACCCGGGAGGTGGAGGTTGCAGTGAGCCAAGACCATGCCACTGCACTGCAGCCTGGGCGACAGAGTAAGACACTGTCTCAAAAATAAATAAACAAACAAAATAAAAAAATTAGCTAATAAAAAATATTCTAATACATATGGACGGGAAAAACTTATACTCTAGCTCTCCTTTCCCTTGCTATTGGGGTATTCCTTCTAGTAGCATAGCTTCTAGTACTCTAAACCTAGGTGACTTACAGATCCAACCAGAAGTCCCATTAAGTTTAGTTCACAGGACTGTGCAAACAGCATAATATGCTATACACACCCTGCTCATAAGGAAGATCATTAAACACACTCCAGCTGTTTTGCCCCCAGTGCGTTTCTAAAACAAGAAAGCTTTCCATTTAGGTTTTTGTGGGGTTTTCCATGTTTAATTTCAAAGAAATTTTTCAGAAAAATGGAGACTGAATATAAGATTTTATTCAAACCAAAATCATATATATGTATATATATATATACACACACACACACACACATATACACACACACAACACCAGTTTATTCACTTGTTGTTGACAGGCATTTGGGCTGGTTCCATATTTTTGCAATTGTGAATTGTGCTGCTATAAACATGCGTGTGCAAGTAATTTTTGTATAATGACTTCTTTTCCTCTGGGTGGATACCCAGTAGTGGGATTGCTGGATCAAATGGTAGATCATTTTTAGTTCTTTAAGGAATCTCCACACTTTTTTCCATAGTGGTTGTATTAGTTTACATTCCCACCAGCAGTGTAGAAGTGTTCCCTTCTAAACACATCCACGCCAATATCTATTATTTTTTGATTTTTTGATTATGGCCATTCTTGCAGGAGTAAGGTTACTACCTTGTGGTTTTGATTTGCATTTCCCTGATCATTACTGATGTTGAGCATTTTTTTCATATGTTTGTTGGCCATTAGTATATCTTCTTTTGAGAATTGTCTATTAATGTTCTTAGCCCATTTTTTTACGGATTTTTTCTTCTTGCTAATTTGATTTCCTTGTAGATTCTGGACATTAGTTCTTTGTAAGATGTATAGATTATAAAGATTTTCTCCCACTGTGGGTTGTCTGTTTACTCTTCTGATCATTCCTTTTGCTGTGTAAAAGCTATGTAGTTTTATTAGGTCCCAACTATTTATCTTTGTTTTTATTGCATTTGCTTTGGATTCTTGGTCATGAAATCCTTGCCTAAGCCAATGTCTAGAAGGGTTTTTCCAGTGTTATCTTCTAGAACTGTTATAGTTTCAGATCTTAGATTTAAGTCCTTGATCCATCTTGAGATGACTTTTGTATAAGGTGAGAGATGGGGATTCAGTTTTATTCTCCTACATATGGCTTGCCAATTATCCCAACGCCATTTGTTGAATAGGGTATCCTTTGCCCCCTTTAGGTTTTTGTTTGCTTTGTTTAAGATGAGTTGGCTGTAAGTATTGGGCTTATTTCTGGGTTCTTTATTCTTTTCCATTCGTCTATGTGCCTATTTTTATGCTAGTACTATGCTGTTTTGGTGACTATGGCCTTATAGTATAGTTTGAAATCAGGTAATGCGATGCCTCCAGATTTGTTCTTTTTGCTTAGTCATGCTTTGGCTACTCAAGCTCTGTTTTGGTTTTATATGAATTTTAGGATTGTTTGTCTAGTTCTATGATGAACAATGGTGGTATTTTGGTGGAAACTGTGTTGAATTTGTATATTGCTTTTGGCAGTGTGGTCATTTTTGCAATATTGATTCTACCCATCCATGAGCATGGGATGTGCTTCCATTTGTTTATGTCATCTATGATTTCTTTCAGCAGTGTTTTTTAGTTTTCCTTATAGAGGTCTTTCACCTCCTTGGTTGGGTATCTTCCCAAGTATATATCTATTTTTGCAGCTATTGTAGAAGTAGTTGAGTTCTTGATTTGCTTCTCAGCTTGGTCGCTATTGGTGTATAGAAGAGCTACTGATTTGTGTACATTAATTTTGTAACCAGAAACTTTGCTAAATTTATCTATCAGTTCCAAGAGCTTTTTGGGGACATCTTTAGAGTTTTCTAGGTACACTATCATATCATTAAAAAAGTTTGCTTTCTCAAACATAGAAAAGATTTTTGTGACGTAGAGTTTATCATCCATTTGCCTTTTGACTTAATATTTTCTGAGTCTGGTTCCTTTGGTCTATAATGAGACATTGGGAAACTTCTCTGCATCACACAAATCTTTTCTATGTATAAGAAAGTGGACTTTTAAACCTTCTATGAAATACTTTTCAACCCCAGGAGCAACTATATATAAAACCATATCATCTTCCCTCTTAACACATTGAAAGAATATAGCAAAACAATTCTCTCCTGATTCTGAGAGCATATGCTTACTAGCATATGGTTCATAAACTTAGTTCAAAGAATTCCCTGATTACTTCATATTTAGGTAACATTTTACTGAACATGTTTTATGGATATGTTTTAATTTTGTTTTAGATGCAGCTCTATTCTTTAAAAAAATCTAACGTTCCTATGAAAATAAGAACTCATGCATGCAAAAAACTGGAAAAATGAAAAAAATCATATAAAGAAAAGAATTGGCTATTTTCCCACTAAATAGAGAATACCTTTAATACATTTGTTTCTTTTTAAAAATTATTTTATTTATTACATCTCTATTTTTATATTGATTTTAAAATTGTATGAGAATAATCAATACAGTTAAATTCTTTATTATTATACTTTAAGTTCTAGGGTACACGTGCACAAAGTGCAGGTTTGTTATATATGTATACATGTACCATGTTGGTGTACTGCACCCATTAACTCATCATTTACATTAGGTATATCTCCTAATGCTATCCCTCCCCACTCCCCCTACCCCATGACAGGCCCCAGTGTGTGATGTTCACCATCCTGTGTCCGAGTGTTCTCATTGTTCAATTCCCACCTATGAGTGAGAACATGCGGTGTTTGGTTTTCTGTACTTGAGATAGTTTGCTGAGAATGATGGTTTCCAGCTTCATCCATGTCCCTACAAAGGACATGAACTCATCATTTTTTATGGCTGCATAGTATTCCATGGTGTATATGTGCCACATTTTCTTAATCCAGTCTAACATTGATGGACATTTGGGTTGGTTCCAAGTCTTTGCTATTGTGAATAGTGCTGCAATAAACATACGTGTGCATGTGTCTTTATAGCAGTATGATTTACAGTCCTTTGGGTATACCCAGTAATGGGATGGCTGGGTCAAATGATATTTCTAGTTCTGGATCCTTGAGGAATCACCACACTGTCTTCCACAATGGTTGAACTACTTTACAGTCCCACCAACAGTGTAAAAGTGTTCCTATTTCTCCACATCCTCTCCAGCACCTGTTGTTTCCTGACTTTTTAATGATTGCCATTCTAACTGGTGTGAGATGGTATCTCATTGTGGTTTTGATTTGCATTTCTCTGATGGCCAGTGATGATGAGCATTTTTTCATCTGCCTGTTGGCTGCATAAATGTCTTCTTTTGAGAAGCATCTCTTCATATCCTTCACCCACTTTGTGATGGGGTTGTTTGATTTTTTCTTGTCAATTTGTTTAAGTTCTTTGTAGATTTGGGATATTGGCCCTTTGTCAGATGGGTAGATAGCAAAACTTTTCTCCCATTCTGTTAGGTTGCCTGTTTACTCTGATGGTAGTTTCTTTTGCTGTGCAGAAGCTCTTTAGTGTAATTAGATCCCATGTGTCTATTTGGGCTTTTGTTGCCATTGCTTTTGGTGTTTTAGACATGAAGTCCTTGCCCATGCCTATGTCCTGAATGGTATTGCCTAGGTTTTCTTCTAGGGTTTTTATGGTTTTAGGTCTAACATTTAAGTCTTTAATCCATCTTGAATTACTTTTTGTATAAGGTGTTAGGAAGGTATCCAGTTTCAGCTTTCTACATATGGCTAGCCAGTTTTCCCAGCACCATTTATTAAATAGGGTATCCTTTCCCCATTTCTTGTTTTTAAACCCAAATCATGAGTGAACTCCCATTCACAATTGCTTCAAAGAGAATAAAATACCTAGGAATCCAACTTACAAGGGATGTGAAGGACCTCTTCAAGGAGAACTACAAACCACTGCTCAACAAAATAAAAGAGGACACAAACAAATGGAAGAACATTCTATGCTCATGGATAGGAAGAATCAATATCGTGAAAATGGCCTTACTGCCCAAGGTAATTTATAGATTCAGTGCCATCCCCATCAAGCTACCAATGACTTTCTTCACAGAATTGGAAAAAACTACTTTGAAGCTCATATGGAAACAAAAAAGAACCTGCATTGCCAAGACAATCCTAAGCAAAAAGAGCAAAGCTGGAGGCATCATGCTACCTGACTTCAAACTATACTACAAGGCTACAGTAACCAAAACAGCATGGTACTGGTACCAAAACAGAGATATAGACCAATGGAACAGAACAGAGCCCTCAGAAATAACA
The DNA here is from genome assembly GCF_028878055.3 of Symphalangus syndactylus. Lineage (NCBI taxonomy): Eukaryota > Metazoa > Chordata > Mammalia > Primates > Hylobatidae > Symphalangus > Symphalangus syndactylus. The sequence goes on along the minus strand of NC_072426.2, from coordinate 151,033,522 downwards.
CCACACATCTACAACCATCTGATCTTTGACAGATCTGACAAAAACAGTTAAATTCTTTCATTAAAATTTTTATGGTCTAAATATTTGTGTCCCCCCGACCAAATTTACATGTTCAAGTCCTAACCCACAATGTGATGAAATTAGGAGGTAGGACATTTGAGAGGTGATTAGTTCACAAGGGCTTTTTAATATGCATGGGATACATGACGATACGGGAGGGGAGTAGGGAAGCATGGGGTAGAGAAAGGCAAGTCCCTGGCTAGGGCTTCACCCTTGAGCCTGTGCCTATGGACCTAGGTGAGGACAGGCACTCCTGCCTTCATGCCCAAATGTTGCATTTTTCAAGACCATCCTGACCCGCCATGCCCCCACCCTGGGCCTGTTAAACCCAAGACCTTAGTAGGCAGACACACACGTGGCTGGTTAAGAGGAGCAGATTGGTGGAGGAAGATACAAGCAGCTGAACCTCCAGAGAAGCAGATTGGTTGAAGAAGAAAAAAAGCGCTGGATGTCGAGAGGAGTGGATGGGTGGAGGAAGATATAAGAGGCTGGATGTGGAGAGGACCTGGGGAACACACCGACAGGCACTGGCACGCAAGCAGGCCGTTGACTGGCAGAACAACATGGAGTTTGGCCAGGGTGGTTGGAGGAGAGCCTGGCAGCTGTGGCCTGACTCCAGGGGAAAACCATCTCACTCTGGCTCCCCTATCCGCTGAGAGCTACTTCTACTCAATAAAACCTTGCACTCATTCTCCAAGCCCACTTGTGGTCCGATTCTTCTAGTATACCAAGGCAAGAACCTGGGATACAGACAGCCCTCTGTCCTTATGACAAGGTAGAGGCTCCAACTGAGCTGGTTAATACAAGCTGCTTATGGACAGCAAACTAAATGCCTATAGACAGCAAACTAAAAGAGCAGCATGTAACACACACCCATTGGCGCTTCAGGAGCTGTAAACATCCACCACTAGTCACTGCCTTAGGGCCGGAGCCCCACAACCTGCCCATCTGTATGTTCCCCTAGAGGTTTGAGCAGTGGGGCACTGAAGAGGCCAGCCACTCCCCCTGTCACACACCCTACGAGGGGACAAGGGAACCTTTTCTATTTCAGTGAGATATTTTGATACAGGCATTCAAGGCATAATAATCGCATCATGGAAAATGAGGTATGCAACTCCTTAAACACTTATTCTTTGTTTTATAAACGATCCAGTTATACTCTTTTAGTTATTTTTAAATGTATTTTGACTAACTAGAGTCACCCTGTTGTGCTATCAAATACTAGGTCTGTTTTTTTTTTTTTTTTTTTGAACCCGCTGCCTTGATTTTTCAAGATGGAGTCTCACTCTGCCACCCTGGCTGGAGTGCAGTGGTGCGATTTCGGCTTACTGCAACCTCCTCCTCCCAGGTTCAAGCAATTCTCGTGCCTCAGCCTCCCGAGTAGCTGGGACTGCAGGTGCATACCACCATGCCAGACTAGTTTTTTGTATTTTAGTGGAGACAGGGTTTTAACATGTTTGCCAGGCTGCTCTCAAACTCCCCACCTCAGGTGCTTCGCCCACCTTGGCATCTCAAAGTGCTACAAGTATGAGCTACCACGCCCAGCCCGTACCCATTTCTTGTCTTTTATAAAGGATTAGTGTCTTTATAAAAGAGGCAAAAGACAGAATCCTCACCCAGACTCCTCACCCCCTTCACCATGTGAAGACACAGCCAGAAAGTACTGTTGTGAAGCAGAAAGCAGGCCCTCATTAAACACCGGTAACTCAGTCTGAGACTGCCCAGGCCCTAGAATTGTTAGAAATAAGTTTGTTATTTACAAACAACCCAGTCTATGGTATTTTGCTATAGCAGCCCAAATAGACTAAGACATTATCCTATAATGATTGGCTAGCTATCTGCTTTCCATAATTTAACTATTTTTCCGTTGCTAGGCATTTTTGTTATTTCCTTTGTTTTGTTAAGTTTCAACTCTTGCATAAATCCCAGTCAGCATTTTGGATTATTCTCATATATCTAGAAGTGGAATTACTATGCCATAGGCTATGAATCACTCCTAATAATGTGGCCAAATGTGTGTAATTAAAGGTGGTCCACAGCCCTCCCCAGGAGGCTGCAAGGGTAGAGTGTCTTGAACTCCTGACACCTCTAGTGGGTCAAGATAGGTAGAAGCCTTGAGCCTAGAAGCTTGTGGTCATTAGTGCAGGTATAATGTCCCCTTTCCTGCCTGATAATTATTTAATGTTTTTCATTTTTGCCATTTTTTGCTAAATAGTTACAACTTTTTGAAGCTTTGTTTTAGAATGTATTATTTAATAGTTTCTAGGTATTACTCAGGGTTACACTGTCCATTGCATTTTAGAAATTTAATACATACTAAGCTCTCTCACATCTAGGTTAGATTCATTTTTTAAAAAATATGATATGGATACTTGAAATATTTCATTGTTTTTGGATAGTAGAAAAATGGATTCAACATTAAGACTAAAACCCTTTATCTCAGTCTTGGTTAGAAATGATATTTAACTGTAATAGACAGAAAACTCAAAATAACAGTTGAACAAGATGAGGATTTTCTTCTCTCTCATAAAACAAATCTAAAGGTAGTTCATCAAGATCAAAAATGATAACTCCATTGTCATCAGCAACCCAAATTTCTTCATTTTCTCTGCTATTCTAGTCCATGGCTTTCTTATCAACATGACCTCCTGGTCTGAGACCACTACTGAATTTCCAGCTATATATCTGTGTTCTAGATAGCTGGAAGGAGCAAGAGGAAATGGCAAACAGGTCCTGTCATCTAACTGAGCCAGCTGCCTTGTGGAATCTTCCCACAATGCTGCCTTTAGGGAGTCCCACACTACTTCATATACATCTCTCTGGACAGAACCCAGTTCTGTGTTCACACCAGCTGCAACACAGGCTGAGAAACATAATATCCTATCTGGGTTTGACATCAAAGTGAATATATAAACTATCAAGATTATATTGCCAACAACCACAAAAAAAAAAAAAAAAAGCTGGAAGGAAGGGAAAAAAATCATACTTACTGAGCTACTGAAAATTTTCACCTTTTTAGGGTGTTTTAATCTTTCAAATAGAGATCACAGAGCCTCAATAAAATTATCTAATAGATCTCTGCTATATATTAAATGGATTTTGTTTTCCTAAATTGTTGATTAATTTTTCTTCAAATTACAAAACATCTCCTTACTTCCTTTTGTGATTATCTTTATTACAAATTTAAAAATTCATGACCACTGTATTTTTATAAGACACTTTAATGCACTGACTTTCCCTTAAATTCAACTTTGTCTGAAATTAATATGATCAACCTGACATTATTCTTATTGCTTAATAAATTATTGCCTAATCTTTAATTTTTAACTTTATATCAGTAATTTTGCTTCCCAGGTATCTCATCAATAGTTGAACTTTATTTTTAATTGAATATCCTTAACTTAATGTAAAACTTGGAACCATTTGAATTTGCTCTCATAAGAGTTGTGGCTGGTTTTCTGTTCCCCTATTTTATGTCTTCAGGGTTTCGTGCTTCTCGCTTTGCTCATTCTTTGTTGCATATGTTATGAATCTCAATAAACTATGCTTGGTTTGTGTCTACCTTTTCAGTGATTTTGAGGTTTTAATTTACTAGGGTGTTTTATAAAAGCACATATTTAACGTGCATTAATTATATTCAAGTAAATATCAGTATGTTTCTATTTTTAGATAAAAATTGGTACACTTTATATATCTCTGCTCAACTATTCTATGCAAAGTATTTCACACAATAAAGAGTTATGTGTAAAGAAAAAATGTTTTGATGATTGTTTCTATTTCCTTAGTTCTGTAATTAGATACTGGTATACTTTGAGCTCTTCCACATATGAGAATATTTTCTGCTGCCTTCACACATGGATGACTGTTTGGTTATAGAAAATCCTTGCTTAATTCTATTTTCCCCTTTAAAATATCTAGATACTTACCACATTGCTTTCTCAAGTTTAATATCGCAAACCTAGTAAGAAGCCAGTCTAACAATTGTTTTTGATCATTTGATTTGTATACTGAATATTGCCTGTGTTAAGTTTTTCTTTCTTCTTTGGATTCCTTTATTAGAGTTTGCATCATTTTGCTACACATCTGTGTATTCTGGAAGTTTGATTTTCTATCAATTCTAATATGTCTTTTTAATTCTACTATAGCATTTCTAGTTTCCTTTAGCCATCCATCCTTAGGAAACAGACATATTCAGACATAAGAGTGTCATTCGTCAGTGATCTAACCAAATTTAGGTTGTTTTATCTTCATATATTACACGCTTGTTTTGAGCAACTAGACTCTCGTTTTCATGTTCTTTGCATTATCAATTCCGGTTTTTTCTTTTTCTATCATAGACTGCAAAGCCACATTGATGAAAGTTGAAAGGGCGTGGTGGCCTACTGTATTATGTGAATAGCTGACATGGCATGCAAAGTGCATTAAACTGTAGAGATATGAAGTACCTTTCATATCGTATGATATACAATATGATCATATACCTGTAGTTATAACTTTAAAGAATATATTTCACCTTATCAAATTCTCAGATTTCAGCCGAGAACCATAGTGAGAGACAGACTAAAGTTTTCTTCCTACATCCTTCCCGGACCATCTTCAAGAAAAAAGGAGTACAACCCAGTGCATACTGCTGGTTCAGTTTTTTTATTAAAATGTGTTAGCCCCCATATAACAGAACATAAAGGTTGTGAGAACACAGACCCTGGAATCTGAATTTATGATTCCAGTAGAATTTATCAAATTTGCCTCAACCACTTGTAAAATGGGGGAAATTCTAACTGTTTCAGAAGTTTGTTGTAAGGATTTAACCTCATATTATAGATAAAACACTTAGAACAGTGCCTGTCATATAGGAGGTTTATACATGTGTTAGCTGTCATTACCAATTTGTCAAAACACCACCCCCCCAGGTCAATCCAATCATTCATTGAATTCTGTGAGATTCATGATTGGCCACAGTTTTCCTTTGCTTTCGTGTGTATCTACTTGCAATTAGGAGACTGCTAGGATTGTTATCAATCCTTACTTGGTTTGCGATATTAAACTTGAGAAAGCAATGTGGTAAGTATCTAGATATTTTAAAGGGGAAAACAGAATTAAACAAGGATTTTCTATAACTGAACAGTCATCCATGTGTGAAGGTAGCAGAAAATATTCTCAGATGTGGAAGAGCTCAAAGAATACCAGTATCTAACTGCAGAACTAAGAAAATAGAAACAATTATCAAAATATTTCTTCTTTACATACAACTCTTTATTGTTGTATAAAATACTTTGAATAGAATAGTTGAGCAGAGATAAAGTGCTCTAATTTTTATCTAAAAAATAGAAACATACTGATATCTACTTGAATATAATTAATGCATGTTAAATAAGATTCTAAACCAGAAACCAAAGGATGCCTTCGATATTCCAATGATGTGGACTATCCTCTTACTACATTTCATCAAGGATATAGATAATCCCCCTCACGGATCTGTTTTCTTAAAGCACTTCTCAAGGCTGAGGTCACCTTAATTCTTCCTGCCACTGCAGTGAGAACAACTTGATGGCAAACGCCATGACTTATCTTCAGATTTGTACAAGGATTTAATGCAGTCCCTGACAGAATCTGCCACTTCGGTTTTTCAAATGAAGAAATGAATCAATGAAAAATAAAAAGAATATCCATACAACCAATCAAGTTCTATTTCTACCTTTTTATACCTAAGTAGTAATACTCATTAAAAAGAGACTGAGAGGAAATTCAATGAAGTTGAATAAAGTTGCTTAACTTTAGTAGAATCTAAAAGTAATAATAGCAAATGTATGGACTTCATTTTTATTAAAATACAAAAGAATTAAATTTAAAAGGAATAAAGTGCTTGGCAAACATGTTTTCTAGTTCAACAGATGGATGGCTTTTCTACTTTCGCTGATAAGAGACATTAACGTAATGAAATGTACATTCCACCTTCATTTTTGCATCTTCTTGCACTTCTGTGAAAGAACTTAAAGTCCCTTCTGTCCTCTTCAGGTGTTTCAATCATAAAGATTTTAATGTCTTTTTTTTCCTTGGCAGACAGCACAGCGGAACATATCCAAGTATGTATTATTTCATTAAATTATAGAGACCTACTAGCTTAATTTCAACAGGTTAATGATCAAAATATTATATCAATGACATTTCAAGTTACATACTCATAACCTACTAACAGGTTACTGATATACACATAGTTTATATTTTAAAAGCTACTCTAGAGCATCTCATTGAAATTGTGATGACTTTCCCTGTTGGATTGTAAAATGTTATAATTACTAGAAATTATTTCAAATTTTTATTATGTCCTAAAAGAATGTAAAATAACTAATCTGTATGTTTTAATAATATTTACATGATAATTTGAACTCTATAAAATTGAAAGAACTAAAATGAGTATAAATATAAAAACATATTTTTATCAAATATCATATAGGCTATTTTTTCAGGTTAATTTTCACAGTCCATTTCAAAGTAGTTTTATTTGCTAGGTTCTGACTGCCTGCCATCAAAAAATATATATTTATATTAAAAACTTTTATGAATAAGTCCATTTTGAAGTTATGTTGAATTAATAGAAGTATCTAGTGATGACTAATTGACTATTAGAAATATGGGCTAAATTACATGAAAGATAAATTTATATCCATATTCATGTAATATAACATTTTCAAATAACAGGTCCATTTTTAATGTTGTATGTTCAATCTCTTTCACTAAATAATCAAAGAAAAGCAGTTAAATACTTTGATCATATGTAAAATTAGCAAGGATTTAAACAAAATAATTGTAGTTAACATTTCAAGGGTACATGAGACAAAAACAACTATTGATGGTGGGAATTTGCCCTGGTGCAATCTACTTTGGAAGCCAATTTAGCAATATGTATTAGCAGCTTAAGATTATCAGCTTAAGATAGTTGATAATTCACAGTCAATAATTCAGGTAAAGATGCATATACCATCAGTGATAGTGTAAAATGCAGGGAATTTACTTAAATGCCCAAAATAAGAAAGTAGTTAATTAAATTGTATTAGTTTTATGATAGTATTAAAAAGTCATGTTTATGTGCATAAGAGCTTTAAGTGTTTCTATTATTTGACCCATTCATCTTGCTAAGAACTTACCTTTAGCCAAAATAACATGTAGGCAAAGATTTATATATATGTATTTATTATAGTATTCTATATATAATATCTAAGGGAGACTTTTAGATATGTATATGGATAGTCTATAAGAGGACCCAGTAATTTAGTATTTTAAAAAATATTTACTACTACTTAGAAAAAAGTTCATGAAGTTGCTAAATGACAGCATCTGCAGTATTATTCAAAATTTCTACAAAATATGTATAAATATACAAAAACTCACAATATAAAAATGCAAATTAAAAACTGAATAAATATACTAAAATCCAAAGAGGCTTATTCATTATTGGCCTGACTGCATGTATTTTTCTTAATTCTGTACATTTTCCAAATCTTCTACAATGTTAATTTTATTATAAGATATATGGCATAAGATATTCGGATTAATTGCTAAGTAAAAGAGTAGGATGCAAAGTGGTTTATGTATTTGATAAAATTATGTGAAATACACTTTTGACAGATATTAAATCGGATACTAGAATTCAGTTGTAACTCAGTGATTTTCCTGTTTCCCTCACTGTTTCTACATTTAATAACTGGAATTCCATAAGCAATATTTTTCTCTTCTGCATTTATTCAGTCATTTAGTTTTATCAGTATGGTAGTATAGACTCAGATATTCTATTCTTGAGATTATAATCCAAGACTGTCACTATTTACTTTGGTCATTGTATTTTTCCAGCTTTGGCTACTGACAGATTTTGGGGGCTTGTTTCTGTGTCCTCTTGACAAGCTCCTGTTGTTTTTGTTGTTATTTTGTTTTTATAGCATTTATTTACCTTCTGGCAATGCAAGATGCTCCAGGTTCATCTTGTGTATTTCCTGACTCAGCCCTAGAATCAGCCATTTCTCCAGTGAGCTCGCTTTCTTTTATTGTAGAATGCTATTTGTAAAGCCACATCTTGTTTTCTTATTGCTACTGAGGCATCACTATTTCTAGGTACACCACAATAATAACAGCTACAAGCAAGATCTATAGAGAAGTGCTAAAATTTGTCATGAATAGTTTGAGATATTTGTATTCCTGAAATATTTACTATTATAATTTTAACAAGAGTCCACAAATTGTCACCACCTGTTTCCAGAGATGATATTTAACCACTACCACCATACTCCTTGAGTGTAGGCTGTACTTAGTAACTTGCTTCTAATGATTAAAGTATAGAAAGAGAGAAACAGACACTTTACACTAGAGAAACCTGGCAGACACTTTCTTAACCAAATGGTCAAGGTCAACATCACCAAGTCAGTCATGTTGGTATCATCCCTGATATGACACCTCAATGGTATTCTTCCACAAAATCTAACCTCAATCTAATTATAAGACAAACACAAATTAAGGGACATTTGAAAAAAAATCTAATTAGTAGTCATCAGAAGTGTTAAGATCATGAAAGACAAGGGACACTCAAGAAGCTTTCACAGATTGGGAGAGATTAAGAAGATATGAAAACTAAATGTGAAATAGTATCCCAGACTGGATATCCCACATTGGATCTGGATGGTATGGAATTTTCTGGAAAAGAAAAAGGACATTAGTAGAAGAACCACTAGTATACAAGTAATATCAGGTGGTTTATTTAACAATATCATATCAGTGTTAATTTACTAGTTTTGATAAAGGTACTATGGCTATATAAACTGAAACCAATAAACTACATGAAGGATATATGGAAACTTTATACTATTGTTGCAACTCATAGGTCTGAAATCATTTCGAAATAAAATGCAAAGTACACAGCTTAGGCGTGGTTCTGATAGTATGGCACTGTCTTAACTAAAACCTGTGACTAAATGAAGACTGTTTGTATGCTTGTCCTCCTGTGTCAGAGGCTTGGATAAAGTAGACACAGAATAAGTAGACACTATCCACAATAAGTAGTAGTAATAATGTTACTTAATACTAAAGAGATACTGTATTGAAATGCAAATTTGAGTTTATAGTCTATGTAAGTTGAAATAGGAAAGAAGAATTTGCATTTAATAATTACAGGCAGTATGGAATCATTGAAAACTTGAGTGAGTTGACAGCGCTTATGGGTCCGTAAGTGGTTAATCGTCTATATTGATGTTATCTCAAGGACATGAAGATCTTTCATGTATTTTTATGAAGCCCAACTTAGAGGAGGGAGAGAGACCAAATAATGTTTTACAGGAAGAGATGTTTTCTGAAATACTGAATCATCTATCAAGTATATGTCTGAGACCAGAGTCTGCCTTTGAATTCTCTTTTAGCCTTATGTTGACTGGTTCAGTATTCTTTATATTGGAGGTTCTCAGTAAGTCCTTGCTGACTGAGTGCTTTTCATGATTCTTAAATCCCACCTCTGATTTACTCAGCTCCATTAACCAACAATGAATAGATGGAGAAATTGATGCAGCTATTCTAAAATATCTGTTAATTCACTGTTCAACTATATTTTAAAAGTGATCGTGCAAGTGTCAGAATGGGAGAAAGGAGAAAATATTTTTCATATTAAGAGCTTGTATCCATTTCAGTGATTCTAATCAAATGGAAGAGGCTGACTGCAAATGGCAGGTCTTGCAAGCATTTCTCCTTCCTCAAATAATTAGAAAAAATTATTTGTGCTTTTAAGAAGCTTTCAGTGGTAGTGTTCTACCTTCAACATTTATCTCACAAACCTGGCTACATAATATATGGCAGTAAAATTAGGACAACATAAATGTTTAAAATCTTGAACAAGAAAGTTGATCTTGTTCTGATTAAATAGGCTTACAGAATGTTGTGCATTGAAGCAAAATTAAGACTATAGTTATTAATGTTTCACATTTTTGTATCATGTTAAGACAAGCTATGATTCTATCAAGGAATTACTTGAATTTGTTGCAAAAATTGTTTAGTTTATAGCAGTGTGTTTATAATAAAGCCGAAGTAACCCAAGTATGAAAAACTCTGTATTAAAAATTCTTCATTATGCCAACTATTCTTACTCTTATGAGTCTAGGGCAGGTGAGGCATTTAATTTTTTCATGGTTATACAAAGTATTTAGCAATTACTAAAATATGTTGGTTCCAGAAGAAAAATGAAAAATTCAGGTATAAAAACCCAACATGTCATTTTGAGTCTCTGTAATTAAGGCAAGCCTAAAATGAAAAACTAAATTAAGAGAAACCAAAACTTTGACTAATGTACAATTTTATACCAAAAACATCTTATAGAAATATTCACCATTTTAAGACATAATAAAATTAAGCAGGTGTTTGCAACTAATAACTTGCAAGCAAAGAGGTATATTTTCCAAAAGGAAAGCAGAGCATTATACACATTGGAGCATTTCAATCAAATACATGTATTTGGATTAAAAAGATAAAAACTCATCTACATTAGAGGCATAAATGCAGAAATATGGAAAAAAATTAATTTGACTTGTATAATACATTATTTACATTTTAAAGTCCTGATTTTTCATATTGTACATATTTAAGTCAGATATTCTGCCTCTCACTCCTTTTTTCCCTCCTTTTCCTTAGTTGTCTATTTTCCATGAAGCAATTATTTTGAATTGGAAAAATCCAAGGGTTTAAATGGTTTTGGCACTCTACTACTAAGGGATATAGTCCAAGCCTCTTTGCCATGCAGACAACTCTGCCCATAAAAAGATGTTTGTGCTTCCTGCTTCTGTCTTCTTTATATATACTGTGTAAACAATGAAAACAGAGCTGGAAAAAGCTCAGATAACATAATCTGTTTGGATATATTCCCTGTATGTAAACTTAGGTTTAATCCAAAGGTAGCTTAAGTATCTTCCATCAAAAGACATCCAGAAACTTCTTACTACCTACGCTTAAATAAATATGTGTGTACAGTTTCGTGTAAAGCTAAAGCTGTTATTTCAGAGGTTAATAAAAAAAAAAGCTTTATCAAAGTATATACACTGAGCAATAGCATTTGAATAATCTTTTTGAATTGGTTCACCTGTATTTCCTAAAAGCCAAATGTATCACTAAATGGCAGAAAACAATAAAAAAAACTCCATGAGCTTTTGTAATATATCCAAATCCACTGACAATGAAGCCATGCTTTGTGCAGCTTACTTCTGTTAATGACTGAGGAGGGGGTGACCACAGGACACCTAAGCAATTTAGGATGAGCTGAAATGAAGCAGTGGTAACAAAGGTGTGGATGTGTCCAATGTATAGCCCCTAAATAAAGTGGGAATCAGGGACAAACCCCACTGACATGGGACATCTTTGTGACAGTAGGCTTACTTAACAGATAAGTCAATATGCAGCTTGAAGAACAGAGCTTCAACAAGTTCTCATGAATAAAGGTTTCCTTCCCATGCACTATTAAATATTTGATAGCTGTATGGAAGTCATTTCAGTTGACTATATGGAAGTCATTTCAGTAGTGGCAATAATCATCTTTTAAAAATGTACTGGTTAAAGTGTAAGCATGGCCATAGGATTTAGCACATCAGCTGGTTGGCATGAAAGCTAGATGGGCTTTATTGGTATGAACCTAGAACTGGGAACACAGCACATGTAGTACATATATTCTGGATGAATCATTGTTTCTTGAACTACCCCAAACACTGAATGAACTTAACCTCTATGTAAACCCTCATAATTAACAAACTCTCTGGAGGTCTTCTAAAACAAGGATGACCCCAAATCAAGGCAGATTGCTCTGGGCTGACTGTCACAGACTGGCTCTAAAAGAATTAGCAAGGAGAACGCATCTTGGTCCACACTAAAGTTGTCATGATGCTTTTAGTGTAAACCCATTGCCACCAAATCAAAGCATACACTTGCATGAAAGAGCAGTCCATATCCTACCACACCATGTCAGACACTTACAGCAGTGCTGGAGTGTGAGTGATGCCCTGTCTGGTAGATGGGAAAGGAGAAGTCAAACTGTTATAAAATACGATTTTAAAAATGATTTATCCCTCAAATTTCCATCACAGCCGTTGTTCCCAAATACTAACTTTTTATATAAGATAGCTCTAAGGATAATAAGGAAATTGATAGGGGGCATGTTTCAGTATTTGTTGGGTTAGCAAAAAAATAGAAATTATATCGAATGCATATTTCTGTTAGCTATTCCAAAAAGTAATATATGAGAAACATAGTAGTAGAAAGTCATTATGAAGTGAAGTTATAGATGTTTTAGATTGCAAACTTTGGCACTTGGAAGAATATATTATAAACCACTTGACAAAAAAGAACAACTATACTATAAAACAAGCAAATGAAAAAGTATAAAAAGGCCAAAGTGAAAGTAGTGACAGGCTTTTAGTACCAAGACATTGACTGGAGTCCATTAAGAAGTGGAAATGAGATTGGAGATATATTAGTAGAGCCAATACTATATACTATTCCACCTTAGTATGTAATTCTACAGGCATAAAAAAGTAAATGAACACAATTTTAAAAGACAAAGAGAAAATAAATGGCCAGCAAGGCAGCAGAAGATAGAAGAAATAATTATAATCACTGCTGAAAATAAGAAACATTTTAGCTATAACTCCTCCTATAGATGTTGAGTGGCATATATTCACAGATGTGGATTTATATGCACAATAAAATTAAAGCACATATAAAATGTGTTAGTGATAAGTAGGAGAGATCAATTTCTATACATAAGTGAAAAACAACACACAGTTTAATTACAGGCAGTATGTGCCTTGTTAAGTGTCTGTAAGACCAAAGAAGACAATGAGAAGCACACATACCCACACAAAAAAAACACCCAGTAAAGCTAAAAATAATTTTAAAGATTAAAGTGGCAGAATTCAAAGACAACATGATATGCAATGACAGTCATATTAATTACCATCAAACAGCTAAGAGTAAGTAACAGCAACAGCTTTCAAGGTTCTGTGTCTGTCTAGCACCGCATAAATCGGTTGGCTTTGATCCACTAAATAAGATCTAGGTGAATAAGAATACGTCCACTGCTCCTCTATAAGAACTAAACTTGCACAATGTAGAGCAAACTGTTAAGTAGTCACTCCAAGAGGTGATTTGATAATGGGAAGTTCTAACTTCATATTCCTCAGACTCTGCAAATATAGAACCTAAATATCGCAGAGATGAATATGCAAACACAGCTTCAAAACAAGCTCTTGTTTCCAACCAGGTTTGGTGGGAAGGGCTATTGTTTTTAAGCCTCTCCTACATTGAGAACAAGGAGCTGTCTTTGATCACAACATAACTCTAATCAGCCGAGCTGCCCAGTACACTGAAGTCTCTTAAGTGTTTTACATAAACTCTCATTGACGGTGCAACCTGCATACCCGCACATGTGTAGTGTCTGTGAAGGCGATGTCTAGAGTATAAAGGTAGGAGACTTTATGAACTCTCCTAGTGGAGCACTATCATTTCAAATAAACTTGGCAACAGGGATACGTGGACATCCTGCCCACAAATGTCTCACCTCTGGATAGTATCTGGTCATTCAAGGCAGTTTCCTGGGTCAGTCTAAATCTAAGAAAAACTCATGTGTCCAGTTAAGCTGGAAAAAATGAACTGAAGGCTATATGGGTACATAGAATTGAGGCTTAGGCTCACATTTCAGAACCAAAAAGAAAGTTGATAGCAAGAAATGTTATCAATATAAAAGCTGGAAGTAGGCTCCTTAGACTGCTGCACTAGCTTACAAGTACATTTGGCACAATCGCTACCAGAATGAGTTCATGGCAATATTAGTGAGCAACTCTTCCATGAGTTGACTGTGTTGGATAGAGAGGAAAAACAACCATTTTAAGAATACCTACCATGTGGTAGGCAGTGGAAGATCCACTAGGTGCAAAAAATATCTCCTTTCATCCTCCAAAAGCCATTAGGGTACATATTAGCCTATTTTATCAATAAGAAGAATAAACCTAGAAGAAGTTAAATTGTCAATGTCAGCTGTTGTAAAATAGCCCAGTCCAGTTTAAACCCAGTACTATATTATTTCCAGTTTTGTATTCTTTATGCTACACAAGCTTCCTCACCAGAGCTCGGCTTCATCACCTCAGTTTGTGATAAAGCATTCACACACTTCCAACCTTGAGGTGAGGAGAAACATGTATAAATGCAGGGTATTCCTCAAGGCAGCAAGGGGGAACAACCACAGATGATGACTGTGGTTATAATTCTTCAACATTCTGATTGAGTTTATAACTGTCAATTGAGAAATCTGAAAAGGTGCATTTCCTGAAATCTCATGCATCAGGGAAAAAAATTTAGTTTAAATTTTCTCTTTGTACCCTAAATTGACAAATATGTCACTAGATCCATTCAAAGTATGTAATCACCTGGGTTCAGTAGAATATCATTTTGGAATTTTCAGAATTTAAGAGAAACCAGAACACAGATTGAACAACTCTTAGCAAAAATACTTAATAGAAAACTGCAGGCGAAATCAGCAAAGACTGGAAGGTGCCTGATGCAATATCAATGATGAAAAATGAATCTAAATAATATATAAAGCTACCAACCCACAGGAAGCAGAAAGGCCAGGACTCGATGTTGCAAAACAGCACTGTACTTTTTAACAGTATAAGTTAGGAGACTCAACATAGCTCTATACTCTGATTTTGATATCGTAAGCCAATAAAACTTATGTGTAATGTACAATTATTTCAAGAAAAAGCAAAAAATATACAATTTTATGCAAAAATGTGAATTATCAAGCCAAGTGGCTTAGTTTGGAAATAAAATTACTATGGATCTTTAATTAAAAAGAACAGCAGAAAAGGGGAAGAAAAAACAAACTCAGGTATCTCCAACATCCTTATTGCACTTCATAGCTACTTCGTGAAATTATCACTAATCTATGCTATTAAAACTACTTAAGTTTGGTGACAATACAAGATTGCATAAATTAAAAAGATGAATCGTGCAGTGCATAAATTTTATGAGATAAGGCCAGGCGCGGTGGCTCACGCTTGTAATCCCAGCACTTTGGGAGGCCGAGGCGGGCGGATCACGAGGTCAGGAGATCGAGACTATGGTGAAACCCCATCTCTACTAAAAATAGAAAAAATTAGCCGGGCGTGGTGGCGGGCGCCTGTAGTCCCAGCTACTCTGAGAGGCTGAGGCAGGAGAATGGCGTGAACCCGGGAGGCGGAGCTTGCAGTGAGCCGAGATAGCGCCACTGCACTCCAGCCTGGGCGACAGAGCGAGACTCCATCTCAAAAAAAAAAAAAAAAAAATTTTATGAGATAATAAATGTATTACACAGTTTAACATACAGATGCATAAAGCAGTAAGATTTACAAAAAGTATTTCATTTGAAAGATGACTTATGTTACAGTATGTAGTATAGAACTTGAAAACAAATAGTATTTAAGATTCCAATTATCAAAAATGTAAAAAAAAATTGTATACTCTGGTGGTTAATTTTAGGTATCAGCTTGACAGGATTAAGGTATACTGAGATAGCTGATAAAACATTATGTCTGGGTACCTCTGTGAGGGTGTTTCCAGACAGGATTGGCATTTGAATCCGTGAACTAAGTAAGACAGATCCGCCCTCACCCCATGTGGGTAGGCACCATCCAATTGGCGAAGGGCCTGGACAGAAGAAAATGGCAGAGGAAAGGTACATTTCTTCTTCTGGAGCTGGAACTCCCATATTTTCCTGCCCTTAGACATCAGGAGTTCAGGCGATGCAGCCTCCAGATACCAGGACTTGCACCAGAGGCCCCCCCAGGTTCTCAGGTGTGTTGGTTCATATTAGGTGTCAACTTGATTGGATTGGGTGATGCCTAGGTGGCTGGTATTGTTTCTGGGTGCGTCTGTGAGGGTGTTGCCAGAGGAGATTGACACGTGCCAGAGGAGACTGACTGGGAAAGGAAGACCCACCCCCAGTGTGGGTGGGCACCATTCAATTGGCTGCCAGCGCAGCGAGAACAAAGTAGGTACCAGCACAGCAAGAACAAAGCAGGTGGAAGTGAAGACAACTGCTTGCTGAGGCTTCTGGCTGCCTTTCTTCTTCCACGCTGGATGCTTGCTTTCGCGCCTCCTGTCCTCAGACATCACACTCCAGGTTCTTTAGTCTTTGGACCCTAGGACTTGTACCAGTGGCTTCCTGGGGGCTCTGGGGCCTTTGGCCACAGACTGAAGCCTGCTCTTTCAGCTTCCCTGGGTTCGAGGCTTTCAAATTTAGACTGAGCAATGTCCAGCTTCTCTCTTCCACTGTTTGCAGATGGCCTGTTGTGGGACTTCACCTTGTAATCGCGTGAGTCAATTCTCCCCCAAAAAACTTCCCTTTCATATATACGTATATCCTATTGGTTCTGTCCCTCTAGAGAATCCTAATACATCAGGACTTTGACCTCAAATTGAGAGTTACACTGTTAGCACCCCTGGTTCTGAGGCCTTTATGAAACCCCTGATGTCCTTTCCAAGGAAGTGTACTCAAGCAATAATAAATGCTTCGCATACAGTATGTGGTATGAAGGGCATATTATCCTGGAGAAGCAGTAAAATAAGATCACTACATAAGTTCAGTAAGACTTGGACTGGGCCATGCTACTGGCTTTCCTGATTCTCCAGCTTTGCAGACAGCCTATTGTGACTTCTCAGCCTCCATAGTAACGTGAGCCAGTTCCCCATATAAATCCCCTCTCAAAACTGTATTAGTCTCCTATTGTTCTGTTTCTCTAGAGAGCCTGAATGCATACTTTTATTGATGGAGATGACCCCATTAACCATTGGAAACAGGAATTTTTCTTTTTTGTTTTATTTCCCCCACTTGTAATCCTGATGAATTTTCATGGAATAACCCATGATCTCCTGGGTTGCACCCAATAAGGGCAGACTTTAGTCATGGAACTGAGCATAACGAAATGACCTGAAATCTTGGTTTCATTAAGTCTGTTCTGAGATCCACCTGAGTAACTAGCCACAGCTACACAACTGAGAATCTACATTTTGAGATGCAGCATTTACCTTATTAATAGCTGACTTCCCAGGGCATAAATGATGACACAGTTAAAGGTGATTTCACAAGGCTTCGTACATCTCTAAATGTGGACATACAATGTCAATATGTCTGCAGTGAACTAAGTCTCTAGATAATTGCATTGTCAGATAAAATTTTGTTCTGGAAAAAATTGCCTTTCAAAAGTATCCTGTTTTGCTTACCTATCCCAAATAGCTCACTAAGCCAGAATCCACAGACTTGAGATATACAATTCATGAGCATCTAGAATGGTTAGAGCTTTCTCTTTGCTGTTCTTTACACCCATGTCAGCTATAATTAAGTCCATTGTAGTTATTATACATTGTAGCTGAATATCTATTTTCTAGACCTGCAGAAAAAACATCAGAAAATTACCTTGCTTTAATAGAAATTCCTGCCCAATTGCCTTAATGGGGTGTAATTCTATAACTATAAGTCTAACTCTGTGGCTGAAGTAGAAAACACTTGTCTATCTTCAAATCAATGGGGAGTTATGGAGTAGGAACATATCAGATGCCTAGAAGTTAAGAGAAAACACCATGTGTGTTAGAATCATTGAAGATTAACATCTGAAGGACACTTCATTTTGAAGATAAATCGTACTTAGGAGGAAATACAACTTGCTTATTGCTACACAGCTAAAGGTATAACATGTACAGGAGTGTTTGCATGTATGTACCTTGACTTCTTGTTTTCAGACCACAGCAAGAAGTGCCATCTACCATTCTATAATTCCATGTAGAAATTGGAAACACCAATGACATGTTTCTTGCTATGCTGTTAGTTTTAATCACTCCCAAAATCATTTCCGTTCTGTCAGTTGCACAATAGAGCACTGGCAAAAAGAGCAATATCATCACCAAAATGTTTAGGACTTTCCTATGTCACTCAGTAGACGATAGCACCAATAAACTGGTCTTTGTATTGAGTAGTGATGTGAGTCTTTCTCCAATGGGACCTGCAGCCATTCATCTGAGTGAGTTATTGTAGTCTCTTATAAGGGAAATACACAAACTTTTCAAAAGGCTGCATAATACAGTGTCTGAGTTGGTAACAATATTGGGTGTAGTAGGCGAAAAAATTCCAAGAAGACTTTCAAGATTGTTGCCCCCTCGTAGACATAATCTGTAATCCTTCCTCATAAGAGTGGGTGGGACCGGGCATATGGATTTTGCTTGCACAATTGGGTTATCTCGTGTGACAAGTTAAAGAAATTGTGTAGCTATGACCAAGATTCCTAAATCAATCTTAAGGATAATTATCCAGAGTAGGCCTAGCCTAATCAGGTGAGCCCTAAAAAAGGTCTAGACCTTTCTTAAAAAAAGGAAATTGGAAGCATGATAGAAATTCTACTGCTGGCTTGGAAGAAATAGGTGCATATTGTGAAAGAGTCCTTAAAGGGAGTCATGCAGCTAGCACTTGAGATTGTCTCCCAGGAATGGAGCATGGTCTCCTTCCAACAGCAATAAAAGAAAACAGATCTCAGTGATACAGCTGCTAGAAAATGGATTCTGCTAATTACAAGTGAGCTTGGAAGAAAGAGCAAACTGATAGGACCAATAGTTGCCTCCAGCCTTAGATGGGAGCACAATCCAACTGATGCCTTGACCTCAGCCTTGTGAAACCCTGAACAGAAAACCTAGTCATGCCATGTGCAGGCTTCTGACCTAGAGAATAGTGAGATAATGCTTATAATGTTTTATGTCACTAAGTTTGTGAAAATCTGTGACACAGAAATAGAAAGCCAATACATTATAGGACCTCTTTCCTTCCCCACACCCCCCAAAATCCATAATAGCACCCTGGTTAGAATGGGGTTTGATGAGGCCAATCACACTTGTAATCCCAGCACTTTGGGAGGCCGAGGCAGGCAGATCATGAGGTCAGTAGGTCAAGACCATCCTGGCCAACATGGTGAAACCCCATATCTACTAAAAATACAAAAAATTATCTGGGTGTGGTGATGGACACCTGTAGTCCCAGCTACTTGGGAGGCTGAGGCAGGAGAATTGCTTGAACCCGGGAGGCGGAGGTTTCAGTGAGCCCAGATAGCACCACCACACTCCTGCCTGGAGAGAGCAAGACTCTGTCTAGAAAAAAAAAAATGGGGTTTGATGGACTCAAGATGATAAATGACATATATAGTAGCCCAAGTATTCTATCTTACTACATTAAGCAAGTAGGTCCAATGAGTCTGAGTGAATCAAATGTCCCCTAATGTATAACTGGAATGAATACACTTGGCAGTTATCAAAACCTCACTTGATATGTTGACGCTAAAAGAATCACTATAGCAGGAAGGACCAAATAGAAGCCCCTAAAACTTCTACCCTCCAGCCTAATAAATCATAAGCACTACTGTATCAGGTAGCTTTATAAAGTTTAATTGCATCCTCAGACTTAAAATATGATAGCATTTTAATTACTAATATATTACTATTGAATTAACCTTTATGGTCCCTTTATAAATGAAATTATGGCAGATGACAGGAAAGTAAAAGAAACTTCAAGTAGACTCCTTTATTACAGCCATGTGCTAGAAGTAATATTTTGTTAAAATAGATCAACACAACTTCTGGAACTCAGTATATAGCTATTGATATGATGAATACAGTCTGTTCAAGCCTCATCCAAAAGCAGTTTGCTTTTATGTGGAAAGGGCAGCAGTACACATTCACAGTCTTGCCTCTCTAGGCATCTTATTCTACAGACTTGACATCTTATTCTATAGAGCTTCATGCTAGCTCAGTGTATGGAAACTGGACCAAGGAATAGTGGCAAGACCTTTTATATTGGTGAAGTTTTCAGAGGTCCAATGACCTGGAACAATTTAAGACAGCACCTCCAATGTAAAGGACAAGTTAGTATACCTTGAGCTCCCTATTAAAAAGGAAGAGCTCCAGTGCTTTGACAGGCCCCTCAAGGATTTTAGGGGCAGCCTATGCCACCCTTGAAAATACTATGACCCAATTATGGGTTGGTTCATAAGGCTCTCAGTTTCAAGTGGGTCCTAGAACAAGAGAGGACTCTGTCAGGTCTAGACCATGCTGCAAAACCCCTGCCATTTGAGCTATGTGACCTGGAAAAGTCAATGCCACCATAGGTAGCCACAGTAAATAAAGATGCACTGAGAAGTCTCTGGTGGGGCCTTATAGGAGAGTCACAGTACAAACTGCTAGGATTTTAGAGCAAGGCCATGCTCTTTGTGGCAGAGAAAGATGCCTTTGGTAAATAGCTCCTTTCATGCCACGGGGTCTTCATGATGAGTTAGCATCTGACCATGGGACATCAGTGACTAAGATCAGCGCTTCCCATGATGAGGTGAGTATCATCAGATCTTCAAGTCATAGGATCAGTTGAATACAGCACAAATCCTTCATGCAATGGTCACGGTACACATTGGTGATCAGGCTTAAGATGAATCAAATGTCTTACAAAGTCTTAAAGTCAGTAAAGAGGATACAGAGAGCCTCTATGCCTCTGAACTCTTGAACCAAGGCCCCTTTCTTAGCACAACCTGTGGCATTAAAGAGGTACCCTATGACTAGCATACGGGGCAGGAGGACCTCCTATCTGGCTCATAGATGGGAGACAGGGCAGATTAATGTTTTGCTAGTGTTACTACTACAGACTCACAGGTGGCATTAAAGGTGATGATTAGAAAATCCTACTCAACAAGGTTTAATGCTGCATTGTTTTACCCTCAGATGACCTTGTACAGAGGCAGAATTAGTCTGACATAAAGGTGTATGTGAACTCCTAGGCAGAGGCAAATGTCTTTGCTGTTTGGACATGGTTTTCAAAATAGCAAGATAAAGATGGTAAACCTGGAGGTTTGTGGAACAAATACGTGAATGTGCGTTTGAGATAAACTACAAAGTATGAGAATCCCTGTGTCTTGTGTCAATGACCATCAGAAAGGATTCTGCACAGATGAGGCTGTCAACAATGTGGTGGACGAGATGAGGCTTTCAGCCAGCCCCTTTCCTCGGCCATCCCAGTTCTGGTGCTGTGGACCCACAGAGGAATCTGTCCTGGTGATGGGGACAGAGACGATGCATGGGCAAAACAGCACAGGCTCCTTCTGAGCAAGGCTTAGATGCCAACTGTTGCTTCTTACTACTGAACCTGTTATCAGCACAGATTACGCTGGTGATCGTAGCAGACCTGAATGTCATGAGTTTCTAGGGTTGTGTGACTACCTACTGGGGATAAGTAGCCTGGAACCTGGAGAAGTCCCTGGGGCATCTGTTGGTGTTTCTATGCTTACTGACAGCAGTGAAAGGCAAATTACAGCATTCATGACCTGACAGGAGGTCAAATCCCCCAGAGATAAAATTCAGCATTGCATTCTCCTATTTCAGCCTTGCATTCACTAGCAAACTGAACTGTTGGGCGAGAGGGAGGGAAATCCAGCACGGGTGATCAGAAAAGAGATATACTATTTATAGCCCCTGAACCAACTGCAGCAATGGGGACTCAAGCTTGTTCCACACACTTCCCATAAGAAGTCTAATAAATTGTGGCTGGCTACCATCTTGCAGTCTTGGTAATGGAGTACACTTAGTGAGAGATCTGAGCAATACCAAGGGCAGGCAAAACGAAGGCAGAACAGAAGATGCTTTTGCTGCCCCTCCTCATTCCCTTGGGCCCCTCCAATCTTATCCACAGCCAAAGTGGAGAATTACATGTCTACTGGCCCTCAAAATTAGTGTTCCACCGCCATCGCCTTTCTAACTACTTTCAGATTTCTGTTGCAGAGTCATCTTCAGTCTGAGATTCTGACTGGACCGACACAAATGCATTATAGAAGTGAGGGATAATCAGCAGCACTGGAGACCACCCTCAACCAGTGCGGAAAAGCTGCCACTGGACAAATGCCATGGCCTGCAGGCAATTCTAAGGAGTATTCTCTACGCTTCTCTGACGTCCCTGCAAAATTCAATCCCTGGTGCCTACTAGGATGTCACTGATCACATTCTCATCCTTCCCTGCTTCTTCTCTCCTACTTGTTGGAGTCAGGTCTCAAATAAGAACTGTGGCCCCTCTCTCAGACTCTTTCAGAAATGTAACTAAGACACCTATGTTTAATGGAGTTCCTAGTATTAAGAAGTGTTCATACATAATTATGTATAATGGTATTATTGAACTAATACTGTATAAATGTGTATTATATGTTAGCATTACCATTTGTAAACAAGATTATTCCTATATGAGCTATGGTTTTAGTCACAGATTATATTACAATTTATGCTAAAACACATCTGTCCATTAGTAGTGTTAATGTATATAATTACCCATCTGTTGAGCTGACATTTGTCAGCCTGACATTTAATATTGTCACAAACAGGCAACAGTCCTACTGAGCCTCACCTAGGAATTCAAAGGAAGTGTCTCCAGGCAGAAACTTTTTAATTAAGGTTTGATGTAGTGAAAATTATGAACCACAAAAACAACTGCTTCAAGCAACATCAAATATCCAGACTGAAATAAATCTGCAGAGTTCTAATCTGAGAGCTTTCGATCATCTAAATTTGCTGTAACACCCAAGCACAGATTTCGAATTTCAGTCACTATAAAATATGTTCTTTCTCTTCAGTATCTTGTATAATCTGTAAGTTGGCAGATTTCCTTTTTTGGAAAAGAACAGTATTTTCTGTTGTTGCTGTTGTTTTCCATTTTGGATTCTTCATAGTGATTTGCACATAGCAATAATGAAAGGAATTTTAGCTAACATTTGTGTGTTCATGCTATGTAATGGCATACATATATGCTCTCACATATAATTTATAGTGTCTTTATGAAATAAGATTTTTATCCTCATTTTATAGATGAGGAAATTATGAAACAGGGATACAAAATACCTTATCCAGTGTCCGCAGTGGTACCACAAGGATAAAAACTCCAACAGTCTGACTCCAAATTATTCTTATCTAGATTAGAATTGTGGTTAGGCTGGGCAAAGTGCTTCATGCCTATAATCCCAGCACTTTGGGAGGTCGTGGAGGGAGGATCACATGAGGCCAAACATTTGAAATCAGCCTAGGCAGCAACATAACAAGACATGTCTCTACAAGAAACTTAAAAATTAGCCGGGAATTCTGGTGCATGCCTGTAGTTCCAACTACTCAGGAGGCTGTGGTGGGAGGATTCCTTGGGCCCAAGATTCAAGATTTCAGTGAGCTGTGAGTGTGCCACTGTACTTCAGCCTAGGCAGAGAAAGACCCTATCTCTTAAAAAAAAAAAAAATTTGTGGAAAATATGTAGAGGTAATTCCTTAAATAAGACTCTTTAGGTCTAAAAAGGTATAATTTTTCACTGTCTCAAATACAAGTTGGTATTGCTTCTCTATTAGTTCATAACACTCATGATTGAATATTGCAGGACTTTTCTTCTAGTTTATCATGATAGTAGCTATTTTGTCATCATACTATCCTAATACACCATTATATCCCCTTATACTGCAAGTATTTTTTGAGAATATGCTTCACTCTGACTCTAAATGAGGGGTCCCCAACCCCTGGGCCACAGACAGGTACAGGTTCGTGGCCCGTTAGTAACTAGGCCACAAGGCAGGAGGTGAGCAGAGGACAAGCATTACCACCTGAGTTCTGCCCCTTGTCAGATCAGTAGCAGCATTAGATGCTCATAGAAGCACAAACTGCACTGTGAACTGCACACGAAAGGGATCTAGGTTGCATGCTCTTTATGAGAATCTAACTAATGCCTGATAATCTGAAGTGACAGGTTCATCCTGAAGCCTTTACCCCTCAGGTCCATGGAAAAATTGCCTTCAATGAAACCAGTCCCTGGCACCAAAAAGTCTGGGGACGGCTGCTCTAAAGCATCAATTATTGTGTAGGTCAAAACACTAATCCTCATAGCATCACTGAGTAACGTTTCTCAGACTGATACTGTGGTAACTCTTAACACATTCCAAATCTAGCCATACTTAAGACCATAAATATAATTTTTTTAACCAAGTTCTTTTGATGAAAACTACTTTCTTCACTATAATTAAGCTATAGAATATAAATATTTTTATGTGTTTAGAGAAATATGCCATTAGAAAGCTAGGATCTGGTTCTTCTGGAATTAAACAAGAAAAGTCTATTTTTTAAAAATCACTTAAAGAATGAAGGTATTGATTTATAAGAAGAAGTCTAGGCAGCTGGATAAGCTGATAGCTGAAGAGAGATAAGATAAAAATAATAATGTGGCTGAAATTTATAAATGCCATTGAAGAGAGAAAACCATTAGTCATCCTGATTTTTCTGGTATATCTTGGAATATGATGATATCACAGAGTGCCAAAAACATTTCTCCCCACTTTTAAGGTTATGGGACCTGCTGCCCTAGAATGCAACTTCTGGTAAAAGAAGTCATTTGCTGTTAATACAATAGGAATTGATTCACTATGAGCAGATTTAATTGTGTAAAGTCCTTTGAGATTCCATGAAATCATTCTGTTAATGTTGACTGTAATTTAAATTGAACTAGTTGAATTAGAATGCCTTACAATGAAGAAAATAAATCAACCTATACCATTGCTAATTCTAACAGGGGACAACAGTTTTCCTGACTCCCAGAAGGATGCTGAGTAGCCATGTCAACCCTCTCAACCAAAAACAGTCAGTGCAGCTCAGAGTGCAGGGTGGATGTGAGGTGAGACATTTGAGAGAGAGTGAGCAAACCCTGCTGGAGTAAAGATAACCTGGCGTCATATTAACATCAAATGTCTAGAATTCCAAAAACAGAAAATCACAGAAACTATGATGAGAATGAAAATTATCCGAAATTGCTAGTTATCTTCTCCAGGAAAGCAAGTAAGACATGGTATAGCAAATTGTTTACATTTGCCATAGAAATGCAATTATTCAAAAGGAAAACGTAAGCACTGTATGCAAATTAATAAAATTGAGAAGATGAGGATATTTTTAAAATCCCCAATGCCTTAGAGAGGTTGGATGGACTCTTACTGAGATTTGTAAACCCATAGGCTCAGGCACAGAGCTACAACAAGATGAGGGTGTTTGTGGGGAACAAGAGATTCAGGGAAAAACAATTACATTTAGAAACTATTTCAACTTGTGAGATACAGCCGGGCATAGTGGCTCACAACTGTAATCCCAGCACTTTGGGAGGCCGAGGCAGGTGGATCACCTGAGGCCAGGAGTTTAAGACCAGTCTGGCCAACATGGGAAAACCCTGTCTCTACTAAAAATACAAACATTAGCCAGGCGTGGTGATGTGAACCCGTAGTCCCAGCTATGAAGGACTCTGAGGCAGAAGAATCACTTGAACCACGGAGGAAGAGGTTGCAGTGAGCTGAGATTGTGCCACTACATTCCAGCCTGGGCAGCAGAGCCAGACTCTGTCTCAAGCAAACAAATTAATTAGTTAGTTAATTACAATTGTGAGAGAAAAGTTGTTTTGTGTTCTTTCATTTATTAACTATGCTTAAATACATTTACAAGTCTATTTTTCTTAAATCATATTTCCTTACAACAGATATTGCTTAGAATTTTATCAAAAATAAATGAATCTATTCAATTGCACTTGCTTATCTTATCCAAAATATCTTACCAGCTTGGCGCCATACTATTACAGCATATTTTGGATCTCTTTACAGAGTGTGGAAGCTATAGTGGCAGGAATAGTATAACATATTTCTTGAGATCACAACCCAGAATAATCTATGTGTTATCTAAAAGCCTATGTGTTATGTAAAACAATTATTTCAGTTTGTCACACTAACTGAAATTGTCAACCCCAATATGCAGGCAACTCATATGATTAGATATTGTTCTTGATGTGATCATTATACAAAAGTTTAAGTTGTCAGGGAAGATGAGAAAACCTATAATATGTTTCTTTGATTTATAATAGTTATTCCTCCTACTTTTCCCATTATATATTTGATTTAATCTTGCAAAAGTAAATGTTAGTTTTCTATGAGGAAGCAGGTGGAAAGATCATTAGACTGTTGGAGGGATTTAACGTGAGTCTTTAGGAAATATGCAAACCTCAGACATGTTTAAGTAAGGATCCTCACCTTGAATGAATTGCTTGTTACATACAGCTATCTCCAACTAGAATTCCAAGACATTAATGTGAGAGAGGGTGACCAAACCATGCTGGAGTAAAGATAACCTGTCCAGTATTATCCCACTGGACTGCTTGACAAATCATGATTTGCCAAACTTAATTCAGGTAAGTTTAAGTGAAATATTTCTAAGTAGTGAATCTTAGAAAGTTTCATAAAAATTGGAAACACTTATAAATTCTATTGAAATTAGTTACCATTTACAGAAAAAGTATAATTATTTGACCTTTTATAATTATGATGAACAAAGGGAAAATTGTTGATTGTATATTGTTACTGGAAAAGGTCTATGTAAAATACTCATCCTGGCATTTTAATGCAAATACTTTAATACCACAAACATACATGCAAACGTTTACACCACTAAGTTTACCACTGGTTTTATTATGTCTTGACAAAAGGATCAGTTATTTTTTTATTTTTTTATTTTTTTGAGACAGAGTTTTGCTCTTGTTGACCAGGCTAGAGTACAATGGTGTGATCTCAGCTCACTGCAATCTCTGCCTCCTGGGTTCAAGCAATTCTCCTGCCTCAGCCTCCAAGTAGCTGGGATTACAGGTGACCACCCACCACGCCCAGCTAATTTTTGTATTTTCAGTAGAAATGGGGTTTCACCATGCCAGGCTGGTCTCGAACTCAGGTGATGCACTCGCCTTGGCCTCCCAAGTGCTGGGAATATTATAGGCGTGAGCCACCACATCTGGTCTCAAAGTTATTTTTATGATTCACTTATCACATCAAATTTACCATAGACAATGTAATTTTCTGCACAAAGGTTTTAACCATCTAAGCCTTGTATACAGGGTAGTTGAGCATGAAAGATGCACTGGAGAAATCACAGGTGTAACTTAGATAGCAGTTATCACTGCATTAGAAACATCACCATTTTACAATAAGCATCCTCTTATTTTAGGATGGCTGATATATATTCATAGTACCAATACAGAGAACTCAAAAAACAAGATATTTAAGTAAGAATAGATATTGTACGTACTTGGTTTAATACCATTTTTAATTCCTTAACAAATGTATGTGATTTGTGTTAGTATATCTAAATTTCCTTACCTAGAATAACACATATTTTGGTAGAAAGGAAATTCTGAATATATGCATGCAACATAATGAAAAGTTGTCTATAATGTTTAGGAACCCTTTGGAGGAGTCAACCAATGAATGCAGGCACTGCCACACAAGTTAGTGGTAGAAGTGGGAAGGAAGAGACACAGGATAACTGAGCTCTGAGCCCACCTAGACTGCTCTACATGAGAAGCATTAACAGTACACAAATGATTTGAAAGGAATACAGTCTGCATTCCCAGAGTAAGTAATCATTTTCACTCTATGTGAATATAGGAAGCTTTTGGCCTAACCCTGAATTAAAAGTAGTTCTAAGCAAATTATATTTTGCAGATTAAAGTGATGACACCTGCCAACCTTGGAAAAAAAAAAAAAAAAACCATCAAGGTTGCCAAGGGCTTATGCAGAAAATCACTCAATGCTTTATGTTGTTGTTTCTGTAAATGAAATTCTACACTTATGCATGGACACTGTTTCCATTTCCAATCACAAAAGCCACGGGTGGGTAACCGATAAAGCCTGGGTTCCACAATGAGGAGATGAGAGCGTCAGGAGTTCTCCACCCACCAGCTGTGTCACCTCAGGGAAGACATTTGACTCCTTTAAATCTGTTTTCTATTGGTACGGATGCCTTAATTCTTGCTGCCTGACTTCAGAGGGTTATTGTGAGAATTAAATGATAAACACAAAGTATAATTTGCAGATAAGAAACATCACAGAAGTATTTTTACCACGTGGAGTTGAGAAAATATGATCCCAATTTCATTTTGTTTCATTTATCTTTTTTGATTTCCCATTTTCTCATCGATAAAGTGAAAGATGTACACAAATAATCCATGATCTCCTCCAGCTCTGAAATTCTATGACACTAAGAGGTTTGTGTTAGTAAAGAAACCCAGAGCCTCTTCCTTTTGTGAGTCCCCAAGATTTTTAAATAATGCCAAAATAACCAAATGAATTTTATGTATTTGAAATGTTGTACTTAAATTTCTGCTGTTGGCATAATATAATATGTATGCAGTAAGAGCACACACACACATTCTATATGAAGCATACACATTGGTATGTCTGTACATTACATTTTAACAAAACATTAAAATTGAAATATTTTTAAGAAATATGGGCTTAATGGTATATTACAGATAACTTAGTCTGGAAAGGAACGTGTTTGGTAAAATAAAAAATATTATCTAAATCTTGTCCCTGTATATTCAGATTGTACAAATAAGGTCACTTAAAGATAAAGTTATAGCTTAATTTGAGACTTTTCATATCTGAGTCAAATGACTCCCTGTGCCCCAATTGCCCAACTTTCCATATCTTTTCCTCCAGCAAAAGGTACCCTTCAAAATGAGAGTATAAAATATCTTTAGAGACTATTACAGGAAAATCCTAAAATCATCATATGACAACATCGCAAGGAGTGTGGAGATGTCAAAAGTTGATTCAGAGGAAACTATGGGCATTTAGAGGTGTTTTCAAAACAACTATGCAGCTTTTAAGGTCACATTCTGAGAGAGAGGGAGAGAATATTTGAGGCTTACAAAAACACAGACGTGCATAAGCCAAACAATACAACAAAGCATACAAAATTGCGTATACACACACACAGGCAGTCTGTGCTTTGCATAGCTTCAATATATGCTTGAACTTAAGTTACTGTGGTTTACGTAACAGTTTGAATTTCAGTTAGCGTAGTTATGTTAACTGTATAGTTAACTGTAGTTGCATGAAGTCTAAACTTTGCTGCTAGCTCTTTAGTATGCAAACCACTGCATAAATAACATGTGCATCATGACCCGTGACCACACGAATTACTTCAAAGTCTACTGGTGGCTCCTCACCGTACATCTGTCATTTAGTTCCTGCACAGACAGTAAAGCTTGTAGTTGTGTTGCCTCCTTTACTCGCAGTGATAAACTGAACATCTTTACAAAATTGCGTAATTGAAAAGAGGAATTGGCTAAAGATTCAAATAGAAATGGAAAGTGGAAGAAATACACGGTGGAAATTTTGACACAGCTGTTGTTCAAGAGACCCTAGACTTGCAGCCAGAAAAAAATGCCATAAAGGCAAACTTACATATAAGTAAGGAAGGTGATTATGATTAAAAGGAAGAAAATTAGGCCAGGCGCGGTGGCTCACGCTTGTAATCCCAGCACTTTGGGAGGCCGAGGTGGGCGGATCACGAGGTCAGGAGATCGAGACCACGGTGAAACCCTGTCTCTACTAAAAATGCAAAAAATTAGCCAGGCGTGGTGGCGGGCGCCTGTAGTCCCAGCTACTCGGAGAGGCTGAGGCAGGAGAATGGCATGAACCTGGGAGGCGCAGCTTGCACTGAGCCGAGATTGCGCCACTGCACTCCAGCCTGGGCAACAGAGCCAGACTCCGTCTAAAAAAAAAAAAAAAAAAAAGGAAGAAAACTGGGAGAAAAGCTTCTTGTTAAAGGAATTCAGATATTACACAACATTGAAGGCACAAAAGATAAAATGTTGAAAGCTGATGCAAACTCAGAAAGGAGTATGACAATTTGTGTAGGCAAAGGTGTTTGCTTCATATTGTAAGTTATGCAATGAGAAAAGGGAAAACACTACTCAAAACTACTCCTGGTAGGTTTTTTACAATGAAATAAAACACATTAGTTCTTAGTGTTACCAATGCTTCAAATTATAGTATAGATAATTACTAAACTATTTTTCATTTTTCTATTAATTTATAAGTGACATTGAGGGAGTGTTTAATATTTTCAAACAAAATGTGTACAGGTCATGGAATAATCATAAGTTATCCATTGATTATTATGATTATCCTTCAGCTTCAGTTTGCAGATTTAGATGATTTACTGTACCATACAAAGCAAAAACTAGGGAAAGATGCTTTTTCAGGGTAACAGCCTTGATATGGCAAAATCCTGTCTCTAGAAAAAATACAAAAGTTAGTCAGGCATACTGTCACATGCCTTTAGTCCCAGCTACTCAGGAGGCTGAGATGAGAGGATCACTTGAGCCTGGGGAGGTCGAGGCTGCAGTGAGCCAAGATTGTGCCAGCGCACTCTGGCCTTCTGGCCTGGGCAATAGAGTGAGACCCTTCCTCAAAAAAAAAAATAAGACACAGCATCCTTGAAGGGAGGTATTAGATCAAGAATTTGTTCAGATTTCCAATTTTCATGATTCAGTCTTGATAGGTTTAATATTTCTAGGAATTTATCCCTTTTTTAGGTTGTCTAATTTGTTAGTGTGTAACTGTTCACAAAAGTCTCTTATGATCTTTGGTATTTCTGTGTTATCAGTCCTAATGTCTCTTCTTTCATTTCTCATTTTGAGTCTTGTCTTTTTCTAGGTCTAGCTATAAGTTTTTATCAATGTTGTTTCGCTTTTAAAAAGAAACGACTCTTATCTTTTGTTTTTCTAGTCCCTTATTTATGACTACTCTGATCTCTTTCTTTTCTTCTGCTAACTTTGGGCTAAGTTTGTTCTTTGTCTAGTTCCTTGAGGTGTAATGTTGGATTATTAGAGATCTTTCTTTTTGATGTAAGCATTTACTGCTATAAACTTCCCTCTTACAACTGCTTTTACTGCATCCTATTAGTTTTGGTATGTTATGTTTCCATTTTTATTTGCAAGTCTGAACAGACCATAATAAGTAAGAAGATCGAATCCGTAATCCAAATTATTCCACCACAGAAAAGCTCAGGACCAGATGGCTTCACAGCTGATCTCTACTAATCATTTAAAGAAAAACTAATACAAATTCTTCTCAAATTCTTCCAAAAATGTAAAAAAGAGGAAATACTTCTAAATTCCTTTTACAAAGCCAGCATTACCCTCATGCCAAAACCAGATAAAGACATTACATGAAAAATAAACTACGGACTAATATCACTGATGAACACAGATATAAAAATTTTCAATAAAATACCGATAAACAGTATTTAGTACATTAAAAGGATCATTCACCATGATCAAGTGATTTGTCCGTAGGATGCAAGGTTGATTCAACATATGCAAATCAATAAATGTAATTGATATAGTTTGGCTCTGTGTCCCCACCCAAATCTCATCTTGTAGCTCTCATAATTACCATGTGTTGTGGGAGGGACCAGGTGGGAGATAATTGAATCATGAGGGTGGGTCTTTCCTGTGCTGTTTCTTGTGATAGTAAATATGTCTCATGAGATCTGATGGTTTTAAAAATGGGAGTTTCCTGGCACAAGTTCTCATTCTCTCTTTGCCTGCTGCCATCCATGTAACATGTGACTTGCTCCTTCTTGCCTTCTGCCATAATTGTGAGACCTCCTCAGCCATGTGGAACTATAAGTCCATTAAACCTCTTTCTTTTATAAATCGCCCAGTTTCGGGTATGTCTTTATCAGCAGCCTGAAAGTGGACTAATACAGTAATTCACTATATTACCAGATTGAAGGACCATACCATCTCAATAGATGCAGAAAATGCATTTGACAAAATTCAACATATTTTCACCATAACAACTCTCAATAAATTAAGTATACAAGGAATATTCCTCAACACAATAAAAGCCATATGTGACAAGCCCACAGTGACATCATACTCAGTGAAAAGTTGACAGCTTTATCTCTAAGATCAGGAAGATAAGGATTCCATTTTTGCCACTGCTATTCAGCATATTACTGGAAGTCCTAGCCTGAGCAATTAGGCAAGAAAGATAAATAAAGAACATCCAAAAATAGAAAGGAAGAAATCAAATTAGCCTTGTTCACAGATGACATGACATGATCTTATACTTAGAAAAGTCTAGACTCCACAAGAAAAGTTTTAGAACTGAGAAATTCAGTAAAGTTGCAGGATGCAAAAATCAACTTATAAAAGTCAGTAGCATTTCTATACATGAAGAAACTGTCCGAAAAAGAAAATAATTCCATTTACAAAACATCAAAAGATAGAAGTAAACTTAACCAAGGAAGTGAAAGATCTATATACAACATAGATGAAAGGAACTGACAATAATGCAAATAAATGGAAAGATGTCCCTTGTTCATGGATTGGAAGAATGTTAAGATTCATACTTCAAGCAATCAACAAATTTAATACAATTTCTATCAACATTCTAATGTCATTCTTCACAGAAATAGGAAAGAAATCCTAAAATTTATATGAAACCACAAAAGATCCCAAGTAGCCAAAAAGCAATCTTGATTAAAAATAACAAAGCTGGAGACATCATACTACCTGAGTTCAAAATATATTATAAAGCTATATTAACCAAAACAGCATGGTACTGACAAAATAAGAATTGATATATTGAACAAATGAATATGATAGAGAGCCCCAAAATAAGCCCATGTATCTATAGTCAATTGGTTTTCAATGGTGCCAAGAACACACAATTGGGAAGAGACAGTCTTTTAAATAGATGAGGCTGGAAAAATGGATATCCATATAAAGAATAAAAATTAACCTTTATTTCACCCCTTATACAAAAATCAACTCAAAATGGATTGAATACTTAAAGACTTGAAACTATAAAATTACTAGAAGAAAATGTAGACAAATAGCTCGCTGACATCTGACACTGGCCTGGACAGTGATTTCTTAGATATGACCCCACAAGCATAGGCAAGAAAAGCAAAACACAGACAAATTTAATTGAATCTAACTAAAAAGCTTCTGCACAGCAAAAGAAACAAGAGAATGAAGAGACCACCCACACACTGGGAGAAAATAGTTACAAATCGTACATTGGATAAGGGGCTAATACCCAGATTACATAACGCAAGGAACTCAAAGTACTCAACAACAAGAAAACAAATAATCCTATTAAAAATGGGCAAAGGACCTGAATACACATTTTCCAAAGGAATACATACAAATGGCCAACAGATATATGAAAATTTGTTCACTATCTATAATCATTAGAGAAATGCAAATTAAAAATCACAATGAGAAATCACCTCACACCTATTAGATCACTTATTATCAAAGAGATGATAGATAAGTGTTAGTGAGGCTATGGACAAAGGGGAATACTTACACACCGCTTTCAGTATTGTAAATTAGTACAGCCACTTTGAAAACCAGTATGGAGATTCTTCAAATATCTTAAAATAGAATTACTCAACTATCCAGCAATCTCACTCCTGGGCATATATACCTAAAGGAATTAAGACCAGTATGCTGAAGAAATATCTGTACTCTCATGTTTATTGCAGCATTAATCCTAATAATCAGCATTTGAAAGAAATCTAAGTGTCCATCAACAAATACATTTTTAAAATATGACATATATACACAATGGAATAGTATTCAGCCTTAAAAAAGGAAATTCTGTCATTTGCAACATGTATAAACCTAGAAGACATTATGTTCAGTAAAATAAGCCAGGCATAGGGATATAAATACAATATAATCTCACCTATATGTGGAATCTAAAAAGTTGAACTGATAGAGTAGAGAGTAGAATGGTGATTACCAGAGGTGGGTGAGGGTAGTGGGGCATTGATGGAGAAATGGGGAAACATTGGCCAATGAGTACAAAGTTTCAATTAAATGTGAGGAATAAATTCTGGTGTTCTACTGCACAGCAGGATGACTATAATTAATAATTACATTTTTCAAAATTACTGAAAGAGGATCTTAAGTGTTCTCAGCACCAAGAAATGATAAATATTTGAGGCGATTGATATGCTAATTAGCCTTATTTGATCATTTTACAATGCAACATGTGTTGAAACATCACATATTCCATAAATGTATACAATTTGTCAGTTAAAAATAAAACTTAATTTTTAAAAATTATTGGCATTTAGAAATTTACTCACGCCAATTTTATTCCAATATACTCATTTGTGTATCGTTTGGTATCTTCATGCAGACAAACCCATAATTAACATGTATCTATGATGTTCACATTTCTATTCTTACCTTCAAGGTGACATCTTCTACAGCAAAAAGATGGACTTGGCAAAGTCATTTTTAGCTCTCCCTATGGCTGACTTAATGCTACACTAGCCATTACAAGGCACATTAGTTTCTTGCCGGGACATTTTTATCATGGAAGTAAGCTTGAGGCCTACCACACTTCATGAATTTTATGTAAAATTCTTTTGTTTTGCCTTTTAAAAATTTCTCCCTTTCTGCTTATTTTCCCATTGTTCCATTTTTTGTACTTGAGAGTGTCATTTTGACACTTTCTATTTCCAGTCAAAAAGTTTTAACACTTCTATTTCATGTGATTATGTGTTAATTCTATAAAATCTGTGCAAGCCCTCACAATCTTGGCATACCATCTACATCAAAGCATTGTGCTAATATGTAGAAGGATGTCTATAATCTGTTAAATGAAATTTGTCCTGTTAATCCCATTGAAAGGTTTCCTGATGAAGTGTCTCTTATGGGTTTTGAATTTCTCATGCTTATTAATTTTTATTTATGTTTATCTTGTTTATAGAACTATGGCACTTTATTTTACAGTAAATTATAAATTGTCATTAACATCTATGTTATCTGTATCTGAGTTTCATAAGACTTCATTGTCATCTGTTGCTTAAAATCACACCCTGTAAAGCAATGTATCATATAGAGAAGTTTTATCTTACAAAGCTTTTCTTGTATATTGCTTATGTGTTAGAGTTAAAACATAAATGAAAATAAGATATTTCTCAGAGTATATTTTATGAACAATCTATAAGGAGACCAAAATTGTGATGTGTAACTCAGTTCAACAAAGGTGGCTATCTAAATTGTTTCGAGTACATTTCAGGCTAGGTTTTCAACCCTAGACAGGAACATCAAATCCATCTATAACTCTTTTGGAAACCTATTATCAAATGAGAAAAAATTTCCTAGCTGACTTCCTTATCTTATGATGGGGTTTTGACACTTGAATCAACTAATAATTGTAGCCGTTTCACAGAAAAGGTCAGTTTTGACAAATGGCCTCTTGCACATGGTGAAAACACTCTTTCACTGTAAGGCTAAGGTTATACTCAATAAATGCAGTTATATAATCAGAAATATCTTCGGATGGACTATAATATACCCACAGGGCATTTAGAGAAAAGCAAAGCTTTATTTTTGTCTTAAATTATCTTCCTATTGACAAAAACAAATACGAATTAATACAAAATGCCATAGATAACAGAGTTACATGAATAAGCCACTGCAGCTATGTAACAGTAAGTCTCTGATGCCATGCAACAAAGGGTAGGTGAAGGATAAAAGACAATAGAATGAGGACAGTGTATATAAATGCTATTATATGGCAGCTAAGTGGTAGCTAGTCACAAATAAATGAATGGTTCAAAGTAGTAACTTTTCAGAAAAGGTAGGTTAAATGAGTGTCATTCAAATTCATATTTCTGCATGTCTAATTTGTGGTTGAGAAGTAAGCCTTGTACAAAGTAGTTCTAGAATATCTGAATAATTATAATTCATTGGGTTTTTAAGTATAAAGTCATCAGAATTCATTGAAGAACTTAGGAGTTATTATGTAACCAACATGTCACTTTTAAAAAGAATTCTTGTCACATCACATAGAATAAGAGCTAACTCCCCATTTAGTTTTCTGAGAAACAAACATGTATTTGATGACCAAGAATTCATCAAAATGAGTGTTTACTTGAATGCCTATTGTGTGCTTAGCACTGCTGCGTTATAGGAGGAATAGGAAAGAAAAAAATGGTTGTCATCATGAGAGAACTAACGAATAACACACATGCAAATTTAACAAATGTTAACATGCACTCTTATACTAAGAGTCAAACAAGTATTCCAGGACAATTTAATAATTCAAAAGATATGAAGAGGCGGCAGAGAAGTAGTCCGCCTAATGGAGGATATCGGTTTTCACCTTTGCCAACGCAATTTACAAAAACTTGGATAAGTAGGAAGAATAATAAACACCATGACAAACAGAAAAAGAAAAGTAAAATTGTGGGCAATGAAGATGATATATTTTTGGACAATGAGATGAGAGAAAAAAGGAGAAAGAAAGGAAAACATGGGGCATGGGAGAACACAGGAATGCAATAAGAGGAAGTATTGTGAAGACAGATTGATAAGTAAATGTCACATTAAACTAGGCCTGAAATCCAGACAAGTACATAAAGAATAAATATTTATTGTTTATTTTTGTTTTTGTTGCTCTTAAGAGGGAAGAGAGATGGTGAGAATGCTGTTTTGTGCCTATTAATCTGGCAACAAAGTGCTGGAGCAATTGCCTTCTTTATGATCAACTCTTCCTCTTAGATGAGCCTTGGAATACAGTAGATAAGTGTCCCAGTGGAAGTAAACATTAGACAATTCAAAATATTAGAACAGACATCCAATGAGAATTTAAGGCTCTCAATAAACAATAGGGCATTATCATCTTAGAAACAAGAGCTGAAGTTATTAAAATGGATTACCAAAAAGAGGATCAAAGATAAAACACAGAAATACTTGTAGTTAGAACCAGCAAATAAGAAATACAAGCACTATGAAAAAGGAAACAGAAATAGTTTAATATGCTGCTATCAAAATGAAGCAGAAACGTTTAAGAGGCTAACCTAGTTCATTGTATCCGATGTCATTTGAATAAAGCCAAAAAGATTGAGGCTAAATTGGTAATGAGAAAGCAGAAATTTGGGAGGTTTGTAGTTTCAGCAAAGTTTTGAAAAATAAGATGAAATTATAAAGGATAAAAGAAACAATGGGTAATAAAAAAATGAGAGAGAAGATGAATGATAGTAACACACCAGAAACCCAAGATGAGTTAAGGATTTCTTCATGAGGAACAGGGCGTTGCAAAATAGTATGTCAGTGAAAAGCTGTGGAATTAGACTGGCTCCATTCAGGTTCCCAGGTTTGACTCTCCCACTTGCTGTTCATGTAATTTGTGTAATTTTTATATATCATTTCCTCTTAGCTTTATTTCATCTTCTGAAAAAATGAGATAATTATGCCAATTTCATAAGGTTATGAGAATTTTAAAAATAACTCAGGGAAATAATATATTTATTGGCAATTTATTGTAATTCAGTATTATTATTTGGTTAGGTTGTTTGTACTGGCAAAGGAATCAAGCTGAATGAAAATATGCTAGGCGAGGAGTGGTCACGTTACAGGAACAAGGGCGTGAATGTTAGCCTTATATTGCATTGGACCTTCTCAATATTTTCAAACAGATCAAATTAAAATCGGTAGTTTTCATTGCTTCCTAATTCTCTGCGTATAAAATCCTCTCCACTAATACATAAAGCTTGGAGATTTATGTTTTAGGATAAATAAAAGTTATCTACAGAAGAATCTTATCAAAGTGAGTAAATCTGGACTTGTCGATAGGGTGCAAATTGACATTATGCCACTCCGTTGGTTTGACTCTAGTAGCTCACCAAGAACCTTACAAAACATTTCCTAAATTGCTGTGTCATTTTGCCATGCTTAGTCTGCATAGCAACCAGATTTATAATCAATTTTTTGTAGCATAAATGTGAAAGAAGAGATAAAATGGTAAAGACAACTGAGAAGATGACTTTTCTCTCTAAATCCATAGCAGTTTAGCAGTCTCCAGTGGATTTAGGAATATCATACAATTTGGCACAAAACATCTGAGAATTATCTATGATAGCACTTGTCTTTATTTCTAATTTTATACTTAATGGTTTAATATGTCCAACTGAAATTTGAGTGTTTCATAGTTAGGCATATGGCTTTCCTAAACAATTTGGCAATTGCTGGTTACCATGTTACCCGCGAAGAGGACTCCATTCCCATCTACACAAGCTTTCAGTAACATGACACTATGCAAAACAAGGACTACCTACCTATAAGATTTTACATTGTGTAGGTAGGTGACTTCAGTAAAAAGCTGTCTCAACATTTAAAGTATTCATGTTATATAGGCTTATCCTTTAAAAAATTATTGGGAAAATGTTTTGTATTACAACACAAAAAAATGAGGAGCTTATAAATGCATTGCCTATTTTTTTAGATGTGTAGGCAGGGCAGATCTATGTTCTTGCACTGGACGGAAATACCCGGTGATTACCAATGTACAACAGATGGAAATGCTGAATGCTAAGTAACATACCCTCTTGATTACTGTACTTTAAAGTATGTGAGATTTATTATAAGCCTAATTCTAATTCAATGAATGCCATCAACAGATTGCATGATGGGTCATTTTCACTGTGGGGTGTAAAAGAATTACTAAGAAAGTTGACAGGCAAAGCATATTAGAAAACAATCACCTGGTAAATTTGATTAATGGCACTTGCGAATCTACATTTATTCAAAATAATGTTTTCTGTACATATGATGACATGGGAAATCTTAGGCCACCCCCCGGGAAAACATAATGAATATAAGCAGCTTTTAAAACCCAATTTTGATGCTTTGCAATAAAAAAAAAAAAACACCAGTCTAAGTATCTGAATTAAAACAAATCTGTCACTGAAAAAGGCATTTTTTATCCAATGGCAAGCCAGTGCACTTAGCCAGCTCATGGATCCAATACTCAACTGATCTTAGGAGTGAAGGCCGAGTTCATGACTGCCCTGCCATGGAGGCCCCACGGTTCCTGGGCAGCCCCTACGTAGTGCCACTGCCCACTGAAATAAGCGTATCCTCTCCTGCCTATGGGTCAAGATGGAAGGGGAGGCTCGAAACCCTTCATCCATCGACACTGACCCCATATTCTGAGCTATCAAATTTTCATTGCCAAGTCTTCGCTATACCAGCAACAATCAAGGGTGCTTAGATACTGGTTTCCCAGAAGATACCAAGATCTCTGGTTACAATTCAGCAATTTGTGTCCACAATTAGGCCTCAGGTTATTTGATCAGAGAATGTAGGAGAGAGAAGGCAGCCTTCTGTCTTCAACTACAATGATTTCATTACTTCAGGCTCTGGATCAGTGCTGTCAAGTAGACACACAACGCAAGCCACAAGTAGAATTTTAAGTTTCTGGTAACCATATTAAAAAGTAAAAAGAAACAAGTGAAATTAACAAGAATGTTTTAGCCATATGTATTTTATCTTTTATATGAATATGTATAATTCTTTTTTCATACTAAGTCTTCAAAAGTCAGTATGTATTTTACATTTGGAGCACATCTCAATTCAATCTAGCCATAATTTAAGAGCTCCATAGCAAGATATGGCCAACGGCTACCATTTGTACAGCACAAATACTGATGATATCTAATATCTAAGCTCCATTATTTAGTTTGTGTTATGTTTAATCAAAACCAGAGTAATTAGTAGTTAAAACCTTGGAAAACATATCGATAGGATACATTCCCTAAAAGTATGGAAATCTGAGTGTAACTTTGTGCAGATAATGAAAACCAAAACATGTCTATCAAAATCCAGATGTTTTGCCCAAACCATAATGCCAAAATACATTTAGATGATTGATTACAACTTTTACTTTTCATCAACAATAGCAATAAAATGATGCTCTGTAATTTATCTTGTTAATTTAGCATGGAAATCACAGCGGCTATTTTAGGCCCAGTCAAATTTTAGATACTGAATGGTGTGGATTATACATCAATACTGATGTAATTGTACAGAAGGATGCAATTTCCTTTTTTCCTTTATGATCAAAAGCTCTAAGTTTCTCTTTTAATTCTCAAAAATCTCTTTGTACTTTGTAATTTTGTGATTTACTTCTTGTCTCATTTTTCCTTGTCTACCAATCTTAAGATGAAATCTCAAAAATTGATTTCAGAAGACTTAGCTTTTTCTTTCTCTCATTCTATATAAGAGAAAATATGTAATATTCTTAATTTAGATAGAATTTATATATTTTATATATTTATAACACCAATTTTGATTATTATGTGTATTGTGTATACTTTATCTAATTTGAAACAAGACTCAATAGCAAGGCAAAAAAATACTTTAAAAGTTCATTTTATCGACCTGTAGCTAATATTAGTTGTTTCTTATCTAAAGTTGGGCTTTATTCTTTTGCATTCTAACTTGGTGTTATCTTCAAATGTTTTATGTCATAAATACCAAACACTTAAACCCAGAATCAGGATTTTAAACATATGTTCTCAACCCATTTTCTATTCTACATTTGTAGTTCAACATAAAATTATTTCTACTTACTCTGTCTCCCCAGTGCAGTTCATGATCTTCAGTTTCTGATATTTAATACCAGGCTTTCCTCATCACTAAAAAGCCTGCCTGCCTTCTTCATTTAACATTGGTCAATTTGTATCTATCCTTCAAAGTCCCACATCAAATATTTCTTTGGAAATTTTTTTTTTCAGAGCACTGCAGCATAGAACTCTCTCCTACCTCTGACCTTTCTTAGTATTTACTAGAAGTATTTAGTAATTATTTTAATCGGGATTTTTAAAAAGCTGAATTAACAACAAAAAAATCTATAGAAACAAGAACAAAACAAGCAATGTTGCCTAACTTTCAACAATTGCAGCTGTTACTAGCAGGATGAAAGACCACTCAGAGGATTGAGGGAAAGGGTAAATAACTGAGGCAGGAGAATAGGGTCTGAAGGCAGGGAACCTAAGCTCAATATTCACTGACTTCCTAGAATTGAATCAAAAGGAAAACCCCACCTCTCCATGTCCAAGCAACAAAAGGATCAGAGGCAACCCCCACTTTCGGCCTGAAGATTAAAAAATGGAGAGTATCTCTGATGGGTCACCTCCTGCAACCAGACTGGTCGTGGGCCACTCCTTCATTTACGTAGGGTGTTACCAACTAACAGATGGGAAGAAGGTATTTAAACCTCAGAAAATTCTGTAAGCAGTGCTCTTGAGCCACTTGCTGGAGCCTACCACCATTCCATGGAGTGTACTTTCCTTTCAATAAACCTATGCTTTCATTGCTTCCTTCTTTTGTTGTTTTGTTTGGACACTTTGTCCAATTCTTTGTTCAAAATTCCAAGAGCCTGGATGACCCGCAGTCAAGACCTTCCACTGGTAACATAACCATCCTCAGACTAGACAGGAACATACAGCTATCAGAAGGGACCACTACACAAGCTTATAGGTACCTTGATAGAGCTCATCACTTGTGAATGTTTTAACCTTGTACCAATTTAGCCTCAATGTCCCAGGTGAGAGATACTATTGGCCAGGATCACCTGTCTGTCATTTGGCTGTCAACAGTACAAAAATGATATCTAACAAAAATATACTACCTAGACTCTAACAGAAAAACACAAGAACCTTGCTATTCCACCTTACCAAGGTAGGAAAGAGTGCTTCTCCTCGAGGAAACCAGGATGATATTAGAAACGGTGAAAAACAGATGATGAGTGGGAACACAAATAATGATCACAACTCAGTATTTAACTATTTAATATATTGCACTGTTAGTTATCCTTAATGGTTGCTTAACTTTCTATACATAGGCTATTTTTCTCATTAAAGCGGAAATTTCTTAGGAATTTTATTCTTAGTATCTTCTACAATGCCTTATATATAATAGGTTCCTAATGTATTCTTTCCATTCTTTTCCTTACTATGAATGTTAGCAAATATTTTTACTCCAACGGAAAATGTTTTTAATTAACCTAAATGTGGTAAACATGCACATGTTGACATGTATAAATGTATATGTTCATATTCACTCTTTTGCATGTGTCAGTTTAGTTCAGTTCAACAGATATACATTGTAAAAATAGAGTAACCTATTCTCTGAAAGCAATGTACTAAGCCGGGGACAAAAGGATGAAAAAGATGTCCCTGCCCTCAGGTCCTGTGCTTTTATATATTCTGTTTTTAGAAAATAATTACTATAATAAATCATGGTCTAACAACTTGTATTTTTAAATGCTCTCAGTTTTGTTTCTAGAAATTCAGAATGCCTAAGGACTTGAAGGACATTTTTATTATAACAAAGGGGAAAAATTCTTACAAAAGCAGACAGCTAACGCTTACTTTAGTCTTCATAGCACAAAGAAAGCTGGCATTATTTTTCTTTCTAGTATTAGTTTTATGTTGTAGTTAACTATAAATATTATTTCTAATTATATTTTCAGAAATGAAAAGTTCACAAATAATGTCCAGAATTTAATTTCACTATATGTCACTGTTTTTTGATTTATGATCTTTCTGAAGCCAGTTTTAAAGAATTCTATATAATAACTATTTGCCTTTTTATTTAAATACATATATTTACGTAACTAACGATGATTGAACACCCACTTGTAGAAGCTGTAACAGTAAGTATTTCTGGGGCCAGAAACCTGAGGAATAACATAGTATGCCTTGAAGAGTTTCACTTTTCAACGGAGATGATAAATCATATCCACAAATGACTAATACCAGATAGTATCTAAAAATTTGTATAAGACAGTTAAGGAAACTCTAGACAGAGTTCATAGGACAGATTTCTGTGCACTTCTTAGAGAAGCTTTCCCAGGTGTAGTAACAGATGAGCTGGATTTAAAGGCTCCATTCTAGCTTTCTAGTCTCATCTACTAGTTATCCCCCTACTCCCTTCTTCTCTCGTCTAATTACTCATTAAAATTATGCCTTGCACTGTCTTTAACTCTTTGCTCTTGTTAAGGTAAAACTCTGATATCCTTCTTATCATTTAGGGCTCAATGCATTTAAACTGGATTTATTGAGTTTGTAACATATTCCAAGCACTGTCCCACGGAACATCACTTCCAAAAAAATGACCCAGTCTCTGCCCTCAATGAGTTCAGAAAAAAATACTGTAAAAACAATCACACAGCTCTAGGAGAGGTATACATGAGATTCCTTAACAGTGGAAGTGAGCTGTGGAAGGTTTACCTGAAATTGAAGTGGCTTGGATGGTGATAAGGGAAGGCCTTCACAGAGAAGGTAGAATTGATTAGAACCTTAAACATTGAGTATTCCTGGCAGACAATTGTAGTTTGAATAGCATTATAAAAAATAGCTAAGGAAGTGTATAAATAGGCAGTACTCCACCATTGGTAGAGTAAGACTCAAATCAAATATTAAACTTTAGTTGACCGGGGGTACATTCTAGCAGGAAAATAGGGATCACACGGAGGTAGTCAAAAAGAGAGCCAAGAAAACTCACCTGCTTATGTCACTGGAAATGTCTGTCTCTATTCTTATTTAAAAAGTTGTGTTGCATGAAATTTTAGTTTGGCAATTGCTTTATTTTTGTTTTAATTTTGACCAGACTCCAACATTATGTGTTGTGGACTATGTTTCCATAAGGCTTTTAATATATGGTAATCTAAAACAAAAATCCATGTCATTTGATTTTTTAAAATTTGCAGAGCACTGCTCATACTATTATTCTATTGATACTGACAACCATCATTAAGTCAAATATTTCTAATTTCCAGTTTTAAAAAAATTAATGCTAGAGTTCAGTACTCATAGAAGTAGATCTGGCTAAAAACTAAGAGATCATAAGTCTGTCACTGACAAGAAATTACCTGTGAATCACAAGTTGTTATGCAAGAATTTCTCCAATAATTTGTTAGCTAAAGTATAAAAGACTCAGCATTTTCTCTGGAGTTTCAAGAAAAGAATGCACAATACAGTAGCAATAGCACTGGGTTATTCAGGTCACTGAGAAAGGAGTTAACTAGTTGTTTTAATCAATATTGCCTACATATTCAAAATCCACGCCCCACTGCCAATTATCTACTCTTTTTACTGTAAAATGTTAACTATGGTCAAATAACATGAGTACAACTTCATTTGACCACTCATTTTTATTTTATTTTTTTTAGAAATGAAGCTTCATATACTTATTTCTCAAACATCTTAAGGAAAAATTTCAACTTCAAATAAAGACCTACTACTAGTAGCAACTTATTAAAAGCAGGTGTTTTCTAAATCTTAACAAATGGCAATAACAATTCAATGTTTAAGCATTGCTAATGCATTCTAATAGTAAAATATTTTAGATCATTAAATTAGAATTTAATAAAGTTTATTTTAATCACGAGCAATTGAAGCAAAATAGCAAAACAACTTCATAGTGATATTAAATATTAATGGGCTTCAAAGTGCTGATGAATCTAATCTTTCTCCTTCACTTCTGGATTCACCATACTTGCAGCAATTGTTATTTCAGGAACAATTATTCCTCCTGGCATCTTTTATCACATTCCAAACTTACTTACCCTCCCCAGTGCTGGAACTGCTACTGTCAGAGCTCCTAAACCTTGCCATTGTAGCAAAAAGTTAGGGCTAAATGCATGTAGCCAGGGGGAAAAATGTGGTGGTGCCATGAAGAAAACAGGCACAATCATAAAACTATGTCTACTGCTGTGCATCAAATTACCCCAAAACTTAGAGCTTGAGAGAATAATTATCTGTCAGCTTCAGCTGGTCATAAATACAGAAAACATACAGTGGGATGGTTTGTCTCTGTTCCACTATGTCTGGGACATAGCTGAGAGACTTAAAATCCAGGCCTAGAAACATTTGAAACCTCATTCACTCATATGCCTGACTATGGATGCTGATGGTCAGTTAGGGGACTAGCTGGGACTGTCAGCCAAGAACACAACGGCCTTTCCGTTTTATTAGCAAGTCTTCCAAGGAAAAGAGAAACCACAT
Source organism: Symphalangus syndactylus (assembly GCF_028878055.3). Taxonomy (NCBI): domain Eukaryota; kingdom Metazoa; phylum Chordata; class Mammalia; order Primates; family Hylobatidae; genus Symphalangus; species Symphalangus syndactylus. The sequence continues at coordinate 150,988,675 of NC_072426.2, read as the reverse complement.
TGCCACTTATGGTCAGACCTCAGAAGTCATGCAACACCCCTCTACCACTTTTTATTGGTCAAAGAGGTCACAAAAGTACACCCAGTTTGGGGGAGAGGGAACATAGATCGTACTTCTCAATAGAGGTATACTACCATTACATTTTAAGTATATACGATGATTTTCATATGTATACATGGGCGTAGTCATCTTTGGAAAATACAATCTTTCATAAGCAGTACTAGAAGCAGAAAATCATGCTGGTGGAATTCTGAATTTGAAACTTGAAATTTTTTCCAGTCACCTGGGAAATTAAAATTAGTAGTAACATTAATTTCAATACTATTATCCTCTGTGCCCAGTATGTCATATGAAGCATAGTAATGCTAATATGTTACTTATAAGCTTTTTTGAGATGGCTTGAGATCAGCTACCATGTGTAACATTGTTTCTCTCTCTCTCTCTTTCTCTCTCTCTCTATATATATACACACACACACACATACATATATATACACACATACATATATGACTTTCTATACTACTAGCAAATTCAGAAACACAATCTGAACTTGTAGTTCAGTACAATCCTGTAGGAGCATTGTCCTATTTGCCCTCCTCCTTTAGTTTCCCACCTCTCTCCTGCCCCCGCAAGAACTACGCTTAGTCATGGATGAAGGTTTAATGTGATTTTACTTGAGACTTGCATCAGTGAATCTCATATCTTCAAATTATGCATTCCAACAGAACATTAGGACAACATTATTCAGCATATAATCACCGAAAAGCATGAGGAACTACTGTTAAAAAGTGCTGAGTTTTAAAGACTAGTTATTGTTGGAATATGATGTGGTCACCATGAGACCTATAACCTACCTATCTTGTCCTGGCTAAAGTAGCATGTTCTAGATTAGTGAGAACTGAAAATGAAACTTTATCTAATGTTCATCATATTTGTCCTCAGTCTGTCATACTAGGGCATCACAGGCAAATATGCATCAGTATACACTTTGGTAAATCCTTTTATAGTTCTGTTCTGACCATTATTTTAAAAGTATCATATCTTCTTGTATTAAAGATAATTATATGGGTCAGTACAATAATTTGTTAGAATCAGTTCTGTGTGAAAGTGTTCTATGACCTATTGTTTATAACGGCTTAATAGGTCTCCAGATATTATAATATTACTCAATATTTTGTCTTTAAAGATCACTATGTATAGATGTATAAATAAATGGCTCAAAGTAGTTATAACTCTCAGTTTCAATAAAAAGAAACGCTGTCAGGGACTTATCTTCACAATGCAAACAACTATTAAATTTGCCTTCTATGTTAAATTATAAATCCATTCCCACCAGTTAACAATTGAGTGGAATACATCAAGATTATTTCCATTTGATTCAAGTTTATGTATGTGTATATTAGTAATTTTGTTAATAGTTCAATTCTTATTAGATATAAAATATACAATATTTATTAATAACTTAGGAATAATATCAAACAGAATATAAAGGTAAAAATATAAAATTTTGGGCCGGGCGCGGTGGCTCATGCTTGTAATCCCAACACTTTGGGAGGCCGAGGCGGGCGGATCACGAGGTCAGGAGATCCAGACCACGGTGAAACCCCGTCTCTACTAAAAATACAAAAAAAATTAGCCGGGCGTGGTGGCGGACGCCTGTAGTGCCAGCTACTCGGAGAGGCTGAGGCAGGAGAATGGCGTGAACCCGGGAGGCGGAGCTTGCAGTGAGCCGAGATTGCGCCACTGCACTCCAGCCTGGGCGACAGAGCGAGACTCCGTCTCAAAAAAAAAAAAAAAAAAAAAAAAAAAATTTCGGCCAGGAGCAGTGGCTCACACCTGTAATCCCAGCACTTCTGGAGGCCTAGATGGGCGGATCACAAGGTCAGGAGATCGAGACCATCCTGACTAACATGCTGAAACCCCCATCTCTATTAAAAATATGAAAAATTAGCCACGCACATGCCTGTAGTCCCAGCTACTCAGGAGGCTGAGGGAGGAGAATTGCTTGAACCCGGGAGGCGGAGGTTGCAGTGAGCCGAGATTGTGCCACTGCTCTCCAGCCTGGGTGACAAAGCGAGACTCTGTCTCAAAATTTTTATATATATACATAAAATTTATATATATATGTAATTTCCTACTGTATGCATAAAACAGTTTGGTTTTGTTTTACCATAATTCAAACTCCAGCTTTATCAAGCTATCATACCTTTTTTTAATAGATATATAAAGAGGTTCCTCATGTTTGGAGTTAGTGGAAGGAGTGAGAAAATTATCTTCTTTTTTACAGGCCACATTGTAAAATGGCAGAATATGGGATTGGACAACCTTGGGAATGTGACCAGTGAAATCAAAACTTTCCTGGATCTGCAGATAACTTATCTGACTGCTTCTAATGATTCTGCCAATTGAAAAAACTTTACAAGGAATTAGAAACCTAGACACAGTCTTAGAAATTGATAAAAGCAATGTTAGGGGCATGAGACAAAAAGTATTAAACTAAACATCCACGAAGATTCAGAAAGTTCAATTTAACAAATACTTATCAAACTAGCTTCATGCATAGCATACAATGCTACCTACAAAAATAAAATCGGTCCAGGATTTGCCAATTAAGACATTTTAGATAACTCTTATTTAAACTAGGCTTCTATCTTAACAGTAGAAGCCTCAATTTATAGTCTCTTTTTAAATACTACAATTATAGGTTAGCATTTGTGTATTAGTCCATTCTCATGCTGCTAATAAAGACATATCCAAGACTGGGTAATTTATACAGGAAAGAGGTTTAATTGACTCACAGTTCAGCATGGCTGGGGAGGCCTCAGGAAACTTACAATCATGGCAGGAGGGGGAGCAAAGATGTCCTTCATATGGCGGCAGCAAGAAGTGCCAAGCAAAAGGGGGGAAAGCCCCTCATAAAACCACCAGATCTCATGAGAACTCACTATCACAGAAGCACCATGAGGGTAACTGCTCCCATGATTCAGTTACCTCCCACCAGGTCCCTCTCATGACACATGGGGATTATGGGAACTAAAATTCAATATGAGATTTGGGTGGGGACACAGCCAAACCATATCAACTTGATAAAAGCAAACATTGGTGTTTTAGTTTCCATTCTGTGACCAATGGAAAGATTTTCATTTTCAATTTTTAATAAAGTATGCAGGAATATAAATATGCTGTATTCACACTGAAGTTGAAAATGGCCAGTCATAAACTCCATGGCCAATTTCAGGTGTCTTAAAGTCAACCATGTCAACAATCACATTAAGTGTAAGTGACAAACAATATAGTTAAAAGGTAGAAAAACCATCAGATTGGAAAAAAAATACAGTTTTATCTTTTTACTGCTTAAAGGGAATGAAACTAACACTGATACCTAAGTGGGTAGAATGACAATGATACACCATGCTAAACTAATCAAAATAAAGTGGCAGTAACTGCAAGATACTAGACAAAGTAAATTACGGAACAAAGAATATCACCAAGACAAAAAAATTATTTTTGCAATGATAAAGAGATCAGTTCGTTGAGAGGACATTAAGACCTTAAACTCTATGTATGCAGTAATGGAGCTTCAAAGTACATGAAGCAAAAACTCAATAGACCTGCAAGGGGAAATACATATCTACTGTTACAGTTAAAGATTTCAATAGCACTCTTTCAAAACTTGATAGAATATATAATTCCATAAACGTATGGAAGTCTTGAACACTACCAACCAAATCAAAGAAATTGAGTTTTGAAAGCAAGATCTCAAAGATATTAGCTCACCCATGTTTATAACAGCATTACCACAATGGCCAAGAAGTGAAGCAACTCAGATGTCCACTGATGGAGGAATGGATGAATGAAATATGGTATAAACATACAATGGATTATTCAACCTTAAAAGGGAAGGAAATCTTGTTACATGCTACAACATGAACGAACCTTGAGGACATTATGCTAAGTGCAATAAGCCAGCCACAAAAAGACAAATACTGTATGATTCCACTTACATGAGGTATCTAGAGTAGTCAAACTAATAGAAACAGAAAATAAAATGGTGGTTGCCAGGGCCTTGCAGGGGGTGGGGAGGAGAATGGGAAGTTATTCATCAGGTATAGGATTTCATTTTACAAGATGAAAAAGTTCTGGAGATCTGTTTCACAACAATGTGAATATACTTAACACTATTATCTGTACACTTAAAAATGGTTACAATGGTAAAAAGAAAAAAATGACAATTTTAGAATCCAATTAACAGCAGATTACACCAATTCTTTAAGAGTACATAGAACACTTACTGAGATATAGAACATCTAGGGCCATAACACAAGCCAATAGATTTAAAATAACTCAATTAGTGCAAAGTATGTTCTCTAACAATTGAATTACAAGTCATTAATAGAAAAGATCTCCTGAAAATTCCTAAAAGTTAAAACACCACACTTCTAAGTAATATGTGGGTCAAAGCAGCTATCAAATTGGAAGTTAGAAATTTTACTGAATGCCAATGAAAGCACAAAATGTCAGAACTAGAATGTCACTAGATGTAAGTGTATAGGCATAAATTTGAAGAAGCCATATTAGAAAAAAGTACTCAAATTTATGACCACATGTGCTATTTTAAGAAGTCAGAAAAAAACAAGCCCAATAAAGCAAAGGAAAGGAAATATTAATGATCAGAACAGAAATACATGATAGAAAAAGAAAAGTTGGGGGGAAAAACAACAAAAATCAATGTACCTGAAAACTGTCTCTAGGTAGGAAAAAAAATCTGATAAAACTTGAGTCAGATTTGCCAGGAAGAAAAGGTAGGGAGGAATAAGATCCAAATTAACTATACCAAGAATAAAAAATAACAGTATTTCATATTCTGTGTATTAACAGAATTTTAAGGTAATCATATGAAAAATTTATGCCAAAATATTCAACAACTCCAATATAATGTGAATGACAAATTACTTCAAAAACAAAAAAAATTGATAAAAGTCTTATATTAATTTTAAAAAGGGAATTTAAAGCTTTCCCACAAGGAAAATTATATGTCCATATTAAATACTTCATTGAATTCTACCAAACATAAATGGAAGAGGACGGAATGCTTCCCAGCACATTCCGTAAGGCCAGAATTACCCTGATGCCAAAAGCAGACATTTCCAGAAAAACTACAAACAAGTACTCCCAATAAACATAAATGTAAAATTTCAAACAAAATTTTAATATATAAGAATCTGAAAATATACGTGATGTTTGATTTTACATTTGAAGAGAAATCAGCATTATTCACCATATTAACAAACTGAAAAGAAAAACTATATGATAACCTTAAACTCAGAAAAAGCATTTGAAAAAATCCAACATTTAGTCCTGATAAAAAACTTTCAACAAAGTAGGAATAAAAGGGAAATTATTCAATATTATAAAGGACATCTACAATAAACCAACATTTACCATTGTAATTAATGGTGAGAGACGGTGTGCTTTCATCCTAAAGTGAGCAAGGAGATAAGAAATGTCTTCTCTCACTGCTTCTATTTAACATTGAACCGGACATTTTAGCCAGTGCAGAAAGTCATCAAAAAATAAAAAGACATACACATAGAAAAGGAAGAAAACTCTCTTCATTCACAGATGACACTTGTGACTTTGTAGAAAACCTGATGCAATCTATAAAAAGCTATCAAAGTTAATAACTAATTTAGTAAGGTGGAAAGATAAAAACAAATCAAATATTTCCACATACTAGCAGTGGACACAACTGACAATTTAAGAAACATTTAGATTGCAACAAAAATGAGATTCTTACAAATAAATCTGACAAAAGATATACAAGACATGCACTAAAAATAAAACATTGCTGAGAGAAATTAAAGAATACTTAAAGGGAGAGATGTGCCATTTTCATAATTCTGATGACTCAATTTACTTAAGATGTAAATTTCCCCAGAGTGGACCTAAAGATTCAACACAATCTCAATAAAAATAAAAATCTCAACAGAAGTTTTGTAGAAATTGACAAGGTGATTCTATAATTCATATGAAAACCAAAGGAACTAGAATAGCCAAAATAATTTTAAAAGAGAACAAAATTATAGGATATTGATTGCAACACTTAAAAAGTTATAGTAATTGTATTAGTCAATTTTTACACTGTTATAAAGAACTGCCCGAAACTGGGTAATTTATAAAGGAAAGAGGTTTAATTGACTCACAGTTCTGCATGGCTGGGGAGGCCTCAGGAAACTTGCAGTCATGGTGGAAGGCAAACCAGAAGTGCACCTTTTTCACAATGTGGCAGGAAGCAGAATGAAGTCGGGAGGAACTACCAAACACTTACAAAACCATCAGATCTCGTGAGAACTCACTCCACCATCAAGAGGACAGCACTGAGAAAACCACCCCCATGATTCAATTACCGCCACCTGGTCTCTGCCTTGACAGGTGGGGATCATGGGGATTACGGTGATTACAATTCTAGAGGAGAGTTTGGGTGGAATCACAGCCAAATCACATCAGCAATCAAGACTGATTTAATTGGCATCAACATAGACAAGTACATCAATAAAGCAGAATAGGGGGCCCAGAAATTGACCCACAAATATAATGTTTGTCAAAGCAATTCAGTGGTAGGAGGATAGTGTTCAATGAACAGCACTAGAAAAATGGTACGTCCATATGAAGAAAAAAATGAACTTTGTTCTATATCATGTAAAATATACAAAAAGTTGCTCAAGAAACATGGGAAATATTTGTGAAAATTGGTTTACAGAGGTTTGTTAAATATATGAGTCTAAAACATAATCAAATAAGGAATATATGGTTAACCTAGCTACATTCAATTTTTAAATTTTTTCGATCCTCAGAATACACTGCTAAACAAGTAAAAAAGGCAAACCACAGCCTAGCAGAAAATTGAGGCAAATCATTAACAAAGGACTTCTATCTAAAAAAATATAAAGCATGCTCAAACCAATAATTTTTTAATAAACAACTCAATATAAAAGTGGACAAAATATTTCAACAGATATTTCACCCAAGAAAACATACAAATGGCAAATAAATACATAGAAAAGATGCTTAACATATTAATCATTAGGCTAATGCAAATTAAATCCGCAATGCTATATCAATAAACATCTATGAGATTGTCTAATTTTAAAAGACTGACAATAACAAGTGCTGTCAAGAACACAAAACAACTGAAACTGAAAGATTGGTGGCAGCAATGTAAACTATTACAACCATTTTATAAGACAACGTAAGCTTCTTAAACATACACCTATCATATGATGGAGACATTCTACTCCTAGGTATTTACCCAAGAGGAAAAAAAGCATGCATCCGTATAAAAATTGGTATACACATGGCCATAGCAGATTTATACATACTAATCAGACACAGGAAACAATTCAACTGCCCATCATTAAATGGATTAACAAATGTTAGTATATACCTGTAATAGAAGACTGCTAAATAGTAATAATGAACTATTGAAACACAAGAGCATGTATGAATTGCAAAATAATTATGCTGAGTGAAAGAAGCCATACTTCGTGGTTTGATTTATGTAAATGTTGAGAAAACACAACTAATCTATAGAGAAAGAAGCAGATCAGTGGTAGCCCTGGATGTGGGTGGGGGAAGAAAAGACATTAGAAAGGGGCACAGGAAATCTTTGGGGATTACGGATGTACTCACTCTTGATTATGGTGATGGTTTTATGGGTGTATACATGTATCAAATCTTATCACATTATATGCCTTAAGTACATGCAGCTTATTTTATGTCAGTTATATTTTATAACTAATGAAAATACATAAATTCATAGGCCATTGTTTAAGACGTTTGTTAAAATATGTAACATACTGAAGATGAACAGTAGGAAGGGATGCAAATACCAATGACCAATATTCTCTCTAGTTATATTAGATAAAATAAACATTTTATCAGTTTCATTAGGAGCTAAAAAACAGACAAATCTACACATTTGAAGGGGATTACATGTTTGAGTCTGATTAAGTTAGTATTTTGTTTGATTTTCAAATTGAAAGTAAAACAAAACTGGCTTTTGGAAATATCCAAAATTGTTTAAACTTATTAAGTGACCATGAAGGTTCAATGACAATGCATACAGTCAGGAGAAAGGAGATGTTAGTGGGCAAAAAATGATCTGCAATTATAATAATCTAAAATTTTGAGTATTTTCCAAAAGTTATATTTACAAGCCATGAACTCTATAAATATATGGCAAACAAATTCAGTGACTTTGAAAGAACTGAGGAAACTTGTTTGGATCCAAGAGAATCTAGAGTCTAAAAAATTGATTGAATCTTCCATAGGATTTTTTCGAATAAGAAATTTGGAGTTTAAAGAAATTGGATTTATTGTCTACAATTATAACTGATAGTAACTACTGGCAGAAGCAAGCTACAACCCATTCCCTTTATCCAATGCCATTTGCAATGTATTAACAGTTCAGCGGACGTTAAAGAATCTCTTAAAAGCTCAAAGGCAGGGAGAAGAATCCATTGATCCTAAAGCTCTCAAAGAATGACAACTTGCTCAAACTATTCACCAAATAGCAAATAAAATGATATGACATATGAAGTTTAGGTTTTGGACATTTTTGGTTCTGGAAGTACCAGAGGAAGAGTAAACTCACTCATTTGCTCTCCTGGAGTAACTGCATACCTGTTTTCTTTGACAATTTATCTCTTCTCTCCTAATTATCTGTGTAATTTGGCTGGAATTGACGCAAGTCTCTGGCACCAAGCATGGTGCCAGCCTTAGCAATGGGATTCGCATATTCTCCTAGCTTTTTGTTGTTGTTTTGGGTTGACAACTTGGCTCAGAACCAAGGGCCAATCAGAATCAAGTTGTATTAACTCTAGTCACTCTTATAAGAAGGCTTCACACCCCTTTCCCACTGTGCCAGATAAACTATGCAATCAAATCTGAGCTGCTAGTAATATTCCATGACTTTTTTTTTTTTTTTAGAGGGAGTCTGACTCTGTCGCCAGGCTGGAGTGTAGTGGCGCCATCTCAGCTCACTGCAACCTCCAACTCCCTGGTTCAAGCTATTCTCCTGCCTCAGCCTCCCGAGTAGCTGGGATTACAGGCACGCACCACCAAGCCCAGCTGTTTAGTAGAGACGGGGTTTCACCATGTTGGCCAAGATGGTCTCGATCTCCTGACTTCTTGATCCACTCCCAAAGTGCTGGGATTACAGGCGTGAGCCACCGCACCTGGCCGTAATATTCCTTGATTTTATAGAGGGAGTCCGTCTAGGGAGGGAGAAAATAAGGCTACACTACAGAGGAAATACTAAAAATGGAGGAAAAAAGTACCCTTATGAGAATATTGGAGTCTCCTAAATTTATCCAACTTGATCTGGGTTTCTGACATTAACAACCAAAAAAAATGCTGGGAGTTTTCTTATACAAGTCTCCTAAATGTTTTGTGGTATATAAGCCAAGCTTCTAGGTAGCTTATCTACCATATTCCTAGAAACAGAGTTCTATGTTCAGCTTTTTACATTTTCTTTGATAATCACATAGATATTTTAAACCCTTAAATTTCCTTTAAGTTGAATGTGGTTATTTCAGGTGACTATTATTGCCTGGTAAAAGTTATAGTACATAATACAAAGCTAAACAGTGATTATTATAACTATTGGTGATTATGAATGGTATGGGGGTTTGTCCCAGTGAGATTTTGGCACTTGCTGAATGTGCCAAAACACATTATGCCATAACATTATGAATGTTATTTTATTCAATTCAAAAATAAAATATAAGCTCTAGATATAAGTGACTATGGAAAGTAGAATAAAAAATGAAATTCTCTGAACATTCTGGGTATATTTGGCTTCTCTTTCCAATTGCCAAAATAAGTCTTGTCTAATCAGCTAATGATAAATTGATCCTTCATTGTCTGTTGGTGCTGAGAGCATTCTCCTAAGTATAAGCTACTATCTCCTTGAAATATGTTCATCACCACAATTAAAATGTAAAATAGACTCACTTTTTAAATGAGGATTAATAATCACCGCCACTTTCAATATACTACACTGTCCATATCAAGAATATTGCTACTTTTGAGTTATCACTGCCAGATGTTCCAAACGAAGTTTGCTGCAAAGAAAAATTATGAAAAATTCAATCATAGGCCTAATTTCTTAAGAAAAATGACAGATTATAGATTACAATTGAATTAGGCCATTAGCAGCTATAGAGTGATGGTAGAATCAGATAATCTACGTTAGTAATAGACAAAAATCATCAACTGAAATCAGGGATGGCAGGATTGGCAAGTGACACAGTGTGTGTGTGATTCTGGAGTATGCACAGTGTAGGACTTGGTCAAACAAACAAATGAAAACAGAGGAAGAGAGGTAACCATGAAGGAAAGAATCTTCATAAGGCCTGTATCTGTATAATAAGAAGAGGCGTTCTGTCCAGGACACCTTGGAATGAAGAATTATGTCCATTCTACCAGCAGTCAGAACTATCAGAACTTTTAACCTGGCTTAGGTGTTTTAAACATTAAATTTTCACAAGGAAGCCTGAAAACTAAAAACGGGTCTGTATTCACCTAGTCTCAGACAGCAGTAGTCTCTTCCATTTTCTGAAGGGTTTGTTCGAATGAGATTTTGGCACTTGCTGAAATCTGCCACTCACTGCAAACTGCTGCTAAAATATATATAAAGCAAGCACTGAAATCTGCCACTAAAATATGTGTAGAATCTATAGATTGCTGTAACCTCAAGATGAAGATTTAACCCCTCTCTGGCAAGTGGAATATAAGGTCATGTCTTTCCTCGAAATGAGTACCCAAGATTTGTAGGTACTCTGAATAATTCGGGTATCATGTCACAAGTGAAAAAGAAGGTATAAAAATTTAGTTATTATAATTAATTAATTTAGGGCTAATTCTCCCTTGATCAGTCAATGCTAAGACTTACAACCCACATTTCACTTAAAAATATGAAGCTTATATCAGGAATTCTGTAAGTGTATCCAGTCTGATTTATAAAGAATAGACTGTCATTGTGTAAAAGTAGAGCCTACGAGGACGTATTTTTAGACCTGCAGTATTCAGGTGAGAAGTTATAATACCTTCTAAGGAGGTAGTGGAAGCAGATATAGTGAAAAGTGACTTAACTAAGTCTAGATTTCAGGGGGAGAAGTTTGTTCTGAAGATATTTAGTGCCATCAGCTTCTACGTAGTATGTAAAATGATAGAAAAAGATAAATAGACTTACAGGAAGTAAGTTCTAACTTCCTTTTCTTAAACTCAATTTTAAATTATTCAAACTAGAAACAAATTGAAGTTTGGGAAAACAAAAGTGTGGTATGTTGGAAAGCAAGTAGTGAAATGAGTTCAAGAAAGAGGCAGTGAGTCACTAAAGTCAAGGACTGTGACAGAATCCGTGTATTTGACAAGGTAGGGGTCACAGACAACATTGGTTTTGTGGTTTCAGTGGAGAGGTGGGAACAAAGCCTTGCATGAGTGAGTTAAGGAAGAAAATAGGAAAAAGAAAACGAGTACAGGCAATTCGGACAACTTTTGTTATGAAAGGAAGTAGATTGACAATATTTAAGAGGAATGTAGGCAATTAATGTGCGTGCATATAATTTTGTTAGTGTCTTGTGCCATAATATTCACATAAATAGCGTAATGCTCAAAGTATTCAATTTTACCTTGCCTTTTCACACAAAAATGAATATTTTGCTCTATTCATATTGATGACCATAGGTATAATTCATTTTTTTAACTGATGATAATTTTCATTTTATGATTGTATGACGTTACTCTGGTGCTTTTCATAGATATTTAACATTTCTTCACTTATCTGCTGTTATGAATACTGGTGCAATAAACATCTTTGTAATGCCATTTACAGTAATTAATATTTTCAAAAATTTACATGTGGAATTAAAGTAGCTGAATTGTAGAGTGTATATTTTTAATTTTACTAGATTTTGCTAATTTTTATTCAGTGTCCCCAACTATTTTCTCCCCATTGGTAATATATGACAGTATGTTTTCCCCTTATCCTTGCCACCGTTGGTATTATCAGACTTTTACTTTTGCCAAAAAAAATATTTCATTGTTGGTAAATTTCAGTTTCTAAATGTGTGGTTATGCTGAGAATTGCTTCATATGAATTGGCCATTTTTATTTTCTCTCAGTGAATTACCAATTCAGATTCTTTTCTCACTTTTTGGGGTGAGGAGTTCTTATTGCTTCTAGTTCTTGATTTTCAGCAATTACATGCTTCTACGCAAATTGTCTGCTATATCCACTTTGATTATTTGCTCTTAAAAACTAGTCTCATTGAGATAGCTTAAGACTATCTGCTATCAGCTTATGAAGGCTTATCGGCCTCCCTGTGCTCAGGACTGCTCCCACTTTTATTGAATGTCACGTCTCCAGTGCCGCGGCTCACAGTGACACAGGGAGTGCGCAGGGAGCCAGCAGTTTGACTGGATCCACTGCAGTGCCTAAACTCATCTCCCTGGCAGGTGCTCCTTGGCCTCCCCTGCTTCTAGGATCCACCACTTCCAGGCATATATCTCCTTTAATATGACCACCATCTTCTGTGATTTTCTCTCCTACAGGATCTCATGCTGCCATGTTATTCTTCAGTAAACCCTCACCTACTTACGCTCTCTCAAGAATTCCTCACAGATGCAGCTCCTTTGAGAAACCTTTCTCTTTGACCACAGCTTGTGTGTATGTTTGTGTTCTAACGTTATATATTTATATAGTTGGAGTAAGAGAAGAGACTACAAAATGCACAGCCAGCTTGTCCTGGTTCTGACAATGCCAGAACATCTTGCCAGATTAAAAAAAAAAGCCCAAACAATTTTACTACAACTGATCTTCTGCTTCCAGACTCTGTAAGGCATCACATGTACCCTTTATTCATCCTCTAGAAAATCAGTCTCTCCATGATAAGAAACAAAATCTTCCAACCCAGATCCTATATCACACTCAACTTTGAGGTTAGTAAAGAGTAAGCCAGAGGCTAGAGAACAGATGAACTGGTATCAGTAATCCCTGTCATTTAAAAGGTGTATTTATGTTAGATTACTAAGTTAGTATTACAAGAAATAAGGTTATAAAAACAGAGAAAGGCAGGGCGCGGTGACTCACGCCTGTAATCCCAGCACTTTGGGAGGCCGAGGTGAGCAGATCACCTGAGGTCAGGAGTTTGAGACCAGCCTGGCCAACATGGCGAAACCTCATCTCTACTAAAAATACAAAAATTAGCTGGGTATGGTGGTGGGTGCCTGTAATCCCACCTACTCGGGAGAGTGAGGCAGGAGAATTGCTTGAACCCGGGAGGCGGAAGTTGCAGTGAGCCAAGATCGTGCCACTGCTCTCCAGCCTGGGTGACAAAGCAAGACTCTGTCTCCAAAATAATAATAATAATAATAAATAAATAAAATCAGAAAAAAAAACCTTTCCATTAAAGCAAAGTAACTTAATGTCCATAGGTCTGCATAATATATTCCTTTCCTTGTCAGCTGACTGAGTTAGGATACTTCTTTCAACAGCAGGCCTCTAGATTTGAGTACAAGTTCAAGACCAATGTAAATAAGAGACGACAGATGAATTAAGATTTCTTAGGATAAATGACTGCATTTGTAATGCAAAGATGCTATCCAAGTAGCTACTGCTACCCACCCACCCATATATGGATCAGAGTTATTAAAATATCTTGTTATGAGGAGAGAAAAATTGGTGGCAGGGGTCCTGTATGTTTTGGTAATATTTAATTTGAGATCATTGTGACAGCTATTTCCAGTGTGTTGGGCTTTAGCTGGCTCATTGCTTGTCTTTCATAGCGGAAGTAATGCCGTGTTGACAATCAGACCTGCTAAGGCTTAGACAGCCAAACGTTAGTTTCAGTTAAGAGATCCGTAGCCATAGAGTGAGGATGGATCCAAAAGCAGGCAGGTGGGCCGGCCAGGCCAGGCTGAAAATTACCATTATCTGGGTGCAAGAAGCTTTAAAACATACACAGGCCACACCTGAAACCAGTTAAATCAGCTTCTGGTGGTAGAAGTCAGGTGTCCCTACATTTTGAAAGCATCTCAGGTGATTCCCCTCAGTCTGCAGCCAAGGCTGAGGAACTGTGCTGCGTGGCGATGCTGAATAAGTATTTAAAATCCTTGTGATGTAATCCATCAAGAAAATGACCTTTTCATACAATTGTACCTGCTACTACAAGATTTTAACTCCTCATATTCTTTCATTGCTCTTTAATGCCAGTGCATCTTCAGGACAAAGTTAGCAAGTTCAGAGTGCCTGGAAACAAGTACAATCATGTGCCACCTAACATTTCCATCAACAACCACATATAAGAGGACAGTAGTCCTCTAAGATTATAATAGCATATTTTTCTGTACATTTTCTGTTTTTAGAAACAAAAATACTTACCATCGTGTTACAGTTGCCTATAGTATTCAGTACAGTAACATGCTTGACAAGTTTATAGCCTAGGAACAGTAAGGTAAACCCCATAACCTAGATGCATAGTAGGCTGTACCATCTAGGTTTGGGTAAGTACACTCCATGGTGTTTATATAACGATGAAATCACCTGACACATTTCTCAGAATGTATCCCTTTCGTTAAGTGAGGCAAGACTATCCGTTCAAGTATTGTCATCTACCATCACTTGAAAAGAGAAGAACATGATTCTTTCTTCTATTCTTCATCTTAACATTTAAAGTTACAAGAAAATCTCGAAATCTACTTTTCAAATATAGCCTTCTCTGTAAACCACTTCTTTGTAATTATAGCCATCACAAGGGTTTATTTTAATTGCATGTTTCATTATCACTAAAGTGATTCAACCTGCAGTGCTCTACGTCTCAAAAATCATCAGTCTGAAGAAAACATTCAGCTCACTCAGATACTTGCAAGGCAGCCAAAAATACATACTACAATCCATTGAACAGTTCTTCCTAGAAGGTACTTGTTGTTGCAAATAATTTTCGCCTCCAAGAATGATTTAGAATGTGTTCATTTTAAATATCACTTTTCTAAACAAATTATTTTACCCTTTCCTTTCTAAGTGGCCTATATATTTGAGTGTGCTTCTGAGGCTGGAAATATACATGTATATATATTCCCTTTCTATTTCTAGCTGCCATTTAAGATACAGAACTTTATGTTTATTGCATTAGCAATAATAAGCTTGCCCTAGGTCATTCTTTGGCTAGCTCAGCTAGACCCTTGTAATCAACATCACATATTTAATGAATGAATGGCTAAAGGCAATATGGGTGTTATTTACCAGTCGTCTGATAGGAGAGGAGAGAGACCTCCTACCTCACTCAAACTATAGGGTGGGGTGGTGGAAAGGTAGTGATCTCAAGGAAACTTAAGAATAGAGGGCCATTCACAGGTGGGAATTGAACAATGAGAACACATGGACACAGGAAGGGGAACATCACACTCCGGGGACTGTTGTGGGGTGGGGGGAGGGGGAGGGATAACATTAGGAGATATACCTAATGCTAAATGACGAGTTAATGGGTGCAGCACACCAACATGGCACATGGATACATATGTAACAAACCTGCACATTGTGCACATGTACCCTAAAACCTAAAGTATAATAATAATAATAATAAAGAATAGAGGGCCATTATAATGAGGGCCCTAAAGGAAACTGGATCAGAAATGTGATCTTAGATTCAATGTGACTTCAGGTACCTTCTGCAGGAAGGATTTGGAGACCTTCACTCAAGTTATCTAACATTCTTATATTAGTTTCATATTTTTGCTACAACAAATTATAACACAGTGGCTTAAAACAGTACAAATTAGTTATCTTCCAGTTCTGGAGGTCAAAGTCTAAAATCAAGGTGTCAGCAGGACTGCACTCCTTCTGGAGGCTCTCGGGAAGAATTCCTTTCTTTGCCCTTCTCAGCTTCTACAGGCCACCGACACTGCTTGGCTCAAGACCCCCTTTAACATCATTCCAACCTCTTGAGTTCATTACTACGTCTCCTGCTACCACTCTGAGCTGCCTGCCTCTCATGTAGAAACACCCTTGGGCCATCTGAAAAATACAAATTGCTCTCCCCATCTCAAGACACTTAATTGAATTATATCTGCAAAGTTCTTTTTGCTACGTAAGGAGGTATACTCACAGGTGGCATAGATTAGGATGTGGGCATCTTTGAAGGGTCGTTGTTAAGCCTGGCACAATTCCCATGAACTCACCCTTCATGTGTGATTTTTCTGCCTGGTTTTTCTGTTCATTCTTGTAGTTCAAATTCTGAAGGATGCAAATATGAGTGGCTCTTATATGTACTCCCGATCCAATCAATATGGTTATGAAAATCATAGTATAAAATGACTACCTGAGCAAGCACAGGGGATTCTGGGAAGCCAGTGGTTTCTATTTATGTCATGGTGGCATGGTCTGGAAAGCACTAGATATCAAAGGGCCTTAACATTATTTGCATACCTACTATACACCAGCCATTATGTAGACATTATACATATATATTTTTTTCATTGTCTCATGACAATCTTTTCTGGTAATTATTGTTATCCTCTATTTCATTGATAAGAAAACTAAAGTTAAAAAATGTGAAGCAGTTTCTCCATGTTCACACAGATACAGTTAATGACGGAGATGGAATTTGAATTACAACTTGCCTGACTTTGAAGGCCGTGTTTGAGCTACACGTTATGGTTCCAGGGCCATTGTTAATTATTTCAATTGCTTTAGACACATCTTTAAGCTACTTGAACAACAATTTCGTCAGCTACAAATTCAATACATTTTCAATATCTGATTTCTAAGTGTCCTTTCAGTTTGAACATTTTGTAATGTATTTTGTGCCCAATGGGTTGCAGTTTTCCTTTGTAAAAGTTTTAAGTTAGTCCCATGTAAAATTTGAATTTAAAATTATGATCTAATTACTCAATTGGATGAACTAAGTTAACAAAATGAACATTTTTAGACTTTTTAGTTTAACTAAGTGAACTTATTTAGATGAATTTAAACAACTAATTTAAGGATCATGCAAATAGGTGGCAAAAAGTCCTCTTGGTGACTCATATCACCGTTTAAGATGGGAGGAGTGATGGAGCTTGTTTGGTTTGTAAGTTTTCTCACAAAACATGAGTTATATCAGAGAACGTTAGTTAAGTAGAATGGAAATAAGAAACCCGGCCTCTATTACTACAGCTTAATATACTGACTATTTGACATTTCTTATATGCCAGCCACTGCATTAGGAGCTTAATATATGCAGCCCCATTTAATGCTCACATGGATTTTTCTCATGTACCAACAAATAAACTGAACCAAATAGAATGCAAGTAATCCAGCCAAGGCCACAAAGCTACTATGTGGCAAGGCTGGGATTCTTATCCTTGTCTATAGGGCACCAAAGCATGTTGTTATTTCTGCTACACGTTAAACCTTAACTCCCGATGGTGGGGAATGCTGGAGGAGTGGTCTAAGAAGCGCCAACAGCAGGACTCAAAAAACCTGTGCTCCAGCCCAACTCAGTTGCTGCTCAGGTTGTGAAATGCCATCATTTATAAGAGGAAAAGATGTGGACCCCAGTGTCTCTTCCCTCTTAAAAGTCTCAGTGAGGGCGGGCACCGTGGCTCACGCCTGTAATCCCAGCACTTTGAGAGGCCAAGGTGGGTGGATCACGAAGTCAGGAGTTTGAGACCAGACTGACCAACATAGTGAAACCCCGTCTCTACCAAAAATACAAAAATTAGCTGGGTGTGGTGGCACGTGCCTATAATCCCAGATACTCGGGAGCCTGAGGCAGGAGAATCGCTTGAACCCAGGAGATAGTGATTGCAGTGAGCTGAGATTGTGCCACTGCACTCCAGCCTGGGCAACACAGCAAGACTCCATCTTGAAAAAAAAAGTCTCAGTGAAAAAAAAAAAGAATATATATATATATAATTTGTTTCTTCCAGAAGATGTGAGGATAACCACCATTCAGATAAACATCTTATTGATTGTTAGGAATATTCTCTAACAAGGCTTTCCTGAAAACTGTGTCATCTTGCCTTGAATCATGTATAGTTTTGACCTTTTGGTTATATCTGAGTCCATCCTCCCCCCATTAAACTGAATTTTGCCACCTCATGCCAATCTGACAGTTTTTTTCTGTTGGTTGTTTGCTTGTTTCTTTGTTTTGATAAATAGTTTGTCTCTCAAGAGGGATTGGTTCCAGAACCCAGGAAGTACCAAGTCTATGACTCCACAAGTCCCTTCTATAGAATGGCACAGTATTTGCAAGTAACCTACACAAATCCTCCTATGTATTTTAAATCATCTGCAGATCACTTATGAGACCTAATACAATGTAAATACCATGTAAATCATTGTTATACTGTAATTTGTATTCATACTTCTTTTTTTTTCTTTTTTGAGACAGAGTCTCACTCTGTTGCCCAGGCTGGAGTTCAGTGGCAGGATCTCAGCTCACTGAAACCTCTGCCTCCTGGGTTCTGTCTCAGCCTCCTGAGTAGTTGGGATTACAGGCGCCCACCACTATGCCCAGTTAATTTTTTGTATTTTTAGTAGAGACGGGATTTCGCCATGTTGGCCAGGCTGGTCTCGAACTTCTGACCTTGTGATTTGCCCGCCTCGGACTCCCAGAGTGCTGGGATTACAGGTGTGAGCCACCATGCCCGGCCCATACTTTTTTTTATTGTTGTATTGTTATTTTTATTAGGTTTTTTTTCCCCTAATACACGACTCCCAGTTTGTCCAAGGTTTTAATCATGTTTGTGTGGTTTTAATTTAACCATCAATAGTGATCTGAAAATATTAGGTGGAAAATGTCAGAATTATACAATTTATAAGTTTTAAAGTGCATGCCAGTCTGAGTATCTTGGTGAAACATGCTATCCAGTTCTATCCTGCCCGGGACATGAATCATCCCTTTGTCTGGCACAACCATATTACATATGCTACCTGCCACTTACTATATAGGAAAAAAAACTATTTAAAGCCACAGTGCTATCCAGTTTCAGGCTTCTACTGGGGGTCTTGAAACATTTCCCCTGCAGATGAGGGGGAACTACGGTATTTTTTAGTCTGCAATTGGTTGAATCTATGGGTGCAGAACCCACAGATAGGGTGGACTGATTATACTTTATTGAAATATGAGTTATGTAAATAAAGTGCACCCACTGAAGTGTTCATTTCAGTGAGTTGTGATAAATTTATATACCACCAAAATCAAGATATAGGATATCTCCTTTGCCTCAAAATTTCCTTCTTGTACCTTCCCAGTCAGCCCCCTTCACACCCCCAGTCCTAGGCAACCACTGATCTGTTTTCTGTCTCAGTAAATTAGTCCTTTCCCGAGTTTAATGTGAGTAGATTCATACGGTAGAACTCTTCAATGCCTGGCTTCTTTCACTAAGTATATTGCTTTTTGAGATCGATGTTGTTGTATGCATCAGTAGTTAATTCATTTGTGTTGCTGAGTAGTATTTTATCCACAGGTGTATTTTGAAGAACTTAGAGTACATTGATAAGAAGTACATACTGGACTTGATAGCATTGACTCTGAGAAAAACTTGCTATAAAATCTATATAAAATGATAATATTTTACCCACATAAACTAGCACATTAATTACTATGTCCAAAATGAAGTATTTTATAATCTATTTAATTATTTTATTTATAAAGCATAAGCCCCCAAAGCTCATAAGGTATAGAATCTATATACTAATATGACTTCTATCAAGCAGAGATTAATTTTAACAATTGTTTAGCATGAGTTTCCTTTAGAAATTTTGTTTGGTGCTTTTAAAATAAATTAAAATGGTTTATCCTGTGATATTTGCAGAGCCATTACAGCATATTCTAAATATAACTTAGGGATTATAAAACATGTAACATTTATTTAAAAGATCAGTTATATAAACACATATTTAGAGATTTAATCATTTGCTTATACTAGAAATTACAATTTAATGGGTTGAGATGTGCCTGATGTTATTTGTTGATACTCAGTCTATTTTATACCAATGCAAACTCTTTGCGGTATGCAGAGGCATTAATTTTGAACACCTTACTTGCAAGTTTTTCTTGCCAGGAAGGTTATGGAAAGATTTCTACAAGAAATTTATCTATTAGTTTGGAAAGTTGGAAGAGATTATTCTCAAGTGGCAACAGCAAGTAGACGCTTAGTTGTCAGCAATTTGCTGAAGGCAGAAGCCTATAGATTTGGATGCCCTGCTGAGAACCATCTACTTCAGTGTGATCACAGATAAAACCACTGGAGGTGGCTTCCTGATAATCCTATTTTTTTACTTCTCCAACTTTCCAATGATTTTGTTTGCCTCGAATTTCCTGCGTCAAAAATCTTACTACTAGTAGAAAGTACCAAAGTCACAACCATCCTAACATCTAGAAAAAAAATAGACAATCTACACAACCTAACTTTTCTATAACTCATCAAAGAGCTGAAAGTCATAAGGTAACCAAGACACCTGAATACAAGAGTGAAAAATCCCCAGGAGGAGGCAGAAAACCAAATGGTTTTCCCTTTACCAAAGCATGAGAGGAAGGAGTGGCTGTCATAGAAGCAGGTAGAAAGAACTCAGCTAAAATTGTAAAGATTGAGTGTGATTAGAATATCAGTTTGGAATATAATTGGGAGTCCTACACACACAAATACATGAGGATTTCATACTCACTACAAGCTCTTCATCTCAGTACAGCATCATTTTCCATTAAAAATCTGGGAATGGCCAGGCACAGTGCCTCCCACCTGTAATCCCAGCACTTTCAGACACAGAGGAGGGCGGATCATAAGGTTAGGAGGTTGAGACAAGCCTGGCCAACATGGTGAAGCACCGTCTCTACTAAAACTACAAAAAATAATTAGCTGGGTGTGGTGGCGGGCACCTGTAATCCCAGATGCTCAGGAGGCTGAGGCGGGAAAATCCCTTGAACCCAGGAGGAAATGGAGCACAGTCGACCCTTGAACAACACAGGTTTGAACTGTATGTTTTTTGATTGTTTGTTTGTTTTTTACACTTAGTGTCTGTCATTTAATCAAAAATGATGAGCCATAAAATAGAGTTGGATGGGCCAGCCTGGACAACATGGCAAAACCCTGTCTCTACTAAAAATACAAAAATTAGCTGGGCTTGGTGGTGCATGCCTGTAGTCCCAGCTACTCAGGAGGCTGAGACAGGAGAATCGCTTGAACCCAGGAGCAAAGGGTTGCAGGGAGCTGAGATCGTGCCACTGCACTCCAGCCTGGGCAACAGAGTAAGACTATGTCTCAAAAAAAAAAAAATAGGGTTGAGCAGGGTAGGAGTAGGGGTATTGACAAGAGAGAAATTAATCAGTAAGCAATGGCGAAGATATAGACCCTTTCAGACAGGGTATGTAAAATAACTATGATCAATGTGTTAAAGAATCTAGTAGAAAAAAAGACAGAACCAATTGAACTTCCTCTGTCAAAACAGACAACTAAATTCAAAACCATATTTCCCAGGGAATTTCAAAGTTTAAAGCAACAATAAATTATATTTCTACTTAACTTTCTTATTAACCTTTGTATAAGGCAAACCTATCTTTAAAAAATGACAATATAAATTCATTATATAACCACATGAGAACCCTAACTGCACTGATGTCTTATCTTTGTAAGCAAATTAACACAGCCTCTGCCACCTGACATAAAGCTATCTATTCAAAAAATGCTTTGTTATCTCTATCAATCAAAAAACAGATGAATCTTCTTAGATCTTCTATAGATCAAGTGTATCTTCTATAGATCAGGCTCTTAGTGATCAGGTAGATAAAATGATCTAGTCAATAGAGGTCAGTCTGCCTTCTTTCCCAAATGAACTGGCTCTCACTAAATGAGTACATAAAAAATATAGCCATGCTGGCAGGGATAAAATGACTGCGTAGTCTTGTCTTACCAAGACTAATTTGGCCAACAATGATTGCATATCTAATATGTCAATAACAGAATAGTGTTGATTCCTTGATATGGCATGATTCCCTGGAGAGTAAGAACAGCCAACTGGTAGTAAATTAAAATTGATTACACTGGAATTCTTCCATTATTACAGGAGCAGCAATTTGTCCTCAGTAGAGACCACTAGATGTAGTTTTCTTTCACTTGATAGAGACATAAGCGTAACTTCTCAGTCTTACCTCAGGGTTATGTCATCTCCATTATTGTCATAGTCTAGTCTTTAATGGACCTTGCTCATCTTGGTATCAGTTTGAGCATCATACCATTTTGCCGTATTGGTCATTTGCTGATTGGACCAATTGATTAGGAAGTAATAACTATTTTATCCTATTGGTAAAAAATGCTTCTCTCTTATCAGAGAGTAAAAATTAAGTGAAAATCCATGCTCATTAACTTAGAAAAGATTCTATGAGTCTAGTTTTCTGAGGTATGTTAGGTTGTTTTTCCAAAGGAAAAATGGTAAAGTTGTTGAGGTTTTCTTCTAAGAAAGAAGCACAAGTCTCTACAATGAGAAAATTATATATAACCTATTGGTAGAGTATACCAATTGGACCCATTTAACAAATAAACTAT
The DNA here is from genome assembly GCF_028878055.3 of Symphalangus syndactylus. Lineage (NCBI taxonomy): Eukaryota > Metazoa > Chordata > Mammalia > Primates > Hylobatidae > Symphalangus > Symphalangus syndactylus. The sequence goes on along the minus strand of NC_072426.2, from coordinate 150,966,089 downwards.
AAGGCTGTCAATTTTTGTGGGTTCAAGAACAAAAGTCCAGGACACTGCAAGCTACTAAGCCACTTGAGCTGTATGACCCAGGTCAATAGAACTGCAAGTGTCTGTGGCAGATATGGTTGGTGTATATGGAGCTTCTGACAAGCTCTGATAAGACAAACATTGTCTAGGTTGAGGAAAGCATGCACTCTTCTTCCAAAAGGTATTCTCCTTTTGACAACAACTTCTGGCTTAATGCTGGGCGCTAGTAGAGACAGAATACCTGACCGTGAGTGACAAATGGATCTTGTGATCTGACCTGCCTATCAGAAAATATATATATTAGAAAATATATATCTGGCCGGGTGCAGTGGCTCACGCCTATAATCCCAGCACTTTGGGAGGCGGAGGCAGGTGGATCATGAGGTCAGGAGATCGAGACCATCCTGGCTAACATGGTGAAACCCTGTCTCTATTAAAAATACAAAAAATTAGGCAGATGTGGTGGCGGGCACCTGTAGTCCCAGCTACTAGGGAGGCTGAGGCAGGAGAATGGCATGAACCCGGGAGGTGGAGGTTGCAGTGAGCTGAGATCACGCCACTGTACTCCAGCCTGAGCAACAGAGCGAGACTCCATCTCAAAACAAACAAAAAAAAGAACAGAAAATACGTATGATCTATGAAGGCCTAGAGTTAAGTATTCTATTGCCAAGTGTGAGTGTTATAGAAAAAGATCAGGACAAAGCTCGTTCTGAAGGCAAAAATCTTATAATCAATGGCTCGGGCTCCCAAGGACCTGCTATTACCACCCCTACCTCAACCCAAATCTATGGTTTCATGTGGAATTCTTTATGACCAGTTAAATGAGAAATAAAAAAATCTGGAGCTTCATTTAGCATAGTTCCATATAATAGGTTGACACGGCCTAAAGCAACACTGGTTGCTCCCAAAGTCCTTCACAGGTCTGTCCTTGAATAACAGTGGATAAGAGATTACTTCCCATGGATAGAATGTGGAACATCTGTTTGTCTACTTTGGCTCTAAGAAGAGATAACCAAGTTTTGGAGCCACACTGAAACATGAACAGTGGCTAATGGCTTCGCTGATTATCAGAGGCTCAGAAGGAATAACATTTGAGGAATGAGTGTGAGATCTCTGGACTGATACTCAGTTTAAGAACTGAGCATACGAAGCTTTAATTGCCATAAGATTGATCATCAGAGCATATCTTCTATAAATCAAGCTCTTAGTGATCAGGTAGATAAAATGATCTATTCAATAGAGGTCAGTCTGCCTTCTTCCCCTAATGACCTGGTTCTTGCTAAATGAGTACATAAAAAATATAGCCATGCCAGCAAGGATAAAATGATTGCATAATCTTGTCTTACCAAGACTGATTTGGCTAACGTTACTACTGCATACCTAATATGTCAACAACAGAATAGTGTTGATTCCTTGATATGGCTCCATTCCCTGGAGAGGAAGAACAGCCAACTGGCAGCAAATTAAGATTGATTATATGAGGGTGGAGCCAAGATGGCCGAATAGGAACAGCTCCGGTCTCCAGCTCCCAGCCCCAGCGACACAGAAGACGGGTGATTTCTGCACTTCTGCTTGAGGTACCGGTTTCATCTCACTAGGGAGTGCCTAACAGTGGGTTCAGGACAGTCGGTGAAGCGCACTGTGCGCGAGCCGAAGCAGGGCGAGGCATTGCCTCACTTGGGAAGCGCAAGGGGTCAGGGAGTTCCCTTTCCTAGTCAAAGAAAGTGGAAACAGAGGGCACCTGGAATATCGGGTCAGTCCCGTCCTAATACTGCGCTTTTCCAACGGGCCTGGAAAACGGCTCACTAGGAGATTGTGTCCCGCACCTGGCTCGGAGGGTCCTATGCCCACAGAGTCTCGCTGATTGCTAGCACAGCAGTCTGAGATCACGCTGCAAGGCGGCAACGAGGCTGGGGGAGGGGCGCCCGCCATTGCCCAGGCTTGCTTAGGTAAACAAAGCAGCTAGGAAGCTCGAACTGGGTGGAGCCCACCACAGCTCAAGGAGGCCTGCCTGCCTCTGTAGGCTCCACCTCTGGGGGCAGGGCACAGACAACCAAAAACTCAGCGAGAACCTCCACAGCCTTAAATGTCCCTGTCTGACTGACAGCTTTGAAGAGAGTAGTGGTTCTCCCAGCACGCAGCTGGAGATCTGAGAACAGACAGACTGCCTCCTAAAGTGGGTCCCTCACCCCTGAGCAGCCTAACTGGGAGGCACCCCCCCAGTAGGGACAGACTGACACCTCATTCAACTGGGTACTCCTCTGAGACAAAACTTTCAGAGGAACTATCAGACAGCTGAATTTGTGGTCTCACGAAAATCCGCTGTTCTGCAGCCACCGGTGCTGACACCCAGCCAAACAGGGTCTGGAGTGGACCTCTAGTAAACTCCAACAGACCTGCAGCTGAGGGTCTTGTCTGGTAGAAGGAAAATTAACAAACAGAAAGGACATCCACACCAAAAACCCATCTGTACATCACCATCATTGAAGACAAAAAGTAGACAAAACCACAAAGATGGGGAAAAAGCAGACCAAAAAAACTGGAAACTCTAAAAAACAGAGCACCTCTCCTCCTCCAAAGGAACGCAGTTCCTCACCAGCAACGGAACAAAGCTGGATGGAGGATGACTTTGATGAGTTGAGAGAAGAAGGCTTCAGACGATCAAACTACTCTGAGCTACGAGAGGAAATTCAAAACAATAGCAAAGAAGTTAAAAACTTTGAAAAAAAATTAGAAGAATGGATAACTAGAATAACCAATGGAGAGAAGGGCTTAAAGGAGATGATGGAGCTGAAAGCCAAGTTTCGAGAACTACGCGAAGAATGCAGAAGCCTCAGTAGCAGATGCGATCAACTGGAAGAAAGGGTATCGCTGATAGAAGATGAAATGAAGAGAGAAGGGAAGTTTAGAGAAAAAAGAATAAAAAGAAATGAACAAAGCCTCCAAGAAATTTGGGACTATGTGAAAAGACCAAACCTACGTCTGATTGGTGTACCTGAAAATGATCGGGAGAATGGAAACAAGTTGGAAAACACTCTGCAAGATATTATCCAGGAGAACTTCCCCAATCTAGCAAGGCAGGCCAGCATTCAGATTCAGGAAATACAGAGAACGCCACAAAGATACTCCTCGAGAAGGGCAACTCCAAGACACATAATTGTCAGATTCACCAAAGTTGAAATGAAGGAAAAAATGTTAAGGGCAGCCAGAGAGAAAGGTCGGGTTACCCACAAAGGGAAGCCCATCAGACTAACAGCTGATCTCTCAGCAGAAACTCTACAAGCCAGAAGAGAGTGGGGGCCGATATTCAACATTCTTAAAGAAAAGAATTTTCAACCCAGAATTTCCTATCCCGCCAAACTAAGCTTCATAAGTGAAGGAGAAATAAAATACTTTACAGACAAGCAAACGCTGAGTGATTTTGTCACCACCAGGCCTGCCCTAAAAGAGCTCCTGAAGGAAGCACTAAACATGGAAAGGAATAACCGGTACCAGCCCCTGCAAAAACATGCCAAATTGTAAAGACCATCGAGGCTAGGAAGAAACTATAGCAACTAACGAGCAAAATAACCAACTAACATCATAATGACAGGATCAGATTCACACATAACAATATTCACGTTAAATGTAAATGGGCTAAATGCTCCAATCAAAAGACACAGACTGGCAAACTGGATAAGGAGTCAGGACCCATCAGTGTGCTGTATTCAGGAAACCCATCTCACGTGCAGAGACACACATAGACTCAAAATAAAGGGATGGAGGAAGATCTATCAAGCAACTGGAAAACAAAAAAAGGCAGGGGTTGCAATCCTAGTCTCTGATAAAATAGACTTGAAACCAACAAAGATCAAAAGAGACAAAGAAGGCCATTACATAATGGTAAAGGGATCAATTCAACAAGAAGAGCTAACTATCCTAAATATATATGCACCCAACACAGGAGCACCCAGATTCATAAAGCAAGTCCTCAGTGACCTACAAAGGGACTTAAACTCCCACACAATAATAATGGGAGATTTTAACACCCCACTGTCAGCATTAGACAGATCAACGAGACAGAAAGTTAACAAGGATATGCAGGAATTGAACTCAGCTCTACATAAAGTGGACCTAATAGACATCTACAGAACTCTCCACCCCAAATCAACAGAATATACATTTTTTTCAGCACCACACCACACCTATTCCAAAATTGACCACATAGTTGGAAGTAAAGCTCTTCTCAGCAAATGTAAAAGAACAGAGATTATAACAAACTGTCTCTCAGACCACAGTGCAATCAAACTAGAACTCAGGATTAAGAAACTCAGTCAAAACCGCTCAACTACATGGAAACTGAACAACCTGCTCCTGAATGACTATTGGGTACATAATGAAATGAAGGCAGAAATAAAGATGTTCTTTGAAACCAACGAGAACAAAGACACAACATACCAGAATCTCTGGGACACGTTCAAAGTAGTGTGTAGAGGGAAATTTATAGCACTAAATGCCCACAAGAGAAAGCAGGAAAGATCCAAAATTGACACCCTAACATCACAATTAAAAGAACTAGAAAAGCAAGAGCAAACACATTCAAAAGCTAGCAGAAGGCTAGAAATAACTAAAATCAGAGCAGAACTGAAGGAAATAGAGACACAAAAAACCCTTCAAAAAATTAATGAATCCAGGAGCTGGTTTTTTGAAAAGATCAACAAAATTGATGGACCGCTAGCAAGACTAATAAAGAAGAAAAGAGAGAAGAATCAAATAGATGCAATAAAAAACGAAAAAGGGGATATCACCACCGACCCCACAGAAATACAATCTACCATCAGAGAATACTACAAACACCTCTATGCAAATAAACTAGAAAATCTAGAAGAAATGGATAAATTCCTCGACAAATACACCCTCCCAAGACTAAATCAGGAAGAAGTTGAATCTCTGAATAGACCAATAACAGGTTCTGAAATTGTGGCAATAATCAATAGCTTACCAACCAAAAAGAGTCCAGGACCTGATGGATTCACAGCTGAATTCTACCAGAGGTACAAGGAGGAACTGGTACCATTCCTTCTGAAACTATTCCAATCGATAGAAAAAGAGGGAATCCTCCCTAACACATTTTACGAAGCCAGCATCGTCCTGATACCAAAACCTGGCAGAGACATAACCAAAAAAGAGAATTTCAGACCAATATCCTTGATGAACATTGATGCAAAAATCCTCAATAAAATACTGGCAAACCGAATCCAGCAGCACATCAAAAAGCTTATCCACCATGATCAAGTGGGCTTCATCCCTGGGATGCAAGGCTGGTTCAACATACGCAAATCAATAAATGTAATCCAGCATATAAACAGAACCAAAGACAAAAACCACATGATTATCTCAATAGATGCAGAAAAGGCCTTTGACAAAATTCAACAACCCTTCATGCTAAAAACTCTCAATAAATTAGGTATTGATGGGACGTATCTCAAAATAATAAGAGCTATCTACAACAAACCCACAGCCAATATCATACTGAATGGGCAAAAACTGGAAGCATTCCCTCTGAAAACTGGCACAAGACAGGGATGCCCTCTCTCACCGCTCCTATTCAACATAGTGCTGGAAGTTCTGGCCAGAGCAATCAGGCAGGAGAAGGAAATAAAGGGTATTCAATTAGGAAAAGAGGAAGTCAAATTGTCCCTGTTTGCAGATGACATGATTGTATATCTAGAAAACCCCATTGTCTCAGCCCAAAATCTCCTTAAGCTGATTAGCAACTTCAGCAAAGTCTCAGGATACAAAATTAATGTACAAAAATCACAAGCATTCTTGTACACCAATAACAGACAAACAGAGAGCCAAATCATGAGTGAACTCCCATTCACAATTGCTTCAAAGAGAATAAAATACCTAGGAATCCAACTTACAAGGGATGTGAAGGACCTCTTCAAGGAGAACTACAAACCACTGCTCAATGAAATAAAAGAGGATACAAACAAATGGAAGAACATTCCATGCTCATGGGTTGGAAGAATCAATATCATGAAAATGGCCATACTGCCCAAGGTAATTTATAGATTCAATGCCATCCCCATCAAGCTACCAATGACTTTCTTCACAGAATTGGAAAAAACTACTTTAAAGTTCATATGGAACCAAAAAAGAGCCCGCATTGCCAAGTCAATCCTAAGCCAAAAGAACAAAGCTGGAGGCATCACGCTACCTGACTTCAAACTATACTACAAGGCTACAGTAACCAAAACAGCATGGTACTGGTACCACAACAGAGACATAGATCAATGGAACAGAACAGAGCCCTCAGAAATGATGCCGCATAGCTACAACTATCTGATCTTTGACAAACCTGACAAAAACAAGAAATGGGGAAAGGATTCACTATTTAATAAATGGTGCTGGGAAAACTGGCTAGCCATATGTAGAAAGCTGCAACTGGATCCCTTCCTTACACCTTATACAAAAATTAATTCAAGATGGATTAAAGACTTATATGTTAGACCTAAAACCATTAAAATCCTACAAGAAAACCTAGGCAATACCATTCAGGACATAGGCGTGGGCAAGGACTTCATGTCTAAAACACCAAAAGCAATGGCATCAAAAGCCAAAATCGACAAATGGGATCTCATTAAACTAAAGAGCTTCTGCACAGCAAAAGAAACTATCATCAGAGTGAACAGGCAACCTACACAATGGGAGAAAATTTTTGCAACCTACTCATCTGACAAAGGGCTAATATCCAGAATCTACAATGAACTCAAACAAATTTACAAGAAAAAAACAAACAACCCCATCAAAAAGTGGGCAGAGGACATGAACAGACACTTCTCAAAAGAAGACATTTATGCAGCCAAGAAACACATGAAGAAATGCTCCTCATCACTGGCCATCAGAGAAATGCAAATCAAAACCACAGTGAGATACCATCTCACACCAGTTGGAATGGCCATCATTAAAAAATCAGGAAACAACAGGTGCTGGAGAGGATGTGGAGAAATAGGAACACTTTTACACTGTTGGTGGGACTGTAAACTAGTTCAACCATTGTGGAAGTCAGTGTGGCGATTCCTCAGGGATCTAGAACTAGAAATACCATTTGACCCAGCCATCCCATTACTGGGTATATACCCAAAGGACTATAAATCATGCTGCTATAAAGACACATGCACACGTATGTTTATTGCGGCACTATTCACAATAGCAAAGAGTTGGAACCAACCCAAATGTCCAACAACGATAGACTGGATTAAGAAAATGTGGCACATATACACCATGGAATACTATGCAGCCATAAAAAATGATGAGTTCGTGTCCTTTGTAGGGACATGGATGAAACTGGAAAACATCATTCTCAGTAAACTATTGCAAGGACAAAAAACCAAACACCGCATGTTCTCACTCATAGGTGGGAATTGAACAATGAGAACTCATGGACACAGGAAGGGGAACATCACGCTCCGGGGACTGTTGTGGGGTGGGGGGAGGGGGGAGGGACAGCATTAGGAGATACACCTAATGCTAAATGACGAGTTAATGGGTGCAGGAAATCAACATGGCACATGGATACATATGTAACAAACCTGCACATTGTGCACATGTACCCTAAAACCCTAAAGTATAATAAAAAAAAAAAAAAAAAAAAAAGATTGATTATATTGGAATTCTTCCATCATGGCAGGAGCAGCAATTTGTCCTCAGTAAAATAGACACTTACACCTAATTTGTAGCTGCATTCTCTGTCTGTATTAATTCCACCAACACTACCATCCATATATTTATTAAATATCTTATTCATCATCGTAACATTTCACTCAGCATTGCCTTTGATCAGGGAATTTTATTTTATAATAAAATATTGTGTAAATCACCTCTAGTTCATGAGATTTACAGTTCTATCAGCTTTTCCTATCACGGTGGTACAGTTTGAATGTTTGTGTGCTCTTCAAAATGTATACTGAAACTTATACCCAAAGCACACAGTATTAAGGGGTGAAACATTTAAGAGGTGATCAGGCCATGAAGGATCCACTGTCATGAACAGGATTAATGCCTCATAAATGAGACTGGGCCCTGACCAGACAATGAACCCGCTGGTACCTTAATCTTTAAATATCCAGCCTCCTTAACTGTAATCAATAAATGTATGCTGATTATAAATTACCCAGTCTAAGGCATTTTGTTATAGCAGCACAAATGGACTAAGACACACAGTGGGGAAGAAAATCCCTAAATAAAACGGTGAAGTGGGAGACTTCCGATTTTAGTAATAGTGAACTTAGGAAATAGCAATCTTTACTTAAAACAAATTGAAATTGTAACTGCAGTAACTAAAATAATTTCCTGGAATAATCAAATAACAAGAAGTTACAAGGCTAAGATGAGATATACATTGTATATCAGTGAAAGAAACCAAGCATTTAGGGCCACTATGCTGATAGAATTAGCAGGAAATTTGTACCCTTGTGGAACTAGAAGAAAACGAATAAGAATACAATAGAACATGCTAACTATGAGGCACTGTAAACCATTCTTATTTAGGGTTGAAGCTTTAAAGTGCTGTGTCCTAAGAGTAAACATACATAGAAGTAAGCAAGCTCTTACACAAGACTATAGCATCTCTTTGAGTTATACCAGCGGTCCTAAACAATCTAACTTTCTGAAATTGGATGAGGGTGGTCATATATTTCTTATATTCTCGGGTCCTGAAGAGGTTAAAAAGTTCTCTCTGGGAGGATATTAGATTATCCAACACCTGGAAATTTATTTCTAAAAATAGTGTTTCAACTAAAATGTCACCACACAAAGATATCTAGGGAAATTACAAGATATGGCAGATGAGCAGGGACCAACATACACAAAACATTAAATAAAAACAAGCCCTCAGGTACTCCAAAGAGTAGAATTAATAATATGTATGGGTTGTAAAATATCTAGTTACTATAAAGGCAAGTTTAAGCAGTATTTCAAGAAAGAACTAAAAGATTTTAAAAACTGGTATCAGCCGGGCACAATGGCTCACGCCTGTAATCCCAGCACTTTGGGAGGCCAAGGCAGGTGGATCGCCTGAGGTCAGGAGTTCGAGACCAGCCTGGCCAGCATGGTGAAACCCTGTCTCTACTAAAAATACAAAATTAGCCAGGCGCAGTGGCAGGTGCCTGTAATCCCAGCTTCTCGGGAAGCTGAAGCAGGAGAATCGCTTGAATCAGGGAGGCGGAGGTTGCAGTGAGCCAAGATCGTGTCATTGCACTCCAGCCTGGGCAATAGAGTGAGACTCCATCTCAAAAAAAAAAAAAAATAGTATCATAGTTTTTAAAACTCTTTTGAAAAAAAAGTTTAGTGTAAAAATTTTACACTAAAAATGTGTTTACCAAAATTAATAACTTACTGTGCAAATATAAGAGGAAATGAGATATAAATGAAGAATGTAGTAAACTTGCAGACAGATAAGAAGAAACTATCAAGACTAAAGCTCAGAAAGATAAAAGAATAAAAACTACAAAAGAGGGGATAAGAGATAGCAAGGTCACAGAAGATTTCATATATACTTAATTGCAAAAAGCAATGAAAATGTGAAATACGTGGGTAAATACAAAGTAACATTTCAGGTGCAATTGCTTATGCATGTAATCCCAGCACTTTGGGAGGCTGAGGAAAGACAGATAATTGGACGTCAGGAGTTGGAGACCACCCTGACCAACATGGAGAAACCCCATCTCTACTAAAAATACAAAAATTAGCCAAGCATGGTGGGAGGTGCCTGTAATCCCAGCTACTCAGGAGGCTGAGGCAGGAGAATCGCTTGAACCCAGGAGGCAGAGGTTGCAGTGAGCTGAGATCTCACCACTGCACTCCAGCCATGATGATAGAGTGAGACCAAAAAAAAAAAAAAGAGTAATATTTTTGAATAAAACAAAAATGTATACATTTTTGTATTTGAAAGTATTAAATGAAAGAATTAAATAGGTCAAGAGAGCATACAATGTCTAGGTTAACAATTCATAGAATAGTGAAAGACTATATAACTAACATACCAATAAGAAAAATAGAATAATAAAAATATTAAATATATTAATCAGTCAAAAAGAAAGGAAATGAGAAGTAAAATATTAGGGCCAAATAAGAATAACATAATCATATCACAGAATTAAAACTCAATGTATAAATAAATGCATAATTACCCATGTGAAAAAAAATGTTTGCCAGTCTAAATGAAAAAATACAAACAAAATGTATATATACATGCCCATAAAAAATACATTTGAATTATTTGCACGCAGAAAACGTAAAGTAAAGGTATAGAAAAAGATATACCATATAAACACCCACCGAAGAACATTAAGGTAGCTATGTTAAAATAAGAAGTAGACTTCAAAGCAAAATGAAGTACCAGAAATAAAGTAGATCACTTCACAATGATTATAAGACTTAGTTGAACTGACATCATCTATAAAGACCATCAAAGAATTACCCAACTTAGCCTAGCCTAAACTTCTTAACCAGAGACTTAGCATCTAAATACCTGATAATGATTGAAGCTACTAACTCATGATTTGGTTTGATACAAAGACAAATCTAACAGATACATTTGATAATGAAAATCAGAAGAAAACATTTTAGCATCTATCTTAATAGTGAACATTGCTCTTTTTCCCCCTTGAGTTTAGAAATGAAGTAAAGTTGCCTCACATTGTTACTTCCATTCATCATTGTGCTAGGGGCCTCAGCTAGTTCAGCAAATTTTTAAAAATAGTTGTAAGTTTTCAAAAGGAAAGTACAAATATGTTATTTATACAATGGTAAAATGATCCATTAGAGATCAATTATGAAGCTGGCTGGTGATAACTCGTTTTATATCTGGAATGCTATTCTTTAATATATCCTTATATCTTGAAGGATAGCAATTTACCAACATGAGGAGTTGCTTTTCCCATTGCCAAAATGCATTTGCAGCCAAAGGATGAAAATACAACGGCTCTTCTTAATATTAATCCTAATGATCAAAATCAACATTTTTACCACTTATTGTAGCACCTCTATACAGGATGGTCCTCCACTGATAATTTGGATCAGATGTCAAGACTGATAACACCATATACATACTAAGAGGGTATGAAAAGGTTTATTACTTTTATTTTCTGGAGGGAGCAGGGCAGGTCTTCTAAACAGACCCAAAACTGGCTTGAGTGGGCAAGTAAAAAATTGAACTAGTCGGCCTGGCTAGTTTCCTTCAGCCCTTTTATAAGGCATTCATCCTATCCATGGTGGATCCCTCATGGCCTAAGGGTTATTATTGTGTCTGGGGTAGGAGCATGGTGAGGGCTGCTGTACACAGGCAGGACTTGTATCATTTGAACCTCTGGCCTGTGCCAAAGGTTCGAGAAGCCAGGTTTTCTTATCAGTGTGCCCAGACAGGAGGCAGAGAGGTAGTCATGGGAGCAACGCATGTGAGGCAGTCAAATATCAAAATCAAATATCAAAATATGGTGTCCAATTCTTTAATACATTTCCTCTCCTCCAAGCCTTGCACAATAATAATTTATAGGGCTTTGATTTTGAAAAGATAGTATGTTTCCACCTTTGAGCACTATGGCTATTCTGAATTCCAAGTTGAGGCTGCCACATTATCACATACAGGTCATCAATTAGCAACAAAGGTGAATCGCATTTGATCATTCCTGCTTATCAAGGGAAAAATGCAGCTGTTAACTACAAAATGGAAACCACAAGAATAATTTCTGGAATTCAAGTGAAATCCTGATTGTACTTCTTAGTAATGTCCCTGTCCAATGACATAAGATAATGAAACACTAAAACACTCCCAAGTAGTAAGATCACTAATGACTCAGAATTTCTTTGTTGTTGTTGTTGATTTTTTTTGTTTGTTTGTTTTGTTTTTGAGATGGAGTTTTGCTCTTGTTGCCCAGGCTGGAGTGCAATGGCGCGATCTCAGCTCACCGCAACCTCTACCTCCTGGGTTCAAGCGATTCTCCTGCCTCAGCCTCCCAAATAGCTGGGATTACAGGCGTGTGCCACCACGCCTGGCTAATTTTGCATTTTTAGTAGAGACGGGGTTTCTCCATGTTGGTCAGGCTGGTCTCCATCTCCCAACCTCAGGTGATCTGCCCGCCTCAGCCTCCCAAAGTGTTGGAATTACAGGCATGAGCCACCGTGCCTGGCATGACTCAGAATTTCAATGATAATTTGACTCAGTCTACAAGGTCAAGAACTATGACTTGATAAAACTCAAGCTGAGGGCAAAGAAACAAGAAATTAATATTGAATGAAAATATTATAAGTTCCACCTACAACCTCATGACAAGTTGCAGAATCCTTTGCAGAAGCTCATTCCCATCTACTAAAATTTTCTACTGTAAATTGGTGGTGGTGGTCATTAAGCTGCATAAGATCAAAACATGACGGTGGCTGTACTAGTAAATGAATACACATCACAAGAAAGTACAGAGGCTTATAGGAAGTTTGACCTCCTATTTTGGGGCTTGTAATGAGCACATCTTCTTGGCACCATGTTAGGCAAAATATGATGTTGCCACTGTCGAGTTTGAAAGTTTAAATATGAGTGGAAGATGTACATAAAAGTTATTATTCAAGTGGTGAACAGTACCAGATACAGCCTGTTGTTTTCAGAAGCATGCTTACCCTTCTGAGCTCTTCTTGCATTTCCTAGATGTTTTTCACAACAGGGTTCCAGTTGTAGTCTTCTACTGAGAGGCACTATGCAAGATTTGAAAAGAGGCACAAGAGAGAAGCCATCTTGATTTGGGGATGGCTGGGCAGTCATGCGGGCACAGGTACATGGCAGTTGTGGGGCATTTCTCGTGATGCTGAGTCTTAAGTATCAATCACAGTGCTACAGGCAAGTCAGACCTTTAAGGAGGCCAGCAGTCTCAGGAATCAGGAAAACCTTCCTGGACTTACTTTAGGTCAGTGTATGTGGAGTCAATAGGTTCTATTTATTGAGGTGTGAACACAGTTAAGGGAATTATAAATTATAAGCGAGGCACCTAAGAAGTAGAAGCAGCAGAAAACCATTACCAAACTTCAGCCGAGAAAGGGAGAAAATTGGCTTACAGGAGACTGGTTAAAGTCTGCACTGTAGAAATTGGGATTTCCTGTAAGAAATCTAAATGTACACCACGGTTATTTCCAGGAATAAAAATAGAGAGGGTGTGGTGAGTATGGATAAATCCCCTGATCTTCTATTCCCACCTTTCCATCTCCTGCCAGTGCCTTTCTTTAATCGAACCCAACCAGACACCAAGGGCAAGGAAGCCCATATGGTGTAATCAAGCTCACGCCAATCAACTTCCCAGGAGGTAAAGCAGAACAGAAAAAGGCAAAGATGGATCTTAGGTTTAGGGTCAGCGGAGGAGGAGGCAAACAGACAATAATCAACTACCAGAGAGTGTCAATCATAGCTCTCTATTAGACACATGATATTTTGAATTTAGAGCCATAAAAATGCTTATATTCTTGATCTAATCATTCACCTCTAGGAATTTATCTTAAGGAATCTATTGGAGAAGAATAGTTTTCACTGCATTGTTATTTATAAATGGAAAATGTAAAAATAGCTTAAATCCTTGAATAATAGATTAGCTAAATATGTTTGGTATGTCCATATGATGAATAATATGTTGCCATTACAATCATACAATCATAGTATAGTAGTCCCCCCTTACCCGTGGGGCATACATTCTGAGACCCCCAGTGGATATGTGAAACCACAGATAGTACAGAACCTTATATACACCATGTTTTTCCTATACATACATACCTATGAGAAAGTTTAGTTTACAAAGTAAGCACAGTAAAAGATTAATGACAATAACTAACAATAAAAATAGAATAATTCTAACAATATGCTGCGATAAACGTTTTTCTTCTTTCCTTATTAAGTCAAGAGCTTTCACTTTTTCACTTAAAGGGAGGAATTTATGGCTTCTCTTGGAAGATCCACATAGCCAGCATCACCACTCTTGCATTCTGGGGCCATGGTTAAGTAAAATAAGAGTTATTTGAACACCAGCTCTGTGATGTCCTGATCACCGCGATGGCTACCAAGTGACTAACGGGAGGGTAGCATCTATAGCGAGAAGACACCCGACAAAGAAATGATTCACGTTCCAGGTGAGGTGGCAGGAACAGTCCAGGGTTGCATCATGCTATGCAGAATAACCCACAGTTTAAAACTCATGAAAAAGGTCTATGCTTTCATTACCTTTTTGCACCCTCACCATCTTCACTTTTATTTGAGAAAATGTATTTCTCTAACATAATATATCAGGATTGAGAAGTCAAAAACTACATTTCTAAAAGAAAACATATTGTGTATATAAATATAAGATTTTATGTATATATAAAATCATTTTCTTTTATGTAAGAATATAAATGTATTTTATAAATGTATATTTGTAATTTTACATAAAATTATATATACACACAATCTATTTTTCTTTCTTTTTTTTTTTTGAGACAAGGTCTCCCTCTGTCCTCTGTCACCCAGGCTAGAGTGCAGTGGCACAATGACAGCTCACTGCAGCCTGGACTTCCAGGCTCAGGTGATCCTCCTGCCTCAGCCTTCTGAGTAGCTGGGACTACATGTATACACCGCCATGCTTGGTTAATTTTTTTTTCTTTTTTTTTTGAGATAAAGTCTCACTCTGTTGCCCAGGCTGAAGGGCCCAGTGGCACGATCTAGGCTCACTGCAACCTCCGCCTCCCGAATTCAAGCAATTCTCCTGCCTCAGCACCCCAAGTAGCTGGGATTACAGGTGTGTGCCATCACACCCAGCTAATTTTTGTATTTTTAGTAGAGACAGGGTTTCACCATGTTGGCCAGGCTGATCTCGAACTCCTGACCTCAGGTGATCCGCCCATCTCGGCCTCCCAAAGTGCTGGGATTACAGGCAGGAGCCACCGCACCCGGCCTCAGTTTATTTTTGTATGTTTGTAGAGATGTGGTTTCTCCATGTTGCCCAGATTGGTCTCAAACTCCTGGGCTCAAACTCCCACCTCAGCCTCCCAAATTGCTGGGTTTACAGGCATGAGCCATCAAGCCCAGCCTCTTTTTCTTTTTTTTCTTTTGTTTTCTTTTTTTTTTTTCGAGATGGAGTCTCGCTCTGTCGCCCAGGCTGGAGGGCAGTGGGGTGATCTCGGCTCACTGCAACCTCTGCCTCTTGGGTTCAAGCAATTCCCTGCCTCAACCTCCCGAGTAGCTGGGACTACAGGCATCCGCCACCACGCTCAGCTAACTTTTGCATTTTTAGTAGAGATGGGGTTTCACCATCTTGGTCAGGCTGGTCTTGAACTCCTGACCTCGTGATCCACCCACCTCGGCCAGCCTCTTTTTTTGTTGTAGAAACTCCACACTGAAGAATCACAGATATGGGTAGAAAAAGGAATTGCAATGTGTAGCAGAGATGCTACCTATAGAAAAGAAGTAGAAAAGGTAAGAGGAAAGGAGACCAGAGGAGGAGGCTTCTAAATGTTGATATGAGTCTGCTCTGTCACTGCCTATATATGGACCAGAGGACAACAGTGAAGAACTGGCTCTGTCACTCGGACTTCACACATATTCCCGAACAACTCTATGTGACAATGAGTCATCAGCAGTTAAGAATTTCACTGATATGCTTTTCTGATCATTGTGAGTTAAATTGACATTGCAACACGTGCAAGAATACTTAGGAATATGGGAACATAATTTGCTGTTAAGCATAATAGGAAGCTTACAAAATTTAACATACTATTACCTTGTATACTGTCTTTATGGCTTTAGTCCAGATTTTAAGGTATATATGTTTAAAGACTATTGATGAAATTTTAAAAGCACAGTGTAGATAAATCTGGATGGTGGAATTATGGCTAATTTTTGGTTGTTTTTTTCTAAAATGTTTTCCAAAATGTTTTTTAATTAATAGCAATTATATGTATTACCTGAAAAATATTAAAGAAAGGAATTTTTGTCTCAATGTGGACAAAATAGATACGCAGTTCCAATTAATAAATGATGATTCAATAAAGCTATTTCCTGAGTGTGCTGCATGGTATCAGACTTATGTCAAAATTAATAATACCAACTAATCACCTAACTTAGCCATACCTAAACTGTTTGAATTACATGAAATAACACAACATTTGCAACTACATTACTTAGGTGCAGTAAAGGAGTTCCGTTCTAACCTGGTCTTCAAATAATAATAATGCAAAAATTAAGACATCTCTTTATTTTGAATGGTTCCTATATCTAGGTTTACCTCAAAAAAAAAAAAACACAGCAGTTTAGAAAATTGAATTTGATAAAATGAACTCTTGAAACAAAGTTTATTTCCCTGCTTACTATAAAGCATGCACAAGGATTCAGCAAGAATTAATCTAACAAGGGTAGCAGTTTAAAATAGGGGCAAAAACTTAGGGAGTTTTCATTTTTGTGTATTATGATGAGAACCTAAATGGCAATACTTATTGAAATTTTCATGCCTTGATTTCATTTAATTTTCTTGAATTAAATGGACTAACGAGTTCAAAATGGAAACAAAGATTTCATTACAAATGGGGCACTTTCCACTCAAGTGTATTTATTTTGGGGAAATGAAGTGGATAACACAATTATTCGTATAACTAAATAGATTCTGTGTTGGATCAGAGGGAGCCTAAGGCAGAAGAAAAACTGGCTCTTTTTGTTAAACATGTTAATCCGTATAACTTCACTCATGCCATTTTAAACTTTCTAAAATCTGTGTCATTCATGGGTGAGAACTTACACTGAAAAATTTTGAAGCAGGGCTTGACTATCAATTTCTCCCTTTTCTTGTTAGCTGTATAGGGCAAAATGCAGTTAGTTAAAAGTTTTGGTAAGTATGTTTAATGAAATAAAATAGTCATCATAATCATAATGTAAGTAACCAGGACTGTAATTATTCAATTTTTATCTATAATTTATAATTGCTACCTAAGCTTTATTGTATGCATATATATTTCCCTAAGAGGAAAAAGGTAAATGTGATTTTTTAATGTGAAATTGCTTTTATCATTTTATGTATAATTATAATAGCCTAAATTGCACACTTTTCAATATTGAATAATTTATGTAATTGTTCCCTTTGGTTAGTCTGAAGCTCATAATTTCTCTGAATTTTTTCCTGAGGACAATTCAAAGACAACAAATAGCTGGGATATGGGGTAGTATTATTATGTCAGCATTCAGATAGTGTCAGATGGAGTTTTCTAGAAATCTAAAATAATTAATTTTTAAAAGGCACTTTTGATTAGACCACACCATTTAACTTGCCTGTTTTGATTGTAGAAAATAGAATAAATTGACAATTCAGGTACTGGATTTGCCTCTTTAAAAAATTGGACATCATAAAGATAGTCTATTGGTTAAAAAAATTAAGTAAGACTTATAAGCATGAATTTTCATAAATGCTCGTGGTTGGTGACACTTCTAAACAGAAAGGGAATGAAGAAGAAATATTTTCTTTTCTTTTTCTTTTTAATGAGACAGAGCCTCACTCTTGTCACCCAGGCTGGAGTGCAATGGCAGGACCTTGGCTCACTGCAACCCCTGCCTCCCAGGTTCAAGCAATTCTCCTGCCTCAGCCTCCCAAGTAGCTGAGATTACAGGTGCCTGCCACCACGCCCAGCTAATTTTTGTGTTTTTAGTAGAGATGGGGTTTCACCACGTTGGCCAGGCTGGTCTCCAACTCCTGACCTCAGGTGATCCACCCGTCTCAGCCTCCCAAAGTGCTGGGGTTACAGGCGTGAGCCACCACATTTCTTATCAATATTTTCCTTTTTTTTATTCTTATACTTTAAGTTCTGGGATACAGGTGCAGAATGTGCAGGTTTGTTACATAGGTATACACATGCCATGGTGGTTTGCTGCACACATCAACCCGTCATCTACATTAGGTATTTCTCCTAATGCTATCCCTCCCCTAACCCCCCACCCCCCAACAAGCCCTGGTGTGTGATGTTCCCCTCCCTGAGTCCATGTGTTCTCATTGTTCAACCCCCACTTATGAGTGATAATATGCGGTGTTTGGTTTTCTGTTCCTGTGTTAGTTTGCTGAGAATGATAGTTTCCAGCTTCATCCATGTCCCTGCAAAAGACATGAACTCATTCTTTTTTATAGCTGCATAGTATTCCATGGTGTATATGTGCCACATTTTCTTTATCCAGTCTATCATTGATGGGCATTTGGGTTGGTTCCAAGTCTTTGCTATTGTTAACAGTGCCGCAATAAACATACGTGTGTGTGTGTCTTTATAGTAGAATGATTTATAAACCTTTGGGTATATACCCAGTAATGGTATTGCTGGGTCAAATGGCATTTCTGGTTTTAGATCCTTGAGGAATCACCACACTGTCTTCCACAACGGTTGAACTAATTTACACTTTCATCAACAGTGTAAAAGTGTTTCTGTTTCTCCACATCCTCTCCAGCATCTGTTGTTTCCTGACTTCTTAATGATCGCCACTCTAACTGTCATGAGATGGGATCTCATTGTGGTTTTGATGTGCATTTCTCTGATGACCAGTGATGATGAGCTTTTTTTCTTGTGTTTGTTGGCCACATAAATGTCTTCTTTTGAGAAGTGTCTGTTCATATCCTTTGCCCACTTTTTGATGGGGTTGTTTTTTTTCTTGTAAATTTGTTTAAGTTCCTTATAGATTCTGGATATTAACCCTTTGTCAGATGGATATATTGAAAAATTTTTCTCCCATTCTTTAGGTTTCCTGTTCACTCTGATGATAGTTTCTTTTGATGTGCAGAAGTTCTTCAGTTTAATTAGATCCCATTTGTCAATTTTTGCTTTTGTTGCCATTGCTTTTGGTGTTTTAGTCATGAAATCTTTGCCCATGCCTATGTCCTGAATGGTATTGCCTAGGTTTTCTTCTAGAGTTTTTATGGTCTTAGGTCTTATGTTTAAGTCTTTAATCTATCTTGAGTTAATTTTTGTATAAGGTGTAAGGAAGGGGTCCAGTTTCAGTTTTCTGCATATGGCTAGGCAGTTTTCCAACACCATTTATAAAATAGGGAATCCTTCCTCCATTGCTTGTTTTTGTCAGGTTTGTCAAAGATGGTTGTAGATGTATGGTGTTATTTCTGAGGCCTCTGTTCTGTTCCATTGGTCTATATCTCTGTTTTGGTACCAGTACCATGCTATTTTGGTTACTGTAGCATTATAGTATAGTTTTAAGTCAGGTAGCATGATGCCTCTAGCTTTGTTCTTTTTGCTTAGGATTGTCTTGGATATACAGGCACTTTTTTGTTTCCATATGAAATTTAAAGTAGTTTTTTCTAATTCTTTGAAGAAAGTCAATGGTAGCTTGATGGGGATGGCATTGAATCTATAAATTACTTTGGGCAGTATGGCCATTTTCATGATATTGATTCTTCCTATCCACGAGCATGGAATCTTTTTCCATTTGTTTGTGTCCTCTCTTATTTTTTAGAGCAATGGTTTGTAGTTCTCCTTGAAGAGGTCCTTCACCTCCCTTTAAGTTTTATTCCTAGGCATTTTATTCTCTTTGTAGCAGTTGTGAATGGGAGTTCACTCATGATTTGGCTCTCTGTTTGTCTATCATTGGTGTTTAGGAATGCTTGTGATTTTTGCACATTGATTTTGTATCCTGCCTCTTTGTTGAAGTTGCTTATAAGCTTAAGGAGAAAAACAAGCAGAAGACAAGAAATAGCTAAGATCAGAGAAGAACTGAAGGAGACAGAGGCACAAAAAAAACCTTCAAAAAAATCACTGAATCCAGGAGTTGGTTTTTTGAAAATATTAACAAAATAGATAGATGCTAGCCAGACTAATAAAGAAGAAAAGAGAGAAGAATCAAATAGACACAATAAAAAATAGTAAAGGGGATATCAGCACTGATCCCACAGAAATACAAACTACCATTAGAGAATACTATAAACACCTGTATGCAAATAAACTAGAAATTGTAGAAAAAATGGGTAAATTCCTGCACACATACACCCTCCCAAGACTAAACCAGGAAGAAATCAAATCCCTAAATACACCAATAATTAGTTCTGAAATTGAGGCAGTAATTAATACCCTACTAACCGAAAAAAATAAAGCCCAGGACCAGATTCACAGCTGAATTCTACCAGAGGTACAAAGAGGAGCTGGTGCCATTACTTCTGAAACTATTCCAAACAATAGGAAAAGAGGGACTCTTCCCTAACTCATTTTATGAGGCCAGCATCATCCTGATACCAAGACCTGGCAGAGACACAACAAAAAAAGAACATTTCAGGCCAATTTCCCTGATGAACATCGATGCAAAAATCCTCAATAAAATACTGGCAAACCAAATCCAGCAGCACATCAAAAAGCTTATCCAACACGGTCAAGTTGCCTTCATCCCTGGGATGCAAGGCTGGTTCAACATATGCAAATCAATAAACGTAATCCATCAGATAAACAGAACCAATGACAAAAACCACATGATTATCTCAATAGATGCAGGAAAGGCCTTTGATAAAATTCAACACCCCTTCATGTTAAAAACTCTCAATAAACTAGGTATTGATGAAACATATCTCAAAATAATAAGAGCTATTTATGACAAACCCATAGCCAATATCATACCAAATGGTCAAAAGCTGGATGCATTCCCTTTGAAAACCGGCACAAGACAAGAATGCCCTCTCTCACCACTCCTATTCAACATAGTATTGGAAGTTCTGACCAGGGCAGTCAGGCAAGAGAAAGAAATAAAGGGTGTTCAAATCGGAAGAGAGGAAATCAAATTGTCTCTGTTTGCAGATGATATGATTGTATATTTAGAATATTTTCCTTTTATTCATTCTCTAAAATTGTCTAATTTTCCACTCACCAGGATCTAGATTTAATTAAAAGCCATAAAACTATATAAAATAAATTGATGTAGATTCTCTAGCCATTTAAATAAAAATTCGAAATGGCAGTGTTGGATCTCATCTATATCTTTTTCAAAACAATTCTACAATTGTACTGAATTTCACCTTTTTAAACTAATGACCGATCCACCAAGAAGATACTTGTAACTCAAAAGACATAGGTTTATTTAGTCTGCTGCAGCAAAGAATGATATACACATGAATAATCACGGAGTATTTCATAGGAGAAGCTAAGGAAGGGCTATTTTAGAATTTGACAGGCTGAAGTTAATCATAAGCTTGTTTTGGCAAGGATTCGCCAAGATACAGAAAATAGGCAAAGTACTAGACTAGTCGGTGATCTCACCATTAGAGTACATGGGTTCATGTAGAAATGGAGAGAAGTTTTTCTGTTGTTCTTTGATTTCCTGGAGCATATGGGTCTGATAAAGCTGATATTAAAAAATCTAATTACAGATAGTGTGGCATGTATATTATGGTTTTGTTTGATAGATTTATCTATTTTGTGAGTAATAAATCAGTCTATTTTGCAAGTCATGATTTCTACTTAAGTCCTCATCCCCACCCTCAACCCATGTATGCGTACCCTTGCTATCACCAGGTACTTCATTTTGTTTCACTAGTTCCCCATCTGGTGGGCTTTCAGGCTAAGCTAAAAGACAAACCATCCCCTCCTGGGGATATGATCAATCCAAACTTGCAACACTGTTCACTCAGTGGTTAGTAATCTTGTATCATGTTGTAACAGTGTATTTTCACCTCTTCAAGCGGAATTACTCATGTTCTTTTTTCTTTAGTGATCTTTTTTCGGTCATCTGGTGTGACAGTAAACACATAACCTGGTAATTATCAATGAATCTTGCAGTACTATGACATCAGGAGAGGGTTATCTACTAAAAATTCAGAATCTTTTTCCAGTAGGGGGAAAGAATATAGAGAATAAAGAAGAAAAACTTGCAAATAAGCATATTGCAATTAGAGGCTTCTGGATCAAGGCAGTTTTCTGAGGGCCTTTGGCAGAAGGAGTCTGCTTGGTGGGGTTACTGGCTTATCCCGAGTTGTCTATTCCTGTGGACCATCTGCTTCTGAAGAGCACCAGAGGACCTCAGGGTATGTGGGTTTTGGATTGGAAGTGTGTTAGTTGGCCTTGTTTTGTTTTACCATTTACTGTTGGAAAATGAACAGTGTTGTTGTGTCTGGGAAACAAGTATTCAAGAATCAATCCATCAGAGTTTTACTATTGTGTGAGTTATTAACAATACCTGTTAACTCCAAAGATGTCCAAGTATAGGCTTTCTCTGAGGATATTTTCAAAATGCACAATCATTTAACATCATGTAGAAGCTGCATAGCTGGCCAGTAAGTGGAGGTGCTCCTGTCTTGCTGATAAGATGTAATGGCTCGCTCTGATTTACTATATTGTCATGAATTATCACAATAGAAGATGACCATATCTTCTATTAAAGTATTTCATACAACTGATTGATAAGAATTTAGTCTATGACTATCCTAGGTATAAAAATGTGTCACGGAGAGTGAGATCATTGACAGAATCTCTAGACCATTTTATTCATCCTGTAAAGATTACCCTGAATTTCATCAACTGACAGACATGTTTAAGCCTGGAGAGAAAAATCTTTTAATAAATATTTATTGCATCAGTCTTCCTGCCTAAAAATAAATGTGTTTCCTTCAACCTGACAAGTACACAATTGTTCGAAAATATTTAAATGAATTTGTTGAATGAGAAAGGAAGTGTTAAAGGTGAATTGGTCAGGATGGAGCATCAGAACTTTGTGCATATTCAGTGCTCCTCTAAAGGCATACTCTTGGTATTAAAAAAAAAATGCCAAGGCCTGAGAAGCAGGAATTTTGGGGAAAAATGTATATATGAAACGACTGGCATTAAAAAAAGAGGAAGCTCTACCAAAGTGGATGTTATTAGACTTGGTAAATGTGTGATGATGAATCTGTATTGTAGTCACACAGACACATACTGAAATATTGATTTTTGTTTTCTCTGATAAAAATATAGACCTGAGCTCTAAGTTTATTTCTTAGTAAGAAGCAATTTATTCCTTTGTGATGACCTCTTTGGGCATTTGTGTGTGTGTGTGTGTATTTACATTTAAATAACCATGAATAATCATCATATCATTTCTCTATAAGGGGTTTTGTTTTTGACTGTGTCAAAAATGACATAGTCTCAAAAATACATTTAAGTATATTATCTAGTATGTATTTTAAATCAATATAATTACTAAGGTGATTATTACTAAATATATTTTAATTTGTACCTCCCTCTTAGACAAAATAAAATAATTTAACATTTAATAAATATAGCCACCTAATTAACTTTTATTCTTCAAGCCATTTATTATGGTAAATATTAGTTTGCCACACAAGATAAAGAAAGACTTTAATTAAAGACATTCAATACAACATACATATGAACATGTTCTGAAATTAGCCATTCTTCTTTTTTTTTTTTTTTTTGAGACAGGGTTTCACTCTTGCCGCCCAGGCTGGAGTGCAATGGCACGATCTCAGCTCACCACAACCTCTACCTCCCTGGTTCAAGTGATTCTCCTGCCTCAGCCTCCCGAGTAGCTGGGATTACAGGCATGCACCACCACGCCCGGCTAATTTTGTATTTTTAGTAGAGGCAGGGTTTCTCCATGTTGGTCAGGCTGGCCTCGAACTCCCGACCTCAGGTGATCTGCCCACCTCAGCCTCTCAAAGTGCTGGGATTACAGGCGTGAGCCACCACGCCCAGCCTAGCCGTTCTTAAAAATAGTGGATGTCAAAAATTTTCTATCGTATATGAAATACTAATTTATAATTATTCAGGACAGTGAGGGAGACTATGCTTTGGATATCTCAGAAAAAAATAAAATATGCATTATGTAAGCAAATGTATAACATATTTAACATATGTATAATGAATCTTGGAATGATTGAACATAGCAGGAAACACTGTAATTTCTGTATAGCTAAAAATCTCACTAGCAAAGACAAAATAATTTTATTGTTCTCATAATAAAATGTATGAAATCAACTCTATGTAGTTTTAAGACTATGAACAATTTGAGAATTAGTTACAAATCTTATTAAAGAGTGACAGCAGCAAGATGGCAGAATAGAATCCCCCAGAATCACTCTCCAAGCAAATTACAAATGGAAACTATTTTCAAAGCAAAGAATAACACTAACACTCTGAGTTCACCAGAACTCTAAGGAGAAGCAGAGAAATCCACTGGGCCCACAGAATCTGGAAAAATCGCCACCAGTAAGAGAAACAATCATTTAGACCACATGACCCCCAAACCCAGCTGCAACAGCACTAATCAGAGAGAATTTCCATAAACCCAGAGTCTCCTAGGTGAGACAAAGGAATTGGAGGTGGATCTTAGAGCTCTCCCCACTCTGGGAATCTTCGTGGGAAGTCCACTCTGGGCCTGTCCCACAGGAATCACTGGGAATGCCAGAAGAGCTGAATCACCTGGGGTGAATGGGGGACAAAGAGCAGGGCACTGATTGCAGCAACTAGTGTGTTGATCTTAGTGGCTTCTCTGCACTTCAATCAACAGGGGCATCACATTGAAGAGACTGGCCAGTGCCATAGTGCTGCAGGGGGCACAATGAAAGGGGCCTTCAGAAGGCCTGAATCCATGACCAGATTTTCCACAGAGCCCAAATGCTTGCATGGAGCCTGCTCCTTGCCTGGAAACAATTAAAAGATCAGATCAGTGTTAAGTTCTATATGTTTATCAAAATATCACATGTACCTTGTAAATAGGTACAATTATTATGCCTCGACTTTTAAAAATTGAGACAAGAAACAAAAACAAAACTTATGAATTGTGTTTCAGTCCTCAGAGGACTAAATGCTTTTGTTAGCTATCAGGCACAAAACCATGTTAACCGTAATTATCTTAGTTTAGATGTGAGTAGTCAAACCTTACAGAAAGCCCTTTTCTTATAATCATTCTGGTTTTGTTTTGTTTTGAGACAGAGTCTCGCTCCGTCACCAGGCACGATCTCGGCTCACTGCAACCTCCGACTCCCTGGTTCAAGCGATTTTCCTGCCTCAGCCTCTCAAGTAGCTGGGATTACAGGCACACGCCACCACACCCAGCTAATTTTTGCATTTTTAGTAGAGATGGGGTTTCACCATGTTGGCCAGGATGGTCTCGATCTCCTGACTTCGTGATCCGCCCGCCTGGGCCTCCCAAAGTTCTGGGATTACTGGTGTGAGCCACTGCTCCCGACCTAATCATTCTTAATCTAATCATGCCAACCACGTTTTTTAAAGATTACTTTATTTTGTATTTTTCAGATAAATGTCGTCAACCAATACATATGTTTCTTTTGTTTTGCATTTAGCTGTAATATGGTAATAGGCCTCCAATAGTAAGACCAATACTTTTTATTAACTTGAAATTCCGTGTGCAAAAAAGCAGTAATGAAGTTCAATAATTTTTATTTATTAAAGAAAATTCTTATTTTCCTTAATAAACTACATAAAGATGCAATTTTCCTGGGTACCTTTGAGAAATACTTGCTTTGGTGATTCAGGTTGAGGCCTCCAGCATCTGAACTTCCTGAACTTTCTTCTTCACAAGTGCTTACATTTAGTGACAATATCATTATTGCTTCCCCACTGTCCCTGCAAAGTTCTCACGAAATTTGTGTAAACTCTATACACTAAACCACTTTATCCTCAGGATAATTTCAGTAAACATATTTACTTGAATAAATCCATATTGTTACCAAAACCCCAATCAACCAAACTTGCACTGCAGTAAAGTGGGTAGTTTTTTGTTTGTTTGTTTTTGAGATGGAGTCTCGCTCTGTCACCCAGGCTGGAGTGCAGTGGCGTGATCTCGGCTCACTGCAAGCTCCGCCTTCCAGGTTCACACCATTCTCCTGCCTCAGCCTCCCGAGTAGCTGGGACTACAGGTGCCCGCCACCACACCTGGCTAATTTTTTTGTATTTTAGTAGAGACAGGGTTTCACCATGCTAGCCAGGATGGTCTCGATCTCCTGACCTCATGATCTGCCCGCTTCTCGCTCCCAAAGTGCTGGGATTACAGGTGTGAGCCACTGAGCCTGGCCTAAAGTGGGTAGTTATATGATACATTCCAACAACGGAATATTATATAGCTTTGATAGTCAGCTGGAGCCAATTTTGTCCCACACTGAAAGTGGGAAAGTCTACAGATATTTTGATTGTTGCAACTTGAGGGGGCTGCTACTGGCATTAAATGAGTAGAGGCCAGGGAAGCTGCTAAACATCTTAACATACATAGGATGATCCTGAATAATAAAGAATTAACCAGTCCAAAAGGTGGAATAGTACCACGGTTGATAAATCTGCTATACAGCTGTGAAAGACAAATAATTTGTTTGTGCTACTGCACTCAACATCCAGAGAGAATCTCACAGACATAATGTTGAATAAAGGAAGTCAGACTACATCAATATCTAACCCATGATTTAATTTACATGAAATTTAGAAATTGCTAAAAATAAATCTTATGGATTCATTTGTGTTGGATGTATATGGAAGAGTGGAACTGCTGTGTCATAGAATATGGGGATGCTCAGCTTTGAGTATATTGCCAAAGGATTTTCTAAAGCTGTTGCATCAATTAAATTATACTACCATCAGCAGTGTGTAAGATTTCCAGTTGCCTTGCATCCTGGATATCACTGTGTATTTTTAATTTTTTGTTTTGTTTCAGTACTTTATTGCAGTTTAATTTTTATTTTCCTGATTTAGTTCTGGAACTAGATAGATCTGGATGTGGTATCATTGTTGTGTATGTGTCACAAATATCTTCTCCCACTCAGGCTTGTCTTTTTTGGATTTTTTTGAGATGGTGTCTCTCTCTGTCGCCCAGGCTGGAGTACAGTGGCGTGATCTCTGCTCACTGCAACCTCTGCCGACCAGGTTCAAGCAATTCTCCTGCCTCAGCCTCCCGAGCAGCTGGGATTACAGATGCCTGCCAACATGCCCGGCTAATTTTTGTGTTTTTTAGTAGAGACAGGGTTTTGCCATGTTGGCCAGGCTGGTCTTGAACTCCTGACCTCAGGTGATCTGTCTGCTTCGGCCTCTCAGAGTGCTGGGATTACAGGTGTGAGCCACCACACCTAGCCTCGGGCTTGTCTTTTAATTCTCTGAATGTTGTATTTTTTTCTAACTCTTTCATCTGGAGATAATAGTAGAGTCACATGCAGTCCTAAGAAATAACACAGAGACTTCCTGTATAACCTTTCCTCAGCTTGCCCCAATGATAACACTGTACAAAATCAGAGTATAATATAAAAAAAAAAATTGACCTTGATACAATCCACCAATATTGTTTCAATTTCACAAGTTTTACACATATTCGTGTGTATATATTGAGTCTATGTGAGTTTATCTTTTAATAGATTCATGTGACCACCAACAGTTATACCACAAAAAGACCACGTGCTACGTGTTTATAGCCAAAGCCACCTCCCGTTCTCAAATCTCCTAACCCCTGGCCACAATAATCTGTTTTTCATGTCTATAATTTTGTCATTTTTTACAATGTTATATACATAGAATCACATATTATATAACCTTTTGAGAATGTCTTTCTCAAAATTCCCTTGACATCTAAACATATAATTGCGTGTACCAGCAATTTTATTTGA
This sequence comes from Symphalangus syndactylus, assembly GCF_028878055.3. Taxonomy (NCBI): domain Eukaryota; kingdom Metazoa; phylum Chordata; class Mammalia; order Primates; family Hylobatidae; genus Symphalangus; species Symphalangus syndactylus. The sequence continues at coordinate 150,938,466 of NC_072426.2, read as the reverse complement.
TGCATTTGGGTGTTTTGTTTGTTTGTTTACATTTCCTTTAATTGATATCCATTGTGCTTCTTGAATTGCTTTTTATTCTAAGATGTGGATGTCCCACAAAACCTCTAGGAAGACCCAACCCTTTTGATACCTTGATTTCAAACTTCTATAATCCAGAACTGAGAGACAATACATTTCCTTTGATTAAGCCACCAACTTCGTGGTACTTTGTTATGGCAGCCCTACTACACTAATAAATTTACTCTGACTTGTATCTGTTTTACACATTGAGAGAAGAATGTTAAAATGACTATACATGAGTGAGAGAAGAATGTTAAAATCTCCTTGTTATTTTATCTCCTTGTTATTTTTTCTTTAACTTTTGTTAGGTTTTGCTATGTGTATTTTAAACTACCATTGCATACATGCAAATTTAGAATTGTAATGTCTTTCTGTTGAATTCGTACATTTATCACAATGAAATATGCCTACATATTTCTTATACTATTTCTCACTGTAAACACTACTTTATCTGGTATCTGGTATCGTTACACAAACTTGGTTAATATTTTGCATAATACGGAATTCTCCATTGTTAGTTATTGTTTTCAGAACTTGAAAGATGTCATTCCTTTTCCTTCTTTGTTTCATTGCTTCTGCTAAAAAATCAGCTGCCACTCTTTTTTATTTCTTTCTCTCTGTTAAGGGAATTTTATTTTTCTGGCTGCTGTGAAGATTTTACTTTTCTCTTTAGTTCAGCTATTTAATATGATGCATTTACATGTGATTTTCTTTGTATTTCTTCTAATTGGGGTCCATCACGCTTCTTGCATTGTATATTTGATGTTTACACCTATCTTGGTAAATTTGCAGGAAATATTATGTCAAATATTGCTTCTGCCCTAGTCTTCTCTTACTCCGGAACTCAAATTACATTTTTTAAAAAGATCTCTTCATTGTATTCCCTATATTTTACATGCTTTTCTGAATTTCTCATCCTATTTCTATACGTGTTTCAAGTATTCTGACTTTTTTCAGTTTGCTATTTCTTCTGCAATATTTAATACATTAATAAGTCTAGCTTTTTAATTCTTATATTCAATTATTCTATTTCCTTAGTTTGAAAATGATACATTGACTTATAGATCCCAGTCTTCCAGTAAGTCTACATCTTTTATTTTTAACTTAATAATCATTATTAAAGTCCATTATTTATAAATAATTAGACTATATCACCTGTGGATCTATTTTGATAGTCTGTATTTTTTATTTTGGTTTTCATACATTTTATAGACCTGTCTGGTCATTTTTAATTAATGACATACATGGTATATAATAATTGCAGAGTCCCTGATTTATAACCTTTCTCAAAAGAGGGCTAATCTTCGTGCATGCCTAGAGTATTTTGGCAGATCACCCTGATCTAGTCAAAGGAAGGTATGAAGCTTTCTTAAAGTTGGGCTTTCTTTGGTCAACTCTTACCTCTAAGGCATAAACCTTGCTCTTAGGTTATATTCTTTCTGCGATCTTAATTGAAAGCTGGGTGTTCATGGGGGTCATCCAATTTGTTCATCTCTACACTTTTGCTTCATTTTCCCTAGAACTAAGATTATTGGAATAGTTGTTCAATTCTTTAGATCTCAAATGTGACTTGCTATATGTTTTCTGGTGTCTTTTTCTGAACACCACACAGGAAGTGTGTGGTGGAAGGAAGAGTGGAGGAAGTGACCAAAGGCCTTCACGCAGTCTCTCACTTACTTCCCTGCAGTTATTTTTTCCCTAAAATTCAATTGTTATTGGAGTCCAAACGCCAGCTTCTGTTTCCTCAGCACAGTGAGACTTTCATGACTCCAGGCTTTTGATTTCTGCTCTGCCACCTCACCCATGGCATTGGCAAAGCCCTGAGGAAATTCTCAGAGATAGATAAATATAGGACTCACATAAATCTGCCTCCCTTGTCTCCAGAATTTGTAGCCCCGTAGTTCTGCCTGCCATGGTGGTTCCCTAATGCTTTAAAAGAGCTGACTCACGTACTAATCTTTTCTATTTTTTAGAGGAGGGTTAGTCTCATACAAGCTGCCTTGTTATAGAGGACATTGGAAACCACTGGATTATGTGAGTTTTTCATCTCTTAAATAAATGTGGTATTCCTGAATGCTGACAAATATCTGGTATACTTATCTCAATCTGTAGGATCGCTATTTTCTCCTTTTTTATTCCCAAATTTGCTGTCACTTATTCACTGTTTATGACAGGTTTATGACACCCTACCTTTAGGAAACTAGAAAAGTCGTCAGATCCAATTTAACTTAAAAGATTTTTAAAAAATAATTGTGATGTTTCCAGAGTAACACAATGAAAGCTCCTCCCCAATTCAGCAGCTTAGAATTTCATGGTAAACCGATTCCATATTTGGTATAACTTTTTATTATTATTATTTTGAGACGGAATCTCGCTCTGTCACCCAGGCTGGAGTGCAGTGGCACGATCTCTGCTCACTGCAAGCTCCGCCTCCTGGGTTCAAGCCATTCTCCCGCCTCAGCCTCCCGAGTAGCTGGGACTACAAGTCACGTGCTATAACAACTTTTAACACATATAATAAGCATATTTTCCTTTAAAAATATCCAAACATGTTCTTAGAGAAACAATCTTTGAGCATTTGTATGGTCCTTTCATGATGCTACATTAAACCTATGTTGAAAATATGTGAGTAAGTAACCCTCGGGAAGTCAGTAGAACGTTAAGTGCTCTGAATTGGGTTATTTAAATTCCACCACCAAGGCCAGGCGTGGTGGCTCACGCCTGTAATCCCAGCACTTTGGGAGGCCGAAGCGGGTGGCTCACAAGGACAGGAGATAGAGACCATCCTGGCTAACATGGTGAAACCCCGTCTCTACTAAAAATACAAAAAAATAGCCGGGCGTGGTGGCGGGCACCTGTAGTCCCAGCTACTCGGGAGGCTGAGGCAGGAGAATGGCGTGAACCCGGGAGGCAGAGCTTGCAGTGAGCCAAGATTGCACCACTGCCCTCCAGCCTGGGCGACAGAGGGAGACTTATCTCAAAAAAAAAAAAAAAATCCGCTATCAAAAACTACTTGAACTGTCTATAACTCAGCTAGCTCAAGACATAATCACACGGTGGAACTTTACATCCCATATGCTAAAGTAGTTCATTGAACAAAAAAGGTGTACTAATGTCTACCATGCAGAGAAATCCACTGCTAATTTTTTGACTCTCAGCCCAGTGTAATCTGCAGAGTCTGTCATGGTAAACATGAGTTTTCAAAAAATTATCCAGATAAATCAGCCCACGAGAGATTGTTTCCTACAATGAAGGTTTTCTTATCAAAGAAAATGTTTGCCGTGAAAAACGGGAGGAGGTAGTGGTGTTGGGGTATAAAAACTTAGAAATAGATTATTCTACTTCCAATTGCACTGGATTTCATTCCTATTCATGCCTATGAAATAGGAATGCAAGTTTATGGGGATCTGCAAGATAGATCAGCACTTTAAATCGCATCTGTTCAGTTTTACTGCAAGCTGATGTCTTATTAAAACCAAACAACAGCATACTTTAGAGCCAAAAATTATTACAAGACCGCCACACCAGGAAAAATATGAAACAAACAAAACAAGATATAGTGAATAGAACTACTTATTAAGCATGAAAATGATCCTCATCTGGGATTATTTGGATGCAATGTTAGAGACATTTTATTCCTCAGTTGTCATTCCTGCAATAAATACTAAATTATAGTTGTATTTTTCCTAGTAATACACAGAGATCCCATCTTAGAGCAAGAATTGGAGGAAGTATTATAGACCTGGATGATTTTTATAAAAGAGAGGAAAAATAGAAAAAAGATATAAGTAGAAGCATTGATTTATGAAGCAGTAAGTAAAAAATAATGACACAGGTTATATATGGAAGTTGGAAGTAATCTCAGAGCAACTATTTTGAAGAAACTGTATTTTGTTGTTTTTTTTTTTCAAGCATGGAGGCAAGATAATAAGCCCAATACAGACTTAGCTCAAATTATAACAGATTTCAATAAATTGCTTGTATAGGGCCAAAAAAAAAGAAAGCATCTATTGTGATATTTATTTCATAATGTCAATAAATACAAACCCCAAATCTTGAAAATGAAGAGTTTTATTTATTGGTGAAGGCACTTTATGCAGCTAACTTATGGAGGAGATTAATCTATTACTATAATTTTTATGATTTTAATAAAGTAGAATTTACTTTCGTGAAACATCCTATTATTAATCATTGGAAGGTGTTACATTATTTTAATTAAAATAAATGACCTGATAATGCATGAATATATGAATTCATGAATAGTTAATTGTTCAAAATGCAATGATATTGTGAAGTACCTGTCTCAAAATCTGTGGTCAAATGCATGTATATAACTAATATAACTGCCTTGAAAATTTTGGATATTTTTCTCTTGGTGATTTAACGAATAATCATCAATTTTAATTGGAATTATAGACTTCATTAGCTTTATTCCTATTGATAACTTTAAAGTTTGGTCTGAATTCAGAATTAATGGACAACTTGCTAGGAGACTAACTTAACAGAACTTCGTATCTGGAATAACTACAGAAATGTGCAAGGTTGTGAGGTTAAACCTGATGGAACTAACTTAATATTCTTCTACTGATAAAGAATAAGAGAAACTCAGTGGGAAACAGTTTTTTAAAAGTGAGACATCTCATGATGCCAACATTGAAGTTCAGTGGAGGCTTACTAGGTTTTTACTTATTAATCAATGCATCCATTCATTATGGGCCAGTCATCTACAAATATTTATTTACTATCCACTGTATTATAAACTAGGTTTCTTATACCTCACTCCAGCCTGCCTTGATCACTTGATCATCAAAATGTTTCCTTTATTTTGCCTAGATTAACTTCTATTAAAGTTTTCAAATTTTAAAACAGTAATATCCTCTTTTTGAGGATCCCAGTCCCAAAATAGACATGCTTTCATCTAAAAAATGTTTCTCTACCTAATATGAAAACACCAAATAATATGTTTCTCTTAAACTTCTTGGGGTGCTAAAACAAAGTACCAAGACTTGATGTCTTAAGCAATAGATACTTGTCTTTCACAGTTCTGGTGACTGGAAATCCAAGATCAAGATGATGGCAGATTTATTTCCAGATGAGGGTCTAATTCCCAGCTTGTAACTACCTTCTAGCTGTGCGTTCACATGGCCCTTCCGAGGAGCTCTCTGTCTCCTTCTTCTTATAACGGTAATAATCTCATCATAAGGCTCTGTCTCAAGATCTAAACCTAATCACCTCCCAAAGGCCCCGCCTCCAAACACCATCACATTGGGGGTTAGGGCTTCCACATAAGAATTTGGGGGTGCCACCATCATTCAGTACATAGCAATCTTTATTAAGATTTTATTAAGTTCTTAATATGTCTCCCATTTTTCTTAATTTCCATGAGTTTTTGTTTCTGAAAACATTACCAAGTGCCTACTATGTCCTAGGAACTGTGATAAATGCAAGACATGGAGCTTGAACCTTTCAAGATCATGAAGAATTTACAATTTTGTGGCAGACAAATTGTTGCAAATTACCATAGTACGGGCTATAGCACTGAAATATAAATATTTTTAAAATTATATAAGAACACAAAAGACAAACTAATTAATTATGATTGGAGTGCCCAGAACAAGGAAAGGTTTACAAAGAGAGTTAAGAATTAACCTAGGTCATAATCCACGCCCAGTGGAGGCAAGTGGAAAACATTTCGCAGGCAATATGGGCAAAGATCACTTGTATGCAAACGGATCATGACATTTGGAAATGATCTACTTAGAAATGATGAATAGTGTTGTGAAGCTATATCCAAAGGTGTGTGATGTTTACTCACTTGCATCCTTTTTGGTACTTACAGAAGGTAAGAATGGAAAGGGATGTTTAGATCCGACTATAAAGTGTCGTAAATGGTACACCAAAGAGCTCAGGATCCGACTATAAAGTGTCAAATGGTATACCAAAGAGCTCAGGCTGTGTCTGGTAGACAATGGGAAACCAACTAAATTTTTTAGGTGGTAAATAAGTTAGGTTAACAAATTATTAGAATATTAAAATAACGGCTAATATGTATGCTTTTGATATGCCTTCTCTGTATACTTCCAAAAACTTTATGTGTAATAACATTTATTTCATGCTCACCACAACTTTATAAAGTAAAAGCTGGTATTTTCTTCAATTTGCAGATGAAGAAATTAAGGACTAGAATCATTGGTGTAAGATCACACTGGGGAAAAGTGACAGAACCAAATTTCAAACTCCAGTCTTTCTGCTTCTAGAGATTGAACTACTAACATCTGCATTATATAAAATTAAGTCTCTCAAGGTAGTTTGTGAAACGTAACATACAAGTAAGTGATTAAAATTTTTGGTGATACCCTCTTGTTCCTCTTTCTTCAACATCCTAGATTTGAGATATTCTTGTTTTAGAGTATGGGGGTCAGAGTTGTGGGGGACAACAGACATCTACTGAACCTCTCTAAACATTTTTCTTGAAAACAAATAACTAGAAGCAGTAAGGGAAAGCGAAATAGTATCTCCCATAAAAAAATCTATTACTACATGCCACTGGATTTTAATGCTTGCTCTAAAAAATTATTGATATGCTCAATATCTTCCTTTTAATTTACCAAGTAGCTTCCAGAGAATTTAGGTGAGGTAGATAATAAAAGAGATAATAAATGGTACATGAAAGGTGATGAAGTTTAAATTTAAGAACATATTTCTAAAACCCTGCTAATAAATGTTGACTATTTCCAGGCTGTTTATTCAGCTTGTAGTGCAGAACAAGATGGCAGCATTACCAGCAATTCAAAATAGATACAAATTTAAAATGATGTTATTTGTCAGATAGCCATGAAGAAGGATCTTTGTTCCATTTTATTATCTGTTTCCTATGTTTAATAACCTTAAATATTGACTTGATTCTATCCACTCTGTTCTTGATTTATAATTTCCAAACTCAAAGCTAGATTGAGGCATACGATTCTCACTCTTACATATGTTTTTCTTTCTGAAAAATGTTTTTTATTGTGAAAACATATTTTTCCTGATCCTTGTTTAAAACCGTGACACAAATTAATCAATCTACCTCCACACCATCTGTGGCCCCCTAAAAAGAAGCATAACTTTTTGTCAAAGATTAGCACATTACTCATCCAACTAGATTATAGAAATAATAAAAACCCGTGTCAACAGGCTCTTAGGGTGTTCAGTGGTTAAATTAGAGAAGTTGTAAAATAATACAATTATTGGATGATGATATGATATTATCTTATATTTATCCAACTAATAACCTTATAAATTGATAATTCAAGAATTTATACTAATGTATCATTTCCATATCAAATAATTATTTTAATAGGCATCAATGTTTTATATAAAATTCTAATCTGAGAACTTAATATAAACCTGAAATTGTAATATCATTGAAAATTAGAAGTTCCAGTTGTACACATTTGCTCTCCTTTCTATTGCAATCATTCTTTTTTTTTCTTTTCATTCTCAGTTCTCACATACAGGCTATATAAATTAGAGTTGCCAAGGAACAAATATCACTAAAGCTAACCAATACATAAATAAGCAAATAAATTAAATTAATGCAGTAAAAGGAACAAAATCGAAATAAAAGGAAATACTTGTGGAAACCCAGCTTGGGTATTACACTAAAACAGCTACCATCCAATCCACACTTTAATTTGCTATATTCTCTTTAATCCCTTTTAGTATAATGGCATAATTCAAGTTAAACACTAAATTAAAACTATGTAACAAAAGCAAAGCCAAGGTATTTAAGGTTTAAGAACAAAACTAAGAAATGCACAATAGAATATATGAATATTTCTTATAATTAAGTGATCAAGTGAAGAGAAAATACTTGGGATCTGACTTAATTTTCAAGATTGAACAGGCTATATGTGGAGCAAATAATTCAATCACAATGGAAAGAGCCATCAGCTTGTACCTAGTTTGCATAAAAGCCAAATCATTGCATATTACAATGTTCCACAGTATTCTGACTATTTTATAAACAACCACAGTTCTTTACATGGAACCCTGAATTCCAGTCCACTGAAAATTAAAATACTATCATTATTGAGTTGATTTTTTCCAAAGACATCAAAAATATTTATCACCTCCCTATGACTTTGATATCAAAATAAGGAGACTTTTCCATTTTAAGCCACTTTACATAGATAATTTCTTTGAGTTCAAATCAATGTAAAAATTGTCTGGTTAACCAGCATCACACATTAATAATTTAAGAGGTAGAGTTTTTGAGTTTAGCTTAATGTGTGTTTTATATTAGAATTGTGTTAGCACATAATTTAGAACTGGTATTAGCTTTTTATAATTAGGTGGCGCTGCCTTATTTGATTGTCTTTAAAGTATTGCAAAATCTAATTAACAGAAGGTATCTAAAACAAAGATTCATTGAAATCTGAAAGCATGCTTTAAGTAGAATTGCTCTATAGTAATATAAACTCACTTATGTGTAAAAATGTATATGCTTTAATATAATAAATATATACTTTCTAAAGCCAAAGAAAAAATAGTGTAGGGGGACACATTAAATTCTTCATAATGGTTCCTTCTACAAAGAACGGGTATGTTTGTATATGTATCTGTGAGTGGAGAAAGCTTCTACTTTTTTATTCTACTTTCTCTATTTTCATTTTTATATAAAAAATTATATTTTTATGTATTACATATGTAATTTTTTCATAGAAGAACTTAGAGTGAAGAATCTATGGTAATCTCTCACAGGTCAGACTGGAAAGGCAGTGAAACAAACTTTCAGTCAACTCTCCTAGTGTATAAGTTTACTGAGGGCACGGAATTTTTTTATTTCTATGCATTCTCTCCTTGATGCCAGTGGAGTAATTTATACAAAATAGGTTTTTGATAACTGAACATATTTGAACACATAAGTGAAGAAATAAATACAAGTCAGCAGCAGACAATGACCAGAAAATCTGACCTTGCAATTATCACAGAAGAGTTACTGTGAAATGCAAAAACAAGGGCCTGTGACTGGAGAACAGCACAGGCATTACTGCTCAGCAGCAGAGTCCCAGTGTGCAGGGTGTTGGAATTGAAATAGAAATAAAGTCTTGAAGAAACCAGGAGAGGAACTCCGTCCTGGAAGCAAGAAGACACATTCTGTTCCTACAAGTCTTAAATGGGTCTAGCAATTGAAACTTGGTCATAATAAACAAGGTTGAAAAACTATGCCCATTAAATAGATGGCATCGAGGTTGATGCAGTGCTGCGTTTAGGGAGAAGAACGAAATTCCTCTTTGTCTTTCTGCTCCCAGAAAATGGCCTGGTCACAGGGCCTCTGTTCAATGTGAAGCCAGCCACCAGAAATTAAACCATTGCAGGATATACAGCAGAATTAGAAAGCCAGAAAAGAGACCGGTCTCCCCACCCAGCCCAACTCCCTCAATCTATGAGATATATGTGAAACCAGCAGTAGAATAGAGATGACGAAAAGGGATTCTAAAGGGGAGATTTTCACTTGTCATGTCTTCCAGCCTGCTAGAATAATAGAGAAAAATGTTTCATGTTTTGGACGTGTCCCAAATGTTTTCAGTATTTTCCCACTCCTACTGCTATTTCTGTAATTCAGGGCTAATCATTCCTTGACAATACTATTTCAGTCTTGGGCTAACTGGACTCCCTGAGTCCAGTCTATCCCTCCTCCAGTCCAAACACTATACCGCTCCTACATTCGCATTTCAAAAACCTCAAACATCATTGCCTGTTTGAATTTCTCAATAACTCCCTGTTACACACCAGAAGTTTAATTTTTTTTTTTCTTTGAGATGGAGTTTTGCTCTTGTCACCCAGGCTGGAGTGCAGTGCTGCAATCTTAGCTCACTGAAACCTCCTCCTCTTGGGTTCAAGTGGTTCTCCTGCCTCAGCCTCTCGAATAGCCGGGATTACAGGCACCTGCCACCATGGCCAGCTAATTTTTCTATTTTTAGTAGAGATGCAGTTTCACCATGTTGGCCAGGCTGGTCTCAAACTCCTGACCTCAGGTGATCTGCCCACCTCAGCCTCCCAAAGTGCTGGGATTACAGGCATGAGCCACCACTGCACCCGGCCCAGAAGTTCAATTTCTTAAGGTGTCATAGTAGGTCTGAGTGGATTAAAATGCTGTAGCTATAATTTAGTTATAGACAGTGAAGTACAATAAAATCTGTAGATAGTAAGTTTTTAAACACTGAGGCAGAAATAGGAAATAATGTGATAATTCTAAAGAAAAAAGATCTCCAAATGAAAGACTTGAAAGATGACTATGATTGGAATAGAGATTGGAAAAAAATTGCTTAAGCAAAGACTAAGGCTGACTGAAGCAGTGAGTTGAAAATATGTTCATTTTAAGGAAACAGAGCACACAATATAGTTAATTCGGAGACAGACTGATGGAGTATTTCATGTTTTGATTGAAAAAAAAAGGATATAACTCCTGAAAGAATAGGAAGTTTCAATGAGCTTTTGAGATCAAGGCAAATGATGTAATCAGCATTCTACAGCTCAAGTATAATCGTGCATCACTTAATGATGAGGATATACTTTGAGAAACGTGTCCTCAGACAATTTTGTCATTGTGCAAACCACATAGAGTGTACTTACACAAACCTACATGGTGTAGCCTACTACACACCTAGTATATGGTACAGCCTATTACTCCTAGGCTACAAATCTGCACAGTAGGTTACTCTACTAAATACTGTAAGCAATTGGAACACAATAGTAAGTATTTATGTATCTAAACATATCTAAACATGGAAAACGAACAGTAAAAATATGGTAGAAAACACAAAAAATGGTACACCTGGACATGGCACTTACCATGAATGTGGCTTGCAGGACAGGAAGTTGCCCTGGGTGTGCAGGTGAGTGAGTGGTGAGTGAATGTGAAGGCCTAGGACATGACGTACAACACCGTAGACTCTGTAAACACTGTACACTCAGGCCACGCTACATTTATTTTAAAATATGCTTCTTTCTTCAATAATAAATTAACTGTGGCTTACTGTAACTCTTTTGCTTTATAAACTTTTTAATGTTTTAAAGCTTTTTGACTCTTTTGTAGAAACACTTAGCTTAAAACACAAACACATTGTACACCTGTACAAAAATATTTTCTTTATATCCTTATTTTATATGCTTTTGCATATTTTTCTATTTTTTAAGCTTCTTTATTAAAAACTAAGATGTAAGCCTGGTACAGTGGCTCACGCCTGTAATCTCAGCACTTTGGGAGGCCGAGGCAGGCGGATCACCTAATGTCAAGGGTTCAAGATCAGCCTGGCCAACATGGTGAAAGCCCATCTCTACTAAAAATACAAAACTTAGCTGGGCATGGTGGCATGCACTTGTAATTCCAGCTACTTGAGCAACTGAGACCAGAGAATCGCTTGAACCTGGGAGGAGGAGGTTGCAATGAGCCAAGATTGCGCCACTACACTCCAGCCTGGGCAACAGAGCAAGACTCCAAGACTCCGTCTAAAAAAAAAAAAAAATGAAGACACAAACACACACATTAGCCTAGGCCTACACAGGGTAAGGATCATCAATATCCCTGTCTTCCACCTCCACATCTTGTCCCACTTGTAAGTCTTCAGGGCACCAACACGCATGGAGCTGTCATCTCCTGTAATAACAATGCCTTCTTCTGGAATACCTACTGAAGGACTTGCTGTTTAACAGGCTGTTTACAGTTACCTGAGGCTATTTGAGAGTTAACTCTTTTTAAGTAGAAAGAGAACACTCTAAGATAATGGTAAAAAGTTTTGTATAATAAATACATAACCATTTATTAGAATTATCAAGTGTTTTGTACTGTACGTAATTGTATTGCTGTACTTTTATATGACTGGCACTGCAGTAGGTGTGTTTACACCAGCATCACTACAGAAATGTGAGTAATGCCTTGTGCTACAATATTACAATGGCTATGACAGCATTAGCAATAGCAATTTTTCAACTCCATTCATTATTACCTTATAGTACCACTGTTGTTGTATATGCAATCCATCCTTGACCAAAATACCATTATGACTGGGGCATGGCTGTATTCAATTAAGTTTCAATTGTATCTTGAGTTGGCCAGAAGTGGATTCAGTTTACTCCAATCTAACTAGACAGACTTACATGGATACAATAAAGTGAACTTCTGGTTTAAAAAATAATAAACATCCCTATTACTAAGAGGCATCAGATAGGGGTGAAGTAAATAATAGGATTACAGTCTTTGCCCCTACATGTAATAAAGGTATACATTCCTAGTTCAAGCATTTTCCTTCAGGATGGATGTCACGGAAGAAATGACACTAGTGAGTGATGGATTGTAATTTTGCCATCAGGGAAACTTCATCTTTAGATTCCAGTACAAAAGGTTCAAATTGAGGCTCAAAACTAATAAAAACCAGCAAAATACAGACTACAACAATCACACCCCATGTTCTCACTTTCTGTTACTTTCATTTGCAGTTACTACCACCCGGAGATGAGGGTTGTTTCTTACTGACTTACTTTTCAGTGACACTTATCAAAAGCCAGTGCTGGCTGGGCACAGTGGCGCACACCTGTAATCCCAGCACCTTGGGAGACCAAGGCAAGAGGATTACTTGAGTTCAGGAGCTCGAGACCAGCCTGGGCAACATAGGGAGACCTTGTCTCTACTAAAAGCTTAAAAAATTAACCAGGCATGGTGGCACATGCCTGAAGTCCCAGTTACTCAGGAGGCTGAGGTGGGAGGATTGCTCAAACCTGGGAGGTAGAGGCTGCAGTGAGCCATGATCAGACCACTGCAATCCATCTTGGGAAACAGAGCAAGACCTCTGTCAAAAAAACAAAAAAACCAACCAACAAACAAACAAACAAAAAAAACCACAATGCCTAATAGTTAGTGGCTCAACTCTTTATTAAAGGAAAAAATATTTAGAAAAAATATGTGATACTAAAACACTCTGAACTTAGCATTCTTTGATGATTATGTGGCAGCCATTTTTGCTTTTTTATCCTACTACTTAGAGTAATATGTAATATAGATCACATAAAAATAGAAAAATCCTACATAAATTCTACTACTTAGGATCATATATAAATCATGTTTAACTTTCCTTTATTTCATAGCTAGTATATAGTGCAGTGTTAAAGACTGTGAACTCTAAAATCAGAACAATTGAGATCAAATCTTAGCTCTGTTACTTTCTGGCCATGTAATAACATGATCTAATTATTTAACTTCTCTGATTTCAGTTTTCATATCTCTAAAGTGAGGATAATAAAGGATTCTACTTTATAGTTTATATGGATGAGTAAATGAGTCAATATCTAAAAATGATTTAGACATTGCCAGAGATATAAGAGCTCTCAAGGTGAGGAAAATCACAAAATGTAATTTTAGGATTCCTCTATTGATATGTAATTATTTCTATTGTCCCTTCTGGGGAAACAGAGGTCATCAATACCCTCCATACTGCTACATGGTCAAGTCCAAGTCTTCTTCTTACTTAACTCACCAGCACTGGGAAACACTGTCTTCACTTGGCTTCCATTACATGGTCCTCCCTGGTTCTCCTCCTTCCAATGCATCCCTTGGTCTTCTGCTTATTCCACCTTTTTTCAATTGTACAGGAAAGTACCATCAGGCTCAGTGCATCCTCTTTTATCTTTATGTAATTTCATCTAGATAATGATTTATGAATACACTGTTAAGTGATGTTTCCTACATTTAAATCTCCCAGGCAGAACTGCCCCTTGAACTCAGAATTCCTATATCCAACTACCTAGAAAAGATCACCACGTAAATGGCGAAGAGATAGTCCACCTTCAAAATCTTCCGAACTGAAAATTTGATCTTTCCCTATACCTGTCTTGCCACAGTCTTTCTGATCTTACTTTACAGCAATGCTAACCTTTTAGTAGTTTAGGGTAAAAGTCTTGAAAATATTCAGGGTCCTCTTTTCTCTAAGGACAGATACCTAGTCCGTTAGTAAATTTTTTTGCTCCTACCTTCACTCCATATCTCACCAAATATGAGCATTTCATGGCATTTGTACAGCAACTATTTTGGTCTAGGCCTGCATCATCTCTTGCCTAGATTATTTCATCGATTTCAAATTGGCCTCCCTGCTTTTACCCTTCCCTCAATAGTGACTTAGAAACTCAGTGGCCAAAGGGATGCTTCTAAAATGTAACTCCAATCTTCTGCTCACAATCCTTGTCACTCACAGCAAAAATGAAAGCCTTTCAAGGGTCCCACAAGGCAGACCAGACCCTGGTACTTCTCTATCTCACCTGCTCCTCTCCTAATAACTAATAAACAATAACAATGATAGTCCCTTTCATACCTAAAAAGAATCGATCGACCAACACAAGCAATCTATAATAGAATGAGAGAATCAAAAATTCTGTGTCTTACATGGGTAAACAACTTGAGCCATTCCCAAATGGACTCGGCCGGGCACAGTGGCTCACGCCTATAATCCCAGCACTTTGGGAGGCCGAGGCCGGCGGATCACGAGGTCAGGATATCGAGACCAGCCTAGCTAACACGGTGAAACCCCGTCTACTAAAAATACAAAAAATTAGCCGGGCGTGGTGGCGGGCGCCTGTAGTCCCAACTACGCGGGAACCTGAGGCAGGAGAATGGCGTGAACCCGGGAGGCGGAGCTTACAGTGAGCCGAGATGGCACCACTGCACTCCAGCCTGGGCAACAGAGCGAGACTCCGTCTCAAAAAAAAAAAATAATAAGAAGAAGAAGAAGATTATTCCACGCTTTCAATGGCCTTTTCTTTTTTCTAGAAAGCCACATATCGGAGAATACATGAAAATGACTTTGAAAAAGTTACTAAAGATTTTATTATTGTCTGTTTTTTGCTGACTTTGCAAAAAACAAGATAGGTATTAGAAGGCAGAAAGAAAGAAAAAGTAGAAAAGAAAGAGAGGGAAGGAAGGAAAGAAAGGAGGGAGGGAGGAAGGGAGGAAGGAGAAAAGAGAAAGAAGAGAGACGGAGAGAGAGAGAGGGAAAGAAAGAGAGAGGAAAGGAAGATTGAGACTGGGAGAAAGAGGCCAGGCGCGGTGGCTCACGCCTGCAGTCCCAGCACTTGGGGAGGCTGAGGCAGGTGGAACACTTGAAGCCAGGAGTTTGAGATAAATCTGGCCAATCTGGCAAAACCCCAGCTCTACAAAAAAATACAAAAAAATTAGCCAGGTGTGGTAATGCCTGCTACTCTGGAGGCTGAGGTGGAAGGATGGAGGCTCAGGCCGCAGTGAGCTGCGATAGGTCCACTGCACTCCAGTCTGGGTGCAAAGAGAGACCGTGCTTCAAAAGAAAAAAAAAAGGGGGGGGAAGGAGGAGAAAGGGACCAAAGAGAGAGGAAGATATAGATACGCTGCATACCAATAAACCTAAAATTACTTTGCATAATATTTCTGTATTTATAATACATAAAGCAACAATTCATTCCAAAATAAATTTCACTAATATAGATGTCCTAAATATATGTAAAACCACATATACATTCAACTAAGTTGAAAAACATGTTAAATAATATCAAGTATTTCAATATTGATCCCTACTGACACACTACAAGAGTTCCCTAACTGAAGAACTCGGATTAGGATTGTCATAGTAACTAACATATTCTGAAATAATTCATCTATAAATACAGAACTTAAATACAGCTTGCTGATGTACACTTTACTCAGAAATGATTTTTATTCAAAACCTCATATATTTGACATTCATATGCAAATTTATAACTACCGATGGAATTGTTTTCCTTGTGTTTGAGATGCAGAGCAATCCTGTCCAGCTGCCATACCTGCGGGTTATTAATTAACTTCACATTCACCATTATTAAAATATTTTATTACCCATGATTGAATGTGGTAATGAAAAATAACTACTTGTCACAGGCAAATATTATCAAAAGCGCAATAGGGCAACGAGGGCCACACAACCAAAAATGTAATCCATTTGTCTTTCATGGAAGAATCCAATAAAGCTAGAGAGACGCAATAGTATAACTAAATACCTCTTGGTTTATTTGTGGGGGAGAAGGAGAAACTAAGGGAAACAATGATACTATTTTGATATTATTTATCTTTAGGTGCTCAAATAATTCTTGCAATACTTAACATGTCTGGAAACATAGGATATTTGCCATTTATGGAAAATATGAAAAATAAAACTAAATTTAGAAAAAGTCACATATTCTAATAAAATATACTAAGGGAATTAGTTCTGGCCATAAGATAAATTGATCACATAAATCTCCAACACAATATATTAATAGCTACAGTAAAATCCAATAAAACAAAATTAGCAGCTTTATGCCTCGGGGCACATTCAACTTCTCTTACAGATCCCAACTTCCAGACACCATTTTCAGCTCAATGCCCTGTCTCTCTGCTAAAACGCATTTCGTTTTTAAGAAATCCATTTTTTCTCAAATAAGGAATCTTTGTATTAGAAATGTACAAATGTTTTAAATTAGCATTTGAACAAATAACTAGAGAAAAACTTACATTTACTAGCCTTTCTATCATTTGTCGTTTAAAAATATACCAAAATAAAAATAATGTTTTTAATTCTGGAAGTAATGTTCCCATAGGCATGTCTCCTAAATGAAATATTATAATGAAGATATTTTGCAAACTTTAAAGTAATAAAATGTAAGGCAGTATTGTCATTTTATTTGCAAGGAAACATTTAAGACAGAGATTTTTTTTTTTTTTTTTTTTTTTTTTGAGACGGAGTCTCGCTCTGTCCCCTAGGCTGGAGTGCAGTGGCACGATCTCGGCTCACTGCAACCTCTGCCTCCCGGGTTCACGCCATTCTCCTGCCTCAGCCTCTCCGAGTAGCTGGGACTACAGGCGCCTGCCACCACGCCTGGCTAATTTTTTGTATTTTTAGTAGAGACGGGGTTTCACCATGGTCTCGATCTCCTGACCTCGTGATCCGCCCGCCTCGGCCTCCCAAAGTGCTGGGATTACAAGCGTGAGCCACCGCGCCCGGCCTAAGACAGAGATTTTGTAATGTAAGTTGGCAAACAAAACCTTACTGTCTTAAACATTTTGATTAACAGAACTTTGATATTTTTAAAAAACGCTCTTTTGCTGATATATTAAACCACCCAATCTGCTTCCAAAGTAGGCAAATTTATTTTGTTCACAAATATCATAGTTACGTATTAGCATAACATGGTTATTAATATATTATTCACAAGCTTATTTGTTAAACAGCTAATCTTTGTAATACTTTACATGTAAGATCCACATTATTTATAAGAAGAGAATGCATGTCTTCTCACAATGCTGAAGTAGGGTAATATTAGTTCTTAAGATGCATACTGATGAGATGCACACAAGTTTCTCAGAAGCCAACCAGACTCAAGACATATGTCAAATTACACTCATCTTTCCAATTCTGTGAAGATAAATTAATTTTCACACTATGTTAGAGAAAAGCAAATCACCTTTATCTCCTCAGAAATACCATGTGTAGCCAAAAAATTAATTAATTAATTAAATACAATTTTAAAACCACCCACTCTTTTGTTAGTCCCTGTGTCTCCTGTACAGAGGCTAGGTTTAATGTCCTGTGTACTGACTGAATGTCTGGGTTGCCCAGAGTAAAGACACTTTCTTATCCTCCTCTATCCCTGAAAAGCCATGCTATTCATCACACTGGAAAAGGCAGATATTTCAAGGGGAAACAGTAAGTTGGAAAGAGGGTTTGGATAACAGAGCAGGAAGTCATTCTGTTTTTCTTGAGTCTCACTCTATAGGGCTTAGACATCAAGGAGCCCAGGTAAGTTGAGGCTCTTCTTTGGTGAAGGGATGAAAGACTTCACATGAAGCCAAGGACTGTGGTAGGAATATTGTCTGTCCAGGACCTCAAGGAGGCCGGGCGCAGTGGCTAATGCCTGTAATCCCAGCACTTTGGGGGGTTGAGGTGGGTGGATCACGAGGTCAGGAGTTCGACACCAGACTGGGGTTTAGTAGAAATCCCGTCTCTACTAGAAATACAAAAATTAGCCAGGCGTGGTGGTGCACATGTGTAATCCCAGCTACTCGGGAGGCTAAGGCAGAAGAATTGCTTGAACCCGAGAGGCAGAGGCTGCAGTGAGCTGAGATCGTGCCACTGCATTCCAGCCTGGGTGACAGAATGAGACTCCATCTCAAAAAAAAAAACAGAACCTCAAGGAATAGTTGAGTAAAACTCTGTAGTGTAAACTATTTTTTCTAATTGCGTGTTTTTATATTTTCTTGTCTTCTCCAAACATTTAGTTCAGTCTTACTGAAATATTTTCACCTGGCCTATAGTTTGCTAAAAAGAATTAAGTGTGTCTTCCCAACCTCCTCCTCTTAGGCCAGAGGTTAAACAGGAAGAAACAACTTTCCTGAAGTCAAGATGATAGTGACAGTGGTAATATTCTAAAAAAAAAAAAAAAAAAAAAAAAAAAAAAAAAATTAAGTCATGGTAGTGTGGAGAGATGACCAGAATCTTGCTTCTGCATAAGAAAATATTTCCTTTATTGCCAATCTTAGAGTATGTGCATAATGTTATTAAAAAATCAGTGGGTTTTCCTTCAGTTGAAGAAACAAGGAAGCATTTTAGGGAGGAGGTATTTTTTGCATTTTCAGTTTTTTGGTTTGTTTAGGTTTTCTCATAACATTTTCATTCTAGATATTAAGTTAATAACTAGTAGAACTGAAAATTGTTCAACATTTTAGAAGCAACCTTTCATGGATTGACTTGTGATTTGGACCAGCTTAAAAATGGTATTTACAGATTCAGGACAACATCCAATCCATCAGAAAAGCCTTTGGCTCTACCTTTACCATATACCTGGAATCCAGCCACTTCTCAACAGCTCCCCTGGTATTATCTTGGTAATCTGCAGCAAAGGCCTCCTAACTCATCCGCCTCATTATACCCTTATCCCCTGCAGTCTATCTTCAGCACAGCAGCCAGAATGATCATTTAAGTATAAGACACATCATGCCACTCTGATGAAATACCCAGAAATGTTTTTCCACATCAATCTTGGCAAATTCCTTTTGTGGCCTCAGAGAGGATGTATAATCTACACTCCCTTCCCCACCGTTTACATCTCAGAATCCCTCTTCTCCTGCTCTCTTGATGACTTTACTCACTCGGCTCCAGCCACAATGACCTCTTCATACTTGCTCCAATACCAAATGTGCTTCCAGCAGCAGGCCTTTTGTACTAACTGTTCCTTCTGCCCGGAAAAAAATCCCCTCTTCTCCAATGTATCTGTAAAGCTAAATTCCTCCTTCACATTTTTTATTGTCACCTTCTTAACAGAACCTACCCCAACCAAAGTACTTAAAACTGAAACTCTCCTTACCTACATCCAAACTCCCTAACTTGCTCTAATTTTCCATTTTCGAAGCTCCGTGTATTCTTCAAATATGCAATATAGTTTACTTATATATTATGCTCAGTTTTATCACCTATGATCTGTATTCCTTACTATAAGTTCCATGAGTGAAGAATTTTTGTTTTGTTTACTACTACATCTAAAGCATTTGGAACAGTGTCGAACACACAACAAACACTCAGTAAATTGTTGCTCTAAAAAAATTAAGGAAACAGCAGATGCAAACAAGACCACCCTAATCCTAACAACGAATTCCACAACTGCTGCATAGAGGAGGTGTCCTCATTCATTATTTTAATCCATATTAATACAGCCTAACTAGGGTCCTGACAGAGTTCCAGGTGTGGGAATATAATGAAGTGAAAAAGCTAACATGGTCCCTGACTACATAAGCCCGTGTGGGAGACACAAAAAATTTCAAACATCTCAAAAGTAAACTTAATTTGTTTTAATACAGTCACAGGCAGGTACACCAGTGCTCAAGGGAGATTTGACTTAAGGAAGAATGCCAAACAGGCTTACCTAAGAAAATTACAACTGAGCTGAACTCTGAGGGATGAGTGTGAATGACTAAAATAGAAAAAAAGGAAAGAAAATTTCATGAGAATGGCATAACATGTGCAAAGACCCTGTAGTGAAAGAAAACACGTTTCTTAGGCACCTAATTGATGACAATGGCAGCAAGAGCTAAAAAACCAAATGAAGACCAGGAGATGAATGGTCCCTTGCAGTCATGTAATTTGACAGGCATGAGCATGATCTTTGTAAATCATGTTAAAGATTTACACCTTTACACTAAGAGAAATCGGGAGCTGTTAAAGGATGTGAGTGTATGTGTATGCATTCATGTATGTATGATAAAGGACATTGGACTAATTATTGACAACATCAAATTCAGGTTTGAAAATAGGGCTGTGATAACCAGACATCCAGATGCATTAGAAGGAAGTTGGACTCCTTCCTCACACCCTACACAAAAATTAACTCAAAATGGATCAGAGTTGAGCCGGGCGCAGTGGCTCATGCCTGTAATCCCAGCACTTTGGGAGTCTGAGGTAGGCAGATCACAAGATCAGGAGATGGAGACCATCCTGGCCAACATGGTGAAATCCCGTCTCTACTAAAAATACAAAAATTAGCTGGGCATGGTGGTGCATGCCTGTAATCCCAGCTATTCAGGAGGCTTGAGGCAGGAGAATCACTTGAACCAGAGAGTCGGAGGTTACAGTGAGCCAAGATCCCGCCACTGCACTCCAGCCTGGGCGACAGAGCGAGACTCTGTCTCAAAAAAATAAAAATAAAAATAAAAAGGATCAGAATCTTAAATGTAACACTTAGAAGAAATAGAGGAGTAATGCTTGCCTCGGCAGCACATATACTAAAACTGGAAAATAGAGGAGTAAATTGTTGTGACCTGGGGTTAGACAAAGGCTTTTTTGACATCAAAGTACAAGCAACAAAAGAAAAATTAGAAAATCAGATTTCATAAAAATTAAAAACTTTTCTCCTGCAATAAATGACATCAAAAAAGTAAAAAGAAAAATTACACAAAATGGGAGAAAATATCCTAAAGACAACTCAACAAAGGACAACACAGTTAAAAAAAAGAATAGGAAAAGAATTTGAATCAAAGATATGCAGATGGCTATTATGGTTTAAATGTTTCTGTCGCCCTCCAACTACACATGTCGAAACCCTAAGCCCCAAGGTGATGGTATTAGGAAGTGGGGACTTTTGGGAGGTGATTAGGTCATGAGGACAGAGCCCTCATGAATGGGATTAGTGACTCTATAAAAATGGATTGAAGGCTGGGCATGGTAGCTCACACCTGTCATCCCAGCACTTTTGGAGGCTGAGGTGGGCAGATCACCTGAGGTCAGGAGTTCAAGACAACACTGGCCAACATGGTGAAACCCTATCTCAACTAAAAATACAAAAATTAGCCGGGTGTGGTGGCAGGCACCTGTAATCCCAGTTACTCAGAAGGCTAAGGCAGGAGAATCACTTGAACCCAGGAGGCGAAGGTTGAAGTGAGCCAAGATCA
Source organism: Symphalangus syndactylus (assembly GCF_028878055.3). Classification (NCBI taxonomy): domain Eukaryota; kingdom Metazoa; phylum Chordata; class Mammalia; order Primates; family Hylobatidae; genus Symphalangus; species Symphalangus syndactylus. The sequence continues at coordinate 150,916,949 of NC_072426.2, read as the reverse complement.
CGCCACTGCACTCCAGCCTGGGTGACAAGAATGAGAGCCATCTCAAAAAATAAAAATAAAAATAAAAATGGATTGAAGGAGCTTGTCTACTCTTTCCACTGAGTAAAAGCACAGCTACAAGGCACTCTGTCTGTAAGAACAAGAGCTTTCACCAGGTAATGCCAGCACCCTAATCTTGGACTTCCCCATCTTCATCACTGTGAGAAATGAATACATTTCTTTTGCTTATAAGTTACTCAGTTTAAGGTCCTTTGTCATAGCAGCCCAAGCAGAAATAAGACAATGGTGAGTAAGCAAAATATATGCTCTACATCTTTAGTCATTAGGGAAATGCAAATCAAACCCACTAGGAGGTACCCACCTACTCTTTCAAGAAAATATATAATCAAAAAGTCACCTAATAACGGTTTTTGGTGGGGAAGATGTGAAGAAATTAGAACCTTCTATGGTTTGCTCACCAAAATTCAGGTGTTGCAACTAAGGGCCAATGTGATAGTATTAAGAGGTAGAGCCTCAGAGAGGTGATTAGGCCAGGAGATCTCCCTCACGAATGGAAGTAAGACTGTTAGGAAGGAGGCTTTGCACAGGCCTGCTTGCTTACTTGCTCTTCTGCCTTCTGCCATGTGAGGACACAACGTCCCTCCCCCTAATAGTATGCAGCAACAAGGTGCCATCTTGGAAGCTGGGAGCTACCCTCGCCAGACACTAACCCCGTCAGCACCTTGATCATGAACTTCCCAGACTCCGGAACTGTGAGAAAACACATTTCTGTTCTTCATAAATTAGAACAGTCTCAGGTATTCTGTTATAGCAGCACAAACAGAATATGACAGAACCCTTAGAAACTGCTGATGGAAATGTGTCATAGTGCAGTGCTTTGGAAAACAGTTCAGCAATCTCTCATAATGTCATAGAGTTCCCATATGATTCAGCAATTTCACTCCAATGTATATACCAAAGGAAAAACATACAGTCACACAAAAATGTGAACAAGAATGTTTATAGGCCGGGCACAATGGCTCACTCCTGTAATACCAACATTTTGGGAGGCCAAGACAGACGGATTACCTGAAGTCAGGAGTTTGAGACCAGCCTGGCCAATATGGTGAAACCCCGTGTCTACTAAAAATACAGAAATTAGCTGGGCGTTGTGGCACAGGTCTGTAGTCCCAGCTACTGAGGAGGCTGGGGCAGGAGAATCGCTTGAACCCAGGAGGCAGAGGTTGCAGTGAGCCAGGATCGTGCCACTGCACTCCAATCTGCACGACAGTGACACTCCGTCTCAAATAATAATAATAGTAATAATAATAATGTTTATAGCAGCATTATTTATAACAGTCAAAAATAGAAAAATCCCAAATGTCCATCAACTGATGAACAGATAAACAAATGTGATTTAATCATACAAAGGAATATTATTTGTCTATAAAAGAGTATTCAGTACTAATACATGTTACAATATGGGTGAACCTGTAGAACGTCATACTAAGTGAAATTAGCCAGTCACAAAAAGTCATATATTTTATTATTCTATTTGTGAAACATCCAGAATAGGCAAATCCATAGACACAGAAAGTAGTTTAGTGGTTGCCAGGGGCTGGAAATGGCTAAAGAGAAAATACAGAATGACTGCTAATACGTATAGGTCATTTTTGGTGGGTGATAAAATGTCCTACCATTGATTAACAATTGCACATCTCTGTGAATATACTAAACAATTGAATTGTACACTTTAGGTAAGTAAATTTTATGGTGTATAAACTCTATTTCAATAAAACTATTATAAGAAAAACACAAAAAGTTGATTACTGGCACAGACTGTGGAGTTAGACTGCCTAGCTTTGAGTTCTGGCAGCAGTACCACTTAATTAAACATGAGTTATTTTACTTGAATTTGAACTTTCTGTGATAGCAGTGCGTGCCTTATAGTGCTATTGTTAAGTCTAAATGACACCACACTTAGAAAATGCTAAGATAAGCCGGGCTCGGTGGCTCACGCCTGTAATCCCAGCACTTTGGGAGGCCAAGGCGGGTTGATCACAAGGTCAGGAGTTCAAGACCAGCCTGGCCAAGATGGTGAAACCTCATCTCTACTAAAAATACAAAAAAATTAGCCTGGCATGATGGCGGGCGCCTGTAATCCCAGCTACTCAGGAGGCTGAGGCAGAGAATTGTTTGAACCTGGGAGGTGGATGTTGCAGTGAGCCACTGCACTCCAGCCTAGGCGACAGAGCGAGGTTCCGTCTCAAAAAAAAAAAAAAAGAAACTGCTAAGATGAAGTCTAGCAAAGTGTAAGCACTAAATAAGTGTTAGCAGCTACTATGACCCACCTCAGCACCCACTGTAACACATGACTTTACCAGTTTCACCTGGAGCTCGCCAATATGAAAAATGCCATTTTTAAAAGTTGCTAATCATTTTTAAATAACATTTTGTCATTTCTTATATGCAAGTACATAAATTCATCTCAGTACAGAAAAAAAACCAGAAAGAGAAAAACATAAAATGTCTAGGTATAATCTTCAAGCTATGTGCATATATAAATAAAACCCTGAAACTTTTCCTCAGAGATAATAAGTAAGTCTTTGATAAATGGAGAGATTTACCATGAGTCTGGATGAGGAGATCAACTACTGTGGTTCTTTTTTAAATAGTTTATATTTCCAACACAATAACAAATTATTTATTTCTGATCTTTTTTAAAAAACAATAAACTTCACCTGGAAAAATAAAGAGGCAATAATAGCTAAGAATTTTTGGAAAAGAAAGAGTAATGAGAAGCGACATGCCTTTCTGGATATTAAAATAAATTATAAGCTATAAAATAATTAAAATTGGGCTATATAAAACAACACAGTATAATTAATCAGTATAATAACAACCTCTTACAATATCATATTTAACCGGCAAATTCATGGAATATAGTAAACTGACATAAAATAGACTCTAATGGTTATAAACATTGATTTCATGCTGAAAGAACTATGAATAACCAATGAAGAAGGAACACAGTAATCAATAAATAGTGTTAATGCCATAAACCAAAATCAGTTTCAAATAGACAAAAAAGTGAATTTAAATAAATTATTTAAAATATAAGTTAAAGAAATATTTACTTTATTGCTAAATTGGAAGCAATTTGTTAATTATTTAAAAAACAAAAGCAATTATTAAAGAAAATGATAGATCTTAATGAAAAATAACTAAACCTTCTTAATGTCAAAAAGAACATAAATTAGCATATTTTTTTAATTGGAAGGTTATTTTTCAATGCCAAGTTTAATACTGTATTCCCTCTCTCATATACAGACACACAAGCACACACACACACATACACTATCTTAAAATAAATGTGAAAAATATGGAAATCTAATAATGAATAAGCAATTAAACAAAAAAATTGTTTAATGAATATATATAATACTGCATTTCTGTAGTTGTTGCAGCAACTGAAGAAACTTATGCTTTAACATATGGAAAATAACTTTTAAATATGATTTTGTATTGAAAAGTTGGTACAGAATATAAATTGGTTTGAACATCTGGAAAGCATTCAACAGTTTGTATCAAAATACTTACAAGTCCCTATGTAATTTAACTTAATTATTCTTATTCTGATATCTTTCCTAAGTATATCATCACACATTTAAACATAAAAATATGTTAAAAAAATCTTCATTATAATCTTGTGTATAGAAGAAGATAATGTAAATAAGTCAAAATTTCAATAATCAAAAAATAATTATGGCACATCTATACAAAAGACTATTTTAGGCAGTATAAACAGATGTTTGAAGGATTTTAATGGCATGACACAATTTTTACAATATAATATCAAGCTAGAAAATCACTATTTTCTCTTTTTGAGACAGAGTCTCCCTCTGTCGCCCAGGCTCTGTCTCCCTCTGTCGCTCCCTCTGTGCAGTGGCATGATCTCCTCTCACTGCAACCTCTGCCTCTGGATTCAAGTGATTCTCCTTCCTCAGCCTCCCAAGTAGCTGGGATTACAGGCACTTGCCACCACGCCCAGCTGATTTTTGCATTTTTAGCAGAGACAGGGTTTTGCCATGTTGCCTAGGCTGGTCTCTTAACTCCTGAGATGAAGCAATCCATCTGCCTTGGCCTCCCAAAGTGCTGGGATTACAGGCATGAGCCACCACGGCTGGCCTGAAAATAACCATTTTAATTGTACTTAGAGTTTAATCACAATTTGGGCATAGAAAAAATAGTGACAGGAAATATACAAAATGCAAATATGCTATGATGGCTATACTTGGTGAGTATAAAGTTTTTTGTTGTTCCTTTTTACTTAATTTGTTCTCCATTTTCTAAAATCGGCCTCTATTCCTATAATAAGTATGTACACCATAGCTGAACATGGATTCTCTGAATATGTCTTATGCAATTGCTTCAATCATGTTTTCTTATTTTCTGCTAGTTTACAATTATTAAAATGTGCCTCTGGGATGCAGACTTACTTTAAATTTTCTTTAAATGCAAAGCAAGTATTTTGCCACTACCAATATTACGATAAAATTGATATTTTGTGTTAGAGTATCTATTATCAAAATGGATGAGTTTTGTGATTTATAAAATAATTTTAAAGGCATTAGTACATTCAAATATTTAAAGTATTTTCATAGTTCATTTCTTCCTCCAACCCTGTTAAGTAATAAATGTTCAAAATAACAAGTCTAAACAAAATATTATTTACTCTTTTAAACTTCACACCTCTACATGTCACCAATTTATTGGGATACTGAGAGACAGGACTAGCCAACTAAGAATTCCTCAGCCTAGCTGGGGAAGGTGACTGCACCCTCCTTTAAACACAGGGCTTGTAACTCAGCCCACACCTGACCAATCAGGTAGTAAAGAGGGCTCACTAAAATACCAATTAGGCTAAAAGCAGGAGGTAAAGAAATAGTCAAATCATCTATCATCTGAGAGCACGGGGGAGGGACAATGATTGGGATATAAACCCCAGGCATTCAAGCCAGGAGTGGGCAACCCCCTTTGGGTCCCCTCCCCTTGTATGGGAGCTCTGTTTCCACTCTATTAAATCTTGTAACTGCATGCTTTTCTGGTCTGTGTTTGTTCCTGCTCGAGCTGAGCTTTCGCTCACTGTCCACCACTGCTGTTCCCGGCCATCACAGACCCACCATTGACTTCCACCCCTCCAGATCCAGCAGGGTGTCCGCTGTGTTTCTGATCTAGCGAGGCACCCATTGCCGCTCCCATTCGGGCTAGAGGCTTGCCATTGTTCCCGCATGGCTAAGTGCCCGGGTTCGTCCTGACGGAGCTGAACACTAGTCGCTGGGTTCCATGGTTCTCCTCTGTAACCCGCAGTTTCTAATAGAGCTATAACACTCACCGCCTGGCCCAAGGTTCCATTTCTTGGAATCCATGAGGCCAAGAACCTCAGGTCAGAGAACAAAAGGCTTGCCGCCATCTTGGGAGTGGCCCACCACCAACTTGGGGGTGGCCAGCCACCATTTTGGGAGCGGACTGCCGCCATCTTGGGAGCTCTAAGAACAAGACCCACCCATAACAATACGTTCAGTAAATTAATGCAAATTTGAATTACAAATGAAACTTAGGAGTTTAAAATAACATTTAAATTACAGACATACAGATCTACACAAGACAAAACCACTTTATAAGTAGCAAAAGAGGTGAATGTAATACTAATTAATTTGCTTACATTCAAATGCAAATTAAAACTAAAGAGTTTCTGCACATCACTGTTTTTGCTTTATCTAACAAAGATCAGACTGATAAGAAATAAGCATCATTCTTTTGATACGTGATACTACTTTTGAAAAACAAATATTGCAATAGTAAATTATATAGAACACTTTGGTGAAATCGTTTGTGAGGTTATTATCTCTCCTGTTCCTGTATGCCCCTTTTCCTCAAAAATCCAAATATTTTACTCTTTGGTCAAGTTCACACATTAAAATGAGGGTAATCATTCAGTTCAAACCTGCCCCCCTTCTCAGCCATTAACTCTTTTCCTTCTAATGCTTTAGCGTGCATAATAATAGCAAAATGGATTGAAAGAGCATCAACTGCCTCTTCTAATCTAAATGTAAGTACCCTGATTGCAGGTTAGAAGCCTTCCTTTGATATTTTTTAAGAATCTGTTTCATGGAAGTAAATTTTTAAGCACAATTTTTTATGCATTACAGTCTTTTGAAAGATCGATTCAACAGACCTTCACATTTCTTTATTCTCATCTGTGGTAGGTTAGAAACTGGCTATTTAATTTCTTTTAATTTACAGTATATATTGGTACAAGTTAGATCGGTTTGCACATCTCATTTTTATTCCAAATCTATTTCCCCTGAGTAGTCAAAACTACTGGAGTAAAACATTTATTACTCTCTATTTTTGTTAGCTCTCAATCCTGTAGTTATGCATCAGTTCTCTGAATTTCTCTCATTAAGATTAATACACATATATGTTTTCATCTTATAAATATGTTTCATGTCATATCCTATTGGAATAGCTAGGGTGATATTCATAAATCAATTCATCTTTGCAGTGCTTTTGCTCCCCTCTTTTTCGTTTTTCTCTCTCTCTTAACCGAGCATCTTCAAAATGCAGAAATGATTAGATTTTCATTAATTCCGTTAAATAGGTTCGTACACATCACAGTGAGCAGCTATCACTTAGAAAATGTCAATAACCTTAGAAGTCAAATCATGCTGATTCGCTTCCAGTGAAGCATGGAAAAAACTATTACCCCGGATTTATTAGCTATGCGTATTGGGAACACTCAAAAACAATTAAGCTTTTGAATGTGGACAAGAGCCATGAGGAGTACAGAAAGTGCACTATGTTGAAAGTAGAAGCTACTGCTTCTAAACATGGCCCGGATCAGCTTTGTCAGGCTTGATAGGTCAGTAACATTCCCTGGACCTCCGTTTCATCTGTTAAAACAATATTTGGTTCCAACTTCACACTTTTAAAACTATTGTTAAAGAAATATACTTAAAAATGAACTCTTCCGCCAACCCAGAAAATTGTTCCAATAAGATAGAAAAGAAAAAATAATTTTATTATCGAATAGCATTAAACCAGGACGTGACATGCATCACAATAATTGCTAAGAGACTGCAAAAACAGAAAGAAATCTCATTTTATATAGCCAAGCAGATACAACCCATTACATATATGTTCCCAAGATAAACAATAGCTAGTCCTCAAATCAAAGGACTTGACAGCACCATTGTGACATATGTGACAACACATAGTTCATCCTGGATTCTTGGTCATTGGGCTGGCCATCTGTGTTTCTTTTGGCTTTATCCAGAGGAAAAACAAACTTCTCATATCTTTATGAAAAGCAGTAGTTTTGCAACTTGGAGTGAGATGCCTACCAATGTTAGGTTCCTACCCTCCCACAGAAAGTGGGAGGTCGGGGTACTTTTGTAATTGGGGACCTCAGTTTTAAAAATGCATTTTTAAATCACTTACTCTCTTTTTCTTCCTTTCCTTCCCTCACCCCTTCATTCCTTACCTCTCTAGACACTCCCCTCCAGCAATGCATACTCACTTAATTATTTTCTTCCTTAAGAAACTCAAAAGACTAATCTTTTGAAACAAGGCATGTAGCCCTAATGGTAGAATTCTCTTTAGGAGGAGTTGTGAACTATCAATCCACCATCATTGGGCTAAAGTCAAGATAATGCCAACCAGATCTTCAGATGGGCGAGTACCCAAGATAGCCAGCAGAAAAAGACACTTGGACCTTACACTCTGCACCATTCCTGCATGTCTCCCATATCAAGTTTCCCTTTTAAAACCTTATGATAAACTTTAAAATTTTAGATGGTCTTTATGACTTCAGTTCAGCATCTTCACAAGCCCTCTGGCACTTGATTCAATCCAATTTTTCCTTCCACCAAACCTTGTCTCTCAAGACTGGCTTTTGGGTAGTGGACTGCTGGACTTAGGTCCAGTTACACTTTCTTCCTTGAAGATGATTACATTTTCAAGAGATGGTTCTCAGATCCTCGAGCAAGACATTCCTGGGTCCTGAAGCTTCCAGGGATTCTTTAGCTTTTTAAGATTGGAATATATTTTTAAAGACAGAGAAAGAATAAACAAGTTGTCTAAATTAAATTATCTGAGAAAAGAGAGTGGGAAGAAGTCTTTTTCCTTATTTTCAACAGAATTAAATCTCTTATTTTTAATTTGAATTTGTCCTTACACTATAAAATCTCAACGTTGCAAATAAGCACACATCAGTCTAAGCAAGAAGAAGAATTGCTCCTTGAATCAGTAAATACACAGATGTTTATTTCAAAAGAAAGTTGTCTTACAGAGAGTATATCACCATTCAGAAGGGTGTTCTGAATATCACTTAAGAATGTGAGTAGGAAATCATGTACCAGATAATATAAATTATTAATTTTGAATAATTTCTTGATACTTTGTAAGTAGAGTTATGCTTATAATTTCCTCTCAGGGTCCCTGGGAAGGGATAAAGCACTACTTTGGAGCAACGTGCTGGCAAATGTAGTGTTCAGTGCAGATTAGACCTCCAAATGCCGGGGTCCAGGGGTCGGCCCTCAGACAACTTTTATTCTCTAACTAGACTCTCTCCAGCATCCAGGTTTTAAATGTTCTCTATATTTTGATGATTCCCAAATTTACCTCTCTGACCCCAATTTCTACCCTGTGAAGTCTCCTAAATCCAACTGCCTGAACACTATTTCTTGTTGGGAATAGGCCCCCAAATCTGGCCATAAACTGGCCCCAAAACTGGCCATAAACAAAATATCTGCAGTACTGTGACATGTTTGTGATGGCCATGATGCCCACGCTGGAAGATTGTGGGTTTACCAGAATGAGGGCAAGGAACGCTAGCCCACCCAGGGCGGAAAACTGCTTAAAGGCATTCTTGAACCACAAACAATAGCATGAGCAATCTGTGCCTTAAGGACATGTTCCTGCTGCAGATAACTAGCCAGACCCATCCCTTTATTTTGGCCCATCCCTTTGTTTCCTGTAAGGAATACTTTCAGTTAATCTATAATCTATAGAAACAATGTTTATCACTGGCTTGCTGTCAATAAATATGTGGGTAAATCTCTGTTCAGGGCTCTCAGCTCTGAAGGCCGTGAGACCCCTGATTTCCCACTCTGCACTCTATATTTCTGTGTGTGTCTTCAATTCCTCTAGCGCCGCTGGGTTAGGGTTTCCACGACCGAGCTGGTCTCGGCAATTTCTACTGTTTAATGTGCAAAGGAAAACACCTCAGTCTCTTCCACTCCCTTTCTAAGGAGCATAAGCATCCTAGAAAGCAGCACCACCACTCTCCCAGCTATGCAGAACACAGGCTTATGAATCCTACCTCCCCATCCAACTCATCAGTGACTTTTATTAGGTTGGTGCAAAAGTAATTGCAGTTTTTGCTATTGAAAGTAATGGCAGAACCTTAATAGCTTTAATCTACATTGAAAATACAACTGAAATACAGTCACTTCTCATTGACTCACCACTACCACTCAGATCCAAGCTGCCATCATCTCTTCACAAAATCACCCACTCTTCACAACATCAGGGTGACCTTTTAAAAACGTAAATCAGATTCTGTCACTCCCCTGCTCAAGATCATTGGATTAGTCTGTTCTCACGCTGCTAATAAAGACATACCGAGTGACTGGGTAATTTATAAAGAAAAAAAGGTTTCATGGACTCACAGTTCCACATGGCTGGGAAGGCCTCACAATCATGGCAGAAGGTGAATGAGGAGCAAAGGCACTTCTTACATGGCAGCAAGCGTGTGTTCAGGGGAACTGCCCTTTATAAAACCATCAGGATCTTATGAGACTTATTCACTATCACGAGAACAGCACAGGAAAAACCAATTCCCATGATTCAATTACCTCCCACCACCAGGTCCCTCCCACGACATGTGAAGATTGTGGGAACTACAGTTCAAAAGGAGATTTGGATGGGGACACAGCCAAACCATATCAATCATCTAATAGCTTCCCATCACACAGGACAAAAAAACAAAGTTCTTACTAATTGAAATAAACCAGTCACAAAAAGACAAATACTGTGTGATTCATGTGAGCTATCTAATGTAGTTAAATGCTTAAAAACAGAAAGTAAATTTGTTGTTACCAGGGGAAAAGGGGGAGTTGTTTTACAAAGTGAAAAAATTCCAGAGATCTATTTCACAGCAATGTGAATGTACTTAACACAGCTGAACTATGCACCTAAAAATGGTTAAGACTGTAAATTATATGTTATGTGCTTTTTACCACAATTGTAAAATAAGCTTTTGCTGGGGTCTATAATGTTATAAGGACACGTATATCTGTGTTTAAGAGAAAAACCTCTGGAATGGTGATGGGACAGAAAAAAACAAAATGTGCTAGAGTAAGAGTCTGGTAATAGCAGATCAATGATGAAAGGTCCAGTGTAGTGACAAGGTCATCAGGAGGTGGGTGAGAGGGAGAAAGAGTAGAGTAAGAACAGGAAGGGCCACTCTAATTCTCGGTAGCCAGTGGTAATTTTAAAGCTCCATAGGCTTTTAATTAATCATAGATCTTCATTAATAATGCTGGTAGTATTTAGTTAAATCTATGTTCCTTCTAAAATCTTAAGAAAAAAATGAACCTATTACTCACCTTTCATTGATGAAACCACTGATTTATTTGGAAGAACAATGTGGTAATGCACGGCAATGTGTCATTTAGACAGCAAATGCTACTCAGCCCCTGAGGAAGTATATAGTAACTTGTTTCTAAGATTTGTTTTATTTTCTACAATATTCAGGAGCTTTCTTTTCAAGAAAAAGATGAGCTATTGTTCAGCCAATAAAGTATAGAAGTATACTCTTAATAAATATTGATTTCTTAAAAATACGGCTATTTTGTTCTCTTTTTGTGTGTGTGCAATTGTATACAAGGGAATTTTTGTGCCTGTTCTATGCTGTCACTTTAGTGATCTTTCTACTCCTTTTAAGAGCTGCATGGATCCTTTGAAGAAAGAAGAAGGTACTCACAGTAGACTGATTAACATAGGTGAAGAAACATATTTAGTTTAAGTTGAGATAAATTTGATTTAAACCACATCACTACAACCCCAACATGTACACCTCGATACTCAGCCATGCCTGCAGAAAGAAAAAAACTCTAGTAAAAAGAAATGCTTTATTATATGTTTTGCCTGCTTTAAGGTGCTGACTATTTAATAACTCTGCTGCCTCAGAACTAGGTTAACTACTTAAAGTTGTGTAAATGTTACTGATTATTTCTGTTGCTTTTTCATACAATTAACATAAACTTGATCTATGTTGGTAATTTTAAAAAACACACACACAAAGGGTCCTAGGCAGCATTAAAAATGCTGATCTGCAATTTGCTCCCAGGAATGCAGAAGCTCATTCTCACATACCCTGAGGGTAAGCAAGTTTAGTATATTTTAATAAATTCACAAGTTAAATTCTATAAAAGAGAACCATTAGAAATTAATGTTAAACTCTGAACAGGCTTGGATATACCATATTAGATCATAAAAGTGATATGCAAATGCTTATTTTTAGCAAAACCCCAGTGTCATAGTTTATAGAATTATTTTCAAATTATAGGCATCTGAAAGAAGTATTCACAAAACTACTCAATTACAGTTGACCTGGAAACAAAGAATAAGAATATGAAATTTCTGAAGTCTATAATATAAGGTGTAGTTCTTAAAACTAATTATACAGAAAATCATCTAAGAAGGGGCTAAAATATAGCAATGACTGTGACTGGCTCCCAAAAACTCTTATTTAATTGTTCTGAGACAGGACCACTGATTTAGAGAATGACTTGATTATGATTACACTGTAAGGCCAGAATACTCAGACTTTAGTGTTATATACCTATCCTTCCCCAACCAACACACAAAAAACACACTAAGGACAGAAAATACCTCAGGTATTACACTATTTTTCCAATATCTTATAATAATATTGTCTAACCAGAGTCCTTTATAACTTCAGTTATAAAAAGCATTGGGATTTGACAAATGAATACTCTGGAGGAAGGGGGAAAGAGTTGGAACTAAAAGCAGAAGGCACAAATTCTGGGATAAAATACTGAAAAAATTTGATGTCAAATCAAACTGATTCTTCTAGACATTTCCCAATGGATGAGACCATTTTTCCAGCTCCAGTTATGGTGATAATTCTCTGCAATCTCCAGTAACAAGGATGGTAGTCAGGAGACAAGCCCTTTGCCTTTCTCCCTACAAACTGTTTTGTTTTTGTCCCTGAATGAAATGAACTCCAAGTTGTGCTAATTTCAGATGGACACTTAGAAATAGATACAAAAATGAATTCACTTAATTCTTGAGGTAAAGCGGAAAAAGATATACTTTTGATACACTATAACAGAACTATGAATAGAATAAGATATAAGCATATATTAGCAATATTGCAGTTTCTGTTCTGGATTGCCATAATAAAGCAAATATCATAATAAAGTGAGTCACACAAAATTTTGGTTTCCCGGTGTATATACGTAACTAAATCTCAGGTTCAGTGACTGGCTGCTTGCAGTCCAATTAACAAGAGTGAGGTCTGATATAAAGAAAGTGACTGGTATATATATATATATATATATATATTTTTTTTTTTTTTTTTTTTTTTTTTTATGGAGTCTCACTCCGTCACCCAGGCTGGAGTGCAGTGGCATAAACTCAACTCACTGTAACCTTTGCCTCCCAGGTTCAAGTAATTATCGTGCTTCAGCCTCCCAAGTAGCTGGGACTACAGGCATGCCCCACCGTGCCCAGCTAATTTTTGTATTTTTTAGGAGGGACAGGGCTTCACCATGTTGGCCAAGCTGGTCCTGAGCTTCTGACCTCAACTGATCCACCCTACCTAGACCTCCCAAAGTGCTGGGATTACAGGCATCTGACCAAAAGTGACTTTTTATCTCAAAGCTTAGCTTAAAGGAAGAGGGACAGGCTTCTGCCTTTGAGGGTGCCACTTCACCTTTGGGACAGAACACACAGGCTTTTAAAGCAGGAGTTGGCATGAACAGCATGCAGGGGAGGGAGTGGGCAGGTGGGGATCTATGTGACTCACTTCAGTGCCTTCTCTCCTGGGTGGTCGAGTTGGCACCATTAGAGGAAGAACTAGGCTATAAAGTGGACATTGTATGAGATATTTTCCAGGTGGGACAGAGTTTTCTGGTGGGCATATGTTAGGTTTTTGTATTAGTCCACCCTCGTGCTGCTAATAAAGACATACCCAAGACTGGGTAATTTATGAAGGAAAGAGGTTTCATGGACTCACAGTTCCACATGGCTGGGGAGGCCTCACCATCATAATGTAAGGTAAAGGAAGAGCAAAGCCACATCTTACATGGTGGCAGGCAAGAGAGTGTGTGCAGGGGAACTCCCATTTATAAAACCATTGGATCTCATGAGACTTACTCACTACGAGGAGAACAGTATGGGGGAATCTGCCCCCACGATTCAATTACCTCCACCTGGTCCCACCCTTGACACGTAGGGATTATTACAATTCAAGGTGAGCTTTGTGTGGGGACACAGCCAAACCATATCAGTTGTAAATTGACTGTTGTCTCTTGAGGCAATCTCCTGGTGGGAGAGAGCTCTGGCTCTGGAGCTTCTAAGTTAGTACATAGTTAGATAAGCTTGCCCTGTAGTAAGTGTCTGGTGAAGAGAAGGTAAAGGTTATAACTGCATTTCTAAAGAGTGAAATAGGAAGTAGGGAACAGGGGAAAAGGAGAAAAGAGAAAAGAAGAAGAATATAATAAAAAACATATTTCTCTTAGAAAAAAATGGGGTACTCAGTTAATATATAGGAGTTACATTTATAGAATACTGTGGTCTGTTAATTATGCCATAGCATTATGTCTAAAAAACAATGTACGTGCCTTAATTTTAAGATGCTTTATTGCTAAAAAATGCTAATCATCATATGAGCCTTCAGCAAGTCATAATGTTTTTGCTGGTGGGAGGTCTTGCCTCAATATTGGTAGCTGCTGACTGATCAGAGTAGTGATTACTGAAGATTGGGGGTGACTGTGGCAATTTCTTAAAATAAGACAAAAATAAACGTTGCTGCATCAGTTGACCCTTTATTTAATGAAAGATTTTTCAGTACCATGTGATGCCGTTTGATAGCATTTTACCCACAGTAGAAGTTCTTTCCAAATTGGAGTCAATCTTTTCAATCCCAGTCATGGCTTTATCAACTTTATGAAATATTCTAAATTCTTTGTTTTCATTAAAAAAAAAAAAAAAGTCCACTGCATCTTCACCGGGGTGAATTTCATCTCAAGAAACCACTTTCTTTGCTCATCCATAAAAAGCAGCTCCTCATTTATTTAAGTATTATCTCGAGATTTCAGCAATTCAGTCACATCTTCAGGCTCCATTTCTACCTCTAATACTCTTGCTATTTTTCCACCACATCTACTGTGACTAATTCCACTGAAGTCTTGAAACACTCAAAGTCATCCCTGAGGATTGGAATCAACTTCTTACAAACTCTTATTAATGTTCATATTTTGGCCTCCTCTCATGAATCATGAATGTTTTTAATGACATCTAGAACAATCAATCCTTTCCAGAGGATTTTTCAAGTAACTTTTCCCAGATTTATCAGAGGAATCACTGTGAAAGCTACAGCCTTATAGAATGTACTTCTTAAGTAGTAAGACTTGAAAGTCAAAGTTACTCCTTGATTCATGGGCTACAGAATGGATGCTGTGTTAGCAGGCATGAAAACAACATTAATCCCCTTATACATCTCTATCAGAGCTTTTGAGCGACTAAGTGCATTCTCAATGAACAGTAATATTTTGAAAGGAATTTTTCTGAGCAGTAGGTCTCAACAGGAGTTCTAAAACTGATCATAACCTCACACTTACTATCTCAATAATGGAACCCACTCTGCACACAATATATTCATCTATTCATTCTTTTATTCAAATTTATTTAAAATGTGTACTCTAACAACTTGCAGAATGGAAGAAAATATTTGCAAACTATGCATCTGTCAGGGGACTTATATTCAGAATTTACAAGGAACTCAAGCAATTCAACAACAACAAAAACATAACACTATTAAAAAGTGAGCAAAAGATATAAACAGACATTTTTCAAAAGAATACATACAAATTGCCAACAAGCTTATGAAAAAATGCTCATCACTAATCATCAGAGACATGCAAATTAAACCCACAGTGAAATATAATCTTATGTCAATCTCCACATGGCCATTATTAAAAAGTCTAAACATAATAGATGTTGGCAAGGATGTATAGAAAAGGATGCACTTAGACACTATTGGTGGAAATGTAAATTAGTACAACCTCTATGGAAAACAATATGGAGATCCGTCAAAGAACTAAAAATAGAACTACCATTCAGTACAACTATCTCACTACTGGATATCTACCCAAAGGAAAATAGTTTATTATATCAAAAAGATTACCTGTACTCAGATGTTTATTGCAGCACTAGTCACAGTAACAAAGGTATGGAATCAATCTAAGTGTTCATGAAAGGATGTGGATGAAGGAAATGTGTAATATTTACATCATGAATTACTATGCAGCTATAAAAAAGAATGAAATAATGTATATTGCAGCCACATGAATGGAGCTGGAGGCTGTTAAGTGAAACAACTCAGAAATAGAAAGTCAAATACCACATATTCTTACTTATAAATGGTAGATAACTAATGTACACACATGGACATAGAGTGTGGAATAATAAACACTGGAGACCGAGAAAGGTAGGAGGGGGATAAGGGGGGGTGGGTAAAGGATGAGAAATTACTTAATAGGCACAACACACATTATTCAGGTAATGGTTATACTGAAAGCTCAGATTTCACCATGGTGCAATATATCCATGCAACAAAACTCTACTTGTACCCTTTAAATTTACACAAATTTTTAAAAGTGTATTCTATTTGTAGTGCACAAAATATGGTATATATTAATTAAGCTTTATTAATTTCATTGCTCAATCCTTTATTTTTCATATTCTATATATTTCATAGTATTTTAATTAGTGATGTATTAATAGCTCTTCAGTAATTGTGTGTTATCTATTTTAGATTTTTGATGGTTTTTGTCATAAACATTTTGCTGCTCTATTATTTGTCACAGTTTTATGATGGGATTGTCTTCATTATGAATTGTATCTGAAGGAACTAAGGCCCATAAAAGAGCTTCATGATCCCTGCCCTACAGAGCAAAAGAGTGATTATTATTCACTTTTAGCAACAAAAAATTACTATCCTTGGTCCATTTTATTTAGTAAGCATCTATTGCATGCACTTGTCACTGTGTTTGGCCTTGATGATAATCTCTATTCCCAAGGTTCACATTTTAATGAGACTCATTAATATTACAGCCTCACTGGGGAATATACCTTTCCTCAATATAAATATATCAATATATTACTTTTTATTCTTTCAAATTCTGTTTTGTCCATCACTAATAAAATTGAGGTGTATCTTTCCTTTTCTTTGTCTAATAAGCTTATGCCCATTCTTTCAACACTTTAAGTGTAACTATGCTTTAAGTTTTTCCATTATGGGCAATATATAATTGAATTTCCAATAGTTTTTGTTTATAATACAATCTCAGAGCATTTTGTTGCAATAGGGGCCTTTATCAATTAACATTTAGAGCAATAACTGATGACCTTGGTTATATTTCTGTTTTCTTGTTTTATGTATTTTATCAGGCTTCCTAATTGTTTCATTTATTTTCAGTCTATAATTATGTGTACTAAGCTATTATTGCATCCATTATCTGCGACGACTTGAAAGTCAAACTTTAAAAAGTTCCAGTGTTATTTGTCTGTAAGTTTTTTCAAAACCTACATGAATTTACTTCTCCTAACATGAAAGTTAAACAAACACACCAAAATATTGACCTTCTTTTCTTTCTTGCTGGAGGGAAAAATATCTTTTATTTTTCTTCATCTCACCCACTTCTATTTTTCATGAATTCAATCTTGAAATATCAAACTAAACAATCATTATTATATTTTCAGGAATCATAAATATTCCCCTTTTGTTTTATGCATTCAAATGAGAACAGAAGAGGATTGGATTTGTCATTTCATGTTACTATTTCAGTGCTCATGAGTAGTTCTTTCAAACTACGAAGTACATGTTTTTGAATTATTCAGTTGTATTTATCTCTAAGCCACTTTCTCAGTAGGAGCAAGTCTTGGAATCAGTCACTCTACTGCTGCTACCCCAGCATCCTGGAAGCCATTAGATTTCTGAGAAAGTTATTTTTCCTGTTGTTGCATTTACAATAAACATCAGCTTGCTTGACTGTCAACATTTTGATTAAAAACAGTTTTCTCTCAATATGTTATCGTTGGTTATTGTTCCATTGTCTTCTGGAATTTTATGTGATAGAAGACTATTACTATAAATTTTTTTAAGTAACCAGAGTTTTCTTATTGTTACTTTTCTGCTTGAGAGCCAATAGGGTTTTTTCTTCTTGAGATTGAAGATGCCACTAATCTATCTCTAGGTAAGGGTCTCTTCTTAAATTTTGCCTAGAAAACAGCAATCCCTTTTTCCCTTGGATTTTATTTTTACTTTATTACGGTTATCTTTATTCATATTTAACATTTGTTTGGTATCTCTTTACTGATTTTTGAATTAGGACTTTTTTTTAGATCTGACTTTTGCCAACAAAATAATGTTAATTTTTTTCTAATTGCCCACTCCTAACTCTCAACTCCATGTAATAACTGGAAAAATGTTTTCTCAAATCTAAAGCCAAAAGTAAATTGTTGCACTACTATCTTTAATCTTGTATCTAATAATTACCTCAGGATCATTCTACAGTGACTATACTGTACTACTGACTTTTGTCTAATTCTAAGACTTTAAAACAGGAATAAGTGCAAAATAAAAGCAGTGGTCCCCAAATTCTTTTAATCACAATTCTCTATCAGGCAAAAAAAAACAACAACACACCATACATAGGAGGTAGTATATTAATATGTTACTCTGTTCATTTCCCATTTCACAAGAGATTTTGTGAGTGGCTGCATGTTTTTTAGTTTATGCATTCACTTTAACCCCAGCTAGACAGTAGGTAAGTAAAAATCTTCTGGTGTCTATCTTCTTATTCCCCTCAAGGTAGGCATAGCCAAGGGTCATGTTATTCCAGCCCCACCCACTTTTCAGTTAATTCTTGCATGGGTCGATGACTATTTTTTAGTTTTTATTTTTTTTTTTTTGAGATGGAGTCTCGCTCTGTCACCCAGGCTAGAGTGCAGTGGTGCGATCTCGACTCACTGCAAGCTCCGCCTCCTGGGTTCACGCCATTCTCCTGCCTCAGCCTCCCAAGCAGCTGGGACTACAGGTGCCCACCACAACGCCTGGCTAATTTCTTTTTGCATTTTTAGTAGAGACGGTGTTTCACCGTGTTAGCCAGGATGGTCTCAATCTCCTGACCTTGTGATCCACCCGCCTCGGCCTCCCAAAGTGCTGGGATTACAGGCGTGAGCCACCGCGCCCAGCCTTGATGACTATTTTTAAGTTTCATTGTCATGGTGTATTTTCATCACTTCTGTGTGTAATGGAGCAGAAGAGAATCATGAGTTTTGCTTGAACATGATATCTGGACTATCATATATGAATATTTCAAATGTCAACCTCTAGAACAAATATCTGATTATGTCATTCCCCCCTAGTACAAATCCTTTAGCGACGCTAATCACCTACAGAATATAATTCAAACTCCTCAGTGGGGAAAGCATGGTCATTCATGATCAGGCTTCTGCCCTCCATTTCAGCATCATCTCTGGCCACTGCACCAGACATACCCTGGCATCTTATACTTAGAAACTAATTTACTCCTGCAAACACAATTTGCTCTTATACCATTATGTCTTGGCATGTATTGTTTCTTCCATAAGAAATGAAGAGTGTCAGCTTCTCTCCACTGTTGTCTGCTTGACCACTAAGAAGTTGCTGTTCAAGAGAGCCAATATGTCAGTCATCATCAGAAATGGGCTCTCAGCCTACTATATATATGAATTAAGATATGTGTATGTATTTATACATACATATGATTATATTATGTACAATATAATAGGGCTTTAAAGGAAGGAAAATATCACTCGGACAGTTTTCTCCCTCTCATAATGGTGCTATGTATGTATCTATTTTTCTGTCTGTTTCCTTGTTCTTTCTCTGTAGACTGGCTTCTTTACTTACCATCTGTTTGGTGTATTACCCTAATTTGCATCTTATAGTCTCCATATCCCAAATATAAACTGATAAACCCGGAAGAGGCAATCTTATTTGTGTTCACCCATAACACATATATTAGATAACAATATTCCAGATAACTGACACCTTGAACAAGTTCCATTAAAAACGAATACCTAGTTTTAATATTTTCTGAATAACATGTTATGATGGTTTCTTACCAACGTTAGAAGTCAGCCTGTTACTAAAAGGAGTTCTAGGTAATTTAAGCAAACTATACCCAGAGGAGGGGAAAAAATAATTATCTAAAGGAAAAGTCATAACTTTGTTCTAGTGATTCAGTAACTTGATGGAGAGTATATAAAATAATTCATAATGAAAATTACCATTTCTCCAATATTTGGAAATAATGTTACACATTTGATTAAATATATAGCTTCTCTGGGATATTAGCTTGTAATTATATGCTGCTTATAGAATGTCAGGTACCATTTTAAGAGATTTACAATTAATCTTCACAACAACTCTAGAAAACAGACATCGTTATTCTCACTATTTATATGAAGTAACTAAGACATAGAGAATTCAAATAATGGACTTGAGCTCACATCTCTAATATATAGTGATTGGGCTCGTAACTACGGTGCCATAAATACTGCCGATTCAAGGTTTATAAGTGTCCTCATGAATCAGTTTATGATTAATATCTAGAGTAAAATTATACATTGTACTTATGAATATTTTAAATTATAAAAGCGAAGTGGTATTTTCCAACTAGTAGCTGAATGTTGAATTTCAATCATCTTATTTCTGTGACAAAAAAAACATGATTATTTGTAGTATCTCAGTAATTATAAAAGCTTCATCCACACTGCTGTCATGTAAGTAAAAATTGGAAATTACTGAGCAATTTAAGATTGTGGTTAGAGAACAGTACTAGTTTAAAAACTATATTAGACCAATTTTGTAAGTTATTATTCAATCTTCTAGACCTTGGGAAATAGTCAATATCTAACTAATAGTAGTCTCTTCCTGTGTACAACAGAAAAAGTAACTTGTGGCTCAGATCAGCAAATGATTTGACCATTGATGAGAATGACTTCCCAACAGTGTATGAGTACATTGTTCTTTTTCTGAAACTGGCTTCCCTACTCAGTGTTTAAAAAAAAGTTATTCAATGATAGTTGTTAAAGCACGATAAGGAAGCCTTTATTCAGAGCCATCATGATAGATACTAAGGAACAACATAGTGAGATTTTGCAGTAAGGGAGAGAGATTGGCTTTAATGCCCAATACAGCATGGGAAAGTGGAAATTTATAGCCAAGGAGTAGGGTGGGGGTCAGTGGATAGAAAATGACTAAGAAGTAAGGAGGACTCTGTCTAAACAGACCTAACAGAATTCTTGCTGAAGACAGGCCAGGGTGATCAGACCTCACCTGGGGGTGGCAGAGGATGAGGATCCCAATTTGATATTGAGGATGATCAGATATCAAGGGTGAGGTTTTCTTGCTAAACTGATTTAGCAGGGCTCGCAGATGGAGATAGGAGAAGGATCAAGAGTTTGGTCATGAAAATAATCTTTGTCACCAACATCTACAGAACATATTGTTCCAGCATTGCTTTCCCTGGCCTCATTACCACAAATACAAATCAATACATCTAGAAGCCAGAACTGATTTTTCACTCAATAAACTGTTTCTTCATCCATTTTCTAACTCTCTGTTAGCACACATTGCAGGGGAGGGTAGGCAAAAATCAAAGATCAAATACTATATATATTTGCCAAATGAAGTCTGCCTCATGTTATAGTGAAGTTCCCCTGAGGATAACTGTTTAGCACATATAAGCTAATAGACAAGCAGAAGCTATTTGCCACACTCTTGTATGACTAATTCCTATTAGTTTAGATGCATTAAAAATAAGTAAATATCATAGTTATTTTAAGTATAGCTCGGTACAATTAATTTTTCTAATTTTGCACCATTTACCTTTAAGTTCTCTAAAATTACATCATAAAATTGGGGCATTTGGAAGGACAATGAGAAAATACAAACAGGTGTACTTAAGCCCTTCGTGCACCTTCCTCATGTCAAAGTTCCATCTAATGAACAGGGAGCAAGTACGGATCCTCTGAAGTTACCACATATTATATAATATACCATGAAACAAGTCTTATGAACTATACATATAAAGCAATATCATACATTACAAAAGAAATTTCTACATTGTGCACACTGCACCTATCTTAATATATAGTTTCTGTTGTGAAATGTGTTTGCATCCAAAATGAAAAGTCAATAATTTCCTGATTCTACTTTTCCCACCATATTGTTTTATGTCTTTTCTAAATTAATGTTGCTTCTCTGGCATTCCCTAAAAGACCACATCCAATACTCTCTCTGTATCCAAGGCATACAAATTTTTAAAAATTAAACATATATATAGATGGTTCTAGTAACTGAGTGGGAATGGCAGGGGGGAGCAACACAATTTGAATTTTATAATGTGACTACACAAAATATAACCCCTCCTGAACTCT
Organism: Symphalangus syndactylus; assembly: GCF_028878055.3. Taxonomy (NCBI): domain Eukaryota; kingdom Metazoa; phylum Chordata; class Mammalia; order Primates; family Hylobatidae; genus Symphalangus; species Symphalangus syndactylus. The sequence goes on along the minus strand of NC_072426.2, from coordinate 150,895,163 downwards.
TCTTAATGATGCTGGGCATATAAAATTTTAAACACAGTTATCAAAAAAAGCATCAAACCATGGATATACTTAATTACTTAAAATATTGTAATATATTATTTGCACATATTAATTAATTTCCCACTTAGTCTGCAATGAACTTAAAGTCATAGTAATGAAATATGATAAAATATCTTGCAGATAATCGAATCTAAAACCTTTTTAAAAATGAGAAGCCAAATGATTTCTGATGACTTCAAAAAGCCCCTACATATATAAAATGAGCAGTTTATTTTTATGAAGAATAAGAAAACCCACTAAATTACACCTCATCCCTCTGTAAGTGCTAAACTAAAACTCTGCATACTGGTTTACATTGCTTTCTTATAAACTGGATTATGTATATTTCCAGAATTCAAGCCTGTAAACTAAGCATTGTCTCTGTTTTCTTTTATAATGTAGACATGATCATTTTGTCATAGCAGCATTTTTGTATATCTTAGTGAGAATGTTAAGTCTCTTTGGGGGATTATTCCGATTGCTGCTAACCTAGGGTGCTATTTTAATGTTTAAACCATTGTTTTGCTATTTTGTAATTAAAGAGATTTTTCTTGATGCAAATATTCAGCAACACTCTTTAGGGATATTTTTAAGCAAATGCTCACACTTTGTGTGGTGTAGCAAATGAAGTGATTTTTATATTTTTCCTATTATATTTAGTAAGATTGTGGAAGTGTTTTGCTGTGAGAATGCCCTGCAATGGCTATAAGCACAGCAGTCTGAAGAAAGCTTTAAGAATACAAAAACTCAGTTTGAAACAACATGGAGTTAACTGTCCACTTTGGAGAAATAACAACAGCAGACACAGCGACCTGGCACACAGCAATCAGAAATGAGGTCATTCACATTTAGCAAAAGCCTTGGGCATTTTCAAGGGCAGAGAATAAGCCAAAACAACCATTTCCCCAAGCCAGAAGATTCTTCACATGTACAGTAAAAAAGACTCCTGATTCCATCCAGGTCCTTCCAGGTACCTGGAGGCCTGCAGCTCACAATGACATCAGTTGGTTGTATTATCTTCAAAAATGGAGTCCACCAAGATAATGTATTAGTGAGGTTTCAATAAGTTTAAGTTATTTGAACAAGCTATTCAACATTACTTTCTCTATTTTCAACTGCTGACTTTGGCATTCTTATTTTCTATAGCTATTTCTTCATGTAATTTTCTACATATTCAGAGAACTGGAAAAACAGTATATTTGAAAATTGTGAATCATGTTCAGCTAGCTGGTAATTGAAATGCTTTCTTAGCACACACTTTCCAGTAGAGTCTTGCTATGGGGGAAATTTACCTCCTGTGGATTGTCTTCAAAGCTATAAAAACTCCTTATTTTGTTTTCTTTTGCTTGAGCTTGGGGTGGGGAGTTGATGTTACATCCTCATTCTGATAAAATGATTTTTGTTCCATATGTTGTGTTTGAAGGCCTATAATTTCACCACTGTTGATGGTGGAAATGAAGTTTGGTGGAGGAAATGATGTGGAAAGTTGCATTTGATATTTCTGGATTGTTCCAGCACATTTGAGAGTGAGCAAGTGAACATTTTACACTCAGCATCTTCCATGGCATTAGAAAGCTACAAATATCCTTTCCTTTTCAAAGAATAATTATTTTGGTTTGATTTATCAATAATGTTTTCACTGTAATTATAGTAGAAATAATGAATGGATCTTCTGTCTGCTAAGAATTATGCTCTCTTGCATGGTCCTTATTTGGTGGGCCCTACCAATAAGTCAAACAAATTTAACATATTAAAACTGTTATACATAGTAACTTTCAGCAGAGCAACACAATAGCTCTACTTACAGGCAAGAGTTTCTTATCGTACATTGACATCAAAACAAATGAAAAGTTGGAAAGTTATTTCTGCTAATATAAAAATATGTGTTATATAATGAACCTGTTTCCATACAGGCTTATGGTGAGATCAAGACTTCATCTGAATGCATAGTATACTGTTAAAATGCAGAAATGAACAAGGCTCAAGAAGAGTAAGTTTATGGTAGAACCAAGCCTAAGTTCAAACAACATCACCACTATTTTGGTGGACTTTCCCTTCCTCCTGCCCTTCTTTTCTTTATTTTGTTGACAGACCTTACTGAAAAAACACAATGTGATCATTGGATGAACTGCTGCTAAATGACTGCTCAATCAGTTAGCCTTTTGCTTGGCCATTTGGAGTGGTCACGCCTGTCACCTCATAGCTACATGCAATAATGAAAATGGACCGGTGAATTAGTTACATACAACACATACTGGCCACAAGACTCGAACATCCTTTATGCAAATGATTCTTTAGAAATTATTAATTAGTTTTTGAGGAACATTAATTTCTATAACGCCCCCCAAAATTATTACTGCCTGGAAATAGACCTGAATTCATTTTAACTATGATAAAATTGCATTCATTGACAATTAATTGAGCAAGGCAGAAGAGACTTTGGTGTTAAATGAGAAGTGCACTCTTATTATTGCTTCTTCTGGATACTTTTAATTTGTATGCACAAACATGATTTTAAGCACAAGCACTATCTCTGGCCAGTAAATGTTTTGAACACCTGATTTGAAAATAATTTATATGCAGTAACATTAAGATGAGTTCAGAGGTATTTTTATAATCAACATGCTTATGTTTACATATATTTTAAAAATCAAAAAGCAGAAATTCAAAATGTGCCCAAGGGAGCATCTAATGTTTTTCAGAAACGCTGCTGAGCTATTTAATCTCAACCAATAGGACTGTCAGGTGATGCTCAGAGTCCATCCTTCTTGACTGCAAATGAGCTACTTTGTTTCATCTAGAAATATCCTGGGGCAAATATATAAAGAAATATAAAACACTCACAAAGCACAAAGTTAATTTTGTTAAAATTAACAATATCTTCTATTCTGCCATTTTACCATTAGATACAATACCTTAGGCAATATTATGAAGCAATTTATATTCAAATTCCTGGGGTGAATATGTCAGATGCTTAGTTCAATTTTGTATTCTACCTTAGAAGTAAGTGAATATAATTTTAGAAGTCAAATATATTTTTAAAATATATTCTTGAAATTTCACATAAAAAATCTTTTAAGAAATAAACAGTAAATCAAAAGATTGTGAATCATATTTGTTTACTCCATTCAAAAGTATTTTGAAGTTAGTAAAAGTAAGTCAAAGGTTCTTAACATTTTGAAAGGTCTCATATCCCACTGAAAAATATAAGAAAAGTTACAGACCCTCTTTCTAAACCATATATATATATATATATATATATATGTAAACATGCATAAAGACATTGTTGCAAACTCTTAGAATGGTTTCACCAACACCTGGTCTTCTGAAGGCCATCTATGAGTAACTTTGTGATCCAAAGACCTACTAGGCTAAGAAACTATGGTTTAATCAGTGATATGCTTTTAAAGATGTTGAAAAACTGACATGTCCAACAATATTATTCTTATGTTTCTGCCAACATGTCTAAATTGATTCATTAACGATATTAACATGTTATATCTTGGAAATTACCCACTTAGCATGTTATGATAACTGTAAAAATTTACGTAATAATATAGCCACATGGAAAATTTTGTCAGAATACAAGCATATAGCCTTATTAGGGTCATATGCTAATAGGTGGAAGTTAAGAAAACTGTCTACTCTGCAGTTTAAAACAAAACTACAAACCAATAAAACTAAAGCCCATTCAGACCCAGGTAAAGTACCATAGGAGCCAGGTCAGAGGCATGAAGATTCTTGGGTCCAGGTGGTTGTCTGGGATGCAAAAGGAAGAAGTAGAATTTTTCTATACTGAATGTTACTAGTTTGTGATAGAGCTAGTATACTGCATATTGTGCATACAGATGGTGACCAACAAAACTGTACAAAACCAAAACTTTGAAAATATGTTAGCTTAACTTATAAAAATAGCACATTTTCAATATTTATCCTGAATAAATAGTATTGGCATTACAAATTCACAAGAAAGTAGCCTTACTCTTCCAGTTAAGAAATTATCAGGGGAAATTTCAGGTAATCAGAATGTGACCTACTAATCAAACGAGAATGGAAGATCAGCTCAATGAAGCACCTGAGACCAGCATGCCTCATTAATCATTAGTTTCCTCATTTCCATTTTCTAGTTAAAAAATGATTTATTCCAAATAGGACTCCTTGTAAATGGGAAATATAGCTCATTCACATATTTTTATCCCTAGTGATAACCTTAATACTCAGTGGTATGTGGTAGAGGCAGAAAAAATTCCTCCAGATAAGGAGGTAAAAATAAAGAGATAGACAAATCTGCAAAGAATATGATGAGACAGAGAGCTAGCTAAAGAGATGGAACTCTATGGTAAGTAAGATTTCAGCATTTTGAGGTTGTGAGCCTGAAAGTGGAAGTTGGGAGCACAGAAGGAAAAAAAAGAAATATGTAGTCATTAAACCCAGGAAGTGCAGGAAGCAAATTAGGAAGACGGAATAGAGAGATGAGAATGCAACAAAAAGAACAGGAAACCTAAGATCAACTTTGATAATTTACTCTCTTCACAATTCAGAGTAAAATTGTAGGAATCTTGAGATTCATCAAACAGATGGACTGCTACACTGTTACCACACTAACAATAATCTTCCAAGTAAGAATTGATGATTTTTCCTCTGAAACAGAAAAGGGCAGAAAATACGAGGACATTCTAAGGCATAGCACAAGGAGCTTACATTAGATAGTCTTGGTAATTTTATTAAAATAGAAGAGAAAGTCATGTAATGAGAGGCAAGTCAGGTCTTGATGGGAATAAAATAGTTTAGGACAGCTACTGTTCAGAATTCAAAAGCTAAAGAGAAGTAAAGAGATCTGTGGAGCAGCAGTGAGGATCCAATTAGTCTTGAATAATATGAATTTGAATTGAACGTAATCAGTTCGATCACATAACTTGCCACACACAACACTTGTCAGAACGGAAGAGCCAACAGTGGAATCAGACAGTGGAAATATACATATATATTCACCGGAATTATTCTGGGGAAGAGAACTTTTTGAAAGAAATATGTTGATAAGATACTTCAAGGGCAAAGTTAACCCCATCCACCGCCTAATAACCAAGGACATGATCTTGTAACAAAGGATCGCTTCTGAATGGATTCTAAAGAGGCTGGGTTTGTAGGCTGAATGGCACTTTGGTTGCTGAGCACTGAGATGGGTTTTGGTCAGCACGTTGAAGACAGATGGTGAATACAGCAGAATGGCTTTTCATCATATAGAAGAGAAGAGCAATGGGCCTGTGGGCAGAATGGCTGAATATCCAGGGGAAAATAGACCTGGGTATATTGAGGTATATCATTTTATTTTTATTTTATTTGTTTGCATTCCAATGCTTGTCTACTTATTTCATTTTATTTTTTAATTGACACATAATAATTATACCTGTTTATGGGATACATAGTGATGTTTCCATATATGTAATGGATAGTGATCAAATTAGGGTAATTAGCATATTCATCATCTCAAAGATTTATCATTTATTTGTGTTGGAAACATTCAATATTCTCCTTCTAGCTATTTGAAACTATATTATTGTTAACTATAGTGTATTGTTAACTATAGTATTAGTAATATATTACTATTATATATTATCTATATAGCAGATATTATTGTCAACTATAGTAATATATTATTGTTAACTATAGAAATCCTACAGTGCTATAGAATGCTAGAACTTATTTCTAAGGTCTACTGTATCTTTAGAATGTTTTAGGAAACTGCCAAGCAGCCAAGTTTTGGAAATAGAATGCCCCTAGTCCTATAAGCCCTGACAAGAAATATAGACCTTTTACGAAAGCACTGGGTGGGGGGCAGGGGGCATTCATAGTCTCTGAAGTGGAGTCTTCTTATACAGTGGCCTACTTTGGGATGAGAATAAATCAGGCAGTTCTACTTGGATGTCTGCAAGATTTGGGATTTTGCCAGATAGATGAAATGGAGCAGGAGGTTTAGTATACAGAGAAAAGAATGGCTGGGGTGATGGATCTTAGAATCCTAAGAGGATATGAAAGAAAGTGTTAAGACAAGGGACCATTAAATTGTATAAATGTGAAGGAAACAATAGATTGAAATTTCAAATTAGATCAAAAAAGAAGTGAACTGTGAACACTATTGAAAGTGAACTAGAAGGACGATCTTTAATTTCTTTTTAACTTCACATTTTTGAAATGTTACTCTTCCTTCTTCAACCTCCCTTCAACCAAAATATTTTGTGCATTATACTGAGCACGTGGTAGGGATTTAAAGTAGGCAAATAGTATTTACTTGGATTATGTTCTAAGTTGTTTTTTTTTTTCCCTAGCTGAGGTAAGATACCTAAAAATTTCCTCTTCTTTGTCTTAATTTTGTAGTGGCCAGCCTCCTGCAAATGCATATGCTTCTGGAATGGTTTTAAAGCAAGAGTATTATCATACGATATGATTTAAATCCTTGTAGTCTATGCCATACAGGGTGCAAGATTTCTGTTCATAGTGAAATACAAAAGTATGAGCAATTAACTCCGAATTCCTCAAAAGAACGGGGAAAATATCCCTCTAGTTTTTTTTCTCTTTTTACTAATGAACTGTTATCTTATACATGATATATGAAAAATTAAAAGGAAAGCAATAGGTAAAAGTAAGTAAGAAAAATACTTCAGCATGCTGCCAGTATTGCTCTTAAGGCACCTGTGGGAGCAAACATTAAACAACGAGTTAATGGCTTATTCAGTGGACCCTAGAGTGTCTCATGCAAAATGTCATTTTAATTATTTATGCAGGGAAAAGAATTTTCATCATATACTTGAGCTTTTTTTTTTAACTTTCAATTCATTTTTAGAAAGAAGGAAACTGGGTTTATATAGAGAGTTTTGCCTTAGGAATACAAAGTGCTTTGAAAACATTACTGTAGGTTTTCTGATAGAGTGAGATTAGATGCCTATTTTTATACTCATGCACTAGGTAGAAAAGTGACTTGGACAAAGTTTGCCAAGTTACTGACAGAATTCAGAATTAAACTCAACACTCTGAATTCTAAAACAATGCAGTATCAAAAAGGATAAATACTCCAAGACAAAGAGACTCATTCAAAGGAAAGTGGCACGGGATTTTTGGCATTAAAATACATGTGTTATCAGATGTATCTTAAATAGCTTTTGCAAAACAAAGATAGGACAAACTGTTAATCTGTCCTATCCTTAAATAAGTGAAGTTTTAAGGGCATGTAGGATATCCCGTGGATGACCCAACTGGTTTGAGTAAAACACATAATGCTGAACAAATACCTAAAGACAAGTCAGCCATCTTTGTTTTTCTCAGGAATTAAGTTTAACGATCGCAGTACTAAGAAAGTAATATTCTTTCAGGTAAGAACACAGTGTTATTGTTGTTTATTTTTTTGTTAGTTTTCATTATTTTGAGACTAAGATTGAGATTTTTCTGGTTGTGTAATTGCAACCTTAATAAAAATGAAAGATTGATGCCTTTGATATTTTTCTTCCAAATAAATAGATACAAAAAAAAAACAACAACAACAACAAAATCAAATACTTGTAACCTTAGTCTGGGTTCAGCATTCTCTCAGCTCTTCATGGGGGTCTTCATAACACCCCAAATAAAACTTCGCCAAAGAAAACCTCGCAACATCTGGCAATGGCATCCTCATGCCTTCGTTTAACTGTTATCTATAGATATCTGGTCCTTTCTTTCTGATTTTTGAAATATTTTTATTACAGTATTTTAGCTCAACAGGAAATGTTTATGGGTCTACTACATGGCAGATTCTGAAGACATGAAAATGAATAAGAAAGTAGTTTCTATAGTCACAACTCTGAGAGGAAGACATTTATGTAAATAAATAATTATAATAGAATATAAAAGATGAAATAGCCAAACGGTTTATGGAGTACACAGAAGGAAGTCGAAGGAAGCCCCCACATAACCATGGGGCTACAGCAGAGGAAGCCCAGCCTCAGTCATGGTTGTGGGGATTGGCTGAGGGGTTGGAGGCAGCTCACCATCATGGCAGTGCTTTGGGACTGAGAGCTGTCAGTTTGGTGACATCACTGTCAGTTCTTTCTAAGCTGGAAACTACATTTCTCAGAAACCACTTGCCTTGAAAAGCGCCAGGTTAGATTTTGTCACTGGAACGAACTCCTAGAAGACTGGGAAGAGGGAAAGCAGAAACCATGAAGCTTGGCATTTTATAGTGTCTGATGCAGCAGGTTTCCAGAGCCTTCCACAAACTCCTGCTGGGCAGGCTACAGGATCAGCAGCTTCCTCCAGGCTGACATCATGCTGAGTATTTCTCCAATCTCCCAGACTCTAATCTCTCAGTATTCCAGATCCTACCATATTCAGATAAATTCTAATTCCTACATTAAATCCTATATGTAGATTCCTAGATAAAATCTTCTATTTCTCTAATACTTGTAGTGAACTTTTTCTCAGTAAACCCAGACTGATGCAGACAATTTCACAGAGAAAGTGAAAGCTGGACAGCGTTTTGAACACTACGTAAGAGTTTATCCAACACACACACTATGGAAGTCATTCCTGTAAAAGGAAAGAGCATGTGCACTGGAGGAATTTGAATCCTTTAAATACTTGAGAGAACAGAAAGAATTCATCTCTAGATGATCCCCGAATTGCCCTCTCTCAATCCACTGATGCAGATGATGCATTTTCCTCTTTAGTTTAACCTCTTTACCCACATTCCAAGAAGTGGCTCAGATTTGGGATCAAAGGTGGAAAGGAAGATGGCAGCATGGGAGTTGAAGCAGCCCTCCCTCACACCACCACATAGAGATGGCTCTTCTGAGAGTAAATCCAGGCAGGGTAAGCAGAGCCAGAAAGGGAGAGGGCATCAAGCTGTAGTGGCACCATGAAGCCTTAGATCCAGCCATAATTGACACTCGTTCACCTCTTGGATTTCTCAGTTTTGTGAAGAAAATGAAAAAGAGTAACACATTTTTCTATAAAACACTTTGACATGAGTTTATATTCAAAAACAAGGGTCCTCAAAAACAACAGTCTTGGTTAATATTACAGTGTTTGAAAAATATAAGCATTTGAGTTACTTTGATACCAGTTTGTTTGTTTGGCATACCAATTCTGCAATCCCTACAAACTCTATGAGAATAATGATTTAAACGTGCAATTGATTTTCCAACAAATATTTATTGAACGCCAAATAGTGCCAAGCATTATACCGGATACTGGTCCTTCAAAAAGATAGGCAAAGAAGCTAGTCCTCAAGGAGCTTAAATTCTACTGGGTACAGACATAAATGTAGGTTTGTTCTTCCACAATCCCGGGTGACTGAAATCAGAAGGACTCATCAGTTTGTAATGTCTAAGTGACAACTGCTTGTCAGCTCCAGGGATGCCCCAGCAACGTTTACCACTTGCGTCTCCCCAGTTCGTTTTCTCCTTAACCAACACCCATAACTCATATGGGTTAGGTTGATAAATGGCCCTCATCAGAGGCTGTGATACAAAAAGAAAAGCAGATTCCCTTTTTGGTGATATCTGCAAGTACTGATTGGGACCGAAACCCAATCATATGGTGACTAGTAGGAAATGTACTAGTAGAAATTTACATAGCAGGAAATGAAGGCATAAAGATACCGTTGCTAGATGTCGTGAGGTTTTCTTTGGCGAAGTTTTATTTGGGAGGGTATAGAAACTCCCATGAAGAGCTGGGAGAATGGTGAACCCAGACTAAGGTTACAAATATTTGGTTTTGTTGTTTTTTTGTATCTATTTATTTGGAAGAAAAATATCAAAGGCAGCAGTCTTTTATTTTTATTAAGGTTGCAATTACACAACTAGAAAAATAATCTCAATCTTAGTCTCAAAATAATGAAAAGTAACAAACAAATAAACAAATAAATGTCCCTCCCTAATTAATGCATACATTCTTTCCCTTTTGTTTCCCGCCACTTCCCCTGTTGTTCTGGACCACCCACCTCCAGCTGGTGAGTCTGCTTTCCTTCCTGGAATCCTCAATGGTATGAGTATTAATAAACCACTTTCATCTTGCACACTTGCTGTTGGCCATGTCATTAGCTCAGCCCCTGGTAACTTCCTGGAGAATCACAGTGAATTTGGGGATTTCAGCAGGTCTCTCTAAAGTTGACAGAAATGCCGATTCATTATTTCATATACCTGCTCATATCCCAAACCTCTTCCTTCATGCTTCCCACCCACACCTTTAGTTAATGACTTTACTCACACTCACACAGAAAAATGGAGCCACCGTAAGGTGACATTTAACAGAGTCTCACCACCACATCTACTACTTACTCCAATCTGCACCTGCCTAACCTACTCTTCCACCTGTTAACTTAGATGAATTTGCCGTGGTCTTATCCAAACCAGTACCTCAATTTGTCCTGAATCTCATCCCCTCTTGGTATGCTCATAGACAATGCAGAAAGTTGTTATTTCTTTGCTTTCTGTATTAGCCAGGGTTCTCCAGAGAAACAGAACCAATAAGATATGTATAAACATATGAGGAAGTTTATTATGGGAATTGGCTCACATGATTATGAGGGCCAAGAGGTTTCATGATATGCTGTTTGCAAGCTGGAAACCCAGAAATGTTGGTGTCGTGATTCAGTCTGAGTATAAAGGTCTGAAAATCAGAGAACCCATGCCGGGAGTCGGAGGGACTTGTGTAAGTTCCAAAGTCTGAAGGCCCAAAAACCAGGAGCTCCAAAGCCTAAGGGCAAACTTAGATAAATATCTCAGCTAAAGGAGAGAGAGAAATTTTGCCTTTCTTCCACATTTTTGTTCTATTGGGGCCCATCAGAGGTGGGATAATGCCTGCCCACAATGATGAGGTCAGATCTTCTTTACTCAGTCTTCTTAATAAGGTAATCTCTTCTTACAGCACCCTCAATGACAGACATGCCCAGAAGTAACCTCTTACCAGCTACCTGGATATACCTTAATTCAGTCGAGTTGACACAGAAAATTAATCATCACACTTTCTTGTATCATTACTTTTAACTCCTGAATGGCTTATTCTCATGACATGCAAATATGCAGTTTATGTCTTTCATTAAGAAAAATAATTCATTCTCCATTTTACCTGCAAAGGAACCCAAGAAGTTCAGCGAAGTGGGAGGGAAAGAAAGGACATCTGTTTGTTTTAGTCCATGTGAAAATCTAGTGTATTAAGGGAAAATGAGTATTCATTTTGCCAGTGCTGCTACCAAGTCAGATAAGATGATTACATCTCCTACCAACAAGGATGGCACAAACATGAAGTCATTAGTGAGTCCTAGGAGCAATTTTGATGGAGAAGTGAGGGGAAAAAATTGATAAAAGCATTACTTCTAAAATAATGGGAGAAGAAGACTTACATAGGAAGTTAGCTATTACAAGAAACAAAGAAATGGCATGGGATGGACAAGCAAAGTAGAGACATTGATTAGTTTTAGACATTATCACAGAAAGTCCATCCACAGTAACATGCAGAAAAGCAGAGTTTGCAAGTATGGAAGACAGAGAGTGAGCAGTGAGAGTCTGCGGAAGATCTCTCTTGATTGCTTCAATTTTTCAGTGAGATAGAAACCAAGCTGAGAGTGGGGAGGAAGAAGGAGGCACTGGGGTATGAAAATAGAAGGTCTGAAATGGTCTCCTCATGAACAGATACTTCTCAAAAGAAGACATACACGTGGCCAACAAGCATATGAATTCAAGCCCCACATAACTGATCATTAGAGAAATACAAATCAAATCACAATGAGATGTCATCTCACACCAGTCAGAATGGCTACTACTAAAAAGTCAAAAAATAGTCAGGGTGTGGTGGCTTACACCGGTAATCCCAGCATTTTGGGAGGCAGAGGCGGGCAAATCACTTGAGGCCAGGAGTTCCAGACCAGCCCAGCCAACATTGCGAAACCCCATCTCTACTAAAAATACAAAAAATTTGCTGGACATGGTGGTGAATGCCCGTAATCCCAGCTACTCAGTAGGCTGAGGCATGAGAATTGCTTGAACCCAGGAGGTGGAGCTTGCAGTGAGCCGAGGTCACGCCACTGCACTCCAGCCTGGGCGACAGAGCGAGACTCCATCTCAAAAAAAAAAAATAATAATAATAATAATAATAAAATAAAAAGTCAAGAAATAATATATGCTGGTGAGGAAAGCAGTATGGTGATTCCTCAAAGAGCTAAAAGCAGAACTGCCATTCCACCCAGCAATCCCATTACTGGGTATATACCCAGAGGAGTATAAATCATTCTGCCATAAAGACACATGCATGCAAATATTCATTGCAGCACTAGTCACAACAGAAAAGACATGGAATCAACCTTAATATCTGTCAACGACAGACTGGATAAAGAAAATGTGGTACATGTATACCATGGAATCCTATGCAGCCATAAAAAAGTAGTACCCACACAAAAACATAAAACAGCTTGTTTTAATAAACGTTAAAATTATTTTAAGAAAGAAGTAAATTATTTCTTTTTTGGGAACATGGATGGCACTAGAAGCTATTATCCTTAGCAAACTAACACAAGAACAGAACACCGAACACCACATGTTCTCGCTTATAAGTGGGAACTCAATGATGAGAACTCATGAACACAAAGAAGGGAACAACAGACACTGGGATCTACCTGAGAGTGGAGGGTGGGAGGAGGCAGAGAAGCAGAAAAGGTAACTGTTTTTATTGGGTGTAATACCTGAGTGATGAAATAATCTGTACAACAAACCTCCATGGCATGAGTTCACCTATGTAACAAACCTTCACATGTGCCTCTGAACCTAAAAGTTTAAAAATAAACAAAATAAAATAAATTTGGAAATGATCTCCTTTGGAGAATAGCCTGTGGATATATACAGTATGATTCCAAGCAGTCCACTTGAGATTCACCATCATGACTTGAAGCTGACACCAGTCATAGAAGTAGGTAGAAAATTGAATGGAACCAGATTGTAGGTTTTCCAAGCTAGTGCAAGCAAGAAAGTTGAAAACAAGATTGAAAGTATATGCAAAGGAATTGTAAGAGTGATTGATAATGAGCTTCAGTCTGAGTAAGGAGGGCAGTGAGGACATAATCAAATCAGGTAAGGGCCAATTAAATAACACCAGTGGAGTAAGGGATTCGAGTGGCAAGGGAAGAACTCTGCACTAAGAGTGAGCTGTCATTATAGGAAGTGAGGTAAGAATAATATACATGAAAGTTTGACTTTTATAGGGGTGCTAATTATTGACCAGGTCCAGTACCACTCTTGGAAGTACATGTCTGAGATAGAGTGAAGGACAAGTGAGATGAATTCAAGTGGCGTTATATGGTCTCTCTCATTTATACTATTGAGAATCTTGGTTATTTGGAAGATTAAAGTCAACAGTTCTATAGCATATTATCCAAGGCCCTTTATGGGTTAATCCTCTACTTGTCCTAGTTTGAATTCCCACTACTCTTCCTTATGCACTCTATACTTCAGAAATTTCAAATTACCTCAGTGTCTCTGAATATTACTTTTATTTTCACTGGCTACATCTCACTATATTAATATTGTTCCCTCTTCCTGGAATGCTTTTTTCCTTCCTTGCCTGACTGATAAACTCCATTAAGCTCAATCATCTGTAAATTTTTTCCTGATTATTGTGTGTGTGTGAGAGAGTGATAGATAAATACAAAGGTAATAAATAGATGGATAGATAACAGACAGTGTGTGCGTGTATTCTCTTATCAAACCATGAGTTCCTTGAGGAAAGAGCCAGATTACTCATGTTTGTACATTTTGTGCCTAATAGAATGGCTATGTGCCTGACACATAAAATAAATCTATCTAAAATGAATAAATGGAGAGATGAGCATTAACACCGTTTGTCTTCTTGATAAAATGTTCATACTCCACTACCTAACTCATTTTACACCTTCACTTATGGATATTTCCATATGAAATCAAAGCCTTCTAGGCTGATTGAAAATGGCACCTGCTGCTATTGATATAAAGAGGAAAAATAAATTGAGCTTTTTTTTCCTATTTCTCCATCACGCAAATATCTTTAGATTGACATAACCTAGAATATCAAATGGTTGATGGCTCCCCTCTTACATAACCCAAGCCACACATTTACACATCGTCCTTACATGTGGGAACATCCTGTTACTGAAGTCTACACATAAGACAGCTATTTTCTTATAATAGCAAGGGTCCCATTGAATAATATTATTAGACTTTTCAAATGGAAAAATAATGTTGTTAACCGAATATTGTTAACTTAATAAAAATGATTCTGTGAATGCAAGAAGATATCTAATAACTTCTAAACGCAGAAACTAATGCACATTTTGACTTAGTGCAAAGGGAGTGCGGCTTGTAAGAACCACCACTCTAACTAGGAACCTTAAAGACAAAAATAACTACCATCCCGGCTAACACGGTGAAACCCCGTCTCTACTAAAAATCCAAAAAATTAGCTGGGCGTGGTGGTGGGTGCCTGTAGTCCCAGCTACTTGGGAGGCTGAAGCAGGAGAATGGTGTGAACCCGGGAGGCAGAGCTTGCAGTGAGCCAAGATAGCACCACTGCACTCCAGCCTGGGCAACAGAGCAAGACTCCATCTCAAAAAAAAAAAAAAAAAGGAGAAAAATAACCAAAAGGATCTGATTCAGGGTGTGTGAATCAGAGTAACCACGCTGTGTAATATAACAGAAGTCTCTCCAAGACACCAGAGGCACATCTAAGGAAGAAGTGTATAGCAAAATAATTATTTTGTGGTTCAGCCCTTTTCTCTTACTCAAATGTTAGATGAGGTGATTGGTGTGCTGTCTTATCTGTTCTATTGGTCCTTCTCACAAGTTACTGAAGTGACTTTATTTTACCAGGACATTCACAAATTGCCCAGAGAACCAGGCTTTTTGATTCACAGCAGCTGTTGCTTCTCTCTTTATGGATTATAAGTGTAACACTATTTCACACTGGGTCTTCTTGAGGGGACCACAAAGGGATTACAAGTTTGATTCCCTTGCAAGAAACTAGCTAGCCTAGGAGATGGCAGCTCCAAACAAAATGGTAAAATCCTATCCACCCATTCTAGGAGGGAGACGGGATTGTTCCCTTGACCTTGATCCCCTTCGTGGGCAGGAACTGGAATGGCTCGTTTCACTCAGCCTCCAGTCCTTGGACAGGTAAGTGTCAACAGCTCATTGAAGGGTCAGGGTGACAGCCAGTTGCACCTACACTTTTTGACACCCGAGTTCTTGTTTGGTGTCTGGAAAGAATCGGGTCACACAAACTATTTGAAGGCTAGTGTATGTGGAGGATTTCACTGGGTGTTAAAAGTGGCTCTCAGAAGGATGGGGAATTGGAAAGGAGATGGTGCAGAAGGTGATCTTTCCCTGAAGCCACACCATCTGAAGTTAACCGAGTCCATCCATAGTCTCCGATGCTCAGCAGCTTGCCTCCCCAACCTCTTGCATCAGCCGCTTCTGTTGCTTTTTCTTGTTTGTTTCTGCCAACTGGTCTGGTTTTTAAGGGCACAGGATATAGGGCGGGGCAGGCCAAAAAGGTAATCATTTGGGAGGAAAAATGGGGTCAGCTGTTTTCACCTAGCACCAAAGTTCCAGGCTTGAGGGTGGGGTTTAGCCAGGAGCCCCTGTTCTGTATCAGGAGGAACACTAGAATCACACGAACAAGCAGAGAAGCTTCACTCTTCATTTCTCTTCCTCTGTCAGTAGAAAGAAGCCTTGAGTGAGCCCTTGAAAAGTCTCCCAGAATAAAACCTTTAGAAATGTATACAAATAGTGATGAGTGTATGTGTGCATCTGTGGGATATCTATCAATAAGTAACTGAACAGAAAAGTACAAAGAAAATCATGAGGGACAAACATGGTTATGCCCATGAATTGAAGCTGTGACTGGCTGAGGGATTCTGCTCATCTCAATAACCAAGAAAACCACATGTGAGGACAGGCAAAAAAGCCTTGGGGAATTGTTGTAAAGAATTCCACATATACTATTTTTCTTTTTGGAGAAAAATGGGGTCTTGCTCTGTTGCCCAGGCTGGAGTGCAGTGGTGCAATCATAGCTCATTGAAGCCTAGACCTCCTGGCCCCAGCTTCTCTTGCAATCCTCTTGCCTCAGCTTCTCAAAGTGCTGGGATTAAAGGCTTGAGCCACTGCACCTGGCCAACCACACATATCATTTAGATGAAAACACAATAAAAGAGTGAAAGAGAAAAAAATATTCCCACTGATAGAGAATACCCACAAACATTGTTTGCCTATTTTAGCCTGGGCTTTGGTCCAAAAAATCTCTTGGAAACTTACAAACACAATGGGCCTGCAGCTTAAATTTCAAGTATGATCTGGGAATTCCTACCGCAAGACATCAACAGCAAATGCAATCTGAGGTGCTGAGATACCTGTAGCACCCAAAAAGCACAGACTGAAAAACAACAAAACCAAACCAAAACAAAACAAAAAAAAGCTCTCTCAAACTCCCTCTTCACAGACTTCAACCTGAGTGTGAACATGGAAAACTAGAATTCAACCAGCTGATCCAAAACTAGTAGAAAGAAATATTCAAGTACAGACAGTAGAACTATCAGATATGGACTACCTGATTATATAGAGATAATACAGTGAGTCCAAAATGAGTAAAATATAAAAGAATTAATCAAACACATAAAAATCCCAGATTAGTAGACTATAAAAATAAAGATACATGTAAATAAAGTAGAAATTTGAATATTAAAAGATATTTAGTAATTGCAGTCAAAAACTAATTGAGTGAACTAAATAGTCAATTAAATAAAGCTGGAAAGAAAATCAGTAAATTTGAATATTAATCAGAGAAAAATCACTTACAATTTAGCAGAAAATAAAAGCAGACATGGAATATATGAGAGTACAATATGTAAATTAAAATAGGAAATAGAATGTATGGCTAATATAAAGTTTTTAAACTGAAAAAGAATGAGGAAAAACTTATATTTAAAAGTATTATCTTGGAGAATTTTCCTTACATAGAAAATATACATAATTCTTAAATTCAGTAGTACAAAATATCCTATAAAAAGTAAAATTTTTAAAATCCACAGATAACTAGGTGAACATTAACCAGAAGAAGAAAAACAGTAAAAGAGAGGACCTTAATAGGTAAGGCAAACTACTTTCAAAGGACTGATTTTTAGATTAAGGGCAGACTACTGAAGAGCTAAAACAAAATATAAAGACAATGAATGTACTGAGAAAGAAAAGTTCAGTTCGATATTTATACCCAGCTAAGCAAAAGGGCTATATTTTCAAACTAAGAGAGAAAAAAGAAAAATAAAAGACTGGTGTTTATCCATAAAAGAATTCCGGCCCAGTGTGGTGGCTCAAGCTTGTAATCCTAGCACTTTGGGAGGCTGAGGCGGGCAGATCGCTTGAGCTTAGGAGTTCGAGATCAACCTGGGCAACATGACAAAACCTCTTCTCTACAAAAAATACAAAAATTAGCCAGGCATGGTGGTGAATGCCTGTGCCCAACTATTCGGGAGGCTGAGGTGGAAGGATTACTTGAGCCCAGGTGGAGGCTGCAGTGAGCCAAGATTTTGCCACTGCACTCCAGCCTGGGTGAGAGAGAAAGACCCAGTCTCAAAAAAAAAAAAAAAAAAAAAAAAAAAAAGAACTCTGTAATAAAGCATATATTTCAGGTATAAGGAATTTGAACCTTATAAAGAATGTCTGAAATACAGAAAGAAATGGTGAGCAAAGAAGTTACTGAAGTTGTAGATAAGACTTTAAAAAGTATTAACTATATAACAGCAGCAGCAGTATAAACAAAAATTATTAATAATGGGTTTTTTGTAAACATAGAAAAAGACAAATTCAATTATATCAATTATCTGTAAGACAAGAAAGAAGTTTTCAGAGGTAACGCAGTTAAAACTCTTTTAATATAGGGAGTGTAGACATATACATTAATGTTAGATATTTTTAAGGCAAATAGACATGCAACAATTTTATGGTTAACCTCTAACAGAAAAACAGAAAGTACAATTTCTAAAGAAGTGAGCTTTTTTTGGTATTGTGTATTCCAATACTAAATAGGGAAGAAAATGAAAAAAAAAGAAACAGAGAAAACAGTTGGGTGGATGCAAATCAAAATTAAATATTAAAAATAAATGCAAATATACTAGCATTTACAATAAATATAAATACATAAATTGGACTAAACTTAAAAGCAGAGATTCAGTGCATTTTTTAGACTAGTAATATGCAACAATATATTCCAGGTAAAGATTAACTAAATGAAATCTGGTATGGAGATATTAATCAGACCTAATACATTGTAGTACAGAATAATTAAGAGGAAGAAATATAGTTATTATGCAATGATAACTTTTTTTCTCAATCAGCAGGTAGATACTATAACCTCAAAATACATGAGAAAAATATGAAAGAATTACAAGGTAAACAGAAAATTCAACATCATAGTTGAAAGGATATTTCATGACATTTCTTTCTCTAATTCTTTTAAAAATTATGAAATATTTGAACATAAATAACTGATGAGATAATTATATATACACAAATATATATAAAGCAAACAATTTATTTTCAAAAACATATAGAAACATTTGGAAGTTAAGCAGCATACCTTTAAATAATTATGGGCCAAAGAACAAATCATAAGAAGGAACATTAGAAAATATTTTGAAATATAAAAACACACTGCCAAACCTGTAAAATGCAGCTAAATCAGGACTTAAAGGGAAATTTATAGTCTTAAGTGCTTTATTTTAGAAAACAAGAAAGACCAAAGTCAAAAGACACACACACACAAATATCTAGAAATGAAAGAACAAATTAATTCTAAAATAGGTAGAGGAAGGAAACAGTAAGAGCAGAAATCAATGAAATAGAAAATGGGCAAACAATAGAAAAAAATCAATGAAACAATTAAAGGTTTACTATTTAGAAAGATCAGCAAACCTGATAAGCTTTAGCCAGGACAACCAAGAAAAAAAAGAGAAAATAACAAATTACCACTATCAAGATAATACAGTACTAGCATAAGGATAGACAATACAGGTCAATGGAACAGGACAGGGCATTCAAATATAGACCCTCACATAAAGCATCATTGACTCTCAACAATGCTGCTAAGAGAATTTAATAGGAAACGGGTAGCTTTTTCAGTGACTGCTGCTGGAACAATTGAAGAATATTTTTTAGTTAAAGCTTAATTGAATCTCACCACACCTAAGAATTAATTTTAAATGAATCATAGACAAATATAAAAGCCAAAGCTATAAAATGTCTTTTAAAACGTGAAAAACTCGTTGCAACTTTGGGTCAGGCAATCAATCATGTCTTACAAAAAGTACAAAGAGCACCAACCAGAAAAGGAAGATAGTAATAAATTTCACTTCATTAACTTTTAAACTTCTACTTTTCAAAATATGCCCTTTAGTAAGTGAAAAACAAGACACATACTGGAAAAGATATTTATGTATTTGACCAAGGTCTTGAACTAAGCATATAATAAGAATTCTTACAACTCAATAATAGGAAGACAAGCAATCCAATTAAAAATAGGCAAAGGATTTATACAAACACTTCACAAAAGAAGCTATATGAATAACAAATCAGCACATGAAAACACACACAACTTTGTTTATTCAATAAATGCAATTAAAACCACATTTGAGTACCACTACACACCCACTTGAATGGCTAAAAATAAAAAAATGTGAAGAAACTGGAATTCTTATATTTTGTGTGTGGGTATGTCAAAGGCTATAACTGTTGGAGAAACACTTTGGCAATTTCTTGTAAATTTAAACATACACTTGGATAAGATCTTGCTATTCCATTTCTTGGTGTTACCCAAGAGAAGTGAAAACATTTGTATACAAAAAAAAGACACGTATGACCAGGCGTGGTGGCTCACGCCTGTAATCCCAGCACTTTGGGAGGTCGAGGCAGGCGGATCACCTGAGGTTGGGAGTTCGAGACCAGCTTGACCAACATGGATAAACCCCGTCTCTACTAAAAATACAAAAAACTAGCCAGGCATGGTGGCGCATGCCTGTAATCCCAGGTACTCTGGAGGCTGAGGCAAAAGAATCGCTTGAACCCGGGAGGCAGAGGTTGCGGTGAGCCGAGATTGTGCCATTGCACTCTAACCTAGGCAACAGGATCGAAACTCCATTTCAAAAAAAAAAAAAGACACGTATACAAATTTTCATAGCAGCTTTACTCATAACAGCCCAGAACTAAAAACATCCCAAGTGACCATAACATGGATAAAAATTGTGTATGTGCATGCAGTAGAATGCTACTTGGGAATAAAAGTAACAAACTAATGATGCATAGAACATGAATGAACAAAACTAGTATGCTGAGCTAAAGGGGAGGGTGGAGTCCGGGTGCAGTGGCTCACGCCTGTAATCCCAGCACTTTGGGAGGCCGAGATGGGTGGGCCACCTGAGATCAGGAGTTCGAGACCAGCCTAGCCAACGTGGTGAAACCCCCTCTCTACTAAAAATACAAAAATTAGCCAGGCATGGTGGCAGGTGCCTGTAGTCCCAGGTACTCAGGAGGCCAAGGCACAAGAATCGCTTGAACCCAGGAGGTGGAGGTTGCAGTGAGCAGAGATCGAGCCACTGCACTCCAGCTTGGACAACAGAGCAAGACTCTGTCTCAAAAAAAAAAAAAAAAGAGAGAGAGAGAAGGGTGGAAGGTGGGAAGAGGGAGATGATCAGGAAAAATAACTAACGGATACTAGGCTTAATATGATGAAATAATCTGAATAACAAATCCCATGCCACACATTTACCTATGTAACAAACCTGCACATGTACCCCTGAACTTAAAAGTTAAAAAAGAAGCCAGATGCAAATGAAAGCATACCATACTCCATTACATAAAGTCCTAGAACAAACAAAACTAAATCATGGTGATTGAAATGGGGTGGTTCCTGGGGCACAGTGTTGGGGAGATCACTACAAAATAGCCTGAGGGCCTATTTGTGGTAATCGTGGAGTCCTGATAAAATAAGTAACCAAGAAGGAGGACGCGCCCCAGGTTGGAAAGAACAATTGCTCTAAGAGACAGCTAATCACAGACAACCCACTGGTACAACATCCTGTTCCCAAATACCTTGCTCCACACATAGCCCCAGCAGCACAACCTCGTTCTGCACACAGCTCCTCAGCACCACCCTCCAGCCCCTGCCTCTGTCTTTTAGCAGACAGCCCCTTCTCTGCTGTGCTGCCTATTGCACCCTTTAATGTATCTTCGTACACCCTTTAATGTATCTTTGTACTTTCTCTAATAAATCTACCTTTCGTTACCCACAACTGTCTCAGTAAATTCTTTTACCCCCTGCAATGCCGGCCCCAGCCAGCCACGTACTCTCCCCTATTCTTCCCATTTCCTCTTTTCCAGCTGCAACCTCTCAGCGGACAGCGTCCAAGGCTAGAGACAACTGACGGTCCCGGACAGGGGCTACTCCCCAGCGGGCCAGAATGTCCTAGTGGAAAGACATCTGACTGCCACCACCTGATTGGGTGAGAGTTTAGAGTTTTCCTTTCAGTCGTTCAGTGGACAATCTCTAGTATCCCTCTGGCAACTGATGGCAATGGGCCAGGGCCACTCCCTGGTGCAGCCTGATGGCCAGGGGGTGAACAGGTTTGGCTGCCTTCCCCAGAAAGGAGGAAGGTTCTCTCCTCCTCATTCTGGTCAAAAGTCCCCAATCCCTACATGTGATGCATCTGGAGGCGGAAGCTCAAACAGGACAAATCCACACGTTTTGGGGAACTCAGACCCCATCTTTCTCACTCTAAATTCTCCTATGAAGACAGCCAGCCACCATGCTCTGGATGTCTTAAGTCAGGTGATCCCAAATAGCACTGGGACAGTGAGTCTTGCCGCAGCCTTTTATCCTCATACCTGGATTGGTCACTCAACATAATTCACACCTGAACTGACCTGGGGCTGCTCACCCAGTGTTCATTCAGTGTAAGGTTCTAGCACCGAGAGATCCTTTCTAATGGGGGGATGCCCCTTTGGAAAGTGCATCTTGGAGTCCGTCAGTGTATGTGAGTGGATCCCTTTTCCCTTGGCCAGATTGCCTGAGACAAATTGCAGTTCATGTCCCCAGCAGACGTTCTTTCCCAGTCCCACCATGAGGCAAAGCCCCTCTATTCCCTTAGACTCGCCCCAGGGTTGCATTTTAAAGCAACAAAGAGGAAGGGGTCCCAGGTGGGGGAGGACAATTGTTCTGAGAGACAGCTAATCACAGACAACCCACTAGCACAAATCCTATTAAAATTCTAAAATGTAATTGTGATGGTTAATACTGAGTGTCAACTTGATTGGATTGAAGGATGCAAAGTATTGCTCCTGGGTGTGTCTGTGAGGGTGTTGCCAAAGGCAATTGACATTTGAGTCAGTGGTCTGTGAGAGGCAGACCCACCCTCAATCTCCAAGGGCATCATCTAATCAGCTGCCAGCGTGGCTAGAATAAAGCAGGCAGACGTTGAAAGAGCAGACTTGCTGAGTTTTCCAGACTTCATCTTTCTCCAGCGCTGAATGCTCCTGGCCCTTGAATATCAGACTCCAAGTTCTTCAGCTTTTGGACTCTTGGACCTACACCAGTGATTTGCCAGGGGCTCTCAGGCCTTTGTCCACAGACTGAAGATTGCACTGCTGGCTTCTCTACTTTTGAGGTCTGGGGACTCGGACTGGCTTCCTTGCTCCTCAGCTTGCAGACAGCCTATTGTGGGACTTCACCTTGTGATCGTGTGAGTCAATACTCCTTAGTAAACTCCCCTTCATATATACATCTAGCCTATTAGTTCTGTCCCTCTAGAGAACCCTGACTAATACAATTACAGTAATGAAAACTTCAAGGTCCAAAAAGAGCCAAGATATTCCTAAAGAAGAATAATAGTGCAGAGAGAGGGGGGTTGATACCTAAGAATTGTATTACAAAATCCTACCAGTAAGATAATGTGGAATTTGTGCAAGGATAAAGAAGAAGGAGTGGAAAGTGCTCCGAAGCGTAGCCATGCATTTGTGGAAAGCTGATCTAAGACACAGGGCTTGCAAATCAGTGGGAAAATGAAGACTTTTTCAACACATTGTTCTGGGACAACTGGTTATTCATATGGAAAATAAACAGAATGAAATTAAGTCCCTACTTCAAACCATACACAAAAGCAAGCTCCAGGTACATTAAAGATACGTATGTGAAAAGCATTTCTGTAAAAGTTTTGAGAATAGAGTATGCAAGATTATCTTTTGATTTTAAGATGAGAAGGGACTTTTTTATACAAGAGGAAAATGAACAAAACATAATACACAATATTAAGTAATTTCTGTACAACAAAGTTCAGCATACACAAAGTAGGAAAGAAATGACAAGCTGGGCCAGGTACAGTGGCTCATACCTGTAATCCTAGCACTTTGGGTGGCTGAGATGGGTGGATCACTTGAGTCCAGGGGTTCAAGACCAGCCTGGGCAACATGGTGAAACCCCGTCTCTACATAAAATACAAATTTGTATTTTTTGTGGTCCCAGCTACTCAGGAGGCTGAGGTGGAAGGATCAAGACCTAAGCCCAAAAGGTGGAGGTTGCAGTAAGCCAAGATCACGCCACTGCACTTCAGCCTGGGTGACAAGAGTGAGACCCCATCAAAAAAGAAAAAGAACAACAAGAAGAAATGACAAACTGAAAGAAGACATTTACAATCTATGTAACCAAAAAAAAGAATAAGTATTCAATACGTTGAAGGAATTCCTTTGAATTGATAAGAAAAAATGGCCAGGTGCAGGGGCTCATGCCTGTAATCCCAGCATTTTGGGAGGCCGAGGCAGGCGGATCACGAGGTCAGGAGTTCAAGACCAGCCTGGACAACATAGTGAAACCCCATCTCTACTAAAAATACAAAATAAATTAGCCAGGCGTGGTGGCGCACCCCTGTAGTCTTAGCTACTTGGGAGGCCAAGGCAGGAGAATTGCCTGAACCCAGGAGGCAGAGGTTGTAGTGAGCTGAGATCGTGCCATAGCACTCCAGCCTGGGTGACACAGTGAGATTCTGTCCCAAAAAAAAAAAAAAAAAAAGGCAAAAAATGAATAGCCAACTCACAGAAAGCAAAATATCTATCAAGGATATGGAAAGTTTCCAAAACTCATTAGTAACCATAAAAGTGCTAATTATAAAATTAATGAGCTATGTAGACCTCTTAGCACAGCCAGCAGTGCGTCAGTCTCATAAAATTGAGACACTGTTTTATTATTTTTTTAATTTGCCAATGTTTAAGTTTGACAAGATTTTCAAAATCTTCTTGGTTCAAAACCCTTCATAGGCTGACATTACCAAGTGTTGACAAAAATGTGAGGCAATATGAACTCCTACAAACAGCTGATATGAGTGTAAATTAGTACAACCATTTCAGAGAAATATCTAAATATAGAACTTCACACCCATTTATACACAACATATAAACAAGGAACATACTCAAGAGCATTCACTGAAATAGTGTTGGTAAGAGCAACACATATGCATGAGTCTTCCCTGAAGGAAGGTGAAGCATAGGGACATGGGTGACATTAATAGGGTCACTCAGATAATAACTGGTGGAACCATAAGTCGAACCCAGAAGTCTGACCCTACAGTCTCCATACTAACCATGCCACTGACCTGTAGTATATTAATAAAATACTCACTAGCCATTAAAAAGAATTATCCAGCTTTGTGTTTACTAATATGAAATGAGCTCCAATGTATACCATTACATAATCAATGCTAATGAATGCAAATAATCTAACAGAATCTACAGATAACACATTACAACTAATAGGTAAATACAGAAAATTTGCTGGTGACAAGGTCAATATATGAAAATTGTTTTTATTTCTACATACCAGCAACAACAATTACAAAATGAAATTTTAAAAAGATACCAGTTGTAAGCACACAAAAAGTCAAATATATGGAGGTAAACTTAAAAATATATAATAATTCAAAGAAATTAACAAATCTGCCAGGACTTGTGGCTCATGCCTGTAATCCCAGCTACTTGGGAGGCTCAGGCAGGAGGATTGCTGAAGGCCAGAAGTTCAAGACCAGCTTGGGCAACATAACATGATCCTATCTCTAATAAAAATAAGAAGAAAAAGAAAAAGAAATTACCCAGACCCAGGTGTGGTGGCATTCACCTGCAATCCCAGCTACTCTGGAGGCTGAGGTAGGGGGATGGCTTGAGGCCAGGAGTTCAAGGCTACAGTGAGCTATGATCATACCATTGCACTCCAGCCAGGGCAACAGAGCAAGACCCTGTTTCTAAAACAAAGGCAGAAAGAAAGACAAGAAATTTACAAATCTTAAATCCTAAATGAATGTGTGTAGAAATACATAGATATATCCCATAAAAGATTAATAATTCAAATACAGTAAAATTTTAAAATTCTACTAAGCAGAAGGCATCACTGAGAATATAAATCAAATCATGTAACAAGAAAAGACACTTGCAACACATATAAACAGAAAATTGTTTGTATATAGAATAAATAATCCCTTCAAATCAATAAGAAATGACACACAATTCAATCATAAAATGGGCAAAAAGAATATCCTTTCACAGAAAGAGATACAAATAACTACTAATGTGGAAGGTACTCACCCTCATTATTAATCTGGCAAATTTGAAATAAAATCTCAATGAGACACTATTAAACATGCATTATAATGGCTAAAATTATGAAAGACTTACAACTAAGTTTTGGTTGAGCATGTTAAGTAATAATAGGAACTCTTATCCAGGGCTCATGGGTATGCAAATTGGTACAATCACTTTGCAAAAACAGTACTTACTAAAGTTGATGTATAACCCAGCTATTCCACTCCTAGCATCTACTGAACAGCACTGCATGGACGTATGCACCTAAAGACACTTTCAAAATATTCATAGCAGCTTAATGTATTATAGCCTCCAACTGAAAACAGACTTCATCCACATTGAAGTGAGCAAATGACCAGGGGGACACTGACATTAATGAAATACCATAGAGCAATAAAATGCACTACAGCTACACTCACAAACATAATCTCAACAACGGAATTTTGAACCAAAATAGCCAGACACAAAACAATACAATTCCAGTTATATAAACTTCAGAAATAGGCACACACAAAAAAATGATCTATAGTATTAAAACTCAGGAACGAGGAGAGAGAAGTGGCTTACTGCAAGAGGTGCCAGGGCAGTAGTTTGGGGATTTGACGATGTTCTATTTCTTGACCTGGGATGTGATTATGTTGGTGTTAGCTTTGATAGTTCTTCGGATTGTACATTTATATTTTGTCTACTTTTATATATGTTTATCATTCTTCAATAAAAAAATTTAAGAAAACAATATTCAAGACAGAATGTGTATTTTTCATATTGTCTGCCTGCATGTGTGTAGTTTATCTTTTTTTTTTTTTGAGACAGAGTCTCACTCTGTCGCCCAGGCTGGAGTGCAGTGGCGCGATCTCGGCTCACTGCAAGCTCCGCCTCTCGGGTTCATGCCATTCTCTTGCCTCAGCCTCCCAAGTAGCTGGGACTACAGGCATCTGCCACCACGCCCGGCTAATTTTTTGTATTTTTAGTAGAGATGGGGTTTCACCATGTTAGCCGGGATGGTCTCAATCTCCTGACCTTGTGATCCGCCCGCCTCGGCCTCCCAAAGTCCTGGGATTATAGGCCCCAGCCACCTCTCCCAGCCAGTGTAGTTTATCTAGATGTACAGTCAAACACTGTTTAATGATGGGGATACATTCTGAGTAATGCATCATTAGCCATTTTCCTCATAGTGTGAATATCATAGGGTGTACTCACACAAACTGAGTTGCTACAGCCTACAACACACCTGGGCTGTATGGTATAGCCTATTGCTCCTAGGCTACAAACCCGTACAGCCTGTTACTATAATGAATACTATCAGCAACTGGGACAAAATGGTAAGTGTTCGCATATCTAAACATGACTAACCATAGAAAAGGTACAGTAAAAATACAGTATAAAAGACAAAAATAGTGCAGCTGTACAGGGCACTTGCCATGAATGAAGCTTGCAGGACTGGAAGTTGCTCTGGGTGAGTCAGCGAAAGTGGTGAGTGACTGTGAAAACGTAGGACATTACTGTACACTACCGTAGAATTTGTAAACACTGTACACTTAGGCTACAGTTAATTTATAAAACAAAAATTTATTTCTTCAATAAAAAAGTAAACTTCTTGTAACTTTTTTACTTTATAAACTTTTTAATGTTTTACCTTTTTGACTCCTGTAATAACAAAGCTTAAAACAAACACATGTACCACTATACAAAATGTTTTCTTTCTTTATTCTTTATTTTCTCATTCTATAAGCTTTTTCTATTTTTAAATTTTTTGTTTTAACTTTTCACTTTTTAAATGTCTTTGTTAAAAACAAAGACACAAACACACAAATTAGCCTATGCGTACACAGGGTCAGGACCATCAATATCACTGTCTTTACCTCCACATCTTGTCCCACTGGAAAGTCTTCAGGGGCAACAACAAGCATGGAGCTGTCATCTCCTATGACACTAATGCCTTCTTCTGGAATACCTCCTTGTCTTTGTTTTGTGTTGCTATAAAGAAAAACCTGAGGCTGGGTCATTTATAAAAAGAGGTTAATTTGGCTCGTGGTTCTGCAGGCTGTGCAAGAGGCATGGTGTCAGCATCAGCCTGCTTCCACTCATAGTGGAAGGCGAAGGGGAGCTGGTGTGTGCAGAGATCATATGGTGAGAGAGGAAGCGAGAGGAGGTGTGGAGGCTTCAGTCTCTTTTTTTTTGTTTTTTGTTTTTTTGTTTTTCAGACGGAGTCTCGCTCTGTCGCCAGGCTGGAGTGCAGTGGCGTGATCTCGGCTCACTGCAACCTCCACCTCCCGGGTTCACGCCATTCTCCTGCCTCAGCCTCCCGAGTAGCTGGGACTACAGGCGCCCGCCACCATGCCCGGCTAAATTTTGTCCTTTTAGCAAAGACGGGGTTTCACCATGTTGGCCAGAATGGTCTCAGTCTCTTGACCTCATGATCCGCCCTCCTCGGCCTCCCAAAGTGTTGGGATTACAGGCGTGAGCCACAGTGCCCGGCCATCAGTCTCTTTAACAACCAGCTCTCACGGGAACTAATAGGCTGGGAACTCACTCAATCCCTACCCCATGACCTGTCCCCATGACCCGAATTCAAACATTTCCCATTAGGCCCCACCTCCAACGTTGGGAATAAATTTTCAAGGTGAGACTAGGAGAGAACAAACATCAAAACTATAGCACTCCTGAAGGATCTGCCTGAGGCTATTTTACAGTTCAGTTGTTTAATACTCAGAAGGAGTGCACTTTAAAATAACAATAAATAGTATAGTAAATACATAAACCAGTATCATTACCAAGTATTATGTACTGTACATAATGTGTGTACTATACTTTTTATGCAATTGGCTTGTTTACACAAGCATCACCACAAATACACAAGTGATTAATGCATTGTGCTAAGATATTAGGATAGCTAGGACATTACTAGGAAATAGGGATTTCTCAACTCCATTATAATCTTATTGGACCATCTCATATACATGGTATGTCAGTGTAATATGGTGCACGAATGTATTACATAACTAATAATAGTGACATTTGAGAATAATAAAGACTAGGGACAGGGCTGGGAGGATGTAGCGGATACTGGATATTTTTGGCTGTCCAATGTGTTTGAAAATTATCCCTACATTTAGGTAATTTCTCACTTTGTCTTTCAGGATAGAAAGCTTGCCTGTCCAGATTTAATGGTCGTATTATGTTAGTTTCCAATTCAGACTCTCCAATCATCTTGGAGAATCCTTTAGGTATCTTAGATACCTAAAATTCATGCCTTTTCTCTTTTAAGAACCAGAGTGGTGTCTGTTTTGTGTTGGGGAAAATAGGATTAAAAACAAAATCTCCTACCAACCCAGAAAAACTTGCTATATAGGTAGAAGAGAAAGAAGACAATTTTATCGTCGAATGAGCATTAAACCAGAATGTGATGTGCATTCCACAAAATCTGCTAAGGGATTGCAAAAACAGAAGGAAACCTCACCCCTTTATATAGCCAAGTCCTCAAGTAAGAGGACTTGATAGCAGCATTTGTCACACGTTAATTCATCCTGAATTCACTCGATAGTTGGGATGATCATTTGTGTGACCTAATTGGATTTATCCAATTGAGAAATAAACTCGTCTTTATGACAAGAGGTAGTTTTGCAACTTAGAGTGAGATGTTCACTGGAGTTAGGCTCCTACCCTCCCACAGAAACTGGGAGGTGGGGTGCTTTTTTGCTTGATAATTACATTTAAAAGAGGTGATTCCTGGTCCTTGAGAAAGACATTTCTGCATTGTAAAGCTGGTCAGAAGCTTATTTAGCTTTTAAAAATTTTTTCCATACATTTCAGAGACCAAGAAATAACATAATTACAAGTTTCCTAAAGTAAACCCTCTAAGAAAAGGTAAGGGAGACATTCTCTTGCTTTTAAGAGGAGAATTAAGCTTCTAACTTTAATTTTTATTTGTCCTTACATTAGCAACTTAAAAACCTGGTGAATAAGAGATAAATTACATTTAATAATATAACCTCTTATATATTTGGAATTTTTTTACTATGTCTATATATTATTTATCATGTATATACATATATTCCTATTTGTACATTTGTATATACACATATATATGTGTGTTTTTTGTAAAAGAAAACTAAAGTAGAAATGCTAATTCATTTCAGAGATATGGAGGGTTAAAAAAACTCAGTTTAATTATTTCCAGTGCAATATCTATTAGTACTGCAACTATTTTCTCCATTCAGATGGCAATATTGAATCAGGCTAAATTCCTAGTAGCAATTCAGAGGTAAATTAATACTTGTTAATTCAACAAAGCACTGTAATGAACCACAGGGTTGAAGGGTGGTGGTGGGGGTGGGGGGCAGGGATTTGGATTTGTGGCTGCAATAGCACCTCCAATTTTGTCATCACTGTATTTAAACAGCATTTTAATATTTTGAAACTCAGCATCTCCATTTAAAAAATACAGTAAGTCTAACTGCCAGCCTCATCAGGGTCTTACCTGGTTGATTAAACCTTATTGAAAGGTCTAGCGGGGGATTTCCAAGCTACTCGGTTGTCTAATAAGCTTGTATTAAGTGATTCCCCTCACAGTACAAGCAATTCAGAGACATAAGGGACCTAGTTAGGGCATAGTATTAAAGTGTCTGGTGAGTTTCTTAATTAAAAAAAATTCTACAATAAGTCAAGATATTATTTTTTAAAACATCACCCTTACTTCACTTCAAAAAACTAATAATCTATACATGAATTTTGAATATTTTTATGGCAATGTATTTTATTAATAATTATTTTCAAACAAATATAAAATAGCATGTGAAATACAGTTCTTCAACAGGGGTCACCAAAATCCTGATAAAAATAAGAGTGAAGCAAGTGAGAAATAAACGAATTTTTTTTTCTTGCCTTCACCTATGATGGCATTTAAACAATACCAAAAAAACGTTTTCTTGGAAAACATCCTACATCATGGCCATCCATTATGCCAAATTAAATATATGTAAATTTGCTTTTCCTATTTCTCATGTGAAATATCCCAATATGCCCCAGTATCCAGGCTCATTTAAATCCTAAAGCCCTTAAAAGGTCAGATTAAATTCCACCTCTTTTTTTTCTTTTTTTTTTTTTTTTGAGACGGAGTCTCGCTCTGTCACCCAGGCTGGAGTGCAGTGGCTCAATCTCGGCTCACTGCAACCTCTGCCTCCCGGGTTCAAGCAATTCTCTGCCTCAGCCTCCCAAGTAGCTAGGATTACAGGCACCTGCCACCACACCCCACTAATTTCTGTATTTTTAGTAGAGTCAGGGCTTCACCATCTTGGCCAGGCTGGTCTTGAACTCCTGACCTCGTGATCCATCCACCTCGGTGTTGCAATGTGCTGGGATTACAGGCGTAAGCTACCGTGCCCGGCCCAAATTCCACCTCTTCTAAGTAAATATCTATACTTGGTCCAACTCATAGAACTTGTTCTCCAAAATGATACACAATCATTAGTCTAAACCTCACAATTGAGAAATCACTGCCCATGGTCTGACACTGTTCTGTAACTCTTTTATTTTCCAAAATAGATTTTAAATTCGTAGAAGCCTTTTCTCAATCATCTCTTCACAGGTACACTATTCCAAATTGATGGAATCCTTTAAACACCATGATGATATTCTTATTAAGCCTCTTATATCCTCTGCATTCCTCTCATGTTGGACTCTAATACCTGCCTTAGGAATGCTGGTCCGTATTCTATTGATTGTAATTTCATGCTTGTTTTTAGAGTGGGACTGAACACTAGGGTCAAATTCAGCTTTTGAATTTCATCTTATTTTCACTTCCATAGGTAGCAATTTATTCACATTTGTTTCTCATTTGGAGTTTTTTGTTGTTTGCTTATTTTCCTATTGCAGTTTGTTTTTCTTTCCCAGGAATATTTATTCTTAGTGAACCTCAGATAGTTATTTTATTATTGTGGTTCCAGTTTCCAAGGGTCATTTTATAATCATTCTATTGCTAAAATTTACCTCTTACGAAATGTCACAGGGAAGAAGAGTTTGAAATGGTAAAACAGAAGACAAAGTACCAGGATTAGATTAAATGCATTTAAGAAATCTGAAGAAATTCAAGGGAAAAATAGAAAAAGTATTAGCAAAAATGCATAACCTGCCATTGTGAGGGGTGACTGTGGCAAGGCACTTGAAATTGCCAAAAGGATTACCAGTCATGTCTCAGCCCTGCCTCCTGTGGTTGTCAAAATAAGGGTCCAGGATGGCTAGACTGCTGCACCCTTTCAGCAATCAGTAGAATCTGTTCAAGCAGCGTATCTACACCCTAGGCCAGAATCTGAATATGGTCTTGATTCTGTAAGTCTGTTCCTGAACTCAGTCTCCCCCTCCACCCCTTGCTCCAAGCTTCACCAGAGAATCAGGTTTCCATCCCTCACTCTCTATGAAGGTCTTTCATGAATCATCTCTTAGAAATTGATGCTTCAAAAAGGGAGGTGGACTGTCTCTCAATTATCATCAGGCAATCAAATTTCGCCCCTAAGACCACCACTATCACCACAATCACCACCACACTACCTGTTATTTGAAAGGTTTAGTAGCCATAGAGGAGAGTTGTGAATTGTGAGAATTCTTGATGTCTCCTCCCCATAATGTCCCTCCTACATCAATTTTACAAAACTAAAGATAGCTGATTCATGTCTTTAGCACAAACACCTACCAAATCTGTAGCAGTTCATGTAGGGTTTAGCAAATTCACTTATTTTAATTATTCTTGCCTCTCTCTTCCTGTTTTTGTTGTATTTTGTCTTTTTGTTGTTGCTTTTGTTTTGATTGTTCTTTTGTTTTGATTTATCCATTGCATATGCCCTATGAGTTTGTTAAACCTCTGTATCACTTACGCAATATTGCTTTTGTTTAATGTGATAATGTTATTTTGACCAAAATAACAGCAAACTGTGGGTCAGAATTCTACTTATCAAATATAAATAGACTTCTATTCACCAAATGTCAGATGCAGTGTTAGTCATCAAAGATGCAGGGGTAATCAAGAATCATCCCACCAACAAAGGACTTCATAGCTGAGTACCGCAGTTTGATCCATAGACAAGCCATTCTTACCACAGTGCAATGAGAAACCCACACACTGGGTGACAGTGCAGAAAGATTTGTCAAAACAAATTGAGAGAACACTTTCCGGAAAAGGTGATAGTTCAATAGAGTTTTAAACATTGATAGGTGAATAGGGGACATTAGCTATTTCAGCAAGAGAAAAAAGAGTAGATAAATGTCAAAGAAAAAGCTGTAAGAATGTTTCTTAGTATTGATTAACACACTGCACACTTTTGATACTTCTCCCTGAATTGTTTTTATCTACCACTCAATTTCAGTATAAGACTACTCCCCCCAAAAAAGAAAGAAAAAATTAAAAAGGAAATTGTCCTCCTGTTGATGCAATAAGTCACAAATAAATAAAGTTATTATCTGTTACAAGATAGATAACGAAGTAGGTAGAAAACTTACAAATGTCAACTCTGGAAATATTCTGCCTTTACAACAATTAAATAATGTCACAAAACAAATACAAAATTATTTAAAAGGTTCATAGTTGTTTTGTTTTGTTTTTTTCTAAAAACTAGTACCTTACTGAATCTCTTGTCCTACAAAGATAGCTAAGGATACATGTCTTGTTATTTCTCCTTGGAAGAGCCATCTTGCTCGAATTTGATTTGTATATGAATGAAACATTCAACATGCTAATTTTCTGGTTAATATTCCCCTTTGGCACGTAGCAGCAAAGGATAATTGGCAGTAATGTGATCTAAACTTACTTGAATTTGTAGCTGTTAATTGAACCTTCACTTTTAGTAACTCTGCATCATAGCATAGAAACAAATTTATTCACATAAGATGCTCCCAAATCTCCTTCTGAAGAGATAAACATCAGACTGGGAAAGTTTCAGTATCCTCCCTCCCATCTGGAATCAAGGGGATCAACTCTAAATAACTTCTAGTATTATCTTCTAATCTCACGAGTTGATGATTATGGAATGGGCTACTTACCTATTTATCTCTCAAAGAAAGGAGAGCGCAGTACAAGGCAAGAAGGAGTCATTAATCCAAGGAAGGGACTTTGAAATAATTTCAGTGAATGATGAACATAGTCAAGAGGTGATTTTAAATTGTAATGATGGAGAAAGCAATCAGCTGATGCAGATTTTAGAAGTTGTACCAGGAACAATAATGAGAAAAGAGGATACTTAATCACATTCACAAAAGAATTATAGGAATACATAATTAAAGCAATGATAATGAGTAATAAAACTCTTGGTGAGATATCTTTCAAATATCACTAGAAGTAGAGTACGAAGCAAAAAAGTCTTCTGTGTCAGTGATGTAGATTTCGCATGAAAGTTCGAGAAGACAATTGGTAAAGTGAGAAAATCCTACAGCTAAATGTAAATGGACATTGGGTATGTGATAGAAGGGTTTAACAAATGCTTGGGGTGTACACTGTGCAAAGACACAAAGCAAAAAGAACAACAAGACAATTTAACATTTTAACATATTCTAAAATAGAGGAATAAAAACTAGGGTTTTATATATAAAGATGATGAAAAATTGCAAAAAGAAAAGCTAATGTCCTTGTAAAATGCAAATGTTAGCATGGTGAAACAATAGAAAAGACTTCAAGGATTAGAGAAAAAAAGGAGAATAGGTAAATTTGTAAATAGAAGCATTATTAGATGCATAAGCAGAATCATGACAATGAATGAAATACACTGCAGGAAATCATCTTGGCCAAACGATAAGTCTCTGAAACTAAAACTCAAATTTATATTACACAACGGAAAGTGAGGACAAATTAAAAATAAGGTTTATAAGCATCCAGAGACCACATATAATGTACACAATAATTAGCAAAATGCTAAGGCAATAAAATTATAGACAAAAAGGTAGGAAGATAAAGAGCTGATTGTTACATATATAAGCATATGTATAATTAGTTCTGTATATGTGTATATCAGTAAGAAAATTTATTTCATCATCCCTGATGGCCTATATGTATGTATGTGTGTGTATTTTGAATCCTCCTTTGAATCAGTCTTAATGTTTTATTGGTTCTCTCATGAATCAATAAGTCAAATAAAATATTCAGCATGTATTCTTTTTATATTTTTGTGACAGTCATACTCATACTTTTAAAATATTTTAGTTTATCTTTTGAACATCTATAATACATATTTAAGTATATGGTATAAGGAGCAACACACAAGAAAAATAAAATGCCATGTCTGTACGTAGGTATGTATATATGTATGTATATACAGAATATATTATACATACATATATACACACATCATATGACATATTTAAATAAGAATTAAATAGTTACATAGCACTATTTATTAAACAATAGTACATAGCACTCACCAGGTGCTCTATACATTAATTCATTTAATTCTTGCAATTACCCTATAAAATAGACGTGAGGTACATACCACTAGGACCACATTTTACAAATGAGGAAACAGAAAAACAATGAGCAAACATGATTACACAAACATAGTGGCAAAGCTAAGATTCTGAACCCATGACATTTGGCTCCAAGGGTGTCACTCTTAATCTTATCCACGATTCTTTCTCACTTTCTGTTGTATAAAAATAGCTGTGCATAGGCATACAACATTCCCTTTAAAGGAAATTAACAAATATTTTTAAATAAATAAATGAAAGAGGAAATCTAGAATGTTAGATCTTAAATCGTATTTTCTTTCCTCTTCCCAAAAGGAATTAAGTGTGATCGCAGGCTTCACATAAATTTGAACACTGACAGCAAAGCAATTGCAAACAGCAGCTTAACAGGTGAGAGACTACTTAGTCAAACTACGTGCTTACAGGTAATCTAGACTTGATGACATTTACCCCAGAGCACTCAGAAACTACTGATTCAATCTCAGTGCCATTACCTCTTATATTTAAAGACTCATTGAGGAATCATAAGATCCCAGAAGTCTGAGCAAATACAAACATATTTACAAAAATAAATGAATAACATCTTTATCAAGAATTACAGACTAGTAGACCCAAGGAAGGATCTGGAAGGATTCTGCAGCAACAAATAAAGGGATCAGTGCCCAGGACTTAACCAATTATGGGGTGATGAGTAGGAATAAATATATATTCATCAAAATAATAATTTGCTAAATTCCTCCTTCTTTGAAGCAAAAACAGACTTTGTAAATATGTTGGGGACTGTTGGGGAGGATAGGTGGGGTAAAAATGGGTGAAATGTTTAACTCTAATCCTATTTCCAACATCTCCTCACAAATCAGTTTCCTGGGCAAATGTTTTAATTTCACCTTCTTATGCTTGTATGACAAACATAACTGACCCTGGATTTGAGCAACCTGGAAGTATGGGAACCATGCCAATATACACTGTATTACGGTTGTGTCCATACTCAAACTTATGAGGAAAGTAACTTCTTAGATACAGAAACAGAAAATTGAAAAAATAAGCTCCAATTCTGTCTTTCCTGGTGCCACCTTAGCCCAGCCAATCTGGGCTTCTATTTCTAACTAAACAATGGATGTCTTTCCTCATCATTTTAAGTGAAATTGTTTTGCTGTTAATCACAACAATCCTTTTTTTTTTTTTTTTTTTTTTTTTTTTTCAGTTTCCTTCCCGGTTCCTTTTGCCGGGAGGCTTCAGTTTCACTCACTTTTTTTTTTTCTAATAAATGCGACATTTCTTGTTAAACAATGTGGTACATCTGCACATCAACTAAATCTTCCACTCAGTTCTGAGGAGGTGTGCTGGGACGGTCCCCTTCTAAAGCCAGCCTAGGACTGGAGGGTCAGGGAACATAACAATGATACTGCTAATATCAATGTGCCTGGAGTAAATGATTAAAAGTCGGCCAACAAAGACTTCAGGAAACTGAAATCAGAGGTTGGTTTTTCTCTACATCTCTAGGAATTCAGTTATATCCCATCTTTTTGGATGTATTGAAAGTTTTTTTTAATGTATGTTTCCTGCTCCTGTTATCCATGAAACACGATATTTTTATTAACTTACTGATTTATGTCCTGTTGAGGACAGTTGCAAAGTGTCTGCTTATTGCTGCTTATCATCTTCAAATCCTGTTATTTATATTTATACTTTCTTGGACTTTACTTTGGGAAAGGAAACAGCTACTAAAAATGAATAAAGTTAGCTTTAATGTCTCATTTATGATCCAATATTATTTAACTGTCAAACCCATCTATTTCAATCAGGTGATAGCTACCAAAGTTATCCAACAATGCAAGCAAAATGTCATTTGTGCTACTCACTAAGATTAAAGACTTCGAAAAGTCCTTTCTGAGATAAACACAGCTGATGGCTATGTGATTATTTGGTTTTCCCAAAGCACAGGAACAAATTAGGGTGGAGAGGTTAGGTAGAATATATTGACAAATGCAAAAAGTGACATCTGATGAGTGAGAATACAGACAGGAAAAAATTATATATATATATATGTGTATATATATGTATGTGTATGTATATATATATATAAAGATCATACGCACATACATTAACTAAAAGGTAAAATATCCAAGGCTATTTAGTATTTACTAATTATTTGCTCTCTAGATGTTCTGCAAGTTATTCAAGACAACTTGAAATAAAAGATCAAGGCATACAATAGGCATCTCACAAGTATATCATAAACCAGGCAGTACAGAAACATCACATTAAAATAGGAAGAAGTAGAAGAAAACAAACATACTAATGATGTGGTCAGTAACTGTGAATGGATATTAATATTACCTTCAGATGTTTTCAAAACCTGAATAAGAAAAATAATGTGAGAAATATAAGCCTCAAAATTTTTAAAAAGAAATAATAGTCAACATTTCCAATGTTTTCTTACTAAGTTATTTGCATCTATTAATTTAGTCAAAGCTCAAGAAGTGGTTGTGATTATAGCCCTGTTTTCTTTTTTATTCTTTAGAGACCAGTTCTCCCTGTGTTGCCCAAGCTGGTCTTCAGCTCCTGGGCTCAAGGGATTCTCCCACCTCAGTCTCCTGAGTAGCTGGGATTACAGAGGCACTAGACAATGTGCCCAGCTTAGCCCCATCTAAAAGATAAGAAAACTGAAGCACAGATATCTTAAACAAATTGCCTGAGGTCACTCAGAGGGTAACTGATGGAAACACAGTTCAAACCTGGATAGGCAGAGTTGTGAATTCATAATAATATGAATTCCTTAAGAGGGACAAAGCTTTTCTAAAAGAAGTTTATTAACTGAATTCTTATATAAAGAACACACAGATATATGATGGTCACTTTTTTTAAATAGAGGTGCCTTTAAAATGTGTACCAGGGTTGTTTTTTTTTTTTAATGGCCTAAGAACCCAACAATAAAGCCTAACTCTGTGAGGCAATTTTGGTAGCAGGTAAGCTGATTTGTTCAGTCATCTATTCGACATATTTGACAAGTCACTGATCGGGAACACAAAATGAACAGGATCCCTGATCTCAAGAAGGCTGTAGGCCCTTACGGATCAAAACGAAGCAAACGAAAGGACACTGGAGTGTAACAGATGCAAGAATAAATGCAGATGGGTTACATATGCAATGAAAGAGGAGAGGTAAATTTACTCGGGGGTGGGTCAAGACAGGTTTTACTGAAAAGTGATGTATAACGTGCATAATAAAAGGTGAACTGGAATGCAAACAAAATTTAAAAGCAGGAAAAGAAGTTCTAAGGAAATGTATTTAAGGGGATATAAAGTCTTTAAGAACTAGAAAACTATGTGTGTAGAGGCCTAAAGTTAGTGAAGTTTGGATACCTAATTTTCTTCTATTTTAATTCTATTTCAGTAGAAGCTTAAACTTTCATCAAATCCATATGGTGTGATTGTGAAAAGTACACATTCTTCAACCATTCTTTAAATGTACTCCTTCAGAGTCTGTTGCAGTGGAGCCTACAGAACCGCCTTTTTAATACGCTTCATGGGTGGCTTTATGTGCAGGGACATTTGAGAATGATAGAGATCATTTGAGTTGAGAATGTTTTTGAGGTTTTACCAGGCTCTCACTTCAAAGATCATCTCTTTTGTGGAATGCTGTATTAGATTTAGGGTAACATTACCCCAACATTGCACCTAGAGAATTCAGTTAACACCAAAATATGCATGCATGTAATTGAACAAATTGGCCTGTTAAGTGCAATTTATAATAATGATTATTTGCAATTATAATTTGGAGAACATCTGTAAAAACAAAACCAATAGTTTGAACATTGTATAGTTAATGGTATGCTGTTCTTTATGATAGTTATTAGATAGTATGGTCAGTTGAGTCTAAAGTTGTCTCGTCTGTTCTGAGGACAAAGTCTCATCATTGGAGACATGTAATATCACGATATGCATGTGGTTGTTCCTATGTTTTACTTGATCATTCAGCATTATTTTTTTACCTGAGGTTGGATGCCAGCCTGGCATCAGTTTGTTGAGAGAGCACAAAGGAGAATCAAATTGAATTTTCATTGAAAATGATAGTACACTAGATTTTTTCTTTTAGAGTCTGTTGTACCATGCAACAAAGTTCATATAGAAAAGAATTATAGATACGTATTTTTATTACCTTCAATAATCGTAGTTGGATGAATGTTCAGCTAGATCTCCCTAGTTGAAAATACTACATAATAAAATTCAGGAGCAGAGAAGGGTGACTCTCCATAATTCTACAATGTTCTTCCACCTATTCCCCTTCACTCACAATTTTTCTGTATATTAGAAAAGCAGAGTGGCATTGGTGTGCTGCAGTCACTCAGACTGAGTCAGGACAGGCAATAATGAAATATTTGACAATTTTGTAGCCGCTTTTTAAATCATTGGTAGCTTAAATTTAGCCACAGTGGGAGTATTTACATCACGAAAATCAGCAGATATGGCAAAGCACTAATTTTTTTTTTTTTTTTTTTAATTTTAAGAGCTGGTTTACCAGCACACCACAGCTACAGAATTGAAAAACAGGACTTCAAGTTTGGAGGACATAAGCTTAAATCCTTACTTTGCAATCACAACTTACATTAATGTAGATAAACTTTCTGAACTTCAGTTTAACTTTTCTCTGATAAAGTTACTTACTTTGATAGAGAATTAAGTTGATATAAAATAACTTTTAGCTAAAGCACTTTATCATTTTTAAACTACACCTAATATATCATACTAGCCTTGTAAATTGTGCCCCTTGTGTTTTAATATAATAAATATTCTGTTGAAACTGAAATTGAAATTACCATGGCCCTTATTACCAATAATTTTTCAGATTAGAAAAAGCTAATTCCCTCAAAGCATTCTTTAGAATGTCAGACTCCTTATGCAATTACAAAATAATACAGTCTGAAGAAAAATTATTCAAAGAGAAGTTTCAGTAGAGGCCACAAATACAAACAACAAAATCTTGCCTTCATACAAATCAAAGAGTGACTAATTTTTTAAAGGTTAATTGCAAAGTAAATAACTGTCTTAGTCTGTGTTTTGCTGTTGTAACAGAATACTGCAGAGTGGGTAATTTATGAAGAAAAGAAATTTATTTGGCTCATGGTTCTGGAGGCTAGGACATCCAAGAGCATGGCCCTGGCATCTGGTGAATGTCACCCCATGGCAGAAGGGTGGAAGGCACCCTTCCACAAGATAGAGAGATAAGTCCACCTGACACTTTTATTAGGAGCCCACTCCTGAAATAACTGACCCACTGCTTCCATCAGGGCATTAATCTTTTCATGAAGGGGGAGCCCTCGTAACCTAATCAACTGTTAAAAGCCCCACCTCCCAATACTGTTACATTGGCAATTAAATTGAACATGTGTTTTGGTGGGGACATTCAAACAACAGCAGTAACCAAATATGAATACTTAATCTTTTTATTTCTCCTAAGAAAGTGTATCTTCTTTACTCTATGATGTGATGAGTGGTTAAGCTGTCCTGTTATTTAAGTTCTTAAACTTAAATTTTAAATTTTCTTAAACTTTAATTTTTAAGTTCTTAAATTTTTAAGAACTCAATAGTACACAGTGGTATTGATATTTTTTTAAGTAGAAATTTGTGAAAAGTTTATGGATGCATATCGTACCTCCATACCAGTGGAAAATATGTATGACTAGATATTAAAATATTGAAAGTAATGTTATGAAAGAATCAAAAGTGTTTAAAGACACCTCCTTCCACACTGAGAAATCAATTAGCAGCACTGTCCAACAGAACTTTCTGCGATGATGGAAATGTTTTAGACCTGTACTGTTCAATCGGGAAGCCAGCAGCCACAGGTGACTCTTGAGCACTTAAAATGGGACTAGTGAAAATGAGGAAAAGAACTCTTTATTTTATTAAAATTTAATGAATTTAAATTTAAACCTAAGTAGTTACACGTGGCTAGTGGCTACCATCCTAAAAGTATAGACTACACATCTTATATGTGTTCATACTTGTGTTTGTGTGTATAGCGATTGTTAGAAAGGATAAATGGAGTAAGCTATACTTGCAGCATTTATTTAAGAGGCTAAAAACCTCCCATATCTCCTCCTCATTTTAAAGCTATGTAAGAGTCATGAATCACATCTCCCGCGGCACCAGATTTTGTTTTATGCTGTAAAACTGAAAAAAAAAATCACCTTTCAGGCTTGGTAAGTGACAGCGTGCTGGCAGCCCTCACAGCCCTTGCTCACTCTCGGCACCTCCTTGGCCTGGGCGCCCACTCTGGCTGCACTTGAGGAGCCCTTCAGCCCGCCGCTGCACTGTGGGAGCCCCTTTCTGGGCTGGCCAAGGCTGGAGCCCACTCCCTCAGCTTGCGGGGAGGTGTGGAGGGAAAGGTGCCGGCGGGAACCGGGGCTGCGCGTCCAGCCAGGGCAAGTTCCAGGTGGGCGTGGGCGTGGCGGCCCTGCACTCAGAGCGGCCGGCCCAGCCCCGCTGGCCCAGGCAGTGAGGGGCTTAGCACCGGGGCCAGCAGCTGCGGAGGGTGCACTGGGTCCCCCAGCAGTGCCAGCCCACCAGCACTGCGCTCGATTTCTCGCAGGGCCTTAGCAGCCTCCCAGTAGGGCAGGGCTCGGGACCTAAAGCCTGCCATGCTTGAGCACCCCCCGTGCCCCCACCGTGGGCTCCTGCGCTACCCACGCCTCCCCGACGAGTGTCGCCCCCTGCTCCGTGTCGCCCGGTCACATCAACCACCCCAAGGGCTGAGGATTGCGGGCGCAAGGTGCAGAACTGGCAGGCAGCTCCACCTGCCACCCCTGTATGGGATCCAGTGGGTGAAGCCAGCTGGGCTCCTGAGTTTAGTGGGGAC
Organism: Symphalangus syndactylus; assembly: GCF_028878055.3. Classification (NCBI taxonomy): domain Eukaryota; kingdom Metazoa; phylum Chordata; class Mammalia; order Primates; family Hylobatidae; genus Symphalangus; species Symphalangus syndactylus. The sequence continues at coordinate 150,853,164 of NC_072426.2, read as the reverse complement.
TTGAAGAACCTTTACGTCTAGCTAAGGGATTGTAAATACACCAATCAGCACTCTGTATCTAGCTCAAGGTTTGTAAACACACCAGTTAGCACCCTGTGTCTAGCTCAGGGTTTGTGGATGCACCAATCGGCACTCTGTATCTAGCTAATCTGGTAGGGACTTGGAGAATCTTTATGTCTAGCTAAGGGATTGTGAATAAACCAATCGACACTCTGTATCTAGCTTAAGGTTTGTAAATGCACCAGTCAGCACTCTGTGTCTAGCTCAGTGTTTGTAAATACACCAATCAGCACTCTGTATCTAGCTAATCTAGTGGGGAGGTGGAGAACTTTTGTGTCTAGCTCAGGGATTGTAAACGCACCAATCAGCACCCTGTCAAAATGGACCAATCAGCTCTCTGGTCTGTAAAACAGACCAATCGGCTCTCTGGTCTGTAAAACAGACCAATCGGCTCTCTGTAAAATGGACCAATCAGCAGGATGTGGGTGCGGCCAGATAAGAGAATAAAAGTAGGCTGCCCAAGCTAGCAGTGGCAACCTGCTTGGGTCCCCTTTGACGCTGTGGAAGCTTTGTTCTTTCACTCTTTGCAATAAATCTTGCTATTGCTCACTGTTTGGGTCCACACTGCCTTTATAAGCTGTAACACTCACCGCGAAGGTCTGCAGCTTCACTCCTGAAGCCAGCAAGATCATGAACATACCAGAAGGAAGAAACTCCAAACACATCCGAACATCAGAAAGAACAAACTCCAGACACGCTGCCTTTAAGAACTGTAACACTCACCGCGAGGGTCTGCAGCTTCATTCTTGAAGTCAGTGAGACCAAGAACCCACCAATTCCAGACACATTACTACATTTAATATTTGTTGCATAATTAATGGTCTTAGGTAAACAGATAGTAAACATATAACGTTCTATTTCCTCAATATTTAAATAGTTGTGTGTCTAAAAAAAGTAATGTAAAATGTATTTAAGAAGCCAGTAACACTTAAGAAATCATTTTAAACTCTCCTGTTTATAACTTACTTTCTTTTTATCATCTAATAAATAGAAGTTATTTCTTCTTCAACTCTAGTCTTTCTGCTCCTTCATATTATTCATAGTAGATAACCATTTTTAAACTAAAATGAATACAGTCTATCACAGAATTTTTAGTGTAATAATTCAGTTTTTCTTTTTACACTATCAGTAAGCTGAAGATGAGTAAATACCTTTGAAGTTGATTATTTCTTTTCTATTCACCAAAATGTTGTGATTACACTAAATGACTTGTAACAAGGTGCAAGATACCTAAATAAATGCATTATTTAAAAATCTTGACATCTGTTAAAAAATAGAACATTTTTTAAAAATCAAATGTCAATGTTATTAATATTAAGAGAAATGAGGTTATCAAGGTTCAATATATGATGGGTTTTTTTTCCTTGACATTTAACCCATCATATTAAAAGCTTCTTCAAAGGAAAGAAATATCAGCTTGTCACCTGGAGATTGAAATTGAGCTGCTCTAAGACAAACTGCTGTTCCTTCCCTATGATGAAATTCATAGGATGGACAAAAATGTCAGGATAAAAATAGGCCACCTGGGAAAAAAAAGCCATCAGGAGAAGAACTATAGCTATTGTTATAATTACAACTAAAAATCATTTAAAAGCCGGTTATTTTTCCCTAGTAGCACATGAAAGAACATCTAACACATTGATTTATATTGTTAAATACTTAGGTGAGAAGAAACTGTGATAAGACTATGCTTATGGCAGTCTGTGGATTTAATGTTAATAAAAGATGAATCATGGATAACATGGTATTTTAAAGAATGGCAAATATTTTAATTCATAATATACAAAGGACATACCACAAGCTGGTATTTTCAAACTCCAGGATAACAAAAAGGAATATCTATATCAATATTAAATACCATGCAAGATATTGAGAGGTTGGATGCCAAAATATACATATCTTATTAGGAAAAATCTCTAAAAATGTAAGAGTGACAGAACACTAAATAAATCTAATGAGAATTAATAACTTGCATTTTCCCATAATGTAAAACTTATCTTGAATAAGCACTTAGAAAATATTATTACTCCTAAAAAGTATTCCCCCAAAAAACTGAATACTGTTAAATATCAGCCTTTTCTTCTTCTGTGAAATGGAAGAACATGAATTTGTGAAGGTTTCATTAAATTTAAATACTGTTAGCTACTGGTCACTCCATATTATTAATTGCTCAGTTTTGAATGTTACATGCTAAGAAAACTATTAGCTACTCTTATGGACACTTTATCATGTAAGATATATTACATGCTTATCTAATGAGATTTTAATCCTTGGGAAGTCAATACAGGAATCAGTCATATTGGATTTTACTTAACAATTTTAACATCGCTTTTTAAAAAAACTCATTTTTAATTACTTAGGAAAAATTATATAGGACATTTAACTTTATTCTACACTGCTTTTCCAATCAATATTTCTCCTATAGACAAATAATGCAAAGAGAGAAGTTCAAATGAAGTATGGGCCAAAATCCAGTCTGACTTTAAAGAAAATAAATAACCCTCAAAGTGTAGTACACCTGGTACCTGAGATTGGCAAAACAGTCCTTAATTTTATAAATGTGTTGAATCTGAATGTCAACAGAAAAACAGGGAATGTGGGGAGGGAGTGCTTATGGATTGTTTTGGATTGTACATAAAATATGTTACAGAAAGTCATCAACTCCTCAGAAACAAAGAAATTAGTTTCATGCAGTGAAAATATTGGCAAGTAATAGAACAGAATGGCAGACTTGAAGTTGACAGAAATGTTTTACATACTCATTGTGCATTGGATAGCATTGTTAAAACACACAAAGAAACTGCCTTCACCATACATTATCAATTCCATATTCAAAAATGCCTAATATTTTAAATCTTCACATACAGAAAATTTGAAGAAACAATGCTCAACAGTCTACTGTTTGTAAAGGGATTTCCAAAAAAGAGACTGATAGTAGAATAGGATCTGTCTTCCTAACCAATTTTGCTATGCATTAAAATAAAATTTTATTTAATTTTTACCCCATATTTGATTTTTACAGGTCCAAATAACTGAATTAAACATTTCACATAAATCATGATACACGTTCACCATCAGTCTGAAGGGCCCCATTTTGTTTTATTTTATTATATATTTTATCTTATATTTCTCACCTTCCTCCCAGAGTCCTACCCCCATTCATCTATCAATGGAATAAATGCTTGATTTCATGTTTTTGGTTTTTTTTTTTCAGTATGAGAATTTTTTCTAAAACAAGAATAATGTTTTATGAAGGTACTTGTAATTATTACTATGCTATCAATATTCTCTTTTCTATTTATTTAGTCAACATGAAGTTTTTAAGATCAGACATGTTGAGTATGAATACCATTGACATGGTTTGGCTCTGTGTCCCCACCCAAATCTCACCTTGAATTGTAACAATCTCCAGGTGTCAAGGGCGGGGCCAGGTGGAGATAATTGAATCATAGGGGCTATTCCCCCTTACTGGTCTCATGATAATGAGTGAGTTCTCACAAGATCTGATGGTTTTATAAGCATCTGGCATTTCCCCTGCTGGTACATTCTCTCTTTGCCTGCCACTATTCACGTAAGATGTGACTTACTCCTCCTTGCCTTATGCCATGATTGTTAGGCCTCTCCAGCCATGTGGAACTGTAAGTCCAATTAAACCTCTTTGTTTTGTAAATTTCCCAGTCTCAGGTATGTTTTTATCAGTAGCATGAAAACAGACTAATACAACGATAGTATGCAATCAACACATTTTGCTTTTATTCATTCCCCTAATAATAAATAGCTATGTTGCCTCCAATTACCTATTTCCACAAAACATGTCCCCGCTTGGAATGGGGGCAAGATTTTTCCAGAATAAAATAACAAATATCACACTGTTAAGTAGTAAGATATAAGCATTTGTAAATCCACCACTGTGTAATTTCCTCCAGAAAGGCTGCACCAGTCTACGTTCCCACAAGCTATAGATGACAAGCATCAATTCTCCATATTCTTATCAACACAGTTTCTTTTCCATTTTGGGACTCCAATAACTGTGAAGTAGTATTTTATTTTATTTTGCATTTATCTGATTACTCATGTGGTTGCACATCTATACACATAATTTTCAGTCATTTTGTGCCATTTATATCCTTTGCCAATTTCCTTACTAATTTTTTCATCTTTTTGGTTACTTGGAAGACATTCTTTGTATAGTTTTAATATTAAACCCTTTGCAAATACCTTCTCCCAATCTGTCGTCCATCTGTTAATACTTTTTGTAATATTCATTGCTGGAAAAATATCCTGAATTTTTATGTTGATAAATCCATTGCAGTTAAATCCATATACATTGTGCTTTTAAGGTTCTGTAATGAATCTCCATAGCCCCATTATTTTTTATGGTTTTACTATTTGCATTTAAATCATTAATCAATCAGGAGTCCTCCTTTGTATATGCTGTGAAATAGAAGACCAGTTTTATTTTTATACTTTGTAAGTCTGTTTTCCCAAAACAATTTATGAACCATTCAACCTTTTGCCATTGGAGATGATACCACTTTCATCTTTATCTAGTTCCCAGATCAAGGGGTCTGCTCTTGAACCCTATTTTGTTACATTAATATTTTCACTCCTTATTTCCTATAATATTATTACTTAGGCTTTGTAATACATTTATGTATCACTAAGAAGATATCCTGTTTCTTTATTGTCAGCTGACTTTTTCACAGATATTTTTGTATCTGTATATTTTGTATATACATATATATGTTCAGTTCCTCAAAGGTACTACTGAATCTTTATTGAAATTACATTGAACTTACACGGTTATTTTGGAATAAAAACTTTTATATTGTTAAAGACATAATAGATCTCCACATTTATTTAGGTCTTTAATTTCATTTATTACAATTTTAAAATTTCTATTATAAAGGTTTGTAGATTTCTTTCCAAGGTTAATTTCTAAACACTTTTAAAATGTTGTTGCTATTGTTTTATATTACATTATTTTTTGTTTTGGCTGGCATTACTTATTTAAATGAATGCTGAAGAATTGAGAAAGTTGACCTCATGTTTAGCAAGCTTGTTCAGTTCTCTTATTAACGCTCATTCTTTGTTAATTCTACTAGGATTTCATGCAGATCATATCTCTGTAATCACAGAGTTTTACTGTTTTATTTTTTCTCAAAATTTTCAAAATCCGTATTTCTTTTACGTGAATTCCAAAGAATTAGCCCTAATTTCAAGTGATTTATTGAAATCCAATAATTAAAATTGGACACTTGTTTTGCTCCTGATTTAAGATAATGTATCTAATCTTCAAATGTGATATTTGATGTATATGCATCAAATATTTATATTTACATTATATTTTGGTATAAAGTTTTAACACATTAAGGAAGTTTCCATTCAATTTTACGAGAATTTAAAAAATACATAATATGGTAGAAATTCAACTTTATAAGTTGTTTGTTTCAATTTTTAAAATAAATAATGAGCTTTATAAAATTCTTATTCAGCATCTATCAAGATATTTGTGTGATTTTTGCTGTTAATGAGTGAATTAGAACATTGAAAACTTTTACAAAGTGAAGATATTCTTCTATTCTTCTATTTATCATAAAGTACTTTTTAATATACTTTTGGATTTAGTAAGCTAAAAATGGTATGCTCACATGGAATTATTTCCATTATGTGTATGACGAAGTCCTAGGAAATGTATGTCAACCACTCCCATAGTCTACAGAAAGCTAGATTCACCCAGCAACACGTGCACACATATGACCTTAGCAGATCACTGGACTCCAGCTGGTAAAAGAGTTAGAGAAGCTGACCTACGTTGCAGATAGAGGAGGTGATTTATTTTAGGAGAAAGTTGTTGGTCTGCTCTAAGTCTCAATTTCCCGACTGGGAAGAAGTTAGGAGAGTTTTAAGCCTAGAAGAAGGGCCTCCTGGAGCCCTGGATATTTAGGAAAACTGTTACCCAGGGTTTGACAAAGGCCTATGAAATAAAGGCAAGAGGCCATGGTAATAACAAGAAAGTACTGTGCAGAGAAAGCACAAGAAGCCCTGGAACCAGCTGGAATTCCCTCATCAGCAGGGGCAACAGCATGCAGGTGGTTCTCATCAACCAGCGAGGGGCTGCCTGAAAATAAAAATTTGCCTAAGAAATGTTAAATCATGCCAAAGGACCAAGCAACCCCAAGAGGCGGCTGGACCACCCATTGTCAAGGGGGCTTAAGGAGAGATTATCACCTGCTTCCTGGGAAGTGTAATCACATTTTCCAATAGACACCTTCAAAGGACTCAAAAAAGTACTTGTGGCCCGGTGCAGTGGCTCACACCTGTAATCCTAGCACTTTGGGAGGCTGAGGTGGGCAGATCATCCGAGGTCAGGAGTTCAAGATGAGCCTGGCCAACATGGCAAAACCTGTCTCACCGAAAAATACAAAATTAGCAGCGCGTGGTGGCAGGCACCTGTAATCCCAGCTACTTGGAAGGCTGAGGCGGGAGAATCGCTTGAACCCAAGAGGAGGAGGTTGCAGTGAGCCGAGATAGCACCACTGCACTCCAGCCTGGGCGACAAGAGTGAGACTCCATCTGAAAAAAAAAAAAAAAAAAAGTATTTGCATCAAAGAATGAGTAAAGTATACACACCTCCAGGGCCAGAGGAAATAAATATAAAGAAGAAAATTTAAATCAATCCCAGGAAAAAAAATTATCTTAACATTTAGGTGTGTCAGCATCCAATTTTTTCTATACATACCTATATGTGTGGGTTTTTTTCATTACTATTAGAGAAAATACATATATTAGATTATATAGAAAGAATACAGAGAGAACATGTAATATATATAATAAACTTGAGTTTATATTCTTTATGAAGTACAGAATGTTGTACATTTTACCCAGAACTCTATCATAGGTGTTTTACTTATTAGTATTTTATCTGAAACCTGTATAACATTTAAATTGACCGAATAAGAGTTGTCAGGTTAAAAGCAGAGTGACCACTTTTTTTTCTCACTACTGCCCTAATTTTGAACTGTTTGTATTTATCCCCAGATGAAATATGAGGCCAATCTGACATTTTTTTCTACTTAGTTATTAAGAACTCTCATTTTTCAAGGATATAAAATTTCTTTTCTGCCTAATATCTGAGCATCAACCTCTCATCCAATTTAAAACTTTTCTCATCGTCTTCTCCCCAGTCTCAAACAACTGGGGACAGCCAAATTCTTACTTCCTCTCCCACAGATTCCTTGGCGACCTTCTGTCGCTGGGATCTCTCACCTGTAGCTCCTATCTGAGAAACAATGCCTTCTCCAAAGCGTTAACACACGCCCGCCCCTTTTTATTGGCAGCCCACCTGATATGGTTTGGCTCTGTGCCCCCACCCAAATATCATCTTGAATTGTACTCCCATAATTCCCGCGTGTTCTGGGAGGCACCTGGTGGGAGATGGACTGTGGGGCGGGTTATCCCATGCTGCTCTCATGGTAGTGAATAAGTCTCGTGAGATCTGCTGGTTTGATAAGGGGAAATCCGTTTCACTTGGCTCTCATTCCTTGTCTCTGCCTGCCGCCAGCCACGTTAAGATGTGACTTGCTCCTCCTTGCCTTCCGCCATGATTGTGAGGCTTCCCCAGCCGTGCGGAAATGTAAGCGCAATTCAACCTCTTCTTTCTTTTGTATAATCGCCTAGTCTTGGGTATGTCTTCATCAGCAGCATGAAAACAAACTAACACACCACCCCACGCTGACTCTTCTATTAGTACAATTTCCCAGGTGGGGGCTATTAGTACAACTTCCCAGCTGGGGGCTATTAGTACAATTTCCCAGGTGGGGACTTTTGATAGCGTCCTGTTCAAAATCAAGACCCTCAAGTCCAGCTCCTTTCTATTTATGTGTTACAGGTCTGGCCCAGGGCGTCTTCGCCCCAGCATCAGTGGGTGGGTTGCAGTGTTCCACTCTGGCCATCTCTCCTCTTGCTCTGCCAGCGATGATAAAACCTTGAGACTTTTTTATATCTGAGTCAGGTGCCAACCCTCTGTCTACAGAAGCACGAAGCATACATATCAAGATTCCTTAGTGCTTTTCCAAAAGCTCTCCTCACATGGCTTCAAAAGAAATGCTCCACTTTCCTAAAACTCTTTGTCCAGGGAAATTCCCATTTTTAAAATGTCTTCTAATGAATTCATTTTTATAGACATAGATCATATATAAAATGCATCTAAGAATTCATTAAAGGTGTACGATGGTCTAGTGGTGCAGAGTTTCAGGACGTGCCTTTTGCAAGTAATTCATGGATGGTCTAAAACTCCATTTGAGAATAAGGTAGCACTTGGCCTCCACAAAACTTTGCCTCTATTTTGGTGCTTCAGCAAAAACTATAAAAACAAATACTTGTTAAGCTCTTTAGATGTGATGTTTAAAGTTGTTCAATACATAAATTCATTAAATGCATCCTTATTTATTTTCTCCATGCCCTTGTACAATGGAGGTTGTCTTTATATGCTTTGTACTCATTCTTTTATATAACAAATGTATATTGCGTATTATGCACCAGTCACTGTACTATGAACTAGAATGGTAGTAGAAGATAAAGCTGAAAGGCCCTATGCTCATGCAGTTTACATTCCAGTAAGGGAGGTTGACTTAAATAAATAAGTAGTTTCCTGTTAGGTAAATACTATGACAAAACTAGATAGAGTGATAGGAGTAAGGACTGTATAAAGTATAGTTAGAAAAGGACAATGCATTGACATTTAAGCTGTTGTTTTTAAAAAGTGACAGAGGCCAGGCAAGGTGGCTCACGCCTGTAACCCCAGCACTTTGGGAGGTGAGGCTGAGGCAGGCAGATCACGAGGTCAGGAGATTGAGACCATCCTGGCTAACCCGGTGAAACCCCATATCTACTAAAAAAAAAAAAACTGAAAAAAATTAGCCGGGCATGGTGGCACCTGCCTGTAGTCCCAGCTACTAGGGAGGCTGAGGCAGGAGAATCGCTTGAACCCAGGAGGCAGAGGTTGCAGGGAGCCGAGATCGCACCACTGCACTCCACCTGGGCAACAGAGCGAAACTCTATCTCAAAAAAAAAAAAAAAAAGTGACAGAATGAGGCACGAATATACTATGGAAAAACATTCTAGACAAAAGAAAAGCTAATGCAAGAGCTCTGCAAAGAGGCATGTTGTCTTGTTCAAGGAACAGAGGACTGTCAATGTACTTTTGAATATAAACGAAAAATCTAGAGATAAAGCTTCTAAGTCACAATCTCCTTTTTCTTATGATCAATTTTCTTGATTGATAAAAGTCACATCTCAATCTGCACCTGGAGGGCAAAATAACAAACACTCTTTTTAGGGCTTTTTTGTTGTTGTCTGCCAGCATTTATTTAATGAAATTTTGCTAGAAATAGGCAAGACTGCCACCTTCTCAATTGTCCATCTCTAGAAACCCTGAAACAATTATAATGCATCCAAAGAAAAATAATTATGTAAGTTACCAGGTTTAAGGATTAAATTTTCTAGACTCTTGCCCATTGAGGTAGGAGGCGGTACTCGACTCTGGAGCAGGGACGTGGAAACTGGACCAGATTGAGGACTAGTTAAAAGGTCCAGGGCATCTGGGGCAAAAGCAACATTACATAAGATATGCCTACCAGTGTGCTACATCAGTTTACCATTGCCATGGCAACACCTGGACGTTACCACCCCTTTCCATGGCAATGACCCAAGACCTGGAAGTTACCATCCTTTTCCTAGAAATTTCTGCATCATCCCGCCTTAATTTGCATGTAGTTAAAAGTGGGTATAAATATGACTACAGAACTGGCTCTCGGCCACTACTCTGAGTTCACTGTCTATGGGGTGGCCCTGCTCCACAAGGAGAAGTACCTCTGCCACTGCTGTACGCTGCCGCTTCAATAAAAGTTGCTGTCTAACACCACTGTCTCCCCCTTGAATTCTTTCCTGGGTGAAGCCAATAACCCTGGTGGGCTAAACCCCAATTTGGGGGGTCGCCTGCCCTGCATCACTGTCAAGTTACTCAAATGCAAATGACTGTATTTAAGTAAGAGATTAAACCATAGACTTTAGATTGATTATTAGCATTTTAATTTTCTCTAGGTGTGTGTGTGTGTAAACTTCATTCAATATTTATAGTGTCTCATTTTAATAAACAGTTTCTTAAAATATAATTTTTTAAGGTTATAAATAATTTTTGCCCTGCATGAGCTCATAGTCACTTGGGGAGAAGAGAAAACAAATTGCAGATCATCGAGTTGCAGAGAGGCTGTGCTAAAAGTGTGGAGAAGATGCCATTGGTGTAATGTGGTAGTCTTAAAGATAGTACCAAATTCTTTTACCTTCCTCCCATGAAGAGGTTCCATTTCCGTCCCCTCTTTTCGAATTTGAGCAGGCTTGTGACTGTTTTGACCTGTAGATAACAGAAGAAGTGATGCTATGTGACTTCCAAGGCAAGATCCTTAGAGGCATAAGGTTTCTATCTGGCTTTCTGGAATCTCTACTATCTGGATGTTCCCTCTCAGAACACAGGCCCTGGGAGCCAGCAGCTGTACTGTGAGAATGCCACGCCTCCTGGGAAGAGGACATGTAAGTGCTCTGATGACAGTCCCCGCTGAGCCTGCCAGTCACCCCAGCCCAAGAACCCAACTCGCAGATGGAGAAACCTGCAGATGACTCACAAGTGTGAGTCACCTCCAGCCAGTCAAGGCTTTCCAGGGTAGGCCCTGACATGGAGCCGAGAAAACCATGCCTGCAATGTGCCTTTATTTCTGATCCACGGAAAGTCTAAGCATAATAAAATGATTGACATTTTGTCACTAAGTTTGGGGTGGTTTGTCATGTCGCAATAGGTAAATGGAATAAAACAGATAGTGATCATATATTTCAGAATTTTCAGATGGCCTTTATTTCAAATATTCAGTAACTTTAATCCTTCAAGATCCTTTAGATGATCAGATATTGGCCTAAAGCTTTCTTCTGATAAGAGCAGTCCTTAGACCACTTTTTCTGGCTGGGCAAGTTGAGGAAGGCTTCAAAGAGGAGGTAATGTTTGTCAATATTATTGAAAAATTGCCAGATCCATTTCATGCATTCATGAAATAAACACCACTATTCGAGGCCAATACCTAGAAGCCTTTAATGCTTTGAAAAGCACCTAAAAATCATTTCTCAATTGCATATTATTTGATCTTCAGTTTTGTCATCTGCCTGCACTTGGTACAAATTCTGTGTCATTCTAGAGGTAATTTTGCAAGGCAAGCCAGTCAGTATTGTGACAGCAGATGATGGAAAAAGGAATGCTGCCTTCTTTTGTCCCTACAAAGAGTAAGAGGGAAGGGGAGGTGGGGGGGCACATGCAAGGATTCTATTGCTCTTTCATCTTTCTGCTATCATTGTCTGTGTCAGCTCTTCAATGTAGGGGGACCATTTAGTCTTTGCATCTACAAAAAACAGGCCATTTTTTTCTTTTTGCTAACCTAATTTTTAAAAATCATTTAATTGGGCCCAGAGACTGTGCAATGGAAGGATATGGAGTTTGGGAAAAATAAAACCGATGAGTGAACCAGGACATTTTGTGTTCTTTAAGCTTTTAGGAGGACAAGTGCTGAGGACACTGTAACATTATTATTATGACTGATTAGCCGCCAACAGCATGATTTCAGAAAGAAAAGGAAGGAAAAAAGCCAGTTATCATTACACACAAGCAGCTTACTGTCAGTCCTTGAAAATAAAAATTTGAGATAGAAGACAATGAATGCTATATTCAGGCATCATTAGTCTATTCTCTTTATGTAGATTTCATATTAATCTGTTTATTATAAATATGTTTCACATGTCACTTTTCTTCTATTTCCACTTTATTTTTTCTCTACTCCCACATTTCTCAGCACCAAACTCTTAGCTACTATCTTTTCTGGCAAATTCAAATCCCAGAAGGTATCTCCTGCCACAGTATCACAACTAATTTTCTCCTTTCAATTAAAGGTCACAGTTTGTTTGAAAGAGCAAAAAGAACTGCAAGAAGCATATTGACATTGTGTAAATGAGAGCTGAACATCAAGGAGTATACAGTTAATGAACAAAAGATCATTGCTTAGTGTCTAACTGCAGCATTAAGGCTTGGTATTGAATTCACTGAAAAGGTGATGTGACAGAGGACAAACAGGGGACCAGGTGAGGGGCTTCATCTTGTTCAGTGGGGGGTCCAACCTCCTCTGTTACTTCCTATGTATTGTTTTATTCTCAGAACTTAAATGTCTATTTGAGGGGGAAAATGCATTCTTCTGTCTTGTGCAGACATATATAATACAGTGTTTATGACATGTGTACCGGTTTATATTATTCAATACAATAACTTGCATTTTTATCCAGTGGGCTAAGAAAAACTTATTTAAGGAGAAAAGGCCATTCTGAAGCACATTTTAAGTGTTAGGGCTATTGATTCGAAGACTACATGTTGTAAGTGTGCAAATATTAAAGGTGAATATAACTATATTTTATGATTTAATTGCTAATAAGAAAGCAGAATGATAAACATCTAAAAGGAAATGTGTCAAAACTGAATTGCTGGAATATATTTTTATCTTAAAGAAAAATTACTGAAGATACTTGTTAAAGATGATAAGGAAGACTTAATTCAAAATGGGCTACTACAATGGGGGATTGTAGCAGGTGAGAGACACTGGGCTTAATTCCGGATACAATAAGAAAAAAGGATTTATAGCAAAGGAGCAGGATCAGGGGCTGGTGGATGGACAATTACTAGGAGGTATGGTAATTATTTATTCAGCTGACCTAAGGAGTTTTGCTGAAGACAGGCCAGGTGATAAAATTCAGAGAGTAGTCAGACCAAGAACTGGGGATGGAGGGGTGCTTTTATAAATTGACTCAGCACGATTCTTGCTAAAGCTGGACAATGCAGAGATAAACACAGAAGCCCAAAAGTCAGGGCCTAATTGAGAGGAGTTCAGAGGAGCCTGAAAAGAGCTTGGTCAAGGAGAGAATCATTGTCACATAACGATGTTTGTAGTTAGATACATACTTTGCAGTTAGTTATGCTATGTTGATAGAGTTCCGTGTGAGTGTGTGTGTATGTGTGCATGTGTAGGTGTGTGTTTGTGTTTTCCATAAAGAGGACATAAATGTATTTTACACTGTAAATTTCAGTGTGTATCTTTTCAATGGAATGTCAATTCAGTGTTTGCTAATAGCTCACAGATTTATGTTTGTGAAAAAAGAAATACTGGTTGTTAAAAAAGGAAGTTGTTATATTGTTTTCTGAGATGAAACAGTTACAAGGTACATAGACGTCTTACCTTTAATGCAAACTTTATGTTTTAATCCTTCATAAGATTTGACTGTCAGCTGCCAGGTATACATCATTACCAGCACTGTAGTAATCAATTTAAAAATATTTTAGTGTTAGGAGAGATTAATCACTTGTTTAGGTTTTATAATTTAAAGACCCCTAGTTGTATGCTTTAATAGCCACTCATGTAAAATTTAAAAAATACTATTTCTACTGATCCAGTACTGAAGATGCTAATAGATGAATAATGTGTATAAAAGTGCACATTTTAGAAAAAGCGAACATTTCAAAAAGGTTAAAAGAACAATTTTGTTATATCATCTTGCAATGTTCATTTAATTTCTATGGATCATTTTCCTTACCCATAAAAATTAAGGTTTAAATTAATATGCCTTTATCTTTATGGTGCTATTGCTAAAAGTCAATTGCTCACATAAATATTCTTTGTCTAACAATTAGAGACAATCTGTTTAGTAACTAACAAGTTCAATCTTTTGATTAACAAATTAACTTTTTTGAAAATATAGAAATAGAGGTAATATACAAATATGTGACATAAGCTTTATCCTAAAAATCTTTAGCATTTACCTCAAGTGGCAAATCTAACACACGTGAAAGGATTCCAGACAACATAAAATTAGAACAAATGTGTATTATATGAGATACAAAAGCTGAGAAAGCTCACAGGCAAAAGAGATCAAGGAGTTTTTGTGGATAAAGCTCTCCCATCTGACAATTCAGGATATTTAATGCTTTCTGTTAACTATCTCATTGTAAATGTATACCTAAACTCTTACTGTAAAGATGTAACTACATTTAGAAATGAAAGTAAGGGAAGTTCATCCTTTTTTCATTTTAAGAAGTGTTCATTGATAAAAATTAAACAATTTCCTTTGAAAAATGTGATTTCACTTACTTTTTCTAATGTGCAATTTGCAATTGTAGAGAATTAGTAATAAATGAAACATTCACAAGTTTTGGTGGCACAAAGATCAAAGAGAATAAGGCAAATCTTATTTGTTAGATTTTCACACTCAAATTTAGAAAGTAAATTATTCTAGAGGTAGGGGTTATCCCTGAAAGGACAAAAAAGATTTCAAAGTCTGAGTAATGCACACTCGTTGAAGAGTGATAAAAGGTTCTTGTGTTTGTTTGTCTTGAGATGGAGTCTCACTCTGTCACTCAGGCTGGAGAGCAGTGGCATAATTATTGCAGCCTTCACCATCTGGGTTCAAGTGATTCTCCCACCTCAGCCTCCCAAGTAGTAGAGACGGGGTTTCACCATGTTAGCCAGCCTGGTCTCAAACTCCTGGCCTCAAGTGATCCTCCTGCCTTGGCCTCCCAAAGTGCTGGGATTACAGGCGTGAGCCTGGCCAATACAAGGTTCTTTACACAGAGTTCACATTTTTAATATGGGCCAGCAGTTCCATAATGTGGCCCTTAAAATTTTAAGGCAAGAAAATTCAGATAATAATTCATTATGTGATCACTGACAGCAATAACTCAAAATACAGTGTTTAACTTACACAATAATAATAATGGAACTGTAAGCATCTGAGAGCCTAGCAGGATGAGAGTAGATGGAAAACGTATCAGAGAGGACTTTCTACCAATCTTCAAAATTAATCCAGCTGAGATCTTACAATGGAGAAGATAACTTGGGGCAAACAAGGAAAATTATATGGAAAAGATATATGGATCTGTATTAGTGGGGACTAGATAGATAAAATGTGTAATAGCTGGAAAGAAAACAAGAGGACTTTTCATGGATGATCACCAAGTGACTTTCCAATGTTGAACATATAGGACACAATTAATAAATAAATATTCCCTAGCAAATTCCTACATTCTAACATGAAGAACATATCCTAGAGGAACAGAGTGCATGGAATATAAATATGAAACAGGCTCTGAAAACAAAGTGGAAAAATGCTAGTTATATACCAAATGGGAGGAAAGTTCAATTTTAAAATAGCCAGTTAATAAAATATGAATAATACTTAACATTTACAGATATATCTTAAAGAAAAAAAATTTTAGGAGTTAGATGCATTCATAAAATCAACAGGATACTATAAAATGTTCACATTTTTCCAATGCCTTTTAAAAAGGAATGTAAGAGGCCACATGCAGTAGCTGACGCCTGTCATCCCAACACTTTGGGAGGTCAAGGCAGGCAGATCACTTGAGGTCAGGAGTTCAAGACCACCCTAGCCAACATGGTGAAACCCCGTCTGTACCGCAAATACAAAAATTAGCCAGAGTGGTGGCACATGTCTGTAATCCCAGCTACTCGGGAGGCTGAGGCAGTAGGATCACCTGAAACTGGGAGGCGGAGGTTGCAGTGAGTCAAGATCACGCCACTGCACTCCAGCCTGGGTGACAGAGTAAGACTCTGTCTCAAAAAATGCAAAACAAAACAACAAAAACACGAGGAGCATAAGAAAATATATATTGTACAAAACTGTACATCAAACTATACTTTCGTTGTCATTTCCCAGCATCATCTCAGTAATAATAGTTGGATCACTTTAGCAGTCATGGGTAAATAAGAATTAAAATTGGAAAAGATAAATCCAGTAAACTATTTATGACCCTTCATAAACCGTGAGGCACTAACAAATTTAGATAAATGAGGGAGGAAAATGATCACACAAATTCAATAAATTATTTAACTGATAGCATAATTGAAATGAATATTTTGCTGTGAGAATAAATGTTTATTACACAAGAAAAGCATGTTAAAGAAAAAGACGAAACTGAGTAAACTTCCAAAACAAATAAAAAATTCTTCTGTATTAATAAAATGGGGTTTTTGTTTTGCTTTTGCAGACTTAGTAAATGTGACAGAGGAAATGACTGGATTTCAGGAATTAATTATGTTTGGCCACTTAATGCAATGGAACCAACACTGGAAGTGAATAGTTAATATCACTGTTCTTACTAATTCATTCACAAGAAAGGACAGAAAAGCAAAATATCAAAGGAGCACTGGGAATGACTCTACTAATAGCACAGACCCTTTGGGCAAAAAGAGACTCAGAAGTGTACTTTACTCAAAAAGACCATTAGACTGTAACTTTATTAACTTACAATATAGGACATGGCAATGGGTACCAGGAGGGATTCTCTGAACCCAGAGCAACAAGAGTACATTCTCCGAGCAGAAGACAGGTGGTTTGCTATCCATTACCCAACTGCTTTATCTCCAAAGGGAAAAAAAAATAATAACCTCTATGGTCTTCTGTGTTCACATTAAAATAAAGCATACATAGACCTCAAATTTACTACACTTCCCAAAGAACCATGGATATGTATTTCTTTCATATTTAAATTTCACCAGATGTAAATAATACAAAACACATTTTTAAAAATAATAATTTTTTAATATAAAACCAGTCATATTGTGGAATTCATATTCTATCTTGTATGAATACACCCTTTAGTGAAAATTTCTTAAAAGATGTCAATTTGAGTACATTTTCTATAAATTTAATGTATCATCATATACTATAAATGATATAGAACTGTAGTAAAAGTCATTTGTAATGGCACTAGAGAAAAGAACTAGAAATCATATCGCAAAGTTAATTTAACTTGCTTTATTTTAAGAAACATTATTTAAGCCAGAAGAAAATTCACTAGAAACATCAGAAAAATCATTGGTTACATTCTTCATAAAATAGTAATACATTTTCTTTGCAAAAGAAAATGTTTGGACCTATTAAATTTAGACAATAGAACAAAGCTTGATCTCAAAGTAAATCAAAGTATAGTAGTAAATATGCCTAATATACGGGTCTGCTAACAATGTATGGTCATTAAAATGTATACTTGGCTAAAAGAAGTAATTTGTTCCAATTATTAAAAGAAAAGAACTAGAAATCATATCGCAAAGTTAATTTAACTTGCTTTATTTTAAGAAACATTATTTAAGCCAGAAGAAAATTCACTAGAAACATCAGAAAAATCATTGGTTACATTCTTCATAAAATAGTAATACATTTTCTTTGCAAAAGAAAATGTTTGGACCTATTAAATTTAGACAATAGAACAAAGCTTGATCTCAAAGTAAATCAAAGTATAGTAGTAAATATGCCTAATATACGGGTCTGCTAACAATGTATGGTCATTAAAATGTATACTTGGCTAAAAGAAGTAATTTGTTCCAATTATTAAAAAAAGTTAAAATTTTTACTGTCTGAAAAGGATAACATTACTGCTAGTGATTACTACATCTTGAAATTTTCTGGAATAGACATATAAAGTAGATCTGAATACATGAATTGGTAGGGATGAGGGGGTGCTGTTGCCAGAATAGGTTTATTATGCTGTTACTTATACCCTAAGATATTGCAAATAATTGTAGATTTTTTTAAGAATAATTAGAAAATTACTCTTTAATATTTTTTCAAACAATTCACTTCGCTTTGTAAGACAAGGAATATCTTCAGGGAAATTTTCAAGTAAGAATTAAGCGTGGAGACAGATTGCCTCAAAACATTTGCCTGTACTTGCAAATGAGGCATCAATGCAGAGCCTCTGTTAACATTTTCATTTTAATTACTAGCTAAATTGCACTTATTTGTAATTATGAAAATCAGCACTCTGAAAGTTATTTTTAAAGATTGTACTGTACAGAGAAATCATTATTGTTGCATAACTAAAACCTTCATCTCATATGCAACACCGAGGATTTGGGAATTGGGTTTTGTGACTTTTCTCCTCATTTGGTACACACAGACATTTACACAATTCAAAAATTAAATAATCTACTTTATCTGTATTTCAGTTTTAACAGTTACATACCAGACACAAGGAACTGAGTCAATTACCTGAATGTAACTAAATATTTTCTCATTTAATATCACACAGGGTAAGTTATAAAAATTTAGTACTCAATTTTAATTGTTTATTTGGATATTTACTGTCCACATGGATAAGATTATATGTGAATTTGTTGGGATTTTACTGGGCTTAATACCTGGATGATGTAATAATATGTATAACAAAGCCCCGAGACACGTGTTTACCTTTGCAACAAGCCTTCACATGTACCCCCAAACCTAAAATTTAAACAAATTAAAAACTACCCGAATATCTTACATTATGAGTAAAGCATCGAAAAAGAGTATCTTATTGATATTTGAGTTTTCTTGGAATTAAAATGTAAATGGCATTCCAGGCAATTTTTGAGAGGCGGAATTTTATTTTTCATCCACATCTTAATTTTTTGAACCTCACCAATTGGTATCTTACTGTAACATTTGTTAAGAGGCTGGGATTATGCAAAAGTGTTATGTATATTTGTGTTTTATGCAGCAGTTAAAAATATGCACATATTTTACACACATACGCCTGATTTGTTTTGAGGTTTTGGCTCTAAAATGCAGAGATGACTGATATTCTAAGACGCTGAATATATTTTATTTAAAATACAGCACTAAACTTTCAAGTAAACAATAAGATATACCTTACAATTTGAGAGACAACTACATTTTATTTTCCTTACACAGAATGCTATAAGCAATGATTTTTGCCAAATGCTATTTGAACATAGCAACATTTACAAAAAAATAAAACTAGTATTGAGAAATTTGTTTCACTCTTTTTAAATTATATCAATGAAATTCAAGCATCTATACTTGAAAGGAAAAAAATCTACAAATTCAAACGTATACGCATTCAGAACATGCATTTCGTTATAGTAAATGGACTTTTTAATGATCCATTCAGTGAGGAAAATTTGTTTCCCAGCAGGAATTCCATAGATTTCAAAACTCTCTGAATGCACAATAATAAAATTACTCAAGCTCAGGTATTGCCTTTTTTATTATTTTTTGCATCTGCCATTCTTCCGTGAAACCACATTCATTTATTCTGTCACCTAATTATCATCATGGCAAGTTATGACAAACCAAATAACTTGGGAAGGGAATCAAAGACAACATGTTTGTACACAGAAGTAATCTTATCTGTTTGCCTTCTTCTCCAGACACATCTCAGCCATTTTATTAACTCATTCTCTGAAAATCAGACGAAAGTCCAGTTGCATTGATCTGAATCACTCTGAATAAAATCTGCATTTTATGGAAAACTCAGGAATGCGAATATCGAGTATGCCTATAGAACAGACTCTCCAAATCGGGAGATTTTTGAAACTTTATTTTTTATATATATATATATATATATATATAAAATATATAATATATATATATAAAATATATATAATATATATATATAAAATATATAATATATATATATAAAATATATATAATATATATATAAAAAATATATATAATATATATATAAATATATATATATATAAAATATATATAAAATATATATAAAATATATAATATATATAAAATATATATATAATATATATAAAATATATATATAATATATAATATATAAAATATATATAATATATAATGTATAAAATATATAATATATAATATATATTATGTATATAATATATATTATATATAAAATATATAATATATAATATATATTATGTATATAAAATATATAATATATAATATAATGTATATAATATATATTATATATAAAATATATAATGTATATAATATATATTATATATAAAATATATATTTATAATATATATAAGGAAGAACACACAACCCAATCTGAAGCGGGGCAGGGAGGGCTTGTCACAGAGGCTGGCACCTCCACTGTCCTTGGTGGCTAAGATGAAGTAAGGTAGTCTGAGAAGATGAAAAGTTTTGTTATTGTTGTTCATTTGTTCTGAGGTAACAGCAACTGCATGAACAGAAAGATGACAGGCCTACAACACACTCCATACGACTGGCTCAGAATTTGGTGATTTCCATTCATCAAGGCAACAGATGCTTATTTTAATAATTTAGTGGTTTCTATAAGTCTGTCTGTATTCTTCATTTCTATATGTATAAATTTATAAAGCAAAAACAAAACTTACCAACATCAATTGATGTTAGTGTTTCTGTGTATTTCTGTTCATCGTTTTTTCAAGGTAGCTACATAAATTTTATTAAATTGGAGTCATTGAATATGTAGTTTGATACCCGGTTTTCAACTTAATATTGCAAACATTTTCACATGCCATTAAATATTTTACGTTATCTTTAAAAATTGTTTATTAGCAACTACAAAATATGCCATCATCAAAATGTACCAAAGTATATTTAATCGTGACCTTCGTTTTGGCATTTAGTGATTTATAGTTTTTTTAAGAACTATGAAAAATTAATATACACACGTATAATATCTGTGATTATCTTTTAGCATAGATTTTGAGAACTAGGATTATGGGGGAAAAATACATTTTTAGAGATTTTCGTATGCATTTTCAAACTGCTTTCCAGGAAGAATACATTCTTACCAATAGTATATGAGAGGTTTCATTGTCTAAGTATCTCTTATCATACCTATATCTTTATCAGCTGGATAACTATTTTATCTTGGTCTAACTTTGCATTTTGAATATCAAAATAAACATGAAGGTTTTTGTTCACATTATATGTAGTAATAATTCTTATTAAGCCACTGTGACAGCATGAGCTCATGGTTAACATTAAAACTTAGAAAAAATCTGATACTTAAAACTGTGTTTTTTAAAATGAGAGAACTTTAAAAGGATAGCTTTTCTCGGTAACTGAGATTTTTTTAATCACTCCTTATCAAATGGCTGGCCATGTGCTCTATTAATAAAGAAATATATAGCAGAAGTAAAACTGAAGTTATGGAATATCAAATTCACCTTTACTCCTTGATTTTCTCATTCACACTTTTTTCATTATACTACAAATCGAGATTACATAATATTGAGCTTCCTTTAGAATTCAGAATATTTCTGTACATCTTGTCATGCTTCAGCACAACCTAAAATGGGACAAGTTCTCTTGGCAGATATTTTATCAAGTCCAAAAGAAGAACTCTGAATAAAGTCTCAAACCACAGGGTTAATCTCCTTGACCAACCAGTAACCAACAGTATTTCCAACTAAGATTACAACTATGCAGTAGATTCAGAAATGGCATCAACAATGTTTAATGTCAAAATGCAGTCAAAGCCAACATTTGCTATAACTGAGAAAACCATTATATAGGTGCCTTTGTTTGCTGTAGATATGAACAACGTTAATTTACTTTGAAGAGATTCTTAGGGAGGCTGCAGAACTCTGGAGTTCTAGAGAATACAAATATCTGAATTAATGTTTGAAGATTCTATAAAACATGTACATAAAATTGAAGATTCTATAAAATAAATATACATATATGTGAAGATTCTATAAAACAAATATACATATACATGAAGATTCCACAAAACATGTATACCACCATTTGAATCTTATACTCCTGAGGATAATTAAATTTAGCTTCTGCAAGAGACAGACTTCAAAGTTTCCATGGCTTAAAACAACACAGATGTATTTCTTGTGCATCTGAAATCTGATACAAATCCTGTTTCATGTTGCTACTCTGCCATCAGGAACACATGCCCCCCAAGTCACAGGAGAAGAGAGTGACGGTGGAGACACACCTGCTGGCTTCTACTTCTGCTGGAAGTGACGTCATTTGTGTTCATAGTTCATTAATCAGAACAAGATGGAAGGCTAGAGAATGCAGAGAAATAGAAGGAAACATTGGTTTCTGCCATGTATCTCAACTAAAGCCTATGCAATTTAAAAATTTGTAATATGTAGAAGAATTAAGAGAGATCTCTGCCACAAAATGCTTACTAGATGAGTCCTCAATCTTATATTTGAGATTTTGTGAAACATAAAAAGTTTAAGACATAATTCCTACCCATGAAAATCCTAAAATGTATAATATAGTTAAGGAGTCAATACAAAATGTTTCAAGATTTAAGAATGATTTTTTTTTTGCAGCATAGAAACAGAAATATTTACTATTAAAGAAGGAGCTCCATGAATAATTACAGTGGGCTTCATAAAAAAGTTGTGCGAGTTAGTCTCTCAAGGACAGAATGGTGAGATTGACATAGGAGTGGGGAAAAGAGAGTATATTAGAGGCAAGATGATGGGCTCCAGGGAAAGCAAAGGCGAGAAGGGCTATGACAGCTTCAGAGAACCTTAATAGGCCTAATTAGATAGAGAGTACATTTTGAGAAATCATGGGAAATAAATACATGGAGCAGAGAATCTTGTAAACCACACAGCAGAACTTAGAATTGATACAGTAGAAAACTGGGAAACATTTGAAGTTCTTGAGCAAAAGCCTGAGATTTCTTGTTTAAGAATTATACTGCACTTATCTCCACGAGGACATTAAGTGGCCTACACAGTACAATATGACGCAAAATTAGGCATCAGGGAATAAAACCAAGCATTGTCTCCTTGACGAATTTAATGGACTTAATGAATTTAATGAAACAGAAGGAAGAGATGGTGGGCTACACACTACTTGAAACAGCTGGATGCTGATTACTTGGCTGTGCCGAATTTCACTCTTCATTTTCTTACTTAAAACAAAAAGGAAAATAGGTTAAATAATTTTCACTGGTTGGGCCAAAAAAAAAGTCCACAAAACCCTCACTCACATAGGTCACGATAGGAGCAGTGTTTGAGGAAGATTTGACTGGCATCAGTCTGAAAGGTGAGTTGGAACAACTGGCAGGAGAGGTGGAGAGAGCACAGACATAGTGAGGGCTCCTGCACCACAGTGGCCAACAAACACCCAAAACACTAAAGTAGTAGG
This sequence comes from Symphalangus syndactylus, assembly GCF_028878055.3. Classification (NCBI taxonomy): domain Eukaryota; kingdom Metazoa; phylum Chordata; class Mammalia; order Primates; family Hylobatidae; genus Symphalangus; species Symphalangus syndactylus. The sequence goes on along the minus strand of NC_072426.2, from coordinate 150,830,070 downwards.
GTGGCGGTGGTGATGAACCCACTGTGGTAGGAACTGTCTTTTGTGAGTGTCTCATTGAAGTCCTTAAATATTCTCTGAGAAATAAGGGTTACTAAAGGAAGTCGAAGGTGTTCTAGAGTCTTCACAAAGAAAGACATCACTGCAACCAAAACCTGAAGCCATTTCCTAAGCATGCCAAATGTAGAGTCCCTTTACATTCTGTCAGTGAGCATAACAAGAATGTTGCTAAAGCTTCACACATGCTAACAATGATTATTTAGACAAGATAAGGAGATCACATACATTAATAACTTACCATACCCAAACTTCATTCAGAAAGTCTCACAATCTTAAAGCCCTAAGAAATGTTTAGAGATCATTCATAGAGCCTTCTACTCACACAATGTCACATCTAAATCATTATAATGACTTCTATTTTAAAGTCTTTTAGAACAGAAGATGACATACTCTCTAATTGATAGGTGGCTATAGACACTGTAAAATATATCTATTTGCAGATTGCTATTTTTATAGAGAAAGATAAGTAAAACTATACTGCCAATAAGACAGAACAAAGAAACCGATACAAAAAGTTTAAAAATACAATAACAACTTTCTTTATTAAAATTTTACAATTAAGTGAAGCAAATGAAGGTAAAATCGTCCATTTTTTAACACTCCCTTCAAGCTTACTATGCTCCTTTTTCAAATGCCTACAACATGGTTATGTGTGTTCTTGTGTGGCCACCAAAAAAGTTGTTTTACAGAAGCATGCTATCAACAAATACACATGATTTTATTGATTGGGAATAATAACAGTTGGCTTTATTTCATTTAATGCCATCTCCCAGGTAATATATGGAAAGTCAAATTTCAAAATCTCTTCAACTAAGAAAATATGAACAACTAATTAATTACAATGAAATATCATGACAGCGAATTATCACTCTGCTATTTTCACTACTTTTCATTATTTCTATATATTAATTAATCAATGTTGTTCATTCAGTTATTTATTGATTTTTTTCATCATAATATAGATTATACCGTTTTCTTCCTTGGATTAACATGTAATAGTCCTTAGAGACACTGGATGCTAAACTATGGATCTCAGAAAGTATTAAATATATTATTATGTATTTAATAATTGTTTGGGACTACTTTGAAAGAGATGGTATACTAACCAGGTCATTCTAACATCTATAGGAAGTGCTACATCAATGCAGAATGGTTTTATAACCTTGCCAAGGTCATGAAATACCACTTTACAATGAAAATAAAGTAAGTCCAATGAAATATGAAAATTATGACTGAAAGCCATGTTTTCTTTCAATCAAATAATAAGATCTCAAATTCTTTTGAGAATCTTCAAACAATGGACTGACTGCGATTCTGTCAGATTAAGTTCAAAATAGCATGTTGCAAGGTAAGAGCTTTTTTTCCTCTCTCTCTGTTGTTTGCTTGTTTAGAGTGTTCATCTGTTTTGTTCATTTCTTTAAGATTTTTTAAATTGTTTTTAAAAATATTTTAAAAACAGTGAAAAATATACTAACAAAGACCACAGAGATAAATGTATATATGGACAGTTTTTAAAACATTTTTAACAGAGGCAGTGCAGTCAGTTCAGTAACATGTCGCCTGACATCCTTAAGTACACATTGTCAAATTGACCCATACGGTTCCAAATAACACATCATTGACAATCAGCTTCATAAGCATTTAGACATTTTTGAACCATCCATTATTCTTTTGATAACTTATGATGACTTTTTTGTAAGCATCGCAATCTATAATTTCCTAAATGTATAATCCCATTTTCCCTACCTAAAGATTTTGAACATAAAAGGTCTACTAAAATATTTTAAATAAGCAGATATTTCATTCAAAAAGAAAAACAAGAAGAAAAGCTCAAAACAAATGATAAGACTTTCAGTTCTTTATTTATTTTATTTTATTTTTGAGACGAAGTCTCGCTGTTGTTGGCCTGAGCTATAGGGCAATGGCGTGATCTCAGCTCACTGCAACCTCCGCCTCCCAGGTTCCAGCAATTCTCCTTCCTCAGCCTCCCGAGTAGCTGGGATTACAGGCACCTGCCACCACACCCAGCTAATTTTTGTATTTTTAGTAGAGATGGGGTTTCACCATGTTGGCCAGGCTGGCCTCGAACTCCTGACCTCAGGTGATCCACCAGCCTCAGCCTCCCAAAGTGCTGGGATTACAGCCATGAGCCACTGCACCCGGCCTCAGTTCCTAATTTATAAACTGATGAAGTCTCAAATGCTATAACTTCATATCATTTTAATTTTTAGCAATCCATCTAAATTGAAAAGACTATATTGACATTTCCGTGATTTACTAACAGCCAAAAATCATAAAACTTTTGATCCTGAAAAAAATTCAAGAGGCCTTGAGATATTGACACAGAAAAAATATTGTAATTAACTTTCAAATTGTCAAAATTTCTTATGCTCCTCTAGTATCTCAGTGCTCTAAGAATGCCATAATAAATCATTTTGTTTAATGTATCCTTATGGGTTTTTCTAGTGAAGACCGGAAAACCTGCTACACAAATTATAGACGAGTTATAACACTAATAAATCAGTTTTGTTGGGACTAAAGTTCAGTTCTCAAAAGGTAAGTTAAAGAAGTCCCTTCCGGTGAGATGCAATTTGCCAACACCCATAAAAACACAAACTCTTTTCTTCGAGGATTTAGATATGAATTTAATTATAAAACCTATTTTTCACCTAGGTATTTATTTAACATGCTGTAAGTGAATGTGTATGGACATGTATTTACAACCAATATATATATATATATAACATTAATTTATGTGTAGCATTTATATGTGTATGCATATGAATATATAATTGGTCATATTTAGATTTTAAATCCTTGATAGGTAGAGACTACATAATACATATTGTAAGTATTTAATATGTGCGTGATAGAGAAACAAGTCAGTCACAGAGATGGCTGAGAACAGTAACCTCTGATACTCAGATACAGCATTAATATTTTCACACCCGTGTATTTCCAAAGGAACCTTTATTTCTACTAACTGTCATTTTGTGAATTCTACTTCATCTTTGTAAAATATATAGTTGGCCTATAATACAGATGTATATTTTTAAAACTTGTAAGTATTACAATCCCACAGAAATCATTATAACTGTCTAATATTTTTTCTAAGAATAGGACCTACTGTATTTTATATTTTAATAAAACAGATATTTTTCAACTTTTGTCTCTGCTAGTCCTTATCCCCATAATGCCCAATAAAAACTGGCATTTAGATACAGATTGTACATTATGCAGAAGATATCAGATGAGCTTATCAGCTGTTTTACAATTACAAGGGTAAATTTATTGATAAAACTGTACAACATGAACTAACCTGACTCTTGTCAGTAACATGTGACAATATCAGTTTTCTGACTAGCTACCTGTTTGTAGTGCTCCTTAAACTGCAATGAAACAAATGACTTCTGTAACACTGAAACAATGGGCATTGGTTAAAAGGCTCAGAAACTATTTCTTTTCCACAAACTCACAAAAGGCTTGTTTTAAATTTAGTGTTTTAACCTCAGATATATTTTTCTTACAACTTCTTTAGTAATATTTGCACCAAAATGTACTTATTGTGCCATCTTCAGGGCATTTTTAGGAAACAGCTCCATGAAGTAAATTAGAAATTACTTTCCTTGGTGGGGTTTTGAAATTATCATTTTAAAGCTATAGAAGGTTTTGTTTATATATAGTTATTTTAAGTTTTAAAATATTAGTTAAAATCTATAAAGCAAAATAATTTAAGCTTTAATGTGTATGAGAATGTAGACATCAAAATGTATATATGTAAATATATATACCTACAGACATACATTTTTTAAAGTTCTTTACAATTTCCAAAGCACTCACATATTATCTTATTTAGTATTTACAGTATTCCTCTGAGGTGTTACAGCAGAAACTTGTATATCCTTTTAAAAATGAGAAAGCTCATATTTAAAGACATGAATTACTGTTAAAAGTTTCAAAGACTGAATTATATAGCCAAGACTCAAGACTACATCTTTTTACTACAAGCAAAAAATTATTTCTACTATTATAGTGATATATAATATCCTTAAAATCAATGATGAAATTATACGTAATTTTTAATTACTTTTGTTCAATAACTGTTAAAACATCTATACTGAAAGTTGGAATAATTCCTGGATATGCTGACTATATATCAGAAAATCAGACATTTAAATATGTAGCTCAATTCTTTTATCATTTCTGAACTTTAAGAAATCTATAATGAAACAAGGACATATTTGATCAATGGAAAATTATGGTAGAATTACACAAATCAATCCACGGATGAATACAATACAAATGAATTGTTCATGTGATAAAACCAGACTATATAGCAAACACAAATCTGCTGTTCCTAGACCACTACGAAGTCCTAAAGAAAACCAACATGATTCTTTAGAGTCATTTGGGGTAACCATCTATTCTGATTTGCCTGAGACCATAGTAATTACCAGTAGAGCACCTTTTCACATTGTAATGTGTACCAATTTGAACAACAAATTAACAGATCACTTTTAGTGACGTATTTGATCCAATGGTACTAATAACAACCTGAACACAGAATGTAAAATGACAGACGTAATGAAAGGATTCACCTCCTTAGAAATCCACTCATTTTACATGCATCTGGAAAACACATCAGAAGACACAGCTTCCAATTATAGCTTTGTGTCTTACCAAGCTGGTGAATTTATGTATCTATCTCTAACACAAACTCTCCAAGCTTCTGTCTCCTTGTACGAGGACGATAATACCTTTTCCTCAAGGTTTTCGTTAAGTACTAAAATAACCGTGTGAAATCTACCAGAACTATGCCTAGAGCCAGGACTTTATAAACAAATGTTCATTATTAATCTGTAAGTCTCTTAAGTTCAGAGATATGGCCTGGACATGAAAAATATCCAACCAGTACTTTTATTGAGTGAATTTTAAGTGACAAGGAAGGAATTACCTTAACATGAAGAGATTTTTATAACCTGGTCAAATTCATCTATTATTTAAGATTAACAATTCTCAAAAAATAAACCAACAGAATATGGCCCTCTCTGGTATGGAAGAATAGCAGAAAACTCCACTGGATGCTAACTGACTTTGGAATTCCTGATTCATGAACTTCTCTAGTGAGAATACCTTTTCCTAGAACTGAAGTTCCTAAACTTTGAGGTTACAAGCCCAGTTTGAAAGCTTGATAGCAGCTATGATTCTGTCCCTAAAAACAATCTCCAGTCATATGTTATCTAGTGACAGGGATATGATCTGAGAAATGCCTCATTCGACACTTCATGGTTGTGCGGACATCATAGAGGGCACTTACATCAACCTAGGTGGTATAATAGCCTACTACACCCCAAGGCTATACGGTAGAGCCTATTGTTTCTAGGCTGTATGCCCATACAGCACATTACTGAATACTGTAAGCAATTGAAACACAATGGCCATATGGGTACTTAAACATAACTAAACATAGAAAAGGTATAGTATAAATACAAGATTCTAATCTTTTGGGACTACCGTCACATATGTGGTTCATTGGTGCTGGAAACACAGTTATGCAGCACGTGACTGTATATATAAAGAAATAAAATATATGTATATATACACTATATATACATATATAGGTGCACACATATGCATATATACATATATAGTCTGTAAATCCATATATAAAACATACATAAGCACAAATAATACATACAATTTCAAGAGGTTTATGAAAACTCTAAAGCCCATATCATAGGTTTTTGGTTAAGAATCCCTAACCTAGAATAATGGCACTCTCTTTGTTGATTCTATAATACATGTATATTATAGATATTAAATGATAAGAAATTACTACTTAATGAAGTGATACTTAACCTTACTGAGTATTCTGATACATCTTACTCTGTTCCATAATAGTCTGTTCCATTTTATTATATTCTATACTATGCTGTTCTGGTTTTTAAAAAACAAATAAAGCTAGTTTAATCAACTACTGTATACTGTCAGATTTCATGCTCCAAGATTGGAAATTACTGCTGTAGAGTACAACAGCAGCTGCTTCAGGACTTGTACTACAGAAGGCAAGATAATGCTATAGCTGTTAGTAACCTAAGGGAGACAGCACTTAGTGGGGAAAGTGTAGAGAACAATAGTGCTATAGAAACGGGGGGGGGAATCAAAGCCCTCAGACCTCCCCCTGCTTGCCTAGAGATGTCTGTGTGCTTTCAGGAAGATATCATCCTCTACAAAGCTGCTGCTGGTGTTTATTTTAAGTAGACTAATTTGCATTTGCATAAAAATGAATGGTAGATGAGGAAAACATGAGATCTGCACAATGCTACGGTTCTTTGAAATAAAAGAATCTTGATACCGCTTGTAAGGAAAAGTGGTTCCTTAGCAAAAATCACAAATTTAGTAGAAAAAGAAAGTGTAATTCAACAGCAAATTTATGCATTTACTTATATTGACCCTGTTTCCAAAATGATTTGAGAAGACTTCAAAAGGAATTAAGGATTTTTTCAAATTAATTTGGAATTAAGTGCATTAGTGATCAAACACTTAGAATCATAGAAAAGTAGTTTCCGTGGTAACTCTGGTGTGCAAAAGAATAACGGACTGCTGGGTCCAAGGTCCTTAGACTCAAACAGCAGGTTCTAACTTTGGTGGAGGCAACCTGTAGTCATCAGAGCTATTAACCATCAGAATGAAAGAGACAGTTGGGATGATCTTTGCTGTTGTTGCTGTGAGCAAAAAGAAGAAGAATCACACATAAAGGTTAAGCAAGTAATACTTGTAGTTAGATTCATATTTCAATATAGAAATAGACATGGAGAAAACACTGTTCCTGATGGTTGGAATACATCAGGGAACAGGACAGGCAAAAATGCCTACCCATGGAATTTGCAAGTTAGAATGGGAAATTGACAATAAGCAACACACATGACAAATAAGCAACTTGTATTATCTATTAAAAGATGATTAGTTCTATAGAAAAAATAGAACAGGGAAAGGAAGATCAGGAAAGCAGGGATGGAGATAGCATGGGTGGCATTTGAGAAATGATGCAGGAATAGAAAAGAACGGTTTAAAACAGATGCACAGAAAAAAGACTTTTCAGAAGTTTTGTCACATAGATAATTCAGATCTTTTTGATGTACCTATGTCACCAATGCAGCTGTCCAGGCTTTTTTTGTGTATGAGTGTGTGCAAATTATAGCTTGTGGTGAGTTTTAAATAAGTGAGCTTACTTTGTTTAAAAAAAAAACCCTGAATGTCTTAATTTCATCCAAAAAGAAAACCCTCCAATAAACATTATTTTAATGCATCAAATAAAAAGTTTGAGTTAAAAAGCAATTTGGGAAAGTTTTATGAATGTTATTTTGGGAAAGAACATTAATACCATTTTCTGATAATCTGTGGCATCAATTATGAAACAGAATCATAGTTTATTAAAGGCTATGTAATGCTTAGTTTATTGTTAAGCTCCATGTGTTCCAGCAGCAATATCTAGTCACTAGAAAATGGTTTAAATTCATGTCTATAGATAAAACAAATGAGTTTGTATCTAATGCTTTGGGTCAGGAAATGTAATGGTAAGTTTCAACTGCCAGCTGTACTAAAATTATAAAATACTTCTGAAAAATAGTAGATCACTTTTTGAACACTAAAAAATTTGGATTAATAACCTATATCATCTGATTGTGTATATTTTTACCAATGTTTTCGTTTGATTTATATAAGCAAACAGGACTATTTGAAGTAGCTCACCACTGTAACCTTAAAAAATTAAAGGACACTCTGTGGCATTGCTTACATCCATAATTCTCAAAAATGTTCCTGATGGCCTTTATATTAAAAGGTGCCAGTATATCATATATCATAAATTCTGCAGTCAAGGGGAAAAGAAAAGATATAAGAAAGAATTTTTCATGTGAAAGTTGAATTTGAAAGCATGAGAAAGAAGTAGAGTATGGGGTATGCCTGGGCATCCATATGTGTGTGTATGGACCTATTAATCAAATACGTAACCTACAGACCTATTAATCAAATACGTATCTATTAATAATCATGCTCATTTTTAAACGGTTTTCATTTGATCTATTATAGCAGACTGGTTTCTACCACTTAGAGTTCTGGCAGTTGACATGAATGTATGTCTGTAAAATCTCTACCACTAAACATGATTTTATCTACAATACATCCTTCACTTGGTTGTTGTCCTCGAGAGTTTCTGTTATAGTCAAATTCACAATTGTAGTCTTGAGACCTAAGCTCAGCCCTATTCCCCTTGTTGGTGTTTCTCTCAGAGTTTTAGAATTATAGTTTCCACCGTTTCATTCAAAGGTTTATGTACTTTTCCCTGTGCTTCTCCTTGAGTATGAGAAGATGATGTTGCAGGTAGCATACGCCAAGTAGGAACTGCATGCCTGTATAAACATCAGCTTCGTGGAAAACCTGTTTTGGTGGCTAGGGCTGAAAAAATGATTTTTATTCTCCAAGCCTTGTTTCCTTTTCCTCTATGCAATTAGCTAGATTATATTGCCCATGCTCACTTACCATTACATGAGGCCATGTAACTGGGTCCCCAGATAAACGTGGGCAGAAATAGTGTTGGCTACATTCAGATCTTCCAGCTTCACTCCCTCGTCCCTCATCTATAGACAACTTCAAAGCCTAGGAGCCACTAGCTGAATAGAGGTGCCAATTTTGCTTAATGCATGAAGTTCTGGCACCTCTGCATGAACTTACTGTCACCTGAATCATCAGACTGGAATGTCCGTGATAAATATATTCTTAACTTGGCAAGCCACAGAAATTTTGGGTTGTTTGTTTCAGCATCAAATATAATTTACTGTGACTCATACAGATTCTGAGGATTAACGAGAGGAGATTCTGCTGTACTTTTTAAACTTATTTTTCTGAGCCCACTTTCCTCTAGAAAAGTTGAGATCGCTGATATTATTTTATAAACAAGTAACAGAACATGAGGGAAAAGGGTTCAGAGGATAAGGAAGACTCCAGAAAAAGAGACTTCTTTCAGATTTTAAAAGATAGATATCATATGTAAATATGCAAATTTAATCCTGAATAAGGCCTTAGAAAATCTCTTATTTTTCCTGGTTTCTTTACAAAAATGAAAATAGATGGGCTCACTAAAATATGTAAAAATAATGTACAGCAGCATCTCATCTCATTCCTGGCAAATGTTTGTCACCTTCATTTTGGGGGGATATATTTAGTGGAACTCAAGCCTGCAAAGAATTGGGCACCAAAAAAAGTGGGGGAGAGGAAAAGAAGAATTGGGAAGGAAGTGAGAATACTATGATAATTCTTTGAATTTAAAGGGCATCATCAAAATCCTCATCCATAAGCAGCCTCAGCCATTTGCCCAAGTATTTTATATAAATATTATTCTTTTCCAAACATGCCATGGCGGGAAGGAATTGGATGAAGCACTGATAGAAAAAACTGATTCCTTGGCAGAGCTGCAGTAAGTACAACATGATCCCTATCTGATTATGGGAAAGAAAGAAGTGCAATCTATTTCCTTAAAATAGAGTTGGGAAACAAGCAGCTTGTGTCTTCCCAAAAGTTAATGAATCTCAGTCTTTGAAGCAATGACTTATCAGCAAACACAGTCACATTTATGGTTAACAGAAATGCCTATCCACTCAATGTATGTTTTAATCCAAGGATTGGGAAACTACAGCCTTTAGGCCAAATCCAATACCCAGCCTGTTTGTATAAACAAAGTTTTATTAGAACACATCCTTGGGAGGCCGAGGCGGGTGGATCACAAGGTCTGGAGATCAAGACCATCCTGGCTAATACAGTGAAAACCCCGTCTCTACTAAAAATACAAAAAATTAGCCTGGCATGGTGGCGGGTGCCTGTAATCCCAGCCACTCGGGAGGCTGAGGCAGGAGAATCGCTTGAACCCGAGGCAGAGCTTGCAGTGAGACAAGATCGCGCCATTGCACTCCAGCCTGGGCGACAGAGTGAGACTCCATCTCAAAAAAAAAAAAAAAAAAAAAAAAAAAGAACACAGCCATGTCTATTCATTTATGCACTGTTGGTGGAAGATTTCTCAGTACTACAAAAAAGTTAGGTAGCTGAGACAGAGATCATATGGCCTGCAAAGCCTAAAATATTTACTATCTGGTCCTTTAGAAAAGAAATTTGCCAACCCATTTTAATCCATCAGGATCTAAGTCCTCAATTTCATATTTATATATCTAGGTCATTCCAATTTAAATATTTGTATTTTGGTCTTTAGTTTCAACACAAAGACTTAAAGATAATATTTTTAAAATTTAATTATTTTATAAACAATCATTATGTGTCAACGAAAAATAAAAAACTATTTGAACCTCATTAACAATAAAGAAATACAATTTATAAGTGTGATAATAGGATAATTCTTCCCCTATTAGCTACAATTTTTTTAGATTTAATTTTTAAGGAAAATTTCATAGTACAAAGATTAAACATAGGTCACTTCTGTGGTTTCAATGAGTCCCCCAAAGTTCATGTGTTGTAAACTTAATCCACAATGCAACAGAGTTGAGAGATGGAACCTTTAAGAGGTGATTAGGTCATGAGGGCTCTACCCTCTTAAAAGAATTAATGTCATTATTGAAAGACTGGTTTCTTTATAAAAGGATGAGTTCAGACCCCTTCTCTCACTCTCTCAAGTGCCTGCGAGTGCATGCTCTCTCTCTTCCTCCTTCTTGCGCATGTCATCCCTTCTGCCATGTTATGACACAGCAAGAAGGCCCCTTGATCTGGGACTTACCAGCCTCCAGAACTGTAAGCTAAATAAATGTCTGTTCATTAAAAATTACCCAGTCTGTGGTATTCTATTGTAGCAGCACACAATTAAGGTCCATCATGATATGCTCTGATATTTCAAAACAAATCATTTCTACTATATTAAATACTCGGGAGATTCATGAAGATTAGCAAACTTTGGTTTGAGATTATGAAAAAGTAATACACACACTGAAAATACAATTTGCTGACCATTAGAAACAAGTGTCAGGTTGAGTCATTGATCTCTAGTGAAATGAACACAACTTTTTATTTAACCCATTTCAACAGCTTTTATGCAAACTAAGAAGCATGTGGGGTTTCTTAAGACTAAATAATACACTTCGTGAAAATATTGCCTCAGTTTAATCCCACAAAACAGGTGAGAAAACACACCTGTGTATTTATTGGTGCTAATCCCTCAGTGAATTTTGTCTTCTGTTCATTTATGTTTGCTTTAGTTTGGTCTTTTACTTGGTTTAAGCCTTTCTTTCTTTAATTAAGAAACATTTTAATTGTGTAAAGTCATTGAAGGCTGGATGAACATCTCACCTATCTTTACTTTATAAAGTAAAGTAATACTTTATGCACTTCACTTATACTTTACACAGTGCCTGGTACAGAAAAGAAACTCAATACATTTTTGTTGAGTAAATGGTGCAATTAAAGAATGCTCCAAATAATAAAAATAATTTATTTTACATCTGAATTCAAAATACTTATGAATTTGATGAAGTCCCATTTTAACCTCATAATTTTTAGTGCTGAATATTTTGGAAATATGATATACTTGTGGAAAAAGTGCTAATAATAGCTTACTATTCAAAATCGTCAAGTTAGTTATGCTTAGCTGAATTTTTTAGTCAACTGATTTATAAATTTTACTGGGTTAATGTACATAATACTGGCACAACTTCCCATTCAAATATTCATCTACCTGCTTAGATTTAATATTTTCATGTATCATTTTTGATTATGCAAAAAAAATCAACTGAATTTGGTAGTTCATTAGGCTAAAAAGAAAAAGTAACTAGATCACTTAATATTTTCTATTCTCATTTAAAAATAAGTATCTAAATTTTTAAAAGAATGAAAAATAGGCCAGGCATGGTGGCTCACGCCTGTAATCCCAGCACTTTAGGAGGCCGAGGCGGGTGGATCACCTGAGGTCAGGAGTTCGAGACCAGCCTGACCACCATGGAGAAACTCCATCTCTACTAAAAATACAAAAAATTAGCCAGGCATGGTGGTGAATGCCTGCAATCCCAGCTACTCCAGAGACTGAGGTAGGAGAATTGCTTGAACCCGGGGGCAAAGATTGCAGTGCGCCAAGATCGCACCATGGCACTCCAGCGTGGGCAACAAGAGTGAAATTCCGTCTCAAAAAAATGACTTAATTAATTAATTTAATTAAGAAAAATAAGGCTCCTGAAAAGCAGCAGAGTAGATTTCTAAGAATAAACTTTTTTATTTTCCCATATTGTCAAAATCATAATTTATAAAACAGTAGTAGCATCCAAATTACTTTTTTTTAAAGTCTTCAGGTTATCAATGTATTTCAATTAGGTATTATGTGTATGAAGGTGAATTGAGAGTAGATAACAGATATCATGGAGGAGGGAGAAGCGAGTGCACCCGGCCACCCATCGGCATTGCACTATATTTAATGGATTATATTTATCCTTTTCCCCCACACTAAACAAGAATATGTTTGCTTTAACATTTACAAATTGGAAATAAAGAAGTTTTTACAAGTACATCTTGTACTAGAGTTCAAATATTGAAAGACTTTACTGAATTCTCAGTCACTGCTGAATAAATCAAGTTCTGTTGTATTCAGATAAACTTTCTGTCCCCAAAGAGCATGATCTCTCTGCTTCTCATTGCCACTGAAGAAAATTCTGTTAGTAAATGCTAAAGGGAACCCTTTTTAGTTTTGCTGATGTCACACCTGAATAATCACAGTCACTTTCTTAATTGTGATACTTGATACCTATGCTTCTTTCCTCCAAAAGTCATTAATATAGTAAAAAATGTTTGTATAGAATTGAAATAGATATTAAAAGTTGCTTAAGATCAAATGAAAAATATGTTACTTAAAGACATATTATAAAAATACTGCTGCAATCCAGTTGGAACCTAATTTAATTGAGTTCTTGATTTGAAAAGCAATTTTCTATCAGGAGCTGCCATTATTCAAAAACTAATTTTATGTCTTTAAGGAACTTCTCCTACCATTTTCTTTCCTAAGATGTTGATGGCTAGGAAAAGCAGAAAGGAACTGTCATTACTACTGAGAACACATTTGTTCAAACAATGTTTTGTTACATCTGATAAAAGGCTGTAGCTGAAGAGATTTTTATTAACTTCAAAAAGTGTCACTTTTTCCTAACAAACACACCAGAACCACCAATTAGTTCTTCCAAATATAGTCAATGTGCTACGAGGGAGTTCTGGAAGTATGTAAGCAATGATGATGGTAACCAGTGGGGGAGGTAGTTAGAAAATCTACCTGGGAATACTTATCAGGCAGGTTTCCGACATCGCTGGTTTAGAGTTTGGATAACAAGCCTGACAGGAGAGGAGATGATGGTCTATAGATTATTTAGTCAGCATGTGATCACTAGCTTTAGCAAAAGAGGGGGAAAAAGCCAAAGAGTTTGAAGTTGAGATAAAGTTTAGAAGAGAAAGTGGGCCAAAGAGCTATTGCTGCTGTCAAAAAAGCCAAGCATGCTGCTAAAACTGTGGCAAAGGCTTAGTATCTGTGGGGCTGGATGGAGGATCTGAAATCCTTTGAACAGCAAATGACTCTGAGCATTATTCCACATACTTGCTTCCCCAACCGAAAGTTTGGGAAAGAGTCATATTAGGCATTTGTCCAACAATGCAATGTTTTTGCAAAGTCAAAGCTATTTGGCAAGCATGGTTATCTGGGAAGGAATTTGGAACAACCCTATATGCTGTATACCTTGTAAATGCTGTTATCAACTGCAAAGGAGAAATGTTCATTTTCCCGAGCATAGCTTAAAAATAAATAAATAAATAAAGATGTGGGGGAAGGAGCTCATTCTTCCGAAGGCCTTTGTCAGAGAAGCAAAAAATCAAAAAAAAAAAAAAAGAAAAAGAAAAAACCTCTGTCAAAACACAGCTAGTTCAAAAGAATTAATTCAGGTTATTTGTAAAACCCTGATCATGAGTTTATAACAATGTTTACATTAACACACTGTTGATTAAACTTGAGAATTTAAAAAGCATTTTACATTATAGAGTCATCTCAAATATGAAATAATCGCTGTTTCAACTGTTCTTGTTATAATCTACAGGACTGAGGTTTAAATAATCCCGGCTCTAGCAAAGTAGAACTAAACATCTCACAAAACAGTAATGCAGACATTTGAAATGCCATGTATTCTTCAGCTTTTGTGTTTTTGAACTTTTCAACCATGGTCCCAGTGCTATATTTTCATAATACACAGGCAGGGAAATATTCACTAAGTCACGGCAGTGGTGTTATTAAATGTTCAAAGCATATATTTCCCCAGATTCCTCTGATACTGCTGTTCTAAAGGTCATGGTAGTCCCCCAGATGTACAATGCTAGAATGGTCTGCATTCACTTCATATGCTAAAATAAAACAAGACTTAAAATAAAAGAATAAAAGACCAAGAGGGTGAAACGTAAAAAACAAATAAATAAACGTCAAGCCTAACCTGATGTCTGTTTAAGTGCTTCCAGTAATGATTAAACTTTCTTAAAACCAATTAACTAGAAAATGACTACTCTATAGTCACTGGCCAGAATTGCAATGCCATTCTCAAGCACAAAGTAAAACGCACCAGATACAACTAGGTGGTGATTTATACATTACCCACACTTTAAAAATATCCCTGAATACTTCAGAAATATTAGGATGTGTCTTAAATACCATTTACAAAAGATGAGGAATAGGTATCAAAGTATGAGAACACAGGTATGAAACATATCGAGTGCCTATATTCATAGAGATGTTACTGAATTAAATACTGTAAGTGAAATTGTCAGTATAAAATTCCCGTTATGCTCTAATGTGCTACCATTATTTATTTTTTTTTTTTGAGATGGAGTCTCGCTCTGTCGCCCAGGCTAGAGTGCAGTGGGAGGATCTTGGCTCACTGCAAACTCCGCCTCCTGGGTTCACGCCATTCTCCTGCCTCAGCCTCCCGAGTAGCTGGGACTACAGGTGCCCGCAACCACGCCCGGCTAATTTTTTGTATTTTTACTACGGACAGGGTTTCACCGTGTTAGCCAGGATGGTCTCGATCTCCTGACCTCGTGATCCGCCCGCCTCGGCCTCTCAGAGTGCTGGGATTACAGGCGTGAGCCACCGCGCCCAGCCGTGCTACCAGTATTTTTAAACCAACATTTGCTCGTTGCTATAAGAAGGTGTATTCACATTTACTGTCCTAAGTCAGTGTCTTGGTACACAGTGCATCCTTTCATTCTCTGGCTTTACAGAGCACACAATGCAGTCTCAGCCTAACTTCTCTTTTGTCTGATTTGCAAGTCCATTAATTTGTTCGGAAAATATTTGAACAGCCAAGCATACTTCAGGAATCTCAGAGATCCTTTTTAAGCCATTTTATTAGAATACCAGAGGAAATAAATTACTTAAAACTAATCTAAACGAAAGGTCATAAGAAGAACTGAAACAAGTTTGGGGCAATTGTTGGTTAACCTAAGATTCCTGAGATGGATCGTTATGTTAGCAGAAAAATACGGAACTTCAACTCTTTGAGAACCTGATTTGCACCTATCTCCTACAAAAATTCAAAGTTATTTCCATCTTCCAGCCATCTCTCTTCTCTGCTCAAAGTCTGTTGTTACCTCATTGCATTTTCCACTCAATTGAACCATTATTTTCTGAATTTTTTTTACCTGTTTCTGCCTTTCATTTGGTCTTTTGTTGATTACCTTATGTTCCTTCATTCTTTAGACTTTATCTGATTCATTCAAAGAACTTTGCTCCAAGTCTGTTAACATGTTTTCATTCTCAACTCTTTCTCCACATCTTCCACAGTAATAAAATTTTAGCTGGGCACAGAGAAACAAAGAGTAAGACCATATTTTCAAGTCTCCTTGCATTTATGTATAATCATGTGACTGTGTTTTGGCCAATAAAATGTAAATAAAATTATTACTTAGCAGTTTTCTAAACCCTTCTGAAAAAACTGATGTGTTGTTTCACCATCTCTTCCTCCATACTACTGCCTGGAACCATCTTAAACCACACCATCACATACAGCTGAGAAACAGCATGGAAAGAGCTTCAGTCCTGAACGGTGTGAAGTTCTATACTGAGCATGGACCATTCATTTGGGTGAGGGAGACATAAACTTCTCCTTTGTTTTAAGCCATTTCCTCTTGGTCTTTCTGACACGTATAGCTGATGTAATTCTAATGCATAAGTATTTAGGCAAAGTTTCTGAGGCTGGGTTATTGTTTGTGTTTCCTCATTCACTCTCTGTAGTCTGTTTCTACATCCTTTGCCATTTTCCCATAACTTTCCTGTGCTTCTACAGGAGGAGTAGATGATCCTGTCTGATGCATTGACTTTGGACTTTGGCCAGCGGAATGAGAGCACATATGCCACTTTCTGCATCCAAGCAGAAGCTTTAAATGTGGTTGCAACGGGCTCAGCAGGGATTGTATTCCTGGTTCTCTATCATGAGCACAGCACTAGCCACATGGAGACTCCTCCAGCACCTGAGTCTCAGAATGAGAAGATGTATAGAGATAAGCGGGCAAAAATAAGTGTTTGAGGTAAGCCACTGAGATTTTGACTTTTTTTGTTAGCAAAAGCTAATACATAAAATAAAAGCTAATACAAGTTAAATAATTAAAAGAGTCAAACAAAAAACAAAGCTTCAATGGCAACAAAAGCCAAAATTGACAAATTGGATCTAATTAAACCAAAGAGCTTCTGCACAGCAAAAGAAACTACCATCAGAGTGAACAGGCAACCTACAGAATGGGAGATAATTTTTTGCAATCTACTCATCTGACAAAGGGCTAATATCCAGAATCTACAATGAACTCAAACAAATTTACAAGAATAAAATAACCCCATCAAAAAGTGGGCAAAGGATATGAACAGACACTTCTCAAAAGAAGACATTTATGCAGCCAACAGACACATGATCATCACTCATCATCACTGGCCATCAGAGAAATGCAAATCACAACCACAATGAGATACCATCTCACACCAGTTAGAATGGCGATTATTAAGAAGTCAGGAAACAACAGGTGCTGGAGAGGATGTGGAGAAATAGGAACACTTTTACACTGTTGGTGGGACTGTAAACTAGTTCAACCATTGTGGAAGACAGTGTGGCGATTCCTCAAGGATCTAGAACTAGAAATACCATTTGACCCAGCCATCCCATTACTGGGTATATACCCAAAGGATTATAAATCATGCTGCTATAAAGACACATGCACACGTATGTTTACTGCAGCACTATTCACAATAGCAAAGACTTGGAACCAACCCAAATGTCCAACAATGATAGACTGGATTAAGAAAATGTGGCACATATATACCATGGAATACTATGCAGCCATAAAAAATGATGAGTTCATGTCCTTTGTAGGGACATGGATGAAGCTGGAAACCATCATTCTCAGCAAACTATCGCAAGAACAAAAAACCAAACACTGCATGTTCTCACTCATAGGTGGGAAATGAACAATGAGAACACTTGGACACAGGAAGGGGAACATCATACACAGGGGCCTGTCATAGGGGGAGGGGAGAGGGGAGGGAAAGCATTAGGAGATATACCTAATGTAAATGACGAATTAATGGGTGCAGCATGCCAACATGGCACATGTATACATATGTAACAAACCTGCACGTTGTGCACATGTACCCTAGAACTAAAGTATAATAATAAAACAAAACAAAACAAAACAAAACAAAACAAAACAAAAAGCAAAGCTTCATAGACCAGCTTAAATATGGTTGGAAAAATGAGGCATGAATATTTACCTTTGGTAAAGCAGTAACACCATACTGCAGTAATAAAAACTGCACATGGTGTAACATGACCTAGAAAATGAAACTTTTTATAGAAAGACCCAAAATAATCACAAGGTCAAGGAAATGGACTTTACGATTGCTTATGAGCTTAAACACTTCATCCATCCTTAAACTTCACAAGTCAGGCTAATTTTCCTTCCTTGCTTTTATAAAAAACTGGTACAAACCTCTATCATTTTCCTTTGTATGTCAGATGACCATTATTTTTAATAGGTCTGCCTGGTTTAAAACCACATTAGACAAATAGTGACTCCACCCATAAAACAAGGCTGGTATGGAGAGGAGAGGAGATTATGGGTAGCAGATCATTATTAACCTATTGAAACATGCAGTCCATAAATATAAGATAGTACTAACATAGCCTTTCTCTGACTAACATGCAGCGAAAACACACAGGAAAACAGGGATCAAAAAAGTAAATAATGTGTGTGTGTGTGTGTGTGTGTGTGTGTGTGTGTGTGTGTGTGTATTTCCTTGCTGTGTCAGCTAAGAGTCCTAGAAACAATGATACCCGGCAGCAGTGAGCGTATAAAGCTCCTAGGTCTCTGTTTCTGATACCATCCTGAAACAAAAGGAACAAGGGCTCCTTGGAGAAATGGTGGATTCTAGGCTTGGGGTAGGAAATATAGAAGAGAAGCCTACAGTATCCTTTAGTGCCATAAAGTAAAGAAGAACTAAAAAAATTAAAACGTGTGTATACACACACACACACACACACACACATACGGTGATGTGGTGTGTCAAAGGGACACAGCAGCTAAAGCAGGGACAATTCAAGCAATAACATAAAGTAGTATAGAATTATATCCCCAAGTATTAAATAAATGTCCATGAATTCATACTGTTAAAATGATGAAACAAATAAATCAACAGGAGAGAAGGGATCAATCTTTTATTCAGAAAATGCCAAGCAACTTATATAGACACTCCATCTTCAAGGAGGTGGAACATTACTCCCTAATCCCTAAGTGAGAACTGTACTAATGACTTTTTTTCTAAAGGATGTAGTACAGAAAGGGGGAGTAGGGACAGAAACTTTCCATTGGAGAAAATTGTCACACACTACTCTTAGTCACATAATCAATGGCAACATCAACAGTGATTACTTCTGTTGACAGCATGTTTCCCTGATGTAATGTGATGAAAATGTCACGTTACCTATGGTTTTCCTCCCCAAAACATTAGGAACATTTGACAGTCACAGCTGAGGGATAGTCTATGAAGTACCTGGCCATAACCTTCAAAATTATGAAAGGCCATTAAAAACAAGAAAAGCATAAGAAATTGTTACATCCAAGAGGAATTTAAGGAGACATGAGAGCTAATACAATCCTGCATCCTGGATGGAATCTTTACACAGAAAAAAAGGATACTAGGTGAACCCAATGAAATATGAGTAAAATATAGACTTTTAAAATAATGTATCAATATTGATCCATTAATTGTAACAAATGTACCACAGCAATCTAAGATAAATAGGGAAAACTGGGGATGGGCTATATGTGAACTCTCTGTACTATCTTTATGATTTTTCTATAAATATAAAACTCTCCTACAATGAGAAGTTTATTTTAAAAAGTAAATGAAGCTTTTGAATTTATTTTAATGGCAATATAATCTTCATATCTCACATTTTCTTGATTAAAATGGGAATTAAAAAAATCTTTTCAGAATACATTTATTTTATGGCCCATCCTACAGTATCAAAGTTACCAAAGCACTAACTACATTAAACTTAGAATGCAATTTCATAATTCCAAAGGCTTTACCATTTAAAAATATCTAGAGGTAATTTAAAAGTCATTATAAATTATATAGATTAAAAGCTATTTAAAAGGAATTAGATTCTTATTCATATGTTAAGCCTTGTTCTATAAATATATGAAGTCTTCTAGAAAAGCTGGCATTGTCTTTTAAATATGTGAATAAAATGTGGTAAAATTTATACTGTGACTAAACACAGAAGAAAAATCCAAATGTAACATTTGATCAGAATGGTTCTAAATACAGTGATGAATCACTTAATGTTCTGAAAAGTGCAACATTAGGCAATTCAGTTGTTA
Organism: Symphalangus syndactylus; assembly: GCF_028878055.3. NCBI lineage: Eukaryota > Metazoa > Chordata > Mammalia > Primates > Hylobatidae > Symphalangus > Symphalangus syndactylus. The sequence continues at coordinate 150,810,075 of NC_072426.2, read as the reverse complement.
TGTGAACATCAAGACAACAAAAGTGTACTTACACAAATCTAGGTGGTATAGCCTAGTACACACCTAGGCTAAATGATACAGCCTTTTGCTCCTACACTATAAGACTATACAGCATGTTACTCTACTGAATGCTGTAGGCAATTAGAACATAATAGTAAGTATTTGTATCTCTAAACATATCTAAACACAGAAAAGGTACAGTAAGAATGTGGTATAAAAGATTAAAAATGGTACATCTGTAAAGGGCTCTCAGGATGAATGGAGCTTGCAGGACTGGAAATTGACCTGGGTGACTCAGTGAATGAGTACGAGTGAATGTGAAGGCCTAGAATGTTACCATACACCACTGTAGCCTTCAGAAACACTGTGTACTTAGGCTACACTACATTCATGTGATCTAATTTTTCTTTCTTTAATAATAAATTAACTTCAGCTTACTGTAACATTTTTACTTTATAAACTTTATTTTTTAACTTTTTGACTAGTTTCTCTATATCCTTATTCTACAATTTTTTTTTCTATTTTTTTCTTTACTTTTTAAACTTCTTTGTTAAAAACTAAGACACAAATACATATATTGGCCTAGGCCTACAGAGGGTCAGGATCAATATCACCACCTTCCAGCTCCACATCTTATCTCACTGCATGGAGCTGCCATCTGCTATGATAGCAATGCCTTCTTCTGGAATACCTCCTGAGGCACCTGCCTGAGGCTAACAGTATATATATATATATGTACACACTCTTATAATAATAATTAGTATTAATTAGTACTAACTGTTCATTAGTATTGTTATTAATTGTACTAATTAACAGTGTATATATATATGTAGGAATACACTCTAAAATAATGATAAAAGCATAGTATAGTAAATATATGTCAGTAAAACTGATTTATTATCAAATATTATGTGCTGTATGGAATTCTATGTGTTATACTTTCATATGACTGGGAGCACGGTAAGTGTGTTTACACCAATATCACCACAAACACATGAGTAATGCATCGATTATGATGTCATTAGGCAATAGGAAATTTTCAGATCCATTATAATCTGGGGTATGTTATATATGCAGTCCATCATTGACTGAAATGCCATTATGTGGTGCATGAGTGTATATTAGAAAGATTGATGAAAATTATATTTCTAGGTTTTTACCATCTTATATCCAGTTTTGTTTCAGAATTCAATCCAAGTAAAATATAAAATAAGGATTATTAAGTATAAATACAACTTAAATTACAATAATGGATCCACTAACTAAATATATCATAAGGCATTCATGTTAATTCTATCCTCTTTGCTTCCCAAGAAAAGCATCATAGCATGAACTCTCTGAGGAATTAACTTTTCTATAATAGTGTGCATTAAGTGATTCTGTTCATTACGCACACACACACATTCTCTAACATATATTAATTTCATTTACAAATGTTACTATAGAACTTACTTTGCTGGGTGTTTTATTGATTTTCTATTTCCTCTTTGAAGCACCTAGCTTACATTACTTGTTGATGTTTTCATTGATTTTCTATTTCCTTTTAGAAATGAGATGAGAGCTTTTAAAGAGGTCATGCTACTTGGCAAGAATAAGATGTTAAGTTGTGTGACTTTCCTAGGGAATTTCACCACTAAACTTACTGCTTTTCTTTCCATAGAAAGTAGCAATTTATTTTTAACTCCTTATTGTATGCCATTGTACTGTTTATTTTATTATTAAATGTGTTATTATACAAATTAACTTCATAAAAAAATGTGATTCTTGACTGATTTAAATGTATCACCAAGTTAATTCCTATTATAGTGAATTCTCAAAGGTAATAACCTAAATTTTGGAAGGTTATTTCAAGTCTCGTAGGATATACATGATCTTAAAAGTTGTGACAACCTAAACAATATCAGCAGTAATGAACTGCCCAACTTGCACTTCTGAAAGTAAATAATTGCTAAGATAATTGAACTATCATCTTTATCACCCAAAGTGGAAGTAAAAAAACTTTACAACTTACCAGTACATAGATTTCTGTGTTAATGACTACCTATCTGAGTGAGAAGACAAATTGGGATTTTGCCACCTACATTTGAATTCAACCATCTCAATGTCATACAGCACTAGTCAAACATACTGGAAATATCTGATTTTTTGTATGTTTTTCTTTTTGTTTTTTTACACAGTCTCCATCACCCAGGCTGGAGTGCAGTGGCACAATCTCAGCTCACTACAACCTCTGCCTTTTTGGGCTCAAGCTATTCTCCTGTCTCAGCCACCCCAGTAGCTGGGATTACAAGCATGCACCATCATGCCTGGCTAATTTTTGTACCTTCAGTGGAGACGGGGTTTCACCATGTTGGCCAGGCTGGTCTCAAACTTCTGACCTCAGGTGATCCACCCACCTCGGCCTCCCAAAGTGCTGGGATTACAGGTGTGAGTCACTGTGCCTGGCCCTGAGTTTTTAAAAGAAGCTATACAAAAAACATAATAGCCAGTTATTCCACTAGAATTGTCCTGTCCCATTCAGTAGCCGCTAAAATATCACTAGTATCAATTGAGATGTTCTGTAAGTATAAAATACACACTAAATTATCCAAGAAAAGAATTAACATATTGCATTTATAATTTTTCTGTTTATTATATGTTGAAATAATATTTTGGATGCATTGGGTACATGAAATATATATAATTTTTTTTTGAGACGGAGTCTCACTCTGTCACCAGGCTGGAGTGCAGTGGCACGATCTCAGCTCACCTCTGCCTCCCAGGTTCAAGCAATTCTTCTGCCTCAGCCTCTTGAATAGCTTAGACTGCAGGTGCACGCCACCTACACCTGGCCCGAAATATATTGTGCCTGTTTCTTTGTACTCTTTTTAGTGTGATCACTAGAAAATTCAGAAGTACCTAAGTGTTTTACATCAAACATAATGAGTCTCTGGTATTCTATTCCTAAAACAGATCTTTGGAATACAATGTGTCTAGGCTATCTTGTCTTAGATCTCTATAGAAATGGCTTTATCAAATTAAAATTTAGTGCCATGTCCTTTAATTTTATGAGATATGAGAAAATGCTACATTTTAAAATAGACAATTGTAGGCTGTGCTATCAAATATCATTATTAAAAGGTGTTCCCCAGGAACCTGGAGCCTACAGATATTCTGTCCAAAGAAGAAAGAGCTCTTATGAATGAGCCATGTTAACTTATCCAAGAATTAGCCTATCTCAGGAGATCTAACCAGCAATGTTCTTTAATTACTCTTAAAAATTTCCCGGCTGGGTGCGGTGGCTCACACCTGTAATCCCAGCACTTTGGGAGGCCGAGGCGGGCGGATCACGAGGTCAGGAGATTGAGACCATCCTGGCTAACACGATGAAACCCCATCTCTACTAAAAAATAGAAAAAATTAGCCAGGCGTGGTGGCGGGCGCCTGTAGTCCCAGCTACTCAGGAGGCTGAGGCAGGAGAATGGCGTGAACCTGGGAGGCAGAGCTTGTAGTGAGCCAAGATCGCACCACTGCACTCCAGCGTGGGCGACAGAGTGAGACTCCATCCCCCCACCAACCCCCCCCCAAAAAAATATTCCCATGCTTTGTCGCTTCTCTAGCTGCACTTGTCGCTTCTCTAGCTGCATTTGTCATTTCTCTAGCTGCATTTGTCACTTCTTTATGTTCTTAATGTTACACAAAAACACTAAGCCCAAATGTCCTATCAATGACTGAAATCATAAAATTTAAAAATCAAATATAAGAGCATTCACATTTATTAGCAAAAAAAATTATATCTATAGTGTGAGACTTAATGTGGTATATATTGGTAATTCTCAAACACTTACTTGAGAGTCTGGATTCTATCAGAGAAGGGACCATTACTTTAGGAAAGAACTCTGTGTGTATACTTGTCTAGAAAATAAGAGATGAGATGTATATGTCTTAAAGGAATATTCAAGACCAATGATTCAAAATAGAGACCTGTTTTGTAGCTTTTCAGCAGATGATAAAAGCAACAGATAACAACATTCAGGCATTTAAAATGGTACAGAGGAACCAGAGCATAATTTTGAAGAGGCAGCTGTGACCTAGCAGCAGATGGTCAGCCTGCCTGCAGTCAGCTTAGGGATAGAACAGCAGGAACCAAGCTGCAGGAAGCCAGCAGAGGGATGGAACCAGCAGGAGGGTTGTAGGGTTTCCTTTGTTTGTTTGCTTTTGTTCTACAGCAGGAGGGGGGATTTGTTTGTTCCTTCTTTAATTCTGATGGAGGATTTCAAGCCATGTCCAACAAAAATCACTGTGACGGTGGTGGAAAGAGCGTTGCAATAAGAAAACTAAATAAAACATACAGAATCCCTCCAATAAAGGGATGATTGTTTCTCAGTGTTATATACCTGTTACCAGTTATATTTTCTGAAATCTAAATTCCATCTTAAATTTCTTGCCACTAATAGGAAAAGGGGGTTAATATATACTCTGAATCTTGCGTATCAGCATCCACATTTGCTATGGATCTCAAGATTAAGAACCAAAACACACTCAACAGGTCGCATACTTAAACACGATGTGTTCCATAATGTCATTTCTTACCAACAACATATGTTGAGTTTAGCTGTTAAGGAACCAATGCCTCTGCTATAAATCTTGCTGGACTGAGGCTCTGATTTTAAAAGGACTAAAAGTAATGTACGTTTGAAGTCTCGTAACAATGAAGAAAGAGAAATGTGCTCTCATTCCTTCTGATTCTCTCTCAGTTGCAAACCCAATCAAGTTTCTAACATTAATCCAATGCCTTTTGTACTTTGTGTTTGATTAACATGGTATTTTGGGATTTTTTTTTTCTGCAGTGATTTTTATCTTTGTTACAACCATAAGTTCATTCCCCCAAAAAAGGCGCGTGGTGCTGCTATAGTGAAACGGCAAAGGTTCCCATGTCCCCCTCGCAGGGCGTGCGATGGCGGTGTGGCTCGCTTGAGTGCCCGGCTGCTCAAACCTCTACGGGAGCATACAGATGCGCAGGCTGTGGGGCTCCCACCCCACGGCAGTGTCTAGGGGTGAATATTTATAGCTGAAGGCTCAGAGGGCGTGTGTTATAGGGTGCTCTTTTAGTTTGCCGTCTATAGGCAGCTTGTGTTAGTCAACTCAATTAGACCCCTGCCCTATTGTAAGGACAGAGGGCTTTCTGTATCCCTGTTTCTTGCCTTGCTCTATGGGAAGAATCGGATTACACGTGGGCTTGGAGAATGAATGCGAAGTGTTTGGTTTGTTTTGTTTTGTTTTTGAGAGGAGTTTCACTCTTTTTGCCCAGGCTGGAGTGCAATGGTGCAATCTTGGCTCACCACAACCTCCGCCTCCTGGGTTCAAGAGATTCTCCTGCCTTAGCCTCCCGAGTAGCTGTAGCTGGGATTACAGGCAAATGCCACCTGCCTGGCTAATTTTTGTAATTTTGGTAGAGACGGGGTTTCACCATGTTGGCCAGGCTGGTCTCAAACTCCTGACCTCAAGTGATCCGCCCGCCACGGCCTCCCAAAGTGCTGGGATTACAGGCGTGAGCCACCGTGCCCGGCCGAATACAAAGTTTTATCAAGTGGAAGTAGCTCTCTGCAGATGGGGGAGCCAGAAGGGAGATGGTTTTCCCCCGGAGTTGGGCCGCTCCGTGGTCCAGGACTCTCCTCCAACTGCCCTGGCCAAACTCCACCTCGTCTCACGGGTCAATGGCCTCCTGGCCTGTCGGTGCCTGTCGCGTGCTCTTCAGCTGGCGTGCTCTCAACAACCAGCCACTTGTGTCTTCCTCCACAGATGTGTTCCTCACGACCTCCAGCTGCCTATGTGTCTGCCCGCTAGGGTCTCGAGTTTTTGTAGGTGCAGGATGGGGGCGTGGTGGGCCAGGGTGGTCTTGGGAAATGCAACATTTGGGCAGGAAGGCAGGAGTGCCTGTCCTCACCTAGGTCCCTGGGGGTGGAGCTCTAACCAGGGCCCATGCCCTCCTCTACCCAGCACTTCCCTGCTCCCCTTCCATATCAATAGCAGCGTTACAATATGCTTCTCTGCTGGCACTGATCTGGTTCACTGGCCAACCTGCGGGAAACTAAAGTAATTGTGTCCATGGAGATCTTATTGTAAATTGGACAAACAGTGTTTTAGAGTATGATCACGAAGAAAAAAAAAATGTTTACACTTTAGAAAATGGATGTGAAGGTCGGGCGCGGTGGCTCACGCCTGTAATCCCAGCACTTTGGGAGGCCGAGGCGGGCGGATCATGAGGTCAGGAGATCGAGACCATCCTGGCTAACACGGTGAAACCCTGTCTCTACTAAAAATACAAAAAAATTAGCCGGGCGTGGTGGCGGGCGCCTATAGTCCCAGCTACTCGGGAGGCTGAGGCGGGAGAATGTCGTGAACATGGGAGGCGGAGCTTGGAATGAGCTGAGATCGTGCCACTGCACTCCAGCGTGGGCAACAAAGCGAGACTCCATTTCAAAAAAAAAAGAAAAGAAAAGAAAAAAAGAAGAAAAAAGAAAAAAAGAAAATGGATGTGAAAAAGTTAAGAATTATATTTTTGCAAATGATACAGGCTTCCAAGAAGATCAATAACAAGAAAAGAAATAGAAGTTTTTGCCTTTTGGCTGACAGCTGAATATACTGCTTTACTTCATCAAAAAATGTCTTACCTTAATGGAATCCAGCATTCCCTAATGGAAAGAGAAAACTTTTTGCTGTTTGGTCCTCTAACTTTGTATATATTCTTTATTTTGAAAATAATCCTTTAAAATGTTACAAAATGTGAGTTAAGCTCGAAAGATAGAATATCAACTTGAGTAAAGTCAGTAAAATCAGGTCTTTAAATTTTTTGTCCAAATCCTAAATATTCCTGCACCCCAATTATCCTTGAAGAAAATAATAATAATAGTGTGAATAAACCTCCATGCAAATAAATAATAAATAGAGGATTGGTTTGAAGCATACATAACTTCATTTTATGTAAGTACAAAGAAGCCATCTGACGGCTTGAATAAATTGGTCTTAAAACACTGACAATAAAGAAAAAATACAATAGCAGTTTGCTTACTCCAAAACTAGTGCACATTCAAAGGTCTTTAGCACACCAAAGACCTTTGGTTGAATTCTCATGTATTTTTTACATACAAAAAAAGAAAATTCCCTTAGGTTGGTATAAATGATATTTAGCCAATTTGCTTTACAAATGATTCCTTTAAGATCTTTAGAGATCACACAAGTAGAAGAAACTCACTTTTCTATTTCATACACTCAGCAATTCATTTTGATATATACTCACACCTAACCAAAGCAATGAAAATATATATCTGAAACCAGCTGTCAATCACAGCAACTACAAATCTCCAAAAGGTGGCCTGACAGTTTCCTAAATATCAGAAATAATCTTCCATCAAAGTGCCTCAGACTCTACACATATGAAGTGCATTCTAGAGATGTTAAAACCCACTGTGAGGTACAAACACTGAGTTTGTATTCTGGTTGGATCATTCCAGGCTTAAGAAACTGTGCCATATTTTTGAACTGATGTATTTTGACTCAGCCATTACTCTTCTGATACGAGTTAGACTACAGGGAAACCTGGAGATTTCCTGTCAGTCTTGCGGCTGAAGGAATTCTCGTATTTTTTTCTTGCCAGTTCTTTTTTAGAAGCATAGTATATTACCTCATAAAGATATCATAAGAGGAAAATTTACCTTCACACATCTCTCCCATTTTACATATTAGAATGTTGAGGCCAAGAGGGTTAGATTGAGGCCAAGATCCCAAGATCTCATAGTTCATGAAGAAGCCAAGACTTCTTATGCCTAATTCATATGTCCTCTAAACCATAATGCCACCTGAAAGGAGATTCTCCCCTAACCCCAGGAATTAGTTGAATGACCTAGATAAATGAAGATACATAGAAACAGAACATATGCTTTTTGGACCAGGAGATCATGGATGTGGTAATTGAGATTCCATCATTTGCTACTTGAAGATGTGGTCTGTTGCACCACTAAGTCATAGTTGAAACCTACATGGCAAAAGATAGTGAGGTGATGTAATAAGAGGTTATATCGACCAATTCAATATTATACTTGCCTGCATGCTATTCAATTTTCCAGATTGATTAAAAAAACAAATGATAATGAAAACAGATTGGATTGCCTGGTTGTGCTGCCTCCTGGTGGCAACATAAAATACAGATTTGTTAAATTTTGTCACATTGGGAGTGATTGTCAGGTAAATTGGATTTTGGGTTTTTAATTTTGTTTCTTAATTTCATATTATTTTTCACTGACAAATCATAGTTGTATGCATTTATGGAGTACAAAGTGATTTTTTGATCAATGTATACAATGTGGAATGATTGAATCAAACTACTTAACATATTCATCACAAAAAGGAAACTCTAGTACATTGTTAATGGGAATATAAATTAGTGCAGCCATTATGGAAAATGGTACGGAGGTTCCTTGCAAAATAAAAATAGAACTACCATATTATCTGTCAGTTCCATTTCTGGGTATATATCCAAAGCAATTGAAATTAGTACACAGAAGAGACAGTTGCATTCTCATGTTCATTGCGGCTTTATTCACAATAGTCAAGATATGGAATGATCTAAGTGTCCACTGATGGATGAATGGATAAAGATAATATGGTACATATACACAATGGGATACTATTCAGCCTCTAAAAAAGAAATAAATTCTGTCACTTGCAACAACATGGATGAACCCGCAGGACATTACGCTAAGTTGTATTTTGTCTTAAGCTCCATTTGGATTAAAGTTAGTGATCAACTATCTTGTGGAAGTCAATTCATGAAGAAGTACAAAAATAGTGAGTAGTGACTTGCGTACATAATGCTAACAAATATATGCAGCAACTAGAAAGGTCTTCTTATGGAATAAATACCAAAAATAACCAGTCACATTGTGTATTTTCCCTACTTTTCTCAAAAAAAGTTTTCAATGTCAAAGGCAATTAAAATCTAACAGTTATCCTACTTCCTTCAAATCATTATTACAGATGGTGTAGTACAAAATGTTCCAAAATTAGTTTGTGACTAGTCTGGCCAACATGGTGAGACCCCGTCTCTACTAAAAATACAAAAATTAGCTGGACATGGTGGTGTGTGCTTGTAGTCCCAACTACTCGGGAGGCTGAGGCACGAGAATTGCCTGAACTGGGAGGTGGAGACTGCAGTGAGGCGAGATTGGGCCACTGAACTCCAGCATGGGCAACAGGGCAAGACTCTGTCTCGAAAAAAATTAAAATTAAAATTAAAAATAAAATAAAAAGCTCCAAAATTAAAATTGGATTTGGAATCAATGAATTGGGTTCTAGATCTGATTTGTCCATGATCCAAAGTCACTTAACCTCTATGACCTCCGTTTTCTTAACTGCAAAGTAGTGGTGCTACATTATTGGGTTCAAAGACTACTTTTGAGACTACATATAATTGTAACACAATGATGAATACATCTATTTATTTATTTGACAATCATGGGTAGAAAAACCTATCATGTCCTTGGTACTGTCATGGTGGATTAATAAATGAGGATTTTCAAGGGGACTTCTCCCTTGCTGTGAGGAGAGCAAATATCACATTCTGAAATTAAAATGCAGCCTATTTATTGTCTCTCTGGGTTTTGATCTCCAAATCAAATAGCAAAAAGATCCTTGTCCATTAAGAATGAACCATCTACAGTACTTGCTCCTATGGCCCTTATTAATGTATCACTACAGGGGATATATTAAGATCTGAATTATTTTGACATTTACAATAAGGTTTGTGCTTATAAACACAAGATCACACCGTATTAAAACTTATTAGCATATTATAACTGATTAGAGTCTCACAATGTGCAAAGGCAGTCAGTTCTGCAACCCCCTTGGGAAACAAAATCTAAAGGCAGTAACAGAAATAATCTCAAATCACAGAAACACCAGTGAAAGTGTGTCCTTGGTTTTATAGCACTAATTTAGAAGAAAAACATGATAATAAAAAGAAAAATACTCAATTAAAGTCATCTCTTAGACCATTCATCAACACTGAACCACACGGTCAATTTGCCTCATTAGTTCAACAGGATCAAGACCCAGTGACTGAGGTACCCAAACAAAGGAGGCCTCGGAGCCAGGGAAACTTGACAACAGAAATGTGTGTTTCTCCTGTGACAAGAGAGGTGCTAACGGGTCACTTCTTCTTGGGTTAATAAAGATGAATATGTACGTATGTCTGTACATGTACACACACAACAGAGAAATAAATAATTTAGCTCTTTGTTTTAAACCTGTTTAAGAATACAAGCGGACTAGTTTACAGGACTAGTTTACAGTCCGCTTGTATTCTTAAACAGGTTTAAAACAAAGAGCTAAATTATTTATTTCTCTGTTGTGTGTGTACATGTACAGACATACGTACATATTCATCTTTATTAACCCAAGAAGAAGTGACCCGTTAGCACCTCTCTTGTCACAGGAGAAACAAAGGAAGTCAGTGTGGCGATTCCTCAGGGATCTAGAACTAGAAATACCATTTGACCCAGCCATCCCATTACTGGGTATATACCCAAAGGACTATAAATCATGCTGCTATAAAGACACATGCACACGTATGTTTATTGCGGCACTATTCACAATGGCAAAGAGTTGGAACCAACCCAAATGTCCAACAACGATAGACTGGATTAAGAAAATGTGGCACATATACACCATGGAATACTATGCAGCCATAAAAAATGATGAGTTCGTGTCCTTTGTAGGGACATGGATGAAACTGGAAAACATCATTCTCAGTAAACTATCGCAAGGACAAAAAACCAAACACTGCATGTTCTCACTCATAGGTGGGAATTGAACAATGAGAACTCATGGACACAGGAAGGGGAACATCACGCTCCGGGGACTGTTGTGGGGTGGGGGGAGGGGGGAGGGACAGCATTAGGAGATACACCTAATGCTAAATGACGAATTAACGGGTGCAGGAAATCAACATGGCACATGGATACATATGTAACAAACCTGCACATTGTGCACATGTACCCTAAAACCCTAAAGTATAATAAAAAAAAAAAAAAAAAAAAGAATACAAGCGGATACAGGAATATGTGTTAGAAGCAACGGGTCTCTCAATTTCAGTGCTAAACTGTTTAATTAGGCTGTTAGAATTCAATTCATCAAAAATAAATAACTTCACATAATATATTAAAGGTAAAAATCTTTGAATAATAGCTAGAATTTACTAATTGCTATGTACTAAGAACTGTTCAAAGCACTACTATGTTTAAACTCATTTGATTCTCACATCCTTATGAGAAATATGTGATTATGGGCCCCATTTCTCAGGTGAATAAACCAAGGAAAAAAGAAATCTAAGGCCGGGCATGGTGGCTCACACCTGTAATTCCAGCACTTTGGGAGGCCAAGGAGGGCGGATCACCTGAGGTCAGGAGTTCAAGACCAGCCTGGCCAACATGGTGAAACCCCGACTGTACTAAAAATACAAAAATTAGCCAGGCATGGTGGCACATGCTTGTAATACCAGCTACTTGGGAGGCTGAGGCAAGAGAATCACTTGAACCTGGGAGGCGGAGGTTGCAGTGAGCCAAGATCGCGCCATCACACTCCAGCCTGGGTGACAAGAGTGAAACTCCGAATCAAAAAAAAAGCAAAACAAAAATAAGAAATCTCTTAACTTGCCCAAGAATATACAACTAACAGGTGATGAAACTGATGTTCAAAGTCAAAAAAGTCTGACTGCAGAGCAACGAATCCATTCATACCCACCATGGTCTCCTGCCTCTCTGTGCTCTCTCAAAAAGACCACTAAACAATTGAACTCATTGGCTCTTCCCAGAACCTAAATGAAAGGGCCAGATCCAAAGGGAAGCAGGCTGTACAATGAAAAGATGCAGACAAACTTGCTCTTCTAAGATGATGTATTAGTTTGCCAGACTGAAAACACACACACACACACACACACACACACACACACAGACTGAGTGACTTAAACAGCAAATTTATCTTGTCACAATTCTAGAGGATTGAAGTTCAAGATCAAGGTGTCTGCAGGGTTGGTTTCTACGGCCTCCCTCCTTGGCTTGTAAATACGTGTCTTTTCCCTGTATCTTCATGTGGTCCTTTCTCTGTATGTGCCTGTCTTCTAATCTCCTCTTCTTACAAGGACACCAGTCAGTCCCATACTAATGACTTCACTTAACCTTTATTACCTCCTCAAATACCCTATCTCAAAATACAGTCACATTCCGAGATACTGGGGGTTAGGATTTCAACCTCTCAATTTGGGGAGGACACAGTTCAGACCATAACAAACGTTTTGTTAATTTTCTTGGCAATTTATGCAGGTCAATAAACTGAGGAAAAGTGCTGCAGTGGTTGGATTCTTGGAATATACTACAATTAGCACAGAAGAAATAGGTAATTACTGCAATACTTATTAAACATTCACCCTGTGCACAGTTCTGTATGCAATGCTCATGGATGGATTATGAACGTTAGTACATATTAATGTTGCTGCTGTTTGAGACCGTTCAGGTGTGTTGCACTCTGTGAGAAATGTGAAGAAACATAACAGCCCCAACCTCTAGATAATTAAAATCTTGTTGGAAAGAAAAGGGAAAGATACGTGTAACTACACAAAGCAACGCTACAAGAGATACTAATGATGGTTTATAATTACAAATAGGTAAAGGAAAAGAAGACCAAGTCTAAACTCAGAAGAGAATAGAAGAGATCTAAAGCAGATATCACGGACGGGGAAGGATTTGGGAGGGTACTAAACTTGACTTGGGCCTTCAGGTTGGAGACTGAACGGACAAAGAGAAAAGGAGGCATTTCAGGAAGTGAATCCCAAAGGACTGATCAAAGAGTAGTGAAGAGAAAAGTTTTAGTAACATTAAGGATTCCACAGGAAAGTGATAGAAGTTGGGTACAAAGGTAGATTGGAGAGGCTATGTACATTATCTATAGCCAGACAGCCCTGTAAGGTGAGTATTCATACAGTAGTGAAACTATAGATGAGAAAAGTGGGGCCAAAAAGCTGAGCTAGTTATCAACAGGTGCAATGTAATAAGTAGGTAACAAATAGCAGAGCTGAGATTTAGGAGACTTGGGCCTTTGAACGTCAATGAATCTAAAGCAAAATTAGGACAAATACGACTTTGATACAGATTCACGTTTTTTTCCTCCCTAACCCAAAACAAAATTTAATAGAAAAAGATGTCTATTTTTACCCTTTTATTATACAAAGACTCCATTATTAAGTTACTGCTCAAGTGGTATGAAAGGTCTTTAAGAGAAGAGGTACTAAATATTGTTTCCAGACTCAGCCTTAACTGGAATAGGAATGTAGTAGCATTTCTTGGACGTCAAGAGGCCTATATTTGCTTCCCCAAAAAGCCTTTTTCAAATGCTTGTGATTAGGAAACAATACCTTCCACACACCCGCTCTCTCTGTTCAGGTGTCTGCCTCTTTCATTCCTATTTTAAGGCATTAAGTGTGCTTCTCATTGTCAGATGGGACCCAGTTATTTCTTTTATTTATTTATTTTTTTGAGATGGAGTCTTGCTCTGTCGCCCAGCTGGAGTGCCATGGCGCGATCTCAGCTCACTGCAAGCTCTGCCTCCCGGGTTCACGCCATTCTCCTGCCTCAGCCTCCCAAGTAGCTGGGACTACAGGCACCTGCCACCACGCCCGGCTATTTTTTTTGTATTTTTAGTAGAGACGGGGTTTCACCATGTTAGGCAGGACGGTCTCGATTTCCTGACCTCGTGATCCGCCTGCCTCGGCCTCCCAAAGTGCTGGGATTATAGGTGTGAGCCACCACGCCCGGCCATATTTCTTGAGTACTTACGTAATCAATAAATGAACAAAGCAACTATGTAAAATAGTTACTAACGCATTTCAAAATTAGCCACTCTAAATGAACCCAGAAGCCTAAATTACTGACACATTCACCAGCTGGAAAGACTGTGGACTTTGAAGTCACATATAGGAAATTCAACTTCAGTTTTGTTTTTTTTCTTTTCTTTTTTTTTTTTTTTTGAGAAGGACTCCCGCTCTGTCGCCCAGGCTGGAGTGCAGTGGCGCCTCCCGAGTAGCTGGGATTACAGGCACGTGCCACCACGCCCAGCTAAATTTTGTATTTTTAATAGAGATGGGATTTCACCATGTTGGCCAGGATGGTCTCGATCTGCTGACCTCGTGATCCACCCGCCTTGGCCTCTCAAAGTGCTAGGATTACAGGTGTGAGCCACTGTGCCTGCTCTCAACTACAGTTCTTATATGTTTGACCACAGAAAAGTAACTTAACCTTTCTAAGTCACAGTTTTCTAGCCTGAAAATGGGAGTAATAATTAACTCACTGAGTTATCATGAATATCAAATAATACATAAAGCACAGTAATTGATATATAGCAGATGCTTAGGAAATATTAATTCCCTTCCCCTTCTCCATTCTTGTGAGCTCTCTTTGATAGGAAAAAAAGATACAAATAACAGGATACAAATCACAAATATACCAGGCATCTGAAAGAATGAGAATAGAACCTACAAAGATCTCATAAAGGAGGAGGGCAGTGGTGTACTGGCAGCTAGACTGAAAAAAAAAAAAAGAGCCCTCATTTGTACTTGTGATAGTGGAAAACTCAAACTGCGTTTTTCCTCTGTTCTATCCCCACAAGCAACACAGAAGACTTCTGTGACCAAACGTGTGGGGGTTTCTCCCCACACACCAAGCAAGCAATCAGCTCTGCAGCAGACACCAGCTGGGTGCCCTCCAATTCAATTCAATTCAGCCACTATCTGGAGAAAGCCTCAGATCCCACAAGTTGGGGGCTCAGTCGCACAAAACCACCCCCTCCTTCCCACCAGCATACCCCAGCCTCTAGAATTTCTAATGCACTGGCTTCAAATTCGGACTCCCACGGCCCCCTCTTTGGGTTTAATTAATTTTCTAGAGTGGCCCATAGAATTCAAGAAAACATTTATGATGTTTACCAGTTTCTGCCAAAGGATATTTTAAAGGATACACATTAACGCCAGATGAAGAGATACACAAGGCAAGGTCTGGAAGGGTCTCAAGCACAGGAGCTTCTGTCCCTTTGGAGCTGGGGTGCACCACCTCCCAGCACATAGATGAATTCTCGTTCGCCTTCCTCTCAGCTTCCACATATTCAGCTATCCAAAAGTTCTCTTGCACCCTGTCGTCTTGGGCCTTTTATGGAGACTTCACTACATAGACAGAATTGACCACCAGGGAGAAGTATGATTGGACAAAAAGGGTATTCTCTAACACTAATAGGCTGAACAGAAACCCAGCAAGGCTTGTCCAGATTCTTTTTGGTTTCTCTGTGCTGTATTCCTTTTTCCAGGATGAGGGGCAGGACCCCTTCTGAAATGAGGGTCTTATAACCCACAATCAGAATGGTGAAAGAAGATTAGAGTCCTGTCTTGGGCTGCTCACAGGAGGATAGGAGAAGGTCAGAGAGAGAGTTTCTGGTTTTTGAGAACTAAAGAGACACAGCATTTTAAAAACTGTTACAAAGGCTATGGGAGTTATGAGCCAGGAACAACGGATGAAAACCTATATGGGTGTGTGCCCCTGTGTGTATATAGATGACATATTTACAATATGTATACATATTCAGTATTTATGGAATCAATAAATGAACAAAGCAACTATGTTACTAAAGCATTTCAAAATTATACATATACATATTATACATATTTATATAACACTGGCCCAATTTTCCCATAGAACTGATATTTATGGGTTTTTTTCAATAAACATAAAGATTGATCCTCCTGATCTTGAAACTTGAAACTTAACATTTGTCTCCTCTGGGTTCCTTCCTCAGGAAACCAACCCTCAGGCAAGGGACTCACCAGATCCTGACACCTAGACAATGAGAAGCCAGAGGCCCCATCCATCCTGATTGCTTCCTCACCCCTCCCTAATTCCTCTAATTCCTGTTTCCCACATGTAGTTATATTTCCCCCACCCCCGCTATGTCAACACACCAATTTTAGTCAATTTGGAGAGATGGATTTGAGGTTTGGCTCCCATCCCTCTGGTTGACTTCCCCCAAATAAAATGCCTTCTTCCCTGGCAGTTCTGTGCAGTGAGCCACTGAAACTAGACAGAACAGATACACACACACACACACACATACACACACATAGGCACACACACATATATAATACACACATTTAATAGCATATGTATCACATTTTATATATATACACATTTAATAGCATATCTATATCATAGTGTCAGTAATGTTTGCCACTTTCTGTGATGTAGATGCACCCTGTGATGGCTAATTTCAAGCTATATAACTATCTATAAACTATAACATATAAACTATAAACTATAACAATCAGCCATCAAACTTTCTAAATATTTAACAATCTGCTTTCACTTTCACTAGGTGGCTCAACACCAGAGGAAACTTACAACTGTGATTTTCATCACTGGTATTGTGCTTGTTGGTACCTGTTGCCTGTCTTGTCTTCAAAGCATAAGGGTAGGGAATGGTTAGGCTGAAATTCAGAATAAACCAAAGTAAATGTTCACAGAAGAAAATTCCTCAAGGATCTAGAACCAGAAATACCATTTGATCCAGCAATCCCATTACTGGGTATATACCCAAAGGATTATAAATCATTCTACTGTAAAGACATACGCACATGTATGTTTATTGCAGCACTATTCACAATAGCAAAGACATAGAACCAACCCAAATGCTCATCAAAGAAAATGTGGCACATATACACCATGGAATACTATTCAGCCATAAAAAAGCATGAGTTCATGTCCTTTGGAGGGACATGGATGAAGCTGGAAACCATCATTCTCAGCAAACTAGCACAGGAACAGAAAACCAAACACCACATGTTCCCAATCATAAGTGGGAGTTGAACAATGAGAACATGGACTCAGGGAGGGGAACATCACACACTGGGGCCTGTCAGGGGTGGGGGGCTAGGGGAGGAATAGCATTAGGACAAATACCTAATGCATGTGAGGCTTAAAACCTAGATGACAGGTTGAGGGTGCAGCAAACCACTATGGCACATGTATACCTATGTAACAAACCTGCACATTCTGCACAGGTATCCCAGAACTTAAAGAATAATAAACAATGAAAAAAAAAGAGAAAATATTAGTAGCTGAACATATAAAATGCATACAGATAAATGAAGAAATAAGTATAACAAAATGTTTAGTTAATTACAAAGTCCCCAAGTTTTATCTTTAGTACCGCCAATGGTGTTTGGCACACAGTATTACTGTCTCTGTATGCTGATGAAATTATCGATTAAATATTTTCCTTTTATTGCAATTGAACTCAGAGTAAATGCTGTATTGTGCTTTCAGGTAAGTAGAAATTTCTATTTTAACTTCCATAGTAGTAATTTGTGGACACTCAGTATATCAACTCGAAAATTAGGATAATGATACCTCTTTCATAGGGTTGTGTTTAGGCCTGAAAATTTTACATATCTAAAGTGCAGCTAAAATACACCACATTGGCTCTGATTTAAATTGCAACACAAAAAGGAACAAAGAAATATCCTTAACTGGATGTAATGTGTAGATTTCTTTCGCACTGATGATGTGTTTCATAGGGTTTAGGCCGAGAGCCTCCTTGTGATGTTGGATGGTAAAGTAACTCAGTATAGAAATTTGGAAGCCAAATTGCCTGACTTTAAATCTTGATTCTTCCATATACTACCTGTGTATAATCGCCTAGTGACTTATTCTCTAAGTATCTCAGTTTTCTCATCTTTAAAATAACAATCATCAGGGTCTGGAGTGGACCTCCAGCAAACTCCAACAGACCTGCAGCTGAGGGTCCTGACTGTTAGAAGGAAAACTAACGAACAGAAAGGACATCCACACCAAAAACCCATCTGTACGTCACCATCATCAAAGACCAAAGTTAGATAAAACCACAAAGATGGGTAAAAAAACAGAGCAGAAAAACTGGAAACTCTAAAAATCAGAGCACCTCTTCTCCTCCAAAGGAACGCAGCTCCTCACCAGCAATGGAACAAAGCTGGACGGAGAATGACTTTGACAAGTTGAGAGAAGAAGGCTTCAGAAGATCAAACTACTCCGAGCTAAAGGAGGAAGTTCGAACCAATGGCAAAGAAGTTAAAAACCTAGAAAAAAAATTAGACGAATGGCTAACTAGAATAACCAATGCAGAGAAGTTGTTAAAGGACCTGATGGAGCTGAAAACCATGGCACGAGAACTACGTGACAAATGCACAAGCCTCAGTAGCCGACGCGATCAACTGGAAGAAAGGGTTATCAGTGATGGAAGACGAAATAATGAAATGAAGTGAAAAGAGAAGTTTAGAGAAAAAAGAATAAAAAGAAACAAACACAGTCTCTAAGAAATATGGGACTATGTGAAAAGACAAAATCTACGTCTGATTGTTGTACCTCAAAGTGACGGGGAGAATGGAACCAAGTTGGAAAACATTCTGCAGGATATTATCCAGGAGAACTTCCCCAATCTAGCAAGGCAGGCCAACATTCAAATTCAGGAAATACAGAGAACGCCACAAAGATACTTCTCAAGAAGAGCAACTCCAAGACACATAATTGTCAGACTCACCAAAGTTGAAATGAAAAAAATGTTAAGGGCAGCCAGAGAGAAAGGTCGGGTTACCCACAAAGGGAAGCCCATCAGACTAACAGCTGATCTCTCGGCAGAAACTCTACAAGCCAGAAGAGAGTGGGGGCCAATATTCAACATTCTTCAGGAAAAGAATTTTCAACCTAGAATTTCATATCCAGCCAAACTAAGCTTCATAAGTGAAGGAGAAATAAAATCCTTTACAGACAAGCAAATGCTGAGAGATTTTGTCACCACCAGGCCTGCCCTAAAAGAGCTCCTGAAGGAAGCACTAAACATGGAAAGGAAAAACCAGTACCAGCCACTGCAAAAACATGCCAAATTGTAAAGACCATCAAGGCAAGGAAGAAACTGCATCAACTAATGAGCAAAACAACCAGCTGACATCATAATGACAGGATCAAATTCACACAAAACAATATTAACCTTAAATGTAAATGGGCTAAATACCCCAATTAAAAGACACAGACTGGCAAATTGGATAAAGAGTCAAGACCCATCAGTGTGCTCTATTCAGGAAACCCATCTCACATGCAGAGACACACATAGGCTCAAAATAAAGGGATGGAGGAAGATCTACCAAGCAAATGGAAAACAAAAAAAGGCAGGGGTTGCAATCCTAGTCTCTGACAAAACAGATTTTAAACCAACAAAGATCAAAAGAGACAAAGAAGGCCATTACATAATGGTAAAGGGATGAATTCAACAAGAAGAGCTAACCATCCTAAATATATATGCACCCAATACAGGAGCACCCAGATTCATAAAGCAAGTCCTGAGTGACCTACAAAGAGACTTAAACTCCCACACAATAATAATGGGAGACTTTAACACCCCACTGTCAACATTAGACAGATCAACGAGACAGAAAGTTAACAAGGATATCCAGGAATTGAACTCAGCTCTGCACCAAGCAGACCTAATAGACATCTACAGAACTCTCCACCCCAAATCAACAGAATATACATTCTTTTCAGCACCACACCAAAATTGACCACATAGTTGGAAGTAAAGCACTCCACATAGTTGGAAGTAAAGCACTATTCCAAAATTGACCACATAGTTGGAAGTAAAGCACTCCTCAGCAAATGTAAAAGAACAGAAATTATAACTGTCTCTCAGACCACAGTGCAATCAAACTAGAACTCAGGATTAAGAAACTCACTCAAAACCGCTCAACTACATGGAAATTGAACAACCTGCTGAATGACTACTGGGTACATAACGAAATGAAGGCAGAAATAAAGATGTTCTTTGAAACCAATGAGAACAAAGACATAACATACCAGAATCTCTGGGACACATTCAAAGCAGTGTGTAGAGGGAAATTTATAGCACTAAATGCCCACAAGAGAAAGCAGGAAAGATCTAAAATTGACACTCTAACATCACAATTAAAAGAACTAGAGAAGCAAGAGCAACTACATTCAAAAGCTAGCAGAAGGCAAGAAATAACTAAGATCAGAGCAGAACTGAAGGAAATAGAGACACAAAAAAACCCTTCAAAAAAATCAATGAATCCAGGAGCTGGTTTTTTGAAAAGATCAACAAAATTGATAGACAGCTAGCAAGACTAATAAAGAGGAAAGCAGAGAAGAATCAAATAGACCCAATAAAAAATGACAAACGGGATATCACCACTGATCCCACAGAAATACAAACTACCGTCAGAAAATACTATAAACACCTCTACACAAATAAACTAGAAAATCTAGAAGAAATGGATAAATTCCTCAACACATACACCCTCCAAAGACTAAACCAGGAAGAAGTTGAATCTCTGAATAGACCAATAACAGGCTCCAAAATCTAGGCAATAATTAATAGCTTACCAACCAAAAAAAGTCCAGGACCAGATGGATTCACAGCCAAATTCTACCAGAGGTACAAGGAGGAGCTGGTACCATTCCTTCTGAAACTATTCCAATCAATAGAAAAAGAGGGAATCCTCCCTAACTCATTTTATGAGGGCAGCATCATCCTGATACCAAAGCCTGGCAGAGACACAACAAAAAAAGTGAATTTTAGACCAGTATCCTTGATGAACATTGATGCAAAAATCCTCAATAAAATACTGGCAAACCGAATCCAGCAACACATCAAAAAGCTTATCCACCATGATCAAGTGGGCTTCATCCCTGGGAGGCAAGGCTGGTTCAACATAGGAAAATCAATAAGCTAATAATGAATGTTACCGATTATAATTTGTACAATACAACCAAGAAATGTTTTGTTTCCCTGCCCATCTCTACTTGTTCTTACTTCTGTTTGTTTCCTTTATTTTGAGACGGAGTCTCGCTCTGTCACCCAGGCTAGAGTGCAATGGCATGATCTCAGCTCACTGCAACCTCCGCCTCCCAGGTTCAATTGTTTCTCCTGCCTCAGCCTCCTGAGTAGCTGGGATTACAGATGCCCACCACCACGCCCAGCTAATTTTTGTATTTTTAGTAGAGATGGGGTTTCACCATGTTGGTCAGGCAGGTCTTGAACTCCTGACCTCAGGTGATCTGCCTGCCTTGGCCTCCCAAAGTGCTGGGATTACAGGCGTGAGCCACCACGCCCAGCCTACTTCTGTGTGTTTTCATGACCTTCAGGTCTCTTTATAATTTAGCCCTATTCTCCATGCTAGCCCCTATCCTGCTTCACTTCAACATACACTGACAGCTGTGCTCAGAGAGTGGCCTCCCCTCAGAGTCTCACACATTCAATCCCAGCTTTTTGGTTTGCCAAAAATATCTTTCTTACTTTCTTCCAGTCATCTAATTCTGATCTAACCTTGCTGGTTCAAATTTTCACTCCAGCCTTCATAGCTCTCTTCTTAACTTCTATAGCAAATACACTTATGCCACATAATCAATCATTTAATTAGAAATTCCCTTGTATTTTTCTTTCTGCTTTAGATTGGGAATTATGTTATCTTCCGCAACTCTGGAATTGTGCAGAAAACACAGAATTACCCCCAATAAATGTGCATTGATTGATTTACTATTTAGAATTAACTGACTTTAGTTATTATATCAACAGAGCTTTTATCAAAAGAACTTTTCTCTTTAACTGACACTATTTGCATTAAGATGTCGATCATGTAGGAGAATATGGTTAAGTGATAGTGTTTAATTGCTTTAAATTATTACATCATTTAGTGTCATACTATGCCATTTGAACTAGATGTTTTTAAGGTTTTATTTCTTAAGTCTATATCATGGTATCAAATTTATTATATTATAATGAAAAAAGTTTATTTTAGTATTTGGTTGGTGCAAAAGTAATTATGCTGTTTGCCATTGCTTTTAATTTGCACCAACCATAGTACTGAAAATTTTACATATCTAAAATGCAGCTAAAATACACCACATTGGCTCTGATTTAAACTGCAACACAAAAAGGAACAAAGAAATATCCTTAACTGGATGTAATGTGTAGATTTCTTTCACACTGATGATGAATGGAGCATAGTTGCCCAGGCCTCTAAAGTAGTCAGAATATCACACAGGATATCCTGAGATAGCAGAAAAAACACTGAAGAAGTAATGTGCTCCCAAAGAGCTCAGCCCTGCTCTTAAAAGTAAACTAGTGCTGATGCCGGGGTACCAGGGGAAATCTACTACTGCACTGTGGGCGCGTGTGCCACTGCTGTGTGAGACACATAGTAATGTCTGTGCATTTATTCACACTCTAAAAGTTATTTGTAAATAGTTTTTAACTCTACTTAATCCCACGAGATTAGTCTTCTGTCTGCATTTGCCATACCAAAGAAATTTTGCAGCTGTAAAATTAAGGCTATCTAGACCAGCAAATGTCACATGTGAGAAAAGCTGAACATTTTAACATTTAAAAGGCTAGACTAAGATCCATCAGGTCTCCTCAACCAATGATTCCTGAATTCGTTATCTGGGATACAGGGTTTTGGTTGTTTTTTTTTTTTTTTAATTTATTTCTGAAATATAAATACTGTATGTCTTATTTATCCAATCTTACTTTTCCAGGAAAGCCACTGACATGAAGTAGGCACTTAAGAAACATTTGTTTCTCTATGACCTGGACCTTTTTTTTTTTTTTTTTTTTTTGACAGAGTCTCACTCCGTTGCCCAGGCTGGAGTGCAGTGGTGCGATCTCGGCTCACTGCAAACTTCACCTCCTGCTTCAAGTGATTCTCCTGCCTCAGCCTCCCGAGTAGCTGGGATTACAGGCATGTGCCACCACACTAGCTAATTTTTGTATTTTTAGTAGAGACGGGGCTTCACCATGTTGGCCAGGCCGGCCTCGAACTCCTGACCTCAGGTGAGCCACTCTCCTCAGCCTCCCAAAGTGCTGGGATTACAGGCATGAGCCACCACGCCTGGCCTGGCCTTTATAACATAGAACAAGAGACTGAAAACAATCACAAGCCCTGAACCAAATATAATAATATAATAATATAAAATAGTATAACTGCAAACTAAAGCCAAACTAGATCTGTATCTATCTAGCTATGTATGTTTAGATACATGCAGAATTAAACATTCAAACACATGCAGAATTGTAAAATATGGGGTTTAACTGTAGAACCTTATAATTTGAGTAAGTAATACTGCCTGATACAGTTGAATCATCCTGAGAGGAATCCATCAAGGAATAGGATCCCAATCACAGCATCTCAGTAAGGGTGACTGTAGCCACAGAAAGACATAGCACAAGAGAATGCATCCAACGGACAGGACCTTGTGCTATATTTCTCCGCTATCCTTGGAGCCAACCAGAGTATGTGGCCCTCAACAAATGTTCATTTCAAGAATTACAGTAATAAGGAAAAAAGAAAAGAAGGATTTCCTGAGTGAGGGAAGGTGGGGAAGTTGTCTATAGGACCAGGCCAACAAGTTTCAGACGAAGTGAGTAGGAAAGAGAGGATATGGCAGAATTAGGATGGAGTGGGGAGGGGAAGGATGAGGAACAGTGATCACTTTTTAACTTTTTGTCTCTTTTTTTTTTTTTTTTTTTTGAGACGGAGTCTAACTCTATTGCCCAGGCTGGAGTGCAGTGGTGCAATCTCGGCTCACTGCATCCACCTCCTGGGTTCCAGTGATTCTCCTGACTCAGGTTCCCGAGTAGCTGGGATTACAGACACGCACTGCCATGCCCAGCTAATGTGTGTGTGTGTGTGTGTGCGTGTGTGTGTGTATTTTTTTTTAGTAGTGACGGGGTTTCACCATGTTGGCCAGGCTGGTCTCGAACTCTTGACTTCGTGATCCACCCACCTCAGCCTCCCAAAGTGCTGGGATTACAGGCTTGAGCCACTGCGCCTGGCCCATTTTGTCTCTCTTGTTATCTTTCTGTCCCTTTGTTTCTCATTTCTCAGTTCTTTTTCTTCTCTACTTTTTTTCTATTTCAATGGCCCTTGTCTGCTTCTTCTATTGTATCTCATTCCTTCTCTTTATTGATCTTTCACGTCTAGTCACCAGTACCTATTAACTCCATTCTCTCTAACTCACTATTAATTATAGTTTGGTCCAGTGTCTTGAAGCAAAGTGGCAATAAATTGTTTTTAATGGGAACATTCTGTCACTTTCAGAAGATTTCAATAGAGATACATGAAAGCATCAGGCAAGGTCTACCATCAATAAAACAAATAAATATAAGAGTCTTTAGTCAGATAGAAAAATAAGTATTTACTACTCTTCCTAAGATGAAGAAGTAGTGAGAGGGAGAGTGAAGAGATCTCACCACTCAATCATAACCAACTTCCAAAAGCCTCGGCTTCCACATGGCATCATCACATTCGAAGAGCCCTGTGGAAGGGACAAAGCTTCCCTTTTTACAGGTGCAATACATTAGTTATTGCAAAATTGTAGTAATTCCATTGTGCTTCTCTGAAACATAACCACAGTAAGGACAGCATTGTGAATGAAGTAACACTTCTCCCAGGTGGAAGTCTGAACATAGGCTTTGCCTTTATAACAGCTTACTGAATTGATTCAACAGTTTAGAGAATGTGATTATAGTTCCCATTATGGAAACATCTTTGAAAACTTCCTATTGAAATGTAAGATACATAGAGAAACATGTGCCCATTATAAGTACACAGACAGATGGAGAGGTGACGCCAGCTGGACTTCCTGGGTCGAGTGGGGACTTGGAGAACTTTTCTGTCTAGATAGAGAATTGTAAATGCACCAATCAGCACTCTGTAAAAACACACCAATCAGTGCTCTGTGTCTAGCTAAAGAATTGTAAATGCACCAATCAGCACTCTGTAAAAACACACCAATCAGTGCTCTGTGTCTAGCTAAAGGATTGTAAATGCACAATCAGCACTCTGTAAAAACACACCAATCAGCGCTCTGCGTCTAGCTAAAGGTTTGTAAACGCACCAATTAGCACTCCATAAAAACGCACCAATCAGTGCTCTTTGTCTAGCTAAAGGTTTGTAAACGCACCAATCAGCACTCCATAAAAAAGCACCAATCAGCACTCTGTATCTAGCTAAAGGTTTGTAAACACACCAATCAGCACTTTGTAAAAAGACACCCATTAGCACTCTGTGTCTAGCTAAAGGTTTGTAAATGCACCAATCAGTGCTCTGTAAAATGGACCAATCAACAGGATGTGGGCAGGGCCAAATAAGAGAATAAAAGCTGGCCACTGGAGCCAGCAGTGGCAACCCGCTCAGGTACCCTTCTACACTGTGGAAGATTTGTTCTTTCACTCTTCACAATAAATCTTGCTGCTGCTCATTCTTTGGGTCTGCACTACCTTTATGAGCTGTAACACTCATCATGAGGGTGTGCGGCTTCATTCCTGAAGTCAGCAAGACCACAAACCCACGGGGAGGAACAAACAACTCCAGACATGCCACCTTTAAGAGCTGTAACACTCACTGGGAAGGTCTGCAGCTTCACTCCTGCAGTCAGCGAGACCATGAACTCACCAGAAGGAAGAAATTCCAGACACATCTGAACATCTGAAGGAACAAACTCTGGACACACCATCTTTAAGAGCTGTAACACTCACCATGAAGGTCTGCGGCTTCGTTCTTGAAGTCAGCGAGACCAATAACCCACCAGAAGGAATAAATTCTGGACACAAGATGACTTTTCATCAATAATATATGTAATTTCCAGACCAAGAAACAAATCATTATCAGCATCCTATAAGCAGTCCCAGCATCCTATAAGCAGTCCCCATCCCCACTTCTATTACAATCCACTCAAGCCCAAGGATAACCACTATCCTAACGTCAAACATCATGGCTTATTTTTGCCTAGTTTTGTACTTCATACAGTCTTTAGTATAATTTTTATTTATTATTCATTTTACTATTGATGTTCAATCTTTTTAAATAGTTTTTATGTGAGCAGATTATTTATCTTAGAAGTAACATGAATGGAATGGAAAAAGTCTATAAATTAATAATTCACATAAAAATTTACCAATGATGTATTTAACTTTTTTTTTTTTGAGACAGGGTTTCACTCTGTCACCAAGGCTGGAGTGCAGTGGCACGATCACAGGCTCACTGCAGCCTCGACCTCCCAGGCTCAAGTGATCTTCCCACCTCAGCCTCCCATATAGCTGGGACTACAGGCACACACCACCACACCTGGCTAATTTTTCTATTTTTTGTAGAGACAAGGTCTCACCATGTTGCCCAGGCTTGTCTTGCTCAAACTCTTGGGCTCAAACAATCTGTCCGTATCTGTCTCCCAAAGTGCTGGGATTAAAGGCATGAGCCACCCGTGCCCAGCCAATATATTTAACTTTGACATATTTGAAACAAGTGTATCAGAGATTATACTGCACAGTTAGAAAATTATAGCAATAGGTAATCCCAAATAATCTAATAAACTAAGGGTAAAATATTTCAATTATCAATGATGTTAGTTTATAAACACACAAAAACTTAAATGTTTAAGTTGTAATTCTATGGAATTTAAATTAAGTAATATTTACTTTAACAATTTATAAGGTATTACAAATAAAGCTCTTCTGTTGTTTCCCAGAAACCTATCACAAAAGAGAAGGACAGAGGAAGGAGAAAAACATCCTAGGGAATTTAGAGGATCCAGTTGCTTGATTCAATCTCTAAAAAAACTAATGCAGTCCCAGGCTGTGGTAACAGAAGTATAATACCCAGGAAGAATAATCCTCATATACTCAGAAACTGTTGTACCCCATCTGGCATGTCAAACGTCCTTCTTGTTGTACCTTTAAAAAGGCATTTATACATCAAGGTATCTAGAGGAAAGCAATCAATTTCTTCAAATGGTGTCATAAAGGTTTCCTATAATAAATGGTTAAGAAACCATATTTTGGGCTAGACAGTAGACTCAGGGAACATGACAGCTATCTTCAAATATTTCAAGAATTGTCATGTGAACAGTGGAATACATTTAATCTAAACTTTTCTTGAGTGTAGGCCTTGCAAAAATTAAATAATAAAAAAGACTGATATATATGTTTATCTATATATATAAATATATATATATATATATATATATATATATATATATATATATATCCTACCTAATTATTATAGCTGTCCAGCAGTAGAACTGGCTGACCCAGAAAACAATTTCCTATTAGGACAGAACTTAACCCTCAAAAAAATAATTTCCTCTAAATTTAAGAAAGTTCTACCTAACAATTATAATTTTCAACAATAGAATTTGCTGACTCAAAAAGACCATGAGTTATATAGTTACCAAATATCCACAGAGAAGAAAGACTTACAGATGTTTCTATGTACATGGGACAGTAAAATAGATTACAGAACTCTAAGTTCTCTTTATTTTTTTAAATAATTTATTAATTTTTTAATTTTTTATTCTACTTTAATAAAATATCCTGGGACACATGTTCAGAATGTGCAGGTTTGTTACATATGTATACATGTGCCATAGTGGTTTGCTGCACCCATCAACCTGTCATCTACATTAGATATTTCTCCTAATGCTATCCCTCCCCTAACACCCCACTCCCTGACAGGCCCTGGTGTGTGATGTTCCCCTCCCTGTGTCCATGTGTTCTCATTTTTCAACTCCCACTTATGAGTGAGAACATGCGGTGTTTGGTTTTCTGTTCCTGTGTTAGTTTGCTGAGAATGATGGTCTCCAGCTTCATTCATGTCCCTGCAAAGGGCATGAACTCATAGGTTTTTATGGCTGCACACTATTCCATGGTATAGATGTGCCACATTTTCTTTATCCAGCCTATCATTGATGAGTATTTGGGTTGGTTCCAAGTCTTTGCTATTGTGAATAGTGCTGCAATAAACATACATGTGCATGTGTCTTTACAGTAGAATGATTTTTAACCCTTTGGGTATATACCCAGTAATGGGATGTTTAGGTCAAACGGTATTTCTGGTTCTAGATTCCTGAGGAATCGCCACACTGTCTTCCGCAATAGTTGAACTAATTTCCACTCTCACCAACAGTGTAAAAGCATTTCTATTTCTCCACATCCTCTCTAGCATCTGTTGTTTCCTGACTTTTTAATGATCTCCATTTTTTTTTTTTTTTTTTTTTTTTGAGACAGAGTCTCCCTCTGTCGCCCAGGCTGGAGTGCAGTGGTGTGATCTTGGCTCACTGCAAGCTCCGCCTCCCAGGTTCACGCCATTCTCCTGCCTCAGCCTCGTGAGTAGCTGGGACTACAGGTGCCCACCACCATGCCCAGCTAATTTTCTGTATTTTTATAGAGACGGAGTTTCACTGTGTTAGCCAGGATGGTCTCAATCTCCTGACCTCATGATCCTCCTGCCTCAGCCTCCCAAAGTGCTGAGATTACAAGCGTGAGCCACCGCGCCCAGCCTAATGATCGCCATTCTAACTGGCGAGAGATGGTATCTCATTGTGGTTTTGATTTGCCAAATAGGAATAGCTCCGGTCTGCAGCTCCCAGTGAGATCAACACAGAAGGTGGGTGATTTCTGCATTTCCAACTGAGGTACCTGGCTCATCTCATTGGGACTGGTTAGACAGTGGGTGCAGCCCACAGAGGGCACGCCAAAGCAGAGTGGTGCACTGCCTCACCCGGGAAGCGCAAGGGGTCGGTGAATTCCCTCCCCTAGCCAAGGGAAGTCATGAGGGACTGTGCCATGAGGAACGGTGCATTCCAGCCCAGATACTACACTTTTCTCACAGTCTTCACAACCCACAGACCAGGAGATTTCCTCGGGTGCCTACACCAACACAGCCCTGGGTTTCAAGCACAAAACTGGGCAGCCATTTGGGCAGACACCAAGCTAGCTGCATGAGAGTTTTTTTTTTTTGTACCCCAGTGGCACCTGGAATGCCAGCGAGATGGAACCGTTCACTCCCCTGAAAAGGGGGCTGAAGCCAGGGAGCCAAGTGGTCCAGCTTGGTGGATCCCACCCCCATGGAGCCCAGCAAGCTAAGATCCACTGGCTTGAAATTCTCGCTGGCAGCACAGCAGCCTGAAGTTGACCTGGGACACTCCATCTTGGTGAGGGGAGAGGCGTCCACAATTACTGAGGCTTGAGTAGGCGGTTTTTCCCCTCACAGTGTAAACAAAGCCTCTGGGAAGTTTGGACTGGGCAGAGCCCACCACAGCTTGGCAAAGCCACTGTGGCCAAACTGCCTCCATAGATTCCTCCTCTCTGGGCAGGGCATGTCTGAAAGAAAGGCAGCAGCCCCAGTCAGGGACTTATAGATAAAACTCCCATCTCCCTGGGACAGAGTACCCGGGGGAAGGGGCAGCTATGGTCGCAGATTCAGCAGACTTAAATGTTCCTGCCTGCTGGCTCTGAAGAGAGCAGCAGATCTCCCAGCACAGCGCTCGAGCTCTGCTAAGGAACAGACTGCCTCCTCAAGTGGGTGTCTGACCCCCGTGCCTCCTGACTGGGGAGACACCTTCCAGAAGGGGTCGACAGACACATCATACAGGACAGCTCTGGCTGGCATCTGGCAGGTGCCCCTCTGGGACGAAGCTTCCAGAGGAAGCAACAGGCAGCAATCTTTGCTGTTCTGCAGCCTATGCTGGTAATACCCAGGAAAACAGGGTCTGGAGTGGACCTCCAGCAAAATCCAGCAGACCTGTGGCAGAGGGGCTTGAGTGTTAGAAGGAAAACTAACAAACAGAAAGGAATAGCATCATCAACAAAAAGGACGTCCACACGAAAACCCCATCCGAAGGTCACCAACATCAAAGACCAAAGGTAAATAAATCCATGAAGATGAGGAAAAACCAGTGCAAAAAAGCTGAAAATTCCAAAAAGCAGAACACCTCTTCTTCTTCAAAGGATCACAACTCCTCACCAGCAAGGGAACAAAACTGGATGGAGAATGAGTCTGACCAATTGACAGAAGTAGGCTTTTTTTTAATTTTAAGAGATATTATTTTTAATTGACATATAATTGTGTACATTTATGGTTCCTTGAATTTAATTTTCAATAATTCTATATTTCGTAGTTATTAAATGTTTTAATATTACCTTTTTTAAACGTTGATATTATGTAGTTAAATTTTTCAATAAATATTAAACCTTGGGTAAAATCTGTATCCATGAATAACTATAAACCTATTGAAACATTCTGCATGATCAACTAGTGAATTGCCCAACTATTATATACCCCTTGTATTCATCAGAATGATCTAAGAAGTGAGGCAGCAAGCAGCAGGCCCCAAGTCTCAGCAGGTTTAAAGAATTATTACTTTCTCATACTTCACATTTATTGCAGGTTGGCTGGATGAAAATTCCACATCTTCCTCATTCCTCGATCCCAGTTGGCAGAGTAGCCACTCTCTACAACATTGCTGATCATTCCAGCAGAGGGAGAAACAGCAGCAAACCACACACATTTTTTTTTTTTTTTTTTTTTTTTTTGAGACAGAGTCTTACAATGTCACCCAGGCTGGAGTGCAATGGCACGATCTCGGCTCACTGCAACCTCTGTCTCCCAGGTTCAAGCGATTCTCCTGCCTCAGCCTCCCAAGTAGCTGGGATTACAGACACACACCACCACACCCAGCTAATTTTTTTGTATTTTTAGTAGAGATGGGGTTTCACTGTCGGCCAGACTGGTCTCCAACTCCTGACCTCGTGATCTGCCCGCCTCGGCCTCCCAAAGTGCTGGGATTGTCATGCCTGGCCACAAGCCACACACATTCTTAAAGCTCCTACCAGTAGCATATATATCACATCTGCTCACATTTCACTGGTTACAAGTTTAATAATAAGGAAGTTTAACAATGGGTGGGAGGACCTCTTGATTACACCTCCCCTGTGATATAGTTTGGCTGTGTCCCCACCCAAATCTCATATTGAATTATAGCGCCCATAATCTTCACGTGTTGTGGGTGGGACCCAGTGAGAGGTAACTGAATCACTGGGGCAGGTTTTTCCCATGTTGTTCTCGTGATAGTGAATAAGTCTCATGAGACCTGATGGTTTTATAAATGGCAGTTCCCCTGCACACGCTTTCTTGCCTGCCATCATGTAGGACGTGCCTTTGCTCCTCCTTCGCCTTCTGCCATGACTGTGAGGCCTGCCCAGGCATGTGGACTGTGAGTCTGTTAAACCTCTTTTTCTTGATAAATTACCCAATCTCGGGTATTTCTTCATAGCAGTATGAAAATGGACTAATACACCCTGTTTAGCCATTTTACTATCTGGCCCACTTCTGGGTAAGATAATAACTGTTTATAAAGACACGGCTAGGAAGCACAGCTTTCTTGCAGTGATTTCTCTGCAGCCTTAAGAAACCCTGTGCAGCACACATATGACACCAGAGTGCAAACTATAGCTGAGGTTGGAATGAAAGATACTAAAACTCTGAAATTTGGATAGATTAACTCATTTTCAGTCAGTGTTCTAATGAGAGTTCTTAGTTATTCATTTGTTGTTATTCAGTGATTAGAAATAAATGTTTCCTGATAAATCATATTCTATGCACTAATTTCATGCTAAAATACACAAATCTTGAAAAGATTGCCTTTGATCTGCCTAGCAAGAGGATGAAGTTGAAGAAATAAACACACACACACACATACAAATCTTCATTTATTGCTGTAGAAACTAGGAAAATAAATTTTCTTATGTTACAATGTGTTTTTTTTTTTTTTTTGCAATGTACCTATTACTTTGTTTATCTCTCAGGAAATAGAAAATAAAATTAAAAGTTCTTCTGAAAGATATCTGTTTTTATTTCAAAATTCCATTTTTGTGGGCAACAGACTAAACGATATGACCAGGAGCAGCACTATCCTGTTGTAACAGTGAAATATTCAATACACTGAGAGATTTTCTATAAATGACCTTAAAAGAAAGGTGGCTATTATACATCAACTTTTGATGCTTTCAAAATCATTTTCTGCATGCTTCCAACATTTGCCTGTTTCTCTACCCATTTCCTCACTTATGTTTTCTTCCTACTCCCTCCTGCTTCTCCAGAGAGGTGTCTCTTTCTTTTAATGATATATTATTTTACAAAGAACTGTCTTCAAACATGTCCTGATAGACACTCATGAAGCCATGCCCATTGAGAATGGGTCAGTCTCTATATGTAACAAACATGGACAGTGCACTCCCATGTGTCAAGAAGGGGTCTAGGCCTAGGGAATTAGTGGGTGAACAAGCTGAAGTTCCAGCCCTCAAAGAAGTCCTAGAGGCCAGATTGAAAACCAAATAGATGATCAAAATAGAGCTCCTCATAAATATATGTAGCTTTGTCATCTGTATTATTTCATTTACCCCAAGTATTTAAACACAATTAGTCCCAAATGTGTTAAGGAAACACCAGGGGTTCGGTCTGAGTCCTGCTGCTCGCCACACAGAAAGCCAATTACTGAGACAGCAGTTACTGCCAAGGAAGAAGGCTTCCATCTGGTGCCACAGCCAAGGAGATGGGAGGTCAGTCTCAAATCCATCTCTGTGATTAAAATTAGGGGTTTTATAGCAGGGAAGAAATGTAACTATGTGTGGGAAAACAGGAACAAGGGAGGAGTAAGGAGGCAATCATGATGAATGAGGGGCCTGATGTCTCATTGTCTGGATGTGATAATCTGGTGAGTTTCAGTTCTTCAATACCTTTTGAGGGGCCTGGTATCTCATTGTCTGGACCTGGTGAGTTTCAAGCTTTAAGATCAGAAGGGTCAATTTCTATGTTTATTAAAACAAAAAGAAAAACTCACAACCTGTCTGTGGGACTTGGGTCAATTTCAAATGGAGAAATATTTAGTATTGGTTTCCAAATGCCTATCAGAAGACTGACTTGCCAAAGATTCGCAGTGGAGGCTTATTCAAACATAGGTTCTTGGGACCTTTATCAGGAAATTCAAGTCTGCAAGTTTGAAGTAAATCCTAGGGAATCTGTATTTTTCAAAGCTCCCCATGTGATTCTGATATATAACCAAGTTTTGGAACTCCTGTGTTAGAACAAATACTGAGATAGCCTTTCCTTATATACAAACAAATATAAACACACACAAAGAAAAACATAGACAATGAGAAACATTTTAATGAAGCGAGTAAATGTATCAGTGTATTCCTATGAACCAAAATATCTGAGATAACATAGTGGTAAAAATAAAAATTAGCGAATAATTGGTGAGTGTGGGGAAAATATGTTTCTTAACATGAAATGGTAAAAATGGAAGAGCACTAACTTTTTCAGTAGTAACGTAAAAATGACAGATTAGAAATATACAGCGGACCAGCTGAGATACTGACTACAGTCAATTATCACTAAGGTAACATTTAATGGGTAAACAGTTTACAGAAAACAAATGTTGGAAGCTGACTCAAAGTATATGAAATTAAATATATGTAATCAATAACTATACAAAATCCCAAAAATGGCAATTATTAAAGGGCAACGAATCTTGCCCAAGAATCAGAAGGCTCATCTAGTAAGGAAAATACCCTGAATAAAATGGACCAAAATAGATAAAATAAGAAAAACAAGAAGTAATCAAATTTGAGAAAGAGGCATTTGGGAGAGCTAAAAAGATTATAAAATGAAATTAAGGAAGTGATAAATCAATATACATCAGCTCAGGCAAGGAAAGGGAGATTGTGCAAGAGTTTAAAGTACATGCTAAGACAATTTTCAGGTACCAGAGCAACTGATGTGAAAATTTATTGAGCAAAAAGACAGAATGTATATCTCATACATAACCACATAGCTAAATGCCCTGGCTTATTCCCAGAGCTGAATATGGGAATTCAACTACCAAAGTGGGGTTTGGAAGAGGATCATTTAAATTCTATTGTATGTCCAGATCCCAAGCCCTGGGAATAGAGCATCCAGCCACAAAGAAAGGAATTGCAAATACTATATACAAACCAGCTGATGGTGCAGAACTAGACTGTATCAGACAAAGAAGGGACACAATAAAATCCAGCAACACATAAATAAACTACTACGCTAGAAGAGTCCATACAGTTATAATAAATCTGTAAAAACAGGCAGTTAGTACTTAGGTTGACTCAGTAGAGGTATTTGATATCACATAAGGCTATTATATTTAAAAATGTGAATAATGGGAGTGGGGGCAAAAATGTGAATATTAATTCATCAGCAATTAGAAACACAGAGTAAAAAAAATACAATGCACAATTTAGCAAATTCAAAGTAGACAAGTAATTTAGTGTTTAGTGAAAAATCCAGTTGGAATTTTTGGCATAGTTCTTGAAGTAGAACGTAATATTCCAGAACGTATTAAATGTTCTTTAAGAACACAGATGAACATTGCAAGCAAGTGTGAGAATTAAGTCTATCTCTGGAAAATTATGGACAGTTTGGGTCATCTCATTAGGGGACTGGTCACATTTCATTGCGTGATATCTGACACTAACTGTTTTTAAACACAGGGCTGCTTCTTCTATTATTAATTTCTACCTAAGGGCAAATGCCAAGAGAACTTACTTTAGTTTCTACCTCCTGCTGCCATTTCAACTGTCAAGAACAGCAGGAGTCAAAAATGAAAGGCACCACCTTAGAGAAAGGCTGTGGCACAGTGTCATTTTAAAAACTGACAGCTTTGTGCAGTCCCAAATCTTAAGGAAAAGGGATTGTCACTTGTGCCTCCTATCGCCATTTTGACAAAGGAAGACATTCTCCCACATCCAAAGGCAACAGTAATTTAAAAATGGCAAGTAGAAACAAATTTGCAAGAAGCAAGTGGGAACTTCTTTACTGTAAGCTCATGTGGGAAAGGGAACAGCTGAAAGTCTATTCATTCATTGAAAAAACAACTGGATTTTAATGTCTTCCCATTAATATAATAAAAAGAGTCTAACTTCCAATGAGAGAGGGCACACAATAAGCCAAGATGATAAAGCAATACCAAAGTTTTAGTTAATTTTTCTAAAAAATGAAGAGAAACCATATTAGCTTTGCATTTTTTTAAAAAAACAAGTTAAGAAAAGATAGCACTGAAGGATTTGAGATGCTGAAATGAAGACAGTGGACAGCTATTTCAAGATTTATCATTAAAATACAGAATATACATTTTAAAAATTTATTTTCAAACATTGAGCTTCAGTGTTAAGAAAGGGCCAAAAGGATCCTGAAATCATTTCTTTCCTCAGAGTTCAGTTGCTATTAAAGAGGCAGAAAAGTAGAATAATGATAATGAGGCATAAATGTTGGTGCCATAAATGTTGTGGAATAAGTCTACCAATTACAAGAAAAACCAGGATATATATGCATCCTTTTTCCCTTCAGATAACTGTTGCCACAAGATATAAGCATTCCAAAGAAATATGAATTACCATAATTGCTAATGTAATTTATAATAAAAGATATATTGAGTTTTGTTCTGTCCTCTTCATATGAGAATGACTAGGACTTTTTATATGCAAATATCTTCAACAAAATCTTTTGGTACTATGAATGGTTGCACTGCTTTGTCATTCTACTGTGCGGATGGAATTTGGGACAGAGAGGGACAGGGCAGAAGGAGAGATGTTAATTTAAGCAAACATCTCCTTGTGCTATTTTTTTCCCCTAGCCAATGTAGACAAACCCATTTCAGAATAACACAACAGGAGCGCAGACACAGGCAAAATAGATATAGATATAGATATATAGATATAGATATATAGATATAGATATATAGATATAGATATATAGATATAGATATAGATATATAGATATAGATATATAGATATAGATATAGATATATATAGATATATAGATATAGATATAGATATAGATATATAGATATAGATATAGATATATAGATATAGATATAGATAGATATAGATATAGATTAGATATAGATGTAGAGATAGATAGAGATAGAGATAGAGATATTCTATCTAGTAAAATGTAAGATAGGTCCAGTTTGACTGAACTAAGGAAGCCTGGTCACCCCTCCCAAATGTCCTATGGATTGAGATTATCAGAGGAAGATCACAATTAGCAACTGCTAAAACAAATGAGGATACCTAAAGGAACAAGAGTCATTGTCTCTGACAAGTACTGTAAATTCCATTCTGAGTCTGAGCTGTAATTGCAACAATATCATGAAGAGACCTGCAACAATTTATCTCCAGATCATCTTTAAGCAGGCAAATGATTTCTTTTACTGAGCCAGTGTGAGGGTCCGCTTTGAAAGGATGAGTTGGGGGGTCGCTCAGTAATTCAAATAGCTGTTTGTGATGGTCAGAGTGTTATATGGTGTTACCTGTGACAATTTACTGGGTACATTTCTTCATCTCTTACCCAACCAGAGGAACCTCTAATCACCTTCATTCGGAGCAGCCAGTAATTCACGATTTAAGGGTTATTTTTCTGTCACTGAATTAGGATACAGAGATCAGTTCTCATCTCATGGCCCTTGGATGCTCCACAATTACATCCTTCCAAGTTATGCCAGTGGAAAGAGAATGTATTTTCCCTGTAGGTCCAATTAAAGGTTAGGAATTAAATTTCATACAGGATACAGGTTATGTTCTGCTCCTTTCCCATTTCCATGTCTATGCATAATCTAATTTCTGACTATTTCATATATGAAACAATAGCCACTCTTTTGATAGCAGCTGCCTTAAAAGTGTTGATCAAGCCTCAATTAAGTGGTAAATTAACTTTCCTTTGTCAAGATCATTTGAACACAGGCTTGGAAATTTGAAGTTTGAAATATACAATCTGGCCAGGCGCAGTGGCTCATGCCTGTAATCCCAGCACTTTGGGAGGCAGGGGAGGGGGTTGGATTACAAGGTCAGGAGATCGAGACCATCCTGGCTAACACGGTGAAACCCCGTCTCTACTAACTATACAAAAAATTAGCTGGGCATAGTGGCGGGTGCCTGTAGTCCCAGCTACTCGGGAGGCTGAGGTAGGAGAATGGCATGAACCCAGGAGGCGGAGCTTGCAACGAGCTGAGATCACGCCTCTGCACTCCAGCCTGGGCGACAGAGCGAGACTCCGTCTCAAAAAAAAGAAAGAAAAAAAAAGAAATACATAAACTATATAGAGTATTCATATAAATACATACTTCATATATACATTCTTTAGGAGAGAGAAATCAAAACCACAGGTCTTCCAAGAATCTACCATTACTAGTGATATAACTTTGAAAAAAACAAGTTAATAGCTTTCATCCTAATGTGAGGATAAGAAGCCAAACTCAGTGAATGGAAAAAGTAAGCAATATAAAGTACTTGACATTTAAGCACATGACGAATTAAATTAGTTACTTTAACTAATATGCCTTCACTTTAAATATAAGAAGAAATTTTCCTATTCCTAGGAATACGAAGAAAAATAAGTTATACCTAAAGAGAGCAGATATTTTCATATGAGATATTGCTACAAAACCTCAACAGAAATGAAGGTTAATTAATTTTTGTTCAATTCATTTTTGCATCAAATGCCTGGCTGACTGGGTCAGGTATTATATTCCTGTTCCCATTCATCTGAGACTGAAGTAGATCAGACTGCCGAAGACCTGACGCCCTCGTGCCTGCCCCGAGGCCCTAAGTCTTGGGCTGCCCTCATGCCTGCCCAGATACCAAATTTTGGCTCTTGCAAGAGTGAGGAGTGAATGAGGAACTCTGCCTGCGTCACGCCTGTCTCTGCTTCACTGTCCCCTCCTCCCTTATGACTTGCCTGTTTTGCAGACTGCCCCAGCTTGGCCTACAACTGCATGTAGTCTTTGGCTTTTGAGAAATTACATAGCCTTGACCTTCTACTGCTTTTCACCTCTGACTCCTTGATCCACCTTGGTTTCATATACTCTTTTCAATCCAGCCCTCAGTTTAATTCTCAACTTCAAGCGCGGCTCTCTGTGTCCTGCTTTCTAGGTCAGCTGCCGCCCATGGATCAGTCTGACAGCTACAGAGTATGCTCAGTGTAAATAACAATTTAACAACTGGGGGTGGGCCTATTTGTGTCATGATTCCCAAAAGATTTAAATGTAGATTACATGAGGAGTGTGATCAGGTTTTACAATGAGGGAAACTTGTGCAGTCGCTACTACATCATGCATTATATGCCTCCAGTTTGACAAGCCACAATCAATTTTGTGTTCCCTGTTGGCAATCGGCTACACCCATTCTCCACCTTGGAGCTTCTAAAAGAAGGTTTTCATTACATACTTTTTTGCTCCCACTACAAATGCAGCAAATTACCCTTTACTTCTTGCAGTTCTTCTGTAAAGAAAAATACAATATTGCTTTTTATGTTCTAATTTTCATATTTAGATTATCTAGAATGTGTGACAAATCAAACGTTTCTCAGTGCTTCTAACCCCTCCACTTTCTGGAAATTGCATTGTTAACGTTCATCAGGGAAAATTTAATTATCCGTTTTACTCCCCATTCTCTGTATGTCATGCCAGGCCATAAGCATTGAACAAACACAAGGATCAAATAGGTAATCAGTGCTACAGGATACATGGCAAAATTTTAAGGAGCCCCAGAGGCTAGATGATGTCAGTCTCAGACAACACATCCCGAGGATAAAACAAACCTATCCATCAAAAATTTTAGGCAAGCATAGTGTTCATATGCCAGATGGGCACCAAAACCGAAGACCCGATTAGAATCAGGAAAGATAGAATAAGTTCAAGAAATGTCAGGCGGCAGAGTGCATATAGAGCTAAATGTTGTTTCTCAGGGTGTTAAAAGCCAGCATCTGAGGATTCACTGCCAGCAAAACCCAATGATCCACAGCTGGGGCAAAGGGTGCTTTTCAATGTTTTTTTGCCAAGAGCAGCAACTCATCTCTGAGGCTACTGGTAGAGGCAAAAGTGAACACATAACTGGAGCAGGGAATCAGAGATGGAAAATAATAGCAGATCCTGATATGACCACTGAAGATGCTGAAGAACTTTAACAACCAATTCTATACTAAAATCTTTCTTTCCTTACTTTCTTTGTAAGACATCCTTCTGTCTCTCTTATTCTTCAATCTCTATTTTCTTTGAGAGTTCTTTTTTCCCCCAACTCTAAATTTAAATCAGAGCTTGGATCACTCTCTTTCCCTTTCTCTCTTTATATATATCTTTCTGTCTCTCTCTCTCTATCCACATACATGCATGTGTTTAAATATGTGTATAGATATTTATAGTACATAATGTGTATATAATGTGTATATAACATGTTTGTATATACACGTGTAAATATTCTATTCACATACATATGCACATATAAGTATATATGTGTATATTTGTATATATAATATGTATATAGTATACATTTCTATAGACACATATTTTGGATATACATACACTGTAATATGTGTACATTGTGTGTGGTTCCGGGTCTGTGGGTGTATATTCTCATCTTTAAATATCTTATCTCCTCATCGCTAAAACTAAGACACATTAATGTAGATAAATTGAGACAGAGTAATTTTGCCACAATCTTACCAGTGATACAGGCACAGTCCTGTATCACAGCAACCAAACAGACAGATCTAAGGTATGAGAGCCTACATTGCCTCAAATTTGACATATCAGCTACTAAACTCATCTACAAAATTAA
Organism: Symphalangus syndactylus; assembly: GCF_028878055.3. NCBI lineage: Eukaryota > Metazoa > Chordata > Mammalia > Primates > Hylobatidae > Symphalangus > Symphalangus syndactylus. The sequence goes on along the minus strand of NC_072426.2, from coordinate 150,770,484 downwards.
CTTAGTTAGGTTTAAAAGACAGAGAGTGGGGACAGGGACATTTATTGGATCCCATGAGTGAGAATTTACAACTGCATCAAGATAGATAAATGATGTCATCTGCATCACCTCTTTCATTCCATGGGCTCTGTTTCTGTCTATGCTGACTCCCTCCTTTCTTAATCAGTTCTCATCTCATGGCCCTTGGATGCTCCACAATTACATCCTTCCAGCTTATGCCAGTGGGAAGAGAAATTTTTTCCCTATAGACCCAATTAAAGATTAGGAATCAAATTTCATTTTCATATTTGGGTTAAAAGTTCATCCTTAAATCAAAGACATTATTGTAGCCTGAGGTACGGAATATTGACTATCTAGGCCTAGGCCACAGAAGCCAGGAACATGGACATGGGCTATGAGTGGGAGAGGGTTCGTTCCCCAAAGGGACTGAAATGCCATTCCTACAAGTGAGAAATGAATATTGGGCAAAGAAATCAGATAGCTAAAATAATTATTTCTCTTATTGTCTATGGAATCATACAGCCATTTTTTAACTACCTTTTTTAAAATAGGCCCTCTGTTAATTACTTATTTAACACATCATTATTTCCTTCATATACCTTATAATATTTGAAATTGTTTTAATTATTTTTCACTTGTTCATTTTCTGTCTAACACACTACAAGTAAGTTCTATGAGGGTCAGAATCTTGCGAGACTTTTTTCTCTTTAAAATCTCAAATCAGTAGCACCATCCCTCGCAAATTTTTTTTTTTAAGCTCAATAAATATGTTTTCTTAAAAAAAAAAAAAAATCAGGCCTGGCGTGGTGGCTCACACCTGTAATCCCAGTACTTTGAGAGGCCGAGGTGGGAGGATCACGAGGTCAGGAGATCGAGACCAATACAAAAAATAAGCCGGGCGTGTTGGCAGGCGCCTGTAGTCCCAGCTACTCGGGAGCCTGAGGCAGGAGAATGGCGTGAAGCTGGGAGGCAGAGCTTGCAGTGAGCCGAGATTGTGCCACTGCACTCCACCCTGGGCAAGAGACACAACAAAAAAAGAAAATTTCAGGCAAAAAATAATACTAATAATAATAATAAAATAAATCAAAGAATTCTTCCTATCCATGAGCATGGAATGTTTTCCATTTGTTTGTGTCCTCTTTTTTTTTTTTTTTTTTTGAGACGGAGTCTTGCTCTGTCGCCCAGGCTGAAGTGCAGTGGCATGATCTCGGCTCACTGCAAGCTCCGCCTCCCAGGTTCACGCCATTCTCCTGCCTCAGCCTCCCGTGCAGCTGGGACTACAGGCGCCCGCCACCACGCCTGGCTAATTTTTTGTATTTTTAATAGAGACGGGGTTTCACCGTGTTAGCCAGGATGGTCTCGATCTCCTGACCACGTGATCCACCTGTCTCAGCCTCCCAAAGTTCTGGGATTACAGGCGTGAGCCACCGCGCCCGGCCCTGTGTCCTCTTTTATTTCCTTGAGCAGTGGTTTGTAGCTCTCGTTGCAGAGGTCCTTCACGTCCCTTGTAAGTTGCATTCCTAGGTATTTTATTATCTTTGTAGCAATTGTGAATGGGAGTTCACGCATGATTTGGCTCCGTTTGTCTATGACTGATGTATAGGAATGCTTGTAATTTCTGCAAACTGATTTTGTATCCTGAGACTTTGCTGAAGTTGCTTATCAGCTTAAGGAGATTTTGGGCTGAGATGATGGGTTTTTCTAAATATAGAATCATGTCATCTGCAAACAGAGACAATTTGACTTCCTCTCTTGCAGGGGTCTGTCCTGCAGACGCTGACCCAATGACAGATGAATGAAATACACTGACACACAGATATTCTGCTTTGCCAGTTTGGCTGAGCATCTGGGCCACTTACAGACTCCAAGCAGAGTGCTGTAAACAGTTGCGACCATGGCCCCAATCAGCTAGTGAGACTTACATTTAATCAGTAAAGATGAATTGACAAAGGCTTGAGTCAACACCACTAGAGGGTAATTGACATTGTGGACTTCCCAAGTAGAAAGCAATTAAGAAACCCGGTAAATTAAAGGTTAGTCCTAGGACCACATGAGTAAACAAGCTAATTAGATAAATTCTCCCTTCCTTTGTACCCACTTTAAGCTATTTACTTAAGGTAAGGATTAGGTTGCCTTCAGCCATAGCCTTATCCTGAGACTTTTGCAAAAACCTTCAGGCCTTCCAGAAAGGTTTGTGGCTATTATAACTATCTTTAATATTTTTCCCACCAGCCTGATTGAACTCCCACATTCTCTTCCTATTTGAATACTCTTTCTTTCTCTTGCCTGATTGCCCTGGCCGGAACTTCCAATACTATGTTGAATAGGAGTGGTGTGAGAGGGTATCCTTGTCTTGTGCCAGTTTTCAAAGGGGATGCTTCCAGCTTTTGCCCATTCAGTACGATATTGGCTGTGGGTTTGTCATAGAGTTCTTATTATTTTGAGATATGTTCCATCAATATCTAGTTTACTGACAGTTTTTAGCATGAAGGGGTGTTGAATTTTATCGAAGGCCTTTTGTTTTTTTTTTGTTGTTTTTTTTTTTGAGACGGAGTCTCGCTCTGTCGCCCAGGCTGGAGTGCAGTGGCACAATCTTGGCTCACTGCAAGCTCCGCCTCCCGGGTTCACGCCATTCTCCTGCCTCAGCCTCTCCGAGTAGCTGGGACTACAGGTGCCCGCCACCACGCCCTGCCAATTTTTTTTTTGTATTTTTAGTAGAGACGGGGTTTCACTGTGGTCTCGATCTCCTGACCTCGTGATCCGCCCGCCTCGGCCTCCCAAAGTGCTGGGATTACAAGCGTGAGCCATCGCGCCCGGCCGGCCTTTTGTTTTTCGTTGTCGTTGCTTTGGAGATGGAGTCTCACTCTGTTGCCAGGCTGGAGTGCAGTGGCGCGATCTCGGCTCACTGCAACCTCCGCTTCCTGGTTCAAGCGATTCTCCTTCCTCAGCCTCCTGAATAGCTGGGATTACAGGCACCCGCCACCACGCCCAGCTAATTTTTGTATTTTTAGCAGAGGCAAGGTTTCACCATGTTGGCCAGGATGATCTCAATCTCCTGACCTCATGATCTGCCTGCCTCGGCCTCTCAAAGTGCTGGGATTACAGGTGTGAGCCACTGCACCCAGCCAGGCCTTTTCTGCATCTGTTAAGATAACCATTTGATTTTGTCATTGGTTCTGTTTATGTGATAGATTACGTTTATTGATTTGCATATGTTGAACCAGCCTTGCATCCCAGGGATGAAGCTGACTTGATCGTGGTGGATAAGCGTTTTGATGTGCTGCTGGATTCGATTTGACAGTATTTTACTGAGGATTTTTGCATCAATGTTCATCAGGGATATTGGCCTGAAATGTTCTTTTTTTGTTGTGTCTCTGCCAGGTTTTGGTATCAGGATGATGCTGGCCTCATAAAATGAGTTAGGAAGGATTCCCCTTTTTCTATTGATTGGAACAGTTTCAGAAGGAATGGTACCAGCTCCTCCTTGTACTTCTGGTAGAATTCGGCTGTGAATACATCTGGTCCTGGACTTTTTTGGCTGGTAGGCTATTAATTAATTACTGCCTCAATTTCAGAACTTGTTATTGGTGTATTCAGGGATTCAACTTCTTCCTGGTTTAGTCTTGAGAGGGTGTAAGTATCCAGAAATTTATCCATTTCTTCTAGATTTTCTAGTTTATTCACATAGAGGTGTTTATAGTATTCTCTGATGGTAGTTTGTATTTTTGTGGGATCAGTGGTGATATCCCCTTTATCATTTTTTATTGTATCTATTTGATTCTTCCCTCTTTTCTCCTTTATTAGTCTGGCTAGCAGTCTATTTTGATAATCTTTTCAAAAAACCAGCTTCTGGATTCATTGATTTTTTTGAAGGGTTTTTCGTCTCTCTATCTCCTTTAGTTCTGCTCTGATCTTAGTTATTTCTTGCCTTCTGCTAGCTTTGGAATTTGTTTGCTCTTGTTTCTCCAGTTCTTTTAATTGTGACGTTAGGGTGTTGATTTTAGATCTTTCCCAATTTCTCCTGTGGGCATTTAGTGCTATACATTTCTCTCTAAACACTGCTGTAGCTGTGTCCCAGAGATTCTGGTACGTTGTGTTTTTGTTCTGATTGGTTTCAAAGAACTTATTTATTTCTGCCTTAATTTCGTTATGTACCCAGTTGTTATTCAGGAGCAGGTTGTTCAGTTTCCAGGTAGTTGTCTGGTTTTGAGTGAGTTTCGTAATCCTGAATTCTAACTTGATTGCACTGTGGTCTGAGAGACTATTTGTTATTATTTCCATTTTTTGCATTTGCTGAGGCGTGTTTTACTTCCAATTATGTGGTCAATTTTTAGAATAAGTGTGATGTGGTGCTGAGAAGAATGTATATTTTGTTGATTTGGGGTGGAGAGTTCTGTAGATGCCTATTAGGTCTGCTTGGAATATCATGAAAATGGCCATACTGCCCAAAGTAGTTTATAGATTCAATGCTATCCACATCAAGCTACCAACTGTCTTCACAGAATTCGAAAAAACTACAGCCTGTATAGCCAAGACAATCCTAAGCAAAAAGAACAAAGCTGGAGGCATCACGCTACCTGACTTCAAGCTATATTACAAGGCTACAGTAACCAAAACAGCATGGTACTGGTACCAAAACAGAGATATAGATCAATGGAACAGAACAGAGGCCTCGGAAATAACGCCACACATCTACAACCATCTGATCTTTGACAAACCTGACAAAAACAAGCAATGGGGAAAGGATTCCCTATTTAAGAAATGGTGTTGGAAAAATTGGCTAGCCATATGCAGAAAACTGAAACTGGACCCCTTCCTTACACACCTTATACAAAAATTAACTCAAGATGCTTAAAGACTTAAACATAAGACCTAAAACCATAAAAACTCTAGAAGAAAACCTAGGCAATACCATTCAAAACATAAGCATGGGCAAAGACTTCATGGCTAAAACACCAAAAGCAATGACAAATGGGATGTAATTAAACTAAAGAGCTTCTGAACAGCAAAAGAAACTATCATCAGAGTGAACAGGCAACCTACAGAATGGGAGAAAATTTTTGCAATCTATCCATCTGACAAAGGGCTAATATCCAGAATCTACAAGGAACTTAAACAAATTTACAGAAAGAAAAAAACAACCCCATCAAAAAGTAGGCAAAGGATATGAACAGACACTTCTCAAAAGAAGACATTTATGTGGCCAACAAACATATTTTAAAAAGCTCATCATCACCACAATGAGATACCATCCCATGCCACTTAGAATGGCGATCATTAAAAAGTCAGGAAACAACAGATGCTGGAGAGGATTTGGAGAAATAAGAATGCTTTTATACTGTTGGTGGGAGTGTAAATTAGTTTAACCATTGTGGAAGACAGTGTAGTGATTCCTCAAGGATGTAGAACTAGAAATACCATTTGACCAAGCAACCCCATTACTGGATATATACCCAAAGGATTATAAATCATTCTACTATAAAGACACAAGCACACGTATGTTTATTGCAACACTCTTCACAATAGCAAACACTTGGAACCAACCCAAATGCCCATCAATGATAGACTGGATAAATAAAATGTGGCACATATACACCATGGAATACTATGCAGCTATAAAAAACGATGAGTTCATGTCCTTTGCAGGGACATGAATGAAGCTGGAAACCATCATTCTCAGCAAACTAACACAGGAACAGAAAACCAAACACCGCATGTTCTCACTCATAAGTGGGAGTTGAACAACAAGAACACATGGACACAGGGAGGGGAACATCACACACTGGGGCCTGTCGGGTGGTAGGGGGCTAGGGGAGGGATAGCATTAGGAGAAATACCTAATGTAGATGATGGGTTGATGGGTGCAGCAAACCACCATGGCACGTGTATACCTATGCAACAAACCTGCAGGTTCTGCACATGTATCCCAGAACTTAAGGTATAATTTTTAAAAAATCAAAGAATTGCATACATTGTTGTATAACAAACATCTAGAAATACTTTTTTAAATGTTAGAAAAGACCAGTGTCATCAACTTCCAGGTAACTTTTTTTCTTTGTTTCCAAAATGTCTAGGCACATTGACCTTACTCACAGTTTTCTTTTTATTTGTTCCTCCTCTTAAATAATACCATATTTTAGCATTCGTTTTAAAATTGTAAAAGCCATGCAATGTACATAACTGCAATCATGCAGGTATGTGCATACTAGGGAAGGTTTTGCATTGTCCAGGCCAAAGATACAAACAGCGTGAATTTGGTGAGGCCAGAGGAACTGGAGAAAAGAGATTCCGTCAACAGCTCCCGCTGCATTTTATCTAATGCCTTTATTATTCTACAAAATTCAAAGTATCTAACAAAAAAACTCACGTATACAATTTGCTTTATTTGTTCATATCCTGCCTCGAAATTACATTCCATGTGTCATTTTTTTTTTTTTTTTTTTTTTTTGAGATGGAGTCTCGCTCTGTCGCCCAGGCTGGAGTGCAGTGGCATGATTTCTGCTCACTGCAAGCTCCGCCTCCCAGGTTCATGCCCTTCTCCTGCCTCAGCCTCACGAGTAGCTGGGACTACAGACGCCCGCCACCACGCCCGGCTGATTTTTTGTATTTTTAGTAGAGACAGGGTTTCACCGTGTTAGCCAGGATGGTCTCGATCTCCTAACCTAGTGATCCGCCCGCCTCGGCCTCCCAAAGTGTTGGGATTACAGGCGTGAGCCACCGTGCCCAGCCTCCATGTGCCATTTTTATAAACACATAACACATACAGCTTGCACATAAAATAGGCGATGTCACAAAACAGAAAATCATAAGTTTTACAAAGAAACAGTATGAAAGGGCATGGGCTTTGGCATTGGGGAAATTGGCTTGAGTTCCATGTCCCCGAGCAAGCCACTGAACTTACTTATCATGCTGATTTGTTAAGTAAGGAACACTGACAGTCTATCATATATGGAGATTTGCATATCTGGTGTCATCAGACTACTCTTCAAATATTCTTTCCCTTTTCTTCATGTTTACAAATTATGAGTTTCTGAAAACTTTTCCTTCTGAATGTATCCTTAAATAGCTCTTTCCTTTCACACACGCACACATACACACATATATATACATATATGTGTGTATATGTGTATATATACACATACATATATACATATATATACACACATATATATACACACATATATATACATACATATATATGTATACATATATGTGTGTGTGTGTGTGTGTATATATATATATATATTTTTTTTTTTTTTTTTTAGATGAAGTCTCACTGTCTCACCCAGGCTGGAGTGCAGTGGCACGATCTCAGCCCACTGCAACCTCTGCCTCCTGGGTTCAAGCAATTCTTCCGCCTCAGTCTCCCAAGTAGCTGGGACTACAGGCATGTGCCACCATGCCCAGCTAATTTTTTGTATTTTTAGTAGAGATGGAGTTTCACCGTGTTAGCCAGGATGGTCTCGATCTCCTGACCTTGTGATCTGCCCGCCTTGGGCTCCCAACGTGCTGGGATTACAGGTGTGAGTCACCTCACCCGGCCTCATACTTATATTAATTTTTTCCCTTATTCTGTTTGAATTGCCTCAATACATCCATTTCTTATGCCTGCTCATATAATGGCTGCCTTATATGTAAATCCTTACCAAGACTTCCACGTTGTGAGATAGTTCTCAGAGACAGAACCCGAAACAACAATGAGTTATTTGGGAAGAACACCATGGCCTCAAATGACCTCTCTCAATGTTACTATCAGGTGCTTAAAGACTGACAAATGAAATCTATTTTTTTTTTAAAAAAAGCAAGTAAGTGTAATATAAATGTTATTTATTATTTATCTTTTTTGGGGGGGGCAGGGGGGGGACAGAGTCTCGCTCTGTCACCCAGGCTAGAGTGCAGTGGCGTGATCTCAGCTCACTGCAAGCTCCACCTCCTGGGTTCACACCATTCTCCTGCCTCAGCCTCCCGAGTAGCTGGGACTACAGGCGCCGGCCTACATATCCAGCTAATTTTTCATATTTTTAGTAGAGACGGGGTTTCACCGTGTTAGCCAGGATGGTCTCGATCTCCTGACCTCGTGATCTGCCCGCCTCAGCCTCCCAAAGTGCTGGGATTACAGGCGTGAGCCACTGTAAATTTTATTATTGTTCTCAAAGTTTGACCTCAGAACTACCAGTTGTGGAATTTAAAGAAAAGAATTTTAAAATTGATACTAATGGGCTAGGGGAGGTGCCCAAACACCAGTGGGACCTTGAACCCAGCCAGTGTCAAGCTCTTGACACTGTTGCTGGAAGGAATTCAAGGACAAGTGAGAAAAGAGTGAAAGTACCGAAATGCATTGCGAAGTGAAAGTACACACTCAGGAAAGAGGAGTGCGGGCGTACTCAAGACAGTGAGTCGCTCCCAAGGGGGTTTGGGGTTTTATCTTTGAGTTTCTTTAACCAGGGGGTGGAATATTCCCGGAAAAAGGTGGAGATTTCTTGGAAGTGTGATGCCATCCATTTTTACACCAAATACGGATGTTCCTGGAACTGTCATGGTGCTGGAGGGTGTGTGATTTCTAGGCTAATGGGCATATAATGAGGCCCTAGGAGAAAGCTGAGTCAAATCCAGCACTGTGATGGGTCCAGTCGGTCTTGGGGAGCTTCACACACACCCTGGTTTTCAGGGTCTTATCGGCCCCTAGCTTATGATGCTATTTCAACTGTATCCTTTTTGCTAGTCATGTGAAACTGCTGCCTGGAATTTTCTATTCTGCAACCACTGTATTATTCCTGTCTCAAAATCACTTTTAAAAGCATATAGTAAGTGGTTACATTGTAGAGATTTAAAAAAAAAATACAACCACAGAACAAATGGGGAAAAAAAAGTAAGTGTGTTTGTTGTATAGAGAGAAATTTTCCAGTGACAGTATCATATACATATTGAGACAGTGCTTTGTTTTCAGATAACTTAGATAGATGTAAAGACAATCGGCTCTAAAACCTGTGTCTCTGATGATGATAAAGATCCTTATGGTAAAAACAATCTTCTCAGAATTTGAATAAATCATTTCATGAAAATTGAGAAAACAAAAAAAGCAATGTCTTTAAATTATCATTTTATACAATATATGTTTGTAAAAATGTACGTTGTAACAAACTTCAATACATTAAATATTTTAAAGAGACATGTGACCATTTCTGAGACATCTCACAGATAGGCAATAGAGAACAGGAGCTAGAGACTTGAGTTGTTAACCCAGACACCCTACTTTGCATTCACACTGCATCACTTATTACTGCTATGACCTTGGGCAACTTTTAGAACTTTTCTATGTCTTAATTTTCTCCTTGCTAAAACAGGGATAAACATAGTATCTACCTCATAGGGGTATTCTGAGAACTAAATGAACTATATTCTCTGTGGTAGCTATTATCACTGTATACAGACTTCATAAAGCATTTCTTGCCTATTCTACTTTTTTAGCACTTATAGATCAACGTAATAGTTAGTTGCCTATTTGTTATTTTGTCATTGTCCAACCAGACTGGAAACATAAAATAGAACAGAAGCCATCTCATACATTTTCAGATTGCCACTCCACCCCCAAGGACCCATGCACGACGAAGGCACTCAATGATGTTTGTTGATTAATGACATTGGACTAATCAACTAGTCAATTTAATCAAATACTAAGCACCTCGGCGTTTTAAGCATCACGTGCCACAACAGTTTATAAATGTATCAGATCAATTATTTTACTAAACATGTTAAATAACATGTTGCTAACAAAATAGCAAGCCACTCAGCGAGAATCCTAGGCACTGCTAATTTTTTCCTGTAGCTATCTTTATCTAAATCAAATTGTTTCTTCCCAGTTGGATCAGTGTTGATACACTTAATGTGTGGATATTCTTAGTCTATCTCCTTTGACAAGATTTGCCTCTTCCCAGAAATGCCACATAAGTCTAAGGAAATAGAGTGGTCTTTGTTATTTCGTACACAGTATCTCTAATAAGAAACAATATCATCTGATGTTCCCCCAATGACCGAGCCATAGGGTGGGCTAACTCGTGAGGATGCAAAGGCTGAGCAAAATCTACATAGTGTGGTTTTAGGTAACCAGGAATTGTCCAGTGCCCCCATATGCCTTCCCCATTCTGCCTGTCAATCTCCCCATCTCCCCTTTGCTTGGATCCATTGCCTGAAATACCAGAGGTTTATTTGTATTAACAATCACCTGGAGAGATAAACTGCCTGTTATCTTCAAATATCCTAAAGAGATATGCTGATAGAAGAATAGGGGGAGGAAAGTAATAAATCATTCATGAGCAAGTAATTCACTGGAAAACTTTCTCCTCCCAAAGGAAGTAACTTTCATAAGTAAGAGAAGGGATGTCCTGCAATGCCTGAGAGCAGTTGAATTTCGTAAGGATATATCATCTGCTTCAGGAACATCTGTGAGAACAGAGCAAGACAGAGTAATAGACTTCACCAGATATTATGAGACAAATATTAAATAGTAAAAAAAGAGATTGATATTTGCATTAGAGGATTTTACTCAATCTTACATTTTAGTTTCACTAAATTTACTAGCTACACAGATAATGATAATTTAACTCCTCTGAGCCTCAGTTTCCTCAACAAATGACAATTATGATGACAATATGAGGTTATGAATATGAGATTACCTTTCTTAAGATTGTGCCCTGTAGAAGCTAAATAAAAGTTAACTCCTCTTCCTATCTATTAAAGGGATTAACAGAACTCTTGTCATGGGGGTAACAGGGAGAATTAAATGAGATAATATATATCCCAAAAGACCTTTGAAAAATGTAAAGCAACATATTTACATTCATTATTACTACTACTAGTACAAGAATTATGCCCGGTCAGTTGACAAGGATCTGTGTCTCCGATCGAGCACTGAATGGCTATAGTCAGTTTCATGTTATAGTTGATTGCTTCTATGAAGAAGAAAAGCCTCTGTCCTGGAAATCAAGAACCCAGGTCTCGTTTTAGCTCTGATACTTACTATATCCAGGAGTATGCCCCATCATAACTGAGCCTTGGTTTCCCTTTTATAAAATGGAAATTATAATACTCAACAGTATTTATGATATTTAAACAAAGTTATAGAAACGAAAATCCTTTTAGAATTGTAGGGAAGCAGCAGGTCAGAGGGGGAGCTATCACTGAATTAGATTCTTAGATCTGAAGCCCAACAAATTGCTTAATTTCTCAGTCTCTCTTTTCAACCATGAAAAATCAGTATCTCAGGGGCCATTGTGAAGATTAAGTAAAGTTGTATATCATTGCTTCTCAAACACTTCAAGTCCCTCTAAAAGTAGGGGAGATTGACTTGTACATTTGCAGGAATCAAGGAGAGAAATGGAAAGGAGCGCTACAAGCTTCGAGCTTCTTTGAGATTTCTTATTATATTTTATGCAAATAGCGCATTCTACTACAGAATGAGTATTTAACTTTTTAAAATTCCCCTAAAATCTTCCAATAATGTTGATTTTCCAGGAAGAAAAGCTAAGTTTACCCACTTTCTTACAATAATCCAAGGCATCAACTACCTGGTATATGTGCCCAGTTTAAGAAACTGAATGTTTTTATTTCCTTTATTTTATTTTACTTTTTGAGACAGGGTCTTACTCTGTTACCCAGGCTGGAATGCAGTGGCGGATTCATGGCTTACTGCAGCCTTGACCTCCCAGGCTCAAGTGATCCTCCTACCTCAGCCTCTGGAGTAGCAGGGACCACATGCATGTGCCACCATGCCCAACTAATTTTTTTTTTTTTTTTTTTTGAGACGGAGTCTCACTCTGTCGCCAGGCTGGAGTGCAGTGGCGCAATCTCGGCTCACTGCAATCTCTGCCTCCCAGGTTCAAGTGATTCTCCAGCCTCAGCCTCCCGAGTAGCTGGGACTACATGCACCCACCACAACACCCAGCTAATTTTTGTATTTTTAGTAGGGACAGGATTTCACCATGTTGGCCAGGATGGTCCCAATCTCTTGACCTTGTGATCCACCCACCTTGGCCTTCCAGAGTGCTGGGATTACAAGTGTGAGCCACCACACCCAGCCCCAACTAATTTTTCACACCCAGCCCCAACTAATTTTTTATAAGTTATTTTTTGTAGAGATGGGGTCTCCCTATGTTGCCCAGGGTGGTCTTGAACTCCTGGGCTCAAGTAATCCTCCTGTCTTGGCCTCCCAAAGTACTGGGATTACAGGTATGAATCACACACCAGGCCCAGAATAATTTTAAAAGGTTTAACAGGTCTTGGATTACCATAATCATAATATCATATTCATTCCCTCCAAAGGGCAATTGTATTATCCCTATCAGAGATTTCTTGGCTCAGTTACCAACTATATCTCCTCCCCTCTCCACTACCAGGAAGGATGCAACCCACAAGAGTTCTTTGCAACATAAATAATTCATGTCACTACCAACTGACAGCAGGTTCTTTTGTAACATAACTTCTTTCCAAAAAAGTATATTATAGTTTCAACTTTCATTCTGAACATTTTAAGGTTATTTAGAATACATCAAGATTGTTTTAAACTTGAATTATACAATGGTTAACTCACAGATAATTTTTTTTCTTTTTTTTTTTTGAGACAGTGTTTCACTGTTACCTAGGCTGGAGTGCAGTGGCACTATCTCAGCTCACTGCAACCTCCGCCTTCCAGGTTCAACTGATTCTCCTGCCTCAGCCTCCCGAGTAGCTGGGATTACAGGCACTCACCACCATGCCCGGCTAATTTTTTTTGTATTTTTAGTAGAGATGGCGTTTCACCATGTTAGCCAGGCTAGTCTCAAACTCCTGGCCTCAAGTGATCCACCCACCGTGGCCTCCCAAAGTGCTGGGATTACAGGTGTGAGACACCATGCCCAGCCTGATTTTCAAAAGTGGTTAATTCAGTTGTATGTGGCCATATCTAAAGTTACATAATTTAAGAATGTAAAAACTGGCCGGGTGCAATGGCTCACACCTGTAATCCCAACACTTTGGGAGGCCGAGGCAGGCAGATCACGAGGTCAAGAGATAGAGACAGTCCTGGCCAACATGGTGAAACCCCATCTCTGCTAAAAATACAAAAATTAGCTGGGCGTGGTAGCACATGCCTGTAGTCCCAGCTACTCGGGAGGCTGAGGCAGGAGAATCGCTTGAACCCGGGAGGTGGAGGCTGCAGTGAGCCAAGATCGTGCCACTGCACTCCAGCCTGGAGACAGAGTAAGACTCCATCTCAAAAAAAAAAAAAAAAAAAAAAAAAAATGTAAAAACTGATTTGCTGTTTTAAATAAAAGTATAAATTGCTGTCATCCTGTATGTTTATAGATATTTCTGTCTGGACATAAGTTCCAGATGTAGTGTATAAATTTAGGCTATTTTCAGCTTGCAAATTCAATCTATAAAAATTCTTGGTTAGTATTTTAGTATCCTAGCTATAGCATTAAAACAGTTTATTCCTCATGTGTAGCCACCACATATTTGGAAGGCAGCCTTTTCTAATATAAGAGCTTGGAAAAGGTTTGTTCAATACAGGAATTATGGATCTTTCCATACAAATATGCTTTGAGATTTAATGATTGACTTTCTCTCACAAAACGCTCTATGGACATTGTAATTTAACCCACGATTGTGACCTTCATTACAAAAATATCTGCAATCCAACCAAATTTGTTTCTCTGAAGTTTGAGAATTCTTTCTGTCTGCATCCTTAAGTAAAAAGCCTATATATTATCATTAGTAAAAATCTTCTCCAATAATGAAAAGAAATTCTCACAGGCACTATAAGAATTTTCTAATTTGCTATAAAAAAATCAGTAAATGGTTTTAATAAAACATTTTAAAAAATCAATTATCTTGTGTAACTAAACTCTAGCATGTCCCCAGAGGATTCAAGTTGGTTCATACTCTACTGTGTGGCTTTTCATTATTCTTTTTTTTTTTTTTTCTTAGACGGAGTTTTGTTCTGTTGCCCAGGCTAGAGTGCAGTGGCATGATCTCGGCTCACTGCATCCTCCGCCTCCCGGGTTTAAGCAATTGTCTGCCTCAGCCTCCCAAGTAGCTGGGAGTACAGGCACCGACCACCATGCCCGCCTAAATTTTTCTTTTGTATTTTTAGTAGAGACAGGGTTTTGCCATCTTGGCCAGGCTGATCTTGAACTCCTGACCTTGTCATCCACCCACCTCGGCCTCTCAAAGTGCTGGGATTGCAGGCATTAGCCACTGTGCCTGGCCTAATTATTCTTCTTTTTTTTTTTTATGTAACAGTGTGACTCTTTAATAGCAATGTACAGTAAAGTATCTTTGTTCTCACTGGCCTTGACTTATGAAATCTGAGTTCTTTATTTAAAATCATGTTTATGTTACAATGTCTTCATGGCACAATTTTTTTCTATTCCCTCCATTCTTTAAAACTCAAGTAATTTCTTCATCTTTTTCCTTTTTTGCTAACTGATCCTAATTTGCCAGTTATTTTTCGAGAAGTGTTTGATTTAAATTGTGGAAAATAATTATTAGAAGGATGCTATCTAACTGAATAAAAAAAGATACCTTGTATCTATGTCATCAGAATACTGTATCTTCTAAATAGAAAATATTTTTGTTATAAAAATATTCTATTAAAATATTCCTTGTGGCCAGGTGCAGTGGCTCACGCCTGTAATCCCAGCACTTCGGGAGGCTGAGGCAGGCAGATCACGAGGTCAGGAGATCGAGACCATCCTGGCTAACACGGTGAAACCCCGTCTCTACTAAAAATACAAAAAAATTAGCCGGGCGTGGTGGCGGGCGCCTATAGTCCCAGCTACTCGGGAGGCTGAGGCAGGAGAATGGCGTGAACCTGGGAGGCGGAGCTTGCAGTGAGCAGAGATCGCAGCACTGCACACCAGCCTCGGAGACACAGCGAGACTCCCATCTCAAAATAAATAAATAAATAAAATAAAATATTCCTTGTATTAGGGACTAAATGTGTCTCCCCAAAATTCATATGTTAAAATCCTAATTCCCAGGGTGGTGGCGTTAGGAGATGGGGCCTTTGGGTTTTAGCTCATGAGGTGCAGTGCTCATGAGCAGGCGAGTCCCCTTATACAAGTGTCCCCGGAGAACTCTCGGCCTGTTCTACCTCATGAGGATACACAGAGAAGCTGGCAGTTTCCCACCCAGAATAGGACCCTCCTCAGAACCCAACCATCTGGCACTCTAATCTCAGACTTCCTGGCCTCCAGAACTATGAGAAATAAATGTTTATTTAAGCATATCCAGTCCATGGTATTTTTGTTATAGCAGATCAAATGCACTAAGACACCATTTTATTATGTAACTCCTAGTTTTAAAAATGAAGATGTTATTTGGTAGGCATACTAGATTCCATATACCATACTTCAAGTTAGCATTTTTCTCTTTTCCAAAGACCAAAAGCCAATTTTTTTCTCAGATCTGGAAAAAAAAAAAAAAAAAAGACTAAAAATGCAGCAACTACCAAATTTTTAGAGCTTTCCACCAGAAACAACAATCAAACCAGTCTAAACATATACCAGCTCCCTAGTCTGAACAGAAAACTCCCACCCTTTCTGCTCACTATGTACTTATGTAATTATGTATTTGTCACCTCTCATTCCTACTAATACTAAAATGCATTATCATTTTATCCATTTATAAGGGAGTATTACCTCATTTCTTTTATCTATATGACCAAGAGGTTTACAAACTACTACCACCATAGGTACCAGTCCAGAATTATGAGTATTTTCTGATTATAATAAAAAAGCAAAGGTATCTTTCCAAGTCTTCATATAAGAGAGGCTCTTCAGCCACTGACCTCAGCAGAAGTCACTGATATTCACTTAATGAAACAGTTTTCAGTCTCTGCACACAGATTCTATGAATGCAAGCTTCAATTAGGAATATATTCACAGTCAGGGCCGGGCACGGTGGCTCACGCCTGTAATCCCAGCACTTTGGGAGGCCAAGGCAGATGGACCACCTAAGGTCAGGAGTTCGAGACCAGCCTGACCAACATGGTGAAACCCCGTCTCCACTAAAAATACAAAAATCAGCTGCGTGTGGTGGCGCGTGCCTGTAATTCCAGTTCCTTCGGAGGCTGAGGCAGGAGAATCGCTTGAACCTGAGGGGCGAAAGTTGCAGTGAGCCAAGATAGAACCACTGCACTCCAGCCCGGGCGACAGAGCGAGACTCCATCTCAAAAAAAAAAAAGAAAGAAAAAAGAAATATATTCAGAGTCTACAGTACACCATGCTTGAAAAAGGACAAAGACACAAGAAAAAAAAAGTGATCCGAGGGCAGTCAAATTAGATAACATGTGATCATAATGTAAGATGTGATGAAACAACACTTCCCACATTTGCTTCTTTTCTTACAGAATTAGTTATCTTATGCCTTATGTAAATACACATCTTGAAGATGTTATTCAATATATTGAATAAAGAATATTGAGCAAAGTGTATGAGCTAGAATTGAGCTGACAGTAGATAAGAACATATAGAAGGTGGAAACCTTCTGGGGCAAGAAAATTATATGCCCAGGTCTCAGTAAGAACTTTGCCTGGTTGAACAGGAAGAACAGGTTGAACAGGAAGCAAGAAGAATGCATGCTCCACATACGCCTCCAGGAGGTTTGAACATCAACCACAGCAAATAAATAGGGTGATGAGGCCTGGGAGGGTGAAGATGGGTAAAAGGAGTCCAGAAACCTGCAGGGCAAAACCAAAAAGATTAAAAATAGTCTAAGATAAAGAGGGAGTCGAGAAGAGAATGCATAGACAAGTTTTAGAAACTGAAGGTCTTTGTGAGAAGGGAATGGGAAATTAGACACTCAGGCAGCATTGTGGGAGGACTGGTAGATTACTGAGTGGAGAATCAGAAAAGGACAAAGCTAACTTAGAGCTCTCTCCAGAGCCTCAGCAATGCCACATGATGTTTATGTTCAAAGGGTAGTCATTCTGGTCTGACAATGTGAATTTATTTATTTATTTATTTATTTATTTTTAATTATTTTTTTTTTTTTTTTTTTGAGGCAGAGTCTCCCTGTGTCACCCAGACTTGACTGCAATGGTGTGATCTCGGCTCACTGCAAGCTCCGCCTCCCGGGTTCACGCCACTCTCCTGCCTCAGCCTTCTGAGTATCTGGGACTACCGGCGCCTGCCAGCAATCCCAGCTAATTTTTTGTATTTTTTTAGTAGAGAAGGGTTTTACCGTGTTAGCCAGGATGGTCTCTATCTCCTGACCTCGTGATCCACCCACCTCAGCCTCCCAAAGTGCTGGGATTACAGGCGTGAGCCACCGCGCCCGGCCAACAATATGAATTTAGAAGAAGTCTATAAAGTCTGGGAAACTGAACAACAGGGAAAAGACTGAAAATCATGAAAATTGCTGCTGAAATAACTAAAGATACAGAAGAAGTGTAGATTGTACTCCAAGTGATGTAATTATGAGGTAAAGTAGAAACTGGTGAATTCATTCTGCTGAAGACTGAATTTGGGGCTTGTTGAAAAAGAATATTCTCCAAATCAAAACCAAAATGAGATACCATTTCACTCCATTAGAATGGCTATTTTTTAAAAGTCAAAAAATAACAGATGCTGGCGAGGTTACAGAGAAAAGGGAATGCTTATCCACTGCTGGTGGGAGTGTAAATTAGTTCAACCATGTGGAAGGCAGTGTGGTGATTCCTCAAATAACTAAAAACAGAACTATCAGCTGGGCACACTGGCTCACGCCTTGTAATCCCAGCACTTTGGAAGGCCGAGGCGGGTGGATCACAAGGTCAAGAGATCGAGACCATCCTGGCCAACACGGTGAAACCCTGTCTCTACTAAAAATACAAAAATTAGCTGGGCATGGTGGTGCGTGCCTGTAGTCCCAGTTACTCAGGAGGCTGAGGCAGGAGAACTGCTTGAACCCAGGAGGCAGAGGTTGCAGTGAGCTGAGATTGCACTACTGCACTCCAGCCTGACAACAGAGTGAGACTCTGTCAAAAAAAAAAAAAAAAAAAACTGTCATCGGACCCAGCAATCCCATTACTAGGTATCTACCCAAGGAAATATAATTCTTTCCAACATAAGACACATGCATGTGTTATGTTCACTGTGGCACTATTCACAACAGCAGAGATATGAAATCAAACTAAATGCCCATCAATGGTAGATTGGATAAAGAAAATGTGGTACATATACACCAGGGAATACTATGCAGCCATTAAAAAAGAATGAGATCATGTCCTTTGCAGGAACATAGATGGAGCTGGAGGCCTGTATCCTTAGCAAACTAAGTACAGAAAACCAAATATTTTGCATATTCTGTCATTTGTAAGTGGGAGCTAAATGATGAGGACAGATGGAAACGTAGATGGGAACAACAGACACTGGAGCCTACCTAGGCGTGGAGCATGGAAGGAGGGAGACGATCAGGAAAAATAATTAATGGGTACTAGGCTTAACACATGCGTGACAAAATAATCTGCACAATAAGCCTCTGTGACACAAGTTTACCTACATAACAAACTTGCACATGGACCCCTGAACATAAAATTAAATTTTTAAAAAGAGCATTCTCCCACATAAGTTTTACGTAAGTTGCATTTTAAAGTAATCAGCTGCAAGATTAGAGATTTTTGCAAAGGCAATCAAATGACATCAAGCCAGGGATGTTCAGTAAGCAGTGCAGCCCTTTAACTCACGAGAGATACTCTCAGGTTTAGTGGTGGTTTTCAGTTCGCTCAGGAGGAAGAAATGCTGGAAATGAAAGCCAGGGCTGGAGCTCTCTGCATGTTTTATTCCCCAGACTTGTCATAATTACCTCTTAGGGTCGTGAAACCACATTAATAAACCAAATTACCCAAATCATAACTTCTAGGGCATAAGTACAGTTTCCTGCATGCTCCCAATGCTATATTACTGCATTACCCAAAGGTTATGTAATAATGAGTAGGCATCCTGCATGCACAGTCACATTGTAATTACATTTTGATGACCATCATGTACGAATGGACCATCATTTATCTTCTGCTCCACATGGCCTGGGGGAACTGAGCACAGCGGGCCTAGGTGAGGTCTATCACCACAGGCTTAAGGAAACAGACAGGCCTGGAGGGAGATCCTGGGGTCATATGAGCTGTGATGAAATTTGATCCCAGGAATAAAGAATTCTAATAGAGCTCTGGTCAAAGAATTTAAGGGAGTCATTAGCTCCTGAGCTCTGTTAGATTACAAACTATTTTTATGGTGCTATAAGTAAGTAGAGAGCTATCATAGGTAATGCAGACAAGATTTGTAAAAAGAGTCTTACATGTCCATGTATTTATTTATTCATTACTGTTACATTTGAAGCATGGTGCCCTATCTCCAACTCCACCCTGGTTCGTTTTTTATCAGTATTTTTAAAAGGAGAAAAAATCTATGATCTTATGAAATGGGACCAGTTTAAAAAATTACCTGAACAAAAGTCAAAATGCAAAAAGCAAAACAAAAAGCTAGAGGCTAAGATAATGAATGTAACAAAACAGAGTAGTTGGTTGGGATAGAAACGACTCGTCAGCACTAAATGCATCATTTATGGTTTCTAACAGGCGACAGCCCCTTCTAAAGAGTTTCCCTTCCACAGTCCTGGCTGCAGGTGCATTGTGTACGGTACAATGTACCAGCTTGCCCCGGAGGATTTGAAAGTGGGCATCTGATCTGAAGACCCCATTTACAGATTGTTCAATGAGTTATAGAGGGTACAAGAAAAATAATCAAATTGTAGCCCTTTCTTGGGTATTTGAGCTGGAATATACAAAAATCGTATAATTTTCAAGAGCTAAAACTGAAGGAATGCTAGAGGAGCGGCAAAAGGAGAAATTGTGTTTTTTTAAAAGATGAAACTGTAAAATAGAAAAAAGATTAACAGTGTGAAAGAAAAGCACACTGAGAACTAAAGGCAGTGGCGTAAGGGTATTATCACCGGTAAATTGAGCTCTCTTCCTACTTCGTATGGGTCACAAAGAAAGAACATCCAATTGGACCAAAGGGCAAACATTTCTGGCCAGAAATGGAGGAGTAAGCGCATGCTCTAAAGACCCCTTCTCCCCAGGTAATAGAAAACATGAGGTTTTTAAGGACTGAGTCTGGGAGTTGGAGAGGAATGGTGGAAGGTGGGACTCCATGTGTTCAGGCTTCATTCATAAACATGCATCTTCACACAACCCATATACATAAGATGGTGGAGATTCTCTCCTTGGGGTGGGAATTTTAGCACTATAATGATATAGTCATGAACTAAAGGCAACTAGGGATCCTCTGTTCCAGTTTGGGCTGGTTTTGGGGTCTGATCCCCCTCTAATACCTGGTCAGGGGTCACAAAGCTCTGGTGCCATCCCAGTCCACCTGATTTTTTTAGGTGTGCCTATAAGTAAGGCACTAAAGAAAGAGTAAGAAAAAGAATTTTCCCAGCTATTTCATCAGGTGAAAGTGCCGTGGTAAAAGCAAATGAGTAATGGGCTGAAGAAGAGAAGAGATCTTTGATTTGCAGCATTGACAACTGATAATTTCTGTGGAGAAAATGCTTTCAGCCTGACCAAATCAAAGCATCCAGTGTGAAGTCACTGAATGCTCAGTTCAGAAGAAACGCTACAGCTGCCTCCACCACACCACTGCAAAGGGGATGTCCAAGAATTCCTGCTGCTGAGCTCCCTGGACTTGCTTGGATCTGTTTCCAGTCTCCATGAGGCTTGATTTTAGCATAGTTACTATTTTCAGATTGCAGTAAACTTGCCATTAATTATTAAGGATAACAGAAACTTAACCTAAGTGCATTTATATTCACAGTACTTTTTAAAACTCAATTTAGGCCAGGCACGGTGGCTCGCGCCTGTAATCCCAGCACTTTGGGAGGCCGAGGCGGGTGGATCACAAGGTCAGGAGATCGAGACCATCCTGGCTAAAACGGTGAAACCCCGTCTCTACTAAAAATACAAAAAAATTAGCCAGACGTGGTGGTGGGTGCCTGTAGTCCCAGCTACTCGGAAGGCTGAGGCAGGATAATGGTATGAACCCAGGAGGCGGAGGTTGCAGCTGCAGCGCGCCGAGATCGCGCCACTGCACCACACCCTCGGCAACAGAGTGAGACTCTGTCTCAAAAAAAAAAAAAAAACCTCAATTTAAAAAAATGCAAATGCAAAATGCAAAACAGATTTTTCAGTAGCACAGGCTAAAAATGCTATAGATAGGAGAAAGCTGTGGTGAGTTCTCCATCTTTGTTTAAGCATAACCTGTGAGAACTCCATTTCCAACTTCCTTTGCTTATCTCTTTTCAGCATTAACGGATACAATGATGAGAACAAAGTTGTCTTTGGCGCCCTACTCCTGCTCCAAAGGCATTGCAGTAACAAAACTCTTGCTGTTTACTCCCTTCCATGAAGAACTGGGACTTGGATCCATTGATTCTATTTAGTGGCCTGCTCCATTCTCTGCTGCAGCTTCTTGTGTTCATTTCCACTGTCATCCAGTGGTTTTCAAAGTGTCATCCCCAGACCAGGAACAGCAGCAGTGTCACCTGAGAACTTTCTGAACTACAGATTCCCTACTGCGGACCTACTGAGTCAAAACTCTGGGGGTAGAGCCCAGTCACTTTGTTTGTTTCTTTTAGATGGACTTTCGCTCTTGTTGCCCAGGCTGGAGTGCAATGGCGCAATCTCAGCTCACTGCAACCTCCGCCTCTCGGGTTCAAGCGATTCTCCTGCCTCAGCCTCCCGAGTAGCTGGGATTACAGGCATGCAACACCACGCCGGGCTAATTTTGTATTTTTAGTAGAGACGGGGTTTCTCCATGTTAGGCTGGTCTCAAACTCCCGACCTCAGGTGATCTGCCCACCTCCGCCTCCCAAAGAACTGGGATTACAGGCATGAGCCACCGCGCCCAGGCACATTTTTTGTTTTAATGAGTCCCCCAGGAGATTGAAATGTGTGCTAAAGTTTGAGGACCACTTCTCTAATACTTTGCGGCCTTAAATATCCAACTCTAGCATTACTCTTCCCCAGGGTGATGCGCACAGAATCAAAGATAAATTTCTTCCCATTTCAGATGACCTGACAATTAACTCAGAATGTCAGTGGCAGGTGTCACTTCAATTTTCTACATAATAATGGAGATGGAGGGGATCATGGCAGATGGGAGGCAGGACTAGATTGCAGCTCCAGACAGAGCAGCATCCGGAGGCTCGCATTGTGAATTTTAGCTCCAGATCAACTGCAAGAACAAACCAGCAATCCCGAGAGGACCTACAGACCCTATGAAGGAAGCGGACTGCTCCTGCAGGACCCCAGAGACACCCCAAATACTGTGAGTGCCCCAACTGTGGAAGTGGGAAAGGGAGACCCTTCTCTCCCGAACACACACCCCCACTGGAGAAGCTGAAGGTCTGTTTGCGGGAGAAGTTTCCGACTTTACTTGGAGCTGAGTCCAGTTAGAGAGCTGAGTGAAATACGGGGGTAGAGGAAGCAGCAGAAAGGCCACGGGAGCTTGCTGGGTCCCCGAGCGGCCCATGCCTTCCTGGAATCCATCGTGAGTGTGGCCAGAGGTGCAGGAGGTAAAGCTCCACAGGGAGAAATAATTCTCTAGCCCAACTTTGTAACAATTTGAATGAGGCGAGAAGCCTCCTGGCCAGAAGTCCGCAGAGGTTGTGAATCCAGCAGGCAGACTTCAGGGTCCAGGGGGTGGAGGGGGAACAACTAAAGCCCTTTTCTTTGCCAGCTGGGAGGCAGTATAGCCTCAGGCAACTTTCCAAGCCCCTCTTGCCTTCCACCTGGAAACAGACTCTGAGCTGTTCGGGGAGCACGGTGGGAGTGAGACTGGCCCTTCAGTTTGCATGGGAGCTGGATGAGGCCTGTGACTGCTGGCTTTTCCCCACTTCCCTGACAACCTGCATGACTCAGCAGAGGCAGCCATAATCCTCCTAGGTACACAACTCCAGTGACCTGGGACTCTCACCTCCATCCCCCACAGCAGCTGAAGCAAGACCTGCCCAAGGAGAGTCTGAGCTCACATATGCCCAGCCCTGCCCCCACCTGATGGTCCTTCTCAATCCACCACCGTAGCTGAAGGCAAAGAGCACATAATCTTGGAAGTTCTAGGGCCCCGCCCACCGCCAGTCCCTCCACACTACTACAGCTGATGGTTTCCAGAAAGCGCCACCTCCTGGCAGGAGCATTAAATAGAGCATTAAACCACCACAGCTAAGAACCCTCACAGAGTCTATCGGGCCCCTCTGCCACCACCACTGGAACAGGCGCCGATATCCACAGCTGAGAGACCCATAGATGGTTCACATCACAGGAATCTGTGCAGACAACCCCCAGTACCAGCCTAGAGCCTGGTAGGCTCCTAGGTGGCTAGACCCAGAAGAGAGACAACAATCACTACAGTTCAGCTCACAGGAAGCCACATCCATAGCAAAAGGGGAGAGTACTACATCAAGGGAACACCCGTGGAACAAAAGAACCTGAACAACAGCCTTCAGCCCTAGACCTTCCCTCTGACAGAGCCTACCCAAATGAGAAGGAACCAGAAAACCAACCCTGAAGGCTCTTCACCACTCCCAAAAAATCGTACTAGTCTACCAGCAATAGACTCAAACCAAGAAGAAATCTCTGATTTACCTGAAAAAGAATTCAAGAGGTTAGTTCTTAAGCTAATCAGAGAGGGACCAGAGAAAGGTGAAGCCCAGGCCAGGTGTGGTGGCTCACACCTGTAATCTCAGCACTGTGGGAGGCTGAGGCAGGCAGATCACCTGAGGTCAGGAGTTTGAGACCAGCCTGGCCAACATGGTGAAATTCTGTCTCTACTAGAAATACAAAAATTAGCTGGGTGTGGTAGTGGGCGCCTGTAGTCCCAACTACTCAGGAAGCTGCGGGAGGAGAATCACATGAACCCAGGGGGTGGAGATTGCAGCAAGCTGAGATCTCGCCACTGCCCTCCAGCCTGGGCAATAAGGCGAGACTCCATCTCAAAAAAATAAATAAATAAAAATAAAAAATAAATAAAGGCAAAGCTCAATGCAAGAAAATCCAAAATAAAGATACAAGAAGTGAAGGGAGAAATAATCAATGAAATAGATACTTAAAGAAAAAACAACAAAAAAATTCAGGAAACTTTGGGCACACTTTTAGAAATGCGAAATGCTCTGGAAATTCTCAGCAATAGAACTCAACAAGTAGAAGAAAGAAATTCAGAGCTCAAAGACACACTGTTCAAATTAACCCAATCCAACAAAGACAATGAAAAATGAACAAAAAAATAAGAACAAAGACTCCAAGAAGTCTGGGATTATGTTAAATGACCAAACCTAAGAATAATCGGTGTTCCTGAGGAGAAAGAGAATTCTAAAAGCTTGGAAAACATATTTGGTGGAATAATCAAAGAAAACTTCCCCACCTAGCTAGAGACCTAGATATCCAAATACAAGAAGCACAAAGGACATCTGGGAAATTCATCACAAAAAGATCTTCACCTAGGCACATTGTCATGTGAAAGAAAGATACAGTCATTTTCAGACAAACAAATGCTGAGAGAATTTGCCATACCAAGTCACCACTACAAGGACTGCTAAAAGGAGCTCTAAATCTGAAAACAAATCCTGGAAACACATTAAACAGAACCTCCTTAAAGCATAAATCACACAGGGCCTATGAAACAAAAATAAAAGCTAAAAAGCAAAAGCAAAAAACAAAAAAACCCAAAGTACACAAGCAACAAAGAGCACAATGAATGCAAGGGTACCTCACATTTCAATACCAACATTGAATGTAAACGGCGGAAAGACTCCACTTAAAAGATACAGAACTGCAGAATGGATAAGAATACCCCCCAACCATCTGCTGCCTTAAGGAGACTCACCTAACACATAAGGACTCACATAAACTTAAAAGGGTGGAGAAAGACATTTTATGCAAATGAACACCAAAAGAGAGCAGGGCTAGCTTTTATCAGACAAAACAAACTTTAAAGCAACCTGGGTTAAAAGAGAGAAAGAGGGACATTCTATAATGGTAAAAGGCCTTGTCCAGCAGGAAAGTATCACAATCCTAAACATATATGCACGTAACACTGGGGGCTCCCAAATTTATAAAACAATGACTAATGGACATAAGAAATGTGACAGAGAGCAACACAATAATAGTGGAGGACTTCCATACTCCAGTGACAGCACTAGACAGGTCATCAAGACAGAAAGTCAACAAAGAAACCATGGATTTAAACCATACCTTGGAACAAATGGACTTAACAGATATATATGGAACACTTCATCCAACAACCGCAGAATACACATTCTATTCATCAGCACATGGAACTCTCTCCAAGACAGACCATATAACGAGCTTCAATAAATTTAAGACAATCAATAGACCATAAAACAAGCCTCAATAAATTTAAGAAAATTGAAATTATATCAAAAACTCTCTCAGAACACAGTGGAATAAAACTGGAAATCAATTCCAAAAGGAACCTTGAAAACCATGTAAATACATGGAAATTAAATAACTTGCTCATGAATGAGCATTGGGTAAAAAATGAAATCAAGATGGAAATCAAAAAATTATTTGAACTGAATGACAATGACACAACCTATAAAAACCTCTGCATACAGCAAAGGCAGTGCTAAGATGCCAACAGGAGGTTCATAGCCCTAAATGCCTACCTCAAAAAGTATGAAAGGGCACAAACAATCTAAGATCATACTTCAAGGAACTAGAGAAACAAGAACAAACCAAACCGAAACCCAGCAGA
This sequence comes from Symphalangus syndactylus, assembly GCF_028878055.3. Taxonomy (NCBI): domain Eukaryota; kingdom Metazoa; phylum Chordata; class Mammalia; order Primates; family Hylobatidae; genus Symphalangus; species Symphalangus syndactylus. Next base: position 150,744,700 of record NC_072426.2, on the reverse strand, counting down.
AGAAAGGAAATAACCAAATCAGAACAGAACTAAATGAAACTGAAACAAAAAATACAAAAGATAAATGAAACAAAAAGCTAGTTCTTTGCAAAGATAAATAAAATTGACAGACCATTAGCAAGATTAACCAAAAAAGAAGAGAGAAAATCCAAATAACCTCACTAAGAAACAAAACAGGAGATATTACAACTGACACCACTGAAATACAATAGATCATTCAAGGCTACTATGAACACCTTTACACACATAAACTAGAAAACCTAGAAGAGATTGATAAATTCCTGGAAAAATACAACCCTCCTACCTTAAATCAGGAAAAATTAGATACCCTGAACAGAACAATAACAAGCAGCAAGATTGAAACGGTAATTTAAAAATTACCATCAACAACAGAAAAAACTCCAGGACCAGATGGATTCACAGCAGAATTCTACCAGACATTCAAAGAAGAATTGGTACCAATCCTTTTGACATTATTCCACAAAATAGAGAAAGAAGGAATCCTCCCTAACTCATTCCATGAAGCTAGCATCAGCCTAATATCGAAACCAGGAAAGGACACAAACAAAAAAGAAAACTACAGACCAATATCCTTGATGAACATAGATGCTAAAATTTTTAACAAAATACTAGCTACCCGAATCCAACAACATATCAAAAAGATAATCCACCATGATGATTAAGTTGGTTTCATACCAGGGATGCAGGGACGGTTTAACATACTCAAGTCAATAAATGTGATACACCACATAAACAGAATTAAAGACAAAAATCACATGATAATCTCAATTGATGCAGTAAAAACATTTGAAAAATCCAGCATCCCTTTATGATTAAAACTCTCAGCAAAATCGGCATACAAGGCACATACCTTAATGTAATAAAAGCCATCTATGACAAACCCATAGCCAACTGAATGGGGAAAAGTTGAAAACATTCCCTCTGAGAACTGGGACAAGACAAGGATGCCCACTCTCACCACTTCTCTTCAACATAGTACTAGAAGTCCTAGCCAGAGCAATCAGACAAGAGAAAGAAATAAAGGGCATCCAAATCAGTAAAGAGAAAGTCAAACTGTCACTGTTTGATGATGATGTGATTGTTCACCTTGAAAACCCTAAGGACTCCTCCAGAAAGCTCCTAGAACTGATAAAAGAACTCAGCAAAGTTTCCGGGTACAAGATTAATGTACACAAATCAGTAGCCCTTCTATACACCAACAGCAACCAAGCAGTGAATCAAATCAAGAACTCAACCCCTTTCACAATAGCTGCAAAATAAATAAATAAATAAAATACTTAGGAATATACCTAACCAAGGAGTTGAAAGACCTCTACAAGGAAAACTACAAAACACTGCTGAAAGAAATAATAGATGACACAAACAAATGGAAACACATCCCATGCTTACGGATGGGTAGAATCAGTATTGTGAAAATGATCATACTGCCAAAAGGAATCTACAAATTCAATGCAAACCCCATCATCATTCCTCACAGAATTAGAAAAAACAATTCTAAAATTCATAGGGAACCAAAAGAGAGCCTGCATAGCCAAAGCAAGACTAAGCAAAAGAACAAATCTGGAGGCATCACACTACCCGATTTTAAACTATACTGTAAGGCCATAGTCACCAAAACAGCATGGTACTGGTATAAAAATAGGCACATAGACCAATGGAACAGAATAGAGAACTCAGAAATAAACCCAAATACTTAAGTGTCTGGAATTGGTGGGTTCTTGGTCTCACTGACTTCAAGAATGAAGCCACGGACCATCGCAGTGAGTGTTACAGTTCTTAAAGATGGTGTGTTGTTCCTTCAAATGTTCAGATGCGTCCAGAGTTTCTTCTTTCTGGTGGGTCCGTGGTCTCGCTGACTTCAGGAGTGAAGCTGCAGACCTTCACGGTGAGTGTTACAGCTCTTAAAGGCTGCACGTCTGGAGTTGTTCATTCCTTCCAGTGAGTTCGTGGTCAAGCTGGCCTCAGGAGTGAAGCTGCAGACTTTTGCAGTGAGTGTTACAGTTCATAAAGGTGGCGTGTCCAGAGTAGTTCATTCCACCCGTCCAGAGTTGTTCGTCCCTCCCAGTGGGTTCATGGTCTTGCTGGCTTCAGGAGTGAAGCTGCAGACCTTCACGGTAAGTGTTACAGCTCATAAAGGCGACGTGGACCCAAAGAGTGAGCAGCAGCAAGATTTATTGTGAAGAGCGAAACAACAAACCTTCCACAGCGTGGAAGGGGACCTGAGCGGGTTGCCGCTGCTTTGGGTGGCCTGCTTTTTCTCCCTTATCTGGCCCCACCCACACCCTGCTGATTGGTCCATTTTACAGAGAGCTGATTGGCCCGTTTTACAGAGAGCTGATTGGTCCATTTTGACAGAGCGCTGATTAGTGTGTTTACAAACCTTTAGCTAGACACCGAGTGCTGATTGGTGCATTTACAATCCTTTAGCTAGACACAAAGGTTCTCCAAGTCCCCTACCCGATTAGCTAGACACAGAGTGCTGATTGGTGCATTTACAAACCTTTAGTTAGACGAGTTCTCCAGCTCCCCACCCGACCCAGAATCCCAGCTGGCTTTACCTCTCAATGGCATTCACAGTGGGACTTTGCAGTACCTAGCTTGGGCACTCCAGCAGCCCAGAGGTAGTTTGTCCCCCATCAAGCCCAGCAGGCGCTGGCCAGCCGCACCGAGCAGGGCCCACTGAGCCCACACCCACCCAAAACCTGCGCTGGCCAGCGAGCGCCACGTGCAGCCCCCGCTCCCACCCCCGCCTCTCCCTCCACATCTCTCCGAGCAGAGGGAGCCGGCTCGGGCCTCGGCCAACCCCAGAGAGGGGCCCCCACAGCGCAGGGACAGGCTGAAGGACTCCTGGAGCGTGGCCAGAGCAGATGCTGAGGCCGACGAGGCACCAAGAGCAAACGAGGGCTGCTAGCACGTTGTCACCTTTCACTTACAGCCAACTGATCTTCGAGAAAGCAAACAAAAACATAAAGTAGGGAAAGGACACCCTTTTCAACAAACGGTGCTGGGATATTTGGCTAGCCACATGTAGGAGAATGAAATTGGATCCTCATCTCTCACCTTATACAAAAATCAACTCAAGATGGGTTAAAGACTTAAACCTAAGACTTGAAACTATAAAAATTCTAGAAGATAACATTGGAAAATCCCTTCTAGACATTGGCATGGGCAAGGATTTCATGACCAAGAACCCAAAAGCAAATGCAATAAAAACAAAAGATAAATAGCTGGGACCTAATTAAACTAAAGAGCTTTTGCATGGCAAAAGGAACAGTCAGCAGAATAAACAGACAACCCACAGAGTGGGAGAAAATCTTCACAATCTACACATCTGAGAAAGGACTAATATCCAGAATCTGCAATTAACTCAAACATATCAGTAAGAAAAAAAAACCATCGCATCAAAAAGAGGGCTAAGTACATGAATACACAATTCTCAAAAGAAGATATACAAATGACCAATAAACATATGAGAAAATGCTCAACATCACTAATGATTAGGGAAATGCAAATCAAAACCACAATGCAATACCACCTTACTCCTGTAAGAATGGCCATAATCAAAAGACGGTAGATGTTGGCGTGGATGCGGTGAACAGGGAATACTTCTACACTGCTGGTGGGAATGGAAAGTAGTGCAGCCACTATGGAAAATGGTGTGGAGATTCTTAAAGAACTATAAGTAGAACTACCCTTTGATCCAGCAATCCCACTACTGGGTATCTACCCAGAGGAAAAGAAGTCATTATTTGAAAAAGATACTTGCACACGCATGTTTATAGCAGCACAATTCACAATTGCAAAACCATGGAACCAGCCCAAATGCCCATCAATCAATGAGTGAATAAAGAAACTGTGGTGTGTATATATATATATATACACACACACACACACACACACACACACACATATGTACCCCAATAAATTATGGAAAAATAAGTTTTAAAAATTCTACATAATAATTACTATTACTAGCAGTCATAATTAAAATTCCACTGGCGTGTGCCCTGTTTATAGCTGCTTAACACACAACCCTACCTTCCCTTAAAGTCTCTTTCCTATCTGGTAGTCTTAGAGGACATCTTCTGGTAGCTTCTGAGAGGAACCCTAACATCTTCTGGTTCTGATTCTCCTTGTCTATGTCCCAAAGGCTACTTGGGAGCTTTGCCAGAGCCATAGAACTCCCATAGCAGGGCCTAGGGGCAGCAGACTTGCTGATGAAGGGCCTAGAGGATTTTTTTAAGTTACAGGTTAGAAGCAAGTGTACTGTTTTTATGTTGTTTATATGTCACAGATTTAAAAAAAAAAAAAAAAAAAAAAAGACAAAATGTCCACAGATGCTTTCCTGCACTTTCACATTAGATTCAAAAAAATGTCAATTTTCTTCATCGTTTTGCAGGTGACTGGAGAACTAATAGGGTTATGAGAGAAGGGACTGTAGAGCTCACTTCTCTGTCCCCAGTCAACCCTTAGTACACAGAAAATCTAAGAGATTAGCAAGAGGTCACATGAATTTGGGTGAACTATGTAAGGAGAGCTTATAAAACCTAATCAGTGAAGAAATGCCAAAAGCAATCATTGTAATTGACAAGACTAGTGACATCGTTGAGAGAGGAAAAGCCGAGAGACATGACCAACATCTACTAGGAGACAAAACGTTGTTCAGAGTAAAGCTAATGTCCTTGGCCACCACAAGAACAATAAAATACAGCAATATGTAATTTTCACAGAAGACAAAAGAAAAGAATTGATGGGCCCATCCAACTCCTCATTGAATATTTTCTCTCTGTTTAGAAGAATTGTGTCTGTTACTTCAAATATGAACCATCCTCAGGAACAGCAGAGGACAAGATACTGTGATAAAAAAGTGTAAGTTCTTCAATACAATACCAGGGACAAAATTATATCTCCATCCTCTTAGGGTCCTGGCTGGGCCCAAGGATTTAACTGACATAAAAGAGATTAACAGGAGAAAAGCAGACAAAGTTACTCAATACAAGTTTTATGTGGCATGAGAGCCTTCATAAGGAAATGAAAACCCAATGAAGCAGTTAGAGTCAGTTACTTAAATACCGAGTTGGATAAAGAACAGTGAGTTGTGAAGAAGCAACTAAATTATCTGGGGAGGCTTAAAAGAGAGGAGTTATTTTAACAAGGTCTGTTTAGAATTATTTGGGTCTCAATTTTTCATCCATGAAAATAAGAATGTTATTCCTTTTGGTACAGGGAAAATGTCTTTCACATAGGAATTTCATCTTCTGCTTTTAAGAAGTAGAAAAGAGGTCACAATGATCTTCTTGCACCTGTTGTTTTTTTAAGTGCCTTTAATTCAAAATTGTCAATAATGCCAGAGTGGTACAGGTTTAACTCTTTCAATACCTTGGCCAAATGCAATAATTGTTCTCATTCTTGCAGCTTCAGCATTACTTCAACCATAGTAGAATATACTTGCCTTGGTCATATTTACCCATGTTAGAGGAAGTACCACAAAACAGCACAATAATTTATTTTAAATTTAATTCCAATCAAAACCATTTACACAGAAAACTAATGTGACAACAATTCCTAAACTTCAAAAACTTTTTAAAAAATGAAATGTAACAGATGTTTAATATCATTCAGTACAATATGGCATTTATATGAATAAAGAAAAGTATGTTATTCAAAAGAATTTAAGGAGAGAAAATATCATTAACCCAGCTGAAATTTAGCCAGATTAATAGTTTGTCCTAGTGAACCTTATGGCAGTGTCTCCTTTGTGCTGACATCAAGGACTTTTTAAAAACTAAATCTCAAAAAGGCAATTCAACAGTGAAACTTCTACTCAGTGAATATCCAAGAGAACTAATTTCAGCTTTTATTAGCTTGCAGTATAACATAAAGCAAGTCTAGTCCAGCATTCTGTGTCTATTTGGTGAAGCAGCTACAGTATGGATTTTAATAAAGCTTCTCAACTCAAAACTGTACTTTGCATTTTAAGGATAGTATCAAACTGTGCTCCCTTCATACCTTTGCTCCCAAGAGGAAACCTATCATACACACGAGGGAATGGACAGAAGCCTTCTTTTACTGACTTATGATAATTTCCAGAGCAATGGTCAGCATGAGATCATGGACTAGCAACATCTCAGAAATAAGAAAATACAGCCCTCTTCATATTTGCCAATACTTATGTTTAAATATGCTACAGTCTTTGCCATGATATGTACATATTTTAAAACGTCAAATTCTAGGCATAATGAAAAGGTATTAGTAAAAAAAATTTTTAACTCACAAGTTAATATTTACTTTTAAAATTGCAATGAACTCCATTTTTGTGCTCTGGAAGATTTTGCCCTTGAGTAAATACATCGCATATTCATACTAGAAACCATAAAATACAAACACTTTTAGAATAAAGTTGTATTTTCTAGCTGATTACAAAAACTATCTTTTCTTAAATTGTGGTATAATGGCATGTACCTCAGGGTAAGAGATTTTTTTTTTTTTTTTCAACACCAGAAGGGGAAGAAAGTAAGTTGATACACAGTTCGGTGGCTGTCTTTCCTGTCTAAAAGCTCAGAGAAACAAAGGTAATATTGTCATTGTTTTATGATTTTAACTCTGCTGGGAAGCTTCTCTAGTAAGTTTCAACTGCAGGGGATGCATTTGATGAAAATATTAAAAGCAATTGAGTGGTATAAACTGTTGACTTTTATCCTTCCCTATCATGAGTTGCTTATTCTTTGAAGGATCTTTACCTGGGAAGCTTTCAACTGCCATTGTCATGTGAAGCCTCCTGTATCCGGAGATAAAACAAAATTAACTTTTCAAGGACATGGTGGTCTGGCAAAAGAAAAGTTATTTAGGAACTAAACATAAGTTCAAAAATCTAATCAGTACCCCACTGAATTTAAGTTTTGTGAGCAACCTATTTCCTCCCTTGTATCTATAGAGATTGTACATGAAGCTGTACAAAAAAAAAAAAAAATCCTGAAAAATAGATCATCTGTATCATTTCTTCCTTGGGTTAGTCTTACATACATTTTCATATGAATTATTATACAATTCAATGAGTTTTGAAGCCAGTTTTGGCTAACACAAAGTTTCTAAACATTTCTTAATTTTAAGTATTTTATGCTGTGCAAATAATAGTATAACTACTGTTTTCATCCTAATGAGCTTAAATTTCCTCTAGCAAGAAAGGATTTTCTCTTTTCAAAAAATTTCAAGGCTAGCATTATTACTCAGCACTCACATATACAGTAAAATAAACTGAAAATTAACCTCTTCAATCTACAGTTTGAGGTTGTTAGTGACAGGTAATAATAATTGAACACTGGCTACTTCGTACAACGGTGATAATAACAGAGACTGAGGAAATGTGGGTGTTTCTACTGCTAAAGGCAGATGTAGCTACTCATCTCTGAAAAAGAACACTGATCATAATGAAAAATTTCAGTTTAAAATGTAGAGGAAAAAGTAAGCCAAGCCTTTTGTGCTATTTTTTAGATGTATTTAACCTGTATTTCTAAAACGTCTACTCTGTACAATACGTTCTAATTACATTCGTCTTGTACGCCATTTCCATTTCATTTCATTCTGTCCTTAAAAGTTGACTGGTACATGTTTTAAATTTGTATTAACCCTTCGACTTACGAATACTATGCCTTAATGGACTGTGTGGAATTGTAGCCATTGTCATTGTAGCGACTGTCATTGTAGCAGTGTCAATACTAGCCTAGAGGAAATTAAAATTATTCATTCCAGAGCCTTAGTTTGGTACCATTATATTATATTATATTATATTATATTATATTATATTATATTATATTAATTATAATTTGATTGATATAAGCACTTCATGGGCAACCATGTCTGAGACCAGCTGCCATATGCTTCTTCTCTTTTCACAAGCATTTCTGAATGAGAAGGTGAGTATTTCAGAGCCGCAGTAAATTTGATTGTGAATGTCAGGAGATTATGAATGTCAATAACTGAAAAAGAATCAAGGAAATCTAGTCTTCACTACAAAGCCAATGTGTTGAACAGATACAGACTTTAGAGAACTTAAACAACGCATTTATTTTTATGAAGAGATTAAAGAGCTCTAGTTATTTGTTTTGTTGAGGGTATGATAGGATAGTGCTAGAAACCAGGCTTTGTGGTCCCCGTTCAGTACATCTTTCATTCTGCCATCAATGTTTCCAAACAGAAATAGATCTTCAGTATGGAATAATTTACATAAATACTTTACAAAAAAGAACGACGGTAGAGATTAGTCAATTTTTTCATTGAAAGCAGTTTTTCATTATCCTGTTAGCTAAATGCTTTTCACATTATGACAGTCACCAATTCCAGTTGTTAAAAAAAAATTGTATTCAAGTAAACTCAACTTCCATATGAATTAAAACATTCACTTCATTGGTGTGAACCCAGGAGGCGGAGCTTGCAATGAGCCGAGATCCCGCCACTGCACTCCAGCCTGGGTGACAGAACGAGACTCCGTCTCAAACAAACAAACAAAAAAATTCAATTCATTATTTTTATTTGATTTTCCTCCTCTTTCCCTTCTTCCTTTTTTTCCATTTCTCCCTCTTTTTATTAAGATTATGAATATTTTCTACCTTAGCAGCTTTCTCTATCAGTATCAAATACGATGATATGAACAACCAAATAAGGAGATATGTAGTCCTCCCTTATCTGCAGTTTTACTTTCTGCTGTTTCAGTTACCCATGGTCAACCTCGGTCTGAAAATATTAAGCGGAAAATTTCAGGAATAAACAATTCATAAATGTTAAATTAGGTGCCATTCTGAGTAGTGTGATGAAATCTCACACCATCCTGTGGTGTCCTTCCTGGGATGTGAATCCTCCTTTTGTCCAGCTACCCACCCATTAGTCACTTAGCAGCTGTATCAGATGGAAAAAAATGGTATGACACAGGGAGAGTTTGGTGCTCTCCATGGTTTCAGGCAATCACTGGGGGTCTTGGAATGTACTGTAGAGACTTTGGTGGACATGATTCCATAAACATATATTCTCTTTTGTCTTTGTACTCACATTTTCACCTCAGATGTTTATATCTCTGTGTTTAATAAGGGAACTTAAAAGCCAGTGCATGATCAGGAATGTGCACATTATAAACATTATAATCCTGCTCTTTTGTCTCCTACACTATATATAGTTTCAAATTCAGGAAATATTCTGTAACAACCTCCCTGTTACTGTCCTTAAAACGTTAAAGATGTATTTTGCACCATCCTCTTCCTCATCTCCCAGAATTAATTGATCATAAAGCCATTCTGATTTTTCTCATGAATAATTTTCAAATTTATTCCCTCTTTTCCATCTGTCCCTACTATTCCTACCCTTTCTCTCACCTGAATGATGGCAATATACTTCTAATTGGCCTTTCTGCCTCAAAGCACCACCTCTATACTACTGTCAAGATGAATTGTCTATATTAAAAACTGCTGAAAAGCCTTCAATGGCACTTATGAATGTGTGCAAGTTCTTTACTCTCTTATACAGAGTTCTTTGGGATTCTACCTTTCCAGTACCTACCTTTTCAGTATCCCTTCCCTTAATCCACCATCATGAGTTCACTTCAGAAATTCTGAACTGCATATCCATCACTGAACATTGCTTGTGTTATTCTCTCCTGATGAACATTGCCTGGTTAACTTCAAAACATTTTCACAACTTGGTTCTGACATCACTTTCTCCAAGAAGCCTTTACTGACTTCTCATTTTGGAGCTAGGTACCCTATCTTCTGAACTTTTAGAAAACTCTAAGCATTACTCTAATAACATCAAACCACTGTATTTGAATAATCTATTTATACAGCTATTTCTCTTAGAAATTTGCAAGCTCCTTTCACAGAAAGGGTCTCCTTAAATATGGTACAGGTAGTTACCTATTCAAAATGGTTTAATTCTTCCGCCAATTAATTAATTGAGATATTCCCCAAAAAACTATAATGAAGATTTTTGAGAAGAGAGATCATATTCAGACAGGAAAATAGCAAGAAAGAATTCACAATGGCAGCAGCACTTGATATGAACATTGGAAAATGTGTGAAATCCAATAAGCAGTGTTCCATGAAAGGACATGTCAGAAAAAGATGTCAAAACACAGAAGTGAGAGACTTGTCAGAAAACATGATGTAATCCAGCTAAGCAAAAATGAAACATGGTTGGTATAAAATAACAGTGGAGGGTAACATGATAATAAGAGGATGAAGGGCTTTTATTGGCAAACTAAAGATATTGATCTACATTCAATAAAAATAATAGCTATCACTTATTGAACACTTATTTTGTGCTTGATACTATTCTAACCACTTCAATTGTTCTCACAATTAATCCATGAGACAGGTACTATAATCTGTTTTACAGATAAGGAAACTAAGGCATTTAAATCTTAAGACACTTATCCAAGATCTTACAACTAGTGAGTATAAAACCAAGATTCAAAACAGGCAATCTGGGAAACTCACCCACTTAAAAATTATGAGGATTGTAAATTAGAGAAAGAGAAACAAAATAGAATGGGTTTATTTTTAGCCAGCCTAAGCTGCTGCTGCAAGTTCTGAGTGTATATGTATTTGGTTAGTTGAAACCTAGATTGAATCATGACCCGGAATAAATATCTGAGTATATGTTTATTTGGTTGGTTGAAATTTAGATTCAATCGTAGCCTTGAGATGCTAGATTTTTTTACAGTGTAAAAAGAATACAAATAATAGAGAAAATAAATCACGTATCTAGATTGTCATGTGTAATCCACCAACTCACCTCAACCCAGAAGCTGGCTTGTAGAAATACTGAAAAATACGTAGGTGAAGGGAAGTAACAGCATTCTTGAAAAGTGCTATTATCTGTGGATAAAATCAGGGGACGCTTCCATTAAAATAGGTTCCTAAGTATCAGAGTATGAGTGGAAAAACTTGAATTTCAGAAATAGCATGACCAGGTAGTAACATTTAGCTACCAGTGGAAAGATAGGACTTTTACCATAATTGGCAGCAGAACTTAAGTAGTAAAGGGTATAGTTCGATACCACAGAATTTTTGGTGGTAATTAATTAATAAATTCTCCAATGACCCAAACTATTACATATCCAAAAATATTTAGGTATAGCAAATATAAGTTGAATAACTTGACCCTTGTAGAATGTCACATTGAGTGTTGAGCCATGTCATGGTTCCTCAATCAATTTTAAGACCTGAATAAATTAATGTACTCATGGTTCCTGAAAGAATGGAAAATCAGATATGTTTGAGAAAGAACCCCAAGAAACCATCAAAGACTATTCTGTAATTCTTTCTCCTGGCCTTTGCCAGGAGCTTGTGACTGCTTACTAATTTCATTGAGTATTGGGAGAGAGAAATACGTGGACTTACTGTAAGACCCTGGTTCTGCTAATCCCTGGAGACCTAGAATGCTACTGTGGAAACAGCACTCAGAGTGAGGGCCTGGGTCTGCCTCATGGTAAACACACTCTCCTGTTGCTCAGTATCGGAGTGTAGACTGAAATGGGTATACTCAACAACTAGCAAAACCCTACACTGACTCTGAATCACGGAGTGCGGGCTGTATGGAACCACAGGCCAATATGGAGTCTGTGGAACTCCCCTTCCCTAAGACAAGTAAGACCAAAGCAGCATGCTCTCTCTAGTGGGAATCTGTAGATTAGTGCCACTATTAATTACCTGAAAGATGCAGTGATTTTGGTCCCTTATGTGTCCTCTTTTAATTTGCCTTTCGGTCTATACAGAAAATCAGTAAGACTTATAGAAGAACAGTAGATTAGGGAGAGTTTAAGCAATAGTTACTCAAATTCAAGCTACTGAACCAAATATTGTCTCATAACAGAGCAAATTAAACCCTTCAGCTTAGTATACATCTGGAATATTTTTCCTCTCCATCATACTATATAGAGAATACCAGAAACAGTTTGCTTTCACTGGGCATGGATAGCAGTATATTTTCACTTTCCTGTCTTGTGATATGTCAGTTTTTGTGTAGTATGTGAGCTATGTGTGGTAATTCTATCTCTGCAATATAATTTAGCCTATAAGAATGATAATGATTTCACCATTCCACAGTAAGTCAAGTTGTACTCTTATACTGATTATTTCATAAAGATAGAATTTTATGAATACTAATTAAAAGCAATTAACCTAGTGGTCTTGCTAAGACACAAGTAAATAAAAGGATCCAAGATAAACCCATTAAAATATAGTGCTCAGTGGACTAAATAACATTACAATATCTTTTGCCACAGTGAAAGGCAACTTTGCTGTACCTTGCATTGCCCACAACTAAGAAAGATAAAGTGCATTCCACGGTCCTATTTCAATTTGGTGGGCAACATACAACTTGGTTGGCATATTTTTCTAAACTAGCAAGCCATCTATAAGGTTGCCAGTTTTGAATGGAATCCAGAGAAAGACAAAGTTTTATAGCTGATAAAGCTGTAGCAAAAGCATCCCTGCCTCTTAGCTCTTATGACTTTGTGGACCCATTAGTACTTGAAATGTTTGTAGCAGATCAGGGTACTCGGTGGAGCCAATGGCAGGCTCCTGGGAGAAAATCATAGTAAACACTCATTGAATGCCCCCTGCGGAAAAACCCTCACTGAAAACAATTTTTCTCTTCTTTTGTAATAACTGCGACCGTATTACTAGGATCTGGTAGACTAAACTTAGCTCAATCATGAGATACCAAATGGCCATGCAACCTGACCTGTCCAGCATGAATTAGGTGTTACTGAACCCACAAAATCATCACATGTTGTCAGCAATACTCCATCATGAAGTCAATGTAAAGACATGGACAAGTTGCATGAGGAGACAACTCAAATTCTCACCATCTCTACTCTTACTGTCCTGCCTCCTCTCCCTCATAAAGTCTCATGAGAATGACTTTGTTACTACTCGACTGAGGAGGAAAACATTTGGACTTGGTTTACATAAACATGATATGTTATAACCATGCGAGGTAGACCAATATAGCATTTCAGGACAGTCAGGGTGTCCCTGATGGACAGTAGGAAAGATGAATCCTCCCAGTGAGCACCAATCCCACCGTGGTTGGGGCACTGTCTTTCAGGATGTGGTAAATGCTTCAAACCATCATCTAGTATATGATGCCAAGTCTCTCAAAACCAAAAACACATGAGCCTGGGACCAAGGAATGAAAGTGGCACCTTGCTCTTATAACTGCTGTCTTGCTCATAATTTTGTTTTCTATCCCTGGAACTTTGGTCTCCAATTCTTTAGAGGTTTCAATACTAATAATGTCCCCAAGACTAATTATCCCTTTCTACATCTTAATTATAGAGCACCCTAAGTATTTAGCACATGGCTGCCCAGTTAGAGACTACATGTTACAATTTTCCATTGCACCATTAGGTAGTCGTGTGATTAAGTTCTGACTAATGGGGTGGGAGCAGAGTGATGCATGCAATTTTCAGGTCAAATCCTTAATAACGGAAAATGCCTGAACTCTACTTTCTTTCCACATTCGTATGTGGAAATACATACAAATTCTACAGATGTAATGCAGATGATCCAGTTCTGACCATGCCTGCAAAACTCTAAAGCACTACAGAGCAACAAGACAGAACAAGACTGAAGAAGCTGCTAGATAATCTTATAAAGCAGAGATACTTTTATGCCCTAAACCATCTGCCAGTACTGGACTCATGGAAGGGGAATAGAGTATCTTGTTTGAGCTACTGTATTTTGTGGTTTCTTCATGGTAGCAGGTTATCTTGTTCTGTAACTGAAACAGTATCCAAGGGAATAATGTTCCTGACGAAAAAAATTAAAATGATCCCACTGCACTAGCAGATGGCATTGTCACCTGGTCATTTGGGAGTCCACATGTTACTGAACCGACAAAGGAACAAGGAATGTTACTGTTTTAGTGGGTGATTAATACATATTATGGGGAAATAGTCATTGCTATATTGTGAAGACAGAAAGAATATTCTGGAAGATGCAATGCTCTGGGCAAGCTTACTTCCCAATTCTCCTACAAGGAAGATTTGGGTTACCCACAAGGAATAAACCCTGATTTGCTATGTGTCATTTGAGGGAAAAGGGAATTTAGAATGGGTGGTGGTGTGTGGTTAATTTTATATGTCAACTTGACTGGGCCACGGGGTGCCCAGCTACTTGGTTAAACATTATTCTGAGTGTGTCTGTGAGGGTGTTTTTGGATAAGATTAATATTTGAATTATTAAACTGAGTAAAGCAGATTACTTTCCATAATGTGGATGGCCCTCAACTAATCAGCTGAAAACTTGAACAGGACAAAATTTGACCCTCCCTTGAGTAAGAGGGAATTACTTCTGTCAGACTGCTTGACCTGGGAAGTTGGTTTTTCCAGCCTTTGGGTTCAGACTGAAATGGCTCTTTTTGGGTCTCAAGCCTGCTACCTTTTGGACTGGAACTTAGACCATTGTTCTGTTTCTCAGGCCTTTTGACTTGGACTGGTACTACACCATCAGCTCTTTTGGTTTTCTAGCTTGCCAATTGAAGACCTTCAGACTTCTCCACTTTTATAATAGTGTAAACCAATTCTTTATATTAAGTCTGTCTCACCATTCTCCCTCTCTCTCTCTCTTTCTATCTCTTCCTTTAGTGGGAGATAGGAGAACTATAAAATTCTATATCAAGAAAGCCAGGGTGATTGATTTCTGCAAAAAGGGTTGGGGGAATCAGTGTTAGTTATCGACAACTTATCAAGGTAGATGAAAATTGAAAAGAGACCATTGTTTGTGTTATTATACAATCACATGTGATGGCTGCTGTTCACTTGCTAAGGAGTTAAGGTGGAAGGTAGATTATTTAGGGTCAAAGAATGCAAGGATAAAAAAGCATAGAGGATAGAAACAGTTTCTCTCAAAGAGTTTTTTTTTTTTTGGTTAAAAATGTGCATGATAGGTCAGTTCCTCAAGAGAATGGCATGGCTAAAGGAAAATTTCTATTTCATTTTCTGTTTATAAATAAGAGGCCTGGGCCTGTGAACAGGCATGAGAAGAAGGGTTCAGAAATAATAGAGAAGAATTAGGATGACAAGATGAGGTTATACAGGTGGTCTAATCAGAAAATAGAAATAATTATTTTTTCCAACAAAATTCACTTACTGTATAGATTTTTAAATTAATGTAACCAATATATCTCTTACTAGTAAGTTTCTCTACTTTCTCTCCTCATCAAAAGGCATACTGAAACATCATTTTGTTGTTGTTGTTTTTGTTGTTTCAATAATGCTAGGAAATTGTGTCTTACTATTCACACTTCTAGAGAACAAGAGTTCATTGCCAGTCTAATTAAAATTCAGAACAACTCTGTATGTTTTTGAAACATAATTGAAGAACATTTCATCTGGAATACACCTTGCAAGAGAATGTTGAATTCTTTACTCTTCATTTAAATTAAGGTTTTAAAAGAGGTCAGATACAATATAAGCAGAGGAATACTAATTGAAAAAGCAACCATAAATTTTTTTTCTCTTCTAAATATACTTCAGAAATAGTTCATATAAATTGTGTAGTTCAAGGATACTTTTTCAAAGTACACACAACTTAAATTAATTAGTAACAAAATATTATGTGTGTTTGATTGAACTGATTAGGCAAAACAGAATACATCTCAGTGCTTCAGGACCAAATAAAATCATAGCAACTCTTATCTTAGAACACTGTTTTTCTCTTTTTATCTTGAATTATTGATTGTTCATACTAAATTCAACAGATACTTTTTTTTACATCATTTTGTGATTCATCCTCATAATTTAGTTTTAAGTCAATGACTTAAAGACATAATGTGGTTTCTCATGAACCATGAAGGGCAAAATATTCTGTGAATCACACTTCTGGGGACTTATGGACAAAGAAGCTATTATATTTCTGTCCTTCTGAGATTTCTTCCAAGAAGCCATAGTCTTGACTAAATTATATAAGGAAATCCACAAGTCAGAGTGGAACAAGAGATTCAGAGGAAAGAAGCAGTATTAGTTCCAACCCTGGAGGAGTTCTACTTGGTGACTTTCAAGTTACCATGTTCCTTCTATCTTTTAAAGACAGACAATGGACCAACAGAAACTTTAATGAACAACCTGGCATCTCAGACAAACTTTAAGTTGAGCAAATAAAGTTCATTCAAAGATTGCCAAATCTCTGGAGATTTTAAGTGACTTTCATTTCTCTCTTACTGGAAGAAGTATAAATACAGTTTCTATACACTGTGTAGTCAAATACATTCTATTTAGCATTTATAGGCTAAGAAAAATACCAATCATCTCTGTGGTTGGTATCTCATAAGACGATCACCAAAGAAATCCACCTTCTGGTATTCAGACCCTTGTGTAAATCCTTTCCCTTGCGTGTGACCCAGACCCAGTGACTTGCTTCTAACAAACAAAATACAGTAAAAGTGATAGAATATCATTTCATCATAAAACAGTGGCTTACTTTGTGGTGCCCTTTCTTACTTCCTCCATTCTGCAGTCTGAGGGAAGCCAGTTGCCGTGTTACAAAATGTCCCATGAGGTCCACGTGACATGGAACTGATGTCTCCATCTGACAACCTGCAAACACCTGAGACCTGCCAATCATTACAACAATGACCTTCAAAGCTGATCCTTCCCTATTCAAGACCTAAGATGATTGTAGCCCCAGCTCACAGCTTAGTTGCTGCCTTAAGTGACCCTGAATCAGAGACAAATAGCTAATAGGTATTCACATGCCTAACAATATGTTTGTTGTTTTAAGCTGCTAGGTTTTGCGGTAATTTGTTACACAACAGATGACGAATACCATCTGTGCATTCCTAATGTTAGATCTATCCTTGGTATAAGCAAAGCATTTTGTTTTTAAGCAATTATTTGACTCCAGGCACTGTTCTAAGTGCCTTACCACTATTAACTCATTTAAGCCCTGCAACAAGCCTATGAGGTAAATTCTGTTACTAATTATTTTTGGTAAATGAAGAAACAGGCACCAGATGATCAAACCACTTTTCCAATGGTCAGCACTAGAAAGTGGTGAAATCAGAGTCCAAGCTTTTAACTACTATGCTATCCTGTCTTTACAAGTCAATAAGTGTTAATCATCTTCATTGTTATTAGTTAGGCTCTTCCCCCAAAATAAATTCTTTACAACTTATAAGCAGTTAGCTTATGAGTTCCTCAAGCCAAGGGAGACCGTAAGTGAGTAAGACTACATTTTATTCGTATGTGTGTGTTCAGCTTACTACCTAGCATATGTTCAGGAAATGTTTGTGGAAAATATTGATTTAGAGGATAGAACAGGACTTAGGTCATGTAAAGAAGAATTCATTCTTTGTGAAATGAAATATTCTTTATAAAGGCCTAATCTATAATTATTGCAACCTAGCCTACAGGAGAAAGTCCAGCTGTACATTTACATACATGCATTTTCCAGCTTCTTTTTTTTTCACTTGCATTTTGTGCAATAAGAAGGAAAGTTTTAAGAGCTAGTGGACGGCAAAGTAATTTGTGGTCACTGGAAGTAATTTGGGAACATCAGAAGCTCACCTCGGCGTTATGAGTTCTTACCATCGCTGTTAGCATTCATACTATGTCACATCTGCATTCTTCGAAGCTGTGTAAACTGGTTCTGGATGAAGCCTTCTGAGTTTGTTTTACAGACAAAATGCAGAATCACTTTCAAGCAGAGCATGAATTGCACTGGGCATGCATAAAACTGGGATAATTCTTCCCATCTATAAATGCTCCTTTTTAAAAAAAAAAATACACATGAGATTGGCAATGATGTAAAACAAAAGAAAGAAGAAAAAATTCAGTAGTAAAAAGTTCAGGCAGAAAACACAAAGAAGAAAGAATTCAAGTAGCCTGTGAGCTTTCAACAGTTCAAGGAAAAAGATGTCGTACAGCTGGATCAGTAGCAAGAGGTTAACCACTTTATCTGGACTGCAAAAGGACTTGGTCCACAGAATTAAAGGAGCTCATTTGTGATTCCCTAAGAAAAGCTGCTTTTTTTGTTTTCTCAGAAGAAAGGGGCAATTACTCAAAACAGAGCAATAACAGGAAGAAACCAAGAGGGAAATAAGACTGAGTCACCCCACCCTTTCCACATGGTACCACATCTGTATGCTCAGGCATTTGAACTTCACCTTTCCTTACTAGGAAAAGCTCAAAGATACTGTCAGAAATAGCTCTCAAGTCACCTGAAAAGAATCCCCTGCTTAATATCATATTAATAACATTAAAGAAACCCTATAGAAAATATGGAAATGAGATGTGTATTAATCCCAGCATAATTACCACCATATTTTGTGACAGTTTGGAAAAATGGTGGTTATTTCTGCTATTGCGAACTTATAGAATGAAATGTCTCAAAAGGATCTCAATAATGTATATTTTCACTTTCCATATTTACTGCCATATTTTTGCACATACTCAAAGATTTTATTATCTGGATTGTTACTAAGATACCATAAAGAGGTCATCATGTGCATTGTTTTATACTGATATTTGTATAAAACATACTAATAGACATACAAGTGGAATAATAAATGAAAAAAGTGCAAGAGAATATGTAGCAAAAAAAAAGAGTGGGGAGAAGGATCAGCTGTTAGAACAAACTCTGCCTCAAAATAAAATATAATCATGTGTCATTTAATGAGGATATATTCTGAGAAATGTATCATGAGGCAATGTTGTCACTGCACAAACACCATAGAGTGTACTGACACACCTACTGCACACCTAGACTGTATGGGGTAATCTATTGCTCCTAAGTTACAAACCTGTACAGTGTGTGTGTAACTGTACTACATACTGTAAGCAACTGTAACACAGTGGTTAAGTTTTTGTGTTTCTAAACATAGAAAAGATACAGTAAAAATTAAAGGAGTATAAAAGGTAAAATACAGTAAAAATACAGGTACACCTGTATAGGTGCCTAACTTGAATGAAGCTTGCAGAACTGGAAGTGGAGCTGGGTGAATCAGTGAGTGGTGAGTGAACGTGAAGGCCTAGGGCATCACTGTACACTACTATAGAGTTTATGAACATTGTATACTTAGGCTACAGTACATTTATTTTAAAAATATTTTTTCTTTCTTCAATAATAAATTAATCTTAGATTACTGTAACTTTTACTTTATAAACTTTTTAATATTTTAAACTTTTTGACTTTTGTAATAGCACAGCTTAAAACACAAATACAGTGTAGAGCTGACCAAAAAAATTTTCTTCCTTTATATCCTTATTCTATAAGCTTTTCCTATTTTATTTTTTTCATGTTTTGAGATTTTTTTGTTAAAAATAAAGACACGAACACACATAAGCACACATATGATCATAGGATAAAATGCACACGATCACAGGATAAAATTTTATCCTATGATAATAAAGCCTTCTTCTGGAATACCTCCCAAAGAACCTGCCTGAGGCTGTTTCGCAGTTTATTTATATATACATATATATATATGTATATATAAATACATATATATGTGTATATATATATGTATATATAAATACATATATATGTGTATATATATACAAAAAATATGTGTGTATATATATACAAAAAATATATACGTGTGTGTATATATGCATATGTATGTATGAGTACTCTAAAATAACAATAAATAGTATGGTATAGTAAATACTAATTGATAGGAATTTTTAGAGCCATTATAGTCTTATGGGATGACCATCATACATGTGGTCCTTCGTTAAGTGAAAGGTCCCTATGCAGTGCATGACTGTACTAAAGCAAGCCGCTAAATACTTTGTTTCTTATCAATAACATCTTTGCTTCTACCAGACCAGTGTTATAAATAACTAATATTATCAAAGTCTTGTTTTTTTTGAGACTGAGTCTTGCTCTATCACCCAAGCTGCAGTGCAGTGGGGCAATCTCGGCTCATTGCAAACTCTGGCCTCTTAGGCTCGAGTGATCCTCCCACCTCAGCCTCTCGAGTAGCTGGGACTACAGGCACGCACCACCACACCCGGCTAATTTTTGTATTTTTTGCAAAGACCAGTTTCTCTGTGTTGCGTAGGCTGATCCGGAACTCCTGGGTTCAAGCAATCCACCCGCCTCAGCCTCCCAAAGTGCTGGGATTACAGGCCTGAGCCACTGTCCTCAAAGACTCTTACAGCTTACAAAGTGCTTTTATATTTATTTCAATTCTCACATAAGTCATGAACTACTACTATCTGACAAATAAACAAAAGAAGCTCAAAACGACAACACGGATGAGCCTGGAGGACACTACATTAAGTGAAATAAGGCAGGCACAGAAAGACAAATACCAGATGATCTTACCCATATGTGGAAGCTAAAAAGTTTGATCTTATAGAAGTAGAGATTAGAAGGGTGGTTACCAGGGCCTGAGGCTGTTGGGGGTGGGGGGAATGCGGAGACGTTAGTCATGACACAAAATTTCAGTAAGATAAGGAGAATAAGTTCAAGAGCTCTACTGTAGAGTACGCTGACTAAAGTTAATAATATATTATATTCTTGGAAAATGCCAAGAGAGTCAATGTCAAGTGTTCTCACCACAGAAATAAAACTCTGTGAGGTAATCCATATGTTAATTAGCCAGTCATTCCACAGTGCATACGTACTTTAAAACCATATGTTGGGCTGAGCGTGGCGGCTCATGCCCATAAACCCAGAATCTGGGGGGCCAAGGTGGGAGGGTTGCCTGAGGCCAGGAGTTTAAGACCAGCCGAGGCAACACAGCAAGACCCCATCGCTACAAAAACTAAAAGCAAAACCCCAAAACCCATGTGTTGTACACAGCAAATATAATTTTATGTCAGTTATAAAGAATAATAAATAATTTTTTGAAAAGCAAAGTGACTTGTCCATAACCACAATATTTTTCATTTTCAAATCTCATTTTTATTTCTTATGCCATGTTGCCTATAATTACACAGCTAAGAATTATCCTATGCTCAGAAGAAATAAAACTGACGTAGTTAGTAATTAATAATATATCTTTCCCTTAAAACAGGTATTGCTGACTTAATATACATAAAACTGCTGTCATATACCAAATATAACCAACAGGTAAAGGGTGAGAACAATTTCACTGACTACAATATATATAGCAAATAAGTGTCTATATAGTGGAAGAAATATGCCTAAAAGAAATAGGAAAATGCCAGTAGAGAAATAAACTAAATTATGCAACTGCACTTAGAAATAAAGGCCTTTATTGTTATTTCAATTTCCAGATTTTTTTAAACAGTGGAAATGCATTTCAATGATTTAATTTCAAATATGATTGACACAAATATAATAATATGAGAATTTATAATGAAAATAACACTGTGGAAAATGATCTCAAAATATTTCTATAAAATATCCCATACAATATAATTAGCATTATAAGCAAAATACAAAATGTTTCTTTCACCAACAAGAAACCCATGAGAGTTATGGCTATGATGTTACCATGCATAGCAGAGTAGGCATATAAATTAATATGCTTTTAACCCAGATTCTATCAACTGTGTCCATTTTAAACAGTATTCCTAAATATTACAATGCTAAGATTTTAAAGGATTTCTTAAAATACCTAGGAAAGCTACACAGAAAGAATCAGTACTATTGAAAGAAAACAAATTAAACAAGTCGCTTTAGTCTTGACCTAAATTCAATGACACTTCTGATATTCTGAATCTCTCTGGGAAAAAATATATTCCACAAGTGCTTGAAAAAGCTATAGGGCATTGTGATTTATAATAGTAGTTCCGAACAAATAAAAACCCAACGTTTTTACAGTTGAACAAAATTGGGCTTGGACAATAGGGAACCTAAAACTCATTTGGATTCACGCAGTGTTTCAAAAACACATCACTAGGACCTCTTACAATCAATCTAGTAGCTAACTGGCAGCTAGAACCAAAATCTCTAAGTCTAGGTGTATGTTGACCAGATTCTGCGTGCTTAAAATCTCAAGGGTTGCATACTTGTACAAGCTATCTTTTCTTTTTCCAGTGGGACACCTGAAGGAGACCTGTAGACAGAGAATTACAGTAATCTAAGTTGGCTATCATAAAAGTATGAATTAAAGTTTCACTGCTTATTTGTGACATTATATTCTAATTCGCTCTATTTCTAAACTCATTACACATAGGTTTTCCCCAGTAGACTGAATGTAATTCAGGAAGAACAGCCATCAATTAACTTGTTTATACCTTGTGCACAGATAAGAGAATGGCTATCATTTTAGTTTTGTAACAGGAAGAGATGAAAATCTGCAGGCACAGAGCTTTAGAGGCTTCCACATGCATCCTTTTCATATCATCTGAATTATATTTCAGGATGTCTGAAGCCTCCAAAGTTAGGGTTCCAATATCATATGCTATTGAAGCAGATGTTCTTCCAAGCTAATAGTGAAAAATATTCTCTAATAGCTAGGTCAACTTCACAATTTTATTCTTATTCTTTTCTTGATCCATAATATCTATTTATTCCTGAAATACTCAGGCACAGATAGAGCCACATCAATGCAAAAATGATGGCAAGAAAAGAATATCTAACTTCTATTCCTTTACCAGAAGGGGTTGCAGCAGAAGTTAATAGGAACAAAACTGGATAAGGGGCAACCCAGATTGATAAAAGACAGTATGATCCTCTGTAGGCAGCTTAATATCGTACAGAGGCTTCTAAGTCCTCACAGGGCACAGAAGGATATCAAAGTTCCTAGGCTGGATTCAGTAAATCCAGTTAATATTACCTTTTAGCCTGAATACATGGTTTGAATACAATAGATGGTTTTCATTTTGTATTATAGACTCACACGGTATTTTGGGATTTGACCCAACTATTCAGAAAATGTATACTTTTCCCATAAAAAGGTAAACAGGTATTTTTTGTTAGCAATACAGGTTTACTTTTCTAAATCTGATTAAGCATTTCATTCCCTAAACTATGCTACATAAGTAATGTTTTCTTTCATCTTTTTCCTTCATTATCACTAAACCTTTATAGTCTCGTCATATCAGAGCACAAGGAATTACATTTCATGGAGTTACAAACTGTCATGGACATTGCAGCCTGGGCCTTGGAGAGTTCTGTGTACAAAAAGATTATTTTATAAGGAAGATGAAACTGATAATGATGGATAATGAGTACAATATTAATATCCACACATCTTTGCTCCAGAGTTTTTGCTTTGGGAGCTTCCTTCTCAGAAATCCTCAAAATAAAAATGTGGAAATGCATTAGTTATATGTTTTTGTAACCAGAAACCTATGGCTTTACCAACCTATGTGCAGAGCAAACAGGACTTGTAAGCAATGACCAAATTGCACAAGTGATAAACCTATACAGGCCTATAACAAATGCTATGCTATTTCTAGAAAGGATTTTTTTTCCTTCTAAATGGCACGGATGAAGTCCTGAACTCCCTGCTTCTCTCCCTTTGCTTTGGCAGAGAGAAGCTACGGGTGATGAAGCATGATGTGACACCCTGGCTAATGTAACTTTTCTTCTCCCTAGTAAATTTTACCGGGCAGGTCTTCACAGAGCATTCAGATCACTACTTTTTCAAGTACTGATGCTTAATGTCGTTTTTTTTTTCCATATCAGAATATGAAATTTTATTTCAGTGTTTTATGTTCACTGCCAGTTGAATCTGCCTAGATTTTAAATAAGAAAACATACCATTTAACATGACTTCATGCCATCTTTCTGTAACGGTTTTATTTTAACTTGGGGACTTATTCTCCTACATATACCCCAAATGATACATAGTAAGTGATACATCACTTTCTGAAGACATCTCATATGGTTCCTGCTTTCATGGGCTTTCTCTTGCCAGTCCTGCTTGGATTACTCATCCCCAATCTTTACCCATTATAAATCTTTCAAGAGCCACTGCTAACTCTTCAATGATTACCCCCAGACAAATACAATTCTCCCCTACTCTGGGCTTTTATGCATTTGGGGCCACACTTATGGCATGTGTTTATATGATACTTATTTGAATATTTTCAAGCTAATTATAGTAGGCATGATAGTAAGAAGAAGAGGGATGATAGTCTCATCGCCAACAGGTGATTAATGCCAACGTACTAAGTAAAATATTGTCCTGGCAAGTAAGAGCAAGTCTAAGTTTTAGTTATATATTGCCTATTAAATGTCATGTATTAAAATTTATGAACTTTCAGGAAAAATTTTAACAACTTTTCTTTTATGAATTTAAGTACAGAAAATGATATTTTGTATTCAAAACCACTGTTAAACATCCAAAGTGCTGTTAAAACTATGAATATCAGAAATGCCTGGTCAACATATAAAAATAAAAGGAAAGAAAATCTGTCCGGCATGGTGGCGCAAGCCTGTAATCCCAGCACTTTGGGAGGCCGAGATGGGTGGATCACCTGAGGTCAAGAGTTCGAGATCAGCCTGGCCAATATGGTGAAACCCTGTCTCTACTAAAAATACAAAAATTAGCCAGGCGTGGTGGTGGACACCTGTAATCCCAACTACTCGGGAGGCTGAGGCACGAGAATCGCTTGAACCTGGGAGGCAGAGGTTGCAGTGAGCCAAGATTGCACCGCTGCACTCCAGCTTGGGTGACAGAGCGAGACCCTGTCTCAAAAAACAAACAAACAAAAAAGAAAATCTCATCTTTCTGGTAACTCACCTTTTGTAATCACTAACATTTTCAGTGCTGCCTCATCATAACAAAATGTGGATAAGGAGACGAGCATAAGAAATATATTTCTTTTTCAATTTTGCCATTTCTTTTTTAGTGTCAGAGGTTGTCAAGAGAGAAAATTCATCTCATACTCCTCTTAGTGTGATTTTAAAACTTTCTTCATCTGTTATACATGTATCAAGTTATTATTCTCTATATACTTTTTCTAATCCACAGGTAGGGATGCGAGTTTTATATGATGTCTGCTTTGTTTTAAATCAAGATTGTTTATTTTTCTTATCCTAAGAGTTATTTTATCTAAATGAAATCTCTGGGGTTTTTTATTAGTTTACTTAAAATTGGTGTTTGAATTTTATCAATTAGTTTTAAAAGTCTTCCTTTCATTTTCAAGCAGGAAGTTCTTAGTGTTCTTCAAATTTATGCACCTTCTCAATCTTTTCCAGAATCCCACAGGCTGGATCATCTTTATATGATCTATGCCCTATAGCTACTAACCTTGATTCCGGAAGAATGACAACAGAGAAACAGTAGAGTACCTGATGCTAGTTTGACTTCAAATTCCAATGAAAATTCCTAGTTCTATATTGTCTATATGGATTCATTGGTATAAATGGCTTAAATAATGACTTCCAATGTAATATACATTTATTTGACAATTTGAAGTCCTTTAGGGAACACTTCTTATGAAAGCACTGTTCTAATACTTTAGAGTGTTAGAAATACTTCCATAAAAGAAATTTCTAAAAGTTGCAGATCTCAACTTTATAGTGGAGATCTGTAAACTTTTCTGTAAAGGGATGGATGGTAAATATGTTAGGCTTTGTGGAATATACAGCTTCTGTCATAAGGATGAAATCACCACTCTGCTGTCATATAGCATGAAGGTAGCCATAGACAATATATAGATGAAAGAACATGGCTGTGTTCCAGTAGTACTTTATCTATTCCAAAATGTAAATTTCATCTCATTTTCACATGTCACAAAGTATCTTCCTCTTCTGATGTTTTTTCAACCATTTAGAAGTGTAAAAATCACTCAACTCATGAACTTTATAAAAACAGGTGGTTGGCTAGATGGTCCATGAGCCATATTTTGTTGGAACACGAGGGCCATCAGATTTAGTATCTGTAACTAGTAGGGGAGAAAGAATATAAATAATAAGCTACACGGTTCTATAAGAAATGTATACATTATTAAGAGAGTTCAGAGAAACCATCAATAAAATTATATGAAGTATCATTTTATGCTTAAATCTGAAGGTTAACTTTAATATTTCTAATAAGGCAAAAAGTGAAAATATGTATTTAATATTAACTCTAACTGTAAATGTAATATCACAAATTAGAACCACAAAGAATTCTCAATTCTATCTGTTAATTAGAAGCAGGACACAATCTGAATCAGTAAAGCAGGAAGAAGAGAAGTAATGCAGAACAGTTCCATGTCAAAGCAGATGACAAAGAAGACAGAATGGGATAGCAAAGTAAATACATGACATTGAGGAAATAACTCCTTGAATCTACTGCTCTCAAGCAAGGAATGAATGTGAGAACAGGATCAAAGTAACTAATGCAGGTCAGGCGCAGTGGCTCACGCCTATAATCCCAGCACTCTGGGAGGCCGAGGTGGGCGGGTCAGGAGTTCGAGACCAGCCTGGCCAACATGGTGAAACCTCATCTCTACTAAAAATACAAAAATTAGCCAGGTGTGGTAGTGGGCACCTGTAATCCCAGCTATTCAAGAGGCTGAGACAGGAGAATCGCTTGAGCCCAGGAGGCAGAGGTTGCAGGGAGCCAAGATGGCACCATTGTACTCCAGCCTGGGCAACAAGAGCGAGGCTCTGTCTCACAACAACAATAACAGCAACAAAAACAAAGTACTGCAGGCAAAACAAAATGCAAACCACTTGAAAAATATTCACATCAAAATTAACGGAGCCCCCCACCAGTGGTCATAAATGGGATAACTGAAACACAAATATGGTGTACCCATCCTCACCCCCAAACTATTACAAATGCCAGGTCAAAATAGCACAAAATAAGCTGAATGCTTAACATTGTTGAAAGAAATCGTGCTGAGGAGAAATGGATTTGAATTATTTAGGATAACAAGTTAAAAATCAGTCCAAACACAATTTTCTTTCTGAGTTAGTACCTAATACTGCAGACTCTCAATTGTGCTGTGCAGACATCACTAATGAGCAATTTATTCAGATACAATTCTTTGCTCTATTAGAAATATTCTTATTTAGAGCTAATCAAAGATGATTTTCATTTATCATAAATGGCATCAAAATGCCATTTTGTGATTTCATGCTTATTTCACTAGTATGACTGGATAAAATAATTATAAAGGGCTTTGCCTAGCAAAAGTCAAAATCAGACTGTCTTTATGTAGACCAGAGTTTTGACTTCCTCTCCATTTACAGCAGCTTTTTTCTTCTAATTTTCCTCTCTCCAAACCATCTCCAGACACCCAACAGTACCAAGACTGGAAATTCTGCCCCATGTCGATGTGAAAAATGGATTAGCATTTGCGACTTCTACAACTCCACGGTTAGCCTATATAGCAGAGAATATAGTTCTCTGTTTCACTCCCACATACCTCAAAACTGTAATGCCTTTCATTTTTACTCCAGGGGAGCTGTCTCATGCTTCTTGAGATGGGGTAAATTTGTACATAATAAGAGCAAAAGGTCTAAAGAGGGAGCTTAATTGTCCAATTAGATGTTATCAAAGCCTAATTGGTGGGAACAGAGTGTACCCTGTGACCTAATTCTTAAGAGGTCAATTGGGAGAAAAATATCATGTTTCCCACTAAATGCAACCACTTGCAAAGTCTTAGATGTCAGGTCTGCAGAAGTGCTCCTTTGAAAATATCTTTCTGTAGAATTTTGTGATTTAAAAAATCCTGTAAATCAAACATCTCTTTTTAGGCTTTATGTATCACCAGCTATTTGGTTACATTTTATGATTATACAAATTTGGGTTAGGTATCAGAGCCAATAAACACCTTATGTTTTACAGATTCTTCCAAGAAAAAAGTGGACTATCAATCCAAACTGCTTATTTCTAGAATCAGATACTTAAGGAAATTTTGTGAAGGTCCCCAACATAAGCTACATAAACTTTACATTAAAGCCACTGGGATCAAAAGGGAGAAAGAAAGGGAAATAGCAATTATTGAGTTGCTACAAGGAATCAGGCAGGGTACTTTAGCTACTTTATGTGTGGTTCAGAATTTGATTTTCTCAGCCCTATTAGGCAGATGTCATTGTCATTTTACAGAGGCACAGAGACTGATTTTCTAAAGTCATCCAACAACTCACTGGCAGTAGAGTCTAATGACTGCAAAGTCTACAGGCTTTCCACCACAAAACACTGTCCTATTTATTAAATTTGAGGATGAAAAAAGATAAGCTTTGAGTAGAAACAGCATTAAGAGTTTTTCTTTGCAAAATTTATCTTTGCTTAAACCCCAGCCAACCTTCCAGGCCTAAATTCCATACCTCCTCTTCCATTTTCTTCCCTTTCCCTGCATCACTAGCCAGAAGTGACCAATCTCTCTTCTAACACTCTCCAAGTATTTTTTTCATTATGACCAAATCATTCATATACTACAGTCATGGTATGGCACTAAACACCAGATTCCTTCACCTCTCATTACCAAGAACTCAGTGGGCTCACTGCCCTGTGTGCATAGAGGCCAACACCACGGTACTGGCTTTTGAGAAAACACCAGCTGTTGGCTCTCAAGGAGACTGAGGAAAAGCTCAAATCTCTCTCTCTGAGCTGGGGGCTGGGTTGGGTTTTATAAGCATAAGGTAATGAGTTGTGCTCTGATTGGATCTTGCAACTAGATGATGCTGGAAGGCATGATCTGACTGGATCTTGCTATGGGGTGAAGCCAAAACTCAATCTGATTGAATCCTGGATCTTGCCATGTGGTGTCCGCTTCCTAACTCATTCTTCACTCCTTGGTGGGAGCACTCAAGTTCCACCTGTGGTTGCACCCTTGGTTCAACTGGGCACCCTCAGGTTATGTGACCTTTATGGCAACTTAAAATCAACTCAGAACTTTATTACATAAAAGTTGAACCAGATTGGTCTTGTGCAGTTACACTCTCACAAATATTTCTTTAGTTTAATAGTCATGATGTCAGCTGATCAAATGTCAAGGAGTCCCCTGGCCCAAGCTCAGGGTAAATAACAAACAGCCCAGGATTATTGCTAATGTCTTTGCACATCCCAATTACTGTCTTTAATCTTCCTTCTCCTTCCAAAAAATAGAATGAAAGAGTTTGCTCAAAATAATATTAATTTGATAACCCTAATAGATACTTATGTTTCTGTGCTTCTAAATTTTTTGGGTAAATTTGTTCCAGAGTCCATCCTATTTACATATGCAAACTTCCAGTTAGATTTGGAGGACCAGATAATGAGGGGAGCCCTGAGTTTCATTCCATGGGGAGAACACAGGGCCAGCAGCATGGCTGGAGCAGGAGCTATGGCTCCGACTGTCTAGGCAGACAGGACTTCAGACAGCATCACAGTTTCTCTGTGTGCCCAGGGACAGATGAAAAATCGACATATCAGACATATATTTGAAATGACCTAGATTGTGAAGGCCAGTCAGGATGATGGACGGCTCTTGTCAGCAGACAACTGTATGAGCAAAGACTTTGAGGGTCAGATCTGTTGCCCTAGCACCCCCACTAAAGCCTGTTACTCTGTAAGCTCCTGCAATATAGACAATCCTAGAATGAAGGAAAGAGAAGCCTTTACATTGGCTGAGATGATGTGCCTGCTAGGGAAAGGGAATTGGCTCAAAGTATAACTTTTGTTGAATAGAAAAATGAAAACATATATTGCATGTATTATGTTCTAAGTGCTTTACATGAATTAAATGAATTGATCCTCAGAAAGAAACTATTATTTTTCTTTTTTTTTTTTTTTTGAGACGGAGTATCGCTCTGTCACCCAGGCTGGAGTGCAGTGGCGCGATCTCTGCTCACTGCAAGCTCCGCCTCCCGGGTTCACGCCATTCTCTTGCCTCAGCCTCCCGAGTATCTGGGACTACAGGCGCCCGCCACTACGCCCGGCTAATTTTTTTTTTTTTTTTTTTTTTTTTTTTGTATTTTTAGTAGAGACAGGGTTTCACCGTGTTAGCCAGGATGGTCTCGATCTCCTGACCTCGTGATCCGCCCGCCTTTGCCTCCCAGAGTGCTGGGATTACAGGCGTGAGCCACCGCGCCCAGCCAAAAACTATTATTTACATTGCAAATTTACACACATGTAAACAGAGACATTTTACTGAAGAGGAAAAAAGTCAATTAACTTGCCCAAGGTCACACAGCAAATAAGTAGCAAAGTTGGAATTTTAATCAAGTAGTGTTGATACGGAGGCAGGGAAGTGCCCGGTAGAGAAAAGCAAGTCCCTGGCTAGGGCTCCAACCCTATGGACCTAGGTGAGGACAGGCACCCCTGCTTTCATATCCAAACGTTGCATTTTCCGAGACCACTCTGGCCCACCATGCCCCCATCCTAGACTTACACCCTAGCGGGTAGACACGCAGGCAGCCAGATGTCAAGAGGAAAAAGCAGCTGCTGGACATCATGAGGAACACATCGGTGGAAGAAGACACAAGGTTTTTCTCGACAAGGTTGTCAGAGCACGCCAGCGGGAGACAACACCAGCGGGAGAGCAAGCCAATAGGCGCTGCCACGCCAGCAGGCCATCAACCGGCGGGACGAGGCAGAGTTTGGCCGAGGCAGTCAAAGGAGAGCCAGGGCCAGTGAGCAGCCAAACTCCAGCTCCCTTCTGGCTCCCCTATCCGCTGAGAGCTACTTCTACTCAATAAAACTCTGCACTCATTCTCCAAGCCCACATGTGTGGTCCGATTCTTCCTGTCCACCAAGGCAAGAACCTGGGATACAGAAAACCCTCTGCCCTAGGGACAAGGTAGAGGGTCTAACTGAGCTGGTTAATACAAGCTGCCCATAGACAGCAAACTAAAAGAGCATCATGTAACACACACCCACTGGGGCTTCAGCTGTAAACATTCACCCCTAGACACTGCCGTAGGGTGGGAGCCCCACTGCCTGCATGTCTGTATGCTCCCCTGGAGGTTTGAGCAGTGGGGCACTGAAGAAGTGAGCCACACCCCCATCTCATGCCCTACGAGGGGGACAAAGGAACCTTTCCTGTTTCAGTGTCATTATTTATTATTAGCATTAGGAATAACATAAACTACTTAATTGCCACTTTTTGCAGTTATCAACGCATAGTGTTATTTTCCAAATAATGACAACAGTTTCCTAGTTCATTCACCTAAAAAAAAAAAAAAAAATCTATGGTCAATAAGATTAGGCCAGACATGGTGGCTCATGTCTGTAATCCCAGCACTTTGGGAGTTCGAGGTGGGAGGATTAATTGAGGCCGGGAGTTTGAGACCAGCCTGGCCAACACAGTGAAACCCCATCTTTACTGAAAATAAAAAAATTAGGCGTGGTGGTGCGTGTTTGTAGTCCTAGCTACTTGGGAGGCTGAGGCAGGAGAATCACCTGAACCTAGGAGGCAGAGGTTGCAGTGCACCACTACCCTCCAGCCTACGTGACAGAGCCAGACTCCATATCAAAAAACAAACATCATGAAACCAGCAATTGCTTTATGAGGTCTTTTTTTCTCTAAATGAATTAATTTAATTAGAAGCACATTCATGTGTTATATGCAATTACTAAAAAATTCAGCCAATAAAAATGTATGCGATTAATATATTCAATAGTATTTTATAGTTACTAAAATCCATCAGTTTTGCTTATATATATATATATATATATATATATATATGATTATTAGTACACCAGTCTTTATTATAATCTCTCAACCATCCACAGAAGATTTAAAGATGTGGTTTTGTTTTCTAGCAGGACAAGAAAATGACGTTCTTTAATTAACGGTCTATTTTTCAAATCAAAATGCTTTAGCTCCTGCCTTTGACCACCACTCTTTTGAAAAGGAAAGGAAGAAGACCTAACTTTGGAGAGTCCTGCCCTTTCTATCAAATTTACACTAACAAAACCATATCCAAATGGAAATAAAACTTTTTCTGAGACACTGGTTTCTTTAGCAAAATTAACACTAACCAGGATAAAATATCTGCTCCTCATAACCGTAACTAACACACCTCTAAAACATGTTCCATTGCCACCAAACTGAGTTAGAATTGCTTTGATTGCAGAAGAACCCGGAATTTCAATTAACCTTATATGTTTTAAAACTCCCTTTACACTTTTTTCTTCCTTACCCTTTCCATAATCAATGATGCACAAGGACCCTATTCCTTATACAAAATAAAATATAACTATGCAAGAATCTCATTAAAAACCAATTGGTTGAGCTGTAGATTTGGTTATTATTTAAATTAAATCATAGGCTTCATATTGAGCGAGATGGATACTACATTACAATAATAACCTAGCACCCTATTATAGGGCCTTGATTTCTTGATGAGTGGCACTACTTGAATTTTGTTAGCTGATTAACGAAAGGTAAAGTCTTCATAGAAGGGAGAACGGGGAGCAAGAAGGAGACACCCAGACGTAATACAGATTTAAGTACAGCTTGGGCTACATTTGTTTGGAATAAAGCCAGTTACTGGGAACTACTGTGGCAAAGCTGTCCCTTGAGATGGTCAGGAAGAAAACAGGTAGCCATGTGTATGGAATTACTTAGATATTTTTCAGAGGTAATTAAAAGTAGATGCTTCCTTTGTCTCCGTTTCTTTCTGTGCCATTAATGCACATTTCATATATGCCTGATGCTATGGATTAAACCCCCTAAATGAATCATTATAAGTAGTCCCTAAATTATAAACAGACTTAGAGTTCTAAAGAATGTATTGTTTGGACTTTGTAATGTTTCTTACAGAAACATTAAGTGGTGCTGAAGTAAGCTAATATGTATGCTATGTATTACACGAAGGAGGTATTGAAAATTTATAACAAATTTTTAAAAATATTCAGTCATAAAACAAGTAGAAAATATACTACATTCTTAAATACATATAACTGTACAATAACAGTAATTAAATAAAAATACATGAAACAAATTAATAAATTGAATAAATGTTTTATCTGATTTTAATGATTATAATGGAAGAAAGTAGTATTCATAATAAGTAAAATGAGCACTCCAATGACATTATAGAAACAAAAAGCCTGGCATTTAATGGAGTTTAAATGTTCTTTTTTAAAATTTTAACAAATAGTCAGAAAATACCCATCACATGGTGAGGCTGGTTCTTTGCTAGGTTTTATGATAATACCAATCGTTAAGGAGCTCACAGTCTTGTTTAATAAACATTCTTTTTTTCCAGAATAATACCAACAAAAATGTATTTTTATAGTTAACTAACAAAATACCATAAAGGTAATTTGTTTGTTCTAAGCCCTTTTGTTCATATATCTATAAAGGAATTAAGCTTACTGTCTTTATATTTCCACCAATAATTCTCTGAAATGAAGTTCTTTTGAAGGCATGCTATTTTACTCCTAGTTTCTATTTTGTAACTTTTTCCAAAATGAACAAACGTTACCTGAATTTGAAATGCATTGACTGGAAATGTGTTGACTGACATAGAGCCATTAACATTTGTTAGCAAAATTAGATGGGAAATTTGATTTGGCTGCATTTCTGAACTTTCTCTTCATACATCTCTGCTGTTTAATTTGACATAAGGAGTATATGACTTCTAATTTAAAAAAAGAAAAAAACAAGAACAGAATCTATTGAGGCTGGCACCACCAACTTTATGTCTCAGATGTGTTTGGAGCCACCTTACCAAATATTGAATCTGGAGCCCTTCATAGCCAGGTGCCTTGTCACTTATCTTGACAATAGAAGACTTGAAGGGGCTTTGAAAATAGTCAACTACCTGGAGCTTGCAACAAAAATTGTGTGGGTTGGCACTTTCCACATGATATATGTAGTCTATGGTTTCTCCTGGGTAAACATTAGGATAGTGATACTAACAGCTAGTGCTTAATGACCTCCCTCTAGATGCAGAAACTCTTGTAAGGGCTTTATAAACTCCCTTAATGTTGAGCTTTCATGCATGGCATACAGTCAAAAAAATTTTGTTTCTTATCTGTCATAATCATTTTCCTGTTTCCTGTTGCCCATATGTTACAGAATTTTTACATATTATGTTTCAGAATCACTCTAATTTTAAAAAGCATTTAGCCATATACACTTAGGACATTTTTGACTTTTCTTATTTTCACTTTTTCAAAAAAGGACTGTTTCCACTTTTGTGTCATCATATGTATGTTCTTATTAGCACTTAATCCACTACAGAAAATCCTTGTCTGCTTAAAATAGCCAGATCAGTTTCTATTCACCAATCCAAAGTAAAATTTATTTCATTCTTTTTATTCTTTCTACGTCTTAGTTTCTCCATTTTTTTCTCACCTCTCTCACTTTTTCATTATATTTTCTCTTAGTTTTAGAAAAGTAACGTGGTAAAATGTAGCATGCACAGTTCTTGTAGTCCAATGATAAGTTCAAACTTCAGTTCTTCTCACAAGCTATATGACTCTAGACCAATAACTTAATCTCTCATACATCTGGTTCTTCACCAGGAAAATCTCCCAAAATTATAATAATGAAATAATGTTATAATAATGAAATAATATTAGCACCTTAGCACGTCGAAAGATCCTACAACATGAATATGAATGAGATTTTCTGTTCCTGAGAAATCAATCTTTAGCCAGGAAGAGTTAGCACTCAGACTCTCCCGACCACTGTAAGCCCACAGCCTCAATGCTGGAGTGCGATTTTGGACTCTGACTCCTCCTTTATTCAAGTTCTAATTCAGGAGAAAGATTTGCAGCATTTGCCTTGGAGCTGCAATATGGCCATCTTGGAACTCTTTGTGAGTGACCAGGACCCAGATCTAAGCCAGGGATAGGCAGACAAGTGTGTGGAAGGTCTGTACCTAGAGCTTAAGTCCTCTATGTGTAGATCCATCCCCCTGGCTGAGAAAAAGAGATGTGCAAGGCTTAGATATCAAAAAGTGAAAGGACGCATGAATAAAGAGAGAGAGAAGTAGCCTGGGCAAAATGGTGAAACGCCATCTCTACAAAAAAGATAACAAATAAAAATTAGCTGGGAATAATGGCACATACCTGTAGTCCCAGCTACTTGGGAGACTAAGGCAGGAGGATCACCTGAGCCCAGGAGGTCGAGGCTATGGTGCGCTGTGATAGTGCCACTGCACTCCAGTCCAGGAATAGAGTGAGACCCTGCTGAGAGAGAGTGAAAGAATGAGAGAGAGAGAGACTGGCCGTTAGCCTATAGGACAAGGATTTCCCACTTGCACCATTCTCCTAAGAAAATGGTGGATTCTGCCCCTCCAACAGAGAGAAATAATCAAAGACCCAGAGCCAGCCAACTCACTTGAAAGTCCAACTGTGTCCAGTCCAAGCAGACCTATGCTGCTATGTAAAACATAGCAGCACAGGTAAGCAAGTAAAAGCAAAAGACTCCTTGATTTTTTTTCTTTTTTTTGAGACAAAGTCTCCCTCTGTCACCCAGGCTGGAGTGCAGTGGGGCAATCTGGACTTACTACAATCTCCACCTCCTGGGTTCAAGCTATTCTCCTGCCTCAGCCTCCTGAGTAGCTGGGATTACAGGCGCCCACCACTAGGCCTGGCTAGTTTTTTGTGTTTTTAATAGAGACGGGATTTCACCATACCGGCCAGGCTGATCTCGAACTTCTGGCCTCAAGTGATTGACCTGCCTCAGCCTCCCAAAGTACGGGGATTACATGTGTGAGGCACCATGTCCAGACGACTATTTCTGGAAGGAAAGTCTAGGGTTGCAAATAGAACAACAGCAACAAAAGCCTTACAGAGAATCCCATAAGCTACAATTAGCTACTTGTAGCAAATCCAGATCCCAAAACCTTGAGTAATCCTCATTTTTTCACTGAAAAATACTAATCAGAGAATGAGTTCCAAGCATGCTATATGCCAGGATGATAATGTCTTAGTGAATAAGACAAGGTGTCTATCTTCATGCACTTACATGCTTGTGAGGAAGAGCACCAATAAACAGGTAAAGAAGCAAGTAATATAATTTCACATAAAAACTAAAAATATACAGGGTAAAAAAAGAGTCATTAGGTAGGTTCGTCGGGGAAAATGTATTTGAAAAGGTAACATTTGAACAGAGATCTCTTTGTGTGAAAGAACAGCCCATGCAAATATCTGGGGCAAGAATGATCCATGCTTTGGGGTGGAAAGGATCTGAGTGTGCTCAAGACACAGCGAGTAAGCAACTGGGGTGGAGACAGAGAGGAAGAGAGTGGTGGAAGGATCCTAGAACAGCTCTCAATCTTGGTTATACATTAGAAACTTCTGGGAAGCTTTAAAATTCCCTGTGCCGGCTGGGCACGGTGGCTCATGCCTGTAATCCTAGCACTTTGGGAGGCCGAGGCAAGTGGATCACCTGAGGTCAGGAATTGGAGACCAGCCTGACCAACATGGAGAAACCCCCGTCTCTACCAAAAATAGAAAAAATTAGCCGGGCGTCATGACGCATGCCTGTAATCCCACCTACTCAGGAGGCTGAGGCAGGAGAACGGCTTGAACTGGGGAGGCGGAGGTTGCGGTGAGCTGAGATGGTGCCATTGCACTGTAGCCTGGGCAACAAGAGCGAAACTCCATCTCACACACACATACACACACGCACAATTCCCCATGCCCAGCTAAAGTCAGTATTTTTCAAGTTCCCAGGTGATTTCCCACGTGCAGTCAAGACTGAGAATCTAGGCCCTTCTGGGCCAAGTAAGGATTTTCGGCTAGGTGTAACAGGGGGTCACTAGACATTTTTATTTTGTTCTTTCATTTTGTTTTCTGTTTTGTTTTTTTAACAGTGGAGTGTCATTAACTTATATTTGCAAAAAATGATTACAGTTCCAGTGGGCATGGAAGACAATAGAAACAAGTCAAAAGTAGAAGCAGGAACACCAACAACAAGCCGCTGTGGCCAATGTGGGTGAGAGATGATGCTGCAGGGACAAGAGGCAGCAGTGGAGGCGGTGGGAAGCAGTTGTGTTTGGAGCGTTTCATTGAGTCAAAAGCACATGCTGATGAATGGAGACAGATTCGAGAGGAGAAAATCAAGGATGACTTCTAGGTTTTAATTCCGAGCAATCAGATGAAGGTGAGGCCACTTACTGAGTCAGGTCGTAGGGTCTTCTAAACTTGGAGCTAGATCAATTTTGAGACAGAAACCAAACAAGAAAACGTTGTTGATTCATTATGCCTTGTCAAATGCAATTCCTAAGCATATGTAAACATAATTCACACTGCTTTTCCCTCCTCTGCCTGAAGGTATAAGTCATGAGGCAGAGAAGAGCTGGCATTTCTCTCTCAATGATCAGGGTGCTGTAAGAAGTTGTGCATGCCTCTTACATTATTGTAGGGATGAGCTGGAAATTGCCGCAGATAATGACAGTTTCTGAAATGTTTGGATTAGCTTTTCTGGAGCAGAGAATTTGGGCTGAGACAGTGGGTTTATGATAAAATTATAATTTTTTCTTTTTTTTGATCTCTGCCTATGGCATAGTCCTGTTAGACCTTCATGCTTAAATCTTATGAGCTATCACTTCAACTCTGTTTTGCTTTCTTGGCAAAACAGAAGCTTTTATCAGGGAGATAGATGAACATATCAAATGAGCAAGGAAACAATTCCTAAACAAAGAGGATTTCAGCATATGAAGGGAGTTAATCTCCCTTCAGGCAGATAGGTAGACATCCGAGAAATGGACAAAGGTGCCTTACTTACCTTGCTTAAGAGCAATGAGTTGTAGGTACACATACTACAGAAATGAATGCTTATATCTACTTGAGAACATACGCAACATACTAGTAACAGCTAGCTCAAATTGGAAACAATGCAATCAATACCACAATGGATAAATAGGCTGTAGAACAACGTGCTACACAAGAATGAAAAAGAAGGAACTATAGCTACATGCAGTGATGTAGATGAATTTCACAGATGTAGTGTTGAAATAAAGAAGCCACACACAAAAGAATGCAGACTGTATGGTTTCATGTCTGTGAAGTTCAAGAGCAGGCACTGTTCTGTAGTGATAAAGATAAGAAAAGGGCTTATTTTTGGAAGGAGGTAGAAATTAACTAAGGGGAGATGCTGAAAATGTTCTATAACTTGATCTAACTGGTGAATGCATTGGTGAATTTTTACATGTAAAAATTCATCAAGTTATATACTTAATATTTGCACACCCATACATACACACATGTATACTTTTATACTTTCTATAAGAAATATATGTAAGCTATAGATACAAATCTAATATAACTTATATACTTCAATAAAAGTGATTAAATTGAAAATAATCTAAATGGTCCCAGGCTGGCCAACATAGCGAACTCACATCTCTACTAAAAAATACAAAAATTCGCTGGGCATGATGGCACACGCCTATAATCCCAGCTACTTGGGAAGCTGAGGCACGAGAATCACTTGAACCCAGGAGGCGGAGGAGGTGGCAGTGAGCTGAGATCGTGCCACCGCACTCCAGCCTGGGTGACAGAGCAAGTAGCTGGGATTACAGGTGTGCACCACCGCGCCCAGCCAATTTTTGTTATTTTCAGTCGAGACAGGGTTTCAGCATGATGGCCAGACTGGTTACAAACCCCTGATCACAGGTGATCCACCAGCCTCAGCCTCCCAAAGTGCTGGGATTACAGACATGAGCCACCGCGCCTGGCCCAAATGATTTATTTTTGACTCATCAGCACTAGCTAATCAGAAAGGATACCTAGACTCTCAGAAGAGACACCAGCTTTTATGACACAGCCGTGTGCACTGCCCAGACATCTCCTCTGCCTTTTATGAAGATGATAAAAGAATCCACTGAAGAAACTGAAATTCTTGGCAAAACAGAGGCTTTTATTAGAAAGATAGACTAACACATCAAATGAGCAAGGAAATAATTAGATGAAATGAAAACTTTCTACAATATGAAAAACATAGTTCTATACTACAAACAACAAAATTTATATAGTGAGTTCAAACATATACACCTGAAGACTCCAGGGTATGTAGTCTTACCCACTCTGCTGTGCTTCGTTTGCACCAGGACATCAGGAATATGTTTTTGAATTTCCTCATTAGTAAGCCTTAGCCTTTGCTTGCACTTGCTCAAATATATATTTTTAAGCACGAGTCTATATCAGCTAATTTATATGAAAGGTTTGCTTTTCTTATTTGACTCTGAGTATGACTGCATGGTGCTTCAGCTCTGCAGTTTCTTTTTCTTTTGAGATAGAGTCTCACACTGTCACCCAGGCTGGAGTGCAGTGGCATGATCACCACTCACTGCAGCCTTGACCTCCCTGAGCTGAAGCCATCCTCCCATCTCAGCCTCCTGAGTAGCTGGGACCACAGGTGCACATCACCATGCCTGGCTAATTTTTATAGTTTTTGTCCAGAAGTGGTTTTGCCATGTTCCCCAGGCTGGTCTCAAACTCACGTGCTGAGACTCAGCCTCATAAAGTTCTGGGACTATTGGTGTAAGCCACTGCGCCCAGCCCCAGCTCTGGATTTTCAACCGAGCCCTGGGTACTGCATTTTTCTGAGCAGTGAGTGGGAAGCTTGGGCCTTTAAAGTCACTCTGACAAGAAAATCTCCTGCGCCTCCATCACTAGGCAGCCTCAAGTATGCCATGACACTTCCCATTAATCACCATTAAACAGTCTCTTCTACTCTGGGAATAGTGCCTTCCTTAGACAGCTACCATTTCATCACTTCCTACCCAAGATTGTATATGTCATACCTATATTCATGAGATGAGTTTTTAAGGTTAACTACTTCATTCCCAATTCTCCTAAAATTATTACAATTACTTCATGTCAGATAAATGAGAATGTTTATAACCAACAGATAAGAGGGTTATATTCAAGTATATAAAATCTAATAAGCCTCTTTGTGAAGAAATGTCTCATATTTAAATAACCTAATATCGACTGAGCGCAGTTGCTCTCACCTGTAATCCCAGCACTTTGGGAGGTGAAGACAGGCAGATCACTTGAGGTCAGGGGTTCAAGACCAGCCTGGCCAAATGGCGAAACCCTTCTCTAATGAAATACAAAAATGAGCTGGGTGTGGTGGCATGCACCTGTAATCCCAGCTACTCGGGAGGCTGAGGTGGGAGAATCTCTTGGACTTGGGAAGTGGAGGTTGCAGTGAGCCAAGATTGCCTCACTGCAATCCAGCCTGGGTGACAGAGGAAGACTCCACCTCAAAACAAATAAATAAATAAATAAAAATAAAAAATAACCTAATATTTTGGTCTTCATCTTAACTACATTTTCTTTCATATAGTCACTGACCTTGAAATGTCACCAAACCTGTTCAAAGGGATGAAGAATTTTGGAAGATGGGGTGAAATTTAATAGTGACTTAGAATAAATTATTGAAGGAACCAGAACTTTTAAAACTGCTCACTAAGATCAAACAAGTTATATACACAGGAAATATAGCCTGATAGAACATAGATTCAAACACATATCACAAGTTTGCAATGTCATATCTTTGTATTAAAAAAATGATAAAGAAGTGTCCCATTTTGTTCCTCTGGGCCCTATTTTACCAATAATCTAGGTTTCATAACTTGGGGTGGACCAAGAAAATTTGGAACAGTCAGATAATAGCAATATGATGATTAAAGGATTAGTAATACATAGATTTGCACTTTCAAGATCAATTGATGCTTCATAAGACTTATCATTTTTATAAATGTCAGGTAACTGTTTAAGATAATTTAGTTTTTGTTCAAAATGAAATGTTCTTTTGTTCCTCTTCCAAACAACTAGCAATGAGGTGACTGTGTATTTTTTTATGTTAAAATTTAGCTTAAAATCTTTCCTTCAGAGAGGATTATGTCTTCTATTAAATTGTACTTTGATTATCACAATCTTTTCCCAGCAAGAATATTTGTTTGTTTGTTTTTAACCTAAACTAGATGCTTGGCTAGAGGATTCTAACCCATGAATAGGCTAAACCCATGATTATCAAACCCATGTTGGTTAGAATTTAATTACGTTTATCTGAGATATTGTATAAGGATTTGAAAATACATTGTAAAACACCACCATTCAGCTCCCATCGGATAGTAATAATACTGGATTTTTAAACTTTTTATTATGAATTTATACTAGTTGTACAAATTTATGGGGTACATGTGATATTTTGATACAAGCACACAATGTACAATGATCAAATCAGGGAAATTGGAGTCTCCATCACGAATCAAGCATTCATCATACTGCTTTTTCTGTAATTCCCCAATGATTAAATAATCACCTTTAGTAGTTATTTGTATCACAGCCCTTATAATCAAGTCATATCAGTTTGAATGGTAGGGAGACAGAGCATCTACCCTGACTGTTGGTTAGGTTCAATAAAATTATAGAGGTGGAAGAAATGTTAGTGATACAGTATTGACCTTAACAGGTACATGAGTTGTGATAACAGTGACCAAGTGATTCTCTATGGCTTTGATTTAGGTCACAGAGTCCTGGAAAGATTTATTTATGTCTAAACCAAACCTACCTGTTGAGCAAAATTCTTCTTGTCCTGTCTTCAGGGTATATATGGATGTGGAAACTTTGTCCTTTGCTGTTTTTTTAAACGCATTTGATT
This sequence comes from Symphalangus syndactylus, assembly GCF_028878055.3. Lineage (NCBI taxonomy): Eukaryota > Metazoa > Chordata > Mammalia > Primates > Hylobatidae > Symphalangus > Symphalangus syndactylus. Next base: position 150,703,260 of record NC_072426.2, on the reverse strand, counting down.
ACAATTTAGGTACCCTCCTAAAGTCAAAGCTGCTTATGTTCCCTGTACTCTAATACCCATTTTAGCAGCTAAATTATTCTGTTGCCTTTCACTTCATCATCTTCAAGTTACTTCCCTTAAATTATGTGACTTAAAGAAAAATGAGAGGATTACTAATCTAGCACATTTAAAATATCCTCAACATAATCATTTCTTTGGTTGGTTGTTTAAGGAGAAAGAGTGCAGGTGGGTGGTGTGTGTGTGTACTTTCTGAGTCTTAGTTGTTTATGAGACACAATCAGATGTTATTATGTAATATAACATGACCTATTAGTTTGGAAGAAGTATAATTTAGAAGAAAATAATGTGGTTTCTGGAATTAGATATTATGGGTTGGTATTCTAGCTGTACTATTTGGGAGAATTTGGACAAGTTGCTTAACCTTTCTGGGTTTCTTTTCCTCACCTATAAAGCATGGATAATAATAGTGAGAAGATTAAATAAATTAACACATGAAATACTCAGCATAGTGCTAGGTTCTTAGTAAGTACACAATACGTGGTAGCTGTTCATCGTCATGACGTTATTGTATACATACATGACATATTGACATATTTAGGCTCCTCACATTTCCTAGATGGAAACCAAAACTCATGGCAGAGTCGGGACAATGAAAAATAAGCCAAAAACCTCTTTTCTATTGTAGAAGGTCTGACTCTTCAACCTGTCCCTTAATATGAACACTAATTGACTTGTACTTTCCGCCACTCCCTGTTTTTCCCTTACATTTTTCCATACACGGATTATGTTATATATTTATCTTCAAGTATTTTTCTTTTTTTTCTTTTTTTTTTTTTTTTGAGATGGAGTTTCGTTCGTCACCCAGACTGGAGTGCAACGGTGTGATCTCGGCTCACTGCCACCTCTGCCTCCTGGGTTCAATTAATTCTCCTGCCTCAGCCTCCCGAGTAGCTGGGATTACAGGTGCGTGCCACCACGCCTGGTTAATTCTTGTATTTTTAGTAGTGATGGGGTTTCACCATGTTGGCCAGGCTGGACGCAAACTCCTGACCTCAGGTGACTCACCAGCCTTGGCCTCCCAAAGTGCTGGGATTACAGTCGTGAGCCACCGTGCCCGGCCTACCTTCAAGTATTTTTAAAATTCACCAACTCAGGAGATTCTTGCTCACCTCCCATTTTCAGAAGAAAGAGAATTCACACAAAGTGAACGGCCGAAGTTGCCGAAAATTGGTTTTCCTTACACTTTTCCTCCCAGTTGCCGCCTTTTTGTTGTAAGGAAGAAGGGGCTATTTGCCATCACTGAAGGGCTTTGGAGAGGCATGGTGAGTTCAGTAAAATTAATTTTTTTTCAGTCAAATAATGAAACCTCTAACACCAAGTAGCAGCAACTTTCAGTTTTTCATTGTCTTCAATTCAATGTACAAAACCTTGTAGTAAAAAAAGCATGTAAAAATTATGTTTTAAGTATTATAGATGAGAAGAGAATTAGTCTGAAATTTAACAACCGTCAACAGTTAAAATCTAAAAACAAGAGGTATAGCAGGAGTTTAGAACCTTTGTAAATTTAGAATTTTGGTAAACTTCTGTTTTCTCCTTGTTGTGTCTCATTTTTGACTAATAATTTCTGTGAAATCAAGGCTTGCCTTTCTATGCTCCACAAAGTTGCTTACATTGCTACTGTCAGCCCCAGTTAGTCCAGGGAATGGAGTGTAGAGTATGGGCACCTATAAAATTTACAGGGTAGATTTCTTTATTTTGTATTCAATGTATTAATAAGATTTTTAAAACATATTTTGGAGAAATTGCTAATTAGTATATAATCCTGATACCAATTCCAAAAAACTTTTCTTTTTTTTTTTTTGGTAGAGACAGGGTCTTATTCTGTCACCCGGGCTGGAGTGCCCTGGCATGATCCTAGTTCACTGTAACCTCAAATACCTGGTCTCAAGCAATCCTCCTACCTCAGCCTCCCCAGTAGCTGGCACTATAAGCATGCACCACCACACCCAGCTAATTTTCTTATTATTTTTGGTAGAGACAGTCTCACAACGTTGCCCAGGCTGGTCTTGAACTCCGAACCTCAAGCAAACATCCCTCCTCATGCTCCCAAAATCCTGGGATTACAAGCATAAGTCTTACAAGCATAAGCTACCATGACTGGCTTCCAAAAAATATTTGTTTAAATTCTCTTTCCTCCACAAACACATGCAAAAGAAATATAATCTCCCTTCAGTTTTTCTGACAATATACCACTTTCAGTGGTTTATCTTAGACATCTCAAACCTTTAGAAACAAGTCCTGAACTTAAGAGTTCTGCATGTAGAATCAAAAGGAAAATAAACTGCCAGATCTGAAGGTTTGCATTTGAAGTTTGCATTAGTATACTTATCTCTGGATTCCGTTGATTCACATACTCCCCCTACAAGATTTTCTCTAAACACATTTTGAAAAGAAAATGGTGTCTTTACTGAATAATTTCTCTACACACACTCACATTCACTTCTTAGTTTATTTAAATTAGCAATTGTGTCTGCCAGAAGAAAGTTCCATCTAGAGATACAAGGTTGGTTTTCCAATCAGTAGCCATGGGATAGAATTAAGTAAATTAGTCTATGGCCATATACCACCCTGAACATGCCTGCTCTCGTCTGAGTTCAGAAGCTAAGCAGGGTCGGGCCTGGTTAGTACTTGGATGGGAAAATTACATAAATTAGTTTTGTTTTCGTTTTTCTGAGACAGAATCTCACTCTGTTACCCAGGCTGGAGTGCAGTGGCGTGATCTCGGCTCACCGCAACCTCCTCCGCCTCCTGCATTCAAGCAATTCTTTCTGCCTCAGCCTCCCAAGCAGCTGGGATAACAGGCCTATGCCCCACACCTGGCTAGTTTTTTGTGTTTTTGTTATAGGCGGGGTTTCACCATGTTGGCCAGGCTGGTCTGTAACTCCTGGCCTCAAGTGATCCGCCCACCTCGGCCTCTCAAAGTGCTGGGATTATAGGCATGAGCCACCAACCCAGCCAGAATGAAGTAAATTAGTTTTAAAGAAAGAAGAAACCATTTTACCTGTATATTGGCTAAATTATTTGATAGCTAACATACATAATATATACCATAACTCTATCTCACTCATTACTTAATATATCCTAGTGTTATTTGCTTTAGATAAAATAATCTATACAGTATTCACTAAAATGTTGCAGTAAGTTACAGTAAAAGTCTACTCCTTTGAAGATGTTTAACATATAGATCAATTCCATAATTGGGTAGTTATACACAAACATGCCTGAAGACACTGGAGAAGACTCACTTTTTCAGGTTTTTTTTCCTTCTTGGACTCCATGATTAGCCACACATACAAAAGGGCAAGGCAGGATTTTAATGTCCTTTCCTTGAAAACATTTGAAATCGAGAAAGAGGTGTGTCTAAGCACAAGAAAGACTGTTGTTAAAATGGTGTTGCTTTCTCATATTTCACATATCTCCAGACACAATGATTCTGGAAATTAGGATAATCACCACCTTTGCTCTCCTACTCAGCTTTTATGGATCACCTGATTTTTCTTTCCGTCGTCTAGAGAGATGTGTGAAGCCAGGCAATTTGACAGCAGATTGTCCCTGTACAGATATAATTTGAAGAAGACTGAAGAAGCTCCATTCTCTTTAACTATTTGGTTTTATTTCATACAAAGAAAATGAAACGACAGAACAGTTTTTCATTTGGTTTTATTCTGGCAAATGCTATAATTGAAAGTGTAAAACCAATCAATGACACCTCTGGTTAAAATTTATTTCTGAGAATTATCCCGAAGGAGTGATTTCTGAGGAATAATATGCAGCCTTCAATTTACTTTATCACAGCTGGATATGAAGTTAAATCCCCAGCTGGAATTTAACCACCCAGAACCAGGCACCAGATGGCTTATCTGCACCTCAACCCGACAGCTGTGTCCTGATATGCACAGCTGGTCTTCACATTTGAATGACAATATTTAAATGATAACATTATGTAATGTAGAAAAATGTGTTTGGGTAGCACGGGTCTTGAAAACTAGATTGCACAGTTGCTCTTAATAGTAAACGCACAGCCTCCATGGCTAATTCACTTTCCTTCTATTTGTGTTGATGGGTATTGGCTGGAGATAAGGGTTTACTGCCACATGGCAACATTCCAGGGCCATTCATATTGTACTGCTGTCTATCCATAACGACTCTCCTGGGTACTCACCATGTTAGATTTTCCTTCACATTAAAATAAGCACAACAGAGCTTCCATTGTGAAGCGGGAGACTTTTAAAATTTTGCAATAATTAATAGCGCATTCTGCTATGGTGGAGGAATTAAAAAGTACGTGACTGGAAAGCCGCTGCTATGGAGATTCTACAACATCGTTGGAATATTATTGCTTATATCTTAGTTGAACCACAAATATCACCAGATCAACAAATAGAACAAAATTAATACCAGAATTCAGCACTTTAAATTAAACGCTCCGTGAAGGGCAATCCTCAAGGAAATATATTTGAATAGATTTCAGATACAAGTGAAATATCTGACATATTTCAAATGTGAGATGGATGAATGAACGTGCAAGGGTTCAAGAAAATATATAGTGGCAAGTTTTCTATTTTCACAATTTGACAGAGACTCCCTATGCTGCTGCTCAAACTTTGATGCATGTATGCACCACCCCAGCGACGAAAAGAAAACTTATCCTTAATGAATCTCCAAAGTAGTCATGGAGAGAAGGAAGGAACATTGTAGTAAGGAGCTGTAGATATAGTATCTCACTGCTACTTTTAGTTTCTATAGGTTTGGTCCTGTCATTTAACTTCTATAAACCCCAATGTCTTCACCAGAAAAACGGGAGCTATAGATGATAACACATATGTGACTCTGTTTTGTAAACTGCTATGAAACAGAAGAAAGTGGTGTGACTCTTACTGCTTCTTGGTTCTCTAGGGGACTCAGTAAAGAGTAATTCTCTTCCCCACCAGGGTTCTCAGTAAACTGAAATATAAAATTAAGGAGTGGCATAGAGAGGACTGAAGACCACTTTCATAGTTAATAAAGGCTAAGTCAGAGGCCATCCCTTGCTTCGAGAGTCAAATTGACTTCCTAGCATTCAACCCCAGATTTACACAGCGAGGCAAGACAAAGCAGAGGCCAAGAATGCAGTCCCTGTAAGCAGCTCAGGATCAACAGGAAAAAGGTCAAAGATGAGGCCGGCATGCCTGGTTTTGTCTTTCAAAATGTATCAATCAAAGAAGCTACTCAAAGCAAAGGAATAGAAAGACGGTGGTTCACTGAATACCCTCGACATGAAAGGAAATATAAGGAGTGTCTTCCTCTAACATTCTTCAGCTTTTCTTCTTACTCCAGCTGACTTAAACATTAACACTTGGTCACTCAGGGATATGGCTCTCCTCTTTGGAGGAAGATATCATAATCGAGCAGGAGAGTCCTACTCCTACTTTCATGAAGCTACTCTCTCAATACCAGCAATCACTTCTGTGCCTATTTTCCCGAGTCCACTGTGAACAATATAGATTTTAGTCTCATAAGGCTCAGAAAGCTGCTAGAGTACTACATTAATTAAATCAACTCCAAGGTCACTCTGTACCCAAGGCCGAAAATGTATTCCTCATCCTAAGCTATGTCCAGTCACATTGTTCAACATAACTAGGTAAAGCTCAGTGCTTCACTTTCTCTACTTTACACCACATATCCAAGCCCTCACCAAGCCCTGTAGGTTCTTCCTTCAAAACCACTTCTTGGCCAGGCGGTGGCTCACGCCTGTAATCCCAGCATTCTGGGGGGCCAAGGCGGGCGGATCACCTGTGATCAGGAGTTCGAGTCCAGCCTGGCCAACATGGCGAAACCCTGTCTCTACTAAAAATATAAAAATTAGTCAGGCATGGTGGTGGGCGTCTGTAATCCCAGTTACTCAGTAGGTTGAGGCAGGAGCATCGCTTGAACCCGGGAGGCAGAGGTTGCAGTGAGCTGAGATCGTTCCACTGTACCCCAACCTGGGCTATAAGAGCAAAACTCCATCTCAAACAAAAACAACGACAACAAAAATAAAACAACAACAAAACAACAAAACAAAAAAATCCACTTCTCATCACTTCACCATGAGCATCCCACCCCAGCAATTCCATTATGCTGCTTCAATTTCTCCCATGAGTTCTAAACTCTTACTATACATTTGTTTAGTAGCTTAGATAAGTTCCATCAGAGTAGGAATTTTGTCTGTTTTATTCACTACTATATCCATAACACCTAAAAACATTCCTGATACATGGTAGGCAACCAATAAATACTTGTGAAAAGAAAAGGGAAAGGAGAGGAGAGCAGAGGAAGGGAGGGGAGGGGAGAGCAGGGGAGGGGAGGGGAGAGCAGGGGAGGGGAGGGGAGAGCAGGGGAGGGGAGGGGAGAGCAGGGAGGGGAGGGGAAAAATAAAAGAGAAGGGAGGAAGGAAGAGAGGCAGGGAGGGAAAAAGAAATAAGGAAAATAGGAAGGCAAATAAAAAGCAACAATTGTTAGGGTTTCTAAGGCTAAGTCACTCTTATATTGCAAGACACCCTCTTCAATTTGTGGTTGAACCTACCTTTGAAGCCTAGAATACAATGTTAGTGGTATATGAAAAGGACTGTTATCATTTATTACAAACTCCTTATTTTCCAACTCCAGCCTGCACCTTGTCATTATCAGCAATACCAATAGATTTCCCATCAACCAACTAGACTCCCTCTACAGTAGGGGATAACTCTCACTTTTAGTGTTATAACTTAAGTGTTTTAAAATGATACTGAAGAAAGGCAAAAGACTGTGATTAATTAGGATTCAGCAATGTTAGGCTACTTGATTCAAATGGATCCCCATTCATGTTTCACAATCTTTTTTGTTCAGTTATTGCCCATCTTCATGAGACTTTCCATAACAAATCTTTTAAAATGCTTCACCAATTTCTAGTCACCAATTTGATTTCAAATCTGTTGTAATCTTGGCAGGTGATTTTTACTACTCTTAGAGAAGATCAACATTAGCAGGCATTAATCCCCCATGTTCCTTCAATCTCTTATTCTGAAAAATAACCAGATGGAGAACTGTCATTTTCTCCCAGATGGAGAACTGTCATTTTCCTTTCAATCTCTCCTTGAGCACCACAGTCATAATTCTGATGTTGAATGAGGCTTCTTTGGTCCTTGAGATCTAAATAAGATAGGTTTAGACTCTGAATTTATACTCTTCTGAAGTCCAAAGTCCTTTAAAATGTTTCTAGACATTTACATAGGTCTTAAATTTTCAAGCTCACCTAAGTATCTGAGCTTCTGTTTCTGTATGTGCTATTCCCATTATACACCATGTGGGGTTTTGAGGCTTTTTTGTTTGTTTTTTGAAACATAGTCTCGCTCTATTGCCTAGACTGGAGTGCAGTGGCCTGATCTGAGCTCATGGCAACCTCTGACACATGGTAGGCAGCCAATAAATACTTTTGAAAAGAAAAGGGAGAGGAGAGGAGAGGAAAGGCGAGGAGGGGAGAGAAGGGGAGGGGAGGGGAGAGGCTGAAGCAATTCTCCTGCCTCAGCCTCCTGAGTAGCTGTGATTACTGGCATGCACCACCACACCCAGCTAATTTTTTGTATTTTTAGAAGACATGGGTTTCACCATGTTGGCCATGCTGGTCTCGAACTCCTGGCCTAAAGTGATCCGCCTGCTCTGGCCTCCCGCCAAGTGCTGGAATTACAGGTGTGAGTCACTGCTCCTGGCCCCAATGTATACTATGTTGACCCAGAAGCGAAATCCAGATCCTTCAAAATTTTTTGAAAAAAAGAAAGAAATATTGTGAATACTGGAAACTTTATTGAAAAGGCCAGGTGGCATTATTCTGATGAGAATAAAGTAGTATTCTACTGGGAGTGTCTGAGAAGGCTTTTGCTTTCTGGATGAAAAGGGAAAGATGTGGCTGATACCAGGTCCTTGTCCTTTTCCCCAGCTTGAATGTGGATGTATGTCTGCAGCAACAGTAGCTGTCTTGTGAAAATAAAGCAGCAAGTAAGTTCTCACGGTTTAGAGCTACTGAACCAATGCCAGCAGCTTTCTTATTAGGTGCAAAAAAGTAAAGCCTTGTCGCTTTAAATCACCATTAAGTTTTCTGTTATTTGCAACCGAAAGCACTTAAAGCTAATACAAAATTGCAGTTACAATGATCATAACTCTAAACCTATAAAATTCAAGGGGTTTAATGATTTATGAGTTGGGTGCGGTGGTACACACCTGTTAGTCACAGCTGAGGCAGGAGGATTGCTTGAGTCCAGGAGTTCCAGGCTGCAGCGAGCTATAATTTTACCTTTGAATAGCCACTGCACCCAGCCTGGGAAACACAGTGAGACCCAGCATTAAAAAAAAAAATTTTTAAGCCGTGCCTTTATTCTTTTTTTTTTTTTTTTTTTTTTTTTTTTTTTTTTTTTTTGAGACGGAGTCTCGCTCTGTCGCCCAGGCTGGAGTGCAGTGGCGCAATCTCGGCTCACTGCAAGCTCCGCCTCCCGGGTTCACTCCATTCTCCTGCCTCAGCCTCTCCAAGTAGCTGGGACTACAGGCGCCCGCCACCACGCCCGGCTAATTTTTTTTGTATTTTTAGTAGAGACGGGGTTTCACCGTGGTCTCGATCTCCTGACCTCGTGATCCGCCCGCCTCGGCCTCCCAAAGTGCTGGGATTACAAGCGTGAGCCACCGCGCCCAGCCTGCCATGCCTTTATTCTAAGGGCCATCCAGTAATAAGAGCACCTAAACTACAGAGTGTCCTCAGAGCTTTGGGTGCAATTAAAAGTTAGTGGTTTCACAGCTACCCAATTCTGTGGTTAGTAGAAAATTACAAAGATGACAGGAGGATCAAAAAGCCTCTTCCACAGAAGCTACATTAGCTGGGTGTGGTGGCCCACACCTGGGATTCCAGCTGCTCAGCAGGGTGAGGTGGAAGGGTTGCTTGAACCCAAGAGGCAGAGGATACACTGCCAATCCTCTCAATCTTGAGGCAAGATTGCACCACTGCACTCCAGCCTGGGCAACAGAGCAAGACACTGTCTCAAGCCCCTCTGATACATGAGGGGCTTCCTCATATCAGAGTTCTTATGATACCATTCTCTCAAACCACCTGACTCCCTGAATTTGTCCTGAATTTGGAGACCTGCTTAATCTCTAAATCTGCCCTGACTCTTGAGAAACCTTATTGTTAGTAACAGACAGAGCTAACTCTGCTCTGTCAGAGTCCTGAATTCCTAATACTGATCTTCACTCATGATCTAGCATGATGCTATTTTAATTGCTACTGACTATCATATAAACTCAACATAGTATCTGACAGGTTAATTCTGAAAAAATTCTTCATATACAAAGCCAAAATTTTTAAAGCAACAGAAATCAATGGTTAAGTAATTTCTGTGCATCATAAATAGATTTCATACGTCCTTTAAAATTACATTGTATCTGCACATGGAATTTTTTTTCAGAGATGAGGTCTCATTGTGTTGCCCCAGGCTGGAGGGCCATGGTGCAAACAGCTCATTCTAGTTTTGAAACCCTGAGCTTGAGCAATCCTCCTGCCTCAGCCTTCCATTTAATAGCTGGGACTACAGGCAGCAGTTGCCACCACAAAGTTAACTTAAAAAAATTTTTTTTTGAAACACAGTCTAGCTACGTTGTTCAGGCTGGTCTCTAACTCCCAGCCTCAAGCAATCCTCATGCCTCAGCCTTCCCAGTAGCTAGGATTACAGACATGCACCACCACACCCAGGTGCACATGGATGTTTATAGCAGCTTTATTCATAATTCCCAAAACTTAGAAGCAGCCAAGATGTCCTTCAGCAGGAGAATGAATAAACTGTGATACATCCAGACAATGGAGTATTATTCAGCGCTTAAACAAAATGAGCTATCAAGCCATGAAAAGACATGAAGGAACCTTAAATGCATATTACAAAGTGAAAGAAGCCAATCTAAAAAGGCTCCATACTGCACAATTCCAATTAAATGACATTCCGGGAAAGGCAAAAACCATGGAGACAGTAAAAAGGTCAGTGGTTGCCATGGGTTAGAGGGGAGGAAGGGATGAATAGGTGGCGCAGAGGATTCTTGCAATACTCTAATGGAATATATGCCAGTATACATTTGTCAAACCCACAGAATGTATAATACCAAGTGTGAACCCTAATATGAAACTATGGGGACGGGCACAGTGGCTCACGCCTGTAATTCCAGCACTTTGGGAGGCCGAGGCAAGCGGTCATGAGGTCAGGAGATCGAGATCATCCTGGCTAATGTGGTGAAACCTCCTCTCTACTAAAAGTACAAAAAATTAGCCAGGCGTGGTGGCAGGTGCCTGTAGTCCCAGCTACTCGGGAGGCTGAGGCAGGAGAATGGCGTGAACCCGGGAGGCGGAGCTTGCAGTGAGCCGAGATTGCACCACTGCACTCCAGCCTGGGTGACAGAGCCAGACTCTGTCTCAAAAAATATATACATGAACTATGGATGTGGAATGATAATGATGTGTACAACTTGTTCATCAACTGTTAACAAATGTGCCACTCTGGTGGGAAAGCTATCACGTGTGGGGGCGCAGGGGTATATTTTGTACTTTCTGCTCAATTTTGCTGTGAACCAAAAATTGTTCTTAAGAAATAAAGTCTTCAACTTATATCTAAGACCTGAAACTATAAAAATTCTAGAATAAAATCATAAAATCTAGGAAAAACTCTTTTGGACATTGGTCTAGGCAAAGAACTTACAACTGAGTCCTCAAAAGGAAATGTGACAAAACCAAAAATAGACTACTGGGACTGAATTAAATCTACAAGCTTCTGCAGAGCAAAAGTAGTAATCAACAGAGTAAAGAGACAACCTTCAGAATGGGAGAAAATATTTGGAAACAATTCATCTGGCAAACGACTAATATCCAGAATTTAGGAGTAACTCAAACAATACAATGACAAAAACAACAAATAACCCCATTAAAGAGTAGGCAAAGACATGAACACATATTTTTCAAAAGAAGACATACAAGTGGCAAACAACGATATGAAAAAAATGTTCAACATCAGTAATCATCAGAAAAATGCAAATTAAAACCACAATGAGATACCATCTCATACCAGTCAGAATGGCTATTACCAAAAAGGCAAGAAGCAACAGATGTTGGCAAGGATGTGTAGAAAAAGGAACACTTATACACAGTTGGTGGGAATGTAAATTAGTATAATCTCTATGGAAAACAGTATGGAGATTTCTCAAAGAACTAAAAATAGATCTACCCCTAGATCCAGCGATCCCACTACTGGGTATCTAACCAAAGGGAAAGAAATCATCTTATCAAAAAGACACCTGCACTCAAATGTTTATCACAACACTCTTCACAATAGCAAAGTCATGGAATCAACCTAAATGTCCATCAGCAAACAACTGGATTAAAAATGTGATATATGTATACACACACACACACACACACCATAGAATACTACTCATCCCTAAAAATGAATGAAATCATGTCGTTTGCAGCAATGTTAATGGAACTGAAGGCCATTATTCTTAGTGAAATAACTCAGAAACGGAAAGTAAAAAACTGGATGTTTTCATTCATAAGTGGGAGCTAAACAATGAGTACACACGGACATTTAGAGTGGAATAACAGAAGACTCCAAAAGGTAGGAGGGATGGAGGGGGTGAGGAATGAAATACAACCTTTTGGGTGCAATGTATACTGTTTGGGTGATGGGTACACTAAAAGCCCAGATGTCACCATTACTCAATATATACATATAACACAACTACACTTATACCCCATATCTATAAAAATAAAAAATTAAAATTTTTTTAAGTTTTCAGAGAACATGTTATAGAGGTTCTTAGCGGTTTTCTGGGGTATCGACAATATTCTATTTGTTTATACAAGTGGTGATTACATAGCTGTTCATTTTCTACAAAATTCTTTAATCTATTTATTTACATTTTATGCCCTTTACTGTATTTACATTGCACAATGAAGGTTTTTAAAAAGCATAAATTTTAATGATATGCAGAAGTCAAAGAGATACTAAATAAAAAAGCAGATTCTACAACAGTGTGTATAATACCAAGATTTTTCACCAAACAGATACGTATCAAAATGTCAAGAGGCTGGTGATTTTCAACAAGAGCTGGAGTATTTCAGCGATATTTGAAGGACACAAAAGTGTTTCTAAAAAATGAAAAAAATAAGTTATGTTATGTGAAAATCTTTCATATTTTTATATGAATGCTTGAGAAATAACAGACTATGTGTGTAGTTACACACAGGATACATGTGTTCATTATTTGGATAGTTTTCTAATACTCATTATCATGATCAACAAGTAGGTATCATTTTAAATGCATAATGTACTTCCTGTAAGTCACTGTTAGTTTAGAAGTTTGCTTTTATTATTGAATTTCTTTATTGAAACCATCTGTCACACTACTTTAACAATGTCAAAGTCATTTTTTAAGTGGTAGGAAGACATCCTGACATCTACTCTGTTGCCCTAAGGCTTTACTATTGTAAAGGATCACATTTATGACGACATCATAATGTTACAAACAACTGTCACAAAAAGCAAGATCCACCATGTTTAATGGTCTACTATGTCCTTGTTATGAAAACTATATCACAGCAGTGGCCCAGTATTACAATTACACATTGAAAATATGTTGTACATAATTTATTTTGATAAGAAATAACTTAATAGGCCCACATTCTACTGCACAATCTTGGTCTTTATAAGTCACTAAGATGACTTTTAAAGGTTAAAAAGTCAAAAAAGTTTGTGATTAGAATCTGCTATTGATTTGACAAATGGTTTTGGGGGCATGACCCAGAAAAATTATTTCAGAAAAGAAGAATGCTCTCTTTTCTCATTTAGAGAATAAGAAGATGACACTTATTTCTGTATAATGACTCTAATTACATCCAGAATGTACAATCAGGTAGTAACATCAAATGTTCCCAGATTAATGTAGACATTGATTTAAATTAGAAACACAGTACCACAATGCTCTAACATCAGCAAAAATCATTACTTACAGTTTATGAAACTGACAAGAGCAAATGCCAATCAAGTAAATAGCCTATATTTAGATAACCTAGGTAATAGTTCAGTGGGGAGTTTTGAAAAAGAAATTATCATTTCAATGCCAAGTCACGCTTACAGCTTTGAACAAGTAGCAAAACATGGACATGTTTCTCAAATGGATTTCACAGCATCAGTGCAAAAGCCGGAGGGGATGGCTTAGTTTTTTAAGCCTCAGAATTGAAATACCTAGACTTCCTGCAACTACAGCATTAAATCTTCTGTGGAACCACAGCTTCAAATGCTATCAGGAGGGACTCAACTCTTCATCCTTCTAAGACTGATAAATTGAAAGCCATGAAGCTTAGAGGAAATAAGAGAGCCTGCAGCTGTCTGAAACTCCTCCACCCACCACACACACACACACACACACACACACACACACACACGCAAAGGCTCTATTTGCAACATCACTTAAGATTCCATTTGAGGCTTTCCCCTTGTTAAGACTTAAGGGTGCTGTTTTTAAGACACCCAGAAATCTCACAGTCCTGCCATGCACCATCTTTATAAGCATTTAAACCAAATTTCAGGCAGCTCCAAGTAAACTAAAAACATTATTTTTAATTCTCATTTAATATATTCAAGGAAATTCTAAGTGATTACTTTCAAATGCATTATAGGTATTGGGCCAACTCTTTATTCTTCCTGTGGAAATTTCTGTATCTCAAATTCATCAAATTGATTTCTTTTTACTGCCTTGTATGTTTCCGGACTGCCTCCTTGACATCAATTATAGATACTTGGGAATGGCAAATCAGAATAAGAGAATTTTATTTAATTTGCCTGGTATTCCACCATTCTCCCACATCTCCTACCTCATTCACAAAGCTTTGTAAAGTAAGAAAGAATACTATTATTATCTCCATTTTATAGACGAGAAAAGCATGGCTTAGGAAGCTTATATGAGTTAACCACAGTTGATATGTAGTCACCTGTTTGTTTTTTTATTTTTTTTAATAGAGACAGGAATCTCGCTATGTTGCCCAGGCTGGTCTCAAACTCCTGGGCTCAAGCCATCCACCCACCTCAGCCTCCCAAAGTGCCATGACATGAGCCACCGGGCCTGGCCACACCCTAAGTTTTAAAATCTAAGTCTTGAAAATCCTCCGGAAGTATTGCTAGTTATAAGTAAGTTCTATTTAGGAACAGAAACATTTTGCCAAACAAAATTGTGAAATGCATTCTAAATTTAAATAAAAATAATTTTACGAATAGTTCCTTTGATTTATCAGTAACACTAAATATCTCTGCCCTTGTGTATAATGATTTAAAAGAATGAAAAATTGGAGAGGATGCTGGAAAAACTGAGGAGCATTTATTTTACGGTCTGCTACTGAAACAGGAAAAGTTCCCTTGTCCCCCTTGCAGGGCGTGTGATGGGGGCGTGGCTCGCTTCTTCAGTGCCCTGCTGCTCAAACCTCTATAGGGGCATACAGACAGGCAGACTGTGAGGCTCCGACCCCACAGCAGTGTCTAGGTGTGAATGTTCACAGCTGAAGCCCCAGTGGGCGTGTGTTACAGGGTGCTCTTTTAGTCTAACGTCCGTAGGCGGCTTGTGTTAGCTCAATTAGACCCCTGCCTTATCGAAAAGACAGAGGACTTTCTGTATCCCGGGTTCTTACCTTGGTGCACCAGAAGAACTGGATCGCACGTGGGCTTGAAGAATGAGTGGAAAGTTTTATTGAGTGGAAGTAGCTCTCGGCAGACGAGGGAACCAGAAGGGAGACGGTTTTCTCCTGGAGTCAGGTATGGCGGCCTGACTCCTCTCTGACCTCCCCGGACAAACTCTGCATTCTTCCGCTGGTCAACGGCCTGCCAGCATGCCGGTGTGCTCCTATACTGGTGCGTTCTTTTCGACATCCAGCCGCCCCTGTATTCTCTGCCGATATGATCCTCTCAAAGTCCAGCTGCTTGTGTGTCTGCCCGCCAGGGTCTCGGGGTTTTTATAGGCACAGGATGAGAGCATGGCAGGCCAGGGTGGTCTTGGGAAATGCAACATTCGGGCAGGAAAACAAAAATGCCTGACTTCACCTAGGTGGGCACAGGCCCAGGGAAGAAGCCCTAGCTGGGGACCACGCCCTTCTCTACCCAGCACTTCCCATCCCCCTTCCGTATCATTTAAAGGGACCACGCCCTTCCCTTCCCAGCATTCCCTTCCCAGCACTTTCGTGCGGCATCGCTACCTGTTAACAGGTGTTCCCTTTTGTTTAGATTTACCTCAAAACAAAGGCGAAGGATCTAATTATACTTAGGCCCAAAAAAGCACCTAAGTGAGAGTAACAGAAGGTTACTCCTAGGACTAAAATGAAAATTATTCTTCAAGTGTTAGTCAAAGGAAAACTACTCCAGAAGGAACCAAATATCCGGACGAATTTAACTTCTTTAAGAAATAGCTACAGTTTAGGCAAACTGGATAGTCGATCCAGTGGGTATTTTAGTAGCCACTAAGAAGACACTGAATCGGGTAGATTCTTTAGGGATTGCATATTAGTTATTTAAATACAAATATCCGGCCGGGCACGGTGGCTCACACCTGTAATCCCAGCATTTTGGGAGGGGGGGGGTGGGGGTGGATCACCTGAGGTCAGGAGTTCAAGACCAACCTGGGCAAAATGGCAAAACCTGTCTCTACTAAAAATACAAAAATTAGCCAGGCATGGTGGTGGGCAGTAGCAATCCCAGCTACTCAGGAGACTGGGGCAAGACAATCTCTTGAATGCAGGAGGTGGAGGTTGCAGTGAGCTGAGATTACACCACTGAACTCCAGCCTGGGCGATAGAGCAAGACTCCATCTCAAAAAATAAATACATACATACATAAATACATACAAATATCTATGGAAAAGTTGATATATTGAGACCTTCTATCAGCCATTCCCACTATAGTGTAATTTAGCTGTTTCTCTGACAGGAATTTTTATTTAAGAAAAAAGAATTTTGGAGAATTAGACATAGTAGGAGGTAACAGATCAGGCTCTTTCCACCAGAAGAAACACAAATACCTTAAAAAACAGGAAGAGGCTAGAGAGATCAGTGGGGTACTAAGACCAATTGTCCATGTACTGTATTTTACAATTTTTGCTAAAGGCATGTCCTAATTCCTTGAGGCTGCATAAAAATACTAAGCCCAGGAGCTAAGGAAAATTTACTCAGAGGACAATGTATGTTTTTCTTGCTTTCTTACCCTGTTTCACCCAAGTTTCCAGTTTCACCTGCCATTGGGTTATGCTGATTACTCCAGCAGAGATGACTTGTTCCTCTTCCAAACCCCATGAAAGGAACTTAGAAAATTTCTCTTTATTGTACCTTTTAAATAACACTTCCCCAGCGGGATAATGATACTTCTGGGCTATCTTATGTTCTTTAAATTATGTATTTAATTTCCTAGCAATCAATAAGAGCCTTGAAGGTTTTGTAAGTCTCACAACTCCTACCTAGTTTACATTTTTACATTTATTTATTTATTTTTGAGACAGAGTCTCGCTCTGTTGCCCAGGCTGGAGTGAAGTGGCACGATTTCGGTTTAGCGCAATCTCCACCTCCCGGGTTCAAGCAATTCTGCCTCAGCCTCCCAAGTAGCTGGGACTACAGGCATGCACCACCACGCCCGGCTAATTTTTGTATTTTTGGTAGAGATGGGATTTCACTATGTTGGCCAGGCTGGTCTCGAACTCCTGACCTCGTGATCCACCCGCCTCAGCATCCCAAAGTGCCAAAATTACAGGCGTGAGCCGTCGCGCCTGGCCTAGTTCATATTTTTAAAGTTTGTATAGATTTATAGATGCTTTTAAAAATTATCTGATTATATGTCTTGCCTTGGCAACATGGGCAGGCATTCCAGACGCCCAAAGGGATTATTAGTTCATGTTCGCAAGTCTGCCCAGCAATAAAACTGAGCAGCCTCCACCACGCACTTAAAGTCCCCATTCCTCCTTTTATTCATTTATTTAGCACTTAATAGTGCCAGGCAGGAAGGTAAAAATACACTTAAAAAGGAATGGAGGTAGTCTTCTTGCCCTGGAGGTGCAGGAAGCTGCACTTCAGTGTGCTAGGTAGGGGGTACATAGGCTGTTTCTGTTTTTCTTCCAGCTCAGGGATTTATAATGAGAGGAAGTGCTACAAAAAGCTGTGGTGCGAAAATGACGGACGCTATGAATGGAAAAAAAATCTAAAATGAATCCGGTCCTAAGCAAACACGCCTCACCTACACTCAATAACTACTGCATATCTCCGAGGCCTGGGATCCCCAAGAATATACTGAGTTTGACAAACTTTTCAACTTCAACTTTAAAAAGACAGTAAAAGAACCAAATCCACAGTACAGAACGATCAGCTAAAGTTCCTGGGGCCCTGCAACCCACAGTTGAATAATTTTATATTGAATTCCCAATATCAAGCTAAATCTATTTTAACAACAGGAAAAGCAGCAACTTGTTTGGCTATTTTAAAAATCAGCACAGCACTTAGGAAGAAGCACCTTAGCGTAGGGAACAGCTCAGCACCCCGTGACACAAGTCTCCAGAGGGCCCAGGGACGCCTCGTCTCGCGAGAGTTGAGGGAGGCCTGAACGCCCCCGCCGAGAGAGCGAGCGTGGCCGCTAGGCGGGCGGGGCACTGGGGATTAATTGTTCGGCGATCGCTGGCTGCCGGGACTTTTCTCGCGCTGGTCTCTTCGGCGCTCAGGGATGGCGCGGAAGTCGAACTTGCCTTTGCTTCTCGTTCCGTTTCTGCTCTGCCAGGCCCTAGTGCGCTGCTCCAGCCCTCTGCCCCTGGTCCTCAACACTTGGCCTTTTAAGAATGCAACCGAAGCAGGTGCGGGTTGGCGGCCTGGGCGGGTGGCTGCGCCGCGGGAGCTTGCGGGTGGGGAGGACTAGCCCGCCCGGCTGCAGTCACCGGGCAGGGAGGACGGACGAGCGCCGGGCTGGGCCGGGCCTCGCGGTCCCGCCCTCTAGGCCTTCCTGAGTCTCCAGCGCCGCTCAGTCTCTTGGAAGTGGCCTTTACTGCATCCTCCCCACCTATCACTGTTGCATTTTAGGTCCTCCCTTCATGCAGCCCCCAGCGCAATGTATTTTCCACCCTGCTGCTAACCATAGTTACGGCCTTTGTGCTTTAATCAAGTAGCACCTACGCTTTTCTGCCTAACAGTCTTTTCACGGGCTGTGTACGTCTCCACCTCTTGTTTCTAATCCTTCACTTCTTCGCAATTTTGTAGACGACTAATAGTTTCCCAGCCATAGCCTACTCTTTTCCCATTTGCTTTTTTTGCCATGCGTTGTCATGCTTTACTTGCCACCTAGAATTCAAGGTTCCAACCTTTGCTGTACATTAACACTATCTGCGGAGCTTCTCAAAAATCATCCTGCCGGGGCCCACCTCCTGTGATTGTCATCTAACTGCTGGAACCAGGGCAACTGTTTTTCTTTAAAAAGCTCCCTAGGTGATTTCGATTTGCAGACAGGGTTGAGTACCACTAAGCTAGGGTATCACCTCTTCCAGGAAGCGTTCACTGAGTTATCTGCCCTCGTGCCCAGAATGAGTTAGGTTCCTGCCTTCTGTGTCTTGTTAATAGCCTTTACGTACCATTATCTTGGCATTTTCGCATTGTACTATGCTTTTTCATTTGCTTAATGACCAGAAGAGTCATTTTCAGACCGCTCCTCCTCCATCTGAGGTTGCTAACGTATTAACTTTCTGGGGCAGAAGTGGCTCCAGAATTTGGTGGAGCTACATTTCTGTGTTATAGGCAGTACATACAATTCAGAGAAAATGAAGAAACAGGCTGTGAAAAAGATACTCCCGGCGATAATGAGACGAAAAGAAATTGCATCAGCCTGGGCGGGGGACAGTTCTGTGTTTAAGTTGCCTGTATGGAAAGAGGGAACTTGCGTAAATACACTTTCAAGCCTGTAGGTGCTGTAGTGATGCTTAAAGTGTTTACCAACAAGAGCACCTACTCTTCAAGGAATTCTGTCGTTACCAGGAAAGAAATTGTCCATCAAAGACCCTTCCCCCACACCTCCAAATGTATGGGATCCTGGCTCTGCTACTTACCAGCTGTGTGACCTTAAACTAACTGCCTGACCTGTGCCTCTGTTTCCTTTTCTTTAAAATGAGGGTCGTGATTGTACAGTACCTACCACAGAAGCTGTTATGAAGACTCAATGAACTAATCCATATGAAGTCCACGTTGTAATTGTTTGCTGTTCAGTGTTATTAAGACTTCCTGGGATAGGTGTTAACCTCAATACACATATTATGCATATTTTAATCTAATGATGCAGAAGAAATGTGTGAAGAAGGCTGCGGTTTAGTGGATTTTTTATTTAACTGCCTTTTAGTAGTTTCGATTGTACCTTTTAAAATAAAGGAGGGGGCCGGGCGCGGTGGCTCACGCTTGTAATCCCAGCACTTTGGGAGGCCGAGGCGGGCGGATCACGAGGTCAGAAGATCGAGACCACGGTGAAACCCCGTCTCTACTAAAAATACAAAAAAAAATTAGCCGGGCGTGGTGGCGGGCGCCTGTAGTCCCAGCTACTCGGAGAGGCTGAGGCAGGAGAATGGCGTGAACCTGGGAGGCGGAGCTTGCAGTGAGCCGAGATTGCGCCACTGCACTCCAGCCTGGGCGACAGAGCGAGACTCCGTCTCAAAAAAATAAATAAATAAAATAAAGGAGGGGATACTGATTTCGTTTCTCACACATAGAAGAGATAGATATTAGTAAGTGAAAAAAAAAAAAAACCTTCATCTTGCACCAATAGCCAGTTTTTTGAGTTCTTCTGATAACTAGCTAAATAATTTTGACTCTAAACTCTGACTCCTTTGTAGCACTTGATAAACTAATGTGTTAAAAAATCAGCTTAACTCAGTAAATGTGAAAAAGTTGTTAAATTGGAGTTGGTTTGTTGCATTTGGCATTGAAAAAATATATATAAATATAAACAAGCATTATTGGGATTTGATTAACAGCATGGAAGGCATTAGCATCTGGAGGCTCCGCCCTGGATGCAGTGGAGAGCGGCTGTGCCATGTGTGAGAGAGAGCAGTGTGACGGCTCTGTAGGCTTTGGAGGAAGTCCTGATGAACTTGGAGAAACCACACTAGATGCCATGATCATGGATGGGTAAGAACACCGTTTAGGTCCTGTTTATTATGTTGAGTTACATTTAGACTTGTGGTCTTCTGAGAGCAAGATGAAAGAATGCATGAGTTTTGTCACAGATCAAAACCCCTAGCTCATTATACTTGACCTTTCTAAACAGTTTCCCTCTCAATTGAAAAAAAAAAATCAGAGTAATAGAAATATCACATGGAGAGATGGGTAGTGTCCTTAGAACTGGGAGAATGCCAAGCTAAAAAACTATGTCTCTGACCTTGTAAACAATCGTTTATCTGCTGTCCACAAATGCTGTGGTTTGCCTGACCTGAAGCCTTCAGGCCCCTTTCAAAAGCCATATTTAAAATTAGCTTGGAGAAACAGAATATTAGTGCTGTTGTGGTATATGGCAAGTTGATTTTCTATTTTTTTCCTTAATTTTGTCTGATTGTGGGAATCTATATGAACTTCATGGATGTGCTGTCAGTCACTTCTGTGTTAAGATGGTGGAGTTTAACTGCAAAACACTATTGATTGGAGAAAAGCAATGTTTTTAATCTATGAACCTCTGAAAACTCCTTAATTCCTAACTGCATTCTATTTTCTTGCAGCACTACTATGGATGTAGGAGCAGTAGGAGATCTTAGACGAATTAAAAATGCTATTGGTGTGGCACGGAAAGTACTGGAACATACAACACACACACTTTTAGTAGGAGAGTCAGGTATTTTTTTAACTACACTGAAATTGTTTCTAGTCTTTTGAATATAGTTTTCACTGAAAAATAGTACAAAATCATGGATAAAAGCAGACCTAAGTTCAAATTCCAGCTGTTTTACTTAATATCTATTTAACTGGATAAGTAACTTCTAAATCTCTTTACTTCTTCATCTCTAAGAAGAAGGGAATGGAAGTTTTGCTGTGGTGGGGTCTATTTGAACACCTTCCAAGTTATAGACCAAAAACCATACAGTGACCTGTAGTCAAAATTTATTGTTAATAATCTATTAATCTAACAACTCCAGTAGGCTTCCCTCAATTTTGTAGCATCTACAGAATTAGAAACTACCGGACAAGTAAAAGGATCTGCTACCCATTCATTGGAATTCAGTTGTTCCTTTGGTGTCTCAAAGTTTTTTTTTTATACGTGGGCATTGCAGTCTAGTTTCAGTGCAATTCTAAGACTCAGTATTGGTGAGAAGTGTGCCTTTTCTTTTGTGAAGTGGAAGGAGGAAAATTGTGGAGGAGGCGAGGTGGGAAGGGAACTCTTTTTTTTTTTTGAGACGGAGTTTCACTCTTGTCACCCAGGCTGGAGTGCAATGGCGCGATCTCGGCTCCCTGCAACCTCCGCCTCCTGGGTTCAAGTGATTCTCCTACCTCAGCCTCCCAAGTAGCTGGGATTACAGGCACACGCCACCACGCCCAGCTAATTTTTATATTTTTAGTAGAGACGGAGTTTCACCATGTTGGCCAGGATGGTCTCAATCTCTTGACTTCATGATCCACCTGCCTCAGCCTCCCAAAGTGCTGGGATTACAGGTGTGAGCCACCGTGCCCGGCCAGGACGAGAACTCTTATAATGCGTACCCCAATGGTTTTAAGTGGATCAGTTTTAGGAAGGGCATAAGGAAATCGAAGGTCTAAAAATTGAGTCCCTTCAAACTGTTCATGTGTGAATATTCCTTTGAAAGTCTTTGTGTAGCTCAATTAAGATGCTGCTGACCCAGAATGCCTCTAGTACATAAATTTTTGTTGAAAAGACAATACTTGAATAATTTACACTTTCCTTTTTTCCAATCTCCAGCCACCAAATTTGCTCAAAGTATGGGGTTTATCAATGAAGACTTATCTACCAGTGCTTCTCAAGCTCTTCATTCAGATTGGCTTGCTCAGAATTGCCAGCCAAATTATTGGAGGGTATGCACACATTTAATTTAAAAAAATAAGTTAATTGAAAATATTCAGTGACATCTTTTCTGCTCACTGTTGCCTGCCTGTTGTCTAGGGTGCTGGTTAGCATCCTGGCTGTACATTAGAACCAGTGGTTTTAGTTGATTCTCCAGGTATGGATGTGCCTGAAACACCTCTAGCTGCATCGGATGCATATCCAGCGGGGAGAGCTACTGGTCTCTTGCAATAGTTTTCAAACTGAAGTTTCTGCCATGTGGAGGTGGCTGCCTCAATCAGGGCTGCTCTGCTTGTATTTCTTTGTAACTAAGTCTAAAAAATCAGTTTGGAAACTATGAGTCTAAAATATTTCTTAGATTTTATGTGCAGTATATCCAGTATCTTGTTCTTGACTTGATGACATGTAATATTACATGTCTAGTATGTTACCAGTGGAATAATTTTTCTTTAATGGGACTTTCGGCATAAATCAGTTTGCCTTTGCCATGCAGGGTCCTTCCGTGGAATATCTTAGTCTCTCATATATTTCTTCCCTAAGTCCTAATTACTTTTGAGTAGCCATCAAGTCAGAAGTCCCTTGGGTTAGCACTTGAGAGAGGCTAATCATAAAACGAAGTTAGGGGAGGCACCTAGTGCACTGATGTGTAAGACATGAGGAATAGGAATAGGTTTCTTGCTTTGATACCAGTCTACATACACAACCTAAATTTATGAGTTTGCATTATATTCTTGAGCCTTTAAGATTTATAAAGGAATCTTAAAGCACAACTTAGAATATATTCACATAAACCTAGCTTTGAAAAAACAATAAAAGCTTTTAAAACATATTTTACTTTAAATCTCAGAATTCTTTGGCCAGGGAACAAATTTCTGAAATTTAAAGTTCCAGTGTGTATCTAATTTGTTTAAGGATTAATATCTAATTTTTAAAAACTTTATATCTACTATTGTGTTGAGAATTTTAGGTGTATATGAAGAGAGAAATTAAGGACTTGTGTCATGCAATATAGATACCTCACCTATATTATTTAATTCTTAGACTAGAATGGATATTCAGTAAAATTACTTATTTGTTTTTATGTAAGACTTAGTGATTTCTTAGCTTTTAATTCTTATCTTTAAGTTACCAGATGTCTTTTTTTGGTTTCTTGCTAGTGTTTAGTGATTGTACATAATTTCTTGGCAATTTCTAAAATACCCTTTGTAAGAAATAAAACTTAAATCTTGTTTGCAGAATGTTATACCAGATCCCTCAAAATACTGCGGACCCTACAAACCACCTGGTATCTTAAAGCAGGATATTCCTATCCATAAAGAAATAGAAGATGATCGTGGTCATGACACTATTGGTAATTTGCCTTTTGTGCAGTTTTTATGGATAAAGGTTAGTTAATTATCTTCCTGTAGCTCTTCCCTATTCTTCTACCAGAAGTTGATTTTGATTGTTTTAACTGCCAGTTAAGTGTGCCTCTCTATAGATAGATCCATCTTGTCTTAGCATCTGTATAAAATTTGGTAAATTATTTATGCAAGACACTTAAAACCCAATGACTGTTCACTTGTGTATTTTTAAATATTTGATATTTCATTTTTTTGGCAGTTTTATGTTGTTGCTGTATTTTAGTGACCTTAAATAACTTTTTTCAAGTTATAATGCTGAAAATTTACATTAGTCTATGTCTTAGTTTGTTTTTCGCTGCTATAACAGACTACCACAGACTGGGTAATTTATAAACAAAAGTTTATTTGGCTCACAGTTCTGGAGCCTGAGAAGTTCAAGAACAGGGTGCTGGCATCTGGCAAGAGCCATCCCAAGGTGGAAGTCAAGAGAATGAGACAGGAAATCGGGTAGAACTCATCGTTTATATCAGGAACCCACTCCCTGCGATAATGGCATTAAGCCCTTTCAGCCTAATCACCTCTTAAAGGCCCCACCTGTTAATAATAATGTTAATTGCCTATTACAATGGCAATTAACAAAATACCCAGACTGGATGGCTTATAAACAACAGAAATTTATTTCTCACTGTTTGGGAGGCTGAGAAGTTCAAGATCAAGGCACTGGCAGGTTCAGAGTTTGGAGACGGCTTGTTTCCTGTTTCCTGTCTCATGGATGGCATCTTCTTGCTGTGTCCTCACATGGTGGAAGGGGTGAGGAAGCTCTCTGGGGCCTCATTTATAAGGGAATGAATTCCATTCATGGGGGCTGTGTCCTCATGACCTAATGAGCTCCCAAAGGCCTCACCTCTTGATACCATCACCTTGTGGAATAGGATGTTGATGTGAATTTGGGGGAACACAAACATTCAGACCACAGCAGTTATTACCAGATGCTCAATTATTTGGTTATATTTGAGGTAAACTTTATACACCTACAGTGATTTTTTTTTTAACTTCTAGGCATGGTTGTAATCCATAAGACAGGACGTATTGCTGCTGGTACATCTACAAATGGTATAAAATTCAAAATACATGGGTTAGTGTTTCCAAAAGAACAGAGCTCTCAAATATACATTGAATGCAGAGCAATATATGCCAGGTGCTATGGGGGTTGCAAAGCATAGCCCTATTCTCACAGCTGCGACGAATGAGTGTGAAAGAAAATGCAGTACTCTCTGCTGAGTGCCACAGGAGAGGGAGTCACAGCCAGTGTTGTAGGGTTTAGAGGTGGCAGAGGTGATCACTTTAAGCTGGGGTAGTTAGGAACACCAGTAAAGTGATGCTTGGAGCTGACCCCTGAGTCATGGTAGTTCAGGTTCAGCGCTCCTACTGGCTAGGAAAGTTGTGTGGGTGTATGTGTGTGTGCAGGGCTCCCACTGGGGTGTGTGTGTATGTGTGCGTGTGTTTAGAACTCCCACTGGCTTGGAAAGAAGGGGGGTGTGTGTGTGTGTGTGTGTGTGTGTGTGTTCAGAACTACTGGCGTGGAAAGAAGGTGTGTGTGTGTGCACTCAGGGCTCCCACTGGTGGTGTCTGTAGGTGTGTGTGTGTGTGTTCAGGGCTCCCACTGGCTAGGGAAGAAGGGGTGTGGGGGGGTGTGTGTATTTTGGGGTAGAGGAAGTGGTATTGGAAGATAAGACTACAAGGGAAGACTGGAGCCAGATTTAAGGAGTCTTAAGTCAGGTTAAGGAGTCTTAAGTCAGGTTAAGGCATTCTGGATTTAATTTTGAAATAGAAAAGCATTAAAAATTTCTTACTATAAAAAAATCTGGTAAAAGTTTGACATATTACATAGGAAGCAAAAACAGATTATAGATAAAGGAAACGAATTTTGAACATGTTGCAGTCATCTGGAAATTAGATGATAAAGGATGGTAATAATAGAATAGTCACTGTAAATCTATGCCATCCTGGTATATACCTGGCTGATAACAAGTTCTTTTAAAAAATTAATTTTAATGACAATGAAAATTATGTGTATTTGTGGTGTACAACATGATATTTTGATGTATGTATATGTTGTAGAATGGCTAAATCAAGCTATTTAACTTATTATCTCACAGACCTATTTTATTATGGTGAGAACACTTAAAATCTACTTAGCAGTTTTCGGCTGGGCACGGTGGCTCACGCCTGTAATCCCAGCTCTTTGGAAGGCCAAGGCAGGCGGATCACCTAAGGTCAGGAGTTCAAGACCAGCCTGGCCAACATGGTGAAACCTCGTCTCTACTAAAAAAGAGAAAAAAAAATACAAAAAATTAGCCGAGGTTGGTGGTTCGTGTCTGTAGTCCCAGCTACTCAGCAGGCTGAGGCAGGGAGAATTGCTTGAACCCAGGAGGCAGAGGTTGCAGTGAGCCAAGATCATGCCATTGCACTCTAGCTGGGTGACAGAGCAAGACTCCATCTCAAAAAAAAAAAAAAATCTACTTTGCAGTTTTCAAATATGCACTCTATTGTTATTAAGCTTAGTCAGCATGATCCGCAGTAGGCCTCTGGAACTTACCCTCCTGCCTAACTGGAATTCTGTGTCCTTTGACCCACATCTCGCCAGGTCCCCCTCCCCCAGCCTCCAGTAACCACCATTTTAGTCTCTGTTACTACGAGTTCAACTGTTTTACACTCCACGTGTGATAACAACTTCTTACATAATTAATGTAGGTTTGTGAAAACCTTAGTTGAAAAACTAATGAAAACCTGTTCTGTCTTTGTTCTGATGAAGAATTTACTTAAAACGGTATCAGAGGCTAAGTGGAACTATCCCTTATTTGGAACAGCTTATGACTTAATGTGTTTTGCACTCGATTTCCTGCCCTCAATTGTTAATACCCTCTCAAAGCCGTGTAGGAGACTCACCAATACCTGGAGCTGGAGCCTATGCTGACGATACTGCAGGGGCAGCCGCAGCCACTGGGAATGGTGATATATTGATGCGCTTCCTACCAAGGTATGACTTCTTAGTTTGTGAATTTTAGAGACCTTTGAAGAAGATATTTTTTTCTTTTAAGATAGAAAATAATTTTTGAGGCTGGGTGCCATGGCTCACAACTGTAATCCCAGCACTTTGGGAGACTGAGGCAGATGGATCACCTGAGGTCAGGAGTTCGAGACCAGCCTGGCCAACATGGTCTCGAACTCCTGACCGTTTCTACTAAAAATACAAGAAATTTAGCTGGGCATGGTGGTACAAGTCTATAGTCCCAGCTACTCGGGAGGCCGAGGTAGGAGAATCGCTTGAACCTGGGAGACAGAGGTTGCAGTGAACCAAGATGGTGCCACTGCACTCCAGCCTGGGCAACAAGAGTGAGACTCTGTCTCAAGAAAAAAAAAAAACAAAAACATAATTTTTGTATTGTGTAACCTGAATTTCTGTGCACAAGAACTTCTTAGAAACTGCATACAAACTTGTTGCCTATTATTTTGATAACAATAATCATTCAAGTTAAGTAATCATAGTCCTGTGAAATAAAGTAGTATTTCTCACCCTGCTTTCCAGATGAGAATACTTAACGATCTATTTAGATACTTGATGTAAAGCTACTGAGTAAGGGAGCTGTGATAATTGATGGTAAAAGTAGGAAGTGCAGTCATCGTGTACCTTTAACCACCCTAGCTAGATGTTGTGCCCATGCACACTACTTTCCCCTTTGATTGTAGCTGTTTTTCTCACTGAAACTCTGTATTCTTTTTGACTTCTGGCCATTACTACTGACAGTTATTCAGCCAAAGCCAAAAATAATGTTCCATGTCTGAAATTAATGGGTGGATTAGTTGAAAAGATAGACACTGTATCAAAGTTGACTTGCTTTGTGGATGCTTTAACAGAAGTAACCCACTCCTGTTCATTTATGTGTGTTCTATCACATGTGGCAATTTTGGTGGTTTTAATTTCTGACTTCAAGTAACCCAATTTGGAGTTAGTATTTATTCTGTGACACTAAGGTTTCACCTCTGTTTCAATCAGCTACCAAGCTGTAGAATACATGAGAAGAGGAGAAGATCCAACCATAGCTTGCCAAAAAGTGATTTCAAGAATCCAGAAGTATTTTCCAGAATTCTTTGGGGCTGTTATATGTGCCAATGTGACTGGAAGTTATGGTAAGTTGTGTTTGGATTTCGTATTTGTGTGAACTTCCAAATATTTATAAAACATACACTTTTTAAATATTGTTGTGTACAACACACTATATTCAATAGAAAAAGAGACTCCTTAAATGGGCATTGAATAAGTGTTAACTGATGATCTGTCAAGACCCACAGCGTTAAAAATATACCTAAAAGCCTCTTGATTGACTGCTGGTGGTTATGACCCAATCTCTGACTAGTAGTTCTTATCTTTCACATGTGTCTTAAATGAAGTTTAGCTTCAGCTCCAGTACATGTTGACATAGGCTAATCTAGTCAAATGTTTATACTAATTAAAAATAGACAAGAATAAATTATCTTCCCTATTTCTTTTCTATTCATTATTTAAATACCTCAGCCATTTAGATCTTCTCGGGGCTCCAAAGAACAAAATGTATTACTAATTAGTAAACCAAAGAGGTTAGCAGAATTATTTTTGCACTGTTTGAGGCTTGTCTTTCGCTTCATTTACTCTCCATATGAGCCTATGAGCCTATCACAGTTTCAAAGCATTTTAAGATCAGCCACTGCTGATTCTCATTAGTGAACTTTCAGATGGGGAAGATACACAGCTTACTGATCAATATGACTTCTTAGGTTGGACTTGCTTATTATTGTTCTTTGATCTTTTACTTCTCACAGTTCTATATTTGAAAAACTTGTTTGAGGAATGCTTTATTCTTTTTTAAGCACTAAGACACGAAAGTCAATAAAAATTATGAAGGGGAAAAGCTTTATGTATCAAATAAGGCAGTTTTATTGATTCCCTCTTAAGAAATAAACCTTATCAGAAAGCTCAAAGTTGGATTTAACAGAATGAAAAAAAGATAATTATATCATTGTGGATGAATTTACAGGTGACTAGTTTCTTCTATTTAATGACCGAAGAGGACCCTCCCCCAGGAGTTTGAGCATGAGAAGATGAACTTGATTAGACAAAGCATCTTGACAAATTACTCTTGACTCTTCCTGTGAGAGTAGAAGAATAGGGAGCAATGGTGGGGTATCGGGTTATGAATGAATGATGAGAATGTTCTAGTGGCTAGAGAAATAAAATGTGGGGGATGTGCCTGAATCATTTTTTCTAAGAAAAACCTGTAAGAACAGTTAAATAATCGTAGCAGTGACAGCATGTGTATAGATCAACAACAACAACAAAAATCAGCCAGTTTTCTGAAGTTCAAAGAGATAGCTTACCAGCTACCTCGTTCCTTTCATGGACTGTTCACTGCTCAGTTCTGAGGAGGATGACACTAGTGTATTTCCATGTGCCTTAGACATAAGGTATACAGTAGCTAGTGTCTAGTCAAATAAGCCATATCTATATTGGTTATAAATATGTGCATCCTATAGTTAACCAAATGTCTTTCTCATTTTTGGCCCCAGGTGCTGCTTGCAATAAACTTTCAACATTTACTCAGTTTAGTTTCATGGTTTATAATTCCGAAAAAAATCAGCCAACTGAGGAAAAAGTGGACTGCATCTAATCCATCTTTTCTGTCAACATCTGTATTTAAAGAAGAAAGAAAGGCTGAAAAGGCTGCTCACTATCATCATCTAGTGTTCCTCATGTGTTCTAAAGTCTTTTTGTAAAATAAACACAAAAATTTCTGTTGAAGTGGCACTTTCTGTATCTGAAATTTTATTATCTATTTTTATTTAACCTTTTTTATATTCTCTGAAGATGAATATGTATATGGCTGTGTTTTGTATATATTTAAGTTTTAAGTGACATTTGGATTTCTGATCAGTGTTGCAAAAAATTGCTACTTTGAGATTTATTTCCACAGTGATATATTAAACCCAAAAGGAATTCATCATATTTGGATGCTTAAAATAGAGTATACAAGTTTTTTAGACCCAAAGAAAAAAACAACAGAGTCTCAGCATGATCAGTCCTGACTGAATTTCAGTATGTCACAGTGATGCATCTCTTAGCACTGATTATTGGTTTTATTTAATATTCCATAAAAACTTGAGGAAGGAAGATGATAGAACATGAGATACTCTTTGTTTTGTACATACTAGAAAATACGGGCAATCTTCCAATGAGCAATTGTGTTAATTTTCTTTGCTTTTTTCCTCTTTTGGAGCTCTCAAGTGTGTGAAAGTTCTAAAGCCACAAAAATCGATGATGTTTTAGCTGCTAATATTTAGTATTGATCGTTTCTTTTAAAAATGATTTGGGGAACTTGATCGGTACTGTAATTTTACTAATCCCTTATGCAGAGGTGGGTATTGCAATTAGAAGTCAAGAAATAGGTTGTTTAACTTGGTTTGTCTCCCTAACTTCTGATTAACTCTGTATGACAACTCTACAGAAGTTGTTCGCGCGCTTTCTCAGCAGCATTTTTCCTTCAAAATCATCTTTTTAATCAACAGTCATTAATAAATGTACATGTACGATATTGTCTTCAAACTTTAGAATTTCAGCTGTTTTTTCTATGCTATCTTATGTTTAATGTTCTTTCTAATTTAGGGGAGAAAGCTATCGTTTTAAGAACAGTGTAGGTCATTTGTTCTGGGACCTTGCTATGTATCAGAATTGTCTGGGGAGCCTCTTTAAAAATGCCCTCTGTCCCACTAAGTCAGGTTCTCCATAAATGAGGACTTGAAACCTGGAATTAGCAACTACTAATGGCAGCCCTACAGCTTCACACTCTCAGAGAAGGAATCTTACTCTTCAGGGTTATCTGAGGTATGCTAACCTACTTAAACCTGGTGCTGGGCCTTGGAAAAAGAAAAAAGAAACCAGATTTAAACTTGCGGCTACATTAAGACGATACTTTTGCATATTTGCTTTCCGTTAATAAATAAGGCAGTCATTTACAAAATCACCAGGAAAAGGAGAATGAAGTATTCATGGCCTGTCACTTCCCAGCAAATTAGGAGTTTAGCTGACAAAAGCAACCCACATGTGTTTCTAAAAGATGTTTTCTTTTTAACTCATTCTTCCCCAGAGAAATAATTTCCCTATATTTCTTAAGGAATGGAATTACTTTGGAAATACATTCATAAAGTTCCAGTTTTGACTGTAATATTATTTAAATAATACAGAGGTGGCTTCTTTTGAAAAAAATTGTTTGTGTGTCCCTAGTGATGTTGTCTACAGAAGGAACTTCTTTGATGATGTCATGTTACCGGTGTTCACGGGAGTTGTGGGAAATACATGTAGGAAACTGGTGAAATATTAATAATACAGCTGGGAAAGAGAATTGTGAGCCAATCAGAAATACATTGAATTTGGAAGTGGTTCACCAAAATGGGAAAAGCAAGAAAGTAACTTGGGAAGGAAGCCTTAGAAAATGTAATCATGATTTAACTTTTTTTTGAGACGGAGTCTGGCTCTGTCGCCCAGGCTGGAGTGCAGTGGAGCGATCTCAGCTCACTGCAAGCTCCGCCTCCCGGGTTCACGCCATTCTCCTGCCTCAGCCTCCCGAGTAGCTGGGACTACAGGCACCCGCCACCATGCCCGGCTGATTTTTGTATTTTTAGTAGAGATTGGTTCCATGTTGGTCAGGCTGGCCTCAAACTCCTGACCTTGTGATCTGCCCGCCTCGGCTTCCCAAGGTGCTGGGATTACGGGTGTGAGCCACCACACCTGGCCATGATTGAACTTTTTATGCCAGACAGTAGTTAGTGGTTTGCCTCACATGTGTCCTGGTTGTATCATTGTATAGATTGCATGGCTATTACATAGCATAAGGTAAGGGATCTAGTTGCAGAATTTTCTTCCCCATTCTGGCAAGTTGCTTTTGTTGTTGCTGTTGTTTTCCTTTGACCTTATAAAAAAATGTTCTATCACTTGCCTACTGCTAAGGTGAAATTAGATTGTCCTAAGCACATATATGGATTAAGCCACTTTTCTAAGTGATTCTGAGAACGAACATATTGTCACTTAGATTTTTATTATCAGCTTTTCTATTCTCTTTCTCTCTAAATGGATAAAAATTTCAGTGACAATATATATCAAGTGACAATATCTATAGATACATGTAGATATATATAAAGAGAAATAGAAAAGTATTTGTATATATATATGTGTGTATACATATATAATAAGTATATATATGGAAAGAGGTGTAAGTACTTGCCACCTGATTCTATTCTCTCCTGCTTTCTGCTTACACCTTTCATCTCATAACATTACTATTACAGAATAGCCTAGGAGTGTAGTGGGCAGTAGTTTGAGCATTCTTTTAGCTCAATTTAACACCCCCACTTAGAAAAGGAACTGATTTTTGATATTAGCAATATTTAAATTTCTTGATTAATACTCCAGAGGCTTCAGATAAACGTCACTCAAGTGCTTTGTATTTTTAGCACAATAGGCAAAGACGAAAATGTTAACCACGGTATGTAGTAAAGATTTTGGTAGTTTCATGGTCTTTATTTGCTTTGATTAATCCCTGCAACTTAAAAAAAATTATTTCACTGATTTAAATGGGCAAAAAAGACTTAATTGTTCGTTGATTCTTATTTCTGCTAGCCACAGTGTAAACTGGTTGTCATGAATCCTGTTCAGCAAACATTTCCAGCTCTTCCTACCTGGCACATGGTAGGATTGTTCTTTTTGGCCACTTGTGATCTGGTCCAGCCATGTGATGTTCTGGTCATAAGTTTTGAGCATTTTTTTTTCAAACCTAACAACATGATGGTGGTTGTCCTTGCGTGACCGTAATGAGGAGAACCCCGTGACAGTGCAGGATGCACATGCAGTGTGAACAAGAAATAAGCCTTTTTATTTTATTTATTATTTTTTTTGAGACAGAGTCTCGCTCTGTTGCCCAGAATGGAGTGCAGTGGCGCAATCTCAGCTCACCGCAAGCTCCACCTCCTGGGTTCACGCCATTCTCCCGCCTCAGCCTCGCAAGTAGCTGGGACTACAGGCGCCTGCCACCACACCCAGCTAATTTTTTGTATTTTCAGTAGAGACGGGGTTTCACGTGTTAGCCAGGATGGTCTTGATCTCCTGACCTCGTGATCCGCCCACCTCAGCCTCCCAAAGTGCTGGGATTACAGGTGTGAGCCACCGCACCTGGCCGAAATAAGCCTTTTTATTGTGACACAGCATAAACTACCCAATACTGACTGATACATAAAGCATGGTTAGGCCAGGCGCAGTGGCTCTTGCCTATAATCCCAGCACTTTGGGAGGCCGAGACAGGAGGACCACTTGAGCCCAGGGGTTCGAGACCAGCCTGGGCAATAACATAATTTTGTAGAGACCTGGTCTCTACAAAAAATACACAAAATTAGCTGGATGTGGTGGCTCATGCCTGTAGTTTCAGCTACCGCAAAGGCTGAGGTAGTAAGATTACTTGAGCCTGGGAAGTTGAGGCTGCAATGAGCCGAGATCATGCCACTGCACTTCAGCCTGGATGACAAAGTGAGAGAGACCATCTCAAAAAAAAAAAAAAAAAAAAGAAAGAAAGAAAGAAAGAAAGAAAGAAATAGTTTAAAGAGTTTTTGTGGAGGTTATTAAACTAGTGACAAATGAAACTCTCTAAAGGACAAAAGTAATTTTAAAAAAATAGATGCCTAGAAAGATATCATTAGGAAATTAATCAAAAAGTTAAAGGTACTACTTTGTAGGAAGGTTGTGGGTGACTTTATCTTAATAATATTTGTATGTTTTTAAAAAAGAAGCATCCATACCATAAGATTCCAACTGTATGACACCAGACAGGGAAAAACTATGAAGACAGTATAAAGATCAGAGGCTGCCAACAGTTGTGGGGAGGGAGGAATGAATCAGCAAAGCACAGACTACTTTTAGGGCAGTGAAACTGTTCTCTATAATACTGCAAATGGTGGATGTCATTTTATCCATTTCTCCAAACCCATAGAATATACAACACTGAGTGAACCCTGTCGTGAACTATGGACTCTGGGTAATAATGATGTATCAATGTCAGGTGTACCAGTTGTAACATGTACAACTCTGCTGGGGAATGTGGGTGGTGTGGAAGAAAGACTGTGTATGTGTGAGGGCAGGGAATATCAGGGAAATCTTTGTACCTTCCTCCCAATTTTGCTGTGAACTTAAAACTGCTCTAAAAAAATAAAGGCTATTTAAAAGGAAAAAAAGAAGCATATATTATTTTTATGATGGAGGCGGGAAACTCAAGTATTAAAGTTCTTTTATCTGAGTATGTGCTATTGTATAAGAGTAGCCAGCATTGATTGAACACCTAACAATAGTAAGCACTTTAATGTATTATCATGTAATTCTACCAAAAGCCAATGAAGAAGGTAATAGCATCCTCGGTTTAGATAATTTTATACATAGTAGCTGCAATTCCTTCAGGCATGCATGGTGCTGGCTTTTGTTCAGGACTATCTTTTCAAGAATGTTTCTATAGCAAAAAAAACCTTGGAAGATTGAGGTAGCCTTTCCCTCCTGGGCAAGGGGCATGTTTGTTTGCTGTGTAGTACAATAAAAATAATGTCTCCCTTGGAGGCAAAGGTTAGGCAGGTTTGCTTGCAACGCTTATGAAAGACTGGGGTTTCCTAAGCATGAGGTCACTCAGCTGTGATGCACGCAAACTTACCATTTGCAATATCCACCTGAACCTGCCCCTCTGTACCCCAACTGGTCCTCTAGTAGGGATCAGAACATGAAAGTCATGTTGCCTACTGTGCTGTGACTAATAATGTCCTTTGTCTCTGACCCACATGTCTCATGTTTTCTGCCTGTTTTCATGAAGCTATGGCAAGCTAACTTGTTAGCTGGCAAGTAGGGTGAAACCTCTGACCCTTCACAATTCTTGATACTGTCAACAGTGCTTAGTAAAAGAGCCTTGTTTTGTTATTATTTACTTTCTCTTGCAATACATATTTGAGATAAAAAAAATTGTAGACTTGCAGGTAAATTGAAGATAAGATCAAAGACTGCAGTTTTGCAAGTTTGAAACCTAAAGAATGGCTTAACAAAAGCCAAGGACAACCTTCTGATATTGTTTTATAAATAGTTCATATAATGAACATTGAATTAGTTGTGATAAAGTTTTCAAAGGAACCCTTATTCTATGCAGGAATACCATCTAAAACATCTAAATGTTAACCTCTTTCCTTTGAAGAAAATAATCAGATAGTAACTAACGTAATTCAAATGTAAACAGGCTGCATTTAAAATGATGAATATTCTCACCTTTCAAAATAGAAAATCAGGAGACACTGTCAGTAGGGAATGAAACAAGAAACAAAGGTGTAAATGTTTATAGGTATTCAAGAAAGGATCTCTCTCACTACAGTGATTTAACTGCAATGGGGAGTGTGAGGAAAATCCTCGTTATCTACACTCAATGAATCAAAAAAAGAGGTATAAGTACCACTTCCCTTTTAGAATACAGAGGTTATCACCAGGAGAAGTCAATAGTGATTTCTTATAGGGAGTGGAGGTGGAGGTATAAGATCACTGATAATTCCATAAGCCTCTCTCTACTAGAATTTTTTAAAAATCATACCTACCTATTATTTTCCTAATATATCAAGGTTGATTAAAGCTAACTGTAAATGTGAAACTGTAAATGGTTCATAGGATCAGAATTTAGAACTAGAATACACCTTTGAGATCAGCTACAGAAATCTAACTCCTATATTTTATAGGTAAGCTGAGACTTAAAAGTGACTCATAACTCAGGAGGCGACATGACTAGTTAGTGTCAAGAACGTATCATTTCTCTCTGCCTGTGATCACGCTTATCCTACCAAGGGTGCTACCCTATCAAGGGTGCACACACTACAGTTAATTCTGTCCTTCAAGAGTCTGGTGTTTCATTTCTTTTCTTCGGCAAAAGCAGTAAATCATAAGGTTCTCAAATTCTAAGTCAGATATAATACTCAAATAATCTCCAGTATAGTCATAGAATTATGCAAAAATGCAGATCATACATAAATTATAACCCCAAGTTTCTATATTCTTAAACAAAATGTGTCAAACACTCTATGTTCTTACTAACTTACTAGGTTTCCTAATATTTAATTTGTATGCAGAATTATAGAAATGGTGAATAAATTAATTGAATTCATAATTCTGATATTCTGAGCCACAAAGAATCAATCCATATTTTTAATGGCAGCTGTAGAACTTAAGTCCATTTAATATGGACTATTACTTATAGAGTAATTTTTTTTAATTTTTTAATTTTTTTTGAGATGGAATTTTGCTCTTTTTGCCCAGGCTGGAGTGCAATGGCACGATCTAGGCTCACTGCAACCTCTGCCTCCCAGGTTCAAGCGATTCTCCTGCCTCAGCCTCCAAGTAGCTGGGATTACAGGTGAGTGCCACCACGTCTGGCTAATTTTGTATTTTTAGTAGAGAAAGGGTTTCACCATGTTCGCCAGGCTGGTCTCAAACTCCTGACCTCAGGTGATCCGCCTGCCTTGACCTCCCAAAGTGCTAGGATTACAGGCATAAGCTACTGCGCCCAGCCTAGAATAATACTTTTAAAACATATATTTTGTAACATTTGCTTGAATTATTTGATATCTTCACATTAAAAGATGACTTGAAGATAAGTTATCAGTTAAAATAAGATGCATAAACCATGATAACACCTACTTCTTCCTCTGGATTTAGTTCATTTTGTAAATAATTAAGTGGGCATACCTCACCCAGGTGTCTCATCTAACCACATTGGAAAGGAACTGCCAGCTGCTATTATTTAATTGGATTAACAGTCCATTGCCAACCAAATAATCCCCTAGTCAGTAGAACATTTTGAAGCCAAGTTACACAAGACAAGTTGAAATTCTATGGCAGATATACAAAATGGAAGGGAAGGAAGTCCCTGAATATGAATATGAAGAACAAAACAAGCAGAAATACATACATATGTTATCCAAAATTGATTGAGAATTGTTGCAATCCCTCCAACACCCTGGAGGATCCTAGATATTCTCAGAGGAACCAATCCTTAAATGAAAATTTGAGCAGCGTTGTTTACTGAGACAATAAGCAGTGGTAGAAAAGTTTAGCCTTCTGAACTAGCCTTTCTGAATTAATTATAGTATCTGATAGTTTGGTTTGGAAACACCGTGTGATTCCAGTGAGATGAGGTACCTGTTGTTTACTGAGACACTAAGCAGTGGTAGAAAAGTTTAGCCTTCTGAACTAGCCTTTCTGAATTAATTATAGTATCTGATAGTTTTGGTTTGGAAACACCGTATGATTCCAGTGAGATGAGGTACCTAGAATAGTCAAATTCATAGAAACAGAAAGTAGATGAGTGGTTATCAGGGGCTGAGGAGAAGAAAAAATGGAGAGTTGTTTAACGGGTACAAAGTTTTAGTTAGGGAAGATGAAAGTGGTTAATGATGGCTACGATGGGAATTTAGTAATAATAATGGTTAAGATGGTAAATGTTCTGTTATGTGTATTTTGCTGTCGAAGAGAGAAAGGAAGAAAGAAAGAGGTGGTTGATTTTATAACCATGTCCAAGACTTAACCCTTGATTAGGGCCTCATAGATATCCCTCTCTTTCTCCCACCATGTATTGAGACTGAGTTGTCTGTGTAATTTATTCTAATATCTCTAGTTTCTGGCAATTCCAGTTGTAAAGATTCATTCACACTCAGTCTTACCACTAGCTATTGGAAGGGTATGTAGACTAGAATAGGGCCTTTATAAGAGTCATTCTCTTAGTCATTTCAGTATCGTAAATACCTGAATATAAAGTAGTTAATCATTATGCTGATCATGTCTAAAATAGTTTTGGTTAAAAAGGTTGATTCCAGCCAGGCGCAGTGGCTCACACCTGTAATCCTAGCACTTTGAGAGGCTGAAGTGGGCAGATCACTTGAGGACAAGAGTTCACAAACAGCCTGGCCAACATGGTGAAACCTTGTCTCTACTAAAAATACAAAACATTAGCCAGGCATGGTGGCACACGTCTGTAATCCCAACTACTCAGGAGGCTGAGGCACCAGAATCACTTGAACCCAGGAGGTGGAGGTTGCAGTGAGCCAAGATTGCATCACTGCACTCCAGCTTAGGTGACCGAGTGAGACACTGTCTCAAAAAAAAAAAAAAAGAAGTTAATTCCAATAATCTGAAAGTGCATAGTTTTTCCACACAAGGATGTGGGGCAGAGGTCACAATCTGCCAGCTCTCTGGCCAAATATATATCTCCATATATATTTTATCTAGCTAGCCCAGCATTTAAAAATATTTGAGTTTTTGGCTAGCCACAGTGGCTAGTGGATTAGCCTGTAATCCCAGCACTTTGGGAGGCCAAGGTGGGTTGATCAGTTGAGGTCAGGAGTTCAAAATCAGCCTGGGCAACATGGTGAAACACTGTCTCTACTAAAAATATGAAAATTTGCCAGGCATGGTGGCACAAACCTATAATTCCAGCTACTTGAGAGGCTGCGGCAGGAGAATACTTTGAACTGGGGAGGCAGAGGTTGCAGTAAGCCAAGATTACACCACTGTACTCCAGCCTAGGCAACAGAGCAAAGCTCTGTCTCAAAAAACACACACACACACACACACACACACACACACACACATATATATATATATTTTTGTATATATATACATATATATGTATTTATGTATATATGTATTTATGTATATATTGCATATATTACATATATACAGTATATACATATATACTATATATAGAGAGAGTTTTGTTTCAAATATTTAAAAATAAGAATTTAAAAAATTATGTGCCCTCTCATCATTCCTTTTCAGCATTGTACTGGAAATCCTAGCTACTCCAATAAGATAAGACAAGAAAAGAGAAGTTATCCAGATTGGGAAGAAATAAATAAAACTCTCTTTGTTTGCAGATAACATGAAAGATTGTCTGTGTAGAAAATCTGAAAGAACCAGTAAGAAATCTCTTAGAACTAACAAGCTGTTATAGCAAGACAGAAGCATTCAAGGTTAGTATTCAGAAGTCAGTCACTTTCCAATATATTATCAATGGACCAATGGAATTTAAATTTAAAAACAAAATAATGCTTATATTATCACCAAAGGCATAAAATAATTACATATAAATCTAACAAAAATATGTACAAGATCTATATGAAGAAGACTATAAAACTCTTATTTAAAAAAAATCAAAGAAGAACTAAATAAATTGAGAGATATCCCATATTCATGGATAGAAAGACACAATATTGCCAAGATGTCAGGTCTTCCCAACTTGACCTACAGATTCAATACAATTCCATTCAAAATTCCAGCAAGTTATTTCATGTATATTGACAAACTGATTCTACAACGTATATAAAGAAGTACAAGACCAAGAATAGCTAACACAATATTGAAGGCGATGAATAAAGTTGAAAGTCTGACTCTACCCAACTTCAAGACTTACAAAAAAACAACAGTAACTAAAATATTGTGGTATTGTCAACAGAATAGACATATAGATCAATAGAACAAAATAGAGAGACCAGAAATAAACCCACATAAATATAGTCAACTGATCTTTGACAAATGAGCAAAGGCAATACCATCGAGAAAAAAAATAGTCTCTTCAACAAATGGTACTAGACCAAGTAGACATACACATGCAGAAAACTGAATTGTGAAACAAAACTTATACCATTTCCCAAAACTAATTCAAAATAGAGCATATACTTAAATGAAAAATGCAAAACTATAAAACTCCTAGGAAATCTAGAGGGTCTAGGTATGGCAATGAGTTTTAGATACAATACCAAAGGCAAGATACATGAACAAAATAATTGATACACTGGAATTTAAGACTCCTACTCTGTGAAAGATGCTATCAAGAGAGTTAGAAGACAGATACAAGCTGAGAGAAAATATTTGCAAAAGACTTGGCTGATAAAGGATTGTTATCCAAAATATACAAAGAACATTTACAATGCAACAATAAGAAAATGGACAGCAAGATTTTAAAATGGGCAAAATCTTGAAAAGACACTTCGCTAAAGAAGATATACAGATTGCAAGTAAGCATATGAAAATTTTCTGCTCATAATATGTTATTAGGGAAATGCAAATTAAAACAATGATGAGATACCACTATCTACCTATTAGAATAGCCAAAATCAAAACGAAACACTGACAACATCAAATGTTGGGGAGGAGGTGGAGCAACGGGAACTCTCATTCATTACTGGTGAGAATGCACAGTGGTACACACAAAATAGAATACAATTTGGCAGCTTCTTACAAAACTAAATATGCTCTTACCATGTGATCCAGTTACCACATTCCTTGGTATTTACCCAAGTGGGTTGAAAACTTGTGTCCACATGAACACCTGTACATGGATGCTTATAACCATTTTATTCACAATTGCCATAACTTGGAAGCAACCAAGATGTTTTTTGATAGATGA
The DNA here is from genome assembly GCF_028878055.3 of Symphalangus syndactylus. Classification (NCBI taxonomy): domain Eukaryota; kingdom Metazoa; phylum Chordata; class Mammalia; order Primates; family Hylobatidae; genus Symphalangus; species Symphalangus syndactylus. The sequence continues at coordinate 150,663,234 of NC_072426.2, read as the reverse complement.
GTGAATAAATAAATTGTGGTACAATAAATATAAGCTGCTCTATATAATAAATAGATATAAATATTTATTATTTATTTATTATTAATAGTAAAATATTATTCACTGCTAAGAAGAAAATAGCTTTTGAGCCATGAGAAGACATGGAGAAAGCTTAAATGCATACTACTAACTGAAGTAAGCCAATCTGAAAAGGTCGCATACTGTATGATTCCAACCATATGATATTCTGGGAAAGCAAAACTATGGAGACTATAAAAATATCAGTGGTTGTCAGGAATAGTAAGGAGGGAGGGATAAATAGGCAGAACATGGAGGACTTTTAGGGCAGTCACAGTACATGTCATTGTGTATTTGTCAAAACCCATAAGATGTACAACACCAAGAATAAATGCTAATGTAAACTATGGACTATGGATGTGGTTCTCGGTTTATAACAAAGGGACCACTGTGGTGGGGGATATTGATATGGGGGAGAAAATGGGGAGGCAGTGGTATATGAGAACTTTTATGTTTTGCTTGATTTTGCTGCAAACCCAAAGCTGCTCTAAAAAGACTATTTTTAAATGGTCTATTTAAAATAATCCATATTTCCAACTTCTCTGAAAACCTGAAAGATCAGTCAGCATTAAGGTTGCATTCCACATGGTGGTGACCACCAGGACATGTGTATGAGCTGCCTTCTTGGGATGGACACAAGCGCTCAGTTTTGTCAGTACCCACAAGGACCGCGTTATTCCTTTACATTACCTGCCTGACCATGGACATTTGAGTTTGTGGCTCCTGCTAAGGGAGAATCGTAATGGTTCCATTTCATTTCTCATTTGTATATGCCACTTTGAGATGTAACACTTCAGTTACAGTAGAAAGAGCACCAAGTGGAAGGAAGTCAGAACACAGAGGTTCACAGTGATGATAACTCCAGAATTCCAACAGAAGACAGGGACAGCAATCCCATTGAAACAGGGGCCTACGGAGTTCTTGTAACTGAATGTGCATAGCAAATACATGTACTTTTATGTGGGTCTGCTTTGGCGGAATGATGGAGAATAGGAGAGGGCTACCTCCAAAACCACCTTTTGGCATTGACACTGGCTCGAACTCAGCATCAGTTAGGGATCTTAGGCTCTTTCTCTGAACATTAGGTTTCTACATCTGAACCTGAGAGGGTAAACTAGAGACTATCTACCATAAGTGTAGTCCCCAAGCCAACACCATCTGCATCATCAGGGAGCTTTAAAAAACGCAGGATATTAGGCCCCTCCCCACATCTACTGAATTAGAAACTGCATTTTCACAAGATCTAATGTGCTGATTCATATGCATATTGGAATTGAGCAGTGCATTGGAATTAGAAAAGAGCTAGATGATATCTAGTTCTTTTCCTGAGTCAGCCTTCAATTAGAAAGAACAATAACATTGGAACTTGACAGCCCTAAATTAGAACTCTTTTTCTGCTACCACGTTATCCATGTGGCATTGGAGAAAGCACTTAACTTCTCTGAGCGTTTTTCACATCTGCCAAATGAGAGACACGAATACATGCTTTGTAAGACTAATGTAGCAATGATAAATTATGAAGCACCTACCATAGTGCCTGGCATACAATAGGAATTTAATGTATTTTAATTCTCCTCCCTTGCCTGCTCTCTCCTGCAGAATCCATATTCTATAATTCTATGGCTCCCATTTCCTTCTGTAGACCTTAGTTCCTAGTGCTGTTGTCCCTAACTTAAGAAGAAAATAAACAAAGTACAAAATCTTGCAAAAGTAACATCCTATTCTGGAAACCAGTAGTTATTGTGTGTCAACACATGGAATTAATTCAGGTCTTGATATGCAATATCCCTTAGAAATAAACAAACTAGCTGCTTTCTCTACGAGTGTCAGTTCAGCTAGAGACCATCAAACTAACATTTTTGTTCTTCAAATTATCAAAATGCTGCTGTTGCTTGGAGGCAAGATGAGAGGCAAGATGAGTGCATCCCTAGAGTGTTGTCTCAAGACAAGACGGTTGACCCAATTACCTTTTAAGTGTTACAGTCTTTCAAAGTAACCCTGAAGAAATCTGTGTATTCTAAAGAGTTGTTAGGGGAGAGAAATGTCTCCCAAGATATCTACTTTAATGTTGTTCCATTGTATTTCGAGGTGATATGTTTTATCTTTTACTGAATGTTATTATTCAAAAATTGCCCACTTATCTTACACTCTTCATTTTGAATTCAACTACATTGTGACTTTTCTGTAAATCTTTTATGAACAAGGTCTCTGGTGGGTCCTATTTAATTGGTTAAGGATTATCAGCAGAGAGCACTGTCAAAGCTCTAGACAGTATTTCTTTTAAAAAATCGTGGCACAAAACTTTTCCAGGGGTAGAATGTCTGGGTGCAGATAAAAACAAACCATGTTCTCATGCCCACAAATACTATTTGAACTTGGCTTGTTGAGTCAGAATATGCTTCAAGTGCTCCATTAACAGTCATATTCTAGAACAGCTTTGTTTTTTAAAACTGAATTATTTGTGTCATGATTATGACAAAACTTGCTGAAAGAAGAAAGGGGATTGGAGACCTTTGCTTATAAAATACTCTTGTAGCTATTCTTTCAGGACATAGATTTACAGAAGGATCAAATTCAAGAGCCTCTGAAGGGTTTCCTTCTGTCATCTTATAAATCTAGGCAATATTTTTATTACCCAGCATAGAAACATATACATAAACACACACAACCACCCACTTGTCACATCGACAACATCTCCTCCTTTTTTCCCTCCTCCCTAGGTTATCTTCTAACCCATAAATTCATCTCAATCCTGTAATCCCAGCACTTTGAGAGGCCGAGGTGGGTGGATCACTTGAGGTCAGATGGAGTTCGAGACCAGCCTGGCCAACATGGCGAAACCCCGTCTCTACCAAAAATACAAAAATTAGCCAGGTGTGGTGGTGGGTGCCTGTAATCCCAGCTACTTGGGAGGCTGAGGCAGGAGAATTGCTTGAACCTCAGAGGCGGAGGTTGCAGTGAGCTGAGATTGCACCATTGCACTCCAGCAGGGGTGACAGAGCAAGACTCCATCAAAAAAAAAAAAAAAGAAACAAACAAACAAAACAGAATTCATACTTAACTATATATTGATATATTGGCCTAGTTCAAAGTATCCTCAGACCCACTCCTTCCATTCCTAGCCCACACTTATGAGTAGCTTCTCGATTCTTTCTCAATGCTCATATCACAGCATGAACATGCGTTTTGTAGATTTTGCTACATGCATCCTTGGATTGCCACACTGGCTACTGTGACTGTTACTACGTTTGTAATGAAAAAGTAATTCTGGTTAGGTGTGGTGGTCCACACCTGTAATCCCAACATTTTGGAAGGCTAAGGTGGGAGGATCACTTGAGGCTAGGAGTTCAAGACCAGCCTAGGCAACATAGCAAGACCTCAGCTCTACAAAAAAAAAAAAAAAATTAAAAATAGCCTGGTGTGGAGGTACATGCCTGTAGTATCAGCTACTCTGGAGGCCGAGGTGGGAGGATCGCTTGAGCTCAGGAGGCTGCAATGATCTATGATTGTACCACTGCACTCAAGCTTGGGTGACAGAGTGAGGCCTTATCTCTAAAAAATAAAAATGTATTTCTAAATACAGGGATACCTCATTTTATTGTGCTTTATTTTATTATTCTTTGCAGATATTGCAGATTTTATAAACTGAAGTTTTGTGGCAACCTTGCATTGATAGCAAGTCTATCAGTCCATTTTTCCAACAGCATGTGTTCACTTTGTTTCTCTATGTTACAATTTGTTAATTCTCACAATATTTCAAACTTTTTCATATTATTTTATCTAGTTACGGTGCTCTGTGATCAGTGATCTTTGAAATTACCACTGTAATTGTTTTGGGGCACCACCAACTGTGCACATAAAAGACAGCAAACTTAATCGATACGTGTGTGTGTTCTGACTGCTTCACCCTCCGGCCATTCTCCCATCTCTCTTCTCCTCCAGCCTCCCTGTTCCTTGAGACAAAACAAAATTGAAATTAGGCCAATTAACAACCCTATAATGGCCTCTAAGTGTTCAAGTGAAAGAGAGTCACATGCCTCTCACTTTAGATAAAAAGCTAGAAATGATTAAGCTGAGTGAGGAAGGCAATGTCGAAAACCAAAATAGGTCAAAAGCCAGACTTCTTGTGCCAAACAATTAGCCAAGTTATGAATGCAAAGGAAAAGTTCTTGAAGGAAATTAAAAATGCTACTCCAACGAACATACGAAAGATAAAAGAGAGAAACAGCATTATTGTTGATATGCAGAAAGTGTGAGTGGTCTGGATAGGAGATCAAACCAGCTGTAACATTCCCATAAGTCAAAGCCTAATCCAGAGAAAGGCCCTAGCTCTCTTCAATTTTTTAAAGGCTGAGAGAGGTAAGGAAGCAGGAGAAGAAAACTTGGAAGCCATCAGAGGTTTAAGAAAAGAAGCTGTCTCCATAACATAGAAGTACAAGATGAAGCAGCAAGTGCTGAGGTAGAAGCTACAGCAAGTTATCCAGAAGATCTAGCTAAAATAATTGGTAAAGATGGTTACACTAAACAACAGATTTTCAAGGTAGATGAAACAGCCTTTATTGAAAGAAGATGCTATCTAGTACTTTCTTAGCTAGAGAGGAGAAGTCAAGGCCTGGTTTCAAAGTTTCAAAGGACAGGCTGACTCTTATCAGGGGCTAATGCAGTTGGTGACTTGAAGTTAAAGCCAATGCTCATTTATCATTTCAAAAACCATAGGGCCCTTAAGAATTATACTAAATCTACTCTGCCTGTGCTCTATAAATGGAACCACAAAACCTGGATGACAGCATATCTACTTATTTTACAGCATATTTTAAGCTCACTTTTTTTAAATTGTTTACAGCATATTTTAAGCCCACTTTACTGAATATTTTAATCCCACTGTTGAGACCTACTGCTCAAAAAAGAAGGATTCCTTTCAAGATATTACTGTTCACTGGAAATGCACCTGGTCATCCAAAAGCTCAGATGGAGAGGTACAAGGAGATTAATGTTTTCTTGCCTGCTAACACAATATTTATTCTGCAGCCCATAAATCAAGGAGTAATTTTGACTTTCAAGTTTAATTGTTTAAGAAATAGATTTCATAAGGTTATAACTGTCACAGACAGTGATTCCTCTGATGGGTCTAGGCGAAGTAAATTGAAAACCTTTCAGGAAAGATTCACCATTCTAGATCCCATTAAGAACATTCATGATTCGTGAGAGGAGATCAAATATCAACATGACAGAAGCTTGAAAGAAGTTAATTCGAGCTCTCATGGATGACTTTGAGGAGTTTGAGACTCCAGTGGGGAAAGTAACAGCAGATGTGGTATGTTGTAGAAATAGCAAAAGAACTAGAATTAGAAGTGAAGCCTGATGATGTGACTGCATTGCTAAAATTTCATGATAAAACATTAACAGATGAGAAGTTGCTTCTTAGGGATGAGCAAAAAAGTAGTTTCTCGAGATGACATCAACTCTTGGTGATTACGTGAATATTGTTGAAATAACAACAAGGAATTTAGAATATTCCATAAACTTATTTGTTAAAGCAGTGACAGGATTTGAGAGGATTAACTCCAATTTTGAAAAGTTCTACTGTGAGTATAATGCTATCAACCAGTATTGCATGCTACAGAAAAATATTTCATGAGAGGAAGAGTCAATCGATACGGCAAATTTCATTGTTGTCTTATTTGAAGAAATTGCCACAGGCACCCCAAACTTCAGTAACCACCACCACCCTGATCATTCAACAGCCATCAATATCAAGGTAAGACCCTCTACTAGCAAAAAGATTGTGACTTGCTGACAACTCAAGTGATTGTTAGCATTTTTTAGCAATAAAGTATTTTTATTTTATTTTACTTTATGGTAGAAAAGAAGTCTCACTATGCTGCCCAGACTGGTCTCAAACTCCTGGCCTCAAGCAATCCTCCCACCTCAGTCTCCTGAGTAGCTAAGACTGCAGGTGCCCACCACCACACCCAGTTAATCATTATTTATTTTTGTAGAGATGGGGTCTTACTCAGTTGCTTAGGCTGGTCTCAAACTCCTGGCCTCCAGCAAAATCTTCCAGGCTTGGCTTCCCAAAATGTTAGGATTACAGGCATGAGCCACCACACCTGGCCTATTTTTAAATTAAGTTATATACACTATATTTTTAGACATCATGCTATTGCACACCCAATAGACTACAGTATAGTGTAAACATAATTTTTTTTGAGACAGGTTCTCACTCTGTTGCCTAAGTTGGAGTGCAGTGGCATGACCATGGTTCACTGTAGGCTTAACCTCTCAGGCTCAAGTGATCCCTCTGCCTCTGCTTTCTAAAGTGCTGAGACTACAGGCATGAGCCACTGTGTCTGGCCTATAACTTTTATATGCAGTGGGAAACCAAAAAAAATTGTGTGATTAAGTTTATTGCAATATTTGCTTTGCTGTGTTGGTCTGGAATGAAACCCACAATATCTCTGAGGTATGCCTGTATTGCATTAAACTTAGAAGTGATAATGAAAACAATGTTAGTATCTTTAATTTAATTCTAACAATTTTGATGCTATTATGCTTACACATTACCCAAGCTATTTTAATCGGTTATAAAATCATTTTTTAGATAAAATTGGCATTCAAAATTAGGACTACTGTCAACATCAAAACCTGGGCAATATTCTGCATGACACCACAAGTTGAATGCAGGGAAAGCAAGCTGATTCTAATATTTTTGTAAGTTAAATATTATTAAGAAGATACATATTCTGTCACGGTGTTCATATCAGATATTCCCAAACCTAATTCTGCATCAACAATTTTCAGATTGCCTGTAGTTTTTGGCTTATCATTCTATTTCTCTCCACCATTCTGTTGGATATAACAGCCCACTGCTGCTTAAGATATATGGAAAGTGTTTGTCAGCTCTGAGAATCTGTTTTGGATTGACAAAATCAATCATCAGAATTAAACTTAATCATATTATTTTTAAATTATCCCGTATTCAGCATCTTTTGGATTTACAATGTCTTTAAAGATATCTTTATATCTATTGTGTGTACACTTTAGAAAATTATTCTCAGTCACTTGTCTATTCAGAAAGTTCATTCATTAATCTCAGCACATCTAAGTTGGAGTTTCCCCCAAACCTGCTTTGCTTCTGGCAACTCCTAGTCAGTAGTTAATAGAGAGGGCTTTTCCCACTACTTGTGCCACATGAGAGATAAATTTTCACCAGGGAATGGGACCAGGACTGTCTATTCCAAACACAGATGCCTTCCCCCTTCTCTTGAGATTCTGATCTACTTCTGCAGAATGGCTCCAAGGGTCAGGGATAGTTGAAAGAACTTGCATGGGGGGCAATTTTTCTATATCTCTTTCACCTGGGAGATCTTTCATAAGCCAGCTCAGAGCCTCGCTGCTTGCCATGCAATACAGAAATAACTGGGTAAGTCTCTCATAAATTGAATTGAACTGACCATGGATTTGAAGTTACTGCCTTTCCCACTGAGTTAAAGCCAAATAGAGTTGCCTCCCTGGGCCAGACTTTGATCAGTAACACAGTACTTTCCTCTTCCTGACTTAAATGCATCCAGTCCTGAGCACGGGTTTTATTTAATGTTCTTGTTCACTTCACTGGAAATGCTTTAACTCTGGCACCTGCTGGCTATGAAAGTGATTAGGATTTCATGGGACCAGAGCATTTCATTTCTAGTAAGCCACACCATAGCCCATAAATTAATACAGGATTATGCTTCAGCATTTACTCTGCAGGCTTGTTTTGAACTGAAAAGGAAAGGCAATTGAAGGATGAAGAAAAAAGAAAAAAATGATGAGATGAAAAGTGAACAGTGCTACGAAACCTGACAGTGTGCATTAGCATAAGCATTTTCTTATGAGGAAACTGAAGAACTTACACCACTACACCATTGTACTTTGTTAATGCCCGTATCATTCCTTCGTCTCCAAACCTGACTCATTTTACATGTGGAAAAGATCACACCCTCTATCAAAATGTATATTGGTAATCTCAAGTCTCTCTGAAAGTCCAGAAATTGGAGTCACAATCCCAGCTGAGCTCAGCCTTTCCAGCACTCCCACCAAGGTGCCAGACATACGAATAAAGCTGCCTTAGCACTGCACCCCAGCCTGGGTGACAGAGTGAGACTCCATTTAAGAAAAAAAAAAAAAAAAAGCTTTCTTAGACTCACAGGCCAACACATCCAAAAACGAATACTACCAACCGACCTCTGTCAATATCAAGAGGAGAAGGAGAATCAACCTGCTATGATCTGTCTTAATCCTTAACCCCCCAAAGAGTCAAAGATAATAAACATATTATTGTTGGCAAACTATGGTCTATGGGTCAAATCTAGGCCATGGCCTGTTTCTGTATAGCCTGTGAGCTGAGAATGAGTCCTACATTATTGAAAGGTTGCAAAAAGAATCAAAATAGCAATAATATTTGTGACATAATAAAATCATCTGAAACTGAAATTGCAGTGTCCATTGGTACAGTTGTATTGGAGCACAGCCACACCTATTTTTTTGTGTACCGTTGTTGGCTGCTTTTGTACTACGATGACAGAGTGAAGTAGTTGCAACAGAGATCTCTAAAATATTTACTATATGACTCTTTACAGAAAAAGTTGGTCAACTCCCAGAAAAAGTTTGTCAACTCCTGTTTTAAACTACCAAGTTTTGGGTTAATTAGTTACACAGTAATCAATAAACAGCAGTAATCTAAGTCAAAAGTCAATACTGACTTTGCAAATGGAATCCATAAGAAACACCTTTAATAAAATAGTAGATTTCTTAACTACGTACCTTTATAGTTGATTCAAAAGGAAGCTAACAACTGAAAAAAATTAACATTGAACTTCCTGAATTTTTTTCTCATTTATTGCATACCATGGCAACATTTCATTCCAATGAGGAGCAGGATGAATGGAGCTTTTCTTGAACTCCTACCATATGCCAGGCACTGTATTAGGCCACGGAGAAGCAATGGTATGTTAAAACAGGTAAAGACCCTGCCCTCTTGGAGCTTATAGTCAAATGAAGAAGACAGCAAATAATTTCACAAAACAATCTGCAATAGGATTATCAAAAAAAATTGTGTACAGAGCTCTGATAACTATACCAGGAAAATCTGACCTTGCTTTTGTGAGAGCTAAGCTTCCCTTCAAGATGGGATACGTGAGCTGAGAGTCTAATGGTAAAATAGAGTTAATTAAGCAAAATGAGGTGGGGGTGCTGAAGAGGGGAGACTTGTTTAGACTGAAGGAGTGTGGCACATTTGAGTAACTAGAAGGTTAGTGTGGCTAGAGACAAGAAGGGTACAAGATAAAGCCCAAGATTGTAGGCCTGCGCAAACTGTATTACTGGTTGTAATTCTAATGCTAAGATCACTGTAGTATTTTAAATAAGTAGTAAGGGGAAAGAGATGGACCTGGGCTTTGATGTAGTCACATTCACATTTGAAAAATCATGCTGCAGTGTGTTAAAAAAAATGGTCAGTAGACAGAAAGATAATATTACACAGAAAGGAAAATGGTGACATTCTGTTGGTGACAACCAGTGTAGGGGAAATATAATTTAAAACAAAACCTTCTTCCAACTCAGAATCCTCTCCACAAAGGAAGAAGAGAAAGAAAACATTTTTAAAAAGTATTGAGCAAGCAAGCCTCACAGGTGATCTGCTAAGAAATTGAAAAGACAGAAAGAAATCTCAGTCTTTTCTATAGCCAAGCAGACACAACCGATTCTCATTCTCAAGTTAAACAATAACTAGTCCTAGAGTTAGAGGACTTACCAGCACCATTTGTCACTTATAGCTCATCCTCACTTCATCTGGTAATTGGGATGAGCATGTGTGATGGGTAAATATGGCATGGTCTAGAGGGAAAACAAACTTCTCATATCTTTATGACAGAAGGTCATTTTCCAACTTGGAGAGAGGCGCTCACTAAATGTAGGCTCCTACCTTAACACAGAAACTGGGAGACAGTGTTTCTATCTCCCCAGATGTTTGCAGTGCAAAGAGAGGGCTCCCAGGTCTTGGAGAAAGACATTCCCTAGGTCACAAAGCTGACAAAAGGCCTATTAATCTTTCAGGGATTTATATACATTTCAAAACAGGAAAAAGTACTCAGGAATTTAATTCTAAAGTAAGTGTCCTGAGATAAAGGAGGTGGGGTAGAAAGATCTCTTCTCTTCATTTTCATCAGGGACAGCCAAGCCTCTTATTTTCAAATTGTATTTGTCCTTACACCTGTCCAAAGGAAAACAGGATGTATTTCAAAAAGGATGAAGTGGCCGGGCACGGTGGCTCATGCCAGTAATCCCAGCACTTTGAGAGGCTGAGGCAGGTGGGTCACTTGAGATCAGGAGTTCGAGACCAGCCTGGTCAACATGGTGAAACCCCATCTCTACTAAACACACACACACACACACACACACACACACACAAATTAGCCAGGAGTGGTGGCACACACCTGTAATCCCAGCTACTCAGGAGGCTGAGGCAGGAGAATCACTCGATTCCAGGAGGTGGAGGTTGCAGTGAGCTGAGATTGTACCACTGCACTCCAGCCTGGGTAACAAGAGCAAGACTCTGTCTCAAAAAAAAAAAAAAAAAAAAGAAAGAAAGAAAGAAAGAAAAAGAAAAAATAAAAAGGATAAAGTGTTAAGGAATGAATAATATCTGTTGAATTTAGAGACACAGAAATCATTCATGACTTTAATGGAGACTGTTTCTAGAATATACTTAGAGCAGAAGCCAGATAGAGCAAGCTAAATATGACTGTAGGTGGGGCAAGAGACAGAGTAAATAAAAATCACTTGAGTAGTTTACTGAAGTTGCCTTTGAGAAGAGGATAGGCCAGTACATGGTGGGAAGTGGGTGGAGTCAAAGGCTGGCTGCTTTTCCTTAAGATGAGAGGAAACTGAGTGTGGTCAAAGCCTATGAGGAGAATCCAGTAGAAAGGGAAAAGTTAAAAATTCAGAGTAGAGAAGGAATAATGGATGGCGTGAGAGACCTGGGGAAGAGTGTGGGATTCAAAGCTTAAGAAGAATTGTTTTTGCTCCTCTGTATGCTTCTATGACTTCCCTTCTTGTGCCTAATCTTGAATGTCTGTCTTCCTCGAAGCTCTGTCCTAGGCCCTATCGTCTTCCACACCCTCCCTGGGCTGTCTCATTGACCCCCATGGCTCTATGTCGTCTTTAGGAAGTGATGAGTCCCACATCTGCTTCTCCTGCCATCACACTCCATCTCTCGCTGAAAGTTTGGTCTCATAGACCCACGTACCTACTGGAAAGTTCCACTGGGATGTCCCGCAATCATCATCAAACTCATCAGGTACAACTTGAACTCATGTTTCTCGACAAATGTTTTCCTTCTACTGTCTCAGGCAATGGTAATAGCATCCATCCAGCTATTCAAGAACTTCAACACTCATTTACTCAAACAGAATCAATCATGGAGTTCACTGTACTTCCAATATATTCGAAATCCATCTATTTCTCACCACCCTCGCCAGTGATTCTTTAGGTTGGCCACCATTTCCTCCCATGTAGATTATCCCAGCAGCTACCTAACTGATTTTCTTACTCCCAGTCATGGCTCTTCTCTGATCCATTCTCTAAACTCCAGCCAGAGTAATGTTATTATAACCCAAATGTAATTATCTAATTTTTTAGTTATTACATTGGTCCTAGGATCCTACTAATCCTTCATGTAGTTTGAGAATGTGACATGATGTGGACCTTGCTGACATTGCTGTAGGGGGTAAGAGGAAGGTTCATTGGGCCTTGCTAATAGACTGTGTGGGGTCACCCTGCAAGACCTTTCTGTTTAGATTCTTCTTGGCCTCTCTGTGCAGCTTTCCTTCCTTCTGGGTGTGGGGCAGGACCCTCTTTGGAATGAGGCTCTTTACAAGTTAGATCAGATAATTTTTTTATGATCGGTTTTTACACAGATAGAGAGGAAGGCAAATTAGAGTAATATGTTTAGGTTTTATGATTGGCTTTGGGGAAAAGAAATACTGGTTTCTAAGATACACCCTGCGGATGGGTCTAAGCTTCTGTGGCTAGCCTTGGTAGGAAATGCAGTAAGAGGACAGGAGGGCAGGAGAAGGTCAGAGAAAATGTTTGCTGCTGAGGCCTTCCAATTGAGAGACAGGACTAGCTGGATTTCCTAGGCCAACTAAGAATTCCTAAGCCTAGCTGGGGAAGGTGACCGCACCCACTTTTAAGCACAGGGTTTGTAACTCAGCTCACACCTGACCAATCAGGAAGTAAAGACAGTTCACTAAAATACCAATTAGGCTAAAAGCAGGAGGTAAAGAAATACTCAATCATCTATCACCTGAGAGCACAGGGAGAGACAATGACTGGGATATAAACCCAGGCATTCCATCCGGTGTGGCAACCCTCTTTGGGTCCCCTCCTCTTGTATGGGAGCTCTGTTTTCACTCTATTATATCTTGCAACTGCACACTCTTCTGGTCCGTGTTTGTTCTGGCTCGAGCTGAGCTTTCACTCACCGTCTGCCACTGCTGATCGCTGCCGTCGCAGACCCGCCACTGACTTCCACCCTCCGGATCCAGCCCGGTGTCTGCTGTGCTCCTGATCCAGCAAGGCGCCCATTGAGGCTCCCGATCCGGCTAGAGGCTCGCCATTGTTCCTGCGCGGCTAAGTGCCCAGGTTCATCCTCACTGAGCTGAGCACTAGTCGCTGGGTTCCATGGTTCTCTTCTGTGACCCACGGCTACTAATAGAGCTGTAACAACTCACCTCACGGCCCAAGGTTCCATTCCCTGGAATCCGTGAGGCCAAGAACCCCAGGTCAGGGAACAAAAGGCTTGTGCCATCTTGGGAGCAGCCTGCCAACATCTTGAGAGTGGCCCCCCACCATCTTGGGAGCTCTAAGAACAAAGACCTGCTGGTAACACAATTTTGGTACTGTTTTCTGAGCCCCAACATCATCAACCCCATTTTTTCACAACTCCCCACTCTTCACACTCTACCTGCAACCACAACCCCTACTTTGCTGGGATGACTCTTGAATACCCTCCACCTCCTACTTTAAAGGTCACCGCATCTTACAGGGAGCTTTCGCTGACTCCCTTAATCCTGATCACGTATCCTTCATAAGTTCTCCATCAGCACCTGTTTACCCCAATCATAAGATTTATCACACTAACTTACATTGCCTGTGATTGTCCTTTCTAGATGCTAAGACAGAGAACTATCTCTGTGTTAAGTATTGTCTCCCCAGTTCTGAGTGTAATGCATTCACCTTAGTTGGAAAGTCATAGATATTTGCTTGTAAAAGAAGAAAGAAAAGAAACAATGAAACTTTTGCGAGCAATGTTGGAACTGCTCATAAGGGGATTTTGCAAAAATGTAGTAGCTAAGACTTGACAAGTGTGATTTAAAGTTTAAAGGGCAGGAGAGGGCAGGCTTATTTACTATTCATGATACTTGTAGGCAAATAACAAAAATTACTTTCCTGGGCTTGAAGTTACAGGTAGAATTAATTACATTAAAGCCTTCATAACAAAAACATGTTTATTAGTGACAAAAATATGGTATCTGTTTACATTGGTATATGACAATTAAGTAGTACGATGTGACAGGCTGTGAATTAGTCTGCAATCACTCATGCCTCAGGTGTTTTCCACAAGTGTGATAATAGGTTACCATCTTGATGGGAGACAGGATTCTGAACCCAGCCTATAAAATATTAAATTTGGCCGGGCACGGTGGCTCACGCTTGTAATCCCAGCACTTTGGGAAGCCGAGGCAGGTGGATCACAGGTCAGGAGATCAAGACCATCCTGGCTAACACAGTGAAACCCCGTCTCTACCAAAAATACAAAAAAATTAGCCAGGCGTGGTGGCGGGCGCCTGTAGTCCCAGCTACTTGGGAGGCTGAGGCAGGAGAATGGCGTGAACCTGGGAGGCGGAGCTTGCAGTGAGCTGAGATCGCGCCACTGCACTCCAGCCTGGACGACAGAGCAAGAGTCTGTCTAAAAAAAAAAAAAAAAAAAAAAAAAATTAAATTCAAGTTTCCTTGTAAAAATCACTTTCCTAGATGTTATTTCCCCTCTAAATGCTTTAGTATAAAAGTAGAAAATCAAAAATAAAGGAATCTGAATTTTCTATTTCATTTAACTTCTGGACTTTTTTGGAAATCAGCCTTGGAATCCAAGGACAGTTTCCCTTCCTTCGCTGGGTAGGAGGCGGCAAGCACTGGGATGGAGCAGGGTGGGGGCCTTTCCCTGTGCCTAGCTGGTTGCTGGTCTCACCACCCCACCACAGTTTTCTGCCACCTTGAAGAAAGGAATTGCTTCATACAATGGGTATTGGCCTAGTAGATATTTAGACATTTTCTGTCCCAGGAGAGATGATCCTTCAGTTTTTGGAATATCATGCGCAACATCTTGGTAAGGTTGGTAGATGCTCCTAAGTCAGAGACTTCCTGGAAAGAAACAAGGAAAGAGACAGAGAGACAGAGTGAGAAAAAGAGAGAGAGAGAGAGAGAGATCACACGTGGGTGGGAGGGAAACAGGCAGAAAGAGAAGGATACCTTGTGAAAATTGTTCTTGGCAAAATGACTTCAAAGATCCACTTCCTGATATGACATAAATAAGAGCAATGTATTTATCAAGTCAGCTTTTTTTTTGTCTTAACAAGCAGGTGAATTTCTAAAATCAGCATATGTGTTTCTGCCCAATGCTTAGGAATCTGCTTCAGGGCATAAGGAAGATGGGAGTGTGTGAATACCAGTGTGTTAAGATTCACCTGGGTCCATTTTGCTTTCTGATTAACTTTGTGGCCAGGTGACATCATTTTCTACAAGTATTATGGAAACCATTGTCCTTTCTTGCATTTAAAATTACTTTTGTGAAACTTTTGGTCTGTTAGACCAAAGTACTAGTTTTACACTTTAACTCAGCTGAATTTATTGGGCAGTATCCCCTTATGCACGTATCATATCCTTACATGGAGGTTGGGGCAAAGGGATTGTCACATCTTTCTTTCCTACAACTTCCATTCAAGTTAGCTATGAAAGCACATTATGCCACTGAATACCAGATGTGGCAGATTCTTACGGCTTTGTGAATAGATTTGCCATTTTTGTTTGGGTTGCTGAGTCAGGAAATTGACATTCTACTGTTGTGCTTTTAAAAGTATTTGCTGCGACTTCAATTTTTTTTCTCTGACAGTTGAAGCAGAAAGGTGGATTAGCTTTCTTGATTCCAATTATCTTCCCTGTAGTATATTGCTGATATGCTCCTGTGTAAGATAAGTTATGTGAAGTAGAAGAAAATGTCACCTGGTAAATGTGGCACTGTTTGAGGGAGAGCTTGAAAGGTACTTTTTGTCATTGATGGGTCTCCAAGAACTTTTTAAAAAGACAGGTGGAATTCTTTTAAAATATTTGAATTGGGTTTTTTTTTCCTGCCAAATTTGCTGAAAGATTACCATGCAAATGTCAAACTTTGTTTTTAGAAAATATATACATTGAGATAGTCAGAGTAGCGTTCTACCTGATTTCACTCTACATGTCAGAAAAAGGAAAATCTGAAGGAGAAATATTTAAAAGCAGCCCAAGATGGTTACAGGTTGGACATATGGTAATGGAAACGACGCTCGTGAACTAAAGCTGAACCTTTGTCTGCAAGGCTTGAAGCTGTCAAATATTTCACTGACCTGTACTGATTACAACCTTGCCTAGCAGATGATTCACAAGGGCACAGTAGAGCAGGTCATTCCTCTCTGGCCCTAAGATGCCCACATGTTCTTAAATCTTTTACCCTCTATGCCTTAACTACATATTTGCTGTATCTTATGTATAAGGTCACTAAGCAAGAAACAGAATTGTAAGATTGTCGCCTTTGCTTCACTGCCCCCTTTTCCCATTCCTGTGTAAGAGGAATGTATAAATACTGTGCCTCATGTAGCCCGCTTGAGGACACATTGTCATTTTGCCCTGACTCTGTGTTTCCTGGGCTATCATCCGCAAACTTGGCTCAGAATAAAGCTCACTTTAAATTTCTTTAAGTTATAGTGCTTGTTATTTAACCTCTCAGTTGACACATTTGAGAGTTAGATTGAAAGGTGTTCTTTGTGGCACTTGCATCTTCCTGTTTTTTCAGATTGTCAGACAGTAGGTCCTATCTCAGACCAGGCTCTCACTGCTACAGGGAGAGAAAGATCTGAGACAATGACTGTATCATAACTGGTGATCCAATGTGTGTCTGTGTGCTTCTGTGCTTTCAGATTTGTTTTTTCTGTTTCTGAAACTGCCTTTGCAAAAATTATAACTGAGGAAATTATGACAGTGAAAGAAATCAGACCTAACCGACTCCATCTTGCTTCTAACTTTTAAGCTGTCCTTGTTCATTCCTGGGCATAGACCAAACTAACTTTGGGAAGGAATTCAGTTCATGGTTTGACTCTGAAACAAAATGGATAATAGCCCTTTCTGGAAAAAAAATCCTTCTTGCCTGAAGACCAGTCTGCCTTTGCAGGAGTAACAAATCAGCTGCAAGATTAGGAATTACAGTTCATGGGTCACGCAGCCTCTGGCTCCAAGAGTCTGAACCTCCCCAAATGGCTCCTGGGGATAACATCACTATTGTAAAACCTAGGATCAGTAATTAAGATGATTTGCAGATTCTGCACTCAGTGGATCAGCTGACACCACCCAGACCCGTAATTCGTAATTCGGCTGAAATGGTTCTGCCACCCCACCCAGGAACAGAAAACAGCAAGAAAAACTCGCTTTGACTCCCTTTGTTTCCATCTCCAACCTGACCAACCAGCACTCCCCGCTTCCCAAGCCCCTACCCGCCAAATTATCTTTAAAAACTCTGATCCCAGAATGCTCTGGGAGCCTGATTTGAGTGATAATAAAACTCCGCTCTCCCACACAGCTGGCTCTGAATGAATTACTCTTTCTCCACTGCAAGTCCCCTGTCTTGATAAATGGGCTCTGTCCAGGCTGTGGGCAAGGTGAACCTGTTGGGTCGTTACATTTCACGGTGGTGAAAAAAGCTTATCTGTGTATGCATTCAAAGCATTTTGAGTATACAGAACTCCTAGAAGTCTCTGACCATCTGGTGAAGTTTAGTTGTTTTTTATTTCCATATATGTTTTATAATAGTTTAATATTATTTTTTAAATGTTCAACTTTCCTATTTTTCCTGACGAATCACCTTTGTCTTCTTATCGCAATGAGATAATTTAAATCTCAGTGAAAATGCTATCCATATTTTTAAGGTAAGGATACAACCCTCAGAACTTTGTGAGTCAGACGAAGGAATTGCTTACAGAGGAAAGATTAAAAAGGAAACTAGGTGATTCTTTATACGGGGTAGGCAGAAAGTGACAGCTGGGTGTGAAATTTGAGCTCTTTGCCTTATGGATTAAATCACTGTCTTTGTGTGATATTAGGATATCAATATGAGCTAACACATAAAACAAGGTTTTTTTGTGGTTAGGCTACAGGCTTTCTTAATTTTTCACAAAATGGAAACTAAAGACAATGTCTCTGAAATGCTACAATGAATCATGACTTCTACTAGACAAGAGTGCAGAGTACTTAATCCGTTGATGTTTTTCAGTCAGATGGGAAGTTCTGAATCATTTTCAACACTGTGTTAAATATGTTTTTCTTTAATTAATTAATTTATTCATTTTTGAGACAGAGTCTCACTGTGTCACCCAGGCTAGAGTGCAATGGCCCGATCTTGGCTCACTGCAACCTCTGCCTCCTGGGTTCAAGCAATTCTCTTGCCTCAGCCTCCTGAGTAGCTGGGATTACAGATGCGCGCCACCACGCCCAGCTAATTTTTGTATTTTTAGTAGAGACAGGGCTTCACCATGTTGGCCAGGCTGGTCTCGAATTCCTGACCTCAAGTGATCCACCCGCCTCGGCCTCCCAAAGTGGTGGGATTACAGGCTTGAGCCACTGTGCCTGGCCTTTTCTTTATTATTGAAAGAAAAATTCTTGCAAATATAAATATCAACCCCTAAATCTCATTTAGCCGATAATGTTTCAATGAAAATGCCACATTCTCAGTTGAGAATTTCTGTTTTTCTTTCCTCTTGGTATTTATTTGGCCTGTAACTAAGGAAGGAGACCACCCCTCATATTGTCTTATGCCCAATTTCTGCCTCCAAAGAAAGAAGAATTAAAAACTAAAAGGCAGAAATGAAATCCACAGGCAGACAGCGCAGTGCCGCACCCTGGGCCTGGTTAAAGATCGACCCCTGACCTAACCGATTATGTTATCTATAGATTACAGACATTGTATGGAAAAGCATTGTGAAAATCCCTGTCATGTTCTGTTCCGTTCTGATTACCAGTGCATGCAGCCCCCAGTCATGTGCCCACTGCTTGTTCAATCGGTCACGACCCTCTCACGCAGACCCCCTTAGAGTTGTAAGCCCTTAAAAGGGACAGGAATTGCTCACTCAGAGAACTCTGTTTTTGGAGACGTGAGTCTTGCTGAAGCTCCTGGCGGATCGAATAAAGCCCTTCCTTCTTTAACTCCGG
Organism: Symphalangus syndactylus; assembly: GCF_028878055.3. Taxonomy (NCBI): domain Eukaryota; kingdom Metazoa; phylum Chordata; class Mammalia; order Primates; family Hylobatidae; genus Symphalangus; species Symphalangus syndactylus. The sequence continues at coordinate 150,644,631 of NC_072426.2, read as the reverse complement.
TGTCTGAGGGGTTTTGTCTGTGGCTTGTCCTGCTACATAACAATTAAATAGATGTGAATCAGCTCTGCAGGTCTTCATCTTTCTGCACCTCAGTACTTCAGCATTTCCAGAATAAAAGCCTTTCCTAATCATTCTCAACATATCTTCCTATTTGCAATGCAATCTCCTCAATCAAAGGAACAAGCAACAGAGTCTTTCCTGGAAGCATGCGGAGAGTGTGTAAGAATCTTCCTGCTTTAGGTTTAGTGAACAGGAAAGGGTGACCATATTGGTTGAGTAGGAAGACGAAAAACACAGCAAGAAAGCCATGGTACTTCCTGTGATGTTAGAAACATCCGTGTAAAGAAATAATGTAGATAAACAGGGAAATGAAGAAAGACTTGCCAACACTAAGTCACTTTTTCTATGTGTTAACAGGCATTCTCCCTAAATACGGCCTGCTCTGTCCTTCGCAAACACACCCCAGGCTCTGAGTAAGCAGGTTTGATCAGCGAGATGAATTGGGAAAGCCCTAGGGCCGCAGAAGGAAACAGACGGTTATCTACAGGGAGGTGGATTACGCCTCCAACTTGCAATTGCGAAGCCCTTTCCTAGGTCAACTCCTGTGCTAACAGCAGTTGTTACGTCTTTGATTTTTCCTTCCAGAAATCTGCTTCTGCAGAAAATGTGAAATGAGCAGAATTGTAGAAACAGGAGAGGGAGGAGGGTGAATATAAGGATGGCTTGTGTTAGAAATAATACTAGAAAAAAATCACATACATCCTTCTTGGAGTTGATGGTGAGAGAAATATATGCATTTTTTTCCAGAATATATTTATTAGAAATCTGCCTAGGTTCAGAAAGGCAGACTAATCTGAAACTCGATGTGACCTAAATCATCTGAGATTTGATGTGGCTCAAGTTTTACGGAACCTAACCCAATTACTAAATAGAAGAGTTTTATTACCTGAAATTACCCTTATAAAATTAGTACTTGTATTTATTTATTTATTTTGAGACAGAGTCTTGCTCTGTCACCCAGGCTGGAGTGCAGTGGCATGATCTCGGCTCACTGCAAGCTCTGCCTCCCGGGTTCATGCCATTCTCTTGCCTCAGCCTCCCGAGTAGTTGGGACTACAGGCGCCCACCACCATGCCTGGCTAATTTTTTGTATTTTTCAGTAGAGACGGGGTTTCACCGTGTTAGCCAGGATGGTCTCGATCTCCTGACCTCGTGATCCGCCTGCCTCAGCCTCCCAAAGTGCTGGGATTACAGGTGTGAGCCACCGTGCCCGGCCAGTACTTCCTTTTAAAATGTGAGAATCGGCAGGTGTGCATTCTCCCTGCACCCCTATCATTATTTTCTTTGTATTTATCAGTGTGAAATATGCATAATCTATGTTACACACATATGTGTATATGCATAACATGGTTGTAAACAAATATTCCCCACAGATTGCTGGAGACTGTGTGATGTGGTGGGAGGGACTGAGGGGAAGATGGTCTGTGGACTGGATGAACTGCTGAAAAATCCAACAGTTACCAGGAATGATTCTCTCTATACTCAGAAAAACACCCTGATACGATTAGTTCTCTCCAAATCTCATGTTGAAATGGAAAAGAAAAGGAGAAAGAAATGGAATGGCCAGTGTTGGAGGTGGGAGGTGGTGGGTCATGGGGGCAGATCCCTCATGCATAGCTTGGCCCATCCCCTTGGTGGTATCTGTGCTCTAGCTCCGAGTTCACTCAGGGTCTGGTTGTTTAAAAGGGTGTGGCATCTCCCTCCTCTCTCTTGCTCCTGCTCTTGCAGTGTGATGTGCCTGCTCCCACTTTGCCTTCTGCCATGAGTAAAAGCTCTTTGAGGCCTCACTGGGAGCTGAGCAGATGCCAGTGCCATACTTATTGCACAGGCTGCAGAACCATGAGCCAATAAAACCTCTTTTCTTTTTCAGTTACCCAGTCTCAGGTATTTCTTTCTAGCAATGCAAAAATGGCCTAACACAACGCCAAATCTCAAATAAGGAGAAGCAATAGCATTAGAAGGAGGAAACCACAATTACTGGGAAAGAAAAATGAAAGAGTCTTCTTCCTACCTAGTCAAGCCATGAGTATTTCACCTGTCATCTGTGGGTTTTGAGAAAGCAAACTTGGCCAGCACTCTGCTGAGAACAGTTGCTAACTGCCAAGAAAACTGCAGATACCAATGGAAACTGTGGCCTAATAGAGTAGAACAATAGATCCATTCTCTCTTTGATTATTTCTTGTTTTTCCCCATGTCTCAGACACTGTTCTAGGCCCAGGGATACAGCTCTAAAGAAATAGGCAAGAGTCCCGAATCTCACATGCTGCAGGGAGAAAGGAGAAAATTCTCAAAAAGCAAATAAACCACTAAGATCATTTCAGGCTGACTGATGGGGTATAGATGCAGCTTTAGACTGGTGATCACAGAGCTTCTCTCAGAGGTGGTAACTTTGACCTGCAAACATGAATATTGGAGTGGCACCAGACATGGAATATATGGGGTCTAATGTTTTGCAATGAATATTAACTAGCAAAATTGGCCCATAATTATCACAACCATCTTTATACCTACAGAGTTTAAAAATGACACACTATGAAAGCATCTCTGAGAGTTCTGGCAACTCCCATGCAAATGCTGCATTAAATACAATGCAGTGTATCCCCTAGGCATTATTTGAACTTTTTATAAAATCCATGCAGCTACCACTCATACCACTCAAATATGCCATACTCATACAGGCATATTTCTTCCATTAAGATAATCACCATCCCCTTTGGTCCTTTCAAACTCTCTTGGCACTCTCAATGTTTAGATGCGGTGTTAATTTGAAGAAAAAAAACTTGGGCTATGTAAGAATTTTCTTTTCTTTTCTCTTTTTTTCTTTCCTTTTCTTTTTTCTTTCTTTTTTTTTTTTGATACGGGGTCTCGCTCTGTTGCCAGGCTGGAATGCAGTGCATGATCTCAGCTCACTGCCTCCTGAGTTCAAGCAATTCTCGTGCCTCAGACTCCTTAGTAGCTGGGATTACGGGCACCCACCACCACACCCAGCTGATTTTTGTATTTTTAGTAGAGATGGGGTTTTGCCATGTTGGCCAGGATGGTCTCGATCGCCTGACCTCATGATCTGCCCGCCTCAGCCTCCCAAAGTGCTGAGATTACAGGCGCGAGCCATCGCACCCAGCCTATGTAAGAATTTTCTTAGGCAAAGAATATATACTAACTACTACATGCTTGTCTTAGCAGGAACAAGTGTTTTTTCTGGTCCCTGATTCAAAACCATTTTGTGTTGCTTTGTGTTAGCTTTAAAATAGCAGAGATATAAGTGATAATAAAAATGCTGTATTTCTACTGTCAGAGTACTTCCATTGTAAATAACTTCCTTGTAATATGAATACTCATTCCTGAAGCTTACTCTTGTGTGTAGGCAGGGTGGATGTTCATCAATGTATTATGAATGAACAATTTCAGGAACAGCAGTCAAAAATTTGTATTTATTATGGTTTCTAGCAATTGCTACATTCTCAAAATTTATATTTCTTTCCCATTTAATGGAAGTTGTTGACAGTCTCAGATGGGTGATACTAAAGCTGTTTATACCCTGGTGCAAATGAATCTCACTCTTTTCCTAGGATTTGGTATTGGCGAGGGCAAGAATAGAAGTAGAAAAACACTGTTTGTGGCAAGTGAGAAGAAATAGGAAATGGAAGGCCTGAGAGTTAGTTACCCCCAAAGAGAAAAACTCATGTAGAACAGCGAGACTGTGTTGTCAAAAAAATGTATATTCTCATTGGTCTCCAGCCAGCTGGGGCAGAAACATTTCTCGAAAAATAGGGTGTTGACATAGGAAATTATTAATATCTCTGGTAGATCATTCTATTTACTCAGAAGATGTAATGGACTTTCTTGAACAAACATCATTTATTCCGTGAGAACTATGATAAGACATTCTTCTTGCCCTCTAGGGGCTTATAATCAAGGGGAAGGGTGGACAGTATAGAGGAATAGAGGAAACTAACGTTGGGAATCAATTTCCTGGGTCTGTTACGTTTCTTCATGTCTTACGGACAGAGGTGCTAAGGTACAGACCACCTTTGTTTTGGGGTATCTTTCCAAGGATGTTTGTTTAGTGAACAGACTTGGAAAAGGGAGCTGCCTCTGGAGCAAAGGACAGGTTTGTTTGTGGTTCAGAGTAACAAATTAATGTCTCCGGGCAAAATTTAGTCAGGTTACTGCTTATTATAAAGGATTTGGGTTCCCTGAGTTCAGGGTTCCTCTCCACAGGGCAACCCACTGCACATGCAGGCATTACCTGGCCTTCTTTGTGTCTGCCTTGGGAACTGGAGTTTAGAGAACTGGGACAAATGCTGATATTCCAGCTACTGCTATATCTTTGTGTAATAAAGTCCTTTGTCTCTGACCCAGGAGTTTCATGTCTTCTGCCAGCATTCATGAATCTGATAGGTAAACATGTTAGCTGACTTTTGGATAAAATCTCAGATACTCCACAATTCTTGACAACCAACATGCTGCCCATTTTTATTTCAAACACAGTAGATAACTAATGATAAAATAAGGTTGACAATAAGCCATTAATAGAAGTATAAGCAAATTATCATGAAGGTATATCTGAGGACAGATCATTTTGGTTGGAGAACATATGGGAAGACCTAGAAAGCAGAATTTGAATGGGGCCTTAAAGGAAGGGTAGGACTTCAACAGTTTGAGTATCAGGTTTGAGTAAAGTCTAAGGACAGGTTAGGCAAGGAGAGACTGGTTATACTGGTGGGTAGAGTCAGGAGAAAAGAAGATGGAGCAACAAGCCTTGAAAAAGGGACAGCATCCAACTCTCTGGGGGGACTGTGTAATGTTTTTGCATTTTTTCTTCCTTGGAATCATGGAAGTTTTTTGTATGTTTTTTTACAAGAAAGTTTTACAATCTAAGTACTTTGTACTGAAGAAGTGGCTTTGGTGCTGGAAAAAAAATGGCACTTAAATAATTTCTACCCTTCAAAACTGAGAGTTGTCATTGTCTCAAATTCTGGACAAAGGTGGTTTTGTTTTTTCTTGATTGCTCTAATAAGGAGGAAGAATACACACTAGCACTGTAGATTCACTGCATTGTTCAATGCCAACTTGCATGCAAGGTAGGTAGAATGGTGGTATCAATGGGACAATAAGAATCCAGAACATTTTCTCTCTGTCCAGTGTAATCTATGACTCTAGAAAATGAAAAATACTTGTCTTGGGGCAAAGAAGCACAACTTCCCATTCTGAGCAGCTGCTCAGACCTTTGAGACTTATTCAAGCGGGCATCCCAATAACGTTGCACAGCAAGTCTCTAGTCTCTTCCTTGCACAGAAAAACAAACCCAGCTACATATGCACATAATTTCCAGAAATATAGTCTGAAGAACTTAGCCTTCATTTCTTGAAAGGCCTTAGTAAATGTCAGTGATCTAAAAAGTACACTCCAATGCCACATCAAGGACCATGCTTGCTAGAAACAGCTCATTTACAATTTGAGGAAAAGAGTCAGAAATGAAATGTAGGAATATAGCTTTTTAGACATCTTAGCAGTTGATTCTTGATAGGATTGATCTTTAAAAGTTCTAGCATTAATGATATTTACAATAGCACAATATGAAAGCATCAAGGTCACTTCCCAAATGTTCTTTCACTATGTTGCTTTCCAGAAGGGTAAATATGACAGTGTCTAGAAGCTGCCTAACAGTGGTTTTATCATAAATTCTGAATGATAAATGACTTTCAGACAGTCCTCAGCATCCCACAATGGGCTCTAATAATACTGAGAGAAAATTTTATGATGAATACAAATCACCCCTAAAGCCCGTAATACATCATGCTGAGTAATATCACAATAAGAATGGGAAAGAAAATGAAACTTTAAATAGGCATATGCTTTTACGTACTTTGACTTGAATTTGTATTCTTTCCACCCACTCCCTCAATCTAACAATAAATATTACTCTGGAAAATAAGAAAACACCTTAAACGTTTCTTGGAAAATTTGATTTGTAAAAAAACAACACAAAATCTGTACTATAAGAGATTAACATTATAATTTTTCTTATTGGTTAAATCGAGAATAATGATAATGTTTTACACATGCTCCCTTTTGAAAAGAGTTTTACATGTATTCTCATTTGAACTTTATAATAACTTTAAGTAATAGACATTCCCATTTTATAGACAAAGGAATCAGTATATTTAAATGACACTTTGGCTAGCTCACAGGTTAATGAATGATAAAACTAGGAGTAGGAACTTCAGTCTCTTAAAAATTGAATATTAGTCTTACCAACTACCTAAGTTCAACATAAAATAATTTTGGGACCACTGTTATAGTAAATATTGCTGTGTGAAAAGTGATCCCTTAACTTGGAGGTGTTTTGTTTGATGTTGCTCAGGAGTGTTAAATAATTTGTGGCTTTTATTTCTTAAGCATCACTATCCCTAATGTCATTTTTCCCTTCTGCGTTCATTTGAGCCAAATATAGTACTTATTAATATATCTGACCTGAGTTTATGATAAATTTCCTAATAAAACTCAAACACCAAACCCAATCCATTCCTTTGGAGGTAAGATAAACTCTGTGATTCCATCTCTAAAAAAATCTGCTTAATTTGCTTTTGTGTTCAAAATAAAACAATCTTGATTAAGAAACTGCCATTCTGTGATTAGTTAAGCCCACATAGAATAACAACAGAAGAAAAGTGGTGATTCCAAAGGGAAGAGAAAACAGAATCACCTCGCTTCTCAAGTAAGTGAGCTCAGTGCTTTCTGTGCAAATTTTACTTTCTGTGCAAATGACAAGAAAGATAAAGGTTTAAATGTCTGTGAAGTTTATAAAATAGTTGTTTTTTTCACTTAATGGCAGTTTCGTACCTTTTTAAAAAGCTGCTTGGAAAGAAAGTAGATCACCTGGTTGGATTGAAAACATTCCCTCTAACTAATGGTACTACGCAGTGAATTATAATATTGTCTTCTCAGTATGCTCTATGGCCAGAATGGTATGCACACACATTACTCTGTATCAATTATTTTTTAAATTCAGGTGACCTGCTTATAACTGATAGATGGGAAAAAGTACAATTAAATGTAAGATACTTAATTTGGTCTTATGCTATAGCTTACATTTGTGTTCCATGTGAAAGTTTTTCAAGTGTTTTCCCAGATTTGATTCTTTTGATCCTAACAACACCTTGGGAGGGAGGTAGAATCACTATTTGTAATTCACATTTTGCTGATAACAAATGAGATTTGTAAAGGCTGAATGGCTTGCCCACCAAGCTCCTAAAAGTAGGCAGAAGGAAAACTAGAATCAAGACCTGCTTTATCCAGTGGCTTCTCTATTTTTTATTTTTTGAAGAGTCTGGCTCTGTCACCCAGGATGGAGTGCAGTGGTGCGATCTTGGCTCACTGCCTCCGAGGCAGTGAGCCTCCTTGACCTCTGACTCCTGGGTTCCAGCAATTCTCCCACCTCAGCCTCTGGAGTAGCTGGGATTACAGGCGTTTGGCACCATGCCTGGCTAATTTTTCTGTATTTTTAGTAGAGATGGGGTTTCGCTTTGTTGGCCAGGCAGGTCTTGAACTCCTGACCTCAAGTGATCCACCCGCCTCAGCCTCCCAAAGTGCTGGGATTACAGAGGTCAGCCACCGTGCTCAGCCTCCAGTGCTTATTCTATCAATCTGCAAATGCAGGAAGAGCAACAGGACAGTACAAAAGAGGAATCTTGTAAGTTCAGGTATTTGGCCAGAATAGGCCTGAGTGTATTTAAAAATCCAGGTTATTAGGAGAACCCAAGGTGTTTCAGGAAAGAAAATATGTGGCAGAAAAAAAAGTAGAGGGAAAAAAGCATTAGTTCAGGATTTGAATAGTATGCAGTTAACCGGTGAGATGCTTTAAAATCTCCCTTTAGCCTTTATTTGTGTAGCATACAATGACCAGACCAAGCCATTTTTCTATTTTCTTATTTTTCCTCTAGCATTCTCTGGAACTAATTAATTAATAGATATCTTCTGTCAGTTCTTCTAAAGTTCAGCAGGTTATTTGAAGCATTAACCCTCACAGGCTTTGAGAAAGAAAAGAAACAGTCTGCAAGACATAATTGCAAATATGTGAAATTATGCCAGTGAAAGGTAATATGTAAAAATGAAATAGCTGAGCTAGGACTATTGGGAGATACTCTGGTTTTTTTAAACAAGTTGTTAACTTTTGTATTTTCAGTTTTAAAATAAACCTGACTGATTCCTCAAAGCCTAGCTTTGAGTAAAATGACGATATAGAGAACATGGAGACAGTGAAGATGTAATAATACCTGCACTGCTGCCTAGAGGATTGTGAATTTTGCTCTACTTTTTGTTTTGTGATCATTTACAAGCTAGTGATGAAAGGAGATTTTACATGGCTCTAAAGTTGATTCTTGTTGAGTATAAGTTTGAATCCACAAACCCCCATATACTGAAAAATGCTGTTTACTTGAGGACAAATTAGTCTGCGAGCCCCCTTCTAACTGCATAATGGGGAATTCAATCTCTGTCATTGTGAATGCCCTTCTAGTTTAGGGTCCTCCACGTTCTTTGGGCAGGGGGAGACTCACCCAGAGCAGCCTAGATGGGGACAGTCCTTCTATGACCAGCCCACCTATATGCCTTACATGTGTTCATGTTCAGACCCACGTATCCTCTGAGGTTCAGCTTTGTTGCTCCTGTGCCCCTCACAGCCTGGGACAAAGCTGAGACCCTCTAACTGGAGTCCAGTCCACCAAGCTCACACTGCAGCAGTTTCCTTCTAGAGCACTGTGCTCAAAGGCCCTGGTCTCCCTGCCTTCTGCTCTAGGACAGACTCCTAGAGGAGTTCAGGATTCTTGAAAACAAAGGTCACCAGAGAGGGTTCACCACAAACCACACTTCCTCCCCGCCTTCCTTCTGCACAAAGCTTCCCTCGTGCACAGGGGCACAAAGGCCTAGCTACATGCTTGGTCAAGTCAGAGAGAAGCAAGAGGAAAGCAACAATTCAAATCCATATAGCTATAAATTACGCAGCCAGAATAATTTTCATCTCTTGGCCCTCTAGAAAAGCAGATATGAGGTCACCAAAAATGCAGGATCTGGCCATTTCTTTCCCAATATTCCCTTTCTTCATTTTTACAGCTTTAAAAAGGAAATGATCTCTGAAGGCGTTAAGCCTCATCCATTCGCTGGTGTGAATATTCTAGTCAGATGAACATCCTTCTTAATTACCAAATTAGAGATATTTGATTGGGGTAGGTGGAAGGAGGAGAGATGGGATGGAGGTCAGGGCTAACGGGGGCAACCCACAGGCAGAATGGGAGAGTAGGGAAGCATGGGCTAGCAGAGGACAAACAGGAGGGCTGCAAATAGTGGTGGTTTGGAAGGTAGTAAACCTTTGATTTCCCCAACTCACGGCCTCTCTCTTAATCCAGACCACCCTAGCCCAGCTTTGTGTTTCCCCGCATCTTTCCTATAAGTGGGGCTCCTGCAGAACTTCTCTGTTCCTCTGATCTCCTAACCTGTGGCTGTCATCTATGGCAGCAGTACTGCCATACTGTTTTTTGTTTGTTTGTTTGTTTTTGTTTTTGAGGCGGAGTCTTGCTCTGTTGCCCAGGCCAGAGTGCAGTGGCTCCATCTTGGCTCACTGCAACCTCTGCCTGCCCGGTTCCAGCAATTCTCCTTCCTCAGCCTCCAGAGTAGCTGGGATTACAGGTGTGTGCCACCATGCCCAGCTAATTTTTTGTATTTTTAGTAGAGCTAGGGATTCACCAGACTGGTCTCGAACTCCTGACCTCGTGATCCGCCTGCCTCAGCCTCCCAAAGTGCTGGGATTACAGGAGTGAGCCACCATGCCCAGCCCATACTGTTCTTATCCAGACTACAAATGGCTTCTAGATTGTAATGTTTTTGTTATACTGATAAATATTTAATGCCTGAACATATAGTCTATGGCATCAATAGATTATAATGACCTGGAAAATAGTCTTTTTTTTTTTTTTTTTTGAGACACAGTCTCGCTCTGTCTCCAGGCTGCAGTGCAGTGGCGCAATCTCAGCTCACTGCAACCTCTGCCTCCTGGGATCAAGCGATTCTCCTGCCTCAGCCTCCAAGTAGATGCCATTACAGGCATGCATCACCATGCCCTGCTAATTTTTTGTATTTTTTTAGTAGAGGCGGGGCTTCTCCATGTTGCCAGGCTGGTCCTGAAGTCCTGACCTCAGGTGATCCACCCACCTCGGACTCCCAAAGTGCTGGGATTACAGGCGTGAGCTACTGTGCCTGGCCATGGCCTGGAAAAGATTTGTGTGTTTTCTCAGCTTCTTAAATTACTTTGTTTGGGAATCACTGCACAAGCATACACTACATTGTGCTACCTCCTTAACTACCTGAATTCCTTTTTCAGGAGCTTTGCCTACCAACTCAATCCTTTAAAGCAGTTTCTAATTCAGTAAATGACACTCTCACTTACCCAGTATTTCAAGCCTTAACCTGGAGTTTCTGCTTACTCCTTCTTAACTGACTCCATGAAAATTCTAAGCTGTTTCCCCCCCCTCTTCCCTTGAATTCATCTGTCTTTTCTGCCTTTGTTTCAGCAGAGGCCACCAACATTTCCTGTCTGTGATGACTGTCGTAGCTGCCCTCTTTCCCTATTCTTGCTTCCTTCCAGTGTCCCTTCCTCATTGAGGGCAGATTTACCTTACTAAAATGTATATTGGATCAAGGGATTTCTCTTTTCAAAACTTTTCAGTGGCATCTCATTGGCCATAGGGTAAAGCCTTCCCTCCATTAAATATTTTCACAGCCCTCAATGGCGTCCTGATTATTCTCCAACCACACCACTTACTGCTGTCTTGAAAGTCTTTGTTGAGCTGTCATTTCTTCCCCACCAGATTGTGGAGCCACGTCTGCTTTATCGCTCACAGCACCTTCAGCACTAAGAACAGTGAACAGCAGAGGCTCACTCAACATTTGTAGAAACGGATGAATAAATGAATTCACTTTAAAATACATTTCTGAGCATCACATATTAAACAATTAAGATAACAAGGCCGGCCGTGGTGGCTCATGCCTGTAATCCCAGCATTTTGGGAGGTCGAGGCAGGCGGATCACGAGATCAAGAGATTGAGATCATCCTGGCCAACGTGGTGAAACCCCGTCTCTACTAAAAATACAAAAATTAGCCGGGCGTCGTGGCATGCTCGTGTAGTCCAAGCTACTCAGGAGGCTGAGGCAGGAGAATCGCTTGAACCCAGGAGATGGAGGCTGCAGTGAGCCGAGATTGCGCCACTGCATTCCAGCTTGGGCGACAGAGCGAGACTCTGTCTCAAAAAAAAAAAAGGTAACAAAAACTAGTACTGTGTAAGTAGAATGGACTAGGACTAGTTTAAACTATCAAAGTTGAATTTTGATATGAGGTATGAGTTTGGCATGAGTTGTGAGTTATTTGACATGAGCTATGAGCTATGAGTTTCGATATGAATTAAGAATGCTGACGTTTGAACCAGATGATCTGGTTTCAGATCTTGGCATATCCCTTAGAAAAGTTATTCAACCTCTGTGGTCTTCAGGTTCCTCATCCGGACAATGGCAATAATAAAATAGTTACTTCATAGGGTTATTGTTAGGATAAAAGAAGTAAACATATTAAAATCTTTATAATTATACGTAAGTGCAATATGTGTTAATGATTATTAACATCCAAATAAGACAGCTCTTAATGTTCAAAGGTAGTGAGGGATAGCCACAAGTTTTTATCTCCCTATTGTATACCATGTGTTTATATGCAATATTTAAATATAATTTGTTCAATTAAGCTTAGAAGAATAAATGGAAAGAAACAGCAGTTTTAAAAGCAGCTGTAGACTCATGCATGGTTTGGGGATAATCACAAGAGTAGTACTCTGTAATGTCCTCATTAGTGTTGGTCAAGATGGTGACAATGGACCCCGGGATATAATTAATTATATTTGCTGCCTACATTTAAATTGACATGAAATGCAAGACAGCAAGCAGGTAGCTATTAACCCCTCTTGCTCAGTGAGGTAGGTATCTGATAATGAGTGACAGGAAGGTATTTTAGAGAAAAAAAATGTTTCTAAGCAAATCTAGTCTTCCAGATACAAACAGCCTAGAAGATAGCTTTTTCTCTTGGAGCTAAGTCTATATCTAAAACCTCTTCTTGTTCCAGGAGCAATAGAGTCATAGGTTTTCACAAAGGTCCTTGTTAGAAAGTCAATCATAGGAGGTGTCAACAAGATAATTAGATCTCACGTTTTAACATTAGAAGAAGAACAGAAAACAAGAACTTTGTCCTAAAGTAATGTGGCAAAAGTAAAGCAGGGTACTGGTTTTGTTTTGAGTTCAATATAAAACATTTAATGGAACTAATGAACTAGCACTAATGACATTTTGAAGTCCCACTGGATAAAACTTATTCTAATTTGCTGTTAATATACAAATCACAAAAAAAGTTACTCAATATACAAATAACACATGTTTTACAAGTGGATCTTGAGTTATAGAACAAAAGCAATAGCCATGCCTTAAAACTATCAACTCTTGGATCGTATTTAGTTCTTCAGGAGGATGTTAGTATAATGTTTTCTCCATTTCGATTTTACCACAGCTTCAAAATTTAGTATGAGAATGAAGGTGAAAATAAAAAGTGTATTAAAGATTCCGAGGGTGGAGCCAAGATGGCCGAATAGGAACAGCTCCGGTCTCCAGCTCCCAGCCCCAGCGACACAGAAGACGGGTGATTTCTGCATTTCTGCTTGAGGTACCGGTTTCATCTCACTAGGGAGTGCCTAACAGTGGGTGCAGGACAGTCGGTGAAGCGCACTGTGCGCGAGCCGAAGCAGGGCGAGGCATTGCCTCACTCGGGAAGCGCAAGGGGTCAGGGAGTTCCCTTTCCTAGTCAAAGAAAGGGAAAACAGACGGCACCTGGAATATCGGGTCAGTCCCGTCCTAATACTGCGCTTTTCCAACGGGCCTGGAAAACGGCACACTAGGAGATTGTGTCCCGCACCTGGCTCGGAGGGTCCCATGCCCACAGAGTCTTGCTGATTGCTAGCACAGCAGTCTGAGATCACGCTGCAAGGCGGCAACGAGGCTGGGGGAGGGGCGCCCGCCATTGCCCAGGCTTGCTTAGGTAAACAAAGCAGCCAGGAAGCTCGAACTGGGTGGAGCCCACCACAGCTCAAGGAGGCCCGCCTGCCTCTGTAGGCTCCACCTCTGGGGGCAGGGCACAGACAACCAAAAACTCAGCGAGAACCTCCACAGCCTTAAATGTCCCTGTCTGACTGACAGCTTTGAAGAGAGTAGTGGTTCTCCCAGCACGCAGCTGGAGATCTGAGAACGGACAGACTGCCTCCTAAAGTGGGTCCCTCACCCCTGAGCAGCCTAACTGGGAGGCACCCCCCCAGTGGGACAGACTGACACCTCATTCAACCGGGTACTCCTCTGAGACAAAACTTTCAGAGGAACTATCAGACAGCTGAATTTGTGGTCTCACGAAAATCCGCTCTTCTGCAGCCACCGGTGCTGACACCCAGCCAAACAGGGTCTGGAGTGGACCTCTAGTAAACTCCAACAGACCTGCAGCTGAGGGTCTTGTCTGGTAGAAGGAAAATTAACAAACAGAAAGGACATCCACACCAAAAACCCATCTGTACATCACCATCATCAAAGACCAAAAGTAGACAAAACCACAAAGATGGGGAAAAAACAGACCAAAAAAACTGGAAACTCTAAAAAACAGAGCACCTCTCCTCCTCCAAAGGAACGCAGTTCCTCACCAGCAACGGAACAAAGCTGGATGGAGGATGACTTTGATGAGTTGAGAGAAGAAGGCTTCAGACGATCAAACTACTCTGAGCTACGAGAGGAAATTCAAAACAATAGCAAAGAAGTTAAAAACTTTGAAAAAAAATTAGAAGAATGGATAACTAGAATAACCAATGGAGAGAAGGGCTTAAAGGAGATGATGGAGCTGAAAGCCAAGTTTCGAGAACTACGCAAAGAATGCAGAAGCCTCAGTAGCAGATGCGATCAACTGGAAGAAAGGGTATCGCTGATAGAAGATGAAATGAATGAAATGAAGAGAGAAGGGAAGTTTAGAGAAAAAAGAATAAAAAGAAATGAACAAAGCCTCCAAGAAATTTGGGACTATGTGAAAAGACCAAACCTACGTCTGATTGGTGTACCTGAAAACGATGGGGAGAATGGAACCAAGTTGGAAAACACTCTGCAAGATATTATCCAGGAGAACTTCCCCAATCTAGCAAGGCAGGCCAGCATTCAGATTCAGGAAATACAGAGAATGCCACAAAGATACTCCTCGAGAAGGGCAACTCCAAGACACATAATTGTCAGATTCACCAAAGTGGAAATGAAGGAAAAAATGTTAAGGGCAGCCAGAGAGAAAGGTCGGGTTACCCACAAAGGGAAGCCCATCAGACTAACAGCTGATCTCTCAGCAGAAACTCTACAAGCCAGAAGAGAGTGGGGGCCGATATTCAACATTCTTAAAGAAAAGAATTTTCAACCCAGAATTTCCTATCCCGCCAAACTAAGCTTCATAAGTGAAGGAGAAATAAAATACTTTACAGACAAGCAAACGCTGAGTGATTTTGTCACCACCAGGCCTGCCCTAAAAGAGCTCCTGAAGGAAGCACTAAACATGGAAAGGAACAACCGGTACCAGCCCCTGCAAAAACATGCCAAATTGTAAAGACCATCGAGGCTAGGAAGAAACTATAGCAACTAACGAGCAAAATAACCAACTAACATCATAATGACAGGATCAGATTCACACGTAACAATATTCACGTTAAATGTAAATGGGCTAAATGCTCCAATCAAAAGACACAGACTGGCAAACTGGATAAGGAGTCAGGACCCATCAGTGTGCTGTATTCAGGAAACCCATCTCACGTGCAGAGACACACATAGACTCAAAATAAAGGGATGGAGGAAGATCTATCAAGCAACTGGAAAACAAAAAAAGGCAGGGGTTGCAATCCTAGTCTCTGATAAAATAGACTTTAAACCAACAAAGATCAAAAGAGACAAAGAAGGCCATTACATAATGGTAAAGGGATCAATTCAACAAGAAGAGCTAACTATCCTAAATATATATGCACCCAACACAGGAGCACCCAGATTCATAAAGCAAGTCCTCAGTGACCTACAAAGGGACTTAAACTCCCACACAATAATAATGGGAGATTTTAACACCCCACTGTCAGCATTAGACAGATCAACGAGACAGAAAGTTAACAAGGACATCCAGGAATTGAACTCAGCTCTACATAAAGTGGACCTAATAGACATCTACAGAACTCTGCACCCCAAATCAACAGAATATACATTTTTTTCAGCACCACACCACACCTATTCCAAAATTGACCACATAGTTGGAAGTAAAGCTCTTCTCAGCAAATGTAAAAGAACAGAGATTATAACAAACTGTCTCTCAGACCACAGTGCAATCAAACTAGAACTCAGGATTAAGAAACTCAGTCAAAACCGCTCAACTACATGGAAACTGAACAACCTGCTCCTGAATGACTATTGGGTACATAATGAAATCAAGGCAGAAATAAAGATGTTCTTTGAAACCAATGAGAACAAAGACATAACATACCAGAATCTCTGGGACACGTTCAAAGCAGTGTGTAGAGGGAAATTTATAGCACTAAATGCCCACAAGAGAAAGCAGGAAAGATCCAAAATTGACACCCTAACATCACAATTAAAAGAACTAGAAAAGCAAGAGCAAACACATTCAAAAGCTAGCAGAAGGCTAGAAATAACTAAAATCAGAGCAGAACTGAAGGAAATAGAGACACAAAAAACCCTTCAAAAAATTAATGAATCCAGGAGCTGGTTTTTTGAAAAGATCAACAAAATTGATGGACCGCTAGCAAGACTAATAAAGAAGAAAAGAGAGAAGAATCAAATAGATGCAATAAAAAACGAAAAAGGGGATATCACCACCGATCCCACAGAAATACAATCTACCATCAGAGAATACTACAAACACCTCTATGCAAATAAACTAGAAAATCTGGAAGAAATGGATAAATTCCTCGACAAATACACCCTCCCAAGACTAAACCAGGAAGAAGTTGAATCTCTGAATAGACCAATAACAGGTTCTGAAATTGTGGCAATAATCAATAGCTTACCAACCAAAAAGAGTCCAGGACCTGATGGATTCACAGCTGAATTCTACCAGAGGTACAAGGAGGAACTGGTACCATTCCTTCTGAAACTATTCCAATCGATAGAAAAAGAGGGAATCCTCCCTAACACATTTTATGAAGCCAGCATCGTCCTGATACCAAAACCTGGCAGAGACATAACCAAAAAAGAGAATTTCAGACCAATATCCTTGATGAACATTGATGCAAAAATCCTCAATAAAATACTGGCAAACCGAATCCAGCAGCACATCAAAAAGCTTATCCACCATGATCAAGTGGGCTTCATCCCTGGGATGCAAGGCTGGTTCAACATACACAAATCAATAAATGTAATCCAGCATATAAACAGAACCAAAGACAAAAACCACATGATTATCTCAATAGATGCAGAAAAGGCCTTTGACAAAATTCAACAACCCTTCATGCTAAAAACTCTCAATAAATTAGGTATTGATGGGACGTATCTCAAAATAATAAGAGCTATCTACAACAAACCCACAGCCAATATCATACTGAATGGGCAAAAACTGGAAGCATTCCCTCTGAAAACTGGCACAAGACAGGGATGCCCTCTCTCACCGCTCCTATTCAACATAGTGCTGGAAGTTCTGGCCAGAGCAATCAGGCAGGAGAAGGAAATAAAGGGTATTCAATTAGGAAAAGAGGAAGTCAAATTGTCCCTGTTTGCAGATGACATGATTGTATATCTAGAAAACCCCATTGTCTCAGCCCAAAATCTCCTTAAGCTGATTAGCAACTTCAGCAAAGTCTCAGGATACAAAATTAATGTACAAAAATCACAAGCATTCTTGTACACCAATAACAGACAAACAGAGAGCCAAATCATGAGTGAACTCCCATTCACAATTGCTTCAAAGAGAATAAAATACCTAGGAATCCAACTTACAAGGGATGTGAAGGACCTCTTCAAGGAGAACTACAAACCACTGCTCAATGAAATAAAAGAGGATACAAACAAATGGAAGAACATTCCATGCTCATGGGTTGGAAGAATCAATATCGTGAAAATGGCCATACTGCCCAAGGTAATTTATAGATTCAATGCCATCCCCATCAAGCTACCAATGACTTTCTTCACAGAATTGGAAAAAACTACCTTAAAGTTCATATGGAACCAAAAAAGAGCCCGCATCGCCAAGTCAATCCTAAGCCAAAAGAACAAAGCTGGAGGCATCACGCTACCTGACTTTAAACTATACTACAAGGCTACAGTAACCAAAACAGCATGGTACTGGTACCACAACAGAGACATAGATCAATGGAACAGAACAGAGCCCTCAGAAATGATGCCGCATAGCTACAACTATCTGATCTTTGACAAACCTGACAAAAACAAGAAATGGGGAAAGGATTCCCTATTTAATAAATGGTGCTGGGAAAACTGGCTAGCCATATGTAGAAAGCTGCAACTGGATCCCTTCCTTACACCTTATACAAAAATTAATTCAAGATGGATTAAAGACTTATATGTTAGACCTAAAACCATTAAAATCCTACAAGAAAACCTAGGCAATACCATTCAGGACATAGGCGTGGGCAAGGACTTCATGTCTAAAACACCAAAAGCAATGGCAACAAAAGCCAAAATCGACAAATGGGATCTCATTAAACTAAAGAGCTTCTGCACAGCAAAAGAAACTATCATCAGAGTGAACAGGCAACCTACAGAATGGGAGAAAATTTTTGCAACCTACTCATCTGACAAAGGGCTAATATCCAGAATCTACAATGAACTCAAACAAATTTACAAGAAAAAAACAAACAACCCCATCAAAAAGTGGGCAGAGGACATGAACAGACACTTCTCAAAAGAAGACATTTATGCAGCCAAAAAACACATGAAGAAATGCTCCTCATCACTGGCCATCAGAGAAATGCAAATCAAAACCACAGTGAGATACCATCTCACACCAGTTAGAATGGCCATCATTAAAAAATCAGGAAACAACAGGTGCTGGAGAGGATGTGGAGAAATAGGAACACTTTTACACTGTTGGTGGGACTGTAAACTAGTTCAACCATTGTGGAAGTCAGTGTGGCGATTCCTCAGGGATCTCGAACTAGAAATACCATTTGACCCAGCCATCCCATTACTGGGTATATACCCAAAGGACTATAAATCATGCTGCTATAAAGACACATGCACACGTATGTTTATTGCGGCACTATTCACAATAGCAAAGAGTTGGAACCAACCCAAATGTCCAACAACGATAGACTGGATTAAGAAAATGTGGCACATATACACCATGGAATACTATGCAGCCATAAAAAATGATGAGTTCGCGTCCTTTGTAGGGACATGGATGAAACTGGAAAACATCATTCTCAGTAAACTATCGCAAGGACAAAAAACCAAACACCGCATGTTCTCACTCATAGGTGGGAATTGAACAATGAGAACTCACGGACACAGGAAGGGGAACATCACGCTCCGGGGACTGTTGTGGGGTGGGGGGAGGGGGGAGGGACAGCATTAGGAGATACACCTAATGCTAAATGACAAATTAATGGGTGCAGGAAATCAACATGGCACATAGATACATATGTAACAAACCTGCACATTGTGCACATGTACCCTAAAACCCTAAAGTATAATAAAAAAAATAAAAATAAAAAAAAAATAAAAATATTTCAGTAAAAAAAAAAAAAAAAAAAAAAAAAGTGTATTAAAATATTGGGCAACTCCTTCCTATTTCCTTAGAATTATCTCTTCTCAAATTGCTTGGCTTTCCAAATCTAGTCAGGCACCAATTGTATTTGACTTTTCCCTTTGCAGCCTGTCTTATATCTTACTGTTTTTGTTACTATAGTAGCTATGTTAGTGTAGGCTCTTATCATTGCCTCATGTCTGGATTATAGATGCTCCTTGAGTTATAATGGGATTATGTCAGGATAAACCCACAGTAAGTCGAAAATACCATAAGTCTAAGACACATTTAATACCCTGATAAGCCCATGGAAGAGTCAAGCTATATAAGTTGGGAACCATCTGTATTGCAAATACTCCTATTTTCTCCCATTCCAATCCATATAGCACACACTGCTCGTGAACCAATCTTCATAAAACACATCTCTACTAAAACTCTACAGAGTTAGATCTAGTTCCTTAAGTGATTGGATCCCATCCCAACACCTTAGTTTCATACTCAAGATCCCATATCAATTGACCCTTCACCATACAATCTGATGTCTCACTGTCCTCAAACTATGGGCTCCATAATCTGAGGTGAGTTTTCCTTCCATCCTCTGCATATAGGCCAGGGGAAATCCCATCTCCACACTTTTGCTTCAGGAGCCTCCTTTGCCTAAAACAACTACCTTACCCGTCCAGAGCTTATATTTCCCTAAGGTCTCACTAGTATCCTTACTGTTGTGTGAAGATTATCTGGAAAATTCTAGCTCATACCAATGTCTTCTTTTTCTGAATCCTGACAGCATTTCTGGTAACACATTATATCAATGTTAAATAATTCTTTCCACTGGTTTCTAATTTTTTCATTAAATTAAGATCTTCTATAATATAATATTTGGGTAATCCCTCATAGGCTGTATTTAGACAGTGAAAATGAAAATGATTAGTTCAGGCCAGGTGCAGTGGCTCACGCCTGTAATCCCAGCACTTTGTGAGACCGAGGTGGGTGGATTACCTGAGGTCAGAAGTTTGAGACCAGCCTGGCCAATATGGTGAAACCCCGTCTCTACTAAAAATACAAAAACAAATTAGCTGGGCGTGGTGGCACATGCCTGTGATCTCAGCTACCTGGGAGGCTGAGGCAGGAGAATCGCTTGAACTTGGGAGGCAGAGGTTGCGGTGAGCCAAGATAGCCCCACTGCACTCCAGCCTGGGCAACAGAGCAAGACTTTGTCTCAAAAAAAAAAAAAAAAAGAAGATGATTAGTTCAAATATCTAATGAACTTTAATATGTCCCCACAACCAATCCAAACTTTTTAGAACAAACCATCCAAATAGCTCAGAGGAGTGGCTGGAAAGTACGTGGGAAACAAATTAAAAAGCACATCTTCGTCTCTACCTACCTTCCCCTAACCAAATCCCTGTAGGGAGCTCCTTGTGTGTATGCCTTTGAGATCATTTTGTCTCTCAGAGGTCTTCTGCTCTCACGCCCATTTTCCCTTCTCTATTCTCAACAGTTACAAAAGTTCATCAAAGGTCTGTTTGCTCTGATAGTAGTCAACATAGTTCAGTGACATAATATACAATCAAGATTTATGTTTATTATGTCCTATGATCTCAGACTCAGGAACACAGAAATAGTTTTTGATTACAGAATTTTGTATGGTTATCTCAGAATAATATGGCTGGGCATGGTGGCTCACACCTGTAATCCCAGCACTTTGGGGGGCTAAGGCAGGCAGATCACCTGAGGTCAAGAGTTCGAGACCAGCCTGGCCAACATGGTGAAACCCCAACTCTACTAAAAATACAAAAAACTAGCCAGGCCTGGTGGCGGGTGCCTGTAATCCCAGCTACTTTGTAGGCTGAGGCAGGGGAATTGCTTGAACTCAGGAGGTGGAGATTGCAGTGAGCTGAGATTGCACCACTGCACTCCACCCTGAGCAACAGAGCAAGCCTCCATCTCAATAATAATAATAATATAGCATGCTTTTTTCCCTGAGATTGATTGAGAGAATCAGATAGAAGCATATACAGTAGTTACTCAGAATTTCAAGGGATATGATGGTAGCAGAGACCTCTAGATGACAATTACAAGGAAGAAAACAGATTTTTTATATAACTTACCTTCTAGCTAATTCTCCCACGTTAATTAGGGAGAGACATTCTGAAATACAAATGTATATCATAGGAGAGATTATAGAAATGCAAATGATTAGAACTAAAGTAATGTTGACTGAGGGGTATGATTTCCTTGCTGGGTACAAACGTATCAGAACACTATAGGAGAGACCCAGGGAACAGTTATCGTGTGACTAAGAAGCTATTAGTGGCATAGAGAAAGGTACTATGTCATGGAGACACTAATGCTCCATTTTGTTTCATAGACTGAAGAATTCAATCCAAGACTTATGAATAGTATTTCCTTAGACATCATTTAATAAATGTAACCAAAAGAAATGCAACCAAATGTTTCAATGTGTGGATGGCAAGAATATTCAGGGACTCTATGTGCTCACTATGCTGGTTAAGGAAGGATGAACTTCACCCTAAACAATATTAAATTTAGCTCCCTCCACCCAAATAAGTTAAATACGGAAAAAAATTTGTGAACTAAAAATTCTGGAAAGCCAATTTTTAAAAAACGTAAGATTTATATTCAGCAACCCAGTTAAAAAGTAACTTAGAAATTTTGTAGACAATTTAAGGAGAATAGGAAGGACTAAATTATTTATTATATCAACCAATTTTACTATAGTAGGATCAGGAAGCCAAGTTTGCATAAATGCTTTAAAACAAATATTAAAGGCCCTAATAAAAATAAATGGAAGGGGCTGGGCACGGTGGCTCATGCCTATAATCTCAGCAATTTGGCAGGCCGAGGGGCCGGATCACGTGAGGTCAGGCATTCAAAACCAGCATGGCCAACATAGTAAAACCGTGTCTCTACCAAAAAATACAAAAATTAGCAGGGTGTAGTGGCATGGACCTGTAATCCCAGCTACTCAGGAGGCTGAGGTGGGAGGATTGCTTGCACCTGGGAGGCGGAGTTTGCACTGAGCCAAGATCCCAATATCACGCTACTGCACTCCAGCCTGGGTGACAGAGTGAGACCCTGTCTCCATAAAAATAAAAATAAAAATAAAGATAAATACATAAATACGTGGAAGTTTGAATAAGAAGCATGGCAGCAAATGAAATAATTTGGAAATAATTTGAATGTCAATGATTGGAAGATCAAAGGGGGCATGGAGCATGCAGATTAGAAAGTCTACAGGAAGAGTCAAAAAGATGGAAGGAGAAATAGCACTGTGCAAAGAAAAACAGATACCATCATGGCATAAAAATCGAACCATGTAAAGTATGTGCTTTGTATTAGTCCATATAATTTTTTCAAAACTGGCAGTGAAATATATTGCAGAGATTTGGCAAGGATAAATTACGTTAAGGTAGAAGGATTGGTAGTGATAAGGAGAAATGCAAACACAAAAATGTAGTAATTGTTTATAATGTAAGACTTTATCCATACCATATTGGTGAAATCTCTCCTTTGGGCTACAATAGTTTGGGGAAGGATAAATGGGTATAGGCTTGGACCTGAGCAGTGAACAGAAATCCTTGCCGGAAGTATCTGTGGGTTAAGTCATAATATAATAGGAATCAATGTCTTCTTGGAGAGGAAACACTTTTTTAAAATCCATCACTTGGTTACTCAACTTTAAAAAACAAACTATGACAAAACGCTGGAATTGCAAAGCAGAGTCAATAATCAGCAGGAAATCTGTACGCTCTTTGAAAACACCCCAGAGCAAACTCAGGAAAAGTGTGTGCTATGAATCAAAAAGAAAGATTGTGTAACTCCTTCCCTTTGCCACCCTCCATGCTCGTCTTTCTTCTGCCCACCTTTCTGCCTTCCTCTACCTCTTTTTTTCTTTTCCCATCACTACCCCCATCCAACTTCCTACACAGAGAAACTCACAGATAGCACAGTTAACTGGCAAGTAATATAGGCTAGTATTATCAAAAACGTATCTTTTCAAAGATGGTAAGTTTTTCCAAATGAAAACAAGACAAAGAAAACCCACATATGTTGTGGCAGGTTAGGAACAATCTAGGAATTTAGAAAGCCAGAGATAATTCAAACTGAACCTATCGGCATTCTTTTATTCTTCTCTTCTTTGTTTCCCGTATCTATCTCTCTTTGCAACCGAATTGCCCCAAATCTAAATTGTAAAGACTGCAACTTCTGGAGCATCTCCTATAAGCCAAAATAAATGTATTTCCTTTGATGCTTGAAGCAACAGGTAAGATAGATATTACAACCCTTTATCTTGAAAATGAAAGCACTAAAGCTCAAAGACCTTCAGTGATTTGCCCAGGGCCACTGAGCTGGCAAGTGGGCGGCAGTGGATCTTACCCCATATTTGTCTGCATTCCTTTCATCACAGCCCACAGTTCCCCCCAGCAGACCTCATTGCCTCTTATCCGTGTTATTGCAAGAGCTTTCCTGCTTTCAGTCTCATATTTTTCTTTCAACCCAGTTTTCACAGTATTTACAATATAATTTGCCCAATCAAAACTTTCCTGTCTGAAATAAGTTGGGACATCTATTTGATCTGTACTTTCGGAAGAATGTGGTGGACGGGAAAAGGGTCATAAGGAGTGCAATTACAGAAATCAAGAGAAAGCAGAGGCAGTGAATGACAATTGACTAACTGAATTAGGACTCTGGAAAGTTGAAGTGGAGAAGAGATGCGACAGAAGCCAAAAATGTTAGAAGAAAGGGAAGGGAGTGAAGAGATTTGGCAGCGAGTTGGGAAAATGCCATGGAGGTGAAAGGGGTGATGAATGAGGGAAACTTTAAAGGTCTAAAAGGAAGAGCAGCTAATAGGATGTATATAAAACTTCTAGAAAAGTCTACCATTTTGAGATAGTAAGTGGAAAAAAACATAAATGACTTCAGGTTGGCTTTGGACACATTTATAGATCATAGCCTTATAAAATACTATTAATGGAAGCCTCTGATATTTGGAATAAACTTTAATTTTGGGGTGAATATCATCAAGGACAGTTATTCTTTCTTTTTTAAAGGACACTTTGCAGCTATAGTCAGAGATAGAGTTACAGGCAGAATGGTTGAGAATCTCACCCTATGGGGAAAGGCAGCGTAGCTCGATTCTGTCTATGACTCTGCCACTGACTTACGTGGTCAGTTTACATGTTCTTTCTAAGCCTGATGTTTGATATCTGCAAAATGAGGGGAATGATAATTTCTGCCTCAGAGAATGATTATGAAAACTAAAAAAATATATATGTGTGGGCTTGGCACAGTGTTTAGGACATGGTAAGCATTTACATGCTTACCATTTGAATGCTTAACAATTGAATAATTGTTAAGTATCTGTGAGCCTTCCCTATGATTTTGAAGTAAGGAAGAAAAGCAAGGAAGCAGGTAAGGAAGACAAAAGAGAGAAAGACAGTAAAGAAGAAAGGGAGGACAGGACGGGAGAGAGGAAGGAAGGAAGGAAGGAAGGAAGGAAGGAAGGAAGGAAGGAAGGAAGGAAGGAAGGGAGGAAGGAAGGGAGGAAGGAAGGGAAGGAAGGAAGGAAGGGGGAGGAAGGAAGGAAGGGAAGGAAGGAAGGAAGGGGGAGGAAGGGAGGGAGGAAGGAAGGGGGAGGAAGGGAGGGAGGGAGGGAGGGGAAGGGAGGGAGGGAAAAGAGATTTAAAAAAAAACTGGAAATAAGGCAGGAGATTTCAAACAAGAAATTTGTAGTGTAAGGAAAGTAAAATAAACTGAACATCAAAATTGCTCGGTAAACTTGAAAACTGGATGTGAAAAATTAAATTAACAGAAATGATTGAAACAGAAAGTAACCAAATAATCTGACAAGTTAATGTGTCATTAGGTAACCATTTGCAAGGAAGAAAAGACAATAAAATAAAATAAAAATGTGCAGATGTAACTTTTTCCCCAAGATATTCCCAAAGTGGCACTAGGCACTGTCACAGATAAAAGCCTAGTGAGCTTGAATTTACACAGCTTAGACATTCCAGCCTAGTGGTCCAATAAGAAAATAGGAAGCCGAGGACTGCAATTAGATATAAAGGTGGTTATGGAAAGAAGCACCATGCTTGGAGTGGCTTAATATTGCCTCACTATTTCATAACATTCTCATGTGTAGTTACTTTAGATAACATATTTGAAACAATGGCAATAAAAAGGAAAGTGAAAATAATATTAATAAATAAAAGAAAAGCAGATATTATGAAGTCAGTTAAACATCAGGCCTGACCTTTTACTATTTGTCCGAAAGCATCCGGAGAGTTCATTTAGCCAATTTTAATGGAAACTTTAACTGCTTCATGGTCAATAAGGCTATGAAGTTGTTCCCTGTGGCAGCTCTGAAAGACAACTGTGGAAAACCAGTTATACCTGAGACATTTATTTCCAGCCATTTCCTTTGCCTGCCTGAAATTCTTCTTCATGTCATCAATCTCTTGATATACTCTTAAAAAATCATTATCCTCTTCTTCTGACCTGGAGGAATTCTCTTTCTCTTTCAGACTCTGAAAGAGAGCAGTCACTCTTTCGTGTTATATTGACAATTTGATAACAGCTGAGAACTACAATCTCTATGAAGGGAGAAAAATATCTTTTCCCCATCCCCAAATTCTTATCTTAAATTCCATATAGTAAAGTGTTCAAATGATATTTCGTGAATAGTTTTATCACTGGGCATAGATTTCTCAACCAGGCTGGAGGCTAGTGAACTGTGGCCCGTGAACTGGATACAGATTGTTGACACCAGCTCTCTTAGTGTCATTAGTCATCCGACACTCTTGGCCATTTTTATTTCTTTAAGGGAAGAGCTTGCTCAGATGTGAGAGGTTAGCATGAAAAAATAATAGGTTGTCTTGATAAGCGTTTTAAGTTTTTCATAGGAAAAGATGTTATAAACAGAAAACCTTTTTTTTTTTTCTTTTTCTTTTTTTTTGAGATGGAGTCTCACTCTGTTGCCATGCTGCAGTGCAGTGGCACAATCTCAGCTCACTGCAACCTCTGCCTCCCAGGTTCAAGCGATTCTCCTGCCTCAGCCTGCCGAGTAGCTGGGACCACAGGCGTGTGCCACCACGCCCAGTTAATTTTTGTATTTTTTGTAGAGATGGGGTTTCACCATGTTGGCCAGGATAGTCTCAATCTCTAGACCTAGTATGATCTGCCCACCTCGGCCTCCCAAAGTGCTGGGATTACAGGCATGAGCCACTGCTCCTGGCCAGGAAACCTTATTTTTATTATACTTACTATTAACCTTTGTTTCATGGTCTAATTTTCATCAGGAAATTCTGCCACTTATATAGAGAGAGCTATTTTGTCATTTATAGAAACAAGTTTAACTCTTTGTCCATATGATGCCAGACTATCCTGCCAAGTAAAATTCAAAATCTAGCAAAGTGCTATGTGGGAGGAGGAATGTAATAAATTGCAATATGATTTTCTGTACCTTCTTATTAGAAAATAAAAGAAAAATGTATATTCTTTTCCAACAAGTTCATATATTAATTAATAATCATTTTAAGACTAGGCACAATGACTCACCCCTGTAATCCCAGCACTTTGGGAGGCCTAGGTGGGCAGATCACTTGAGTCTAGGTGCTTGAGACCAGCCTGGGCAACATGGTGAGATGCTATCTCTAAAAAAATACACACACACAAAAAATTATTAGCGCCTGGTGATGTGTGTGTGCCTGTAGTCCCAGCTACTCAGGGGCTGAAGTGAGAGGATCCCTTGATCCCAGGAGGAGGTTGCAGTGAGCCAAGATGGCATCACTGGCCAGGCGTGGTGGCTCACACATGTAATCCTAGCACTTTGGGAGGCTGAGGCAGTTGGATCACCTGAGGTCAGGAGTTCAAGACCAGCCTGGCCAACATGGTGAAACCCTGTTTCTACTAAAAATACAAAAATTAGCTGGGTGCAGTGGTGCGCACCTGTAATCCCAGCTATGTGGGAGGCTGAGGCAGGAGAATTGCTTAAACCCGGGGGCAGAGGTTGCGGTGAGCCGAGGTGGAACCACTGCACTCCAGCCTGGGCGACAGAGCAAGATTCCGTCTCAAAAAAAAAAAAAAAAAAAAATCTAGTTTCTCTTACGAATGTCCTTGATCATGAAGCAGAAAAAGTATTAATTTGATTAAATATCAACCCTTCACTTTGTGTTCTTTAACAAAATGAGAATTATGCATGAATTGCATCTGCTGCATACTAAAGTATGTCTTGAGGAAAAACACTTGTGTGATTGAGTTGTGAGCTAAAATTAGCCAATGTTTTCATAAACACTCTTTTTACTTGAAAGAATGGCTACCACACAAACTATACAGACTTGGATATTTGGCAGAGATTTTATTGAAAATAAATGATGTAAGCCTGATACCTCAAGGGAATAGCTGTCAGTATATATTATTGTCAGTAGTAAAATTAGAGCTTTCATGTGAAAATTATATTTTGAAATACATCCACAACCATGAGATATAACAGCTTCCCACTACTTAGAGACTTTTCTTATGAGATCAGTAATTATAAGTATTTTATATTGTGTAATAAAATCATCAACATTTTTAAGAGCTGCATAATCAGTTAGTCAATATTTTCCAAATGCATGGATGTGCAATATTATGCATGAACAAAAGACCCCTATTTGATCACAAGACAGAGCAGTGGAATTTAGTGCAGCACACAAAAACAAGTTCATTGATATGGTTTCAGTTTCTACATTGCATATTGCTTTAAGAAATTATCACTTGTCAAGTTTTGGTGTCATATCAAAGAAGAAAATTCAACATTATCTGAGAAGGCAATTAAAATATTCTTCTCTTTCCCAGTTACATAGCTGTGTGAGGTATGTGCAGAATTTTTCTTTAGGACCTTAAACCAAAAGAAGACATTGCAACATGGAATTCAGAAGCGGAAATAAGAATCCAACGTTCTTAAGCCAGCCATTAAAGAGATTAGCATAAATGTAAAACAATATAACTCTTCTTGCTTTGTTTTTGTTTTGAAAAAATAGTTTTTTAATAAAAATATTTTATGTCGACATGTGAAGGGTTTATAAGTAGATATTTTTGTAATGTCTCCATTTTAATTTTTAATATAATGAATAGTGATAGAATTAACACACATCAACATTTTGGTTCTCATTAATTTTTAAAAACATAAAGGAGTTCTGAGGTCAAAACATTTGAGAATTGCTGCTCTAAACCGAAGGGTCAGGGGGCAAAGCCTGGCTAGATGAGTGCTGTAACGCTGTTGAGTAAACAGAAAGAAACCAAGGGAGCGGAAATGGAATTTAATACTGAAGTCCAAAGGAAGCCAGTAAGATTTTGACATAGTCAAGCAGAACTGAAAGACCAAAGAGATGATTTTCACAGTGGAGAAAATTACAGTCATTCAGCTATGAGATAGATGAGTGTGACCTGAACCAGAGATTCGATTCTGATATGTAGAGAGGAAGATGCAAACATTTTGACTGCTCTAGGGGAAAGTGTTCTGATTTTTACAGCAAGGAGTCAGAATTTACTCTGAGATGCTGTCATTGAGTGACTGCTACTGACACATATGTGATGATATCTAAGGGGTTGGGAAGAGGCTAGGTCTTGAGGAGGAATGTGAGAAAGCACATCAGGCTTTGCTCGGTATTGTTATTGTTGATTGCCCAAAAATTCTTTGTGCTAACTTGGCTGACTGCTATCTTTATAGTTGTATCAGGTGATTGTTATGTTTGACACACTGAATGAGGATCTTTTTTTAAAAACAGTTATTTATTTATTTATTTATTTTTGAGAAGGAGCCTCACTCTGTCATCCAGGCTGGAATGCAGTGGTGCAATCTCGGCTCACTGCAACCTCCACCTCCCGGGTTTAAGCAATTCTCCTGCCTCAGCCTCCTGAGTAGCTGGGATTACAGGTGTGTGCCACCACGCCCAGCTAAGTTTTGTATTTTTAGTAGAAACATGTTGGCCAGGCTCATCTCAAACTCCTGACGTCAGGTGATTCACCTTCCTTGGCCTCCCTAAGTGCTGGGATTACAGGCATGAGCCACCGCGGCCCGCCTGAATGAGGATCTCCTAATATACCTCCTTAGTTCTGTTTATCCTCTTGGTCTTGGGTGTGCTATACAATGTACATTTCCAGGTTTGATATCTGGAAGAGTCGGAGAAACCTGTCGCTGTGGTCTGAATATTGGCATCCCCCAAAAATTCACATGCCGGAAACTGATAGTATTAAGTAGTGGGGTCTTTTGTGAAACAAGTCATTTTATAAGGCTGCAACCTCATGAATGGGATTAATACTCTTATAAAAGGGGCTGAACGGAGCTGCCTTATCCTTCTGCCATGTGAGGATGCAGTGACAAGGTGCTATCTTGGTAGCAGAGATCAGGCTTTCACCAGACACCAAATCTACTAGAACCTTGATCTCAGACTTCTCAGTCTCCGGAACTGTGAGTAAGAAATGTATTGTCTTTATAAATTACACAGCCTGGGGTATTTTTGTTGTAGCAGTAGGACTAAGCCACCTACCATGAATCTCTTAAGTGGAGCTGAAGCCATGAGAGAAGGACTCTCTTCTCCATTTGGGGTCTAAGGAGCATCAAACCATGCTAAGGGAAAGGTAGAGAATTAAGCTTATGAGCTAAAGGTTGTAGAGAACAAGATATTTTCAATCTTTAGGATATGATCTGTTTTTGAGAAAGTTAAGATTGTTACTTTACTCTGTAACACTTAAGTCGGTTTGATATAATACATACAAGGGCTGATTGTGGCATGCTGCTCTTGCTTAAACCTGCTTCTTAGGAAGTACCTCTTGAAAGTCAGATTGCCACATTATATTTGCATCATATGTTATGCCTGGAGTATTGTCCTTTGAAATAGATTGGACAGAGTATGCTATTCACAGAAGAGCAATAAGCAACCAGCTTGATAGGGTTACAGAATTTTAGTTCTCCTGGAGAGAATGTCAAAGTAAGTTATCATAGACTATTCTTTTTTTTTTTTTCTTTTTGAGAAGGAGTCTCGCTCTTGCTGGAGTGCAGTGGCGCGATCTCGGCTCACTGCAGGCTCTGCCCCCCGGGGTTCACACCATTCTCCTGCCTCAGCCTCCCGCCTAGCTGGGACTACAGGCGCCCGCCACCTCACCCAGCTAATTTTTTGTATTTTTAGTAGAGACAGGGTTTCACTGTGTTAGCCAGGATGGTCTCCATCTCCTGACCTCGTGATCCACCCGCCTCGGCCTCCCAAAGTGCTGGGATTACAGGCGTGAGCCACCGTGCCCGGCTCATAGACTATTCTTGAAAAATAAAACAGCCTGTTAAGACCGAGTAGCATATGAAAAACAGAAAAACCCTCTCTCCTTGACTAAACACTTATTTATTAAGCAGTAGTTTTTACATTCTCCAGGTACAGCTGGAAAGTTCTTCTATAGTCTCAGAACTAAGGTGACATTTCCCTGACCACCTATTTATAACTTTTCTTCCAATCTTTTGCAGTCATCAGATTCATGCATAGTAGCCATGTATATAGTTGTGGATTGTTGAACTTGTGCAGGTTGTCATTTGCAGCTGCTAGAAAAGGACATGTGCTCTACTTCTTGAGGGATGAATGTAAAAAGTCTTTTTAAAATGTTACTTAATGTCATAGATTTCCTAATATCAGGTTCATTCTGTGATGCTATTTAAGAAAAAATAATTTCAAATCAGCCTCTGTTATAATGTATCCCTGAAATTATGTTGGAAATGTATATCAAGATCAATGAGGTCAAAACAGTCAATGAATCAATTTTCTGAGAAGGGCAATGCTGAAGACAGTATCAGGGACTCACGAAGCGATTGACACTTCAACTTTGTAATATACTATGATGTTTAAGTAATTTATCAGTGATCTCAAAGATTTAAAATAATAGTACTTATGGTGGAATAATAAAATTGTATGAGATCATAAAAACATTTGCATTCCCAAATTATTTATTGTAAGATTTCTTTCTGATTAATAAAGACTTCTTTACATCATTAAAAGCACTGCCACTGAAGAAGTACTTCTCTGGAGGAGGCACGCTAATAAGATTTAACTTGCTCAATGCAGGTGGGTAGATGGTGGCAGAGGAAGCTAATGGAAGTTCTCTTCTGATTGCTTCTGTTTCTTTAGTGACATAGGATATGGATAACTGAAAGTGAGGATATGGAAGGCTTTTAGAGGTTTGATGTTCTAGGACAAAAGAGAATATTTAAAATAAATCTATAGTTTTATTTTAATATTTTAAATCTATAGTTTTATCTATAGGTGCAGTGGCTCGTGCCTGTAATCCCAGTGTTTTGGGAGGATGTGGTGGGAGGCTCACTTAAGGCTAAGAGTTTGAGACCAGCCTGGGAAACACAGTAAGACCCTCGCTGTCTCTACACAAAAATAAAATAAATAATTAAATTTAAAATGAGACCAACTATGTGATTGAGAGTGTTTTCTGATCAATTTAGATTCAGAGATGCTGATGATGGCAGCAGCGGACCGTCCACAACAGCCGCTGCCATCACACTGGCTGCTGTGAGGAGGACGCAGGAAGGAGGCAGAGCTGGGCCTGGGGCAGCGCCATGCTCCACACTGCCGGTGGGAGCCAGGGACAAGTGGGAGACCGCCCAGAGCTTCCTGCCCTGGGGACTGCCACGATGGGGCCAGGCTGAGCCACCTGTTTGCAGGGGAGCAGCCCAGTCAGGCGTGGAAGGGCAGACAGAGAGGGGCCCAATGAGGACCTGGAGCCCTTACCCCAGGCTGTGAGGAGGTGTGGCCGGGGCTGCCCGCACGCTCCATGGAGTGGGCAGGAGCCCCGCCCTCCCAGGCGCAGGACCCAGGCATCTCTGTACTCTGCACCCTCCGGGCCCAGGAAAGCCCTCTCTGTTCCTACTGCCTGGCCTCTCCCCACTCCAGGAGCCCACTCTGATATTAGAGTGCGGTTGGGGCCAAGCCCAGGTGCTGTCACAGCCTGGCCAGGTTTGCGCACGCTCGGGGCAGTGCTAACACACCAGGCCCCTGACAGCACTATGGGCAAATTAAGCTAATATATAAAGAGTACCCTTAAAGCAAAAGAAAATGCCACAGAAAACCCAAATGTAGAAAAAGGATATATAAACTTACCTAAAACAAAATAAAAATTTAAACATATGAGTGATAAGTGACAGGAGGCAGTCAAATGCCTACGCAGATAGGGGCCGGTCCCTGGTGAAATCCCACCTTCAAGCCAAAAACAGCCTGAAGGCTGAAAGACTGGACTGCTGGTTCCGGATGAAAAACGTGACCCAGTGTGAGAACTTCCGTTCCTGTCTGCCTGCCCTTTCCTGATTGGTTCTTTCTGAATAATGCTTTTTAACCAATGGAATGTTATGTTTTCCAATACTACCTTTGGCCCGCCCCTCCCCCATCTATGAGTATAAAAATCCCAGACTCAGCCACACTGGGGGAGATGACCAAACTTCAGGTGAGAGACTACCTTCCTCTCCCCTCTCCACTAAGAGCTGTTTGGTCATTTAATAAAATTCTCTGCCCTCATTACCCTTCAGTTGTCAGTGTGACCTCATTCTTCATGAATGTGGGACAAGAGCTCAGGACCCAGCAAACATGTGTGCCTAGAAAGGCTGTAACACCGTGGCCTTCTGCCTTTGCCAGCGGAGGGCAGCTGCTCCGTGCAATGGAAGCAGTGGCGGGGCCGAGGCAGTCCCGCAGCCATGGACTAGAGCAGGGCAAGGCTGACTGAGCCGCTAACACACCAGTGTCCGTTGGGCTGTGGGGAGCAGAACTAAAAGAGCTAATTAGCACACTGTGACACCCCCTCTGGGGCTTCGGGGTCACGGGCGTCCCTGCCTGGGTGGGTCACCGCATTCCCCTTGGGGCGACACCTCGTTTGGCCGCGGGCCGCACGTGGAGCCGGCTCCTATGTTGATGCTCCGAGCAGCTGGCCAGACCCTGCACTTGCTCACTCACATGCTGCCTCTCACCGCAGTCACAGTGGCTGTGGGATTCGCGCCAGAGACTTGCCCTCAGGCGCGGCTAGGTGCGCTGAGTAGACGGGGTGGTCTTCTCCCGCAAGCCCAGCAAAGGGGCTGAGAAAAATTCCTGCATCATAAGGAAAAGCAAAGCTAGGAAAGACAGTCAATAAAATAAAAAACAGAAACATCAGGAGATTAATTCACTCCAGAAGAAAAATAATAGTATGCTGAAAATTACATTAAAATAAGTATGTTTAGGAGTCTCAGTGAAGGATACAAAGAATAAATCATGAAACATAGCAAACGCATGTTAAATAGCAATGGTTAGGGAAAAGAAACAGATAATGTTTTTGAAAAGAAAAGCAGACAAAATCTAAATATATGTGATAACCTTGGGACTAGGCAAAATTAAAAAGAGACTAAATAAATTAAAATATTAATTTAAAAGGAATTCACCTCCCATGCAGGACATAAGGATATTAAAAATATAAAACAGAACATTAACTGAAGGAATAAATTAAGTAAGGAAGCTGAATGAAAATAAATCCACATCTTTTCACTGTGCAGGTAAAATTTACAACATAAAAGACAGACAGAAAAATCTTCAAAGTTACTCCAAGCGCTGAGAGATGGTATCTGGAAGATAATGCAGACTTAGACTCTAGGAAATGACTGTGGGTCCAGGAATATGGCATGACAAACCTAATCCTCTAGGCTCATGGAGTGGGCATCAAACACACATGCATTGCCAGGAAGGTGACATAAATGTGAGGAGTAAAATGGGTGTGAGCTAGAAAGATGTTTAAGGACAATTGATGTTCTTTCAGTTTTGGAGGGACAACAAGGAATAGTTAGGGCTGGGACAAAGTGATCAAGTACCTTACAGAAAGAGGGAGCCCTTGGGGGAATGTGGATCCATCTCTGATTTTTAAAGAGGATCCATAAATCTAGGCTTTTAAAGTGACATCTTCCAATTATAAATATTGACAAATAATTTTAAATATGGCTCCATACAAAACCAGGCAGGCCAAAAAGCATGTGGTGAGGGCTGGATTTGCTACTGTTCACTTCAGAGAAATGTGCACAATTAGTGAAACCTTATAGCCCTGAACAGGCTTGATGTGACTATAACGGTTTCTTTGACCTATTTCTTCCTTTGTCAATAACAAGCAAAAGAAATGTAAAATGCAGTTTGTATTGTGAGACTCTAGCAAGACTTTCGTATAGGAAGCAGGCCATATACAGAGACAGGGTCGTTGCCTTTCCCCCCTGTAGTTGAAAACTGTGCCTGATGTTGTTAGATGGGGCACAATTAAATCTACACATTCCAAAACACTTTCATTATAGACTCATGCAAAATTATATTTGGCTTTATTGTTTTCTTTTCAACTAAATAAAATGACCAGGTCAGCTACATCTTGCAATAATCAGTATAAACTATCAATGAATTTTGAAATGGTGTGTGATTTCTGGTGATATAGTACTTTTCCATTAAAGAAAGTTAATTAGAAACCACAAAAATATGAATGCATTGAAAATTACATATAATTTAATAACATCTTTTTGATGAAAAAAGGTCATTTTAAAATGCTCATTTTACTACTTTATTTTGTTCACTTTTTGTTCTTAGGACAATATTCCACACAGGTATCATTTAATGACAAACCTAAGCATCATAACATAACAATTACAATGACACAATGTTACTAAATCTATGTTTCTTCTAATGACTGGAAGTAATTCACTTAGCAATCAGCTCTCATTTTTCCTAGTCTTTTTATGTATAACATTATACAAAGTTGTGTTATTTACATAATGGAATGTGGTAAAAGGTTATTTTGATGATATTTTTGTGACAGAAGGAAGAGGACGAATCCACCTTTCTCAGTTACAAGTGCTCTCGTTTTACTTGGCCTAAAGAGACCTTCTTTTTGTTAAATATTTTACTAGAAATATTTCAGGTTTTCAGCTAATAGAAATGTCTCAAGCATTATGCTGCTGTAATAAATCACTTGAATTGCCAGGTTATATTTTACAGCTCCAGTTGCTTGAATATTTATTGTAAAGCACCAAGTACAATAATTTCCATTTTTATAATTAATGAGGAGATCTGGAAAAATAATTCTAATTGGTAAGGCAGGAGTGATTTCAATCTATTCTTAATGTGTTGTCTAAGTCCTTATGTATCCTTCTGTTTCTCATGAACACACTCTATTTAGAAGATCGAAAGAAGTATACTTGTTAAAAGCTGAGCCTCAGACACCTTAATGGTGAGGTGAGCCTCCAGGAGTAAGACACCGTTTGGGTTATATTATGCATGCCCTTATTTCCAAAGCACAGCTCTCTTTTTGGTTCGTTTTTCTATAATTTTAAAAATATTTCCCGGTCTTGACTCATTGCCTCTTTCATGAGTGCAATTAACCCTGATTTTGGATCTTCCAGTGCCAGTGAATCCCACAGATTCTCACGAGAATATCGAATGATTATATTGGTCTCAAACCTATTTCAAGGTAGATATCTTTTTTAGTTCCTAGTTTGAATCTGTTATCTTCCTAAACTGTGTCAATTTAGTCTTCATTTTTTAAAGAATGTCATTTACCTTCCAGTTATGCCTGATCATGATTTGGCTTTGCTTTTTTTTTCCTTCAAATTTTCTCATTTTATTTTGCTCCCAAGGCCAAAAACAGTTAAGTTATCCTTGACTTGAACTTGCCATTTCCCCCCTTCATGTCATCCACTCTTGAGCACTTCTAATATATCCCCTACCAGAATCTTGCCTATGCTGAGATTCTTATTTATATCTTAATCATTTTCTATATCAAATCCTACCTCTACCTCATTTATAGCCTTCTTAAATCTTTAATCTGCGAGTTTCAGAAGATCTAGAATTCTGATGCTATACTATGTTACCTCTCCATTTTTCAAAGCTCTATATTCCTGACCTTTCTATAATCTTCTATGGCTTCTTCAACCATTTTTTTAAACTCTCAGTTACCAGGTTACTTGCTTTATTCTTGATACCCTTTAACTTTCTTTTTCCCTTCTCTTGAAATAGTTTCATTAAAAATTACAATGTAAAGTACCTAATTTCCATTGTGTGTCTATGAAGCTGATTTTCACAGTATCATTCGACATGTTACCAGTTGAACTCAGGGGCATGTGCCAGAACATGTTAGGAGCTGAATATAAGATGTTAGGCTGCAGATAGGGTACCGGTGTGTTTTCTGAATTGATTCCTCGATGCTGTTACTATAAACATAGATGAGTATTTTATGCTATAATAAAGGGATGACTGTAAATCTGGACAAGATATGACAGCTCTTATATGTTGGATTCTCAGTCTTTGCTTTTTGAAGTTTCCTGCATTTTTCTGTGTTTTCTAGCTTTTATCAGCATGGATACCAATAAGCCACCTCTCAACTTACCTCTGATTTCTGCTTTCATTTTCTGAAAGTCTTAAATACCAGACAATCAGTTTTATGAAAATAATGTACAAAGAGCAAATTAGCAGAATCTGATCCTCATCTTTAAGATGGTAGGAGTTCACCTCCAGAATAAGTTATAGAAATGGAGTGCTGGGATTTGGGGATTTCTATTTTATCTTGTCAAAAGCATGTTTTATTTACTGCACAGTGTTCTGCTTACATGAGATTGTCAGATATCTGGGTTCATATTCAAATAATGTTTAGTAGACATTATTAAAGCTGTTATTGAGGATCTCAAAGTATGTGACAATTTTATTCAACCTCTAAAGTGCAGATAACATGGCCACTCATTTAGATAATTTCTTCATGATATGATGTTATATTTCAGAAAGTTATTTTTTTAATTAAAACATACAGAGGTATTTGTAGTTCTGTTTTTCCATTTCTGGTAAAGTTCTTTAGGTTATGTGTCAAGAAATTACAGTTCTTGGGCTGGGTATGGTGGCTCACATCCGTAATCCCAGCACTTTAAAAGGCTGAGAGGGAGGTTCATGAGGTCAAGAGATTGAGACCAGCCTGGCCAATATGGGAAATCCCATCTCTACTAAAAATACAAAAATTAGCTGGGCGTGGTGGCACGTGCCTGTAGTCCCAGCTACTAGGGAAGCTGAGGCAGGAGAATCGCTTGAACCAAGGAGGCGGAGGTGGCAGCAAGCCAAGATCACGCCATTGCACTCCAGCCTGGGTGACAGAGCAAGATTCCATCTCAAAAAAAAAGAAGAGATAGTTTTTGTAGGTGAAGTGAAACAAAAATATGTTTTGTATACATTTAACTGTGTAAGCTTTCACCTCTCTTTTTTTCTCTTGAAAGCAATTAGATGTAGCCCTGAAGACAGAGCACAGGTTTGCACCTGCTTGTATGAATGGAAGAGATATCAGAAATGCTGGAAGACTAGGACTCCTGAGCCAAAAAATAACTTAACAGCGTACAAGAGATGTAAGGCTGGTACAATCCATATTCACAGATGGAAAGAATTTCCAGCTGGGTGCAGTGGCTCACACCTGTAATCCCAGCACTTTGGGAGGCTGAGGCGGGCAGATCACAAGGTCAAGAGATCGAGATTATCATGGCTAACATGGTGAAACACCATCTCCACTAAAAATACAAAAATTTGCTGGGTGTGGTGGCGCACTCCTGTAGTTCCAGCTACTCGGGAGGCTGAAGCAGGAGAATCACTTGAACTGGGAGGCGGAGGTTGCAGTGAGCTGAGATCACTCTACTGCACTCCAGCCTGGCAACAGAGCAAGACTCTGTCTCAAAAAAAAAAAAAAAAAAGAATTTCAATTACTAATTAATATTTACCATGAGATCCTCTGTACACTCTTGTGTTGTTTGGGAAAAGCAATTTTTTAGGCACTGCCTAGCTATATAACGTTATTGCTGGAGGAGCCATAGGGAAGTCTCTGGCATTTGGTTTCTGTGATTATCAAGATGAAACTTTTCACCATTCATCCACAAGAGGAGGCTCCGGAAAGTCAAATACACGAACAAACACAACATACCTCATTGGTCTGTTGACCTCCCAAAACAATAAATGTAGTGAGCCTACTGGCATCAACTGTGTCACACTAGAAAGTGAGCCTCTCTCTGTCTCTGAAGGCTCGTCGCCATGGCTGGGAAAGCTGGAGTGTGCTGGAAGCCACCACTGACCCCACTTCACCCTGGAAAAGGTGAGCCTGATGCAAGCAGTTGGTTACGAACTGAGTTGTGTGTACGTGCTTTTCTTAACAAGGGGCATTGCATAGTCCGAATCTTTTCATTGTTATTAACTTTACAAACTGTGCTTCTGCCTGTTCTGCTCCTCTAATATACTGAAGATGTTGGCATAACTTGCATTTCAGGCCCCTGATGAAAAATTCACACAAAGGTCTCCTACTCTTTGTTAGGAGTTATAAATGAATGAGTCTCTGCCACCACCTCTCTGAGATGAAGGAATAGACGGTAGGAAAGGCAAAGAAAAGCATAGTTGGTGCCCCCCATAAGTTATTTGTCAGGCATGGTTAGTACTGGGGAGGGCAGGAAAGTCACTCCAGGAGTTTTGAGATAAAGTTGCCCTCTGACAATAAAATCAAGAAGAGTCAGAACATAATGGATGAGATTAGTTATCTGTGGAAATGACATACCCCAAGGAATAGACAAAAAGATTATGTGGAGAAATTCAGAACACCCCCGAGGAATTTGACAATAGCAGAAGCTTGATTGTATCCATATATTTCTAGCAACAATCTAATCACAGTAAATGGATGAAGCTGTAACACAATCAAGCAGTAACTTAATCAGTTATAGTGAATAGATTAAGTACTCTAATCACAATCAATTGCATTGTAACCCACATGAAGAAAAAAGTTCTAACTGAAGGGTGGAGGGTGTCTATAAGGAAAAGGGGAACCTGAGAAGCCAGAATTTGTATGTGACTTCAGCTCCCTCCAGCGTAAGATGTGTGGCCATTGTGCTCCACTTAGCAGGCTGGTAGAACCAAGGGCTGTTTCCATAGTAATTTGGATTTCAAAAGCTTTATTCGTGTGTCCATTTGTCTACAGGTAGAGAATGCCTTTACCAGCAAAGCAGCAAAATGCCAAGGATTGCATTTTTAGAAATATAATAGCAGGCAAAGAGCAGTTAGGAAAATTAATAAAGGAATAGGATACATACTCACTCAACAATCATTTATGGAATGCCAATTACACTCAAGCCACTGGCCTAGGCACAGGGGATTCAGTGTTGAAGAAGAGAAAATCCATGCTTTT
Source organism: Symphalangus syndactylus (assembly GCF_028878055.3). Lineage (NCBI taxonomy): Eukaryota > Metazoa > Chordata > Mammalia > Primates > Hylobatidae > Symphalangus > Symphalangus syndactylus. The sequence continues at coordinate 150,605,479 of NC_072426.2, read as the reverse complement.
ATAGCACATTCATTTAAAAAAGAAAGACAGATATTCAACAACAAGATTTACATGATTTCGTTACAATCGTGATTATTTCTAGGAAGAACATATACAGGATTTATCTGAACTGAGAAAAATCACAGGAGCTCCTGAACTGACCTGAGGTTTAGAGAAAGCTTTTCTGAGGATACTTTTGTTTGATTTATGCATATCTTATTGAAGGGAAAAGAAAGAATGAGGGAATAAATACAGTTTGTTAAGGGAGCAACATTAGGCTAACATTGTGAATAGAGTGGGTGACAATAAGTAGCTCAAAAACTATCTGTGACAAAGCAATTATTTGCATACAGAGCATTTTGAAAGACTATTGCTTATGTTTCTTTAAGAGTGGCATCAAGAGAGGCTTACATAGTAATCCACGTTCCAGAAATGATGTACTATTTAGAAATGAACTACTTCTGATCTTTTTTGAACCGATAACAGCTTTGAAGATTTTCACCACTGGAGTTGACCGTGGATCGAAATTATCTATGTTCATTCCTGAAACAAAATGAGGGTACTGGAAATGTGCTATGGTTACAGCCCCATTGGAAAGCACTGGACAATCAGCTACAGCAGATAAGACCAATTTGAGGATGCAAGACCATAAGGCACGGAGGTAAAATGATTGCAATGTGATGCTGAAATAGGGCATTCTCTTGTAATTTCCTATCTGAGGCAGAGAAGGGTTATTGAAAAGTTTTAGATCAACCATGCACATGCTCTAAGTGGGCCTCAAGGGCACTCAGGCAGAAGCTGCATTACCCAGGAATGCGTTAGGAGTTGGAGAGCCAGGACATAAAATATGAAGTGCTAAAACACTGCAGTGTGTGAGATACAAGCAAAGCGCCAGCATATGTCCGCCCCCCAGTCACAGATCCTAACAGAAAGGGAGCAGGAGCCGAGGAAGCAGTGGATAGGTGAAAGAGAAAATGTACCTCCTTGTGAAAATACAAATAAAATGTTTTGGGAAGAAGCACTCATAGATTGTAAAGAAAGCCAATTAATTGACTGTTGCCAGGATTATAATGCATTATGCATGTGTTCTCTAAGTGTGTTTCCCTTAAGCTTTTATTGAGAAATTATTTGTTTGGGAGGTATTCACTAAATATTATGGGGGTTATTAAATCTTGCCTTTTTGAGGATTATAGTTCACATAAGCAAGATTTGGTGTGAAAGCAATTCAACAGATAGACAATCAGCACCAACAAAACAGATAAAAAAGAAGGAAGAAAGGAAGGAAGTAGGGGAAAAAAGGAAAGGAGGGAGAGAAAAACAGGAAGGATGAGAAAAGGAAATTCAGAGGCCTTGTGCACAAACAGCAGTGTTACATTTTTCCCCTGGATTGCTAGCTTCTCTGATATTCTCTTCTCTATCTTAACTTCAGTGAAACTTTTTCTTCTTGTTAGTTTCCACCCCCTGTGAATTGTTCAACTGACCTTCAAGACAGGGTGCTTCACACTCTGAGATGAGCACAATTTGTTTTGTTTTCTTCTAAAAGTCTATGGGGGAGTTCTAATCAAGCAATTTTCATGGGAATTTACATGTATAAAAGTAAGAATACCTCATTTTAAACAATTGTATAGTAAACTAACCACTGACCTAAAAGAGAGAGAGGGCAGAAAGAAAAGCAGATTTAAAAGTGATGGACAGGGGAACACAGCAGAGAGCGGTCTTTTCAGCACTGCTTTGAAAAGACACAAGAAGCTGAAAACAACTGGAGGTAATCTGAAAAGAGATTGGGGATGATTATACTATTTAATTATGCAAATGGTGAATGCAGAAACTTTTTGAGAAATGTATTTTAGATTTGGAAAGGGATTTTAGAGATCTTCTAATACGACCTTCTTGTCTTATGGCTGAAGACTCTGAGATCCAAGAGAAGTTCTGTATCTTGGCAGAGTTTCATATATCTGTTAGCAATCATATTTATTATTATTATTATTAATGATTATTTAGTGGCAGAGCTGAAATGAGAAATCAGGTTGCCTGACTCCCACTGCACTCACTGTTCTTTTTTCAACCTCACATTTCAATTCCATTTTAAATGAATTAACCCACGTATTACAACACATTTCAAAAAAGAAGTCTCACATTCTGTTCTAATATAGTATATTAAAATGTTGTCTAAAACACATGCAAATACTTTTTCCTCTAGGACAGGGGTCCTCAAATTTGAGAATGCACAAGGATTACCAGGAGAGCTTGTTGGAGAGCAAACATTCCTGGGCCTTAATCCCGGAGAGTCTAAGCAGCTCTAAGCCGGTGCTGATGCTGCTAGTCCACATTTTATTAGCACTTTTACTTACAAGTGTTTCTCTAGGAAACAGCGGTTATAGTAAGCCCACTCTTGGTAAGTTGGGTGAGAACAGGTAATAATTTGCAATGAATGAACAGCATGAAAATAATTACCATTATTAGAGTGGGTTGATTTTAGCTCCAGTTATCATTCATTTTTATAACATGCTAGTTCCTTTCCATGTCAAGCAGCCCTTTATAAATTCTCTGTTTACAGGCTTCTCCTAAACTCTATTTGCTTGAAGTTGGCAACTACCCATCTCTTCAGTGCTGCCTCCTTTGTGAAGGTTCCTTGTGTCCTCCAGGTTGCAATGGGCGTTCTTTTTCCTGTTTTCTCCTTGCATCCCACCCCTCTCGATTACAGTCCTTGTCACATTGGGCTGTGACTGTTACTTTGCATGCGTAGTTCCCCCTGGAGACTTTAAACTCCTCGAGGCACTGTTCTTTATACTTTCACAGTGCCTTGCTGACATCACGCACTTAAACATTTGTTGATTGAACGCTTATAAAAATGAGGATAACTAGAGAGAAAACAAATGTAAAATATATATAGTAGAACTAATTCTCTGTGAAATTTATGGTTTCTAATTTTATCTATCCATTTTATCCTTGGTAGACCTATAAGTAAACTGAAAACTGTCTGTCAGAAAACAATAAACGTGTGCTAAGTGTAATTTCATGATAGAAAATCTTTAATGCAAGTATTCAGAAATTGCCCTGCAAAAGTCTAGCACCATTGATAATATATTCATTTATTCTGAGCCATTTTCTTTGGTTTTTTTAATTGGTCAAATTTTTATTTTAATGCATGGTATGAGAAATGAACTTTTAAAGCAACTGAATTGTATGGAAAATGACACAGCAAATACATTAGACCCATGTTAAAAGAGAAGGTCAGCTAAATGTCCAAACTTAAGGATATAATGGGCACAGATAAACATAGATTCCAGTCTTCTTTAAGAGGTGGCATTCCCATCTGCTGCTGATCTCTGCACAAGTGTATAGCAAAGTTGTGTTTGAAGGACTTCAACCTCTTTAGTTATAGTTCCCAGAATATTACAGTGGGAAGGAAACTTTGATAGAATCTGATTCCTTTTAACCACATCTACCCCTGTAGGAGGTCGGTCGCTGAATTTCTCTGATGACATTCCTGGTAGGAGCTAAGCACCTCACAGCGTCCTCATTTCATTTTTTAAAATTCTAATTTTTGGAATTTTATTCTTCTTTTTAACAATCAAACTCATGTATCTTAGTTCTGTTTTTCTGGACATGCATGGAATAAATATAATTCTTTCTTTTTATATCAGTCTTTCAGATTTCTACAGATAGTTGTCATCTTCTACCTAGCATGTTTTCTTTCGTAAAAAACGAATAGAAAAAAAAGGAGACTACATTTTTTTAACTTTAGAAAAGAAATACTTACCAAGTATATGTATTAATTCAAATGCAAATATATATTTACCAATGGTGCTGTATTTAGTGTCATTCAGAAGGAATAGATGGGAATGCACAAATCAAATTTGAACTGAAAATACAAATATGAATGACACACACTCATTAAAGGGATTTACTAACCGACTTCTACTTTTTATTGTATTTTGACTTCCAATTTTACAAGTTTCTTAAATCATTGGTGACATCTTTGTTTCCATATTTTTTATTCAAGAATAATATTTATGTGAATGTTAGAAGTATGATCAGAAGACAATGTAAAATGGCAATATGCCATCAAACCTTAGAATCTGTCCCTCATTTCACAGTGGCACTCCCACCCAATTCAAGACATACCTGACAAACCTCCCTTCCACTTGAAGTCTCCATGTCTGACAAAAAATGGAATAGTTGAGTTTATGCAGCTGTTCCTGGGCTAATTATCTGCAATCACTTCTGATTACTTAATAGGCCATGGTAGGATGTGTGTTTGCTGCTATGTTGAATTTACACATTAGGCTTGAATGTGCTGATATGGCTAATTGTTGTGCTCACTGCTGCCTGCTAATAGACCATTCCTGGAATTGAGACCGTATCTCAACGGAATTTGCTTGTTTATTTTAAATAAGTAATAACTACAAACTCAGATCCTAGATCCAGTGTTTACCATTTTAAGAAGGCACTGTTTAATGCTGTATCATTTCTAATGCATTTAAATTATTCAGGTTTGAAAAAATGAGTTATTAAACTAATGAGTCAATAACCAACTCAAGTACATAGACTTAACATTTTTCCTGCTCTATTCAGTTTCCTAAATTGTTTTGTGGTATTGATAGCAAAATAAATTCTTTAAAATGGTGCCAAACAAGCTGAATGTAATAACATAATAATGAGAAAAATAAATGCATATTACAAGCAGACAAACATTTATTAATATGTAAACCAAGATGCTCATGGTAGCGATTCGGAGTGACATAGATATGTTAATACTCAAGGTAGATATGGAATTGTTGTAATGAGACTTTGAATTTGTTTTGCAGTTTTGCATTTTATGATAGCATTTAGTACAAAATGCTAGTATATAGTTTTAAAAATTTAGAAGACTGTTCTTTTGTTGATTACATATATTTGTGTTTCTGATTACCAAAAACAGATGCCAAGTGTCCATGTAGATATAGATACTTTAGGTGTTCTCTTCATCCTTCTCTTTCTGTTTGTAGTCACAGGATCTTTTTTTTTTCTGTCTTCACTTTTTTCTTCATCACTTATTTTTTCTTTTTCTTTTTTTGACACAGGGTCTCGCTCTGTTGCCCAGGCTGGAGGGCAGTGGCATGATCATAGCTCACTGCAGCCTTGCCCTCCCTGGCTCAAGCCATCCTACCACCTCAGCCTCCCACGTAGCTGGGACTACAGGTGCTCGCCACCACACCAGGCTAATTTTTGTATTTTTAGTAGAGATGGAGTTTTACCATGTTGGCCAGGCTGGTCTCAAACTCCTGACATCAAGTGATCTGCCCGCGTTGGCCTCCCAGCATGCTGGGATTACAGGCATGAGCCACCGCACCCAGCTCTTCATCTCTTTTTAACTTCCTTTTTCCTCCCTCATTACTCTTTTATTAGAGAAGCCAATAAGATTCAAATAATAAATAGAAAGTAGAACCATAGGTTTCTTCCATTCTCTGCTGCTTCCCAGGCCCTCCTTTGAGTACAGGATTTACCCCTTCTCGAATAGATTTCAATGAATGTGACTCTGGAACTACTTGGATCCAGCACTGTGGGTGAAACCATGTGACCCTACAATCTGCTCCTCTAGAAACACTATATATTCAGTGTTTCCATGCATTTGAAGCCACGATCTCTGCTGCAAAGAAGTAGAGAGAGAAAGAGATTAATTTTGGTAATAACATTCATTGTTCTGATACATGATTTCTATCTAGAATATAATATATGCCTGGGTTAATCTGAGGCTTTGGATCTCAAAATTCGTCATATATGAAGGACTTTTAGGAGTTCTTTCATGTTTTCTATTTCTAAATTTTTGATGTCTCATTGGAACCATAATACTCACCCCAGCATCTCTTCCAAATACTTTTCTTTTTGAACTTCTGGACTCTGTTCCCTAAACAAAAACAGCTTTTGCACTGTTCTTTCGACCCCCAATCCCCTTGCTGTAGGGTGTAGTACAGGTCCTTTTTTAAGGTTATCATCGTTGTTATTTCCTCTCTGAAATATTCCATGAGAATAGTTGTAACACATAACAGTAGCAGGGCTATTAATGATAAAGATAATAAAATTAACTCAAGAGCTTTAGCTGCCAATGCTAAACCCTTCACGTGGATATTTTATTTTATCCTCAAAACAGCCCTGTTAAGAACTGTACTGTTATTGTCACCATATAACAGATCAGGTATCTAAGACTTAGCACACAGTAGCCAAAGCTTAGTAAAACATTGAGATCAAGGTCATATGGTCAAGGTCACGGTCAGGGCTTATGCAGATCTTGGGACCAGCAGTCTGACTCCAGGACTCAATTTTATTCAGAATCTGAGTGACTAACCACCGTGCATACCATCTCCCACACCACTGGCAGGATTGATCATTTTTTTCATTTGTTTGAGTTCCTCTGAGTCATTAGTTTAGCACATATCCCAGTGTACATTGGCTTGCTTATCTGCCCATGGGCTCCTTAAGGAGAGAGTGATTTATTTATTTTTGTGTTCTCAGAACTCAGAACTGGCCCATCCCAGGATCCATTTATAGCCATGAAATGGGAATTGATTCTTCTTTTACACATTTATCTCCCCATTTTCCTTCACATACCCTACGATCTAGCCAAACAGGAATATTTCTATTGCTGATACCTTCTTGTGCTGCTGCTCTTAGAGCTCTTTGTATATGCTATGCCTACTGCCCAAAATGCCCTTCTACGTATGCAGATCCTCATCAAGGTGACATGTCAACTCTTTCCTCTTTCCTGAAGCTCTCCTAGCTCCTGAATCAGATGTGAAATTTCCCTCTCTGCAACTTTTAGCACTCTGCTTAAAGTGCTTATTTTCCCTTATCATTTCTTCCTCATTTATGTATCTATAAGATCGCTTTAAAAATACTTGTCCCTGAATCTTTCACATAGTAGGTACTCAACAGAGATTAATTGAATTAAACATTTATTTAAATCAGTTGGCTTTGTTTTCTAAAAAATGAAGAGGTTCAAAGTCATGGGCATTGTAAGATATAATTATATTTACTCATCTCTATATGTCCCTAAATACAGTGCAGATATAAGGCAGCATTATTTGTGTGTCTTCTTTCCCTTTTACTGACTGTATATCCTTTGATTCAATTAATTTTGGCCTGTATATCTGTAAGGAAAGGTCTAGAAAATACCAAAAAAGGGACTTTCATTTAAATTACTGGAAAGATTTAACAGCTTTTAGATACTGAGGAATTTCTTTCTCTTTCATAATAAACCAGTAACACTCTTTTCAATGACGTTTCACTACCTTCATGTTTGAATAGTGGTAACAAGGTTAAAAATGTTCAATAGACTGACATTATATTAAACCTCCATCTACAAAGTTTAACAAATATTTACCAAATTTCTACTGTGTGCAAAGTACAATACTTGGTAAGATTCTGTGAAGAATAAGGAAGAGTCATATATAATTTCTTAAGGAAGTGAACATTAAGAAATACAGAGATGACAAATACAACACGATGCAGACCATAGTATAGTCCAGAAAAGATATCAGTGCTGTAAAGACATCCACAAAAAGAAGAAGTTTCATCTTTTGGGAACCCCCATTAGAACACTTGCTTTTTCATTTCCTTGCCCAATTTGCTAATACTGATAACCTATAATATATAATGATAAGTACCTTTAGAAAAGTACATGAAAACAATGGATTTTTAAAAATAAAATAATGGAACTAAAATGTATAATGAGAATTTAAACTGAACTTACGGGAATTTTAACATCGTAAATTTAACATAAATGTTAGAAAAGAAAAATGACCATAATCTCATCATACCACAATTATTTTCATTTGTGTATTTTTTCCCTTTATTTTTCCTACATAGATGATTCTTAGATAATTGTACATATTAAAGACACCCAATTCTGGGTACAGCTGCTTTTCCTTAATAAATGAAAAGGAGAATAGCTTATTCAGGGTATGGGCATTAGTGCTTCACAAAGTTCATTCAAACCATGGCTTGTGTGACACAGACACACTTCCTACTTAACCTACAGAAGGCCAAGTCTCCTTAACTGAAAAATTAGAAATAGCGACAACACCACAACAGCAACAAAGTCTATTACACAGAGTGGTCAAGAGAATTAAGTGAAGTGATCTGTGGCAAATATTCAGCACAGCGTCTGTTGCAAAGTAAGGTTTAATAAACAGTGGCTCTCGAAATCACTGTCTTCCTCATATTCTGACTCTCAGTTTTTTCTCCCATCATTCAAATATTTTATATTCTTGTGATGCTGGTTTGAAATACCAGGAAATGGGCAGATAAACTCCAAAGAGATGAATACCAGCAGATCACACAGCATCTCCCAAGTTAAGCACAAGGACTAACAGATGCAGGCTCTGAAATCTGACAACCCTGTCGAGGTTCTGCTGCTGTGGGAGTCAATGTAGCTGATGTGGGACAATAGCAACTGCTTCCCTCCACCTAGTGGTGTAAGGAAACACAGGCACAGAGATATCTGCTCTCCCCAACTCCAGAAACCGCAGGCAACCCAGGGGATCACCTGTGCCCGTAGACAGCACCAGTGGGGATTGATAAGGAGCCACAGCAGCACCAGAAGAAAAAACAGAACTGCGTTGCAAAGGCTCTGTAAACGACACTGTCACTGATACCAAAGCATACAGTGCAGGCCACAACCTACACACTAAACCTAAACAGGCTGATGGCATGCTAAAATAGAAGATTAAAACAGGATCTAAGCTCTCCTAACATAACTGAAACATCCAGGATATGATGAAAAAAAATCACCTGTCATGCTCAAAACCAGGAAAACAGCCATCTGAATGAGACTAGATACTCAACTGAGGACGACACTGAGATTCGTCAGATTTGGGGATTATCTCACAAGAATTTTAAAGAAGATGTCACAAAAATGCTTCAAGAATCAATTATACAGGCTCCTGAAACCAAAGGGGAAAAAACTAGAAGTTCTTAGCAAAAAACCCCCAGAAATTATATTTTTGAAAAACCAAGTGGAAGTAATAGAAATGGAAAATATAATAATTGAAATAAAACCTCACTGAATGATCTCAATAGTAGAGTGGAAATGACAGAAAAGATTCAGTGACCTTGAAGACAGAGCAATAAAATTTACTCAATTGGAACAAAAGAGAGAGAAAAATAGGAGAAAATGAAGACAGCCTCAGGGATCTGGGCTATGTTCCTTGGGGATCTCAATAACAATCTAACAATCTAATGTTGTATCACTGGAGTCTCAGAAGAATAGGAAGAGTATGGGATTGAAAAAGTATTGGAGGCCGGGTGTGGTGGCTCACGCCTGTAATCCCAGCACTTTGGGAGGCCGAGGTGGGCAGATCACCTGAGGTCAGGAGTTCGAGACCAGCCTGGCCAACATGGCGACACCCCATCTCTACTAAAAGTACAAAAATTAGCCAGGCATGGGGGTGAGTGCTTGTAATCCCAGCTACTCAGGAGGCTGAGGCAGGAGAATCGATTGAACCTGGGAGGCAGAGGTTGCAGTGAGCCGAGATCATGCCACTGCACTACAGCCTGGGCGACAAGAGCAAGACTCCATCTCAAAATAAAAAGAAAAAGTATTGGAAGAGGTAATGGTTGCAAACTTCCCAAATTTGGTAATAGATAATTAAAATACATAATTAACTTTGTACAATTAGAATTAATATGGTAACATTTCACATAAAATATAGAAAACTCATATATAGGTCCTTCAATCTCTCCATCCTTTATGATATAGTTATCACATATATCTACCTGCATTGTAAATTTCACAAGCTAATTTCTTGCTTTAAAAGTCCCATATGTTTTAAAGAAACTAAGAGGAAAAAATATTTTATATTCCTTTAGATATTTGCAATTTCATATTTTCTGTATTGCTTCCTGAATATTTGGATTTCCACCTGGCTTTATTTCCCTTTAGCATTCACTTCAATGAACATAGTTTATAATAGCTGCTTTAAAATCTGTGTTTACTATTCAACATCTGGGCCATCTTAGGGTGGGTCTTGGTTGATTGTCTTTCCTCTAAAACTGGGTCACATCATTCTGATTGTTCATACGCTGTGTAGTTTTGGAATGTATCCTGAATAGTATAGGTATTATATGCTGAAGACTCTGGATTTGGCATGCAGTAAGTTCTCACTTCACATCATCGATAGGTTCATGGAAACTGCGACTTCAAGCAAAATAATGTAAAACAGAACCAATTTTCCCAAAGACTAATTGATATAAACCAGAATGAAGTTCCTACAGCATATTTCTGGTCACAAAAACATCATCAAACTTCTAAATAGATTTCTAATGTTAAACACCAAAATAAACATGAGCTGTACATATATTTAAGAAAGATTAATAAAAATAAGATATTTTCTCAAATTTTGGTGAATGAATTCATTCGCATTCCACATTGAAGTCAATTTTTTTTTCTTTTTCTTCGTCACGCAAATTTTGGAGGGACTGATGGTGGTTGTAGTGGTGATGAGTTAACTCACAGAATAAATGCAAACATTTCGTACTGTGTTGATGTGCATTTGTATGATTATTGTATACTTGGCAAATTTTTATTTTCTTGTAATTCATATTCATTCATTTTCCAACCCACTTATTCCGGTTCTGGGTTGCAGGTGGTTGGAACCCATCCTAGCAGCTCAGGGCACCAGGTGGGAACTCTCCCTGGCCAGGATGCCCTCCCATGACAGGGCAACTCACACTCACACATACACTCACCCTGGGACCATGAACATGTGCCAGTTCACCTAAAGCACACATCTTTGGGATGTGGGAGGAACCCAGTGTCCAGAAGAAAACTCATGCAGACATGTGGAGAGCATGCCAACTCCACACAGATAGTGGCCTTGGCTGAAAGTGATTTTTTTCTCATGGTTATAACAAAATGACGTTGAATGAAGTGTTATTCAAGGACCTGTTGTAGTCTTCTAAAGAGTGTTGATGTATTTATCTCAGCAGCAGATTAATTTGGTTAGATTCCAATTGCAAAATCTCTTCCTTGCATGGCAGATCATATCTTGGCTCAGCTTTTTTTTTTTTTTTTTTTGGTGAGACAGAGTCTCACTCTGTCGCCAGGCTGGAGTGCAATGGCGAGATCTCAGCTCACTGCAACCTCCGCCTTCCAGGTTCAAGCAATTCTCCTGCCTCAGCCTCCAGAGTAGCTGGGACTACAGGCGTGTGCCACCATGCCCAGCTAATTTTTGTATTTTTAGTAGAGACGGGGTTTCACCATGTTGGCCAGGATGGTCTCCAACTCTTGACTTCGTGATCTGCCCGCCTCGGCCTCCCACAGTGCTGGGATTACAGGTGTGAGCCACCGTGCCCCGCCGGCTCAGCTCTTTTATCTTTAGCTTGCTCTGTGTTCAGTTTGTCCCACGCATATATGGTTCAGTGGTCAATGACATCAGCAGTTACACAGAATGTGGTGCTCCCCCTCTCCATGTCCTTTCTGCAATTTCCCGCTTACTTCCCGGTGGCCGTGGCTGCCAAAATTGCCTGCTGATTCTGTAGATGAGAAATACTTCAGGTTTTCTACTGAAGTTCTGGTTGGCCTGCTTGATTCTGTTTTTATTCTGCCCTCAGGACAAAAGCTGTAAAAAATGGGAAATCACCTCCAGCCTATTCTTTCTTCTAAATTTCACAGCCCTCAAGAATCTGCCTGCTTTAATTCACTCTCCAGCAGTGCTTTTGATTTTGTCCGGAATCTAGTTATCTGTGGGAAGGTTGGGTTCAGCTGGAGCTCACCAGGACACAAGGAGGCAGAAACCCCCACTGAGATTTTTTATGAGAAATTTTGTTATAATAGAATTAAGTCTGAAAGAATGCTGTATTTTAAACAATCTTTCTTTCCAAACAACAACTTGTTTTTGTTCTTGTTTGAACCAGAATGCATCTGGTTCTTTGGGTCTCTCAGATGAAAGTTTTTTCAGGCCGGGCGTGGTGGCTCACGCCTGTAATCCCAGCACTTTGGAAGGCCAAGGTGGGAGGGTCTCTTGAGCCCAGAAGAAACCAGCCTGGGCGGTATGGCAAATCCTGTCTCTACAAAAAATACAAAAATTAGCCTGGCATGCTGGCACACACCCGTATTCCCAGCTACTCGGGAGGCTGAGGCTAGGGGATCGCTGACAGGGTGAGGCTGCAGTGAGCCGAGATCATGCTACTGCACTCCAGCCTGGCGGACAGAGTGAGACCCTGTCTCAAAAAAAAAAAAAGTTTCCTCATATAGATCCTATACATTTCTTATTAGGATAAGGATCTAAGTTTATCATATAACCTATTGTTTCATTTACCTACATTTCCGTGTAATTAATATGCACATTTTTGGAGACCAGACTTTATGGAAGTCCTTTTTGCAGTGGACCTTTTTTCCTCTTTATTGCACAATTAGCTTGCCGTTTCCTTCTTAATGTACTCTCTATGTACTCCACATCAGGGCAGCTAAGATTGTCAACTGTCCAGTCCAGTTCCTGGTCCGTTCTGTAGTCACTGCCCTGTTGAGCAATTTGGGTGAAGATCACTCATCTTAGGTTGGTCCTGTCTTTTCAGTGTAGAGTCAAAATACTTATAAAACTACAAAATATGTTTTGTTCTTGCCAATAATTTCATATGCTATTAACTTCCATAGCTCTGCATGGAAAAATTAGTGGTAGAATGGGAAAGTGGTTCAAGCCACCTTTGTGCTGTCCTTTAAAAAGAATAGATTCAACCAGTTCTGACAGGAATTTTTTTTACAAGCATACAGAAACACCTTAAGAGTGACTTTTTATCGAGGAGGAACAATCATAGTGATCTCTGCTAAAATTTAAATAAAAGCAGCGGGGAGAGGGCGTTAGAAAAATGTAAATCAACCTCTCTTTTAAATGCCTACATGCAAGTTCTTTTCTTAAATGTTACTTTTATAGTCTGCATCCCCATCACTTTACATGAGAACACAAATTTGAAGTCATACAAGGTTTGGCACAGCCCCAGCATCTAACAGGAACTTAATGTTGGTTGCACAGAATTTTAAAAATAGACTTGTTCATAAAGGAAATCTTATTTCTTCAATTTTATTTAATAAAACAAATATCTTTAATCATGTTATAAATAGTGTTAGTACATGAGAAATGTATTCACTACAGACAGAATATCTTATTTTATTGTGTTGCATAATCCTTTCCTAAAAAAAAAAAACACTGCTTCTCCACAGTTACAAGATACTAAAAGCATACTAAAAACACTTTATTATCATCACTAAATGCATTAAATACACATCCTAAATGGAATATGCTGTGTATCCGATGAAATACATAGAACGTTCATCAAGGCAAAAAGAAAACACGTAGCCAACGATGGAAAGATGGCACACACAAGAAAAAAAAAAAAAGAACAGTTCTCAAATATTGCAGTAACTTTTCAATGTATCACAGATATTCTACAACTTTTCTATGAAACAGAGGAGGACCAAACATTATACACAGTTTGAAGAGACTAAATGCCAGAGAATCTACAGATATTAGCATCCAGGAATAATTTTTATTCGTGGCCCATTTTCTGCCCACTGGAAAAAATTGCATTGTTTTTCCTTCCCAAGAGGACACACAAAAAAATTCTTTCCATTGTTAGGTCCAATCTTCAATACTGTTTTCATGATGGAACGTTTGCCATGGTTGCAGAATGGGAAGGACAAATCTGCCCACTGCAAGAAAAAAAGGTAAATTTACAAGTTTATATAAAAGTTTATATAAAAGAATCAAATAAGACTTACCCAGACTGAATTAGACAGATTCTATTATATTATTCTTACTAATTTTGACCACAAGAGAGATATGAAAAAGGCTATCATATTTTTAGCAATACCATGAATACTGCTAATAATATTTTTATAGCATGATAATGATGTACAGGCTAACCCTAGGCACCGGTGATTAGTGCCACATAGTCTTCACTGCTGTTATCATTAATTTGACATTGTAAAATAGACAAGTAATTAGTCGTTGCCTTTAAAAAAGCTTATATCCTAAAAGAAGCATCTCTCTTGCAAATTTGTTTGAATCATGCAGAAAATGGTCATAATTCTGGGCTTCCCTTTGTCTAAAGGTATATTTACAGAAGTCTCTTCACTTTGTTAAGAATAATTGAAAACTAACAAAATCTTGCTGTAATCACCAACATCCCTGCTATAGGTCGGTTTCAGTTAAACCTGTAAGATCAGGCGAGGCACGGTGGCTCATGCCTTTAATCCCAGCACTTTGGGAGGCTGAGGTTGGAGGATAGCTTGAGCACAAGAGTTTGAAACCAGTCTGGGCAACATAGTGAGACCCCGTCTCTAAAAAAATCAACCAACCAACCAAACAACAACAAAAAAACCCCTGTAAGATCAAAGATTTGTCATGATTTTAATATTAAACTTCCTTAGGAAAAGAATCAAATACCCAGACTAAATTAGACAGATTCTATTATATTATTCTTACTAATTTTGACCTCAAGAGAGATATGAAAAAGGCTATTATATTTTTAGCAATACCATGAATACTGCTAATATTTTCCCATTACATCAATAAAAGCTTCTTGAGGAGGAAATCTATGAATTTCGTAGGGTAGAGTTACACTGTGTTCAGAAATTGAGGTCTAAAATCACTATCCAATTTTCCCTGCGAAATTCCTTAAGAAGGTATCACATTGAAGACAGATATTCGATCTTTCAAAACGTCCAACCGGAAAATCTTTGCTCCAGCACTGACACATATCAATATTTTCTTTTTTCAGTTCTATTCCAGATGAAGAGTAACTAGAAAAAATATGTATCTCTGAACATTAGAATCACACTCAGCCTGATGAGATGCTCATACTGAGGAATACTGGAAGTGAGACTCACTAAACGGACTGGAGGTTCTTATCTGCTATCTTAGGTTCATCTTTAGGGACACATCCACAGACTGGGAGGGCATGAGGAATCGCCTATAGCTAAATTGCTGTTGTGCCATCACTTTTTTGGGTCAAGTGTGGTTAAGTAGGATTTGATAAGGTTATTGTAAATCCCAGGCATGTAAATTGTTTCTCATAAACCTTTATCCAATGCATAAACCAAAGGTTTTCATGTAGCACTGAAGCAGGAAGAACAAATTCTTACCTTGGATTATTAGCCACATATGTACTACTAGTACTTGCTAGTCACTCAGTGTCTTTCTAACTTTACAAGCTAAGGGCAACACTTCTAGACTTGTGATTATAAACATGATATACTCTAACAATGTAATAGCTATTATTTTATTAAATTTCTTTTGGCTGAACATCGGAATTTTAAGTTACTCAACATTCAAGCTTTAGACTGAATGCCAAAATGGCTATTTCAAATTTAAAGGTAAAAGGTAAAACTAGGAGAGTATTGCTATTTGTTATACATTAATAACCAAAGCATTTAGTTACATTTTAGTAAGATAGATAAATCTTACACATACTTCAAAAAATCCACATTGTGCTTCTCTAGGTAGAGGACAGGCATAAAACTGCCTGCCCTTGTTTTCCCCATCCTTCCTCACAACTCGGAGAATGCAGAGGTGGTTGTGTTTACTGCAGCGAGGGCTGTCAGGATTTAAGGTACGAGGGCCATCTGTCACATTAATTTGAAGTTCACTGTAATGACAGGTTACAAAATAAGTACAGCATAGGAGTGCTAAGGGACCATTCACACCACTTTACCCCCACATGTCAGAATTTCACTTGTACAAAGAAATTTTATCAAAAAGTGGACCTCGTTAACATTCGGTCATTATGCAAAAGGCTGTCTTTATTCTTTGTTTTCCCAGGTAATTCTAATTTATTTCCAAAGTTACCTATGTACCTAAAACACGTAATTTAAATTTCTAAAGAACAAAAGCAGCCAGACTGTGTATCCAGTAAATCAAATTTTATTTTTCATTTGTGATATTCAGTTGTTTTCTTACCCAATATTACACTGTAGCCACTTCTTTTTCCTCTAAAATATTCTCAAGTCCAGGTTCTCCATTCCCACTGGCCCCAAAGCAGCTAGTCACAATATTCTCTAATTATTTTCTTATCGGTAGCAAACTCTCATCAATGGCTCTGACAAGGCCATAGAAATCACTCTCTCTGCTGTCCACTTTAAAGACAATTTTCTATGCTTTTCTTTGATCAAGGCTACTATAATAGTCGCAATCATATTCCTGCAAGAAACAGGCTGGCTGGCAGAGAGCAAAAATATGAATTTTGTAAAGCTAGCAGGGAAGCTTTATTCTCCCCCATAATTAGGATCAAGAGTATTTGGAGGTTGTCCTCATACCCAGTGAACACAGGCTGGAAGCTGGCCTTGTACTGTAGCTGTATAAACAGAATTTTCTTTTTGAAAAGAAGCTTAAATTTTCTATGTTGTGCATATTTTAATAATGACTTTATGAGAATTAGTTTTTTAATAAACTGAAGAGAAAGTGTTCACATTCATTAAAACCAGAAGTCCCCCTCTTAATATTCCTATTTTTTTTAACTCCTTAATGATAAAATAGTTAATCCATTCTTATCTTTTCGGTAAATATCTAGAGAACAAAAATATCATTCTTAAATAATTGTTAAAAATACTTAAAAATCAAAGGTGATTTCCCTTTTTCCTTGCTTCCTAAACTGCATTTTTTACACACTTGTTTCTATGATGCCTCAATGCATCATATCTAATTGAAATGTTCAGAGAATGCAATCTTTTATTTGTGATGAAATGGACTGAAATTCATTTATATAAAGGATGCTTAAATATACTGCTTTGAAAATGTTTGCTGGGATGAACTCAAACATTCTGAGGGCAGTTTTTGAAGGTTTCTTCAACAGCCATTTGTAAAATAAGAGCAGCTGCAGGCACTGTTAAATGAATCATTATCATTAAATACTTCACCAGCAACTAGTATGATGGTGCCTTTTCCAGGGTAGAGGGGTGGGGTGGTGGTTGTATTTTAGAGTCATGGGTAATATCAAATCAGAAATAGGAAAGCTGAGAGGCAAAGAACTTTTCTTTTCCACAACCTTTCAGTTCAACAACCCCCTTCAAAACTCCATTTCACCAATCTCCTCCAAAACTTTAACTTCAAGAGAAGCCAGATATCTGGACAGTTGTAGAGAAGTCAAGAGATTTCACAATTAAAGCAAGTGGTTCATAAACAATGCTCTCTTAAAATTAAAGGAGAAAAGATTAAGAATATTAACAAAATTAATGAAATGATGCATTCTTATTAAAAATTGTGTGGACATAAAAACAGTTTTATGTATTATTTTAGAGGCGGCTGTTTTGGATAACGGTTGAACGTTTTCTAACCTACTTGTTTCAACCTAGAGAGCTCCAGGGTTCCACGTATCCAGGGAGAGGTTTAGATTCTCTATTAAAATTTTTCTGGGGATTAGGGCCAAGGTAGAAGGTAGGATTAAAGTAGAAAGGAGGGGCCCAAATGTCATCTCTCTGCCTTATCTCTCTGCATTCATTTCTGCCTTCCACTCCATTTCTTCCTTTAAAAATTAAATTAAAAACATAGCCACAGGCTGGGCGCAGTGGCTCATGCCTGTAATCCCAGCACTTTGGGAGGCTGAGCCGGGCAGATCACCTGAGGTCGAGAGTTCAAGACCAGCCTGGCCAACATGGTGAAACCCCGTCTCTACTAAAAATACAAAATTAGCTGGGCGTGGTGGCATGTGCCTGTAATCCCAGCTACTCGGGAGGCTGAGTCAGGAGAATTGCTTGAACCCGGGAGGCAGAGGTTGCAGTGAGCTGAGATCGTGCCATTGCACTCCAGCCTGGCAACAGAACAAGACTCCGTCTCAAAAAAAAAACAAAAAACAAAAAACAACAACAAAAAAAACATAGCCACGTGTGATCTTATTCTTGGTACTCAGTGTGGTCCACTGACCAGAAGCATCAGCATCACCCGGAGCTTGTTAGAAAACACAGATGTATCCACCCCTACTCCTGATTGCCTGCAGAATCAGAATCTGCATGTTAGCAGGATTCCCAGGTGATTCGTATGCACATTAAGTTATGAAGCACTGAAGTAATGTAACCAAGATACTAATGCCACCTGTGATCACATGGCCTCTAAATATGCACAGCTAATCTTAATTTTATGATAGAAAACATTATCCAGGATAATTAAATGTTCTGATTAACTGAGGACATCTTAGTTCCTCTTTGTTTTATAAAAACTTTCTAAAATGTGGCAGATTTCTTACTTAAATGTAGCATACAGAATTGTTCATTTTAGTGATCATGACCATCATTTTGAATATTAATTCTGGGTTATAAATGATCTATTAATATAATAGATTGGGGATGGCAAACCTTTTCAGATAACATATTTTAGGCTTGCTGGTCTTATGGTCTAAGTTTATTATCACAAAAAGCAGCCATAGAAAATATATAAACAAATGTAAATAAAGCTTTACACAAACAGGTGGTGGGATGGATTTGGCCCTGCTGGCTATAGTCTGCTCATGTACATGTCATTAGAATCAAGAACAATGCCTGAGGCATAATAGATTCTCAATACTTATTAATAAATAAAACTGAACAGAGACCAGACAAAAACTATCATCAAGAAGGAAGACATTACTAAGCACAGATCTGTAATTTTAAAGTGAATATTATTTTTTCATGGTAAATTTATCACAGTTTAACTGAGGGGTGTCCAATCTTGGCTTCCCTGGGCCACAGTGGAAGAAGAATTGTCTTGGGCCACACATAAAATACAGTAACCCTAATGATGGCTGATGAACTTAAAAAAAAAAACAACACACAAAAAACTCATGTTTTAAGAAAGTTTACAAATTTGCGTTGGGCTGTGTTCAAAGCCGTCCAGCTCACAAGCCTTTGGTTGGACAAGCTTGGTTTAACTCATTTTATAGATAGGGTGATTCATTATAATAAAAATACTGTCTAAATTTTTTGGATTAATCGGTCTCACTGAATGTAGATTTTGTCATACAGGATTATTTCAGGGATTAAAACAAATAAAAGTGAAGTGACTCATTCTGGATGGTCCCGGGTGGTTCTGAAATCCTTAGACTGAAAATTCCAAGAAGCAACCAAGAGACAAGGACATGGTGTCAGTACTTGCACTGGTGATTAAAGACAGATTTTCAACACCCCTGACGGCAGCAAACGTGAGAAAATATTAATGATTTTGTTACTGTCATTTCACCCTCCTATGTGAGCCTTTGCATCAACTCAGGAAAAATTTCAACCTAAAACGCATGCATTCTTTGAAAATGAATCACTGTGTTTTGCTCTGTGTTTACAATAATTGGATCGAGAACTTAAACTGTTTCTAGTAATTATTCTTAACTGTTTAAAAATGGGTTCAATCATCTAATTTATAAGCCAATAGCTGGATGGAATACACATCTATCTCAAGACCAATCAGAAAATACGCCTCATCAACACGGCATGGATTGTGTGGTAATGAGAACAGTAATTAAGAGAACAAAAGTCAAAGTAATTATCATATAATATTAAAGAAAAAACAAACTGGCTATAAATTATGAATGGACCACCTGCTTTAATAGTATTATGTTGTGAGCTTCTGCTAGGCATCTTGTCCACAAGATGAACACTATAGCTGCCAGACAAGGAGAAAAATGAAATAAATGACAGTAATTTGCAATTTATTCCTTGTAAAGTAGCTGGGTGCAGAAGGGCTGCTGGGTGAATTTATTTCATCACTTGACATTTATTCTGCTAGTTGATCTTGATTGATTGTGGAGTCTCAGTCCTGGTGTTCTTATATTCAATACATACACAGGCTGCAGCATTTCTAAGTAATGCTGTGCACTGTGATTAATCATATGATCCTGTTACTAATGGCTTATGAAGAAATCATTTAAATTTAAGGTTACATTAATGTTTTTTTAAATCCCTAATTCATTAGTTAAATTGTCTGAGATTTTCTACAAAGCATTAAGGGAATAAAAATATGCCAAGATATTTCATCTAGGTACAACAAATGCCACAATATTTTAAGATGATCACTTCTACTTTTCACTTAAGCCACGGAACAGAAAAGACTGTTCGGAGATGATTTTCTGCTCCGGGACAGCCTCCCAACTCAAACATTCTTAATTAACTCCTTCATGAACTTCCATCATGAGGCATTAATTAGGGTTAAAGTGAAAAGGTGGTGGATTTATCCAGTCAGTTAAAAGTTTAGCCCCCTTAGCTTACTTCAAATGTGAGTATATGAACAAAAGTTAAACCAGTTATCATAAATAATTATGAACAAAACATTTAAAAAACCAGTCAAGGATAAATCATCAGGATTAACTGATGGTAAATTTAGAGTTGGAATAGGCAATTTGGAGTAAATACATCTATTGAGCAAAGACTGTCTCAGAATTTGTTATGAAATAAGCTTAAGGATTCCTACAGGTTGCTCTAGTTTACACCAAATGGTCCCTCATCCCACTGCTGAGAGGAGGCATCTACCCATCAGTAAAGGCATAGTTAATAAGAGGAAAAGCCAGCGAATCTCAGAATTCCACCTGAGGTTACTCTAGGTCCCAACCAAAGTACACCCCTCCATATCCATAGGTTCCCAATCCATGAATTCAACCAACCTTGGATCGAAAATATTTGGAAACAAAAAATAATAATAATGAAACAATAAAAATTATACAAAATATACAGTATAACAATTATTTACACAACTTTACATTGAATTCAGTATTATAAGAAGTAATGCAGAGATGAGTTAAATATATGAAAAGGTGTGCATAGGTTATATGCAAGGACTATGCCATTTCATATCAGGGACTTGAGCATCTGCAGATTTTGGTATCCTGGGGGGTCCTGGAACAAATCCCTTGAGGATACCGAGGGATGACTGTAACTCTTTCTCTGCCTGTCTCCCATTGGCAAGAAAACACATACATGGGAGGACGACCCTCCATTTATGTGGTATAAATTCTCCACTTATTTAAAAATGCTGGATGTAAGTCAGCTGCTTTCTGAAGGAAAAAAGAAAGCAGCCGAGAAAAGAAAATAGTGGAGAAATGTGTCCTCTGTTGGAGATATAACATTGGGTTGCCATAGTTAGGAATTCCAGATAAAGGGACTGGGAGGGCCAGATAAAGGGGGAAGGAGGGTCAACAGAAAATTGTTTCAGGAGCTGCCAATAATCATTAAGGAAAAGAGAGGATGACATTATGTATTAAAATTTCTGTATTACAGGTGACAAAAATGAGGGTGTTCTCCTGGACATGTAGCTGGAAGTCCTATAAAATATATCTGCTCTGGTAGTATTTATTAGTTAGAATTACAACTTTTGAATTTCAGATACAAAGTAGCAAGCATGCTTTTTAGGACTTTTAGTTAAAGAACAACACCAGGTGTAGTGGCTCACGCCTGTAATCCCAGCACTTTGGGAGGCTGAGGTGGGCAGATCACCTGAGGTCAGGAGTTCAAGACCAGCCTGGCCAACAGGGCAAAACCCGGTCTCTACTAAAAACACACAAAAAAATTAGCTGAGTGTTGTTGCAGTGAGGCGAGATTGTGCCATTGCACTCCAGCTGGGTGACAAGAGCAAAATGCCATCTCAAAGAAAAAAATAAAAATAAACACCATCTCACATGACTGTTTGAGATCCATTCACGTTCTTTAACAGAAAGGTCACCAGAGGCATCTCAGACCCCTCCTTTTAGAACACAGTATACTTACTGAAGTTTTATAAAAAGTTCCCCTTTTGGAAGACTATCTTTCATTGGAAGGAAATATTAAAAAATGCTAACTGGTTATTGATAAGCAATATGATTATGTGTGACAAATATTTTTCTTTATACTTTACAATATTTGCCAAATATTCTGTATTGATCATGTGTATGGTTATTGTCAGAAAAAAAAACCCAACTTTTTATACATGTAGGAAATTACATTTTCCATTTCCTTCCCTTCTCTAACATTATAATCTAGAGAAGGGAAAGGAGGCAACTACTGTAACAGTCTTTCAGGGTTTGATTCATGTTACCAAAAGTAATTCAACTTCCTTAGCAACGGACAATTTCCGTCTTAAAACTTAATGCAACCGGCAGGGTGTGGTGGCTCACGCCTGTAATCCCAGCACCTTGAGAGGCCGAGGTGGGCAGATAACTTGAGATCAGGAGATTGAGACCAGCCTGGCCGACATGGTGAAAGCCCGTCTATACTGAAAATACAAAAATTAGTTGGGCCTGATGGCATGTGTCTGTAATCTCAGCTACTTGGGAGGCTGAGGCAGGAGAATCACTTGAACGCGGGAGGCAGAGGTTGCAGTGAGCTGAGATCACACCACTGCACTGTAGCCTAGGTGACAGAGTGAGACCTATCTAAAAAAAAAAAAAAAAAAGCAATTATCTTAAAGACCTTAAAGACCAAGGTTAAAAGCATCATACCTGTTAGAATATGTAGGGTTGCAGCTTTTAAGCTCTGGTGATGAGTAGTGGGCCGTTTTCAGTTTTTTATGTGCTGGGCTAAATAATTGAGATTCTGAACTGATTGTAGGTGATATGTTTACTTTGCTGGATAGTTGAGTTATATTGTTTGTTCTCTTCTTGGAGGGGTGCTGTGTATCATTCAAACAAACATTAGTAGGAGGAGAGTTTTGAAACTCCTCATCTAGTATCTGGTTTTGCTTTGTTTTTCTTTCCAAAGTACTGGATTTATTGCTAAAATCAGTCAAGACAAGAGTTGTAGTTCCAAATGCAGTTTTCCTGTTGATCTTGACTTCTGTATGAGGTTTTCCAAAAGTATTACACGGGTACTTCATTAAGTGGCTAAAGACAGTAGAATTTTCTTCATTCTTGAGCGCTGAATCTGGAAGGAGAGATAAGTAATTCTGCAGTAGTCCCATAAATATAACATACTGATTATGTGAAACATCTTTTTATTTGATTAAAAAATTTACTTCACTTTATTACAGTGAACTAATATATAGAACTAATAACATAAAGTTAGCTCAGACAAGTCAGAATTAATCATCTTCTAGCTAGGAAATGAAATACTACGTAAAATGCAAAATTTCGACTTACAGAAACCCAGACACGGGTTTAACAAAGATTTATATTTGCTTTTTATTATGTTTAAGCATTTAAAGGTCATTCAGGTATCAGTTTTGCTAATATTAGGCAAAGTATTAAAAGGTGGTAATTAAGAGATGATACCCCATAAAGCTTTAGGTCAGCAGTTAGAGACCTGTTTCTAGACTACCAGGAATGACAAGACAAAGTGAAAGGCTTATTTAAAATAAGTAAAGATGAATTAAAAAGACTTAACATCTTTTTTTTTTTTTTTTGAAACGGAGTCTTGCTCTGTCGCCCAGGCTGGGGTGCAGTGGCGCAATCTCGGCTCACTGCAACCTCCACCTCCCAGGTTCACGCCATTCTCCTGCCTCAGCCTCTCAAGTAGCTGGGATTACGGGCACCCGCCACCATGCCTGGCTAATTTTTTGTATTTTTAGTAGAGATGGGGTTTCACCGTGTTAGCCAAGATGGTCTCGATCTCCTCACCTCATGATCCACCTGCCTCAGCCTCCCAAAGTGCTGGGATTACAAGTGTGAGCCACCGTGACCAGCCAGACTTAACACCTATTAAATACAATGTTTCAACAGAGTATCCTAGGATTTTGGAATCTGTACTATAATAACTTTCCATACTATCATTAAGATGTCTTTCTGACTCAGAAACATTATCAAGAAAATAGTTAATGAGACATATAAATGCATTTCAGAATGTTGAAATCAATGTGGCAACCTAAGATTGTGTTTTTCCATGGGTTCCGTCTCTGCTGAAGGATACTGAAGAAGGAGGGATGGAAATAGGAGATGCAGCACAGCAAAGCTGTGTAAGGGGTGATGTCTGCCTTTCTGGCCCAGGGAACAAAACACAATATGACAGTTGACACAATGCGGGGGTGCATAAGTCAGGAATGAACTTTCTCATCTCTAACTGAAGAAAGAAATAACACTTTGAGAATACAATAGAAGCCGCAGCAATGAGATGGCTCTTAATCACAGGTTTCCTCTGAGGTTTTACATGCTCTAAATGCATGAAATCGTGAGCTATAAAGAGTTATTTTGAAGGATTTCAATGAAATCAGTAGAATTGTCTGGATAAAGATTTTAATAACAAGGGGTAGAAGGGATAAAGAAGAGAAAAAATTCAGCATTTTTCTATTCCACCTGCAAAGATATTCTTACAGAAATCCTCCCTTTCAATTTATGAAACACTTGGACTGAATAACAAACTCGAAAGTTGCTGAAATCTGCATAAAACAAAGCTTTATTGAATAATTCATTAGAAACAGTAAAGAACAGATGTGATCATCTCCATATTTTTGAGATACAAAGGCACATACTGTTATAGCACAAACATGCTTTCCCTGCCTGTTAAAAAAAATACTCAACAGAATATTAGCATGGTTTACATGTAAAAACTGACAATTCCTTTAAACCTTTGAGAAAAAAATTTTATTTAGTTATGGAATATCAAGATGGAGCAAGATATATTCCTGACTTTGTATAATTAACCCTTTAAGAAATGTAACAAACTCGAAATCAAAATTCAGTCTTACCAATAGGCCTTGAGGTCAAGCAAGCATCACATGCCTTAGAAGAGGGCTTATTGATTAAAGTACACACCACACAGGTCCACTGCTCCTCAGACTTCCGAGCCACAGAGTCCATAACATGATCCACCCTGTTAGATGTCCCACTGATTATAGTATTTCTAGTCGGTAGCTTGCTATAAGATAATTTTTAAAATTAATCATTAACATTGTTATTATTGCCTTGTTCTTGTCTAGGTATTTTAGAAATGATTACAGAACCATTAATACCCCAATGCTATCTCTTTATTATTGCTTAGAAGTTAGTACTGTATCTTAGAGTCTTTTTTTTTTTTTTTTTTTTTTATAGAGATGGGGTCTTGCTCTGCCATCCAGGCTATAGTGCAATGGCACCACTAGAGTTCACTGCAGCCTTGAACTCCTGGACTCAAACAATCCTCCCACCTGAATCTCCTGAGGAGCTAGGACTACAGGTGCACATCAGCATGCTTGGCTAATTTTTAAATTTTTAGTAGAGACAGAATGCTATGTTGCCTAGGCTGGTCTCGAACTCCTGGCCTCAAGTAATCTTCCTGCCTCAGCCTCCCAAAGCTCTGGGATTAAGGCATGAGCCACCTCACCCGGCCAGAGTAAAATGTTTTCACCTGGACCCTTTAACAACTAATTGTTGTTAAAGTGAGAAACATCAAATAAAACTATTTAGAGTCAAATAATTGAGTAGTTTTTTAAAAAACCAACTAAAAATATTTGATATCACAATAGGAAGTATTTCTCAAATAATATTTTAAGTAATTGGTACTTTTTCCCAAACAAAATGAAAATACCTTCATACACTTAAATTATGGGAAAATACACCTATGCAGAAATTAGAGGATTGAAAGACATGAAAGTTTTACATTTACTTCATGTGCACAGGAAACTCAGGAAACTCTAGAATTTCTCTACAGTATCTGCTGAGCACTATGTAAATTCACTAATTCATAATGATGAAAAAAGATATCTCTTTGTGTTATTTCCCTTCATGTAAGATTGTTTCATGGTGGATAGCCAATTAATAGATTAGCAAGCAAACAATAAAACCCTGATTTTTGGCCACAAATATAAATCATGATTCTCCATCTGAAGTCCTTCATTGACCATGTATTTTTACACAAAATGCCTTTATTTGGCTGTGACATAGTCCTACTCTCTAATGCACAGCTAGCTATAGGTCTGGACATAGAGCATGTCACACGGTTAAGCAACCATGGCAGTATCACGGATTCCCTTCATGATCCCAAACATTAATACCGAAAAAAGCTCTTGCAGGTAAAGGCTATGTATCTTACATTTCAGAACATGAGTTCTTTGACTTTCAAAGGTAACCTTGTCTCCTGTGACATTTTGTTCCTTACGTATAATTACACTAGTTTTAAAATTCAGGAGTGTCTGGTAAAATAATAAATAGAATAAGAAAATCTGAAAGTAAGATATATCTCATTAGGATTCTTTTATCTTTACTTCCCTTGACTTTTAATGCCACTCAGTATTTATTATCCCTATGGAATATCAGATCTTCTACAGAATTTGTTTATTTGACCTAATCTCTGTCTTCTACTAACTTACTTTGAAAGACAGCATGATGCATTTATCTATAATTAAACAAACACAATTTAAATGACTTTTAGATTTTCCATGTGCTCCAACTTTTCCGTATTTTCATTTTCTTCTGTCCTATAAGTTTCCCTGATCATAAGGAGAATTTTATTGTTACATATGGAGGCTTTGGAAACATTCTTGCCTTTCCTTACTGCTCCATTTCTTAATCACTCATTAATAAATTCTTCCCAATCTCCACTTGGATGTGTAAGAAGAATCTCAAACTTAATGTGTTGCAGTAAGATGAATAATGGCCTCCCAAAGACATAGGGCACAATTCCAGGAACCTATAAATGTTACTTATAAAGAAGGAGAGTTTTGCAGTTGTTATTAAGGATCTTGGCATAGAGAGATTATTTTGGATTAGCTGGTGGTCCCTTAACCCAATCACAAGTGTCTTTGTAAGAGAGAGGCTGGGGGAGATTTGATACATACTGAAGAGAAGGCAAGGAGACCACAGAGGCAGAGGTTGCAGTGATGTAGCCACACATGAAAGAATGCCAGCAGCACCAGAAGCAAGAAGAGGAAAGGAATATGATTCCCCCCAGTGCCTCCAGAGGGAGCACAGTCCTACACACACCTTTTAGCATCCAGCATTTGAGTGAATGCATTTCTGTTGCTTTAAGCTACCAAGGTCATGATAATTTACGATGGCAGCCAGTGGAAGCGAATACAGATAAAATTCATGACCCACCAGGGAACGCAGATAAAATTCAGGACCCACCAGGCCGGGCGTGGTGGCTCACACCTGTAATCCCAGCACTTTGGAAGGCCGAGATGGGCGGATCACGAGATCAAAGATCGAGACCATCCTGGCTAACATGGTGAAACCCTGTCTCTACTAAAAATACAAAAAAAAAAAAAAAAAAAAAAAAAAAAAATTAGCCGGGCGTGGTGGCGGGTGCCTGTACTCCCAGCTACTCGGGAGGCTGAGGCAGGAGAATGGCATGAACCCAGGAGGCAGAGCTTGCAGTGAGCCGAGATCGTGCCACTGCACTCCAGCCTGGGTGACAGAGCGAGACTCCGGCTAACAGCAGATCTCTCGGCAGCAACTCTACAAGCCAGAAGAGAATGGGGGCCAATATTCAACATTCTTAAAGAAAAGAATTTTCAACTCAGAATTTCATATCCAGCCAAACTAAGCTTCATAAGCGAAGGAGAAATAAAATCCTTTATGGACAAGCAAATGCTGAGAGATTTTGTCACCACCAGACCTGCCTTACAACAGCTCCTGAAGGAAGCGCTAAACATGGAAAGGAACAACCAGTACCAGCCACTGCAAAAACATGCCAAATTGTAAACCATCGATGCTAGGAAGAAACTGCATCAAGTAACGAGCAAAATAACCAGCTAACATCATAATGACAGGATCAAATTCACAGATAACAATATTAACCTTAAATGTAAATGGGCTAAATGCTCCAATTAAAAGACACAGACTGGCAAATTGCATAAAGAGTCAAGACCCGGCCGGGCGCGGTGGCTCACGCCTGTAATCCCAGCACTTTGGGAGGCCGAGGCGGGCGGATCACGAGGTCAGGAGATCGAGACCATCCTGGCTAACACAGTGAAACCTCGTCTCTACTAAAAATACAAAAAAAAAAATTAGCCGGGCGTGGTGGTGGGCGCCTGTAGTCCCAGCTACTCGGGAGGCTGAGGTAGGAGAATGGCGTGAACCCGGGAGGCGGAGCTTGCAGTGAGCCGAGATCGCGCCACTGCACTCCAGCCTGGGCGACAGAGCAAGACTCCATCTCAAAAAAAAAAAAAAAAAAAAAAAAAAAGAGTCAAGACCCATCAGTGTGCTGTATTCAGGGAACCCATCTCACGTGCAGAGACACACATAAGCTCAAAATAAAGGAATGGAGGAAGATCTACCAAGCAAATGGAAAACAAAAAAAGGCAGGGGTTGCAATCCTAATCTCTGATAAAACAGACTTTAAACCAACAAAGATCAAAAGAGACAAAGAAGGCCATTACATAATGGTAAAGGGATCAATTCAACAAGAAGAGCTGACTATCCTAAATATATATGCACCCAATACAGGAGCACCCAGATTCATAAAGCAAGTCCTTAGAGACCCACAAAGAGACTCAGACTCCCACACAATAATAATGGGAGACTTTAACACCCCACTGTCAACATTAGACAGATCAACGAGACAGAAAGTTAACAAGGATATCCAGGAATTGAACTCAGCTCTGCACCAAGCAGACCTAATAGACATCTACAGAACTCTCCACCCCAAATCAACAGAATATACATTCTTTTCAGCACCACACCACACCTATTCCAAAACTGACCACATAGTTGGAAGAAAAGCACTCCTCAGCAAATGTGAAACAACAGAAATTATAACAAACTGTCTCTCAGACCACAGTGCAATCAAACTAGAACTCAGGATTAAGAAACTCTCTCAAAACCGCTCAACTACATGGAAACTGAACAACCTGCTCCTGAATGACTACTGGGTACAAAACGAAATGAAGGCAGAAATAAAGATGTTCTTTGAAACCAATGAGAACAAAGACACAACATACCAGAATCTCTGGGACACATTTAAGGCAGTGTGTAGAGGGAAATTTATAGCACTAAATGCCCACAAAAGAAAGCAGGAAAGATCTAAAATTGACACCCTAACATCACAATTAAAAGAACTAGAGAAGAAAGAGCAAATACATTCTAAAGCTAGCAGAAGGCAAGAAATAACTAAGATCAGAGCAGAACTGAAGGAAATAGAGACACAAAAAACCCTTCAAAAAAATCAATGAATCCAGGAGCTGGTTTTAGGAAAAGATCAACAAAATTGATAGACAGCTAGCAAGACTAATAAAGAAGAAAAGAGAGAAGAATCAAATAGATGCAATAAAAAATGATAAAGGGGATATCACCACCCATGCTACAGAAATACAAACTACCATCAGAGAATACTATAAACATCTCTACGCAAATAAACTAGAAAATCTAGAAGAAATGGATAAATTCCTCGACACATACACCCTCCCAAGACTAAACCAGGAAGAAGTTGAATGTCTGAATAGACCAATAACAGGTTCTGAAATTGAGGCAATAATTAATAGCTTACCAACCAAAAAAAGTCCAGGACCAGATGGATTCACAGCCGAACTCTACCAGAGGTACAAGGAGGAGCTGGTACCATTCCTTCTGAAACTATTCCAATCAATAGAAAAAGAGGGAATCCTCCCCAACTCATTTTATGAGGCCAGTATCAACCTGATACCAAAGCATGGCAGAGACACAACAAAAAAAAGAGAATTTTAGACCAATATCTCTGATGAACATCGATGCAAAAATCCTCAATAAAATACTGGCAAACCGAATCCAGCAACACAACAAAAAGCTTATCCACCATGATCAAGTGGGGTTCATCCTGGGATGCAAGGCTGGTTCAACATATGTAAATCAATAAACATAATCCAGCATATAAACAGAACCAAAGACAAAAACCACATGATTATCTCAATAGATGCAGGAAAGGCCTTTGATAAAATTCAACAACTCTTCATGCTAAAAACTCTTAATAAATTAGGTATTGATGGGATGTATCTCAAAATAATAAGAGCTATCTATGACAAACCCACAGCCAATATCACACTGAATGGGCAAAAACTGGAAGCATTCCCTTTGAAAACTGGCACAAGACAGGGATGCCCTCTCTCACCGCTCCTATTCAACATAGTGTTGGAAGTTCTGACCAGGGCAATCAGGCAGGAGAAGGAAATAAAGGGTATTCAATTAGGAAAAGAGGAAGTCAAATTGTCCCTGTTTGCAGATGACATGATTGTATATCTAGAAAACCCCATCATCTCAGCCCAAAATCTCCTTAAGCTGATAGGCAACTTCAGCAAAGTCTCAGGATACAAAATCAATGTACAAAAATCACAATCATTCTTTTACACCAATAATAGACAAACAGAGAGCCAAATCATGAGTGAACTCCCATTCACAATTGCTTCAAAGAGAATAAAATACCTAGGAATCCAACTTACAAGGGATGTGAAGGACCTCTTCAAGGAGAACTACAAACCACTGCTCAATGAAATAAAAGAGGATACAAACAAATGGAAGAACATTCCATGCTCATGGGTAGGAAGAATCAATATCGTGAAAATGGCCATACTGGACAAGGTAATTTATAGATTCAATGCCATCCCCATCAAGCTACCAATGACTTTCTTCACAGAATTGGAAAAAACTACTTTAAAGTTCATATGGAACCAAAAAAGAGCCCGCATTGCCAAGTCAATCCTAAGTCCAAAGAACAAAACTGGAGGCATCACGCTACCTGACTTCAAACTATACTACAAGGCTACAGTAACCAAAACAGCATGGTACTGGTACCAAAACAGAGATATAGACCAATGGAACAGAACAGAGCCCGCAGAAATAATGCCGCATATCTACAACTATCTGATCTTTGACAAACATGGCAAAAACAAGAAATGGGGAAAGGATTCCCTATTTAATAAATGGTGCTGGGAAAACTGGCTAGGCATATGTAGAAAGCTGAAACTGGATCCCTTCCTTACACCTTATACAAAAATTAAGTCAAGATGGATTAAAGACTTAAATGTTAGACCTAAAACCATAAAAACCCTAGATGGAAACCTAGGCAATACCATTCAAGACATAGGTGTGGGCAAGGACTTCATGTCTAAAACACCAAAAGCAATGGCAACAAAAGCCAAAATTGACAAATGGGATCTAATTAAACTAAAGAGCTTCTGCTCAGCAAAAGAAACTGCCATCATTGTGAACAGGCAACCTACAGAATGGGAGAAAATTTTTGCAATCTGCTCATCTGACAAAGGGCTAATATCCAGAATCCACAATGAACTCCAACAAATTTACAAGAAAAAAACAACCCCATCAAAAAGTGGGTAAAGGATATGAACAGACACTTCTCAAAAGTAGACATTCATGCAGTCAAAAAACACATGAAACAATGCTCATCATCACTGGCCATCAGAGAAATGCAAATCAAAACCACAATGAGATACCATCTCACACCAGTTAGAATGGCGATCATTAAAAAGTCAGGAAACAACAGGTGCTGGAGAGGATGTGGAGAAATAGGAACACTTTTACACTGTTGGTGGGACTGTAAACTAGTTCAACCATTGTGGAAGTCAGTGTGGCGATTCCTCAGAGATCTAAAACTAGAAATACCATTTGACCCAGCCATCCCATTACTGGGTATATACCCAAAGGATTATAAAGCATGCTGCTATAAAGACACATGCACACGTATGTTTATTGGGGCACTATTCACAATAGCAAAGACTTGGAACCATCCCAAATGTCTAACAATTATAGATTGGATTAAGAAAATGTGGCACATATACACCATGGAATACTATGCAGCCATAAAAAATGATGAGTTCATGTCCTTTGTAGGGACATGGATGAAGCTGGAAACCATCATTCTCAGCAAACTATCGCAAGGACAAAAAACCAAACACCGCATGTTCTCACTCATAGGTGGGAACTGAACAGTGAGAACACATGGACACAGGAAGGGGAACATCACACACCGATAACAATAATAAGCGCAATGATAGAAGCGAAAATTAAATGAGTTAACACAAAGTGCCAACAATAAAAAAAAATTCATGATCCACCAATCTGGAATTCTACTATTCTATCTCATGTCAGGAAATGGCATCAACATCACTCAATTCATCAGGCCCAGACCTAGAAGTCATTCTTAACACTTCCTTTCCTCACATTCCACTTCCAGTCCATCAGCAAATCCTGTGGGATCTGCAGATGCAAATTTACATGAAGCAAAAGAAGTTTAACTTTCCATGGCTTGATGTGTCCTCTGTGGACTGGGGTGGGCAGCATGGAGAATGGGAGCTGTAACTCAACCACACGCTGGGGGCTCAGGATTGCAGGCAGCGGTAGTCCTGGGGCCTGGGTGCTGCCAGCATCACCTCACATCTGCTCAGTGCCCAGGGAAAATATTGCCCTGGTGACCCCAAGGAGCAGGAGGGCTCTGCCCTGAAGCTTGAGGGGAAGGACCTGAACAAGAGATACTGCATCATTCCGTGCTCACAGGCCACCGTGATCCAGGCTGCCAGGCCACTCTACCCCTATACTACCCACCCTAACTCAGAAACAACCAGGTAGAGGGGGGGAACCTGAGGCACCTGAGGAAGATCAAAGGGCTGGGGTTCTCAAAGTCAAGTCCTCAGGCCAGCAGCATGGGCATCATGTGGGAATGTGTTAGACATGCAGATTCTCAGGCCCCTCCTCAGACCCACTGAATCCCCAGCTCTGGGGGTGGGGCCCGGCAATCTGTGTTTTCACAAGCCCTTCAGAAAATGCTGGTACACACTGAAGTTTGAGAGGCACTGCTCTCAGGGTTTCCTTACAGAGAAGAAGTACTGCTTAAAGAAAAGATAGAGGAAGCTAGAGATGTGTCACTCTCAACAGCCAATTGTGAAGCTAAAAGTTTTCTCATCTAGTCATAATAAAAGATGTAATGATACTGTTGGTGGTCATATGAAAAGGCAATCAAAGAGTTTGCAGCCAAAAGCATGAAGGAACACAATTACACAGCTGTGTCAGGCAGTGAACTAATAATATCTCATTTTTCTGATGTTTGTGGTGTTTAAAAAATATAATTTGTTGTGCTTTCTTATTCTAAATATTCACATTAGGACCTAACGTTGTAGTCATAATTTTTTATTGTTTTTCATAAATAAGGCCCCCTAAATTATATAAATTTCTGGCCTTAACCCTACCTCAACTTCCAAAATTATCCTAAATTCAACCTTTTTTTCCCACCACCTCCTCTCTCTTCCCTGTCACCAGCATTTACCACCTGCACTACTGTTGAGAGCCCCCGATGCTGCCGCTTCACTCTGGTTCCATGACAGTCACTATTCCACACAGCAGCCCAAATCATCCTCAGAAAACCCAAGTCAGTTCATGCTGCCCTCCTGCTCAAAATCTCCCAGTGGCTTCCCAGCTCAAAGTAGGGCAAGAGTCGCCACAGCGATTAAGCTTTTCAAACATTAAGTCAGTTATTTCACGCCCATTCAAAACCCCCCAAAGGCTCCCCATTCTGCTCAGAATCTTTCCTTGGCCAAGCCGACTCTGCATGCTCCTTGGTCCCTCCCAAGCAGAGAGGCTCCCTCTGTCTCTCATTCCCTCTGCTTGGTTCAGTCATACATGCCTTCTTTCTCTTCCTTGAACAACTCAGAGGCTTTATGCTTTTCTGGGCCACCTTCTTTGAAATTTTCCCCCCACCCTCAGATTGTTACAAGTCATCAGATCTTTTGAACAAAGTCCTCCCCACGGACTTATCTGCCACCCTATCAAAAATGAGCCGTCTCTGTCACTATCCACTACTGTGGCTGATGTTCTTGAGAACACTAATCACCACTTATCATTGCCTCATGTCTTATACATGTATGTATAGATAGGTTTTTTTCTTTTTCTTTTGAGACGGAGTCTCGCTCTGTTGCCCAGGGTGGAGTGCATTGGTGCGATCTCGGCTCACTGCAACCTCCACCTCCTAGGTTCAAGCAATTATCCTGCCTCAGTCTCCCAAGTAGCTGGGACTACTACAGGCACACGCCACCATGCCCAGCTAATTCTTGTATTTTTCGTAGAGATGGGGTTTCCCATGTTGGCCAGGCTGGTCTCAATCTCTTGACCTCGTGAACCTCCCTCTCAGCCTTTTAAAGTGCTGGGATTACAGTTGTGAGCCACCATACCTGGCCCAAGAACCGTAATTTCTTGACACATAACCTAAAGAACTTTACCAGAAATGATCTGAGATGATAGCTGAATCTGGTAGTATTTGCAATCACAGGGAATGCACGGAGGAGAGGCAGAAAGGTCCAATGGTGAGCCTTGCTGTTGCCTTAACTTTGATGATCAAAAGAAAAGGAGCCCATGAAAGAGAGGTAGAAGAAACAGTGCTATAGGAACAAAGATGGGAAGTGATGGAGAGAATTAAATTCAACTGAGTTGGCTGGCACAGTGGCTTACACCTGTAGTTCCAACACTCTGGACAGCTGAGGCAGGAGGATTGCTGGAGGCCAGGAGTTCAAAACCAGCCTGGGCAACATAACAAGACTCCATCTCTAAAATAAAAATAAAAAATTAGCCAAGCATGATGGTGCATGCCTGTTGTCCCAGCTACTTGGGAGGCTGAGGCAGGAGGGTCACCTGAGCCCAGGACTTCGAGATCACAGTGAGCTATAATCACTCCACTGCACTCCTATCTTTAAAAAGATTACAATTTTAAAAATTTAAAAATAATTCAATTGAGTTAGAGAGGGTGAAGCTTGAAGAAGCCTATTTAAGACCTCTGGGAAATAGGTGATTTTCAAGACAGCAGTTGTAATAGATATGTAGGGGCAAAATTTGTTCATTAAGCCTATATTTATTGAATATTTGTAGATAACTATATTCCAGTGGGAGGAGATCTTTTTAGGAAAAAACTTGGCTGGGTGTGGTGGCTCATGCCTATAATCCCATCACTTTGGGAGGTCAAGGTGGATGGATTACCTGAGGTAAGGAGTTCCAGACCAGCCTGGCCAACATAGTGAAACGCTGTCTCTACTGAAAATACCAAAAATTAGCAGGCGTGGTAGCATGCGCCTGTGATTCCAGCTACCTGGGAGGCTGAGACAGGAGAATCATTTGAACCTAGGAAGTGGAAGTTGTAGTGAGCCGAGATAGCGCCACTGCACTCCAGCCTGGGTGATACATTCAGACTCTGTCTCAAAAAAAAAAAAAAAAAAAAAAAAAAAAAAAAAGCCGGGCGTGGTGGCTCACGCCTGTAATCCCAGCACTTTGGGAGGCCGAGGTGGATGGATCATGAGGTCAAGAGATCGAGACCATCCTGGCCATCATGGGAAACTCCATCTCTACGTATACATATGTAACATCTCATGTATACATATGTAACAAACCTGCACGTTGTGCACATGTACCCTAAAACTTAAAGTATAAAAAAAAAAAAAAAAAGAGTTGGTTTGCAGACAGCACTAAATTCTCATTGGCTGGCAACCAACTACAGCCACATTTCCAAAGTAGATGGTTTTTAGCGACCTGAATATGTGCTCATGAAGGAACAAAATGTCTTCCCTGTGTGCAGCTTTCCAAATGTTCTCCCTGTATACTTTCCCATGTGTTGTTTTGTCTTTCAGAAAATCCTTTTCCTACCTCTTGTCTTTGATGAATTCCTATTTCTTTCTACACTAAGCTCAAAGACTGCCTCTTTCAGAAAGACTTCCTTGTCCTTCCCAGGTAGACTTAAGGGTTTCTTCTTCCATACTTCCATTGCCATTAGGATAAACACGTCCCTTTACAACACTTCCATTACGGTGCTTTATCTATTTACCATTTACTTCCCACATTAGCCCTTGAGCACTTTGAGAGGCTGTGTTCTATTTTGTCTTTGTATTCCAAGTACCTGGCGTATAGTAGACCCTAATAAAGTAAATAACAATTAAACAAATTTAAAGTCCCTAATGAAAGGTAAAGACTACCTCCTCTGTTTTCTTTAAAGGAAATAATACTCACATACATCAATTATATTAGCTAGCAAATAATTAAGAACCAACAATAAGCCGGACACGGTGGCTCACACCTGTAATCCTAGCACTTTGGGAGGCCAAGGCAGGCGGATCACTTGAGCTCAGGAGTTTGAGACCAGCCTGGCCAACATGGCGAAACCCCGTCTCTACTAAAAATACAAAAATTAGCCGGGCATGGTGGTGGGTGCCTGTAATCCCAGCTACTCGGGAGGCTGAAGTAGGAGAATCACTTGAACCCAGGAGACGTAAGTTGCAGTGAGCCGAGATCACACCACTGTACTCCAGCCTGGGTGATGAGAGTGAGACTCCAAGACTCCAACTCGAAAAAAAAAAAAAAAGAACCAACAATAACAATCAGTGATGTGATCAGTAGAAACTGGAAAATTGGGGGAGGACTTCATGAATTCAGTAAGCTTTCAGCGAGAGAAGAAACAGGAGGACTTAGATAACTGGTAGTGGCCTTTTCAGACTTTTTCAACTTAACTTGAAATGACTTTTCATTAAAATGAGAAAATTTAATCAACATAAAAAAGGTTCAAATACTCATCCAGAAAATAAATGGGATGTACTTATTCATAGAAAAATCTAAGAACAGGGCAAATCACCCTGGTTTTCAAGCTTTTTAAAATATGTAAACATTTATTTCGCAGGGTATAGTTGGTTTTCCAAACAAAGTCTTAAGCTAACTGCCAGTGTAGAAAACAGAATCAGGTTGGGAGGTAAGAGGGATTACAAGCCCCAGAACATTTTCAGCACAGCCTTCCCTAACTCATAGGTCTCTTTTGGGGAACTGTGGGGTCTTTGAAATCTAGTTTCAAAAAAACCTTTGACATTGACAACTATTTATATGATAAATAACATATTTATTTGATAATTTTTTAATCTCAGAAAATATCAATTCATAGAAAACCAATATCGAACATTAATCATTTATTTAGTAGACAAATATATATTGAAGGTCTTCTATCTGCCAGCTACTGTGTTCAACGCAGTATCTAGTTACTTAGTCAAATAAATGTATACCTATATTATAAAAAAGTTCCTGATCATAAAAAACTATGAAAGTTCTTGTTCATAAAAAAATTATGAATGTTCATAAAAAATTAAAAAACATAAGTGTGTATTTTATATATATGTAATTATCTAAATGTATTTCAGATGTCTATGATAGTAACATGGGGTGAAGCAGCTGAGTGGAAGAAGATATAGAGTGGCGTAGAGAAAAGTACTGGAGAACAAGAGTGATGCAGAAAATGAAACGCACAAAGAAAAAAGCATGCAGCTCTCGACCTATTTATGAAGACTTAAGCTGGGACTTCCTCTGCACGCCAGCTCCCTCCCCTGCCCCCAAGCTCTACAGACATGACGGCCCTTCCCACCTCCCGGGTT
Organism: Symphalangus syndactylus; assembly: GCF_028878055.3. Lineage (NCBI taxonomy): Eukaryota > Metazoa > Chordata > Mammalia > Primates > Hylobatidae > Symphalangus > Symphalangus syndactylus. The sequence continues at coordinate 150,568,322 of NC_072426.2, read as the reverse complement.
TCCCACAGCCGAGTAGTGCCCTGAGTCTCTTCCTATGTCCAATCCTATGGTTTTGTTTCCTTTGCTTTTTCTTTCCTGCCCACTTTGTAGTTATAGGTATTTGCTGAAGCTCAGACCTTGGCTCATTTCCTTTTTCATTCTTACTGAACTGAGAAGTTGGAATGCTTCAATGAACAGCACTGTGCCGACAGCCTGTCTCATCCTGGATCGCAGCCCCTAAGACGTGTCTTCCTGGATATTCCACGGTTCTTTCACGTATCTAACACATATGGCATCTTCACTGCTGCATCCCAATTTTCCCAGACCCACAATGTGAACATTTTTATTATTTGGTCCTGAAACCTTCTGCATTATCTTACCTATCAAATCTGCCACAGTCCTTGTTAACTTTTAAAAAGTTTTACTAGGGTACCATGTCCAGTGTCTTGACCCCAGGCTGGTAACCATCGCTTGCACCATTACTCTGCACCAGCTTCTTTACAGGCATTTTCAGCCTCTTCGTTTTCCGTGTTAACTATGCTACAATCAACTAAAAGTCCTTAATGTGCTAATTTAGGAAAGACCTTAACCATTCCCCAAACTACTAATGACCCCCACCATTTGATCCCATCCTCCCTTGTAAAACTAGCTTTTACTATTCCACAACGTGGAGCCTCTGTTGGGGTTGGTCAGTATTCTCATCATCCCTCCACCATGCCATGTTTATTAATGATTCCAGGTTTGTGGCCATGCTTTTTTCCAATTAAATACTGTTTATCATTTAATCAAAATTCTACTTTTTAAAGTAAATCTCAAATGATACTTTTTTTTAAGTCTAGTCAAGTACAGTAGGGAGAAGGGGAGAAACAGTGGAACAAGGAGCTCCATTCAAATGACGCTTTCTTTGAGATCTTCCCAACCTTCCTGCACATGGAAACCTCTAATATCCCTGAACCTGTGCAGCGTTTTATGTGCTTCATGTCATACTGGTACTACTGATTTATAATCACATATACTGCTATGCAGCTGCTTTATACTGCATAATCTTTCTCTTAGATTTCCCCAAAAGGTCCCATGGCCTGTTACCAAGGTAACTGTATATTAGGGAAAAGAAAATAATCAGACTTTTTAAGGATTATTGGACACTGGCTCTGAACTGACACTAATTCCAGGAGACAAAAATATCACTGTGATCCACCACCAGTCAGGTCAGGTGATCAATGGAGTTTTAGCCCAAATACCTCTCACAGTAAGTCCTCAAACCTATCCTGCGGTTACTTCTCCAGTTCTGGAATAATGCATCATTGGAAGAGACATACTCAGCAACTGGCAGAACCACCACACGTGAGTTTAGTAAGTGGTCTATTATTTCACCAACAACACATACAATCTGTAAAAAGATCTTGCTCATGTTTTAGAATATTATTTCTAGGTGAAGCAGAGACTTTTGAAGGTAGCTGCATTTTTTCCAATTATTGACATCTCCTGGTACTCACTTTACAAACTAGGTTAAAGGTAAAGGCTAGATATTATTCCCTGAGCCAGAGATTTTCTACCTAAATTCAGAACTGGTCCATAAATCACCTTTGGCTCCTTCGGGTTCTTTGGTGACATTATTTACTATTTCCTTCCAAGGACTAGAATACTTTTGAGTTACGTTCTCTTCTGAATAGCCTGACAGTTATTCAGTTATATTCTCTTATTATTAGCCTTTTAGTTAGATGGTTAGGGCGAATGGTATCCCTTTAAATTAGATATCTTACCATACGTCAACATGTTGAGGATTTTCTTTTTGACAGTGAGGACAGAAATATGTCATTCTGTTATTGTCCCCAAAGCGGCACACAGTTATTCTGCAGTGGCACTGACCACAATTAGGACGCTTGTAAACCTTATAGTGTTTAGAGAGAGCAAGTCCTGCTTTACGGCACTAAAAAAAAAAAAAAAAAAAAAAAAAAAAAAAAAAAAAAATTCTGTTATCCACAAAACAGTGCGGCCAAGGAGCCAAAGACACATTCTCGAAAGTCATCTCTGAAAATCATCTGTTAAAAATTTACGTATGTTTGTACATATGTCAATATAATCTTTTCTTTCATCAGAGAAAAAGGTATTGATAAGATTTGGTAATATTTGTCAAATAAAATTTGTGTGAAATAAGTCATTATTTAATGACATTAGTATTCGAAATTGCTCTTTGCATAGCTTTATCCTCTTATCTAAATGACATGTAAAAGTTCTATATTTAAAAATGTCTTTTATGCTTTTAAGGTTTAATTAACCATAATTATATAGTTAAAAGAAAAAGGCTAGATTAGCTTGAAATATGATTATTTTTAGAAGACGAAACTGCTCACTCAGTTTCAACAACCAAAAAACTTACTTCTAGGGGAAAAAATTTAATAAGAGCATTTTCTTTGTTGATCTGAAAAAGGACAATTTTTTTCTTTTTTAACCTTAGAGATTCACAAAAAAAAAAAAAGAAAGAAAGAAAATAAACATTCAAATACCATCCTAGCAGAGAATATATTCCATTTTGGTATAAATTCTACTTCAAAAGATATTTTGATATGTTTTGTCAGTTTTATTCCACTCACAAATATTTAAGGTTCCTACAAAGAAAATATCTTGAGTTTCCATCAGCACTGTGAAAATTTAAAAGCCCAGAAATATGGCTCACCATGTATGAGCTGAAAATTACACAATTTATATTAATTTAATCTCGGTGGAAATGGGCAGTTTTCTATGGTCATCTTTTTCTGGAGGAAGAAGTAAGCAAATGCAATTTAAACATAGCCACAGTTACTCAAGACAGATCTGCAGAGCAAGAGGTTCATTTACATTTTAGGCCAATTAATAAAGAATACTACAATACCTGCCTTCTGAACATAGTAAAAATGAAAATTTTGGATACAGAAAATGGACTGTGAAGAAAGGACATATTTGCAATACTTTGTTTAAAAGATGTGTTTATTGAATTCTATATATGCATATAGTATATAACTTTCCACATTTACGAGTTAGCAAGTACTTCATTCTCAAAACTGTGGTAGACAGAGAAACATTATTATCCCATTTTACAGATGAAGAAACTGAACTTAAATAAAGTTATCCAAATAATCTAAACCACACAGACAGTAGTAAGTGGCAAAGCTTGACTGAACCAAGGTCTATAGTCAGTGGCAAAGCCTGATGGAACTAAGGTTATCTGAAAGTGTTACTGTAGGTCAGCCTCCCTAGACTTTCTACATTTTATTTATCCAAAATTAGAAAAAGAGTCTGTGAAATGCCAACATGGCTGCTCCCAACTTGGTATAAAGATAATTGAATATGATTATAGTTAGACGAGTTTGAACTGACCTATGACCTAGAATTTCAAGATGTTAATTACACCCACATAATGTCACTCTCTCTAATGCACCTCCATGCTCTTTCCACTAGATGGCTATATACAGCTTTCACATCTTTTGGTGCAATCCAAAAGGAAACTACTGACATTTTACATTTTACGTAGTTGAAAAATTGTGCTCTTACCCTGTAAAAGAGAATGCTGAAATCACGTATCATTTTCACAAGGTGATGGGTCTGTTCATCTGTTAATTGAAAAACCTTAAAGTGGAAAAAACAGCAGAGCCTAGTTTCATGACTTGCTCCTTACCGTAAGAAATAATACGCCTTGCCAATTCTGTGAAAGAGAACTGTAAACAGATTTTGAATACAGTTGACCTTTGAACAACATGGGTTTGAATTGGGAGGGTCCACTTACACGCAGATTTTTTTGCGCCTCTGCCATCCCTGAGAAAGCAAGACCAACCCCTCCTCTTCCTCCCCAATCTATTCAATGTAATGATGATGAGGAGGAAGATCTTTATGATGACTGACTTCCACTTAATGAATAGTAAATATAATCCTTATGATATTCTTCTGTTTTTTTAGAGATAGGGTCTCACCTATTGCACAGGCTGGAGTGCAGCGGCATCATCATAACTCACTGCAGCTTCAAACTCCTGGGCTCAGCCATCCTTCCGCCTCAGTCTCCCAAGTAGCTGGGACTGCAGGCGCAGACCACCACACCTGGCTCTTACAATATTCTTAATAACAATTTCTTTTCTCAAGCTTACTTTATTGTAATAATACATATGTAACACATAAAACATACAGAATATGTGTGAACTATCTTATCAGTAAGGCTTCTGATCAACAGTAGGCTATTAGTAGTTATGTTTTTGAAGAGTCAAAAATTGCATATAGATTTTCAGTGGGGGGGGTTAGCACCCCAATTCCTGTGTTGTTCAAAAGTCAGTCATATATGCATATCTTCTACAGCTCTATTTCTCATGGATCTATTTAGTACCATTACCAGTAGTTTTATTTTGAACTGATATTACTGACAAAATATGATTTCTATTTATAAATTTTAATGGTAAATTCAAGCAATTATTGAATATTTATTGTGTATTAGACATCTTCAAAGTCTCAGCATTGTCTATCAGACACCTTGAGAAGTCTTGCTGGACTTGAAAAAAAAATTACGAAGAACAATATAAAACAGAAAGGAGGGAAGGGAAAATAGGCACAGGAGTAGATAACCACCAAGGTCACTATCAAGCTTTAAAAAAGATATGCATTTATATACATGCATTAATATCAAAGTACTTATTAACACATGGAAGAGCTCAGACACAGACCTTACTGAAGAATTTTTTTGACACAGCCTAACATAAATCTCAGTGTTACCCTTGCAGAATTATTATTTGGCACATGTACTGTCAATGGCAATCCCAAAAGAAACCCTCTGATGCCTCATGCTTGTTGCCTGTGTGTGAATATCTACATGTATAGCTGACCCTTCAACGACACAGGTTTGAACTGAGCAGGTCCACTTATATGTAGATTTTTTTCAATCAAACATGGATGAAAAATATAATATTTGTGAGATGTGAAGCCTGCATGTGTGTAGGGCTGACTTTTTGTATAGCGGTGTCCCTAGGGCCAACTGCAGGACTTCAGTGTGCATGGATTTGGTATAGGCAGGAGTACTGCAATTGATCCCCTGTGTATACTGAAGGAAGCTGCATATAAACAGACACATACATGTACAAAGAAAATTACTTACCAGTGACTATAAAAGTGAAAATCTAATCAACATAATCATCCTGAAAGTATTATACATATTCTTCAGTTGTTCACTTAAACTTTAAAACTTGCATACATCCAAAACATTTATTACTTTCCATATCTTACATACTATATTAAGTCACATCTTGAAAGGTTAAACTGTACTTTTTCAGTAATTGTGCACGTGCTTTTAAGAAGCTAATAGCTAAACTTCAGAAATTTTTTTTTTTTTTTTTTTTGTGAGACAGAGTCTCACTCTGTTGCCAGGCTGGAGTGCAGTGGCGTGATCTCTGCTCACTGCAACCTCCACCTCCCAGGCTCAAGCGATTGTCCTGCCTCAGCTTCTTGAGTAGCTGGGACTACAGGCGTGTGCCACCACGCCCAGCTCATTTTTGTATTTTTAGTAGAGACAGGGTTTCACCTTGTTGGCCAGGATGGTCTCAACCTCTTGACCTCGTGATCTGCCTGCATCAGCCTCCCAAAGTGCTGGGATTACAGGCGTGAACCACCGTGCCTGGCCAATGTCATTAATTTTTAAACCCCCAGGCATTATGGGTAAATGATCTTTTCCTAGATGGATGGATGGCTGGATGCAGAGATAAAAAGTAAATTCTCAGTGCATTACAGATAACAACAATACCCTGGGTTCTTTTTTTTTTCAAAAACAACTTTCATAGAGGTCTAAGTGATTTTTAAAAAACTCACTCTTGTTAAAGTTCAGTTTCATTATTTCCATACTGAACTCACTTGTTCCAAGTATCAAAAAGCAGAATCTAATCTAGACCTATCATTAACTGGCTTCTTTTAAAGCTTCATTCCTACTGATTTGGGTATTACTAAAACTATCTAGTAATTATCTACACAAAGTGAAAAAATAACCTGGGTTTATGTAAAAGATAATTTAGTTAATAAAGTCAATTATGTAAAAAAATAATTCAGCTAAAAGAGCTAAAAATTAATTTAGTTAGTAGCAACAAGTCTTGATAAAAGCCCTAATGTAGAGGTCTTCCCTAGAAACTAAAATGTATGCATTCTACCTGGGTTAGGGTTCTCACCTCTCTCACCCTCTTAGAACATTGCTGTATTCATCCCCATTCCCTTTTCTACAATTTTAACCTCTGCCCTTTAACCACTTTTTTTTTTTTGCAATATATAAATAAGTTCAAGTCTCTCCAGTTGTAGAACAAGAAAAAAATAAAATAACAAACTCATGTCTTGTCCTGGAATCCCCGCTAGCAGGCCAATACTTTCCCTTCACTCCGGCCTATGTGAACAAGGGCTCTACATTTTGTTTTCATTTCCTCACTGATCACTTAGTCCTTGGTCCCTGCTGCCTGCCTTCCATTGCTATCCTTCCACTACAACAGCAGCTTCTAATGTCACCAACAGCTGTAATCAGGAATACACGAGCATGTGCAGAACGTACTTACTATGCCAGAGAGAGAAAATAAGTTGTGAGTTAGTTCATTCACATATTCCACAAATATTAATATCTAATGCCTACCATACACCACAGGCCATGTTCTAGATGTTGGGATACTTCAGTGAACAAAAGCCTTGTTTTCTTTTGAGACAGTGTTCTAGCGGAAGGAGACAGCTTTTAAACAATCAGTATAATAAGTAAATATGTTATGTGTGAAAGGGATACCCGGTATGGAGAGAACAAAAAGCAGGGCAAGTTAAGGAAGACTGATAGAGTGAAATGTGGAGTGGGAGAGTGTGCACAAGGCAACTGTAAGTGCGGTGGTCGGAGCCGGCTGCACCAAGAAATTGACCTGGGTAGAGATGGGAAGCGGGACACCTGAAGTCTGATGAGACTGTGTTACTGCAATGCAGAGTTACGGCTTCCACGTTGGTTCCTTCACAGTACTGAAAAATCAACAGATAATTAAGAAAATACTTAAAACTTACTTTAACAGCTGGGTGGAGACCACTGTCAAAGAGAGCTTCATTTTTGATGATGTTCCCTACTCCAGGCAATACGTTCTGATCCATTAGCACATCACCTAGCATCCGGCCTTTCTGTTTTTTAAGTTCACTTTCTGCTCTCAAGAAACTAAATTCAGGTGAACATACATCTAATTCTTTCATCATTCTTATTCTCTGTTGGCTTTCCATTGAGTTTCTATAGAAAGGAATATAAAACACATTAATCATAAGTCTGGTTATAATTTCACAAAGTGTCATTTAAAATGAGCTTTGCTATAAGCACTTTATGTTAATCAGCGTATAAGAGTTATATATGCAAACAACAAAGACCTTACAAATTATATTATCTGAAGGCTTCTTTAAAATGAGGTTTCATCAATTACAAACTATTTATTTGTTTCTTTAGTCACATATGTGACATCCCAATCCAAGCTCTGCAGTATTGCAGCGTAAGTACTTTTATTTAATTTTTTTTACCTGAGTTCTACTGATGAGTCAAAGAAACAAATCAAATCTTTGGTGAGCTGCACTTCCAAAACAGGAGAAGCTCCATTTTTATATTTATACTCAAGTGGATTAATCATGATGGAGCCTTTCATTCCGAAATGAATCCTGAAACAAGATCAAACCCATTTTTGAGTGGCAGAAAGTATATCATTTATCAAGCTTTTTTCCTGTACTATCATTTTTTTTGGATTATAAGCAAACAAATGTTAGTCAGGATAGACACTTTTAAAGGGCAGAAACCAGTAGGAAGATTATTACATATTTTTCTCTCATGACTTTGTATCCTTATAAAGATAGAAGACATGACAATCAGTTTTTCAACTCAAAAGTAAAATAAATTCTCAAAGAAATAATAAGGTACCAACAATAAGCCCAAGAAAATACACCCCTGCTCCTCTTTTCTTGTCAGATGAAGTATCTTTTATTCATGGAACAGTCTAGCATCTCTTGGCATTTTCTTAGATTCAAAGGCTTGGGATGAGATAAGGCTAAGTTTAAGTTGCCTATAGTTTGTGTTTTCATAAATTCCACAAAGCCACTAATATTCAAATTCCTTATTTCTAACCAAAATGGATTGGAAATAATTACCTATTGCAAAATAATATCTATGGTTTAAGACACTCTTTTCCCCCCTTGTTTTGCACTAGGCAATGAAATAGTTTTTTTTATTTTTGCAAAATCTTACATATCAAAAAAAAGAGAGAACAAGTCAAAATGCTATTGTCCTCAATTCTTTTCGTTTTCTTTTACCTTTATATGTATTGGGAAGAGGAGATTTATAAATATTTACGGTTAACTTGAAAGCCACAATGCAGTAATGAAAAATTCATAACCCTTCAGATTTTATAGGATTGATTAGCATGTCCAGTTTTCTAAAAAAGTAGTACTGTAAGACCTCTGATGATGAAGATCAAAAATGATTCTCAAGATGAAATACTGTGTTCCGCCTTTCAAATTCTTTTCCTTATAGCTTTGTTGAGTTAATAAATATGGCTCTTTTGGCAGCAAATGTTACTGCTCTGTGCTTCTAATTGCGGAGCACCATGTTATAGTATTGTACAAGGTTAACCAGTCTAACTTTAAAAATGTGGGTTTTAAACTCTGTGTGCCTTACTATCAATCATAAATGCATTTTACATGCCCCATAGTTCTTGACAGGAAAAATGTGTGCCTGTAAGTACTCCATAATTTAGCTTACGGAGGTTCAACCCCAGTGAAAGGTGTACAACTGTCATGCCCACAAGCCATCATATCTGAAATCTTTTCAGCTGCATGGCTCATAAAGTGGATTCTAAATCACTTTCTATAATGAAACCACATCCACATAAAAAATCTCAAATTCAAATGCAGGAGTAGCCCCAGCAAGAACCTTAGATCAGATAAGTATGGCTCTGTCTTATAAATCAATTCATTGTTAGGAAAAAAGTGCACAAAATGTTTATTTTATTTTTATCTATTTTGTCTTATTAGTTAGATATTATCATTGAGCCCCAATAAACCAACACATCTCGTGGGTTTATTACTAAGTACCTTTGATCTTAAACTACAAAAAATATATCACTATCATGAAAATATTTGAGGCACAGTAAACATCTATACTGCGACAACAATTGATACTGATGTTTTTTTAAACCAGGACATAGGCCCATACTACGTAAAGAAAAGACATTTTTAGGGTTTCATTTGCTTTTCAAGATGTCTCATAATTAATTAGTTTAGGAAACTTTTATCAGATCCTTATTTCTATCTCAAGCTCCTTCTACCAACCCAGAAGGTTACCCGAGACAATTCGTTCTGCATAATAGAAGTCTACCTGCCAACCACAGTTGCCTGGTCCAAGGGTGGGCATTAGGCTTAACCTGAACAGGTCTCTGTCGTTTTCTCAGATCCTGTGCCCTTGATACAGTTGATTCAGAAATGGACAACTGTCCCAAGCTAGATCCATCAGTATCCAAGCTGGATTCATCAATTTTTCTGATGAATTTAAAGATGTAGGACCCAAGGAGATCCTGTTAGCATTAAGAGATCTAATATGAGAGGTGTCTACGGGAATGATTCCCAATGTGAGCACCAGCAAAGCAAAGGAAGGTCTCCCTGCAGAGAGGAAGACTATAGAAGATTGTGGTGAGGAGCAGAGTGAAGAAATGAAGAGAATCCTAATAGCTTTTAGCCTTTGCTTGCTTTAGTTCTCCTTCAAGCCTGCCTGTATTCTCTTCAGGTTTTGTAAGATACTCCATATGCTTTTTTAAATTTTAAAAAAGTTTTTGGTGCCAAAGTCAACAAAAGATAATAAATAATTATTGAACTTGCTTGAGTTGGGCTTCTGTCACTTGCAACCAAGTTCTAATATGAAAATGTGCCCAAACTAAAAATTCAATTAATAGTAAGAAAATTCCTCTCATTAGAAATATCTTCCTAAAGAAACTAGTAAATAAGCCCTGATCCTATTTTAAGAATCAGCCGTATTCTCCAAGCTATCACTGTCAGAATAATCTGAACATCCTTAAGCAAGCACAAATAGCATAAACAAAGCAGTACTGTCACAGTTTCACATTAATGACAACTACATTTTGCAAATAAGGCAACTGCCTATGAAAATTTTCAAGTGGTCAGAAGTGTCCTAAGGGTAATAAAGAGTGGAAAATGTAGAATATAATAGTTGTAAAACCTATGCTGGGAATTTAAAAAAAGAGAATGTAAAAAGATACGGTTTTAACAATGCTGAAGGAAAAAAAGGAGTTCTGCTTCTACTTAGGATACAGAAGGCTGAAGGTGAACATAGCTACCACTCCAACAAGGAGAAAAAAAATCACATTATCTACAAAATCTACATTTTCTTAAGCCCATCAGAGACACGAGATTGCAACGCAACCAGGTAAGCTAAATTCCAAAATGTGACAAGCCCCGCCATGGAAAGCAAAGTCAGAATACACAAATTGTTTCACCTATGGCAGAGCACAAGAGGAAGAGAAGGCTACTATAAAAATGGGAAAGCAGAAAACTGCAAAATTTTCAACAAATTTTTAGATACTGAATGTGGGCTGGTGTGACAGTTTAGAATCCCCGGAGCCCCAGACACAAGGAGAATACACACTCGTGGGCCCATGTGAAAGATGTAAGTGACAGCAAGAGACCTGAAAGAGCTGCTCTTGGTGGCATGACACCTGTCTTCATGAAACTCTGTCTGCTTCCTGAACACTTCTTTCAGATGAAGTCCAAGTCTTAAAAAGTCTTTAAGCTGCTGGGGCCAAGGGAGAGGTAGAAACAAAGGTCGTATCTGTCCTTGAGGGAGGAACAGGAAACTTCCTCTGCGCAAACAATATGTCTTATACTGAATAACAACCATAAGCAGTCTGCCACAGGAGAGCAGCAGAAACCCTTCGGCCACCCAGCCCAGGCAAAGGTACTCTGGCCTGTTGAGGGTGAGGTAGAAGCAAAAGCCGTCTGTCCCTAGAGCTGAAACAGAAAATAGGCTTTGGCACAAAATACTGTGATGATACAAAGAGAAATCTGCTCCCACTAGAAGACAGGTAGGAAGCTCTCTGACCCAAGTACACCCACAGGTGCAAGGCAGAGTTTGGCTGCCATAGGAGGGCAAGGGACAGTAACCCTAAGAAAACTGCAACCTTGGGTTCTACATACACAAAGGCCTGCCCAAGTCTCAGGCTAGTCCAGAAGTAAAAATCCCCACTATCTCCATCATGAGCCTCCCACTGAGTCACAAGTGACAGCAGCCTACATGGTGGAGAGGTAAGAACACGGAGGGACTTTCTCTGTGACATGAATATGCAAGATGTGCTGAAAGCTGAGAGTTGAGCAGCAACACAGAGAAACCATCCACTGCCAAACCCGACCACATACAAGGCATAAAGTAGCAGTAGCAGCTGGGGTTTTGAAGTTGTTGGTGCACTGAAGCCAACCCAAACAAAGCAAAACTCAAACCAACGTCAAGTACTTTACTAGACTCACTCAATCCCTGACACTAATGACTGATAGAAGAGGCATGACTGTTTCTGAGCTTAAATATAATTTAGCTCTTATTTGTCTATACATGGTATCTGGGATTTAGCTTTTTGTCTTCTATAGACAATGTCTAGGATTCAAAAAAATTATAAGACACATATATACACATAAAGATTAAAAAAGTATCAAGAGATAACGATATCAAGAGATAAAGCAGTCAACAGAGCCAGACCCAAAGATGCACCAGATGTCATATCTATGAGACAGGTGATTTAAAAGTAATGTTAAACTAATTTTAAACTTAAAATATTGATTCTTAATCCAATTTGATAGTATATATTAGTTATTAATATGTTAATGATTTAACATATGTAAAGATCTAGTATAAAGGCACATGAACAGGTGTGATATTTCAGCAGAGAAACAGAAATACATGATAGCAGGGATAAGACATTTCTTCAATGAGCAGACCAGCAGACTGCACAGAGCAGAGGAAAGAATAAGTGAAACTGAATATTGATTAATAGAAATTATCCAAACCTAAGAAAGAGAAAAAAGGATGAAAAAGATAGAACAGAGCATGTTCCTTAAATATGCCTGGAGTTTTCTTTTTTGAGAGTTTTTAAACTATCAACTCAACTTATTTAAAACACATAGAAAATAACTCATATTATTTACTTTTCTAGAGTATGTTTTGATAATTTGTGTCTTTCAAGGCATCTGTGCATTTATTTTAGTTGTTGAATTCATGGACATAAATTTGTTATGTAATATATAGTGTCCTATTTCTATTGAAATAACAACTTGAGGATCTGCAGTAATGTTCCCTTTGTCATTCCTCATAGTGTTTATTTGTGAGCTGTATTGTCCAAAATGGTAGCCACTACCCACATGTAGCAAGTGAGCACTGGAAATGTTATTAGTTCAAATTAATGTGTACTCCAATTACAAAATACACAGATTCTGAAGACTTAGTATAAAAAAAGAATGTTACATAGCTTATCAATAATTGTTTATATTGTTTATATTTGAAATATTTTGCATAGGTTAATAAAATACATTATTAAAATTGATTTCTTTTTGCTTTGGTTAATGCGGCTATTGGAAGATTTTAAATTATATATATGTCTCCCATGTTTATACTGGACTGCATTGAGCTAAAAGTTTATCATTTTTATTATACTTTTGAAAGAACCAATTTTTGGTGTCATTCATTTTTATTATGCTTTTCAAAGAACCAATTATTTGCTTCATTGATTTTTTTTCTCTATTGCTTTCATTTTTAAATTCCATTGATTTCTGTTCTTATCTTCATTATTTCCATCCTTCTGTCTGTTTTGGGTTTAATTAGCTCTTACTCTTCAAGTTTTTTATATGCAAGCTTAAGTCTTACAGAATTTTATTCATTTATAATAAACATTTAATGCTAGGACATTCCCTCAAGCATTGCTTTAGCTGTGTCCTACAAATTTTGATCTGGCATTTTCATTTTCATTCAATTCAAAATATGTTGTAACTTCCTTTGTGATATATTTGACACATGAGTTTAGAAGCACATTGACTTCCAAATACTTAAAATTTTTCAGCCGGGCGCAGTGGCTCACGCCTATAATCCCAGCACTTTGGGAGGCCAAGGCGGGTGGATGACCTGAGGTCAGGAGTTCGAGACCGGCCTGGTCAACATGGTGAAACGCTGTCTCCACTAAAAATATAAAAATTAGCCAGGCATGGTAGCAGGCGTCTGTAATCCCAGCTACTCAAGAAGCTGAGGCAGGAGAATCACTTGAACCCGCGAGATGGGGGCTGCGGTGAGTGGAGATCGCTCCACTATACTCCAGTCTGGGTGACAGAGCAAGACTCCATTTGAAAAAGAAAAAAAAAAAAGATTTTTCTAGGTATCTCAATAATTTCTAGTTTAATTCTGTTGAAGTCAGGGAGGATTCTTCCATGATATCAATATTTTTAAATTTGTTAAGACTCATTTTGCTGTCCATAATCTGGTCAATCTTGCTGAGTGTTCCACGTGTACTTGGAAAGCATGTGTTGTTGGGTGGAATGTTCTCTACTTGTCAGTTAGGTCAAGGTGGTTGATAGTGTTGCTCAGGTCTTTTATCCTTGCTGATTTTTGCCCACTTGTTCTATCAGTTACTGACAAGAGACTGTTGAATTATTCAACGATATTAGTTTCTCTTTGCCCTTTCCATTCTAGCAGTTCTTGCTTCACAGCTTTGGAATTTCTATTAGGATTACTATATGTTCTTGATGAATTAACCCCTTAATCTTTATTTAATGTCCTTCTTTACCCCCAGTAATATTCCTTGATCTGAAATATACTTTGATTTTATTCTAGCTACTCCAGCTTTCTTTTGATAAGTGTTTCCATAGTATTTGTTTCCATCCTTTTATTTTAACCTGCATCATTATATTTCAAGTGATTTTTCTTATAGGCACGTTATAGTTGGGTGTTGTGTTTTTTATTCAATTAATTTCTGCCAAATAATTGGGACGGTTAGATTATTTACCTTTAATGTGATTATTTTTATGCTTTGATTTAAATATACTATATTACTATTGTTTTCTATTTGTTCCATCTATTCTTTGTTCATCTTTTAATGCCTTCTTTTGGATTGAGCATTTTTAAAAATTCTATTTTATCTCCATTAGCAGCTTATTACTTTTACCACTTTTTGAATTTTTTTTAGTAGTTGCTCTAGGTTTTATAACACACATCTTACACTGTGATACAAGTTATCACTGAGATAACTTGTATCACAGTGTAACTTCAAATGATATGCAAAATGTATATTGCAACAACATTAAAGTAGTGTACCATCATTTTCCTATCTCATTATTTGTACTATTGTTGCAATGCATTTTACTCTGACATATGTTATAAAGTCCACAATAAATTGTTATTATGCTTGCTTTAGATATAGAACATAAGAGAAAAACATCTTTTATATTTACTTCCAAATTTCCCATTCCCAGTTTTTTCTTTCTGTAGATTCAGATTTCTATCTGTTATTATATCCCTTATGCTGGACAGACTTTAACTTTTCTTGCACTGCAGGTCTCCTGCTACTACATTCTCTTAGCTTCTTTTTTTCAAAAAAGTCTTTATTATACCTTCATTTTTAATAAGACATTTTAGATGGGTTTAGAATTCTGAGTTGAGAGGTTTTTCTTTCAGCAAACGTTGCTCTGTTGTCTTCTGTCTTATATAATTTCTGTAAATGTATTTCTTAGCTTTGTTCCTTTGTATTAATATGTAATGTTTCTTTTTCTCTGCTTCCAGCACTTTCTCTTCATCTTTGGTTTTTAGCACATTGGCTAGGTGTGTGTGAGGGACATTTGGTTTGGTTTGAGGTTCTTTTAGCTTCTTGGATCTGTGTTTTGTTTAGAAAATTCTTGGCCATTTAAATCCAAAGACGTCTTCTGTTCTGTTGTTTCTTTCTTCTAGGATGACAGTTACAAGAATGTTAGATTATGTCACCTTGTTCCATAGCTTTGTTAATCCTGCACAATTCTTGGCCATTACTTCTTTTAAAAATGTCTTCTGTTTTGTTTTTTTCTCTTTCCTTTCTGGAACTCCAAATACATCAGACCAGTTGATGTTATACCAATAACAAATCTACACAAATGTTTCTGGAATATCAGATAAAACTCAGTTGGAGGCCATCATTACCCTAATACCAAAATTAGACAAAGGCAGTAACAGAAAAATAACACTATAGTGCAATATCTCTTATGAAGACACATGCAAAACTCCTCAATAAAATATTAACAAATCGAATCCAGAAATATATAGAAAGGATAATCCATCATGACAAAGTGGAGTATATTCCAGGAATGCAAGGCTCATTTGAAATTTAAAAATCAATCAACATAGAATTCCACACATAAACAAATGAAGTAAGAAAGGCAATATGATGATCTCAATAAATGCAGAAAAAATACTTGAAAAATTCAATGAATTAGAAATAAAAGGGTAATTTTTTGATTTAATAAAAGAAAAGCAAGCTAGTATCACAGACAACAAGGCAAACTTATTTGCTCTCACCACTACTACTCAACATCATGCTGGGGGTCCTGGCCAGTGCAACAGAACAAGAAAAAGAAATAAAAGGCATATAGGGTGTGGGGGACAAGGGGAGGGAGAGCATTAGGACAAACACTTAATGCATGCGAGGCTTAAAACCTACATGACAGGTTGATAGGTGCAGCAAACCACCATGGTATATGTATACCTATGTAACAAACCTGAACGTTCTGCACATGTATCCTAGAACTTGAAGTAAATTTTTTTTTAAAAAAAGGCATACATATTAGAAAGGAAAAATAAAACTGCTTTAATTCACAGATGATACGATCATCTACATAGAAAATACTAAAAGTATACAAGAAAAAGCGACTAGAACTATAATGAGTTTAGCAAGTGTATTAGTCTGTTTTTACACTGCTGTAAAGAACTTCCCTGAGACTGGATAATTTATAAAGGAAAGAGGCTTAATTGACTGGCAGTTCCACATGGTTTGGGAGGCCTCAGGAAACTTACAATCATGGTAGAAGGTGAAAGGGAAGCAAGGACTTTCTTCAGACGGCAGCAGGAGAGAGAAGAGAAAGAGAAGGGGGAAGAGCCCCGTATAAAACCATGAGATCTAGTGAGAACTCACTCACGATTACAAGAACAGCATGGGGGAAACTGCCCCCATGATCCAATCGCCTCCTTTCCTTGACACATGGGGATTACATGCCCCCCCCGCACCTCGATACGTGGGAATTACAATTCAAGATGAAATCTGGGTGGGGACACAGAGCCAGATCATATCAGCAAGGTTGCAGGATACAAGGTCAATATACATACAAAAATTGTATTTCCATACACTGCAAATGAACAATTAGAAATTCAAATTTTAAAAAGTACCCTTTACAATAGCTCCAAAAAAACCCACTTAGTTACAAATATAAAATATGTCTGGAACTGAAAATTACAAAATACTGATAAATGAAGGAAGATCTAAATACATATTAATATATATTGTGTTCATGGAGTGGAAGACAATAATGTTAGCATGTGAATTATCACCTAATTGATTTATAGATCAAACACAAGGCCAATCAAAATGCCAGAAAGAACTCTGTAGAAATCAACAAGCTGGCCGGGCGCGGTGGCTCACGCCTGTAATCCCAGCACTTTGGGAGGCCGAGGTGGGCGGATCACAAGGTCAGGAGTTCGAGACCAGCCTGGCCAACATGGTGAAACCCCATCTCTACTAAAAATACAAAAAAAAATTAGCTGCGCATGGTGGTAGGTGCCTGTAATCCCAGCTACTCAGCAGGCTGAGGCAGAAGAATCGCTTGAACCTGGGAGGCAGAGCTTGCAGTGAGCCGAGATTGTGCCACTGCACTCCAGCCTGGGGGATAGAGCAAGACTCTATCTCAAAAAAAAAAAAAAAAACAAACAAAAAAAAGAAATCAACAAGCTAAGTCTAAAACGTAGAAAGATAACTAAAATAACAAAAATCCATTTTGAGAAAAAAAGGAATAAAGTCAGAGGACTGACACTACTTAATTTAAACTGACTTTAAAGCTACTTTAATTAAGACAGTGTATTACTGGTGAAAGGACAGACACAAAAAATGATAAAAGAACATCATTTTATCTGATATTCTTCTGAATGGAGAGTTCAGAAATAGACACACACATATATGGTCAACTAATTTTCAACAAAGTTGCAAAGAAATTCAAGGGAGAAAGGATAATCTTGTCAACAATAGTGCTGGAAAATACACATGCAACAAGACAAAGTTCAACTCCTGCCTTGTACCATATACAAAAAAGAATTCAAAATAGAACATAATCCTAAACAGAAGAGCTAAGTCAGTAAAACTTCCAGAAGAAAACAATGAAATGTTGATTAATTTGCATTAGGCAGGTATTTTTTAGACTGGTCACAAAAACTATGAATGAACCACGAAAAAAAATTTGATAAATTAGGTTTCATCAAACTTAAAAGTTTTTAATCTTCAAGAGACATGGTTAAGAAAATGAAGAGAAAAGCCACAGATTAGGAGAAAATACTTGCAAAACATGTATCTGATAAATGGCTTACATCTAGAATATGTATAGAATACTATAACTCAATAATACAAAAATATATCCAATAAAAAAGGAAAAAATTAATAGACACATCACCCTATAAAATATACAAACAGAAAATAAGCACATTGCACCAGATATCATTAGTTAGTAGGGAGAAGAAAATTAAAATCATAATGAGATACACTGTACACCTATTAGAATAGCTAAAATTAAAACGACTGACAATACCAGGTGCCGGCAAAGCTGCTGAGTAACTGAAATTCTCATACTCTGCTGGTAAGAATGTAAAATGGTACCACCACTTTTAAGAACAGTTTGGCAATTCCTCTTAAAGTCAAACATATGCTTACCAAATGACTTAGAAATTCTAATCCAATGTATTTATCCAAGAGAAATGAAAATATATGTCCACACATGTATGTCATATGCATGTGAATATGCATAGCAATTTTATTCATAATATTAAAAACACGAAACAATCCAAATGTCCATCATCTGATGAATGAGTTAACAAAATATGGTACATTCATACAATGGGAGACTACTTAGTAAAAGAAAAGAAAGTACCACTGATACTTCAAACAATATGAATGAATCTTAAAGTATTATATAGAGAAAAAGTACACTTCTATTTCTCCTAACATGTTATATGACAGTACAGAAACTATGTTGAAGCTGTAAAACTCTTTTATAAGTAATATATGATGGATTCAATAAAGACATTTCAGCAAACTAAAAAGAATCATTATATTATCTCTTGCATAACTGTTTTAAGGTTCATACTTAAACCCCAATAAATTATAAAATCAATCATGTATAAGGCATTTCTAAAATGGCAAAGCCTCCAAAATATCTCAGATATAGTTTCTGGTCTCTGAGCACATGTAACTGCAAAAGCCAGAGTCATGTAAATCACAAACTGAAACAGCAAAGGGTCTTGGAAAAATATATTTCTTTATCTATCTTTTAAATTTTAGTCCAAAATGCAACAGCTATGTCCATTTTGATTAAAATGATAGCTTAAGTGTGAGTGCAGCTGGATGAACATGCATATAAATATCTGCACACACTATACTGGCAATGTGGCAATGTATGCATCCAAAGTTAATGAAGATTATATCTGGTAGTGGGATTGAGAATGTATTACCCTACACTTATTTTCATTATTTTTCAGTTTTCTCTACTGAGTACTTGTTACATTTATAGCAAAAACTTCAAGTGACGTTTGTGTTATTTTAGTTGAAGAGTTCCTGGAAAGTGTTCAGAAGTTGTACAGGTATTAATCACACATAACACCACAATAGTGCTCCTAAAATAAATGTATATCAAATAATTTTTAGTATTCCTTGGCACTATCAGGAGCACTTGAATATATCACTTAGTAGGTAGAGAAGTAATCACTCTCCAATTTGTATCTTTCTGATGTGTGGATTTTTACAGGGCAGATTCTTTTAAAGGGCTATGCTTGTATTCTACTTTCATTAACAAATGAATCCCAGGAGATTGAACAGATGAATCCCAGGAGATTCATGGCCCAACCTGTGAGATGCACATACTTTTATGACTAAACTTTGCGGGCAATTTTGCTTGTGAAAAGTTGGGTATCAAGGGAAAACTGTGAGCAACCTTTAAACATGTTCCCTGCTATATGCTCTATCAAATGCAGACGAGCCAGGTGGGTGGGAGGCAGAAGTCAAAAATGAAGACTACATTTCTATTGCAGGTGCACAGACCTGCAGCCTCACAAAAAGATCACATTTCTTTGAGAGAGTTATCCATTCCTCTAAGAAGCACAGGTTGGAAGTACATTTTTTGAACTCCTGTTACATTGTGAAAGGGGAGCAAATGATTTTAGGTTCAGATTCCAACAGCAGATCTGCCATTGACCTTGAATTGTTACGTCCAATAGTTGTTACGGCTGCAGGAAATTGAAAGGAAGCAAGCCACTGCATTTTTCCCACCCATATACTGACATAGGTACTCTCCAGGGAGGGCACTAGTTCAGTGAGTTTGAAGAAGTGATTGTCCTTGTTTAGAACTTCATGGAACACTTACTGACAGCCCTGTGCTGAGAAATGACATCCCCCTTATCAGTCTGGTGGAGAGCACTTGATAAAAACCCCCTCTCATCTTACAGAAATAAATCTGTACCTAACACCAGAGAATCAATAACATATCAATGTTTTCAACTATCGTGCATAGATCCCATTGTGTACTACTCTATCTAGAGCTACGAGTTTTCAATCACATCAATCTACTACAGCAGCAATGTAACCTGCAATATATCATTACTGCATGAACAACTCGGCATATGCTGATGTTATCAATTCCAGACTAAGAAAAACCATGAAGTGACAATGTTGTCCAAGGACAGCAGCTGCTGACAACGAAAAGAGAACGCCTCAAAGGAAAAGCAATTACATAAACCTTGGATTACTCTAAATATGTGGTAGATGAGATGCAATAAAGAACAATCATATAGTATCATCTCTTTGTGACAATTATTCACCTTTGGTTAGCACGGGGTCCAGGAACAGGTCTTTTCTTTTAAGAAAAAGGTGATAACTGTGGTCAGTATCTTTAAACAGCACTAAAACTGATTCGAGGAAGCAGTATCAATTTTTACAGTTGGCAAAAGCTTAGGCTAAACTCAGAAAAGACAGAATGAGATTGGGTAGACATATTAACTCAAAGGCCGCTTTCATTTTCCTGCAAAAATTAAATATGTGATCATGCATCACAATTACATATATTTTGACTTTTTTATCATTAAGTCAACAAAGGGAGTAGGTTGCTAGTCCTTCTCTGCCAGTATATTAGCCATGAATTTCCATGGGAACTGTGAAACAATGGAGAACCTGCTATTTCTCTGGAAAGTTTTTACATTCTCTAAGTAAATTTCCAAATTCCATTCAAGGCTTCAGAGAAAGCAGGAAGCCAGAAAAATATTTAAAAATCAAGTGATACATTTAAACCAAACTAGGGCCTGTCACAAATATAAAGTAACCGATGTCACTGAATACAATAAGCATTTGGTAAAAACAAGGAGAGATTTGTGGTATAGGGAGCTTGGGGACTAGCAAAACAGATGTATTGCTCTAATACATCTTGGGAAGCCCTGTAAAATGACTGTCTTCCAAGTAATGATGACATCAGAATTTATTCTTCTGCTGTTTATTGATTTCCATGATAGAATCACAACCTCTCATATTGGAGCCCTCTTAAAAACACAGTACTTCCTATACGATGAAATGTGACACCCGGCAAACTCCATCTAGCCTTCTACGCATCTTTAAACATAGAGAGATAAGATGTATCGTACAGGCTTATCTTACCGTAAAGCTTTTGGTCCAAAGTACATAAAGAGCTCCTTCCCCAAAGTTTCCACACCACTGTAAACATATCCATTAAACAGGCTCAAGACATTCTGGCTGGAATCATTATTATTCAGTGCAGCAGCCTAGTAGAAAATACATGTACACACATAAGCACACACACACAAACTCTAAGCAACATTATAATTTAATTCTTAAATGTGTTTATATTACTTCATGCCCAGGTGCATTCCAATCAGAAGAATAATCTCCAACAAGTTATGTAATGTAATCGGCTGTTTACATACATTTTGTCAAATTACTATGCAGTCATTTAAAGAGAGAGAGGCCAAAAAAATTAAGTGAAAAAAAGTAATTGGTAGACAATCAAAATAAAGTTTCTTCCAGGACCATATAGCTCTGTGCATACGAAAAGAAAGCACAGGAATACAACACGAATGTTTTAAAACTAAAAACTGGAATGTAGGTTCTTCCATTTCCAGAAGTATACAGCCAAGTTCCCTGAAAGAGTGGTCAGATAAAAACAGCTACAAATGACAGATGATAAAATATGAAAACAAAATATTTTTAACCGCACCGATGAACTTTTAAGCTAGTATGAAATAATAAAAGGTCAAAAACTAAAAGTGGGAGAGACCCCTGAGAAGTAGTAGGGAGAGCTGTGAAACCAGCATCTATCCTAAGGGCACTGATTGAAACTAAGGAATGAGAGCTTCAATTTTCGCATCTTGTGAGGGTGCAGGAGATCAGAGATAAAAACCTGGGGCCCCCTGAGTGAGGGAATCTAATTTGAGACCTGTCCTGTTCCAAGCACAATGTTAAGAATAAAGAAAAAATAAACTCATATTCTCCTTTCCCCCATCAGCCTTGCAAAACCAAACAATACATTGTTAGAATGACAACGTATAGGCGGAATCCTATAAGATATTCGAGGAAATTATAAACATGAATTAAATAGAAAACAAAAATATAAAATGTAGGTTCTTCTGTGGGAGAAGAAAAGAAAGGGAGTTTGGTTTAGAGTTTAGTAATGCCGTTTTTCTTAAACTGAGCATTATGTATACTGGTGTTTCTTATGTCATTATTTTTTATTATTTATATATGTTTTATAAACATTATTTAAACTCAAAATGTTATAAAAAATGTAAAACTTAAGACATGCATAATTATTATACAAGATAAAATAGAGTACACAGAAGTACATCTACATATTAACTCAGTCTAAGGTAATATCCTCATTTACCTCTAACTTCTTTAGTGTTTTTCTCAAGTGGGCCTAAGGATCCTCAGAAGATTCTGAATGAAACCTTGGTGGGCACTGGGAGTGGGGAAATGTCAAGATATAATTATAAAACAGCTTTAGATACAGAGTCTAGAAACAAGTCACAATTTTTCCTCAATTTAGAGTGAAATGATATTGTTCAGTGATTCTCAAACTTTTGGTTTTATAGAAATTTGTCATTCTAAATGCTTAAGATGGCATGTCCTCTCTATTCTTTATTTCACTAAATTGGTCTTTGTTAAGATACAATCACAGTACTTAGCTCAAAGAGAGATAACAGGGAGATAAAGCAAAAAAAAAAAAAAAGAGACAAGACACGATTCTTCCACTAAACCCATTCAAGGTTGAAATAGCTACAGTCAATGCCAGAATTTTCCAAACTTCTAAAGTTCAGGCAACTGGCTTTATATATCCCTCCTTTGTTTAAGAACTGGAGAATCAATCATTGGCTTAGAATGACAGGTAAATTAAATGCACAGGAGTAATTAAAAATGACAGCAGGCCGGGCGCGGTGGCTCACGCCTGTAATCCCAGCACTTTGGGAGGCCAAGGCGGGTGGATCATGAGGTCAGGAGATCGAGACCACGGTGAAACCCCGTCTCTACTAAAAATACAAAAAAATTAGCCGGGTATGGTGGCGGGCGCCTGTAGTCCCAGCTACTCGGAGAGGCTGAGGCAGGAGAATGGCGTGAACCCAGGAGGGGGAGCTTGCAGTGAGCCGAGATTGCGCCACTGCACTCCAGCCTGGGAGACACAGCGAGACTCCGTCTCAAAAAAAAAAAGACAGCAGTCACTTCCTGTTCTGCACAAATCACAAAAAAAGAACCTGTTGGAGACTGTAGGTATATGCCACCATGTCCTCAAAGCTCAGTCTTTGGTTGCCCTTTCTGGGATGAACTCTAGTACCTATCAATAATTATCAAGCACTGGGAAGGCAGGCTTGAGTACTCAGTGAGGAAAAAACACATTTGCCTTGTTTTTATATAAGTCAATCTTTTAGAGCCCTGAATTGAGAAACACCAAGAATCTTGATGCTTTTCTCCCTAACAAGAGACTTTAAGTCACTTAAATACACTTCAGGCCAAGTATAGATTACAACAGTGGGTTTTAAGGTAGGTTTCCATGACAACCAATCAGTATGTAAAAAGTTCTTATAAACTTGCCAGGACACTTTTAAGATGATGATATACAAAGCAGATATAGATCTTTGTCTCAATATAGATTAGGTTGTACATTTTCAGGATCTCAGATTTAAGTTCTTATTAACATTTTAAACGCTCATTTATAAGTCAATGGTCAGAGCCTTGTTTCCCCACCACTCCAATGTCAACAATCTCTTATCTTTTTCCAATATTCTTTACTAGCAACTTGTTTTAGCCATACCCTGTGAAATCTTCTAGCTTTTCTTAGAGCTCCCAGCAGAGGCCAGGTGATGAATGTTACCCCATTTTACACACACAAACACACACACACACACACACACACACACACACACACACCCTTGTCTCTCTCTCATATATAGTAGCGCTCCCTGCTTCCTCGGTAGGAAAGAATTTGCTACTACTGCCACTCCTGTGCTTTAATCTCCTTTACCCCTTTAAGTTTTATAAGTTACATCTGATGCAAAGGCATGAGAATGATACATTAGACTTTGGGGACTTGGGGGGAGGGACGGAGGGGCGTGAGGGATAGAAGACTACACATTGGGTATAGTGTGCATTGCCCGGGTGATGGGTGCACCAAAATCTCAGAAATCACCACTAAAGAACTTATCCATGTAACCAGACAGCACCTGTTCCCCCAAAAGCCTACTGTAATTAAAAATAAGAAATTTAAAAAAGTTAAAGCTGAAACTCAACATCTATCATTAGATAGACGAAATTCTGTGTCAGCTGCCACATCACTGTTTCTCACTGCACCTGACTGGCTCTCTTCCCTTCTTCCAAGATGGGAAACCATCTGACTGGCCTGCACTCACTACTTGTCTTCTCCCTACCTGGACCTTCATTCTTCTACTTAGTTCTGACTTTACCAGGTTTTATAATGGCTACTAGCAAAGAGACAGAGAAGCAACCTTGAAACAGACAGTGCTGTCACAACACCTAATAAGATAGTACATGAGTCCCAAATGTCTCATGTGAAGTCTGCTCACATCACCAAGTTAACAGCTTTGACAAGAACTTACACCATTTATTTAAAAACTCCAAAAGCCAACACCTGTAACAGTTCATGTTATTCACTTGGCTTTGTCTACAACAAAAGTGGCACATGACATCTGGAAAGATGATCCTCCTCCCCATTAAAAATGGCTGTTTACCTGGATAAACTCATTTTAGAAAAGCTTACTGACCCTCCACTATGTGTCAGGCCTTGTTCTAGATGCTCGGGATGCATCCATAAATAAAACAACTAAAACCAGCTGCCCTCATGGAGTTTATGTTCTAGCAAGGAAAAAGAGTAGGCAATAAACACAGTAACACAGTATGTTAGAACATTCGGGAAAGAGATGGAGATGAAAAGGAGAGATCAAGATTGGGGGAGGGTGCAACAGGTTGCAATTTTAAAGGAGCAGTCATAATTTCGTCAAGGAATTGAAATGTGGGCAAGTTTTAAATAAGTGAGCCATGATCCAGGCAAAAGGAATGACAAAGCAAAGGCCCTGCTATGCCACGCCCAGAGAACAAGAGGAAGAGTAGTAGATAGATTTTCTGATTTTACTCTATCAGTTCTGAAAACTCTGCCAATTTCCTGGGGAAGTTTTCTACTCCATGAAGACAACTGCCCCATTATCAAAACGCCCAAATCTAATTCAGCAGTACTGCCCCATTGAGTTTTGTTGTAATTGGCAAACCAAAATACTTACAAAAATAATAAGTGTAAAATTTTTTGTACCATTTAACCTCAAACCACCATATGACATACATTTCAGGTGAGATCAACTGAAAAAACAAACAGGAAAAAACTGACAAAAGTAAGGGTTCTTAATGGAAACCTCAATTTCTTTTTACCCCAATATTAAAATGCTTAGGACTCCTAATAATATTTATTAGGAAGAAACTCAAAACTAGCCAACCTGATTTCTACCAGAGATTTTCCCCCAGGGAACTCCTATGCGGTAAATGAGCCTATAAGATCCTGCCTCAAGATTCTATAGAACCTACACTGTGGGGAATATGGTTCCATGTACAATTTATGAAAAGAACGGCTGAAACATCCCTCATAACCAATGCTGAGGGATAGGCTTTTTTCAAAAAAGTTTTTATTATTTCCAGGATTTATGCCTCAAGGCATCAGAGGTTATCCTGGAACAGACATCTATATCTGCAAATCTACTGTCATCTATCAGAGATTTTAGCAAGTTCTAACCATGGTGGCCAGGCATGGTGGCTCATGCCTGTAATTCCAGCACTTTGGGAGGTCGAGGCAGGCGGATCACCTGAGGTCAGGAGTTTGAGACCAGACTGACCAACGTGATGAAAACTCTACTAAAAACACAAAAATTAACTGGGTCTGGTGGTGCATGCCTGTAATCCCAGCTATTTGGGAGGCTGAGGCAGGAGAATCGCTTGAACCCAGGAGGTGGAGGCTGCAGTGAGCTGATCTCTCAACAGCACTGCAGCCTGGGTGACAGAGCAAGACTCCATCTCAAAAAAAAAAAAAAAAAAAAAAAAAAGAAAGTTCTAACTGTGGAAAATGATGTGGCCATTTAGCAAAACAAAGTTTTGGTGGCTAGTGCTTCAAACCTTATGGTTACCGTGCCACTTATTAACAAGAAAAAAGGTAATATGTTCCCTTGTAAATAAATTCTGTTGTGAAAGGAAAAGGAGTCAAAAATGCAAAGTCCCCAATATACTTAAAATGCATGAGACCATTATATATCTTCACATGGCTGTCAATGGACATTGAAATACATTGTCCTAGCTGACAGAGCCTCAAAGAGAACCTCCAACTAAAGTCTTAAAGGTGTAATACATGTCTTATTTGCTCTACTGGTGTTTTACCCTATTCTCTGCAATTAAAAACAACATACAATATGATCTTTAAAAAATGAAAACTCTGAAATTACCAATGTTGAAAAAAAGATGTTTATCGCCTGATGAATGTTAATATTGTAACATACATGTTGACAGAAAAGCAAGTAAAGGAATTCACAGGTAAATATTAACTTATAGAAAAACATTAACCTAAAAATATCAAATGACTTCAGTGAAGCAGAAACTATTCTAGCTACAGATGCTATATGACCTTGGCTTGAATATGTTTAAGAATTCCTTTTTTAATACCCCATGGTATTTGGGTATTAAAATAAAACGTTAGTAAAACCTCTTCCGTGCTCACATATATAGTTTGTAATTCTCTCTGGGCCTAGGGTTTCCCCGCCTGGACAGTAGGATAATCTTGAGGCTTTCTACCTGCCAAATTTCGCACAGTATTTTCTAAACCACTGTCATAGTACTTACTATACTGACTTATTATTTGTCTGTGACTTGCATTTCTCCCCTTTAGCTCTGAAAACCAAGTGTGGCTTTAAAATATACATTCACTGCTTCCCCTCCCACCATCCCCATCCTGCTTGACTTTTCCCAAGATATCTTGGCAAAATCTTCTACTCTACCATCTACCTAATCTCCTTTTAAAATTCATTAACATCCCAATATCTTATTTTCTAATTACCTGTCATGGAGTGAGATTTAAACATAGGAGGACCAAATTCTCATGACTACTAAAAGCTACAATGGAAGTAAAATACTCTACTTACCAAAATTTCCCATAAAATTAAATGAACCATATGGGAAGGTTTAGGGAGGAGTTCCTCTGTGTTTGGCAACCAGTCCTAGAATGCCTGGTTTTTATTTGACATGTTTACTTAGCATTTAAATTGTTGCTCTAAAAAGATCTAATCCAATACAGTAGTTCTCCCTTATCCAAGGTTTCACTTTCTGTAGTTTCAGTTACTCGTGGTACAGTACCATAAGATATTTTAAGACAGAGAGAGATACCACATTAACTTTTATTACAGTATAATGTTATAACTGTTCTATTATTAGTTATTGCTATTAATCTCCTACTGTACCTAATTTATAAATTAAACTTTTTTCCTATACATACAACTATAGGTTGTATGTATAGGAAAAAAGATAGCATATACAGGGTTTGATACTATCCATGGTTTCTGGCATTCACTGGGTGTCTTCGAATGCACCTTCTGTGGATAGGTGGTACTACTGTGCTTAATTTTGGTTTTGAAATGACACATCAAGATTTTTTTATTCAGTTGTCTATCATGCAGATGGTTAACCCAAGTCAGCGGATTCCTGGTACTCTATCATTTCTAAAATAATCAGCTCTGGATAATATACTTGGGATAAAATAAAATTTTCAACTTACGATTGGCCATTGCAAGCACCTGCATATATCTTTCACTGTTCTTTTAAAACTCCATCTTAAGGCAAAATTCTGGTATACCGGTAATGGTTTGCTCTACTTGTTTTAAGAGCTATTGTGTACAAACTGGGCAAGGCTTTTGCAATAAACCTAAGATTTATAAGATATTCACTTGTCCTACCATAGAATCTAGGGTTATCACTTCTCTCTACAAGCTTTTGCTGCCCAAATTCAAAAACTAATTTCCATAAGCCTGTTATCTTTGCTATGACTATACACAATTGTCCAATATACACTTGACTTTCTCATGTTGACCCTTATAATCCATTACTGTATTATTTGAACATTTCATCCTTTTTATTTTTTTCTGAAATAAAGATGAAAATCTCCTTTGACACAATTTTAAGTATGATTGAGAAGGGTTCACCTTCCTATTTTCAAGTGGCTTAATAATGTGAAATCTTCAAAACAACATATATTTTCAGAGACAGCACATGATTTATTCTGCTGATTATCATTTATCCTGCCTATCCATGGGTAGACAAGGAAGATAAACTTTTCAGAGCAGAATAAGACTTTTCCATAAATAAATGTTTCAACTCTAGTGCAGTTAAGTATTTTCCCTATAGAGAAGAAAATACCATATTTACTTTCATACTCTCTCCTCTTTTCCTCACACACTTTTCCCCCCAATACAACACTTTTTTTTTTTTTTTGAGACGGAGTCTCGCTCTGTTGCTCAGGCTGGAGTGCAGTGGCGCGATCTCGGCTCACTGCAAGCTCCACCTCCTGGGTTCACACCATTCTCCTGCCTCAGTCTCCCGAGTAGCTGGGACTACAGGCGCCCACCACCATGCCCGGCTAATTTTTTGTATTTTTAGTAGATACGGGGTTTCACCGTGTTAGCCAGGATGGTCTCAATCTCCTGACTTCGTGATCCGCCTGCCTGGGCTTCCCAAGGCGTAAACCTCTGAGCCCAGCCTACAACACTTTTTAATCAGAGATCACTTATATACCAATCGAAGTCATCAAAGAATATAATTCTAAAGTGATTTCTAAACACTGAAATAGAGGTCTTCAGGCCCATTCATCAAAAACATATTCTACAATTTTCTAAGTGCAAGACCTTCAAGCACTTACTCAGAGACTAAAGACTTTGTACCTTATCTGAAGGCACCAAATGATTACAAACCCTTCATAAAAATAGGGTGTTCCTCAGATAAATGGGTCTGGTGAGAAAGCTCTGATCCAGAAGAAAAAGGAACAATTCCCAGGGTGTTTATTTTGCTAGGCACTAAGCTAAGAATTTTATATGCTGCTTAATTTAATCCTGACCAAATAAGCTAAGATGTGACAATAAGCATCCCCAGACGAGGAAGCAACAAAGAAATGGGAATTCAAAATCAAGATGATCAGATGTTCTTTTCTCTACAGCATACCGAATATGTTCATCTTGGATAAAAAGTTACAATGGCCATGGAAAATCACCTCCCCTTTTTCCTCCTTTATAAGAATGTTTCTGTTCTCTGTTATCCCTTGTTTCATGATTCCATAGGATTCTGGATACCGATAATAATGATCTTGAGTCATTAAGGAGAAATCATTATCAGTATCCATTTAAGAAGGTAAGGAAGTATATAATGCATGTTCTCTAAATTATGTAGAAATCCCCTTCAGATGCTTAAAGAAATGAGCCTCATTTTGCTGGAAAATGAATCTCTGTAGATTAGCTCATTTCTTTAAATAATGGCAATAAAATGAGCCACGATTTTTTTTCCCCACTTTTAAGAAGGAAAATTTACTACATGGTTTATATTCTGGTAGTAGGAATTTCATATAACATGCATAACAAAATATACACATTCTCATAGTGAAAGATTCCAAATGGAATGTATTTCTAAATCTTTAATCATTTTGCACTATTCAAAACCTTGCTCTTCTCCATCCATTCAACTTTTATTAAATGTCTCCTCAGTTCCTGACACTGTGAAGCATATATAAAGATAAATAGCTGGCATATTAAATACATGTATCAAATTTTAAGGAGTGATGGAAATAATCAGACCATGTTTCAAATAAAATGCTTATAAACTGTTTCATATCCTGTTTTGTGAGATTGAAAACACATGCAGATTAAATATGATTTCACTAAAATATTGTATCCATCCAACAATTAAAATCAAAGGATTGACTCTTCAAAGCTCATTAACCAGATATGTTCATTTATATTCCAATATTGTTTCTTACTATAAGTTTCCACAATCTCCAGCAGAGTTTTATGCAATTTGCTTACACTGTTGCACAATTTTATGCTGACAAGACAGTG
Source organism: Symphalangus syndactylus (assembly GCF_028878055.3). NCBI lineage: Eukaryota > Metazoa > Chordata > Mammalia > Primates > Hylobatidae > Symphalangus > Symphalangus syndactylus. The sequence goes on along the minus strand of NC_072426.2, from coordinate 150,538,399 downwards.
GATCACAACTCAGAAAAATAATATAGTACATCCATGACTAGCAGATGCTGGGATCGTCTATGGCTAGGTTTTCTCAAAATGAGGATCAGTTGTCACAGGGAGACATGCATTCAAGTGTGTTCTCTATAAACTTTATACTGGAACAAAGAGGAATGCTATATGACAGAGTAACAGTTCATTATGGCAATAGCTACTGAAGTAGTGTTTTTTGGTTTGTTTTTTGGTATGATTATCTGAGGTTTAAACATTTTATTTTGAATGCCCATTAAATATTTCTTTAGCTCTCGGCCGGGCGCGGTGGCTCACGCTTGTAATCCCAGCACTTTGGGAGGCCGAGGCGGGCGGATCACGAGGTCAGGAGATCGAGACCACGGTGAAACCCCGTCTCTACTAAAAATACAAAAAAATTAGCCGGGCGTGGTGGCAGGCACCTGTAGTCCCAGCTACTCGGAGAGGCTGAGGCAGGAGAATGGCGTGAACCCAGGAGGCGGAGCTTGCAGTGAGCCAAGATTGTGCCACTGCACTCCAGCCTGGGCGACAGAGCGAGACTCCGTCTCAAAAAAAAAAAAAAAAAAAAAAAAAAAAAATATTTCTTTAGCTCTCATTAGTAACTTTTTCCATGTTTACTGCACTGTAAAGAATGCAGTATGCAGTTATTAAATTATTTTTAAATGCTGCCTTGTGAAAACTAATCATTTCAAGCCAGTAGCAGAAACATTTAAATAGCTTTAACTCTTTGGCATAAATGCCTAGGAGACATGGGATCATCTGTTACAGTAATGATCTTGCCAGAGGTTTGTGACAACCTACCATGTTTTAATGAAATTTACTGTGGATCCCTCTAAAATGCAAAAGACTCTTCATGTTTACAAAAGGTTATGTTTTTTTTTTTTTCAGATCAAAGGCCCAGAAAATGAAGCCATAGTAAATTATTTAGAAGTTTACCAACAGCCTCAAAGTATGTATTCCTTCCATATTGATTTTAAAATCCAGTGTCCACAGAACCAGATTCCTGATCCTAACCACAAAGACCTATTCCAATTTTTAACGCCTCTTTCTATCAAGGTATCAAAAATAATACCTTTAAATGCCAGGCTTTTTATGTGTGGGGTATAACTTACTGAATATTGCTGCCAAGTGATGTTAATAATTGCCTAACCATTACTGAAGCATTTGTATTATATTATCAGGCTGCACTCTTTTGTGCAATCCAAACATGGCCATAGAAGCTGTTAGAAGAGAATTATCAGAATAGATATAAGAGAATTGACTCAACTGAACAAAACTAAAAATGGTGGTAGACACAGCCAAAAATCCAAGGTTGCACTTTTCTATTTAATAAATAACCACTACTACATACTGAGCATTATGGTGTTCCTACCACTGTATGCTAAAAAAGCAATAAAGATCCTACTGAATCTTTTATGGCTGAGAGGAGCTATGGCATGGTTAAGATGGTAGGCTTTGGAGTTTTAAAGAAAAATCAAACCCTGGTTTAGCCCCTTACTAGCCATGTGATCTTGGGCAACCTTATTTAAACTCACTCTGAGCCTCATATGCCTCATCTGTAGAATCAGGTTAATCCTTTATCATAGGGTTATCCTTTTTCATGACTGAATGAAATGTAAAAGCATCTCATGCCTTACCATCAGAGATAATCACAACAATACTTAAAAGGAAATGTTTAAGCTATTTTTCCTAAATACCAATGAGGTGATATTTATTTAAAACATTAGGTCAGACTCTCACAGCAGAAAGCACATCCTACTCATCTTTGTATCCGCAGGAGCTAGCACAAAACCTAACACAAAATACGTTGTGGTTGAGTGATGTAAATGATGATATCCCTAAGTATATTCATGTCATATCCATTGCTTAGCCCTCCCATCTTTAGTTCTAAAATAGTGATTCTCTTGTCTTCATCTCCACCACCAACACTTGACCCCAAATTTGTCACCTGGATTTCTGCAGTCGTCTCCTAAATGAGAGGGCAGTGTCTACTCTGGCTTTCTTTCAGTCTTTTCCTTTTCCAATCCCTGAGCTGCATAGCTTCTACTCACCCTGCAAACCTCAACTTTTTTTTTTTTTTTTTTTTTTTTTTGTGAGATAGAGTTTCGCTCTTGTTGCCCAGGCTGGAGTGCAATAACGCGATCTCAGCTCTCTGCAACCTCCACCTCCTGGGTTCAAGCGATTATCCTGACTCAGCCTCCCGAGTAGCTGGGATTACAGGCATGCACCACCATGCCTGGCTAATTTTTTATTTTTGTAGAGATGGAGTTTCTCCACATTGGTCAGGCTGGTCTTGAACTCCCAACCTCAGGTGATCTGCCCACCTCGGCCTCCCAAAGTGCTGGGATTACAGGCGTGAGCCACCACACCCGGCCCACACCTCAGCTTGGCTACTTCCCTGGGGAAGCCTTCCCTGATCTTCCTACAATTCCTTAAAGAACCATGTTATCTCTCCTTCACAGAACTTATTAATTTATATTTCTTTAGGCGATTATTTAATGAATGTCTTTCTATCTTCCCAACTAAAGTATAGGCTCCAAAAGAGGAAGTATTTGTTTTTGCTCCCTAGATGCCTTGAGTATTCAAAATTTTGTTGAATGAGTAATTTTCATAATTAATATTCTTAAGAAACCATCTAAAATCCATCTCTGTGGTACCCTGAAATGATTTTAGAAACACTATAACAATAATAAAAAAAATAGGTACAGAGTACTTACTAGCATATCAAATCAAAATAAACAAAACGGCAACTGGAAGGAGATGTAAAACTTATTCTTTTTTCCCAAGTTTGAAAATATATTTTCTTAGACTTAGAACCTCATTTCTTTCAAGTTGTAAGCATATGCTAATTTCATAGCAAGCAACTTTTTCTTCTAGGACCAAAGGCTGTGAGGAAGCTTTGCAGAAGAAATTGAAATACAGTACAATATTGCACGTAGGCATGAAATACAATCATCTACACATCTAAAGGGCTTTTAAAACACGATGCCTTAATCAGAATATTTTTAGTACAAGTTCTGGCCAAATGAATACCACATCGTCTGCAATGAATGCCTGAGTGGCAAGAAGCTGTGCTAGTCTACTTTAAAAAGAAATGAATTCACTTAAGGGAACCAGAACTGGGTTTCATTGCCCCTTAAATAGATGGCAAGATGAAGTTGAGTGAGAAGTTAGTGCTAAGTTTTCTACCTGTAGTTTTAGAATTATATACTAGTTGTGATATACTTACCAATTGCAGATTAGGCAAGCAAGCAAGTAGAATTTTATACTAAAAGCTTAAAATGGGACGAAAAAACATATCAGAGGTAGCAGAGATTTTATAACATCAACAGTAAAAAATGCAGCTGTAGACATGGGAAACCATGTGAGTATCATAAGGAAGTTAAGTAAGGTGACTCGGATAAAACACCTTCACTGGATTCCCCTAGGGCATCTTGCTCAGGCAGCTAGAGCCCAGAATGCTAGTCCTCCTCTCCTGCGCAGGCGCGCTAGGACCGACTTCTGCCTACAGTAAAGTGACGATAAACTTTGTGAAAGGTAGGACCCCAGGAAACCTGCGCCAGAGCAAAAAGATGACACTTTAAATCCTGGAACCCTGATGGGTTCTTTATTCCATTTCCCCCTGCTGACTGCATGGCCTGTTACAGGAGTAGCTCACCTGCGGGGAGACCACAGCTGTGGAGGCTGCGAGCCGCAAGACGCGGCCCTGCAGGCTCCGCAGAGCGCTTCCCCTCATGCCGGTCACCGCCTGGCCCGGAAGCACCCGCGCGCGAATCTTCTCTCCATTCAGAGTACAGCCTGGTCCTTCCACCATCTCTGTGGCCGGCACCGTGGCCCACTGGTTGCAGGGCCTGGTGAGAATACCGCCATGCAACTCAACCTCTGCGTAGGCACTGACTGCACGCAGAGGAAATTCAAATCTCGCGCGCGTCTGGCCCCGCCCAGGCCCCGCCCAAACAGCACCCTAGCTGTTGCGGGCGCTCCCTACGGCGCATGCGCTGTGGCTCACCCCCGCCCTAGGTCTTGCTGTGGGTTTATTAAGAAAAAACAAACGCGCATGGGGCGGGGGCGGAGGACGACTAACTAGGCTGAACTGTAAAAGCAGAAGAAATCGGGACTTGGAAAGCTCTGAATGTATTTATTTTCCTTGCGTTAAAGTTTTTCCCTTGTCTTTGAGCTACTTAGTATGCACACATTTTGTGTTCTGGTCCTCTTAATCTGTCCTTGTCTGTAACAGGACAGATATGTCACAGACAATCTTCTTTTTGGCTCTGTTTTTGGTATGCTGTATTTGGACGTGGGTGGGATAAGAGAAATGAAGAAGAGGGTTTTTGGAACAAACAGCAGAATATATTCTAGTGTCTATATTTGAAAACTCCATTATTAGATAGTTAAGTGAGCCCTACCTAAGTCCACGCATCCATTTTGTAAGGGGACGCCCCAAGATGAAAGCTATATAAAATTGCTTTGTTAAAGGTAGAGCTTTATATAAATTTGAGGGTAATGCGTAGCTTTTCAAATTTACCGACAACCCTAACCAAAGATTCACATCTACATATAAATCTATGAAGTTTATGACTCCATATAGTTTTGTAAATTATAAAGTGTATTCTTTTTTGAAAACTGAAATACAACACATTAAAACAGAATGTCAATTTCTAAGTGATTTCATAAGCATAGCACTGCACTGCAGTTAAACCAGGAGAGCATATACACAGGTGGTTGCTGACTTAGGATGGCTCAGCGTAACAGTGTTTTGACTGTATGATGGTTCAAAAGTGACACACACCCAGTAGAAACTGTACTTTGAGTACTCATACAGCCATTCTGTTTTTAATTTTCAGTACAGTAATCAATAAATTATTCAACACTTTATTATAAAATATGCTTTGTGTTAGGTGATTTTTCCCAACTATAGGCTAATGTAAGTGTTCTGAGCACATTTATGGAGGGCTTCATGAAGCTGTGATGTTTGGTAGGTTAGGTGTATTAAAGGCATTTTCGACTTACTGTATTTTCAGTTTACAACAGGTTTATCAGGACGTAACCCCATCGTAAGTTGAGGAGCATCTGTATACTAGAGACTTGAATTTGAATATACTGAAGACTTGACTTTGAAATTTTGAAAAGTATTAAATCTTTCTCTTTGCAGGGAGAGATTAGTGGTCAAAAGTTGGCTGGATCAATTTCAGGACTATTTGTACTTTACTCCCTTGTTCAATTCAATAATCTCTGTCCTTTGATGGAGAAAAGTCCTATATACCTTCTCCTCTTTCAGCGTTGTAGTAGTTATTTATTGTTACTTCATCAATTATCCCATTTGTTATTTCAAAGTTTCTGTGGGTCAGGAATTTGGCAATAGTCTAACTAGCCAGGGTCATCCTGGCTCAGCGTTTCTCCAGAGGTTACAGTTAAAATATTAGCCAGGGCTAAAGTGCCCTAAACGCTTTTTGTAGCTAAAAGATCCACTTCCGAGATGAGTCACTTGCATGGCTGTTGGCAGGAGGCCTCAGTTTCTCACCTCATGTGTCTCTATAGTGCGGCCCAGCTCTTCTAATGACATGGCAGCTGAGAGTGTGATCCAAGAGAGAAGTCAAAGAGAAAGGTGCAATGCCCTTTATTACTTAGTTGCCCTTTATTACCTAGTTTATTATGATAACTTACTCCTTATTCCATTCATTAGAAGCCAGTCATTAAATACAGTTCATACACAAGGGGAGAGGAATTAAGCTGTTGATTTGAAGGGAGGGATATCAACGAGCTTGTGGACAAATTTAAAAAATATCAACCTGTTTATTTATCTGATTCACCTCATTTCTCTTTAAGGTGTTGTGTACTGCGCACATTTGGGTCAAATACGATCTTTAATTAGTAAGAGTTGGGGACTAACACTGAAGGCATTAAGAGATTTCACTGGTGTGACTGAAAGGCCGAGTCAGATTTTGTTTTGTTTTATTGGCTGGAGTGCAGTGGCCTGACCTTGGCTCACTGCAACCTCCACCTCCTGGGTTCAAGCAATTCTCTTGCCTCAGCCTCCCAGGTAGCTGGGATTACAGGCACCTACCACCATGCCTGGCTAATTTTTGTATTTTTAGTAAAGATGGGGTTTCACCATGTTGGCCAGACTGGTCTTGAGCTCCTGACTTCAAGGGATCCACCCGCCTTACCTCCCAAAGTGCTGGGATTACAGGCATGAGCCACTGCAACCAGCCCAGATTTTGTTTATATGTGACTAGCCTCTGAGTCCTTTGGTATATCTCTTTGATCTCGCTTCTTACATCCAATCAAAAGCAAACTCGCATACACTGTGTATCTACATTGTCTGTAAAAAGAGCCCACAACACTGCAAGCAAGCCTACCCTAGTGCAGACCCTTGCTACGTTTCAGCTGGACTATGTCACGATCCTGCTAACTGCCATCCTCCTTGCATTTTGTCTTGTGCACTCTTACCAGAGGGACCTTCACAATTTCTTCTTAAGTACAAGTTACTAATTTTAGTAAATTTGCTGAATTTATTAAATCGTGCTATTTGATAACTATATATATATATGTCATTTATCTTTTCCAAAACTCACTTTCTTCATACGGACAATAAATAATACTTTTTCTATACACCCACATATGATTGCTTTAATTTCCATACACAACATAGCTTACGTGAAAGCACTTTGAAAACTATGAATACTCTACAAAATTAAGATAAATTGTACTTATTCCCAGAATATATTTTGTACCTTTTGTTTTTTGGCTTATGCTATTATTCTCACCTTGTTTTTTTTTCCAAGACAGAGTCTAGCTCTGTCTCCCAGGCTGGAGTGCAGTGGCGTGATCTCAGCTCACTGCAACGCCCCCCTCCGGGTTCAAGAAATTCTCCTGCCTCAGCCTCCCGAGTAGCTGGGATTACAGGCGCCCAACACCACGCCCAGCTAATTTTTGTATTTTTAGTAGAGACCGGGTTTTGCCATGTTGGCCAGGCTTGTCTCGAACTTTTGACCTTAGGTGATCCGCCCACCCCAACCTCCCAAAGGGCTGGGATTATAGGCATGAGCCACCATGCGCGGCCTAGTCTCACGTTTCTAATACCTCCTCTTTTTCCCAGTTTACTGAAGTTCTCCCACTTTTTTTTTTTTTTGACATAGAGTCTCACTCTGTCACCCAGGCTGGAGTGCAGTGGTGCAATCTCGGCTCACTGCAACCTCCACCTCCAGGTTCAAGCAATTCTCCTGCCTCAGCCTCCCGAGTAGCTGGGACTACAGGCATGCACCAACACGCACTGCAACCTCTGCCTCCCGGGTTCAAGCAATTCTCCTGCCTCAGCCGCCCAAGTAGCTGGGACTACAGGCACACACCACCATGCCCAGCTAATTTTTGTACTTTTAGTAGAGATGGTTTCACCGTATTGGCCACAATGATCTCGATCTCTTGACCTCATGATCCACCCACCTCAGCCTCCCAAAGTGCTGGGATTACAGGTGTGAGCCACCGCACCTGGCCAAGTTCTCCCAACTTTTAAGCCCCAGTTGTATGGATATCCTCTAAAAACCCTTATTAATACAGTCAGAATTAACCTCATATCTTCTGAAGTTAGTTCTTCCAAAGAACTTACCAAACTTACCTTGTGGTAAAGTAATTTGTGTACATTTTGGTCTTCTAGACTAGACCCTCATTCCTTAAAGACAGAAGAGATCTCATCTTTATACTTTCCATAGCAGCCAGGATGCTTTTTTTGTATATAATAGATATTCAAGTATTTGTTGAATTGAATTATTATTATTAATTTAAGGTTGAAAAATTGGACCATCTGTTCCCAGGGGCCTTTAATATCATTCTTTTGAATTGAGATTTGATGTTTTCAAGGGTCTCTTCTAAAATAAATGTTATGGAAAATTAGTAATACATTAAGTTAACCTGTGACATGCCAGTAATTAGAGCAACAAGCCAGTAATCTTGATGTATTCCCGAGGGAATAAGACCAACCATATGTGCAGTCATTTGTGTACATTACAGTTTTGCGTCACTCAGTGATGGGATGCATTCTGAGAAATTTGTCATTAGGCAGTTTTGACATTGTGTGAACATCATGGAGTGCACTTTTACAAATGTAGATGGGACAGCCTACTGCACAGCTAGGCTACGTGGTATAGACTATTGCTCCTAGGCTACTAAACCTGTACAGCATGTTCCTGTACTGAATACTGTAAGCAATTATAACACAATGGTAAGTATTTGTGTTTTTTTTTTTTTTTTTTTTTTTTTTGAGATGGAGTCTCACTCTGTTGCCCAGGCTGGAGTGCAGTGGTGCGATCTCAGCTCACTGCAACCTCCACCTCCCCGGTTCATGCCATTCTCCTGCCTCAGTCTCCCAAGTAGCTGGGACTACCGGCGCCCGCCACCACGCCCGGCTAATTTTTTTATATTATTAGTAGAGACAGGGTTTCCCCCTGTTAGCCAGGATGGTCTCCATCTCCTGACCTCGTGATCTGCCCGCCTCGGCCTCCCAAAGTCCTGGATTACAGGCTTGAGCCACCGTGCCTGGCCGTATTTGTGTTTCTTCACATATCTAAACATAGAAAAGGTACAGTAAAAATACAGTATAAAAGATTTAAAAATGGTACACCTCCATAGGACACTTTTTATGAATGGAGCTTAGAGGACTGGAAGTTGCTCTGGGTGAGTCAGTGAGTGAGTGGTGGGTGAGTGGGGAGGCGTAGGATATTGCTATACACAACTGTAGACTTTATAAACACAGTACACTTAGGCTACACTACATTTATAAAAAGTATTTTTCTTTCTTCAGTAATAAATTAACCTTAGCTTACTGTAACTTTTTTACTTTATAAACTTTTTAAACCTTTTGTAATAACACTTAGCTTAAAACATAAACACATTGTACAGCTGTACAAAACTGTTTTTTTTATATCGTTATTCTATTTAAATTTTTTTTTTTTTTTTTTTTTTTTTTTTTTTTTTGAGACGTAGTCTCGCTCTGTCACCCAGGCTGGAGTGCAGTGGCGCGATCTCGGCTCACTGCAAGCTCTGCCTCCCGGGTTCACGCCATTCTCCTGCCTCAGCCTCTCCGAGTAGCTGGGACTACAGGCGCCCGCCACCACGCCCGGCTGATTTTTTTTTGTATTTTTAGTAGAGACGGGGTTTCACCATGGTCTCGATCTCCTGACCTGGTGATCTGCCCGCCTCGGCCTCCCAAAGTGCTGGGATTACAAGCGTGAGCCACCGCGCCCGGCCTTTTTTTTTTACTTTTAAACTTTTTGAAAAAATGAAGACACAAACACACACATTAGCCTAGGCCTACACAGGGTCAGGATCATCAAATCACTTTCTTCCACCTCCACATCTTGTCCCACTGGAAGGTCTTCAGGGGCAATAACATGCATAGAGCTGTCATCTCTTATAGCAATGCCTTCCGGAATACCTCCTGAAGGGCTTGCCTGAGACTGTTTGATGGTTAACCTTTTTTTCTAAATAAGTACAAGGGGTAAACTCTAAAATAATAATAAAATGCACAGTATAGTATATATAAAAAGCAGCAACATAGTCAATTATTATCAAATATTATGTACTGTACATAAATGTTTATATGACAGCAGTGTAGTAGGTTTGTTTATACCATCACCACAAACATGAGTACACTATGATGTTAGGATATGTACACTATGATGTTAGGATAGCTATGATGATGTCACTTGGCAATAGCTCCATTACAATCTTATGGGACCACCATAGTATATGCGGTCCATTGTTTATCACAATATTGTCACACAAAACATGACTGTATTTTGTATGTATTTGTTTTCACAATAACCCTGTATAGTAGTCAGGGAGGATATTAGCTTTGGTATTTTACAGATGAAGAAACAGTTTCATTTCAAGTTAGTCGTTATTAAGATAACCTACATTTTTTTGCTCGTGGATCAGTACTTTTTTCACTAACAACACAGGTAAGTATTGATGAAATAAAAATTTCCAAAACACTGGGAAAGATAGCTTTCTTCAAGACCTCAAATAGGCAATATACAGCACATAAATACATAATACTAGTGGAAAAAGCGTTGAAAGGGGTAACAATTTGCCAAAAGGAGATGGATGGTAGCTAAAAATAATATAAATTTTACTTCCAATGATTTTATTAATAAAAAAATATACTTCATGCTTGCTTTGTCTGGGGTACAGAGCCAGGCCCTGAGGTACATCGTGACATAGAGGAGTCTTTGTATACAAAGAAATTACAATATAGTTAGAGATACAGGCATTAAAAAAATGTAATAAAAGGAAAATGCTATGTACAAAAAATGATACAGATACTAGGAGAATTCATTGAACAAACCAATCACTCAGAAGCAACGTAATCTAACAAATATGATCAGAGAAGAGATGGAAGCTAAGATGGTTCCCATCAGAAGTGCGGGCCCTAGTGAAGTAGAAAAGTCAATTAAGGGAATTCTAAGCAAGGGGAATATGGAAAAATATGTGATGTACTTTGGGCACAGTGATTAAAGCACAAGTGTCCGGTAGGTAAGTAATGGTAGATGACACTGAAAAGATTCTTAGGAACTATGTTGTCAAGATCACAAATCAAGGAAAATAGAACTCATTTTCCTGGGATAATATGCGGCCACTGAAATTTTTCAACAAGTGTAGGGATCCCAAACCCACAAATTCACAAAACTTCTTACTGAGTTTGAAACCCAGATTTATTACAGAAGTATTTAATACATTTACTAACCAAAATCCAGGGCTGCATTTTAGGCTATGAAGAGCTGTGGTTTGGGTCCCTTATTTGCTTATTGTTATTAAGGAATAGACGGATCTCACAGTTGCTGATAGTAGGTGGGCAGAGTTCCCTGAACCATGCTGAGTTCTTAACACTTTGAAAAGTCCTTAGTACAAAATTCCTCTGTTTTCTCTAATAATAATCCCAGATGCTTACTTAGTGCTTTCATGTACCAGGAAAGGTTTGGAGTGTTTTGCAAATATTGACTCTTTTTATTTTTATTTTTTTAGAGACAGGGTCTCACTTTGCCACCTAGGCTGAAGTGCAGTGACGCAATCATATTTCACTGCAGCCTTGAGCTCCTGGGCTCAAGTGATCCTCCTACCTCAGCTTCCTGAGCTGCTGGGACTAAAGGCACTCACCACCATGCCTTGCTAATTTAAAATATATATATATATATTTTAGAGATAGGGTCTTGGTATATTGCCCAGGCTGGTCTTGAACTCCTGGACTCAAGTGATCCTCCTGCCTTGGCCTGCCAAAGTCCTGGGATTATAGGCATGAATCATGCCACATGGCGCAAATAGTGGCTCTTAGTCCTCACAGTAGCCTTCTGAGGTTGGAACTATTATTGTAATCCTCATTTTACAAATGAAAGCTCTGAGGCATGGAGCAGTGAAACCACTTTCTCAAGGTTACAGAGTTAGGATTCAACCAGGCAAGCTGTAGTCTTAGCCAAATATTTGCAGCAACATCAATTATGTGACACTGGCGCTCAACCAAATATGTTTAGCAACAACCTTAAAAAAAGAGGTTTAAAGGAAAAGAAAACATTTTAGTCAGCCTTATATGGGAACTAACGACAATCCAAAAGTCTTATTTTAGCATATTATGTTTTCACATATTTTAGGTAGCAAAACTTTGTTTATATCCTTCTTACAGTGTCTGTGGGCAGATTTTTAACTGGAGTGACGAAAGTATAGCATGGGGGAAATGTCTTTAATTTTGGCGCTTTACATAAATTACCTGAATATATTTAAAAGGTACAGAGATAGCATCCATCCTCTCTCAGCACCCTCTTAATTTGAGCTTTGAAGTGAGGAAACCTCATTAGCAAGCATTATATGCAGGTGTTTTCAGTGGTATTTACTAAAGAGGCTCCAGTTTCTAAACATTAAGAGAAACTTTAACATTCAACTATCAGAAGAATAATAAAATGCACAGCAACAGAAACCATTTTGACACTTTTATTGTTTGGAGCATACGCCAAATGTTGGGACTTTGCAAATCAGTTTTTTTGTTACATAGTGAAAGCTGGAAGTGCCCAGGTGACAGTTTCCCGCCTGCAAAGTAAAAACCTAAATTGCAAAATCAACCGTGCCCTCCTGATACAGGAAACTGGTCTGACATACCTAGCCTTTTCATAGTGTTGTGAAATCTATGATTGCAGTGTTTAAGTCTAGCTTTCTTTGCCAAATTCTTGGTGGAAGAGATTTTTTTTCAATTTTTAAAAACTCAAACATATTAAGAAAAATAGCTTCTGAGCATGAGCCTTAATTTTGGAAAAAATAATAACTAAATAGTGACTAAATACAAAATAATTTCTTTTTGAGGCGTTCTTTCCATGCAACAGAATGGGAGAATTAATTTCTTTTCTATTTTAAAATAGGAAAGCAAGTTATTACCCGTTAATATTTTGGAGCAACATTCTTCCTCAGTTGCAGCCACGAGAGAGTGTATTCAAGTTGAGGCATGAAATCCACCATTTACTCCATCATCCCAAAAACTAATATGTTCCAGGAAGAGGGTTAAACTCTTCAAAACAGATAATGGTCAGAGATCTAAACAACTCACAGCCTAGTGCAGGCAAAAGAGGAAACCAACACTAGCTCTCTAATTGACGTAACGTGCTCAGAGCATACATGAGAAAGAGACCTAGATTCTCAGACATCTAAGCTGGCTCCTAAAGAGAAGTAAGTAAAAATTCATCAGATGAAGAATAGAAGGTGTTTTCTAGGTGGATGGAGGAAAAGATATTTACAAAGCCAGGAGGTGGGAGGGAACCTCATATTCAGGGGAACTGCAAGAATATATGGAGGACGAGAGTGTGTCTGGAATTGGGTTCTTGGTCTCACTGACTTCAAGAATGAAGCCGCGGACCCTCGCGGTGAGTGTTACAGCTCTTAAGGCAGCGCGTCTGAAGTTGTTCGGTCCTCCCGGTGGGTTCGTGGTCTCACTGGCTTCAGGAGTGAAGCTGTAGACCTTCGCGGTGAGTGTTACAGCTCATAAAAGCAGTGTGGACCCAAAGAGTGAGCAGCAGCGATTTACTGCAAACAGCGAAAGAACAAAGCTTCCATAGTGTGGAAGGGGACCCAAGCAGCTTGCCACTGCTGGCTTGGGCTGTTAGCTAACAGGGGTACCTTAATGGCGCCGGTTCCGGGTTCTTCTCCCCTCCTTGACCAGGCACTGTCCAAACCCGCCAAAGGAGGGCCAATCAGAAAAGCATCTCCCACCTTCCCTTGGGCCCACCCCACGTAGGCCCAAGGGATGTAAAACCCAGCACACCAGCAGCTCTCTCTCTTCTCCTCTCTTCTCTTCCTTCTCTGCTCGATACCTCCAATAAAGATCTCTTGACCGCGACCGGTGTAGTTTCGTCTCCGCCCGGCCCCTTTCACTGGCAGCCTGCTTTTATTCTCTTATCTGGCCCCACTCACATCCTGCTGATTGGTAGAGCCCAGTGGTCTGTTTTGACAGGGCGCTGATTGGTGTATTTACAACCCCTGAGCTAGACATAAAGGTTCTCCACCTCCCCACCAGACTCAGAAGCCCAGCTGGCTTCACCCAACGGATCCCGTACTGGGGCTGCAGGTGGAGCTGCCTGCCAGTCCCACACCCTGCACCCGCACTCCTCAGCCCTTGGGTGGTCGATGGGACTAGGCGCTGTGGAGCAGGAGGCGGCGCTTCGTCAGGGAGGCTCGGGCTACACAGGAGCCCACGGAGGCGGGGGAAGGCTCAGGCATGGCGGGTTGCAAGTCCCGAGCCCTGCCCTGAGGGAAGGCAGCTAAGGCCCGGCGAGAAATCGAGCGCAGCGCCAGTGAGCTGGCACTGCTGGGGGACCCAGTACACCCTCCGCAGCCGCTGGCCCGGGTGCTAAGTCCCTCATTGCCCGGGGCCGGCAGGGCCCGCCGGCTGCTCGGAGTGCAGGGCCCGGCAAGCCCACGCCCAACCGGAACTCCAGCTGACCTGCAGGCGCGGCGTGCAGCCGCATTTCCCGCTGGCGCCTCTCCCTCCACACCTCCCTGCAAGCTGAGGGAGCCGGCTCCCGGTTCCCGGCTCCCGCCTTGGCCAGCCCAGAAAGGGGCTCCCACAGTGCAGTGGTGGGCTGAAGGGCTCCTCAAGTGCCTCCAAAGTGGGGGAGCCCAGGCAGAGGAGGCGCCGAGAGCGAGCGAGGGCTGTGAGGACTGCCAACACGCTGTCACCTCTCAAGAGGATGGAAAGAGAGGGCAGCCAGAAAAATCAGCAAGACAGAGAAATAACCAAGAGAAATGAGCAAAGCCCGATTGTGAGTAATCTATTATGATATATTAAGAAATGTGAATATTGTTTTGAAAATAATAAGCAACAATTTTATGCAGGGAAGTGACATGATTGGATTTGCTTTTTAAAAAGATCATTAGAACAGGATAAAGCAATAGGTCTCAGCTAGAAGCAATGTTGCCCGTCAGATGACATTTGGTCACAACTAGGGGAAGGGGATGTGCTACTGATGTCTAAGGAGCACATGGCAGGGATGCTGCTAAATATCTTACAATGCAGAGGACAAGTCACTGTAACAAGGAATTATCCAGGCAAACATGTCAATTGTGCCAAGGTTGAGAAACCAGGGGATGGTGGACAGAACAATGGCCTCCGAAAATTGTTCAAGTCCTAATTTCTGGAACCTGTAAATATGTTTCCTCATATGACACAAGGACTCTGCATGTGTGATTAAATTACAGATTTTGAGATGGGGGATTATCCTGCATTGTCCTGGTGAGCTCAATGTAACCACAAGGGTCTTTATGGAAGGCAGGCGGGAGGGTCAAAGACAGAAAAGCTGACAGAAAACAGAAGCAGAGTTAGTGAAGGAGGGTGGTGATGCTATGCTGATGCCTTTGAAGAAGGACGAAGAAGCCATCATCCAAGGAACACTGATGACCTTGGCCAGCCAGAAAGGGCAAGGAAACTGATTCTCCCCCATTGCCTCCAGAGGGAACCAGCCCTACCGATTCTTTGACTCCAGGCCAGTGAGGCTGATGTTGAGCTTTTGACCTCCAGGACAATAAGAGAAAAAATTTGTTGTGTTGTAACCCACTGAATTTGTGATAATTTGTTACAACAGCAATAGGAAGCTAATATATCTGGTTTAGAGAGGAATAGATCAGAAGCAAATCCTGAAACAGGATACACAGTAATGAGGTTTAACAGTGAGGAGTAACAATATTGCCAGGCACTTATCTTAGCACTGGAACTACAATAGCCATCAATACAGAAAATAAGAGTAATAATAATTCCCGCTGTCTTCAAGTATGTAAGCTACTGAATCATATGAGTTTTTGTCATACTCTAAATAATCTCTTGTATAATGCTAATTTATTTTCTCCCTCCATCATATATCAGCTGTTTTTTTCTATCCTGAACATAAATTTTTACTTTTGATTTATTCAGATTTATCAACATTTTATACTATGATTTGTTCTTTCCCCCCAAATCCAGGTGGCATCAGTTGGTCTGCCTGAAGGTAAAAGTCTGAAAAATACCTCAAAAACCAATCAATAGTAATGTTATCTATAGGAGCAGTTGGAGAAGTTACAAACCTAGTGACATCTAGCTACATGATTCCTGAACAGTAAGAAATTATAGAAAAGCAAGCTAGGGAGCAATGGCTGCTTTTTATTTAAATATGTCCACATCTTTACAGAATTCAGGCCCCTCCCATAACCCTAACCCTGTAGCCTTTCAGTTTTCTTCCAAAGGCAGTTTCTGTCCCCAGAGGGGGTCAGTTTGGGGAGGGACTATTATCATCCTTGCTTCAAAGTTAAACTGTAAACTACATTTCTTCCATAGTTACCTTGGCCTACACCCAGAAATGAGTGAGAGCAATTAGCTTGTGAGGTTAGAAGCAGGATGGAGTCAGTTAGGTTAGATTTTTCTCACTGTTACAATTTTTGCAAAGGTAGTTTCACTCTTAGCCTCTGCATTATATTGCATGTAAAGTAGATAATTGTAGCTAATAAATAAATAAATAAATATCAGGGTCATAATAGGCTCATAAAATGAGTTGGCTTGCTTTTTAATTTTTTTTCTTTTTGAGACAGAGTCTTACTCTGTCACCCAGGCTGGAGTGCAGTGGTGTGATCTCAGCTCACTGCAACCTCTGCCTCCCAGATTCAAGTGATTCTCCTTCTTTCATTAGCCTTGGAATAGCTGAGATTACAGGCACTCGCCACCACATCTAGCTAATTTTTGTATTTTTGTAGAGACAGAGTTTTACCATGTTGGCCAGGCTAGTCTTGAAATCCTGACCTCAAGTGATCCACTCAACTTGGCTTCCCAAAATGCTGGGATTACAAGCGTGAGCTACCATGCTCAGGCTGGCTTGCTTTTTAAAAATAAAGATTATATATTTTTCAAAGTTTTATTTTTATTTTATTTTATTTTATTATTATTATTATTATTTTTGTAGAGACAGGATCTTGTGATGTTGCCCAGGCTGGTCTCAAACTCCTGGCTTCAAGTGATCTTCCTGCCTCAGTCTCACAAAGCACTAGAATTATAGGTATGAGCCACCACGCCAAGCCTAAAAGTTTTATGCATTAATTTTTAAAGGAACTAATATTTTGAGATTAGTGGTGTGGAAAAATACTATTAATTTTTAAAGTTTATCTTGTATCTAGAAATTTTACTTAACTCTTTTATTAGATACACTAATTTGGTCTTTCTCTTGGATTTTCTATGTAGAGATCATCTTAACATCTACAAACAATGGCAATCTCATCTTTTCCTTTCCAATGCTTTTTTTTTTTTTTTTTTGAAGCAGGGTCTCACTCTGTCACCCAGGCTGGAGTGCAATAGCACCATCTCGGCTATTGCACTCCAGCCTGGGTCTCAGCTCACTGCAACCTCCTCCTCCCAGGTTCAAGTGATTCTCCTGCCTCAGCCTCCCTAGTAGCTGAAATTACAAGTGTGCACCAGCACGCCCAGCTAATTTTTGTATTTTTAGTAGAAACAGCATTTCACCATGTTGGCCAGGCTGGTCTTGAACTCCTGACCTCAAGTGTTCCACCCACTTCGGCCTCCCAGAGTGCTGGGATTACAGGCATAAGCCACCGTGCCCAGCCGTCCAATTCTTAAGGCCAGTAATTATTTTCTTTTTCTTACTGTGTTGGCCAGGGCCTTCAGTAGTATGTTGAACAGTAGTTGAGAGAAACAATATCTTTGTCTTGCTGACTTCAAAATTTCTTCAGTAAGCACAATCTTTTTTTTCTTTTTCTTAAAAAATTAAATACTTTTTGTTTACTATAAGTGGTTCTAAGTGACTTAGGGTGACTCCCCTTGGTAGCCTCAGGATGGGGCTGGTCACCAGAAAGACTAAGGTGAAGGTTAGAGGGTTAGAACATTTGGCCTCACCCACTGACCTCTGGAAAGGGGCATGGAAATGAGATTAGGCTCCATGAAAACTCTTGAACAACAGAGATTTGATGAGCTTCTGGATTGAACACATCCAGGCCCTGAGGGAGTGGTGTCAGGAGAGTGTGTGAAGCCTCTCTGCACCCCTCCCCCAATACCTTACTCTGAGTTGTGCCCTTTATAATAAACCGGTAAATGTGAGTTAACTGCCTTCCTGAGTTCTGTGAGCCCTTCCAGAAAGTTATCAAACATTAGGAGGAGGTCACGGGAATTCTTAATGTATAGCCATCAGAAAGTACAAGAGGCCTGGGACTTGCAACTGGCATCTGGAGTTGGGGGCAGTCTTGAGGGACTGAGCCCTTAAACTGTGGGATCTGCTCTAACTCTAGGTGGTTAGTGTCAAAATGGAATTGAATTGTTGAACTCCCAGTTGGTGTCTGGAGAATCACACAGTTGGTTGGTGTGAGGAACAAACCCTACCCATTTGGTGCCAAAAGTATTCTGTGGATAGAAACAGATCATAAGACAAGTAAAGGACGTCTCATTTGCTCCCAGTTTTCCTAGTTTTTCTTTTGTTTTGTATTAAATAAGAGTAAAGTTGTATTAAATGCTTTATCTACATCTACTGAGATAATGAATTGTTCTCCTTTAGCCTACTACTATAATGAGTTACATTGATAGAGCTTTGATCAGTAAATGTTTCTAGCATTCGTAGAATAAACCCTATCTATTCACACTGTGTTATTCTTAATACATTTTGAATTTATTTGGCTAATATTTTATTTAGTATTTTCCCATCTGTTTAGAAGTGAACTATTTTTCTTTTTCTTTTATATTGTCCTTACCCAATTTTAATATCAGGGTACTAGTGATATAAAGTGACAGGTACAATCTCTTTCTTTTTTTCTGTTTTTTTTTTTTTTTTTTTTAGATGAAGTTTCACTCTTGTTGCCCAGGCCGGAGTGCAATGGCGCAACCTCAGTTCACTGCAACCTCCACCTCCTGGGTTCAAGTGATTCTCCTGCCTCAGCCTCCCGAGTAGCTGGGATTACAGGCGCCTGCCACCCTGCCCAGCTAATTTTTTGTATTTTTAATAGAGACGAGGTTTCACCATGTTGGCCAGGCTGGTCTCAAACTCCTGACCTCAGGTGATCCGCCTGCGGCTTCCCAGGGTGCTGGGATTACGGGCATGAGCCAGCATTCCAGGCCTCTCTTCTTTTTCTGGAAGAGCTTTTTTAAGATGTAGATTATCTACTTTTTAAAGTTTCATTTATCAAACTTTAAAAGGCCCCACTTCAACTAATTATTAGGTATTTAATTAGCAAGAGTGAATAGGAGGGATACCAAAGCTGTGTTATGGTATTCTCCAGAGGAAGCTGATTTAGTCAGTTAAATATTTTCTGTAATTCATCATAAGATTGTGAACTTTAAAGCTTCACAGCAGAATTTTTAGATTCATAGTATTTGGCTGTTTTGGAAGGGATTAAGAACATTAGCACTTTTGTATATTTGCCTCATTTGATGTTGTTTTGGTTGCCAAACATTTTGGAAGACAGTTTCCCCCCAAATTCCTGTCAGATTATTAATGCAAAAAATCAAAATAACTATGTCAACATAAGCTATGTTTTGATGGGCAAATTGAAAGACAAAAAAGGATGAGGTTCCAGAAGGCGATTACTGTAAAAATTGGATTGCTAATGAGGACTGCATTTGTTCCAGGGAGAAGAAATACCATGCTAATCATTCTTTTCAAAAAAATTTTAAGAAATTAAAAAAATTGTTTTTATTTTTATTTTGAGACAGGGCCTTGCTCTGTCACCAGGCTGGAGTGCAGTGACACAATCGTAGTTCAATACAGCCTCAAACTCTGAGGCTCACCTCACCTCAATCCTGAGTTGGGGGGATTGCTTGAGCCAGAGAGTTTGAAGCTGCATTGAACTATGATCAGCCTCCTGAGTAGCTGACGCTACGTGCCACAATGCCTGGCTAATTAAAAAAAAGTTGTGGATGGGGTCTCACTATATTGCTGAGGCTGATGTCAAACTTCTGGGCTCAAGCAATCCTGTCTCAGCCTCTCAAAGTGCTGGGATTATGAGCCACTGTGCCTGGCCTAATTATTCTTTAAAAATCAGAATTTCTACTTGAGGCAAAGGGCCACTATTATCTGCATTGATAGAGTCTGAATGTGGAGGAAATATTTAGTAAGGAATTCCTCTCAAGAAACAAAAACTGAGAACAGAAATATTACTAGATTTCATCTCAGGTGGAGACTATTATTTTAGACCAAGGACCAAGAGTTTTGAAATCATTTTACATGCAGATTCATTGTTGCTATTTTTAGTGATCGCCAGTTCACATCACAAATAGCTGGAAAACTCTTAAGAATAAACAACCTGCTTGCCTGTTTTTAGGGACAGCAAGCCATTTGGAGAAATGGAAGCAAGGGACAGAGCAGGAGGTGGCAGCTGAGAGGTAGAGCAGACACTAAGTTAAGTCCTGGCTGCTACAAGCAGAAGCGGGAACAGAAAAAGTCTTGTGCCTAAGAGTGGACCTGGAGTTTTAAAAAACAGCAATGCTTGAATGATGTCTTTATGCCACATTATCTACTCTGTGGACATTCCAAGTCAGCTTGATTGTTTTAAGGCATGAGTTGAAGCAAAGTAACACTGAGTTGATAGCTGTGCAATGACAGCAACAGATGGACTTTGCTAGCATGAAGCAATCAAAGGTGCACAAAGTTTAAGCAAAATACTCAATCCTGAGCTTGACAGACCATATAGAAGCAGGTTATATAATTAACTAAAGGTCAGATATAAATATCATGAGCTTGTTTAAGACAGTTGAGCACACTCTAGCCTTCTCAATCATATTTACACACTTGGGAGATAACTTGTCAGCTATATGTATATTTATCCCTACCTGTGTAACAGCACAAGTACAACTTTCAGGGGGTGACTGAATCCAGTCTATTGTATAATGTCTTATTGAGAACACAGTAGTTATAATGCAGTAAAATGTATTTATATTCCTATGGAACAGAAAGTCAGTTTCAGCAGCCAAATAAAAGATCATTCACTTCTTGCCCAAAGTTTTAGTCAACCACCAAAATCAGCAGAAAAACTCAGATGCATAAAATTTGTAGATGTTTTGGAACCCATTTTTTTAAAAAGGTGAGAACGATATTTAGAAATTGTTCATCTTATGCAGACAGGGTTCATAGTTTAACCATTAAGCCTCAACAACGATTCCTTGGCATTTTTGATCTAATTATTATTGGCCTGTAACGAATTTGAACTACTGATTAAGCCACAATAGGTTCTATTTTGAATTTTTTATCTATTAGACTTGAACAGTTTATCAGATCTAAACCTATGCATCATTTAAAATTCAAGACTTTCTGCTTACTTGCTAAATACTGACACCTAGTTTTTTTTCTGTTCCACTGGTTTCATTTGTGAAGCAATTGGAAAATGCTAAAGGAGGGGTGAGTGTGTGTGTGTGTGTGTGTGCATGCGCGCAGGTACATGGACATATTTTATAGTCCTTCAGGGATAAGCACTCACCTTTACAAAATATTCTAATTTAGATTAGCAAAGCTGAAAAATAGCCCATTCTTTTATTTATTCATGCTGCACTAGGGCATCCAGAGCCAT
Organism: Symphalangus syndactylus; assembly: GCF_028878055.3. Classification (NCBI taxonomy): domain Eukaryota; kingdom Metazoa; phylum Chordata; class Mammalia; order Primates; family Hylobatidae; genus Symphalangus; species Symphalangus syndactylus. The sequence continues at coordinate 150,517,339 of NC_072426.2, read as the reverse complement.
ATCCTAAATGCCGGCTGGAATTACTGTCTATCTTACATGTGGAAGTTTGCATCAGTAGACATTTATGTGACAGCTTGATTATAAAAGGTTTTGATTAATTCCTCAGCACATGCATGTTAGAACTTGATTCTGAGGTTGCGTGCTAATGTGAAAGGGATTAGCGCTGCAAATTTAAAACTGTCCTTAAGAAAAGTGTTAAGCATAACTTTGGCTCAGACAGAAAAGGCCAAGGCAGTTACAGAAAACATATTTGCAGAGATTCCAGATATGAAAATAATTTTGTAGAAATTTCACCTTGGGAATGTCTTTCAAACTATGTAAGAAGTTGAATTGTTTTACAAAAGGGCAGTCAACAATGTTCTTCAGGATAACCTGGACTTAATGTCTCATTTTAGAAAAAGTAGTGCTATTTCAAAAAAAGGGAAATACTACTCAGATGGTTTCTGATTACCAAAATGCTGTGTAATGGGAGAAAGTCCGCACTGAATTCTTTGCATGATAACATAGTAACCTTTAAAGTGTATTCTTCAGAGAAACTATTCTAGAAGAGGGGAAAACGGAAAAATGTAACTCACGCAGAAGTTTGAATTTGGCTTCTGATAGAGTCATGAGTTTCCTTTCTTTTTTGGTATTAGTTAGAGATTATGTTCCGCTGACTATAACAGAGACACAACTTTGTTGGCTTAACCATGTAGGGGTTTCTTTTCCTCACACACAAAGTCTGGATATAGGTCAGTGAGACTGGTATAGTGGCTTCATAAGGTCGTCAATATCCTAGACGTTAATTCATCTTTTGCTCCGTCCTCCTCATGATAACTTCATGGTTGCCAGGTATTATTCTCCATCACTAACCTCCTTTCTCTATTCCAGGCAGGAAGAATAAGAAAGTTATGAGGTGGAAGGGCAGGTGCCCATGTCAGGGAGACAAATCAGCAGAGGAATTCCTGGCAGAGTTCAGCTAATTTCATTGACCAAACCATTATGGGTAGCCTTTGCTGAAACAGCCGGAGAAATAGGTGTGGGTTATTGTTTTGGTTTTTGTTGCATCGCTAATAAAAATAAAATGAGGATCCTTAAAAAAAAAAAAACAGAAATAGGATTATTTTAGTAAACACAAAGGAGGGAATGGGTATTGAGTGGCCAATCAGCATGTTCCACCACATATTACTTCAAGATATTTGACAGCATCCATTCTGATTTTTGGCAGATGCCTGTGACATCCTGATTGTTAGTTATTTTTTACACAATACCTTCCCTCCTTATCTTGCTTAATTAAAAGTAGATTTTTGTGCAAAATAGCTTTAGTGCACAGAGTTTATGTTCTCAGGAAATAATGACATCCTGAGAGCTTGTTGATGAAGAGTTTATTCTTTCACAGTGCTTCAGAACAAGAACAAAACCCTAATTATTCATATATGCAGAAAGGCTAAGATGGTGTGTTAGACTGGCAACACTGGGTAAAAAAACAAAAGTAAGTATGACATCATTCTTCATATGGCTGCCCTGAGAGTTACACCTAAAGACGTACTATGTTAATACAAAAATATCTAAAGTAAAAGCTGGTGGAACTTATGACAGATATAGACCAGTCCAATGGACATATGAACACCTTTTATCAAGGCATATTGTACAACCTCCAGGATAAACCATATTTTGGAAAATGAAACATATAAAATTCTTGATATAAACTATGTTAACTGATAACAGACTTAAATTAGAAATTAATAACACAAGGTATTTAGAAAAGCCAAAACTTTCGAAAAGTAAAGAACTGCCTTTTAAATATCAGATGGGTCAAAGAAAACAATTACAATTAAATAAAAACTTAATTTGAGGGAAATTATAACAAAAATACAGCCTATGAAAATTCGAGGGATATTGCTAAAGCAGTACTTAAAAGAAAAATTCTAAAATTGAATAAGCAAAATGATTTAAGATCACTCTAAATTTCTACCTTCTTAAGAAGGTAGAAAAAGGCAAGCATTTAAACCCAAATATATAAAAAAGACACAAAAACAATAAAGATAAGGGTGGAAATACGAAATATAAAACAAGCAAGGGGGAAAACTGACAAAGCCAAAAGTTGGTTCTCTGAAAAGATGAATAAAATTGATAAAGCTATAGCTAGATTGGTAAGTTCAAAAAAGTCAAAAAGAAAATCAAAACTACTACTTTCTGAAAAAATAGGAATTTTTGTTCAAATAATATGTATATTAAAAGGATAATAGTGGAATATTATGAACTTTTTGCCAATATGTATGACAATTTAAGATAAAATAGACAAATTCCTGAAAACACCAGTTATCAAAACTGATGCAATAGAAAATCTAAATAGCCCCATAATAACTGAGTTGAATTTATCATTACAGTCTTTCCACAAATAAACCCTGAGTCTTTTTTTTTTTTTTTTGAGATAGGGTCTTGCTCTGTTGCTCGTGCTGAACTGCAATAGCATGATGTCAGCTCATTGCAGCTTCAACCTCCTGGGCCAAAGTGAAGTGATCCTCTCACCCCAACCTCCCAAGTAGTTGGGACTACAAGAGCATGCCACCGCATCTGGCTAATTTTTTTAAGAGATGAAATCTCACTCTGTTGCCAGGCTGGTCTTAAACTCTGGGGCTCAAGCAGTCCTCCTGCCTCAGCCTCCCGAAGTGCTGAGATTACAGGTGTCAGCCACCACACCTGGCTAAAGCTTAAGTCTTAAATGGCTTTATGAATTCTGTCAAACATTTAAGAAAGAAAGCTAATTCTGTCAAACATTTGAGAAAGAAAGCTGGATTTCCTAGGCCAACTAAGAATCCCTAAGCCTAGCTGGGAAGGTGACCGCATCCAGCTTTAAACACAGGGCTTGCAACTTAGCTCACACCCGACCAGTCAGGTAGTAAAGAGAGCTCACTAAAATGCTAATTAGGCAAAAATAGGAGGTAAAGAAATAGCCAAACATCTATCGCCTGAGAGCACAGCGGGAAGGACAATGATCGGGATATAAATCCAGGCATTTGAGCTGGCAACGGCCACCCTCTTTGGGTCCCCTCCCTTTGTGTGGGAGCTCTGTTTTCACTCTATTAAATTTTGCAACTTCAAAAAGAAAAAGTAAGAAAGAGTACAAATCTTACATATAGTTTCAAATAAAATAAAAAAGGAGGTAATAATTTCCAACGTTTTTCTATGAGGTCTGTGTCAGGCTTAGGATTTGATTTTACCCTAGTTATAAACTATTATCTAGCATGTTACTGTTTCATAGAGTCTGGCAGAAGACAATGAGACTCAACTGCATCAACATATTTGTGTCTATTCACCTTGCTCTCCAGTCCCACAGGGGTGACCCAAAGGGCCCGGATGGATGCCAATACATGCAATGTATTGCATGACAGGAGAGCGGTTCTGAGCTTGAAGAATGCACCAACTTGTATCTATCTGGTGATAAAGAAACCTGATTGACAATTAGGAAACATGGTTTTGGTTTTAGTTTAGCTATTGATGCATTCTCACCTAAGGACAAGCCATCTGTGTTTTGTGGTCTCAGGTTCATTATTCATGAAATCAGAAGGTTTGGACAAAGGATTTTTCAGGTCCTCTCATCTCCAACTCTAAGAAGAGTTTAATTCATGTCTATAAACATGAATTAAAGAGGTTTCATAAATATAGCCTTAAATTATTTTATGTACTAGAACTCCTTTCATCAGCATTTGGCCTGAAAATATCAATTCTTTCCCACCCTATGATTCATACATAATCCATGAATCTTAAACTTCCTGACATTTTTATTTAGTATTTCAGATTTGTACTTCTCATTCTATAGCTTTCTTTTCACATCCATTTAAAAACTCTCCTGATGATGAGAATAAATCAGATAAATAATTCCAAGTGTTTATATGTGTATGCAAATGTCTAGCAAATATCGAGATATGTGTACACATGAATATGTATATGTATGTGCATATATATGTGTTTATGTGCATGTGTATACACTGATAAATAATGCTAGTACAATAACGTTACTTTTTTTTTTTTTAATTTAATGCGTAGCTTTGGTCTTTAAAAAGCTGACATTTTCTTCCTAGCTACTTTTGCTACTATTAGAACAGTGTCACCAGGTTACAGAAAAACATTTGTCATAGACATCAAACTAACAATCTGTATTTTTTTCTTCTAAAATTCAGATTTTCTAACCATAAATTTTTCTGAACATTGACAATAAAAAGTGATATTTAGCTAACTAGAATCAAATGGAATCAAATACATATTGTTTAGTTAAACCTTAATGTCTAAAGTTTAAGGAAACAAATTTCTCTTGTCAAATTCAGGATTTTTATTACTAGTTACTTTAATCCAGTTCAGACATTATTTATTGAATATACTGTAGAGTTAAGTCTACTGGACTCCAGCTTGAAACCAAAAGATATCTTCCCATCGATTATTTTAGAACTTTGTCCTCATGCACTTTTCAAATTGTGTTCCATGGAGTATTTGAAAATAATACAAAAAAAGTATTTTTATGAAGCATTGGGTTAAAGTTTTAAAAAATAAAGTGGTTTCCTCTATGTGGACTTCTAAGGATCTTCATCCACTGTTGCTCACGGTGGACTTCCAAGGGGCAAAGTATGGAACACTGCTTCACAAATCTATTCCATCACTGAAATTTATTTCAAGAAACACACTCTGCAAATGCTACTTGAGGCTCTTCAGCATTAAGCCTTGTGATAATTTTACACAGTTCACAGAAAGTCTGCCTAAATTTTAAAAGGCTGTTAATTTGCCCTTTTCCATATTGATTAGCGAAGGCATTGTGTCGCCTTGACTCCCCTGTAAATTCTTCTCATTCAGCTAGATAAGATAGAGAGACATTAAGGCTGTGGATAAGAGAACACTGGGCCTACTTAACAGGAGCTTGAAGCCACACAGGGACAGCCAGGTTTAAGTGGCTAAGTGGTTGAGCAGGCAGATATTTAGACAGGCCAAGAAACGGGCAGAATCGAGGCTAGTGGTGATAGCCAGCTGTCAATGTAGACTTTTCCAGGAAGAAATTCAAGGCAAGATGAGTAGGTAAGGCAGGGTTGAGGCTTAATCAAGTTAGGACTGGAATTGCAGAACTTGAGTCTCAGCACTCCGCCACTGGGAGGAACTGAGTCTTAATTCCACTGGATACTTGATACAGATGCCTCTTTATTTTCTAACTCTGGTGCCTCAGATTGTCTTTCACCTGTTAGGTTCGGGTAGAATTATTTTGACTTTAAAAGACCGAGGGTCTTGAAGGCAATCTGCCTGAGTGGCCAACACTGTATGTTGTAAGTAGATTTTGGCCTCAGATTGAGTCACCTGTAGAATGAGGAAGGGTGGATTCCTGGGGTCCTTGAACTTTACTTTGTTGTTTTCCTCCTAGGCAGACTCTTTTTACCATAATTTTGACAAAGTAAAAGCTCCTGTTAGGGCTTATCCTAAATTAGGTTACCAAGCCTCTTATATTTTAAACTTCAAAACAATTCCACCATTAACGTATATAGGCATATTTCAGAGATATCGCAGGATCGTTTCTGGACCACTGAAATAAGCCAATATAGTAATGAAGCAAGGCACAAGAATTTTTTGGTTTTCCAGGGCATATAAAAGTTATGTCTACACTGTACTGTCATCTATTAAATGTGTAATCACATCCTGTTTTTTAAAAAATGTACATACCTTAATTTTAAAATACTTTATTGCTAAAAAACTCTAACAATCATCTGACCCTCAAACTTTCTCCAAATCAGCAATAAATCTGTTTTGCTTTCTTATCATTTGTGTGTTCACTAGAGTAGTATTTTTAATTTCCTTCAAGAACTTTTCATTTGCATTCACATGTCTAACCATTTGGTGCAAGAAGCCTAGCTTTTGGCCTATTGCTGTTTTCAACATGCCTTTCTCACTAAGCTTAATCATTTCTAGCTTTTAAGATGAGAGGCATGTGACTGTTTCACTTGAACACTTAGAGGCCATTGCAGGGTTATTTATTTGCCTAATTTCAATATTGTTGAATATTGCCATTGATGGGGGAATGGCCAATGGGTGGAGCAGTCAGAACACACACAACATTTATTAAGTTTGTTGTCTTATATGTGCACAATTTGTGGAGCCCTGAAAGAATTACAGTAGTGACTTCGAAGATCACTTGTCACAGATCACCATAACAGATATAATAATCACAAAAATGTTTGAAATATTGTTAGAATTACCAAAATGTGACATAAATCGAGCACATGCTGTTGGAAAAATAGCATTGATAGATTTGCTTTAATGCAGGATTGCTACCATCCTTCAATTAGTAAAAAATGCAATATTTATGCAGGCATGGTGGTGCATGTCTGTAGTTTCAGCTAGTCCAGAGGCTGAGTCAGGAGGATCACCTTAGCCCACGAGTTTGAGGCTTCAGTAAGCTATGATTGTACCACTGCAATCCAGCCCGAGTGACAGAGTCAGACCTGGTCTCCAAAAATAGAAGAAAAAGAAGAAGAATGCATTATCTTTGAAGCACAATAAAGCAAAGCACAAAAATGAAATAGGCCTTTACTGGACATAATATTATGTTTGGTTTTGAGCTATAAAAATCCTGATGAACAGTGGCTTAAACACAGAAAGTGTTAATTTTTCTCATGTACACTTTGGGGTAGAGATAAGTCGTCCAGGGCTGTTATCACTGAAGCTCTGCAAAATTATCAAATATTCAAACTCCTTTTATTTCTCTACTCTGCCCTCCTCAGGATGTTGCTGCCTTTGTGCTTATTATGGTTTGAATGTTGTGTACCCCCCAAAATTTTTATGTTTGAATTTAATCTCCAATGCGATAGCATTAACAGGTGAGGCCTTTGGGAGGTGATTAGCTCATGAGGTCTCTGCCCTTATAAATGGGCTTGGTGCCATTATAAAAGAGGCCTGAGGGAGGCTGTTCGCCCTTCTGCCTTGTGAGAACTCGTAGAAGGTGCCATTGTGGAGGAATGGGTCCTCACCACACATGGAATCTGTTGGTGGTTGATATCAGACTTCCCAGCCTCCAGAATTGTGAGCAATACATTTCTGTGGTTTATAAATTGCTCAGTCTTGTGTATTTTGTTATAGCAGTCCTAATGGACTAAGACAGTGCTCATGTTTGCAAGATGGCTGCCACCTCTCCAGGCCTTCTATTCCCATTCCAGGCAGAAAAAGGGATAGGTACATAACCCTTTCCCACAACACTCTGTCTTATCTTGAGAAGGATGCTGGCCCAAGGCATGTCTGTCGGTATCTTATTAGCCAAATCTGGTAACGTAGCTTCCCTTAGCTGCAAAGGCATTTGTGAAAGTGAACGTTGATAATAACCTCCAACAAAATTGGAGTTCTATTATCCAGGAAGAAGGGGAGAAGAGATAGTGACAAGTGACAAGTTTCTGCCATATTCTCACTGTAGAAAAATTACAAAATGCAAAGAAGCACCTCTTGATTCTTTTAGTTCCATATATTTCTTTACTCAGCCTTTTTCCCACTTTCTTCTGGTCAGTTCCTTGTTTGAAAATAGAGCCTTTCCTGGCCTTCCCTCAGATAGTTAAAGCAACTTTCAAACTATGTCCTTAAATAAACTATGTTCTAGCTTTCTGACAAAAATAACTTGTAGAAGACACTTTTTCCTAAAATTATTTAGCATCTCTAAGAAAAAAAAATTATCTTTAAGAAAAAAATGTAAATAAGGTTTCAGGCCAGAAATTGAAAATGGTTTTATGACAGGCTGTCGACATTTTACTTGGGTCACCAAACAGGCCATTTCCTGTCTTCTCAAAGCCCTACACTTCTCTCATCACTGCCATGTAACCCAGTGAGTGGAAATATACTCAGTAAATGCCACAAAGGCAGCAGCCTCTCCCTCCTAAGTGCATGGCTTTTTGTTAATGGCTCTAGACACTGATTGCGGGACCTGGTCCTGCTCATCATTGTCATAATCACCATGGATTTTTTTTTGAGTGCCTGCAGGGTCCATGGCACTATACTCTGCATAATGTTTACTGTTCTATTTCTGCTTCCGAATCATTAGATGTTTTGTTCACACTGACCTTATCTCTGATTGCAAGCAATACTGTCCACTGCTGTCAGCTACCTAAAGTTAAAGCCTTTTACACTGTGAACATCCCCTTAAGGAATCTGATGAAAAAATGGTACTACCACTTTTTGGCTATGTGTTTTCATCATTAATGGATTTACTCAACACGCCTATTTGTAGGTATTCTTTTCTTGATTATATAGCTCAGCGATGACATTGCTGAGTTCAAGCTTTGCCAGAACCATCAAGATTTGTAGGAAAAAGAGAGAGTCACTATGCATCAGTCCTGGGAATAGTACAAAATTGTTTTATATTTAAATCTTAAGGTATCTGTCTGAAGGAATAATTAGTACAAACACTTTGTAGACGAAGCAGCTGATGCTAAAAGAGATTAGATTATTTGCCCAGGCTGGGCGTGGTGGTTTATGCTTGTAATTTCAGCACTTTGGGAGGCCTTAGGTGGGAGAATTGCTGGGCAACATAGCCAGACCCTGTCTCTACAAAAAAAAAAAAAAAAAGAAGGAAAAGGAAAGAAGCTGGGCCCAGTCCCATGCATCTGTAGTCCTAGCTACTCCGCAGGCTGAAGTGGGAGAATAGCTTGAGCCCGGGAGGTTGACATTACCGTAAGCTATGATTGCAACACTGCACTCCAGCCTGGGTGATAGCGTGAGGCCCACTCTCAAAAAAAAAAAAAAAGAAGAAAAAAAGTTGTCCAAAGTCACACAGCTGATAAAACATTAAAACTAAACTTGAACCTGGGTCTTAATCTAATTATCCTTCAACTACAGTATACTATCCTTTAATAAATGTTCTAGTATTTCACCAAGAGATCATAAAACCCAACCCTCATTCGTGAACCTGGCTAAACGTAAAGTGTTCTAAAGAACTCATGCCTTTTATTGCCATCAGTTGTTACTGTGCATGAAAAAGAATAGGTCCTTTCACAAGGTGAATGAAGGTACTTAAAAAGTCTAGCAGAATTCACGAATAAGGTATTTTATTTTCTTCAAAGTATATTATATACTATGTTCTTTTAATATAGCAGAAATAAATTACGCTATATTCTTGTTCAACATGGTTTATTTGCCCTGAACACGTTTACAACTTTGTTCTGCTTACTTACTTTGTAAGTTAGTTCTCGATCATAATGATAGTTTTTCTAATAGTTTATTCTTGCTCTTAGCTCTTTGTTTTAGTAGCAATTTCTAGTGTGATGCTTTATTTGATACATGCTTTCTTACTTTTGTTCAAGCACTTTCATAATTTTCATACTCATTCACATCAGCCTTATTCTCCTCTTGCATTATTTCTGAGTGCTACTAACTGCACATTTCCTGAGTTTGTTTTAGAATCTTCAATCTTCCTTCTGTATTTTACAATTGCAGATGGCTTTTTTTTTTTTGGTAACATGCTTAGTTTCTCAGTCTCTACTTCTTAAAGCTGGATGTTCCCACTCACTTAAATAACAATTCACTAAGAACCTGAAAATTTGCAAATTATGATTGCTATTGAATATAATTGTGACTTCTATTTCATAGGTGCCACAGTTTTCCTTATTTCTAACAATTACATCCATAATCATTTTCAACTTTATTAGAATTTTACAAGGTAATCTAGAATATCGTTTGTGTATGTTCTTCTTCTTTATAGAATCTATTGTACAGAAGCTGATCTTTCTTTTAACCAGTCTCAGTCATTGAAAGTATTTATGTTTTATGTTAACAACTAAAGCCTAAATATGTTGCATTAATCTCTTCTCCTTATCCCATACTCTCTGGCCTTTAATACACATTTCCTACTGAGTAACGTGAAATCCACCTCACATTTGTGTTTTCCAAGCTTTTCTCATTGGCCTCATACCATCTTGACATTCAGGCACTGACTTAGGTAATAACAAATATTTAGTAATGTAATATTTTGGCACATGTACTTCCCTACAATTATATGGCTAGTAGAAAAAAAAATGACCAGCTGTGTAATTTAATCTGATGGAGACTAAAATTAAGTAGAAAAACATCTAAAAGTGCTTTTGAAATAAATAGATCAAGTAAAGGAAAGCAAACTCACTTTAAAAGACAAGGAAAGAAAACACAGAATGAAATATGTAAAGAAATAGTAAAACAGCAGTAACTGTCTATAAAACACATGGACACTGAACATCAGGTTCTTTGTATATTTTTAAATCACAGAATCGTGATATGGTTTTTACCCATCTGAAAGAAAGCCAGCAAGCATTAGAATTATCGTCAATAAAGAGTTGAGTAGCTACTGAAGAAGGTAGCCTCACTCATTCAGCCTGCCTATATCAGAATAATAGGTAGGACAAGGAGCCAGACATACAAGCCTAGTTTGGGCACAGAAAAAGGCAGTACTGTGGGCCAGTCTGGGTAAGGAAAACTATGGAGTCAAAAAAGGACAAAGAAAAACGAGGGGCTTAGGTTGAGTATAATTATATAAATATGAGCACGTGCTGGGCGTGGTGGCTCATGCCTGTAATCCCAGCACTTTGGGAGGCTGAGGCAGGTGGATCACAAAGTCAAGAGATCAAGACCATCCTGGCCAACATAGCGAAACCCCGCCTCTACTAAAAATACAATAATTAGCTGGGCATGGTGGCATGTGCCTGTAGTCCCAGCTGCTCGGGAGGCTGAGGCAGGAGAATTGTTTGAACCCGAGAGGTGGAGGTTGCAGTGAGCCCAGATTGGCCATTGCACTCCAGCCTGGTGACAGAGTGAGATTCTATCTCAAAAAGAAAAGAAAAGAAAAAAAAGAATATGAGCATCTGTGTTTAAAGTATTCCGGGGTAAAGCAATCTCATCATTTTTACCACTGATTCTAGTCATAAGACTGTAATTAATAAAGCATGTAGTTGAAAACTACATTATATCACAAGCTCTTATTATTCGTCAACATGTATGTAGCTCATACATAATGGGGGGGGGCTTGCTAAGAAGATAGTTTATACACAGAAATAAGTAAATAAACACAGTTGATCTATTTGGCCAAAACTTTGGAAATCCTTGCCCTCATGTTAGGAAGTGACTGGAAGGGAGAAAGATGCTCAGAGGCTAGCCTGAGTGGGACCACTTCAGAAGTCATTCTGAGAGAAGTCACCTCCATACCCTGCATGCTCCTGGGGACACCATTACTGCCTTTGAATGGCTTGCTTTGGCCATAGATGTTGGAATGTGTGTCGTCGATCCTTTTCATAATCTTTGCCTTACACATTGCCTCCATTCAAGGACTCCCCTCCTCAAACCTCAGGAGCCAGCAGCCCATGGTCCATTTGCTCAGCAATAGTTGTTTCTTAAGTTGAAAAGAATATGGTCAACATCCATGGGTTCACTCTGCTATCTGGAAACTTCCTTCAGTTAATAGATCTGTCAGGATCAGCCAGGACTCTCACTTTTGGGGATCCAAACCCCTGCCTACACTGAATGGTGTAAACTTGACGACAGATAAGTACTGAAATGATATTTGTGACAGAGTCAGGAAAAGAGGAGGGAAATTTTTGATTCCAATGAAAGGCTTAGGGAGAGAGGACAATTCACAATGAGTAGGTAACATGAAAACACTGGGGATCTGTAAAGGGGGCGTGGGGCACAGAATGGGAGGAAATGAGTCATCAAGAGGTGAAGGGGTTTGTATTAGTCTGTTTTCATGCTGCTATGAAGACATACCTAAGACTGGGTAATTTATAAAGAAAAGAGGTTTAACTGAGTCATTTCCACATGGCTACGGAGGCCTCAGGAAACTAACAATCATAGTGGAAGGTGACATAGGCACATCTTACATGGCAGCAGGTAAGAGAAATGAGGAGTGAAGTGGGAAAAAGCCCCTTATAAAACCATCTGATATTGTGAGAACTCACTTACTATCACAAGAACAGCATGGGGGAGACATCTCCGTGATCTAATCACCTCCAACAAGGTCCCTTCCCCAACATGTGGGGATTATGATTCAGATTACAATTCAAGATGACATTTGGGGGAGACACAGAGACAGACCATATTAGGGTTTTAGAGAAAAATGGGAAGTTCAGAAAAACAATTTTTTCATACCCTTCAATTTTTACCAAAATATTTTGGAGACAAGTGGAGGGACATTGGAAATTACTGTGAAGGTACAGATATTTAGCAGATAACTTTGGAAGACAAATGACATTAAATGAACATTTATTGGAATTAAAATAGAGGTTAGCAACCATTTTATTATAAAGTGTCAGACAGTAAATATTTAAAGTTTTGTAGGCCATGAGGCAAAATTGAGGATATTATGTAGGTATTTATATAAGAAGAGAGAAAACGAATGTCTACAATTTTTTTATTGTTGAAATTCAAAATATAATAATGACAAGTTCATTAAAAGAAAATACAGGCTGGTACAGTGGCTCACACCTGTAATCCTAGCACTTTGGGAGGCCAAGGCAGAAGTATCACTTGAGGCCAGGAGTTTAAGGCCGGCTGGACAAAATAGCAAGACCCTGACTTTACAAAAAGTAAAAAATAAAAAAAAATTAGCCCAGCATGATGATGCATGCCTGTAGTCCTAGCTATTTGGAGGCTGAGGCAGGAGGACTGCTTAAGCCTGGGAGATCCAGGCTGCAGTTAGCTATGATTGTGCAACTGCACTCCAGCCTGAGTGACAGGGTAAGACCCTGTCTCCGTAAAGAAATAAGTAAACAAACAAACAAATGCTTAAACAATTTAAACATACAAATCTATGAATGATAAGAATGGGGGGATAATGTTTTGCTTAACTGGGGTTCAAAATTAGTTTTTGCTATCATCAAAATCAATTGTAAAGTCATCTATTAATGTTGATCCATAACGAAATTTCATGTATTTTATCTGTGAAAATATCTTCTCACACAGATAGTTTTTGCCAAATACTGATATCGATATGTGAGCATATGATTTTAACTGAGCACATTCACTAGTTCAAAGGCAAACAAGAGGTGAAGGGGTTCGTATTAGTCTGTTTTCCTCTATTAGATTTCCTATATTAGTCTATTAGATTTTCCTCTTGATATTTGATTTTGGTGTACCATTCTATTGCATACTAGCAACTTCCACAGGAAAGCTAAGTGAAAGCTCCTCAATTGCACAGTTAAGTGAATTTTGAAATATGGAGGATTTTTGTTTTGTTTTTCCTTTAAGTAAGATCTGAAAAACGCAGCTGGAACTATAGTTTGAACTTGAAAAACATATTCATTGCAAATTTGTGTGGGAATGGAGATCTTTGTTTTGTTTTGTCTTTTAACAGTATGTGACATGTACAGCTTGGGCACAGTGGCTCACACCTGTAATTCCAGGACTTTGGGAAGCTGAGGTGTGCAGATCACTTGAGGTCAGTATTTCAAGGCCAGCCTGGTCAGCGGAGTGAAACCTTTTCTTTACTAAAAATACAAAAATTAGCTGGGTACAGTGGTGTGTGCCTGTAATCCCAGCTACTCAAGAGTCTGAGGCATAAGAATTGCTTGAACCTGGGAGATGGAGATTGCAGTGAGCCAAGATCATACCACTGCACTCCAGCCTGGGCAACAGAGTGAGACTTGGTATCAAAAAAAAAAACCAAAAACCAAAAAACAACAGTATGTAATGTGTGTAAAGGAGCTTTACTTTACTGGGTTTGAAACAATGTTAGTTGTCATAGAAATGATTTTGTTGCAATGTAAGTTTTGCGTAGATGGAGTCTTTTGTCTTATTAAAAAACCCTAATTTTAGGTATTCAGTGCTTAATAAGAGTGGCTGAGGCTGGGGGCCATGGCGCATGCCTGTAATCTCAGCAGTTTGGGAGGCCGAGGTAGGCGGATTACCTGAGGTCAGGAATTTGAGACCAGCCTGGCCAACCCCGTCCTACTAAAAATACAAAATTAGCTGGGTATGGTGGTGCATGCCTGTAATCGCAGCTACTCCGGAGGCTGAGGCAGGAGAATCGCTTGAACCTGGGAGGCAGAGGTTGCGGTGAGCCAAGATTGCGCCATTGCACTTTAGCATGGGCAACAAGAGCAAAACTTCATCTAAAAAAAATTAGAAAATTAGTGGCATGGAAACAAGTAGTGGGCAAGATTTGACAGTGGGCCTTGGTTTGCCAAACACTGAATTAGACTGATGTGGCCTTTGGAGTCAGACTCCTTAGTTTGAATTCTGGCCACACTCACTCTTGAATTGTGTAATTTGGGGCAGATTACTCAACCTCTCTAAGCCCTCTAAGACAGGACAAGAGTTCTTCCCTCATAGAATAAAGATTAAATAAGGAGTATGCATGAAATAATATAAACAATTAGTAAATAGTATTTTAAAATTCTACTATAATGTTATAAATGGATCCAACAGTTTAGCCATGTAAAAAGGGGTTGGTGTTTTTATTGTAAAACTGATGAGTTGAGCTTGGGTAAGCCTGCTGTGGAGGATGTGTGCCAGCCACTGATGCCCTCTATCTGAATTCTTGTTTTTGGGAGATCTCCATGTATTAGAATTACTGTAAGTATTTTATTAATGTTGCCATTGTTATGCTTCTGAGATGGGATAGTTCCTTTGACCCCTTCACAGGATTCATGAAAGGGTGGCTCGTTTACTCAGCCTGCAGCTCTGAACCCCTCATAGGAGGGGGAGCATGGAGGTGAGCAGGTGCAGGAACCAGGGCAAATGAACGCTGGAACTGACTAATCACTCCTCTCTGGCATTAGCAGGCTCTGTGCAGGCCCTGCAGGAGCATCCAGGTGTGTTACAATGGTCTTTTAGCTCTGCTGTCTGAGAGGGGGTGTCTATGACTCCTGGAACCCCAGAGAGCATGTGTTACAATCAGTGCTCTTTTAGCATTTGCCGTCCACAGACAGCTAAGTGTTAACCAGCTCAGTGAAGGGTCAGAGTGACATCCTTTTATACCCTGCCCATATAGTACCTGATTTCTTGTCTCATGTCAAGGAAGAATCCGGTCACATGAACAAATTGAAGCGTGGTGTATATGCAGGATTTTAACTGAGCAGTGGAAGTAGCTCTCAGTGGGAAGGGGAGCTGGAAGGGGGATGGATTGAGAAGATAATCTTCCCCTGGAGTTTGGCAGTCCCTAGTTGAACTCTTCTCCGAAGTCCCTCTGTCAAGCCATTCCTCTGAAGTAAAGCTACTTTTCTCCAACATCCAGTTGCTTCTTCTCTTCTCTCCTTTGTTGCCACTCTGCTTTGCTCCTCTGCCAGTGGAGCTTAGGATTTTTATGGTACAGGATGGGGATCATGATGGGCCAGGGTGGTTTTGGAAAAGGCAACATTTGGGTGGGAAAATAGGAATGCATGTTCTCATTTAGGGCCATAGGTCCAGGTTTGAGAGTGGACCTTTTCTACCTAGTATTTCCCTGACTCCTGTCTGTATCACTTCCTTTTAAATTTTTATTTATTTATTTATTTTGAGACAGAGCCTCACTCTGTCACCCAGGTTGGAATGCAGTGGTGTGACCTCAGCTCACTGACACCTCCGCCTCCCGGGTTCAAGCGATTTTTGTGCCTCAGCCTCCTGAGTAGCTGGGACTACAGGCCTGTGCCACCACACCTGCTAATTTTTGTATTTTTAGTAGAGACAGGGTTTCACCATGCTATCCAGGCTGGTCTGAACTCCTGGCCTCAAGTGAGCTGCCTGCCTTCCCAAAGTGCTGGGATTACAGGCATGAGCCACTTCTCCTGGCCCCTTTCTTATTCTTTATAACCCCCTAATGAGATAGGCATTATTTCCATGTTATGACAAGTAAATTAATATTATCATCCTTGAATCTACTCCATTCCTCTTCACCTACTGCCCATGCTAAACTAATCCAGCTTCACCAGCTCTACGCAGAGGCTGCCCAGCTAATCCCAGCTCTTCCTTTCTCCAAAGTATACATTGGTAGCATACAGAGCATGATTCATGGGTTTTGCTATTCCTCTGACTTTGTAATGGTTTCTAAAGGCAATGAAGTACTTATTATCCTTTTTTATACTGTCTGATTTTGTGCTTATCTCTTTCCACGTTGGGTGATCCTAAAAGATCAGTGATGTGCCTTATATATTTTGGTATGTACAGAGATTAATACTAGTAGTTATTAAAAATAAAAGTATTGGATGACCGAATAGGAACAGCTCCGGTCTACAGCTCCCAGCCTGAGCGACACAGAAGACGGGTGATTTCTGCATTTCTGTCTGAGGTACCGGTTTCATCTCACTAGGGAGTGCCAAACAGTGGGTGCAGGACAGTCGCTGAAGCGCACTGTGCGCGAGCCGAAGCAGGGCGAGGCATTGCCTCACTCGGGAAGCGCAAGGGGTCAGGGAGTTCCCTTCCCTTGTCAAAGAAAGGGGTAACAGACCTGGAAAATCGGGTCAGTCCCACCCTAATACTGCGCTTTTCCAACGGGCCTGGAAAACGGCACACTAGGAGATTGTGTCCCGCACCTGGCTGGGAGGGTCCTATGCCTACGGAGTCTCTCTGATTGCTAGCACAGCAGTCTGAGATCAAACTGCAAGGCTGCAGCGAGGCTGGGGGAGGGGCGCCCGCCATTGCCCAGGCTTGCTTAGGTAAACAAAGCAGCCAGGAAGCTCGAACTGGGTGGAGCCCACCACAGCTCAAGGAGGCCTGCCTGCCTCTGTAGGCTCCACCTCTGGGGGCAGGGCACAGACAAACAAAAATTCAGCAGGAACCTCTGCAGACTTAAATGTCCCTGTCTGACTGACAGCTTTGAAGAGAGTAGTGGTTCTCACAGCACTCAGCTGGAGATCTGAGAACAGACAGACTGCCTCCTAAAGTGGGTCCCTCACCCCCGAGCAGCCTAACTGGGAGGCACCCCCCAGTAGGGACAGACTGACACCTCACTTGGCCGGGTACTCCTCTGAGACAAAACTTCCAGAGGAACTATCAGACAGCTGAATTTGTGGTCTCACGAAAATCCGCTGTTCTGCAGCCACCGCTGCTGACACCCAGCCAAACAGGGTCTGGAGTGGACCTCTAGTAAACTCCCAACAGACCTGCAGCTGAGGGTCCTGTCTGGTAGAAGGAAAACTAACAAACAGAAAGGACATCCACACCAAAAACCCATCTGTACATCACCATCATCAAAGACCAAAAGTAGATAAAACCACAAAGATGGGGAAAAAACAGAGCAGAAAAACTGGAAACTCTAAAAAGCAGAGCACCTCTCCTCCTCCAAAGGAACGCAGTTCCTCACCAGCAATGGAACAAACCTGGACGGAGGATGACTTTGACAAGTTGAGAGAAGAAGGCTTCAGAGGATCAAACTACTCCAAGCTATGGGAGGAAATTCAAAACAATAGCAAAGAAGTTAAAAACTTTGAAAAAAAATTAGACGAATGGATAACTAGAATAACCAATGGAGGGAAGGGCTTAAAGGAGCTGATGGAGCTGAAAGCCAAGTATTGAGAACTACGCGAAGATTGCAGAAGCCTCGGTAGCAGATGCCATCAACTGGAAGAAAGGGTATCGCTGATGGAAGATGAAATGAATGAAATGAAGCGAGAAGGGAAGTTTAGAGAAAAAAGAATAAAAAGAAATGAACAAAGCCTCCAAGAAATTTGGGACTATGTGAAAAGACCAAACCTACGTCTGATTGTTGTACCTGAAAATGACAGGGAGAATGGAACCAAGTTGGAAAACACTCTGCAAGATATTATCCAGGAGAATTTCCCCAATCTAGCAAGGCAGGCCAACATTCAGATTCAGGAAATACAGAGAACGCCACAAAGATACTCCTTGAGAAGAGCAACTCCAAGACACATAATTGTCAGATTCACCAAAGTTGAAATGAAGGAAAAAATGTTAAGGGCAGCCAGAGAGGTCGGGTTACCCACAAAGGGAAGCCCATCAGACTAACAGCTGATCTCTCAGCAGAAACTCTACAAGCCAGAAGAGAGTGGGGGCCGATATTCAACATTCTTTTTTTTTTTTTTTTTTTTTTTTTGAGACGGAGTCTCGCTCTGTCGCCCAGGCTGGAGTGCAGTGGCGCAATCACGGCTCACTGCAAGCTCCGCCTCCCGGGTTCACGCCATTCTCCTGCCTCAGCCTCTCCGAGTAGCTGGGACTACAGGCGCCCGCCACCACGCCCGGCTAATTTTTTGTATTTTTTAGTAGAGACGGGGTTTCACCATGGTCTTGATCTCCTGACCTCATGATCCGCCCGCCTCGGCCTCCCAAAGTGCTGGGATTACAAGCGTGAGCCACCGTGCCCGGCCTCAACATTCTTAAAGAAAAGAATTTTCAACCCAGAATTTCATATCCAGCCAAACTAAGATTCATAAGTGAAGGAGAAATAAAATCCTTTACAGACAAGCAAATGCTGAGAGATTTTGTCACCACCAGGCCTGCCCTAAAAGAGCTCCTGAAGGAAGCACTAAACATGGAAAGGAACAACCGGTACCAGCCCCTGCAAAAACATGCCAAATTGTAAAGACCATTGAGGCTAGGAAGAAACTGCATCAACTAATAAGCAAAATAACCAACTAACATCATAATGACAGGATCAGATTCACACATAACAATATTAACTTTAAATGGAAATGGGCTAAATGCTCCAATTAAAAGACACAGACTGGCAAACTGGATAAGGAGTCAGGACCCATCAGTGTGCTGTATTCAGGAAACCCATCTCACGTGCAGAGACACACGTAGACTCAAAATAAAGGGATGGAGGAAGATCTGTCAAGCAAATGGAAAACAAAAAAAGGCAGGGGTTGCAATCCTAGTCTCTGATAAAATAGACTTTAAACCAACAAAGCTCAAAAGAGACAAGGCCATTACATAATGGTAAAGGGATCAATTCAACAAGAAGAGCTAAGTATCCTAAATATATATGCACCCAACACAGGAGCACCCAGATTCATAAAGCAAGTCCTGAGTGACCTACAAAGGGACTTAAACTCCCACACAATAATAATGGGAGATTTTAACACCCCACTGTCAACATTAGACAGATCAACGAGACAGAAAGTTAACAAGGATATCCAGGAATTGAACTCAGCTCTACACAAAGTGGACCTAATAGACATCTACAGAACTCTCCACCCCAAATCAACAGAATATACATTTTTTTCAGCACCACACCACACCTATTCCAAAATTGACCACATAGTTGGAAGTAAACCTCTCCTCAGCAAATGTAAAAGAACAGAAATTATAACAAACTGTCTCTCAGACCACAGTGCAATCAAACTAGACCTCAGGATTAAGAAACTCACTCAAAACCGCTCAACTACATGGAAACTGAACAACCTGCTCCTGAATGACTATTGGGTACATAATGAAATGAAGGCAGAAATAAAGATGTTCTTTGAAACCAATGAGAACAAAGACACAACATACCAGAATCTCTGGGACACATTCAAAGCAGTGTGTAGAGGGAAATTTATAGCACTAAATGCCCACAAGAGAAAGCAGGAAAGATCCAAAATTGACACCCTAACATCACAATTAAAGGAACTAGAAAAGCAAGAGCAAACACATTCAAAAGCTAGCAGAAGGCTAGAAATCACTAAAATCAGAGCAGAACTGAAGGAAATAGAGACACAAAAAACCCTTCAAAAAATTAATGAATCCAGGAGCTGGTTTTTTGGAAAGATCAACAAAATTGATAGACCGCTAGCAAGACTAATAAAGAAGAAAAGAGAGAAGAATCACATAGATGCAATAAAAAATGAAAAAGGGGATATCACCACCGATCCCACAGAAATACAATCTACCATCAGAGAATACTACAAACACCTCTATGCAAATAAACTAGAAAATCTAGAAGAAATGGATAAATTCCTCGACAAATACACCCTCCCAAGACTACACCAGGAAGAAGTTGAATCTCTGAATAGACCAATAACAGGTTCTGAAATTGTGGCAATAATCAATAGCTTACCAACCAAAAAGAGTCCAGGACCTGATGGATTCACAGCTGAATTCTACCAGAGGTACAAGGAGGAACTGGTACCATTCCTTCTGAAACTATTCCAATCGATAGAAAAAGAGGGAATCCTCCCTAACACATTTTATGAAGCCAGCATCGTCCTGATACCAAAGCCTGGCAGAGACATAACCAAAAAAGAGAATTTCAGACCAATATCCTTGATGAACATTGATGCAAAAATCCTCAATAAAATACTGGCGAACTAAATCCAGCAGCACATCAAAAAGCTTATACACCATGATCAAGTGGGGTTCATCCCTGAGATGCAAGGCTGGTTCAACATATGCAAATCAATAAATGTAATCCAGCATATAAACGGAACCAAAGACAAAAACCACATGATTATCTCAGTAGATGCAGAAAAGGCCTTTGACAAAATTCAACAACCCTTCATGCTAAAAACTCTCAATAAATTAGGTATTGATGGGACGTATCTCAAAATAATAAGAGGCATCTGTGACAAACCCACAGCCAATATCATACTGAACGGGCAAAAACTGGAAGCATTCCCTTTGAAAACTGGCACAAGACAGGGATGCCCTCTCTCACCACTCCTATTCAACATAGTGCTGGAAGTTCTGGCCAGAGCAATCAGGCAGGAGAAGGAAATAAAGGGTATTCAATTAGGAAAAGAGGAAGTCAAATTGTCCCTGTTTGCAGATGACATGATTGTATATCTAGAAAACCCCATCATCTCAGCCCAAAATCTCCTTAAGCTGATAGGCAACTTCAGCAAAGTCTCAGGATACAAAATCAATGTGCAAAAATCACAAGCATTCTTGTACACCAATCACAGACAAACAGAGAGCCAAATCATGAGTGAACTCCCATTCACAATTGCTTCAAAGAGAATAAAATACCTAGGAATCCAACTTACAAGGGATGTGAAGGACTTCTTCAAGGAGAACTGGCTAGCCATATGTAGAAAGCTGAAACTGGATCCCTTCCTTACACCTTATACAAAAATTAATTCAAGGTGGATTAAAGACTTAAATCTTAGACCTAAAACCGTTAAAATCCTACAAGAAAACCTAGGCAATACTATTCAGGACATAGGCGTGGGCAAGGACTTCATGTCTAAAACACCAAAAGCAATGGCAACAAAAGCCAAAATTGACAAATGGGATCTAATTAAACTAAAGAGCTTCTGCACAGCAAAAGAAACTACCATCAGAGTGAACAGGCAACCTACAGAATGGGAGAAAATTTTTGCAACATATTCATCTGACAAAGGGCTAATATCCAGAATCTACAATGAACTCAAACAAATTTACAAGAAAAAAACAAACAACCCCATCAAAAAGTGGGCAAAGGCCATGAACAGACACTTCTCAAAAGAAGACATTTATGCAGCCAAAAAACACATGAAAAAATGCTCATCATCACTGGCCATCAGAGAAATGCAAATCAAAACCACAGTGAGATACCATCTCACACCAGTTAGAATGGCCATCATTAAAAAGTCAGGAAACAGCAGGTGCTGGAGAGGATGTGGAGAAATAGGAACACTTTTATACTGTTGGTGGGACTGTAAATTAGTTCAACCATTGTGGAAGTCAGTGTGGCGATTCCTCAGGGATCTAGAACTAGAAATACTGTTTGACCCAGCCATCCCATTACTGGGTATATACCCAAAGGACTATAAATCATCCTGCTATAAAGACACATGCACACGTATGTTTATTGCAGCACTATTCACAATAGTAAAGACTTGGAACCAACACAAATGTCCAACAATGACAGACTGGATTAAGAAAATGTGGCACATATACACCATGGAATACTATGCAGCCATAAAAAATGATGAGTTCATGTCCTTTGTAGGGACATGGATGAAACTGGAAAACATCATTCTCAGTAAACTATCGCAAGGACAAAAAACCAAACACCGCATGTTCTCACTCATAGGTGGGAACTGATCAATGAGAACTCATGGACACAGGAAGGGGAACATCACACTCCGGGGACTGTTGTGGGGTGGGGTAAGGGGGGAGGGACAGCATTAGGAGATATACCTAATGCTAAATGATGAGTTAATGGGTGCAGCAAAACAACATGGCATATGGATACATATGTAACAAACCTGCACATTGTGCACTTGTACCCTAAAACCTAAAGTATAATAATAAAAAAAAAAAAATCCTAGCACTTTGGGAGGCCAAGATGGGTGGATCACCTGAGGTCAGGAGTTCAAGACCAGCCTGGCCAACATGGTGAAACCCCGTCTCTACAAAAATACGAAAATTAGCCAGGCATGATGGTGGGTGCCTGTAATCCCATCTACTTGGGAGGCTGAGGCAGGAGAATCGGTCAAACCTGGGAGGTGGAGGTTGCAGTGAGCTGAGATTGCACCATTGCACTCCAGCCTAGGTGACAGAACGAGACTCCATCTCAAAAAAAAAAAAAGTTAAGCCTTCCACACTTACCTATTGATTTAGTCCTCACAACAACTCTATGGAACAGGTACCAGTGCTATCATTCCCATCTGCAGTCAAAAAGTATGGCATACAAGGACTCTGTGATTTGCCCAGGGTGTCACACAGCTAAGAAGTGGCAAAGCTGGGATTTGAAACCCAAGTAATGTGTCTCCACAACCTATGTTTTTAACCACAGGGCTACATACTGACTTCAGAAAGGCACTCTATGTTATGTAAATCTAGAAATCAAGAGGGAAAAGCTTGTTACATAAAGCAGTGTCTCTGCAGGGCTTGCCCCTGCTGTGTCCACAGCTAATCTGTGCTGTTTGCTAACATTTCGAATTATTTGTCTAGAACGTTTTTCCCTCCCAAATAAATGCACTTTCATCCTGAAGTTGCCCATGTGAAAAGCATCCTTCTTCCAATAATTTTACACCAATTTTATTGTGTTACTGACATCATGAGAAACTCCAAACCCATGTTTATTCATTTGATGTTATGCAACTAAGTTCCTGGATGAAGTTTATTTATTTTTTGAAAATCTATTTAATGTTTATTGTGTACCAAGCACTATTCTGAGCAACTGGGAACACAACAAAGCTCCCAACTTCTGGCAGTTTAAATTCTTTTATTTTATTTTGACTCTTAACACCACTCGGTGATTAAATTCTTAGTGAGAGGAAATAGACTGTAATAAAGAATATAGGTTCAGATGCGAAAAAGTGCTTTATAAAAGTAAACAAAATCATACAAAGAGTAACTATGTGGGGGCAAGGGGTAATGTTACTGTAACGGCAATAGTATGAAATTACCAAATTAAAAATCTTCCTTTTAAACCATAAAAAATAAATAATAAAAAAATAAAAATAAAAGTATTGAATCAACTAACAAATGAAGTTGTTAACAAATGTTTTGTTTCTGTTATAACAGAAACAAAAAAGTATTTTTATTAATATTCCTTACTAATTTCAAAGCTTTTCAGTAGGTTATTTCATTGCAGTCATGTTTTTCATATTCTTTTTTTATGTTATTTATTTAAAAACCAAAAGAAACCATTTATAGAAGAAATGACTTGGATTATCATGTGATCATGTTCAGACCCCTAGTTTGCCATTAAACAGCTATGTGTGGCCAGGCACAGTGGCTCATGCCTGTAATCTCAGCACTTTTGGAAGCTGAGGCAGGAGGATCACTTGAGGCCAGGAGTTCAAAATCTGCCTTGACAGCATAGTGGGACCCTGTCTCTACAAAATATTTTAAAATTATTCAGGCATAGTGGTGTGCACCTGTAGTCCCAGCTTTTCAGGAGTCTGAGGTGGGAGAATCTATTGAGCCCAGGAGGTTGAGGCTGCAGTGAGCCATGATCATACCACTGCACTCTAGCTTGGATGACAGAAAGAGGCCCTGTCTCAAAAAGAAAAAAAAAAAAAAGAAAAGAAAGCTAAAAGCTATGAGTATTTATGCAAAAATTTAATTTTTTTCTTCTTTTATTTCCCTTTCTCTTTTTCTTTTCTAAATTCAATTCTATTACCCTTTCTAAAAAGTGACCTTTAAGGTCAAATTCAATTCTGAAATTCTATGATAGTTTTTAAAGCACGAAGTTTAGTTTTGATAATGGATTCCGTAGTATTTACTTATGTTTTTTGAAAAATAATCTATACATTTAAATTAGTGTTTAAAAATAACTTTGCTCGGGCCGGGCGCGGTGGCTCAAGCCTGTAATCCCAGCACTTTGGGAGGCCGAGGCGGGCGGATCACGAGGTCAGGAGATCGAGACCATCCTGGCTAACACGGTGAAACCCCGTCTCTACTAAAAATACAAAAAATTAGCCGGGCGTGTTGGCGGGCGCCTGTAGTCCCAGCTACTCGGGAGGCTGAGGCAGGAGAATGGCGTGAACCCCCGGAGGCGGAGCTTGCAGTGAGCCAAGATCGCGCCACTGCACTCTAGCCTGGGGGACAGAGCAAGACTCCGTCTCCAAAAAAAAAAAAAAAAATAAAATAACTTTGCTCTTTCTTTAGTAGATGAAAGATGTCCTTAAATTTTTTGGTAGAAACATTTTTTTAATTTGACATATGATTAATAAATATTGGTAAATTGTTTCCTTGAATATACCTCATCAGCAATCTTAATTTAATGCTTTATTGAAACGCAGCTTTTTAAGCCATATACAAATTTCACTGCTAGTAAGAGCAGTGTCTTAACTGACTTTTTAGTGATGTAGTTGGTAACCAAAACTGGGAAGGAATGATCAGTCTGGCAGGAGAAGCCAAGTTGATTTCTCTATTACCTCTTGGAATTTTACTTTATATGAGAGACCTCATATATTAAAGAAAAACTCTAAACTGGCGTGGATATGCATTTTTCTTTTAATCACTTCATTGTCAAGTTGTGATTTTTGTTTGTTATTACTAGAAATGGAATTGGTTATTGCTATGCACCTCAAATACATTACATCATTTTTCTTCTTCTTCCTCTTTTTTTTTTTTTTTGAGATGGAGTCTCGCTTTGTCTCCAGGCTGGAGTGCAATGGCATGAGCTGGCTCACTGCACTCTCCTCCCGGGTTCAAGCAATTCTCCTGCTCAGCCTCCCAAGAAGCTGGGACTACAGGCATGTGCCACCACACCTGGCTAATTTTTGTATTTTTAGTAGAGATGGGGTTTCACCATGTTGGCCAGGCTGGTCTTAAACTCCTGACCTCATGATTCACCCGCCTCGGTCTCTCAAAGTGCTGGGGTTATAGGTGTGAGCCACTGTGCCCAGCCCATTACATGATTTTTCTTATCATGGTAACCAGCATGTGTAGATTACAGTTTCCCAGGCACTTCTGTTTTCATAAGACTGGTCTGTGGCTGTCTTCCTATTGTGTATCCCAGAGCTAGTCTTGTTACAGAACGAAACTGGGGTCCTCTTGTCCAGCACAGTAAGACCAGATATCCACACCACGGTTTGCATCAGTAGTAAGGAAGGTGTTTATTTGTAGGGCAGCAAGCAATGAGAACCAGACAGTTCACGCTTAAGTCCCAGCCTCGTTGACGGATTGCAGGTAAGAGTTTTTAAAGGCAGGGGTAAATTTCAGGAAAGCAGAAGTTACAGGCAACATGGTATGTCAATACATTTGCATTGGTTTTGGCCTTAAGAAGACAGATAACTTTAAGGGAGAGAGGGCTTACGTGTCATAAATAGATTCAAAGATTTTCTAATTTGCAATTAGATAAGTAAGATAAACCTTGTGTAAAAATGTGGGGTCAGCGGATTTGAATGTTAGCTTGGCTCCTGGATGTGACTCCCTGGCCCCTCAGAATGAAATGTAAAACAAAGAACAGTGGTCAGAGTTCAGACTTCAGTTCCTCCTTATCTGAGGTCTACATGCCAGCAGTTTCATTTGGTGGGGGTCTGGGTTTCTGAAAAACACCTCAGAGACCTATGTTGTTATCTTTAGTTTCTGTAGGAGAATCAAACATCCCATGATTGAAGCTTTCTTGGCTGTTGTTTTGGGCTACTATTACTTTCTTGCTTTTCAAGTTGCTTATTTATTTCTCAGGGCTAGCTAGGCACCTGGAATTTCCCTTGAAAGAATTCAAGATTTCCCTTTATTTCCATGCTTGGGTGTGGAGAGGTGCAGGCCCCTAAGAGGGGGTCTCTGCTCCTTTTCAGTTCAGAGCCTGACACATAATGCCTGATTCAACAAATATTCACTTAGTCACAGAATGCATGAAAGTACTATCATATTTGATGCCCACATTATTTCTATTAGACGGATGAGGAAAGAAAGATTAATTGAGGATTATTGTACAAGGTCACAGAGATGATAAGCAACAGCACTTAGATTTAAACCAGATCTTCTGACTGGAGAGCCCTAATCTTTTCAATGACTCCAGCCTGCTGCTTCTGTTAAAGTTGTACATGTTTTTAGAGCCGATCTATCAAATCATGTTTGTTCAGAAGATTTTATGATAAATACTTCATACTTTAGCACTTTTTTGATATTCAGAACCAAAGACAGACTTAAACTTCCTCAGCACAAAAACACCAGGAAGGCCCGTTGAGAAACCTGCTGTAAATTTTAATGTGCATCTGCAGAGGATTAGGGTCCCCATAAACATTCTGGGGCATTCCCCGGGGAGTTTCGTGGAATACTATTTCCCAAAGCTGTTCAGAAGTTCCATGAAGTCAGGAACATTTTTGTGCTGCTTAGGCAAGTATGTTAGCTGCAGACTGTAATTTCTCAAGTCCAAGGAAGGGAAATGTTGGTGACAGAAACTTACTCTGGGGACTTCATCTACAGAAAGAAAGCTCACTTATCACAAACAAACCATTTCTAAGAGAGCAACAATTTTGTTGACTACATTTAAGGACAGAAACACGCAGTTCCCAAGTGCAATTTCAGTTTTCCAAAGGACAGTTTGATTCTTTTTCAGAAATGCCTTGGCGATTATTTTTTGTTGTTTTGTTTTGTTTTGCTTAGAAGGACTGCTCAGTGTGCCTCTTTAGTCAACATGAAAAAGAAGAAAAGAACAAGCAACTGAATGATCCTCTGATGGCCTCAAGGCAGTGGATTGAGAATATCTCTTAAGTACAAGGAGGTATTCTAGGTAAGACTGGTCAAGACTTTTTAAATCAGGCTCAATACTCCTCAAATACTGACACAGTCAGATTGATTCTGATTAAATGCTTTTTTTTTTCCTAAAGAATGTCTATTTTCCATACTGATTTTACAAAATCCCTCTAAAAGTGCTGAAATTCCTGTAATCAAATGTTAATCTCTTACATTAAGAATTGGATGAAATTTACTTACAGCAGACAATCTTGGGTTCTATTATGTTTAGTATACAAATTTTTTTCTTTTGACAACTACTGTTTTAAAACTCATGATGTTAGGTTTCAGGATACGTATTTTATAAGATATAATATATACATATATTATGTATTATATTATATATACATATGTATAAATAACACATTTATACATGTAATATATTATATTTATACATAATATATATAATTATATATATATACACACATATATATGTTTGTTGTGTGTTTTTTTGACAGAGGAAATAGTACCAGGGCTAGAAATTACATCAATATCATAGGATATTTTTATTCTGTTTTGGCTAGTTTGTATCTTTCATATGTATTCCTTGTAGGTAGGACATACATGCCTCAAATATGTGTAATTTTTTAGAAACTTGTGATTTTCTCAGCTTAATAACTTTACAAGTAACTTTGTACTATTTTAAAAATCTATATCGGTAAAATTATATACCACACTTGCAGAAAAAACTGTTTAGGATATTTACTGTGTAAAAATGAAAGGTAGGCGTACATTTTGGCTTTTCTTGGGTGCGGAGGCAGGAGATACCATTACATTATGAGCTTTTTCAGGGAATACACTCTGTGTTGGTCAGGTCTGTATCCCCAACACTTAGTTTGGTGACTGACCGTATTAGACACTCCATGACCAGTTTTTATATGCCAGGAAAGCTAAGAATGTTTTGCACATTTTTTTAACGTGCTGTAAAAATAACGAAGAATATGTAACAGAGATTATATAGACTGCAAAGCCTAAAATATTTGCTATCTGGCCCTTTACAGAAAAATGTTTGCAGACCCATCTTTATTCTTAGATACACTCTTGTTTTTACATACACTTCAGTCAGAGCTCAGACCAGTCTTGGAGTGAGGCTATCCATGGAGGTGGACTCTGTTAATTGCCTATTCAAAGTCATTCCCTTTCTCTCTTGTTAACAGAATCCTCATTGCGTTTGGTTGACAATAGAACTTCTATGGATGAAACATGGCAGGTCAAAGCCAGTTTTGGCAATCTCATTTGTCTTTTCCTAGTGATTTGTGTAGAGTAGGCATGTGACTCAGTTCTGGAAGATGAAACCCAACGGGAAATGACCAGGTGGATTTCTGAGAAGGATTTTACTCCTCTTTTAAAGGCAAACATATATAAAGGAATATATGTGTTTGCTTCCACTCCATTCTGTTAAATGAAGTTTAGCCTAAAGTTGCCTCTTTACATATTTTAAATTGAGCCTAAAGCTTTCTCTGTACATAGTGAACTATAACCTAAATAGAGGTGTAAATGGACTCAAATCTACTCTTGTGCCGATCACTGAGTTTTGGCCAATCATAGGGGGCCAACTGTTTAAACCATTTTTAAATAAGGCAAATGCTGAGCTATAACCCACCCGGCTGTTTCTGTACCTCACTTCCATTTTCTGTAGGTCACTTTCATTCTGTCTTATGTCACCACATGCTTGTGCTGGAGTCTCTGAGTCTACTCTGGCTCAGGAGGGTGCCCAATTCGTGACTTGTTCTTTGCTCAATTAAACTCTGTTAAATTTTATTTGTCTAAGGATTTTCTTTCAACTGTTCTTTCTTGCTTGGGATTTAGTTATGTGAGGTTGTGTTTTGCCTCTTTGGCAGTCCTCTTTTGACCAAGAAAGAAAGCCAAAATGATTCAAAGTGATGTTAAACTAACATTCTGTCACTGTTGTGCTGTTGAATTGACCCTACAACTGAGATGAAATTGTTCCCTTGACCTTGACCCCCTTCATGGGTGGGAACTGGATGGCTCATTTCACTCAGTCTGCTGCTGGCCACTCCTTGCAAGAGGGAGCATGCAAGCAAGTGAGTGTGGGACCAAAGCAAATGAACGCTGGAACTGGCCGGTTGCTCCTCTCTGGCAGGAGCAGGCTCTGTGCAGACCCCACAGCAGTGTCCCAGCCCCTGCCCTCTCAGCACCCAGGTTCTTGTCCAGTGTCCAGGAAGAATCAGGTCACATGAATGGGTTGAAGGGTAGTGTATGCAGAGGATTTTACTGGGTGATGGAAGTGGCTCTCAGCAGAATGGAGAGTTGGAAAGGGGATGGTGTGGGAAGAAGGTGATCTTTCCCTGAAGCTGCACCATCTGAAGTTAGCTGCATCTATCTGTAGTCTCTCGAGCTCAGTTGCTTCTCTGCTTGCTTCTCAGCTACTTCCATGCTCGATGCTCAGCCACTTGTATCCCTGATGCTCAGCTGCTTGTGTTGCTCTGCCAGCTGAAGTCTTTTTATGGGCATAGGATAGGGGTAAGGCAGACCAAAAAAAAAAAAACCACAACATTTTGGTGGAAAAATGGGGTCAGCTATTTTCACTTAGGGCTGCGGTTCCAGGCTTAAGGGTGGGGTTTAGCTGGGAGCCCAGCCCTTCTATATCATAACCACCTATCTCTAGCCTGCTTGTGAAACCACCATTGCAAAACTGTAACTAAGACAGTGAAAGAGATTTGACCTAACCAACTGCATCTTGCTTCTAATCTCCAAGTTATCCTTATTCTTTCCTGGGCATAGGCTGAGCTAACTTCTGGAGGAACTTAGTTTATAGTTTAAAACAAAGATGATAACAGGCATTTACCAAGGCAAATCCTCTTCTTGCCTGGGGACTAGACTGCCATTGTAGGTCGAACATATTAGCCACAAGATTAGAAATTATGGTTTAAGAGTCATGCAGCTGGAGGCTACAAGATTCTGACCCTCTTTAACCTGCTTGTAAGATCAATGCTTGAGATATTTTGCAGACCCTGCAACTGTTGGATCAGCTGGCACCACCAAGATCGATAAACTGGCTCATCTGATCTTGTGGCCCCCACCTAGGAACTGACCAAGCACAAGAAGCATCTCTGACTTGACTAATCAGCATGCCCATCTCACTGGCTTCCCCCAACCCACCAAGTTGTCCTTAAAAATCCTGATCCCCTGAACCCTCGGGGAGACTGATTTGAGTAATAAGAAGACTCCAGTTTCCTGCACAGCTGGCTCTGCATGAATTACTCTTTCTCTACTGCAATTCCCCTGTCTTGATAAATTGGCTCTGTCTAAGCAGTGGGCAAGGTGAACCCATTGGGCCATTACATTTGTAATATGATAAAAATAATCATGTCTTTATGCTTCAGGCTATTGCTAATTCTGTATGCTGATGCTTTCTGCTAAAATATACAGTTTTTAGATCTATTATAATGAGCTCAATGAAATTATTGAAGTTTTTTTTTTTAATGAGAAACTCTCAAATTACTTGGAGTCCTAATTGGTTATAGTATTATCCAGACAGTGATTAATGTACCCTGGTACTACATTATCTTGGACATAGCCATTTTGGTTCGAATTTATATGAGAAAGGTAACCACTTGGAGGGCAGAGTGAATTCAACCATGAAAAATCAATTTAATTCTCTTATCTGATTAAGAAGTGTATGTGGGTATGCTTATGCATTTGTGTGTTCAGTATTGACAACCGTAAATAATGAGATTCAGAAAATATTATTAATTGTAGAGTTTATTCAAGCACTAAGCTTGAGGATGGCCATCTGGGAAGCAAGGATTCCAAAAAATGGAAATCAGCTTTCCAAAATGTGGAATTTTGGGGGTCATCTATATAGATAACATTTAGGGAAGCTTAACAGAATTTCAACATCTTTGTATATAAGGCTTAATGCATGGTTACAGTGATCTGATTGGTTGAGGTGGTCTTTTTCTTTCAAGAAAGGTATATTTAATTTCCACACTGAACATGTGACAGTCATGGGGTCTTTTGCATGATCTGGTCTGAATTAGGCACAGGACAGTAAAGGAGGCAGTTAATCTATAACAAATATCAGTGATTAGAAGGGGAAGAGATGTGGTCTCTGGTCTCTCCTAGTCATTTACAACACAAGAGCAATGAGAGAGTTATTCTACAATCTAAGAAGCAGAAGTTGTAACTACATTCTACGTGATTCAGATCACAGTCACATTTCTCTCAAGGCTGAGGGTTCCAACAGCTTATAATTGTATGTGTTTTCACAGTATAAACAGAGAACGCATGTGCTTCACTTAAGTAGATATTGGTTAGAATATACTAGACTAGGAATTAAGGAAAATAATGCTTGTGATCTGTCAATAGTGATGTTACAAATCCGTGCTGTAAAGTTCATACTCTTAAACCCTCACATTCCTCCCTCAATGCTTATTTCAGAATGGATAGATACACAATGCTAGTGTAATATTATTTTACCTTATTTCTGCATTTTGACATCCCAGAATGGTATATTGCATTTTCACTGCCATATAGGAAATTTCCCAGGGCTCTTAAGTGCAGAATTAATATTCTTTAGACTTCTATTTACTCTAGGTTAGCTATGTTAACTATTAAAACTCTGCTGCAAACTAACATTCATTTAGTTTGATTAAATATTTTCTGAAATCTTTCAAATAACTATGATTGAGATTATATTTTTTCAGTTGTGTCCATGTCTTACCTATCTATACACAGCACATAAATAGCACTTTCTATGGACATTTCATACACTCATTCATCTCTGACTTATGTTACTTTCTACTTTAGGTTAGTTTGTCTATGAAATCTCGTGTGTTATTCTGTCTGTTCATTATTGTGAAGTTTGAACTGTCTGGCAGAGGGCTATAACTTCCGGCATTTGTAAAGAGACAACTCCTTGCCTCCAACAAAGCTGCTTGCATATAACAAATTAATAGAAAACTTACTAATTTTGAAAAAAAAGGGAATATGTTTTCTTTAATAAATTTCTAACATGTACATAGTGCTTTACAGTAGAAAATGCATTTGTATTTCTTATTTTATCCTCATAAAAACTTCATGAAGTCAACAAGCTACTGCTTTTTGTATCTATTTCATATTTTAAAAACAGGGGCTCAGAAAGTTTAGGAGACTTGCTCAGTTCACTCTCCTTTGAAGAGGCAGATTCTGGCTCTAAACCCAAGTCTCCCAGCTCTCGTTCCTTCCAAGAGACAGGATGTTTGCACTGTTTTGGGGATAGTGCTACCATCTTTTTGAATGATTTTTGGAAATAAGCCATTTATGAAATATAATTTTCGTTAGAGGTGGCCAACTAAATTAGCTGACCTTTGACATCTTTAATGAAATCAGTGAGCCTGTGTAAAAAGTTTTACATCAATCTCTCTTTTAAAAAAATAGAGAAAAATATTCACCATATATTAGGAATCCATTGAAATATTTTGGAAATGTCTATATACTGTGAATAAAATCAGTGTAGTATACAACTATATACCACCGACATAATGTGTCTGATGTCAAGGTTGATTGAAGATTATTATAAAAAGTCTAAACATATTCCCAGCTAATTTATGATGCTGGCTTTCTTTGTCTGTATTCTCAGCAGATGACAGAATTCTACATACCTGACTGTCAAGCTTTATTGGTGGTTCTCATATATGCAGCATTCATTTTACTTTAATTAACCTCAAGACTCTAGTTTACAAGGCAGAGCTGGGCTTCCTAATTATTTCCATAAAACTAGTAATCTTGCAAGCCATCAGAGGCTGTGGCTAAATCCCACAAAAATAAGCTTCAGTACTAGAAAATTTAACAAACTACTGTTTCTATTTTTTAAGGAAAGGACTCTTTCATATTCTTTAATTTTTGTTGAATGGTGTTACAGTGAACTCTAGAAATGGCTCAGAGGCTAATTTTTTTTCTTTTATACATCTGTCTGTCATGCTATCTCTCTATATTTTTAGAGTACATTAAAGAAAATAGGCCCTACAGTACTATTTTTCATCTTCATAATGCATGTGAAAAATTATTCTTGTTTTCTCGTCTAAGGATAGTGAAGACTGGGAATTGAATTCACTGTTACCCACATGCTGGCCTTGACAGGGAAACACCCTGGATTATCTTCAGAATCAAGGCTTCATTACTGAGATAAAGTGAAAGAGACTTTACCACTCTTTATGTAATTAAATGCAAGCATTATTATGAAAATTTTTCTGCACAGCTGTTAGGCTGAAAAAAGTTTAGGCCTTATCAGTAATCCCTTTATATCTTTAACATGATTCATAGCTCCTCACGTATTCCCTGGCCCAAAAATGAAACAGAATTTGCAGCCTTCCATAGGTAAATAGTGCCCATTTATTGCTCTAATATCAATTCTGTAGCTCTTTTTAAAAAAATTCAGTGAACCATTCAAATGGCTATCATGCCATGTCCGGACAATTTATTTACTCAGCAATTCATAGTTAAAAGGCCAAGTGGCCAAGCAGGTAATAAAATAGTCACTTGAATTTAGTCTCAAAATGTTGCAGGACTTTTCCTTAGTTTAGCTAAAGACAGGGTCCTTGCCACATGGTCATGAAAATTTAGGTCTGCAGACAATTTGAAGGGTGAATAAGGCAGGGTTTTATTGGATGAAAAGGGGAAAAAGGGAAAACAGGGACCCTCTGCAAAGCCAGAGCCCCTGCTGGTGAGCTTCCCACCTCGCAGTTTGAATCCCAGGTTCCAAAGAGAAAGGGTCAGGCTCCTTTCCACTGCAAATGGCGTGAACTTCCGTGGCTTCACCCCAGTGCTCAGGCCAGATGGAGTTTTGCCAGGGAGCCCTTCCCACCTGGCTGTCTCAAAACCTTTGGACAACTGAAGTAATAGCCTCCAATTGGGCTGTTAATTAGACCACTGTAATGTAATAACATATGTGCTTGAGGGGAGGTTATGCTGCGGCCCAGGTATTTCTGGGGTTGGGAACCTGGAATGATGAGTTCCCTAACCTACTTGACCATATCCAACAAAGATTGTCTAATTATATTAATTGATATGAAAAATGTTCTTTAACGTCTATTGTCTACGTCTCAAATGACTCTAAACTTGGGCAGAGAAGACAGATGTGCAATATACTGGGAACCTTACGACCCCATGCATTAGTCCAAGCTCAGTAATCCCTGAAAGGCCTGGGCATTTCCTTTTTCAGGCCCATGGTAAGGGGCTCTGTGTCCTTTGCAGGGAGACCAGAGAAAAGATTTGGCAATATCAAAAAGTCTTTCCTTAGGGAATCTGTTTTACTCTGTATTTGAGGGACTTTTGGTGTTGAGAAGTAGTTTATGTCTAAGAATTAGAAGAGAGAGTCTTTTACTCTTTTATGATGGGAAAATCAGACTTCTGCCTACAACACTAGAGTCTTTAAATTCGGATCTAATAGGACTCTAGTAGTCTGCCTAACTATTTTCGCCCAAGAGACACCATGGTTAATTAGTAACTACCAAAGATCCCTATGGGAAAAATTATTCTGATGATCTTTCTGTCTCTGCTGCCTATTTCTGTAATCATGAGTATCTGGTTTCTAGCAGTTAAGTGCTGCCATTTAGTCTTCTCCACTCTGGGACGCAGTTGTCTTCACTGAAGTCAGTAAGCCTATGTCAAGGGCAGCCTCTTCCACCTTCCTTGCTGACCTACTCAGGATATCCAGTATAGTACCTTTCAAGGTGTTGTATGTGTATTTTTATTAACATATATTTTTAATTTATTTGAAAATAATTTCAAACTTATAGCAAAGTTGCAAAAATAGGCATATACAAAGAACAATGGTACAGCCTTTACCCAGATTCACTTCTTAACAAGTTGCTCCATTTGCTTTATCATACAGACTCTGTCTCTGCCTCAGCATCTGAGAATAAGATGCGTACCTCCTGGTACTTTCTCACTAAGTACTTATTTCTTAAGAAAAAATGTATTCTTGTGTAACAACTGTGTGGTTATCACCTTCAGTAAATGTAATACTAACTCATATTTTAATCTATCATCTACATTCTATTTTATCAAGCAACCCGGTTACGTCCTTCACTGAATTTGTCTTCCAGTATAAAATGTAGTCTAGGGGTAGGTACTGCACTTAATTATGTCTTTTTAGATTTAATTTGAGAGATGTCTAAAGCCTTTCTTTGCCTCTTTTATATGCAGAATACAGTCTTCTCCCACATTTTGAAAAAATAAAACAGCATGTTCCTCATTTTGAGTTTGATGTTTACCCATATTTAGATTTCAGTTATGTCTTCCCAACTGGGATACTACATAAGGGATATTGTGACTTGATGTCCTTCTCAGGGTATCAAATCGAGAGTCACACAATGTCCATTTGCATCCTTATCATCTGGTCAAGGCATTTGATTTGTATACCATATAGTTACTACTTTTTTACATTGTAGTTAATAATCTCTAGAAAAACAATTTAAGATCACGCAAATATTTTGCCTCTTTTAAACATTTATCCTCCTAGTTTTAGCATCAGTTGATGATTTCTGCCTGTCTCAATCTTTACTGTAATGACTGCAAAAATGATGACCTTTTTCCAACTCCACCATCCCTCTGATGTTTATCAGTCAGCAGTTGGTGTTCTTCTGGAACAAAAGCCCCTATCTTCTTATTTATTTATTTATTTATGTATTTTGTATAGCTAGGTATAAATATTTTGCATATAAGTACACATAGAGATACATATTTTGGTATAAACTCATAGTTTTCTATTTTCCCCCTAGTGGTTTATTACATATTTCTGTCTTCTATTTTATTTTTTCTTTTTTTTTTTTTTTTTTTTTTTGAGACGGAGTCTCGCTCTGTCGCCCAGGCTGGAGTGCGGTGGCGCAATCTCGGCTCACTGCAAGCTCCGCCTCCCGGGTTCACGCCATTCTCCTGCCTCAGCCTCTCCGAGTAGCTGGGACTACAGGCGCCCGCCACCACGCCCGGCTAATTTTTTGTATTTTTAGTAGAGACAGGGTTTCACCGTGGTCTCGATCTCCCGACCTCGTGATCCGCCCGCCTCGGCCTCCCAAAGTGCTGGGATTACAAGCGTGAGCCACCGCGCCCGGCCTATTTTTTCTTTTTTTGAGGCAAGGTGTCACTCTGTCACCCAGGCTGTAGTGCAGTGGTGCAATCTCAGCTCACCGCATCCTCAAAAGCCTAGGTCCAGCGATTCTTCCATCTCAGCCTCCCAGATAGGTAGGACTACAAGTGCAAACCTCACACCCAGCTAATATCTTATTAGTGTCTCACTGTGTTGCCCAGGCTGGTCTTGAACTCTCTGTCTCAAATGATCCACCTGCTTGGCCTCTTCAATTGTTGGGATTACAGGCACGAGCCACTAGGCCTGGTCCATATTTCTATCTCTAATTTTTTTGCTTACCAATTTATTTTTAAATTGCCTAGGTAAATGAAGGGTCCTCGAGGCACCTCAGGATAAATTTCTATAGATTGAGTAATGTAGTACATAAAATAAACTCATTCCATTTTTATCTAAGTCTTAAAATTCCCTTTTCTGTATCATACTAAATAAGGTTAGGCATGTCACCTTCGTTTTGTGCAGAACACCATTTAGTCCAGGTTCCAGTCAACTAACCAAGTCAACACTTAATACCACAGTGAGAAGCTTCAGCTGGCACATTGAGTCTATAATCTGTGGTAGGTATACCCATATTGATACATTTTGTCTGATCTATATTTCTTTTTCCCTTGTCTATCCTTGTTAGAACCCATTCTCACACATACCCTTCAGCTTCCAGCTTCCAGCTAATATATATATATATATTTTAGCAAAATCATGGATCTATTTGATATGAAACATAACTCTTTCCGTGTCAGATTCTGTCTGTTTCCCTAGGACAAGCTGGGATCTAACTCTTGTCATAGGTGTAGTGTCTATGAGGTGCAGTTGTGGCCAGGGTCTCCAGACAAACCAGGGCTTGTTCCATCACAGAGGGGAGAAAGAACCGTTTCTGTAGGTGAAGAGATATTCACTGGTCTTTAGGGATGCAGAGTGTTCAGGTTCAACAGAATCCACCAAAAAGTTCCTCATCAGGATTCCGCTTTCTGTTGGGAAATAATCCAGGTTTGATGTAAGAGGCATGGAAAGGCTTTGCATTCAGTTTTTGTTGTGATCTAGCAAATTATGGACATCAAACTCTGTGTCTGATTTCTGGCTATGTTGCTTATGTGATGGCAAGAGATCATGATAAATATTTCCCAACCTTCTAACCATGTGTTGAACTAAGAATTGAAAGCCCAGAGCTTGTCGTTTTTTATTTAAAAATTGTCCAATATAATGAGAAATAGCCAGAGTTCTGTATTCTTTTTACTCTCCGGGATGCTCTATCACAATGGTCATTTCAAAACCTTCCCTTCAGTAGGCACTTTATTTCAAATGACTGAAGGTGATCCTATGAGTGGCTCTGTGTCATGGGCTACACATTTTCCATTTTTGAATGACATGGGGATCATCCTTGTTTCACAAAACAGGTCTCACAGTCACTCCCAAATTCCCATCTCTCAAGTACAACCACTTCTAATCCTACCATGTCAGTCAGAATTCAATGTAAAAACAGGGTCTACCATCAAACCCAATACCTGACAAAAATACAAGAAAAGAAAAGAAGAAAGAAAACTTCAGGCCAATATCCTGGATGAATATTGATACAAAAATCCTCAACAAAATACTGGCAAACTGAATGTAGCAACACATCAAAAAGCTTATCCACCGCAATCAAGTAGCCTTCATCCCCGGATGCAAGGTTGGTTCAACATACAAATCAATCAACAAACAAACAAATCAATAGATGTGATTCATTACGTAAACAGAACTAAAGACAAAAACAACAAGATTATCTCAATAGATGCAGAAAAGGCTTGTGATAAAATTTAACATCCCTTCATGTTAAAAACTCTCAATAAACTAGGTGTTGAAGGAATGTACCTCAAAATAATAAGAGCCATATATGACAAACCCACAGCCAATATCATAATGAATGGGCAAAAACTGGAAGCATTCCCCTTGAAATCTGGCACAGGACAAGAGTGCCCTTTCTCATCACTTGATTCAACCTAGTATTGGAAGTTATGGCCAGGGCAATCAGGCAATTGAAAGAAATAAAGGGGATTTGAATAGGAAGAGAGGAAGTCAAACTTTCCCTGTTTGCAGATGACATGTTCCTGTATCTAGAAAACCCCATTGTCTCAGCCCAAAAGCTTCTTAAGCTGATAAGCAACTTCAGCAAAGTATCAGGATACAAAGTCAATGTGCAAAAATTGCTAGCATTCCTATACACCAACGACAGTTAAGCCAGGAGCCAATCAGGAACCAACTCTTTCACGATTGCCATGAAAAGAATAAAATACCTAGGAATACAGCTAACTAGGGAGATGAAAGATCTCTAAAAGGGGAAGTATAAACCACTGCTCAAAGTAATCAGAGATGATACAAACAAATGGAGAAATATTCCATGCTCATGGATAGGAAAAATCAGTATCATTAAAGTGGCCATACTGCCCAAAGCAATTTATAGATTCAGTGCTATTCACATTAAGTTACCATTGACATTCTTCACAGAAAAAACTATTTTAAAATTCATATGGAATCAAAAAAGAGCCAAAATAGCCAAGGCAATCCTAAGCAAAAAGAACAAAGCTGGAGGCATTATGCTATTTAACTTCAAACTATACTACAGGGCCACAGTAGTCAAAACAGCATGGTACTGGTATAAGAACAGACACATAGACTAGTAAAACAGAATAGAAAACCCAGAAATAAGGCCCCACACCTACAACTATCTGTTCTTTGAGAAACCTGACAAAAACAAGAAAAGGGGAATGGATTCCCTATTCATAAATGGTGGTTCAATAACTGGCTAGCCATATGCAGAAGATTGAAACTGGACCCGATCTTTACACCATATACCAAAATTAACTAGTGATGGATTAAAGAATTAAACATAAACCCCAAACTATAAAAACCCTAAAAGACACCCTAGGCAATACCATTCAGGAGAGAGGCATGGGCAAAGATTTCATGACAAAGATGCCAAAATCAATTGCAACAAAAGCAAAAGTTGACCAGTAGTATCTAATTAAACTAAAGAGCTTCTGCACAGCAAAAGAAACTATCAACAGAATAAATAGACAACCTACAGAATGGGAGAAAATTTTGCCAACTATGCATCCAACAAAGATCTGATGTTCAGCTCTATAAGGAACTTAAATGAATTTACAAGAAAAAAAACAACCCCATTAAAAAGTGGGCAAAGGACATGAAAAGACACTTTTTAAAAGAAGACATACCTGTGGCCAACAATCATATGAGAAAAAGCTCAGCATCACTGATCATTAGAGAAAACCACATCAAAACCACAATGAGATACTATCTTACACCAGTCAGAATGGCTGTTACTAAAAAGTCAAAAAGTAACAGATGCTGGCAAGTTTGTGGAGAAAAAGGAATGTTTATACACTGTTGGTGGGTGTGTAAATTAGTTGAACCATTGTGGAAGACAGTGTGGCAATTCCTCAAAGACCTAAAGACAGAAATACCATTTGACCCAGCAATCCCATTTCTGGGTAGATACCCAAAGGAATATAAATCGTTCTGTTACCAAGACACATGTATGCCTCTGTTCACTGCAGTACTACTCACAATAGCAAAGACAGAATCAACCTACATGTCCATCAGTGGTAGACTGGATAAAGAAAATGTGGTACATATAAACCATGGAATACTATGCAGCCATAAAAAGAACAAGATCATGTCCTTTTCAGGGACATGGATGGAGCTGGAGGCCATTAATCTTAGCAAACTAATGCAGGAGCACAAAACCAAGCACTGCATGTTCTCGCTTGTAAGTGGGAGCTAATTTATGAGAACACATGGACACTTAGAGGGGAACAACACAAACTGGGGCCTTTCAGAGGGTGGAGGGTGGGGAGAGGGAGAGGATCAGGAAGAATAACTAACTAGTATTAGACTTAATACCTGACTAGGTGGCCAGCCTGGCCAACATGGTGAAACCCTGTCTCTACTAAAAATACAAAAATTAGCCAGGCATGGTGGTGGGTGCCTGTAATCCCAGCTACTCAGGAGGCGGAGGCAGGAAAATCACTTGAACCCAGGAGGCGGAGGTTGTAGTGGGCCCACATCACACCACTGCACTCCAGCCTGGGTGACAGAGTAAGACTCCATCTAAAAAAAAAATAATAATAAATACATAGAATAAACCGGGGTAATGAAATAATCTGTTCAAAAAACACCCATGACACACGTTTACCTATGTAACAAACCTGCACATGTACCCCTGAACTTAAAATACAAGTATAAAAAGGCAGGGTGCAGTGGTTTACGCCTGTAATCCCAGCACTTTGGGAGGCTGAAGTGGATGGATCATCTGAGGTCAGGAGCTCGAGACTGGCCTGGCCAACATGGCAAAATCCTGTCTCTACTAAAAATACAAAAATTAGCTGGGCATGGTGGCACATGCCTGTAATCCCAGCTACTGGGGGTGCTGAGGCAGGAGAATTGTTTGAACCTGGGAGATGGAGGTTGCAGTGAGCTGAGATTGCATCATTGCACTCCAGCCTGGGCAACAGAGCAAGGCTCCATCTCAAAAAAAAAAAAAAAAAAAAATGCAAAAAAGGAATATTTTAAAAAGAGAAAACATACAAGACAAATAAAAAACACACAGAAAATTGTAGGCTTCCATTAAGGAATACTGGAATGATAGATTGTAGTTGCGCCACCAGAAATGACTTCTTCAATCAAGATCCAAAGGGGACCTGCTCTATTGAGACAGCTGCTGGGCTTGAGAGTGCCTATGACTCAGGATGAGGAATCCAAGGCTGATGCCACTGCTGCCTCTGATAGAAC
The DNA here is from genome assembly GCF_028878055.3 of Symphalangus syndactylus. Classification (NCBI taxonomy): domain Eukaryota; kingdom Metazoa; phylum Chordata; class Mammalia; order Primates; family Hylobatidae; genus Symphalangus; species Symphalangus syndactylus. Next base: position 150,476,484 of record NC_072426.2, on the reverse strand, counting down.
TTCCTGTAAAAACAAAAGAAGCAAAGAAAAAGACATTCAATGATTGAAGCAGAAAATCTTCAAATTTCCATATTCTTTTTAGAAAAAACATCAAAAAAAGACAAGAAAATGGTTTTGGCTTCACTTTCACTTTCCACATCTCACTCAAATGCATTTAATCTGTATCAAGGACCCTAGTGCAATAGATAAACGTTGTTTAGTTTCCCCAGATCTCAGTTAGAGATAGGTTGGAATCTAGGTTGAATAAACTAGTCGACAATATTTAACAGGGCCCAACAGTGAGAACTGCCATGTTTAGATCAGGAACAAGGAAACCTATGGACAGATCTGTTGTTAATGAGATGTAAGCAGTAAACATTTGGCTCAATTCTCATAATGTGTATTTATATATCATACCTCATAAAACTCATAAAGAGGATGATTCTGATTCCCCCAGAATGAAGTTTATGATACTTATTGTCCTCTTTTGTTTAATATTCTTAAATCATGAAAATAAATGGCAGCTAGTTCACGTCCAAAGTGATTTTGATATTGAGTTGTACACATTATGGTAATGCATTTTTCTTTTCTAATAAAGCCTTATTATATTATCATCAATTAATCAATAATTGCATATGACTCATTAATATATTTGTATTTTAGACATAGCAAGACGCAGCTGATTTTTTTAACAGGATGGTATAGAAGACTCAGTTCACCCTGAGCAAGAAAGCATCAAGTCTTCTCTTTGAGAAAACTGGGCCAAACTGCAGATGCTGGCCACGTGACCTACTCATGACTGCTAAGCAACAGAATGGCTGATTTGACAGATTTGTTAATATAGATTCTGGTGTAAGCATATCTCTTTCCCTTTTTTGTATTTTGTTGTTTTTATCAGTAACTATTTTTACTGAAGTAGAAGTTCATAAGGAAAAAATGAAAAATATAACTGTAAGCTAATTGGCTTTGAAGCTTTGGGGGATTCATTTTATTATGGAAGATCAACTGGAAGATAAATGCACATACACAGCATGAAAAATATCGACCCCACAGAAACTACAGGAGAAAGCTGAACTGGCTGGCAATGCTACCTGATTCAAACGCGTATATACATAAACTAACTTGCATTGTGTTTGTTTTATTTATACTTGTTTATCTCTTCCAAGCAAGGACTTACTCATTACTTGAAAAAGAAGTCAATAAAAAGGGAAAAGGCTAAGGTAAGAGAAGAAGCTGTTTTTAAAAAATACCTTTCTGATATCTTATTTAGAGCTTTTCATTGTGTGGTAAATTATTTTGTTAAATTTTACATTTTAACTTATGCTTGCAAATTTTTTATTATTTAATACATTAGCCCCTTTAGTTCTTGCCTAAAAATATTTATTCCGCAAGCATTAATGAGAGAACAATCTCTTCCATCTAGGCAATAAGGAAAATAAAGTGGCTACATATTAGAGTTGAGTTTTCAACTCTTGTCTGGCCTTTTGTGTAAGAACAGTTGGCACTTAAGAACACCTTTTTCAAGGTGAAGCCCTCTAGCTGCTTTTGTAAGCATGTGTGGGGTTATGAATAACAATGGCTTCACAGGGAGAATACGTCTTCACATCTGATGGAGCATTTTGAAGATTCACTCCATTGCCAAATCTCTCTGAACGATATATATTAATCTCCAGAAGTGATAACCTTAATAGAATATGGTGCAAAGTTTTAAATGTTATTTCACATGTTGTCTGATTTATTGAAAATAGGTACTTCCAATGATATCACAAAACTAACAACCATCTGACCCCAACTACAGATACAGAATGTGACAGATACAAAATATTGTTATAATGAACCAGAAGAGGTATCTGGTTTTTGTTGCAGTAGAATTTAGATCTAAGGGGTACATAACTATAATTTGCATTTCTGGGAAAAAAGAGCTTGAGAATCAAAAGAGATAAACATTGTATTTTGCTTTTGAAATTAGCAATGGAGAAAAATGCTTCAGCAAAGTTAGTGCAAAGATTTGACAAGACTCACAAATATCCCAAAGGTCTACTCATAAGCTTCTAATACATGTAAAGAGTATAGAAGAGCAGGAGAAAGAAATCACTGTCAATAACTGATCATAGAGAGGTTTGAATATTTCCAGCCACAGCCCTGTAATATTCTTCCTTATTCAGATAGGATGTAGTTTATCTTTGGTTATGAATCACTAAGGTTGGTCTGAGATATCTTAGTGTTGGCAGAGCCCAAGCACAAGTTTACAGGGGGACTTATATACCCCAGACCACATAGGGAAAGACAGGGTATATGACAAGTTAAAGCAGGCACAAGATATCAATCTGTGCTGTCTTTTCCAAACCCTATAAAAACACATAACCAAGCCTTCATCTCTATTGCTTTTGTATTCTTACTTTCTTGTTTTGATTCCTAATGTTTGTGGTTCTGGATTCCGGATTCCTTATCTGACTTCTATTCTCAAACTCATTTACACCTTTGATTCTTTTTTCTCATCTACACTGGCTATTATAATTATTTGGTACAGAAAATAAGAAAATGAAAGACATAAAACTTTATCTACATCTTTTCTGTCTGTGTTTTAGTCCATTTGTGCTGCTATAACAGAATACCCGAGATTGGGTAATTTATAAGTAATAAAATCATCATTGGCTCATGATTCTGGAGACTGGAAAGTCCAAGACTGAGGGACTGGCTTCTGGCAAGGGCCTTCTTGCTGTGTCATGTCATGGCAGGTGGCAGAAAGGCAAGAGAGGGCAAGAGAGCAAGAGGGGGCCATATTCTTTCTTTTACAAAGGCACTGATCCCACCTGTAAGAGTGGAGGCCTCATGGCCTAATCACTTCTTGAAGGTCCTACATCTTAACACTCTTACAATAGCAACTGAATTTTAACATGAGTTTTGGAGGGAACAAACATTCAAACCATAGCAATCTGCAAGATTTTTATGTTATATTTGGTGGCTCATTTGGAAGTTAAAGTTCATAGGATGGAGATTTGGGAGTAAGGAATTTAAACGAGTTCCTTGGGAAGCAGACAAGAGAATAATTGCTTTAAATGTCGTATAGATGTGGAGTATTCACTTTAAATTCGTTAATTATATATAGAAACCAGGTTATGGGTTAGTGACATTCACTGTAAAGATTCTATTTGCATTTATATTTTTATATTCACAACTTTTGGAGAAAGCATAAGAGATCTTAGCGTAATATTAGATCTCTTAGACTTAAATGGAGACAGCCCGTGCAGACATTTGCCACATAATATGCGCAAGTACATTTTACTATAATGTCATTGTGTTTGTCTGGATTAGAACAGGATTTTCCTGTTACTATAGTGGCCCTCACACTCTGCTGTAGTGTGGGTGACTGATTCTCTCCCACTTGCCTTCCTTACCAAGGCTGATTTGACTGAATCTCTTGTCCTAGGCTTCCTTTTTGAAGTTGCCAGAATGAACCTCATTGGCTTTTTCAGCATGTTTAATGTCCTGATGAAGTTCAGTATCTCTCAAGGATGTTCTATAGAAATCAACTTCTGTAATAAAGACTTTATCAGTGTAATCAGGACATATATAACAAATGTTGGCCAGGGACTGTGGCTTACACCTGTAATCCCAGAACTTTGGGAGGCCAAGACAGGAGGATCACTTGAGGCCAGGAGCTTAAGCATGGATAGAAGAGTGAGACCTTGTCTCTACAAAAAATTTAAAAATTAGCTGGATACAGCAGCATGCACCTATAGTCCCAGATACTCAGGAGGCCGAGGCGGGAAGATTGCTTGAGCTCAGGGGTTCAAGGCTGCAGTGAGCTACAATTGCACCACTGCACTCCAGCCTAGGCTACAGAGCAAGAGATCCTGTCTCCAATAAATAAATAAATATGAATAAACAAATAATAATAAAATTAACATTAAGTACTTACCTTGTGCAAAGTTCTGTACTAAACAATCTACATGTATTGGCTCATATACCTGAATAATTTAATGAGGCAAAAACTATTATAATTCCCATTTTATAGATGTGGAAACTGAAACAGAGGAAGGTTTAGTAATTTGCCCAAGTGCACACAGTAGGAAAAGACTGAACTGGTATTTAAATAGATATATTAGTGAGAAAGTCCCAGAGTTAACATACAGTGAATCACAACAAAGCAAGAAAAGCTGTAATAATAATTATCAAAAAGCTTTTTTTTAAACCATTGTTCTTCATACTTGTCCATAGACTGTGCATTTTGAGTAACACCCATCACTACGGTGTACACTTGGGAAATGCTTCATTAATTTAGTTAGATTCTCTATGACTGTACTTCCAGACCTCAGCTCTGAAGTTCCAGAGTCCTTTAGGAGCCTTGAGTAAATAGGTCTGAAATTTTCCAGGGAGGGGTTTCAAGATATTCCATCACATTTACTTTAGAAATCCGCAAAGAGATGGGAATAGGCTACAGGTTTCTTATTTAATTCCCACTGTTACTGAGGGCGTGTTCTGCAAAGGCAGGAATTTTTGTTGGTTTCATTCTCTTTTATATCTCTGGCAGTTAGAATCATGCCTAGAACATAGTGGGTGCTCAAAAGATATTTGATAAATAAGTGCATTAAATAGCCATCATAGATCATAACCTGATTATATAACAGATTTGCACTGAACCCTGAAGTTTAGAAGAGAATGGCAAGGGATAATAGAAACAGATTTCAAAGGTCTGTCCTCTGCATTCCCCATCCCACTTGTTCTCACTGCTATTCTTATTTCACAACTCTCAAGAAAATTAAGATCTTTGTCCCAGTGGACTGGAAATGTTTGGTATCTAGTTTCCTATAAGGACAAGGAAAATATTTTCACTCACGAATTCAGATAATGATACTTTTTGAAGGCTACTATGTGGTAGCCACTGGACATTTGGTAATGAACAAAATACCATGTAAGTAAGCACTTGCATAATAATTACTATGGACCTTTTATAAGTGATGCATGTATATTTATATATATTCTCATATACATATTATATACGCACAGTATGTGTAAAGATATGTGATAGGCACCATGAAGTGTTTCACGGTATCATTGATAAAAATTACTAAAGGTAATGTTTCCAAAGCTATACACTATGTGTATATATGTCATATATAAAAATGTATATATAAAAACAATATGTATATATACTCACTGAACCATCATCACACTTTACATATGAGAAAAATAGAGCCACAAAGTTAGCAGAGGGCCATTATAAGCCTAATTAGCCATTGTCTACAAGCCAAGTTTTTACAGTAAGCTATGGTCCCCACTTCAACTTTAGTGGAAGTGAGAGACATCTACTCACACAAATGCCTACCAAACCCCACAAATGTGACAGGTGCTGTGACAGAGCAGCGGAGGGTGTTATGAGAGACGGCAGTGGAGGGAAAGTCAGAATGGGACTCTGATGAAATGACATTTAAGCTGAGACCTGAAAGGAGGGGAGTGGTTGGCCAGGAAAGGGCGGGGAAGGCATTCTAGATAAAGGAAACTGTGCGAGGCCGAGGCAGAGCAGGTGCATGCAGCCTTATACTGTTGAAGGAACTGGAGGAAGTACATCACAGTGTGAGCTTAGGAGTTGGGCGCAGGGCAGGGAAAAGCAACGCAGGACACAGCAAGAAGAGGCTGGAGAGTGGGGTGGTGGGGGGGACACATCACGTCCACAATGTAAATCATGCAAAATTTTACACACTGTTTTAATTTCAACGAGAAGTCACTGTAAGATTTTAGCAAGGACGTGGCATTATCCTATTTATGTTTTGGAAATGTTAGTCTGCTTTTTGCCCTTCCATAGCAATAGATAGTCATGATAATACTTAGCACATTTATGAAAGAATATTTATTCCTTTTAACAGATCTTTTCTTGATTACTTCAACTAGCTCATTTGTATCACAGATACCATGTGGACAACAAAAACCGTATTTACATTTAAAAGTATTTAAAATTGGCCGGGTGCGGTGGCTCACGCCTGTAATCCCAGCACTTTGGGAAGCCGAGGCGGGCGGATCACGAGGTCAGGAGATCGAGACCATCCTAGATAACACGGTGAAACCCCGTCTCTACTAAAAATACGAAAAATAGCCGGGTGTGGTGGCGGGTGCCTGTAGTCCCAGCTACTCAGGAGGCTGAGGCAGGAGAATGGCGTGAACCCGGGAGGCAGAGTTTGCAGTGAGCCGAGATCGCGCCACTGCACTCCAGCCTGGGCGACAGAGCGGGACTCCGTCTCAAGAAAAAAAAAAGTATTTAAAATTAAAATGTTTTACTGTAAATAAATATGATATGTAAAAGAAGCAAATTTAGAAACTATGTGTTACTAGGAAGAAAAGGAAAAGATGTGACAGAGACACTATTAAATGCTTCACAGTATTGTTGATGGAAGTTACCAAAAGGAACATTTTTAAAGCTACACAATGCTCACTGGCCATGTAAATGTTAAAAAACATATATTTAGATATTTAGGACAATATTTACTATGAGGACTTCTGATGCAGTGAAATGCAGATGTAAACTGTTATTAATATATAATTCTATGATAGAATTAATAAACTGCTATTTCATGTGTATTTAAAATATTATGAATTAAAAGGCAAAAAAAGCAACAGCGTTTTAATAAAATTTAGTCAAAAAGGAGGCTTACGTTGTTCTATATAATGAAGAGCTAAGACTAATAGGTTTGCATTGATACTGTATGTTCTTTGCAAAACTACCATCTAGAAAAAAGAACTTAGCTACCTTTAGGGTGCCCAACGTTTGTATCTCATATAAGCAAGCTGTCGTTTAGAATCAGAAATAAAATCCATGGCCTATAGCACTGGTCAAAAGCAGACACTGTTGCTCTAACAGAGTGTGTATTTCTCTTCCTGGGCTGGTTGGAGATTGGCAGGAACTGAGCGGGAAACATCCAGAGCGGGCTCACGGTCCAGCAGCGCTCCCAAGAGGGCGATGGCAGAATAGCAGCCTGTTATGCTGCGGGAGGAAGGCGAGGCACCAGTTACTGATATGTAATGTCTGAGAGGGAGTCTGAAGGAGAGGAAAGACTGCAGAAAGCATGGAGGTGACAGGTTAGACAGCAAAAGAAATGGCATAATGCAAAGCCGGTTAATGACTCTGGCAGCTTTCCACCGCTGAGAATGTTACAATTGGTAAGGGAGGATGACACATGTGAATTATCTCTTGGTAAGAGGGAAATCCTTGACTTGAAAGATCCGAATGTTCTTGCCTATCAGGACACACTGAAATATTTAGATTCTGGGATAACAATGTACGAATGCTAGTTTTCTAGAGGTTATGTTATTGAATCTGTTGCCTGCCAAATTTGAGAATACAAAAGAAAAGAATACCTGATTAATAAAGCCTAGAATATGTGCTAGTGATTCCAACATTCTGGTGCAAGGTTGTTCCGTTGGTTATTTGCCACTGATAAATTTTGGATACAGCCAAATCATCACTGGACTCTCAGTAAATTGTACAAGAAATTGTTCGTTCATATTTTTAGGTGACCTAAAAATGCATAATATTCAAAATATAAGTGGAAAATATTAGTCCACCAGATACCTCTTCTTTTTAATTATGCAAACGCAATTATTCTTTTAAAAAGAGTTGGAAAAGAGATGCCACTCTAGTGTTGGAGATTCTGCAGATATAAATTAGGAGTGAGGAGGGGTGGGGACAATTTTGGTTTAGCAATAAAAGGCATTTAGTAATACATCCAAGCTATGACAAGGCAGTGTAGAGAGGTGTGCTGAATTCTTCTTTGGCTCAGTATTTCTCCGGGTTTTAGGTTTTCTGCCATTCACTGTGTTTAGGCAACTTGATTAGTGCATCTTGATAGTAACAGTACATGTCTCTCACTTTTAGTGTGAGTATTGGCTGGGCACGGTGGCTCACACCTGCAATCTCAGCACTTTGGGAGGCTGAGGCAGCAGGATTGCTTGAGCTTAGGAGTTTAAGACTAGCCTGGGCAACATAGAGAGACTCTGTCTCTGCATTAAAAAAAAAAAAAAAAAAAAGAAAGTGGATTAGTTCTAATATGATTCATGTAAAAGCTGTTAAGATGTAAAAAGTCGGAACAAGTTTGTTTTCTTACAAGCCGTATCAGAAATTAAATTTATAGTTTCAAAGATGAATTATTTTCATTTAAGTAGTTGTGTAACTGTGCATAATGTCATAACTATTTGATAGCTAAAGACTAATATTTTATGAAACACATACCTCTATGCCAGGCACGAGGCACTGTGTCAGTAAAATAGACTTGGTCTTTCCCCTTCATAGAGCCTAGAGGATAATTTATTAATCTTAGAGGATAATCCATTGATTTGGTTAATTTGTAGCTTGTGTTAGAATACAAAGAAAAAAGAACAGTTTAGAATGTTTAAAAAGGATTGGCTTTGGGTAGAGAGTTCGATACCTGCACTTTAAGCCAGCCAGCTGCAGAATGGGGAGACCTTGGTGGTGACTACAATGGGGCCATAGTAGGTAAGGATGGAGAGGATATGGGAGAAAATCATATGCCAGGCACTGAGCATGAACACGCGCATGATTAATTTCCGTGCAGGCTGATGAAGTAGATATTCTTATTATCTACATTCAATACTCAGGGAATTTGAGGTTGAGGCGCAATGAAACAAATTGCCCAAAGTCCCACAACCAGTAAGTGCATATTTTAATATTTCTCATTGCATACAAAATTAGACAATGGAAGATTTTTAGAAAGAAAGGATTAAAACTACTAGGGCTTTAATACACACAAATAGATATTAGTAAAAATGCAGAGATGCCCAAGATAGGCATTGTAATGAGACTCAACAATTGTGACCCCCTCACTCTTTTCTGTGTACATTTATTGCTATCACAAACCTCCCCAATATTTTCCTGCTCATGTTCCTTCTAGAAAGAAGTCTTGGTTGGCTACAGTGGCTCATGCTTGTAATCCCAGCACTTTGGGAGGCTGAGGCAGGTGGATCTCCTGAGGTCAGGTGTTTGAGACCAGGCTGGACAACATGGTGAGACCCTGTCTCTACTAAAAATACAAAAAATTAGTCGGGCATCGTGGTGCATACCTGTAATCCTAGCTACTTGGGAGGCTGAGGCAGAAGAATCGCTTGAACTTGGGAGGCGGAGGTTGCAGGGAGCCGAGACTGCGCCACTGCACTCTGCACTCTAGCCTGGGAAACAGAGTAAGACTTCATCTCAAAAAAAAAAAAAAAGAAAGAAAGAAAGAAGTCTTCAGAATATAATAATGATTAGACATGAACCTGCAAGGTTAAAGTATCTATCAGGAACAATTTCCTGTTTTTTTTGTTTTGCTTTGCCTTTTTTTTTTTTTCTCTTTCGGCCAGGTGCGGTGGCTCACGCCTGTAATCCTGGCACTTTGGGAGGCCGAGCTGGGCGAATCACCTGAGCTCAGGAGATGGAGGCCAGCCTGGCCAACATGGTGAAACCCCGTCTTTACTAAAAATACAAAAATTAGCCGGGCATGGTGGCGGGCGCCTGTAGTCCCAGCTACTCCGGAGGCTGAGGTGGGAGAATGGCTTGAACCCGGGAGGCGGAGGTTGCAGTGAGCCCACATCGCACCACTGCTCTCCAGCCTGGGCGACAGAGCCAGACTCCGTCTCAAAACAAAAACAAAAACAAAAACAAAACAAAACAAAAAATCTTAGCAGGAAGCAAAAGAAAGATCAAAGCAGATTATTGCAGTCGGTGGGCACTGAACTAAAGGAAGTTTATATAATGAAAACGCACAAAAAAATCCAAAAAGGCTTCGCCTCCTTCCTTTCATAATAAAATGCTGACACAACCTTAATTATAGTGTTATAAACAGTGCTGTTGGACCACTGCTTCAACATATGGGACTGAGAACTATAAATATGTTAGATATTGGTTCTCAGGAAAGGAAAATACAGAATATATCCTTTGTACGAATCATATTTTCATGAGGCTGCTGAAGAGTAGCTGAGTGTTGAATCAAATCATGAATTCTCAAGGCCATCATAATCAGAGTAGGCAAAGTATATATTTGCTCAGGGAAACATCTGTTAAGAAATTTCTCCTGAGTCTCATCAGTAGTTGGCAAGCTTTACTGCTTTAGCTATGTTTTCATTATTGGCCTGTCTGCAGAATAGTTTACACTGGGTGTCCTTCTATCATTAATTCACCGGTAAAGAAATAACCTTTTTAATGGCCCGTCTTTGTTGATAATGCTCACAACAAAATTTAAATTTTAAATAGTCACTCAGTGATTTGTATTTTATTCAATTGTGCTCTTGAATTTTATGTACATGCACAGAGCTCTGAGAAAGGATAAAAATAGTAAGTTATGAACTGAGTGTGAATCAACCATGGTGTTTACAGTTCAGTTGCTTTTGGGGCATTGCAGAAGTTGTGTCTTTACCTAATAATGCTTGGTTCGTAGGAGTCACAGCATTACTTCTAATACTTCTCAGTGAAATCATTGAAATCAGCGACATAAAATATACATGGACTTTTTTTTTTTTAGTTCAAGTAGAGGTAACTTCCAGCAAAATATGCTTTCATCAAACTATCAAATTGATAATAGGAAACAAAGCATTTTCTGGAAAAAGAAAAAGACAACCAGAAAATCATCTTTTTTGATACAGTTATCTCATAGGTATATGTTACCAGTGGCATGAATAAAATATTTCATAAACCTTTTGGACATAATTAACATTAAAACATACTGGCCAGCATCATATTATTTTCTCTCTAGATTTCCATTTAGTGCTTTCCATGTGTCACAGAGTCAACGTAAAGCTATCTTGATAAACCCATTAACGAATTGTTGCATAATGTTTTATAGTTGCTTTGCAAGTGAATTATTTTTGCTATGGTACTGCTAATATAGCAATCTCTATGCCGTCTATGATTACTAATATGGAATAATAAAAAATTGTAACTTGGTCCAACATTTTCCCTGGTCAAAATATTGATATAACTTGGCTAAAAATAAGCATGGAGAAAAACACAAGCACTATTTTGTGGTGTGTGAGATCGACCTGCAGTCGTGAATGCTGTTATTAAGTTTCAGTAATTGTTTAGGTCATCAGTCTCTGACAAGAACCTTTCAGAGTGCTTGATGATATTGCAAGTATCAAGCTGTGCTGCATTAAAAAATGATGAATCTCTGTTCAGGTAAAGCTTTGCCCTTTGGCGATCATAATGTATCACCACTTTGTTTACAAATGGGTATTCACTACGCTAAATGGCAACAGGGTGCATGCGATTTTATAAATACGAAATGTTGGCACTAGCTAATATCTGAACTTGTAGTTGAAAGTGCAGTTGGAAGTCTAGGGAAAATAATCAGTTACTTACAAGATAAATAATTTTGTAAATTAACATCATTGTGATTCAGCTATTTTAATGATTACAAGTTATTTTTTAAAATAACATGTTTTTATAGAATAACTCAATTTTAACCCTCGGTTTTCTCTAAAAAAAAGTCTTACAATTTTTACCTAAACATAAATTTAGAAGCATCATACATAAATTTGATAATTTATCAATTTCAAAAGAATCTCTGATCTTTGCTATTAGATTCATTAAGCCATCAGCCACATTTTGTCCAGGTTATTATTGTTTTAGACAAGAGTCTTATTTTTGGTAGGAAAATTATTTTCTGAACACAACAAAATGGAAATGACGTTATCTCTTCTTTTAGTGATTGGTTTAAATGCAGCTAAGTGTTACTCCTATGTATCCTTGCTTATTAATCAAAGGTGACATTTTGCAGACGTGTAGGAGGAAAACCATGTAGTGTTTACTATAACAACTCCTTTTTTTTTTTTGAGAGAGTGTCTCACTCTGTCACCCTGCTGGAGTGCAGTGCTGTGATCATGGCTCACTGCAGCCTTGATGTCTCAGGCTCGAGTGATCCTCCCACTTCAGCCTCCCAAGTAACTGGGACTACAGGTGCACACTACCATGCCACACTAATGTTTGGTATTTTTTGTAGAGACAGAGTTTCACTACGTTTCCCAGGCTGGTCTCAAATTCCTGAGCTCAAAGTGAGCCACCTGCCTCAGCCTCCCAAAGTGCTGGTATTACAGGTATGAGCCACCATGCTCAGCCTAAAGTTATAAAATATTACAGAGAGTATTGTAGTACCTTGGCCACTCTTCCCTGGTTACCTCCCTTGCCTCCATTCATATCCTGATATATTCATATCATTAGAGCATTTATTAATTTCGCATATGCATTTGTACTATTACTATATAATTTATCCATAAATGTAATGTAACATTTTTGTATATTTTCAGTGTTTATAAAAATAAGATGAGAATATGCGTATTGTTATTTAATTTGCATTTATTTGCTCAGTATTCTATTTTTGAGTTTTCACCATGTTAATGCGTAGATCTCTGATTCATTCCTTTTAAGTGCTGTGTATTACGCTATTGATGGAGTATACCACAGTTCATTATCCATTCTTTTTTTTTTTTGATGAGCTGTTAGGCCTGTGTCCAATGTTTTCACATTACAAACACCGTATGTTAATATCCCACCATCTGTCTGCTTATGCACGTGTGCTCCGTTTCTCTAGAAGAGTACGCATCTGGAAGTTTAAATGTTGTGCGTATCTACAGCTTCACTGGGACATTGCTCTGTTGCCCTCCAGGGTATTTTTAATAAATTTATCTTTTCATCAAAGTGTGCAAGTTTTCTATTTTTCCACAACCTTGTCAATGATATTATAAAATATTTTTAAGTTTTATTAGTCCGATGGATATGTTTTTCACTATTGCTTTCTTTTTCATTTACCTACTTAAAAATGAAATTACCTTTTCATACATTTATTGAACATTTGGTTTCATCACTGAATTATTTATATCCTTTTAAAATTTCTTTTTTTGCCTATTTTCTTATTAATTAGTAGGAATTCTTTATATATTATTGTATCTAATTCATTTGTTAGTTACATGAATTGCCAATAACTTCTCCAGTTGGTGGCTAGTCTTTTTACTTGTGAATGGTATCAACTTGAAGAGTTAAAAATGTCATGTATTTAAATTCATCCACCTTCTCTTCAATGTTTTGAGCTTTTTGGATCCTATTTAAGAAATCTTTCTCAACCTTGCAGTCATAAAGATATTCCATTGTATTTTCTTTTCAAAGCTTTGTAGATTAGGTGTTGAATTCACTTAGAATGGAGTGTAGATCCATTCTATTTATATTTTTATCATGTATAAAATCTTAATTTTATTTTCATTACATACTTTTACTACATTCTCTTGATAACACTTATTGGAAAACATAGTCTTCACTTATTTTTCATGCCTCCTCTGTCATATGTCAAGTTTCCTTCTGTATTCAGTTGCATTGGTCTAATTTATCTTTGTCTACTAAGGCTTGATATCTGTTAGGACAAAACCCACAGAGTGATGGCAGACTCATGTGGTACCATTGTTCCAAATTAGAAAAAGATTTCCTTTCCTCAAGATGGCCTCCCATTGTGGTCTTTCTTATGTTTTTTTAAACTTATTTTTGTGTCATTGAGTTCCCATGTAAATTTTAGGGTAAGATTGTCAAGTTCTATGAAAGCCTTCATTAGAATTTTTCTTGAAATCGAATTGAAATTATGAATAATTTGGAAAGAATTATATTTTCATAATATTGGAACTTTTCATCCATGAGCAAGATTTATTTCTATCTATTCATGTCCTTAGTTACCTCCTAACTCAACAAGTTATGATGACAATTCCTGTTAAATTTATTTCTAGTTATTAGAGTTGCATGGAGATTTTGTTTGGCTTTGATATTTGGCCAAACCAGCTATTCAGTGTGGCTTCAACCTTGGTTTTTAGAAGACAAAATAACTTAAAGCCACCTTCGATATAATTTCTGGCATACTTGAACTTGAGTATGATCAGTAATTCTGTGGCCTCAAAGGTTTCTTTCATGTATAAATAAAGTTACACATCAGCAGTACAAGTAAGACATGTTATGTATTTATTGTGAATATCTGAATATTCATTTTCAAGTATATGTAAACATTCTAGATGTTAGAGTAAAAATTCTCATGTTCTTTTTGTGGTAAAATGCTGTGTTATTTTGAAGTAAAACATTTTTTAAATTACTGCAACAATACAATGCTATAGTAATTAATAATGACTGTAAAATGTTAGTGTCATGAATAAGCTATTATAAACTTTCAAATAGTTAGATATGTAGAAAAATATATTTGAAAATTAAATTTGAATTTGAAATAAAGTTAGAATATTAACAGAGAGCATGTTAGCTATTAAAGAATTAATATCAATACTTTTGAACCAACAAATGTTCACACAATTTAAATATAGGACAGAATGCTAGAGATCAAATGATAATTTTAATCTTTGTGCAATTGTTCAGCGCACAGTATTTAAAAAATTGAAGAAATGAACCTAAGAACTCTAATTTTTAGATACTTAACCACCTTTAGGACCTGAATGTTTCCTCTTAAACTACAATTGTACAAGCAACCTAACCTAGCAGCTGAAAGTATGAAGAAATAATTTTTCTTGCATTATGAAATAAAAATAAATTTGACAACAAACATTTTAAAAATTATTTTTTGCAGTTTTTTCATCCCTGTTACTACCTGGAGAAAAATATTTTAAATAATAAAGTTATAATGAAATTTATATTTTTTGTGAGGTTTCAGAGTTATTCAGCTTGCATTTAGAAGTTCATCATGGTAATCATATTTGGCTTTGTCTCAACTGTGGTCGTGTATTGATTTTAACACTTGGGCACTTGGCCTTTGGCCAAAATATGCATTTGGTGCATCTCTATTAGATACTCTGATGTATTGACTGTTATGGTTAATATAATCTTATTTTTCAAATTATGTTTCTATTAGTTTGTTATTGGGATGTTATTGAGTCATACGTTAATCTTTTATTGTCAAATTTGGTTGTGTATAGCCTATTAGTAATCATGGATTTCTTAAAAATAAAAATATACTGTACTGAATTTACTAATATTTTATTTAGAATTTCTCCATTTATGTTCACAAAGGAGTTTTGTCTAAAATATTTCCTGTTTTTATGTTGTCTTTGTGTAGTTTGCATATCAAGTTAATATTGGTCGAATAGTGTTTGTGACGGATCTTTCACTCTTTTTTTGATTCCCTAAAACGGTATAGATTATAAATTGTTTATGATTTTAGGGGGGAACAAGGCAAAAGTTTTGATTACCTTTGTGTTGTTAATGACTATTGTACATTCACCTTTTCAATTTCATACAGAAAAAAACCCCAGTCATTTATATATTTTCTGGAAAATTATAACTGTTTTTAGGTTTTCAAATATATTTCCATAAAGGTGTTCCTAGCATTCACTTACATTAAAAAAATCTTACTGTGTCTGTAGTTATATTTCCTTTATTCATAATAATAACTTGGTCTGTTTCTCCTTATTAAGTATTGCTGGAAAAAAATTTTACTTTTCAAAAATCCCAATGCTGTATTGATTTTTGTCAGTAAACATGTTTTCTTTGATATTGATTCTTTGAAATTTTTTGAGACTTTTTTGGTGAGGTCAAACATTACATGTATACTTATGTATTCCACTCTATGTAAAGTGACTACTTTACATAGTCAGTTTACAATGGATACATAAAAATAATTTTACAAATCCATTCTCAGGGTTTGTTGGAGAAGTGGCTGATCTGGGGCTGTGGCAGAGGAAATAAAAGATGAGCCTAGAGCATCGTGGAGTTGGGGGAATTGACATCTTTTACAATTTGAGTCCTCTTGTCCACAATCATGGTTGTGGTAGGTTGATGACATTAATGGCACCAACTCCTTGCTTCTCCCTGCAGTCACACTCTTTGCCATGTACCTTTGCAGCTCCTGTCAAGAGTTAGAGTGGTAAATTGCTTCGTTTACTGGGATATTAGCAAACTTGCTGCAGAAGATTGAAAAGTGCTTCTGCATTTCTGTTTATCTTGTTGTTCCTTTCCCTTTATGATTAGAACATGCTCAAGCTAGTCCAGTGAAGAGATACAAAAAACCTAGAGCAGAGCCAGGTCATCTCAACAGGCAGCCTCCTGACCTCCAAGTACATGAATCCCCATCCCAGTTTACAGCCAGCCAACCTCCACATATGCAGGTGACTTCCGCCTGGCCCAGAAGAACTCATCTGACTACGTAACCAGTGTGGGAACTTAGCTAAATGAATGCACGCCCTTTGAAGCTACAGAACTTTTGGTGGTTTCTGATGCAACATTATTGTGGCAATAGAAATGCTACAATGGCATGCTCTTCCTTTTATTTAGGTCCTCTGTGATTTCTCTCAGTAATAATGCATTATAGATTTTTCTCATGCAGTCCTTACACATTCATTAGATTTATTTCCACATACTTGACTTTTTAATACTACTTTAAAGCCTATTTTTACAAATTCCATTTTCTAATTGTTCCTGTTTCATGGAACTATAACTGATTATTGTGTCTGAACATTGTTCATACTGTACTTTGAATCTAAGGACTTCTGTTTTTTTCTTTAGATTCTGTAACATCCTGAATTATTACCTCTTTAAAAGTTAGGTCTTAACCATTCTCTTTAATCTCTTCTGCAGAATATGTAATTAGATACATGCCATTTCTTTATAATCCATCTTTTGTACCTCTTAATTCTTCTCACATGATTGTAATCTGTTTTTCTCTCTGTGAATCGATCTGTGTGAATTTCTTATTACTTTCTTTCAACTTATAAAAATCTCTGTTTTATGATAGTTTGTCTAGTCTATTAAGATTTAAACATTTCATTGATTATATTTTTTATTTTCAGGATTTTTGCCTATTTTTATTTCAGTTATGCCAGTTTTTAATTTTCTTTAATTCTATACTTTTCATTTCTATCTAGTTTATTTTGGTTCTGCCAGTTTTTGTTTTTTGGGCTTTTTTTGCCATTCAAATTTAGCAGTGGGGAGTTGTATACCAAGATTCTGCCAGTTTTTGATGAATGACTATTGCTTTTACTTTTTAAACGATTGCTTTTGTTTATTTTTTTGCACATCCTAAACAAACTAGGCTAGTTTTGCATTTTCACCCTGTTCTGTGATGCTGTCTCCTGTTGTCCCCCCAGGTCTCTTTTCTCCCCTTCTCCACCCTGTCTGTGTCCACGACTGAGCAACTCCCCAGCCCTCTGCTTCCTGTTTGGTTTCACCCAAAGCAACAGAAGATCAGAGGGTGGGAGAAAAGTGAAATTGGTGTATTTATTTCCCTGACTTGTCCCTGGTGCATCCCTGCAGGTTGATTGAGATACAGCTACCAAAATATGTGCTCTTTTTAGGCAATGCTCTCTGCAAAATACGAACACAGGGACTGGTCAAGCTACCTTGCTGAAGGCCTGGTCAATGCTCTTTGGAGTGGGTAGTGAAGAAACAAGTCAGGATACATCTGAGCTGGACTTTCTGCCTGGGAGTCCTGTCTCTCTCTCTCTTCTCCTGTGATGACCCTATGCATTTCAGGTCTAGCTTAAATTCCATGTCATTTATTAATTACCCTCCTCTCCTCATGGAGTTATAAAATATTTTTTCTCAAATCAATGAATCTAAGCCCTTTATTTGACAAATGGGGGAAAAGAGACTAAGAGAGTTGAATCAAGATTACGAAATGTGACATTTCATATTCTGTTCTGACTTTTAAAATTTAATTTCAACATACTTGTATAATATGGCTGTATTAAATATTGCTTATAATAACTGTCTGTCTATGAAGGTTTAGAATTCTTTTTTTTGTATTGGGATTGTTTTTTATAGTGTGCAACTTTTAGATCTGAAAGGAAAAGCAGTGCTGAAATGCACCATGTATTAATGTTGGTTGTAATGTTAATCTTCAATTTAGAAGATTAAATTGTAGAGTGAATGGACATTATTCTCAAAATAAGTTTTTTTTTTTGTTTTTTTTTTTGAGACGGAGTCTTGCTCTGTCACCCAGGCTGGAGTGCGGTGGCATGATCTCGGCTCACTGAAACCTCTGCCTCCTGGGTTCAAGCGATTTTCCTACCTCAGACTCCTGAGTAGCTGGGACTACAGGTGTGTGCCACCACACCCAACTAATTTTTGCATTTTTAGTAGAGACAGGGTTTCACTGTGTTAGCCAGGATGGTCTTGATCTCCTGATCTTGTGATCTGCACGCCTCAGCCTCCGAAAGTGCTGGGATTACAGGCATGAGCCACTGCGCCCGGCCAGTAAGTTTTTTATAAATACAAGGTGTTAATAGATGTTATATACCTGTATTTGCATTGTTTTAGTTTCGTATAATAATCTAGCATAAATCCCTGTAACATCCAATTTAAGAAGAAAAACAGGTAAAATGCATCCCAACTCTAAAGACTTAGTTTACATTATTCATCACTAGTCCCGCTAAAATAATAAATAATACAGCCTAGTCTTTATGAAGACTAGAAAGATTTAAGTGACTGAAAAATTAGCAGTTTTTTGCATTAGGACGTATAAAGGTTTAGTATAAGCATCTTGAAATGCTGACAAAGTAACTTTTTTTGGCAAGAAAAAGTGCTGTATGGTAATTTTTACATTTTTAAAGAATGAGTAACAAGTAAGGGTTTTAAAAATTTAAATCTCATCAGACTAGCATAGAAATTTAGAGCTCAAAGAGACCTTCGAAATAATCAAATGCAATGTTTTCACAAGTAATGAAACTGAATTCTAAGAAAGTTAACGAACTTCTCTTAGAAAGCACAGCAAATTAGCCAGAATCAGAACTACAATTGAGATCTGCTGTTTCCTGTCAAGTCTCCCACTAAGCGGGCTGTGTCTCTAGACATCACGCATGCTGAGAATGGATTTTTAAAAATAAGAGATGGTTACTTTTACTACAAGATTCATTCTACATGAAAGTTTATGGATCCTTTGCTCAATTTGTAGGTTGGAACGGAGTGTTTGGCATCTCTACTTCATCATTCGTAAAGGCTGAATGAACTCTTTGCTGCCACTTATTGAAGATAAAAGGAGGCAGAATTACCCTTAAGTAAACACTTTGGCCTCAGCATTTCCTCCACTTTCTACATTAATAAAAATCCCTTTCTCTCACCTAGTCATTTGACTGTCATTGTCAATCTACGTAGAATGTTTCTTCATGAGAGGGCTTATTCATTCAACAAGATTTTATTAACCATCTGCTACTGACCAGAAACTGTGGTAGTCACTGGAGTGCCAAGTAAGATAAGTGGCCATGGAGTGCCATGGCATTCTCGTAGCACACATATTGTAGTAAAAGTAATCTTCATATACTGTTTAAAATATATTTATTGCAAACGTAATGTGAAGGACAGAGGGTAATCAATACAGTAAAAAGGCTCAAAAATCTT
Organism: Symphalangus syndactylus; assembly: GCF_028878055.3. Classification (NCBI taxonomy): domain Eukaryota; kingdom Metazoa; phylum Chordata; class Mammalia; order Primates; family Hylobatidae; genus Symphalangus; species Symphalangus syndactylus. The sequence goes on along the minus strand of NC_072426.2, from coordinate 150,457,157 downwards.
AAAAATGAGAACAGAAAAGTACTGATTGGTTGGGCAAAACGAAAGCCATTGATGACTTCAGTGATGTGAAGAGTGAGGTGAAAATCTGGAGTAACTTCTGAGAAAGTGGCAATGGCAGCATTGAGTACCCAGCTGAAGGGGGACTGAAGCTGGATGGCAGTTGATCATTTTGCACAAAGTGGCCTGGGGATTGGAGGTCTCGCTGAAGATGAAGAGCAGCTGGAATGGCAGTAAGAAAGTGAATGAGGCGGGAGCGGTGGCTCACGCCTGTAATCCCAGCACTTTGGGAGGCCGAGGCGGGTAGATCAGGAGGTCAGGAGATCAAGACCACCTCGGCTAACATAGTGAAACCCCATCTCTACTAAAAATACAAAAAATTAGCCGAGTGTGGTGGCACACGCCTGTAATCTCAGCTCCTTGGGAGGTTGAGTCAGGAGAATTGCTTGAACCCGGGGGGTGAAGGTTGCAGTGAGCTGAGATAGTGCTACTGCACTCCAGCCTGGGCTACAGAGCAAGACTCCATCTCAAAAAAAAAAAAAAAAAAAAAAAAAAAAAAATTGAATGACTTTGAAGGACTGATTTGGTCAGGGGATGCCATTATGGAGTTTGGATTTCAGAGATGATGAAGTGCAAGAGATGTAGGGTTCAGGGTTCTCCAGAGAAACAGAAACAATAGGATATTGATGTATCTATCTATCTGCCTATTCATCTAGAGAGAGAGGCGGGGAGAGAGATGCTGTGCTATGGACTAGATTGTGCTCACTTCCCTCGATTCGGATGTTGATGCCCTAACCTTCTATGTGGTGGTATTTGTAGATGCGTCCTTTGGTAGGTAATTAGGTTTAGATGAGGTCATGAAGGTGGAGCCCTCTTGATGGGATGAAGAGCTCTTGCAAGACGAACACCAGAGAGGCTGCTCTCTCTCCTCCTTGTGATGAGACAGTGAGAAGGTGCCATGTGCAAGCCAGGGAGAGAACCCTCACCAAGAACTGACCTCTTCCAGAGCTTTGATATTGGACTTTCTAGACTCCAAATCTATGTGAAAATAAATTTCGACTCTTTAAGCCACCCAATCTATGGTATTTTTATTGGCTGCCTGATGAAACTAACACACACATCACACACGCACGTGTGCGCGCGCGCACACACACACACACACACCTTAAGGACCTGGCTTCTGTGATTATGGAGTATTACAAGTTTGAAATCTGTACGGTGGACCAGCAGGCTGGAAACTAAGTTGAGAACTGATACTGCAGTCTTGAGTTTGAAATCTACAGGGCAAGGAGGTGGGCTAGAAACTCAGGAGAGATTTGATGCGGCAGCTTGGAGGCAGAATCCTGGGATGGGTTGTGGCAATGAAGACAAAATACCTGTCACTGGAGTTGAGGATGAGCACATGCAGAGCTAGGCTATTGGTTGATTCATGTGCAGAAGTCACCTATTTGGTGCTGACAGTAGGTATCTGATGTAATTAATGTATACTCTTTTCATTCTCAGGACACACATTCAGAATTCTTTTTGCATTTTATCTCTTCAGTGGCCGAAATGTAACAAGAAGATTGCATAACTGGCCAGGCATGGTGGCCCAAACCTGTATTCCCGGTACTTTGGGAGGCCAAGGAAGGAGTTTTGCTTGATGCCAGGAGTTTGAGATCAGTCTAGGCAACATAGCAAGACTCTGTCTCTACGAAGCAATCATGCACACACAAAAATTAGCCAGGGACAGTGGCTTGTGCCTTTAATCCTAGCTACTCGGGAGGCTGAGGTAGGATTGCTTGAGCCCATGAGGTCAAGCAGCACCTTGTTTAAAAAAAAAAAAAGATTGCTTAGCTTGTGATATTTTCAATGTGTCCTCAGTTTAGGAACTTTGCTATAATTTTTCACTTGCAATTATAATATTTAATATTTTTATAACTTTTAAATTGTGGCCTAATAGTAGATTGTTTCATAAAAAACACATTTATTACTGCTATTACTACTATTATTTCAAAGTTATGAGTAGTTAGGAAATAATATCATTGCATTACATGTGGTTAGCTTCATGTCCCAATTATCTTCTCCTGATTTTAAAGAGGATTAGGCTTTATTATCTATATTAAAAAATCCCAGAGACAAAAGCAATGCACAGATGGCTATGCAGAGGAGCCCCTGCTTTGTATTTGCAAATTCATAGATACAGCATATGCATTCATTTGCAGCTCAAACATAATTAAGGTAGGTGGAAGCCATTCATTTGTATCACAATAATATTGTTCTAGATTTAAACACAAAAAGACTGTTGGATCTGATCCCAGGTTTACAATAGCCTTACTTGAGAAAAATGTAATAGTTAATCCAACAGCAATACTGATATAAAAATTGAGTACAAACATCTTATTTGTAACAAAATATAAAGTTGAATTGTTTCTAGAGCAATTGAAAGAATGTAGTGTTACTATTAAATGGTGACTGTTATACAGTATAGGTTTTAATATAATATAGCAATTCAACCAATAAATAGTACCTTCCAATCAGCTCTATACTTGAGACAAGTCAGTTAGCTTTCATACAACAGGCGCATTTTCACTTTACATATTATCTTATAAATACCAGCTTAAAAGTTTGTGAAGTCAGAGGATTTTTTTCAAACATACTGACTGAATTACTGGCTAACATCATGGGCTAGCACTTTTACTCAATTAAAAAAAAAAAAGGAAAGAAAAAAGGGCTTTTATATATTATGAAACCCTCATTCTGTGAAGAAAAAAAAAATAACTGTTCAGAGACTTTTGGTTGTAAATGAATGTTAAAGGGAAACAATAGGTATTTCCTCATCACAGTTCTTCACTCCAAGCCTGTATAACCGCCACCTTCTGTGAGCTCAAATGCATGAAGGGAGAGAAATGAAGATACAGGCCAAACAAGGGTACATTTTGAATAGTTCCCATTCATCGTCCCATTTTATAGCTTTTAGATTACATTAATTACACAGTTTGCACCTACAAACAGTACTTAAAAAATTTCACTCTTCTCTCTATAGTGCTATTAATGAATTAGGCTTCTGATACTTAAAATGTGCTTTAAAAGATATATGTGCTGTGTGTATATATATATATTTTATTTTTATTTTTATTTTTATTTATTTATTTTTTCTTTTGAGACAGGGCCTTCATCTTTTACCCAGGCTAGACTGCAGTGGCACCATCACAGCTCACTGCAGCCTTGACCTTCAGGCACAAATAATCCTTCCACCTCAGCCTGTGAGTAGCTAGGACTACAGGTTCATACCACAATGCCTGGTTATCTTAAACATTTTTTTTCTTAATTTTTAGAAGAGACAAGGTCTCACTATGTTGCCCAGGCTGGTCTCAAACTCCTGAGCTCAAGCAATCCTCCTGCCTTGGCCTCCCAAAGTGCTGGGATTACAGGCATAAGCCACTGCACCTGGCTATCCACTGCGTTTATTGCAAACCTTCTGGTACATTGACAAAGTATATGTGAGTGCCTTCATAATCTCCCTTTGAAATTCTCTCACATTCATCAAGGAAATGACAAAATTAGCAGATCAATATATTTCATAAGTTACTGATTCAGCGCTCATAATCACCAGAGTAAAATATTAAGGAATGACTGAGTCAGGCCTTAAGGTTCCTTGTCATCCAATACTGTTACTTTCTAAATTCAGATTAATCTCTATTAATTGCTTTCTGACAGCATATTTTTTCTTTTGTATTTATAAACTGTATTTCCGATAGATAAGCCAACGTAGATCAAGATGCATAAAGAAACACTAGAAATCTGGCTTCATTTTCTTTTCATGTACAACTTAGCATTTTGAAAGCATCTGCCACATTTACCTCTGTGTCCCTTGTCAACATTTGGAGGTAGCCAGTGAGCACTGCCATTTCTTTTATTTAGTAAGTGTACTTGTGAGTATTTCAACATCTTCTCATCAAGCAAGTGTAAATGTTAAGAGTAGTTCTACTGCTTCAAGTCACTGCTGAGTGGCTGTGAGTTGCAGAATTTATCTGGGTGAAAATACCAAAGAGTGCGTAGATGTTGTTGATAATTCTGCTCATGTTTTCTTTAAGAAAACATTCAAAGTTGGAAATACAAGTTCTAACATTTGATTTACTTGTGTTTCCAAGTTATTTGTTGAGCAACAGTCATTACATTTTACTTGTCCTTCCCTGTACCACAAGTGCTTCTTCTTTATGAACAAAAAGTGCCACCTGCCTGCTCAGAGTTTAAAAACCATTTCTCATTTCATAGTATTGAGCTGAGGGTGTTTTAAAAGATTTTATGATATTTCTGTAGGTTATGTATAGAGATATGTGGATTGACTATGAATTGATCAAATCAACTACTGTCTTCTAAAAGGGACTCATGCTACAGTAGTTATCCTTCATTTCTTTCTCACTATGTTCTTAGTTTTTTAATATATAGTAGTGGTAATGCTGCTTTAGCTTGTACAGCAATAATATTACTTAAAGAGATATCTAATGAGGTGATGTGGAAAGGGAACCATAATTTAGTTCAGGTTATGAGAGAGGAGACTGCAGAGTTTCTCTAAAATATTGCCACAGGTAACACGGTGAAGTGGTCCTCATGCAAAACCATTCATTATAGGTGTACAGGCATTAACTCAGTTTAGTTCACATATCAGTAAGAACTACTAAAATGGTAAGTGACAAAATTCAACTCAAATCAGCTTAATCAGAAATGGAAAAGGAATGTTTTACATGCCTGGAAAGTCCAGATGTAAAGAGGTTTCAGGGATGACTGGATACAGATTTAGCAAGGTCAGCTGACCTTGTTCTGTTTCCATGTCCATTTCTAGGCCCTGCTTTTCACATGGTGGTTTCATTCTCAGGCTCTGCATCAGGTCCTTCAGAACACCAGACTCACATCACTCTCGCTGACAGCAGTTGCTTCGTCAGAAAATAGCACATCGCTTTCCTATAGTACCCTTACAAAATTCTCAGTTTGACTTTAATTGGCATGAATTGGCTGACAAATTTATTCCTGAACTAATCTCTGTGGGTGGGGGCTTTGATACATTTACACCAAGGCCACCTGCCCTTGTCTGGTTCTAGGGGTTGGATAAGCCTTATCCAACCACCTGCACTGGGTGTGGATGAAAGGGGATGTGGTGGAAGGCCCAGATCAAGATTCAGTGTTACGTGTTACCTTGACATGTGTTGTCAGGTGGGCCTTGAATAGCCTAACTGCAAGTTTCCTTTCTGACTCTGCTCTGCAGATAAGGTCCTAGCCAAGCAACCCTTCTTACCGAGGGGCCCAGGCACAGCTCCTGCTTATCCCTGGGTAGTGGGTTTCAGTTCTTTGCCAGCCTTCAAAATTATTCAAACAAGCCAATCACATACTGCTATGGGAACCAAGGGGCACCTCATCTTCTTGATACTGCAAAATCTGCCTCCCCCAGTCCCTTGCTGTTCCCTCTGCTCTCAAGCTGAGCCCCCATGTGGTCCTGCATGGCATGGAGTGCCTTCCCGCACAGGCTGTGAGCTCAGATGACCCATGCACAATTGTTGAGTTTGTCCAACCCGTGTTGGCTGTCGTGTATTTGGCCCTCCCCATAACCGTAGGACAGGACCTCCTTCCTCCTCGCTGGGGCACATAAGGGGTCATTAAAACAGAGGGACACCTCCAAAAATCAGGAGTCAATCCCACATAGGATGAATGAATGCTCTGTGTGTCCGTAAATAACTGAAGTTAATTTCAGTTTAGATCCATAACTCGATTCCAACAAGTATTCTCTGTACCTCGAATTCCTGGTAGGACATGAGAACGTAACTCTCAGATCATTTTAGAGAATTTGGCTGTACTTGGAAGCAACTTCATTTCAACTTAGAACCCTTTACCTGATGCAGAAGGCAGGATTATAGAGTCAAGAGAACTAGGACTGACTATCCTAGCTGATGAAGCACTGCATGTTATATCTTTTCTTTTCTTGGAAATTCACTATACTCATTAACATTTCAAGACTCTAATCAGTAAAAAAAAAAAAAAAATCAGTATTTTATACCAAGATTTTCCAGGCATATTTGACACAGAATGCATTTTTGCATACCATCTATTAATATTTAGGAAATAATTTAATAGAATATAACATCTTTGGATAATACATTCTGCCACTATAGAAAGTTATATTTTTAAAAATTTGTTTTAAATATTATGAGAATATCTCAAATCTTTACAATTCTAGTGAATATAGTCATTAAACATAGATATTGTGTAACATTTAAGAATTACTTATATGGTCTTGTCCTTAAGAGATCTACACCAGAATTAAGATTAGACTTAGATATCTCAAATTCAATCAACCATTTAAGTTGAACCTCAGTTCTTTGATTTACTTCTCTAGATTAAATCCTTTAAAGGCTGTTTCTTCCTCGATATTATTTGGGAATATAAATCCAATCTTATAAGACCAGAAAAAAATATCAAGTTGTTATTTCTCCTTTACTCACAAAACTCTTGCAGGGGATAAAACATTAGCCTCAGACTTTCTGACCTATAATGTTAACATATTTTAAAAGACCATCATTTCCAACGCTCTAGTTTCTTTTTTGAGCAAACTGTGAAAAAACAAAAAACTCTTCTAGTATCTGTCTTCTGTGGTCTTCACTACATATCTCCTGAATGAGTGTATTAAAAAGTAATGTGTGATGCAAGTTCTGATGAATGGTTCATGTATGTTTCCTGCACATTTCCAGTTATACAAGTAATTAATTATGCCAATAAAAACAACAAGAACTCGCAACACATGATAAGATAGTGCAGAATGGTTGGGATTGTGAGAGGTATGCTACAGTTTTTATTTGAGTATGCCAAGAAATGACTGTCAGTTCTCTGAGTTAATTATCTGTGTTATATTTAATACACACTGTGTAATTCTGCAGGATTGTGGGTAGTCTTTCCCTGGAAGAAATGTGACTGGTTATCAGCAAGGGGGATGGTTTTATTTCTGACAACAAAAGCAATCATGATATTTTAGATATAATGAAGAAATACCTATGTAACTATTATTGTTTTTGAAACATGTTACCTTAAAATACATAAAGGGGTTTATTTTTAATTCTTCTATGAGAAATAACCACAAATAGTTTAACTAATTAAAAATAAAATGTCTTGGATGGAAAGGAGATTAATTGTGCTAATTAGCATAATATTCTGATAGAGCAATATATGGGGACTTGGGGGATGTCTCATAATAGATATTGAAATATTCCAAATTGATAAACTCTCAAGATTCTACTAGGCTCAAACATTTTTTTTTTTTTACAATCTCTATTAGTTTATTTTCTTTTCTTTACTATTTGTTTATTTATTTATTTATTTATATATTTTTTAAGTCAGATTCTCCCTGTGTCTCCCAGGCTGGAGTGCAGTGTTGTGATCTCAGCTCACTGCAACCTCCACCTCCTGGGTTCAAGCGATTCTTGTGCCTTAGCCTCCCAAGTAGCTGGGATTACAGGCACATGCCGCCATGCCCAGCCAATTTTTTTGTATTTTTAGTAGAGACAGGGTTTCACTATGTTGGCCAGGCAGGTCTGGAACTCCTGGCCTCATGTGATCCACCCGTCTCGGCCTCTCAAAGTGCTGAAATTACAGGCATGAGCCATCGCACCCAGCAGTAGTTTCTTTTAGGAACATGATTGAAGACTCTCTAGTTCTGCCTTGGAAATGTGAACATAAGTAAAATATATTTGCAAGTAAAGTAGCATATTCAAAAATTCCTGTGCTTTTATTTCTCTTCAAACAATTACTTATTGAATGTATATAAATGATACAAAATCAACCTCATGAAATATAAACAGATGACCAGCTCTGTGTCTGTAACTTTGGACTAGTAGGAAAAGTGTGTGTGCGTGCAAATGTAATTCCTAATTCTCCTGACAAGGAAAGCATGGTGGATATTCAATATTCTCATTAGTCACTGTGGTTTTTCTTAGCACCTACCACAGGTCTAAGTATGTGATGATACGTATACTGTTGTCTGTCTCTTACTCTAGACCTTTTTATTTTTTTGAGACCAGGTCTCACTCTGTCACCCAAACTAGAGTGCAGTGACACAACCACGGCTAACTGCAGGCTTGACATCCTGGGTTCAAGTGATCCTCCCACTTCAGCCTCCTGAGTAGCTGGGACTAAAGGTACACACCACTACACCTGGTTAATTTTTTATTTTTTGTAGAGATGGAGTCTCACACTCCATTGCCTAGGCTGGTCTTGAACTCCTTGGCTCAAGCGATCCTTCTGCCTCGGCCTCCTAAAGTACTGGGATTACAGGTATGAGCCACCGTGCCTGGTGCCTGCCTCTAGGTTCTTAAGCAATGTAAAGGCAATGGTACTGGAGTACTAGCAAATATGCACTGTATACACATATACAAATACACATGCATTGACATACACATGTATGCATACGCTTGCTGTTGCTGCTGTAACAAATGACTACAAACTTACCAGCTTAAAACAACACAATTTATCATCTTACAGTTCTATAGGTCAGAAGTGTCACTGGGCCAAAATGAAGATATAAGCAAGGTTGTGTTCTTCCTGGAGGTTCTCAGGGAAAATCTATTCCCTTGTGTTTTGAAGTTTATAGAAGCCACTTGCCTTTCTTTGCTTCTGGCTCCTTCGTCCACTTTTAAAGCTAGCAGTGTAACATCTTCAGATCTCTCCCCGACTCTGACATTCTTGCCTCTTGCTCATAGGGCCCCTTGTGATTATATCTCTCATCTACCTATATCAATCCTCACTACAATCATATCTGTGATAATCCTCACTACAATCATATCTGTGATAATCCTCACTACAATCATATCTGTGATAAAATCATATCACATTCATGATACATGTGATACAATTATATCTGTGATACAATCATATCACATTCATATGATACATATGTGATACAATTATATCTGTGATACAATCATATCACACACATATGATACAATAATATCTGTGATAATCCTCACTACAATTATATCAATACAATCATATCTGTGATAATCCTCACTACAATTATATCTCTCATCTATCTGTATCAATTCTCACTACAATCATATCTGCAAAACAAGCCTCACTACAATCATACCTGCAGGTCCCTTTTGCCATATAAGGCACAAAAGACTAGGATGTTGAACCTCTTTGGGAGTTATGATTCTACCACCACTATACCTATACCTATATGTATATCTGTTTCTATATCCTAATTGGTATGTATTTATGTATATATCAGGGGAATATAATTCTCATTGTACAGATTTATGATTAAAATGAATATAATTTTATTTATATTTTATTATTCAGGTTAAATGCTCTTTTGGTAACTCATTTTATAAGGGACTCAAAAACAATTTCAGTCTAGTCAGGGTTATATCCACAAAATGTCAAAGCCTAGGGTGTGAGTCCATGAAGGCCCTGTCCGTCAGTCCACACAGCACTGCCGCTGGGATGGCTCTCATTCCTGTTACAGGATGCATATTACTTGGCAGCAAGAGGTCATCTAATTCCTATTTTACATGTAGTCACTCATGCATTCATTCAATAAATATTTATTATGTATGGAATGCAAAACATAAGATATCATCCCTTATCTCAAGGAAACTACTTTCCAGGAAGACAGACCCATAAACAGATAACTGTAGTAGACTCTGGCAAGTGCAATGACAGAAATGTACATAAGGTAGGGTGTGAGTGTGGAGGAGAGAGATCGAATTCAGCTTGGGAGTGATGCGAAGTTTGATGAGCAAAGCCTCCTGGGGTTGCTGACAGGAGAGCTGAGACTTAAACAACGAGAAAGAATTTTCTAGGAGTAACAGAGGTACTGCTAGAGCCAAGCCTCAAAGTTCCTTGAGGACTGGAGATGTATCTGAAATTCAACTCAACAAAACAATTATTGAGCTGTGATGTATGCTAAGGAGAAATACAGTGACCTCTGAGAGTGCTTAATACCTATCCTTCCCCTTATCAAGGGGATTAGGGAAAGCGTCTCTGAGGAAGTTACAGACATTAAGCAAATAATTACAAGCGTGATGAGCTCCACGAAGCGATGCCATGGTAATGCAGAGAAAAATAATTTAACCTAGTCAAGAGGGCCAGGGACTGTCACACAAAGAAATTGGTGTTTAAATTGAGACCTGATGGATAAGTAGGATTTGACAAAGAAAAGAAGAAAGAGAAGCAATGGAATATCCGTGTATTCCAAGATAGCAGGAATGTAGAGAGGGAGAAAGAGAGACTGAGAGTAAGCCTGAAGGACTTGATGAATCAGGTTAGGATTTTACAATTGGTCATAGATTCATTGGAGACCCTTTGCAAAATTTTAGGTTTGGAAATAACATGACCAGAATTTTAATTGTAATCCCTCTGGCCATAGGAGGTAGAGATTAGATTAGAGTTAGGTGTTAGAATTAGGAAGCTGTTGAGTATCCCAGTAAGGCCCTGACTTGGGCTAGGTGGTATCAGTGTGCATGGAATGGAAACAGTCCCTGCAATAAATATTTAGAGGGTAGAAGATTTATTGAGTTCTTCTTATGTTGAAAACACTATGTTAAATTCTGAAGATGCTGTAATGTATGGCACAACGCCTGGCACATAGGTGCCCAAGTATTTTTAAGCTGATAAATTAATGTCTGAGACAGAGTAGCAAGAGACAAAGACATGGGCCAGATCACGGAAGTGTTATATATGTGTCGTTTCCGTGCCTTAAACAAGGGTACTCTGACGTTCGCACATGTGTTTTTTTTAAATTTTTATTTATTATTATTATTTTTGAGATGGAGTCTCGCTCTGTCGCCCAGGCTGGAGTGCAGTGGCTCCATCTCGGCTCACTGCAAGCTCCACCTCCCGGGTTCAGGCCATTCTCCTGCCTCAGCCTCCCAAGTAGTTGGGACTACAGGCACCGGCCACCATACCTGGCTAATTTTTTTTTGTATTTTTAGTAGAGACGGGGTTTCACCGTGTTAGCCACGGTGGTATCCATCTCCTGACCTCATGATCCACCCACCTCGGCCTCCAAAAGTGCTGGGATTACAGGCATGAGCCACCGCGCCCAGCCGCACATTTGTATTTTACTGGGGAGATGTTTGGCTGTTTCAAAATGAATTAGGGAAGATAAGATGCTAGACAGAATCAAAGGAGGCCATTGAAGTAAAATACAATGGAACGTGAACCAGTCAAGGGGTAGGAGACACAGAAAAGCAGAAACACGTGTAAGAAATAGTAGGGAGGCTGAATTAGAAGTGATGCTTGAATGAGATAGAGCAAGAAAAAAGTAAGAGTCAAGTGTGACTTCCCAGTTTCTGATACCAAAGCATGAAAATGATAAATGTGAGTCTGGGGCAAACAACATTCAGGTGGCAAACACGGGGTGAACATGCCAGAGCTACTTATTGGTGACGGATACATAATTCCATCCTAGAATACCCTGCCAGTGAAAACCCAAGTATAGTCCTGCTTTAATTTTTACCTGATTTTTCCCCATGATTAACCCAGATTTGAATTTGTATTTAAGTCATTTGTGATGGTTGGTTCACTGTCATTTTTCCTGATGCTTTAATATGTGCTGGGGGGGCGGATCCCAAATAAAACATTTTCTTAGGAGATAATTTGTTATTTGTCTATGGCTTTTTTTTTTTTTTTCTGATAGTATATTTCTTTCTTGTGTAAATTGTTCATGTTTATGAGCATTGGACCAACAGCTACCTAATAGTTGTTTATTTTTGTATGATGAATAGCTTTCAAACTGTTTATTGTATTGATCGGATTACAGTGAAAACTACACAAGAACGCTTCCCACAGTGCTATTTTTCTCACAAGGTCACCACCAAGCAAAATTACATTCTGGGTAAAAAGGAAGAAATACATGAAACATACACTCTCGAGACCAACAATAAATAATTGCAAAATAATTTCCAAATCCTAGACTCAGTTCCATGAAATACAACTCACGTCCCTTGGGGTTTCCAGCACTTTACCAGTCCTTGCTGAATGCATTTTTTGTCACACATCTTGTGATCCTTCACACTTCGGGGTCACGGTGTGTGAATTTATTTTTGAAAAGAGATAAGTTTAATTTCATAATAATATAATAGGTATTGTTAGTATTTCCATCGAGAAAGAACTACGCACAGAACACGCAATAATGTGTTTATTTAATAATAATAACAATGAATAAATATCCTTCAGAGAAGTGGTTTCTGTTTCTGTGTCCTACTCTATTCCCTCCAAATATCATACATTTTTAAAGCTCTGTTTCATATCTGCCTAACTTTTATAAAACTTGACTCACCGTTCTTCTAACATACTTTGCTGGCTTAGATTTCATATTTGATTAATTTATAGAAGAAATTAGAATTTTAGAACAGACAGAATTAAAATACACAAATGTTTATGTTAAATGAATAGAAGAGCACTATAAGCAAAACATTTTTTTTTTTATTATACTTTAGGTGGGTACATGTGCACAATGTGCAGGTTTGTTACATATGTATCCATGTGCCGTGTTGGTTTGCTGCACCCATTAACTCGTCATTTAGCATTAGGTATATCTCCTAATGCTGTCCCTCCCCCCTCCCCCCAACCCACAACAGTCCCCGGAGTGTGATGTTCCCCTTCCTGTGTCCATGAGTTCTCATTGTTCAATTCCCACCTGTGAGTGAGAACATGCGGTGTTTGGTTTTTTGTCCTTTCTCAGTAAGCAAAACATTTTTACACCGAGTTTATTTACTGCGAAAAAAGAAGAAAAACATAAAACATTTTTGACCCATCAACGTTGGCGGCCAAGTTAACTGCACTGCCTGATCTACCTTCCCTGCGGTCTAATTACACTAGCCTCTGAATTTCGTTAAACAACAGCAATAGAGCCCCATACAGCTTGGGAAGTTTGAATGACAGTGACTTGCTTTGTTTAACACAGGATTTAAAAGTGAAACCTAAGAAACCGTTATGCTAAACGGAAGCCATTTGCTCAAGTAAACTGCTGGGAATATCTTGCTTCCTAGCAGAGCTTTCAAAGACACTGACAACATCTAACTCTTCTTGATCACGGCAGATAAAAAAACAGTTTGACTTATTATCCGGTAATGACTTTTTTCTGTTTTAAATGAGAACCATAGGTTAAATATCAAAACTTTCAGTCATCCATTGTTAGAGTTTGTCATATGTAAGGATAGAATCAAGTCTTCAGACTCGATAGAACAGCTTCTTTCCTTCAGCATTAAAAGTTGCATTATTTGCAATGTGCCAATTGTTTCAGGCCACCATTTTCCCCGGAGGGTTTTAACATTTTCTTTATAAGTCAAATGGCCCATTTTTAACATTTTGGGTGTGAAAGTTGACTCAGATAGACTCCTGAAATACAAAGTTAGCATTCTCTCTCCCTGACCTCCTATTCCTTCCATTAACGGGAAATCCGTCGATTTCTTACCACAAGACTTACTCGGTCTGCAAGCAATCAGTCCTGATTACTACTGTATTATGAATAAGAGAAAAGGAAAGGAGAGGCCAGGAAAGGAAAAGGGAAAAGGAAAGCGCAAGGGAAGGAAACCTTTGTTCACGAAGTGGGCTCACTTTCAATGCAGCTGCCGCTGTTCCTGTGCTGCCAGGACTCACAGGTCTGATGTGGACCCTGTGGCAAATGAGGCTTATGTAGCCACTGAAATGAACATTCTGGCATCTACTGGAACATCCTTCTACTGCAGGCCTGGCTGTGAATACTCAGAGGGGAAGAAGAATACTTCTTTCCTGGTGTTCATTTGCAGGTATTGTCCCTCCGTGTCAAGTAGATGAGTTCCCCACGTTTAGTTTTTAATCAAACTGTAATTTGAGTTGCTCATGAGAACAATGTAGGAGCAGAAAAGGGTGATCCTTCTCCTCCCCATCATAAAGGTGGTGCTGACATTCCTGTAACAAAAAATAATTAAGAGAAAAGCATAACACATTTATTTCATCATAGTTTTACATGACAGGGGAGCTTTCAGATTGAAGACTCAAAAGATACCAGAAGCTATCTGATGTGATTCGATGCTTAGGTTCTGTGAAGCAGAGACAACTTTGCAGAAATACAATTGAACAAAAAAGGTCTAATCTTTTTCTTTTTTTTTTTTTTTAGACGGAGTCTTGCTCTGTTGCCCAGGCTGGATTGCTTAGTGCAACTTCTGCCTTTCAGGTTCAAGCAATTCTCCTGCCTCAGCCTCCTGAGTAGCTGGGACTACAGCAACGTGCCACCACACCCACCTAAGATATATATATATATATATATATATATATATATATATATATATAATTTTTTAAATAGAGGTGGGGTTTCACCATTTTGGCCAGGATGGTCTCGAACTCCTGACCTCAGGTGATCCTCCCAAAGGCTTTGGGAGCCTCAGACTCCCAAAGTGCTGGTGAGAGGTGACAGCGTGTTGGCAGTCCTCACAGCCCTCGATCGCTCTCAGCGCCTCCTCTCCTGGGCTCCCACTTTGGCGGCACTTGAGGAGCCCTTCAGCCTGCCGCTGCACTGTGGAAGCCCCTTTCTGGCCTGGCCAAGGCCGGAGCCGGCTCCCTCAGCTTGCAGGCAGATGTGGAGGGAGAGGCGTGGGCGGGAACCCGGGCTGCGCGCGGTGCTTGCAGGCCAGCGCGAGTTCCGGGTGGGCGGGGCTCGGCAGACCCCGCAATTGGAGCAGCCCGCCGGCACCTGGGCCAGCAGCTGCTGTGCTCAAATATTCGCCGGGCCTTAGCTGCCTTCCCTCGGGGCAGGGCTCGGGACTTGCAGCCCGCCATGCCTGAGCCTCCCCCCACCTCAGTGGGCTCCTGTGCAGCCCGAGCCTCCCCGACGAGCGCCGCCTCCTGCTCCACGGCGCCCAGTCCCATCGACCACCCAAGGGCTGAGGAGTGGGGGCACAGGGCGTGGGACTGGCAGGCAGCTCCACCTGCAGCCCCAGCCCCGGTGCGGGATCCATTGGGTGAAGCCAGCTGGGCTCCTGAGTCTGGTGGGGACATGGAGAATCTTTATGTCTAGCTCAGGGATTGTAAATACACCAATCAGCGCCCTGTCAAAACAGACCACTGGGCTCTACCAATCAGCAGGATGTGAGTGGGGCCTTAAGAGAATAAAAGCAGGCTGCCCTAGCCAGCAGTGGCAACCCGCTGGGGTCGCATTCCACACTGTGGAAGCTTTGTTCTTTCGCTCTTTTCAATAAATCTTGCTGCTGCTCACTCTTCGGGTCCACACTGCCTTCATGAGCTGCAACACTCACCGCGAAGGTCTGCAGCTTCACTCCTGAAGCCAGCGAGACCAGGAGCCCACCACAAGGAAGGAACAACTGCAGACACGCCGCCATAAGAGCTGTAACACTCGCCGCGAAGATCCGCAGCTTCAGTCCTGAGCCAGCGAGACCAGGAACCCACCAGAAGGAACAAACTCCGAACACATCTGAACATCAGAAGGAACAAACTCTGGACACGCCGCCTTTAAGAACTGTTAACACTCACCGCGAGGGTCCACGGCTTCGTTCTTGAAGTCAGTGAGACCAAGAACCCACCAATTCCGGACACACTGGGATTACAGGCATGAATCACTGTCTGGCCAAAAAGGGTCTAATCTTACAGCAGTGGAATGAGGGGGAAGCCCAGCAAGGCCCATCGGTTTGGATTCTTCCTGGACTTTTGGGGCCTGACCCTTCTGGAATGGGGGTTTTAATGACTCATAATCGACAAAGTAAGTCAAATAATTTTTTTTCTTTCTTTCTTTCTTTCTTTTTTTTGTTTTAGACGGAGTCTCGCTCTGTCACCCAGGCTGGAGTGCAGAGGCGCAATGTCGGCTCACTGCAACCTCCTCCTCCCAGGTTCAAATGACTCTCTTGCCTCATCCTCCCAAGTACCTGGGATTACAGACGTGCACCACCACACCCAGCTAATTCTTGTATTTTTAGTAAAGATGGGGTTTCACCATGTTGGCCAAGTTGGTCTTGAACTCCTGACCTCAGGTGATCTGTCCACCTTGGTCTCCCAAAATGCTGGGATTATAGATTTTTTTTTTTGTTTTTTAGAGAAAGGATCTCGCTCCGTCACCCAGATGAGAATGCAATGGAATAATCACGGCTCACTGCAGCCTTGAACTCCCGGGCTTAAGCCATCGTCCTGCCTCTGCCTCCTAAGTAGCCAGGACTACCAGCACGCACCACCACATCTGCTTAATTTATTTTTATTTTCTATTTTTTGTTGAGGTGGGTTCTTGATATGTTGCCCAGGCTGAGAATTTCGTTATGGCCAGCTGTGACACAGAAAGGTGAGGAAAATTAGAGTAATATTTTTCACTTTATGGCTGCCTTCGGGGAAAAGGAGTTCTGTTTTGTATGATCTACCCTGGGGAAGAGAAATTCTATTTTGTGCGCCTTGCCTGAGGGCAGAATGAGAGTGACGCAGGAGGGCAGAATAAAGTCAGAGAAACTTTGCTTCTGAGGCCTTCACTTTGGGGTATCATTTTCTGACTCCACCACCACCAACTTTCTGTGGTTAAAATCTGCAGCTCACAGGTCTGAGTTGGGGCCAGAGTGGATGCACCATAGACTCAGACAGATAGCTTCTCATAATGATCACGTCCAGGTTCAGGGACCACCACTGTTACCTGACTCTTTGATTCTCACAGGGATTTTATCTTGGGAATTTGTTGCCCTTCACTTTCTTTATTGCTTCTTCACCACTGGGTCCTGGTTGGGCCTTCTCTGTCCATCCCAATTTGCATAAAAATTTTTGGGAGATGTTGAGTTTTGATCTCTTCCCTTCCAGAAGACCTTGGGATCCTATTTAAATCTGAATATCCCTTTTGCAGGAATCTTCAAGCTTACTTATTAATGTTTTCTTTGAAAAAATAAAGATGTCTCTTATCAAGTATACCGCTACAATTTTGTAGGTACCAAGTTGTTGAAAATCCCTCCACCGGAATCTGTATCTGCACCATATCTGTGTCCCTAACCCATCCCTACCTCTATTTAATCTCTACGTCCATCATTTAAAATCTCCATCCCTCCCCTACCTCTCTTTATATCTCTGCAAATAACAGTCTTTACTTTTTCCTTATTTTGCTCTGACTGCTTAATTTTACTGGCATTACTACATGAATAGGTAAATAAATTAGTGTGCCAGGAACTCAGTGGTGATTTGGTTTTGAATTCACACAGTGGCTGGAGAAGAAGAAATATGGTGAAGAGATACAGGTATCATGAGGAAAGCCATAGGGCTTGATGAGCAGTGCTTTGAGATGTTGAGGAAAGGCAGAAATCAAAGATGACTCCATGTTTAACCACCTGGTTGATTTAAAGAGTAGTAGTGGAATCAACATTATTGGGGGAGTCAAAAGACATGAGTTATTTTGTAGAGAAAAGCATACATCTAGTTAGAGATTGATTTTGTGTGTGTGTGTGTGTGTGTGTGTGTTTTGAGATGGGGTCTCACTCTATTGCCCAGGCTGGAGTACAGTGGTGTGATCTCGGCTCACTACAACCTCCGTCTCCTGGGTTCAAGCAATTCTCCTGCCTCAGCCTCCCAAGTAGCTGGGACCACACATGTACACCACCACGCCCAGCTAATGTTTTTGTATTTTTAGTAGAGATGGGGTTTCACCATGTTGGCCATGCTGGTCTTGAACTCCTGATGTCAAGTAATCCACCTGCCTCAGCCTCCCAAAGTGCTAGGATTACAGGTGTGAGTCACCACGCCCGGCCTACATTGATTGAATTTGAAAATACATTTAGATATCAAAGTGGGAATGGCCATCACTCCAATAGACTTTTCAGAACCAAATGACTACAGTGAACCTCGATGTGGTTGCCATCGGGCAGTGTCTATGTCAATGTTCACATATGGTATAGTCAGTCCAAATTCTCACTTAAAAGTAAAAGAATTACGATCAGTAGAAGTAAAGTTCTGCCCTCTATTAAAGCTAATGGGCATCAAAAAATTTCTTATTTATTTTACATGAAAAAACATAAAGAATGTTCACTGAGCCTTAGTGGTCTTTTGTGGTTCCATTTTTCAGGAGAGAATAGAAGGAAAAAGAAACTCGCTGAGGCTGTTACAAACAGGAAACCGACTGCTGTCTATTAATCTCCATTCTCCTTTGAATGACTTTTCTTTCTTTCTTTAAAGATTTATTTCCAGTCATATGCCTGTGTTTTCATAGCCATTAGGATAGGGAATTATAGGAAGAAACAGACACGGATAAGAAGGAAAGGCAAGGAGTTTTATGTGTGGATGAGTTTAATAAATATTAAGAGCAAAACAGATTTTTAGAAGGCATCCCTTACAAATGTGCATAACCCTTTGTGATTCAGTTATAAATAAAATACTTCCTCTACCCTCTTTTTCTTGAGAGCCTCATGATAAAGCTTCAACAACCGTGTGTTTAGTACTCAAGAGAGACTTTTAGAAAAAGGTCTTTTTATACATACAACATAGTACAAAACAGAATCATAAGAGAAAAGTAAAGCAGTCAATATGACCTATAGCTTCCAATTTTCAACTTAATATTGAAAGCTGCTTTTCTTTCAGCAATTATTGATGTGGATAAACTAACACCATTTTAAGTCATCTGTAGAATTCTTTTTCTAACAACTTAAGATAAAACAAAAAAAAGCTGTAGTTCAAAACTTATGAAACTTTAAAAGAACTCATCCCCATCAACACTAAAATGTCAATGGTCAATGTCTATTTTCTGCAAATACAAAATTTAAATTTAGAATTTTTTTTGGTGACTAAACTGTACATTAGAATTTATTTACACACTCTCATTTTGCAGACACAGACCAAAGACCAAAGATGTTAAATGACTTGCCCGTGACATTCAGCTAATTAGCATTGAATCGGAGATTCTTGAGTCCCAGGTATACAGATCTTTAGAACAGTTCAAATCAAAGCTAAAGAAAATATATTATTGTCAAATTAAAGCAGACCCTCAGTTTTTCATATATCACATTTTTTATAAAAGAGAAATGAAACAATAATGAGTTTAGTGTTTTTCCATGGACTTAAAAATATTTTCTTATTTAAAAATTACTTCCAGTTAAATCACCAAACTGAGATGAACTTTCAGTGTTTTTGAGGTTCACACAAGTTCATCATTTTGACCAGAAATCATGTGACTGCTATTTCGAGCTTTGGCAGAAACTACTAGAAAAAAGTCCCTCAATGGTCAGAAATGACCCTTCTCTATTCCCTCCACCAGAGCTTGAAATAGTGAGATGATTAGGGAATTAACACTTGGCTTAGTATTCTTATGACTTCTCGGGGCTGGCCCTCACCACTAGGTACTGCATATCTTAGAAGTCAGCCCTCTTAAGATTTTCTAGTCCAGCGGGTTAGGAATGTTCAGAGGGCTTGTGGCTAAGCACTTGTGTTAATTTCTTCCCTCTCCCACATTTTATAGACTGGAAAACCCCTCTGATTTTTCATTTTATGAATTTGGAAAAAAGTCAGATGTTTAGATTTAAAAAGATATTATTATTCAACACATTAATGGCATATTTTATAAGTTTACCTATGAAGAAGACTAATGTTGATAACAGCAGTAGAACAAGACATAATTATTTCGTATTAATTATTGCATTTATTAAAACTTTTGTGTGCTGTTTCTGTAGAGATGAGAACCAGACATTTATTTCCTTCAAATTTCTCATTAATGAATGTGCCTATATGTTAAAGCACAACACTAAGATGGTAATTCTAGGCTGCATTTTTGGAAACCTTCCATGCTCTTTTTGAAATTCCAGGGACTGGAAAATTAGGGCCATTTTAAAGTTTTTATATACATAAAACAAAGCCCAAAATAACAAAATTACAAAAGGCAAACTACAATCAGCTGAATGGCCACTAAATTGGCTAGGACTTTTTCCTCTGCTTGTATTGATTGGTTGAGCATGGCACCCTCTAATATTAGACTGAGCTTAACTTGTGGAGAAGGCCTATTGCTCAGTTGAAGTTGCTGTCACAGCACACCTGTTACATTAGAGTTGTCTGGCCAATTTAGCTGAAAGAGTTAGAGAGTGGTAACTGTGAACTCAAGGTTTGATCATTTTCTGCTTTTCAAAGAGAAAAAAAACTGTTTTACAATCACTAACAGGAGCTCTTTCTCTAGTCATGGATGCCTACTGCTCTTCATTAGGAGCAATAGAAAGTGGTAAAATGCAAACCTAGCATTTCTGCCACAGAATAAACTTAAAGCTCAGAGATCAAAAGTATATCATGTAGCCTAGTGGTCAAGTGTATTGGCTTGGAGCTTGATCAGCCTGAGTTAAAATCACAGCTCAGCTTCTTATTATCTGTATAACCTTGTGGAAGCTATTTGACTGTGTGAAGAGGTCAAAAAATATATTTAACTCGTCAGCTTGTCGGGAGATTTTATGTGCCTCGCAAGTAAGATTCAATAAACATTAGCTACCTTTATTAATTATTTCATCGTTATAATACACATGGATGGTTTTGTGTCTACTGTTCCAGTAAAATGGTCAACATTTATTCTTCTGTTGAGAGCATTCTTGAAGCACTTCAGCTGTTGACCCATACATACAATTTACATTATTCATTGTTTTGCTAAATCACTTTTTGAAGTGCTCTTCATTTATCTGTTCTCTCCACAGTACTTAATAGAATTGATTTTCATCACTGTAAATTCCCTTCATATAGATTGGCTATCAATGCTAAACAAGTGATGAGCACCATTAAAACAAACAAACAAACAAAAATCCCTTTTTATTTTGAAATAATTTTAGACTTACAGAAAAAGTGCAAATTGCTCAGAGTTCTCATATTTCCCTAATGTGAGCAACTGACATAGCCATTGTACAATGATCAAAAACCAAGGCATTAAGATTGATACCGTATTTTTGAACAACAGATCTTATTAGGATTTTACAGTATTTCCCTTAATGTCCTTTTTCTTTTCCTGAATTTAATCCAGGTTTCTCCATTGCACTTAGTTGTGATACCTCCTTAGTTTCCTCTAATCTGTGACAGTTTGTCATTGTATCTTTGTCTTGTGACCTTGATCCTTTTAGTGAGAGACAGTGAGTTTGAGTTACTTTGTAAAATACCTCTGATGTTTTCTCGTGACTAGATTTTTCTTATGTATTTTTACCAAAAATAACACAGAAGTGACACTGGGTCCTTCTCAGGGGGTACATGACCTTGATGTCTTATTACTGGTAATACCAACTATAATCACGTAAATAGGATAGCATATGCTGGACTTATCCACTGTAAAATTGCTATTTTATCTTCATAATTGATCACAATTTTGGGGAAGATTTATGAGACTATTGTAATAACCTGTTTCTCCTCAAATCTTTGCCTACCCTTTTTCAGCATTTGTCCGTGGCTCTTGTCTCCAACAATTATTACTGTCATATTCACCCAATGGTGATTTAGTACTTCCCCCACTTCTACACTTATTAGTTGATGTTTTTTCTATGAGGAAGAGTTATCCCTTCTCCTCATTTATTTTTCCCTCAGTTATGTGTTTATATCAATATGGACTCATGGATATTTATTATATTCTAGAAGTACTAACTCAATAATGTCATCTATTTGTTTCTCAGGTTGTTCCTGCTTTGGCCATTGGAGCTCCTTCCGGTTAGCTCCTCTTCCTTGGACAGCTTCCATATGTTTTTGAGCACTTCCTTATTCCTGACACCAGAAGTTGACTCAGGCTTGGCTTGTATTCTCCCCGTCCAACAATGGAATCTGCCATTTCTCCAAGGAGCCCTGATTCCTTTTATTTGAGCATGGTAAGTAGAAGCTGAGCAACTTTTTCTCTCTTTTTAATAAATGCTAATTCAGGAAAATAAAAAAAATTATAAAACAAAACTTCACCTCTCAAAATAAACATAATTTTATGCAGTCCCATAAGAGAATACACATTTTTAAAATATGTACAGCCTGTGCGATTGACTAGAATAGTGTTGGTGAGAACATTCACACTGGCTTTAATTAAAAATTAATGGTTAATATTTTTGCACTTTTATGAAGCAACAGGAATCTGATCTTTAGTACTGAAATAAAGTTTTTGTGTTTGATGCAGTTTGCCCACCCAAACTATCTGTGGCCTACAGTTTGCTTTCCTATTCTAGACTGTTGCTGTTGGGGTAGATTAGAATTGTTGAGCGAATTGACTAAATTGCTCCAGTCTTTTTGAAAGGCCCAGTTGTCCCTCTGAAATATTTATGGGTTTTTGAATAAAGGTAGAAATTAACCCTCCCACTCTTAAAACTTGAAACTTATATGTGTCTCATCTGAGTGGTTTCCTCAGGAGACTGACCCTCAAGCAAGGGACTGAAACTCACCAGATCACCATATCCAGACCATGAGATCCAAGATCTCTCATCCATCATGATTGCTCCCTTACCCCTCCCTCATTCCTGTATTCCTGCATGTAGTGACATCCCTTCCCTGCTATATAAGCCCCAAATTTTAGTGGGTCAAGGAAATGGATTTGAGACTTATCTCCTGTTCTTCTTGACTGCAGCTCACAAATAAAGTCTTCTTTCCTGGCAATACTTCTTGTCTCAGGCATTCTGTATGGTGAGCAATGGGATCTAGACCAAACCCCTGGCATTTGGTAACAATTTAATTTCATGTCACTGGGTCATCATTATATAACTTGAGTAATAGGTGGCATCTTCTACCTCATCTTCCTCCTCTTCTTTCTTCTCCTTCTTTTCTTTTTCTCCTTCTCCTTCTCCTTCTTTTACTTCTTCTTCTTCCTCTCCTTCTTCTCCTTCTCCTCCTTCTCTTCCTTCTCCTCCTCCTCCCTCTTCTCCTCCTCCTCCTCCTCCTCCTCCTCCTCCTCCTCCTCCTCCTCCTCCTCCTTCTTCTTCTTCTTCTTCTTCTTCTTCTTCTTCTTCTTCTTCTTCTTCTTCTTCTTCTTCTTCTTCTTCTTCTTCTTCTTCTTCTTCTTCTTCTTCTTTCTTCTTCTTCTTCCTTCTTCTCCTTCTTCTTCTTTCTTCTTTCTTCTCCCTCTCCCCAGTCCCTCAGGATGTAAATCAAGCTCTTCAGTTGGGAGAGTGGTCAGGGTGATAGAGCCCATGGATTCTCTGCTGGATCTGCTTTTGCTCATTACTGCTTTTCCTCACACTTCCTATGATCAGAGGGAAAAGCCATTACCTTCCTCTATCTGTCTTGGATATTACCTTGTTTGCCTCAGCTGCACAAAGATTAAATATTTGTTTCAAGAGTCTTGTTAATTTTCCGAAGTCAAAAAGCATTTTAAGTTTGCAAGGGAAAAAGAGGGTGTGGGGGATTAACAACAACAAAAAACCCATCAAACTCTAAAATATTTTAAAGAAGTTTATTCTGAGCCAATATGAGTGACCATGCCCAGGGAAAATGGTCTCAAGAGGTCCTGAGAAAGTGTGCCTTAGGCAGTTGGATTCCAGTTTGGTTCTATGAATTTTAAAGGGACAAGAGTTATTACAGGCAAAGACATAAATGAACACATGGGAAGTATATGTTGGTTTGGCCTGAGAAGGCAAGATATCTTGAAATGAGGGGCTTACAGGTGATAAGTGGATTCAGAGATTCTCTTATTTGCAATTGGTTAAAGAAGTAAACCTGTGTTTAAAACTTGTAATCAGCAGAAAGGAAGGTTTTTTTTTGAAAGAGAGTCTGGCTCTGTCGCCCAGGCTTGAGTGCAGTGGCACGATCTCGGCTCACTGCAACCTCTGCCTCGTGGGTTCAAGCAATTCTCCTGTCTCAGCCTCCCAAGTAGCTGGGATTACAGGTGCGTACCACCACACCCAGCTAATTTTTTATATTTTTGGTAGACACAGGGTTTCAACGTGTTGGCCAGGATGGTCTCGATCTCTTGACCTCATGATCCACCTGTCTTGGCCTTCCAAAGTGCTGGGATTACAGGCATGAGCCACCGCTCCCGGCCGGAAGGTTTTAATTTGTTAGGATGTCATGTAGTAAGATTAATGACCTACAGGCATGACTTAACCTTTGCCTTACATGGCTTTGGGTCTTGTTCATAAGCCGGTATCTTAGTGTCACAAAGAGTCTGTTTCGTCAGCCTTATGATCTCTATTTTAACACTAATGCTACTCAGTTTTGTCTAAACTCTAACAGGGATGGCATGTAACAAGGCGTGTTCAATCTTCCTGTTATGGCTAAGAACTCAGTTTTTCAGATTTCTCTTGGGTTTCCTTAGCCAAGAGGGAGTCTGTTCAGTAAATTGGGGGGCTTGGGATTTTATTTTTAGTTTAAAGAGGCTGTCAGAAAATCAGGTGACATGCCTCTTTTTTAGTTGTCTTATTCCTGAAGCCTCTAAGTCTCTTAAGGCTGGGGTGGGAAGCAGAGGTATACAGATGTTCTTTATCCTCTCTAGACAAGTTAGCATAGCTATCTTCCTAGGATCTTTGCTTCTCCAGTGCTCCTGTGAAAGGATCCTTATTTCATTGTCCCCTCAGATCCATCTGCAGTTTCCAGATGTTCATAACTTCAGGCATGGAGTATACAGGCTTTTTTACTACTCCGAGTTGGATTTTTACTCTGCCAGGAGGCACAAAAAAATCTTTCTCAGTGTCTGTTAATTCCCTTGTCAAGGAGTTTGTCTGATCACAAAGATGGAGAGGTTGAATGATAAAAAATGGATGAGGTCCCCATTCTAGGCAATTGCTAGTTCTTACTTTTCTTTGCTCTAAATTACATCACAAATTATCCCACATTGACTTGATAATAAATTGACAGTTACAAGCAGCCCACAAAAACAAGTTTCTGCTAATGTGTGAAGATAAGGGTAATAAAACTTGCTGAGTAGCTTCCATTTTCAAACCTGTTCATGTCCCCTTAAAACTCTCAGACAGGAACTACTATCACAGAACACAGGAGATGTTGATTTGGGACTGATATTTCCCATTTTTTGATTCCTCATTCTTATCAGTACATTTTTGAACAAGTATAGGAAAAAAGAGATTTTTCACTTCCTCTCTGAACGTTTGGGTCTGCTGAAATAAACTGACAATAGATGAACAGAAAAAGCATACAAATTTGTAAATGTGCAAGTGTGTATGGGACCTATGTGAAATATGAGACTCAAAGAAGGGCTAAATGGGTAGAATTTAAATAGCACCCTCTTCATAGGGCAGAGGGAGATGGGGTAGTGGAGGCAATTTTGAGGGGTAGTAAATAATTTTTAGGAGAGTTGATTGAGCCCAAAGAACAGACAATAGTTTGTAAATGATTCTCTTTGGAAATGGAATGGGACACGTGTGGTAACATTCCTTAGTCTTCCCTCCTACCACGTGAGTTTAATGCTCTGGTTAATGAAATCTCAGGAAGGGGATTCAAGGCAATTATGTTCCTTCTGAAAGAGCTACAGATAAGGGAACTTCAGAGACAGTGTTCCATCCTGCACTTAGGGGGAGAAATAAAGGTTAGACAGTCATTGGTTCTGAGGCTGCTTCTAAGGCCTTTTAATTTTTTTTAGTTCAAAGTGCTCAGCACACCAAAGCACCATACTTTGGGGTATCATTTTCTAAGCCTCAACACAGGCATTCACATATATGGATAGTTATTTATAACACATTAACTGCATGTAGTCATAATATATTATATACATGTTCGAACTTTCACATAAAGTTTGAACATATATGTAATTTCAGAAAGATGAGATAAATATAAAATAATTTTATTTTTTATTAACAATGCAAAAATACCATTGCTTTCACTAGCATAATGTACTAACATTTTTAGTGAGTGCAACATGATTGAATATATTTCATTATTTTGAAAATTCGAATCTACTTTTTAATTTAATTTTTTTTCAATATTTGGTTTTAATGGCTGTCTTATTTAATACAATAATATTGGAAAATACAGATATTTAAATAAAATGATTTATGAAAAGTTATTCTTGGCCAAGTGTGGTGGCTTACACCTGTAATCCAAGCACTTTGGGAGGCCGAAGTGGAAGTATCATTGGAGGCCGAAGTGGAAGTATCATTTGAGGCCTAGAGTTTGATACCAGCCTGGGCAATACAGTAAGACCCCATCTCCATAAAAAATAATTTAACAAAATTAGCTGGGTGTAGTGGTATGCATCTGTAATCCCAACTACTTGGGAGGCTGAGGCAAGAACATCACTTGAGCCCAGGAGTTTGAGGTTGCAGAGAGCCAAGGTTGCACCACTCCTGGGTGACTGAGACCCTATCTTTAAAAGAAAAGGAAAGAAAAATGGTGCCTGATCTTCAGTCTCAATTGTAATTATGTACATTTTTCAATGAAATTGAGTTAATTAATTTATCTTTCTCTGAAATCAGTCAATGTTTTTGAAAAGTAATCAGAAGTTGTTGGTTTTAACATTTTTAAGCTTAGGTTCAAAGCCACCTTTTATTGAAGAACAGCATTTAGGAAATACAACTTAGGTGCTAGGTGTTGAGAGATCTTGGAGAGGTTTTTCAAAGGAGAAGAAATTCTGTTTCCAAGTTTCAAATATGAATATAAGAGTTTGAAAGTAGTGATGTATTATTTTCAGCAGAAAAAGAACACTTAATGATGAAAGCATTTAAAAAAATAAATAAACCTGTTGGGCTGGGTGTGGTGGCTCATGCCTGTAATCCCAGCACTTTGGGAGGCCGAGGTGGGAGAATCACTTGAGCCCAGGAATTTAAGATAAGGCTTGGTGAGTAGCTTCCGTTTTCAAACCTCTGCTGTCCGTGTCTCCTTAAAACTCTCACACAGGAACTACTGTCACAGAACACAGGACACGTTGATTTGGGACTGATATTTCAATTTTTTTCCCCTGGGAAACATAGGGAGACTCCATCTCCACAAAAATTTAAAAATTAGCTGACATGGTGGCACACACCTGTGATCCCAGCTACTTGGGTGGCTGAGGTAGGAGGATTGATTGAGCCCAGGAGATCAAGGGTCCAGTGAGCCAAGATCATACCACTGCACTGCATCCTGGTGACAGAGTGAGACCCTGTCTCAAAAAATAAAAAATAAATAAATAAAAATAAAAATAAAATACTATTGTAAAATAATCAGTTACACTGTCACTTGTTGAAATGTCACTTTTTCTTTAAAAAGGTTGATTAAATGTAATTTATATTTTTTAAAAGGCTCTGCTTAATATCCTACAATTGATGATTATTTATTACTACCAAAATTGTTGCCAATTTGGAACATTATCTTCTGTAAAAGTAAAACATGCTACTTATTTTAAACTCTTTGAATGTTGTGAATTCAATAAATATACACTAGAATGAATGATTCAATTAGTGAGTAATGGAGATAACTGTTGAGGTTTTGTGTGGTGCAATATAGTTTCATGGTTCCTCTCCATTATATTACAAACTTTTGTGATTCATCAATACAGTAGAGGTCTTAAAAAAAAAGCTAACCACATGATGACATCTTGAAAACATCAGGTTTAGCTGGGCATGGTGGCTCACCCTGTAATCCCAGCACTGTGGGAGGCCGAGGTGGGCGGATCTGAGGTCAGGAGGTTGAGACCATCCTGGCCAATGTGGCAAAACCCCGTCTCTACCAAAAGTACAAAAATTAGCCAGGTGTGGTGGTGGGCGCCTGTAATCCCAGCTACTCGGGAGGTTGAGGCAGGAAAATTGCTTGAACCCGGGAGGCAGAGGCTGCAGTGAGCCAAGATCGTGCCACTGCACTCCAGCCTGGGGGACAGAGCGCAATTCTGTCTCAAGAAAAAAAAAAGCTAACCACATTATGACATCTTGAAAATGTGAGGTTTAAAATAGTTTACTGTAATTATTTTCTTTTGAAAATGTGAGGTTTAAAATAGTTTACCGTAATTATTTTCTTTTGAATTGGGTACTGAATAAATTTTACCTGTAGTGCTTTTTCTGTATGCTTACTTTGGAATCCTGTTAAAATTCCAGGTAAAAAGTCACCACATTATTGATTACACTTACATAGTTTTCCTCCTAAAACATTTTACTGAAGAATTACCATTGAGCTATATCTTTTCTTATAGTTTTGTTTATGATTCACAAACTATTTATGCATTTCAAGATTAATATACAATATGTGTTAGTCAAGAACATTATAAACATTAACATTTTGATTCAATTTCCACACTATGAAAAATATTGTAAAATTTGTTTCTGCAAAATTCCTTACATACTTTCTATATGCCTTCCAACAATGTTGAAATGCATTTTAGTTTATCACTGCATTATATTTGTGAATTATTTCAGCTCTTTTACTATAGTAGAAAGAACATGTCCTCTCAAAGCTGACAATTACGTAAGAAGATGGAGAGTGACCAGAACAGTGAAAACTAGATCTCAGTGCCAGTGCTAACTGATCAAATAGTGGCAGCTGGAATTTCTTTGCTAAGGACACATGCAGGATTAGTAGAATGGTGCTCTGCAGGCATAGTTTAATGCCATGATGTTTAATTAAAAATTATGTCAGTCATTGGTATTTTAATAAATAACAGTATCTGAAACATTAATTTTGGGGGCTTTGTGGTGAGAATGATAACTAAGGATAATGACTCAATTTTATCATAAAACAAACCATTTGACCATATTCTGGTTGTAATCTGGTTCCTATTTTTCATTTTATTGTTCATATTAACAACAGAATCACTCTTTTGCGGCATCTACAGCTCTATTTATTTTTTGGGTGTAAGAAATAATGGTGGAAATAATCACCGTGTGTCAGGAGCAAGTTTGGGGAACAGCACACTCTCCAAATTTCCCATACAGCTATGCGACGTAACAAAATATTCAACCCCAAATCCTTTGTTGTCTCGTTATTTTTCTTTCTTCGTATATCCCAGAGGTGTTCAAGTTCAAATGGACTGACTTTCACAACAGACCCATGAGAAACATGTCTGACAAATACATGCTCCTTTTTACTCATTCATTCAGTAGGTATTAAAGGGAGCCTAGTCTGTGTCAGCTACCATGGCAGTATGTACCATGGTAGTGAGCAAAATCAGTATGATCTCATGGAACTAATCATCAAAGGAAAGGTAAGGCAAACGACCACTAGAAAAGCACACATGAAAGAAATGAAAATTGTGATATGTGTTATAAAGAAAGCATAGAATGCCACATAAATGATCACCGTTTTAGCACTTGTGCCTTATATTTCATGAATATATTGCTTGTTCTTCATCAAATGAGTGATAAAGTTCTCTCTTAAAGTTGTTAATGCTATCCAACTTACATAACTGTAGGAAAGAGGTTCCAGAACAGTGTTCTAGTAAATTTCTAACAAACATGGTCTGGAAAAAGCATACAATTTAACTTTGAAATCATATTTATGATTGTATTGCAAGATCTGCATTGTCGTTGATTTTTATCTTTACCCTCTTTATATGGCCGGGACAGTAATTCTCAAGAGGTATTACCTATTGTCAAGTTATATTTTGCTTAAATGACATAAAAATGTATATAAATTTTTGAATGCATATATAATGCATATGGAGTAATGAAAATACTGAGAAGTAAATCCATAGGGCTAATGTTTCTCTTGGGGTAGAATTCATCGTCATTAAATTGTACCTTGATAGTTCTTTGCCTCCTGGGAATAATGAAGTACAATTAGTTTTCATTTGTTAATTTTTTTAAAAATAAAATAACTTACTCCAATTCAGTCCTTCATGTGCAGCTAACTCAGTGTAAATTAGCTATTGAAGGTTTTAGAAAACCTTGATTCATTGTAGTCAATGAAGTCTCCTATTGATGCCATGTTTGAATGGGAAATTTATGTCATCTACCTTAGTTGAAATAAAGAATAAAAGAAGTCATTATACTTTTGTATACATGGTGCCTCTTCCACCTTTTACTTATTTTTGGGTTTTAGCTATGATAGAATACCTTGGAAATGATGGAATAAGTGGAGTGGTATAAGTATAGTGGAAAATAAAGTTGTCAAACTTCAAAAGGATATAGATTACTGCAGATAGAAGAATATAGATTACTATAGACAATACGATTATAACTGGGAAACATAAATTAGACCTTCTCAACTGGCACTTTAGATCAATAAACCATTTTAAAAGCTTTCAAAGCTTTAACTCTTGGAAGCTTTTAAAATGCTGTGAATCTGAAAATGTATGTTTTACAATGACCTGAGAGCATCAGTGCAGATTTAGAAGAATGATTCTTAAAGATAGATGATGTCTTAAAATTGTGTGACAATGCTATATAAGCACATTGTCATACATTTTTAAAGCCATTGATATAAAATACTGAGCTGTCTTGGTAGGTTGTTTTAAATAACGAAACACAATAGACAAGAGAAGTTTTGCACTGAACCTAAGAATTTTTCAGATTCTGAGATGGGTTAGAATAACTAATTTGTTAGCAGAAATTCAGGTAAAAAATTAAGTCCTTGATACCTTTTTAAGATGGACAAAAGAGAAGCTACAAAATGATTTTTAATTGGCATTTACAGTCAGACAGCTGGATATATGAAATCTTATTTGAGAGCCTGAGACTTTACATTCCCAGTGTGATTGGTTGCACTGGAGGTTGAACAAACTGAGGTTTTTAGTGTACCCCAAATTTCAAGACTATTTAAACAGAAGTAGTCCAAATGTCACATATTTTCAATAAATTTGAACAAAAATTCCTGGTAGATATTAAATCATGCTTTCAAGAGTGATTTGAGGCATTGGGACTATGCATGATATGAAGCAGCCTCAAATTTTACACAGTGTGATTGAGACTGATGGAAGCTACAAACTTGCCTTCTCTTCCATTTGCTTAAAACCTCATTGCCCAATAGTTTTGTCCCAAAGCTCCAAACTTGGTCCTCTCATTGCCAGGATTTCCTGATGCACAGTTTCTGTCTCAGCTGTCCACTGGCTCTCGGTGGATTTTGTGCACCTATATAACACAGTTTTGGGGACTGGTAAAAGTTTATGATATTTTTCCTGTATTACCTCCCTTATTTACTCCTGTCAGCTGGAGTTCTTTTCTCTCTTCATGCGTGGCTCTTTGAGAACCTTGGGTTGATCTCTGTCTCTGAGCATCTCCCCTCAGATCTCCCTTGCCTTGTAATCCACCTGGAGAGTCCTCCTCTGTTCTAACCATTTTCCTGCACATTCAGATGGAATTTAAAGATTACTTTATCATCTTATCTTCTCTCTTGCATTTTAAATTAAGTATTGATGTTGGAATTTTCTCATATTATTGATTTTGTAAATTTCTGACAGTTGGGTCATAGGCAAATGATGGATTCTGAAACTTCCCATTGTTGTTGCTTGACAGTTACATTACCAGATGTTTTTTCTACACTTACTCTGTTTCTATTCACCTGCATGATGGAAAAGTTTGAAGGCATGCTGAAAGGCAAGACTGAGCTAATAATTGTTGAAAGACAGCCAGCCAGTTTTTTCCCAAATGGTAGGCATTATTTGGTGATTTCACCAACATCCCTTTTTTCTGACCCTCAGTCACATGAGTTGTTAGCACATAAGGTTGAATCTAGTTTTCGGAAGTAGATTCACATCAACGAAACTCCTGACACTGATTTCAGAAAGCCAGAAGTCAAATGTATTAACTTGAGAAGCAGAGTCATTCTGGTGCATGGGAATTTTCATGTTGGCATGACTGACT
Organism: Symphalangus syndactylus; assembly: GCF_028878055.3. NCBI lineage: Eukaryota > Metazoa > Chordata > Mammalia > Primates > Hylobatidae > Symphalangus > Symphalangus syndactylus. Next base: position 150,425,553 of record NC_072426.2, on the reverse strand, counting down.
TGTTCTTTTTCAATGGACTGAAACCAAATCATGATTTAAAATTTTCCTGGGGAGAACCAAGAGATAGAATTGTATGATGAAGTTTTAGATGGATGAGGCTAAGACAGCTCCATTCACCTATCCCTAGAGAGACTCCTTTGACTATGTAGGTTGTCTATGATGTTTGTGTCAGTCAGTGTTCTCATGTAAGCAGAAAAATAATTAATTGAAAGGCTGTTAGCTGACTCATGGGATCATGAGAAGTGTGAGGAGCCAGGAGCAGAAAGTGAGGAGGAATAACGTGAGGCTGTGCCAGAGCTGTGCTAGGGAACGTGGTGAACAGAATATTCCGTCCCGTAGTGAAAGTTGGCCTGGGTCTCTAGAGCTACCAATGCACTGCCCACAGTGTGGTAGCTAAAAACTAGATGGGATGTACCAGCTCTGTAGCCTCTGCTTCTCAGCATGCTTAACTCTGAATTCCAGGTCTGATGAGTATCAGATTGGCTTGGCTTTCTCCTAAGACACATATTATGTAGCTATCCAATCATGGAAAAAGATAAATATTAAGTAGCCAAAAAAAAAAATGTGTCAAATGGGTTGTGCTGCTACTATTGATGGCATATGTGAGCGAGTTCAGATCTTGCTGCCACCACCCTCATGAAGTGCTTTTCCCAGCATTCTCCATCGGACTGTTGTGGCAAGAAGACTGGAAACACATCAGTTCCTAGATCTCATAAACAACTTCAGCAAAGTCTCAGGATACAAAATCAGTGTATAAAAATTAGTAGTATTTCTGTATACCAACAGCATCCAAATTGAGACCCAATCCAGAATGCAATCCCATTTACAATAGCCACAAAAAGAATAAAATACTGAGGAATACAGCTAACCAGGAAGGTGAAAGATCTCTACAAGGAGAATTACAAAACACTTCTGAAAGAAATCAGAGACAACACAAACAAATGGAAGAACATTCCATGCTTATGGATAGGAAGAATCAATATTGTTAAAATACTACCCAAAGCAATGTACAGATTTAATGCTTTTCCTATCAAACTAACCAGAAAATTTATCACAGAATTAGAAAAAGCTATTTTAAAATTCATATGTTATCAAAAGAGAGCCCAAATAGCCAAAGCAATCCTAAGCAAAAAGAACAAAGCCAGGGGCATCACAGTACCTGATTTCAAACTATACCACAAGGCTACAGTAACCAAAACAGTATGGTACTTGTAATAAAACAGACACGTTAGACCAATGGAACAGAATAGAGAGCCCATAAATAAAGCCACACACCTACAATCATCTCATCATTGATAAAGTTCACAATAACAAGCAATGGGGAAAGGATTCATTCAATAAATCGAGCTGGGATAATTGGCTAGCCTTCTGTAGAAGACTGAAACTGGTCTTCTTCCTTTCACCATATACAAAAAGCAACTCAAGATAGATTAAAGACTTAAATGTAAGACCTGAAACTATACAAACTCTAGGAGAAAACCTAAGAAATACCATTTTGGACATAAGTTCTGACAAATATTTCATAATGAAGAACCCAAAAGCAATTGTAGTAACAAAAACAACAATTGACAAATGGGACCTAATTAAAGAATTTCTGCACAGCAAAACAAACTATCAACACAGTAAACATAAACAGATAACCTACAGAATGGGAAAAATTTTTTGAAAATCATGCATCTGACAAAGATCTAATATCCAGAATCTATAAGGAACTTAAACAAATCAACAAGCAAAAAACAACCCTATTAAAAATGGGCAAAAGACACAGACACTTCTCAAAAGAAGACATACACGCTGCCAATAAGCATCTAAAAAATGATCAGCATTACTAATCATTGGGAAATGCAAATCAAAATCACAATGGGACATCATCTCACACCAGTCAGAATGGACATTATTAAAAAGTCAAAAAATAACAGATGCTGGCAAGGTTGGAGAGAAAAGGGAATGCTTACACACTGCTGAGGGAATGTAAACTCATTCAGCCACTGTGGAAAACAGTTTGGAGATTTCTTAAAGAACTTAAAACAGAACTATCATTTGACCCAACAATCCTATTATTGGGTATATACCCAAAAGACTAGAAATCATTCTACCATAAAGATACATGCATGTGTATGTTCATTGCGCACTATTCATGGTAGCAGAGAGACGGAATTAACCTAAATGCCCATCAATAGTGGACTGGATAAAGAAAATATGGCATATACACACCATGGAATATTACACAGCCATAAAAAAGAATGTGGTCATGTCTTTTGTAGCAACATGGATGCAGCTGGAGGCCATTATTCTAAGCAAACTAATGCAGGGACTGAAAATCAAATACCACATGTTGTCATGCAGTAGACTAAGGCCTACTTCAGGGTGGAGGGTGGTAGGAGTATGAGTATAGAAAAACTACCTATTGGGTACTATGATTATTACCTGGGTGATGAAATAATCTGCAGCCCAAATCTTCAAGACACACAATTTACCAATGTAACAAACCTGCACATATACCCCTGAACTTAAAATAAAAGTTTGAAGAAAAAAAAGTGACAAATGTTCATTAGAACTCTTTATTGTCAAAAGAGTTCTACCAGACACTGGTAGGTCAGGAACTGGTGACATTTGCTTTTGTGATCCCAGTAGTATAGACATCAAAGTCAGACAGGCCTATGGTCAGGCTCCAACTCTATCACTGTCTCACAGTGTCAGAAAAAGAAAGAAAAGTGCTTAGTACACTGCTTGGCATAGGGCAATAGGGCAAGTGCCCGATCAGAAGAAGTTATTAATATACTCTCTGGGTCTGTCCAATGCTGCTTCTCATTCCCACACACTCTCTTTGCATTTGTTCAGTCCTAGAGGTCAAGTAGATGATTGTGAGTGGTTCTGCTGTCAGCCTTTATGTGGTGGTTCATACTTTATCTGTAAAGGACAATGCAGTTTTCCTTATCTCTGAATCCTAGAAAAAGCTCAAGTTAGTGCTCACTAACAACATTTATAAGAGTTGTTATATAAAGCATAAATAAAATTACATTTGAAAAAATGCCTGGTGTATTTTATAGCACACATTAGGAATTCAATAGGTGTATATCTTTCTTCTCCTTTTTTGTTTGAACTTTCTTTTCAGCTTTTGTAACCAATTGTTATAAAATGTTAATTAATTTGTAATTTTGTTTGGTATCACAAATACTATGCTTAGTCACTTATACTTAGTCAAATTCTATGACCCAGGAACTGTGATGGGGATGCAGGCAGAGCAACAAATGAGAGGCTTGCACTATTATGCCAACGCAGGGTTTTAGTTGTAATGTTTAGCAAACAACTTTAAATTTAGAGTAAAAAGCTGATTTTCTCCCTCATTCTTAAATATAAGTAGCTCTTTGCTAACAGGGTATTATAACAAAACATCTGCGATTTCAAAAATAAAGCAAATACAATTTATTAAGCATCTATTCTATGCTAAAATCATTATAGGAGCTTTCATGTAAATTATCTAATTTGATTCTCAAAACAGCTCTGTAAGATCAGAGTTATGTATTGTGACCTCTGTAATTTTTTTAAAAAAGAGGATAATTTTATTTCATTTTAAACCTAGTTAAAGCAAAAGACCATTGTCTAGTTCATTGTATGTGTGTATTTTTTTTAAACTAACATATAAGTTTATGTAAGCATGGCACCTAAAACTCTAAGATTTACCAAAGAGGAAAAGGCGAGCTCATAACCCATCTGTATTTAAACTGAAAGAAGTGTCACATTTGTCACTTTTCAGTGTGGCATCTATTGATCCTCAGGCTGGCAATATGACACAGCAGTTGTGAACATACACTTTGAAGCCAGACTGCCCGGGTTCAAATACTAGTTCCATTATTTTTATTTTTATTTTTTTGAGACAGAGTTTCACTCTTGTTGCCCAAGCTGGAGTGCAGAGGTGCCATCTCAGCTCGCTGCAACCTCTGAATTCTGGTTTCAAGCAATTCTCCTGCCTCAGCCTCCAGAGTAGCTGGGATTACAGGCGCCTGCCACCATGCCTGGCTAATTTTTGTATTTTTAGTAGAGACAGGGTTTCACCATGTTGGCCAGGCTGGTCTCGAACTCCTGACCTCATGATCTGCTCGCTTCGGCCTCCCAAAGTGCTGGGATTACAGGCGTGAGCCACCGTGCCTGGCCTAGTTCCATTATTTATTAGCTTCGTGACCTCGGTAAAGTCACTTCACCTTTCTGTACCTTAGTTTCCTCATCATTAAAGTGGGGGAGAACAATAATAACTACCTGATAAGATGGGTGGATTAAATGTTTTTAATCAATTAATTTAATTAAAGCGCAGATTAAATGAATAGAGACCAAATGGAACCTTGACAAAGCTCAGCCATTAAGCTAGAAGATGAAAAACAGGCTTACAAATAGACCTGGGCTAAACCAGAAGTTTCTTGTCTTGACTTGTTTCTTAGTTTTGTTTCGATTGTTCATCTGCTCAGGCTGTTAAGATCTTATATGTCCTGAAAGTGCCCTCCACTTGGGGAATATGTCCTTCTTCTCCAAACTAGGACAATGAAAGACCTGGATGAAGAAGGCTACCCTTGTGATAGTTTTAAGAGATGGGGGAAAAATTAAAAATTAAAAAATTTAATGGAAGGTGTTGTGGTTCACACCCGTAATCCCAGCACTTTGGGAGGCTTAGGCAGGAGGATTTCTTGAGCCCAGGAGTTCAAGATCAGCCTGCACAACATAGGAAACGCTGTCTCTATGAAAAATAAAACAAATTAGCCAGGCATGGTGGCACACACCTGTAGTCCCAGCTACTCGGGAGGCTGAGGTGGGAGGATTGCTTCAGTCTGGCAGATTGAGGCTGCAGTGAGCTGTGATGGCACCACTGCATTCCAGCCTGGGTGACAGAGTGAGACCCTTTTTTTTTTTTAAAATTAAAAAAAAAAAAGAAGGCTACCTATATTTTGCTAAGGAGAACATTCTGGTGTTTTTACTTACAGTAAATGCAAGCAGCCATCAGGGTGATCTGACTTTCAAAACTTCTGATGTTCTCTAAGCTGCATTAAGAGAAGGTAAAACACCTAAACAAGAGAGAGATGATAATTTTATTAAGTGTTTTTCATTTCTTTCCCTTTTTCTTTTCTTTTCTTTTTTCTTTTTTTTTAGACAGGTTCTCACTCTGTTGCCCAGGCCAGAGTTCAGTGTTGTGATCTTGGCTCACTGAAGCCTCAACCTCCTGGGCTCAAGTGATTCTCCCACCTCAGCCTCCCAAGTAGTTGGGACCACAGGCATGCACCACCATGCCCAACTAATTTTGGTATTTTTTGTAGAGACAAGGTTTTTCCATATTGTACAGGTTGGTCTTGAACTCCTGAGTTGAAGTGATCCTCCTGTCTTGGTCTCCCAAAGTGTTGGGATTACAGATGTGAGCCACCACACCCAGCTTGAGCATTTTTCAAAGTGCAGTTCTCAGGACATGTTCATAAACATGCAGATTACTGCACTCCACACCATATACCTATTGCTTCAGAAACTCTAGAAAGATTTTTATAATTATTTGCATTTTTAACAAGCTCCAGAGTAATTTTTATGTACTTTGCAACTTGAAGTTTGAGAACAACTATCTACCTTTAGTAGGACAAACCAAATGTATATTATTAAAATTTTTCTGATTGATATACTTCACTAAAAACATAGACAATTAGAAAGAACAACTTGAAATCAAGTCATATGAAGGCTACTTAAGGAATTACGGTTGCTTAGTAGTTATGATGAACTAGTAATTTTTGCATGATTTGTTAATCATGCAATTACCAGGCACTGGGATAACCTCATTAAATGGTCATTTTCTTTAATCTTCAGAAAAAGTAAATGAAGTAGGTACTATGATTTTGCTTGTTTTAAAGATGAGAAAATGGCCGGTTAATGAGGGAGGATGTAGCAAATGAAAACAATGTTTTCAAGTCAGAGACTGTATTTTATATTTTCTCAGCATCTTCTATAGCATCTTTTACAGATAGGTGCTCAATAAGTACTTCTTAGATTAAAAAATAAATACATCTCAAAGCTGTAAGTTTGTTTGTGTTGGCTTTTTATGGGGATAGGGAGATGTGGGAAAATTGTGAAAAAGACAAAAATAGCAATATTTGTTTTAAAGCCCCCCAAAATTTGTGTTTAAGAAAGGTATTTAGACCTTTCTCCTAAATGGTTATGTAGAGGCAATATATTTCTCCTTAAGAAGACAGATACATGCTATATTAGAAACAACATAATATATTAAAGGCAGACCTATGAGGGCTTGAATCATAGATCCTCTGTGTACTGACTTTGGGAAAATTACTTAACCACTTGGCATCAGCAATGTTATCTGTAAAATGGAGAAAGTGAAGAGCCTAACTGTCCTTTAGAACTAGTATTTACAGTTTTTTGAATAAACATAGAAAATGACCCTCCCTGGTCTTTTTAAATTCTTTTTAGAGACAGGGTCTTGCTGTGTTGCCCAGGCTTGATCATAGGTCACTGCAGCCTTGAACTGCTGGGCTCAGGCACCTCCTTGGTCTTATAACTTTAAACTTACATTTGCCTTATCTAAGTTCTGTTTTCAGGAAACTACTTCTCCCAGCAAGGAAGTGAAACTCATCAGATCACCTCATCCAGACAATGAGATGCCAGACCCCTCATCAGTCACAATTGCTTCCTTAACCCCACCCCCAGTTCCTTCCCACATGTAGCTACATTCCTTTTCCACTATCTAAGCCCCTAATTTTAGTAGGCTGGGGAAGATGGATTTGATGTTTGGCTCCCATCTGCCTGGCTGATGTCACCTAAATAAAAAGCCTTCTTCCTTGGCAATCCTTGTTGTCTTGGTAATTGGCTTTCTGTGCTTTGAACTATGGGACCTAGACCACCTGCCTCGGCTTCCCAAAGTGCTGGGATTGCAGGCATGAGCCACCATGCCCAGCTAGTAGAGAAGCTCTTCTAAAAGAACAAGGATAAAGTGGAATAAAATCTGGCATGAGTTGGTGTGTCAGTTCTTTTGAACAATTAGAGTGCTAAAGATGCCTGTGCCACTGTGATGATTAAGAGAGGTCAAATCATATTTAATATTAAAAATGTACCCTAAATCTGTGAGGACGTTGTCATTGATTGTACCTTGGCTGTCTAGATATGAATAGTTCTACTGGGATAAAGACAAATGTCAGGTTATCTGCATTTGAAACAGACAGATCACATAGTCAATAAGAAATACTTTCTAGTGGAATATATAAAAACATGCTAATTTAAAAAATCTAGTAATGAACTTTCACAGACTTAAAAAATTTTAAAAAATTGACTTAGCTCAATCTAAAAAGAAGGAAGAAATATTAGGATTATTTACAAAAGAGATAATAAAGCAAACAGAAAAGTCAGACTGCAGACCAATACATTTCTCCAGAAGTTGTATTAGTTTTTTGTTTACTTCTTATTTCTAATCAATATTTCAGAGACCAATGGAAGTGTAAAATGAAACAAAAAGAGAAAAAAAATAGAAAGTGGAGACAAAAAGGGAGAGAGATGATTTATTGCAAAATTTAAGGCTTTGAAGGAACATCCAGAGAAGTAACAGTTTAAATTCTTGAAGGAGAAAAAGAAAAAAGAATTAGTAGAAATGTCTCAGCAGATTTGTGAGATCTGGGAAAAAAGAAATTTATATCCGGAATATAAAATTTCTGTGAGCCTAAAGTATTTTTTCTCATCCAAGTCACCTTATGTAAGATATTATTTAAACTGCTACCACAAAGGACTACATAAAAGACAAAGAAGGATTAAGCTTTCCTTGGCCATAACTTGACCTGAATTTCAATTATCATTCAAAATCTTTATCTCAAAGGAAGAATGAAAAAAAGTAATTAATTGGTGTTGTAAATGTCATATATAAAAAGGATATCAACTCATAAGCCTTGAAAATGAATCTTGTGGGTTTCTTATGTACCACTTTGGAGTACAAAATCTGATTTCCTCTGAAAATCAAAATAATTTAATTTGTTTTTATTAATCTTTACTCTCAGAAAAATGGAATGGTCCTTAAAGGGAGAATTATGAAAATTAAACTTGTATACACAATGGAGAGATTTATGAATAAATAACTTTATTAAAATAAGGCACAAATACAGAATAAATAACTTCTTGGATTGATGCGATTAGCTCCAATGCAGATATAGTGACATTTGGCAAGATTTTTGATACTGTGTATTTACAATTTTGATTCAATTTATAAGTCTTTTATCCATGGAAACTTTTTCAAAACAAAGTTTTTCAAGCAAAGTTGCCTTGAATAGTAGCATATTTTTTCCTCTAAGCTAGTGAAAGTTCTTAAAGGTCTAAACAATAGAAGAGATCCCATAATAACTAGTATGTCTGGTTGTAAAATTATCAGTGAATACATCTCTTTAAAAAAGAAAAAAGCCTGTAGATTGAGATGAGCAAAATTCACAGGAACATCTTAACCCTTACTGTTACTTTTTCTTACATTAGCAGTGTCTAATAGTAAAGCTCTATGCTAATGTACTTTTATGAAGCTGAGAATGGAATAAATTAGAGGGTAATAGTACAGAGTTTAGGATTACTAAATTCTTGAGATCTATAGCATTCACATATCTAAAAAGCACAGTATATTTTACATAAAAAATACTTTGTACATGTTTTCCTGAATATAAACTTGTATAATGAAGATAATGAATTTAGATTACAGATATTGTTCTACCTCAATGTTAAGACAAACAATAAATTAGTCTATAAATGTTGTGCTTCAATTTGAGGGCAAAATGTTAACAAGCATATTAGGCAAAATTAAATGAAAAGTTTAAAGATAACTTTGGTCATCTAAAACAGACTAGCAATCTATGGGTTAAACCCCATCTGCTACTTGTTTTTGTAAATAAAGTTTTACTGGAATACAGCCATGCTTATTTATTTACATATTTTCTGTGGTTGCTTTCATGATATGGTGGCAGAGCTGAGTAGTCAGAGCAGAGACTGTACGGCCTGCAAAGCAGAAAATATTTTCTCTATCCTATTTATATTCACCAGCTGCTGATCTACAAGATCCTTGGAAGCAATTTTTATTTTACAATAATTCTTAAACTACGAAAACCTCAAAACTCAAGATTAATGCCAATCATCTTCTTCATACTCTTTTATCCTATGCCTGTTATTCAATTTGTACATTATATGGAAAACTTTCTCCAAGAAAACTATTTGATTGATTCAAAAGTTAAACATTTTGTAAAAAATTGGAGACAAGAAAAAACTAGCAGATTGTTGAAAGACTCTTAATCTGGACCATCTTCCAAGAGTCCATAACTTATTCTAATATGCAAAATATTATCCAATTTGTATGTCTCAGCATAATTTTTGTGTGAAGGTCTACAGCTTTCTGAGAACATAATGATAAAAGCTTAAATGATTTTTCCAGTAGTTCATGACTCAGAAAATTTAAGAATAATTGACCTAGACAAATCTTCACCTTTAAAGATGAGGATTACGAGGCCAAGAAGGTTAAACAGCTTTTTTTCCAAAGCAATATAACTAGAAGTAAAAGGCAGAACTTCTTGCTCCCAGTTAAGAGGTTGCATTCCTGTTGGCTGCCAATTTTCCAAAACAAAAGTGTGATATACAAATCAGAAAAGTTAAATGTATATGGAGTTAAATATTCTAGGCAATTGTACATTGGAGGAGGAGAGATTGGGGCACTGGGCCTGGATTCCCTTCAAGTTCCTGGTGGTAAGTGTGGCATTAACCAAGCACCACATGCATAGTTTGGTGTGAAGCAAGTTGAGTTTATTGGCCTAAAGCTACTGCCAAATGTAAAATTCAAAGAGACAGATAGAAGAGTCAATTGACCCCAATTGACTCTTTCTAACTCTCTACAGCCTTTCTAACATCTCAAAACCAGAGATATTATGGCCTGAATTTTGCTCATTGTTTTCCCATTCTTACTGTGTGCTATCTCCTCTTGTGGTTTTGAGTGGGGGAAAACAAAGGAAAAGGGCAAACATTAATACCTCTTTACTTAACTTGCTGAAGTTATAATTGTCTTATTGGTTGGCTGTTACTACTTTTACATTCCTTGAACATGGACATCATACTGAGGATCACATTAATGAAAAGTGCACTTTTGTATAGCTCCCCTAGGTGTTGGTGTTTGCATGTAAGATTTGTTGCCACTTCTACCTGACCCACTGATGACATTCATAAGCATCCTTCTGCTGGAATTGTTTCTTTCCTTCCTATGATGCTTAATGTTATGTGTCATTTTTTACTGAGCCACAGGGTACCAAGACATTTGGGCAAAGGTCATACTGGGTGCTTCCATAAGGGAGTTTTGGATGAGATTACCACTTAAATTGGTAGACTGAATAAAGCAGGTTGCCCTATCCAATGGAGGAGGGGGCCTCAATCAATCAGTTGAAGGCCTGAACACAACAAAGAAGCTTACTCTCCTCTGAGTAAGAATTCTTTCTGCCTGACTTCTCTTGAACTGGAACATCAGACTTTTCCTGCCTTCAATCTTGAACCATAACATTGACCCTTCCTGGGTGTTGAGCATACTGGTCTTCAGAATGGAACTACACTATCAGCTCTCAGGTCCACAGGTTGCTAACTCACCCTGCAGAGCTTGGGACTGGTCAACCCCACAATCACATAAGCCAATTCCTTATAATGAATTCCTATCTATCTATCTATCTATCTATCTATCTATCTATCTATTATCTTCACACATCCTTTTGATTCTGTTTCTCTGGAGAAAGCTGAGTAATATACATCCTATGCTGTGGCAGCTTTATCAGAACTGTAACTCCCAATCTCATCTACCATCCACGACCAGATCCAGATATCTGTGCATGTGCATTCATCTTTTACACCTCTCAGATACTGGGACAAATCATCTACCTTTGTTTAGACATCTTCATATATTTGCTAGGGATATTCCTAGAATAGGACTGACACTGTACTGGCACTAAGGATCTAAGCTGAGCAACCACTGATTGAACCATAAAGTCCTCTGACCCAGTGGCAAATTATAGGAAGTAAGGGTTAAGAATGAAATCACATGCTTCCCTGGCAGTGTAGAAGAACGTGTGCATGTCCACTGCTGCACCCTCTTAAGAGTGCTGGAGCAGGGAAAGCCAAGCTACCGGTTCCTGGTTGAACCTGAGGCAAAAATATAAACTTCATGACCTATCATAGCAGCTTCTAAGCCATACACCTGATATAGTTTGGATGTGTGTCCCAGCCCAAATCTCATATTGAAATGTTACCCTCAATGTTGGAGGTGGGATCTGATGGGAGGTCTGATGGTTAATAGTGTCAACTTGATTGGATTGAGGGATACAAAGTATTAATCCTGAGTGTGTCTGTGTGGGTATTGCCAAGAGATTAACGTTTGAGTCAGTGGGCTGGGAAAGGCAGATCCACCCTTAATCTAGTGGGCACAATATGATCAGCTTCCATCAAATATAAAGCAGGCAGAAAAACGTGAAAAGGAGAGAGAGGCCTAGCCTCCCAGCCTACATCTTTCTCCTGTGCTGGATGCTTCCTGTCCTTGAACATTAGATTACAAGTTCTTCAGTTTTGGGACTCAGACTGGCTCTCCTTTCTCCTCAGCCTACAGATAGCCTATTGTGGGACGTTGTGATTGTGTGAATTAATACTTAATAAATTCCCCTTTATATATATCCTATTCTTTCTGTCCCTCTAATAGAACTCTGACTAATACAGGAGGTGATTGGAAAACGGGGTTGGATTTCTCACAAATGGTTTAGTACCATCCCTCTCAGTACTGTCCTCGTAAGAGAGTGAGTTCTCATGAGATCTGCTCACTTAAAAGTGTGTAGTACCTCCCTTCTTGCTCTCTTGCTCTTGCTGTGGCCACGTGATGTGCCTGCTTCCCCTTCACTTTCTGTCGTGATTACAAGCTTCCTGAGGCCTCCACAGAAGCTAAGCTGATGCCAGCATTATGTGTCCTGTACAGCCTGCAGAACCATGAGGCAACTAAAACTCTTTTCTTTATAAATTACCCAGTATTGAGTATTTCTTTATAGTAAAGCAAGAATGATCTAATATACGTTGATCCAATGGTGAAGGGTAATACTCTAACTGGCCAGAATGATTAAGCTCAATCTTTGACAAACAATTGGCTTATGCTGACCTAAGGTTGACCCCTAAGTAGATAGGCTAAAAGATTAAAAATAAGAAAAAATATCTGAGTGGGGGCATTGGAAGCCGAATTTTATAGGAGAAATAGAAATAGGTACTAATCAAACAAATAAATTCCTGACAGCCAAAATGAAAATTATTTCATGTTTATGGGCTGGAAGAATTAGTATTGTTAAAATATCCATACTACCCCAAACAATCTACAGATTCAATGCAATCCCTGTTAAAATACCGATGACATTCTTCACAGAAATACAAAAAAAACCTCTAAAATTTATATGTAACCATAAAAGACGCAGGATGGCCAAAGCTATCCTAAGCAAAAAGAACAAAACTGAATGAATTACATTACCTGACTTTAAATTATATTACAGAGGTATAGTAACCAAAACAGGATGGTTCTTGATTAAAGTAGGCACATAGACCAATGGAATACAATAGAGAACCTGAAACAAATCTACACAACTACAGTGAACTCATTTTTGACAAAGGTGCCAAGAACATACACTGGGAAAAAGACAGTCTTTTCAATAAATAGTCCTGGGAAAACTGGACATCCATACGCAGAATAATGAAACTAGACCCCTATCTCTCACCATATAAAAAATAAAATAAAAATGGATGAAAGACTGAAATCTAACACTTCAAACTATGAAACGACCACAAGAAAACACTGGGGAAAATCTCCAGGACATTAGTGTGGGCAAAAATTTCTTGAGCAATACCCCAAAGCAAAAATGAAGAAATGGTATCACATCAAGTTAAAAAGCTTCTGCAGAGAAAAGAATGCAATCAACAAAATAAAGAGAGAACCCACAAAATGGGAGAATATTTGCAAACTACCCATCTGACAAGGGATTAATAACCAGACTATATAAGGGGCTCAAACAACTCTATAGGAAAAAAAAAAACTAATAATGTTTTCAAAATACAGGCAAAAGATCTAAATAGACATTTCTCAAAGGAAGACATACACATGGAAAACAGGCACATGAAAAGGTGTTCAACATCATTGGTCACCAGAGAAATGCAAATCAAAACTACAGTTAGATATTAACCCACCCCAGTTAAAATGGCTTTTATCCAAAAGACAGGCAATAACAAATGCTGGCAAGGATATGGAGAAAAGGGAACCTTTTTACACTGTTGGTGGGAATGCAAATTAGCACAAGCACTATGGAGAACAGTTTGGAGGTTCCTCAAAAAAACTAAAAGCTAAGCCACCATATGATCCAGCAATCCCATTGGTGGGTGTATAGACAAAAGAAAGTAAATCAGTATATTGAAGATATATCTGCACTCCTATGTTTATTGCAGCACTGTTTACAATAGCTAAGATTTGGAAGCAATCTAAGAGTCCAGCCACAGGTTAATGGATAAAGAAAATGTGATATATATACACAATGGAGTACTATTCAGTCATAAAAAGTAATGAGATCCAGTCATTTCCAACAACATGATAGACCTGGAGATCATTATGCTAAGTGAAATAAGCCAGGCACAGAAAGAAGACAAACACTACATGTTCTCACTTATTTGGGGATCTAAAAATTAAAACAACTCTACTCATGGATATAGAGAGTAGAAGGATGGTTGCCACAGGCTGGGAAGGGTAGTCATGGGCTGCAGGGGAGGTAGAGATAGTTAAGGGGTACAAAAAAATAGAATGAATGAATAAGACCTACTATTTGATAGCACAACAGGGTGACTATAGTTAATAATAACTTAATAGTACATTTTAAAACAACTTAAAGAATGTAATTTGATTGTAACTCAAAGGATAAATGCTTGGGGGAATGGATACCCCATTCTCTATGATGTGTTTATTTCACAATGTATGCCTGTATCAAAACTTTTCATGTACCTCATAAATGTATCCACCTACTATGTACCCACAAAAATAAAAATTAAAAAAAAAACCTCTTTAGCAAATAAATTCACAAGTGAATAATAACATCAACTTCCCAGGATGGAGGAATCAATTCTACAGATGTTGCATTATATATAGTATCCCATTTTCAACAAAATATTATCAGATATTCAAATAAAAAGGAAGCGTGATGCATAAAAAAAGGAGAAAAAAACATCATGCAATAGAAGCTGTGTTTTGAAGGGCCCAAGATGTTGGACTTAGCAGGCAAACATTTCAAAATAGCCATTATACATTTACTCAGAGAACTAGAGGGTACTAAGTCTACAGAACTAAAGGAAACGTTGGCAATGACTAATCAAATAGAGAGTATCAACAAAAAGAGATAAAAAAGAACCAAATGAAAATTCTGGAGTTTAGATGTATAGTAAACAAGTTAAACGGGCAGAAGATGAAATAAGTGAGCATGAAAATGAATCAATAGAGATTTTGCAGTCTGAACAACAGAGAAAAAACAATGAAGAAAAATAAACTGGGCCTCAGACAAATGTGGGACATAATTAAGTGTACCAATAAAAGCATACTGAGAAAACTAGAAGAAGAAGAAAGAAAAAAAAAGAGGCAAGGCAGAAAAATCATTTGAAGAAATCATAGCTGGAAACATCTCCAATTTGATGAAAAACATTTACAAATACAGGAAGCTCAGTGAACTCCAAATATGATAAACAGAAAGAGATTAACACCAAGACACATCACAATTAACATGTTGATGGCAAGGCAAAGAGAAAAATCTTGAAACCTGCAAGAAAAAGACTCACCATTTTCAAGGGAATCCCAATAAGATTGACTACTGACTTTTCATCAGAAACAATGAAGGCCAGAGACAGTTGGATAACATATTCATAGGATTGAAAGTCAACCAAGGATATCTATAACCAGCAATATTATTTTTCAAAACTGAAGACAAAATAAAGATATTATCAGTAAAACAAACAAATAAACAAAAACTCAGATAATTTGTTGCTAGCTGACCTACCTTACAAGTACAGAACTAGATTATGTAAAAATATAACTGTTAAGGAAAAAAATTACCCTATGTACTTAACCACTGCTTTCCTTACTCATTCCAGGAAACAAATATCAGTCTCTGAAAGTGAGGTGTCATTCACAGTGCCAGTGATGGAGAGAGTGAATGCTCATGCATGGATTAAGGAAGTAGACTTAACTAAAGAGGAGGGCAAGCGAGGGAAATTCCTGAAGTTGCTAAGAACACAGAAAGCTTTGTAGTGTTCAAGTAGAGGATGCAAGTGCCCTACTCTCTTCTAGTGTCCTGGGGATAAGGTGGAACTCAAATAGGAATGAGCCTAGGAAGACTGAAAGCCAGGTATGGAGTATGTACCCTCTGAATAAATTCCTATGTCCATATTTGGCCTGCAAAAAGCAATGCTAATGACCTTGACCTTGCTGGTTAGATAATTGTCAATTTAGTTACCAACAGACCAGTGTGATCTTAAATTCAGAGGGTTCTTTCTGAAATGTTCCAGATTGTCTAAAATCCGGAGACTGATTGTTGGACCTGTAGTTGGATGTGGCTACCGAGGATACTCCTCCGCTCCCTGCTCCACATCCAAAACCACGATGATGATGATGATTATTGTTTTTGAGATGGAGTCTCACTCTGCCACCCAGGCTGGAGTGTGGTGGCATGATCTTGGCTCGCTGCAACCTTCGCCTCTCAGGTTCAAGTGATTCTCCTACCTCAGCCGCTACACCTGGCCAATTTTTTGTATTTTTATTAGAGATGGGACTTTGCCATGTTGGCCGGGCTGGTCTTGAACTGCTGATCTCAAATGATCCACCTACCTTGGCCTCTCAAAGTGCTGGGATTACAGGCATGAGTCACCGTGCCCAGTCCCAAGATTGAACTTTTGCCGGCTAGGCAGACGAAGCTCAAAGAGGATTCGTCTGATTAATATAAATAAAGAAATGTAATTTTTAAAAACTCTGAATATTAAAGAGCAATGTTCACTTCTCCTTCAGGCAGACAACAGATTTTCTGCCTAGTTACAAAAATGATTTATGACAATATCCAGAGGTACATAAAGTATAAGAACATATAATTTAAAATGCTAACATAAATACCAAATTATAGAGTTTATTTCAGGAATTAAAAGAAAATAATAGAATACAATACAAATAGAATCCATTTACACTGCAAGTTGGGGACAAAATAAAGAAGATATTTCTCTACACTTTCTTTCTTACTAACTCCTAGGATTTTATGGAGTATGCACCCTTAGTTTCACCTAACTTAAAATACTCTAGTGAAAATCTCCTGTTTGATTTGCCAAGCAAAAAACACTCTTTAGAAGTATTTGCTTTCCCTGTATCCTGTGCACTTCATCACTGTTTCAGGTTATAACACAGAATTTAAAACATTAACCAATGGAGTGAGGCAGACAGAAAGGGGGATAGAGTGAGCACCTCACATTAGAAAGCTAAAAAGGAAATTGGGTTGTGTAACTTTCTGTTTGTGTCATGATGTGTAATTCAGGCATACACAAAGATCAGCATCAGAGGACACAGTCTTACCACTTGGTCACTGAGCATGACAAAGAACAGAGCTAGCCTCCGGACCCTCGCTTTCATTTCTTGGTTACACACTCATCTCTCATGAACTTTGTTCTATCAACAATTTAATATTATTTTAGCTCTTTATTGTCTGCTAAGTATTCCTCTATATTTTACCTGCATTTAAATCTTCATAATAACAGTTTAAGAAAGATATTATTAAGCTAATTTACAGCTGAAGAAACTGAACTCAAATAGTTCTTACAACAAGCCAATAGTGAGGATGAACTAGAGCTCACATGAAGTTCTCTCTCCTTTAACAGGAGATTTGCAAACTTTCTAGAGATTTAAGGTATTAAACTGGGGAGCTTGTTGAAATGTGGATTTCTTGGCCATACTCCAGGTCTACTGAATCAAAGATATAGGCAACCCAATGATCTGTGTGTTTAACAAGAATTCAGGTGAGGATGATGGAGACACTTAGAAAAGTGTATTTTTAAAAAACAGACTAACCATAGGAATGAATTTTGAACTTCTAACAGAAATAATTCGTCAAGTCGTGTGTTTAATTAAATATAACCTTTTGGAAGAATTATTACTTAAATCCTCATATTTAACTCTTTTCTCCCCAATACTTGATGGATATCCAAAAATGGATGGATATCCAAAAATGGATGGATATCCATTGTAAATACTCTCTATATTTTTTATTACCTTGGTTCTCCAAATTGAGCATGCATAAAAATAACAAGAGGGATTTTCAAAAAATGCAAGTCTCCAGAGAAACCAATTTATTTAGGCCTGAGAAATTTGCTTTTTTTTTTTTTTTGAGACAGAATCTGGCTCAGTCACTCAGGCTAGAGTGCAGTGGTGCAATCTTGGCTAACTGCAACCTGTGTCTCCCAGGCTCAAGCGATTCTCGTGCCTCAGCCTCCTGAGTAACTGGGATTACAGGTGCACACCACCACGCCTGGCTAATTTTTTGTATGTTTAGGAGAGACATCGTTTTGTCATCTTGGCCAGCCTGGTCTGAAACTCCTGGCCTCAAGTAATCTAACCTCCTCAGCCTCCCAAAGTGCCGGGATTACAGGCATGAGCCACTGCACCGGGCCAAATTTGCATTTTTAATAAGTACTCAGTTATAATGCAAAGGGAACTTAGAAGAAAGGATCTGCTACATCAGGGCACAGGGAGAGAGCACAGCGGAATGCCAGTGTGGACAGGAGCTTTGAATTGTGGAGCCAGAGCTTCTCTGAACTCAGGATTATCCATCACTTGTGCCCCGGAGGGGCTGGAGGCTGAGGTAGTGCCACAGAATAGTCCTTTTCATTGTTATCACTTGAAGGCCACTTGTTGGCAGAAGGCAGTTCATTAATCTTTCCAGTTAGACTGATGCTCTTTTGTATCCAGCAAGACTCTACCCAGAGGTCCTTTTCACACATTGCACAACAGACTACTTCTAAAGATTCAGGACTCCGGACATCTCCTGTCTCCTAATGGAAGGGAAACCTCAGGGTGAGATGGTGGGAGGCAGGAAAAGCCTCACTCCAGATAGCGGGACAACCACGTGGGACTTGTTAAAATTATTCACTTGAGCTGGGACTTCTTAGAGAACACTACTCAGGTAATAAATGTTGACCTAAAAGGAAGAGGCTGAAGCCCAAAATGTGATTTAAAGAATTTACTTGAGGCAAAGTGAGGACAGCTGCCTGGAAAACTCAGACCCAAGTAATCTTGGATGTGAGCTCTGTTTGGCTTTTATTATAGGCAGGTTTTTAATTCTAAAAAAAGGGGGATAGGGAGTTAGCTGATACAAAGTTCTATTAGGAATGCTCATTGGTTTGAAGAAATCACACTGATTTGTGATTAGCTATGCATTGTCAAACTATGGGGTGTGGGACGTATTGTCCCGGGAGGCATTGCTAGGTTAATGCATCTCTATCTGTGGCAATGGCAAGCAGTTTCAATAGGTGAATACATAGCTCACAGTGGGGAGTAGGATGTGACTGCTGTCTCAGTTTAATGTCTCTCTCTGGGCCTCATAATTTGAAAGGGCTCACAATCCTCCGATAAAAGCTCTTTTCTTTCCTCCTCGAGTGTCTCAGTGTCCATCTTTAGGGATCATCCTTAACAATAAAACTGGCTTTTTAACCTACTCCCTAATCACCAGTCATCCAGCTTTGAGTTAATAATGCTAATTTCTTCAGCCTCCCTCCTGACTCTCCCACCCCACCACTCCCAGCCAGGAAATGCTTCTCTGTGTCCACGATGCCTTCCAACATCTTCCTTACATGGTTATATTGCACTCCTTGTAATTACTCAGCACTCAGCAACTTGGTTGTGGCATACTCTGAAAAGCCTTCTTCGACAAGCTACACAAGAGCTTGTGGAGCTTATGGATACACCTCTAAGAAAGCAAAAAAACACACACTTTCATCTCCACATGTTTACTCAGGTCTGTTCTTCCTTTCACAGGATGTTTCCTACTAGGATGTTTCCAAGTGCACACTGTTAACAACAGAATTAGTTTAGTACTGGAGAGATTAATCATTAACCTTGGTGTCTCCACTTTCTGGCTCACAAATTTTAACTATGAAGTTAGAAATAAAATTAGATAAGGAAGATATCTAACTAACATGTCTACTTTATTGTAAATGGTAGCAATTACATTTGTCGCTTAACTCAATTTGCAAATATATTTTATCCAATGTAAACATATAGATCAAAGTTCTATATTATCATCAATTGGCTAATGTATCACCTCATTCTAAATAAAAAATTTAAGGACTTAGTGATTCAAATGTGCTATATAATTGTCTTATCCCCATGGAAATAATATCAATTCATTCTCAACTATAATTTCATTTTTCTGAGATATATTCTAAATAAAAAACTTGGGAACAAAGGAAAAAAATGTTTGATGAAACTTTGAAATATGTATCTGCAGAAACCTATGCATCCTACCAAGAACATATATTAACATTAATTCAGGTTGTATCTTCTGAGGACAAAAAGAAAACCTTATATAAAAAGATACTTAGTAAATATGAGTTAATTTCAGTTGATAGCAGGTGTGAATTTTTAAAATGAATTGATAGTGTTCTTAGGAAGATAAAGTCTGCAGCTATGTCTCTCACAAGAAATAAGTCCTTTTTGGGGCAATTATAATTCATAAATTTGAGTTTGTGAAGAACCCTTTCATCCATTCTAAATCTTTGTTTTAATTACAAAAAGAAATCTTTATTTCTGATTAAGTAGTGTGCTTCTTATGCATATTAAACTCCAAGCCGAATCCAGATAACCTATTTAGAATAGTTTGCAGGAACCATCTTTACACATAGATGTTGCTGTTAGAGATTGCAATATGCACAGTGCTGGTTACAATAAAGTCTGATTAATTAACTTTTATTTTTTAATGATTCATATGTCAGAATGCAAGTCAATCAGAAAATTGCTTTTAGTAAAATTTTGCTACCAGATAATAAAATGAAGTCATTTTGAATCTACAAGACAGATACCAAATAACAATTAAGAACCCAATTTTCTTTGCTGAGTTGGATTTAAATAAAAATCTTCACTTAATCTTTGGAAGAGTAGCTCTTTGCTATTAATTAAATCTAGGATTTTTTGCTGTTGAAATCACCACAATAGTTTAGGTTTATTTTTGCAAGGCTATGAGAAATGTTATTGCTGCTTCAACACATATAGTACATAGCACATAAAAATGTATATCATGCTTTGTGAACAGAAACAAAAATTCTCAAGCATTAACAATTATATCAGTGGGAGTTTTCCCATTAAATTAAGCTTGGGGAAGGAAAAAATGTGTGCTGTAAACAAGAAAGATATTTCTCTTAAGACAGTTAAATGTTAACTAGGTGCATTAATCAAATTGTGATATAATGGCTGTGCAAAGTCCGCTATAAAGTGTTTTCCATTACTCTTCTACTTTCATATTAATTTTTTTTTGCAGTAAAAACCAACTACCATATATAGTAAAATGAAAGCACCTACCTTGATGTATAATTTCCTTTTGAACCAAAGAACCTATAAAATTTGTGTGATAGAGAAAATTAATTGCAACTTTACCTTTTAGTGCAGAAAATCTTAGCACTTTGGATATCTGCCTGCTCTCTTTTTGAGGCCCAAAATATTTCTTACCCCCTGCCTTTTTTGGTTAATTTCTAGTGACAAATGCAGTGCCTGCAATATTTTCACAGCTCATTGTTGAAGGAAGGAAGGAAGGAAGGAAGGGAGGGAGGGAGGGAGGGAGGGAGGAGGAGGGAGGGAGGATGTCAGATAGTCTAATATATTAGTAACCTCTTGGAAAAACTATTATATTTTGAAAAGTGTCAAAGAAATGTACTTTGAAGTTCACAATATTTAAATATCAGGAAAAGTGAACAATCTGGCGAATACACATCACCTTGCTTTTTTATTAATTTAATGCATTTTAATCTATTTCTGGTTTTAATCTTGGGCAAGTTACAATCTTTGTTAGTTTAAATTTCCTTATTTGAAAGACAATGGGATAAATAATCTTTACATTTTAATCCCACTCAAATTTTTAATACACTCTAGAAAAGAAGAGCAGATTTAGGAGTGCAATGCAGATTGCTGTCTTTATGTTTTTATTGATTGTGTTTTTATGTTGAATTGAAATATGCATATAAATGAGCTTCTGAGAACTTTTAGCAACAAATAAGGTAACACTATCTTCCTACTGGTAGGAAGTGACTATGGTAGTAACAGTGTGAATGAAGGCAGTTGGGCCATGGAAATTCCATTTGCCACATCTAGAGAGGGCTTTGGAGTGGGGCTTCCTATCTATAGCATTTAGAAGCTCACATTCTTCTTTTTAAGAAGCACTGTGTGAACAATAGCAAATTAGTCCAGTTTCTTTTCCTTTAATGTTAGAACATGAGAGCTTTGGAAAAAGCATTTCATCCCTGGGTTCATGGAAATTTTTTTTTTAAGTACTGGTATGTAATGGACCTCTTAGTTATATATATAAGCACACTGATAGGACATTGTTTGTGGTCAGGGGGCATTTCCAGGTAGGAGAAAAGTTCAGTCATATGGCAGTTCAGTTTTAGTTTGCAGTATGTATCTATATAAAGTAATTTAAAAGATGACAATCAAGCCAAAACAGTTCAGGACTTTATAGGGACTTGGAAAATTAAAATTAACTTGTAAAAAAGAATCATAAAATTATCATAACTAATTTCAGAAATGTACTGAAGAAACATAGTTTGGGTGTACAATTAAATTACATAGGAATTAAATAAAATTCCAAAATAACATTAAACAGCAACTTATTTGGCTATTTTGAAACATCTGATTAGTTAGCTTGCTGACTGGATTTGCTGTCTTTTTTTTTTTTTTTTTTTTTTTTTGTTGTTGTTGTTGTTGTTGAGACGGAGTCTTGCTCAGTCTCCCAGACTGGAGTGCGGTGGCTCAAACTCGGCTCATTGCGACCTCCACCTCCCAGGTTCAAGTCATTCTCCTGCTTCAGCCTCCCAAGTAGCTGGGACTACAGATGTGCACCAGCATGCCCGGCTGATTTTTGTATTTTTAGTAGAGACAGGGTTTCACTATGTTGGCCAGGCTCGTCTCAAACTCCTGACCTCAGGTGATCCACTTGCCTTGGTCTCCCAAAGTGCTGAGATTACAGGCTGCTCTCTTTTTAAAATATGATGTACATTCAAAGTAAACCTTCTTTCAGAAGAGGTACTTTCTAGTCAAAAGATTTCAGGAACCAGATGTCTGAGAACACAATGGAGAATTTCTAAGTTTCTTGAAGGCAGGTCATATACACTGAACTTTTCATATGCCCACTAGCTCAGCACTGAGCTCACAAACGCTCTCTAAGCGTTCTTTGTTTTGATTTGCTTAAGAATTTGAATATATTATCTGCAAAAATTGTGGATACAAAATGTCCTAACATTTTTCAAGCCATAATTTATTATTCCTTATATAAATCAGAATGTGAGGCTCACAATTGTTGTTTGCCAGAGTTCAAATATTTTAGAAAGATCCTTTTTGAGAAAATATTTTATTTTCAAGCAGCCTGTGGTCAGCCTCATATGGAAGTGGGACTGCTCCCAGGACCAATAATTTGTCAAGTGCCAAACCACATACAATGGATATAATTCTGCCTTCTGACAGCCTGATATTTAAGCACATGGGTCTCATGTCAGAATATGTAAACCTGAATTGAATACGAACCAGGACTTCCTGAAATTCTATTTGAGACATAATGTATTAAAAGAAAATCATCTAGGATCTGTCGACTCTGTGTTTCCCTAGGTTTTCTCATTTTTGTCATCAGAAAGCAATACACCTGGAACATTTCTCATAATCTTACAGATATGTCTAAACTACCTTAATTTCACCATGTTGCAAAAACTAGCAGAGTATTATAAAATTTTTATCTTAGGCAACACACGTATTCTCACATAACTTCCCAAGCTCTTATTTTACTTTTTGCAGACCAAAACCAAATAGAGAAATGAACTGTCCTTTAAAATCATTCATGTTATAATTAGTCAAGCCCAAGTAAAGATAGAGTTGGGGAGGAGGGATAAGCTAGCAGTGATGGCCTTGCTATACCCTTCATTGATTGATTCAATAAATCACTTTTCTGTATCTAGTGGTATCAGACTTGGTGCTAGGCCCTACAACACATTGGTGAACAAGATAGACTGCTGGGGCAAATAGCACTGACTGTTTCTTGAGCTGGGGATGGTCATTGATTAGGGAAGATATGAGCCCCAT
Source organism: Symphalangus syndactylus (assembly GCF_028878055.3). Lineage (NCBI taxonomy): Eukaryota > Metazoa > Chordata > Mammalia > Primates > Hylobatidae > Symphalangus > Symphalangus syndactylus. The sequence continues at coordinate 150,402,164 of NC_072426.2, read as the reverse complement.
GGGCTGGCCAATGACATATGACATAACCCGAAGTGAAATGCTCTCTCCATTAGTGGCAAAGATATTGTCGTTTTTTTTTTTTTTTTGAGACGGAATTTCACTCTTGTCACCCAGGCTATAATGCAATGGCGCAGTCTCAGCTCACTGCAACCTCCGCCTCCCGGGTTCAAGCGATTCTCCTTTCTCAGCCTCTGAGTAGCTGGGATTACAGGCATCCGCCACCATGCCTGGCTGATTTTTGTATTTTTAGTAGAGATGGGGTTTCACCATGTTGACCAGGCTGGGCTCGAACTGCTGACCTCAGGTGATCCCCCCCACCCCACCTCAGCCTCCCAAAGTGCTGGGATTATAGGCGTGAACCACTGTGCCCGGCCAGCCAATAATTGCCTTTTTAAACTGCGATACCTAATTTGAAGTATAGAACAGTGAAAGTAATTCAATTCACTATGTTCTCAGTTCTTCCAAGGATGGTACGAAGCTAGTACCATTCTAGATGTATGAGAAATTAAGTCATTGCTTACAGTGTAGGTCTTTGGCCATTAGAATTTAATTTTCTCATGAAACCCCGATTGAGGAATTTAAATGAGAAAATATGAAGTTCTCCGAAAGATAACTGGAAAATGATAATCAAAATAAGAACTGAAACAGAAAGATCACTTACTATGGTCAGGCACTGTTCTAAATGCAATATATGCATTAACTCATTTAATCCTAGGATGTGGCTTTATTATGATCCCACTTATTGACAGAGAAACTGAAGCACAAAGTGGTTAAGTACCTTGCATGATGTCACACAGTTAATAAGCGGTGATACTGGGAATCATATCCAGGCAGTGTGGATTCAGAGCCTGAGGTAGGACCTGAAGGGTGGCTTAGCCATGTTGATAGAAGGACTGGGACTTAGTCACAGTGTTGGGTGCATGATCTCCCTTGACCCTGAGTGTCTCTGAATGAGTCTGCAAGGAATGCAAGGTCCTGGCTACTCTCTACCTGAGCCATCTCTCGTGGTGGTATTTGTAATGAGCAGCTTTGAGGAATGAGGGAATTTCTCCCTCCATCTATAGAGCCGACTTGCCTCCTCTTACTAGAAAAGTTCAGTGTTCCCGTTTTGGAATGCAGCTCACTGACTGTTTCTTGAGCTGGGGATGATCATTGATTAGGGAAGGTATGAGCCTAAGTATTGTTCTGTAGAATGGGGCAGAGGTGGAGGGGAGAAAGAAACCAGTGCAAACCAGCATGAAGCTCTGACAAATGCTTTTGCATTGAGTAATAAAAATCTTTTGTTACTGGCTCAGGAGTCTCATGTCTTCCGCTAGCATCTATGAAACAATAACAGGCTAGCTTGTTAACTTACAAGAAGAAAATGCACAGTTTCTGGCACACAGGCAAGAGAGTTGAGTTGCAGAGCAGGACTCTGGGCACCCTTGAGCTCTCCTTCCCTATCCACTGTCTGGGCACCCTTGAGATCTCCTTTCCTATCCACTGTCTATTAGTTTGAGGGAGAAAGATCACGATTCTTAGGAATATAGGCAGAGACAGATACAAAAGGTACAGAGTAAAAAAGAAGACAACACATGCAAGGGAAACCTTTTTCTTTCTTTCTTTCTTTCTTTCTTTCTTTCTTTCTTTCTTTCTTTCTTTTCTTTTCTTTTCTTTTCTTTTCTTTCTTTCTCTCTCTTTCTTTCTTTCTGCCCTCCCTTCCCTTCCTTCCCTTCCTTCCTTTCCTTTCCTTCCTTTTCTTTCCCTTACAAAATCCATACTGGAGAGGTAAACATTTCTAAAGTGGCTCTATTGCATGTAAACACAGTAAAAAGAACAAAGGAAGTTTGTGTGTCTCCATTTTTAGCTCTTGGCAAAAGTCAAATTCATCTTAAACATTTTTTCTATTGCCTCTTCTTTTCTTTTCTTTTTATTCTTTATCTATACCTCATTTTCATCAGAAAGCTTGTGATAATAAAATACTAATTTTTCCTCTTGTTTTATAGAATCATGCAGAAACCTTGATAATCTGTAATGAAGTTAGATTTTCTGGATAGATTTCTCTCTCTAATGTGAGTTTATGTAGTCCATTGTAAGGTATTAACATTTTGTTAACTCTATTACACTTCATATGTTAAGATATGTTTAGTTTCTCTACAGTATAACATTAAGAAACAGCACACAGTCATTCAATTAACCTCAGAATTCTTTCATTGAATCCCTACTGTGTGCAATGCATGAAGTACTTTCTTCTTTTTTTGAGCCTTATCTTGACTTTTTAAATTAACTCAAAATGATTGCAAATGGTTTTGGAGTTTTCTCAAGCCACCAAGACTGGCAAATGTTACAAATGTTAACATTTTTTTCTTACAATAATAATAATTCACAAACACTTGAGAAAAGTTGATGGGCTTTCCAGGAAAAGGCATTTTTGTGGTTGAAACCAAATATGGAACTATAATTTTGGGGTAAATTTTCAGTTAGTGAAAAAGTATTAATGTTAATTTTGCCATTAGATTTCTGTAACACATACTTCAGTTAATATAAATTGAGATTTTCAATGGATAAAACCTTACTTCTAAAAGGAATTGCAACAATGTGGCTGGAAGTGGACTTCTGCCGTTTGAATAATTACTGCTTGTTATTGCCTGTATGAGTTATCTTCTTAAATAACTTTAGACACATAACCTCATAGGCTCTTTTCCAGGGAAACTTAATTTCACTCTACACACCCCACCTCCATGTTACAGATGGAACATTTAGATCAAAGTGGCTTTACATAGAGATGTGTCTCAATGAGTCCATCTAGAGTCCTGGATGTTATCCAGATTGGGTGATTGTCAAAATCTAATATTCTGTAATTAATAGGTACATGTGAAAAATATATTCTAAACTCCCAGTTGCTCAATACTTACTAAAATTTGGTCAAGATTAAAATAGTTCCAGAGGATGGTTTGACAGTACTAAAATCTATCCTCAAGGTAGGAAATCATAGAGTGATGTGTTTGAATTGCCTTTAATTGTAACTCCCCACCCCAAACAGCACTTTCATTTGATACTATTCCTTGGTTTTAAAGAATAAAAAAATTCACTTCTTGCGTTTTTTAATTCATCCATCTATTGATTCATTCATGTTTTTATTGAGCCAGAAATATGCTTGTTGATGGCAAAAATAACTAAACAAAAGTAGACAAGGAATTAAGTCTCCTGGAGCTAATGGTATAGAAGCAGACATTACTTAAGTAATCACATCAGTGAATGTAGAATTATGAACTTAAATGACTATTCTGGAGCAAAGATACCTGGTTCTCTGAGAGTGCATGAAAAAGAAACACAACTTCAACTGAGGAGTCCATTCTAATGCAGTTTGGAGAGACATACAGGACTGGAACGTATGGAGCCTTATATGTAACCTTTTGGATTTTGGGTTTCCAAAAGCAGTGGAAAACCACTTACAGAATTTAAGCATCAGGGCAACATCATTAGGTTTTAGTTTAGAATGATAGTATTGAGTAGAGAATGGAGAAAAGATTGGAATGGGCCCAAGTGGAGAGAGATGGGCTCTTAGGCTTGTGAATGTGATTCTTGTGGGGATATTATCAGGAACATGGTTTACTACATTATGCAGTGTGATGTCTGTGAGGACTTAAGGGAAAATTGTCCCTCCTGACTCAGTACCAGGAATAGTTGACCTAATCTTGGTTACTGTTTGTTTTTATTTTATGAACATTACCAGTAATGCAACTGATTATGCTCTTATATGCTCATGAGCTTCCAGAAAATCCAAAGCCAAGTTTGTGGCCCTCCTCAGAACTTTTAAAGTACTGGCTCCAGGGGTTTGCATTCTGTGCCGCACTGATTCCTAGCTTTATCTTACTCTTCTAATTGATTCTTCTTTACCTTAATTCTTTTGCTTAATCTTAGTATTATTTCATACCCTTGTAACAAATGAGCATATAAATTATTAAATAAAATCAGGAATACTATTATATTAAAATACATGTATTCCTACCTTACAAGCAATGTCTGAAAGATAGAAATACACATTGACAATATGCCCAGCATATATAAGGGCTCTATTCTGACACTGGGGACAGAATGGAGTATGTGGGAAAACAATATTCCTTTGCATACTGAATTGGAACTTGAGAATTGTGACAGCTAACCTCTATGTTGCTATGAACCATATTGCTGCAAGATGTGCAAAACTGGCAGGACCCTAAATTCCAGACATCATTCCCACTTGGCTTTGGAGCATGCTCATGTATCTGGTATTGTGCAATGTTCTCTGGAATTCACAGAAGATTCTGCCTACTTCTAACCAGAGATATGAAAAAAAAAAAGATCTTATCTCATTTAGCACAGTGATAATGTGGTGTTTTAAATATATACAAGCTTATTTGAGATATGATACTTTTTTAATGGTACTGTGCCTTAGATATTGTGATTTAGTAGCATGCAGAGTCAAGAAAAATAGATATTTAGAATCTGAAATGGAAACTTACAGCTTTGCTATTCTTTTTCAATAGGAGGATTTATTACATGTTTACCAGTTTCTCACTAATGACTATTTTAAGGCCTAGAACAAAGTAGTTGTTCTTTGAGATTAACTTTTATGAATACAGGTAAGAAAAAGAGCAAATAAGATATTACATATTCAATTGGTACAGTCTTAGAACTCTAAAAGACTGTCATTAAATTATCAGTCTGATCCCTCAGTGGGTTGTCAAACTTAATGATGGAACATAGGCAACAGAAAGTCATTTGAGTTGGGAGGGGATATAGGTGAAAGCTCATCAAAGAAACCATTTTCCACTGTAATCAACAGTTCCTATATTTTCTTGCCTTTGGACTTAATTGACTTCTTCTGGTCCATGTTTCTAATCCTCAGCCAGTAATCCAGAAAGAGTACTAAAAACTAGACCACATGAAATTGCTCTGCAATGACACTCTATTGAGAGCTTGTTTGGAGGTTCTAGCAGGGAAGCTCAGCTACTCATATACCCTTGCCTGAAGACTGGTCCTCCTCTATTGGGGATGGTGGTCCTCTTCAACTGAGTGTGAGCTTCAGGAGGGACACACATGGAGCCAGATTAGCTGAATCAACCCTGGCAATCAATGGGGTAACAGATGTCACAGCCAAATCACCCTCACATCTGACAGTCTACTTTATTGTATGGACCTCTTTGCAATACTGGTTTCCCAAGCTCCATGTTCTTCTCAATCTGTTTTTCCAAAACTGGCTTAAACTTTGAGGTGGAAACCTCAGAACTCCTATACATCTGAACTCTTGAACATACTTCTGCCTATGACTTTTCTGTTGTGTGTGGACTTTTCATAGCTGTATACTTGCATTGTGTTACTTATTGTGTCTATTGCCAAGTTTGGAATTCTAGAATTCTCTTGTTATACACTTAGGCTTTGCATCTTGACAATTCATTTACTATCCACATTCTGCTCTTGGTTTTACTCTACCAGGACTCAAGATATCTGCATACCTTCCCAAGCTTTGCTATTGGTCAAATCCTGGTTCCTCACCTGGTCTCACCTACTCTACCCAGGCCCAGGAAAATCACAACTCATTGTTGAAATAAAGGGGAATGAAGCAGATTTAAATTTTTCCAAAATGGGGTAATTAATATGAGAATTGAGGAAGACTGACTCTACACATTCACTGGTATAAGAAACAAAAAACATGATATTCAGAATTAGTCATAATGGACACCACATAACAGATTTGCTATGCATGGAAATATCCAGCCCTTTGTTCATTCTGTACAAAATTGTGAGACACGGGCATTCTTGTAGAGCCTTCTAGGGCAATTTGGGGCACAGTATATAAAATATAGAATGATTACAAAGGTGAACCTAAATAAATTTGAACAATGAACCTAATTTTTTCTTTTCATCATTTGCTTCTTAATCCCAATCTTCCCACAAAGTCAGTTAGTGATTTATTATCTTAATACCTATTTCTTATCCATTCATTTGCTTATGATAGAAACTGGGAAGTCATACCTGTTTCTATATCTAATCCATCACCAGTTTGACCACCTAATTTAAAAATATACTTTATGTTTCCTTCTCAACAGTTGCCACCCAGGTCATATTTGTATGTCATCCTGTCATCCCTCAGTGAAAATAATGTCATTGCACTCTGACTGGTTTTCCTGCCTCTACTTCTGTTCTCTTTTAAAGTCATTCCATATACAATAGGCAGAATGACAGCGTAAATCCCAAAATGGCATCACATCATTATTGCATTTAACTCTCTTTAGCATCTTTGTGTGTGTGTGCGTGTGTGTGTGTGTGTGTGTGTGTGAGAGAGAGAGAGAGAGAGAGAGTGCACCTAGGATAAATTTAAAACCCTCTCACAGACAACAAAGCTGGGCATGATCTAGTCCATGCTAACTTCTTTAACCTTGTCTGGCTCTGTTCTCCCATCCATTCATTATGCTCCCAAGAATTCTGGTCATTTTAAAATCTTTCTCACTTTACAAACTTTGCACATACTTCATATTCTTTGGGTTCCTCATCTATAGATTCAATCAAGCATAGATGGAAACTATTTGAAAAAACTATTTACACAGCATTTACATTGAATTAGGTATTGTAAGTAATCTCGAGATGATTTAAGGTATACAGGAGGGTGTGCATAGGTTTTATAAAAATACTATTCCGTTTTACATAAGGGACCGGAGCATCTGATGGTTTTCCCAACAGGCTGTGAGCTCCTTAAATAGGTACCATGTGTCTTTTTCTGTCTACTAATTCTAATGCTAGTACACGGACTGGCACACAGTAGGCATTCAATATATTGGCTGAATGAATGGGTAGAAATTTCATGTCTTATAGTTTATATGTTCAATTGTTCAGCAGGATGCGTATTTTGTATAAAGCACTGTCCTCAGATCACTGGAGATACCAGAGACAAAAAGAAATAAAAATTCCTCATCTTGTGGAGCTTACTTTCTAGTGCGGGGAGACCAATAAAACACAACAAATATAATAAATTAGTAAGTTGCATGGTGTTTCAGAAGGAGACGCATGGTAAAGAAAAATGCAGCAGGGTAATGGGAATGAGGTGTGTCAGGGGAATTTGATTTGAAGTTTTAATAAATGGTCAGCTTAGATCTCACAAAATAGGTGGCATTTGGGGAAGGACTTGAGACAAGTGATAATGCTACCTATTTAGATATTTAGAGCAAGAATTTCCCACAAAATAAATAGCTAGTGCAAAAGTTGAAAGCAGAAATCTGTCTGGAGTTTCTGAGAAATAGCGAAGGATGAGGCAATGTGGCCAAGAGGGGAGAGAGGTAGAAGATATGTCCAAAGAGATAATAGGAGGACAAGTAGATAATGTAGGTCTTGTAGGCCAAGGTCATTGCATCGACGTCTTTGGTAGATGACCCTGGTTGAGCCATTGCATAGTTTCAGTAGATAGAGTTGAAAAGTGAGATGATCTTTAAGTGGATCAAGATGGTTGCTCTGTGTAGACTAGATTGTTGTGGTGGGACTTGAATAGAAGCAGGAAGACCAGATGGAAGATGGTGGCTTGAATCAGGGTATAGCAGTGGACTTGGTGACAAACAGTTCAACTATGGATATATTTTGAAGGTAGAGCCAAAAGATTTTGCTGATGCTTTGGATGGAGGTTTGAGAAAAAGTAAGGAGTTAAAGATGATTCCAAGAGTTTTGGCATACTTACCTGGAAGAACAGAGTTGCAATCAAGTAAGATGGGGAAAAGTACAGATGCATATGTTTGGGTAGAGTTGGTGAGATCGTGTCTAGTTGCAAATCCTAGTGGAGAGCCTGAAAGAACAGTTGGTACAATTCAGGAGAGCCACAAAATGAGAGTGATGACTGTGGGAACTGTCAGTCTGTGGACATGAGAATAGATAAATGAGTATACACAGAGAATACATAAGTGAGTACACACATAGAGTAGACAAAGTGAGTATACACAGAGAGTAAAGTGAGTATATACAGAGAGTAGATATGTGAGTATACACAGAGAAGAGAAAAGGAGTAAGGTCTGAGCCACTGGGTAGGGACTTCAATGTTAAAAGGTCCCAAATAATAATTTTCTTCATATCATATGCTAGATCCAAATATACTAATGTTTCAAAAGGGTGGTTTTCCACATAAATTCTAGCCAGTATTTTTCTGAAGGGGAGATGATTTTTCCCTGTAGAAATCTAAAGATATTCTGTAAAACTCATGTTTTACTATGTTTATAAATGAGTATTTGGTAACACAGGCCTAAATTCCTTTTGTCAAAAGCTAATTTATGACTGGTAATATATGTTCTTCATGGAATATGACTTTATCCTTAAATAGATTCTAACATTGTTTCCTCATTGAGATAATTAATCTTAGAATTATAACATTTTTTGTATTTGGAATATGGCAATGGAATTGGGAGAACAAAAGTTATATATTTCCTAGTTTTCTGAATGAGTAACAAATGACTATACAAACATATTGTATTAGAAGTTAGAAAAAAAAGTAGCAAGGTTGTGCTTAATTTTGAACTCAGATTTGTTCCAAACAACTTCGAAGCTCAAACTTTGTTCTGGATAATTCACTGATCTGAAGGAATATAAGGAAGTTGGGGTGGTTTCAGGGTTAACAAAGGAATTCAGGCCTTTGGGTTTAGTTCAGTTCATGACCCCACAGAGGCACCACTGAATAACTCTGAATCAACTGGAGTTGAGCTACTGAAGCAGTCCAACTTTAACTTCAGGTTCATTGTAGTTCAGATTGATACCCTGAAACCAAATGAGCATCAGTGGCATGGAAACCATTCAACTACATATATTCTGCTCCATGGCAGGCTACATTAATGAGCTGCTGGCAAATCACTTTCCTTTGGAAGTCTGGGGTCCAGAGCTTGTACTACAATGCTGCTTTGTGTTGTTTATTTCTCATCTACTTGTGTCAGCTGAGACATAAAGCAAATGTTTAGCAAAGGATTCCAAACTCTTAGCAATGCTTAAGCAATACTAAAAGTATGTGAAATGTAATCTAATTTCTCAATTACATGCTGTTATTTCTAAATATAAAATCCATCTAAGATTTTTTTCTAGATGGTTCTATTCTTATTCCTCTAGAAATGTAATGAAAATTGTAGTAAAATATAATGGAGTAGTTTGAGTTACTCATGGCTGGAACCAGGACCTAGCTTTGCCACTCAGTTGAATGGGATAACATGAATGTTGTCTAGGAATGTAACTCACTAGGTATTAGTTTCTTCATCTGTAAAACGGGATTAATAGTATTAACCTTTGGGTTAATTTTAAAACATAAAATAAAATGATGTATTCAAGTGTTTAGCAGAGTATCTTACTGCTAGTTAAGTACTCAATAAATTGTAGTCACTTTTATTTGTTACTAGTAATTATTCTTAAATTTCCAGGTTTTGTTAACAATTTAACATTTATCAATTTAATTTACAATTTAATATTTGATCAGTCTTAAATTCTGACATTATTGTGTATTCTTATTTTCCCTAAATCAAATTTATTGAGATAAATTTTACGTATAACAAAATATATCTATTTTAAATGTAAAATTTGATGAATGTCTTAATTCTGGCTGCTATAATAAAGTACCAATACCATCAATAGATTGTGTGGTTTATAAACAACAGAGATTTATTTCTCATAGTTCTAGAGGCTGAGCATCTGAAATTAGGGTGCCAGCATGGTCAGGTGAGGGCTTTCTTCTAGTTGCAGATTGCTGACCTCTCATTCTATCTTCACATAGTGGAAAAAGAGCAAGAGAAGTTTCTGGGGTCTCTTTTATAGAGACATTAATCCCATGCCCATGACCTAATTCCCTCCCAAAGGCTCTGCTTCCTAATACTAACACATTGGGGGCTAGGATTTCAACATATGAATTGGTAGCGGGGACATAAATATTCTGTCCATACAGTTTTTACAAATTTATACACCTGGGTAACCACTACAACAATCGAGATATAAAATATTTCCATCACTCTGACAAAATTTCCTACAAGCTTTTCTAAAAAATTTTTCCATTCCAGCCCAAAGCAAAGACAACTCTTGCTGTTTACTATCACTATAGATTATATTTGTCTTTCTAGAGATATAAATGCGATTCTATAGTATGTGGTCTTTTGTACGAGCCTTTTTTTTCACTTGGTATATTTTTGATATTTGTATTGTTGCATGTATGAGTAGTTCATTTCTTTCTTTTTATTGCTGAGAAATATTCCATTTTATGAATATACCACATTTTTAGGCCATTTGTCTATTGATAAATACTAGGGTTGTTTCCAGTTTTTAGCAATTATGAATAAAAATAATTTATGTACAGGTAATTCTGTGGGCTGCTCTGTTCTTTGCACAAATTTCTAAACAATAAAGATTTCACTTTATTGTACATAAATAATTTTTATTAACAATAAATAATCTTAAATAGCTAATGCATGTGTGGCTTAATAACTAGTTGATAGGTTGATAGGTACAGCGAAACACCACGGCACACATTCACCTATGTAACAAACCTGCACATGTATCCCAGAATTTAAAATAAAATAAAATAACAATAAATAATCTTTATTAACAATAATTAACAATTACTATTACTAAAGATCATTTATGCACAGGTATTTGAGTGGTCACAGGTTTTTATTTCTCTGATAAATACCTAGGGATTTAATTACTAGGTCATAAAGTAAGTGCATTAAAACTTTATAAGAAATTACCAAACTTCTTTCCAATGGGTTTGTACATTTCCTTCAACAAAGAGGCTTGGTATGGTAAGTGTGACGGTTAGTTTTATATGTCGAATTGACTGAGGTGCCAACATATTTGGTTAAACATTATCCTGAGTGTATCTGTGAGGGTGTTTTAGATAAGGTTAACATTTGAATCAGTAGACTGAGTAAAGCAGATTGCCCTGCTTAATGTGGGTGGGCCTTATCCAATCAGTTGAAGGCCTGAACAGACCCAAAAGGCTGACCTCCCTGTAGGAGAGAACTTCTGCCTGACTGCCTGAGATGAAACACTGGTCTTTTTCTGCCTTTGGGTTCAATCTAAAACATCAGCTCTTCTTGGATCTCAAACCTGCTGCCTTTTGGACTAAAACTTACACAATTGGCTTTCCTGGTTGTCATTCCTTCAAACTCAGACTGAACTACACCACTGGCTCTCCAAGGTCTCCAGCTGGCCAACAGCAGATCTTGGAACTTCTCAGCCACCCTAACTGTGTGAGCCAATTCCTTATAGTAAATCCTTTTATGCTCTGGAGAACCCAAATACAGTAAATCTTCTTAACTTTTATTACAGTCTGTAAGTTTTCTTTTAGTTATTCTAAGGTGTGTGTTTTGGCATCACATTATGGTTTCACTTTGCATTTGCCTAAAGATTAATGATGTTAAATATTTGTTCATGTGTTTATTGGCCATTGATATACCTATTTTTTGTAAGGATCCATTGAAATCATTTGTGAGATTTTTTTTTTCCCTTGTTGATTTGTAAAGGTTGTTTATATGTTGAAGTTCAGTCCTTAGTCAGATATGTTTTTAGTAAATATTATTTTCCTACATGTGGAAGAAAACTTGTTTCATTTCATTGGTATTTTATTTCAGCAACGGAAATTTTTTATTTTGACCAATTCTATCAATTTTTTTTCTTTTATTTGGGCTTTTGGGGTCTCATTTAAGAAATATTAGATTGTGAAATTTTTCTCTATGTTTTCTTATACACGTTTTAAAGTTTTTGCCTTTATATTAGTGTCTATGATTAACTTCAAGTTAATTTTGGTACAAAATATGTGATAATAGTTGAGATTCATTGTTTTTCCAAATGAATATCAGTTGCTGAAAGGTACTTCTCTGTTGAAGTAACTCACATCTTTGTCAAAAATCAATTGGCTACATATGCATGTCTCAGTCTGTTTGTTTAAGCTGCATTTCTATTCATACAATAATACAACATTGACTATATTATTGTAGTTTTACAGTAAATGCCAGTATATTAGAAGGCAATTGATTTTTGATTTTTGTATTATCCTTATATCCGATGAATTTGCTGAACTAATTTTTTAAAACTGTAGTGGTTTTTTGTAGACCTCTTAGGATTTCTACATACAGGATCGTGAGCTTTTGTTCTTTTTTTTCAATCTGTATGCTTTTTATTTTATTTAATTTTTTTTTGCCTTTTTGCAGTGGCTAGGATCTCCATACAATGTTAAATGGAAGTGGTGAAAGTAGGTGTAGATGGGGAGGAGATCATGTTTAACTGGAGATTCTTGTCTTGCTACCAGTCATAAAGGGAAAGCATCCAGTCTTTCACTGTTTAATATGTTACTGTAAATTTTTCTTAAGTGTCCTCTATCAGGTCAAGGAGTACATTTCTATTTATAATTTTCTGGGGTATTTAAAAATCATGGCTGGGCGTGGTGGCTCACACCTGTAATCCCAGCACTTTGGGAGGCCAAGGTGGGCGGATCACTTGATATCAGGAGTTTGAGACCAGCCTGGCCAACATGGTGAAACCCTGTCTCTTCTAAAACTACAAAAATTAGCCAGGTGCGGTGGCGGGTGCCTCTAATCCCAGCTACTCAGGAGGCTGAGGCAGGAGAATTGCTTGAATCCAGGAGGCGGAGGTTGCAGTGAGCTGAGATCACACCACTGCACTCCAGCCTGGGTGACAAGAGCAAGACTCCGTCTCAAAAAAAAAAAAAAAAATCATTAGTTATGTTAAGTTTCATCATACGCTTTTTTTTCTGCATCTATGAGAATATCATATGATTTCTTACTTTGTTGTTTTAATGCACTAAATTGCATTAACTTATTTTGAATGCTAAACCAATCTTATATATCTAGGGTAGACCCTAACTAGTAATGGTACATTAAGATTTTCATGTTGCTGGATCCTATTTTTCATACTTTATTAAAGATTTGTATGTTTACGTTTATGAAGGGTATTGGTCTGTAGCTTTTTGCTTTGTAATATCATTGCTTCTTGTTTTTTCATTTATTTTTATTTTATTTTAGTTTTTCAGACAGGGTCTCACTATGTTGTCCAAGCTGGAGTGCAGTGGTGCAAATATGGCTCACTGTAGCCTCAACCTCCTGGACTCAAGCAATCCTCCCACCTCAGCCTTCTGAATAATTGGGACCATAGGTGTGCACCACTACTCCTGGCTAATTTTTGTATTTTTTATAGAGCCAAGGTCATGTTATGTTGCCCAGGCTGGTCTTAAACTCATGGGCTCAAGTGATCCTCCCACCTCAGCCTCCCAAAGTGTTGGAATTACAGGCAAGAGCCACTGCTTATTATTCTAAGCAGATATTATTTGCTTAGAATAATAACCTTTAGCTGCATCCATGTTGATACAAAGAACGTGATTTTGTTCTTTTTTATGGCTGTATAGTATTCCAAGGCATATGTGTACCACATTTTCTTTATCCAATCCACCATCACTGTTGGGCACCTAGGTTGATTACATGTCTTTGCTATTGTGAATAGTGCTGCCATGACAATATGAGTGGCATGTGTCTTTTTGGTGGAATGATTTATTTTCCTTTGGCTATATGCCCAGCCATCTTATTTTTTAATGGGGGTAATGTTGGCCTCATACAATGAGTTGGGAAGTGGTTACTTTTCTTGAAGTTGCTGAAATAATTTATATAAAACTATTGAACGTGCACGGTGGCTCACATTTGTAATGCCAGCACTGAAAGACCAAGACAAGAGGATTGCTTGAGACCAGCCTGAGAAACATAGTGATAGTCTGTTTCTACAGAAAATTTAAGACATTAGCCAGGCATGGTGGTGTGCACATGTATTCCCAGCTACTCAGGAGGCTGAGACAAGAGTATCACTCGAGCCCAGAAGTTTGAGGCTGCAGTGAGCTATGATCATGCCACTGCATTCCAGCCTAGGCAATATAGCAAGACCCTGTCTGGAAAAAATAAATAAATAAAATAAAATAAAACAAAATTAGTATCATTTCTTCCTTATATTAGTATATTAGTATCATTTCTTCCTAGTGTATAATTCACTGGTGTATAATTTATCAGGGCCAGAAGTTTTCTTTGCAGAAAATGTTTTGGTAATTATACATTTAATTTCCTCAATAAATATATAACTAATCAGACTTTTCTATTTTTATTGAGTAGCTTGTAATTTTTGTCTTTAAAGGCATTCGTCAATTTCATCTAAATTATCATGTTTTAGCATTAAGCTTTCAAAATATTCTTTTATTATTGCTTTAATATATGCAGCACCTGCAGTTATGATATTTGTTTCATCTTGGCTTTAGTAACATTTATTTATTTATTAAAATAATTTCAACTTTTATTTTAGTTTCGGGGGTACATGTGCAGGTTTGTTATATGGGTATATTGTGTGATACTGAGGTTTGGAATATGAACAACAGACACTTGGGACTACTAGAGGGAGGAGAGAAGAAGGGAAAAAGGGCTAAGAAATAGTTGAATAACTATTAGACACTATGCTCACTACCTGGAGGTGGTGGGACTTTTCATATCTACATTAATGAGGGATATTGTTCTGTAGCTTTTTATATTATAATATCATTGCTTTGGTCTCCCAAAGTGTTGGGATTACAGGCATGGGCCACTGTGCCCAGCCACTAATTTTATATAAATTCTTTCAGCAAGTACAAGAGAAGCAAATTCCTCCCAACTCATTGTATGAGACCAACAGTATCCTTTGATTAAAAAAATGAAAAGAAAAAACAAACAATGATATTATAAAATAGAAAGTTACAGATCAATATTCCTTATGAATGTAGATGTAAAAATCCTGTCACCTATGTAATGATCATAATATCCAATAGTTTTTCAACTATTTTTCAACATTTTTTCTCCCACCTACCCTCCCCCTCTAGTAGTCTCCAGTGTCTATTGTTTCCATCTTTACACCCATGAGTACCAAAGATGTAGCTCTCACTTATAAGTGAGAATATGCAGTATTTCGTTTTCTGTTACTGCATTAATTTGCTTAGAATAATAACCTTTAGCTGCATCCATGTTGATACAAAGAACATGATTTTGTTCTTTTTTATGGCTGTATAGTATTCCAGGGCATATGTGTACCACATTTTCTTTATCCAATCCACCATCATTGTTGGGCACCTAGGTTGATTACATGTCTTTGCTATTGTGAATAGTGCTGCTATGACCATATGAGTGGCATGTGTCTTTTTGGTGGAATGATTTAGTTTCCTTTGGCTATATGTCCAGTAATGGGACTGTTGGGTCAAATGGTAGCCCTGTTTTAAGTTCTTTGAGACATCACCAAACTGATTTCCATAGTGGAAGAACTAATTTACTCCCCTCTCCAACAGTGTATAAGCATTCCCTTTTTTCTACAGCCTCACCAGCATCTCTCATTTTGACTGGTGTGATTTTGATTTTGACTCACTGTAGTTCTGGTTTGAATTTCTCTGATGATAAGTGATGTTGAGTATCTTTTCATATGTTTATTGGCCACTTATAATGTATTCTTATGAGAAGTGTGTTCATGTCTTTTCCCCCACTTTTTTTTTTCTTTTTCTTTTGGTAGAGTTGGGGTCTGGCTATTTTACCATGGCTGGTCTTAAACTTCTGGTTTCAGGTGATTCTCCAACTTTGGTCTCCCAGAGTACTGGGATTATAGGCATGAGCCACCACACCTGACCTCTTTTGCCCACTTTTTAATAGGGTTATTCATTGTTTTGCTTGTTAAATTGTTTAAGTTCCTTACAGATTCTTGGCTGTTGTCAGATGCATAGTTTGTGAATATTTTCTCCAATTTTATAGGTTGTCTTTTTTTAGTAATATTTATTATCTCCTTGTGTTCTTGTTCAATCTAGCTAGAGGTGTATCAATTTCATTGATATAATTTATAAAAATCTTTTGATTTCACTGATTTTTTTCTAGTTTTCCTTCATTTTGTGTTTCATATATTTTTTCCTTCCTTTTGCCTTATGTGGGTTTAATTCTTTTCTCTTTCACACCAGTTGGAGAAGAAGGTTATATCCCTAACTTTAGCTCTGTATCCTTATTTGCCTCTATTGCTGTCTTGACTGCATCTTAAATTTTGATGTTTTATTTTTCTCTTCATGTATTTAAAACTATATTATGATTTTTCTTATGACTTTGTCTTTGATCCATAGGTCTTTGGAAATGTGTTGTTTCATTTGTCAACACTGAATATTTGTCAGATAGCTAGCTATTACTGATTTCTAATTTATTGCATTGTGATCAGAGAATTTTTTTGGTATTACTTTGATCTTTTTAACTTTTTTAAGACTTGTTTTATGGTCCTGTGACTTGTCTTGGTGGATATTTGACATGCACTTGAAAAGAATTCTGTGTATCATTCTGTATTTTCTATGGTTGTTGAGTGGAGTGTTCCGTAAATATCAATTAGATAAAGTTGGTTG
Source organism: Symphalangus syndactylus (assembly GCF_028878055.3). Classification (NCBI taxonomy): domain Eukaryota; kingdom Metazoa; phylum Chordata; class Mammalia; order Primates; family Hylobatidae; genus Symphalangus; species Symphalangus syndactylus. The sequence goes on along the minus strand of NC_072426.2, from coordinate 150,385,756 downwards.
ATAATATTGTTCTGGTCTGTAGTCTATATTTCTACTCATCTTCTGTCTTCTTATGCTATACATTTCTGATACAAGAATATTGAAATCTCCAACCATAATTATGGATATGTCTATTTCCTTTTTCAGTTTTATCAGTTTGTACTTTATGTATTTTGATGCTCTGATATTGAATGCATACACATTGTTAATTATTGTTATAAAATGTTCTGACTACTTTGTCTGATTTTAGTAAGGACACCCTAATTTATGCTTAGTTTTGTTTGTTCTCCATATCTCGGTTATTGTGAATAAGCTCCCAATGTTATTAGAAAAGAAATCATAATTTCTTCTTTCTGGGAGGCTGAAAAGCTTAAAATAAAGAGCAATGTGTGTCTGAAGGGGCTTTGTGTGTGTGGTGTGTTTGTAGTTGTGGATTGTGATGAGGTCTTTGAGTGGGTGAAACTATTCCAGGAGGAAAAGATATGTAGATGTTTTCATTACACAGAAGTTTTATTCTTCATTCACAAAAAGGCACTGAAGTAACTTTAAAGGGATATATATATATATATATATATCCCTTGATATATATATATATATATATATATATCCCTTGATATATATATATATATATCCCTTGATATATATATATATATCCCTTGATATATATATATATATATCCCTTGATATATATATATATATATCCCTTGATATATATATATATATCCCTTGATATATATATATATATCCCTTGATATATATATATATATATCCCTTGATATATATATATATATCCCTTGATATATATATATATATCCCTTGATATATATATATATATATATCCCTTGATATATATATATATATATATATATCCCTTGAAAGTTAAAATATTATACTCCTGTAAAATATTATGTATATTCAATATTTTACAAATAGTTTTGGGGTCCTAATATATGCTAGGCATTTTTATATACTCTTTGGAAAAATCTTCCATTGCTACATTCCAAGCATTCTTTCGGATTAAAATTTCCTAAAGTAATGCTTTGATTTGTCACCCTTCTCTTGATCTTTCATGAACACTCATTGCTGAGAAGAAAATATTGCCTCCATGTATCATAAAAATCTCTTTATGGTGCGATCAAACTCTGCCTTTTCAGTTTTATCTCCCATTACATGCCTTGCTTATTCTGTTGTGATGAAATTTGTAACTTACTTTCCTATACTCCTTGTGATTTTCTGTGTACAGTTTTGTTTGCCTAGAATGCTCTTGTCCCTTTCTTTGTAAAATTACTATTGTAAACTGTATGTTTGTGTCTCTCCGAAATTCATATACTGAAGTCCTAAGCCGGAAAGTAATGATTTGGAGGTGGGGCCTTTGGGAGGTAAATAGGTTTAAATGAGATGGTGAGAGTAGAGCCCCCATTATGGAATTAGTGTCATTGTAAGAAGAAGAGAGAGATCAGGTTGCTTCCTCTCCCCCCAACTAGAAAACAATGGGCTCCCTCCTTGATCTTGGACTTCCCAGCCTCCAGAACTGTGCAAAATAATCTCTTGTTTAAGCCACACAGTCTATGCTGACTGAAACAATTACATATTCCCTTTGTTTAAATTTATGCCATATTTGATATTAACATATTTTGTTGGCTGGGAGTGGTTGCTCATGCCTGTAATCCTAGCACTTTGGGAGGCTGAGGCGGGTGGATCACTTGAGGTCAGGAGTTCAAGACCAGCCAGGCCAACATGGCGAAACCCCATCTCTACTAAAAATGCAAAAAAATTAACCAGGCATGGTGGCATGTGCCTGTAATCCCAGCTACTCAGGAGGCTGAGGCAGGAGAATCACTAGAACACAAGGGGCAGAGGTCGCAGTGAGCCGAGATCACTCCACTGCACTCCAGCCTGGGTCACAGAGTGAGACTCCATCTCAAAAAAACACACAAAAAAATTTGTTTATTTATGTCAAATTGTACTTTGAAAATAATTCATTTCTAAAAAAGTTCAGAAAAATATAATTTAAATAATTTAACATATAAAATAGGCTAGTTTGCCTTTTCCAAGGAAGATTTTAAAACTTGCCTTAATCATCAAATATGGTTAAAACACAAGTCATGCCAAATTGTGGCATTGAGTTCACACTTTCATAAAAATCTAAGAGATTGATTGTTAGGCCTAATTAACTCTTCTATTTACATCTATCCTTTATAAGTTGGTGTCTCTTTAGGCAGCAAACATTTGTCATGTGATTAATATGTCTGGGAAAATGTAAGTGATGGTTTATTAACTGTGGCTTGGAGGGTACTAAGTAAAACTTGCCCAATCAAAGAAAAGTGAATATATTTGATGCTGGGCAAGCTGGAAATAATCACCTATCTTCAATTAATTCCTAATTTAATCATTCAAGAAAATTATGGAGGAAATGAGGCATTCCCCATATCAGGCAGCAATAAAAAGACTGATTGAGATGCTCTCTTTCAGGGAATACTTTTGAATTTACATTTAAGTTAGTGTGTTAGAATTAGAACCAACCTCAGTGACTGTCTAAAATAGGCTATTGATTTCTGATAACTTACTTCCCAACAAAGAGATTAAGTGACAAACTCAAGCTCAAACCACTCGTGTCTACAACCTAGAAATAATAAATTTTTTCCCAGTTCAGTAGCTGGGTAGTGACGAAAATGGGAATTTCAAAATTAATTTCTTCACACCATTTACAAGTTTTTAAAAATGTCAGACTTTTCTGAAATCTATTGGGTATTAACTTCATATAAATATTTGTAAATGTAATGCATTCATATGACTATGTTGATATTGTGAACATAAGAGGCAAACATGGGTCAATAAAAGTTAATGATGAAAATGCTATATTTTTGCATGTTAATGAGGTACAACAAAGAATAGTTAAACTCTTAGAACATATAAATTGGAATTTACATAATTTACTAATTAGTCTATAAACTGTTTTAAAATTAGGTCTCTTTTATATATAGCCCTAAAGGTTTGGAGTTTAGAACCAGCTGGTATTCTAAACCAAGTACTGATGATAAGTAAAACTGTGATTCCTTAAGGACGGTTTTAAGTTGCTATCTCATTTTGATGGGGGAGCATTGGTTTTTATTATTAAAGTATAATTGCATAAAATATATAGATCTAAAATTAATTATTAGGTAAATACACTAGCATAAACATCACTCAGCAGAAGATATAGAAAATTATCAGCATCACAGGGATTTCTCTCATGTCCCTCCCTGACATTGTGCACTCTCCCCAAAATCATCAATATTCTGATTTCTATCATCTTGAGTTATTTAGGCTAGGTTTAGCATTTGTTTAAATGGCTAGCACAAATAAAGCTGCTATGAGTATACATGCGCTTATTTGGGTATTTACTAAGAGTAAAATTTCCACATCATACTTAGAGCTAGTATAAAACCTAAATGAGTTTCCCGATAAATTTTATCAATTTAGATTACCAACAGCAACGTGCAAGATATTGGTAGTTGCTCCAAATCCTTGCTCACTTTTGCTACTGTCATGTGTGTGTGTTTCATATTAATTTTCTCACAAGTACATGGTCATATTTCATTGTGGTTTTAATTTTCATTTCCTTAATGACTGAAATGAGCACGTTTGCCCATTTGAATATACTCTTCTGTGAAGTAGCTTTTCATCATGTCTTTGTCCAATTGTCTATTAGATGGTCTTTATAGATGTTCTTTATAATTTTGGAGATACATATGTTTTGATACATACAAGTATATATTTATAAATTTATGTATGTAGATTCCTCTTTACCTTTTCACTCTCTTAATGATGTCTTTTGGTGAACCTAGAGAATCATAATTTTAACAAAGTTGAATAGGGTTTTTTTTAATGGTTAGTAGCTCTGTTCAGTTTAAAAAATCTTTACAAGTCCCAAAGTCACAAAGATGTTTTATAGTTTCATCTAAAACTTTAGTAGTTTACCTCGCACATTTAAAGTTAAATTCACCTGGAATTGTGTTTTGAGAATATGATGCAAAATAGGGGCCAAGGTTACTTCCTTTTTCCCATTTAATATCCAGCTTATCCAGTACCATTTATTGAAAAAAAAAAAAAAAGGCATCCTTTCCCCACTGCCCTACTGTACTACATAGATGATAAGGCTGATGGCCATATATGTGTGGATTTGTTTATGAACTCTGCTATTTTCCAATAACCCATTTCTCTCAAACCTTGTCCTAATAACACACTGTCTTATTACAGTGGGTTTATGTCTTGATATCAGATAGGGAAATTCTCTAGCTTTGCTCTTCTTCATGACTCACTTAGTCGTTCTTAGTTCTTTGACTTCCCATATAAGTTTTAAAATCAGCTTATCACAGAATACATGTAAGGATTTTGATTAGAAATAAATAGAATCAAGAGAACATTAGAAGAGAACTGACATTTTAAAATACTGAATCTCCTTAATCATTAACTTGGTTTAGCTCTCCATTTATTTAAGACTTAAAATTTCACTCAGTAATTCTTATAGTTTTCTGTGTAGAGGTCTTCCATATATTTTATCGGATTGGCCGTAGCTTGTTCTTTAATTATGGTTTGAATTACTTTAATACATTTAGTACAAATAAATGACATTTTTGTTGCCAGTTTCAGTAAAAGATTTTCAAGAAATTTAATTATTTTATCTACATTTTCATGATTTCTTATTATATGCTGTTTTTTAAAATTTTTTTTTTTTTTTTTTTTTTTGAGACAGAGTCTTGCTGTCGCCCAGGCTGGAGTGCAGTGGCGCCATCTTGGCTCACTGCAGGCTCCACCCCCCCGGGGTTCACACCATTCTCCTGCCTCAGCCTTCCGAGTAGCTGGGACTACAGGTGCCCACCACCTCGCCCGGCTAATTTTTTGTATTTTTTAGTAGAGTCGGGGTTTCACTGTGTTAGCCAGGATGGTCTCGATCTCCTGACCTTGTGATCCGCCTGCCTCGGCCTCCCAAAGTGCTGGGATTACAGGCATAAGCCACCGCGCCTGGCCTTTTTTTTTTTTTTTTTTTGAGACGGAGTCTTGCTCTGTTGCCCAGGCTGGAGTGCAGTGGTGCAATCACAGCTCACTGCAAGCTCCGCCTCCCGGGTTCACGCCATTCTCCTGCCTCAGCCTCCGGAGTAGCTGGGATTACGGGCGCCCGCCACTGCACCCGGCTAATTTTTTGTGTTTTTAGTAGAGACAGGGTTTCACCGTGGTCTCGATCTCCTGACCTCGTGATCCACCCGCCTCGGCCTCCCAAAGTGCTGGGATTACAGGCGTGAGCCACCGCGACCGGTCAAAATTAATTTTTTAAATTAAGTTCTGGGGTACGTGTGCAGGACGTGCAAGTTTGTTACATAGGTAAGCGTGTGCCATGGTGGTTTGCTGCACAGATCATCCCATCACCTAGGTATTAAGACCAGCATGCATCAACTCTTTTCCCTGATGCTCTCCCATGCCCGCCCTCCCCCAACAGACTATATGCTGTTTTTAGTTTTTTTGTTTGTTTGTTTTGAGTTGGGCTCTCGTTCTGTCACCCAGGCTGGAGTGCGGTGGCATAATCATGGCTCACTGCAGCCTTGAACTCCTGGGCTCAAGCCATACTCCTGCAGCTTCCCCAGGAGCTGTGACTACAGGTGCATGCCACCACACCTTGTCTATGTATGTTTTTTAGTAGATTTCATTTTTTAGAGTTTTGAGTTCACTGCAAAATTGTGTGGAAAGTACAGGGAGTTTCCGTGTAGCCCCACCTACATAAATGCACAACTTCCCACATCTCACACGTTAGTGGTATAATTATTACATTCAATGAACCTACATTGACACATCATTATCATTCAAAGTGCAAGTTTGCATTAGGGTTCACTCTTGGTTTTGTACAACCTATGGTCTTTTACATATGTATAATGATGACATCCATCATTGTAATATCATACAAAATAGTTCCACTGCCCTGAAAATATTCTGTGCTCTGCTTACTCATCCCATTCTCTGCCTAATCCCTGGAAACCACTGATCTTTTTACTGTCTCCATAGCTTTGCCTCTTCTAGAATGTCATATAGGTGGAATCATAGACTGTGTGTGGTAGTTTAAATTTGGCTTCTTTCACTTAGTAATGAGCATTCAAAGTTTCTCCAGGTATTCTTGTGGGTTAAATAGCTCCCCTGTTTAATGCTTCCATTGCCTGGATGCACCACATCCATTCACTTAACAAGGGACATCTTGTTTTCAAGGTTTGGCATCTATGAATAAAGCTGCTATAAACATCCATGTATAGGTTTTTATGTGGACCTCCTAGTATTTTTAACATCTCTAAGATTTATAGTGATGTCCTTTCTTCATTCTTGTTATTAATGATTTTGTTTTCTCTTTTTTTCCTATCATTTTTCTAGAAATTTATGGATTTTACTAGTCATTACAAAGGACTAACCATTGACTTTATTATCATTATTTTTTAACTTTTAGTTTCAGGGGTGCATGCACACATTTGTTACGTAGGTAAATTGGATCTTGTGGGAGTTTGGTTTACAGATTATTTCACCACCCAGGTAATAAGCATAATTCCCAATTTTTCCACCCTCACCCTCCTCCCACCCTCTAGTCTTAAGTAGGCCCCACTGTCTAGTCTTCCCACCCTTGTGTCCATGTATACTCAAGGTTTAGCTCCCACTTATGAGTGAGAACATGTGGTATTTGGTTTTCTGTTCCTACATTAGTTCACTTAGGATAATGGTCTCCAGCTGCATCCATGTTGCTGCAAAGGACATAATCTTATACTTTTTATGGCTGTGTAGTATTCCATGGGTGTACCACATTTTCTTTATCCAGTCTACCATTGATGGACGTTTAGGTTGATTCCATGTCTTTGCTATTGTGGATAGTGCTGCGATGAACATATACATGCATGTTTTTTTTGGTGGAATAATTTATATTCCTTTGGGTATATCGCCCATAATGAGATTACCAGGTTAAATAGTAGGTTTTTTTTTTTTTTTTTTTTTTTGATGAAGTCTTGCTCTGTCACTAGGCTGGGGTGCAGTGGCACGATCTCGGCTCACTGCAACCTCTGCCTCCCAGGTTCAAGCGATTCTCCTGCCTCAGCCTCCCAAGTAGCTAGGACTACAGGCGCGCACCACCACGCCCAGCTAATTTTTGTATTTTTAGTGGAGACGGAGTTTCACAATGTTGGCCAGGATGGTCTCAGTCTCTTGACATCGTGATCTGCCCACCTCAGCTTCCCAAAGTTCTGGGATTACAGGTGTGAGCCACTGCACCGGGCCTGTCTTAAGTTGTTTGAGAAATCGCCAGACTGCTTCTCACAATGGTTGAACTAATTTATATTCCCACCAGCAGTATGTATGTGTTCCCTTTTCTTTGTAACTGTGCCAGCATCTGTAACTTTTTGACCTTTTTATAATAGTCACTGTGACTAGTGTGAAATGGTGTCTCATTGTGGTTTTGATTTGCATTTCTCTGCTCATTAGTGATACTGAACATTTTTTCATGTGCTTACTGGCTATGTGTTTGTCTTCTTTTGAAAAGCATCTGTTCATGTCCTTTGCCCACTTATTAAGGGGATGTTTGTTTTTTGCCTGTTAATTTGTTTGTTTCTTATAGATTCTAGACATTAGACCTTTGTTAGATGCACAGTTTTCAAACATTTTCTCCTATTTGGTAGGTTGTCTGTTTACTCTGTTGATAGTTTCTTTTGATGTTCAGAGGCTCTTTAGCTTAATTATGTCCCATTTGTCAATTTTTGTTACAAATGCTTTTGGCGTCTTCATCCTGAAATCTTTGCCAGCGCCTATGTCTGAAATGGTGTTTCCTAGGTTTTCTTCCAGGGTCTTTATAGTTTTAGATCTTACATTTAAGTCTTTAATCCATCTTGAGATGATTTTTGTATGTGGTGACAGGAAGGAGTCCACTTTCAATCTTCTGCATATGGGCTGGCCAATTATCCCAGCACCATTTTTCAAATAGGGGTTCCTTTTTCCATTGCTTGTTTTTGCCAGCTTTGTTGAAGATGTTATGATCGTACCTGGGTGTGTGGATTTATTTCTAAGCTCTCTATTCTGTTCCATTGGTTTGTATGTCTGTTTTGCTACCAGTACCATGCTGTTTTGGGTACTGTAGCCTTGTAATAAAATTTGAAGTTGGGTAACGTGACGCCTGTATCTTTGCTCTTTTTGCAAAGATAAAAAATCTTTTGCAAAGATTTTTTTTTTTTTTGCAATTATGTGAAGAATCTCGTGGTAGTTTGACAGGAATAGCATTGAAGCTGTAGGTTGCTTTGGGCAGTATGACCATTTTAACAATATTGATTCTTCCTATCCATGATCACGGAATGTTTTCCCATTGGTTTATGTCATCTCTGATTTCTTTCAGCAGTGTTTTGTAATTATTGTTGTAGAAATCATTCACCTCCCTGGTTAGCTGTGTTCCTAGGTATTTTATTCTTTTTGTGGCTATTGAGAATGAGATTGATTCTTGAGTTGGCAATCAGCCTGGATATTCTTAGTACACAGAAATGGACTGATCTTGTATCCTGAAACTTTGCTTAAGTTTTTTTATCAGATCCAGTTTTGAGGTAGAGACTATGGAGTTTTCTAGCCATAAAATTATATCATCTGCAAATGAGGATAATTTTACTTCCTCTCTTATTTGGATGCCTTTTATGTTTTTCACTTGCCTGACTGCTCTGGTTATGATTTCCAGTACTATATTGAATAGGAATAGTGAGAGTGGGAATCCTTGTGTTGTTCCAGTTCTCAAGGGGAATGCTTCCAGCTTTTGCCCATTTAGCATGATGTTGACCATGGGTTTGTCATAGACGGCCCTTATTATTTGAAGATATGTTAAGTCAATGCCTAGTTTGAGAGTTTTTAACATAAAGGGATGTTGAATTTTATTGAAAGCCTTTTATGTATCTATTGAGATGATCATGTCGTTTTAGTTTTTAGTTCTGTTTCTGTGATTAATCACATTTATTGATTTGCATATGTTGAACCAATCTCTCATCCCACAGATAAAACCTACTTGATTGTGGTGAATTAGCTTTTTTATGTGCAGCTGGATTTGGTTAGCTAGTATGTGGTTGAGGATTTTTGCATCTATGTTCATCAAGGATATTGGCCTGAATTTTTCTCTTTTTTTGTTGTGTCTCTGCCAGATTTTGTTATCACAATGTGCTGGCCTCATAGGATGACTTAGGGAGGTGTCCCTCCTTCTTGATTTTTTGGAATAGTTTCATTAGAAACTGGAAATGGAATCAGCTCTTTATACATCTGATAGAATTCCACTGTGAATTTGTTTGGTCCAGGTCTTTTTTCAGTTGGTAGGCTTGTTATTACTGATTCAATTGCAGATCTCATTATTCGTCTCTTCAGGGATACAGTGTCTTCCTAGTGCAGTCTTGGGAGGTGGTATGTTTCCATTTCTTCTGGGTTTTCTCATTTGTGTCAATACAAGTCTTTGTAATAGTCTCTGAGGTTTTTTTTGTATTTCTGTGGGGTCAGTGGTAATGTCTTCTTTGTCATTTCTGATTCTGCTTATTTGGATCATCTCTCTCTTTTTCTTTATTAGTCTAGCTGGCAGTCTATCAATCTTATTTTTCTTTCAAAGAAACAACTTCTGGTTTTGTTGATCTTTTGTATGGTTTTTTGTGTCTCAATTTCTTTCAGTTCAGCTCTGATTGTGGTTATTTATTCTGCTATCATTGGGGTTGGTTTCTTCTTGTTTTTCTAGTTCCTCTAAGTGTGATTCTTTAAGAATGCTCTTTAGATCCCCAATCTCTTCTGGCTTGCAGCATTTTTGCTGAAAGGTCTGCCGATGCGGTTCCCTTTGTAGGTAACCTGTTCCTTCTCACTAGCTGCCTTTAATATTTTTTCTTTTATGTCAATCTTAGAGAATCTGATGATTATGTGTCTTGGGGATTGTCATCTTGTATATATCTCACAGGAGTTCTCTGAATTTCCTGAATTCAAGTGTTCGCTTTTATAGTAAGTTTGGGTAAATTTTCTTGGGTGATATCCTTAAATATGTTTCCAAGTTGTATACTTTTTCTTCCTCTTTTTCAGGGATGTCAGTGAGTCATAGATTTGATCTTTAAACATAATTGCATGTTTCTCAGGGGTTTGGTTCATTCTTTTTTATACTTTTTTCTTTATTTTTGTCTGACTGACTTAATTCAAAGCACTGATCTTCAAGATCCGAGGTTCTTTTTTCAGCTTGGTCTATTCTGCTATTAACACTTGTCATTGTGTTATAAAATTCTTGTAGCGAGTTTTTCAGCTCTGTCAGATCAGTTTGGTTTTGTCTTAAAATGGCTATTTCATCTTTCCACTGCTCTATTATTTTATTTTATTCCTTAGATCTCTTTGAGTTTTGTCTTTCTTCTGAATCTCAATAATCTTTGTTCCTATCCATAATCTGAATTCTATGTCTGTCATTTCAGCCTGAAATAATTAAGAACCATTACTGAGAAACTAGTATGATCATTTGGATGCAAGAAGACACTCTGGGCTTTTGAGTTGCCAGGGCTATTATACTAGTTCTTTCTCAACTGGTATGGGCTGATGCTCCTTAATCTTTCAAATTGCTATCCTTTAGACTTTTCTTCTTTTTTCTTTTATCGTCTTTGACACCCTTGAAGGTTTGATTGTGGCATAAGTTGTATTCTGTTGACTGGCTTCCTTTCTGAAAGATTTCAAGAGACCATTGTTCACCTCAACATTCCTGGGCTGCATGCTCCAGCCCCGGGCGCTAGTATCGGGTGCCTGGCTTTGTTATCTGATGGGCCAGATAACATCTGTGCCCTTATGCACATGCAGTGGCATGGCAGGGTGTCCATGTGTCAGCAGAGGTGGGGTGGCAGGATGTACTTGCACCTGCAAGGCGGGGCATCAAGGTGTCGAGCACACACATGCCATTGGGATAGGGGAGGGAAGATCTGCCCAAGCATCATACACACCAGCAAAGTCATGGGAGGAAGGTGCGTGGGTGAGTTCATGCTGGCAAAGTGGTGGGGGAGCCTTCTGTAGGGGGTAGCTGTAGGCAGGTGGGTGCGTTTTGGTGGGGATGGGTCTGCTTGATCCTTTGACAGCTAGGCGTGGTCTGCTGGTGAAGAAGCTATCATGAGGGTCCCTAGGAAGAACTCTGGTTGGGCAAGTGAGTATTTTCAGGTTGGTGTCCCAGAAGAGGCTAGCAGAAAGGGGGCTCTCAGATCCCATGGGCGAGACATCTCTGCTCTGTCCTAGTCCAATAGTTACCCAAAGACTAAAGCCACCTAGTGGAGCATGTTGACCCTTGGGGGGCGGGGCGTCCGTGGCTATGCTTTACTGCTGCCATTCCTGTGCCAAACCCTCTGAGCTCCACGCTGGCTGAAGTCCTGCCTCTGCTACCTCTCTAAGCAGCTCTCTCTGCCAGCTCAAGTGTCCATAGTGGTCTTGTGGTCTACTCCATCTAGGATTCCAGATCCATGGCCAGAGGATTCCAATCCTCACCTGTTCAACTCATCTCTTCCCCAGGAGCCACTGGTGTCTAGAAATGAGTCCCGGTGCTCAGCAGCCTCGTGCAGGTATCCCGGCTTCCTCTTCCTTTAGCCCCGTGTCTGCATTCTCTCGCCATTCACTCTCAATCTTCCAAAGATCTGCTTGAAATATGCCAGTCTTCCCAATGTCCCAGTCTTTTGGTTGGAAGTGTTCCTCCTGGCTGCATTTATTCAACCATCTTGGCTCTGACCCCTGTTGAATTTATTTTATCTCTCATGTATTTCTTCTTTCTATTTCTTTCTTTTATTATTTTTTATATTTCCTTTTGTAAATATTCTTTGAGCTTAACTTGCCATTTTTTCAAACTTCTTTAGAAGTAAGCTTAAATCATGGATTTTTTATCTTCTTTTCTTAAATTGTGGCAAAAAGACATAATTTTTAAATTTAACCATCGTAATCATTTTTAAGTGTACATGTCAGCAGTGTTAAGTATATTGATTTTTTTGGGCAACAGATCTCTAGAATTTTTTTATCTTACAACACTGAAATTCTAAATCTACTATACACTATTTCCTCCTCTCCCTTGCCAAATGGCTTTCTTTCATGCTGGTTCCGTTATTTTGACTACTTTATATACTGTGTATGAGTGAAATCACACAGAATTGATTCTTTTGTGACTGGCTTATTTTACTTAGCATAAAGTCCTCAATTATCCATGTTGTAGCATGTATAAGATTTCCCTCTTTAAGGCTTAATGATATTCCACTGTGTGTATTTACCACATTTTCTTTATTCATTCATCTGTTAATGGACATTTGGGTTTCCTTCACCTCTTGGCTATTGTAAATAATGCTGCAATGAACATGGGAGTGCAAAATTTCTTACAGATCATGCTTTGAATTCTTTTTGATATGTGTCTAGAAGTAGGATTGCTGGATCATTTGGTAATTCTCTTTTTAATTTTTTGAAGAACCTCTATACTGTTTTCCATAATGGCTATAGAAACTTACATTTCACCCAACAGTGTGCAGGGGTTCTAATTTCTCTGTAGCTTCACCAACTACTGTTAATTTTGGTTCTTTGGATAGTGGCCATTCTAGTGGGTTTTTGAGGTGATATCTCATTGTCATTTTGATTTGCATTTCTCTTATGAATTATATCAAATATTTTTTATATGCTTATTGATCATCTGTATATCTTATTTAGAGAATTATTTGTTCAAGTCTTTTGCCCATCTTTTAATTGGGTTATTTGTTTTATGTTGTTGCTGTTGAGTTGTAGCAGTTCCTTATGTATTCTGGTTATTAATCCTTTATCAGATATAAAATTTGCAAGTATTTTCTCCCATTCCATTGCCTTTTCACTTCGCTGATTGTTTTCTTTGAAGTGCAGTTTTAAAGTCTGATGTGGTTTCATTAGTCTGTTTTTGGTTTTATTGTCATGCTTTTGATGTCATATCCAAAAATTATGACCTAATCTGATATCCTGAAGCATTCCCCTATGTTTTCTCCTGGAATGTTTAAAGTTTTAGGTCTTGAATCCTAAATAGTCTTTAATTCATTTTGAGTTAATTTCTGTATAAAGTACAAGGTATGGGTCCATATAAACTCTTCTGGATGTGGATATCTAGTTTTCCCAGCATGATTTTTTAGGGGAACTATTCTTTTCCCATTGTGTAGTCTTGGCACCCTTGTCAAAAATTATCTGGCCATATATGCAAGAGTTTATTTCTAGGCTCTTTACTCTGTTCCATTGGTCTAAACGCCTTTTTTTTTTTTTTTTTTTTTTTTTGAGACAGAGTCTCACTCTGTCACCCAGGCTAGTGTGGTCTCAGCTCACTGCAACCTCCATCTCCTGGGTTCAGGCAATTCTCCCTCAGCCTCCCTAGTAGCTGGAACTACAGGCATGTGTCACCACACCCGGCTAATTTTTTGTATTTTTAGTAGTGATGGGGTTTCACCATTTAGCCAGGATGGTCTCGATCTCCTGACCTCATGTCGCCTCAGCCTCCTGAAGTGCTGGGATTACAGGCGTAAGCCATCATGCCCAGCCCAATGCCTTTCATTTTGCCAGTACCACACCATATTAACTACTGTTGCTTTGTAGTATTTTTTTGAAAGCAAGAAAAGTAAGTCTTCCAAATTTGATTTTCGTTTACCAAAATTTTTTGACTATTCAGAGTCTCTTAAGATTTTGTATGAATTTTAAAATTCTTAACTATTTATGCAAAAAATGCTACAGGAGTTTTAATAGGAATTGCACTGACTATATATATTGCTTTGGATATAATAGATATTTAAACAATATTAAGTCTTCTAAAAGCATGAAATATCTTTTCCTTTTTTGTATCTTCTTTTATTTATTTTAGCAATATTTTATAATTTTCACTATATGAGTCTTTCAATTACTTGGTTAAGTTTATTCCTAACTACTTTATCCTTTTTGAGGCTATAGCAAATGAGATTTTCTCAATTTTCTTTTCACATTGATCATTCTTATTGTATAGAAACACAACTGATTTTTGTGTATTCATTTTACATCCTGAAACTTTACTGGATTTGTTTATTATTCCTAATATTTTTTGGAATCTTTAGGGTTTTCTACATATAAGATTATGTCATCTCCAAACAAAAAAATGATTTTACTTATTTTTTAATTTGGAAGTCTTTTATTGGTTTTCCTTCTCTGATTTCTCTGGTTAGGACATCAATTACTATGTTGAATAGTAGCGGAAGGAGTGGGTATTTTGTCTTTTTCGTGATTCTTAGAGGAAAAAAACTTTCAGTCTTTCACCAATAATTATAGTGTTAGCTGTGGCCTTTTATATATGTCTTTTTATTATGTTGAAATTTTTTTCCTGGAATTCCTGTTTTTAATCATAAAAGGGTATTAAATTTTGTCATACTGTGTCTTCTGCATCAATTCAGATGGTCATGTGGATTTTCATGTTCATTTTGTTAATGTGTTGTACTATGTTGATTGATTTACATATGTTCAACCATCTTCACATTCCCGGTATAAATCCTGCTTGGTCATGGTGTAAGATCTTTTTAATGTGCTGCTGAATTTTGTCTGCTAGTATTTTGTTGAGTATTTTTACATCAATATTAATCAAGTATATTGGTCTGTAATTTTGTTTTTTTCTTGTGTCTTTGTCTGGTTTTGGTATCAGAGTAATGCTGGGCTCACAAAATTAGCTGGAAAATTTTTCTGTTCTTTAATTCTTCAGAAGAATTTGAGGAGAATTACCATTAATTCCTTTTAAAATAGTTGGTAGAACTCTAATCTGTGATTTCCTTTTTGAAGATTTTTGATTACTGTTTCAGTCTCCTTACTAATTATAGGTCACTCTCTCTCTCTATATATATATTTATTTATATACAGCTTTTTTTTTTTTTTGAGACGATCTTGTTGCCCAGGCTGGAGTGCAGTGTCCCAATCTCGGCTCACTGCAACCTCTGCCTTCCGATTTCAAGCGATTCTCCTGCCTCAGCCTCCCAAGTAGCTGGGATTACAGGTGCCCACCACCACGCCCGGCTAATTTTTGTATTTTTAGTAGAGAGGGGATTTTGCCATTTTGGCCAGGCTAGTCTCGAACTCCTGACCTTGTGATCCACCCACCTCGGCCTCCCAAAGTGCTGAGATTACTGGCCCTCTCCATATTTTTTATTACTTAACGATTCAGTCTTGGTAGGTTGTATGCTTTTAGAAATTTATCCATTTTATCTAATTCATCTGATTTGTTGGCATATAATTGTGCATAGTATTCTCATAATCATTTTTATTTCTATGACATTAGTTGTAATATCTCTTTCTTCATTTATGGTTTTAATTTATTTGAGTCTTCTTTTTTGTCTCACTTAAGTCTAGCTAAGGGTTTTATTTATTTTTTCAAAAAACCACAATTAGTTTTATTTTAAGATTGTTTTCCTATTTTCTATTTCATTTATACCTGTTTTAATTATTATTTTAAACTTCCTTCTGCTGACTTTGAGTTTAGCTCATTCTTCTTTTTCTAGTTGCTTGGGTTATAAGTTAGGTTATTGATTTTAGACTTTTTTTATTTTTTAATGTAAGTAAATATTTTTATTGCTGTAAGTATTTTATTGCTGTGAGTTTTTATTGCTATAAACTTCCTTCTTAGTACTGCTTTTGCTGCATCCCATCTTTTTAATTTTCATTTGTCTCCATGTAGTTTCTAAATTCTCTTTTGATTTTTTTCTTTGATCTATTGTTTGTAGGAGAGTGTATTATTTAATTTGTACATATTTGTGGATTTTTCTGTTTTTCTTCTGCTATTGATTTCCAGTTTTATTTCATTGTTGTCAGAGAAGATATTTTTGTATAATTTAAATCTTACATTTTTAAGGACTTGTTTTGTGTGTAACACTGATGTATCCTGAAGAGTGTTCCATGGGCTCTTGAGAAGAATGTGTGTTCTGCTGTTGTTTGTGGAGTGTTCTTTTTTTTTTTTTTTTTTTTTTTGAGACAGAGTCTTGCTCTGTCGCTCAGGCTGGAGTGCAGTGGCACAATCTCGTCTCACTGCAAGCTCCGCCTCCGGGGTTCATGCCATTCTCCTGCCTCAGCCTCCCGAGTAGCTGGGACTACAGGTGCCTGCCACTGCGCCCGGCTAATTTTTGTATTTTTAGTAGAGACAGGTTTGTGTTAGCCAGGATGGTCTCGATCTCCTGACCCCGTGATCTGCCCGCCTTGGCCTCCCAAAGGGCTGGGATTACAGGCGTGAGCTACCGCGCCCGGCCTGTGGAGTGTTCTCTTTATGTCTGTTAGGTCCAAGTGCTCCGCAGTATTGTTCGTGTTCTCTGTGTCCCTCATGATGTGCTGTCTCCTTGTTCTATCCACAACTGAAAGTGTCCTGAAGTCTCATATTATTATTATTATGCTGCTGTCTATTTCTTCCTTCAGTTTTGCCAATGTTGCTTCACATATTTGGAAGTTCTAATGTTAGGTGTATATATATTTATAATTATTAATTATAGCTTACTGATGAATTTAGCTTTTTTCATTATATTAATATAATGTTTTTCTTTGGCTCCTGTGACAATTTTTGTCTTAAAGTTTATTTTCTCTATTGTAAATATGGTTACCCCTGCTCTTTTTAGGTTCCTGTTTGCATGAACTATCCTTTTTTTATTCTTTCACTTTTAACCAATATGTACATTCCAGGGTCTAGACTGAGTCCCTTGTGGACAGTATATAGCTGGATCTTGGTTGAAGATATTTATCCATTCATCCAATTTATGATTTTAGATTGGGACCTTTAATTCATCCGCATTTCAAGTAATTACTGATAGGAAATAACTTACCATTGGCATTGTGCTTTTGTCTTGTATGTCTTGTAGCTTTTTGTTCTTCCTTTTCTTCCTTGCTGCCTTAACTTATGTTTTATTTAATTTTTGTGTTGACACATTTAATTTCCCTTCTGATTTTTCTTTGTGAATATTCTGTAGATATTTTCTTCGTGGTTATCATTGCAATTGTATAAAAAGAAACTTAAAGTTGTAACAATCTATTTTAAATGGATGGTAACTTTAATCACGTATAAAAACTTGACTCTTTTTTATCTTTGTGCCATCCACTTTATTGATGACTCATGACATATTTTTATATTGCATATCTATTAGCATAGACTATTACTTTTTATAATTTTTTTTAAATTCTACACTTGATTTAAAAGTTTACATGCTTACATTGTAATACTACAGGATTCTATATTTGCCTATATATATGCTGTCACCAGAGAATTTTATATTTTCATGTGGTTTTGTGTTGCTGTTTATTATTCTCTCACTTGAACTTAAATTATTCCCTTCAGCATTTCTTATAAGGAAGGTCTAGTGGTGATGAACTCCCTCAGCTTTCACGTGGGAAAGTCTTAATTTCTCCTTTGTTTTTGATGGGTGGTTTTGCTAGATATACTAATTTTGGTTGACGGGTTTATTTCTTTCTTTCAGTGCTTTGTATAAATCATCTTATTCCCTTCTCATCTATAAGGTTTCTGCAGAATAATCTGCTGGTAATATAATAAAAGCCCCCATGTACATAAGGAGTCTCTTTTTAATTTGTTTCTTTGACTGGGACGTGTTTTCCTGTATCATTGTATGTCTTGTTATCTTTTGTTGGGACTTTATCATTTAAATAATCAGCCACTTTTTCCAGACTTTGTGATCTGGATTTGTACAGGGAGGATTTTTTTTTAAAATCAGCCCACCTAGAGATTCTGAAGACTTCTCAAATCTTTTCTGATGATATGTCCTTTTTGGGCTTTTGCTTGTAATATCCTAATTGAGGATGTTTGCCTGTTTCTACTCATGAGTTTTCCGTGGAGTTTGTGATACGTGCAATGTCTCTGGTACCTTAGTAAGCCATGGTTTTGGAGCTTCAACTAGTTCTAGCTTCTGCATGTGTTACTGCAGACTCTGGGGCAGGTTGATTGCATTTGTTCCAGGTGGCTACAATGTTGCACACCTGTTACTGCCAGTAGTTAGATTCAGGCAAAACAGAAAACAATTGCCAGGAAGCCTCCCAAATCACAATGTTGTATACACATTCTACTGTTTCCCTTTCCTAGCAAGAAATGGGGAGTTGATGTTTCTCTCCTAATCATGCCATAGTCTCTGGTAAGAGAATGCTATAAATTTTCCTACTGGGTTTTGATGCAGATTGCTTCACTCTTACATGGGTTGCAAGAACCTCTTACTTGTTTTTGAATTTCTTAGAGAGGCTCACGGATTGTTGTTAATTATGTGTCTGTGGGAGGAGGATCTGGGGCTTTCTGTAACAATTTTTATAACGAAATTATAAAAGGCAATTATAAGTCTATGCTAATAGATTTGCAATATAAAAAGATGTCATTTGAATCATCAAAATAAAGTAGATTGGGGAAGAGATTTAAAAAAAAGAGTAAAATGTTTATATTTTGCCATCTTGCTGATGTCACTCTCCTCTTTCTTTTTCCTTAACATATGCACTTAAACTATAAATCTCTGTTAAAGTACATCTTTAGATTTCTCCCACAATCTTTTATACTGTATTTCCAATATAACTAATTTTCAAGCAGTTTCTAATTTACATTGTGAGTTTTTCTTTGACACATTGATTATTTCTGTTTCATAATTTCAAAATATTTGAAAAATTTTCAATAATTTTTCTTGTCTTGATTTCTCATTTAATAATGTCTTGGTCAAAGAATATGCTCTGTAATTTTGTTTTTGAAATTAGATGAGACTTGCTTTAGGGGCCCGCATATTGTGTAATATGGTAGCTGTTTTCTGTATGTTTGTAAAGAATATGCAATCTGCACTAGGCATGCAGTGTTCTCCATATGCTGATTATGTCAGATCGTTTAATCATGAAGTTCAATTCTATATACCTTAATAATTGTATTCTCTGCTTCTTTATTGTTTTAAGTGAGATATATTAAAATCTCAACTCTTATTTGCTTAGGCTTAAAATGAACATTTTAATCCCTTTGAAGAAACAAAAGCATTACTATTGCTATTTGATATTTAGTAATTTCAACATTGTATAAGTCCTTATATATGTGAATATTCCTTATGAAAGGATGTAATAAAAATAGAAAAATTTGTCACTTTTAAATTTGAGGAATATTGATGTTAGAGGTTAAGAGGAAAATTCCTCCTATGTGTGTTAACAACACAACGTTGTAAAATATTTATTAAAATTAATGTAACAATTATCTTCCTTATATTAATCAAATTTGAAATTAAGCGTGTTTTGAATTAACTTTATTCCAGGCCCCTGTCCTATTTTATTTGCAGATAGGATGTGAAATATTTATGATATTCTGCCAGATGCAAGTGCAGCTCTGATAAGTGGTGTAAACCACAATCACATGGTGACAAGTGTTACTTCTACTTTAAAGATGATAAGATTGAGACTAAGAAATCATTTTCAGCATGGGAAACTTTGAATTTACATGTTCTTGTGATACTCTGTGGACTTTGCTCTAAAGATGATACTTCATAAGACATTGAATCTATTGATCTTTTATTCATACATCTCACTCAGTCCTCAATAAAGAGCAAATGTTCACATTTCCTAATGAAACACTGGTTATCACCTGCAGCATCTCTTAGTTTGCTCCCAGGAACTGGACAGCAGCAACCCTTAGGGAGTATTTTTTTGCCATAAATATTTCATTTTGATTTAGATTTAAATAAACACTGATAATAATGTGATAATAACCTTCAAAAACTAAAAAGCCATATTCTTTTTTTTTTTTTTTTTTTTTTTTGAGACAGAGTCTAGCTCTGTCACCCAGGCTGTAGTGCAGTGATGCGATCTCGGCTCATTGCAAGCTCTGCCTCCCAGGTTCATGCCATTCTCCTGCCTCAGCCTCCCTAGTAGCTGGGACTACAGGCGCCTGTCACCACGCCCGGCTAATGTTTTGTATTTTTAGTAGAGACGGGGTTTCACCGTGTTAGCCAGGATGGTCTTGATCTCCTGGCCTCGTGATCTGCCCACCTCGGCCTCCCAAAGCGCTGGTATTACAGGCATGAGCCACCATGCCCGGCCCTAAAAAGCCATATTCTAAGAAGGGTGCCAATTCAGGGGCAATTGTGCTTTATTAAATATGACTTTTTGTTAAGTTTAATTGCCCTTATCTTTATCTTTCACCATACATCAAAATAAATATGAGGAAAATAGAGTTGTATCTCTAGTCAGAATGCTGTTAATATAATTTGATTACTTGATAAAATAGAAATATATTTTTAATATAAATATATTTAATATGAGAATTTCATATTCTAATTGAAATTTTTTATAATTGCCAAATATTTTTATGAAAAAAGTTTTAGTTTCTTCTACAAATAATTCATGTTTAATATGGTTTTCCACGTTTATTAAGTGCCTTCTATTAAGGTGATGCTGCAAAAATGTAGTACTTGACATCTATGTAGTACTTTACAGTTGTCAGTTACTTTAATATACAACGTGTATTAGTCTGTTTTGTGTTGCTATTAAGAAATATTTGAGGTTGAGTAATTTATTAAGAAAAGAGGTTTATTTGGCTCCTGGTTTTGCTGGCTGTACAAGCATGGCATGAGCATCTGTTTGGCTTCTGGTGAGGCCTCAGGAAGCTTCTACTCATGGCAAAAAGTGAAGGGGGAGCAAAAGAGAGAGGAGCAGGTGCCAGGCTTCTTTTAACAACCAGCTGTTGCATGACCTAGTAGAGTGAGAACTTACTCATTACCATGGGCAGGACACCAACTTATTCATGAGGGATCTGCCCCTATGACCCAGACCCCTCCTATCAGGCCCCACCTCCAACACTGGGGATCACATTTCAACATTGAGTATTACATTTCAACATGAAATTGAAAACAAACATCACAACTATGCCACAAAACTACAATTTACCATTCCTGATGATCCTTGGAATCTAAGTATTATTATACATATTTTAGGTAGATACAATATTGGGAGATGGGATATAGCTGTCCTTATTTGCAGATGATATGATTGTCTATCTAGGAAATTAAATGGAATCAAGTGAAAAACAATAGACTTTAAAAGCATTAGAAGATAACATAGAGATTCCATAACTGTGAAATAAATTCTTTCTAATTCAAATTCCAGAATTTGTAAAGAAAAAGATGAACAAAGGTAGCTGTATTGGGACAAAATTAAAAATATAAACACTATATATTATCGGTTAAAGTGAGAGAAAAATATGTGTTTCTATATTTCTGTTGGGACTATACATTTGTGAAGCAGTTTTTGTCTGTGAAAGTAAAAATAAATGGTCTTGACTTTTATTCCGGATATAACACTTTAAATATCTCTTTTACGGAAATGATTGCAAAATAATCAAGACTGTATGCTCAAGGGCAGTTATTAAATTATTTATTATGATAGAAAAAATACAAAATAGACTGTATGCTCAGGGGCATTTATTAAAGTATTTATTATGATGAAAAAATGGAGATAAGAAAAATATTCAACAATTGGGCAATATTTAAATTATGGCTTCTTTATACCATAGGATACCATCCAGCCTTTTAAAAAAGTAGCAATATCTAAAATCAAACACATTTTCTCCTGCTTATTCCTACCTCCAAACTTTGTATCCCTTATAGTTATAAATGATATTCCCAATTTCATGTTTATATTTATTTTTTCTTCTCACCTTATTGGGGTATAATTTACAAATAGAAATTGTATGTACTTAAGGGATACAATTTGTTGATTTGACATAAGTATATATTGTTAAACGATTACCAAAATCAGGCTACTTAACATACACATCGCTTGACATAGTTACCTTTTTCTCTGTATGTGTTAAGAACTCACTTTTTAAAAATTTTTAATTTTTATTTATTTAATTTTTGAGATAAAGTCTCACCCTTCCTTCCAGGCTGGAAATGCAGTGGACCTTCTCTGCTCACTGCAACATCCGCCTCCTGGGCTCAAACAATTCTTGTGCCTCAGCCTCCCCAGTAACTGGGATTATAGGTGTGCACCACCATGGCTGGATAATTTTTGTATTTTTTAGTAGAGACAGAGTTTTGTTGGCTAGGCTGGTCTCAAACTCCTGGCCTCAAGTGATCTGCCTGCCTCAGCCTCCCAAAGTGCTGGGATTACAGGCCTGAGACACTATGCCGGCCAAGAATTCTTAAGATCTACCCTCTTAATAGATTTCAAGTATACAATACAGTATGGTTGACTGTAGTTGCTGTGCTGTACATTTGATCCTCAGAATTTATTCATCTTGCATACTGAAGTTTTGTGTCCTTTGACATTTCCTTATTTTCCCTACCCCCAATACCTAGCAACCACCATTGACTCTGTGCTTCTATGAGTTCTAATATTTTATATTCTGAATACATGTGAGATCATGCACTATTTTTCTTTCTGTTTCTGGATTACTTCACTTAGCATAATGTTCTCAAGCTTCATCCATGTTGTTGCATAGGTAGGATTTTCTTTTTTTAAACAGGTGAATAATATTCCATTGTGTGTTTGTGTGTGTATATGTATACAAGTGTGTATTGTGTCCACTCATCTGTCAATGAAAATTTAGGTTGTTTTTCTATCTTTGCTATTATGAATAATGCTTCAATGAACGTGGTTATGTGCAATTTCTGCAGGATACTGATTTAATATTTTTAAATCAAGATACTGATTTAATGCTCAGGAGTTGCTGAATCATATGGTAATTCTCTTTTTTTTTTAAATAGGAACTTCCATAGTGTTTTCCATAATGGCTATAAAAATTGACATTATTACCAACAATGTATAAGCATTCCCTGTTCGTACCCTTTCCAATGTGTGCTATCTTTTGTCTTTCTGATATTAGCCTTTTAAATAGGTATGAGGTGATATCTGTTAATGATTTTGCTTTGAATTTCACTGCTGATTAGTGATTTTGAGCATCTTTCCATATTTCTGTTGGCCGTTTTTTTTCATTGGAAAAAGTGCTACTTTTGCTGTATCCTGTAAGTTTTGGTATGCTGTGTTTTTATTTTCATTTGTCTCAAAATGTTTTTAGAATTCTCTTTTGGTTTTCTGTTTGACCCAATGATTGTTTAAGAGTCTGTTATTAAGTTTCTATGTATTTGTGAATTTTTTCCATTTTCTTATTGTTACTGATTTAGGTTTTATTTTTTGTGGTTGGAAAAGATACTTGGAGTGATATTGACATTCTTTTTTTTTTTTTTTTTTTTTTTTTTTAAGACAGAGTCTTGCTCTGTCACCCAGGCTGGAGGGCAGTGGTGTGATCTCGGCTCACTGCAACCTCCGCCTCTTGGGCTTAAGCAATTCTCCTGCCTCAGCCTCCCTAGTAGCTGGGATTACAGATGCCTGCCACCATGCCCAGCTAATTTTTGTATTTTTAGTAGAGATGGGGTTTCACCATGTTGGCCAGGCTAGTCTTGAACCCCTGACCTCATGATCCGCCCGCCTCGGCCTCCCAAAGTGCTGGGATTACAGGTGTGAGCCATGGTGCCTGACCGATATTGACATTTTTAAATATGTTAAGACTTGTTTTATAAACTAACATTTGATCTATCCTGGGGAGTGTGCCATGTGTATGTTAGAAGAATGTGTATTCAGCTGCTGCAAAGTAGAATTTCTGTGTGTCTGTTAGCTCTATTTAGTCTACAGTGTTCTTTGTTTCTGTGGTTTTGTTACAGATTTTCTGTGTAGTTGATTCATCTATTGTACAGGGTGGGGTCTAATACTCTTACTTTGCTAATGTTTGTTTATACCTTCAGATCTACCAATGTTTGCTTTATATATTTTGGTGCTTTTATCTTGGGTGCATATGTTTATAATTATTATATCTTCCTTTTGAACTGACCATTTTATGATTATATAATTAACTTCTTTGTCTCTTGTGATAGTTTTTGACTTAAAGTCTATTTTGCCTGATATGAGTATAACCACCCTTCTCTCTTTTGGTTACAATTTGCATGGAGTATCTTTTTTCATCTCTTCACTTTTAGTTTCTTGAAGACAATATATATTTGGGCCTTGTTTTCTTTCTTTTTTCTTTTTTTAAATCCATTCTGCCACTCCTATGCCTTTTGATGAAAAAGTGTAGTTCATTTATATTTCTAGTAATTTTTGGATAGTAAGGATTGCCTTTTGCCACTTTTTAAATTGTTTTTGTCTGTTTTATATTTCTCTTGTTCCTCTCTTCTTGCATTTCTTTGCGGTTTGATAATTTCTTGTATTGGTGTGCTTTGATTCTTTTCTCTGTATCTTTTGTCTACCTGATGTGTATTTTTTGTGTGTGGTTACCACAGGGCTTACATTGAACATTTTATTTATATAGCCACATGTCTTAAGCTGAAATAAGTTCACATCAATCACATAAACACTAGACTTCACTCCCCCCAACCAACTTTATATAATTAATGACAATAATAATTTCTTTCCATATTGTATTGTCATTAACAGATTTCTGTATTTGTAATTATTCTGACTACTTTCTTCCTTTAATATGTGTTACAGTATTCTGTGTTTGTGATTACAGTTACCTTTACCAGTGAGATTTATACTTTCATATGCTTTCATGTTGTTGTTCAGCATCTTTTTGTTTAAACTTGTAGAAATTTGTTCAGCATTTCTTGTGAGGCAGGTCTAGTAGTGATGCACTTCCTCAGTTTTTGTTTCTCTGGGAAAGTCTTTATCTCTCTTTCATTCTAAAAAGATAGTTTTGCTGGGAAAGTATTCTTTTTTTTCTTTCAGCATTTTGACTGTATCATCTAACTCCCTCTTGCTTTGCAAGGTTACTGTTAAGAAGTCCATTGATGTTATTGAGTTCCCTTGTATATAATGAACCTTTTCTTTTCTTATGGCTTTCATTATTCTTTTTTTGTGTTTAACTTTCAACAATTTAATTATAATATGTCCCTGAGTATTCTTCATTGGATTAATCATGCCTGGGATCCCTTAAGCTTCATAAATCTAGATGTTCATTTTCCTCTCAAGATTTGGGAAATTTTTAACCAGTACTTCTTTAAGCTTTCTGTCTGTTTTCCTTTCTCTTTTTCTTCTGGAAATCTCATAATTTGTATATTTGTACACTTGATGGTGTTCCACAAGTCGTATATGCTTTTCTTCACTCTTTCATTCTCTTTTCATTTTGTTTCTCTAACTGGCTAATTTCAAATAACATGTCTTTGAGATCCTCAGTTTTTTTTCCCTGTATTATCAGTCTACTGTTGTAGCTCTCTATCACTTTTTCAGTTAATTCATCATATTCTTTGGCTCTGGATTGTCATTTAATTCTTTCTAATGGTTTCTATTTTTTAATTAAACTTTTCATTCTGTTCATGGCTTTTTTCTGATTTTGTTTATGTGTCCACTTTTGTTCTCTTGTAGCTAATTGAGCTTCTTTAAGATGCTCATTTAAAATTCTTTGTCTAGCAGTTAATGAATCTACTTTTTTTTAAAGGGTCGTTTCCTTTGGTGGTGTCATGTTTGCCTGTTTCTTTATGATCCATGTGTCTATGCATCTGGAGGAGTAAATGCCTTTTCCAGTCTTTACAGACTATTTCCAGAAGGTAAAAGCCTTCTCTTGCTGGGTTTTTGGGTTTTTGGAATGTCCCCCAGACTGCAGTAGAGTGGTGCTGGAGCTTAATCACAGAGCTGCTTCAGTATCTGCAATCTGGTCTTAGGTGGACAGGCCTGTTACTGGAGGCATGGAAAGGTTATGTCCCTTACTGGGCCCCTTAATTAAGTGAGCAAGACTGCTCCCAGTTTATGCTAGAGCAGAAATGGAGCTGAGTTACAGGTCTGCTTCAGAGTTCATAGTTGGATTTCAGATCAGTGGGCCTGTTACCAGGGGAATGTATGGGCATTGTTCATGCATGGATGGGGCTGGTGAATAAATAGAAATGAAATACAGATATAGGCTACAACGTAGAGGAAACTGAATTATGTTATTTTATGTATTATAATTCTTCCATTTATATGAAATGTCCAGAACAGGCAAAGCTTTAGAGACAGAAAGATTTATGATTGCCTGAGACTGAGGGGATTAGGGAATAAACATATAATAGGGTTTCTTTTTAATGTTGTTAATATATTCTAAATTTAAATTTCGGTGATGGCTGCAAAATTGTGGATATGCTAAAAACTATTGAATTGTACACTTTAAAAGAATGAAATCTATGGCATGTGAATTATGTCTCAATAAAGATGCTAAAAATTTTTATTAGACAAAATCAGACTTTTCAAATCATGTA
Source organism: Symphalangus syndactylus (assembly GCF_028878055.3). Classification (NCBI taxonomy): domain Eukaryota; kingdom Metazoa; phylum Chordata; class Mammalia; order Primates; family Hylobatidae; genus Symphalangus; species Symphalangus syndactylus. Next base: position 150,359,549 of record NC_072426.2, on the reverse strand, counting down.
AGACTTTGCTCATTTTGTCTAGGTTTCTGAGATAACAGAATTAAAACATACTACTACAATTGTGGAATTGTCTCGATTTCCTATTCTTTCATGTATTTTAAACCTTGTTGTGGGTACCTCTATGATTACAACATGCTCCTTTTTATCTCTGGTAATAATCTTGTCTTGAAGTTTGCTTTATCTCATGAAAATTGCCACTGCAACTTATTTTTCATATTATATGCTTTTCCTATACGTTTACTTTAAATCCATTTAAATGTTTATATTTGACAACTCTTAAAACTCATAGTGAGATACATCATTTTCCTATTTGGCAAAAGAATTGAAAAATAACATAGAAGGAAATCCCTGAAGACATATTTCTATGTCACACACTCTTAAAAAAAGTTTTTTTCATATTTTGTTTATATATTCTATAAACTTAATGATTAATGACAAACTAACCAGCAATAACAGGATAGGTTTAAAACATATTTAACAGATCATGCCAGTTGTTTTGGCTAAAGGTAACTTTTTTGCTAGGGTGAAACTTTACTTTTGCCATCTTTTGAAAGGAAAGGAAATTTAACCTAGTGCAAAGCAGTAAGGCAATTAACATCAGGACATTCATTCTAAAAGAAATTAAGAAACAAAGCTCCAGTCTTTTAAATTAATGATAGTTATTACAAATCAATGACCTATGGTCTATGGATGAGAGGTCACCGAAGGTACCTGGTGAGCAGCAGTGCAACAAAGCAGAGGTGATTCTAATGTTACTGTTTATGCCACTTTAATTAGATATTAGCCAGCTAGTTCTTCTTCCATTACACTCATTTGTAATAGTAAAGATACAGAATGAGATGTATGCATTAAAATAATTATGAGTAGATCTGGATGTTTTCTCTGTATCTCCTGTTACATGAAGGCAAAAATTTAGGGATTGTGATGACCTATAAATTGAAAACCTAGAAAATAAGGCAGTATAGATGTTAAGTTAATAAAACGAATAGCTTTTCAGCAAACACATATGGTTTCAGTATGTATTTTTAATTTAGAAAAAATAGGCAGGGCACTGTGGCTCATGCCTGTAATCCCAGCACTTTGGGAGGCTGAGGTGGGTGGATCACTGGAGGTCAGGAGTTTGAGACCAGCTTGGCCAACATGGTGAAATCCTGTTTCTACTAAAAATACAAAAGTTGGCTGGACATGGTGGCCTGCACCTGTAATCCCAGCTATTCAGGAGGTTGAGGTAAGAGGATTGCTTGAACCTCAGAGGGGGAGGTTGCAGTGAGCTAAGATTGCTCCACTGCACTCTAGCTTAGGCAACACAGTGAGACTCCATCTGAAAGAAAAAAAACAAAAAGAAAAAATGAGTAGATGAGTAGAAGGACAAAATAAATGTATGCATAAAAGGAAGATACATAACTAATTTCTTCATTTTTAACAAAGGATCAAATGATCTTGTAACCATTGTATTAATACTTGGTATTACATTACATAACACATAGTATTAGCCAATCTCTGTTCTTGGCCAGAGCCAAGGAATTTGATTCTCTTCCTTCTAATTAAGGCTTCCTTTCTTCCTTGCCCCTGGACTGCTTCTGTATTCATCATAGATCTTCTGAGGCCAATCAACAGATTCGTATTAAATATGATCCTTTTGGGACATTGGCTCTCACCATAATGCTGTCAAGAGATACCTCTAAGCATTTTCCTCAATTTTATCCATATAAATAGGATTTTAGTAGTAATTTTAAAGAGGTGATTATAAACATAATCACTTGAAAATTTTTTTAAAGACAATAAGCATTTACTCTTAGGTACAATGCTAATACTCTATAATTAGCTACTCATGGCTCTATTTATACTAATTGTATGACCTTGTACAAGACTCTGCAAGCCTCAATTTTCTCATAGATAAGATAGATATAAAAATATTACCTACTATACACAGTTTTTAAGATGATTCATAAAGATAATGAATTTCATGTGTTTGCAAGGTGCTTAGGATGCAGTCAATATTAGTTAATAATTAATAAAATGTTACATACTAAAGAAAAGGTGATTCTTTTATTTTCAGATTATTTTAAATATTGAAGATTACCTGCTAGAATTTTTTAAACTAATATACACTCCATCTAGAAATGTCTGAGGGTATCTTTTTCTGCATAATATCACAACACTGGGTGTTAGAATTGAAAAATGATTTGCCAAGATCTAAACCAAGTTCAACTTTGAGAATGAATTTCCACTAATAAAAATGTACTGTATATCTAAATAGAAAGAAAAAAAATGAAAAAAACTTGGAAACTATTAGAAGTCTCAGCCTTTAGATTTCATATACCCTTTATTATAAAAGCATACTTTCTGTAGTCAATAAAATAGAGGAAAATGCAACTTACACTTTATTTGCTACTCTGTTTCAGGAGATAGTAATAATATATAAACAACTAACATATGTAAAAATAGGAGAAAGCACAATGATATAATATTCCACATATTTTTATTTTAAAACTTTGACTCTACTCTAAAATATTTATATTATTTCTAGCTTTTTACAACATAAAATGAAAGGAAAATTGTGAAAATTTGATTGCAAGTCAATGAGCTGTTTCTGGTATTTAGGTATTTTATTTTAGTATTTAAGCATTTAGCCAACTGAACATGATTTCATGTGTAAGAACCTGTAGCAACTGTTACTATGGTTAATCATTGTGACAAAGAATATTCAGCATCTTTGCATGTACTTACTTGACATTTTTGTGAAGTATTTGTTCAAATCTTTTTCCCATTAAAAGACACTGGGTTGTTTGCTTTTTTATTGCTGAGTTTTGAAAATTATTTTTATGTTCTGGATGCAAACCTTTTGTTAAGTATGTGATTTGCAATTGTTGCTAATCAGTCTATAGCTGCTCTTTGCATTCTCTTAACAATGTCTTTTGAAGAGCAAAAGGTTTTTATTTTACTGAAGTCCAGTTTAAGAATTTTTTATATCCTTGCTGATTTTCTATCTATCTTTTGTATCAGTTACTAAGAGAGGAATGCTAAAGTCTCTAACTATAATTGTGGATATGTCTTTTTTATTTCCTTTCAGTTCTAGCAGGTTTTCTTCATGTACTTTGGAGGCTCATTGTTACATGAAGACACATTTAGAATAGTTTGTTTATTATCAGTGAACTAGCCCTTTTAATATTTTCGATCCTGACAATTTTTCATGCTCTGAAGTTAACTTCATTTCATATTAATATAGCTAGTACAGTTTTCTTTTGGTTAATGATTAAATGGTATGTCATTTTTCATCTTTTTACTTTTAGTTTATTTATCTGATTATATTTATAATAGATTTCTTGTAACTGGCACAAAATTGAGTCTTTAAAAAATTTAATTCAACTTGACAATCTCTGTATTTTAATTTTTAGACTATGCACAGCTAATGTAATTATTGATATGTTTGTATTTCTGTCTACCATTTTATTATTTTTTTCCATTTTTATATGGATTTTTAATGGGATATAGTGGGTGACAAATTCTCTTAGTTTCCCTTCATTTGAGAATGTTTTATTTTTTTCCTTTATTCCTGAAAAATATTTTCACGGGATTTAGAATTCTGGGTCAAGAGTTCTTTTCTTTCAGCTCTTTAGAAATATTTTCTCACTGTTTTCTCACCTCTATCTTTTCCAATAAATCCCAAATCATGTGAATTTTTGATCCTCAATATGTAATGTATTATTTTCAAGAGTTGCTTTCAAGTGTTTTTTCTTTGTTTTTCGTTTTCGGCCATTTGATTGTGATGCATCTGGGTGTGGATTTTTTTCTGTGTTTATCCCATTTGAGTTTTACTGAACTTCTTAAATCTGTAAGTATACTATATTAGTCTGTTTTCACGCTGCTGATAAAGACATACCTGAGATTGGGCAATGTATAAAAGAAGAAGTTTAGTTGGACTTACAGTTCCATGTGGCTGGGGAGGCCTCACAATCATGGCCAAAGGCAAGGAGGAGCAACTAATGTCTTACATGGATGGCAGCAGGCAAAGAGACAATGAGGAAGACACAAAAACAGAAACCCCTGATGAAACCATCAAATCTTTTGAGACTTATTCAGTGCCACGAGAACAGTATGGAGGAAACCGCCCCCATGGTTCAATTATCCACCACCAGGTCCCTTGCACAACACGTGGGAGTTATGGGAGTACAATTCAAGATGAGATTTGGGTGGGGACACAGAACCAAACCATATCATTCTGCCCCTGGCCCCTGCCAAATCTCACGTCCTCACATTTCAAAACCAATCATGCCTTCCCAACAGTCCCCCAAAGTCTTAGCTCATTTCAGCATTAACTCAAACGTCCACAGTCCAAAGTTACATCTGAGACAAAGCAAGTCCCTTCTGCCTATGAGCATGTAAAATCAAAAGCAAGCTAATTATGTCCTAGATATAATGGAGGTACAGACATTGGGTAAATACACCTGTTCCAAATGGGAGACACTGGCCAAAACAAAGGGGCTACAGGGCCCATGAAAGTCCGAAATCTAGTGAGGCAGTCAATCTTAAAGCTCCAAAATGATCTCCTTTGACTCCACGTCTCACATCCCAGTCATGCTGTTGCAAGAGGTGGGTTCCCGTGGTCTTGAGCAGTTCCACCCCGTGGCTTTGCAGAGTATATACAGCCTCCCTCCTGGCTACTTTCACAGGCTGGCATTGAGTGTCTGCAACTCTTCCAGGTGCATGGTGCAAACTGTAGGTGGATCTACCATTCTGGGGTCTGGAGGACAGTGGCCCTTTTCTCACAGCTCCACTAGGTGGTGCCCCAGCAGGGACTCTGTGTGGGGGCTTCAACCCCACATTTCCCTTCCGCACTGCCCTATCAGAGGTTTCCCATGAAAGCCCTGCCCCTGCAGCAAACTTCTGCCTTGCTATCCAGGTGTTTCTGTACATCTGAAATCATCTAGATGGAGGTTCCCAAACCCCAATTCTTGACTTCTGTGCACTCACAGGCTTAACGCCATGTGGAAGCTACCAAGGCTTGGGGCTTGCGCCATCTGAAGCCAAGGCCCAAGCTCTACACTGGCCCCTTTCAGCCACAGCTGGAGTGGCTGGGATGCAGGGCACCAAGTCCCTAGGCTGCACACAGCACAGGGATCCTGGGCCTCGCCCACAAAAACATTTTCTCCTAGGCCTTTGGGCCTGTGATGGGAGGGGCTGCGTGAAGACCTCAGACATGCCCTGGAGATATTTTCCCCATTGTCTTGGGGATTAACATTCAGCTCCTCATTACTTAGACAAATTTCTGCAGCCTGCTTGAATTTCTTCTAAGAATATGGGTTTTTCTTTTCTATTGTGTTGCCAGCCTGCAAATTTTCTGAACTTTTATGCTTTGCTTCTCTTATAAAACTGAATGCCTTTAACAGTACCCAAGTCACCTCTTGAATGCGTTGCTGCTTAGAAATTTCTTCTGCCAGATACCCTAAATCATGTCTCTCAAGTTCAAAGTTCTACAAATCTCTAGGGCAGGGGAAAAATTTACCAGTCTCTTTGCTAAAACATAACACGAGCCACCTTTGCTCCAGTTCCCAATCAGTTCCTCATTTCCATCTGCGACCACGTCAGCCTGGATTTTATTGTCCATATTGCTATCAGCATTTTGGGCAAAGTCATTCAAAAAGTGTCTAGGAAGTTCCAAACTTATGCACATTTTCCTGTTTTCTGAGCCCTCCAAATTGTTCCAACCTCTGCCTGTTACCTAGTTCCAAAGTTGCTTCCACATTTTCAGGTATCTTTTCAGCAGCACCCCACTCTACTGGTACCAATTTACATATTAGTTCAATTTCATGCTGCTGATAAATACATACCTGAGACTGGGCAATTTATAAAAGAAAGAGGTTTAATTGGACTTACAGTTCCATGTGGCTGGGGAAGCCTCAAAATCATGGCCAAAGGCAAGGAGGAGCAAGTCACATCTTACATGGATGGCAGCAGGCGAAGAGAGAATGAGAAAGATGTAAAAGTGGAAATCCCTGATAAAACCATCAAAACTTGTAAGACTTATTCACTACCACAAGAATAGTATGGAGGAAACCACCCCCATGATTCACTTATCTCCCACCAAGTCCCTCCCATAACGTGGGAATTATGGGGGTTCAATTCAAGATGAGATTTGAGTGGAGACACAGATCCAAACCACATCATATACCTTCACCAAATTTAAGAATTTTTTAGCTGTTATTTCTGCACTCTTACTTCTCTTTTTCAGAGACTGAAATTATTCAAATTTTAGATTTTTCTGGGCTATGCACAGGGTCTTATGGTTCTGTACACATTCTTTAAAACTATTGTTTCTCTTGGTTCTTCAGTTTTTTTCTGTTTTACTCTGGTATCTCCATTTTGATACTGATCCTATTCAATACATTTTAAATTTTACTTCATTTTATGTAGTAGTTTTCAGTTGTAAAAGTTTTATTTGTCTTTAAGAAATAATTCCCTCACAGGGTCATAGCCCATATGTTACTTATTCAAATTACTCACAATTTTGTGAATGGATCAGTCTTTCAATAATTTCCAAATCTATTTGACGATGATTTTTTTTCTTAGAGCACCAATTAACATCTCACAATATGCAGTGTTATTGGGAAACTGATTAATATTTCTATATGCTATATAGATTAAGAGTATATGTATTAGAGATATTACAATTAATGTTTTTATCCATTGGAGAGATATATTTTGTTTTCATAGTTATAACATTTTATTTATGAGAAAATAAGAAATTTGAGGCTGAGAGATATTCTCTTATTTCCCAAATGTACATCCCTAGCAATAATATATAAATTCAGGCCAAGGGGGCAAAATATTCATGCTTTAAAAAAAAGTAACTGTATATATGAATGATATACATTTTATTGTTATATATTATACATTTAATTATACAGTCATACACTGCATGATGAAATTTTGATCAATGATATAAATACAATGACGATGCCATAATATTATAATGGAGCTTGAAAATTCCTATTACTTGCTGATGTCATAGACATTGTAACATGGTACTATGATGCATTACTCACATGTTAATGGTAATGCTTGTATAGATAAACTTACTGTGCTACAAGTTGTATGAAAGTATAGCACATGAGATTATGAATAGTACATAATACTTGATAATAAACACTGTGTTGCTGGTTTATGTATTTACTATACTTTTTACCATTATTTTAGAGTGAACTCTTTCTACTCACATATTTTTAAAAGTTTACTGTGAAACAGCCCCAGGCAGATCATTCAGGGAGGTATTCCAGAAGAAGGCATTGTTATCAGAGGAGATGACAGCCTCATATGTGGTATTTCCCCTAAAGTCCTTATAGTGAACAAGGTGTGGAGGTGGAAGACAGTGATATTGATAATCCTGACCCTGTGTAGGCATAGGCTAACTTATAAGTTTGTGTCTGTGTTTTTAACAAAATAGTTTAGAAAGTAAAAGATAAATAAATAAATTTTTAAAATATAAAAATGCTTATAGGATGAGGATATAAAGAAGGAAAGTATTTTTGTATAGCTGTATAATGTGTTTGTTTTTTAAGTGTTATTACAAAACAGTCAAAAAGTTAAAAATATGTGTATGAAGTAAAACATTTACAGTAAGCTAAGTTTATTATTGAAAAATATATATTTTTTAAATGTAGTGTAGCCTACGTGTAGAGTGTTTATAAAGTCTACAGTAATGTCCTAGGCCTTCACATTCACTCACCACTCACTCACTGACTCACTCAGAACAACTTCCAGTCCTGCAAGCTTCATTCATGGTAAGTGCCCTGTACAGGTATATTACTTTTATCTTTCATATCGTATTTTTACTGTTCATTTTCTAGTTTAAATATGTTTAGATATACAAATACTTCCCATTGTGTTAAAACTGCCTACAGCATTGAGTTCAGTAACATGCTGTACAGGTTTGTAGTCTAGAAGCAATAGGCTAAAAGCAATTCACTAATAAACAATTGCTTTTCTACATATAGCCTGGGTATGGAGTAGGCTGTCTTATCTAAGTTTGTGTAAGTACACTCAATGATGTTCACACAACCAAATTGCCAAAGGATGCATTTCTCAGAATGTATTCCCATTGTTAATCAATGTGTGACTGTAAGAAGCATATATTGCATTACATGTATGTCCTTTACACATAATAAAGTAAGAAATTAAAAATTAGTTTTTTAAATATATATTATATGGTAATGATGGTTTTATTCAATTTGCATGAAATTCATTAAAATGTCTGAAATAAACAGGCAAACTTTTCCTTTCAACGTACACAATTTATGCTTTAAGGAGGTTCTATTTTGGTATATTTTGAGGTTATGTTTCAAGAATTAGAGCTCCTTTGAGCAGTTCTTATAGTGCTGGCCTGGTAGTGGCAAATTCAGCATTTGTTTGTCTGGAAAAGACTGTATCTTTCCCTCATTTATGAAGCTTAGTTTTACTGGATACAAAATTCTTGGCAAATAATTGTTTTGTTTAAGGAGGTTAAAAATAGGACTCCAATCCCTTCTAGCTTGTAGGGTTTCTGCTGAGAAATCTGCTGTTAATCTGATAGGTTTTCCTTTATAGGTTACCGAATACTTTTGCATCACAGTCTTAAGATTCTTTCCTTAGTCTTGACTTTAGATAAACTAATGACTATGTGCCTAGGCAATGATCTTTTTGCAATGAATTTCCCAGGTGTTCTTTGAGCTTCTTGTATTTGGATGTCTAGATCTCTAGCAAGGCTGGAGAAGTTTTCCTCGATTATTCCCTCAAGTGTTTTCCAAACTTTTAGATTTCTCTTATTCTTCGAGAATACCAATCATTCCTAGGTTTGGACATTTAACATAGCCCCTAACTTCTTGGAGGCTTTGTTCATTTTTTCAATTCTTTTTTTCTTTGTCTTTGTCTTTTTTCTCTTTGTCTTTGATGGATTGGGTTAATTGAAAAGCCTTGTCTTTGAGCTCTGAAGTTCTTTCTTCTGCTTATTCAATTCTATTTTTGTTGAGACCTTCCAGTGCATTTTGCATTTCTCTAAGAGTGTCTTTGATTCCAGAAGTTGCGATTTTTTTTTATTTATGTTATCTATTTCACTGAAGAATTTTCCTTTCATACCCTGTATTAGGGTTTTGGTTTCTTTAAGTTGGACTTCACCTTTCTTCCCCCCACTTCCCTGGTGACCTCTATGACTCAGAGGGGGGCAGCCATAATCCCCCTGAGAATATATCTCCATTGGAGTGGGACCACACCCCCGTGCCCCACAGCAGCTGCAACAACCCCCACCTAAGGAGAGGCTGAGCTCAGACACACCTAACCCGCCCCCACCTGGTGATCTTTCTCTACCCACCCTGGTAGCCAAAGACAAAGGTCATAATCTCTTGGAGCTCTATGGCCTTGCCCACCACCTGAGGGCCTCCTGGATTAGCTTCATAATTGACCTTCTTAATTCTTTTTCTGGCAATTCAGAGATTTCATCTTGGTTTGGATCCATTGTGGGTGAACTGGTATGATCTTTTGGGGTGTTAAAGAACCTCATTTTGTCATATTACCAGAGTTGTTTTTCTGGTTCCTTCTCATTTGGGTAGACTATGTTAGAGGGAAGATCTGGGATTCAAGGGCTGCTGTTCAGATTCTTTTGTCCCATGGGGTGCTCCCTGGGTATGGTGTTCTCTCCTTTACCTTAGGAGCTGTAGTGATTATTTTTGCTCTTCCGGGTCTAGCCACCCAGCAGAGCTACCACACTCTGGACTGGTACTGGGGAGTGTTTGCAAAAGAGTCCTGTGATGTGATCTGTCTTCAGGTCTCCCAGCCATGGATACTAGCATCTGCTCTGGTGGAGGTAGCGGGATAGTGAAGGGGACTCTGTGAGGGTTCTTGGTTGTGTTTTTGTTTAGTGCATTGGTTTTGTGTTGGTTGGCCTCCAGCCAGGCGGTGGTGCTTTCAAGAGTACATCAGCTGTGGTCCTATAGGGAGGATGCAAACTTGCCTTAGGGACACCTGGTTAGGTATTCAAGTTTCTCAGGTGGTGGGCAGGGCCATAGAGCTTCCAAGAGATTATGACCTTTGTCTTTGGCTACCAGGGTGGGTAGAGAAAGATCACCAGGTGGGGGCGGGTTAGGTGTGTCTGAGCTCAGCCTCTCCCTAGGTGGGGGTTGTTGCAGCTGCTGTGGGGCACGGGGGTGTGGTCCCACTCCAATGGAGGTATATTCTCAGGGGGATTATGGCTGCCCCCCTCTGAGTCATAGAGGTCACCAGGGAAGTAGGGGAAAGCGAGCAGTCACAGACCTCACCCTTCTCTCATGCAGCTGGCAGTCCTAAAGGCTGTTCTCACTCCCACCATGCCCCTTCAACAGAACCAAGTCTATTTCCAGGCAACCGGTGGCCATGGGGTGTGTGTGTGTGTGTGTGTGTGTGTGTGCTGTGCAGAAGCTCTTTAGTTTAATTAGATCCCATTTGTCAATTGCTTTTTCTGCAATTGCTTTTGGCATTTTTGTCATGAAGTCTTTGCCCATGCCTATGTCCTGAATGGTATTGCCTAGGTTTTCTTCTAGAGTTGATTTTACATTTAAGACTTTAATTCATATTGAGTTAATTTTTGTATAAGGTGTAAGCAAGGAGTCCAGTTTCAGTTTTCTGCATATGACTAGCCATTTTCCCAGTACCATTTATTGAATAGGAAATCTTTTCCCCATTGCTTGTTTGTGTCAGATTTGTCGAAAATCAGATGGCTGTAGATGTGTGATGTTATTTCTGAGGTCTCTGTTCTGTTTCTAAAATGTGACTATTATTTAGAGTTTAATAAGACTATTAATTAGCTTTAAAATTAGCACTTAAAATGATAAATATTAATCTTTGAATTATTTCTGATCATATGTATTCAAATCTCATTGACAAAAATAAATCATGGCAATGCAGATATTTTATGAGATACAACTTTCAAAGACACAGGAAATGTTTTTAATTCCATCTTCTTTTCAAAAAAAATTCTCTTCTGTCAGCTTCAATTTTTATTTATTTATATATTTTTATTATACTTTAAGTTCTAGGGTACATGTGCACAATGTGCAGGTTTGTTACATATGTATACATGTGCCACGTTGGTGTGCTGCACCCATTAACTCTCATTTACATTAGGTATATCTCCTAATGCTATCCCTTCCCTAGCCCTCCACCCCATGACAGGCCCCGGTGTGTGATGTTCCCCATCCTGTGTCCATGTGTTCTCATTGTTCAATTCCCACCTATGATTGAAATCATGCAGTGTTCAGTTTTCTGTCTTTGCGGTAGTTTGCTCAGAATGATGGTTTCCAGCTTCATCCATGTCCCTACAAAGGACATGAACTCATCCTTTTTAATGGCTGCAGAGGCAGGCAGGCCTCCTTGAGCTGCGGTGGGCTCCATCCAGTTTGAGCCTCCAGGCCTCTTTGTTTACCTACTCAAGCCTCAGCAATGGTGGACGACCCTCCCCCAGCCTCGCTGCCGCCTTGCAGTTCGATCTCAGACTGCTGTGCTAGCAGTGAGTGAGGCTCCGTGGGCATGGGACCCTCTGAGCCAGGCGCAGGATATAATCTCCTGGTGTGTCGTTTGCTAACACTGTTGGAAAAGTGCAGTATTAGGGTGTGAGTGTCCTGATTTTCCAGGTACTGTTGGTCACGGCTTCCCTTGGCTAGAAAAGGGAATTCCCCAACCCTTGCACTTCCCGGGTGAGGCAATGCCCTGCTCTGCTTCAGCTCACAATCAGTGGGCTGCACCCAGTGTCTGACAAGCCCCGGTGAGATGAACCTGGTACCTCAGTTGGAAATGCAGAAATCACCTGTCTTCTGCATCGCTCACCCTGGGAGCTGTAGACTGGAGCTGTTCCTATTCGGCCATCTTGGAACCTCCTCATCAGCTTCAATTTTTAAATTAAAATATTTATATCCTCAAATCTATAATTAGAAACACTTTGATTGGTACTGTGCAAAAGGATACCAATCTCAAAGAGCCATGGAGGTATCATGTATGCATGCCTTTTTTTTGGCTAAGGTTACGGAAATATTTTCACCCAGGACTGTCAAGAGAACATAAGAACTTGTGTGCTGATTGTAAGCATTCTTCTTAGAATCCTAAGTGAGTTCTTACACAATTATATATGAAAAGATCTTAAAAGAATGATGACATTGTAAAGTAAATTACAGTATATTAAATTCCTATAAGATTTTTCTCTTGAGCTGGAAAATTTCTGAAGAAATTTAAAGATATCTGTACATTAATGTAACAAATGACTTTTATGATAAAGCATATTTCTTTAATCATTAAAATGTAACTACTACTAATGTTTTCTATTTCAGCAGTCTCTCCTGTAACTGTTCCCAGAAGGTTAAATTGGCATGACTTTTTCTATATTTATTGCTTTGTTCAGTCTTTCTTATTTGATGTGTTAGTGTAAACTTATTTATAATAAGGATCATATTGTCTACCCCTGGCACCTCTAACATGGTAATCGAATTTTATATCTTTGGGGATTTACTTGTAAGTCTGCTTGAAGATGATGAAATATACTATATGGTCTCTCATTCTTTTAAATCAGCTGGCTTTTGACAGTTACCCAACTTATATCCCCACCAACACTTACTTCCTTTCTTACAACTCAGATTTCATTATTTTTTTTAAATGGCATGGACATTTTCTAGTGTATTTACCGAGAAAAAAAATTTAAAATATCAAACATGATATCCGTTTAGCTTTTAGGTACAACTAGGTAAACATCCTTACAGAAGTAGTTTAAAAACTTTTCTTCCATAAAATAGAAACTATACTTACACCAAATATCACAGCTTAGAATCATACTCTTGCCTTTTACACATGACCAGTGGTCAGCCACTGTAGACACTACCTGATTTTTCCTGATATTCGGGCTGGTAGCTTTTATCTCACCTTTCTCTCTACTTTCTTCTTTCTTTTCTATTTCTTCCCCATCACTTACTCAAGAGTTAAATCTTTTTCATTCTTAATCCATGTGATAAATAATAAATTAGCAAAAAAGCTTTAAAATGCAAATTTGATATAATAGGGGAAATGAAAGGCAAATTCTAATGAAGACTTCTCAGGGAAAAATAATTAGAAAATATTATAATTAAAGTAAATAAGAGGTATACGGGGGACAAAGAACAACAGGGTACAGAATGACAAAGGACAAGCCCCTGATCCAGCCAATGATGGAAACCCAAGAAGGTTGGTACAGCTGGAAACCTGAAGCTGGCCTGGAGGGAGAGGCTAATGCACTCATCTAGTCCCTGAGGATTGAGAGGTTTCTCTGAGTCTGATGTTGTCAAAATCAAATTGTAAACCCTCCACGGGTCAAGTCTTTCTTGACTTGCAAAAAGGACTACATCATGGCATATTATATTCAGAATGTCTAACATCAAAGTGAAAGAATTTTAAAATTAGCAAGAGAAAAACGTCTAGTCACTTATATAACCCCACAGATGAACAGCTGACTTTTCAGCAGAAACCTCACAGGCCAGAAGAAAATTGGGTGTCATTTTCAAAGTGGAGAACTAAAAAAAAACAAAAACCAAAAAACAAAACTTTAAGTCAAGAATTGTATATTCCACCAGAATAAAATTCATAAATGAAGGAAAGAGTAAAGTCTTTCCCAGACAAGTGAGTGCTAAGGGAATTAGTCACCACTAGACTGGTTCTACAGGAAATGCTTGAAGGAGACTTAAACATGGCAATGAAAGGTTGATATTTACCATCACAAAGCACATAGAAATATAGAAGTGTAGCGAGATCAATTAGGAAGACTTAAGTGAGTATGCAAAATATGTAAACTAGTAGGAATGGAGATCATGACACTATTTTGAGATGTGTAACAGAAGTAGAATGATCAGACTGTGGCAACCAGATATGGATTGTCAGAGGAAGGGGGAAGTAAAACTTGTGTGGTGTCCTAACTGCAGTAGAATGTAATGAAAAATGTAGAGGATTGTTTTCCTGATGAAAAAAAAAATTGATGTTTGGTACTTGTTTGTGGATGTAGGTAGAAGGACACAATTGAATTAAGTCATTCGTTTTGCCAGTATATTTTGTTAGGGTCTTTCAGGTTTCAAGGAACAGGAGTAAACTTAGGTCAGCTTAGATAATAGAATTTTATTCTAAGGATGTGATTGAAATTTAGGAAAATAGGAACTAGAATGTTTTCCTCAATATGTAGGGACATTAGCAACCGGTTTCTAATTCTCTCCACAACAGGTCTATCTTCTTACCTTTAATAGTGGTACACTTTTGTGATGAGTCACTTGTTCCTTCCCTTTGGTTTCAATGTTCTTTTCATCACTGAATACATTTTTCCTCTCCTGTCCATTGTTTTTGCTTAATTCCATGGCTATGGATACTAATGGCTTTTGCTATTGATTCTAAAATCTACTCTGTAGATCTTTTGCTTGGTTCTGGTCCCAATTACTGACTCATTTTTTTCAGGCATTCAGTATGACTTTTAGCTTTCTTTTATTCCCCAGCTATTAAACATCAGTCATTAGATATCAAATTTTATAAAAACACTGTCCTTCATGAATAAGTATTTTTTTTTCAGAAATACCTTTAATTACATGGGAGAGTATAATTTTAAAAATCTAATTGTACACTTGAATTTGTTCAATGACACAAAATGGCAGAAATACCTTTAATTATATGGTAGACTATAGTTTCTGGAATCTAACTGTATACTTGAATTTGTCTAATGACATGAAATGGTTTTACTGAGGAAATAAAATGCATCCTTTAACAAACATCCATTGAGAATCTGCTATATGTCAGCATACAATATACCAAGACACAAGGAAGAAGAAAATGCTAATTTAAAATTGGTCAGACAGGTCATAAACGTAAGTAGGTAATTATAATACAGTAATGTAAATGTGAAAATCAGTGTACAAATTAACATCTGAGGGAGTACAAAAGAATAATTGACTATGTGTATAGGGGGAAAAGGAGGAAGTTACAAAAGTGTTGGTATTTGAGCTTTTGAAAGTGACTAGAAGGAAAGAGACATCACAGGCCCTGCAACGTCCAGTAGATTATAAGCCATTCTCTTTTATTATTACTTCGTTGATATAAATAATTACTTCTTTATGGGACCAATTATCCTTCCACATGATGTAAAGAAACAAACTCTTTTGAAGATAATTAATATGGGAAAATGACAGATAAATGTCATAACTTTGTATGCCACTATATAAAATATTCCTCCTTGTATTCTTGAGCCTATAGTTATTTTTGGTGACAAAATTATACAATGCTTCTAGATGGAAATATCAATTAAGTATATCATTTTAGCATCCTCATAAGCAGTTGATAATGTAAGCTGCTTGGCTATTCCCTAGTTTTACACCAGCAAATATGAGAGAAATAATTTAATGATTCACAGATATTTCTATTCTGGACATGAATTTATAACTTCTTAGAAGACTATTCATTTGTTTGAAACTCTTCTGAGGCACCATATAAATTAGATTTTAAATGCATTATTTTTGGAGTCTACTATTTTCAAAATCTCCTTTTACAAAATTTAAGACTTGTCAGCTTTTTGTCTTGTTAAAACATCAAAACCAAAAAAATAACTATTGAGAACTTTTTAATGCAATGGACTTATGTAATTGTTAGAATATTTAAGTCTGGAGGTTGAGATTAGGTAAGAAATTGTTTGCTAAAAATAAAATCTGATTCAAGAATGAATTTTACAAGGAACATAGAGTCTTTTAAAAACAGTCCCATAATGGTACAATGAAAACCTTTTCAATTCACCAGTGAGCTTTCTGTCTCACCCCTTCTGAGGCAAGTTTTTCAAACAATTCGGCTGTTCTCCCTTGTATCACAAAAATGTCAGATGATTTATAAGGAAGAGAGGAGGCTTATTGGAAATATTTATTGAAGCCTTTGCCATATGTGATCTTGCAGTGCAAGGAAAAGCTTCTTTTGTATCTTCTGAGATCCCAGACTTCCACCTAAATTCTGCATGTTTAACCATGCTTCAGTTTTAGTCTCTGGAAGAAAATATTGTTTCTATTTAACATAGTGGGAACATTCTTATATTACTTAAGGTAATACTAGCTACCATAATACATGAACCACAAATTCTCAGTAATTTAAAACAAGAGAAGTATACTTCCTATTTATATAAAGTCCAAATATGTATTCACGATGGCAGGCAACCCTCTCCAAACAGTGGTTCCAGGATCCAGGCTTGTTTTATCTTGTGGTACCACGATATTCAACATGTGGCTTCCTGAATTACCATGCACATTTCTTTCAAGCCGGGAAATGAGACAGAGCATGGAAAAGCACAAGTGAGGGATTTTTAAAGGACTAGGTCTAGAAATTATGCCTATCAGTGTCTCCCACATTCTACTGGCTGGGACTTAGTCACATGGCCACACCTAACTATAAAAGAAGATGGATAAAATATTGTCATGCTACATCCTCAGAAAAAGGGAGGTAATGGATTTGTTGAGCAATCTGCCAGTATCTTCCAGAATCTCTAGGCTCTTTCTTGTCTTAAAATTTTTTGCTCATGCACAATCTAAAACAATTTGGAAAGTCTTTATATTCCTACACTCTTTGGAATGGCTTCTAAAGTTTTTTCTAATGTTCTTCCTTTAGTTTTATTAAAAATAGGAATTTGAACAACTTAAATTTCAATAGATAAGCTTCTGATTGAGAGTCATTCTCTTTCTCAACACCTATGCCAATATTTTGAGTAAGATTTACTATAAGTGAGCGAGTCACTCATTCATTCACTCATAATTTCAGCAAATCTTTATTAAATAATGCCTACTCTGCACCATGAATTATTCTGGAAAGTGGAGATAATTAGTGAGTAAAAGATATAAAGACCTTTTTCTCACAGAGCTTACATTAAACTGAATAAGACAAAAAGTTAAAAAAAAACCTAGATCTAATAAATGTGATAATTATAACATATAGAATAAAATGGTAAATGAAATAGAAATAGGAAAAAATAGAGAAGAGCAAGGTGGGGGGGGGGCGGTCAAAAATGTGCTGTCAGGGAGGATAATTATATTTTTAAAAAGAGTCTTAAACTTTATTGAGTATGTGACATTTGAACAGATGGAGATGCTTCCTGGGGAAGAGAGTTTCAAGCAGAGAAAGCAGCCTGTAGATAGACGCAAAGGTGTGATGATGTCTAGCATGTTGGAGAAGCAACATGCGGGACAATGTGGCTGGAAAGCAGTGAGAAAAATGAAGATAATACGAGAAGAGGGAGGTCAGAGAGTCAATGATGGAGAGTTCACATTTTGAAAGAGGTTTGAACATTCTGAAAGAGGTTAAGAAACTGGAATGCAAATGGATTTCTTTAAAACTACTTGAAAAAACTATGTACCATGGGGATAATTTGAATAAAATTGAATAATATTTTTAAACTGTTCAGCATGTGTTACAAATAACAAATATTTTATTGTATTATTCACTTTCTTTTTTGATAGATGCAGGACATTTACAGGGAAAATCACTAGTATTTATGATTTCTGAATGTTCTTGTTGAGAGTTAGTGTACAGAGCTTGGGATCCAAGAATGTGGAAAATTGATCTGAGTTTCCCTGTCCTAACCTAGACTTTAACAGGCCCCTGCTCTGCTTGTACCGGCGGTGGGTAGGCAACTGCTCTCCTGGCCTTCCCCCTATGGTAGGCCTCCTCTGCCTGGAAATGTTGAAGAATCTATGTGTGCAATTTGCTGATAACGGTGAACTTAAGAGAAGTTTATTCTTATTCTTCCTTACCCATTTGAAGAAATTATCCTCAGAGATTCTCCTCTTGACTCAGATCTGTTTCATTCCATTCTGTGCAGGTTGCCATGAATCCTTCTTGTTTCAAAATGGAGAGGAAAGAGAGGGAGGGAAGGAGCAGGAGAAAGAAAGAAGGTGGAGGAAGAGAGAGTGAGAGAGAGGGAAGTGGAGAGAGGGAGAGGGGTAGACAAGAGGGAGAGAAAGGAGAGGAAGAAAAAAGACAAGATCCAAAGGGATCTATCTCTCAGTTCTTTCATCTTTCCTAAGTGCACAGCAAATGAATTTATATATACAAATCTTCCCAGAAACCTTACAATACCCTAAACAGACAAGCAAAAACCTGAATAAACATCGTGTAGCTTAAACCAGAAAATACCCAAGTTAAACATTCCTTTAGAAATGACAAATCAGGCTAAGCACGTAGAACCAAAATTGAATGCCTTATAGATATATTTTGAGCCTTAGAGTATTTTCTATATGAATAAATTAAAACTCTCACACTTACCTGCAAAATATGTGAAAGAGAAGTGAACTTGGATTTGTTTACACAACTTTACATAAAGAGAAAAACTATTAATTTGATGGATATGGGTGGTATAAAGGTCAGAGAAATTACACAAATTCTACAATTATATGTGTTTTTTTGCCTTCATTAATCAGATAACTAGGTATCTGGCAATTTAAATGTAGTAATAGCTTCCTGCCCATTTTTATCTTCCAAATATTTGCCTTGAATATGGCAAACTTTGTGTGGGTTTAAACTTCTAGGTAATAGTGTACTATTTAAATTCCAGCCTACTATATTTTCTTTTGATTTGAATCAGGAAGTTTGTAATAGAAAGAACTGATTTGTTTTACTGCTACAAAGCACCATTTAAAAAAATATATATATATAGATTATTTTCCTTTATTTAGTCCACTCCACTTTCGGATAGAGGTATATCCATTTTAATAGTGGTGATTATCCAAATTCCTTTCTATGAGATATTGTGCTCCACTCTGTCTTCATTTATTTTTATTAGAATGGTTTTTGGTTTCCCATTCTTCTGTATTTTTTTCTTCATGAATATCTGTTTCCATAATTTAGTTAACTCTATTCTCATTGTTGAAAGATTTTTACCCATTCAGGTAAGATATATTTTCAAGGTTTTATTTTTCTTGAGTATAATAATATTTCAGAGTAGTCAAATTACCTCCAAGGGCATCAATATTTAGGGGCATCAAGATTTTCAAAACAACCCTAGAGACAATATATCACTCCAAATATTTAAAATTAGTATCATTTATCTCTACTGGCCAGACAGTTGAAGAAAAAAAAACGTAAAAGAGTGAACAGTATTTTGAGATGACTGTATTAGAACTTCCCTATCGCCAACTGAAGTTGCTGTCATTATGATTAATGTATGGAGTTCTATTTAGTGCACCTGGGATTGTCCCAAAGAAAAGTAACATTTTCAGTGATATTCTGACAATTTAAAAAATGATGAGAAAGGTTAAGGGGGCTTTAGAGATTTAATTTTTCTGGAATTTGATTTTGGTTTTGACAGGAAGTTAAATATAGAACTAATTGTAGAGTCAATTTCCTTGAAGTAAGATTTTGACATGTTAGAGTTATAACTAATAATTTATCTTGTTTTCCTTCCCTGAACAACTAGCTTGATTATGTGTTGAATGCTGGCATGCTGTTTGAGTGTACTTTTCAATTAAGATAAACTTTTGATTGAAATAACTATCCTGATAAAACTTTTGCTTCGTATTTCCTCAGTATTAATGAACTATATTTTTCTCTACAGGCTACATTAATTCACATGAATTTGCATATATGTGTGTGCATATATTATTGATTCACATGTATGTAGAATATATGGATATAATGGAAAAATAATTTTAAAATCTTTTTGTTATGCTATTCAAATTTATTGAAAAAATATAGTACCTTTTAAATTGAGGTTTTATTGAAGCAATTTTTAAAAGAAGCAAGTGGTCTAGTATTCTTAGGAAAATTGGTTTCAGAGGCTTTTCTATATTAACTCACATATTGAAAAAAAGATTATACTGAAAGACATAAATGAGCAGAATATTCATTTCCTAAAAAGAGTTAAAAGTTGAAAAAAAGAAAAATTTTTATTGCAGATATAGGCACTAAGCATCAAAAAGAATGTAAATTGTGTAAAGAAATGGTCCAGAGAGAAATAGGTCATTATGAAAGATACTCACGGACAAAGAAGTCAACAGCTGACAAAAGGAAAAGTGAGCACTTACGAGTTGCTACACAGAAAGTTTAACAAGAAGTTGCCACAGTGAGCCCTCTTTCTGATTTTTCTATTTAAGTTTTTATTTTGAAATAAAGATTTGCAAGAAGTTGTAAGGATGGTACAGAGAGGCCCTCCCTTCTTCAACCTGGTTTGCCCAGTGGTTACATCTTAAGTAACTACAGTACAAGAGAAAACCGAGGAGACTGATGTTGGTATAATGTGTGTACCTAGTTTTATTCCATTTTATCATACGTAGGTTTATGTAATAGCCACCTCAATAAAGATACACAATGATTTCATCACAAAAATATCCCCCGGGCAACCTCCCCATAGTTACACTTTTCCCCTTTCTCCTTCCTATCACCATCCTTAATCCCCTAGCAACTATTAATTTATTTTCCTTCTCTAAAACTTTATTATTTTGAAAATATTATTGAATCATATTGTATATGATCTTTTGAGATTTGCTTTTTCCCTCCACTCAGCAAAATGCTCTTGATAGCCATCCCATTTGTTGCACATATCAACACTTCATTTTTTTAACCGCTGTGTAGTATTCCAGGGTATGAAGGTACTATACAGTATGTTTAACGATTCACCTATTGTAGGACATTCTTGATGGTTCCATTTGTGGCTATTACGACTAAAGCTGCCATGAACGTTGGTATAAAAGTTTTTATGCGGGCATAAATTTTCATTTCTCTAGGATAAATACTCAGGAGTGTGATTGCTGTGTAATACGTTATGTATGTTTAGTGTTTTAAGAAACTGCCAAATTATGCCCAGAGTGGCTGTACAAGTTTGAGTAAAGTTTGAAAATCTTACCTTCTTTTACAAAATGTCTTTACCCTCCATTTTTAGTATAAATGTCTTAAATATTTCTTACACCTCATTGACACCCACCCACACCAGGAAGTGTTATAATTTTTGTTTCAACCATCAAACATATGTTAAAAACTCAACAGGAAAAGGAAAATCTGTTGTATTAACCTATACTTTTACTCTATTATTTTCTTTATTTTTGATTTTCAAAGATTGTTTCCTTTATCATTTGTTTTCTATTTCAAAAAATAGCTTAGCCATTCTTTTAGGGTTGGTCTGCTGGTAAAAAATTCTGTTAGATTTCCCACAATTGAGAATGTCTTGATTTCCCCTTCATCACTGAAAGATGTTTTGGCTGGATATAGAATTCTGGGTTTGCACGCCTTTTCTTTCAGCACTTGAAAAATGTCATACTACTTTTTTTCTTGTCTCAGTGGTTTCTGATGAGAACTCAACTGTCATTCAAATTTTTGCATACAGATTTTCTTTCATGGAGAGACAGGAGGAAGGATAAGTTATACCAGAGAAAAAGTGTTGGGTCCTGGGAAGGGTGCAATGGAGAAGGAGGGTACAATTCCAGGTACATTTTGATTTGTTCTCCCTTATGTATAAGTGAATTTCAGTCTTGAGTTTCTTTTCTTTTTCTTTTTTTTTTTTTTTTGGGATAGAGTCTCACTCTGTCACCTAGGCTGGAGTGCAGTGGCTTGACCTTGCCTCACTGCAACCTCCACCTCCCGGGTTCAAGTGATTCTCTTGCCTCAGTCTCCCAAGTAGCTGAGATTATAGGTACATTCCACCAAACCCAGCTAATTTTTGTGTTTTTAGTAGAGACAGGGTTTTACCATGTTGGCCACGCTGGTCTCAAACTCCTGACCTCAAGTGATCTGACCACCTTGGCCTCCCAAAGTGCTGGGATTACAGACATGAGCCACCACCCCCAGCTGGATTTCTGAGGAGTTATTTAAAGTTTGTATTAGAATTATCAGCTTGAGATATGAAAGATGAATTCTTTATCCACTGACTTCCATCTTCTATTTCTCAAATGTTGCCCCATCACTTCTTAACTCTCAAACTTTTAGATTTATACATTAATGAGTGCCAAAAGGCTTCATGTCCCAGCGCAGATGAGAAAATAGCAGGAGATACCCAATATGACCAAAGTAAAGTGCTGTTTTGCTGCTAGCAATGATTGGAGTAAACTCTAGACTTAGAAGATGGATGGCTGGCTGAGCACAAGATACCCTCAGCCTAGACCTTCTATTTGTGCAGGGAAAGAAATGATTTCCAATTCCTTCATGTTAACTTGACCACTGGGAATTTTCCAAGGGTTGTAACACTGTGGCAATGATTCCTCCGATCTCAGTCAGCATTGCTGCGCTCTCCTTTCTGATCATGGCCAGCAAGAGGGCAACTGAGTTCAAGAACCCTTGGATTCAGTCACTTTCCTCTCCTTCAGTCTCTGAGGATTCATTCCCTTTCTTGGTCAGGACACTTCAACTTCTTCACAAAGTAAAGACCTCATTCCATTCCCTTCCTGAACAATTTCAGCTTCCTCTTTGTAGGAATTTTTTTTAGTGGAATACTGAAAAGTCACTATTGTATTTATCCAAGTCTTTTAGAGAAGTCAGACCAAATTCCAAATTAATAACTCAATACTTTTGAAGAATTTCTCAAGAATAATTGTTCTCTTAAAATATCGAGTTTAAATCAGTTTTCAATTCTGTGGAGGTAATACTTCCCTTTTTGATATATGGAGTTCATGCAATAGAAATTATAGTTGTGATCACTCATTTGTCAAGAATTTGGTTCTACCACAGAAGGCAGTGTCCAAATAATCTATTGGCAAATGATTTTCTCTTGAGGCCATTTTCAGAATTGGACAATTGGCCAACATTTATGATAGATAAATTTTTTGGATCATAGCTAGGCTGAACATTGGAATGTGTTATTTTTAGAGGTAATATCATAAAAATGCAGCTATGACTAAATTCATTTGTCAGCCATGAATTTTTTTTCATGGATTTATTTAGCTAGGAGAACATCTCTCAATTCTCCTTTCATTATAGTTAGGGTGACTGCACCATCTGAATTGTCAGAGATTGTTCTGGCTTATGTTATTCCTAGTGTCCTAATTAATAGTTATTCCTTTCATACTTAAAAAAATATCGTGATTAGATCAATAAATTATATGGTCACACAAATCATCATCCTTAAGTTTTGAATTCAAAATGTCCTATTGGAATTTTAAATTTAAATTTAGGTTTTGTACGTGTGTGTGTGAGAGTGTGTGAGTGTGTGTGTGTGTGAGAGAGTCTGTGTGTGTATGTAAAAAGACCAAGTTGTTTATAAAACAATGTTGGAATGTAACATGTCTTTGAGGATTTTTCTGAGTTCCATTTGAGGTATGTTCTTTTGCTTGCCAGGATTTTTTCTGGCTCCCTAAAAGTCTTTATCAAACCAGGAGTCCAGATGGTCAGCTCTTTGGTTGCCCAGAGACAGGGGAGTCAAAGCTTGTTTCTGCATGACTACAATCTGTTGAAACTTAACTAGGGCAGGAACCTTTCCCAAAAGATTGCACAAACAGAATGTTACCAATTCTTAAACTCTCCAAAGATTACACATGAATTAGAAGGGAATCCTGTTCTATTTAAATCTAATTTTCCCTGTAATAGCACTATTCTAGTTATGCATGGCTGACTTGGTAATGTGGTGAAAAAACTTAAAAGAGAAATGATCACTTTTAGCCTAAAGAATTTATCCCAAATATTAAAAAGAATGCTGGTTTATGTCTAATCAAGAAATCTGGCTCCTTGCTTAGAGATGTTGTTGAAATTTTTCTCAAAGTTTATTACCTAAAAGTATATTTTATGATAAAATTTATCTATATTATATATAAAGAGATTAAATAGAAAATTTGCTAAAAATACAATCAGAAGGAGTTTGGCATAGGAAGAAATGGACTAAAGTTGTTGGCTTTGAAATATCTTAAACCCATTATTTCCTTTATATTATTAAGAAAAATATTTTTAAAGTATTCAATAAACACCTCCCAGTGGTTTCTGAATGCAATAAACACTTATATTGAAATTCTGAAGGCAGGTAAGATGAGAACATTTTGTAGTCCCAATGTTTAGGTAATTTGCATTTTAGTTAAGATTTAATTGAAAAGGGACATTTGGGATTTTATTTTTAAATGCTGGCATTTTACATAAATACAGACTCTCTAGTCTGGAAAGTAACCCAAATCCAAGCTACTTTAATCTTAGTTTTCTTGATAAAGAAAATACATTTGAGCTTACCGTTATATTCCATTTAAACTTCTGCCTTGAAGGAAAGTGTATTTGGATTAAAGTAACATAGCAGCAAGCTGAAGTTTCTAATAGTTCTTAAGTATTTAGAACCATTATCTATAAAATTAAATCTAAAGAAGTGTCATTTAGAGAAATAGAAATATTTTAGAAATTTTTTTCTTCCTGTAGTATAGATTTTTTGAGACTTATCTGATATTGGAACATAGGTTACATTGGATACTATAGATTTTAACTCATGTTAAAGAGGGAATTTAGTAAACCCAGATGAAATAAAACAACATTTTCTCCCTGTATGTCTCCTGAACTAATTTGGGGACTTGGAAAACTCAATTTAGGAGAAATTCAAACATTTAGTTTCTGAAGCAGTGATTATATTTTGGGGCATCAGTTGCCACAGAGAGTCTGAATGAAAAGAGTGTATTTGTTTTAGAATAGCCGGGGACCAACGAATGGATTGAGAAAGACAAAGCTGCTGTCTATCCTCTGGTGCTCTCATTATTGTGCTACACAAGGCAGTCCCACTTGCTGGGCGTCATAGCCGTTTCAAACTGCCCTGTCAGGCATTAGAATCTCTCTTGTCTTGCGGTAATGACCACAGCAGTTCATTGCCATTATCTGGGGCTTCCTTGTGCCAATTTGTATAATGGTGCAAAGTAAAATTGAAATGGGTCAGCAGGGATGGAGAACTACTTTTTTTGTTCTGTCTATGATACAAACCAGTATTATTTGTATCCTATTGTTTTAAGAATTTTAAAATATCTTAATTTTAAAATTATTTCTCTTTCTCTCCTTCCCTCTCTCCACTTCTACCTGTACCTCTACCTATCTACCTCTTTGAAACACACTTGTATCCATCCAGAGGACTAGTTTTCCTGCTGGTTAAAGTAGTAGCCAAGACTCAGAACTACTGCCCTCCATATGTCTACTTTGTTCCTAGGCTAGACTCATGAAGCCTCATTCCTTCTGTCTTTAGGATGGTGATCATAACTAACATCTATTGAATGCTTATTATGTGTCAAGAATTCTTGAATAATTTTATGTTAATTCATTTCTTATACTGTCAGGTAAGAACTGATATTATTCACATTTTACAGGGGATTAAATTGAGATGAAGGAAGATTAAGTGCTTGCCCAAGGTCACACAGTTGGGAAGGGAAAGAGCTAGAATATAATCTCAAAGAAACACTCAACTACTTTGAATAGATTCAAGTTACCTATGTACAGTCTCATACAAACATGTCAGAGCATCTTTTAATCTCTCTGATCCCAAATGGGCATTTAAAAATATATATAGCTATGAATTAAGGAACACCTAAAGGACTTTTAGTTCCTCACTAGGAAAATCCCAGTTATCATCATAGTTGTTAACGTAATAGACATAACACAGATTTTAGCAATATTAAAACTAAATATTTTGTGGCACTAGAGAATAATTACTTTTTAAAACAATTTTGCAAATTTGACCCTGGGTCTCAGTCTGACACTTCAAGTACAATTAATTATCTTTACTCAGAATGTTTGCTCAAATTTGTTGATGTCATGAAAATATTTTAAACACAAGCAGTTATAAGTTATTTCAAGAATTTTATGCGATTATTTAAAAATCCCGAGAATGAGTTTATGTGGTCATTTGACGCTCACGTACTTTCGAAAACATCTGATTCCCTGATAGAGAAAAGAAAGATACATCTCATTTCATACCACCATACTTTCCCTTCCTTTCCCTGCAGGTGAACACATTAGTTATTTATGTTATTATTTTACCTTTATTTATTATATATTGTAATTTTTGAAAACATATTAAAACCTCTACATTTCCATTTCAGTTTATTTAGATCCTATCTGCAAATTTCCCTATTCTAGCCACAGCCTGCTGGGTTCCCCTCTTCCTGCAAAATACCTCCTAGATTATATCAGTTATTCCTTATGACTATCTTCATGCCTTATCTATAGGTTAATTTTTAAAGTGAAAAACCAGTAAGATAGCATTTAAATGACTATGCCGATGTAAATGTTCCTCTCTTCAGATATAAGTTGAGTGAGTGGAAATACACACAAACTGTTTTTCCTCTGCTCTCGCCCATAGCAGTCAACACAGAAGACCTCTGTGACCAAATGTGTGGGGACTTCTCCCCTCCTATAAGCAGGCAAGCCATCATTTCTACAGCAGACACCAGCTGGGTGTCCTCCAACTCGATTCTGACACTGTCTACCTGGAGAGAGTCAGATCCCACAGGGTCCCCCATTTTCTATGCCAATTGTAAGTCCTAGGTTGTGACTTGTGCTTCTGACCAAACAGCTATAAATTGGGGTTCCCATGATCCCCTCCTTGGGTATGATTAATTTGCTAGAGCAGCTCATAGAACTCAGGGAACCACATTTATGATAAAGGATATTACCAATGATACAGATGAAGAGGTGCCTAGGGCGAGGCATGGGAGAAGAGGCATGGAGTTTCTGTGCCCTCTCTGAGTGTACCACTCTCCAGAAACCTCCATGTGTTCAGCTATCTGGAAGCTTTTCATACCTGTTGATATGCTTTGGCTGTGTCCTCACCCAAATCTCATCTTGAGTTGTAACTGCCACAATTCCCACATGTCCTGGGAGGAACCCGGTGGGAGGTGATTGAATTATGGGGGTGGGTCTTTCCTGCTCTGTCCTCATGATAGTAAATGAATCTCACGAGATCTGAGGGTTTTTTTTAAAAACAGGAGTATTTCTGTACAAGCTATATCTTTGCCTGCTGCCATCCAGGTAAGATATGGCTTGCTCCTTCTTGGCTTCTGCCATGATTGTGAGGCTTCCCCAGCCATGTGGAACTATGAGTTCTCCATTAAACCTCTTTCTTTTGTAAATTGCCCAGTCTCGGGTATGTCTTTATCAGCAGTGAGAAAATAAATAGACTTTTATGGAGACTTCATTAAATAGGTGGGATTGAAGCGTGGGCAACCATGTAGAAATGTGGTTAGGCAAAAAGGATAGGATCTAACACTAATAGACTGGGGTGGGTGGGGGGAACCCCAGAAAGGCCTGTCTGCTTAGATCCTTCCTGTCCTCTCCATGTGGCATTCCTTCCTCCAGTATATGCTACAGGACCCTTTCTGAAATGTGGATCTTACGACCCGCGGTCAGATAAAGTAGGTCAGAGCATTGCTTTATGGCCAGCTCCAAGACAGACAGGTAGGTGAA
This sequence comes from Symphalangus syndactylus, assembly GCF_028878055.3. Taxonomy (NCBI): domain Eukaryota; kingdom Metazoa; phylum Chordata; class Mammalia; order Primates; family Hylobatidae; genus Symphalangus; species Symphalangus syndactylus. The sequence continues at coordinate 150,332,189 of NC_072426.2, read as the reverse complement.
TGTGAGGTTATATTTTCAGTTTCTATCGCCTGCCCTGGGGAGAAAGAACAAGGGCTATGGGAGTTATGATTCAGGAACTATAGACACATAAGTAATGTGCTGGGATTATATTTTCTTCATTTAAAGTCTGATGCCATAACTGCCGTGTTGCCTACATTGAGCTCAAAATAATTCTCTTTTCTTAATTCCTTCAAATTATCATTCTTACAATCATATCATGTTTTAATTAGCTTTATATTTGTACCGTGATTTTCTTATATGGCTTTTGGTGTTCCTGGAGTTTCTAATTGTGTCTTTCTTATATCTTTGGATTACACCAACTCTTAGTGTGACAAATGTGATTTCCTGTAGCTTCCTTTGACATACATTTATTTTACTTCCTTGGAACTCCTACTTCTAAACCATGGGAAAACAAGATTCCTCCCCTTATACTCTATGACTGCCATGCTGGAACTTTCCATCACTGTACCCCTCTTTCATTAATACAATGTCTTTAAAAATTTTTTTTGTTTTCTCTGTCATTTTGCTAGAGTATTCTGTAAAGTAAGTTATTTATGATGGGAAGTTAAATTTTATGATTCCTGTGTGTTTTAAAATGCATTTATTTTGCTTTCACATTCCACTGAGATTTTGGTAGAGTATCAGATGCTCAAATAAAATTAATTTCCCTTAGAACTCTGAAGTGGTAAGGGAATGGTTTGGCGTTGCTGATGACAAGGTTAATGCCAGCTGGCGCCTTGAGTCTGCAAGTGAGTTCTTCCATCTAGAGGCTTGGAGGCCTAAAAAATTTTAGGTTTTAAAATTTCTTGGTGTCTTCTTACCAATATTTAGCTTAGAATTTATAGGATCAACCTTCCAATACAAAGTCAGGCCTGATAATTTTTTCTTATTCTCCAAAATAATTTCTTCTTAATATTTTTCTCTTATCCAAATGTTAGCACTCCTGGATTTTTTCTTTGACATTTCTTTTCTGAGATGTTCTGTCCCTTTTGTTGACTGTGCTTTACATCACAGACAATTTCCTCCTTTATGTTCTAACCCTCCTCATCCATTTTTTTGGTTTTTCTATTTATGTTTTTAATTTCCAAAAGGGTTATTAATTTCTTTTATAAATTATGAGAGCCTGAGGCAGGAGGATTGCTCGAGACCAGAATTTGATACCAGCCTGGGCAATATAGCAAGATCTCATCTCTATAAAAATAAAATAAAAAACAGCCAGGTGTGGTGGAGCACCTGTAGTCTCAGCTACATGAGAGGCCGAGGAAAGATCACTTGAGGCCAGAAGTTTAAGGCTGTAGAAGGCTATGATTGCACCACTGCACTCCAGCCTGGATGACAGACTCTGTCTCTTAAAAAAAAAAAAGAATTATATTGGCTTATGTTTACTATTAGGTTGGTGCAAAAATAATTGCATATTTTGCCATTGAAAGTAAAATTATTACTCACCAGATGTATTGTATACAGGACAAATTTCTTTTTTTTTACGCATACCTAAATCTGAGGATGCTTGCAGGTCTGCGGTCATTAGGGAGCCAAGCTCTGTCTTACAACTTCTAATTTTTAATGCAGGCCTCATGGATCAGGATGCCTACATGAGTTTCAGACATGATGACTGTATTCACACCAAAATGAATAGGAGAGGAAATAAGACTTATTTTACTTTTTATTTAAGAGACTTTTGGAAAGTTCTATATGAAAGTTTTAGTTACATCTCTGATATGGTTTGGCTCTGAGTCCCCACCCAAATCTCACCTTGTAGCTCCCATAATTCCTACGTGTTGTGGTAGGGACCTGGTGGGAGATGACTGAATCATGGGGGCAGGTCTTTCCTGTGCTGTTCTTGTCATAATGGGGCACTGCTGAAAAGATACCTGAAAATGTGGACATGACTTTGGAACTGGGTAACAGGCAAGGGTTGGAACAGTTTGGAGGGCTCAGAAGAAGACAGGAAAATGTGGGTAAGTTTGGAACTTCCTAGGGACTTGTTGAATGGTTTTGACCAAAAGCCTGATAGTGCTATGGACAATAAGGTCCAGGCAGAGGTGTCCTCAGAGTGAGATGAAGAACTTGTTGGGAACTGGAGCACAGGTGACTCTTGTTATGTTTTAGCAAAGAGATTGATGGCATTTTGCCCCTGCCCTAGAGATTTGTGGAACTTTGAACTTGAGAGAGATGATTTAGGGTATCTGGCAGAAGAAATTCTGCAGCAAAGCATTCAAGAGGTGACTTGGGTGCTGTTAAAGGCATTCAGTTTTATAGGGGAAGCAGAGCATAAAAGTTCCAAAAATTTGCATCCTGACAATGAGACAGGAAAGAAAAATCCCATTTTCTGAGGAGAAATTCAAGCCAGCTGCAGAAATTTGCATAAGTAATGAGTAGCTGAATGTTAATTCCTAAGACGATAGTAAAAATATCTCCAGGGAATGTCAGAGGTCTTCATGACAGCCTTTTCTATCACAGGCCCAGAGGCCTAAGAGGAAAATGTGGTTTTGTGGGTCAAGCCCAGGGTCCCCATGCTGTGTGCAGCCAAAGGACTTGGCGCCCTGAGTCCCAGCTGTTCCAGCCATGGCTGAAAGGGGCCAATGTGGAGCTTGGGCTATGGCTTCAAAGGGTGCAAGCCCCAAACCTTGGCAGTTTCCACGTGGTGTTGAGTCTGCCAGTGCACAGAAATCAAGAATTGGGGTTTAGAAACCTCTGCCTAAATTTCAGGGGAGATATGGATACAGCTGGATGCCCAGGGAACTCAATGCCCACCTGTGAAAGCGGCCAGGAGGGAGGCTGTACCCTGCAAAGACACAGGGGTGGAGCTGCCCAAGACCATGGGAACCTACCTCTTGCATCAGTGTGACCTGGATGTGAGACTTGCTGTCAAAGGAGATGATTCTGGAACTTTAAGATTTTATTGCCCTGCTGGATATCAAACTTACATGGGGCCTGTAGCCCCTTTGTTTTGGCCAATGTCTCCCATTCAGAATGGCTGTATATATCCAGTGCCTGTAATTCCATTGTATCTAGGAAGTAACTGACTTGCTTTTGATTTTGCAGGCTCATAGGCAGAAAGGACTTGCCTTGTCTCAGATGAGACTTTGGACTGTGCACTTTTCAGTTAATACTGAAATGAGTTAAGACTTTGGGGGACTGTTAGGAAGGCATGATTCATTTTGAAATGTGATGATATGAGATTTAGGAGGGGCCAGATGCAGAATGATTTGGCTTGGCTCTGTGTCCTCACTCAAATTTCATCTTGTAGCTCCCATAATTCCCATGTGTTATGAGAGGGACTCAGTGGGAGATAACTGAATCATAGGGGTGGGTCTTTCCTGTGCTGTTCTTGTGATAGTGAATGAATCTCACAAGATCTGATGGTTTTAAAAATGGAAGTTTCTCTGCACAAGCTCTCTCTTTGCCTGCTGCCATCCATGTAAGATATGACTTGCTCCTCCTTGCTTTCTGCCATGATTGTGAGGCTTCCTCAGCCATGTGGAACTGTGAGTTCTTCATTAAACCTCTTTCCTTTGTAAATTGCCCTGTCTCAGGTATACCTTTATCAGCAGTGTGAAAACAGACTAATACAATCTCACTGGTCAGAATTTAGTAACATAATTTCCCATTAGTTTCGTGGAATGCTGAGAAGCATAATATTTTAGCTGCAAAGAAGTGTGTTAATCTAAAAATCAATTTTTTGTTACTAAAGATAGGGAAGATAGACACTGAAAGTCAATTATTGGCCGAGTGTGATGCCTCACACCTGTAATCCCAGCGCTTTGGGAGGCCGAGGCAGTGGATCACCTGAGGTCAGGAGTTGGAGACCAGCCTGGCCAACATGGCAAAACCCTGTCTCTACTAAAAATGCAAAAATTAGCTGGGCATGGTGGCATGTGCCTGGAGTCCCAGCTACTCGGGAGGCAGGAGACTTGCTTGAACCCAAAAGGCAGAGGTTGCAGTGAGCCAAGATTGCACCACTGCACTGCAGCTTTGGCGACAGAGTGAGACTCCATCTCAAAAACAAAAAAAACAAAAAAGAAGGTCATAATTATCTACCACATTCTCTGTCTAACACTTTCTCTAATGCACTGTTTTCACAGCATCCTGGGAATTCAATATTTTCTCCAAACTTTCTGAAGATACAGGTAAGATTATTTTATATATTTTGTAGGTTTCATGAATCCTTATTGTTTTCTTTAGGGCTAGTTAGCACTATTTATTTATATTGGTCTTCTTCTTGTAGTTGGATTTCTTCTATGACTGGTGAGAATGTTTTTTTTTCTGTAATATTTAAGAATGAAGAACTTTTTTGACTGTTAAGAGGACCTGACTTGGTTTATCTCTGTTATTTCATAGGTGGACCTATTTCCTCAATAGACACCTGCAGGGAGTAGGAAGCCTAAATAGAACCTCTATGTATGGGTGCTGTAAAGTGTTAGATTTCATTTTATGGCCAGTGGATGGGAAACTGCCCTCAGGCAGAAAGCCCCTAAATATCAGAATGGGGAGGATGGCAATCAGTGTCCATAGCTAGAAGTTATAGATTTCTATAGATATTTTTAAAAGAAAGAATGATCCCTTTTTAAAAAACATTTCTATTTTTTAGGGGTCAGACTGATAAATTGGATGGGATATTATAGTAGTAGCCACCCTTGCATTTTTTTAGTTACTGAGGGTGACAGTAACTTCTGCCATTCCCTCTGGCATGTATTCTACTTTGTTTTGCTTTGTTTGTTTTTTAATCTCTTGGCTCAAGACAGAGGTAGTTTCAGTCTTCAACTGAAAACTGAATTTGAAAACTGAAATTACCTCTGTCTTATAGGTCAAGAACTTTAGATGAAGGTCCCATCAACTGCCATGTTTGTTTTTGCTAATTATACATTAGAATGCTAGAGAAATGTTCATCAGGTGGAATAATGGACCTAGTAGCTTCACTGGTACCTGGATCTAGGTGAGGACTCCATTTGTTTTCTAGGCCCCACATTCCACATATTATCACTTTGGAACCCCGGATATCAGGATATCTGTGCCAACTCAGATCCTGTGTCCAAGCATCCTCAAAAAAACAAAACAAAAAAACCTAGTTATTTCCCTTTTTCCAGTTCACTGTTAACAAAGAAAATGGCTGTATATTCCTTTGGGGATGAACTAGGTAGTTTACTACTGAATACACTTGCTTTGGCATTTCAGGGTCCTTCCTTATAGGAATGAAACTGTTTCTTCAGTGGTTGGGTTTCAGGTCTGAGAGCTAGCTTAGGAAATTGGGGATGGGATCATGACGTTTATTGGAGTGAGTGTCCACACTCTCTTGTTTATCCATTTGGGATTTCTTCTGATTCTTTAAATTTAAAACACTCATTGGTTTTCCTCTCTCTTGCCTGTATGAACACTCTGTCCTATTAACCATCTCCATGGCCCTCTGAGGGCTGGATCACTTGCCTGCCATTCAGGTTTTTCTGCTGTTGCGAAGATTGCATTAGTCTTGCCACTGATGGTTAAGTGTTGGACCTTTATCATTCCATTGTCATACAATCTCCATTGTTTTTTATAATTCAGTTCTGTTGTAGCACCTCTTTTTGTCCACTTTAGCCTACAGAAGACAGCCATCACTGTCTTCTGAACAGTGTTAGTACCCCTTGATTAGGACACTCTTCTTTGGTAAATGGAGTGTCTTTCATGTCTTCTAAGAAACAGATGACTGGTGGGTTTTCCAGCCTTGTATAGTTTATCAGAGTGCCTACCTGAGCTTTTTGATCCCTTTCAATTATACCTTTCCTGTCCATTTTGGCATTTTCATTAGACTAACTATATAGGCTGTAACTTATTTCAAACTTCCATGAGCCATCTAAACAGTGTGTTAGCACCATCTCCTGGACTGTCAGAGGGCTAAATCATGTATTCTAGCAGAGGCCTCCCATAACGACAGACTCTCATTTTCCCAACTTTATGTTCTGCATTCCTTCTTTAAATCTATCTTCCTTGGGATATTGTTCCTGAGAGTGATACTATCCCACCTCTGCCAGTCTTATTCCTCAGTTGGGCTGTGCTGATATTTGACTCTTATTATTGGTCTGGATGTCAGGGAGGAAGAAGAGGGTTGACTCCAGGAAAAGAGACTTTGTCTCATAAGGCATCTGCTTCTTGAAGACCTCTCCATGATCTTTAGGCAGGAGGTGGCTACTATTTTCTAAGAAGAAGTAGGCCACTGCCAGACCAGTAGAACTAGGGGCATCTAGAGTTCCAGGGTTTCAACTGAATCTACCCAGATTTTCACATCCAGTTGTCAGTGTCTCATTTCTTTCTTGTTAGAAATCTGAATTTGGCCTAGGAAACTCACTGGAGCTACGTAGTTTATAGAGTAGAATAATTTTACAGATGAACTATGACCGTTCTGTGCTTATCTCCAGGGGCACATGGAAGTATCTGACTCTTTGCCATATAAGGATAGTGGGCTAACTCATAATTTATAACATTTTGTTTAAAATTTAGAATACCCCAAGTGGTACCCAGGCTGGGTTGTTTATTGATAGCTTATATGTAGCATCACTGGTTCTGCAGTCAAATATAGCTAGGTGAATTTAAGGGAATACAGAACTCTGCCGGAAACTCTTACGAAGGTCTTTCCAAACCAAATTTACTTGCAATAAACCTTGGAAGTTCAGTCCAAAGACAAAGCACACCCTTGTGTGAATAAGGGCCCTAGGTAGCTATGCCTGGACGCCTTTCAGATATTGATGCTTTCTTACATTCTCGTTCTCCTAACGCACTGTATCATTTGCCTGTATTAAACGTCTTACATGAATGTTCTCCATGGAATCTTGTGAGTCCTTTCAAATATCTGACCTTGTTGTAAAAATTGCAGCCTTTAACATTGTCTGAATCTCCTCTACTCTTATGATTTAGTCTTGAGCCCATTCCTCCTTTCTGTCTTCTGTCCATTTATAGGAGATTAGAGCTTTACTAAATGCTGCCAAGGAACTCCTTTGGCTTTCAGATTTTGCCCTTAATTGGTGATTAATCATTCTGGGCCTGTCATTGGCTCTCTTCATTGAATTTATGGCACTTAGTCACAGCCACCCAATTCAATAATATATTCCCTCATACTTTTCAAGAAAAATATTGCATAAACTCATGTACTTCCTTTCCACCATTACTCCATCCTGACTCACTGATGATGAAAGTTTTAACAATTGTATTATTATTGCTTGTCATGGGCCATCTATTCCCCATCCACCAATGGTCACAGAATTCTTATTGCCAGATTGCTGTTCATTGATTTATAGCCACAATCTTATTTAAGAATCTGCTTCCTTATGATAGACATGGCTATGAGCCAATGAGCAGCAGGTATCTGTGACAGTTTTGGATGAGTGTGCTGGCTTTAAAGAAGAAAATGAGTGGACTACCATGGTATCACTACCTATTTTTTCTTACCTATTTGTATATTTTTAATAGTCAACTTAGTATGCTTTCAGGAGGAAAGTAAGGTAAATATATGTATTTACTCTATAATCTAGAAATAAAAACCCATTTTTTTTACCCTTCACTTAATTCTGATTTGTTGAGCCAAACAATCTATGTTGTAATTAATTTCTCAATGTATTCATGGAAAAGAATATTTTATGCAAGTAGGCAACATCACAATCTGGTCAAATACTCTAACATTCATTGAAATGGAAATTAATATAATTCATGACCTGAAAACACAAATTGCTAAATTAATAATTCAACATCCCACCTCAAGAATATGAAATAATTCTACAAAGTGTGAATGAATTTAAATAGGACTTAAAGCCTTTGTGAGGCCAGGGTGTTTTTTCTTCCTTTGTAAACCAAGTAGAAGATATTTATGACCTTAAACATTTTTAGTATTGATTTTTAAATTCATTAACTTCTTAAGAAGCCAGAGGAAAGGGTCAACTACTAAAAGATGAATATGATTAGGAAGGCCTATAAAACCAGCTTTTTAGGCTCAAAGTTAAAAACTGTGAAGAGCACCTGGCCCACCTTAGTCATGTGCTCACATAGTGCCATCTGCGGATGGCATGGTGGCCCTGTTTATAACTGAGGTGCATTACAATATGGGTCCTGCTTCCCAGATTTCAAATGACAGAACAGTTCCCTATGACCCAGCAATTGCAACTCAATGAATGTGTTCCATGGAAATAATCAGAAGTGCATACAAAAAGTAAGGTTCATGATTAAAGATAGAATACTGAAAATAAAATATCAGTGGCAGATGGATATATAAATTATGGCTCATAATTATGATATAATAATGTGTAGATATTAAACACATTGTAGAAGAGAAATGCTTAACATGTTACTAATGAAAAGAAACTAGCCCTGAAAATATTTATTCACACATACTGTCCAAAAATGTTCTTTGAAAGCTCATGTTTAGCCATAAAATTCTTTTTAGGATGAGTATTTTGTTTTTAAGTTTTATTTTATTTTTGAGTGACAAATAATAATTGAATATATTAATGGGGTACAACGTCATGTATACATGCATTCATTGTGAAATGATCAAATCAGGCTAATAAACATATCCATCACCTCAAAGAGTTATCATTTGTTTGTGGTGAGAACATTAAAATCCTTTATCTATTTTGAAATATACAATACATTATTATCAGCTAGAGTCACCATTCTGTGCAATAGATCACCAGAGCCTGTTCCTCCCAACTCAGTGAAACTTGGCGCCCTTTGACCAACATTTCCCGTTTCCCTGTCCACCCTCACTCCAGCCTCTGGTTGCTAGATCATTTATTTTTCAGTTTGTTTAACTATTCTTACCAGCATCTCATGATAAATATATTATTGTTGCCATCATACTCTTTGGTGTTTTGCTCAGCTTTTACAAAAAATGATGTTTTTCAGTCTTTGATAATAACATGAATAGTGCCGGTATATAAAAATGCCTGATAAAAGGCCCAGTTATGTGAAGTCATTGCTAAACAAAGCCAGTCACGTTAACTCGGATAATTTGAAACATAAGAAAATAAGCAGCCTTTGCCAATGGCAAGGATCAGGGTGGGGAGAAAACACATTTTGTTTGAAGCTTCTCTGAGTATTTTATAGGTCACGGGGAATGAAGGAACCAATGAAAATCTACATTTAGAACAATTCATCTGAACCCTTTCAAAGTTTCATGACTGCCAGTTTTCACATATCTTCCAAATGAGTAACTATTGTAGGGAAATGTTTTATTTCTTTTGAATGGAAAATAATAGGAATTTCTTGCTTTTAATAAAATGATATGGTGATAACTGTTAGCACTTTGAATATTAATATGAGACTAATTGCCATCCTCTTACATTTTATATAATTATATATAAAACTGTATGTGATCTGCATATATAGATTCTAACAATAAATCCTTCATGTAATGTCATAAGTCCATAAAATATAAGGTAGAAAAATGTGAGTGTCATTTTCCCTTCTATTTGTTTCTCAGATTATAGAGACCAGCATTTTCCATTTTTTCCAATCTTTAAGTTAAAACTTTGATGACAGCTAGAGATAATTATGTAAGCATTGTTCTTGGGTCACCTCACCTTTATTATTTTTGTGGACTCATATACAGTACATGGATTCTGGCTTATGTAAGGAAGGTAGCAAGCGAATCTTAGTGTTCTTTTCAATGCCTGGCCTTACAACACTAATGTGCTCTACTGGTCGTCAGCCAAATGCTGAAAGTTCCAGCAGTGTTAAATCAAGGTAGCTATTCCTTTGGGTCTTTCTACCATGTAATTTTCTTTTCTAAATATACAAGGCAGTAGTTTCTAGGTATTCTTTTCATCATGTAAGATCTTGTTTATATTTCATCTTAGCTATATGCTGAGCTGATTTTTAAAATCACACGGGTTCTAACTTTAAAATTAAATCATCTAATGGAACACATGCAAAACATTCTAATTATGTTGTTTAAGAAGAGATGGCATAGTGCCTGGGTAATAGTATGCACTCAATAAATATTTGTTAAATGAGTAAATGAAAAGAATAATATGCTAAGAAAACAGTATTTTAAAAACATATTTTTTCAAGAGTTACTGCTTATCTTTTATCTTCTGTAAGGATGCAGGGGGATTATTTTAAAACTTTAATCATATTTTGATTCTGGCCTAATTTTTATAATTTGTTTTTACCTATAAGAATTTTAGAAAAAATATTATTTTCAAACTTTTCAAATTTTATTTTTAAATGAGACAGGGTCTCACTATGTCACCCAGGCTGGGATGTAGTAGCACAATCTCAGCTTACTGCAACCTCCGCTCCTGGGCTTAAACAATCCTCCCACCTCAGCCTCCCGAGTAGCGGGGTCCACAGGTGCACACCACCATGCCTGGCTATTTTTTTTTTTTTTGTATTTTTGATAGAGACAGGATGTCACCATTGTTGCCCAGACTGGTGTTGAACCCCTGAGCTCAAATTCACCTGCTTCAGCCCCCCAGAGTTCTGGGATTACAGGCATGAGCCACTGTGTGTGGCTATTTTCAGACTTTTGATTTACAATAGACAATATTCTCTCTTTCAAGTTCTAAGAAATTCATTCATTCAATCAATCACATATTCCTTCTTTCAAGTATATGTTATCTAGTATATATATGTAATTTGTTAAACATTGGATAAATGTAAATAAGGCAACTACAGAACCCGGTTTCAGAGAGCAGTCAGTTATTAAAGGAAGACAGGTACACATTCAGAAAATAAAATTTGACAAATAGAATATGATTCTACAGGAATGCATACGTTTTAAAAAACAGCAGGGGATCTCAATCTAATTAAGGCTTAAGGAAAGATTTTCTGTGTATGTGATAGATTGAGATTGAAGGATGAGTACAGTTGATAATATAAAGAGGAAAAGAAACAGCACAGGTAGCTAGCTGATGTGTTATTCTGTGTCAAGTAAGCAAAATGCTTATCCAATCCATAAGCAATTCATACGCTAAGGAGAGGGGGGTGAAAGGAGTGACAGAATGGAAAGTCCATTCGAAGAACAAAAATATGTTAGCTTTTGCTGTATTTTTTAATTAGGAAGGAAAGAGGTTGCATATAAGCCTAAATAAATACTCAGTTTGTTAGACTATAGAAGATTTTAAAAGTGACGTTAAGGGATTTGAACTTTAACATGGGGATGATGGGTAGCTACCGAACAATTTTACAGTGGGATGGTAAAATTTGAGAGTACACTGAACGGCTTCATGGAGACTCAAGACTGGAGGCAGAGAGAGCAATTCAAAGGCTGAGGCAGGTATCAATGTGAGAAATGATAGATAGAAAGAAGTTAAAGCATGAAACACTATTTGGATGTAGAAGCAACTAGACTTGGTGAATGATACGTGGAAGTCAGCAACAGGGAGATATGTTGAGAGTTTTATCATGAACAGATGTTAAATTTTGTCAAATATTTTTTCTGCATTTATTGACATAATTATATATTTATCCTTCATTCTTTAATGTGGTGTATCACATTTATTGATTTATGTATGTTGAGCCATTCTTGAATTCCAAAAATAGTTGCCATGTGATCATGCTGTGTGATCTTTTTACTGTGCTGTTGAATTTGGTTTGCTAGTATTTTGCTCAGGATTTTCGCATGTTCGTCAGTAATAGTGACCTGTAGCTTACTTTTCTTATAGTGTCCTTGCCTGAGTTTGGTATCATGTTAATGTTGGCATTGTAAAATAAATTTGGTGGTGTTTCCTTTGCTACAGTTTTTTGGAAGAGTTAGAGAAAGGTTGGTTGTAATTCTTTTTTATTATTATTATACTTTAAGTTCTGCAGTACATGTACAGAACATGCAGGTTTGTTACATAAGTATACATGTGCCACGGTGGTTTGCTGCACCCATCAACCCGTCATCTACATTAGGTATTTCTCCTAATGTTATCCCTCCCCCGGCCCCCACCCCCGACAGGCCCCGGTGTGTGATGTTCCCCTCCCTGTGTCCATGTGTACTCATTGTTCAACTCCCACATATGAGTGAGAACATGTGGTGTTTGGTTTTCTGTTCTTGTGTTAGTTTGCTGAGAATAATTCTTTAAATGTTTTATAAAATTCTTTAGTGAAGACATCAGGTCCTGGACTTTATTTTGATAGGAGATTTTTGAGAACAGATTTAATCTTCCTACTTGTTGTTGGTTTGTTCAGGCTTTCTGTTTCTTCTTGATTCAGTTTTATCAGGTTGTGTAATTGTAGGAATTTATCTTTTTCTTTTAAGTTATCTAATTTGTTGACATCTAATAGTTTGTACTAGTCTCTTATGATCCTTTGTATTTCTGGGTTATCAGTTATAATGTCTACTCTTTCTAATTCTATTTATTAAAAGGCTTCCATTTTTTCTTAATCTAGTTAAAGTTTTATCAAGTTTATTTACCTTTGCAAAAAGAAACTCTTAGTTTCATTGATCTTTTCTATTTTTTTAGTCTCTATTTATTTCTGCTCTGACCTTTTCACTTTTTTCTTCATGTAGATGTTTATCACTATAAAATTCCGTCTTTAAACTATTTTTGTTGAATCCCTTAAGTTTGGGATGCTGTGTTCCCATTTTCATTTGTCTCAAGATATTCTTAAATTTCCTCTTAAATTTCTTCTTAGATCTCTTGGTCGTTCAGAGGCATGTTGTTTAATTTCCACGAATTTGTGAATTTTTCAGTTTTCTCCTGTTACTGATTTCTGGTTCACATCATTGTGTTTGGAAAGATGTTCAATTTGATTTCACTTTTGTTAAATTTGTTTAGACTTATTTTGTGGCCTAACATATGATCTATCCCAGAGAATGTTGCATGTGCACTTGAGAAGAATGTGCATCCTGCTGCTGTTGGGTGGAAGGTTCTGTATATGTGTCTTTGCTCTATTTGGTCAAGTCCAATGTTTTCTAAATGATTTTCTGTCTGAATATCCATTGTAAAAAGTGGAGTATGGAAATGCCTTACTTTTTTACATTTCTGTTAATTTTTCCCTTTATATATGTTAATATTTGCTCAATGTTAGGTTCATATATGTTTAAAATTGTATCATCTCAATGAATTGATCCCTTTCTCTTGATACAATGGATTTTGCTGTCTCTTGTGACAGTTTTCAATTTAAAGCCTGTTTTTATCTGATGTAAGTATAGCTATCTCTGTGTTATTTTGGTTTTCATATGTATGGTAAATTTTCTGCGATCCCTTTAACTCTATGTGTGTTTTTAAAGATGAAGGATTCTCTTGTAGGTAGCATTTAATTGGGTTTTGTTTTCATTTAATCCATTCAGACACTGTATAGCTTTTGATTGTAGAATTTAATTCCTTTACATTTAAAGTAGTTATTGGTAGGTAAGGATTTACTATTGCCATTTTGTTCATTGATTTCTGGCTGTTTTCTATATTCATTATTTCATTTCTTCCTCTTTTGCTGTCTTCTTTTGTGATTTGATGATATTCTGCAGTGATATACTTTGATTCCTCTTGCTTTATCTTTTGTACATCTACTGAAGATTTCTGATTTGTGGTTACCATGAGGCTGAAACAAAATATATTATAGTTATAATAGCCTATTAAGCTCACAAACACTTAAATTTCCATTGCATACAAAAACTCTATACTTTTACTTCTCTATAAAGTTACTAAATCGATAAACAATAAAGATCCAGTGACATGTTAGCTATGGGACTCATTTTATTTATTTTTTTTTCATTTTCTTTTTTTATTATACTTTAAGTTTTAGGGTACATGTGCACAACGTGCAGGTTTGTTACATATGTATACATGTGCCATGTTGGTGTGCTGCACCCATTAACTCATCATTTAACATTAGGTATATCTCCTAATGCTATCCCTCCCCCCTCCCCCCATGGGACTCATTTTAGATACAATGATACACATAGGCTGAAAGCGAAAGGATGATATGGTGGGTTGTGGCTGGGTTCAGCAAAGACAAAATCTTTGGAGTCTTAGAGGTGAAAGCTGTGGCAGGTAGTATATGGCAGTTACAAGGATGTGCTGTTGAGGTCCTCAGTAGTGAAAGCTGTTGGAGTCCTTTGCAGAGCAGGTAACTGGAGGCCACTATGGCATCTGTCATGTGGCTGACACTTATGGCTTTTACTCTTTGTTACTAGGCATCTACAGACATCTCTGCTATGCTAATCTCTCCAGTAATCTGCATATGGTAAAACCAAAGCAGGTTTTTTTGATAGGGCTTCCAAAGTCTGGGGAAGCTGTTTGTTCACCCTGTTCTCCTTTTCCTTTCCGTGACCTTATTCTGTTTTTGTCTCCCCCGCCCTCAACTGAATTGCTGCAGCTTCTTATATGAACTGAACTTCTGAGCTATCCCAGAGCTATTTTCATCTGTGCATAGTGATCTAATTGTTTTTTTGTTGGGTGGCAAAGGCTAGGGTCTCCTACTCTGCCATTTTGCTGACGCCACATCCCAATTTACTTAAATCTTAATATCCTTCCAAATAATTTAGCTCTCTATGCAGAAAATCCAAATAATATTTTGAGGTTTTTCTTTTTCTCTTTTAGGAAATAAAAAATGAGAAAGTATTTGATTTTACTGAGACATTTACAATATGGAGTTAATTTTTAAAGTATATGAATAACATTAGAATAAAAATTTTGCTTTGACCTCTAATGTTATATTTCTATTTTTGGTTACGTCTGAGATATGGAAGTTATAAAGAATTATGTTAATCCAAACACATACAAATGATTATAGATGACAGGTTAAAGGCTTGTTTTATGAGATATTAAAACTCCCTAAAAAGAGCAGCTACATTTCATATTATCCCACAAAGTTTCAGTTTTTAGAAAATTAATAAAAACATAAGTAGTTATATATATACACATATATACGTATATGTATGTATATATACACATACATATACATATACTATATATACACATACATATACATATATGCGTATATATGTGTGTGTGTGTATATATATATAACTACTTACATTTTTATTAAGTATGTATAACTACTTATGTTTTTATTAATGTTCTAAAACCTGAAACTTTGCGGGATAATATGAAATGTAGCTGCTCTTTTTAGGGAGTTTTAATATCTCATACTGCAAGCCTTTAACTCATCATATACATATGTATATATCCGTATATATGTATGTATGTATATAAGTAGGAAATGTTTTTGCTCCACTTAAGGAATTTTGAGTACAAAGGGTATTTCTCTGCAGTTAGAAATTTACTTCATGATTCATACCTGTGTTCACCAGCTGAGATAATTACAGATACATTTTCTGAGTTTAAAACTTCCTACGGAATCCTTCCACATTCTTGCTAAAAATTAGATTAGTACATATAGTGATGAGAAGGAGGTATGGGGGTTAAGTCTGAGAGAGCCATACATACACTAGCCATCTGTTTTAATCACGGAGGCAAGAGCATCCAAACCAATTTCCATGTTAAAATCTGTATCTCCAAAAATGCCACACAGTGCAGCCAAAAGAGACAGTAAATGCACATTTTTAAAAATTTCTTTATGGTATTAAACTTTTTATAAAATGCTTTTGGCTTTGCATTCTCATAAATGTAAATTTCACATCTGGATGGGGAAGCTTGATTTCCAGCAAAAAAAAAAAAAAGATTCTCCCATTTGGCCTAAGTTTCTTTAGAAGATCTAAGTAAGGTGAGCACTAAGGAAAGATTTAGAAGCTGTTATTTTTCAGCTGAGTTAAATTTGACCATTTCATCATCTTGTTTCTAATGATGAGCTTGAAAAAAATATTAGTGATTACTTAGTGATAAAAGAATAGATTTTTCTTTCATTTACCTTCATGTAGAAACAATTTCTAGTAACATAAAACAGGTCCCAGTCCCATATAGGAACATAAACCCATTCCTTTCTCACCTGCTTTAGTTTATGTTTAATCTTTTTTTTTAAAGCAATGACTAAAAATATTAAAAAATCAGGGTATGGAACAAGAATTTTTTTCACATGAGTGTATGTGTGCGTGTATTTTTTTTTAAATACTGTGGCTCAGGATCCTTTTCTGAAAGTTTATATTTCAAGCTTTTTTTTGAGATTAGTTAATAGAAGCACGTACACTAAATAGAATGATGTTGACCTTCTATGGAAGCACATAATTAGTTTGAAGGTATTTTTGTTTTCTAGGATGGTTTCTATTTACATAGTCTAAATACTGTTGATAAAAATTTTACTTAAGTAGACAACATGCATATTTATTCAGTGTTCAAATATCACCATAGTTTTTCCAGGTGAATGCTACAATAATGGGCAACATTATATACTAATAAGTGCTTTAAAATTGAAAATGAAAAAACTCAGCTACTGTCAGTTCAATATTTAGTGCCAGATAGTTTACATTTCTGTGGTATCTGGGTCTATTTGAAGTGTTTACTTCTTGGTTCTATAGCTCAGCAAAATTGACTTTTTTTTTTTTTTTGTACTCCATGAGAAATAGAGCCATCAATGTTAAAGACTTTTTTTAAGTTTATTTTCAAAGTAAAACAAGCTAATTGAATCTATTTCATTGACTTAAGCTTAATGAAATGTGCTGGGAAAGGCCATGGCTGACCATGTTAATTTATTTTTAAACTCCAGCAAGTGGTTGCTTTGTGTTCCAGAGAGATAGCCTGAAAGAAGTGGACTCATCCCACTCATTTGCAAAATTCTTTGACTCGAGGTGAAACTATCTCAGACACATTCACAGAGGCCTTGATGGGTATTGTTCTTCTGTAAAAAAAAACACTGAGTATCCAGGATTGTTAGATAGAAATCTAGAGAATGATGTCAGGGAGATCAAGGCCATTGGCTGAGTTCCAATACAGATTTTTTTTAAAAAATTCTGTTTTGATTTGGACTATATCCCAGCTCAACAAGTCATCTTAGAAAGGTGCTTCAAAGTTTAGCACACACACACAAAAAGTACATATTGAACCCAGGTGAGTTACATCAATATTTTTCAAGCATTTGTGAGCATTCATTGTATTTAGATTTTTTTTTATTATTGTTAGACCAAATCTCACTCCATCGCCCAGCTTGGAGCGCATCATAGCTCACTGCAGCCTTCAACTCCTGGGCTTAAGAGATCCTCCTGCCTCAGCCTCACGAGTAGTTAGGACTATAGGCATATGCCACTGTGCCTGACTAATCTTGTGTGTGTGTGTGTGGAGATGGTTATCTCACCGTTACCTAGGCTAGTCTTGAATTCCTGGCCTCAAAAGATCCTCCCAGCTTAGCTTCTTGAATAGCTGGGATTACAGGATGTATTAAAGATTATGTGCGGCCAGGCAGGGTGACTCACGCCTGTAATCTCAGCACTTTGGGAGGCTGAGGTGGGCGGATCATGAGGTCAGGAGTTCAAAACCAGCCTGACCAACCTGGTGAAACCCCGTCTCTACTAAAAATACAAAAATTAGCCAGGCGTGGTGGCACATGCCTGTAATCCCAGCTACTCAGGAGGCTGAGGCAGGAGAATTGCTTGAACCCAGGAGGCAGAGGTTGCAGTGAGCCAGGATCGCTCCACTGCATTCCAGCCTGGGGGACAGAGCGAGACACGGTCTCAAAAACAAACAAAAAGATTATGTGCTAGCGATGGGAGAAGGAAAAGAAACTGAGAATCACTGGCTGATCTCAGCAAACTTTCAGCTGGTTTATTTGGTCCTATGTATTAAAATGTAAAAGACACACTTCATGAAGTGCCAAATGAGTGGTAAAGGAGAAAACGACTTATTTAGAAATTACCTTGGCCAGGTATATACACATTCAGTTTGTAGGAACTGAATGGGAAGAGCCTGAGGATGTAGAAATAATGGATGGACAGGCTTAGGGGAAAGATGATGTACAGACATATGAAAGCAGGAAAGAAAATGGTAAGTTTGGGGGACCCTGACCAGAAGAGTTTGGATGTAGCACAGAGTATATGGAGGGAAGTTTTGCTTGGTATGATTTGAGAAGTTCATTGCCTCTGCACTGTAGAAAGTCAAGAATATTGTCTGTAAATATTATCATTTTTTTGATGATACCAAAAAGACAGTTGAGACTTTAAATAGGTGGACGATGTAGGAAATATTTTTTAGAAAATTTAGAGTAGTCTGCAAGCTGGATTACAAAGTGACTGCTAATAATGTACATTGAAACACATCACTGCCTTACTGGACACTCAAATCGGAACTCTTCACTATAATTTGTAAGGCCTTACACAGCTGGTCCTTGCCTGTCTCCAAGCTCATGTCTTGCTCTAGCCCCCATTTACTGCTCCATCTCTAGTCAGGCCAAGCTCATTCTTACCTCCCAACCACTGTCCTTGCATTCTCACTGCTAGGAAATCTCTCTCCCCATGTCGGTCATTTTTGGGGATTGATCTCAAATTGGCTTCTGTTCCGAGACTTTTCCTGACCACATTATCTAATTTTGTCTGCCTTAACATCAGTCACTCTTTGTCACACCACCAGGTGTACACTTCTGATTACCTGAGGTCCTCTATGTATTAACTGTTTTGAGTCCATCTCTTCTCAATGAATTGTAAGCTCCTTAAGAAAAGGAATTCCTTAGGGAACCCCATTTGTGTGTTCTTGTTCATTGCTTTATACCCAGTACCTAGAAGAGTGTCTGGAATACATGCTCAATACATATTGGTTAAGCAAATGAATTGGTTGAAATGGGGTGAGACTGAAATTCAAGGCTTAAAGTTCTCCAAATTGTAGACAAAGAAGAGCCTAAATATACAGATAAAGTAGTGGAAGTTCACATAATCCATATTGGCAGTGTCTGCAGTACTAGAAGAACACTATTTGATGATACAGATATCCATGACCCACCTTCATAGTCAGGCAAACAAATGCAAATAATGGCTTTATTGTTTAATTTAATTGTTTAATATTGGCCTTATTTTATCAGGCAGGCATCTTTTGTTAGAGAAGTCATTGACATGGAAACTAACATTTATCTGAACATTATGCTTGGTTCAAACTTTAGAACTAATATGTGAGTTATAGCTTTTGAATAGGCAGCTTGCAGTGAATATAAACTCACTAATTTTCTAAATCAGTTATAATTTTTGATTATCTTCTAATAAGATCTCATTTTTATTTTTAAACATTAGCAATACCGAACTGGTCCCATTTCATTAAATATTTCATAAAAATTTGTAATGGCCCTTAAAATTGTCCCAGACCACTAGCATTCCTGCATAATGTAAATCAGAAAATAAAATAAAACCAAAATAAGCTTGCTAATTTTGACTAGAATTACATAAATTCAAACCCCATAGGCTTTCTAGTGGTCTTTTATTTTAACTATATTGGGCCACGAAGATCAATTAAAAAACAACTGTGAACTAATGAAGATTTAGCTTTTCAACTTTTTAAGTGAAATTAGTCATAAACTTATTTTCAACTATTTCAAGTTAGCTAATAAACTGTCTTGACAAACATTTCCTGCTCTTTATAACCTGAGTAACAAATGTTTACAAAATCAAAGAGTACTTTTGAATATAATGAGGAAAGTATGTTTTAGAAAAAATTTTGTAGGATGTTTATAGGAAATTAGAATACTTTCATTATATTATATTCTTTTGATACCAACACATTTCATTATATAGATATGTACCCAACCTTCTACTCTATATGTGAGTACAATTTAGTGGGCTGAGGGGCTGAGACTCAGATTTCCAGTGATAGTAGATTTTAGCAAACTTTCCAAATAAATGGTTTAAAAAGTACAGCATAGAATCCCTGATGAACCCTTCAGGTTGTTTGGAAACTGATCCAGACTCTAAAGTAAGATCTTTTGACTTACTTTAGAGTTTCCCTGGCATCAGAGGAGAAAAAAGAGAAGGAGAGTTGTTTGTTTGTTCACTAACCTTTGGAAATTCACTAAGAATAGCTTGTGGGAAGCTGAACAATCTAGAATGTTGTTACTGCCACAAATGCCAACGTGAATCAGATGTGATACAGTTGGATCCCACCATCCCTTAGCTTTCAACCATAGAAACAAAGGCCACCAACAAGCACAAGCCAGGCAGAAAGAGGTGAAGGGAAGTTACACCCCATAAGATCTTACTGGAAAAAAAAAAGGGGGGGGCCACATCTGGTACTCTGCCCCTGTGGCTATATCTCACAATATCCACCAACAATGTTCAAGCCAGTTGCATATCTTTCTCATACTGAAGGACTAAATGATCAGATTGGCTGTTCCAAGTGCAAAGCGGCAAATGCCATAGCTCTGGAGGAGCTGATCTGTGAAAACTGAAAACACGTGGGAGCAGTTGTGGATAATAGCTTTAATTTTTGATGTGATTCAAAGGAAAAAATATGAAAAGCACTGATTTGCTTTGTGTTAGTAATTTGTACTATGCGTAAGTCAGAATTAACATGACATAAAACAAGGCTGGTACCTCAGGCAGGGCCCTCCTGTGCTAACTGTATGCCAAGAAATGATCATCTGTTCTGGATTATTGTCACAGGCAGCCCTATTGTCTTTGCTATGACCCTGCAAAAAATAGTATCAATCTAAGTGCCTTGGGTGTTCCCTGGTGTCCAAATAAGTAAGGGAAGAAGTGTGACCACATTCTCCCTCTGGCCCACTTTGAGGTTTTTGTGGCTGATTAGGTTTTGTCTTGTCTTCTCTGACCTGTCAGCTCTGGAAAGGAAAGGCCCTTAGTATATTTGGTATATTTCAACTATTTGTTTTAAAAATAGTTTTGCAAGGGAGAAATTGATCTGCATAAAGGAGAAGGAGGAAATACCCTCAAGCATTTGACAATGTGTTCCATTTTTCCTTCCCACAGGTTTCACAATCTTCCTGATGATTTTTTTATCATTTCAATTACTAATGCTTAAAGTGTCACCATATTAGGAATGGTGCATTTGACTTAAAAATATTAGTCTGAAATTAAAAAAAGCTAATTTTATATTACTTCAGATACATCAATACAGGGAGACGTCTAATAGGTCAATACATGTCGAGGCATCCTTCAATACTCCAATAACAAAATATCTAATTCAAAATTTTATTTAAATATATTTTTTGTTGGATTGAGTGTCAAATATTTGAGTAACTCCAAGGAAAAAGTTATGTATATGTATATATACACACACATATGTTTATGTATGTATGTTTGTACATATATATGCATATATATACATATATTTCTATATATAGCAGCCTATATAATATATATAAAAAATAAGATTCGCATATGGAAATAATGCCTTCATATAATTTTATTGAAATTAATTTTGGACTAGGAGATTTGTAGCTATTTCAAAACTTACTGATTATCGGAACAATTGTAAAAATAGTTTCTAATATGTTATAATAATTTTCTATCTTCCCAAGTTTCAGATAGGCATCTATTATGCAGGAGAAAAATTCTAAGTACCATCAATAAATTTTAAAAATTAAGTGAAAAATATTTCTGTATTAAAAAATTATGTCATAAAATTTAACGGCCAGAGTAACCTTGGCAGGGCTGACTATAGAATGGGACTGTAGAGAAATTGAACTGACTGTACAAATACGTTTGCAGGGTGTTGTTTTGTTTCGGCGTTATGCAAATTCTGCAAATCTAAAACAGAAAGTGTACGTAACACATGCCAAGTCAATCTCTGTATGTGCTTCATCCCTTGTTACTTGGGAAATGATGGGCTTTTCACTTAATGATGCTAAAAATCACTCCAAGGACACAAAGCCAAATATGCAGGAGACCAATTTGATGGTGTAATTTGCAAACCCATTATTTATTTCTGTCATATGGCATGAACTTTCTTTAAAGGGCTAGTAGCACAGAGTGTGTCTTGTGAGGTATACTCTAAAAATTTTAACACAAGACTATAGCTCTCATCAATGACTTAGAAAATAAACAACTTTTAAAACAAGCTAGTTGATATGGTTGGTAAAATAGTACTATTTAGATACTAAGTCTCATATCAAGCCTTTGACATAGAAATAGCAGGATGATCTAGGACAATAAATAAGTGAGTGATATTTTCAATCTGTGTGCTGGAAACCTTGTTTTTCAGTCTAAAACATAATCTAAGAACTTATTTGCCAAACATTAAATATAGTAACAACATTGGGTGTTCTTTCAAATTTAATATATAGCTTTCACTTCATGAGTATAGACGTAATCTTTACATTGCATTTGGGAGCATTATTTTTAGCTTAGAGTAGCAAAGCTACTTTGGGATTTTGGTCATCCTAATAATCAATATGCACTAAGTCAGAAATCATCTCCACCATCACACTGGAAACTAAGGCAAATTTTCTGAAGGAATGGTGTTTCCTTTTTCTTCCTAGAAAGGTATAAACCTAAGGTTCTCAATAGTCTCCCAGCAAACGAAGCAACCTCTTAATGGTTTGGCCATTGCTATAAAGGCAATTAGCAAAATTTATGTAAATAAATTTATTGACTACATCACAGCATGGCCTGGTAGCAGCATGTTTGTCTTGCCATTAGCTGTTTTGTTAAGCAGATAGAAATAACTTTTTGTGAACCATGAAATATGGAGTTTAATGTCTGCGAGCTTACTCACATCTGCCATGACTGCAAGAAAGTTGATGACCTATTGTTGTAAATTCAATACATTGATCTTGGAAGGTAATGGGAGAGAGAAAACACATGGATTAGGAGTGTTGAATTTTAGAGATTTTGAAGCAAAAAGGAAAATACTTCGATAGAAAAATAAGAAAGTGATGGAGAATACATGAAAATTTTTAGAACCTACATGCCTGTCATCATTAATTACTTCTATAAGGTATTATATTTATGCCTTTCTTGTTTCTATTTTTCATATTTTGTATATTATGGCTTTTTTCCAATTTACTAATTATAATGTTGGAATAACCCCAAACAATTTTCTAAGGAAAATATTGACCTTGTCTGCAGGTACTCACTTTGATACATTCTGTAGGGAATTTAAAAGTAATCTGTTCAGATACAAGTCAATTTGTCTTCCTAATTAAAAAAAAAGAACGTGTGTCCTTTTAAATCTTACCACCCTTTCAAGTTCAACATCAAGGACAATAAATCCATCCTTAATTAAAAACATAAAAACTTTGTACTGCAGGCAGTTGCTAGAAAGTATAACCCCATATTTGCAGCTGTCTAAATCTTAATAAAAGTTTGATAACATTCATTGAGCATTGCTTTCAGGATATATACAATGTCCTACAGAATATTCTAAAAACATTACATTTTATCCCTGCATTAAACTGGCTCATCAGAGAACCAAAATGCCAAGTACTTAAACTATATTGTCTTGGCTCCTTTTGAGATCATTTATTCTTAGAGAATTTCACATTGACATTATGTCATACCAAACGTTGCATTTTATTGTGGAGCTATTTTGAAAACATTGACCATTATATAACATAACTTTGGCTTTGTGTGGACTCATGAGAGAAATTTCTCTTTGGACACAGTGCATTTGATAGCACAATGGGATGACTACAGTCAATAATAATTTATTGTACATTAAAAAATAAAAGAGTACAATTGGATTGTTTGTAACACAAAGAAAGGTTAGATGCTTGAGGTGATGGATACCCCATTTACCCTGATGTCATTATTATGCATTGTATGCCTGTAGCTAAATATCTCATGTACCCCATAAACATATACATCTACTATGTACCCACAAAAATTAAAAATAAAAAAATGTAAACCTGGACAACACAGCAGAACTCCATCTCTATGAAAAATACAAAAACTGAGCTGTGCCCTGGTTGGGAGGATCACTTGAGCCTGGGACATCAGGACTGCAGTGAACCAAGATCATGCCACTGCACTCCAGTCTGGGAGACAGAGCAAGACCCTGTCACCAAAAAAAAAAAAAAAAAAAAAAAAAAAGAAAAAGTAAAGAACCTCAAGAAAACTACTTCTTTTTTTTTTCCGAGATGGAGTCTTGCTCTGTTGCCCAGGCTGGTAGTGTAGCGGTGTGATCTCGGCTCACTGCAAGCTCTGCCTCGCGGGTTCACACCATTCTCCTGCCTCAGCCTCCCGAGCTAGGGACTACAGGCGCCCGCCACCATGCCCAGCTAATTTTTTTTGTATTTTTAGTACAGACGGGGTTTCGCCGTGTTGGCCAGGATGGTCTCGATCTCTTGACCTCGTAATCAGCCCGCCTCAGCCTCCCAAATTGCTGGGATTACAGGCGTGAGCCACCGCACCTGGCCGAAAACTACTTCTTCTAAGAAAAAAAAATCTTATTTAAAAAGGTCTCAATCTTATGTATAATATTCTTATGGCTGCTTGGAAGCTTAAGCCAAATCTGAATACTGTCTCTGCATCTGTATGAATTAATTTTCCTCTAAATTATAAAATTTTTGAATTATTATTTTACTCATGACATGATTACTTCCATTTGTTTTCTCTTACAATATGTATTTTTGCAAACCACTTCGAATTGAACTTTTACTTGTGAGTTACTGGGAACTCTTTAAGGGATTAAGTATTGTATGTTAGTGGATGATATGATCAAAGTAGAATTTTAGACAAATTATTATTGTGAAAATAAGAAGTATACATTGGGCATGAGAGCATTGGAGAAAAGAAGACTTGATAGAAAACGATAGGAAAGTCTAGTAAATTTGAAGAAAAAGAATTTGGATAGTTAGTGGTAGTAGACATGGAGCAGAAAAGACGGAAGTTAGAAATGTTCGTAAGATGGAAGTCAAATGGTTTGGTCACCAACTGGATGTGCTTGGGTTAAACAAGATGAAGGAAGTGAACTCAGGTTTCAGCCTTGGAAAATAGAATGGATGGGAGATGAGAGACATCAAAAGAGGAAGAGTAGGAAGAATCTTTTGAGTTTTGAATGCTCTGGAATTTGTCAGTAAAGATGTTCGTGGTGAAGTTGTATATGCAGAATGGGAACCCAGGGGGAAGACATTTTAGAGACACAGAGATATAAATATAGAGATACCACCAAAAATTGAGGTTATGGGATTGGATGAGATTGCCCAGGGAGAACAAGTAGAATTAGAATTTGTGCTGGACTGTGCTTTGGGAGAAATTCATGTTTAAGGGGGCGGCAGACAAAACAGACTTTTAATGTAAATTCAAAAAAATTCCCAAAGAAGAAAAGAAAGTCTAGAGGAAATCAAGAATCAAAAAGTAAAAGGTTTTCCATACTGTCAAACAATACACAAAGCTCAAATACGGGGAAAGATGGAAGGGGTTTATTTACTAATCAGAAGATCGCAGATACACTGGACTGGAGTAGTTCCATGCACTGATGAAGAAAGACCAGATACGTGAATCTGGAGACTAACTAGGAACTCAGTTCATTTATTTACAGAATTATCTTAAGACTGATTACAAAAATTCACAGCAACAAAAAAAAAGAAAATGTCTGACCAGTATAACATGAAAAGGGATACAAAATTCCCCAATAAAATGTTATTCAATCCATTTCAGAAATTAAGAAAAATACATTTTGTCTTATTTAAGAACTCTCAAAAGTATAATCTCAGGGTACCTATTAATCAAATACTGCATGGAGTGGGTCAAAGGAGAAAAATCAAAATCACTTCAAGTAGTTTCAAGAGGACACGAGAAAAATTCACCACGTTTTCATCTATTAAAAACTCTTTGTAAACCTGGATGAATTTAGATGAAAGATAATTTCTTAACATGAAAAGAATATTTTAGCCCAAAAGCCGAATAGTTGAATATCACATTTAATAGCAAACATTACAGTGACTCTCTTAAAGTAAAAAAGAAATGTTTTGGAAAAACTGGTAAATACAGAATGATTTTTTTAAAAAAGATATAAGCAGAAAGGAGATGCTACTATCCTTTAGAGATATTAAAACAAAACAAGAAAGCTCTAAGAGTTAATAAGACAGTCAGTAAAGACGCTAGATGCAAAATACATATACCTCCCAAAACAGTTATTTAGAATTTTAGAAAATAATAAAAATTATCTTTTGATCATGACTGCAAAAATATAAAATACATGAAAATAAAATAACAAATCTCTTCAATTTTAATATGAACACTATTGTACTAGTTTATTAAAGAACATGAAATACAAATAATACTATTCTATTCCATGAGAAAAATACATGTTCCAAAGATGTGGAGCCATAACATTCCTGATTTTGTATTATGCAATTATTGAAATAAAGAAGTCTACATTAATGTAAAAAAAGAAAATTGTAATCTTGTTTTCTAAAACATTACCATTTTCTCAGGTAAGGAAGGCTTAATATTTTCTTTCCATAGAAGCTTCATTTGGTTGGCATTTGATCTTGAGGTAAATAATTA
Source organism: Symphalangus syndactylus (assembly GCF_028878055.3). Taxonomy (NCBI): domain Eukaryota; kingdom Metazoa; phylum Chordata; class Mammalia; order Primates; family Hylobatidae; genus Symphalangus; species Symphalangus syndactylus. The sequence continues at coordinate 150,305,959 of NC_072426.2, read as the reverse complement.
CATTCAATATTTTTCAGGCTTGACATTAAATGTTTAATAATGTTGTCTTCTATTATCAATCCAGTTCCATGATCCCCTTACTCAAAGAATTTATCTTAATCATTTAACATGTAAATATTAACTAGCTTGGGTAAACTTTTATACTATAATTTACTGTTAACTTATTCAATATATTAAGTTCTAATTTTGCCATCTGTTTTATAATATCTTCGCATACAAGGAATATGTCTGTGTATATGAATATGTGTGTGGGTGAGGAGGTTGTGTAATTTTTTGTTTTTTTTTTTCTGAGATGGAGTCTTGCTCTGTCGCCCAGGCTGGAGTGCAGTGGCGCAATCTCGGCTCACTGCAAGCTCTGCTTCCCGGGTTCACACCATTCTCCTGCCTCAGCCTCTCCGAGTAGCTGGGACTACAGGCGCCCGCCACCACGCCCGGCTAATTTTTTGTATTTTTAGTAGAGACGGGGTTTCACCGTGGTCTCGATCTCCTGACCTCGTGATCCACCCGCCTCGGCCTCTCAAAGTGCTGGGATTACAAGCGTGAGCCACCGCGCCCGGCCGTAATTTTAATTTTAGAAATAAAATTGGCACATAAATACGTCCTCTTTTGATATTCTATTGAATTCCTTCTTCTTAGCTCAATAAGACTTTGCCTAAAATTTCTTTTTCTCCCTTTAGCTATTAAAAGAGGAAAGCTACTACAATGTGCTAAAATTCTGTATAGAGGGACTTTATTCAATTTTTTTCTCCTGCTTTCTTATGTAAAATTTTTACTGATCTTTTAGAGACAGGGTATTTCTTTTACTAATATTAATAATGAATATTTTGTTAGTTAAGGCTGATTTGCAATTTGCAGAACAAATGACAGAATCAGTCAGATGTCTATTAATATAATACTAATGTTAGACTTGTATACTGATTTGGAAGTAAAATATGCATGTGTTGTGGCGAGGAGGAGCTATTCTGGAAATGCAGATTTGGACATTGTGTCAGTTTTATCACTATGAAATCTCATTGGCACTAGTTTAGAATTCTTGTCTCAGGCAGTGTAGACTTTTTACACTTAAAATGCAAGTGTGAAAATTTTGTTGCAATACTCTTTGCCCTTGAATACTATACATTTTTGCTGACCCAAATACAATAGAATATGAGAAACAGGAGATATGTCTTTTGGGCCTCCACATCTAGGAGTATTTCAGCAAGTACATACACTTAAATTAAAGATGTTCTCTCATTTTCTCAGAGTTGACATTTTTCTGTTTGTAAGCTACCCTGAAGGACCAGGACATGGGCACTTTACAAGTATACCAAGATAGAATGTGAGGCACTTTTGCTGCCTGGCTGTCAGGGAACACCTAAGTGCTGAGCCGCTCTAGCCAGTAGGCGATATGCCTCGTGACTATGGCTGTGTGAGCTCTAGCATCAGACTGGCCTGTTCACAGGCTGTGTGACTCCAGGCAAGCTGCTTAAACACTGTGCCTCAATTTCCTCATCCATAATATGGGATGATAGTATCTACCTTTTAGATTTGTTGTGAAGATTAATTGATATATATTAATTATACGTATAGCTTTAAATTGGACCTGGCAATAGGCACTAATAAATTATCTACTCTAAATGTTGTTGATTCAGTCTGAGTTCAGATATTTCATAGTGATGGAAATGAAAGTCTTTGAGTAAAGTGTTTGGTGATCTAAAAAGATGATTTAACTCAGCTGAATAGTGGATTGGCAAACCACCATGTGTCTGACACTCTTGTAAGCTATGAATATGATCATGGTTTAAAGAAAAATTTAAGGCTGAAAACTGAGAATAACTGATTATGCTAATGTGATCCAGTCATTAATAATGTCTGCAGAAACACTAAACACTTGAGTTTAGCATTTTATGTTTCTTTATATCGATCCATTTAAGACATATTAGATTTTCTAGCTAGGATAAAATGCATCTCAAATATGTACTTGAACTCTGATGCTGAGGCACAGATTTGGTAAAGATTATAGGACATTGTTAACACACAGTTATGCCCAGAGAGAATTTGTTCATCTGCATAACTAAGAGAAATATGATATATTGTTAAGTATAAGGTTATCCAGAGAATAAGGGAATATTCCCATTATCTTTATGAAACTTGAAAAGGAAATCAGCTGACTTGATGAAATTAGTATTTAGAGAGACAAACTAAATCATCAAATGTCCTCCTATAATTTGTGACGATTGAATATACATAAAATCACATATTTTATAAATGTTACTTTATAAATATTACTTTTTACTACTCACATTTCATGAAAAAAGTTAGCATCCTTTTCTTTAGTGTATTTATCATTATAAAATATACTTTTTGGGTATCTAGTCAATTTCCAGAGCCCAATGTCTTCTAAGTTGCTTTAGATAGAGCACTTTTTGATTCTGATCTTCAAACTGCATAGTTACCCATTCGTGAAATCTTAGTGTATATATATATATGTCTTTATATATATACGTCTTTTTATATATATATATATGTCTTTATATATGTATGTCTTTATATATATACATCTTTGGTGTTGGTATCAGAGTAATTCTGGCTTCATAAAGGAAATTGCAAAGTAGTGTCTCTGTTTTATTTTTGTGGAAGAGTTTTATTCAGTTGTATTACTTTTTAATTAAATATTGGGTAAAATTTATCAAAAGTACGGATTCTGTGGGGGTTAAAAACCACAATTCCAATTTTTTTTGAGAAATATAGATCTGCTCAGGTTAGTATACTCTTGAGTGAGCTTTCATAATTTGAGTCTTTCAAGAAAAGTTTTCATTTTGTATAAATAGTTGAATTTTGGTATAGAGTTGTTGATAATATTTTATTCCTATCTATTTAATATCTTTAGTATTTGAAGTGATGCCTTTGTTTTATTGGTAACTTGTGTCTTCTCTTTTTGTTTCAAGACCAGTCTCACTAGAAATCCATCAACTTTTTGTAAATTGCTAAAAAACAGCATTTGGTTTTACTGATTTTTTTCTCTATTGCTTTTCTGTGTTCTAGTTCACTAATGACCACATTAATCTTTATTATTTTCTTTCCTCTTCTTCTGAGTTTAATTTGCTTTTTTTCTATTAATTTCTAGAGGTAAGATCTATAATATACAAGTTTGCCACTCCTAGGTATTTATTTAATATAAGTAAAACATATGTCAACAAAAAAGTCTAGATGAGTGTTAATATCAGTATTACTCATAACAAAAAACTAATTGCAGCCATCTCAGCTTTCTTTTCACTTTTGTTAGAATGCTATACTTTTTTTTCACTATTTTCCTGTTAATCTATTTGTGTCTTTACATTAAAAGTGCTTTTATTGCAGGCAACATATAGCTGAGTCTTACTTTTTTGTTCACTGACAATCTCTGACTTCTAATTGGGTTGTTTAACCCGTTTACATTTAATTTGATTATTGATATTGTTAGGTTTGTGTCTGCCATTTTGCTATTTGTTTTCTATTTTCCCATTTGTTTCCTCCCCTCATCATTTTTGTCTGCATTCTTTTGGATTGAAAAAATACTTGTCATAAATCTACTTTATCTCCTTGGTTGGCAAATTGAGTGGTTATTTTAGTGGTTTCTTTAGGATTGATTTTATGCAGCTTCAATTTATCACAGTCTACCTTCTGGTTTATAACATAATTTAAATAAACCACATTAAAATAATCTGGACTTAACTTTTTTCTTATTTCTTTCCAACAAAATACATAATTGTTGAAATAAAAATAAACAGTATACATCATATCAATAAATAATGAAAGTCTTTTATTCACATTGCTATTTTTAACCCACCCCTAGTAGTTCTATTCCCTAGGAGAAAGCACTATACAGGTTATATACAGTTATTTCTATATCTGTGTTTATGATCCATATATGTTAAATTTGCTGGTAAATCACAGTAGTGAGACTAGAATGAGAACGTAAGTTACCTTACTCCTAGTTTCTTGGTCTTCGTGGAACCATATTATATAGTATGTGTATACATAGTATACACAGTGTAAGCTTAAACTCTGTAGTGTCAGTTCATAATCATTTTATCATCCTTTATATTTTATTTATTCATTTATGTATATATTTTTGAGACAGAGTCTTGCTCTGTCACCCAGGCTGGAGTGCAGTGGCACGATCTCAGCTTACTGCAATCTCCACCTCCTGGGTTCAAGCAATTCTCCTGGCTCAGCCTCCCAAGTAGCTGGGACTACAGGCGTGCACCACCATGCCTGGCTAATTTTTTTGTATTTTTAGTAGAGACAGGGTTTCGTCATGTTGACCAGGCTGGTCTTGAACTCCTGACCTCAAGTGATCCTCCCGCCTTGGCCTCCCAAAGTGCTGGAATTACAGGTGTGAGCCACCACACCCAGCCTATCATCCTTTTCTGTTGTCAATAAAATTCACTGAAAAAATTATGAGTTTAATACAAAGAATAGCCAAAACTTGTATATAAGTAGTTATCATAAATTATTAGATAGGCAATTATATCTGTAATTTTATCTAGGTGCATCAAAATAATCTCAGAGGATAATTCTTTCTTATCTTTGAAATGTGTTTGATTAGAATGATCTCCAGTATCAGAAAGTCATATTGGTTATTTTTTTCTGTAAGTTTCATTTGCATCTTAAAGAGGAAAAAAATAGCCAAATCAATTTATTAACATATTTGTTATTTTACTTAATATGTTGCTTGTTTGGTTTATCATGTCAATTCACTAATTTCTAAAAATGTTGAAATGCTGGGTGATTTACTAAATTGCAAAATTCAACATAACAGTTATTCATGCACATAAAACAACTTCATATCATGTTTTTCTTGATTCTTTGACACATTATATAAATAAAAACATTTATTCTTTTTATCTCTTGTTAACTCAGCAAATATTTATTGTGTACTATACATCTGGCACTATTTTAGGCCACGGGTTCAATGGTAAATAAAACAGACAAGGCCTATACTCTCAGATACTGTACTCTATTATAGACAGGAAATTGTAAGTGAAACAAAAATGGACAAGATAATTTAAAGCAATGTTTAAAATGATGAAGAAAACATGAAAAATTAGAGAATATCTGTGACTGAGATTACTTCATATTGAGAATCGGGGCAGGCCTCTTTGAGGAAGTAACATTAAAGTGGAGACAGGAGAAGGAGAGTGCCAAGTAGAGAGCTGAGAACAGAAATTTCAGACAAAAGTAACAAAAAGAATTCCAGAATTCAAGAATAAAAGATACAAAGGCCATAATGGCTGGAGTGTAGTCAATAAGATGAAGACACAGTTAGTGGGAAATTAACTTAGAGCAGGAGGCAAGGGCTTTTGGGAGGCCCAACAGACCGTTGTTTGGAGTTTGGCTTTTACATGCAGCTGGGATGCAACTGAACTATTTTAAATCAGAAAGGAGGGATGATAATTTGTGTTTTGCAAAATGAGTCAATAGTGAGAGCAAAGATTACAACTAGGAGCTACTGAAACACAAAAGGTGATGGTGTCTGGGACTGGGATGACAGTGTATTTTGAAGGTAGAGTGGACAGTAGTTTCTGATGAATTAAATTTGGGGGAAAAAAAAACAGGAATCAGGATATTTTGTAGGTTTTAGCATAAGCAATCATGTGGATGAGAATAGCCAGAGAATAAACTAATTTGTTTTCTTAGGCCATGTGAAGTTTAAAACTCCAATTAGATATCCAAGTGGAGATGTCAAGTAAAAAAAAAGTACTCTTAATTAGAAAATATTGCTTTACTTGTGTGTGTAAGATAAGAAAGAATGATTTTTAGAATAACAACTTTTAAGTAAAAAGAATTAGTAGACTACACCAAATTTTTCTATTTTTCATTATTTTACCACTAACATCTATAGTAAAAAACTATATTTGTAACAATTATTAAACAGGTTTTATGATTGTTTTCATAATGCATCCTAATTTTCTGCGAGGTACCTAGAGACCGTCAACATAAAAATGTTAATTAATTGGGAATTATTATTTTATTGACAAAAAGGCTAGACCTTGTTATAGGGAACAGGGTACCCCCCCAAAAATTAGTCTTCAAAGAACCACTGTATAGAATTGAGGTCCATGTGAAAAGGAAAGGGTAATGCATTTTATTTTAAATAGAGAAAGAAAAAAATCAATTTTTTCCAAGTTTAAAATGAAAACAATGCTCACTTACATAGAGACAGAAACAATTTTCATCCTAATCACAGTGTTGTATTCCTTGTCAAGTCAATTCTGTAAAGTTAGACTTTATAGTGTTTTAAGAAATAATGTCCAAATGTATTACAAGAAATTGCTGAACTTCAGTCCTTTGTGGTTTATCAAGTGCCATTTTCTCATCCAACAATATTCTATTCACAAATTTACAATCAATCAATAAACACATACTTTAATAATCTATTTGCACTGTATACCAACAAACACTCTATACCAGAGTATTTTGAAGAGTTTTTTGCTGTCACCAATTATAAAGCATCATCTATTTTTTATTTCATCTGGTAGACATGAAATATAAGTAAATATGGAAGATTCAGTAGTAAGGCATACATATATTATAGAAAAATAGAAAAAAGTTATTTCAGGATTGAAGTCTATGTTCAAATTTTATTTTGCTTATTACTTTACAGAAACCTGGATACTCAGTTTTAGGAAACACTTAATGGTAGAAAGTAATAATTTTAGTGCCAACGAATCAGGCAGATCTCAAACTTTTGGTTTCCATACTTCTTTATACTCTTAAAAATTATTGAGAATTAAGCAGGCCAGGCGCTGTGTCTCACCCTGTAATCCCAGCACTTTGGGAGGCTGAGGTGGGCGGATCACGAGATCAGGAGATCGAGACCATCCTGGCTAACACGGTGAAGCCCCGCCTCTACTAAAAATACAAAAAATTAGCCAGGCATGGTGGCGGACGCCTGTAGTCCCAGCTACTCGGGAGGCTGAGGCAGGAGAATGGCTTGAACCTGGGAGACGGAGCTTGCAGTGAGCAGAGATTGCACCACTGCACTCTAGCCTGGGCGACAGAGCGAGACTCCATCTTGAAAAAAAATTATTGAGAATTTCAAAGACTTTTTGTTCTGTTTTATATTTACTATATGAGAAATTAAAATGAAGAATATTGCCGGTGAGGGCACATGCCTGTGGACCCAGTTACTTAGGAGGCTGAGGCAGGAGAATGGCTGGAGCCCATGGGTCCAAGGCATAGTATGCTATTATTGCACCTGTGAATAGTCATTGCGCTTAGCCTGGGCAACATAGAGAAACACTGTTTTTTTTTTTTAGTGGAGAATATTAAAAATGAGTCATAATTTTTTTTGAAATGACAATAGTAGCCTCAATTTTTATTTATAAAAATTAGATTTTACAGAATAAATATATTTAATGAGAAAACTTACACTGTTTTACATTTTGCAAGCCTCCCTGGCTAAGATGACAGGTAGATTTTTATGTCTGCTTCTACATTCAGCCTATTGCATCTCACGCTTCAAATGGACTGTGAAAAACTCACTTTGCTCTCATGTAAGATTAGGAGTGAAAGAGACAAATAATGTTTTTGCATTTTTATGAATATAGTTTTGACTTCACAGATCCCTAAAGAGTTCTCAGAGGCAGCCAGAGTTTCCAAGATCAAACTGTGTGAATGATGGAACTAATCTTTATTGAATACTTACACTGGGTAGATAGATGGTTTTTTGTATCAATTGTCTCATTTACACATGAATATGGAAGAAGTGTCCAAGAAAGAGAGAGATGTTTGTGAGAGCTAAGTTCAATGGCTACGCCCCTGCATTCCACTCTAACCACTGCCACATCTCATTCTCCTACTCAGATACAAGCTTTTTGAGAAACTTCTCTACTTGCTGTTTTTGCCTTCTCACTTCGTACTCCCCTTAGAACACATTGTAGTATTAACTCTCCCTCTTAACACCCTGCTCCCCACAAGGCTTCTTAAGTCCAAGGGCAATTCTCAGTCTTCATTTTGTCTGAATTCATGGTTGCATCCCCCTAGTAATTGGCCATACTGAAACCCCCTCCTGCGAATCAACCTTCTCTCTGCTGGGTTTCTGAGACAATGTGCTTTTCTTGTTCTTCTCCAATTTCTCTATCTTCTCCTTCTCAGTTGCCTTTTGGGTTGTTCTCAATATCTTCTTGTTGCTTATGTGATGGTTTTACTTAGGTGTCCTCCCTGGGCGATTTTCTGCTCTTACAGTAAGCATTCTCCCTTGGAGACAATCTCATCCCCTGTCAAGGTTGCTACCGCTGTCTATATGCCAAACAATTCCACATCTATAGCTGTCAGCCAGATTTCTTTCACAAGCTTAAAATCTGCCAAAAACACCTGCCTATTGGTCTCCTGTAATATAACATCCTGAAGGCATCCAAAACTCAATTTAAAAGCAAACACATTTTTCCCTATGCAGATTTATTCTCAATTCTGTCTTCCCTGCATAGGTTATCCAAGACATATTTTATTGAATCCCCCCTCTCTCTAAACCTTACATCAATTTCTGTTGTTCATCTCTCATAACTGTGTCCTGAATTTATTCCTCTATCTTGAGTTCTGCTGCCATTATTCTAGTTTAAGCCTTTTTCTTCTTATGTCTGCATTGTACAAATGGCACCTAACCCTTCTGCCTCCAGATTTGGCCCTCTTCAATATATTATAGCCAGAGGGATATGTCTAAAATTTCAAGTTGATTCTATCACTCTTTTCTTTTTGAATCTTTAGTGATAGCCCACTGCTTTTAGAATCAAAGTGAACACTTCTCAGTCAGCATGAAGAAGACCTGCCCAGTCACAAAATAGTAATATTATCACCTGATGCTTGCTACGTGCCAGACATTGTTCTAAGTGATTTACACATATTAATTCATTTAAATCTCATAAAATCACATGAGTAGATATTATTATCTTCATTTTACAAATCAAAGAGCTTTCTGTTAACTACTTGCACAGTTCACCTTTAGGGACTGTGCACTGCCCCCAGTGCCCACACAATGGGTGGAAGCATTATTTGATATCCTTGCCTCACCAGGGGAGGGAGTCCTCTGCACTCACTGGGCTGAGGTGAGTCATTCACATTTATAACCACATCACAGAAGTGACAGACACAGCCCCTGTGTTGATGGCACAAACAATGAAACTTATGTAAAGTAAATAATATTTAGTGATGCAAAATAAAATGTGTCTATTTCTAGCCTTTTTATTTCAGAGGCATTTATGATTTTTACATCACTCACTTCTCTTACTGTGTTATGCTCTGGTTCCCCGGAGAGGAACTGCTTACCGTGTTTGCTTTTCCATCTTTTCATTGCGACATGGTTCTCTAGGCTTAGTGCTTCACTCATGTCAAAAGTTAATCCTAAATTTGATGCTAAATGTAGAACTTTCAATTGTCATAGACAAAGTTATACCCATAATTTTTCTGGGTTATTCATTTAAAAATGATAACTTTTTGGGATGCTGAGGTGGGTGGATCACCTGAGGTCAGGAGCTCAAGAGCAGCCTGGCCAACATGGTGAAACACCGTCCTACTAAAAATACAAAAATTAGCCGGGTGTGGAGGCACATGCCTGTAATCCCAGCTACTTGGGAGGCTAAGGCAGAATTGCTTGAACCCAGGAGGCAGAGGTTGCAGTGAGCCAAGACTGAGCCATTGCACTCCAGCCTGGGTGATAAGAGTGAAACTCCACCTCAAAAAAAAAAAAAAAAAAAAAAAAAGAAAAGAAAGTTTAACTTATGTTACTTAGGAAACTAAATTAAAATGCTGCCGTAATGCAATAAGTGGGTCAACAAATTCTATAGTGTAAAATATGGGTTCATAATATTGTGGGGTTAAATTAAATACTTTTGGTTTAATTAAACACAAAGTATTTAACAAAAAATAATTATAGTAACATTCAAATGTACACAACTCATATAAGAAAGGAGTAATATAAAAATTAAAACTTGGGGAGTTCAATAATTTTAATCCATTATGTTTTAATCCCACCATGATAACATAGCCCATCTCACCCTTGATTGTTTTTTCACACTTGCAGACTTTGCCTGGTTACACTCCTAACCAAGCATTCTATGAAGAGTCAAGAGGTGTAATATAACTGATTGAGAAAAAATGTCTGAGACAAACTGATGAGAACATTTGGGAAATGAAATTTGCAACCCTGGAAAAAGAGTATATATATATATTTTTTTTTTGAGACAGAGTCTTGCTCTGTCACCCAGGCTGGAGTGCAGTGGCGCAATCTTGGCTCACTGCAAGCTCTGCCTCCCGGGTTCATGCCATTCTCCTGCCTCAGCCTCTCCGAGTAGCTGGGACTACAGGCGCCCGCCACCACGCCCGGCTAATTTTTTGTATTTTTAGTAGAGACGGAGTTTCACCGTGGTCTCGATCTCCTGACTTCGTGATCTGCCCGCCTCGGCCTCCCAAAGTGCTGGGATTACAAGTGTGAGCCACCGCGCCCGGCCACAGGAAAAAGAGTATATTATCATCTTATGTGTATCAGAATGTATATAATAAATAAGGATGACTTGTTGAAGGTCATAAAGCTTGTCCACAAGAATGCTGGAACAGACTTCAAATATTTGACTTCTGTACCACAAGATGATCTATTCAGTAATGTCTGTTTTTTTGCAATATTCCCTTCCTTATATGAGCACTGTTGGGTATCACATACACAAATACACGCATACAATAAACACTCCCATCTATATCTATATCTATATCTATATCTGTATCTATATCTATATCTATCATATATCTGTACCTATATATAGATGGAATATATATATATATATATATGTATATTCCATTACTCTGGGAAACTTACTATGAAGGAAATATTACTTATCAGAAATGATGTTTCAGGGTTTTTCAGATCTACAGGGCATGGAACAAATCAAGAAAGAGGACCCTTCTTTTTTGTCATATAAATATAGTCCTAGTGCCCCATACATTCTGAGTAGAATTTGGATTAAAAGCAAGTTTGGCTGACTTCCAAACTTGGGAATGTCATTTATTTGGTAACTTGCCATACGTTTATTTTCCTGCTCCATAAATAAGAATCTAAGATAAGATTGTCATTTTAATGCACCAATGACAGCACAAAAAAACAGGAATCATGAAGGAAATATATTTGTGGCATGATTTTAGAAGGTATAATCGAAAGAATATTTAAAATTATCTGGTCAAGTGATTTTTAAAATAAATTAGAAAACTGAGGCACAAATAAAATGCACACATTTCAAAAGCAGCAGTTATTTGAATGGATACAAATGTGGCTTGTCAAGACTACTGATATATTGCTATATGGTAATATATTTAGATTCCTTGCAAATATTCTGGGAAATAATTCAATTTACCCACTATTTATTGCATACTTGACAAGCTCCAGGCACAATGAGAGAGCTGCAAAGATAAGAGCCAGTCTTTATTCAGAGAGAAACTCACATTCTGATTCTGTAACTAATTATATAATATGTTACATTACTATTTATAATTAGCAAAGAGTTTTGAATTTCTTGTTAGAGCTTCTCCTTGGATACCTAGTTCTAGGAATTCATGACATCAAATGTCATTGTGTGTAGGTAATGCTTCAGTTAGTGCTGACAGTGCTTACAAAGTGGAAATTACATGTTTGCTAAGATAGATGGTTTTTAGGTCAGTAAGATGCAATTAGGTATCACTGGCAGTTCTTACACAAAGTTTATTGGAGGTTTGGAGGTAGCAGTGATGTCATCAACAAATATTTATCATCTTGATCCCTCAGATCAGTCAGATCAAGAGCACATTTCTACATGGGCGATTGAAATTGTTGAGCCAGAGAATTTAGCCAAAATGGTGTACTGCTTCACTACTATTAGTTAACCTAATGTACAGCACATTATAACATTCAATTCAGATCTTAACTATCCAAGCAATAAGATAGGTATTTGCCTAATTGACACTTGTTCCCATTAACAACCTACCAAAACAAAATCTGCATAATTTAGATAAATAATAACTCCAAGTTGCTTTATGCATAGCATCCATTATAGGTTCATAAGTTCTTTTGGAAGGTTTAGACCATTTGTATTCCTGTTTTCTGCTTCTTTAACTATAAAGTTTGAGTCCTAATGTAAATTTAATATGAAAGCATATGAAATAGCAGGGCACAGTGGCTCACGCTTGTAATCACAGCACTTTGGGAGGCCGAGGCGGGCAGATCATTTGAGGTCAGGAGTTCAAGACCAGCTTGGCCAACGGTGAAACTCCTCTCTACTAAAAACACAAAAATTAGCCGGGCATGGTGGTGTGCACCTGTAATCTCAGCTACTCAGGAGGCTGAGGCAGGAGAATCGCTTGGACCTGGGAGGTGGAGGTTGCAGTGAGCTGAGATTGTTTCATTGCGGTCCAGCCCGGGTAACAAAAGCAAAGCACGTGAAATAATATATGGTGTGCTAAAATGCACAAAATATTTTGTTTTAATGTATTTTTTTATTTTTTGTAGAAATATATGGTCATTATCCATGACACAAAAATTAACTATATTGGCACTTTTTATATTAAAAATAATTGTTATTGGTTCATATTCTTTTGTAAGATATAGAGAATAGATCATATTTAATCATAACATTGTGTTTTTTTTGTGAAATGTATGGAGAATCTCAAACCAGTAAGGCCAAATAATGTATTCACTGAAGATAGTGATGTGGCTTATTCTTTTTTCTTTTTTTGCCAAAGGTTTGAACATAATGTTGTGAATTCTAATTTTGTATTATTTTTCATTCTCTTTTTCAGACATCATTTCAAAATAGAAATATTAAAATAATATGATTTATGACCATGATTCAAGATTGAAAAATGCATTTTTGGATATGCAGATATATATTTACATTATTATCAGAATAAAGAGTATATCTCATTTTATTCCATAATACAAATTCATGACTTCTGGGTTTTGTTCAGGAGGCTGAATTTTTAATAATAATATAAAGCTGTGTTTTTACTCCAGCAGAGTGAAGTTCTGTGGAAATACTAACCTATTCATAAATAATAGTATCCCTCTCAGTTTATCCTAATTTATAGCTGTGAAATCACTCCTGTTACACTTATTGCATCCATGCCCCAATGTATACATTGGTCATGATTGAACTACTTACATGAAGCATATCAGACACATCAGGCGTTATTGCATACATGCCAAATTTCAGGCCCAGTGACAGTGGTTGAGGCGGGAGGCAGAGAAATAATAGGCAGACAGGGGCAGGTCCCTGACAAAACCCCACCTTTGAGCCAAAAAGCCGGAAACCCATGACCCAAAGTGGGAACTTCTAACCCGGTTTGCCCACTCTCTTCCAGTTGGTTCTTTCTGAATAATGTCTTTTTACCAATTGAATGTTACCTTTTCCAAAACTACTTATGGCTTGCCCTGCCCTGCATCCTGTGCCTAAAAAGACCGTAGACTCACTCAGGAGAGAGAGAGAGAGAAGTGGCTTGACTAGAGAGAGGTGACTTGACTTCAGAGGGACAGCTGGATTTTGGAGGGAGACTGCTTAACTTCAGAGAGGCACCTTGACTACAGGGAAGAGACGGCTGGGGACAGCTGGACTTCAGGGAAGATTACCTGCCTGTCCACCTGCCCCAACCCCGCCCCTGCCCTCAGCTCCTCTCTCTGCCGAGAGCCATTTCCACCACTAAATAAAATTCTCTGCTTCCACCATCCTTCAAGTGTCCGTGCAACCTCATTTTTCTTGGACTCTGGACGAGCTCAGGACCTACCGAGTGCAGGTACCCAAAAAAGGCTGTCACACTGGCCCTTTGCCCTTGCTGACAGAGGGCAGCTGCCCCACGCAACAATGCAAGGAGCCCACTAAGCTGATAACACACCGCTGTCCACAGATGGCGGAGCTAAAAGAGCATTGTAACATGCCTTCTGGGACTTAAGGGTCACAGGCACCCTCACCTGGGCACTGCCACAGGGCCCACACAGAACCTGCTCCTGCCAGTACCCAAAGCAGTCAGCCGGATCCCACACTCACCCACGTGCTCCCTCTGCAAAAGGTTGAGCACGTCGGGCTGAATAAATGGGACACCCCCTGTCACAAGTGCAATGAAGGGTTGAGAGAAAAGTCATACATCAACAGGGCTGTAGAGATGAGACACAGAGGGTGTAAAAATTAGACAAAATTTGTCTTATTATTGTTTTTTTCTTTTACACTTTCTTCTTTTACATTTTCTTTACATGTTCAACACCAGGATACTGTGGCCCCATGAATGCTCTGAAAACATGTTAAGAAGCCTGAGTTTATACCTAAAGCCAACCTTATCAGTCTGTCCATCAAATAGCTATATAATTGTAATTATAGGTATAAATAGATTTTATACCTGAGCGCAATTGAATGACCAAATGTAAATTTCAAAATAATAAATGTGTAGACTGAAGCATAGTCATCAATGCCTTTCCTTTCGATTTTGTAACCAATCTGGCCACTCCACATTGCAATAATGCTAGCTTGCTGCAGTTTAATTTTCTGTTCTTAAGAGAAAATATCTGGGTTGGTAGTCCAGACGTATTACTTCATGAATTAATTTAGGTATAAGCTTTTTCTTTCAGCATTTATAGTGTTTAAATATACATTGAAATGGATGATTATTTGCTTTATCTGTTGAATGACTCTTGTAATAACAACCATGTGTATTTGTTTTCTGTATACCTATATAGTTATAAGCTGGGTGACATCCTATCCAATTAACTGATGATCACTTACTACATGGAGGTGTCTCTTTTAAAATTTAAATCCCCACTAAAATTTAACCATCAGTTAAGTAAAAACCAAATTTAACTCGTGAAAACTAAAGATGTGAAACATAATTTAGTCAAAAGCCTCTGGCACTCCTTCTCTCAATTTGCTACCTCTAACACATGCCGGTACCGTGATCAGAATTAATGGATCATCACAGGAAAAAAATTAAGTACATTTACAGAAAGATGTTGGGGAGTCAGAGTAAGGCAGTGACTAGTTCTGGTCCAATAGATTAAGAAAGGGGTTAGAATTTCCAGAATTAAAAATGGAGATCAATCATTCCAGCATTAAGCTGTTTCCAGAAGATAAAACATACACAGCTGTGCATCTACTAATTTTTAAGGAAATTTTAACTGAAGTATAACAAAGATATAGAAACATGCATGAATCATAATGGTATAGCATGACAAACTTCACCAACAATGTACCAACATCAAGAAATAAAACTTTACCATTGCTCCACAAGCTGCCGGGGTACCCTGTCATTATCACCCAACCCTGGGAGTAACCACATCCTGACTTCTAACACTATAAATTCATTGTGCATGTATTACACAACTTCAAGGTTATTTGATGGGAACTTCATTTTATTTAATGTTGCTAGGTGTAAAGTTCTACTACTGTGAGTAGTGGAGAGATTGATAGATATCCTAACATTTCAGAAAACTGGATTTTGGAAAAGTATTGTAACCAAAATTTATGCTTCCATTGATGTATAATATATATTAAAAGACATTTATGGAAACATAACTGGAAGAAAGCTACTCATCTTCCTTCTAGTCACTGTCTATTAACACTGTATCTATTGAATTGGTTAAGAATTAGTGTTAAAATATCAGACATGACTTTAACTATTGACTCCCTCTTGCTAGGAATTTGATTCTGAACAAATAAATCTCTCGAATTTTTAAATTCTCCCTTTATAATTGATATGATACTAGAACTTAATTTACAGTGTTTTACATACATTAAAAAATGTCAAAAATATTTGTCTTACATACTGGCACATAGTAAAATCTCAATAGATTATAATTATTATCTATATCCTTTGGAATGTTTGATTTCTCAGAAGCCATTTTAAAAATATAAAATATGGGAAAGCTGTATGCACAAAGTCCTCATAGTAATAATCTTTGTAACAAGAAAACAATGGATACATTAGATAGGTTTATTCAATATGAGAAAGAAAATTGACTAGACATATATAGCATAAATATGCAAAACGTCTTATGAAAATATTGCTAAATAAAAATCATTTGAATGGAATATGTTCCTCCCCATTGATATTGTAACATTGAGCAAGCAATGGAACATGAATCTTTTTCTAATTAGCACTGATAATCCTTCTGACTTTTAATTGTTTACTATTTTTAAAAATTATTTTAAAGTAAATAAGTCACTTATCTTTATATGATTTAGGACCATTGGTCTTTTGGGCAAAAGCTATATGCAACTTGAATGAAATATGCAGTGTTAAGAATGTTCATTTCTTCATGGTCGTGGTAAACAAGAATTAGGTTTTCAACTCTTTGTTATATCAGGCTCATGGGTATGCAGAGGAGGTTCAGGAACTAATAAAGATGATTTAAGTGAAAATAATTTTATTAGAAATCCTTGGAAGATCTTCAGAATTTTATCAACATTGCCTACTTTTGCTCAGTTAGAAACAGTAATATATGTAAATAAGTGAAAGTAAATGCCTACACACACAGACACACACCAACACAAATAAATGAATGAAGTAGAATGCAAAGAAAGTTTAAATACAATTTTTTTTAGTTAAATAACCATGCTAATATAGCATTATAATACTTTCATTATACTTTAAGTATATATTTGAATTACTTCTCGACATACTCACTTCAAATAAATTAGTCATCAAAATAGAAGTAGATGCACCAAGGGAAAGAACAGAAGAAAGATTTTAGTTGTGATAAAGAAATTACTAAGAACATTTCAATTTTCTGTTTATAAATAATCATTGATTAGACCAATAGGCATACTTACCAAGATGCTTGCATTTGATGTCAGAGATTTTTATGTTGATTCCTAACTGTGCTCATTTTTATAAAATAACACAAAATTTTTAGTTGGCTTACATTTTTCTACTTGTGAAGGATTTAATGTTTTAATATTTTTCTTTATAATCCTTCACAGTTTATTTAAAATTTCCTTTATAATCCTGACAATGCTGTTATCTAATAAAAAGTTGTTTCTGGGCCAGGTGCGGTGACTCACGCCTGTAATCCCAGCACTTTGGGAGACCAAGCCAGGCAGATCATGAGGTCGACCATCCTGGCCAACATGGTGAAACCCTGTCTCTACTAAAAATACAAAAATTAGCTGGGTTTGGTGGCGCGTGCTTGTAATCCCAGCTACTCAGGAGGCTGAGGCAGGAGAATCTCTTGAACCAGGGAGTTGGAGGTTGCAGTGAGCTGAGCACATGCCATTGCACTCCAGCCTGGCAACGGAACAAGACTCCGTCTCAACAAAAAAAAAGTTGTTTCTGTGTTATGAAGCTGGACTTTAAGAATTATAATGAAAAATTCCTTATTTGTACATATTGGTCAAGCACAAAATCTGAATGTTCACAATTAAAATAAGAGCAAACAATGATTTTTGTTTTTACCAGTGATTCATTCATTTTTCCAGCAGACATTAAAATGACCATCATATTGTACGAGGTCCTGGTCTAGATGAGTTGATACAAGCTAAGGCAATCAAACTTCCATCTTTGGCTAGCTAAGCCTTGGACTGTTTTTCTATAAGATACATAAAACCATTGCTTAGTGATTTAATGACGCAGAGGCTAAATTACTGCCTATATGTATTAATGAAAGCCTGCCTTCACAGTTGACTAGAAAGCCATTTGCAGGTCGGTCTATCTATTGTAGTTGTTTAAATGAACAACTCAGATACAATTCATTGCATAGCCACTGTGTGCTATGACAAAAATATGATTTAAAAGTCTCAAAGGTTGACTCAGAATGTGATGTGTCATCTTCTCAGGGAAATCCTTCATTTCATATGAGTTTTGGTGCACTGCTACCAGTCAGGCTTTCTGGAATGCATACCTTTTTTCTCCCTTATTCCAAAATCCTTGGAACTAAAATAAAATAAATTTTTAAAAAATTTATTTATATGAATTTTTACAACGTTTACTAAGTTTTTTATATACTGATAACAACAACAAAAGAATACACCAGACCACTTTTTTGTTTGAGACAGAGTTTTGCTCTTGTTGCCCAGGCTGGAGTGCAATGGCGTGATCTCGGCTCACTGCAACCTCCGCCTCCCAGGTTCAAGCAATTCTCCTGCCTCAGCCTCCCGAGTAGCTGGGATTACAGGTGTCTGCCAGCACGCCCTGCTAATTTTTATATTCTCCATGTGGGTCAGGCTGGTCTCGAACTCCTGACCTCAGGTGATCTGCCTGCCTCGGCCTCTGAAAATTGTGGAGATTACAGGTGTGAGCCACTGCACCCAGCCACCAGACCACTTTTTAAAACAAAAAGAAGAAAATGGAGTTCTGTGTTAGTTTGACAAATGCATTTGCGTATTTCAGAGATTTTGTGTCATATTACTCGTGAATTATAACTAAAGGTGATATCTAGATTCTCTTCATTCTTTAATATTATATAGAGTTTAAAAATTGTCACATGTAAATAGGTACTTCAAGATAATATGATTGGAAATAAAATAGAGAAATTTAGTCTTAGGACTATCAGTTAATTAGGTTGACTATATAAGTTCATAGGCTTTTTCAAAAATGATACTCGGTGTACCTAATCATTCAAAACATAAAAATATCAAAAATGAGCCAGGCAAGGTGGCTTACGCCTGTAATCCCAGCATTTTGGGAGGCCGAGGTGTGTGGATCACAAGGTCAGGAGATCGAGACCATCCTAGCTAACATAGTGAAACCCTATCTCTACTAAAAATACAAAAAATTAGCCCAGTGTGATAGCATGTGCCTGTAGTCCCAGCTACTCTGGAGGCTGAGGCAGGAGAATCACTTGAACCTGGGAAGCAGAGGTTGCAGTGAGCCAAGATTGCACCACTGCACTCCAGCCGGGGCGATAGGTAAGACTCTATCTCAAAAACAAAACAAAAAACAAAAAACAAACAAAAGAAAAAGATCGAAATGCCACAAAAATCAAATGATTAAAATGTTCCTGGCTTATTAAAGGCTTAGAATCCTAAATATGAAAACACACATTAAGATCCAAAATCTATCCTTATATAATTTTAGAGGAGTGACAATAATATTGTGTCAAATTTTTCAAAGAATCTCTTGTAATTATAAATATTAGAACAATTGGGGAACATCAAGTAGGAATTTTAATCCTATGTTTTAATTGTAAATGTAGATATTTCAAGACTCCTATAGCAGTCAATTTTATATAGCTGTTAGGAATTCCTGATATCTGTTTGTGCAGAACCTACTATGAAGCTAGAAATTTGAGAAAGAAAGCCATGGGAGTATTGCACATTTTACCTATGATGCAGAACGACAGGAAATGTATTTTATGACAAGACGGAGTCAGACACATAAAAAAGTACATAGTAATCATTTTTTAAAAAAGAACAGGTATTTGGCTCAAGAGCCTTAAAATAAATCTACACTGGGGCCAAATCTGAAAAGCAAACCAATGAAAGAAAACCATGCTTGCAAATCGGAAATTCCAATTTGTATGTGTAAAAAAAATACAGAGTGACTTCAAGTTGACACTTGCAAATGTAATAGAAACTTCTAATGTTCACCTATATCTTGTTCTCCTCTCCTTCCTGATATATGGAAGAATTTTCTCAGCCATATTCAAAGGTGGGTAGAATTACAATTAGTTCTAAGTAATGGTTCCTGTGTAGAAGTGAAATGTATTATATCAAGACTATAGTATTGAACTGCCTCCTACTTTATTCTTTGCTTGCCACTACAATCAGAGAGACATATCAAGATAGGACATCTGTCATCTTGTGTTATTAACAGGCCACAATAAGCTGAGTTCCTCTAATGACACACTTTAGAAATATATCATAAGAAATAAAAATTAAACTGTTACTTTAATCTACTAAGATTTTGGGGTTGCTTGTTAGTGCAGCAAACCCTAACCTGTCCTGGCTGACCCAGCAAACCAAATTGTGTAGAGTACTGTTAATTCTAAAGTGGCAATGTAAATACTTTTAGGAAAGAAGGTCAAATATTCTTATTCATCAGAAATATTCTACTATAATTTAGATTGACTGAAAGTAGGAAAATGTTTCAATTTAAATGCCTAATAGCAAAACCAAAATACAGATATTGATGGGTTACTCCTAAATTCGTAATTTAGTGTTAAGTATTTCTTTAGCATTGGTAAGACTATAATATTACTTCCCCTTCTTCCTGCTGTTTAATAGCATTGACATTTATAAATAAATAATTAAGATGGATTCTTCTGAATTAGATAGAACTGTCAAGCCTATAGTTATCAGCCTCCAGAGAGCAGGATGTTAAGAATTGTCTCAGAAGTAGCATTACTAATAATAAAAGAAATAATAACTGTAGAAAGTAATGCAGATACTCTAGATTACATATTATCACTAAAGCTCATAAAATAGCAAACCCTACAGAATTACTCATTTTCAAATATACTGCACAGAGATTTTGCCAAAGTTTTATTTCTAAACTGTTGAGTTTATTAATTTGCATGCTTTTTTATACAAAGACACAGAATACTGTGCTAATATGGGGAATACATTCCACATTTTTCAAAGATTTTGAATTTAAGCAAGAATGTTTATTGAAATGTAAATATTCTTTTCTATTTGGGTTGAAATGTGAAATAATAGTCGTAAAACAAACAAAGTCCAAGAGAATTGACTCAACATGAATGTTCCCTTATTTAATACCATTCATATTTTAAGTCCTCATTGGTGGTTATTTTCCAACAGTCCACTAGTATCCTAGAGAAGATTTGCAAATGGATTTTGTAATTTAGGTCCATGTTTCAGAAATGGACTATTTAATGGAGAAATGAAGTGTTTAAGATTACTACATGAATGATGTCCTCCAGATTGCTGAAAGTTAAAAGTTTTGGTTTAGAGGGGGACTGGTATTCAGAAAAGGCATTCTTTTTCTGTTTGAATACTACTTAAATTTTATAGCTTCATTCAGATGGAAAGATTAGCCAGAAAACTTATTGATTCTTTTATTCTTCCTCTTTCATATACCACAGAAATTCCATTAATCTGTTGGTACTTTTGTTCATTCTTTTATCTATTCTTCAACAAGCAAGTATCACCTGAATGTGTACTAAGTGACAGATGATACACCAGGTACAAGTGATATGGAAAATAAAATGCAGCTCTTGTCCAAGAAACTCACTCTTTGGGGATTCTGGATATCAAATAGTAAATTTCAGCATGGATGAGAACAGGGCTTCTGCAGTCATACAGACATGCTTTGGTCAAACTCCTCTTTGTTTAATCAATTACTAGTTACGTGACTTTGGGGGAAGAATTTCTCATCAATTACCTGTAGATTATAGGCTGTTGTTTAGATTAAATTAGGTAATGATATAGTTATCAAAGCTATCACTCACTTGAATTTGATATATGGTAATTATTATAGGTGTATTTTTAAAAATAGAATTGTTACAAGAGAAGGGCTGATGAAAAGTAATTATTTAGCCTGACACTTGGGGAATGGCTTGGCTAGGCGTGTACATAAACCAACAGATGGGTCAAAGTTTGAAACACATGGAGAATTCAGTAAATATTTACTGAGAGTTGCTGTGTGATGGGCAGCACACTGGAGTCTTTGTTGATAAACACAAAAGTCTATTTCTGTTTTTAAAGGAGCTTAAAATCTGAATAGGTGAAATAATAAGAAAGTAATAAACATTTCATGTTATGGCTATTCTAACAGAAGTTTATGAAGATAGTGGTGAGAGGTGAAGCCAGCTGGACTTCCTGGGTCAAGTGGGGATTTGGAGAACTTTTCTGCCTTATAAGAGGATTGTAAAATGCACCAATCAGCAGTCTGTAGCTAGCAAGAGGATTGTAAAATGCACCAATCAGCACTCTGTAAAAATGCACCAATCAGCGCTCTGTAGCTAGCAAGAGAATTGTAAAATGCACCAATTAGTGCTCTGTAAAATGCACCAATCAGCAGGATCCTAAAAGTAGCCAATTGCAGGGAGGATTGAGAAAAGGGCACTATGATAGGACAAAAACAGAACATGGGAGGGGAACAAATAAGGGAATAAAAGTTGGCCACCTCAGCCAGCAGTGGCAACCTGCTTGGGTCCCCTTACACGCTGTGGAAGCTTTGTTCTTTCGCTCTTCACAATAAACCTTGCTACTGCTCACTCTTTGGGTCTGTGCCATCTTTTTTTTTTTTTTTTTTTTTCCCAAGATGGAGTCTTGCTGTGTTGTCCAGGCTGGAGTGCAGTGGCATGATCTCGGCTCACTGCAAGCCCCGCCTCCCAGGTTCACGCCATTCTCCTGCCTCAGCCTCCCGAGCAGCTGGGACTATAGGCGCCCGCCACCACGCCCGGCTAATTTTTTGTATTTTTAATAGAGACGGGGTTTCACCGCATTAGCCAGGATGGTCTCGATCTCCTGACCTTGTGATCTGCCCGCCTCGGCCTCCCAAAGTGCTGGGATTACAGTTGTGAGCCATTGCACCCGGCTGGGTCCGTGCCATCTTTAAGAGCTCTAACATTCACCTCAGAGGTCCGTGGCTTCATTCTTGAAGTCAGCGAGACCACGAACCCACTGGCAGGAACCAACTCAGGACGCAGTAGCATATAGAAAAAATCACTAAAATCTACCAGGCCACCAGTGTGCGTAGTACCAGCAGAAAGGCTATTGCAATAATTCAGGTTAGATTATGATGGCTTGAAACATAATAACAGCAGCACCCGTGAAGATAAGGGACAGAAACAAGATATATTCAGGGGTAGGACAGGAGACTCACTGCATGTAAGGGTGGAAGGAGGATTCCAGGGTTAGTCATAGGGCCTTAGTGGGGGGAACTGTAAGTCAATATTCAAAAACAAGAAAGCTAAATGAAAGAATCAAATATTTTGAATAGTTTAGATGTTGAAATTACTTAGTGCCATATCCACCTCTGATCTCTCTTTTCATCATTCCAGCTTATTCTGGTTTGGTTTTGCTTTGGAATACCTGTATATATAAGTGGTTTTCACCTCAATGCCTACATTACCCTTGATTTGAGGTAAATATAGAAAAATGTGTGGCCTGAGGACTACAGTCCCCATGAGGAATAATGGTATCTTAGGCGATTTAAATATTTGGTCCTGAACTTTTCTTTGGGATGTCTGAAGTATTTTATTATGGGTATCAACATTTGAAGTAAAACAAAATATCAGAATTACATGTGAAAGTTGTGTTACACACACATGAAAAACTACTGGAAAGAACTCAAAGTGCCTTGGGAGTTGAAGGGTAGAGTACCAGAGATCTGAGATGCCTTTCTCTCAGCAATCTGTAAAGTGACCTCAAGAGAATGGTCTCCTCTTGAGGTTTGGATGGCTCCGTCTGCCCTAAGAGTTACTGTTGTTGCAGCTAAGTGGCCCCTTTATACGTGATTTATTTTGTCATGTGGAAAGGTTATCCCACTCAAAGACCACTGGGCAATGATATTTCTTCCCAACTGGAAGTGCATAAGCTCAGTGTGAACAGCTGTTGGAACAATTGTGGGTGAAAATTTTGTTCTATAGAAAACAACCTTGATGAACATACATGGTCACATTGCTTTCAGGGCTAATGCCCATCTGTTGGACTGGCTGAGTGCCTGGTCACTTGTTGGTCAGACTTTAGGAGGCACAGTGTCTCAGTCAATAAGTTTCAGCTCCTTTCCTGCGACAGCACTGCCCTCTGGATGTTGTACGCTCTTTTACCACAGATAAGCTGCAAATAGATACATGAGATTTAATTCCCTTTTCTCACAAGCTCATCCAAGAAAAAAGGAAATCAACATTTTATAGAAGTTGTCTCTCAAAGGCCAGGGTATTTTAAGTCTGTTGTTGGTTTGTGTTTTTTTCTGTTTATTCTATTTTCTCCATAGATGAGACAGGGTCAGCATAGCATGCTATGATTACATATATTAATCATTGCGTGTTGATGTCTTATTTGGTTTTCAGAAAGAATAGTTTCATTTCAGTTTCCCCCTCTTTACAAAGAAAGTCAAGTAAAATATAGTATAAGAATATGATAATTTTTTCCTGATTTTAATTTCTTTTCTATTTTTAATCTACTTTTTCCTTTATTTTTCTTTTATCTTTAGCCATTTCTTGACTCACTGATTTACTTTTTCATATTATTATCCCAGTTTACTTTTTCCCATCCATGATACTGGATTCAGTCATTCTTTGTAGGTCCCTGATCTTTTTTGTTTTGCCCTCAAGTCTGAAATCTCTCCAATGTGTTCCTCTAATTATTTCCTTCTTTCTTAATTCAGAATTCCGGTTTTGCCCTGTCCCTGATCCCTGTTCATCTTCCAGAAGTTTAAATTCTTCACATTCTTGGTCCTTTTGAGACTGGTCTCTTCACTTTCTACTAAGTATGAAAGGAACTATGGTTTATCATCCTCTATTTTCTTTTGCTCTTCTGATGAACAGGTTTCATTTGACACTAGGATAGTGGGGAGAATAGCGCTGAAAGGGAATATAACTCTAAGCAGGGAAATTTCTTTGTGGGACATAAAAACACATTAATGTCCCTTTTGTAAACCTGTGTAGTGGAGAGACCATTCTTTGCAAATCACTGTCATCTGAGGACTCTGAACAATCACAAGAACCTCAGACCAGAGAAGCTCAGGTTTAAGAGATGTGTAACATGCAAGATGAGACGTTTTGGTTTTTTTTTGTTGTTTATTTTAATAGTTTTTGAGGAACAGGTGGTTTTTGATTACGTGGAGAAATTCCCTAGTGGTAGTTTCTGAGATTTTGGTGTACTCATCACCCAAGCAGTGTACACTGGACCCAGCATATGGTCGTTTATCCCTCACCCTCCTCACACCCTTCCCCCTGAGCCCCTAAAGTCCCTTATATCATTCTTATGCCTTTGCATCTTATATGATTTGGCTGTGTCACCACCTAAATCTCATCTTGAATTGTAGTTTCCATAACACTGGACACAGTATATAGTCCTTTATCCCTCACCCTCCTCACACCCTTCCCCATGAGCCCCTAAAGTCTCTTATATCATTCTTATGCCTTTGCATCTGATAAGGTTTGGTTGTGTCGCCACCCAAATCTCATCTTGAATTGTAGTTTCCATAATTCCCACATTTCGTGGGAGGGACCTGGTGGGAGGTAATTGATTCATGGAGGTGGTTACCTCCATGCTGTTCTCCTGATAGTGAGTGAGTCTCATGAGATCTGATGGTTTTATAAAGGACTTTTTCCCCTTTGCTTGGCAGTTCTCTCTCCTGCTACCTTGTGAAGAAGGATGCATTTGCTTCCCCTTCCACCATGATTGTAAGTTTCCTGAGGCCTCCCCAGCCATGCGGAACTGTGAGTCAATTAAACCTCTTTTCTTTATAAATTATCCAGTCTTGGATATTCTTCATAGCAACATGAGAATGGACTAGTACAGCATCCTCATAGCTTAGCTCCTACTTATAAGTGAGAACATATGATATTTGTTTTTCCATTCCTGAGTTACTTCATTTAGAGCAATGATCCAGGTTGCTGTGAATGCCATTATGTAATTCCTTTTGATGGCTGAGTAGTATATAGATATATATATATATATCACATTTTCTTTATCCATTCATTGGTTGGTGGACATTTAGGCTGGTTCCATATTTTTTACAGTTGTGAATTATG
The DNA here is from genome assembly GCF_028878055.3 of Symphalangus syndactylus. Classification (NCBI taxonomy): domain Eukaryota; kingdom Metazoa; phylum Chordata; class Mammalia; order Primates; family Hylobatidae; genus Symphalangus; species Symphalangus syndactylus. The sequence goes on along the minus strand of NC_072426.2, from coordinate 150,280,335 downwards.
TCTTTTTTATATAATGACTTCTTTTCTTTTGGGTAGATACCCAGTAGTATTGGGGTTGCTGGATCAAATGGTAGTTCTACTTTCAGTTCTTTAAGGAATCTCCATACTGTTTTTCATACTGGTTGTACTAGTTTACATTCCCGCCCATGGTGTAAAAATGTTCCTTTTGCACCACATCCATGCCAACGTCTATTATTTTTTGATTTTTTAAATTATGGCCATTCTTGCAGGAGTGAAGTGGTATCTCATTTTGGTTTTAATTTTTATTTCCCTGATAATTAGTGATGTTGAGTATTTTTCATATGTTTCTTAGTGAGTTGTTTATCTTCTTTTGCAAATTGTTTATTCACGTCCTTTGCCCACTTTCTGTTGGAATTATTTATATTTTTTTCTTGCTGATTTGTTTGAGTTCATTGTAGATTTTGGATATTTGTACTTTGTCAGATGCATTGTTTGCGAATATTTTTTCACTTTCTGTGGGTGTGACTATAGGGTGACCTCTCTTACTGTCTTCCTTCCCTTCTCTCTGGATGTAAGTCTTCTTTTTCTTCTAGCCCCAGGGTGACAAGATCAAGAGAGAGTGAGAGTTCTGGGGACAGTGAATGAAAATGTGGAACAAAGTATATCACCTCCCTACCTAGCATTGGCTCCAAGGAAGTTTATGTAGAATGTGTGATTGTTTATTTGCTTGTTGGGTTGTTTTCTAGTCAAAAATAAGTAGAAAATACTGAATATATTATATTTATTGTTTTAATAAATATCAATCAAGTGGATGTACTTGGGACAAATAGTGTTCTAGCAACTGAGAAAGGGTGAACAAAATGTTAGAGTGTATGTGCCAGAAGATGTGATTATAGTTATAACCTTGTTTAACCACTATATTAGGTTATAGTTATAACCTTGTTTAACCACTATATTAGGTTTAATAAGTTCATTAATCCCCTGGTATTATAAAGTTCATTAATCCCCTGGTATTATATTTCAAAATATATCAAAATCTGTATTAATACTGTAGAGATTGCTTCAGTTAGCTACTAACTCATTTGTTCATTTGTTTTAAATGTGTGATAGAAAAGTTTTGGGATGTCTCTGGAATTTTGATTGTATTTTTCTATGCCAAAAAGTCAACTTTCAGGGCATTAATGAATAGCTCATGCATGAGTCTTAATTGTTATAATAAAAACATTTTTCTTCCCTTTAGGTTTTATCCAAGTTCTTGTTTGTTTTATGTTATAAGCAAAAACAGATCGGCAGAGGTCAGTTTCCCTGCCAACCTTAAAGATAGATGCAAATTGCTTGAGGAGCATTATTTTAAGCCAAGCTTGGCTTGTTTAATCAAGTTCACAGTAAAGAGATGGTAACTAGCTGGAAAACAGCCTACACATGAGTCAAATTAAATTATTCATGTTGTCCCTTCCACACTGCTTTTATAATTAGAGTAGCAGCATGACGCTGAGGGAAATGCATGAGCTTTGAATTTAGAAATGTTGGCGCTTGAAAGTATGCAAATAAGCCTTTATGAGCCTCAATGTTTTCAACTGTAAAATGGGGATATGTGTGCCTTTTTTGTGGCTTGTTTTAAATGGATGAAATGAGATAATATACGTATAGTGCTTGGCATTAAATATGCTTGAAAATTAGTAGTGAACATTATTACCTTTGATTTTATTTATTTATTTATTTTTTTTTGAGAAGGAGTCTCGCTCTTTCACCCAGGCTGGAGTGCAGTGGCGCGATCTCTGCTCACTGCAGGCTCCACCCCCCAGGCTTCACGCCATTCTCCTGCCTCAGCCTCCCACGTAGCTGGGACTACAGGCACCCGCCACCTCGCCTGGCTAATTTTTTGTATTTTTAGTAGAGACCGGATTTCACCGTATTAGCCAGGATGGTCTCGATCTCCTGACCTCGTGATTCCCCCGCCTCGGCCTCCCAAAGTGCTGGGATTACAGGCGTGAGCCACCGCACCCGGCCACATTATTACATTTTAATCTAGACCATTCAAGATAAAGCAAAGCTTGTTTTTTGATTGTGTATCTCTGCCTGTCTTTATAATCCTGGTGGTTAAGCATCTTCATAAAATACTGTCTCTAAAATGTAAGCCATAAAATTTGGATTTATTTTATGTAGGATTCTTTAAGGTAGTCAAGCATGAAAGTGAAAAGTTCTTTGATGGCCTTTTCCCATTTAATTCCTCAGATGTAGAAAACCAAAAAGATTCACAACTATATTATGTTAATGATCATAGTTCCAAAATGTCCTAGAACTACAATAAATAACCTATGATGTCCATAATCATTTTGTGACTCATTGTTCATAACCAAAGGACTTTCCTGACATTTATATACTTCGTTAAACCACCCATATCTGTGCAAAAAAAAAAAAAAAAGAAAAAAAAGGCACTCACAGTCATGTCTTAAACTAATCAGAGCAAGGCCATTCAAGCTTATTGCCCAAAGCCTGTCAGAAGATTCAGCACAGGCTGTTATTCAATTATGGAGAAACTAGCCTATTACTGTGCATTAATTAAGTGTAAAATTATGAACTGTGTCTCTCTATATATCTTGACACTGCAAAGTGATGTTAGTGGAATAATTATTTTTATATCCTTTAATAAATTAGTATATATATTTAAGGGTGGCATAAATGTCTCTTGACTATCTTTTATTCTGATAGACATCAGCGTGTAATTATATTCAGCAGCTGATGAACTACAATCACCTGACTCTTGAAGCTGATCGGGCTTGCACTGTAAGCATCCACAAAGGGAAATGTACCTTAGATTCCAGGAAGGCTGGGGAGTCCATAACCTGCTTCAAGGTCTTTTTTTAAGGAGAGAGGAGAGGAGGTTGTGCATCAGAGGCACTGGAAGGAAGCAGAATCACATTCCTGTGAGACAGTTTTAGAATGTTAGCCTTGCAGTTCTTAAAATCATGTGGTACTTTGCATTATTAAAATACAAATAAACCTGAGAGGGCTAACACTTTAATCCATTATCAGACCACAAATGGAGGCATCATTTAAGCAGCAGGCTGAGCAGAAATGTGCGTTGGCAGAAAAGGAAGAATAGGGCAAAATTGTTCCTACTTTACTTCTCAAGTTTGTCTCAGCTCAATTCTGACCCAACTCTACCCCTATAAAACAATAAAAAAGGAAAGATTCTGGTTGACAAGTGATGACTGTATGGCCTCCCTCACCCTCCCCAACCCCCACCCCAGGACACTTAAGACGATTGAAAATAATGCCAACATTATACTATTATCAGAACAATGATTAGATTTTAAATATATCTTGCATCATTGGAAAATTAATTACAGTCACTAACACGTTAGTATATTATCCAAGCAAAGCTTGATTAGAATTCTATCTTGCTAAAGTACTTGGGATAAATCCTCACCATTTGATGATCACAACATACATCTTACGGCGTGTCTCTAGAAAATTGAGAAACATTTTATACTAAAAATAATGGAGTTCACCTCCATCAGATAATGGCAAGTTAACATTAAAAGTTAATATCAGAGTATAAATATGTAACTATTAATATTATTGAAACATAAAACAAATGCCAGTTTAAGGGACAGAATATAGTGATGATGATGGCAGAGGGCTGCTACTTACTGCAGAAGGAAGGAAGTCATGCCTGGAGAAGTTGTCTGAGGTTATGGAGTGAAACTGAAGAGGTTTTCATACGCAACATGTTTCCCTGCAGTAAGGAGAGAATTACTATTGCTATACACCAGTTTAGCCACACTTTATAAAATAGAATCTGGGTCTTCAGTTAGCATCATGGTCATAATAGAACTTCTAAATTATTAACTAAATTTACAGGCATTTTGGAATATTCATATACATAAGGGAAACCTTGAAAATTTCCCTTAATGATGTCTCTGAGATGTGCAGGGAAAGGAGGAAGCTGAGTTAGTGTAAGGCTATCTGGACAAACCCACCGCCCAATTAGGAACTACTAAACTTTAGTGTCTACTAAATAAAACACTGGTTTCCAAATAGTAAGACAAGCCCAGTTACCTGCTAAGAATCTTGGAAAAAGCTTGTTCATAAAAAATTCTTATTTATCAGGTTAAATGAGAAAGCCAGTAATTTATTTCTTTAAAAAGTTTTCAGGATATTCTAATACACTCAAATTGGAACTACGAAACTGGTCTTTTTAGAAATAACGGGGCAGCTGGCAGCTTTAGTGGCAGTTGAGTCTTCACAGTTCTCTGGTTGGTTTGGTGGACTTATGACAGCTGGCCCTTGTTATCCTTTAAAACTATGTACTGGGGCCGGGTGCGGTGGCTCACGCCTGTAATCCTAGCACTTTGGGAGACCGAGGCAGGTGAATCACGAGGTCAGGAGATCGAGACCATCCTGGCCAACATGGTGAAACCCCACCTCTACTAAAATACAAAAAATTAGCTGGGCGTGGTGGCATGTGCCTGTAATCCCAGCCACCTGGGAGGCTGAGGCAAGGGAATCGCTTGAACCCTGGAGGCAGAGGTTGCAGTGAGCCGAGATCGCGTCACTGCACTCCAGCCTGGTGACAGAGCAAGACTCCGTCTCAAAAATAAATAAATAAATAAAATAAAACTATGTATTGGAATGTAGAAATGACTCCAGAAGCATCAGTTTGAAGACTGCTGAAAATCTGGGCCTGTGGCTCATCCTATAGAAACAGCAGAGAACATCTCCCTGATACAGTGTCTTCTATCTCCTGGTACCTGAAGAAATAGGAAACTCAGTTCCAAGGTTGCTTGCTTTTTGTAGTTTGTTCACATGTTTGAAGGCTCTCTGCTCATTTTTATAGTTGCATAATATGAATTGCCTATAAAAAGAAAGAAAAAAAATGGAAAGGAAGAGATTTATTTCCAAAGGTGCTCCAGGGATGAGTTACAGTAGAATGATAATTACAAATAAGAGCTTAGACCTCTCTGTTCTTTATAATACAATGTGATACGTTCATGATAGCCTTTCTTTTCCATGCATTTTAAGTGTGACTGAAGAAACTTACAGGTAAGACATCCACCCTGCACGTTTTCCTGAGGCTGATGACTCTTAAATGGCCAATCTGATTTTAAAAACACGCATGTATCATTAAACTATGTGTATTCATCCATAGAATTGCTCAAACTAGATTTTATTCATACGTTCTTTCAAAGGTTTGAGTTTTATTACATTAGTAAAAAATGGCTTATTTAGAAACATTCTACAGGACTAACATCAATGTGGCCAGGGTAAAACGGCTGAGTAGAAATTATAGATTAAGAGTAATAAATAACAAAATATTTAAAGGAGAACATGCTATTTTAGATAAGAAAAGGTTGCATCTTCCAGCATTGTCAGTGGAGGGGGGAAAAAGGTGAGAGGTTAAAAAGGGTGAGAAATAATGTGGTGAATGGAAATAACAGATTCTCCCAAGTCTGATAGTGATTGAATCTGAGTAAATAAGTCAAATGGGCTAGGTTATGTGATGATAATGAATAACTTTAAGTCGTAGTGGCTTAAAACAACGATTTATTTCTCTCTCATACCACCTGTGCAATCTGGCTGAGGCTCCGCTCAGCACTGTCCTCACTCAGGACAATAGAACTTTTATTCTATGGAATATTGCTTGTTAATCATGGCAGAGAAAAAAAGAGGGTGTGGCAAATCGTGTAATGATTTCAATCCAGAAAAGAGGGAATTCTGCTTATATTTCATTAGTCAAAGCAACTTCAAATTGGCCAGGAAGTATTATCTGACCCATGTGCCCCAAATGGAGAAAAAAGGAATATTTGATTAACGGCACTAATGACTATACCACTCTGCACTTTCGGCCACTCCCTCTCCCTCCAACAACAACAAAACATATACTAGCTTTGATGCCCATGATATCCAAGTGATGCCAAATACTATTCATCCAGACATGCTCCCTCTTGGTCTGCAGATCTGTGTGCAGACAAGTTATCGTCCACCTTCAACCCCAGCATGCAATGGCAGAACAGGGACAGACAACTATCGCTATCAGAAAAATGGGAAACACCGAGAAGTCGCTGGTCTGTAGATACTCTAAAATCATGCTAGACAAATGTCATGAGGGGCTCTTATTCTGGGAAAGTGGAGAATGTTGATTGTTTAGACAGTAATTCACATTCCTAGAAGGGCCCCCCTCCTAACTTTTTCCCATGGCACTTGGCTACTCTTTCCAGTTGTTTATTCCTCCCTCTTTTTTATTATTCTTCTTGGCCATATATGAATTGGACATGAGACTGTGATGCTATGTTGTCATTGGAGGTTCAGCGGCTTTCTCAGCCTGTTCCTGGCCTGCCAGAAACTTAAGGACTGAGGGTTATTTTGGTTCTTGAATAGGGTTTTTATTTTTATTTTTTGGCTCATGCTCATGACTCCTTCAATAGTAATCTCTCTTAAAACCTTAGCAGCTTTTAAAATGTTTGACTTAGTCAGTTACATGTTCCGGTAACCACATCCAGAATTCCTTTTAGACATATTTCTCAGATTTACAGTATTTGTTTGCTTCTTGCCCCATGCTTGCTCTCCCTCAATTACAGGCCTTAGGCCAATCAGGCTGAGGTGGGAGATCCACACCTTTAATCTCTTTTCCCTGAGCTATTTTATCCAATTCAAAGGATTTACTGTGTGCTACTTTAATCCATTCAAAGGGTTTTAATAATGGGAATAAACAGCTTTAGCCTTGATTTGATCCTTGCCTCAAGGCTAAGTTTTAATCAGCCTTTGTTGCTTGAAGTAGTTTTTCTTCCAACCCCACTAGTCTTTCTCTCAGAAGACTGTTCTGTTTTGTCACGGCTTTTCATTGACTTTTTAAATGATCATGGGAACATTAAGAGGTATATAGAAGAGTACCCTGGATTCCAGATATAGAACTCTCTGTCCACATTGTATAGCAGCAACCAACCTCCTGTTATTAATAGAAATCGATCTCCGCCTATTTGTGCAGTAGCAAGAAGAGTTGAAAATGACCGGGAAGAAGTCTCAGCTTCTACATTAATGGGACTAAGGCTTCATTCCCTTGTTGAAAGTTTTCTCTCTTAGGACTAGTGCCCCTAAGTCTTTCAAGTGCAAGGTTTTGGGTATGGGAAGCAAATATTTTTGTGAATTTCTGAATCAGAATAATCTTATGAGGAATAGTAAATGGAGAATAAGGCATTCTCTTAAAGGGATCATGATGCTAGCAAAAGCTATGCAGACAACGAAGGCAAATCTGTTTCGGTGCCATGTTTTTATTCTCAGGAGGGCAAATTATTGGTCCTCCCTAATCTAAGGAAGCCAAAGTCATCAACGTCCACCAAATGGCTGGATAGCAACCAATTGCTCCTGAACACCTGAAGGAATCGTGCCATGCTTAAGGCTCTGAGCCACTTTCTGCTGTTGGCAAGGAGAGAACTCAGCACCGGCAGTGGCTGTGTCCATGTCAGCCCCAAAGAAGCGAATGATACGCTTTTGAGCTATTTATGCTCACTGAACATCACTGGTATGGCTAGAGAGAGGGGTGGCCTGACATCTAGATGAGTTTCTCTTGTTCACCTGCTTATTGAGAGCATGCTCGGCAGTGGATGCCCCCTACTGGGCATTTGTTGAACACACAAATATCTATACTCTACGTGCTCATCCTAAGAGATGCAGCCCAATACCCCTTCCAAAGACCACTTTATTCTTCTCAACCTTACCAATCCTATTCTTTTCAACTGGTCAAATTATTACTCTGTGTTCATTTTGCAGTGAAAAATCTATATGTCAAATTATGTTTTTCTACAAACCAATGTGGACAACCAGCTATATGCTCACAATTGTTGCTATCAGGAACATTTTATTTTACAGCCATCTATCAAGGCCACTTTGAAATGAAACTGTACTATATCCAAATTTTAGCATAAAAATCTTGAAAAAAACCCACCATATCTTCATTTTTTTTTTCTCTTCAGATATCTAGTCATACTGGTTATAAAGAATTTCCTACTAAGCCACAGATTTGAGTTGAAGAAAGACCACAAAACAGCAAGGGTGGGTCTAGGACATTTGCTCATGCAGTTTACATGCATATTCTGAACTTGCTTGGGACCTGTCTCAGACACATCATTCCCACTTAGTAACGGAATATTACACTTGTGTTCAGCCTTATGATTTGGTGAATCTGATAATACTCAGTTGACAGCCTGGAAGATATTGCTTGATCTAAATAGTTGGGGGAAAATCTCAGTATGGTGGACAGAAATATACCAAGATCACAATAGTAGTAATACACAGCCTTTCACCTAGTTCCTAGAATGCAGTCTGTTCACGGATCTGGAGTTCATTGATTGAGGAAGAGACACTTCCTTTGAGGCAGGGTCCCATAACGCACCTCAAGTATATGCTCTAAATTTTTTCTATGTCTTCACTAGAGGTACAATAGATACTTAAAAGGATAACTTTGAATTGGGGAATGGCAAATACCCAGATCCTCCAAAAGTTTCTCAATGCTGGCTTTGCGTTTACATTAATTTCTGCTGGCTCAGCATATCACCATGGCCCATTGGTGGTGAGGGGATAAAGGGACAGGTGACTGTGGAAGTCTGGGGGGAAGTGCAGTTGGCACCCAAAGCCATCTCACTGAGGCACTGTGAGCCCCTGGAAACACACCATGTGAGTATTTTCCCGGTTTCTAAATGCAGAGTTGGAATAGACATACTTGGCACAAGATGGACTTTCCAAATTGCTTGCTTCCTTATCTTGCAGAGAAAGGTCTATCTTAGAAGCAAGAAACAGTGGAAGCCTCTATGACTCCAAGGCTAAAGGGAGAAATAGAAGAATTAATTTTCTCAGGGCCTAATGAAAACTGGACCAAGTAGTGGGGCCAGAGAGAGGGAGGGAATGGAACAAAGAAGGAAGGGAGCAGGGAAAATATGCTGACATTCCTCCGTCCCAGCACTCCAGAGTCCTGTATTGATGCCTCCAATTGTGTGTACCAGCTGGAACCAGCAGGAATGAGGCCTGATTTCATGTGGTTTAGAGAGGTCACAGGGTCTACAGGGTGCCATGTGTCACCTTGAGCCCAGAAGAGATTAAGGAAGGATGGAAAATGGATGGGTTTGGACAAAAAATAATAATGAGAAAATTACCACAGATATTGGATCCCTGCCATTGAAGAAAAAGGCTAAGAAGGGATTTATTTTGGAGGAAGTTTTTTTTTTTTTTATTGGAGAACGGAACACTCTCTAAATATGTGTAATGTTGACAAAAGACTCTCCTAAGAGAGAAAAAAATATTTTTTAAAAGAAACTCAACATTTATTAAGTAGAAATCAAGTTTGTATTGTGTTAGAGATTATTTCACTTGAGATTAGAGTATATAAAGGTGCTCCTGGATCAATTATTATAAAAATATGGATTGTATTTTAGCACAGACTGTTTCTTTTTTCATTAGAAATTTATTGAGTGAATTGAAAAGTATGGTACAATTAATGTCAGATATGTGTGTAGCTTATCTTTGAATAGATTTATCCATTCATCAGTCCGGTAGATGATATGGATTGTGTATCTCTGTGTGTGTGTGTGTGTGTGTGTATGTGTGTTTATATGAGTTTTTAAAAAATCTTTGTAAGTGAGGCAACTCTTTTATTCTGAATTTTACACTGTAATTTGAAGACTTTTTTTTTTTTAAATGCTTTCTATCATTTGTCTTGTTGCTGTGTCTTGTTACATTCTTAGAGCATTTTGAATTGTTTTGGATGGTTTTTGGAATAGAAGCTTGCCTACAATTCCATTTTGGCCAAAAGTTTGATTTAAGAAATGTAATTATCTAATATTAAGTTTGTGCTTGAATGTAGTTTCTTGCTCTCCTTGTTTAGACTGAGCTAGTAACTTTTAGATTAAACTTTTATTTGGTCTACTCTCTTATTGAAGAGAAAAAGTAACAACCAAAGTAATAACGTGGGAAAGATTCTTGCTTTTTTTCAAACAGGCAAACTACTGCTAGTTTATCGAATTTGTTTGTTTTTTAAATCACAGCTAAATATCCCTTCACTGTTAAAGCCATCCTTTATTTTCTATTTCAATTGTGCAAGAAGGAGCTTGAGATCACGAAATTCTTAAAATTCAGCCACAGTTCTCTTATATTCATATCCCATAACACCCTTTCTTCCTGAGGTTTTCAGAGATATAGAAGCTAAAAGGGCTAGGAAGTGTGTTTTCTCAACAGAAAAAGTATAGAACAGAATTGTTAGCAAATACTTCTCTATCTATAAAAATACTTTAAAACTTAATTTATCATAGCATTAAATCATGTAGGGATAATCTTTACATTTTTGTGATTTATAATGCAGGAAAAAGATCATGGAAATGTTTTGGTCAAATGTGATCTCTGGGATTCTATATCAAACTAAAAATAAATATGTTTCTAGCCAGGAAAACTCTTAAATTTCTCCTCTCGTGAGAATCCCCACTCAAGTTATGTATTGGGCAGAGACTGATTGGAATTAGAGCAACAGTTTTACTTTGGTCAAAGTGTGGGTCCCAAGATGGCCTCACAATAAATCTGACAATGTCTATAGGGCACCCTGTAGAAGTCAGGTAGTTTACTAGGAAGAACAGAGAAAACATTCCAGAGTTTTCCCTTGAGTTTGACCAACGTTTCCTGGGGCACTAAGAGAACTCAGTATGCCTTTATTTCTTAGTTAAAAACATATGGGGTAAGAATTTTGAGAAAAGCTTCCGATGACAGAGTCTGCAGCAAAGTGAGAATTGGATTTGAGTTAGAAAATCCAAGTTCAAGCAAGGTTTTGCCCTTACCAACTGTTACTAAGTCTCTAAGACTTATTTTCTTGTATGTGTCCTGTGGAAAATAGGACCTGACCGGCAGTTTGCCTATTTTTTATTATAATTTAAAATAGTAATGCCTTTGAGAAATGAATTATCAACTGAGCACCCATATATAAGTGCTACATATTTTTGTTCACAAACTTAGAAAAGTAACAAAGGGTGAGAATTTGTGTGAGCAACACATAGTGTTTACAGATGAAGAGATGGACACAAGAGGTTAAATCATATTGTTTAGGGTTACACAGATGGAAAGAAAAATTAAAATCTGAAGTTTTCTGCAAGTCAGCTTTTAATAAAAAACTTTGGGAGATAAAGCGGATTGTAGATCAGTGTTTATTCAGAACAAGGTCTGTGAATGACCTGCCTCAGAATATGTGGCCATTTGTTAAAAATGCAAATGCATGGGCGTCACTCAAGTAACTAGGTCAGAGTCATCGGGAATGAGGCCCATTTTTTTTTTAAACGAATTCCCAAATGATTCATGTGCACTCTAATAGTCATGAATTGCTCTTTTATAGAGAATGTTAAAGTGAGTTACATCTTGCTCTGATGAGTGGATATTTGTATGTCTTTGGATGTCTCATTGACCATCTTGAATTTCTGTATCTTTAAACAAAAGCTAAAGATTGCTATCATTTGCCAATCTGTGATATTATAAGGAGAAAATATGGAAATATATATATATATATACACACACACACACACACAGTATATGTATTTGTCCTGGAGCTTTAACATGAACTATGAGGGGGATGCACTATGCATCAGGGATGCATCTGTAAATACTGCGTTGCTCACACACATTGTCACCCTTGGTTACTTTTCTAAGTAACATGCAAAATGCAGCTCCTTTGATGAAGACTGCACTGTTCGCCGTGTGCTTATACACGCCCCCCAGCAGAGGGCAGTGTGCATCCCTCTCACAGCCCTTGCTAAAGCTCAGGGACAAATTCTACGTTGAATTCCCCCGAGTGATAGAGATAATACATATTTCTTGCAGGGCATTTGTTATTGTATAAAGGAAACACAGTGTGTTGTTAAATCTTACTTTATTTATTTTCCAAGAAAAAAATATGACCCTCCTAGGTCTTCTAAAATGAAGTTTGGCACTTCTAAGTCATGTCTGTGACTCAGTGCTGAGCTTTCCGTGAGCTCTGTCCCCAGGCTTGTATCAGTACGTCGCCAGCCTGTACACCTGGGGCCATTATGGTCCTGTGCACAACCAAAGCATTGTGCAATTTGACCCTTTCTCTATCTACATGGGGAAAGGAAGACTACAGCATGGAAGAAACACACAAACTCTTGTGTAGTGACATCATCTTGGCTTTGCTGCCTATCAAGGCTCAATTCCAAATAGGGACTTACTGACTGTTTGGCCTTGGGAAAGCTACTTAATATTCCTGAATTTCAGTTTTCTTATTAGTTAAGTTTGAGATAAAATCATATACTTCCCTGGGTTTGAAAGGATTGAAATGACATATTTGTATAAATTTTCCTGGTACAAAGCAATTGATAAAAAGATATTTCCTTTCTTCTCATCCTTACTGAAGCCGTTCATCCTTTTCTATGGTTCACTGCCTCCCTCTCATCATCAGATTAACTGAAATGTGACCAACATTTTTGGGCATCTTCAATAAAGGAGCGTATATGCACTGAAGTCAGCTCTGCAGCAGCCACTGGAGAATCTCACCTGGATTTCACACAGGTACCCCTGCCAGGTTTGGAATGGTAGCAGTCACCATTTCACGAGACACCATTAGGCATGTTGTACATATTGTAAGACAAAACAATTCTGCAAGGAAGAAATTGTGATCCATATTTTACAGATGGAATCATGGCTCAGGGACATAAAGGAGAGAACCAAGGCCACAGTTCTATCACACAGCACACCTGGGGTTTGGACTCAACTCTGTCTTCTTCCAAAATGTACATTTCTGCTAGACCACACTGATGCCCAGTCTAAAGCCAGATTGAAAATCTTTCTCCCTCAAACCTACTTCTTTTTAATCTATTTCCTGTGTCAGAAAATGGAATCCTGATTTGCCTAGTCACCCAAAAAGGAAATTTAAATAATCTTTGGAATGGCCTTTTTCTTATCTCCCATCTCCAATCACTAAGGTTTCCTCATTCATGTTCTTTGTATTTTAAACATTTGTTCTCCATCGTCAGATGCATAACTACTATCCTAGGACATTTAAGAGTCTCATTATCTTAAATGTGGAGGGAAAAAATCAATCATTTCTCTGAGTCTGGTGAGATATCTTAATGCCTCTAGAATGATCTTTCTAAAACCCAGATTCATATTTGATTATATCACCCTTTTCTTTTCTTTTCTTTTTTTTTTTTTAGGCAGAGTTTCACTCTTGTTGCCCAGGCTGGAGTGCAATCGCACAATCTTGGTTCACTACAACCTCCGCCTCCTGAGTTCAAGTGATTCTCCTGCCTCAGCCTCACGAGTAGCTGGAATTACAGGCGTGTACCACCATGCCTGGCTAATTTTTTGTGTTTTTAGTAGAGACGGGGTTTCTCCATGTTGGTCAGGCTGATCTCGAACTCCTGACCTTGGGTGATCCGCCCACCTTGGCCTCCCAAAGTGCTGGGATTACAGGCGTGAGCCACCGTACCTAGCCTATATCACCCTTTTCTATATGGCCACAGTTCCTCATGTCTATCTATGCCTCAGCTTCTGACCTTCTCTTTGTATAATTTTTTGTAACCTCATGTACCATATTCCATTTTCTACCATGTGCCTTTGATGATACTGCTTTCTGTGCCTGGCATGGATACTTCCCTTGTTCCCTTGTCGAATATCAGCATCTACTCAAGATTTGCTCAAGCACTCCATCTTCTATGGACACTTTGTTAATCTCCAAGTAGAACTACCCACTTCTCCACGCTGCCCCACTGCACTGTTTAGGCCTGAATCACAGCGCCAAGACAGTTGCTGTTGGTTGTTAAATGTCCCGCCTCCTGGCATGCTGCACCTTCTTTGAAGTCAAGGATGGGAATTTTGTTTGTCTTTGATATCTAACAAGCAGTACAATGCTAGCAATTAGTACAGGCACTTAGTAAATGTTTATTGAGAGAGTAAATAAATGAGTGAGCGAAGAACATACTGTTTTGTGCTGGGATGGGTAGGTGAGGAGCCAAAGGCTTCATGAAAGGTTTATAACACAACAAGGAGAAGACAAGTTCCCTGACACAGACAGCCTGTTCAGGCAAGTGAACAATGTCAAAGTTAATTGATGAGTTAAGTCTTATCTTTTTAAATTTTCTTCCTATTATTCTATGGAAATGAGAGAGTCTATTTCCCTGAATAAATCAAATTACTTTGATTCTCTCTTCATGGCTGGGAAAACTGTAAATGGCCAGAGAGAGAGCCAAACATTGCTACAAATTCTTTTGGAGATATATTATCCCACCTTCACAGAAGACTGAGGATATCACCCTGAATATTTCCCTAACAAAGCTCTGCCTAGGAAAGCCAGCTTGGAAGATCGAGGTGGATATTTATTTGTTCCTATAAAGAATACTCATTTTACTACTTCAACAAAAAAGGAAAATAAAAAAGAATACCAGAGGGCTCTGTCAAGTGACAAGGAAAACTGCTGCTTTACTTATGACTGCTTTCAGCTGAATGTTAAAGGAACCAATTGCCAGGACGTAAACAAAGGTTTATTTTACTGACACAAATCAGCAGTTTTTCAATCAGTTTCCCTTTTCTTCTTTTTGCACCATCCTTGGCATTTGGCTTTTTGTTTCCATGGTCCTTAAGGTGGCTGCTGTGTCTCCAGGCAACACATCTGCATTCCAGACAGGAAGAAGAGCTGAGAGCAAAGGAAACAAGCATGTGGAGTGGAATCTGCCTCTTCTTACTCTTTGCAGTTCTGCCCTGTAGACTTCACCTCTCACAGGTCACAGAGATTGCAGGGAAATGGGCAGGAAACAGCTTTTTGAACACATTAGGTTCCCTGAGCAAATCATGATTCTTTTAGTGAGAAAGAAAGGACAGGGGAAATTGACTGCCCCAAGTCCGTGTTTCAGCTGAGCACCTCATAAGAAAGAGGAAAGCATGACTCTGCTGTAATCTAGTGACATATTTTCTTGTGTGAGTTGATCCAAGGTAGGGATGCTGAAAAAAACATATAACGACTTGTATGCTGACTGCTCGGGGGCTCACAAGGTGCATAAGGTGCTTCCGTAGACCCTGACATGCAGCATCTGCTGGGCTTCATCTCCCAGGGAGTCTTGTGCAGGCCTCTACAGATGTTACCCTGGATTAATGTCTATAATGCTGTCTCCTAACTAGTTTCTAACTTCTCCACCTTGAGTTTTTTCCCATTCTGATATCTTCTCTAGTTTACTATGACAGTCAACTTTCTGAAATGCATGCTGATTATGTCCCTGCCTGCCTTAGATCTCTCCTATAAAGTATACTGTGAAGTATAGTGTGTCTGACAACACACTTCACTACCCTTTAATATTTGGTCCCAGCTTTTCTTGACAGCCTAATTTCTTGTTATTGCTCACCTCACACTTGAGCTCTGGCCATCCTGGATAACTTTCAGATGCACTGACCTTCCTGCATCTAGCTCTGGTCTCCGGGTCTTTGGGAATGCAGTTCCATTTTTGACCCATTCTTCATCTCACCTCATCTTCTTCACCTGAATATTCCCAGCAGAGATGTTACTTTCTACAGGAAAATTCCTCTGCTTCCTGGGTTGTATGTTTTTCCTCATGTCTCCAGAACACTTCTCCTTTCGCTGCACTTACTCCACCATATCAGGGTTCCCCATTCATGCATTTGCATCTCCTTCTAGAATAGAGGATATGTTTTGTGAAATCAAGCAATCTGCACTTCTTTTTCACAACTGCAATCTCATTTTCCTAGTACTATGTCTGGCACATAATTATTACTCAGTAAGTATTTAAATAAAAAGGTAAACACATCCTAGTTTTTCATTCTCTTTATTCCTTATTGGGAGTAAGTTTGGGGAAGCCGTAGTAGATGGGCACTGGGTAAAGAGTTGACTCCATTTCCCCATCTGTGCAATGTCCCGACAATTTCTATATTAGTGGCTGAGGCAAAGACACTGATGCTCTTCTCACACCACTTACATCCCAGTGGCTTCCTTTTGGTGGTAGTTTTTGGTCATTAAGGCTGCCTTTGACCCATAAAACAAGCTTGGTGGAAATGCAGAACGTGATTCCTCCTGGCTGAGCTTGATTCTCCTACAGATAGAGCACCTCCGACCAATGATTTACTCCCAGCTGCACAACCTCTGCTCAGGGGTGTTCCCTGGGAAACGATGATTGCGTTTGTCATTGTACGTTGTAGTTTCATATGTAAGATGATGAGGACTTAGCTAATTATGAATATTTATGTTATTGGAAGACTCGTTTATGTAAAACACTTACGAAAAATTTCTTCGAAATAAAATGACCCATTATTATTTATGAGCAATAAACTGCATCTTTTTCTAGGTACACAGGCGAAATGTCATAAAATGTGAAACAGTGACTCCTTCTCTTAGGACATTTACAATCTAGCTGAAACTTACTATTTTTTAAAAAACTATACTGTACATAAAATTATTATCCTGTAAATTTTCTTGAGCTTATGGAAGAAGGAAAGCAAAGAGATCTGACCTGAGTTGACAGAATCTAGGGTTTTAAAATGTGTGAAGTAAAATAGGAAATATTAGGATTCAATTCTTAGAGAAATTGAAAGAAAGATGAATGTCAGAACTAATGTCACATTCAATATTTGCTTTTGGCAGCAAATATTAGAAGCTGAGTTAAACAAGTTCAGTAAAGTATAGAAGTTATTGAGATATCTTGCTGAACTCACAGAACAATGACTGTGCCTCACAAGAACTTCAAACCGAGATGACAGCAGTGCAGGAGAGGATGTGGAGAAACAGGAACACTTTTACACTGTTGGTGGGACTGTAAACTAGTTCAACCATTGTGGAAGTCAGTGTGACGATTCCTCGGGGATCTAGAACTAGAAATACCATTTGACCCAGCCATCCCATTACTGGGTATATACCCAAAGGATTATAAATCATGCTGCTATAAAGACATATGCACATGTATGTTTGTTGCGGCACTATTCACAATAGTAAAGACTTGGAACCAACCCAAATGTCCAGCAACGATAGACTGGATTAAGAAAATGTGGCACATATACACCATGGAATACTATGCAGCCATAAAAAATGATGAGTTCATGTCCTTTGTAGGGACATGGATGAAGCTGGAAACCATCATTCTCAGTAAACTATCGTGAAGACAAAAAACCAAACACCCCATGTTCTCACTCATAGGTGGGAATTGAACCATGAGAACACATGGACACAGGAAGGGGAACATCACACTCCGGGGACTGTTGTGGGGTGGGGGGAGCGGGGAGGGACAGCATTAGGAGATATACCTAATGCTAAATGACGAGTTAATGGGTGCAGCACACCAACATGGCACGTGTATACATATGTAACAAACCTGCACATTGTGCACGTGTACCCTAAAACTTAAAGTATAATAATAATAAAAAAAGAAGCTAATACAAAAGATATACAATTGTATTAGCTAGCCAAAAGTGTTGAACAGAAAAAAAAAAAAAAGAATTCATTAAGGACCAGGTAGTCTCTTGACCCTGCTTGTTTTCTGAACACCAAACCCTGTGCTCATAGCCAGACCTCAGCTGAGTTCTGGTTTCTCGCTGAGACTGCAGAAACCCTGAGTTCCTATGGAAGAGAACTTGACAGGCCCAGAACTTGACTGTCCAACGCTGACCAACTCAGCCTGGGTTCCTCATTCAGAGAGACACAGGCCACACATGGTTTCCAGAGCTACACGCCCCTCGTGGTGGGGGAAAGGGTACATGAACCTTGTTGGAAAAAATGTTTTTTGGAGTGTGATGGGATGCTTCCCCCAACATGTGCTCATTGCCATAGAGATGATATAATTTTTGATTCACCCAGGTTGGTCACCTCATTTGTGAGGCTTTCCTGCACTTCTCTCAACCGAATTCATATTTTTCTTCTAGCTGTTTATTGATTTGTGTCACTTAGCATATTGTTTTTGTCTCATCCAACTAAATTTCAGCTACTATAAAGAGCAAACCTCTATATACAATAGGTAGTCAATTATTTGTTGATAATGAAAAGAAGAAATATAGAATTATCCAAATAGCATTGAAGTATGAGTACATGGATTTAGGTCTTACTCTCAGTTTAGTGCCTAATTAGCACTAAACGCTGAGTTATTTCACCTTCTTGAGTTTAGTTTTCTCATCTGCTTAAAGCATGATACTGCCAATTTAAGGGAATGTCAATTGTCTTTGCCCTTCCAGTATCCACTGCTCTTTCTCCTTATGTGAATGGTCTTATTTCCTTTGGGAAACGGCCACTGCTAGGCACTCAGTCTTGTCTTTTGAGTGCGGCATGGTATCCAGGCTTTGCCAATTAGCGTATTTCATGGCTGATTCATCAGTCATCAGTTCACAGTTGATTCATCATTTCATCTCATGGCGCAGTGATTTGTTCCAAGATTAACAAGGACCAAGCCATGCCAATGAATGTCAATTCTAGGACATTTGTTAAAGTTATTGAAATGAGAAATGTGCTCACTTTTTGCTAGACTAAAAATCTGGAGGATGGAACCTATCTATATTCCGAAGAATATCGGTATTCCCAAGTAGGCAGAGCCTGCCTGAGTGAAGCCATCAGAAAAAAATCAGAGCTGTGAGATGGAAAAAAACCTGAGCCCAGATGCTCTTGTCTGAGCCCCTGGATCTCTCAACACCTGAAGCCAACAATAGCCCTTTATTATTTAGTTACTGGAGCTTAAATCAATGTCCTGAACCTCCTACCCCCACTTTTCTTTTCTTTTTTTTTTTTTTTTTTTTTTTTTTTTTTTTTGCGAGACAGAGTCTCGCTCTGTCGCCCAGGCTGGAGTGCAGTGGCGCGATCTCGGCTCACTGCAAGCTCCGCCTCCCGGGTTCACGCCATTCTCCCGCCTCAGCCTCTCCGAGTAGCTGGGACTACAGGTGCCCGCCACCACGCCTGGCTAATTTTTTTGTATTTTTAGTAGAGACGGGGTTTCACCATGGTCTCAATCTCCTGACCTCGTGATCTGCCCGCCTCGGCCTCTCAAAGTGCTGGGATTACAAGCGTGAGCCACTGTGCCCGGCCCCCACTTTGCTTTTCTAACTTAATCCTAGTTTGAGTTAGTTTTATGTCAGTCATAATTTAAAAGTCTGTATCAAATAATAGCAAAAATAAGTTTCTTTTATATATTTGTAAGGGGGGAATTATGAATTGGTATACTCTTTAAGAAGTTAATTTGGTAATAACTACCAGAAGCCTTTACTATATTTATGCTTATTTTTTTCACATTCAGAAATCCCTAGTAAACATTCTGAATGTAGAAAACAGTTTATGATGGAGAAGACAGCAGACTCCCTGTAAGCAATCATCGTTTCTCACCTATCATTGTATATGCAACACTCAGCACAATGATCAGCATATCTTACTTATTAAACCAACCCACCAGTTAAGTAATGTAACCAAAATTTTTATTGTAACTTAAAATTTTAAAAATATTCACATCATTATGGAAATGGTTAAGAAGGTTTTCACATATGTACATTGCTATTAGAAGGTGATATTTTCAATGGTCATTAAGACAGAAAAGATTTGTAATACCATGGAAAACTAAATATGATATAACCTTCAGAGAAATAAGTTGAGAAGCTTATATGTAAAGCATGAGCATACTTATGTTATTAAGGACATATTCCAGAGGAATACTCCAAAATGGCAGTGAAAAGAGGGTTAAATTTTTTTCTTTCTCCCACTTTTCTATGGTTACCAAAATGTATTAACATATGAATATGTGAGTGTTTTGGTATTGTGAAAGAATAGGCACCCTTTCAACCCTTTGCTGATTTTTTTTTAACTCCACCATTCTAAGATTCTGAGAACCACTAAGTTATTATGGTTTTCATAAGTTTCATTGGTTTTGGAAGTAGTGAAAATTTAGTAACAAAATTCATGGACAGAACTGACAAAATTGAGTTATAGTTGCAAAGTACTCACACTTTGTTGTTGTTGTTTTTAATTGTTGTTTCTGGCTCTGTCCTGTACTCATGAAATTGAACAAAAACGGAAATTGCCACAGAGACCAGGAAGAGTGTCATGTGTTTTCTTGGATGTGATCCTGATCCTTTTATTTGATCCAAATTATCAAGAATGGTTCCTGTCATCTTCATGTTCTCTGCAGCACTGACCAGGGATTCTGTTTCCCTAGTCAGTTTCCTCTCCCATTCTTTGTAACATCCACTTCTTGCCTGTGCTTACCATCCTGCCTTATTATGCTTATTTAGAATACCCTACCGTATTACTCTCTCACTCACATGACCTCACACCGTACACTTGCTCTGTGATACTCCCATATTGGACTTCTTCCAGTTCCCCCAGGCTCCTGCCCTCTTGCTTTTAGAGTGCTCTTTCTCTACCCATGTCCAGATGGCCTACTTCCTCCTCATTATTCGATTCTCAAGGAGGATGTCTCTTCCTTATAAAAAGCCTTTCTTGACCCCTAAAATGAGGTCACTTGCACTTGACATAGTTTCTCCCAGGTCCTTGATTCCCCTGATCCTGCTGTAACTGTCTATGCACTTTTCATGCATTTTCCACATGATAACGTAAGCCACGTGACCAGGGGCAGTATGTCTATTGGTCTATCTGACATGTAGTCACAGCTGTGCTTGGCTCCAATTAGTAAAACTTGAAAGAATAGATGGATATCACACACATATTTAATACCACTGCATTGATTGGTAAATGATCATCTAGTCTTCTGGACTCCCAGGTCAGTTTCATTCACTAATCACTCTGACTTCCTTGATTCTTGACTTAAGTGGACTTTCTATTTTCAACTCTTCAAAGGAAATGATATAGCATTATGCCATTTTATTTTTTGCAAAAACTTCTGGAATAGGTTTTCATTTGTTTCTGTAAATGGAAAACAAGAAGGACTTGGGAAGAAAAGGGATGAGGATAACAGAAGAAAGCAATAAAGCAGTGTGCTCAGAGAGATCATGTTTTCAGAAAATCAGTATTTATTTGTTGATCATGCCTCTATGGTAGCAGAAGTCTATGGAAAAACATCCCTTAAATTAAAAAAAGCTATAATAAACAAACATTTATTAATGGCTTAAAATCCCTGGATCAGAAGTCCCAGAGAGGAATTTACAAAAATATTTTGTTTCAAAACCATTTTGTTATGATGTCAGTAAATTGTGGCCATTTATGCACACTGGTAAAGAATACCAGTAGAAAACTTCATAATATAGAAACTAAAAATAAACAAACACAAAAGAATAACAAAACCTAAAAATGGAAGCTCATTCATGCTCATCCATTTGGTGCCCTTCAGATACCAGGATGACAGGAGCTTGTAGGCTGATAAGTCAACTGTCTTGAAAATTAACAAGGGATTCATGGAAAACTGTAGAAAACAGGTGATATTAAAAACCTATAATGATCTAGCATTGTATTATAACAGATGCTAACTCCCCATGAAATTGTAGACTAAAAATAGGAAAGACAAAATAACCTTGAAAGAGTTTAAGGAAAACTGGCAAACTTCAGACTCTGCAATTTTAAGAAAATTACACTTCAACCCAATGAGCATTTATTTACATGGGATTCAATTACCTCATTGCATTCATTATTTTAAACCTTTCTATGAGATATTTTGGCTGGTCTGAGGGTATAGTATTTGTGTTTTGGGGCACAAAAAATGCACAACTGAAAGATATGATGAAACTATTTTATTTAACATTTCTTTTTCAAACAACTTTCAGAAAATAATGATAAATTTTACTTCAGGGATTTCTGTTGAGCAG
Organism: Symphalangus syndactylus; assembly: GCF_028878055.3. Lineage (NCBI taxonomy): Eukaryota > Metazoa > Chordata > Mammalia > Primates > Hylobatidae > Symphalangus > Symphalangus syndactylus. The sequence goes on along the minus strand of NC_072426.2, from coordinate 150,258,606 downwards.
TTATGAAATTGAGCTGAGACAATCAAATGTTCTGTAATTGGGTCATGACCCTATATGCTCTTGCTTCACTGGAGGAAGCAAAACAAGTTTGAAATCAATATTTACACATAGAGAAAATTTTCTAAATATTTGGGGGTTTTTTTGCAATGGTTAATTTAACCACATAATATATTTTTTCAGGTTCTGCAATCCTAAAAAAAAGTATGAATCCCTACATAATTTTTAAAAACCATATAAAATTAAAAACAATTTTATCTTGAAGGATTTATTTTTTTCTGTGATTTATTTTTGTATTTTAAATGTTTATTTTATCTTAGATTCCAGGAGCACACGTACAGGTTTGTTGTACGAGTATATTCTGTGATGCTTGGGTTTGGGCTCCTAATGATTCTGTTGTCCAAGTGGTGAACCTACCTGATTGATAGGTAGTTTTTCAACCCTTGCCTCTGCTCTCCTTCCCTGCTTTTGAAGTCCCAAGTGTCTATCATTCCCATCTTTGTGTCCTTGTGTACCCAAGGTTTAGCTCTTACTTATAAGTGAGAACATGTGGTTTTCTGTTTCTGTGTTTATTTGCTTTGGATAATGTCCTCCAGATGCATGCATGTTGCTGCAAAAGACATGATTTCATTCTTTTTTCATAGCTGTGTAGTATTCTGTGGTGTGTATATACCACAATAAATGACTGGTTTTTATTGTACAGATGTCATAGTGTATCCATTGTCAGTAAAGGAATACACTGAGTTCTATTCATCATGGAGATTCAGCAAGGTAGTGAGTCAAGGTTTTGAGGAAGCTGCCTGAAAACAGTGCCTACAGAGTACTGGACTACCTTAAAAAAACTGGCCAGAAACCAAGTATTTTGAAATTTGCCAGTCTTAGAGTCAGATATAGAGCACTCTTTGACTGAAATAAAGGATTGTTTTCAAAGGTATTGCCTTTAGAAGAATTCAGACCGTGTAAAAACAGGCTATATCAGAAGTCAAAACTTACCTAGTCATGTCAAACACTTTGATGATGCAGTTAACCAGTATTCATAAGCCATTATTTTGTGTTAGGAACAATGCTAGAACCAGAAATATAAGACATAACTTCAGCTCTCAAGGAAAGTGCATTTTTCATTGGGTGAAAAAGAAGAAACACATGAGAGGCTAAATAGAAATATATGTTTCATAATAATATAAGTAATTATAACAACAGTGACTTTTCCTGTCACAATTAACACAAAACCAACTCTTTAGTTTAAATGATAAAGATAACTGATTGGGATCACATAAATAGAAGGTTGCTGATCTTCAGAGCTGTAATGGCTTACTGATAGAATAAAAGGCGCCCCTTCTCTGTGCTCCTCCTTCCCCAGTGTCAATTTCATGCGCGCTGACGCAGGGCCAAGTGTCTCATGTACACTTTCTAAAGGAGAAAGTGCAATGGCTTCTCCTGGCTCTCCCAGAAGAATAGGGAGCCTTCTGGTCCAGAAGACTTTGGCCTGAACTAAGTCAGGCATATCTCTGAACCAATCGCTTTACCCAGGGTGATACTATGCACTGTTGACTTAGTTGTGAATTTCCTCAATTCATTACTCTGGCAAGAGGGTTGAAATCAACCTAGAGCTAGGAGGAGGCTGAATTGTGGGCTCCACCTCATCCTAAACCACTTGGATATATGCAATGGAAGGAATGTATATAACCACAGTATCCACTCTTTTGATTTTCCCAAACTCCCTCCTTTCTCTCTCTCTCTCTCTCTCACACACACACACACACGCACACACGCACACACACACACTTTCATATATATGTATATATATTTCAAACCCCCTATACCTGTTGAAAAACATCAGCCTTTCCCAAGGATGATATCAGAAGGTGTCATGTGCCACATTCTGGTCTATATATATGATCTCTTGGTGACATGCCATCCTGTTCACTGAGTTGGCCGTAACTGTATACAGTCTAGTGATGTGTGGCTAAAAGATATATTTTTCCATCTCCAGTTTTCCAAATACATTACCATAGAGAAATAATACAGTAATATAAATGAAAATTCTCATCTTAAAAAGGAAAGGGAAACAACAGATAGTTCCAGAGCATAAAACATAATGCTGCTGTTAAGTAAAACCTAGCAGTAGCCTGTCCTTGAAGTGGAATTCATCCTTTGATCAGATTTAACAACTGCTCAGGAGGTTACTTTCTAGAAATATCTCCCTTGTCTATTGTCTTGTATGGCCATCTCAGGGGACAATTTCCTTTCTAGGTGAAGTGCCACCTTACAGTCTCAGTGGAATGGTTCTGGGATCTGAAGATTTGTTAGAGGGATGAAGAAGCCACTGGCTGGTTTTGGTCAAGTTTGGAATTTCTTTGATAATACAGCTCACTTAAAAATGTAGTCAGCTTTGGTCTGTTTGCTTCTAGGAAATTCCACGGACTGGTGTATGGAGCCAGAAATTGAGTTTAGCCCCAGATTCCAAAGGCTTAAATTTCTCTCCTCTTGTAGCGACGAGCATCTGTGCATAAGCCACATCTCCTGGCTACCCATTCAATAGACTTTAACTTAATCCCAGCATCTAGCTCAGAACAAATGTGGGGAGGTGCTGGTAACCTGCCACTTGTCCCCATGCTGTGTCCCAGGCACATCTTCTGGGTGAGATTGATTTCCATCATTATCTGTCAAAGGATGTTTAATGAAAGTACCTCAGAGACACCTGGGACATCGGGATTGTCTTTTTCTTTTCTTTCTTTTTTTTTTTTTTTAAGTAAGCATCCCATCTTTCTGCTCCTGTTCACATGAACTTCAGCTTGGGATGAGCACTTGGCTTTGGCGACCCTGCGAGATTTCAAATTACAAATGTTATAGACACTACAGATTGTTGTTTACAAACAGAAATTACTTGGATTAGCAGGGCCATGTACTTTTTTCTCCTTTATGTTTTCAGATTGACTTGTTTTAAATTAATCCTATTTCTTTCTTCAGTGTTTTTACTGAGAGTCAAAAGAAGGAACCAACACTCCAAAAGTCGGAGGTTTTTTTTCTTTTTTTCTTTTTTGTCAGTTCTCTTAATGCTTCTGGTAAGTGCGTGATCCTAGTCCTGATGTCCTGTTGACCACACTTCAACCATGTTTACTTCTCCACCACACGACAAGGACTGAGAACAACTCCCTCCCACTTCCCTCTTAAAGCGAAGCAAATCCTCACATTAGGGTTTGCTACATGGAATGGCCCATTTCAGTATTAATGCTGTATTTCTAACTTCATGCTTAGCCATCTCATGGAGATTTGATAACATAACATAACATCTTAAACAACATAATATAACTTATCATCAAAAAGAGAGGGTGCTTCAAAATTCTAGCCCTGAGAGGAACATCTGGCACTTACATCCAAATGAATACATTTGTGAGAAGAAAGAGAGGAGTAATTTAAAACATTCCTGTTGTCAACCATCAGCTCTGATAAAATTATGCTAAATTGAGGAATGTGAAGGATATAGGTCTGAATCAAAACTTGAGTAGACACTTGGGGAAAGGAGTGTTCCTTTCACAAATGATCCTGTGTTTAGAGTATTTAAAAACAGCACAACCCCATGCTTATATTTGTAAAAATTTCCTGGGAACATAACATAATCCCAGAGCAAAAAGGGTTTGGAATGTTGAGGCTGATGGGCCTGAGAAGGCTGCATAGAGTTCCCAGGGCCCTGGTAGAACTGAACTTCTATCATTCCCCTAGTGGCATGAAATAGTAAAGAATCATCTAGGACCAGTTCCAGATAGACAAATGAGAGATCAGAGAGTTCTAGTTTGCATAGGTGATTACCCAAACCAGATGAATTTCCTTGGAAAGTAGATGAAACCCTGAATAGAACACACACACACACACACACACACACACACACACACACACAAACTTTGGAAAGAAGGACTAGAGAAAATGTGTGTGCTTTGGGAGAGACATTTTGACTGAGGTCAACTTTCTAACTCTGCCTGGATAAAATCTCAAGAAAATTATATCTGGGTATAATCAAGCTAAACTTCCTGAAAGCTGAGTTTGTAGTCTGAGATCTTTACGTGCTACAAAATTGCTGTGATAAAAAGAACTGGAGATGAAAGTTTAGGTGTGCTTAACAGATAGCAAATAAACCAAGATAGCTGGCACAAAGTACTTATGTTTACAAATAGAAAAGGATGCTAGAAAGATAGGTTCTCACTAGGCCAGAGACTCCTGGAGAGTCAAACCAGAAAAAGACTTTAATCTGGATGGAAAGAATCAGGGTAGGTGTATATTCAACTAAGAGATTAACCTAGCAACTGTGTACATGAGGAATAAATGAGAACCAGAAGGTGAAAATATCACTGTCCGGTAGAACCTCTAATTTGTCAAATTTTACAGATTTGACTTTTACAATGAGAAAAAGGAGCTTCTCATTTATTTTTCATGACACATTTTGCAAAAAACATTATCCTTGTTCTACAGTTAAGCAAGCTGCAGTTCAGAGAAACTTGAAAGAGATAAAGTCATTCACTCAGAATCACACATATGGCAACAAGAAGGGCCTGGAAGTTGAACTGCTAATTTTAGATACAAAGTAAAATATGCTTTCCACCCTACCATCACCAAAGGCATATCTGGCTCACTGTTCCAATGCTTGCCTAACCTCAAGGTCATAGTTTGAATCAAATTAATGCTGTTTATTTTCTGATTTTTGAAACCCAATATTTCCGCCAAAGGCTATCCCTGTGAGTTAGGATTTTCTCCTCCTGTGCCTCAGTTTTCCATAATTAGATTGCTGACTCCCACTGTCAGATCTATCCATGATTGCTATCTTGAGGTCTCTGGTCTCTTGTTGTTTGTATCCAAGTTTATTATTTTTCCCCCTATTCTAAGGTAGGGGTGGTGGGATATACATTTCTTGTCTATAAAATTTGAGAAGGACAGTGCAGTGAAACATAAAGGGAATAACATAAAGTAGTAGAGATGGATTCAAATCCCTTCTCTACTACTTCGCAGCTGTCTTAGAAGCCTAAATTTATTCTAATTCTGATTGTCTTCATCCAGAGAGCTCTGTGCCTTCTTGTCTCACCGCCACCCCTCTCCACTAGTGGCTGCTGTTTTATCCAACCCAAGACTACTCGGAAACACAAACCATTCAGACTATGCATTTTGAGTAAAAGAAACCCTGAAGATAGCTAATTACACCATGACGTTAAAGATGTCAACATATTTAAGTGTCTTTTTTTTTCAAAACAAAAAACATAAGCCCTCGTGACTACCTCTACTTTCATCTCTGTTCCGCAATGTGCTTTCCCTTGACACAAGCCCCCTCCACATCCTTCTCTCCTAGGCTTGCACCCTTTGCCCACTAGAACCCCAAGTTCATCCAATGGCACATAACTTCCCAACCTCCTTACTCTCAGAACTGAACACATCATTTGCTTCTTGGCAGTAAGTGAAACCTAGCTGACTGAAGAAATATTGTCCCCTGTAGTCCCTACAAGTGTTAGCTGCTTGTTCCCCACTATGCTATGAATCTCAGGACCAAGAAGTGAGCTGAAAACCAAGCGTTGCTCAGCATTCTTCTCTCTCCCCAGTGCAGCTTTTGGACAAATACTGATTTTTTTTTTTTTTCAGATTAAGAGCCAATATATTAACAGCTTTCCCCCTCCAGTCTCCAAAATCTGCTCTTTTGTAATCCCCCATTTGTCAATCATCACTTCTCCCTCATCTTATAATTTTCATCCATTGACTTTCCAGTAATTATGCTCAGTTGCAAAAACTGAGGGCCCTGAATAATAGCTATAGCCTTTCAATGCCTTTATCTGGATTCCAGTTGTTTTCATATCAGCTGTCTGTCTGCAACCCTTCCTATGGCAAGGTTCTAAACCGTGTGTTCACCAAGAACAGCTGCACTCTTGACATTTAAAGCTCCAGTTTATCCTTTTAACACAACCTCTGACTCTTAGTTCATTCTACATGCTCATTGAGATTTCCGTTTTCTTGACCTTTCTACTGTCTGTAATAATCCATCCTCCCCTATCTTTACTTGCTATCCTCTCTATTCTACATTCCATGAAACACTTTCAATATTCTCGTGTCGTAATTTCAACTCCCATGCCCCTTTGCCTTTTGTCACACCTGCCTGGCTAAGACCCACATTGGGATAAATATAACAGTCCACATTCCCTTCTTTGCAAATTTCATTTGAGACAAAAAGCCATGCAATGGAACTGACTGCTGGCACTATAGATTGATGGTCCACACTTTCGTCCCCATGTAGCTTAGCAGTGCTTCTGGGTTTCTATAGGTGTCACTTTCTCCAGTTCTCAGCAGTATCTAATGCAAAATTTGTGCACGTTCATAAAATCTTTCATGAATTATCTCCAAATCTGTATCTTTTTCTAAATACTTTTTTTCTGAACTGAGATTAAGTGCTCAACTCTACCCTTGGAGAGTGACTTGAAGAGCCTCCTTTCGGTCACTTACAAATGTGAATCATTAATCATTCCAAAACTTGTTTTCTATTTAATACCCTATTTCTCATAGTATTATTTGCCTAAGGCATAAAATCAGGGGTCCATTTTCTGCCTTTTTTGCTGCCCTACAGACGTAATTGATTGATTCAAAGACCCATGGAGCCAACCCATTTCTTTGAAACCATCAGATATATCCCCATCTATCTCTACCGCCACTATAATTCAGAAAATATTTCCCGCCTACATTACTAGAAACAATTTCTAGCCAGCCTACTCATTTCTGGTCTCGCCTCTGATACGTTTTTTTCATGTCACAACACCAGCTATCCTTCTAAAATGCAAATTTCACTGCCTGTGCTTAAAGGCTTCATTACTTCCCAGTTCCCTAAAGTCTCAACTCTTCCCTATAGGTTTTAAGGCACGTAGTGAAATGGTTGTGCCAAATTTTTAATCTTATATAAGTTTACACTATACATAACCACACTAGCTCTTTTTTTTTTCTTAAAGTGTCCTGCCCTGTCTCACTTGCAGCCCTTTGCTTGACTTGGGTTAGGCAGAGAAGGATAGAAATTGGTAGAGTTCGAATAATCTTGCGATGTATTACCACCATGTATTAATGGGTAGCCTATTTTACCTAGAGAAATAAGCAAAAGAGTGTCTTAAATCCATTTAGGTGAATAGATATTGACAAAGAAAATATAAATACAATCAAGGTAAAGAAAAAATAAAACATAAAAATAAGTATGTGATATACAAATGAAAGAAATATTTTTTAAAAACTAATATTTTTACATTGCAACATTCCAAAATCTGTGTAGTAGCTTAGCCCTTCCCTCAACACTAATTCTGCAGCAAATTTCAGCACAAGAAGTGTCAGGAAATAAATAGAAAGAAATAAACAACCTAATGCAACTGTTATCCTAAATTTGAAAAAGTATGCAAATTGCTCTATTGCTCTTACACAGCGATACTATCTTCTTTAGGTGGGCTCTTGTTATATTGTAACATACTAGACTGATCTTCTGGGGAGTTCTACAGAGGTTATGCATGTTTGGCGCGGGAACTCTTAACCCCCCAGCACATAGAGTTAGGGTGCAGTCATGTTCAGCATTAATAAACCTGGAAGTATAAAAATTACATAAATTCTACCTATCAAGGAAGCAAATAATGAAAGCAAGATTTCAGATTAAAGGGCTGTAGCTTATTAAAGGGAGTATAAATTAGAAGATAAAGAAGAGTCTGAGTTCTGAATCCTGGAGAACAATGAAAGACAGATAAATATTTGTCAAAAAAAGGTATGACTGGACTCTCACGTTAAGTAGGGTGTTTACCTCAATTCCAATTAAGTATCTCTTATAAAATTTTTCCTTTCAAATCCAGATAATTTATTTAAAGTACCTATCACAAGATCCAGCACATAGAAAGTATCTAATGTGGGCCAAGGGCGGTGGCTCATGTCTACAATCCCAGCACTCTGGGAGGCCAAGGCAGGTGGGTCACCTGAGGTCAGGAATTCGAGACCAGCCTAGCCAACATGGTGAAACCATGTCTCTACTAATAACACAAAAATTAGCTGTGCGTGGTGGCACACACCTGTAATCCCAGCTACTCGGGAGGCTGAGGCTTGAACCTGGGAGGCAGAGGTTGCAGTGAGCCGAGATTGTGCCATTGTGGGCATGCTGGGCGTGGTGGCACACACCTGTAATCCCAGCTACTCGGGAGGCTGAGGCTTGAACCTCGGAGGCGGAGGCTGCAGTGAGCCGAGATCATGCCATTGCTCTCCAGCCTGGGTGACAAGAGTGAAACTCTCTCTCAAAAAAAAAAAAAAAAAAAAATTAAATGCTCAGTGCTCAGTATCTATTATGGATAATAACATTGGTACCAGTAACAGGGTAGTTATTTTCAGCTCATTAGAAAAGTGGCCATCAAAAGAAATTTGACTTGAAGTAGATATAGAAGCAATATAAAATCCGGGGCAAAGCATAAGGCGATGAGAACAAGTATGATGGTAAGGCAAGTTGCAAGTTAGGCTGAGTAAATGAGATTTGGAAACTGGCCTTCAATTCTTACATGAGCTTTACACTGACACAAATTGATGGGCAACTCAGCATTCTTTAAAAGTCAAGGCTAGAATAAATAATTGGTTCTACTATGGCTCAACATTAGTTATGAAAGATTGAGGGAGACTGAGAAAAGAAACAGAGAGATAAGAAGTTTTGCAAGTGTACAATCAGCAGCCACATTACAAGAAGTGCAACATTTGGATCAGCATAACATAGTTCTACTGTACGTGCCCTGGTATAACTGCAACTGGAAGAGTGGGTCTATTTCTGGCATTGCACTTTGAGAACTGAATAATATATATATGGAAATTTCAATAAGCTAAAACATATAAGATGTATATAAGGAGATGTAACCCCCTCCCAGGGGTTAAAAATGGTTAAATTTATGAACAGACAGCAAAGGATGATGTGGCAGATATCTTCAAATATTGAAATGTTGCCATATGAAAAAGTTGTTTTATTATAAGTTTTTTTCAGAGAGTAAAAATAGGACTAATGGGAGTAGGGTATAGAAGATTCAGAGGCAAAATTTAAGCCTAACATAAAAAACATTTGAGATGTTAGGTTGAATAATGAAATGGTACATCATTCTAAGTATTAGGCTATCTGACCCTGATAGTGTTGGTGTGGTGACTAGTAAACATCTCCCAGGGATATAGTAAATGATATTTAAACTTTGGGAAAGAGGTGGGACTAAATCATCTCTAAGCTATTTTCTAACTCATTCAATGAACACTTAGTTCATACTATATGTCAGGTCTTTCATGATGACATAAGAATACAAAAATTAATAAAACACTATTCTTGTCTAATCTACTGGGAAAAGCTTATATATGGAAGCTATTATTTAGTGCCATTGTGGAGCTATTTAGTACCATGGGAACGGGAACCGGGAATGATTAATTCTATCTGACAGGTCATGGTTCATAAAGCCTACTATATTTTGAGTTTGGTCTTTAGGGATGAGAGGGGGTTTTTAGAGTTGGCAGGAAGAAAGGCATTGCGTTAATGAGGAGATAAAGTGTGTAAAGTCCCAATTGTGAAAGTGTATGTATCTTTAAGAGAGCTGTGAGTTGATTGTTTTGGCCAGAGCTTTGGAGAAGGGAAGAGTAAGATGATGATGAAGCTAAAAGGTATCGGGGGTCCCTGTCATGGCTGGGTAGAGTCGGCCCTCAATATCTGCAGATTCCACACACTTGGATTTCATGAATCAAAAATATTAGGAAAAAAACAACAAAAATAACACAACAATACAGTATAATAACTACAGTCATGTGTCACATAATGATGTTCCAGTTAACAACAGACCGCATACACAATGGTGGTCCCATAAGTTGATAGTAGCTTATTTTTACTTAACCTTTTCTTTGTTTATATATGTTTAGATACACAAATACTTATCACTGTGTTACAATTGCCTGTAGTATTCAGTGCAGTAACAAGTATACAGGTTTGTAGCCTAGTAGCAATAAGCAGTACCATGTAGTCTAGTTGTGTAGTAGGCTATACCACCAGTGTTTGTGTAAGTACATGCTATGATGTCCACACAAAGTCAAAATTGCCTTAAGATGCATTTCCCAGAATGTATCCCTGTCATTAAGGGACACATAACTGTATTTACATAGCATGTATGTTGTATTCAATGTTATAAATAATCTAGAGATGAGTTAAAGTATCCAGGAGAATGTGTGTAGGCTCTATGCAAATACTGTGCCATTTTATATCCTTATATCCTTATATATATCCATATATATGCCCCTTGGCTTGAGCATCCATGGATTTTGGTACCTGTAGGGGTCCTGTAACTAATCCCCTGAATCAAGGGATGACTGTATGCTCAGGTAATTGGAGTTATAGAGAAAGAATTTTAAGAAACGGGGTTGATATAGTAAGATGTGTACGTTAGCATGATAATGCCACCTTCAGTGTTGAGGATGGATGAGAAAGGTCAAGAGAGAGTAGACGTAGTTAAGAACATTACAATGGGCCAAGCATGAGCTGTGAAGATTGGTGCTAAGTAGCAATTATTGGAGAATTAGGACTACTGAGCCTAAGGCAATTTCTGAGGTAAATTACTAAACTCAGGTGACAATTAGATGTAAGTAGATAGAGACGGAGGAGCCACGGGATACTATATCCTCCATTAGGGATCTCATGCGGGTATAGTTATACCCATAATCTAATCAGGAAAATCACAACAGTAAAAATCGTTTTTCAAGAGAAGGAGATAAGAAACGTTGAGTTCAGTTTTGGATCTGCTGATTCTGAGAAGCTAAAAGACATTGACTAGATAAGGGAAATTCAAATGAAAAACTATGACACTGGAAGATATGAGAGAGAGGATGGAGATTGAGATACAGATTCTCAAGCCATCAATGTAGAGGTGACAGTTTCTGGAACAAATGAAACCCTTCAGGGAAAGCAAGTAGTGGGAGAAAAGAAGGCTGAAGCTGAAAGCTAGCAACTTCTCTGCTTTAAGGTGCTGAGTGGAGAAAGAGGAGGAAATATGTTTTTATGTAGCTTGTAGGGGAAATCCTACGCCTACATTTCCTCATGGGAAGGAGATTTTCACCGTGGCTAGACAACAGGTTTTGAGTAATAGCTATATAAAAATAAATTTAGAATATTTTCTCAGGGTGAAAAACCTGAATATTGGATGTAATGTAAGTAAACCAGTTGACTTAGCTTTTAACAAGTCTATTGCCTTTAAGAAGGAGATCTTTTATACCGTGCCAATATCTTTTAAGCCATGTCAATTGTGGGACATGGTTCAAAAGATCACCTTGTTAAAGGCGATAGGCTTGTTAAATGTTAAGTCAACTGGTTGAGATGACAGGACAGTTCTTTTCGGAGCACTTGTCCATGATGTGTGCTCAAATATGTCTCTGATGTGACCTGAGCACGCCCCTGTCCCATGAGACTGGCTGCCTGTCAGTCAGGATTAGGAGGAAGCTTGTGTCCAAGGTGTTTCCCTTTCCTGTGTGATGAATATTCTTGCTATCTAAACCGACCTCTCTTTCAGACTAGTTTGAGGACATGCTACTACACTAGAGTTTGGTGACTGCTGCAATTCCCTTGCCATCCTTCTCTCTCTTAGTGCCAAGATTTCCTGGTGACGATATCCAGCTATGGACTCCTTTGGATAATATTCGTCCTTCCACTTAATTAGTATAGGAATGGTGGAAGACGGCAATACAGATTGTGACTGGCTTAAGTGAAAATCCATTTCTGTGTATTATGCTCTGAGCTCCTTCACACCAGGGAAGTCACAGAGCAGTTAAAAATAGAGAAAATCAAACTAGAGAGGGCAGAGAATTTTACAGAATCTAAACACTGCCATAGCCAAAAATGTCTTTGATATCACGTGTGATGTAAGGGCAAATAATGACATCAGAATAACTTACGGGTAGACTATAGACAACTACAAATTCTTCACTACTCCTTCCACTAAGAGGGTGAGCTCTTATTTGCTTCTCCTGGGATCAGACAGGCTTTAGCCACTTGTGTGACCAATAGAAGGGAGTGGGTCTGAGGCCAGGTCATAAGAAGACTTATGGCTTCTACCCAGGCCGCCTGGAACACTCATTTCTGAAACCTACCTGTCCTGATGGGAGAAAGATAGAGAGGCTCTCATGGGAAGGAATTGTTGTCATACGACTGAGCAACTTTGGAAGTGGATCCTTCAGCTCCTTTCCAGGCGACACTATGCAGCACAGAGACATAGAATCACCAAAGAGCACTGCCCAGAATGTACATTCATGAGCAAAGTAAACTATTTTACTTGATTTAAGCTACCAAATTCTAAGGTGGTTTATTACACAGCAGAATATAATAATACTTGGTCATAATATTTCGAATTGCATAACAATCTCTTTAAATAATTAAAAGCTAACAGTTATGATTAAAACTCTCCCAAAGACTAAAACTATAATGAGAGCTCAGCACTGAGAAGTAAGGTATGAAATATATTTTATCACTCCTTACAAATAATGTTTCCTTTTCCTTTTCTTTTTCTTTTTTTTGAGACGGAGTCTCCCTCTGTCGCCCAGGCTGGAGTGCAGTGGCGCAGTGTCAGCTCACTGCAACCTCCGCCTCCTGGGTTCAAGTGATTCTTTTGCTTCAGCCGCCCAAGTAGCTGTGACTACAGGCATGCACCACCACACCCAGCTAATTTTCTGTATTTTTAGTAGAGACGGGGTTTCACCATATTGGCCAGGCTGGTCTTGAACTCCTGACCTTGTGATCTGCCTGCCTTGGCCTCCCAAACTGCTGGGATTACAGGCGTGAGGCACCGCGCCTGGCCCAAATAATGTTTTCTCTGAGTATACACACAAGTTGATGGAAGAAAAACTGAGAAATGTGATAGGAATCAACTGTTGTTTGATCCTCTTGTAAGAAAGATTAGTTAGATGATAGATGACTGGGAAGGGCAGTTGTTAAATGGTCGAAGTAAAGGTGAATGTAGCTAAAACAAATGTCTGTAGGTCCAATGAAATTTCATTACTGAATAATTTTCCAAACTGCTTTGCAAGGGTTACTTATAGAAAATGACTTAGCTTTTAGTCATTTATGCATCGTGGCCCATACTGGTAGTCCCAGCTACTCAGGAGATCAAGGCAGGAGGATTGCTTGAGCCTGGGCAGGTGAGGTTGCGGTGAGCCATGATCATGCCACTACCTCATGCCTGGACCATAAAGTGAGACTCTGTCTCAAAAAAAAAAAAAAAAAAAAAAAAGAGGGTTAAAATAGTTAAAAAAAATTTAGTTTAAAAACAAAGAAAAAGAAATTACACTAGTGGAAGTAATGTAGCCATGTTCACTATTTACAGTGACCAATGGCAAAATTGGTCATAAAAATAAAGTGACAGGACTGTAGTAGTATGAGTTAATAAAAATAATCAGACTAATTATAATCACTGGCTAATATGGAGTTGGTTTAGTCTCATTTTTGCCAATGGCTAAAGCAACATTGTTCAATAGAAATATAATGCAAGCCAAATTCAAAACCACATATAAAGTTTTAAGTTTTTTAGCAGCTACATTAAAAAGTGAAAAGAATGAGGTAAAATTATTTTTAATAATGTATTCTTAAATACCAGCTCAAGTGTCACAGGTATTCCTAATGAAGTTAGGTAAAAGCAAGTTTATATTTTTTTCTATATCACTAAAATAAAAATACTTCTAGGATATTAATAAAATGAAGACACATCAAGAATGTAACTAATTGATAGTCTAAAGAATAACTTGTCTTGACAAATTTTTTCATTGTTTTTGGTGCTTGACACCATTACAGTTCTCTAATTTATTGTGTTATGTTTCAAATTCAAACTTGTCTATTTTGAATAAGCAAAATATTATTTTAAAATAATTGCCTAAAATAAAAATAAAGTAATATTATAATTTAAGCACATGAAAGCATATAAAAATAATCTAGAGCCATATTTTCAACTTTATCCTGTGAAAAAATACTTCTTAATTTAGGGCATAACATTATAAGAATCAAGTTGTTAGGAACCAAAATTATAAAAATGCCTTCACAGTCACTTTGACTAATTGATAAGGAACGATTTCTAAGTCTGTCTAGCCCCTGGTGCCTGAAGCTTGGTAAAGACACATGATACACAGCAGTGTGGGGGCATCTGCAATACGTTCTCATACAAAGCCAGGCTCCTGTGAGCATTTGGTAAACAGTAATCAAATTGAAATATATGCCTCTAATACTGGACAGTTTCTCATCTGTGGAATGCTTTGAGAAACTTCACAGAGTTGAGTCCTCATAGAAAATTCCCAAAGCATCGAGCAGTTAAGAATGCATGTATTTATGGCATAAGATTGAGGAAAGAGTAATATGTCTAGGCATGTCAGATTGGCACTATTTCGAGCGCTAACTAGGATTAATATAGAGCTGGGAATGTGTGTGATATGGAATACATGTACACATACATTATTTCTAAGTTGAACAATGAGAAATCTAGTATATTCTGAGAAGCCATAAAGAACACCAAAAAAACTAAAATTTAAGGTGTGATGTTGTATAATGAAGTACCAATCAACAAAAAATTCTTTCTTTCTTTCTTTCTTTCTTTCTTTCTTTCTTTCTTTCTTTCTTTCTTTCTTTCTTTCTTTTTCTTTCTTTCCTTCCTTCCTTCCTTCCTTCCTTCCTTCCTTCCTTCCTTCCTTCCTTCTTTCTTTCTTTCTTTCTTTCTCTCTCTCTCTCTCTCTCTCTTTCTTTCTTTCTTTCTTTCTTTCTTTCTTTCTCTCTTTCCTTTCTTTCTTTCTTTATTTCTTTCTGTCTGTCTGTCTTTCTGTCTTTCTTTCTTTCTCTCTCTCTCACTCTCTTTCTTTCTGTTTCTTTCTTTCCTTTCTCTCTCTCTCTTTTTCCTTCTCTTTGTTATGCATTAAGTTCTAGGGTATATGTGCACAACGTGCAGGTTTGTTACATAGGTATACAAGTGACATGTTGGTTTGCTGCACCCATCAACTCTTCATTTATATTAGGTTTTTCTCCTAATGCTATCCCTCCCTGAGCCTCCCACCCCCTGACAAGTCCTGGTGTGTGATGTTCCCCGCCCTGTGTCCAAGTGTTGTCATTGTTCAATTCCCACCTATGAGTGAGAATATGCAG
Organism: Symphalangus syndactylus; assembly: GCF_028878055.3. NCBI lineage: Eukaryota > Metazoa > Chordata > Mammalia > Primates > Hylobatidae > Symphalangus > Symphalangus syndactylus. The sequence goes on along the minus strand of NC_072426.2, from coordinate 150,243,458 downwards.
TGTTTGGTTTTCTGTCCTTGTGATAGTTTGCTGAGAATGATGGTTTCCAGCTTCATCCATGTCTCTGCAAAGGACATGAACTGATCCTTTTTTATGACTGCATAGTATTCCATGGTGTATATGTGCCACATTTTCTTAATCCAGTCTATCATTGATGGACATTTGGGTTGGTTCCAAGTCTCTGCTATTGTGAGTAGTGCCACAATAAACATACGTGTGCATGTGTCTTTTAGTAGCGTGATTTATAATCCTTTGGGTATATACCCACTAATGACATTGCAGGGTCAAATGATATTTCTAGTTCTAGATCCTTCAGGAATCACAACACTGTCTTCCACAATGCTTGAACTAATTTACACTCCAATCCACAGTGTAAAAGCATTCCTATTTCTCCACATCCTCTCCAGCATCTGCTATTTCCTGACTTTTTAATGATCACCATTCTAACTGGCATGAGATGGTATCTCATTGTGGTTTTGATTTGCATTTCTCTGAAGACCAGTGATGATGAGCACTTTTTCATGTGTCTTTTGACTGCATAAATGTCTTCTTTTGAGATGTGTCTGTTCGTATCCTTTGCCCACATTTTGATGAAGTTGTTTTTTTCTTGTAAATTTGTTTAAGTTCTTTGTAGATTCTTAGCCCTTTCTCAGATGAGTAGATTGCAAAAATTTCCTCCCATTCTGTAGGTTGACTGTTCCCTCTGATGGTAGTTTCTTTTGCTGTGCAGAAGCTCTTTAGTTTAATTAGATCCCATTCGTCAATTCTGGCTTTTGTTGCCATTGCTTTTGGTGTTTTAGTCATGATGCCCTTGCCCATGCCTATGTCCTGAATGGAATTGCCTAGGTTTTCTTTTAGAGTTTTATGGTTTTAGGTCTAACATTTAAGTCTTTAATCCATCTTGAATTAATTTTTGTATAAGATGTAAGGAAGGGATGCAGTTTCAGCTTTCTACATATGGCTAGCCAGTTTTCCCAGCACCATTTATTAAATAGGGAATCTTTTCCTCATTGCTTGTTTTTGTCAGGTTTGTCAAAGATCAGATGGTTGTAGATGTGTGGTGTTATTTCTGTGGACTCTGTTCTGTTCCATTGGTCTATATATCTTTTTTGGTACCAGTACTATGCTGTATTGGTTACTGTAGCCTTGTAGTATACTTTGAAGTCAGATAGCGTGATGCCTCCAGCTTTATTCTCTTGGCTTAGGATTGTCTTGGCAATGTGGGCTCTTTTTTGGTCCCACGTGAATTTTAAAGTAGTTTTTTCCAATTCTGTGAAGAGAGTAATTGGTAGCTTGATGGAGATGGCATTGAATCTATAAATTACCTTGGGCAGTACGGCCATATTCATGATATTGATTCTTCCTATCCATGAGCATGGAATGTTCTTCCATTTGTTTGTGTCCTCTTTTATTTAATTGAGCATTGGTTTGTAGTTCTCCTTGAAGAGGTCCTTCACATCCCTTGTAAGTTGGATTCCTAGGTATTTTATTCTCTTTGTAGCAATTTTGAATGGGAGTTCACTCATGATTTGACTTTCTGTTTGTCTGTTATTGGTGTATAGGAATGCTTGTGTGCTTGTGATTTTCACACATTGATTTTGTATCCTGAGACTTTGCTGAAGTTACTTATCAGCTTAAGGAGATTTTGGGCTGAGACGATGGGGTTTTCTAAATATACAATCATGTCATCTGCAAACAGGGACAATTTGACTTTCTCTTTTCCTAATTGAATATGCTTTATTTCTTTCTCTTGCCTGATTGTTCTGGTCAGAACTTCCAACACTATGTTGAATAGGAGTGGTGGGAGAGGGCATCCTTGTCTTGTGCCAGTTTTCAAAGGGAATGCTTCCAGTTTTTGACCATTCAGTGTGATATTGGCCGTGGGTTTGTCATAAATAGCTCTTATTATTTTGAGATACGTTCCATCAATACCTAGTTTATTGAGAGTTTTTAGCATGAAGCGCTGTTGAATTTTATTGAAGGCCTTTTCTGCATCTATTGAGATAATAATGTGGCTTTTGTTGTTGGATCTGTTTATGTGATGGATTATATTTATTGATTTGCATATGTCAAACCAGCTTTGCATCCAGGGATGAAGCCAACTTGATCGTGATGGATAAGCTTTTTGTTGTGCTGCTGGATTCAGTTTGCCAGTATTTTATTGAGGATTTTCACATCAATGTTCATCAGGGATATTGGTCTAAAATTCTCTTTTTTGGTTGTGTCTCTGCCAGGCTTTGGTGTCAGGATGATTCTGGCCTCATAAAATGAGTTAGGGAGGATTCCCTCTTTTTCTATTGATTGGAATAATTTCAGAAGGAATGGTACCAGCTCCTCTTTGTACCTCTGGTAGAATTCGGCTGTGAATCTGTCTGGTCATGTACTTTTTTTGGTTGGTAGACTATTATTATTGCCTCAATTTCAGAACTTGTTATTGGTCTATTCAGAGATTCAACTTCTTCCTGGTTTAGTCTTGGGAGGGTGTACGTGTCCAGGAATTTATCCATTTCTTCTAGATTTTCTAGTTTATTTGCATAGAGGTGTTTATAGTATTCTCTGATGGTAGTTTGGATTGGTGGTGATGTCCTCTTTATCATTTTTTATTGCATCTATTTGATTCTTCTCTCTTTTCTTCTTTATTAGTCTTGCTAGCAGTCTATCAATTTTGCTGATCTTTTAAAACAACCAGCTCCTGGATTCATTGATTTTTTGAATGGTTTTTGATGTCTCTATCTCCTTCAGTTCTGCTCTGATCTTAGTTATTTCTTGCCTTCTGCTAGCTTTTGAATGTATTTGCTCTTGCTTCCCTAGTTCTTTTAATTTTGATGTTAGGGTATCGATTTTAGATCTTTCTTGCTTTCTCTTGTGGGCATTTAGTGCTATAATTTTCCCTCTTAACACTGCTTTATATGTGTCCCAGAGATTCTGGTATGTTGTGTTTTTCTCATTGGTTTCAAAAAACATATTTATTTCTGCCTTCATTTTGTTATTTATCCAGTAGTCATTCAGGAGCTGGTTGTTCAGTTTCCATGTAGTTGTGTGGTTTTCAGAGTTTTCAGTGAGTTTCTTAATCTTGAGTTTTAGTTTGATTGCACTGTGGTCTGAGAGACAGTTTGTTGTGATTTCTGTTCTTTTACATTTGCTGAGGAGTGCTTTACTTCCAATTATGTGATCAATTTTAAAATAAGTGCGATGTGGTGCTGAGAAGAAAGTATATTCTGTTGACTTTGAGTGGAGAGTTCTGTAGATGTCTATTAGGTCTGCTTGGTGCAGAGCTGTGTTCAAGTCCTGGATATCCTTGTTAACCTTCTGTCTCATTGATCTGTCTAATATTGACAGTGGGGTGTTAAAGTCTCCCATTATTATTGTGTAGGAGTCTAAGTCTCTTTGTAGGTCTCTAAAGACTTGCTTTATGAATCTGGGTGCTCCTGTATTGGGTGCATATATTCTTAGGATAGTTAGCTCTCCTTGTTGAATTGATCCTTTTACCATTATGTAATGGCCTTGTCTCTTTTGATCTTTGTCGGTTTTAAGTCTATTTTACCAGAGACTAGGATTGCAACCCCTGCTTTTTTTTGCTTTCCGTTTGCTTGGTAGATCTTCCTCCATCCCTTTATTTTGAGTATATGTGTGTCTCTGCATGTGAGATGGGTCTCCTGAATACAGCACACTGATGGGTCTTGATTCTTTATCCAATTTGCCAGTCTGTGTCTTTTAATTGGGGCATTTAGCCCATTTACATCTAAGGTTAATATTGTTATGCGTGAATTTGATCCTGTCATTATGATGTCAGCTGTTTATTTTGCCCATTAATTGATGCAGTTTCTTCATAGCATCGATGGTCTTTACCAATTGGCATGTTTTTGCAGTGGCTGGTACCGGTTGTTCCTTTCCATGTTTAGTGCTTCCTTCAGGAACTCTTGTAAGGCAGGCCTGGTGGTGACAAAATATCTCAGCATTTGCTTGTCTGTAAAGGATTTTATTTCTCCTTCACTTATGAAACTTAGTTTGGCTGGATGTGAAATTCTGGGTTAACAATTCTTTTCTTTAAGAATGTTGAATATTGGTCCCCACTCTCTTCTGGCTTGTAGAGTTTCTGCTGAGAGATCTGCTGTTAGTCTGATAGGCTTCCCTTTGTGGGTAACCTGACCTTTCTCTCTGGCTGCCCTTAACATTTTTTCCTTCATTTCAACCTTGGTAAATCTGACAATTATGCGTCTTGGAATTGCTCTTCTTGAGGAGTATCTTTGTGGTGTTCTCTGTATTTCCTGAATTTGAATGTTGGTCTGCCTTGCTAGGTTGGGGAAGTTCTCCTCAATAATATTCTGAAGAATGTTTTCCAACTTGGTTCCATTCTCCTTGTCACTTTCAGGTATACCAATCTAATGTAGATTTGGTCTTTTCACAAAGTCGCATATTTCTTGGAGGGTTTGTTCATTTCTTTTTACTCTTTTTTTCTCTAAACTTGTCTTCTCCCTTTATTTCATTAATTTGATCTTCAATCACTGATATGCTTTCTTACACTTGATTGAATCAGCTATTGAAGTTTATGCATGCATCACGAAGTTCTCGTGCCACGGTTTTCAGCTCCATGAGGTTATTTAAAGTCTTCTTTACACTGTTTATTCTAGTTAGCCATTTGTCTGACCTTTCTTCAAGGCTTTTAGCTTCCTTATGGTGGGTTAGAACATGCTCATTTAGCTTGGAGAATTTTGTTATTACCGACCTTCTGAAGCCTACTTCTGTCGACTCGTCAGTCATTCTCCATCCAGCTTTGTTCCATTGCTGGCGAGGAGCTGCAATCCTTTGGAGAAGAGGTGCTCTGGTTTTTTGAATTTTTAACTTTTCTGCTCTGGTTTCTCCCCATCTTTGTGGTTTTATCTACCTTTGGTCTTTGATGTTCGTGACCTACAGATGGAGTTTTGGTGTGGATGTCCTTTTTGTTGATGTTGATGCTGATGCTATTCCTTTCTGTTTGTTAGTTTTCCTTCTAACATTCAGGTCCCTGAGCTGCAGGTCTGTTGGAGTTTGCTGGAGGTCCACTGCAGACCCAGTTTGCCCAGGTATCACCAGTGGAGGCTGCAGAACAGCAAATATTGCAGAACAGCAAATATTGTTGCCCGACCCTTCCTCTGGAAACTTTGTCCCAGAGGGAAACCCTCCTGTATGAGGTGTCTGTCAGCCCCTACTGGGAGGTATCTCCCAGTTAGGCTACATGGGGTCAGGGACCCACTTGAGGAGGCAGTCTGTCTGTTCTCAGAGCTTAAATGCTGTACTGGGAGAACCACTGCTGTCTTCCAAGCTGTCAGACAGGGATGTTTAAATCTGCAGAAGTTTCTGCTGCCTTTTGTTCAGCTATGCCCTGCCCACAGCAGTGGAGTCTATAGAGGCAGTAGGCCTTGCTGAGCTGTGCTGGGCTCTGCCTAGTTCAAGCTTCCCGGCTGGGCTGCTTTGTTTACCTACTCAAGCCTCAGCAATAGTGGACGCCCCTCCCCCCACCCAGCTGCAGCCTTGCAGGTGGATCTCAGACTGCTGTACTAGCAGTGAGCAAGGCTCCGTGGGCATGGAACCCGCTGAGCCAGGCACAGGAGGATATCTCCTGGTCTGCCAGTTGCTAAGACCATGGGAAAAGCATAGTATTTGGGTGAAAGTGTCCCATTTTCCCAGGTACAGTCTGTCATGGCCTTACATGGCTAGGAGAGAGAAATCCCTTGACCCTTTGCACTTCCCGGGTGAGGTGACACCCAGCCCTGCTTCGGTTCGCTCTCCGTGGGCTACACCCACTGTCCAACCAGTCCCAATGCAGAAATCACCAGTCTTCTCCATCAATCTCGCTGGGAGCTGCAGACCAGAGCTGTTCCTACTCAGCCATCTTGGACAAAAACCACAAAAAATGTTCAATACCCACAAACACTTTCTCCAACTCTATCTTTGTATTGGCCCTACCCATATTTTCTGATGCCAATTGTTTCTTGTTCAACTTGGTCTTAATTTCTGCTATTTCTCTGTATCTATGCATCAGCCTGGACTCACTTCTTAAGTATGCAGGAAAGTCAGTGTGTCTTACCAAGTCTGTCAAATTTACCATATAATAAGATACAGAAGTTGTTAAATAACTCTGAGATTCAAACTCTGGTTTCCTTTATGCCACTCTGCCTGGGGGTCTTTGGCTCCTGTCTGGTTCTTCTGAAGTCCTGACCATATGGTCATTTGTTAATGTGACTGATGTAATTTATATCCTGTTCAAAAATGACATGTTAAAACCTGCTGCGTTTTTTTTAAACAATTAAAAAACGATTGAAAGTTTATCATGCAATTTGCAGCCATCCAAACAACATTTTCTAGCCATTACAGAGCATAACAAAACAAATTTTCTAGATCATGTTTGATTTTTGTGTTCCTTCTAAAAAGCTAATTACACAAATATTCGTGGTTATTATGACACATTATTAAGGGACAACTCACATCAGAGAATAGGAACATGAAACTCTGAGCTTAGGGCTAGAATTAAAGGAGACTGTTTATCACAAAGATCAAATGTGTGCTTGTACTTTGGTGTGAGAGTAAGGAAAAAAAATTAACCAGAAAAAAGCAGAGTGAGAGAATTGCAGAGAGTTTCCTGACATGAAAAAGCAGATATGGATAAATGTAGAAATAAAAAACTTTGCGGAAAGATATGTATTTTTTAATTTTTTCAAGTGCTTTCTATGCCATCAGGCACTTCGGCACTATGCTAAAGTTTTCCAGTAGATGATTCCTTTTTATTCACATAGTCTTAAAAAACTTTACAAGACAGAATATATTGTACATATTTGAAAAAGGTATCCGTCTTTTATTGATTTCTAAGGTGGATATATTTCCCAGAACTTTTCTTAGACTTTACTGTGCAGAAACAGAAAACATTTTGAATATGTATCCTATTCAAGCAATGTATGTTACAGGGAAAAATATGAATAAAAAGATGTTTTCTAAATATGTCATTTCTACTAATCTTTGTTATAAAACAAACTCAGGTCATGATTAAATTTCTCGATAAAAATATTCTATGACCAATTAGAATGAATTGAAAGAAAGAGAAATCTATAGTCACCAGAAATTTCTGGCATTGGTTATTATGTTTCTTTGTTTTTTTTCTCTTCTCTACTATAACTTATTGGAAAGGGGTGTGTGTGTGTGTGTGTGTGTGTATTGTATATGTCCTAAGAAAACAAAGGCTGGGCACAGTGGATCATGCCCATAATCCCAGCTTTTTGGGAGGTTGATGGGGGAGGATTGCTTAAGCCCAGGAGTTCAAGACCACACTGGACAACATAAAAAGACCCTATCTCTACAAAAAATTTAAAACTTAGCTGGGCATAGTGGTGCATACCTGTAGTCCCACCTACTGGAGAGGCTTGAGTAGGGGATTGCTTGAGCCTGGGTGGTTGAGGTTGCAGTGAGACGTGATCATGCCACTGAACTCATGTCTAGACAACAAAGTGAGGCTGTACTTCAAAAGAAAAATAGAGGGTTAAAATAGTAAAAATACGTATCTTTTTAGTTTTTTTAAAAAAGAAAAATCACACTAGTGGAAATAAGGTAGTCATGGTCACTATCTACAGTGACCAATGGTAAAATTCTTCCATAAAAATAAAGTGACAGAGCTGTAGTATGAGTTAATAAAAATGATCAAACAAAATATGGTCCCAGGCTAATATGGAATTGATTTAGTCCCATTCTTGCCAAGCGCTAAAGCAACACTATTCAATAGAAATACAATGCAAGCTGGGTGCAGTGGCTCATGTCTCTAATCCTGGCACTTTGGGAAGCCAAGGCAGGCAGATCACGAGGTCAGGAGTTTGAGACCAGCCTGGCCAACATAGTGAAACCCCCATCTCTACTAACAATACAAAAAATTAGCTGGGCGTGGTGATGGGCACCTGTAAATCCAGCTACTTGGGAGGCTGGGGCAGGATAATTGCTTGAACCCGGGAGGTGGAGGTTGCAGTGAGCCGAGATCATGCCAGTGCACTCAAGCCTGGGCGACAGTGCAAGACTTCATCTCAGAAAAAAAAAAAAAGGGAAAAAAGAAATACAATGCAAGCCAAATTCAAGTCACATATGAAGTTTTAAGTTTTTTAGCAGCTACATTAAAAAGTAAAAAGAATCAGGTGAAATTAATCTTAATAATGTATCCTATTTTGCTGAATATATGCCAAATGTGATCATTTTGACATATATAATCAATATAAAAATGTTACTGAGATATTCTATATAATTTTTTGTCTTCAAAATCTTTTGGGTATTTTACACTTACAGCACATCTTAAATTCGGACTAGCCACATTTCAGTGCTCAGTGTTCTCCTGTACCTACTGACTACCATGTTAAACAGCACAGGTCTGTCTAAAATTGGAGCATTTGTGTAAATCTGGGAATTGGAAGTGCATCTTGATGCATCAAAAAAAGTAGAGCACTAACCCTTTACCAGCTCTTACCTCTTTTATTACACCAACTGGGACCACACAGATAGCAAATATATAGCATCCTGTGGCCTAACACCACCAGGAATTTAAACACTTTGCCATGTTTAATTCAAATGAAAATAATCTTGAGTTTAAGAAAGAAAAGAAAGTGATGTCATAAAAATTGCAGGTTTAAGGTTGTGAAACCCCAACAGAGCCCAATAACTAGGAGGGCTATTTCAAGAGGGCAGACCCCACCTAGTCAGTGGGCTCACCAGACTCAGAAATGGGTCTGTCCATATGGCTTTGGTTCTACCACCAGAACCATCCACCAAAGAACCCACACATGCCTCAGGTAACAAGCCTGTCAACCCTTTTCCCAGTTGTGGACCCTAAAAGAACCTTCTAACTTAGTTCTGGCCCCTCTCAGCTATGGTCTGAGAGCAGTCCTGCCTGCCCAGGGACCCACTGAGAAACATATACACCCATGCCCCTATAGGTAGGTTAGCCAGCCTCAGTCAAGTAGCATATTTTGAAAAGGCCCTATAATTTGGCTCCAATCCCTGCCAGCTGCAGTTTGAGACCAGTTCAGCCTGCACAGATATCCAAAGGGAATTATACCCAACTGTGCTTCTGCAGGGAGGCCTGCTGTACTCCTCAATCCTACTGTGAATCTTAAAACAGCCCTGAAATTCAGCTCTGGCTCCTCTCAGTTGTGGCCTTGGTCTCAGCTGCAGGCCCTGAAGCAGTCTCTAGCTCCTCTCAGATGAAGTCCAGGGCAAGTACTGCCTTCCCAAGGACACACCAAATGGCAGCTCTCCCAGGGATTTGGACAAAGTCATACGTGTCCATGCGCCTGGTGACAGGTCCACTGACTGTGGATCCTGAAGTGTACCCTCATCCCAGATCTATTGATCAAGGGCCTTGAGGCAGTCCAGTCCACTGAGAGACCAGACAAGATCCATACCCATTCAAGCCCCTGGTAATAGGTTCATCAACCATGAATTCCATTGTGGACCAAGCAGTAGCCACATGGCCCAGCTTCACTCCCACTCAGCGGTAATTCTGGAGGCAGTCTAATCAGCTTGGAACTCAACAGGAGAAGCTCTTCATCTGCCTAATCCAGTCTTAAAGACTGACTGGAAGAGGTACTTACTTCTTCAAACACACAGACACCAGCACAAGTATACATGGATAATGAAGAATCAGGAAACATGACAACCTGATGATAAAGCTTCAGTAACTGACCCCAAAGAAATGAATACTTATAAACTGCCTGAAAAAGAATACAAAATAGTCATCTCAAAGTGACTCAATGAGATGCAATAAAACATAGAAAGACAACTAAATAAACTTAGGAAAACAAGGCATGAACAAAATGAAAAGTTAAAAAACAGGGTAGATACCTTAAAAAAGAACCAAACAAAAATCTTGGAGCTGAAAAATACAATGACAGAACTGAAAAAATCAATTGAGAACTATGACAGCAGACCTGATTATGTAGAAGAAAAGATTATTAAACTTGAAGACAGGTCATATGAAATTGACCAGTTAAAGTAACAAAAAGAAAAAAGAATATAAAATAGTAAAGAAAGCATATGATACCTATGGACACCCTCAAGCTAACAAATATACAAATTATAATAATCCCAGAATGAGAATAAAAAACAAAGGAACAGAAAGCTTATTTAAAGAACTACTGGTTGAAAACTTCCCAGTTTTCAACAAGAGGGGCCTGGAATATGGATGTCCAGATTCATGAAGCTCAAAGGATCCCAGGAAATATCAACTCAAAGAAAAATCCTCAGCTACACATTATGATCAAATTTTCAAAAACTCAGAGAGAATCTTGAAATAGCAAGCAAAAAGAGACTTATACTAGGGAATCTTCATTAGACTGTGAGTGGACTTCTCAACAGAAACCTTGCAAGCCAGGAGACAGTGGGATGATGTATTCAAAGTGCTGAAAGAAAAAAACCTTTCAAGAATAAGCTAACCAATAACACTATACCCAGCAAAGCTGCCCTTTAGAAATGAAGAGCAGATAAAGATAATCCCAGAAAACAATGGGTGAGGGAGTTCATCACGAAGAGCTCTGCCTTACAAGAAGTGCTAAAGGGAGTTCTTTGAGTTGAAATGAAGGGACAGTAAGTGACAACATGGAAACATGTACAAGTATAAAATTTATTGGTAAAGGGAAATACATAGTTAAATTCAGAATAATACTGTAATGCTGATGTGTAAATCACTTGTAACACTAATATAAAAGTTAAAAGACAAAAATGTTATAAATAACTATAACAACAATAACTTTTAGATGTATACACAATACAGAAACATGTTAAGTGTGATGTTAGTATTAAGAGTGGAAGGTTAGAAAAATAAAGGTACGGAGTATTTTATGTGATTGAAGTTAAGGTGTTATCAGCTTAAAATATAATGATATAACTATCTGGTGTTTTATGTAAGCCAGATAGTAAACATAAGGATAAAACCTCTAATATATACACAAAAGATAAGGAGAAAAGAATCAAAGCATATTATGTTGAATCTTATATTAAAAAGTGTCAACATTTGGACTATCTGTGTTATTCATTGAACTAATAATTTCCCAATGACTAATGCATGATATTAAAAAAGCATTATGTGTCAACAAATTTATCAACATGAAAGATGGACCAAAGGATTTTGATGTAACAGGGTACACTTTTTACTGATATAATTTCAGAGAACACATTACAATTAATCTGTGAGAAACTACTATTTGTAGAGTTTGGTGTGGTATCCAAGAACAATATCATAATTACCTGAAAATGCTATTAAAATTTTATTTCATCTTTCTATTATGTATCTGTGTAGGGCTATAGTTTCTTCTTACATTTCAACCAAAACAGATCAAATACAGAGCACGTTTCAGAGCATACCTATCTGCTATTAAGCCACAGATTAATGAGATTTACAAAAATGTAAAGCTGTACTATTCTCCCTTTTTTTTTGTTTTGGAAAACCTTATTTTCATAAAATATTTTACTTATGTTAACATGAAATAAATTTAGTATTCTTCTTTAAAATGATTTAATGTACAAAACATTTTAAAGTTTTCTCATTTTAAATTCCTAATATATATTGATAGATGCACCCCCACATAGACAAAACTCTTTGGGATTCTCGATAAGGTTTAAATGTGTAATGAAGGCCTGAGACTTAAGATTGCTGGTCTAAGAATGAGCACAGAGGTTTAGAGTAATAGACACATACAGTTATATTAGTTCAGGCCATTCACTAGACAAGGTAGCTTGATCAGTTACTAGGCTAGTAACCTTATTTGTATTATTAATTAGGAATTATGTATATAAATAATCCAGTACATTTCTAACACATAGATGAGCACTGATAAATGTTGGCAATTATTACTATTATCACCATAACCCTGCTCAAATTGTGTACCTACAACTCTTGTGCCCTCTGACTACAAGGATATACAATTACTTGGGAATAAATTATAATTTCCCCATCAGAACAATTATTTTAGTACAAAGCATGTATTCTGTATAATTCTGGTCTTTTGGCCTAGCAACTTACCTACTTGCTGTTGATTACGTCACTCAGCAAGTGCAGAAATTCCAAGATCCTCTTAATATGTAAATATATTTGCACTGATAAACTGGACAGACTACCATTATGAAAAAAGGAAACTACAGCACATTTTAATTGTTCTAAGTGATTGATTAAGGGTATGTATTTTTTATTCTGGTCTGTTTGGGTTCAGAATATTGTGTGAGTTGGCAGGCTGTCTTCTCACGCAATCCTCCCCTTCGGGGTGTTATGAGACCTGCCTTCAAGTTTAGAATCTTGGAGGTAGACAATTAACTGTGGGTGTGAGAACAGGAAGAGCTCTTTGATCTTGTCACTGCTCATTCCTCAGAGGCCCTGAGCCAACCCGTGGGTGGTGGGAATTATTTTGGTGCAAGCTAAGAAAGAGTGGAGAAGGGATATGGTTCTACTGTGAGTGACATTAGGGAAGGAAAGAGATGCTTCCTTCCCTGTGAGTGTGTGAGAGCTTGGGTGTGGATAGTTGTGTAAGACTGCTGCTGATGCATGGAAATGGGCCATCTTCTGTTAATTCTGCATGAAAATGCTTTCCATTTTGGGAAGATATTATATACGGGGCTGGTTGGGTGAGTATCATGCTTCTTTTTTAAGGATTTGATTGAAGTAATTGCTCACATTTCGTTCATATAATTATTTTATATACGTATATGGATTAGAAATTCCGTGTGAATAAAAATTTTACAGCATTAAGTGGAAGTATTTACTGGAGACTCTCTTTTTATCTTGGACAGGTTAAACTATGAGGCCAAATCACTTTCTATAGTAAAGAGAAACATGAGTTTGGACTTCTCATTTTATTAAGTTCTTATCCAGAGTAAAACATTGTGAATGGAAAAATACATGCATAATAAAAAACAGAGGAGATTTAATGTTTTTCCTTTCATAATACCTTTCTTAGTAAAATAAAACATATTATGCATTTGCCAAAATGATAGTCTCTAGTGTGTATATTGTAAATGTAGCTCAGTAGTAGATAATACGAGGCTAAAATAAAGAAAATAGGAGGACAGGTTATGGAAAATAATTTTTAATTCATTGATTGATTCTTTCTTCAATTACTGTTCCAGAAAAAACATATGTAGCATATTTTCAAATTTCTTGGAACACAGTAACGGAAGAAAGATCTTGTTTTGCTCTGGGGGTTGTTAATATCTCTGTAAGTCCCTGGTAACGTTTAATCAATTTCCATAAATATTTAGTGATGAAACTAAATCACTTTCAGACCCTCTTTTAAGGATGTGCAAACAAGACAAGATTTCATTTTTCAATTTGCAACCTACGCAAGAGATAGGAACTTGGTGTTGATTATCCAGCTGTTTGCAATTTTAAAAATAGTCTCCTTGGTTACTTCCTTCTTAGGTAAAGAGAGAAACAAAACTATTTATAACTCTTATCAATAACATTTTTCTAGCATGAAGAGGTGTGGAAAACATTTTATTTCCTGATAAAAATTTCACATTTCTAAAGTGAAATATTCCAAAGTTATGCAAAATAACACCATATATATCAAGTTTTATAAAAAATAAATGTGACAATGACCCAAATCTAGTATTTGTTATAAAATTTCAATTCATATCACTTTTAGGCCAAAAGCTGTTTTGCATACCGTCCTTTAGAGTCACCTTTCTAGGAGCTAGAGTTTCTCCACCACTGTAGACAGTCTTCTGTTCCACTATTAGATCTTCCTCATGCTATCCTTATATATTTTTCAAAAATCATGGCTTCTGATAGAGCACTAGATGCCTGTTACTAGAGAAACTCTTAAGTATTAATTACTTACATTATCTTGTAAGCTGCCCATGAACTCTGAATAGACAATGTAGGAAATTATCACTTAGAACATATTTCTAAGTATATAGGTTGTGATCTTTTATCTACTTGGAACAATATTCATTTAACTGAGTGGTCAGTATCTTTTTGCCTGCCCCAAGTAGTTGAATACTGTTGCATTGTCATTTTTAAAATAAATGGTATGCAGCTGCAGTCAGGTTCTCAACGTCATTGAGAAATTACTTTTTGTGTTCTTAGCTGTGTCTTTTTTCATTTCTCTCAGTAACTATTCCAAACCTATATTACACTTCTAAAGTTTCTACCCATTTCTAATACCTTCCTCCATCCAGTGTGTCTTTTATTTTGCAATTAAAAAAAAGGAATAAATTATTTTTTAACTTTCTATGCCCATACCTACAATCTTATTTATATCTGCTTTGTATTCTTTCTTATTACCAGTTTTAGAAGAAAAGATGTTCTTCCTTCTATTCCCTAAAGGCATGTTCATCTGCCTTTGAGTCATCTTCTCCCATTGAGTCATGGAACTTTTCTGCTAGTCAAGCAATTGTTCATTAAACTCACATTTCTAGTGCATAGTATGTGCTAGACACTGAACTAGAGATGATGAATACAAAGATAAAAACCACTTATCTGAACAACAGATGAGCAATTAATTATAAGATATTTAGGTTTCTTCTATGCTAAGGAGTATGTGTAGCTACAGCAGTAGCATGGCTGCAGAAAAGTTCTAGGCAAGTAGGAAAGGGCTTTTTCAAGGAATTAGTATGTAAGTTGAGACATAAAAAGTTAGTAAGAATTTTCCTGTTGGATGGATAAGAGGAGGCTACATTTGTCTTTCCCTAGAGGTCCTGTTATAAATTTAACACATAGCTTTATTAACTAAGCATTTTTCAGGTATGAGTACATAGTCCTTTTGGCATAGTAATTATGACTAAGCAGAGAGGACACATGGGGAGAGGATCACTCTGCTGGGTTAGCACAGAGGCTTCTCCTAAAGTTCCTTGTGAAAACTGTACCGATACTAGTATGAGAAAGGTCAAAATATTGTGACTTCCCAGCCCTGTTTTCCTCGCCTGGGTTCCATTTTGGTTCAGGTGCATGCAGGTTAAGTCCTAGCACAGGTTATTTTCTCTCCTGGCCAGGAAAGAAAATAACACATTGTTAGTTGCCAAAACCAAAGGTACAATTTCAACTTCCTTCTCCAATAAAAAAATTATTTTTTGACATAATTTGATTTATTAGTTTTTATTTTGTTGTATTTCATTTCTTTCTCTTATCTATTAAAATATCTAGGATCCTTTTTTTTTCTTGCCTCAGAAGCCACTTGTCTTCCATTATGTGCAAATGAAGTCTCTTGGAATACAGAAGCAAAGAAAGAAAAAAGCCTTAAAAACAGGTGAAGGGAAAAGGGCAAGATGTCTCCCAGACATGAGGAGGGCTGAAGTGAGTAGGGCTTACCTATAGGTCTGTGGCAGATGGAAAATGGGAGATAGGGAAATTATTGAAAAAGCTGTGTGGTACACCCTGGTGAACTCGACCCTAGGCACTAGGCCTTTCAGCCATTTCAGAGATGAAAGTAGCCTGTTTGACTACAAGGTGCCTAAACAGTAGTTGTAAGATAGCTGTAACTTATTTTAAAATACTTTTGTTTAGAGAGTGTAATGTGCATGAGTATGTTAAAGTTAGGCCTTAGGTGCAGTCAGTTACTTCATTCAGAAATTAATAGGTCAATAGTCTATTAGATTGTAGGACTGGTTACATATTGGAAAGCCTACACCCCAGACAAAGCAACTACAAGTGTTTCCATTGTTTTTGTCTTTGACTAACACCAAAGGCTTTAATAATTATGTTAATAAATTTTCTAAAAATGGATTTTCATTGGTGAAATTAGCGTCTTATTAATCAGCATAGTTATAGCTGAATTCTCTCTTGACATAACTAACATTCAATATATGAGGATTACCTAAACTTTTAAAGAAAATACCTACCTTGTGTGAACAGAGTATGAGACTTGAGTAAGTCTTATAGTCTGTAACCATAGGAAGGGGATGTAAGCAGGGATCACCAAATGGTTTTGTGTATAGCCACTGAATTTCTGATGACAGGGGTAACAGGATCTACCTTTAGAATATTGGAGCCAGCATCCAGTGATATTTTATGCAAAGTAAGATTGAACCTCTCACAAAAATAGAGAGTTCACACTTCATCCACACATTGCATGAACTGTTTTTTCCCAGATTCATGAAATTTCATACATATGTATGCATGGAAAATTTATCTGAGACTTGCTTTCATTATAATTCTTTATGTCTGTGAGGCTGTTGATGAGCCTCACCTATGCAAAAGTTGTAGTTGCTACCATTACTTCCACGATGTCTAAACAACAGGCTTAGGTCAATTTACCACTGGACAGATGGTTTTCTCTGTGAAAAACCATTGTCTGTCCTTTAATTGTCAACTCTAGGGGACTCTGCCTTGACTGACTTCAAGGGATGGAGGTTAGTAGGGGAGCTTTGTGAGGCTCAGTGTTTATAGTTTCTTTTTAATGTGCTCATCTAACAGTAATTCATGAAAAGGAACCACTTTTCCTTGCCTTATGGTCTGTTGGTATAGTCCCTAGGATTGGATAGTCCCTGGGATTGTTATTTCAAATGTCGGTAATAGGGTCCAGATGGTAGCATTATCTGTTTTATAGATACGTGTTGTTAGCAATTTTACTGGGATGTAGCTGACTTGCTAAAGTTTATGCTTCTAGGGTACAGGGAGTAGATAGCGTAGCACTTGCAGACTCTCTTACCTCTGGGCTAAAAAGAAAAATTTTCCCTCCTTCAGAGGGAAAAAATTCATGAATAAGGAAGAAAGTAAATATGTAGTGATAACTATGTAAATAAAAAGCACAATAGGGGTAGGTATACACTTTCAGAAAGCTGTAAATGGCCTGTATGGTAGGCAGAATTTTTGAGATGGCCTCCAAAATTGCCAGCCACTTGAGGACACCTTCTGTCAGAGGCATTTGAACCAGAGCACCTCCACCTTGAATAAGGGCTGGGTAAAATAAGGTTGAGATATGCTGGGCTGCATTCCCAGGAGGTTAGGCATTCTTAGTCACAGGATGAGATGGGAGGTTGGCACAAAGACCTTGCTGATAAAACAGGATGTGGTTAAGAAGCTGGCCAAAACCCGCCAAAACCAAGATGGTGACGAGAAAGAAGTCTGGTTGTCCTCACTGCTCATTATATGGTAATTATAATGCATTAGCATGCTAAGAGACACTCCCACCAGCACCATGGCAGTTTACAAATGCCATGGAAACATCAAGAAGTTACCCTATATAGCCTAAAAAGGGGAAGAACCCTCAGTTCTGGGAAATCCCTGCTCCTTTCCCAGAAAACTCATGAATAATCCATCTCTTTTTTAGCATATAAAATCAAGAAATAACTATAAGTATACTGAGTGGAGCAGCCCATGTGGCTGCTCTGCCTATGGAGTAGCCATTCTTTATTCCTTTACTTTCTTTTTTTTTTACTTTTTTGAGACAGAGTCACACTCTGTTGCCCAGGCTGGAGTGCAGTGGTGCCATCTCAGTTCACTGCAACCTCCGACTCCTGGGTTCAAGAGATTCTCCTGCCTCTTGATAAACTTGCTTTCATTTTAATCTATGGACTCACCCTGAATTCTTTCTTGCATGAGGTTCCAGAATCCTCTCTTGGGGTCTGGATTGGGACCCCTAGCCAATAACACTTCTTCCAGTTATTTGTACCCCAATCTAGGTGTTATACCAAATCAATTGACCTTAAGATAGGTTATATGGGAGGACCTATTAAAAAAAGTTATGCTGGGAGGCTGCAAATTAGCTGTCTTTTAGATCAACACACTGGTATCAAAGGTCTTTTGATTATAAGAACTATCGAGATTCTGGAAACTGTCCCAGTACTAAACACTGGAGTAATCATAACAACTATTTATTTACCCACTGATCCAATGCATTTCTTTGATGTTTAGAACCAAATAAAAGTTAATAATAAAATACAATGAATTTATTAGGAATGTACAATCCTATTTTTACTACTGGCACAGTCATAGAATGAGACTGTCTCTTTATCATTCACTTAAGATATGATTTAAGGCTGGGCATGGTGGCTCACACCTGTAATCCCAGCACTTTGGGAGGCCGAGGCAGGCAGAACATGAGGTCAGGAGATCGAGACCATCCTGGCTAACACGTGAAACCCCATCTCTACTAAATATACAAAAAATTAGCTGGGTAAGGTGGTGGGCACCTGTAGTCCCAGCTACTCAGGAGGCTGAGGCAGGAGAATGGCATGAACCCAGGAGGTGGAGCTTGCAGTGAGCCAAGATGGTGCCACTGCACTCCAGCCTGGGTGACAGAGCAAGACTATATCTCAAAAAAGTAAAAAATAAAAAAAAGATATGATTTAAAAAGGGTAAAATGTCCACAGAAAATCTATGTTATATTTAATACAATAGTAAGTTATCTAAATAGTTTTTTTTGGAGACAGAGTCTCACTCTGTCACCCAGGCTGTAGTGCAATGGCGTGATCTGGGCTCACTGCAACCTTCGCTCCCAGGTTCAAGCAATTCTCCTGCCTCAGCCTCCCAAGTAGCTGAAATTACAGGTGCCCACCACCACGCCTGGCTAATTTTTGTATTTTTAGTAGAGATGGGGTTTCACCATGTTAGGTAGGCTGCTCTTGAACTCCTGACCTCAGGTGATCTGCCTGCCTTGGCCTGCCAAAGTGCTGGGATTACAGGCGTGAGCCACCACATCTGTCCATAGTTATTTTTAAGATTAGCCTGCACCTGATTATTGAGAGAAATTTTCCATGAGCCTCTGGTGTTTCTAAACATGTTTCAAGCAATAATTGCCCTTTTTCTGTAGACTGTCTTTTCAAAGATGTCTGTACAGTGAACAATCTTGAAAAATATATCGTCTTCATCAGGAGCAATGAGCAGATTTACTTATCATTTGGTGTAGTAAAGATAATTTCTCCTTCCAGGAAAAAGGACAGGTTTGCTTTTGCCCATTGTAAAAGATTCTTGTTTTGTTGTATGATGCAAACATATGCATGTGCAACATACACCTGGATCCATCAGCATCACCCCCATGTAATGTGGGGAGCAAAAAGAACCAATACAAATATGCTACCCTCGTGCTGCTTTCTGCAATGTGAATAATAATTTGTCTCTAATCTGGAGTCTTGTGTCTTCTGCTAGCAATGAAACTGGCAGCAGAACCAGTTAGCTGCAATTAGTTTAAATTCTCTTACCCTTCAAAGTTCTTGACACTGATTAACTCATACATACAATTCATGATACGCTCTAGGGTTTTCCTAGTTTATAAAACTTTCACTGGAAATTTTTGGTAACAAGTAACTAATGTATTTTTCCTCATTGAACTTTATAAAATACATGATGAGGTTAATTTTCTGCATCAACTTCTGGATGTGTGATTCATTCAAAAAATTAAAACTGACACTTTCATAACCTTTGCAACCTCTACAAAATATTATCTTTTTAAGTCACTCGGAGAATTTGGCTTCAACTACTTCTTCCACCTTTATCAACCAAAAGAATAATAATGAAGGAATGTTCTTTGCTCATTTATTTATAGTTGCCAAAATTTGGGGGCGGAAAAACAAATACTTTTTTAGAACTTACCTCTTTGGTTAATTATAGAAAAAATTATTCTCTCTTTCTTTCTTTCTTTTTCTTTCTTTCTTTCTTTTACTTTTTTTTTTTTTTTTTGACAGTCTCACTCACTCTGTCTCCCAGGCTGGAGTGCAGTGGCACGATTTTGGCTCACAGCAACCTCTGCCTCCTGGGTTCAGGCATTTCTCCTGCCTGAGCCTCCTGAGTCGCTAGGACTACAGGTGTGCACCACCACACCTGGCTAATTTTTGTATTTTTAGTGGAGACGAGGTTTCACTATGTTGGCCATGCTGGTCTCAAAACTCCTGACCTCAAGTGATCTGCCCACCTCGGCCTCTCAAAGTGCTGGGATTACAGGCTTGAGCCACCAAGCCCAGCCTAATTCTCCTTTCTAAATGCTCTATCAAATTCCTTGCAAAGATATGATTAATTTCCTTCAATACTTACTGTAGAAAAGTTATTTCAGGGCCAGGTGTGGTGGCTCATACCTGTAATCCCAGCACTTTGGGAGGCCGAGGTGGGCAGATCATGAGGTCAGGAGTTCGAGACCAGCCTGGCCAACATAGCAAAATCCCATCTCTACTAAAAGTACAAAAAATTTAGCTGGGTGTGGTGGTGGGTGCCTGTAATCCCAGCTACTTGGGAGGCTGAGGCAAGGAGAATCACTTGAACCTGGGAGGCGGAGGTTGCAGTGAACCGAGATTGCGCCACTGCACTCCAGCCCGGTGAGACTGCATCTCAAAAGAAAAAAAAAAAGAAAAGTTATTTCAGAACCTTAATGAAAGTGAGAACAAATATGGTAGCAACTGTGACTTTAAGCACTTTATTTTATTCAATGATTCCCATTCAATCTTAAATTGATTTTTGTAAATGTCAATACATTTGTTTTCCTTATAAATTTTTTTTTAAAAATCTATGTCAGAAATAGAATGCAGTGAATCTGATGGCTCTGTAGACATAATCACTTTAGACCCATTTACTGAAAAAAATCTATAATAGCTGGATCGATCAGCTGGTTGCGTGTATATGGACAGTTAGTCTTTCTCCGGAACCAGTTAAGACCACCAAGAAGCTGGAAAAGCATGTTAGCTGCCGGCTCTGCATTGAGGGTGAGGGTGTTAAGTAACTGGCATCACTGGCCCAAAGTTTTGTTTTGGTTTGCTTCGCTTTGCTTTCTGAATTTCTCAGCACTATCTCCTCTGGCATCTTTAAAATATAGTGGTTTGAGGGAGTTTTTAAGGACAAAAAAAAAATGAAAACATTTTTAACTTTTTAACTAATTTGGAAAACTGCCTAACAGTTTAGTATAGGCAATATGATATCATCAACAGCCTGTGAAGTTGCACACCTTCGAGAGTGGTTGTTAGAAGAAGATATTGTTCAGAAAGAGCAGTGAGACAGAGACAAACACAGAGAGAGAGACAGAGAGAAAGAGGAAATTAACTTTCTGGAAAGCAAGCATCACCTTCTGCAATCATGACAGGAGGCTTTTATTCTCAGCAGGCACTTGATCATTGTTATGGATGCTTTCTTTACCTGCTAAAGAAGACTGATTTTGTTCCCTGAAATATGGGGTCCTCTGACTTTACCTTTGCAGATGTAGATTGCTTGCACTATCGGTATTCCATTTGTACATTGTTGCCCCTTAGAAAGTTTGTAATTAAATTCTACCTTCCTTTTACTTCTGATAATCCCTAGAAGACCCTGGGTCAGGGAGAACTCTTCAAGTATTCAAAAAAATATTTAATTGGCTTTAAATTCTCTAGAATTTTATGAATAGCCTATTCTTCTGCAGCCTGAAAAAGATGAAGATTATAAGCCATAAATCTACAAGGAAATTGGTGTTCTTTTTGTCAGACAGTTTGAAGGAGGAGAAGGTGACTCACCAGCTATGAAGACTTCAAATCCTTTTCTTTTTTATATTTTTTTCAACTCAAGGAGGTGATGAGTTAAATGAACTATCAGCACACACAGCTTATCACTGTATCTTTCACAGCTCTGAGCAGTTCCACCCTTCATCACTCACATGATTCCACCCTCCTTTTACTCCTACAGCAAGGAGGAGAAGGGAGTTTTTGTAGCTAAGCTAGCAGAGTATTTCTTTTGCAGGGACTCCAAATCATGCTTCAGAATCAGTTGGCGCGTGGTGCTAACGAGGTCAAGGTTACAAATTTGGAATCCACCTGAGCCAGTTATTTAGCAGCAGACTGTGAGAAACTTTGTAAAAGTGTGCCACGCTTTACTTACTAACATAATTATTAATTTAACTGTATTAGTGAGTCCTGACTGTATCAGACATTTTGCAAGACCGTAATGGTGTAACAGTGAAAAAGGTAACCATGATTCCCTACTGCACGGAGTTTGCAGTGGGGGAGATGAAAATAAATGAGCATACAAACAAAATAACAGGCAATTGGGTTAGAAGTAATTTAGTCAGCCAACAAAATGCTATAGTGGTAGATAACAAACAGGGTTAGCTGGACCTACATAAGATAGAATAATCAAAGTCCTTTCTGGGGAGTCTGTGTTAATGTTGAAACCTACAAGGTGAGAAGGATTCAGCTATGGGCAGAGCAGGTAAAGCTGCAGGGCAGAGTGTTCCAGACACACGATTGCTGTGTTAGTGAAACTAAAAGAAGAACAAGGTGGTATCCATGCAGTGAGCATAAGAGGAAGTGAATTGAAATCTGGTTGGATAGTGAGGCAGTAACCAAATTGTTCTGGGCGTAGTAGGCCACAAAAAGGGCTTTGGGTTTTATTTCAAATCCAGTAAGAAGCCATTGGTGGCTGGCTTTTAAGCAGGCAACTGGTATAATCCATTTTGCCCTTTAAGCAGATCACTTTAGCCACTAAAAGGAAGAGTACTAAGAACAGCAATCAGAATTCAGATAGGAGGTTGTAATGGGTATATTCTTATTGACCCCCTCAGATCCACTTTCTGCTATTCTTCACACTTTCCAAGTCCCCAGGAGGCTAACTACATGGATTTCAACACCCAGCCACACCCCTTTCTCTGTGATTTCCTGCTTGAGTTGGCATGGACAGGAGGTATTCCCTGGCTTAGTCTCTGCTAGGTGCCACAAGACTGGCTGTGTCCCTCTATTAGAAGTCAAAGTACCTGCCCTCTGGCCCTCATCACTTAGGTCCCTGGCCAGGTTGGATAACCCTTTCTCTTCACTTGCCCCCTTTTACTAGTCTTGGGTACCGTGCCATCCTTTGTTTTCTTTGTATAAACGCTGCTAATAGCTTTGCAAATGATCCCTTTAAAAAACCTTTCTCAATTACCAGCCTTGAATGTTCCACATGTTTCTATCCAGGAATCTACATCCAGAGACTATTGTAGTATTTCAGGCAAGAGATAATGATGGTTTCATCTAAGGGAGTATTAGTAAAGAAAGATAGAATTAGATTGATTTTAAATGTGTTTTGCAGTTAGAATCATAGGATTTGTTGGAGGGTATGATGTGGAATTCTAAAAATGGAAGGCACATCCAGGATGATTCCATTTCTAACCAAACAATAGGTTGAATGGTAATACCAATCAATTATACAGGAGAACTGGAAACTGGAAATGGAACAGGTCTGGGGGATGGGTGAAGAAAGGGTCAGTTTAAGGTGGTTCTGAGGTATCCAAGTGAAAATATAGCAGTTAAGTAATTATGCATTTCAGAAGAAAATTCAGGGCTGTGATTCTTTACCTCATGGTGGTATTTCAAGCCTCATGACTGGTCCCCAAGGAAGTAGGTACAATTAGACAGAAGTCTGAGGTCTGAGCCCTGGGTCAAGAAGAAAATGTGGAACTAGCAATTGAGAATGAAAAAATGTAGCCTGTGAAGTAGAAGCAACTTAGGAGAAAGATAGCATGAAAGGCCAGAGAGAATACGAGAAGAGGAGAGACTGGTCAACTGTGGCAGAGAGTCTGAATATAACAAAAATGAATAGATGTTCATTAGGTTTTGCTGGTGATCTTGAAAATATTAGCTTCTGTTAGATACGTTGCCCAAACCAGAATGAAGTAATTTGTGGTCTGACTGGAAGAGAAGCAAGTAGAAATGTGTAGGTGATGATCTGGATAAATTTATTTATGAAAGCAAGGAAAGGTATTTAGAGATAGCTGGTAGTAAAAAGAAATAAAGGTTCTTTTTATTGTTTTTAAGATAAGCTAAGTTTGCATAAGAATGACAGAATAGATAAGGAGATAGAGATGCTGAGAGAGAGAAAAACAAATGAGATACACATAAAAGTCTCTGAGATGGTGAGAAAAACCCACAACACAAGAATAGGAAAAAAAACACAAACTTTGCTTTTACATTTAAGTAATTTTTAAAAAATCTATTTGACATTGTCCAAAGAGTGTAGGGCAACTTTAAGATATTAATAACGAAGAGAATAAACTGATGTATGTTTTAAAACAATCATTATCATGTAAGCTCGAAAATTATATTACAAACCACAAAGAGTACACAGGACTAACGCTCAAAATAGCTCTCTTTCTGCCAGAGCAGCATAACCTCAGGATTGATATATAGCAATAAGAGGGCTTTATTCTTTCTCCAGGCTCTTCTCTAAGTAGTAAAACAAAGAATATTAATTTTTTCTCAGTGCTTCAAGGTAAATAAATCTACAAAGCATTGCATGTTTTCAGTGGTTGTGTTGTGTTCCTCATTTAAACATTAACTATTTTGTTTCTCTATCTGCCATGCCTAGATACTATGTATTTACCTAATATGGCGAATTTTAATTTTATTTAAAAGAGCTTTCAAAAAAAGCTACAAAAGATGCTGTACTAATTTACATTCCCACCAACAGTGTAGGGGTGCTCCCTCTTCTCCACCCCCTTGCCAGCATCTGTTATTTCTGTCTTTTTGATAATAGCTATTTTAACTGGGGTGAGATGATATCTCATTGTGATTTTGATTAGTATTTCCCTGATGATTACTGATGTTGAGCATTTTTCATAGTATGGTCATTCATATGTCTCCTTTTTCAGATCTCTTGTCCATTTTTTAATCAGATTATTTGTTAGTTGGTTTTGCTTTTGAGTTGAGTTCTTTATATATTCTGGTTACTAATCCACTGTCAGATGGACAGTTTGCAAATATATTCTCTCATTCCGTATGTTGTCTCTTCATTTTGTTGATAGTTTTCTTTGCTGTGCAGAAGCTTTTTAGCTTGATGTAATCCTATTTATCTACTTTTGCTTTTGCTATCTGTGCTTTTGAGGTCTTGCTCAAAAAATCTTTGCCCAGGCCTGTTTCCCTGATGTGTTTCCCCAATGTTTTCCTGTAGTAGTTTCATAGATGCAACTGTACAGAACAGTAGGGAGGTTCTTTGAAACATTAAAAACAGAGCTACCATATGATTCAGGAATCTCGCTTCTGGGTATATATCCAAAAGATACAAAATCAGTATGTCAAAGAGTATCTGCACTCCCATGTTTATTGCAACACTATTCACAATAGCCAAGATATGGATTCAACCTAATTGTCCATTAACAGATGAGTGAATAAAGAAAATGTGGTATATATACACAACAGAATATTATTCTGCCATGAAAAAGAGTACAGTTCTGTCATTTGTGCAACATGGATGGGACTGGAAGATATTATGTTATGTGAAATAAGCCAGGAGCAGAAAGACAAATATCTCATGTTCTCACTTATATGTGGGAGCTAAACAAATTGATCCCATGGAGGTAATGGGTAAAATGATGTTTACCAGAGGCTGGGAAGCGTAGGAGGGAGAGGGATATAAAAAGTAATTGGTTTGGGCCGGGCACGGTGGCTCATGCCTGTAATCCCAGCGCTTTGGGAGGCTGAGGCGGGCGGAACATGAGGTCAGGAGATTGAGACCATCCTGGCTAATACAGTGAAACCCGGCCTCTACTAAAAATAAAAAAAAAAAATTAGTCAGGCGTGGTGGCGGGCACCTGTAGTCCCAGCTACTCGGGAGGCTGAGGCAGGAGAATGGGGTGAACCTGGGAGGCGGAGCTTGCAGTGAGCTGAGATCGCGCCACTGCACTCCAGCCTGGGCGACAGAGCAAGACTCCATCTCAAAAAAAAAAAAAAAAAATGGTTAATGAGTACAAAAATACAGTTGAATAGGTTCAATAAGTTCTGCTATTCAATTGTACAATAAGATGACTGTAGTTAGTAAAAATTTCTTATATTTTACACGAAATGACCATGGTTAACAAGAATTTTCTCATATATTCTCTAAAAGAGAAGATTTGGAATGTTCCCAACACAAACAAAGGATAAATATTTGGGGTGATGGATATCCCAGTTACCCTTATTTTATCATTACATATTGAATGCATGTATCAAAATATCACACGTACCTCATAAATATGCACAATATTATATATTAATAAAAATGTTTTTTAAAGTATGTTTTAAACAAAAGCTGCAACAAATAGCTAATCAAATGCAAATATTGTTTTTTTAACTACCATCTAAGTCATTTGACAGAAAAGATCAATATTCAGAAGTCTTTTTCTTTGAGTGTTTATAAATTGAAGCTTATTACCATGACTCTAATTGCTTACTGTCTTTCTAATGGCTATTTAACTAAAATACTGGATGCTGAAACATTTATTCTCTATAGTAGCAATTACTTTGGATCTTTGGAAAAAATATAAAACATTAATGAGCATCATGCAGGGTGTTTAAAACTTTATAATCCCAATTATTATGTTTAAGGAATAATTGGCTGAATTTGCATTTAAAATGAATGGTGATACATAGATACAGCTATATTATATATTTTGACAAAATAATATAAAGTTATCTGAGGTCTGAGGTGAATATTTCTGAAGTCATTTTTCAGCAGCATAGTGCAGGAAAGGAAACACAGACCTGGAGGCAGGTGAACCTGGCTCTAAATCTCAGTTGCCACACCTAGGTGTCATATGGTAACAGGCTGATAAAAATAATGAATTCAAAGTATTGTTAGAAGTGCTACATAAAATCATATAACAATAAAAAAGCACAGCTTTTGACGTGTAATAATTGCTTTATTTTCATTATTTTCACACTCTATTTCCATATTCCCAGATTTTTAAATTACTTTTTTATTGTGATAAAAAGCACGTAACAGGCCGGGCGCGGTGGCTCACGCTTGTAATCTCAGCACTTTGGGAGGCCGAGGCAGGCGGATCATGAGGTCAGGAGATCGAGACCACGGTGAAACCCCGTTTCTACTAAAAATACAAAAAATTAGCCGGGCGTGGTGGCGGGCGCCTGTAGTCCCAGCTACTCGGAGAGGCTGAGGCAGGAGAATGGCGTGAACCCAGGAGGCGGAGCTTGCAGTGAGCCGAGATTGCGCCACTGCACTCTAGCCTGGGTGACAGAGCGAGACTCCGTCTCAAAAAAAAAAAACAAACAAAAAAAATAAAATAAAAAAAAAAAGCACATAACATAAAATTTACACCTTAACCATTTTTAAGTGTACAGTTTAGTAATGTTAACTATATTCTCACTGTTGTAAAACAGATCTCCAGCATTTTTTCATCTTGCACATTTGAAATTCTATATTCATTAAACAATAAGTCTCCTTTCACAACCTCTCTCAATCCCCTTTTAACTATTATTCTGCTTTCTGTCTCTATGAATTTTACCATCATACATATCTCATATAATTGGATTCATTTTTTTTTCTTTTGTGACTGGTTTATTTTACTTATCATAATGTCTTTAAGATTTATTCATGCTGTAGCATGTGACAAAATTCTTTTTAGTTTTAAGGATGAATGATATTCAGTTGTGTGTATATATATGACATTCAATTGTGTATATATATTTTCATTAATCTGTTAATGAACATTTGGGTCGCTTTCATCTCTTGGCTGTTGTGAATAGTGCAACTATGAACATAGATGTGAAAATTATCTTTGAGACCCTTTTTTTTTTTTTTTTTTTTTTTTGAGACGGAGTCTCGCTCTGTCACCCAGGCTGGAGGAGTGCAGTGGCGCGATCTCGGCTCACTGCAAGCTCCGCCTCCCGGGTTCACGCCATTCTCCTGCCTCAGCCTCTCCGAGTAGCTGGGACTACAGGCGCCCACCACCACACCCGGCTAATTTTTTGTATTTTTTTTTAGTAGAGACGGGGTTTCACCGTGGTCTCGATCTCCTGACCTCGTGATCCGCCCGCCTTGGCCTCCCAAAGTGCTGGGATTACAAGCGTGAGCCACCGCGCCCGGCCGAGACCCTTTTTCAAATCTTTTGAATATATACACAGAAGAGGGATTGCTGGGTCATATAGTAGTTCTATTTTAAATTTTTAAAGGAAGCTCCATATTGTTTTTTACATCAGTTGTACCATTTACAATCCCACAAACTACATAGAATTTCCAATTTCTCCACATCCTTGTCAACACTTGTTTTTTTGTTTCTTTTTTTAATGTTAGTCATCCTAACAGTTATTAGCTAATCTCTCAATGTGGTTCTAGTTTGCACTCCTCTGATGGTTAGTGATGTTGAACATCTATTCATATGCTTGTTGTCCATTTGTATATCATCTTTGGAGAAATGCCTATTCAAGACTTCTAATCAATTTCTAATTGGTTTACTTGATTTTTGTTGTTGTTAAGTTATACGAGTTCATATATATTCTGTATATCAACCACTTACCAGATATATTTGCAAAAATATTGAAATATTTTCTCCCATTCTGTAGGTTGCCTGTCACTCTGTTGTTTCCTTTGATGTACAAAAGTTTTTATGATTTATATAGCCCCATTTATCTGTTTTTTCTTTTGTCACCCATGCTTTTGGTGTCATATTGAAGAAATAATTGCCAAGTACAATGTCTTTAAAACTATATCCTATGTTTTCTTTGAAGAGTTTTATAGTTTTAAGTCTTATGTTTGACCCTTTAATTCATCTTGAGTTAATTTCTGTATGTGGTGCAAAATAGGGTCTAACTTTATACTTGCATATGTAGATAACCAGTTTTTCCAAGAGAGTTTTTTGAAAAAAACTGTGCTTTCCCCATTAGTGGTCTTGGCACCCTTGTCATTAATCATTTAGTCATTTACACAAATGTTTATTTCTGTGCTTTCTATTCTGTTCTGTTGGTCTAATCTGTTTTTATGCTAGTACCACACTGTTTTGATTACCAGTGTTTCATAATATAGTTTAAGACATGTTAAGTCCTTTAATTTTAGAAATCTTTTTCAAAATTTTTTGACTAGTAAGAGTTCCTTGGGATTTCAAATACATTTTGAGATGAATTTTTCTATTTTGGAAAAATTGTTATTGGTATTTTGATAGGGATTGTGTTGAATGTGTAGACTGCTTTGAGTAGTATGGGTATTTTAATGATATTAAATTTTCCAATTCATGAACATGTCTTTCATTTTTTGTGTGTCTTCTTTAATTTTTTTCAGCAATGTTTTATAGTTTTCAGTGACAAATTTCCTGTCTCCTTTATTAAGTTTATTTCTAAATATTTTATTATTTTTGATGCTATTATAAATGGGGTTGCTGTCTTAATTTTCTTTCCAGTTGTTTGTTGTTAGTGTATAGAAATGCAACTGATTTTCATATGTTGATTTTGTATTGTTCAATGTTGCTGAATTAATTTACTAGTTCTGATACATTTTTTTGAAGAACCTTGAAGTTTTCTTACTTGATATGATCATGTCATCTGTGAATAGAGACAATTTTACTTTGTATAATTTGAATGCCTTCTATTTCTTTTTTCTAGCCTAATTGCTCTGGCTAGGACTTTGAATACCATGTTGAGGAGTGGACATCCTCACAGTGTCCTAGATATTAGAGGAGGAACTTTCAGTCTTTCAGCACTGGATATAAGGTTAGCTCTGATTTTTTATAAATTATCCTCATTATGCTGAGGTCATTTTTTTCTCTTCCTAGTTTCTTGCATGTCTTTTCATGAAATGGTGTTGAATATTATCAAATGTTCTTTCTCTATCAATTGTGATCATGTGCTATTTATTCTTTCTGCTGCTAATGTGGTATATTATATTGATTATTTTAATGTTTACCCAAACTTACATTCAAAAAATAAATCCCACTTGGTTATGGTATATGATTATCTTTATGTGTTATTGAATTTGGTTTGTTAGTATTTTGTTGAGGACTTTTTCATCAACATTCATCAGGGATATTGGTCTACAGTTTTTTTTAATGATGTTTTTGATCTGCCTTTTGATTCAGGGTAATGCTGGCCTCAGAGAATGAGCTTGGAAGTGTTCCCTCTTCTCTAACTGTTTTTGAAGCATTTCAGAAGGATTCGTGTTAATTCTTCTTTAAATATTTGGTAGGATCCTCCAGTGAAGCTATTTGGTTTAGAGCTTTTCTTTGTTGAAAGGCTTTTAATTAGTGATTCAGTATTCTTATTTGTTTTTGGTCTGTTCAGCTTTTCTATTTCTTCATGATTCATTTTTGGTAGATTTTGTTTCTAGGAATTTATCTTTTTCTTCCACATTCTACTATGTGCTGCTCACCTCTGTTTTCAGTGGCTTCCAAACTCTGAAACTGGTCCTGGTACTACTACAAATAAGGTGAGACATAAGCCAGGCCCTTGGGTAGTCTCCAAACAAACCAGGACATTGCATACATGGTCCATTCTTTTGCTTCTGTCCTGAGGAAAAGCCCTGGTATGAGGGGTTTCTCCCAGTTGCTCCAGGCTGTGCTGCATAGGGGGAGCGGCACATATAGGCATGCCAAATGCCACAAATTTTCCTTACCTCTTTTACTGGAATCTCTTCTCAGTTTTATAATGACTTGGGTGCTTTAGCTTTTCATTTGTTTTCTAGAGTTTTCTAGAGGCATTCTGGTCCATATATATATATTTTAACTTGGTTCCCCTCTGGGGGAAGGAGAGCTTGTAGCTTCCTAGTCTACCACCTTACTTACATCATTCTGAGAATGAACTTTTATAGGATGAAAATTTTCTTGTTATGTAAAATTAAGGAAGAAGAATATGCATAAATATTAAGGTCTGTTTGTGTATTGCTATGGTTTGAATGTTCTTTCCAAAACTCATGTTGAAATTTAATGCAATTGTGACAGTGTTAAGAGGTGGGACTGTTAAGATATGTTTAGGCCACGAAGGATCTGCCCTCATGAATGGATGAATGCTGTTATCCCAGGACTGGGTTCCTGATGAAAGGATGAAGGTTGCCCACTTCCTCTCACTCTCTCATGTGCACTTTTATGCCCTTACACTTTCCCCCATGGGATGACGCAGCAAGAAGGCACTTGCCAGATGTGGACCCCTCAACTTTCTAGCCTCAAGAACTCTAAGAAATACATTTATTTTATTTATAAATCACCCAGTCTGTGGTATTCTGTTAGAGCAACACAAAATGGACTAAAACAAACATGGTGTGGAGAAGGATAAGGTGAAATAGTGTGAAAGTTGCAGCATAAATTCATCTCATACTGAAAAAGTATTAAGTCCATGTGCTATACAGATATGTCTTTGCTAATGTTTGAAGGCAAACATTACTGTAATATCATCATTAGTTTGATTGTGAGAACATTGTTCTATGGCTTCTGGAGGAACCAAACTAAGAGGATTAGTACCAAAATAGATCTTAGAAAGCACATCCTTGGGATAGGATTCTGGGATTTGATTTCTTTCTGGGTAGATGGCAACAAGCAACCCACTTCTGGTTGAGGGTAGAAAGGTGATAACCTCTGACAACTGCAATGTAACAATTAATAACAGTCTCAACTGTGGTGAGTTGGCATTTAATACAGGTAGAAAGGGATATAATAGCTTAAATAATATCGTTGGCATTTCATTGTGATGGCAACTATAAGGACCGTGGTGTTGGTGATTCAATGGGATGAATGTCTTTAAGAAAGCTAAAGCAGTAGGCTCAGATCAGCCAACTGTCAATTGAGGGCTCAGTGTGACTGTGAGAAGGCATCTATGACAGCACTTGACAATACCCTCATCTTCTAGAAGCCGATGCAGACTGGATGGAAAATCTTCTTTAGGGCCTGTTTGTGCAAATAACAGAGTAATAAAGGCTACATTCACAGTTCTGGCAAATTCCTATCTTAAATATAGGATTTGGTTAAAAATGAAGGTGAGGGAGAGATTTGAGCCATGAGATTTAGGATGGGTACATCTCAGTAGATGCTCCTGATAACCCTGAAATGACATCTTCCTCAATACCTTCCCCCCTTTTCCTCATGGCTTCTAGACTGATAACTTGGATCAAGTCTGGGTCCAAACTGGAAAGGTCCCTAATGTAAGTGGAAAAAGATTACTCACCAAAAGAACTGAAGGATCTGATTAATATATACTAGGAGGAACTATAAGAACATACATTATATTGGAACTCAAGGGTGCTGAGCCACGAGGCCAGAATTTAAGGCTAGAAAATGGAGAATTTATTGACATGGAAGCACTCTTGCCTGCCTAAGGATTCAGTATCCTGACAAGAACACCTAATACTTAATACACTACCAGGACAGCTGCTTAAAACCAGTAAATAAAAACAGCCTATAGAAAATGAGGTGGGGCCAGGCACGGTGGCTCACTCCTATAATCCCAGCACTTTGGGAGTCTAAGGCTGTTGGATGGCTTGAGCCCAGGAGTTTGAGACCAGCCTGGGTAACATTGCAAAACCCTGCCTCTACAAAAAATACAAAACTTAGCCAGGTGTGGTGGCACACACTTGTAGTCCCAGCTACTAGGGAGGCTGAGAAGGGAGGATAACTTCAGCCACAGAGGTGAAGGCTGCAGTGAGCTATGAGTGTGCCACTGTATTCCAGCCTGGGTGACAGAGCAAGAACCTGCAAAAGAAAAGAAGAAGAAAGGAAGGAAGGAAGGAAGGAAGGAAGGAAGGAAGGAAGGAAGGAAGGGAGGAAGGAAGGAAGGAAGGAAGGAAAGAAAGGAAGGAGGGAGGGAGGAAGGAAGGAAGGAAAGAAAGAAAGAAAGAAAGGAAAGAGGGAAAGAAAAAAGAAAAGGAAAGGGAGAAAGAAAGAAGGGAAAGAGAAAGAAAGAAAGAGAAAGAAAGAAAAAAAGAAAGAAAGAAAGGAGGGTGGGGAGTGAGGGGAGGGGAGGGGGAAGGGGAAGGGGGAGGAGAGGGGAGGAGAACCAAAGAAAAGAAAAGAGGTGGAAATTCCAGAATTGTCTTGTCACAGTATTTAGGGAAGAGATCCAGAGGCAAGAAGATGGGGGAGGTGGGCATGCCATATAATACTGAGGAATCTACCGACTAACTTTTTTTCCCACAAGGAGTAGAACCTTCCCTTTACTAAAGTGCAACATGCTAGTGAGGGGGGCAGAGCTCAGTGGTGCCTGTCATCTATAGTAGATGCAGAGTTGATGATTGGAGATAGTGCCAGAGAAGTGGAATTCCCAGTCTTAATGGTGTTGATAAGATTCAAACATAGCGCAGTATTCTGATGGCAATATTTGGCCATCAGAAAGAAGGACGACATAATTACCAAAACAACAGCAATCGCGGGTCCTGCATAGATCTGTGGTTATGGCTAATATTCCAAGATATTCCTGAAGAAAAAGAGATATAGACATTGAACAAGACTTTTACTGCTGCAATAAAACTATCACGATGCCTTGTGCAGGTTCTAGAACTGAGATAATTCTCAGACTCGGAGCCCATTGATTGAAAAGATAGCCAGTTCTTCTAAATAAAAGATCCTGACAAGTTACAGCAAGTATACATAGTAGCTATAACCCAATCCTTCCCCCAAAAATGTGTAGTAATATACCAGAGAAATGTACAGTAATTGAAGGTGAATACCAGTATCTTTCAAGGACCGTTGTATAGAGTACCCGAATTGACACTAATGCTATCATCATTGGCCCCCTGTTAAACTGGGGCATAGAAAGGTGGGCAGACAGATGGAGACTTTTTCCAAGGCTGTCTCACAGTGGGTCTAACAGGACCATGATCTCACTTTGTGATCATGTCTCCAGTTCCAGAATGCACTATGCGGATGGACATATTTATCACTGGAGATCCTTCACTGGTTTCTTAACCTGTGGAGTAAGAGCTAAAATATGGTAAAATGGCAAAATAGAAGACAATGAATTTACACTGCCTACTCCCTGTTCAAGCCAATCAAGGAAAAATATACTGGCTGAAATGGAGAAAGTGGGGGGATGGTGGTCTCCAACATATAGCCACTTAGCTCACAGGTGTGGCCTGCAAAAAACAGATTAATCATGGCAGAGAGTACACCACCATAAACCTAAACACTGACTTAATCACAGTTTTTATGTGAGATGTGGTATCTTTGCTAGAAAAGATCAATGCAGCTTCTCTAGAAGTATAAAGTTACTTGCTTGGCAAATGCATGTGCTTTCAATCCCTGTTAGGAAGGGTATCCGGAGCAGTACACATTCGTTAGAATAGGCAGCAACACTCATTCATGATCTTCTCCAGGGCTATGTTAACTCTTCATCATAATATAGTTCAAAGGGACATTGATCATATGAATGTTCTATATAACAATATGCTTATTTTCTCTATTAATGCCATTAGATTGATAGAATCTTTGTAACATACATGCATGTGAGTGGTTACAAAATAAACTCTACAAAAATTTATAGACTTGCCACAATAGTAAAGTTTTTTAAGTCCCACTGGTCTGGGCATGCTAACAGAGCCACATAAATTAAAGAAGTTATTTAGTTTTGAATCTCAATAGTGAAAAGAACTGTAGTATTTGAAAAACATCTTAACATTTTGGAGACAGCACACAACACAATTGGGAATACTTACATAATCAGTTACTGGATAATTTAAAAGGCTATTACTCTTGAGTGGGTCCTAGAGAAACACAGGACCTTAGTAGGTTCCAGCCGGGTACAAGCATCATTGCTGTCCCGTTTTCCCAAATGCCATGGTACATGGTGTTGGAGGTACTGGCAGTAGATGAAGGTGCCACGCAAGTCTCTAGCCAACTGCAATAAAACAGTCATATCACAAATTCCTAGGGTTCTGAAGCAAGGCCATGCTCTTCTCCGGAGAAAACTAGTCATCATTCGAAAAGCAAGTCTTGGCATGCCTTTGGGGCCTAGTGGAGTCTGAGGGTGACCCCACTCCCATGGCAGTTCTCTGCCTGTGGCCCCAGGCTCTCCAGGGCATCCTTTAAAATATAGGTGAAGGCAGTCATACCCTCATAGCTTTCCTGGGCACAATGCACTTTTCACTGGGGCCTACCAGAGTCACACTTGGGCAGCCAAGGAGTGTGGCAACAGAGTTTGGGGAGCAGAGCCTGTAATGTGAGCTTCTACTGGGCAGTGGTGCCCCCATTCTGTCCTCCAGGTTCTTGTATTATGCATTTGTGATAGGAAGGGTAGCCCCATATGATCTCCAAAATGCCTTTGGGGTTGTTTTCCATTTCTTGCACAGTAGGTCCTGGCTTCTGTTTAGATGGCTGACCATTGTCTTGAATAGCACCTGGCTTCCAGTGAGTTGGCTGATCCATATTAATCTCCCTATCAGAAGATCAGCTGGTCATGCCCTTGTTCTCTCCTCAACAGGCTTTCTGATTTTTTCCAATATAGATAGTCACAGAATTTTCTAAATTTTTAAGATCTCTTTCTCTTTTGATTAACAATTTCCAAGTCTTTAAATAATTTTACTCTTTTTGCGTTGTAATGTAAGCTTTCAACAGGCCATACAATAAATACTTTGCTTAGAAATTTTCTCAAATATCCAGTTTCATTGCTCAAAAGTTCTACCCTCCCCCAGACACTAGAATACAAACACAATTCATCCTAATTCCTTGCTACTTTGTAACAAGGATGGCCTTTCCTCCAGTTTCAATAACTTGTTTTCTTATTTGGATCTGAGACATTTCAGAATTGCCTTTACTGTCCCTATTTCTACCAGCATTCTGCTCATGACCACTTAGGTATTTCCTAAGAAGATAGAGACTTTTTCTACTGCTCTCTTCTTCTTCTTCTGAGCCCTGACCAGAATTGTCCTTTATAGTCCATTCACATCAATGTAGCCATTTTCTAGCATACACCTTAAACCTCTTCTAGCCTCCACCCATTTTACCCAGTTCCACCACCACTACCACATTGTTAGGTATTTGTTTCAGCAGTGCCCCTGTTTCTCAGTACCAATTTCTGTCTTAGTCCATTTGGGCTGCTATAGCAAACTGCCATACTCTTGGTTCCTGAAGTTAGCATATTTCTCATTAAATCTTTACCTTTATAAGCATCATCTTACAGAAACATTTTCTTATTGGTGTTTGGCGCAGTGGACCATCTGCACCACTTAGAAACCCAGTAATCTACAGATATGACACTGTAAAGAGAGGAAATTCATTACATAAGCTTTGCTTTCTCAGAAAATGAAAATCCTTTGGTTTGTCAGAAAAGACAGACACAGCATGGGCAGAAACCAAGATGTATAGAAACATCCCATCATTAAGTTAATTTTCCCAAAATATTAGCTTGTATTTAATGTTACAGAGGCACATATTCAGTAAAAGCATGTTCAATAATTGTATCCACTCAACAGGTATTTAATGAGTTCATGTTCTGTACCAGGCTCATGAAGTTTGTTTTTAAATGATTTATTTGTCTTGCCTATTTTCATAAACTATTTGAGGTGACTTTCTCAAGATGGTTTTTCTAACCATACAGTTTGTCATGATTTTATAGAATGTATACGATCAACTAAGTCTGTTGGTGGCTCTGTTTCTTTCAAAGGGCTTTGCTCTCCAGGGATCTAGTATATGTTGATTGTTTTGGTTAACAAGTTAAGAAAATAATCTTGCTCTCAAATAAACCAATATTTGTTGAGGTTCTTAGTTTTCTATTATACACTGAAAATAAGTATTCCTTTATACACTGTGAAAATAAACAACAAAAATAAAAGATGTTGGCCTACTCCTATTGTAACTTCTTGCCAAGGAATACACAAATAAACAGAGAACAAGTTCCTGCCTGTGGGGACATTATATTCTCAGGCAACAAGACAGCTGTGGAAAACAACTAATAAAAAGCAATGTGAATCCTTTAGAGCAACACTTTTCAGAGTTTAAAGTTTATAGAGACACCTTGGGATCTTGCTAAAATGCAGACTCAAGTTCAGTAGAGTTTCAGATTGGATGCTGAGCTTCTGTATTTGCAGCAAGTTTCCGGGTGATACTGGATGCTGCTGGTCCCTGTACTCCATTTTGAATAGCAAGAAGACCACAAGGTCTGAACTAGACTCTTGGCACCAGCCAGTTGAGCTAGTCACTTTCTCTTCCTAGATTTAGTCTATTATATGCAGAAGAGTTTAAGGAAATAAACAAGTCTCTGGTGTTTCTTGCAACTCTACCACTTTGATCCTCCATGAGTTTATATTGGTGCACAGGCAGTCCCTGATTTATGATAGTTTAACTTACTACTTTTTAACTTACGGGTGGTATTGGGATATAACCCCATTGTAAGTTGAGGAGCTCCTTACAACTTACAATGGGGTTATGATTTCTACGAAATGTATTATTGCTTTCACACTATCCTAAAGTCAAAAAAATAATAAATTGAATCATTGTTAAGTCAGGGACCATTTGCTGTGTTGCCTGCTTTAAATGCATTTTCAAGTTATAGTATAAGGAGCTTATCAGGATGTAATCCTATCATAAGTTGAGAATCATCTATATTTTTTCCCTTTTCTCTAAACACTTATTTCCTCATTCAAAATTTAGATCAATCCTGACTGAAATCTGTGATAGGAAAAAATGCAGATGAGAAGGTTAGCCATTCTGTTTCCTAAATCAATGGCTCTCCTCCTTACACAATTTATCCAATAATTTAAGTAATTATTAGATTATTGCATAAAATTCTTCCTCTTCAAATAATTCCTGTATTTTACATAAATTGTCTTTTAAGTTTTCTGCTTTAATGTTCCATTCCTGTACTCCATTCAGCTCTTTACTATCAGAATGTAAGTTTGAATGTTTTTATCTGCCATGAAGTTCTCTAATGTCTTATTCTTGTTTTTAAAGGAAATATCCTCCCACAAAGTGCCTAAAAATCTGCATTTTTAAACTGAAAGGAAAACATTCTAAATTTAATATTTTACTAGAAATAATTGCTCACATCATATATCTTATGTTAAGAATGACAGGCAAAGGAGGCAGGAACATTTTCCCTTCAGTGTCCTCTACTGTAGTGCTTCCCCTCAGGCCCTTTCTGACTACCATTGCAGTAAGCGACTGTGGATTGAGAATATATTGAGCCACACACTGAGGATATATTAAGCACATAATGAGAATTACTGAGCGAAAGAAAGCATGGTCAGACAAGCTTTGTGAACTAAGCAGGAGTTGCCAATTTCTGAACAGAGTTAAGTTATCATTATGAAATTGCATTTCCCATTTGTTTAAACAAATAAAAACTGCTGGGTTGGACATCTTAAAGTTGCCTAATGAGAAAATAAGGGCTTTTTGTAAAGAATTGATATTTCTAAAGTATTAAAAGACCTGTTGTTTAAGACTTTTAAAGTTTTTTTCTGTAAAAGGCTATACATAGAGGTTTTATTATCTCCAAGAGCCACACTTCCATTGATACCAGAAAATGAGTGTTCTTTGAATTTTCTACCAGCAAAATCAATGTACTTTTCTTTCTCAGAATCTATGTAGAAAGTAGCACTCTTTAAAATAAAAAAAAAAAACTGTCTACATAAAGAAGTATAAATAAATAATATTGGAAGCTGTTTATGGGAAATACCAAGTGGCTATCAGTTAATATGCCTAATTTAGGGAATTCATCCCTCTCTTGGGTCTGGTCTTTAACATTGTAAAATCAGACACATAAATATCAATACTCAAGGTAGATTTGCCTTTCTAGAGCAGAGTTCCATTTTCAAAGCTTACAGGTACACAGGAATATAATTAGGAAAGTAAAAGAAAGAAAGGAACACAAAGAAAGAGAGAAAGAAAGAGGAAGGAAAGAAGGAAGGAAGGAGGGAGGGAGGGAAGGAAGGAGGGAAGGAAGGAAGGAAGAAAGGAAGGAAGGAACTTGCTTAGGAAGAACTAATACACTTTCTCCCTCAAAAAAAAATCTGGAAAATATCTCATTATGACTAGAAAGTTACTCAGTAAGCAGAGAATCAGAACAAGGGTAATTAAAAAATTATTTAAATATTTACTATCTTGTGCTTTGATATTTTGATGGATAAATCCATCATCATAGTATTAGGGAGGGACCAACAAGGGCAACAAAAACCACTCAGTGTTTGAATAGACATAATTTAATCCATGATTACACAGCTAGTGGAAAGACTGACTAACCAACAGACACTGTTAGCAATAGTTGGTTCCCTAGGCTAGAGAGAGACAAAAGGAAAAGGCCAGTTTACAGAACCTGATGAGTCAGCCAGCCATGAGTGGAACTATAGTGAGTCTATCCAGTGGGAGCTAGAGCCATGGAGGAGCAGTCACTTCCTGAGATACGATCCAAGGAGGAAAGGGAAGGGAAAAATACACTGATTTCTCTCTTATTCTCACCTTCCAATTGCCTGACCATGCATATCATCGACTGAACCCACCCACAAATCAGCTCTTGAATTGATTTTCAAGCCATTTTTTCTTTACTTTTAGGAAGTTATTCACTGCCTATTCTTTTGGCGATTTCTCTAGAAATTTTAATATGCAAACTTATCAAAATCTAAAATTAATTAATATCTTCATATTTTTCCCGAACAATATGATTATGTTCACCCTTCTGACTTTTTATGTAATTTTATATATTTAAATCTTGTATAACATTGTCATTATTTTATACATTATTATTTATAACATTATTATTATTATTTTACTATTTATGTGATAATAATAATCATAACATACACACTATATTCCCAGTACTTTACTAAGTACTTTAGTGTTTCATATCATTCTTATGATCACCCACGAGAGAGGTAACTTTATTATCACCATTGTACAAATGAGAAAACAAAGGCATATTGAGGTTTATTAATTTGCCCATGATCATACCAACTAAATGATAGTCATATTTTCAATTCAGATTGTTGGCTTCAAAGTTCAAGCCCCTAATCACTCTGTAGAGTTTCTGCCTATGAATGTTTTCTTACATTTCCCCCACATATTTGCAAATTTCAAGCTTTAACATCTAACGTCTCAGCCCATCTATCTAAAAACATTTTTTCCACCTAAATACCTTACTGTAGATTTGCTGGTGACAACCTTAGGTTTTGGTTGTATAAAGTGGTCTATATGTTTCCTTCATTTTTGAGAAAGATTATTTTTGTTGGCTGTAGTATTCTAGGTTGACAAGTATCTCCGTTCA
Source organism: Symphalangus syndactylus (assembly GCF_028878055.3). Classification (NCBI taxonomy): domain Eukaryota; kingdom Metazoa; phylum Chordata; class Mammalia; order Primates; family Hylobatidae; genus Symphalangus; species Symphalangus syndactylus. The sequence continues at coordinate 150,203,669 of NC_072426.2, read as the reverse complement.
GCATACTGAAGATATTATACCATGTATAAGTTTTCATTATTTTCATAAGGATGTCAGCTGTCATTCTAATTATGGCTCCTTTGTCAGAATTTCTCTTTGGCTGCTCTAAATGTCTGGCCTTTGTCTTTGATAGATTGTAATCTCACTATCACATGTTTTTGGATTTGTTTTCAATTTTTATTTAGAAATCAAGTCTTTTTGAATCTGCATTTGGTGTATTTCAAGTTCTCGAAACTTCTCAGCCATTATACCTTTAGCTAATACCTCTGTCCTAGTCTCTCTCTCCTCCCCATCCAAAATATTAAGACTTAACTCTCCCATAGCTTTAAGATTTGTATCACACTTTCCATTTCTTTTATTACTTTGAAATGAATTCTGGATATTTTCTCCAGTTTTTAGTTTGGATTAATAAAATTCTAAACTTCAAGTTTTTTTTTTTTTAATTTTAGGAATTCTTTTGATTCTTCTCCCAATCTTCTTGTGCCTTATGATTATTTAAACTTTTTTTCTACTTTTATAAAATATTTATAATTCCCGTTAATGAGGACTTTGCAGGCCAGGTTTTGCTGTTTATTATTTCTTCCAGTGTTGTTTATGGTGCTTTGTTTCTTTATATGTTTCTGTGATTTTATTTTTCCTATGAGGTGCTCACTTTGCCTTGACATTTTACATGTTGAAAACTTTGAGGTCTGGAGTGTTTTTTCTCCAGAACAGATTTAGTTTGCTTCTGCTAGCATAGTCCAGAAACAGTAAGTAAAATTTACAGTTTTAGTTTGTGTGTATGTCTCAGATAGTGTGAATTCAGCCTGGCATCTGTGAAGATAGGCGTATTTTTACATGGTTTCAAGGGGATATATTTTCCCTTCCCAACAGGAAAACTATGACGTTGCAGGCCTTTTCCTTGAAGTTCTTTGTGGTTAATTAGGGTTATTTCTAGTTCCCCCTTATTCTCAGATTATGGCTTTTTTGGAATCCAATAATTAGTAGGGTAGGAAGACTGTTACGACTTCTACGCATAAAACTTTGCAAAGTATATGAAAACTAGCGTTTAGGTTCACTTGGTTTAGAAAAAAATTCATTTCACAGACTTACAGTGTACCCACTGTTACCTAAGCTCTAACCTTAGTATTTTTTACTTTCTTGCCAACATATGGATAAACTAAGAAGATATGTTTCATACTTAAAACAGAAAATTTTGTTGTTTAACTAGGATGATTAGTCTACCAATATATTCCACCAAGTAGATGAAAAAAGATAAGAATCATATTCTCCTTAGGTGATGTCAGTTGCATTATACCCAAAGGAGCTGTGAGCCCATCTGTGCCTCAAAAAAAGTATCCATTTCTATTTATTTTATAATTCACTCATCATGAATTGACTTAGAGTTTCTTAAATAATTGCCGTTTTCCTTTATTTTCAAGTTTTTGGAAGAACTTTTTATTTCTCCATTTTTTTCATTTCCCAATTTGCTCATCTTCAAGAAAATCAGCCACAAACTACCTATTCTCAAAACAATTAGACAAAATCTATATGCAAAAACATATCTTAGAGTCATATTTTTAACAAAGAGAGATAATTTGACTTCTTATTTTCCTGTTTGGATGCTTTTTATTTCTTTCTCTTGACTGATTGTTCTGCCTTAGACTTACAGTACTTTGTGGAATAGGAGCAGTAAGAGTGGGCATCCTTGTGTCATTCCTGTTCTTAAGGAGAATGCTTCCAGCTTTTTCCTGTTCACTATGATGTTGGCTGTAAGTCTGTGAGACATGGCTCTCACTATTTTGAGACATGTTCCTTTGATGCCTAGTTTGTTGAAGGTTTTTATCATGAAGAGATGTTGGGTTTTATGAAAAGATTTTTTTCTGTCTATTGAGGTGATCGTACGTTTTTTGTTTTGAATTCTGTTTATGTGGTGAATCACATTTATTGATTTGCATATGTTGAAACAATCTTGCATCCCAGTAATGAAGCCTACTTGATCATGGCGAGCTGACTTTTTGATGTGCAGCTGAATTCAGTTTGCTAATATTTTGTTGAGGATTTTTGCATCCAGTTCCTCAGGGATATTGGCCTGTTGTTTTCCTTTTTTTGTTGTGCCTTTGCAAGATTTTGGTATCAGGGTTACGCTGGCTTCAGAGAATGAGTTAGGGAGGAGTTCCTCTGTGATTTTTTGAAATAGTTTCAGTAGGACTAGTACCAGTTCTTCTTTGTACATCTGGTAGAATTCAGCTGTGAATTCATCTGGTCCAGTTATTTTTTTCTTTTTTCTTTTTTTTTGGTTGTTAGGTTTTTTAAATTACTGATTCGATTTCAGAATTTGATATTGGTCTGTTCATGGTTTCAATATTTTCCTGATTCAATCTTGAGAAGTTTTGAGTTTCCAGGAATTTATCCATTTCCTCTAAATTTTCTAGTTTGTGTGTGTAGAGGTGTTCATAATAGTCTCTGAGTGTCTTTTGTATGTGATATTGGTTGTAATTCCACTTTTGGCATTTCTGATTATGCTTATCTGGGTCTTTCTTTTTTTTCTTTGTTAATCTAGTTAACAGTCTATTGATCTTGTTTATCCTTTTGAATAACAAGCTTTTGGCTTTGTTGATCCTTTATATAGATCTTTGGATCTCAATTTTGTTTAGTTCTGCTCTGATTCTGGTTATTTCTTTTCTTCGGCTAGCTTTGGGATTCGTTTGTTCTTATTTTTCTAGTTCTTCTTGGTGTGATGTTAGATTATTAATTTGAGATCTTTCAAACTTTTTGATGTAGGTGTTTAGCACTATAAGTTTTCCTCTTAACACTGCTTTTACTGCATCCCAGAGATTTTGGTATGTTGAATCTCCGTTTTCATTTATTTCAAAGAATTTTTTGATTTCTGCCTTAATGCTGTTATTTCCCCAAAGTTATTTAGGAGTAAGATGTTTGATTTCCACGTAACTGCATGATTTTGAAAGGTAGTCTTGGTATTGATTTCAATTGTTATTCCACTGTGGTCTGAGAATGTGGTGGATATGAATTTAATTTTTAAAAATTTATTCAGAATTACTCTATGGCCAAGCAGGTAATCTATCTTAGAGTATGTTTCATGTGTAAATGAGAAGAATGTATGTTCTGTGGTTGATGGGTAAAGTATTCTGTAGAGATCTATTATGTCCAATTGGCCAAATGTCAAATTTAAGTCCAGAATATCTATGTTAGTTTTTTGCCTTGATTATTATAATTGAATAATAGTGAGGGTATTAAATCCCTCACTATTATTGTGTGGCTGTTTAGTCTTTTTATAGGTGTAGAAGTACTTGTTTTATGAATCTGGGTGCTCTAATGTTGGATGCATATATGTTTAGGTTAAACTTTCTTATTGAATTGATCCCTTTATCATTATGTAATGCCCTTTTTTATCCTTTCTTACTGTTGTTGGTTTAAAGTCCCTTTTATTACATCTGTCATAACAGTAATGACCCCTGACCTTTTTTTCTTTTCCATTTGCATGATAGATCTTTCTCCAATCCTTTACTTTGAGCCTATGAGTGTTGTTACTTGTGGGATGGGTCTCTTGAAGACAGAAGTCAGATAAGTCTTCTTTTTTGGTCCAACTTGCCACTCTGTGAGTTTTTTTTTCTTTTTTTTTTCGAGAGGGAGTTTTGCTCTGTCGCCTAGGCTGGAGTGCAATGGCACCATCTTGGATCTCTGCAATCTCTGCCTTCCAGGTTCAAGCGATTCTCCTGCCTCAGCCTCCTGAGTAGCTGGGATTACAGGCACATGCCACTGCGCTCTGCTAATTTTGTATTTTTAGTAGAGACAGGGTTTCACCATGTTGGTCAGGATGGTCTCAAACTCCAGACCTCAGATGATCCACCCGCCTCGGCCTTTCAAAGTGATAGGATTAGAGGCGTGAGCCTCCATGCCAGGCCCACTCTGTGCCTTTTTAAGTGGGACATTTAGCACATTTACATTCAAGGTTAATATTTATATGTTAGGTTTTGATCCTATCGTAAATTTGATAGCTGGTTGCTTTGTAGTTTTGATTGTATAGTTGCTTTATAGAGTGTGTGGACTATGTATTTATGTGTGTTTTTGTGGTAGCAGGTATAGTTCCTTTGATTCCCTGTTTAGAATTCTCTTAAGGATCTCTCATAAGACTTGCCTAGTGGTAATGAGTTCCCTTGGTGACTGCTTTTGTGAAAAATATGAAGTTTCTCCTTCACTTATACACTGTGGAATAATACATAGCCATAAAAAGGATGAAATTATATTCTTTGCAGCAACATGGATGCTGCTGGAGGCCATTATCCTAAACAAATGAATACAGTAACAGAAAACCAAATACTACACTTTCTCACTTATAAGTTGGAGCTAAACATCGGCTATACATGGGCATAAAGGTGGGAACAATAGACAATGGGGCCTATTAGATGAGGAAGAGAAGGAGGAAAGCAAGAGCTGAAAAAGTAACTCTTGGGTACTATGTTCACTACCTTGATGATGGGACCGTTTATACCCCAAACCTCAGCATCACACAGAATGCACATGTAACACACCTGGACGTGTATTCTCTGAATCTAAAATAAAAGTTGAAATTATATTTTTTAACAAATCTTAGCATGCCTTGGCAAATTAAAAAATATAGACAAATTTATGCTAGAGTGAAAAGAAAAGAAATTCCACTTCTATATTTAGATTCTCCAGTAGATTCCTGACATTTATGAGCACCAAACAATTTTCAAATTTACAGATGGATGGACACTACTAATACGGAGTTTTTATAGCTATTGATTTGTTCTCAAATCACATTTCTATTAAGAATTAGGTATTTTCAGACTGATCGTGGTGGCTCATGCCTGAAATGCTAGCACTTTGGGTGGTCAAGGTAAGAAGATCGCTTGAGCCCAGGAGTTCGAGACCAGCCTGGGCAACACAGGAGGACCCTGTCTCTACAAAAAATAAAAAGAGTAGCTGGGTGTGGTGGTGCATTTGTAGTCCTAGCTACTCAGGAGGGTGAGGTGAGAGGATTGCTTGAGCCCAGGAATTTGAGGCTACCATGAGCTGTGATTGTGCCACTGCACTCCAGACTGAGTGGCAGAGAAAAACCTGTCTCAAAAAAATAAAGAATTAGATATTTTATCTGCATATCTTTGCATTTTACAATAAGTTTATTAACATTCACTATGTTTACTCAAGAACTTGCTGTTATTTTTAAATATAATAAAAATTATGCTGTATTTTATGGAAATTCCTACTGGTAAAGACCGCTGAACAGAAAATAATAAATCTCTTTAAATTTACATTTGGGTGGAGAAAAGGGAGAGAAATCCATCAATATCAAATGGTGAGAATGTGTAATCCACAAAAGCAACAATGCTCTAAAACCAGTATTTGCTCTGAGGACATCTGCTCATTCCTAGTAGCTAGACATTTTGAGTTTAATCATACAAACACAGAGAGGACTGGAAATGAAACTTAAGGCCAGCAAAAATTTGGAAGTCTTGTTAGGCTTCAAATAGAGCCATGACCCTGAAAGGCAGTATTTCATAAAAGAATGCAGTAGGAAGAAAAAACTCTGCTCTACGAAGTGCCTCTATAAAATAATGACAGAGTATAGCATATGAAGGATCCCAAAAGCCCCACTTTTGCTTTTGCTTTCGAATGGAACCAAAAGTCAGAGATTGCCTGAGTTTAGAATTCTGCTGTACCACTTACTAGTTATGCAAGTTACTAAAACATTGAGCAACTTACTTGGACTCTTTGTGCTACAATTTTCTCATCTGTGCAATGAATATCATCATAATAATACTGACCTTATAGGGCTGTGGTGAGATTAAGTCCATTACTACATATGCACATTACTTACAATTGTACCTGGCACATAGTGTAGAAGTAAGTGATAGATCACTAATATTATTGTGCTTATCTGAAGCACCATGGCTAAGAGCACAGGCTACATGTTCTAATGGCCACAGTTACTTCAGTTAGTGGTGGAAACATGGCCCAAGCTGGTGAGTCTGAGTCCTTCTTTGGGTCTACTGGGCTTGAGTCAATCCCTCTGTGGCAGGGGCATTCATGAAAGTGATGTTAATTTAGTGGCAGATGCTATGTTTCCTGACGTTTGCTGAAAGCTCCTGTAGAAAAAAAAAAAAAGACAATATGAAAGGTGAAGTTCCTGAGCTCCAGCTGTTAAGTTTGTCCTCTCTTCAATTACATGAGTCATCTTATTCTTCTACAAATTCCTCCTTTTTACCTGAACTATTTCCAATTACTTGGTTACCACTTACACTATTTAATGTTATATATAGCTATCACATACAATCATTTTATACAGTGTTAAAATCTTTCGTGATATGAAGTAACAGAATTTATCTGTTAAATTTTATTTACCAATTATATCATTATTTTGAATACATAATTAGCTGCAGACATTAGCAGAAAATGTGCTAAGATAGCACTTACTGATTATATCATAGGGCTTCAAGTTATCTAAATCTTAAGATATTTTAACCATTAATAAACTTTAGAGATAAAACTCTGAAACAGAATTACTAATGCCTTACATAGTTAGGATTCCTTTCTATAAGAAGTTTAGTGTATTTTAATATAAAGCTAAGGTAGTGGTCTTCATGTGAATTAGGAAAAGGTAAGAAGAGGTAATTGACACCTAACTATATTATCCCAGTAAATAATAATTATACATGCAAATATGTAATTATGAGAAATTATTAAAATATATAAATATCATTCATCGACCATAATTATACTGATTTATTATAAAACACAGTAGATGGTGAACTTGCTGAGAAAAGGAAAAAATAGCATGTCCCACCATTCAGGAAATGTTTATTGAACAAAACATATTTCTTCCAGATGTTCACACATCTAAGTTCTTAGTCCTCTAGCATCCTCATTAATAATTATGGTGGCAATATCAGGTCCCTGTAACTGCATTTCCTCTAAATCTAACAGATGTTCAATGTACTGAGCCCAAAATGACCCTTTCCTCCCTTTCCGTTAGTATCTGCATTAGTCATGATAGTGACATTTCTCTTGGATGGGGAGGACACTATGAAATAGGCAAGACTTTGGACTATTCCTGGAATAATTTCAGCTTTCCATTGATATAACAATGTAAATCACTATTTTTAGATTTAAAATAGCTTAGGCAATTTAAGCAATGCAAAAGTAATTTATATTCCATTTATATGAAATTAGTGTTAATATTTTATCATACTTTTCTATATGGTTATCAGTAATTAAACTCTCTACTTGTAAGTAAATAAATTATCTACTTTCTTCTTCAAGTTGCTTTTGGTATAAAATAAATTTAGTTAGTGTCTTAGTCCTTTTTCTCTTGCTATAACAGATAAACACTGACTGGGTAATACATAAAGAAAAGAAGTGTATTTAGATCAAGGCTCTGGAGACTGGGAAGTGCAAGAGTGTGGTGCCAGTATCTGGTGAGGGCCTTATTGCTGCATCATCACATGGTGAGAGAGCAAAAACAAGAGAGCCAGAAATAACTCCGTTTTTTAACAAAGACACTCCCACAATAGCAACATTAATCCATTCACGAAAGCAGAGGAATTAACTTTCCAACACGTAAACTTTTGGGGGACACATTCCAACTATAAGGAATACTAAGTCAGTCAAAGATGAAGTTCGGTGTGGGAATTTACATATACATGTTTAAACTCAGTGACTTGAGGAACACTGCTGTCATTTAGGAAACAGAAAGATATCGTGGACAAGTAGTATATGAGGGAAAGTGACATGAAAAGTGATCAGGGAGGCAGAATTTAGGCTTGGGCAACAGGAAGTTCTAAATTGTAATTCTGTCACTTTCTTTCTGAATGACTGAGTAATTAACCTTGTAAGCCCCATCTTTCATAATTCTGTGACGTGTAATGGTATCTTCACATAGGATTGTTGTTGAATTAGAGGGGACAATATTTTTACGTGCTTAACACAATGCCTAGAATATACTAAGCTCTCAATAATTGTTTGCAGAATCCAGAAAAGACCAAAATAAACTGGGAAACAATTTATTAAAAATAAAATAAAAAGAGAAAAGAAGAACGTTGATAGCACTGGAGAGACAGTTGACTAAAGAAATTCTTGTGCAAGATTATTTTTGAATGCAGTTTAATAAAAAATATGAATATGAAAAAGTTTTGATGAAAACTTTGCTACCAGCAACATGTTGGTGATGGTCCTATTATTTTAAGAAAATCAACACTATTATCAAAGACCTAGTGATTTTATTTAAAACATCTATATGAATTCTTCTTTTAAGGATAGTCATCCAAATCTCCATAGTAAAACCTTTTTATTTGCTGCCCGAAAATAATTATGGAACACAGACAGTGCTTATGGGAATTGCATTCCCTGATGTTCTTTTTACAACTACAATAGATTTTTAGGCTTGTCTTTCTTTTATTGTGGTGTTTTCTATCAGCTATTCCTTAGGGTTACACATATTGAGTGAGCTATAATGTTCTTTGTGGTTCATTATAAAGATGTAGGTTCAATGTAAGCAAAGCTTGCCTAGTTGGTGAATTAATTTTCTCTCCTGATTATAGTCAACCCATCATGATACCATAACTGAGTGTTAGCACTGGAAATTTTATTCGTAAGGTTTGCTTCAGATTTCATAATATGTTGAAACCATAAATTTATTTAAGATGTAGTATAGCTTATATGCTATTTTTAAGTCCTTTTAAGAAATGTCTTTAGTTAAACCTAAAAAAGTAGTCCCCGGAAGCAACTTCCCTCTATGCTTTGTAGAAGGAGGCCACAGCAGTAATGAGTTAGAGGGGTGATTAAAATTAGAACAGTAAGGGCAAGCTAGAGCTATCGGCACATTTTACTAAACCTCCATACACTAGAGTGAGATAGGATTTAAAACTGTAACTGAGTTTGCCAAAAGCTAATTAACAGGATTAAGCTTCAGAGTTTCTCTTTTCCCACTGGGCAAATTAAAACAACATTTAGAAAGATACCTCATATCTAATCTTAAATTAGTCTTGTGCTACTATGTTTATGTCTAAACTTTAAAGTGGATTTAAAATACATCAAGAGGGTGAAAGCTATGGCATTCCTCTAACTGCCTATTGCAAATTGATAACAAAATAATGAAAAGGCATGTAACTTATACATGGAAACTAATAGAATGAAATAGAGGATATTTCTGAAGATTCAGATTGTCTTAAGAATAAAGTTTTATAACATTTGCTATGAAAAATATGTCCAGATTTAACCAGTGTAACTGAATTCACTATTTTCATAAAAGACATTTATTAAGTTGATCTTGTGAAATGCCATTTTTCATGTTAACAATAGAGTTTTAAAAATAATAGAAAGTATCACTACATTGCATAAGCTCTTGTACATTCTTGTTCTGTTTATTATGCTATAATTTTCCTTACACCTGTTCTCTTCGTGAAAAGATTTCCTGGAAAACTAATAGTGAAATCAATAGAGTTTCAGTGATATGTGTGGCAAGATGGGTTGGGAAAGGAAGAAAGTATTTAGTACTCAGATTTCAATTGTTTTAGATAGGTAGGACATTATCATTGTCTTAAATTACTGTAAAATATAATGAAGTCTCATATTTTTATGCAAATATAACTGCTAATTGGAAACATTTCTAATAGTTATTCTAAGTCTCTCTAGGAGTTATTGTAAGTCTCTTATTCGGAATAAAAAGGCCATTTTTAAAATTTTAACAAGATGCCAGAATGTTGCATTATACTAAATGTGTAGATTTTCCAAAGTAGTTTAAATTATAAACTGTCTACTCTGTTACTAATCAACAAAATTACTTTGAATTAATTATTTATATTTTTATGCATTTAAAATGGATATTTTTCTATGTTGGTTCATTTTTATTTTTTATTTTAAAACACAACTGAATAAATAAATAATTTACATCGAATTTATCAGTCTTAGTACTATTGACATTTGGGCTGAATAATTCTTTATTTGAGTGGCCTGTGCTGTGCACTGCAGTGTATTTATCAGTATCTTTGGCTTCTACCTCTTAGTTACCAGTAGCACCTTTCCAGATGTGCCAGTCAAAAATGTCTCATGTACCCTGGAGAGGAAAGGGGCAAAATTACCCTCTACTCTTCATTGAGAACCACTCATTGATATGTATATCTAAAGATATAACATGATTGAAAAATCTCAGTGCACCCAAATAAGAAGCAATTTAAATATGCCAACATTTATGTAAAATTAAATAAAGCCAAAAGTAGAACGTATGAAATAGTAAATATAGAAAAAACGTCAAATGTTTATATTTTCATTGTGAAATTTAATACAGCATGGAAAATACTGGTAAGATTATTCAAATGAAAACTGATTTTATAATTTTTTACAAATTTATTGATATAAAGTAAAATACACCTTACCTATTTAAGTTAAACAATTTGATATTTTATATATATGTCAAATATATGTGTGTATATATATATGTACATACTTATAAAAGCGTCACCACAATTAGCATAGTGAACATGTTCATTATAATAAAAATTTTTCTTCTTCTCCTTTGTTATCAATCCAGATGCAATTCTTGTTCCCCTTTGTTATCAATCCAGCCACAATCTCAAGCAATCACTGATCTGCTTTCTGTCACTGTAGAGTGGTTTGAATTTTCTAGAATTTTCTCTACATGGAATTGTATGGTGTAGTCTATTTTTGCCCTACTTCTTTCATCAAAACAATTATTTTGAAATGTATCTGTATCTTCTGTGTATCAATAATCATTTCTTTTTATTGCTGAGAAGTATTCCTTTTTATGAATACGTTACAATTTATTTATCTATTCACCTATTTTTGGACATTTGGGTTTTCCCCACTTTGGGATCTTAGAAAGAAAGCTACTCTAAACATTTGTATGAGTCTTTGTTTGGACATTAGATTTTATTTCTCTCGAGTAAATAACTAAGAGTGGAATGGGTGAATTGTGTGGGAGGTACTCGTTAGACTTCTTAAGAAACCATCAGTTTTCCACAGTGGTTTACCTTTTTAAAGTTTCTCCAGCAGTATGTGAGAGTTCCAGCTGCTCTACATGCTTGCCAACATTTTGTGTGACCAGTCTCTTAATGTTAGTTAATTTAATGCATTTTTCTGATGAGTAATGAGGTTGAGCATTTTTCATGCTTACTGGCCATTTTGCATATCACTTTTTTTTGAAAGATCTGTTCAAATCTTTTGCCCATTGTATTATTTTGGTTTTTGTCTTATTATTGAGTTCTAAGAGTACTTTACATATTCTGGATATGAATCTTGTATGTTTTGCAAATGTTTTATGTGGCTATAGCTTGTCTTTTTCATTTTCTTAATGGTATCTTCTGAAAAGCAAGAGTTTTTAACTTCATTGAGCTCCAATTTTTTTTAAAAAAAGTTTTGGACTTTTTTTGTGTCTATCTAAGCAATCTGTCAACCTCATGTTCTCCAAATATTTTCCTGGAATTTTATAAGTCAGGTATTTCATATAGATTATGATCCATTTCAAGTAAATTTTTGTACGTTGAAAGGTAGGATTCATGGTTTTGTTTTGTTTTATTACATATAGATGCACTGCTGAACCAGCACCATTTATTGAAAAGACTTTGCTTTCCTCATTGAACTGCATTGACATGTTTTTGAAAATCAATTAGCTATATATGTAAATATGTTATACTTTCTATATGTGTGTATAGAAAGCTATAAATATGTATATGTATGTAAATATATATTTCTCAACTCCGTTCTGTTCTGTTGAGATATATGTCCATCTTTTGCTAATACAAAATTGTCCTGATTACTGTGGCTTTTTAGTAAGAACTGACACCAGGTAGGAAAGATCTTCCAAGTTTGTTATTGTTTTCTTATTGTTGTTGTCATTGCTGTTGTTGTTCTTCCTTTAACTACCCTGTATATTCTTAGTTCTAAGTATTTCTGTATAACTTTGACAATCTTCTTATTCATTACTCTTTAAAAAGTGCTGGAATTTTGATTTGAATTGTGTTGAATCTACAGATCAACTACGATAGAATTTCTCAACAATTTTGAGTCTTCTAATCTAATAATATGGTAAATTCATCTGGATACTCTTTTATTTATCTCGTCAATGTTTGGTCTTTTTGATGTAAAAACATGGGTGATTCTTGCTACATTGATTCCTAGGTATTTTATGGATTTTGGCAATAGGATAAATATTTGTGTATATTAACTAAATTGTCCTAAACCCACCTATTAGTTCTACTCATTGTTTTGTAGATTGCCTTGAATTTCCTACCTACACAATCACATCATCTAAAATAGAAAAAAATTAAACTTCTATTTTTTTTTTTTTTTTTTTGAGACGGAGTCTCGCTCTGTCGCCCAGGCTGGAGTGCAGTGGCGCAATCTCGGCTTACTGCAAGCTCCGCCTCCCGGGTTCACGCCATTCTCCTGCCTCAGCCTCTCCGAGTAGCTGGGACTACAGGCGCCCGCCACCATGCCCGGCTAATTTTTTTTGTATTTTTAGTAGAGACGGGGTTTCACCGTGGTCTCAATCTCCTGACCTTGTGGTCCGCCCGCCTCGGCCTCCCAAAGTGCTGGGATTACAAGCGTGAGCCACCGCGCCCGGCCCTAAACTTCTATTTTAATGATCTTTATGCATTTTATCTTTTTTCCTTGATTTATTGGATGGCTATAACATCCAATACAATGTTGAAGATAAGTTAATACAGAGAAAAAGAAGAAGTGTGATATCAGATTTATCATCAGAGATACTGCAAACTAGAAGTAAATGGAGCAACTTCTTTAAAACATAGAAAAAAAGTGAATCTAAAATTCTTTAGAGAAAATAATCTTTCTAAATTGAGGAAAAATAGACTTTATCAGGCACACAAAACCTTAAAGAACTCATTATCAAGAATTCTTCACTAAAAGAAGTGTTAGAAGAAGTCCTTCAAGTGGAAGGAAATGATACCAGATGGAAATAGGGATTTACACAGAGAAATAAACAGCACCAGAAATGGTAGCAACATGGGTAACTACAGAGATTGGATCCTTTATGTCCCTTTAAAAGATAATATACTGCTTAACCAGGAAAAATAATAATGTATTGATAAATATATAGCATATGTCACAGTAAAATGGAGGACAATAGTACAAAGCTGGGAGGAAAGAAATAGAAGTATATTGTTCAAGGTTCTTACACTATACATGAAGTAATATGATATCACTTAAAGATATACTGTCATAAATTAAGGATGTACACCATAATCTCTGTGACAACCATGAAAATAACACTATTCAGAGTCATGAGAGGTGAGCCAACAAAGGAAAAATAATGGAATTATTAAAAATGCTCAGTTAATACAAAAGAATAAGTAAAAGAGAAAAAAGGAATAAAGAACAGATGGGAGAGGTAGAAAACAAAGTAAGATAGTAGATTTAAACCTAACCATATAAAGAATTGAATGTAAATTACCTATCACACTAATTGACAGAGAAAGATTGACAGATCTTATATACATGAAAATGTAGTTTCAACCATGTTGTTGGAAATAATAAGATTTTATTCTTTTTAATGGCTGCATAATATTCTATTGTGTATATATGCAGCATCTTCTTTAACATTTCACCTGTTAATAGACACAGATTAATTCTACATTATGACTATTGTGAACTGTGAATAGTGCTGCAATAAACATGAATGTCTTTTCAATATATTGATTTTCTTTCTTTTGATTGTATACTCAGTAGTGGAATAGTTGGCATAAAAGAAAAGACAAATATTTATGGTGGTGGATATCCCAAGTAACTGATTTGATCTTTACAAATTATATGAATGCATTAAATTTTCACATGTACCCTGAAACTATGTACATCTATTATATATCAGTTTAAAAACCAGTAACACACAACTAAATGTTACCTATAGGAAACACATCTTAAGTATAAAGGCCAAAATGGTTTAAATGTAACAGAATGAAAAAAGATATATCATGCTAATACTAATCAAAAGAAAGCTGGAATAACTTTGGAAATAAGTTTTTTCTTACAGAAATTGCTGGTGGTGGTGTTCTACTAGGCATTTAACTAGCATGAACTCACTCTGCTGCATCATTCTTCCCCACAGCGTGATGCAGCTGCTCATTTTTTTTTGTGTGTGGGGGGTCTTCCCCTTTCTGCTTTTGTAATGTGGTGTCTAGAGGGTGTCCCTTGTCCCTAAACAGTTTGGCAGTCTGTTCAGTGTTTATACCGTATTTTGGGGTCCATCTTATCTGTTTGTCTTGTTTGCCTGGCTGCTCGCTTAATCTTCCAGTTGCTATGCCAGTCCCAATTTCCCTGTGTTCTCCCTGTGTTCTCAAGCTAGCCAGCATTGCATTTTCATTGCATATTTTGAGCTGCATAGACAGAAGAACCCACACATTCAAGGGTGTGGTGAACTCATCTCATCAGAAGCAGTCTGCTTCTCAACAGTAGACCTCTCTGTAGTTTCTGCCTGCTTTATTTGCCAGCCTCCTGCACACGTGCACAGTTTAGCAGTGAGCCAGGAATTTGGGAACATGGACTTTGATTTTAAATCTCAGCACCTATGTGGCTCTTTCATTTCTAGAATTTCCCTTTAAATTTGCACTGGTCTGCTTCTCTGAATGCTAACATCTCTCACCTTGAGCTGATAAGGCCATGCTTAGACCTGGGGGTGTAAGAAAGCACGCTCAGTCAAGAAAGCCACACACTTGGCTGCTTTTATCCAATGCAGTTGCATTTCTTCAATAGCAAACCCTCCTTTACTTTGTGCTTGTGACCGGTCACTTTCTCGGTTATTTATTTGCAGTTTAATTGCATTCAAATTACTGGTTTTAATAATTTTGTCCATTTTAAACACAATTGTGATTTTCAGAAGAAATGTAACAACCTTCATGCTGCCATTATCAGAAATTCCATGCACTGCTTGATTTTTGAGTGACCAACCACACTTAGTTTCCCAGCTGAAACATCACTTGCTTGTGATGTGTGTGTCAAGAATTGTGAAAAGTCTGAGGTTCTGTCACACTATTAAGCTAACAAATTATCCCGCCACAGTTTCATGGATATTGGCAGAAGATACGAGATCTTGGGTCAGAGAAAAGGACTTTATTACTCACAGCACAGAAAGTGGCATGGCCATCGTGGTCACATCACTTGCTCCCCAATAGGTTTGAAAAGGAGGGGCTCAGATGCATGGCACCCATGCAGTGGGTTTGGTTCAAAGCTGAGGTCCCTTGAGCTTAGGGAACAAAAACCTTTTATATTAGGCCGTAAGCAAACCTGCCTTCTGCTCTTAAGGTAAAAATTATCTCTATTTTTCAAGGCTGTTTTTAAATACAAATAGATAGTACAGAACAAAAGCTAAAAGTTCCTATGTTTGCAAGCCCTGCAGAAACAAAATAAATCTATGAAGAATATTGTATCTTAATAATACCTGTTCTTTGTTCTACACTGTCTTTGCTTCTGGCAAATATTCCCAGAGATATGCAACTTTGTCATCCACTCTGATTAATCTGATTGACAGAAGCTGGGACAAAGTCTATTCGATTTGTCTCACACAACATTTAATTAAGGCATTTATCAACAGGACTCCAAACAGCACAATGAGGTCAATCTGCAGTATCATGTCAGCCATGACCCCCAGGGCTCAGCACCCCTCAACAAATCCCATAAACGATCAGTGTTGACCTTAGAAAGCTAGTTGGATTTCTCTTTAAGTCTTTGTATTGAGCTTTCCACTTTGCCGGAAACACTAATGCAAGAACAGCAGGATGTTATTAGTAATTGTACAAACTCCGTCTTGGCTGGCAAGAAGAAAGTCTAGAGCATTTCTATCATTCAAAGCAACCTGGGCCAGTGAGTTAAGGCTAACATGAATACCTTCCAGGGCTAACGCTGTGTCATTGTTCACTTTAGCTACAGTCAAGGACAAATTTTATACTACTTTTTCTAATTGGATGACTCCAATAATAGAGGTAACTTCTAGCACAAAATAATGAGCCATTTATCCCTCCAGAAGCTCCCATATGGGTCCTCATTTTTCAAAGGTGTCCCACAACCACCTAGGGTTACACGGTCTAATGTGTTTCTTTAAACACTTTAAGATCTCTATGACCACCCCTAAGATACAATTCGCTGGGCTTCTACACAAGAAGTATTATTCTGGGAACACACAGGTCCCCAGAGATAAAGTATTTTTGCAATTGTTGGGGGCACTTGTGTGTGACACACATCAGGTGAGGGGTGCAGGTTCAAAGTACCTTCAACATAACCATCCAGCCTGCTCTGTGAGTCACGTAGGTTGTCTAATCACCAGTCACAAGGTTTCCACAGTTAGCAGCCCCAAGAAGGGTGTCATTCATCTGCCCTGTGTAGTTTTTCAGGTGGGATACCAAAGAGTTAGGCCATTGGCAACAGACCAAGTATCAGAAAATCTCCAACAAGGTTTATTAAGCACATTGTCAGCTGGAGCTACGAGACCAACCTCGATTCTGCCCACTGAGTGGAAGAATCATGCCTGTTTTCAGTTCCACAACAGCTCAGCGGAAAACATCAAATTTCAGTGTTGCCAAACCACTAGGGTACAAGAACCAGGCATTTAGTGTAATTTCTGTAAACCAAAGGCACCATTAAGCCAGGGGCTATACTGCCAAAGGCAGAACAGAAGATAAAGTTTTCCCTGAAGGTTATATAGAGCCAAGATAGCGTTAGAGCCAGGCAAGCTGTAAGACTGAATATACTCTTTCAATGTGACAGATAAGGCTTGTGGGGTGTTTCCTGCTGTGTTAGTCATTGTATCTGAGTTGTCCCACCCCAAATTGTGAATTTCAGGCTGGAGAGTCACAGAGCCTTCCTAGATCAGACATTCATTTTTGACAAGAGCTGAGTGGCAAACTAATGGCCACTTTTCAAAAGGAGTGTGCCTAGTAACTGTGTCAGGAAGGTGACCAGTTTTAAGCTCCTAGGAGAACCGTTATTTTGAGGCTGCCTGTCTTTTATAGAGGGTCCAATCAGCAAAATCATTAGTCAAAAAGGTTACAGTTCAAAGGAATCATTAAAATGGTGAGCTTCCATAGGTAGAACGTGTGCTTCAGCTTGCGGGATAGCTTCCAGTTCTGCCTGTTAGTTTGGGATCCATTCAAAGGGTGATGATTTGCACATTAGCCAACATAAATGAACAAATGAAGGGCCAAGTGCAGCACATACTGTACTCAACACTCAGACTCCAGTAAGCTTTTCGATCTGCCTTTTGGTGGTGGAAGGCTGAAAACAGTATCAGTTTTTCCCTCACTTCCAGAGGGATTGTGTTTTTTAAATCCATCCACATAGGCCCGAAGAAATTTCTCTCATAGAGCAAGCTCCTGTACTACTTTGGAGTGTATCAGGTATCCCTCTGAGAAAAAGTGTGATATCTCCAAATTCAGTGCCATTGTGACTGAGGCTTCTGACTTGCCAACCAGCAGGAGATCACCAATATTCTGAAGACTTTAAAATAAGAGGATAGAGGCACTTCCATTCCCCTCCAAAATTCCCCGATGGCAAATGGTGGAGGACTGTGCTCCACTGACACTTCTCTGCTTGCAGCACTTCCCAATCAGGGATCCCTCAGTGCACGTGGAAAAGAGAAGCACAACTGCGTCACACGTCAATTTCAGATGTAGAAGCAACAACAGAAACGTGAATACTCCAAAGGTCTCACCCACAAGGTCACATTTCTTCCTTTCCCCACTGTGAGCCCTTCCCAAATTTCATCAGTTGAATTTGGGTGTCTCCTTTCCTCACAGGTAGAATTGTCCCTCGGCCCCTGTCTCCAACAAACTTTCTATTTTATTTATATACTTTATATTTAAAGTTTATAAAATCTTTGTCCCTCCCCATAGTTCCCCAGCATACTCACACAGGTGCATATGGCCAAGGTACTCTTTGGCTCCTTAGTCTTTTAATTGGAGAATTTAATTAATTTAACTTTAATATAATTACTGACATATTTGAGTTCAGATATACTCTACCATCATTTGCTTTTAATTTAATCCATCTGTTTTATGTTCTCTTTTCTTTTTTCCTCTTGTAATAAAATATTGTATAACTATTTCATTTTGCTCTATTAAACTGTTAAAATTACCTTTGCTTCTTATTTAGTAATAATTATAACAATTACAACATGCATCTTTTACATAGTGCAATCTAAAAAAATCACTGCTTTTACCTCTCCCTCCCCCTTATTATGTTAGAACCTTAGAGCACTTTAATTCTACTTACCCCTTCCCATCATTTTGTAAAATCATTGCCATGCATTTTAATACTAAATTGTTATTTAAATAAACACTCTCCATTATTGTCTTTTTGCAGGCATTATTGATTTATATTTACTTTTATATTTTTTTAATGTATTCAATTTTCACTGTATATTTGCTTTTGCTTTATGAATACCAGTTAGTGTGATTTTTTAAAAAGATATTAATATTTTTCTTGGAAAATATCTGTACTTCACTTTATTCTTGAAGGAACTTCTGCTGATTAATGGATTCTAGATTAGCAGTTATTGTATTTGGTCCTTTTAAATATACCCTGAATTATCATGATTTTCATTGTTCCTCTGCAGAAGTCATCTGCATATCTCCTTGTTGTTCTTTGAAGGTAATGTTTCTTCTCATCAGGTTTCTTTACAATTTTCACTGTCTTTGCTTTTCTGTGGTTTTATTAGGATGTGGGGTTTTCTTTGTATTTGTCTTGCCTGTGTTGCAGAACTTAATCTGTTGTTTGATGTTTTGTAGTTTGTTTTGTCAAATTCTTGCCATTATCTCTTAGAAAAATGGCCTCTGCCTTATTTTTTCCCCTCTTGGTTTGGGACTCCAAATGAATATAACATATATATCAAAACTATTTTGTCTCACAAATCTCTTACAACTGTTCTATTTTCGTGCTCTTTTTTCTCCACATATCTTAGTTTTGAATTTTATATTAACCTGTCAGTTTCAGAATTTTAACCTCTATGTTCATTCTGTTGATATAACCATTCTTTGAAAATTTATTTTTAGTTCTGAAAGTCTATTTCTTTCCTTTTACAAATGTCAATTTTCTGCTGAAACATCTTTTAATTCATCTATTTTTCTAGTATTGCAATACTCTACTCATGCTTATTTTGAAGTCTTTCTCGGCCAACTCCAGTGTCTCAAGCATCTCAATCATCCATAAGTGTGCTTTCAGTCCATTTTCCTTTTTTATTTTGTTGTTTTTGAGCTTTTTATTGTGGTCTAGTAATTTTTATTAAGTGTTAGTGATTCCGTAGTGAAAAATTACAGAGGTTTAAGGTAATAATGTTTCCCTCCAGACAGCATTTGTCTTTCTCCTCTTAGGATAAAACACTAGAGGCTAATCTGGAACTGTTCTGAGTCTTGACTGCATTGAAGCCTCATTAACATTTTATTCTACTTTTAGTTTGATCTTGAGTCAGCCAAAAGCTTGGTGTATTCTCTGTGACCCCTCCCGGGCTCAGATTCTGAACCGTAGTTTTTGTCTTATATGATTGTTTATAGCTCTGTTATACTTTTCAGAGTCTTTCCTCTTAGCTTTTTAATCTCTCTATAGCTCAGCATTTAGCAAATGTTTTCAGGGGAAAGTTGACCATATGATTGGGCTGCCAGATTCCACCATAACTACTGATGGCTTCATCTTCCAACAGCATTCTCTATGGCTTCACAGCTCTGATTCTGAGCCTCTTGCTGCTGCCTGGAGCTATCAATTGACCCCAGAGCAAAAGCAGATGCAAAAATTATTTAAATATTGAAGGGTCTGCCTCCAAAACCTATGTGTGATTTTTTCAGGCCTGGCCTGAAATATGCAACTACAAAGACTTTACCTGATAGACGTTAAAGGAGAAAGCTGCCCTCCTCACAGCACACTTGGTGCACAGCCAATGAATTGCAGCCTCTGAAGGCAGCTGTAGTCAAGGACTGGAACTCTCTGGCCCATCATGCTCGTGGCACATTTTCATGCCTAGCCCTGGAAACTTCATCTCTTTATCTGCAGCCTTGAATTGAGGTCCTCTTTGGATGTTTCTGCCAAAGACTCCTTATGAGAAGAGGATGAGAAAACCTCCAATATACATTTCCCCATTCTGACTCAGTACCCAGTACTTTCCTACTTCTAGCCCACCCCCTCATGCTTCCCCTGATCCTAGACTCGATAAAACTGTGGGGACCTTTTGTTTGAAGTTCTCTCAACAGCGAGGCATCCTCCATGCCTCTGCTGATCCCCCAGCTCCTTGGCTGGTGCACATTCCTTAAGGGACAGTGAAACGGAGAGTGAGCCTTTCCTCTGGTTTTAGCCTCTTACTTTTACAATTTCGGTACCGATTAAAGGATTCTTTCATTTGTGACTTGTTGCTTTAATTGACTGCTCCCTGACACCGGGCAGTGTAGCTCTGTCTCTCCAGCTCAGTGGAGCTCCCGACAGCCTGTCTTTAGCTTTTTTTTTTTTTGAAGTCTTACTCTAGTTCTTGCAGTCTCAGTAGCTCTTGACTGCAATTATATATATCTTACTGGAACTTTACAGGAATTTTCCGCACAGATGCTATTCTACTACTTTCTAAGCTCTCCTAGCCAGGAGTATAATTCTCATTCACTGCCTTACAATTAAACACCCTGAAAATATGCATAACATTACTGATTACATATCATAAACACAACTTAGGTTTGGTTTGGTTTTGTTTGAGACAGGGTCTCACTCTGTTACCCAAACTGGAGTTCAGTGGCATGAACACGACTCACTGCAGCCTCAAACTTCTCTGCCTAGATGATTCTCCTGCCTCAGCTTCCCAGGTAGTTGGGACCACAGGTGCATGCTACCATGCCTAGCTAATTTTTTAAAATGTCTTTTAGAGGCAGGGTATTGCCATGTTTCCCAGGTTGATCTCGAACTCCTGTTAAACCTAGCTTCAAGTGTATCTAAGAAATATATACTCATACTCCTGAGAACATTGTCATCTTTGATGCTGTTAGCAAGAATAAGGGGGAAATGTTTATTAAGGAAGGCAACTAACAGTCTCTTCTGCGTATGCACATTTGTGCCAGAGTTTCATGCCTGCCCCTTTTCATGCCGTCTGTCATGTCTAACACCGACTGAATTGATTATACAGTATATGTTTAGTTTCTATTCACAGGGTAGGTTCCTGACGCTGATAGCATGGCCAGGGATTAGACGGTTGATGAATTATCAACACTGGTGATTTGGGGTGGCTAAGGACAAAGAATCATAGGATGAAGAGGCTCTAAGGATCTAACATTATCATGTTAATTATAGTTAACAATACTGTATTGTTTACACAAAATTTACCAAGACAGTAGATCTTAACTGTCCTCACTGGACACTTATACACACAAATAGTAACTATGTTTGGTGCGGGATGTGTTAATTATAATAATTTGATTGTGGTGATCCTTGTACAATGTATATATACATAAATCATCATCATACACCGTGAATATATATAATTTTTGTCAATTATATCTCAGTAAAGCTGAAAAAATAAATGTTTAAAAAAAGCTTAAAAAAAGAGAGAACAACATGGTCATGGTGAGGAAAGGCATAGACCTTGCGAATTAGAAATACACTAGATTACATCAATGTACTTTTTACATTTTATAAATACTATGTGATTGAAAGGGTGACTGGTTAATATGTCCCTGACATGATGTAATTTTGATTTTTTAAATTATTTTTTTTCCTCGTTATGTAGGCCTCTCCACAAAAAGCAAAAAATTGCTTGAAAATAAAGTTATTCCAATTTCAGATAGTTATTTGTATCATTGGATAATTTAATATTTGTTAATTTATATGCCTTGCTTGCTCATAGAAAAAAAGAACTAATATGTATATGACTAATGCTTCTCAATGTTTATGACTAAAATGTACAGAATAATTTGTAGACTTTACAACTGTATGTTCTAATGTGATTTTTATTTCTGATGGACACTTAAATCAATTGATGAGTTGGTTAGTAAACTGATTGTAACTGCAATACTCTTTTCAATTTTAACTAATACTCTCAAGAGATATACTGGAAGTAACTTCCAAATAATTTATCTAACAGTCCGTGTCAAAAAGCTCACTCCCTTAAAGGAAATAAAATATTTGCTGACAGCTTATATGTAGTAGTTACAATATCCCCTCCCATTAAATGGTAGAGGTTCTGATTATTAGAACAAAATGCATTATGTCAGTGTCCAGCCAGGAGACAGAAAGTACACCATTTAAATTGCTAGAGATGGCCAGGAGTGGTGGCTCACACCTGTATTCCCAGCACTTTGGGAGGCCAAAGCAGGTGGATCATCTGAGGTCAGGAGTTTGAGACCAGCCTGGCCAACATGGTGAAACCCTTTCTCTACTAAAAATACAAAAATTAGCCAGGCGTGGTGGTGCACGCCTGTAATCCCAGGTACTCAGGAGGCTGAGGCAGGAGAATTGCTGGAACCTGGGAGGCAGAGGCTGCAGTGAGCAAAGATTGCCGCCACTGCACTCCAGCCTGGGTGACAGAGTGAGATTCTGTCTCAAAAAAAAAAAAAAAAAAAAAAAATTGCTAGAGATAATCTAATACAAAGAGTTATTAATCAGATATTGAGGAGCAGAGATGGCAATAAGGGGAACATTAAGGTATCACAGAGGAAGCAACACCAGCTGCTATCACTAGGGCTGGAAAACAAAGGGAAGAAGTGGGAAACTTAGAAGTGAGAGAAGGGGCTGGGCGAGGTGGCTCACGCCTGTAATCCCAGCACTTTGGGAGGCAGAGGCGGGCAGATCACCTGAGGTCAGGAGTTAGAGACCAGCCTTCTCAACATGGCAAAACCTCATTTCTACTAAAATACAAAAAATTAGCCGGGCATGGTCTTGGGTGCCTGTAATCCCAGCTACTCAGGAGGCTGAGGCAGGAGAATCTCTTGAACCCAGGAGGCGGTGGCTGCAGTGAGGCAAGCTTGCACCACTATACTCAGCCTGGGTGACAAGAGTGAAACTCTGTCTCAAAAAAAGAAGGAAGGAAGGAAAGAAGGAAGGAGAAAGAAAGAAAAGAAGGAAGGAAAGAAGGAAGGAAGGAAGGAAAGAGAAGAAAAGAAAAGAAAAGAAAAGAAAAGGAAAGAAAAGATGGACGACCTCTGCAGAGCTGGTTCAGATCCCAAGGGAGAGGACCTGCTGGGCTAATACTGGTCCCTCAGAAGCTTAGAGAAGTGGCCCCGTGGAGCTGGGATTGAGCTGTAAGAGGAAGGAGAGCCCACCAACTGAAGCATATTCAGGTTGATTCTCAAAATGTGGCAGGGATGGGGGGGTGGGGGAATTGCCAAGTTGCCACTGCCAGGGGAACGAGCACCCTGAAGGGTGACTGATAAGACAGACAGCAATCAGAAATGAACAGTTCCTTTCTTTCTTCTTCAGCCTACTACTACCGTCTCTCTACCACCCCCTACTGGCAGGGCTGGAGCTATCTGGCAAAATAAAAAAATGTTATTGGTAGAGAGTCAACCACAACATCTCAAAACAATATATAGAAGGCAAGATTTGAAACTGAGGAAAAATAGCTTGCTGACTACCACAAGGATCTTACATATGTTACCAAATGAGTCACTGGATGATGCATTGTCTAATTTACAGTTTTATAGAATCTGTAGGATCCTGTTTTAATGGGGAATATTATTAACATAATTAAATGTGAACAAAATAAAATGAATTTGAAATCATATCCCCTAAACTAAAGATGGTGTGTATTCTCATTATGAAAAACTGAGATTAAAAACAGGAAAAGCCAAAGTACGTTTAAACTGTAATAACTGCTTGCGAATACATATATCTTAGATTTTCTGGATAGTCTTGATTTCAAAAATTAAGCTTTAATGCTGAAATTGTTGAAAAATGTTTGAAAAATGTTTCCTTGTAAATATGTGTGTGTCCACAGGTTGGTGTGTGTTTGTGTGTGTAAGTGTTTTTAATGTGTATCTAGAAAAGTGATTGACATTTTGGATTGAGTAAAAATAAATTATTTTAACTGAAGTCTAGCTTAAATATTCTCTGGTCTCTGGCATGGATCCTTAAAAAGTCAGCTACAGCTTTTAATGGAGAGAAGTGAAGATGACATCTGGCTGATGCAGGCATATATTTTGGTTACATTCCACTTCACTCTGGAAGAAAAAGGAATATTTGGGCAAATAATATAAATAAACTAAAAATATAACTTTAGTTGTCATAGGTAACCTTTTTCTTCCAAGGAGAAGAAAGGATAAGGATAAGAAACATGTGGAAAACAAGACACACGTTCTGAAAGTACACACAAGAGAAATCTAAGAATAACATGAACACATATGCTGTTTGCAACTTATCAAGCAAATTACCTCCAAAAACGCTCATTTATGTTCCTCAATGAATTCTCATTTACTTCTAAGAGTCGTTTCTGTAGACCCATTTTCCTTCCAGCTGGCAATGAAAAAGTAAAGTAAAAACTGTTAGGAACAAAGGATAAGAAGAGCAATTTTCAGTAATTCCATTGAGGCACAGCAGCACAAATCACTCTTCTTCAGTTCCACTTAAAACACTGTCTTGTTCAAAGGAAACTATTTTGTTAACTAAGTCATAGAATGTATGTTAGCATATATTATGGAAATCATGTATCATGCCCACACAATTTTCTTGTTTTAATTTGTCATTCACTTCAGAATCTGAGACTAAAAAGTATGTAATATAGATTTTAAATTTGTATTTTTGTAAATATTCTAATTTCCTCATTATTGGTTTCAGTTATAAATAAATATCTACTAATGCTTTATTTATGTTGCTACCTAACTCAGGTAACTGCTTTAACTCAACAAGCTTCTGCTTTGTTTTGTTTGATTTTGTTTGTTTGTTTGTTTGGCTTTGTTTTGAAGTTAGAAACATAGGAATGCTAAACTTAGAAGTTTATATTATATAATGCTATAAACTCCTAAATACTTATTCTAAATACTTATTATTTAAAATGAAAAGCAATATGAGATTTAAGAGGGGGGCTTTGGGAGGGAAAATGGGTGGTAAAGTAAAGTTAGAAATACACAAACAATAGAAGAATTTAAAAAAATTCTCATCATCTATGAAACAATGTGATAACACAACGACAAAACAAACAGAAAACAAAGGGAAAGCAGTTGATTCTGGTGCTATATTTTCCTTGAGTTATGAGTGCTGAAAAAGCAATGCTATCTTTCTTCCTGTTTATTATTACTTCTACTTCTCTAAGTCACATATTGTATAATAATCTATTCACTGAAATTTAGACCTTTTATGGCCTAGTATTGATCAATTTTGTGAATGTTCTGAGAATAAGATGGGGGAGAACCTTTATTTTTATCTGTATAGCTAGTGGGTCGCACTTGTTAACTCTTATTTCATATTTTCTATTTTTTGTTCTGTTTTATCTGAATGTTTCCATTATGATCAGTTTGGGACCTACCCCTTTAGTTATACCAACCTTCTTTGCCTCATATTTTTAGGCTATTTTAGAAACTCAAACTTTAAAATTGCTGCATCCTTTCAGTTAATAGAACCCATGATAATAGCAGGTTCTATTGACTATCAAATAGAAGGTAATGAACCTTCCTACCTCAATAATGTTTTGTGTTTGTTTTTGTTTACTTTATTTGGCTTTAATATCATAGTGGTTTTATTTTGGTTAATATCTTCCTGGTGTATGATTTTACATTCTTTAAATTCAATTTTTTATTATCCTTATGCTTTTGGTGTACTCTGAAAAACAAGAACCTATCTCTGGTCTGGAACTTTTAAAATCTAAACTCTCAATCTTTGTCTTTTAACTAGTGAGTTTAGTCCACATAATGTTATTATAAGTATGCATATATTTGGCACTATACATACCACTTTAAATCTTGAAATATTTCCTTGATAATTTTCTCCTTATTTAAGTTACTTCATCCGAAACTGTTTTTATTGTGAGTCTTGGCATGGCAAAATTTCTGAAGCATTAATGCCTAGAACTAATTATTATATTGTTTGATCATAATAAACAAAGGGTAGCTTTCCCAAATATAGGATTCCAAGTTGTAAATTATTTTTCTTTAATACTTTGAAAATACTAATGCATACTGATCTTCCATCTAGAGTTGGAAGATCATTTGAAAACATGTTATTAGCCTAATATAGATGCTTCTCAACTGACAACAGGTTTATATCCTGATAAACCCATTGCAAGTAGAAAATATTTGTAAGTTGAAAATGCATTTAATACCACTAACTTACTGAACATTATAGCCTAGTCTACCTTAAAAATTCTCAGAACACTTACATTAGCCTACAGTTGGGCAAAATTATCTAACACAAAGCCCACTGCATAATAAAAATCATCTAACACAAAGCCCACTGCATCTAACACAAAGCCCACTGCATAATATAGAATATCTCACTAATTTATTGAATACTGTACTGAGAGTAAAAAACTGAATGGTTGCATGGGTACTTGCTGTGTGGTTTCTACTGAATGCATATCACATTCACACCATTGTCAAGTCAAGAAATTGTAAATCAGGGATCATCTGTACTTGTTTTGTGTAAATAATTGAGTCTCTCTGTGTGTATGCTTTAGTTTTTCATCTAACCTGATGTTAAATTTTACTAGAATTTGACTAGGTATTTGTTTTTCTTTTTTCTTTATTTCTCCCTTTTGGCACTCTAAGGGTCTTCCAGTCTGAATTGTTTAAATTATTGTTTTTAATTCTAAAAAGTTAGTCTCCATTATTACTGTATCCATTTCTTCTGAAATTTCATTTCTCTCTCTTTTGGAACTCACATCTAGATATTAGCATTCTGTTTAAATTCTACCTCCCAACTTTTCTATTATATACTCTATTTCTTTTACCTTTTCCTTCTTCCCTCTAGTAGGTTTTCTGAATATTAGATTAATACTCTGATTTATTCTTTTGTTATCTATATTCTGCTGTTTATATTGTGCTGTTTACTTAAGCTGTTATTATTTTTAGCTTATATCTCTACTCTTTATTTTTCTTCCATATTGCACTATTCCTGTTTCACATTGTTAATACCTTTCTCTATTTCTTTTGATCATCTATTAAGCTAATTTTAATTTCTTGGGCCTTTTCTTATACTATTTCTGGTTCAAATAAGATCTAAAAGGGAAACTAAGATGTTTATCTCTTTAAATAGTTGTGTTCCTCCAACTTTTTGTTATTTTGGCCTATGAGCTCATTTTTCCTCTGAGAGGTATTGACTGCTCTCTCAGGCAATGTGTGTAGAGAAAAGCCAGACACCAGTTCAGCATTAATGAGCTCGGGTAATGGGTGGTAGATGAACCTCAGGTCTTAAGCTCCAAGCACCATACACGATCAATAACTCTCAATTCCACAAAACAACTTATTGGTCAAGAATCAGGCAGCACTCAAAACCAGTAGTATGAGAAGCGGGCTTTTAAAGGCAGAATGCAGAGCCAAAATAAGGAAATTACTTGAGAGACTACAAGTAGCTGTTTGCCTGATTTGGGTGGAAAGTCCCTAGTTAGAGGTTAGTTGGTGGTTTCTGATTGGTTAAGCTTAAGTTTCATTTTACTGTTTGCATTGAATTGAGTTTTGTGTTGCTTACATAGGAAACCAAGGCACTGGAGCAGTCTCAGCCCAGTGGCCCCCATTAGTTACTTTAATATCTTCTAGGAAATTTGTTTGCTTTTTTCTAATATACTCATAAATTTGATTATAAAAGTAATACTACTGTATGCATATTTTTGTAATTTGCTTTTATTATTATAATTGTTAATATGCTATGCAAATGTTTAAATTTCATTACATATTCTTCTCTAGAATGATATAATTTTACAGCTGCTTAGTATCTCACTGTATGAACAAAAAATAAATAACTTCATAATGGTCGTTTGACATGTTGCTAATAATAGTTTGTCATTGCATATGTCACTGATAAAACCATTATTTTTACACTAAAGTATTCACGTGCATATATTTGTTTATTGTGCATGTATTTCTACATGTTGCATTGCTAATTTTTTTAAACTATTTTCTCCCTTATGTATTACATATATAGTAAAATGCATAAATCTTAAATGCATGGCACAAGAAATTTTTACATGTGTGTACCCCTGTGTAACCACCACACATTGCAATTTATATGTTGGATCAGTTCTTAATAACTATCCATATATTTTGAGAAAAATTAATCATTTTAAATTTGTCTTTTATTTTTCTCTGCATCCTCTCCAATATTATTTTCTGCTTAAAAATCTTACAATTTTGATATGCAAATTATTACCATTATTTGTGTAAATATATTCCTCAAATTTACCTATTGTTAGGGAAAATAAAAGTAACTTTATGCTTTATCACAGTGTTACCTGTCTTCTGGTGACAGTTTATGAATTTGTGGAGATTTTCTTTTGATAGGTTATGTTAGAATCAGTGCTATAGAACCCAGTGTAGCGGAAAAAAGACTAAGACTTCTGGGAGTGTCTTACCAAAAAAAAAAAAAAAATCAGATGAACTGGTTTGTTAGCATCTAAATTTTTGAGTATAAAAACAAATAGCAAACTCTTACACTTTCTAACACAACTCTTTAAAAATTCTACCAATTTGGCATATTATTTAAAATTATTTGTCACAAATATTCTGTCACCTTTAAAACTGATGAAAGAAGTCAAAGAATATAAACCATAGGAAAAGAGAGCAGCAGCAAAGCCAGTCCTTTGAAAGTACAGGACTACTAGGCTTAATACCCGGGCCATGAAATAATCTGTACAACAAACTCCCATGACACAACTTTACCTTGTAACTAACTTGCACAGGTTCCTTGAACTTAAAATGAAGGTTTTTTTTTTTTTTTTTAAATAAAGAAAGACCCACCATTTTCATAGTATCAGTTTAAATTACAACTTAATCTGGCAGCATGATAGGATGCTAGGGGAAGTGTGTGACTTTATAAAACAGTTAAGCTCTGATCTTAATGTAAACATCCCTCAGAGGAAGAAATCTGTAAGACCCACTGACATTGAATACTGCTTTTTTCCTAATCTAGGATTCTATTAGTTGTAAGATCTATCTCAATTGTACAGATGTTTAAAATGTAAGAAAAAATGTATGGAAATTGGAATAAATAAAATGCATTACTGAAGACAAAAGAAAGAAAATACAGGACTAAGTCACCACCACAAATTCAATAAAATTATCTCTGTAAGGCAGCGTTAATTTATATAATACAAGTATTAAGTTATAAAAAGTCATTTGAATGATTGCTGGAAAAAAATCGTTTCTACTTGACTCTATAGTTGAAAAGTATATGCATACAAAAGTTTAAAACCAAGTAAATTTTTTGCAGCCCAGGGAAATGATGAGATCAAATCAGAAATACATATACTCAGTCCTATAAAAATTCCAAAGAACACTCAGTAATGAAAAAGTTTGTCTAAATAGCAATTCACAGAAGAATACTCATTAATATTTTAATAGGAAGATGAGATGAGAATGTCTGGAAAAGCAAATTGGAGGTTTAAAGAAGTTATCCATCAGATTCAATCAAGGCTCATAGTTTTGATATTTCTCGATTCTATTTACATAAGAAAAGAAATGGAAAAACAGTGTTTTTGAGTAATGTGTATTCAGGCACTTTTATCCCAAATTGTTTTGTTTGCTGATGTGAGCAGGAAGCTGTCCTTGTACTGTTTCTTCACTGTGTAAGAGCTGATGTCTATAGAAGTTAAAGGTTGAAGATAATGTCTCCACACATGAGACTGTAAATACAGAAACAATTGAGCTGTTCTTTGAATGAAGGTTAGCTTACTGAAAGCAAAAAGAAGTCACTCTCTGAAACCTCAGATGCATTGGAAACTGCTCTAACTCACTGTGAAATGAATCTAGCTAAGGTTATTTTAAAACTGGCTATCCATGCCTTCGTTTCCACATGAAAACATTGTTTGTGCTTTTTCATACAAAAAGCAGACTTGGTGCTACAGGCTTCCAGTAAAAACTCTACTTTCTAATTTTTAACAAGACAGGTTTAACTTTAGAAATACACTTCAAATGTGTCTGCAAAGAGCAGGATTGCAAGTATTCTAAATCCTTAGAAACCTCATGAAACTAGAATGGTTTCTTTTACTTGATAGTCAAGCTGTAAAGGGAAGTCTGGTTTTTGCTGTAGGCTTTGGTGCCGTCAGCAGTAACAATTGGTATTTGGGGCTATTTATTTCAAAGGTGTGGCTAACACTCTCCAGAGGGTGGCCAGCTGTGGGTGGGGAATGTTCAGTTAAAACCAGGGATGAGAAAGACTTTAGAGACAAGAGTTAATTGTGTATTTGTCAGAACTTTAAAAAGTAGCTGTAATATTATTTCCCCACATAATTCCAACTATTCTTCCAACATTACTGTAACTTGGGCTTTGTATAATCATTCTTTGTCTCTATTTCATGTTATTTTACTATAAGTATGCTGACACTATTGCCAGATGGCTAGAAATGACCAAAAGGCAGAAAGTCATGAGAAAATTAAACTATATTTAGAGAAATACTGATGGAATGTTACTAATACAGTATTATTGCTTTATTCCAGTGACCCTTGAAATATATGTGAAACTCATAGCTAAACAGAAAGGCCAGGGTGGGAATATTGTTTAAGGAATGAATCCTAGGTTATGCTTAGATGTCCTAGCTCTGAATACATAATATCCAAACTAGTTATTCATTGCTGAAGTTAATTTTTTCACTTAAATTTCGGAAACACTGATGAATAAAACAATTGTTTTTCCCTTAAAAAAAGCTAGCATTGTACTTGAATTTGGGATATTGTAGATATCAATTTAAATCTACTTCTGAATCTCATGAAGAAACTATAGACACATATGCTCAGGTATCATATTTTAAGCAATCATCTTATTTTAAGTATGCTAAACAAATATTATTTTACAAGTAGTGTATATAATTCCATGTTCATTAAATAATTTCATTGATTTTCTTAGATTTAAATAATAAGAAATAGCATAAGAAGATATCTGCACTCCCATGTGATATGGTTTGGCTGTGTCCCCACCAAAAATCTCATTTTGAATTATAATCCCCATAATCCCCACATGTCAAAGGGTGGACCAGATGGAGGTAATTGGATCATGGGGGTGGTTTCCCCCATACTCTTCTTGTGATAGTGAGCGAGTCTTATGAGATCTGATGGTTTTATAAGCATCTGGCATTTCCCTTCCTGGTATTCACTCTGTCCTGCTGCCCTGTGAAGAAGGTGCTTGCTTCTCATTTGCCTTCAGCCATGATTGTAAGTTTCCTGAGGCTTCCCCAGCCATGTGGAACTGTGAGTCAATTAAATCTCTTTCTTTTATAAATTGCCCAGTCTTGGATATTTCTTCATAGCAGTGTGAGAACAGACTAATACAATAAATTAGTAATGAAGTAGTGGGCACTGCTATAAGAATACCCAAAAATGTGGAAGTGACTTTGGAACAGGGTAACAGGCAGAGGTTGGAACCGTTTGGAGGGCTCCGAAGAAGACAAGAAAATGAGGGAAAGTTTTGAACTTCCTAGAGACTTGTTGAATGGTTTTAACCAAAACGCTGATAGTGATATGGACAATGAAGTCCAGCCTGAGAGGGTCTCAGATGGAGATGAGGAACTTGTTGGGAACTGGAGTAAAGGTGACTCTTGCTATGTTTTAGCAAAGAGACTGGCAGCATTTTGCCCCTGCCCTAGAGATCTGTGGAGCTTTGAACTTGAGGGAGATGATTTAGGGTATCTTGTAGAAGAAATTTCTAAGCAGCAAAGCATTCAGGAGGAAGCAGAGCATAAAAGTTTGGAGAATTTGTAGCCTGACAATGTGATAGAAAAGAAAAACCCATTTTATGGGGAGGAATCCATACAGACTGCAGAAATTTGCATGATTAACAATGAGCAGAATGTTAAGCATCAAGACAATGGGGAAAATGTCACCAGGGCATTTCAGAGACCTTCATGACAGCCCCTCCCATTATAGGCCTAGAAGGGAAAAATGGTTTTATGGGCAGGTCCCAGGGCCCCCTGCTCTGTGCAGCCTGAAGACATAGACCCTGTGTCCCAGCTGCTTCAGCTGTAGTCATGGCTAAAAGGAGACAAGATACAGCTCATGCAGTTGTTTCAGAGGGTGCAAGCTCCAAGCCTTGACAGCTTCCATGTGGTGTTGAGCCTGCGGGTGCACAGAAGTCAAGAACTGAGCTTTGGGAACCTCTGCCTAGATTTCAGAGGATGTATGGAAACTCCTGGATGTCCAGGCAGAAGTTTGCTACAGGAGTGGAGCCCTCATGGAGACACTCTGCTAGGGCAGTGTAGAAAGGAAATGTGGGGTTGGAGCCCCCAGAAAGAGTCTCCACTGAGCCACTGCCTAGTGGAGCTGTGAGAAGAGAGCCACCATCCTCCAGACCCCAGAATGGTAGAATCACCAGCAGTTTGCACTGTGCACCTGGAAAAGCCACAGACACTCAATGCCAGCCCATGAAAGCAGCCAGGATAGGGGCTATACCCTGCAAAGCCACAGAGGTGGAGCTGTGCAAGGTCTTGGGGGCTCACCTCTTGCATCAGTGTGACCTGGATGCAAGACATGGAACCAAAGGAGATCATTTTGGAACTTTTAGGTTTAAAATCTAAACTCTTAGATTTTAATTATTAGATTTTGAACTTGCATAGGGTCTGCAGCCCCTTTGTTTTGCCCAATTTTTCCCATGTGGAACGGGTATATTTACCCAACGCCTGTACCCCCATTGTATCTAGGAAGTAACTAACTTGCTTTTGATTTTACAGGCTCTTAGGCAGAAGGGATTGCCTTGTCTCAGATGAGACTTTGGTCTTGGACTTTTGGGTTAATGCTGGAATGAGTTAAGACTTTGGGGGACTGTTGGAAAGGCATGATTGTGTTTTAAAATGTGAGGACATGAGATTTGGGTGAGGGCAGGGGTGGAATTGATATGGTTTGGCTGTGTGCCCACCAAAAATCTCATCTTGTATTATAATCCCCATATATCAAGGGCAGGACCAAGTGGAGGTAATTGGATCATGGGGGCAGTTTTCCTCATGCTGTTCTTCTGAGTAAATCTCATGAGATCTGATGGTTTTATAAACATCTGGCATTTCTCCTGCTGGCATTCACTTAGTCCTGCTGCCCTGTGAAGAAGGCACCTGCTTCTCCTTTGCCTTCCATCATGACTGTAAGTTTCCTGAGGCCTCCCTAGCAATATGGAACTGTGGGTCAATTAAACCTCTTTCTTTTATAAATTACCCAGTCTTGGGTATTTCTTCATAGCAGTGTGAGAATGGAGTACTACTAATAGTGTAGCAGTATTCACAATAGCCAATATTTGGAAGCAAGCTAAGTGTCCATCAACAGACCAATGGATAAAGAAAATGTAGTATTAATATTTAATAGACAACAGAGTACTATTTAACCATAAAAAAGAATGAGATCCTGTCATTTGCAACAATATGGAATTAGAGGACATTATATTAAGTGAAATAAGCCAGGTATGGAAAGACAAATTTGGCATGTTCTCTTTTATTTGTGAGAGCTAAAAACTACAACAATTGAACTCATAAAGATAGAAAGCAAAATGATGGTTACCAGAGTCTGGGAAGCGTTGTGGGGAGTGGTAGAGGAAGTAGGGATGTTTAAATGGTTACAAAAATATAGTTAGATAGAATGAATATGATCTAGTATCTGATAGCACAACAGGGTGACTACAGTTAACAGGAAGTAATTTATTGTACATTTAAAAATAATGAAAGAAGTGTATATAATTGAATTGTTTGTAATATAAAGAAAGGATAAATGCTTGAAGCGATGAATACCCCATTTACCCTGATATGACTATTACACATTGCAGACCTGTATCAAAATAGCTCATGTACCCCATAAACTTATATACCTACTATATTCCTACAAAATTTAAAACTGATTTATCATCAACAATAACCAAAAAATACCATAAGACAAGAGTAGCCTTGTATTTAGAACATTGAAATGTGAAACATGTTTCAGAAATTTAAATTAATCAGTACAGTGGAGTGTGGTTTTTTGTTTTTGTTTTTGTTTTTTGCTATGGGAAACCAAGTAAACACATCCTTCAGACTAATGTGTAGTGACAAGGTTAACTGCAATTACCACTGTAAACATATTATTGTCCAAATGATAAAAGTGACAAACTATTTATCTGAGGGCATTTACTTGCTTTTTTTTGCTTTTTAAAACTATGTGAATGAACATAATACAAATGCTGAAAACAATGAAAGTAGAATACCAGAGTGAGTATTCTGGCATTCAAATTCAAATATAAATGTTGCTTAGTATAAGGGCAATGCTAGAATTCAGGAACTCTTATGAGGGTTCCTGAATCACATAATTAGCCTCCTTTTTAAAAAATTTCCATTTAGTAATAAGAATTTACAAACAAGATTACCAGTAAAAATGTTACTCTACAATATATTGGTTAGAAAGCAATTGTTTGCAGACGTTGTTTTAATATGTAACACATGTTTAAGTAGCCATGAAACAGGTTGGCAGCTTTAGCAATGGTGCTTTACTGGGGATGGATGCGGTATGACAAGAAAATACCACACACAGCAGCACAAAATATAAGTGACTGTTATTGTAGAAGAAATTCCAGCACAGGATAGGGGGTCAGCATGAGGATATGACATGCCTACCAAAGAGAGCTGACAGACTAAGAGGAAAGAAAATACGTTCACCCGGAGTGAAAAATATTGTGTTTCTTTCATTTTCTCTTGGTTCAGGAAATGGCTATGTCAGTGCCAAATTGTAGGACCATCCAAGGAGCCCTATTTACAGCTGAAAACATTCATGGTAGAGGCATATGTGGTGGTGAATGAGGGCAGGATGAAGACAGTCTAGGTTTGGAAGTGTGTCTTATTGGTGTGTTCCTTCTTCTTGTGTTCTGATTCCATCCTTCACAGAGCCTATCCTTCCGAGATGTAATATTTATTCTCTTTGTTCTTGGCATTGTGTCTTCTATCTCAGTGTTTCAGCCTCTTTAGCCTGTGTTTTTATGCTGGATGATATTTCCATGGTTTATTCTCTTATAATCTATTGTGGGTTTTATTTGTTCGTTTATCTGGTTGGTTGGTATTTTAAAAATTATGCTAAGAACAATTAACATGATATCTACCCTGAACAGATAATTAAGTGTGCAGTACACTATTGCCAACATCGATCTCTAGAACTTACTCATCTGACACAATTGAAACTATATCAGTTGAAAAACAACTCCTCATTTCTCCCTCCCTCTAGCCCCTGGCAACTCCTAATCGACTCCATTCAAATGTCTGTGGCGGAAGGCCCCCACGAGCAAAAACAGGGCCACAGGCTGGCATGGGTGGGCCCCGGGGACTCAGGGGAATGTTGAACTCCATTCGATTATGAGTTTGACTATATTAGATAGCTCATTAGATACC
Organism: Symphalangus syndactylus; assembly: GCF_028878055.3. NCBI lineage: Eukaryota > Metazoa > Chordata > Mammalia > Primates > Hylobatidae > Symphalangus > Symphalangus syndactylus. The sequence continues at coordinate 150,168,205 of NC_072426.2, read as the reverse complement.
TCACGGAAGTGGAATCATGCAGTATCTGTCCTCCTGTGCCTGGCTTATTTCACTTAGCATAATGTCTTCCAGGTTCATCCATGTTATTACAAATGGCAGGATTTTCTTTATCTGAGATTCAGTAATATTCCATTGTATGTATACATCCATTTTCTTTATCCATTCAGCCATCAATGGGCATTCAGGTTGTCACTATATCTCAGCTATTGTGAATAATGCTTCAATGAACGTAGAAGAAGTACTGTGTCTCTTTGAGATCCTAATTTCAATTCTTTTAGATATATACCTAGAACTGGAATTACTAGGTCGTCCGATAGTTCTGTTTTTAATTTTTGAGGACTCTCCATATTGTTTTCCATAAAGGCTGCCTCATTTTCAGACAGCCAAGTGAAAAGTGCTCCCTGGAGAATCTCTGACCGGCCTGTGCACTGGGAGGATGGGGTGAAGCTGTGGGAAGTTTGCACCATTGGCAGGGGGAGGAGCCTGGCCTCTCCTGTTCCTGGGTGGTAACCTGGGACTCAATCTGTGAGACGGGGGCTCGTTAACAGGAATCCCTCTCACTTTGCTGAGAGTCTTTTTCCTTTTCACCCAATAAATGTTGTTTTTCTTACCCTTCTATGTGTCCACGAGCCTAATCTTTCCTTGTCGTGTGACAAGAACCTGGTTTATAGCTGAACTGGGGAGAAAGTCCTGTAACATTTTTACTTGAGTAGTGTACCAGGGTTTCCGTTTCTCCATATCCTCGCCAACACTTGTTATCTCTTTTGTGTTTGTTATTGATAATCGCTATCCTAACAGGTGTGAGGTGATATCTCACTGTGGTTTTATTTACATTTATTTGATAATTAGTGATAGTGATCATCTTCTCATTTATCTGTTGGCCATTTGTATGCAATCATTTGAGAAATGTTTATTTAGGTTCTTTGTTCATTTTTTAATCCAGTTATTTGATTTTTGCTATTGGGTTATGGGAATTTCTCATGCAGTTTGGAAGTGAACCCCTTGTCAAATATATAGTTTGCAAATATTTTCTCGCATTTCATAGGTTGCCTTTTATTTTGTTGATTGTTTCTTTCGCTGTGCAGAAGCTTTTTAGTTTGATGTAATCTTACTTGTTTATGTTTGCACTTGTTGTTCATAATCTATTTCTTTAAGTTTTCTTTAGTGGAGCTCTTACTCTTTAATTTCCTGCAATATGAATGTTGATTGTTGTTGTGTTTTACTCTTTCTTGATTGCTTTTTGGTTTAGTTATCCAGCCTTTATTCCAGGATGGATATTTCTAATTATGATAACTTGCTCCTGTATTTTAGAACATATGTAACCTTGCATCTTTTTTTTTTAAGGCCCAAATATTTTCTAAAATGTTATTTGAACTTTAGGTCAAAATGACATTGTAGATTAGCTTTTAACTCCATGCAGTCATTCATCTGTGAAAGGCTGCTGGATTATGGACAAATAACCAGGTTTTCAGGTAGCTCCTCCAATCAAGGCACCACATTTTCCATACGCAGTACAATACCAGGAAGAACAGATCCAGACCGTGCTCTGTTTCTACAGCCTTGCTGCTTCTGTCAACACTTTGTCTAACACTTTTCATTAATTGACTGAAATATAAATGTGCCATGTAATTCCACTCATCCTCTTTTCCTTCCATTTATGCCAGGTACTGAGATTTAACTCTGAATGGATTTAGAAGTTTACTTAAGCACACACGCATTATTTGACAAAAGGTGAAGGATTAATTTCATTCTGTTCTTGTTCGAATCAAAGGCAGCTGCCTGCTTTTTTGGCAAGCGCTGTCCCTGTTTCACGAAAGTAGGGGCATACGAAGAGTGAGTTAAAATTTGTCCCACCTTCTTGGGGGCACCCTGTAACGTTCTATTTGAGAGGGTGGAGAATGGAAAGTGGTTATTCTAAAAATACTACTCTCAAAGCATGGAGTTTTATCAAGAGTCCAGTCAATAAGGATTAAAATATAAAGTATCTTACTAGTATTTTTAGCTTTTATCCGTTTGTCATTATTCAGACACATCTCCGTGTAATATTGCAAACAAAAGATCAGGTATTCCTAGCCTAATATCATATTTACTAGAGGGTTTTTAATAATTTTTCCAAAATGACTGCATCACATTTTTACTTATAGCCCTCAGGACTGTGCCCTCTAGATTTACCAACATTTGTTAAATTATTTGAGACAGTAACCATAATTAATACTGTATTCTCTGCTGCCCTGTAGAGGACAGTAGTTTACACATAGTATAATAGATGATAAATTAATTGTTAATTTTTTAATTTAACAAAATATTTTCTGTAGTAATTTGAAGACTATTTATACAGACTTCTGTATAAAGATTAAACTATAGAAATAAAAAGCCAAAATTACTATAACATTAAACATATATAAGCTTTTATATACACATATATTTGAATATACATACTTTTGTTAAAATACAATTTGCTAAAGTGACTAAAGATTATTAATGTTTGCTCAAGTGTCCAAGTGTTACTGAGGTAGACACATGTCTCCTAGCAAAAGCCATCACCTTTTGGATGGTATTCACCAGTTTCACTTAGCGTCAAGGTAAAAAGTGGCTCTTTGGTTTATTGACAGCTAAGATAAGGCCAATTAATTGCATGTACTCCATGAGGACAAATGGATGTATAGAGTCTCCTAGAACAGACAAGGTATCTAAAATAAGCATATGATATTGCTCGTTTGAGGCTCCCTATGGAGTAATACATTTATGGAAGACAATGATTCACTGAGGACATCATCTGATAAAATTGAAGAGTTAAAGTAGAAAATGCAAATGCTAGCTGTGTTAGTTTCCTTTGGTTGCCAGAACAAATGACCACAAATGTAATGGCTTAAAACAATGCAAATGTTTCATAGTTCCAAAGATCAGAAGTCTGAAATGAGTTCCACTGGGCTAAAGTAAAGCTGTGGGCAGGGCTGGGTTCCTTCCAGATGCTCTACAGGAGATGTTCCTGAGCCTTCCCAGCTGCTATTGCGGCCGAGTTACTTGGCTCATGATCCTGCAACACTTTCACATCTGCTAGCATTGCCACATGTCCTTCTCTCCCTCAACTTCTGTCATCACGTCACCTGCTCTAACTCTGACCCTTCAGCCTGTTTCTTGTAAGAACCCTTATGATGATATTGGGCCCACCTGGAAAATCTCAGATAATCTCTTGATTTCAAGATCCTTAACTTACATTTTCAATTTCCTTTTTGCCATATAAGATGACATATTCATAGGTTCTGGGGATTACAATGTGGATCTCTTTGGGGAGGCATTATTCAGGCTACCACACTAGGGAAATCAAAAAACTCTTGAAGAGGCAAAAACTCCACTATAATAGTAAAATTTCAAAAGTTTCAGAAACATCCTTATCACTTCATACTTTGGTCTGACCAGCAATTCCTGTAGGCATTGTATTCTAATAGTTAAAATCTATGAGTGTGTCTGCGTGCTTGTGTGTGTGTGACTTATACATACAAGAGAGCACATGTGAGGTAGAAATAACCAACTATTTGGGGTGAGCTTTAAATGAGCATTTATAGTTTGTTGGAATAAATAAATATTTCAATCATTAAAGATGTACCAAGTTTCTTTTGATAAAAAAATAGAACTCCTTTTCAACTCTTAGGAAGACTACGTTCACTGATCCTTCTTGGTTACTTTAGTAACGTGATGACAGTAAGAGGAGACTTGCTATCCACAAAATTATCAGAGACCTTCACTGTTAACCCTGTTCTTTAGAGAAAGAATCCATACGCCAGTTACCATATAGTAAGCTGCAAATAAGAGGAGCTAAATCTCCAGTTTCAAATTGAGTATTTCATTATTAAAGACAAGACTGAATTTACCTCTCTCCCACATCTAAACTAAGTTTTTCTGGCAAACATCTAAGCAGGTGCTAAGATGCGTAATTTTATTTGACTTCTTAGTTTTGTGGTATATGTTGAAAGTTTAATTAAAAGTGAATTATGTTCCTAAGGATTCTATTTTGCCAAATGTAAGTACTGGTATAATATACATTACACTTTAGAGTTACAGTTACCCCAGCTCATATGCAGTAATAACCTTGTTGAGGGTAAAGGAAACAAAAATAACCATTGTTTCCACTAAAGGGGACAAAAAAGGGGCTATTTTAAAGAAAGAGGATGTCACTAAAATTAAATGAATTACAACCAAGAAGGGCAGAGATTGTTACTTTATGCCTTTAAAAAGTAGGTGTTCTATGTTGGGGCATCACCATTTAAAAAAAGAAATTCAAGATTTCTAAAGTTTTAAGAACTTCCAGTGATCATTTATTATTGAAATGTTAAAATCTCTAATTTTGTTGCAATATTGGATATCGTAAGCATAGAAAGTGCATATAGCTGGATTCAGTGGCTCACGCCTGTAATCCCAGTGCTTTGGGAGGCCAAGGGGAGAGGATCACTTGAGGCCAGGAGTTCAAAACCAGCCTTGTCAACATAGTGAGACCTCAACTCTACAAAAAATTCAAAAATGATCGAGGTGTGGTGTCATGCAACTGTACTCCAAGCTACTCGGGAGGCTGAGGCAGGAGGATCACTGGAGCCCAGGAGTTTAAAATTTCTGTGAGCTATGATGGTGCCATTGCACTCCAAATTTGGTAACACAGTGAAACCCTGTGAGAGAAAGAAAAGAAAGGAAAAGAACAGAAAAGAAAGGAAGGAAAGAGAGAAAGAAAGAGAAGAGAAAAGAATGAGAGAAATAGATAGAGAAAGAGAGGGAGAGAAAGACCTTTATGTCCTGGATGGTAGCAATAGAGGATATTTTTCTTTGTATTTTTAAGAGTTTCATACTTTTATGCTTTATATTATTTTGCTTTTTAAAGTAAAAGTAATATTTAAAAGTTAAAGTAGACGGTAAGGACTGAATAAGTATTCCAAAAAAACTTTAAAAAATAACCACATATAAAACCCCCTAATACCGGGAATTACAGTTTATTATAGTTTATAGGCAGATTATGAAATGTCTGCATTAATATATTAGCTTCAATAACCACAAAGCAGCTGATGCTTCACTGTAGAATCAGCAGAACAGATTAAAAAAACCCCTAAAATGAGACAAAGACACAATTTGAATCATTAAGATTATTCCTGAAATCTTAATAAAATGTAATGGTAATTTCAGGGCACATGGCATATATATATGCCATATAAAGTAAATTATACATATATATATATACACATACATATAGAGATAGATGCCATGTATCTAGTTGGTAAACTGTATTTTTTGTTTATTTAATACAGTGGGCACTTTGACTTTCAGAGAAAATGTTTTTGTCTGAATTAAGACCACATTTTAAAGAAATACTTCAGGCATTATTAGGGAGAGGCAGATACACCAGTTTTGCAGCCAAAGCTGAGAGAAAAGAGACCCTGTATGCAGCCCATCCTGAGTGTCCAAATACAAATTTTACTTTGTGTTCTTCCCAAAAATTGAAAAATAAATGGGAAAAAGTAGGATTTTAAATTAACCAGTACACTTTGATGTCACCAATTATTTTGATGTTACCATTGTCAATCAGGCACAACAAAAGAGTCAAATATGTGCAAAACCACTTTTCTTTCTTACCATATAATGTTTACATAAAACATTCTTTACCTTTCTCACATATCGGAGTCCTCCCTTCCTCTCACTGTATCCGAACTTCATTTTTTTCCTCACTGTTTTTATTGCTGTTGTTGAACTGAGATTTATAGAAATAGCATTTGACTGGAATAAAATGGACATCAATAAACTAAACGCAAATCTACTCTTTGTTCTTCAGGAGCGATTTTATTTTTTAAAAGTAAATAACATTTATTAAGGATATCAGAAGAATCTAATTTAATCGTGCAACAATTATGAAATATTCTTCTTGTTTATTCAAGGATGGTGTTATTTTCTTTTAATTTTTTGCCAGTCTTTGAAATTTTTCACTAAATTATTACCTCTTTAACCTCCATTATGGCTTTTCCTCACTTACTTACGTTTAAAATTCTAATCTCTATCGAATATTATCCAGTGAATACCAACAGTGGATTTCTAAATGTTTAGATAATCCACTCTAAATTTCATTTGCAAACAATGAAGAACCGCTTTATCTAAGCAGCTCTGTCAGACATAGACAATCACTGTCCTCTTATAAACTAAACAAAAAATGTTTATAATGATGTGTGCTTGTTACTCCACATATATTCTTCAAACTCATTTAAATTAATTACAGTTTTCTAGGACTATTTTTGCAAAGACAAAAAAATGTGAATATTGCTTGGTATTTTAAGTGTTTTTACATTTCCTCAAGCCAAAGACCCTTATACAATGGGTCACGGGTGGAATGAGGATTTGGAACGGAGCCAGGGCAGTGATGGGGAGATTCTGGTCAAGGATGGGGCAAGTTTGGAAAGGAGGATCTGAAGCTGAAGCCTGTCTACACAATAAGAAGCAGCGAGACTCTTAAGGAGAAATAAGTCTGGGATAGGATACAGGTCAGGGATTGTACAGAGACAGCAGCCATGTCCAATTACCAGTTAATGTTTTCACAGATGAAGCTGCAGTTTATTTGTTCCCTATGACAAATTGTCGGTGGCACCAATATGGCAGTATCAGAATGTTGTGTGACACATATTAAAATTACTTTTTAAAAATTGAATAAGATTTCATGTGGTTTTAATGTCATGACTGAATTATGTAATTGGCGAGTAAAGTGTAGAAATTTTCTTTTAAGAAAAATGAAAAAAATGCTGTACATGTTGGTAATCAGGGAATTCTTTGGGATGAACAAAAAGTGGAGGTGGGAGAAAAAATAATCAAGGGATTTTAACATAAATTTCATGCACTTCTTGAGGACCTATAACTAGATTCTAGATCATAAGATGGAAGTAGGTACGGGCACGATGACCCACGCCTGTAATCCCAGCAGTTTGGGAGGCAGAGGCAGGTGGATCACTTGAGGACAGGAGTTCAAGACCAGCCTGGCCAACATGTTCAAACCCTGTCTTTACTAAAAATACAGAAATTAGCCAGGCGTGGTGGCAGCGCCTGTAGTCCCAGCTATTCGGAAGGCTGAGGCAAGGGAATTGCTTGAATCCGGGAGGTGGAGGTTGCAGTGAGCCGAGATTGTTCCACTGCACTCCAGCCTGGGAGACAGAGTGAGACTCCCATCTCAAATAAATAAATAAATAAATAAATAAATAAAGGAGGTAGAATGATCTTCCCCCCAAAAAAAGATGTGCATGCCCCAATCCTGGGAACCTGTGACTATGTGATGTTATGTGTGGCAAAATGGACTTTGTAGATGTGATTAAGCATAGAGACATTACACTAGTGAGACTATCCTGGATTATTCAAATGGGTCCAGTCTCATCACATGCACTCTTGAGAGCCCGGCAGAAAAGCAGGTTAGTGGGTCAGAAAGAGGGAGCGTGAGAAAGATTTGAGGCCCTGTTGCTGGTTTTGGGATGTAAAGGAAACCATGTGCAGGGACCAAAAAGATGCCTATGGGAGCCGAGAGTGGGCCATCTGACAGCCAGCAAGGACACAGACTCAGTCCCACCACCGCGTGGATTTTGCTAACACCTGAATGAGCAAGGAGATGGATTCTCCCCAAGGGCCTATAGCGGGGAACACAGCCCTGCTTCCACTGAGGTTTATGTCTGGTGAGACCTTTCCCCTTCTCCCCACAGAACTGTAAAATCATAAATTTGTGTTGTTGTAAGCCACTAAATGTGTGGTCATTTCTTAAGGCAGAAATAGAAAAACAGCACACAATGGTTTCCTAAAATTGCATGCAATATTTTAGAAATTTGTATATCACCATTTTTCTGATGAAAGAGGCTATTTTATGAGTCTTAAGAGTCAATCACACACAAACTCAAGAACTACTGAACTCTATTATCCTTTCCCATATTGTAGCAATAAAAACACCCTCATGCATGGTGAATGTGGAATATTTTTCATGTCTTACATTCAAGTGAGGAAAGTGTGTTTTGTGACAAACAACCAGATGCAAGAGCACTCAGAATAGTGATCTCCTTTCTGCTGCCTTGCCCTCTGTACCTCTGAGCGAGGCCATCTTGGCTTTCATTTACTCTTTCCTCGGGACTGTGGGGTATTTTGGTTAGTCAGGGTGGACTGTAAGTTCCTAGAGGACAGGATCTTTTTTTTTTTCTAACTCTCAAGAGGCACAGTACCTTGTGATGGTAAGTTTTGAAAATAATATTCACATGATTGAATCAAAAAGGTCAGTTTCTATCTGAAGATAGTGAGCTGGTCTGCATACCATTTGAGATTCTGTCCAGAACTATGATACCGTTTACATATGAATGTATTCTTTATATGTCTACGTTTCATTTTCTCTACGAAAGGGGAGTTCCCTGGTTTCTGTGGGGAAAAAAATCTCAGTGCTCTCAGATTAATTTATAAAATGAGAGTGTGAATCATGGGAAGATCGTTGGTATAGAAGCTTTGACATCTCTCACTGAACACCTTGGCTCTCTAAGGAATGTTTTCTGTTTCAGTATGGCCCAAATCCGTGCAGGCTCCAGCGGAGCATGGCGTAATATTCAGAAATGTAATCAGAAGCTTGGCGATATTTATTAACAAATCATCACGGATCCAACTTTATTTGGATAAGCCCCAAGATTCACAGATAGAAAGAAATCCTAGGGGCTGAAGGACTACATTAAAAATTAAAGAGGAGAAAAAGGAGGAGGGTGAGAACTTAATAGTCTCCTGTTTGTTGTTGTTTTAGAATGACTTGAAGTTGTGGAGTGATTGAATGCTGGCAAACAACACATCAGGAGAAGAGGATGCTAACTGAGAATGACTATGCACATGATAATTTGCCTCATGTTTGGTCTTTTAAAAATATCTTCATAGAATATCAGGAATTAATGAAGCTTTGATAAAATGTGCAAAGTTTTCTCAATATAGAGGGACACTGAGCACCCAGACAGATGGAAAATTAGAAAAAAAAAAAGCCTAAAGAAGTTTGAAGCATGGTGAAAAAATAAGAAAATGAGATTCAACTTGAAATAATGTGAAGGAACATCTCTGTAGAAAAATAATCCGAAACAGACATGCAGTGGAAGAGAAACAATTGGAAAGCACTCAAATCACAGTAAATTAGATGAAACTGAAATGCTATGAGGATTCAGGGGGAGAAACTAAAAATCATCAGGTACACTTTCTTAAGTGTACCTGAACTGGAAATCACTTTGAGATAGAGCTCTTTTTCTCTTTTTCTCTTTACAAACTCTGAGGAACTGGAAGGTGTTCAAAAAAGAACAGCAAATACAATTAAGAGTCTAGAGGGATTGATTTATATAGTGAGAGGAAAGAAAGTATGCAGTCCTTGGCTAAAGACTTCTAAGAGAACAAAATTGTCAAAAGTCTTTAAAGGATTTACGTACTGAGTCAATAGAGGGTGATTTAGTTCAATAAAAGGGAATCCAGGCAGAAACACAGTGAGATGAGTGTAAACTCTAATGCTGAAAATATTTTTCTAATTTTGTTAACATGAAAATCTAGGCTGGGTGTGGTGGCTGATGCCTGTAATTTCAACACTTTGGGAGGCTGAGGCAGGCAGATCACCTGAGGTCAGGAGTTCAAGACCATCCTGGCCAACATGGTGAAACCTGTCTCTACTAAAAGTACAAAACTTAGCCGGGCATGTTGGCCAGCACCTGTAATTCAGCTACTTGGGAGGCTGAGGCAGGAGAATTGCTTGAACCTGTGAGGCGGAGGTTGCAGTGAGCCAAGATCACGCCATTGCACTCCAGCCTGAGCAACAGAGCAAGACTGTGCCTCAAAAACAAACAAACAAACAAACAAACAAAAAAACAAACCAACCAAAAAACACTAAAGTTCTGCCTGGGTTTGTTGGCTTTTTATTTTTTTTGGTGTTTTCAACCCATTTTAAGACTTCTGTTAAGTGACCCAGGGACTTGTTTGTACCCCTGTCATGTAGTGTCTGAGATGTAGTGTCCTTTAAGTCACTATTTTTAAAAGGGAAAGAAGTAATATAAGAAAAAAAAACATATATGCAAGAATTGGCCCATTGATTACAGCACTAGTAATATTAGTGTCTTGTATTTCCTGAAACAAAGCAGCATGACTAAGAAGTAAAGAAGGGAAGGACTCCACCGGTGACTGCTACTGATAGATACCAAACCAGGACACCAAGAGCAAAGAATTAGAGGTGTATCGGGCATTTCTTTTTCTATGGATTCTTCTTTAACCTGTTCTAGTGCCATAAAAACAAAAGCAAAAAAACAAGAAGGTACCAGCATCACTGCAGGACAGGCAATGCTGGCTCTGGTTCAGGGAGTTCTACCAGCAAGAACAGCCAATGTGTTGAGAGAGGAAAGACCCAATTCAAGAAGGGCCAAATCAGGCCAGGTTAGGAGGTCGGAAAAGTAGCCCAGAAAAAGACTTGTTTACTGATCCTGTCTGAGTGTGTCAACCTGTGTTCTTAGATTCTGTCCAGTACTGTGCATGGAATCCAAAGCAATGTAAGTTTGGAACTTCTTCCCCCAAGCTTCTTGTTCTTTGAACTGTAATTCTTTTACAAGAGGTTCTCCCTCCTTACACACACACACACACACACACACACACTTATGCACACTCATAGCTGCAAGCAGAAAAGCATTTAGTGACTGCCTCCTGAATATTATAAACCCAGGTAAAATTTGTCTGCCTTAATCTTGCCTCCAGCTATTAATCAGAACTGGAGATGACTCTGCTAGCTTCTAGCTACACTTTGAAAGCATAAGTTCTCTCCTTTCTGATCTTCAGCACTGGACATACGTGTGCCTCCCTTCATTCAAAGATGGCCAAACAAAATATCAAAGAATAATGTCCCAAGGGCTCTGAAATATAAGACTGTGAAAACACAGAAGCTATCAGCCTCACAAGTTTGGACAAGAGAAAGAAGGGAATACATAGAAATTAGATAACCTGGCTGGGCACGGTGGCTCACGCCTGCAATCCCAGCACTTTGGGAGGCCGAGGCGGGTGGATCACGAGGTCAGGAGATTGAGACCATCCTGGCTAACACGGTGAAACCCCATCTCTACTAAAAATACAAAAACAAAATTAGCTGGGTGTGGTGGCGGGCTTCTGCAGTCCCAGCTACTCAGGAGGCTGAGGCAGGAGAATGGCGGAGGTTGCAGTGAGCCGAGATCACGCCACTGTGCTCCAGCCTGGGCAACAGAGCGAGACTCTATCTCAAAAAAAAAAGAAAGAAAGAAAGCCTGACTTCAAAATTATATTTGACCCATGAGACATACAAAATAAACACAAGTGGTTAAAATATATATAGCATAGAGCTAATATTTATCATATGTAAAGATTATTTATAAATCAAAAATAAAAGCCAGAAAACCTCATTAAAAGGGTAGAGAAAGCACACAAATAGGCAATTCTCAGGATAAGAAACAACTGGCCACTGAGCATTTGAACGCAACTTTAATCTCACTGATAATATAATAAAAAATAAAATAAAATGAGGTATTTTCCATCTATTTGTCAGACACTTTGGAGGATATAATACATTGGTATAATTTTTGCTGGAAATTTAGGATTATGCATTATTTAAAATAAAAAATCATATTTTTACCCAATTTTAATTCCACAAAGTTTCCAATGTAGGAAATCACAGGTGAAAAAATGCTGAAAGATACATGTAAAGTAAGAAGGAAGGTTTATAATAATAGAACACTTAGAAACAATATAAATGCCCACCAAGAGTCAATTCATTAAGTAAATTAAGATATACCAGCATGAAGAAATGTTATTCTGCCATTAAGATGAATGAAGTAGAATAAACAATGTCACAGAAATAAAGCAAGTTGTAGAACTTTATGAACAAACAATCCTATTTTGGCAAAATAAAAGTTATTGTCTACAGACCAAAATATGAATAGTAAGCACTGGGAAGTTGTATTAGTCAGGGTCCAACCAGGAAAACAGAAACCTTACGAAATATTTAAAACAGAAGAAGTTTTCTATAATTATTTACACACAGGTGATAAACATACCATGAAGTCAAAAAAAAAAAAGACTTACGAGGCAACCCGCAGAATACCAACAGCAAGAAGCCAGTACCACCCACAAGCTGAAGACATTGCTACTGGGCTTTAGAGTCTGGGGTTAGTCTGCTGGCAAAAATGGAACCACAGCATAACTATCTAACACTGTGCTGGAAAAGCCATCCAGGTCAGAGAGAAGAGCAGTATGCTGGCAGAAAATCAAATTCAGGAAGTAGAGGACTAACTTGAGAAAGATGTCAGATGAACTTCACTAAAGGGAGAGGAAATAAAATATGTTATAGACTATGGAGAGGTCCAACTGACAAGTGTTAGTTTCAGCATGAAGATCTCAAGTTTCATTATATTGCTGTCAGATTTCATTAAGATGACCCAGAGATATAACTTGAACAATTATTTAAATTTCATACAAAACTTCTGTATGCATATACAAAGAAGTATCTGCAGAGATCAAAATTAAGTTTTTAAAATAATTTTCCTCCTACAAACCAACAAATCTCACAAAACAGTGAGTTGAAAAAAGGGGAAACTAAGAAATTGTACCCTAGTTAAATTCATATACATTTGTAAAGAAAAAGATATTATCAAATATGTAAGATTTTGGGGAAAATACTACAAAAATATGCTTTCTGAAACTAAAACTGCTTGAAAAGATGTACAAACTCATACTGAAGAATCAAATATTAGAACTCACAACAGAAAAATTATTGCAATGAGCTTTGGAACCAGTTACACACAAAGGGATATGTCTTAGAAAGGGTTCAAATAAATTTACCAATCTTTATGCAAAATAGAGAAGAAAAGACAGCAAGAGACAGAGAGAGAAGAAAAAGAAAATTAAGACTTATACATTCCAAAAAGATGTGTCTAAAAGGTTAAATGCTAGGTAGATTAACAAAGACGGTTGAAAAGAAAGAGGTCAGTGTAGGTATGGAAACTAAAAACACAAGTATTGATTCCCTTTACTTTCATAAAGTCTACTCAACATTTGTTTTAGAATTTATTTAATGACATATTACAACCTTAATTATATTTTAATAAGTCAAATGTAGAGTTTAAAAAATCAAATTACTGGAAAGTAGAATAGGAAGAAAACTACACAAACAAAAGTAAATTTTAGAAATCTGTAAGGAAACATCACCAAAATAAAACACTACAGCAGTGCTTGAACTTACCTCTTATGGAAGCCCTTCTATAATTATAGAAGATTTGGCAGGTATGCAACCCTCAGAGCAAGTTCACAGGACAGAAGTTTCTACTGTGAAGGTGTTTGGAGACCACATACTTACGGTTCCAGAATGTTCTCATGGTTCAGAAGGCTTATGATCATGAAGAAAATAGATGAATTGGTAAAAGAAAAATTGTTTGACACAGGTTGTTCCAACAAATACTTATGAAACTGTCTCCAGCTAGAGAATATTTTTATATTGTAAACTTTATGCACCATAACGGGAGATGATTTAGATAATTTTATAAGCCTCTGATTAATTTTGTTTAATCCCCTGAATTTTCATAGATTTGGCACAAAGCTTTATGTAGTATGAGACAACTTTGCATCATTATATATGTACATATCCTTTTTAGATTTTAGTGGCCTTTCCAAGATTTTTAAAATGTCGAATAAATCTTCAGTAAACTATGCCTTTTAATATTCTCTATTTTCGTATATGTATATTTCATATCTGTAATATATTTACTTGGTTTTGATGAAGCTTTACACTCTTAAAAATATCTCAAGAGCAAACAAATGCAAAAGCTAGCAGAAGACAAGAAATAACTAAGATCAGAGCAGAACTGAAGGAGATAGAGACATAAAAAAAACCCATCAAAAAATCAGTGAATCCAGGAGATGGTTTTTTGAAAAGATCAACAAAATTGATAGACCACTAGCAAGACTAATAAAGAAGAAAAGAGAGAAGAATCAAATAGACGCAATAAAAAAATGGTAAAGAGGATATCACCACCAATCCCACAGAAATACAAACTACCATCAGAGAATACTATAAACACCTCTATGCAAATAAACTAGAAAATCTAGAAGAAATGGATAAATTCCTGGACACATACACCCTCCTAATACTAAACCAGGAAGAAGTTGAATCCCTGAATAGACCAATAACAGGCTCTGAAATTGAGGCAATAATTAATAGCTTACCGACCAAAAAAAGTCCAGGACCAGAGGGATTCACAGCCGAATTCAAACAGAGGTGCAAAGAGGATCTGGTACCATTCCTTCTGAAACTATTCCAATCAACAGAAAAAGAGGGAATCCTCCCTAACTCATTTTATGAAGCCAGCATCATCCTGATACCAAAGCCTGGCAGAGACACAACAAAAAAAAAGAATTTTAGACCGATATTCCTGATGAACATTGATGTGAAAAGCTTCAATAAAATACTGGCAAACTGAATCCAGCAGCGCATCAAAAAGCTTATCCGCCAAGATCAAGGTGGCTTCATTCCTGGGATGCAAGGCTGGATCAACATATGCAAATCAATAAACGATATCCATCACATAAACAGAACCAAAGACAAAAACCACATGATTATCTCAATAGATGCAGAAAAGGCCTTCGATAAAATTCAACAGCCCTTCATGCAAAAAACTCAATAAACTAGGTATGGATGGAACGTATCTCAAAATAATAAGAGCTATTTATGACAAACCCACAGCCAATATCATACCGAGTAGGCAAAAACGGGAAGCATTCCTTTTGAAAACTGGCACAAGACAGGGATGCCCTCTCTCACCACTCCTATTCAACATAGTGTTGGAAGTTCTGGCCAGGGCAATCAGGCAAGAGAAAGAAGTAAAGGGTATTCAGTCAGGAAAAGAGGAAGTCAAATTGTCCCTGTTTGCAGATGACATGATTGTATATTTAGAAAACCCCATCATCTCAGCCCAAAATCTCCTTAAGCTGATAAGCAACTTCAGCGAAGTCTAAGGATACAAAACCAATGTGCAAAAATCACAAGCACACAAGCATTCCTATACACCAATGATAGACAAACAGAAAGCCAAATCATGAGTGAGCTCCCATTCACAATTGCTACAAACAGAATAAAATATTTAAGAATCCAACTTACAAAGGCTGTGAAGGATCTCTTCAAGGAGAACTACAAACCACTGCTCAATGAAATAAAAGAGGACACAAACAAATGGAAGAACATTCCATGCTCATGGATAGGAAGAATCAATATTGTGAAAATGGCCATACTGCCCAAGGTAATTTATAGATTCAATGCCATCCTCATTAAGCTACCAATGACTTTCTTCACAGAATTGGAAAAAACTACTTTAAGGTTCATATGGGACCAAAAAGGAGCCTGCATTGCCAAGACAATCCTAAGCCAAAAGAACAAAGGTGGAGGCATCATGCTACCTGACTTCAAACTATACTACAAAGCTATAGTAACCGAAACAGCATGGTACTGGTACCAAAACAGAAATATAGACCAATGGAACAGAACAGAGGCCTCAGAAATAACACCACACATCTACAATCATCTGATCTTTGGCAAACCTGACAAAAACAAGCAATGGGGAAAGGATTCCCTATTTAATAAATGGTGCTGGGAAAACTGGCTAGCCATATGTAGAAAGCTGAAACTGGATCCCCTCCTTACACCTTATACAAAAATTAATTCAAGATGGATTAAAGACTTAAATGTTAGACCTAAAACCATAAAAACCCTAGAAGAAAACCTAGGCAATACCATTCAGGCCATAGGCATGGGCAAGGACTTCATGACTAAAACACCAAAAGCAACGGCAACAAAAGCCCAAATAGACAAATGGGATCTAATTAAACTAAAGAGCTTCTGCACAGCAAAAGAAACTACCATCAGAGTGAACAGACAACCTACAGAATGGGAGAAAATTTTTGCAATCTACCCATCTGATGAAGGGCTAATATCCAGAATCTACAAAAAACTTAAATTTACAAGAAAAAATCAACCCCATCAAAAAGTGGGTGAAGGATATGAATAGACACTTCTCAAAAGAAGACATTTATGCACCCAACAGACACATGAAAAAGTGCTCGTCATCACTGTTCATCAGAGAAATGCAAATCAAAACCACAGTGAGATACCATCTCACACCAATTAGAATGGCAATCGTGAATAAGTCAGGAAACAACAGGTGCTGGAGAGGATGTGGAGAAACAGGAACACTTTTACACTGTTGGTGGGAGTGTAAACTATTTCAACCATTGTGGAAGACAGTGTGGCAATTCCTCAATGGTTGTTCTAGGTCTAGATCCTTTCCTCAAAGAAATAGAATTTGACCCAGCAATCCCATTACTGTGTATATGCCCAAAGGCTTATAAATCATGCTACCACAAAGACACATGCACACGTATGTTTATTGTGGCACCATTCACAATAGTAAAGACTTGGAGCCAACCCAAATGTCCATCAGTGATAGACTGGATTAAGAAAATGTGGCACATATACACCATAGAATAGTATGCAGCCATAAAAAAGGATGAGTCCATGTCCTTTGTAGGGACACAGATTGAGCTAGAAACCATCATTCTGAGCAAACTATCACAAGGACAGAAAACCAAACACTGCATGTTCTCACTCATAGGTGGGAATTGAACAATGAGAACACTTGGACACAGGGCGGGGAACATCACACACTGGGGCCTGTCGTGGGTGGGGGATGGGGGAGGGATAGCATTAGGAGAAATACCTAATGTAAATGATGAGTTAATGGGTGCAGCACTCCAACATAGCACATGTATACATATGTAACAAACCTGCACGTTGTGCACATGTACCCTAGAACTTAAAGTATAATAAAAAATAACTTCACAAATTATATGCAAAGACACACTTATTTTTGTTGATACGCCATGGAGTGAATATTTCTGTCCTTCCAAACTTCATATGTTGAAACTCTAATTTCAATGTGATGGTGTTTGGAGATGGGCCTGTAGGAGGTAATCAGTTCATGAGGGTAGAGCCCTTATGAATGGAATTAGCATCCCAATTAGAAGAGGCCCAAGAGCTAGTTCAATGTCTTTCTGCCCTGGAACCTGGTTCTCCATAGAACCAGAAGCCTGCAGCCTACAACCCAGAAGAGAGCCCTCACCAGAAGCTGACCTTACTGACACCCTGCTCTCAAACTCCAGCTTCCAAATGGTGAGAAACAAATTTCATTATCAGCCACTCAGTTTATGGCACTTTGTTAGAGTAACCGGAACTAAGACATTGGATATTCCTGAGAAATACCGTTCAGTTTTAAATGCTGTTTTAACAATGGAAAGTAAAAGATAAAGATATTATATTATATTATTGATTCTTGGGGTACAAATGTGCAATTAGTCTCATTTTCTTAGTAATATGTCATTGTTTTTAAAGTAAAAATAAGCATACCAAATTAAATTTAATATTTTTAAAAGATAAAATCATTTCAATGGCAGCTAAAATTTATTTTATAATATAATAATATTGTTTATAATACTATTTTATAATATTGTTTATAATACTATTTTATAATATTGTTTATAATACTGTAAGATCATATCAAAATCGTACAGAATCCACATGAAATAACATTTGAAATCGCACATTTTGGATAAAATTGCTCCCTAACAAGACAAATCTGGAGTAGAAAACATAAAATATAAAAAAAAATGTAACATAATTGCCTAGCCAATACATTGGCTGAAACAAATAAAATATTTGCTACTAAAATAATAAGAAAACTCATTTTGTATCGCCTATATTATTTAATATTTGTTTAGAATTTCTGGCCACACATGGTGGCTTATGTCTGTAACCCCAGCACTTTGGGAGGCCAAGGCAGGTGGATCATGAGGTCAGGAGTTTGAGACAAGCATGGCCAACATAATGAAACCCCACCTCTAGTAAAAATACAATACTTAGCCGGGCGTGGTGGCACGTGCCTGTAATCCCAGCTACCCGGGAGGTTAGGGCAGGAGAATCGCTTGAACCTGGGAGGCAGATGTGCAGTGAGCCGAGATCACACCACTGCACTCCAGCCTGGGCGACAGAGTAAGACTCCATCTCAAAATAAATAAATAAATAAATAAATATTTTAAAATAAAGAATTTTGGTTAATGCCACATGATCACACAAATACAGAAACACACACACTTCCAGAAAATATACCAAGTCATGGAATAAAAAAATAGACACAAACATTGAAAGGAGACAACATCTTTATTATATGTAGTTTAAAAATTTGCATAGCATATAGATTCAAGTATTAAATATAGAAAAACCATAAAAATTTAGGCAATATAGAATTGTATATCAATCCTCTGAAGGATAAAATGACTTTTTAGATTTCTAAGTTATAAAGAAATAAAAAAGCTATGGTACATTAAATGTAAAAACATATTCTATAATATGCATCCCCATAAAAATGTAAAACGGAAACACCTAGACTCTCACTGTTTATTTATAGAGGTCATATGAAGGACTAGTAAATACAGGATCCTAATAAATGAGAAAAAGGGAAGCTGATAATTGACAAGTAATTATAACTAGTTTAAAAGCATGAAAAATTGTTCACCTGTCCTAATCAAAAATGCAAATGAAAACAAAATTTTTTGCCTAAGAACTTCACCTTTTCCCCAACAAAGAACCATTCTGGTAAAAACAACTTGCAATGAACATTTTAATATGTCATTGGTAAAAGTGCAGATGGATAAACATACATATAGAAAGCAGTTTTTATAGAGGTACGTAGACTAGATACTTCCACGTTCTGTAAGCACACACATAACCAGAACATATGCCAAAAGTGTAATTGTGGTTATCACTACTTATGACCTTCCACAAGGATTATGTAAATTGCCATCTTTATGGTTTTCGGTATTTGCAAACGTGAAAAATTGTCGTAGAAAGGACTTTTGAAAATTCAGTTGGGTGACAATACTTTACAGATCTGGGATGCTTTTACCAGTATATGATATATACTCTGAATCAGCAATCAATATACTGGTGCTATTTTGAGATTATGGGTCCAAGAATCAAAAGGTAGAAGCCAGAGTGACTCCTCTCATCATTATCTGTATGATTCACTAACAAGATTTTGTTGGTTTTACCCTCAGTTTTGGGTGTTGCTTCTATAGAGGTGTTGGTTCCCAAAGAAGGAATGTGTTCACCAATGGGCACATCAATGATTCTATTTAAGTAGAAACTGAAATTGCCACCTGGCTACTTGGGGTCCTCACACCACTCAATCAATAACAAAGAAGTTTGGCTGGGCGTGGTGGCTCACGCCTGTAATCCCAGCACTTTGAGAAGCTGAGGCTGGCAGATCACAAGGTCAGGAGATCGAGACCATCCTGGCTAACACAGTGAAACCCCGTCTCTACTGAAAATACAAAAAAAAAAAAAAAAAGCCAGGCGTGGTGGCAGGCACCTGTAGTCCCAGCTACTTGGGAGGCTGAGGCAGGAGAATGGCGTGAACCCGGGAGGTGGAGCTTACATGAGCCAAGATCGCACCACTGCACTCCAGCCTGGGCCACAGATAGAGACTCTGTCTCAAAAAAGCAAAACAAAACAAAACAAAAAACAAACAAACAAAAAACAAAGAAGTTCGACTACTGGCAGAGGTAATAAAATCTGATTATGAAGGAGAAACTGGTTGTTATCATCCAATGAGATCAGGGAGAAATTTAGAAGATCCTGTAAGTTCTCACTTAATAGTCCCCATCTCTTAAGATAAGGGTCCATGAAAAAATATAACAATCCATATTGGTGAATAAGAAATGAAGACATGTTTCACCCTACCAGGCAAGAAACCTAACCACCAGATGTGTTTGCAAGGGCAAAAGGAATATGTAGTGGGTATGGAAAAAGAAACATAATAGTCAGTTACAACCAACTGACTAGTTTGAAACCAGGGCTGTAGTAGTTGAGTATTTCTTTCTTACTGTGTTTTAAATATGTGTGTATATGAAAGAGTGAATATATTTATCAATTCTTTCTCTAATTTTATCACATTTCCTTCTTCGACTATATAAGATATGTTAATAGTGGTTAAACTTCTCTCTCACTATTTATGTTATCGGATAGCAATGGGGAATATGACTCAACTAGAAGAGAAGTGTGTATCACCCGAAGGTGGATAATGTGACATAGGACTGTGTGCAATCTTTTTTTTTTCTTTTTTCTTTTTTTTTTTTTTGAGACAGAGACTCACTCTTTTGCCCAGGCTGGAGTGCAGTGGCGCGATCTCAGCTCACTGTAACCTCTACCTCCCAGGTTCAAGCGATTCTCCTGCCTCAGCCTGCTGAGTAGCTGGGATTACAGGCGTGTGCCAGCCACCACGCCCAGCTAATTGTTGTATTTTTAGTAGAGACGGGATTTCACCATGTTGGTCAGGCTGGTCTTGAACTCCTGACCTCGTGATCCACCCACCTCAGCATCCCAACGTGCTGGGATTACAGGCATAAGCCACTGTGCCCGACCTGTGTGCAATCTTTTCTAGAGAGAATGCTATTGTGTTGTTTGGTTGTATAGGTATAATTGCATCATATTAGGCAAAAGCATGATTTTGTTGCTGCCTTTATTTGGAAGTTAAATATGGTTGGAAAAAACTATATGCTAATGCCATACTGACAGAAGTAGACTATGCTGAGTGCCAACTTGATTTAGTTGGAAGGAATGTCCTCACATCACCTTCTTTGTACTGTTCTTTGTTAGAATGGGCCAAAAGAAGAATTTTTGTGATAATTGGTAGGTGCATGTGAAGCAATGGCCATTATTGTTTGAAGATCATCGTGGTTACGTGAGGTAAAGGAGAGGCACAGGGTAACCTGGCAGGTTCCAGCTTGTCTTCACTCTCTTCTGCTCTGCGTGGAGGTCTTCATCTTCACTGCTGGCCCTCCTGGCCAACAGTCACTGCAGGCCCAGCACCAGACATGTGGCTACAGGAGCTCAGAGAGAACAGCTATCTGTAGACTTCTCCAGCCAACCCTTCCTGATTCCCTTTCAGCAACTAAATGTGCTGGGCTACTCATATTAACAGGTTGGTGATGCCTCTGATCTCCCACCTCCCTAGTTCAACTTTCAGTTCCCCTCCATCCAGTTTCCCCCAACACTGTGTAAAGTCTAATTCCTATAATAACTTTTTTACCCCTTAATTCATACTGGTCTTTCTCTCCTGATGGAAACTTGACAGATACAAGATGGTTTAAAGTTTTATTTTCTTATGTTATCTTTCACAAGGTCTATTATAAATGATGGCTTGACTTTGTAAAAAGAATTTGGAAGATTGATCTCTATTTCATGATCTGGTATTATGAAAATAAAATTGGCATTGTCTCTTGAAGATCTGACAAAATTCTTCATGGTATCATCTTTAGCAATGTGAGACATTTAAACTTTCAATTTAGTTATTTATATTTTATTTGCCCCTCAGCTTCATCAAGGTTTTCAACATTTTTTCATAGAATTGTATAAAGTAGTATGTCATAATTGACTTTACTCTGTACTTTATTGCTTCATTACAGTATTTCTCCTTTTTCTTCATTAGGCTGACCTCTCCTATGTTAAATTATCATTGCTTTTCTAATAGAGCCAGTTCTTTTTTTTTTTTTTTTTTGGCAGTACTGTTATCCAGTGCTTGCTGATAAGGCCGACTATTGATTTCACTTATTAGTCTGTAGAATTTTATTTTATTACTTTTTTCTGATTTTATTTATAAATTTATATTTTATTTTTAATAACATAGTCTTTCCTAATTGTTTAAGTTGGGTTTTTTCTCTTTTCTAAATCTCTCATTTAAATTTTTATTCATTTTTAATGTTTTGTTCTTAATGTATATTTAAGATTCTGAATCAGTTCTTCTACTTTTGGATACTTCTTCTACCCATGGGTTACTATATATTGTTATTGCTATTGTTATTTTCTAAATATTTTATATTTGAATTTATTTTTATTCTAAAAATCGTTTTAAGGATTTTTTAAAATTTGAAGTAACTGTGTAGCAGTGTTGTTGTTTTCTACATTTGTTATTAATTTCTAATTTATTTACATCATAAGTTTAAAAGAATTGAAAAATGTATAGCTATATTAGGAAAAGAAGATCTAAAGTATACATAATTGAGAAAAAAGAAACAAAATGTATTTATATGTATTCTAGAAGAAAAATTTCTAAACTTAAAAAATGAATTAAATCTGTATATGAAAGGACACACATATTCTTGGAGAAAATGGTTATGCAGCAATCAATATGCACTGGCACAATTATTGTATTTTTAAATATGAAGAAAAATACTATCATTAATGAAGAAAAAAATCAGGTAACTTGTAAGGTGTATTCTTTACAGCAATAGTCAATGTAAGAAAGCAATCTACAAATTGCTCAGGGAAGGCATTTTGGCTCATATTTTATACAGCTAAGCTGTGGAAACACAGTGACATTATATCCAAAAGTCATGCTTTGGACACAAGTAACAGAAAAATCTAATTTAAATTGTCTGAAATAATAGAGAATATAACTAAAATGTTCACTGATTGAGAATGATCAATCATGATTTAGTCAAGGTTCCAACTCCATTTCTCTAGATTTTCTTCTCTGCTCTCTGTGTGTTGACAACATCAACATGCTGGTAGAAGATAGCTAAAAAAAATTCTAGGCCTTATTTCTATATATAAAAAAAGTATGGAAAGAAAGATTGCAGGCCAGGTGTGGTGGCTCACGCTTGTAATTCCAACACTTTGAGAGGCTGAGGCAGGCAGATCATGAGGTCAGGAGTTCGAGACCAGCCTGGCCAGCATGGTGAAACCCCGTCTCTACTAAAAATGCAGAAACTAGCTGGGAATGGTGGCATGTGCCTGTAATCCCAGCTACTCGGGAGGCTGAGGCAGGAGAATCGCTTGAACCCGGGAGGTGGAGGTTGCAGTGATCCAAGATCAGGCCACTGCACTCCAGCCTGGGCAACAGAGTGAGACTCCATCTCAAGGAAAAAAAAAAAAAAGAAACTATAACTATTACTGCTTCTTCCCTTCCGAGCACTCTTTGAAGCATTTAAACCAATTCACATGTCCAGGTGACGCTATGCACCAATTGGCTCAGCCCTAAGGCTCCTGGACCAATCAGTGGCAGACAGAGGGAATCACAATTTAGACAAATCAAGATAACGCCCTCGATCCAGGATTTTGTAGTAGTAAGCACCAAATTCATCAACACGACCCTTCGCTCAGCACAACCTCTAGTATTGAATTTCTTAACTTCTAGCGACTTAATATTCTTAGCTTTTCTATCTCAGGGGAGGTTAAAGATTTCTGAAACATTCTGAAGAAATTTGGAAAAATCGCATTTGGAAAAAAAACAAGAAAGGTTTTCTCTTTATTTTTTACAATTTTTTATTTTTTATTTATCTCTCATACCCTTCTGCTGAAGAAACTTTTCTCTTAATTTGAACAATTTCAAACACTTTCAGTGTACCATTTTTGCCTTTGATACTCAACTCTGGACTGAGAAACCTTTTATGAGAGAAAAATTATTTACAGCACATTTATTCTATGGTCTAAAGAAATATATGCCCCCACCCCCGCCCCCGCAATTTAAGTCATTCTTAAAATCAGAAATAGCCAATTGACCATTATTTTAAACCAAAATCCAATTATTTGAAATATGTGGTTCCTGTATTTTTCTAGAATTATACTTTTATTGTTTTCCAAGAGATTTTATAATCTAAGTAAAACTTTTATAAAGATGCAAAGTTATAAACTCAATCTAACACATGAATCATCCCATTATGCTAAACTATTATACCTAATCCTCCACTGAAAACGTTCCAGGAAGAGCTTGATCTTCCCTTCTTAAATCATAATCCTCAGATTTAGAGAATTTAAGGGCACTGGAGTTGAGTAACAACAATTGAATAGATGATATTTTGATGGCAGTCGAACTAAATGTTTTTTAGCTGTTTCATAAAAAAGCAACTGGGGATTTCCTACTAGTGAGAGAAGAATAACCAGTAGGTCAACTCTGTTGTTATAAGAGGTCAAAAATTATTCCTTAAGTTGTCTAAAGCTATGATGGTTTCTCAGAAATAGAAGATATGAATATGGGAAGACATTCTAATAGATTTTTAAATGCCCAAGGCTGTTTGGCAGAAAAATTTGAACTTTTACTTAAAAATAAGGAAAATTACCCTTATAATAAGATTCCTACACTATGGGTCACTTTTTCACAAACACCTCCAAATTCTTTAAAATGCATGTTAAATCATGCCTTATTTGGAAATGCTATAATTTAATATTACTTTACATGCATTTTGAGAGAAGGTTAAACTGAATATGGGGAAAGTTCCAGGTACTTTATGAAAAAAAATATTCAAAATCCTAGATTCCTAACCTGTGAAGCATTGAGCTATGCCGTTAGGTGAATTAACTTATGGAAGTGAACAGTGAAACTTGGTTTTAAATTACTTCTCCGTCAGTCACTGGTTGTGTATATTTGGGAAGTGACTTGATCTCTCTAAGCCTCAATTTTCTTAACTATAAAATGGGCATATTAAGACCTACTATTTGAATTTGATAAAAGTTAATTCATTGATAAGGCAGCAATTATATTTTAGTTAACCATATAATTAATTAGCCATATAAAATACCTTAAATCCATTCCAAAACAAGATGTGAAATACATTTAGAATTTTAAAAATCAAAACCTAGTAGAAGTATGTCCTATACTTGCAGAGGCACCCACTAAAGATATTATGCTGACAAGATTACATTTAAAGTGTTAATGTGAGTGGTCAGAAAGTTCACGCTCTCTTCTGAAGAAGTGTATCCTATACTTCTACTAATTTCAGTTCACCTACAGTTGTTTTTCTGAACCTTGGATGCACATTGGATTCACATAAGGAAATTTTAAAGTTCCTAATGTGTGGGTTACAGCCCTGAAATTTTAAATTTAGTTGCCTGTGTATGATGTAGACACCAGGATTTTTAAGGATTGACTTAAAAGATAAAGATTAATATTAATCTGTTACTTCAATTTAGGTTGAAGTTAAGTCAAGCACAAGAAAAAAACAAAAAATTATCAAGAATCAAGTCCACATTGAAAAGGGAGGAGTGAATAATATAGAGGTAGATTTCAGCTGACGCAGTGGACCCGGTCCTCTTTTCTTCTCACTGTGTGTACCCCCGGTGATCTCATCTTCTCTAGGCCCTTGATTCTACCTGTATGCTGATGAATCCAAGCAGCCACCTGCCCAGACATCACTCCCAATCTCCCACTGTATTTGTGACAACTGATTATATATACCCGAATCGCTTCAGAACCATTACCACCAAAACTAGATTCATCCTTTGCTGCCTAGAATTATTTCTTCCCCCTCTAATTACTCTACATGCTGTGGTCACTTCAAAAATATTGGGGGACTCCCCACCTAAAATTTTGCAGATGATGCCACACTTGCAAATAATTTCCTTTGCAAATTATTGTCATTTGCAAACAGATAATAAACTGCAGGATACAACACAATGAATTTGAACTAAGCCAAGAGAGTATTATCACTCACATAATGAGGTTTTATGAGGAGGGCAGAGAAACTCCCAGTCAGGTCCAACAATGGCTTGAAAGAACAGGGAAAGGAGACTGCTTTGATTTTTAATGAGATTAAAAGGTGAGGTTTGGGTGCAGGTTGTCTCATACTGGCGGGGTCTTGAAAGATTTGAACTTTCTGGCATCCTAAAGGAGGAAGGGAGCACCTAGGTTTCTTACCAGCTTTCAAGTGTTGGCAGAAGGGTAAGGAGAGTGTGGGGCTTGAAAGCTCTCAGCATTCAATCAGGGTGAATTGCAATGAAGATTCTGACTCCCCTTTTGATGTGAATTTAGAAGAGAGCATGCGCTTTCTGACCACTCACATGAACACTTTAAATGTAATCTTGTCAGCATAATATCTTTAGTGGATGCCGCTGTTATTCTATACATTATAAATTAACTCGTGTTATTCCTAAGAATAAATGCAGTGTAATAGTTCTATTGAATATGTGGACATTGGGGATCAATTGCAGGCATAAATAAATAAATACTGGGCCTATAGTAAAAGGTCCACACAGTAAAAGAAAATAAGTTAAACTAACATAAACTTTTACCTTTAACAGTGGTAGAAGTTCTGTCCCAATGTAGATATAAGAAATATCCTCAATGGATTCCATATTCAGCAAGATGCCAAGCTTGGCTAACATGAAACCCTCCAACTGCAAACACCTAGCAATTCTACATAAAATGTTACATGTTTCATGCATAGCTTTGCTAGAGAAAGAAGAGAGTAATCTCCAGATACCATGAAGAGGCAAGCAAAAGAACACAGTCTGGGGGAGTTCAGAACTTAGTGATGATAGCTGACTGTCCATGCCACAGGTCCTTTCAGGTCTTCTGCTCTTACTTAAAAACTATTTTAATTCTTAAAACAACTCTGTGAGCTAAGCATTATTGTTATTCCAGTTTTCGAATGTGAAACTGAGGTGCAGAGATGTTACATAACTTGCTCAAGATCACACAAGCTGTAAATGGCAGACATGGAATTAAAACCTAGACAATCTGACACTTGAGGGAATAAGCTTAGCCAGTTCATAGACTAGAATTCCGTGAGTTTGAGATAACATAACAATGATCTGAAAGGTTAACAGTGTTTAAGGAGACTAAAAAAATAAATAATAAAGAGTAAAATAAGCATATAGAATATAAAATATATAAACATAAATCAGCTATATAAATGATATAGAAATAAATATATAAAGTAGTATAATATATGAATGTATATGTATATATAATTATTTATATATTTATATATAATCGTATGTAAAATCATACACTTATATAAATATATATTACTTATATGTAATATAAAATATGTAATGTATAAAGTATATAAATAAGTTTATGAAGTATATAAAAAACATAAAATAATGTATTTATATTACACTATAAATATTTTAGTAATATATTTTTATTATTTCCCTGAGCTTTTCTGTTATTGTCATTTTTTTTTCATTTTACTGTGCTATCACTGAATTTTCAAAAGCTTACTTCTCTTATAATTGGAAAAAAATTCTCACTAACAAAAGACTTCGTTTTACTAAAAGTCACTGTGTGCGGGGTGGTTTATCTATATATGTATACACACACAAACCATATATATATAAACCATATAGATATATAATCACATATATAAACCATATAGATATATAATCACATATATAAACCATATAGATATATAATCACATATATAAACCATATAGATATATAATCACATATATAAACCATATAGATATATAATCACATATATAAACCATATAGATATATAATCACATATATAAACCATATAGATATATAATCACATATATAAACCATATAGATATATAATCACATATATAAACCATATAGATATATAATCACATATATAAACCATATAGATATATAATCACATATATAAACCATATAGATATATAATCACATATATAAACCATATAGATATATAAGCCACATATATAAACCATATAGATATATAATCACGTATATAAACCATATAGATATATAATCACGTATATAAACCATATAGATATATAATCACGTATATAAACCATATAGGTATATAAGCCACATATATAAGCCATATAGATATATAATCACATATATAAACCATATAGGTATATAATCACATATATAAACCATATAGGTATATAATCACATATATAAACCATATAGATATATAAGCCACATATATAAACCATATAGATATATAATCACATATATAAACCATATAGATATATAATCATATATATAAACCATATAGATATATAATCACATATATAAACCATATAGGTATATAAGCCACATATATAAGCCATATAGATATATAATCACATATATAAACCATATAGATATATAATCACATATATAAATCATATAGATATATAATCACATATATAAACCATATAGATATATAATCACATATATAAACCATATAGATATATAATCACATATATAAACCATATAGATATATAATCACATATATAAACCATATAGATATATAATCACATATATAAACCATATAGATATATAATCACATATATAAACCATATAGATATATAATCACGTATATAAACCATATAGATATATAATCACGTATATAAACCATATAGATATATAATCACGTATATAAACCATATAGATATATAATCACGTATATAAACCATATAGATATATAATCACGTATATAAACCATATAGATATATAATCACGTATATAAACCATATAGATATATAATCACGTATATAAACCATATAGATATATAATCACGTATATAAACCATATAGATATATAATCACGTATATAAACCATATAGATATACAATCACGTATATAAACCATATAGATATACAATCACGTATATAAACCATATAGATATACAATCACGTATATAAACCATATAGATATATAATCACGTATATAAACCATATAGATATACAATCACGTATATAAACCATATATATAATCACGTATATAAACCATATAGATATATAATCACGTATATAAACCATATAGATATATAATCACGTATATAAACCATATAGATATATAATCACGTATATAAACCATATAGATATATAATCACGTATATAAACCATATAGATATATAAGCCACGTATATAAACCATATAGGTATATAAGCCACGTATATAAACCATATAGATATATAATCACGTATATAAACCATATAGGTATATAAGCCACATATATAAACCATATAGATATATAATCACGTATATAAACCATATAGGTATATAAGCCACATATATATATATTAGACAGCTAGATCGATCGATCGATAATACTACACTGTACAGTCATCATCATGAACTTGGTTGCTTTTCCTGGTCTGAAATAGCCATTTCCATTCTTAATGATCACAAACAGCAAAATAATCAGCATTCCCAATCCCTGTGGGAGTATTTTCACAAAAGGTCACACATACATATTGAAATAATTTTAAAAATGAAAATCAGAGTGATCATTGAAAACAATGAAGATTCCAAAGTTTGACATTTTTCTCATCATAGATTACACATACAGTACTAACATTTTTTAGGTCACTAAACATGAGTAATATGTTTTGAATAATCCTTATTTTCTCCAATTTACTGTTTATCTTTTAATAAATTCAACTGAATTATTTTCATCTGAGCAAATTCTCTCTGATTTTTCAGGCCTTCTTTTCTTCTAACACCCCAAAACAGCATTCAATCAGCCTCATATTCTATTAAATGGGCCTTTTAATGAGAAATCAACATGCATGGATTACTAATTATGTACCAGACATTTTATATATATTGCTATAAGAAGTCAGGTCTTGAAGAGATCAATTAGCTTGCTGAAGGATTCTTTATGGAGTGAACCTAAGGACCTAAGGGTCTGTGTAACTATAAACTCAAGCTCTTTAGCAGGTAAGCGACCTTCTGAGATAATGGAGGAAGGAGGGAGGCATTCCAGTGACATTTGGAAGAAAGAATCTCTTCCTCCTTTGAATGCCCAGAGTACTTTACCTATAATTATTTATGTATTTTTTCATTTTTTAAATAATGCCAACTTTTATTTTAGATTCAAGGGATACATGTGCAGGTTTGTTACATGGGTATATTTCATGATGGTGGGGTTGGGGTGGGATTAATCCCATCACCCAGGTAGTGAGCATAGTACTCAATAGTTAGCTTTTCAAGCCTTTCCCCACCCCACCTCCCCCTGTAGTAGTCCCCAGTGTTTATTGTCGTATAATTATTTAAATCCTCTTGTTTCTCCTAACAAATATTAACTTTAATCATAATAAAAATCTCTACTATCATTGCGTTCTTACTTTGCTCCTGAGCTCTTTTGAAAGGGCATTGCATGCATTCATACATTTAAGTTGTATAACACGTTTATGAGGTTGCTCCTATTATAAGCTTTAGTTTATCAACGGAGAAGAAAAAGATTAAGTGACTTGCCATGATCATACCTGGCACATAGCAACAATGTTACCGCGATTCCCTAAAGATTATGAATAAACACACACACACACACACACACACACACACACACGTATATAACTTTATTAGAAGGCAGAAAAATCTTCTCTAAATTGCAAGTGTGTGATGCCAGGAGTTTGAGACCAGCCTTGTCAACATGGCAAAACCCCGTTTCTACTAAAAATACAAAAATTAGCCGGGCATGATGGCGTGTGCCAGCAGCTACTCAGAGGACTGAGGCAGCAGAATCGCTTCCACCCAGGAGGTGGAGGATGCAATGATCAGAGATCTTGCCACTGCACTCCAGCGTGGGTGACAGAGGGAGACTCTGCCTCAAATAATAATAATAAAAAAAAATATAAATAAATTGCAAGTGTGTTATCTGATATACTTTATATTCTTAGAGTTTCCTGATTTTTTAAAAGTTGATAGCAATAAGGTTATTGAGGGAAAGACCTTTTTGATAATGATTCTAAAATGTGAGGTAGTGAACAGCTGAGAAGAGTCATGTCAATTCTTATTAGCAGCAAGTAATACTTTTCATTTACCCATTTATTTCTTACCCCCTTTCAATTTCTTTATAGTATGACTCTAATCAGTTTCATTTTCAAGTCTCTAGGAATGTTTTGAGTATTTTCTTGGCCTCTCATGATGCTGCATCCTTGTCCTCAAAATTGTCAGATTGATTATTGAAAGGTAGGGAGGATGGCTCACCAGCCTGAGATGGCAATCTGAGCTGGGGACTTATTTAAGATTAGAGTTTGAGGCTCCTTGAATCCTGCATTTCCTACTATTAACATTAATTAGCCTCAGAAAAGTAAAACAATCCCCAAACCTGCGAATTACTTTATTTTTTCCCGTGGCTGAGGAATTGAGTCAAGGATTGTTTTATAAAATAATTTTTATAAAATAAAATAATCAGACTTCAAGGATCGCAATTTAGTAATTAAAGGACTGAAAGTAGAATGAGCAAGTCCAGAGATCTAAGGTACAACATGAGGATTGTAGGGAATAACATTTTACTGTATTTGGGATTCATGTTAAATTAGTAGATTTTAGCTGCTCTTGCCACAAAAACAAAAAAAAAATGTGGGTAATTATGTGAGATGATGGATATCTTAATTCGTTTCACTATAATAACTTTTTATTGTCTATTTGTGTCTTATAATATAAGTATACCTTGGCCGGGCGCAGTGGCTCACGCCTGTAATCCCAGCACTTTGGGAAGCCGAGGCGGGTGGATCACAAGGTCAGGTGTTGGAGACCAGCCTGACCAACATGGTGAAACCCTGTCTCTACTAAAAATACAAAAATTAGCTGGACGTGGTGGTGGGTGCTTGTAATCCCAGCTACTCAGGAGGCTGAGGCAGGAGATCCCTTGAACTCCGGAGGCGGAGGTTGCAGTAAGCCGAGATCGTGCCATTGCACCCCAGCCTGGGCAACAAGAGCAAGACTCCACCTCAAAATGATAATAATAATAATAATAATAATAATAATAATAATAATAATTATACCTTAAATATACACAACAAAATTTATTTGGAAAAAAAAGAAAAGAAATACAGGCTTAAATAGGAAAATGAGAGATTGCTAAGAAGGCACTAGTGAATTACCTTAGCACAGCTTTTATTCTTTCCATCCTATTTTTCAGGTTCCAGAGGTTTCTCTTCCTTCTGTGCATTTCCTCAAACACGGTGTCCTTTAAACAAACCAAAAATAAGTATGCTCTGGTGTGTTCCTTTCAAGTTATTCTAATTTGATTTGATGCAATCCAAATGTACGTGTTATTGAGCCCGTAGGAAGCTATTCTTTAAATAAGCAATAATGAAGTTCAGAAATACTAAGAACACCCACAAAAGTGTCTCACATCCACTCCCTGGCAAAAAGTAAGATAACTAAGCCAACTAGTGTTTACACAGTGAAGTACACTGATAAGAAAGACATGCATGTGCAAGATAATAAAAGAGAAAATATAATTTTAAATTGTCTGTATGATTACCAAAGATCACATTTCATACTGTTACAGGAGAATTTCAGTCATTTATATATAATTAATTAATAGGTGGTCCGCACTACAAATATTGTATAAATGTTCAATTATGACACATTGATATTGTTCCAGGGACCCTGATATTTTTCCATTTAGCTTGGAACAGAAATTTATAATGACAATGATATATATATAACAGTAACTTTACATCTGAGTGCACATTTATAGACAAAGTCTGCAATTCATTAGGAAATAATTTGAGAGTACAAGAACAAACTCTGAAACATTTATTTTTATGGAGTGAAATGACTGTAATTAATATTTCCATTTCTTGCAAGCAGGCCACAGTTTACCATAAATGTGAGATGTTCTCTAGTGAGCATGATTCATATCCTACATCATGGCAAACTTTTTTTCAGATAGTCATTAAGGATGTGAATCAGGGCTATTAGTGTTTATATCATTGTGTCTTCTCGAAATTGGGTTGAGAGATAGTCGGGACAGGATAAGAGTGTTATCAAATGTATTAGTCTGAAGGAAAAGACCAAAGGAACCTAAATATTTTTATCATTCATAATTTTCCTGCTTACCATTACAATATATCTTAATTTGTCTTTCTCCTCTTCCCACTATTTTCTTTCCTATTTTCTTCTTGTGTTCTTTATCTTTTCCAGTTGACACTAGAATTGTATTGGGAGAACCCGAATTTCAAAAAATTACTGATTGACTTAATTGAAAGTACATAATAAAGTACTGTTTATTTGTATTTTGGAAAACCTATTTAAACTAATTGTTTAAAGAGGTTGAAATATATTGTTACCAGTTTTTCATTACATCCTGAATATTGTAGCGATCTTTATTCTCATTATCTTAAATACTCTATCACTTTTACTTCTATGTCAAAATATCTGCCTTCTCCTCCCTTCCCACAAATAGAAAATCAGGAAATAAAAATCCAAAGTTCCCAGTATCATGTGTAACTTTTCTTTCATTACAAAGCTTTTAAATATGGTGATAAATTAGTCAAATAATAAATTATTAACTCTAATTTTAAAATAAAAATAGTATATCTATAACATAAATTTATGTTGCTTAAATACATAACATGATTAATATATAGTGCTTCCAATTTAATGTGATATTATGCTTGTAATACAAACTTTTTTATTTCATTTTAAAAGATAAACTCATAGGTGGGAATTGAACAATGAGAACACATGGGCACAGGAAGGGGAACATCAAACTCCAGGGACTGTTGTGGGGTGGGGGGAGGGGGGAGGGATAGCATTAGGAGATATACCTAAAGCTAAATGACGAGTTAATGGGTGCAGGACACCAACATGGCACATGTATACATATGTAACAAATCTGCACATTGTGCACATGTACCCTAAAACTTAAAGTATAATAATAATAAAAAATAGAAAATAAATAAATAAATAAAATAAACTGTGGGATTTACATTTCTACAGTAAAAACAATTGATAAGTCTACATTTTAGCTTTTAAAATATAGGTATGTGTAAGCGTTATACTGATTTAAACTTTTAAAGTGTAAATTTTTAAAAAGTATATTATAATCTTTTTTATAAAACCGTGAAAATAACTTTTCTCCTGCCTTCTGTATTTTATTATCATTATTATTAGTGTTAAGAATACTTATGTAAGACCTATCCACTTAGCAAATTTTTAATTATACTCTACAGTATTATTAACTATAGGCACTCACTATGCTGTACAGTAGATCTCTAGGACTTAGTCATCTCTGCAACTGAAGTTCTGAACTCTTTGACTAATACCTCTCATTTCTTACTTCTCCTCACCCGCGGCCCTTAACAACCACCATTCTACTATTTGCCTCTTTGAGTTTGACTCTTTTAAGTTCCTCATCTCAGTGGTATCACATAGTATTTGTTCTCCTATGTCTGGCTTATTTCACTTAGCATATTGTCCTCCAAGTTCATCTATGTTCTGGCAAATGTCAGGATTTCCTTTTATTTTTAAGGCTGAATAATATTCTATTGTGTATATATACATATCACATTTTCTTTATCCATTCATTCACTGATGGACATTTAGGTTACTTCCATGTCTTGGTTATTGTGAATAATGCTGCAATGAACATGGGGTTGCAAACATCTCTTTAGGATCTTGAATGTAGTATTTTTGTTTTGTTTTGTTGATCATTCTTTTTTTTCTTTTTTTATTTTTATTTTTTATTTATTTTTATTTTATTATTATTATACTTTAAGTTTTAGGGTACATGTGCACAATGTGCTGGTTTGTTACGTATGTATACATGTGCCATGTTGGTGTGCTGCACCCATTAACTCGTCATTTAGCATTAGGTATATGTCCTAATGCTGTCCCTCCCACCTCCCCCGACCCCACAACAGTCCCCGGAGTGTGATGTTCCCCTTCCTGTGTCCATGTGTTCTCATTGTTCAATTCCCACCTATGAGTGAGAACATGCAGTGTTTGTTTTTTTGTCCTTGCGATAGTTTACTGAGAATCATGATTTCCATTTTTATCCATGTCCCTACAAAGGACATGAACTCATCATTTTTTATGGCTGCATAGTATTCCATGGTGTATGTGTGCCACATTTTCTTAATCATTGTTGGACATTTGGGTTGGTTCCAAGTCTTTGCTATTGTGAATAGTGCTGCAATAAACATACGTGTGCATGTGTCTTTATAGCAGCATGATTTATAGTCCTTTGGGTATATACCCAGTAATGAGATGGCTGGGTCAAATGGTATTTCTAGTTCTAGATCCCTGAGGAATCGCCACACTGACTTCCACAATGGTTGAACTAGTTTACAGTCCCACCAACAGTGTAAAAGTGTTCCTACAAAAGCCAAAATTGACAAATGGGATCTAATTAAACTAAAGAGCTTCTGCACAGCAAAAGAAACTACCATCAGAGTGAACAGGCAACCTACAAAATGGGAGAAAATTTTCGCAACCTACTCATCTGACAGAGGGCTAATATCCAGAATCTACAATGAACTCAAACAAATTTACAAGAAAAAAACAAACAACCCCATCAAAAAGTGGGCAAAGGACATGAACAGACACTTCTCAAAAGAAGACATTCATGCAGCCAGAAAACACATGAAAAAATGCTCATCATCACTGGCCATCAGAGAAATGCAAATCAAAACCACAATGAGATACCGTCTCACACCAGTTAGAATGGCCATCATTAAAAAGTCAGGAAACAACAGGTGCTGGAGAGGATGTGGAGAAATAGAATGTAATATTTTTGAATATATACTCAGCAGTAGGATTGCTGAATCAGACAATCAACCACAATTGTCTAGTTTTGTTTTAGTTGCCTTTGTTTTTAGTATTATATTCAACAAATCATTGCCAAGAACAATGTCAGGAAGATTTTCCACTATGTTTTCTTCTACGGATTTTATGGTTTCAGGTTTTACATATAGATATTTAAACCATTTGAGTTAATTTTTGTGTATGGTGTAAGATAAGGCTCTGATTTCATTTTAACCATATAACTTTAAATGTGTATGTGTGTGTGTTTCTGATATTTCTATTCTGCTCATTGGTTTATATGTCTGTTTTCATGCTAGTATTTTTAATTTTTTGAGGAACTTTCATACTACTTTCCATAGAGGCTGTACAAGTTTACATTTCCACCAACAGTGTACAAGGTTTCTCTTTTCTCCATATTCTCGCCAATATTTATTGTTTGATTTTTGATAATAGCCATGCTAACTGGTGCAAGGTGATATGCCACTGTGGCTTTAATTTGCATTTCCCTGATGATGAGTGATGTTGAGCACTTTTTCATATATCTGTTTGCCATTTCGGTGTCTTCTTTGGAATAATGTTTATTCAGGTCCCTTGCCTATTTTTTTCATAGGGTTATTATTATAATTTGCTATTTAGTTGTAGGAGTTTTCTATATATTTTGGATATTAACCCTTAATCACATATACAGTTTGCAAATACTTCTTACATGCCACAGATTGCCTTTTCATTTTGTTGGTGGTTTCCTCTGACATGCAGAAGGCTTAAGTTTGATATAGTCACAATTATCTAGTTTTATTTTAGTTGCCATTGCTTTTAGTGTTATACTTAAGAAATAATTGCCAAGAACAATGTCAAGAAGATTTTCCACTATGTTTTCTTCTATAAATTTTATGGTTTCAGGTTTTACATACAGGCATTTAAACCATTTGAGTTAATTTTTGTGTATGGTGTAAGATAAGGGTCTGATTTCATTTAACCATATAACTTTAAAAGTGTATGATTGTGTGTTTCTGATATTTCTATTCTGCTTATTGGGTTATATGTCTGTTTTTATGCCAGTACCATTTTGTTTGGATTACTGTAGCTTTGTAATATATTTTACATTTTATATTATTTTGAAATCAAGAAGTAGGATGCCTCCAGTTTTATTTCTCTTGTTCAAGATTACCTTGGCTGCTGTTCAGGATCTTTTGTGATTCAGTATGAATCTTAGAATTGTTATTTCAATTTCTGTAAAAAATGCCATTGGGATTTTGAGAGACACTGCATTCAGTCTGTAGATCAGATTGAGTAGTATGGATGTTTTACCAATATTAATTCTTCCAATCTATGAACATGGGAAGTCTTTCTAGCTTTAATTTCTTTCATTAGTGTTTTATAGTTTTCAGTGTGCAAACCTCTACCTCATTGGTTAAGTTTATTCCTAGATATTTTATTTTATTTTGTGCTAAGAAAATGAGATTTTTTTTAAAAAATGACAATGTCTTGTTCTGTTGCTCAGGCTGGAGTGCAGTGGCATGATCATGGCTCACTGCAGCCTTGACATCCCAGATTCAAGTGATCCTCTCACTTCAGCCTCCTGAGTAGCTGGGACTACAGGAGCACCACTACACCTGGTTAATTTTTGTTTTTTAATAGAGATAAAGTTTCACTATATTGCCCAGACTGGCTTCGAATTTCTTAGCTCAAGGGATTTTCCTGGATCCACCTCTGCCTCCGCCTCCTAAAGTGCTAAGATTATAGTCATGAGCCACTATGCCCAGCCAAGATTGTTTTCTTAATTTCCTTTTTGGATAGTTTGTTGTTAGTGTGTATATATATATATATATGCATATGAATCAAGAAGAAATAGAAAGCATGAATCTAGCAATAAAAGAAAAGGAATTAATAATCTAAATTTTCTTTTTTACATTTATTATTTTTATTTTATTTTTATTTATTCTAATAAAAAAATGGGATACATGTGCAGAGAATGCAGATTTGTTGCTTAGGTATATGTGTGGCATGGTGGTTTGCTGACCTACTGACCCATCCTCTAAGTTTCTTCCCCTCACCCCCCCACCCCCAAACAGGCCCTGGTGTGTGTTATTCCCATCTCTATATCCATGTGTTCTTAATGTTCAACTCCCACTTATGAGTGAGAAAATGTGGTATTTGGTTTTCTGTTCCTGTGTTAGTTTGCTGAGGATGATGGTTTCCTTCTTCATCCATGCCCCTGCAAAGGACATGATCTCATTCCTTTTTATGGCTGCATAGTATTCCATGGTGTGTATGTACCACATTTCCTTTATCCAATCTATCATTGATGGCATTTGGGATGGTTCCAAGTCTTTGTTATTGTAAATAGTGCTGCAATAAACATATATGTGCATCTGTATTTACAGTAGAATGACTTATAATCATTTGGGTAATGGGATTGCTGGGTCAAATGGTATTTCTGGTTCTAGATCCTGGAAGAACTGCTATACTGTCTTCCACAATGGTTGAACTAATTTACATTCACACCAACAATATAAAAGCATTTCTGTTTCTCCACAGATTCACCAACATCTGTTGTTTCCTGACTTTTTACTAATCACTATTCTGACTGGTGTGAGATGGTATCTCATTGTGGTTTTGATTTGCATTTCTCTGATGATCAGTGATGTTGAGCTTTTTTTCGTGTTCATTAGCCACGTAAAAGTCTTCTTTTGAGAAGTGTCTGTTCGTATCCTTTGCCCACTTTTTGATGGAGTTTTTTTTTTTTTTTTTTAAATATGTTTGGCCAGGTGCAGTGGCTCATGCCTGTAATCCCAGCACTTTGGGAGGCCGAGGTGGGTGGATCATGAGGTCAGGAGATAGAGACCATCATGGCTAACACAGTGAAACCCCATATCTACTAAAAATACAGAAAATTAGCCAGGGGTGGTGGTGGGCGCCTGTAGTCCCAGCTACTCGGGAGGCTGAGGCAGGAGAATGGCATGAACCCGGGAGGCGGAGCTTGCAGTGAGCTGAGATTGTGCCACTGCACTCCAGCCTGGGCAACAGAGTGACACTCTGTCTCAAAAAAAAAAAAAAAGAAAAGAAAAGAAGAAAAAAAATGTTTAAGTTCCTTGTAAATTCTGGATATTAGACCTTTGGATAGATTGCAAAAATTTTCTCCTATTCTATAGGTTGCCTGTTCACTCTGATGATAGTTTCTTTTGCTATGCAGAAGACCTTTAGTTTAATTAGATCCCATTAGTCAATTTTAGCTTTTGCTGCAATTGCTTTTGGCATTTTTGTCATGAAAGTCTTTGCCCATGACTATGTCCTGAATGGTATTGCCTAGGTTTTCCTTGAGGGATTTTATGGCTTTAGGTTTTACGTTTAAGTCTTTAATCCATCTTGAGTTAATTTTTGTATAAGGTGTAAGGAAGGGGTTCCATTTCTGTTTTCTGCATATCACTAGCCATTTTTCCCAGCATCATTTACTGAATAGGAGATTCTTTCCCCATTGCTTGTTTTTGTCAGGTTTGTCAAAGATCAGATGATTGTAGATGTGTTGTATTATTTCTGAGGTCTCTGTTCTGCTCCATTGGTCTATATGTCTGTTTTGGTACCAGTGCCATGCTGTTTTGGTTCCTGTAGCCTTGTAATGTAGTTTCAAATCAGGTAACGTGATGCCTCCAGCTTTGTTCTTTTTGCTTAGGATTGTCTTGGCTATACAGGGTCTTCTTTGATTCCATATGAAATTTAAAATAGCTTTTTCTAATTCTGAGAAGAATGTCAATGCTTCAATGCTTGATGGAAATAACATTGAATCTAAATTACTTTGGGCAATATGGCCATTTTCATGATATTGATTCTTCTTATCCATGAGGATGGAATGCTTTTCCATTTGTTCATGTCCTCTCTTATTTCCTTGAGCAGTGTTTTGTTGTTCTCCTTGAAGAAGTCCTTCACATCACT
This sequence comes from Symphalangus syndactylus, assembly GCF_028878055.3. Lineage (NCBI taxonomy): Eukaryota > Metazoa > Chordata > Mammalia > Primates > Hylobatidae > Symphalangus > Symphalangus syndactylus. The sequence goes on along the minus strand of NC_072426.2, from coordinate 150,128,923 downwards.
TGTTAGCTGTATTCCTAGGTATTTTATCCTCTTTGTAGTGATTGTGGATGGGAGTTCATTCATGATTTGGCTCTCTGCTTGCCTACTATTGGTGTAAAGGAATGCTTGTTATTTTTCTACACTAATTTTGTATCCTAAGACTTTGAGGAAGTTGCTTATAGTTCAGGAAGCTTTTGGGCTGAGATAATGGGGTTTTCTAAATCTAAAACCATGTCATCTGAAAACAGAGACAACTTGACTTCCTCTTTTCTTATTTGGTTACCCTTTATTTCTTTCTCTTGCCTGATTGCCCTGGCCAGAATTTCCAGTACAATATTGAATAAGAATGGTGACAGAGGGCATCCTTGTCTTGTACTGGTTTTCAAAGGGAATGTTTCCAGCTTTTGCTCATTCAATAGGCTGTAGGCTTTTCACAAATAGCTCTTATTATTTTGAGATATGTTCAGTTAATACCTAGTTTATTGAGAGTTTTTGACATGAAGGGATGTTGAATTTTATCAAAGGCCTTTTCTGCATCTATTGAGATAATCATGTGGCTTTTGTCTTTGGTTCTGTTTAAGTGATGGATTATGCTTATTGATTTGCGTATGTTGGACTAGCCTTGCATCCTAGGGATGAAGCCAACTTGATTGTGGTGGCTAAGTTTTTTGATATGCTGCTGGATTTGGTTTGCCAGTATTTTATTGAGGATTTTTGCATCGATGTTCATCAGGGATATTGGCCTGAAATTTTATTTTTTTGTTGTGTCTCTTCCTGGTTTTGGTATCAGGATGATGCTAGCTTCATATAATGAGTTAGGGAGGAGTCCCTCCTTTTCAGTTGTTTGGAATAGTTTCAGAAGGAATGGTACCAGCTCCTCTTTTTATTTCTGGTAGAATTCAGCTGTGAATCTGTCTGGTCCTGGGCTTTTTTTTGGTTGGAAGGCTATTAATTATTGTCTCAATTTCAGAGCTTGTTATTGTCCTATTCAGGGATTCAGCTTATTCCTGGTTTAGTCTTGGTAGGGTGTATGCGTCAAGGAACTTATCCATTTCTTCTAGGTTTTCTACTTTATTTGCATATAGATGTTTATAGTATTCTCTGATGGTAGTTTGTATTTCTGCAGGATCAGTGGTGATAGCCCCTTTATCATTTTTTATTGTGTCTATTTCATTCATCTCTCTGTTCTTCTTTATTAGTCTAACTAGTGGTCTATCTATTTTGTTATTTTTTCCAAAAAACCACCTCCTGGATTTGTTGATTTTTTGGAGTGTTTTGTGTGTGTGTGTGTGTGTGTGTGTGTGCCTCTATCTCCTTCAATTCTTCTCTGATCTTTGTTATTTCTTGTCTTCTGCTAGCTTTTGGATAAGTTTGCTCTTGCCTCTCTAGCTCTTTTAATTGTGATGTTTCATTGTGATATTGATTTCAGATCTTTTCAGCTTTCTGATGTGGGCATTTAGTGCTATAAATTTCCCTCTTACTGCTTTAGCTGTGTCCCAGAGATTCTGGTAGGTTGTCTCTTTGTTCTCATTGGTTTCAAAGAACTTACTGATTTCTTCCTTACTTTTATTATTTATCCAGGAGTAATTCAGGAGCAGGTTGTTCAATTTCCATGAAATTGTGTGGTTTTGAGTTAGTTTCCTAATCCTGAGTTCTAATTTGATTGCACTGTGGTGTGAGAGACTGTTAGTTCAGTTCTTTTCCATTTGCTGAGGAGTGTTTTACTTCCTATATGTGGTTGATTTTAGAATAAGTGCCATGTGGCACTAAGAAGAATGTATATTCTGTTGATTTGGGGTAGAGAGTTGTGTAGACATCTACTAGGTCTATTTTATCCAGAGCTGAGTTCAAGTCCTGAATATCCTTGTTAATTTTCTGCCTCATTGATCTGTCTAATACTGACAGTTGGGTGTTAAAGTCTCCCACTATTATTGTGTGGGAGTATAAGTCTCTTTGTAGGTCTCTCTCTTTTGAGACTGAGTCTCACTCTGTGGCCCAGGCTGGAGTGCAGTGCCCCAGTCTCAGCTCACTCCAACCTCTGCCTCCTGGGTTCAAGCAATTCTCTTGCCCCAGCTTCCTAAGAAGCTGAGATTACAGGTATGTGCCACCACACCTGGCTAATTTTTTGTATTTTTAGTAGAGGCAGATTTTCACCATGTTTGCTAGGCTGGTCTCAAATTCCTTACCTCAGGTGATTCACCCTCCTCGCCCTCTTAAAGTGCTGGGATTATAGATGTGAGCCACCATGCCTGGCCTCTTTGTAGGTCTCTAAGTACTTGTTTTTTGAATCTGGATGCTCCTGTGTTGGGTGCATATATACTTAGAATAGTTAGCTCTTCTTGTTGAATTGTTCCCTTTACTGTTATGTAATGCCCTTCTTTTTCTTTTTTGATCTTTGTTGGTTTAAAGTCTGTTTTGTCAGACATTAGGATTGCAACCCCTGCTATTTTTTGCTTTCCATTTGCTTGGTAAATTTTCCTCCATCCCTCTATTTTGAGCCTGTGTGTGTCTTTGCATGTAAGATAGGTCTCCTGAATACAGCCCACTGATGGGTCTTGACTCCTTATCCAATTCTCCAGTCCGTGTCTTTTAATTGGGGCATTTAGCCCATTTACATTTAAGGTTAGTATTGTTATGTGTGCATTTGATCCTGTCATCATGATGCTATTTGGCTATTTTGCACATTAGTTGATGCAGTTTCTTTGTAGTTTTTATATTTTGGTGTGCTCTTCGTAATCTATATTTTGGTGTGTAGTCATCGGTCTTTATATTTTGGTGTGTTTTTGCAGTGGTTGGTACAGGTTTTTTCTTTCCATATTTAGTGCTTCTTTCAGGAGCTCTTGCAGGGGAGGCCTGGTGGTAATGAAATCCTTCAGCATTTGCTTGTCTGGAAAGGATTTTATTTCTCTTTCGCTTATGAAGCTTAGTTTGGCTGGATATGAGATTCTGGGTTGAACATTTTTTTCTTTAAGAATGTTGAATATTGGCCCCCACTCTCTTCTGGCTTGTAGACTTTCTGCTAAGAGGTCTGCTGTTAGTCTGATGGGCTTCCCTTTGTAAGTGACCTGGCCTTTCTCTCTGGCTGCCCTTAACAGTTTTTCCTTCATTTCAACCTTGGAGAATCTGATGATTATGTGTCTTGGGGTTGATCTTCTCGTGGATTATCTTAATGATGTTCTCTGTACTCCCTGAATTTGCATGTTGGCTTGTCTTGCTAGGTTGGGGAAGTTCTCCTGGATAATATCGTGAAATGTGTTTTCCAGCTTGTTTCCATTCTCCCATGTCCTTCAGGTACTCCAATCAATTGTAGGTTTGGTCTTTTTATGAAGTCCCATATTTCTTGGAGTCTTTGTTCATTCCTTTTCATTCTGTTTTCTCTATTCTTGTCTGCATGTCTTATTTCGGAAAGGTAGTCTTCAAACTCTTAATATCCTTTCTTCCACTTGGTCGATTCGGCTGTTGATACTTGTGCATGCTTCATGAAGTTCTTGTGCTGTGTTTTTCAGCTCCATCAGGTTTTTATGTTCCTCTCTAAACTGGTTATTCTAGTTATCAATTCCTCTGTTTATCAAGGTTCTTAGCTTCTTTGCATTGGGTTAGAACATGTTCCTTTAGCTCATTGTAGTTTTTTATTACCTATCATCTGAAGCTTCCTTCTGTCAATTCATCCATCTGATCCTCCATCCAGTTCTACACCCTTGATGGAGAGACATTGCAATCATTTGATGAAGAGGCATTCTGGCCTTTTGGGTTTTCAGCATTGTTTCATTGATTCTTTCTTATCTTCCTGAGTTTGTCTAGTTTCAGTCTTTGAGGCTGCTGATCCTTGGATGCGGTTTTTGTGGGGGCCTTTTTGTTGTTGTTTTTGATGCTGTCGTTGTCACTTTCTGCTTGTTTGTTTTTCTTTCAATAGTCAGGTCTGTCTTCTGTAGGGCTGCTGCAGTTTGCTGGGAGTTTACTTCAGGCCCTATTCATCTGATTTGCTGCCATGCCTGGAGATGTCACTCAAGAAGGCTGGAGAGCAGCAAAGATGGGTGCCTGCTCCTTCTTCTGGGATCTCTGACCTGGAGTGGCACCAACCTGATGCCAGTAGGATTGTTTCTCCATAGGGCGTCTGACAAATCCTGTTGGAGGGTCTCACCCAGTTGGGTGGCTTGGGGAGCAGGACTTGTTTACTGAAGCACTTTGTCCCTTGGTGGAGAGGGTGTGTTTCCCTAGGGGGAAACTCACTCATCTGGGCTGCCTGGATTCCTCAGAACTACCAGAAGGAGAGGCTAAGTCTGCTAGTCTGCAGAAACTGTGGCCATCCCTCCCTCTAGGGGCTCAGGCCTGGTACCAGTACCATGCTGTTTTGGTTACTGTAGCCTTGTAGTATAGTTTGAAGTCAGGTGGTGTGATGCCTCCAGCTTTGTTCTTTTGGGTTAGGATTGATTTGGCGATGCGGGCTCTTTTTTGGTTCCATATGAACTTCAAAGTAGTTTTTTCCAATTCTGTGAAGAAAGTCATTGGTAGCTTGATGGGGATGGCATTGAATCTATAAATTACCTTGGGCAGTATGGCCATTTTCACTATATTGATTCTTCCTATCCATGAGCATGGAATGTTCTTCCATTTGTTTTTATCCTCTTTTATTTCATTGAGCAGTGGTTTGTAGTTCTCCTTGAAGAGGTCCTTCACGTCCCTTGTAAGTTGGATTCATAGGTATTTTATTCTCTTTGAAGCAATTGTGAATGGGAGTTCACTCATGATTTGGCTCTCTGTTTGTCTGTTATTGGTGTTCAAGAATGCTTGTGATTTTTGTACATTGATTTTGTATCCTGAGACTTTGCTGAAGTTGCTTATCAGCTTAAGGAGATTTTGGGCTGAGACAGTGGGGTTTTCTAGATATACAGTCATGTAATCTGCAAACAAGGACAATTTGACTTCCTCTTTTCCTAATTGAATACCCTTTATTTCCTTCTCCTGCCTAAGTGCCCTGGCCAGAATTTCCAACACTATGTTGAATAGGAGTGGTGAGAGAGGGCATCCCTGTCTTGTGCCAGTTTTCAAAGGGAATGCTTCCAGTTTTGCCCATTCAGTATGATATTGGCTGTGGGTTTGTCATAGATAGCTCTTATTATTTTGAGATACGTCCCATCAATACCTAATTTATTAAGAGTTTTTAGCATGAAGGGTTGTTGAATTTTGTCAAAGGCCTTTTCTGCATCTATTGAGATAATCATGTGGTTTTTGTCTTTGGTTCTGTTTATATGCTGGATTACATTTATTGATTTGCATATGTTGAACCAGCCTTGCATCTCATGGATGAAGCCCACTTGATAATGGTGGATAAGCTTTTGGATGTGCTGCTGGATTCAGTTCGCCAGTATTTTATTGAGGATTTTTGCATCAATGTTCATCAAGGATATTGGTCTGAAATTCTCTTTTTTGGTTATGTCTCTGCCAGGCTTTGGTATCAGGACGATGCTGGCTTCATAAAATGTGTTAGGGAGGATTCCCTCTTTTTCTATCGATTGGAATAGTTTCAGAAGGAATGGTACCAGTTCCTCCTTGTACCTCTGGTAGAATTCGGCTGTGAATCCATCAGTTCCTGGACTCTTTTTGGTTGGTAAGCTATTGATTATTGCCACAATTTCAGAACCTGTTATTGGTCTATTCAGAGATTCAACTTCTTCCTGGTGTAGTCTTGGGAGGGTGTATTTGTCGAGGAATTTATCCATTTCTTCTAGATTTTCTAGTTTATTTGCATAGAGGTGTTTGTAGTATTCTCTGATGGTAGATTGTATTTCTGTGGGATCGGTGGTGATATCCCCTTTTTCATTTTTTATTGCATCTATTTGATTCTTCTCTCTTTTCTTCTTTATTAGTCTTGCTAGCGGTCTATCAATTTTGTTGATCTTTTCAAAAAACCAGCTCCTGGATTCATTAATTTTTTGAAAGGTTTTTTGTGTCTCTATTTCCTTCAGTTCTGCTCTGATTTTAGTGATTTCTAGCCTTCTGCTAGCTTTTGAGTGTGTTTGCTCTTGCTTTTCTAGTTCTTTTAATTGTGATGTTAGGGTGTCAATTTTGGATCTTTCCTGCTTTCTCTTGTGGGCATTTAGTGCTATCCCAATTTCCCTCTACATACTGCTTTGAATGTGTCCCAGAGATTCTGGTATGTTGTGTCTTTGTTCTCGTTGGTTTCAAAGAACATCTTTATTTCTGCCTTCATTTCATTATGTACCCAATAGTCATTCAGGAGCAGGTTGTTCAGTTTCCATGTAGTTGAGCGGTTTTGAGTGAGTTTCTTAATCCTGAGTTCTAGTTTGATTGCACTGTGGTCTGAAAGACAGTTTGTTATAATTTCTGTTCTTTTACATTTGCTGAGGAGAGCTTTACTTCCAACTATGTGGTCAATTTTGGAATAGGTGTGGTGTGGTGCTGAAAAAAATGTATATTCTGTTGATTTGGGGTGGAGAGTTCTGTAGATGTCTATTAGGTCCGCTTGGTGCAGAGCTGAGTTCAATTCCTGGGTATCCTTGTTAACTTTCTGTCTCGTTGATCTGTCTAATGTTGACAGTGGGGTGTTAAAATCTCCCATTATTATTGTGTGGGGGTCTAAGTCTCTTTGTAGGTCACTGAGGACTTGCTTTATGAATCTGGGTGCTCCTGTATTGGGTGCATATATATTTAGGATAGTTAGCTCTTCTTGTTGAATTGATCCCTTTACCATTATGTAATGGCCTTCTTTGTCTCTTTTGATCTTTGTTGGTTTAAAGTCTATTTTATCAGAGACTAGGATTGCAACCCCTGCCTTTTTATGTTTTCCATTTGCTTGGTAGATCTTCCTCCATCCTTTTATTTTGAGTCTATGTGTGTCTCTGCACGTGAGATGGGTTTCCTGAATACAGCACACCGACGGGTCTTGACTCTTTATCCAATTTGCCAGTCTGTGTCTTTTAATTGGAGCATTTAGTCCATTTACATTTAAAGTTAATACTGTTATGTGTGAATTTGATCCTGTCATTATGATGTTAGCTGGTTATTTTGCTCCTTAGTTGATGCAGTTTCTTCCTAGCCTCGATGGTCTTTACAATTTGGCATGATTTTGCAGTGGCTGGTACTGGTTGTTCCTTTCCATGTTTAGTGCTTCCTTCAGGAGCTCTTTTAGGGCAGGCCTGGTGGTGACAAAATCTCTCAGCGTTTCCTTGTCTGTAAAGTATTTTATGTCTCCTTCACTTATGAAGCTTAGTTTGGCTGGATATGAAATTCTGGTTTGAAAATTCTTTCTTTAAGAATGTTGAATATTGGCCCTCACTCTCTTCTGGCTTGTGGAGTTTCTGCGGAGAGATCCGTTGTTAGTCTGATGAGCTTCCCTTTGTGGGTAACCCGACCTTTCTCTCTGGCTGCTCTTAACATTTTTTCCTTCATTTCAACTTTGTTGAATCTGACAATTATGTGTCTTGGAGTTGCTCTTCTCGAGGAGTATCTTTGTGGCGTTCTCTGTATTTCCTGAATCTCAATGTTGGCCTGCCTTGCTAGATTGGGGAAGTTCTCCTGGATAACATCCTGCAGTGTTTTCCAACTTGGTTCCATTCTCCCCATCACTTTCAGATACACCAATCAGACATAGATTTGGTCTTTTCACTTTATGTCTAAAACACCAAAAGCAATGGCAACAAAAGCCAAAATTGACTAATGGGATCTAATTAAATTCAAGAGCTTCTGCACAGCAAAAGAAACTACCATCAGAGTGAACAGGCAACCTACAAAATGGGAGAAAATTTTCTCATCCTACTCATCTGACAAAGGGCTAATATCCAGAATCTACAATGAACTCAAACAAACTTACAAGAAAAAAACAAACAACCCCATCAAAAAGTGGGCAAAGGACATGAACAGACACTTCTCAAAAGAAGACATTTATGTAGCCAAAAAACACATGCAAAAATGCTCATCATCACTGGCCATCAGAGAAATGCAAATCAAAACCATAATGAGATACCATCTCACACCAGTTAGGATGGCCATCATTAAAAAGTCAGGAAACAACAGGTGCTGGAGAGGATGTGGAGAAATAAGAACACTTTTACACTGTTGGTGGGACTGTAAACTAGTTCAACCATTGTGGAAGTCAGTGTGGCGATTCCTCAGGGATCTAGAACCAGAAATACCATTTGACCCAGACATCCCATTACTGGGTATATACCCAAAGGACTATAAATCATGCTGCTATAAAGACACATGCACACGTATGTTTATTACGGCACTATTCACAATAGCAAAGACTTGGAACCAACCCAAATGTCCAACAACGATAGACTGGATTAAGAAAATGTGGCACATATACACCATGGAATACTATGCAGCCATAAAAAATGATGAGTTCATGTCCTTTGTTAGGGACATGGATGAAACCGGAAATCATCATTCTCAGTAAACTATTGCAAGGACAAAAAACCAAACACTGCATGTTCTCACTCATAGGTGGGAATTGAACAATGAGAACACATGGACACAGGAAGGGGAACATCACACTCCGGGGACTGTTGTGGGTGGGGGGAGGTGGGAGGGATAGCATTAGGAGGTACACCTAATGCTAAATGATGAGTTAATGGGTGCAGCACACCAACATGGCACATGGATACATATGTAACAAACCTGTACGTTGTACACATGTACCCTAAAACTTAAAGTACAATAAAAAAATAAATAAAATAAAATAAAAAATAAAAACCTACACCTTTATTATGTCCAACATATACATTTCCTCTTTTGATTGCCCTTAAAAATTCCCATGTCTTTCTTTTATATTGTAGCCTTTTCAAAAGAGGAATTATGCCTGGATCTTCTCAGCTTCTGCAGAAATATCTAACTCAGACCTTGTGTTCAATAATTGTTTTGTAATTGTTGAATAAATTGAATCCAAATGGTTCAGTATGCACATAAAACTATGTTGTTATTATCATTCCTAATTATTTCTTTGAGAACATATTTAATCATGTCTTTAAAGTTGTTTATGTATTAATTCATTCTATAAATATTTTAGTAGTGTTTGAATAGGGAATTGACTCTTCTCAATGAAGTAGCAACAGCTGTCTAGTCCTCTGTGTCTGCATTAGTCTTCCTAAACACGGCTAAGGGCTTCCATTCCTAAATTTTAAGCATATGTCAGATCCATGGGCTGGGATCTGAGACTGTGCTATTATTTTGTTTTCCTCCTCTTGTATGACAAATTTCAGAATGAGGTAGAATGAAAGTTTTTATTAATTTAAAAAATACACATTTTGATTTTCAGAGTAGTGTACTTCATTAGACATAGATATTGGAAGCGTCTGTTGTAGAGTCTGGAGGCTTGAGTCTCACTTGTTTTGCTTCCTATGTGCAAATCAACTCTGAATTCTTGTTTCCTCATCTGCAAAAGTGAATATCCATGCCTAGGCAACACAGGACTCCTATGTTAATTTGTTTGTGAAAATATAAAAACACTACAGAACTATGAAATGCCACTGATCTAGAGGTTGATAATCTATCACTTGTGGTCCAGCTGTTTGTTTTTGTAAACAAAATTTTGTTGGATCACAGCCACACTCATTGATTTATGTCTTTTCCATGATAGCCTGAAAGCTATCATGGCAGAACTGAGTATTTGTGGTAAAGACCTCTGGCCTGCAATGCCTAAAATACCACCATCTGGTCCTTTAAGAAATAATGTGCTGCCTCCTCCTAATAATATTAATACTAAAAATTACTACTACTACTAATAGCCACAAAAGTCAATTTCTGCAACTGTAATGCAAAATATATGAAATAGCCCCTAGGTGGTGATGGACTGTTTATTTCTTTAGAAAATGTATAAAATTTATTTTGCTAACTGATCAATAAAGTCAAACAGCAAGTTTTTCTTTCAATATAATCAATTTTAAATTTAACTTTGACATCATCGTGTTTGCTCGTTAGGCTCACAATTTCATGCTCACGTACTTAATGTTTATATGTTTATACTATAGGGTTTGATACTGATTACAAAGGTTAGAAAGCATGCTGACATTAGTGCACGATAAAAAAATTGTTTTAATATATTTATAAGATTCAAATTGTGGCACTGAACAGTGTCATTTACATATACTTGGTTTAAGTAAAAGACAATTTATTAGTGTTTCCAAGTTTTAAAAGATCAGAAATGAAAATTAACTGGATTATTTGTTGTAAGGTCATTAGAGAAATATATTTATCTTATTAGAATCTTTGGATCCAATGAAATTTGAAACTGGCAATGGCCAAGCAAGAAACCATATCAGAAATGATCTATTGGACACCAATAGTGCTGCACAGTCATCCCCTGTCAAATGAAGAGCTCGAGGAAGTTTTATTGCATGTAAAATTACTCATAAAACTGGCAAGTACCGGAAGTATAGTAGACTTATGTGAGGTCCCAGTGACAGGGAAGAATGCAGGACTGATCACAGCTTGATTTACGTAGTTCTTGACACTGTGTTTGCTACTTGAGGAAATTTATTTTTTAAAGGCGTGTCATTTGCTGATATATCAACTATGATACATCGCATTTTCATTTGTTTCTGAAGAAATCAAAATAATATTTCCTTTTGGAACATATGACAAAAATAATGACTAACAATAACTACAGCTTACAGTTACTTGTCTAAATATTTAGATTATTACAAAACTTAAAAAAATAAAACATAATCTGTAAAACAGATACCCAAATGACATATGACTAGTTGCAGGCACATTTCTTAGTTTTAGAAGGTTACGTATAAATCTTCTTGATGGTTTGACACAACTCAAATTTGTCTCACCTAGAATCTGCATTCAGTGAACGGATCTATTGTATATTGAGTCTGTCTTCATGAACTTGACATATTGGTAGCCATCAGAAAAAAAAAATCTCATATGGGAAAGCTATCAATATATTTTATTTAGAAATTCAATTATTTGTTAAGATGTCTTATGACAATGCTTTTTGGGACTCTAACCTCTAAATTGGTGTCCTATAGATATAGCCTTATTGAAGATCCATTCTATGTGAGGTTTACATTTATGAAAATGTTGCACACTGATTTTTTTCTTACTGTACATTAGAAGCAAATCAACTAATGAGATAAATTTAAAGAAGAAATTTTTAGCATTTCTCTTAACATTCTTGCAGTATGTCAAAATATTCTTTAATAGATTATGGAGCTTTCTTTCAACTTGACAAGGTTTCAGGCTTTTAGGGACAGATTATAAATGTACTGTTCTCTAATATATAATACTTAATTATCAACTACAGCCAAATGAGAAATATTAACATTAATGGTTGTCTTAGTCCATTCCTGCTGTTATGACAACATATCACAGACTGCATAATTTATAAATAATATACAATTTTTTCTCACAGATCTGGAAGGTGAGAAATTGATCAATTTTCACTGATCAATGCACCAGCAGATTCAGTGTCTGCCAAGGGCCCAGTCTCTGCTTCTGAGATAGCACCTTGTTCTCACAGGGAGGAAGGGATGGATGCTGTGCCCTTACTTGGTGGAAGGGTCAAAGTGATAGAGTTCCATGAGGGTGGAATTCTCAGGGCCTAATCACCTCCCAACAGTCCCCACCTCTTAGTGCTATCACTTTGGGGATTAAATTCCAGCATATGTCAAATTGTAGCAATGGTTCAAAAGTTAAAGTTTAGTACATCCATAGTTTTCTTTATTTTTTCATATGTAACAAAAATGTGTATGAATGGTACACGGGAATAAAAGACATACTAATTAAAACTCATCATTCTATCCATATTTTTGCTCAAGTAACATTAAAGCAATACAAGAAAAAAGAAAAAATGTAATGAAAACTGAAAAACTAAAACCAGAAAAAGTTAGTAATGCATATTAATTAATTAACAATATTAATGCATATTAAAACTGCAATAACCAACGAGTGCCAGAACTTTTGTAATCAGCAAAAACTATGGTTCTAAAAACAAATAGAGCAGTATATTTGTCTTTTAAAGCTTCTTCATTACCCTAATTTTTTCCCCTAAGGCAAAGAATCATCAAATGTTTGAGTAATTTGAAATTGTGAAAAAGAGGTGTATATATTTCTCTGTGTGTGAGCATATACATACATGTATATATAAACTCTGTTTCATATATATATAGTATATATACTATACTATATATACTATACATATACTATATATACATATACTATATCTATATCTATATCTATATCTATATATAGTATATATAGATATGGCTAGACAAAGAGCAGTGTTTCAGAAAGCCCCCAATAAACTCAGTTTAACACTTTTCTGTTTGGCTATTTGTCCAGTGCTCTTCGTAGCTGAAACAGAGTTTATTACAATTTAGTCTTGAGATGTTATAACAAAATATTAATGGGTGGAACAGAATAGCTAGCTTTTAAAACGTCCTTTTCTTGTCTCTGTCCTTTTAACAATGGGAATTTATAACTTGTATAAGGTGAAATTTCCTAGTTTATGAAAAACAAGGTGTCATAGAAAAGTATGTGTATGAGAAATCTGTGCACTTAACCACATTCGATCAGCAAATCTTGACTGTACACCTACAATGTGCACTCTTCAGCACTGGGTGCTGTGGTAGAGAAGGTAGAGAGAGCTGCTGATCTCAGAACTTTTGGCTATAGGTGAATGTTACCATATTTCCCCATGCCCTGTGTATTCCAATCACAAATACAGACTCTGTTTCTCAGAGGCTACAGATAGACATTGGTTTCTGACAGCTTATTAGTGTTTTCTTCCGCATTGTTAAACCTAATTGTTATTCTTTGGTTGATTACATGTAAGACCAAGAGCAATGGATATGTTGCATCTGAAAACAAAAACAAATTAACCTGAAAGCTAAACGTGGTAAAAACAATTTTTATTGAAGCTTTTCCAGTGACTTGGTCTTATGGGCAAAACACAAGCCACACATCTTTGGACTAGTTGTATCACCTCCTGAGTTGTGGCCCTCAGAGACAGTGTTTGTTACTAGTCCACTGTACACGCACATTTTCCATGGCTACCACACTTTCCTACCTCCGAGAGCAAATATGGATCACAGAGGACCAATGGAAGAGCTTCTGAGATTTCACAGTCTATTCATATAAAACGGCCAATATAGGCTTGTTCAACTATTTCTGTATGAGAAAATTGGCAAATATTTGACTAATTGGATAAAGGAGTGTAGGAAATTTAGATCATTTCATGTTCTATGTATCGTAATCTGAATGTTCTAGAATGATTGTTTACATTTGATTAAATGAACAAAACGGTTTCAACATATCCTTTCTTCTCGGTGTTAACATAAATCTTACCTTGAAAGTATTTGCAGTATTTATTTAAATGCTGAAAAAAGCTCTTTGTGTAAAATGAGGAATAAGCCTAAGATAGTATAGTATTCTTCGTTTTTCTATTAGTTTTTAATTTTATGTAAAAATATTTACCAATCTTCGGCACCCAAACTTTATATATATGAAAAATGTACCATGACATACTATTGGAAATGAAAACATTTAAGCCATCACATCTCAACAGACATTTTCAGAGTGAAAATCTACTGCTGGGGCAAGCACAGCAGCATTCCCAAATCAAGTCCTGTGTGGCCAGTACGTTCAACACAGAAAGCTCCCCAGATGCTTGCTTTGTGAGGGGAATAAGAAGCACACATGGTACAGACAGGTCCTTGCCGTATATTTTAGCTATAACTGATGGTGCATATGAGTCAATGATTACAACTATATTATTTTATATGTCTCCTGTCATTTTGCCACATATTTAATTATTGCTTTAAATGAAGCAACTCAGATGCCTTTCTCTGTTTTGCAAAGAAAGGGCCTAAAGCTAGATCATAGAATTGTAATCCAGAGAGAATTATAGTGCATCAAGCCTGGATAAGCAGGCATTGTTTAGGAACTGAGCTCCAGCATTACACACAAAAATCATAAATAACTTAGGAATCATAAATAATCATAAATAATCTTAGGAGTCATAAATAATCTTATAAATAATCAGAAATCATAAATAATTTTAGGAATATACTGTATATATGAGACTCCAAAACCAGTACTGCAAATCTGTTAAGTTGTAATTTTCCACTTTCTAAGCTATACAGTGGCTTCAGGAAAATGCAGTCCACCATCTTCGCTTTCATTTTCCTTTTAGATATGAGTAAGTGTGACAAATGCATTTATGTTTCATTTCATTTTAATGATGTGATCTTCAAAACCACAGATTCACCCAAAGGGGAAATGACTATACTACTAATTCTAGCTGTTTTCATAGACACTTCTGGAAATAGGAGTCACTGACGGGCAAGTCAGAGTCTGTATTTAAGCCACAGGCATGCTTTGCTTAACCATCACAATATTTTAGAAATTGAGAAATTTCATGAAACAGTCCTAATTCTTGACTTCTCTTGAAAATCAGAAAAACGTATCAACATGATCCACATTCCCATATGGCGACAAGCAGCTGGATGCAATGCATATCTGCCACAACCTTCATCATTTCTTTTGCCTTAAATCCAGCACCCTTTACTGATCCAAATTACCTGTAGATGTCTGAATCTGAGACTCCTGCAGTAGAGAACATTTTCTGGCTTGACCCATTTTTCCATGACTCTGTCTCTAACACTATTAGAACTTGGTAAGTAAATGTTTCACCACACATTTAATTGATATTTGCCATTTTCTTACTGATTAATTTTATATTGACTACCTGGAATCATGCAGCATGTGACATTGAAGAGAAGTCTAAAATCTATAAGACTAAAATCTCCTTTTACCAATGAGAAACATTGAAACAGGGCTAGAAGTTGAGTCAAGATGTTGCTGGAGCCTAAAATATTCACACCAGCACTGTCTGCATGCCTGTGGTTCAGTCCACTGCACAACATGACCTATGTAAACTGTTCCTTGAACAAAATTGTGATATGGAATTTCTTTGGAATCTTAAATTGTGGAAACCAACCCCCTTCTGAGCCCATTCAATGCCAAGAATTTTAATTAAAATATAATAATAATAATAAATTATAATTGTCAAAATTCCTTAGTAGTCTATTTCAATGAAGATGGAAATTTTATTTTTAGGCTTTTATTTTTATTTTTATTTTTTTGAGAGGGAGTCTTGCTCTGTCACCCAGGCTGGAGTGCAGTGGTGATCCCAGGTTCAAGTGATTCTCCTGCCTCAGCCACCCAAGTAGCTGGGACTACGGTCACACACCACCAGACCCAGCTAACTTTTTGTATTTTTACTAGAGACGGGGTTTCACCATGTTGCCCAGGCTGATCTCAAACTCCTGACCTCAGGAGATCTGCCCGCCTTGGCCTCCCAAAGTGCTGGGATTACAGGCTTGAGCCACAGTGTTCGGCCTCAGTTTGTTTTTTTTTTAACAAAAGTGTGTATAGTGCAAAAAGTCATTTATCTGAAGGTAGCAAGCC
The DNA here is from genome assembly GCF_028878055.3 of Symphalangus syndactylus. NCBI lineage: Eukaryota > Metazoa > Chordata > Mammalia > Primates > Hylobatidae > Symphalangus > Symphalangus syndactylus. The sequence goes on along the minus strand of NC_072426.2, from coordinate 150,113,506 downwards.
TCTCTATAATTTTTTTCTATACACACACACACACACACACAGAGATGTGTATATACATACAAGATGTGAAAACAAAATGCCTAATTTTCTTACCCCTGTCTTCCCTAATGTTCTCACTTTCTACATTTTTAAAAGTTTAAAATGATAACGTGGAGGAGTGCTGAAAGATAATTGTTTAAATTTGGCAAAACCAAAGAACTGTAATGGGCTCGATTCTACTACCATCAGCTCACAGTGTCTTTTATTATATGGCACGACTGTTAAATGCATGAAAACTTTGATTTTTGATCTGTGCTTTTTAATTTATCACCTTAGTTTCTCAGTATGAGTTTTATTTCCTTTTTAATTTCTTTTTTTTTACAATTCAAGCATGTTGCTACCAGATGGAAATCATTTTAATAATATGTAATTGCAATTCTTTTCTTTTCTTTCTTTTTTATTTTTTTTTTGAGACGGAGTCTCGCTCTGTCGCCCAGGCTGGAGTGCAGTGGCGGCTCACTGCAAGCTCCGCCTCCCAGGTTCACGCCTTTCTCTTGCCTCAGCCTCCCGAGTAGCTGGGACTACAGGCGCCTGCCAGCACGCCCGGCTAATTTTTTTTTTCTTTAGTAGAGACGGGGTTTCACCTTGTTAGCCACGGTGTCCAGACCTCGTGATCCACCCGCCTGGGCTTCCCAAAGTGCTGGGATTACAAGCGTGAGTCACCGCGCCCGGCCGTTAGTTGCAATTCTTAAAGAAAAATTCAAATACTTGAAAGAACTATTGGAAATGTAAATGTAGAAATCCAAACCATGCACAATCATATATATGCATATGATGCATCTCCCAAATACACACACATAAACACACACACGCATTCACCTACAAGCCCATTATATTCTATATAATATGGTGCCTCTCTCAAAATACACACACACACACACACACACACATATTCACCTCCGAGCCCATGCACAATTATATATAATATGATGCCTCTCCCAAAATACACACACATAAACACACACATTCACCTCCAAGCCCATGCACAATTATATATAATATGGTGCCTCTCCCAAAATACATACACATAAACACACACACACACACACACACACACTCACCTCCAAGCCCCATTTCTCAAAGTTAATCCCTGTTAACAATTGGTATAATTTTCTATATTCTCTCTATAGATTTTAAAGATTTTTTCACTCTATGATACATCTTAGCCATCTTTGAATATGTAGATATAGTTCATTTTGTTATGGCTATGTAGCATTTAATTGTATGATAAACCTTAATTTATAAAACTACTTCTGGTAAAATATGAGTTCTTTTTATTTTTTATGGCACGGGGTAGCTATTACAAAACATTAAGTGAATATGCTTGTATATACTATCTTTCACACCTGTATGAAAAAAAATTAGGATAACATTTTAGAAGTACAATGGCTAGGTCAAACCTTCACCACATGGGTAGAACAGTTTCTAAATGACCCTGAAAATACTGGATTACTTTACACTCTCATGATCTCAGCATCAATAATGGAGGATATTAATCTCTCCTTACTTTTGTGGACTTTGAGTATTATCACTTAAATAAAACTTTGGGGCTTTAATCAATCAGTTTATGACATTTGTATTTTTTACCTGAGAGAAAGATTTTAGTTTATTTTTCTTTCTCACAATAAAATAGAACTAAAGCAACCAAATTTGAGCTTCATTACTGAAAGTTACATCTTAAAAATAATAGATAAGTATCAATCAATAAAAAACTACCACTATCTAATTCAACCACTCTGACCAAATCACTGAATATTTTAACTTATTTCATAACTAATTTCTCACCATCTTAGATATGATGGTGCTTGTTTTGAAGCACATGTCATTTCTGTTAGTATTTGCAAGGTCATTTTAAATACACATAAAGCTTTAAGCAGTGTCAAAGACTTGGAACAATTTCTTTGTTTGCTCTGACTCATCGAATAAATGTTTTCATTTCTCTTTTTAGTTACTCTCTTTTGAATCAAACGCAGTAAAAGACTGAACAAATATGACAATGAAATTGTAAAAATATATAGAGATATCGATATATAATAATGTTGCTATTTATATAAGTAATGTGAGAACATAATTGTGTATGTATCTGAGGTTTTAAATTAAAGAATGAAAGGATAAATAATAACTTTTTTAAATGTTTAGCTAAAGCAAGAGACAAGGAATAGGGTCGATACAACATGGTGAGAAGCTAGAATCGAGCATATCTAGTTTTGTAGATTGTACTTTGGAACTACATGGAAATTTTTTACATAATTATAAATAATTTTTTTCTAAAAAAAGCACTCTCTAAAAAAACTAATATAAAATAAAGCAAAGAAATAAAATATGTATTTAGTTGATGAAAGAATGACTACAAATGATATTAAAACACAATAATTTGACTAGGCATTGTCAAAGGGATGTAACTTATTAACTGAAAAAAACCTACTTTCAGCAGCCAATTTTTGCAAGTAGTTTTGGTGTTATTATTAGAGTTTGTATGTATATAATTAAATAAAGTAGATGAGTAATTATGTGATATGTTAAGGATATTATTTCAGGTATTAGTGAGGACCAGAATTCTAAGTTTGGGAAAAAGAAGAAACAAATGCAAAATAGAAGGTTTTAAACAAAACTCCCATAGTCATGGTCTTTAATTCAAAGTATCAACATAAACTACTGATGTATTTTATCTTAACATTATATTTCCTAGCTCCATCTATTTCAAAAGTCTGGAAACAGTGACCCACCACATAACAACAATAAGCCTCAGTATCACCCAGAGTTGATATCAAGATTAAGATTTATTTCTATTAAAAGGAACTAGGGATCCTTGAAAAAAAAAATGGCTGATTCCAGGTCTTAGTCAAGAAATGGTCAAGAAAATCCTAGACCATCTTTCAGGCCAGTTATCAAGAAAATAACGAAAGTCTAAAAGTTATGCCCAACGGGTTCAGCAGTCATCTTGAAGTGGCTCCCATAGCCTGTTATGGGAAATTTGAGTATAAATAGTTCAATACACTAAATGTTTATATTCAAATAGCTATAGTGATACTAACATAACTTAGCCAACTGGTCACCTCTGGATAGTAGAGAACTGACTCACTCTTTTGAATAGCTGGTGCATATAGGTAAAGACTCAAACATTTACCCAACCTCTCCTGTGCACTGTGCCACTGAATAGCCAAATCAATAAATGAGTTTCTTCTTTTATAAATATTTCAGTTAATGAAGAAGAAATAATAGAATAAAAATAGTCCCACCATACAGCATTAAGATATTTATTGAAAGATCATCACATTAAGCATAGCTACTGCTAACTTCACAAAATTAGGCACATGCAGATATCATGGGCTTCTGGTTGAAATAACACATTATCGCCTATAAACAAATCTTACCAAAAAATGGAAAAAGCAAATCTAACTGCAATCACATCTTTACATAAGAAGACAGGGAAACATGTTAAAATATACCACAGGGATATAATAAGTAATGTTCAGACTGGGAGAAAATAACTTCCCAGCTTCTTCAACAGTAAATTGTATGAGGTTTAAAAAAAGGAGAGAGAGAGAGAGAAGAAGATAAATCCATAGATTAAAGGAGATTTCAGAGAAATGGAACCATCACAAAACATTGAGATTGTTTCAGTCATATTGAAATACATATAACTAGGATATTCATGAGATCATTGGAAATTTGAATATTGACCTGATATTTAATGAGTAATTATTATAAATTTTAGGTAAATTAACTTCACTATAATTGTGTGAGTAAAGACTTCGTATCTTTTTGGGTAATGTAAACATTTTATGGATGGAATTATACAATCTGGGATTTGCTTCAAATAATATGGTTATGGGGAAGTGGTTGGTGGAACAGATAAAACAGAATTGACTGTGAGTTGATAACTGTTGAACTGGATCAAGAATACATGTGGGTTTCTTATGCTATTCTGTTTTTGTATATGTTCAGCATTTTTCATAATTACAGTTGAAAAAATAAATATAAATGTTTTGGGGCCTTCAGAGTTATCACTAATAAAGTAAGCATGCTTATTTATTGCAAAGCAAGAATAAGTAAATTATATATCATTATCTACATAGAAAATTTAGATTTTAGATATTTTTAAGATATATTGATATGAATAAAAATTTTAAATATTTAAATAATTACTTATTTTGAATTCATGATTATAGCTATCATTCTTAGTATCACCTATTTCACATGAAATAACTAGAATGCTTTTATGCATTCAAATTTTTATAGTAAATTTTCAGCATTCCTCTTGTTCTTTTTGACTTTTTATTCCAAGATGTTTTAAGCCATTTAAGCCATTCCTGGTCATTTGCAGCCTTCAACTGTGGTGGTGCACCTTAACATGCAGTGAGACTTTGTAGCAACCCAGTAGACATTTTGGTACTACTCTTGTTTCCTTCATCTCTCCTTGTCTTCTCTCTTATCAAAAATTTTTATCCATAAGCAATTTTTTCAAGGCAGAACAAGCTATAACATGACATCTAAAAAATTCTACAATAATTCATAATTTCCACAACTGTCAATGGTACACATGATGGTTACTCAGTCTAGTGGTTATTCTATCTAGTGTAGATGACATGGTTTCAACACAATGCACAATTCCCAGCACACTTGCACCAATTGGACCCTTCTCTCTCCCAGTTAAAACACACTCTGGAATGCTTTTGAAAACGTCTGCCATCATTAAAGATCTGAAAAGAATTCACAAAATGCTATACAATATTATTAGTAACAAATTACTTGCTTTGCCCCTCGCAACTGATGGCAATACATTGTTGTGTCAATAATGTGATTGAAAACCTATTTCAAAAGGTAATTTGGTTTAGAGATGGTTTTAAAAATAAAAGTTCCTTAAGCCAAATTCTTTTAATTTAATTTTAATTAAAAAAATTATTTGTAAATTCAGGGGTACATGTGCAGATTTGTTATATAGGTAAATTGTGTGTCATTGTATAGGTAAATTGCATGTCACAGGGGAGTGGTGTACAGATTATTTAATTTGTAAGCTCTGTTTCCCTTGTCAAAGGCTGTATTTCTGAAGAGTAATGCAAAAAACTAAAGGGAATGATCTTCTGACAATATTTAGGAAAGGGTGAGAATTTGTAAACTGCTCTGTTCCAAAACCATTTCAAAGAGCCTCATGTGAATTCTTTGAGAAAAATTCTTTGAGAGTGTTGCTGCCGAAAGAAGTAGGAAACAGGGAATGAAATACATTGTATTCATTCAAAGAGAGAAGAATAAAAGGAAACTTTGAAAGAGGCAAAGAAATATGGTGATAAAATTAAGGCCATTGTGCCAAAGAACAAAAATCCAAAATGTGCTTTAATGTTTACTCCGCAAAATAAGATAATGTCTCTTTGGTTAAAAAAAAAATAGAGTATTTAATAAAATTTACTCCTAAAAATAGTTATAGATTGTTTTAGTCACTTTGCATTGCTCCCTGCTGCTAAATCTGCGCGTCACTGAATTTTTCAAATCAGTTTCCTCTAAGGTGTTTCCATGAACACTGATGTGCATAGGCACGGGTACCTAATAAAGCCCCAGGAAAGCAGGGCTTTGTCACTGTGAACTGCTGACTAATCTGACAGTTGAAGAGTTTGATTTTATTAGTGCTTCATTAATAACTCGGGAGTAGTAGTGAGTGTGTGAAGGAGGCAGAATCAACTGGCAACTATTTCTGGGAAGATGCCAGACAGTGCTGCCTCCCGGTGTCTAATTTTAGAGAATTTAATTTTGTATTACAAGGCTGCTTTAAGGGGTAAAAATATATAATGCATTTTACAAAATATATACAAATTATGTCAGCATGTTTTTGGCACATCTGTGTGTTTGCTGTACAAAAGCATGTTAAACTAAATATGTCGGCTGGGCGCGGTGGTTCACACCTGTAATCTCAGCACTTTGGGAGGCCGAGGTGGGTGGATCACGAGGTTAGGAGTTCAAGACCAGCCTGGCCAAGATGGTGAAACCCCATCTCTACTAAAAATACAAAGATTAGCCAGGCGTAGTGGCACTTGCCTATAATCCCAGCTACTTGGGAGGCTGAGGCAGAGAATTGCTTGAACCTGGGAGGCAGAGGTTGCAGTGAGCCGAGATCGCGCCGCTGCGCTCCAGCCTGGGTGACAGAGCAAGACTCCATCTCAAAAAACAAACAAACAAACAAAAAACTAAGTATGTCAAATATGGTAACTCAAGTTTTCATTGATAGCACACAGAATCAATGTAAGTACCAATTATCAAACCTCATCACTCCCCAAATAATAAAATAACTTGTTGGGTTAATTGAAGATGGTCTAACTCATAGTTGATAAATATAAAACAAATCACATTGCACAAAGGAGAAAACAATTTAACACAAATAAGATATATCAAAATTATGCCCCAACAATATGTTTAGTAAAGTGTCCTAAACCTTTAGATACTGGTTCTCATCTTAATTTTCCCATTTAAAATTAATTTGGAAAGTGACTTTTTTGACTAAGTGTGGATGTAGTCTTAAAGCTTGAAACTTGCTCCCTGACTATAGGAAGTTGTCAATCTAATTTAAACTGGAAGATGTGCTTTTACAGCTGGGGCCATGTTGGGATCTTTAAGTTTGAACCTTCGGGAGAAAAACAATACATAAAACAACAAGCACCTTTGTGAAGCTGCTTTGCGGCACAGACAGAAGTTAAAATGTTGTTTTCTTAAAACACTTCTAGAATTCACTGTAGCTTTCCCTTCACTCCAATAAATGTTCATTTTATGAGTGATTAAATCTCTAAACTTCACAAGGAGGAAATAAAACTTCTCAGATTACCTACCTCATGCCCCGTGAATTTTTTAAAATTTGCTTTGCAAGTTGCCTTCTAAAATTAATTATCATTATAAAAATGTTCAATGACAGTGAAATGTTTGCAATTTTAAGCCAGCCATATTAATACATCTTCTCAACTGAAAACACTAAAACATTGTTCCACAACTTTTGTTTTTCTGGAATAGCTATCTAAAGAATATATTGATCATTGAATTTCAATATAAGAAGTGTATAGATTTAATTAGGACTTTAGCACTTTAGCCTTATAAACTTCTGTTTGATATTTTTGTTTTTTAAATAGATTTCTATTGCTAAATGTGGAATTTTTTAAAAGTCTTCAAGAATCTTTGAACCATTTCTGTACGATGCATATATTTCCTTCCCTATGAATGTCATTCACAGAAAGCTAAAAAATGATAAAACATGCTACTGTTGATCTCTATGGGTTAGCAGTGCAGTCTTCTGAAAGCCAACACACAGATAACATCTGAAGGTTTGTTTGGAGAAGAGCTGAACTCAGGTCAGTTTCCAAACCAACAAACTGCTGCTCTCTATGACCCTGAAAGGTTAGAGTTTAGGAATTTCCTGGAGAGAATGTATGTTGTCTAGCATTTCTTTTAAAAGTATCAAGCAACTCAGTAAGCAATGGTAGGGTTATCTTAATAAAAGATGTAATGAGGGTCTGAATTTAACAAAATTCATTGAGGATTAGAGGTAAAGGAAAAAAAGACAGCAAATAAGAATCACAAATAAAAGTTTTATTAGTTTTAGATGAAACAAAAGTTAAGCCAGTTATATGGTTCTGTTTGTTGAACTGCTTCTTATTCATTTGCAGTAACTAGTTTTTTAATTGGAATAGAATGGCTTTGGGTAAATATTGGCATAAGTGATACTCCTGCCATTAGATAACCTTTTTTTTCTGAACTCAGTGTAACTCACTTGATAATATTTGTGCATATCATGCAACATATAAGTAAAGTAAAGCTCAAGTTCAAAAAATCCATTATAATACCATAGCAATATCATAGGAAAATTCCACACTACTTTTTTGTTTTTGCTAATCTCTGTATGTTGAAACTGACCTTTTAATCTTATACTTTGATCAATAACTAAAATCTGCGCATGTTATATTAAAATAGTTTGATTACTAATCTTTATCTCAAATGTAAGTACCTTGAAGAAACAATGGCTTCAAAATACGTATTTAAATTAATTCCATGTACTTGGTGAATATACATTAGCAAATATCTGGAACTGTTTACTGTTCTATTCTGACCATGTTCCAAAATTTGCAGGTTACAGGTCAAACTCATCATTCAGCTGAACCATTTGCATAAGTAGAGCTTTGTCCCAATTCATCCTCATGTTGAAGTTACCTTAGAATCTATACAGTGAAGTTTATGGTGATGCATACTACCAATTTTGGGGGTGGGTTATGTATAATTTTGGCAAGGAATACCATTATGTGCAGTTAAGCACTGAGTTGTATGATGAAGTTAAAATGCTTGGCGACATAGATGCTTTAAATGGGTGGTGCTCATCATAGTAACAAAGGTCAAGGAATGTCAAGTGGACCAAGTAGAATCATCTCCATTATGGCTTTTGAAAGAAGTTAGTTACATTTTCTTTTTCTTAATGCTACATGTACAAAAATGTATTTTTCTATATAATAGCTGATTTGTTTTAATTTGTAAAAGCACTAGCCAAACACTTAAAATATAAATTATAACGACATATTTTTTAAAAATAATATTAAAACCCCAGTCCTAAATAAAAGTGTTTTTGACAACTTATACAAGTCATATTGTCAAATAACTTGCGCCTAGCTCAGTTTTATAGTACCTTATTTATGGACTGCCACACCAGGGAAAAGTTCTGTAAAAGTTCCTTTTTCCAGACTTAGCGACAAAGAAATAGGCCAGCACAAAGGAAAACATTTCCAGGGCCTACATGGGGCAAATCCTGTCAGGCTCTATTATTTGGACCAAAAACTTTTTGTACATGTATGCTGAAAAAGAATTATAGGTGTCAAGTGAATGAATATTTTCTGACAAGCATTTCATTTATGTTAGGTGTTGTATAAAATATACCTGAGAGCAAATATCAATATTTAATATCATTGGGCTCTGATCAAGAACTGAGAGTACTTAGATTAAGTAAAAATAGAAGTACAATAAACAAACAAAAGTGCTTGTGACTAAATGACCATGTTGTTTCTATTAATGTTTTTAAGATCTGGTAGATATTTTAAAGTCAGAAACAGCATGGCATTCAGGAACTTGCCAGAAACTTAAAATATATCTCTTATCATATTTTGAAGTAAGTTATGAAAATATGTTACTATGTTATCAGTAGATAAAATATTGGTAGGTATTATGTTATTCTTGATAGATATTGTCTAAATCTTTATAGTAAGAAGAGATGATTAAAACTTAGATTTAACTGAATTTATAATCATGTGTCAATATAGCCACAAATCTTAATGACTAACTAGAGGTCATAAGAAAACAGTTCTAAATTGGAATTTTGAAATAATCACGTTTAGAAATTTCTAAATTCTAGGTTTTTGTCTGTTATTGTCACTTAATCTAAGTATGTAAGTTTATTCCATATAATTTTGCATTGATGACCCATTAGAACTTCACTGACACTAACAAAAAGCTAGTACCAAAAATTCTTCTGTCATGTGGCCTTGTCACTTTGATGTTACAATACCATTGGTTTCCAGTGTCCTTAGGCCCACCTCTTACCAGCTGTGTGAACTAGCTGAGCCTTAGGATCTTCTAAGACAGGTAACAATTTCTACTTCAGGGATTAGGAACATATTAAATGAAAACATGTATGTAAGACATAGGACCTAGACAGTGGAAACTGTGGATACTTGGTAGCTATTGTAATTATTATGATAATTTCATTATCATTATTATGACCACTAGTAATAGCCATGAATTCAAGAAAGTTCAAGTCTTAACTTTGGGATAAGTAAATAATTGTACTGAATTATGTGTTTAATCACACAGGCATTAATATGCGCATATAATATGACATTTAAGAGGAAGAAAATAATAGCTATCAAATCTCCCTTGATCTATAACTCTTTGGATTTAATTTATAAGTGTTCTTACATACTTACCATGACCAATAACTTCTGGGACATATAGGTTCTCCTTGTTTCTGAGATATGTAAGATATACTCCGTTTTTTTCTGTCAACTCTTTATTTTTCTTCTGTCAGCTATTACACATGCATATATAGAAGCACACTTCTATTTTACACATACTGTAGAATTTCCATGTAAGTGTGCTAAGAAGCAAAATTAACTTTCTGATGAAAAAATTATTTAAAAAACTAGTCTACAAACCTATCGCAATAAAATCATCAACAACTCTTTCACAATACACACACACAACACACACACACACACACAATCTTTGTTCATTTCATCTGTCATAATCTGTGCCCTTCCTTTCTCTCACCACCAGTTCCAGACAATTCAGGATCTGATTTATTTCTGGTAATGTAATTTAGATGGAAAAGACACAAGAGACATTGGCCATGTATGGCTACCTTATCATTTTGTTTATTTCAATGAAAACAAGTCATGCTTTTGTTTAAATATATATACTTCCTTTATTACACATTTGGAATTATTTTTTCCTATAATTTACTAAACATTTACTAAAACAAATTCCAATTAAAATTATGATTGACCAGGTAAAAGGATTTCATGAATATGCTGCAGAATCAATACCTTCGAGGAGGGAAACATAAAATCGTAACAATTAAAATTCCAAGCACTTGCAAAGTCCTGAAGATTTTGCCTCCAGCCTAGAGTACTCTACGATAAGGACATAATGGCAAATAAACTTTAAAAATTTGTTGCCTAAACTTTAAAAAATAAATTACATTGACATTTTTGTGTAATCCTGGATTTCTTGTTTATCTAACATTACTAGAAAATCATTTTTCTTCCAAAACTATATTTTTTAAGAATAAAACCTTAACTTCATATCTAAACCCTGTCATGAGATAAACTTTTTAATCACCCATTTATAGATAGGAAAATGACCATGTTACTTTGTAAAAATTATAAGCCTTTGATTTTAATGCTGCACAGATTGTGAAGTCTATGGGCAAAGACTGAATAAAAACACAAAAATTGTTCAAATAGGTTGATTTACTGGTGACTCAGGATAGTGGTGATTTTTTTCTTTTAATTTCTATTGGCATTATTATTATAAAGTCATCATATTATAGTACTACGTAATTCTACAATACTACTACTATTTTGATAGTTTAAAAATCTTAAATTTAGTTTTATTTTTAAAGTAATTCCATCATAAATCGTAAAGAAGTATCACCCTGCATAATTTGAGTCTGTCTATGAACAAAAAAGAGAATAGATGAAATAAATTTTGGAATAATTCAGTGAAAATTTTACTTATTGCTATGACAAAGATAATCTAGAATATTTCTGTTGAGCACAATTTTTACAGTAAAATATCTGAATAACAAATATATCTTTCTTCCATTTGGTTTTTGAAAAAGCTATGGGGAAAGCCAGAAAGAGAAACGATAACTGATCATTTATTTCTCCTCTAGTTTTTTGTCTTTATTTTTCAGTTAATTCTACAGGGACTTCATCATTTCTGTGTTTCAGGGGGGTGAAAAGTAGTATGTATTGATGCAGACAACGAAGAGGTTGAATTTGTCTTATTTCTCTTGTTTCTGTGTTTGTTTCTTTGGGGGAGATACTGAGGTATGTGGGTGCTTGGGAAGGCTATATTCTTAACAGACCCTTTTGCACTCTCTAAAATATTCTCATTTTATCTATCATATGGTATTTTAAAACATCACATAGTTGAAAGACAAAACGTGAAATCTTTAAGTGTTAAATTACTTGAATGTTAAAATTTCCCCTGGTTATATATTAGCTTTCAGATAAGATATAGATGGTATCATTTCCCTCTGTAGGTGAAACAAATATATAGTTCCAATCTGTGATTTTAGGAATATGTCTATCCTCTCCCAACCACCATCATGGCACTAGGCACAAGGTCCTTTCTTGATCCAAATCGCTGGCAGAGTGACTGTATGGATTGAAGTTATAGAGTCTTGTTTGGACTCAGAAAGAAAAGACATTAGTTGGTGAAGTGAGAGAATCAATGTTAGGCAACAAGAAATTGGGATGAGAGGAGCTGGTATAAGGGCAGTAAGGCAGGGCGTGGAACAGATGCCTGAGAAGACAAATAGTAATGAATTCTCTGCATGAGAAAGAACAGGACTGGACTGGAGTTTCAGTGCAACTGTTTATGGAAAGGAGCATGAGTCCCTGGGAAGGGTGTGAAGAGATTGTGGGGACAGAGCAGGGGACGGGACAAGCCCCTCACCCCTACCAGTTTTCTCACTAACAACTGGAATGCCTCTTGGGAGTGTAAATAGGTAGCATTTTTTTAAACTTAAATTATCATTCCCCTCAGCTTATTTCCCCAGTCAACTTTTTCCTTTAACTCAATTTCCTAACCTTTCTCATTTTAATTTTGTTGTATAATTTTTCATATGCTGTCTCAAGTTGCCTTTTTAAAGAGGTGGTAGATACAAAGATGCATGAGAGATAGATACAGAGAGCAGGTTGATGTCTATATATATTATCAGATAGACTATGTAGAATAAAGTGTATTTAAAGACTGAAGAGTCAGATCCACAAGGACAGAGCAGGCAACGGGGATCTTGTGGTGATAGAAAGGCATGTTTCCTCCCGACCCTTCTCTCTTCCTCCTCCTCTGTGCCATCGCCAAATCCAATATTGCACAGCACAATATAGAGCAAAGGATTCTGCCCTATGTCTTAGTGAGAATACGTTTGTCAACATTGCCATTTATCCTGTGTGAAAGAACAAGCAGATTATTTTATATTTCTGTGCCACATACATTTTCTTTCCTTTCCTCTGGAGGTGAAGAAACATGAACACACAAATACTGAGAGAGGCTAGGAGACAAATATTTAATAACAGTAGTAAAAGTTGAGTGAAACCTGCCCATATATGTCAAGAGTTGTATGCATGTTAGTGTGTATATGTGTGTTTGTGCACAAATTTGTGTTGACTATATATATATATGCATACATATTATATATAATATACACTGATTATATATTATGTATAACACATACATACATACATAAAATCTATAGAGAAAGAAAAAGAGGTTCGTGATGCTGAGGGGGAAAGTGCAGCTCAAAAACTGCTTTTTGGCCATCATTTATAACCTAATCATGATTAGTTGGCATGTATGATATAAATAATTTTCTTCCCTCCCCAAAGCATTTGAGTCTGAAATTAATTCTGTGCCTTGTGGATACAAATTAGACACATTTGATAACCCTCTCTTTCACTCTGAAGCTCAGATTCTAGTTTGGGTAGTTTTAATATAGGAAAATTAAAACTTTATGAAACGTCAAAAAAAGAATTATTGGTAGTAAATATATCTTAGCATTATTCTGGGATTTGGTACATTATAGACAAACAAATCTTCCAGATTTCCATAGGAAATAATTTAGAAATGCAATTTTTAAAAATATAGCCTGAATTTAATACCATAAATGTTCAAATACAAATTATTATCAAATATCACAATTAAAATGGTTAAAATTTAATAATTTATCTTAAAAACAAATATCTTATTATTTTATAAATCAAGATTGAGATCATTGATCTTAGAGACTATTTTATTTGAATCTGTTTGATAAATCATGCCACAGAAAAGGGTATGAGAACTCAGGCTACTCAACACCAATTCTCAAAATTTTAAAATTATTGACAATAAAACTACAGTTTTCCCTAAGATTATTTATTTTTATAACATTTTCCCAGAATTCTCTAGTATTGTCAGATTTAATTTCATGATGTTACCAATTAGTGAAATTATTAGTTTGATACTTCAGTAAGAGTCTCCTAAAAATTTCGTTTGTGTTGAAAATTACAGGAATACGAAAGAAGTTGAGGACAGCCTCATTAGTCTGTTTTCATACTCTATAAAGAACTGCCCAAGACTGGGCAATTTATAAAGGAAAGAGGTTTAACTGACTCACTGTTCAGCATGGCTGGGGAGGCCTCAGGAAACTTACAATCATAGCCGAAGGCGAAAGGGAAGCAAGGCTCCTTCTTCACACGGCAGTGGGAAGGAGAAATGGCAAGCAAAGCGGGGAAGAGCCCCTTATAAAACCATCAGCTGTTGTGAGAACTAACTCACTATCATGAGAACAGCATGGGGGAAACTATCCCCATGATTCAATTACCTCCACCTGGGCCCACCCTTACCATGGGGATTATGAGGATTATGGGGGTTACAGTTTAAGATGAGATTTGGGTGGGGACACAAAGCCTAACCATATTACAGCCTCTGCCCTCTTTATTGTTGTAACAATTATGATGTTTTGAGTACATAAATTTAGTATAGTTTGTAATTAAAATGATTTGTTAACACCTATTTTTCAGCTTCTCCTTGCCAATCATTCTGGAGTTAAATATTTAGTTCACACAAGAAACATTATTAGAATCTCTTCAAATATAAGAAAAATGAAACTCAGGGTGCTAATTTCCATAGGATCCCATACACAGTAAGAGGAAGAACTTCAAGTCCAGTGTCTTACTAAGTTATATTGTATCCAAGAAAAGAGGATAAATTTATGAGGCCTGGAGTAAGAAAATCAAATCTGTCCCACTGAGTTCTATGAGTCAGAACTCATCCTTTAAACCATTTCTTTAAGGTTAATTTCTTTGGAAAAAGAGAAAGAAAGAAGAAAAAGAAGAAAGAAAGAAAAGAAAGAAAGAAAAAGAAAGAAGAAAGAAGAAAGAAAGAAAAGAAAGAAAGTAAGAGAAAGAGAAAGGAAGGAGGGAGGGAGGAAGGAGAAAGAAAGAAAGAGAAAAGAAAGGAAGAAAGAAAGAAAGGGAAAGGAAAAGAAGAAAGAAAATTAATAAAAATTAATTCATGTGGGATAACTAATGTTTTCTTAATAAAACTGAGGAATCACTTAGCAAATGCAGAAAGAGAAAGAAAGAAAGGAGGGAGGGAGGGAAAGAAAGAAGAAAGAAAGAAAGCAGAAAGGAAGGAAGAAAGAAAAGAAAGAGAAAGAAAAGAAAGAAAGAAAAGAAAAGAAAGAGAAGAAAGAGAAAAAGAAAGAAAATGTATGTGGCACAGAAATATAAAATAATCTGCTTGTTCTTTCACACAGGATAAATGGCAATGTTGACAAACATATTCTCACTAAGACATAGGGTAGAATCCTTTGCTGAAAATTGTCTTGGTAGGAGCAGGTATAGATATCCAGGATGAACTGGGTACAAGGAGAGCCCACAGTTACTGTGGCAAAACTTTCCAACATGATGATTTTACGGGGAGCCTCACTGTACCTTAAATTTTCCTAACTTCAAAAACCCTCTCTGCACATATTGGCTTTTTATGGAATTTATTTATAAATTTATAAACTCCATAGTTAATGGAGTAAATATAAATAAGTAGTTGGTAGCATAAGCACAAATAATTTCAAAATTTGTACAAACTCATTGATTTATTTTAAAATACAAATTTTGTATTACAAGTAATTTAAAAAAATAAAACAAATACAATATGAAGAAAAACCATACTCAACCAACAAACAAGCTAAGTGTTTTCTTTGAAATAGTAAAAATTAATTCATGTAGGATAATTAATGTTTTCTTAATAAAACTGAGGAATCACTTAGCGAATGCAGGATTTTAAAGGCCAGTCACGGAGTTGAGACATTTCCTCACCTGACAGCTCTTTTTGGTTGCACCCCGGTTGTTTTTGCAGTTTAGCTCTATTCTCTGAGTCTGTCAGTCAAAGCGAATATAAAAGATGTTCTGGTTTATTTTACATGTAAAAAGAGAAAAGCCAGGGGACTGACTGGATCCTATTCCATTCATCATTAATCAGATAAGGGATCTGTCTACACAGAACAAGAATTTGGGGTAATCGTAGCAAAACTAATCTTTTTTCACAAATTGCAGAAAATTATACTTTCTCTTAGAACAAGGATCCAAAAAGTTCTTACTTCAGGGAATTGAACTAAATGAAATAATTTGTTTTCATTAGGGCATCTTTCATCATGGATACTACTCAGATATGAAAGGAGAAATCTTAATACCCTCTTGCACACAAAGGTCCTGAAGCACATGGGAGTTAAACTTTCTAAAAGTCTTTATTAGATAGACTTCACAAATGAGAATTACAATTAGAGGGATCAGAAAGCAAGAAATAGAAACTATTGGTCTTACAAAATTGAAACATCTTAAGTCTCAAGTAAGTAGATTTGATATAGGAGTCTCCTGACAGCGTCTTTGCTTAAGTAACTCCAAAATGTTTATGTCCTGGAACCCGTTATCTCTGTGGGCTTCTATAGTAGTAATGGACTTGTAATAAGAGCTTTTGCCAGTTAACCTGGGGCAGATCTTGAATGTTTATTGGTGTAAACTAAATTAAAGAGGTACAAATCTCAACAATTTAATATAAAATGTAAGCAAATAAATCTGCCTTTTAAATAGCATTTGGGATTTTTATCTGATTACCTGTTTAATATCAATCTCCTCCATTATTTTAGTATCCATTTTTTTATATCCAAGTTTTCAGCACAGATTCTATAATCTAGAAGGTACAAAAATTATTTTTGAAAAATGGAAAATGAGTACAACTCGATCTTGTCTTGTACTCAATTCTCCCTGAGTTTTATCTTGAGACAATGCCTAAACATTGTGGCATCACATAATAATGATAAAAGCTTTGACTGAGGACCTATGAGTCAGACATTGAGTAGGACTCTCCATTCACTATCTTACTTAGTCTTCCAACAGCCCCATTAGAACATTATTATCATTACCAAATAAATGAATCAATTTAAGAAGCCAAAGTATGGAGAAGCCAAAAGACTTCTCCAGCTCACACATGAGAGTGTAGCATAGCCCATACTCAAACCTAGACCAGGATTTTATTGAATCTCACTCTTGCTTTCCTAGAGAGCAGCCTTTCTATCATCAGAAGAAAGCTTATGTTTGATGTGTGAGGACCAATCTTGCTACCAGTCATACAAGAGTATTCAGAGTAGGCAAACCGGACATTCAGTCTTAGAAATTCATTGACTTCACACACAAATTAATTAAATTATTTCATTATAAAATAGTGTTCATTTGTTTTAAATATTATAAATTCTCATAAATTATGACAGTTTAAAGGAGACTTTGGCATCTGGAACACATAGCCCAAAATTATAAATTCCTACTAAAGGTAGGGATTTGAGTTATCTTATTATGATCTGTACCTGAAGTAGTCTGTGAAATATGAGTATTATTATTGTTATTGTTAAAATATTGTAATTGAATAATAATGATTACAAAAAGCCATCATAATTATTGTTATTTTATATACGAGACCATGTATTATAAACTAGAGCAGACACAATTACAAATTTCATTTTAGCTAAAGTATACATAAGTGTATTAAAGTATATATAAGTGTATGGCTATTTTCATGAAACAATAGTTTCTGCCTCTAGTTAAGATGTGTTTAAAGAATGACTACGAAATAGGAATTGGAGAGCAAATTTGTTTATTCAGATACTATGTATAGACCCTAGGTTGTAGGGAATGTCAGATTGATTTCCATATCACATAACTAACCAAGTCTAAATAACTAACCAAGTCTAAATAACTAATACACAGCTAAAAAAAACTAAGCCTCCTACCTCAAATCCCCGTTATGTCCTAAACATGCTGCATTTGCAAATGGTGGGCATATTGGCTTAAATACCATGCTATGGTTAAGGCTTACAAGGAGCTCTGTCTCCACAGCATTGGAGAGGTAGCTCTGAGCACTGCAGAGGGTGATGCTGCAGTGGCTGGCCCTTCCTGCGATGTCCTGGCCTGGTCCCAAGACACAGAAGCAGGTCTGAACATCATCAGAACCACTCCTCTTGACGATGATTGAAGGGAAGTAATTTCCCCCTGAGTGGAAATAACAATAATTGCTGTTCTATTTACTCAAGGTTCTGCTGGTGAAATTGCTATCTTGGCGTCTTCCAGGTCAGAAGACTGTTAACTGTCTCTGAATCATGAAATTCTTTTTTAAAACATCCATTCCATTCTTCAAATGTAGACATATTTTAGTTTTTGCTAAACATTATAAATCCATTTATAGCAATTGTGGTATTGTGGTTTTGAGGAGAGAGATACTCTACCTGGAAGAACAGTTATTCCAAGTGCATGACTGACTTGTTAACAGACTTAGCATTCTAGTGTCATAAATCTACATGATTTCGGTAAGGTTAAGCCTTTCCTAAATGCTCTTTTAATGGCTTAGCACAGAAAACATTGACCTAAAGAGTCAGAGCTTATGCACTTCCTTCATTATGGGTGTTTAGGGTGACTTTTTAAATGGGGGTAACAATATATTTATATAATATTACTGAGCAAATAAACTCATTTCCTGGGAATGTGTGCATCATGCAAGTTCCTGCCATTGAGCCTACACAGGGCACAACTCATAATGAATTAATCTACATTAAAGAAAGGATAAAGATCAGGAAAAATTTGTTCTCCATTTACATACATGCTTAATAGAATCTACTGCTTCCTCTTGAAATACACATTTTAATACCAAAGGAGCATCCAACAAAACATCTACAGGAACATGAAACCTATGTTAGGAAGCAAAATTTGGCTGGACATGCTATAGTGCCTAAATGTAGGGCTATGTGCAGACAGAAGAAAAACAACAATATATTATTGCTCTATCAGCCCAAACAGAATATGCTCTACCTTATTTTCATGTTGATTTTGGCATGAACCACAATATTCCCAAGTCATTTTGAAAGACAGTAATAGGAGAATTTGTGTTGACATTAGACCAGATAAAAAGTAAGGATAAAAAGCAGTAGCCAGAACTATGTTTACTCCTGGCTATCGAAGCTTTGCTAATCTTAGCCAGCAACAGGCAATTAGCCTCGGAAACACATACTCTCTCTTAGTAAGTGGCAGAAGCTGGACAAATCTAGGGAAAGCAATAGGACACGTGAAGTGTCAACACAACTCCACACCGCGACGTTTAAAGGAAGAGTGCAAATAAGTTCTGTTGGGCAGTTCCTTCTTCAGCTTCTGGGATACCTGCAGTGTAGAACCTGCCCAGCCTTTGGAACCAGCTTTGGGAAGTAAAACACTTTTAAGGAATGTTTTTCCAGCTGGGCACGGTGGCTCACTCCTGTAATCCCAGCACTTTGGGAGGCTGAGGTGGGTGGATCACCTGAGGTCAGAAGTTCGAGACCAGCCTTGCCAACATGGTGAAACCCTGTCTCTACTAAAAATACAAAAAATTAGCAAGGCGTGGTGGCGGGTGCCTGCAATCCCAGCTACTTGGGAGGCTGAGGCAGGAGAATCGCTTGAACCTGAGAGGCGGAGGTTGCACTGAGTCGAGATCACACCATTGCACTCCAGCCTGGACAACAAGAGTGAAACTCCATCTCGAGAAAAAAAAAAAAAAAAAAAAAGAGGAAAAAAAAGAATGTTTTCCAAGGGAATCAACAAATGTGGCTTTAGGAGTAGAATTTTCTCCAAGCTGAGACTATGCTGTCTAAGTTAGTTTCTTTGGTTGCTATTTAGAGATCTAAATTCAGGAGCCCAATGACATTTAGATTTTTCTTAGTAATTCAGAAGCCCTAAAGATAATATCAATAATAAATAGGCATAATCACACATAGCTATGTCTACAACATCCCAGTCTAAATATATCAATGTATTGTACTGACAGTACCTAAAGGAAACTGCCAGTTCCCTCCAAAACTCACCCAGACAGACATTGTTTCAAGTGACCTGGCTTTATGAGGATGTGGTCGGCTGAATAGCAGTATAATTGCACTAAGGTAATCATGGCCGATCCGAGAAACATTGCTATTCCCAGTGAAATTTCCACTGTCTGTCAATGTATGTGAAAAACAGAAACAATTATAGCAAGTTTTCTTAAAACTATATTTGTTCAATGTAATAAACAATTTTTAGATTTGAGATTATGCTATTATATTTCTTGTATTAAAAAATCCTCTTCTTTAAAAAAAGACGGTTTTAAAAAGTTTTTACTGGTTTGCATTTTACATCTTTATTTGGCAAAATAATGATGTCTTATTTGACAATCTTTTGTCAGTTCTATTTTTATCTTTATAGTTGACTGGTTGATAAAATTTAAAAGCCCAGAAACTATTTCAAATGGTAGTTCTAATGACAAAAATTTGGCCTTTCACACCTTCCAAATTAAGCACAGGAAACAGTTTACAGAGCAGAAGAATGAACATTTGTAAACTGGAGAGTTCCATATATATATGGGTAAGAAAGTTTTGAAAAGTAAGCACTGTGCACATTAAAATAGTGAGATGACGTTTTCCTTATAAAAAATTTGGTAAAAGGGAAAAGGGGTAATAACACTGGTGCCAGAGTGGGTGAGAGGAACAGGGATTCTCATACCACAGATGGCAATAAAAACTGGAATAAGCATACCAGACTTCTGTTTGTTATTGGTTATCAAGACATGTAATTCTGCAGTAGCTCCATAGATGTCTATAGGTAGGAATTGACTTCAAATAATTGTTATGGATATATCCAGTGACTGAGCTATTAAGAAGTTCTACTCAGAACTGTTCATATTATTAAAAAGACCAGAAAATATCCCAGTGTACAGCAACAGGGACCTACTTTAAAAAGTATGGCGTCCCTAAAATGGAATATTACACAGCATTAATATAATACAAAAATGTGTAATAATTTTGAAAAATTCTTACAATGTATTGTTAAATTTAAAAAAATCATCATCAAAGCATTGAGCATAGTACAATCTATGAATAGATATAAAGAAAGAGAGAGAGAGAAAAAGAGAGAGAGAGAGAGAAAGCTGGAAGTATATATAGCAATATTAACAGCCAGGAGGTTAGACTAAAGCTTTTTGTTGTGCTTTTTTTCTTACTTTTTTGTTGAGGAGTGCTATGGGTTGAATTGTGTCCCTGAAACGGATATGTTGAAGTCATAATTCCAAATATCTCAGAATGTGAGTTTATTTGGAAATGGGGTCATTAAGATGGCCTCATACTAGTGTAGGAAGGGCCATTAGTCCAATATGACTGTTGTCCTTATTTAAAAAAAAAAAGATGCGAAGACAGAAATATAGAGAAAAAACACCATGTGACAACAGAGGCATAGATTGGAGTGACACAGTTGCAAGTCGAGGGATGTCAAGGAACGATGGTTACCCACAGAAGTTATGGAGAAGAAAGGAAGGGTTGTACCCCGAGTTTCAGAGGAAGCCTGGCTGCTGGCTGCTTGATTTTGGACTCCAGCCTCCAACACTGTGAGAGAATAAATTTATGTTGTTTTAAGCTGCCCAGTTGGTGGTACTTTGTCACAGATGCCCTAGGAAACTAATGCAATGGCTTGCACATTTAGAAAAAAACACAAATGCACTATTTGATGGATTAGTGAAAAGCAGGGACCCATGTAACTACCACTGGAAGCCTCCCTTGTGACTCCTCTAAGCCTCCACATCTTCTTGCTTTCCCAAAGGTAATTACAATTATGGCTCCTTAGTTGTGTTTGTTAAAAAAAAAACAAAAGAAATTCTTGACTTGAATCATATAGTATACGTCCTTGTGTATGGCTTCTATCACCCGATGTTATGCATCCATTTATTTCTGATGGATATTTAGGGCATTTGAAGTCTAGTGTTATTTTAAGTAATTCTGAGTGTGAGTGGCTCTGTGCCTTCTGAGGAGGTTAATCAGAAATGGCCAAGATAGCCTGGCCTGGCCCTGGTGGGAAAACAGAAAAGGAAAGAAGAAGGTGCTGGCAGAGTTTTTGGATGCTTTCACAGAGGAAACCTTGACAACATAGGTGGCTGAGGCTGGGAGCTGCAGGACATCATTCAATCACGGTAACCAGGAGCTGCAAGGGAGGGGCCTTCATGCAGGGGTCTGGCGGCCTCTGAATATGTCCTGGGACTCCAGCCGAACCCTTGGCAGCGGAGCTTCCAGGAAACAGGCTTTTGGAGGGCTTTGGCCACCTCCGACCTTCCTACCTCAGCAGCTGCTCCCTTTCATTCCAAAGTCAGTTTGAGTTTAGAAACCGGAGAAGAGGAAGAAATGTAGGTTGGAGAGGTTTGGGAAGTAGAGGACCAGCAAGTTGACAGCTGAATTCTGGAATCAGAGATTGCTGAGTTAGGTTCCACTACACTGTTTGTGCGTTGTTGGGCAGTGGATCTAACTGTTTTAAACATCTGTTCCTTCTTAGGTTTAGGTTGATGCAAAAGTTATTGCGGTTTTTGCCATTAATGACAGAAAGTGCAATAACTTTTGCACCAATCTAATAAAATGGGAGAGTTAATAGTATTTACCTTGGAAAGATGCTGTGCAGGATTAATAAACTAATGCTAATAGGCATCAGCAAATATTTCCCTAAGTAAGGACCAATAAATCTTTGGATTAAAAAAAAAATTATACCAGAAACTTTCTTGTGCATATCTTTGGGTGCACATATGGATGCATTTCTATTGGTTATTCAATTGGGAATTGAATTAAACAGAATTCTTTGTTCTTATCCATTGTTCTATTTTTCCCTGCACCAACACAACATATGCTAAATACTGTAGTTTAAATATTAGTCTGTGTATCTTGTAGAACAACACTCTCTGGCTTTGTTTCTCAACAGTGACTCAGCTGTTTTTTGCCATTTCCATTTATACGCATTTTAGAGTCACCTTGTCAAATTCTATTTTTAAAAAAATCTTTTGTGCTTTTGGTTGGGATTACATTAAATCTACACATTACTTGGAGAGAATTAACATTTTAATAATATTGAAAACTGCAATTAATTAATGTGGTTAGATTATATATATTTTTTATTTTTGCTTCCCTATATTTTTAAAATAGCAATTACTATCAAAGATTCAAAGCAACTGGAACTCTCACACATTGCTGTCAGGAATGCAAAGTGGTAAAACTACACTGGAAAAGAGTGTAGTAGAGTAAACAATTTGACAGTAATAAGAAAAATGTTAAATAGTAATAGTTATTAGAAAATGGTATCAGCAACATGTATTAGTATATAGTTTTGGTCATCTTTATTGGCATTAATAGCATTTATTATTTGGCATAAGAAAAGCAAACATTTAGAAATGGGGTGATAGTTGCACTAGCTCATTCTTCGGTAAGGGTTAGTTTTATGAAGCATATTACCTACAACTTCAAGCTATATAAAGCCCATTGAAAGCAGTCTAAAAAATAAGGACAGTTATTGCCTCACATAACAACAATTTCAAAGCAGCATGGTTCTAGTGCTCACTAATTTAGCGTTCACCTCGGTGAAAACCACTGAGGCTATCTATCCACCATTTCAGCCCTACAATGAAAGACCTGGGCAGGGCTATGGGAGTAGCCCTCCATGGGTACATACAGTGAAGAAGTCACCTTCAAATCTATGGACTAAAGTTGGTATGTTATCATTGATTACTTTGTCAGTGACTCCTTAAGTTCATTAATTTGTTATTTGTTTATAAAATTTGTATAGTTGGGGCAAAAGGCTAATTTCCTATACCATATTTCAAACATGCTGTATATTAGAGGGGTATATTAGTCTCTATTAGTTCATTCTCTCATTGCTATAAAGAACGACCTGAAACTGGGTAATTTGTAAAGAAAAGAGATTTAATTGGCTCATGGTTCTGCAGGCTGTCCAGGAAGCATGGATGGGGAGGCCTCAGGAAACTTACAATTACGGTGGAAGGTGAAGAGGAAGAAGGTACATCTTACATGGCCAGAGCAGTAGGAAGAGAAAGAGTAGGGAGGTGCCATAGACTTTTGGACAACCAGATCTCATGAGAACTCACTCACTATCAGGAGAACAGCAAGGGGGAAATCCATCGCCAGGATCCAGTTGCCTCCAGCCAGGCCACACCACCAACATTGGAGATTACAATTCAACATGAGATTTGGGTGAGGACACAGATCCAAACCATATCAAGTGGGGAGAAACACTCTAAATATTAATAACTTGAATTAATGCCCAATTAAATGAAAATTTCAAGTTTAATTTCTGGATGTAGCACTGAGCAAATTTTCCTCCAACCTGAGTGGCTTGTCACAAAACTGGAGTCCAAAGACTAGGCTTAAAGTGATATTTAACACCTTAATAACTGGCACTGATTCATGCTGTAGTCACAGAGGGATAATTTTATTTCAAGCTAGAAGTCTTCCTTGAAATAAGTAGTCTATTCAGTATGAGAAAAATCCCAAGATGACAGAAAGAGTTTCATTAATATATTTTTGGTGAAAGCTATTAGAGATATATCTAGAAAGTTTTTGCACTAGCATTTAACATTTCTGTGTAAAAATTAAAAATAAATAAAATATTTTCTTATAAAGATTTTTGTGCTAGAATTGTTTTTCTTTTTTCTTTTTTTTTTTTTGAGACGGAGTCTCGCTCTGTCGCCCAGGCTGGAGTGCAGTGGCGCAATCTCGGCTCACTGCAAGCTCCGCCTCCCGGGTTCACACCATTCTCCTGCCTCAGCCTCTCCGAGTAGCTGGGACTACAGGCGCCCACCACCACGCCCGGCTAATTTTTTGTATTTTTAGTAGAGACGGGGTTTCACCGTGGTCTCGATCTCCTGACCTCGTGATCCGCCCGCCTCGGCCTCCCAAAGTGCTGGGATTACAAGCGTGAGCCACCGCGCCCGGCCTAGAATTGTGTTTTTAAAAGTTCCCCCAGAGCTCACAAATGTTAAATACCTGTTACCGACACAAAGATTATAAACCCACACAAACAACCTCACAGACACACCAAGCAGAAAACAGATAAAGGTATGTATAACTCTCCATCTCTGTTTCTCTCTCTCTCTCTCTCTGCCTGTCTCTCTCTCTCTTTCTCTCTCACACACACAGACATGTACACACACACATGCATTTTCCTTATTTGTCATACTCCCTCAGAGATGTACTGTCACATTTCCCGGGAATTAGCAGAGAGCTTTACCTCTGATATGGTTTGGCTGTGTCCTCACCCAAATCTCATCTTGAATTGTAGCTCCCATAATCTCCATGTGTTGTAGGAGGGATCCGATGGGAGGTAATTGAATCATGGGGGTGGGATTTCCTGTGCTGTTCTGGTGATAGTGAATAAGTCTCATGAGATCTGATGGTTTTATAAAGGGCAGTTCCTCTGCACACACTCTCTTGCTTGCTGCCACGGAAGACGTGCCTTTGCAACTCCTTCACTTTCTGCCGTGATTGTGAGGTCTCCCCAGCTATGTGGAACTGTGGGTCCATTAAAGCTCTTTTTCTTGATAAATTGCCCAGTCTGGGGTATTTCTTCATAGCAGTATGAAAATGGGCTAATAACAACATCCAACTTTCTTCAATGTAGCCCAATGGATGCTACATTCCCCTGACTTCCTCTCTTGCTTTCCTTAATTCTACTTTTTCCTCTCCTTTTGGACATTTCATGGAACTCCCATCTCACTAAGAACATTACTTTGTTATTCTTGGGTCTTAGGCTTTAGGATCTCCCACATTCCCGAATGAGGAAGACAAGGAGATATGCAAAGTCTGACAGAAGTCGTAGGACTTCAGACCCAGAGGACAAGAAAGAATTTCCCATGCCTTTCACTGCTTCTTTAGGTGTTTTCCTTTCTCCCAGAAATAGGAAGGAAATTCTATCCACCCTGATGGATATTGTTAGTCCATCATCTATCTGGTCATTGAGAGGTGACAGCGTGCTGGCAGTCCTCACAGTCCTCGCTTGTTCTCGGCGCCTCCTCTGCCTGGGCTCCCACTTTGGCGGCACTTGAGGAGCCCTTCAGGCCACCGCTGCACTGTGGGAGCCCCTTTCTGGGCTGGCCAAGGCGGAAGCCGGCTCCCTCAGCTTGCAGGGAGTGTGGAGGGAGAGGCGCGAGTGGGAACCAGGGCTGCGCGCCACGCTTACAGGCCGGCTGGAGTTCCCGGTAGGCGTGGGCTTGGTGGGCCCCTCACTCAGTGCAGCCGGCCAGCCCTGCCGGCCCTGGGCAATGAGGGGCTTAGCACCCAGGCTGGCGGCTGCAGAGGGTGTACTGGGTCCCCCAGCAGTGCCAGCCCACCGGCGCTGCGCTCGATTTCTCACCGGGCCTTAGCTGCCTTCCACGGGGCAGGGCTCGGGACCTGCAGCCCGCCATGCCTGAGCCTCCCACCCCCTCCATGCTCCTGTGCAGCCCGAGCCTCCCCAACGAGCGCCACCCCCTGCTCCACGGTGCCCAGTCCCATCGACCACCCAAGGGCTGAGGAGTGCCAGCACATGGCGCGGGACTGGCAGGCAGCTCCACCTGCAGCCCCGGTGCAGGATCCACTGGGTGAAGCTAGCTGGGCTCCTGAGTCTGGTGGAGATGTGGAGAACCTTTATGTCTAGCTCAGGGATTGTAAATACACCAATCAGCACCCTGTGTCTAGCTCAGGGTCTGTGAATGCACCAATCGACACTCTGTATCTAGCTGCTCTGGTGGGGCCTTGGAGAACCTTTATGTCTAGCTCAAGGATTGTAAATACACCAATCGGCACTCTGTATCTAGCTCAAGGATTGCAAACACACCAATCAGCACCCTGTGTCTAGCTCAGGGTTCGTGAGTGCACCAATCGACACTCTGTGTCTGGCTGCTCTGGTGGGGCCTTGGAGAACCTTTGTGTCGATACTCTGTATCTAAGTGATCTGATGGGGACGTAGTGAACTTTTATGTCTAGCTCAGGGATGGTAAACTCACCAATCAGCGCCCTGTCAGAACAGACCACTTGGCTCTACCAATCAGCAGGACGTGGGTGGGGCCAGATAAGAGAATAAAAGCGGGCTGCCCAAGCTAGCAGCGGCAACCCACTCGGGTCCACTTCCACATTGTGGAAGCTTTGTTCTTTTGCTCTTTACAATAAATCTTGCTACTGCTCACTCTTTGGGTCCACACTGCTTTTATGAGCTGTAACACTCACCACGAAGGTCTGCAGCTTCACTCCTGAAGCCAGCGAGACCACGAGCCCACTGGGAGGAACGAACAACTCCAGACACGCCACCTTAAGAGCTGTAACACTCACCGCAACGGTCCGCGGCTTCATTCTTGAAGTCAGTGAGACTAAGAACCCACCAATTCCGGACACATCATGATGCTAGATGTGGCTGTGTCACTCACTCTGGTCCTACGCTAGGTCATAGATGAAGACATGTTCAGTTAACTCCAGGTTATGACAGTACAGTACATCAGTTAACATTCTTTCTGCAGCTCAGAAGTGATCCATCCACTCTCAGTCAAGTCAGCTTCACCTTTTTCTATATATAACTTCAATCAAATGTCACAAGGTAACAAGAATCAGCATTAAACCCATGAAAAGTAAAACTAATCATTGCTCATGGTTGGAGAAGAAGACACTAAATGCTGTAAACACTAAGCTGAACACTCCACATCTACCATAATACCTAAGGAGCCAATGCTATTGTTGATTGTCCATATTTTAAAGATGATGAAGAATAAAACTATAGAAGGTGTTTGCTTAAGCTTATGAAGCTGTTTAAGTAGTTTAGAATTCAAATGCTCTTCTGCTTCCAGGATCTGCCTCCAACATTTTTTAGGGATCAGGGCAAAATTATAGGTGGAGACTCGTATTCCATAGGTCTGAATACTTAGCAAATCAAACTAAAAATTTTTGAGCAAAATATCTCATATATGCTATGTCAGTCTGTTTTTGCATTGCTGTAAAGAAATACCTGAGACCGGGTAATTTATAAGGAAAGAAAAGTTTATTTTTGTTCATGATTCTGCAGGCTGTACACAAAGCATAGTGCCAGCCATCTGCTTCTGGTGAGGCCTCAGGAGGGTTGCAATCATGGCAGAAGGCTAAGGGGAGCCTGCATGTCACATAGCAAGAGTGGGAGCAAGAGAGAGAGAAGGGGGCGTTCCCAGACTCTTTTAAGCAACCAAATTTCACATGAACTAACTGAGGTGAGAACTCACTTACATCCAAGGAGATGGTGCTAAACCATTCATGAGGGATCTACTCCCATGATTCAATGCCTCCCATCAAACCCCACCTCCAACATTGGGAATCACATTTCAACATGAGATTTGGAGGGGACAAACATCCAAACCATATCATACTCTTACCTTGACAAATATTGCTTCATTAAAAACCTGGCCTTCTAAATTGGAAACTGACCTTCTAGATTGGAAGGCCATCTTCCAGTTTAGATCTCTTGGACTCCTGGATATTCTCAGGAACAAAGCCCACCTCTCGTCTTCTCAGTCCTGCCCCTGTCTTGCATCACAAGTGGCCACACGCACACATGGAAGTGCTTCTCAATCTCAAATTGCATTTGAGTCACAAAGGCCTGAGGCCCTGAGCAGGGGCCAGTGTTACTGAGGTCAGAGTGAGGTGATCTCTGTCAGATTCTAAAGCCTATGTTTGCAGCGAGCATCATTGCTTTCTTACTGCCCCAGAAGGTTCAGAAGAAAAATAATACAGAGAATATAAACTTGTCAGGGCTTTATGAGGCTGGTCAAGAAAATTAGTACATATAGAAAAGTTTCCTGGAAAGAAGCTCAAACAATGAGGTCAGTTTTTAAGAGATTTTGTTTCTTTCTCCAAAATTATCCAAGCCCTGCTCTGTCTCTGTAGAATACATTATTTTATCGCCTTATGTAAATCATTATTTGTTGGCTTAAATGACACGGAGTGAGTGGAAATACTAAAAATACTTTGTAACTTAGCTCTAAGGAATTGTGGATAAAATCCTGGCTTCTCAGCTCGGGTTCTGGCTCTAGCCCTATTGTCAATAAGCCACCGTGGGTAAGTCACTTAACCTCACTATGCCTGATTTTACTCATCTAGAAAACCACAGTAATAGTACAGGCCCTGCAGGCCCAGAAAAAAAAATGAGGTATGGATCAAATATAAAAATACGTCAGGAATATGTATTTTGAAAATCATACAATGGATTCATCTAGGAATCTGTGTATATGTAAGGTGATAAAACTTACCACTAATTTAAAGAAAAATATTCTTTTAATCTCAAGGGAATTAAACACTGCAAATCTTATGTGATTTTTTTTCTGCCATTATTTACAAAAACATTTCTGCTATTGGGAACAAGAAAACAAAGAGAAATGCTTTTAGAAAACTACTTTTCTCAGGGGAACTTCCATAATGTGAGTTTCTGCCTTGCCTAATTTTACACTAAAGCTAAAAGAAGAACCAGTAAAGTTATATAAGAAGCAAGTTTACAATTGAATTATATGCAACCGCTATTAAATATAATTTTAAATAATTTAAAACAAAATTTCCACCATTCAGTAGTTAAGCACCATGTCTGTATGAGAGCACTGAAAATAACTTGCTTACTATGTATATGTCCAGAGATATAATCTTAAAATTGCCATACATAATAGCATATAGTGTGGTTTTCATTATACATTTTCCTAGTAGAAAGGCAGGACAAAATATTTTTTCTTTTTACAAAGTTAATTATTAATCAGATAGTGTCTTATCTCTGCTTAATAATTTTATTTTTTAAAGATTACCTTTTACTACTCCCTTGAAATTGAAGTTTCCAAAAAAGAAAATTAAACCATCCAGCGACCTTCTGAATATTACTCCAAATATTCACCCTTCTGTCAGTTTCTCAGGTACATTAACACATCTTTTTCAATATCACCTGACATTTATTTTATCCATTAAGGTCTTATTAATCAGGTCTCACTGGGCAATGTATCCCAGGTAAATGAATTTTATTTAAATCTAAAACGCATTTTCTTAACTTTTTTAATGATTTTGTATGAAAATATTTATTCCTTATTCATTGAGTCATGAGTATATGATAGACTCGTTTTAAATATTGTGTCTAATTATGCAAAACCTTGACCCTTTGGTTTCGCTATCCCATTTTTACTGGGGCTGTAGAATCTTATCCAAAGACATCCACACAGGACAGCACCATCAAAGACTGCAGTGCTAGCCACATGTCGCTATTGGGCACTGGAAATGTGGCTAGTGCAACCCAAGAACTGAATTTTTGATATTATTTAAGTTTACTTGCCCTAAATTTTATTTAAAAACTAATGCTTGCATCGGTTATTAGAAAATTTTAAGCGTGTTTGGATAAATTTGGGTACATAGTTACATTTTCAACAGTAAATTTTATATAGTCTAAAAATAGATCAAACATTTCAGGTGAAAATTTAGTACCAAAATTGAGATACTTTTGTTGTAAGTGTAAACATACATTAGATTCAAAGATTCCATACCAAAATATTGTAAAACACTTCATAAATATTTTAAAATATTGATTATATATTTATATAAAATTTGACATATTAAAGAAAATATATTATTCAAAGTAATTTCACTTACTTCATTTTACTTAATGTGTCTATTATAAATTACGTATATGGCCAGGCACGGTGGCTTACACTTGTAACCCCGGCACTTTGGGAGGCCGATGTGGGAAGATCACTTAGGCTGGGAGTCCAAGACCAGCCTGGACAATATGGTGAAACCCTGTCTCTACTAAAAATACAAAAATTAGCCCAGCATGGTGGCAGGTGCCTATAATCCCAGCTGCTTGGGGGGCTGACACATGAGAATTGCTTGAACCCCGGAGGTGGAGGTTGCAGTGAGCTGAGATTGTGCCACTGCAGTCCAGGCTGGGCGACAGAAAGAGACCCAGTCGAAAGAAAGAAAAAGAAAGAGACAGAGAGAGAGAGAAAGAAAGAAGATAAAGAAAGAGAAAGAAAGAAAGAAAGAAAGAAAGAAAGAAAGAAAGAAAGAAAGAAAGAAAGAAAGAAAGAAAGAAAGAAAGAAAAGAAAGAAAGAGAAAGAAAGAAAGGAAGGAAGGGACAAAGGGAAGAAAGGGAAGGCAGGGAAAAGAGAAAGAAATTATTTATTGGAGGGCACTGATATAAAATATAGCTGACTTTAAAGTAAAATCTCGTCTGTCTCTCTCCTAAGTTGGCTATTTCCATCAATAGGCGACTGATTCTTAGGGTATGAATCATTAGCATTGACCAATTCTCTCCTGGTTAAACAGAAATATTAAATATGGTCAAATTTTAGGATAAACCAAGAACATAATTATAACATAAATTGTATTCTGTGCTACTTTCAATACCACTAGGGTATTTTTAACTTGTATTAAGGAGCTCCAGACTGTTTTGGATTTGTGGTTCTTATATCCATTTTTAAAATTAAATTTGTTTCTAATTTTTTCCCCTTGTTGAATTGCCTCCCCTCCCCTAGCCACACTACAGTCATACATTCCCTAACACTTCCTACTTCCCTGATTTCCTTATGTGACTGTGGGACTTACTTTCTGTGGACCAGGAAGTCAACTAAAGTCTGCACTATTATCCAACCATGTGTCTGATAGATTCTCAGAGAAGAGCAGAAAGACATAGCATAATGGCCTTTCAGTAAATATTTCAGCTGCTTAGAGAGCTTTTATTCTTTTTTTTTCCTCTCAACATTCACTTTTGGCATCATTCTAGATATTCCATTTGGCAAAGTAAGAGAATTTAGGGGTTATCATTTCTGTTTTTAATATTTTGGCTCAGGAGTAAGTACACATTAATTAATTCTACAGCTGCTACTATCTACTAAAAATGGCAAAAGGCATCACACAACAAAAATTCTGACATATAGTTTATTAAATTAAGAATGAAAATATTCCATCTGCCAAATCTTTTATTTCTGAATGGAAGTCCAGTATAGAACATTCAGAAAAACATCGTGAAGGGCTCATCATTGTAGGTGACTTCAAGACAACAGCCAAGATGGTGGAATCTGTTGTTCATACATTTCTATTTTATGATAGGACTCCTGCTGACTTTATAAAACTGGTTTTCATTAGATTGCAGAGTATCTTCTGAGGTCTGCTTAGAAGGTTTAACTAGGTATTTTCCCGGGAGTATCAGTAATCAAAGTTAACGTACCATTTTTAATCTATTGACTTCTTTTGTGCTTTAATATTTTGTTTTGCGTTGTTTGGAGTCTTTTTTGTTTGTTTTCATGTAAGAATATCTGTGAATCGTGACAATTGACACAAATTTAGAATTTCAATAGATAAATTTAATTATACAGTTTTGAGTTTTAGAAACCTTAGAGTGGATTACAAAGAAACAAAATAAAAGTCCTGTTAACTTTTTGACATTTATCAAAACTCAAACTCCATTCTACTGCAAGCTCACAATCCAACGTGTATATCATTAAGAGGACAAGCAGGATATCTGAGACCATAAGCATTTTTTATGGTTTATTACATTTAAAAATAGCCTTTCACATTCTACCATATTTAGTGGGGATGTTCAACTAAAATCAACTGAAGAAAAATTTAAGTCCTTTTGCAAACAGAAAACTGAGAACTGAAATGGTAACACAGAATACCAAGAATTGACATTGCCCAGTTATTTGTGCAATCTAATCACTACCACCCTAATAACAACTCTAACCCTGTTTCTTTCAAATGTACCTGTTAAAAATCAGTAACAATTTGACTCTTATTCCATTTGTTCCTCTATCCCCAGTGTCTTCTGAGTATAAATTTGAGTTTTTAATGTTACCAGTGAGCTCTACTTGGAAGAAATGTGAAATTTATTTAAAAGTTGTATATTTAGAGTGGTTCACTATGTTTTAGGGGTATAGTCAAGACAATCCTAAACAAAAAGAACAAAGCTAGAGGCATCATGCCACCTGACTTCAAACTATACTACAAGGCTACAGTAACCAAAACAGCATGGTACTTGTACCAAAACAGATATATAGACCAATGGAGCAGAACAGAGGCCTCAGAAATAACACCACACA
This sequence comes from Symphalangus syndactylus, assembly GCF_028878055.3. Classification (NCBI taxonomy): domain Eukaryota; kingdom Metazoa; phylum Chordata; class Mammalia; order Primates; family Hylobatidae; genus Symphalangus; species Symphalangus syndactylus. The sequence continues at coordinate 150,080,763 of NC_072426.2, read as the reverse complement.
TCTACAATCATCTGATCTTTGACAAACCTAACAAAAACAATCAATGGGGAAAGGATTCCCTATTTAATAAATGGTGGTGGGAAAACTGGCTAGCCATATGCAGAAAACATAAACTGGACCCATTCCATACACCTTACACAAAAATTAACTCGAGATTCATGTAAGGCTTAAACATAAAACCTAAAACCACAAAAACCCTAGAAGAAAACCTAGGCAATACCATTCAGGGCATAGGCATGGGCAAAGACTTCATGACTAAAACACCAAAAGCAATTGCAACAAAAGCCAAAATTGACAAATGGGATCTAATTAAACTAGAGAGCTTCTGCACAGCAAAAGAAACTATCATCAGAATGAACAGGCAACAGACAGAATGGGAGAAAATTTTTGCCATCTATCCATCTGACAAAGGTCTAATATCCAGACTCTACAAGGAACTTAAACGAATTTACAAGAAAACAAACAACCCCATCAAAAAGTGGGTGAAGGACATGAACAGACATTTCTTAAAAGAAGACATTTATGCGGCCAATAAACATGAAAAAAGCTCTTCATCACTGGTCATTAGAGAAATGCAAATCAAAACTGCAATGAGTTACCATCTCACACCAGTTAGAATGGTGATCATTAAAAAGTTAGGAAACAACAGATGCTGGCAAGGATGTGGAGAAATAGGAACACTTTTACACTGTTGGTGGGAATGTATATTATTAGTTCAACCATTGTGGAAGACAGTGTAGCAATTCCTCAAGGATCTAGAACCAGAAATTCCATTTGACCTAGCAATCCCGTTGCTGGTATATACCCAAAGGATTATAAATCATTCTACTATCAAGACACATACACACTTATGTTTATTGCAGCACTGTTTACAATAGCAAAGACTTGGAACCAACCCAAATGCCCATCAATGATAGACTGGACAAAGAAAATGTGGCACATATATACCATGGAATACTATGCAGCTATAAAAAAAGAATGAGATCATGTGCTTTGCAGGGACATGGATGAAGCTGAAAACCATCATCCTCAGCAAACTAACACAGGGACCGAAAACCAAACACCACATGTTCTCACTCATAAGTGGGAGTTGAACAAGGAGAACACATGGACACAGGGAGGGGAACATCACACAACGGGTCCTGTCAGAGGGTGGTGGGGAAGGGGATGGAGAGCATTAGGACAAATACCTCATGCATGTGGGGCTTAAAACCTAGATGGCGAGTTGATAGGTATAGCAGACCACCATGGCACATGTATAACTATGTAACAAACCTGCACATTCTGCATGTGTCCCAGAACTTAAAGTAAAATTAAAAAAGAAAAGAAAATGTGAATAAAGCTATGCACCCCTCTCTCTTCTGAAAAAATGCTCTTAAATGCAAAAATAATGCATACCATTTCAATAAATCGATGGATTTATTGAAAGGGACTTCCCAATGGTAAGATCTCAGGTCAAAAACTCATGAGTTGTATGGTTCTTATGAACATACGTTGCTAGTACTCTACAATTTTTGCCTATCGTAGAGTATATGAATATGGAACTTGACTGTCAGTGGATGTATAGAAACATAACTTCCTTTATACTATTTTTCCCCACTATTGAATATTTTTGATTTGTCTCTCTTACTTATTTTAAATGCCTCAATCATGTTTGTGTTTTTTACTTTATAAATAATATTTATTTTAAAGGGATTTTTAAAAATATGTTATCATCAATAGAAGGCAGTAAATCCCTATATAAATTTAGTGATTATTCATTTTAATTATTAATCGGGAAGTAGAAGAAAAGGGAAAACAGGGATAAGACCTAGACATTCACAACCTATAACTAAATATAAATAAAGTGCATCAATCAATAAGTAGAGATATAACAAATACTGTCTTTGTAGACTACTCCTCCTCTTTTCATCTTCGAGATAGTAGAGTGCCCCGGAATTCATTTCTCTCTCACCCATCTCTATTTAGACTCTAAGTAATTTTATCCAAGTTAAATTTTAAATGCCATCTGTACATTGGCATCTCATAAATTATTATCTGCAGTCCCCAGCTCTCTTCTGAAGTTCGTACTGACTTATATAAATATCTACTAGAATTCACTTAAATGTCTAACAGACATTTCCTGTCTGAAATCCAAATTCTATTTTCTCTTTTAAAACCCTCTCCTTCCACGGTTTTCCCCATCTCATTAATAAAAGCATTTTCAGTTGCTTAGGTCAAGAGCCTTGGTGTCTCACTACAATTCACCAGAAGAAAGCTGTAGTCTTTACCTACAAAATGTACGTACGCTCTGACCAGTTGTCCCTCCCACAGCCCTGGCAACCTGGTTTAAACTACGATTATGTCATCTGGATAACGGGGATGCAAAACTTCTCACCTAGATTATGATGATGCAAACTTCTCAGCTGGCCTGCCTGCCTGCTTTACCTTTCCCACTCATTCTCCACAGAGTGGCCAGAGTAATGTATTTAAATGTTAAAAATGTGTTGTAGCTCAAAAATTTTTCATTGGCATAATGTTAAATCAAAAGGCGTAGTGGTTTATAAGAGAGCCTGCATGATATGACCTACTGATAATTATCTGATTTGCTTCTACTACTTCCACTACAATGCCTTCCTGCCCACTCTGCCCAGCTGGCCTCCTTCGTGTTCCCTGAAAACACCAAGGTGACTCTGCTGTGAGGCCCCTTCTCCTAATGCTGGTTCTACCTAAATGGCTCTTTCCCCAGATACATGATGTATTCCCACTTTTCTTCAGGTTCTGTATAAAATATAACCTTATCAGCAAATCCTTTCTTCATAACCCTATATAAAATAATAGCTTTCCACTCACTCTGCACTCTACTTTTTCTATCTTGCTTTATTTTTAAATCACTGTCTCAAATATACTATTTATCTATATATACAACCACATATGTACATACACACACACATATATATAAACTGAGTGTCCCCCGGAAATACAAATGGAAAGAAAGAAGAGATTTCTGGTTGAATTTGTTTTGTTTGCTATTTTATTTGCAATGCTTAGGACAGTACCTAATTCCTGGTGCTTTCTCAATAAGTAGTTGTTTAATGATGGAGTGACTTTGAGTTTGGTGTGGAGAACATAGTTTAGGGAAGTGAAAGCACAAGGAAAGTGCTAGAAAGCTATTGTTGTGATGCAGGTCATCGATGATGGCAGCTTAGACTAGTATGGCAGCAAGGAAGATGGGTTAACTAGCCAAGTTTAAGATGTCTATTTAAGTACAGCCAATAGTATTTGGTGGTATATTAAATTTAGAAGTAGAAAGAAGAGAAGCAGTATCAGGTAATGATCAGATCTATGGCTAGAGGGAAATTAAGATGGGCATAGTAGAGGAAAATGAGGTTGTCAGGAGTTGGGGGAATCACATGTCCTGTCTTGGATATTTTAGATGACTATTAAACATCAATGTGAAAATGTCAGGTATGCAGTTTGATATCTGTCTGAGGTTAAGGGAGGGCTAACGGATTGAAGATAACATCAGGTATAATCCACCTAAGTGGATTTCCAAGCTGTAGGACTAGATGGGCTTTTCCAAGGAATGAGCGTATTTAGAGAAAGAGACCAAAGAACAGTCCTCGGGGCAGTCCAACACTTACTGATACGGCAGTGTAGTTGGAAGCAGCAAAAGAGACAAAGAAAGAATGACCAGTGAGGCAGGAGGTAATTTCACAAAAGCTAAAAGAAAAAAAGGATTCTCAAGAAAAAAATGTAAAACTGTGTGAAAAAGATTGATAGAACGGGCTGGGCCTGGTGGCTTATGCCTGCAAACCCAGAACTCTAGGAGGCTGAGGCAGGTGGATCACTTGAGCGCAGGAGTTTGAGACCAGCCTGGACAACATGGCAAAACTCTGTCTCTACCAAAACAAAACAGAAAACAGCCAGGTGTGGTGGTGCACACCTATGGTCCCAGCTACTCAGGAGGCTGAGGCAGGAGGATCACTTGGGCTCAGGAGGCAGAGGTTGTGGTGAGCTGAGATTGTGCCACTGCAGGCCAGTCTGGGCGACAGAGTGAGACCCAGTCTCAAAAATTAAAAAAAAAAAAATAGAATGATAGAATTAATTTATCTGTCTTCATAAAGTTCATGATAGATTTAACTTGACCAGTGGATTTGGTAGTGGGGACATTAGATTAACAATTGTCTGATAACTTCTATTTTCCAGGAAAATATGAAGTGAGATCATCAGCTAAGAGTTGAGGTTGCACAGATGCTATTGGGGGAGGTGAAGATATTTCTCTTATTGCAAGAAATGAGAAAAATTTACTAGCAAAATATGAAATGTGATACCCCTTCCAATTCTAGAATTCAATATTTATCTCATTTTTCAAAGAATTCCACAAACACTAAATCATATAAGATATTAAACAAAGGGAGATAACAGTTGCAGATAACTAGGAAACACTTTACGATAGAGTGAAGATTTGTCAGTTAATAAATATGTGACCTTGGATAATTCATTTTATCTCTCTAAGCCTCAGTTTGGATATCGGATATCTCGGTAAGGATTGTAAAGATTAGTGAAATACAGTACAGGTAAAGTTTCAATGCATGTAACCAACATTTGTTGAAGAACTTCTGAGTAAATCATTGTCAATACATAAAATGAAATATTCCTATATAGGAGACAGAAGACTCAGAATGTGCTTGTTATTCAAAAATCTGGAAAGCAGTTTTATTTTATTAATTAATTAATTAATTTATTTATTTATTTGAGATAGAGTCTCACTCTGTCGCAACTTCCGCCTTCTGGATTCAAGCGATTCTCGTGCCTCAGCCTCCTAAGTTAGCTGGGATTACAGGCATGTGCCACCACACCTGGCTAATTTTTGTATTTTAGTAGAGAGGGGTTTCACCACATTGGCCAGTCTGGTTTGAACTCCTGTCCTCAAGTGATCTGCTCGCCTCGGCCTCCCAAAGTGCTGGGATTACAAGTGTGAGCCACCGTGCCTGGCCTGGAAAGCAATTTTAAAACATGTAGTCCAGCAGTTTAAAGTCTTTAATGAGTAAGAACAGCAAGAAAAGGCATATCATTATCAACCTAATACATTTTTATTAAGCTTCTACAATGCATTAAGTTCTTTGTAAACACAAAGTTAGAAGAAATGAATACACTACAAGCAAACAATTATACATCTAAAGAAATGCTGTGAGAGCTACAGCATTGTTTAAAAATGCTTTTGTTACAGCAAAAACAGACATTGCACATGTTTTGATATAAATATGATCTCCAACATTTTGACTTAAAAAGAAAAAGTTCTATGAACAAATTATTTTGTTTTCATGACATGAACAAATTCATCAGAGTGATTCTTTAATGGATTGACCAGTTGGTTGGCAATGTGAAAACAGAGCCTTGCCCAGACCATAAAATAAATTGCCAAATCAATCAACTCAGCAAAAACAAAATGAAACAAACTAGTAAAAATTTCCAAATGGATGGGTGGAACTCCCCACTTTTCAATCTGTTGCTTTGGAACCACAGGCATACGCTGTATGTATCTTTTTGATATTTTAAACTATGTCTTACTTCCATTTAATTAGGGATGCTTTATAGAAGACAGGTTTTATTTTTGATGAAAATTTCTCTGATGCATTAAACAAAGAAAACAAGTTGCAGAAGCTACAAGGATGACTGAAAAGATATAAAGACAGAAAAAAAGTTGAAGGAAATCATCATCTTTTTCTCTAAAATTTACTTAGTTGGGGTTCATTGAGTGCAGAGGAAAGAGGCCAAAATAATAAGAGCAAATTGAATAGGAAAAGAATTCTGGAGATGAGATTCTGGGGCTTACTGTATAGGATTGGCAGGGATCACAGCAAAGTTCTGAGGCAAGAGAATTAGTCAAATTTTTTTGATAATGATTCAGTCTACTAAACAGCAGTAGCTAAAATAAGCCCAGTTTTTATACTTAGAAGTTGTTTTATTATTTTTTCCTAGTTTATTACCTAAAAAGTGCTACTTCTAAAGTTACAACTATTATTCACTTAACACTGTTGATAACTTTAAAAAGAAAAATAAGTTTGGTTAAAATGGATTTATTGTAGTTTAAGATCCAATTATTTAGATGGAAAAATTAAAGTGGAGACTAGGGAAGAGAGTGTAAGGAAAACAGACCTGAACTGACAATCAGTAATTCTAGAAAAACTCATGAGAAGAGACTGAACAGGAGAGATTAAAGGAAATTAGATCTCCCTGTGAAAGTGTCTTTCCCTTTTAGCTAATAAAAATAGCCTTTAAAACGATTTTATTTAAAACTTGAGCTTCCCCAGCTGAGCAGCTTGACTTTACATCATCTTACATTCATTAACTTTATAAAATCTGGGGAAAGGTATGCCCCGAAAACAATTAGTTTAACTCCACTAAACAGAAGGTAACTGAGCTAATGAAACCTTGTCACTGAGAACAGATTCTGAACTAAGGTTGTTTGCTGTGGTTGTTTTGTTTTTCTCTAACAAAATAACTTTTATGAAAAATAATAAAAAGTATAATTTAAAAATATATCTTAAATATACAGACTTGGCATGTTGATTAAGGGAACTGAATTTGTCTCCCTGTTAAAACTAACAGTAAGTGGTGATTTCACAATCTTGGGAAATTAGGATCTTTCTCTAAGAAACTGAATGAATTTACCCAAAAAGATTGCAAATGCAAGTCAATTTCATTTTCTTTTCTGCCTCAGACAAGTTTCTGCTAATCCTTCTATAGTGACAAAGCACTGCTGGTTTTATACTAGATGCCAGTTACTGACAATATTTGAGATTTACAAGAAATGGTCTGGGAACTGTGTCATCATATGGAATCCCCTTTCAAAACTATATTTGTGAAAACAAGCTGTGATTCCTTAATCAGAAGGTCCCTTAATTTAAAACAAAGTAAGACCTTGGCCTTCCACATCTGCTCAATGTTACTCACCAATACATGTCTTAGAGCTAAAGTACTGAGCACCAGACTTATTGACAACACAGCTCTAGGATGGGTGCTCATGAAAAGGATCAACCACGATCCATTCCATGAGCCAATGTGGGATCAATGTGACTGGCATCTAACTGACAGGGCTTAAAGGTAGACTTTGTGATATGAAAAAAGCACATAAATTAAAGCACAAATGATGCTTATTGGACAGTAGTTACTTCTCCTGGAAGAAAGTATAAACGCAGAAACCATAACTTGTGTTTCCATAATTGGTTCTATTCTTTGTTACCTCCAAAACATTTTTGCAACCTGCTATCATATTAGGGTACTCACAGAAAAGCTTTCATGTTACTTTCTTTTCTCCCAAAACATACAATGGCTGCCTCCTGCTTTCCATATTGATTACATTCTACTGCTGGATCACTAATTTGGATCGTAAGCGCCAACACCTGAGATCGCAAATTCAAACTCCTACTTCCTGACCACACCACTACCCCATCTACCTCTCTCATTTAGTAAATCTCACAACTACTGTTCTTCCATGTTTTTTTAACTTTTAAGTTTAGGGGTACATGTGCAGATTTGTTACATAGGTAAACTTGTGTCATAGAGGTTTGTTGTACAGATTATTTCATTGCCCAGGTATTAAGACTAATACCTATTAGTTATATTTCCTTATCCTCTCCCTCATCCCACCCTTCACACTTTGATAGGCCCCAGTGTCTCTTGTTGGCCTCTATGTGTCCATGTGTTCTCATCTTTTAGCTCCCACTTATAAGTGAGAACATGTGGTATTTGGTTTTCTGTTCCTGCACTAGTTTGCTAAGGAAGATGGCCTTCAGCTCCATCTGTGTTCCTGCAAAGGACATGATCTTGTTCGTTTTTATGGCTGCGTAGTATTCCATGTTGTATGTGTACCACATTTCTTTTATCCAGTCTACCATTGATGGGCATTTAGGTTGATTTCATTTATTTGCCATTGTGAATTGTGCTGCAGTGAACATATGCATGCATGTGTCTTTATGATAGAGTAATTTATATTACATTGGGTATATATCCAGTAATGGGATTGCTGGGTTGAACGGTAGTTCTGTTTTTAGGTCTTTGAGAAATCACCTCACTGTTTTCCATGATAGTTGAACTAATTCGCACTCCTACCAACAGTGTGTAAGCATTCCTTTTTCTCTACAACCTTGACAGTACCTGTTATTTTTTGGCTTTTTAGCAATAGCCATTCTGACAGGTGTGAGATAATATCTCACTGTCATTTTGATTTGCATTTCTCTAATGGTCAGTGATGTTGAGCTTTTCTTCATATACTTCTTGGCCATATGTATGTTATCTTTTGAAAAGTGTCTGTTCATGTCCTTTGCCCAATTTTTAGTAGGGTCATTTTTTCTTATAAATTTGTTTAAGTTTGTTATAGATGTTAGATATTAGACCTTTCTCAGATGCATAGTTTGCAAAAATTTTCTCCTATTTTGTAGGTTGTCTGTTTACTCTGTTGATGGCTTCTTTTGCTGTGCAGAAGCTCTTTAGTTTATGTATATTTCATTTATCAATTTTTGTTTTGTTGCAGTTGGTTTTTGGCATCTTTGTCGTGAAATTTTTGCCTATTCCCATGTCTAGAATGGTGTTGCTTAGGTTGTTTTCCAGGGTTTTTACAGTTTCAGGTTTTACATTTCAGTCTTTAATCCATCTCATCTTAATTTTTGTATACGGTGTAAGGTAGGGGTCCAGTTTCAATCTTCTGCATTTGGCTAGCCAGTTGTCCCAACACCATTTATTGAATAGAGAGTCCTTTCTCCATTGCTTTTTTTGTCAGCTTTGTTCTTCCACATATTTAAAAAATCTAGATGCTTTATTGTTTCCCTATAGATGAATCCTCTTCTAGGAATCCCTTAACTTCTATGAATTATCAATTTAAGCACTTTCTTGACTGGTTCCTTAATATTTTTGTTCTATTTGTCCTTTGTGGGATCACCTGAAAAACCCGTATCTGGACCTATACATATATCTGTGTTACCTACACTTACAACTGATATGGATGGCACTATGGGTTGGGCTTATTCAATGCCTATTTCTAATTCTTTTTTCCCTTTTCTACCTCTGATATCAGAACTGAAATTTTTAAATGTTCACTTTCCTAGATTCTCTCACATCTATGAGTTTCATATGACACAACTCTGGCCAGTTAAATATAATAGGAAATTTCTGCAAAAGCTTTTGCTTTTTGTTTGTTAGTTTGTTTGGGTTTGTTGTTGTTTTCACTTTCTGGGATCTGGCAGAAAGCTTTTGCTTTTTCGATTTAAAAAATAGTCTATACCTCCTTTCCTTCTTCTTTATTTAAATGCACACATGAACCTTGGAGTTGTAGCAGCCATTTTTTTTTTTTTTTTTGAGACGGAGCTTCGCTCTTGTTGCCCAGGCTGGAGTGCAATGCCAGGTTCAAGCTATTCTCCTGCCTCAGCCTCCCGAGTAGCTGGGATTACAGGCATGTGCCGCCATACCTGGCTAATTTTTGTATTTTTAGTAGAGATGGGGTTTCTCCATGTTGGTCCCCCAAAGTGCTGGGATTACAGGCATGAGCCACCGTGCCTGGCTCATGTTTTAACTATGAGGAAATGGCCTAAGAAATCACGAAGACATCATCCCAACTTTACTGAGATATGGAACCTGCTCTTGCAGCCACCACAGATAGAATTCTTAGTATATAAGGAAAAATAAACTATTCTTTAAGCCACAGTAATTTGTTTCTGTTACCTGAAGAAGAAAGCATCTAACTGATACTTCTGGGCTGTTGAACTATATTGTAAAAAAAAAATAAAAATAAATTCCTATGCTCTTTCTACCCCTACCCTTTCCACGCCCTGGTAACTATCTTTCTATACTCTCTAGTTCTATGAGATAAATTCTTTTAGATTCCACATATGAATGAGGTCATGTGGTATTTGTCTCTCTGTGCCTGGCTTATTTCACTTAACGTATTGCTCTTCTGGTTTATCCATTTCACCACATGTGACAGGATTTCATTCCATTTTTAATGGCTAAATGATGTTCAATTGTGTATCTACCACATTTTCTTTATTTATTCATCAACCTAGGTATTGTTGAACACCTAGGGTGGTTCCATATCTTGGCTATTGTGACTACTGCTGCAATAAACATGGGAGTACAGTTATCTCTTTGACAAAATGATTTTTGGATCATTTTGGGTCCAGTAGTAGAATTGCAGAATTTTATGGTAGTTCTATTTTTAGAGGGACATCCATAATCAGACTCCATAATGGCTAATATTTAATTTACATTCCCACCAACAATGTATAAGAGTTCCCCTTTCTCCACATCTATGCCATTATTTGTTATTTTTTGTATTTTTGGTAGTAGCCGTTTGATATGATTTGGCTCTGTGTTCCCACCCAAATCTCATCTCTAATTGTAATTCCTAGATATCCAGAAAGGGACATGTAATCCCCATGTGTTGAAGGAGGGAAGTGATTGGATTATGGGGGCAGCTTCCCCCATGCTGTTCTCATGAGAGTGAGTGAATTCTAACAAGATCTGATGGTTTTATAAACAACAGTTTTCCTGCGCTCACACACACTTCCTCTTGCCTGCCCCATGTAAGATATACCTGCTTCCCCTTCTGCCATGATTGTAAGTTTCCTGAGGCTTCCACAGCCATGCAAAACTGTGAGTCAATTAAACCTCTTTCGTTTATAAATTACCCAGTATTGGGTAGTATCTTTATGGTGGGCTAATATACCATTCTAACTGGGGTGAAGTGATATTTCATTGTGGTTTTGATTTGCATTTGTCTAATGGTTTGAGATGTTGAGCATTTTTTCAAATACCTGTTGATCACTTATCTTCTATACCTAATTTGTTGACAGTTTTTATCAGGAAGGGATGTTGAATTTTCTCAAATGCTTTTTCTGCATCTATTAAAATGATCATATGGTTTTTCCCCTTCATTCCATTAATATGACATATTATATTTATTGATTTGTGTATGTTGAACCATCCTTGCATCCATGGGATGAATCCTACCCGATCACGATGAATGATCATTTTAATGTGCTGTTGAATTCAGGTGGCTGGCATTTTGTTGCAGATTTGGCATCTATATTCATTAGGGATATTGGTCTATAGTTTTCTTTTTTTGTTTGGTCCTTGTCTGGTTTTGGTATTAGAGTATTGCTGGCCTCATTGAAGAAATTTGGAAGTATTCCCAAGTCATTAATTTTACGGAATTGTTTGAGTAGATTGGTATTAGTTCTTCTTTAAATGTTTAGTAAAATTCAAAAGTGATGCCATAGGGTCCTGAGCTCTTCTTTCATTGGGGATTTTTATTACTGATTTCATGTTGTTACTCATTATTGGTCTGCTCAGATTTTATATTTCTTCATGATGTTAAATTTAAGATAATATTCATGATTATGTGATATCAAAAAGCTATTTTTAGAAAAATATAACTTTACACCCAGTCTATGTTTTGCAACAATTTTATTAGTAAATAATAAAAGTTTTCTTTGGCTACATTTTATTATTTTAAAATAATAATTACTTTGACAGGAATTTTTAGGTGCTATATAGTAAGATTTATGACCCCATTCAGATATCAAGCATAATGAAAAAGATTCAGCATTAAAAATAAAGTATTGAGAAAATGAGAAAAAAGGGAACTATTGGTACAAGATTAAAGGAAATATATCTGGAACTTACCATTACCCCTAGCCTCTTGGACTCCTCTGCTCCTCTGGTCTGACACAATGAAAGCATCATTCTATATATCAGTAAGATTTGTTATTTATCTCCTGTATTTCATTTTTCTTTTTAGCTTAGGAAGAGAGGATGTTGGGAAATGATAGCTAAGATACCATTTATCAAAAATACCAACCTCAGTCACTTTTGAAATGAGAAATTTCTACCCAAGCTTGAGTAGAATCAAATTATATAACATCATTTAAGCCGGGAGTTTGAAGCCTTGAAGACTATGCTTTAATGTATTCAGCTGCATTCTATTATCTTCTGCTGCAGGCTCAGCCCTATAGACTCCTTCATTATACTCTTCATTAAAATCTATCACTAAGACCTTGAAAAGAAGTACTCTTGCTATGCTTTTAAATGAATATATTAAATATGTTCAATGACCCAAGGAAAGTGTTCAAGAATGTCTAGAACAAAATGAAATGAATCTTTCACTTATATAGCATTAATGACACTTCAAAGTATTTGCACATTTCAGTAGATGCTGATTCACTATGTATGGATTTATAATACTGAACAAGCCAATAGGTACTTATTGACAAGTGCATGCTCAGCATTGCTTGGCATAGTAAACTATACATGAGAAACCTGCAATATAGTGCCTGCATTTGGGAAAGATATGAGATTCTCATTCCTAGAGAATGAACCCAGGCCACATATATTTCAGTGCTAAATGGCTCAAGGTAACATAGATTTAAAGGGCTTCTCTGAAAGTTAAGAGAAAGAAGAGGTCGTTCTAAGTGTAAGTATAGAATGAGAAAATTTTAGAGCTGAAAGATAATCTAATTTGACTTTTTGACTTTACAGAAAATTTAAATGAAGACTGTTGAGGTAAAAGGAAGAGGAGGAAAAAAGTAGTATTTTTCTACAACCTTAGGCTCTGTACAATTCTCTGCATTATTTCGTTGAATTCTGGCAACAAGTCTATGAATTTGATGTTACTATGCCCATTTTTGTAGGAAGTTCATGAGGTTGAGATATTAACTTTTTGATGTGTAGGATCTCAAAATACAGAAATTCAGACTTATGGTTATCTGATTCTAAATCCTTTCTTTCATAACATGAAAACGTCGTATTGGCATATATTATGTGCCAAGTATATTCCTGTATGTTATCCTAAGTAATTTTAAAATAAAAGAATACTTGCCCCTTATAATTTAAAAGCCTCCCCTGCCCTTCTGCACTGACTTCTGGATAGCATTACATACAATCAAAAAGAGCTAATACACATTAATTAGCTACACATAATGTAATAGTAAACACTTTTTATTATTTCCAGTCTTCTAGTTGCTTTACACATTTTCTTAATCACACCTCATGTAGGCAGGATACATTCATTCAGTTTAGGCCACACTGAATCAAGGGCCCCAAAATGGTCAAGGACATCTGCCAGGCATATTTCTTTCGACTGTTAGTATGTGTGTGAGCACACATGTGCCTACCATACCCCAAGCCAGAAGGGGTGGGAGGGAAGAGTATTTTGAAGAATTGTCAGAGAGAACCTTTCCTGGAATTCTGGCTTCCTATTTCAGGAACTTTGAACCTTAAATGTTCCAACCTTTGAAGGAATAGCAACTCTTCCTTTCCCAGATACCCATGAACTCTAGAAATATTCTATTGCAGGTGTGCTTCTTGTCTAACTTGATGTGGTGAAGGAGGTAACCAAGATAAAATTTTTATCCAAATATGTGGCAGGCTCACAGAAGGTCCCCCATGCAAGAAAAGATCAGTTGTACTTTGAGTTAGATGTAGCTCAGGGACAAAAGTAAGTATTAGTCATATGTCAAATAATATTTGCCTCTATGCTATTATCTGCTTCTTCATGATAGTTAGAGACAGAATCTTATGTTATAGATGTCTATAATTTTTTTCATACAGTGGCTGCCTCCTGCTTTCAGGGAGGAGAAATGTGTACCAGGGAGATGCGTACCAGGGAAAAATGTTATTTAGAATCTATTACTGCTTTCTATGAAACACGGTGCTTTTGAATGTTGAGTACACGAGTATTGGTATACATATATCTGGCCTATCAGGGAATTTTTATATGGTTCTGTGTAAGAAAGGGGTGAAGACTGTGTAGTAAAGAAGAAAACAGATGTTCTGAGAGAATACAAATTTACAAAAAGGAAGGATGGAGAGAGTTCCTAATTGGAATCTTGACTGAGAGAATGTTGAGAAACATAACAAATGGCAATTCATAAAATTGTGAGATATGAAACAAGAAATGAAGAAATTTTTGGTACAACATTAAAGTCATCGTTAAAACAAATCTACATTATTGGCCTATGGTTTGCAGGACGTAAGCCAGTAATTTTCCGAAGGTCATGAATCTTCAAGCAGAGAGTACGTTTCTTGATGTTTTTATAAAAATGCCATATTCCTTTCCTCTATGCAAAAGTAGAGACTAATGTAGACTTGTTTCTCTTCTAATTCTGAGAGATAAAAATTGTTGGGTTGATGATAATGACGCAATTTCTTTGTAGCAATCCCACACACTGAAGCTTTCTGCCTTGTTGATGTACATGCTTTTGAAGTATTTTCAGAAGCAAATTTAAAGTTATTGCCCTCACTTAGATTACTATCTTCTTGAATTTACTGTTTCACACACATTTTGGAAGAAATTGCCAATAAATCTTGAATATAGCAATGTTCCAAAGTACAATTAAATTGGATTTCATAATAACAAGAACTGAATTTTCATCTATGTTACTTTTCATTATATACCAATTAACTGCCGCTGTATTTATTTGACTACCTGAAAGTTCTCAAGAATTGATTTGTACATAAAATTAATAGCTTTCATGATTATCATTATTATCAATTTTACCCTTAAAATGATATTTATGTATTCTTCAACTGACTGATAAAATTCCAATACATGAAACACATTTCAAGGTGCATCTATCTAGAATGTGTACCTAAATTTGAAAGTGAGTAGTCAGGTATTAACAATAAATCTTCATGACACATCTTGTTCTTGTTCCTGAGATTCAATTTGATAGCAACCTAAAAGATTGCAAGGATTTTACAATCATTCAACATGCAGTATAAGTTCAGGTAAATAAATAAGTAAAACAGGCATTCAGCTTATGAGTTCCCAAGGCTAAGCCAAAGGCCAAAAGCAAATAGCAGCTTTTCACCAATGAACAAGGTCAAGGCTAATTTTGATATAGGTCAAGTTATTGTACTTGTATTATGTCTTTGCAGAGTTCAAGAATCTATTCTGGAAACAGGAAAACAGACAGTTCAGGGATTGAAGCAAAAAGGCTTTATTTGTTTATAAACAGTTTTAGAAACTCAAAGTTTAATACAGTTGGCTGCATATATTTAAGAATACAGATTGAAACATTTTGACATGTGTATATTTCATGAAACCATCACCAGAATCAGAAAAAGAACATATCTGTCCACCAGGCATGGTGCCACACGCCTGTAATCCCAGCACTTTGGGAGGCCGAAGCGAGGGGATCACTGGAGGTCAAGAGATTGAGACCATCCTGGTCAACATGGTTAAATCCTGTCTCTTCATTGATATAAGGATACCAGGTCGCATGGCCAAATTCATGAAGTCAAATTTGGGGGAAATTTCATGGCCTAAACATTATTTTTGTGAGACTTTCAGCTGGAAGATGAGAAGAATATGTATAGAGCTTTGTTTGTTTCATCATCAGCATGCCAATAAGTGGCATGTATTACTGTGATGCTGATGGATCCCCTCTTTCAATGCACAATCAAGATCTTCACTTTCAGCTTTATGCAATATTTTTCTATTTTTCATTAACTTCTGTGCATTTCTTTCAGCATAGAATTTCAACAGTCTAAACTTCTGTTTCTTCAGGTCAATATAGGGTGGTCATTCTAACACCATACTCTTCTGTAAGATGTTTCACACCTACATTACTTTCCAGTTTCTCCAATCAATAGGTTGACTTCCTGCGCTATAGATAAACATAAATGTTCCCTGTTTTTCTTATCACTGTTACATGCAAGGTATCTGCAGGTGTTTTTGGCTTTTTTTTTTCTTGGAGACAGAGTCTTGCTCTGTCGCCCAGGCTGGAGTGCAGTGGTACGATCTCAGCTCACTGCAAGCTCTGCCTCCTGGGTTCACGCCATTCTCCTGCCTCAGCCTCCGGAGTAGCTGGGACTACAGGCGCCCGCCACCTCGCCCAGCTAATTCTTTTTGTATTTTTAGTAGAGACGGGGTTTCACCATGTTAGCCAGGTTGGTCTTGATCTCCTGACCTTGTGATCTGCCTGCCTCGGCCTCCCAAAGTGTTGGGATTACAGGCGTGAGCCACCGCGCTCAGCCGTTTTTGGCATTTTCAACAGTACCTTTACACTGCAGAACGAATAAGCAAAAAACACAGTGAGAAATGCACATAGAGCTTAGCACTACTTGCGGCATCACAGAGAACCTGCCATTGACATGTATGGTCTGCGTGTGTGCCATTCTGTTACCCTTTGTAGGCGTGCTTGCATGGGGGAATCTGGGTGTGTGAAGACAAGCAAGCTATATTGCAGCTGAAAAAGGCTGGGAGGGTCTTTATTCACTTAGAGATGCTGAATTAACTGTGTTGTGTGCCTGCATTTTGACTGTGACTCATCACATGAGGTCAGGTGTGGAATTTTCCACTTGTATGTGGCATCATGTTGGTGCTCAAAAAGCTTTATATTGTGAAGCTTTTGGGGTTAGAAATGCTCGACCTGTACTATTTCTTCATAATCGCTTGTGGGATGTTTACTTGACATAGATTGAGTGGAGGAAGGTTAATGAGACCTTGAAATAATTGTTTCTTTTTCTTTTCTTTCTTCTCCATCCCCTAAATGGTACATTAAAGTATACTTTTCTCCTGATTGTTCCTGTACTCACTTATCCTGTCTTTACCTGCATTAAAGACTTCTCTTACAAAGCACATAAGCTATAAGATTACTGCTCAAGCATTATTTGAACTGGTAAATTAGGCTTTCCTAAGAAACTCGTTCCCATTCAGATCAAACCCACAGCCATGTCACTCCACTCCACTTGTGTGCGTGGTGGGACCCTCAAAGCTTCTGTTGATTATGGAGTCTCCACTGTAAGTTGCCTCAGGAAGTTGCCTTAAGGCCAAAGGCCTTGATAGTACTTAACCCAGAAAAAAGAAATGTTATCTTATTGTAGGATATAGAAATGTGACCTCTTCAATGAATTTTAATAATCAAATGTTTATTGCAGCTTTATTACTATGATTTATTTCACTTTCAATATTTTTATTTCCCTTTGAAAAAAATCTTCTGTTTATTTTTTCTGTTAAATCTTTCCAGCATTAAATCTATTATTTTTGGCTTAAGAATCAGAATCCCCCTGTCAAAGGAAAACTTTACTTATCTGACTACTTTTGGCTAGTGTACATAAGAATATGAGGAAGAGGTGACTGGGAATGTCTTAATCGAATTAGGACTGAATTTACCATAACTCCTGGCAGAATATGAGGGAAAAATCAAGCAGAAAATGATGAAGCGGTTTCATAAACCTCTTGGCTTTGGCATATCTTGAAATAAATACATGATTTATTAGTATTATTTTAGCCATACTAAATGGTTAAATGCTCACCATTAAAAATACATTTTCTCTGAAGAAGATAAATACTGTCATTATTGAATGACTAGCAGCATTGTTTTGTAACTGCTAATAAGAATAATGTTTTTGGTATAGATTCGTATACCTTAAACATTATATATTAGAACATCTGTGAATACTAATAGGTGATCAATGCATTGATTATATAGAGTGTATTCTACTCATTAGTATACATGTATGATTTTTGTTTAGCTCATGTAGATTTATTTCAAATATTAAATATGGAGGGCTTTTTCATAGTAAATTATAAGGCAAGAATATGCTATGACTATTAAATTTTAATGTAATAATCTTGAACGAAAATTTACCTAAAACTGTTTTGCATCTGGAGCTGCATTTTAGCCACATTGCATCAGGAAAAACAATAAATGAATAAAATAAGCAGAGGGCAGCAAAAAATTCAACACAAAAGAGCTTGAAGTTCAGATGCCAAAGGTTATTAGGGGTAAACAAAAGTAGAACTGAGGAACTTGTATCAGAAGGAAATCACATCCAGAGAAACCAAAGTCAGGGAAAAGTAAAGCAGAAGGCAAAAAGAAGGGACCCAAGACACTTCAGCAGTTTAGCTTGGAGAAGATGTAGACTTGCTTGTGTTCCTGCAACAGGTGTCCCCGTGGCATTGCTTCTACTGATCTTAACTACAGATGCTGTAAAACTTAGAAGTTACAAATACTTAGAGTAAAAAATCTAGAGCGAAAACGATCATTATTAAGTGCTTATGACATATATTATCTCATCAGTCTTCTCAACTACACCTTGAGGTAGGTGCTCTTATGTCCGTTTGCTAGATGAGGAAAATGAGACTTCACATGGCTGGTTAACTCAACCCGACTTACCCAGATGGACAGTAGCAAACTAGAATCCAACCTGAGGCCTGCTTAGTTTCAAAACTTTCTCTTATGTTGATATACAGAGCAATGCCAACAAAGGTAGCCTGTATACTCTAAAGAACAGTGAAATTAAATAATAAAATAACTTTTTAAAATTACTTGACTACTTTTTAAAAAGTATTTTTGTTTAATTTGCATTAAACCTATGATAGCAAATGTTTACATTATTTGGATGCTGGACCAATGCAATGCTATGTACATACAGTTGTCCCTCGGTATCTTCAGGGGATTGGTTCCAGGATCCCCTTTGGATACCAAAATCCATGGATGCGAATAAATTTGCTAACCATATAAATATACATGTATAGGAACTTGTCTGAATCTAATTTAAATAAAGGAAGTACTTTTTTTAACATATAACCTGTGCATATCTCCCGTATACTTTAAAACATCTCTAGATTACTTATGATATCTAATAGAATAAAAATACTATGTAAATAATTGTTCACTGTATTGTATTTTTATTTGTACTACTTTTATTTTTGTATTGTTATTTTTTACCTTTTTTCAAATATTTTCAATCTATAATTGGTTGAAATGTGAGGATACATAACCCACAGATACCAAGAGCCTACTGTGCTTGCATTGACTGTTTTTATTTCTTTGCATATGGAGGAAATAATGAGATTCAGGGATTAGTGGGGATCCCTGACTTATAGCCAGTTGGCTATGTACAGATAACCAGGGACTTGAGTTCTCAACTTTTGTCTCCATGAAAAAAATAACATATAAAAGGCCATATGTAGTTAAAGAAAATTTTTGACATATTCTAAAGATAAATTTAAGTCCTCAATAATCTTATTTAGTGATGAGTCAGAATGACTAACACACTCAACTTCTTTTCACATAGGTTCCTGCCTTCTTGGTACAAATTTAAGATATTGATCTACAATTGTAAAAGATTAAGAATGGTTTTCCTGTCAGACGTTTGAAAATTTCTGTGCAAAAGAGTAAGATTGACAGCTATTTGTGGGGATTTTGGGCCTTGTGCAATAAGGGAATGGAAGTCATTCTCATGGGAGTAAAACCAATGCAAGAAGGAAAATAGAAGACATCATTATATCTGAAAAGAGTTTGCACCAAAAATAATTGTCATTAATATCCAGCTAGAGTGAGACAGTAAGGTTTCCCTGACATTTTGTAAAGAAAAAATAGGAAAGTCATGAAATCCTGTCTCCCTGGTGTATAATAATTTGCCAATTTTCACTACATTAGAAGTTGGTAATAGTCCTCTGATATGTAGTTGAATTATTTTTTTCCAAATTAGCTAATGTTGGGAGGGAGATATTTTTAACATTGAAAAATAGTCTTCCATAAAAAAACTCATGTGTGAAATGTAACATTCCATTCCTTCTACTGGGAGAGATAATAAATCTAGATGCTCCCCCTCCCCATTCCTTGACAGTATAAATTTTTCTCTACTGATTTTCTGCTTCTCTTTTTGAAATGTTAATTAGTCAAACACAAATAGTACTTATATGATTTCTCCATGCTGTAGTTGATCTGGATATAATGGGTTTTCAGAAAATAGTTTTCTAAAATTCCTTCCTATACAGTAGTTTCCCCTTGTCCATGTGGGGTGTCATGCAAGACTCCTTATGGGTGCTTGAAACCTCAGATAATACTGAATCTTGTATATACTATGAACAAGTTTCTCTCTCCTTTACAATTTCAGATGCTGGTACTATGTTTCTTTTTTGAAATGGAGTCTCGTTCTATTGCCCAGGCTGGAGTGCAATGGTGCGATCTTGGCTCACTGCAACCTCCACCTCCTGGGTTCAAGCGATTCTCATGCCTCAGCCTCTGGAGTAGCTGAGATTACAGGCATGTGCCACTATGCCCAGCTAATTTTTGTATTTTTAGTAGTGATGGGTTTTTACCATCTCTGGCCAGGCTGGTCTCAAACTCCTGACCTCAAGTGATCTGCCCGCATTGGCCTCCCAAAGTGCTGGGATTACAGGCGTGAGCCACCGTTGCCCGGCTGGTACTGTTTCTTGTACAGTGTGCAGAAGGATGACACAATTAAACCGCTTTTCTAATAAGTTGCCCAGTCTCAGATATGTCTTTATAGCAATGCAAAAACGGACTAACACAAGAACTTTAACCTTTTCACTTAAAGGAAGCACTTTACAGCTTCTTTTGGCAAATCCAAGCTCACTAGCCTTGAATTTTGGGACCACTGTTAAGTAAAATAAGGGTTACTTTAAGACAAGCACTGCGATGATACTGCCGACAGTTGATCTGACAGTCAAAGCAGTCACTAAGTGACTAACAGACAGGCAGTATATAGAGCATGGGTACTCTGGACAAAGGGATGATTCTGATTCTGCGTGGGCTGGAGAGGGACAGTGCAATATTTCATCACACTACTCAAAGATGTCCAATTTAAAACTTAAAATTAATTATTTCTGTAATTTTCCAATTACTATGTTTAAACTGTGGTTGACCACAAGCAGCTGAAACCATGGAAAGTAAAACCGCAGATAAGGGGCAGGGGGAACTACTGTAGTGTAATAAGAAATATATTTGTCGGGGGACGGGGGAGGGATAGCATTAGGAGATATACCTAACGTTAAATGACGAGTTAATGGGTGCAGCACACCAACATGGCACATGTATACATATGTAACTAACCTGCACGTTGTGCACATGTACCCTAAAACTTAAAGTATAATTTAAAAAAAAGAAAAAAAAAGCAGAAATATATTTGTTCTTTGTCCCAGTGCCTAGCACAGAGCTCCTAAAACTCTTGAAATTTCCCTGATCAGAGTCTTTTATGTATAAAGAGCTCCTTTCCACAGCAGAATGTACGCTAATTAGTTGACTTTGGATGGGATCCCTACGTAGCCTCAGGTTGGGGCTGGTTACCAGAAAGACCAAGTGACTAGAGGGTGGAAACTTTCAGCCCAACCGTTAACTTTTAGGGAGGGAAAAAGGGCTGGAGACTGAGCTCTATAAAAACTCTTGAATAACAGGAATCAACGAGCTTTAGAATTAGTGAACTTGTCCACCCATGGAGGATGGAGGTGGAAGCTCCTCTGCTTGGAAACCCTTCTGAACCTCATCTTATGTATCTTTTTATATGGACGTTCATTTGTATCCTTTATAATAAACCAGTAAACATAAGAGAGGCATCTTCTTGGGTTCTGTGAGGCATTCTAGCAAATTGTCAAACCTTAGGAAGGGATCAGGAGAATCCTGAATTTATAGCCAGTTGGTCAGAAGTACCGGAGGCCCAGGATTTATGACAGACACCTGAAGTGGGGGTAGTCCTGTGGGACTGAGCCTTTAAGCTGTGGGGTCTGAGCTAACTCTGGGTGTCAGAATTGAACTGAGTTGTTATACACCCAGCTGGTGTCCAGAGAATCAGAGAATTGGTTGTTGGAGTTGGAAAACCCCTCAGACGTCCCAAGTTTCCCTTTGCACATTTTTAACCTATTACTCATACTTATGGAAAGAGCAGTAGCTTCATTGATGACACAAACATTGCTAACCAGTATTACTGCTTCACTATGTGCCTTCAGAGAATTAATTTGGGCTTAGTGAACGGTATTTAAAGACTCATGAGAACAAGGCAATAGCCAAGATACACTAGGAAAACTGTAAATCTTGAAATCGAAATGATGAACTGGTCCTATTGTCACCTTGAATTGATAAATGAGAATAACATTCCTTTAAGGTTATTGACTGTAGTGTCATGTTAAGTAGTTCTCTCACTGACTTTGGTTTAGATACTTTCTGAATATGCCATTGTCTTTAAACATTTTTATAGTCAAACAGTGAGTTAAAATATTTAGGCTTTCCTTCTAAATCATTTTCTCCATTGTCTAACTTTTTACTGCTGGTGTTTATTTTTTATTTTTGAGTTATTTCTAGCATTTCAGGATCCTAGTGGCCTTCCTGTCTGTGCAAGTCACAATACACGGCCGGCACTGGGCGTGCCCAGTGAGGTAAGACAATAAGAAATTGTCCATGGCATGGCCTTTAAAAAAAACTGTAATATTGTGTTGGAATCATTCCAAACATCGTAATTGCAGTTTGTCACATCTTATAGATCTGAACCAAAATTATTCTTTTTTTAAAGATGTCATCACACATTTATTGGGGAAGTAAGGCAATAAATGGATCATTTAACACGAATATAATTTTGCACAGAACACTTGTCTGTGAAGGAACAGGAAACAATGTTTGTTGAGAAAAAATCTACTTTGGGTCAAGCATTACTAATTAATATTGATTACTTTTTTACTCTGCATATGAATCCTCATCATTGGTATTACAGGTCCATAATCCCTTATATGAAATCCTTCCAGCTAAATATGTCTCAGAATTCTGAAATCTTCGGGTTTTAGGCCTGGGGTATCTTACTGCGGTAAACAACATTAATACTTCCTCAGTGAAATGTATGCATATCTACACAGGATAGAGTAAGTAAAGGCTGTAAGTAGCCTCATATCAGTGCTAGTCAGGTTTTCAGATAATGGATTCGGGTCACATCAGGTTTTTCTTCAAAGTAAGAAAAAAATGGTTTCTAGTTGTTTAGGGGTTTCAGAATTGTGAATAAGGGATAGTGAGCCTGTACTACCCTAGTTTTATGAAGGGAAACTTGGCATCTAGACCGGTTACTACAAGTTAAAAATACAGAATTTAAACCTAGACTTGTCTTGATGCAACGATTGTTGTTGCTCTATTGAACCTAAATTAAGGATTATGAAATGTGTTCCTTCTTTAAGAGTAATTAAAGAATTGGGTTCTCCAAGGGACACTAAAAATAAAAGCTGTAAAAGATTATCCATTATTGAATCTGTAAGTTTAATACCTTTGAACAATTTTCCAATGTGATCACCAATCACAAAATCACAGGAAAGGTTATTTTTCCATGTTTTAGAAGTTAATTTATATTCAATAAAAGGAAGGCTTCTATGCTTTCCCCACTTAACTAATTTCAAATAAACTCAAGTGGCTGTCAAAGAGATTGCTTTGACTCTGAAAGTTTGATGGTAGATTGGATTTGAAGGACCCAGGAAGCTATTATTTTCATGGCAATCCTTGTGGCCTGTTAATTAATTATGATTTATGTTCATCTGTATCCCCACCCTACAAAGACCTTATTTTTTTTAAGCCTACTAGAGGGTATAGGCTATTAACAAGGTATTAACTGGATATTACTAACACAATGACAATGAAGTTTTGCCCTGGGGGGGGGGGGGGAGGAAAAAAGCTAGTATGCTATTTGACCAGAACTTTGACCAGGATTTTAAGAAAAAACATGATGTTTTATCCTGAATACTAGATGCTGCATGCTAAAACTTCAGACCAAGTAATCCTTTATTGGAAGGCCAAATATAGTCCCCACGTGTTGCAATAAACCAGGATTTTCTACACTTACCACTCTGTCCTTAGGTGAACTTCCCATGATTATACTACAAACAAAGAAACAGGGTAATTCTGGTGGAATACTTGAAGCTGGAAATAATGAGTACAATTCATGCCATACATTTTAAGAAATGGGTTCTTAAAAATAACTAAAATTTGGCCGGGCGCGGTGGCTCACGCTTGTAATCCCAGCATTTTGGGAGGCCGAGGCGGGCGGATCACGAGGTCAGGAGATCGAGACCACGGTGAAACCCCGTCTCTACTAAAAATACAAAAAGTTAGCCGGGCGTGGTGGCGGGCGCCTGTAGTCCCAGCTACTCGGAGAGGCTGAGGCAGGAGAATGGCGTGAACCCAGGAGGCGGAGCTTGCAGTGAGCCGAGATTGCGCCACTGCACTCCAGCCTGGGCGACAGAGCGAGACTCCGTCTCAAAAAAAAAAAAAAAAAAAAAAACTAAAATTTTACTCCTACGCTGCTGTCCTCAGTGAGCAACGAATCATCAGATCATCCACTATAAGAAGATTTCACACTATAGTCAAATTAGTTAAATATTTGGCAAGCAAATTTCTATTGCATCTACAAATTTTATGTAATAACTATTTGTAACCTAATAATTGTAAAAACGATTTTTAACCTCCATACCTAGGTCTTCACTAACAAAGTTTGATGATTCAGAAATGAAGTTCTTAGGAATGTAACATTTGACCAATATTCAGAAAGGTGGAGTCATTATGCATTTTCAACGATGTTAACTATATCATGCCCATTTTCCTGTATTTTTTTTTTCCATGGAAAGTTACAGTTGGAAACCATGCAAAGTAGCCTAAAATTAAATTTGCCTAAGTGAGGGAATTGCTACATAATTTTCTAAAAAGCAAACCAGTCAATAATTTAGATTCTACTTGTGATCTGCTTTGGAGTCATTTTTAATATGCTTATCATGTTGGCCTAGAAATATAAACACTATGGCATGTTTAGCATGAATAATTCTACAATAGGTTTGAAATTGATTTAAAGGTGGTTTATTCTGGACCCCTCTCCTAGGATTGCAGATGGCCATCTTCTTGCTGTGTCCTCAGATGGCCTTTTCTCTGTGCGTGCATTGCTGGTGTCTTTTCCTTTTCTTATAAGGACATCTGTCATATTGGATTAGGGCCCCACCCTTATGACCCGAATTTCAATACTTACTGTTGCAGTTACAGGGATAGGACAGTAGGTAATTGTGTGTAAACCCAAAGAGAGCTAGATGTATATGTGGTGCATGCTATTGTAACTAATATTCTACTGGCTTTTTATTAACTACCACACACTCAATTATTTACATGTTAATTGTCTATTTAAGGGCCCTATCTCAAAATATAGTCATGTTGGGTGTTAAGGCTTCAACATATGAATTCTGGTGGACATGATTCTGTTCACAACAAGAACTTATACAAATACAGTGGCAATAGAAATAAAGAGAAGTAAAATTTAAGAGACATTTTTGAGAGAGAATGATTAACTGAATGTAGAAAGTGGAAAGAACGAGAAAGGATTTAAAAAGGCTTCATTGCACATTTGGTATATGCTAGACATTTTGCTATGTGCTGAAGATTGACAGGTGAACAAAGAAGACACAACTTCTGTGTTCAAAGAACAGATGCTACTTTAAAATAACAAAATGAAACCCTATATTCTAGAATGACCTAAGTTACTTAACTTCATACCTAAGCCTTAAAAATGTAAAAATTCAAATATTTGCCTTTGAAAGAATGTAGGCATTGGGATTTGTCAGCCATGATTTTGAATCATGAATTTGCAATTCATCAGTTTTGTGACTTTGAAAGGTAAATATTTCTGAACCTCAGTTTCATCTGCAACATATGACAAATAATATCCACTTTATATGGTTGATGTCAGAATAAAATGAGTTGATGTGTATAAGGTGTATAGCACATTACCACATCCACAATAGACATTCAATAAATACTGTTAGTAAAAATGCATGTAGCTTCCATAAACATCATGACGTTTTTGGTTTGTTTGTTTTTCCTGATGGAGGAGGAAAGAGAGACATGTAAAGGGTGAGGATGTGACAGATAGGAATAAAAGCTACAGAAAGGGTGGATAGAAAACCAAAAGAAGCTTTGCTTTCTTCATAGATAAGTTCTTTCCTTCTCCTAGCTTTATTTGTGGCCCAGAGACCCAAATCATAATTAAATACAGCAACCTGAATCATAATTTAGTACAGAGGTTCCCAACATTTTTTGGTATGAAAATCTTTCATTAACATTAAAGAAGAATCTAGACACTATAGTAGTAGTAACTTTATTTTTAATCATTGCCTAAGAAATATATAATAAAAATACACTCTAAATCCAGTAACATTTAAAAGTTAATTTGTATTTTATCACATTGAAAAATACAAAGATATTATTGTAATATTTATTTCGTTTATAAATAAATATGTGTAGATATGAACCTCTTTAAAGTAAGTCTATAGAACCCTGAATGTCTATGGCCCATAAATTTAGACCCATTCGCCATTTGTAGGTCAGAAATATAGACATTAGTAGATTTCTGCTATAAACCTGGTAAACTTAATCAAGTCCCTCATTTAGCCTCTTAGAGCCTCCAATGAAATATCATTGAGATTATCTGTTCTACTTTTATGATTAAGTGTTAAGTGTAAATGGAATAAGTGTAAAACATTCTCACAACGAAAGTTCTGGTTCTCTTTGGATTCCATGTTGGCTGCAATTGAAGCTATGGAAAGGGAAAATACTGTGAAATGTGAAATTATTATAGTAGTGGTGTTAGGAGTTGTTGTGGTATTGGTAGTCGGAGTATTTCCTGGGGAAATGACCAAGTTGTTTTTCTGTACCCTAGTTCTTTGTAGAACCTAAAACTCTGTATTTATGTGTTATCTCCAAAATTCAGATATTCTTTGGCTATGAAATGGAAAAAATTCTTAAAGTAGTAAAATTTTTCTATCATGGCTCATGACACTTTTTATTAGTGGAAATTGCCTAATAGTGTTGGCTGAACAAAGTCCAAAACAGACTTTCTTCTCTTCTTGTAGGAAAATAACAAAAAACATAAATGCTTTCTGAAGGAAGATTACATGATTAGTGAGGGGGCACTGATGATACTGCTCTTTCGGTAGCATCAGGAAAGCAATTGAAGTTTCAGCGATGGCTAAAGTTGGAAGGGAATGGGCAACACAGACAAATTTAGAGTATGGTTTAGAATCAATAGCGGATGTATTTAAAATGGGAGTTCCACTTACATTTACAAATAAGTTAATGACCAATAAGCAGTTCATATTGTTTCAAGGAGTTGAATTATGAAGACGAGAGATTCAAGAGATTTAGAATTTGATGAGAAACTGTTTTTTTTTTTTTTTTTTTTATAAGTCTTGTCACTTGTCTACTGTTAGGCATTTTACCCTAAGTGAATAAGTGAAATAATTTATATTTTTGATAAAACTATTCTCCAAGTACAAAAGTCAATGCTCAGTAAGGCACAGTCCTACAAAACTTTTTGATAATAATGACTATGTTTCAAAAGTTAGTGGCTTTTCAAATGCAAGTATCTAAATAAGAGATTTGAAACTGTCCACAGGAAGAGCCATTAGATTAAAAGGCTATAAACTATTAGACACCTTATTACCAGAAGAAAAAGAGGAAGAGACAGCCTGGCTGATCTTAAAGAAAGATAACAAGACCAGAAAAGGGTTCCCAGCAGGACAGCAAAATTGGTGTGAGGAGTGGGAGAGGCAATCCTAAAGCTACAAGGGAAGGAGAAAGGGGCGAGATCGGACAGATGCAAAAATTCTGTGTCTTTCCTGGCTCTTTCCAAAGCTCCAGTTGACACATCCAAGCAAATTTTATACCTAATTTGCCTTCTTTTGAGCTTGATATTATAGTTTTGCTTGCACCATGTTACCAAATGTTATCTTTTCAATCAATCTGGAGAGCCTTATTTTCTAAAGATTTGCTCAGTATTTTCCTCAGAGACATTTCCAGACAGCCTGTTTCTCATTAGCTGGAATAAACAGGAGTGTGTTTACAGCATAGCGCCAGACTTAAAAGAATATCCTTTCCTAGGGAAGCTAGTCAGGGAATTAGCAGTGCTGGACTTAAAGGGGTGAATTGGAGTGCCCAGCTGTGACATAAGACAGAGTATTGGTTCATTCACACAGACGTTAAAAAGCAAACTGTATAAATCTTTTTGACACAAAGATAGTTTTCTTTTGAACACATTTTTAAGCATATGAAACTCTAACACATTAAAAACCCATTTATGCCAAAGAGATATCATATATAGTGATTAAAAAATGTTTAACTTCTGTTCAGCAAATATTGACTGCCTACTGTGGGCAACACAGAGACTATGAAGATGTATAAGACATTAAGTAGCTCACGGTCCAGTGAGTAATGCAACTTACTGCAAAAATAAAACCCATAGAAATTGCTCACTAATACTATATGTTTACAAAGACATTTCAGTTAAGTCCATTACAAATACATGAGAATTTATCAGTGGAGGTCAGTAACCTCACTGAAGGAAGTAATAGAGAATATGGTCGTCCCTCAGTATCCCTGGGGGATTGGTTTCAGGACCCCTCACAGGTGCTAAAACCCACGGATGCTTAAGTCCCCATAAAAGGATGTAGTATTTGCATAGAAACTATGCACATCCTCCCATATACTTTAAATTATCTCTAGATTACTTATAATACCTAATATGATATAAATGCTATGTAAATAGTTATACCGCGTTGTTTAGGGAATTGTTAGTAAAAAAAAAGTCTATACTATATATGTTTAGTACAGATGCAACCATCCATTTTAAAAACATATTTTCAAACTGCAGTTGGTTGGATCCACAGATGTGGAACCCACAGATATGGAGGGCTGACAATAAATGTGTTGATAAAAGAGAATATTTGCACATATTTTTAGCATTATGAAACAAATATCAAATATCTTAGCTAGTGAAATTGATCAATAGCAAGGAAAAATCCACTCACACTTACGCAATCATATTGTATTAAATTTGACCTATCTTCCTGTCCTGGAGGTAATTGTACTCTGACGGTGATCCCAGTCTACCAAGACAATAAAGTGCAATAAGAGTGAGAAATTCAGACTATTAATAGACACTGCAGATAATTTACACCTAAATAATTGGGAACGTGGTATTTAATAGACAGTAGAATGTTATTTACAATAGCATCTATCATCTATAGCATCTATTATCTATCTATCTATCTATCTATCTATCTATCTATCTATCTATCTATCTGTCTGTTTATCTTGTTCTCTCTGAAAAGGGTTCCCAGCAGGACAGCAAAATTGGTGTGAGGAGTGGAGAGAGGCAATCCTACAGCTACAAGGGAAGGAGAAAGGCGGAAAGACTGGAAAGCTGCAAAAAAAATCTCAGTGTCTTATCTGGCTCTTTCCAAAGCTCAAGTTAATACATCCAAGCAAATTTTATACCTAATTTGCCTTCTTTTGACCACACAGAAATATTTCCTGTAATATTCCTATAACAGCAGTTTAAAGTATAGAATATTTGAAATAAATATACAACACAGTTCCTTCCTATAAAAAAACAGATAATTTTTAAAAGAATATATTTATATTACAGACATGTTTAATATTGGACAAAAGTCTTGCCCCCAGATGTTTGCAGCAATATTCTGGTACCCCTCTGCTTCAGGTATTAAAAGATAATATTGAATTAGTTCCAAAAGAGAACATTTATTTATCCAAAAGAGAATTATTTATTTCCAAAAGAGCTCATTAGTTGCTTGAAACTACATGCTGTTTCTACATAGTCGTATGACATTTAACATTATTATTCTTATCACTACATTATAAATTAGATTTTAAATCCAGCAGCTATTTCTGTCTTCATGATAGAATTTTTAAAGGGATTTACATTTGCATTACTTTTTTCTTGGTTGGAATCAGTAAAAAAAAAGTAAGTGCAAGTTCAAAATGTTATAAATTATTACCTGTTTCTTGATGTCTCGATACGTTTATTTGTGGGATCTAAAATATACTTTTTTTTGAAGAGACTACATGTCGGATGATAAAGCAAAACAAAACAAAACAAAACAAAACCCTGCTATGGCTGTTTGGTGCAAGCAGAAAATGTTTTAATAGTGCATACTCGGTGACTGGAATATTTTACACTACTTATGATTATCACTTTTTCTAAATATTGAGAAAAATGTATTAGGAATCTATATAATAGTGACTGTTGTGGCTCAAAATAGAAAATAAATATTCTACAGAATATTTTGGCATATGAGATGGTGTAAAGAGAATAGAAACAGTGAGAAAGAAAAGACGAACAGAGTATTTCATTCCATTAGAATGGAGCTAAAGCAGAGTAGTCTCAGTTCACGTGAGCTGTGATGCTCTGGAAGTCATCCAGAAGAAAATGCTCGGAGTATCACGGTGCGCACTGGGGATGGTATCTACTGGCTAAAGCGCAAGTGGACATCTATGTGGAATGTAACTTTTGAATACAGCCACTAGAGGATGACGAGGTCTCACTGACATACCAAAGGTGTTTTGGAGAAGGCACAGGCACACTCATTTTTGAATGTTGTCAAGTGGAGTGCTTTGATCAGAAAATGGAAAAAAAAAAATCTTTCACCAGAAGAAAGAAACCTTGTGGAAGTTACAGTACATTAATAATAGCTAGTCTGGCAACCTTCACAAGGAAAAGCCTAAGTTCATCTAAACGTAATAGTTTATTTTCCCCGCACTTAACCAACAATAAGGTCATTGTTTTCCACTAATTTATTCAGAATTATTCAAATTTAGTTTATCTCCACAATATACCTTATACCGATTAAAAGCAAAACATGGAACTCTCACTTTCTTGATTTTTTACCAGTGTGATGTTTAAAAAAGCAGTTTGTTTCTCAAAAGTTATAATATTCCTGGAAAAATGTAAAAGAAGCTGCTGAGAGCCTTGGACTGAGAAGGTAGATGGATGTCCTGGGGAAAGATCTTTCTTCTGAGCAAGATCTTTTTTTAAAAACTGGATATAAAATTCACATAACTTAAATTCACCATTTTAACCATTTTACAGTGTATCATTTCAGTGGCTTACATAATACTCAAAATATACCACTATCTAATGCCAGATAATTTCCATCACCCCAAAAAGAAGGCACATATCCATCAAGGAGTCATTCCCCATTCCTCCTCCCCTCACCCCATGAGTAATACTTTCTGCCTCTTTGAATTTACCTATTTTCGGGATTTGCCTATTCCAGATATTTCATATAAACAAAATCATACAATATGTGACCTTTTGCATCTGGTTTCTTTCACTTAGCACAAGTGAATGTTTTTAAGGATCATCCATGTGGTAGCATGTATCAGTACTTTACTCCTTCTTATGCTTAAATAATAACCCATTGCATATATATATATATATATATATATACACACATATATATACGTATATATATATATACACCACACTTTTTTTTTTTTTTTTTGAGACCCAGTCTCATTCTGTCACCCAGGCTGGAGTGCAGTGGTGCAATCTCAACTCACTGCAAGCTCTGCCTTCCGGGTTCACGCCATTCTTCTGCCTCAGCCTCCGGAGTAGCTGGGACTACAGGCGCCCGCCACCACGCCCAGCTAATTTTTTGTATTTTTAGTAGAGACGGGGTTTCACTGTGTTAGCCAGGATGGTCTCGATCTCCTGACCTCGTGATCTGCCCGCCTCGGCCTCCCAAAGTGCTGGGAGTACAGGTGTGAGCCACCGCGCCCGGCCGTGCAGGACTTCTTAAGAGAATTATCTGTTCAAGTCCTTTGCTCATTTAAAAAAATTGAGTCATTTGGCCATTCGTTGTTGAGTTGTAGGAGTTCTTTTTATAGTCTAGATATTAGACCTTTAGCAGATATATAATTTGCAAATATTTTCTCCCGTTCTAAAGGTAGTCATTTCACTTTCCTAATAATGTCCTTGTTTGACACAAGTTTTTAATGTTTTATAAAGTCAATGTATTTATTATTTTCTTTTGTTGCGTGTGCTTTTGGTGTCATATTTATGAAACCATTGCCTAATCCAAGGTCACAAAAATTTACACCTGTGTTTCTGTCTAAGAATTGTATATCTTTAATTCCTACATAAGAATTAAAACGTATTATTTGACACTTTTAGGGTTAATTTTTGTAAAATGGTGTGAGGTAGTCATCCAAATTCATTCTTTCACATATGGCTAAACAATTGTATATATATTGTATATATTATTGGATTTATTTTTAGAAAATTTGATTGACAAATCATAATTGTGTACATTCATGGGGTACAATGTGATGTTTTAATATATGTATACAGTATGGTAGGATTAAATCAAACTAGTTAACATACCCATCACTTCACTTGCTTATCACTTTTTATGGTGAGATATTTGAAATTTACTCTCTAAATTATTTTGAAATATATAATACATTATTATTGACTATAGCCACCCTACAGTGGAATAGATCTAGATCTTAAAACCGATTCCTCCTATCAATCTAAAACTTTGAACCCTTTGATCAACAACTCTCTATTCTCTTTATCCCTACCCTACCCCCAGCCTCTGGTAACTATTCTTCTACTCTCCAATTCCATAACTTTGTTAGATCAGATGATCAGCCATTACAATGGGTCTGAGGTGATATCTCATTGTGGTTTTATTTTGTATTTCCCTAATAATTAGTGATGCTGAGCATTTTTCCATGTACCTATTGGCCATTTGTGTGTTTTCTTTTGAGAAGTGTCTGTTCAGGTTCTTTGCCCATTTTTAAAATCAGGTTATATATTTTCTTGCTATTGAGTTGCTTGAATTCCTTACATATTTTGAATATTAACCCATTATAAGATGCATGATTGCCAGTATTTATTCTCATTCTGTGGATTTTCTCTTCACTTTGTTAATTGTTTTTCTTGATGTGCAGCAGCCTTTAGTTTGATGTAATCCCATTTGCCTATTTTTGCTTTTGGTGCCTGTGCTTTTAGGGTCATATCTTTAAAAGAATTATTGCCTAGAACAATGTCATGAAGCTTTTCCCCTATGTTTTCTTCTAGTAATTGCACGGTTTCAGGTAAGACCTGAATATGTAAGTTTTTCATCATTTTGAGTTGATTTAGTGGAATATTTAGCCAGATCTTAGGCAAAAGAAAGAAATAACAGGCATTTTAACAGGAAAGGAAGAAATGAAATTGTCTCTATTTTTTGGTAACATGATATTATATATAAAAAACCCTAAAGACTCTATCATAAAACTTTTAGACCTGATAAAAAATTCATAAAGTTGCAGGATACAAAATCAACATACAAAAATAGTAGCATTTCTAAATGCTAATAATGGGCTATCTGAAAAGAAAATTAAGAGAAAAATCCCATTTACAATAAATACTTAGATGTAAAATTAACCAAGGGGGCAAAATATCTGTTAACTATAAAATGCTGATGAAAGAAATGGAAGAAAATACAAATAAATGAAAAGATATCAAATGTTCATGGATTGGAAGAATTAATATTGAAAAAATGTCCCTACTACCCAAAGTGACTTTCCAATGGAAAGTCATTAGACATCCACCTTACAGTCCTGATTTGCCTCCTTCTGCCATTTCTTTGTTTCCTAATCTTTAAAAATCTCTGTAAAGGACATCCATTTTTTTTTCAGTTAATATGTAAAAAGACTGCATTTACATGGTTAAATTCCCAGGACCCTCAATTCTTTAAGTATGAACTAAATGGCTGCTATCATCACTTATAAGAGTGTCTTGAACTTGATGGAGCTTATTATGTTGAGAAATAAAGTTTATAATTTTTATCTTTTAATTCAATTTTTTCACAAACTTTTTGAAATCTCCACATAATAACTGGGCTTCCTGAGGACAGTTTCTATTAATTGTTTTTTTCTGCACGTGGGCCATATTTTCATTTTTCTTCATATGCCTCATATTTTTTGTTGAAAACTGGACATTTAGAATACAATCCTGCACCATTTAACTATGGGAATACATTCTGAGAAATGCATCACTGGGCAATTTGATAGTTGTGTGAGCATCATAGGTTGTACTTATACAAACATAGGTGGCATAGCCTGCTACACACCTAGGCTATATGGCATAGCTTGTGGTCCTAGGCTACAAACCTGTACAGCATGATGCTGCACTGAATGCTGTAGGCAATTGGAACACAATAGTAAATAGTTGTATATCTAAACATAGAAAAGGTGCATTAAAAATAAAGTCTAAACAATTTTAAAAATGGCACCCTTGTATAGAGCACTTACCATAAATGGAGCTTGCAGGACTGCAAGTTGCTGGGTAAGTCAGGGAGTCAGAGGTATGTATGCATGCTGCATGGCCCTTTGGGAAAGTCTCTTTAAATGGAGAAGTCACTACCCTCTTCTGATGCAATAAATAGAATGCTAGCTATTCTATTTATAGCTTCACTATAAATAGCTGTTCTATATAGATGCTGGAGCTAGAACAGCTATATTGGTATGTACAGTGAAGGGCAATGAACGGTAAAACAGGAGCAGGGGAAGAATATGTTCTCTGTCCATCATGGACTATCTACCTCTGCACATTTTCTGTGTGAGAAAAGAAACATTTATATATTTAAGCTACCAGTTGTCGTTGGTATCGTCACTGCTTTTTTTTTTTTTTTTTAACAGAGTCTCGCTCTGTTGCCCAGGCTGGAGTGCCCTGGTACAATCTTGGATCACTCAACCTCTGCCTCCAAGGTTCAATCAGTTCTCCCGCCTCAGCCTCCTGAGTTGCTGGGATTATACAAGTGCCCACCACCACATCCGGCTAATGTTTGCATTTTTAGTAGAGACAGGTTTCACCATGTTGGCTAGGCTGGTCTCGAACTTCTGACCTCAAGTGACCCACCTGCCTTGGCCTCCCAAAATGCTGGGAGTACAGGCGTGAGCCACTGCACCCAGCCTTGCTTTATTTTTATTATCTGATATATGCAGAGAAATCTGATCCCAATAAAGGGGTAGTATTAGTACTTATAGAACGTTTTGTGATAATTTAACTGAGAGACAAGTGTGGAGCACTTAGAGTGACACCTATTGTGTGGTACTTTTCTGTAAGTATCAGCCATTCTATTATCTAGTTGTCTCCTTAGTTTTAGAGCCCAGGAGGAAGGAAGCAAGTTAGACCTCACTACTAAGAAACCTAGAGAAGAATGTAGGGGTCAGAGAGCATTATAGGCCATTATTTATAGAACTAGGACAAGAAAAAACCATTAAAATATTGAACCCATTTCTTTAGGAACTCAGACACTTTCAACTGGATATGGCTGCATGATAAAGAATTTGGCTAATCTTTGTCCCCAGCTCCTCATAGATAGCTTTTAAATTCTTGGAATTTCCTAAGAGATAGGAGTGTCTTTCTTAATCATAGTAAGCCCCTCAGATCACACCTGATAATTTATACTAACAAGATGACTCATAGTGGGCTCTTAGTTTAGGCTAATTAGATGAATTAGAATGGGATTACCAGAAGGATCAACTATGTAATTAGACGGTTGGGACTTTGAACTGGGTGATAACAGCCTAATCCCTGAGGGAGGTAGGAAGGCTAGAGATTGAGTAGCATGGCCAAAAATTCAATCAATCACACCTATGTAATGAAATCCCAATAAAATCCATGGACACTGAAGCTCAGGAGAACCCCTGGTTGCCAACTCTTGAGTATTGCCACACAAGTGTCTGTTGAATAGAACGTCATCTAGGACTCCACAAAGACAGGACAATGGAAACTTCAGGTTAGGCCCCTGTCAGACCTCACCCTGTGAGTCTCTCTCTTTGGATGATTCTAATTGCTTTTTGGTGTAATAAAAGTATAATCATAAATACAGCACTTTCCTAAGTTTGGTGAGTTATTTTAGTGAATCAAATGTGAAGAGGTCGTGGCAACCCCCAAATCTGTAGCCGGTTGCTCAGTAGTGAAGGTGGCCTGGGGAACCTCAAACTTGCAGCTGGCGTCTTGGAGTGTGGGCAGTCTCGTAGAGGAGTGTGTCCTTAACTTGAGAGGTTTGGCTCAACCCCAGGTGGTTGGTGTAAGAAGGTCAGGGCAGGGGCAAAATAAACTGACTTGTTTCTCTCTTCATTCCTTCTATGACATCAGCTTTGAAAGGCAGTGTTTTAGTTCTGGGCTTGAATTCTTCCTGTATTCAGCCCCAACTGCCTAGATGTGCCCATACCATATTTACCTTTGCATCTATTAGGCATTATGGAGTATCACTGAACTGCAGAAAACCAGTTCTCAAAAAGGAAACTGTCATGAATATCAAGAATATTGAATTTTAAAACTAAGGAAGTAACATAGCACTAGCTTAATTTGATTTGGGATTATATTACTTCTGTGGCAGATAAAAACCACAAACTCCTTAGTTTGAGGCAAACATCTAAAATAGCAATGTGAATACTCTGCTGAAAGGTCTTAACTTCAGAATAAAAATTGTGCCAGCTTTGAAACAATTTTATCTTCTTGCCAGCATAATTCATAACCCTCAATCTAAGAGCAAAACACCAAATTACTTTTAAACCAAATTATTCTTTAGGACTAGATTTTTTATAAATAAAATTTTTATAAAGAACCTAAATTCTTATAGAGAACTCTACTTGTTTGTGGAGTATAGTCCTGACTTGCTAAGTAAGCTAATTTCTTTTCTTTTCGTTTTTTTTTTTGAGACGGAGTCTCACGCTGTCGCCCAGGCTAGAGTGCAGTGGTGCGATCTCGGCTCACTGCAGCCTCTGCCTCCGAGGTTCAAGCAATTCTCTGGCTCAACCTCCCAAGTAGCTGGGATTACGGTCACACACCACCACATCTGGCTAATTTTTTTGTATTTTTAGTAGAGACGGGGTTACACCATCTTGGACCGGCTGGTCTCAAACTCCTGACCTTGTGATCCACCCGCCTTGGCCTCCCAAAGTGCTGGAATTACAGGTGTGAGCCACCACGCCTGGGCAAGCTAAGTTACTTTCATGGATGATTATTTCAATTAGTTATATTTTCTATTTCTATGTATCCATTTTTCTCCTGTAGAAAAACGAGAGCTTTCTGTGACCTTCAGAAAACCAATTTTTTTGTACAGAACTTACGCAAATAATTATTAAGCCGATTGCCAAAATTAGTGAGTTTTCCAGCATATAACATTTATATGCTCAATTCCAGACATCCCTCTCATCAAGCACTCTTATTTTATATACAAGTATTCCCAAGCATCATTAACACAAAATTCATTGCTCTAACACAGTTTTGGCAAAAGTAAAATAATGACTTCTTGACAAGTTCCTAGAACTGAGGTGTCATTATTGATGTGAGCAGGCAAGGCCCAAGTCTCTACTTCAGGGAATTTAGGGATTCTTCTCAAATGTTACCCCCTACTATGGTTTTCTGCCAGGACAACCTGATAGTGAGAGTGGTGTCTGATTGGCAGGCTGGGAGGTCTTTTAAATCTAAATAGGCAAGACAGGAGTGAGCAGCTAGGTTGTGAAGTCTGAGTTGCTGGGGTACATCAGGCCAAAGCAGATTCAGGGATCCCAACATGGTGGTGACTACACAGCTATGACGGGGTTCTACTGGCTCCATTACATCCGGCACAGAGGACTGGTCAGTGGTAGTTTTTCAGTCACAGCCCCAAAACTATCTTATAAACTTACACTCTTCTGCATCCTTGGTTTCAGATGGTGCCACTTTGCATCTTATCCTGATCCCACATTTCTCACTGATCAGCTCATGTGTCCCAAATTGCTGATCCATCATTTTTTACCCTACACTCACAGCTTTGGGTCAACTCACTCTAAACACTGTTCTGATCATAACCACACATCAACTCAGTCAGAATTAGGGCTAAAATCGAATCAGTAGAATTCAAATGTACCACTTTGGCAGTTTCCAGACATCTTGATGTTGAGTGTTTTATATTTATCTAACCCTTTCAAACCACTTACCATGTGCTAGGCACCATATTAAGTACTTTACAAATATTAATTCATTAACAGCCCACGATTTAGTTTTATAAGAATTATTCCTAATTTACAGATGAAACAAGTGAAGTGTAAATAGGTTAAGTAACATGTCCAATGTCTGCCGCATGGCAAGTGGTAGAATTGAAACTCAAACCCAGGCAACTGAAACCCAGAATTCAGAATTGCTTTGCTCTGCTGTATCATCACCCAGGACTTTGATGGATTGGGCTTTCCCAAGACAAGACACTGTACTCAATTTGTTATTTCAGCAATAATAACTTAGCTTATATATCATTTGACAATTTTTAGAACACTATTACAAACATCATTATGCCAAGTAAATAATGTTTTATTTGATAGAACACGATTCAATATTTCTATTTAAAAATTTATAGAAGTACAAACAATCACGGATCAACAGTTTTTGGTGTCTGACGAATTTTACAGGTGGTTATTTAAATGACCTCAAAGTTTGGTCTCTCCCCTGAGTCCTACTTTCTAAAGAAGGGAAACAAATATTCCTAAAGCCACAAAATCTATCAGAAGCAGAGGTCAAATTCAAATTTAGGTATGCGTAATCCAAAGCCTCTGATCTTTGATAAAGGAGGTCCTAATAATCTTTCAAATGAATTGCTTATTTCACTTTATCATTCAACTTTAAGTAAAGATGGCAATTATCTTTTATAATAGCATTGAACAGGCTCTTCATCTATGTTGTGTAGAGAGACACATGCTTTACAGAAGGAAATGGATTTCTCTTGTTTGCTGACTTTTAAGAGGTCTGGTGGCACATCTCTGCCACTTAGGAATCAGTGGCCACTAATCTAGAATCTAAAACCCCACACATTGGTAGTGAAATGGCTATCATACTCATCTGATAAGCAAAGTAAGCCAAATCTAAATTTTCACAGAACAACACTAACGTTGATAAGTGTTAAGAAAAGGCTATGTTTTCCATTTCTTTCTTTTTTTTTTATTTTTTATTTTTTTACTTTTTTTGAGACGGAGTCTCACTCTGTCACCCAGGCTGGAGTGCAGTGGTGTGACCTCGGCTCACTGCAACATCCACCTCCTGAGTTCAAGTGATTCTCCTGCCTCTGCTTCCCGGGTAGCTGGGATTACAGGCGTCCGCAACCATACCCAGCTAATTTTTGTATTTTTAGTAGAGATGGGGTTTCACTATGCTGGCCAGGCTGGTCTCGAACTCCTGACCTCAAGTGATCCACCCTTCTTGGCCTCCCAAAGTGCTGGGATTACAGGCGTGAGCCACCGCGCCTGGCCCTATTTTTACTTTTGATGCATCTTTTCATATTCCCATTTATCACAGTTGTCTTGTGATCATTTCTGTAGATGAAATAGCAGTGAATTTGCCATTAAAATGGTATGCCTTGTGAGTATTCATGCCACTGGGAAGAAAGGCATTCAGCTTTCTGGTATTCAGCTTGTGTGAACTTCTGAACACGATTACTGTGACACTGATGTATTCGGGACTATTGTGTTTGTATTACTAAAGAGTCACTTTAAAATACAATATTCTCTTTAAGAGGCTCTCAGGCAAAATAAGGACTAAAGATGCCTAAGAAAAAGAGTTAAGTGTCTAGAAAACAAGATTAGCCTTCTTTACTTGATCTTTGGGAAAGAGAATTGAGCTGAAATGTTTCAGTGCAGACAGCTATCAAGAATTTCACTTTTTCTTTGCCTTTACTAACTCAAGGAGCAAAGGCAACAGAGATTTCTTCTTTCCTTGTCTCAATGTTTTATTGTATTGCTACCCTTGTAAGTAATCTAACATAAACGTAATTGGTCGATCCAGTACCCTAACACAGCTTGATCGCAGCTCAGCAGAAAATGCCCTAGATTCTACCCTAGAAGTATTCAATAAAATGCATCCTCATGATTAGCTACAGGTGACATTTTATCTACTTCCTCTGTGTACAGAAATGTGGAAAATAAAATAGAATAGTCATTTAAAAGACAGACACATCACATTCACATATTTTGCTGTTTGATTTATCACATAGCATCGATACTGATGGCAGGCACACTGTGTTTCCAAACAGTTATAGGAAGAATTAAAGGCCAATATTAAAACTGTATCTACTTTTGCAATCCAGTGGTTTTCTCTTGAATACAAGGCATAGTTGATGCTTTTGTTTAAAATTCAGTTTCTTTGGGATAAGACCCTCATATCTTATTTTAGAATATTTATTTAAAATCAATATGAAAAATCAACAGCAAACTCAATGCTCAATCTTTTTGAATGAAAAAGCCATGGCTATTTATGGATTAT
Organism: Symphalangus syndactylus; assembly: GCF_028878055.3. Taxonomy (NCBI): domain Eukaryota; kingdom Metazoa; phylum Chordata; class Mammalia; order Primates; family Hylobatidae; genus Symphalangus; species Symphalangus syndactylus. Next base: position 150,040,875 of record NC_072426.2, on the reverse strand, counting down.
ATAGTATATTCTACAAGTACAAACTAGCTTCCTAGCACAGAATATAAAATTATAAATTAATTGGATATAAAAGGAATACTGATAGGTAAATTAATTTTCTGAATTTTCTGTCATTTTCTAATCACAAATAAACCTCTTCTTAAACTTCATATAGATTTTATTATTGTATTTCACAACTCAAGTTTGCAAGTTGGATTTAATTTGTCCAGATAAGTGAGAAAGTTGGTATATTTCTTTAGCATGTTCTATTGTGTGAAGTATGTTTTCTCTTCTTGGATAAATTCATAATAAACAGCATGGTCTCATGCAATAATGAAATTCACATTATGAGAGTATGAACAGAGTTTTGATTTCCTGCTTTACCAGCTTGAGAGGCCAAAGAGATCACAGTTCTTTTACTAATTACATTAATGTGAACCTATATGTCCTGGGATAATCCCATTTACTTGGGAATGTTGATCATATAATTCAGGAATTTCTGCTCCCAAAGTAGAGGTATTGTCAGAATTCAGGAGCATCATCTTGATGCTGGAGGACAGCACAGCGTCATGAGATGCTGGTTGCTTATTTTTGAACAGGTGTTGCCAAGCTGGAGACTCCAAGGCTGACCAATAAGAAGTCCAGCTTTATGTATCACTACCAACAGCATGGATGCATCAGAGGAATGTCCTGACAATATCATTGCCATGGAAGCTTGATGTGCAAGGCAGTACTGGTTCCAAATACCACAGGGAGGAAGATCTGGAGCAAGAACCACCATTGCATGTAAAGAGTATTGCATGTGGTTCCTGCTTACTGCTCTGCAAGTCTCATCATCTTACTACTGATCTAGCAAGGCCTGTTGAAGGTAACTCTGGGAGAAGGGAAAGGTAAGCAAATCTCCTTGATCCTCCTTTTCCAATGTTACATCCAGCTATAGTCATTCCATACTTCTAGATACCTGGATTCCTACTTTTACACTAAAAAAGATTATTTGTGCATGCCTGTTAAGCACAAAGCATTGGGCGAGTGGATTAGAGATTGAACACAGAGATTTCTGTCTTCAGGAATATTGATCCCACAAAAAGCCCTTCCCCACAACAACCTACGTTTTGGCATTGTGCCTGGTTGCCAGCTTCAGCTCTGTATCAGGATGAGATGCCCCATGAGAAAAATCTTAAACTTTCCTGCTTACTCATCTCTGTTGGTATTACCTCAGAAGGAAGAGGAAATGCGATCTTGATCTTTTCGTTCACAGGGAGACAATTTCTGGGCTTTTTTGCAATGTTTCCCAGCTTTTCCCAGCAAATCTTGAGTTGTTATGTACACCAGGAAGTAGCTGGAGTGAAGAAATCGCAACCTTTGTCAACTTCCAAAATTTCTTGCTTTGGGCTGACTGATTACAGCTATAACAACAACAACAACAACAGCAGCAGCAGCAGCAGCAGCAGCAGCAATAACTTTAAATAAAGTAATCTTATTTTAAATTTTTAAAATGAAATACCAGGCGGATAGCAAATATTTCTTTCTGAAAGGCTACTCCTGCTCTCTTTCCACCTCAATTTTGTCAAGAACATTCCAGAAGAAATGAAATTATGTCTATATTCATACTCCTACATTCATACACTTTCATTTTCCTTAAACATAGTAACCATAACTGAAAATGTCAGCAAAAAGTCATGAACTCTATTTAGAAAATTTGCATGAATTTCCAATATAAATGTAAACCTATAAAAAAATCTATCTCTTTGGCCCAATTTTGTAATCGTATATAGAAAATGTTTTCTTTAAATTTTATCTATTTAAGGATATATATTTAAACTCTAGCTTTTTCATTTGAAAATACTTTTTATTGGGACATTTTCTGTTTTTCTGGAAATAGTTCTGTAAATGTAATGCATTCGAAATTGAATTTTGTATACTTTCACAATTGTTGGGGCCATTTTGATAGTTCAGTCAGCAAAAACAAAATCAATCCATACAGGCAAAAAACTTTGAAAGATTATGCTGACAGATAGAACATATACATTTTTAAGAATCTATGACTTTCTTCTCTATGTAAACTAAAAATAGCTGTTTCTCAAAATCTTTGGAAGGAGTAAGCAAAACTTGAAATAATCTTATAGTATGAGAAGATAAAATAATTTCAATGTTTACTAAAAGAGAGTTGAAAAACTAAAAATAAATAGTTTGTCATTACAGAAATGTGGTTCACAACCCTTGCCAGAGAAAACAGCTGACTTCATGAGGGTGGGGCAGGATTGCACCTCAAGGATCTAGGATACACAGTCCTCTCCAGTTCCCAGCAGTTGATTTAGGAGAGAATCATAGTTTCCATTTAAACCACAGAAGTATGAAAAACCTAACACACATTATCTTGAGGAAAAATAGGTCCATGCACCCTGCACTCATTCTTCTGAGGATTCCAGGGTTCCTAACTCTCCCCTTTTTTTCTAAAGCATCAATGGGATGCTTTCAGTTGGTCATAGACATTTTCTGGCATGGTCTATCTTAAAAATGGATCAAGGGACTATTCTCACAAATTTAATTTCTGGTGAGGCTCTCTGCTACTTTTGTTTTTTTTGTATATTTAAGCTCACTGCTAATTTCATTTCTAAAAATCATTCTGCTCTAAAATAATGCATGTGAAAGCCTCTGATATACTCAATAGAAAGTGGATAAAATATTCTAAATATAAGGATAAGATAATCAGCTTTACAATTTACAAGAGTATGTTAATAGCACTGTGGCAACTGGTTTGCAACCTGGACTCAGGATGACCAATACTGATGCTATTTGTAATAGTATAAAGGTCAGGGCCTGAACTAAGATGCTAACTATGAATAGAGAGAACAGGGGAGAAATTCAAGAGAGATTTCTGTAGAAGTACCAGAATTTGGTTGCTTAAATATACGGAATGAAGAGATAGAGCTGGGAGGGGGATAGCTCCCAGTTTTCTATTTGTTGAACTTGATAGTAAAGACATTAAAAAAGGGAAACAACGTGAGGAGAAGAGCAGGGAGAAGACAATAACAACTGGAAAAATCAAGCAAGAGACAAGAAATATGCAAGCTAAAGACAGGACTGGAAATGCTGGTACTGGAGCTAGCAGGGTACATGCTATTTAAAGCCATGGAGGCTGATGGAATCACCCTGGAAGGGTCAACAGAGCCATGTAGCAGTGTCAAAGCTTGGAACCAAGCTGAGCTGCTCCTAGCATGCACATATGTCCGAGCATCTTTGAAGTGAAATGGCGTGGAACAGGTCTATCATGGGCCTGCTGGTAACAAGAAACACAAAGAACACCACAAAGCCCCTGATCTAAGGTAACACCATATCCTAGAGGCGGTTTTCAGCTCTGCTGACATCTGTTCCTTAGACCATCCTCAGACCAGGCTCTGTGGACTTCTGCCATCCGTGTTCAGGACATAAATGTGACTAGGAAGAAGAAAGGGTCTAGAGCGAGAAGACAGAGGATTAGAGGGCTGTGGCCTCCATGCAGTCAAAGAGCGAAGATGAGAGACTGGCCACATTGAAAGTGGAAGTGTGGGAGGCTGTAGTCTGAGCGAACCATATCAAAAACATAAGCATTGAGAGGCATAATGGATGCATTTGAATGCAAAGTCCATAGTCTGGTCTTCAGATGGAATGACTAAAGCTGAAGAGAGAGGAAATGCATTTGATTTGAAGAGATCAGGGAACTGAAAGTCAAAATGTGAGTTGCTTATCTGCATAAACATTTAAATGATGTAGCTAATGCAGAGTTAAAGATGAAGTAGTGCATTGGGTATGCGAAGTTATCAATTAATTGGGTATGCAAAGTGATCGATTAGTGTGGACTTCCTTAAGAAACAGTATAGGTTAGTGAGAAAAAGAAATGTGGCTAGATAGTGTGGGCTGTATTGCAGGGGAGGGAGAATAATGGTCTAGAACTGTGCTGTGCACCGTGGTGGCCACCAGCTTCACGTGGCTATGGAATACTTGAAACGTAGTAAGTCTGAATTGAGATGGGCTGTAACTAAAAAATATATACCAGATATTTGAGACTTAGTACAATTAAAAAGACTTCAAAATAAGTATCCAATTAGTAATTTTATATTGATTTCAGGTTAAAATGAAAATATTTTGGATCTATTGGATACAATAAAATATACTGTTAAAATTAATTTCACCTGCTGCTTTTTATTTTTCTTTAAGATAGCTACTAGAACATTTAAAATTTCCTCTGTGGCTCATATCTGTGGCTTACATTATATTTCTATGCACAGGGCTGGTCTAGAAGTTTAAATGATTCCAGATAATCACTCTTTGTACTTTCTTCCTACTGAGCACTGGTACATACAAACCCCAGAGCTATTCATTTTTATAGTTTTGATATGTAACCTTATGATACAGTAACAAAAATAAAGTTATTAAAAGTACATGAGTGTGGCCGGGCATGGTGGCTCATGCCTGTAATCCCAGCACTTTGGGAGGCCAAGGCGGGAGGATCACCTGAGGTCGGGAGTTTGAGACCAGCCTGGTCAACATGGAGAAACCCTGTCTCTACTAAAAATACAAAATAAGCCGGGCATGGTGGCACATGCCTGTAATTCCAGCTACTCTGGAGGCTGAGGCAGAAGAATCACTTGAACCCAGGAGGCAGAGGTTGCTGCGACCTGAGATTGTGCCATTGCACTCCAGCCTGGGGAACAAGAGTGAAACTCTGTCTCAAAAACAAAACAAAACAAACAAACAAAGTACATGGGTGCTAGCTAGGACAAAATACTGAGGATACACTTTGTTCCCACTTCTTGCCTGATTCTGGGCATGGATTGGCATGGGATTACACAGTTGGACAGTGAAACTATAATTGACACTACTCTAATGATCCCAGTTCCCTGTCTGTCCCTTACCTCCCTATGTTCTCATGCAGATTCTTTCTTACCTGGAAGGAGGATGTCAAGCTGGGTCATAGGTTATGTTATAGGTAATTTTATGTATTAACTTAAGATAAAAGTTTTAAACGTTAAAATTTTAAATAATACATATTACTAAACATATAGCCTGCAATGTAAAGTGATAGAATTAATGTATCAGAGATTTAGGACGTCAGCCAATTTTAAATTGTGACCTTCAATACATCTAGTGTTTTAAAATAACTCTCTTAACCATTAGTCATGGCTCATATTCACAAAGAATAAAACAGTGCTCTCTTTTTAATCACACAAACTCATTTTTTCTTTACATGTATTTTCCCCTATTAAAAACAAAAATATGGTGTCTAAAAATAATTTCATGGAATTTTTTTCAATGAAGCAGTCACCTTTTTCTTTGTGGTGACAATCTTTACAGACACTGTAATAAAGCACATTGAAAAACAAAGACAAAAACAAAAATACCTGCACAGGAAACAACCAAGAAAATAAAAAGGCAGTCTATGGAATGGGAGAATATATTTGCCAATTATCTGATAAGGAGTCAATCTCCACAATATATATGGAAGTCAGACAACTCAATAGCCAAAAAGAAAAAAAACAAAAACAAAACCCTCCAAATAACTCAATTAAAAATGGGCAAAGGACCCAAATAGACATTTTTTCAAAGAAGATATATAAATGGCCAACAGGTATATGAAAAAATGCTTAGCATCACTAATCACCAGAATTGCAAATTAAAACCACAATGAGATATCACCTCACACCTATTAGCATGGCTACTGTAAAAAAGAAAAAAGGTTACAAGTGTTGGCAAAAATGTGGAGATAAAGAAATCCTTGTACACTGTTGTTGGGAATATGAATTAGTCCAACTGTTATAAAAAACAGTAAGAATATTCCTCAAAAAATAAAAAATAGAATCATCATATAATCCAGTAATTGCATTTCTGGGTATATATCCAAAGGAAACTTAGGTTGCTGCAGCATTACTCACAAAAGCCAAGATATGGAAGCAACCTAAGTGTGCATCAATGGATGAATGAATAATGAAAATGTGGCACACATACTTAAAGGAATTATTCAGCCTTCTGTGACAACGTGAATGAACCTGGAGGCCATTATGCTAAGCGAAATAAGTCAGGGGCAGAAAGACAAATACCGTATGATCTCAGGTGGAATGTGGAAAAAGTCAAACTTATGGAAACTAAGAGTATTACAATGATTGCAAGGACTGGGGGATGAGAGAAATGGAGAGATGTCCGTCACAGGAGACAAACTTTCAGTTATAAGATGCATAGGATGTGTTCAGTAATCTGATTGTGATAACCATTACACAATATATACTAAATAAAAATTCAAAAGAACATTTTTAAAAGGAGGAAATTTCGTTTTTTAAAAAATCTGAAATTCAGTATCTATATCTATATTGATACACATGCATACACATATATAGTCCTCTTAAACTTTTCTTTCCATTACCCTGGCTTCACAAATAATTATCTGACTGTCCAAGTTTTCTTATTACATATTAAAATTGGGTCAGTTTTATCAAGCCAATTTTATCAAGCCATTAAAAGTAAATTTTCTGGTTTTAATTGTTTAGCACCCTGTTCTCTCAAGTAACCAACCTGATTAACGGATTCTTTCTCCGAAGCAATACATGATTATGGGTTAATATGTTACCTTTCCTGAGAGCTGTATGTAATTTGATGACCTCCTGGTCATATGCCAACCTAGAGATTTTCAATTTTTAATTTTATTTAGCAGAAACTGTTTTTCCAAAGAAAAGTTAAGTGAATCTCTAATATAACACATGGACGCAGTGGGGGTTAATTACCCCAGTTGAAGCACTGGGGCTCTGGAGTCCAGCCCTGTTAGCTTTGCCTTTTACCGTACACAGTGGCTGCAGAAGATGCTTAGCAGCACCCTGGCACTATGCAGAGTAGGGTTGCTTTCAACACCCCTGCCTTAAAAGAAATGCCAAGCTTCTGTAGCACAGTGGGAATATTTGAGGGTTTATCAACTCCTCAATTCTCTCCACCTAGAGAGCGTCCTACTCTGCCTTTGACTAGAAGCACCCTTAACTTCTATTTTGTATGAATGTCTCATAAATATAATAGTAAATGTGATCATCAAGTGCTAACAAGTTCGTTAGGATATATAAGGATTACTGAGGGGAAATAGGATTGCAGCTATAAAATAGAGTCACAGAACTCAATATCAAAGACTCAAATGATTCTTGGGAAGTGTTTGACAAGCCATTAATGAGGAATCGCCTGGAGAATCTGTTTAAAATGCATAGTTAGTTAGAATGGGTCTGGGTTGGGGCATCAGATCCAAAATTTCTTTTTTTTTTTGAGATGGAGTCTGGCTCTGTCGCCCAGGCTGGAGTGCAGTGGCGTGATCTCGGCTCACTGCAAGCTCCGCCTCCCGGGTTCACGCCATTCTCCTGCCTCAGCCTCCCGAGTAGCTGAGACTACAGGCGCCCGACACCACGCCCGGCTAATTTTTTATATTTTTAGTGGCGACGGGGTTTCACCGTGTTAGCCAGGATGGTCTCGATCTCCTGACCTCGTGATCCGCCCGCCTCGGCCTCCCAGAGTGCTGGGATTACAGGCGTGAGCCAAATTTTCTAACAAATTCCTAGATGATGCTCAGGCTGTTTGTTTGAGGACTACCCTTTGAGAACTGAGGTTGTACAGGCACCTCTTAGTACTGCCTTATATGTTCACTGATGGGTACTGCAACTCCACACAGATAGGACCAGCAAGCACTCAGAATTTTTGGCAATGAAGTTTTAGGTTATATTACCTGATATTGAATCCTGACCAGTTACAATGTTTTCTGAGAACAAAGCAGGTGTGAAATACAGAGAGATGGAGGAAGTTATAAATAATAACCATGACCTCATAATGTTTTGAAGATATCATGTCTCATTAATTTTTTATGATTTTGTAATATACCAATTTCTTGTTTTGACTTTATGTCTGCAATTTTATTTGAGGTGAGATTGATAGATACAATCAAGTAAGGATTGTGGCTAAAGTATAAGATGAATAATTGAAAACCATGAGACATAAACTCTTACATTTTGCAAACTAGAATTATAGTTTCAATTTGACATCATGTTTAATAGAATTACACAGGGGCAGCAATCATTATGAATTGTAAGGAACAAGAAAGTATAATAGAATTCACATTTATAATAGAATGTGGCACTCAAAAGGCTTGAGGGATAGTGATACATTTAATAATTCTTGGCATAACCATTCAGAGTGGTTATAGTCTGTACTGTATACTAGTCTACGTAAATGGAAAAAATAAGTAATAAAAACAGCTTACTCTAGAACTTTCCCAAGGGTCAGATTAGCTTTATAAAATATTGATTGAAGCATAGATGGATTTGTATATAATGTGTATGTAGTCTTTTCTGGAATATCATAACATAATAATTTTGGAGAGTTAATCCTTAGATTATTAATTTCATTATTTTGTTTAATGTTAGATCATACCATAGAAGGTAAACAGAATATAATGAATACCCATTTGCCATTACTTAGCTTCAATATTTATAAACATTCTGCTATTTTTTTAAGACAGGGTTCACTTTGTCACCCAGGCTAGAGTGCAATTGTGCAATCATTGTTCACTACAGCCTCAAATTCCTGGGTTCAAGAGATCCTCCTGCCTTGGCCTCCAGAGTAGCTGGGACCACAGGTGTGCACCACCACACCAGGCTACCTTTTAAACTTTTTTTGTAGAGATGGCATCTTGCTATGTTGCCCAGGCTGGTCTCAAACTCCTGGGTTTAAGCAATCTTCCTGCCTCAGCCTCCTAAAGCACTGGAATTACAGGCATGAGCCACCATGCACAGCCACGTTCTGCTATTCTTAAATCTATACTTTGATTGATTCCCCACCTGCCACTCAATAATATCAACAACAATAGTATTAATGATAATTATGTTATGGTTAAGAATAATGACAATTACTATTATTATAAGTCTATTTTAGGTATAAGATACGTACACTGAATGTACTGAAATTTTAACTGTAAAATTTTCACAAACGTATACAGCTATGTAGACCCAAATCCATTATGGTATAGAACATTTCTACCTTTCTAGACAATGATTATGTTCCCCTCGTCAATTACACCTCTCTCAAGGCAACTGTTCTGATTCTCTCCTTAAATTAGTTTTGTCTGCCTATTCTAGAATTTCAATAAATGGAATTATAAACACAACATCCTAAAATTTATGAGATGCAGCAAAACAAGTTCTAAGGGGGAAATTTATAGGTGTAAATGCATTTATCAAAAAATACAAAAAAAATCTCAAATCAACAACCTAAATTTACAATTTAAAGAACTAGAAAAAGAATAAATTAAACACAATGCTAGAAGAAGGAAGTATAATAAAGCTAGGTGCAGAGATCAGTGAAATAGAGAATAGAAAAATAGAGAAGATCAGTGAAACCAAAAGTTGGTTTTTAGAAAAGATCAACAAAATTGATATAGCTTTTAGCTAGATAGACTAAGAAAAAAGGAGAAGACTTAAATTGCTAAAATCAGAATAAAAGTGGGGACATTACTACTGATTCTACAGAAGTAAGAAGGATTATAAGAGAATAGTATGAACAACTGTACACCAACAAGTTGGAAAACCTAGACGAAATAGACAAATTCCTAGAAATACAAAACCTACAAAGGCTAAAGCATGAAGAAATAGCAAATGCGAATAGATCTGTAACTAGTAAGAAGATTGAATCACTAATCAAAAATCTCCTGAACAAAAAAGTTCTGGACTTGATGGCTTCAACAGTGAATTCTACCAAACATTTAAATAACTAATAATAACCCTTACAAAACTTTTTCAATAAATTGCAGATGAGGGAACATTTTCTAACTCCTATGAGGCAAGCATTACTTCATACCAAAGCCTGACAAAGCACTGCAAGAAAGGAATACTATAGACCAATATTCCTTATGAAAATTGATGCAATAACTTTAAAGAAACTTTGTTTACCAGCTTGACTTTTGTGCAAACTACATAAATTCTCTTAGACATTCAGAATTATTGATGCCTTCTTAGACATGATTGTCATTTTTAAACACTGTAATATTCTGTGAATTTCTTTCAAAATAAATGTTATTTTTACTAAACATTTCATTAGTATAGAGAAAATATAAGATGAAATATAATTATTCATGTGTGCTGTCAACTCTAAATGACCTATTCAGTACAAAAAGCGAGTGATGTTATCTACAGTGTTTAATGGTGTTCTTTCAGAAAAGAGGCATTTCCTGTGATTTCTTTTGCAGCTTATCTGTATTCTAAAACATAATAACTATGGATGAAATCATTCTAATTTTAAACAACAATATATTTATATGTGTGCCAGTTTGTTATAATGAAATTCCTATAAAAACCTTATTGTTTTCTTTAAAACTGAAGTCTTAAAAATAACCTATTAAAAAACAGATGGCTAAATATACTCTGACATGAACTTAAGGTTATCTTTAAATGCAAATAACCATTTGGATGACTACACATAAAAATCTCTGATAAAGTAATTCACTCAAATATATTTGACATTAATTTCACGTACTTTTAATTACTTCTTCTTTAGTCATTCTTCATCTTATTATCCTAATCTTATTTTATTAATATTAATTGATTTTAGTTTATATACTGTTTACTCAAAATTGATCAAAGACCTAAATGTAAGATCTAATACTATAAAACTCTTGGAATTAAACACAGGGAAAAAGCTTCACAATATTGAACTGGCAATGATTTCTTGATATGGCACCAAAGGCACAGACAACCAAAAAAAAAAGACACATTGGACTTCATAAAAATGTAAAAAAAGTTTGTATATCAAAAGACAATATCAACAGAATAATATAAAGCAACAATAAAACTGTCATATTATAAACTGCCATAAATTCTCTTAGAAAAATAGGGAGAAATAGAGATCATTAATAGACAGAGGAATGGCTCCACAGTCAGATAAGAGAAAATAGTTATACAACAAAAAAAGGAGGCTAGAAAGGAGGAAAGTGGATGGGTAAAAAAGAAGGAAGGCAGGGAGGAGGGAAGGGAATGAGGAAGGGAAGAAAGAAGGAATAAAGGAATGAAGGAATTTCCATCAATATTTTTGGGTTAAAATCTTTGGCTTGAATTCCAGAAATGGCATTAAGAAAGCTACTGAATTGTGTGTGTGTGGTATACCTTAGTTTATTGATGTTCCCCCCGCCAAAAAAAAAAAAAAAAAAAAGCAAACCCAAAACAATGAAAAAGACTTGGACGCTAACCAAAAGTAGTGCTGTACTCCCCTATATATCCTGCTGCACTCCAATTTCAACAGATCCAAAAGTTATTTCTCCCTACTTCTCTATATTTTGGTTTGGCTTTTATGTCTTCACAGGGCTGTATATAATGTGCTGAGTAGAAAAATAAGACAAATTCTGGAGATACACACCTAAGTTTTGCAGAATAGTATGAACTCAGCCAAATGAATATTAATATTTCTAACTCTGTTTCCTCATCCATAGAAAAGGTAATAAGCCCCCCACTGGATTGCTAGGAGAAACTAAGATGATGATTGTGAAAATTCGACTTCTCCCACTTTCACATAGTAGATCTTCAACAGTACCCTCATTTACTCAGTCTCTAGCAATCCTTTTTAAGTTCAAACTCACATAATCAACCTAGGTTAGTTCTTTGCCATCTGTCCTGTAAGTTTTTGGGGAAATTATTTTATCCTATTTCTCTACCTTTAAATTCATTTTCTCTATCTCCTAACATACCTCTATTCTGGCCTAAATAATGATAAAAATTCATTCTTCAAAACTGCTCTTCTTATCATGTCACTTTACTGTTTAAAATTTATCAGAGGGTGGTCATTACAATGAGAGTAGTAACTAAACTTATGGTCAATATCAAGTGTCTTTTAAATTTCAGCTAACTCTAATTCGGCTTCCTTTCTCCCCAAATTTTGCACTGTCATCTTACATCCTTCCACATGCATCTCCACTTTTCTACCCAACTCCACCATGTTTTATTCCGATCTGTGTACTGCCTCCATTCCAGCACCTTTCCCCAGAACACGTAGATTGCTCTTTTCTCATGGTCTTGCTTTTCCAATTCCCCACTGGTCCCGGGAAGCCTAGTTTTTACTTCCTTCATGGTTATTTCTTCTCATTTCCCTCCAATCTTGATTGCTTCTTGCAAAATTACTATAGTTTTTACTATGCTTATGCTCATTCAGGAATTTATATAAAGCTTTATCTTTAATTAGTGTTCTACATTGTTAAATACAGTGAGTTCCAAGTTTCTCTTCAAAGAATCAGTATGTCAGTATGTTACGTTTCTTGTCCTTTGTTCTCCATTTTAAAGTTTAACTTCCTTGTTCTCTTCATCTCTTTGTCCCTAGTTTCAGTAAAAAACCTTTCCACCAGCTCTAATCAGTAGTTCACATCTGCTCTGTCCTGAGTCAGCCCTGGTCACCTACTCTGACCTGATTCACTTTTAGTTACCTGTTCTGTAACAGTCATTCCCGCCGAAACTGCTCACCCCGCCACTCTGGCTCATACCCTGCTCTCTTTAAAACAGTCAATCAGAATTAGCTTAGACTGTGCAGTCCAACCCTAGCCAATAAGGGAACGACACAGCAGTAGGGTCTACCTGTGTCAGGAATAAGAACCCCTTCCCCTCCCTTGTTCAGGTGTGCTCTCACCATTGCTTCATCCATGAGATGCATCCTTCTGTAGAAGTAAAATTGCCTTGCTGAGAAAATTTATGTTTCAGTGCTATTTCTTTTGCGGCACTGAAAATTTATTTCTAACATACATGTTAGCAATTTCACACATATTTATTGTCTAGGAGAAAGAATGTTTTAAAAATAAATGTTAAAGCAATATGTACTAATTGTGAACATATATAGTATATGTATATTTTATATAGTATATACATACATATCCCATGTATATATGTATATATGTACATATACATATGTATAGAGTATATAGTATATACATATAGCGTATATATGTATATGCTCTATATAGAATATGTACATATAGCATATATATGTATATGCTCTATATAGAATATGTACATATAGAGTATATATATACATATGTATAGAGTATATAGTATATACATGTATATCTATATAGAGTATATATATATACTCTACATGTATATATATATACTCTATACATACACTATATGTACACATTATATATAGTATATATGTGTACTATATATGTATATAGTATGTATATATAGTATGTGTATATAATGTATATATAAGTATATAGTGTGTATATATGGCATATGTATACATATACTATATACCTGTATACTATATATAATATACATATACTATATATACACAATTAGTACATATTGATTTAGTATTTATTAACTATGTATATATCTTGTGAAATACACAAAGAACAATACAGAAAAAGTCATTCTCCAACCTACTTTCAAGAGATAAACTGTTTAAAACTTACTGTATTTTCTTAGTCATTTTTTCTTTGCTTGTACAGTTAACAATTAGAATAATATTTATATATGTATATTTGAGTACATTCCTATTTTATTTCTCACTTTATCCTGCATATCTGCCCATGGAAATCCATATTCTTTAAAAACATAATTGCAATGCACACATCATATTTAATTAAAGATGAATATATCAACATTTGACATCAGTTCCCACATCAGCTACCACTTAACCCTTCCCCTCATATCCGTATTTTCCAAAAGCATTTTCCATGCTCATTGTCTTTATTTCCTGGTTTTCCTTTCTCTTTTCAACCTACTGAAATCTGCCTTATGCGTCCAACATTACAACAGAATATTTAAATGAGATCAGCAGAGAAATCCAGTGAGTTTTTGCCAGAGCTCATCTTACTTAATTGGCAGGATTTTACATTGCCAGTGGCTACGTCTATCCTACTCTACTCTCATCCTTTGACATCTGTGACAACCCGGTTTCTCAGCTTTCCTTCTAACTCCTAGTCCACTTGTCACATGCCTTCGTGGGCTCATCCTCCTCTTCCTGACTTTTATGATAGTGTTTGCCAAGGATTGGTCTCAGGCTTTTCCATTCTCTTTATTCCTTCTCTCAAAGTAATTAGCTTCACTCCCCCAGCTCTAATTAGTATGCATTGATGACTCTGAAATGTATGTCTTCAAACCAGGCCCCTCTTCTGGGCTCCAGTCTATTATATCATCAGCTAAGTATCCGATATTCCCACGTGGATGCATCACTGGTAACTGAAACTCCACATATCTAATGTGGAACTTGCAATCTCCCTGCATAACTTGGTCCTATTCAGCTTTCATATCTTGCTGAATGGCACTTCCATCAGTCCAATGGCAAAAGCTTTAAACCTGACATTTAACCCTACAACTTTCTTCTTGTTCATTCCTATGCCCAATAAAACAGACAACTCTGTAAACTTTAACTCTCCTGAGTCTATCCACCTATTTCCACATCTACTGCCAGTACTCTCATTAAACTTACGATCCTCTCTGGACTGAATTCTCACAATTGTATTCTTTTATTTGCTCAAAAACTCTTCCAGTCTATTTTTGTCACTGTAGTCAGTGTATTCATTTAAAAGTATAAGTTTGATTATGCCACTCTCCATCCTTGGTCCATTCTAGGACCAATGTTTGACTTCTCATTAATTTCCCTAAAATTCATATCCTTAACAAGTCCTACATGGCACTATGTGATCTGGCTGAGAAATGGCATAAGCCCTCAGTTGGAAAATTAATGAATCCATGCAGTTCAAGCAAACTGCAGGTGTAATCCCTCCAGTGATAAGAGGGTTTTCAGAAAACCAAAATAATCCAAGAGAGTTAGCTCTAAACATCTGCAACCTGAATGAAAATTATTTCCTGACTTTTACTAGCCTAATACTGTGCTTTCAATTAAAGAATACCAAAGGCACAGCATTAGGCTAGTAATAGTGAAAGTGAGGATGTAATTTTCCTCCTATTCCTTTGCCCCTCTACCTTCTTTTTCCTTCTCTTATAGTGACTTGAAAGCATCAGAAAAGGTAGCTAGCAAAAGGAGGTGGAGGGGTAGCAAAGTAAAACAATGAGAACTACCCCTTTTCTGTTGTTGAAAGTGAGACTGTAATATCATTAGGGACAGGATAAAAGCTGTGATTTTTAGCAAAGACAGGAATTCTTTTTCAGATATTATTGTTAAACTGAATTAGGATAATAAATTACAAAACTCAGACTGTTTCTATGTCTAGAGGGAACAGGGAGACTTTTTATCATCTAGGAATAATTAAACAACTCATTGGGCTCATCATAATTTTGATTCAACTAGCAAAAGTAAATGTGAGTATGTGGTAGGGAAAAAATAGAGTTGTTTTCTAGTTACACACCACAAATCTTCATTGTTCAATATGCCAGTTTGAAGAAGCAACATATGTGGGATTCAGTGATGGAATGGTAAGTGAGAATGAGAAATCTAGACCCTGCATGTGATATCTTCTGTCTTGTGAGCATGGGGCAATCCTGAGATAGGAGCCATGTGGCAAAGCAGAAAGCCTTACTAACCCTGTAGCCCTGGGGAAAGCAGAGCCACCACAATCAGCATCTACTTCTTACCCACAGGCCCTATTATGCAAGAGAAAAATATTTCACCACCATTTTCAACATGGATTGAATATATGCTCTCAGGACAATTTAGGTTTATTCCTATTGTTCCAGTGTAATTATCATTATAGCCCTTTTTTATTCTCAAAATGTCTTCTTTTCCCAACAGTATGTTACATAGTCACATTTAACAGAGATTAAAGATACATGAAGCAAAAACTGATTCAGTTGCAAGAAGAAATGGATAAATCCAGTTCGAGATATCAAAACTCTCTCTCAATAATTGATAGAATATACAGAGAGAACATCAGAAGGTCAGAGGGGATATAGAAGAATTAACACTATTCATCAACTTGACCTAATTGACAAGTATAGAAAATTCCATCCTACCATAGCATAACATACATTCTTTTCAAGTGCAGATGAAACATTTACCAAGATAGATAATGTTCTGAGCCAAAAAATCAAGGCTAACTAAATTTTAAAAGATTCAAGTCATAAAAAGTACATTTTCTGCTCATAATAAAATTAAGTTAGAAGCAACAGTAGGATCTCCAGGATATTCAAAAATATTTAGAAACTACATGCCACAATTATAAGTAACCCACAAGTCAAAGAAAAATATCAAAAGGCAAATTAGAAAGTATTTCTTACTGAATGAAAATTAAAGCATAACATATCAGATTTTGTGGTAAGTTACTAAATCAGTACTTAGAAGGAAAGTTACAGCACTAAAAAGGCAAAAGGTTTCAAATCAGTGACTTGTTTGTGTTCGGATACTAAAATACATATATATATATATGTTTAGGCTGGGGTTAATTATATATATAAGTATATATATATTTATATGTAAGTATATGTAAATTTACCTTGAATCTTTTAAACTTTAGTTAGCCTTGATTTTTTTTGGCTCAGAACATTGTCTATCTTGGTAAATGTTTCGTATGCACTTGAAAAAATGTATGTTATGCTATGGTAGGATGGAATTTTCTATACTTGTCAATTAGGTCAAGCTGATAAATAGTGTTTATTCTTCTATATCCCCTCTGATGTTCTGTCTGTATATTCTATCAATCATTGAGAGAGAGTTTTGATATTTTGAACTGGATTTATCCATTTCTTCTTGCAACTGAATCAGTTTTTGCTTCATGTATCTTATTTTTACTTATATTTACATATGCTTATATATAAGCATATGTAAATATTTATATATAAATATAAGTATATGTAAATATAATATAAAATATATAAATATATAAATACATAAAGTTAATCCCAGCCTAAACTGAAGAAAAAATAATGATGAGAGCCAAAATCAATGGAGTAGGAAAAAAAAGGAAAAAATCAGAAAAAAACAATGAAATAAAAAGTAGCTTTTTGAGAAATCAACAAAATTGATAAGACTCCAGCCAGACTGATGGGGGTTGGGGAGAGAGAAGATACAAGCTATTAAACTACTAATATCAGCAACAAGAGAGGTGACATCATCATATATTCCACATATATTAAAAATAATAAGGTAATATTATAAAAAACTTTATGCCAATAAATGTGACAACTTAAATAAAATAAAAGCTATCCTTGAAAGGTACAAAACACAAAAGCTCATTCAAGAAGAAATTAATAATCTGAATGGACTTATATTTATTAAAGAAACTGAATTTACAGTTAAAAATCTTACCACAAAGAAAACTCCAGGTCCAGATGGCTAATCGAGTTATGCTAGACATTTAGGAAAAAATAACACCAATTCTATACAAACTCTTGGAGTTATTTCAGCAATAAAAGGTTGGTTTAACACTCAAAAACCAATCAGTATGATTCATCATATTAAGCAACTAAAAAAGAAAAACTATATGATCATCTCAACAGATGCAGACTCTCACAACTTCTATTCAATATTGTATTGATTATATCCAGTGGAATTGGGAAAGAAAAATAAATGCATCCAGACTGGAAAGTAAGAATGAGAACTGTCTTTATTTACAGACTACATAATCAGCTATTTAGAAAATCTTATGGAATCTACAAAAGGTCTACCAGCACTAATAAGTAAATTTAGCCAGACTGCAGGATACAAGATCTATATACAAAAATCAATTGTAATTAGCAATCAAGAATTGAAGTTTTAGGCTGGACGCAGTGGCTCACGTCTGTAATCCCAGCACTTCGGGAAGCAAAGGCGGATGGATCACTTGAGGTCAGGAGTTTGAAACCAGCCTGGCCAATATAGTGAAACCCTGTCTCTCTCTCAAAAAAAAAAAAAAAAAAAAAATTAACCAGACGTAGTGGCGTGTGCCTGTAATCCCAGCTATTCGGGAGGCTGAGGCAAGAGAATTGCTTGAACCTGGGAGGCAGAGGTTGCAGTAGTGAGTCCAGATCATGCTACTGCACTCCAGCCTGGGCGACAGAGTGACACTCCATCTCAAAAAAAAAAAAAAAAAAAATTGAATTAAAAAAATCAGTACAATAGCATAAACAATTATAAAAAATTGGGGGACATATCTGTCAAAGACATATAAGACCTGTAAAAAGAAAACTACAGAATGTTGCAGAGTGAAGTTAAAGAGGACCTACATATTTGGCAAGATATACCTTGTTCATGAATCAGAAGACTCAATACTGTTAGGATGCCAGTTGTACTCAGATTGACCTATATCAAGTTTTGATCATTATCAAAATCCCAGCAGACTTTTTTTGGTAGAAACTTATAAGCTGGTTATGAAATTAACATGGAAATACATATTATACATATGTTTGGCTAGATTGGTCAAAATATTTTTGGCAAAAATTAACAAATTGGATGACTAACATTAGACAACTTCATGACTGATTTTAAAGCTTAAGTAATCAAGACAATGTGGTGTTGGGCTAAAGACAGACAAACAGATCAATGGAACCAAATAGAGATCCCGAATAAACCCATACATATATGGACAATGAATATTTGACACAGGTCCAAATGCAATGCAGTGGGAAAAGAATAGTCTTTACAACATATTTTGCTGGAACAACTGAATCTCCATATGCAATTAGGAAAGGATGGATAGATGGAAGGAATATAAGAAAAGTTAACACATGAGTTTCTCCATAACTCAGTGTCCTTGTTGATATATATAGAGAGATTATAGTAATTTCTATATAATAATATTTTGGGGAGTACTAAATATATGAGAATTTGCAACATCCCTAAAAATATAGCCAGACACACAGTAGGCACAATATGGCTATAAGCTATTATTATAAAGGTAAAATGTCAATATCTGTATGCAAGAAGTTCCAGAGAACTATAACAAGAGAGATACTTTGTATAGATTATTTGACTAATAATTTCTTAGAAATTACACACACACACACACACACACACACACACACACACTGATTAAAAGGGCCAAAACTGTGCTAAAGAAGTTATGGATAATTCCCTATGGACAAACAATGGTAAAATTCAATATAATAAAAAACAAAGAAAATGTTCTAAAATTTTCCAACAAGAATGGCCAACCATCTAACAAGGAACAGTATCATGTTTACATTCATAAAAGGGAAGGAGAGGGGAGTGCCTAATCCCCTGAATTTAGGCTCAGTCAAAAACTAGTTCTGAAACATTAAACAAGATACTTAACTTCTTCATAGCTCAGTTTCCTTGTTGATATAATATAGATTATAATAATTTCTATATCATAAGATTTGGGGGAGTACTAAATACATTAGAATTTTCCTATGAGTGCCAACCTGCTAGTACCAATCGTTTGTTATGAAATACTTAATTTCGTTCATCATTGGACTCAACCACTAGTTGAATTTTTATGTGAAAGAGAACAACAGAGCAGGTAACCAAAATCAAAACCTCCCTGGAAAGAAAGGTTTCTGCACCCCTAAAAATACAACCAGATACATAAGAGACATAATATGGCTATAAACCATTATTATGCTTAGATTTCTTGGTACAATATTTGATGAAGGAATACAATAGAATGACATTTTCAAGGTGCTTAAAAAAGAAAGTCAATGTTCAAATCTGATACCATTTGAATAGTCACTTAAATACAAGGGTAAAACAACAGAAAAATGTCGTAAATATAAAGAAGAAATAAAGATTAGGATATCAGACATGATATTAATAACACACAACAACACATGTGCAATTATTAATGCTTTATCCAAAGTTTATTGAGAGGTTACTAGATACTAAATATTATTTTAAGTTCCTTACACATATTAACTAATTTAGTATTCACATAAACCCTATGTGACAAAAAGAGGTTCACCAAAGGTCACCCAGGGTATATATGATAGACAACCAAGAGTTACCTCCATAGTAAGCCTTCATTGTAAGGTTTGTAAATCTGAGTCAGATCTTAAATACAAACCATCTGTTCCTTGTTCCCTTTCTGAGGCTTTTCTCCATGAAAGTTTGTTTGCAGATGTTATCTTTGAGAAAGGATCTTTGAGTATGATTTCAGTGGAGGCAGAAACCTTTCTTTCCAGGGAGGTTTTGATTTTGGTTACCTGCTCTGTTGTTCTCTTTCACATAAAAATTCAACTAGTGGTTGAGTCCAATTATGAACGAAATTAAGTATTTCATAACAAACGATTGGTACTAGCAGGTTGGCACTCATAGGGAAAAGTGTGCATGATTGTTGGTTTTGGCCACATCATGCATACATTTCTCTTGATATTTAAGTCGTCATGTCAAGGAATGACTACAGATACAGAAAGCAATATTCAAGTTAGAGAACATGAATTTTTACTGGGTAAGAAATAACAACCATTGGTTAACTATCAAGACTCTTGAACCTTCAATGATGAAAGAAAATATAGAAGGAAAAAACGAAAAAAAAAAATACCCTGCAGAATCAAGCATGGCCATGTGGCCCAGCCATTAAAATTTACTTTTATAAGTCTTGTAAAACTGTAAATTTTGTTAAGTCTTTTGTAAGTCTGCTTTTCTTTTCTTTTCTTCTCTTCTCTTCTCTTTTTTTTTTTTTTTTTTTTTTTCTGAGACAGAGCCTTGCTCAGTGGTGCAACCTTGGCTCACTGCAAGCTCTGCCTCCCGGGTTCACGCCATTCTCCTGCCGCAGCCTCCCGAGTAGCTGGGACTGCAGGCGCCCGCCACCACGCCTGGCTAATTTTTTGTATTTTTAGTAGAGACGGGCTTTCACTGCTGTGTTAGCCAGGATGGTCTCAATCTCCTGACCTTGTGATACGTTCGCCTCGGCCTCCCGAAGTGCTGGGTTTACAGGGTGAGCCACTGTGCCCGGCCGTAAGTCTGCATTTCTATGAAAATGCAGTTCGTACTTGTTGGTGTTAAGACTGAATATATTGTGTGAGTCCCTTATAATGCTTTGTCATGTCTGCCCAAAGTATGGTAGAGCCCCAAATTGGGTAAGAAATATCCAAACTTCAAAGACTTTTGTAAGTCTTTGTAAGTCTTGAGTGGAAGCTGTCCATATCCTGCAGTTGCCATCTTGAAACAAAGCTTCGTGGTAGAAGCTGTCTCTATTCCAAGGGCCATTTGCTTCTGAAAAATACTTTAGAATCCCTAATTTTAAATCTTCTAATGGAATGTCAATCCTTTTGTCAGTGGGTCAAACCTGGTGTCTTTTTAGCTGGGAGACATGAATCCAGACATCTATACCCTCAAGTTTAACTGCTGTCCTAGTCAAATTTATCTGCTATTTCTTTCCAATGTGGTTTCTAGGAATTTTTTCTATGCTGTCTTTTCCAGATGACAAAGTCTTTGTTTTCCACGTCATGCCAAGGTTCTTTGGGAGAGAATATGAAGAAAATGCAACTCATACTTGTTGGTGATAAGACTGAGTATATTGTGTGAGTCCCTTGTGGTGCTTTGCCATGTCTGCCCAAAGTATGGTAGAGCCCTAAATTGGGTGAGAAATATTCAAACTTCAAAGGGTGACCTGTTACTGTCATAATCTACCTTTCTAGCAGACAAAAGTTTCCTCTCACTTTGGAAATTAGCAAACATTGACTAGGATATTCAAAATCCATACCAAGGAGGTGACTGTATGAAACCCATTTGTAAGGGTTCAAAGGTACCCTGACACTTGAGTTCTTGTCCAGTCTCCACCTTTACAGTTTAACTAGATTATGCTGGTGCAAAAGAGACAAGCAACCGGAGACATTCTCAGCAACCTCAATAAAATTACCCCACCAATGTCGACAAAGTACAGTGATCAATTTGTCCTTCTTGAGGTGGGAAATTTAATGAAAAATGTTTGCAAGTTTCCACCTGAGGTCCACTGGTGACAACAAACTGCCATTCTGAAAGTGACAGATTATGAAGAACATTTCTCAGTAAGGTCTGAAGATGACAGGCACAGTATGAAACAGGGAGAATTTGTGGATTATTAGAGATAGCCACCACTGGAGTCGTTTAACTCTGAGAAAGAGGTCATGTGACAGCGGCAAGTCTTTTGGTTAATATGATAGTGCCAGGATCAAACATTCACAAGCCCACCCTTAAGACACAGAAATTCTCCTTGAGCATTTAAGGGCAAATAGGAAACTGAGTCCTTGAGACTCATTTGGAAGTGCGTCACTGATTTCCTACTTCCTTTTTTCCCCTTTAGTTTCATTCCGTGAGGGCTTGGAGGTCTAGCAACAGGATTATCTTCCTTTCCAGTTTTGCTTGTATGTTAAATTTCCCTATTTCTGACATTAGGCCACTCAGAGAAAGTGAGGCAAGAGCTGGCACTGCACATGTTCCAGGACCTACACCTGAATGTTTTCTATAGGTGTGATGGAGCATCCCCCTGAGGTTTCCAATGCTGTCATCTTTGTTTTGGTGCATAAACTCCAAAAGTTTTGTCTAAAATTTATAGCTTTTTTAAGTTCCTCTGGTTTTCCTCTGAAATGTGGAGTCTCTTAAATCATACTTAGGGTATTCACACTGCCTTTTCTGACACATTTTGTTGCATTTGAGGTTCATAATAACCTATAAATCAGTTGATAGAGATCTGGGAACCCTGAATTATGTGTTCCTGGAACTATTGCAAATTTCTCTGTAAATTTATGCCTACCTTGCATAGACTTTGTAAGTTTTTGAAAATGACTTTTAGCTTAGACCCAACCCAGGGCTTAAAATCTGCCATAATGAGCTTATTCTGATTTGGTCAACTTTAAGAGCCAATTGACCATTTAGTGTTTCTAGCTGGCCAGTAAGAAAAGGGACATCAGAAAGAGTATCAGGGAAGGGGAACTTGGAGGGCAACTGGGTGAGAGAACAGGAATAGTAAAGGTAAAATGTTTTTGATTCAAGTGGTGATTTGGGCAGATCTAAAAAAGAGCTTTTCACATTTTTTCATTTGCGCCTTCCATGGAATAATTACTGAAGCAATTGTGGAATCTGTATTTTTATTGTAAGACTTCTTATATCAGTCAGAACATACATATCATTGAATGTTTGGAATTTCACTCTCTTTCCATAAGGCACCTCTCAAATGAACAGTTTTTGTTCTTACAAAAGGTTTCTCAAATGGCCTCTGAAATTCTAAATTAATGTTGGTAAAATTAAGCTGTTTAGACAGAGATACATAGTATTAGTTATAGTGTAAAATACACGTAGGAGGCAGGAATATGGCTTGGAGGGGATATGCACTTAGGTTTAGTCTGAGACAAAAGGCAAAATGATCTGGCAATGGGTGGTCAAATGAGTTGTTTGTGTACCTCATGCCCTTGGCTCCTCAAACTAAAGGTTAGGTAGTCTCCAGTGGCAAACCTGATAAATGTGCAGTTTGGGAAGATGGAAAGTTTGACCAAGAGATCTCATTCAAAATCAGTGTCTCACAGACAAAACAAGACTTCAAATCTTTGTATAAGCTTTTGATAAAGTTTATGGCAATATCTGTCTAGTCAATACCAATCCTTCTGGGCATCTAGTCCCAAGGGATGGCTCAGTGAATTGACTTAACAGGACCTGTGCTTATTCTCTTTCTTATGAACTTCCTTTTTTTGACTCCCATGAGAAAATTTTGAAGGCAGCAGTGACAAAAAGCAATAGTTAGTAATAAGGCAGATATCCATTGAGGATAAATTTGTTCAAGTCTGATCAAATAATCAAAGGGTTCTTGAAAGGAGATCTTTTAGCATTTGGTAGCGTGATAAAAAGAAACTGGGACTGAAATCTAACAGAAGACTTAACCCTTCATTGCAGTCAGAGTGATTCCCCCCACCAAGCCAGGAAGCTCAAGAGGCCTCAGTGATTTGCACTATTTTTGAATTTAGGATCTTTGCTTGAGCTACAAGGGAGAAGGATTTCAATGGGACCTCCAAGTTGTTGAACACCCCAAATATCAGTAGAAAACTTTTCAATAAACAAAAGTTCCATTTAGCCGAACCTACAGCAGTAAGGGAGAGTGCCACCTGGACAGGGTCTTAGGGTGTCTTGGGTAAGTCAGAAGCAGAATAGTTGTAGAGCTTTGGAGTCTGGACACGAGTGGTTTAAGGTGGGTTTTTCAAAGTGGGGAATTGAGTAAGATTGGGCAAAGTTCATGATCTAGTAGTTTAGGATCAGTTAACACCTACCTGTAAGTGAGAGTGTGGGTAAGAAAACTGTCATTAATAAGCAGGCTGTTTACCAGAGTCAGAATATTATTGTCTTTGATATATTGTTTTGCCAGCATTTCCTGAAGCAAACACTGAATTTAAATACTGGATTGCAGTCTTATCTTTTCCAGGCTAATGTTTCCTAGAAGAAACAACTAAGTCACGTGTACATAACTGGTTCATAGTTTTACCTAAGTCATGTTCATAGCTGATCTCAATTCTTAAAGCCTATGATTTTAATATCAGAAAAAGTAGAACTTCAAATAAAAATATCAGAAGTTAAAAATACGACATTATATACTACTAAGAAGAAAATTAGATCAAAATGATATGGTATCCCATTATGTTAAAAAATAACAGAAAGAACTACAGTCAGAAACAGAAAAACATGTCAACAATTATAACTGGAGATTTTAATGTCATTCCCAAACAAGATTTGAATATTATAATAAGCTCAAAATTAATACCCAACAAAAATAAAGCACACACAGAATTAGTTGCAATGATCAGCCATGTCCAGGACTACAAAGAAAGCCTGAATGCATTTCTAAAAGCAACATCATTTATAGCAAAAATTAAATATAATAAAATTAGAAATTGATAAAAATCATATATCCCTAAACTAAGAAAACACAAATAACTTTTGGGTTAAAATATAAACAAGTTAAGATATATTTGCAACTGTTTGCCAAAGGAAGTACTATGTGTCAAAATTGAGAAATACAGGTAAAGCAGAATTTAGACAAAACTTGTATTTTATTGATCAACTGATTGATTGCAGAGATGGGGTCTTGCTGTGTTGCCCAGGCTGGTCTCAAAGTACCTTCAAGTGATCCTCCTTCCTCAGCCTCCCCAAATGCTGGGATTACAGATGTGAGCCACCACACATGGCCCAAAACTTGTATTTTTAAACTAAAAAGAAGAAAAATGAACTAAGCATTCAGCTAAAAAAGCTTGAAATGAAGCAACAAAGTAAAACTAACAAAGCAAGAAGGTAGGGAATAACAAATGAGAAATAAAGTAGATGGTCAGAATGGATATTAGAGAATGTACAATGGATATATTATCATCATTATTTTGCCGTCCAAAGCTATCATCTCCCATATCTACTTGGGAGGCTGAGGCAGGAGAATAGCCTGAACCCAGGGGTTGCAGTGAGCTGACATGGCGCCACTGTACTCTAACTGCACTCCAGCATGGGAGACAGAGTGAGACTCCATCTCAAACAAACAAACACACACACAAAAAAAAACACAAAAAACAAAACCTATCATCAAAGAAAACAAAAACTCAATATGTAAAAGAGGTGTTATTCTGGCTGGGGCCCTGCTACCTCTCTTTCTCCACTGACTGAGCGATGCTTTTTGAAAAACCAGATTTAGAAGACCTGTTGTAAAATAGGTCTTGCAGGAAGCTAGTGATGAACTCACAAACCAGTGAAAAGGATTTTCTCAACCTTTAAAATCTGCTAGTGGCAAAAAGTGTTTCCAGGGGTAAGGAAGAAAAAAAACAAAAAGTCCTGAGCAACGATTCGTTTTTACCTTAAGACATTCTTTGTGTGTGTGTGTGTGTTATTTTTTTTTTTTTTTTAAGTAGAGACGGGGTTTCACCGACGTTTGAAAATATTTATCATGGTCTCCCTAAGATGGATGGTGTTAGCCAGGATGGTCTCGATCTCCTGACCTCGTGATCCACCTGCCTCGGCCTCCCAAAGTGCTGGGATTACAGGTGTGAGCCACTGTGCCCGACTAACCTTAAGACATACTTAAACAACTACTGCTTGATTGTTTTTGGAGACCTTTTTTTTATTCAAGTAAACTTTTTGCCAGCATTTTCTGATTCAAAATGTAGCAGCAGGAAGATAACATTTTTGTGAGAAGTTTGAATACAGCTTACTGCTGTATTTAAATAATACAGTAGTTAATATGATATTAATATATTTTGGATATATTTTGAGTTTGTTGATTTTCCAGTTTTCACCCGCTGCTAGGCCTGTGGGTGTTGGAAATGGCTGTGGTTCTCAATTTTGTTTGCCTATTAGAATCCTGATGTCCAAGCCTTACTCCAGTTAGACCAGTTAAGGCAGAAAGGCAGAAGGTGTACTCAAGCATCTGTTTTTTCAAAATCTCCTTTTGTGATGCCAAGTGCAATCAAAGTTCAGAATCATTGTAATAGCAAATGGTTGAATGGAAACTCCACCTTCTATTCAAATCCTACCCCAGTCTGCCCTTAGCTGTTCTCTTTTCACAGATCTATCAGTGTCTGAAGATAACTATGGCAGGCTGATCAAATATGCATAGAGCAGGAAGACAGCAAGAGAGTGATACACTGACCATGTTCCAAATCACAAAATATCTCAATAGGCTGGATCATGGACCGAGTCTGATGGGATGGAATTTCATAAAGATACATAAAAAAGCATCTTGGATACAGTAAACTTAACTCCACAAATACAGGGCAATTTAGACGTGACTAAGTAGCAGTACACATGAAAAATTATTGAGGAATTTTGTTGACTTTAAGGGTAGTGTGAGTCAACACTGTGATTTGGCTGCCAGAAAATAAACTCAATCCAAGGCTGTGTCAACAAAGGCATACTGTCCATTCTGCATGCTCATTACAGCACTAAGTACTGAGCCATGTTCTAAACCGCATACTTCATGAACATGGAAAGCTAACAGTATGGTTAAGGGGGGAAACTGGAACTGTGATCTTGGGGAATAAAAGGGATATTTAGCCAGGAGTAAAGTTAGCTTAGGGAGACCATGATAAATATTTTCAAAATATTTGAAAGACTCAGTTGTGGAAGTGCGATTAGATTTATTGCGTAAAACTCCAGGAGTCAAAAGCAATAGAGAGATGGAAGGAAATGCTTTTCAGCAGTGTTGCTCATCAATATAGGGAGTGAACAGCCACACAGAATGGAAGTTTCCCTGTCCTTTGAGATATTTAAGCCTTCAAGTAAATTATGGGTGAGGAGTTTCAAATCTTCTAGAGTTGAACCAGATAAGAAAGTCTCTTCTTCCGGTAAGATGTTATGGACCTGTAACATCAGTGTACTTAAAAGTAGATTGGGAGTGAAAGGCAGACTTTTGATGTTCTGTACACTGTTGAACCCCCTTAGCGTGGTCCTCTGTAACCTGCTCACCCTGCCCCAAGGAGGCAGCTAGCCAATGCGACCAGCCCAACGGAAACCCCAGTGCTTTTCCAATGGGGAAATGCAGTCACTTTTCTTCGGATGTTACATCCTTTCTGGAATATGCCTCACACACATCTCTCTTTATCACCCCCTTTTTCAAGTAAACCAACTTCTTGCAGAAGCTGACAATGTGTCTCTTTACTCTCCACGAAGAGTCTGGCCCTTCTCTTCACCTGTCAGAAGTTTAGGATTCCAAAGGGATCACTAGCATCCATCCCAACAGCCTGCACTGCATCCTGAGAACTGCAGTTCTTGCGTCATCAGGCAACTTTCAACTACACAGACCAAGGGAGAGAGGGGACCCCTCCGAGGTCCCATAGGGTTCTCTGACATAGTGATGACCTTCTCTTGGAACTTTTAGAACCCCCAGGACATTTCCAAACTTCGAGCAGGGCGCCGGGGGCCAGGCGTGCGGGAGGGAGGACAAGAACTCGGGAGTGGCCGAGGATAAAGCGGGGGCTCCCTCCACCCCACGGTGCCCAGTTTCTCCCCGCTCCACGTGGTCCAGGGTGGTCGCATCACCTCTAAAGCCGGTCCCGCCAACCGCCAGCCCGGGGACTGAACTTGCCCCTCTGCCGGCTCCCCGCAGGGGACGGGGGCGGAGAGGGAGAGATCCAGAGGGGGCCGGGGGAGGTGGGGCCGCCGGGGAGGGGGCGAGGGAAACGGGGAGCTCCAGGGAGACGGCTTCCGAGGGAGAGTGAGAGGGGAGGGCAGCCCGGGGTCGGCACGCTCCCTCCCTCGGCCGCTTTCTCTCACATAAGCGCAGGCAGAGGGCGCGTCAGTCATGCCCTGCCCCTGCGCCCGCCGCCGCCGCCGCCGCCGCCGCCGCCGCCGCTCAGCCCGGCGCGCTCTGGAGGCTCCTGCGCCGCGGCGCTCCCGGGCCCCGCCGCCGCCAGCCGCCCCGCCGCCCTCCTCCCGCCCCCGGCACCGCCGCCAGCGTCCCCGCTGCAGCGCCCGCGGCCCGGCTCCTCTCACTTCGGGGAAGGGGAGGGAGGAGGGGGACGAGGGCTCTGGCGGGTTTGGAGGGGCTGAACATCGCGGGGTGTTCTGGTGTCCCCCCCCGCCTCTCCAAAAAGCTACACCGACGCGGACCGCGGCGGCGTCCTCCCTCGCCCTCGCTTCACCTCGCGGGCTCCGAATGCGGGGAGCTCGGATGTCCGGTTTCCTGTGAGGCTTTTACCTGACACCCGCCGCCTTTCCCCGGCACTGGCTGGGAGGGCGCCCTGCAAAGTTGGGAACGCGGAGCCCCGGACCCGCTCCCGCCGCCTCCGGCTCGCCCAGGGGGGTCGCCGGGAGGAGCCCGGGGGAGAGGGACCAGGAGGGGCCCGCGGCCTTGCAGCGGCGCCCGCGACCCCACCCCTGCCCCCGCCAGCAGACCGGTCCCCCACCCCCGGTCCTTCCACCATGCACTTGCTGGGCTTCTTCTCTCTGGCGTGTTCTCTGCTCGCCGCTGCGCTGCTCCCGGGTCCTCGCGAGGCTCCCGCCGCCGCCGCCTTCCAGTCCGGACTCGACCTCTCGGACGCGGAGCCCGACGCGGGCGAGGCCACGGTAGGTTTGCGTTAGGGTTTGCGGAGGACCCGAGAGTTTGCGTTAGGGTTTGCGTTAGGGTTTGCGGCGGACCCGAGAACCTGCGCGGGGGAAAGTGTGTGTGCTTTAAGCTTGTGTACATGGGATCCAAAGTTACTGAGCTCAGTGCACGCTGCTTTGGAGAAAAATCTTCTTCTTCTTTTTAAAGAGAAAGTTGTTACTAGAGAGGAAAGCAAGTTACACGAGTGAAGGGCCCGGAGAGGTGCCAAGTGAGAGATCCCGAAATCTATTTCAGACTGGTTTCCTCTCGGGCAACCAAGGGGTCTTGAACCCTGCCCAGTCAGCGGGGCTCTGGAGAGTATGAGTTCATTTTGGTCGGGAAATGCTCGTTTCTTTCCCCAGCTGATTCATGGGACTCCAAACAGATTCTGGGACACTGGTGATCAGTCAACGCAGCCTTACTTTCCTGGAGTGTTCATATTCTGCGGAGCACCAGGCGCTGTGAGCGACTTTGGAAAAAAAGTGTCAGGGACTTTAGTAACCAGGCTCCAGGGCTTTCAGAGTTCACTTGAAGTTGGTCAGACTTGAGATGTAACAGGAGATTAGAGTCATTAGATCACAATCAAGCAATGCAAGGCTTGTTTCAGCTTTATAAGCTCTTCATTCCTGAAATCTGGTCATGAGATACTGAAAACTAAGTTTTTTTTTTTTTTCTTGTTTGGGTTTTTTGTTCTGTTTTCTTTTAAAAAAGAGGTGTTTAATCCTTTGCCTGAAAATGTTGCCAAAATACTTTTGAGGCATCCTGATTTTCAAAAAGGATTTGTGTTTGGTCCTGGCTTCTTACTGGCTCTTCTAAAAGAGTATATCTTTATCTAAAAAGTTCATACCTGCCATAACCATATAGAGTATGCTTAAGAGAGTTCCTAAAGAAGTTATATTCGACATTTCAGTTCAAACACTTGCAGTACCCCTTGCTGGAACTATACTGCAGTAGTTTATTTCAACTGGTGGCAAATGGAGAGGTACCTGTTGACTATTTGACTATTGATTAACACACACACAATGTGTAGAAAATAAATAGCCTTATAGTTTGATATTTTATTTATATTTATATTTTGAAATACACTTAAAGATTGAGAAGACTAATTTTTGGAAATCAAACTACCTTTGTATTTAAACTTTGGGAAAACATTAAAATGTTGGAATGTGTAATAATTTAATATAGGGGTTAAAGGAATGCCTCTTGAGTAAAAACAATATAAATGAAATAGAACAGACTGCATTCTGTGAATCGCAAAAATAATTTTCAGTGCCTATACTTACATTGCCATAACTATAGTGATGAAAATATCTTTCTGTTCTTAAATACCGCAGAAATGTAATAATTGGCTCAATAACGCTTCTGATAATTTGAGTCCTTGATTTTGCAGTACCTATTTGCTATTTCTGCAAAGTCAAAACTAGTAAAAGTATGATTTAGTAAGACAACATCTCTGTGTTGGCTATGGTCACTTACTTTGGTTTACAGTAAGAAAATGTGCAGTAGAAAGTAAAATGAGAAACATTCCCTGATAAGCCAATAGCCTGTATGAGAGTCACTCACTGCTGGGTGAGTCTAGAATTAATGTACCCTGAGAGTGTGTGTGTGTGTGTGTTTACATGTGTTATGTATAGGAGGTATGGGATTGGAGGATAAAAAAGTTAACTTATTTTTAACTTTCAAAAGTGTCTTCATTGGTGATGTAAAATTTGCCATTGGTGATATGGCAAATTTTACCATTGCCGTGAAAATCACTATGCATTTTTATTCGCAAATGTTGCTTTTCATATTTAACCATTTTTATATTATGTATGGTGAATATGGGTTAGTATTCTGCATGTGATGTGGGTTCTTTTCCCATGCGATGAAACATCATTTCCCATATGAAACATTATCTCTGAGTTCCACAGACCGCAAAGCTGTATTTCATTGCTCCATCAAAGTGTCATTCCCCAGTGGGTGAATAGAGCCTTAACAGTGCATGTGTCATTAATGCGTTCAGTGAAACTGTTGTGTCCTTGCTATGAAACATGTCACACAACTGCCAAGAAACTGATGTGAAGACTCTATGTCTCTCCCTAGTGGCCTGTACAAGTGCCTCATTTAGATTTAAGCACTAGAGAAGAACTGGGGAGAAATCAATAGTTAATTTTCTATAACTACATGAACCCCAAGAAAATATTTCAGAAGGTAAACAGAAGATGTTAAATATCTATAATCCCAATAGATGCAATTTTTTCATAACTTTCACCTAGGAACTTTTTTAATATTTAAAAAATCGAAAATAGCACACAAGCTATGAACCAAGGTTAGCCATCCAGCCCTTCAGCCCACCCGTAAAGCCATACAAAAGATTGTAGGTAAGAATCACAAATAGAATGAAGATCTCCTTATTCCTTGACTTATATTTGCATTTACTGGATTCCTATTTCTAGTTATTTGTGGTTGCATGACTTACTGAAAAGTCTTAAAATGTTTCTCTGAAGGATGTTAACACAAACAAGAGAGTGTCAAAAAAGTAGGGCAGGCAAAAGTAAAATTAACTGGACATGATGGGAACAAAAGAGAATAGCAAGTCCAAAGCTGTTATATTTACAGTTTTTCTTATAGTATATGACCGAGTATGTTTGTCAACATCCACTCTTATAAGAGATTTCTGACATTCCTCTGAGTGATGCTGGTTATATGAGGTTTTAGATATAGAAAGTTCAAGTCATCTTTCATTTTGATTTCCACTCCATTATATTCTTCTGAACTATGAATATCTGATTGGTAGCTATTTATTCACAAGACAGTTATCAAAATTGCTTCATACAAAGCAGTTAATTAATTAGTGGCATATGTCTAAGACCCATCGATCTCTAATCCTGTCCTTTTAAGTTGAGTTGAGAAAGACGGAGGGTAGTTGATTTAGATTTCATTTTGGACTTCCAGTTCTGGTTCTGGTTCCTCTTGAGAGGAAAGTCCTGGCCTCCTAGTTATCTCCATGTGTCCAACCTGGAATGCTGTTTCTCAGCTCTTGCTGGGGTTTTCACCAACAGAGGTACTGGCGTGACACTAATGAGGGTTTCCCGAATCCCTGGGACTGTGCTTGCCTGCTTGCCTTTGGCAGTCCTGGGGTTCTTACTGAGAGTAGGACTTTATAATAATTCTCTGTGATGTTCATAACGTGTTATGCACTTCGCAAAGAGCTTTGCAAATTAGTTTTGTTTTTCACTGCATCTCCATAATATGGACATTATTTTATTTCATTAAGGATGATGAACCCAAGATTTGAATGACTTAACCAGGAAAAAGAATAGATTTTTTTTCCTTTTTTTCTTTTAAAAAAAGTTTTATGGCATATACAGACAGTCCCCGACTTAGAATGGTTCTCTTTAGGACTTTTGGACTTTACAATGGTGCAAAGTCGATACACATTCAGTAGAAACCATACTTCAAGGTTTGAATTTTGATCTTTTCCTGGGCTAATAATATGCAGTAAAATACTTTCTCTGGATGCTGGACAATGGAAGTGAGCTGTGACCAGTCAGCCGTGTGATCATGAGAGTAAACAACAGGTACTCTACTGTATATTAAATGTATTTTCAACCCAGGAGGAATTTGTCAGGATATAGCCCCATCGTAAATCGAGAAGCATGAGTGTTTTAGAGAAATGTGGTAATGGGTTTGGGCCTTTGGGCCTGTGATTCATACTCCTTTCAGCTCCTCTGCTGGTCTCCTTTGGCACACTGTAGCAGCATGCAGGAAGGCAGAGAAAAGCACTGTGTGTGACTTTGCAGTTAGGGGCACCTTGTTGCATTTATTTAGGTCCTAATTCCCCACAACGGGACAAACGGAAATAAACCCAGACTTTCTTCCAGGCTTTACCACATGGTGTTCGTTTGACTAAAGATAAATTATAAATGACCTAATCCATGGTAATATTGTAAGAACGACTGCTTAACTGGAAGCTTAACAAGATTTTCTGACAGTTTTTCAAAGTTGTGCTAAAGTAACTTCAGTGAAAGATTGTGATTTTACCTCTGCCAAATGACCTTTCACAAATAAGTGGATTTGGAAAGAACAAATTTAAGTTGGCAGAAGCATTATACTTCCTCTGACTTGTGAGCATATATTGTTTCACCTTTCACCAGTTACATCATTCCCTGTAGAGTGCATTTTATAAATACTATATGAGTCTACCTTTTGTTACAAACACATATTTGTAAGTACAGATTTGTATAAATTGTGGATTAAGGTGTCATTGATTTTTCTCATTAGAAAAAACAGATATAAAGCAGAGAACTTTAAACAAGGAGAGATGCTGATGAGTTTGATTTATAGTGTAATTATAAAATTTACTATAAGTATTTTAGGTTTGTGTAATTGTTTTTCTGAAACTTACTAGTGTAAATTTTTTGGGTGGCTTCTTTCCTCGGTTGATTAATTTTTTTTTCAGAGTTTATGTTTAACCATGAGAAAGCAGAGATTGTTTTGATTTAATTTGCTTTATTGGGCATCCATCATGGAATTAATCAAATTGTACATTAAATGCTTTGTCAGTGGATTAGTACTGTTTCCTTGTACTGCTCATGCCTTAGTGGCTTTCAGGTGTTAGGAGTTATCCATGATACTTTTTTCCAATTTTGAAATCCAAAAATTCATTTTCTTTTTCTTTCTTTTCTTTTTTTTTTTTTTTTTTGAGACAGGGTCATGCTCTAGTACCGAGGCTGGAGTGCAGTGGCATGATGTCGGCTCACTGCAACCTCTGCCTCGTGGGTTCAAGCAATTCTCGTGCCTCAGCCTCCCAGCTAGCTGGAATTACAGGCATGTGCCACTAGAGCAGGCTAATTTTTGTATTTTTTGTAGAGAGAGGGTTTTGCCTTGTAGGCCAGGCTGGTCTCAGACTCCTGACCTCAGGTGATCCACTTGGTCTCCTAAAGTGCTGGGATTACAGGCATGAGCCACTGCGCCCGGCCGCAAAAGCACATTTTCTTAAATTATTTGGTGCTATAATCCTGATCTGAACTGACATAAGGCTATTTATAGTCATTATTCTCTAATTTAAATATTTTTAATCTTCACTGGGAAAATAGTAGTGTATTTATTTACATGATGCTGCCATCAGTCCTGCTTGTTTTTGGGGTGTGAGTATTAATATGTCTATGCACTTGGTTTCCAGAAAAATTCCAGGTTCAGAGACTCTTGCAGTCTCCAGGCATTTTGGGTAAGCAGATGGATTGTAGCCCTGTTCCATATACCTTCCTCCGTTGCTTTATTGCCTTGTGGCTGCCTGGAAGAGGCAGGGAAATCTAATCCAGGAATTCAAGAAAGAAGCCATATGGATGCTCCTAATTCCTTTTTTACCCATTAGTACCAGGTTTATTTGCTCTTTAATCTACTTCAACTCAGGGGCATGTTAATCAATTCTTACTAGTGGCAGCTTCAGTTCTAAGTAGGAAATTACAGTTCAGTGTGTAATGCAAAAAATGTAGAGTGAGTGATCTTGTCTATAACAAGCTTATAAGCATTTTGGAGAACAGAAATTTACTCATTAAAAATACTACAAGTTAATTAAACTATAAATCCAGACCATGTAAGTGGTTTTGTAAGAGAGTCTTGTGAGTTACCACCAGTTGTTGGCTAGCCTTCTGGGAGTTGCATGGGCAGGCCTGGGAAAGGTGGAATGATATGAGACCCAATGGTAAAAATGAGTAAATGCTAATTACAGAAATGGGGGAGAGAGGGATGTTTTGAATATTGAAGAATGACAGCAAAGTACAGAGGAAGTAAAGGTCAGGGATATTTGGGGAACTAGAAGCAAACCCTTTGGTGCAAAAGTCAAGAGCTTTAAGGGAAACTGAAGGGAACATGGTGGGAAGTGTGAAAACCAAAGAGAAAGTCTGAGTTTGGGTTGAAAGCAACAGGAGCCAATGAAGATTCTTTAGTGGTATGCTGAAAGTGAGGTTTTTAAGGAGCTTAACCTGGCATTGTTGCACAGAAGTGTCTAAGAAAGTCAACCAGAAGCTTCTCAGAAGCCATTTTCAACTGCAGGGTTTCTTAAAGTGTCTGGCAGTGACTCTGCCTTTCTCATTACAGTGGCCACCCATATATGGTATTTGAACTCCTCTATATGCTTCTGATTGCTGGTGATGATAGTGGTGATTACTTCTGACTTACTGTAGGCACCCATCATTGTGCTATCTGGATACATTTACAAAAGTATAGAAATAGACATCTCTGCCATTATGGTTTGCATTCCAAACAGAGTAGGCAGTGTAAACAGTGGTCATGCTTAGATACACATACACAGACGCCCCCCCCCACACACACATACATGCATACACCTATTAATAGTTCTTCAGACTGCCAAGTATGACTTATGTGTTCTTTCTTGCTTGGTTAAGAATTTGTAGACAGTTCATTGAAATAGAATATTTAGACAATCAGAAGTGTACAAGATTAGAATCTCCATATTTGCACACACATTTATTTGTAGGTCAGTGGGCAATTAAGAAAAAAGAGAGAAGGAGATAACCCTAAAGTGTCCTGGAAATTCCTACTTTTTAAAATCTGCTAACAATGAGACCAGAAAGGTGGGGGTGGAGATGTGAGGAGGTGGGTAAACTACCAAATAAACAATATAAATACTTTAGTTGTTCTTATAAAAGTTTTTTTTTAATATGGTGGAATAATTTACTCAAACTCAAGAGATGCCACCTACTAGAGAAAGGACATACTGAAAGAGGAAATATTCAAATGCACAACTTTGTGTAAAAAGTGATACTTACAAGTTTAAAAGACTCACTTCTAAAGGAGTTCAGCTTCAACCTGTCCTCATTTGGACAGGTGGAAAGATGTACATTTTGGGGTAGATCAGAAAGATGTGGTTTGTGACTTCTATAGTTGGAAGAGTTTCTATTTAGACATTTATCTTGTAATTTAATTTACCTAAAACTTCATCCCTAAATTATCATTTTCTCTTACTTTTATGCAGTAGTAAAGTATGCAGCCATAAGTGATAGAGGCTGGGATCAAAGCTAGCTATTTTGCTAACTGCAGAACCTATGCACTCTGTTTACGCTGCCTGTGATAGCGCCTGGAAAAATTCACTGCCAGTATTTCTGCCTGTTTCAGTCACATAACTGTTGCTTGTGTCAGTGATGTAACTTGTTTAGAGATGCAGTGTAGTGGATAAGAGCACAGGATCTGGACATGCCTTTCTGTATTCATGTCCTGACTATGCCTCTTAGTACCTGTGTGACCTTGGACAAGTTACTTGGTTTCTCTGTGCTTGTTTGTAGCACAATGAGTAGATGCTAATTTTTAATTCTTTCTTTTTGTTTGTGTCTGTTTTGTATTTAGTTACTTTATCCTTTTTTTTTTTTTTTTTTTTTTTTTTTTGAGACAGTCTGGCTCTGTCGCCCAGGCTGGAGTGCAGTGCAGTGGTGCGATCTTGGCTCACTGCAAGCTCTGCCTCCCAGGTTCACACCATTCTCCTGCCTCAGCTTCCTCAGTAGCTAAAACTACAGGTGCCCGCCACCACGCCCAGCTAATTTTTTTTGTGTGTGTATTTTTTTAGTAGAGACAGGGTTTCACCATGTTAGCCAGAATGGTCTCGATCTCCTGACCTCGTGATCCGCCCGCCTCGGCCTCCCAAAGTGCTGGGATTACAGGCATGAACCACTGCACCCAGCCTAGTTACTTTATCCTTTTAAAAGTCCTCTTCCAAAATGCAGAATATAATTAATGCCTGCTTCATCAGGTTGTTTTGAGGATAAGAATGTGTATATAGGCCAGGTGTGATGGCTCATGTCTGTAATCCCGGCACTTTCGGAGGCTGAGTCAGGTAGATCACTTGAGCCCAGGAGTTTGAGACCAGCCTAGGCAACATGGGGAAAACTCTGTCTCTAGAAAAAAAAATTAACTGGGCATGGTGACACGTGCCTGTATTCACAGCTACTCTGGAGGCTGAGGTGAGAAGATGGCTTGAGCCCAGGAGGCGGAGGTGGCAGTGAGTGAGCTGAGATCACGCCACTGCACTCCAGCCTAGGCAACAGAGTGAGACTCTGTTTCAAAAAAAAAAAAAAAAAAAAAAGAAAAACAGCATGTACATACATATAAAGCCCTTGGAACCATGATTGGCATGTAGTAAGCTTTCTGTAAATTTGTGTTAAATAGTCTTCATGATCAGAAAACAAACAGAATATAGCATGTAAGTACTATGTCCTACTATGTCCTAGACATATGACATAAGTGTGATTCTTCAGCACCTTGCAACTAATTTATTAAATTTTTAAAATTATAAGCTTACTGACAATTTTCCCAATTTCTAAAATATAGCAAGAGGGTGTAATACTGATGTTTGATTTTGAAACAGGTGAAGGAAATGCAGGATGTTTAATCATTCAGTGTCTGGAGGCTACATACTGCAGTTCTGCCTATAATATGTTCCCACTTCCCCTGGGTGCCTGGGTTTGTTCCTCTCCTGGAGGGCAGCACAGGTGTCCATAGACCACACCAAACCAAAGAATCTGGGATGATGCTCTCTCCTTAAGGGCTTCATTCATACTTAGGTCATTTGGCTGAAAAGGACTTTGGTACACATAAGCTTTTTATAATGCCATATAATTTAATATGAACTCATCTTGAATATATTCAGAGCTTACACATTTTCAAGTTTAAATGTTTATTAATGAAACATGCTAATGTTGCTACTTTGATGTGTAAATATATCATCTATATTATTGCCACAAAAAATAAATATGTATTCTGAATTTACAATGAAATCATCACAGAATACCTAAAATATCAACAATTTCACTGAGGATAATATAAAGAAAACTTAATGGTAGAATGCTATATGCCAGAGTTAAACTTGTGTGAATTTGTTTAGGAAAATGTGATTGCACTTTTCCTAAGGGACCCTCTTCCTGAATGGTAACAGTACAGTGTGTGCTGTCTGAGATATGCGGACACCGGGATGAATTATGGAGTAGATACTTTCCTTCTCTGAGAGTAAGCTGATTTGCTTGAGTACTCTAGTTTATTCCAAATAGTTGATTTTGTTTGCTGGTTCTCTTTGTCAGTTTGCCAGTCAGTGCTGTGACTTGTGTGGTTACCCTGTGCTGAAGACTACAGTGCTGGGGGCGCTGGAGGCCCGTGAGCAGACAGGAAAAAGGGATGAAAAATCAGTGGTGGACACACTTCCCAGCTCTTGAACAGCTGACAGCATATTTTTTTGATTCAGTAACATCCAGAAAGTATTCACTTCCCTAGGATTCCAGTGCAGATGTTAGTTGGATATTTTAGAACTTTTGACCAGATACCACATTTTTAAACAGAATTTTTTTTTCTGACTGGAACTGGAACGAAGCACTAAACACTAAATAGACCCTCAGGTAGTATGTAAGTACATTAAAAATTAGATAATACTATATTATTCATTCACATCTCTATGGAGATACTGTATCATCTTTTTAAAAGTGATTTTCATATTAATATTTGTATTTCAGAATTAGAATTGTATGTAAGCATATAATAAAATGCTTTATAGTTCAGTGCTATTATATTTTCCCAATTATAGAATTCAAATTAACATTTTAATGTGATTTTCTTCACAGTAATTTTTCATTGTCACACTAATTTATTTTTCTTTCAATTTTTTTTATTAAAAAAATTTTTTTTAAATTTGAGACAGGCCTCACTCTGTTTCCCAGGCTGCAGTGCAGTGGCATGAATGTGGCTCATTGCAGCCTCCGCCTCCTGGGATCAAGTGATCCACCTACCTCAGCCTCCCAAGTAGCTGGGATCACAGGCACATGCCACCCCACCCAGCTATTTTTTAAATTTTTTTGTAGAAATGAGGTCTCACTAAATTGCCCAGGCTGCTCTCAAACTCCTGGGCTCAAGTGATCCGCCTTGGCCTCCCAAAGTGCTGGGATTACAGGCATGAGCCGCTGTTCCAGCTTAATTTCTCTTGTAAGTGCTTTGCTTACGTTTTTATTGTTAGAAACAGGATTCAAATAACTGCTTATTGAATGTTCTTTTTATGTAGAAGAAACAGTCTTGAACTTGATAATACTTTTGGTTCCAACTTGCTAAAATATTGGAAAAGGATGAAACATTTGTGAAAATAGTCAGACCTTGGCATTGCGGTAGTTGAGGAAGAGTCATGCGTGTGAGTGAGTGCCACTCTGAGACAGCCAGCGCTTTCTCCCTTGTGGTAATTGAATAGGGTATGGGAAGCCGACTACTTAATCTGCTTCAGCCAAGCAGTGTTCAAAGTTTAATGCCCTGTTCCTGAAATGACAAACATAATTACCTTACCTAAAAGGATGTGTTGGTAATGATTTTACCAAATAGTTCACTTGGTGAACAATAATGAAAACAGTTCACCTTCCCTTGTCTTTGTTTACAATTAAATTAGCCCCTCCACATCCCTCCCTGCCCCAAGAGTGGATGAATTTGGCAATCAGACTGAAATGTTAAAGAAAATGGTCTTGACTCTCTTTTAACTGAAGTGACCACACAGCTGCCATGAATCCCGTAACTGAATTCCTATAACCTGTAAAAGGGATTGTTATTTCCACTCACTCAAAGTTTCTTGAAAGTAGCTAGTTAATATCAGATACCAGATGGGAGGCTAAAATCACTGTGGTTTAATTTACTATAATATCATTGCCTACATGGAATATTTTTAATTCTTTCTTTTTGTTTGTATCTGTTTTGTGTATTTAGTTACCTTATCCTTTTAAAAGTCCTCTTCCAAGTTTATGTTTTGAAAAAGAGAACACTTACTGAGATTCATGTTTGCTTACAGGTCATGACATTTATGACTTCTCTAAAAAACAAACTAATCCCTTTGTCTCAGAGCCAAATTTTAGTTTTAACATAATAGTGATTCATTGTTTGTTCTGAGTCCTAGATCTCTCTTTTAATTTTGGTGTCTGTCCATGCCAAATTAGAATTTTATTAAGGCCAAAATTATTCATGAGTCATGACCATCACACTTACAATTGGGTAATTTGAAGCTGCTTCAGATACACATTAAAGCAAATAATGATGTCATAAATTTTAATGCAATATTTTTTTTCCTTTAGTATTGGTAGCAGTGAAACCTGCTCTGTTAGAGACCAATTCTGTTTTACTTTAGAAAAATGTACCTTTGTGCTCATGTCCATGAGAGCACAGTATACTTATTATGTTACTATAATATAGCACACAGTGACACATAACTTAGTAAATTAAACATTAAAAATATTTAAAATTGGTGATTTTTTTTGTGCCATGTTGATTTGACATTTTTTCTTCTATCTGTCTAAAACTAGGAACAGTGTTAGTATGACAGCCTCAAGTCATGTTAAGACGACACACGTAGAAGACTGATGCTCGGGCTTCCTCTAGTGCAAAACACCTGAAATTCAAATTTTGCTTTTCTGTGCTATTTTCCTAATTAAATGTATCCTTGATGTTGAGTTTAACTTTATTACACCCCTGTTAAATATCTGCAATGTGTTGGGAAGGAGGAGGACACATATGCCTGATTTAAATTTAATATAACTGTATAGATATAATTTCATTTTCCATTCAAAAATTGAAATGATATAAATTAATATGTGTACAGCTAAAATTAAATCTGTGATGTCGAGATCAACTCCATGCTGTCCTTGGTGCACTGTGTATTACACATGAGTATTAAATGCGTGCTTAGTGCTTAGTGAATGGGTTAGAAGGAGTTTTTTGTTGTTGTTGTTGTTGTTTTGAGATGGAGTCTCGCTCTGTCGCCCAGGCTGGAGTGCAGTGGAGTAAGAATCTCGGCTCACTGCAACCTCCGCCTCCTGGGTTCAAGCAGTTCTCCCTGCTTCAGCCTTCCGAGTAGCTGGGATTACAGGCACGTGCCACCATGGCAGGCTGATTTTTGTATTATTTAGTTGAGACTGGGTTTCACCATGTTGGCCAGGGTGGTCTTGAATACCTGACCTCAGGTGACCTGCCTGCCTCTGCCTCCCAAAGTGTTGGGATTACAGGCGTGAGCCACCGCACCTGGCCTAGAAAAGAGTTTTAATAGATACCCCTGTAAAATGCCAAGCAATCTGTTGCCATTAGTAAGAACTGCGACAAGTTCCAGTTAAAGATGTACATGTTTAAGAGCTGTCGTTCTTTAATAAAATATGACCAAGATGTCTTAAACATGGGCTTTAATACATGTTACTGTGGGTTTCACTCCAACTTAATAGCACACAAAGCTCTGAAGACACATGATTTCACTGGTGGTACATTGGCACATTGTTTTCTGTCCTTGTTTAAGTTCATTCTTGTCCAGAACAGTTTCTGGTTTTCTAAGCCTAAGGTATTAACATTTGAGTTAATTAAATCGATAGGGAGCCTTTTATCTTTTTTTTTTTTTTTTTCATATCTGGGGGCTTTGCTTTCCCACTGACATTAGCAGTTCCCTTCCTATGTGCAATAGGAAAAATGTGCAGTCATTCCAGGAGCATGGTCTCCTCAGAAGGTTAAAAGTGTTTGTAACTTAGAGGTTAATGTTTCACTCCAGAGGAAAGTGTTTCACCCCACTTGATGATGTGCCCTTGGTGCTCACAGATAGGGTAGTACTCTTTTTTAAACCAAAATTTTAGAACCGTGTTATGCAAATCTTCTTTATAAATTACACATTCGTTTCTTTCCTTTTATGCCATCTTGTACTCTAGTATACTATTTTGCAATTAAAACATTTTAAACTTCTTCCAGAAAAAAACTTCTTCCAGTAACTTCTTACTTCAAACTACTTTTACTAATGACAAAATAACTATGTCCATCACGGTGAGGAATTATTCATTGTTTATACCACCTTGTATTACTTATATAAATATCATCCTATAAAAAAATACTATAATTTATATTGGGACTAGATTTTCTTAAATTTAAATTTAAATTCTTTTGGAAAATCAGGTTCTATCGGCTCTGTTGTCTTTTCATCTCTAATTGTACATCTTCCCACTATTTTGATTTATACATGATGTTATTATATTAGGATAGCTTTGATTTTAATGTAATATTAGCTAGTTTTATGGCTTGAAAAACTTAGTACATATACTATATTCATAAATACAGCACTATACACTCTAGCATATGGCATGTGCACTTAATCTGAAGAATTAGACATTTTTTCCTGTTCTGTGATGATTGATTGATTGGTGGTGGGGGCAGAAGGTGGCCAGTCTTTGGCAACATGTAAAATTTTGTTAAAATTTTGTCAAACTGATTTATTCCATTGCTAAATTTTGAAATCAGTATTTTTTTAGGGGGAATATCTCGAGTTTATGAGGACAGAAAGAAATATTCTTAGAAAATTGAGAAGGTTTAGTCCCTGTACATGCAAACTAGGGGGTGCTTAGATCAGAGCAAATGTCTTGCAGCAGGGGTTGACGCTGGGCCATGTTTAGTCATCAAAGCATGACTTCTATTCTGGGAATGTGGTAATTAAGAGGTAAATATTATTTACAATAGCCCTTATAAATCTTTAGTTGTTCAACAAAATAACTTGCCATCAGAGTTAGATGATTTAGCTAAAATTATTTAATTGGGTTATTCCTACTTGATCGAACATTTGATTATAATATATGTAGTAGCGTTAAATAATTTGGGATTTCTGGCCTCTGGCTGGCTGTTGAAGACTTTTTTTGGTGGCGAGGGGGCATCCTAAGGAACAACTTTCCCTCTACTAGCATTCTTTACTAGAAAAAGCTCCTATTTACTTGTTTTTTTCCTAAATATGTGTTTTATTTCGTTTTGGCATTGTCTTTCTTGCTCCCAATTATAATTGTGAGCAAATAGCAATCGAAATTCTGTGTAACTTCCAGCACAGTTTAGTGGTCAGAGCTTGCCAGCAAGTATGTCTATTGTGAGAAAACTGCATTTGCCACAGCTAAACCATCAGCACGTGAAGTCATATTGTCCTCTGTTCTGTAGTTGTTTTTTCCTAGTTATGCTTTATTCTGATTCAAGTTCAGCATCTCAGTGATCATAATTGTGGGGAAAAAATTTCATTTTGAACTATAAACAGAAAAGATACCAAGTTGTTGTATTTGAAAGATTATTTTAGAATTTGGTTATACCTTCAAGTAAAATAAGCTGAAGAACCAGATATTTAGGCATATTTTGACTATAAAATAGATCCTCTACATATAACAAGAATAGCTTTTTTTTTTTTTTTGAGACAAAGTCTTGCTCTGTC
This sequence comes from Symphalangus syndactylus, assembly GCF_028878055.3. Taxonomy (NCBI): domain Eukaryota; kingdom Metazoa; phylum Chordata; class Mammalia; order Primates; family Hylobatidae; genus Symphalangus; species Symphalangus syndactylus. The sequence continues at coordinate 149,997,787 of NC_072426.2, read as the reverse complement.
GCCCAGGCTGGAGTGCAATGGCACAATCTTGGCTCACTGCAAGCTCTGCCTCCTGGGTTCATGCCATTCTCCTGCCTCAGCCTCCTGAGTAGCAGGGACTATAGGTACCCACCACCATGCCTGGCTAAGTTTTTGTATTTTTAATAGAGACAGGATTTCACTGTGTTAACCAGGATGGTCTTGATCTCATGACCTCGTAATCCGCCTGCCTTGGCCTCCCAAAGTGCTGGGATTACAGGTGTGAGCCACGGCGCCTGGCCTATATATAACAAGAATTGCTTTTATATGTCTATATGTCACTTCATAATATTTGTTTATTATTTAGCTAGTTATTGCCTATAAGCCAGTATTTAGGTACTATATAAAATCTGAGGAAAACAGTTCTATAAGATTCAGTTAAATTCCAATTCTGTAAGATTCCAAGATGTAAAGTGTTTTAGGTATTTAAAAGTTTTATATAGACAATAGTTACTCATTTGTTACGGTATATGAATATAGACAAGAACTTAGACCGGAGCAGAAAATAACAATTAGTTACATAGCTATTTCAAAGCCCATGCAGTAGTTTTTTGTTTGTTTGTTTGTTTGTTTGTTTGAGACAGAGTCTCGCTCTCTCGGCCAGGCTGGAGTGCAGTGGCGCGATCTTGGCTCACTGCAAGCTCTGCCTCCTGGGTTCACACCATTCTCCTGCCTCAGCCTCCTGAGTAGCTGGGACTACAGGCGCCCGTCACCACGCCCGGCTAATTTTTTGTATTTTTTTTAGTAGAGATGGGGTTTCACCATGGATGGTCTCGATCTCCTGACCTTGTGATCCGCCTACCTCAGCCTCCCAAAGTGCTGGGATTACAGGCGTGAGCCACTGCACCCAGCCAGTAGTTTTTAATGTTCAGTGAAGTTAAAACATCTCCTGTCCAGTTATGCTGTGTAATAAATATTAAAGCAGGAGATATTAGAACAATACAACACTTACTGTGCTATTTATAATTTAAAATATTAAAGATAAATAATAGAATAACTATAAATATTGATACTATGATAAAACTTTTAGCATGTCTAAGTTGTTCATTTTGATAGATACAAAAAACCAAAGCCAAGCAAAATAAAACACACCTAAAACTTTATGAATGTTAACAGTTTTCTATTTTTGCCATAAATCTTTGGCCGTTGCATCATATTTTATTTAATAAAGGACGGTTGTTAAGCTAGGGCTTGGTCCACTGTGTGTCAGTATCAGGATGCGATGATTCTTTTCTGACCCATATTCTTCTCTCTCTTTGGCTTTGGTTCTCTTGTAAGGCTCTTCTGTAGGTGGCCTTGGCCACACCTGTGAAATATAGGGCACAGTTGTGCTGCTTCTACTCATTGTGAACTTGATCATATGTTTTGTATTGTGCCTCTGTTCATTGGCCCCTTTTTATTTTAGTGTAATTCAAAGTGTTAATTGGCGGTTTTAAATGTAGTTTTGACCAAATTGTGTTTGAGGTCACATGTACCCAGTTTAAAAAACAAAGAAAAAAACTCAACTCACTTCCCAGCATCCTTTGCAGCTAATGTTGCCCTTGAATAGTTCTTGTCCATAAGAGAAAATCTAGTAGGGATTTATGGGAAAACTTTTGCTTTTTTTTTGCTAGGGCACTGCTTTTCTTCTTGTTCCCTTATTTCCTTCCATGGAAATCAGAAAATGTTTTATAATTTTAAAACTTTACCTTTGTTTCTCAAAAGAACACTTTCAGACTTATGTAAAGCAAGATTTTAATAAGTAATATGTTGCCTCGACTATGGAGTAACTTTCCAAAGTAGTACTGTCATGATCTTAATTTATTGACCCTTAGGGTTAAGATGATTTGTGTCTTTATAACCTAACATTCTTTGCTTGGCTGATAGATTCCTTTAAAATGTTGTGTGTTTATATTTTATACATACTTTAAGAAGCTTTATTCAATAGCCACATTTCAAATAAATAAAGGTTCTTTTTTTTTTGGTAGGCCTATACCTTTGTTTCTTCTAGCTTTTAAAAGTGTTAATAGCGTGGGAATGACCCTTGACCATCTCTGATTGTTTGGGAAATGGTAACTAGAAAGAACTGAGAGAGGACAAACTTGGATGAGAAGTCTCAGAACTGATAGTAAAAACAAGTGCAAACAAGAAAATATATTATGTACTTCATTCAGATTAATAAGTAATTAAACACTTGAACTATTCAAAAATCTAGTTTGAGTCTAGGCTTTTGCAAGCCTGAATTTGTCATCATAATCATCAAAATGAGAAATTACGAAAGAATGTTAATTTAAATTTAAAACAGCTGGAAATACAATACATGGCATATAAGCTTATCTTCTCATCTGTCAACAACTGCTTGCAGATGTCACATGAACTGTTTTAACTGCAATTATAAAAGTCAATGGAATGTTTAGGGGTGATTCCAAAAATGTGATTGGCTGACATACAGAGTTATTCCTAAGAAACAGGCTGTCCAACACAACTTTAAATATACTCAAGCTCTTTTATACTGATTAAGAGTTTCAAGTTAAGGTTTTGGGTTAAAAAAATCAACATCAAATGATAAATAAGAAATATAATCTTGTTTAAATTATTTATTCTAATAGTTTATTTATGAACACAACATATTTCTCTTTCCTTACATTTTTTTTCTCAGTAGTAAAATTCTGGAGCTGGAGCCCATAGGCCAATCCGTAATATATCTGAAATGATTAAAGATTTTATACTTGACAAGCCCTCTGTCTGCAGGTTACTTGCTTCTTCTTGGAGCAGTGGATTTATCATCCTCCACTCCAGGGTAAATGTCTAAAAGTCACTTCTGCCACATTATTTCCCATCTGGTAGATTGTTATAATACCTGTGAGTCAGTATTATCTGCACAGTGTATTTCCTCTGCTCAAGCCACTTTGACCATATGAGGTGTTCACATCTGATCAATCGGGCTGAAGATTGCCCTAGTCTGAGGCTGGACCAATTGATCTCTAACGATATTCTTACCTGACAATCTAGAGGATACAAATCAAGATGTTTCAAGTGCAGAAAGCAACAGTAAAGCATATGTTCTAATGTGTAATATATCTTCAAGACAATCTGGACCATGAAGTGTATTTTTACTTATTGAGTGTATATAGGAGGATCATTTTATAGGATTGGTTATATTTTTCCATTTCTTGATTCTTTGATACTTAAATTTTCGGTTTCATATTCTCCTCTTTCACATGTTGTCCCCATTTTACATATGCAAAGATAGTTGTTTGCCACAAAAATAAACATTTAACAAACTCCAAACACATAGACTGTGTAATTAGCATAACGAAATAATAGTGGCTGAGTGATGAGCAGAAGTGATTCTCTCATTTGGCTCTGTGGCTTCCAAAGTTATTAATGATGTTACATATTCTTTTCTATTTTATTTAAAAACTAACACTCATAAAGTTAATTCTCATAATTTTTGCTGGGTTTAATAATTCAAAATATCAATCAAAATTTTTATTTAGTATGCAGTTTCATTCTATTAATGCTAAATGACGAGTTAATGGGTGCAGCACACCAACATGGCACATGGGTACATATGTAACAAACCTGCACATTGTGCACATGTACCCTAAAACTTAAAGTATAATAATAATAATAAAAAAATTATCTGCTAAATTAATATTAAGTAGTCCTATAGCATACATTACTTAATAATTGCAAGTAGTGACATATCATAAATAAAGTGTATAATGTGTATTATTGATTCTGTTATTTTATTTTTCCTAGCAATGCACAGGGAACCAGTAAATTTCACAAGCAGAGAATACTAACTTGTCATTTATTTAGTATTCTAAACAAATGAAGCCGCCTCTATAAGTGAGTTTTCTGGACTTCTAAAGATGAGCATTGTTGAGTTTAATAACTCAAATTTTTATTGTGTTAAGTAAAATATATTAAATATAACCTCACCCTAATGACTCAGCTGTAATTTAAAAAGAATTCATGATCAGCCTGGGTAACACAGTGAGACCCCATCTCTACAAAAATAAAAAATAAAAATAAAAATAAAAAAAATTAGCCAGGCATGGTGACATGTACCCAAGTACTCCGAAGGCCGAGGGTGGAGGATCACTCAAACCTAGGAGTCCAAGGCTGTAGTGACCTGTGATAGTGCCACTATACTCCAGCCTGGGAAACAGAGCAAGACCCTATCTCTTAAAAAACAACAACAAACCCACACATGAAAATTATTGCTGCTTCCCATCGATTTTCAGTGCTATCATTCTTTAACCTCTCTACTATTTGCCTTCACTTTTTAAAATGTTGCTTTTATTCTTCTCTCTTTGGTCTCCTTCTCTAAAATTTCTCCCCTGCTTCTGTTTTTTTTTTTATACTAGGAAGACATTTATTATGTTTATAGCTATGATCAAACCATAAAATAAGTTTATTTCATTCTCTGGTGATTTCACTAACTATTTGGAGAGTATCAGTTAAAATGGGATTTGTTTGTGTGTAACAAAATCTAACTGTAGTGGCTAAAGCAAATTGGAGTTTATTTTTCTCTAGTAACTAAAAGGCCCCAACGGGCATTTAAGGGCTGGTACCACATGGAACAACATCATATCATCAATGTCCAGACTCCTGTGCTTTTTTCACTTGATCATTTTTAGAGTTTGGCCTTCTGTGCTTCATTCCTCTTGGTCACAACACGGCTGATTGTTCTGCAGCTTTATGTCTGATTTCAAGGAAGAAAAAATAGTGAGAGAGGAGGTTGTTGCCTTAACACATTCAAACCAAAGCAAAAGTTTTCTCTGAAATCCCCAGTAGATTTGCCCTTACATCTCCTCAGGTGGAAGTGCATTTTTGCCATTCCTGGCTGTAATAGAAGCTGATAAAGAAAATACATGCATCTTCTAACAATACTGAAATTCTTCTCGCAAAGAAGAAAAGGAGAATGAATGTACTTTGGGTAGGTATCTTGGTCTGTTTTATGTTGCTGTAAATCACACACTGGATGATTTATAATAAAAAGAAATTAGTTTTCCTCACAATTCTGGAGACTGGAAAGTCCATGGTTGCAGGGCTGTGTCTGGTGAGGGCCTTCTTACTGTGTCTTCTCATGGTGGAAGGCAACACATCAGGAGAGATTGCTCCAGAGTGCAAGAACAGGTGGTACTTTATATGACAAACTCATTCCTGTGATAAGGAGCCCGCTCCCAAGATAACACAATTAATCCATTCAGGTGGGCAGAGCCTCATGACCTAATCACCTTCTGAAGGTCCCACCTTTCAATGCTTTTGCATTGGGGATTAAGTTTCCAACACATGAAGTTTGGGGAACACATTCACGCCATAGCAGAAGGCAACTACATTTGTGACATTGTGTCATTGTAATTTCTAGATTTGTTTTCTCCAGGTTGTTTGCAACATTGGTGTACTCTTTGTATACCCACCTGAAAGATTAATGTTACTGAAGTATTGTTTTTAAGAAAGAAAGAAGAATGCTATCATGTAAGACCTTTTGATTGTCCAAAAGATTAAAATCCCAGTTTGGAGAGGTAGCACTTACATGAAAAACTTATAAAACATGATAACTTAAACTTGCTAATTTCATCGTGTCAAACTGCATAACAGAGAAAGGAAAAACTTGAAGGCCACTCCTCTTGAAAAAGTATTTGAGTAGTGTCGATTTCAGTGTAAGACCAATTAAATAATGTCAAATTAAGTGAATATAACATTAAAATATTTTCTTTAACATATTGTTGTTGATTTCACTTTTACTCTGTAATTTTTGTGACATTGGAAACAGGAAATTTTCAAATTTTGACTTCTTTTGGATCGTTTCCTCTCCATTTCTTAATGTGTAAACCATAATAGGGCTTTCTGCAGCCAACGTGCTCATTCTTTTCTTTCTGTTAGGCTATGCCTTTTCTGAGAACAGTTGGTACTGATGGAGATTTCTGTCCTTTTTCTTCACACAAGTGTCATATGATAATTGGGGGATCAGCTATTGTCAGATCACAGGCTCCTCTGATAACAGAATACCATAATTCCGACTTTCCTGTGTTGATTTGTAGATCCCACACTGTGTGATCATGACAAACATCTAAGCATAAGAGGGAGATGAATGATTAAAATTTATTCACTCTACCAGTAAAACACCTGGTACAGATGCAGTGTGTTGTCCTCACAGAGGAAAAACAGTGGCTCCTCCTTCCAGGTGGCATGTCCACAGCACTGGTACCAGATAACAAGAACCTTAGACTTTTCTTATTGCTGCAGTGTTTCTACCTGTGCCTCTCTTAAGTGTCTTACACATTACTCACGGAGAAAGAAATACAAAAATGGAAAACATAAGGTCACAAAAATGCATTTAGTGCATTTATGATGTTAATGGAAACCTTGGATACATTTCTCTGTTATTTCCTTACAACTCTTCATATTTTACAATATTGCTTTTATTATTCAAATTCATAATCATATATGTGTTAAACAATTTTTTTTGTTCAGTAGACTGTGTATCAAACTTAAGAGGGATTTGACATGGAAAGACATTTAAAAGATGGCAGACAACAGCTATTATAAGGGCATTTGAACTTTAGATATTTTCCCTTGGTCAGTTTCCATAGATCATCATCTGATCCACTAGGGTTTGGCCAGTTTATAGTATTTAAATTTTTTCCCCTGCACCTGTAGTATTTTCTTTAATGTTTTGAATTATTCTTCTTAATGTGCCTTGATTAAGGGTAATTGTCACATACGCTGATGTTTTCCCATTAGGATGAAAATATTTAGAAAAGCTGTACTAGCAAAAACCAGGTTAATTTGTTTTCCAAGTAGAATTTAATTATTTTATTTCAAGCTTTGATTCCTTTTTTAAAAATTAAGTAAATGTCCTTGAGAGCAATACCTTTGTGTGTGTGTGTGTTTATCAGTTACTTGTACCTTCAGTTGAATGAAAGACAATAGTAGGTTGTATTATGGCAGAGGGGTAGAAGAATGGACATTCTCATGGGTACCTCAAAGGTCAAGTCAGAATTGGCTTCCGTGTGGATGGAAGAGAGGAGTGGAGAAGGTGCTCATCATGTGGAAAAACAAGAAAAGTCTATGACAGGCCTCAGTGTTTGCCAGCCGCAGTGGAATTCTCATAGCTTCTATTGAACTCTGTGTCCTAATCTTTGGAAACCACCTCAAGAGAGTATATATTGCTAAAATAGGAGCTCAGTTATTTTTCAGGGGCAGTGATCCAGAGGACACTATAATAGAAATAGATAATTTCAAAGTTGAAAATATATTAGATACTATTTTTATTCTCTATCTGGAAAGTCTGAATTGAGGCTTTATTCTGTTCTGCTTTCTCAGATAAATACCATATTCAGGTCACTGGAAATAATATGTCAGGTTTTAAAAGAGACTTCATATGTAGCCAAATAAACCTGCTAAATATATTTAGAAAATCATGCTAGTGACTAGTATCTTAAACTGTTTCCACAAAAACAATGCTGTTAATAGTAGGATTTACCCTTTTGCATTGGAAATGAGTTGTCAACGTTAAAAAGATGAGTAGCCAGATATTCTTGCTAAACATGTTTTGAGAAGAAATGTAATAATATAAAGTTTTTGTTAAATGTAGCCTATTAATTTTAAACAATAATACTGACTGAAGTCATTAGGTAGCTGTTAAAAGAAGTTAACCTGGTTTTGGCTAGTGTAGCTTTTCTAAATATTTTCTGCCCAATGGGAAAAGAGGGATAAGATCCAACTACAATTGGAAGCTTAAATATTTAATCAAGTTTGCAGAACTACTATTAAGATCATATGTAACTATCAGATATTTTTTAATCTGAGGACTTCTTTCTGGTAAACAGAGATTTCTTCCCAAGCATTATACGAATATGTCTTATTGACTTATTTTTTTGGCATGGGTTACTAGGAAATAATACTTTCAGGGAGTTGACGGACCCAGATTTGATTCCCAGATAATTCAGATTAACCTTCTTTAATCATTCTATTTTATGTTATTACTGGAGAGTACAGGGTAGGTTGAAACAGCATAGACTGCCGAATCAGAACTGGATTTGAATTTAGTGATGCGCTTTAGGAGCTGTATGACCTTAATTCTGTGAGTCAGGCTTTCTGAGTTAGGCTGTGAACTGGGCAAAATAGTGTATACGTTACAACATTGTAACAGAGCTCATTTAAAGCACTGTCTCATGTTAGCTACTGATAAAGCATTAGTTCCCACTCCAGGGCCTGTTAGAAGTCTAACTCCATCCCTGTGAGTCACATTCATGCCTTCATGGTTCTCATTTGAGGTTTTGTGACCAAAGGCCCCACAGATGGAATAAAATTAATCTAAATATCCATTTATTAATGTAATATCTGTTAGCTAATTACATATTTATTAAATATAAATAACAAATAGCTCCAAGATACCAGTGACCTCCATGTTGCTAAAGCCAACAGTTATTAGAACTCCTCTGTTCTGTGAGCTTTTCTGTGATGGTCACAGGTGAGACCGCAAGAGGACACACAGGAGAGGCACAAGGAAACAAAGTTTATTATACTGATAGGTCTTAGACAGGAGGTCACCACCTGCCACACAGGGTCACAGGGTGTCTTAGTTTGTTCAGCCTGCTATAACAAAGTATCTTAGACTGGAAAATTTATAAACAACAGAAAATTCATTGTTCATAGTTCTGGAGGTTGGGAAGTCCAAGATCAAGGAGCCAGCAGATTAGGCGTCTGCCGAGGGCCCACTCTTCATAGATGGTGCCGTGTTGTATGTCCCGCTCACATGGTGATAGGGGTAAGGAGGAAGCAGGCTCTCCCAAGCCTCTTTTATAAGGGTACCAGTTTATTCTTGAGGGCTCCACTCTCATGACCTCGTCATCTCCCAAAGGTCTGGCCTCTTAATACCAAAACGCTGGGGTTGATATTTTAACATGTGAATTTTGGAGGGACACTGACATTACAGACCACAGCATGGGGGGTGGGGGTTGGTTCTCCATGTGGCAGAAGACAGGAAAGAGGAGAGAGCTTATACCACAGCCTTTACTGGAGTTTCAGGGTAAAGGCAAGGCAGAGTAGGGTAGGGTAAACAGTTTAGAACTGGCTGGTTTGAATAATTTCAGTAGGCTCTAAGGTATAGGATTAATCCCTAGTTGCTTGATAACTGACCGTGGGAAATTAAGACAGAAGAATATTGTCTCCTGGGGTATATGGCCAGATAAAGGAGGTATGGCTCTGGATTGGGTAATTTGCATACCAGAGGTGCTCTCCCTGCTGAGGTCTTTGCTATTTCTAAGGATTGGCAGCCCCTGGAGGGCCATCTCTCCCAAGCCATAAATTTTTTTTTAAGATGTCAAAATATCATAGTACTCGGAAAAATTTGAAAGATGTATACACACATATATATATATATGTATGTATGTATAAAACATCCTCTTACTTGGCAGCATTTACAATGATTGATCATTATTTTTCAGCTTTGTCTTCAGTGTGCTCATTTTACCACAGTGGTGGTTACTCCATTCCATTCTCCATTGCTGGCTACTCTCCTTGAACTTGTAATGTCAAAGTGTCCAGGGCTCAGCCCACTGTCCTCTATTATTTTTCATCTCCATTCACTCTCTTAGTGATTTAACCCAGTCTCATGGTTCTAGGTGTCTTCCTATCTGTATCTTTAGTCTAAATCTGTCTTCTTAACTTTAAAATATAACTAGCTCCCTTTGTCATTTCCACTCAGATGGCTAACAGACACTTCAAATTTAAACATTCCCAGTTGAAATTTTTATCTCTCCACTTCTGATCAAATTTGCTCTAGCTCTACCTATAACCTCCCCTAACTCAGTCAGTGGCAACAAATTGCTCCCAAGTTGGTCAAGTCAAAATTCATGGTATCATCCTTGACTTCTTTCTTTCCTACCCCACATTCAGACTCATCAGGGAATCCAATCCTCTTGGCTGTGTCTTCAAAAATGTATCCAGAGTCTAACCACTTGCTACATCTCTGACCTGAGCCACCATCGTCTTCCACTTGGATCAGGGAAGTGTTCTGTTTACCGGTCTCACTGGTTCTTATCTTCACCTCCCTAGAGTATATTCTCAACTGAGCAGAAAGAATAATCCTTTTAGGATGTAAGTCACATTATATTCCTCTCCTGTTATATGTAAGGCCCTACTATTCTACTATTGTAGAATAGCTCCCTACTTCACAAAAAGTAAAAACCAAAATCTCTATCAAGTAATAGTAGTCATTGCCCTGGCAGTGTTTCAATTAAAAGAGTTTAACGACTGGTTCATTTTATAGAGGTGTGGACAGTGTCAAGGAAACAGAAAAGAACAAAAGAACATGAAGCATCCAGGTACTAGCAACAGTGGGAAGTCCTAACTACCCTAGTCCTGCAGGGGCAAGGTGAATGAACAGTGCTATCAGCCCTGGAAATTGCTGGGCACTGTAGGAGAGGGGCTGTCAATAGGAGCTGTAACTGTAGAGTGCACACACTTCTCTAACTATGGTGAGGCACCATAAATATGGTGAGGCAGAGGGAGTGTGAGGAGAATGAATATCCAACCTGTTTTTTCTTCACATCCCAGCCAAATAGTTGGCATTGTCAGTCTTTTTTATTTTGGCTATTCTGGTGGTGATGTAATGGCATCTCATTGTGGTTTTATTTTGCCTTTCCATGGAAACTGATGAAGTTGGACATCTTTTTACAAGCTTGTTGCCCATTTGGATATCCTCTTTTATAAAATGCCTGTTTAAGTGTTTTGTTCATTTTTCTTTTTGGTTGTATTTTTTTTTTTTTTTTGATTTCTAAAATTCCTTTACATGATTTGGTTGCCAGACTTTTTAAAGCTGTGTGTATTGCAATTGCAGATATCTTCTTCCATCTCTTACTGGTCTTTTTTCTTTCTTTCTTTCTTTTTTTTTTACTGGCCAGATTTCTTTAATTTTAATGTAAGGTGATTTTTTTTCTTGTTTTTCCTCTATGATTAATATTTTTTATGTCTTGCTCAAGAAACATTTGTCTATCCAATGTTATGAAAATAGTCTTGTAGAAGCTTTATTGCTTTTTCACTTTCAGATTTATATTTACAATCAACCTGGAATTGACATTTGTGTAGTGGGGAGGGTAGAAATCAAGACTAGTTATTTTTAATTTGGATAACTAGGTAATTTAGCATATTTCTCTGCTTCTCTGTAGTGTTACCCTTGTAAATAAATCATGTCTCTATACGGTTTCTTTCTGGACTTTGTTTTATGATTGTATGCTCTCTGGCATTAGTATCACACTGTCTGAAATTCTGAAGTTTCATAGTATCTTTTCTTTTCCTTGTTTTTTTTTTTTTTTTTGAAACGGAGTGTCACTGTGTCACACAGGCTGAAGTGCAATAGTGCAAGAATGGCTCACCACAGCCACAGTCTCTCAGGGTCCAGCAGTCCTCCCACCTCAGTCTCCTGAGTACCTGGGACTACAGGTGCTCGCCACTACACTTGGCTAATTTTTGTGTTCTTCTGTAGAGATAAGGCTTCGCTGTTTTACCCAGGCTGGTCTTGAACTCCTGGGTTCAATTGATCCTCCTGCATCAGCCTCTGAAAGTGCTGGGATTATAGCTGTAAGCCACCATGCCCAGCTTCATTGTATCTTAATATTTGACAGAAATACCTACAGTTTATTCTTTAATATCACCTTGAATATAGATATTGAGATTCCACTGAATCTAAAAATTGATTTGAGGAAAACTGATATATTAGCAATAATGAGCTTTCTATTTTGACCTTTTAGCATTTATCCTATTATATAAACATTTTTAAGTTTTTCTTTTTGTGTAGATACCTTGCATATCTTCCTTTTTGGTACCTAGGTATGAGACATTTTGGAAGCTATGGCAAAGGATATTTGTTTTTGCATTTCATTTTCTTTTTTTTTTTCTGTGTATAGTATTCTAGGTTGGCATTTATTTTCTATATTTTAAAGATTTTTTTCCTTATTACTCTCCGTTTTTTATTACATCCACTATCAATCTTATTGTTTCTTCTTTGAACAAAGTTCTGTCTTTGGGGCCAGGCGCGGTGGCTCACTCCTGTAATCCCAGCACTTTGGGAGGCCGAGGCAGGTGGATCATGATGTCAGGAGATTGAGACCATCCTGGCTAACATGGTGAAACCCCGTCTCTACTGAAAATACAAAAATTAGCCGGGTGTGGTGGCGGGCACCTGTAGTCCCAGCTATTCGGTAGGCTGAGGCAGGAGAATGGCGTGAACCCGGGAGGCAGAGGTTGCAGTGAGCCGAGATCGCGCCACTGCACTCCAGCATGGGTGACAAAGCGAGACTCTGTCTCAAAAAAAAAAAAAAAAAAATTCTGTCTTTGGATTCCAGTAGTTCTATTATGGTGTAGTATTTTAGGTGTAGCTTTCTTTGTGTTTAATCTGTTTGATGATCACAGCAATTTTTGAATCTATAGCTTGATGCTTTTTGTTATTTTGGAAAATCCTAGAACACTATTTCTTTAAATATCCCTTCTTTATAGTCTCTATCCTCCAGTTAAATATATATTAAACATTTGCACTATCTGCTGTATATCTCTGTGTCACTTTTCCTATCATCTATGTCTATTATGCTTTTTTTTTCTAGTTTTCTCTGGATGTTTTCTACTGATCTATCTTCCAGTTCACTAATCCTTTCTTTAGCTCTAATATTATTAATTCCATATACTGAGACCTATTTTCAGTTATTACATTTTACAGTTCTCAAATTTCTGTTTTGTAAAATAAATTCTATTCTTTGCTCAAATTCCTCATCTTCCTTTCTGTTTTCTCAAACATACTAGTTGTAGTACTTTAACGATACCTATTCCTTTTTTTTGAGGCAGTCTTGCTATATTGCTGAAAGTGGTCTTGAATTTCTGGCCTCAAGAGATCCTCCCACCTCAGCTTCCTGAGTATACAATACCTATTTTAATATCAAGCACAGCTGAAGTTTCATTTTTATTGTCTATTTTTTCTATTTTTTTGTTAGTCTTATTTGTGGATATTTTTCTTATTTGCTGAAAACTTTTGATTCAATGTTTCATGTTTTATTTAAAAATTATAACTGTTTAGATTATGCAGTTTTTTCCTTCTAGAGAGAATCAGCTAAAAGGGGGACAGATCACTCCAGTTCCATTAGAATATGACATGGCTAGAAGCTTTTCTGAAGCCTGTGTGTATCAGTCTGGTATGGCCTACCCACTTTCCTTGGGAATTGTCTTTCAGGATACCCATTCAGAGCCCATGAATTTATGAGCTTTTTTTTTTTTTTTTTTGGTGGGTTCTGAACTTCAATTTTTGTAACCTCCTCACTATGAGACTGTTGAATACATTCTTGTGCTTTTCAGAAGATATTTGCTTAGCTTCTTTGCTTCTTACCATGGATACTTTGAAAACTTAATGCCTGAAAAGGAAAACCTTAAGTATCAGGGAGCCTTATTTCTCACTTGTTTAATGTACCCTCCGTCCGTGATCTTAGCCCCTCAAATATGACTGCCTTTAAAGGCCCAAACTTCAATGTTTTGTCTCTCCAGCTCTATGAAAATGCTGGCAGTCTCACTTTTGTTAACTCTGTTGTTTTCCGCCTGGATTTTCAGCCCCTTACCCATCCAAGGACTATCATATTATATTACCCAAGGGAAAATGTTGCTCTCATAATGTCTACTCACCTCTCTTACTTTATTTTTCTGCCCAGGATCTTGGCAACTGAAACCTTGGCTGTCTCTGCGGTTATATCTTCAAATAGGTGTTTGTTGCTTTTAATTTCATCTCATATTTTCTAGTTGTTCTCAGTGGGAACATTGTTTTGTCACAAGCTATTCCATCATGGTCAGAAGTGGAAGTTACTAAATCAACTACCTTGATAATTACTGTACCGTTAGTATGGCTTAGTGACTAAGGGAACACATTTTTGTTTGGATAGGCCTTTGGTTTAAATTCCTCTTACTATGTTTGAGACACCGTTCCATTGAAAACTTAGTTTTATCACCTGTAATCAGAAAAAAAAAAGACCTTTTTAGAGGAATCTTATGAGGATTAATTGGAAAATATTCACCTAAAGAACTGATTACAATAACCATCACATAGTAAATTTAATAAATGTGTCTCAAATGATACAGAAACCTTATGGAACCTGTAAGGTTAAATCATGCATTTCTGAAAGTAGTAATAATATTTACTTTACTTCCCATGGGTTAATATGAACCAAATCATTTGAAGATATTTCTATTAAATATTGATTACATGTGAAAGAATATAACATATACTTAAGATCTATAACAATAAATGAATGCCAGTGTACCACTACTCAAGTTAAAAATAAAATACTACCAGTCCCATTGAGTTTTATGTAGATGTATTCCTTATAAATATTTCATTGAGTTTTGTTTGCTTTTGAAATTTATGTAATTGGAATGATGTTCTATGCACCTGTTTGCAACTTGCATTGTTATAACTTGCTTTATCTTAATATCATCTCTGTGATTCATCCATGTTTATAAGTATAGTTTTTTTCATTTTCTCTTATTTTCAATGTGGTGAGATTATGTTGTATAATATCTCCCAAATATGCATTTATTATTAATAGAAATGGTGTGCTTTCTGATCTTTCACTTTTGGCCCTTTTTCCTTGGAATTGTATTTGGGAATTAGTTGAAGATGAATTTCTGTAGAGCAGCTTTTTGTTTGCTTGTGCTCGGCACCTGTGGATGCTATAAATAAAGACCACTTTCAAAGGTATTTTTGGCTTAAGGCTGCTTGAGCCACACAGATAGTGTTACTTCAGACCACAACTAGGATGAGAGCTTTCTTGTGATTATATCCCAAGGAGGAGATTTCTTTCTTCCATTTACCCAGAACAAATGTTGAGACAGGCAAATTTCCTTGCAGTCTCCTTCTGTATATCAGAGTTATTTTTCTAGTTTGCCCTTATATTGAGAGAACACTATAGATTTGTTCTAGTTTAAATGAGGGATCTACTATTAGACTCTTTAAGAGAGGTCTGGGCTCTGTTGCCTGTTAGACTGTCAAGTTCAAAGCCCAGGTTCACCAGCTGGAGCACCTGTTCCAGGGTGAATATGACTTAGTGTTGAATACTCTCTGAATTATTTCACTTTATTTTTGCACCCCTAGGAATACTTTACCTTCTTAATAGATCTCTATATGCAGACACACATATTTTTAGACATATAGAAGTACATATGTGTGCATGTATGTACATAAATAGATAGATGCACTTTTTCAGAGAGTCTCTTCTACCGAACTGTTAGAAACAGAAATGTCTTAAGTCTGATTTGTGCTGCTGTGACAGAATACCTAAAACTGGGTACGTTATGAAAAATAGAAATCTAGTTTTCACAGTTCTAGAGGTTGGAAAGTTCCAGATCAAGTTGCTGGCAGGTCAGGAGCCTGGTGAGGGCCCCGTCTCTGCTTCTAAGGTGGCGCTTTGAATGCTGTGTCCTCTGGAGGGGAGGAATGTTGCTCCTCACATGGCAGATGGACAGAAGAGCAACGAGATAGAACCCATGATACCTGAAAGCCCTTTTGTAAAGGCATTAAACCCACCTATCTGGGCAAAGCCTTCATGACCTAATCACCTCTTAAAGTCCCCACCTCCCCCCCCATATCCTTACGTTGGCAATTAGAATTCAACATGAGTTTTGGAGGGGACATTCAAACCATACCAAGAAATAACTGATTCAGTTTTTATAAGAAATTTTAGAACTGTCCCTAAGACCTGATGACTTTCAGGCCTCATGTTCTGAGCCTACATCTGACATCAGCTACCAGAGTATCCACTGTACAGCCAGAGCCTCTTCAGTCATAGGTATGGGGTGAAACAGATTTCCACCTCTTCCCTGAGCTTCGCTGACACAATATAAATGTATTCTAAAGAAAACTGGCCGGGCGCGGTGGCTCACGCTTGTAATCCCAGCACTTTGGGAGGCCGAGGCGGGCGGATCACGAGGTCAGGAGATCGAGACCACGGTGAAACCCCGTCTCTACTAAAAATACAAAAAATTAGCCGGGCGTGGTGGCGGGCGCCTGTAGTCCCAGCTACTCAGGAGGCTGAGGCAGGAGAATGGCGTGAACCCGGGAGGCGGAGCTTGCAGTGAGCCGAGATTGCGCCACTGCACTCCAGCCTGGGCGACAGAGACTCCATCTCAAAAAAAAAAAAAAAAAGAAAAGAAAACTGATAGGTCAGAGACAGCTGAGCTTACTCTTTATAGCTTTCTTACCTTTCTCTATCTCGGGCCAGATTTTCTTCCAGGCTGATGGCTTCTTCCAGCTCTGAATTCTAGTACTCTCTGCTGTTTCATTTTGTATTCCATGCCTTCCTCTCTCCTCCGATCCCTTCCAACTGCCTGAAAGCACTTCCCTTTTATTATTTTTGTGTCCTATAAGAATAAAGTTAACAAAGATGTTAAGTATATGTTTATTTTTCCAGTGTTACATAGGCACGTGTATAACGTAGGGAAACTGGCTGACAGTCAGAGACAGAAGATACATACATGTGCGCCCATGCACATTCGTTCACTGTTGTCCTTAATGCAGTATTCCACATTACAAATTCCTGTAATCTTAATTAAACTGTGACATAGTTTTCCTTGCTTATTTGGGGAGCACCTTTAAAAATCATGTATTTACTGATTTATTCATTCACTATTGTCCTTAATGTGGTATTCAACATTACAAATTCCTGTAATCTTAATAAAACTGTGACATAGTTTTCCTTGTTTATTTAGGGAGCACCTTTAAAAATCATGTATTTACTGACTTATTCATTCGCTGTGTCCTTAATGTAATATTCAACATTACAAATTCCTGTAATCTTAATAAAACTGTGACATAGTTTCCTTGTTTCTTTATTTAGGGAGCATCTATAAAACTCATGTATTTACTCCTCAGAAAACTTACATGGGCATATAGTTATGAACCAGTTTGTATATTATGACTTTATGTTCACAGTATTTTTATACTTATGATCCTAGGCTAAGGATATTTATATTAGAATGTTCACTGAGGACTTAAGTAAGTTCTCACTGATACTTACATTGAATATTATCTCAATGTATTTGAGAGAAAAGGTATTGCAAGTAAAGGTAAATATATTAGTACATCAATTGTATAATTTAATTTTCTCACAATTTTAGGATAATTTTGTATAGGATCTATAATCACTTTTTTTTTTTTTAATGTTCACTTGCTTTTGTTAAATCAATCACAAGAAAATACAGAACGTTTTTCCCTTCCACTTCTGAAGTGGAGGAAATCACTTCAAATTCATGGGATCTTTGACCTTTGCCCATTGGGCCAGACTTGCAGTATCGTAAACTTCTTTTTCCCACCTATGTATGATTTTGCCATGTGCAAAACAATCATTGCTAGTACCACGAGTCAGTGATGATGAGCTTAGAATACATCCAACTAAGATCAGTGCCACTTGAAGCTCCCTCAATATCGCGTTTCTTTGGTTCTTTAAAAAAAATTCATTGTTTTGGAGTCAGCAGATTATTAATGAATGGAGTATTTGAGGGGAATAAATATGACTTTGGCAATATCACATGCATGGGAAAAGCTGGCTAGAGAAAGGGCTAAGTCTTTCATTCTGTGTTTTAGAGAAAAGCTTTAGCTTGTATGAAAAAATTCTGGAATAGATATGTGAGCAGGAGTGTTGGATAAGAAAAGGAAAGAGAAAAAGCTTGCTGTGGAGTGGAATTCTCATTACATTTCTTTCTTACCTACTACTCTGGGGAAACTTCAGTTACAGGGATGATAAATATTTATTAAGAATATATAGCCAGTATAACCTAAAAACATTGGAAGATATTTTAGCGAGGCTTGAGTCAGATTAAATCTACCAACCACTAAAAGATGGCTTTGCCTAGAGAAATTATTTTTTCTTTGGGAGAAGCTATTAGGGAAAAGCCTACTGCCTAGTATCTTAATTGAAACCTATGCATAAAATTCAATTAAAAATGGCCTATATTTTGAATTGTTTTTCAAGTTACAGAGGAACTTTAAGATCTTTGTAGGTAATTTCTAAAAAGCATAAATATCTTAAAATATGTATCTGTAATGTCACCATGAAAACTTACCATTCTTTGCTCTATATTTTCCAAAGCTATATTCAGAGAAAATAAAACCTATTATTTCATAGCCTGCTTTAAAAATATCTCTTAAAATACCCTATTTTTCATCTCCTGATCTATTCCTCAAGAATATGATTTTAAAACTGCATTACCTCATTTCGACTTGTTTTATGTCCTCCTTGCTATTAACTATTTTTAATTTTTTCTGTGTGAAAAACACTTATTTCTTTACATATTTTCTCTAAATTTGGAAGCTATGCCTTCGTCAATGATACCATGTTAACATTTTAAATTTTTAAAAATATTTTAATATATTTTATTGAAGCAGTCCCAATAATTAAATTTATTTCACTGGCAAATGCGATATAAACCAATTGCTGCATCTCTCCTCTCCAAAAAGCATGTCTTTTTCTAGTGATGTATTTGGAGATAGAAGACTTAAATTATTTTATTTATTTATTTATTTAGTTTTTAAAAATGAGAAATGAAAACTCGGATACATGCGTGTGTACACTGTGACGTTTTGATTGATATACATTGTGAAATGATTAAATCAAACTGATTAGCACATCTATCATCTCACATACTTATCATTTTTTGTGATGAGAATGTTTGAAATCTACTCTCTTTAATATTATTTACCATAGTCACCATGAGTACATTACATCTTCAGAAATTATCGCTTCTGTCTAACTGAAACTTTGTACCCTGTACACAACATCTCCCTGTTTACCACCCCAGCAGTCCCCGATCCCCTGGTATCCACCATTGTACTCTCTGCTTCTATCATTTGATTTTTTTAAGTTTCTACATTTAAGCACGATCGTGCATATTTGTCTTTCTGTGCCTGGCTTATATTGCTAAGCATAATGCCCTTTAGTTTTATTCATCTTTTTGCAAATGGCAGGATTTCCTTCTTTTTTATGGTTGAACAAAGTACCTTTTTCCCCCTACTCTCCCAAATACATGGGCTCAACCCCAAAATTGGCAGGTCTAAGAAGTCTTTCAAAGGGTAGTCTATTACATTTAATTTCTAAACATAAGTTGAAGAAAAGAAAATTTATCCTGACAATTCCAGAGTTCAATAAAAAGTATAGTTTTTGAGTTTTTACTTCAGTAAGGTTTTATTTTAGTTTCTTAGCTTTTCAGAAAGTCTCAGTCTTTTCAATGGGAAACTCTCTTAGGGCATTTAAAATATAATTTGCTAACAATGAACTTTTAGATGAATAGTCGTGGCTGTTATCACTGGCCCTGGATGGCAGTGGGATGAGCTTGCAATGCCAAGGATAGAGCTGAGCAAATGCCACTGGAAGCTAAATACATGAAAGAAACCAGGGTTTTGTTGCTGCAATGGCCATGTGATGGTATGAGTCCAGGAAACCTGGGCATCTAAGGAGAAAAAGCATTGACAGCATGGATGTAAATGACGACTGGTATTTGAATGCAATGTGGGGCCAGAGGTAGACATCATGGAAAAGTATCAGACTTTGCATACAGGACACAAACTAATCACTAGGGTTAGAAGAGGAGCCCACTTTCTGGAGGTAGGTTACTCAGAGCAAGAAATGCAGCAAGTCAGAAAGTTGTCGATTTGGGAAGCTACTTATTAATGTACCTTACATCCTCCCTGACAACAATCAAGATTGATAACCACATTTAATTCAGTTCTAGTCAGTAAGATGGAGGTTTTCTAGCACGAGCTGCCAAGACTAAAAAATGTGCATGTCCTAGCTCTGGAAAGTATCTGGTTTGATTGATGCTTGGTACTTGTTCATCTAAATATGAATTTACTACTGGAAAAGAACTTAAACTGCTAGATATTCATTTGGTAGATCGGTAAGGTGACACAAGTGTGGCAAACCTCACAATGATTATGAATAAACTTTATTAAGAAAAACTGAGGCAATTAGCTTATTTCTTCTTCAAAACTGAGGAAATATTTGTCCTCAAATATACGATAGAATATTGTTTGCTGCTGGTAACCAATCTTTGCTTTCTTCTACTAATAACTTATTTGTCAGTATGTCTTAGTTCTCACTCTAATAAGACTATGTCTAAATAACTTCTCTCCTAAGGGTTAAAAATACAAAGAATTTTCACACATAACCAAGTAATAAAGAATGTATATTACTGAATGAATAATTTACAAAAGGAAGTGGTGAGAAGCAGAATACATAATTTCAGATTTATGAAATATGAAATTTCAGATTCAGGATATGTCCAGTGGAGTTGTTTTTACCTTTATGGGGATTAAATCAAAGGCAGTATATTAAATATAATGGAATAATATTCCCCCAAAACATGGTAAATCTATACTTTTCCTGAATATAAATTTTCCTTTAGGACACCAAATCTTTAATTAGGTTAATTATAATTTCAGGTAGATTAAAGAGGACTATTGCTCTTTAAACATAAGGATAATTATATGAGAATTAAATCTGTGAGAAAGAATTGGAACCTGAAGAAGACAATGAAAAAAACTAGCAGAAGGTATGTTCAACTAGATGAAAGACAATTTAAAAGTTAAACCCAAGGTGGTGAATAATCACAAAAATTGTTAATGAAGAGTACTTTTTTTTTTGCTGATGTTCTTTAAAGTTTTTTAGCCCTGGTAATACATATTTAGAATGATTTTAGAATTTGATTATCTATGACTGCACCAATATTACTGTGTTAGCACTATGAGTCTTGCTTTCTATTATTGAAATCGTTGTTAACAGATCAAATTACCCATTATAGTTTTATGCTCTGTGCATAGAGTGGCATGACAGATTAGAAGAGATGGATAATGTTTTCATATTGATATTATAAGCTTTTATCACAGATCTAGAGACCTTTGTCTTCCAATTCTTGTGTATTTATTATTGCTTATTCCATTCAGTTGGCATGTAATTGAAATGGAATTGAAGACAAGTACCACATGTGTGTTCCTTTATGGCCCCTAACATTCACTGTTTAGTTATATAGGTCTAGATTATGAATGGTGCCTAGGAAAAAAAGTATGAATAAGGAATAATTAATAATGAATACTTATTTCCATCACCTGTTAACATACTCTGTCCATTTATTCCTCATTGTACCAGTCTACATTTAAGTTCCATTTTCTAGCCACCAAGCGTTATTGTCTAGCTACCATTTACTGAGTGTTTAATATGTGTCCAGAATTGAGCAGAGTGCTTTGTATATAATTCATATAACCAATCTAGCGAACATCCTTGATTTTTCATTTTACCTAATTGCCTAAACCTTCCAGCAATCTATCAGGAAGTCAAAAAGCTTCTCTTCCTCTGAAATATATTCCAAATCCATCCATTTCACCTGTTATTCTCCTAGGTTAAGCTGTCATCATCCTTTGCTCTAGTGATTGCAATAGAACCTAATTGTCCTATCTTTTTCTCGCTTCACACCCTTAAAATCTAATCTACTTCTTGAAGCCAGGGTATGTTTCATTGTAAATGAGATAATATCATTTCTACATCTTAACCTAGCAGTGACTTCTTTCCATCATATCTGGACTAAAATCCAAACTCTGTATGGATGATAAGACTTATCAGAATCGGAGTACATTTTTTTTCATCCCCACCACATGCCATGCCCGCTCTTTGCAAAAGGCTACAGCTCTTTCTTGTCTAACATGTAAGCACATTCTTTTCAAAGAGCCTGGAATGTTCTTCCTTAGATGGGCATGACTGGCTCTTTTTTGTGGAGGTCCCAGCTACCAGTTCCTTAAGGGAATCTACCCTTCCTTATCTGTTCTAAAGTAGCCACCCAGTTTCTATCATGACCCTCAGTTTATTTTCAACAACACTTCATTTTCTACTTTTATTTATTGTTTATTCCTTAATTGATTCTACTTCTTTATTACAAACTCCAGAAGCTTTGAAGTGTTTTGTTCATAGCTGAATGCCCAGAACCTCGACTAATTTTTGACATTCAAAATTGCTTATAAGCATTTAGTACATTTTATTAAATGAGAAAATAGTATCTCCTCTAATCTCAGAATATTATAAATTTATACTGTTATTATCACTTAATAGATTTAAAAAGTCATGAATGTGGGAGATAAGCCCAGGGTTATCCAATTATTTCAGTGGCAGAGTCAGAATTTGAGCTCATGTATGTCAGACATTAGAACTTTACCTATAGTCTTTTATGTCTACATCACATTATGCTCCCTTCCATGTGCCAAATTATTCTCTTAATTTACTATATCAACCAATATATCTATAAAATAATCTCTGGCATAGGAATATAGCATTCATATAATAAATCATTACTGTAATGCATTGACAATGCATTATAGTAAATAATGCATTACTTAACTAGATACATCATTCAGCTGTTTAGATGAGTCATCAACCTAAAAATATCTGACTGGCTATACAGTAATGTGGTAATACATTCATCATAGAGAAATGAACCTATGGTTTGAATATTCATAGTGATATGAATACGAATATGTGTATCAGTAGGATTATGGATGTATGATAGTTCTGTATTTACCTAGCATGTCAATGGATGATAACAATTATCTATAAATATTTCTGAGTGTTTTAATTTGGGTTTCCCTAGAAGTAGACTTTGAGATAGGGAATTGAGGCAAGGAGTCTATCTGGGAGGCGATCCCAGGGTACTTTGGCAGGAAAATGGTAAAATGGGACAGGATGGGAGAGAACCCAGTAAATGGTATGTTATCAAGCAAGCTATCATTATGGGTATCTGGAGTTTAATTCTACTGGGGGACTCTACGAAACAGTGTAGAACACACAACTCAGACTTATCCTGACCAAGGTACAAGGGAGCTGGGTATTTGTACAAAAACTCTCGTTAAACTTTGGCTTAGGGCTGCTCTGGGGAGCATAATTCCTTGTCTCCTGTCTGCTGTAAGTGGGCAGCATGGGTTCTGGCAGTAAGAGCAAAAACTCAGGGAATAAAATGGAGATGATAACAGATGGAAGTTGGACTGGTATCTACTGAAATACCGAGACCATGGACAGCTAGGCAGGCTATTAACAAGGTCTTCTAAACTACTCATATATGCATGGTAATCTGCATGCATTTCTGAATGTGTACATCTATATGAATTGGAACCAACAGATGAAAGTAACTACATGAAAACTGTGAAATATAGAAATTACTTACCTGTAATAAGACAGATAGAATATACAGACAATGCTCTTAAGTACATGGGTTTCTATTTGAATGTATACGTTGGTGCAGACCCTGTGACAATCTGTATTTTCAGGAATTGTAGGTATATTTGAGAAAGTTGTATTTTTTTTTGTAATATATAACAGTTCTCTTTAGGACTTATCAGGGGATATCCTAAGAAACTTTTAAATATTTTCCTATGTTTATTCATCCCAGTTCACACTGGTATAGATAGATAGTTTTTTGATAACTCAAATCTACCTGTGGTAAGCAGAATAATGGCCCCCAAAGATGTCCACAACCTACTTCCTGGAACCTGTGGACATGTTACCTATATGGCAGAAGGGGTTTTGCAGATGTGGTTAAATTAAGGATCTTGAGATGGAAAGATTATGATCCTGGATTATCTACGTGGTTCCAGTGTCTTTTCAGGCTTTTTATAAGTGAAAGAGAGAGGATGGGGAGTTAGATTCAGAATGATGTGATGTGAAAAACACTCATTTGGTCATTGATGGCTTTGAAGGTGGAAGGAAGCCATGAGCTAAGGAGTGCATGGAGCTTCTAGAAGCTAGAAGAGGGAAGAAAATGTATTCTTCTCTAGAGCCCCTTACAGGCTTTGCCAGACACTTTGATTTTAGCCCAGTGAGAACCATTTTAGACATTTCACCTGCAAAGCTGTAAAAAAATGCATTTCTAATGTTTTAAGCAACTAAAGTTGTAGTACTTTACACCAGCAGCAATGAGAAACTAGTAAGCTACCTAATAAACCAGATGTAAAGTCACCTCAAGTAAAAAAAACAAGCTTAGACCTATGTTTTAAAGATCATAGCAGTATTTCCACTGTCTGTATGTCACTGCAGTGATAAATGCTGTGTTTTGACCATTGAAAGAATTCGAAATTCGAGTGAGCAAAAACTAAGTTGGAATTCTGCCTAATTACTCTCTATTTAATCTCAGATAACTTTTAATTTCTCTTCGCTTTATGTTCGTCATCTGGAATATGGTTACAGTAATAACATTCTGACTTCCCTCATGAATTCATTATAAGTATTAATTTGAATAATCTAGGCGAAAGGACGTTGTAGTCTGCAACATAGTACATGCAATTTTATTTGGCTTTGTTAGCAAATAATAATGCTAAAAGAAATCAGATATCCAAAAGATATAGATTAAACCACATAATCCTAGTGAATTTGTAGATTTCTGAGTATTTCTGTATCAAACTGGCAAGTATGTATTATATTTATGATGAGTAAGTCATAACAGTTAAAAGATTGACTATTAACTGAGAGTAAAAATTGTCCTTGTTATTGTCTTATGCATTTTAATTTGCATTTTCTGTGCCTTAAATAGAAATGTTTTAAAACAATTCATGTATGCAGGAATAAAAGCACTTTAGTGGACTATTAAATGGTAAACTTCTCTGCATCATTCACAAGGGAGGAGTTATAAAACTGTTCTAATTCTCAATTTCCTAAAACTTTGGTAAAATAATATTCTATGCCATCTTTTCCCTCTGTATGTCTTTATGTTTGCAAAGATTCTTTGGGGCACAGAAATAAACAAGTCATCCCTATGAGAGGGTCATCTTAGCTGCCAGTGACCAAAAGAGCTGCCTGCTGAGCAGTTTCATAGTGTTACTCCAGGCTGCCATGGACTCATGCGTGAGGAATTCACACAGCTAATCAATTCCATGAGGTGCAGTTGCTGGCTTCTCTCTTCTTAAGCCCGTACATAAGGAATTGGCACTCGAGTGTTTCATCCTGTGGACTCTACATCATTCCTTCATACCCTCTGCCATTTCCTGGCCCTCCCCAAAATAGACCCAAAGCAAAACAATAATAAACAATCTGCTGTTTGATTTTTAGTCAGCACTACCATTCACCAGCCCTTAAGAATGCCACAGCAGCTGCCTGTCACTGACTGTTTCAGCAGGATCAGGCTAGAGGTAGGAGAGGCAGGGCAAAATTTCTCCTCCTTGTAGGTTTTAGTTAATTGCTGTCAATGACAACTAGCTGTTGTGCACCTGTTTCCATGCATTTAGTTTCTACCCTCCATCAATAAATTCTAACAATCATTTATTGAACATATTCTATGTCATGTACTATAGTTTTGGTCCTTAAAATAACATCTGATCATAGGTATTGTTGTTACCAAATGAGGAAGCAGACTTCACAAATAGCGACTGGGCCACAAATCTTGCTACTAAGTGTCCTAGCCAGTAGACTTGGAAGTCCAGGCTCTTTCCCTATAGCCCCCTGATTTTATTAGCCAAGTTCTAGTTCTACATGGTAAAGTCCGGTTTCTTAGTTATGTGTGATATAACTTAGATTTGTGTGTAAGTTATTATTTCTTAGTTTTGTGTGATATAACGTACATTTCCCACGTAAGATGTAGACGTGCACATCTACATCTTATGTGGGAAATTTTAATCAGAGGATGTCTTCGTCTTTGCGTCACTACTGAACTGACTAAAGACTCTCTCAAGACGTTTCCATTTTAATAGTGAAGAGAAGGAAGTGATTCTCTTTGCATCTCATCCCTTCATCTCTACAGGCATTGTGCTCCTACTGAACACTAAGAGTGGAGGATGGGTTTTTGTTGGCAGTAACCTTAGAACGTTTGGAATCAAAGGGTGTTGTCTCCATTACACTCAGATTATGGAAAGTCAGCAGGCCGTTCGGAGTGCCAATATGAGCTATGTAAAAGCCGTCTCAAGACTGGAGGAACAGTGACTCTTCAGGCCTTTATTTTCCATATGAATTGTGCCCTCTGTTTCCTAGCACCTTTCAGGACCTAGGGCAGCCTGTCTGCCATTTTCCACTTGTTTAGTGCTTTAAAATCTTAAAGAACTTCATTAACTCCATGGAGGCCTTCAATTTAATATTGAGGATACTGGAGTATTTATCACAGAAAAGATACAGCTCAAAAATTTTAACACAATTTCATGGAAAACTAAAAAAATACTACATTTTGGTAAGAATTGTATACTGAATTTTTCAGAATGTAAGCTAAATTGGGTTTAATCTTATATTTTATAAAAACAGAAAGAAATATGAAATTTATCCATCTATTTTTCTCTTTTATGACATATTCCAAATATACAGAGGAGGACAGGGACCTAAAAGCCTCAGGCACCCATAGTGGGGCTCTATCAAATTCTTTCATTTTGCCTTATGTTTCCAGATATTGTTATGAGAAAAAAATTACAGGTAAATTGAAGACCCCCATATAAGCCTTCAGAAATCTCATTCCCCTTCCTCCACCAGGTTAACCAATATTCTGAATTTAGTATTTATATTTTTATGCATTTTTTTATGTTTACACATATCATTAATCTATCCAACTTTTTGTAAATTATGTTGTGCTGAACATACATTCTTCAACATATTATTTTCTGCTTTTGTTTATGTTTTATTTTAGGGATTAAGCCTTGTTGATGCCTATAGCTTTAATATATATATATATAGAAATCTGTTGTATGACCCATGGGTTAGCAATTCTCTGGTAGAGGATATTTCATTTTCTTCAAACATTTTGCTACTGCAATTAGTACTGTAGCGAACATTTTGATGTTTCCTTATGAAAAAGAATGCTTGTCGTTTTAGTTTGTAGGAATTCTTTGATCATTCTATTAATCCTTTGTCAATTATGTGGTTGAAATGCCTTGAATTTTCAAATTTATTTGTATGAAAATACCGACAGTAGTCCCTTATGATTTTTGCCATCCATTCTATAAATAGCTATTCACATTTCAATTCTAAAATTCTTTGTAAGTTTTCTCTTTCATTCTTGGAAGACTGTTTACTCTTTAGTCTCTTCAAAGAATTTTGTTTGGTTTTTTGGCTATTTCTGTGTTTATATTTCACTATTTTATACTGTTGCGTTGATTAAATCCTTCCCTTTAGATTGTTTAAGTACATTTTCATTCTTTTTCTAACTTCTTGAGTTGAATTACCTTAAATTTATTATTCTCAGTCTTATAGTTTTTAATAAATGTATTTTATTTATTAAATAAATGTATGCATTTCTCTTTTAACTTCTTCCTGCAAGTTTGAAAAAGTATTCCTTTTATTGTAAAGTTCTGGTTCTCTTTTTTTTCTTTTTGTCCTATTGGGATTTCCTGTTATAACCCATGGGCTACTGAAGTTTCCAAACGTATAGAAATTTTTTGCAGAAAGTTTTTGCAGTATCTATTAATTAATGATTTCTATTGTAGTTACATCATGGTCAAAAACATTGGTTCTGTAAGATACCAATTCTTTGAAATTGTTTGTGATCTTTTGGAAGCCAGCTGGTGGTCAGTTTTCATAAATAGTTTTTGTGTATCTGAAAAGGATGTCAATCCAGACAGGATTTTATATATATACCTATGAGAAGAAACTTGTTAAATTTGTGTTGGATCTTTTCTATTTTACTAAATTCCTGCTTCCCCCGAAGGGTTTAGGCATGCAAGTCCTTTAGAAATCTAAAGGTAGTAACGTTAGGTTTATAATTGAAATGGCTTCTCAGTGGATTCTACGTCTTTTACTGTATTGTGAACCCTTTGATGCATTGTTTTACATTTTTTTCTTACTGGCATTAGTATTACTACATACATAAATTTTTTTTCACGTTAGTATCTATATAGTATATTTTCTTCAGTCTCTATTTTAAACTTTCAAAACATATAATTTTGTTTTAGGTTATTCTTGTAATCATCATGTAGTTTTATAAAAATCTAATTTGATTATCACTAATGTGCGAGTTTGATAAATCCATATAGTCATAATTACTGATATGTCACAACACAATAAGGGCTGTGGTCTTCATTTATCTGAACAACCACTTTACATTTAGTTTCAGAGATCAGACTAATAATGAACCTTTCTTCATGTACCCAGTGTTATGACTCCTGTAAGGATTAATTTAAAAATGTTCAATATTTATTTTCCCTTTGGATTTTGCTGAAAATTTAATTTTAGAAATAAAATCTCTAGTTCTTTCAAATATTCCATTAATTGAAGATTGTTTACTGATCTATTTTTTTAATACTGCATTTTGGCATAATTTTTTTATAAATGTTTACACTGTAATTTTCAGTAATTCAATGTAAAGCT
Organism: Symphalangus syndactylus; assembly: GCF_028878055.3. NCBI lineage: Eukaryota > Metazoa > Chordata > Mammalia > Primates > Hylobatidae > Symphalangus > Symphalangus syndactylus. The sequence goes on along the minus strand of NC_072426.2, from coordinate 149,969,435 downwards.
AACAGGTTTTTTTCAAAGATGAAGAGAAACGATATGTTATAGAATATAGTATATGGTGGGACAGTTAAGTAGGGGTTCTGGAGTTTATTTTTGCTTTTGCTGCTACTTAACTATGTTATTACAGAGTAAAAAATCATGTAAGAGACTCAACCAAATTCTCTTCTGTATAACAAGAGGGAGTGACATGCTATCTCAATTTCAGTTTTCATATTTAATGACTTACAATTGGATTTTTGGCATATATTTGACCACTTTCTAAGATTTTATTTTTTATGTGCTTGAAAATTTTATATTCTATAAATATTTTTGGATACATATGTACCTCACATTCAAGATAAGAAATTCTTAAGTAATTGAACTTTGTGGCTATAATTAAATATATACACTAATAGATGATAGAATAAAGAAAATATTTTTATTCTGAGAGCCTAATTTTAGGTAATGAAAATCATTTTATGGGTAAATAAAGTACACATTTTATAGTGTGCTAAAAAGTACACAAAATTTGACATTTAAAAAAATAAAAAAATTAACTTGGAATGAAAGGAGCATATCAAAGTATTTGTGAATAAATAATCTCAAATTGATTTTTTCCAACACTATAACATCTCTTTTCTATTTAAAAGAAGTTTAATGGTTGGTTCATTCTTTTCTTTGAGTTTGTCTTTTATGTTTTCCAAGCTTTTAATTGTCAGTGGAGGGAGGGGACCTGAGTATTTTTACGGTTTCCATCAACATCCATTCTCCTGTATTCATTGTTAGGCCAAAGTGACTCAACATCTTTGAGTCTTCCCTATTTGAGACCAAGTCTATACTCAGCTTCTAATTTCAGCTCTAGCTTCCATTCACTCTCAGTCTTTGTTAGCATTATCTAAGTTTAGGTTGAGGTTGTTGCATTATTGACTTGCATTATAAACTTCTTTCAAGAATAATATGAGCTTTTAATCTTGTTATATATGTTTACCCATCATTTACATAAATTTTTATTTTATATTCTATATGGTTTTATTCTAACAGTCTTTTGTAGTTAAATATTTTTATACTCATTTGTCTTAAATCTTCAAGTAATTTTTAGAAGAATTTTGTAAAAGTGTATGACTGTTTTTTAATTTTGTGGGTAGACAATATCAATAAAATATTTAAATATATTCAGAAACTTCTTTTAAAGTTCATATCACTTTGGTAAAGAGTTTTAGCAAAAGCTTATAACTAAAATACGCGACAGTGCTCACAGAGCATTTCTGATTACTATCAGAAATAGGGGTTTATTCTGGAAAGTTGTTTTCTTGAAAGCCTTAATTTTAAAAAGTGCAGTTTAATACCTATTATATTCTTATGTGCATATTAATGCCAAATTAAGCAGTCTTCTTCCCTTTCTTTCTTCCTTCTTTCCTCTTTCCTTCTTTTCTTCCTTTCTATATTTATGCTGTATACATACTACTTGAAATATCCAGACACTGTACTATTTTTATGTTTAATTCACAAACCATATCTGGTGTATAGCAGATTTTATAGTGTATAACCCTGCAAAGCTCAAATTTGGATTGATATCTTTGTTTATTCTAGAACCCTCCTCTGTGTCATTCTATGTCAGTTTGCTTTGTTATTTATTATGGCAAAGTAATCATTCTTCACTTCAACAGTTATCTGTGAGTTGATTCTAAAACATAGAAAAATCTTGTTTTAAAATAAATTGTATGTATGTCATCACCTAATAATGGGCCTATGTGGGGTCCACACAAAACCAGTTTGCTGCAGTCTTGGCATAATGTAAAATTCTCAAAGTTTTGATATACATATTAAATGCCTCAAGATATATTTTAAAAGCCCTTGCTAATCCCAAAGGAAATGTTCTAAAAATTTGTTTAAATGAAATTTTTGTGTATTTTAATATTTAAATTTTAAATAATATTTTTAAAAATCTTAGGCTGAACTTTCAGTTTGTAATTAGCAAAGTAATTATTGTTTGCTCCAAGCAGCTTCCTCCTATTTCCTGACCCTCATTTGTCTTCCCTTCTTATAAGATGCTTAATGAAAGAGAACTTGATTTTTGTTCATTTGTTTTTGAGACAGGGTCTGGCTCTGTTGCCCAGGATAGAGTACAGTGGCACAATTGTAGCTCACTGCAGCCTTGAACCTGGGCTCAAGGGATCCTCCTGCCTCAGTGTCCTGAGTAGCTGAGACTACAAGCTCATGGCTAATGAGGCTGGCTAATTTTAAAATTTTTTGTAGAGATGGGGGTCTCGCTATATTGCCCAGGCTGGTCTTGAACTCGTAGGCTCAAGCAGTCCTCCAGCTTGGCCTCCCAAAGTGCTGGGATTGCAGGTGTGAGGGCCACGCCCAGCCTTAAAACTTGATTGTTATTTACATGCTGCACTTAAGAAGCCTGATCTTACCTTCTGACCCAGGGTTTGCAGTCACAGTCCTTAGAGTTTTTGAATGAAGACTGTGCTATTTCTTTTTTTTTTTAAGGGATTTGTTTTTATCTAATTTATTTGTGCCTTTATGTTCACTCATTATTAATTATTCAAAATAAGATTGGGATCATCATTTATGTATGAATAACTCAAATTAGTTTATTTTAATACATAGTCCTGGTGAAGAAGAACATATTCAGTTCATGCCTTCAATTTGCATTTATCTTGATTAGTGTTTAAGTGCATCTCATTTCCCTATGCTTCTGTTTTCAAAGCTTATATAACTACACTGTTAGATTTTATGCATGATGTAACAGGATACAATCCCATGATATATTTCCATGATGTCAAAGCTTTGAATTATGTAAATAGGAAACAGGAAGCAAAAGCATACTACTTATTCATTATGCATTGTCATGCAGCAGATGCACAGTCAAGTGATGCTATTTAATCTCCCTATCTGCATATTCTTAAAGTGCCTATCTCTGTGATATCGAAGCACTCAAGCAGTGAGTAAATTTCTGCATCTGGTTAACAAATTCAGCAAACAGGAGTTCATCAACATCTGGCATCTGCCTTAATTTACTGGCTTTATATGAATAACTGATGCATGGTGACCTTTGATAAATTTGGTGGTCGCTTGGAATTTTAGTAGGAGTTTGATATTGTTTGTGTGCTATTGTGCATTTAATATGGCAACCAACTTTCTCTTGGTTGCTTTACTCATACTAGAAACCACAGCATCAACCAATCAAAAGGCTGTTTAGCATTTGGTGTTATCACATATACCCTAATTTGCACAACTTTCCAAAATGTAAGTACCGGGAGAGAAGACACATCAATAAAATATAAGAATTATAAGGAAGAGGAAGAGGAAGAGGTTTTTAAAAGTATATTATTATTCAGCAAATAATGGAAACTGGTGCTCACAAATTACTAGGTTAAGAGGGTTTTTTTCTTTTAAAAATTAATGCAGGCCGGGCGCGGTGGCTCACGCTTGTAATCCCAGCACTTTGGGAGGCCGAGGCGGGCGGATCACGAGGTCAGGAGATCGAGACCACGGTGAAACCCCGTCTCTACTAAAAATACAAAAAATTAGCCGGGCGTGGTGGCGGGCACCTGTAGTCCCAGCTACTCGGAGAGGCTGAGGCAGGAGAATGGCGTGAACCCGGGAGGCGGAGCCTGCAGTGAGCCGAGATTGTGCCACTGCACTCCAGCCTGGGCGACAGAGCGAGACTCCGTCTCAAAAAAAAAAAAAAAAAAAAAAAAAAAATTAATGCAGTGATAGTGCAGAACACCAAAGAAAAACTACACAGCCAAGGCTCTGGAAGGTTGCTGGTGGCTCCTGGACATCAGTGAAATTTCACATCTTTCTCTCTGACATATTGTTTGTTCATTTCCAGAGAATGCCCAGCTCTGTGTTTTTTTAAAAATAAGTTTAGAATTCTCATAAAGGTGGACATGATTGGCCTAGCATGAGTTAATTTTCTCTACCCCTGGACCAATCATATATATAAGCAGAGGGCAGAAAGATAGCACAGACTGAGGCAAGGTGGGGATAAGGTATTTTTTGTGTGCCACAGAGACACCTTGCTTGTCTCATTTTTGAAAATGATGAAAACAAATGGTGACTAATAAATAGAAAATGCTCTGTGGTATTATCTTCTAGTACTAATGTTTTCTTCACTGTCCCTGGCCTGGTATCTTTCTTGGCATACCTCACAAATTACTTGACTTCTGTTTTATGTTGACTTCACTACTTTATATTACATTATTGGGAAGCCCTAGATCTTAGAAAACTATTTCTTGAACTGAATTAAAATTTTGCCCTTGTACACTGGTACTGGCTCTGTCCTCTTAGTAATAGAAAAGAAGTCTTCCATACATCCACAGCCATTATTTGCAAAAAGATATCTCTTTCTTTAGGCTTATGTTTCCCATGCTACATCTCTCTTGTTCTCTGAACCACACTTTATACAGCCTGACTTTCCATATTCTTACGGTTGCTGTCATCCCCATCTGGATCATTCCCCTCTGTCTTAAAATGTGACAATTACAACTGGATATAATACTCCATCTGTGATCTTCTCAGGACAGACTCAAGCAGGTCCCAGTATAGAGTTAGCAGGACATCACATTTTTGGCTTCTGATGAACCTGTAAATACCTAAAGTACCTGGGCTTTTCCCATGAATTGTTGGTAGGCCAGGATGTGTGTCCCATTAGTTGGGGACACTTTCTAATGACAGTTCCTGGAACTCTATCTGGCTATCTCTCTAGGCAGGCAGCGAAGGCAGATAAACCCTCGGTTCCTGGCAGGTTCAGGCAGAACACGCAGCACAGTATGCGCTGTTGAATGAGTGTTCCAGAGATCTAATTACATGGAATGCCTGATTGTCAAATGATGAACAAATAATTAAGGAGATGGACCTGGGAGTTGAAAATTTTTTTGACAAAAAAGAAATTATATATATGCATTTTTTAACAAAAGTTTTATAATAATTGATATAGTGATGGTAGCACCAGTAGATATTCAGGCAAGTAATTATCAACTGGATGACTTATAAAGGAATTGATAAAGCTTCCCAAGAGATTCAAGAAAAGGGTAAAACTCGGAAGTCCCTAAGGATAAGTGGCTGAGATGTTTGATTCAGGACTGCCTGTCCTTGAAATCTTGGTCAGTTACTAGCATGTAGGACAGTCTCTATTGTGTACCAGTAAAAAGCTGATTGTCTGGAGAATTCAGACAGAAAAGGTAAGGCTGGGACCCAGTTATCAAGGCTACACTACAGCTAGGGATTGTAAAAGTTAGGGGATTTTGGAATTAGTGTACAAATAATGTAATATGGTGTAAGTAACACAGGCTTTGTAATTAGTGCAAAAATCACAAGCATATGGGCTTGAGTCAGTCTTCTCTTTCCTAATTACTGGCTGCATACCTTTTGTAAGCTATTTAACCTCTCTCTAAGCCTCAGCTTCTTCATTTATAAAACAAATTAATATCTACACTGAAGTATTATAGGAGAGATGATAATGTATTTTTTGACAACTAGCACAGACCCTGGTCAACAATAATAAACATACTAATAATTGTTACTATTATAATAAACATGTTGATATCTTTTTCTTCATCAACGACTTTATAAAAATATTGGGACGGAGATTCCAAAATCTCCTCCACTAAATGCCATCTTTCAGCCTAAGGCTATACAGGAACGGGCCTTGCCTACTGAACTTTGTACCTATAGGCCTACTACATTGCCTCCCACTTGAACCTTCGGTTATAAAAGGAATGGAGAGTTACTTTTCCATTCAGAAAAGAACCTTGATATTTCAGAAGGAAAAGTTAGCCCTGGACACTTGAGCGTTTCTAAGAAAATAGGTTATTTTTTTTCCTTTTTAAATTGTGTACCTGCTGCCCTGAATTCTCTAGATGTTCTGAGCACTCTGTATATTCTTATTCGTAGCTTATTAATAAATTATATTTATAAATTGGAGACTGGTATTGTATAATTTAGTTCACTGAAATAATTTGATCTGGTGACTTCATAACCAGGCAGAGTCAATGGATTCATATAAATGAGAATCTAGAGTTAATCACCATCAAAGATTTTCAACATAAAGTGACATTTTTTTCCTTAGAATGGGATTTTTACTACATTCAAATTTTACTAATGCTGTAAACATGAAAATTTTGAGTCAGGTAATGAATTTGAGAATGGATAGCTAATCTTTAAAAATATAGTAACAAATGTTTCTGGGAATTGTGGCTATTGTTCCCTTTTGGAATGATGATCAACATTTTTGGAAATGAAAATGTTGATAAATTTGTGTGGACTTAAATATGGAGTCCCCACAAGATTGGGATCATAGGACAGAAACAATATTTGTTTCACATTTACATTGCTGAGGTATTATGAAAAGGTTAGAAAGGTGATTTTTATTTAGCCTGCAGAATAAATATTTTAAAATCACAGAATAACATATACTATTAAATGCCTACATACATTTATATCCATATGAATAAAACAGTAGAAGTTGAAATATGAAATAACATGCCACTGCTGCTGGAGAGATTTAAGCCAATTATCTACTATCCTGGAGCATCAGACGTGTATATCTATATCTATATATAATATATATTACATAATTTATATATTTATATATCAGTATAATATATTGTTTTATACAGATTATATTATTATATATTGTTTTTCACTAATGTTATTTACATATATTATACATTATTTATATCCCATGACTACATAATTGTGCATAATTGTGCATCCCATCTCTAGTCAGTTGTCATGACAAGGGTTTTAATCATTTATGCTTACTTTATGATTCTATTGTACAATTTTTATTGGACATTATTTCAGTTTTTATTAATTAACAGGGCATATCAAACACCTCCATACACACTTTATTACAGATTTTATTGTCGCAAATATTTTTAGCATTTTTATTTTTTTAATATGAAAATAGATACTTTGGAAGCAAGCTTCTATCATCTACTATTTCTTCAGTTATTTGAATGCAAATGGCCTACCACAGGAAACAAGAAGTTGAGAATGTTCTAGGAGAATTGCCAGCACTGCCCAATATGGGTGTTTGCCCAGGTCTACCTTTTGGCTCTCTCACTTGATCTGTTTTTGTGCTTCTTACTTCCCTGGGCAGCCAGTCCCTTGTTGAGTATTTCTGGCCTTCAGTATCTGCTTCTTCCGGTTCCTTTGATGCAGCACCCACTTGGGCCCTCTTCTGTAGTTCGCTAAACTCAGTTGCTTATCATTGTAATATTTCCGTAATATCAGGATTACTACTGTCTCAACTTAGGAGACGTCCACTTGTCTTCTCCAGCACCTGACTGAGTTCTTGCCATATAAATTTTTGTTGAATAAATTCAATGTTTGGCTTTTCACATCATCATAAACAAGACTTACACCAACAATCATGGGGGAATTTGAATAAAATTAAGATTAGGTCTGACTTTTGCAATTTTACAACTTACAAGTTAGTGTTAACAAAATGTATAAAGATGGTGATATGCCATTTTGAAACATATTAAGCATTTTCATCTTTAGAACAGCCTTCAAGAGAGTTATTATGAAACACATTTAAGCTTAAGAAAGCTGAGAATCAGAATGATTAATAATAATTATTTGAGAGTAGATGAAAAAGAAAAGGGAACATTTATACAGTTTTAGTGAGAATGTAAATTAGTTCAACCCTAAGGAAAACATTATGAAAATTTCTCAAAGAACTAAAAATAGAACTACACTTTGACCCAGCAACCCCACTACTGGTATCTGGGTGGTATTATATAAGAGGAAAAGAAACATCCTATCAAACAGACACCTGCACTCATGTTTATCGCAGCACTATTTTTAATAGCAAAGTCATGGAATCAGCCTAAGTTCCCATCAGCAGGGGATTGGATAAAGAAAATGTGTTACATACACACCATGGAATACTATGCATCCATAAAAGAATGAAATGATGTGCTTTGCAGAACATGGATGCTGCTGGAGGCCCTTTTCCTAAGTGAATTAACACAGAAACAGAAAATCAAATACTTCATGTTCTCACTTATACGGGAGCTAACCATTGGGCACATATGCACATAAAGATGGAAACAGTAGACACTGGGGACTCCAAAATGGGGGGAAAGAGGGAGGAGAACAAGGGTTGAAAACTACCTATTGGGTACTGTGTTCACGTTCACTATTTGTGTGATAGATTCAATAGAAGCCAAATTGCAGCCTGAAACAATATACCCTTGTAACCAACCTGCACATGTGGCCGCTGAATCTAAAATAAACCAAACAAAAAATTAACAAGCAAACAAAAAGAAAGCAGAGGAACTAGGGTTTGAATTAATATTTTTGATCTGCATATCACTATCTTCCTCTTAAATTATATGCATAAATATATAAAGAAGGAGGAGGAGAAAAAACTACTTAATTAGGAGACTTACTTTAATAATGTATCATTTATAACTTCCTCCAAAATCTGGTTACATGTCAAGAAACTGTATAATGTGAATCTCTCTAGTTCACCTTTCCTTTCCTTTGTGTAGATCTTGGTTGCAATTCAGATTTTCTTTTTTCTAATGAACAGTACAATCAGTAATAGTTGCACCAAACATTTCAATTTGCAATATACATTTAATGGTTTTTCAAGTGAAGGTTACATTTTATCTTTTTTTATTATCCATAGAATAATGTACTTTAGGATGAATGAGACACTGTGTACTCAGTTTAAAATTAAGATCTGGCGGTCTGAGACATCACATACGAAGCATAATTCAGTAGCTATCTGACAGTTTCCCAATTGCTATGACCCTAAAGATAAACCATACCAGATAAATCAACCCCCTAAGTGGACTCTCTGGCCTGAAATGTTCAGGTTTTAATGTGCCTGTGGAATGTTCCAATATAATTTTCATCAATGTTGATTGTCCAGCTCACACAGCCCTGGGCACTAAAGTGATTGACATAAACCCAGTCATTATTCCAACAATTAAATCAGCAGGAATTAGCACAAACATTTTTTTCCTGTTCCGTACACTAAAAATGTTTCCATGCTGCAATGTTAGGATTTAAATGTAACAAACATAATCTTCCCTGTGTTGTATAACTTTCTGATCTACTATAAAGTGATTTTGAAGAAAGACAGCCTATCAAAATGGAGCATTTGGTTTAAAAATAAATACCTGGACTCTTCCATGTGGCAACAAACAATACATAAGGGATATTGGACAATGACCAATTAATTACATTGATAAAAATAATTGATGAATTAAGAATGTAAATCTAAATATCCTTTATATTCCTCTTTTTGGTTTAACTTTCAAATCCAGAAAGCTCTTAACCTGGCTAATTAATCGATGATAACGTTATACAACAAACCTTTGTTGAGTACTTGCTATTCATTCCTTGAACGTTATTTATTGTAATAAACGTGTTAATTGAGGTTCTACTATATATAAAACTGTTTAAGGTGCAATGAAACAAAAATCACCTGAACTTCGGACAAATGTGATTTTTGTCTTTGCTTAGGACATTTTTGTAATATTTACTTTTGAAAATGTCTCCATGACCTGTGGCAGTGTTTTCTTCTGAATAGTCTAAATGACGATGACATCTAAAATAAGTAAAGTTATTTGCAGCCACATCTAGAAAATAATGTGAGTATTCCAGTTATTAGGGAAGGCTAGCTTTGATCAATATGTCTATATAACTATAAAATAATGAGATTTTTCTTTTCTTTGTGCCCTGAAAACAATTGCAAACCTATGGTTTTGGCATGTTCATAGCCCTTCTCCACAGCCTCTGGGGACAAAACTCCCAAATTACTAAACAGAGAAATCCTAGGGCTCATGTCCGTTTTCTGCCACTCAATTAAGTAGGCTTGAGGCTGATTTCTTTCAGGGCCAGCTCTATCATCATCAAACTATAAACAAATGGTTAGTGCCACAAACCAGTGTGGAAACTGCCAAGTCACCACTTAATTAGATGTAGTATTTACCAAAGCTCCTATATCTGATTTGTTTTATAAGGTGATCTACCAAATGCCTTTAAACTCTTGAAAGTTCGATTTCAGCTGGATGCTGAGGCACACTGGCCTAGAGCAGACATTCCAGAATCTCTCCTGGGTTTCCTGGCCATTGCAGGCTACTAAAATTACAAAGCATAACCTCCTATTAGCCTGGCATTTAGACTTGCAAGTGTCAACTTATTGCTTACCTTGTTTTATTTTATTTCTTTAATGATCTCAACACCTTCCTGTCTCGATTTCAATCTGTGGTTTGTTCTCACCATTTGCCCAGGTCTAGCATCTTATTCTTTGATTTTCTTTTTTCTTTTCTTCAACTTTTAAGTTCAGGGGTTCATGTGCAAGATGTGTAGGTTTGTTACATAGGTAAATGTGTGCCGTGGTGGTTTGCTGCGCAGATCATCCTATCACATAGGTATTAAACCCAGCATCCATTAGCTGTTCTTCCTGGTGCTCTCCCTACCCTCATAAGCTCCCCCCACAACAGGCCCCAGTGTGTGTTGTTCCCTCCCGTGTGTGCATGTGTTCTCATCATTCAGCTCCCACTTATGAGTGAGAACATGCAGTGTTTGCTTTTCTACTTCTGCATTAGTTTGCTCAGGATAATGGCTTCCAGCTCCATCCATGTCCCCGCAAAGGACGTGATCTCATTCCTTTTTATGGCTACATAGTTTTCCTTGGTATATATGTACCACATTCTCTTTATCCAGTCTATCATTGATGGGCAATGATTTTATAATATAATGATTTATATTCCTTTGGGTATATACCCAGTAATGGGATTGCAGGGTCAAATGGTATTTCTGCCTCTAGGTATTTGGGGAATCACCACACTGTCTTCCAGAATGGTTAAACTAATTTACACTCCCACAAACAGTGTAAAGGCTTCCTTTTTCTCCACAACACCACCAGCATATGTTGTTTTTTGACTTCTTAGTAATAGCCATTCTGATTGGAATGAGATTGTATCTCATTGCGGTTTTGATTTTGCATTTCTCTAATGATCAGTGATACTGAGCTTTTATTTCATATGTTTGTCAGCTGCATGTATGTCTTCTTTTGAGAAGTGTCTGTTCATGTTCTTTGCCTACTTTTTAATGGGATTTTTTTTTCTTGTAAATTTAAGTTCCTTGTAGACTCTGGATATTAGACTTTTGTCAGATGGATAGATTGAAGAAGTTTTCTCCCATTCTGTAGGTTGTCTGTTAACTCTGAGGATAGTTTCTTTTGCTGTGAAGAAGCTCTTTAGTTTAAATAGATGCCATTCGTCAATCTTTGCTTTTGTTGCAATTGCTTTTGGTGTCTTCATCATGAAATCTTTGCCTATGCCTATGTCCTCAATGGTATTGCCTAGATTATCTTCTAGGATTTTTATAGTTTTGAGTTTGACATTTAAATCTTTAATCCATCTTGAGTTAATTTTTGCATATGATGTAAGGAAAGGGTCAAGTTTCAATTTTCTGCATATGGCTAGCCAGTTCTCCTAGCACCATTTATTAAATAGGGAGTCCTTTCCCTATTGTTTATTTTTGTCAGGTTTGCCAAAAGTCAGATGATTGTAGGTGTGTGGCTTTGTTCCTGGGTTCTCTGTTCTGTTCCATTGGTCTATGTGTCTCTTCTTGTACCAGTATCCTGCTGTTTTGGTTACTGTTGCCTTGTAGTATACTTTGAAATCGGGTAGTGTGATGCTTCCAGCTTTGTGCTTTTTTCTTAGGATTGTTTTGGCTATCTGGGCTCTTTTTTGGTTCCATATGAATTTTTAAAAAGTTTTTCTAATGCTGTGAAGAATACCAATGGTAGTTTAATGGGAATAGCATTGAATCTATAAATTACTTTGGGCAGTATGGCCATTTTCATGATATTGATTCTTCCTATCCATGAGCATGAAATGTTTTTCAATTTGCCTGTGTCCTCTCTGAATTTTTTATCAGTGGTTCATACTTCTCCTTGAAGAAGTCTTTCACTTCCTTTGTTAGCTGTATTAGCATCTTATTCTTTGAAGAGGACAGTTTGTTCAGTTTGTTTAAATTATTATCACCGTCACAACCACTAAACCTTTATTCAGCAACTGAAGAATGTGCCACAATACCTCTCATTTGCAAAACATATTCTGTTCATCTTCTGCTTTCTGCATCCGTAGCTTATAAAGATATATAAATATATTTTAAACCAAATTTGTAATTATGTATGATGGGAATTGAAAACATGGGTGATTTTTAAATAATCACTAAGGAATAAAATATGCTGAAAAATAAATTGTGAAGAATTGATATGATTTTGTAAGGATGGCTTTACTGGAGAAAAGCAGTTATCCTACAATAGTTACTTAATATATAACTATTTTTGTGATTATTCTGTTCAGAACATGAATTTATATTATTATTTGGGGCCTTTTTTAATCAAGTGAAGAAAGGTATTTTTTCTTTTCAAACTTTTATTTTGAACATTCATAAATTACATGAACACTAAAAGACATAAATTATCTTTTAGGAAACATTGAATAAATTCTGGATTCATTATATTTTATTGATTTGTGAAACATCGCAAATTTAACATAGAAATGTTAAGAAGAAGTTATATTAAAGTTTGTTGGAAAATATTCTATATTTATTAACATTAACATTAATATAATGTTAATATAATTCCCTCCTTCAATGAACTAATTTTTATGGTGGTTTACATTTCTTTTTCAACGTTGGTTTACATTTGACGTTAGGATGTTTATTAGTTAATACAACAAAGTGGGTGGTCTTTTCATTAATATTATCAGTCAGGTTTGTAAATAGTGTATGTTTTGTATAACCACTTAAAATTTATATACTGATATATATTTTGTTTAAGAATACTTAAAATAAAAACATTAGTTATCATTTGTTGAACTGGAAGGATCATTACTTAAAAATCCATCCTTAAAATGACTTATGCTTCACTGTGTAGTGCATTGATAAATATTTAGTCTATAGTTTTTTCTATTGCTATGTGTTTAGCTAAGAATTGTTTTTAATTTGGTGAACAGTACCTTATTAGGAATATGAAAAATTTTGAAGCAATCATGACATATTTAACGATTAATTATTTAACAAACAATTATGCAAAATTAATTTTACAAAAGAAGAAATATTTTTAAATCACTACAAGAAATATTTTCATTCAAATGAGTATTTAAACCAAGATAGTCTTTTATTCTTCAAATGTGTATAAATTTAAACTTTAAAATACTTAATTCACTTAATGCCTCAGAGAAAATATCTTAATACTTGTGAAGTGTTATGTGTACTAAGCATTATGTTAAATTCTATAAACACATCATCTTTTTAAATCATCATAAGAAATTACAAGGCAGGTGCATCTATTATATTTTTTTATAGTAGAACTAATTGAGGCACAGTAAGAGGAAATGATGTACTCAAGTTCCACAGGTGATAAGTGGTGCAGCTGAGTAAAATTCCAAGTCTAAAAGCTAGTCTCTTAACTATTATATATCTGCCTATATGTATAGGCAGACTAGTAGTTATTTAATGTTATATAAATCAAGAGAAAACACTACAAAATTTAGCTATAGGATATTTATACAAAATATGGGCATTTTAGTAGGAAAGCTTGCTAGAAATATGGGGGAACTTTAGGAAACAATGAAATTCAAAGCTATCATTGTCCAAAAGCATGTGGTCTTCTGTTTTTGCATTGGTGACTTAGGTGCAAATTACTTCCAAGGTTTTTCTCCTAACTGAGAAGTAGTTTTTAGGCCTAGACTCCGTGGAGGAGGTGGGGCTTCAAGGTGGAGATGGTGTCTTTTTTCTAGCAGGTAATGATGTAAAGCCACTTTTGACTGAACAGGTGCACCTATTTCAATTAAGGCAAATTAGTTTCCAAAGCCTTTGCTATTTAAGATATTACAGAAGGCTGTTTAAATGTGCCAATCTACATAAAATACATTTTGAAAGATTATGGGAAACAATTTTATATAATTCACTGAAACAATTTCACAGTCCTCTGAAATGATGATTTTAAAAATGACCTAAATGACAGGCACCTCTTTGAAGCAGCTGGCATGATGTTATGTGGTCCCATGGTCCCTTACATTTTCAGGTCAATGCTGAATTCTCCAGAGTCCAACTTCAACCCTGCAGTATTCTGTTCAAAATTGCCCCTATTTAGAAGCCTGCATATGTAACCTCTTACATTTTGTGTCTCACAATTTCCATTGAACTCTTCCTACACACCAGAATGGGCAAAAATAGGAATTTAATTTCTGGGAAGATTTCCTCTAAGAGCCTCTGTCCAAAACATCCAGTGCTGAAACAAGAAAAGGTGGTCCTGGCATATAACCACTAGTATTTTTTTTGTCTTCTTCTTTTCTTTCCTGTTTTATGTGTGAATAGTGAAATTCATCAGTTCAAAGACCGATGAGTCAGAATGCTGTCATTTTACATCCAAACAGTGGAAATTTAAATTGTTGAAATAAAAATACACAATCACTAACATTACCCTGATGAAATAATGATAAGCAAAGTAGTCTTAAATTACAGGTTATAAGGGCTGGATAAAGAACGATATTTTTAAAATATCTAAAGTCATAATGAACAGAAGACAAATTTCCATTTATACCTGAAAGACTGGTTTTCAGAAGTTGTAATAGGATGTGGGGATTTAAAGATTGTATTTGGATCATTTATTTTACAGTTAGAAAGTGATGTAGGAAGGAGTTCCCAGAGGAGACGAAACAGATTGAAAACAGCAAAATTCCGTGACAGAGGCGGCTTGAAATAGACCCTTTTTGCAAAGCAATAACTGGCCTCTTCATCATCTATAGATAGCATTTTTGGCAAAATCAGAAACATTTGCTTTGACAGTCATTGAAAGTAAAAAGAAAAAAAAAATGGCTGAATGCTTTTAAATTACATTTATTAAATTTCTGCTTTCATACAAAGGCATAAAATTATCAGTGTTTAATTTTTTTAAAATATTATAAAATTACATGCTTAGAAGTTTGTTGATTTTTTTTCCCGCAGCCATTTTATAACTGAAACCCTCCGTTTTGGATATGAATATATAATAAATGCACATGTTCATTCTAAACATTTTCTTTTCAAATACTTTTACATTCCTTTAGGTTTCCTAAAGAAATGTAAATTCCTTCTGCCACTTAGCTTTTGCTATTTTTAGCAGTTTCTTAAAGTCTACAAATTCCTTTCACTCAATTTTTGCACTTAGTTCATAATGACTTCACATTTGACATTGATTGTCCACAAAAGGGGTTATTTTTAGTTTCAAAAGGTGAACGTTATTTGTTTTAGAAATTCTCACGTATATTTCTTAGTCTAAAGATAGGTTTTATAACATAAAAATGTGATAGTGTAGTCTGTTTGCTGAGCACTTGTAGTGGAACAAACTCAGTGCTAAATTCTTGGTTTTTAATAACTAATTTATTTATTACAGTAACTGCTACATATGCTTCGAATTATAAACTATTTGCCAAAATTACAGATAATAATATAACCAAACACCATGTGGATTTCACTTAAACTGGAAGTGATTTGGTGACTTTCTTATTTAATATTTTATTTATTGTACTTGGCCATACTTATTGTATGTTTATGTATAAAAACAAAAAAATAGAAGGTTTTACAGTTATTACACTCACTGTCTTATAAATGGAGAAACTGAGACCCAGAGAATTTTAGTAACTTATTCAAAGTTACCTAGCTGGTGACTAGAAGCAAAACACAAATAAGACCACAGATTACTAGTTTTGTCAAGTTCTTCAACATAATTCAGTATTGCTGGCAACTCAGAGGTCTCAGAAGATAAGATCTTACCATCTGAAAACAACAAAAAAGAAATTTCATAAAATCCTGTTTGTACCAAGCAATTTATTTCTAGAATGAAAGCAAAATTATTTTTTAAAGTTCTTTAGATTGCTGAGAAATCAAGAGCATTAAGGTTGTGTCTCCCCTTTAAATTTACCTTTTAGTTTCTTTGGGTTTAAGTTTTTAGATGAAAATTTAAATTCTATTTAGCTCTCAGTTGATGTGTATTTAAAATTTAGATTTAGGATCTATTCTTTTTAATAAGGGTGAAATTACGTATGGAGAAATTTACTGCTTATAGCGGGTTTTGACAAATAGAGTTGTATAACCACCATCCCCACAGTCAAGATACATCACTTCTCCCCTTCCCAAACATATTCCCTGGTGACACTTTGTGGTCATATTCATTCTCCACCTCTAGCCTTTAACAATGACTTCTATTACTCCCCCGGTAGATTTGCCTATTCCAGAATGTTATACAAAAGAATCGCACATCATGTAGCATTTTGAATTTGGCTTGCTTTACTTGTTATAATGCATTTGAGATTTGCTCATATTATGGCAGATATCAGTAGCAGTCTTCTTTTCATTGTTGGATATTCCATTACATGAATGTACCATCACATTTTATCCATTTGCCCAGCTAGAGAACATTTGGGTGTTTCCAGTTTTCATTATTATGAGTAAAACCTCTATAAACATATTGCATACAAATTTTTATGTGAACATAAGTTCTTGTTTCACTTAAACAGATACTATTCAGGACTGAAATTTTAGTAAGTATATGTTTAACTTTGTAAGAAACTGCCCAACTGTTTTTGCAAAGTGGCTGTACAGATTTACATTTTCAACAGCAACATGTGAGAGTTCCAGTTGCTGCACGTCCTTGTGAGCACTTAGTGTTGTATTTTTAATTTTATCCACTCTAATGGGTGTGGAGTGGTGTCTTATTAAGGTTTTAATAAGCATTTCTCTAATTTAATTTTTATATTACTTCTTTTTGTTTGTTTGTTTGTAAACTGTTTATCTTCTTTGGTGAGTTTGATTGAATCATTTGTCCATGTTTGTGTTTTTTATTATATTTCAGATACAAGTCTTTACCAGTTATGTGCTTTGTAAATGTTTTCTCACTGTTTGTCATTTGTGTATTTTTTGGAAAGCAGAATATTTTGATTTTCTGGAAATATAATTTGTCACTTTAAAAATTATAAAAATTGCTATTGGTATTAAGTGTAAGAAAACTTTGCTTCATCTATGACCACAAATATTTTCTTCTGAAAAAAAAGCTCTCTGAAGAGTTTTTTTTTTTTTCAATGAATGTGTTTTGTTTCTTCTCTCCATATTTTATCTTCCGACTACCTAAGCAATGTTTACATTATTTATTCAGGCCTTTCCACCCACTTTCACGAATTCCACTGAAAGAGAAATTGGGTTTGAAATCTTCTTTTCTCAAAAACTAATGAGTCATGCATCTTCTCATTGATATTGTTTGGCTCCCCTGAAAACTTCTAATGGTCCGTTTTTAGTGATATGTTTCTACTCAGGTTCCTCAAACCAATCTATATCTAAAGGACCCCCAGACTAAAGTTCAATTTCATTCTTTTAACAAATTAAGTGCTAATTGCTATTGGTTTCAAATGCAAGAAAACTTTAGGTGCTAATTTGTTAAAAGAATGAACTTGAACTTTAGTCTGGGGGTCTCTTAGATATAGATTGGTTTGAGGAACCTGAGTAGAAAGATATTACTAAAAATGGACCAAACCTGTAGTTCGGTCCATTTTTTTTTTTTTTTAACTTGGTAGAAAAAGTCCCATTCTATTTTTTTTTTTTTTTTTTTTTTTTTTGAGACGGAGTCTCGCTCTGTCGCCCAGGCTGGAGTGCAGTGGCGCAATCTCGGCGGGTTCACGCCATTCTCCTGCCTCAGCCTCCCAAGTAGCTGGGACTACAGGTGCCCGCCACCACGCCCAGCTAATTTTTTGTATTTTTAGTAGAGACGGGGTTTCACCGTGGTCTCGATCTCCTGACCTCGTGATCCGCCCGCCTCGGCCTCCAAAAGTGCTGGGATTACAAGCGTGAGCCACTGTGCCCAGCTTGAAAAAGTCCCATTCTAGCTCAGTAGAAAAAGTCCCATTATCTTGGAGAATTCATCAAATACTGAACCCACCTCTCTTCATTTTGTCTGCCTGTTTTCTGCCTTACATTGTGCTGGATGAAATCACTCCTCTTGCCCCAATCCCCAGTGATCTTTTCAGTTGGTATTTCACAAAGTATGCAGAATTTAACTCTTTTAAACCATTCCCTCCTTTCAGAAACACCCTCTTACTTTAGATTTCATGACACCACATCTCCAGTCTCTCTCCTCTTGTTGTTTCACTGGTTCACCCCCTGGGATCTGTATGTCAGATTTTGTAGTTCCCCAGGGGTGGTTGTTTATTGCCCTTTCACTGTATAACCTCCTCTACAGGACTTTCAATCACACTCATGGTTACATTTTCCAATTAGATACATAGATAGCTGTGACATTTGTATTTACAGGATAGGGTGCTCTGGATAAGTACAATCATGTATCCTACTGTCAACTTAGAATTGTCACATTGATGGCTTAAATGCTCCCCAACTTGCAGGGTCAACATGAATCATTATTTTCTCACAGCCCAAACTGGTCCTCCCATAGCATCCTCTATTTACCCAGTGCCTCTCACGACAGAAACTTTGGATTTATCTGGACATTCTCCTCTTCCTCACTGTGCAGATATAAACAGTCTACATTTTGGTACCCAGTAGCTCTCAAATTTGTTTATCAGTCTCTTTGTCCAAAAACAGAATGATTTCGTGTATACACAGATGATTCAGCAAGTACTTGTTGAATGATGATGACCACAATTGCCCCGTGTTAAAAGACCATCTAATTAAGAGCTACAATATGAAGTTGAAATATTGCTTAAGTGGATGGCAAAAACTTCAAGCTGAAGTTAATATATAAATGTGGCCTTGAACAATGGGTACTATTTTGATGGATGAGAAAAAGGAAGAAGTAGTTTAATGAGAGGCAGAGATTACAGTAAGAGTGAGTTACACATGTGGACAATGAAAATTATTTGACCAGTACAGATTGATATCGGGGAGTGGAGGAGAAAAATTGTTTTAAAAAGTAGAATCTGTGGTGGCTCACACCTCTCGTCCTAGGACTTTGGGAGACTGAGACAGGAGGATCGATTGAGGTCTGGAGTTTGAGACCAGCCTGGGCAACAGAGTGAGACCCCATTTCTACAAAAAATTTTTAAAAGTTAATTAGGCATGGTGGCACATGCCTGTAATCCCAGCTGCTTGGTAGGCTGAGGTGGGAGGATTGCTTGAGCCCAGGAGTTCGAGGCTGCGGTGAGCTGTGATTGCACCCCTGCTCTCCAGCCTGGGAGACATGAGAAAAAAAAAAAAGTAGAATCTGAATTATGGAGAATATTAAAACATTTCCACTGTAGTGTAATTATATGCTCTAACATATTGAGTTATGTATTTTGATTTTGCTGAAAATTCAATTTTTAAAAATCAAATGGTATATGAAAATAGTTAAAAGTAAAACAGCATAACTGGACTACTAATGAAAAGCTGTCCTCTGCCTATTCTTTAGTTGTATGCTCCAAAGACAATGCCTTTCAAGTTTCTTTATGGTTGCTATTGGTAATTATGTCCATATTCCCAAATATTATACTTTTGGTACTCTTTCTTGATTTTTCACATTGAGATTTTGCGCATGGCTTATTATTATAGAAGATAAGGATCTGGGCTCTTATCCCTGCTTTTATTCTTCCCTCAAACCCCCATTCATTCTCTTCTTCCTTCCCAACCCCAGTCTCATTGGTTCATCATCTTAAAGGAGTTATGCTTTATCTAAGTTGGGGGGTAAATACAAATTTGTTGTTTATTTTATTGCAACACTGTATTATTTATTGTTATTTTTTTCTTATACATGATTTTACAGTTATTTGAATTAATAATTATTTTGATTGTCTCTACCACCAATTATCTTTACAGTTTCTAAAGTAGTTGTAAAACTCCACTGAAAATTGGCAACAAATATAATAGTTAGTCTAAAATTCCATTTTTTTCCTCTGTTATTTCCTGGAAGCCTCTATCTTTCTGTCACAAGTGACTAGTTATTTTCAAGGCTTATGTACAGCGCCTTTCTCTCCAGTGCTAGAGAACAATTTCCTGGTCTGTATGCCTTTCTCTTTCTTAGCATTTTTCTTCATTTTATAGAAGTATGCCATATGTCATGGTATAATTTACATACCATAAAATTTACTCACTGTAAGTGGATAATGATGTATGAATGTGCAACAATTGCTACAGTTCAATTTTACAATATCTTTACGATCCCAAAACGTTCCCTTGTGCCTATGCAGTCAGTCTTTGCTTCCACCCCAAGCCCCAGGCAAGTTCCAGTTGGCTTTCACTTTCTATAGTTTTGCATTTTCCAGAAATGCCCTATAAATGGGATTATACAAAATGTAGTCTTTTGTGTCTGGCTTCTTTCACCACACAATGTTTTTGATGCTCATTCATGTGGCAGTATGTATCCACAGTTTGATTTGCTGAGTAGTATTTTATTGTATCCATATACCCCATTTTATGTATCTATATAGCCAGTTGATTAATTTTGGAATTTTTCCAGTTTGGTGCTGTTATGTGTGATATGACTATGAATAGTCACATACAAGTCTTCCTGGGGACATATATTTGTTTCACTTGGGTAGATAACTAGCAGTGAAATTACAGGCCATATTATGCGTATTATGATTTTTCAAGAAACTGTCAAACTAGCTTATGAAATAGTATATATTTTATATTCCTATTAACAATATATATGAGAGTTGCAAATACTCCACATCCTCACCTATATTTTGTGTTGTAATTCTTTTGGATTACAGCTATTCTAGTGGATAAAGGTAGTGATCATTCGTTGTAGTTTAAATTACAAAATTTACCCTAATAACTAATATGTTGAGCATCTTTTCATGTGTCTATTTGCCATTTAAATACAATTTTTGGTGAAATGTCTATTAAAATATTTTGCCCTTTCTTTTTTCCTTGTGTTGTTTGTCATCTAGTTTATTTGGAAGTGTTATTCCTATATTCTAGATAGAAGGCCTTTATCAGATATATGACTTGCAAAAATTTCATCTACATTTTGGGGTTGTCTTTTAATTTTCTTAATCGTGTCCTTTGTAGAGTAAAATTTCAGCTTTGATGTCATGTTTAGAAATTCACAAGAACAAAACTTCATTTTGTTCTAACAGTTTCATAGTTTTAACTCTTATATTTAGGTATATGATATTTTATGTTAGTGTATGAGTATGGTGAGAAATAAGAGTTTTAAGTATTTTAAGGTTTTTTTAATTGTTTTGTTTTCGTCTTTGCATATGATTAACCAGTTGTTCTAACACCATTTGTTGAATAGGCTATCCTTTCCCTGTTAATTTGCTTTAGTATCTTTATCAAAAATCTTTTCACCATAAATGTAAGTTGGTTTTGTTTGTTTTTTAAAATTTTGGTGGGTGTTTCTGGATTCTCTATTCTGATCTATCAGTCTATCTCTAAGCCAATAGCACACTGATATGGTTCAGCTGTATGTACAAATCTCATGTTAAAATATGATCCGCAATGTTGAAGTGGGACCTGGTGGCAGGCATTGGATCATGGGTCTGGATCCCTCATGAATGACTTAGCTCCATCCACTTGGTAATGAGTAAGTTCTTGTTGATTAGTTCACACAAAAAATGTTTGTGTAAGAGTCTGGGACCTCCCCTTCTCTCTCTTGCTCCCCATCTCATCACGTGAGATGCTGGCTCCCTCTACACCTCTCTCCATGAGTAAAAGCTTCTGGAAGCCTCACCAGAAAAATGCTGGTGCCATATTAAAGTGTGAGCCAAATAAATCTCTTTCTTTGTAAACTACTTAGCTAGGTTCTGCATAAATTACCACAGTTCTGCACGGCACCAGCATTTGGTATTCCTTTATAGCGATACAAAAAAGACTAACACACACACTGTCTTGATTACTGTAGCTTTAAGAAAGTTCTAGACCTGCTGGGATTTTGATAGGGATTGCATTTATTTATAGATCAACCTTAGGAGAATTGCCACCTTATTACTGACTGTTTGAATCTATGAACATAGTGGGTCTCTCTATTTATTTAGATCCTTAGTTTCTCTTAGCAAAGTTTTGTAATTTTCACTGTACAGGTCTTACGCTTCTTTAGTTAAATTTATTCCCAAATCATTTATTCTTTTGGTCTATGAATGAAATCGTTTTCTTGATTTCATTTTGTGATTTTTCATTGCTAGTATATAAAATTCAGTTGATTTTTGTATATTGGTCTTGTATTCTCTGACCTTGCTAAACTCATTTATTCTAATAAAATATTCTGTAAATTCCTTAAGATTTTATACATTCAGAATCATATAGTCCATGAATAAATAAGGGTAGTTTTACTGCTTTGTTGTTGTTGTTTTGAGACAGGGTCTCACTCTGTTGCCCAGGCCAGAGTGCAGTGGTGTGATCACTGCTTATTGCAAACCCGACCTCCCCAGGCCCAAGTGATCCTACCACCCTAGCCTCCCAAGTAGCTGGACCTACAGGTGCACTACCACACTCAGCTAATTTTTGTATTTTTTGTAGAGATGGGGTCTTGCTATGCTACCCAAGCTTGTCTTGAATTCCTGGGCTCAAGTGATCTGTCTGCCTCAGCCTCCCAAAGTGCTGGAATTACAAGTGTGAGCCACTGTGCCCGGCTAGTTTTACTGCTTTCTTTCCAATCTGGATGTTGTTAGTCAATAAATGAATTAATTTGCATTACTATAATAGCTATAGCCTCCATATTTGATTAAAGTAGTGCAGGCAGATTTCCTTCCCTTGTTCTGTATCACAGGGGGATAGCAGTCAGCCTTCCCTCAAGTAGGATACTAGCTGTGGGTTTTTCATGGACGTCCTTTATTAGATTGAGAAAATTCCATTCTGTTTCTAGTTTACTGAGAGTTTTTATCAGAATTCAGTGCTTTTATGTAGGTGATTATATCATTTTTTTCTTTGTTAATATGGTTTCTTATATAAACTGATTTTCAGATGTTAGACTAACCTTGCATTTCTGGGATAAATCCCACTTTTTCATGGATTATAATCCTTTTCTGTATGGCTGGATTCATTTTGTTGTTTTGCTAAGAAATGTTTTGCCTCTGTGTTTCTAAGAAACATAAGCCTTTAAGAAATTTTTTTATCTCCATGTGTTTCTTGGACTTTGGTATCAAGGTAGTAATGATCTCGTTGAATAAGATGGCACATGTTTTTTTTTTTTTCTACTAAATTTTTGGAAAGTGTTTGTGTAGAATTGGTAGTATTTCTTTTCAAAGTTACTTTCTAGAATTCACCTGTCAAGTCCATCTGGGCCTGGGCTTTTCTTTTTAGGATTTTACTTACCAATTCAGTTTATATGTTAGGTCTTCTTGGATATAAGGTGAGTGGGTGGAAGATTCCTCCACCTCCCTCAGAGGAAAATCTCTGTAAACAACATATGACTTTCTCCTCTGGTCACAAAGACTCTCCAGAGAAAAAGCTTTCTATGGTTTGGGGGAGTGTGTGGTGGTGAGTGGGTGGGGTTGGTGGTTAGGGAGTATATGTCTGGCTGCCAGCTATCATGGAACTAGGTGAGACAAGGGGCTTGGAGATTTGCAATTCTCTCTGTAGGCTTTCTCTTAATCCTCTCTCTCTCTGTCTCTCTCTTTCAGTTCATCTTGTCCCTAATCATTGCTGTACCTAGGGACCCTGAGTTTGAAGCCTTTGTTTAAGTTTCTCCATGAAATAAGCCTTTAGGATTAAGCTAAGATTTAGAAGATGCAGTTGCTTGACTGGGCAGGGATGGTAGATGGGGGATCTGAAGGACAAATTGGTCTTTAAGTAAACTTCAGTCAATATCTCCATTTTTTATCTGTCTCTCATTTTGTGTAGCACCTGCTGAATAAATGTGTCTGTAGATCTGGGTCTTAAGATTAGTTGCTCATAGTTACTCTTATCTACAGATACATAGTATTTAGCTTTCTCTCCTGTGGTACCCCCTCTGTTGATTTTTCATCTTCAAAAAATATACCAATGTCTTTCCTCGTTATTTTCAACCCTATTCGTTTTATCTCTCTGGTTATAATTCATTACTCTTATTTTAGTAGAGCTTTGGAAGGAAGTAGAGCTATATACCTGCCTTCAGTGGGCCAAGCTGAACAAGTTATGTCAATGATATTTTAACATCACAAGGGGAACGATATACAAATTACGTATTTCATCCTCACTGATGCTGAATTCATGGTCCTTACCTTCAAATTGACTTTTGGTCACTGGTTTTGCTTTTTCACTTGGTACTTTTTTGCGTTTGGTCTTTTGCAGTAAGCTCTATCCTTATGTATTTTTCACCATTATGTTCCAGTGTGGCAGGACTTTCTTTCTGATGAACTGGGGACAGTATAAACTACTGTTATTATTTTTTAGCTAATAAGAGGTTGGAGCCAAGCAGGGAAATTCGATAAGGCTGTGTATACAAGTGACATGGAGTGCAGGAAGAAGATTCTTCAAGGTTCTGGACTTTAGATTCCAGAATTAGAGGAAAGAGAATATATCAATGGTATCCTTGTAGAGCTCTGTAATGAATTTGATAAAGTTTGTATAGTATGGAGAAAAAAGGAGTTAGAGATGTAATATTTTAGTTCTAATATAACTCTGTCTTTCCTGTTCTTACCCATAACTATTCAACTTTGAGAATGCATTTCTGAAACCATCTGTTTTAATTTACCTTGCATTACATAGAGGAAGAAAAATGCAAATAAGCGTTTAGAAGATTTTCATTTAAAAATACTCAGTGAAGGGGGTCTTCATTAATATAATTTTCACAAATTAATATTTACATTAATAAAAACTTCTGTTACTTTTTATAAAATCACTTTGAATCAGGCTTTATGTCTTCCTTCCTTCCTTCTTTCCTTCTTTCTTTATTTTCTTCTTTCTTTTTTTTTTTTTTTCTTTTGAGACGGAGTCTCGTTCTGTCACCCAGGCTGGAGTGCAGTGGCGCAATCTCGGCTCACTGCAAGCTCTGCCTCCCGGGTTCACGCCATTCTCCTGCCTCAGCCTCTCCGAGTAGCTGGGACTACAGGCGCCCGCCACCACGCCCGGCTAATTTTTTTTGTATTTTTAGTAGAGACGGGGTTTCACCGTGGTCTCGATCTCCTGACCTTGTGATCTGCCCGCCTCGGCCTCCCAAAGTGCTGGGATTACAAGCGTGAGCCACCGCGCCCGGCCTTATTTTCTTCTTTCTTTGTTGCATTCTGTTTTAGTAAGATAGGATTTTAAAAACTTTTCTAATAGTTGACTCTTCATATTTGATTTTAATTGACTGTGAAAATAAAATAGAGAAAAAGATTCAGATTAAAGGAATGTGAATTTCCTATCCTACCATTGACTTAATCTGGTCGAAGAGTTTAAATATAAAAATAATTAGTTGAAATGAAAATGTTTTACTGTTTTTTCAATGTTCTCTCTAAAAAGAAAATTGTGTTAATTTTTTAAAATTTCTTGATTCAGACTGAACAGGGAGCAACTTCTAAAATAAAACTTTATATACTGTAAGAAAACAAATGCAGCATTATAAATAATTACTTTTTGAGTAACTATAAGAAGATTGTAATTAAATTACCTTTAATTTTTTAAAAATGTTTTACTTTGAATTTAGGAAATATTATTATTATTATTATTATTATTATTATTTTATTTTTGAGGCAGGGTCTCACTCTGTCACCCAGTCTGGAATGCAATGGTGTGATCATAGGTCACTGTACCCTGGACTTTCTGGGCTCAAGTGATCCTCCCACCTGAGCCTCCTAAGTAGCTGGGACTACAGAGGTACACCAATATGTCTAATTTTGTTTTTTTTTTTTTTTTTTTTTTTTTTTTTTTATAGAGATGGGGTCTTGCTGGTCTCAAACTCTTGGGCTCATGCTATCCTCCCATGTGCTGGGATTACAGGTGTGAGCCACCATGCCCAGCCACGAAAGTATTATTTATAAAGTTACTTCATGACATGAAAAATGAAAGGAAATTATCTATACCAATCCTCTTCTTTCATTTATTTCTTCACTGAATACCATAGGCCTGGTACACTACAAGGGAGAAAGTACATGCACCCACTACCACACCTCGGCTCATTTTTGGATTATTAGTAGAGATGGGGTTTCGCCATGTTGGCCAGGCTGGTCTCGAACTCCTGACCTCAGGTGATCTGCCTGCCTCAGCCTCCCAAAGTGTTAGGATTACAGGCGTGAGCCACCGCGCCCAGCGCTGCTTTGAAATAAATTCTTAAATGGGTTTTAGTTACCCATTTAACAGAGAAATTTAACAGCTCAAGGGCTAGTAAAACGGCAAAATTGAATTTTTGTGTTTTTAGACACAGTATTTCTGGTTAAATAATTCAACTTTGTTTTACTCAACATTGTTTCATAGCAACAAATTCCCCACCCTGCCACTTTGGTAACTAATCTGGAATTCTTTAGAACCAAAGGCATGTAAGCAAGCAACAAGAAATTCATCTGGAATTAGTTGCAATACACAAAGCAGGTGTGCCTCAAAATTCACAAATTCTTTGGGAATAACAAATTGTAAGGAGCTGATAATTAATATTCTTAGCTCTCAAAATAAACTCTTATAAACTCTGTGAAAGGAGAGACCTTGTTTACAAGTAGCATGCCTTGAATATTCCTTGGCACATAGTAGTCATTCAATAAAAATTTTAAAATCATATTTTCCCTACTTCGTTATTTATTTAAAATATTTTTCAGATTCAAGTGGCTTCGTAGTAAATCTGCCTTATTATTATTTTTACAAATATCATATTTATACTCACAATAGCTTTGCAAAGTATGTTTTATTATCTACATTTTATAGATGGGGGACCATAGGCTTTGGGGTGTTATTATCATCACTAACTACATTTACTTAAAAACTTCCTAGGACTTCCAGAATATATATAAGCTTTATTCGTTAGGTAGTAGGATACCAGGAGAGACCTTTGAGGAAGGAAGCATCAGATAAGAGTGATGCTTCAAGAACAGTGATCAGCTGGTGTGTATGGGATGCATGGGGAGGGAGAGAAGCAGCAGTAGGGAAAACAATTTAGTCTCACCTGTAATTTCCTACAACAAGGTAATTAAAGCATGAACTTCGGGAATAGCAACAGCAGAGCTGGAGAGGAAAGTATGAGTGGGCTTCTAATCTCATTTGCTGTTTTCATTTACTTTAGCTCTTGAGACATCCCTTACTTTGATCTTCCACCCCTTGAAGACACTCTCAGCAAACCCTTAAATACTCTGGAAACAGGCTTTTTCTTTTTGGCTATAATGCATTGTGTTTAAATGTATGGAATGGTATTTGCTGTGATTGTTTTAAGGAAAAGGCTTGTTCATGCTTTTGAGAGCTCTGGACTACAAGATGCTTCGGGATGTCTCAACTCTAGATGCAACTGATTCTTTGCCAAAATGAGACAGGTCAAGTAATGGTGGCAGCTGTTGATTTTTGTATTGGCCCCGCACCTTGCATAGGAGTGAGCATATCATAATCACTTTGAAAATCAGTAAAACATTATGAGTCCCAGTTTCTGAAACTTTATTCTGTCTCCCCATTTCCTCCATGTTTTCCAGATATATTTCCCCCCGATAATCCTCTTTTTCTTTTTTGACTCTCTTTTCACTCAGCCTTTTCTAACAGGCTTAATGGATCCTGATTATCCAGGCCTCCAAATCCTAAAAAGATGTCCCTTTAGGGGAGTAATAAGGAATCTGATGACTTCTTCTTGGAATTACCTTGCATCTGAACACATTGCACTTATTTGAGAAAAGGCTCACGTGTTTGGCATAATACTTATCTTTCATATAACTCCTTGAAGCAGGTAGAAAACCCTATTTCTAACTCTGCTGTGTAAAGGGACATAATTAAATAAAATGTACAGGCAAATAAATAAATGGTTTCTTTGTAAATGGAAACATTAGAGGAAGAAAAAAAAACTCATCTCCCTCAAATAATAATAAATTCAGCTCAAGCCTAACTGAAAAAAGGAAGAAAAAAATAATAAAATACAAATAAACTTGAGAAGAACTTGGGACAGAAACCTAGTGTAATCAAGCACTGGGCTATTTACATACCTTATTTCACAGTAGCTCATTTCATTGTTTCAGCAGTCTTCATATTTCAAATGAGGAAGTGAGCCTCAAAGGTTACAGAGATAGTATCTAGAGAAGGAAAGATTGAAGCACAAGTATATCATTGCCCAAAACACATACTCTTAGTGTTATCTTATATCATACATGCATGGTCCTCCAAAGCTTGTTCTCTCTTAGAAAACTCAAAACTCTGTCAGACGTTGTGTTAGATGTGTATCTTTGGGTCTGCATTGTGTTATTTTAAGTAGTGCGTACATTTGATTGGGGAAATTTAGATTTCATAAAGAATATAGGTTTTAAGTGAGTGAAAATATTAAAGTATTCTTTGAGAATTGAACTTATTACACAGTTTAATGAATATTCATTAATATAATTACTGCTGACATGTTTACTATAATTTCCACTACTACGGCTATTACTAACTATAGCTATCTTTGAGTGTCAACATGTACAGCACTAGGCTATGCATTTGACATATATTATTTAATGCCATCAAGTACCCCAAGGTTTTTTTCAAAAGCATAATTGAAATGAGTCATAGAAAAAGAATATGAAATTGCAAAAATTTTTGTATATCCATAATATTATCAAAATTTGTGCTATCACAGGTATACACCAAATAATATGCTTAATATCAAGGAATTATAAAGCTGTTATAGTATGGTTTTAGCATAACGTCAGACAAAAGGATCAATGAAACAAATCCAAAAATCCAGAAAAAGTGCCAACAACGTACGTAGTCATGTGGTTCACAATAGAGAAAATGCATTATAAAAAAATGAAAAAAAGTAGAAAAGTTATATTATTTATACTCTTAGGCTGAAAAAGGCCTTTCTAAAAGTGAACATAAAATAAAATGAAAATATGTATATGGCAGAAAACACTGCAACAAATTAAAAGACAATAAAATAGGAAATTATTTGCAATATACATAATGGATGAAAATGGACTAATACTCTTAAAATATTGCATGATATACTAATGAAAAACAAACTGGTGCTTCATTAGAAAGATGGGCAAAGAACTTGAACTGAATATTAACAAAGAAGAAATATAAATAAATACTACATATTGCATGATGGTAATAGTGAAGGAAACGATAATTCTTTACAATCCTGGTGGGAGTATAAATGTGTATATCTATTCAAGGAAGATGTGGTATTGCAAGTTGAAAGGCCTTTAACATATGCTCCATTTAGATAGCCAACTCACTTTGGAATAAAATTTCCTATCCAACAGAAGTGATACAATTCTGTCAGGTATATGTATAAATTCATTGTACAGCTGTCTTTATAATAGTGAATATAAAAAGCAAGCTATACAGACAATAATAAAGAATTGATGAGATAATTTATAGTAAAAACAAATTAGCACATAAAGGAATGTAATACAACTATAAGATGATGATACAGATGTATAACTTAGATATGAAAGGAGGTTCATGATTATGACAAAGTAGGATACACAACTTAATATACTACACACACACACGGATCATATATATTTAAAATATAATCTTTTCACAAAATAAAGTGTATATATAGATTGCGTATGTGTGTGCATGTAGTGGTAAGAGTAAAAGATATGCAACACAAAAAAGTTGTCTTCTACAAATTACAGAATTAAGGTAATCATGCTCTTCTTTATACATTTCTGTGTTTTAAAATTTAAATGATGAATATATGTAACTTTTTATAACCAAAGCTAAATGTTCTAAGTAATTATACCCGAGCATTTTGGGAGGCCATATTGTTAGCTCTCATTTTACCCTTTCATTTACTTCACTGCCCTGATTTCTGCATCAATTCCATTTCTGTTTATACACCCTCCACTGATAAAAATGCATATTATGTCCATTAAAAGACATGTAGAGAATAAACATGTAGAGAAAAGACATGTAGAGATTAATAAATTGCAGTAGTTCATGTAATGGAAAATCAGTCAGCAGGGAAACCAACTGTTTTACACGATAAGGTTGAGAAGAAGAATACTCAAACACTGAAGATTATATACTATAGGATTTCACTTATGTAAATTGAAAAACTAAAAACTGCTTGTGTTGGTAGAAGTCAACAATTCTTGGTCACATTTTGTGAAGAGAAATGAGAATAAAGATAGCTTCTAAGATGTGGTCAGTGTTCTGTATCTTGATCTAGATATGATTATAGGGATTTTTTCAGTTTGTAAAAATTGATCACACTATATAGTCATGATTTGTTCACTTTATTCATTAATTAGGTTTTTTTCCAAAATGGCGTCTTTAATATTAATACTACATTTAATACTAAACAGCATTGACATACATCGATTTTTAAAATATCAAAGAAGAAAGGAAATTTTATGAAACATAAATATTTTAATAACACATTACACTTTTTAATTCAAAAGAATTTTATGAATAAACCTTTTTGAAAAAGATATAAGGTTGTTTTTGAAATTATAGGCGAGCAAAGGAAAATAATTCTGAAATGTTTTATATTTACTTACCTAGGAATACTATGTCTGAACTGCTCCATTCTCTTCTCTTTATGAAACAAAGGAGCACTGTGGAGAAATGCCTATGTAAAAAGAAAATAATATATTACCCTGGTCAATAAATAATTCTCTCTAAGAACATTTACTAAGTCTAGTTGCTAGTGGTATTTTAGATTAACTCATTCTGACATTTCTACGTGATTTTACAGGGTGAAATTCAAGCAAATTTCAACTTTCTGATGTGTTAAGAGGCTAATAAATTACCTATACAGCTAAATTATTGCATCTGACAAGGCCCACTCTTACTTAACTGCAGGTTTCCCAATAGCGGCACTATTGACACATTAGCCTGGGTAATTCCTTTTCTGTAGGGGAATGTTCCGTGCCTTGTAGAATGATTAGCAGCATTCCTGGCCTCTACTCACTAGTGCCACGATTCTGAAAAGTGAACAAAAGGAGCAACAGGGGACCGTGTAATTGGAAGGTTGGGGGAGGATCTATCGTTGGCAAATCAACCCTGATTTGAGAACCATTGCTCTACTGTTCTATATATTGGAATATTCAAGTAATCCATTTTAGTTCCTTGGAATTGCCTTAATATTCAGTGAATAATTCCATTTGTTATTTTTGGCTTCACCTACATAGCACTGTTTTTGCAATCACATAGGGAAAAAGGTTTGAATTAATATTTCTGAAGTTATTTTGCCATTTGCCAAAGTGAAATCAATGAGGATCCCCTTCCAGAAAAGTCAAGCAAGTGGTTTTCAGTGCAAGAAATCAGTGTGTATAAAGTACTTTGTTTTCCAGTGTGTTGATTACGCAG
This sequence comes from Symphalangus syndactylus, assembly GCF_028878055.3. Taxonomy (NCBI): domain Eukaryota; kingdom Metazoa; phylum Chordata; class Mammalia; order Primates; family Hylobatidae; genus Symphalangus; species Symphalangus syndactylus. Next base: position 149,938,112 of record NC_072426.2, on the reverse strand, counting down.
AAGTAACTGATTGTCTACTTTGGTATTACATTAGAGAGTAAATGAATATTTAAAATTTCCTAAGAGCCTACTTAGATTTTGATAATTTTTTTTGTTTTTTGTTTAGTTAAAACAGGTAACAAACTAAAAAAAAGTGACAAAAAATAAGATTTTATGCTGTTAATAGATATAAAAAGAGTCTATTCTCTATTATGGTATTATTTTCAACATTTGCAATAGAACATTTCAGACACAAATTCAATTGAAAATTAAAATTTAAAATTTCCAATTAGAAACTTCCAATATTAAGCTGAAATTTAAGTATCTAATTCCAGGGTTCCCTATCTGTGGCACATCAAATTGGTGTAGACACGGATGATGGGTGGTCTGAGGGTGAAAGAATCCTGACACTCACACCTTCACTGAAACATTAGGTAAAATGGTTTGCTGAGGTTATGTGACACATTTATAAATCTCTATTCCTTAGAAGGATATGTTTGAATTTCCATATTTATTGATGACTCTCTATCAAAGGGAGTTTTAAAAGTGAATTTTATAACTATGTATTGGAAGGTTTCTCAAATCCAAAATTTTGTTTATTCTGCCACTTTACCCAATTTTTGCTTAAAAGAAAGTATTTTAAATAATTAGAATATATTTTTAAAATGTACAAATTTGCCCACCATAGACAGCTGAAGAAAATGAAAGAACCTACAAGTTCATCTGTTATACAACTGCCATTTTTAAATAGGAAGGAATGAGAATATGCAAGTTTCTTTGCTATTTTAGGGGAAGAATAACTCAGCAACTAATGGTAGTATACAGTTACTGACTTTATTACCTACCTTATGAGAGATTAATGCCAATTGACTATTTTCTTAGGACACAGAGATGATGTGTATAATGAATAATATGATAAATATTTCATTTTAAAACATTTTAGTAAATTTCTTACATTATTAATCTGACCATTTGAGCAAGTAATCCTCCTTATGCTTTACCTTATAAAATTATCTGTTGTAATGTACATTTTTTAAAATATGAGGTATTACTTGAGTCAGACTTTTAAAGTTAGTATATGGACAGTTAAAAAATTCATAAACTTTTAAAGATATATGGACAGTTAAAATTTATAAACATTCCTTGTTTTCCAGTTTGAACATTAGGTTATTTTTTCCCCTCTCCACCAAAATACAGATATATTGGACAAGTAACCAGACTTGCCTGTGACCCTCTGTGGCCACTTCATGAAAATACGGTACAGTTTGAGTATCCCTATTCCAAAACTCCAAAATCCAAAGTGCTCCAAAATATGAAACTCTTTGAGTATTAACTTGACTTCAAAGGAAATGCTCATTGAAGCATTATGGATTTTGGATTTTTGGATTAGGGTTGCTCAACCAGTAAAATACAGCTATTTCAAAAACAAACAAACAAATCCAAAATCCAAAACACTTCTAATCCCAAGCATTTTGGATAAGGATACTTGGCTTATATTGTGATCAGACATTTTTTTTGATCTATTCTTGCCTATTATTTCAATTCTGATTATTATTATTTGATGAGTATATGCTCCTAGGTAAAAGAATATTTTTCATAATTCAAGTCTATGCATTTCCACGTGATTTTCAACTTCATAAAATTATTAAATATGTCACATTTATATATAACATGGTCGTTAAGATAGTTATTTGAAGAGGCTGTTGGCATTGGTTTTATAGATTTTTAAAAGATTTTTATAGATTTTAAATGCCATTCATTAGCAAGTCCAGAACCATGAATGGTATTAATCCTAGATGTCTCTTCTGCTTCCCACTTATTACTGACTCTCTGGGATATTACAAGTAGGACAACTTGCATGCACTTGTGCCTTCTCCGTAATGGGCGTCTGCACAACCCCAAGTCAAAGTAGAGAAGCAAGAGAAAAAATAGTTTTTTTAAAAAAACAATAATTATGTGTGTAAAACATAAAGTTGTCAATTCTCCCCTAAGTGCTCATCTCATGTTATGACTCTTCATAACCAAAGAGAGTTATAGAGTGCAGGAGAAACCCCAAAACTCTTTGTCATCTTGTAATTTCTCCCAGAAAGAGGTATCTTGTATCATCCTTCTTCTGTTAAGTCAGAAGGGAATGCCTTTTAGGAATCAGGAATGACTCCTGATTCTCTGTAGCTCCCTGACGTTGTCATTGCACACTCAGCTTTGGCTTCCATAGCATCTCAGACCCCTCCACTGAATATCATGTAGGTTGCTGTTTGCTAATGCATAAATGCTGACGATTACTAGTAGTTACTAGTACCTCCTAATTGATCCATCCAAGTTGGAATGCAAAATTAGATTAACTTTTACATTGGTTGAAGTTTTTATTACAGTTTAGTATCCATTTTAAGGCACTCTCTATTTTAAACTACACCAAATCCTTTGAAAGATAAAGGAATATATTAATGTTCAAACAAATGACCTCAGTGTTCTAGAAAACATTGGTGTACATAAGGCTCAAGAAAGCATTAGGAAAGAACTTGACTTTCATATACATAACACTTCCACTTGAAAGATTTTGGTATGTCTATGGCTCAGAACTCATTCTAGTTTACTGGGACCTTTTCAGATTCTTCCAAACTAGAATGTGAATGTGAATGTGAATGTGCCGTGGTTAGGTTGTAAACAGTCCTGTCACTATTCACTGAGATATTCACTAAACAACCCTATCAGTTAGGGGACAATGCTCACTTCCTAGGTTACTAGTCTTTTAGAGTGAAAATGCTGATCTGATAATCTCTGTACTGTGCTTTTGTTCCCTAAGGATGTTATAATGACAATTCCACTCTGGCTACAAGAGTCATATTATACTTGTATATCAAATGTCTATTTGGATCACCACAAAAACTCTATGAGAAAGATATTGTTATTCCCATTTTACAGAGTAAAATGAATTTCAAAGAGAGAAGTCTAATCTTACTCAATTAAATATGATCTGTAGCAAAGATAGAAATATGGTTTTTTTTTTATACTTTAAGTTCTGTGGTACATGCGCACAACGTGGAGGTTTGTTACATAGATATACATATGCCATGCTGGTTTGCTACACCCATCAACTCGTCATTTACATTAGGTATTTCTGGGTCTTTTGACACTAAAGCTTCTTTTCCTTCCACACCAGTATAATCATTATAGTCTAGTGAGAAAAAGCGAATTAATTGCTCAATCTTCAAGCCATTTTTATTTCATTTATCTGCCATATACTACTTTTGCCAATGATTAGTGTAAATTAAATAACATATAGAGGCATGCTCTATGCAGAAATAAGAGCAGTGAAGTAAATGAAAGGGTAAAATGAGAGCTAATAATATGGCCTCCCAAAATGCTCAGGTACGACTACTTTAAACCTTTTGTTTTGGTTATAGAAAGTTACATATGTTCATCATTTAAAACTTAAAATACAGAAATGTATAAAGAAGAGCATGATTACCTTAATCCTGTAATTCAGAGAAGATAACTATTTTTTTATGTTGCATATCTTTGACTCTTAACACTACTCGCACACATATGCAATCTATATATAAATTTTATTTTGTGAAAAGATTATGTTTTAAATGTATATATGATCCTTCTGCGTGTGTATGTAGTATATAAATTGTGTATCCTACTTTGTCATAGAATATATCATGAACCTCTTTGCATATCTAAGTTATACTTCTATATCAACATCTTATAGTTTTATTACATTCCTTTCTGTGCTAATTTCTGTTTTTACTATAAATTATCTCATCAATTCTTTATTATTGTCTATATAGGTTGCTTTTTTTTTTTGAGATGGGAGTCTCACTCTATTTCTCAGGCTGGAGTGCAGTGGTGTGATCTCAGCTCATCGCAACCTCCGCCTCTTGGGTTCAAGCAATTCTCTTGCCTCAGCCTCCTGAGTAGCTGGGATTACAGGCACACACCCCCACGCCCAACTAATTTTTGTATTTTTAGTAGAGATGGGGTTTCACTGCATTGGCCATGCTGGTCTCAAACTCCTGACTTCCTGATCCACTTGCCTTGGCCTCCCAAAGTGTTGGGATTACAGGCATAAGCCACTGTGCCCAGTCTGCTAGATTGCTTTATATATTCACTATTATATAGACAGCTGCACAGTGAATTTGTACATGTACCTGACAACATTATATCACTTCTTTTGGATAGGAAATTTTATTCCACAGTGAATTGGCTATCTAAATGGAGCACGTATTAGAGGCCTTTCAACCTGCAGTACCACATTTTCCTTGAATAGATGTTCAAATTTATACTCCCACCAGGATTGAAAAGAATTATAGTTTCTTTCACTTTTGCCATCATACAATATGTAGTATTTATATTTCTTCTTAATATTCAGTTCAACTTCTTTGCCCATCTTTCTATTGAAGCACCAGTTTAATTTTTTGTTAGTGTATTCATGCAGTATTTTAAGAATATTAGTCCATTTTTATCCATTATGTATATTGCAAATAATTTCATACTTTATTGTCTTTTAATTTGTTTGCAGTGTTTTCTGCCATACAAACATTTTCATTTTATTTTATATTCACTTTAAAAAGGCCTTTTTCAGCCTGAGTATAAATATAATAGCTTTTCTACTTTTTTTCGTTTTTTAATATTGCATTTTCTCTATTGTGAATGTTTTGCTTATGTTTTTCTCCAGCTGATCTATTGAGGAACAGTGTTTTTTTAAATAAATATAAATATTGTTATAGTTATTTCTCATTTTGAATTTTTACAGTACTGATTTGTTTGTCTTAAAACTTCAAGTAATACTTAATTGAAAGTCTCTGTCTACCATCATCCCTTTCTTAACAGTTTGGTGAATACCTTTTATTATATTGTGTAAGGATGTTGTATGGCAGCTCCTCTTGCTAGGCTGAACATGCAGGCCTGTTATGGAAATTGATGTGATCAGTCTAGGTCACAACCTGTCTTTAATCCCAGCTGATTTATAGCAGAGAGTTCCAGGAACCGTCCAATCACACACAGGTCCCTATTGCTCCTTTTCTTCTAGGGCTATTCAACAAGCAGAGACAAACAAAAACTGATCTGTGACATTTCACTGCAGGTAACAGTGACCACAAGTACACCTGTACACTGTTTTTTTTCCAACATTATTGAGGTGTGACTGACAAATAAAAATGGTATATATTTAAGGTATGTGATGTGATATTTTGCTGTACATATATGTTGTGAAATGATTATCATAATCATGTTAACATATCCATCACCTCACATATTGTGTTATTTTTATAATCACTTTTATAAATTTTCCCTTCAGTAGTAACCTTTTTAGATTCTGAAACACTTTTGAGTTTTGAATTTTGTGTCATAAGTGAGTTTTTTTGGCAAATATTTTATAAACATCTAATTGGGAAACTGTGAGAGGATGTTTTGTAACTCTCATTTAAACTAAGGTCTCCTCTCCACCTCCACCCTTCCTGTATTCAGTAGATTTTCTATGGTTGTATGGTGTATCAGGAATCATCCCATATACTTCAGAAAGTAATGGAATAATATAAATATTTTTCTAACATAGACCTATAGAGATTAAGTGATATACTCAAATCACACCATAAATGGTAGCGAAAGGGTAAACTCAACATTCAGAGCCAACTTCATTATCTAATAGGGAACAACACATTTCATATTAATAATTGACTGTTTTATTTTTAGGAGGCTCTGTTATAATGAGATTAAAAATGAGATTAGATTATGTTTCTCAATATATGGTACAAAAATCACTTACATAGAATTTAAAAATAGAAGTGAAAAATACTTTTCAGATTAAATAAGATTTAGATTTTAAGGCAAATTTGTTCATTTTGTGCTTCAAACATTAGACAGGAAAAACTATAATTTGTTAAAATGTAGGTTCTTGATCCATCCAAGAAACCATGGAGAGGTAAGGGACAGTTACCTGCATTTCTGACAGTTTGTTCATTAACTCTTATTCCCACTAAACTTTGAGAACCAGTGTCCAAAGTATTTACTTATATATTTATATTTAAAAGCTGGGGTAATCATGACAATATAAAATAAACAATTGATGTTGTATTTTACTTGGCAGATAGATAAAGCTATACAAGTTTCCTTTTTCCTAATTCTAAAGTATAATTTAGAAAAAAATTGTATTTATTTCTTAGATATGGTAACTACTAAAATATAATTTGGAATGTTCTACTTAAATGAGTACACTTATATATGCAGTTGCCATCAATAAGAAGATTTAGTGTTCTCTGAACTATTTCATTTCTATGAAGGTGGTATTAATCTTGATGATAAAATTTTCTTTTAAATATCGAGAGATTCTGCCAAAATATAAATCTTACTGTGACAATGTTGTTGAAATTCCCTTCTTCATATGATTATTTGTTCTAAAATAGCTCCCATGAAAGTAAAATTCCTACTCTCAAGCATCCTGCTTAATTATATTGTATTGTTGAAGGTAAATAAAAATAAATCAAAGCATTAGGGTGGATTTCAGTGTGACTTTGTCTGTTTAGTAGAGTGATACAAATGAATAAATTTTCAAACATACAAATTGACTAATTATTTGAAAGAGCTATGAATAAAACAAATAAGCTACTTTAAAAATATTTTAAAATTATATCACAAAATTTTTTTCCTAACAACAAAATATATATTTTTAGTTGTTTTGGCTCATACAAATTAAAATACAAATATAATTTTACCAAGGAAAGTGAAGTAATTTAGGAGTAATTAATAATATTTGTGTTAGGGAACAGAGCATAGATACTATTAAACCTAACCGTTTTACAGTGCATTTGTTTCTAAATCCCTTAAGCTGGTAAGTCATTGATCTTGCATTTTTCTTTGACAGGCTTATGCAAGCAAAGATCTGGAGGAGCAGTTACGGTCTGTGTCCAGTGTAGATGAACTCATGACTGTACTCTACCCAGAATATTGGAAAATGTACAAGTGTCAGCTAAGGAAAGGAGGCTGGCAGCATAACAGAGAACAGGCCAATCTCAACTCAAGGACAGAAGAGACTATAAAATTTGCTGCAGCCCATTATAATACAGAGATCCTGAAAAGTAAGTGTGGGAAATAAAATGTATAGTAAGCCTTGTGTATCAAACCAGTAGAAGTTGCCAGCCTGGTTCTTTAATTTCAGTGTTTGTATCACCAAATACACCTTTAGGGCAGAAAGCAAATAGAAAATAAAGAATTACTTCAAAATACAACATTTTATGATTTCACTTTGAGTATTAAGATGACTTCGTAAAATACGAGATAGATAGGTCCATGCATAAACAACACACATTAATTTTTTCAGGTGATAGCCATTGGAAAATTTTAAAACAGATGGCTATATTTTACACACTATATCTGTTTAATAACTTAAACATTCTTTATCTTATCAAATAATTATATGTCAATTTGCTATTTGATTTGGATGGAGAAATGCTTCATTTGAAATCACCTTTTCAGATGTCACTCGTTGCCTTGCTGCTTCATAGATAACTGGCTCAGAGCGGGACTTAAGCTGATGAGGTATCTAGCATAAAGCTTTACAGAAAATGATCGTGTTGCATAAAATGTCATGGCATCAATTGGTGGGGATAGGACTGGACACAGAGGCTCATATCTGTAATCCGAGAACTTTGGGAGGCCAAAGTGGGAGGATTGCTTGAAGCCAGAGTCAGAGACCAGCCTGAACAACACAGCAAGACCTCATCTCTATTAAAAAATTAAAAAGTGGTGGAGTAATTTAAAAACATACTTGCCTTCAGTTGGTAGCTCTTAATCGCTATAAAAGTTTGATATTGGAAAGTATTTTGAGAACAGAGGCGAACAAAATGGCTTCATGGTTGTATAACCAATAGTTTATGTCCTTTCCCAAAAATTCTATTTTAGGGGAAATATGGGAGAAATAAACTAGTATACTTAGGAAGTACATTATTTGTAATGCAGAATTTAAAAAATCAACAGTATTATAGGTAAGCTACTAACTCATCAGAAACAAAATTCCAGAGGAGAGCTAAAAGGGATAGGAACCACTGACTTTGCTGAAGAAAGTTCAGAATGAGTCCCAGTTGGTGGAAAATAGGCTTGCATTTCACGTAGCTGCGGCCACGACATTACTCAAGGTTGCCAAATAGTCCACCTGAAAAGGATTTTTGACTTGAATCTAAAACCATAGCTGTCTTCTCATATGCAACTCAGTTTTAAAGAAAAATAAAATTATATTTATATTTGCATTGAGAGCACAAAAATGGCCCATACTATAGAGAATGAACATGACTCTCTCTGCACATCTTATAAACATTCATATATTAAATTACCATTTTGCTAAGAAAGAAAAACCAAACATTAGTGTTGTGGGATATTGGTGTACTTTTAATAAAGCATAATGCTAATTTTGCTTATTGCCTACCTATAGAAATGAGTTTAAGAAAATATCCTTAGCTTGTCTTTTCAGTGTTATATCATATTGTCATTCACAAGTCAATTTAGGATCCCATAAACTGTCTCTTTAGTTATATATTGAACTTAAATGTTAAAATCTGAAATCAAATGTGAGTGATTTGCAGCTGCTGTGGACTTTTTTATCTTGGTGGTTTCCATAAAACTTACTGATTTCCCTATGACTTGACAGGTATTGATAATGAGTGGAGAAAGACTCAATGCATGCCACGGGAGGTGTGTATAGATGTGGGGAAGGAGTTTGGAGTCGCAACAAACACCTTCTTTAAACCTCCATGTGTGTCCATCTACAGATGTGGGGGTTGCTGCAACAGTGAGGGGCTACAGTGCATGAACACCAGCACGAGCTACCTCAGCAAGACGGTGGGTATTGCCCATTCCTGCTACCCGTGAGAGCCCCCTCAATCAGAACCTTTAACTTTGGGGATGATGTGTTTAAACTTCTGGTTGCTTTAAAGTAACTTGGTTCAACTCAGGGTCTCTTATATTTTCTTTAGGGGAATGAAGTCAATTTTTCAGTATTTTGTGTTTTTGACAACACAGTGTCACAAAGAAAGTAATTGATGCTTTATTGCTTTGCAAACTCTTCATATAGTGGAGTCAAAGCCTCATGAAGAAAACAATAAATATACATATGTATGTGTGTACATGTATGTGTGTATGTGTGTGTTGATCTTTAAGAATAAACATGTTCATTTGGCAATAAAATACTTTTAAATGGGTAAGTTTTCGGATGGTGGAGATAACAGTGCAAACATTATTCAAAGTGTAAAATTAAATGCGTGTGTTCTGTGAAACAGTGGTATAGTATTGAAATAAGCCATCTCACTGAAGAAATTTATTGTCTTCCTGTGGAAAGCAAAGGAAATAACTCTTGACACTAAATCTCAAATGTTTTGAATAAACTGGGAAGTTTATCTCATTAAATGGTAAGCTTCTGATAACCAGGAAATGTCTCTTAAGGTTGGTTTTGGATCAGGGATTTTCGGACCAGACACATAAACTCACTTTGTGGATCTTACATGGTAGAGGAGGCTGGCTGTGGAACACGCGTATGTGCTGGCGATAACCATGAAAGTGTTGTTTGAAATTGTGTGCACCTCTGGCCTCTGAACAGAAATGTTTGGAGAAATCCAGACCTGTGGGCTGGGCTGAAGCAAACTTCTCCCGAAAGACAAAACTGTGGTTGTCCTAATGGCCTTTCCAAGCTGCTTTTGGAGTTAGACTCACACACGTAAATCTGGCAAAATTCAGAACTGTTCTTTGACCTGGAGAATGAAAAATGAAATTGTTTGAAAGATGTGTTAGATTTGATTTGTATGATGTGGTATGACAGAAAATTAGCATTTTAATTTTATGCAAACTTTAGCTGATCTACATGGTTTTCAGTAATAAAACCTACTCTTATTTCAATATAATATTAATAGAAATCAGAGTTAAGATTACTATCTCAATTCCATGAACTACATTTTTACAGCTAGTTGAATATTTCTAAAATTTTTACTGTTACGACCATTTGGCCTCCGAGTTTGGAGGCATTGTCTTATTATACAACCCAAATTAATTGCTTTCTTTTCAAAAATTGAGTTTCTTTATATTGCTCACCCAATTGATAAAGAAACAAGCCATTTTAGATTAAGACTTGCAAGAAGAAACAAAAAATAAATTATAAAGCTAAATTTTCTATTCAGCTTGCCTCGCCTCAACTGTAAAGGCTAAAAAAAATTAAAAGGTGATGCTTTGGGGCCTTCTATCATTTCTTTTAGTATCATATTAAGCTTAGCCAGATGCAGTTCATTCTGATTATTTCCTAAAAGCACAGCAAAATAATGTAGGGGTCATTCCAACATGTGTTCTCAAGAAAAACAGTATGACTCTAAATATAGTCCTGCATTTAGAAACTTTACCAGAAAAATGTACAGTTGTGGGAACATGATAATATTTCAGTGGCAGCCAAAATTCTAATATTTTTAATAGACTATAATTGTACTATTGGGCATAGCAAAAGTTATCCTTAGTTCATTTATCCTCCCCGAATCTTTATCAAACAACAATAAAATAAACAATAAGACATTATAGTTTTGTATTTACTATTCTAAATAAATTAATACTACTTTAACAGGTTTTATTGGTATCATGTATTTTATCATAACCCTGAAATAAAACAGGATTCTTTAAAATCCTCTAAATTTTAGAACTGCATCCTTTAAAATAAATTAAATAGAAATACTTAGGCCAAGCAGATATTCTTTGAAAGGTAATATTCATTTTTAAAACATATTAATAATTAAAATGTTGTTTTTATCTTCAAGCCAAACCTCTTAAGAGGAATTTTCGTATGCTGAGTCTCTTGAGAAAAATGTCATTTCCTTTTAAAGTTAGAGAAAATAAATATGGATGATTTAGGAATTGAAATATACAATTTTTGGAATGCCGTTAACAATTTATATTTTAAAATAATTCAGTTAAGCAATATGACGTATTCTAGATTATATTCCTAATATGGTATTTGATTTAAATCAAATAGTAAACCAAGGTACTTTGGATACTCTTTCCAACTAATGACATAACTTTCTCTCTGCTCTTCCTCCTTCCATTTCCTTTCTTCATAATCTTTTCTATAAATTACTTTCAAGCATATTTTTTAAAAACATAGATCCAAATCTATGGCTAGGCATGGTGGCTCACGCCTGCGGTCTCAGCTGCTGAGGAGGCAGAGGCACGAGGATTGCTGGCGCCCAGGAGTTCAGGGCTGCAGTGTGCTAGGATTGCACCACTGCACTCCCAGCCTGGGTGACACAGCATGACCCTGTTTCAAAAACAAAAAAAAACCCCACAGATCTGATGTCAGTCTCCAGCATAAAGGCCTTTCAGTGATTTCCCAGTGCTCCTAAAATAAGACAAAAATCTTTCTTAAAGGTTATATTTATTGATACATCATAGTTGTACATATTTTAGGGTCATGTGTGATATGTTGATACCTGTACAAAATGTGTAATGTTCAAATCAGGGTAATTGGCATATCCATCTCATCTCAAACATTTATCTTTTCTTTCTATTGGGAACACTACAGTTCTTCTCTTGAAGCTTTTTAAAAAATATACAATATATTGTTGTTCACTACAATTTCCCTGATGTACTATTGAATACTAAAACTTACTCCTTCTATTTAACTGTGCTTTTGTACCCCTCAACCATCCTCTCTCCATCCTCCCTACCCTTACCCTTCTCAGCCTCTGATAATCAGTATTCTTCTCTCTACCTCCATGAGATCCACTCGTTTAGCTCCCACATAAATGAGAACATGCAGGATTTTTAAGACCACATCTTTATCACAACCTGCAATCTCTGCCCTGTAGCCCCTCTTCAGCATCATCTAATGTAACAATTCTTGATCTTGTGCTTCCAATGCTCTAGACTTTCTCCAATTCCTGGGCATCATCGTGTTTGCTCTGGTCCTGGGCCCTTGTACACACACCTTTAAGTTAACCTGGCCTTCCTGTCTCCTCTTTCCTGAGGTGCTAGCTCTTCAGATCTCAGTTTGGGTGTCAAGTGGCTTTGGCAAGGCCTCAGGCGAGACTTTCTGACCTATTTAGATTAGACCCAATATTTGTAGTAAATGCTTTATAGTTTCCCATACTTTTAAAATAGTATTTATTACAGCCTGTAATCCCATAGTTTATAGTTATGTAGTCATTATTACTTCATTAATGTCTCCCTCCTCCACAAAGGCAAAAACGGGTCTGTTCACTACTTATCCCAGTGCCTACCACAGAATCAGTGCACAAATCTCTTTTAGTATCACATAAAAACTGTGGACGCTTTCACGAGAACAAATGAAAATACAGACACATCCATAGCATTTTCCCCCACAGTTTTAGGGAGTTGGTTCCCTGACCCCTAGCCTTTTTCCTTTAAACCAGTCTTTAAAACTGCTGCCTCGAAGATCATTAATAATAAAATAGCTGATTAACACACTTGTGGAATTTTCAAATAACGAGTCTTTTTGCCAAACAAAAGTTTACGCTATCAATTTAGCTTGATCTTTTTTTTTTCTTTTTCTTTTTTTTTTTTTTGAGATGGAGTCTCGCTCTGTCCCCAGGCTGGAGTGCAGTGGCGCAATCTCGGCTCACTGCAAGCTCTGCCTCTCGGGTTCATTCTCCTGCCTCAGGCTCTCCGAGTAGCTGGGACTACAGGCGCCCGCCACCACGCCCGGCTATTTTTTTTTTTTTTTTTTGTATTTTTAGTAGAGACGGGGTTTCACCGTGGTCTCGATCTCCTGACCTCGTGATCTGCCCGCCTCGGCCTCCCAAAGTGCTGGGATTACAAGCGTGAGCCGCCGCGCCCGGCCTAACTTGATCTTTTAAAAAATACCTGTTTCTGGAGAGGAACAGAAAAGATAACTATTGGGTACTGGGCTTAATTCCTGGGTGATGAAATAATCTGTGCAACAACCCCCATGACGTGAGTTTACCTGTGTCACAAACCTGCACATGGACCCCCAAACCTAAAATAAAACCCCAAACCTGAAATAAAAGTTTACCTATGTCACAAAGCTGCACATGGACCCCCAAACCTAAAATAAAACCCCAAACCTAAAATAAAAGTTTACCTATGTCACAAACCTGCACATGGATCCCCAAACCTAAAATAAAACCCCAAACCTAAAATAAAAGTGTACCTATGTCACAAACCTGCACATGGACCCCCAAACCTAAAATAAAACCCCAAACCTAAAATAAAACCCCAAACCTAAAATGAAAGTTTACCTATGTCACAAACCAGCACATGGACCCCCAAACCTAAAATAAAAGTGCACCTATGTCACAAACCAGCACATGGACCCCCAAACCTAAAATAAAAGTTTACCTATGTAGCAAACCTGCACATGGACCCCCAAACCTAAAATAAAACCCCAAACCTAAAATAAAAGTTTACCTATGTCACAAAGCTGCATATGGACCCCCAAACCTAAAATAAAACCCCAAACCTAAAATACAAGTTTACCTATGTAGCAAACCAGCACATGGACGCCCAAACCTAAAATAAAAGCTTACCTATGTCACAAACCTGCACATGGACCCCCAAACCTAAAATAAAAGTTTACCTATGTCACAAACCTGCACATGGACCCCCAAACCTAAATTAAAAGTTTTTATATATATGTATATATACAAAGTTTATATATATACATATAAGTATATGTATATACAGATATACATATATGTATCTGTAAAAGAAACATATATATCTATAAAAGAAACAGATATCTAGATATATCTATATCTAGATATCTAGATGAGATATATGTAGATAGATCTAGATATCTCTTTCTCTTACAGATAAGGAAGAAAATTCTTCTTTATTCTCTCATTCATTAGTTAATATGAGCAAAAGCCAACATTATATTTTTCTTACTATTGGTCAACCAAATAAATGCGTACTTTACATATGGGCCAAATAGATACCTAAGCATACCTTAGGTAAAATCTAAACTTGGAAAACAGAAAATCAGTACATTGTTAGTAAGCAAAGTAAATAAATTTAGTCTTCCATTAACCATTAGTGGTTTTTCTTTGACCATTGCATATTCATTTTCTGCATTGGTCTAATTAGGTGTCACATTCACCCAGTGGTTATTGGAGTGAAAGTATTTATTCAAGGGTAGGTGTGTATGATCAGTAGCATAAAAGTTGCTGTATCAAGAGGGAGGTGTTGGAGAGGTTTAGGCTTTAGAAATTGCAAGGCTTGGCTGAGCATGGTGGCTTACACCTGTAATCCCAGCACTTTGGGATGCCAAGACAGGCAGATCTCTTGAGCTTAGGAATTGGAGACCAGCCTGGGCAACATAGTGAAACCCTATCTCCCCAAAAAAGTATAAAAATTAGCCAGGCATGGTGTTGTGCACCTGTAGTCCCAGCTACGTGGGAGGTAGCTGAGGTGGGAGGATTGCTGGAGCCTGGAAGGCAGGGGCTGCAGTGAGTAGAGATTGCACCACTGCACTCCAGCCTGGGTGACAGAGCCAGACCCCGCCTCAAAAAAAAAAAAAAAGAAAGAAAAGAAATTTCAAGGGGCCAGGGGTAAGATGAGCATTTAGTGCTAAGTGTAAGCTGCATGTAGGTGAAATAATTTTGCCTAGTCTGCTCAGTACTTAATATTTGCTATAAGAAAATTGTCTACTTTAGATCACATGGAGTCTTTTCTTGCTGTATTTCATCTCTTTCACCTCCCAGCTTTGCAGAACTTAGGCTTACTTTTATAATAGATTTACCATGTTGATATGAGTTTGCTCAACTTCTTCCCAGTGATTTGCTTGTGTGAAAAATCAGGACTTGCCCGTGAAATTTCTGAAGTTTGTCTACTTTTTTGTTATTGGTTGATTTTTTTTTTTAGTTTTTTTCTATCCTTTTGGTAGGCTATATATTTACAATAATCACAATATTTATACATTCGGATCTGTAATGCAGTCGTATTTTAAAATTCATATAGCATTAGTTTTTATTTTGTCATTTTAATTTTTTAAAGATTTGAAGATTTTGAGAATTAAAAATTTGTAGTTCATCAAAAATATGGTATTTCTCCTGAGAATTCTGACCTAAGACACCTTCTCTGCAGACTGTAACTCTCCTTGTATTTTCTCACCTACTTTTTTTTACTTTTCCCAAACGTTTCCCTCCAATTCAGGCTTCTCTCCTGATTTCTATACTGTCCATTCAACCTTGTGACTTGGCTGTCCCTCAGACAGGTCAGTCTGTTTCACTTAACAGTTACAACCTATTCCCTACCACTTTGCCCAAATAAGCAAGTAAGTGAATCCTATTCTTTTTCCAGTATTCTCTGTCTTAGTAAATGACATCATCATTCAGCCAGTTGGTCAAGCCAAGTTATTCTTCCTTTCACTAAAACTAATTGCTATTCGATCTACCTTGCAAACATCTCTAGGACCCATCCAATGTCTCCATGCTGCTAATCCCACTCTGATCTAGGCCACATTTACCCCTTACCTAGACCATTCCTCTTGGGCAAGCCTAATAACTGGTCTCCTACCATTCTTCCTTTCCTCCAATCCATTTGCCACTTTTTAGCAGTGATTTTTTTTTTCTTTTCTTAATGCTAAGTCAGATACTGCTAAAAATTCCTCTATAACATTGCCTTATTGGGATGGAGCCAGCATTCAACTAGTGTGGTGATAAGCTTGTCTTTTCTAATTGAGTTGCTTAGGCCAGCATCTGGTCAGATTCATTGGTACAAATGTTCTAAGTTGTTAGTGTTCTGAATGGAACTCTTCTTTCAGACAAAATCCCTTAAACATAATTTCCTGGGCCCTCAATGATCTGGATGCTACCTAAATGTCCAGCCTCAAATGTCAATGCTTTTCCCCACAAAAACTACTTACCACTAAGACCCAAATTCTTTTCACTTCTCGGGTTATGTCAATATCTGTCACCTCCAGCATTGCAATGCTGTACTCTGTGTTTGAAACATCTCCCTACACATGATCCCATATCTCGATGTATCTAGTTAATTTCTACTCAACCTTAGGCCTAAACAGAAATGTGACTTCCAGGACATTCTGTTGTGTGCTTCCACAGCATCCACTGTTGCCGTGTCTTAGCATCATTACCTTATCTTTCATATTGTTTTATCTTTGTTTCATTCCCTAGGTTTTTTTTTTTTTTTTTAGATGGAGTCTCACTCTTGTTGCCCAGGCTGGAGTGCAGTGGCACGAACTCAGCTCACTGCAACCTCTGCCTCCTGGGTTCAGGTGATTCTCTTGCCTCAGCCTCCCAAGTAGCTGGGATTACAGGTGTGTGCCACCACACTTGGCTAATTTTTTGTATTTGTAGTAGAGATGGGGTTTCACCATGTTAGCCAGGCTGGTCTAGAAACTCCTGACCTCAGGTGATCTGCCCACCTCTGCCTCCGAAAGTGCTGGGATTACAGGTGTGAGCCACTGCACCCAGTCTTATTCCACAGGTTCTAGACTCCATGAAAGCAAAGATTGTGTCTGCTTATTACACTGAACACTAGCACAGTAGTTGGCACATAGCAAACACTTAGACGTGAATAAAATGAATACTTGAATAAAAAGAAACAAATTTGGGGTCAAAGGTCAAATTTTGAATATGCTCATTTGAAAGTCTGAATGGTGTTTAGGTGGAGATACCAGAAGGTTTGACGTATATTTCTTAAATTTTAGAACAATAATTGGGTCTTTAAATATAGATTTGGGAGGAAGCATCATTCTGATAAATGTCATTTGAAGCCTGGTGTGCTTATTAATTCTTAGGGTATTGATGTATCAGAAGAGAAGAGCAAACATCAGTACCAAGGGAAAGCCAATATTCATCATTAGCTGTGCCCTGCATTTCCCTCTTTGATTTTGTATTGTCATGCCCTTTTCCTATCCAAAGGATTCACTTATATTTTTGTTTATAGTATAAGGGATAATTTTTTTTTTGAGATGGAGTCTCCTTCTTGTCACCCAGGCTGGAGAGCAATGGTGTGATCTTGGCTCACTGCAGCCTCCACCTCCTGGGTTCAAGCGATTCTCCTGCCTCAGCCTCCCAAGTAGCTGGGATTACAGGTGCCCACCACCACGCCCAGCTGATTTTGTATTTTAATAGAGATACGTTTTCACCATGTTCGCCAGGGTGGTCTCGAACTCCTGACCTCAAGTGATCCACTCGCCTCGGCCACCCAATGTGCTGGAATTACAGGCGTGAGCCACTGCACCCGGCAGACAGTTTTAATTTAAATTCAGTTAGATGAGTGCATATGGTACACCCATTATGTGGTGCTTCATACTATGTACTAAAAGCATACTATGCACAAAGTGTAGGTGTACAGTGATGGATAGATCCTGCCCTAATGGAACTAACAAATTAGCAAGGGAAATCAACATTTATCAAGTAATAACAAGTAGTTTAAGTGTTGTGAAAGAAAAGTACAAAGGCTTATGGAAGTGCATATCCAGGATGTTTACAAACCAAGGGAGGTTGAGGCATAAAATTTCTGAAAGCAAGAATGCAGTGTTCCTACATTTTTACTAATATTCCAAGTTCTGAAAACGTGTACTTAAGTAGCACCTTTTCCTGGGTTTATTCAATTTATTGCATTATCAGTGTAGTGTGAATGGGAGTGTGTGATGATTTCTTTCAAATATAAAAGGAAATTTCTTAATGCTGTATTTTCTTAAGGTTAAAAAAAAAAAAAGACTTTTCATTTTGTTAAAAGAGTCCCAGGCACATTTTGTAGCAAAGCCACCAATTGGAATGATGTAAATTGTAAGGACAGTGTACCTTAGGTAATGTTAAACTCAAGTTTTTTTATAGATACTTCATAGAAATGTTTTTTTTTAATGGGACTCAATGAAGGGGAGGTTATCAGGGTGTGTGAGGAAGCCAGCTGTTCATTGAAAAGTAAAAGCATATGCACTGTGCATTCCAAAGTGTGCTAATCGATAAAAACTGCTTCAGAGTTCTCCACACAAATATCTAAGTGGCTTTGAAAAGTTAAGTAGATTGGATGTCTTTTCAACCTCTTTCATAAACATACGCTTTGAGTGTATTTTCTTGTGAGAAGTTGTATATTTAAGAGATATAACCAAAAAGTAGAAAATGAATTTTGCAGGGGGTAAATTATTTGGTGATAAAAGCAGAAGCAGAAGAAAGTCATCTGCTTTTGAGGCACACATTTGGATTAAAAGTTACTTGAATGTTAGTATTTATCTTATATATTTTACTAAATCTAGGAGAGAATAAAGAAAAACAACTCAGTCTCTAGAGTCTCCTTGAAAATGGTGGGGTTAAACCAAGCTCAAGGAACTAGAAGTTCTTTGCTGTGTTCATTAGTGCCAGACTAAAGAAGCCAGTTTAGTTAGGAAGCTAGCTTGTTATGAGCTAATTCTGATATATAGAAGCAGCATGATTTTAAATTCTACATTGCCATCTTAAAAACAAGCAGCTACTTCTTTTTCATTATTTTATAAAGCAATAATATGAGCATGTATATTAACAAAGACATGCTCGATTATATTTAAGTTGGATGTTTCATAAAATTTTACAACAAAAAATATTTAAACCTAAGTAAAATATGCAACTATGTAATGAAATTAGAGGTATTATTTTGCACTGCAGTCAGAGATATTTCTTCCATTAATTAAACAGAATACTGCAGCAGTCTGGAAGATTAATTTATTACATTCCTATGTATTCAGCAAGTGGAACGTGATTTGTATTGTATCTTTCGCAAGTTAATATTTGGCAAGCACAGTTGTTGGAAATCAGGTTTTATCCTGATGTGGAAAAAGAACTCTGTGCCGGTACCAGTTATCAGAAGTTTCTTTAAGAATAACATTTGCCTTAAGAACATAATTAATGCATCTGTGAAAAATACCACTTTTTTCCAACCCAGGGTACAATGAGATTCACATATTTTATTCAGTATTTCTAAAACTCTTCAACTGAGATTTTTATTTTAAATGTGGTACTGTGTATACTTTTTATGCATAACAACATGTTAAAATTAATTCAGTATCAGATTTAAATCTGTTAGGCTATCTGTTATTCCATTTTCTTTCCCAAACCCAATTTAAGTTCCACAGGCCTTTTATAGCTGGCCATGTGGTTGCAATGCTAAGTCAAAATGCTAAGGCCTTTTCCCATTTTGGGGGATTATTTCTTTAAATTTTGTGTAGTTTTAAAATCTGATTTTACAGTTATTAATCATATTTTTCTGGGGGTACATATATCTGTACTTAATGGACTAAAGTTTAGAATATTTAAATTTAAATTAAATATGGTAGTGAGATTTGTTCTGAAGAGAAACTGGTTATATTTAAGATATAATGGTGTTTTAAAGGAAGGCATTTTTTGTGTCATATTTGTATCCACACAAACATTACTTATAATTTACTACTAAATTATAACTCAAGATCCTCTCAGTAAGGAAGTTCTACACCTTTATCTTGAATAGCCAGCAAGATAAGTACGATTAGGAATTGTTGCTTTATAGCTGTTGCTATGCTGCTGTAAACAACCTATTGTTTCAAAATGTGGCTTTATTTGAAGTCCATTCTTGTTGGTGAGAATTGACTATTAAATATTCCTATTAAAGAATGCCAGTTGATTACAACTGGGAAACTCTCAGTTGGAAACACTTGCAATTTCCTCTTGTTTATTATTGTTTTACGGAATATACAGTCAGATTTTTTTTCAGTTTCCAGCCTTGCTTAAATGCCTTTTTTTATATGTCCTTTTGATCTTCTCCAAAACCAGCAACTGGTATTATATGCCTAAAGTACATGTCAGGCTCCATAATGAATTGTATTATTACAACTTTTTTTGTGTCCTACATTGGACACAAGTTAATATTACTTATGTTCCAGAACAATTCACTTTATTGTATAAAACTGTTTTAGAAAAATTATAATTTTCAAAATATCAAATTATAATAGATTATATTATCAGTTAAATACATCATCAATCAGTATTTACTAAATAAGCATACATACTTTGAGTTATTAGCTAGTGCTGAATAATACATAAATTTTATGTTCTATGAACTTAAATGTAGAACAGAAAATACTATTATACACAATAAAGCACAAAATAGTCTGACAATAGTATCATGATTCATATTTTCTTAAAATAATCTACTTACTGTTTCAAACATTGATATGTTTGGATAGATCTAAATTCTTTTGAGAGAAAATTCTAGTTACTGTGTTAGTTCAGATCATTATTCAATGGCAAGAACAAATTGCATAAGGGAATTAAACTCCGGTGTTTATGGTAAGCTATTTGGTATTTCAGAAATTCTACCATAGTATCTCTCTCTGTGTGTATCTGTTTTCTCATTCACCCTCACTGTGAGGTTTTTTTTTTCTTTTTCTTTTTTTTTCGGAGAGGGAGTCCACCTCTGTTGCTCAGGCTGGAGTGAAGGTGCAGTGGCGCAATCTGGGCTCACTGCAACATCCGCCTCCCAGGTTCAGGCAATTCTCCTGCCTCAGCCTCCCAAGTAGCTGGGATTACAGGCATTTGCCAACCCACTCGGCTAATTTTTGTATTTTTAGTAGAAACGGGGTTTCACCATGTTGGCCAGGCTGGACTTGAACTCCTGACCTCAAGTGATCTGCCCACCTCGGCCTCCCAAAGTGCTGGGATTACAGGTGTGAGTCACCATGCCCCGCCCTCACTGTTAGTTTTCTGATCAGCTGCATAGAGGCAAGGTCATTATTGATGACTGTTATCCTGAGATTCTAGCAAGGTGCTTGGTGTCATGTAGGTACTCAATAGTTATTGAAAACTAAACAAGGAAAGATTTTAAATAAAAATTTTAAAATTTAGACTTTCTTTAACAAAAATTGAACTAAATCTTGGCTGATGTAAATGATGATAAAGAAAAAGAGAAAGAAGAGGAGGAAGAGAAATCCAAACATTACACTGAAATCACCATTATTATATTATCCCTATTTTATAGGTAATGAAATGGAGGCTTGGGGAAGTTAGATAATTTTTCCAAGTCTCAGAAGTAGTAAATTGAAGATCCACAACTCTAATTAATGTCTGTTTCTCAAGACTAAGTACTCTTGTTTATTCTTACATATTTAGTGGAGTAGGGAAGTTGCCAGTGATTTGAAAATGTTACGTATTTATTTTGGGAGGGCGCCATGCAAGTTTATAATGCACTTCTAAATTATTATTTTTTCAGTTCAAAAAATGTATATTTTCTAAGCACATACTCTCTAGGAAAAAAGCTTACGGAAATTCTTAGTAACACACGGATTAGATATAGCTATGTAAAAATTCACAAAGGGGTCTGTAAACAAGAAAATAGAATTTACTATATTGATTGAAAAGGCAGTAGAAACTGTAATCATGTCTAAGTGATAAGAGTAGGTCAATCAATATACACACATGAGACCAGTACATAAAGAATTTGAAAAATTAAAGAGGCCTCTTTAGTATGTGACAAGAGCTAGTATAGGTACAATTATATCTCAATACATACCCAGGCGGCATATTCCCAGTAGATATTACTAATTTTCCCGAAGTTGATAGATAAATAAAACTCAATTATCAAGACTCGTTCTACCTTTAATATTATCAAAGGTATCTTTCTCTGGACTCTTAAAATTTTTTCACACTGGTATCATCAAGTAGCAGGTCAAAATTTGGGGATAGAGGATGTGTTTCAAGAGAAGAAAAAAATTTTTAACTTTAATTTTTCAGTCTCTGTTCCTTTTGATAAAATTAACTGAATTCAGCTTGCCTATTGCTACTTAGACACATAAAAGAGAAATGAGACATTAGTCATTAAGATTTTGATTTTTATTCCTTTATGTTTTGATTTCCTTTATTTCCTTTAAGTAGTTAAACTGCAACAAAGATTTTTTTATCTCCAACTGTACTTCCATTTTACCACTTATAAAAGTCTTCAACTTAGAGGAAAAGACATTTCTCTAAACAGTGATTTGGTTTTAGTGTTATTTTACCTGCCTCCTTATTCTTTTAGTCAGTGTATTCAAAAACACATTTCTTGCAGCCTTTGAAAGCATAGAGCCACACTTAGTTTTCCAGGAAGATGCTTTCTTAATGTGATTAGCTATTCTTCATCTCACCAGAACATTCTTCAAAGCTGCTATTCCTGAATTCATGCTTGATACCCATGGGTGGATCCTGATTTGTGAACATTATCTACCTAGGCATGGATGAGGTCTTTCCATGATCACTGATACTGCTCATGGCAATCTGTCTACCATTTGGAAAACAGGCTGGGGCAGAATCTGGAAGGGCAACCATCAGTGGGAGCAGGAATGATGCTGCCAAGGGTTGGGGTGGGAAAACATACAGTCTTCTACAATAGCTGTTAGTTATCTCAAACAGTGCCTTACCTTCACTGTCAGGCTCTGTCCTGCCTGGTTTCACTGGAGACAATGCCAAATCCTGCAGTGCTTACTTATTACTTTGTTTTTGCATTGCTATAAAGGAATACCTAAGACTGGGTAATTTATAAAGAAAATAGGCTTAATTGGCTTATGGTTCTGCAGGCTGTACAGGAAGCATGATGCTGGCATTTGCTCACCTTCTGGTGATGCCTCAGGAAGCTTGCAATCTTGATGGAAGGGGTCGCTGGTGTGTCACATTGCCAGAGCGTGAGCAAGAGAGGGAAGAGAGAGGTCTCAGACTCCTTTAAACAACCAGCTCTGGCATGAACTAACAGCAAAATCTCACTTCTTACCAAGGGGATGGTGCTAAGCCATTCGTGAGGGATCTGGCCCCATGACCCATTCATCTCCCGCCAGGTCCCACCTCTAACATTGGGAATCACATTTCAACATGAGATTTTAAGGAGACACAGATCCAAACCATATCAGATTACAAACACTGTTTGTGTAAGCAAAATTGTTTCTGCTGGTCTGAGCCACTTGACCCCTTTCCCTCTAGTCACATGGAGCACCTCTTCTTGTCCCCCATCTCTACTGCTGCTTCCTTCCTACAGCTCCTGCCCTGCCACAGCCCTTGGAACCACATCAGGTGCTGGTTATCTCCTGTCAATTTTTGTTACATTTGATTTCCCAGAGACATGTGGCCCTGTGACCACACACACCTGTTTGAAGCTCTCCCACCTTTCTCTGGCACCCCTTGGCTTGACAGTCTCCCCTCCCGATCCTCCATCATTGTCATGCTTCTTCCCAGACATATTCAGTAGTTCCTTTGCCTCTTCCCACCTCATAGATGTTCCTGTGCCCCAGGTTTCTATTCTTAGACATTTTCTCTTTTCATTTAGAGTGCTCATCAAGTAATCTCATCAATGTCCAAGACTCCAATTACAGCTTAAATGTTCATGACTTTTCAATGGCTCTCCTAAACTCTAGACACATATATGTGACTGCCTACTAGACCTAAATTCTTAGGTACACCTTCCTACCGTCTACATTATTACAGAGCTTAAATAATCAAGTTATAAATTATACAAATATGAAAAATAAGTAATTTTATAAATTTATTAAAAATTGCTTCTTAAAACCACTTTGTCTTCTATAATGCTAGTTCTTAATATAGATTCTATAGATGTCTTAAAAGATAGAAAAATTGTAGCTCATGAAGACACTGCAGAATTCTCTCTTAAAATAGGTATATACAGTGCAAAGGATTACTGCCATTGCAGTATTTCACCTAATCAAAGATGTTATCCAACCTGTATAAATGGATGTCTTTTTAGAGAAGAAACTGGTCAAAATCATAATAGTGGCATATGTTGAGGTCACATAGTGAAGTTATCTACGCAGAACAGACAGTATTGTAGAGAATACCTAGAATCTTGAGAATTTACACAAATAGTAATAACTTAGATCTGTACAGCAAATAATATACATGTCAGATTCATTTAGTTTATGTAATCTTTATAATAATCCTGAGAATAATGAGTCAAGTGTTATGCTGTTACTGATTATCAAAGAAAAATACAGCCTGGAGAAGTCAAATTAATTTTCCAAATTTATGCTACTTATAAATGGGAGAACTAATAAAAGCCACCTCTCTGGTGTAACCCTGTACCTATTTCTTCTAAAGCATATTGTTTTCTAAAGAAAGTAGCTAAATTTTTAAATGAATATATAAGGAATACATCTCGAATGAAGATAATATGCATTTTATAATTTAGATATTTCTGTATTTCATTATTCGGAATTCATTTTAAAAGTCTTCTTGTTGGCGTGGACAAAATTGGCAACTAATCCTATCCCATAAATATTTTCAATGGTCTTCAGCTGATGGCGTGAAATTTCAGCAAAGGCCAAGTCACAACTCTTTGAAGTTTGTCATCTTTTTTATCACTGCTCAGGTTGTCATGAAGACACCAAGTAATACATGGCTCAATTATAGTTAAATGACTGCGAGTTGATCTTATCAAGCAGTTAGTGGGCAAGATTTCACTTTTACCATTTTTACTGGTAATGATTTAGAGTGTAAGAACCCTAGGAATTTAAATCTACTTAGTTTTACTTAATCAATGATGTATTTGTTTATTTAATTTAAAACATTGTTTTTGGAGAAGGAAGAGAACAAGAGAAGTTCTTCATCCATAAATAAGGCGTTCAGAAGGAGACCAGTTAAACTAAATTTTGACTGTAATTCAGAATTGTGTAAAATGCCCTACTTTATTTTAAGCTCATTATTTTCATAATTCCTTTACCAAGATAGCAGAAACATAGCTTTATCTATTAAATTATAAATGTGGTTTTTTTTGTTTTAAACATAATCAATTTATAAGAGATCTAAGACATATAAAACTACATTGAGGTAGAAATTTAATAAAAATTAACTTTACATCTATGTAACTTACGTCTATGTATTCAGTTTATTTTAAGTAGGACATAACCAAGCATTTCTGGGTTGTGTGGTCAATAGCTTTGCTCTTAAATCACAAAGATGTTTGTGTGTGTGACACTTTTTAAATCCCTGGAATATTTTAAATGTTCATTTCAAATAATCTATAACTTTGAAACAGTTCTTTTTTCTTGAACACATTGGTCTGTCACGTCTCTGCTCTGTAATCATTAGTTGGTTATCCTAATTCTAATATGCTTCATAACTAGTGACATAAGATAAACATATGGAGTATTTATTACTCTGATAAAAGATACTGGTTAGGAGCAAGACGGTTTTACTTTGTAATCATAAAAAACATAGCGTCCTGCGTACATTACACAGCTACTTATATAGAGCTAATCTTAGTCTTTTTCGGACTCCAATATTTACCATAAAAGTGCTTTACAGCATCTATATAATTTTTTCTTCTTTTTGTCCCTTCTTTGTAGTTATTTGAAATTACAGTGCCTCTCTCTCAAGGCCCCAAACCAGTAACAATCAGTTTTGCCAATCACACTTCCTGCCGATGCATGTCTAAACTGGATGTTTACAGACAAGTTCATTCCATTATTAGACGTTCCCTGCCAGCAACACTACCACAGTGAGTATGAATTAAATCTATTTTTCTGCATCCTCTACTAATATTAAATTATTTTCAAGTAAACATAAGTTTAATCAAATAACCTCTGTGAAATTTACTATAATATACTCTGCTTCAAATACAAAACAAAGACAAAATTTTGTATAGTATACAATGAAAATAAACTGAAAATTAAAATTCAGTGGGAAGCACATTTTAGAGGCAAAGTAATTCACAATATAAAAGAAGTATGTCTATGAAATAAAACACATTCCACCAGTGTTCATAAAATATCAGGAAGGTAGCTTAATTGATTTAACATTCCTGAAATCAGGTATGCTAACTCATAAATCATATTAAAGTTCAAAACATTTCAGCCTTGATAAGATTTTAGGCCAAAACAAAAAGTAAATATAAATAATTTTATGTCTATCAGCATTCAGTTGCTTTCTTCAATCTCAAATATAAAAATATATATGTGTGTGTATATATATATATATATATATCCATGTTTCTTATTTCAGCAATGTCTGAATAGTGAAATAGTGCTCAGTTACTTGAAAAAATTTCTCTTAATATCATTTCAAATTGACATTCAAACCATTATTTGTTATTCAGGTTTCCTTTCCATCCTATTTTTTTTGGAGGGGCAAGTGGCAGCATATACTTCATGTGATCATATAGGAGAGCTTATCACATTCTCCTGTATGATCATGTTCTGACCCTGTGAACAGCTGATAATTAATATGCACTACTGCCCAAGACCTGAGAGTTTTCTGCCCCAAAGTAGGGATGCAACCCTTTGTTCCTTAGGATATCCGGTGTATATGGATGAAACTTACATAAATCTAGCATTTGTAACAAATATATAAATAAATTGATCAAAAAACATATATATTACAAAAAATTTAAGAGAATCTTACATTTTTAAAAGACTCAACAATAAATGTAATATGCAAACCATGGTCTTCCCCACTGAATCACATTGTACTGCTCTGCTGTGTGTGGCAGATAGGGAGACCCCTTGTTTGTCCAGGGACAGTTTAGGAAAACCTGGAGGATAGCCTAATTTCAGTGACAGAGATCTGTTCCCTTTTATGTGAGAAAGCAAAGATCTTACAGACATTTGTGAATAAATGTATGCTAATACAAGCAAGAGACCACTACCATCTGAACTCAAGAGGATGCCGTATGTGCAGTTTCATCCCCGCAGGCCACAGAGTTCTGTTCACCTTCCTCAGCCCTGAGCAGAAACCCTCAGTGACTCCTCCATTCTGAGCGCTTTAGCCATTATCTCCATACTCGTGGTTTCCAAAATGACATTTAAAGATCTAACCATATTTTTGACTTATAATATTTTATCTAAATGTATCTTCTATTGCTATGTTTGTAATTATATTAGCTGTAAGTACAAAGAGAAAGACTTGTTAAATCCTTTATTTCTACATTATTCATGGCAGTGTTTTCTCATTTTCTTTGAGGCCTTGAAATCACAGAGTTGTCATTACTTCTTCTTCTATCCCATCTAAACACGATTGATTATTTTGGAGGAGGGGGAGATATGTGTTCCAAGCTAAACTTATATTTCATTTCCATCACTGCCATTATCATCCACTTCATTATGCATGTCTCTGATTTAATGCAGTGATATTAATACTAGTTTTCAAGCATCAAGTCTTTCTCCTGTTGTATAATGTCACTGTTTTATGAAGTAAGCTTTAAAAGGCATCATTTCGTTCATCTCACCAGAAACAGTGACTTTCAATTGCTCAAAGAACTGAGCACAAATTTCTCACCACCCTATTCTGGTGTCAGCCTTCCTTTCTTGTTTTGTCTTCCATTATTCACCAAGTCTGTGTTTCACCAAGTCCGATTCCCAGAACGCCAAGCTCATTTCCTGCTCTGTATCTTGTTTCTATTCTGGCCCTGGCTTGTTTTCTGCCTTTCCAAAGCCCTCTCCATTTCTCAGAGTTCGGGTAAAGGTCTTTCTCCTGCATTTGTCTTGTCCAAATACCACGGCCACCTTTGCTTCTTGAATACCCATAGCACTCACTGGATTAACTTCATCCTCACATGGCTTTATCAGGGTCTGCAAATGTTGCATGTGGAACTGGAATATGAGAGTGTTTCCAGTAAGTTTATGTCCTCTGCAGCATTCAGCTAACAACACTCAAAAATACTTGAGCCATTCCTGTTCCCTCAGCCCTTTACTTGCATTGTCTGATTTAACCCTTAACAAAATCATCTAGAAGGCCAGCAGCAGCATTTGCCTTATTTTACAGATGAGGGAGGAAATCACACTCCAAAGCTGTTGGCTAAACAATGTATATAAATGCTTGTTAAATAAAATAACTTATTTCCTGGATGTATTTTATAGCATTTGCCATGTTTTCATTATTACTTATTCATGTAACTACTATCCTATACACTGTTTGAGGTCAAGAAGAGACAGGAAGCTACAGCAAAAAGAGCCTGAGTCTTAGAGTAAGCCATATCTGATTCTGAATTCAGATTTGCCACTAATTCGTTCTTTATGATCAGGTGGGTGTTTTATGTCTCTGAAACTCAGTTTACTTATATATAAACTGTAAAGATGTAAAGAGGATTGAATGAAGTACTGAATGCTTATGCAATGCTTAGCAGAGTGTCTGGTATCCAGAAGATAGTCATTAAAGGGCCGATTTATTATTACCGTTAATATCCAAGTCTGATTCATTTCCTCATCCATGTGTTTTTCAGTATTTTTAAAACCACTATCTACAGTAAGAGATATATTTTATATTCCAAACCAGGATGTGTGTTATACACACACATAGTGTGTGTCTGTGTGTATATATATATATATATATATATGTCGATATTAGAGAGTTTTACATTAGATAGCTAGATAACTTCACATGTAATTAGTTATGTATAAAGCATAAAACTAAAACAAATTACCATTTAAAAATATTGTCCTTAATTATAGTGCTGTTCAAGCTTTCTCATTATGACAACCCCAAGGATCCTTTTATGAACATTTTTTCCCTAATCACTTTCCCCCTAAAATTTTAATATCACAAATATACTCTGTCTTTGTACTATATGTATCTCTGTGCTTTATACATAAAAAGGAAGTATAAAGCTTACTTTTTTATTCAATGTAGGGTTAAGTAACAAAATAAAATGTTTAAGTTAACATTTAAATTAAACATTTTTAATCTCTTAACAGCTAACATAAATTTATAATTGTATTTGCAGAGAAACTTAAGGTCTTCTGTTTACTTATATAAATTGTAATATATCAAATTACATATGCAAAGTAGCAATTGATATGAACATATAATACAAATATAATAATTTATAAAAACATTCAAAATCACTATTTTTCCAGCAAAAGTAAAATAATTTTTACAATAACTTCTTTAAAAATATTTGGAGAGCTTAACTATTAACTTTACGCAGTATGAGAAAACAACTTTTAACTTATATAGCTGATAAATATTAATTTAGATATTGTCAACTTTTTCTTTTCATCATTTGACATGTAATGGTATGACTAACATTTGTAGAATTAATAATAAAATATAAATTATTATTATTTAATTCTCTGAAGCTCAAGTCACACACGAAAACACCAAGGATCAAGCATAAGCAATATCCACAGGGCAACCAATGGCAGCCAATGGGCCCACATAGGTACCACTCAGTATATGACTTTGAAATCACTCAGTCAGTTAAGAGAAAATCCTCCAGTCACAGCCATCTAGTCACCATAATTTCATAGCTCATACATTGGAAACACTTGGGGTGTGTTCTGTTGCCAATGCTGTTCGTGTAATGGCCAATAAAACTGAATAGAATTTAAGTATTAAGGAATATTATTTTCTTGGGTTTTTGGAGAGCCAGAAATCATTGAGATATTAAGATTTCAGCCCCACCCTGGTCTCATACCCAATTTTTACCCCCTTAGGGATGATTTTACTCCCTTTATGAATATTTGCCTTATTACCTGTGATATACTCAAATAATTTTTTCTGTTCTGTTTTTCTTTGTGAAAATATTGGTCTCAACCCATTATGAATTATGGCCCACAATTTAATAAAAGCTACACTAGTGATAATATATATATGATGGACATGTAACTATGTTATAAAATTCTAACATTTGTTAAGATTTAAGAGGAGCATTCACCACCACAGCGGCTAAAATTAAAAACACTGACAAAAACAAGTGTTAGAATGTGGTGCAACCAAAACTCGTATGTCATCAATGGGCATTAAAATTGTTCAATCATTTTGCAAAACAGTTGACAGTTTCTTATGAATTTAACATGTACATATTTCCACACAATATAACTTGTATACAAATGTTCTTTATTAGTCAATAACTGGAAACAACTCAAATGCCCATGAAAGATGAGTGGATTAACACATTTTGGTATATGCATACAGTGGAACATTGCTGAGCAATGTAAAAAGAATGAACTGCTGATACACACAAGAACATAAAAGGATCTCAGAGACATTAAATTGAGTGAAATAAGCTGGGCTAAAAAGAGTACATGCTCTGATTTGATTTACCTGAGGTCCTTAAAAGACACAAATGTACTCTAGAGTGAGAGAATGCAATTCAGTGTGTGTTTGAGGATTTGGATCGGGACTGACTGAGAAGGGCAAAAGAGACATTGTGAGGTGTTGGAAATATTCTTTATTTTGATTGTGACAGTAGTTAATGTGGATACATAAACTTATGAAAAGATGATAAATTCAAAATAGGAGCATGTTATTGTATGCAAATTACACCTCAATAAAATTGATTTTTGAAAAGCCTAGAAAAAAATCCCTTTGTTAAGTATAATTTTTAAAGTAGTTTAGGTTTAAAATAGTAGATTTCTCTTTTTTTTTTTTTTGAGACGGAGTCTTGCTCTATCACCCAGGCTGGAGTACAATGATGTGATCTTGGCTCACTGCAACCTCTGCCTCCTGGGTTCAAGCAATTCTCTGCCTCATCCTCCTGAGTAGCTGTGATTACAGTTGCCCGCCACCATGCCTGCCTAATTTTTATATTTTTAGTAGAGATGGGGTTTCACCATTCTGGCCAGGCTGGTCTTGAACTCCTGACCTTGTGATCCACCCGCCTTGGCCTCCCAAAGTGCTGGGATTACAGGCATGAGCCACCATGCCCGGCCAAAATAGTAGATTTTTTAAAACCTTTACAATAACATTTTAAGTCAAATCTTTAATTAATTAGGGAGAGAGATTTCCCAGAGTCATCCATAAACTGTATGTTGAGTCACTAAGATAAAGAACGCTTCTAGATCCTATTAGAGAAGACAAAGATGTGCTTGGCTGGCTCTGAACTTAGAGCACTTATAGTCAGGTAAGAACAACACATATTATAGTTACATTATTAATGTTTTATTTTACTAAATATTACAAAGCACCAAGCATCTGCCACACATTGTCTCATGTTCATACAAGTACTGCCGGTGGCTCCATTCGTGATACACATCACATAGTACAGGGCTGAAGAGTGTGGATGCTGTAGGCAGCTTCCAGTTTTGAGAATTTAGTCTCTGATTTCTCTTTGTGTTTGAGTAGGTTCTCTCAACTTTCTTGTGACACTTTTTCTTTAGCACATAAGTAAGAATGTTATGTATAACATCATACAGAATATAAGGTAATCTTCACTGAAATCAAGCTGTTCAATAGCATTATACCATATTTGACATACCGTACCATGTTAATCTGATACTGTAGAATGGCATAATATAATAATAATAACTCCTAACTCAAGGATGTTGTGATTTTTATAACCAGCAATCCATGTTAAATATTAGCACAGTGCCTAAAACATAATAAGCATTCAATAAATGATCGCTGCTATTTCTACTAACATCCTACAGATTTGTGTTGTAAACATTTTAAATCTTCTAGGTATTTTGAAATATATAATAAAATATTATTAACTATTACTATGGAATGCTAGAACTTGTTTCTTCTATATAACTGTACTTTGGAATGCATTACCAACCTCTCTTCATTCCCCCCACAACTGACCCACCCTTCCCAGCCTCTGGTAACCATCATTCTACTCTCTACCTCCATGAGTTTCACTTTTTGGCTCTCATAAATGAGTGAGAACATGAGATGTGTGTCTTTTTGTGCCCAGCTTATTTCACTTAACATAATAGCCTCCAGTTCCATCCATGTTTTTTTTTTTTTTTTTTGAGACGCAGTCTTGCTCTGTCGCCCAGGCTGGAGTGCAGTGGTGCAGTCTCAGCTCATTGCAAGCTCCGCCTCCTGGGTTCACACCATTCTCCTGCCTCAGCCTGTCCGAATAGCTGGGACTACAGGCGCCCGCCACCACGCCTGGCTAATTTTTTTGTATTTTTAGTAGATACGGGGTTTCACCATGGTCTCGATCTCCTGACCTCGTGATCCGCCCGCCTCGGCCTCCCAAAGTGCTGGGATTACAAGCGTGAGCCACCGCGCCCGGCCCCATCCATGTTGCTGCAAATGACAGGATGGCATTCTTTTTATGGTTAAATAGTACTCTATTGTGTATATATACCACATTTTCTTTATTTTTAACTTCTATAAATTAAAAAATATCAAACATCAAGGACAAAAACAAAACAAAAAAGTGCCCTTCACCCCAATTTGAAATATAACAACTATTTTGTCAAATTTACTAAAGATACAACCCAAATCCCCAGTCATCATTCTTCACTCTTCATTCCCAGAAGTAACCACCACTCGAAAATTGTGTTATTCTCACTCTTCTCTATTTTTATTGTGTCTGGATTTATTAACATACCAGAAAATATTATACAGTGCAGCTTTGAGTGTTTTGTATTTTAAGTTAAAATGTTGGCATCACTTTTTTTCTCTTGACATTACGTTTTACAGATATAGTCATATTGCTATCTGTAGGCCTGGTTTATTCATTTAATAACTATATAGCATTCCATTAAATAAACAAACACAAGTTTTTATGTTTCTTTAATTCTGTGACAATGTACTATAGGGAAGTCAACATACACTACAGATTAGCAAGAGAGTACAATCAAAGAGGAGAGAGTTATGTCAAATAGACAAGGACCTTGAAGTTAATAGTGCTAAATTTATTAGTTATTTGGTTAGCATGGACAGTGTCCCTAAAGATGTAAGAAAATAACACGTTCTTAGGACAGTTAATAAACCAGATTAATTTGGGTCTTAAGCTGTGAAAGCAATTGGATGTTAAATGAAAAGACAATGCTGTGATTCTAAAGCTTTGAGCACCAGCCTAGGGAATTTCACCTATTCTGTAGAGGTATTACGGGAGCAGAGGTTGTTTCTGGGTAGAGGAATGAATGGCAAGACAATGTTCAGCATAGCCAAGAAATCTTGAATTATTTTTAATGGATAATAAATATAGAAGATAGGTATTATTTCAATTTGGAAGACAGTGACGTTGTGGTGAAAAAGAGAAAAGAGATGAAAAAAGATGAGAGAAAAATGGATAAATCTAGCCTGAACGCTAATTTGCATACTTATTTATCTGCTGCCCTTTTATTTCTTTTATTAAAATGTTGACATTGTTTACTCAGTAAAACTTATTTGCTTGCAAGAAGTTACACTTACTAAGGTT
This sequence comes from Symphalangus syndactylus, assembly GCF_028878055.3. Taxonomy (NCBI): domain Eukaryota; kingdom Metazoa; phylum Chordata; class Mammalia; order Primates; family Hylobatidae; genus Symphalangus; species Symphalangus syndactylus. The sequence continues at coordinate 149,905,088 of NC_072426.2, read as the reverse complement.
TATTTAAGAAAATTTTATTCTTATAAGAACATATCTTATTTCTAAGGAATAGAGTAGATTTATAGTCAAGGAAATCTTTAATTTGGAACTTGAGGTCTCCGTGTCTTTGGTATATTAATCTTTAACAGATCCTCAGTCCAAATGCCTAGATGCTTAAATATCCTTGAGTTTTACTTTTAGCCATAATGCTTTACTCTTTCCTTTTTAATTTGAAGGTTATACATTATTGCTTTACCAAAAGACAATGAAGCAAAATAGCATAACATTAATTTAATAAACTATATCAGAGCAGAAATGGAGAGATAGCTTAGATTCTAGTAAATTGGACCACAGTCTTGTACTAGATCTTCAGAAACTACTGTTTTTCAGCATTTTAAAACGTGCATCTTTAGTCTGCCCTGAAATTTTCCTCTTTGCCAGTTCAAAATCTTTATGTCCATATACAGTTATTTTTGAAATTGTAAGTCATATGTCTGTTCATCCTCTTTCCTACAAAGCTCATTATCTAAACATTGTCTCATACTTCAAAGGATCACCTGTAACTTTTATACATAGTTTGCCTGCCTTTGGACAGTCTCGTTTCTACCTTCTAAAATACGATACTTGAAAGCACAGCATTCCTATGGCTTGCTGATAGATTGTGAGAAATAACAGCAAACTATATACAGCTGAGGAGATTGCATCAATACATCTCTGCACTGAAGTTATGGCAGTGATTTGCCTAGAATGGGGGGCTATTTGATCAAAGATTGTCATAAAGTTTAAAGTTACATTCAACCAAACACATGGACAATTTTTGTTAATATCGTATTAGACCAGATTTACCAGTTGTTTTCTAAAATTTAATAGACATTTTTAAACCATTTTAGGTTACAGAAAAAGCAGAAAGTATAGAGTTTTCATATAACATCCTCTTTCACGAGTTTCCTCTATTTTTAACATCTTGTGTTGGCATGGTACATTTGTTACAGTTGAGGAGCCAACATTGACATGTTATTGTTAACTGAAATCCATAGCTTACGTTAGGGTTCCCTCTTTTTTGGGTGTAAGTTCTGTGGATTTTGACAAATGTATAAATGACATGTGTCTATCATTACAGTATCATGCAGAATACTTTTACTGCCCTAAAAGTCTCCGTGTTCCACCTGTTCATTTCTCCTCCCCTGTATTCCTGGCATCAACCAGCCACTTTGATGTCATATCAACTCTTATACCCTCATAACATGTTTTTATTGTCATCATTGTTTTGTTTTTGTTTTTCTGCTAATGACTTGTGGCTGTGACGAGATAATAAGACCAGCAGCTCTGGTTGAAGGACCTTTTTTCTTAATTCCTGGTTACTTATCCTTGAATTACATGACAAGCTGATAAATCCAGTAATCATGGATTTTCCACTGTTCCAACCTGCCAATACTTCTCTCAAGCTTGTGTATCCAAGAAAATATAAAAAATAGTAGAGCAGAAAATCACAAGCTTCCATACTTATCCTACTCTCCCTGTCTCCATCCCCAGTTCTGGTGGCTTTCCAACTCAGTTAAGTCCTGTACTTAGCCAGTTGGTGACCACACAATGTGACATGTTTTATATCCAAGTCAGTCTCAGACTAGGTGAGCTTTTGTATGTGGCAGATTACTGCTTAATTTATACTCAGACAAAAAGGAAAAAATTAAGCATATAAACACACTTTTTTTTTTTTGAGAGTCTCATGCTGTTGCCAAGGCTACAGTGCAGTGGCATGATCTCAGCTCACTTCATCCTCTGCCTCCCGGGTTCCAGTGATTCTCCTGCCTCAGCCTCCTGAGTAACTGGGATTACAGGCACGTGCCACCACACCTGGCTAATTTGTATATTTTTAGTAGAGATGGGGTTTCGCCATATTGGCCAGGCTTATCTCAAACTCCTGACCTCAGGTGATCTGCCCATCTCGACCTCCCAAAATGCTGGGATTACAGGCGTAAGCCACCATGCCCAGCCTAAACCCACGTTTTAAATTAATGCAATGATTGTATTAGCCTTTCAAATATTAAGACTGGCAAAATTGTTACAACTATGGAGTTTTCATTGATTCATCCTACTCACTATCTTTTCCTTTAATATCTGAACAAACCCCAACTCTGTCCACTGTTCTCCCTGTCAGTAGACTAATGGAACACAAGCAAACAGTAACACAAACAGACACAAACACAAGTTCATGCGGAATCAATACAACAGAAGATAAGTCTATGTGTTTTTTGATACTATTAAGCATGTGCCTTTTTAACAATTTATATGAAACCTAAAATGTATGTATTTCTGATTTCTACCTGTAGTACTGAAGAAGTTACTTAATAACGTTGAATATAAAGGCCACTTTTACTTAACCACTCTCCATTCACTATTAACTGCTGTTTCCAAAGTATGAGCAAATCAGTCTCTGTGTACATAGTCAAGTGTATACAAGCGTCAGGCATAACAAACTCAAGATGAACACAACAGTTCAAAGACATTTGGGACAAAATTGTTGAAGCATTTTTACCTGGGGCTCTGTGGCTCTGACAGTGAAAGAATATAGTTGCTCTTCCAGCTGCTATTCAGACAGAAAGCTTGGGCAAGAAGGATCTGTATCTATATTCTTCATAATATAATTACAGGTTTGAAGTTCAGATAACATCAGCAGTTAGCATTTGGAAAACCAAAACCCTATTTTGCTATTTATCAAGATTATTAATGTAGTCAGGTTTCCCTTATTTGTTTCTTTAATGGAGTACAGAACATCCTGTTGAATGACCCGCTGAGTGACACGAAGATGCCCTGAAGGAGTGCATGAGAGCTTGTGGTACCTGCCTTGAAACGTGGGTTTCACTAATGCTGGTGGCTCACACTTCCCATTGAACAAGACTAGGGATAGGAAGGCTATTTGAGGGACACAGCTATGGAACCATAGGTGCCACATGGTTAAGCCAAATTTTCATTTGTTGTGTTGTTGTGAAAAACCTTATTAAAAGATCTTCCAATGAGAGTACTTGATTAATAACACAGTTCATATCTATAGAAATAATTTGCTTTTCAAGAAAGTCATCATGCTACAGTTGAATTCACATTAAATTTATGTTATCATTCATTTTGAATGATCTGTGAAGTATTTTAAGAGAGATCTGGGGAAATAAATCAATAAGTAGTTTAACATAAATCAAGGGGCAGTTAATTTTTTTCAATTAGAAATCTATTACAAAGATCCTGCCATTTGCAACAACATGAAATAACCTGGAGGAAATTATGCTGAGTGAAATAAGCCAGACACAGGGAGATGCATATTGCTGATCTCCCTTATATATGCAATCTAGAAAAGTAGAATTCATAGATACAGAATAGAAAAGTGGTCACCACGGTCTTGGGGGTGGGGGACATAGGGAAATGTTAGAGGGTGACAACTTGCAGCTACAAGGTGAATATGCTCTGGAGACCTAACATATAGTACAGCAGAGTTACTCTACTCAATAGCGTTCTCACTGCATCCCCCCACCCCTCACACACACAGTAACTCTTTGAGGTGTAGATATACTAATTAGCTTGATTGTGGTAATCATTGCGCAGTGTATACATATACCAAAACATCACTTTGTATACCTTATATATGTACAATATTTATCAATCATACTTCAATAAAGCTGAAAAAATGCATGAATATTATATATATGTATAAGTGTGTGTATATATATATATATATATATGATTATAGCAGATTATAGCTCTTTGAAAAAGAATAACATTTCAGCTCAGTTCTAAGGCCAAACAAAAGGTGATAGCATGTTTTAGTTCCTTACATGTGTATTTGAGGAGTCAAGAAGTCTCCAGGTGCAGGAAAACCTCAATGGCAAAGAGTGTAGAATATGAAAGAATCACAAAAATAGCATGCACAAAATAGCCTGCTGTGATGTTGAAAATATAAGAGCTAGTAATTATTACCCAACGTTTAGAATATAATGTAACAGAACATATTTGGAATACATTTGTCTTTTAATATTTCAAAGGAGAGATAAATGCAAACTAAGATTTTCTTTATCATTAAATTAATTGTTCTTTAGTTTGAAAAACACATATACTCATATTTTTGTCACCTGATTTTAACCAGCGAAAAGCAATAGCTGCCAAACCAAAGTCAAGTGAAGCTGTGAAAATAATTAATGAAACAATTCTGGTAAAAGCATCTTTATCCTTCATACATGTTATAGGCAGGATTGTGGTTGTGTCTGTGTGCGTGTGGTGGGGTCAGTGAGGGGATAGGAAAGTTAGTTTATTCACATGATTCTCAACATAGATATACCTTGCAAATAATTGTGCAATTCCCTGCTTTGCTTTGCAGACAGAATGTCTTTGAATCAATGTTTTTTATAAATACACTATACAAAAAAACATAATTATAAACCTTTATTTATGCGCACTTTAATATTCAGAACTAGAAGAGAAATTTCAGTAAGTAGAAATGCTTTGGAGATTAAAACGTAAAGGAGATAACCAAATTTTACTAAACCTCTGTCCATCATGACCACATTTTCTTTCATTCTAAAATAACAATATTTTGGAAATGTTGCTCTCCCCCCCACATTTTTACATGAGAAGTTTTAAATGCCAAGAACTTGCTCCTCACTTTTGAAGCAGGGTGCTTTCTTTAGGAACCAATCTGTATCACATGTATTCTATTGGTTTGTATTTTATTACATATTATTCTATTACATTTTAAAATGCATTTTTGGGCCCATGTCATTGATTTCATGATTCATTAATGGGTTGCAAGCAGCAGTTGGAATAACACTGGCTTAGGTAATGGCAGTATAAATTACATGTTGGTAAAATGAAAGATGCCTTTCTACTTCCCACCAACATGGTATAATGGCCACTCGATGCCAACATGGCAGTGTTACTTAAACCATGTATCGATCAACATTGAAGCAACATGACCAAAATGGTTTTACCATCATTTATAGAAGAAGATTATGAGTTTCATGCAGCCAGGATTAATTGCATTGCTATTATAGAACTTAACATAAGTTGTATCATATTTGATGGAAGGATGCTAACAATCAAGAGGATATAAATTTTAAAAACAATGATACTGTTTTGGACAATTGATAAGTCCTGACTGTCTCCATTTTATCTAGAACAATATATGTTCATGATTAACCAAGAAAATAATGACAAAAATGCACAATGAGTACAGACTTGCCCTTGGAATTCCCTAAAATTATTAGGAAGGTACAATGTTCTCCAGGAAATATTGATAAGTGAAAAAACAAGGTTTAAATAGTGTGTAAGGGATGCTATCATCTGTGTAACAAAATGAGAAAAAACATATATACAATTTTTTGGCAAGAAGATACCCTGAAAACATAAACCAAAAAGCCGAAAAAAGTAACTTGCTGATAATACAGAACTTCTCTGACTGTACATTTTTCTCATAGTCTTAACTCTGATAATTACATACATGTTTGACATTTTCACAAGTAAAAACACAAAAGTACATAATATATGCAGGATAAAGCAAATAACAGTTTATGTGAAGATTGTTAGAAGCCAAGGTTTTCATGGAAGTTATTAGCCACTAAAAATAATGGAGCAGAACTCTATTCAATGACATATAAAAATGTCCATGATATATTCTATAATGGAAAAAAGAAATTTCAAAGTAAAAGGTTTTGCCTTATTTATTTCACAAGCTAAAACCCTATATGATTATACAAATCAATGTGTTTGCCTTAAAAAGATAAAAGTCTGGTGACCTATATGACCATACCACAAACAGTGATCACCTCTGGAATTGGAATGTTATAGCAGTTGTGGATAGAGATAGTTTGGGAGAAAACATTCACATCTTATTTCATAATTCTTATATTTTTAAAGCTTGTCTGTAAGCATTATTTTGATACATATGTAAGCAGAGATGGTCCTTTCTAGGTACCAGTTACACCATTGCTAAACCTCGTCTCTTTCTTCCAAAGGTGTCAGGCAGTGAACAAGACTTGCCCCACCAATTACATGTGGAATAATCACATCTGCAGGTGCCTGTCTCAGGAAGATTTTATGTTTTCCTCGGATGCTGGAGATGGTAAGCAGAATGATGCTTTAAAGACTAAATGCCAAGGGTCTATATTGTGATTAACATACTCTAATATTAAAACCACACGTACAATATTCATCATTCTTTGAAATAAGTGACTAAAAATAGTACATTTTCTACTTCACATTGGGATTATTTTGAACTCCTTTAGAAAGGAACATACTCATGTTTGTACACAATCCTTTGATGGAAAACAGACAGAGGAAGATGCTTTGAAAAGCTTTTGTTTCATGCCACACCCAGAACCAAGTAAGATATAGTAAAGGTTCTCTGACTGTTTGTCTAGACTCAGCAGATGGGTTCCATGACGTCTGTGGACCAAACAAGGAGCTGGATGAAGAGACCTGTCAGTGTGTCTGCAGATCGGGGCTTCGGCCTGCCAGCTGTGGACCCCACAAAGAACTAGACAGAAACTCATGCCAGTGTGTCTGTAAAAACAAACTCTTCCCCAGCCAATGTGGGGCCAACCGAGAATTTGATGAAAACACATGCCAGTGTGTATGTAAAAGAACCTGCCCCAGAAATCAACCCCTGAATCCTGGAAAATGTGCCTGTGAATGTACAGAAAGTTCACAGAAATGCTTGTTAAAAGGAAGGAAGTTCCACCACCAAACATGCAGGTAAGAGATCCTCATGAAGAGTATTAATTTCTCTTACTAGAAATATGCTCTAAGCCAAAAGCAGTTTTCTTAACCAAAGTAGCAATTGCTTGTTAGAATGAGGCCAATAAATTCTGAAAGACAAAAATCTTATATTTTTTTAACCAGTGCTAAACTTGCATGAGACCAGATTTGCTTCCAAAAAAGCAAGACAGGAGCCTTGAGGATCAAAATTAGATCCAAGCTCAGAATATACTCTAAATTAGTGGTTCCTGTGGGATGTTTTCAAAATATGTACAGGCAATCCACTTCACCCCCACCAAAAAGTATGATGCCTTCAGACATAATTTAGGACAACTGTTCTAAATGCAGACAATTTTTATGCAAAACTTGCAAACAAAGGACAGGAGAGTACCACTGGTATAGAATTATATCTGGAAATGAAAATATTTGATAGAATTAGTATTTGATAGAATTTGATAGTATTTGATAGAATATTTGAAAATATTTGATAGAATTAGTACTTGATAGTATTTGATAGTATTGGATAGAGTATTTGATAGAATTAGAGAAATAAATGAATATGTTGTTAAAGGTACCCAAGACTCATGTCTTAAACTTGGTGTTGCACTCTTCTTCATCAAGAAAAATAAAAATGAAGTTATTCGACTCAAGCACATTCAATCTTAATCCCAGAACTTCTTCCTCTTTAATCTCAGAGAATAAGGTGATCCTACTATTTAAGCCAGACCTGTGCGTTTGACATTTTCTCCACATTCCTTCAACATTGCTTCATGCCATTCCTTCTTTCTTCTGTAACTTGAACATCTTCAACTCTACTTTTTTTCCCCTCAATTTATAGAAGTTCCCAAATTTCTTCTATTTTATTAGCCTCTTACTGTGAAGCTGAGCATACTTTAGCAACCCAAGTCTGTCCTCTTCAAAGCTGCTCAAAAACGAGGCATTTGTTTTCACCTCTTTCATCTACCATGTATTCAACCAACTATAACCTGGTTTATGGCCTACGGTGCTATGTTAAACCTCTGTTTAAGGTTTCATTGGCCTCATAGTTGCCAAATCCAATAGAGAATTTTGTCCTTAGGTAACGTGTCCTTTCCATGGCCTTTTTCTTTAAGCTCATCTCTTCTATGACATGACATTGTACTTTCCTAGTTGTCTACTTAATTTTCAGACCATTTGTTTTTAATCACTTTCACTGGATTCTCTTTTTACATCCATTCTTTACATATGAGTAGATAATGTTCTTTTTAACAGAAAAAAGCTTGTTTTTAATTTATTTACTATCTTCAGTAATGTTCATTATTATTTTTCCACAGTATATAACAAGTTCATCTTTTTATTCTCAAGAGTTTTGTGTGCTTATTTTAATGTATATTTTTGATGGTTTTCCCAAACTAATATTTTAGCTACTGCATAAAAAGGCTTTAGTGGATCTGGCTATCTCATTAATTATATTTTTCTTCCCTTATACTGCAAAGTACATCATAGGTATCATTTTATTTTGAGAAAGAACTATATTCCAATTTTACCTACATATTCCTACTGTAATAACCAAGAGGATATTTCAAAAATGTATATGCTACTATTTTCAGAAGGATATAGATACTAAATCTTTTTAAGCCTTATTAAACTATGTTTTATATTGAATTCTTCTTGAGTGAGTTTAGTATACATTGAAAAATCTGAAATTCTTATGTCTGCATACCTACTTTTCTACAGAATTATATGAACACAGACAATATTTCTATCATTGCATTTCTCCTAATACTATACATTCTTTCAAAAAGACTTTCTGTTTACTGCAACTCATCCTAGATTCACTTTTCTAAGTGTATAATTCCAGGCTTCGTGATATAAATTGGAGCAAAAGAGAAAATATCATATTTTGAAAATACATATTCTCCTCATTCTCTCTTAATATTTATTACAAAGTGCAGTGGGCAGAGTCTATATTCTTTGGTTCCTTGCCTTAATTAACAGCTTTTATGGATCATTAAGTATCATATCCCTTTTTAGTAGAGGAATACCAGTAGTCATAACTATGAATTTGCATTTGCAAAGTTTAAGAAAAGTTAACTAGACATGCTTTCTTTTCTAGAGCCAAATAAATGAAATGTCAAAACCAAATCGTGTAGGGTTTTTTGTAACACACTTTTGATTTCCACCTCAGGTCGTCTTGCACTTTTCCCTTTACACCTATTCCCACACATTAGGCATGCTCGTACTCCAAAATGTTTTTCAAAGATAGCTCCAATTCTCACCAGGCGTGGTGGCTCACACCTGTAATCCTAGCACTTTGGAAGGCCAAGGCGGACAATCACTTGAGGCCAGGAGTTCAAGACCAGACCAGCCAACGTGGCAAAACCCTGGCTCTACAAAAAATACAGAAACTTAGCCAGGCATGGCCACACACACCTGTAATCCCAGCTACTCGGGAAGCTGAGATATAAGAATGGCTTGAGCCCAGGGGGCGGAGGTTCAGTAAGCCGAGATTGCGACACTGCACTCCAGCCTGGGCGACAGAACAAGACTCTGTCTCAAAGAATGAAGCCTCAATTCACTGGAGCAACAGGGCAGGGGACAGATTGACCAATTGGTAATTTGTCCTCTCACCGCTACTAGAAACTGGAAGTCTAGGATGGGAGGAAGGGGACCCTCGCTGCTGAGTATTGTCCCTCTCACCTCCCTGCCCCAGAATGCCTCTGTTTCACCCGGAGCCAATGGGGAAAGGAAGAGTTAGCCACCATCATGCAGCCAGCTGCCAAGTAGAGACACAAGAGTGAGGGTGGGGCTGCTCACTGAGGACCACAGTTCTGCCAACATGGCTGGGTTTAATTGCCTGGAAGTCTGGGTCCCATACAAATCCCAGACTCATGTGAATTCTGCCATGCTTATGTGATCACAGTAAGTCAGCAGACCTTCAGTGTTCACTTTCAGAATTTCTGTTTTATGTTTCTTTCACCCATGAAACAAAGAGCACTTCAAAGGAACTAATGCGTACAATACCTCATCCTTCCATTTGTTCTATCAGCAAGCAAGACTTTTATTTTAAGGCTTTTCCATTCCTCTTAAATGTTGTAATTCTAAGCAGAAACAAACTTTTATAAACTTATGAACAATTTCATCATAAAATTAGTAATTTTGTTCTAGTCTGAAATTTAAAAACACAGAAATACCTTGGTAGCATAATGAATCCATTGCCTTGATCTTTAACATAAGTGTGTTCTTGTTTGTTCTCCTAGCTGTTACAGACGGCCATGTACGAACCGCCAGAAGGCTTGTGAGCCAGGATTTTCATATAGTGAAGAAGTGTGTCGTTGTGTCCCTTCATATTGGAAAAGACCACAAATGAGCTAAGATTGTACTGTTTTCCAGTTCATCGATTTTCTATTAGGAAAACTGTGTTGCCACAGTAGAATTGTCTGTGAACAGAGAGACCCTTGTGGGTCCATGCTAACAAAGACAAAAGTCTGTTTCCTGAACCATGTGGAGAACTTTACAGAAATGGACTGGAGCTCATCTGCAAAAGGCCTCTTGTAAAGACTGGTTTTCTGCCAATGACCAAACAGCCAAGATTTTTCTCTTGTGATTTTTTTTTTTAAAGAATGACTATATAATTTATTTCCACTAAAAATATTGTTTCTGCATTCATTTTTATAGCAACAACAATTGGTAAAACTCACTGTGATCAATATTTTTATATCATGCAAAATATGTTTAAAATAAAATGAAAATTGTATTATAAGCTGCTAAGTTCAGTCCATTATCATCTTACATGATGAACGAAAACTACTATCTGAAGACACTGATCTTTCTCTGCCCTTTTTTCTTTTCTAACCAGATATCACATAGGTATTACTATGATAAAAAGTATGATCCTGTGAAAGTGTCAGAGGACAACATAATGCTATTGCTTCATCTCTTATATGTTTAATGATTATAAACATTTTAGTACATGATACTTTTGAATTTATAACCAAGTGAATCAATATGAAACATATTGTGAGATAGACTGCTTAGCATTGCGATTAAAAGTCATTCAGTGCTCTGGGAACATTCAGAATCTTACCTTGGTAGAAAAGTCTGCAGTATACATTTAAATGGCTTTAAAATATTTTCTCAAAAATAATCTTTTCCAAATATTTGACTTCTTCTGGCCAGCTAAAATACTTTTTATGAGTGGAAGTGCTCCTATCCAATTAAAAAAAAAACTAAAAATAATATTTAAATGCTCATGCATGTTTAAAAGGAAACATTTCAGCCACACAATTGAAGTGCTTGTTTCATTTTCAAAAAGGCATTACACTAAAATACCTTTATCTTTTTTTTTTCTTCAGACAGTCTTGCTCTGTTGCCCAGGCTGGAGTGCAGTGTCGTGATCTCAGCTCACTGCCCCCAACCTCTGCCTCCTGGATTCAAGTGATTCTCCTGCCTCAGCCTCCTGAGTAACTGGGGTTACAGACATGTGCCGCCACACCCGGCTAATTTTTGTATTTTTAGTACAGATGGGGTTTCACCATGTCGGCCAGTCTGATCATGAACTCCTGACCTCAAGTGATCCACAGACCTTGGCCTCCCAAAGTGCTGGGATTACAAGCGTGAAGCACTGTGCCTAGCCTAAAATACCTTTTTCTAAAACAAAGATTTTGCCTGCATAAATAAAACCAAGTAAGTGGTTTGTTTGTTGACAGAGAATTATATACTGGTATGTCATAACTACTGTATAAAAATAATTAGTCCTGAAAAGAGAAAATATTCCTCATAAGCATGTAAAGGTAGCACATTAATTTAACTAAAACATTTTTTTTTTTTTTTTGAGAGGGAATCTTGCTCTGTTGCCCAGGCTGGAGTGCAGTGGCGCCATCTCGGCTCACTGCAAGCTCCGCCTCCTGGGTTCAAGCCATTCTCCTGCCTCAGCCTCCCGAGTAGCTGGGACTACAGGAGCCCACTAAAACATTTTTAACTGGTATAGGTGACAAATCAGTATGATACAAAATATCAGTATCTATATATTTTGCTACAAAATAATGTTTTCTTTCAAACTGTTTGATTGGGAAGTCAGTGCCCTGAAAATATCCTGTTTTCAATACTAACTTTAAAAAATGGTTTTAATGCAATGGTTACTGAATTCCAGCTGTGTGCTCTGTACAGCATTATCATCTAGTTCATGAAGTAAAGTTTTTTGTGTCCCGGAAAAGAAAAGGAAAGCAGTCTTCCAAAACACTCTAATTTACAAATTATGGACTATTTTTCTATTTTTTAGTAACAATGGCTCTGAAGCTTGTCAGCAGTCAACATGCATTGGGCATTCTACATACTGGCTAAGATCTAGAAAGTTTTCAAACTTAAGAATAGTAAAAAAAAACAAAACTTTGAAAAGTAAATTTGACAATGGGTGATTACAAAACGAAAATTGGGATCAAAATAACCTCTTTTCATCTTATAGGGAATCATAATTCCTAGTGTATAAAATGCTCATCATCTTTGAAATTCAGCTAAGATTCATTTTTTCATCTTATTTGAGCCAAAAGGAATATAAATAAACATTATGTAATCTGTTACTGTTGATCTGGCCGATCATTTTTACATTTGATATATTTATTAATTTTTAAGCTAAATTAGGAGTAAAATATATTCTAAGTTTCAGTAAGCACCCTGAGGCCATGTAAAGAATAGTAGAACCTGATACAATGACTGTTATATGTTATCAGGTTTAAAAACAAACTAAACCGTGTGCTAAATATTAGTTTTTTGGGGTAAACCAAAAAATGAAAATAATCAAAAACTAAAGCTTCAATCATGCCAGAAAAACTATTTAATCTTGTCCTTGGAGATGTAATAATTTTGACCAAAAGTGAGAGTATCATGAACAAAGATAAGACATTGCCAAAGATACTTGCAAACGATTTTAAGTGGACCATAAAAATCCCTCTTCAACACAATATAATGAATGAGATGTTGTGTAGTCAGTGAAGAAAATGGGCTAAAGATAAAGCTAAACAATTAATCAGATTAACAAATGTGATGCCGCAAAGAAGCTAAAAAAAGAGAATGTTCATTAACTTTGCAGAAGAGTCCTGAGATGCGAATTCAGTCAACCTAAATGATAAAGTTAAGAAAACTCTGGAAGCTCGCAGCAGTTATTATCTCAGAGCAGTTAATATATTCCAAATCTCAGAAAGTTTATAAACAGAATTTTATGTCCAGAAAACTAATAGCTCATACTCAGTTTAAAAGACTCAAGGAAAAATTGTTTTGGTGAGCAGTTGTGTAAGAGTTAGCGTCCAGATTTTTGGGGGAAAGCTTTTGACATTTACTAACTGCTTGACTGAAACAGATTCCATTATTAGAATTTCTAAAACTAACCTTTGTTCTTTATATTCACACCACTCAAAACAGAAGTTTGAGTGGCATATATAAGGCTGAATTCACTGGCGTACCTAGAATGCACTTTAAAGAAAAGAGAAAGGGTCATGAACTTATCTCTAAGCACTAGGCTATCTCAAGGGATACCCTGCTTATGAAGGAATTTTACTCAATGGATGAGAGAGAAGAAACAGACACAACAGGTGAGAGAGTTCATATTACAGCAATTGTTTCATACATTTGCTGTATGAATACGGCAAAGCTTACGGAACTCCTTACTTACATGCTGAAGCTCCCATGTTTATCTGTCTAGGAAGTGCTGGAGCTAAGAGTATACACAGGTCTCTTGGCCCACACTCTTCTACATTGCTATGCTGTCCCCAAGATCTGAGCTTTCATTAGCAGGTTTTCCAAAGGATATTTTTTAGGCACTTTACCTTTTAAATTAAAAATGAGAATAACATAAAAATAGTATTTCACTCTGCTACAGAAGAAAGAGCATGAATGTGTCTGATTTTTTCTAGATGAATTCTAGAAAGTCCTGAATAAATCCAAATAAAAGTGTCTATCGTATACCCAAACAACAATTTAAGGAAGTCAGTGACACATATTGTGTCATAAAGTAATTACTTATGAAAGAATTACTAATTTATCTGTTCATATGTTTGATTTGTTGGTATATATGGATTTTTTTTTTTTTTTTTTTTTTTTTTTTTTTTTTTTTTTTAGATGGAGTCTCGCTCTGTCGCCCAGGCTGGAGTGCAGTGTTGTGATCTCGGCTCACTGCAAGCTCTGCCTCACGGGTTCACGCCATTCTCCTGCCTCAGCCTCCCAAGTAGTTGGGACTACATGCGCCTGCCACCACACCCAGCTAATTTTTTGTATTTTTAGTGGAGACGGGGTTTCACCGTGTTAGCCAGGATGGTCTCGATCTCCTGAGGTCACGATCCGCCCGCCTCGGCCTCCCAAAGTGCTGGGATTACAGGCATGAGCCACCGCGCCCGGCCCTATATGGATATTTTTAAAGTGGGGAATAACTATCTGCTAGCTTATGGAAGTGTGAGCCAGTTTCATATGGTCTTTTCATTACATAACTAACAACTCCTTGTCTAAAGAAGCATACTGTAACAGAAGGAGCTCTGGATTGGGAATCCTAAACTAAGTTTTTAATCCTTACTTTTCTGTATCCCTGGGCAAATCACCACCTCCCGAGTCTCAGCATGTTAATCTGTGAAGGAAAGAGTTGGATGAAAATTGTGTATGAAATCCTGGCTCTGAAGTTACAAAGTTTGTTCTAAACTATGTACAAGGGGAAAGCAAAACCAGAACATTTTAAGAACTCCAGGGACACAGCATTCTTGAGATTACTGACCCCATTAAGAGGAAATATTTATCTTTTAAAAATGTTGCATGTAAAAAATAATAAATGAAAAACCTATCAGCCTTATACTATAATTCTAATTCTACTTCTTAAATCCTAACACATTTCCATAGCTCAAAGCATCATTCTTTCTGATTTCTTCATATCAAAGGTGATACGGATAAAGACTTTGAAAAATTTATTTTCAAACATCTTGAAAAAAATTAAACCATGAAACTTTCATAAGGAAGGAAAAATTAAGACTTCTTGTGCATGCCTTCCAAACCTCAATCAGATGTACATATACTGTATTCAGTCCAGGCAAGGCCTTTGAAGCAAAAATTGATTTCTAATGTTGTTACCATCTGGCATTCTGATGATAGGATTTCATTAGGGATTGGGCCTTTGTTTCTGGGATTTGACATCTTTATAATTGTAAGTACAGAGGTCAAAATGTTGGATGCTACCCATAGACTCACCCACCAGGACTGATTATATATCAGACTTGATGAAATATGACAACGACTGTCCACACTAACAGCACTAATTGTTTTGATTGGATAGAAATGATGGTGAAACACTGTTAAAAACTTCTTTAAAATTCACTAAGTAATGAATGTCCAGCTAAGAAAGAATTGAAAATGTCTCAAACCAAAATACTTAATTTTACAAAGAAAATTTATAAATACTTTTAAAAAGAGAAAAAAGTTTTCAGGAATCTTCAACACCATTGGACTTTATAGCAATATTTTTAATGTGCCATTAAAGTCATGTGGAATTTTTTTCATCATTTTAAGGCAGCTGTGCATCCTCTTAACCTTTTTGAAAATTCATTTTCTTATATTCAAATGTATATAGTTTATATAGCTCTGTTCAGTAATTTTTTTTAAGACAGAATCTCACTCTATCACCCAGGCTGGAGTGCAGTGGTGTCATCTCAGCTCACTGAACCTCCACTTCCAGGGTTCAAGTGAGTCTCCTGCCTCAGCCTCCGAGTAGCTGGGATTACAGGCACTCACCACCATGCCCATCTAATTTTTGTATTTTTAGTAGAGACGAAGTTTCACCATGTTGGCCAGGCTGGTCTCGAGTGATCCTGACCTCAAGTGATTCGCCAGCCTTGGGTTCCCAAAGTGCTGGGATTACAGGCACGAGCTACCATGCCTGGCCCATTAAATTTCTTTATTGGAAATATTATTACACCTATAAAAAATGTAACTCTGTCCATTCAATTTTAAAAAGACCCCTTTCCTTTGATATTAGTGACATCGCTAAACACACGCCATCCAGATTTTACAGAACCCTTCCTAAACATGTAACAAATGGCTTCTCCCTGTTATCCACACTTCATATTTCCTTTTTATACAGGTTTTTTTCAAAGCACTCGTTTTTTTTTTTCTATATCACCTTGTCATCTTAAACAATATGATTTAACCCTTTATTATGTCTTTCTTTTCACTCATGCTCTAATGTTTCCACTCCACAATATTTTTGGCAACTGCTGCTCAATAATAGCTATCACAGGAAAAAGAATACCAGGAATCAGATAAGATTTTCGAATCTTAAGTTCAAACATTCTCAGCTTCCTTCCTTTCTTTCCCAGGCTCTGGATTGACAGACTGATACCCATTTTAATACAGCACTTCTTAATTGTGATGAAACCTTTGAAGCTCATTCTCCTCATAGAGCACACAGTAAGTAAAGGGCCACAGACAAGCACTTGGACTTGCTAATAAAAGGGAGGGAAAAATGAAGGGAGGAAGGAAATGAAGAAAAGGAGAAAGTAGGAAGGAAAAATATGGAACAAAATGAGAAAGGGTAAGAAAGGAAAACAAAAGAGAAAAAGCAGGAACACTAAAATTTTAAGAAAACATGAAGGAGGTCTCATGATCTGTTAGGACAGGGATAGGGAAGGTGTGGTCACTTCTTGAAATGCACAGAGAAATTTCTGCAATTTGTGAACAAGAATGGTAAAGACAAAATTATATTATTTCTTGAGCAGTATTTGAATTGGATTGTGGTATTTATCAAGTAAATGAGATAAATACCGGGATAGTTGTTTGAAAATTTCAGTGGTAAAAGTCTGAAATAAAACAGTGAAAGCTATTTGGCATGAAATAACTTCATTCTTTACTTGTGCACATGGACACTCTAATGCCACATCATCTATGAGTATTCATACAATGGTGTATTGCTTTTGAGAGAGCATGAAGAAACTAATAATTTCCTCATTTCTAGATTTAAAGCAGAAGTTTTTACATGAAATTTCGGATCACCTGAGAATTTGGTTGTGATTTTTTTTTCTAACAAGATATATGACTGGTTTGCTCTTTGTGTGAGAAATTTACAAGCTCAGTTGTCCCTATCATACTGATGCAGGACAGGCAATCCCCAAAATTGGGGCTCAGCCAGGGAGGGTTCTTGCTTCATCCAGGAAAGAATTCAAGGACAAGCCAGTGGTGTGAGACAGCAACTTTTATTGAAGCAGCAGCAGAGGTGCTTCTCCTTGTGGAGCAGGGCTACCCCATAGGCAGTGTGCCCAGAATAGCAGCCAAGAAGTAGTTCTGCAGTCATGTTTATACTCACTTTTAACTACATGCAAATAAAGGGGGAGTTTATAAAGGAATTTCTAGGATGAGCGTCGTAACTTCTGAGGTTTCAGGTCATTGTGGTGGAAAGTGGTGCTAACTTCCAGGTGTTGCCATAGCAATGGTAAGCTGACATAGTACACTGGTGGGCCTGTCTTAAGGGGAGGTGCTTCTTCCCTGGACCTGCTTTAGCTAGTCCTCCATTTGGTCAAGTGTCTGAGCCCCACCTCCTACCTCAGTATCTGGGTGGGCAGTCATGATTGACAACTCACCCTCTAGGGCATGTAGGAAAGAGAACTCTTACTCATCCACATCATGTGGTAACTTATTCCCTGGGCTTCCGGGAATCTAGAGCTTCAATAATGGAGGGATATTGGAGGTTGCAGAGTTCACTTAAACAATCATCAGTCTCTTGTCTGCATCTGAGATAATTTGAGGAATTTGGTTTAGACCTAGAAGGGGTTTTCAGTCATTGTAGAGGTCAACCTCTCATTTTTACAAATAAAGTTATGGACAGTCCTGAACTTTTAAGAATTCTTTCACCAAATTCATATGCCTTGATTCTCTCTTCTCTTATGAAAATTTATTTTACCAAGGACTTTGCATCTTCATACAGAGGTTTCCCTGGTTGATGCAAATCCAGATGCAAATAGATGCAAATCCAAATATGCCTAGGTTTTTCAGAAGGTTGCATTTTCAAACCCACTTTCCCTGGTAGAGCCTGGTAGAGTTTCCCTAACAGAATACCACAGGCTGGTCGCTTAAACAACAGAAATTTATGTTTCACAGCTATGGAGGCTAGAAGTCCAAGATCAGGGTGCCATCCTGGCTGGTTTCTGGTGAAGCCTCTCTTCCTGGCTTCCAGATGGCCACCTTCTCACTACGTTCTCACATAGATTTTCTCTGCACATATGGAGAGAGAAAGAGATCTGGTGTCTGTTCCTGTTGTTACAAGGACACCAGTACTGTTGGATGAGGACCCCGCCTTTATGAACTTATTTAACCTTAGTTGCCTACCTGAAGGTCTTATCTCAAAATACATTAAAGGTTAGAGCTTGAACATATGGATTTGGGGGAGGGGACACAATTCAGTCCTTAGAAATCTTTATGCCCAAATTTTAATTAGCAAGAAAAAGTTGAATATGAATCAAACATTTTGAAACCAAGGATAATATCCCCAGGCAGTTAGAGTATCTGAGTAGTGTTGAGAGCTGGGGATAAAAGAAAATTAAACAAGAATTTTACAATCTGGAGATTTGCAGAGAGAATAATTAGCTCAATAATTATTCAAGTTATACTGAAAACTCTACCTGAGAGAGCTTGTTGAAAAACGGCTTTACTGAGCTTGAAGTAAAAATGATAAAATATCTGTATGCATGAACTGGATTTTGCTCCCAAGTTGGACTTAAAAATAGCTGCCTTGATAGTTTCATGCCCCACATTGTAATGAGCTTATATTGAATTCTAAACAATTGTTTGATGCTTTCATTCTTTACCAGTATAGTAACTAAGTTACTGGAAGGAACTCTGGTGATAACTGTGGCAATCTATAACTGGTTTTCCAAGCAGAAGATAAAACTGATGGCCTCACTCCACACTTGGATTCTATGGGGGACCAAGAATCACAGCCACAGTTGTTGATTTCAAGGGGCAATTAATTCCTTGGTTGCTGGTTACAAAATTCACAATTATTTTAAAGGTTAGAACAGTGCCTGATTCATAATAAGCCCTCACTATATAATTTCTATAATCTTGGGTGGTTTCAAATGTGAAATTCCATTTCTAAGCAGAATTAAATTAATTAATTAATTTCTAAGCATCCAGAAATTAAGCCTCAAAATTCTAAGAGGGAGGAAACTTGAGAAAATCTTGGTATTCAGCCAAACATCAAATTTTAGCATCTAAATTTATCAACACTATGATTACATAAAACAATGTTTTAATGCATTTTTGGAATCTATCATACTTTTTGTTACATCAGGTCACGAAACTTTGTGCTTCGAATATATCATTCCTGACTTTTTGTCCTTTAATATGTAAAACAGCACACAGAGACTGGAGGTTTGCTGTGAAAGATCAAGATAAATATTCCAAGAATGAGAGGCAGTTTCAACTTCATAAAAAATGTTTTTGAAACGAAAGAAACAAAAAAGAAATGAATATGAAAAAATTAGATGTACCTGAATATTAATGACAAAAAGTTGAAAATAAACTTTGAAAATAAAATTTGAATTTTTATTCAAATTTCTACTTGATTAAGAATTTCTCACATTTCAGTAGGAATTTTTTTCATTTTTAATAAAAAGCACTTTTTTCATAAATCTTATAAACTCAGTTTAAATCAGAACTTTTCAAACATTAACTATGAGGGAATTGTTACCACATTTTTTAAAGGAAGCATGATCTGGAAAGTGTCACTAAGCAATGCGAAATGTTCCTGTACTTCAGACTGAACAAAGGGGTAACACCATGTCCTTAACATATAACTTGCTTGTAAAGTTATATGTTACTATTAAGCAGCTGTTGGAAAAAAATACTCTAACTCAGCAATAGCTATGCTGGAATTCTCACCACATTTCTAGCATATTTGAATTTAATTTTTATTCTTTCTCTCGTCAGAGGAAAATAAATTTATAGAGATCCACTGAAATCCAGTGTAAATTTCATAAAAGATGAACAACAGAAGGTTCAGTCAATGTGTTTCAAAGCATAGTTTGTCAAAAAGGTTAAAGTGTAGAATTGTGAGAGCTTGGAGGAGAGGTGGCAGTAATTTTAAAATGAAGCTGTAAAAATCTCCAGACAGAGTGTGTGCATATATAATTTTGAAATACTAGCAGACAACTTAAAAGTAAAACAGGATCATACTATAATGTTCATAAAAAACATAGACTATCCTCGATATTGTAAGTCCCAAGAAACCTTAAATATTATCCACGGGTTTCAGCTTTCAGGTACTATTTTTATTTTACTATAACCATAGAATATTCCTCTATAAGGACTACTTCTGCACACATTTGGGAAATGAGCTGGTCTTGAAATAAAACACTATCTTTATATATTTTGGTAAGACAGCCACAACCTGGCGGACTATATTCAACATCTGAAGGTGACTGGGCATCCACAATTGTAAGCAACTTTACCATTTTGGAAAAATATGCTAATACATACTGTGTTAGCAGCATTTTAAACTATGTTTAGATAATTTCCAATTGGTTAGACATACGTCATTTTGTTAACATGATATGTGAAAAAGAATAGATTGATCCAAATAAACTATGCTAATGAAGTTCATTTGGTGTAGGAGAAAGAGCCCAGTTTGAATCCCGACACTCCTCAATAGCTGTTAGGCCATGTAACCTCTCTAAGCCTCAGTTCCTTAATCCACATTGAGGTCAATGTTGCTGTAAAGATTCAATGCAATAGTGTATCAAAACTACAACAGATTTTGCATGTAAATGATGATCAATAAATATTTATTCAATATCCCATTTATTGTCCGTGCATATGTTAAGGTTTCAGTTAATATTTTGGAATTAGACATACCATAAGCCGATCACATATTTCATTTTTTCCTATACTTGTTTACTCCTCTGGAGAAAGATTGATTTGAGTAGTCAAATTCCATAAGATCTTTCAGCATCAGTCTGTGCTCACTTTTATTAGTAGTAGGTACAGGTGGGGAAGAGGAAGCAGGAGGAAAAGAGAAAAAAAAATCACAAATTCAACATTTTAAGAAGCAAACTTTATTTTGCAGGATAAAAGATATCAGATACAACAGAGTATGAAATAATTCATTTTACAACAGCTATTGTAATCTGTTATTTTATCTACTACCTCTTATTAACAGTAATAATTTTGGAAAAAGTTCATGTTTACACTAGAAAATTAATAATGTATATATAAGAAAATTAAAGTAGCCCATCATAATACTATTCAAACATACTTATTACATTGTTTATATTTTTATGACTATTTTAATGAATATACAAAACTGAGATCATATGACTTACACAAATTTGTTTCAGGGAGTTAGCCCATAATTTTTTGTGTACACATTTTTGTTTTACAATGTTTCAATTTTGAATGACCACATAATATTAAAGCTGAATGTAATTTTTCATCCTTCATATAATAACAATTTGTATTTGTTTATACATTTTTGTCCATGGATCTAGTTCCTTAGGCTAGTTACTATTTGTAGAACCTATGGGTCAAAGCTGTTAATTTTTTAGGCATCATGATATATAATCCCAATATTGCCCTCCAGAAAATATGGTGGCCATTTATACCCTAACCAAGAGTTCGAAAGAGTTTCATAGCAACTTGACTAATACTATCTTCAAAAAATCTTGGCTAATTTGGGAGTGAAAAAGCTATCTTAATTGTTTTCATTTGCAGTTTTATTGATCACTACTGAGGTAGAACATGCTTTCAAGCATGGACAAAGTATTTCTCTGTGACAAACCTATTCAAGGCCTTTGTCAATTTTTATTGGATTGCTTTCCTTACCAAACTGTATGAGCTTTTTAAGTGTTAATACTACTTAACTTTGCCGGGCGCGGTGCCTCACGCTTGTAATCCCAGCACTTTGGGAGGCCGAGGCATGCGGATCACGAGGTCAGGAAATCGAGACCACGATGAAACCCCGTCTCTACTAAAAATACAAAAAAAAATTAGCCGGGCGTGGTGGCGGGCGCCTGTAGTCCCAGCTACTCGGAGAGGCTGAGGCAGGAGAATGGCGTGAACCCGGGAGGCGGAGCTTGCAGTGAGCCGAGATTGCGCCACTGCACTCCAGCCTGGGAGACAGAGCGAGACTCTGTCTCAAAAAAAAAAAACAAAACTACTTAACTTTTGATATTCTGCTTGTTTGCATTTTTTTGTTTTCTATTATCTTGAGAATGTAGTTTTTTGTTGTTTCTAGGTACAAAACAAAATGTTATGTAGTCAAACTATTTTACTTTGCTGTCTTTCATTATATTAACCTACTTCCCCTCCCTCTTCTTTTTTTTTTTTTTTTTTTTCTTTTGAGATGGAGTCTTGCTTTGTCGCTGGAGTGCAGTGGCAAGATTTCGGCTCACTGCAACCTCCGCCTCCCGGGTCCAAGCAATTCTCCTGCCTCAGCCTCCCAAGTAGCTGGGACTACAGGCGTGCGCCACCTCACTCAGCTAATTTTTGTATTTTTAGTAGAGATGGGGTTTCACCATGTTGGCCAGGATGGTCTGGATCTCTTGACCTCATGATCCGCCCACCTCGGCCTCCCAAAGTGCCGGGATTACAGGCATAAGCCACCGCGCCGACCCTCCTTCCCCTTTTAAAAGAAGTGCTGTTGCTTCCTATATACCAAAGGCAGAAACCAGAAGATATTTCAGGATTATATAAATGATGAAGGAAATGTCATTCCTCACAGAGGAATATCTACACGGCACTCTAAGATTGAAGCTGGGATACGAACTAAGTCTGTATCCTCTGTGCTCTCAGTGTGGAGGAATGTTCTACATGGCAAAGCTTTCACTTCCTATTTTCCTTTCACAGTTCTACAAGAAGGGGCTTTTGGCTCCCCCGGCAGGCACATTCACGTGCTCCTTCGTATTGCAACACCGATGATATTTCACTGAACATGCTCATTCTTAGATTAGAAAATTCATGGAGTCGTGGCATATCCAGCATAAGGAGGTGAAACTATCCAGAGGAGAAAACAAACTTACAAATTGTAAGCATGCCAGAGAATCTGTGATATAAATTATCAATTATTTTGTCTCAAAAAAAACCTTATTTTAAAGAAGTAAATGGTTACTTAATGGTAATATATACAAAGTTGAACTTTTTAAACAAGAATTTATTTCAGTGTATGGTTTGATTTATGTTTTGCCCAAATCATTTAGTGAATTTCTCTACCAATATTTTCAAATAATTATTTTCTCCTGTGGGATGTGTGTGTGTGTATTTCTTCCATGTATCTTTTATTATGTATTATTTTCTTATGTATTTTTGGTTCCTTCCTAGGCCATGTACTATTTTTATTCATCTTTTTTGATTTTTTCATCAGTATTGTGATATTTTAGCCTTAACCATTTTTTTCTCTGGTGAATACAGCATGTGTTCCTTATTTCTCTTCTTTTACCTAATTTTCTTAGGTCCTAATAGCCACAAGGACTTCATCTCATAAGACATAATATCAATCACTCCCACAACTTCCCTACTTTGTATTTCCTGGGAATTTTAATCTCCAAATGATGTCTAGAGGTGTGTGAAGGGGAGAATATTAGTTTAATCCCCTCAAAATTAGCATCAATACAGAAGAGGAAGGGGGCCTAACTTCCCCTGGTGATCTCTGTAGCCAACTGTCACACTGTGGGAGCATTACCCAGCAACTTGCTGTTTTATTCAGATCTGCCTGACTGCTTTGTTTCAGAAGGCAAATGACTGGATCCATCACCAGCCTTTTTCTAAATCTGATTATTTCAGTCTTAGAGTTTTTTTTAATAAATTCCTCCAGATACTACCTGTCATCTGTCTAGCAGAGAGTTAATAGTGGTCTCCATAAGAATTTTACTACAGAGTTTACAGAATTGAATGAGGGACTTCTAGCCAGTCTGGTGGCATTTTATCTCCGAGTCCCACTGCTTCTTAAGATTATAATGTTTACGTAGCACAAATATTGAAAGAAGTCACATCTTAACAATTTGTCTGTTCAACATGCTGAGGATAAACATGCCTTAATTTGGAAATGGCCTTTGCAACTTATTCTCTATACAGAAGTGGCCCCCAAAGATGGTTACAGAATTGACACGAGCTCTTGTTAGTCACCAACCAGGTAACTTGTAAGGAATCCTGGTGAAGGTGTTTTCTATTAAGAAAAATATAAAATAACTGCTTTCTCTTCTAATGGCATTTTGAGTTATTGATCTTCATATAAAAATATAAAATCTTTCTGTTAACGTCAAAAACAACATAGGGTAAGAGGAAGGTTAGAAGCAGGAGAGAGAATGGCACTCACCGAATGAAAGTGGTAACAGAATCTCAATTGAGGTTCTGTGTCCAGCTGTGCATGTCCCTTGGCAATAGGTGTGGAATGTATGAGGTGTTTAATTTTCATTGTACAAAATTAAAAACATTAAAATAAGGATTTTTAGCCTCTGCTATTTGTGCAGCATAAAGACTGAAATCTATTGAAATAGAAAGTTCTTATCATTAAGTAATCAGAGTGCATTGTTGGTGGCTCATTAATCTAAAAGTGAAACTGAGGATCATTAAGTATAATATAATCATGTTTTAAATATAACTGAATTTTATATAGACGTGTGCACTGATTCACTAGGCTTCTGCTGTAAGAACAAGACCTGTTCTTTGGAGTTAGGTGTTGGCTTTCTTACAGACACAGTACCCGTGATCCTTTGTTTCTAAGTTTGTATTTCAATAAAGTGGATTAGAAATTCAAGTTTCTCAAAGCAATCTGAAAAAAAATTCTTTTTTGTTTGACCCAAACATCAATAGTTGACTTGTGCATACCTAATTGTTCAGCTTTTTTAAAAACATTGACTCACCTTGACTGTGTCTTTCCAAAGCATTCAGTCAGTTTTCTTAAACTTTCGAGTAATTTTTCCATATATTATGGTTCTTTTCAATGGAGTCACTAAACAGGAAGAGAGCATTGAATAAATATGCATGCATTTGTTTCACGTAAATAACTCACAATGTTATTATATATTTATATATAATATATAAATGCTTGAAAGATGCATTGTTTTGGTAACTAAAACAGACACATGTGTTATTCAGAGGATTCAAACTGTGGACTATGATGTTTCAAAAAGCTACTCTTTCACTGTTCAAGAAGATAGCACCTAGGTACACAAAAACAAACAAAAGCATCAAGCCAAATGTTCACAAAGTAAGTGTGAACATGCTGGTGGTTTTCTGTATTTTCTCATTTTATATCCTTACGATGACTTTATAGTACTCAGGATATGCTCAAGATTAATCCATTTATCTTTGAAACTTTTAATTATGTAGTCTTTTTTCCATTTCCTGCATCCCCACACTCACATCTCAACCCCCCAGTGGCAGCTCTAGGAAACTTCAAAATAACGTATCTGGTTAAAAGCTGAATGATGTCTGTTAAAAGCCTATGCTACTTACAATAAATAAGAATAATAAAAGAATACAAATTTAACCTGTGACCTCTTTCAATCATGAAATGGCTTTTCAGGCTACAATGCCACGAATATTTTCCAAACAGAAGTCAAATAAGTTGCAGGTAACAGAGCACATTTAAAACATTATACCTTGCAGCCTTCTTGTATTTTTTCTTCACATAATATTATGAGCAATAGACATATTTGAAAGAAAGAATCATTGCAGAAATAGTCTCAAATTTTATTTTTTTCACTGTTGCCCTGTTGCTGTCCTCATTTCATAGGATAACCTTCTCAGAAAACTTCAGCTGCATCCACCCACTCAGTGTGCCCATATACTATGGAGCCATTTGTATGAAGAAGTCTCAAACTATCCTGCTTGATTTTAGATACAATTTCTAATAAAGCACTATCTAGTAGTTTATGTTTTGTGTTTTTTAGACAGACTAAAATATTCAAATGTTATTCATTCCATTTAAAAATATTTACTTCAGTCCGCAAGTTTTGTCTTTATCACCAAGGAAATCAGATTCTTTTTCTGTCCACAAGTTATTGTGACTAAAAAGAATTTCAGTACTTTAGACAGCACCTTTCCAATTTTGTGTCCTGTCAGGCCCTGTGAAGACATTGCCAGGTTGGCAATCCTCCTATTTCCTGCCTGACTTTATTCTTTCATATGTGTAGTCTGTTTACCAAGTTTTTTTTCGAAAACAGAATAACTTTAAATCGCCACGGCCTCATGAGCTTCTATGCCACATAATTCTATTTATAGCAAACCAGATATTTCCATGTAATTTCATAGTCTATGAAATGTTTTCTTCATAGTCAAGTAAACTCAACACTTTCACTTTTGAGATAATATCTAAAAAGAAAATATTATCTGCCTCAGACTAAAGGAATGGGTTTCATTTCAATGTTTCCTGTTTTCAGTATAGCGCCTTAACTATTATTACAAAACTGTTATTTGTAACACAAAGTCTGATTCAGTTATAAATGAAACTGTCACAACTGAATTTTAGGTCTAGTTACAAAAATATATAACAAAGTTGAACTACTGAAAAAAGAGGACGATACCATTTTTAGTTGGAAGATTGAAGTGTCTTCACATTGGATTATAGGACTTCTGCCATTGAACCAATGACACTTCAAATGATTGACAAAATGAAGAAATTTGGCATTTTTTATCATGTGTAGCATTAAATAAGTTGCAATAATGGTCACAAATATTCATCTATCTTTATATTTTAAATATTACACCCCAAACCATCTACAAAGTTGAAGAGCGTGAGAGCAGAATGCCAGAATGCTTAGTATAAGAACATCTCCAAAATACATACAATTTCCACAGAAGCACCTAGCACCAGTTTTTGCACGTGGTCAGACACACACAATGTTAATTACTCTGATGTCAATTATGAAGAATATATTTTGCCCAATAGATTGATGTACTTTTAAATCAAACTGGAATTGAAGTGTTTTACACAATGTACCCTTTATTCTATTCAGTGCTTTCATCTTAAAGGGCTATATTTTCTGGTATTAATAGCTCCACTCTTTTAATTCAGTTTGCAATTGCCTATTTTCAGTCTTCCTTGATTCATTTGTTCTAAGCTTGTTTCTTGAAAACAGCAAATATGTTTTTAAATTCTAATGTAAGAATTTGATTTGTTCATATTTAATGTCCCATATAATTGATTTGTTTTATAAACAATCATATTATTTATTTGTACTGTTATTTCCTCTTTACTTATTATTCTTATTATTGTTACTTTGAGACAGAGTTTTACTCTGTCATCCAGGCTGGAGTGCAGTGGCACAATCACAGCTCACTGCAGCTTGGACCTCCTGGGCTCAAGCAATCCTCCCACCTCAGCCCTCTGAGGAGCTGAGACCATAGTCTCGCACCACCACACCCAGCTAATTTTTTTTGTGGAGATGGAGTTTCACTATGTTGCTCAGGCTGGTTTTGAACTCCTGGGCTCAAGCAATCCCCCCCCTCCACTGGCCTCCCAAGTTCTGGGATTACAGATATGAACCACCACGCCCTGCTCTTTCTTTATTTTTGTCGGTTTGATAAAGAAAATCCATTTCAAATGTCCACTCAATTTATTGATAATTTCACTTTCTGTCCTCTCACACAGAGATTCAACTATAATATGAAGACAAGATGAAAACCGTTTTCTCTAGTAAGACCCACAGTCCTACCCACCTCAGTTAGATGACAACTTTGCAATACATTGATTTCCATCATCTCGTAGTCTTTTCTTGATGTCCCCATGGTAGCAGTGGACTTTCCCTGGTTCACCTCACATTTCCTACCCCTATGTTTGCTAAGATACGTAAAATTCTCCTTTATTTTCTGCATTTCATCTCCTCGCTCCCGTATACTCAGGCAAGGCCATCAAATGGTCCTTGGCCAATAAAATGCAAGAAGTCATGTTGGGTTTTTCTGGGCTGAGGCAGTGAAAAGCCTTTGTGGAATTCTAGAACCTCCATCTTCCTCTCCCAGAAAAATCAAGGATCAAGGAGAAGTGCTTGTCTTAAGACGGTAGAGCCACAACATTTAAGCAGCTTGAAATTTGAGTGGACTCATGGAGGTCGGCTGTTTGGGAGATTTGCCCAACATTAAGAGTATTTGTATGAGCAAGTGAGAAGTGAGCTTTTATTGTAGAAAGCCACAGAAATCTGGGGGCTGAGAGTTACCAAAATATAGCTTATTCTATCCTTCCCTTTCAAAAGTCCTAGTTACCATTTGCATTATATATTCTCATCCATGCAACAACGTTTACATGTTTTTCCTTTCTGCTTTTATCTTCCCCTGCCTTGAGCTCTGTATAATGGTCTATTTGGTGATTGGTTAATGTCTTTTCTCAATTCTTTTTCTCACGGGGTAAATGCTTGATATGTATTCTAAACTCTCTTTTATATTTTATTTAGGCATATGCTAGCTCAGCTTGATATCTTGATCTATAATTCTTTTTTTTTTTCGGAGTCTTGCCCTGTCACCCAGGCTGGAGTGCAGTGGCGCGATCTTGGCTCACTACTGAAACCTCTGCCTCCTGGGTTCAAGTGATTCTTCTTCCTAAACCTCCTGAGTAGCTGGGATTACAGGCACCCGCCACCACACCTGGCAAATTTTTGTGTTTTTAGTAGAGACGGGGTTTTGCCAAGTTGGCAGGCTGGTCTCAAAATCCTGACCTCAGGTGATCTGCCCACCTCAGCCTCCCAAAGTGCTGGGATTACAGGCATGAGCCACCACCCCTCGGCCTTTGATCTATAATCCTTCAGTTGCAGTCATGTGTGCTATTCACTTATAGATATTATCCCACTGTCTTCTGGCCGACATTCTTGCAGAGCTCTACATCAGGCCAGTTGCGCATTTTCTACTTTGGTGTAACAGGTGAGTTTAAACTTGAAGCTTATTTGGTTTCCACTTGATATTTAGCACTGGAGACCTTTATGAAGAATATGTGTGCATGTTTTGTTATTGACCCAGCTTGGAATTGAGTGTGTCCTCTGAAATTTCAGGTTCAGGTTCTTCTTCAACTCTAGAGATATTCCTTCTATAATATTTGTGGCAGGCAGCTTCTAAGATGGTTGCCAATAATCTCCACCTCCTAGTATTCCCACTCTTGTGGAATCCCCTCGAATGTTATACCAAGGTTGAAGTGTTGCAGCAGAGAGTAGAAGAGATGGCAAGTCACTCCCAAGATTCAGGTATAAGACTTTGGCTTCTATCTTGAGCATTGTTGCTCACTCACTTTCATTCTCTTTCTTAAATCACTTGCTCTGGGGACACCCCTGCTCTGGGTTGTTCTGTTTAAAACAATTCATATGGTTCACCTTCTACCAGTAGCCATATGAGTTAGCTGAAAGCGGATGTGTTATCTACAGTCAAATTCAGAGGTTACAGACTCAGCTGAGAGTTTGACTGCAATCCCATGTGAGACCCTGAGCCAGAACCACTCCACTAATGTTCTCTGGGATTCCTGACCCATCAAAACTATGGGATTAAAAAAAAAGTATACTGTTTTAAGCCACTTTGTTTTAGGATAATTTGGTTACACAATACAATATTATTCGTATATGTATTGCCCTTTCGCTATTTGTTTTTTTCTTCTAGAAGTTCTGTTAATCACCTGCTTGACTTCTTAAATATATCCTCCCAAAGGTATTTTCGTTTCCCTCATGATTTTCATCTCCATAATATTTTCATTCTGGACTTTGAAATATTTTTATACCTGATCTTCCAGTCAAATAATTCAAGCTTCAAAGGTGATTGACTTTTCTTGCTATTTATCTACTGAACTGATTAATTGGAATATCATGATTCTAATTCCTATGGCTCATTATTGATAGTTAAGAAGCTGCCTGTTTCCGCAGAAACACCTGGAGGAGTTCTACTTTCCCTAGACTCCAGACAAGGAAGACTCAGCTGGGGTGTTCAGCTCCTTCTTTGGCTTTTGAGAGTCAGATCAATAACGTGAGACCAATGGAGATCTTAACTACAGATCTCCAAAGATCTCGGAGATCAGATCCCAGGTCATTCTCAAGTTACCCTGCTTTTCAGTCTTTGTCCTCAAACTAAGATACTACTGTCTAGTGTCTTAAATAGCCAATAGGTAAGAGTCCCCTCACCCCTTCTCTGTGTCAGAGCCCTGGAAGAACCCAAGCCTGCACTTTCTCTATTTCATATAGAGCACAAAGCTTTTTAGCCCAGTAGACGCAAAAAGCTGGGAGTCAGAAATGGGCAGAAAAGAAGTCACTGTAGATTATCATTTGCACAGTCAAATTTCAGAGAAAAAATGTATTTTACTATTGAATCTTCAGTCTTAGAAAGTTATGGCCGGGGGCAGTGGCTCATGCCTGTAATCCCAGCACTTTGGGAGCTGAGGTGGGCATATCACGAGGTCAGGAGATTGAGACCATCCTGGCTAACATGATGGAACCCCGTCTCTACTAAAAATACAAAACATTAGCCAGGCGTGGTTGTGGGCGCTTGTAGTCCCAGCCACTCTGGAGGCTGAGGCAGGAAAACGGCGTGAACCTGGGAAGCGGAGCTTGCAGTGAGCCGAGATCGCCCCACGGCACTCCAGCCTGGGCGACAGAGTGAGGCTCCGTCTAAAAAAAAAAAAAAAAAAAGAAAAGAAATAGAAAGTTATAATATATGCAAAATATTGTTCAGTAAAAGACCCTAGTGTATTGGGATCACAGTCACTTCATGGAAAAAAACAGGCTATTTCCTCCTGAAAGTAGCTGAGTTAAGGAGACTAGAATCAGAATTTTATTGGCTTTTCAAAACCTGTAATATACGTGGGGTAAATATATTTCTTGATTTTTAGTAGTGAGGTGAGTGTGCTGGGGAGCGTAGGGTGAGGGGAGCGTAGGGTGAGGGGAGCGTAGGGTGAGGGGTGTGGTTTGGGTTAAGGCAGCTTGTCCGGTGTCCTTTGGAACACTCTTCTTCAAAAGCTTGAGAGAAATAATAGGAGGCTTCTAATGCCTCAGAAATAAGGTCTACATTGCTATATCCACATGCATATTTTAGCCACCCTGAGTATAAAAGTCCTCCAAAATCAAGATGATGAAGAAGTATTTTGCTCCAAAGCCCCGTTTTTCTTCTAATAACTTAAAACCCAGCTCAAGAATCTGCCAAATCCTGAATAATTATGTGAGAGATCTAATCTTTCTCCTGTGTTGTTATAAATCACAGAAAACAATGTTCAGCTTCAGCCTCACAGAGTTGCAAGTACAAAGTACACAAAGAGCATTTCAACAGTCACATGCCACCAAATAAAATTATGGCTATAACGGTGCTCAAACGTGTCAACAAAGGATATCTGTAGACACAGAGGTCTTATGAATCGGTAGCTCACACAGGTGACTGCTTGGCCCACTTCTAAAGCCACCCCAGCTGAAACAAAGGTGCCAGACCCCTTACTACTACTCCTTTCATCTGCCACTGGGCAAACATAATAATAATAACGGTAATAATAATAATAAATAAGTTGCCTCTAGCCACAAGTATCTCAACTATTTCTCTTTGAGAGAGGCAGTCATACCTTTACAAGGGCGACAAGGTGATCGATTGGTCTTTATGGGGAAGTTGGAAAACTTCCAAACAGCAAAATGCTCACATATTAAAATCAGTGGCAGGGGACAGTTGAGGAAGGCAGAATTATTTCTCCATGAAAGTACATAGATGACACTAATATGTCATTTTGAAGGTAGTGAAGTCGAAGTAAATCCAAGCTGCTACAGGTCAGAAGTCATGAGAAAATCCCAAATTATTCATCTCAGCCTTGACAGTCCAAAACGACACCCAGAAAGGTGTGAGGCCAATGTTCGAGGAGAGGAAAATTTTTATCTGAAGGTTTAGAGTCAGCTCATGCTTTTGGAAATTCCAGGCCTTGCCATTTCCAGTATTTTCCACTCTGCCCTTTTTTCCTCGGTCCTACTCATCGATAATATTCCAGTGTCATAATTTTTACTATTTATTTTCAAAATCAAGTTTTTAAAAAGTGATTTTTGAGTCCATAAAAAGAGAATGCCTTTACATTTGCAATGAAAAACAGTAAGCCTAGCAAATAATTATTATGTCTTCATGATTGAGTCTGCTCTCTACTGAAAACTCTTAACATATTTTCTACAGGCAGAAATTGAGAAGTAGCTATGTAGTATACTATTCAGACCCTCTTTAAATATTGTTATTCAAAACGATAAAGTTAAAACAATTCTACTAATTAATGTCCTTTAAAGAACCTGCTTCTGTGGGACGTTTCCTGCAGGCATCTTGAGGAGTTATTTAGGCTCACCAAAGAGTTCACTGTCTGGAGAATTATTAAGGCAGAAAAAGAGGGAAGTGATTCAGGTATTATAAAAATGTTTCTTTTTCCTTAGTGCCTTTTATATTTTTGTTAAATTTTGTGTTCTGAATCCTTTTAGACCCTCTCAGCTCTCAAACATTCATGAAAGTACCAATCTTTTCCTTAGCCATTGATTCACAAGGGCAGTGATTCAAGGTTTTTACATGTTTTTGGGGGGAAGGGTGGTGGTGTCTATGTGCGTGTCTATTCTTAGCCATTTAGTAGTAAAGATGAGTTGAAAAGTTGATTTCACAGAAACTAATGAGTATTGCTATTTCTTATATTGCTTTATGTGCTTTACATATAGATATTAATTTAGTCTCCATTGCACTGGGTGAGGAAGGTAACGTGATCTCCATTTTAGAAATGCAGAAAGTGATGCACTAAAAGGTTGAATAAATTTTCCTAAACTAAGAACTAATAAGTGGTATAACTGGGAATTGAACCCAGAGCAGCTGGCTCCAGAGTTCACTCTTTTCACTACCTGGCTGTTGAGCCTTAAAACATTTACACTGTATTCTTTTGGACTCCTTAAATGAGATGCAATTGCTAATTCAGGAGCTGTCTGCACATTACATCGGTTTCCTGATTTATTATACAGATGGGGGTGAATGCTTGTTCATCATGAACGCTGAATCTCTTTGGTTCCCTTAACCTAAAAAGAGTTTTCTTTATCCTAAAAAGAGATGATTTATTTTAAGATAAAAGTTTTCAAACAGAAAAAAAAGAATTGAAACTTAGCACATGTTATAAACACCTAAACAAAAGAGGAGGAAGATGGTGTGGCAAGTGGGACTGCAGTTGCCCCATCACAAGTCCTGTCCACTCGAATCTGTGTGGGCTGTGACTGATTGAGCCCAGTGGGGTCATGAGGCTGTCCAAACACCCTTTCAGGAGGATCCCTTGGTTACTCTGCTTCCATGCTATGAGGCCTCAGCAACACAGAAGGGCCACATGCGGATGCTCTGGTGCACATTCCCCTCTGAGCACCGCCTTAGATTCATCCCAGCCCAGGTGCCAGACATATGGGTGAGGAAGCTTCCACATGATTCCAAGTCACTGTCATTCCAATAAAGCCCAGCAGAGGCCCCAGATATCACGGAGCAGAGACAAGACATCTCACTGAATCCTATCTGAATTCCTGAACCGCAAGATCTTCGAGGACAATAACATGATTATAATTATTTGAACAAGGTCTGAGGTGCTTTATTTATGCAATCATGGTAAATGAAATAGAATTGGGGATCTAGAAATGAAGTACCACCAAAACAAAACCTAAAACAAGTGGAATTTGATTTTAGGATTATGTGTCAGGCAGATGTCCAAAAAGCCTTGTAGTAGGCTAAAAAATTGCCCTTCAAAAGATGTCCACATCATCACCCAGGAAACTGTGAATGTTATCTTTTTTAAGGTTCTTTCCAAGTGTGATCAAAGTATTCTGTGATGGGGAGATTTTCCTAGATTATCCAGGTGGGCCTTAAGTGCGATCACAAATGTCCTTAAGAGGCAAAGGCAGAGGGAGATTTGACCACACCCAGAGACAAAGAGAAAGTAAAAACGGAGGCAGAGATTGGAGTGATGCAGCTACCGGACGCTGGGAGAGGCGAGGAACAGATTCTGCCCTAGAATTTTTCAGAGGGATGGGGAGGCCGAGGCAGATGGATCACCTGAGGTCAGGAGTTCAAGATCAGCCTGGCCAACATGGTGAAACCCCATCTCTACTAAAAATAAAAAAAATTAGCTGGGTGTGGTGGTGGGTGTCTGTAATTCCAGCTACTCAGGAGGCTGAGGCATGAGAATTGCTTGAACTCAGGAGGCAGAGGTTGCAGTGAGCCGAGATCTCGCCATTGCACTCCAGCCTGGGTGACGAGAGTGAAATTCCATCTCAAAAAAAAAAAAAAAAAGAATTTTCAGAGGGAGCATGGCCCTGCCAATATCTTGACTTTCCCCAATGAAACTGATTTTTGACCTGTCCTCCGGAACTGTGAGATAATAAATTTCTGTTGCTTTAAACTACCCAGCTTGTGGTACTTCGTTGTAGCTTCCACAGAAATGTAACACAGCCCTCAAAAAAGGAGTCAGTGTAAGCGTGAAAGAGACTGAGGAGATTGTTATTGGAAGCTAGAGGAAGGAAACTTGTATATATAATGGTAGAAAGCTTGTCAACACAGTTACCACCAGTAATACGGAAAATAAGAAATATGCTAATGAACTTAATCAAGGTGAGGAGGTTTTTGGAAGAGGAGTGGAAGGTGCATTATGGCTTCTTCTATCTAGCTATAGTAGAATGTGAGAGCAGAGAGAAATTAACTAAAAAATAAACTCTTCCTTTTCAAGAACAACTATCAAGGGTTTAGGAGAGTCTTTCCAGACAGAAAAGGCTTCTCAATTAAGAAAGTCATTGAATCAAATATTAAATCCAGAGAGCTAGCAGAAAAACATTGTCTTGGAATCAAGATGAAATCTTAGATGTGACTACAAAACCCCTTATGCAGACCTCGGAAAAATTTATGTTTGTGCCCTGTAGACACATTGAGATGCACCAAAAGCTTTCAAACCATCTTCAGGGCGTGTCTCTGTTAAGAAAAATATTAAGGCTTCTAAAGGTCTTAAGAATGTTATTCCAGGTCGGGTGCGGTGGCTCACACCTGTAATCCCAGCACTTTTGGAGGCCGAGGTGGGCAGATCACCTGAGGTGAGCAATCCGAGACCAGCCTGGCCAAAATGGTGAAACCCTGTCTCTACTAAAACTACAAAAATTAGCTGGGCCTGGTGACGGGCACCTGTAATCCCAGCTACTTGGGAGGCTGAGGCAGGAGAATTTCTCGAACCCAGAAGTGGAGGTTGCAGTGAGCCAAGATTGGCTCTGCACTCCAGCCTGGGCGACAGAGTGAGACTCCCTTTCAAAATGTTAGACTTATAAATTGATATACAACAAACCCACAACATTTTTAAAGAAATTATATCAGATGGGAATAAAAGGGACAGAGACAGTATCAAATGAAGAAAGGCTTTTGAACTCCAAAACTTTTATTGGCAAGATACATGATTTAAAAAATAAAGAAACAGACAAATACAAATCTGCTTAGCTGTAGACGTGGACTACTCCTTATAAAGAGGAAAAATGACTCGGGGTGAAAGAAAGAGCCTAGGATGAATATAAGAGCTGCAGAGAAGAACTCTCAGGTTGTAGATCTAAGCCTTATCAAGGAACTGGTAACATGTTCCCTGCTGGATTTCAGAATTGCTATGAAACAGTCATTCCATTTTTGAATAGCAGTGGTTATCCTATATTGGTTTGACTATTCTATGTTTGGTGTTTTGGAGAAAGATAACCTCTCTCTTACATTTACAGGTCAAATTGCAAGAAATACTTGGGGAACTTCACTCGAGGTGTCTTATGTACATATCACCCATTTGATTGATTGATTGAGATGGGGTCTCACTCTGTCACTCAGGCTGGAGTACGGTACAGCAATCACAGCTCACTGCAGCCTAGACCTCCCAGGCTCAAGTGACCTCCCACCTCAGCCTCCTGAGTAGTTGGGACCATAGGCATGCCGCCATGCTCACCTAGGTTTGTTTTTGTTTGTTTGTTTTTTGCAGAGACGAGGTCTCATTAAGCTGCCCAGGATGGTTTCAAACTCCTGAGCTTAGGTGATCCTCCTGCCTGGGCCTCCTAAAGTGCTGGGATTACAGGCATGAGTCGGCACACCCAGCCCCATATCACCCAATTTAGATGATAAGATTCTGGACCTTGAGTCTGAAATGAAGGTCAAAATGGAGATTTTGAGGGTCTTGGGAGAGGGTGTTTTTATTTTGCGTGTCAGTGGGATACAAATTGTTGTAGCCCTAGGGCAGATTGTGGCATGCTGCATTTTCTAAAGATGGCCACCAAATAGATCCCATTCAAAATATTTCTCTAAAATGTGCCTTGCTACTCTCCCCTCAAAAAGTGTAGCCTGTGTCTCCTCCTTTTGCACCTGTGTGGACTTGTATTTGTTTCAACTAATAGAGTACAACCACACATGGAAGTGCTGCTATGTGACCTTTAATACCAGATCATAAATATCATAATGCATTTATGGTCGGGATGTTTGAGACCCTCACTCTTTGGACATCGCCCCTTGGTATGTTTCTCACAGAACCTAGCTACAGTTCTGGACGGGTTCAGAAGTAGCCTGGAACCTAGCCATAATTGTGGAACACCTACCTGCAGCCTGTCCAATGGGTAAATATCCTAACCCAGTTCCAGTCAACATTTCCAGCTGAGTCCAGCCTTTGTTTTTGTTCTGTTGTTTTTTTTTTTTTTGAGACGGAGTTTCACTCTGTCACCCAGGCTGGGCGTACTCACAGTCCTGGGTGTAACTATTCTAGGGTTCTTAACGGCTTTAGAGCTTAGCCCGGCTAGAGTGCAGTGGTGCGATCTTGGCTCACTGCAACCTCCACTTCCCAGGTTCAAGTGAGTCGCTTGCCTCAGCCTCCTGAGTAGCTGGGACTACAGGCGCATGCCACCAAGCACTAATTTTTATGTTTTTAGTAGAGATGGGGTTTCACCATGTTGGCCAGGCTGGTCTCGAACTCCTGACTTCAGGTGATCCACCTGCCTCTACCTCCCAAAGTGCTGGGATTACAGGCATGAGACAGCATGCCTGGCCCTTAGTCCAGCTTTTGAGTCACATCAACTCAGGTACCAGGGCACCAGATGGGTTGCTGAGTGAAGAAGCCCTCAGGTTATTCCAGCCCTCAGATATTTGAATCACCCTCAGCTGAGGCCACAGACATTATGGGGCAGACATAAGCCATCTCTGCTGTGCCCTACCAGAATTCCTAACACGTGGAATCAATGAGTATAACAAAACTGTTGCAATTTTACAGTACTAGGTAAATAATAGTTGGTTACATAACACTGGTAACCAAAACAAGGCTAGATCAAAGAATATAAGAGTAAAGGAAGAAACGACTGAAGAAACAGACAAGTGGCCGGGCGCGGTGGCTCACGCCTGTAATCCCAGCACTTTGGGAGGCCGAGGTGGGTGGATCACAAGGTCAAGAGATTGAGACTGTCCCAGCTAACACGGTGAAACCCCATCTCTACTAAAAATACAAAAAATTAGCCGGGCGTGGTGGCGGGCACCTGTAGTCCCAGCTACTCGGGAGGCTGAGGCAGGAGAATGGCCTGAACCTGGGAGGCAGAGCTTGCAGTGAGCTGAGATGGTGCCACTGCACTCCAGCCTGGGAGACAGAGCGAGACTCCATCGAAAGAAAGAAAGAAAGAAGAAAAGAAAAAGAAAGAAAGAAAGAGAAAGAAAGAAGAAAGAAGGAAAGAAAGAAAGAAGAAAGAAAGAAAGAAGAAAGAAGAAAGAAAGAAAGAAAGAAAGAAGAAAGAAAGAAAGAAAGAAGAAAGAAAGAGAAGTGAATAGACATGGACATTACAGATGCTATTGTTTACGTGTCTAGGCCATTTCAGCAATGAGGCTTTCCATGGAATATAGAACTCCTGGATAGGGATAATGAGGCCAGTGAGTAATAAGGGCAACAGGAAACATGTACACAAGAGCAGCAGGAAGAAAGCGCCAGCACACTCTTGTGTGACTGCTAGACAGATGCTGGAGAATATGTAAGCAAGTAGTTTGTTTTTAACTTAGCCTGATTTGCCAAAATACCAATGATGTTTTGAGCATGGGAGTTAGAGGCAGAAAGGAGGAGGGAGAGTGAAAAGGAATTTTAAATTATCAAAGAAAGGTTCAGCCCAAACCATTTTAATGAAAACAAGACTTTATAGCAAAGTTGCCAGATATTCCAGTGGATTCAAAGCCTTTTTAATTCTTAACAGTACACAAGACACTTTTTCTGCAATAACTTCTTTCCTTCACAAACACAGACATATTCATTTTGTAGACAGCATTCCACTACCAGGTAGGCCTTTGCATCTCCTATGAAAAACATGGTCCACTTTTTGAACATATAGAAAATATTACATTTTAGACCAAACTCTATCCTCTTTTAAAAGAAGTAATCTTTAAAGAACTAAAAGTTGACAGAATCAATGCATTATTCTGATTTGGCACACGTCAACCTGCTCAAATAAAGAACAAGTCTTCCAGTGGAGGAAATCTCATACTAAAGAAAAGTAATACATTGATCCAATTACTCCAGTAGGCAACCAAACTCATAATTAAGAACTGTGTCAAGAACAATACTAGTATGAGTAAGTGCAAACAATGTTAATTTGACCAGTAACCCAATTGCTGCAAAACAAATTATAGAAATTTAGCAGCTTAAAACAGCACACATTTATTAGCCTACCTTCCTATAGATCAGAAGTCCAGAAAGCTAATTCTGCTCAAAGCCTTACAAGGTTGAACTAGTGATGTTGGCTGGCCTGGACTCTTCTCTAGAGGTTCTTGGGAAAAATCTGCCTCAAAACTCGTTCACGGTGTGGGCAGCATTGAGTTCCTGGCTGTTGTAGGGCTGAGTACCTGTTGTCTTGCTGGAGGTTGACCAGGGGCCCCTTGCAGCCCCTAGCACCACTCTCATCCCTGAAGCCATCTGTTTCAGCTTTCATATCAGCAGTGATTAATTTCCCTCACGTAGAATTCTTTCC
Source organism: Symphalangus syndactylus (assembly GCF_028878055.3). NCBI lineage: Eukaryota > Metazoa > Chordata > Mammalia > Primates > Hylobatidae > Symphalangus > Symphalangus syndactylus. Next base: position 149,866,455 of record NC_072426.2, on the reverse strand, counting down.
ATGCTTAGATTATTTCTGACTTACTCTTCTGCAAGCAGCTGGAGAAAATTGTAAAAGTTTCATGTGATTAAGTTAAACCCACCGAGATTATCTCCCTATTTTAAGGTCGATTGATCAGTAATCCCAACATCTGCAAACTCTTCATGCCTCGTAATATAACACAATCAAAGGAGGAACATCCAGCGGAAGAAGGTCATGGGTCATCTTAGAATTCTGCCTAACAGATAACTTGTTATCATCAATGGAGCCACACTGTAAAAACTACAAACAAAATCCACTAATTGACCTTCATTCCTTCCTACTTAGATGGCCAGTTTCAGCTCTTAGGAAGTGAAAGTGGCCTATCAGCTGGGTCTAAGTTTTAGAGTCAGAGAGAACTTTGACTTCTACTTCTGCCTCTAACCAACGCTGTGATTACACACACATTCATTCATCACAGTGAACCTCAAGTTCTACCATTTGGAAAAAAGGAACAAATAATTCACATTCCAAAGGGGTTTTATGAGAATTAAATGAGCTAGTACACTAAAGGATATCTAGTGCTATGCATTGTACATAGTGGGCACTCAAAAGAAATTCCCCAGCCCTGCATGCCGCTCCTGTATAAAGCTGCAGCTGGGCAATAAGCACAGTGTTGCACTTCAACCTCTATCACCTCAGGTACTTAGTGTATTTTCTTTTATCAGTATCCTTTATGAAGCATCCACTAAGTGTCCACCTTTGCATCTGTAACACTAAATGAAGGCAGAGCAATAAACTATCAGCAGACAAATATTTCAGATTAATTTTGGGTATAATGATAGTTACACATTTGGGCTATACTAGTTAATATCAATGCATGTTTACCGGCAGAATTTGATATGAATAAGAGAAAAAATAAACATCTGGAAAATTTGATTTCAAATATAATGTCTGTAAGTCCTGGAAACGTCCTATTAATTCTATTACAATCTTAGTTTTCAGAAGAGTAGACTATAGTATTAGTTATATTTCTCTCTAATGATTTGTAAAGTAAGTTACCAATATCTATTTTTGTCATGATTCAGGTAATGCCCTTGAGATTGATATGTATACTTACTCCCATCTTGCTGATGGAACTTGAGACCAATTTAAGTAGTTCTTCCAGGACCTTAAATAAATTAATGGCAGGACCAGGAAGATTGCAGAATAATTGTCTCCTACTGCAGACCAAGCCCCAAGTCTTACACAGACCCCTGAGGTCATAATGCTACCTTTGCTGTCAGTGCCACATCTTGCAAATGTTTCCACCATCACATGCATGGAGACGGCTTGATGCCATGTAGTGAGTGCAAACCAGATTCAAATAGCAAGTTAACCTAGGTCATAGTTTGGTTTCTCAGGAGCTGATAATTCCTTGCCAATCCAAAATGCAGATCTTATGGTTCAGAAATATCAGATTCCCAAGTTTATTTATTCCTGTTCTTCTTCAGAAAGCATCCTAAAAAAATCACCCACTTTATATTCAGTTGGTAATAACTGAGGAATGGACATGGAAAGTCACAAAGACTTGAAGGAAAACAGATGTTTTTTGTTTTTTCTCTGATACTGAAAAAAAAAAAAAAAACACAACAACTTAGAAAAACATGACTTGCTTGAGTGTTTTTTCTCCATAAAAACAAAAGTGAGAAATTGCTGCATTTTTCCTATAACTGGATTCAAAAGCACCAGGTATCAAAAACTATCAAAACTATCACCAAAATATTCACTTTAGACCAGACCAGAAAATTGGCATTTATATTGACTCATCTGCAACTATTCCAGAAATTTGGAAGTACAGAGCTGGTTTCTGTTTTCTGTCACTGGAGTTTGGAAAGAAAAAAACAAAAGCTGAAAGGAGAAAGGATTTTGGAAGTATATTACTGAGGAGAACTCTACAACTTTATTCTTCAATTAAAGAAAAATTATCTAAACTCTTGGAAATTTTTTAACTTTTGGAAATGAAGATGAATTCAAATATTCAACTTCTGATTTTAAATAAGGAAGTGGTCAGTTTATAGATTGAAGAGTCACACTTTCAGTAAGACAAGGTTTAAAACTAACTGTCAGGAGGTAATGCAAATTGTTTTCTTGTTTGGATATTTTTTCCAACTTCTATTTGATTCTTTGCTCATTTCTTTGAATTGCCCAATGTGTTTCCAATAAAAGAATTCAAGCAATATAACGCTTCTGTTGGGCTAAGAGCTATATTTCAGTTGCCTAATCACTATTAATCCAAAGTGACAATCACAAAAATAATAGTTAAAAAGTTAATATGAGGCTGGGCGCTGTGGCTCATGCCTGTAATCCCAGCACTTTGGGAGGCCGAGGTGGGTGGATCACAAGGTCAGGAGATGGAGACCATCCTAGCCAACATAGTGTAACTCCATCTATACTAAAAATACAAAAAAATTATCTGGGCGTGGTGCTGAGTGCCTGCAGTCTCAGCCACTCAGGGGGCTGAGGTAGGAGAATCACTTGAACCTGGAAGGCGGAGGTTGCAGTGAGCCAAGATCACACCACTGCACTCCAGCCTGGGCTACAGAGCGAGACTCCATCTCAAAAAACAAAAAACAAAAGCAGCAAAAAAAGAACTAGTAATACTTTTTCATATTAACCATTTTTTTTTTTTTTTTTTTTTGAGATGGAGTCTTGCTCTCGCTCTGTTGCCCAGGATGGAGTGCAGTGGTACAACCTCAGCTCACTGCAACCTCCACCTCCCGGGTTCAAGTGATTCTCCTGCTTCAGCCTCCCAAGTAGCTGGGACTACAGGTGTGTGCCACCTCACCCAGGTAAGTTTTGTATTTTTAGTAGAGACGGGTTTTCACCATGTTGGTCAGGCTGGTCTTGAACTACTGACCTCGTGATCTGTCTGCCTTGGCCTTCCAAAGTGCTGGGATTACAGGCGTGAGCCACGGTGACCCGCCCCTACTAGTTCTTAAAACTAGTTTATTGGGTGGGGACTTTATTTAAGAAGGACCTAATCAGTAGAAACTAACTCCTTTGTTTATTTCTAGAGAGTCTACAAAGAAACACATGGTTCTTTTGTTCAGGAAGAATACAGTACAGCCAGACTTACCTATTATAGGAGTTTTCTTCTTTACCCTCTGTAAAGCTGCCTTGACTCTCAGATCAGCTTGTGTCCATCATCAAACATCTTTTATTCTTCGAAGTGGAAGTAAGCAACTGTGCATTATTTTTTCAATCCCCTTCTCCCCCATTTTTCACTATATTTCAAATGAAGCACTGTGAATACAATCATCTTCCTAAAACACTATTCTGATTATATTATTTACCTAAACATTTAATTTACAATCTTGAATTCTATATCAGAAGCAGAATCTTCCTTCTAGCTTACAAAGAACACAAAAATCCCAGTAGCATTTTCTACCACTGTCTGGTTTTTCATAAGTTTGGACTGGACCCTCTACTTTTCCCAAATATTTCTTTTCTTTTCCTAACACTAAACTTTCCTGGTGCCATTAGCCCTCTTGTGGTGCCTATTCCATTCCTTCTCAATCAATTGATATCTCATGTCATATTTCTCAAAAACTATTTTCACTTTAAACTAGATTATAAAAAGAATATAAATTCTTTATACAATGTTCAGAAAATAAATGAATTTAGGAGTAAAATTTTAAATTCACTTAATTCTATCATCAAGAGATAATCACTGTTAATACTGTAATTTTTTGAAGTGATAAATGCACAAAGAGACAACTTAGTAAAATTTTTAAGTAGATAAATAAGAAGGGTGATTTCTCCTGAAATCAGAATATGAGACGATGAGATCAATTTTCCATGTTGAAAAAGTGGATTTATTTATATGTACAATTTTCTATTAATAAAGCCTGTTTACAAAAGAGACAGGTAGATTGATCAATGGGTACAAATATACAGTTAGAAGAAATAAGATTAGTAGGGTGACCATAGTTTACAGTAACCTATTGTACCTTTCAAAATAACTGAAAGAGAATAATTCGAATGTTCCTAGAATAAAGAAAAGATAAATATTTAGGGTGATGGATAGCCCAGTAACACTGATTTGATCTTTTTTTTTTTTTTTTTTTTTTTTGAGACGAAGTCTTGCTCTGTCGCCCAGGCTGGAGTGCAGTGGCGCAATCTCGGCTCACTGCAAGCTCCGCCTCCCGGGTTCACACCATTCTCCTGCCTCAGCCTCTCCGAGTAGCTGGGACTACAGGCGCCTGCCACCACACCCAGCTAATTTTTTTGTATTTTTAGTAGAGACGGGGTTTCACCGTGGTCTCGATCTCCTGACCTCGTGATCCGCCCCCCTCGGCCTCCCAAAGTGCTGGGATTACAAGCATGAGCCACCGCGCCCGGCCTGATCTTTATACATTATATGAATGTATCGAATTATCACGTGTACCCTGAAAGTATGTATATCTATTAAATATCAATTAAAAAGTGAATAAAGATTTTTGAAAATGAAAAAAAGAAAAGAGAAGGTCTAGGATATCTTCAGAAGGGATATTTAAAAATAATATATTTACTTTCTGAATAGTTTTTAAATTCTTTTAGGCAATACCAGGAAGTAAGCCTCTTGCTTTCAGCTCTTTCCAGAATATGCCACTCCTCCTTTCACGTGGAAAAGACGAGAGACACATCTGCCTCTGCACCTACCCCTCTTCTCAAGATACTGATCCTGCCAGAGAAATATAAATAGCATGGTGCCCATTACCATGGAAATACAACAAATCGCCCCAACACTTAGTGGCATTTATTCCGCTCACAGATTCTGTGGGTCAGGAATTCCAGCTGAGCACAGCACAGCCCCATGAGGCCTCAGCTGTGACTGGGGGACTTCAAGACTGATGGCTAGAATTATACGAGGGCTCATTCACTCACCCCTGTGGGAGGATGGCTTCGGGAATATTAAAATAGCTACTTTCTAACATCAGTGGGGCTCCATCATCTCTCTATTTCTCTGTGGCCTTGCCACATGGTCTTTCCAGCATGGCGGCTTCAGGAGAGCAGGGCTTCTTAGGTGCCCCCTCAGGGCTGCCAAGACGTGTGCCCCACAGCAGCTTTGTTTCTAACCGAGCCTCACGATTATTCTAATAAAAGTGGGTCACAAAGCCATGTCCATATTCAAAGACATTTAGATGCCACCTTGTGTGAGAGGATTGTCTGAGAATTTGCAGACGTGTTTTAAAGCCACACAGTAAGAGAGGCAGATGACATCTCCCAGAAGATCAGCCACATGTTATGAATCCAAACCATTAGGCTTTATGCGTGTCAGTTTCTGGGCACATGGGAATGATGTGTCTTCACTCACTTGTAGTCAGGTGGGGCCATGTGACTGCTTCTGGCCAAGGGATTGAGAGCAGAAGCAGCTTGTGCCACCTTTTGACCAAAGCATTGAAGGGTCACAGTGTGATTCCCCCTTACTTTCTTCTCCTTTGTTGTAAGTTGGGTTGTATACCTCCCAAAATGTATTGAAGTCCTAACCGCCAGTACCTCAGAAGGTGACCCATTTGGGAATAGTGTTCTTGCAGATGTAATTAGGTAGACGACAATGAAGTCACACTGGAGGATGGTGGGCCCCCCAGCCAACGTGACTGGAGTCCTTATGAGAAGATGATGTGAATACACACCAGGAGAGAGCACCAAGCGACGCACAGGCAGAGGCTGGAGTCACACAGGTGCAAGACAGGGATTGTCAAGCACCACCAGTGGTGCTAGAAGCTCAGAGAAAAGCATAGAACAGATTCCTCCTAAGAGAATTGAGAGAGAGCTCTGCCCGCACCTTGATTTTAGACCTCTGGCTTCCAGAACTGTGAGACCATACATTTCTGTTGCTTTACACCACTTAGTTTGTGGCATATTTTATATCAATGCTAGCAAAATAATATACTCTTGGCTGGGCACAGTGGCTCATGCCTGTAATCCCAGCACTTTGGGAGGCCGAGGTGGATGGATCACCTGAGGTCAGGAGTTTGAGACCAGCCTGGCCAACGTGGTGAAACCCTGTTTCTACTAAAAATACAAAAATTAGCCAGGCATGGTGGCGCGCTCCTGTAATCTCAGCTACTCCAGAGGCTGACAGGAGAATCGCTTGAACCCGGGAGGCGGAGGTTGCAGTGAGCCAAGATTGCACCACTGTACTTCAGCCTGGGCGATACTCTGTCTCAAAATAATAATAATAATACACTCTTCATTCAAGATTAACTACTGAGGAGGCCTCATGCTGAAATCAAAAGGCCGAAGAATATAGCAGGTGGCCGTTGTCCTGACTCAGAGTAGATTTAGAAATCTTCTTTTGCTGTATGAAGCGAACAGAGATTTGGGAGAAGTTTGTTAATTGGCGCATAAGCCAAGACTATCTTGACAGCATCCATATACAATTATTCACTTCCAGAAATGAATTTTTTATTTGGCTCTGAACTACATCTAATTTTGTAAAGGTGAAATTCATGTGCATTTTGAAACCAGGTGGTAACATGGGTGATGGCACTTGAGTAGTTAGGCACTAAAAATATGTGAAAAATATCTCCTGAAAGCGGGTAGCTATAAAATATGATGATATATTTATTTTCAGACATTCCATAAGTGGGGGAAATAGAACAAAGGATATTGATAGTTGAAATGGATCCTTTTTTTGTAAATGCATATATATCGATTTATAATTATAGACATGAAGAAGTAATGAAACATTACCTATAATGTAATCTAAATTACACATTACAACTCAAGATTTCTGTAGAGTGAATCCTATATGTTTATTGAACCTATTATATATTTATAATTTTTTTTTGACAGGGTCCGCTCTGTCGCCCAGGCTGGAGCGCAGTGGATATCTACCGCCTCCCCGGTTCAAGCAATTCTTGTGCCTCAGCCTTCTCAGTAGCTGAGATTACAGGCGAGTGCCATCACGCCCAGCTAATCTTTGTATTTTCAGTAGAGACGAGGTTTTGCCATGTTGGCCAGTCTGGTCTCAAGCTCCTGGGTTCAAGTGATCTGCCCGCCTCGGCCTCCCAAAGTGCTAGCACTACAGGTCTGAGCCACTGCGGCTGGCTTAAAAATACTTTTTGTAAAAGAAATCGTCTTTCATTTTATGTCCTGGAGTCAAATGTTAAGCAAATCTTCGAAAATATATATTTTTTAAATTGTATAAAGTGTATATTGCATGAAATTTATGTATTATTTTAAAATGTACAGTTCAGTAGCATTAAAGTCTATTCACATTATTGTGCAACCAATCTCCAGAACATTTCATCTTATAAAGCTGAAACTCCACATCCATTAAACCATAGCACCTTATTTTCTCCCCTCCCACCCCGCCCCCAACTCCTAGCCCCCGGCAACTGCCATTCTACTTTCTGTCTCTATGGAGTCAACTACTCTAGATGGATCTTGTAAATAAAATCATGTAGTATTTGTCCTTTTGTCACTGGCTTATTTCATTTAGCATAATGTCCTCGAGGTTCATTCATGTAGTATGTGTCAGAATTTCTTTTTTGTTAAGGCAGAATAATATTCCATTGTATGTGTATTCCACATACAGTGTTGTCTATCCGTTTACCATTGATGGACCCTTGGCGGCTTCCACCTCTTGGCTATAGTGTATAATGCTGTAATGAACACTGATGTTCCAATATTTCCTTGGGATCTTGCTTTCAATTCCTCTGGATATATATTTGAAAGCAGAGTTGCTGCATCATATGGTAATTCTATTTTGAATTTTGGAGGAAATGCCATACTGTTATTCAAAGTGCTGCACCGTATTCCATTCCTACCAATAATGTACAAGGATTCTAATTTCTCCACATCCTCACCAACACTTGTCATTTTCTGTTTTTTGTTTTTAAATAAAAACTCTCCTAAAGGGTGTGAGGTGATATCTCATTGTGGTTTTGACTTGCATTTCCCTAATGATGAGTGATGCTGAGCATCTTTTCATATGCTTCTTTACCATTTTTATATCTTCTTTGGCAAAATGTCTATTCAAGTCTTCAGCCTATATTTTATTGTTATTTAGTGCAGGAGTTCTATCTGTTTTCTGGATATTAGATTTTTATCAGAGATATGTTTTGCAAGTGTTTTCTCTTACACCACACGTGATGGACTAAATTGTGTCCCCCCGAATTGATGTGTTGAAGTCCTAACTTCCCCTACCTCAAAATGTGTGTTTGAAGGTAAAGCCTTTCAAGAAGTAATTAAGGTAAAATGAAATCATATGGATAGATCCTAATCCAATTTGACTGGTGTCAGTTTAGAAGAGAAAGTTAGGGCACAGATATGCATGCACACCGAGGAAAGATTATTTGAGTACACAGCAAGCAAGAAGATGGCCATGTGCCAAAGCCTCAAAAGATACCTAATCTGCTGACACCTTGATCTTGGACTTCCAGCTTCCAGAATTGTGGGAAGACAAATTTCTGTTATTTAAGACACCAGTCTGTGTTTTTTTTTTTTTTATTATGGCAGCCCCAGCAAACTAATACACTGTAGATGGTCTTTTGTCTTCTCACTCTGTTGATTATATGCTTTGATATGCAGACTACGAAAATAATTTTGCAATAAGTATGTAAGACGAACTTCTATTGTAGCACATTATTTGAAAATTCTACCACATTCATTATTTCTTTTCATTAAGAATTAGGTCTCCCCAATCAGGCATACTTTGTTTGGTTCCCAGTTTTGCCCTATATCGTCTATGTGATCTTGGGCAAGTTTCTTATCCAAAGCCTACAATTCCCTACGTAAAAAGGAGAACAATAATAATAATCATTTCTTCACATAACTATTGTGGGTGTTAAAATCGTGTGTGTGAGATTGGCATGAATTTCATCCCATTTATTCAGTAATGCAAAAAATGAAACATTTTTGATAAATAATGTAATTTTTGTCTATAATGTGATTTTATCTCTCTTTTTAGGTAATATACACCTGATGAAAAAAAATGTTGGTCAACTGGAAAAATTTTGTCATTTCAGACTTTAAATTTAACCAAGTAGCATCTTAGCCATGAGGAATTTACACATCGTGGTGCAGAGAGAGAACACCTGCTCCTGGCATCTGTTCCATATTGCCCTGTGTGAATTTCTGCACTTTCTGGTCCTTGGAGGAGGTCAGCCAACCACACTGTCATTTGTTTAGATGTCTACTTTTCTGGAATTCTCCAATTGCTAGTCAACACAATCTCTATTTTCCTTGACTTCACTCTCAAGGATCTCAGATACATGGCTTCATTTTCGGCTATCCCTAGTCTTGTGGGCTTGTAAGAAACACAGATGATGGCCGGGCGCGGTGGCTCACGCTTGTAATCCCAGCTCTTTGGGAGGCCGAGGAGGGCAGATCACGAGGTCAGGAGATCGAGACCACGGTGAAATCCCGTCTCTCCTAAAAGTACAAAAAAATTAGCTGGGCATGGTGGCGGGCGCCTGTAGTCCCAGCTACTCGGAGAGGCTGAGGCAGGAGAATGGTGTGAACCCGGGAGGTGGAGCTTGCAGTGAGCCGAGATCGCGCCATTGCACTCCAGCCTGGGTGAGAGAGCGAGACTCCGTCTCAAAAAAAAAAAAAAAAAAAAAAAAGAAACACAGATGATCTTCAAGACTGGAGAGACTCAGTAAATTTCCTCAAGCCTTTTCTGCCTCAGCATGTCATGCTAGCATCTCTACACTTCTGCTGCTACCACCGGCTGGCACACGTCAAGAAAAGCTCACACCCTGCTTGTTCACTTTTCTGAGAAAGCGGAGTGCACAGCTCTGTTTAGATTATCTCAGCTAAAGCCTAATCCAACCAATGGCTCACTGGAGATGGCGCCAGGGCCATCCAGTGTCCCTGTACAGAGAACCTCACTGTACTCTTCCCTCTGTAATTTCTCGTCTTCTTCCCAACCTGTGGAATTTTAAATACAATCTAGGTGGCTGGGGAGGAAAAAGCCCAGCTCTTACTATATGTTCTCTGTTTATTGTTTAGACAGGGAATCTTGGCTCTTGCTATTCAATAGATACATGTGAAAACTCGAAAAAGTTTTGTCTCAATGACATGGACTTGACCTTGAGGCTCAAAAGTCTACTTTAAAACAACAGCAACAAGTATGCTCAGTAGATTCCTTGTGTTACTACTGTAAGAACTCTACCCCAAGGGCAGTAAGTATAAAACGTCTTGCCTCTACGCATCCCTACATTTGAGAAGTGGGTGGGGAAAAGACAGAGGGAGCTAAGAACATTGGAAATGAAAAGCACAGTAAGTCATTGTAATTTTATTCCTCCGTGCATATAAAGTACTCGGAATAATGCCAACTATGTAATAAACACTGATTTATTTTAAATCTGTAGGAAATTAGCAGAGCATATATTATCAGGACTTTACAAGATAGAGAAATTGAAACACAAAGGTTTACTTAATCACTAACAGTCTCAGGCAAGTGGGAGAGGCATAACTGAAACATAGGTTCCCTGATAATTTTTTGTTTTCTTTCCAGGATATTGTGTGGCCTCAGGCATTTGGGTAAAAGTAAGAGATACTAAATTAGTCCTTCATGTCTGCCAAGGCAGTAGTTCATGTTTCTGTCTCTCTTTTAAATGAATAGTCAACAGATCTAAAATAAAGATACCATTTTTGAGATTTTTTCCAGGTTATAAGACTTTCCCTAACGTCATGTCAATTTTAACAAATGGATTCCTCTGCTATATAACATGGATATTCCATGAATGTACAAGAGCATAAAACTTTCATTATTTAAGTAGGGTATAGAGAAGTAACATTTGGAAATGTTTGGACACATTTTGTGCGTATTTCTACATAAGTCCATATGTCTAATAAAGCTGGAATTGAAAGGAGTCTAACATTGTTAAGTGTGAATATGAGAAAGAGGGAAAGTGTGTGCTAATAAATGACCCCATATAAAGTTCCAGGATAAAGAATAACATAACAAAAGAAGCAGTGTGATTTTAGCTGTTCTACCAGACAAACTTTATGTTGTTTGCTCTGTGAAATTTCCTTACGTAATTTTTAAAGAGCCCAAGAAAAAATATAATAAGTGAGATGATAGGTAGATTTTACACTGGTTTACATTGAGATTTTTTTAGAGCATAAAGGAATATCCAATTCAATTTGGGCAAAATAGGTGGCAAAAAATGTCAAGTTCTCAACTTTCCTGAAGTTTGGTCAGCATATTTAACAGACCTGTACAATTCATTTTCATCAGGAAGGATAAAAATGTCAGTGTTTTAAAAAATGGAGAAATCATTTAGTGATAAATTTTTGCCAGAAAAATTCAACTCATTTCTAGAATGAGTTCTTATTCTGTAAAAAAAAAAAAAAAGAAAAATCTTATTTAATAAATCAAGTATTTTCTTCTATAGTATATTTAGTAACTGATATCCCTGATTAACACCAGGATTTCATAGACATACAAATGTAAAATAATCATTTTATCTGTGATCACCTTAAAACTACACAATAATAAAAATCTTTCTGAGGTTGATACATGCAAGCATCCCTGAGGAACTCTTGTCTTAACTCTTAAGAAAATAATGTGTCATCACATGTCAGATATTCCATAACAGGTTGAGAAGACAGAAAATTAAATTTCATACATGGTGATCTAAAAGGAAAAACTTCAAATAAACTTTAGAAACACACTGATGATTCAGGAAGAAATTAAGTTTTAAGGCCCAATGGATTTACCAAACATGGAAGACACTATTTTGTTCTGTTTCTTTTGTGTGGCTTTCACCCAATACTCATTGTTTTGTAACTATGGAATTGTTTGTTTGTTTGCGTTTTTTTGCTGTTGAGTGTTGAGAAGCCTTTATATATTCTAGGTACTAGTCCTTTGTCAGATATATGGTTTGCAAATATTTTCTTCCAGTCTGTAGCTTGTATTTCAATCCTCACCTTTCAATCTTCTTTAATCCTTTCACAGTGCATTTTCAATGAAGTACAATTTATCAACTTTTTTATGGATTGTCCTTTTGGTGTTGAATTTAAGAATTCTTTGCCTAGTCCTACATCTCATAATTTTATATTTTACCTTTAAGTCTTTTATCCATGTTGAATTAATTTTTATATATAGTGTGACGGTTAGATACAGATTTAATTTTTTGCTGATGAATAGCCAACTGACCCAGAACCACTTGTTTAAAACTCTATCTTTCCTTCAACAAATTGCTTGTGTGCCTTTGTCAGAAATTAGTTGAGCATAGTTGTTTGGATATATTTCTGGGTTCTCTAGTCTGTTCCATTGATTTATCTGTTATCCCTTTACCAATACCACACAGTCTTGATGATTATAACAACATACTATGTCATGAAATTGGGTAGAGCAATTCCATTCATTATATTGTTTGTGTCTTTTGATGTATTTAAAATGTTTTAGCCATTATTTCTTCAAGTACTTTTTCAGTTCCCTGCTGTCATTCTCCTACCCCTCCAGGACTCCAATGACACCAGTGGTAGATCTTTTGCTATAATCCCTCAGATCCTTTAGGCTCTTTATTTCTTTCCCAGTCTGTTTTCTGCTTTCCAGATTGGGTAGCTGCTTCATTCTAACTTCTGTTGAGATTTCACTTTTTGTATTATTAAGTTCTAAAATGTCCATTTGGTTCTTCTTCATCTCTTCTATTTATTTCCAGAACAAATAGAAAGTCTTATCAAAAAAGAAAAGAATAGAAAGTATTTGATGAGGATTTCTATTTTTTCATTTACTTAAAGTGTCTTCATAATTACACACTGAAATATGTTTATGGCATCTGCTTTAAGATCCTTGTCAGAGAACTCAAACATGTCTGTCATCTCAGTGTTGGTGTCTATAGGTTGACATTTTTTATTCAAATTGTGGTTTTACTGTATCTTGGTATGACAAGTAATGTTAATTAAAACCAAATAGTATTCTTATGATTAAAGGCATCTTATTTATACTAATCCCATATGTTCATGTATCTCTAATCACCTAAAATTTACTAACATTTAGGGTATGATGGTAGAATACTTTTGATCTTACTTAAACTTATTTTAGCTGGTGTCCTCTGACACCTCTTCAGCCGGGGAAATGAGGGGTGCCAGTTTGTTACAGATGGGCAGGGGTAGAAATCCAGGTACCCCAGCTGACTTCTGTTGACACCCAAAGTGGAGGGGCTACTTGGTAATCCTGGCTAGAGGTGAGGTTCTGTCTTCCCTCTGGCTCTCCTCTGATGCTACCCTGGCTGGGAGGGGTAGAAATTTCTTGTTTAGTCTCTCTATTTGTTCCCCATTGACACCATGAGGTGGCGTCTCACCGCCTCTGGGCTGTGCTGAAAGTCTCACACTAGGCCTCCACCTTCATAACCACAGCAGGGGAGAGGGATGGGGAGAGGTGCCCTGTTACTGACAGATGGGGAAGTCCTGCATCTTCACAAGGTCTCCACCGACATTGCCTCAGAGGGATGCTTCATGGCCACTCAGCAGGGATGAAAGTTCCGGCTCCCTACCCAGGCTTCTCTGATCTCACACTGCCGGGTGGGTTGGGGCACCTCATTACAGTGGTGAGAACAGCAGTCTAGGCTATCCACTCAGTCTTTATTGTCATGGGTGGGAGTGGGGCCACAGTTTTTTCTACGGTATTCTGCTAGAGTAGAGGAGTTATTGTCTGAAAGTGTTCTTACTAGGCTGCCCTTTTTCTGGTCCTTTAGCTAGTCTGTTCCATTGATTTATCTGTTATCCCTTTACCAATAACACACAGTCTTAATGAGTTTAGCTAGAGACAGCAAACTTCGCTGAGGTTTCTCTTGTCTTTGCCTGTTGGCCAGTCTGGGTTGCTGCTTCTTCGTCTCAAAGTCTGGGATATATATATGAGGTGAAAGACAACCCAGGGGACATACTGTTGTTTTATTCTTTGGGTTCTGAGGTTCCTAGCCAGTCTTCCTTCTTTTCTCCACTTTTCAGAATTTGTTTTGTTTGTATGATTAGCTTTTAGTTGTTCTTAGAGGGAGAAATTGGAAAAGGTATGTCTATTTCCAAGAAGTGAAGTCCTATGGTGTGATTTTTTAGATGGTATTCTCTCAAAGGCATAATGGAAAAATTAACTTTATTAGTGATTCTACAACACACTGTTGGTCCCAAATTGATACTACTATTGAAGAACCTTCAGGAGAAAATACTTTTGGAAAACTTCAAAAGTAAATACTGTCAAATAGTATTCTAATGATTAAAGGCATCACATTTATAATAATCCCATATGTTAGTGTATCTCTAATTAGCTAAAATTTACTTAAAGATCAGAACACTGTTGGCAGACTACTCCAAAATGATCATTCTCTCTATCTTTTTATGGGAAAGGAGAAAACCAAATGATATGAAGAATGCCTTTGCATTATCAGCTTGAACTAAGTGACTTTTCCCACAGTTGGTTCAGTTCATGATTATCATTCCCATCTGATTATGTCAATCTAGTTATCAAGGTGAAGATCATCTAGACGACTGTCCTAGGGGAGTAAAGATGCTAAGCAGTGCACTGAGTCACATAAGGAAGTCCCAAACTTTCACTATGTCACCGCTCGTAGTAACTCTATGCATTCCTGAGGACAAAATAATTCTCATCTATCTCAGTTAGGAGATGATTACATCACAAAGACAATAGATGTTGAAAACTGAACCAGAATTGAACGTAAGAATCAAAACATTGTAAATAGTGAGATTAGTCCATTGTACAGGCTCTGCTATTTAGTATGAGAAGTTTGAAAAGGCACAATCTGTTTTAAAGTCATATTTGTGCTATATTTACTTGAGGCCAAGATGCTGAATGAAAAATAGCTGAACGGTCAATTATGCGGTTGTTTGTAATTATCTCAATTTTGAGTTTATATAAGCAATGTTTTGAATTTAATGTCAATTTTGGTATGCAATACCCTATACATAAAAAGCACTGACACATTAAGAGGAAACTAAGAATGAAGATGAAAAGGGTAGCATTAAACCAGCTCAAATATTTTCTAAAACTGTGACTTAGAGTCTAACTTTGATGAGGACTATCTTTTGGAGTAGATAGTTTCAACAATGAACAGACTTGTTCTCATGATTTTTCACAATCTGTTTGCAGTCACAAATCTGTGAGAAAAATTCCACTCTTAAGACATTTTCATATGAATTGATTGTGTCTTTTTTTTCAATAGTTGTATATTTCAGGGTCACGAAAAGCCATAATTTAAGGAAGATATAGGATTTCTTCATTCTATATACAAAGCGGTAACAATGAGTGTTTTTTGATCATGTCAACATCCTACAAATCTAAACAAACATAAAAGTCCTCAATTTATATACCAACTCATTTAGAAACAGTCCCACCTAATGACTCGATTAGTTTAATAAACAGCAACATCGTTTCTTTTAATATTTCCTCACTGTGAATTCTTTCCCCAAATGTTTGGATTGTCTAGAAAATTATTACTTCCTGTGTGAAGCCTTTCCTGATGTATTCCAGTAAAGTTTACTGCCCTACGTTCTCATGATTCCTTACATAGATTTAGACAAGTGGTTCTCAACCGGAGGTGATTTTTTGCTCTCCAAAGAACATTGGCAACGTCTGGAGACGTTATTGGTTGTCCCAATTGAGATGGTGCTACTGAGTGGGTAGAGGTCAGAGATTCTGTTAAATATTCTACAACTTACAGGACAGCCCCCGCAACAGAGAGTTACTTAGCAAAAAATATTGATAGTAATAAGATGGAGAAACCCTAGGACCCTGGTCTAGAATAAGTCACCTTGACGGCCATTCTTGATCCGGGATTTATGTCAAACCCACCTTGCCTGCCCGTATCAGAGAAGCCAGTGCATCTGCTCACCTCCTGCCAACATCACCAGTCCAGAGGAATCTCAGGAACTCTGTTTCTCTGGATTTGAAAAGGCGGGTGGATAACCTGAGGTCAGGAGTTCGAGACCAGCTGACCAACAGGGTGAAACCCTGTATCTACTAAAAATACAAAAATTAGGGGGACATGGTGGTGGGTGCCTGTAATCTCAGCTACTCAGGAGCCTGAGGCAGGAGAATTGCTTGAACCTGGGAGACGGAGGTTGCAGTGAGCTGAGATGGCACCACTGCATTCCAGCCTGAGTGATAGAGTGAGACTCCATCTCAAAAAAAGAAAAAGAAAAAAAGAAAGAAAAAGAAAACTCATTCCCTCTTTCACATCATCATTATTGAATGAAGAGGACCTCCTGGATCTCCATGCCCTCCTGACAAGAGCTTCCCTCTCCTTCCATCCAGCAATCCAGGCCTCTCTATCACTCTCTGCCATAAAATATTGAGAAATCATCTTATCTTGCTTTTCACAAGAATTCAAGGTCTCCCCAGTCATGTCATCCTTCAGATTCTAACCTACATTGCCTTTTCTGACCTCTCTCCATTCTTCCACAGCATCTAAAACCCTTCTTCCACTGAACCCTTCATAATTTAAAGTCAGTAGTCAGAAAAATTTCTGTTATCTTTAAACTTAACTCTAAGCAAATATGGCTTTCTCTTAAGAACATGGCTTTTTCTAATCAGCTCACTTCAGAGATGACTGTTTCTTGGCCACATCCCTGGCACCTCTAGACCAAGGAAGGCCTTACTCTTGAGACCATTCTCCCCTCTACCCCCGTCAAGTCCTTTAGCTTCAGCTTACACATCAGCACACTCCATGCACTTCCCTCCATATGGCAGTCACCTACTAAACTCTTAATGAAAGTCTTTATTAAGAGTTCTTTCTTGGATAACTCTTACTCCTTGCAATCCTATATTACAACACCAAAACTCATATAGATTACATAATATCCTGTCTTCTCGGTTCCTTGATCTTCTTTTCTACAATATTTAGTTAATAAGTGAACGAAGGATCTCCTACTCCACCTATCTCATTCTCTTACTCCCATGGCCATATTCTGGGCCTTGTCTGTTTCAATATCCACAATCCCCCTAAAATATCAATTCCATGCATTCCACTCTATGAGACCTTTCCTTATCATTCCCTCTGATTACAACTATCTTTAGCTTGTTGAGAATTGCTAACCATTAACCAACTACCTCCTAATGACATCATATCTCTCTGATCTAATTTAAGTTAAATTTTATACTTCTTAATTATAACTATTCCCTTGTCGCTCATCATGCACTCTTGGCAAACACTTCAACCCTGATAAAACCCAAGTCTGTACCTGCTCATCATCTACCCACATGCACCCTCAGCCTCCTAGACAATGGTTATATACCTTTTCTTCCCTCTTAGAACACCTGATATTTCATCTCCAATCTTTACTTTCAGCTACTTTTACTGAAAACTTGGAAGCAATCAGAAGGGCACTTCCACAAGGTTCTTCCCAATATCTGTGCATTGACCAGCTTCTGTTATACCCAAATTACCTCCTTTTAAGCTGTTGCCCTCCTGATCTTACCTGTGGCCAACTTCTCACTTATGTTCTAGATTTCATCCAATCTTACCTACTAGAGGACATCATTCCAGCAATTCTACTCTCTTCTTCATGATCTCTTTCTCTGAACTGGATCAGTCACTCTTCATTAAATTATATGATTCTATCTCCCATCTTAAATAGAACAAACATCTGAACACCACATTTTTTCTCCATTACCCTTATTTTTCTGCTTCCCATTGTTGCAAAATTCCTTGATAAAATGGTTTATAGTTGGATGCCTCAAGTACCTCTAGTCTCTTGCTTTCTTGAACCCTCTCAAATCAAAATTCTGTCCTAAGCAATTCAACAAATATTAGATTTATCAAAACTTGTCACAGGCACCAAAATCCCTGGGTACCTCAGAATGTGTGTTGGATTAATGATTCTTTAAACCCTACATAATATCAAGTACTTCGGAATTTTCTTCTCATCTTTATATTATTGTCATTCACTTATTTGCCTTATTCCACTATAAACTCATTGAGGACAAGAATTAACCTCACCCAGCTATCTGTATCTACTAAGATATTTAGCTAAGTATCATCTTGCACACTACTGTTGTAATCACTATCAATATAGTTAATATTTATTGAATTCTTAGGATAAGCTAAGCACTATTCTCAGTACTTTCAATAATTGATTCACATAATCTTCACAATAACCCTAGAAAGTAGATGTACTATTATCCACACTTCATTGTATCAGGTGAAGAAGCTGGAGCATGGAAAAAATAAGTAATTTTCCAGAGGTCACACAGCTGTGATGGATGAATAACAAAATCTGACCCAGGCAATCTAACTCCTAAGCCAGCATTGAGAATAAATTATATATTTAAATTATCAATCAAATACACTTAATAGGCTAAGGGCATGCCATTGCTATACATCAGTGAATACCTGTAAAATTCAGTGTAATTGGAGTGGAGCTTATTTTCTTCTTTTTTTTTTTTCAAGATGGAGTCTTGCTCTGTTGCCCAGGCTGGAGTGCAGTGGTGCAACCTCAGCTCACTGCAACCTCCACTTCCTGGATTCAAGCAATTCTCCTGCCTCAGCCTCCCGAGTAGCTGGGATTACAGGCACGCACCACGATGCCCAGCTACTTTTTGTATTCTTAGTAGAGACGGGGTTTCACCATGTTGGCCAGGCTGTTCTCGAACTCTTGACCTCGTGATCCCCCAACCTTGGCCTCCAAAAGTGCTGGGATTACAGGGTTGAGCCACCGCGCCTGGCCTGGTTTATTTTCATAATAAAATTAAGTTTAACAATATTGGTTTCAAATTTCAGAATATTTGTCTTCCTTTATTTTATTTATATTTTCTAAATATAATAGAATATACTTTACTACTTTAGATAATAGAAGAAGAATAAAATATTTGATTTGGAGTGAGAAAGGAGAACGTATAGGATTCACCAAATGATAAATCTGTAGCATTGAAATCAGCTAAAATTTTGAACAGGAAAAGAATAGGAAGAGCCTTTTTTCTAGCCCACCCCCCTTTTGTGTTGTTTCTCTCCCTGGAGAAAAACTTTAAAAAGCACAATGATTTGGAACACTTATGGAAATAAATGTTTTAGAAATTCATGTTAATAATAATTCCAATAATGTTGTCATGTTAGATAAACCCACTGAACCCTCAGAATCATTTATATTGATTTTTTTTGGCTTTACTTAATAACTTCATAATTACATAATTACATCCCTGAAATTAGGGAGCAGGAATGTTTAGTCAGTTACTAGGATTGAGGATTTGGGGTTCATTTACAAAATGAACAATTCATTATTATTGAAAATAACATCAGTTTAAGTGACTGTCAAATTATAGCTCCTTATTGCAGGACTGCAAGCAATTGAGCTCTGAGCATCCCACACTTCTGAGGAATAAATTTTGCATAATCATTCAATCATTTTGAGTGGGCAGCAATATAGCTTTAGCACCTTTGCTTCATACATTAAAATCTAATTACATGGCACTGAAGAGAAGTAATCATCTTCCAGAAATGTCCATCATGTTTGCAAGGCTTATCTGCTTAATAGCGTTTGTCCAGTGTCAGGCAGAACTAGCTGCACTTTGTGTTGGAAGTCACACTGCCTCATTCTCTTCGGAAATAATCAAGTCTTTTTATTCTTCTATAGATGGTACTATGCAAGGCAAATCTTCTAAAGGAGCATCTCAGTGAGTTTCAGCCTCTTCTACCATATTCTGTGGAAACTTCATGTGGTGGTTTCTTCAGCTTCAGAGAAATTCCAGTGCAGACAATCCCAGCCTTGATGCTGATACTATAAATGACCTTCCCCGGGTTCTCTACGTGAATGGTGTGCACAAGGGAATGACGTCATCATCACTTTAGTCATTTGAAGACGGCCTGAGATATCCCAGGGGAGCTGTGAGAACAATCAGTCCCTCCTTCAGGAAATGAGAGGAAGTGCCAGCCCAAGGGAAATTTATTTATTACATGTTTGAAGGCTGCTGAAATAACAAAACATCCTTAACAAGCAAACCTGTCCTATACAAAATAATAATGATAATGATAGTATTCTCACACTCGGGCAGTGAATGTCATTCAGGCAAGTCTAAGGAGCATTCTGTTAGCGGCACTCCCAGAAAAGGAAGAGGGCAATGTGGGAATATTAAATAAATTACTCATCAGTGAAAAACTTTCCTTGACCCATCTGCTCACAGGAAATCTGCTCAAAGTTGGCCTTGGCACCAGCCAGGTCAACAGCTTCTGCGTCAGAGCAAATGCTTTGTCACAATTATATTGTGCTGAGAAATCCCTGCTCTTAGGGTCAGATAGTTAAAATACGACCCGCTGCAGGAGAGCAGACACTCCCAAAATCAGGTGAGATGTCAGGCTTCATTTGTCAAGCCTGCAGGAAATCTACGGTTTGAACCTTTTCATCATTTTCTCTCCCTTCCGAAGGCTGAGCTTTGCAATCTGGAGACGAGCTGTGCCCCTGCCCTGGGTCGAAGTGTAAGGCCATCCCTTACCTAAACTGTACTTTCAGAGTTAGATCAAGTGTGGGAATTTGTCTCTTCCTTTGAGCTTTCTCAGTTACATTTTGAGGGTTACTTCTGAATTGTAAATCTCTGTCAATCCCAGAAAAGGGAATTCCTTTTTGCAATTTTACACTATTATTTTTTGTTAGAGTTTGTATTTTTCCTACTTTTGAAAGTCCTCCTTTTTTCCAGTATAGTTGAAATAAAATTATACGTTAAAAAGTAGGAAGATGGAAAAGGAATTCTGTCTCAACAATGTACCATAGAGGCCAGGTGTGGAAGCTTATGCCTGTCATACCATCACTTTGGGAAGCCAAAGCAGGAGGATCTTTTGAGCCCAGGGATTCGAAGCAGCAGTGTGCTATTACCACACCACTGCATTCCATCCTGCATGACAAAGGAAGACCTAGTCTCTTAAAACGAAACAAAACAAAACAAAAACAAAAAGAATGTACCATAAAAATCCTGCATAAATTCTCACCTTGCTTGTCTGTCATACAGATTTCAGACTCAAGACCACAACTTCAACTCTTCCCTGAATTTCCAGCCTGCCATTCTGCTCTTTCCAGCCCCCACATCATTCACTCCACCCAGTGAGCTACATCATTCCCCATAAGGGTATGAATAGTAGGATTTGGGTCTGGAAGCTCCGCCAAACAGCTCTACTGGTCCAGGCAGTTTTCCTTGTCAGTGCTCAGCAACTTCTTGTTCGCAACATGACTCTGGGCCATGGTGCCCTGAGGTCTGGCTGCTGGAATGCCCCGGAAGAAGACCATCCCTACATTGCTGTGCAGTGTAATTCTCTCCACCTGAGTAGCCCCATATCTCTTCCAGGGCTGCCTGAGCCACCGACCTTTTGTTTTAGCAGCAATAGGAATTAGTGTGAGCAAGGACTATCTCCCCCCACAGAACTGCAACTACAGATGCTGTCAGTCTGAGAACTGAACTCTACCTACAGACACCCAGAGGCCTTTTTTTCCGACTTAGGACAGACAGAGACAGAGAATCTGGAAGTTGTACTAGGGAGGAATCATTCATAGTAGAGACCCAGGTGATGGACAAGGAGGCTCTTAGCCTGAGTCTACTGGAAAGATAGTAAGAGAATAAGATGTGGTTTGAAGAAATTAAAAGTGGCAAATTTAGCCAAAAGAAGATCTGCTCTCTGCAGCAGCACACTTTCTGAAGATGACTCTGTGGACTGGAGACTGGCTCCAGGGTGACCTTGAGAGGCATGTGCGGAAAATGGCAGGGCCACATGAGGGAAGGAGCCTGGATCATGAAGGCAGCCCCAGAGAAGACTCATGCCCATCCACTTGGATCAAACAAGGACTAACTTGCTCCACAGAAAGTCCATGAAATTTGAAGACCTTTGCAGTTTCAAATGATCTCCCCAGACTTCTTCAATAATTAATACCCCTTTTAGTTCTTTTAATTAATACCTCTAGTGAGACCCTTCAGTCCTCTGCATCTGCCTGCTTGCATTGAGCAAACACAGGGGAGAGTGGGAGCCATCGGCGCAGGGACATCTCTGTACTTTTAAGACAGAATCAAGCCTTTCTGTTGCAGAGAAAAACTTTGATTCAAGAGAGTTCACTCACCCAGGGATATGAGCACATGAGCCATTTTCTACTTCAGGCCCATTATCATGCCCCCCAGTGCCCATGCGCAGAGAAGTGGGAATAGCATAACACTGCTTTGATCTTCTGGGGCTTCTGTATGGCCAGGTGGGGCCTAGAGTGGTGCAAGTTCAAAGTGCAAGTTCAAAGCTGGTCTCTGGCTGCATTCAGATCTCTCCGTTTCGCCAAATGCACTGGATAATAATATCACTTTCTATGTGTGCAGAGAAAATCAAAGTGCTTTTTTTTGAGACGTAGTTTCCCTCTGTCCCCCAGGCTGGAGTGCAGTGGCACGATCTCGGCTCACTGTAGCCAGACTGGTCTCAATCTCCTGACCTCGCGATGTGCCCACCTCGGCCTCCCAAAGTGCTGGGATTATAGGCATGAGCCACCATGCCCAGCCTCAAAGTGCGTTTTATAGAACCTGGTTGGTTTCCCCCCTCCCCAGCCCAACTGGTGGTCTGTCCTGCTTGCCAGGCACTTGTTTGAATTTAAGGCAATGCTCTCTGAGGTTCCATGCAGTCAGCTGTGGCCTACAGGATACTGGTAATCAGAGGCAAAGCTGCAGTGCCCTTTGGGGCCATGGAGGGCCTGCTTTCTGTCACAAAGCTATCCTCCCAGCTGGTCTCAGAGCAGCTGTGGGGTGCTTTTCTGGTGTTGTCCTAAAGCTTGAGACAAGTCTCAGGTCTCTTTGGGTTTCCTGGAAGATCCTGGTGTGTGCTGCTATCGTTGTTTTTATAGTAAACAGCCAACAGACTTCAAGGAGAGATGAGCTGGCCAAAAGACTTTCTGCCCAGATCTAAGCATATCACAAAGTTAGTGAAAAGATTGGAATAATTACAGAAGCCTATCAAGCCCTCAAGTCACCCATGGTGAAAGCCAGTCCTCCAAAGCAATAAACTCTGAGTTTCAAAGCACTTAATAAAAGTCCAAACAGGTCTTCACTTGGGGACATAGGAGATTTCCTCGGAAAAAGACAGAAAAGTGAGCTTGAATTTTCATTGCATAGGCTAATGACGGTCACTCAAAAAGGCATCAAAATCCCTCTAATCTTGGCTGGGTGTAGTGGCTCACACTTATAATCCCAGCACTTTGGAGGCCAAGGCAGGCAGATTGTTTGAGCCCAGGAGCTTCAGACCAGGCTGGGCAACGTAACAAAACCTCATATGTACAAAAAATACAAAAATTAGCTGAGTGTGGTGGCCCATGCCTGAAATCCCAGCTACTTGGGAGGCTGAGGCAGGAGAATCACTTGAATCCGGGAGATGGAGGTTACAGTGAGCTGAAATCGCGCCACTGCCGTCCAGCCTGGGTGACAGAGTGAGACCCTGTCTCTAAAAGAAAACAAACAAAAAAACAAACAAAAAATGAAAAAAAAAAATCCTCCAATCTCAAGTGACTGGTGCAAAAAAGAAAAAAAAAAAGGTCTTAAAAGTATCTCAGAAGGATGCAGAATTGCTTCAGAATAAACTAATGCACACTTTGAAAGAAAATACTCATCTTTGGGAAAGTCTAAAACTGT
The DNA here is from genome assembly GCF_028878055.3 of Symphalangus syndactylus. Classification (NCBI taxonomy): domain Eukaryota; kingdom Metazoa; phylum Chordata; class Mammalia; order Primates; family Hylobatidae; genus Symphalangus; species Symphalangus syndactylus. Next base: position 149,842,928 of record NC_072426.2, on the reverse strand, counting down.
TTGCCCAAGAAACTGCAGTATGGAAGCAAAGCTTAAAGAACAGAAAAAAGTGTTTGAAAACTCAAACCCAGGAATGAAACCGGTTGTAAACAACAAAGAGAGACAATTAAGATGTCTGACTGAAACCGTGCTGAAGATCACACATTTTCCTGATCTCTTTAAAGATTACATGAATGATAGCAACGTGGAATTAGAGACAAAGAGTGAATCAGAAAATGGAGATCACCTAGGCTAGCATTCAGAAGGTGAAGAAACTCATTGAATCTATTAATGTAGATGTTTCCACTAAATGCCTTCAAGGAGAAAAATAAGAAATATTCAAAGACTTATTTGAAAAAAATCAAACAAATGAATAACTTACAGGACTAGTAAAAGGTTTCCAAACTGAGCAAGTGTCTTTGCAGTCTGGAAACTCACAGCTTAAAAGTGGGATTCAGAAGCTTCAGCTGAAACTTCAAATACTGCCTAAAATACATCAAGAACACACAATGAAGCTTCAGAGAACATCAGCTAAGGACAAAATGTGCTGCTTAGAAACAGAGAACAAACTTCCCAAAGCGTATGTTAGCATGAACTACACATCTCAGAAGTGCAACCTCTATGGGAAGATGGCCAAAGGCCTGGGCCAAAAATTGGAAAGAATTATTTTTTCCTATCAAAACCAGGTTCTCTTCTGTGGGAAAGGGCTTAAGAAAGTTGGATGGCAACTCTGTTGACCAAGAGAACTCTCAATGAGTTAAGAAAAGAAAATGACCATAACAGATAAATATTGGCTCAAACAGAGTTTTAATTCCAGTCTTTTCCAGTGGCCCCTTTTCTCCTGCTGTTCTGCATGCGGCTCACAGGTCCTGACAACATCAGGAGAGCCCCTGAATCTGCAGGGAGAGCTTGAAGCTGTAACGGGATCACATGAAGATTTGACTCCAGAGTCACATGAAGGTTTGACTCCACCTTCACAGCAGCTGACCTCTGAGCACCCATAATTGCAACAGAAGAGTTGTCTGTGTTTTCTCTTTTCTAAAGCAATTTTCTCTCTTTTTAGTTTAACTGCTGTTATTTAATTGCTCCTATTGAAATTTGATAGCATTATAAGATAGTGCTTTTTTTTTAAGATTAGTGCCTTTTTTTAGTATTATATGTTAAGTTCTGGGGTACATGTGCAGAACGTGCAGTTTTGTTATATAGGTGTACACATGCCATGTGGTTTGCTGCACGCATCAACCCATCACCTACATTAGGTATTTCTCCTAATGTTATCCCTCCCCTACCCCCCAACCTCCCGACAAGCCCCTGTGTGTGATGTTCCCCTCCCTGTGTCCATGTGTTATAATTGTTCAACTCCCACTTATGAGTGAGAACATGCAGTGTTTGGTTTTCTGTTCTTGTGATAGTTTGCTAAGAATGATGGTTTCCAGCTTCATTCATGTCCCTGCAAAGGGCGTGAACTCATCCTTTTTTATGACTACATAGTATTCCATGGTGTATATGTGCCACATTTTCTTTATCCAAAGATAGTGTTTTTTTTAAATACACATTTGTTTAACATAATTAGTAAGAATAAATTATTTCCACTTCATTTGACCCTCTGGAGTTAGATAGTATAAGTGCTACATTCTGATTTAAGTAAAAAGACCCCTATTTCTTAAACTATCATTCACGTTTGACATGGATGGAGACATTTAAAACAAGAAAGACGATTTCTGTTTGTAAAAAAATAAGAACAGTATAGATATTTCACACAAAATTTGGTTGTAAGTTCAACACATTTTATCTACTTCTTCCATTAAAAATATTCCAGTCTTCCGTAACACTTCAATTAATCCATAACACTGCAACTGAATTTTGTTCTCAGAAAAAGAGAGGTATTATCCGAGTTCTTCTCTGCTGACAGAAATATGAAACTGGAAAAGGAGTCAAAGGCAAGACATTTTTATCTGTGAAGTAAATTAAAGATGTAGTAATTGTTGCTCACCTGTGCGTTTGTACCACAAGTGCTTATTGAGCATCTACTGACTGTCAGACGCTGGGCTGGGTGTGGTGGACTTGGTGGGTCTCACTTCAGTCCAGGCACCCTGAGAGGGCTCAGTGGGCAGAGAGTGCCCAGGAGGGCAGTGCCAGGGGAATGTCAGGAAGTAAATCCTTCTTAAAATGGAAAAGGTACAACTTGAGGGGATGAGCCCATCAACTCTGGATTGGATACAGAAAATATGGTACATACACACCATGGAATGCTACACAGTCATAAAAAAGAGTGAAATCACGTCGTTTTGCAGCAACATGGATGCAGCTGGAGGCCATTATCCTAAGTGAACTAACAGAAACAGAAAACCAAATACAGTATGTTCTCACTTATAAGTGGGAGCTAAACATTGACTACATATGGACACAAAGAGGGGAACGATGGCCACTAGGGAATATAAGAGAGGGGAGGGAGGGAGGGGGACAAAGGCTGAAAAACTACCTGTTGGATACTGTGCTCACTACCAGGGAGATGGATCCATTCGTATTTCAAACCTCAGCCTCACAAAATATACCTTTGCAACAAACTTGCACATGTACCCACTGAACCTGTAACAAAAGTTGAAAAATAAATAAATAAATAAATACATACATAAAAAATAATTTCCTATTGGTAGAAAAATAAAAGATAAATAAAACACACTCTTATATTGAAAAATAAGATCAGTTGTCCTTAGTATACCCACATTCTAGATCTGCCTGTTTGCATCAGTGGATCACGTGGGGTGTTCTCCTGTTCACTTCCTGTAAACGGGGTGCTACATGCCATCTGCGTATCTTTGGTGATAAGTCTATTCAAATGTTTTGGTTTGTTTCCTTACAAAAAGAAAAAAGAAACCTCCGGTGAGACAGTCATCAGCTTCTAATTTTATGGTTCCTCTGGTCCCTTCCTATCTGCTTCCACGCAACCTAAGGCAATCAATATCCTGAAACCCTTGTTTTTATGTGGCTTTATGATATATATAGACACGGATATATGCTCCTAAATGGATATTTTAAAATTATACTTATTTTTGGCTAGGCACTGTGGCTCACACCTGTAATCCCAGCACTTTGGGAGGCCAAGGCCGGTGGATGACCTGAGGTCAGGAGTTTGAGACTAGCCTGACCAACATAGTGAAGCCCTGTCTATATTAAATACAAAAAAGTAGCCCAGCGTGGTGGCACATGCCTGTAATCCCAGCTACTTGGGAGGCTGAGGCAGGAGAATTACTTGAACCTGGAGGCGGAGGTTGCAGGGAGCCGAGGTTGCGCCACTGCACTCCAGCCTGGGAAACACAGCGAAACTCAGTCTCGAAAGTAAAATAAAATAAAATAAAATAAAAATGATGCTTATTTTTAACTTGTGACTTTAATAAGATACAGCTTAAGATGAATCCTTCGTATCAATGCCAGGCAGTGTCTTTTTTTTCTGTGCTGCATAATTATCTTTTATGTGCTATTTATCCACTCTCCTGTTGAAGAACGTCAGGCTGTTTCTAGGTTTGGGCTCTGTGTACAGCATTGCACACATATGTCTTTTTTTTTTCCATTCTATAAGATGCTGGTAATAGGTTGGGATTCCTTGTTAAGGAGAAGATGACATAAATTCTCTTTACACATTTTCTTTCCATGAAGGTTATAAAAACACTTATTTTAATCCAAGTGATCTATCTTTTCACACTGATCATTGATCCTTAATTTACAAATTATCTGTGCTTATATAACATGAAAACAATATGTCATTTTGCCTCATTCAAACTATGGGTTAACTCAGTGGAAAATAAATCACTCCTACATTATTTGGATTAACCAGTCTAATGAGTGCAAATAGCACACACAGAAGCGCCACAAATCCTCAACAATGGTAGGCTTGATTGTTTCTTCCAATTTGTAGATAAGAAGCTGGTAGCTAAATGTACTCCTAACCCTTCAGACTCCCTGATCTTGGAGAACACACTGATCTACAGTCAGTCAGCTGAAGCCGAAATCAAGGATGCTAAATATGCTCCTAACTATTAAGACTCCCTGAACTTGGAGAAGACACTAGTCCACAGTCAGTCAGCTAAAGCCTAAATCAAAGATGCACACCTGTTGCAAGAGGAAAAAATGTTGCTCATGTATTTTGAAGCATGAGCATTTGCACAGTCATAGCTATGCTGTGAGGATTTCGTCTCCAACACACCTCCCCAAAGTCTTAAGCAGCAGACCTCTCTGTAGCCTTCCTGACCTGGCTCTGTCTGTATCAGATACAACTGGACAATGCTGGTTGGGGATATTGCCCAAGGGAATTGCACAGATTGGGAGATGAGGTCTTACATGCTTTCAACAAGGTATCACCTTCAAATCTTGCAGACTTGACTAGCATTTCACAAGTGGCACGGCATCCAGAAAGATTTCACGAGTGGAGTCATTGATGTTTGGGCCCATTCACTACACTGGGAAGAAAGGAAGTAGGTGGGTATAGGCTTTGGGGATGAGCATAAGCTCCATTGATTCCAGCTGACTTGATCAACCTTCTATTTCTAGAATTTCTGTCTCAACAAACTTTGAATAACAAATTCAAAGGGCTTTTTTTCTAATCTTTTCATTTTCTATAATCTCTCTGGGAATTAGAATTTTTTCCCCCTTTCTTAGCAGATTATATAGCACCCATTTTATTCTCTCATTCGACAAATAAGTATTGACTTAGAATTAGATGCCAGGTACTCTACTAGATACCAGAGACATAATGCTAAGCAAAAGAGACTATGGGACTTGCCTTAAAGGAGTGTATTAGGTTGATGCAAAAGTAATTGCAGTTTTTGTCATCGAAAGTAATCAAAAGCTGCAATTACTTTTGCCCCAACCTAATAATTAATCACACTGTGATAAGTGTTATGAAGGAGAAGGTGGTGCTCTCTGATTTATTCTGGGCAGTGTATGACAGAGAAATCCTTCGTAAAGAAGTGAAACTATGTTAAAGTGAGACCTGAATATGGGCCAGCAGCTATCTATGGAAAATGTATTTCCTATTCCGCCTCCTCTTTCCATCTCTCCTGTTGCCACTATCATTCAGAACATATCTGCCCTTTCAACACTTCATTGCCCAGATAGGAGCCCAGTTTTCCCTCTTCCAGCCTGCCCAGTCCAATCTATTCTTTTCTCAGATACCCTTCTAAGTAATTTACATATAGCCACTCATTTAATCTGCACAACAATCCAAGGCATGACTGTCATTCCTCTTTCACAGGTCAGCGAGCTGAGACACAGTTCAATAACTTGTCTAGGGACAGAGCCAGTAAGAGGCAGATCTAGGATCCATATCTAGGTATGTTTGCTCTAAAATCTGTGTTATTAGCTAGTGCACTTGACTGCCTCTTGAAGATTAATCATGTGCCTCTTATTTACACATGCTAACTCTTTAATCCTAACATCAACTCTGTGAGTTAAAAACTTTTACAGAAAGAAAATAAGAAAACAAAGACAAATATACAGTGAGGAAACTGAAGCAAAATGATACAGTGACATATGCAAGGTTACAACGCCAATTAGTAGAAGAAACCATTTTTCTAGTCAAATGTTTGACCCCTGAGCCAAATCTCTTTCAAATATTCCTCAACTATCTCCCTCATGTGTGTGGACTGAATTCAAGTGGGTTCATCCAGCTGCAAAGCGAAGTTTCCAATCAAAGATGAAACATAATCTCATATTTACAACACAATCAGGATCATGGAATTTTAGTGAGGTCATATTTTTTCTATGCAAATTATATGTATGCAACAAAACTGGATGAATGACTCTTATGCAAGTAGCGTTATGTTTCTGCCTTCCTTTTCTTTTATTATTGTCAATGATGAAAATTTCTATGCCAGCCATTCATTTATAATTCAGGACACTTACGTGGTGATTTAATGAATATATAATAAAATATTGAAGCAGCTTACGTCATCTGTGGTGTAAACCCGTGGCTCTTCGTCACGTGGTGGCCAAGAAATAATTCAGAATATGGGCACACAGGAGGAGTTTAAGACTGGAGGTTTAATAGGTAGAAGAGAAGAGAAAGAGAAACAGCTTCCTCTATAGCAGAAGGGGTCTCCCAGCGGAAAGGAGTGGCTGGCATCCAATGCCCGGAGTTTTATAGTCCAGTTTGAGGAGGTGGTGTCTAATTTACCTAGGGCTCACAGATTGGTTCAATCAGGTATGATGTTTATATAGTGCATGAGGAAGGCTGGTCCCCCACCCTAATCTCTTTATACAAATGGACTTTCCAGTTGATGGGCGCCATCTTGTCTGCGCCTTACAATACATGTGGCTGGCGGAGAAGGGAAGATGGAGCCACCATTTTGAAAATGTCTAGTCCTTAGTTCCTGCCAGCATTCACCAGTGCAAGCTCCCAGCTTGCAGGCTGCTATTTGTTAGAAAATGAATTGGGGCTGCTTTTCATTAAAAAGAAAAAGCCTTACTGAGGACTCCCATGGTCCTTGCTATCTGTATAAGTAATTCCTTTTTAACTCCTGTATCAACATGTCTAACCCATTGGCTTAGGATATGCAAAACAGAAAGAAGATGATCTAGCTATACATTGCTGAGAAACCAAGCCTTAACTAGGCAAAGACTGAGCAGTCACCTGGGGCAGTTTAACAAGGCTTGTCATTAGCTAAAATCCATTCTACTATTCTCCATACTTCTAGAATTCTCCTTTTGTGAATGGAAGGGGAGTAATCTTGTGAACCTGACTAAACAATCAGGAATCCCGAGCCCACCCATACATGGTTTTAAGGCTGCTTAATCAGGAATAAAGGGCACTCCGGTGCACGTTGCCTTTTGGTGAACGACGGTCTAAGCCAGCCATAGCAAATTCACCTCTGATTAGCAAAACAAAGCAGATGCCAGTATTTGCTTCAGACGAGCCCCACATACACTGTTTCTCCTTATCTTTTTTATTTTTTTCTACCATTTTCACTGTCTCTCTCTCTCTGTCTATATATATATTTATATATAAATATATATAAATATACATATAAATATATATAAATATATATAAATATACATATAAATATATATAAATATATATAAATATACATATAAATATATACAAATATACATATAAATATATAAATATATATAAATATACATATAAATATATATAAATATATAAATATATATAAATATATAAATATATATAAATATATAAATATATAAATATATATTAATATATAAATATATAAATGTATATAAATATATAAATATATATTAATATATAAATATATAAATGTATATTAATATATAAATATATAAATGTATATTAATATATAAATGTATATAAATATATATAAATATATAAGTATATAAATATATATAAATATATAAATATATAAATATATAAATATATATAAATATATAAATATATAAATATATATAAATATATATAAAATAGTATATATATATATATATTTTTGAGATGGAGTTTCACTCTTGTCGCCCAGGCTGGAGTGCAATGGCGTGATCTCGGCTCACTGCAAACCTTTGCCTCCCAGGTTCAAGTGATTCTCCTGCCTCAGCTCCCACGTAGCTGAGATTACAGGCACCTGCCACCGCGCCCAGCTATTTTTTTTTGTATTTTTAGTAGAAACGGGGTTTTGCCATGTTGGCCAGCCTGGTTTCCAACTCCTGACTTCAGGTGATCCTCGGCCTCCCAAAGTGCTGGGATTAGAGGAGTGAGCCACCGCGCCTGGCCCACTGTCTACAATTTCTCCTAGAATTAACTCACATTCTATAGGTTGCTTTAATAATAATTCTAAATATTTCAAACTACTGTTCAAATGTTTATGGATATACATTCATCTGCTTGTTTTAAAACACTTCTTAGGCATGATTGTTTACTTAAAAACATATTTCTTTCAGATAATTATATATAATTATAATGATGGGCTTGGGTTTGGACACGGTGCGATATAATATCTAATGCATTAAAAAAGACATTACAAATAATTAACATTAGCTAAATGGGCAGCTGTGAAGTGTATTTCTCTGCAGATATTTTTTTAATGGACTAGATTCCCATCTGCCCAGCACAGTTGCTGAGAAGCTGCCTAGATGCCTAGAAGCAAATACAATAAAAAATAACTTTTAAAAATTCGTATTCCCCTTGCTTCAAGGATAAGGACAAAACTTGCATTTTCCAAAAGTTTTCTGGTTTCCTGAGCAAAGTCTAAGGAAGTTATGGCAATAGAAAGCAATGCTGATTTTATAACTGTGAGTTTTCACTTAAAAACATGAGATTTGTTGAGGTTTGGCTGACAAATATTTCAGGTTATATCCTTGGAGAAGCTCTGATTCTCTACCTGCTGATGACACACATACTTAAACTTTGTTCAACCACTCCAGAAATAATGAGCCCACATCCTAGGGTGAGCTACAGAGTTTGACAGTAGCACAATGAAAACACACATTGGAAACATCCTTGAGGAAGAGGTCTGGACGGCTGGCAGAGGCTAAAGACAGTTTGTTAGTTGCAAAAAGAGAAGGTCAAGCAGTATTATTTACATTGCACAATTCTCTCTTGTGTTTATCTTGGACAAATCCTTCAAATCCTCTATTTTCTTATAGTATTGACTGACCAGATAGAAGCCTTTCTACTGAGACTTGCATTTTATTTTCAGTCCTGTCATCTTTTTTTAGTGGCTCCATAAAAGATAGAAGCAGAAGGTGCCAAAGAATATAATTCAGTGATTGCAACTCACCAAGGAGTTTACTCTGTTTCCCTATGGCGTATTCTGTCATTCTTTCTCTCTTTTAAGAAACTGATGGAGTTGTACCTGTCAGGAATAGCAGGCTGCTATGCTTGGCATTTCCCCAAGTTGTGCTAACAAGACCTTGAATTTGACTTTGTTATCTTAGCTTGAAATATTTCAACCCTACTATAAAATGGGACAAACCAGCCAAATGAGTGGGGAGAGGAGTGTATATATATTTTGGAAGAGGAAGATGGAGTCTTATCTTCTGCAATGTGTCACCAGCTAAGATTTTTAACTGAAAGTACAAAGTTTGAGTTCATGCCAGTCATTACTTCTTAAAATTTATGGCTTATTGATGCATAGAAAATGCAAGCAACTTACAGAAACAATATTGCTTTTTATTTTTTGCTATCTCTTGGGTCTTATAGTTAGGAATATGTTTCCAAATTCCATAACTACATGTATTATTAAACCATTCCTATACCCCTTTGAAATCATTAAAAGAGGTATGTAATAGAAATCAAATTCCCTTATTACATAATAAATGCATTTTTTCAATATTTCCGCACATTAATTCTGTGTGCAAGAGTTGTATTGATGAGAAACGACTTATGTGAAATGACTGTTGAAGGAGTTGCCTTTCCCCTCTGCATTGCAATAGATACTTCAGCTCTGAGAGCCAGTTGGAGGTTTTTTCCAGGTAAGCATTGTTCCTGGCTGCATCCATTCAACACATTGGAACTCACAGAACCTCAGCTGAGAACATTCCGGGGCTAAGTTACAGGAAACCAAAAATTAACAGAGATTTATTTGAAATTTTGTGAGCCAATGAACACTTGATAGACTAACTGCATACAACGACCCTCGTCTGTACAAAAAATTAAAAAGGGGCCAGGCATGGTGGCTCACACCTGTAATCCTAAGATTTTGGGAGGCAAAAGTGGGAGGATTGCTCAAGTTCAGGAGTTCAAGACCAATCCTGGCAACACAGGGAGACTTTGTCTTTACAGTTTTTTTATTTTTATTTTTAATTAGCCAGACATGGTTGCATATGTAGGTAATCCCAGTTACTTGGGAGGCAAGAGGCTGAGGTGGGAGGACTGCTTGAGCTTGGGAGGTCAAGGCTGCAGTGAGCTGTGGTCATGCCTCACTCACTGCATTCCAGCTTGAGCAACAGATCAATATCCTGTCTCAAAGAAAAAAAAAGTAAAATAAAATAAAAATACAAAAATGAAAATAAAAATTTAGCCAGTCATGCTGGCTTACGCTACTCAGGAGGCTGAGGTGGAAGGATTGCTGGAGCCCAGGAGTTCAAGGCTTCAGTGAGGTACGATTGCATCACTGCCCTCCAGCCTGCGTGACAGAGTGGAACATTGTCTCTCCCAGAATAAAGTATTTGTATGAATGAAGAACCAAATAGTTACTTTGGGAAGTTGTGAAGGAAGTTTAGCACTGGATGAATTAAAATCAAAGGGTACAATCAATGACTAGATTGAGTACATCAAGGCAACTTTTTGAAAAATATTTTAAATTTGTGTCATCTTACTGTCAAATTTATTTTATTTCATTTTATTTTATTTTTTATTTACTTCAAATTTATTTTAAAACTTACTTTTTTAAATGACAAACATATAAGCTTTCTTTGCAACAAATTGAACTTCGATAGTAATTATAGTTGAGTAAATTTCAGTCACCATCTGTTTCACCTTACTGAAATGGATTTGGGTTCCACACAGCACCTATATTTGGGATTTGTTTTTCACCAAGTAATCTATAGCCTGACAGATTGCATAATTTGGCAGTAAAATGTATTGGTGTGTATGCGTATACCTACACAATATTCTCTTAAAATATACATTTGAATCGTTTCCTGCTACTGTGTTATTTTAGCGTTGAGGTCTAACCAGGTCAATGTGCTCACTTAAAAAGCAACATTCACATTTTATTTCATTTTCCCCTTGCAGATTATTGTTACTCCCAAGTTACTGTTTCTAGGCTGGGGACCCAGTTTGGAAAAAAGCCTTTCCTTATTTCTTTTGGATCAAGTGAGACTCACAAAGTAGCTTTCCTAGCATGTTTCTTCACATCTCATAGAAAACTAACTACAGAGAATGGCATCAAGTCCTTATGTATTGCTATGCCACGGCTGGCAAGAAGAGAGTCACCCATTGCTGATGGTGCCAGCTTCCCAGCTTCATTGCCACTCAGGTGTATCAGAGTCTAAATGATGCTTTTTCTGTGTACTCATTCTTAGTACCCTGTGCAGATGAACGCTGCAGAAGAGGATACAAGATTGGGTGCCCCCTGGAGTTCAAGCTTCTGCCTGAGGGGTAGTAGGGGTGGAGAGGGTGTTCTCAAGTGCCAGTCATTGAATTCCAAACTTCTAAAGAGGCAAGATAATAAGGCAATGGGGTGAAATAACGAGAAATAAAAATGCAATCCTACACCCTCCAACCAATGGAAAGAAGCCCCCCTCTTGGCCAAGGGGACCCCAGAAAAACCTTGAAAACTGAGTTTCTGGCCATGATAGGCATGTCTCGCTATACCCTCACCCTCTCTAACCACCATTAGGCTTTCTACACCAAAGTCTAAAGAGAAGCCAGCCCTTTGGAAAGACTGGCTCCACCGCTAATTTCAACCAAAGGCCTGACTGCTGCTCTTCCCTTTTGTGATTTCTGTACAATATCTGACAAGCATGCCTTCCTTGTAAGAGACCACTGACCATGAAGTGGTTCTGGCCAGTCTAGGGAGGATGCAGAGACAGGGCTTTCATGTCCTCTGCTTCACTTTTTGACATCTGAGGGCTGAAAACTCCACCCTAGGATTATGCTAATACCACCATTTTTTGGACATGGGTCCCATGAAGAGGCATGAAGTTCAATTGTGTATGAGTGTGCTCTTGCTTTACGAATATTCATAACTCCCCCCAGTTCATTGAATATGTATAGTCACCCCCCCACACACACACGAATTCCTGTTCTCTTTGCCCCTCCCTCCAGGTGTCTGTTTTTGGCTCCTGACCAGAGGCTGTGCTTCCCTGCCTGTAAGAATGGCCACGCTGTAGGCTGCAATCCTTTATGAAAAATGAAGCTGTGTTTTCCAAATTTATGAACATTGCCATTCATCAGTGGGCAATAAATTGGGATCAGTGAGGCTAACTGGGAATGGGAAAACAAATACATCACTGAATTCAAGCACAGATAACTTAATTAGGAAACCAGTGCTACTCTATGCCCAACTCTGTAGTCTCATACTATGTTTCTACCCCTTTCTTCTTTACATAAGGCTTCTATAGGCATCAAATTATTTGAGTTTCCAACACAACACTTGATAACTCTCTGGTTAAACCAGTCATCACTGGAATCCGTCGGGACAATGGAAACAGGTATTGAGCTGATTCTCATTTACCATTTTGTGGCTACATGGGCTGTTTTATTTGTTTCTCAAAGCAACCCAGTGAGACAGGTCCCATTATCTTCTTTGTCCAATTAGAATAGAGAATAAGAAAGATTAAGTAACTAGTCCAAAGACACAGCTATCAACTCCCAAGACAGTTTGACCCCAAACTTCATTCTTTCTTTTCTCTTTACAGTTGTGGAATATTCAGACAGAGTACCCAGGTGATCTCAATCCCACCTGAATTTCTGTTTGCCTTCAGAAGTGGCAAACTGGCCGCCCCCAGATCTATTAATATTCAGACCACAGAATGACTCTGTGTGAAGCACATAGCATTTGCAAATTTGGGATTAGTTGCAAATATTTAAAACTAGAGAGATAATAACATCAAAATATAAATTTCCAGCTTCTCTTGAAAAACTTCTATACCCATTCATAGACTGTAAATTAAGTCCCTGTTAGGAGTCTATAGAACTAAGGCTAAACCCCATCTAATAGCAACTTATGAATAGTACCTGGATATGCAAAGCCAAATAGAAAAATGTAGGTACCTAGAAGGAAAAATTATACTAATTAAACTAGTATCTGCTATAAACTGAGAGGGAGATCAGACCTGATGGTGAAATGGGAGCCAAGCTCTGAAATGGCTTAGGAGCTACTTAATCTTCACTTGACAAATACAATTTGAAGTGTTAGGTATTGCTAAGCAGTCATTGCTGAAGTGTGGTCTTTAGAGTCTCTGTGTAATAACATTTATTACTTCCTCTGCCCAGGCAGCAAAATCCACCTGAGAGTCTCAAAGGTCTTTTCTATCTAAGATCTATGGGCTAAAATCTATGCTCCTTACTGAGACAAAATACCCATTGAGCACTTCTGCACTTGGCAGAAGCTTTAAAATATAATTCTTTGGTTCCATAAATGTCCAAATGCTAGAACTTATCTGATGATTAAGAAGCTTGTCTCTGTGTCAAAGGGAGGAGCATTTCCTATAAGCAAACTTGGTGGGCAGGAAGGTATCATTTATAATCCTGTATTTAAGCACACAAAACTGAATAAATGTTGTAGGAGTGTCCACTGAATTAAAAATAAAGATGTTTCCTTTGGTCTGTCTGATAAGTGTTATGAATTATCTATAAACCCATGTTCTGACCCCACCTTCCATCTTTTTCTGTTGTTTATTTCTGTCTTCTATTTTTTATATCCTGAACCTCTTTTTTTTTTTTTTTTCTTTTAGACAGAGTCTCACTCTATCATCCAGGCTGGAGTGCAGTGGTATGAACAGAGCTCATTGCAGCCTCAACCTCCTGGGCTTAAGTTATCCTCCTGCCTCGATTTCCCATGTAGCTGGGACTATTTTTATTTTGTATTTTGTATTTTTCATAAAAAATAAAAATATATTATTTTCATTTTTGTAGAGATGAGATCTCACTTTGTTGTCCAGACTGGTCTTGAACTCCTAGGCTGAAGCGATCCTCACACCATGGCTTCCCAAAGTACTGGGATTACAGGTGTGAGCCACCACACCCAGCCATGAACTCTGTGTTTCCTCGAGATTCCTTCCCATTTTATTTCATGAAGCTCATGTTCCTCTCATAGGACATGATTTATTGGTATCCCTGAAATCTTTGTTCCTTTTCTTGCATTTGGTTATCAGAGGTGGCATGATGTAGTGTTAAGAACCCTGGGTCTGAGGCAGACAAATCTAAGACTATTTATTTTTAGCTGGGTGAATGTGGATAAATACCTTCCATATATGTGAGATGCCTCAATCTGTGAGATGGGAATAGCACTTACTTCATGTGTTTCTTGTGAAAATCAAATAAGATAACATGTCAAAAAGAACTTGCCATGTTGTCTGGAAACTGTTGCTCATTAAATGCTCTTTTGTAACTATAGAGAATATATTGACTTCTCTGATTCAAGTTGAAGTAGAAAATTAAAATTATAAAATTAAAAAAGTTCATCACTTATCTTACAGCAAAAGGCTCCTATTTTCTACCTCTTCAATTTTTACACAATAATGTGAAAAAACATACCAAAAAAATTAAGCACTGCTTTAGCTTTGTGTAAAATTTTCTTTGCCCTTTTTTCCCAACCTGTAAAATATTTTTAAAGTAAAATTGAAACCGAGTCTTTAAGAATCCAAGCAAAATAAAATATTTTGTGGATTACTACATTTAGTTCAATAGATTTTCTTCAATTTTTTTTTCAACAAAGCCTTCAGTGAAAGAGCCTATACTTGAGAAAATATCGAAAAATAAACTGGAAGTTAGCATTACATACTCTATGTGCTCTGAGTGAATAACTGAACCAAAATGAGAAGTAAATTACTCACAAACAACCGTTTGAGGAATCATAATTTACAGAAGTAGAAAGGTAGGGTGAAGAGGTTAAGTGCTTGCCTGAGGCCGTGCAATTAGTAGTCTGTCAAGGTAAGCAGTTGAGGCAGGTTTAGAATCCAATCCTGTCTGGCTCCAAAGCTAGTGTTCTTTCCACTCTACCACATTGTTTCTGCAATTTCCCACTGGATCTTAAAGACCCATGTCCTCTGTATCACAAAGTGAAATCTGAGGCAAAGGAACCAGAATGCAATTATTTTTAATTCATAACACACTACAAATATCTTCATAATCTTTATTTTAAAATATCAATACTCTAGGGCAGTGCTTCTCAACTAAGGAGAATTGTGCTTCCCAGGGGCTATTTGGCAATGTCTGGAGACATTTTTTATTGTCATGATTGTGGGGGTGAGGAGGGTACCACTGACATCTAGTTTGTAGAGCCAGAGACATTGCTAAATGTCTACATTGCACAGTACAGTGCCCTGAAAGAATTGTCCAGCCCAAAATGTTAATGGTACTAAGAATGCAAAACCCTGATCTAATTACTTCTGACTGATGGCAAGGAAGATCATTTGAGCTAACCTTCCCACTGAGGACACATTTTAAGTCAATAAAATATACATGATTAAAAAAAAAAAACACTGAAATAACAGTAAAGAATTGTGGGTCCGAAATCTGAAAAAAATGCAATGTTCTTGAGATGTAAGCCTACTATATAAAAAAACTCTGTGCTGTGGACTTTTATTCATCAGAAGAAATAGCTACCAAGCTAAGAACTGGCTATGTTGGCCTTTTAGGAAGAATAGAACAAACACCAGGAACCACTTAATGTGGAAAATCAATTTACATCCTCCTCCAATTTAAGCTAGGAGCCAATGACCATACACCCAGAGTTGCTCTGAACTAGAAATTAATTAGCTCTTGTGCAAACTTGTAGCCCAAGGTGTGTCCTCTAGACAGTCCAGGGAACCTGAAGCTTTACTCTTTATTAAGATGATCTCAGACACTGGTAGTGCCCCAAGGTGCTTGGCAGAAGCTAATGCAAAATTTCTCTTAAAAAATGATACAGTTATATTACGTCTCAAAGTTTCTTAAAAATAATTTTGTAACTACAATGACCATCACACCATCAAAAATAACCTGACACATAAGTAAACAAATCCCCATGATAAAATGCTCTGGAAATCACAGCCAACAGAAACATCTGCAAGAACTCAACATATTAGTATAACTAGATACAAACTATGAGACCCCTGTGCTCACTACGGCTGGTGAGCATCCTACAGTCCACCAGTATCTGTGATGGATGTCCTGCTTCCAGCATGGGAGAGGATCACAGTTCTTCATCTTTGAATTCAGGCAAGGCCAATACCTTCTTTTTGTCATGACTCTTTATAGTGCAGTTTCAGCTGTCTTTGCATCCAGAAATGTTGTTACAGGCCCACTTCCACTTCATTCTAAAAATTACTATGGTAATCTGAAATAATTCCACCTTTGCATTCAGGGGCAATACACTGTTAACCAGGTCATAAAGAAAATGACTTTATGGATAGGAGGTACTCTAGTTCTCAGATTGCCAGGGTGTTTAACCCTGGAAACACCAGGAGGTTATTCCTAGCCTCAGACCTGTCTGTCTTCAGGCACTCAGCTCATCTGCCTCACAGGCTCTACAAACGACCTCGCATGTGGCTGAGTAACATGACTGTACAGTTCTGGCACCAATATAATGTGATATTTTGATATTTATATTTCTTATATCCTCAGACTATAACCCCTTGATGGCAGAAACTACTCGTGGCTCAGGCTATTTATTCTATACTTCTTGGCATGGTGCCCAGCCTCTCTTAGATAATATACATTGGAGGTGAGATTGTGGGTAAGTGAACAAATCCTCAAAGAATTTATCACATAATGTTCCCAATAGTAATAATACAACCATTTAGATAAATATTTGTAAGTTGACACTTTATGATCAAAACCAACACTACAGTTTTAGGGCCGCAAATATTTACCTCTTACAGAGATTAAGGAAAGTGAGCCTCTTATATATAACCCCTATTTTGAGCCTTTGTTATTTAGTAGAAATTCTTTGCCACTAAGAACATTATTAAAATGATAACATTCTCTTAAAAGTATCCTTAACCTTGGCCTGGCTTAGATCTCCATAGAAAAGAGTATTGTATAGATAGAGCTGAAAATTATCTGTTTTGTATGACCACATTTGTTCAGGGACATACACCGTGTAGTGTGAAAAGAATATAGAACAATTTAGGGGAAGAAAACAAATGTTGTATCTTGAAATATTGTAACTGTGAGTGTCTGCTTGAGAAATGTTCACTTATTGATGAAACTTTTCTTTTGAAATATATTTAAGAATCTTGTGTATATGCTGTCTTTCATGTGAACTTTCTCTCATTTAAAGGTGGGTTATTTTGCAGTTTAATGTGCTGAATGTATTAATTATATGAGGTTTAATTCATCTTGAATCATAGAAGATCACTATGCTTGGATAATTAGTGCCTCACTACAAATATTAGGGAATGATGTTGTATGTAATTAATATCTAGAAATAGAGATTCTGCTAAATATATGAAATGTTGGACTCATCCCTTCTCAGCCAGGGAAAGGCCTTACCATTTGTAAAAGAGAGATCTTTCCTTCAGGGTATGTGCTGGAATCAGGCATTGATACACATCTAGCTCCAGCGAAAAACTGCTCCTTGCTGAGAACAGCCTAAGGGACTTCCTGCATCACAGCTTTTGCTAAAGGTACAGCAACCGTGCCTAGAGGTAGTCATCTTATCTTCTCCCTTGAGCCTTCTTTCCAGGAGGAATATCTGGAACAATGTAAAATGCAGTAGCCATACATGGACAACACAATGGTGGTCTGTCCATTGTCCAGTGGTGGACACACAGTGGTAGTTTGGGGAAGGTGATTGATTTCTCCCTTAAACTCATCTAAGACACTCCTGTATTAGTTTTTTTAAGGCCATTATAACAAAAGACTACAAACCGGGTGGCTTAAAGCCAGAAATGTATTGTTCCACAGTTCTGGAAGCTGGACATGTGAAATTAAGGTGTTGGCAGGGCCATGCTATCTTCAAAAGTCTCTAGGAGAGGAAACTTCTTTACCTCTTCCAGCTTTGGGTAACCCTAGGTGTTCCTTGACTTGTGGCAGCATCACTCCAATCTATGTCTCTGTCTTCATATCTTCATATGGAGTTCTCTGTGTCTGTTCCAAATTCCCCACCTCATAGAAGGACACTAGTCATATTGAATTAAGGGCCCATCCTCCTCCAGCATGATCTCATGCAATTACAGCTGAAGAGACCCCAACCCCAAATAAGGTCACATTCTGAGGTACCATGGGTTAAGATTTTAGCCCATCTTTTAGGGAGACACAATTCTACCCCAATACAGTGACAGCTCCCAATTAATAGCAAAGCAGAGTCAGCCTGAATTGCCTTTGTTCTTTGAATTTTCTGAACATCAAAGAGTCCCTCTTTAATTTCCTCATAGAACTGGCTCATGCTTGGCTACAACCAGAGGGCAGAGAGCAAGCCACAGTTCAGTAGGACACGGAGGCCAACAGGAGAACACCTCTGTCCACCTTCAACTTGGGTGGAGAAATCTTTCCACAGAGAGCAATTACCCGAAACAAACACAGGAGAAAAGTTCCTGAGGTGAAGGCGCCTCTAACCTTGAGAGAACAGAGACAGCTGCCCCAACCCATCCAAGCTGAGCTCTAACAGGCAAGCCAAAAGAGTTCTCATCCCAGCCCCGGCCATTGCTCTCATGCGCAAACTCACAGGTATGCACACTTTCACTGCCCTCCATCATCCAGTCTACAGCATCCAGTGTTCCTTCTGGGATTTCATGCCTAGAAACTCCTCAGAGGCTCTGCCATAATAGGGTTGCTTAAGTCTAATAGCAGAAGAGGGAGATCAGAGGGAGACAGAGGTTGGTGGGGGATAATCTTCTCCCATAGAAATAGTCAAGCAAATGCCAAAGAGGTTAGAAGGGAAAATGCCATTCATTAAGGCATGGTTCATATGTTCTATCATTTAATTATCACAATAAGGAAGTTTGCTTTAGGATTATACAATTGACCCAGTGGAATGGCCCTCGCACATATTGCAGGCAGTGTCTAACAGGAACTACTGGCCAGGTGCAGTGGTTCACGCCTGTAATCCCAGCACTTTGGGAGGCTGAGAAGGGTGGATTATGAGGTCAAGAGATTGAGACCATCCTGGCCAACCTGGTGAAAACTCGTCTCTACTAAAAATACAAAAATTAGCTGGGTGTAGTGGTATGCGCCTATAATCCCAGGTACTCAGGAGGCTGAGGCAGGAGAATCACTTGAACCCAGGAGGCGGGGGGGACTGCAGTGAGCCAAGATCACACCACTGCACTCCAGCCTGGGTGACAGAGGGAGAGTCTGTCTCAAAAAACAAAACAAAACAAAACACAAAAACAAAAACACACACAAACACACTAAAAAACCCCAAACCAAAACCAAAACAAAACAAAGCAGAAAAACAGGAATTACTATCTGGCTATTTATGGCCATTCTTGCCTCTACTGAAGTTTGGTGGAGGGTGTGTGGGATTGAAGGGACGACTCATGCAGTAAACCTACTCAGTTAAAGAGAACATAGGTAACTGGGTTTCAGAGACTTCCCAAATCTGGCTTTTTGCTACTAGGGCCAGTCACTATATAAGATGTGCAATGGCTTGCTTTTAGTGTCACATCAATGATTTGTACCTTTTCATTGCATTTTACGTTGTTCTCCCAAAGGAGGACTGATCTATTGTTTTTATTCTCCTCTGTCAAAATTCTTAATTTCACTTGCATATCTTTATTGAAAATGCTATTGCTTTGTCTTTGCTGGAGAGTCATTTCAAATCCACCACTCTTCCACTTAAGTTTTGGATGAATTACATGGAAACTTCCTTCTCAGAAGCATGTGCAAAGTGTGTTTGTAACATTCAAGTTCTGAAGAGCAAATGCATCAATGTCTTTTCTAGAACAACAACAAAAAAAAGAATAACTGGAAAAAAGAGCAAGTGTGGTAAAATATATTTTAATTTATTATGAGGGACAAACGTTGCAAATACTTTAAAGAGTGCAGAATGAGTATGTTACTTGCCAGGTCACATTTAAACAGTTAGTTCATACCTAGAGAATTATCCAAGCTATCGCTGACATTGGAAATAAGACAAGAGTAACATTGTTTAAAAGGATTAAATGTTCTTGAAAAATATCTCAAAGGAATCAGATGTGGCTTCACTACTTTCATCACTATCCATATTTCTTTGCCTATTTCTCTTCTTCAGCCAAAAAATAGGGAGTCTTTCAAAATAAAAGTAGGAAAAAATGTCATCTCTAATTCTAATTCCATGTCTTGGATTACTGCTGGTACTTAATACAGTCATCATGGAAATAATTTTCTGAAGAAGTGCAAATATTTTATTTCTCTTTATGTCAAATGATAGCAAAAGACAATAAATTGAGAACAGGGAAAGATGCAAAATTCTGAACTGAATCTAGATAGAAGTCAGATCCTTGGAACAATTTTGTGTGTGTGTGTGTGTGTGTGTGTGTTTATTTTAGTGTCAGGGATACCACAGACCAATCCTTATTCACACACACAAAAAAAGATTTTAAGAAGTGAAATGAAATAATGAATCAGTCAATTACTCCATTAATGAATAAATGTATAAAGAATATATAAAAAATAAAAATGCATTTAATGCTATAATTTTTCCCTTTGTAGATTACATCCTAAGTTTTAGGGATTGAAATTTAATATTTTTAATGAAATAATGGCAATAACAGATGGTAGTTGCATTCTAAATACCATTTCCTAGAAGAATACAGGCTTATAAATCATAAGGTCCCCATAGACATTTTTTGTTTTGTTTTGTTTTTTAACTGACAACTTATTTGTGAAATTCAGGAAATCGCGTGACTGTCGTCAGTGAGTTGACTGCTCTGGGTCTTTGTTGATGTAGCCACTTTCATGAAAAAAGAAATGTAGTTTATTTTGCGCAAGAAATGTTATAGCTAATCACGAAGCAGATTGTAGACTGCTTTGCTACACTGAGCTCCATTCAGTTACTCAGAATGAATAACTGCTTTAAAGGATGCTTATTTGAATAAATGAAGCCACTGGATGACCCTGAGTAGAAAAAATAAAAACAATGAGGCACAGAGATACTGTTTCAACCATTTGGATTGTGGAGATTACCAAAGGATCTATACAAATTGGGAGCCTTTACCTCATTATTGGCGTTGTAGAAGGGTAAATAAAGGATAGGAGAGCTTATGAAAATAAAGACGGATTCTTTAGATTAAATGTCTCCTTCAGGTGTCCCACAGGACAAGTTCATCCCAAAACTATATTCACTGAATATTTATGGAGTTCCTAGTATGGGCCAGACATGTTGCCACAAGGTGCCTGAAATCAGAAGTAAAACAACCAAGTCCTTGATTTTATAGAGTTTCTATCCCAGTGACTAAGAACAGCCTGGCACCTCCCTGTGAAATTTTAGCACATGAAGAATAAAGCAAAGATCCTAGATGACGCCCAAGAGGAAAAAAAAAAAGGCAATCATCTGAATGGCTCCCAAATTCTTAGCAACAACCCAGAGTGACAGAAGGTTTTGGAGAAATACCTTCAAAATTCTGAGGGAAAATTTTGAACTGAGAATTTACGACTAGCTAAAATATCAATGAAATGATAAACCTTGCATTTGGGAACACAAGGGACAAAATGTTGATTGTTCCTTTTTGTTGCCTTTCACATTCAGTCAGAAGGATTGCCTGTGATTGCCCCTAGAAAATACTAGAAAGTGATTTCCTAGGGCTTCCCTTTCACATATTAAAGAAGAGTCTCATTTTTGGGCATGAACATTTTCAGTCATATTGTGTTGTATCAAGCTCAGAAACTTCTCTCTCCTCTATCCTCCTCCTACCCTCCAACACACACCACACACACGCTGTACACACATGCACACATATACACACACAATTCATTTCTGACTCAGGTGTGGGGGAAGGAACAATGTCCTCTTTCTCTCTCTTTCATTCTATCTCCTGCTCCAAACACTTCTACTGAATCTGGAAACGCTCAGTTGAGCAAAGATACCCTGAGTGGAGGGATATTGCCTGGTGAAAATACATGCAGCTACCTGAATTCACACAGACTTTCCCTCCGTTCGCATAACTTAAGGTAACAACATTTACCTATGTTATTATGAAGGGAGTCAGATCATTTGTTTTGTTTGACGAACTTAACTACTTTACCCCCACAACACGTCAGAACAACACTCTCTGGTGCTGGGCATTACGATTTAAAAGGGCTTTCCCATTTGCACTCTCATTTGAATTTTACATCCCTGTGAAATGCGCAGGCCAGATATTTTCATTCCTATATTATGCAACAGACAACTGAGCTTTAGCAGGCTCTGTGGCCTGCTCATGGCCGCAGGTAAATAGCAGAGCAGAAATTTAGCTCTGCATTTTGGACTGCAAATTGTTCTTCGTATTTCATAAATTCCCTGTCTTTTCACTTCATAGACACAGTATCACATCAATGTTTTCCTTTATTTTGGTGTAGTACGGACTCTCTAAGCAGGCTTACCACTTGCATTCAAATCCAAGAGAAAAGTAAACCTTCATCTCTTCCATCTTTCTTCTTTCCTAGTTTCAGTAAGTGTCTGAAAACCTCACGCCCATGCACTAGAGCATGACATGTTCTTCTAAGTGCAAAATGTGCTTTTCATGTCATGTGCTACCTGTTTGTGCTCTGATTCAATGTGTACTTGGGTGACAATATTTATTATGGTTACAAAGCACAGTTTTAAAAACTTTACCTGAGTAACTCATTAATCTTTACAGTAAGAAACTGTATAAGGTACTATTAACATTCTCATCTTACAGATAAGACTGAGGTAAGATTCAGAAGATAAGTAACTTTCCCATAGTCACAAAACTAGTATGTGGCAGTGCCCACAGCCTAGCCTTAACTGGTTCCACTTAGGGCTTAGCTTGTGCCTTGCTAAGACTGTGTCTACACATTCAATTAGACAGCTGTGGAAACTATCTTGCTAATTCATCTGACTTGCTGATGGATTATTAAGAGACCTTGTGAAATTGTAAAATGAAGGTTGCTCTTTTGAATTTCCTTACATCTCCAGACTCTTTACATCACTGTCACCTTTCCCCACTTGCCACTAATGCCAGAAACTCACAGAAACAGAGTCTGTGAGTCAAAGGGAATTAGAGACATTATTCAGCTCAACATCATCCAATCAAATGAATATTTTACTGCAACTTTCCTATAACATTTGGCTGCTGCTGCTGTGGGGCTCTGGAAGCGCACAGAGATCTCTCATTGCAGAGGTAGATTGTTTCCTGGCTAGACTGTGCTAATTATCAAAAAAAAGTCCTAGAGTTGTCATTTTTCTCTCTGTAACTTCCACCCTCTTCCTAGTTCTATCCTTTGGATACACAAAAATAAGTATATTCTTTTTTTCACCAAACAATATAACAAATGAAGCCTGTGATGACCTAGCTTCCAA
Organism: Symphalangus syndactylus; assembly: GCF_028878055.3. Classification (NCBI taxonomy): domain Eukaryota; kingdom Metazoa; phylum Chordata; class Mammalia; order Primates; family Hylobatidae; genus Symphalangus; species Symphalangus syndactylus. The sequence goes on along the minus strand of NC_072426.2, from coordinate 149,819,889 downwards.
ATGTTTTCATTTTCCTTTGAAATCTACCCAGTATGATCCTCAATGACTGGGAAGCCCAATCAGCACCATTCTCCAGATGTGATGAGATCTGTTTTGTGCAAAATAACACCATACTCTTACCTACCTAACTTAGGTATTGGTTCTCAGTTAAGAGTCTAACATTAAGCTAGGACAGCCATGGTGGTTCAAACTTGTAATGTCAGGACTTTGGTAGGCTGAGGCGGGCATATCACTTGAGGCCAGGAGTTCGAGAGCAGCCTGACCAATATGGTGAAATCCTATCTCTATGAGAAATACAAAAATTAGCCAGGTGCAGTGGCTCATGCTGTAATCCCATCTACTCAGGAGGCCAAGGCATGAGAATCACTTGACCCATGAGGTGAATGTTGTAGTGAGCTGAGATTGTGCCACTGCACTCCCGCCTGGTTGACAGAATGAGATTCTGACTCAAAAAAAAAAAAAAAAAAATTCCAACATTAAGTTATTTAGTGGCCACAATTCCCCACTGACTAATGTCAATCGATCTCAGGGTGTAGCTTTGAGAATGAAATGGTTTAATGACTTCTTTTTTTTTTTTTTTTATTATACTTTAGGGTTTTAGGGTACATGTGCACAATGTGCAGGTTTGTTACATATGTATCCATGTGCCATGTTGATTTCCTGCACCCATTAACTCCTCATTTAGCATTAGGTGTATCTCCTAATGCTGTCCCTCCCCCCTCCCCCCACCCCACAACAGTCCCCGGAGCGTGATGTTCCCCTTCCTGTGTCCATGAGTTCTCATTGTTCAATTCCCACCTATGAGTGAGAACATGCGGTGTTTGGTTTTTTGTCCTTGCGATAGTTTACTGAGAATGATGTTTTCCAGTTTCATCCATGTCCCTACAAAGGACACGAACTCATCATTTTTTATGGCTGCATAGTATTCCATGGTGTATATGTGCCACATTTTCTTAATCCAGTCTATCATTGTTGGACATTTGGGTTGGTTCCAACTCTGCCATTGTGAATAGTGCCGCAATAAACATACGTGTGCATGTGTCTTTATAGCAGCATGATTTATAGTCCTTTGGGTATATACCCAGTAATGGGATGGCTGGGTCAAATGGTATTTCTAGTTCTAGATCCCTGAGGAATCGCCACACTGACTTCCACAATGGTTGAACTAGTTTACAGTCCCACCAACAGTGTAAAAGTGTTCCTATTTCTCCACATCCTCTCCAGCACCTGTTGTTTCCTGATTTTTTAATGATGGCCATTCTAACTGGTGTGAGATGGTATCTCACTGTGGTTTTGATTTGCATTTCTCTGATGGCCAGTGATGAGGAGCATTTCTTCATGTGTTTTTTGGCTGCATAAATGTCTTCTTTTGAGAAGTGTCTGTTCATGTCCTCTGCCCACTTTTTGATGGGGTTGTTTGTTTTTTTCTTGTAAATTTGTTTGAGTTCATTGTAGATTCTGGATATTAGCCCTTTGTCAGATGAGTAGGTTGCAAAAATTTTCTCCCATTCACAATTGCTTCAAAGAGAATAAAATACCTAGGAATCCAACTTACAAGGGATGTGAAGGACCTCTTCAAGGAGAACTACAAACCACTGCTCAATGAAATAAAAGAGGATACAAACAAATGGAAGAACATTCTATGCTCATGGGTTGGAAGAATCAATATCCTGAAAATGGCCATACTGCCCAAGGTAATTTATAGATTCAATGCCATCCCCATCAAGCTACCAATGACTTTCTTCACAGAATTGGAAAAAACTACTTTAAAGTTCATATGGAACCAAAAAAGAGCCCGCATCGCCAAGTCAATCCTAAGCCAAAAGAACAAAGCTGGAGGCATCACGCTACCTGACTTTAAACTATACTACAAGGCTACAGTAACCAAAACAGCATGGTACTGGTACCACAACAGAGACATAGATCAATGGAACAGAACAGAGCCCTCAGAAATGATGCCGCATAGCTACAACTATCTGATCTTTGACAAACCTGACAAAAACAAGAAATGGGGAAAGGATTCACTATTTAATAAATGGTGCTGGGAAAACTGGCTAGCCATATGTAGAAAGCTGCAACTGGATCCCTTCCTTACACCTTATACAAAAATTAATTCAAGATGGATTAAAGACTTATATGTTAGACCTAAAACCATTAAAATCCTACAAGAAAACCTAGGCAATACCATTCAGGACATAGGAGTGGGCAAGGACTTCATGTCTAAAACACCAAAAGCAGTGGCAACAAAAGCCAAAATCGACAAATGGGATCTCATTAAACTAAAGAGCTTCTGCACAGCAAAAGAAACTATCATCAGAGTGAACAGGCAACCTACACAATGGGTTTACTGACTTCTAAAGAATTATCTCAGCACCTAACAAATAATAAGCACTCAGTGACTAATAATGAATGTTATTATTACCTACATTTCATAATTTGGAATTTGGTCTATTACTTAATGGTGACCCTTCAACATATTAGTTTGTTCTTGAGCTTTGTCACTCTTAAATTTCAAATGTATGCTTTAATGGCTTTGTCTGAGGCCAAAATTAAAACGTTGAGTGTGTCAGGATTAATAAAATGCCAAGGCCTGCTTTCTGAGAGGAGTCTCACCACACGGTGCTTCTGTTTTGCCAGTATCGTTGGTTATGTACCCTTCGTTTCATTTTTGCATGTCCAATTTCCGCGTGTCACAGGCACATGGATTTCATTAGATAATTCAGCCCTGTCCTTCTCATTAGGATTGTTAATGGTTATGTCAACATTTCATTTTATAAAGATTCCCATAGTTCACTGTGAGATACCGATAGTCCTCGAAATACTATCTGTATCTTTACCTGTATTAGTTTTCTAGGGCTGTCATAAGAAATTATTACAAATTTTGTGGCTTAAAACCAAAGCAATGCATTTTCTCACCGTTCCAGAAGCCAGAAATCTGAAACCAAGGCATCAGCAAGGAAATGCTCCATAAGAAGGCTCTCGTGGAGGCTTATCGACTTCTAGTGGCTGTTGCTGTTCTGTGGCTGGTGGCTGCATAAATCCAGCCTCTCTCTCCATCTTCACATAGCCTTCACTGTGTCTGTGTCTTTTCCTCTTCCGTCGTTGAAGACATTTGTCATGGGTTTAAGGCACGGGATAATCCAGATGATGTCACCTTAAGATCCTTAACTTAATTACATCTTCAAAAAGGGTTTTTTCCAAACAAGGTCGACATTCGCAGGTTCAGGAGTTGGAACAAGCCCCTTCCTTCCAGCGAAAGCCCTTCATCCTGTGACCCTCCTACCGGCCCCCTCACCCGTACATCTGCACACCAAATCATCTCACCTCTTCTAGGCAGAACCACAATTAAATCGTCCTTGGGAGAATCTTTTCTATTTTATTTTAAAGGAGAAAAAGAGACTATAACATTTATTGATAAGACATTCCAATAAATTTCCTTGGTTGTTGTATTATTCCATTATTTAACTTAAATGTTCCAACTTTTTATTCAAATCCTTTCCAGTTGAAAAGTCTTCAGTGGCAGTAGCTTCAAAAGATCTTCTTTTCTTTGACTAATAGGATATCTAGGTTACAGACCATTATTAAAATGCCTTATAATACTGTTATAAAAGAAAAATAAATACGGAATCCTTCAGAATTTCTTCATTTGTCTTCTTCTCATTTCAAGTTGTTATTTTAACCACTTCTGAACTCTTCACAAGATCTCCAGAAACCTTTGCATTACAAGACAATGTAATCTTAGAGTCAAATTTTCTAGGTTTAAATTTTGCCTACTCTGCCTGGTCTAGGACCTTGGGAAAGTCACAAAATCTTACTCAGTTTTCTCATCTTTAAAATAAGAATAGAAAATAATTCTGACCTCATACATTTCATGAGGACCGAACAGGGCGATGTCAGTGACAGCCTTAGCACAGTATTTGGCACACGGAAGTGCTCAATAACCACTGGCTGTCCTTTTCATTACTATCGAATTCAGAAATAGACAGAATACCACCTGTCCAGGGACAAGTTCAATAGTCTAATTGGATGCTTAGCTAAAGCATATTGCATTTTATGCTATTAGAAAGTCTCCGATGATGGGCTTCTTCCTTTCCTCCTACATTCGTTTCTCGTTTTTCTTTTCTTCCCTCCTCCCTTCCTTCCTCTTTTTCTTCCCTCCTCCCTTCTTTCCTCCTTTTCTTCCCTCCTTACTGCGGAGCTCTATTGTTGGTTCCTGACCTGCTTATTATCCCAATACGATACCTTCGTTCTAATTGCCTCATTCTTTGATTCTAGAGAACTGGGCTATTCCTTTTAATTTCCCCTGACAGGGGATTTTGTCCAGGCATCCGGTGCTTCAGAAAATTAACTGTCCTCTCTGACCCTGAAATAAAGTATCTCTATTCTCGTATACAGCTATCCCACGTGTGTGGTAGTGTTGTTGTATAATTTACCGGAAATACTTTGGTCAGAATGGTCAAAACAGTTATACCAACAGATTTTTCTAGGCATGTGAGATTAATTTTTAGGCATCTTTTCTGAGACCAGGCTGGTTTTAATAATACTTTCTTGAAGCATCTGGAGCCTAGAGGAACTCAATATTTTACTCAGCTTAGCAATTGGCAATCATTTTTATGTATCAAAAACATAACTGTATGTTTTATAGAATTGGGGAAGCTTCCAGTTATGAACAAGTTGGTGAACTAATATGAGCCATGTCCTCCAACCTTGGAACCCAATTGAAGAGATGTCACAGAAGCAAGAGGGAAGCTAATGCAACATCTATCTTAACACAAAACAGCAGGAACCTCTGGGAGACACATAAACTTGTGGTTGTGTCCCAGCAAGAAAGAAAAACAGCATCCTGTAAAAAGAGAGGACCAGGAAGAGGTGCCACAAATGTGGGGCTCAGCTTCGGGAAGACATTCTAGTGGTGCATTAGTCTCTTTCACATTGTTCTGTTCCTAACATGTTATAAAGGACAGTCAGTATAGCAGCAGTGTCCACAGTGCCATGCACAGGGCTGGGTGATGTCTCTCCAGCACCAGAATCAGCTGTGGTAGAGACAGATATAATGTCTGGAAACAAGCTGGTCAATGCCTCGGTATTTTCTAACCAACTCCCACATTCTGGGCCAGACAACTGCAGGTGACAATATCATCTCTTGGAAAAGAATGGTGACTGGAGCAGAGGAAACCACAGGTTTCCTGTAGAGCATAACATTACCTGAGATGGGATGAAATGGCAAAAGCTAAAGCTTCAATTTCAAGGCCAAGGCTTTCTTTCCAAAGACAGGCCTCCAACTCTTGCTTCTAAACTCATGAAAATGGGAACAAACTGGGGTTTTTACTTGCTCCTCCTCCAGGCCTACAGACATGAAAGACAGAAAACAAACTGAAGAGCCTCTTCAAAAAGAAGAATTTATAGTCCTGCAAAACAAAGAATTTAAGAAAGAATAATAAAAATTCTCAGATATGTAGGAGAAGATGATAAAAACATAGGAAAATGATTTAAGAAAAAATCAATGGAAGATATTGGGTATGAAAGTGTAACTGCTAAAATAGAATCTAACATATGGGTTGCAGAGCAGACTACAACTGAGCCTTGAACAACACAGGTCTGAGCTGCAAGGGTCCATTACACATGGATTTTTTCAATACAAGTTACACTGAGTGTGCCTGCCTCTCCTGCCTTCCTTCCACCTCCTCCACCTCTTCTATCTCTGTCATTCCTGAGACAACAAGACCAACCCTTTCATTTTCTTCTCCTTCTCAGCCTACTCAACATGAAGACAATGAGAATGAAGACATTTATAATTTGCTTCCCCTTAATGAATACTAAATATTGTTGTTCTCCCTTAAGATTTCTTTTTTTTTTGAGACAGAGTCTTGCTCTGTCACCCAGGTTTGCTCACTGCAACCTCTGCCTCCCGGGTTCAAGTGATTCTCCTGCCTCAGCCTCCTGAGTAGTTGGGATTACAGAAGCCTGCCATCATGCCTGGCTAATTTTTGTAGTTGTAGTAGAGACGGAGTTTCACCATGTTGGCCAGGCTGGTCTTGAACTCTTGACATCAGGTGATCTGCTCACCTCGGCCTCCTAAAGTGCTGGGATTACAGGCGTGAGCCACCATGTCCAGCCAACCTTATTATTTTCTTAATAATGTTTTCTTTTCTATAGCTTACTTTATTGTAAGGATACAGTATATAATAAAAACAACATACAAAATATAAGTTAATCAAATGTTTATATTATCAATAAGGTTTCCAGTGAGCTGTAGACTATTAGTTAAGTTTTGGGGGAGTCAAAAGTTAAATGTGTATTTTTGACTGTACAAGGCGTCAATCTCTACATTGTTCAAGGTTCAACTGTATACACAGATTACAAACAAATCAGTGAGCTGGAATATTTGAGCAAAGATCTCTTCTAATGGGCATAGGAAATGTAAGAGATGAAAAAATAAGATGGAAAAGATATGAGTACAAGTATTTCACCCTTCTAAAACTAGTTCAAGAAGAAGAGGAAAAAGTAAAATGAAATTTAAAAAATAATGGAAGACAAAATCATCCAGAATTTCTCATAATGAAAGAAAAGATTCAAGACTTCAGAATAAAATAGAATATTGAAAAAGAAACATAAACTTGGTGAAAATTTGGAAAGTATTTGCATATACTTGCAAGACATGGTTATTGCAAGATCTAAATGACAGGTGTTAACAAGAGTAATCTACAGACAAATAAAGATAGACATTGTAACTCTCAAAACAAAAATCAAAAATTCATCCAGGAGATAGGGAAGGTAGGGAGGAAAAAAAATCCTAATTGATATAAAACACAAAACAAAATGGTAGAACAAAAACTAAAAAAAATGCCAGCTTCAGTAAAAGTATGATCTCATTGATCAAGACAGACTCTCAGCTTGGGTTTTCTTAATCCCTTTCAAGCCGTAAGTGACTTATGAGAGACATGTTTTAAATGACCATTTTCTCATTTAAAATATTTTTTCTTTTGGTACATGCTAATAATTGCCAACTGCTAAAGAATACATAAAGTAAAGGCCAGGTGCGGTGGCTCACGCTTGTAATCCCAGCACTTTGGGAGGCTGAGGCGGGTGCATCACGAAGTCAGGAGATCGAGACCACAGTGAAACTCCGTCTCTACTAAAAATACAAAAAAATTAGCCGGGCGTGGTGGTGGGCGCCTGTAGTCCCAGCTACTCGGAGAGGCTAAGGCAGGAGAATGGTGTGAACCCGGGAGGCGGAGCTTGCAGTGAGCCGAGATTGCGCCACTGCACTCCAGCCTGGGCGACAGAGCGAGACTCCGTCTCAAAAAAAAAAAAAAAAAGAATACATAAAGTAAAAATAATAAAGAGATAACAAATATGCCAGGTAAATATAAAGAAAGCTGTCTTTAAAAATATATGGAAATTTTAATATTAAAAACAGACATTTCATGTTAAAACACATTAAACAAATTTCTAAAGGCCAACTATATGCTGGTAGAAAAGCACTCTTAAACCAAGTGGGTATACCTAATATACATACATATACACATACCAATTTTAAATCAAAATATATAAAAATAATTAGAAAATTTATGAAGATAAATTTTTTAAATTGGCCTTTTTTTTTTTTTTTTGAGATAGAGTCTCACTCTATCACCCAGGCTGGAGTGCAATGGTACGATCTCGGCTCACTGCAAGCTCCATCTCCTGGGTTCACGCCATTCTCCTGCCTCAGCCTCCTGAGTAGCTGGGACTACAGGTGCCCGCCACCACACCTAGCTAATTTTTTGTATTTTTAATAGAGATGGGGTTTCACCATGTTAGCCAAGATGGTCTCGATCTCCTGACCTCATGATTTGCCTGCCTCAGCCTCCCAAAGTGCTGGGATTGCAAGTGTGAGCCACTGCGCCCTGCCCAAAATTGGCACATTTTAAATATTCTTTAAAAAATTCTAAATTAAAATATAAAAATACATGTATACATACCAACTATTCTTTAAAAAATTCTAAATTGCAATATAAAAATACTCATATACACATACCAATTTTAAATCAAAATATATAAAAATAATTAGAAAATTTATGAAGAGAAATTTTTAAAATTGGCATATTTTAAGTATTCTTTAAAAAATTCTAAATTGAAATATAAAAATAGGCAAAGCCATGAAAGATCTGAGCAATACAATAAATAAGCTCGAATTAGTATTCATATATATAGCTTTACATTTAACAAAGGTATGATATCCTTTCTTTTAAGCCATAAAAAGCAAATTTATACTGGGTCACAAAGGAAGACTATAAATTCCAAAGAATCAACATCATCTAAACTATGATGCAAACCATAATGCTACAAAATTAGAAATTGATAACAAAAAGATAGCTAAAATAGTCCCATATGTTTGCAAACTAAAAAAAAAGGACTACTAAATTACTCGTGGGTTAAAAAGGCATTTGCAATGTAAATTATAAGAAACTCAGGCAGGGCTGAATTACTGTGAGACCACCACATATTAAAATTTATGTGAAAAACCTAAAGCAATATTTGGAGAAAAATTCAGAGCTTTGATATATGTGTATATGCCTATAGGTAAGTGTGTGTGTGTGTGTGTGTGTGTGTAGACATATTAGAAAGCAAAAATATTGAAAACAAATGACCTAAGATTCAACTCAAAAGTTAGATAATAAGCAATAGAATAAACAAATAGAAAAAGGGAAACAACAAAGAAAAAGACAAAGGGAATGAAATGGAATAAACAGAGATGAGAACTGGATCACCCCAGCAGGCTCCCTGAGACACCAAGAAACTCTAATTCTGCTTGCTTTCTTAACGGGGAGGTTTGTGGTCTGGGGCAAGTTCTCAGCCCTAGTCACCAGCTGCCTGGAAATAGACTAGGTGCTGATGTGGGGGCATGGTGGGAGTGAGACCATCCTTCAGGACTGCGGGCTGCATGGGAGCAGGGTAAGGACTGTGACTGCCGGTTTTCCCACACTTCCCTGGTGACCGGTATGATTCAACAGATATAGCCATAATCCCACAGGGAATATAACTCCATTGGACTGGGACTCACACCAGCATCCCCTACAGCAGCCATAGCAAGCCCCACCCATGGAGAGGCTGAGCTCAGACACACTTATCCCTGGCCCCTCCTGGTGTCTTTCTCTACTTGCCCTGGTAGCTGAAGACAAAGGTCATAATCTCTTGGAAGCTCTATGGCCCTGCTCACTGCCTGAGGAACCTGAATACTTTACCAGTTGTCCCTAGGGCAAGTTTGCATCCTCCTTATAGGATCATAGCTGATGTACTCTTGAAAGTACCACCTCCTGACTGGAGGTCAACCAACACAAAACCAATGCACTAAACAAAAACACAGCCAAGGATCCTCATAGAGTCCACTTCACTCCCCTGCTACCTCCACCAAAGCAGGTGCTGGTATCTCTGGCTGCAAGACCTGAAGAGAAATCACATCTCAGGACTCTTTGCAGACACTCCCCAGTACCAGCCCAGAGCCTGGTAGCTCTGTGGGGTGGCTAGACCTAGAAGAGAAAAAACAATCACTGCAGTTCTGTTCTCAGGAAGCCCTATTCTTAGGGGAACGTGGAGAACACCATATCAAGGGAGCATCCTGTGGGACAAAAGAATCTGAACAGCAGCCCTTGAATCCTAGATCTTCCCTGTAACATAGTCTACCCAAATGAGAAGGGACCAGAAAAATGATTGCGGTAATATGACAAAACAAGGTTGTTCAACACCCCCAAAAGATCATACCAGCTCACCAGCAATGGACCCAAACCAAGATAAAATCTCTGAATTGCCAGAAAAACAATTCAGAAGGTGGATTATTAAGCTAATCAAGAAGCCACCAAAGAAAGGTGAAGTCCAACTTAAATAAAAAGCATGACAGGATATGAAAAGAAAATTCTTTGGTGAAATGGCATAAATAAAAAATAATTACAACTTCTAGAAGTCAAGGACAGACTTAGAGAAATGCAAAATGCACTGGAAATTCTCACCAATAGAATCAACCAAGCAAAAGAAAGAATTTCAGAGTTTGAAGATAAGGCTTTTGAATTAACCCAATCTGTCAAAGACAAAGAAAAAAAATTTTTTAAAAATGAACAAAGGCTCCAAGAAATTCGGAACTATGTTAATCTTCCAAACCTAAGAATAATTGGTATTCCTGAGGAAGAAGAGAAAACTAAAAGTTTAGAAGACATATTTGAGGGAATAATCAAGGAAAACTTCCCTGGCCTTGCTAGATATCAAGACATCCAAATACAAGAAGCTTAAAGAACATCTGGGAAATTCATCCCAAAAAAATCATCATCTAGGCACATAATCATCAGGTTATCTAAAGTGAAGACAAGAGCTGTGAGGCAAAAGCATCAGGTAATCTATAAAGGAAAACCTATCAGATTAACAGCAGATGTCTCAGCAGAAACTCTACAAGCTAGGATGGATTAGGGTCCTACAAGCTAGAAAGGATTCTACAAGCTAGCTTGGGGTCCTACAAGCTAGAAGGGATTCAGCCTCCTTAAAAAAAACAACTGTTATCAGCCAAGAATTTTGTATCCAGCAAAACTAAACTTCATAAATGAAGGAAAGATACAGTCTTTTCCAGGTAAACAAATGCTAAGAAAATTTGTCACTGCCAAGTCAGCACTACAAGGGACTGCTAAAGGGAGCTCTAAATCTTGAAACAAATTCTCATAATGCACCAAATATATAACCTTCATAAAGCATACATCTCACAGTATCTATATAATAATACACAATAAAAAAACCCCACAAGGTATTCAGGCAACAAATAGCACAATGAATAGCATGGACCTTACATCTCAATAGTAACATTGAATGTAAATGGCCTAAATTCTCCACTTAAAAGTTACAGAATAACAGAATGGATAAGAATTCACCGGCCTGGCGCGGTGGCTCACGCTTGTAATCCCAGCACTTTGGGAGGCTGAGGCGGGCGGATCACGAGGTCAGGAGATCGAGACCATCCTGGCTAACACAGTGAAACCCCATCTCTACTAAAAATACAAAAAATTAGCTGGGTAAGGTGGTGGGCACCTGTAGTCCCAGCTACTCGGGAGGCTGAGGCAGGAGAATGGCTTGAACCCGGGAGGTGGAGCTTGCAGTGAGCCGAGATTGCGCCACTGCACTCCAGCCTGGGCAACAGAGCAAGACTCCGTCTCAAAAAAAAAAAAAAAAAAAAAAGAAAAAAAAAAGAATTCACCAACCAAGTTTCTGCTGTCTTTACAACACTCACCTAACACATAAAGACTCACATAAACTTAAGGTAAAAGGGTGGAAAAAGATATTCCATGCAAATATCAAAAGTGAGCAGGAGTAGCTATTCTTATATCAGACAAAACAAACATTAAAACAGCAGTAATTAAAATTCCTATGAAAACTGAAGTAGAACTTTTAGAAGAAATTTAGGAAACTAATTCTAAATATATATTTAAAATATAGTTACATAAAATATACTTGTATATGTAAGTATATAGTATTTATAAGTATATAAACAAGTATATATAGAATTTACATATAAATATTATATATAATGTATATAAGTATATAAAATATACATTATATATATAGCACTGAATAAAATTACTTAAAAACCTAAGAAATTTTGGAATATGAAAACAAAGCCAAGTAAATGAACAAACGCCTAATTTTATTTATGTTTAACTATAAATAGTGATGTTACAATTTTCCACTCAACGGTTTGGTGAAAACTCAATATTCACTCACATGCATGGCAAAGCTAGGAAAATGCAGTGTAAGTAAGATCGGTAAACTGGTGCAGCCATTCTAGAAGTAATCTTCCAATGTTAGCTAATTAATGTGTTTATATCCTTTATCAGCCCTCCTTCCCTGGATTTACCCAACAAAATGTCTCATCCAGGTCTATGAAGAGACTTGATAAAAGAAGTTCACCAGGGTGTTATTTAAGATACTAAGAGATGAAGTCAGCCTAAACTTGCAATAACTAGTGGGAATATGGTAGACTGATTGCTCTTCACCAATATGGGATTTCTCTCCCTAGGACAGAAGCAGGAATTCACAGGCAGTCTGGAGAACCCACCTAAGAACTAGAGAGAAACAAATGGAGTCTCTGTGGTTAATTCCAGAGGTGGGTCATATCACCAGATCAGCTTTGTTCCGAAGTTGCCATTGGCCCCACCACACTGGGCATTTGACCCAACACCACTGGATTCTTGTTTTGCTGCTACCACTAGGCTTGTGAGAGCTCTGCTGGTGCCCTCTATACTTTCTCCAAATCCCTAGGTCATTTTTCATGCCTCCAAAAGTGAATGATAGTAGCTCCACATCCTCTTTGACTGCCAGAAGAGAGGGATAGGGGAAGGGGTGTCTTCCTATTTTGCTTTCTGCACACTGAAAGATGGAAACTGCTTTCACCAAATCTCACAGTCTGTGGGGAAAGCGGGAGTTTCTTACACAAGGAGAAGGGACAGGTGCAGGACAGACTGCATATGACAAATGTCTAGTTACTCTGCCTTTATGACAGTTCATTATCCTATATCTGATTTATCCCATAGTTATGCTTCACAAAAATGGTTCCTGCCTGTAATACAATTATGTATTGCACTAAGACACAAACCACATTTACATCCTCTCACAGAGAGACAACTCCAAAATTGTGAGTTACTGCACCTGACTCAGATTCCATACAACTGAGTAATGTCAATTCCTCCTCAAAATCTGTTGCTTTCTCCTTTCGCTAATCTGCATTTTAGACTAAATTGTATCATTTTTGTAATACTGAGGGAATTTAGAAGAAGTAAAAAGAAAAATAATTAAAATATGTAAATGAATATATATCCTAGCATGAAATATAAGACCAGGATCTCATTTGTACAATTGACCATGAATTCTTTTATGTAAATAAGACCAGAATCATTTGTACAGTTGACCATGAACCCATTTATAACATCTCCTCACTCCCAATTCAAAATACCTTTTGCCTATACCCAAAGCCTTAACTTTTTGGAAGTACTTTAACTTATAATGTCACCTAAGTATTCTCTTATAATGGATCTAAGCTCTTGTTTGTCCTGTCTTTATAGAACTGCATTAGACTTCCACTAATTTTTATGAATGAATTTTGGTAACACGATGAGGACTGTCCTTCCTCCCCCATATAATACAGAAAGGCCCATAAATACTGGGATTCTTTTTTTAGTGGTAAGAGTAAACACACAAAAAAAATCCTATTAGCTTGGAGGAGGTTTGCTTATACGCTAAATCTGACTGGATTTAGCATTGCCTTTTATACTGTTGTATTTTAATATTTTTATCTTCCCCTTGGTGGTATGTATGGCTCTTACCGCAGCATCTGGAATAGCTATTACTTCCTGCTCTTTAGGGCATATCTATAGAATGCTATAAGTGCAGTGGAAGTCATGTTAAACCTTGAGATAATGAGATTATCAAGGTTCCTAAAGACTAAACAAAACTCAGAGCTAGAGGATTGGCACAGCCGTGAGATTAGATGGTGAAATTCTACATATGCCCTTGCACATGCAAAGATAACTATTTTTGGTGCTCTTTGCTTGGTGGAATAGAGGAAAAAATCTGTGAGTTTCTAAGAGCTATGTTATTTTGCTCCTGTATTAAATTAATGCCTGTTATAATAACTGCAATTGAATGCAACATGTTTTTAATTACCTTCCTGCAAGATATGGTATTGATTTACAATTACGATTTTGGTTGAGAGAGCAGTCTTTATTCCAGAGATCAATTTATGTGTGTTGATGTGTATGTGTGTGTGTGTGTGTGTGTGTGTGTATAGACACATAGATACATAGCTAGCTAGCTAGCTAGATAGATAGATAGTAAGATAGTAAGATAGATACATGGATAGAGAGAGAGAGAGATGATAGATAGATGATAGGTACATAGATAAATATGAATAACTAGATTGTTATAGATATTAAGATACATATTATATTTATATATCTAAATATTCATCTATATCTATATTTAGATATTTGTAGATAAGAACCTCTATTCTAAAATTTTACTCAGGTTCAGTAGTACAACTTGGACCAAAATCCGTTGGTCATTTGATCTTTGGAAACTCTACCTCTGACCAGTGGACTGAAAAGTCTTTCTAGGTCCCCATATATTGTCTGAGTTCAAAGTCAATGTCCACTGAAACATTTGAGTAGATCTAATTTTCCAGGGCACAGATTGATGGGTAAAGAGATTAGTATTTCTTTGGAAAAGTCTAGGAGGAACACTGTTTATATGTAGTTATGATTTTTGTTACTGGGTCGCTTCTACAAGACAGGGCTTTCAGCCTGTTTGACATCATGGCATGCATAGAAAATAATATGTCTACAGTATACCAGAGTAAATGGAGAAGTCAGCAAAACTGGATGTACTTGGCCTGGAATCCCTAGCTGCCCACATGCCATTCATTTATTTCAGGCTGAGGAAAACAGTTATCTCAGCAAGCTATAACCCCTGCAAGTCACACCAGTGTGTTGTGACCACCAATGAGGAGATTCTGCTCTGAAGTACCTGATCTACTGTTTATTCAGCTCTGGGTCTGTGAACCAGGTTAGATATGGAAACCAAATGTGCAAGTCATTCATGGTGACTTATGCTGGGCTTCTGCTCACTAGAGGGAGGGTTTTTTTAGGTTAAAAAATGTTTTATTCACTTAATAGACTGCCCAATCTTTTCAAACACAGGGATCCCATGTAAATTAGCCACAATAAAAAATGTCAGGCCAGACCCTTCTGATTAACGCCCTGCCTTGCTGTTTATTAGGGCAGCCACACCTGCTTTGCTCTTGATTTAGTTTCTACTACGTTGCTAGGATACCCTAAGATCACCCTGTATCAGTCTGCTAGGACTGCTATAATAAAATACCATGTGCTGAGTGGTTTAAATAATAAACATTAGTTTCTCACAGTTCTGAAGGCTGGGAAGTCCAAGATCAAAATGCAGGCTAATTGGGTTTCTGGTGAGGGCTCTCTTCCTGGCTTGCAGATTGCCACCTTCTTACTGTGTCCACACATGGTAGAGATAGAAAGAGAGAGAAATCTCTCTGGTCTCTTCTTATAAAAACACTAATGTCACCATGAAGACCGTACCCTCAGGACCTCCTTTAATCCTAATTACCTCATAAAGACCCCTTTCCAAAAACCATCATGTTGGGGGTTAGAGCTTCAACAGATGAATTTTGGGAGGACATAATTCAATACATAGCAATTCCCATGGTAGTTGTATTTAGGGAACTCATTCCCACTGTGAGGTCTCCTATCAGTCTCAATGCCTTTAAAGAACTTTCCAAGATACTGACACTCCCCTTACCAGCATATTTCTCAAGGCCTTGTGAAGGGAAAATCTGTGCCCTCTTGAGAGAATATATTTAGAAAATAGGCAGGGAGTTCATATACACTAAATTCACTTTCAAGTTCATATCTCCCAAAGTATTTGGATTGTTTCCTTGCTTTAACAAGGTAATTCTGCTATCTCAACTTTGTTTACAGTGGCCCGACATTGATTCCAGACTTCTGTCAGCTGTTTGAGTAAACAACTGAAACAAGACCCAGTTGCTCAAACCAGCACTGAAAATCCAGAATCTCCGATGAGTTCACACCCATTGATAAATTGAGCCAGATTGTCTTTCCTTGGATAAATATCCTAAGAATCCATACCTACATAAAGGATACAAATTTTTGTTAATATAAGTGAACAAAGACCTGTAAAGTAATTTTGTATATTAAGTACATAAAACTTAACTTGCTGAGGCGTGTTGAGCTCTGGCTTTAGTCGTAAGTCTGGAAATGATGAGGTGCACATGGAGAACTGGTTTAATATTACAAGGTAATTGAAATAGGTATGGCATATACCAGGGAGGGAGAAATAGATTTCTCAAAAGAGAAATAGGTACTACAGTTGGCAATGGAAATTCAGCTGAGATTGAGGGGTTGGGAAATTCTGATTACTCCAAATCTTACTTAAGTCC
Source organism: Symphalangus syndactylus (assembly GCF_028878055.3). Lineage (NCBI taxonomy): Eukaryota > Metazoa > Chordata > Mammalia > Primates > Hylobatidae > Symphalangus > Symphalangus syndactylus. The sequence goes on along the minus strand of NC_072426.2, from coordinate 149,803,898 downwards.
CCCAAACTATCATTTGTATCGTACTATTTCCCTCCTGCCACCCCCACCCCAAATGCTCTGACATTCACTGTAAGAGATCCGGCATGACTGTGAATCCAACTGACACTGTAATTTGGTAGCCAACAAAATCAAAGTATGTGTTTTGATTTTGGCTATATCAGTCTTTTGGTAGGATTTATAAGGTCTATTAGCTTGGTCTTAAAAGTTCCCTGGGACTGGATTTTTTCCTTGAGTTGAGAATTTAGGGATTTGAGCTATCCATTTTATTATTGTTGTTATTATAATTATTTGAGACAGGGTCTTACTCTGTCACCCAGGCTGGAGTACAGTGGTGTGATTATGACTCACTGCAGCCTCAACTCCCTGAGCTCAAGTGATCCTCCCACTTCACCCCTAAGTATCTGAGACTAAAGAAGCATGCCACCATGCCTGGCTAATTTTTAAAAGTTTTGTAGATATGGGGTCTCACTACATTTTCCAGGCTAATCCTGAACTCCTGGACTCGAGTGATCCTCCCATCTTGGGCTCCCAAAGTGCTAGGATTATAGGTGTGAACCTCCATGCCCAGCCTCTATTCTTTTTCTTTATGTTATCCTGTACCATTGGAAACAGTCACTTTACCTTAAGTGTTGGAATTCCTCATGTGCTTCATATTCTTCTATGACAGTAACAGTACCTTCCCTCAAAAAGTTGCTTGAAGCGAGCACCTCACTCCAGATGATAATGTAAGTGGTGGTTTCACCTCAGTGTGTTATGTGCAGCAACATTTTCTTCCCTAACAATATTTTTGTGGTTCTTTAGCCTCACCTAAACTCCCTCAAACCCCAAAATCTCAAGCCCCCCTACCACCTTCATTGTCACCCTGGGGATATTGCCTCTCCCTGTACTAGTTTCTATATTCAGAGCATTTGGGATGTCAGAGCATTTGGGGTGGGGGTGGCAGGAGGGAAAGAGTAGGATACACATGATATATTCAACCCCACTCCCTGTACTAATTTCTATATTAGGCAGAATTCTTGTTACAAACTAAATAAAGTAACTCTAGCTAATTTAAGCAAAAGTTAATTACTGTCATAATATCAGATCACTATGAAAAACTGGAAAATCAACCTTAAGTAATTGGCATGAAACAAGAGAGGACACAAAACCAAGATTACACCTCAGGAACAGTTTGATTGGAGTGATAACCTTGTACACTCAAGGGCAGATCTCTGATTTTGTTGTTGTTGTTCAGTTCATGTCTTTACACCTTTGTTTTAGTCACCAAGGAAAAGGAGAAAAGTTGCTCTCCCTGCTTTGTCTGTATGGAGGGTTTATGGACCCTGACTCCAAGCAAGATTCACACAAGTCTCTAAATATATAACAGGAGATTGAATGACAAAGACTATACCTGTATTTCTTCATTTAGTTTTGTGCTGTACCAAAGTGTCACTGGAGTAAAGCTTATTTTCATATAAGTATTCTCAGCTTCTCTACCCCCTTTCTGGGATATTTTTCTTTTCATCTTCTAGTTTCTTAGAGACTTGCTGAAGTCTCTTAGATTAATAGCTGAAGGAAGAATTTAAAGATACCAAGAGGTAAATTGATTTGGTAAAGAAATAACTAAAGAACTGATAAGAGACTTAATAGGCTGCTTTTTTTTTCCTTTGGGAAAGGTGAGAGAGAGAGAGAGATTTGATATTTTGGAAGAGAAAAAAAAAGGCAACTACCATGATAAAGAATCTTTAGCCTGCCTAGGATATATTTCCCCCTTTTCAAGCGACTGTATAAGTCAGTTATTTATTATGTTTTCTGTTTGTGCTGAGAATTGTAGTTATGTGTATTTTTATAAGATAACAATAGACAGCGTTTTATTAAAATTAAAATTTAAATACTCTTGGCTTGGTGTGGTGGCTCATGTCCAGCAGTTTGGGAGGCCAAGGTGTGTGGATCGCTTGAGGCCAGGAATTTGAGACCAGCCTGGCCAACATGGTGAAACCCCGTCTTTACAAAAACAAAAAAAGATACAAAGATTAGCCGGGCTTGGTGGTATGTGCCTGGACTGTAATCCCAGCTAGTTGGAAGGCTGAGGCACGAGAATTGCCTGAACCCAGGAGGCAGAGGTTGCAGTGAGCCGAGATCGTGCCACTGCACTCCAGCCTGGGAGACAGAGCAAATATAAAAAGTAAAAATAAATGAATAAATAAATAAATATCAAAATAAAAAATAAAAATTTTTTTATCAAACATAAAAAGTAAAACCGAATGAATAAATAGATACTGTTAGTTCTGCTTAATTCTTTTGGAGTTGATTTCTATGTCTGAAATTTTATTTTATTTTTACAGATATCATATTTTCTTGTACTCTATTGACATTTGCATAGCCTTTTCTGATTGATGTTATTTGTTTGTTCCAGAAAGATGCTATTCCTCTGGACTTTCAGGTTGCTGTTCAATTTCTATGGCAACATAATACTTTTTATTGACCTGTTGTTTTGTTTCACTTTGTTCAGTCTCAAACCAAAGTAAATATATCCACACTACAAACAAAGGCGAAACTTATACTACAATTGCTATTGGATTGGTGACAGTATGAACTAACAGAAGTCTTGAAAAAGCACAATCTTGCACTTTACTGCTACTATCAGCCCCACCCAGAGAGTTTTCCTTATACAGACTATTATGTGCGTGCAGTAAACTACTATCAATTATCATTTTATTTGACCTAATTTTGACAGTCGCATTTGCCAAATAATTTTTAAAAGAGAGCTGCATAGGAATGGGAAGGGGGCATTACCTGATGAAGAGCAAATATTGAAATTTTCTAACTACCTCAGTGTGCAGATAGTGGTGGATCAATAAAAATTACCCTAAACATTTTTAAAGCCAGGAAGTTCACTGTATTTCAAGTTATAAAGCACTACAGCCCTCCAATCATACAGATCAATCCACCACTATTGAATTTATAGTTAACTGAAAAATCTTCAAGATTCTTACACTAGTTTGATTGCGATTTTTAGTTTTTGATACTATGAATTCGCTGTCTTCATAAGTAATTTAATCTGTCTTCTTCATAAGTAATTTTCTTCAGAAGAGACTGCATTGGGTCCTCTGAGACAGATATCATATGAAATGGCCTCACTGATGATCTATTTACAGGTCTCCCTTCCCCCAAACAGAAAGTGAACTCATTGAGGCTCAGGATTGTGTCGTATTTTTTTGTTGCAGTTTCAGCTATAATAATATACGGCATATAGAGCATGTTCCATAAATATTTTTAGTGTACACCAAATGTGTTCACCAGCAAATTTCTGAACAGAACTTTTCATTCTACATTTCTCCATGTCCCTGTGAATCTTCCCACTACTACCTGATGTTGGTCCTTGCCTCTCCAATGGCACAGCTCTGAAATTACACCAAGTGACTTCCTCATTGCCAAATTCAGGATCCACTTTGCAGCACTCATGGACTTGAGGTTGTTGTAATGGCTGAATTTGATGACTAGTCTCCACGTTCAAAGAACCTTTCCTTGGTTCTCCTTTTATCTCCCCTTCTCCCTCCAATGGTAGCTCCTCTTAATCACTGAATCTTAGGGTTTCCTAGGATTTCATGCTTAGCCAACTTCTTCTTCTGCACTCCCTTCCTTCTGCTCTATACTCTTTCCCCAGGTATTATCTTCCCATGTCTTCAGCTCTTCTCAAGCAGAAATTGTAATAGATGATAATAATCTTTCAAATCTGTATCTACAGGGTCTGTCTCTCTCCTTAACTCTAGACATGTGTTTCTCATTTTTTAAAACTTATATGCTTCCCTGGAACTGCACGCTGAGTATGTCCAAAACCAAATGCATCCCTCTTTTTCTCCTCACCAATTTCCCAGAACTCCTTTCCTACAGATGTCCCCAAACCAATTAATGACATTTCTGCATTCCCATAGGTTTCTGAACTAGAAATTGAGATTATCTTTATTCCTTCCTCTTTCTCCTTCTGCTAGCATCCCCACATTTAATTTATTGCTGAACTTAGTCAAGTGTACAAAGTTTTTCTCAGATGAGCTTCTTATATTTCCTCTCCACTCTTGCTGTTATCATTAAAACCCATCCATGTCTTTTATCTATGTGTATAATCCATCACTCTGTCAATCACATCCACTTTACATGCCATCAAAACATGGTTTTGATTCTAATGTTTCCTCTCCTATAGCATGCAGTCCAAAACTTCTAGCATGACATCAAAAGCTGTTTATAATATCTTGCAATGTATGTGATATGGTTTGGCTTTGTGTCCCTACCCAAGTCTTATCTTGAATTGTAATCCCATAATCTCCACCTTTTGTGTGAGGGATGCAGTGGAAGGTAATTGAATCATGAGGGTGGTTCCCCCATGCTGTTCTCGTGATAGTAAGTTCTCATGAGGTCTGATGGGTTTATAAGCATCTGGCATTTCCCCTGCTGGCACTCAATCTCTCTCCTGGCGCCCTGTGAAGAGGTGCCTTCTGCCATGATTGTAAGTTTCCTGAGCCCTCTCTAGCCATGCGGAACTGAGTCAATTAAACCTCTTTTCTTTATAAATTACCCAGTCTTGGGTAATTCTTCATAGCAGCATGAGAATGGACTAATACAATATCTTACCAACTTTCCCACTTCCTCTACCCTGTTGGTCTCCAGTCTCACCCAGCTCTGATTATTCTGTGGTTTTCAGTGTCCCAGTGGCTTGGCTAATACCATTTTCCCCACCTAAATTGACTTAATTTTGTCCCTTTTTTCCTCTACTCACTTGCATACCCAATCTGAAATTATTCTACAGCCTTGGCCTTGACCTCCCTCATAATTCATGATTTCTCCACATCTTGCTATCTTTTTTAAAGTTGATGGCAACGATTTCAACATGAGTCTGTATTTCCAGCATAGCATTGCAACATGCATCATTCTGTGGCTAGCTCTGAATCACTGTGGGTATGTGAGAAAGTGAAGGAAGCATTCTAAAGATTTCAACATAGTAAATTTTTATAGCAATATTTGCCACAGCTCTACACCTTAATTTATTGACTGGACATTATTTCAGGGAAGAAAACAATTCTTATTAGAAGTCACACAGAGTACTTTCCTTAGAACTTTTAGTCTAACAATTCTTATGCAAAATGAAGAATGAACTCCATTGGGAACCCTGGATTCTAGACTTAAGTTTATCTTGATGCGGACTTTAGGCTTCTTGTTTAAAGAAAGTATGTTAATAATATCTCTTATTTGCCTCCACATGGAATCTTTCTTGGAGGAAATATACATACAAATGAATGGTACAATACATTAAAGCAAATATAATAATTATATTTAATATTTACACCTGAAAAATAAAATCACAGACACACACTCATAGTATTTCAAGATACTATTCAAAATTCCTAAACTCCACCTAAAGTTAATCATAGAATACCTGTGTCATATGAGTACTAAAAATTTTTAAGAGGTAATATACACTTTCAAGCTGTGATTTCAAAAAGACTTTAAATAAAACTAACCTGGAAAATATGGCTTATTAATTTCATATTAATTTATAAATGGCTGGTCTTGAATCCTTCCAGAGAACATGTTTTAGTATAGAAAAGCAGAGGATGTGGGAGGGGTTGGGGTCATTGATATAGGTGGGGTGATTTGAGGGTAGAGAATATCCTATGAGAAGGAAATTAGGAGAATGCGCATTGATCCAAAGACCTTCTGCTGTAGACTTTGTCATTATGTGTATGGCCAGTGGTTTTATCTACAGTGGCATAAACTCCAGGAGATTGAATGGAAAAGCTTCTGGCACATTCCCCACATTGACCACATCACTAGCAGATGATAAGTTAAGACTGTCAGTAGGTTTTCCCTTTCTCATTCAGAGACTGTTCACGATTTTACAAATATGCCTAATGTCACTCTGAAACTCACCTGTTGGCTGCATCCACACAAAACCAGTATCACCACACTGGATTTTAACTGGGTAAAAGTTAATTTTTGACAAGTGTTCTCCAAGAAAGGGAAAAAAATCCAATCTTTTCATTGTTTTATCATACTGGATAATATTTATCATGTTACATCCTGGTTCAATTATGACTCAGCTTCTTCAGGCTTAGACAATGCATTGATCCTAGTGTTTCTTTAATTCTGCTTAAGCTCAAAGCTCCAGTCTGGAAACTTGTAATCCCTGGGTCTCCCAAAGTTTCCTTTTTTTCCCAAAAAAAGGATGCATCTAAATTTAAAATGTAATGCTTCTTTGATAACTTCGAATCCACAGGGAATCTCTAGCTTTTACAGTATTGCCTGGGATTTAATTCAAATCCTAAGACTATTACAGAGTTAAAAAAAGGGTCTCATAGATGAATGTGGGTCATACCACTCCTGCAGTTATCTTCTTGACACTTATTTTGGAAATACTAAAGCAATTAGCAAATCAGAAGACATTAAATTGTTAAGTTGGCTAAAGCTTCAAACCAGTCAATGTTTGCCAGAAATCTATTGGTGAGTCTATGCTCATTGTTTTTTATCTTAGTTGTTTTATATTACATAAGAAGAGTAAAGAAGACACGGACTGAATAAAATCTGAATATGCTACCTGTGAAGATTATCCAATCTATACTTAATTTAAACATTAATAGTAATATTTGCTATCTGGCAAGAGCAAATTCTATGCAGGCGATCTTTCTATTACCCCATGTATTCTTACATATTGGCTGGAAAGCAACCAATGTCCTTGTTTAGTATTTTATTGGATTTGAATCACTTCTTATTCATCTCATACTTTGATACAATTGACTTGTAGCTAGCATCTCATGTCTTCACGGACCACTATGGCACTCTGTCTATAAGCTTTTAAACGACGAAGTAATTTGTTTCTTTTTCTTTTGGAAAATTATGTGGTTTGCTTATTTTCTAAACTTTAAAAATAATTCCAAAGAACTCTAATGTCATATCTATCTGTTAAATAATACTTCATTCTAGGCTTGTGAAAATGCAAAGTTAAATTGATATTGTAACTTTGAAATAAACACTGCACAAGTACAGCTAATCCATGGACCTTATTTTGTTTTAGTCTTCATGCTACAACAAAGGATAAAGATTTCTATCAACTGAAACCAATGTATAATTTTTGTAGGGAAACACATTTACAAAAACCATTTAAAATTAGTTCATGGTTTATGTTAAATATCTGTCTATCCATCTTTGGACACAATATCCATATGTCTTTCTTTCACTACATCTTATCTCTAAACTCCCATTCCAGAACCACACAATCTGAACACAGTATCTCCACAGTAACCCAAATGGTTCATATTCCTCAACCTGCAGAAGAATAAGGCACTTTTGTGATCACCGAGCAGTCATTGTCTACACACGCTTTCTCTTCCCATCAATCATCAGTGGTACTCCCTCACCTAGTCAACAGAATAACCAAAGGCACGTGGGCTTGAAATGATGGGTGCTTCTCAGGTGTAGTCAATGACTCTGTATCAGAAAAACTGGGTCCATTGGAAGCTAGTGAGGCATTAGTGTAACTCATACTTACAGAGAAACATGGGTCTCAGGTTCTAGTGAGCTCCACCACTTTACCTAAATGATTTTCTGATCAACCACTTAAATATTCTGGGCCTCAGCATAAAATGAGGAGTTTAGTCTGATTAATGGTTCCTTATCATCATGGGTATTACTCATAGAGCTATTCAATATATGCACATTAATGAATAAACAAACAGATCAATGGAATAAATGGAGGATGCATAAACAGACCCAAATAGCTGCATGTGTTTACTTGATGAAATAAGTAGCATTGCCTAACAGTGGGGGAAAAGAGGGTATCTGATAAATTACATTTACGTAATTCGTACCCTCTGAAAAAAATTAAATTGCACCCCCAGCTTACTTCTTATGCCAAAATAAATTCCCAGATGGGCCACAAATGTAAATACATAAAAAAGCAAAACCACAAAATTCTAGAGGAAAACATTAGAGGATTTTATTATATCTCTGTGAAGAAACCCTTTCTAAGTCATAAAACTACTATGATTTCACAGGACAGATTGATATTTTTAATACATTAATTTTAAAGTTCCTGAATAAAATCACAGATAACCTTGAAGACAAAATAAAGAAAAAATTGGGATAAGCATTTGCAAAACTTATCATGTCGGGTTAATTTCTTTAACATATGAAGAGATCTGATAAATAAATCAGTAAAAGATAAGTATCTTATTTTTAAGTGGTTAAATATGAAGATACAGTATATAGAAAATAACATACAAATGATATTAAAATACAAAATATACTCAATCTCACTGACATTTTTAGACATCACCTTTGGAAATAAGAATTGAAGCACTATGATCTACTTTTAAAAGAGATTTCATTGATTGACTCTAGTTTGAAAACCACTGAGCTAGATATTGCCTGAGATCCACTAATCTCTGAAAGTACCTGTGATCACCCTGTCTTTATCAATCTGTGATTCTAGCTATTGTCTCATGTCACTTTCTCTACCGTTGACAGGGAATAGTGCGGCATTTATAGTGCCATGCTTCCTACAGCCACTCCACACTGCAGCAACCATATACACAGCCCTCTGCATTTCTTTAGCTAAGGGCGTGGGTGTGGCTAGGAGGAAATCATACACATATCGCATGGGATGTTTTCAGAGTCATGCTTTCCCAGTATGGGGCTTCAGTTATATTCTTCAAGACGTTTCTCATTGTTGATCTTTCCCTTTCACATTCACTAAGCTGTATCATCCTGCAAAATTTCAACTTCCTTAGTCCTTTCACTGAGTTGCTGCTGCTTGTTCATTTTTACCAGATGACCTCATCTCATTAATTCATAGAGGAGAAAAGAGTTATTTCTTCATTTCTTCACCAATCTTCCAGACCACAGTGTGAATGTCCTAGCATCTGTGTGCCCTTTTTCTCTCTAATTTTGGAGTCAGAGGAAGATATGTCTGTTCTGTACAAAGGAAACACCTTTATCTGTGATTTGTATCCCCATGCCTCTGACTACTTCAGTGGATTCTGCATTATTTTTCCCTTCTCTGTCTTATATCTTCAATCTCTTCCACTTTCTTCTTGTCTAGTGTTTCTCAACCAGGAACAATGTGCCTCCCTCCCTCAGGGGATGTTTGGCAATGTCTGTAGATATTTTTGATTGTTGTGACTGGGGTGCTACTGAGTCCAGTGGGTAGAGGACATGCATCCTGAAAAACACCTACAATGGACAAGACACTGCCCGCATCCTGTGCTCAATATCATGACGTATTACCTGGTTCCAAATGTCAGCAGTGTCAAGGCTGAGAGACCTGTTAGCTTATACACATGTGCCTGCCTTCCTTCTCTCTTCCCTATACACACCAATTATATTTTAAAAATCCTTTTCTGGACCCTTCATCCCCCGTTAGCTATTTTTACCTTTCCCTTCCTTCTTTTCCCAGCCAAACTTCTTGAGAAAAAAGACCAAAACCCATTGTTCTCACTTGCTTTTATCTCAACTATATAAGGCAATGTGGTTTCAGCCCAGGCTATGCCACTGAAACCACCCTAAGTAGGGTCACCGAGAATTCGATGTTGCCAAATCCTAAAACAAGTCTCAGTCTTATCTCAGAATACTTCTCTGTGGCATTTGGCTTTTTTCTTTCTTTTGACAAATGTCTCCTTAAAATTCTCTCATTCTGTGTCTTCCACACCTTGATTTATTAGATCTTAGGATGATAACTTTTTCATTCTCCTTTTTAGGATCCCATATCTTTATTTTAATACAATGATATTCCTTATTATTCTGTCTCTTGGAGTCTTCTAAGACTATATTATATCCTCTACGTCAAGCTTATGGTATCCACCACCTAAAAGCTGATGATTTGTAAATATATAACATTAAACAAAATAGTTCTATGGAAGTCAAGGTGAATGTAATGGATCACCTGTGTTAGGGCCTCATCCTGTATACCTCCAAGGCACTTAAAATTTTATATACAAGAAAAAAACATACTTTACACTTCAAAATGACATTTATTCTCTTGTATTTCCTATCTCGTCATAAACACGATTATCCAACCAATCTTATAAACCAGAAGCCACACAGCTGGGAGTCATCCATTCCATTCCGTCGCTATAACAAGTATTATTAAATCTGCGTCATCTATACAAATGCTTTTTGACTTATGATGGGGTCATGTCCCAATAAATCCAACCTAACTTGAAAATAGCCTAAGTTTAAAATGCACTTAATATATCTAAACTACTGAATGTCATATCTCAGCCCAACCCACCTTAGGCATGCTCAGAACACTTCAATTGGCCTATAGTTGAGCAAAAATCATCAACGCAAAGCCTGTTTTATAATAAAGTGTTGAATACCTCACGTACTTTATTGAATACTGTACTGAAAGTCAAATCAGAATGGTTGTATGGTGCATTAGTCCATTCTCACACAGATATAAAGAATACCTGAGACTGGGTAATTTATAAAGAAAAGAGGTTTAATTGGCTCAAGGTTCTGCAGGTTGTACAAGAAGTATAGTGGCTTCTGCTTCCATGGAGGCCTCAGAAAACTTACAATCATGGCAGAAGGTGAATGGAAAGCAGGCACGTGTTACATAGTCGGAGCAGGAGGAAGAGAGAGAGGTGGGAGGTACTGCACACTTTTAAACAACCAGAGCTCATGAAAACTCACTCACTGTACAGTACCAAGGGGGGATGGTGCTAAACCATTCATGAGAACTCTGCCCCCTTTATCCAGTCATCTCCCACCAGGCCCCACCTCCAGCATTGGGGATTATATTTTAACATGAGATTTGGGTGGGGACACAGACGTAAACCATATCATATGGGTGCCTGAAGTATGGTTTCTACTGAATGTGTGTGGCTTTTACACCATCATAAAGTCAAAAAATTGTAATCAAAGCATCAGAAGTTGAGGACCATCTGTATTTCAAATATGACTTCTCCCATCCAAATATGTCACCATGAGTGCCATGACTTAGTTCCCCATCATGTCTCACTTGGATTGTTATAATACTAATTAATGTCTCTACCACTAGCCTCTCTACACTGCTTCAAAGGTCAACTTTTAAGACCAGGTTTTATCACAGCTCTCCTCTTTCTAAAATCCTTTCAGAATTCTTTATTGCCTGAGCCAGATTCTGAATTGTTTTACAAAGCACATAAAGCTTTAATAACGTGACACTTGCCAAGCTCTTAAGCCTTATATCTTTCTCCTTTGCTCCTTCCACTTTATGTTCCAATAATATGGAACTGCTTAGACTTTCCCACACTAAACAAAATGTTTCCTATCTTCTCAGCTTTGACATTTTTAATCTTAGTGCTAGAATCAACCAGCATGTTCCGTCTAGCCAACTTCTATTCTGCTTTCAAGACTCAGATAGGTGTCTGTCAAGAAAACATTCCTTGGCACTCTTTGAAGATTAGTTGCTCTCTTTCATCCTCGTTGCCTTTCTGCTTTGTATTTGTGTTCAAGGTTACATTTGCCCCATTGTATTGCAATTTTAAAATACCTATTTACTTCCCCTACTTAATCATGACTTGTTTAGGAAGGATCTCTGTCTTAGTGGTCAATGATATAGCACCAGACCCTAGAAAAACGCTTGGGACTTGGCACTCAATGAAGTTTGTTAAAGAAAGGAGAAAAGAAAAGAGGTAAAGAATGAGGCAGCCGTAAATTCTTTACTAATTGGCTACAAAAAAAGGTCTAAAAAACGTTAACTCCAGCATCCAAAGCATTTGTGAAACATCTCTATGTTCTTGGTAGTATACTGAGTACCATACAAAACCAATTAATTTAATTGATAAAATATGCTCTCAAACAAATATAAAACTAATAACTAATCCTTAATATGACTGAACCTGATGCAATTGTACCATTCCAGTAGCACACATGAGTGAATAACACTAGCTACGAGGTTTCCTTACTTTAGTGTCTCAGTGAATATTTACTTCCTCAGTTAATTTTAATTCCTTAACAATAAAAACCAAATTTCTCAAAGTGTGTCCCAAGGAACCGGGTCCCATGAGATTTTCTCACATAAAAGAGTCCTGTGGTCCATCATGACTGTACATCATACATGTCATATCTCTCTACTCAAGCTGGAGAATGCTCTATTAAAAGCAGATTAAAAGCTGTGAGAAAACGTCATAGTAAGGAAATCCATTTACATTTGCTGTATCTACCAACCCACAAACTCATTTAATCATGGAACCTTTTTCATGCCTTCCCTATAACATCTCATGATGCTAGTGTTCTGTAAAACAAACTTTAGGAAACACTGGTCAGAAAGGTAGTTTTAAAAGCATTAAAACTTTAGCCCTTTCCCAAGTCACCAAGCCTCCCTCACTCTACTGGTTCAGGTCAGGGATGAGGTTGGGAGTGATGCTGCAGGGATGGATATTCAATTGCGGAACCCCAAATCAATTTCATATTTATTCCAAATAGTTTCACCAAAAATTTTTTAAGTGGAAACTGTCCATTACTTAAAAAATCTAACATCACTTTTCTGTAAAATTATTAATATATTATAGAACCAAAATTATACTACTATTTTGATATAAGAATTAGGATGCAAATAAAAGGTAAAATTATAAAAGATCTTTCTTCAAAACAATTATCTGAAAATAAAACAAGTAAAACGGTGAAAGATCTTATTTCATAATTAGACAGTATGACATGAGCTTTTTCTATTTCATCAAAAATGTGTACTGTGGTTACAAAGAATCATAGTGCTAAAAAAATGATGTTGAGATTACTTAACCCAGTTGCTTAATTTTGCCAGTGACAACTTTGAGGCCCAAAGATGGTAAGTGACTTATCAAATATTACCTGCATACTTAGAGGGGTTGCAGACATAAGGCTCGTGATTTCCATTTCAGTGCTTCTCCATTTCCTGCTAATGAATTTAAGTCTAGGAATAGTGTTCAGGATTAGAATCAAATAAAATGTACATCAATACCAACTTGTTACACATTCAGTTCAATGTGGCTTGTAAAGTGCTGTTATTCATTGTCACAGTTGACAGTCACATCAGCATTGTAAGGTGAATTGGGCCGCCCTTGCCTCCTTCATCACCCAGATTTACAACCTAGTCCTAAGTGAAAAGTTCACTGTGCCTGGGAGATAATACCTTGTTAAAAATGTAGAAAAACTCAGTTTTGCTTTCCACAGACAGGTCCAGGAATAGCCCAGCAATAGCTTCGACTGAAGATGAGGTTGATACACTTTAGTGGAAACTAGAGTTCTGAGAACTCTGCAGCTAATCAGAGGTTGTATTTGTCTATGTTTTGCTGTTGCACACTGCAGATGGAATTTCAATCTCTTAAATGGTTAAAAATACACATTTTCAGGAATCCAAAGTGTTTAACTTGAATCAAATCTAAAGTAAAAGACAAACAGTCTGGTACATGGGGAGCTCTTCTAAAACCACTCTTCCGAAGACAAAAGAAAACAAGGTTGGTATTGAAGTGGAGCCATTTTCTAAATAGCTCTATCAACTAAAACTGAGGCCTCACTAAATGCAAACGTTTAGAACGTCACGGAAGATGAGCAAACATTCTACTGCAAACAGCACTCCCAGATCCACAGAAACCAGGTCACTACTATGTAAACATTTTGCACCACTTCGTAAACAGATAAAAATATCAAGTCAGTCTGGTGTAAACAGACCAACAGCAGGAGAAGCCAACAGCAGGAGAAGCCAACAGCAGGAGAAGCCAGCATCCTTCTTAGATGGGACTCTGCCTACAAGCAGAGACACATTATCAACTGATTTAGAATTGCATTTCATGGTTTCCATTTAAGTAATTACGTTTTCTGAAATCTGGCCCATTTGTTGAGAAGACAGTGACAGGGTAACAACAAATTGAAGGTGGCCCACTGCAGGCTCCAGATATTACTCCGTAACTTATATCTTTGCTCATACCACTTCTGAAACCAACAACGATTTTATGCCATAATTTAAAATATGAGCTGAACATGGCAGATACGAAAATACAAGAGACTGTGCGCTCATGGGCTGACTTTGAGGATAAGAGACAGGAAAACTAGGGGAGAGAAACAAGTCCTGCATGTGAGTTAACCCCATACATGGGGGCTGGGACACATAATTTACAAAGTATCTAGCATATTTTGGCAAAGTATTTAATTCTCTCTCATTCTACCGTAATATCCTACCTGGCCCATTCCGGCACCCATTGCTTCTTTCTGCCTTCACAATTATCAGAAGAAAAAGGAAAGTAAATAGTGAAGAGAGAGAGGGTTTAATCTCTTAAACATGTCTGACATTGAAAAGACCAAGTAGACTGGATTTACATTAGTTGTCTTTGAAGATCGTTTTCATGTACACCTTTACTAAATATTTATGGAGCTCCTTTTGTTGCCTGTCCCTCTACTACACAAATGATGGTAAAATGGATAAAATATGGCTCCTGCTCTCAAAGAGCACATGTTATATATTCAAATATATTTTAAACTTGTGGGACATTTAAGAATATATGGCTATTTATAAACCCTTCAGGCAGATAAAATACATACTCAAATTAATACAGCATTCACCTTCAGTAACCCATATGTGACTCAGGTGCTAAGCTTTTGATATTTTTTAAGAATTGTGGATCCGACACTTCTTGTGTCCTGCTCCAAGTTCCCTTGGCCTCACATTCAGCTCTAGGTGCAGTGATGAGTTCTATGCCGGCCGCCATTGGCTTTGCACAGGTGTAACCTGGCAGTGCCTCATCTCAGGCATTTGCTGTTAACTCTGGTGTCCTTTCCAGTATATTTTCTGACCAGGTGGCAAGGAAAACCTGCATGAACCATTAGCATTCATGAAGCACAACCCAAAATTATAGAAGAGCTACCACTTTGTGGGACGATCCTTGAAAAGTGAAAGAAATGGATAGAAAAGTGCTTTTCTCTTTCTTCCTTCAGATGGACAGTTCCAAGATGCATTCCACAAAGGTTCTCAGAAGGTCATGGTGAAATCAAGCATCTCTCATATGCAGACACAGGTGATCAGCTGCATAACATACCTTGTTTTGATATCGCCTCCCTAATTTCACTCCCTTGGTCCCCACTTCTACTCCCTGGGAATATGTTCAATATAAACTCCCTGCCTGCAAGCTTTATCTCAGCCTGCTCTGGGGGAGACCATAAGACAATGTGAATTGTCCCTCAATGTGTGAGTTTTTTAATGATGTTCAACGCAACTGAAATTTTTTGCATTTCTTTTTGTGATTCTTCCTTTAGACATAATTTTAGGAGTTTAACAAAGATTTCACCTACATATTAATCAGTATCTTTTTCAAAGCTTCTCCCTTAAATGACACCTTCATTACATACAAGGAGCTTATCTAAGCATTGAGAAAGGAAGAAAGGAAGAAGAAAGAAAGAAAGAAAGGAAGAAGAAAGAAAGAAAGAAAGAAGAAAGAAAGAGAAAGAAAGAAAGAAAGAAAGAAAGGAAAGAAAGAAAGAAAAGAAATCAAAGCAGATTTTTAAACTGCTTGACAGAATCTGAGAATCCACGGCATTTGTGAAAGACCGTTTCTTATGATTAAGTTTTTGCAACCATGAATAATGCCAATATGTTACCTATAATTCTACTTTGTTTATATTTTTTTTTGTTGTCTCTTTTTCCAATTCCTAACATTCTTCTTTCTGGTCAATTCAGTGGTAGGAAATACAGCAGAGAATGTGAGATGATGCAGAAGGAAGGCATTCAAGTCTGAGTCAATCTGAGAGATGACCCAGCTATCCACTGTGGAGCAATGGAGACAGAAAATAAAATTAGAGCCACATGCTAGAGAGAAAATAAGACTTTATCTTGTACGTGATTAGAAAGCTCATTAATGGAACACATACAATATATCCTGCAAATTCAAGTTTTCACTTGCTATTTATGAAACCTTTGTATATCCACTTTATTGTCTTGAAGAGTAGACACATACTCCATCCTGCAAATATGCTACGATGTACTTTGTCATTTTTCCTACTGTTGGATATTTCACCCTCTTTGGATATACATCAAACTGACAGTAGTAATTTCTGGGAAAGGGACTAGGATTGGCTTGGTAATCAAAGAGGATTAACCTGCATCCATAAATTTTAATGCCTTACAAGGAGGGTATATTCATGTATTATTTGAGAAACTTGAAAGCAATAATTTTAGAAAATCTCCCATGTCTTAGTTTATATAAAAAGAAAGGCCGACAGGCTATAAAGGAAAATGCCATTTCTACTTTAATACATGCCACAGATCACTTGCGTGCTTTTGTGACAATTCTCCCTTTCTTGTACCTCCCTTTGCACCCAACATCTGTATCTTGTTTTTGATGTCAATTATATCCTGATCTTATGTGGGTCAAATGTTAACGGGGAAAACATCATTGCCTCTACCTGGGTGTCTATGTTGCTTATTTAGCTGGTGCCTTTAGTTCCATGCCTGCCCCTCTCTGTTCTGCTTAGAATTTCTGGAGCTGCTAGTCTGCAAGCTACATTTCCACACTCCCTTCCCTGTTGGCTTCTCATTCAGTTCTGTCATTTGAAAGTGCTGCCAGGAGATCAGAAAGCGGGAGAAACTGAGGCATTTCTTGCTTCTGGTTCAGATCCCAATGGCCATTGCTGACAGTTGTTGGCTGTTGCTACGAGAGCAGCAGGGAGGGGCTGCCTGAAGGCTCTACAGCCCCTGGAAGCAGTAGCCACTCACCTAGGTGCTGATTGCTCTAGAAATGTCAGAATTTCCAGAGAAGGCTGAAGAAGCTGGTTCCAGGGAGCTTGGCTCAGGGGGATAGCAGCAGAGTCTTAATCTCCACCCATCACTCCTTCCTTTTTTGGTCCCTTGATACCCCTTTCTCTTTTTCCTTTAGCTCCTCTAGTCCTTGTAGGTCCTTTGTATCCAATTTCCTTCTACCTAAAATGCTTAGCATGATTTTGTTTTCCTGACTGGATGTTGACTGATCCAGTACTTTTAGCTCTAAAAATGTTCAAGGTTGTTTTTTGGTACAGAAGTATTTACCCAAACTACTTAATTTATCTTTTACTCCACTTCAAGCCTTGACTTAGACAAAGAGCAATACATTCTCAATTCACTCAACCCCTGCTATAATACCTGAGGTTGATTGGACTTCAGAAAGCAATCATCCGGGCTTCAAAGCAGAGAATCCAGTTTTATAAATTCACATAGTGACCATGTCCATAAAATGCTAAAACATCAAGACGTCAAGTGGAGGTTTAAGTTCATCATCCGGAGGTTTCATACCAATGATGCAAAGCATCCAAGCATTTGAAAACACCTAGACGACTGACTAAAACTTTCCAGGTAGCTTGACATTATGTAGCCAAAGCTTTGAAAGGCACTCAGACAGTTGCAACCATTTTCAACGTTGTGCTTTTAGCATATGAAAGCAAATTGCCTAAAATACAGCATATTCCCATCATGTGGATCTCTGTGGCAATCAGCCCATTACAATCCTTTTAAGGAGGACAATGATGAGTCCTCTGTGGTTTCAGAGATGAGAGGTCAGCAGCAGAGACTGTCAGAATCACATGGCACCAATAGTAGACAAATAAAGAATATTCAGAATACATGTATTAATATGCCAGTTAATATTTCTGCACAGTTTGTTTTCTCAGCAGTATTTTGCTATCTAGAGACAAAAAAAAAAAAATGTGTTTTGCTTTACAAGTGTGACATGATTGATGCTTTACTAGGAGAGACGTTTCATAACGAAACAGATGTCTCCTGACAAGAAAGTTATTGGTACAAGCAAACTACATCATTGCAATAATGTTAAGGTTCAGACTCAAGCAAAAGATAGTAAAAGAGTGTGGGGGAGGATGGTGGGGAGAAAAAGAAAGCAAGCATGAGGTAGTGAGATACAAGGGAGTGAGATATAGTCCTTAACCTACCACATGGGCTTGATCTGTGATGAGTTGAGACAGGATAGAGCTCTCAGAAGGCTAACATATGCAAGCTTTAAAAAGCCAATCTCTGCACGTATTCATTTGTCAATATCTTAGCAGTAAGCACTTCTGGTTTTCCAAAAACTCTTAACTTTATGATATCAAAATGTCATTATGTGCAAATTAAAGGTGATAATGCCCTTATTCCATCATGACAGATTCATAGAATCGTATAATATATAGAATATTGGATCATTAGGAATTTTGTTATAGTATTTAATTTACTTGTAATGTTTTTCATTATTATCAATTCATATAGGACATAATCTATAGAATTAAGAGAACAGATTTTAGAACTAATAGGACTTCTGAAGAAAGGCAAAGGAGGGTTAAGCTATGTGCCTCCATAGGAAAGGAAAGTTTTATACTTAAAAACCAACCAAACAAAAAACAAACAAAACATAAAAGTTCAGGATGTAAGCTAAAGTCACAGATCTAAGTGGAATTTATTTTGTAAACTTGATTTAACAGTTTCATAATTTGCTTTTCTTCAAATTCCCAAACACAATTATTAAGATCCTTAATATCTAGCAATGAATTCTATTCAAGTATGTCATATATATATATATGTGTATATATACATATATACATATATATATATATATATATATATATATATATATATATATATATATGGTTTCAGTAGAAAAGATGATGATGTCTTCCATCATCTACAAAGCAGTACATTCCTTGGACTGTAAAGTATTTTCAGAATATTTTTCAACAATCTAATGCTGTTTGCATCTCTGTCTTTTAGATTCATGCTCTGAAGATGCTCATGAAAAGTCACCTGTCCCTGACACCTTTTTTCCATGTTGATTGTTACTTGCTACTGTTCTTTCTTACTTACTTACCCATATTAAGTATTTTTGAGGCTGCCTTTTAAGGAAACTTGAAAGCACTTTTTTCTTCATATCCGGCTTCCGACTATCTCACTTCTCATTACAGAGCAGAGCCTCAGGATAACCTGCTGTCAATCAGTCTTCTGCAGGTGTCCTGCCAGGCCAAGAAGCACACGACAAGGGTGGCTTCAGTGATACCTAGGTGGTCTTGTACTGCAATGCAATACTGACTGATAAACATACTCGCCAAACTAACACACACAAATATTCCCATCAATGGTTTGATTAGGTGTTTTATAATCAAAACTATGCAGTCATTTCATGGTTTAGACTTGCTCAATATTAATAGACATTCAGTTATCTGGGAAATAGATGCCAGAATCTCAGGCACTCAATAAGGCATTTGGAATCCATGATGTGTCTTTCTACGTTCTGGTTTATTAGAAGATTTTAGCAGAGATCTTGATGGTGAATTTGGGTCTAGTTTCTCTTTTTTTGGACATGAACTATTAATACATAACAGATTCTGAAAACCTCTCAAGGAGTTTTTATAATTATCGTAGGATATTGACTCAAGCATATTTCCTCCTAGAGTAATATAAATGTGATATACAACAAAATTTAGGTAGATTAAAGAATAGATAGTAATGTTTCTTGCAGATGTCCTACTGTGGACACGTGATTGGAACTTGCTTGTGACTGTAAAATAAACAAATAAAAAAAATTGCACCTTTAGGACTTGGAAGCATAAGCAATGTGCAGAATTAAAATACATAATCAAGCATTGTTCTTGTAATTCCTAGGACATCAAGGTTCAGCTTTAGAAATAATGGTAAGCCTCACTATCATGAGCAAAAATGCAGGAAAAAAAATGTAAAAATATGTCAGGGAGTCCCCGGAACCATATTGCTACCAGGAGGCACTTTAAATTGTGCAAAAGAAAAGTGTCTTAATACAGTAGGATTTATTCTTGACAAATTGCACTTTGAGCCACAGGGAACTCTCCCTATGATAAAATGCAGACTATAACCTTCGTCTTTGCTTCAGTGAGACAGGCAATTCAAATAGAACTAAGAATGAAGTTCACGGAGGCTGAGTCCTTGGACTGCAGCCATTCCCATGATAACATTCCTGATCTGGCACCCAGTACTCTCCAGGGCAATTTAAATTTGTATAAAAAGTTATTTAAGACAGATTTAATATTCGAAGTTAATGTTGAACAACCGCATCAACAGAGATGGAAAATCTGAAAATAGTTCTAAGGACTCTGGGTGCTAGCAGGCTAGCATGTCAGTTGTGGAACACAGAGAAGAGCCAATGGGACATGCGAGAAGATGCTAGCCCTGAACAGGGCTGTTCTCAGTCATGGCGGCAAGTGCTAACACAAGTTCCCAGGGGGAGAAAATGCAAATGGAACCTTCTATCAGAATCATAAAGTGGATCCATTTGGTTCTTTTTCTAGGGTGTATAGATATTCTCAATAAGTTTCTTCAAATATTTTTCCATAAGCCCATGTTTGAACACTTTGAGTCAGGAACCTGAAGATACCTGTCCAGATAGATCCTGTGAGCCAGGGAGTGCCCTTTATGTCCTTGAGAGCATCTTTAGTAAATAAAATATATTTTAGTTTAACTTGATTTCTAAAATTAGTATTTGGTTTATTAAAATCAAATGTAAAAAATCTAAACTTTCCTAAATTCTTAAAATTCAGCTAATACATCATTTTTTTTCTATTCAGCAATCTGGTAAATTTTGGCAAGCTTCAAGAGAGACGCTTTTAGTAAACATGCTAAATTTAGTAAATTGCATATATCAATTTACTGTATTTGATTTCTTTGAAATACTTCAAATGATTCTTACAACCAAAACCTAAGTACTTAACCATCCTTATAAATCTATAATACTTCTGATTTACAAATACAGTGACTCACAAGTTTTTCTGAACTCCTAATACAGTTTACTATCAGTACTATTTCCTCATACTTTTTAACTTAAAATCATGAATCTGGCCGCGTGCGGTGGCTCACGCTTGTAATCCCAGCACTTTGGGAGTCCGAGGCAGGCGGATCACAAGGTCAGGAGATCGAGACCAGTGAAACCCCGTCTCTACTAAAAAATACAAAAAATTAGCCGGGCGTGGTGGCGGGCGCCTGTAGTCCCAGCTACTCGGAGAGGCTGAGGCAGGAGAATGGCGTGAACCCGGGAGGCGGAGCTTGCAGTGAGCCGAGATTGCGCCACTGCACTCCAGCCTGGGTGACAGAGTGAGACTCCGTCTCAAAAAAAAAAAAAAAACATGAATCTATATTAATTTTCTTTTTTTTTTTTAATTTGAGACGGAGTGTCACTCTGTCACCCAGGCTGGAGTGCAGTGATGCGATCCCGGCTCACTGCAAGCTCCGCCTCCCAGGTTCACGCCATTCTCCTGCCTCAGCCTCCCGAGTAGCTGGGACTACAGGTGACCACCACCACGCCAGGCTAATTTTTTTTTTTTTTTGTATTTTTAGTAGAGACGGGGTTTCACTGTGTTAGCCAGGATGGTCTCGATCTCCTGACCGCGTGATCCACCCGCCTTGGCCTCCCAAAACGCTGGGATTACAAGAGTGAGCCACCACACCCAGCCAATTAATTTTCAATTATATTATAAATTAGAACATAAGTCAAATCTCTTATATTCTCTAAAATGCCAAATTTATTACAAATACTGAAATATTACATAATTAAGATAATTTCCAAACAACAAAAACAAACTTTGAATTATTTTATTATTTCTATACTTACATCTGACTGGAGTTAAACTATATGCCCAACATATTAATTAAGGAATAGATAAAATTGATATTCAACTGGAATTCTCTAGAGTAGGAGAAATTGATGTTGACAGCTCGTTTCTAGTCTCAGTATCTTAGCATTCATTCCGATTGGTTGGTTCCAGTGGGGGTGTAGCAAACCAGCTCTTCAGAACAAAATGCCCTGATTTGTAGCATATGCCAACATTTAACAACCCATTCTCATGAGCCAGTTTGAGTACACTTCTGAATACCATTGCTTGATCCCATATGTACCTGTTGTTACAGGTTTTGCATATCACTTCTAGTAGAGGCCCAGTTCCAGCAATAAAAGGACTTGAAAACACGTTTGCTGTATATACACTATTCGTGGAAATATGAAATGTTGCAGCTACTTTGGAAAACAGTTGGGTAATTTCTCAACATGTTAAACAGAGTTATCATGTGGCACTGCAATTTCACACCTAGGTATGTAGCCAAGAAAAATGAAAACACACATCCATGCAAAAACTTGTATACTAATGTTCATGGTTCCTAATAGCCCCAAACTGGAAATAACCCAAATATCTATCAACTGATGAACGAATGAGCAAAATGTGGCATATCTATACAGTGGAATATTATTTGGCAGTAAAAAGTGATAAAGTTATGATACATGCTACAAAATGGATGAACCTGAAAAACATGCTATATGAAGGAAGCCAGTCACGAAGGCCACATAATATATAATATAATTTATATAAATATCCAGAATAGGCAAATCTATAGAGATAGAAAGTAGGTTAGTGGTTTCCCAGAACTAGAGAAGGGCTGCTGAATGAGGGCTTGGGGGGTTAGGTAGTAACTACCAATGGATGCAAGGTTTCTGGGGGGAGAGATTCAAGTGTTTTTAAATTAAATTAGGGCACAACCTTGTCAATATACTAAAAGCCATTGAATTGTTCACTTAAAACAGATGGCATGTAAATTATATCTCAATAAAGCTGTTAAGAAATTTTTTGCTTGAACAAGTTATAATTTTATTTCTTTCTCATGTAGGAGTTTAGGCCGGGCATGGTGGCTCACGCCTGTAACCCAGCACTTTTGCAGGCTGAGGCAGGCGGATCACCAGAGCTCAGGAGTTTGAGACGAGCCTGGCCAACATGGTGAAACCCTGTGTCTACTAAAAATACAAAAATTAGCTGGATGTGGTGGTGTGTGCCTATAATCCCAGCTACTTGAGAGGCTGAGGCAGGAGAATCACTTGAACCCAGGAGGCAGAGGTTGCAGTGAGCTGAGATTGTGCCACTGCACTCCAGGCTGGGCAACAGAGTGAGACTCTGTCTCAAAAAAAAAAGAAAAAAGAAAGAAAGAAAGAAAAAAAGAGTTAAGAGGTAGGTGAGTAGTAGAATGTTTCTTCACCTACTCTGGATCGACTAGATGGATTTTTCCATCTCCAAAATGTGGCTTCTATTTTCAAGTCCAAAGTCGTTACTTCCATATACACAATCTCCCACCCAACAGGAAAGGAGAAAAAGCCAGGGTAGTATACACTCAAATTATCTTAATGGAAAGACCAGGAGAGAGTATAACAAACTTCTGTTTACAATGTAGTCATATGGCTACAACTATAGGGAAGTCTGACAAGTGTAATCTCTAGATGGATAGACATGTGCCCCACTTAATCTCAGCAGGTCCAATTAGGAAAAAAAGAGAAAATGTATATTTTGTTCACCAGCTGCATCTGTAGTACCACTAATGAAGTAGCTCTACCTTTCCAAGATAATTTGGGGCAATTATCCTAAGAAAATTGGGATTAACTTCTCAGCAAATGAGGTTTCATTCTTATAGACAGGTTTTTCTTGTTTGTTTGTTGGTTTGTTTGTTTGTTTGTTTTTCTGGATCAATAATATTTGAAAGTTCATACACCAGGAGAGCTTTTCTTGGATCTTAAATAATGAGTTGAGCCTTTTAGTCAGCTGCAATGCCAGCAAGGACTCACAGTTCATGCCTTCTAAATGGGTGCTCTTGAAGACTTTGTCTTTGGAGTCTGGTAACACATAATACCCTATTTTCCAGCATAATTTGAATCTGTAATCCTCTCATATAAATGACTTTACAACCAGATTAGACTCAACTAATTTACGTATTGATTCTATTTAGAATTTGTATTCATCCTCCCCGGTTGTCCCTCAACTTTTATTTTGATATTTAAATAGCATTGAGTTTTGTTTCACATTATCTCTAGGATCTGCGTTTGGCTCTTCCGAGCGCAAATGATAAGGTCACTGAAATAACAGTGATTATCAGAGTCCAGATCTTATCCCCCAAGTGTGCAAAACCAGATAAGAAAGATCTTAGCAAGATCTGGCTTGGAGCTTATGTTGTCCTCTGTAGGCTAGAGTCAAGATCTTTGTGTTTTCAGTAAGAACAAAACAAGTTAATTGACAAAAATCAAAATTGGTCATTGCTATTTAGTATGCTTACCTGGTGCCTTCCTATCTTATCTTTGTCACCAATAGGTATGAAAAATCATTTTGATAAGTACCTATAGTTTCTTCAAGAATTATTCCATCTCATTTATATCTACAGCTATAGTGGGAAGTATATGCATTACTGACAATATCCTCCTTCTTTTATTCTAGGATTGTGCAGTTACTAGAAAGCTGTTTATACTCTTTGTCCACTACTAATAATACGTTTGACCTGATTGCATCCTACTCCCCCGAGGCTTTTTCAGTCAAACGGAGAAAATAAGAGTATGACATAAGGTGGCTGTCAGTTTTAAGATATAAAATATTGAACACACAGTAAATTCTCAAAAATGTTTGCAATTACTATTTTAAGTGTCACTTTGCATAGTCTTAGACAACTATTAATATCTGTCAAATTACAGAAGGGTTCATTTCTCAGGAAAAAACACTCTCTTTTCAGAAAACAGACAAAAACTCTGATACATGATTTTTCTTCATATGTATAGTGATCCGTCCTCCATACAGAACATCATCTTTATCTCAATTCCTGCCCTTTTTCCTGATGTCCGATAATATGGCATTCATTTACTCTGTGTGGAGTAGGGTTCTCCTAGTTCGTCTCCACTGACCATGGTTTGATAAAGGCAGAAGATGATTTAGGACATTTTTTTTTATCGCTCTGTCATGTGAGTGACTACTGAGCCTGAGCAGGAAATTGGGACTTACAACATTGCAAGGCTTTCTGTGTCCAAAGGTGCACCGCGGTTGGCTGTAACTGGTGTGCTATCGGCAGAGGGCATATGCTTTAGGACTCGCCTGTAAGTAATCATACTTCTGGGGAGGTAATTTGCACATCAGATGAGATATTCTCTTGTGGCTTCTACATTAAAAATAGCCACTGTCCTTTGCTCATCGCATATGTCAGTGTGGACCAAGGCAGCCCCATCAGCAGGACAAATGCTTTGCTCCATGAAAATCTCTGGTCTAGAGGGAATGATCTGAAAATGAACACGTGTGAGTCAGAGAATATCTATCATCTACCTATTTGTTTTCCTGTCTATCTCCACATATATTCGCATATGTAAAACATACCTTTAATAGCACAAACGTAAATGGATGTACGTTTTATATATAAGTGTAAGTGTGTACTTGATGCCTGGCTATAGACGAACTTCAGGAGAAACTTTGAAAAGTTTTAAAGAAAATTAACAACTATATTCTATTTTTCAGGGACTGAAGTCTAGGTGTTTTCTTGCTCTGCAAATTTTATGGTGTGTTTTTACCTTTATCCGTTAACTCTGTGTAGCTAGTCTGTCCTTTCCTTAATATCAGAAGAGTGAAAACATCAAAATAGTTTCAAACCAAGTAGACTGAATATGTGAACAAGAACTACAAATTTCCTTTAATCAGCAATACAATTTGATACAAATTCCTACATTTAAAACACATTCAGAAACTCATCTCCCCCCACCCAAAGAATTGCTCTATCTCCCCAGTGTCAAACCCATGACTTAGTCAGCCAAGGAATGGATTAGATTCACATGAATCGGGATCTTGAAAGCTGACAAATCTGTGGCTGTGAGAGACACAGACACCTAGGCTGCATGCCGTCCTTCCAGAATTCAGGGAAGCAATGTTAGAAGTTGGTCAGCAATGTCTGCAAAGCATCTGAAAAGTGGGAAGACCGTGATGATGGGCAGGAAACATTACTCCAAAATATGACACTTTGGCATTTTGAGTATGTTAAGCTGGAGGAAATTAACAAACGTGCAAAAGCAGAAAGGGCTCTCTGAACTTTTCTTTCTTTTTCTCTGACCTTCTCCCACCTTTCTCACCTAACATCATAAAAATAATTATCTGACCTATCTGCCCTGGAAGTAAATCATAGGATGCTGACTCCAAAGAGGTCCTGTCCTATACTCTGAAGCCAAGAAGAACTGGAAGAAACTGGCCTTGCTAAGTTCCCCCCAGTTTATTACCATTAGCTCATACTCCCTTTGGTCCAACTACTTATTCTTTATCAAAACTAAGCATAAAAATATACAGCTTTTGCTTTGTCATTGAGTCTTCATTCCTAAAGTTTCCCACGTCATATAAAACTTAAATACATTTGTTATACTTTTCTCTTATTAATCCATCTTTGTTTCAGGGGTATCAACCATAAGTCTTACAATGAGTGAGTTAAAATATTACTTTTCCTCCCATACAAGGGAAGCAGGTAAGAGGTAAAACTCTTATTACGTAAGCAGTGGAGATCCAGGTGGTTGTGTCTAGACTTTAGAGAAACAGCTGTAAGGTGTGAGATCCTGACTACGATGGTTAAATGTGGGATTGGGTCCTAATCCCCAGAAGTCCATGCTAAGGGAAGTAATATAAAGATTTATCATCAGAACAGGAACTCTTACAAAGAAAAACAATCTATGAACGAGTTACAGGAACTAGAATAAATGATCCTATTTGGACTTCTCATAAGACAAACACAAGGCTGAGGCCTTGTGTTCTGAATGAACAGTTGAGACTTCTGGGGGTGGGTATGAGCCCTGCAATTTCAGCAATAGTACTTGGAAGACAATTTAAAGAAGTCAAGAGGCAGGTTATTGACAACCAAGAATCTGAATGTCCTTTTTGATTAAGCCAGAAATATAAATATAGTCAAACGGGTCATTTAGCGATCTCTAAAAAACACACAGCCTAGTAAATTATGAATGAAAGATCAAATGCTGTTATTACATAGGTCATGGCTTTCTTATTTCATAATTTGTAAATATCAGAAGGGAAATCAACAAATGTCTAAAATAATGACTGCATATACATATGGACACCAAAATAAACGTTGGAATTCTAATAGTGAGTAAAATCTATATTGCAGTCTATATTTTCCTGATACGTTATATTCCACAGTCTGCAAAAAAAGAAAATTATAACTAAAAAAGAGATTAATGGACATGAATGCTAACTAGGGAAGCTCCAGTAAAGTAGAATTAGATCTGAACATGAAGTCAGGGAACCTGGGCTATAGATGCATCTGTCCAATAAGTGACTATGTGACTGAGGAAAAGCAGAAAACTGGTATGTATGGAGCACTTTTTTGACAACTCTCAGCAGGAGGCATTGTATATGCTATGCCATTTAACAACCACAAAACCTCTGTGTGTTAGAGAAATTACTACTATTTTATAGCTGAAAAAGTGAGGCTCAGAAAGTTCACGTGGCTATTGTCTGTTTTGAAAGAGAATCAGTGAACAGATTTCTCAATTACTATATATTTTTTGATGAACATAAAATATTTTCATCTGAGGCTGGGCACAGTGGCTCATGCCTGTAATCCCAGCACTTTGGGAGGCCGAGGCGGGTGGATCACTTGAGGCCAGGAGTTCGAGATCAACCTGGGCAACATGGTGAAACCCCGTCTCTACTAAAAACACAAAAATTTGCCTGGCGTGGTGGCACATGCCTGTAATTCCAGCTGCTCTATAGGCTGAGGCATGAGAATTGCTTAAACCTGGGAGGCGGAGGTTGCAGTGAGCTGAGATTGCCCCACTGCACTCCAGCCTGGATGACAGAGTAAGACTCTGTCAAAAAAAGAAAGGAAGGAAGGAAGGAAGGAAGGAAGGAAGGAAGGAAGGAAGGAGGGAGGGAGGGAGGGAGGGAGGGAGGGAAGGAAGGAAGGAAGGAAGGAACGAAGGAAGGAAGGAAGGAAGGAATTTTCATCTCAATCTTATCCAATAACGAGGTGTTTAATATTGTCATTTTATGATAATTCTAATACGTTGATGACCATCTTGATCATATACTTGCTAGAAACTAAAAAAGACAAATATATTTTATTTTTCATGTTGAAGTTAAAACTTACGTTGGGAATCTAGGTCCTTTGGAGAATGGTGTGAAAATTGGTGTTTTAGATCTTTGGGTCAGAAATTCTTCTAGCAGAAAAATAACTGATGGAATGTTTTAAGATGAGATAATATATAAATGGCTGTTGGGCTATAAAACAAGGAAATATATTAATTGTGTTAGCAATTAGTAAATGTTCTCAAATAATTAAGATGCTTATTTTAAACTTCTATGCAAATCAGAGTAGACACTTATGTGTCACAGTAGGCTGTCTTCTGACCTGAGAATAAAGGTAAAATCAAATCACAATTATATTAACAGTCCTCTAAGATGCTGTATCCTGTTTGCATTATCAGAAAGAATGACCTCTTATATGAACCAATTCATTTCAAATGGCCTTTTATGGGTCATCAGTTGTATATGAGTCATAGATGGCACATTCAAAAGGGGTTATTTCAGAGAGTTTAATAACAGGACAGAGTTAAGGAAAACAGACAGTGAAACATCCGAAGTTACTACCCATGGCTTGAAGGAGCAAAGGAATGGAGCCAGATGCCAGATACCTGTGGCCTTCTGGGGAAGAATACAGTTGGGCCAACTCATGACTTGGCTCAGATGGAGACGGAAAAATAAATACCTCTACTCTTTTCTTCTTATCTTCATATTTCTTGTGGTGCTTCCCATTGGCCACACCAGCTGGAGGCCAAGGGGCATGGCTGGTTGATGGAATCCACAGAGGTCTGCTTATCATGGTTCAGAGCAATGTGGTGGAACTTGGAGGGCAAACAGCGATATCCAGAACAAAAACTTTTCTAACAGGAATTTATTTTTTCATTCTTTTATTCCTGCCTTGTATGCATATTGGTGAGCACCAATTACATTCAAGATACAGTACTTATAAAGGTTTCTAGAGGAAGGAAAAGGAGAAAATGCACATATGAATTTATCTATGTTCTCAAGGTGTTTACAGGAGAGTAAGAAAAGTATACAGTAGTGCAAGGCAGAATATAACATGCAGAAGAGAAATACAAAGAGTTGTTATGAGAATTAAGAGTAAAGAAGGAGGTCGGGCGCAGTAGCTCACGCCTGTAATTCCAACACTTTGAGAGGCCAAGGCAGGTGGATCACGAGGTCAGGAGATCAAGACCATCCTGGCTAACACGGTGAAACCCCATCTCTACTAAAAATACATAAAATTAGGCTGGCATGGTGGCACGCACCTGTAGTCCCAGCTACTCGGGAGGCTGAGGCAGGAGAATCGTTTGAACCCAGGAGGCGAAGGTTGCAGTAAGCCGAGATCGTGCCACTGTACTTCAGCCTGGGAGACAGAGCGAGACTCCATCTCAAAAAAAAAAAGTAAACAAGGAATGATTGAGGCAATCAGAGAGGTTTCATAAAAGGCATGACCTTCGAAATTGGTCTGGTAGGATAAGCAAGGTCTGGACAGAAACAGATGGTGGATCTATCTCACTTGGAGCAACAAGTGTGGGAGACAAGATGGTGTGAAGATGGAAGCTGTGTCTAGGATTATTCCAGTCACATTGGAACATAGTGCACCTTTAAGGAAATAATGAGAGATAAAAATCAGAGACAAATCAGATAAAACCAGAATACTTGTCCCATATACACACACGTAAGCATTCGCGTTCTCGCCGGCACACACATTTATTAAAACAATGTTGTCATAGTGCAGAACTTCAGCAAGTCATTTTTTGAGGTAAATATAAATGCTGTGAAAGTGAATTGTACATTAATATTAGTGTATCTGCTAGTGTAAGACAAAATTCCATATGCACACTGGGCTTTCCTTCATTCCAGCTTTGACACAAGCACTGTTTAAATGCGTGATTTTGCTGCTAGGATCACAGCACCATCTAGTGTGTTCTTTTTCGTTACGAAGTTCAAGGACTTCTGATCTGTTTCTAATCCTATTAGAATAATCATAAAGGTACAAAAAAAAAAAAAAAAAAAACCCAAACTGCCATCCATTTTTGTCTTTAAAACATGCAGTTTAATAGATGGAAATTTGTTGGGATTTATTTCTAAAGAATCCCCCGAGAGAAAATTGCTCTGTCTCCTCAGTGACCGAGATGAAGAATGTATAAAAAGTAGTTTCTTGTCATTTTCCCGGTTTGCCAAATCTGGCAACTATAATGTAAAAAAAATTTTTTTTCCCATTAAAAACAAATGCCAATATTATTTCTAAGTACATGTTTTAACACTTAAATTAAACAATGTATATCCTTACACATTAAACATCAATGTTGACCGTGTAGTTATATAACATAAAACTTAATATAAAAACCATAAATACTGTTTACTTAATATAAAACCATAAATACTGTTTACTTAATATAAAACTATAAATACTGTTTACCATAAATACTGTTTAGTCATTGGAATATGACGATGAAGCTTTCAGCCATATATAATAAACCAACAGGGAAAAATAATCAGATCATGCAACAGAGTAACTGACATGCCAGAGAATCAGTCTCATTTGTCTTGCTGTTGGCTGGCTTAACAGAAGACAAAGAGAATGATGGAAAGAGAAGAAGACATGAGTCACCGAGTCACAGACAGAAGAGAAAGCAAAGAACAGGAAGCAGAAAAGGGGAGTGGGAATTCGGGAAGAATGAAAACCACACATTTTGTTTCCCCACTTTCCATCTTTGAGAATTTTAAATTTCAACATCGGACTTGCAATCCTACCACGTTTTAAAATGAAGCCAATAATTTCCTATTTATCATTATCAAAAAGCGTAACAAAATAAAATAACTAAAAAGAATACGCCTAAGCAAATGACACTCAACAGGGACAATACTCATGCCTCTCCTAAGCGTATTGCAATGTACCCAGACAACATTTAAAGAGAGAATGCAGCCCATGCTTTGGTGCCATAGCAATTAAGCCACTTTCCTATTTAACTTTTTGTGTGTTGATACATCTGAAAAGAGCTGATGCTCAAATGAAAGCAAATCCAGGGTTTCCTGATTGGAATATTTCATGTGGAGAATATGTAGGTTGAATGTTAACAAAGAGCCGGTGTATTGAGATGATGTTTCCCATTTCTTTATATGTCGGTGCTTTCAGAACCACTGCTATGGGCAAGAACTTGCCCTTCAATTAGAGTCAGCTGCTACCCCGTAGGCGGTGGCTTGGTTATGGCCTCCTACGGCCATGTCTTGTTACAGGCTGAATTAACTGGGAGGAAATTTACACTATCTCCATCAAATATGCTCGAAGTAAATATGCTTTCAAGATCACAAAAACCTATATTAAACACATTTTTACTATAGGGGGTCTGGTTCTCCAGCTTCCACAGACATAGCAATCTCCTGGGGTGTTTAGAAATGGATAGCCCAGCGACTCACCCTCAGGCCAACTGAATCAGTATTTCTTTGGGGAGGGTCAGGAATTTGGCATTTTCAACAAGCTCACCAGGTGATTTTGAGATGGATCATTAAAAATAGGCTTTTATGAAAGCAACATGAATTCCCCTATATTTCCTATTGACCAATGGAAGGCTTTTCTCTGTATACTTTTCATAACCATTGTAGTTTGTCCTTTGAACAAGGGGTCTCATGTCTTGATAGATTTATACTGCATCATGTTTTAGCAACTGTGATCCCTATACTTTCTGATGCATCTACTCTCGTTACAAGTTCAAAGTTTCAAAATCTTGATCTTCCATTCAAAATTATGAAAGCGTACTTTGTTTATTGAAGACCGAATAAAGTTTTAAGGAAGATACAAAACAATTTGTACAAGGTCCACTATACACTTCTACAAGACACACTCATTTCCTTCCTTTTCATTCTCTTTCTTACTGGAAGCCCCTTATGATTACGTCTCATCCTCTGTCCCACCTTCTTGCTGACCCAATCACCAGGAAAAATGCTCCACCTGATCTCAACATCTTATTTAATTCCTCTGTGTCTCTGTTCTTCTTTCTGCCTCTGAATGTTCCTTTTTCCTAGAAAACTTCAACATGTTTTTCAAGACACAGATTAAATGTCACTTCCTTATGAATCCCTCTTCCACCTCATCGCCTCGCCTGCATTCTATGCACCTCACACCACACGGAACATTGAATCATGCCTCTGTGCTTACATGCCTCTTCACCGACCAAGCAGTAAGCCCTTTCAGAGAGGATAGTTTCTTACTTTACTGTCCAGACCCAACCCAGAGTATAGAGACAGTCAAAAATTGTTTATAGATTAAATGTGTAACCAGTTCTAAGCACTTGGTCATCTGGAAATCTGGAGCAGATGCATGTATTCTAAAGTAAGACTTTGAAGAAATATTTTAAATAGTTTGATATCTTCAATAGTGAAATACCAAAGACCCCTTTTGCCCTCAACTTATTTTATTTGAGGGTAGTTCCTTATTTCTTTATCTACTCCACAGAAAAAAAGGATATGTATTTGAGGTAAATAAAAACGTGTATGGAATGATAGAGAATGTAGAGGCAGCAGCTACAAATACCTGGTCTGAGACTCTTTGAGATGCTTTATTTTGTTTTTCTTCTGGCTAGATAATGAAGTAGTGCATACAGAGGTGTTGCTATTTGCATCTGTGAAACACTATTCATCATTTCCCAGTCAGTTACAGGAGCCCCCAGAATTCTTCAGTATTTCTTAGAAAAAGAGGACATAGAGAAGGGAACATAACATGCCGGGGCCTGTCAGGGGCTGGGGGACAAGGGGAGGGAGAGCATTAGGACAAACACCTAACGCATGAGGGGCTGAAAACCTAGATGACGGATTGATGAGTGCAGCGAACCACCATGACACATGTATACCTATGTAACAAACCTGCACATTCTGCACATGTATCCTGGAATTTAAAGTAAAATAAAAATTAAAAAATAAATAAATATTTTTAAAAAAGAAAATAAGAGGAGCGGTCTCTCAAGAGCATGAGTAGATCTCAGTGTGACGGGCCCGGCAGAGCACCTTCCATATCACAGGTTCTCAAGATGCTTGTGAAATAAACCTAAAATCCTTGTGAAAGTAAAGGTGTATTTGTTACAGATTAGTGCCAGTAAGATTTTCTATACTGCAAAGCACCACGAGTACTCTTAGTAGAAAATGTAATCACTAACAAACACTAACCATTAATCGAAATAAACACTACTCAGATGATCTAACGTACTGATGTACACTACAATACCTTTTTATATTTGTAGGTACTACATAAGATGTTTATTTTAGTAATAGTATCAATTGAAAGAGAATTTTAAAACTCACATATCATCCTTCATCTTTTAACATGGGAAATTCCATTGAGCAGAAAGTGAAAATATAGCTGTCTGCACCTTATATTTTGTCAAGAATAAAATGATTACCACTTTCTTAATTTCAGAATTGGACTTACTATGGCAAAAACATATGGACTCCATCATCTGTTTATCTCAAGATACACTTATACTCTATAACTGCAAATTAAGAACATACATCTGAAATAAAGATACATGTTCCATATAATTTTTTTAGTAGTACAGACAAGAATGCTATAATCACCAGTGGAATTCACACATATTTATGTTGAACAATCACTATAGAGCTTAATTTAATCAACACTAATCAACTTAAAGCAAGAAAAGGTAAAGTTAGTAATTTTATGATGAATAAGGTTAGCATTTTGATGTTTTATTATTATTCTTCTGATGTTATTAAAGGGAAATCATTGGGAAAACATTAACATTTAGGATATGTGTACTGTAAATGTAGTTAGGACAAAAGATTTTTAATCCATTTTTAGTGCTTCTTGATTGTGAACACATTGGAAAAATGTTCCATATATGAAAAAAGGAAGATTTGAAAAGATTAATTCCTTGAATAAGAAGTGCATCAATGACATTTATATTAGAAAACAACAGTCACAATTCAATAGCTGAAAAAGAACTATAGAGCAGTAAGACCAGTGGTTAAAAAGATACACACTTACATGTTTTTAAATATGCAGAACATCATGTGCCTTCTTTATTTTTTGACTTGCCTCTGATAAAGTGTATTACTTGAAGTTCTGCTTGTATGCATCATTACAGAGCACATATTTATCCCTACAATTCCAATGGCCTGTTCTGATATCTGGTTTGTAAAGCTAGGTTTCCAGATTAAGATTGGGTGAAAAGATGCAACAGATGTGTTTACTAGAGCAAGTCAGAGCAATTCAGGCCAGGGAAATCAGTGATGTTATGCTATTGAGCTCCTGAGTTCTCATTTGATAAGTGAAGGACCTTAAATCATAATTTATTGCTTCACAACTGTTATTTTATATCCATAGTTGTGTGCCAATTCCCAACATGTTAGCAATAGACTATAGATTTCACTAAGGACTAGCTGTTAAATAATTTGAATTCTATAGAGAATTATACATATAAGATAATGTTATAATAAAATATTTGGAAGTTTTTTTGAAAGTTTGTTAGTTTTTTTTCTGTGAAATAGCTCCTATCACTAAACATGTCTCCCAAATTAGTACCTTTATTTATTTATTTATAAATTACAACTGTAAATATTTGTCAGTAAGTATGAAAAGCAGTAAATCAATCAAATCAGATTGAAGCCAAATAGCCACAAACAGCTTTGTAATCAAAATTGAATGAGAGCCCACTTTTTATTCAAGATAAATCACATGCAGACACATAATGAGCTCCGAGAATTCATTCCTAAGATAGAAGAGCTAAACTTTGAAACAGACGTTTAGTACAAGATAACACTTAAAATTATAAGGGACTTCGTGATACTCTAGGGTTAAAAAGAATGTATATCCTTTCAGAAAATTGGCTATTCTATTTATATGACAGTAAATTTAGGCTCAGATTCAAAATCTGTCTGCAGCTCCTGATTCCAACGAGTGTTTGGCAATTCCCAGGCCTGACAGTTTCCAAGTGCAATGTATTATAATGGTATGTTTCAGCCTAACCCAAACCAAAAATTTCCCATGTAAACTTAAATTTATGTTCTTTGTCCTGATTTCATTTATAGACACCAATTATCTTTTGAGCAAGAATTAACATATCCACTTTATAGAAGACATTCACACTTGATAAAATATAGCCTTCCACAGAAATTAGTCACAACGTTTAACGTATCTCTCTGACAGAGGATTATTCTTATCCATATGTCAAATGGTCCAATTTTGAACCAATTTTCTAATAGGACTTGGATTAAAGGAAAGGGTGAACAAAAGTCAATAATCTTGAGGTGCTGGAAACATCAACCTCTTTAAGATATTAATATTTGCCAGTACTTGATGAGGACACAGATTCATTCTTTATTAAAAATAAAAATCTTTCATTTAGTAAACTCAGCTTTTAATTTAGAGATGAAAAGAGACATATCACATATGAAATACAGTTATTTGGTATTTTAAGGTAATTGGTTTTCTGAAAATTAATGAGAATTAAATTCGATAAAAATGTATTAAGCAATAACTTTTAGTTGTCCGTCATGCTGGAATTACGGATATACCAAAATAAGCAAAACAAAGCAGTTCTCAAATTTCTTTCATTTAAAGGAAGAAAATTTGTCATATTGTCCCATACATTCCTAAGCCTTTGTTTTTCTTCATTATTTTTTCTCTCTGTTACTAAAATCAAATAATTTCTCTTTACCTGTAATGAAGTTTACTTACTCTTTTTTCCATCTGAAATCTGGTCTTAAGCCCTTAAAAAACTTCTTATTTCTGTTACTGTATTTTTTTTTTATTTCATAGTTTTCTTATTTCATAGTTTTCATTATTTCATTATTTCATATTTGATTCTTATTTCATAGTTTTCATTTTTCTGTAGGGATCCCCATTCTCTCACTCATGAAGATTATAATTTCCCTTTTAAGACAAATTTCTGTTAGTGGTTTTAAGGTCTTTCCCTGTTTAAGTTCAACAAGTAAACCATCTAAGGTTTGGTTTCCATTCATCACTTTTTTCTTGACTAAGGATCAGATTTTTCTGTCTCTTTGAATGCCTTGTGATTTTTTAAATGAAAATACTGGACATTTTGAATAATACATTGTTAAGCCTCTAGATTTTCAAAATCTTCTTCTGAAAACTGTTCATTCTTGTTTTAGAAGGTAGGCTAATTACTGACTGATCATGTTGATCTTACTTGGACTTGAAATTTCACTTTGCTAGTACAGATCTGGATGAAGCCCAGATATTGCTGGGGCTTCATTTTATGCTTTGCTAGGGTAGCCCTATAGTAGAAATTAGGGAGATTGGTCCTCAAACCTGATGTGAAGATTTTATGGTGTCTAGCTAATGCCAGGGATTTCTTTCTATTGTGATAGCAGAATGCCAAAGGTAAGAAGGAGGTAGATGTCAAGACATACTGCAAAGTATGTCTAGACCTACTCTTCTCCAGCACCGCTCATTTTATAGTATTTCTATTGCACTGTTAATCCCATAGTACTTTAATCTGGTAAGCACCATGTGGTCTTTCCCTATCTGTGGACAACCCATCCCCTAACCACCAAGGATGACTCTTGGCATTGTTGTGCATAAGCTTTTGGAGTCACTTCTCTGCCAATTTCCCTTGTCTTTCATGCCCTACTTTACCCTGCTCAAGCTGCCCTCAACTCTGATCTCTGCCTCTTTGGTTTCTCTGAGTACCACATTCTCTCCTCAGACTGGGGCTCCTTGCACCATAGTCTGTGAATTGGCTCTCAGAAAGCTGGGCAATCACGGGAGTATAGGGAGAGATTCCCTTCTGTCAGTGTGCACAGTCTTGCACTGCTGTTGGCTGCTGCCTGAAAATGTTTGCTTCACATGTTTTTCCAGTTTTAAAGTTGTTTATGGCAGGACTGCTGGTATATTACCAGTCATCCCATCTAACACATACTATTTTATTCATTTACATTTACACACTGAATTTATATAACTCATTTCATTTTTCTAGGTATGTTCATGCTAAATAACAACTTTTTATTTAAAAACAAACAAACAAAACACTTTTAACAGTTTCCCATAGGGGTCTTTTAAGAAATTTTCAATCATTAATTATAGAGTCCTAAAATAAAAATACGAAGTTTATCTCTTTTTAAAAGTCATTTTCCTTTGCATTGTGCTCTTAATAGATATATTATTTCAAGGTTTATTGAAAACCCACAATGAAAAAGATGCTACAGAGATTATGAAGAAAAATCAGATAAAGAATATTTTTTAAGGAATTACTAGGCAGATAAAAATTTACTTAAAGTACCATGATACAATGTCAAAAGGAACAGGGGCATTGAGGCATCAGATAAAATATTAGGAGTATGTGGAAGAGAGAGAATATTTCAGAGGGGAGGAATGTAAAACGAAAGTTTAAGAAGCCAATACTTGAGATAGGCCTTGAACTAGTTGTATTTGTTTATGAATAAGTGAGTAAGGAATGAATACTTCCACATTAAGGACACAAGTATTAACAAAAGCAACAAGGCTAGAAAACTAAGGGTAGCTACAAGAAACGATAAGCACCTCAATTTGTTTGGAGTTTAAGGTAAGCTAAGAAGAAATAAAGGAAAATTTTAAAAGTACTCTAGAGGCAAGTCTTAGAGCATGAATACCAAGAAGGGGTTTGTGCTTTCTTCTTCAGACAGTAGAAAATCTTTGAAGATCGTTTAGGCAGAAGATATTTTAAATGAATGAATGTTAACGTGTTATGAATGAATACATACCTTCAAATGATTCAGAATATTATCTAATCTGCCATGAAATCTTAGCACATTTGACAGCTATTTACTCTTACAGCGATCTAAACATAGTATATTTTGCAGCTATCAGTAATTATTAGTTTAGACTTAAAATCTTAGAAGTCAAAGGAAATTCTAGGTCATTAAAAAAATTAAAATTCAAAGGGGAAACCTATAAACAAAATAAATTCACTCATTTGTAAACTTAACTGTTGTTCTGAAATGTGAAATAATTAGATCGATTATTATTTCTTTGCCAGAGATCAAACTTAAGAGCCGATGATATGTGCAAAGTGATTTTCCTCCAGAGGAAAGACAGAGTGGTTAAAGCAAAAAAACCTGGCCTCTGATCTGGTCTCTGCCTTTAATGAGTGTGTCTCAGTACTTTTGTATGTAAATTAAATAGGCTATTTTTCAAAGTCCCTTGCAGCTCTAAAATTCTATACAGAGAAGTACTTGCTACTATCTAGGTAAAAGTTTCCAAGTCATCTTTTCTAATTATTGAAAAGTGATATGAGCTAGAAAGAATTTCTCCTGTCCAAACAATATTGGTACTCTCTTTTAAAAATTTAGATTTGTTTGTATTGAACAAATCTTTACTGAGCACTTACTACGTGTAAAGAAATATACTGAGCTCTTGAGATGTACTGTTGA
This sequence comes from Symphalangus syndactylus, assembly GCF_028878055.3. Taxonomy (NCBI): domain Eukaryota; kingdom Metazoa; phylum Chordata; class Mammalia; order Primates; family Hylobatidae; genus Symphalangus; species Symphalangus syndactylus. The sequence goes on along the minus strand of NC_072426.2, from coordinate 149,765,693 downwards.
CTAAGCCAGACAAGATCCCTACCTCCAAAAAAGGTGTGAGCCCAAGTCTGTATCAGATTGCAGGGGAATCATTGAAGTAGTTACACCAAACTTTATGTCACAGACTTCTTTTCTGAGGAGCAGGTTAACCAGAAATGCAAATGAAAGAATGTCAGCACTGTGGACTTACTACCACCTTCCAGCTCTGTTAGAACACTGTTTCTACCATGGGTCAGCGGTGTTGTTCCTGAAAATTTGAGAAAATCAACCACAGTCTTCAAAACATGTTGTTTCCAAGAATGCCTATCTCTGTTAGCGGGGAAGAGAAGAAATTAGAAACGAATAATTCCAATGAGTAAGCCCCTAATTTGGGCATTCATAGAGATTCCAGTTTAAAACAGTAGGAACCTTCTTAATTACTTTCCTCTTTAGGAGACACATTATTTCACTCTTCCCCTACAGTATCAACTCCTCCATAGACAAAGACAAAAATAGTGACATATTTAGGCATTATAAGATTTACAGGTAATTCAATAACAGAAACAAACAGTGAAATAACTTTGGCCAATAAAATACAAGCAACACTTAAAAATGAAAATACTCATTTTCAACATGGATGAAGCATAAGAGATTCCATTAACATTCTATAAAAATATGACTTGATACAAGACTTTGGGATAGCAATTTTATGAAGCTCATGAAGAAACACAAATATTCATATCTGTATCGGTAAATATGGTGGGAAGATCTAACTTTGTATTGTAGTAAAAAATCACATAACATGAGCTCTACCTTCTTATAAAAATGTTTAAGTGTGCAATATGATATTGTTAACTATAGCACAATGTTGTATAGCAGATCACTAGATGTGTTTTTCATCTTGCATGACTGAAACTTTATATCCATTGAACAGAAGTTTCCCAATTCCAGCTCCCTCAACCCCTGGCAAACACCATTCTATTTTCTGCTTTGATGAGTTTAAAGATACCTCATATAAATGGAATCATGCAGCATTTGTTTTTCTTTGACTGACATTTCATGTAGCATAATGTCCCAAGTTTCATTCATGTAGCATATTACAGAATTTCCTTCTTCATTCTGGCAGAGTAATATTCATTCTATGTTTACACACATATCCTTTCATCCATTCAGCTGTTGATGGACATTTAGGTTGTTTCCACCTCTTGGCAATTGTGAATAAAATTGCAACGAACATGGGAGTGCAAATATTTCTTTGAGATCCTGATTTTAATTATTTTGAATAAATACCCAAAAGTGGAATTGCTGGATTATATAGTAGTTCTATATTTAATTATTTGACAAACCTCCATATTGATTTCCATAGTGGCTGCACCATTTTACGTTTTCCACCAACAGTGTACAAGGATTCCAATTTCTTCACATCATTACCTATACTTGTTATTTTCTGTTTTTGTTTTTGTAATGGCAATCCAAACAGGTATGAGATAATACATCATTGTGGTTTTGATTTGCATTTCCCTAATGGCAGATGATGTTGAGAATCTTCCCATATACTTGGCCATGTGTATGTCATCTTTGGAGAAATATCTGTTCAAGCCCCTTGCCATTTTTAAATTAGATTATTCATTTTGTTTGTTGTTGAGTTGTTAGAATTTCTTACATATTTTGGATATTAACTCCTCATCAGCCATATAGTGTGCAAAAATTTTATCCTATTCAGTAGGTTATCTTTTCATTCTGTTGGTTGCCTTTTTATTCCTCTGTTGTGTAGATGCTTTTTAGTTTGATGCAGCCCCACTTGTTTACTTTTGCTTTTGTTGTCTGTGCTTTTGATATCATATTCAAAAAATTATTGCCAAGTCCAATGTCAGGAGATGTTCCTATGTTTTTTTCCTAAAAGTTTAACAGTTACAGGTCTTATGTATAAGCCTGTAATCCATTTTGAGTTGATTTTTTGTGCATGATATAAAGTTAGGGTTCAATTTCATTTTTTTGCACATGGATATCCTGTTTTCCTAACCCCATTTGTTGATGGGATTATCCTTTCTCCATCATATGTTCTGTGCACCCTTATTGAAGATTAGCTGATCATATATGCATGAGTTTATTTCTGGGCTTTCCACTGTATTCCATTGATCTATACATCTACCCTTATGCCAGCATCCTACTCTTTTGATTACTGTAGCTTTGTAATATATTTTGAATTCAGCAAATTTGTAAGGCTTCCAGCTTTTTTCTTTGTCAAGATTGTTTTGGCTCTTCAAGGCCCTTTGTGGTTCCATATAAATTTTTAGAATTTTTTTTCTATATCTTTGGGATTTTGGTAGGGATTGTATGGAATCTGTATATTGCTTTGAGTATTCTGGCCATTTTAACAATATTGAGTTTTCCCATCCATGAACATGAAATGCCTTTCTATTTATTTGCGCCTTCTTCAATTTCTTTTAGCAGTTTTATAGTTTACAATGTACCGGTCTCTCACCTCTTTAGTTAATTCCTAAATATTGTATTCTTTCAGTGCTATTACAAATAAAATTATCTTATTAGACTGTTTGTTCTTAGTGTATAGAAATGCAATTAATTTTGTATGGTGATTTTATGTTCTGTAACTTTACTGAATTAATTTATTAGTGGAAAAATTTTTTGTATGGAATTGTTAGGGTTTTCTACATGTAAGACTATGTTATTTATGAACACAGATAATTTTACTTTTTCTTTTCCAATTTAGGTGCTTCTTTTCTTTTCTTGCCTAATGGCTCTGACTAGTACTTCCACTACCATTTTGAATAGAAGTGACAAGAGTGGCCAACTTGTCTTAAAGAAAAAGCTTTCAGTTTTTCACTGTTAAGTGTGATGTTAGCTGTGGGCTTTTCATATGTGCTGTTTATTATGTTGAGGTAATTTCCTTTTATTCCTGGTTTGCTCAGTGTTTTTATCATAAAAGGGTATTGAATTTTGTGAAATTTTTTTCTGCACCTATGGATACAACTATTTGATTTTTATCCTTCATTCTGTTGATGTAGTGTATTAAATTGATTGATTGTCTGTGTTGAACCATCCTTACACAGAGATAATTCCCACTTGGTCATGGTCTACAATCCTTTAAATGTGCTCTTGGAATCTACTTGTGAGTATTTTGTTAAGGATTTTTGAATCAAAATCTATCAGAGATATTGGCCTATAGATTTATTTCTCCATTTCTACATGAAAGCTATTCTGAATTCCTTTTCAGGTAATTCATTTACCTCCATTTCTAAATTATCAGTTTCTGGAGATTGTTATTGTTTCTTTCTTTGATTGAGCCATACTTCCTATTTCTTGGTCTTCCTTATAACTTTGTGTTAGTGTCTATGCATTTGATATATATGCTGGTGTTGTGGTAGGAGGAGGGATTATGGCAAAAGAATTTTCTCTTAAATTTTTCTGCCAGCTCTGATGCAGTTGGTTTTGTGCTTGCCTAGGGTACAAGTGCATCTTAACTGGTCCCTGGATTTTTTGCAGAGGGAATTGATCCACGCACTGTTGTTAAATCAGTGCTTTCTGAGAGGAAAGAGGGTCTGGGGTTTCCTATTCAGCTATCTTGCTGACATCTTGAGGAGATTTCATTTTTATTAGTCGGCATGGTCTTAGGCTTGCAATAGTATTCAAACTGAAACTAGCTTAAGCTAAAATAACTAAAAAACTAGAGTAAATATCTGAAAAGTTAGTAACATGAAGTACATTTTAGGCAAGGCAAAACTTAAATGATGTAGTTCAAAGCTCTTTTTGTCCATTATTCAGGCAGATTCGCTCAAACAATGAACAAAATTACTAGTTTAGCAGCTTGAATGAAAATTCCAGCCAAAGAGTCCCGGAAAAGACTGATTGTCCTGGCTTAGGTCATATGCCTTTCTCTGAGCCATTGACAGTTTCCAGAAAAATGTAGTACTCTGAAGATCATGCCCATATGTGCTCCACTGCATGGCTAATATTGATTTCAATAAGGTAATGGAATGCAATCCCCTCAGGAAATGGGAATCTGTTTCCATGAGCTAGGAGGACATGCAGACAGCAAAAACAATAGATTTTCTCTACCTATCCTACTCATGAAGAAAAGTTTTCTGAAACAAAGCTTAAGAAATTATTAATCATAGCTTAAGCCTTAACACAAAAAATACCCAATAATAAGGGAATGGTTAATGTGATGATATATTCACATGATGAACTATTTTGAAACTGATAAATGTTATTTATAAATGATTTATTTACATGAAAAATTTGTTATAATGTTAAATGACAAAATAAGGACACAACTCTCTAGTACTCTATTTATTTGATCATAATTATAAAAAGTTTGTAAAACACATAGAAAAAATCTAGGAATATTACAATACGAACAACAGATCTTTGGGGATGATAAAATAATTTTTCCTCTTTTTTATATTTTTAAATTTTTATATAATGAGAAGGGATTTCATATTTTGAAAATAATCACAATTTTATTTAAAATAGTAACAGAAAGTCTCATCTTTGCTAGTATTTATATTTGGGGGTAGGTCTTACAATGAAGACATCAGAAGCAAAGGAGAAAGTATGGGTATACTAGCTGTGTAAGATCAGAGACTTAAATGGACAAATTGTGCTTTAACCAAGTGGATAGAGTTTTCATTTATTTTGAGGCGCTTGGAACAGTTCGGATACATGACACTGAGATGCCTGCCTTAATTTTCTCTAAAAGTCGTGTAGGGCATATTGGCACCTTGCTTAAGAATCTGAGAAGTGTTCATTGTGAAATAGCCTACAGTCAAGTTTTAGTAAAGCTGGAAAAGGATGCTTTTGTTCATTAACTCAACAGGGCTCACATTTGGCCTAAAACTTCAATAAAGCCAAGAAATAAATGAGACTGTGAAACAGAATCCCATGAAAACTATCCGTTGATTATGTGGTACTAAATAAAGTAGGGTTTCTTTTAACTGTACCTGTCTCTAAGAAAAGTTGGAACTGATGATTCTCAGGGTATGTGAGACCTATACTAATTTCAGAAAACGCTGTCCATCTGGACTCTTGCTGTAACTGTTCTTGCTATTTTAATTAAAAAATCTTATGTTGATCTATTTACTTATTATAACTAGCAGTTACATTTCAGATTTAATTTTTAACATTTTAATTACACCACTGTCACTGTATTGCCTCCCACATTTTCTCTGTTCTTCATGGGCAAGCTAACATGGCGAGCTGCTAACAGGCCATGGGTTTCCTTGCACAGTACCATCAAAGTATTAAAGAGGCAAATACTTATCAAAACATAAGCTAACTTGGTGAAAGAGTAGAATCCACAATCTTAAAACCCTAACTTAGAATGTTATTAGAGTTACAAGTTCATTTCCTTACGTGTTTTCTAATCATCCACTATGGCCACACTAGATATGGTGACTAAGTTCGAAGAATTAGACATGGTCCCTGCTTTTAAGGAGCTTAAAATGTTGTTGCAGGCATGAACACGTAAACAATTGTTACGAGGTTAAATATAAATATTATATATATATGAATGTATACACACACGAAGACAGTAAGATAAAAATTTGTCAATCAAGTAGAAAAGAAAAGAATTTTCGCTCATATTTGCAGCATGAACAGCTTAGAGAATTTCAGGCTGAGAGTTTTTTTTTCCTTTTCTTTTCTTCTTCTTCTTTTTTTTTTTTTTTTTTTTGCCAAAAAGTCATGTGTTTATGAAAGTGCACTCAGGGACAGTGAAAAGTCCAGCATGCCTGAGCTTAAGTGTGTGAGGAAGAAAGCAAGTTGTAAGCATATTATTAAAAGCCCTGGCTACCATGCTAGGGACTGAACATTATTTTGTAGACTAACAGGAGCCTCTAGGGTATTAAAGCAGCAGAGTGTGGCATGAATAGGTCTGGGCTATCATAAGATAAAGTTTGTGACAGCAGAAATGATGGATTTAAAGAGTGAGAAAGTATAAACAAAGAAACTAGTCAGATGCAATAATTCACATGAGGAAAGGAAATAAATTAAGCTAATGGCAGCAGATATAAAAGAAGGGCACGTAATTTAAAGACAATCCAGAGTTACAACAAACACTGTAATAACAGGTAAATATCAGATTTCTCTGCGTCCACCAGTGTATTAAGGACTCCATGCACATTTATCTCATTAAATCTTCCTTAACAGCCCTGTGAGGTACATTCTGCTTAGTATGTTTGTTTTACAGATAAGGGAAGAGATGGGAATTTGGTAGCTTGCTGAAGATCACATAGCTGGTAATTGTAGAGCTGGGCCTGAACCTAGATCTAACTGATTCCAGAGCATGACAAATCTCTAAGATAAACAGCCTTCAATGTGACTATGTGACCAGGCAATTTCTGGCCTCAGTGACTTAAGAATGAGGATCTGATTGACTGAGGAAATGAATATATAAAGGAAAGCAGGTTCTGATAAAAAAATTAGTGTTGGACATATTTACTTTGAATATTGAAAATACATGTATGCTCCGTAGAAAGTTGAGAGTTTCATTTACGGCCGAGTTACTCTCATGGGGATTGCTGTAGAAACGACGGCCAAAAGTACATTGCCAAGGTAAAAAGTCTACAACTAGATGCCAACAGAGCTGGGGGCAGACACCTAAGGAATTACTTCATTCAAGGAATGCACAAAGGGTGATGTCTTAGAGGAGGAGAAAGGAGAGGAGCTTTCAGAGGTCTGGCTAACGACCCTGGAGAATGCAGGGTTAAGGAAGCCAAGGAAGAAGAGAGTTTTGAAAAAGAGACATTGAAAACGATTTCCAAAAGCATAGCTTCAGATACCAAAGAGCAATCACGTTGGAGGAGAACTGGGAAATGTTTGCTGGATTTGGCCCTCAGGAGATCGCTGCTGACATTGAAGAAAGATGGTTTAGGGAAGGAAAGGCGTCTGAAGTCAGATCACTGCGAGGTGCACTGCAGAGGGCAGGCTTGGAGGAAGAGCAGATTCCTCTGAAAAAATTCACTCTGTCTTGGTGAACGTGTTTATCTCTTCCCCAAATTCCACAGTGGAAATATTATAGTGTTACACAGCAATAGCTACACTTGCACAAGAATACGGAACCTTCTTCTAGGGTGAAAAATGCTTTGCTCCTTTAAATCTCCGTTATAAGCCTAAAAGAGCCTCTCAGTCATGTAGGTGAAAGACACAACTTTCTCCTCACTCCTGATGTTTTCTTCCTATGGAGGGTATTCAATTGGTGTAACTTACTCCGTACTTCTTCCTGCACTTTTCCTAAATCAAACACAACCACAGTGGAGTATCTTTTCTGGTTGGTAAGTTTGGGAAGATAAATGGAGCATGTTCAGCTCAGCTGCTTTCCATTCATCTCCTTGGGGCTCAGCCTTTGGCAGAAAGAACACAGCCACCACTGCTTTCTGCAGGCAGGTCCGCCATCATTAGGGGGACCTGCAATTTTGAGGGATTACCTCAAAGGAAACAATATTTGGTGTATTTTGATGGGAATACTGCCAAATAAGATGCACTGAGCAAAGCTGAGGAGAAAAAGAAAATAACACATGGAGAGACATTTAATTGGGGCAAAGACATGTGGTTTGGAGTCTTCATAGGGTTTTGCAGCAGAATATTTTGGAGTTTGTCATGGCATATACTGAACCAGCTTTTAAATATCATGGCAAGGGCCAGCACCTTTAAGACGGAGGGCACACGATATTCTGATCTGGATCTATGAATATAGATTATGGTGTATTTCTCTATGACAAAATATTTCTCTATGACTTATGGAGCTAAGTCTAGAAAGTCCTTGACAAAGATGCTCAAGGCAGTGAAAGCCTTTCATAGGCACAGGCAGCCCGGAGCTTGTTGCTTCCTGACCCTGAAATACAGTTGCATATGTTATGTAGACAGCAAAAACCACAACAGATGTCTGTGGCTGCAGAGGTCTTAGAGCTCAAGGGCAGCTGAGGCAAGAATTAAACTATAAAGAGAACAAATTTTTCTGTACAATTGTAGACCTTGATATCGTTGTTTTTAAACTACAAGACTTTAAACTACAACGCAGCTGGGTTTCGTGTGTGCTCTGTGCTACTTCTGACATTCCATCTTTAAATGGTTAGTGTCAGGCTTGGGTAGGCAGCAATAGATCAGCAATTAACAGCCCCAAATTATTCTCTCCATTCGGGGCCAAGAAAATCATGGTGAATTTATGAGGCTCATTCAGAGACTCAAGTGGAAACTGCTCAAAAGAAATACTAGATGTGTTTCAAGGCGATACAGTTATTGTAGGGGGACTTTAATTGGTTTCCTTTATTATGAAGGAAACTGACTGAGAAACTTTAGAATTCACAAGCAGTGAAGAGACAGTGCCCTGAGGAGCACACGGAAGGGACCTTGGGTCACATCACAGCCCAAGGAACACTGGCTTCAGAAGCACCTACACTAGTTTCATCTCAGGAATATGTTGCAAATGTTTTTCTGGTTGAAACAGATATGGAGACAAGATAAAAACCATCACTAAAAGCAAATTTCTTAGGCCTAAGCAGTTCTCTAATAAGAGGCAGTGGAATTAGCTATGATGGCACGGTAATAAAAATGCCTTTCCACAAGATACGAGGTAGCCATGTGACCCAACAGAGCTCATTGCCTATACAGAGCAGAAGTACCCAGAACACAGAGGTCCCAGAGGAGATGGACACTAAAAGCTGTCCATGGACAGATTTTTCTCTAAGAGATGGTAGTGAACTGCACTAAACCTTTTGCTGAAGATTTCCCTGTATTAAATTTAAATGATCAAATCATAGATTCTGCTTAATTTGTACCAACCAACCAGTGGCATCCTGGTGAGAGTAAAAATTATGATTTTTTTTGCCATCACTTCTTTTGGAAGCCAGTCCCTAAGATGGCCCCCAGGGTTCCTTGCCTCTAGGTATTTAAACCCTTGTGTAATGCTTTCCATTGAAGGTATCATGGGACTTAGTGATGCATTCCTAAGAAATAGAGGAAGGCAGAAGAAATGGTGTATGACTCAGAAACAAGGACATAAATGACAGTGTGACGTCACTGTTTTGCTTTCCTTCTCTCTCAAATCACGGCTCTGAGGGTAGCCAGCTGCCACACCATGAGGAGTCATCAAGAGTCTCATGTGTTAAGGAACTGAGGTCTTTCACCAATGGTGAAAAACTGTAGGCTGCCTACATGGGTAAGGGTGGGAATGAACCTTGCAGGTGTCAGATGACTACAGCCCTTGAGGACAACTGGACTGCGACCCCAGGAAAGACCCTGAACCAGAACCAACCAGAAAAAAAAAAGTGCTCCCCAATTCCTAAAACACAGAAAATGAGAGAGAATATATGCTTGTTTTTTTAAGCTGAGAAATTTTGGGGTGATGCGTCACACAGCAGTAGAAAATTAATATGCCTTCTTTTACTTAGAAATATAACTGAGCTTTTACTACAGTTTTAGCTAATACTAAATAATGGCTTCAGGAATTTTTACCTGGGAAAATTGTCCTAAACCCTTGTTTGTAAAGTTGGTATATGTGGGGACAGTGTGGTTATAATTTCCTGTGTCCCGTTAATTCTTTGGATTCTAGAAAGAGGGACTTATCAGATACCTTGTGTTAAAATAATAAAATGTATGAGGTCCTAAAGAAATATCAGCCATTCTTATGCATCCAAATATTTGAGAAAACCTCTAGTATAGACTAAGCAGAATTTTCTAAAAATGAGAATTTCTTTAATTTCTATCTTTTAACTCGTATCATCTAAAAATGAATTTTAAACATTAATTTCCTTTAAATGTTAACAGGCATAGCCTTTAATTTCTCCCTCTGAATCTGACAGCAGAAGAGGGCTTCTATGAAAGTTTTCTGGCATTTTATTATTATAGAATTTATGTATTTTATTCTATTCATTAATGTCATTAAATCTTATTACAGGATCAATGGCATGTTACATAGGAAAGCATGCTTGGACATAATTTGGGATGGGAAAGAGAAGAGGGAGTAAATTTGGAAGCTTAAGTAAAGTAGCCCTGGCGTAAATTTAATTAATGGAGTAGAAGACTCATTTCAGAGTCTTCTTGGGGCAACACGTGTCTTTCCCATGAAAGGTTCCAAGAGGATCCTAAAGGGCTAGTTTTTCATCCTTGAGGGGAGGCAAGCAATCCGCCTGTGCCTGTGGTAGGCAGTCTGTCCTGGACTGCTGATCTCCCACACAGGGAGATCTAACCGGAGGCTTGGAAGCTACACCCAGCGAGGTACAAGAGAATGTGAGAAAGAGAGCTGAAATTTTCTTCTTCTGAAGGCAATTCTATTGCTGTAAAACCCACCCTTTCTTCACCCCTGTACTCTGCTCTCTGGGAGTGAGGTGATTTATCTGATGGACACATTTCAAAAAGAAGAACTGGGTACCATTTTCCTTGTGAGAGCTCTTGGCTCTGGGGTATAGACTTTCCCTGTTGTTCTTGGGAGCAGGCTGTTCCCAACACTGGTGGCCCCCAGTGCCTTGACCGGATAAGTTAAGTCTGACTAATTCTGTGGTTTATTTACCAAACCTCTTTGGCTCTCACAACTTAGCCTTTATCAGTTAAAACAACAACAACAACAATATTTTCTGTTTTCCATATACCTTGCGCTTCATCTTACTTCTCCATTTGTTTAGGACCTGCACAAGAAGAAGTGTGTTACATCTCAGGGGAACCAATACTTCTATCAAAAATCAAGTAACTGCAAGGATTTAGTCTCAAGTGTCCAAAGGAAATAATACAAAATTTTTCCTTTTAATTGTACACTTTTGTCATGAATAATTTGATATGTGATTCAAGTGTTGATAAGATGCCCCCTTGGAATATCTATTTTCTTGGTTAATGGAACAACAAATAACACGAGAAAAGGTATAATTAATAAGCAAATGTATCCTGGGCTCAAAAAATTGAGTTTTTGTAGCCAAGCAGATACGGATTCTAATCCCAAGTCTTGCAAATCACTTAACTTCATTGGGGGCTGTTTCTTCATTCGTTTCTTCACCTTCATTTGTGTAATTAGGAGTAGCAGCAACGATGGAGGGCTCATGTATGGATCAAGTGGGATAATGCAGGCAAGATAAAGCACAGCATCTGATATCAGTGGGCACCCAGTGTACAGAAACTGTTAATACTGGGTCCTAAAGTCTATTTTGTTTTACTGTGTAATAGTTGATTGGGTGTAGAATTTCACACTATGTTTTACCCAGAAGATCGCTACCTCATAAAGAAATTTCCTGAAGATATTTTTATTCCCATGAACAATTTTTCTGTCAAGCTTGCAATTAGTAAGTATATTACTTTAGGCAAGTGTCGGGTCATCTCCTCGCCTACTTTAAATTCAGAATGTGCCATTTTAAGGTAATTCAAACGTCTTGTCAGCTTTCACTACTTAATTTGTATGAATTTTGGATCTAGGGGCAAAGTGAAGTCAAGGAATAAAGGTCCCTGTGGATACTGTTTAAAAAAAAAAAACCTCAACATTCTTGTTAGATTTGCTTGTAGAATGTCCATGGTACAATTTAATAAATTCTGGTTTTATCGCCTTAGAAAAAAGTTTCTTATATCAGTCCTTAAGGAATTATTTTGGACTCTCTTTCTTGGTTAAATTAGCCCATTAACTGAAGTGTCCACTGTTGAGGGACTCAGTTTTGCAAATAGAACTTCAATAACTTTAAGTGTCTGCAATGGATCTTCCTCTGAGCATTTAGCTGTACTCCTGCCAAGCTGTAAAAGATCCTTACCCCATATCATGTGCTCCAGGAGATTATTTTAAGCTCAACTTTCCAAACTGGCTCACAAATACTCTGTAAGAAACTTTACTTGGGCTTCTGTGTGTGCCCTGTCTAATTTTATAGACTTACCTTTTCAGACATTTCCTAGCTGCCAGCCGATGCTCCTTTTTCCCTCAGATCTCTGTTTCTCTTTGTTCTGGGCCCCAAATCCTCAGGCAACACCAATCACACTTCCAAGACTAGTTACAGTTCCCCGGGACCACACTCCATATGGATGGAGAACTGCTTGTAGAAACCATAAAAGCAGTTACTAATGAAAAAAAGATTGTGTTTCTATCAACATAATTTCGGTATAATACACTTAAAAATGACAATAGTATTCAAACATAGATTCTACTTTAATGGAGTAGCTTGTATTTGTATATTTTTTAATTTCAAAAAATTATTGTTATGTGGAATATAACAGGAGTTAAATCTATAACTTTAGGAGATAAACGTTCTCTTTTCAAGAAGGAAAATCAGAAAAAGGTTAAACATTAAACAGAATGTTTAAAAGGAAGCATACCTGAGTACTATAATTTTAAGGCATTTCTTACATTCAGTTCACTATAACACAAACAAATTCAATACTTCCCTAGCAAAATTAACGAAATGTGTTTGGACACTGAGAACAACTCATTGCCAGAGATAAACTTACTCATTGGTGGGAACTGGCTATGCAATTATACCTAATATTTAAAGGAAGCATTTATTAACAGAGCTGAGAATACTGAAACTTCAGTTTAAATTTCATTTAATAGCTAAAATAAGATATGGTTATAAATGTTAATATGAAGGGTATGCTAATCGTCCAAATTCTGTTTTCTTTTTTTTTTTTTTGGACATACCAGATGACCCAAACAATAGGAATACTAGATTGCTTATAGAGACAGGGTGGTTAAGGTGAGGAGGAGTCCTGAGTCCAGTTTATACTTCTATTTACTAACTATGTGACCAGAAGCAAACGGCAACTTGTTAGTTTTCTCATTACTAAAGGAGAATTAAAAGTAATTTCTATCTTGTTAGGTTGCTGTGAAAATTGAAAAAGAAAATGTGCAACATAATTCGTGCAATAGCTGGGATATAGAAAAACGGCTTGGTAAACATTAGCTCTTATCATCAGAGAAAGGGAATGAATACGTATTTAGTAACAGTTTCTGATGTAGGCATTCTGATCTAACTGTCTAATATACTCATGTATTGGCTACATTAAAACAAATTTTTCTCAGTTTAATATCCATTTAATACAGTTAGTCTACAAGCTCAAACATGTACAGTGAATTCTTTCTGACATTTTATTTAATGTTACATTCCTTGGGCTACACAGCAGGTTTTTAATCTCAGAGAGATCTTCTTTTCTCAATCACCTTAAAATACTTGCTGAAACTAGAATAAAGAAACTAATGTAGCAACCCTAACATGCTTTAGATCAAGGATTTCACTCCACACAATAAGGGAACATTTTTTTTATCAGACCATGTTCCACCTAAGGTAAAGTTGGAAGCACATTGATTTATTTTGGAGCAGTCCCAACAGTTTCTTTGATAATAAATTCAATCTGTGCTCAACTTTTTAAACAGTAATCAATGACACTATCATTTTTTCACCAGTACTTTACAAATATTTTAATTCTAACCACTTTTTAGTGTTCAAGATCTTGGGCCCCACAGGAAAAAAAAATTTGTTTTATGTTTTGGGGTGTGTGTGTGTGTGTGTGTGTTGTTTTGTTGTTTTTCTTTGCTTTCATTTCAAACAACTACTCTTTCTTCCCTGTGAAATAGACATCTCATTTTAATTTCAGTATTTCTCTTACCTTCATTCAGGAATTCTTTAATTTCATAAAAGAAGTCCTTTTATATACCCTCCTTTTAATTTTTAAGTAATCAAAACCCATCATTCTTGTCAACCTACCAGAAGATTCATTCATTAGTCTTTTCTCTCTCAATTCTAAGTAAATGTGAATTACCTTGTGAAGTACTGTCACTGTCACTGTAATCTATTACCAATGTAGAAGTGAATCATTTCCTTTTAGGTTTCCTCTCTGTTCCTCTTCAATCTACCAGCAGAGAATAATTACCATCACTTTATATTTCTGGAGTGCTTTATTTAAATCTCTAAATAAGCTCCCAATACCTATGATCTAGTATTATAATTATTGAATCCAAGCTCGTAGCACATGGTTTGAACATAATAAGCATTCACTTAATGTTAATTGAATTGAATTGCCTCTTTGAAATGATTAGTAGTGATTCAGCCACTTATATTTCTTGGCCAACATTGTGCCAACCACTCTGACACATAACAGTGGTGCTCCCACAGTGGACTTGCAGGCGTCAACAAAACAAGGATGTTCATTGACCTCATGTGGCTGAGTGGGCTTCTACTCTATGCCTGTCTTTATTCAAAGTATTATTGCAATTTTGATAAGTGACTTAAATAATTAAAAGAATTATATCAGGGATTATACAGTCCAATTTTGCTTCTACCAAAAATGTTCCACTCTATTTCTTTTTTTGAGACAGAGTCTCACTCTGTTGCCAGGCTGGAGTGTAGTGGCACGATCTCAGATCATTGCAACCTCCACCTCACGGGTTCAAGCGATTCTCCTGCCTCAGCCTCCCGAGTAGCTGGGATTACAGGTACCCACCACTAGGCCCAGCTAATTTTTTGTATTTTTAGTAGAGACGGGGTTTCACCATGTTGGCCAGGCTGGTCTCACACTCCTGACCTCCTGATTCACCCCACCTCGGCCTCCCAAAGTGCTGAGATTACAGGCGTGAGCCACTGCCCCCGAACATCCCACTCTATTTCTAGTCTTTTTTTGTAGCTAAGACTGGTCGTATGATACAATTCTAGATAGGAAATATAAGTTGATAGATGCAGGGGAGAGTCTATACATTCTTAAAAAAAAAAAAAGTAGTTATTAATGATACCATTTCTTTACTCCATCACCAGGCTTGAACAAAGATGCGGTACCCGGAGCTGTGGCAGATAATCTGATAAAGGGGAGGAAAGGAGACAAAACTCTCAGGGCAGCTGGCCCTGTCAGCTGGAGTGCTGAACCGATGCCAGGGCTGACCAGCTCCTGACTTCTAGTTATGCTACAAAACTTAACCCTTGCATGTTTATGCTGCTCTTTCTTGAAAAGAAAAAAGTGACTCAGAGCAGCTAATGTGCCCAAGGCCAAGCATTTGTCATATGGTGTCAGCAAAGCTTAAGAAATGCAGTTTGACTTCTCCACAAACCCCTATTCAAGTATTCTAGATGATAAGACTGATGCTCTAAACACTATGCATACATGTCTTCCCGTTGTAATTTTTGTAGGCAATGGATGTCATAATCACTCTTACTATTCAGTCTTACCTTTAAATCTTTCACCTGTAATATTATTATATTTTATTTCTTGCTCACTTTTAAAATAATGTGGCTAAGCAATAAGTATTAGAAATGAATTTCTTTCACTTTGCATATTGTTTGTCCTAGTTAAAATAAAGGCAAAGTGGAAACCTGACCCACTAATGGAAAATCATGGTGCTTGTTCTGGAAACTTCCCTTTCAAATAGCAAAAACCAATGTCTTAAAACAAAGGGTGGACATAACTCCGTAGATAAGGCCTTGCTACACAAAATGCTGTGCACTAATTTATCTGCAGCCAAATGTTGGTTTTCCCTCTTGAAAATGCTGCCCCAAATTCCAATCATCTGAAAAACAATTAACCTGTCAAGTTTAAAGTTTTCGTTCATAATTTGGACTGTATCCTGCCATTGATATTTATTTTAATCTTCTATTGATTTCTGTGGGAATTCTTCATGTAGAATGAAGGCAGGATATAGCTCTAAAGGAATTTCTGTAAGAAGGTTCCCACTTTCATCTCTTTGTGTTTGATTTTTATTAAGTTTAGGACATGACGTTGTACATCTAAAAATAGCTCCACAGTCTAAAACTGTGACAAAGTCTTCTATTTTTTTTTTTTTTTTTTTTTGCATTCAGGCTGAAAGGTCAATGAGAATGGTAAAGTCTCACAAAGAAGAATTATATTATAAGTGATTTTTAACCCTATGTTTTTGTTGCCTTTTCTATAAAAAGGAAAGTCATTGTATTACCAAAAAAAGGTCTTTTTTACTTCCCCAAATGCCTGTGTACCAGGAAATTAATTTTTTTAAAAATGCCCATTCAAACCATGTTTAAAGTATCGTTTAAGACACCAGATATCATATAATACAGTCGTTTAAAATTATAGTAATGATGACTATGGAATTCTGTGGATCTTGGAAAATTCTTTGAGAGGCTGTTAAGTTTAAAAAGGCAAAACTGAAAATTATGTATACAAATATTTTTCTACTGGGGAAGAATTGTCCTGACTCCAATCTCAGAAACTGCACGTCAGCCTCATCATTCTATTTCATTACCTGAATTAGTTGGGAACCTCGTGTGGTAGAGGTGGAACTCAGTCTCTCAGATGCTTTTTCATAAGAGTCCATGTGAGAGGTGTGGTTGGTTCACAGCTTTTGAGCCAAGGCCACACTTTTTCAGGATGACTCCAGGTGATGACTGAGCAAGGCTGAGGTACAAAGGCGTCTCTATTTCTTCCCAACTCAGAACCTCTCTAAGAGGTTGACCTTGCCCTGGAGCTCCTCATTGGTCTGGCAAAGATTTTGTCCTATCTGCCTCATAGGCTAACAGTTCCTCCCACACAATCCTCTTCCTTCCTTTTCCTTTCACAAAAATCTTTTTTCAGTTTTTTATCCCTGGCCCAGTATCTGTTTCCCAGAGAACACAACTGACACCAATAGTAGTCCAAGAAATTAGGCAGTAAAGATGCGGTTCCAGGACTGAATTGCTGGCCACCCCTCTGATAATGAAGACACCGTTCCATGTGGTATGTGAGTCATGAATAGTCACTCCCTGGCACAAGGAGGCAGTCATTTCTAGCCATTCACTGGTAGCCACTTGGGAAACTATTCTTGTAGAAGGAAACACTTTGGTGCTTCTAAACGTACAGAAACAATGCATAGAAAGTGGAACTGGCTTGCTGTCATTAAGTCATATTAATGCTCTTCCTAATGAAAACTTAATGGCCCTTAATAAACAATTGAAATCCAAGTGTAAAGGGCAGAGTGCCTCCTCCGTAGCAGAAAAGAAGTCCTTCTTCTACGTTGGGAGAGCCAAAAAAAACTTAAGACAAAACTTAGGTTGTAGAATTATAGTAACTAATCTTTAGAGACAACTGAAGGCTCAGCTGAAGCCAGTTTGTTCTGTCAACCTCGGGGCCCTGGCTGTGGACCCTGACATGTGCAATACGGAAATGTTGGTAGATACCCCTTAAGATTTGGTTCCCCAGGCTCTCTTTTTTTATTAATGAACTTTATTTTTTAGAGTAGTTTTGGACTCACAGCAAAATTGAGCAGTCACTACACAGTTCCCATATACTAACTGTCCCCACACACGGGCAATATCCTTCCCTATAGGGGACCCCCTGTTAAGAGTGGAAGCGTATAAGGTTCAAGTAATAAGTGAAGGTGTGGACAAAATCCAGGTTACAGTGGGACTGCTTGGCCTTGCTTGGTCTTGCTTGGTCTATAGAGCCCCACAATGGTCTTTTTCAAAGTTCACAAATGTATAATTATGATTGACTTACTTGAAAATTGGGCTCTTGGCCTGTATGGTCATTGTCCCCCTCCAAATCCGGCAATTAAATAGAAAATATTATATGCCAGAAAGGATGACAGAGATTAATAACACTCTTAAAGATCTAAATAGACTGGGCACAGTGTCTTGTGCCTATAATCTCAGCACCTGGGGAGGCCAAGGCAGAAGGATCACTTGAGCTCAGTGTGGGTGACAAAGTAACACCCTGTCTGAAAAAAAAAAAAAAAAAGAAGTTTCTAAATAATAGAGGGTTGGTGGTGTGTCTATTATAGCTCCATTATATTTGTGAGTCTGGCCCCTGCCAGAAGTGACTAGACTTGAAGGATGATTACAGATGACTTCAAGTAGCAGGCTGATCAGCTGCCATGATAGAGGTGGTATCCTTGCTAGAGCAGATACATATGGCTGCAGCTACATGGCATTACAGCTAGTTATTTATCTAGTACATACTTCTCTTTCCCAGTCAACAAAGACAATCAGAAACCATTGGCCTTCACTTAGAAAGGAAATCAATACACATTCCCAGTTTGCCCAGGGCTTTCTTAAATATCTCACTCTCAGTTGTAATATAGTCTGAGGAGATCTGGACTGTCTGTGCATTCCACAAATCATCACATTGATCCACTTTATGCATGGCATCATGCTAATCTGGCAGAATGAGCAGGAAGGCCCTGTTAAGACTATGAAGATTCCTAGACCTGCCACTTCAGGAGGGGTTTTACAGCTCCAGCTTCGAGGACATGCTGGAACTCTCCCTTCAGAGTAGAAGGCAATTTATTGCATCTTGAGTTCCCTATCACAGCGAGGAAAGCACAATTATTGGTAGCTCTCAAGGTTATGGAGACAACACATTCCATACACTGGGAAAACTGCTCTGACCCATCCATGCAGTGAATGAGGACTAGATCAGGAAGGTGTTCTGCAAGCACTGGAATAAACAACAGAAGGCACAGCTTAAGCGCCAGCTTGAGAGTAATAATACTCTGTGAGGATGGGAGCCCATCTTCCAGGATGCATTACACAAAGTGAATTAGAAAACTTTATATGGTACCGTGGCCTCTAGCAGGAAGAATACATCAGTTTGGGTGCAGTAGAAGCAGGAGTGAATCATCATCATTCCTAACCATCCATCAGGAGACTTTGTGTTTCCTGGCCCTGCAACTCTGGGTTCTGCAGGGTTACAGGTCCTGTTCCACAAAGGACAGATTCTATTCTTCTAAAAAGAATGATAGCCCTAAATAAAATAAGCCTTACTAAGTGCCAGACACTACATGCACGAATCCATTTAATGCCCTAAAAACAATGAGAGATATTTATTATCATTAACCTCTAGTTAATGTGGAAACAAAAACCAGAAAAGAAACTTACTGGCTGGGTGCAGCGGCTCATGTCTATAATACCAGCACTTTGGGAGGACAAGGTGAGAAGATTGCTTGAAGCCAGGAGTTCAAGACCAGCCTGGGCAACATAGTGAGACCCCATCTCTACAAAAACTATTTTTTAAAAAATTAGCCAGGCATGGTAGTGCATACTTGCAGTCCTAGCTACTCGGGACGCTAAGATGGGAGGATCACTTGAGCCCAGGAGTTCGAGGCAGCAGTGAGCTATGATTGCACCACTGCATTCCAGCTTGGGCAATAAAGCGAGACCGTGTTTCAAAAAAGGGAAGGGAAGGGAAGGGAAGAAACTTACCCAAGTTCACATATTTACTAAATATAAAACTAAACCAGTATATATATATATCAGAATTTATAACACAATGAGTCATATCATAATTGAGTTGACATTGGACAGCTATGGTCTCATGGTCATGTGAGATCTTTGACTTAAGCATTCACTGTTTGTTGATTCTATTTCTTTCAAAACTAAGGTGATCTTTTAAAAAATTCATTTTGAAGAGGACATACTTAGACCACATGACCCTTATCAACCTTGTGGAAGTACAGCTTCCTGCACCTTTGGAGCATTTGTTTTCCAGACCATGGCATCTGGGTGTCTTATCAAGGTAATAGGGACTCTGCTGTGTTTTCTGTCTACGTGGTGTCATTAGCAAAGTGGCCAGTGTATTGTCCTGGGTGTTCACACATAGTTACTTGACCCTGATGGATGACACGCAGACACAGAACTGGAGAGTTGAAATAACCCAGGGGCAAGTGAGTGAAGATGTACTACCATCTCTCACACATGAAAAACAAACTTCCCATGCTATTTCCTGCTTTTGGGGACAGATCAAAGAACATTTTTCAAATCAATGTACACTTACCAAGGGCTATATGATTCGCTCCAATGAAAAGACTACATCTACAAAACTGCAATATTGAATCTCTACTTAATTACACTTCTGCTAATCTCTTGTCATTCTCTGTGGTAATTCTGTCGCATCGCCAGCCAAACTGAGCAATATATTAACTCACCTAAACTCACAGCAGCCCTAAGAGGTAGATGATATTATCATTCAACTTTATATGGTCAAGTAATCGACGTGAATTTCTGTCTTTTGAGTATCTATAGTCGATACTCGTTATTTGTGGTAGTTCTGTTTCATAAAGTGGCAACACTGAATTATTGGAGATTGAACAATTGCTCTTAGGGAAAATATACATGTACATATCTAACAGAGATTATAATCTTAAATTCTAGAAACAACTCATCCTGATAGATTCTGTTGTCTTTATTTTACAAAAGCAAAAACAAGGTTTAAAACTAAGAGACTTGCCTAAGACAACAGGTTGCAGAGCTGGGATTCAAACTCTCAACTAACTGTCCCCGGAGACATAGCTTCTCACACTACCCTGCCCTGCCCCCCACCATCTCCACCCTCTGGTCAACTCTGTATGAGCTCAAATAAGGAGGCAGAGCATCAGCTGGTCAGACCACAGCGGGAATGTGCGTGATGGGTGACTCAGTTTTGCTGCTCTGCAAATCCATGAGTGACCATGAAAATGCTGCCAGTATTGATTTCCAAGTTACAAATAAATTTTAGTGAGTAGAAAATTTGCAATACAAATCTTTGAATAGTAAGTATTGGCTATATTTTAATTTTGCATTCAGTAACTGACAAAATAATTATGAACTAGATTGTCACCTGTAGTCAAAATTCTATTATCACATGACCCTCATTAACCCCACTCATGTTAGACCTGTAATCACTGGAGTTCTGTATCTCGGGAATTAGTAAAAAGCAAGTATTGGATAAACCATTGTCAAACAAGTAAGGGTGAAGGGTCTAATAGCATATATACTAGGTCTTCTGAGACAGCATTTATTGGAGAAATGCACAGAGACAAAAGCAAGTGTATGATCATCTGCGGTCCTTTTATTTCTAGAACAAGGCAGATGGACCTTTTAGGATGCAACATTCGACTCTGAGAGAAGCACCCCAACCTTTGGCCTTCAAGACTTTTAAGCTGCATGATGGGAGAATTGCCAGCTCCTCCCCTGGGATGATCAAAAATTAAGGGTCAAGTCTTACATTTAAACTAGTAAAACAAAGCAAATCCTTGGCCTCCAAGTTTTTCCTCTAGTTTGATCAGGGGCTTGGAATCAAGAACCTGTATCCTAAGTACACTCTCTCAGTATTCTACTGGCCTTGAATATTTATTATAAACATGTGGCTATAGCAGTTTCTACAGAGATTTGCAGTCAGCTAGCCTGCAAGGAAGAAACCTTAGGCATATTAAAACTAATCTTTTGACCATAAAGTTCTGAGTATCTCCCTTTCCCTTTGCATGGTTATTAAAAAAAAATAACCACAGAGCCCAGAGAACATTATTGGGTTGCTGTTGCAATTTGTTTTCCTTATAGCTGGACTTTTCTTCACTCAAAAGGCTTTGGAAATTGAATGAGGGGTTACCACTATTACAGTGTCCAAAGCAGACCTTTATTCACCTGACTTGTCCTTTCCTAGTTATACAAATCAAGTAGGACATTAATGGGCTCACCATCTGTTTTCATCCTAGAGATCGCAAATTGTCTATCCACCATAAAAGGTCTTGCAGATCAGAACAGACCTCTCTGATTATGACACAATGCCTCATGTCAATTATAACAATCACATCCATCTTGCTGTTGGTGATAGAGTGTAATCACTTGGCTTCTGTCACCCCAGGAACTTCCCTTATCCATTGAAATCAGGGAGTCATTTCAACTGCAACATCTCCTCCAGCAGCTCTAGCTCATAAACAGCCAGGAAAGATCTCTGACATGCTGGCACTGCTCTCAGCAGGATAGTTATCATGGCATTGATGAATGTTCTGTCTTCAGAGCCCTCTCTGGGTCAAAGTGAGGGTTAGGGGGAGAAGTCAACCACATATGTTAAATTTACTCTATCACATTTTATCTCCCAATATCTTTGGATTCCTTTACTGGTGTTATGCCAAAAAGCTTTTGCCTTCTCAGTTTGACTTAGCAAGAGCCACCTGAGACCATATTTTAGTCACTGCACCAAACAATTATCATTACTTCCAGCTGTTGAAGTCACATTGAACCCAGAATTCTGGCTCTCATCTAGATAAATTCAGCCCAATTTAAAATTTCGTGTTTTTTTTTTTTCCTTTTTGCTCTAGAAACACAGCTATATTCTCCAGATTTTTGCTGACATGAATTAGAAAATTACTCCAATTCTTTTGGTGGGTAAGTCAGATCCTACTAGTCTTGACTATGTAATTTCTCTCCCCCACCCCCACCCCAGAGTACTATGAGATCTAATTTAGTTATAGATTTGGATACAAAACACTATGATGGGGTTAACTGGTTTCCCACTGAAATATAATTCCTCCAGTCAGTGATATTATGAGTCTGTAAGCAAGGTAAGAACAGCTCCTTAGAAAGTGGAAAGGGGTTACTTTAGCTGACATAGAAAGTTCACTGGAGTTAAATAACCGGGTTACGTTTAGTCCTCTGTGTCACCCTAAATAACTCCATTCCAATTCTGGGAGTTCCGTTATTACCAACCACTGCCCTAACTTTTTCATAAGTTTTCTACTGAGGTTATAAAGTCATTTGGTGTGGAAATCCACACTCTGCAGAAACATAAAGTACATTTGCTTTTTAGCTATTTCAATTATGCAATTGAAAAGATGGGTATTCATTTAGCAGTCATAGGCTCTTGACATTTAGTCTGTCCAAGCTCATTGTGGTCTTTCTTTAATCTATTCAGTGTGAACAGAAGGAGCTATCCATCCCAGGAACTTTAGGCTGTTCCTTGGCAGTGGCTACTCAGTCCCTTCAGCTATTGACTGATACCTTGGATGATATTTAATTTAGCTGTTTCCTGTGGCATGCCATGGACAGCTATACCCCCATACCTCAATACTATATGAATGCTACTGCCTCAACTTCAGATGACCAAATCATCTATCTCAAATACCTTCCAGTTTCCTGGGAGCTTTGACTGCACCTACTGTTAATATCAATTTCTATTCCATTAACATATTTGTATCTAAAAGAAACAGGAACCCCTATAACATTGGTTCATGGTATCTCAAATACAAGAGCACAGGCTTCAGAATCATTTAATCTCACAAAACAAGGATGTCTGCAAGGTCTGAGATGATTTGTGGTTTCTTCTGCTTTACACTGTGTTGGATTCATCCTAATGTGATTTCACCTCAAGGCTCTAGGAAGGACAACAACAAACGCAGGTCAAGTGGGAGAAACAGGGTTGCTTCCATGACTGCATCATGAGCTAGGAATATCTCCTGGAAGCCTCTAGCAGATTTATTTATGTCTTTTTGCCATGTGAATGACTTTAAGCCTTTAATGTACATTCACAATTGTGGGTTCTGCTTAAAAATAATATTTTATATTTGAAACAACATCCTGGAGTAGGAATTTCTGTCTCTTTTCTTTCTTGATTCTTTGCTTCGTTATTATCACACAGCCAGGTTAGAGTACATCTCATTAAGGCGGGCACTTGACTTTATAATTGTTTTCATTGTGATATTTCTAGTGTTCAGTAGGTACTCAATAAGTACACATGGAATGAATGACAAAAACTACTGCTTGAGAATCTGGCCCTTTTAGCACCCAGAAATGCCAAAAGATGGACCATTCGAGCTGATATCTGCTATCCTCCTGATTTTAGAGTATAAAACGCTCTCATTCTCATTCTCTTGGTATAATTTTTGTTAGGTTTATTTCCTTTGCCTCTTGTGATCTGAGTGGGTTGTTGGTGGCCAAGGTCTGAATGTGGGTGAAAAGGAAGGAGTAAATAGAGACTACTTTTAGTCTAGACCTTCTTATTCTGCCTCATCTGCACAAATGAAGTTACCTTGGCTCTCGTCTCTTTAGCAAGTGAGAAGTCGATCCTATATGGGAAGGCTATTAAGAGAAAGACTCCAAGATGCCCCAGATCCCCTGATTCCTGCCTTGCCTGGCAACACTTCCTCCTCAAAAGGTCCTGTATACACAATTGTGGCAGAGTACGAAATATGGTATTTTTCTGTTAGCTGGGTTTTGTGCCAAAGCAGAACTCCAATGAGCTGAGTTGCATCACGTGGAAGGATTTTATTTTTTCGATGGTAGTTAGATCTAAATATTCCTCAATCAGGGAAGCTGTAATGCCTGCTCTTTTTCTCTCAAAGCTCAAACCAGAGTCTTGGAACTCACCATAGAATGAAATGTAAAGTCTCACCTGCCCAGATCAAAAACGGAGAATGTTTCTTCACGTATAAGTCACTACCCCTGGCAAAAGTGGCTTCAATTAGTACTCTAGAATCTGAACAATCCCAACCCTTGCCTTTCTTCCTTAGGAAAAAGATGAGAGTGAAGAAAATAACAGGGTATCTATCTACCAGAAGCCAGCACAGCTCAGCTAACAAGATCCAAGAGCTCCACACAGGATTTGAGGCCAAAGACCTAAGATAATTAACATAATTTTTTGGTATTGTTTCTTCTTTATATTTTTGTGCACTCAGAACAACTTTGGGCAGCTGATAGAGAATTTAGAGGTTCAGGATTCCAGCCATACATCTATTCTCTTTCTTTTTGGAGTCACATCTAATAGAAGATACAAATTCCCATTAAAATGAGTGTAAAAACGCGTGGTCATATATTTGGAAATAGAATGAAATAGCTTAAGATAACATTTAAATTCCATGTAGTTTATCTATCTCCCTGCTTCTGAGAGAATGCCCCTCAAATCACTTTAAAAGTATTTTTACATATAATTTTTGCTACAGCTCTTCAGAAGAGGAGAGTGTTTCAGTTTAGGGTTTGGCCGGAAACAGACACTGAGAAAAGGATGAAAAGGGAAAGTTGTGGGTTTGGGATGTGATCTCAGGAAAGAACTGTAAAGCATAGAGAAATGAAACAGAAAATGGAAAGATGTTAACATAGGGTGTGCTAATAAGAAGATTACTTCTTCGGACCTCTGGGAGACAGTATAAAAATGTGGAGAAAAGGGAATGCTTATACACTCTTGGTAGATTGTAAATTAGTTAAGTCACTATGGAGAACTGTATGGAGGTTCTCAAAAAATTAAAAGTAGATCCTCAATATAATCCAGCAATCCTACTGTTGGGTACACCCTCAAAGGAAAAGAAATCAGTATGTTGAAAAAATATTTGTACTTTCATATTGCTTCACTATTCACAATAGCCAAGATATGGAATCAACCAAAGAATCCAACAATGAAAACATGAATAAAGAAAATGTGGTATATATACACAATGGAACACAGCCACGGTAAATTATGAAATAATAATGAAATCCTGTCATCTGTGACAACATAGATAGAATTGAAATAAACCAGGCACTGTCATAGCACTTTATCTCACTTGTATATGGACTGTGAAAAAAAAATGGTATCATAGAAACTGAGAGTAGAACAGTGGTTACCAGAGAGATTAGGGAGGGGAGGATGAAGAGAGGTTGATCAATGGGTACAAAGTTTCAATTAGAATCTGGCATTCTATTGCACAGTTGGATAAAGATGATTAACAGTGAGGTATATTGCAACACTGCTAGAAAAGGGGCTTTTGAATGTTCTCACCACAAAGAAATTATACATTTGATTTGCTCATTATATAACATAGATGTCAAAATATCAAACTGTACCCTATAAATATGTACATTATAATATAATCATTTTTAAGATTAATTAATTTTTAAAAGAAATAAATGAACATAAATGACTTTATGCTAGAGATGAGGAAGCTGGATTATTTACTCCAATCTCCTATCCGTCATCACCTAGGGTCTGCTCCAGGGGCATCAGCTATCCAGACCTAGACAGGCCAGAAAAAGCCTTTGCGCAGAGATTCTCACGAGACCATGGTAGGAATGCTCCCAAATGTAGGTAGGAACTCCAGTAGCTCCTGCTGCAATATATAAACCACCTTTTGGTAAAGTTATCTTGGATTAACACTCTACCAGGAGAACATCTCCGTAAGATCTAACTTAAGTCCTTTTTGATAACTTTATGAGAACATCTCCCTAAGATCTAACTTAAGTCCTTTTTGATAACTTTATAAGACTCTTAAAATGAAAGTTATGTTTTTCAGTTTCATCAATAGATTTAGTAACATTTCTTTATATACAACTCTTGAAGAATATTATAAAGTCTGTCATCCTTGAAACATATATAAACTATGTAATAAGGACCATGTTTTTTCTTGCACCTATATTATTTTAAAACAGTTTTTGGTAATATGCCACATTTCTATCCCCTTTCTTGGAAAAAAAAGTATTAGATAACATAAATTGAAAGTTTACTACGTTCCATGTACTAAGTGCATCAATCATTTTAATCACTAAATTATAACAATAATCTTGTCAAGTAGGCACTATTACTATGCCTAGTTTACTGATGAGGAAAACAAGGAAATGAGGGGCTAATTCACTTGACCTTAGCCACAGAGCAGGTAAAGCAGAGAACCCACACAGACAGGCTGGCCTCAGAGCCTGCAATCTTATTCTCTGGGCTATACTGCCAATAGATGCATAGTGCTACACAGTTTGCACTCTATTCTTTGTATCAAGTGTTCCAGTAGGAGTATTTTCTTTGTTACTCCCCAAAACTGCAAATTAGCCTTTCCGTGAATGTGGGCCACAGAGACCTGTATCTTCTGCTGAGCGTGAAGCTTCAGCCCTGACACTGATTGTATTTGTGCAACTTGGTGCACAGCAATTGACCTTTCACTTGTTCTTTTTGATCTGTATTCTGTTTATATTTGCCAAGGTCGTCACCACCCAATCTCTTTCAGTTGACTTAAAAAAAAAGTTACACATTAGGTCTTTCTGTTCTGTGATAAAAAGTTAACAGGATTGGAGAGTCTTCTCTCACTGTATTAAGTGCTCTTAGAATGCATAGTGCTGATATCTTGGCCCATTTCCTTTAGGTGATAAGAGGGGTGGAATATTTACCAAATTGCTATTTCATTCTTATGGATAAGTCCCAGGATTAGAAATGGTTTAGGACATTCATGGGAAATAAAAAGCATTATAAATCCCTACCTTCAAAGGAAGATAATTGATACAAGACACAATAACATGATCTAAAAAGTTTTTGAACTATTGCATATGAAAAACAGGGATTGCATATAAAAAATCAAGGTGTCACCAATAATATATAGAGAGTTTCTCATCAGGAATCATGTGTTCATTATATTTCATAAAATTTATTTATTTTTTTCCTTGATCATATTACTCATACTATATCAAAAAACAAAATTGAATGTTTGAAAAATCAAGTTTAATTTAAAATGTATATGATCCTATCCACTAATCTATTTCTGCATTCTAATAATAAAATTTGTAAACGTTATGGGAAGTACCAGAAGTTTCAAATTTCAAATCTTTTCACAGGATGCCTTTGAAGCATTCTAAAATACTAAATACTGTCGGCATCCTTTTGTTTCCAAATGTTTTTGTTTGGCCTCCCTTTTAGACCAAAGAAGTTTATTAAAACTGATCACTCTTTTACTTTTTTAACAAAATGAGAAAATTTTAAGTTTTCATGGTTATGGAACAGAGTAGTAGTACAGTATTTTTTCTTTTGTGACCATTTTCTAAGTATAACTGGAATCAAATTTCTGTTCATTATAGAAAAGAAAAAATGTCAAAAACAATTGCAGTTTGTCTTGGGGAGGAAATCAAGTAAAATTCGGAAAATTAGGGCAGCAACTGCATTTTCAAAATGAACACTCAAATATCTAGTCAATTTCATTCAGAAATCTTCTAAGAAACTTTCTAATACTACATACTGCTTTGATGAAACAAGTACAACACAACTGGGTTTATATACTAACGTGATTGATTCTCCAAGTTGCAACCTACTGGCAGAACAATTTACACACCAGGTTTGGTTTTGACACAATTGTCTTCGGTGTAGTTCAAGTCTTCTAAATTACCAGCAATTCTTCAGCTGTTCATTAGCTATGATTTATATAATTTATGTTATCATAATTCTCCTTTGTTCTATTTCTAGTAAGTATTTTCACTATTTTCCATCTTAATTTTGCCACTCATTTGAACAATTTGTTGTATTTAAAATGACAAGACCCTTAACAATGTTAGTACTAATAATTATTTCTATAAGTTAGGCAAAGTCTGGAAGAAAGTTTTACCCTCATGAGTAACTCTTCAAATCCCAAGAAGGTCAGCAAGCCAAAGAGCATTCATCAGTACATCTGGAAGGGAACAGGAACCTCCACCCACTAGTGTTTGACAGCCATGAGTGAATAAATGGGCAATCAGACAAAGGAGAAACTTGAGCGGCCATCCTCATTACAAACCCGTGAAATCCGATAACATGACAGACTTTATAACCCTGACAAGCAAAGAACTTGAGAAGTCACTAGAAGGAAGGCAAATGGGAACAAGGATTTACTCCCTCCTCCACTTCGAGCATCCTGTAAATATTTTGGTGTAATTTTCATATAGTGTTTAGTTTCTTTCTATACCCAGAGGACAAGAAGATATTTGGTAATATTAGATCTTGTTCATAGCAAATATCAAAACCTCAGTAATTGATTTAGAATCTAATGACATATAGAGAAAAGGCTAACTTTTATTTCCTCTTGATAATTCTTCTCAATAAAAGTAAATTGACTCATCTATCTACCTGTCTGCTTTGTTTAGCACTTTATTGCCACATTTTTATTAATATTTGTTTCCAACCAACCATTTTTTTTAGTTGGTTTTAGGTTTTCTGGCAGTGGGAGATAGACTTCTTGACTTTTTCTCTGGTTTTATTTTGTAAGACATTGCATAGTTCCAAGTCAAAATAAAAAATAAACTTATTTAGAGAATTCTAGCTGCCATCCCTGCCCCTTACTCCCTGTTTTATCCCTCCCCACATAGGTGAATATTTTTATTAGCTTTTGGATTGACTGTCTATTGTTTCTTTCTGACAATATAAGCAAGTATACATACTCAAATATGTGTACACACAGAAACATATAAATTGATTACATCATAAATACAATTCTGAACTCTGCTTTTTCTCATTAACAATGCATCTTGCAATTCCACATAGCATTATATGAAGATATCCTTTATTCCATTTTATAACTGCTTAGTACACCACTGTGTGGATGCATCATAACTTATTCAGCCATTCTCATAATGTAGATATTTGGGTGGTTTCTTGTATTTTGCTATTATCATTTATACTGCAAAGAACAGCCTGTGCATGTTATATTTTTCATTAATTTTCTGCCAATTCTGACTTCTTTTAAAGAGATAAACACCAATTCACATGAAAACCATGTGATTTGCAATTTATCTATCAGAATGACCTCCACAAACCTAATGGAAACATTTCAGGATTGGGGACAGGGATTTCGTGTGAAGCCACAGAAGGCCTCTCCCACATGAGAAAAGCGCAAACAATGAACCAAGCGTAGGAAAGTCACCAAGCTCTGCATGGTTTTCCTCGCTGGATAATAAACCCTGTGAAAAATGCGTCATTGATAGCAAGCCGAACACTCTGAAGATCGAATAAGCAGTAAAAATAAGTATGCCAACACAGATGCTGAAAAGCTGTATTGTAATACGATTTTTTAAAATTCACCTCGCAACAACAATTGTGAAGTCAAACTGTGGTTTCTCTGATGTAATGAAAACTAGATTGAGAGTATGGATTAAGGGAAGAGTGGTGATTTTTAGGACAGACTTTTAGTAGACCCATTTCATCATCACGTTTCATTTTTACTCAGTACCACATAAAATAGTCTTTCAAAGAAAATAACATGAACCTAGATGGTGCTGCTGGCTCTGTGTTTGGAACTCTCTAAAGCTTTTGCTTTAATTTCAGGCCTTATGCATATTAAAGGATGGAGATTTTAAAATGTTAAACAACATCTAATAACTTGGTTTTAAAAGCTTTGGAAAATGCTATAAATTGTTCTCTCCACTCCATTTCTCTGCTTCCTTTATTTTTAATGTCACGTGTTTGTCATTCAAGAGAATATAGGCTTGTAAAATGGCAATAGATTACACAAGTAGGAGAGCTATGAAAAGCAGTGTAGTAATTAAACACAATTTATAGATGAGCCAATCTGCCTCATTTCTGTGAGTCAATACAGTGGGAAAATTATGAGCGTGGGGTCTGGAGCAGTAGTTACTGACGTCTCAAGGTGAAGACCTCCAATCACAATTTGAGTGACCTTTACCAAGTTACTTAACATTTTGGTATCTCAGTTTCCTCATCTATAAAATGAAAATAATAGTAGTGCCTACCTCATGTTTGTTTTGGCAGTTAAATGAGCTAATATTTAAAGAATTTGTTCTTGGCACATAGCAAGTGCTCAATAGCTTTTAGCTACTGGGATGTCTACATTATTATTATGCTTAGGCTCACATAGGAAACAGAAATTGGTAGGTTCAATTATGATCTTTATAGCTTCCCACCTTTCAGCATTTCCTGGTGGAAACAATAGTCCTCAATACCAAGGTAGGCATGTAGATGGCTAAAGACATAATGAGAAATTTCCTCAGGAAATAGTGCCAGAACATAACAATGCATTTTTAAAAAGAAAAAAGGTGCTACAGACTCTTTTAAATTGTCCAATACATAAGATAGCCAAAATTACTTTGGGCTAGAAAATTATAAAACAGTGGTTTTGAATAACAAAGAAATCAGATGGAACTGCCATAACAAATTAACAATAAAAATAGATTATCCTTTGGTAACATTTTTTTCTACTATTTCCCTCTACACCCCCTCCCACAAACCTAACTTAAATTTTTCTATTACATAATTCAGCATCAATGCACTTATAATATTATTTTATCAATGCTCTGGTGATAATATTTTCATTTCTCATTCTTTTCTGGATTAAAAGATCAATGAAAACAAAAATATTTATTTAGCTCACCAGTATTTTCTTCATTTTCTATTACCTACAGCAGTTGTCAAATAAATGGCTTGATATCAACCAATGTAATTTTGGAGAATGTTTACGAAAAAGGGGCTTGGAGTTGTAAAATAATTATTATTCAAGTATTTTTTGCGACAGTATTTAGATATTAGGATCAATTTTATTTTGTGACCCATCTGGATTTGTGACCATAAAATTATATCATCAAAAATAATGGACAACCTAATTACCTGTTCTTTGGATACACATGTGGAAAATATTTAAAAAGCTTCTAGTAATTAATATAACTTCATAAAATAAAGGAATCAGAAAATGCTTTTTAAAAAAATAAATCAAATCTGTTGTCAAATTATTAAGAGAATTTCTCTTGTCAACTGTGACTCTTAGTGATATTAAGTAAAGAATCCTTGTTGAGCTCATGGGGTTGATACATTACATAATTTACAGAATAAAAAGGAAAGTTATAGAAAATTCAAATTAAGCTGCAAATGTCCTTTTGCTGATAAATATAATCAGATAGTATTCTATAATACTAATTTCTGCACAAAATTGTAGTTTAGCAGTGTTATTAATGTGGCTATTCCTGAAGCATGTCTGCTTTTAGTGTAAAATATTAGACTAAGAAGATAAGACCCACAACATATTATTATACATTAATGTATAAGGTATTAAATGAGACTTTTCCTATCTTAGAATTGCATCTGAGGATAACACACGTTCAAGCACGAACACAGTCTTACAAAGATTGCTAAACATAGCCGCAAGATTTTCTTAAAAAGAGCAAAAAGTTACATAATCTATACCCTACCTCTAGGATAGGTACCATTAGCTACTTTTAGTTTCTATGCAAGAAATGGATCTGATGTGAGGAAGAGAGCTGTCGATTGATTGTATAAAGCTGCATATTTAACCCCCGTCCCCGTGTAAGGGGAGCATGAGCAAAATCATTCAGCCAGTGGATTTGCTACAGCAGGATTTGTCACGTCCCTGGGTGGATACTTGCTGAACTACAGGAACTAGGAAGGAGGTCTTGTGCTGCTGCAGAAGCAGAGTGAGCTGTGAGTTCTTCTTTCTTTTTCTTTTTTGATTACAGTTTTATTGAGTCGTAATTCACATATCATAAAATTCACTTATTTAGACAGTACCACTTAATGATTTTTTTAGAGTTGTGCAACTATCACCACACAATTGTAGAACATGTTATCACCTCAAAAAGTTGTCGCACAACCTTTCCCTGTCACACCCCAAGCTTCCCATATCCCCAGCCTTAAGCAACCACAAATCTACTTCTGTATCTATACATTTGTCTCTTCTGGACATTTCATACAAATGGCACTATATGTGGCTTTTTTGAGACTGGTTTCTTTCATTTCACTTACTGTTTTCAAAATTCATTCATATTGTAGTATGTGCTAGCACTTCATTCCTTTTTATGGCTGAATAATATTCCATTGAAGGGATATAATACATTTTGCTTCTCCATTCGTTGTTGATGGACACTTGGGTTCTTTGCATCTCTTGACTATCGTGAAATATGCTGCAATGAACATTGGCGCACAAGTGTCTATGTGGGTATCTGTTTCCATTATTTGGGATATATACCTAGGAGTGGAATTTCTAGGTCGTATACTGGCTCTGTTTAACTTTTTGAGGAACTGCCAGAGTGTTTTCCAAAATGACTGCACTGTTTTACATTCCCACAAGCACAGTATGAGGGTTCTGATTTTCCACATTCTCACTAACCCTTGCGATTCTCTGAATTTTTTATTATGGCCACCAAAGTGGGTGGGCAGTGGTATCTAATTAATTTGATTTGCATTTCCTTGACTACTAATGATATTGAGCATCTTTTCATGTGCTAATTATACATTTATATATGTTATGTGAAAAATGTCTATTTAATTCTTTTGAAAAATGCATTGAGATTTTTTAACTGGGGTGTCCTCTTATTATTGAGTAGTAGTTGTTCCTTATATATTCTAGATGCAAGTCCTTTATGATATATATAATTTGCAAATATTTTCTCCCAATCTGTGGGTTGTCTTTTCACTTTTTTGATAGTTTTCTTTGAAGCACAAATGTTTTTAATGTTGATAAAGTACAATTTATCCAATTTTCATTTGTTGCTTATGTTTATAGTATCATAGTTAAGAATCCATCACCAATTCAGAGGTCGTGAAGATTTATCTGTATGTTTTCTTGCAAGAGTTTTATAATTTGGGCTCTTACTTTTAGATCTTTGATCCATTTTGAGTTAATTTTTCACATGGCTTGAGGTGGGGTCCAACTTCCTTCTTGGCTATCTAGTCTTTCCAACATGGTACAAGTTCTTGAGTGAACTTGAATTGTATATTCCTAAGAGTTTGAGAATAGAGTTTATCTGGAAAAGTCTAAAGATAACTCTCTGGCATGAAGGACTGTGAAGTATCTGAGATTTTACCCAGCTTGCAAACTAACAGTCTAGCCCGCCTCAGCTTAATAGATTCTGGCAAAAGACAGAACACTTCTGGGTTGGTGACAAAGAACCTTATTACTTATGGAACACAAGACAGCATGACCTTCAAAACCTTCATGACTGCACCAGTTCTCAGTTCTCCAAATCCCACAAAGATGATGAACAGCCAAGGAACCCAGAGCGTATAAAATCCAGTCTTTTCTAGTGGGGTGCAGGCAAATAGGCCCACCCTTTTCCCTCTAGGAAGGTATCTATATTACACTGGCCAGCAGACAAATTTCTCCTCTGCTCTGGTGGGG
Source organism: Symphalangus syndactylus (assembly GCF_028878055.3). Lineage (NCBI taxonomy): Eukaryota > Metazoa > Chordata > Mammalia > Primates > Hylobatidae > Symphalangus > Symphalangus syndactylus. The sequence goes on along the minus strand of NC_072426.2, from coordinate 149,732,236 downwards.
GACACCATCTCTACCCTTCAGTGCTGTTCACCATACGAATATCCTTGGAAAGATAGTCTGAAGCAAAGATCGTTAGAGCCTCTCCTCACAACAAGTGCAGGAACACAAGAGACTTGAGGATAGTTGTCTCCCAACAGCTGAATGGTGTTGTGCCTCATGCAGGAGGAGGTGTCAAAAGCTGAGAAGTCAAAAAATGTTTAATTTTGATTGTCAGGATCAAGACAAATCAGACACTGAATACGTTTAGCATGAAGTTGATTTTCCTAAGTGGTAGGAGTTGTATCATTTCCAATTCCTGCATTAAAGATACAAAGCTTCCCAAAGATGGCCTGTGCCCCAGCTTCCAAGAGGAGACATGAGAAAATGGAAGATTGTGGCAGTGGTTTTATTTTCAAGCCAATATAAAAGGATCCTTTTCTACCAAAATATTTCTTTCATAAACAACTTAAAGCTTCATTCTACAAGATTTGAAACATCAACAGGCAATTCTTAGTTGAGTTTTTGGATTTGAGATATCTCTCTGAGAGGCAGAAAGGAAATCTTTTATTTTTATTATTTTTAGAGACAGGGTCTCACTCTGTCACCCAGGCTGGAGTGCAATCATAGCTCACTGCCCTCTTCAACTCCTGGGCTCAAGCGATCCTCCCACCCCTGCCTCCCAAGTAACTAGTACTGCAGGTGCATGCCACCACACCCAGCTAATTTTTAAAAATTTTTTGTTGACACAGGGCCTTGCTATGTTGCCCAAGCTGGTCTCGAACTCCTCGCTTCAAGCAATTCTCCTGCCTTAATCTCTCAAAGTGCTGGGATTACAGGCCTGAGCCACGAGGAAATCTTTGAAAGAAGGATAATGAGATGGAAACCTATTTTGAAATGCAGAACAGCTCGAGAGAGCCATGGGTGATACGAGGGCCCTGGGCACTAAAGGGCCAAGGGAAGAGACAAAACAGGGAGAGACCCACTGCAAACCAGGCAGGATGGGTTTTTTTGTTTGGTTTTTTTTTTTTTTTTTTTTTGCTACTTCTTGGCCTTTCCTTTTCTTTTTCCAAAGACTACAGTGAACAATTCCATCCCCAGCAAGAGCAGCTACTCAGTTTTATTTTCAGGTCCTTACCAAAAAGTGAGGAAAGTGAAAACTTTAGTCCATATAGACATTGTGGCACCAGCCCTTTATCTACACCCATAAGGTGGCTTGTTAGTGATGCTAAACTGGTTTTCCATGAACCTGAAAAAGAAACATTATCACTGGAGTTTATAGAAAACTTTTCAGAATTAACTGTGTCATAGCAGACCTCTGTCTGAGGCTAATTTATAGTATGCCCAAGTGTGCACACACACACGCACACATTGGAAGACCCTAAGCTCCTTTCATCTGGCCTCCATGAAAAGTGTTGTTTCTTTCAGATGTGATTCCTTCATCAGCAACCCCTATTTTTTGAAACAAAACAGCTTTTTACTTGTTACAGCTCATGCCTTTCTTGTCATGTATACTAAGTCTAGGATAATCCTGCTTGCTGTCTCTTTTCCTGTGTCTTGCATGAGGACAATTGCTGCGAATGTGAGGTGTAGCCTCAGGTCTCACACTTGGACAAACACCAAGACCACAGGAACAAGCAAGATGCAGGGCAGAATTCCTCAAATACTTCCTTCTGAAAAAGAGAAGGTAAAAAGAAAAGGAGAATAGAAAAAATGTAAAGGAAAATGTATGGTGTTTTAATGAGGGAAGGAGGAATATATGTTAATGGCAGAAGGAAATTTGCTAGTGACTGAGGAATTGTATTTCACATTTCATATTTGTATATAGAGTTCATGATAGATGCAACTGAAAAATTTAATAAAAGAGGTACTTGATTCATGCACTCAGAGTTCCTAATCTAGTCGAAAAGCAAGCTTTATTTTTACTTATTTATTTATTTTTTTTAGAAAAGGGGTCTCACTATGTCGCCCAGGCTGGTCTTGAACTTGACTCAAGCAAACCTCCCACCTCAGTCTCAAGTACATGGGACTATAGGAATGAGCCACCATGCCCAGCTGAAAGGCAAACTTTTGATACACGCAATTTCCATAAATAGACTCAAATCACAGAGAATCAAACCCACAAGCTCTGTTGAAACAAAATAGAGTCAGACACCTTTAATCAAATAAATATTTTTGAAAAATATACAGTTCACATGGCTCCAGAAAAGCATGAAATTGGAATCTGAATTTAGAAATGAATTGGAAACAATTTCAAGTGGTAGGAAATTCGTAAGTATAGAAAAGCTCTGACTTAAGAGTACTCCTCTGACTTTCATCATCTCTCTTTCCCTCTAATTATTCCCTAAATAGCTGTGCATACCTGACAATACCACCTGGCTGTTCAGGGATTACAAGCAAAATGCAATCATTTCCTCCTTTATATAAGTGAATTCACAGAATTTTAGATAATTTTTGCTTAATATATGTCTCAACTTCCGCTTCTGCTTTTTCTGTGGTCTTCTGAAGACGATTTGTCTTTTAGGTGAACCTAATGGAAGGATTACAGCATGGGGCCAGGCTGATAGGAACTGTGTCTCAGAAGGCAGGATGGTGTACATCTGCCTGTGTGTGGTCAACCTCTGAGGTTATGATTGTACATAAAAGGGATCAGGCAATTATAACAACATATGCTTATTGAAAATCAAAGCCAATCATTAAGTAAATATTAATAGAAATGTCAACAAATCATTCTATGAAAAATGGGGAAAACAAACAGTCAAAATTTAGATGATCTCACCTTTTTTCCAACATGTTTAAAATGTATCTTGTTGGAATATTATAGTTTAAATTGTAACAAGCATGAATATTAGATAACAATGACCATTTCTCTTGGGACACTGAGGGTGTCCTCTGTCATCACTCTCATGTTAACAAAAGCATAATTTCAACTTTCATCATGATGAAAAAGCAAAGCTAAGACAACCCTAGCTCCCAGATCAGTAATGGACCTTTGAATTCACTTAATAATCAATTCAAAAAAATTTACCCTTATAGAAAGCCAAGTCGTCTTAGCATTACAATTCAATTTTGCCTGCTTTGTTCTTCATTTAAGGGGAATTTACTTTTTGACATTTTATCCTCAAAACTTTCTTTAGGGAAATTGTTTTGTTGATATCGTATACACTGTTATTGTCACTACAGGAATATACTACGTAGATATAAATCATCATCCTGTGCAAACATTACTTAAACTCAGCTCTGTCAAGAGAAGAGTTCCCAAGTCAAATACTTCAATAGTAGCAGATAAGAGTTGATTAAATGTGTAGTAGAAGTACTAAATTTGTACCTGGCCACCTGATATAACCTCACTGGTTAAACTCATCTCACTGATGAGACGGGGGAATCACAGCTCCCAGTGGACACATTCTCTGAGCATCAAATATCCATTATAATTTGGAATCATGTTTTCAAGCAATGTATATTAGAAAAAAACATTCACCTACATTTTCAGGGTATCCATACCTGGGTTAGTTTTTCTTTCAAGCCCACTATATTATACAATCAAAATCAAAATCAAACTAGGATTCAATCTATTTTTAGTTAAAGATGTTTACAATATGTTCATGAAGATATTGGTCTTTCCATTGTCATGTCTTGATCAGGTTTTAACATTAGAGTTATGTTGGGCTCCATGCAATCAACTGGTAAATGTTCTCTTTTCCTCTGTTTTCTCAAAAAGTTTATGTAGTATGGGTATTGTTTTCTTCTAGCAAGTTTGATAGAATTCACCAGTGAAGCTGTCATGGCCTGAAGTTCATTGTGGAAATGTTTCTATTTATGAATTCAATTGATTTCATAGATATAGGCATATAGGCTTTCTCTGATTTTTCATTTCTTTATGTCACAATTTTGTCTTTCAAAGAATTTGTCAGTGTTTTCTAAGTCATCATATTTATTGATATAAAGTTGCTTATAATATTTTCTTTTTTTCTTTCTATAGAACTGGTATTATCTATTGCTGCATAAACAAAACCTTAGGTGCTTAACAAATATTTAAAAGCTCACTCAGTCAATGCGTCAGGAACTGAAGAGTAGATTATATGAGTGGTCTGACTCAGGATTGCTCATGAAGTTGTCATCAAGATGTCAGCTAGGGCTGCAGTCATCTGAAGGGCTGACTGGAAGGAGAGTCTGCAAACAAGAAGCTAAGCCTTCTTGTTTGTGGTAAGGACATGACAGTTGGCTTCTCCCAGAGTGAGTGATCCAGTGGAAAACATCTTTAAGGCCTAATGTTGGAAGTGACACTTGGTTATTTCCACAGTATCTTTTTGGTTATATTTCTTCTCTCTCTCAATGTGGAATGGAGTACACAAAGGCATGCATACCAAGAAGTGGGAATCACTGGGGCCATCTTAGCTACCACAGAATCTAGAGTGATGTCCACTTCTCTCATTCCTGGTATTTGTAATTTGTGCTTTGTGTGTGTGTGTGTGTGTGAGTGTGTGTGTGTGTGTGTGTGTGTGTGTGCTTAACTGGTCTAGTTAAAAGTATTTTTAATTTTATTGATGTTTGGAATTAGCCATATTTTAGCTTTTTTAATTTTCTCTATGGTTTATCTGTTTTCTATTTTACTGATTTTTCTTTATTATTTTTATGTTTATTTCAACTGCTTTGTCTAACTTCTTTAGATGGCAATGTACATCATTGATTTTAGAACTTTCTTATTTTCTAATATCCACATTCAAAATTCCAAATTGTTTTAAGGATGCTTTAGCTGCATCCCCCAAATTTTGTCATGCTGTGTCTTTATGCTCATTCACTTCAAAATATATTCTGATTTTCCTTATTATTAGTTAACTGATTTATTGGTTATTTAAAAATGTATTACTCAATATCCAAATATTTGGGGATTTTTGCAGATATCTTTTTATTATTTATTTCCAATTTAATTTCATTGTAGTCAGAAAACAGTCTGTAATATTTAAGCCATTAGCTTTCTAGAGACTTGGTGAATTTACCATGTACACCTGAAAAGAATACCTATTCTACTGTTGTTGAGTAACTTGTTCTATAAATGTCACATGTCAAGTTGTTTGATAGTATTGTTTAGGTCTTCTATATTCTTCCTGGTATTTTTGGCCACTTGTATCATTTACTAAAAGGATTGTTGAAATCTCCAGTTATAATTTTTGATTTTCTATATTATCAGTTGATGTATTTTGATGCTCTGTTATTTAGCACATACTTATTTAGGAGTGTTACAGCTTCTTAATGAATTGACTCATTTATCATTATGAAATGTCTCGCTTTATGTCTGGCAATATTGCTTGTCCCGGGCCTACATTTTCTGGATACTAATATAGCCACTCCTATTTCTTCATGAATAGTCCTTGCCTGCTACATCTTTTTCTATCTTTTAAATATATCTTTATATTTAAGTAGGTTTCTTATGGACAGAAATAGTGAGTTCTTTTTTTCCAGTCTGACAACCTCTGGATTTTATTCAATTAGTGCCATGTCTTTATTAAAGAAAGATAGAGGCCAGGTGTAGTGGCTCACACCTGTCATCTCAGCACTTTGGGAGGCTAAGGTGGGTGGATCACTTGAGGCCAAGAGTTTGAGGTCAGTGTAGGCAACATGGCAAAACTTCATCTCTACTGAAAATACAAAAATTAGCCAGGTGTGGTGGTGCGACCTGTAATTCCAGCTACTTGGGAGGCTGAGGCAGGAGGACCACTTGCACCCAGGAGGTGGAGGTTGCAGTGAGCTGAGATCATACTGTAATTTCAGTTACTCAGGATGCTGAGGCAGGAGGAACACTTGCACTCAGGAGGTGGAAGTTGAAGTGCAGTGAGCCGAGATCATACCACTACACTCCAGCCTGGGTGACAGAGCAAGTCTCTATCTCAAAAAGAGAGAGAGAGAGAGAGAGAGATAGGAGCTAAACTTGCAAACTTGGCAAACAAGAAGCGAAATGCTGCCCACAAGGGGGCTGTGCCTCAGGGGATTTAGGAGCAGGCTGATGGTCTAAGAGAAGTCAAGGAGGTCAGGACCTTGCAACATCTCAAAAGGGTTTAATGTGAGATTTCAGGCCCTGAGCCACCAGCAGCTTGGCAAAGAGTGCGGCAAGTGTGGAGCTGCCCCAGGGTTTCATTGAGGCAACTTTTTTACCTTCCCTCTATACCAGGAAGCTGCAAATTTTTCTGTAAAGGGCCAGAGAGTAAACATCTTAGATTTTATGGGTGGGATTGGGCCCATGGAACCTAGTTACTGACACCTGTCCTAGATTATTCCCTGGTCCTGGCCCAGTTATTGGCCTTCCATATCTACTGTATTATCTTCTCCATCATCAAGAGATTCATTATAATTGTCCATCTTACACATATCCTGCATATTGCAAATCCTCCTCCTCCTCCTTGCAAACCTTATAACCTTCACCATCTATTTCCTCCCTATCACTGTGGTACTGGTGGTACTGGTGGTTCTAGTGGTGCTTGTGACACAGTAGAGAACTTGTAAATCCTGCAGATCTCCCTTCACAACGGGCTTTTTAATAGACACGACATTACTATTTCTACAAATCTCTAAAGCCAGGTTGGTGGCTGCTATTTCTCCTACTGTAGCTCTGTCTCATGCACATAAATTTGATTCAGATTAAACCACAGCATATCAGTGACATGAGGGAAAATTGGGGAAAACAAAGTTAATATGACTCCTGGAGCTCTGGGAGATAATATAGTCTATGGAAATTACGTATCTGCCTTTTAACTGTAGTATTTAGGCCATTTATATTTAATTGTTTATCAGTATGGTTGGACTTCAATCTATTATCTTGCTATTTATTTTCTATTTGTCATGCTTTTCATTTGTTGCTTGTGCTTCCGCCTTTTTTGCATTCAGCATATTTGCATGTTATATTATACTTTTTCTCCATCATTGAATTATTAGCTGTTCTATTTCTAATTTTTGTAGTGATTGCTTTAGAGTTTACAATAAGCATCTTTAACTTATAACTGCCTACATTCAAATAGTGTCATACCACATTATGTGTAATAAAAAAGCTTTACAACAAAATACTTTCATTTTTCATCTTCTGTCCTTGTGTTAGTGCTTTTAGTACATACTTTTACTTCTACATGTGTTATAAATTTCAACATACTTTTTAAAATTTAGACATTTAATTATATATTTTTTAAATGTCAATATTTACCCACATATTTACTATTTGTGGTGTCCTTCCAAGTTTCTATTTGTTCTTATTTTTCTTCTACCTGAGGAAAACTTTAATATTTCTTACAGTACACATTACTGATGGTAAATTCTCTCAGCTTTCTTTGTCTAAAAATATTTATTTCTCCTTTATTTCTAAAAAATATTTTTATTAGATGTAGAATTTCACATTAAATTTTTTTATTTCAGAACTTTAAAATTATTACTTCACTAAACTCCGGCTTCCATTGTTTTCTTAAAAGTATGTGGTTAATTTTAACATTACTTGCCTGTAGGTAATATGTCCATCTTTTTTACTCTGCTTCTTTAAGATTGTCTCTTATCTCTAGTTTTTAGCCTTTTGATTGTGATGTGACTCAGTGTTATTTTATTTCTTTATTATATTTGAGATTATTTAGCTTCATGGGACTATAAGCTTGTAGTTATTATTTCTTCAATTTTTTTTCAATTCCACTTTACTTCTGGATCTGTTTTTTGTTTGTTTGTTTTTGTTTTTGTTTTTTGAGACAGAGTCTCACTCTGTTGCCCAAGCTGGAGTGCAGTGGTGCAACCTCAGCTTACTTCAACCTCCACCTTCTGTGTTTAAGCGATTATCCTGCCTCAGCCTCCGGAGTAGCTGGGACTACAGGTGCATGCCACCACACCTGGCTAATTTTTTGTATTTTCAGTAGAGACAGGGTTTCCCCATGTTGGCCAGGCTGGTATCAAACTCCAGACTGCAATTGATCCACCTGTCTTGGCCTCCCAAAGTGCTGGGATTACAGGCGTGAGCCACTGTGCCTGGCCTATGGATCTCCATGTTATACCACTTGATGTCGCAGGTCATCGAGACTTAGTCACGTTTATTTTTTTTTTATCTGTTTCTCTCTGTCTTCATTTCAGAATTCTTCTCTTGTCATATCTTCAGTTTTACTGTTTTTTACTTTTCCAATGTCTAATCTTCTATGAAGCCAATCCAATTTGATATTTCATTTCAAACATTGTGTTTTTCTTTTCTAGAAATTCCACTGATTTAAAACGATGTCTTTCATTTCTCTTCTTATCTGTATTTTTTTCTGGAAATCCTTAACCATATTGTAATATTGTGATATAAAATATATATATATTTGTGATTATATATATATATATATATTTGGTTTCTGCCCCCAGTTCCTGACATAGAGCTTCAAAAACCCTTGTCGATAGGGGTGCTAGGACAATCTTTTGTTTTAATATTTGGTCTTTGATTCCAGTCCCTGATGCAGAGCTCCTAAATGCCTTGAAATTTGCTGGGTGACGGAAGCATTTTTTGCTCTAATGAAGTGACTTTTGGCAGGCTCCAGGATAGCTCAGAATAGGGCCTGACCTCTGGGGAAGAGAGAATGGCTGACGGTTAGGTTGATAACTCACAGTTAGTTATATAACCGATTACATCTATGCAATTAAGCCTCCATCAAAACCCAAAAGGGGTCGGGCACGCTGGCTCACGCCTGTAATCCCAGCACTTTGGGAGGCCAAGGAGGCAGGATCACGAGGTCAGGAGATCGAGATCATCCTGGCTAACACGGTGAAACCCCATCTCCACAAAAAATACAAAAAATTAGCCGGGCGTGGTGGCGGGCGCCTGTAGTCCCAGCTACTCTGGAGGCTGAGGCAGGAGAATGGCGTGAACCCAGGAGGCGGAGCTTGCAGTGAGCCGAGATCGCGCCATTGCACTTTAGCCTGGGCGACAGAGTGAGACTCCGTCTCAAAAAAAAAAAAAAAAAAAAAAAAAAAAGGTGGGGTTCGGGGAGCCTCTGGACAGCTGAACACGTGGAGGCGTCTGGAGGGTGGCGCACCTAGAGAGGGCTTGTAAGTTCTGGATCCCTTCCCACATGTCTTGTCCTGTGGATCTTTTCCCTCTAGCGGTTCTTCCATATCCTTTGTAACATCCCCTGTAATACATCAGTAAAGATAAGTGAAGTCTTTCCCTTAATTTTGTGAGGCACTCTAGCAAAGTAATTGAACCCAAGAAGCGGTTTCTGGGAATCCAAAGGTTATGGATGGCTTGTGATTGGCATCTGAAGTAGGGACAGTTTTGTGGAACCGAAACATTCACCTGTGGAATCTGACACCGTCTCCAGGTAGATAGTATCAGAACTGAATTAAATTATAGGACATCCGGTTAGTGTCCGCTAGAGAATTGCTTGGTGTGTAGGGAGAACTCCCCACATGTATTTTGATGACCAGAGGCAAAGTACTGTATTGAGTGGTGCAGGACATTTGTTTTTCTTCTTTTATTTGTGCACAATAGCTCCTGTAAAGTCCCTGTCTTCTGCTTCCTGTATCTCCGTTATCTCGGGACCTGTTTCTGTAGAATTTTTCTCCTGATTATGGTTCATATTTTCCTTCTTCCATACATGTCTAGACAATTTTGATTGAATTATATGCATTATTAGTAAAATAATAGTGGGAATCTAATTTTTTTAGTCTTTTTTAAAGTGTGATGAACTTCATATTGCAGGCCAATGAGTGCTTTTGAGCAGAAAGCAGGAGGAATTGTTGGGCATACCTCATTTGTCCTTTTCTCAGATCACAGGTACTATCCATTGTCAAATATCTAAGAACAGCTCTTTTTTCTGTATTTTTTCCAGTTCTCTAGTTGCTTATGGTAGGAGGTGAAGTCCTATACCAGTCACTTTACTATAGTCCAAAGCAAAACTCCTAAATCCATGACTGAATTACAGTCTGAGAAAATAAAACCAATCTAGAAGTTTGGCTTAATATTTACATATATATACACACACACACACACACACACACACACTCGGAAGTTTGAAGATACTGCTTCATGATTTTTTAAAATCTGTATGCAATGAGAATTAAAAGTTCTGTTTGTGTTTACTCGTAACTTTCCATTTAGTCAGCTATATGACAACAATGGCATAATGGTTAAGCATATGACTTTTGAGCCAGGGCATCTTGGTTAAAGACCCGTTTCTGGCACTTATTACCTGCATGACCTTGTGTAAATTACTTAATTTCTCTATGCTCTAGTTTTCCATCTGTTAGCCTGGAATAAATATAGCACATATTTCAAAGAATCGTTTTGAGAATTAACAATGTCATGGGGATGAGTGTCAACATATAGAGTGGCTAGGAAGATTAAAACCTTATCTTAGTTACCCATCTGTGAAATTGTGATATCTTATTACCTATATCATAGGGGTATGTTGAGGGTTAAATTTTACTTATTAAAAGTATTCATATTTCTTGGAACTTTGTGAGTCTTTTCAATTTGAGAATTTATTTATTCGATTCTGAGATGAATTTTTCTCTCTTCTAGTATTTCTGATAGTATAACTTTGGGGCCTATTTTTACATCTCATTAACCTTTATCCTACTGTCTTCTTTTTAAATTTGTTACATAATTTGTTTTCTAAAAACTTATGCTTAGCCTTCTAGGTCACTAACTTACTCTTCAGTGGTATCCATCCTGCTTTTCCAGCTCTTTGGTGCTTTTGTATTCTTTAACTCCCTACTTATATATTTCTAAGCTCCAATTTGGAGGGGTCATGATGCTCAGGGTTCAGATTGGATGATCTGCTTCTCAGAAGATTGCATTAGGAAGCAATGATAACAAAGAACCAGACCGACATACTCCTACTCTCTGCCCACTGTCTCTATGTTATATATTCCCCTGTACCCATTGCCTATTACCAAAATAACATTGCACAGCAAATAACCATAAGCTCTCCGTGGGATACAATGATAAACATCTATTGCTTATTTTTTTCTGGACTTTTTTTACTTGTCTTGAAATCAGCTGGCTGTGAGTTGAAGCACTGGAGGTGACTTGGCTCTGTTTCACATGTTTCTCATTTTCTACCATTTCTACTGCCATGAGAATGCGGCTGAGTAGCAGAGGAAGAAGAGAGGGTAAGCCCAGTCACTTGAGGACTTTCCATTTCTTTCTATCATGTCTGCTAATATCCCACTGATCAAAAAAAGTCACAGAGCTGTGTCCGGAGGAGAAAGAGGAGAAATACACCCCATCACAGTCGGAAATACACTGTAAAGTTATATGGTAGAGGGCAAGGATACAGAAAGGGTGAAGAATTAGAACCATGGTTATCAATCTACCATAGCCTTGAGAACAATTATTAAACTATCAAATAAAGAAGAGGACAAACTTTGAATTGGCTCTTTTTCTAAAACTAAACAGGATTCTACAAACAGGAAAAAAAATACAAAGGAGAATTTAATTCAGTTATAGAAAGAAAAGAAAATTAATTCTTGAACACCTTGATATGAAAATGGACAAAGACATATCTGTTCCTATTGAATATGTACAGCTCTTGTCTACAGAGGGTATCAGTTAAGAGCATGGGCTATAAAAATCAGAATGTGTGGTTTCAAATCCAAGATCAGCCTTTTATTGCTCATGTGACATTGAGAACTTAAAGTATTTAATGTCTTAAGCTACATTTTTTAATCTCCAAAATGTGGGTAATATGGTAGTTACCACAATGGGCGTTGGTACATTAACTACAGTAGTGTTCAAAAAGTGTTTATTTCCATGTATGCGACATTAACGTAGGCTACATATCTACTGTCCTAGCTACAGGGACGTTTATCTAAAGTACCAGATATTAAATATTTCAGACTTTGGCAGCCATAGGGTCTCGGTCTCTGTAGTAACTATTTAACGCTGCTGTTGAAGTGTAAAAGCAGGCACAGACAACATATAAATGAATGGGCATGGCTATGCTCCAATCAAACTTTATTCACAAATACAGGCAGTGGGCTAGATTTGGCTCATGGGCCATAATTTGACAACCCATTCTTAACAATAATTAGTGTATCTATCACCTCCAATTCCATTTTACATTCCTGGAGTTCAAAAAGCATGTCCTTATTTTCCTTGTATTTTGTATCTCCTAACCAGTGCTTAGCATATATTAGGTCCTTACTAAGTGATTTTTTTAAGAATAAAATTATGTATTGAACTCCTATCAAGCACTAAAGCACCAGTATAATGCCTTGCTTAGCTACTGAAGTCATTTCTGCCCACTCTTGCTTTTCTGCTCAAAGAGTCAAAAGGAAATGCTACCTACGAGTTAGAAAAGAATGAGCCTGTTATGATAATATAAACAATCCTTCTGCTACTAAGCTGTATTTTCTTCTAGGATTTGGATCATTCATGTTTCCTTTGCACCTTGCAGAAGTACTTTAACCTCTTCACAGTGCCACCAGGCCATTTTTTAATCTTCATTATCCGGCTACATTATCTATCTAGACAGGACATTACAAGTTTCCTTGTATAATCATTTTCCTTTGAACCTAATGGAAGGGTGGGTTCAGTTTATGGTCCTCTAAGTGTTTGGGCCAGGATAATTTCTGTGACTCTGCTACGATAATGATGAGAAAAGCAATGTATAATGTTGATGAAGAGGATATCCTGCCCTGCCCTGTCCCCTTCTCTGCCTTCACACACCCAGCACGCAACTCTGCTTACCTCAATGCATACACCCCAACAGAATTTATGTTCCCAGGGTTCAAACTTTATCATAGGCTTCTATTAAATTCTTCACCAGGACGTTTTAGAGGGCAAAGTAGAAAGTTATCCTCATATTTAATTCTCTTTACAGATCAAATAAGGTAATTATCATCTTATATAGCGATCTTATTATACAAGTCAGGAGAAAGAGGGTGTCAACGCAAAACACCAAATTAGTTCCATTACTATCCTTGCCAATAAAGCAAAGGCTTTTTAACCCACAGAAATTTTTCTGTGCATGTTCCTTAGGGGAAAAAATATAGATGCCTACATCACAAACACTAAAGGCCCAAGTGTCTAGAAGTGTGTGTGTGCTTGTGCATGAGAGGGAGAGAAGCTAGAATATAAACACACTTAAAAACCAACTCATTATAATTGAGGCAGGGCTGGCACCCTTTAACTGATTTGGACCACGTGGTAAAAATGACTGCTTGCCTTGTTTAAAGTCAGCACTTTCCATACTGGCTGTCGATGCAGATTCCACCCCAAGAAGCCAAAACAATGACCTGATAGCTGAGACATTAGGGATGGGTGTTGATAAGAAGATTTCCTTGTATTATTTTCATTAGGTTTCCTGCTTGCCTCATCAATGCTCGACAGATTTGGATGCCAAAAAGTAGAGATTACTTTTATGGAGCATCTCGTAGATTTATTTCCTCTAAAACTTGATGAGGTTTCACCTCAGTGATATAACAGAGCCTGGTCTTTATTGCAATTAGCAACAGATGGGCCGGGATGTGCGTAATCACAAAATGCCCTGGGGAAGGTAGTTTGAGGCAAGCTGAGATAAGCTCCTGATCATCTGTGGTCATTGTCTTCCAAGTTCACCCACGATGCCACCCACCACTGTGTTGATATTCCTGTTATCTGGGTTCTGAAGATAGCAATCTTTGTTCCAGGATGTGAATAGGACTTTTTTCTCTTTCATATGGATAGCTCATGTCTTCAAGTTCTCTCTGTTTGAGCTGTGCTTTATACTCTTGCCCTCATCCTAACACTTGTGCAGCTCTATGTGTTATATACTAGTATTTCTCAACCTCAGCATGTTTGACATTTGAGCCAGACAATTTTTCGTTGTGATGGTGGCGATCCTATGCACTGCAGAATGTTTAGAAGCATCCTGTCCCAGCCTCTTCCCAGTAGATGCTAGCAGCACCCCTTGAGCCTCTGAGTTATTTCTACCAAAAATGTCTCAAGATATTGTCAAAGGTTCCTTGGTAGGAGGACGGGGCACAAAACCACACCTGGCTGAGAACTTACTGCTATATCGCAAGTTGATTTTTCTACGGATAGTGTCCATAGCCATATCAATTCTACCAAATTTTATAATTTATCATGTTCTCAAATAAGCATTTCTTTCAATACATGATTTTACAGATAAGGAAATGGAGAGCCAAGGTGATGAATGCAATTATTCAAGATGATATCGCTCACAGATGACACAGCCAGAGCAAGACCTTAGTTCTTCTGACCTGCCCCTGTTCCCATGTACTCAATCACAGAAAGTAGTCAGAGAAAGCTGCCACAGCTGCTCCGTGCTACATAAGATACCTATCAAGTAGCTAAGCAATTTGTTTATGCATTTATCCCTGCGTTCAACAAATATTTGAGGGGTTTCTTTATGCCAGATACTATTGTGGGTTCACAAAGATGTAGTAATGAACAAACCAGACTAAGTTTCTGCCATCCTTAAGGACATGTAAAATAGGTCAGGTCATGATCAGTGCTATAGAGAAATTTCAATCCTCAAAGGGAGATTGGAAATCATAAAGAGGTTGTGACTCTACAGAAGGTGGTCAGGGAAGACCTCTCTTATAAGGTAACGTTTGGCCAGAGAAATCAAAATGAAATGCACCTAGATATTGAGAGAAGAGCATTCTAGGCACAGGGAGCAGCACGTACCAAGGCCCGAGAAGGGGGTGTGCTCAGCAAATGTAAGAACTAGCAAAGAGATCATTACGGCTAGAACACAGTGATCCAGACAAGGAGTGATAGATGGTGAGGTTAGAAAGTGGCCAGATGGCAAGACGTAGAGACAGGCAGTGATACTGATTTACCCTGAGATTTACTTTTCAGTGGAAAGGCAGATCGTCAGAGGTTCAAATGCCAGCTTTACCTATTCTGGTTATACACCTTCAGGAAGTTACATTAAGCAACTCTCTGTGCTTCAGTTTACTCATCTGCAATGTGAGGACCTTTAATAGCACTACTGGATAGGGGTGTATGAGGTTTGAAAACGTTAACATGGCCGGGCACGGTGGCTCACACCTGTAATCCCAGCATTTTGGGAGGCCGAGGTGGGCGGATCACCTGAGGTCAGGAGTTCAAGATCAGCCTGAGGAACATGGAGAAACCCCATCTCTACTAAAAATACAAAATTAGTTGAGTGTGGTGGTTCGTGCCTGTAATCCCAGCTAATTAGGAGGGCGGCTGAGGCAGGAGAATTGCTTGAACCCGGGAGGTGGAGGTCGCAGTGAGCCGAGATCGCGCCATTGCACTCCAGCCTGGGCAACAAGAGTGAAAATCCGTATCAAAAACAAAACAAAAGAAAATTTTTATTTAAAGCACTAAGAATATTTCCTACAATCACTACAAGATGTTATCAGTTAGGTTATTGGCTTAAAATGATCATTCTTACTGCTGAGTACGGAATAGATTGGCAGAGGGGATGCAATGATAGAAACAGAAAAAATAGGAATCTGTTACAATAATGCAGGATCTTGGGCCACGACATTATAAAAGAGGATTGGAGAAAGGTCCTGAGTATTCTAGATATAGTTTAAAGACCACCAATACAATTACAGATTGCTTGGATGTGGGGTTTAAGAGAAAAATGAAAAGTCAAGGATGACACCAAGTTCTTTAACCCAAATACTAGAAGAACAGAATCACCAATAACTAAGTTAGGAAAGACTAGGAAAGCAACTAGTTTGGGGTATTAAGGATGAATGTTTGAAATCCAGATAAAGATGTTGAATAATCATTCTCGTTTGTAAACCAGAGGTTGGAGGTCAGAAGAGAAAACTGAGCTGGACATAAAAATTTGGAAGTTATCAGCACACAAAACTCTTTTAAACCATGAAACAAAGTGTAATGAGTGTGGATAGAAGAGGAGGGTGGGGAATGAGCCTAATATATCAGCATTTATAAGTTAGCAAGATAAGGAGAAGCAGCAAAGGAGAGAGAGAGAGGAAGGGGTAAGGTAAGAGCTTTGAAAAAGTGGACCGCATGTTCTCACTCATAGGTGGGAACTGAACAATGAGAACACTTGGACACAGGAAGGGGAACATCACACACTTGGGGGATGGGGGAGGGATAGCATTAGGATATATATCTAATGTAAACGACGAGTTAATGGGTGCAGCACACCAACATGGCACATATATACATGTGTAACAAATCTGCACATTGTGCACATGTACCCTAGAACTTAAAGAAAAAAAAAGAAAAAGTGGAAGCGCTTCTCTAGAACTCAACAGAAGAAAGTGTCCCAAGGCCTGCTAGGACTTCAAATTCTAATGGTAGACTACATATGTAAATGAGACCAACCTTACCTCTGAGAAAAACTGAAAGCTCCACAAAAGATGAAAAAACAACAACAACGACAACAAAAACCTGCCTTCTTGGGCATCAAAAAGCTAAAATGAAAAGGATAATTGTTTAATCTGAATAGATACTTGGAGTCTCATTGCATTCTTCTCTTTCATTCTGAATGTTGGAATCTTTTTTTTTAATTACTGAACCATAGCCTGGGAAGAGACAAAAACCCTAAATAATGAGCCCAGAAGCTGAGACTTCTTTTATCCTGGGAATATGTGCAGATTCTGGAGAAGGTGGCTGAGAGGTTAAAAAGCTGAATAGAATAGAATTATTGGAAACCTACATGCCTAGTAAGATATAAGCAGGAGTTCAGAGCTATACATATGGGAAAGAGGATGCAGAGAGAGTCTCCGTGTTTAGACTGGCATCCAATGAGCTACATTCTAAAAGTTAGTATGAACCCCCACCAGGAATTTTCTCAATTTCTAAGACAACTCTCAATTTATTGTTATATTTTTAAAATACCATATTTGGCACACAATAAAAAATAACCTAGTTCCTGAGAGTATAACATTTTATAAAGAACAGAATTAAATGACAATAGAAACAGACCCATGGTGGTTGTGATACTGAATTTAAAATAATTATGCTTCTTATGTTCCAGTAAACAAAAGATAGGAATGAGAGAATAGACAGATAATGGAAACATATAAAGAAGGGAAGGCAGAACGAAAAAGAAACCATAATAGCAATACTAAGAAACTAATAGATGAGTTAATAGCAGATTAGTCAGAGCTAGAATTAGTGAATCAAAGGATAGTTCAGAAGAAACTATCCAGGAGGAAACACAAAGACACAAAAGATTGGAAGTATTGGAAGTACGGAAGAGAAGGTAGCAGACATAGAGAATACAGTGAATAGGTCTAATGAATAGATGTGGTAATTCCAGTGGGGAAGGAGAGGGAGAATAAAGCAGAAGAAATTTTGAAAATAAAATGACTAAAGATTCCAAAACTGATGAAACACATAAAATAGATTCAAGCAGGAAACACATATACAAGTTTTTTTATGTATGTATAGGAATATTACACAAACTTTAAAAATAGGCCACAAATTATCCTATTTTTATTGTATTTATTAAAATATTAAAAGCAGCACGAGAAAAAAGTTGTCTTTTTATTTTATCCTTTTAAAAAAGGATAAAATATTCAAGGCAGTATGAGAAAAAAAGGCAATTTACCTTCAAACGAGCAAAAGTTAAACCAAGAGCTGACTTCTCAAGAGACAAAAGCCAGAGAAAGAAGTAATGCTGAAATTAAATGACTGACAACCCATAACTTTTCAGTGAAGAAATCCTTCAAGAATAAGGATAAAAGTAAATACAGAGAATTTATACCAGTGAAGGAAGTACACTAAAGTAATACTAAAATGAATTAATCAAGAGAAAAAGAAAATATAAGAAAGAATACAGAACAAGTAAAAGAATAATTATGTGGTAAATAACAATATTAATTGTATAAAACACTAACTGCAATATGTTGTAGAGTTTTATACATGTATTATTGAAATACTCTTTTAAATGTGTACAATTTGGAATCAGTAAATGAAATCAAAGACACTAAAAGTCCTACCTTGTGCACAAAAGGGGTAAAAATACAAGTGGAATTTCACTTTGATTAGTCAAGAATGTATCTTGTAGTCTCTAGGTGGCCCTAAGAAATAATAAAATATTATATAACTGAGATTTTTACCTAATGAAAAATTTTAAAACAAAACTTTTCCCCCACTTCCCCAATCTTCCATTTCCTAGCCAATTCTCACTCAACCTTTCCACTAATAAAAGTGTTTCCAAAAGAAAGTTGTGATCAACTGTTCCAGATTGGGCAACTGTTTGAGTAGATAAAGTTCAAGAAATGACCATTGGATCTGATAATTTAGAAGTCACTGACAGGAGCTGTTTTAACAGCATAGTGGGTGCTAAAATTTTAATTGGAGTGTATTCAAGAGAGAATGGAAGGAAAAAAAGGATGCAGCAAATGCAGACAACTTTTGAGGGGAAATTTCTCAGAAAAGGGGAACAACATGAAAATATAGCTAGAGTTGAATGCCAGATCAATGAAATTATTTCTTTATTTTTGCTGTGGGGGACACTGTAGTATGTTTTTGTATTGATGAAAATGCTTCTACAGAGAGAAAACTTAATTAGGTGGAGAGGGTGGGAGGGGGCAATTTCTGAGCAATGACTTTGATTATGAGCAGTGATGTAATGGAGTTCACAAGGAAAAGGCTCAGCCTTGGATAGGAAGAGACAACTCATCCATCAAAACTGGAGTGAAGACAGATGGCTGAAGAGACAAGCAAGTTAGCAGAAGTGGGTGGAACTATGGATGTTCTTTTCTGACTGTTTTAATTTTTGTGGTAAAATAGAAAGGAAACAAGCAGAATTGTTAGCTAGCACTTAAGGTTCATCAATATAGAGTAAGGCAAGCCAACAATATCGCATGTTTTTCAACAGCCTGAATGCAAGTGTAGCAGAGAGGTGGCATTAAGCAGATTTGGAATTATTTCTGATAGAAAGCAAAGTATGGAATACTTTATCATATAATATAAGGTAGGCAGGAAGAGAAGTGAGAACATCAGAGTGGTGATGGATGATGAGAAGCTGGTAGAATCAATAGATTATTGATCCTGATGAAATCAAAGATCACTGGGGTGCAGGTACTTAAAGTAATTACCCAGAAACATATGAAGTGATGCAGGGATAGTGGGACCCTTAATAGGAAACTATAGCAAGAATGTAGCTAATCCTAATGCTAGAGGTGTAGTATGGGAATCAGTAGGTGGCAAATCAATTAATCAATCACTCTCAGAATTAGTCAACTCATATTCATTTAACAGGTTTCAAATCATTGTAAAATTCAAACCTGATCATGCCATTATTGAAAATCCTTTAAACTCTACTTCTCCCAATCCCTGCACTAATTTTCAACATAAAATTCAACCCACAAGAAAACAGCATGAACATCCTTTTATTATCTGCTTTGTTATTATTTCTCCAGCATCAGAAATAACTTCATCACCCACATTCACTTTGAGTATTAACTCTTAACAAAGTGTATCCCAGAAGCTGCTTTCACTAAAACAAAAACTTGACAACCATACCCCATTAAATTGGGGTTAGAAAGAAGATCTGAGTTTGTATTTATATCCACCATTGCACTTATGTTGCAATTTCATTATTTAGTGGCTTCCCACAATGTGGAAACTCTTTTAAGATGTGTAATTATTAATCTGTAACCCCAGATCTCTTTGCAAAAAAAAAAAATATTTACTATTTGTTTCTTCAAGAAAAATGGAGAAAATGAGAAATACAGACTCCACTATCACTTTTGTATATATGTAAATTGAATTATTACATGAATGATTAAATAAATGAATTAATAAATGTGCCTCGTACCTGAGGCAGAAACCAAGCTAACAACTTAGTCTTGAGGCTCCAGTTGGAGACACAGATTATATGGTGAGGAGGTGTCTATGAGGGAAAAATAGTCACAGTTGTAGGAAGAAAATAACTTATCAGTGAATCCTTTTTCTTAAGAACGTAGTAAATAACATGTTAGTAACCCAAGACCAGTGAATACAATTGAAAATTGGTGGGTTAATTTCAAACAAATTTTACCCTTCAAGTTAAAGAAGAGCTAGAAGATGGTTTCAGGATGGAGATTCTGTACAAACGCCCGTCATCTCTGATAGCTGTGCCAACAACTGTATGATTTAAAACTTCTGTTAATTTTTTCCTCAATCTTAAAATGGCTGTATTATCATCTCAGTTGTTTATGTAAGAAAAAGGTCATTAATACTTGACAAGTAGCTGGAAACAATGACGCTCAATTGTAGCTTTAGTTAAATTCTGCTAAACAACTTTGGTTTCTATGTTCAGCTGTTTATTGGTATCTAGGTACTTATTTAATTAGCTACTTGTTTAATGAAGTCATTTATTACTGTCAAGATAGCCATAATCAAGAGTATAATACAAATAAAGTATTAAAAAGATTAAAATAGATTCATCAGCCAAATACGAGCTCCTATACAATAGAGACACACAATTGTTTCAGGTCTGGTACTGAGATTAGCCTGCTTGACTTTCTGGCTTTGATTCAATAATCTATTATCTCATTTTGAAATGAAATAAGTCTGGTAATAAATAGTCGTTGTATCATGTGTTGTGCCGGCACAATCAAAGAAAGGTATGTTCATTTACCTACCACAGCACCTGGCAAAACAAAATACTGAAGCAAGATAGACTGTACTATTGTTTTTACTCATTAAGCTTCATTCTATACTGTGTCTGTGCATCCAGGTTTTAGGAAGCGCAGACTTTGTCTGAGAATGTTACTTAGATACAAGGTGACTTCCTTTACATTATGGCACACCCTAAAAAACCATGATGCTTTGGAAAATGCTTACCTATAAGTTGCAGGAGTAAGATTTACTCTTTTCTTTTTTTCAAAAAATAAAGACAGAAATCCACTGAAATAAATTAAAATATTACAGTTTTTTTGTCTTTTATAAGACTCAAACTAATAGAGCACACAAACGATCACAATGCTTATATTTAAATAATGGATACTTTAGCAAATAATTTTGAAGTTAAAGCAAAGTTATTTCTGTATCTCTGGCTTCCAGTCGCCTGCAAGATAAAGTCAGACCTCCTTCCTATGACATCTGTTCTTGTGTTTCTTCTCAACAACCCTTCTCAATATTTTTGACCCCTCTGGGCATGCAAAGCACTCCAAACCCTCCATCCCGTGTCAGGCATCTTCTATGACAGGACTGGCTTCTACTGCCCCCACTCAGAATCTAAGTCGATTTTTAAGAAGAAAATGCCTTTCCTAAGGAAGAAAAGCGTATGAGTGGAAGCAGAAGTAATTAAGAAATACAAGTACATGTGGAGAAAGGATTTGCATACGCTTTAGTTGGAAACTAAATGGCAAAACTCAAAGGCGTTTAATCTGATTTTAGCAAATTTTATTTTATGTCATTTTGTTAATCAGAAAAATTTGATACCTGGATATATAGTGTTATAAAAATCAAATTATGTAGCATAACCTAAGGCTCGGTGAACTCAGAGCAACTATTTTTCACATATATACAAAACTGTTGTCTTTTTATCAATTGCAAATGTAGGTAGACAATTAAGTGTTCACCCCATATATAGTTAGATTAGTTTGCTAAATTTAGTGTAAATAATGTCACTTATTTGGAGATGATTGGGTTTTTCCTGGGGGCAATTTTCAGTAAACTGTTAGACCGAGGTATAAGTCTAACCAGATGATGAGATTGACAGCGTTGAATCTCAGGCTTTTATTTTCTGGTAATGGTCTTGGAAATGAAGAATATTCCACAAATTCTGTCAGGAAAATGTGTAGCAGATTGATACCTTTACATGGCATGTTTTTATAATCATAGTCTCACATAGCTGCTATAAAAGTGAGGCAGCTCACCGTTTGATGTCTTTCTAGCCCATTTAAGCCATTTTCAAAACTCAAGTAACTGAATTTCATTCAAAATATACAATGTGTTACCAGAAAATCTCGTTTATTCAGATATACTGTTGTATGATGACTTAGTAGTTGAGGATAGGCAAGCCTATATTTTCCATAAAAACCATTGAACAAAATAGGAAAGTAATTGATTTTTATATTTGACTTTTAAATTTAAGATAATTTATTTCACAGTCATTTAAGTTTTCATTGATACTTACCAGCTGAGAAAGCTGCCCCAAAGTAAGTGCTGCAAAGTTTTACTACAGAAATACTTCAGTTAAATCCAACTAGACTTTATGGGGCAACTGTTTTGTGCTGAGCTCAGCGCAGGATACTCTGGAACAATACTAGAAAATTACAAGCCTGGCTCCCACCCTCAAAGATTTGGTATCATTGGAAAGACAAAAACATACATACGTAGCTGGGCATGGTGGCTCACACCTATAATCTCAGCACTTTGGGAGGCCGAGGTGGGCGGATCACCTGAGATCAGGAGTTCAAGACCAGCCTGGCCAACCTGGTGAAACCCCGTCTTTACTAAAAACACAGAAATTAGCTGGGCGTGGTGGTGGGTGTCTGTAATCCCAGCTACTCGAGTGACTGAGGCAGGAGAATCGCTTGAACCCGGACAGCAGAGGTTGCAGTGAGCCATGATAGCCCCAGTGCAGTCCAGCCTAGGCAAAAATAAAATAAATTAAAAATATATATATATATATATGTGTGTGTTTGTGTGTTTGTGTGATTATATTTTATATGTTTTATGTATTCAGCACCACGTATGGTGCTGTAACATAAATTCATGTAATGCTATGCTTCAGTGGAGGGTAAATGGACAGGAATTAATTTAAATCTGGGGGAATTGTTAACCAAAGAAAAGAGAGTTATGATTATTAAAAATATAAACCATAAAATAAAGTGCTCTATTGTTCAAAACTATAAGAGATTAGTCAAAACCAACATAAAACTAGTCAAGAAAATGGCATGGCAGCTCCAGAAATTAAGAACATGCCACCAAAATAAATTTGTATATGTCAGCACATGAGGGTAAAATTATGGGTGTAATAAAATCATGTATTACTGATCTTGAGATGGGTAAATCTGAAAAATATATACGATCTTAACTATTAGGAGAAAGAAAGTTTATTGTGGAAAACAAAACATGGAGGATTGCATCATTTTACTATGCTATGATTTACACTCATAAAACATGCTGAAAAAATGTTGCTTCTCTTAAAAATCCCTTTGTTTCCACCCACTAAGTAAGAATGTCATATTTCAGTGACTTTATTTCATGAGTCAGAATGAGATGTCCTATAAATGATTGTTTTTAGAAAAAAAAGGCAAAAGAACACTCAGAGATCCTAGTTGTTTGGAGAATTGAAAAGATGTTATAGAAGGGAAAGAAATATATGGCCAAATACAGACTTATTAAATCAGAAAATACAGAGTTTTCAACTTAGACTCACGGGTGTAATAATAACAATGTCTATTATTATTCTTATATATATGATTCTAATATTCTATTACATATTTACTATATTTTTTCTATAATATATTATTTATAAGATTTACATCAGGAAATAATGAATAATGAATTAATACATTTAATCCTAAATATTATTATATTAACATTGTATATTAATCTAGTTAATCAGTAATATATTATTTTATCATTATGAATATATACGATCTACACTGTAACTCTCTGAGATAAGTCTTACACTTACCCCATTTACAGTGAGGAAATGAAGCCTAGAGATGAGAAGCAAAGTGGCCAGGATCACACAGCTGGTGAGTGGTGGAGCTGGGACTGGAATCCAGGCAATCTGGCTCCAGAGAATGTTCTTTTAACACATGCAGTCTCTCTCTCTGCATAGCAAACAGTCTCTGATAAAATGATCATTCTCGCCAGCTTGCATCATGGAGTCAATGATACTCATGCCCTTCCTCTTACCTGAACTGTGCGCCCTACCCCGTTTATCACCAATCGACATCTACTCATTTTTCAGTTCTCAGGTCAAGTTTCATGTCAGGCATCCCCCAAACCCCAGTCTAAGTCTCTTTCCTCTGTTATATCTTACATAGTCAATTATTTTCCCTCAGAACACAGATCAGCTCATAGTAAGTCCTGTGATCATTTGAATAATGTCTGTCTTCAACTCCAGATTGCATGATCCATTCGTGTAGCTCCTACCAACATAACTGGTACATAGTAGGAATCCCAAAGTATTTGTTCAATAAATCAATGGAAGAATAAATAAATAATAAGTAGATTAAACAGACTAACTGAGCATACTTAAGTCCACTCATTCTTAAGAGTTTTGCAACTTTTCCAGGATACTCTCGATGGTTTCCTCAGTTGGAATCGATCATGTGGTCTCCCCTGAGCCCTCATTCCCCTTGTACCTGTGTTTCCATTGTTCTCAGAGTCTGCTTTCTATGACCTTTAATTCATCCATGTCCACCTCCCTTACAATAGTGTAAACCTCTGGAAGTCATGAGTGATGTCTCACTTGCCTTTCCGTTTTCCACAATGTCTACCTGGTATATTGAACACCAAAGATACTGAGATTTTTACTAAACTGAATTAGATAAGACTGAATTAGCATTACATGGTACCTTTCCTGTTTAATCTATCCCTTTTGGAGCCCAAACTTGGAAAGAGCCATGCTGAAGGGCCTAGAAAGAACTTTGTGCTTTGTTATAGCTAATTCAAAACAATGAAGTTCTGAATGTGCTTTGCCTGCACATGCTGTTCTACCATGTCAAATGTCCCATTTAACAGAGAAAATCTCTAAGGAAAAACTGTCCAAATATGCAGACTAAATACACTGTCTTATGTCTTTAAAATACAAACCACATGCTTTTTACGTTCTAACAGACTCTGGACTCCATCAGCAACTTTCAATACAGAGAACTTACAGTACCGTCAGTTTTGGAATTTAAAATTCACTGTTGCTCATATACATGTCTTGACACAAACTAGGAATTCTGACTGCTTTCCCAGGAGTGATGAAGGGGTTTCATGATTAGTCTACACCTTCTCACCTCATCCCTTTGTGGGTAAAAGCATCTTGGAGATAACCATTTAGTTGTGCCTGTAGCCTGTGGCCATGGAACAAAAGCACCATCTACTGTTCCACTTGCAGGCAGAGGCCAAACCCACCCCCTGGGTCTCATTAGCACCATGTCCTTACCACCTGGACCAACCGGCCCACACTTAGTTTATTCTGCTATCAACATAAAATACCTTATTAGAATATAAGGTCCTTGAAATCCCAAAAGGAGGCTGGAAATTATTGGCAGACGCTAATTTAAAGCTACAATTTGAAATTATGGAATTAAGATAGCAAATGGTATGCCAAATGCTGTTAAAAGTAGTGCTTTCAAAAGATAACTTCCTTTTCATTTTAATATCTAACTGCATAACATCAAAAATGAAAGAGGCTTGGTCACTGAGTGCCTACTATCCAAGGAGCCAAGGACCACAGCCTGCACTAGGTCCCTTGTTGTTTCTGAGCCTTTTGGATGGAATCCACTGGTGGATTCATCCTCAAGTGCTATGACTGAGAGAATTTCATCCCATTCATTTTTTTTGCAATCTGTGATCCCATATTCTTTTTTTTTTTTTTTTAGATTTTCATTTACTTTTCTTCTCTATTACATTTTTGGTTTTTTTTAAATTATACTTTAAGTTCTGGGATACATGTGCAGAACGTGCAGATTTGTTACATAGGTATACACGTGCCATGGTGGTTTGCTGCACCCATCAACCCATCATTTACATTAGATATTTCTCCTAATGCTATCCCATTTTCACAATATTGATTCTTCCTATCCATGAGCATGAGTGTTTTCCCATTTTTTTGTGTCCTCTCTTATTTCCTTGAGCAGTTGTTTATAGTTCTCTTTGAAGAGGTCCTTCACATCCCTTGTAAGTTGTCTTCCTAGGTATATTATTCTCTTTGTAGTGATATGTGTATTGCCTCAACGGTGGTGATGGCATCATGAGTTTTGCACATGTTCAAACTCATTAGATGTACGCACTAAATATGTCTAGTTCTATGTATTTCAATTATACTTCAATAAAGCAACTAAAATTAAAAATAAAATAACTAAAATTAAAAATAAAATTATTAATGGCATCAATTTTCTTGAGTGAGGTTTATCTTTAGATTTAAAAGTTTTTAGATTTCCGTGTTACTAGGATTCAGATAAACTGGATACAATTTTCTGATACTGCTTGTAGGAGCAAAAAATATGTGGCAAATACATCTTCTTTTAAAGTTTAAAAGTGCTCATGGTATTTGAATAATTTTACTTTCCATTAGTTATATTTATATTAGTTGCAATGTAGCATTGCCTTTAGTGTGTCCTGGTTGGCAAACAAAAGATATTCAAATTACATTTTCAAATTCTCACCAACGATGTACAAGGGTCTCAATCTCTAGCAGATACCAAGTGGGAGAACAGGGCTCAGAACTCAGATTTTTCTCATTCCTGGACTCCCTATTAAAACTGTGCTACTTTTTGTAACATGTTTCCATAAGTAACTGCCTAGTAAATAAAAATCAAGTGAACTTCTGAGCATTTACTAATAATATAGAAAGATATATTGTTTTCAGCCGGCTTTATAGTTAAGGAAAAACAAAATTCCACGAGGCATAAACCTATCACCTTATTCCCGTGGGCAGCATTCCTAACTCTCTTTGCAAAAGGAAACACCAGACAGGCTTCCATTTTTCCCCTCTTTTCTTTTCCTTATGGAAGTTGTAAAACAATAATGAGAGAGCAAAGAGGTTGGATAAAAGGAAAAGCTTCAGCTGAATTAAATTGAGCAATGAACTATTTGTAGATGGGTCAGCCCCCAGAATCACAGCAGATTCAGAGAGACTCCAGTGCAGCCACATGGTGGAAGAAGATTTATGGACAGCAAAAGGAAAATGAGGTACAGAAACAACTGGATTGGTTACAGTTCAGCATTTGCCTTATTTGAACACAGTTCTAAGGGTTGGCCACATTTGATTGACCAAAACTCAGTGACTGGCACAGGTGTAGGCTACAGTCGGTTACATCTGCACTTGTTATAGTTCACCATGTACAGAATAACCTTTAGGTTGAACTTAAATATGTAAGGAGGCAGCTTTAGGCTAAACTTGATTTAACAAATTTGTAGGACAATTTGGTAATTTGGGAAATCCTTCTTAAGGATTGTGTTCTACTTTCTGGTTCTCCCGTCTTCTTTCTTCTGTGGTTCTAAGGCACACCTAACTTTTCCTCTTTTTTTGGTAACACTCATGAAATCAGCAAAAAACAAACAAACAAAAAAAAAACAAAGAAAAAAGATGTAAAGGAGGAGAGGGAAATAGAATATAATACATAAATATTTCTGTGCTCATTTTCTTTTTTAATCAAGCGTAAGCACAAGGGGTAGTCTGTGTTTT